>NC_042631.1:36183708-41359072 GCF_901001135.1 Rhinatrema bivittatum | reverse complement strand
GGTAAGGTGAGGGGAGGGCAAAGGAAAGTTCCCTCCGAGGCCGCTCCGATTTCGGAGCGGCCTTGGAGGGAACGGGGGAGGCAGCGCGGCTCGGCGCGCACAGGCTATACAAAATCGATAGCCTTGCGCGCGCCGATCCAGGATTTTAGTGGATATGCGCGGCTCCGCGCGTATCTACTAAAATCCAGCGTACTTTTGCTTGAGTCTGAGCGCAAGCAAAAGTAGGCTGATCGCGCTCTTTTAAAATCTACCCCATTGTTTCTGAAGAGGAGCTCAATTTACAGCAAAGTTCTGGAAAGCCTTGTGTAAGAAATTCGACATCACACTTGACTTCACCTCTGCATATCATCCTCAGTCGAATGGCCAAACTGAGAGAATGAATAGAACTCTCAAACAGTTCCGTGCCTATGTCAGTTCACGACAGAATGACTGGGCTGAACTGTTGCCCTGGGCTGAATTTGCCATCAATTCGCATCCACCGTCATCTACTGGATCTACTCCTTTGAAGTGGTCTATGGACGACAACCTTTACCACCTTTACCACTTCCACTTTCTGTGTCGTCCCGGCAGCTCAATCTACTGCCAAAATATACAGCAGCTCTGGAGAAAGACTAAAGAGATGCTAAAAAGCAGGACAAAGAGCAAAGAAAGGCTATGATGCTCACCGAAGCAAGGCTCCTGAATTCCAGCCTGGAGATAAAGTTTGGCTTTTACTAAACTCTGAGACTTAAGCTTCCATCTGCTTGATTTGCTCCACGCTTTGTCGGACCCTTTCCTATTCTCCGACGTTGGGCTCTCACCTATAGTCTGAGACTCTCCAGCTATGCGGATTCACAATGCATTCCATTTTCGCTGCTGAAACACTTGTTCTTAGAGAGTTTTCACCAAGACACCTGAACCTACCCAGTTGATGCAGAAGAAGACATCAATATAAGGTTGATGCCATCCTTGATGTAAGAAAGAGAGGCAGAGTTTGGGAATACCTCCTGTCATGGGAGGGATACGGACCAGAAGAAAACTCTTGGGAACCATTGGCTAATATCATGGACAAAGAGATGCTTCGTCAATTTCATCGATCGCATCCTCAAAAACCTAGACCAGGTAGGGGGTCTGGAGGGGGCCCTTTGAAGGGGGGTACTGTTGTGTCCATCAGTCTCAGACGGCTTCGACTCTGTGCCTCACCTTTCTTCCTTCTTTCCTCAAGCCTTGGGAAGATGGCTGCTGCCACGTCTTCATGCCGCTCTCTCCATTGTCCCCGGATTGGCAACGGCGATGGTGTTCACCATGATTTTCGTGAGGGCCTCCTAGGATGCATGTGCGCACGCCACCCATGTCCATATCCACGTCATGGCGGGAACCTCGGGGGCATCCTATCCGAGTGACGTCATTACATCCTGGTATTTAGCCTGCCCTTCGTTTGCTAACAAACTGAGTTAGCAAGGATTGGATTGCCTCTGATCTAAGCTGCTCTGCCGCTTCCCAGCTGCCACAGGAAGCTCTCACTGCCCCTTCGGGTTTCTTCACTAACCTGTGTACGCATTCCTCGGGGGCCCTTCTGCTCTATTTCAGGTACCTATCTTGGGATACCGGGTACTCGCTCCTCGAGGGCCTGCTCTCCCTAATCTGGTGCCTGCCACTGAACAACTTCTGCCTGCCAGGACCTTCAACTATACAGCTTCTGCTTCAGTGAGTACTAACCCTTTCAGTCTGTCTCACCTTGAGCTTCAGCGCTCTGTGTCTACATCCGGGACCTGTCCCTGCTACGCCTCGCTGCCTATCACCTACTCGAGTGTGAGACTGGTCTCCTCTGCTGAGGACCCCTGGACTACTTCACTGGGTCACCTCCACTGCTGCCCGCTCCCTAGGCAGTACCATTGAGCTGTACAATAAATACAACTTCTCTGTGTCTGCGGGTATAGAGACTAGCCTAGTACTGCGGTTCCTCATGGGGCTCCTCCCCATGGGAGTTGCCATCACCGCAGTACCCAAGAATCCAGTCCAACACCTCATAGCCATAACAAAGACCCATGCTAACTTCAGCCTGCCAGGATTCAATGTTACAAGAAATATGTTAACAACTCCCTCTTATCAGGGGCTTCCAAGGGACCACAATAAAATTTATTTATTTATTTATTTATTTATAAAACTTTAATATACCGACATTCTTAGGGCATATCTTGCCGGTTTACAAATAACTGAAGCAGGAAGAAAATACAATGAACAGGGGTGGGGGAGAAGGGGAGCAGGCAAGAAAAAGGTGAGAGGTGGGCAGGGGAAGAGCAGCAGGAAAGAATAGGGCAGAAGGAGAGAGAGGAACAATCAACTTGATAAATATAATAAAAGGAACATAATTGTAACTGTTTTTAAAATTATAAGTTAAGGCGAAGGACTCATTTACAATAGATCAGTTGTATGATTAATTGTTTGGGGGGGAGGGGAGAGGGAGGCGGATTAGGGGGAAGAGGGGGGGGGAGATTAGGGGGTAGGGGAGTGGGCTAAGGGGGTAAGGGTGGTTGGGGGGTGAAAGGGAGGGAGTACGGCAATGGAGGGGATAGGGGGTGGGCTAGGTTTGATTGGCTTCTGGGTAGGCTTGCCTGAACAGCCAGGTCTTGATGCCTTTTTTGAAGGACTGTAAGGAGGGCTCAAGTCGAAGGTAATGGGGAAGTGAGTTCCAAAGGGTGGGGCCAGCTATGGTAAACGCTCTTTCTCTGGTGTTGGAGAGGTGTGCGGTTTTGAGGGGTGGGGTGTGTAGGGTGCCTGCGAGGGCATTTCTAGTGGGTCGATTAGAGGTACGGAAGTGTGGCATGTTTTTAAGCCAGGCGGGGTTGTTTTATGAAGGGCGTTGTGCAGTATGGTGAGGGTTTTATATTTAATGCGGTATGGTATGGGAAGCCAGTGCAGGTCCTTTAGTATGGGGGTTATGTGTTCAGTCTTACGGGTATTGGTGGTGATTCTTGCCATCGCATTTTGAAGGATTTGTAGGGGAAGATCAGCATATGGAATCAATATATAAATCTAGGTCAAACAGTCCCTTAATAAATCACTGAATTGTGGGTCCAAAACATTCTCTCTGAATACTTAAATCTGAAGGATCTGACCAGTTCTGGCAATCTGGGAATGTACTATAATGGTCTGGCTGGACACAAAGAAAGGAAATTAGCAGGTAAGACCAAAATTTCTCCTTTCTGTTGATCCAGCTAGACCAATCCAGATGCATGAGATGTATCCAATCTATTCATCATATGGATGGGGCATTGCTAGTCCTGCTTTCTAGATGCCTGAGCCAAAGACCACCTTTTCCCTGGCTCAGACATCATGCCAGTAACACCTTGCAAAAGGAATGTAATGAAACCCTGTGTGTATGACCGAGAAAACCTGAGCTGGCACTGATTCCAGCCTTTTATAATGCAATCTCAACTTTTATTAATATAAAGAGCAAATCAACATAGTATAGACTGCTTAACTTTACAGTGCACTCACAACACAACTACAGAGAGGGTCAAGAACTCCTTGCTCCTGGAGACGCAGGGTTTACCTGATTCCAGCTGGGCTCACATTCTTATTCCGCTCCCAGCAGGGTCTCGCCCATTTTGCTTTTTACCTTTGTAGGATTTAAGGTGGATCAGGTTGAATGCCTGGTCCCGCACAGGTTAAAGGGGGGGAAATAGGATCACTCATCATAGGTCCACAGAATTGCTCTGCACATATCCACTGGAGAAATCAGATGGAACTCCACCCACAGCGAAGCCTGAGCTCTGGAACAATGCGCCTGTTGCCCCTTGGGCGGCAGCAAAACCTTGGCTATAAGCTAAGCTTATTTCCTCCTGATCTATTATGCTACAGAAGCCTTTGAAGTTGATTCATCCTTTCTGGAACCACTGAAATGCACAAAGTGATGATCTGACTTTTGTCCAACTGGTGAAGCTGTTTATAGCCTTCTAGACACGATTCCCTCTTAAAGGAGGGAAGAAACACTGCCCAATTAAGATTAAATAGCAAGGCCACCATAGAAAGGCACCATGAGGTCCATATTCAGAAGCATTTAGCCAGATAACTCAGTCATTATATATTAGGGCATTTATCTGGCTAAATTCTAGGCAGATAACTTCTATGGCTAAAATTTGGCCAGACAAGTTAGGAGCATTCCAAGGGTGTAACTGGAAGATGAGTTTAGACAGATAACTTATCCAGCTATCTCTGAATATTCGAGTGCAGGAGTCGTTCCCGGACCCCCGCTGGAGGTCGTTCCCGGACCCCCGCTGGACTTTTGACAAGTCTTGTGGGGGTCAGGAGGCCCCCCCAAGCTGGCCAAAAGTCCCTGGGGGTCCAGCGTAGTCCACGGTGCTACCTTTGCCCTGTCATATGACAGGGCAAAGGTAGCGCCGTGGCCTGAGAGTGGAACATCACACCGGGACCCCCCCCCACTGGACCCCAGGTAATTTAAGACATTTTGGGGGCGTTCGGGAGGGTGGGGGATTTATTTTAAAGGGTCGGGGTGGGTTTTAGGGTTGTTTTAGTGTGCCCGAGAGTGGAAGATCACACCGGGACCCCCCCACTGGACCCCAGGTAATTTAAGACATTTTGGGGGGGGTCGGGAGGGTGGGGGATTTATTTTAAAGGGTCGGGGTGGGTTTTAGGGTTGTTTTAGTGTGCCCGAGAGTGGAAGATCACACCGGGACCCCCCCACTGGACCCCAGGTAATTTAAGACATTTTGGGGGGTTCGGGAGGGTGGGGGATTTATTTTAAAGGGTTGGGGTGGATTTTAGGGTGTTTTAGTGTGCCGGTTTTCCCGCCCTCCCCCAATTTACGATTTACACGATATTTAAAAAAACAAAACTGCGACGATCCGATTCCCCCCCCCCCCAGCCGAAATCGATCGTTAAGACGATCGATCACACGATTCACATCTCTACTGAATATTGGAGTTAGCTGGATAAGCTATATGACTAAGTCTTGTCATCCTATATATCGGTCCTAAACCTATCTGGAAAACTTTAGGAGAGTTGGATATATTCAGCTGTGTGACCATGACACTGAATATGTAGGCTAAGTTAGCTTGTGAAGCCGCAAAACTGCTGAATATGGACTTCCATGTGAATAGCCAAACAAATGGATACCAGAAACATGACTTCAAGAGTAAGTTCTTTTTCAGATTCAAATTCAAATCCCAGGAAGGAACTACTTCTCTCCTGGGCGGCTGAATATGCTTGACTCCCCATAGGAACCAATAGAACATTTTAAAGATTGCTATATATTGCTTTTTAAAGATTGGGGAACATTTTTTGGTTGAGTGAGGGGAGGTTTGAGATATGTGGTGGGGGATTGGGCATCGAGCCTGGAGGTCTGCAACTTGGTGCATTTTTTTTTAAAGGTGTACTACTTAGCCGGATATCTCTGAAGATATCTGGGTAAGTAGCTAGTTATCCGGGAACATGAGGCCAGATAACTTTAGTTCTGCCTCTGAGAAGCTCTAAATTTATGCGGATAATGTAGCTGGATATACCCAATATTCGACTAAGTTAGCAGGATAACTGAACCCCTCCCCGGAACACCCCAGAACATCCCTTTTATATCTGGCTAAATTATAGCCGGATAACAACATATCCAGCTATAATTTCACCAGATAACTGCCTGAAATTACCATATTAGCTATTTACCCAGATAACTTTTCAGTTATCCGTCTAAATGGCTTTTTAATATCTACCCCAGGATAATTAGAAATAAAATGCTCTTAGGTCAATGTTGCTGGTTTTGTGACCTCCTCAATGGTATGTTTCCATTGTTTCTAGTTAACCCCTGGCCCACTGTTACAGTGACTCTACTGTTCCTTGCTACATCAATTTATGCTGTTTGGCTTTTGCCCTACCCCTCCCTACCTACTACTCCATGCCCTATGTCCCCAGACCTACCACATCCCTCAATCCGCCAATTCCCATTTCTCAAACACAACACGCCCTTGTACTTCCAAACTCTCCTACCTACTCTCCAACCCCTACTCCCTAAACCTCCCTCTGCTCACTCCCTATCCCCCCATCCCCCTAACCCTCACCCACCTTCCAGTTCCCCACAAGGTATTTATTCAGTGGGGGTAAGACGCTCTGCAATTAAACCGATTTATTTATGTGAAAGATTTCTTTACCACCCATCATCATTTTTAGGCAGTTTACAATAAAACAATCATAAAAGCAAATTATAAAAGCACAAGGCATTAGGGATGTGAATCGTTTTCCATATCGTCTTAACGATAGAAATCGTGTGGCAGGGCAAGAAAATCGTCTTAGGCACGATTTTTTAGTTAAAAATCGTTAAAAATCGTTTTTTTCCGATTAGTGCGCACTAACTCGAGTTAGTGCGCACTAACGGGAGTTAGTGCGCACTAACTGGGAGTTAGTGCGCACTAACTGAAAATGATACAATTTGACACTTTTCAGGTCAGTTAAGGTCAGTTTAGGAATGAATATGTATTCCTATTGGCTGCCCTCTTATTTATTCATGTTACCAAGTTTCCTACTGACAGTATATGGGGGATGGGAAATGGAAACAGTTGGTAGCTTGACAAAACAAGTAATGTGATCAGTCAATGTGACTAGAACTTGTGCCCTAACCCTGATACCAGGGGTATTGTGATCTTCCTGCACACAGTGCCCTATCCCTATTAATACCAGGAGTGTTGTGATCTTCCTGCACACAGTGCCCTATCCCTAATACCAGGGGTGTTGTGATCTTCCTGCACACAGTGCCCTATTCCTGATACTGGGGGTGTTGTGATCTTCCTGCACGCAGTGCCCTATTCCTGATACCGGGGGTGTTGTGATCTTCTTGCACACATCCCGGTATCAGGGATAGGGCACTGCATGCAGGAAGATCACAACACTCCTGGTATTAATAGGGATAGGGCACTGCATGCAGGAAGATCACAACACTCCTGGTATTAATAGGGATAGGGCACTGCATGCAGGAAGATCACAACACCCCTGGTATCAGGGATAGGGCACTGTGTGCAGGAAGATCACAATACCCCGGAGGAGTGAGGGTCAGGCAGCTCCCCCCTGTCTGTGAAGCCAGCCTCTCACTAGTAATGCAGGGAGGGAGCTGTCTCAGACTTCACCATCCTCCCCCCCCCTTACCCACACACCATTCACTAGCTGGGACATGGGGGAAGTCAGGAGTGAGGGTCAGGCAGCTCCCCCCTGTCTGTGAAGCCAGCCTCTCACTAGTAATGCAGGGAGGGAGCTGTCTCAGACTTCACCATCCCCCCCCCCCCCTCACCCACACACCATTCACTAGCTGGGACATGGGGGAAGTCAGGAGTGAGGGTCAGGCAGCTCCCCCCTGTCTGCGAAGCCAGCCTCTCACTAGTAATGCAGGGAGGGAGCTGTCTCAGACTTCACCATCCTCCCCCCCCCCTCACCCACACACCATTCACTAGCTGGGACATGGGGGAAGTCAGGAGTGAGGGTCAGGCAGCTCCCCCCTGTCTGTGAAGCCAGCCTCTCACTAGTAATGCAGGGAGGGAGCTGTCTCAGACTTCACCATCCTCCCCCCCCCCTCACCCACACACCATTCACTAGCTGGGACATGGGGGAAGTCAGGAGTGAGGGTCAGGCAGCTCCCCCCTGTCTGTGAAGCCAGCCTCTCACTAGTAATGCAGGGAGGGAGCTGTCTCAGACTGGTATCAGGGTTAGGGCACTGTGTGCAGGAAGATCACAACACTCCTGGTATTAATAGGGATAGGGCACTGTAAGAGATGACTGTAGTAGATTGAATAAAGATCTGATGTTTCTGCTCTCCTCACACCAAACAAAAACAACACACAAGCAGAGAAGCCCTTCTTACAAAGCTGAGCTAGTGAGTTAAGTAGGAGGAAAAGTAAACATACTGGTGCCAGTGTGGCTACTTAAAAAATACACTTACCAACAATCAATTACATATATTTGAACTGTGTACAGTTCCAGCCAGGACCACCTTTCTAAAATGCACAGTGATTGGCAAATTCAACATGCACTAGCATTTCAGGTGCCTGCTAACAAAAATAATAAACAAACAAGTTCTAGTCAGGTGAGTGCTGATCATTACATTACTTTTTTTGTCAAGCTTCCAACTGTTTCCATTTCACATCCCCCCAACCATATTGGTAACATCAATAGATAAGAGCACAGCCAGCCAATAGGAATACATACATACATATTCATTCCTAAGTGACCTTTACTGACCTGGGAAGTGTGAACACTTTGTTTCATTTTCTGTTGGTGTTCGTTAGTTTCCAGTTCCATTTCCCATCCCCCCAACCATCACCTCAGTGGTAACATCAATAGATAAGAGGGCAGCCAGCCAATAGGAACACATATTCATTCCTAACTGACCTTCAGTGACCTGGAAAGTGTTTATTTGTATCATTTTCAGTTAGTGCGCACTAAATCGAGTTAGTGCGCACTAAAGTTAGTGCACACTAACTCGAGTTAGTGCGCACTAACACGATTTAACGATTTTTAACGATAAATCGTTAGAATTTCTATTGTATCGTGTTCTATAACGATTTAAGACGATATAAACATTATCGGACGATAATTTTAATCGTTGAAAAACGATTCACATCCCTACAAGGCATATTATATTGACAAACATGAAAACAATATCAAACAATAAAATACTAATACAGGAAATATAACTAAAACGAAAAAAAAAAGAAAAATCCCCACACTGCTTTTACATGAATCTCATTAATCTCTTTCTTACGGGCTGATACATTAAAAGTCGCGGGAGAGCGGGCGAGCGCCCACTCTACTGACGCTCGCACATGCCAGTGTCCTGGGCACGCGATTCAGTATCGGCCCGTATGCACTAGCGCATCCCTAGCATCTTCTTTTTGACAGAAGCAGCGGCTGTCAGCGGGTTTGACAGCCGACGCTCAATTTTACCGGCGTCGGTTCTTGAACCCGCTGACAGCCACGGGTTTGGAAAATGGACGCCGGCTAAATTGAGCGTCCATCTTTCAACCTGCGGACCGCGGGCAGATTTTTAATTTTTTAAGTTTCTAAATTTTTTTTAATTTTTGGGGCCTCCGACTTAATATCGCTATGATATTAAGTCGGAGGGTGTACAGAAAAACAGTTTTATCTGCTTTTCTGTACACTTTCCCGGTGCTGGCTGAAATTAACTCCTGTCTTTGGCAGGCGTTACTTTCTGTATTGTGCAGGAATGACTAATAGGCCTATCAACATGCATTTGCATGTTGCGGGCGCTATTAGTTTTGGGGGGGTTGGCCATGCATTTTCAACGTGCTATTACCCCTTACTGTGTAAGGGTAAAAATAGCGCATTGAAAACGTGCGGCCAAACGGAGGCTAACAGTGCGCTCAGCCTGAGCGCACTTTACTGCATCGGCCCATGTGCCATTCCTCTCCACCTCTTCTACAATAATTCCACTGATATTAACTCATCAAATTACCTTGACAAAGGCCTGCTCGTAAAGAAAAGTCTTAACTACCTTTTCTAAAATTTAACAAGGAAGATTCAGTCTTTATCAAATCTGGAAGATAATTCCAGATAATAGGCCCCTGAATATAAAAAGAGTGTTTCCTAAATTCATCTAATTAAATTTCTTTAAAAGAAGGGACTTGAAGTAAATTCTTTTTTTTCTGATCTTAAACTCAAAACAGCATTAAAAGAGGGAAGAGCAAGGCCATGAATTCCCTTAAACACAATCAATAAAATCTTAAATTTAATGCAGCAAATGATAGGAAGCAAGTGTAATTTGGCTAGTGATGGAGAGATATGATCCCAAAGAAGTATCCTCGCAACAATGCATGCAGCTGCATTTTGAACTAGCTGCATAGTGCAGGTGGTAGAAATAGGCAGTCCCAGAGAAGCTAATCAGAGTATGCATCACTGTTTTGAGATCAGTTTCCCTTAAAAAAAGACCACAATCTTCGTAAAATAAGCAATTTAAAGAAAGCTCCCTTTACCAATTTTGCAATTTGAGACTTCATAGTTAGTTTGGTGTCAAAGAAGACTCCCAGGTTTCGAGCTTTTGAAACAATAGGGATACAAACATTCTCTGCCTACACTTATTTAGGTACATCTTTAGAAGGAATTCTAGCGAGATATAACACCCTCTACAAGAATAATTTGTTCTCAACCAGCCAGAGTTTCAATTTTTTTAGACACTGAACAATTCTATCAATAGCTTTAGAAAAGGAAGCTCCAGTTGTTCCGATGGGCTGCTGAGCTAGGGAACCACTGCTCCTCCTCTCTCACCCAGGGAGGTTAGCCTAGCCATGTGCCTGGTGACATAGTTGGGGTGTTTTACTGGGCAGGCCATTTTGGAATGAGCCTGCCCTAGCAAAACCTGAAGTTTATGCATGCATGTAAAGAAGTATGAGCGTACTAAATTTTCCAAGTGCGTGCATACTTATGGGGGCATGGATACCTGTATTTTAGAAAGTGCACAGATATTCTGCACAGATTCTTGAATACTGTAACAAATGTGCCCGAACCCATATACACGCATATATGAGGCCACATGGAAATGTTTGAAAGTTACCCCTCTTGGATCCTTTTTGAACTCACAGAAAGATGTAAGCCATCATTACATTATATTGTCCCATATATGGCCCCAGCTCCCTATATAATCAAAAACATTCTTCTTGGCATCATATTTTCAGCCATGTAATGAAGTCAGCTATAAGAGAGAGCCTTTCCTGTACCTTCTAAAATTGCTATGGTCATTGCCAAATGCCTAATCTTTTCTTTCTTCTTTGATAGTACTAAAAATTTGGTTTCTATTTCTGGTAGCTGAGGATCCCAGGAAGCATTTAATGTTTTTGTATCTCTCAAAGTATGTTCCCAAGTTACTACCTTTGAAAACAGATTCCCTCAGCAGAAGGAATTTTCTGTTTTGGGACCTTTTGACAATGGCATTGGGTTCTTTTGTACAGAAGGTGTCTTCTTTCAACGTTGCCTTTTCTGTAGTATAATCTGTTTTCTATGGGTATGCATTCATTTGAAAATGACATTAAAAATGGAATACAAAAGGGATATATGCCAAAGTCTTTTCTAATTCTTTATTGTGGTGGAGACGTATTAAAACAAATGCATATGATATGCACTTACGTGAGTGGAGACTACACACCCCGCTGAAAGGCACCATTAGATGAATGGAGTCTACATGATTATGATTTTTCATATATAAATCAAGATACAGTTCCACTGCGGATTAATATTAATTTTAAATGATATCACATCATAAATTTGGAAGCTTTGAATGGTTTCGAGTCCAATTGAAGTTTTAAGCCCCTGAGGCATCCGTTTTAAGAGCGGCAAAACTCGGCCTGGTTCGGGCATCTACTTTAATATGTCTCCACCACAATAAAGAATTGGAAAAGACTTTGGCATCTATCCCTTTTGTTGTCCTAACGGCTTTTTAGATCGCCTACCTTTGTGTTTCTTTGTTTCATTGCGTGTCATTTGAAATGTAATTTAATTGTGTAATGCAGCCCCAGGCTGTGGCCCAGTCTCCCACTGCCCCCCAATCATTAAAATGAAGCAATTGAAACCTCTGGGCCTTCCCCTATCCCCCCACCCCATGGCGTTTTAGTAGTCCAAATGGGGCAAGAGAAATCCTCAGTTACTCCTGCCCTGCTGGGTTCCAGTTTCAAAATGGCACTGGGCTGGCTTGTATACAAATAATTTACCACCTCAGGTTCTGGAGGGGCAGGAGCAGCTGAGGATCTCATCTGTCCAGTTTGGACTACTGGACCCCCATGGATGGGGTAAGCTGTGTTGGAGGGAGAGTAGTAGGGGGATAGGGGAAGGGGGGGCGGGGGTTAATTGTTTTATTTCAGAGGTGCTGGGAAGATGTTTGGTGGCAGGAGGGGGAAACCTGGCCCCATCTTTTTCCTTGGCTTTTTTTCTGTTTTCCACTTTGTGTCTGTTTCAGTTCAAATAAATAAACCAAACCAAAATAAACAGTGAACAAAATGAAACAAAAAAAAAAAAAATAAAACCTAACAATGAAATTAAAAAGTATTAACATGGTCATCGTTTCTGTTTCCATGTAGTAAAGGTGTTTCGTATGGGCATTGCTTTTTTTTTTTGCGGGGGGGGGGGGGGGGAGTGAGGTTTGTCTCTGAGTCACAGGCTCTTTCCTATCAAAGCCCACTGCAATCCATTATTCCTGCTGTTTTGGTTCCTTTCTGAGCGGGGGGCAAGCCAATCTGCCTTTGAGCATACTCAACCTTTTCTTTTTTAATGCAGATAGCTGCAAACAGGTGACATGTTCCTCCGTCATTTTATTAATTTGTTTTTGTGTGGACCATCTGCATTATTAAAAAGAGTCCCAAGATCCCTTAGGCTCACAATTAACTTAAATAAACCACACCTGACCTGTGCCCAAATTACGGATAGTATTTAAATGAGTGGGTGAGAGAAGTTTTAAGTGGCAAAGCCCATCTGACTCTAAAAATATTTAAAGAAACCAAAAAATAGCAGAAAGCAATATTCAAAGAAAATAAAAAAAGCAGGAGGAATATTTAAAGCAAGGAAACTTAAGTTTAGATTGATACTCCTCCTTTTATGGCGGATTACTTTCAGGTACCATGGGAAAACTCAGCATATAGAGAGTATTTGTCCAGCTGTAATCTTTTCCCCAGCCTATCAATTCCATTCCAGAAATCAGCAATGGCTTTTTTCTTCTGTTGCAATTTAGTTTCTACCCTTCAATTGAACACCAGATTTTTAAAAGTTATGCACGGGAGTAGATTTGTTCGCGCAACCCAGCACAAACAAATCTACGCCCGATTTTATAAAATGCGCACGCTGCCAGCCCCCCCGGCCCGGGGGGTGGTTCGGAGGCATCGGCCACGCCCCCAGAATGCCCCCGAGCCGGCACCACGCCCACGGCCCCGCCCACGGAACGCCCCCGAATGCCGCACCACCCCCGACACGCCCCCCAAGGAAAGCCCCGGGACGTACGCGTGTCCCAGGGCTTTGCGCACGCCGGCAGCCTATGCAACATAGGCTGCCGGCGCACAGGGCTTTTAAAATCTGCCCCCATAGGAGCAAGGCAGTTTAACAGAAGAAAATAAAGCCAAAGAAAAGTTGAGTGAACTGTCCGAGTTGGACATTCAACCCAAATTATTCTACCTGATTCCAATAGGCCTCTCACTATTTTTTTTTTCTGAACATGCAGAAGTAGTGGGGAAACTAGGACAGTCTCTGGAAGAAGTGCTGAGCTATGTGTCAGTAGTAAAAGGGCTCAGAGAACTTGATATGCCCCAGTCCTTCCACTTTGCATGAGGGAAGAGTCACTGCCCATTAAAGTAAGGAGTGCTATAAAACGGGGATAGTTGCCCCAGAGCAAGTGGTAGAGGGCATTAAGAGTGAGAACCTCGAAGCATCACTAAGTTGCCCACTGCCACACTGGCAGGTTCTAGTTTTATTAATAGAGTCAGAACTAAACATGAGGTCCAAGAGGATTACTGACCTGCTGAAAAATCGTCAGTGCTGAAATATTAGATGTGTAAATGAAACTGAATGGATTGAGCCTAGCCACCCATATAACCTGTTTAACTAAGTGAATCAAGTACAAAGAGAAATTTGTTATCTGTCTAGTAAGGATTTGGTGCTCATTCAAGTGCCCATATGTGCCAAGCTGGTCTATGTAAATTACTAAACATAAGAACATAAGAACATGCCATACTGGGTCAGACCAAGGGTCCATCAAGCCCAGCATCCTGATTCCAACAGTGGCCAATCCAGGCCATAAGAACCTGTAAAGTACCCAAACACTGAATCTATTCCATGTTACCGTTGCTAGTAATAGCAGTAACTATTTTCTAAGTCATCTTAATTAATAGCAGGTAATGGACTTCTCCTCCAAGAACGTATCCAATCCTTCTTTAAACCCAGCTACACTAACTGCACTAACCACATCCTCTGGCAACAAATTCCAGAGTTTAATTGTGCATTGAGTGAAAAAGAACTTTCTCGGTTTAGTTTTAAATGTGAAAGTGCAGAGATGACTGGGACTATGAGAAAGTGGTTGAGAGATTGCAGCAAGGTCCCAGGTCCAAGTTTATACCACCAGGCATTTCTATGTGTGATCAAACAACTGCTAAACTAATCAAGTTCTGGCAAATGGGCTGGCATGCACTGTTTGGTGTACCTGGCTCCAGATAGGACCAAGAATTTGAAATATGCATGTGTAGCCAGAGAATTGCCTCATGGGACTGAAATAGATGCAATGACTCTTTGGGTTCATTACCCATACAGCCCTAGTAACTCCTTGAGCTACTACGGAGAGAGTAATTTAGGGGACACAGCATTTGTTACAGGTCCTCACTTTTGAGAGTGTTGGGATGGCCATCCCCTTGTGGTTTAGAAACAGCTCACTCCCAGAGAGAGTGGGGCAATACAGCTTGATTTTGTAGTTAGAGGACTTAGAGGAGAGTTAGCCTTAGTTAGATTTTTGGGCCTAACTTTGGGGAAAAGTTCGGGAAGCTGTCTTTCCAGACCACTCCTTGTCTGGTTGGGTTTGCTTTTTAGGTTGTTTTCTGGATTTTTCCATTTTAGTGGTAGGAAACCTTGTGGGACTCCTGGTTTTTGGCCTGGAGAGAGATCGTGAGGAAATCTCTCCCTTGGGGGGGAGGAGGGGGCCAGGATAGGGAAGACCTACCCCTCTCCATTCTCAACAAGGGCAGAAGTATGGTGGTGACCTGCCTCAAGTGAATTCCAGTGTTTGGATTCAGTTTTGGGGGAAGGAGAGTTTTGGTTAGAAGTCCTGGGAGGAGGATTTTGCTGGCCCCTTCTTGCCCAGGAGGTGGCAGATTGAGAGAGCTGTGTTGCTCCTCGTGGATCTTTTTTCCCAGCGAGGGATCCTGAGTGACAGCCTCATTCTGGAGAACTAGGAGTAAGGCCATTCTAAGATTTTCTGAGGATCCCTTCAGGATTCTTCACCCTGGGGAAGAAAGATTTTGGGAGTCTGTGCAAAGACTTGAGTTTAACCATTTTCTTGCTAGTTTGAAGTGTTTTGTTTTTTTTTTTGTCCAAACAAGAATACCCCCTGCCCACTAGGAAACCTTACTTATCGAAGTCCGGGAGAATGAGTATTTCCCTGGCCCTGGTAGGAAAGATACCCTTGCACAGATAAAGACTGAGAACTGTAAATGCCATCTTTAGAACTAAAACTTGATGTGAAGAGTTGCCATTGACTTTTTTCTAAGAACACTTGTAGTTCATTTTGCAAAATCAACCAGATTCTTCTGTGTAATTATTGGTAATCATCCTGAGAGGAGAAAATAACTTATACCTCTCCCGGGTAAAAAAGAGACAGTTTCACCCTTGCTACCCAGGGTTTTGGAGAGATATTGCTCCAAGAGTTTAGATAGCAGGGTACTTACTTCAAGTGCTGGAAGCATAAACCACACAGGCTGGATAACTTAAAAACCTGAATGGCTATATTTAAACATAGCTGTTTATGTTTTTAAGTTATCTGACTACATGTAGCCAGATAACTTTAAGCAAGCTGAATATACGGGACAAGTTATCTGGCTATCCTTAACAGGATAACTTGTCCACTAAACGGCCTACAGAATATTGACCTCAATGATACTTATCAAAAGTTGCAGGCCATGATACATTTTATGGGACAAAAAAATTGTATGTCATCTGTGTAGACCGGCTAATAGCTTACAAAAGTTGTGATATAAATATTGAACAATGTGGCCAACAGCACGGAACCCTGAGGAATCCCAGATGTCACATCTTACCATCCAGAACAGGCAATTCTTATTTCGATCAGCACAGCATGAAAAGGACAGTGCCAGAGAAACCAGGGACTATATCCTTTTCAATAGTTTGCTATGGTCGAGCATGTCAAAGGCTGCAGAAATGTCAAGCAAGACAATTATAGCAGCAGTGCTGTTATCAAGCTGGAGAGCAGTAGGGTTTCTGTGTGGTAATCTTTCCTAATACCAATTTGTTGCTGATCAATGATTTTGTTGTCTTCCAAAAAGTCAGTGAGTTGCCAAAAAATTGCAGACTCAATAATTATTGCCAGAAATGGCAGGGTTGAAATCGGGCGGTAGCGGAATAATAATGATGCATCAGCAGTGTATTTTTTCAATATTGGTCTTATTGATGCTTATTTCAGAGAGCATGAAATATTCCAGGCATTAAAGAGTCATGGGATAGGAGGTCATGTCTTTCCATGGTAACTAGTTACAAGATAGGAAACAAATACAAATAGGACTAAATTGTCAGTTTTACCAATGGAGAAAAGAAAATTGTGGAGGTCCCAGGAATCTGTACTGGGACCTCTGTGGTTTAATTTATTCATTAACCATTTGAAAAACAAAGTTACAAGTGAAGGTGATCAGATTTGCAGATGAAACAAAAATATTCAAACTAAATAAAAGCACAAGCAGACAGTAAGGAACTACAGAAGGACCTTTCAAAACCAGAGAACTGGGCATCTAAATGGCAGATTAAATTTAATGTGGACAAGTGCAAAGTGATGCACATAGGGAAAACTAATGCCAGCTATAGCTACAGAATGCTTAGTTCCCTATTAGGAGTAACCTTCAAGAAAAAGGATTACTGAAGCAATGTGCACAATACATTGAAATCCTCAACTCAGTATATGGTTGCTGTCAAAAAAGCAAATAGGAATTATTTAGAAAGAAATGGAAAATAAAAATATAATTTTAATTTACATGGCATGATTGAACAAAAATGTAGGTAAGTATATAATCACAAAATTAACATCCAATATTATCTGTAAACAAATAGTTAAAAATGACAACTATGGACTGACTTATGATGACCTAGTGTGTGAAATGTATAATACAAGTGTGTTCACACAGTTATGAGATCTTAACGATATGCGATCACTGGCACCATAATATTAGTTAATTTATATTCCAGCTTTCATGACTAATCAGCCACTTCAAGTGGATTACATTCAGTGACTGCAGGTATTTCCCTGTCCCCAGGAGGCTTACAGTACTAATTAGTATGTGAAGCAATGCAGGGTAAAGTGACATACCCAACATCACAAGGAGTGTCAGCAGGATTTGAACCCTCCTTTATCCTGGATTATAGCCTGCTGTGGTAACCACTAAACTAATCCTCCACTCCTTATGTCTCTGTATTAATCCATGGTGTGACCACACCTGAGAATTGTGTGCTGTTCTGGTTGCCCCACCTCACGAAAGGCATAGCAAAAGTAGAAAAGGTACAGAGAAGAGCAGCAAAAATGCTAATGGGAATAGAATGTCTCCCTTGTGAAAAAAGGTTAAAGGGTCAAAGCAATAAAGTGCTCTCAGACTAGCGCACAGGTTAACCCATGCTTGGACAAACGTTTTGGATGCCCTAGACTAACACCTGATACAACAAGGGGATTAGCGCATCCAAAACGTGCATCCAAACCAACTCGTAACTAATAGCATTCATCACATGTAAATGCCATGGAGATGAGGCTATTAACTATTACCCCGATGCAAAAATCGAAGTGCACCCAAAGCGCAATTTTTAACACGGAAAATTTAACACCAATCCCAGACGTGGCTTTAAGTCTTGACGCATGTCAAGGGCTCAACAAAATACAAAAATACTGCTTTTCTCTAGGG
The DNA here is from genome assembly GCF_901001135.1 of Rhinatrema bivittatum. Taxonomy (NCBI): domain Eukaryota; kingdom Metazoa; phylum Chordata; class Amphibia; order Gymnophiona; family Rhinatrematidae; genus Rhinatrema; species Rhinatrema bivittatum. The sequence goes on along the minus strand of NC_042631.1, from coordinate 41,341,445 downwards.
AGGGCGGCCCTGCTGAGCACTGCTGTGAGAAGCCACGCTCTCCTTTCTCGGCACCTTGGCTCTTTGGGCTGAATATTTTTATTTTATGTTTTTGTTCGCACCAATGTAGAAGTGTTTTCTTCCTACTAAGCATTTAAGCAAAGGGTATCACGTCTCCCACTGCAATAAAGTCATCCTGCCCGCCCAGATCACTGTCTCTCGTATTCCTGTGGGGTGAGGAAACAGACACACGTATTGAGCACCCGTTTTCCTAACATGCGTACGGCCACAGCTCCCCTGGGCACCCGATGCTTTTTAATGTAGCAGTTCATTAAAATATAGCATTGCATGCCCAGGAGAGGGATGCGAGCACATTGAAAAAAAATGGGCGCCTAGTTTGGATGCACGTTTTTACGCGCATGATATTGCATTGGCCTCTAAATAGATTAGGACTCTTCAAATTGGAGAAGAAAGGATTAAGAACATAAGAACATAAGAAATTGCCATGCTGAGTCAGACCAAGGGTCCATCAAGCCCAACATCCTGTTTCCAACAGATGCCAAAACCAGGCCACAAGAACCTGGCAATTACCCAAACACTAAGAAGATCCCATGCTACTGATGCAATTAATAGCAGTGGCTATTCCCTAAGTAAACTTGATTAATAGCAGTTAATGGACTTCTCCTCCAAGAACTTATCCAAACCTTTTTTGAACCCAGCTACACTAACTGCACTAACCACATCCTCTGGCAACAAATTCCAGAGCTTTATTCTGCATTGAGTGAAAAAGAATTTCTACTTGCTAACTTCATGGAGTGCCCCCTAGTCCTTCTATTATCCGAAAGTGTAAATAACCGAGTCACATCTACTCATTCAAGACCTCTCATGATTTTAAAAGAGACCTCTATCATATCCCCCCTCAGCCGTCTCTTCTCCAAGCTGAGCAGCCCTAACCTCTTTAGTCTTTTCTCATAGGGGAGCTATTCCATCCCCTTTATCATTTTGGTCGCCCTTCTCTGTACCTTCTCCAGTGCAACTATATCTTTTTTGAGATGCGGTGACCAAAACTGAACACAGTACTCAAGGTGCGGTCTTACCATGGAGCAATACAGGGGCATTATGACATTTTCTGTTTATTCACCATTCCCTTCCTAATAATTCCTAACATTCTGTTTTTTTTTGACTGCTGCAGCACACTGAGCCGATGATTTCAATGTATTGTCCACTATGATGCCTAGATCTTTTTCCTGGTGGTAGCTCCTAAGATGGAACCTAACATTGTGTAATTACAGCAAAGGTTATTTTTCCCCGATATGCAACACCTTGCACTTGTCCACATTAAATTTCATCTGCCATTTGAATGCCCAAACTTCCAGTCTCGCAAGGTCCTCCTATAATGTATCACAATCTGCTTGTGATTTAACTACTCTGAATAATTTTGTATCATATACAAATTCGATAACCTCACTTGTCGTATTCCTTTCCAGATCCCTGAGGCACTCCACTGCCTACTCCCTTCCACTGAAAAAAATTGTCTATTTAATCCTACTCACTGTTTCCTGTCTTTAACCAACGAAAGGACATCGCCTCCTATCCCATGACTCTTTTAGTTTTCTTAGAAGCCTCTCATGAGGGACTTTGTCAAACGCCTTCTGAAAATCCAAATTGAGAGGGATATGATAGAAGTTTCTTGAAATCATGAGTGGAGTAGTAGACAGGTAAATAGGAAATTTGTGTTTATTATTTTCAAATAGTACTAGAACTAGGGGACATTCCATAAAACTAGAAGATAGCAGATTTTAAATAAATTATAGAAAGTATTTTTTTTCACTCAACCTCACTATTACTCTGTGGAATTTGTTGCCAGAAAGATGTGATTAAGGGCATCTAGCATAGGCTGGTTTACAAGGGGTGGCTGGAGGAAAAGTCTATAAGCAATTATTAGCCAGATAGATTCAGAGGAATCCAGTACTTAATCCAGGAAGTGAATTGGTTCTACTCTTTGGGATCTGATGGGTACTTCCTACTGACCCAGATTAGCCAAGATAACAGGATGCTGGACTCACTGGAACTTTGCTCTGATCTAGCCTGGCATATCTCTTGCTCATATGTTCCTACATATCTTGTAACAGCCAATAGGAAGTGGAGATTATAAGCAGTATACATTAGTGGTGAGTAACCATATATGGCGAATATATAGCGCTAGAAATTTCATGGATCCTTGTGATGAATTAATTGAGAGAAATGTGAATGAAGCCTTGGATCAAGCGTTTACACCTTTTATTCATGGATTCTTAAACAGACATTTCGGTCCCTCGACACGGACCTTGTTTCGCCACATGGGCTACGTCGGAGGGACAGAGGCCCAGAAAAACTGCTATAAGTGTCAAAGGTGCTTAACCTCGAAAGTCTATGATCATGTCCAGGTATTCTATCAAGGGAAAATGCCAGAGTTGAAAAGGGGGCCTCGTGGAGGTTGTCCAAAAGGTGAAAGGACAAGTTCCCAAAGCAGTTACTCAGATAAAATGGCATACTGACTACAATTATTCATAGAAAGGAACTCCAAAATGTAAGAAGAACTGAACATCAGGCTATTGTTCCATTGTTTCAGTGTTCTTACATTTTGGAGTTTCGAGTGTTAAGCACCTTTGACACTTACAGCAGTTTTTTTCTGGGCCTCTGTCCCTCCCGACGTAGCCCATGTGGCGAACAAGGTCCGTGTCAAGGTACCGAAACCTCTGTTTAAGAATCCATGAATAAAGGGTGTAAACGCTTGATCCAAGGCTTCCTTCACATTTCTCTTCATTAATTCACCACAAGGATCTGTGAACTTTCTAGCGCTATACCTGCATATCTTGGTCTCATGACATCTGGCATGGGAAGAGGTACTTGATAATTCATATTGGTTGCACCACTTGTTATGTCTTAACATTAATTATATTCTAGTAGCACAAATTACATGAGAAACTCCTCATCCATGGAAAGTACTGGGAAACAGAGTAACTAGAAAAACAGAATTTCTGGCTTGTGGTCCTTTTCATTTTTGAATTACTTTTTATGGGAAGATTACACAGATAAGTACTATACTGATTTTCTATATACGAGTGACTGTTGGAAACTGTTGTAAGGTGTACGATTATAAACTGTGGCATGGAGTCACTGTACATTGGTGGCGGCTGTCTCAGAGTCTTCTACACACCTTTATATATGACTCCTTATATTAATAATGAACTTTATATTAATCATAAAAGACAATAATTTTTAAATTTTAAATTTTAAAGCTAAAAGAACTGCATACAAGAATACAAAAGATCCCAAGGGAGGAGCACAAAGCAGAATATCTGATTCAACTGAGGGAGACTAAGAAATTAATCAAGTTGGCAAAAGTCAAGCAGAAGAGAGGATTGCCAAGGAGATAACAATATGGTGACAAAACATTTCTTCAGATACATCAGCGAAAAGAGGAAAGTCCAAAGTGGTATAGAATTGAAATTGAAAGGTGGAAATGATCAATGTGTGGCGGGAGATGAAGAAATGGCAGAAATATTAAACGAATACTTCAGCTCTGTGTTCACTAAAGAAGACCCTGGAGAAGGACCATCTCTACACAACAAGAAACTGGAGGGAAGCGGAACAGAGGAAATCCATTTACAGTAGATAATGTATGGGAAGAGCTAAAGAATCTGAAAGTGGACAAAGCCATGGGGCCTGATTGGGATTCATCCAAGGATACTGAGGGAGCTCAGAGATGTGCTGGCGGGACCAGCTGTGCGACCTGTTCAATAGATCCCTAGAAACAGGAGTGGTGCCGAGTGATTGGAGAAGAGCGGTGGTGGTCCCTCTTCACAAGAGTGGGAACAGAGAGGAGGCTGGTAACTACAGACCAGTTAGCCTCACTTCAGTGGTGGGAAAAGTAATGGAGTCACTGTTGAAAGAGAGAATAGTGAACTATCTACAGTCCGGAGAATTGATGGACCAGAGGCAGCATGGATTCACCAGAGGAAGATCCTGTCAGACAAATCTTATTGACTTTTTTGACTGGGTAACCAGGAATTGGATAGAGGAAGAGCACTCGATATCATATACTTGGATTTCAGCAAAGCTTTTGATACGGTTCCACACAGGAGACTGGTGAATAAAACGAGAAGCTTGGGAGTGAGTGCCGAGGTGGTGACCTGGATTGCAAATTGGTTGACGGACAGAAGACAATGTGTGATGGTAAATGGAACCTTCTCTGAAGAGAGAGCGGTTTTAAAAGTGGTGTACCGCAAGGATCGGTGTTGGGACCGGTCCTGTTCAATATCTTCGTGAGCGACATTGCGGACGGGATAGAAGTAAGGTTTGTCTTTTTGCGGATGACACTAAGATCTGCAAACAGAGTGGACACGCCGGAAGGACTGGAGAGAATGAGACGGGATCTAAGGAAACTGGAAGAGTGGTCGAAGATATGGCAGCTGAGATTCAATGCCAAGAAGTGCAAAGTCATGCATAGGGGGGAGTGGAAATCCGAATGAACTGTATTCAATGGGGGGGGGGAAATGCTGATGAGCACGGAGCAGGAGAGGGACCATTGGGGTGATGGTGTCTAATGATCTGAATCGGCGAAACAATGCGACAAGGCAATAGCTAAAGCCAGAAGAATGCTGGGCTGCATAGAGAGAGGAATATCGAGTAAGAAAAGGGGAAGTGATTATTCCCTTGTACAGGTCCTTGGTGAGGCCTCACCTGGAGTACTGTGTTCAGTTCTGGAGACCGTACCTTCAAAAAGACAAAGACAAGATGGAGGCAGGTACAGAGAAGGGCGACCAGGAAGGGTGGAGGATCTTCATCGGATGACGTACGAGGAGAGATTGAAGAATCTAAATATGTACACCCCTGGAGGAAGGAGGAGCAGAGGTGATATGATACAGACTTTCAGATACTTGAAAGGTGTTAATGATCAAAAGACAACGACAAAACCTTTTCCGAAGGAAAAAAATCAGCAGAACCAGGGGTCACGATTTGAAGCTCCAGGGAGGAAGATTCAGAACCAATGTCAGGAAGTATTTCTTCACGGAGAGGGTGGTGGATGCCTGGAATGCCCTTCCGGAGGATGTGGTGAAGACCAGAACTGTGAAGGACTTCAAAGGGCGTGGGATAAACACTGTGGATCCATAAAGTCAAGAGGCTGCCAATGAAGAGTGGGTGACTCGCCAGAATGATGGCTACTGCCTGGAGTCATACCCTTATTAAATAAACATACACAGGCTTACTGTGACTCCAACATTGCTCTAAGCTTCAACAGCAAGAGGAAATGTGGAAAAAAGGATTCACACTCACAAAGAGGGGAGTAGCTGGCTTGTTACGGCGGTTACTACCCCAAATCAAATAAGCCTGATACTTCACTTTCAATGCATATACAGCAAAGTTCTCTGATTCAACGGCAGGGGAGAAGAAAAACTGATACTTCACACATCCAGCAGAGCTCTCTGCTTCAACAGCAGGGGAGAAGAAAAGAGGGTTCGCACTCACAAAGCGGGGAGTAGCTGGCTTGTTACGGCAGTTACTACCCCAAACCAAAATGTGCCTGATACTTCACTTTCGATGCACATCCAGCATGGCTCTCTGCTTCAACGGCATGGGAGAAGACTTATACGTCACGCATATCCAGCATAGCTCCCTGCTTCAACAGCAGGGGAGAAGAAAAACAACCAATAAGGGCTAATAACATAGTCTGGGTAAAACAAATAAGCATGGGTGCAGCTTGCTTATTGCGGCGGCTACTACCCCTAACGAATCAAGCTAGATATTTCACTTGGATGCAGCTCCATCACTGCTCTCTACATTAAAGGTGGGGGTGGAAGGGAAATAGAACCAAGAGCTAAGAGAAACAGATAAGTATGAGAGAAAATATGTGTGAAGCTTGCTGGGCAGACTAGATGGGCCATTTGGTCTTCTTCTGCCGTCATTTCTATGTTTCTATGTTTCTTAAGAATTTTAATTTCTTACACCTTATTCTTGTTTTTTGTGGTATACAATATTTATCAAAAGGGTGTTACATGTAAGATACAACAGGATATAACATCCTTTTGAGTTTTTCCTTTAAATGCTCCAGGCAAAAGAATTTTGCCTATTAATCAAAATACTATAATGCTGAAGTGGAACAAGTATAATGGCATTACGACCTTTGACAGCTGTCAGAAGAGGCTGTGAGAAAAAGGGAAGGGATACAGCAAGAAAGAGACAGTTAAATCTCTATTTCCACCACCCATTCTGTTACCCATTTCAGCTCAGAATTTGTATATAATACATTGAGTATCTTTGCCACCATCTGAAATTTCTTGAAAGGGAAATCAGCAGGGGACAAGATGGATGCATCCCCATTTCCCCTTCAAATGCATTAGAGTTGGGGAATTTCTAGGAATGAGAAAGTGACATATGCTAAGTTTCTGTCAAATAAGAGAGAATTCCCCTCCAAATAGGAAACATTTGCAACTCAAGGAGGTGCAGCTTTTAGATGAATAAAGCAAAAAAATATGTATTTTTTTTAATCAATGGAAAGGTATCATACTTCTAATTATATGTTGGTAACACTGAAGAAAAAAGATGCTTGGCAATTGAAAAAATATGCCCTTGATCTGCAGTCATTCCATGGAAGCTACTTCAGAGCCATTGAAGTTCATGAAGTTGCAGTGGTTCCCATGGATCGGCTACAGGTTGCCAGTAGTTTCTAACCACCACCATTTTATTTATTTCAGAAACATTTCAGAAGGACAATACCTTTTCATTGTTAAAAAAAAAAGATCTTGTTAGAGATGGGAATGAATGGCTCTGTACAATTGTAAGACCTTGAAACAATGACCTTTTCACTCGTCATGATCATAAAAGGGATCAAACTGAAAACTATGTCCTTGGGCACCGCAAGGGCCCTATAATTTAAACGATGATTAAACAGACCAAAAGAGAGCAGCAGAATACCAGAAATGCAAGGGGACAAAACAGGTCACTTTCGGATTCTACCTAAAGCATAGAAAATAAATATTTGTTTGTGCTCTTCCTCTGGTTGATTAGTTTTCCTCCATTGAAGAAATAATTTTGTGCCTAGTAAATAATGGAAATTAGCTAATGCGGCTGCAAGAATTCCACTCTTCTTGCTTTACTCATAGTACTAAAACCTGTTCTTCCTGCTGGAGCATGAAATTTTGTCTCTGAAGCAAAAACACTACCACAGAGCTAATGCAGTAGCTCTCCACTTGACCTAAAAGGTTCTCCCTATATTGGAAAAGCTGCTTCTTGTCCTAAGTTATTACTGAATGTCACTCATCACATTGTACGTGCACCATTGATTGCTTAGAACTATGGGCATTGGAGAAATATCTGATTGACCAAGGTATTGTAATTGTTACTACTACTACTACAAGTTGTACATAGCATTGGGTAGACCTATAAGAGGCATTCCCTACTCTGTGAAGTTTACAATCTAGTCGACAAGCAGACTACTGAAGATATCAGTATGCTGGGGATTTCCAGCGACTGACCACAGCTCTTCTGTTGACAGCATTGTGATAAAATTTAGCATTGCTATCTTGTTATATATTAATTGTAGCTTCAAGGATGTCCTGAGTACAATTCAGTAGATTAATAATTTTCTAGTTTTTAAACCTATATGTTCGCTGGGTTTGTAACTGACTTTACACACTGAGGTAAATTTTCAAAGGGTTTCGCGCATAAAAAGCACATTTATTATTTATTTATTTAAGGTTTTCCTATACCAGGCATTCGTTGTTGACATCATATCGGTTTACAGGCAACGCGGAGTCAGCAACAGAGCTTTACAGTGTAACCAATATAACAACTTTCCAGAGTAACAATAATAACAGTTTAACAGAAACAGCTAGGCAGATTATATTTGTTAGTGCAGCAGTAACAGGTTAATAATGTGACCAATAGGGGTTTGCTACATAAAATGTAAAAATATCTGAGTCGAATAGTATATTAATGTAATAATATAATTGGATGTATGGATTTTACAAATTTTTAATATACATTTTGGGTATATGGTGTAATATATATAATTGGGTGTATGGATTTTACAAACGTGTAACATATTTTACAAACATGTAATATATACGTGTATATAAGCATTCACACCTAAACGTATGTGCAAAAGAGGTATGTTAGGGGCCTGTTGGGCGTGGTTAGCACATACGCAAATAATGAGCTACTTTAATAGTGATGGCAACTTTCAAACCGGCATGCGGGTGCTCTTTGGCACCTGTATGCCCGCATGTACCCAAATACACAGCCATTTTATAACATAAGTGAATATATGCGTGCATACATGTGCGCTAAATTTTAAGTGGATGCGAGCCTGTGTGCACCAATGCTGCATTTACCGTGTAAGTGGGGTTTTTTTTTAAAAGGCAGCTGAGTCAATGCCATTGACAGTTTTCCCATTTCATTCCCAGTTCATCCAGTTAAGGGATAGGACTTCCAACCCCCTCTAGTTTAACAGGCTCCCGTCTCCCCTGTTAAACCCAACCTTTAAAACCCTGCTGATCTGCCTAGATTTTTTGATTTTATAACTTTCACGTCATCCATAGCAGAAGTAAACTTTCGCAGCAGGGACTCTAGCGCACCGCCAGTGCGTGCAAGTATTTATGCGCAAATTTCAAGTTAAAATCCCAGAATGCCCATGCCCCACCCCTTTTTGGAAACTTTTTATCTGCACGTGCAGAGGCAAACACGCGCGTATCCAGGCAGCTTTTTTAATGCACTCAGTGCTGCCAGTCCAGCATTTTCGCGCATCCCCTAATTTCAGCGCACAGCAGACTTTTAATTCACCTTTATGCGAGTACATTTACCACTGCAGATTTGCACACATACCTTCAAACTTTTATGCTGTTTTGCTGCTTGGTGTTTGTCGGCCTGCTTCTATGGGTGAGTGGAAATGAAAGCAGGCTAGGGGGGTGGCAGTGAGTCTCCCTGAACACACACTAGGTAATACCGAGGATGGTAATGAGTGACCCTGGGACAGACAGGGCTAGGAGTAGTAAGGGATTTCTTTAATGTGTTTGTGAGCTAATGTAAGTCAGTATTTTTTGTAAGTATTATGTCACGTGATCCGAAAAGGTGAGAATTCTGGTTCCTGGGGAATTAGATTACTAGCTTTGCCTCCCCCCACATCCCCCAACTCCCACCCACCCAGGCTCTTTTTCTGTTAGATAACCTTCACCCTAATTAAAAGGAGAATCTTCTAAATAGGAGTCAATTAGTTGGAATATCAAGCAATTAACCCTGATTTTAGTGATTGACTAATTTTAGTCTTGTTGCTGGTCATTCACAAACTAAAATACGTCACTTAGTTATTGTTAAAAACCTTACACCAGTGGTTTCCAACCTGTGCTCCACAAGACCATCAGTGAGGGTCTGCCGAAAGGCGACAACCAAAGTATAACTATTGATAAAAGGAGCAGGCTGACCTCACCTCTGAGGAGCTCTGCTCTAAGGCTCCTGCTGCCACTTGATGCCACTGCCTGAGCTGAGAGGAACCAGAGAAGAGTGCAGCTGTTTACCATCGTGACCAGAGGAGGTAGGCTGATGATCCTAAGGAGCATTTCTGGCCCCTGTTATGTGTATTCTTGTTGCCCTGCCAGCCCCACAGGGAGGGAGAAAAGCTGCACCAAATGAGTAGTATAGACATGATGAGGGTTGCAGGATGGGGGAAAGAGGGAAGGGGCCTCAGGGAGGAGAGGGCTAGAGGGAAAGCACAAGAGTAAAATCATTCAGAAAAAAGCCTTAAGAGAGAGGAGAATGGGAGGGAGAATACTTGGGATGGAGCCATAGAGGGTAGAGAACCAGGGAAAGGGCCACAAGGGGAAGAGGACAGCAGGGAAAGCATTCAGAAAAGGGCAATGGGGGCAGGAAAGCAGGGAAGCTACTTAGAAAGGAGCTGTAAAGGAAGGGCAGAAAGGAGGGAGGGAGTAGAGAAAGGAGGGGAAAACACTCAAGAAAGAGGCTTGAGGGGGAGGACCAAGGAAGAGGCTGCATGACTGAGAGGATGGAAGGAAAGGCACTAGAGAAGGGACTCGGGGTGGAGGAAATCAGGGAAGTACCTTCAGGAAGGGGTCATGAGGAGGGTAGGAGAGTGAGCTCTATAGAAGGAAGCACAGAACAGAAATGGCAGGAGGGAGAGCTCTCAGGAAGGAGCCATGAGTGAAGAGAAACAGGGCAGGAAGGAAGGTACTTGGGAAGGGGCAAAGGTGGTAGGTGAGTGTTGTAGCATCATGAAGGGTCCTTAAGAGGACGGGAGGGAGAGCACAGTTTATATCAGGAACCATCCTTTATTTATTAATAAGATTCATATATTACATATGGTTCTGGAGTGCATATTACTTGTTATTATATTAATCGATTTACTGTATCACATTTAACTGAATGAAAAATTAAAGGGAAGCATGTAGGGGTCCTTGAAAGTTTTGGAGGTTGAAAAGGGGTCCATGCTCCCCAAAAAGGTTGGGAACCCCTGCCTTAGACTTTAAAGGACACCAAACAATTGTAAATCATTTAAATTGTGAAATATACCTAACTCTTTAATCAGCTTTTAAAAACTTTAGCTACTTAATAAAACTAAGATGCAGACAGAGGTCCAGAAGCAAGTTGGGGGCTATCTAGTCTTTTGCACCGATTGCCCTGTGTATGAGTACGTGCCTATTGGTGAGGTGTTGTATGTGGACTCCCAGTGCAAAGAGCTCCTGACTCTCGGAGAATGAATCCGGTCTCTGAAGGCCAGAGTAGTAGATCTGGAGGAGCTAAGGCAGACAGGGAGGTATATACGAGAAGGGACCTTCAGGGACTTAATAGGGTGGCCCCAACTTCAGACAAGCAGCATTGTACTGCTTTGGAGAAGCAGGAGACCATCACATTGGTGTGGCAGAAAAGTGATCCTGTACCTAGGACCTGCCCTCCAGCTGATGCCTTATCCTCTCGCACTGGGGATGTGTCTCCAGGGCTGTGGGCCCAGGAGGGAACAGTTAGGGTGGCCGTTATATTGAGTGGTTCGATTATTAGAAATGTAGATAACTGGGCGGCTGTTGGGCATGAGGACCGCTTGGTTACTTGCGTGCCTGGTGTGAAGGTAGATTTTAGAAAGTGCTGGGGAGGAGCCAACTGTCATTGTACACGTGGATTCCGATGACATAGGAAGGTGCAGGAGGGAGGTTCTGGAGGCTAAATTTAGGCTCTTAAGTAGGGAACTACAATCCAGAACCTCCAAGGTTGCATTCTCCGAAGTGCTCCCTCTTCCATGCACAGGACTGCAGAGGCAGGCTGAGCTCCAGAGTCGCAGTGAGTGGATGAGACAATGGTGCGGGGAAGAGGTACTGGGGAACATTCTGGAGAAGGGGGAGCTGATTCCTGGTACTAACCTTTAATAGGGGATAGAGCAGCTTTTAAGTTAGATGATGGGGGAAAGCTGACAGTTGCTCAGAAGCGCATGACTCAGAATGATGTATCTTTAAAGGATACTAGCAAAGCAGGGTATGGTAGGGCATCCTGATAGAGAGGTTACAATAAGTGCTAAAGTTACCCAGTGGTTTTTAAACAAAGAACAGACAGAGCAAAAGGAACCCAAATTACCTCTGAACTGAGAAGCATATTATTAATGCAAATAAAAAACATTGAAAAGTCTGTATGCAAATGCTAGAAGTCTGAAAAATAAGATGGGATAATTAGAATATATATCACTCCCCCGCACTCCCCATCTTACCAACCAAACTGTCTCTCGCATTCCCCCACACCCCCTCTCCTCTCTCTCACACACACACATTCTCTCTCACCGGCATCCCCCTCCCCTCATATAGGTTCCCTCTCTCTGAACCCCACAGTCAAGCATCCCCCACCCATTCTCCCATGCTCTCTCTCACACTCTCCCCACCCCCCTCTCACCAACCATGCTCTCTGTCACCCCCCCCCTCACACACACACATTCTCTCACACCGGCATCCCCCCACCATGCTCTCTCTCATACCCTCCTCCTCTCTCTCACCCTCCCCTCCCTGACACACATTCTCTCTCACCGGCAATGCCGCGGGACCTGCGCCATTCGCGGCAAAGATGAAGGCCTGGTGCGCCGTTCGCAATGAAGATGAAGGCCCGGGTGCGCCAATCGCGGCACAAGGGGCCTTCCCTATTCACCGCGAACGGCGCCTTCATCCTTGCCATGAATGGAGCATGTGCCGCGGGATGCGCTCTGTTCGCGGCATGCCAGGGTCTCCTCTGCTATAATCTGTCTGTCCCACGATGGCTGCTGTCCTTTGTACCTCTGTCATGATTGAGCCTCCAAGGCGGCCAGGAAGCCACCTCCGCCATCTATCGGCAGGCTGGGGAACATGCGCGAGCACTGACGGACACACTACCAAGCCCGATATATTGTAGCGCCATCTATCGGCAGGCTGCAGAACATGCGCGAGCACTGACGGACACACTACCAAGCCCGATATATTATAGCGCCATCTATCGGCGGGCTGCAGAACATGCGCGAGCACTGACGGACACACTACCAAGCCCGATATATTATAGCGCCATCTATCGGCGGGCTGCAGAACATGCGCGAGCACTGACGGACACACTACCAAGCCCGATATATTATGGATTGGCATCTTAGAGACTTGGTAGAAAGGAGGATAACCAATGGGACACTGTGATATCAGGATACAAATTATACTGCACTGATAGGATGGCTCAAATTTGCGGCATTAAAGAGGGCTTAAAGTCAAACAGGATAAAAGTCCTGCAAGAACCAAAATGTAGTGTGGAATCCTTATGGATTGAAATTCCATGTGGGGAAGGGAATAAAATAGTAGTGAGGGTATAATACCATCCATCTGAGCAGAATGAAAGGATGATGAAGTGCCAGCTAGGGTTGCCAATTGGCTCCAGATTGTCAGGACAGGCTGATCCGGTCCTGGTTTTACCCCATTGCATGCAGGGACATGTAGTAGAATAGCAAGACTACAAGTCCCTGCATGCAATGGGGTTCAAACCAGAACTGGATCAAACTGTCCTGACAATCTGGAGCCAGTTGGCAACCCTAAAGCTAACAGAAATTAGGTAAGCTAATGTAAATAAAGTAAAACATTTATATATTCATTTACTTACCTGGGAGGAGACTTGCTGTGCAGGAGCAATCACTGGAGTCAATTGCTGTTGTGGGAGAGCCTGGAAAAGAAGTGCCCTGATGTTTGTTTATTTAAAAAAAAAAAAAAATGAACATAGCATTTAGCTGCTGTGAGCAGTGCCCTGGAGTTTGTGAAGTTCCCAGGGAGGTTTTTAAGTAAAGCAGGAGAGGCAGCTTTTGTTTTCTAGCAGGAAGGAGATGCAATGATTAAGTTAAACTGGCCTGTAAGGAGCTGTGACAGTGTAGTGAGTGAGGGAAGCAGGGCTAGGAGCATTCCCTGAAGCAATGTCAAAGCTGTGATTCAGAGAGGCAGCATTTTTAAAATAAAAGGCTGAGTCCAGCTGGATTTAGAAAGCAGTTGTGGCTGTGGGGAGCTGCACTTAGGATAAGGAGCAGAAATCAGCCTAGGACTGTAATCAAAACCCTGGTGTAATCAAAGCCCAGGGCTCCCCATTGAAGCTGCTGGTGATGTCAGTGAGCAATGGGATAGCTACAGCAGTGCCTTTAGGCACTTTCAAAGTTAATATAAAATAAAATGAACATTTTTATTATTTAAAAACCTGGCATTTTTGGTGAGAGACACATGGAAGTGCTCTGACAAAAATATCAGTTTGAAAGGGGCACTTTGGAAAATGTGGTGGTAGTAAGTTTATTTAACTTTTTGATTTTTATAAATTTCATTTCTTTGCTAGTGGTGGTCAAATTAAGGGGGTTCTCCTGACATGACCACATTAGAAGTTTGTGATGAGAAAGGTATTTTAAAGGAGTTATTACATCCGTTTTCCCCAGGGAGTTCCTGAAATGAAAAGCATAAAAAAAACACTAAAAAATGGGACTTTCTGGTGTTGGTCAACAGAATTTGATATTTGGTTTGAAATGAAAATATTTCAGCCTCAAGTTATAAATATGATTGGCTCTAAAAATGATCAAATTGGCTATAATAGTTATGAAAAGACACAGGACATCAGTATGACATTTAAAACATTTTTCCTATTCATTTTAATGGACAAAAAGGTAAAAAGTGGTTAAAAATGTGTCCTGTTCAGCTTTAAAAAAACCCCAAAACAAACAAACTATGCTTCTTCAAGCCATCTCCTTCCCAATACCATAGTAATGCTATAGCAACTCAATGTTTACTAGAAACTGTTCAGTGATTTCTTTAGCATAATATTACTTTTTCGATGATAACAGTTTAGAACTGCCAAAATTGTTCGTGGGGGTTTTCTTATCATTTTGGGGGAGGGCGGGAAAAACGGCACACAAAAATAACCCCTAAACCCACCCCGACCCTTTAAAACTAATCCCTTAGCTTCCCCCACCCTCCCAACCCCCCCAAAAAACTTTTTACAGGTACCTGGTGGTCCAGTGGGGGTCCCGGGAGCGATCTCCCACTCTCGGGCCGTCAGCTGCCACTAATAAAAATGGCGCCGATGGCCCTTTGCCCTTACCATGTGACAGGGTATCCGTGCCATTGGCCGGCCCCTGCCACATGGAGGGAGCACTGGATGGCCGGCGCAGTGGACCCCCCCACTGGACCACCAGGTACCTGTAAAAAGTTTTTTGGGGGGTCGGGAGGGTGGGGGAAGCTAAGGGATTAGTTTTAAAGGGTCGGGGTGGGTTTAGGGGTTATTTTTGTGTGCCGTTTTCCCGCCCTCCCCCAAAATGATAAGAGAACCCCCACGAACAATTTTGTGGGGTTTTGGGGGAGCCCCTGATTTCTGACGATTTTGAAAATATCGTCTGATATTTTCAATCGTCAGAAGCCCAATTCACATCCCTATCAAGTATTCGTCCCCTCCAAATTCTACAAAATTCAGCAGCCAGACTCCTAACTGGAACAAAAAAACACAAAAACATAACCCCAGTTCTGTTATCCCTGCACTGGCTTCCAATTAAATACCAAATCGAATACAAAATATTAAACATGGTACACAAACAGATACATGAGAAATGAACCAACTGGTTAAGCGAAGAGATTATACCCCACGAACCATACAGAAACCTGAGCTCTGCCAACAAAGGTCTCCTATCAATTCCTCCCCGCCAATCCACACAACAACTTACCTCTATAGGCGACCGAGCAATCTCCCTTGCTAGCCCCAAACTCTGGAACACACTACCGACCGAACTAAGACTACAACACAGCCTGAAAACCTTCAAGAAACAACTTAAAACATGGCTTTTCACTAAAGCCTACCAAGATTCACACTGAAATTACCATATCCCTCCCGCTACACAATATGACAGACTTTTCTCCATAAGAAAGACAAGCACACTACCGACTGAACTGAGCAACTATACATTTCACCCCTTTCTTCTGCATCACTGAAGCGTATTTAAAACCCTCCATGATCAACCAATTTGACCCACCAAAGTTATGACACTACCCGAAACAGCTTCTCAAATATTCTTTGTTACTTGCACATGCTTTATAATTTAACCTTTGTTTTTTTTCCTTCTACATTTATAATATAACCTACGTTTTATATTATACTTTTGTTCTATACTTATACCCTTGTTACCCTTGAAAAATATCCTCGTTACATTATATTTTCTACCAGCCTATTACAAGAAATCCACCCCCTACAATAATTAACACCACACCTCTTGTATCATATAACCTTTATATCATATAACCTTGTATCATATAACCTTTTGTATCATATAATTTTGTATCATATAACCTTTCCGACCTCCACAACTCATCTATGTAAAATCTTTAATCATGTTAACCCAGTGTTAAAACCTTTGTAAACCGTTGTGATGGCAATACCAAACGATGGTATATAAAACTCTATAAATAAATAAATAAATAGATAAATAAATAAAATATATATAAAGTATGTATATTAGAGATGTGCTTCGGGTTATAATTTCGTGTTGGGCTTTGTTTCGGGACCCCCCTGGGGGAATTTCATTTTTCCCACTGTTCGGGGTTTTTTTTTCGGGGGGGCCCGATTTTCGGGTTAGTGCACGCTAACATGGTAGAGTTAGCGTGCACTAACCCAAAAATGAATTTTTCTGAAATTTCGGAAAAAATTCAATCGTTTTTCGGTTCTCCCGAACCATTCTGAATTAGGAAATTTCATTGAAATTGCCTAATTTGGGAAAAATGATGTTAGCAGCGTCGGTCGCGGCTGGCCGCAGCCGGGACCGGGTGTCATGGCCGCCGGCCGTGGTCGGCCGCGACTGAGGCAACCCCAGAGGAAGCAAGGACAGTGAGGGTAGCTTACCTGGATCGCCGGGGTGGCCTGCGGATGCCTGCTTGGGCAGGCAGCTTCCTCTCCTTTTTCTTCAGCCACCGCCATCGCTGACCCTGCAGCATGGCTCCACGGAGATTCAGCTCCTCCCCCTCAGCCCTTAGGGCCGCGCGTGCGGCTAAGAAGATTTCTTAAAGGGGCCATGACAGGAAGTGTCATGGCCCCTCCTGAAGCTCCTCCTCCTGCTTCCTGTACTTAAGGCAAGGGTTGTGCAATCAGTCCTTGCCTTGGTATTAAGGTTCCTGCCTCGAGTGTGTTCCTGGCTCCTGGTTCTTGTTTCTTCGTCCCGTCTTCTTCCCTGCTCCATGGACTGATTCTTGGCTGCTGACTTTGGACTGGTGTTCGTGTATTCTCCCGGCTGGTTCCTGGTTTGGTTCTGGATTCTTCTTTGGCGACCCCGGTACGGATTTGGACCCTTCTCCTGCCTCGACCCTGGTACAACTGCGGACCCTTCTCCTGCTTCGACCCTGGACTGGATTCGGATCCCGCTGGTATTCTGAACATTGGACTGGACTTGGATTTTTCTTCTATTTTCATCCTCAGACTGTCACGACCTGCTGGAGGCGCCAGCCGTCTGGAACCCACGACCTGCAGGAGGCGCCTGCATCCAGACCTCTTACGGTCTTCAGAGGAGTCGCCTAAGTCCCAGCGGCCGGACCCCTATGGGCTTCTCCTTGGGGGGTCGCGTGCTTCCAGGGTGAAGTCTTCTAGCAAGAGTCTTCAGTTCAACAGGCCTCGCCCTTCGACGGTAGCTGTTACCGCGAAACAAGGGTCCACATTCATAACAAACGATTGCACATCCCTAATGTATATGAGGTCCATATTTAAAAGCCATTTAGATGGATAACTAGTTACCCAGCTAGAATTTAGCCAGATAAGATGGGGCATTCGGGAGTAGGCAGGAGGTGCTCTGGGGAGGAGCAGAGTTAACCACATAAGTTAACTGGCTAACTCTGAATATTGGAGTTAGCCAGTTAACTTATAGAGCTAACTCTGGTCAGTCCATAGGGCTGTCCTAAAGTTGGCTGATTATACATAACCTAACTTTAAGATAGCCGGGTATATTCAGTGGTATGACTGCACCACTGAATATACCCTGCTAACTAGTTGGTTATATATAACTGGCTAACTAGCTCAGTGTCTGAAAATGGAGCTCATATATATCTATATATATATCTATTTATCTATCTATATCTATTTTTCTATATCTATATTTATCTATACTATATCTATATCTATCTATCTATCTATCTAGATATATATTTATATACAAAGCTCACATTTCCAAAGGATCAGTCTATCACATCCGATAAGCAATCTCTCCTCTCTTCTAGCTATTATCACTCAGTTCAGTATGCTCTGTCTGACCCTCTGCCAGTTATACCCCTTCTATCTATATATCTGAAACAATGTTATAAGAAATGCATGTTATGTTATAAGAAATGTTCCCAAAACACAGTCTAAGTTGTCTCTTGTAATTCTAACCCCCTCACAACAGATTCTCTGCACCTGTTGTTTACTGCTTATTCTTACCGTAGTTACACTCATGTGTTGTGTGTCTGTGTGAGAACTCTGAGTTCATGAAAGATCTAACTTCTAAATGCATCCTCAGCCAGAGTACTCAGGCTAAGTAATTCAATTACATTCCACCCTTGGACTTAGAGGACTCACACTGACACCTGCTGGGTGAAAAGTTCCCTAATCTATTGCTTTATTGGTCTCAGCACTATTCAGAGCAATGTCTATTATTTGTTTGGTATATAAATACATTAAACACTGGCCCCCTTAGCACTAGCAAATATAGAAGACCAGGGCTATTACTGAATTTGTAAAAAAAAAACAACCAAACAACTAATTCCATTAGCTTATTGCTCACTCTGTGCAACTGGTCAGATGACCCTCATCAATCAGGAATAAACCCATTTAAATTTTATTTCACCTGAAGTATAGCTGACCCAGATGTCTTGCCTATTTGAAATCATTAGTAGGTCATGCATCCAGGTTGCCGAGAGCATCTTCGATTGGTCTCAGTATCTTCTGCCATCCATTGTGATCTCTGTGCTGGTACATGGTTAGCTGATCTGACTTTCAGGGGGATACTGAGCTTGTCAAAGTTTATAGTCAAGCTCTCATTGGCTGATCATACATTTATAATAACAGATTTTACATGAAAAATGATATTTAAAGTGCAGTCTTCTGAGATAAAATATCACTTATAATATGTATGCTATATTTATACGCAATGCTGTGGTGCCAACCAGAAAATCCTGTGAAAAATCAAAACAAACACTTGGAACCCATATAATATTAGCTCTACTATAACACACCATGGGCATGGGCTTGGCCCTCTGAAAGCCACAAGAAAATAGAATTACAATTCAATATACTTTTTATATCAAAACAGCACTAACTGCCAGCACGTAACCTTCATTCTACCAACTGGGGTCCAATTAGATCCCACGCACTAATGTGCTTCCACTATAAACACCAGAAATTATTTTCAGCCGCCATTTTGTCACTTAGCCTATGGTAAGTCAGATTCAAATGTTATTCTAAACTATTCTACTTTATTCTTCCTACAGCAGCTATTTACTATTTAGGGTCCAAAAAGACCCCAGAATTTGCGACTTTCAATCAAGCAAGTTTAAAAATGTATAACTACTGATTCTTTGCATTTTCAGTCGGTAAAAATGTCTACAAGAGGGTCTTCCAGGCAGAAATATGCTCAATATTGTACTGCAGATGCTCTGAAAGCAATTTTCGAGGATAATGATGACTTTGATTTTAAAGATACAGACAAGGACATTGCAAAAGGAAAAAGAAAGAGATGTGCACTGTGACTAAGAGAGCTTGATAAGAAAGTTCGTCAGATATGCAGATCTTGCAGAAAACCTGTCTGTCGTGACCACAGTACACACAAAACCTGTTGTGATGAATGCATCTAAACCTACAGTAGATTCATAGAAGGGAGTTTGGAAACATTCACAAACACTGAACAACACTAGTTTTTTATTATATTTCATCTTCAAAATGCAATACAAATTTTCATGTCTAAGTCAATTTCATTCGTTTCGTTTAGAATTTGTGAATAAGAAATTAACAGATTTCTCTTGTCATGTTAATAATATTTAGAAAACTTGGTCACAACTTTCTTTTTGTGTTTTCCATATTGAAATAAATAATAAGGAATGTTCAATGACAATGATTTTCAAGGTCAATCAATAAAACTGCATGGGGTCCATTTGGACCCCAGTTGGTAAGACTGTGATATAAAATATGTTGGTAGGATGAAGGCTATGCAGTAAAAACCCTACCTATGAAAAGGTAACAATGCAAACATTACGACAGGCCCTAAAATTCTAAAACATCCCCTATTAGGAAAACAGAACAAGTCAAGCTTTTATAAGCTTTTATAGTATTATCATCTTCTGCCCTGTTAACCCCTACCTGTTAATGTTATTATTGTAAAGCTTGATGCTAAGTTATGTTACATTGTGAACCGAGGTGATGTTTTGCAAACGTGCCTCGGTATATAAGAAACCCTTAAATAATAAATAATAATAATATAGATTTCTACACAGAAACTATACATTAGCAGAATACCTCACCTCGGTTACACTTGCAGAATACAGACAGACCCTCACCAAATACAGAATAAACAGATCATAAAAAATAAATGGAGAAGTGCAGACAAAAACTGAACTAGAAATCATAAGGAGCCAGACTCTGTATACAGTGCAACAATGGAAAAAAGTAAATATTACCATTCCTCATAAAACAGTAAAATCATGAAATATATATTTCATTAATAGTAGTAAAACCATATAATTAAAGAGTATAATTCAAAACAGCTAACAAATAGAATAACAACCAATAATTAAAAACCTCATATAAACATTTTCCAAATACCAATAACGTATTTCAAAACAGACACATTAAATAACATCCAATAATTAAAACACATACCTGGGAACTATTGATTTCCAGATGCTATGAAATTGTCATGATTTAGCAGGAAGAAAGGAAGGAAGTTTGTTGCACATACATTTTCTGTTCTCTCATACACTCATGTGCGCTCTCTCTCACAGATGCACAAACACACACATGAGCTCTTTCACACACACATGCTCTTCCTCAATTTTTCTCTCACACAAGCACCCAAATGCTCTCTCTCTCTCACTCACACACATGCTCTACCTTTCTCACACACTCATGCACACACATACACTCACACATGCACAGACATGCTCTCTCACACATACACACATGCACACACATACTCTCTCATTCTCTCACACTCTCAGAAATACACACACACTGCCTTTCTCACACACACACACACACACACACACAGGATCCCTTCTTTCTCTCTCTCTCTCACTCACACACATGCTCTACCTTTCTCACACACTCATGCACACACATACACTCACACATGCACAGACATGCTCTCTCACACATACACACATGCACACACATACTCTCTCATTCTCTCACACTCTCAGACATACACACACACTGCCTTTCTCACACACACACACACACAGGATCCCTTCTTTCTCTCTCTCTCTCTCTCTCTCTCACACACTCTAACTCTCCCCCTCTTGAAATAGCAGCAGCAGTCTCCTTCATCCCTCACAGGCAACAGGTCTACGTCTTGGGATCGGGTTGGTCGACCCAGCTCTGTCTTAGAGCTCTTTCCTCCAGAGCAGATCATGCCAATCCTCTTCCTCCTAAGACCCCCGCCGATGATTCCAGCAGGGCAACAGCGTTGCTCCTCCTCCTCAGGCCTCGCTGGCGATTCCAGCAGCACCACGGCATTGCTTCTCCTCCTCAGGCCCCACTAGCAATTTCGGCAGGGCAGTAGTGTTGCTGCTCCTCAGGGCGACATCTTCGGAAGCCCCATTGCATTCTTCAGGTAGCGGCGCCTATGGCCAAGGCCATATTTGCCACATGCATGCCACTGCTCTGTTTAAGATAAGTATGTGAGAAAACAAAAGAATTTTATAATAATTTTTGGGGAAGTAATAAAATTAAGAGAATAAGCTATATAGGGAAGAAAGAGATTGCAAATGCCTCCAATGTACAATGGGGTTGATTTTCAAAGATGCTCTGATTTTATAACATGCGCGCATCGCCACACGCATGTTATAAAATACGAGATCTGCATGCACATACGCACCGGATTTTATAATCGGGCATGCATATGCGGGTTTCGGCTCCCATGCTCAAGGAGGGGCATTTTACAAAAATACACATGGTGACGCAGATAGGCCTTTCCCAGCGGACTGGGAGGAACTTCCTTAAACCCCTACCAAACCTTCCTACCTTTTCCCCTCTCCTCCTCGACCCCAAACCCTTACCTATCGACCCTATTTTTTTTTCTTTTTTAAGTTACCTGCTCTTTTGGAGTAGAAGTAAGTTATGCGTACCGACTGGCTGCCAGCGCTCGCTTCCCCAGGACAGGGCCTAATGGCCGCTCTCACGGGCAGCCCCCACCCTGCCCAACCCAGAACACGGCCCACCCCTTTTGGCTGGCCCAGCACTTTTGCACGTATCAGGAGATACATAGGTGGCCGGGCCCTTTTGAAAATGCGCTCGGCACACACAGGGCCCGGTCACACGTGTGTCCCCTGGTATTTGCTCGCGCGCACAAGCATGCTTTAAAATTTGTCCAAATATGACTACAGTTTAAAGACCATTGCGGGCAAAAGACTGCAGATTGTAAATCACATTGAATAACTGATACAATCCCTTGTATAAATTTCATATGAAAATTAACGAGTAAAATGTGTTTTTTTTTAATTTTAGTAGCTTTTGTCGCCTTATTCTGTAGATTTAATTGAAGGCGGTGTGTTCTTAGATGAAAAGGGATAGATAGCTTACAAAAAGAACACACATTTGCTTAGGAGAGGTTAAGACCAATTAAAACAAGAGAGATCATAGCACGTGCACTGAATGGTCTTCATACTTGCAAAGCTAATCTCATCAAAGAAAAACAACTCAGTTTGCAGAGCCATGCATGAAGAGAAACAAACAACAACAACAAAAAAAACACCCCACTTCAAACAAACATTTCATTCTGATTAACAGGTTTCTAGTCCTGTGTACTGCTGACTTCTTAAAAATCAAGGCCTCTCAGGCATAAGAGAAACAGCAGCTAACAGCACTTTCAGGTTATCAGCAGAGGCCAAATACTGTATTTGCCAAAAAGAGAGTACAAGGAATGGGGCCAACCAACCCCATCTTCTGTCTGGGAATAATCCCCAGACCTGCTGGGAGGGGGAATTAGATACTGAATATGAAATCTGGGGGCCTGTGCTCTGCCCTGCCCTGTGGCAGTTCTTGGCTCTTTGTCTTTCTTTTCTACATCGAAATCAAACACTGCAAATCTTCACTGAGTTTTAGGAGCTGGTTTAGGCTTCTAATCAAGTACAGGGCTACAGTCTAATGTCCTGGCATGGATGCATACAGTGACTACATCCTCGCTCCCATCCCTTAGCTGGATTATTTTCTCCCCTTTTAATAGTGGTTTCTATATCACTTTCTATCTCATTCTTTTCATCATATATGTATGTACGTATATATAAATATAATTTGTATTTATTTATTTGGGCATTTTATATACTGTCATTCCAACAGAAGATTACAATGGTTTACAAAATCAGCATTAAAATTCTTGATTTACATTCACATACTAATATATCTAAGGCAGTAAAACTAATTCATGGAGTTCATAATAAGTATACATACTATAACAACAAAAACAGGAACACTATGCAAGATCACGAAGAAATGAGCTTTCTCAATATTTAAATTATATTAAAAAAACACACAAAAAACTAACTGGCGCCATGTAATAAAGAACAACTCAAAAAATGATCAGATTGTGCAAAGTAATGAAACAATCCAAAAAGAAAAATCTTTACCCCAAACAATATTATAAAAATAGCCACCTTAATGGAGGAAAAAGACCTCAGAGCCCAAGTGTAAATCTACTCAAAGAATTTAACACATTTACGGGCAGGCCAATCATGGGTCTTTAAAAAATCTCCCAAAGTGCCTTTAGTATTTATTCCTTATTGTTAATCTTTTTGTTTATTTTCAAAACATTTTTTATTTAAAAATCCAATATTCCTTTAAGTGGTAACCAATAAAAAAATGTTCTTTTTTTATCTCACATCTGAAGATAACGTGCTTATTGTTGTAAATAACCACAGTTGTTTTATAAACTGACTAATGGAAAAAAGATTTCACTTATCTTCGGAGACTTATTTCACAGTGATTTCCAAGTCATAAAATCATGAAACTTCAGTATGTGAATCCATGGTGTAGAACCTTTAATAATGATGGTCACTCTATACGACCCTTCAAGTTAAGCCGACATTAGCTAGCATTTTGCTATTGAAGCTGTCTCAAGGCAAAAACCACAAAAAATAAATATTGTCAACATTCATTGTGTTATGAACGTTGCTGCCCGCGGGTTTCCCTGCGAGCAGACTCACCTCACATGCTGATCTTTACCTGACGTGGCAGGATGCCGCCGTCGGCCTCCCGCGCGGCCGGAGCCGCGGACTGCTATCACTCCCTCGTGGCCCAGAGGCCATCCCGGATCTTCTCCTGCTCCGCGATTGGAGCCGCGGCCTTCCGGAGTCTTCCCACGGGGCTGGGACCACCCCCGACACTGCTTCCATCTTCGCGGAGCAAGGCCGCATCCCCGGGCTGCTCCGGCGGCTGGAGCCGCCCCTGGAGCTCCCCGCAGCAGCTGGAGCCACTGCCGACCTCGAGGCCTGCTCCCCGGGCTCTGCCAGCATCTTTATGTGATGACGATGGTGTAGGCCACTGTCCGCGGTCCTGCACATCTCCCTGCTGCTTCCTGCTTGCTTCCTAGGCATGCAGCCTCGCCTCTCCACTGAATTTAAAGGGCCAGGCACAGGAAGTGTGCTGGCCCCACCTTTGATGGGACTTCCTGCCTTAGCCCTATAAAGGGCTGCTTCGTCAGTCTGTTCTTTGCCTTGCATCATGGTGACTTCCCTCTGGAGGCTCCTGCTTGCCAGAGCCTTGTAAGGTCTTCTGTTCTTCGTTGAGCTCCTCATCTCGTCTGCCTTCGTACTACGTCTTCATGTCTTGATGTCTTGCCTGAGGTCCCTGACCATGTCCTGATGTTCTGCCATGATCTTCCTCGTCCTAATGTGACTTCCTGTCCAGGATGTTCTTCCCTGCATCTTTGTCTGGTGCTCCTGAGCCTTCTGTTCCTGTAGACCAGTGGTCCTCAGATGGAGTATTCCCGAGCTTGCTGCGGTCTGCAGGTGGGATTGGTCCCTGTGCTCCTGAGCCTCCGTTCCTGCCAGCCATGGGGGAAGCTTCAGATGACACCGGCTTCGTCATTGGAGTTCCTCTGTGCCTGGGTCTTCCCTGCACTCGCCCGTTCTCCTCGTAGTCCATGACCAGCCTGCAAGGGCTGTGTAGGCTGCACATTGGGACAGGGTGGTCCGCGACTCAGTACCGCAGGTGGGCTGGGTAGGGCGCCCTGAGAGACAGTGCCAATGTCCATGCCTTGTGTTTTGCCCGTTTGGATGTCAAGTTCCTCTTCATGCCTGTGATGCCGTTGCATCAGCCAAGCGTCTTCGTCAAGGATGCCATTGCATCAACCCTGTGTCTTTGTCAAGGATGCCGTTGCATCAACCCTGTGTCTTTGTCCAAGGATGCCGTTGCATCAGCCAAGTGTCTTCGTCAAGATGCTGTCGCATCGACCCTTGTCCTGTCCTGTTTGTATCAAGTTCCTCATCATGCGTGTGATGCCGTTGCATCAACCCAGTCTCGTCTAAGATGCTGTCGCATCAATCATAGTCCTGTCTACGTGTCAAGGCCTCCGTCTGCCCTCAACCTCAGGCCAGGCCTGCTGCTCCAATGCCGATCAAGCGGCAGGTCCAAAAGAGCTCGGAACAGTCGGAGGACCGTTCCCCTACATCATCCCTGGATGTTGGCCTTGGGAGCTTGCAGGCCTGGCAGAGGGTCAGCCCGTTAGCCACTCAGAGCCCACCGTCAACCCTCGGCTCGGCCCTGAAGGTCGGGGCCTGAGCTGAGGCCCAAGGGCACACTAAACCACCCAAGTATAACAGAATGCAAGGCCTTTCTAGGCCGTCCACATAGGCCTTTCGAGGCCGCTCTCGACAGAATGCAAGGCCTTTCGAGGCCGTTCGCGACACATTGTAATGCACAAATGTAATGATTACTTTTTATAGAAAAAAATACCTCTTAGTATTACCATCTTTCAAGGTTTAGTGAACTACACTCATGTTTTCTCCTCTGCAGTCCCACCGCTAATGGCAAATTTTTTGAAAGAACGCTGGCGCATGCGCATTTATTTTATAGGTTTTCTCAGCCAATGAAAAAATCAAAAAACCTTTTAAACAGATTTATATTGCACTGCAAACACTATGAAAATTTGAACATTTAAATCGATTGTATCAAAAGAACGAATGCCATTCTGGTTCAGAATTTAAACCAAATGGCATGAAGCTCTGCAACCTATAAATCCATCGTGTTTCCACCTCAGATGTTAACACTAACTTGTTCCAATACAAAACATTTGAAATCTTTAAACTTGTGTTTAAACTCCACACAATGAGAAACTAGAGGAGCATCAATCTTACCAATCTTCAGGCAAGGAGGTATTATTTTCTACAAAAAGTAATCATACTGAAGTTTCAGTGTTTGCAGTGCAATATAAATCTGTTTAAAAGGTTTTTTGATTTTTTAATTGGCTGAGAAAGCCTATAAAAGAAATGCGCATGCGCCAGCGTTCTTTCAAAAAACTCGCCATTTAGCGGTGGAACCGCAGAGGAGAAAACATGAGTGCAGTTCACTGAACCTTGAAAGATGGTAATACTAGTAGGTATTATTTTCTATAAAAAGTAATCATTACATTTGTGCATTACAATGAATGTTGACAATGTTTCTTTTTTGTAGTTATTGCCTTGAGACAGCTTCAATAGCGAAATGCTAGCTAACGTCGGCTTAACTCAAAGGGTCGTATAGAGTGACCATCATTATTAAAGGTTCTACACCATGGATTCACATAGGAGTAGATTTTAAAAGGGTTACGTGCATAAGTTATGCACGTAACCCTTTAAAACCCCCCTGCACACGCCGAAGCTATTTTGCATAGGCCCGGCGGCACACGCAAGCCCCGGAACGCACATAAGTCGCAGGGCTTTCCTGGGGGGGCGTGTCAGGGCGTGTCTCGGCAGCATGTCATCCGGGGGCATTCCAGGGGCATGGGCGTGTTCTGGCCTGGGGGCGTGGCCATGGCTTCCAGACCAGCCCCCAGACTGGAACCTGGCGCGTGGGCAGCCGGCCTTGAGCAGGCGTAACCTTGTCGACAAAGGTAGGGGGGTGTAGACAGGGCTGGGGGGGGGGGGGGTTAGGTAGGGGAAGGGAGGGGAAGGGGGGGGAAGGTGGGGGAGGCTGAAGGAAAGTTCCCTTCGAGGCCGCTCCAATTTCCCCTTGCGTGCGCCGACCCCGGATTTTATATTTATATTTTATATCTATCCGGACGATCTTAAACTGGCCTCCATCAAACCACTCTTAAAGAAACCAAATCTGGATCCTAAAGATCCCAATAGCTTCCGCCCGATCTCCAACCTTCCATTTATAGCCAAGGTCATGGAAAAACTAGTCAATACACAACTATCGGATTACATCGAAGACCACAAAATTCTGTTCCCCACCCAATATGGATTCCGAAAAAAAGCTAGCACAGAATCCCTTCTCATATCCCTGACAGACTATCTCACCATGGGCCTAGACAAAGGCCACCCCTTCCTTCTGATTCTCCTGGACCTCTCGGCAGTTTTTCACACTGTTAAGCACTCCATCCTCCTAAACCAGCTGTCATACATCAGAATAACAGGAACGGCATTGGCCTGGTTCAAAACATTTCTTGATAACAGAGGCTACAAGGTTAAAATACACAACAAAGAATCTCTCCATCATCATTCCTCCCTAGGAATTCCCCAGGGTTCTTCCCTATCCCCCGCCCTCTTCAATATTTATCTTCTTCCTCTATGCAAGTTGTTAACCAAAATGAACCTAAAACACTTCTTATATGCCGACATTGTCCAGATCGTGATCTCCCTTAAAGAATCCATCACAAAAACACTTGAATATTGGGAAAACTGCCTTCAAGAAATCAACGGCCTCCTCACCAACTTAAACTTAATTCTTCTAAGACCGAACTCCTTCTCATCTCCCCAGAAAACAGCACCATCACCACAAACACACCAGCAAACCTTCACATCACCCAAGCAAGAGACTTAAGGGTTATCATCAATAATCGGATACATCTGAAATCCTTTATCAACCAAACAACTAAGGACTGTTTCCACAAATTACACGTCCTGAAAATAACAAAACCACTCCTTCACTTCCAAGATTACAGAATGGTTCTGCAAGCTATAATCTTCTCTAAGATAGACTACTGTAACTCTATCTTACTAGGTCTCCCCGCATTTCACACCAAACCTCTTCAGATGGTCCAAAATGTGGCAGCCAGAATACTGACAAACACGAGGAGAAGAGACCACATCTCTCATAAGAACATAAGAACATAAGAAAATGCCATACTGGGTCAGACCAAGGGTCCATCAAGCCCAGCATCCTGTTTCCAACAGTGGCCAATCCAGGCCATAAGAACCTGGCAAGTACCCAAAAACTAAGTCTATTCCATGTAACCATTGCTAATGGCAGTGGCTATTCTCTAAGTGAACTTAATAGCAGGTAATGGACTTCTCCTCCAAGAACTTATCCAAACTTATCCGAAAGAGTAAATAACCAATTCACATCTACCCGTTCTAGACCTCTCATGATTTTAAACACCCCTATCATATCCCCCCTCAGTCGTCTCTTCTCCAAGCTGAAAAGTCCTAACCTCTTTAGTCTTTCCTCATAGGGGAGTTGTTCCATTCCCCTTATCATTTTGGTAGTCCTTCTCTGTACCTTCTCCATCACAATTATATCTTTTTTGAGATGCGGCGACCAGAATTGTACACAGTATTCAAGGTGCGGTCTCACCATGGAGCGATACAGAGGCATTATGACATTTTCCGTTTTATTCATCATTCCTTTTCTAATAATTCCCAACATTCTGTTTGCTTTTTTGACTGCTGCAGCACACTGAACCGACGATTTCAATGTGTTATCCACTATGACACCTAGATCTCTTTCTTGGGTTGTAGCACCTAATATGGAACCCAACATCGTGTAATTATAGCATGGGTTATTTTTCCCTATATGCATCACCTTGCACTTATCCACATTAAATTTCATCTGCCATTTGGATGCCCAATTTTCCCCATCCTTAAAGACCTACACTGGCTGCCAATCCACTACAGAATCATACATAAGTCCATTACCACTATCTACAAAGCCATCCATCACCACGCTCCACTCAACCTTCAAATCCCACTCAGAAAACATACCTCCTCCAGACCTATTAGAGAAGCTTACAGAAACTCACTATATGTACCTCATGCCAAAGACTCTCAACATATAACATTTAGAGACTGGGCTTTCTCTACAGCAGGACCATCACTATGGAACTCCATTCCACCGGAACTTCATCAAGAGCCATGCCTTCGAACATTCAGAAAAAGGCTTAAGACGTGGTTGTTTAAACAAGCCTTTCCAGACCCTAATTAAATCTCATTTCAACGACAACCACAGTCAGACATTTTTAGAACATTGTAAATAATTGATCTTAATGTTAAATTTCCTTTAGACTTTCCTCCACCCAGTTTGAACATCCTTGTTTTATTGTAACTTCAGATTTCTCTTTTCACTTGTTCACAGTTTTTTTTCAGTTTTTATTTTACTTTACACCCCCTGTTAAATATAAACCAGCATGATGTGATTCTTATCTCGAATGCCGGTATAGAAAAACGCTAAATAAATAAAATAAAATAAATAAATATATAATTTTTATAGAAAAATATTGTAAAAATCTTTAAAGATATTGTGGTAGATTTTAAAAGAAGCACGCGTGGCCTACATGTGCACGTGCTACCCAGCGTGCGCACATGTATGCGCATGCATGTTATAAAATTGTGGGTCGGGGCACGCAAGGGGGTGCACAATTATGCACCTTGTGCACGCCAAGCCATGCTGCCTTCCCCATTCCTTTCCCCCTAACCTGACCTTTCCACCCCTTCCCCTACCTTTTCCTCCCCCTAGCCCTACTCTAACCCCCCCCCCCCCCAATTTTTAATTTACCTTTTGCGCCTGCCTCTGGGCAGATGCAAGCTGCGCACACCGGCCGACTGCCAACACGTGATCCCAAGCACAGCGGCAAATGGCCACTGTGCCTGGAGCCTCTGACTCAACCGCTGCTCCGCCCCGCTCCCTTTCCGCCCCTTTAATAAAGCCCTGGGACTTACACATGTCCCGGGGCTTTACACACGTTGCCGGGCCTTTTGAAATTAGGCGCGGCGCGTGTACCCTTTTTAAAATCTGGCCCATCATGAAATAGCTTCCCATTCAATAGTGATGTTTAACCCTTGGGGGATAAAAGTCTGCCAATTGTAGATACAATTTTTTTCCTTACAGTAAAGTAACTGAGAAATATTGCCTTTTTGACTGGAGCCAAATGTTGAATCACAAAGAATCACATGTCATCCACTGTATGAGCATAGTTGAGCCAATGTTGCACAAGCGGTATT
This sequence comes from Rhinatrema bivittatum, assembly GCF_901001135.1. Classification (NCBI taxonomy): domain Eukaryota; kingdom Metazoa; phylum Chordata; class Amphibia; order Gymnophiona; family Rhinatrematidae; genus Rhinatrema; species Rhinatrema bivittatum. The sequence goes on along the minus strand of NC_042631.1, from coordinate 41,311,332 downwards.
TGTCACTTCTGAGTGGAAATGCAGCTTTTTTGTTGAATTATGTGGACTTTGATAGCCAGTTTAGTATGTCCAATGTAAAGTTTGGAACAATGACAGCAAATAGCATATACTACTTGAGTGGTCTCACAATCAATAATATTCATGGAGTACATGTGTAATTGTAAGGTGGGTTGCTGGAAAGTATTGATATGAAGTACATTTGCTCATACTGCACAATGACCACAGATGTGTTGTCCCGGGAGTCTTGTATCTTGCTGCGTCTGCTCCAGACCAATGGACACTAATTTATCCCACATATTGTGACCATGTAATTGGGCAAAGATGGGAGTGGACTGGAACACCTCATGGAGTTGTAAGATATGCCAATGAGATAGTATGATTATCTGTATAAAATATGGTCTACTGGAAAAAGGGATCATACATACCATCTTATCTGTGCTGCGATTGGATTGGCTAGTAAGAAGAAGGTTGCTATTGGTGTAAATACCTCTCTTATAGGCACATCGTATTATCTTACAGGGGTAACCACATTCAGAAAATGTGTTACACATCCCTTGATTGTCTGCAGTATTCTTGTGTAGACTCACATAGGCGTCATAGTCTTTAAAATTGCCCTGTAGGTATATTATCGCATAAGTTCCTTGGATGAAAACTTCTATAGTGAAGTAAAGTGTTCGTATCTGTCAGTTTAGTGTAAATAGTCATAGTTAATTGGTTATTCTGCTTAATAACAAAAAGATCCAAAAATTGAATCTGATGCCGCTGATGTTGAAATGTAAAATCTAGATTTGGGTCTTGCGCACGCGTATGTGCAGGCAGCGCTTGCAAGGGGGGTGGGGGGAGGGGGGAGACTTTCGCAATTTCCATGCAGTGAATTATTGCTGTCTAAAGACTCTGTCTTCCATGTCTACCCCTGGGAGGCTTCTGTCTCATATTTCTCTGGAAAAAGACCCAGCAGAAAGAAGAGCATCATATTTTCCCTCTCTCAATTGGTACTTTGATAACATCTGTTAGTAACCCTCTTATTATCCCATTAGTTGAAATTTCTCAATCAGCCACCAAAGCGGAAGAGTCACTACCATGAAGTGTCTGATTGGTAACAACTGTAACATCTGTCCTGTCAGCTTAGCATGAAGCACCTCTGCCCTCACTGTGTCCCCTCTCTCCCACTGACTACATCCTCACTGTAACATCTGTCCTGTCTAGAGATGTGAATCGTTTTCCATATCGTCTTAACGATAGAAATCGTGTGGCAGGGCAAGAAAATCGTGTTAGGCATGATTTTTTAGTTAAAAATTCGTTAAAAATCGTTTTTTCCGATTAGTGCGCACTAACTCGAGTTAGTGCGCCCTAACGGGAGTTAGGGCGCACTAACTGGGAGTTAGTGCGCACTAACTGAAAATGATACAATTTGACACTTTTCAGGTCAGTTAAGGTCAGTTTAGGAATGAATATGTATTCCTATTGGCTGCCCTCTTATTTATTCATGTTACCAAGCTTCCCACTGACAGTATATGGGGGATGGGAAATGGAAACAGTTGGTAGCTTGACAAAACAAGTAATGTGATCAGTCAATGTGACTAGAACTTGTGCCCTAACCCTGATACCAGGGGTATTGTGATCTTCCTGCACACAGTGCCCTATCCCTATTAATACCAGGAGTGTTGTGATCTTCCTGCACACAGTGCCCTAACCCTGGCACCAGGGGTGTTGTGATCTTCCTGCACACAGTGCCCTATCCCTATTAATACCAGGAGTGTTGTGATCTTCCTGCACACAGTGCCCTAACCCTGGCACCAGGGGTGTTGTGATCTTCCTGCACACAGTGCCCTATCCCTATTAATACCAGGAGTGTTGTGATCTTCCTGCACACAGTGCCCTAACCCTGGCACCAGGGGTGTTGTGATCTTCCTGCACACAGTGCCCTATCCCTATTAATACCAGGAGTGTTGTGATCTTCCTGCACACAGTGCCCTAACCCTGGCACCAGGGTTGTTGTGATCTTCCTGCACACAGTGCCCTATCCCTATTAATACCAGGAGTGTTGTGTTCTTCCTGCACACAGTGCCCTAACCCTGGCAGCAGGGTTGTTGTGATCTTCCTGCACACAGTGCCCTATCCCTATTAATACCAGGAGTGTTGTGATCTTCCTGCACACAGTGCCCTAACCCTGGCACCAGGGGTGTTGTGATCTTCCTGCACACAGTGCCCTATCCCTATTAATACCAGGAGTGTTGTGATCTTCCTACACACAGTGCCCTAACCCTGGCACCAGGGGTGTTGTGATCTTCCTGCACACAGTGCCCTATCCCTATTAATACCAGGAGTGTTGTGATCTTCCTGCACACAGTGCCCTATCCCTAATACCAGGGGTGTTGTGATCTTCCTGCACACAGTGCCCTATTCCTGATACCGGGGGTGTTGGGATCTTCTTGCACACATCCCGGTATCAGGGATAGGGCACTGCATGCAGGAAGATCACAACACTCCTGGTATCAGGAATAGGGCACTGTGTGCAGGAAGATCACAACACCCCTGGTATTAGGGATAGGGCACTGCATGCAGGAAGATCACAACACTCCTGGTATTAATAGGGATAGGGCACTGCATGTAGGAAGATCACAACACCCCTGGTATCAGGGATAGGGCACTGTGTGCAGGAAGATCACAATACCCCGGAGGAGTGAGGGTCAGGCAGCTCCCCCCTGTCTGTGAAGCCAGCCTCTCACTAGTAATGCAGGGAGGGAGCTGTCTCAAACTTCACCATCCTCCCCCCCCCCTCACCCACACACCATTCACTAGCTGGGACATGGGGGAAGTCAGGAGTGAGGGTCAGGCAGCTCCCCCCTGTCTGTGAAGCCAGCCTCTCACTAGTAATGCAGGGAGGGAGCTGTCTCAGACTTCACCATCCTCCCCCCCCCTCACCCACACACCATTCACTAGCTGGGACATGGGGGAAGTCAGGAGTGAGGGTCAGGCAGCTCCCCCCTGTCTGTGAAGCCAGCCTCTCACTAGTAATGCAGGGAGGGAGCTGTCTCAGACTTCACCATCCTCCCCCCCCCTCACCCACACACCATTCACTAGCTGGGACATGGGGGAAGTCAGGAGTGAGGGTCAGGCAGCTCCCCCCTGTCTGTGAAGCCAGCCTCTCACTAGTAATGCAGGGAGGGAGCTGTCTCAGACTTCACCATCCTCCCCCCCCCTCACCCACACACCATTCACTAGCTGGGACATGGGGGAAGTCAGGAGTGAGGGTCAGGCAGCTCCCCCCTGTCTGTGAAGCCAGCCTCTCACTAGTAATGCAGGGAGGGAGCTGTCTCAGACTTCACCATCCTCCCCCCCCCCCCCTCACCCACACACCATTCACTAGCTGGGACATGGGGGAAGTCAGGAGTGAGGGTCAGGCAGCTCCCCCCTGTCTGTGAAGCCAGCCTCTCACTAGTAATGCAGGGAGGGAGCTGTCTCAGACTTCACCATCCTCCCCCCCCCCCCCTCACCCACACACCATTCACTAGCTGGGACATGGGGGAAGTCAGGAGTGAGGGTCAGGCAGCTCCCCCCTGTCTGTGAAGCCAGCCTCTCACTAGTAATGCAGGGAGGGAGCTGTCTCAGACTGGTATCAGGGATAGGGCACTGAGTGCAGGAAGATCACAACACCCCTGGTATCAGGAATAGGGCACAGGTTCTAGTCATATTGACTGATCACATTACTTTTTTTGTCAACTACCAACAGTTTTCATTTCCCATCCCCCCAACCATCACCTCAGTTGGAACCTTGGTAACATCAATAGATAAGATGGCAGCCAGCCAATAGGAATACATATTCATTCCTAACTGACCTTTACTGACCTGGATAGTGTCAATAATTTGTATCATTTTCTGTTAGTGTTCCTGAGTTTCCATTTCCATTTCCCATCCCCCCAACCATCACCTCAGTGGGAACCTGGTTAACATCAATAGATAAGAGGGCAGCCAGCCAATAGGAACACATATTCATTCCTAACTGACCTTTACTGACCTGGAAAGTGTCAATTTGTATCATTTTCAGTTACTGCGCACTAACTCGAGTTAGTGCGCACTAACACGATTTAACGATTTTTAACGATAAATCATTAGAATTTCTATTGTATCGTGTTCTATAACGATTTAAGACAATATTAAAATTATCAGACGATAATTTTAATCGTTAAAAAACGATTCACATCCCTAGTCCTGTCAGCTTAGCATGAAGCACCTCTGCCCTCACTGTGTCCCCTCTCTCATCCTAACTGATACAACTCTCCTGTTAGCTTAGCATGAAGCATCTCCGCCCTCACTGTGTCCCCTCTCTCATCCTAACTGATACAACTCTCCTGTCAGCTTAGCTTGAAGCACTTGGGTTGCCATGGATACAGTAAACTTACAGTTTTCAGCAGCTCTTAGGTTCCAGCATGGGCTATGACAGTCTCACTCAGCTGACTGCTTCCACTGAGAGCTGGGGATAGGAGCCCTGAAACTCTATACTGTGACAGACAATTTTACTATAATTATCAGTTTTAAGGCATATTCTTATCTATTATATTTAACAAAAAAAAGAAATGTTACCCTCCCTCCTTCTTTTGTTTTAACCACTGTGTACAGGTAGTAACAACATAGCATGATTAATATTCTGTTTGGTTACACAGAGCTAGAGCCCTTATCCCTTCTACGTATTTTCATAGGGCTGGGCCTTGATGAGGTTTCTCTGGTGTTTGTGCTTTTCATTATTGTGTTTACCAAGGTGGAGCATGCTAGAAAGCAATATAAATCACTGCTCTTAAAATACCTTTCATGTGCAAAGCCCTTAGTCAAATGCCACTTACAGCATGGAAGTGAGTATTCGTGTCTCCATAAAATAGACTGCATTTACTGGGGCAGGTTTTAAAACTTATGCGCGGGTGTAGATTTGTTCGCGCAACCCGGCACAAACAAATCTACGCCCGATTTTATAACGTCTGCGCTGCCGCACACATGTTATAAAACCCAGGCTTGGCGCGCGCAAGGGGGTGCACACGTGCACCTTGTGTGCGCCGAGCCCGAGGGGAGCCCCGATGGCTGTCCATGTTCACTCCAAGGCCGCTCCAAAATCAGAGCGGCCTTGGAGGGAACTTTTTTTCCGCCCCCCCCCCACCTTCCCCTCCCTTCCCCTATCTAACCCACCCCCCCAGCCCTACCTAAATCTCCCCCCTACCTTATTTTATTTCTTGCACCTGCCAGAGGTAGGCGTATCTTGTGCATGCCGGCAGGCTGCCGGCGCAGGAACCCCTAACACGGCCGGAACTGAGGCGGGCTTGGGACACGCCCCCGGACCGCCTTCACACCCCTGGAGCCACACCCTGACCCCGAACACACCACTGGACACACCCCCGGCCCGCTGCCACGCCCCCGGACAAGCCCCCGGCCAGCCCCTTCTTCGAAGCCCCGGGCTTACGCGTGTCCCGTGGCTTGCGCGAGCCTCCGAGCCTATGCAAGATAGGCTCGGTGCACACAGGGGGAGGCAGGGGAAGGTTTTCGGGGGTTGCACGCATATCTTATGCGCACAACCCTTTGAAAATCTACCCCGTGTGTTTTTAAAGAAGAAATAACACAAAAAAAGAACAATTTTGACACTAGTAAGTCTATTAACCTACCTGCAGTAATTTCTTTTAAGTAGCATGCATTATATCATGCAATAAAAAGGGGGAGTGTATAAACAAATGAAGTGATAGTGCTTCATGCGTTGCAATATTACATAGCTTTGTGCATCCTGATATGACTTTCTGTGTCATAATATATAGCTGCGCGAGTTCAATTTTTGGGCTATTAAAAACTTACTTCCTGCAGTTTGCTCTTGAGGGTTGCTTGAGCGTGGTAGGAGAGAGGAATTAGTTGAAAGAGAAAGGAGAGGATTTCATTGATTACCGAGTGCTTGTTTATTTGCATTCTGTTCTCTTAAATTTTCTGCAAGGGTGAGCTGGTAGCACAAGCGTGCGATATTCTTAGAAAGTAAGGCCCTTTGTGAATTGCAAATGAGTCACGTGGAAGATACCTTCATAAGAAAGGGGATACAGCTGAATCACAGTCCACAAGAAAGGATACTTTGTAATTGTTTCCCAGGACTGTTGTTCCAATGATGTTTCTGTAGTCTATGCTCTTCTTCTGCTATATCCTGTATTCTCTCTGTCCCAGGTATCTTCCATGTGACTCATTTGAAATTCAGCAAGTATATTTCTTGAAGTCCAGCTCTATTGCAAGTGTGTCATTGTTTCATTATAAGCACTTTGTATGTATTTTGACAATGTTTTATGTCAATATCTATACATGTTATAAATGTAAAACACTACAGAAAGTTTAGAAATGGTGTGAATGAGGAACGACTGACTAGGGCAATTGATAACTATATGTGTGTTATTGTGCTAATTTTATTTTTTGAATTATTATTTTTTAAATATTTTTTATATTCTTTGCCATTATATAATAAAGCTTGCAAAATTAAGCATCTTTCAAATCATTTAAAACATTAGTGATGTTACTTACCCTATTTTAGGGTTCTCTGACATATACCATTTTAGGTACCCACATATTTTTATTTTATTTAAAGCCTAGATCCAATATACTATATATATGTGTGTGGGAGTAGTGGGTATATATAAAGAAAAATACACTCTAAAAAGAGAGGGGCAAAAGCACTTAACTTGCAAAAAAAAAAAAAAGCTTATACAAAAATCTTATACAAAAATCCTTTAATCATACATATATATCAGACAGAATATTCACATGACCTAGGTTCTATTTACAATTACCTACAAGCACAACACATTTTATTACTGATATCTATTTCTATTTCTATATCTTTATCTATTTTCTACCAATTATAATTATCGTTTTTCTCTTGTTCATGGAATCAAAAAGCATAGCTCTCTGCTTCAAGGCAGGGGGGAATGAGGAAACGTGGATCTATATACAGGCAACAACCAACAAGGACTGAATTACATAGTCTGGATAAACAGATATGCATGGGTGTAGCTTGCTTATTGCGGTACTTAATACCCCTAACTAATTAAGCTATTTCACTTAGATGCAGTTCCAACACTGCTCTCTACATTAATGGCGGGGGTGGAAGGGAAATAAATTAAAAAAGGTTACTAAGAGCTAAGAGTAACAGATAAGTATGAGAGAAAAAAAAAAGTACGAAAGCTTGCTGGGCAGACTGGATGGGCCATTTGGTCTTCTGCTGTCATTTCTATGTTTCTATGATATATAACTTTGTTCAAATTTGTTTACATAACTTCATTCTTATTATAATCTAAATAGTAGCTTCTATCTTTGTTTATAGGAAGCATAGCATAAATCAGGAAAGAACATTAGCTAAATTGAACTATATTGCACTACATTGCACAGAGAGATACAATAAAGCTTTTTGTCTTCCTCATCTTCTGCTACTTTGCTAACAGGCCCTATTTCAGTGTTGTGCTTGTACGTAATTGTAAATAGAACTTAGGTCATGTGAATATTCTGTCTGATATATATGTATGATTAAAGGATTTTTGTAATAAATTTATTTTTTATTTTTACTATATATAAGCTTTTTTTTTTTTGCAAGTTAAGTGCTTTTGCCACTCTCTTTTTAGAGTGTATTTTTCTTCCTCAACTTGCTGCCTGCTCCCTTTTAGTGCACGTTCTGAACATGGACTTCTGGGGGCCTTTCTTCATTGCCTCTACAGTAGTTGCGATTTATTTTCCTGGCCCATTTTCCTATGGTTAGCCACGTGCACAGATGTGCTCTTTGCATTGTGTTCATCTATACGTACAAGGATATGATGACAGTGTTCCCAGTTCAAACAAACCATGTTTGCCTATATTTGTATGTATTTGAACTGCTCCTTGCACATTATATGCTTTGGTATCTTGTCCATTGTATGATTTGGTGGTCAAAATGCACTCTAATAGGCTACTGTGTGACTATATCATTATTCCAATAAAGGTTTATTCTCTTTATTTCTGCTGTGCTTTTTCTGATGGGGGTTGAACAGTTTTCACAAGGTGTTAGTCTTTACAAAGTTTTTGGTTGCACTCAAACATCCCCAACCATGTAATTTAGTGCTTTCTCTAAAATACACACAAAAACTTCTGCTTGCATTCCTGTATTGCCCGCATGGCTGTAAGTTCTTTCATCAGATGGACATTTCCTAAAATACCAGACGTTCGATATTTAGGCCCCCAGCCCATCGCCAGCATCCATCATTCCAAGCCTCAAGTGTGCACCCACATTTGATAAAATATAAAGTCAGTGTCCACAAGCTATCGAGGTACGAGTCAAAAGCTACTTTGTACAAGTGTCTGTGCCCTGGGTGGACGTATTGCTATAAAGATAAAAGAATATGCCCCAAATGCACAAATACATAGCATCAGTGTTCAGTTCAGGATTATTAAAAAAGTGAGATATACCGATATGATCAGCTGTGTCATGACTGACAGTTTGACTAATGTTTGATATCATACCCATGATCAGGCATGCAAATCCATGGAAGGCAGTTTCAGTCTGATCCTTTGCCTACAATTAATAAGCTGTTTGTTTTTTTTCTTGCTTTAGTTGCTTCTGCTGCAGCTTTACAAAATTTCAAAGCTCTTTTTCTGCTTTCACTAATTTGACCGATTTTCTTGAAAATCCTTCTGCTGAAAATGTTGGTTTCTTTTGTATCTTCTCAAGATTTGAGCTGTATTATGTGTACTTACTTTAGAAATGTATCCTCATTATTTTAAGGTTAGTCTGTTCGGATTTTCCCTGACCTTGCACATGTGACACAAGAAAGAAGACAGGGATTTCTTGCATTTAGACAAGAGGCTAGTTCCATATAATTTCTTTCACTCTACGCTATCCCTATAAATGTATAATTAAGTATGAAATTAATCTTTTCTTCTCCCGAGCAAATAAGAGTACAGAAGCCCTTTAACATCTCCTCCAGTGTCCTCTGGTGTCTCCCCACCGAGCGGAGAAAGGTGACGTCGGGACCGGCATGGAGGGGGGGGGGGAGCGCTCCCTTCCCCCCCTCCAAAGAGAGGAAGTAGAAGCTGGCACCAGCCGGCAGAGAGCCCCCCCACCGATCGCCCCTTTGCCCACCCACCACCACCACCGCCGAAGGTTAAAGCTCCTGGCAACAATGCCGGAGGTGCTCACAAAGAAGCACAACAAAGGTGCTCACAAAGAAGCACAAAGAAGCACAACAAAGAAGCTTGCCCCTTTGTGCACCCCTTCGTACGAAGCCATGCCAGGGAGAGAAACCTGCCAACACGCTGCATTCCAGGTCCCGACCCCCCCCCCCCCCCAGCTCCTCCACAGGCGCTGAAAAAAATCAGAATAGACGGAAATGTACTCAAATGGTTCTTCTCCTTCCTAGCTGATAGAACATTTCAAGTAAAACCGGGCAACCACTTATTGGACACATTCCAAATTGATACAGGTGTCCCCCCAGGCTCTGTACTCTTGGCCACACTTTTCAACATCTATATACTCCTTCTTAGGGATGTGCAGAGGGACGCCATACGTTGCATTCGGGATACGTATTCGTCATGGGGCAGATACGTTGCATACATCCGTATGGCGCCCTGATGCGGTTATATGTCTTAATCTATTCGTTACCCGGCTAAAATTAAATTTACTCCAACCCCCCACCCCCTGACCCCCCCAAGACTTAACAAAACTCCCTGGTGGTCCAGCGGGGGGTCCGGGAACCATACCTTGCACTCACTCACCCTTGGTAACAGTATCAAAATGGCGCCGATAGCCTTTGACCTACTATGTCACAGGGGCTACCGGTGCCATTGGTCAACCCCTGTCGCATGGCCATCTGCGCCATCTTGTGCTCCTACCATGTGACAGGGGCTGACCAATGGCACCAGTAGCCCCTGTGACATAGTAAGGGCAAGGCTATCGGCGCCATTTTGATTCCTGGCATCCGACGTCACGAGTGCAGGAAATCGCTCCTGGACCCCCAGGGACTTTTGGCCAGCTTGGGGGGGCCCTCATGACCCCCACAAGACTTGCCAAAAGTCCAGCGGGGGTCCGGGAGCGACCTCCTGCACTCGGGCCGTATTGCCAATATTCAAAATGGCTCCGGCGCTACCTTTGCCCTTACTATGTCACAGGGCTGATGGTGTCCTCACATTCGCCCAATATTGATATCAAAGGCCATTGGACTTGTAATAATTGCTCATTTTGCAATCAAGCTCTTACGGGACCACACTGGACTGATCCTCATGGCAACATTCACATGTCCTATCAACACACTGACTGCACATTGCGCAATGTGATCTACATTTTACAATGTCCATGTCCATTCACATATGTAGGCAGAACAAAATGTTCCATTAAAGTTAGACTAACAGAACATTGTAGCTGCCTAAATACATCCAAATTACAAGCTCCCATTGTGGCTCACTGCATACAACATCATCATGCATTCCAGGATATTAAATGGCGAGTAATAGAGATGGTATATATGAATGCTAGAGGTGGCAATACCAAAACCCATCTTAATTACAGAGAACAATTCTGGATTTTCAAGTTGAATTCAGTGCATCCTAACGGATTGAACCTCGCAATTGAATGGTACACATTAACCTAATGTGAATGACGTCATTGAGTGGTCATGACGGCACCCCTGCATATATTAAGACACATTTCCGGCGCCCGTACAGGAAATGAAACAGATTTGCCATCATTGAAACTCTGAATCCTTGAATCCTAAAGGACTACAAATACAGTAAATGCTTGCCCACGGCTTTCCAAGACTGATATATAGCCCTATTGATACTTTATGGATTGTTGGGAATATCTGATATTGCCACCGAGATAACATTGATTTTATCTCTCAGACGCTGAACACTAGCCCTTGACAAAGAACGAGGAGCGTTCAAAACATGAAACCATGTTGGGCGTACTGATGGCTTCAGCGACTGCACAAAGTTAAGTTACACGAATCGCACTAAGCAAATGAAAATATCAAAAAATTATTTTATGACCAATGATTAAATATAAGGCTAATCATTCTGCAAACTTGCTCATGAGATGAAGCCTATTATGACAGGTCATTATTTACCTTAAGCGTCTGTTCCATATACCTATAGTACTGGTGAATTTTTGATTGATGACTACATTGTGTCCATGACATACTGCGATTGATACATAATAGGTTACAAGGATAATTTAGACTAACATAGATATTTTATGGATACGTTGTACTCATGATTTATTGTATTGATATTTAACATGCTGTAATTGTTAAATACATGCGTATATGTTTTTTAATTGTATATCAAAAATACGTTCTCAAAGTGTAAATTATTTGAAATTGAAATTATTGGGATATGGGATTTTATGTGGTGTGTATGTGATGGATGTATGAGTTAGAGAGAATTTTAATGTTAGATAGGCATATGTGTGTATTGCAAATAAAATTATAAAATTACTAGTGTCTTCTTCTTGTGTATAGTTCAGGAACTGGATAGAAGAGGGATTAATTATTGACCCTTTGTATAGTATACTCTTATTTTTGAGCATTGTGGCATGGATATACTTGGAAATCTTATTTTCTACATCATCAAAAGAATTTAAGTCTGCTGTGACATTAGAATCCCATGGGTTCTTCCCACATAACTGCTGCTGCAATCTCCAATAGGTGCTTTCTCTTTGTTTCGCCTTTTAATTCTAGTTTAGTGTCCTTGTGATTCTTAACAAATGACACCTTCTGTTGCCACATAATGCTAAAGTTAATTACACACACAAAATATTCTGTACTCAGTAGATTTTCTTATGCACTATCCTGCTTTCTGCAGATTACAAGAAAAATTCTCAACACAAGCTAGAGGGTCCCAACATAAACAAATCAGCCCATCACACTAAAAGATGATGGGGAACACAGACACAAATTAAAGGCTCATATAAAACTTTCACCTTTGATTCCCAGTTTTCATATAGCATTTTATATGGTTTATTCTCCTATCCTGGGATATCCAGGAAGTCTTTTAACCCACTAGCTTCACCCTTTGTTTTTTTTTGTTTTTTTTTACAAGATATATACATTTTATATTGCTTATTTACATGTTACGCTACACTAATTTCCATTCACTTTCTGTGTAGCCCGGCTCACTGCACCACGTTGTATTTGTATCGCGCCACCCGTATGGCTGCCCTCTCTGCCACCAGTTGATATTTGTCCGCTTTATTTTTACAAAGCTGCAACTGACATTGCAACACCACTCTATCCTGCTTTAACCTCTCTAATTCTTCTTGGGTTGCAGCTAGTTGCTACTGCAACTCATTAACCCTTAAGTGAGCTTTCTTATACCCAGTAAGAAGTATTCATTCACGCCGGGCAAAGCATGCCATCTCTTTCCCTGCAACTATAGGAACTCGTTGTAAAAGATCCACCATCTCGTGGGGTTCTATGCCCAGTTTCCTATCCCAATTTTCACATAACCCCATATTACTAGAGATGTGCTTCGTTTTTTTCTACCGGGTCGTTTTTCGGTTCGAGTACTTCGTGGTACATTTCGGGTTTTCTCGTTTTGTTTTTCCGAAAAACGAAATGAGGAAACCCGAAAACGGGGCCGAAAAACGAATCAGTAATCGAAGCTAAAAAAAAACCCACCCCAAGCACTTAAAAACGTTTTAAAGCATACATATACAACCCCCCCCCCATCCCGATCCCTCCCCAAGACTTACGAAGATCCCTGGTGGTCCAGCGGGGTCCCGGCTTCTATTTGCCCTCCGTGCCCTCCGTGCCAGTGCAAGCCGCGCGCCTCCGAATAGCCCGAACTACCATGTCACAGGGGCTTTCGGCGCTATTGGTCAGCCCCTGTCACATGGCCATTGGCGCCATCTTGTGCTCCTATCATGTGACAGGAGCTGACCAATGGCGCCGAAAGCCTCTGTGACATAGTATGGGCAAAGGCTATCGGCGCCATTTTGGTTACTGGCAGCCGAAAACGAAATCGCTCCCGGACCCCTGCTGGACCCCCAGGGATTATTGGCAAGCCTTGGGGGGGTCAGGAGCCCCCTCCTGACCCCCCCAAGGCTTGCCAATAATCCCTGGGGGTCCAGCAGGGGTCCGGGAGCGATTTCGTTTTCGGCTGCCAGTAACCAAAATGGCGCCGATAGCCTTTGCCCATACTATGTCACAGAGGCTTTCGGCGCCATTGGTCAGCTCCTGTCACATGATAGGAGCACAAGATGGCGCCGATGGCCATGTGACAGGGGCTGGCCAATAGCGCCAAAAGCCCCTGTGACATGGTAGTTCGGGCTATTCACTATTCAGCACCATTTTGAGGCGCGCGGCTTGCACTGGCATGGAGGGCACGGAGGGAAAATGGAGGCCGGGACCCCGCTGGACCACCAGGGATCTTCGTAAGTGTTAGGGAGGGATAGGGATCGGGATCGGGATCGGGGGGGGGGGGGGGGTATTAGCTAATTTAAATGTTTGGGGTGGTTTGGGGTGTTTTTTTTATTTTTAAAAAAAAATTTGTGCCCCTCTCCCCAGGCAAACCCGAAAACCGAATTTTCCCCGAAAGTCAGGGAAAATTCATTTCGGGTTTCGGGGACAACGAAATGCCAACGAAGTAGGAAATTTCGTTGAATTTCCTACTTCGGGCGAAAAACGATACACATCTCTACATATTACACCCCCACTCATTGGCCAGCAGTGAGTAGGTTACATCTTCCCAGCCTGGAATTTCTGCTAGGACTTTCACCTCCGCCCCTTCAGATTCTTTTCTGCCCTTCTTTTTGTTCTTTCTTTTGAACAAGGACATCCTGTTCATGACGCCAAATGTGACAAGATGCCCAAATGGGAGGTAGGCAGACCTACATAGTACTAAACATACACACATACAAGATACGAGATGTACAGTAATGAATATATAGCTTTATTTACAGCACACACACTTCATTTCCCGTGACTATCATACATACCAAATCAGCATCCTGCCACTCATCAGGTCGGGGAATCCCGGTGCAACCGAAAAACAGGAGCACACAGCTTCACCGGGAAAGATCCTGCGCCACTTGTCAGTGCACAGGTGAGGCTCCAAGTTCCCACCGGAGGACCCTGAATTTTATAGGGCTTTGTAAACAAGTGTGTGTGTGTGTAGATGAGCCAGCACTGGGTCTGGGCACCTTTCTGTGGGCTGCTGGCCAGGCATTCCTCCTCCTGTTGAATCAGGTCCCAGGCACAGACAAGCTACTCTCTCCCACAACCACTTGTGTAAGCCCTGCTGATACAGCTTTTTGCTTAGAAAACAAGTCCCCAGCTTAAAAAGTGACAGGACAGCATAATGTTTGTCCTGAGAGCATTTTTTTAACCCATCGTATTACACATGGCATTCCACTGGGTTCTCCCAGAAGCTGGGCACTGGGAAGTGCTGTGGTAAACAGAGGCTTTCCCTGCTGTAGTGCTAGCAAAACTGGACTTTATAGGAACGGAGCTGCAACTAGTGTTTTTGTATGCTTTCCCTCTGTAAGCAGTAAAGGTAGGAGTTGTTTTTTTTAAATTTTATATTTATTGCATTTTCAAACAATTTTGATAGCATTACATACATATCAATAAGATGGTCTTTAGGAATAATACAGGAAACAATCAACATTCTCCGCAGGTATATCTTAATTTATTCAAGAAAACTTAAACATATATTTCAACCTAATCCGACCCGTTATAAGGAAATTTAGGGAGAGAATCCTTAAGAATAAGGGAGTAAATTTGTGGAATACATTTAGGAAATCAAGAGAGGGATGACAATTATACATTTAAATCCCATAACCAAGTTTCAGGTAGAGCTTAAATTACCTGAAGAATGTGTATCTAGGAATATCCTCAACTGTGAGGGATCAAAAAAAATGTATCTCACATTATTTAATCTAAGGATACATTTACAGGGGTATCGTATGGTAATCTGCGCACCTATATCCCTGGCCTCCTGACACAAAAGGTAGGAGTTTTATTACTCAGGCAAGCCTTGAAGGTTTCTGCAGAATTTTCCCTATTAACTTCAGTTTTAAAATGTCAGTTCCTGAGGTAATCAGGGATTTACCTTTTGGTTCTGGTGCAGTCTTAGCATTTGTGAATTCCTTTCCCCTGTAATCTGGCTTGGCTGTAACATGGGTAGGATTCTCCTTAGGTAGGCTTGGGTACTCTTGAGTGCTTGGGTTGGAACCTGTGGAAGCAGCCTGAACCCAGGTAGTCTGAATTTCTTTCTTCTCCACATAAGGCACTGTCTTTGAATGTGCTCCTAGTTCTTGCAGAGAGTGGTTTAATGGCTCCCCAAATGGGGCAGGTCCTTTCTAGGGGTATAAGGCTGGGAATGCAGGGGCAATTCCACCAACCTGGACCCAGGGATTTGCAATCTAAACATTCAGAAAACACAAAAACAGTTTTTTGTCCACACCCTGTGCATGCCCAAGATTACCGTTTAGGGTATTGGCAAGTTACACATTGCAAGCCATGTTTGGGGTTCATAGTTCGGTAGGTATTGCAGGTAAAGTAAGGAATAAAGACTGATTATCCAGGCTGGAGCAGAGCTCCCTAGCGTGGCGTGTTGTGCCTGTGCCTGTGCGGCGGCCTGCTGCATCTTCGTTCAGGGGCTTCCTGCAGTGTTGGTGGGCCCCCTCCAACTCAGGGCAGGAGGTAAGAGCAGCCGGTTGTGGGAATGACCCACGACGGGTCAAATGCAACACTATTACCGCCAATTTATCCCGAATTATTCTTCAGTAGTGGCACCTCTTACTGCTCTCATTCAAAAAGCAGCCAATACCAAAGATTGGCCTCCAAACACCATAGCAGCTTTCCAGGAGCTTAAGGATGCCTTCTTAAGAGACCCTTGCCTCCATCAATCGGATCCCACTCGTCCCTTTGCCCTAGAAGTGGAAACCACCACGCTATGGGTAGGCACAATGTTAAGTCAATATTTCCCTAAAGGAGTCCTTCATACTTTCACCTGTTACATGATTTTTACCGGATTGATCTTAATCACCAGTATGTTGATTCATCAATTTAAAATGTTGTTTCTCTTAAAATGTTGTTTTCTCTTAAAATGTTGTTTCTCTTAAGTGTTATGTAACTTAATTATATCCCAGTTTTTCACTTCCTTGTTCTCTGTAAGACACACATATGTTATGTCATCCCAAAGTTACTTGTAAACCGAAGTGATTAGTAACATTGTTACCAGAACCTCGGTATATAAAAAATGTAAAATAAATAAATAAAAATACTTATTTGATTTTCTCAAAGAAATTTTCTCCTGTGGAACTCAATTATGGTATTGACGATAGAGAGCTCTTAGCCATCATTGAAGAGTGGCAACACTTACTTGAGGGAGCTCAACATCGGATCACAATTTATACAGACCACAAAAACCTCCAACACCTTCATCATGCTCAGCAATTGAATGCAAGGCAGGCTTGCTGGTCCCTATTCTTTGCCCGCTTTGACTTTAAACTATGGTATCATCCAGCATCTTCAGGCAGATGCTCTCTCACAGTCCTTTCAAACTGAAGACACCCCAGAGTCTCCCGGGCACATAATTGATCCCACTAAGATTCTTCTGGCCACCTCCATCACCATCCTACCAAGGAAGATGTTGTACCTTCCCGATAAATGAAAATGTTTTGAAATGGGCCCATGACTCCCATGTCATAGGTCACCCTGGATGGGCTGAACCCTGGCATTGCTTCAGCAATACTATTCGCGGCCTCAAATGAATCAAGATGTCAAGGCATATATGGATTTGTGTGTCCACGTGTGCACAGCAGAAATCTGTCGGGCCAACCCTGGGGGCTGTTACAACCGTTGCTAGCCCCTAAGGAACCCTGGACCTACTTATCCATGGATTTCATTGGGTACCTCCCTTTCAGATGGCACCATCGCAATTTGGGTAGTCATTGATCACTTCTCAAAAATATACCTCTACCAGGTCTGCCTTCCACCCCATAATTAGAGCGGCTCTTTACGCTCCATATATTCCACCTGCACAGCTTACCAAAACACATCTTGTTGCAATTCATGACAAATTACTGACGCTCGCTTTGGACTACACTACAACATATCATCCTCAAGGAAACTGACAAACAGAATGCACAAACCACATGCTTAAAACCTTCCTCCATGCCTATGTCAAGGAGTGCAAAGACAACTGAACCGCTCTCCAGCCCTGGGCTGAGTTCTCACATAATACCCACATTATTGCCACTATTGAGTCATCTCCATTCCAGCTTGTCTACAGGAAGCAGCTATTGCCACCCCTGCCTCTCCCTGTAGTGATGTCCTCTCCAGAAGCCCAATTGTCTGCACAGGAACTACAAGAGCTTTGTATACGCACCAACACCCTTATCTGGAAAGCCACCAACAGGGCCAAAAGAACTATGGATGCCATTAGGAGGCCTGCTCCTCAATTTAACATGGGCAAGAGAGTACACACCACATATATCTGAGAATGCCCTTCATGTACCTGGCTCCACGTTACATAGATCCCTTCCCAATACTTCACCAAATTGAACTTGTAACATATCAGCTAAAGCTGCTGCCCACACTGGACATACACAAAGTCTTCCATTTGTTACAGGGAGCGTTGGAGGCGCTCCCAATTCTGGAAAGATTGTGTACCCTTGGGCCACCGCAGAGAAGCTCCGAGGAAGCGCCAAGGCAGGCAAGACGTGTCCAAGCACGGGCGGACAGGTTGGAGATAAGGGGCCCTGGCCTCTGCCAACCCTGAACGCATCAAAGAGACCCAGCAATGCAATGTTGGTCTCTGGAGTAGTCCTCCGGCCACTCGATAGCCCTTTCAGACCTGCCGTATGGGAACAGCAGATGCAACAGGACGGACAGAGGCTGAGGGCTGGAACAAACAAACTCAGACGAAGACTCAGGATACTTGATGGACTCTGAGAAAGACTCAGGTTGCTTGGAGATTCAGACAAGGTTCGGGATTAAGGAGAGTACTGAATAAGTACTGCCATGCCATGCGCCCTACACAGCCAGTCAAAGCAGGTCGTGGTCCACGTTGATGACGAAGCAGACTCCAGACGCAGACACCAGTTACTTAGAGATACAGGATTATGGAGAATGCTGAGTGAGTGCTGCCACACCGCGTGCCCTACACAGCCACTCAAGGCATGTCGTGGACCACGCTGAAGGCAAAGCAGTAGAACTGCGAATCAAAACATGATGAAGATTCAGGAGAGACCTGCACTGGGACGCGCCCTCCACAGCCAGTCAAGGCTAGGCACAGCTACACTAGAACAGAGCAGGTTCTGGCAGAGTCTTAGACATAGACAGAAGCAGACACAAGGATCTCCGAAGACCAGGACAGGATTCAGGATTCAAGACTCAAGATACAAGGCTCAGAACTTGGAACTTGGAACTCGGAACTTGGAACATTAAAAGCAAGTGTCTTCCGAAGACTTGTGCTGCCATTGAGAAGGACATCTGGATACGAGATCATCTGGACACAAGGACATCAGGGGAACAGGACATCTGGAACATCAGGAACCGAAGTGACGGAGACTCAGGATCCAACGAGAGACCAGGACAAGACAAGGAATTCCTACAAAGAACAGAGTGCCTAGGAGAAACTGGAATGATGTGAAGTCCTAAGGAGGACTGGCTCCTTGCGAAAGCATCGAGGAAATGAGGAGAGGCCCTTCTTATAGGGCTGAAAGGAACACCCACGATGACGCCATCAGGAGGGGGCCACAGGACTACTTCTGCTGCGGGCCCTTTAAGAACTGAAGAGAGGCACGGCCTCGCACCTAGGGGCAGGACACTGGAGAGCAGCGTCTCAGCTGCAAAGCAGAGCAGGAGTGGTGCTAGGCCGCGAAGCCAGGCCCAGCGTGAGCGGCGGCCTCCAGGCCGTGGAGAGGAAGCTAAAGGCAGCTCTATGCCGCGGGGGGAGGAGCTGATGGCGGAGGCTCCCTGCGTAGGGGAGAAAACGACGTTGGCAGCCTCCAGGCCGCATTAAGGCATGGCAGAAGCTCCCTGCTGCTGCATAGCAGGAAGAATGTCTGTGGCCTCCTGGCCACAAAGGACAGACAGCGGAGCGGCACAAGCCACAACGAGGGAGCATCGGCAGCCTCTGGGCTGTGGAGGAAGGGAGAAAAAGAGGTGAGAGGCTACCTGTGATCCAACCACGGGGAGAATCGTAACACCATGTATCTCTTTAAAACCACTAATACTCACCTGGTCCTCTGAGGTACCTCCAAAACGTCAAGAAGTGGCCAGCGCGGACAGCCTTGTCTGTGAAATGGAGAAGATCCTGGATTCATGACACAGACACAAGAAAAAGGAGTATCTCCTCTCCTGGAAGGGATATGGCCCAGAGGAGCCATATCCCTTTTGGGAACCTGATTCAAATATTCTGGATCCCAACTTACTAAAAGACTTCCATGCTCACCATCCCAAGAAACCAAGGCCCTCAGGGATGAGGCTTAAGAGTGGGGGTACTGTTGGGTCTGGCAGTTCATGGGTCTCTCCTGTGAACCGCCGCACTTACATCCAGTCCTGAGCTTTGAGCAGAGACCCCTGATGGAACAGATCCCCTATGAGGAAAGGCTGAAGATGTTAGGGTTGTTCAGCTTGGAGAAGAGACAGCTGAGGGGGGATATGATAGAGGTCTTTAAGATCATGAGAGGCCTTGAATGAGTAGATGTGAATCGGTTATTTACACTTTCAAATAATAGAAGGACTAGGGGGCATTCCATGAAGTTAGCTAGTAACACATTTAAGACTAATTGGAGAAAATTCTTTTTCACTCAACACACAATAAAGCTCTGGAATTTGTTGCCAGAGGATGTGGTTAGTGCAGTTAGTGTAGCTGGGTTCAAAAAAGGTTTAGATAAGTTCTTGGAGGAGAAGTCCATTAACTGCTATTAATCAAGTTTACTTAGGGAATAGCCACTGCTATTAATTGCATCAGTAGCATGGGATATTCTTAGTGTTTGGGTAATTGCCAGGTTGTTGTGGCCTGGTTTGGCTTCTGTTGGAAACAGGATGCTGGGCTTGATGGACTTGATGGACCCTTGGTCTGACCCAGCATATGTTCTTATGCTAAATGGGAGCTCTCCAGCAGAAACGTGGCAGGCCTCTGCATCTGAGTGGCCCCAACTCAACAACAGGCAATTCGCTGCAGCCTTCAAATATGGCTGCTCCTAGGCGTGCGTACACCCAACTGGCTCCAATTTAAAGGGCCTGTGGAGGGAAATCCCCTATGACTCCCTTGGATGATGTCATGACCTTTGGCCTTTAAAAGACCAATTCGCCCTGCAATCCTGGGCTTGTCAACCACTGTGTAGTGTGAGTTGCTGAGTTCCTGGTCTTCATTGTCTTCAGTTCCTGGTTGTTGCCCCGGCTTTTTGTCTCATCTATCAGTTCCTGTGGTCAGTCTTCTTCACATCTTCAGTGTGTGTTGCCTCTTGTGTTGCTCCTCCCTATCCTGCCCTGTTCATCTGTCCCACTTTCCCTTGGATAGATCTCCAGCTTTTGATCTTGGCTTGTTCCTGGACTTTCCTTGATTGCCACCTGTCACTGACCACAGCCTAATGATTGGATATGCTAGTATGCTGCCTGCCCTGACCCTGGCCTGCCTTCAACTTTGCTTGTTTGTCTTTACCTCGCCCATGGATCTCCTATGCTCCCACAGAGGCCTCCACCTAAGACCTTCTGACCCCGGCACCCAAGGGCTCAACCTAAGGGGAACGTGGGCTGGTATAGGAGATGCTCCAGCTGGGCCTCTGCCTCAGCCATCGGTGGTGAAATGCAGGGCTCCTCCCTTCAAGTTGCACCAACTCTACCTCGGACCAAGGGTCCACACCTTCAACACGCACACATTCCACTGCTATCCAGTGGGGGCCACTTTACATACTAACAAAGCAAGCATGACACAAAGATGCAATCCTGTTGCAAACTTTCTTTCTCTCTATAAGAAATACAGCACATAAGCTTGACACTTCCAGATACATGCTACATATGTATGTTATTGCCTAATACCTAGCCTCAGTACATAATGTTGATAACAACCTGACAAAATCCCATAATCACTAAATGGGGGCAGGACAGGACATTAAAACATGTTGTGACCATAGGAATAGATAATAGTGCTAAGTTAGGATGTCAGATACCTAGGTTTTTGTCAAAGCTAATCGACTACATACATGTACCTCAACTATAATTATATACCACGATGACTAATATTTTGGAGTCCCATTTGGGGAAAAAATGGGTTTTCTTGCTGCAGGCCTGACATATCCAGGTTAATACAGTCCTGCATCCATACCTGATACAGGGCTTTGTTGTCCCTTCTGAAACCTGGTATGTATGTAGTCCTCTATCAGAATTCTGCTTGTGCTTTTCCCGCTAGTTCCTCACTGCAGAATCCTACTCGCAAACTTTAGACCATATGCTATTCAATATTGGTCTCTTCAACATTCCTAGTGTTATCATCTGTTCAACTACACCACTTCAGAAAATAGTTATCTCTATGTCCTGATCTGTCAGAACTCCAGCCACTCCACATATACACTCTGGAGTCTGGACACTTTTCAAAACCTTCAGAAGCTGGGATGAGAATCAGAGGCCCAAAACACATTATCAAGGCTCTTATAAACATAGAAACATAGAAATGACGGCAGAAGAAGACCAAACGGCCCATCCAGTCTGCCCAGCAAGCTTCACACATGTTTTTCTCATACTTATCTGTTTCTCTTAGCTCTTTGGTTCTATTTCCCTTCCACCCCCACCATTAATGTAGAGAGCAGTGATGGAGCTGCATCCAAGTGAAATATCAAGCTTGATTAGTTAGGGGTAGTAGGGGAAGTAACCGCCGCAATAAGCAAGCTTCACCCATGCTTATTTGTTTTACCCAGACTGTGTTATTCAGCCCTTATTGGTTGTTTTTCTTCTCCCCTGCCGTTGAAGCAGAGAGCTATGCTGGATATGCGTGAAGTATCAGTTTTTCTTCTCCCTTGCCGTTGAAGCAGGGAGCTATGCTGGATATGCGTGAAGTAACAGTTTTTCTTCTCCCCTGCCGTTGAAGCAGAGAGCTATGCTGGATATGCATTGAAAGTGAAGTATCAGACTTATTTGGTTTGAGGTAGTAACTGCCGTAACAAGCCAGCTACTCCCCACTTTGTGAGTGTGAATCCTTTTTTCCACATTTCCTCTTGCTGTTGTAGCTTAGAGCGATGTTGGAGTCACAGTAACCATGTGTATGTTTATTGAATAAGGGTATTATCTCCAGGCAGTAGCCGTCATTCTGGCGAGCCACCCACTCTTTATTGATGGCCTCTTGATTTTATGGATCCACAGTGTTTATCCCACGCCCCTTTGAAGTCCTTCACAGTTCTGGTCTTCACCACTTCCTTTGGAAGGGCATTCCAGGCATCCACCACCCTCTCTGTGAAGAAATACTTCCTGACATTGGTTCTGAATCTTCCTCCCTGGAGCTTCAAATCGTGACCCCTGGTTCTGCTGATTTTTTTCTTACGGAAAAGGTTTGTCGTTGTCTTTGGATCATTAAAACCTTTCAAGTATCTGAAAGTCTGTATCATATCACCTCTGCTCCTCCTTTCCTCCAGGGTGTACATATTTAGATTCTTCAATCTCTCCTCATAAGTCATTTGATGAAGACCTTCCACCTTTTTGGTCACCCTTCTCTGGACCGCCTCCATCTTGTCTCTGTCTCTTCGGAGATACGGTCTCCAGAACTGAACACAATACTCCAGGTGAGGTCTCACCAAGGACCTGTACAAGGGGATAATCACTTCCCTTTTCTTACTCGATATTCCTCTCTCTATGCAGCCCAGCATTCTTCTGGCTTTAGCTATCGCCTTGTCACATTGTTTCGCCGACTTCAGATCATTAGACACCATCACCCCAAGGTCTCTCTCCTGCTCCGTGCACATCAGCCTTTCTCCCCCCATCAAATACAGTTCATTCGGATTTCCACTCCCCATATGCATGACTTTGCACTTCTTGGCATTGAATGTCAACTGCCATATCTTCGACCACTCTTCCATCTTCCTTAAATCCCATCTCATTCTCTCCACTCCTTCCGGCGTGTCCACTCTGTTGCAGATCTTAGTGTCATCCGCAAAAAGACATACCTTACCTTCTATCCCTTCCGCAATGTCGCTCACAAAGATATTGAAAATGACCGGTCCCAACACCGATCCCTGCGGTACACCACTTAAAACCGCTCTCTCTTGTTTTATTTCTATGAAAGCTATCATAGTTAAATGCAATTACGTAACTGCCTATACATTTTCATGGTCCACATTAACAGAGTTTCTAATCCATTCACTACTCCCAAAGCTCATCATCATCATCATTGCTCATGAGGCAAACAACCTTCAGTATCTCTCTCCCTGCTTGGACTACATTATGTAAGCTGCCATGAGCTGTGTAAACTCTCTCTCTCTCTCATTCTCACTCTTTCTCTCTCTTTAGAGAGTTTGCTCTGGCCTTCCACCACAATGGAAGCTTGTAGGTTACCTTGGCTTCTCAGCACTGTGGCAGCCTATTCATAGCTTTCACATTCAGCCAGCTGGTGTGCTACTCTCCAGGTTCTTCTCTGTGGCTGCTGTAAGAAGATATCACACATCCTGCCTATCTTAGATTTCCCCACCTGAGTTTAGGTGTGAGAGACCTTGGCCTGCCCATCTCTTTGAGGTCCCACCCTCTGAGCTATAATCTCCCAGGGGGTTAATTTCCTTTCCCTTCTGTGGACTTGGATCTAAGGGAATGATTTCTTGACCACACCAACCCAGCATTCCATCTGATGATCAGCCTTGTGGTATCTCCTTCACTATAAGAATACAATATTTTCTGAATAAGAGGTGATTTTACCCTCTCTCTCTATAACATTGATAATCCCTACAATTTACCGTAACTGGCAACTTTGGAAAGAAAGTGGCAGCAATGAGGTTATCCACATTCTGGCCAGAGACCATATCAAGTGCAACATGCTGTTACCTCTTACCTGTTGAGGCAGCTTTCATGCTCTTTGGGACATCTACAAGTGGTGCCAGAGACAGCATGAATACAAGGCATTTTGGAAGACAGTCTGACCCCTGGGCCTACTACTATGGCAGCTACTTCCAAAAACTGGGTCAGACAAGGAAGCAATGATCTCTATGTGGATGAATAGATATCTATACCCTCAGCACTTAGTTTCATTTTAAACATCCGTATATGGTACACATCAGGGGTCACCTATTGTTCCTACGTTCAGAGGGTGCATCTGCTGGATTAAAAATGTACGAGAGCACATCAGTCCTCCAGATCATTTCCACCATGCCACAGACAGCCCCCACTATCCTTACTCTTATGCCTAGTACACATTATCAGACATGTGGCTGACACTTGCTATTTGGCCTACAGCACCTCTGGCTCCACACTGCATATGAATGTGAAACATTTGGTGTGTGAAGGTGTGCACATATCTTCACTACAAAGGGCAACACATACATATTAGCTGTCTTTCAATTAATGGGAAAGACATGCCATTGTATTTCCATAGCTCATTGCCCTGCAGACCTCAGATGCTGAACTCTTCCTTGGCAACATTTGGACTGAGGACCAAGACCCTGTAGCTTTTCCAAAGCCAAAATAACACACAACACCTTGTTATCATCCTTCCCCAGACAGCATGTAGTCATGGAGGACCTGATTTCATAAATTTTAAATAATAACTTCCCTAAAAAGCTCGGCTTCACTCTCAAATTCTAACAAAGCCATCATACCAGACACTACCTGTCAAAATTGACTTTCATTGTCTCATCTATAATAATTTGGCATGAATTACTTTTTTTAAATATTTTTGTTAGTGCATGTATAAACTTATCTTAGATCTAGAATCAATGAGTCCACATGTGGTCCTCAGTCCAAATGTTGCCAAGGAAGAGTTCAGCATCTATGGTCTGGTGGTATTTATGTGGGTAAGTACAGGCAATGAGCTATGGAAATACAATGGCATATCTTTCCCATTAATTGAATGGCAGCCAATATGTATGTGTTGCCCTTTTTAAGCTTCTCTGGATATTCATGCTGTTTTTATTCAGTGGACCTGATTTCATAACAAGTATGCTGCACAGCATTATGGCTTCTTGATCTTGGAAAAAACACAAGCCACTGCACCAGCTCCATTGTATTAGAAGATAAAGGCTTACCAAACAATGTCTAGGAGACCATCAATAGGTCTGCACACTACACGCCTTCCATCTATCAAACGCTTACTGGATTCATTGCTGGCCCATTGTCCAGCAATGCTCACAGGTGGATGGTATGGTGGTCATATGTCTCTATGTGATATTCCCACTACCATATATTTGAGGTACAGCCATGATGACTTGACGTATCAGCATTGTAGAAAGGCACAATGCCAGCTCCCATTTTCTTGCTATATGTAGATGTATGGTGGCATTCAGCCATTCAGTCTTTTCATTATAAATTGATCTATGTAGTAGACAGAGGACTTTATAATCTATCCTATATTTAATAGGTAACCAATGTAGGGCAATCAATGTTGGAGTAATATGATCACATTTTTTCCTCCTGTTAAAATTTTGGCTGTCGCATTTTGTAATAATTGCAATAGTCTCAATATACCAACTGGGAGACCAAGTAAAAGTACATTACAGTAATGTAAGTTAGAAAAAAATCAGGGTTTAAAGAACTGCATTAAAGTCATCCTGATTAAGAAGCGACTTTAGTCACTTTAAAATGTGAAGTTTGTTATAACCGACCCTGATTTTAATGTTTTTTCATATTAAGATCACTATAAAAAATTACTCCAAGATCACGAACATGATCAGTTAACTTAATTGTAGTGTAGCCAGGATTAAAAACAATGGGCAAATTTAAAGACATTTTTCTATTTAATAATAAAATCTTGTTTTTTTGATAATTCAACACTAATTTCTTATGAGCCAAGAGTTGCAGAATGGCTGAAATATATACTTCTAACAATTTCAGGATCTTATCAATAGATTCATTAATTGGAAATATTAAAATGAATTCAGTCTGTCAACTTAATTGTATCAGTGACAGACTCAATCACTATTAGACTGGTACTGATGAGTAGTACATTACATCAATAAACAATATTGTGTCATCAAAAACCAAAGTAGTCACTCCCCATTTCATCATGCCACTGTGAAGGTAAGAAAAAGGAATGGCAGAGGGAAAAATGGCTGGGGCAGAGGATTTGGTATTCTTGCAAAGCCAGCCCAGCCTTTTATAAGCACAAGAGGTAGTAGAGGAGAGAAAAAAAAAGGGCGTCCTGCCCCTAAAGTTAAAAGAGACTTAAAAAGTCTCTTTTAACTTTAGGGGCAGGATGCCAGGAGTGAAAGTCGGTTCAAACCATAAGAAATGAAAATTAGGAGAGCATGTAACACCAACACATATTCCTTTCCCTCTTTCTTTATAATAGGGGCAAAAGGTGGGAGAGCTACCCAAGGTGGGCAAAGAAAGGGGCAGCAGATGTACACCACCTAAAACCAGGACTGTGTGCCTCCATAACTATTGCCTCTCAGGTAGTGGAGGCAGTATTTGCAAAAACTGATTCAGAAGAATTGTGTCCTGGATTCCCTGAATCACAGACCCAAGGATCAGACCCAGCATGGAGGCCCAGTCCTGATGCCAGGGCCTTAGCTGATGCCAAGGTCCAGGTTCTGACCCAACACAAGGGCCTAGCCCAGGGGCTTGGTCTCAATGCCAGGGCCATGGCCTAGGCCCAGGCCCAGGCCTGATGTCGGGGTCCACCCTGGAGACTGGGACCTGTCATTTGATCCTTGACCTAGGCACAGGGCCAGAGGATGGAGATTAGGCAGTAGAGCTCCTCTTCTTTTTCCTGTCTTCTTAAATGAGGTAGTCTGCTTTAGGACACACTAGAGTAACTTAACTCCAGCACCTTGCTCATCAGCGGAGAGCACAATTCTGATGTTCAGCAAGCTGCACCCTTTACCTGGGTGCTACCAAGGTAGGGCAAGAGAACTTTGTAGAAATTTCATCATTGCAGACATAACCGTGCTTACCCCAACGACTTTAGGTTCTCCCGTTCGCTTGGACAGTGCCGAATCTCTTTTCAGACTCATTGTTCTTGTGCAAGCTTGGTTCCTTTGCTGATTGCTCTTAAAACACCATCCCCTGGGGGGGGGGGAAGAGAATTATAGGGAGGATGTATGGGTGGATGTTTGAGTATGCTTGAGGTGGGTGTCATGTGTGGGTTGAGTGGTGGGGGAGTTATATAAACTGAGAAAAAGGGGACGTGTGCGCGGTTGGCACACTTGCGTTGTTAATTGTACAACAGTTTCTTTTGAGCCATGTTTGTCTTATATCCTTGTTTCTGGTTGGTATGGATTGCCTCCCTTGAGGCTACTGTGGCTGTAGACACACGTTCTTTAATAAAAATGATTTTGGAAAAAAAAAAAGAAATTTCATCATTGTATACCTCACTGTGCATGTAAAACTGGCCCCCAAATTCTAGACCACCACCAAAACCTCACCTCGAGTTACTAGATGACCCTCCTATAGTGGTATAAATAGATGACTAATATGTGTGCCACCTCAGAGGCGGTCTCTCTCTCTCTCTCTCCCCCTGCCCAAAATGGGATTCGCGATAACTATCGTGAATCCCGTTTCGGGCATATCGTACAGCTTAAAGCCTGGAAAAAGGTATAGTTACTTCCGGCATGATAACGTGCATTATGCTATCACACGCAACATTATACATCCCTCATTTTCATAAACCCACCAAACTCCTCCTCTTTGACTAAATTTTTGTAATTTGCATATGCATCGTGCGATATGAAAAATAATGCCCTAACTCATTTTGATGAATGACCTTGTTGGTTTGTTCTGTTTCCCTAATAGGAATGTATATTGGTGTTTTAGGGACTAGTGTAATGTTTGCAGGGTCACCTTTTCTTAGGGATATAACTGTTAGAGTGCTGACGGTTAGTTCTGTTTTGCATTGGGAGATTTATTATATTGTAATTATAATTTAGTTTGCTTTGTTTTCTGAAGCCAAGCCCATTCCCAACATGCGTAGTCCTAATACCATATGTGTTACAAGGGCCTTTTTGGCTTTTATGCAGGGTTTCTGATTGATACCATAGTTGTGCATTTAAATATAATATACATGCTGGTTTGATATTCTTACTTCAAAAGACTGTACTTTGAGTGTGATTCATGTAAAATCTTTTATTATAAATGCATAATTTGAAATTCTGTGTGGAGAGAGCCGCGGTAGTGGGAAGGCTGGGCACAAAGCTGTAAGATTCACTTAGGAAGCCTAATGCCCTTGCACTGATCCTGATTATTAAAAGAAAACAAATTCAATGTTAAAAAAAAAACAGAATGAGGGGTCAGCCCAGTAATTGTTTGCACAGGGCTGCAGAAAAATTAACACTGGCCCTACAAGACTGTGCCATGTGGTAATGCATTGGCGGGGTTCCCATCCCTCCCTAGTGAAGAGACATTTTGCGGTGGTGCCATGTGGTGATGTGCTAGTGGTTGATAAGGGGGGAGGAGAAAAAGGGGGGCCCCGCAGGGGAGACAACACTGAATGCTTTGTGAAAGGAAGTTGCGGAATATAAATTTTAATAAATAAATAAATTGGCTCGGGGTGCCAGAGACCCTTGCTACACCTTTGAGTTCTCTCCCAAAGAGGCTTGATGGCCACTCTAGAACCTTCAGTTTCTTCTTCTGCAGCCACTGAAGGGTCGACTTGGCCTTATGTTTCAGATCATTGTCATATTGGAAAATCCAAGTGCACCCCATGCGCAGTTTCCTGGCTGATGAATGCAAATTCTTCTCCAATATTTTCTGATAAAATGCTGCATTCATCTGGCCATCAATTTTGACTAAATTCCCAGTGCCTCTGTAACTCACACTTCCACAAAACAGCAGAGATTCACCTCCATGCTTCACGATAGGGATCGCGTGCTTCTCTTCATAGCGTTTATGGTTGTGACCATAAAGTTAAATTCTGATCTCGACACTCCTGATTAGTTTGTTCCAGAAGTTTTGAGGCTTTATTTGGCATGTTGTAAGCAAGCTGTTTTGTGGTGTTGGTGCAGCAATGACTTTTTTCTGGCAACTCTACCTTGCAACCCATTTTTGTTCAAGGATCTCCTTATTGTGCTTGATGAAACATCCACACCTCTTTGTTTCAGAGAAGCCTGTATTTCAGTAGAAGTTACTTGTGGGTTTTTCTTTGCATCCTGACAAACTTTCCTAGCAGTTGTCTGAAATCTTTCTTGGTCTACCTGACTGTGACTTGGTATTAACAGAACCTATAATTTTCCACTTCTTGATCAGAGTTTGAAGTTTTGAACAGTACATAAGAACATAAGAAATTGCCACGCTGGGTCAGATCAAGGGTCCATCAAGCCCAGCATCCTGTTTCCAACAGAGGCCAAACCAGGCCACAAGAACCTGGCAATTACCCAAACACTAAGAAGAACCCATGCTACTGATGCCAGTAACAGCAGAGGTCATTCCCTAAGTAAACCTGATTAATAGCAGTTAATGGCCTTCTCCTTCAAGAACTTATCCAACCCTTTTTAAACCCAGTTACACTAACTGCACTAACCACACCCTCTGGCAACAAATTCCAGAGTTTAATTGTGCGTTGAGTGAAAAATAATTTTCTCTGATTAGTCATAGTAGCCTAGTGGTTAGAACATTGGGCTACAAACCAAGAGACCAGCATTTGAGTCCCACTGTTGCAAGTCACTTTACCCACCATTGCCTTGGGGGGGGGGGGGGGGGAGAGAGAAAGAACCCAGCCACGATGCCCCGACCCCAGATAGGCACCCATATCTGGGGTCGGGTACTGATTGGCATTTTCAAATCTTTGGATACCTTGTTATATCCTTTTCCTGATTTTATAAAGTTGAACCACTTTTGCTCGCAGATCCTTTGACAGTTCTTTTGCTTTCCTCATGCTTCAGTAATCTCTAAAGTCAGTGCAGTGCTGGATGACATGCACAAGGGTTTATCAAGAGCTAAGGACTAATTACAGACACTAATTACAATCAGGCAAGGCACAGGTGTGGATACCTACCCTTCTTTGCCATCTCAACCTGTGTGTATCAACTTGAGTGCATATTATCAGCAAACTTTAGAACAGGACCATTTTATTATTTCCTTTATTGCTATATTTTGCTTAATGATTGTGCTATTCTGTAATGCATAATAGTTTAAATTGAAGCACATTAAAAATAACAGAGATGTTTTGTCTGATCACTCCATTACAGGGGCTTTCCTGGGGGGACATGTTGGGGGCTTTCCTGGGGGGACATATCGGGGGCATGTCACGGCAACGCATCATCTGGGGGCGGGGACATGGGCGTGGTTCCGGCCCGGGGACATTTCGGGGGCGTGGCCGAGGCCTCCGAAACTGCTCCCGGGCCGGGGAATCGCACAGCTGGCGCGCGCAAGTTACGCCTGCCTCGGGCAGGCGTAACTCTTCAAACAAAGGTGGGGGGGGGGGGGGTTTAGATAGGGCTGGGGGGGTAGGTAGGGGAAGGGAGGGAAAGGTGAGTGGGGGTGGAAGGAAAGTTCCCTCCGAGGCCGCTCCGATTTCGGAGTATCCTCGGAGGGAACGGAGGCAGGTTGCACGGCTCGGTGTGCACAGGCTGCCGATTTTGCACAGCCTTGAGCGTGCCGACCCCAGATTTTAAAGGATACCTACGGCTTGCATAATTTTTTTCAGTGGGATATTTTCCTTTTTGGAAATTAAATAAATCTTTGGTTAGAAGAAACTCTACTTTAAAAAAAAATGTACAAGTTGGACTTTTGTAGTTTTTTTGCCCATTGTTGAATTCTGACCTTTGTGCAAACAACACCTCAAAATGTTGAATGTTCTTGACCCAATCCTATCATTTCACAGCTACTTCATCTTCCAAACTCAGTAAAGAACAAATGGCACAGCAAGGTAAAAGTAGGACTTTGAAGAAAGTCTACATTAAAAGGAGGAGGGAATAAACAAATATGCTTGAAAACTGGAATCCATACAACTAAAAGAATTATATTAAATTACTGTGAATGTAGTCCTGTTACGTAAGTGAACGGGGATTTCAAAGTATACATTTCCCAGTTTACCAAAGGTGGTGAATTAAAACACCTAGAGACTGCCCTAAATATAAACAGAGACCGTAAAATTGGTTGAAAAAAAGAAGCATGCAACCGTACCTGAATAATCTATATTGGTTAGAATAAACAATTGTTTAAATTGTACAGCTACTTAACATAAATCCAAAAACAAAAAAGGTTGTTCCTAAATATTTTAAAACAAGTATACAAAATCAAAATTTAAAACAAAATCATAACATAAAAAATAATAAATAACATCAACACATTTTATATAATACATAATTTCTGACCACCAGAAATTATGTATTATATATAAAATGTGTTGATGTTATTTAAGTTTATTATTTTTTCTTACTAAAGTAGTACTAAGTAGGAAAAACCACAGAAAAGCAGTATTTTGAGCTTTTTTGTGGCTTTGTGGAGGGGGTTTTTTAGACAGCTTGGAGTGCATAAGACATAACTGCGTTAAGGTTTCCATGTTAAAACGTGCGCTTCTGGGGGTAGATTTTATAAATTTGTGCACACGCGTACTTTTGTTCGCACACCAGGCGCGAACAAGAGTATGCGGGATTTCAATAGATGCACGTGTATCCATTAAAATCCGGGGTTGGCGCGTGCAAGGCTGCCCAAAATCGGCAGCCTGCATGCGCCGAGCCGCTCAGCGGCCTTGGAGGGAACTTTTCTTCGGTCTCCCCCCACGCCTGCTCGAAGCAGGCGTAACTTGCGTGCGTTGGGCTGGCTGCTGGCGCGTCAAGGTCCAGTCCGGGGGCTGGTCAGGAGGCCGCGGACACGCCCCTGGAACGCCCCAATAATACGCCGGCCGCAACACGTACCCCGACATGCCCCCGGAATGCTCCCGATGACGTGCCGGTTGTGACACGCCCCCCGACACGCCCCCCCAGGAAAACCCCGGGACTTACGTGCATCCCGGGGCTTGCACGCGCCGCCGAGCCTACTCAACATAGGCTCGGTGCTCGCAAGGGGAGTTTGGACCAGGTTTTTGGGGGGTACGCGTGTATCTTACATGCGTACCCTTTTGAAAATCTGGCCCCTGGTGCACAGTGATTTTTTTTCATCAGAGTTTAATAGTTAATAGCCTCATCTACATGCAATTAAATGTGATCAGCGCTATTAGCTATGTGCTGGTTTGGAAACACGATTTAGATGCGCTAATCCCCTTATTGTATCGGGCGTTAGTCTAGCATATCCAAAATGTACATCCAAGAGCTCGTTAGTCTGTGAGCTAGGCTTAGGGGTAGATTTTAAAAGGGTTACACACATATGTTATGCGTGTAACCCTTTAAAACTCCCCTGCGTGCGCCGAGCCTATTTTGCATAGGCTCGGTGGTGCGCGCAAGCCCCGGGACGCACATCAGTCCCGGGGCTTTGCTAGGAGGGGCGTGTCGGGGGGTGGCGCGACGTTCGGGGCCTTCCGGGGGGCATGTCTGAGGCGTGGTGCCAGCCCGTGGTATTTCAGGGGTGTGGCTGAGGCCTCCGAAATGACTCCCGGGCCGGGGAATCGCACGCCAGCAGCCTGCTGGCGCACGCAAGTTACGCCTGCCTTAGGCAGGCGTAACTTGCGTGCGCCAGCGGGCCTTAGGCAGGCGTAACTTTTGCAACAAAGGTAGGGGGGGTTTAGATAGGGCCGGGGGGGGGGGGGTGGGTTACGTAGGGGAAGGGAGGGGAAGGTGGGGGCAGGCCGAAGATTTTGGCGCGGCCTCGGAGGGAACGGGCAGCGCGTGCAGGGCTCGGAGCACAAGGTGCACAAATGTGCACCCCCTTGCGCGCACTGACCCCGGATTTTATAAGATACGCGTGGCTACACGCGTATCTTATGAAGTCCGGCGTACTTTTGTTTGCGCCTGATGCGTGAACAAAAGTACGCGCGGGCGTACTTTTCTAAAATCTACCCCTTAACGCACAATAAGCATCAGCCTGAAAGTCTATGGGTAAAAAGAATGCACAGTCTTGGTTCTAGTGCAGAAAGTTTGAAAATTGTTCTCTTAGAAGTCGATTTTAAAAGCGGTACTTGTGCAAAAATGTCCACATAGTGTAGATGGGCTGCGTGCAAGCAACATAGATTTAAAAAAGTTGCAGAGTATGTGTAACCCCATCCCAGTATGCCTGTCCTGCATGGGTGGGGCCAGAAAAGTAATTATAAGTTCTTTGGAGCAGGAATTCTGGCTTTCTCATCTTTGATGCCCCTTCCCCCAGGGTGTGAATCCATTTGGCTGGGGGAAGAAAGTTGTCCTTTGGGGTTCCAGTACAGGGGTGGTTAACCTCCTCTTGGTTATTCCTGGGAGAGGGGTCAATATTTTTTCTGTGTGTCCAAATAAAGATGTTGGATGCACTGGGTTAGTGTCCAATAAAATAGTTGCAAATGACACAATAATAATTCTTCCAGCACCACAGTCTTTTCTCTCCTCAATTACAGTCTTTACGACTATCTGTGCAGGAATCTTTGCATGAGCAAGGGATCCTTCCACCCTCCTAGTTTAGATGAGATGGAGGTCCTGGTGGGTGGGGGCAACCTTTAATCTGGGTAGGAAAACCCCTTCACTGGATGGCCAAAAACCATGTCCTTCCACAGAGAGGGGTAGATTTTCTAAATTTGCGCGATCGCGTACTTTTGTTCGCTCACCAGGCGCGAACAAACGTACGCTGAATTTTATAAGATACGCGCGGAACCTGCACACGCCGAGCCCAGCGCACGCTGCCTGTTTCCTCCGAGGCCGCTCCGATTTCAGAGCGGCCTCGGAGGGAACTTTCCTTCGCCCTCCCCCCACCTTCCCCTCCCTTCCCCTAGCTAACCCCCCTCCCCCCCGGCCCTATCTAAACCCCCGCCTTACCTTTGTTTCATGATTTACGCCTGCTAAAAGCAGACGTAAATCTGCGCGCGCTGGCCGGCTGCCCCGCTCCGTGTTCCGGTCCCGGGGGCTGGTCCGGAGGCCGCGGCCAAGCCCTCAGAACGCCCCCGGGCCGAAACCACACCCACGTCGCTGCCCCCCAAATGCCGCATCACGCCCCCAAAACGCCACGTCATTCTGCCACGCCCCCGCCACGCCCCCGCCACGCCCCCTCCCGCCCCTTTTACGAAGCCCCAGGACTTACATGCATCCCGGGGCTCTGCACGCGCCGGATTTACGCGCGCAGGGCATTTAAAATCCGCCCCAGAGTAATCTCTCTTCTCTCCCCAGGGCTGAAGACTCCAGATTGGTGTTCTCTAGAATCTTTACAGTTCTTGTACTTGTGGCTAGCAGTTCTTCCACTATTTAGTTTGTCTCAGTCTTTGACTGTCCTCTAAATCCCTTATGGGAAGGAACTCTGGATGCAGATTTTTCTTACCCTGCTCCATTGCAGGTAGGAAGGGGCAGCCAAAAATCTTCCTCCTGGATGTCTAACTTTAATACACTTCCCTTAACTGAATACAACACTGGAGTTGCTCCCCACAACAGAACAGATCACCACCACTTCTGGGGCAGGTCGATTTACCTACAGGTACCCTGTATGGATGTATATTGATTTCAATCCAACTGTGAAGGCATGTAAGCCATAATAAGTACCAGAAAGAAAAGAGAAAGAAGGAACTTGACAATATTTTATAGAGAAAGAAGATAAAAGGAACATATCAGGAAAAGAGTGGAATAGGGGCAGGACTGGATTGGTTGTAAAAAATTTGAGGAATGCCTTTACAACTCTACTGATAGATGGCATTGTATTTTGGTCCTTTTCTTGTGACCTGACTATGTCACATGCCAGCATGCAATCATTGTCTGAAGACAGAATTCAAAGGATAGATTAAAATACATAGTCATTTCCTCAATTATGTCTTTTTTTTCTCTTTTATTGTTAAATGATTTACATGAGCTATTGATGGAGAACAAACTAATTCATGCCATTGATGAAAGATCTTCTTCTCTCTTCTTGTCTGAAATTATCACACTTCTATGTTGAAATTCTTGGCAGGAGTGAGAAAGTAGACATCTATCAGTGTTGCCTGGGATGTTAACATCTCAGTATGGTTTGTGTTTTAAGGATGTGCATTCATATGACATGAATCAGTAAAATAAGATGGAGGAGTCCATTTATGATTTGGTTTGTTGGATCTGAAACACAAGGAAGGTGCCAACAAAAATAACAACAAAATTTCATTCACTTCATTTTTTGATACATTACAGTCTATGGTGCAAGGAAAATGTCAGTTTCTTTTTTCTCTTCAAGTTAGACAGAGTGAAGCCAGGATGGGAAGGGACAAGAGAGAAGCTGGATCAATCAATATGAAGTATTAATGTGATTTTTTTTTTTACCTGAAATAGAAAGAAAAACTTAACTTTGAACACTCACCATTTTGTTCAGAGTCATTTCTCTGATGGATTTTAGACAGAAAAATTATTCTGAAGATCTTTCTCAGAATGCAAGAAAAAGTTTATAAAAATATTTAAATAGAAGAAAGTAAGATGGACTGTTTTCTCTTGTCTCTATGTCACAGGAGATACCATAATCTATCTTTTGATTGTTACAGGGTTACAAAATCAACAGGGTAATAGCACTGCAGACAGACACACTGCAGCACAAGATCTGTGTTTCACTGTGCCTGTGATAAGAGATACAGCAATCTTTCCTCTCTGTCTGTGTGTGTCCATTGTAGGAATAAGTATTTATTAATAACAGAACTTTAAAAAATCAGATGGAATATTTTTGGATTTAGAAAATGACTGTACCCCAATAATCAATGAAAATTGTAATTTGCATTTGTTTTATTTATTTGTTTATTTGGAATCTTATATTCTGCAAAATCCCAAAAATATATTTTTAAATACAGATTACGACATTACATACATAAAATATATAGTAACACCATAAAACAATTCATACAAAAACAAATATCAATTAATAATAATTAAACTTGTCCCAAAATGCTTTTTTAAATAGTATTGCCTTAATCTGATGCCTGAATTCCTTGCTATTCTTTTCTTTTCTTTTCTCAATTGCTCTGGCAACAAATTCCACATAGCGGGCCGGATTTTAAAAGCCCTGCGTGCGTAAATCCGGCCGGATTTACGCGCGCAGGGCACTCGCTCGCCGGTGCGCCTATTTTGCATAGGCCGCCGGGGCGCGCACAGCCCAGGGGCTTCGTAAAAGGGGATGGGGAGGGGGTGTGTCCGGGGGCGTGTCCGGGGTCAGGGGGTGGTTCGGGGCGGGACCAGGGGGCGTGGCGCCGGCCCAGGGGCATGGTTGAGGCCTCCGGACCAGCCCCCGGGTCGGGTGATGGCTCGCCAGCAGCTCGCTGGCGCGCGCAGATTTACGCCTGCTTTCAGCAGGCGTAAATCTGCCAACAAAGGTAGGGGAGGGGGTTTAGATAGGGCCGGGGGTGGGGGGTGGGTTAGGGAGGGGAAGGGAGGGGAAGGTGTGGGGGTATGGAAAGAAAGTTCCCTCTGAGGCCGCTCTGATTTCGGAGCGGCCTTGGAGGGAACAGGCAGCACGCGCCGGGCTCGGCGTACGCAAGTTGCACAAATGTGCACCTCCTTGCGCGCGCCGACCCCGGATTTTATAAGACACGCACGGCTACGCGCGTATCTTATAAAATCCAGCGTACTTTTGTTCACGCGCGTGGAAATTTATAAAATCTACCCCAGTAGGTGCAACAAAAGAAAAATCCCTGGACCTGGTCTGTTCAAACAAATAGCATTGTGAGTTTGGAACTTTTAATAAATTTGCTCTTGATGAACGAAGACTTATTCCTGGCTTATGCCAGCTCAAACTTCTTTTCAACAAACACCCATTTGAATTCAGTATTTTGTGGATAAGCACCAGCAACCAAAAGTTAAATCCACTCTTCACAGGCAACCAGCTTTTAAGGCTGGAGTAAAATGTTTATATCCCAACAGTATTCTAGGCAGCTTATTGTATTAGCTGCAATACCTTAAGTAATTTTTGCAGCAAACCTATCCATAATGTTTAGCAATAGTCTAAATGTCCCAAAACCAGGGACTGAAGCACTGTCCAAAACATTTCAGTAAGTAGATAATATTTTAATGGATGAAGCAGTTTTAATTTATAAAACACCATTTTTGCCAACTGACCAACTAAGGCCTGGATTTTCTAAATCATAAAACATAGACTTTAGAAAATCCAGCAATAATGGGGGGGGGGGGGGGACAAAGGGGGGGGGCTTTGAAAGCTGGCAATGATCGCACCTCCTCGGTGCTATTGCTGCTGGCTTTCGCAAACAATAGCGCAACCAATAGTGCCATCATAAAAGGTAGTGCTATTGGGTGCGCTAGTGACAGCAAAAAGGGCCCTTACCTTTTTGCCGTCAGCGAAGTCTTCACAGAGTCCATCCCGACTGCTCCCCTTCCGGTGCAGACTCTGCCCCGACTCCACCCCGATTTAGTGATCACACGCAAAAAGGGACTTTGGAAAATGACCCCCTAAGTTATGAGTCTCAAATAATACCCAAACTATGAATTTCTATTACAGTTGGAAGCTGGTGACCTTCAAACCCAATAGTTTTAACATCAGTTTCTGGACTATCCTTCCCTACCCACATAAACCTATTTTTCTTAGTATGTAAAATCAACTCATGCCTGCTTAATCATTCCTGGATATCTCATATAATGTTGTAAGTCACCTATGGGTACCACATTGTGCTCAACACTAGGTATAAATAATTGAACATCAACTGCGTATAAAAAATTTTCTAACCCTAATGAATGCAGCAATTGACCTAAAGGAACAAGATAGAGTTTAAACAATATCGATGAAAGCACAGATCCTTGTAATACACCTGAATCCAAACTCCGCAATGATGAGCAGTTTGCTCTCCATATCCGCTTCTTCCTATCCTCGAGATAAGAACGAAACCAGCTCAATATGGTTCCTGAGAACCCTAAACCAGCTAATCTCTAGATGGCCAACCTGTGACAAACATTGTCAAAAGCAGATGCTAGATCAAGTTGTACCAGAATTCCACTCCCACCCTGTTGAATACTACATATTAGCATATAAAGCAGGGATGTCAGTAGCAGCTCAGTGTTGTAACCTTTCCAAAAACCATATTGACATTCATCAAGAATGTTGTTATAATCTCACTCAACTCAATGATTATCTAGAACACATTTTTCCAGAACCTTGACCAAAGTGGGAAGTATGGATATAGGGTGATAGTTAGATAACTCCATAACAAAAATTGCTGTATTCTTCATCATTGGCTTTACAATTGCCCTCTTCAAGGATCCTGGAACCACACCTTTGTCTAAACTTTTATTTACCACTTTTATTATAAGCTGAAAAGAGTGCTCTTTCATCAATTTTCCATAAGAAAAAGGACATTGGTCCAAATCTGAAGATGTAGCTTTGAGATTAGAAACAACAGACACCACTTCTTTCTCTGATACTAATTCAAAACTAGACTATGCTGCTTTCTCCACTATCTTCTGCTGGCTAACATCCATCAAATCTTGTCTTATCTGACTCCGTAAATAGGCCATTTTGGAATCAATATGGTCAGCCATAACAGTTGGTTAAAGCTCTGATTGCATCCCTCTCAAGGGGTTTACTATCTTAAACAATTCTAAAGGCTTGTTTATAGCTGTCTGCAAAGCATTCACATAATAATCTATTTTTGCCTGCAATAATTTCTTTCTATATTCTCGTAAACACTCCTGATAGTCTAATTTCAAATTAACATCCTTGTCCCTTCTCTATTTTCTTTCTTTACTAAAATCAATTTTCCTATCATTCATTAACATTTTTGTAAACCAAGATGTGTATTTATGTGCAGCCCTAGCCAATTTCAAATATGAATGTGACTGCTTTTGGTAGGCTGCAGATATACTCTGGCTCCAATTATTTACTAATTGAGTCATCAAATACTCAACCCAGTCATACTTTTTACTTTCCCTAATCCAATCAGCCTCAAACTGTTCAAAACCCACTTGAAAATGTAAGTCTTTCCTCAAAACATGATAAACTTTTTGAATTTTTTTTTGTTCTCACTAGATCAAAGAAATGAGGTAATGATTGGTCCATAACATTTCCTTCATGCCACAAACTAAAATTCTATCCTCACATTCCTGACTGCAAAATAACAGATCTAAATATGCCCTGCTCTATGAGTTGAATCTGTAATCAATTGCCTATAATCAGCTGCAATCATACTACAAAGAAAATCTTGTGCCTGATTAGCATTGAGGTCATCTATGTGTAGCTTAAAGACACCTAACACTAAAATAAAGCTAAATATTTGAACATTTAAAGACATTTCTGAATGAAAAATTGGGCTTTACTGAAGAAAATCTACCTTCTATAAACACATATCTGTATACTGTGTAGGTGACTCTTCCACAACATGTCGCTTAGTGTAGATCAGCAAGCAGACAGCAGTATGGGCAGTGTAGGAATAAGTATTTATTTATAACAGAAATTTAAAAAATCAGATGGTTTTTTTGGATGTTGGAAAATGACTGTACCCCCAATAATCAATGAAAATTTGAATTTGCATTTGTTTTATTTATTCCATTTCCTGATGAGGGAGGAGGAATAACCTAGTGGTTAGAGCAGTGGCCTACGAACCAGGAGACCAGCGTTCAAGTCCCGCTGTTGCTCCTTGTGACCTTGGGCAAGTCACTTTACCCTCCGTTGCCTCAGGTACAAAAACTTAGATTGTGAGCCCTCTGGGGACAGAGAATTACCTACAGAACCTGAATGCAAACCGGTGTGATATCTCAGATCAAATGTTGGTATATAAATAAAATAAATGATACAATTGCACCCCAGACCCAAGTTTATTGGAAGTGCAACAAATGCCCAGCTAGAAATTCTTTGATATTTCCAGACCATATGGGATGTGAGTCCCTTAATCCTACCTGGTGGAAATGTAAATGCCTTTCTGGGTAAATGCCTCTTGACAGAACCTGTCCCTTTTGTTCTGCAACCGGTCCAGTGTTTAAAGTACACTATGTAATAAAAACATCTGAGGCTGTGGTTTCTCATGCTAATAGTTTGAAAGGCATGCAGTCTGCTGAGGAAACTCCCCTTTGAAAACCACAGCTCGTCCAGACACAGGTAAAATCAGCCACAGAGAATTAAAACTAGCACGTGCAAAGGTAACTTGTGCTTTAACACCCAGCATAACCTCCTTGAAAAGCACAGCTAATTCAAGCACAACTTGCCAGCTTAATTTAAATTCCTTACCAGCAAGGGCTAAGTCTGCTCCTAATTGCAATACTCCTTCAGTTCTTCTGTCCCAGTTTCATATGGCAAAAAGTTTGAAACAGAACTAATTGATTTAGTCCCAAGAATCCAGCAGCCATCAAGTGCAGGTAATAAACAGATCAGTTCTGAGTCACAATAAAGCAGCGTGTGCCTTCTCTGAATCTCTCATGAGTGTATAAAGCAAAGGAAATAACTCCAATCCTGTTGCACTGAAGCCACTCCAAATTGCTATTCTCACCAAAGCTGCAATTCTGCCTTCAGGGAAATCTTGTTCATTTATTATGCACTATCAAAACACCTTTAATATCATCTGCACATTCTATCTTATTTTCAAAGCCTGAAGGAATAATAATGTCATCGGCAGCCCTACTGGTCTCAGTGGTACATCAAATCCAGGAGGAGTCTATTCCATCTACTTCACTTCAGGAGAGACCTAGTTTAGCAGAATCTCTTCTGAGGAATTCCATTTCAGCTCTTCCAGTCAGCCAGTGCCCAAAGAAATGCTGTTTCAGCCTGCCTGTGCCACAGAGAGGCTGTTTCAGCCAATCAGTGCCTGAAGAACACTGATCCAGCCACCCAGCTCCAAAGAGATGCTGTTCCATCTCATCCAAGGATTCAGACCAAACACAGTCCAACTGATCTACTCCAGGAGGAGCCCCAGCACCAAAGAGAGCCTTGCCCAGTGATCCAGTGCCAGAAAGAATCTGTCCCATCAACCCAGCACCAGAGTCTGGCCCAGTGACCCAGTACCAGAGAGAGTCTGGCCCACTGACCCAATGTCTGGGAAGCCTGGGAACAGCTGTCCAGCTCAGATGGACTCCAAGCCAATGGTCCAGCCTCGAAGAAACCCTGAGCCAGTGGTCCAGCATCAAAGAGACCCTATGCCAGTAATCTAACCTTGAAGAAGCTCCAAACTAGTGGTCCAGCCTCAGAGAGGCTCTGAACCAGTGGTCCAGCTTCAGAGCGGCTCCAAAGCAACAGTTCAGCCTTGGAGAGACTCTGAATTAACCGTCCAGGCTCAGAGAGACGTCGACATGGCCATCCAACTCCAGAGGGGTCCAACACAGCCACCCAGTACCAGAGAGATTCTGACTTCATACCTCAGGACTCAAAAGACATTAATTCAGTGCTTCAGGACACCAGAAAACCAGATTCAGTGCTTTGGCACCCCAGAAAACCTGATCTTGTACTTCGGCACCAACAAAGCTCTGGTCAGAGACCACTGCCCCAGAGGGATTTTGATTCTACATTTCTCTTCCAGGTACCTTTGTCCTCCTTCAAAATCTGGACACCACTGACTGCAAGTCAAAGAAACCTAGTACCTATTGACCACAGCCCCTATGGCAAATGGGACACAGGAGGAGGGTGACTTTAGGGGGGTTACTGTTAAGGTTTTGCCTGCTGTGCAATCTTCCCATGCCAAGATTCAGCCTGCAGCGTAGTCTTCCCTACCCAAGGAGTCCTCAATGAGCCTTGTTTACTAACTTGCCGGTTAGCTCCTCACTGACCAAACTACACCCAAGTCTCAGTCCTACTTAATCCAGTATGATCAGTGCCTCTTCATTGTCATCTCAGCTCTCTGACCTAGCCAATCTTACCTTGCTATTCTGCCTTGCCTAGCCTTTTGGCCTATCCAGGCCTCTTACCTTGCTCTGTGACCTATCTTGGCTTCTTGCCTTGCTCTGGGCCCTTCCAGGCCTTCTTGCCTTGCTCTGCCAGTCTCTCAGGCCTCCCTGCCATGCTCTATGTCCTCCTTGGCTTTTCTGTTTACCTTACGGCTTCTGGGCCTATTAGGATTACCTTTCTCAGTCTCTTCCCTTTGGGATTTCTGGTTCCCTGTTTCCTATCTAGTCCTGTCCTTGTCTGGTCCTTGTCCAGTCCAGTTCAGCCCTTCTTGGTTTCTCAGACTTTGTCTTTGTCCTTTTGCCTCAGGCTTTGCCCTTGTTCTTGGCCCGAGCTAGTGCTGTGTATCCAACTCCAGCCCATACTCTGTATGCAGCCCTTGCCTGTGCCATCTCTCAGCTTCCATAGAAAGAGGCTATTTTAGCCAAAAAAACATCCTTCAAAAATTGGAAGAAGGATCCATCTGAAGAAAATAGGATAAAACATAAGCATTGTCAAGTTCAGTGTAAAACATTGATAAGACAGGCGAAGAGAGAATTTGAATTGAAGTTGGCATAGAGGCAAAAACTCATAATAAAAACTTTTTTAAATATAGCCGAAGCAAGAAACCTGTGAGTGAGTCAGTTGGACCATTAGATGACAAAGGGGTTAAAGGGGCTCTTAGGGAAGATAAGGCCATTGAAGAAAGATTAAATTAATTCTTTGCTTCCGTGTTTACTAATGAGGATGTTGGGGAGATACCAGTTCCTGAGATGGTTTTCAGGGGTTATGAGTCAGTCGAACTGAATGAAATCACTGTGAATCTGGAAGATGTAGTAACCAGATTGACAAACTAAAGAGTAGCAAATCACCTGGACAGATGGTATGCATGCTAGGGTACTGAAGGAACTAAAAAATGAAATGTCTAATCTATTAGTTAAAATTAGTAACCTATCATTAAAATCATCCATTATACCTGAAGACTGGAGGGTGGCAAATGTAACCCCAATATTTAAAAAAGGTTCCAGGGGTGATCCAGGTAACTATTGACCAGTGAGCCTGACTTCAGTGCCGGGAAAAATAGTGGAAACTATTCACAAGATCAAAATCGTAGAGCATATAGAAAGACATGGTTTAATGGAACACAGTCAACATGGATTTACCCAAGGGAAGTCTTGCCTAACAAATCTGCTTCATTTTTTTGAAGGGGTTAATAAATATGTGGATAAAGGAGAACTGGTAGATGTTGTGTATTTGGATTTTCAGAAGTCATTTGACAAAGTCTCTCATGAGAGGCTTCTCAGAAAACTAAAAAGTCATGGGATAGGAGGCGATGTCCTTTCGTGGATTGCAAACTAGTTAAAAGACAGGAAACAGAGAGTAGGATTAAATGGTCAATTTTCTCAGTGGAAAAGGGTAAACAGCAGAGTGCCTCAGGGATCTGTACTTGGACCGGTGCTTTTCAATATATATATATAAATGATCTGGAAAGGAATACGATGAGTGAGGTTATCAAATTTGCAGATGATACAAAATTATTCAGAGTAGTTAAATCACAAGCGGATTGCGATACATTACAGGAGTATTTGCAAGACTGGAAGATTGAGCATCCAAATGGCAGAATACATTTAATGTGGACAAGTGCAAGGTGTTGCATATAGGGAAAAATAACCCTTGCTGTAGATACACGATGTTAGGTTCCATTTTAGGAGCTACCACCCAGGAAAAAGATCTAGGCATCATAGTGGATAATACTTTAAAATCGTTGGCTTAGTGTGCTGCAGCAGTCAAAAAAGCAAATAGAATGTTAGAAATTATTAGGAAGGGAATGGTTAATAGAACGGAAAATGTCATAATGCCTCTATCGCTCCATGGTGAGACCGCACCTTGAATACTGTGTACAATTCTGGTCGCCGCATCTCAAAAAAGATATAGTTGCGATGGAGAAGGTACAGAGAAGGGCAACCAAAATGATAAAGGGGATGGAACAGCTCACCTAGGAGGAAAGGCTGAAGAGGTTAGGGCTGTTCAGCTTGGAGAAGAGACGGCTGAGGGGGGATATGATAGAGGTCTTTAAGATCATGAGAGGTCTTGAACGAGTAGATCTGAATCGATTATTTACACTTTCGCATAATGGAAGGACTAGGGGGCATTCCATGAAGTTAGCAAGTAGCACATTTAAGACTAATCGTAGAAAATTCTTTTTCACTCAATGCACAATAAAGCTCTGGAATTTGTAGCCAGAGGATGTAGTTAGTGTAGCTGTGTTCAAAAAAGGTTTGGATAAGTTCTTGGAGGAGAAGTCCATTAACGGCTATTAATTAGATTTACTTAGGGAATAGCCACTGCTATTAATTGCATCAGTGGCATGGGATCTTCTTAGTGTTTGGGTAATTGTCAGGTTCTTGTGGCCTGGTTTGGCCTCTGTTGGAAACAACAAAAGCTTTATTGAGAGTTTGATCAGTCCCTTGTAGGCCACTACCAGATATATAGTGAATTCACTAATACATTTAAAGGACGTTAATTAGACACATTCCTACTCCCATAGCAACCTAAAACTTAACTAGGAACTGAACAAAATTGAGATGAAGGCAGCAGCCCAGCAGCAAGAGGGGGGCTTTCCAGTCTTTTTCATTGAGTGTCACATGTACGATTTTTTACCCGTCGGTGAGAAGTTGTACATGTGCATGCGATGCAAAGAGCTCCTGGCTCTCAGAGAACGAGTCCGATCTCTGGAGGCTAGAGTGGCAGACCTGGAGGAGCTGAGACAGACGGAGAGGTATGTAGATGAGACCTTCAGGGACATAGTAGCCAAGTCCCAACTTCAGACTGGCAGCCCTGGTGCTGCCTTGGAGGAAGAAGGTCTCATGATTGGAG
Source organism: Rhinatrema bivittatum (assembly GCF_901001135.1). Classification (NCBI taxonomy): domain Eukaryota; kingdom Metazoa; phylum Chordata; class Amphibia; order Gymnophiona; family Rhinatrematidae; genus Rhinatrema; species Rhinatrema bivittatum. Next base: position 41,266,501 of record NC_042631.1, on the reverse strand, counting down.
AGCATCAACTGGGTGCAGCAGGAAAGGATCCTGTAGCAAGGATCTGCTCTCCAAGTGATGCATTGTCCTTTTGCACCGAGGATATCTCCCCAAGGCCTACTGCCCAGGAGGGAAGGGTTAGGTCGGCCGTCATAGTTGGTGATTCGATTATTAGGAATATAGATAGCTGGGTGGCTGGTGGGCGTGAGGATCGCCTGGTAACATGCCTACCAGGTGTGAAGGTGGCGGACCTCATGCGTCACCTAGATAGGATTTTATACAGTGCTGGGGAGGAGCCGACTGTCGTGGTACATATGGGCACCAACAACATAGGAAAATGTGGGAGGGAGGTTCTGGAAGCCAAATTTAGGCTCTTAGGTAGAAAGCTTAAATCCAGAACCTCCAGGGTAGCATTCTCTGAAATGCTCTCTGTTCCACGCGCAGGTCACCAGAGGCAGGCAGAGCTCGGGAGTCTCAATGCATGGATGAGAAGATGGTGCAAGGAAGAGGGATTCAGTTTTGTTAGGAACTGGGAAACCTTTTGGGGAAGGGGGAGTCTCTTCTGAAGGGATGGGCTCCACCTTAACCAGGGTGGAACCAGACTGCTGGCGCTAACCTTTAAAAAGGAGATAGAGCAGCTTTTAAACTAGAACAAAGGGGAAAGCCAACAGTCACTCAGCAGCGCATGGTTCGGAGAGAGGTATCTTCAAAGGATACATCTTCAAAGGATACCAATGATGCATTAGAATTAGGGCATCCCAACAGTGAGGTTCCAATAATAAGAAAAGTAATCCAAGTGCCTGTAACTAAAAGCTCACCTGAGCTAAAAAATTCTAGCTTAACCCTATCAATTAAAATGCAGAATGAAAATACAAACAAAAAACAAACTTTGAAATATTTGTATGCTAATGCCAGATGTATAAGACGTAAGATGGGAGAATTAGAATGTATAGCAGTAAATGATGACATAGACTTAATTGGCTTCTCAGAGACATGGTGGAAGGAGGACAACCAATGGGACAGTGCTATACCGGGGTACAAATTATATCGCAATGACAGAGAGGAGCACCTGGGAGGCGGTGTAGCGCTTAATGTCCGGGATGGCATAGAGTCCAACAGGATAAACATCCTGCATGAGACTAAATGCAAAATTGAATCTTTATGGGTAGAAATCCCTTGTGTGTTGGGGAAAACTATAGTGATAGGATTATACTACCGTCCACCTGGTCAAGATGGTGAGACGGACAGTGAAATGCTAAGAGAAATTAGGGAAGCTAACCCAATTGGTAGTACAATAATAATGGGAGATTTCAATTGCCCCAATATTGACTGGGTAAATGTATCATCCTGGATGGAATAAATGATAGCTTTATGGAGCAATTGGTTCAGGAACCAACAAGAGAGGGAGCAATTTTAGATCTAATTCTCAGTGGAGAACAGGATTTGGTGAGAGAGGTAATGGTGGTGGGGCCGCTTGGCAATAGTGATTATAATATGATCAAATTTGAATTAATGACTGGAAGAGGAACAGTATGCAAATCCACGGCTCTCGTGCTAAACTTTCAAAAAGGAAACTTTGAGAAAATGAGAAAAATTGTTAGAAAAAAACTGAAAGGAGCAGCTACAAAAGTAAAAAGTGTGCAAGAGGCATGGTCATTGTTAAAAAAATACCATTCTAGAAGCACAGTCCAGATGTATTCCACACATTAAGAAAAGTGGAAAGAAGGCAAAACGATCACCGGCATGGTTAAAAGGGGAGGTGAAAGAAGCTATTTTAGCCAAAAGATCTTCATTCAAAAATTGGAAGAAGGATCCAACAGAAGAAAATAGGATAATGCATAAACGTTGGCAAGATAAATGTAAGACATTGATAAGACAGGCTAAGAGAGAATTTGAAAAGAAGTTGGCTGTAGAGGCAAAAACTTACAGTAAAAACTTTTTAAAATATATCCGAAGCAGAAAGCCTGTGAGGGAGTCAGTTGGTCCGTTAGATGATCGAGGGGTTAAAGGGGTGCTTAGAGAAGCTAAGGCCATCGCGGAAAGATTAAATTATTTTTTTGCTTCGGTATTTACTGAAGAGGATTTTGGGGAGGTACCCGTACTGGAGAAGGTTTTCATGGGTAATGATTCAGATGGACTGAATCAAATCACGGTGAACCTAGAAGATGTGGTAGACCTGATTGACAAACTGAAGAGTAGTAAATCACCTGGACCGATGGTATACACCCCAGAGTTCTGAAGGAACTAAAAAATGAAATTTCAGACCTATTAGTAAAAATTTGTAACCTATCATTAAAATCATCCATTGTACCCCAGTATTTAAAAAGGGCTCCAGGGGCGATCTGGGAAACTACAGACCGGTTAGCCTGACTTCAGTGCCAGGAAAAAAAGTGGAAAGTGTTCTAAACATCAAAATCACAGAACATATAGAAAGACATGGTTTAATGGAACAAAGTCAGCATGGCTTTACCCAAGGCAAGTCTTGCCTCACAAATCTGCTCCACTTTTTTGAAGGAGTTAATAAACATGTGGATAAAGGTGAACCGGTAGATGTAGTATACTTGGATTTTCAGAAGGCGTTTGACAAAGTTCCTCATGAGAGGCTTCTAGGAAAAGTAAAAAGTAATGGGATAGGTGGTGTTGTCCTTTTGTGGATTGCAAACTGGCTAAAAGACAGGAAACAGAGAGTAGGATTAAATGGACAATTTTCTCAGTGGAAGGGAGTGGGCAGTGGAGTGCCTAGGGATCTGTATTGGGACCCTTACTTTTCAATATATTTATAAATGATCTGGAAAGAAATACGACGAGTGAGATAATCAAATTTGCAGATGATATAAAATTGTTCAGCGTTAAATCACAAGCAGATTGTGATAAATTGCAGGAGGACCTTGTGAGACTGGAAAATTGGGCATCCAAATGGCAGATGAAATTTAATGTGGATAAGTGCAAGGTGATGCATATAGGTTCTACAAGCCATTATTCTAACAAAAATCGATTATTGCAACTCGCTCCTTTTTGGTCTCCCTACCTCATCCATCAAACCCCTCCAGATGATTCAAAACTCTGCAGCTAGAATCCTTACCAATACAAATAAAAGAGACCATATAACCCCCATACTAAAACTCCTCCACTGGCTGCCTATTAAGCAAAGGATTCTCTATAAAGTATACACAGCAATTCATAAATCTATTTACAACATATCCCCACTCCACTTAAGTACCCAACTTCGTTTTCACTCTTCATCTAGACCTATCAGAGGAGCTTATAAAGGCACACTCTATGTTCCTTCAACAATATCCTTACATCAGAAACGTACCATCTCTTTAGCAGGACCCGTCCAATGGAACATGCTCCCGCCAGACATCCGCCTTGAGATCTGCTTCGCTTCCTTCAAAAAGAAAATTAAAACCTGGCTCTTTAGCCAAGCTTTTCCAGAACTTTGATTATTTTTTACCTCCAGCTATCAAGATTTTCTCACCATCGCAATCCCTTCTGCAGATCACATTTATCTTAGACAATTACGCCTTATTTTATGATTTGGTTTCTCAAAAAGACTATACAATTTTCTCAATGTTATTTTTCGAACCTGTTTTCCATGTTTTCCAAGTTCTATAACCTTGTTATATGTACCGCCTCTTGGCGTAATTTTTATGTTTCAATGTAAACCGATGTGATCTGTATTTTAATACAGGAACACCGGTATATAAAAATCTAAAAATAAATAAATAAATAGGGAAAAATAACCCATGCTATAGTTACACAACCCAAGAAAGAGATCTAGGCGTCATAGTGGATAACACATTGTGATCTGCAATTGGAATGACGGTATCTAAAATAAATAAAATGATGTATAAATTATTTTATGGCCACGATGGTGTTTAGTCATCATCCAGAGGTGAGATTACATAGATATTTGCTGGAAAAATATGTGTGAAGATTTGAAAACACTATCTGTGTGGACTTTTCCTCCCTTACCTAAATATGCCACAGGGATCATCTCCTCTTAATTCAGTTAGAACTCTACATGTCATAGAACAGCACACAAACTTTTGGCCACATTTTGGAAGGGTACATTTCAGACAGCTGCATGGGTAAAGCATTTTTACATAATGAAAACTGCCCCATTGAAAATCAATCCACTCATTTAAAAACCTTTTATTGGCATAGTAATGAAGACCAATAATGCAAGAATTTATTGCATCTGTCACTATCATTTATTGAGCAATACTATAGTACATCATACTTTTCTAAAACATGGGTAATTATTTACTCATTTAGTATATGAAAAAGTAATGTATCCAATGAACATTAATGATCAGATTCGGACCTCTATCTAGAAGCCTATCTACATAATGAGAAGGTAAAGGATTTAAGTAATATTTTATGCTATGGATAGTAACCAGGGCAACCATGACCCACCTGTCCAAGTCACTTTCTACTTTGAGAGAATACACAACAATAAACAATATAGACCACTTGTATTGGATAAATTGGCCCGTGTTGTGGTTCATTTAAATAAGAACACTTAAAGCTGTAGAGAAAAGTTTTTTATTAAATGCTTGAAAATAATATAAATCTTAGACATTAAGTAGGGTACCTTAAGGAGAGGCAGAGTATCACGCAAGACACTAGCATAAACTCCCTCTCAAATGATTTTACTGATAGCACAGCATTATTCAGAATTTCAGTTATATATTTTCAACCCCTAAACTAGGTTACATAATTGTCAAAATTTATATGATTAGCTTTCTATTATAAACAAATAATCTGAATAATTGTATGGTAATTTGCTTTCACTCTCCAAGTTAATTAATCCTTGTTTCATATGTAAATGTTTTCTTGGAATTTGCCAGCATTAGCAACCTTATACTTGTTCTAAAATTATTTTCTATAATCTTAGATGGAATGTCAATTGGCCTCATCCTTATTCTAGTTCTAGATATGCTTCTATAATCTTAGATGGAATGTAAACTAACCTCATATCAGTTCAAAAGTTCTACAGCCTCATATCTTAGCATCTTTATCTAGCTTTTAGCGTCTGACTGTCTATACAAGCAACTTCAACACTGCAACACAAATGACATGTTACTGTGTTATACTTCTAAGCAATTATAAAGGCTGCTTATAAAAAAATCTAAATTTAGGAAAACATGAATAATGACTTCTTGTGTGATACATCAAAAAGTGTTTCACTGTGGTTAAGGGTCTATGAGCACAAACGTCACCAGGCTTTTATTATTAAATCTCTAAAAGTGGAATCTAATTTAGGTGCTTGAGCCTATCTGCATCCTTAGTCTGTTCCAGATCCTTGAGTAGAGCCCTTTGGCCATGTGACACCACTTAGCAGTCTTCCAAGGCCTGCCTTTGATCAGCTGGCCCTTATTGTTACTGCAATCCTCAGGAAAGAAGCTGCACTGGAGAAGCTGCTACACATAGCAAGACTGCTGACCCCCTTCCATCACCTGCAGCATATGATCCCCTGGGTGCTTTCTCAGCCCACTGCTACACCGCCAATTTTTTGCTTGATTGGGTAAGGCTATAACCCTAGCCATGCCTTTCTTACATTTTATTTAGGTCCTGTTTTATACCGAAGTATAGCAGGAAGCCTTCACTCCGGTTTACAATTGAACAACTTCATACATGGAAACATTTAGAAACATAAAAACATTAGTATTATCATTAACATCTCAGCTAAAGCAGAGTAATAAAGAACATCATTAAATAACATAATTAAAGAAAGTATCTTATAATTGGGTTTTCTGATGTATAGTGGTGATATTAGCTTAAGAGTAAGGAGAAGTCAGATTGGGGGTGAGGATAGAAAATTATAAGTATACGGGCTGGGAAATTAAAGAGAGAGAGAAGGTTCTAGGTAAGTAGGGAGAAAATAAAGAGGGGAGGAAAGAGTGGGGGAAAAATTTAAGCGGAATGGAATGAGCACTCCAGCCCCTCTTCTATCTTCCCCCAGATTTAGGCTTAAGTATCCCATTATAAGAAAGTTCCACCCTCTTATAGTGCGGAAGACTATTTATTTATTTATTTTTAGTTTTTATATACCGATGTTCCTGTATAATATACATATCACACCGGTTTACAAGGAAATACAACTGACGCCTCGAAGGGCAGTTTACATTGAAACATGATAACAGATAACATAAAGGGGCAGGGGAACTAGGAGGAGGTTACAGTGATTAAAATATATCTGGTTACATAGCACTAGCGAAATGAACAGTAACTATTTACAGGAGGTAATGGTCGGTCTGATGGTTGGTTCTGATGGACTGACTGGATAAGCCGTAATGGTCTTTATCTGCCATTTTGTTTTTATTTTTCTATGAGGTCTATACTCAAAAGCCATTTAGATGGATAACTTATCTATTTAAATGACAAGGCTTTTTTTTTTATATTCAGCCCCTTATCTGGCTAGATTTAAATTGGATAATTCACTATTCTGCTAAAATCTAGCTGGATAAAAAAAGGTGTTCTGGGGGCATTTCGGGGAGGAGTTTATCTGACTAACTTAACTGATTTTGAATTATAACTGGCAAAGGCCTGGATTTATCAAAATGCACTAAATATCGCATGTGATAAGAAAAGGGGTGTGTTTTATGGTAATAGGCATTTTATCACAATTGTGCTAATACCTATGTGAAGCGCTATCATAGCGCAAATTGTGATAACTTTTTTGCACTTTGCAATAAGTGCCAGAATTGATGTATTTCCTACATACAACCACTGGGAGGACCATGTTTAGTAGATTTAAGCTGAGAGAGAGAGAAAGAGAGAGAGAGAGACTAACCATAATGCCCTCACGCTAGATAGGTATTTATATCTCTATGGGAGGCCCACCTAGTTACTCGAGGTGAGGATTAGGTATTAGTGTAGGGGTTAGGGGCCACTGACATTCAAAGTGAGATGTATGAACAGAACAGTGCTTTCTTGTGAAGATTTGATGACCTTTGGAGTAAGGAAACTCACCCAAAGATGAGATTTGTGCAATGTTCTCTCAACCTAGCTTGATGATACCCAGGTAGAGAGTCCATCAAGCTAGGTTGAGAGAAGATTGCACAAACATTGCACCCCTAACCCCTACACTAATACCTAATCCTCACCTCGAGTGACTAGGTGGGCCTCCCATAGAGATATATAGCTAGTCATTCTCTCTCTCTCCTCTCCAGGGCCCTGATAGCTTGGCTGGCTCTCCAGGAGATTAAAATGGCATGTACAAAAATCATTGCAACTGCGATAAAGCCCTATCACATGGCTTTACGCAAATGAAAAAGGTGTAGTTAAAATTCGTGTTAAAGCCATGCAATACAGCTTCACAAAACTGTGAGCCCATCCCAATATCCTCCCCTTTTTTTCATTTGCATCGCACCAAACGTTACGTGTGAAGCTAAATTTCTTTAGTTGCATAGTCACATTGTAAGAAATACGTTCCATTGTAAGAAATAAGCACCCCCCACTTATTTCCTTTCCGTTAACTGTAAACCGATGTGACATCACTGATCTAATGTTGGTATATAAAAATGTATGTATAAATAAATAAATAAATAAATAAATGGTGCTTTCGCATGCGTTAAAGGTGTTTTTTGCATGCGAAAACGCCTTAACGCATGTGAAAACGCCATATAGCACTTTGATAAAAGACCCCCAAAGTTAGCTGGATAACTTTAGGCCTGCGTCTTGTATGTTTAGGAATGGGAGCCTGGGGGAGTGAGAGAGTGAGAGCTTGTGTGTGTAGAGAATATGAGCTTGTGGGGGGGGGGGGGGGGGAGAGCATATGAGAGTGAGAGCTTGTGTGTGTGAGGAGTCTGTGAGAGAAAGCATGTGTGTGAGTGTGAGGGAGGAAGGGAAGAAGACAGTGGGAGAAAAGAGACACTGAAAAGGAATTAGGAAATGAGTGGCAAAGGAAAAATTGGAAAAAGAGACCAGGACCTACTGATTAGAAAAATACAAAAATCAGACAACGAAGGTAAAAAAATATATATATTTTGAGATTTTAGCAATTTGAATATGCCATCTTTGGGAATATGCATTTCTTATATTTTTGTATTTTGCTCTTTCTTGAGTATTCCACTGTTCAGAGTCTAGTTTCTCTGGCTTTCTATTTTTGGTTTTAGCTGCATGTTTCTGTTCTAATTTGTAGTCTCTTACTTCTATATTAGATAAAGGTCGGGTTCTGTTTTGCCTGTGTGTGTGTGACTGAAGTGCAGTATTTCTGCTAGCGTGTAGTTTCTCTGTAGTAGTCCAGCATGTTCTGTTATTCCAGTAGGTGATGTATTAATGTTCTAGGGCCTGGTGTATATTTGCATTGCTGCTTTTTCATAAGGTTACTGTTGTTTGAATCCTGAGAGTCAGTGCTGTGACTGTATGGCATGGCAAGGTTCTAGATGCCATAAGAACATAAGATATGCCATACTGGGTTAGACCATGGATCTATCAAGCCCAGTATCCTGTTTCCAACAGTGGCCAATCCAAGTTACAAGTACCTGTCAAGTACTTTCTTTGCAGGAGTTTGAGTTACTTCACAAAATAGCAGTGGAGTGATATTTTTTGCTGAGGTGACACCAGAATGTGAATATTTTTTTCATCATGTTAGTTGTAATGTCAATTGTCCTACCTCTGCTCTGCACCTGTTCTGATGATTAATGATATTTTATTGTAGTTATGATGATTTCTGGCTTTCTGCACCAAACCAGCTGCTGCATATAACTGGCTTTCCTTAAGTTAGCTGGATAAAAATTAAATAGAAGATTGTCATATAAACACTAGGCATCTGATTTTGTTGCTCCATTTGTTTCAGTGGTACATGCATATCTCACAAATGGATAGTAAGTGCGCAAAACAGATGGTGTACGTACGTATATGTAGTTGGCAATAGACGTACATGCAAACTCTCTGTTTTGCACACCTACTGTCCAATTGTGAGGTATGCATGTACTGCCAAAATGAATGGAGCAATAAATGCACATCCCTAATAAACACCATGAGGCTTCTAAAGCAAACCTTAACTATGTTGAGCCAATAATCTTCAAACATTAACTCTATTAGGTTGGACACTACATGTCAATGCCCAACTGCCAAATCCATAAACTAGTTTCCCCCTAGTCATCTCAGTAATGTTTATTGGTGCTACCATCATTCCAGGCTTAAATTATCAGTTATATGTTTCCCCTCTTTCAGTTAATCTGGCCCAGTTCTATGGGATAAATTACTCCTTGAGCTAAGAAGCAAAAATGACCACCTGAGATTTAGAAAACTGAAAAATATAGCTATTAATCAATTATTTTCAGTTGTGTGAGAGATTGGAGGCCAGTTGGAGAGGAGTGGAATGATAAATATTAAGGTTTACAGGGAAATTTGGACTGTGTTTTTGTGATATGGTGCTATACAGGAATTTACATTCAATTTAATTTTATTGATTATGTAATTGTTTATTATATACTATTTTTAGAATTGTGCCTCACCTCAATTTCTTGGGCAAATAACAAGTAATTAAATGCTGATGAATAAATAAATATGTACCTCATAGTGTGAAATTAAAAAAAACAAAATTCCCTCTATCCTGCTTCACAATTGAAATAGACAAGTCATTAAAGCAGTATAAGCATCTACTTTTATTTAATGTAATATCACATGAGAAGTACACTCAGGGTACTTCTGAAATCCAATACATACAATCAGGCTTATATACTCTTTATTGTCTTTCAAAATCACGGCTCAGAAAATATGCTTCAGATTGACCAATCACAATATAATTTCTTGCATTTTGTTTCATCATTACATCTTTTGCCTCTAGGCAAAAATTTATGTTCAGTTTCAATGTAAACCGATGTGATCTGTATTTCATACAGGAACACCGGTATAAAAACATCTAAAAATAAATAATAAATACATAAATCTTTAGATGTTTCAGATCATGACTAATTAACAGGTCAGCATAACCCAGGTCCTAATCGCAATTACATATGAGTGCAGCAAGGATGACTCATTAATATATCTATTTTCTACCAAACATAATGAATTCTTCACCTTTGGTACAGTGGTATCATGCATTTCTAAGAGTTGCTCAAACTTCAGTATTTCCCTCATTATATTTTATCTAATGCAGGGATCAAATTTAGCAGCAACCATTACAACTCTTTCATTCTTATTAAAATTTAAAAATAGTGTTTAGAGCAAGAATAAGTTATGAACTTTATAAACTGAATTGAACAGAGAGATACAATAAAACCTTTTGACTTTGATCAGTGCCCCCTACTATTGACAATGTTGTCTGTCCATTATAGCAGGGAGTACTGAGGTGTGTTTCATGTACTCCTCAACATACCCTGCCTTAAGAGTTCATACATAACATATTTAGTGAAAAACTATAAATCTAGCATTTAAAGAAGTTTTGCTGCAAAAAAAAATATTTGATCATAAATATTGTGCAGATCTCTGCTAGTTTAATAACAATGATTTCATTTTTCTATGCAAATTATGGCATTTTACCAGGTTGCATGAAAGCACAACATTAAGACAAGTCTTTGGCTGCATTACCTCCAATATAAACGTGTGGCACTCTGAACCTGCCACTGAGCCAAATAGCCCTTCTTTGGCTTGTACATCAATTTGTTTAAGTGCCGAAAGTGCCCAGCTGCAAGTCCAAATTAGGCTCCTACAATACTGGTGACAAGTCAGTCATCTGTGATTTCTACATTCGTACTGTGTCACAGCATATCCTGCTCTAAGCCATGTAGACAAATTATTGACTTAACTGTACAAATAAAGGTCAACAAAAAAAGTTGTAGGTGGTAGCTTTTTGTGGACTAACAATATATTTCTAGATAGCTATTAGTAGCTGTGATCTCTTCACCATTTTTTTGCATTGACTTGATATAGGGATCAGAGCTCTCAACATCTAGTCACAAATGTATTAGGTTAATCCAATAAAATATCACCTATAATGTATTTGTTGACCTTTGGTCTATCCATCCAAGCAGAGTAAGGTGACAACTATAGTACTTGACTTAACTGTGTAAAACTTAGTAAAAAAAATTCCTAAGGAAGCCAGATTGAGCTGACAAAGGAAAGATGTGCAGCATGACGTAAGGCACAGCTAGCTCACTGAATTTATGCTTTTTTATTTTATAGTCCAGTTTTTATAGGGGGCAATCTTCAAACTGCCCACCTTGGTACATAGCTGTAGGTATCTCTTACCTGTAGACTTTGCCCCTGATCCAGCTAGAAGTGTGTGAGCTGTGGAGCCTCTCTTGTTCTTTTAGCGGGAATGAGGGCGTGCAGTTTTCAGTCAATTTACCTGTGTAAATGAATTTCAAAATTGCCCTCTCCAAAATCACTCTCAAATGTTTGCATGGATATTATGAAACCAATTTCAATAGTATAATGAGCTAATATTTTTTTAAAACATTTCTTTGTGTAAAGTGCAAATATATCATGTATTTCTTTCTATAAGGAGGAAAAGGCCTCAGAGATCAGCTTGTGGATCACAAGAATCATTTCAAGCTTTGAGTAATCATTGGTCAAAAACCCTCTGACCTCCCTATTATTGTATTATTATTTTACAATGTCCTTTATTTTAAAAATATTTTTTTAAACTTTTCTTACTATGAATTATCTCTCTATTTGTTTCTTTTAATTTCTCTTCTCAATAAAGTTCTAGATTAAAAATTTCCATTATCTTCTTTCACTTAAAGTCCAACTTTACAGCACCAAACTCCAACCAGTAAATCTCTACTATATCTTTTTTGTTATAAAGCTGCTTGTACTGACTGATTCCCATAGGATATCAAATTATTGCATCAATGTGAAAACAAACATTGGACCTATTTCATTTAAAGTCCAACTTTACATCTTGCAAAACTCTAGCTAGTAAATCTCAACATCTTTCTTTGTTGTCGATTTATTGGTGTTTGCTTATTCCCATACCAACAGTTGGGAGCTTTAGACAATTTCCAAACGACAATGCCAATTGCTGACATGGCACATGTTTCGCTATAAATAGCTGCTTCAGGGCAATTCTGTAAGTGTAAGTCAGACAAACATTCTCTGCAATTGTTTCCATGTAATAAAATAGAACTTACTTGCTCAAAATCTTTTACTTCTTATTAAATCCAGTGTTTTGCTTTCCTCTCTGAACTTAGATGACAGTCCACTGGCGTAGCATTCCAACTAAATTCATGTTTAAATATACCTACCGGTAGTACTACTAGTCAGGATCATTAATTTAAAAAAAACCTTTGTCCAATCAAACATCATGCTCTTTTCAGCATACACTTGTCCGCCAATCCACATTATTCCTTACCACCTGTTGGTTTTAATTGCACGTAAATCCAGTTTCATGTCCTGTCCAAAACCATTCTTGACACAGCATGCCTAATTCATATATAAAATAATTAAAGATACCATTCAACTCTCTAAATACTTTTTCTTATATATTTGTTTGCAACATTTACATATTTTAAAATCCTCTATGTCCTCAAGTGCGATGAATTTAACAAAATTCCTCATATTTTTCAAAAATAAAAATACAAATTTGCAGATGGAACTACAGGACTTGAATCCATTTGTTTGTTTGTAGTGTAATATTAAAAATCCCACATTGTCCATATTTAAAACCTCCTAGACGTTTTTTTTTTCTTATGTCACTCTGCACAATTTCTTTCTCAAAGAGCAACACTGCAGGGCATAGTAAGCCAATCTAAATTCCCTGTTATTTAGTCCCAGTAACACATAATTTGTGTGGGTTAATTTAAAATAAAAATTTTGAGTGTAGGCCGCTGGAACTTTACCTGAAATAGGAATAAGGAGGTTTGCCTCGCGGTGAGCCTTCTGTATTTTCCTTGATTTTTTCAGTTTTGCCGCTACCCTGACGTCAGAGGGAGGAACCGGGACAGCCCACAAAATTGGCACCCTTGTGGCACTGGAACTTTACTTGAAGCAGGAACAAGGTTTGCCTCGCAGTGAGCCTTCTGTATTTCCCTTGACTTTTTCAATTTTGCCGCTATCCCGAGGAGGAGGTACGTCCGAGGAGGCAGAGTAGCTTGGATAGCCGAAGCGAATACGTAGCCGTATGCTTATCCTTGCTAACTCAATCTGATAGTGAAAATAGAGACCTTTAAATATTGGAAGCGGATGATGTCATCTCAGAGGGACGCCCCTGAGGTTCACACCCTTGCTGGTACTTCAGTCAGAGCAAGCGTGCGCACCCTAAGTCATCAGGCAAACATGGCGGATCTGCAACGTCGATGTCAGAGGAGGAGCCGGGACAGCCCACAAAATCAGCTCCCTTGAGGTGCGACGCTGCCGCTGGAACTTTACCTGAAGCAAGAACAAGGAGGTTTGCCTCGCGGTGAGCCTGTATTTCCCTTGATGTTTTCAATTTTGCCACTACCCCGACGTCAGAGGGAGGAGCCGGGAGAGCCCAAAAAATCGGCACCCTTGCAGCACGACGCTGCCACTGGAACTTTACTTGAAGCAGGAACAAGGAGGTTTGCCTCGCGGTGAGCCTTCTGTATTTCCCTTGACTTTTTCAATTTTGCCGCTACCCTGACGTCAGAGGGAGGAGCCGGGACAGCCCACAAAATCGGCACCCTTGTGGTGCAACGCCAAAGTCACGCACCTGCCTTAGCCTGGATTACAGTGGATTAGAGTGATTACCATATTTCTACCAGCAGCCAAGAGAAATTTGGAGGAAAGTAAGGACATTGCGTTGCCAATCTTGAGATCCAGATCTCTCCTGGAATATTAATTATTTAGATAATTGTTGCTGTTTTTGAGTTTTTCCTGTGATTTATGATGCCACATACAAAGAGGAAAGCACGAGTGAAAGAACTTTCCTCTACTCCTAATATGAATTCGAATCAACTATGGATTAAGGACTGCTTCACAAGAACTCCACCAGTAATGCCGGGAGGAGTCGCAGGAGGTATCGGCCAGGAGCAGGAGCTGAGCTTCTGACATTTGAGACATCATTAAGCCCTGGTGCACCAGCGACACCAGAGCCTCCGTCCGGTAGAAGAGAGCTAGAGCTTTTTAATGAGAACTTTAAAATAAGATCTGTTATCACAGCGTCTTGTGACCAGAGAGGGATATCTAGCTCCTCAGAGAACCCAGTAGTCCTGGGTTCCAGGGAACAAAATGCTGTGTCCTTTCCATACCTAGACAAATTTGGAAAGGCTACTATAGAGAAAAGAGTTGAGGATAAACAAGTAACAACTTTAAGTGATCTTCCATTGATAATCCCAAAAAAAATTATTCTTCAGGATATTGGGAATATGATAATTTCAATGCAAAAATCGATAAATAGCTTGTCATTCACAGTACAAGATGCTTTAAATAAAAATACAATAACGCAAAATAAAATGAAAAAATAGATAAAACAGTAAATTTGGTAGAAGGGAAGATTGAGGAAATTGAAAAAGTGCAAGCTAATTTAATCAGGTCAGAAAAAATATATATGGACTAGCAACTGTTCCTGTTCTATGCCCAGGCGGCAATACATGCAATCTCTAGAATTTATTATTTATCTCAATCTCAGAGGGTAGAAGAAAATCAAAATCAGGGACAGGGTAATCAGCTTGACATGAATTTGAATTTATCTGATTTTTTTAGAAAAATCATATGAAATAAATATACAGTTGAGGGCCACACTGATAGTACAATTCTCCTTCCTAACAGAAAGAGATTCGGTATTTAGATTATCTTTTCGACATCAAAATCAAAATTTCTATGGTCAAAGCCTCAGGATATTTCCTGATATCACTTGAGCTACACAACTTAGATGGAGAAAATTTATGTCTATGACGGCAGAGGTTCAGGAAAGGGAGGCTGTTTGTACTAAGATTCCCATGTCGGTGTTTGATTACCTATCAGGATTTAAAGTATGTGTTCAATCAACCAGAGCAATTACGTTCTTACCTTGATTCTCACTCTTAATGACTCTACAGAGCTGGGTAAAAATGTTTGTTTTATGATGGAGTAAGACAATAAATAAGATTTGAATGTATGTTTTCTATAAAATACTGCTTCATTAATTACTTATCTTCCAACTTTCTCTATTTTCCTAGGATTATATTGATTGATGTATATAGATAGACATTAGAATTGTTACAGATATCAATTGTAAGAGAAAATATTTCTTATGTTTTCTATACATTGTATTCTAGTTATATAAAATCTAATAAAAAAAAAAAACCGAGTGTAAATCCCAACTTCATCTCATCTTCACTCCCTGGAATACCTATTTTTGTGTGCTTAAAAAATATGCATAAAATCAGGATGTGTGGATACTTTTATGCCCATAAATCTCTACACAGTTTTATAAAGAGCTATTTCCGCCTATAAACCCATATTTTATGTACAATTAACGGCTTTGAAAATTACCTCTTAATGAACTAGATTTCACAAATACTATATGTAAACCACCTGCTATCCAGTATGAGTGACTATAGACCAGAATGTTCCTATGATGTGTTTATGGGGCCTACGTACTAAGAGGTCCATTCTCAACTGTTTGTTCAGCTAAGTTTGGATTTAGGTGGAAAAATCACAGAATGATATTCTTTCTGTATTCACTGCTTCTGATTTATCTGGCTAAGTTTTTATCTGTATAAAATCTTACCCAGATAAGTCAGGAAGGTTACAGGCAGGGTTGACTTATCCTACTAATTTAGCTGGATATTCAGTATTATCAAGCTAAGTAATCTGGATACGTCTAGTCGGTCTGTAAAGCAACCTTAAAGAAATCAAACTTTTCTTTGATTTATCTGTGTATTTTCACTGATGCAGCCATGCCCTAAATATCTCCTCTAAGCTTTCTGGACAACTTTATTTGCCTAACATACATGGATTTCCCATGGCTGAATATGGACTTCTCATGGTTTTCTCGTATTTTGGGTCCATGGGGAAAATACTAGATGATAAGAACCTAAGAACATAAGAACATGCCATACTGGGTCACACCAAGGGTCCATCAAGCCCAGCATCCTGTTTCCAACAGAGGCCAACCCAGGCCATAAGAACCTGGCAAGTACCCAAAAACTAAGTCTATTCCATGTTACCGTTGCCAGTAATAGCAGTGGCTATTTTCTAAGTCTGCTTAATTAATAGCAGGTAATGGACTTCTCCTCCAAGAACTTATTCAATCCTTTTTTAAACACAGCTACACTAACTGCACTAACCACATCCCCTGGCAACAAATGATGATAAATGAGCCCTGCATTGTGATTGACTGATGAGGCTGAATTGTGCTCTCATAACTACGCTGTGATGGTCAGGGAAACAGGCCCTATGAGCCAGATTCATTAAAGCCCAAATTTTAAAAGCCCAGGGCGCGCACAAACTGGGGGATACGTGCTTGGTCTGGCCACGCACACACCGAGCGAATTTTAAAAAAGGCCCGGCCACACATGTATCCCCCGGTATGCATGGAAGTACCGGGATCCTTGAAAGGGGCAGGGTGAGGGTGGGGCAGGGGTCAACCAGGACAGTGGTTCCAAAATTAAAAAAAAAAAGGTAGAAAAAGGGGTTTTATAGGTCAAGGAAGAGAGGCGCAGAGAGATGCAGAGTAGGAAGGGGTATAGGGAAGTTCCCTCCCAGTCCGCTCCTTAATTGGAGCGAACTGGGAGGGAACTGGTGTGAGCCCGATCGCGTTGCCACAAGTATTTATTTTTTTTTTACAATCCCCCCCTTGCATGCACGAATGTGCGTGCGGGAATCGTATTTTATTAAATCGCAGCGTCCATGTGCATGCACTGCACGCATGGCTCCCTGTATTGGTGCACATAGGCCTTTTATAATTAGGCCATTAGTGAATCAGGTACTATGTTAGCTGCATAATCACTCCTCTGTTTCCAATGTAAACCGGTGTGATATGTCCGATGAACATCGGTATAGAAAAACAAACAAACAAACAAATAAATAATCAATGGATTCAGATAGAGGTCATTATGATTTCTTATTAATAAATAAAATATTTGCATAACAAGTGATTTCATTTCATATGGTCCTGCTGGGGAATATTCCTTCCTCATTCTAGTTTTTAAGGTTCTGGTGTGCACTGCAGCAATCAAGTTGGCCATCTCTGTAGGGTTTAGAATCTCTTTCAAGATGAATGAAAGCAAAAACAAAAGTGATTTGGTGATTACTTCAGTAATCTTTTTTCCAGGATCTGGGAGGAGGGACTGCTCATAGATGTGGGTCTCCCTGAATGATTTTGACAGTAGAAAGTTTGCAGCAACACATAACACCCTTCCCAGATTGCAAATACACTTTGCTGACCTATTCCTCCTCCCCTGCAAAGGCTAAGCATTCTCTGTTTACCTGTTCATCTGCAGAGGGGAAGCTCAAATCTCTCCAGCCCCACCTTCCTAAGAGCCTAGGTGAAGCTCCTTCTATAAAAGACTTTTTTCTAAGGCACAGGTGACTTGATCCTTCAAACTTCGGACAAGATGGGCATAGGTGGAGGGACACGGATTCACATATGGATTCTAGTGCTAGCAGCTACTTTTGTCCAGCTACAAGGTAGGACTTTGCATAATCCTTTTTCTATCATAATTTTTTTTTATCAGTTGAACGAAATCTGTTCAAGAAAACGCGTTAACTTTTTAAATTCTGAATTTAAGAAACATTTACTAGTGAGTTTATATGGAAGGAATTTTTTTCCACTCACAAGCACAATAAAGGCTCAACATCATTAGACCATCTGTAAACACAGAAGCCTCGGGCAAACCTAATATGACAGAGTTAAGTACAGAATATAAATCAATTTTAAAATAATAGCACCGCCTATAAACTTTGGGGGATAGGGTTATGTTATCAAAAAAATGTTTTGCTTTCAATAGCTGTTGTGCTAGGGCTTGAAATGTGAAAAAGAGATGAAGGAAATTTTCTGACTATGGAAGGGGGTGGTGTATTTGACAAAGGCTGGCGGAGAGAACCCACATCCTTGTCCTCCTTATAGTATATTTGGATTTTCAGAAGGTGATTGACAAATTCCCCCGTGAGAGATTCCTAAGAAAATTAAAAAGTCATGGGTTAGGAGGCAATGTCCTGTTGTGGATTGCAAACTGGTTAAAAGACAGGAAACAGAGAGTAGGAATAAATGGTCAGTTTTCACAGTGGAAAAAGTTGAGTTCCTCAGGGATCTGTACTGGGACCAGTGCTTTTTAATGTTTTTTATAAATGATCTAGAAAGTGGAACAATGAGTGAGGTGATTTCTTGGCTTCCTCTTCCCAATATTTAGAAAAATAATTAAGAGCAGAGATGCATAAGAACACAAGAAATGCCATACTGGGTCAGACCAAGAGTCCACCAACCCAGTATCCTGTCTCCAAGTCACAAGTACCTGGCAAATATCCAAACATTAAACAGAGCCCATGCTACTATTGCTGGCAACAAGTAGTGGCTATTTCTTATTGATTTATAGCAGCTTATAGACTTCTCCCCCAGGAACTTATCCAAATCTTTTTTAAAGCCAGCTACACTAACTGCCTTAACCACATCTGCTGGCAATGAATTCCAGAGCTTAATTGTGTGTTGAATGAAAAATAATTTTGTCTGCTTTGTTTTAAATGTGCTACTTGCTAACTTCATGGAGTGCCCCCTAGTCCTAGTATTATATGAAAGAGTAAATAATCAATTCACATTTACCCATTCAAGTCCTTTCATGATTTTGTAGGCCTCTTATCATATCCCCCTCAGCCATCTCTCTCCAAGCCGAGCAGCCCTAATCTCGTTAGCCTATGTTTTGAGTCACAAAGTGCAGCCATTCTAAAAGCTGGAAAGAAATGGAAACCCATCTAAAAGCAGGGATTTCCTCAAGGAACATATTAATTTTAAAGAGGCAATGCTGACCACATTTCTTTTGTTAAGTCAGTTGGCAGTGGCAAAACATAAAATCATTAGCTTACATTCTGGTTTTGGTTGTAATTTGTATTTATTTCTTGAGGAGACATTATTTAAAGTGGTAGAAAATTGTTCTTATTGAACCATTCTCATCATTGCAAATCTATGTAAATTAGTGTATTGTTGTGCTGCTTGATGAACTCTTTAAAAATAAACTTGCAAACTCAATTTCCAACCTCAGGCAGATGTATGTTTGATTTTAGAAATATTTTCACGAAAATAAGTATCTAAAATTCATGGGGATGCCACATAGCCCAGTGATTTATGTGCGTACATTCACTTATAATATCAAGTAAAAATGTTGGAAGAAAATGTATTTATTTCAAATATTTCTATTTTACACATGTCTAAAACTTCAAGGCAAATTGCATGATAACATTCAGAAAAGAGCAGTAAAAACAAATAAAACATAGGCTCTAAAAATATAACATACAGCCATAAATAGATGAAAGCAATAAAAAAAAGCTCACAAAATACCCAAGAACACTAAACTCCTGAGGACATCCTAGAAAAAATTAAAAAGCAAGACCCAAAACTTTAAAGTACTAAAATAAAGAGCCAATTTAACAGAAAGTACTGTCCTGCCTTGCCAAATGCTTCTTTGTAAAAAGAGTCTTGACTGCCTTTCCCAAAGTATGTGTGTAGAAAAGGCTCCTAATGGTTTCAGGAAGAACATTCCATAGGGACAGTCCTACAACCAAAAAAGCTCACTCCTGGCTTCATCTAAATAAACCAGCCTAAAGGATGGAACTTCAAGAAGAGACTTGTTGGCAGAGTAAAGAGAGTGAGGACACGTTAACATTATTTATGGATCAATATTACTATTTTAAATTTGATGTGCCAAATTACTGGCAACCAGTGGAGAGACTATAAAACTGGTAATATTGTCATGATGGCTAATTCCAGATATGTCTTGCCGCAGAATTCTGTACTCTCTATAATAACAAAAGACCAACCAATAATGAGAGTAGTCTAATCCATTCAGCACTAAAGCTTGCAGGACCAAATGGAACTCATGAGACGACAATAGGAACTTAATCCTTCTAAGAATTCGCAACTTGGCCAACAAATTCTCTGTCTATCCAAGCAAATAAGGTGAAACTCTATGAAAGCTATAAAATGAATATTTTTGTGCCATAGTACATTAATATCCTTGGCAGTAAGTAGCTATGGAACATCCCCACATTTTTACAGTTTGCTTTGAAAACTCAGCGCCAGTATTGCACCAGTACATGAAAAGAATGAAAAACCACAAAAGGGAAATAAGTAGGAGCATGACCATTAACAGAGCGTGCACATCTATGATAACAAAAAAGTGTAAATGTATGAAGTGAAACACATGTAATTATTGTTACTGTATACTAATACCTCACCATTAATACCCTTCCAATTTCTCCAGAAGCCATGTGTTATAATATTACTCCCTTGGAATTGCATTGATATTAACCTTGACGCTCATTTATTTTAATCATTTTGCACATCTACAACTAGATCTAGTGAATTTAATAGGCTTAAAAGCAAGGTTCTATCTTACCGTTCCCCTCTCTTGTGCCCCAAAATACCTTTAAGGTAATGTAAAAAAATAGTTCTATTTTTGTTAAATTGTCATTACATTTTCCTAGTAGTAAAATTTGCAAGATCAATTTGTTGTTGTTTCATTGTATCTTCCAAAGGAATATCTCAAAAAAACAAGGGCCATCACACTAAGAATAACCACCCTCTCAGATGGCCGGCAATTGAACCTATACAGGCGATGGTAACAAAAACACTGGGCAACAATGAAAGTGTTACTGACCTAAAAAGGTCCTACTCTGTAGAATCTTGATGTGCTGAACACAAATATGACCATGAAAAGTTTTTATTGGCTCTCGATTTGAAGATATTTAATATAGTTCACTTTCTATGTTTAGTCATGTAAATTTATCAATTAGGACTGTAAATAAGCCTATAAAGATGTAATATTGCATCATATTGCATAATACCATCATGCACACATCAGAGTTTATTACATCATTTTCTGATGCAATGCAGTTCTACTGCCATGCTGCTGCTGAGTAAGCTGACGTCAGCAGTGTACTATATGAAGCCCAGTCAGAAAGGGTGAGCATTTGAAATATTCATGCTGGCTGACTACTGCTGGACACTCCGCAGAGATGCTCCTGAACAGGGGTACAAGAGACAAGCAAAGAAATCTAAGACGTAGTCTATGACTTCATTTTTCAAACGGTATTAACCGTAGGTCTCCTACTATTGGCATACAATTCAAGATGTAATTATATTATTGCATATTACAAAAAAACTAGAGCCAATTTTGCATTTTCACAGTCACATTCATGTTTAGCACATGGAAATTTATAAGAATTGACTAATTTCATTTCAGTAACATGACGTTTGTGAAAATTTGTTGCCCAGTGAGCTATTGGCATACAGTTCAAGATGAAATTATATTATTGCATATTACAAAAAAACTAGAGAAAATTTTTCATTTTCACAGTCACATTCGTGTTTAGCACATGGAAATGCATAAGAATTGACTAATTTCATTTCCGTAACATGACTTTTGTGAAAATTTGATGCCCAGTGAAATCAATCTCTAAGTAACAGGTGTCAGCAAGCTGGGACAAGTGCTAGACTTCCTATGGAAAACATTGAGGTAGCCTGGAACACTCAATAGTCCATCCATTATCTATTAACAATTTTAGTAATGCAAACAAAAATTGTTCTGAATATCCAAACGGTCAAAATACTTATGTATTTCCACCTTGTTGTGGCCATATCCCAAAGTATCAGTGCTGCCTATAGCAGTAAAGACTTTCACAGACCCATGTTCAAACTTAATAGAGCTATAATATCACCATTAAACTACATTGCTGCAGGGATAACCATGTCCATCTGCAAATGGACAAGAATAGTGGTGCATGTCACCTGCATGTATGACTACCAGCATTTAGTAATAGTAATATAGAACATATAATGCCACAACTACCTGCAAAGGATCTGAAAAGGGGACCAGCTTAACCAAAAAAGCTCTCTTAACTTTGGAATGCTGCATTCTGCTGTAAGCATACCACATTCAACTGTGAACATAAAGGACCCAAACTTCATACTCAGTAACAAATACCGTATGTTGTTCAAACAAAATACAGCCCCAGAACCAGCCAAAGCCTATCTGTAGGTGACTGTCCCTCACTTCTTAGGTGGGAATTTCTCTGGATAATCTATATGAATTCATACCCTTAAGTTGTGGGGAAGTCCTAGAGCAGGATGATCTTATTCTG
This sequence comes from Rhinatrema bivittatum, assembly GCF_901001135.1. Taxonomy (NCBI): domain Eukaryota; kingdom Metazoa; phylum Chordata; class Amphibia; order Gymnophiona; family Rhinatrematidae; genus Rhinatrema; species Rhinatrema bivittatum. The sequence goes on along the minus strand of NC_042631.1, from coordinate 41,244,331 downwards.
TTTGGGCTCATGCTGTACCAGGGACTTAACATCCTGAGATAGGGGAAACCAAGGCAGATAACCGGCATACAGGTATCACATCAGCAGAAACATGCAGTAGGTTATCTAGCAGTATGATTACATGAAGGATACAGTAACAGGAAGAAATTATCCAATCTGGATCACAAAGCCAATCAGGAAAATGAAACACTTAAGGAAAATAAGAGGAAGAGCAATTATGTTGTACATTTGAAACACTTTTGGCCACAGAACAAAAGAAATTAAACACTATGAGATCAATATTCAATCTCAAATGATTATTAGCAAATCTATTCCCCAAGGAGTCAGCAAGCCAATCAGTATGCCCTGCATTGTCTGTAAACTCAAATTAACATCAATTAGTGGACCTCCAAAAGTGAAATTAAAAAGTACTTATCTATAGCAGACATATACCAGAGTCTTCCATGATCCGCAAGTCTCAGTGTTCGAAATGGAAAAACTGCAGGGAAAGACAGTTCTTTAAAGTGCAAATGACACCCAGAGATGCAATCACGTCAATGTGGTGGGTTCCTGATGACTTATAGGCAGCTGACAGGGCTGTAAATGACAAATAATTAGCAACATAGACATATTGGTATCAATTACCCCCCAAAATACAATGAAATCAAGTTCAGAATTGAAACCATTTTGTGCAAAAGCATTCAAATTATAAATCCAGCGCTGCTCTAAATGCAACTGAACCAAATCAAAATTGCCTCCTTGCCAACTCGGTATGGGTTGATCCAATGCGCAGAATCGGAGATCATCAAACGAGTGAGCTAACTCATCACAATATTTAACCAGTGGGGCATTTAATATGGTGTAGCAATAAACTGGAGCAATGTTCAATCATCCTTGTTTTCAACATTCTTTTTGTTTTATCAACATAACACTTTCCACATGGGTACTGAATAGCATAAATTACTCCTGTGGATAAGCAGGTAGTGCTGTATTTTAGTAACACTGTCTGATAAGCTGAAGCTAGAAAAATAGCAGATGTTTGCATGGATACATGGCACACAGTGCAGTTATCACATGGTTGACAAGATCTGATGGAGATATTCATAACCCTAGGAGCTCATAGTATCATCTGCCTGTACCAAAGACTCTTGCAGACTACCTCCGCACATATATGTAATGCGAGGAAGGTCCTTAAAACATCATGAGGTAGTAAAATATGCCAATTATTCAAAATGGGGGCTCGAACCTCTCAGACATGTGGCAAGAAAGGAAGAATGCAAGTAATGTGCTATTAATAGTCATCCCACAATTGAGGAAGGAACAACCAATCTCGATGACTATTTGGCTCGTAGATGCGCCCTTCATACACGTGAACTGGATATCCTTGAGAGAGAAATCTATTCCTCAATGTATTTGCCTGAAACTGATAATCAAAAATAGAGGAACAAAGTCCATGAAGATGAATTTACTTGTTGGTAAACTTTCCTTTAAAGCCCGTGGATGTGAACTTGTAAAAATGTAGCAAAGAATTGGAGCTCACAGGCTTCCGATATAATGAAGTAGAGAAACCCATCTCGTTCTTGTAAATCAAAATGTCCAGAAAAGGAATTTGGCATTCTAAAAAGTCAGCAGCAAGTTTGAGATGACACTTTAAAGAAGACCTTGTTCCCCTCTACAATACAAATACATCAATACATCAATACATAAACATTTGTGATCAATAAGGATGGTCTATAACTACTGTGCTTCAAAAGCACCCATATGGAGATTAGCCAAACTGGGGGCCATAGTGGCCCCCATAGCTGTTCCGCAAACCTGTTGGTAATAATTTTGGTCAAAAGCGAAATAAGTTTTCATGAGGGCAATCTCAAAGGTTTAATTTGAAAATCTTATTCTCTGTGGATGCAGGTGACATTCAAGAACATTCAAGGCCCCTTCAATAGCTTCATCTTGAGGTATGCTAGTATAGAGTGCTTCCACATTAAGCTTAGCCAAAAAAAAAAAATCAGAGGTATCCACTTGTAATTCCTTAAAACAATCCTATTTTGTGAGTCTCCGATATATGATGGTAAAGGTAGTACAAAGGGGGCTCCGAGACTTGTGGTTTATGGAAGTCTATGGTATAAGCCCAGTACAGATAAATATTTTTATATTTCATGTTTGGAGGTTTGCTAATTATTGATGTTAATTTGACTTTACAGACAACAGTCCACTTGAATCTAATTCTATATAGCACAATGTTGTTGTCAAGTAGCTCCTGAGAAAACACATTGAAAATCATTGGCTGTTGTTGGGCTTTGTTTGGGCTTTGCTTCGCTTTCAACAAAAATTATTTAAAAAAATGTTTTGGGTATGCTATTCCTAGTATATGATTGAATAGATGGGTGGCCCATGCAGCGTAGGGCACACTGACTGGCTTGCTGATTCCTTGGGGAACAGATTTGCTAATAATCATTGACATTTACAGGACTGTGCGTTGGAATGTTTATTTATGTTTCTCTGCTTGTTTTGAGTTTGAATCATTGGGATTCATTAGGCTCTTCTTGACTGTCAATCTTCAAAGCCGGATAATTACTTATCTGGCTATAATTTAGTGAGATAAAAAAGGGGCATTTCAGAGGCATTCCAGGGTGGGGCTGAGATATCTGGCTAACCTAGCCAAATTAACCAAAAAATACAACCCTCAAAATACAATTCCCCCTTTTTTATATAAATAAACAAACAGAACACGGGGAAAATACAAGTCTATGTGGATAGACTCTAATGTCCGGTATCCTTAAGGGTAACAACCAAAAAGGAAGTACCTCAATGTTAATAAATACCGTTTTTACTTTTAATTTTATGAGTGAGCTTTAGTGCTGGAGCTTATGCTTCTTTGTATATGTAATATGCTATATAATATAATAGTGTATTCTATCTTTTAAAAAAAACTCTCCTTGATAGCCACAGGCCTTAAAGTATTTAGGATTGTCTAAATAAAGTTGTTTTACAAAATATAAATGAAGCCGCCCATTTCTAGCCAAATAACAGATACATCCAACTGGGTTAGCCCGATAACTTTAGACCTGCTCTGAAGCAGATATAAAGTTATCTGGCTTTGTGTAGCGGGATAACTTTACAAATAACCGGCTACATTCAAAAGAATATAGTTTGTTAAGTGGTGCTTCATTGAAAAAAAAACCCGATAGCCAGCCTACAGTCCCATTCCAGACCCCCTACTCCCTTCCATGAAGCTGTAAAGATCCTGGCACTCCCCTCCTCAATTATGTCAATACAAGTTGGGGCACTTAAGAAGAACAGTTTCTCCAGGAGACAACCAGTTTGCTGAGGTAACTGTGGCAACTAAAGCAAACCAGGAAATTGTACATACATTCAGTGACATGTAAAGACAGCTTGTTAGTCTCTATGACTGCTGAAAACTGTCACAGAATACTCACACAAGGTATGCTTTTATGTAAAGCAGCTGACCCACTCCCCAGAGCTGCAAGCCAACATATTACAGGCACCTGACGAACAGATGATGAATATGCCCATGCAATAAATAACTTACCAAGGGAGGGCAAGCAAAGAGTCCGATAGACATGCACTGTCGAGAGGGCTTTAGCCTCCTCTCCTATAGATATACATGCTAATTGAGGTAGAGAAGATTGTAGCAGCACAAGGGGTAATGGTAGATGCCCTAGGCGGAACAATCTCCAAATATAATTGAGCTAAAGTGATAACCTCCAGTCACACCAGAACTGCAAGTGGTACCCCAGATGCGATAAATGAATTGCTGAGCAAAAGCATATGACCATGGATTTTCAAATGCACAAGCATAAATTTGGACCTGAATAAGCTGCTTTAAAGGCAAATCAACAGGAGTACTGATGCCATAGGCAACCCACAGCAGAGAACGGGTACCTGTGTACCAGGGTATCTCAGGCTCCAAGACATTTAGCCACCAACCGCAAGACCTTAAGCCCTCTGTCCTAACAATATAATGGAGAATGAGAGCTGCATGCTGAAGTAGATGACAAGGATCTACCTGCCAAATACCTATGAATGCAGAACCTATTATCAACAAGAGCAATCTTGTGCAAGAAGCTTTGGGGCACACCTGTTTTCAATATATTGGCCTCTTCATTTTCAATTTCCAGTCACTGGCACTGCATCATCTGAATGATTAATCATTTTATCTGGTCTAACATGGTACCAAATGACATTAAAAAATGATCCGACCAGATTATTTCTTCTAAACATACATCCCTTACTAATTAAGAACATAACATAAGAACATAAGAAATTGCCATACTGAGTCAGACCAAGGGTCCATTAAGCCCAGCATCCTGTTTCCAACAGTGGCCAAACCAGGCTACAAGTACCTGGCAAGTACCCAAACACTAAGTAGATCCCATGCTACTGATGCCAGTAATAGCAGAGACTATTCCCTAAGTCAACTTGATTAATGGCAGTTAATGGACTTCTCTTCCAAGAACTTATCCAAACCTTTTTTAAACCCAGCTTCACTAACTGTACTAACCACATCCTCTGGCAACAAATTCCAGAGCTAATTTTTTTTATTGGTTTTAAATACCAGTGCAGTAGTGCTGGAAACTTAACTCCATCTCTGACTGTGGAGTTAAGTTTCCAGCACTAAGAAAATGCCAGCCAGGCCAAAACACTGCTTTACATTAGGGAGTAAAACTTAGTGCCCTCACATGGAAATCCAATGCAAATGAGGGCTTTAAGTGCCACTCCCACTTTAGAAGATCCAGCTCTGAAGGGGTTAGCAAGAAGTCTGGGGTATGACCTATCGATGAGTCGGCTAATCTATTAACTGGGAAAGCCCAATAGCTTGAATAGCATATCAGAATTTCTTCATTGAACCCTCTATCCTATTATCAACCAGACTGACATTCAAATCCGTTAGTAACCTTAATTAGTTTTACCCCATGAAGCGGTTGTGAGTTAGGAATATCAGTATTGTTGGCAGGAAGGGGAGGCTCCAGCCTATTTGAGTTCCTTTTTTATGTCTATTTTTTTTTTTTTTAAACTGAATGTTTTATTTTGATTTGCAAATAGATTAATTTGATCATAACATAGTGCAGTAAGTGTGCTTCTCTTTAACTTCACTAAGATATCATTATATATAAATTTATTCGGTAATCTAAGGGAATTTGGTGGGTTTTGTTGTTGCAGAACAAGTAAAATCCAATTGGTGCTTGTTTAGAGGATTTATGCAAAATTGACCTTAAACAATTAAATTCTGATCTTTGAATGCTTATCTAGAAACTGTGTTTAAGAGTGGACATCTTCACATTACGTGATTTGCACTTGGGACATGCCAGTAGTCATGTATCTTTGGCTAAAGATTTAGATATAATTTTGGTTTTCAAAGAAATCCTCCTGAAGAAGCAAGGATTTAGTGAAATGGGGGCCTCTGTTGGGCTCTCTGAATGCATTTGTTTACAAAATATTGTATGTGTAATATATGGTTTAAAAAATGTTTGATGCATTTAAAATTTTTTATATATTTGTAATAAAATTGTATGACTACATTCCCCTCCCTTTCTTTGATTTTGACATTGTACCGCTTCATGGGGTTGTGTGTTAATAACCTTAATTATTTTTATTCCTAACGGATTTGAATGTCAGTCTGGTTGATAATAGGATAGAGGGTTCAGTTAAGGAATTCTTATATGCTATTCAAGCTATTGGGCTTTCCCAATTAATATTTATTTATTTATTATTTATTTTATGGCTTTTATATACCGATGTTCATTGGGAATGTCACATCGGTTTACACTAAACATTAACTAAGCTTAAAAACGCTTTACAGAGAACTTGATAATACTACAACCTAGAACTGAGGAAATAGAAGGGATGGGGGGGGGGGGGGGGGGTGAAGGGTGCTAACTTATATGCAGGGATAAAAAGAATAATTAATATATACAGACTATGAACAGGGAGGAGGAGGCTAAATACAGGTTGTAAACTTACAAGGGGGGGGGGGGGGTAGAGGGAGAATGGGCTAAATGCTGGCTATAGACAGGCAGGGGGGAGCAGGCTATATATGGAAAATATGCAGAGAGAAGGGTGGACAGCAGAGTTTCGCTTACATACATACTATATACAGGCAATGTATAGAGGATTTACAGAGAAACCATGCAATTTAAATATAGAGTTAACAGGAGTTCAAATTAGCTACATACTATATATGGATTATATCTAGTGAAATTACAGAATAAAGATAATCAAACTATGCAAATTGGGTACAGGGTCGGAATCTGCAGGTTAAATATATAGACAACAGTTCAGCTTAACTACACATCATATTTATACTGGTAAAAGACTATATATTATAGAGAATATTTAGGTTAAATATAGAATTTACAGGTTAAATATAGGGTTACAGATTAAATATTGAGTCAACTGCAGTTCAGCTTAACTAAATACTATATTTATGCTGGCAAATACTATATATAGAGAATTTACAGGATAGAAGATCAGCCGACTCATCAAATAGGTCATGCCCCAGACTTCTTGCTCACCCCTTCAGAGCTGGATCTTCATGAATTATTAAGGGATGTATGTTTAGAAGAAATGATCTGGTCGGACCATTTTTTAATGTCATTTGGTACCATGTTAGACCAGATAAAATGATTAATCATAGTTTAGGGGAGAAACTGATTTAGACTCATTGAGGAGAGCATGGGAGAAGGAGGTGGATAGGTAGACTATGGTTCAGTTGGTGAATTAGTGGCTTCTTTCGAATTTACCATAAAATGAGTTTTGGACAGAGTAGCCCCGTTATCTTGGAAACAAATTCCATGATGTTCGGAGTTGTTGGTGGGAAAAAATGAGATGTGCGGAAAGGAAGTGGCGAAAGAATAAAGTGGAGGAATTGAGAAAACAATATTTTGTAATTAGACAGCAAAATAAATGTGAATTTGAGGAATTAGGAAAACAGTGTTATAGAAAGCAGCTCCAAGCGTCCCCGAATCAACCACAAGGTAATTCAAAATTCAGCATTGAGGGAGGATCTTCCTTGGACAACTCTTGAACCTGTAGCCTTTACAGAGGTTGCTGAAGGGCTAACGTAGTAAAAATATTCATTTAGCCCTTTGGATGTGCATCCCCTTTCAGTTTTAAGGAACCTAGGGGCTAACATGCTTAAAACGTAACAGATTTAATTAATTGCTCCCTTGTGGAAGGAGTAGTGCCCGCTCAGTATAAATGGGGGATAGTTCATCCAGTCTTGAAAGGTTAGCATTTACCGCCGGAGGAACCAGCTAGCTGCTGTCCTAGTTCAGTGCTTCCCCATTAGGGAGAGTGTTAGTAAAAGTAATGTATTGTTTTGTTTTATTTTTAAATTTTTTTGTTGAATTTTTTTCCCAATACATTTTAAGAATCCATTTCAACAGCAAACAATGAGACAATAACAGACATACAAATAACAATAGTAATAGTAATTAAGTAGCAACAAATTACATGCCTCATACAATCCCAATCCTCAATTAAAGGGGATACAAGACCAGGGGCATAGCGTCCATAGTGCACAGTGGTGCACAGGCACCACCAACTTTAAATGGGGTGTGCTGTGCACTACCAACCAGTGGCATCTGTAGGTCTGGGCACACGGGCCCTTGCCCTGAGTCTTTTTGTTGCAGTAAAAAAAAAAGAAAAGGTTTATCCTCTGATTCACTGCACTGTACCAATGCAAATCCCCGTCATCTCTTACCTCCTCAACCATGCATTTTGTCACTCCTTTGTCGGGGGTGTGTAGAAGAGTTCAGCTTGGCAGACAATAATAGATGCACTCTATGCTGCCTGCTTTCCAGCTGTATCAGCAGTGAGATGCGGAGGGGGAAATTTGTAGTGAGAGGGAAGGACGAGAGAGGATTATGTAGGAGAGCAGAAAAACAGACTTGGGGATTGGGTAGAAGAGTAGGGGATTTGAAAGGATACACAGGGATGCAGTGACTCGGTGATTTGGTGGAAAGTTTGAGTAGGGGGTTGTTAGATGGACTATGGGTGTGAGATGGTTCAAAAAGGTGGGGAGAGGTAGAGGAATGGTATGAAGAACCTGGAGGGTGCTGGGGAAGTTTGAGAGGCAGTGGAAAGGCAGAGAAGGAGAGACACAATCTAGGAATGAGTTAGAGGGAAGTGATCTTTCTGTTATTTCCAAATGACTCAGATTGCCACTGTCAGGGGCCAGATGCTGGGCTTCATGATCCATTACCACAAGCCTGACCAGCCTGGCACTTCTTATGTTGAGAGGGACAGGTTTGTCAAGGGGGGCGGGGATGGTGGAAATGGGGGAGCTGAGGAGGAGATGAAAGCAAGAATAGGTGGCTGGGAAGAGGTAGAAGAAAGGGGATGAGTGAGGGAAGGAGCTGGAGCTTTGGAGGGGATGAGAGAGGTAGGTAGATGAGGGTTGGTGAGTACAGAGGAAATAGGGGAGTAGGGAGTGGGTGAAAGAGAGAGAATAGAAGGCTGAGAAAGGAGGGAAGGGGAATGGGAGGCCTGGGGAGGGGGTGATAGTGACAGATATCTCACCAATTGTACAATTTGTGGTTGTGACTCTCCTGCTTCAGTGGCTGACTGAGAAATTTCAACTAATAGGGTTTTAGATGTTAATAAGAGGGTCAATTATTAGATTTAATCAACGTACCGACTAAAGCCTAGATTTATCAAAATTTATTTATTTATTTATTTAGCATTTTTATATACCGATATTCATGTAAAAAATTACACATCACTTCGGTTTACAGTGGAACGCGAACAAGCATGTAAGAATGCAATACATCAAACAAGGGATACATGAACTGGGATAAACTGGGAAAAACCGGGCGAATAAATAATGGGCTCTTCCCGAAAGCCGGAAATTAAAGGGGTGAACAAAGTGTCAAGTACCTAGGGTACCTTAAATGGACTCATCTTCTGAAGAATGAAGGAAACTGAGAGCAAGTCTTTTAATGGAGGAGGTAGAATGCTGGGGGGATCATATGATGGGGGGATCATATGAATTAAGGGAAAAAATGCGGGAATTTATGATCATATGAATTAAGGGATCATATCAATTAAGGGAAAAAATAATCATATGAATTAAGGGAAAAAATGTGATAAGTATCGCATGTGATAGCAAAAGGGGTGTGTTTTATGCAAATAGACAGTTTATTGCAATTTGTGCTAATACCTATGTGAAGAGCTAAATTAGCATAAATTGCAATAATGTTTTCACACTTTGTATTTCCTGCATACAACCACTTTGTATGCAGGAAACCACTTTGTATTTCCTGCATACAACCACTAGGGAGCTCAGGAGAGAGAGTGAGAGAGAGTGCATAGCCATAATGTCCTCTCCCTAGATAGGTATTTATATCCCTATGGGAGGCCCACCTAGTAACTCGAGGTGAGGTTTACATGTTAGTGTAGGGGGTTAGGGGCCACTTTGACATTCAATGTAAGACGTATGAACAGAACAGTGGTCTCTTGTGAAGATTTGATGACCTTCGGAGAGAGGAAACTCACCCAAAGATGAGATTGGTGCAATGTTCTCTCCACCTAGCTTGATGTTACCCAGGTAGAGAGTCCATCAAGCTAGTGGAGAGAACTTTGCACCAATCTCATCTTTGGGTGAGTTTCCTCTCTCCGTAGGTCATCAAATCTTCACTGTTCTGTTCATATGTCTCACATTAAATGTCAAAGTGGCCCCTAACCCCCTACACTAACACATAAACCTCACCTCGAGTTACTAGGTGGGCCTCCCATAGGGATATAAATATAAACATTATGGCTAGTCTCTCTCTCTCTCTCTCTAAATGTTATCACAATTTGCACTAACTTAGCTCTTTGCATAGGTAATTACTAATTAGCACAATTTCAGGAGACATCACAAAATGCACTAACACCTTGCTGCCCCGTATCACACAGCTTAACACTACTGAAAAAGGTGTAGCTAAACTCAGTGTTAAGTCTGTGCAATAGGACTTGGTAAACCCAGCCCACTCTCATCCCTAACTTCTCCTCTTTTTCGGATTTGCATCGCACACATTAAAGGCATTATCGCATGCATTAACGGAGCTTTTCACATGCGATAAGCCCTTAACGCATGCGAAAACACCTTAGCGCATTTTGATAAATGACCCCCTAAGAGAGGAAAAATGTGACTGCTCTTCTTCCTGCTGGGTATTCTTCAAGGAAATATGGGGCAGAACTCACCCAGACAGTCTCCCAGGGGTAATGAGGGGAAAGATAGAGGCTTAAAGAGAAATATATGCTGATGGAATCAATATGAATGCTAAACTTAATTATCAAAAATGATCAATTTATTGAAACAATTGCATGTTAGAAAAAAACAACAATCTGTGACTGCTTTGCGCTTACACTATGAATTAGCGACACTGACACGCTTCTCTATTTTTTATATAACTCCTTTACCCTGTTGAGAACCGGTTCTTCTATCGTTATAATAAGCTAATCAGACAAGTATATTGTGTTATTATCTGTAATATTTTCCCTATAAAAATATATTAACTAACATTATGTAAAGAAATGTGAGTCTTTGTGTTTGAATTATGTTTTCAGGTACAGCAGGGCAAGATCACCATTCCCAGTCTGAGTGTAAGTAAAGGTGGTGATTTTTTTTTCTTGTTTGTCTGTCTCTGTATGTGTTTATAATCTTTTTTTCCTTACTAGCTCTTTCCATGAACTTTCTCCGTAAATCTCCGTAAGTCACAAATTTCCTGAATTGTGTGTTCCTTTCTTATATCTGTGTAATAATTATTTGTTCTTTTAGTGTCTCTTTACTCTCTTTCTCTGTCTCTTTGCTTTTCTCTGTAATGCTGTCAGTTTCAGTCTAATGAGACATTTGCAGTGAGTGTACACTTAGCTTCAACTTAGTGGAAAGGAATCTTCATCCCCTCTACTGCTGTTAGCGGACATGGCTTGACAGATCACAGACATGGCTAGAGTGATTAAGATGGGCTCTGATTGACACTTCCTGAAGAACTGCAACTAGTCTGTTTTGAGAGCGTTGCCTCCTAGCATGAGCTGAATTGCCTCTCTATTCTTTAATTAAAACAAGAGCGTTCCTTCACTATACTGAACCCACTTCTCTTCCGATAGTGTACTATAAATGTTCCCTTAAAGCCCAGATGCGCAAAAACCAGGGGATATCCGTGTGGCTAGGCCATGCGCGTTGAGCGCATTTTACAAACAGCCTGGCCACGTGCATATCGCCCGATTCACGCCAAAGTGCCAAGGGCCGACCGGGATAGCAGCCATTTCCCGAGGAAGCACGCAACGGGAGCGGGCCAGTGCGCCTAATAGGGGTGTGCATTCGGATTGACCGCATTAGTAAAACGCAACTCATATTTTTTTTTTACTTAAAAAATTGATTCGACATAAACAATCGGATTTCCCACATATCGAACATAGATATGTTCGATATGTGGGAAATCGCGATTGTTGAGCCAAAATAAAAATATAAACCCCCTCACCCTCCTTAATCCCCCCCCCGACTTACCACAACTCCCTGGTGATGGAGCGAGGAGTGAGGACGCCATTTCTGCAATCCTTGGCGAGAAGCATGTGACGTCGGCGGCACGTCGAGTGACGCCGGCGTCACGTGATTCCCGGCTCGTTCGCAGCCGGACGGCTCGTTCGGCCCAAAAAGAACTTTTGGCCAGCTTGGGGGGGGCCTCCTGACCCCCCCAAGCTGGCCAAAAGTTCTTTTTGGGCCGAACGAGCCGTCCGGCGCGAACTCGCCGGGAATCACGTGGCGCTGCGTCACTCAGACGCGACGTCACGTGATTCCCGGCGAGTTCGCGCCGGACGGCTCGTTCGGCCCAAAAAGAACTTTTGGCCAGCTTGAGGGGGTCAGGAGGCCCCCCCAAGCTGGCCAAAAGTTCTTTTTGGGCCGAACGAGCCGTCCGGCGCGAACTTGCCGGGAATCACGTGACGTCGGCGTCACGTGATTCCCGGCTCGTTCGCGCCGGACGGTTCGTTCGGCCCAAAAAGAACTTTTGGCCAGCTTGGGGGGGTCAGGAGGCCCCCCCAAGCTGGCCAAAAGTTCTTTTTGGGCCGAACGAGCCGTCCGGCACGAACGAGCCGGGAATCACGTGACGCCGCGTCACTCGACGTGCCACCGACGTCACATGCTTCTCGCCAAGGATTGCAGAAATGACGTCCTCACTCCTCGCTCGATCACCAGGGAGTTGTGGTAAGTCTGGGGGGGGGATTAAGGAGGGTGAGGGGGTTTAAATTTTTTTTTTGCACATATGTACATATACCCAACTCATTGGATTTTTTTTATGTCCATATTGGCCGCAAGTGGGACCCCCTTTCGGACATAAAAAATATGAACATAAAATTTTGCTCTGCACATCCCTAGCGCCTAACTTACTTCTGCACATCAGAGCAGGTAAGTTTTTATAAACAAAAAAACAAAAGCTAGGTAAGTAGGTAGGGGTTAGGGGTCAGGAAGGAAAGGGGAAAAGGTAGGAAGGATAGTTAGTGGGAGGGAATGGAAAAAGTGAGACTGCATCCACCGCGCTATATAAAAAAAAAAAAAAATCTCCCCCTGTGCATGCGAGTGGGGCACCCGCGTGCACATGCGCGCAGATCCAAAATCAGGCACACATGTGTGCGTGGGCATTGGATTTTATAACATGCGTGCAGCAACGCATGCATGTTATATAATCGGCACGTCCATGTGCGCATGCAGGTATAAAAATCTACCCTTTAGTGTATGTCCTTGTAAATGTATTGGAACTGTGCTAGCTATTTGTGGAAAAGAAAAAAATAATTGAATCTCCCTACTATAGCTACTGCAGAGAGGAATTCACAAACAATGGGCCTCATTTTCCAATATCGCATTGGTAACGCAGTAGGGGGCGTTACCAATGCAAATGAGGCTTCTTTCGTGCAGTGGGGAAACATCGCCGCACACGATGTTTTCGCCATTCGTGAAAACATTAGCGCAATTAGTGTGTGATGATTCTTTGGGTGTTTCATTGCAGTGCACAATATTTGCCGGTTTTTCATCACGGGCCACGATAGTTCCAGACAGCCTGTTTCCGGGGGGGGGAAGAGAGAGAGAGAGAGAGAGAGAGAGAGAGAGAGAGAGAGAGAGAGAGAGAGAGAGAGAGAGAGAGAGAGAGAGAGAGAGAGAGAGAGAGAGAGAGAGACTTACTATAGTGCCTGTGCCCTAGACAGGTATTTTAACCCCTATGGGAGGGCCACCTACTAACTCGGGGTGGGGATTAGGTATGAGCGTCGGGGGTTGGGGGCCACTTTTGCATTCCACATGAGACCTACGGAAAGAACAGTGGTCTCTAGTGAAGATTTGCTGGCCGTTGGAGTGAGGAAACTCACTCCAAGAAGAGATTTGGGCAATGTTCTCTCCACCTAGCTTGAGGCCAGCAAATCTTCACTAGAGACCACTGTTCTTTCCGTAGGTCTCATGTGGAATGCGAAAGTGGCCCCCAACCCCCGACGCTCATACCTAATCCCCACCCCGAGTTAGTAGGTGGCCCTCCCATAGGGGTTAAAATACCTGTCTAGGGCACAGGCACTATAGTAAGTCTCTCTCTCTCTCTCTCTCTCTCTCTCTCTCTCTCTCTCTCTCTCTCTCTCTCTCTCTCTCTCTCTCCTCTCCCCCCCCCCCCCCCCCCCCCCCCCCGGAAACAGGCTGTCTGGAACTATCGTGGCCTGCAATAACCCTTTACTTGCCTGTAACGCAGTAAACTGCTTGGAAAATGAGGCCCAATGTGAGAGTAAAAAAAAACCCCTTTCTCATACACCTTGCCCTCTTGGTCACAAATATGCACATCCATTCACTTTACTTTGCCCACTGAAATGGTTTATTATAGGAGGAAATAGGTAGGTGCTCCATGTGTATCTCTTTTGGTGATATCCCTCTGGCATCAGCTCCTTTACACTGAAAAAAAATTTGTTTTAACCTTACTACCACAGTAAATCACAATTTCAAGCTCAGTCAGTATTCTATTTCTCTTCACCACCATTTGTGAACTCTCTTTGGTGCCTCAAGAGGTTTTTTTTTCCTCTTGTGAGAAGAAGAATTTCTGTTTATCTTAAGTCAGATAATCCTATAAGATATTTCTTCCTGATATAAATTTAACTTGACAAGCTATACGGTTTACTTTTAAGATGAAGTCACCTTATTAAATATAAAACCCAGGTGTTATGGTTATTGATGTTTGGGTGGATCCTTGGACACTGTGGCAGCTGACCACGCCCATGGGGGGCAGTGCCCTGAGGGACCACGGTGTCAGGCTAGACTCTGAACAAACACAGATTTGAATCTTTTTTTTTTTTCAATATGTTTATTGAATTTTTAGTTACAACCTTCAACCGTCATGTTAACAATAAAAACCAGCAACGTACAACAAAAAGAACCATTCCCCCCCTCCCTCCCTTCTCCCCCCCCCCCCCCCCCCCCAGCGTCCTGGTGGTCAGCTCTAGATCTCTTTTCCTGGCAAAGGTAGTCGTCTTCTCAAATGGGCGCTTGCAGGGTAAATCCCTTGAGAACACATAGGGGCTTTCTCCTTATATGGTGTCCGCTGTGTGGTCTGTATCCGGGCCTGGGTCCCATGGGTCTATGGTCAGTCTTGTAGCCGGAGCTAAATAAGTCGTAAAAGCACTCCATATGCGGGAGGTAAGCACACCTCTCCGGGGCTCCTTATAGGATAGTAGGGAGTACTCCATGGAACAAAGCCTTGTCATAAGCCTGAACCAGTGTTCATAGCAGGGGCCTGTTGTATTCAGCCAGTTTTTCAAGATGACTTGCTTCCCCGCCACTCCCGCTTTCAGGATAAATAAGAGTGCGGGTTCTGACGGTGCTACTGGAAGCGAAGTCGGGCTCCCAAACAACCATAAGTTTGGGTCCGGGGGCAAAGTGATTCGCAAAAAAAGGGAGCAGGCACAGGCTATTTTGTTCCAAAGAGACGAGCTTGAGCTACAATCCCAAAAACAATGCTGATACCCGCCATCCGGGTTGAAACATTTTGGGCAGCCGGGGGAAGAGGCAATGTGCATTTTGTAGGCTCGTGAAGGAGTGATATAGGAGCGCCAGAGAAATTTGTACTGCACCTCCCGCATCAATACACTATCTGCCACCGCACATACCTTCTCAAAGCAGTTCATAAATTCAGTATAAGACAATGAGAACAGTGGCCAGGCTTGCCACTGAAGGTACAAGGAATAGAGAGGGCGATTGTCCACCAAAGTTCCCACAGCACTATAATATCCTGAAATGGAGGGTTTACCCCCCTTCTTCTTACTCAGTATCTCCCTAACCTTCTTAGTGTGCAAGGTTTCCACTATTGGAGGGCAGGACCTACGAATGAAGTGTGTCAATTGTTGATAAGCATAGATGTCCACTGCCTCCAGCTGGTATCTGTCCCGGAGGGTGGAAAACGGTAGAACACCCCCTCCCGCCTCATCCAAGACATCAGAGATATACACAACTCCCCGATCTCTCCATCTTTGAAAGACCCCTCCTCTAGCCCCTGGGGGAAATAACACATTACCTACAATGGTCAGTAAGGGCGTCGGTGTATTCGGGGTGTTGCATAGTTTACATAGGAGAAGCCACCCTTTTCTACACGAAGTCACTAAGTCCAAGTCTCGCATAGCAGCAGGAACGTGGCAGGCAGGGAGCTGAAGCCATGGATTGAGGGAGGCCGCACGCAACCACTCAAGGAGACATGCATGTGGAGTGAAGGACGAGGTCGTTAGCGCCCAATCGCTGACATGACGGAGGCAACATGCTAGGTTATAGAGTTCCAAGTTCGGGCATCCCAGACCCCCTCCCCCCTCAGGGCCCATCAGCACCGATAACGGTATGCGGGCCTTTTTGCCTTCCCAAAGAAAGGCGCGCAGCGCCTTCTGAAGAGTTCTGTGGTCAGCTCTAGTGATCCAGAGTGGTGCCATCTGCAGTACGTACAACCACTTAGGGATTAACATCATTTTATATAATTGTATGCGTCCAGTGATAGACAAGGGAAGGGTCGTCCACCGTCTCAGCGCTTCTAGAGTATACTTCATCAGCGGTTTTATATTGGCCCCATAAAGCCGCCCCCTCTGGCCGGGAACACAAATCCCCAAATAAGTAAGCGACCCCTCTGCCCACTGCAAAGGGAAATTCCCCTCCCAGCGGGCCCGTACAGCATTCGTAACATCCAACGCTGCTGATTTCGTATAGTTGACTTTCAGGCCCGCAAAAAGACCAAAACGGCGTAGTATGTCTAAGACCGTGGGTAGGGAGGACTCAGGTTTAGTGAGAAAAACTAATAGATCATCGGCAAAGGCCGCTGTCTTGAACACATGCTCGGGTCCGCCCACCCCAGCTATCAAGGGGCTGCTCTCTAGTTTCCGAAGGAGAGGGTCAAGAGATAGAATGTATAGCAAAGGAGATAAGGGGCACCCCTGCCGGACTCCTCTCTGGACTGTCACCGCCCCAGAGAGACACCCATTGACCAGAATACGAGAACAGGGGTTGTAATATAACAGGGTCAGATATCTCAAAAAATCGCCCTGTATACCAAACCGCTGTAGGACCGAAAACAAATAATGCCACTCAACCCGGTCAAATGCTTTCTCCGAGTCTAGACTGATGGCCAGAGCTGGGATGTCATGTTGCTGGCATAATGTGATGGCCGTCAACAGTTTTATCATATTTGCATTAGGTTTTCGGCCTTTGACAAAACCAGCCTGACTCGGAGAAATCAGCCGGGAGAGGAAAATGTTCAATCGTTCCGCAAGGATCTTAGCTAAAAGTTTATAGTCACAATTTAGCAGTGATATAGGCCTGTACGAGGCCGGGTTGGTAGCGTCCTTACCTGGCTTGGGTAATACGATAACATGAGCTTCGTTAAAGGTAGGCGGGACGGCACCTTTAAGAAGGCCTGCTTCATAGTATTTGGTAAGTGGGGTTAGGATGAAGGGTGACATAATCTTGTAAAACTCATAGGAGAGGCCGTCTGGGCCAGGGGATTTTCCGGTATGAGCTGCGCTGATAGCCTGTTCAATCTCGTATTCCTGCAGGGGACGATTCAAGAAAACTCGTTGGGATGCATTCAGGGTCGGGAGCGAGAGGTCCTGAAAGAACACTGCCTCCTCGGTTTGCTCCCCCGAATTTTCCGAAGAATAAAGTAGACTATAAAATTGTCTAAACACTTCACTAACTTCTTTCTCATTAGCTGTGGCCCCTCCCGTTGTCGTGGTCAATCTCGCTACAAAAGACCGGGGGCGCTGTGTTCTGGTTAAATTCGCCAGAAGCCGGCCCGGTCGGTTTCCAAACCGAAAAAAAACCCGCTGTCTCCTCCAGTCTAGAGCCCGTGCCCGTTTATCTAAGAGGGTATTAAGCCGTCCCAATACACTATAATAGGCCGTCCTATCTTTTTCAGTATTCTGAAGCAACAGGGCGCTTTTTCTTTCTTTCAATAAGGCTTCGAGTTGTAAGATCGTTTGGTTAATTTGTTTAGTTCGCGTATGTACATAGGAAATGATCTCCCCTCTCATCACGGCCTTTGCCGTCTCCCAATATAAATGTGGGGCTTCCGCATGCTGGCTATTATGAAGGGCATAATCTTTCCATTTTTCCTTAAGGAACTGCTGGAATCGCCTTAAGGAACTGCTGGAATCGCCTGTCATCCTTTAAAAAAGCAGGGAAGCGCCAGATCCGTGCGCGGTGAGTGGTAGGTTGTGAATGCAACTCCACTGATATAGGAGTGTGGTCTGAGATAGAGTGCGCTTCTATAACGGCTTTCCTCACTGCAAAAAAGGCGCTCTGGGAGATAAGGATATAATCAATTTGCGAGTGCGTGCCGTGGGCTCTAGATATGTGGGTATAATCACGCTCTGTGGGGTGTAGCGTCCGCCACACATCGAGTAAATCAAGTTGTTGACAGAGGTAGGCTACTCCTCTCTGCCTTTGCCCCGGAGGGTCTGGCGTGGATGTGCTTTTATCTAATAAGGGATCGTGTACAGTATTGAAGTCTCCCGCAACATACAAGGTACCTTTCGCATAAAGTTGAAGTAAATTACAAAAGTCTACAAAAAATGTATGTGTGTAAGTGTTGGGGGCATAGATCGAACAGATGGTGACCACTTGACCGTCCCATTCACCCACTAAAATAATATAACGGCCTTCCGGGTCGGAGAGTGTGTGTGTCACTTGCAGAGTCACTGCTTTGTTGATCAAGATTGCCACGCCCCCTTTACGGTTGCACGCTGCTGCATATTCACATCTGCCGACCCATTCTCGTCGGAGTTTGCTGCTCTCTAGCGCTGTGAGGTGGGTCTCTTGGAGACACACGATATCAGCATGGAGCCTCCTAAGACGTGTTAGTACTTTGCTTCTCTTTACAGGGGTACCCAGCCCATTAACATTCCATGACACTAGATTTAACATTTTTTAAAGCATGTAAGTTCTAAACTGCAGCACGAAATATTCCACAATTTCTGGGTGAAGGGTTCCCAGCCTAACCCTCCCTCCCCGCACTATCCGGGCCCAGGTCCCCCCGAATACAAGGCGGGTGCCCAAAGTTCGACGTACCATGCTTGTCCAAACAGTTCCCAGGGAACAGTAATTATGCCAGGATTGTCCACCAGGTTCCCAACTGCCCCCCAAACCCCTCCCTCCCCCCCCTCCCCACCCCCCCATATATCTCCCCCCCCTCCCCCCCTGTCTCCCTCCCATATCCCCTTCCTCCTCTAGCCCCCGCTACCCAACTCTGGGTCGGGGGGTTGTACAAGCTACCCCCGCCCTAAACCGGGGTAGTCTGAAGAGTGTACGCTCTCAGAGCGTTCGGGTGCTCCGCCTCCGCCAAGCACAAGAATCTAATGTCTGTGATTTCACATTATGCAATGAAAAGAAGAATAGAAAAATCTTGCCATAGTAATACAGGTAGAGAGTCCGAAAAATATAGTCACCAGGTGCGTCTCCACTGCCTGACCTCGCTGCACTGTCTCTCCTGTGCACCGGCGCTACCGGACTGAGAAAGCCCCCTACTGCTTCAGGAGGTTCCCCTTCGCAAATAGTCCGGCATAAAATATTGGGCCGCAAGTGCCTGCCCAAGTTACGTGGCTCTCCGGTCCGTCTTCCTCCCCGTATGGGTCAGTATCTATGAATAAGGTGTACCATCCAGACTACTCCCCCGAGAGTGCAGAAAAAACCCCAGTAACATCCAACGGAAACTGAATAACGATGCCAAGTTCTTACAGCATAGATTCAACAATTGCTGAACTGTGCCTGGAAATGTATGGGCTCAGTCCAGACCAAAGCGCAGTGTCTCATCGTGGAGGGCTCCTCCGCATAGAGACACGTGGCAAAATCAGCCATTATTCCCCTGCAAGAACTTCTGCGCCGCTTCTGGTTCTGTAAAACTGTGCTGCTTCCCGTCGCGCCAGATCTTGAGAATCGCCGGATATTGAAGCACAAACTTTATTTTGTCTTCAAAGAGTTTCGAACAGACAGGTGAGAATTTTTTCCTTTGCTGCGATACCAGTACCGAGTAGTCTTGTGTAATCCTTATTTTCTGTCCTTGATATAAAACTTCTTGACATTTCCTATAAGCAAGCCAGATACGCTGCTTAACCGCCGAATTCAAGATTTTGGCTATGGCTACCCGAGGGCGCGTGTCCGACGGCCTACGGGCCCCTAGGCGATGCGCTCGTTCGATTTTTAAACTGCCTTTAAGGTCTTCAAGGCCCACCGCTCCCGGCAGCCACGATTCCAGGAAATCCCCGAGCCCCTTTTCGTCTAATACCTCCGGGAGCCCCAAAAAGCGAAGATTATCGCGCCTTAGCCGGTTCTCCATATCCTCCAACTTTTCTTGGCACTGCTGCACTGCTGTAGTGTGTGCCTGGACGGTGCCCTCCATTTTGGTCACCCGATCCTCCGCGTCTCCTACTCTCCCTTCCAACTGATCTATGCACGGAGTAAGGTCTGATATCGCCGACTTTACCTCTTGCAGTTGCTGGGCGATTCCTGCCAGTTTCGCATCTAACGTGGCTTCCAGAGTTTGTTGTAAGACCTCTACGGTTAAGGGTAAACCCCCGGAGAGCCGCGGCTCGCTGACTCCCGGCGCCATCTTGGGGTCTGCGGGTTTTTGTTTGTCCTTGTCCTTTTCTTTTTTTCCGCCTCTAGCAGCCATTACCGGCGACGTTTTGCTCATAAAATGAACAATCGACATGTACAAGGGCTCAGCAGCGTACTGGTACACAGATTCTCATCAGCCGTTAACCGATGCCGGTAGATGCAGAGGCGCAGCACCCGGAGCTAAGGGAGAACGTGTCCTCCCTAGCACATCGCCCCACGTGACTCCCAGATTTGAATCTTTATTTAAACAGTTTTGGAAACCACCAGCAGTGGCAGAAGTGAGTAATAGATGTTGAGCCCGGCTGGGCAAGTATCCCAGAGGACGCTGGAACAGCGAATACTCTACTTGGCTGTGCTGTAGTGGAAAGAGATTGAGAGTTATGAGTACACAGTGAGACACATACAGAGACCCAGGTAGAATAGGAGAAGCTCCGAGTCAGGGAGAGCAGGCCCTCGAGGAGTGAGTTGCTGATCCCATAGAGTAGAGAGACTCGGTGGTATTGTACTTACACAGCGATTCCATTAGACGAGAGGTCTGGCACTGGAACAGAGGGCAGACCCTCTAGGAATGAGTACCTGGTTCCAGGGAAGCAGTACTGTGGAATAGATGGTAGTTGTACTCACAGATATAAACTTTTAGTGAAGTCTTCCAAGTAGAAATGGTTGTAGATGCAGGCAGCGACTCAGCGAACATGGGCCCTCGAGGAGTGAGTACCGGTTTCCTGATAGCACCTGAAAGAAGCAGAAGAGGCCCCCCGAGGAGCGGGTACCCCGTTAGCAATAAGAGTTCCAGATAGCGCTGGAGTGGCAGAGTAGCTTCGGTACAGAGAGTGAATCCCATCCGTAGTGTTCCGGTTGCTAACTCGATTAGCTAGCAAAAGTTGTAGGCTTAAATATCCGGGCAGTGTGTGCCCTATGGTACCTTGGAGGAGCATGGCAGGAAGCAGCACCAAAGCTGGTCCGGGGATGCCAGAGAGGTCGGCAGACAGTCGCCACGGCAGCCAGTAGTCCGAGGTGAGCGGGAGGAGCCACAAGAAGAGTGAGGTAGGCGGGGCGAAGCTGTCCTAGACTGACGGTCACAACAGTATCCCCCTTCAAAGGGCGGACTCCAACTCTTGTACCAGGTCTTGGTTTCCGAGGATGCATCTGGTGAAACTGATGAAGCATCTCTTTATCTAAGATATTAGCCATCGGCTCCCAAGAATTTTCTTCGGGTCCATAACTTTCCCAAGACAGAAGGTATTCCCAAGTCTTGCCATGTCTTCTTACATCTAGAATGGCTCCGACCTTGTATTCTAGGTCTTCTTCTGCATTGATAGATGGTTCAGGAGACTTGGATGAGAACTCACTGAGAATGAGTGGTTTCAGATTCTTGTGGTCCGTGAATACGGTAATTTGATGTTGGGCGCCTTCGAGCCAAGGCCGCCATTTTGCGAACGCCAGTTTAATAGCCAGGAGCTCTTTTTCTCTGATCCCATAGTTCTTCTCTGCAGGAGAAAAGCGTCGCAAGAAGATAGAGCAGGGATATAAGGCCTTAGAATCTCCGGTTTGGCTTAACACGGCCCTCACTCCAACATCTGAAGCGTCAACCTCCACGATGAAGGGTCTATTGGAGTCCAGGTGATGTAGACATGGCTCAGTGGAAAAGGCAGTCTTTAATTCCTCGAACGTGGAAATGGCCTCTGCAGACCATTTAGAAGTGTTGGCCCCTTTCCATGTCATTGCAGTTAAGGGCACAGTTAAAGAAGAATAGTTCTTTATAAAGCTTCTAAAGTAATTTGTGAACCCCAAAAATCATCTCAGGGCCATCAGACTGGTAGGTTGAGACCAATTCTTGAAACTCTCTAATTTTTGGGGATCCATCCAGAAGCCTTGTTGTGATACGATATAGCCAAGGAAAGGCACAGAATCTTTGAGAAATTCGCACTTTGACAGCTTGGCGTAGAGGCGGTGTTCTCAAATTCTCAGTAATACTTGCTTGACATCTGCTAGATGAGTAGGCATATCTTGTGAGAATATCAGGATGTCATCTAGGTAAACAACAACACTTTTGTACAGCAGGTCTCACAGAATGTCATTCATCATATTCTGAAACACAGCGGGAGCGTTGCACAGGCCGAAGGGCATTACCAAATATTCGAAATGGCCATCTCGAGTGTTGAAGGCTGTTTTCCACTCATCACCGTCGTGGATGCGAACCAAGTTATAGGCTCCCTTTAGGGCAAGTTTTGAGAATATCTTGGCTCCTTGAAGTCGATCAAACAGCTCTGACATCAGAGGAAAGGGGTATCAGTCTTTAATCGTGATCTCGTTCAGACCTCGATAGTCGATACAAGGATGCAGAGTACCGTCCTTCTTCCCCACAAAGAAGAAGCCTGCACCCACAGGAGACTTAGACGGTCTGATAAAACGTTTTTGCAAGTTTTCCTCAATGTACTCGGACATGGCCTTGTTCTCTACCACTGACAGTGGGTAGACACGTCCCTTAAGAGGTTCAGCATTAGGTTTCAGTCTTATGGCACAGTCATAAGATCTATGTGGCAGAAGGATGTCAGCAGCTTCTTTGGAGAAAACATCATGGAATGATGCGTACTGAGGTGGCAGACTTGGCATCACTGGAGTTGTAGGCATGCAGAGAATAGGCGAGACCTCCTTTAGGCATTTGCCATGACATTCTGGGCCCCAACGGGAGAATTCCAATGTAGCCAAGTTGAATTGTGGCATGTGCAGCTGCAACCAAGGTAACCCCAGAATGATAGGGTGCATGGCCTTCTCTAACACAAAGAAGGAAATTGACTCAGTATGGAGAGCTCCGGTGTGGAGGACTACCGGTTCCATACAACAGGTAACATCACCTGGTAACGGCTCTCCGTGAATAGACAATAGGAGTAGTCGAATCTTCAAAGTGGTGAGGGGAATGCTCAAATGTTCCACAAGTCATCGTAGAATAAAATTACCTCCTGCCCCTGAGTCCACTAGGGCAAGGGTTTGGAATTCCAATGGTCCGCAGATCAGAGAGACAGGGAGAGAGAGCGGAGGAGAGGGCGAAGTAAGGCCTAAGAAAAGTCCTTTTGCAGGACTTAGGCCCGTCCATTTCCTGGACAGATGGGACATGTTTGGACTGCATGACCAGCTTGTCCACAATACATGCACAAACCATTCCTCTTCTGAAGTCTTCTCTCTTTGGATGTCAGGTGACTGCGACCAAGTTGCATCGGTTCTTCACTACTGGCAACAGGCATTACAGGAACCATCCTGAGTGCAGGCTTAGCACAAACTTCTTTCTGAACAAGTCCTTTACCAGGCTTGAGTTCTAGCACCTTATCACGAAGCCAGTGACCAATTCTGGTCACTAAGGCCACTAGCTCATCCAGCGAGTCAGGTGTCTCACGAGCGGCCAGCTCGTCCTGCAAGAGGGAATCCAAACCTCTGAAGAAGAGGGTTTTCAGGCATCTAGGGTCCCAAAATAATTCAGTAGCAATAATCTTGAACTCTATAGCAAAATCAGCCAGTGGTCGGTTGCCTTGCTTCAGGTCCACCAAAGCAGAACCAGCAACAGTTTTTCGGGCAGGATCATCAAAAACAGATTTGAACAAGTCCCTAAATCCGTCAATATCCTGGAGTATGGGATCTTTGCGTTCCCACAGTGTGCAAGCCCAAGACAAGGCCCTTCCATCAAGATAAGATAGAATGTAAGTAATCTTGACGTAGGCTGTAGGGAAGTGAGAGAGTTGTAATGCAAAATGCATGCAGCACTGGATTAAGAAGACTCTAGTTCTTTGAATCTCCCCAGAGAAATGAACTGGAGCAACAAGAGGCACAGTAGTTTTTACAGTTACTTCAGGTAACTGACCTTCATTACTGGAAGTAGAGCCTTGATTCTTCTGTGCGTGCAGCTGATGAAACGCAGTAGTGAGTTTCTCCAATGCGTTTTGTTGTTCAGCAATGCACAGGGCCAGGCCTGGGATGGCCTGCAAGGCATTGAGCTGAGCCGGATCCAGGGTTAGCAATCTGTTATGATTATTGATGTTTGGGTGGATTCTTGGACACTGTGGCAGCTGACCATGTCCATGGGGGGGGGGGGAGGGGGGAGTCCCGTGTGGGACCACGGTGTCAGGCTAGACTCTGGACACAAACACAGATTTGAATCTTTATTTAAACAGTTTTGGAAACCACCAGCAGTGGCAGTAGTGAGTAGTAGATGTTGAGAATATCCCACAGGACGCTGGAACAGCGAATCCTCTGCTTGGCTGTGCTGTAGTGGAAATAGACTGAGAGTTATGAGTACACAGTGAGAAACATACAGAGTAGGGATGTGCAGCAGGGGCAGATTCGTCCCATTCGGGATTCGGATTCGTAGGGGCCCAAATCCGTTGCATCCATTCTTGGGGGCCCCCGATCCGTTCATATGTCAAAAATACATTTCTTTCCCCCCCAAAAAAACCATCCCAACCCATTAAAGTTATTTATCTACAAACCCCCCCCCCCCCCCGAAGACTTGCCAAAAATACCTGGTGGTCCAGCGGGGTTCCTGGAACGATCTCCTGCACTCAGGCTGTCGGCTGCCGGTATTCAAAATGGCGCCGATAGCCCCTGTGACATAGTAAGGGCAAAGGCTATCAATGCCATTTTGAATACTGGCAGCCGACGACCCGAGTCGGCTCCAGGACCCCCGCTGGACCACCGGGGACTTTTGGCAAAGGGGGGTCAGGAGTCCTTTGCCCTTACTATGTCACAGGGACTACCGGTGCCATTGGTCGGCCCCTGTCACATGGTAGGAGCAACCGACCAATGGCGCCAATAGCTCCTGTGACATAGTAAGGGCAAAGGCTATCGGCGCCATTTTGAATACTGGCAGCCAACGACCCACATGCAGGAGATCGCTCCAGGACCCCTGCTGGACCACCAGGGACTTTTGGCAAGTCTTGCGGGGGGGGGGGGGGGGGTCGCTGCCAGTATTCAAAATGGCGCCGATAGCCTTTGCCCTTACTATCTCACTGGGGCTATCGGTGCCACTTTGAATACCGGCAGCCGACAGCCCAAGTGCAGAAGATCACTCCAGGAACCCCGCTGGACCACCAGGTACTTTTGGCAAGTCTTGGGGCGGGTCAGCAGGGTGGGGGGGCCTATTCGTTGGTGATCTGTTGTATTTGTGGGGGTTCACCATACGTTTCGGAACCCCCACAAATACAAGGAATATGGCATATACATTGCGGATTCACAATATGTCGAAAACGAATGCACACTCCTAATACAGAGTTCCAGGTAGAATAGGAGAAGCTCTGAGACAGGGAGAGCAGGCCCTCGAGGAGCGAGTACCTGATCCCTTATACTCAGTGGTATTGTACTCACACAGCGATTCCACTAGACGAGAGATCTGGCACTGGAACAGAGGGCAGGCCTTCGAGGAGCGAGTACCTGATTCCAGGGAAGTAGTACTGTGGAATAGATGGTAGTTGTACTCTCAGATGAAAACTGTTAGTGAAGTCTTCCAAGTAGAAAGGGTTGTAGATGCAGGCAGCGACTCAGGGAACATGGGCCCTCGAGGAGCGAGTACCAGTTTCCAGATAGCACCTGAAAGAAGCAGAAGAGGCCCCCGAGGAGCAGGTACCCCGTTAGCAATAAGAGTTCCAGATAATGCTAGAGTGGCAGAGTAGCTTCGGTACGGAGAGTGAATCCCATCTGTAGTGTTCCGGTTGCTAACTCAATTAGCTAGCAAAGGTTGTAGGCTTAAATATCCGGGTAGTGTGATGTCATCTCAGGGGGACGCCTCTGAGGTTTGCGCCAACAAGGAAAAAAAGATGAGGGCGGCGTGCGCACACGCGCCCTATGGTACCTTGGAGAAGCATGGCGGAAAGCAGCACCAAAGCCTTTCCAGAGACGCCGGAGAGGTCGGCACACAGATGCCACGGCAGCCAGTAGTCTGAGGTGAGCGGGAGGAGCCGCAAGAAGAGTGAGGTACGTGGGGCGAAGCCATTGTAGACCGATGGTCGCAACACCAGGTTATTACACCTTAGTTTAATATATTATTAATACCTTTAGAAATGGTTATATCTGATCACATTTACCAACAGAAATCAATTTTGATTCTCTGTTTATCTGGGCTAAGGAATTAATCATCTGAAAAAGGTGTTTACCTTCACAGAGAAATATTTCCTTATTTAATATTTATTTACAGGTTTACTTCACAGTTTCACCCCAGTTATAAAATCAGGCGTAGATTTGTTCGCGCCGGTTTGCACGAACAAATATACGCCCGCGCACATGTTATAAAATCTGGCCCTATGTGTATGTTAGAAAGAGGGTGTGTGTGAAAGAATGTATGCGTTATTGTACATGTGTGTGAGAGAGAAGATAAACTTTGGGCAGCCCTACTTCCTCCAATCCATGACAATCTCAGGGAGACTGGAAATCAGATTCCAGGTCTGAAGAGCAGGAGATTTTTTAATCCTTATTACTTTTAATTATTGGGTGTAATTTGATGATTCTGCTCTTTCGAAATATTTAATATTGGGAAGGGGGAATAGAACTTTTTTAATTACTGGATTTTTTATTCATCAGATGTTTTGAAATATTTTATTAGTGTTTGGGAAATTTTTGATATTCTATTCATTAACTGGTTTGAAAATTCATTTTATGAATATGATTTTATTGTTATAGATGTATTATATTTCTTGATTTTATTATTTAATGTTTTATGAAGGATGGTAATGTTTCTGTTTTTCCACTATATCTCTGCATGTAGAGGCTGGCTTGTGGGTTCCAGTTCAGTTCTTCTCAGCATGTTTCCGTTTATACTTTCTGATCTCTTTATTCTGCATTTGGTAAGGCTCTGTCTGTGTTCTGCATATGTGACTGAGGTGAGGTATTTTGCTGTCATATAATTTGTGTGCAGGGATCTTTAGCAGCCTTCTTTCCTAATAAGAGTTTTATTGGTGTTCTAGGGCCTGGTGTAATATATGCAGTGTTGCCTTTTCATAGATAAGGTTGTTAGGGTTGTTTTGGTATGGGAGGTTTACTATATTGTAATGGTAATTCAGTTTATTCATGGCTTTCTGAAGGCCAAGCCCACACCCAGCACGCATTACAAAAAGTCTAATTCCATAGGAATCCCAAGAGTCTCTTTTGTAGAGTTTTCTGATTGGCACCATAGGAGTGCATGTACATATAATATGCATATCGTGAGATTTTTGCCTCAGAAGTCTGTACTTCTGAATGTTCTTTTCCATGTAAGATTTGTTATAAATGCATAATTTAATTATGTGTCTGTAAAGGGTTTGGGAGTGTACATGTGTGTGTGTGTGTGGGGGGGGGGGGGGGGTGAGGGGTGCATGTATGCAAGGCTGTCAGGTTTGCCTAGGGTACCTAATACCCTTCCCTATCCGTGGGTTCCTCAGGGGGGGGGGGGGGGTTGTAATTTTAAAAAAATATAGATTGTAGGATAGAGCTGGGCTTTATTTGATAGGCCCAGGACATAATTAAACCAAGCAATGTACATTGAAGTTAGCAAAATAAAAGCAGTTAACTAATTAGAACAGCATAGTAGACTTCATCTCCATGCACAAAACCATGTTCATATACTAGGCCACAGACCTTCCAAAACCAGACACTATAAAATATCAAATTCCAAGAATATGGCCCCATTAAACCCCTTGCAAAACTGTCTTAACAAGATCAAATGGGAACCACAGAACTGTTCAAGATTCGAGCTGACTAAATTACCAGGTTTTTATATTACGATGAAACGGCATCCCTCCCTTACGTTCAATTCCCAGAGGAGTGAGTTCTAAAAATTAGGGGCTGCTCCTGAAAAGATCCTCATCCTGGCCTTTATTAACCAAAGAATTCTAACAGGAGTGAAGGCAAGATTCACTGTTTGACTTGACTGCAGTAGCCTGAAGGGCTATTATTGAGTATTTCTTTCTGTAAGGGAGACCGGTCCTAAATTATGAACAGCATGAAAGGCTGGGAATAATAAACTGAACTGTGTACTAGGTTAATGAGAAGCCAATATAACAATGACAAAAGAGGCATGGCTCTCTCCCATCTAAAATTACATGTAGCTTTCCAGTCGTTACTCAAACAAACATTTCATTAACCTTCTTTTGGCATTTATTTAGTTGTGTTTGATTTCATGCCTTAATCCAAAGGTTCCAGGTGTGTTACAAACTCATATCTGCCCAAATAGCAAAATATTAACATCAACAGTTACAATAAAACATGAAAATAAACATAAACAAAAAAATATAATCATCCCACCCAATCATACTCCAAACCCATCCCACCAAAAAAAAAAACAACCCACTTTCTTCAGCAACATAATCATTATCTGACAAAATTCTAAAAATGAAAACTAAAAACTTTCATGACTTTCATGTAACCTGCCTTTGCCTGTTGCTATATTTCCTTAGAGATTGAGGGGGTTTTGCATTTTTGCGTCTTTCCCTTGTGGGATGTGTCTGGGGAATACAAATGTCCCCTGGAGCATATGATCTGGGTCGTTGCCTTTCCCCAAGAGTAGTGATCAGGAGGTGGTCCTTGTTGCTGTGTAGAATGGACTGACCAAGACAGGAATTTTTGGAGACTGGAAGATTTTATTACTTTGAGTTGAATCAGTTCCTGAAGGAAGAGAAACCCCGTCTATAATCAACAAAAAGAGTGAAAGAGTGTGAAGATTTTTAGAGTTCTTGGACATTGTTAAGAAAGCCTTTTAGATCTATCAGTTTGAAGGCTAGTTTTTGGAACAAGGGGATATTGTCACCTTTTTCCAGCCTTTATCTATGCTGGAATTAAAAAGACTACCCTACTCTCCAAGGGGAAAAGATAATGCTGGTGCAGGGTAGGGGTGTGCATTCGTTTTGAACGCTTATGTAAAACGCAACTTTTTTTTTTTTTAAACTTAAAAAAGTGATGATGCGCAATGCATCGCGATTTTCAACTTATTCAACATAGCTATGTTGAATACGTTGAACCTAAATAAACACTTAAAACCCCCCACCCTCCTGACTCCCCCCTGGTGGTCCAGCGGGGAGTCAGGAAGCCATCCCTATATTCCTTTGCGAGAAGCACGTGACGTCGGCGTCACATGCTTCTCGGCGCCTCCGCTCCGGGACCCCCGTTGGACCCAACCGGAACTTTTGGCCAGCTTGGGGGGGGGGGGGGCAGTCAGGAGGCCCGCAAATGCAGACATGCTGAAATTTAAATCGTACGCACACTTGTGCTGTATAATTTAAAATAAGTCTACCTCGCGTAAGTATGCTCCTAATTTTAAAAGGTTACTCGAGCAAACCTACTTCGTGAATCTTCCATAGTACTTTGCTGGCTTTAACACATGTATATAAGCGGATTTTAAAGCATGCTCACGTGAGGGACATTCCCAGTTTTTCCAATTACTACACTAGTTTGCCCAGTCAGTCTCAAGGAACCTCCTGGTTCTTCAGTCTGCATGCCCACAAGTTAACCCGGACCTCTCACCCTGTCATGTAAACCCTAAAACACGAGATCTGCAACTCATCAGGTGCAGCAGTAAATTATATGGATAACCAGCTGCTCCGCGCTGTGACCTACGGTTTTAAAATGCAGAGTTACACATGTAAATGTTGGCCCTGCCTTGAAATACCCATTCCTGCCCCTTTCTCGCCTCCTTATGTTTTGCTTATGATGCGCATATACGCACATAAATCGTGACTTTTAAAATCTGCGTTGCTTGCGTGTGGTCCATATACAAGCATATGTGGGCATTTTAGCACAAGCAATGCTTTTTAAAATTGACCCCTAAGGTTTTCAGTGGAGAGCATAAGTCCTATGCTTTTTGTTTTCTTGTCTCCTCTTGGAGGACTCCCCTGCACAATGACTAGAATCAATGGATTGAGACTTCAACAAAATAACCTCAGCCATGGACATAACAAGTGTCCCCACTGTCCCATTTTAGCTCCCCAGTTTCAGCCAGCAAGCCAGCTTGGGGATGACAGCATTGACTTCTCTTGTTTTTAGCAGAGGTTTATTCTATGATTGCATAGTCTTTAAGTAAGAAAAGGGAAGTAAGAAAAAGGAAGTGATTATTCCCTTATACAGGTCCTTGGTGAGGCCTCACCTGGAGTACTGTGTTCAGTTCTGGAGACCGTATCTACAAAAAGACAAAGACAAGTTGGAAGCGGTACAGAGAAAGGCGACCAGGAAGGTGGAGGATCTTCATCGGATGACGTACGAGGAGAGATTGAAGAATCTAAATATGTACACCCTGGAGGAAAGGAGGAGCAGAGGTGATATGATACAGACTTTCAGATACTTGAAAGGTTTTAATGATCCAAAGGCAACGACAAACCTTTACCATAAGAAAAAAATCAGCAGAACCAGGGGTCACGATTTGAAGCTCCAGGGAGGAAGATTCAGAACCAATGTCAGGAAGTATTTCTTCACGGAGAGGGTGGTGGATGCCTGGAATGCCCTTCCGGAGGAAGTGGTGAAGACCAGAACTGTGAAGGACTTCAAAGGGGCGTGGGATAAACACTGTGGATCCATAAAGTCAAGAGGCCGCCAATGAAGAGTGGGTGACTCGCCAGAATGATGGCTATTGCCTGGAGACAATAACTTTATTCAATAAACATACACATGGTTACTGTGACTCCAACATCGCTCTAAGCTTCAACAGCAAGAGGAAATGTGGAAAAAAGGATTTGCACTCACAAAGACGGGAGTAGCTGGCTTGTTACGGCGGTTACTACCCCAAACCAAATAAGCCTGATACTTCACTTTCAATGCATATCCAGCATAGTTCTCTGCTTCAACGGCAGGGGAGAAGAAAAACTGATACTTCACACATCCAGCAGAGCTCTCCGCTTCAACGGCAGGGGAGAAGAAAAAAAAGGGTTCGCACTCACAAAGCGGGGAGTAGCTGGCTTGTTACGGCGGTTACTACCCCAAACCAAATGTGCCTGATACTTCACTTTCGATGCATATCCAGCATAGCTCTCTGCTTCAATGGCAGGGGAGAAGAAAAACTGATACTTCACGCATATCCAGCATAGCTCTCTGCTTCAACGGCAGGGGAAAAGAAAAACTGGTACTTCACGCATATCCAGCATAGCTTCAACGGCAGGGGAGAAGAAAAAAGGATTCGCACTCACAAAGCGGGGAGTAGCTGGCTTGTTACGGCGGTTACTACCCCAAACCAAATGTGCCTGATACTTCACTTTCGATGCATATCCAGCATAGATCTCTGCTTCAACGGCAGGGGAGAAGAAAAACAACCAATAAGGGCTGTATAACATAGTCTGGGAAAAAACAAATGAGCATGGGTGTAGCTTGGTTATTGCGGCGGTTACTACCCCTACTACCCCTAACTAATCAAGCTAGATATTTCACTTGGATGCAGCTCCATCACTGCTCTCTACATTAATGGTGGGGGAGGAAGGGAAATAGAACCAAGAGCTAAGAGAAACAGAAGTATGAGAGAAAAAATGTGTGAAGCTTGCTGGGCAGACTGGATGGGCCGTTTGGTCTTCTTCTGCCGTCATTTCTATGTTTCATTTCTATGTAAGTCTGAGCAATAGTTCAGATAAATCTTGTTAGAAGTCTGTTGTTTTAGACTTGTGGCTCAGGATTTCTATTACCTATAATAGACTATTGTAATGCAATTTATCTAGGACTATTATCTTCATCTCTCAGGCCACGCCAACTGCTTTTGAATTCTGTGGCTTGCCTAATTACAGGGAAAAGATATACAGTCCATATCACCTCAATATTATTTAATTTACACTGGCTACCAGTTCATTATCAAATACAATACAAAGTACTCATAATAACTCACAAACTAATCAATGCAAATTTTCTCCCATGGGTACATTTTTTTTTGCTGTGAATTTATCAATCTGCAAGGGCTCTTAGATCTCAACAAAGAGGCCTATTAGGGATATCTTCAGTAAAGTCTGCACACTTGTCAGTAATGAAACTGCAATTTTCTGTGGCTGCATCTTCCAGATGGAACTCACTGCCTGAAGCATTAAGACAAATGGAATGTCTGAAGACTTTTAAAGCATTCCTGAAGTCTTTTCTTCTTAGTCAGTGCACAAACTTTTATAGCCGGAATTATACTTTGGCACGTAGACAGATTGTTAATGCTGGTTATTTTAGGTTTGAAAACATTTGGCACATCTGTATCTAGAAAATTTGAAATCAGGCATTATTCGTTGTTTGGTTTATGTAATATTGGTATTCTGTTTGGTATTTTAATGTTATTCTATTTTATATATGTTACTATGTACATGGCTTAGGCATAAGCGATTAATACATTTTAATAAAATACAAAGATCATAAAGCACAATAGCCAAAATTCTAAATTCAATTCCCATTCAAATTTGCTAAAGATACCTGTACAGATTTAAAAGATTATGTTACTCGGTGCTTCTAAGAATAAGAAAGCTGTAGGAATGTTCATTGAGGAATGGCAACCTCCAGAGCTACTTATGATTTTCATTATGTTCTTTGCATTTGTCAGTGGCTGGCATTTTAATTCACTCTTATGAAATCTCATGTCCCTTCAATTTGCTCCATGTACTTTGAGTTCAGTTACTAGATTTAAGGTCATATTCAATGCCTAGGGAGAATAATTTAATAACTTTGCATGGTGGGTTATAGTCTACCAATATCTTTTATGTACAAATTTTATCACACATTTTCATAAGTTTGCTTTCAAAATTCATGAAGTGCCATCATATGTGCACAAGTTCATCTAATGAACCTGCTCTATTAAGGACCTAATTTTGGCAGGTAAGCTCATATGCTTACTTTTTAAAATTGATTTTTTGATTGGGTGACTAGATCAAGGAAGAGTGCTCAATATTATTTACTTGGATTTTAGCAAAGCTTTTGATATGGTTCTGCATAGGAGGCTCATGAATAAAATGAGAAGCTTGGGAGTGGGCGCCATGTTGGTGGAGGGGATTACAAACTGATTGACTAACAGGTGACAGCATGTAATGGTAAATGGAACATATTCTGAAGAGAAAATGGTGTTAAGTGGAGTGCCATAGGGATCG
The DNA here is from genome assembly GCF_901001135.1 of Rhinatrema bivittatum. NCBI lineage: Eukaryota > Metazoa > Chordata > Amphibia > Gymnophiona > Rhinatrematidae > Rhinatrema > Rhinatrema bivittatum. The sequence continues at coordinate 41,211,202 of NC_042631.1, read as the reverse complement.
ATTTTGGACTGGTTATTTATTTATTTTATTTATTTATTTTTAATTTTTATATACCGAAGTTCTTGTGGGAATTACAAATCACTCCGGTTTACATAAAACGATGAACTGCCCAACAGCGGATGGGGGCTTTACATAGAACTGTAGAACATAAGGAACAATAAAACCGGTTCTGTTCAATATCATTGTGAGCGACATTGCAGAAGGGATAGAAGGTAAAGTTTGTCTGTTTGCAGATGATACTAAGATCTGCAACGAAGTGGACATGCCTGAAAGAAAAGATAGAATGAAAAGTGATTTAAGAAAGCTTGAAGAGTGGTCAAAGGCTTGGCTGCTAGGATTTTAATGCCAAGAAGTGCAGAGTCATGCATCTGGATTGTGGTAATCCAAAAGAGCTATAAGTGATGAGGGGGTGAACAGATTGGGAGAGAGACCTAGGGGTATAGTTTCTGGTGATCTGAAGGCAGCAAAGCAATGCGACAAGATGATGGCTAAAGTCAGAAGAATGTTCAGTTGCATAGAGAGAGGAATAAGTAGCAAGAAAAAGGAGGTGATAATACCCATGTATAAGTCCTTGGTGAGGCCTCATCCTGGAGTACTGTGTTCATTTCTGGAGCCTGTATCTTAGAAAGGATAGACTGTTAGACACAGGATGCAGGCGGTCCAGAGAAGAGGAACCAAAATAGTGTTGGGTCTGTATTGGAAGTCTTATGAGGAGAGGATGAAGGATCTAAATATGTATACCTTGGAAGTCAGGAGGTGCAGGGGGAGATATGAAACATGCCTTCAGATACCTGAAAGGTTTTCATGATGCACAATCTTTAAATCTTTTCTGTTGGCAAGGAAACTGTAGGGGTCATGAAATGAAACTCCAGAGGGGAGAACATCAGGAAAGGATGGTAGATGCCTGGAATGCCCTTCTGGAAGAGGTGGTGAGGATGAAAATAGTAAACAAATTCAAAAGGGATAGGATAAACACTGAGGGGCGGATTTTAAAAGGCGCGCGAATAGCCTACTTTTGTTTGCGCTCCAGGCGCAAACAAAAGTACGCTGGATTTTAGTAGATACGCACGGAGCCGCGTGTATCTGCTAAAATCCTGGATCGGCGCGCAAAAGGCTATGGATTTTGTATAGCCGGCACGCGCCGAGCCGCGCAGCCTACCCCCGTTCCCTCCAAGGCCGCTCCGAAATCGGAGCGGCCTCGGAGGGAACTTTCCTTTGCCCTCCCCTCACCTTCCCCTCCCTTCCCCTACCTAACCCACCCGCCCGGCCCTATCTAACGCCCCCCCTTACCTTTGTCGGGGGATTTACGCCTCCCAGAGGGAGGCGTAAATCCCCGCGCGCCAGCGGGCCTCCTGCGCGCCAGGCCGCGACCTGGGAGCGGGTATGGAGGGCGCGGCCACGCCCCCGGACCGCCCCGGGCCGTAGCCATGCCCCCGTACCCGCCCCCAAAACGCTGCCGACACGCCCCCGAAACGCCGCGACGACCGGGCCCGCCCCCCGACACGCCCCTGACACGCCCCCCTCGGAGAACCCCGGGACTTACGTGAGTCCCGGGGCTCTGCGCGCGCCGGGAGGCCTATGTAAAATAGGCTTCCCGGCGCGCAGGGCCCTGCTCGCGTAAATCCGCCCGGTTTTGGGCGGATTTATGAAAGCAGGGCTCTGAAAATCCGCCCCTGAGGATCCCTAAAGACTAGAGGTTGGAAATGAAGAAAGTGAATGGGGGTAATCTGCATGCAGTGGCAGTAACTACCCTTAACAGAAGGCACAGGGATTATTACCCTTAACCTATTAGCCTTGAAGCTTGTGACACAAATACAGCACCACTTTCTGCTTTGATAGCAGGGGAAAAAAGGGGAATTGGGTTCAGACAATAGCCAATGCTGGGCCCTGACTTTTACGGCCCAGGGTACTGATATGCAGACATTGGGGATAAAGCGCAGGACTGCTTCTATGGCCAAATCCAAATGCAAAGTATATTCAAGTAGTATTGTCTGAATTATCATGAAGGTTGCTCACCCTGTAAAAACATTGCTAGTAATAATTTTGCAATGCATTTGACAGTTGCTTGATTTGGATTGTAAATATTGCTACCCTTAACATAAGGCTAGGGGTAATCTGCACGGAGCAGCAATTATTGCCCTCAACAGAAACATAGGTTAACCTGCACAGAGCTGTAGTTACTGCCATGGGAAACTTGCTAAGTAGACTTGATTGACCATTTGCTCTTTTCTGCAATCTTTGCTGCCTTACTATGTAGTCCCAGTTCTGTCCCCCTGGAATTCCTTTCTTCAGTTCATGTGAAAGGACATGCAAAACCTGGTTACATGTGTACTTTTACGTGCACTGAGCCTGTCAGTTTTGTAACAGCCACTTACACGCATCAAACCGTCTTTTATCCACATAAATGGTTTGAAAATCAGGCCCTGAAAGACCAGCCAACAAATACCAAGGGGGTCAATTTTCAAGAAGCCAGTCAGCGGCAACTTAGCCGGCTATGTTATATCCTAAGGGGTAGATTTTAAAAGCCCTTCCGGATTTACGCGCGCAGGCGCACCTATTTTGCATAGGCCGCCCGCACACGTAAAGCTCCGGGACGCGCGTAAGTCCCGGGGCTTCGTAAAAGGGGCGGGAGGGGGCGTGTCCCAGGGTGTGCCCGGGGTCAGTCCGAGGCGGGTCCGGGGGCGTGACAAGGCTTCGGGGGCGGGCCGGGAGGGCGGTCCCAAGTCCCCCGGCACTGCGGCCTGTGCCGGGGGCTGACGAGGCGCCGCGCACAAGTTACGCCTGCTTCAAGCAGGCGTAACTTGTACAACAAAGGTAGGGGGGGTGATTTAGATAGGGCTGGGGTGTGGGTTAGATAGGGGAAAGGAGGGGAAGGTGGGGGGATGCGGAAGGAAAGTTCCCTCCGAGGCCGCTCCGATTTCGGAGCGGCCTCGGAGGGAACCTTGGTGGGAATGGAGGCAGGCTGCGCGGCTCGGCATGCGCAGGCTGCCGATTTTGCGCAGCCTTGCACGCACCGACCCCGGATTTTAAAAGATACGTGTGGCAACGCGCGTATCTTTTAAAATTTGGCTTACTTTTGTTCACGCCGGTTGCGCGAACAAAAGTACGTGCGCGCGTATTTTTTTAAGATCTACCCCTTAGTTTTTAGAGAAACTTAACAGCCGCAAGCTATCCAGCTACATTCAAGCCTGTTATCTATTAGCATGGACTTAGCCAGTTAAACTTTGCTGGCTAGCACTGATAATCTGTACCACTTGGCTAAGTTTCCCCTCAATTAAATCATGCCCCCAGGATCCCCTATATGTTAAGGGCCTTATTTTTAAAGAGCTTTATGCACATAAAACAGTGTACTATGCATATTCAAAACCTGATTTACGTGTGTACTTTCATTCCACTGACAGGAGGCATTCTGGGAGTGGAGTTAGCATGGGGAAAAGATTTATATGCGTTCTTTTGATATCTGAGCATTACACCTGCTCTTTCTACGCTTCTGTCTGTGCATGTACCAGCACAACCCACAAATTTTCAAAGCAGCACTTTCTACCCACAGGCTTTAACCCTATACAGGCTGTTTGAAAATGACCCATCCTGTGGCTGCCTAGTGAAAAAAGGCACTTTTATGTAACCACTCAATGGGGTACATTTTCAGGAGATAAGATTTCGTTGCGTAACTCCTAAAATTAGGTGCCTACAACCTTTTCAAATTTTACCTCCAAGTTTGTAAGGCCATCCCTTAGCATTCTGGCAGCTGTGGTCACAGGTCATTTCATCTCAGTGCATGCAGCAATGAATGTTAATAAAATAGGACTGGCTGAAAACATTTGAGTTTTTAAGAAGAAGATACATGGATGAGATTGAAAAAACAATATGTAAATAGTTCTCTCTGGCTCCTTTGGTCTCAAAAGACTATGCATATGCTCCCTGTAGAGCACCCTCTGGTTCATAAGGAAATCTGAGGAACAGGTGTGTTGCAAACATATGTATTATTGATGATACAAAAGGCCACAAAGTGGATGTTTTAAATAAGCAAATAAATTTGTCTTCAGAATGTATACATAGCAAAATGTATTCAACAGTAGGTCCCCCAACATGGAACCAGGTTTCGCATAGGCTGCATCGGGAGGGACAGCATACATGTAATAAGGAATCCATACAAATGAACTGTTGAATAGGAATTCTAAAAACAAACAGAAACATAGCAATAACATATGTATAGTAGACCCCCTTAACTAACCTTCCCATCCTTCCCATAACCTTACCCCCCCCCCCCCCCCGATTTTTTATCTCTCCTTTTGCGCCTGCCTGGCAGCATGCGATCTTCCAACACAGCCGCAAATGGCCACTATGTCGGAGGCCTCTGGCCCCGCCCCCGCCCCCAGACCGCCCCTTTAGTAAAGCCCCGGGACTTAGACACGTCCCGGGGCTTTACGCACATTGCCGAGCCTTTTTAAAATAGGCCCAGTGTGCGTAGGTCCGGTTACACATGTAACGTTTTGAAAATCAAACTATGGGCCGGATTTATCTCTAAAATTCAAGACAACAGTGTACAATAATTTTGTAAATACAAACTTTGCTAATATTCTGTGTGTTTCTCTTATTTTGTATTTGCTCTAATTTTGCATTTTTGTACCTGAAGGCTGAATTTTGATAGCTTTATCAGTTTTAAGCTATTCATGAATTGATGGTGAAGTGATTAAGGAAATTTTCTTTCTTATCCTACATTATATTGTGCTAAGTTTTGCAAAATATTTCAAACCAAGAAAGGGTTTGTTGTGTTTGAGGCATTGTGGACCCTTGGTCGCAATGGAGATGACTCCGCCCTCAGGGAGGAGCCCCGTGGGGAACCACACAGAATGGATAGAGTCTTTATTGTACTGCTGTAAATAGATGGTAAAGCAGGAAGGTAAGGCACTGATCCACGAGGTGCCAATACACTCAACAGGCTCAGAAGTATAGTCTCACCCAGATGTTCATGATAGGTAACGCCGTGGCTGGTGGATGGAGTTGGAGCGCCGGTTCGTAGAGGTACTCACAGAGTGAAGGCGTCTTCCTGATGGTAGAATGGTGGGACTGAAGGTCCATGGTACAGGATATGAAGTAGATAGGCCCTCGAGGAGCGAGTACCCAATGGTCCAATATCCAGGAAATGAATAAGAGAAAAGACCCCCGAGGAGCGGTTGTCTAAGTTAGTGATGACCCCGAAGAGAAGTTGGAAGCGAAAGACCCCCGAGGAGCGGGTGTCTAGAGCTTCTGCAGGTATGAGGCCCTTAGCATGAAAAGAGCTCTAAGCTAACAGCTTAGAGCAGGCAGAGTAACGAAGTGAAGTCTTTGCTAACTCAAATTGGTAGCGGAAGCGGAGGCTAGTTGTACCCAGAGGTACTGACATCATGCGATGGGGCCTCCCCCGAAGTTCCTGCCATGACGTGTATTTGAGCATCAGAGATGTGCGTGCTCGCGCCCTAGGAGGCCACGGGAGTGAGCATGGCGGATGGGGACGCCCATGCTGGTCTGGAAATGCCGAGGCAGCCATCTTGCCCAAAGAGAGAGAAAGGGGAGAAAAAGAGGTAAGGCAGGTCACAGCCGTCTGCGACCAATGGATGCAACAGGGTTCCTCAGGAAAGGCTTTTAAAAAGTATTGTAATTTCTATTTAAAATTTCATAAAAGTAAAGATTCAAATGGAGATACTTGGAGATGAGCTCACTGCTAGAATCTGGAGAATATTCTCAGTTTCTGCAATTCATATTTCATGAATGAAACTTTTAGCTAAAAAAAAAACACATCAAATAAGTGGACAGCCCAAATCTTATCATACTCTACCATACTGGGATCTAATGGTGGACCTAAATATAAACGCATTAGTAAACTGTAAACAGGATTATAGATGTGGACAACTGAAAGGATCATCAGGGAGATATTCTCAAAGGGACACTCATGTAATGCTTTCTGATTTTGTCACATATAGGAGTGAATTTTCAAAACATAATGTAAAATTAGCATATATATGCATAAGTAGCCTCAAGCAAATTCCGTATTTTATAAAAGTTGAAAATACGCTTTCACATGCACATAAAAAGGAGCAGTTGAAGGGCATTCCAGGTCAGGGCCAACACTTACGCGTGTACATGTGCCAGCTCATGTATTTTTACACCTGCTGATTAGCTGGCATAAGTGATATTAAATGTATTTTTTTTGTTGTGCTGACTGGGTGGGAAGTCTGGCTGAAGAGCCAGAAAGTTCTCAGTGACCTGAAGAACTGATGGACTAATTGATAAACTTATTAATTTCGTTTACATGTGCATAGTTACTTTACTTTTGCATGCAAAATACACATGTGTATATTTTAAAATTAGGCAGGAAATTTCTGAGCGTTCAATGCATTGATATACATGGTTTCAATGCATCGCATGTATTCCCACGAAAGCCTACATACATGCATATGTTGCGGGGTAGAGAGATGTGTATTTTATAAAATGCACGTACATTAGACACAAATGATAAAATATTTGCGTTGTTCTGCTCGCGGCTATCTATGCGCATATCTGTCACTATTGGCATTTGTTTCAAAGTTATCCTTCCAGTTTTCCTCTGATTCTGTGCATCTTGAGGTGCCATTCTGTTTTATTGCAAATTGGTCTGTTCTGGGAGTAGACCAAGAGTATTCATTTTCATCAATGTCTACCAAATTCCCATCTATATTTCCACAGCCGAACAGCAGTACTATGAGACAGAGACAGAAAAGGTCAATTACGTTGACCAGACAATTCAGCAGCAACAAGGTGAGAATCTCTTCTTTATTTATTTGTGTTATAACTACATTTCACATACTAATGTCCTAAAAAAAGCCAATGTAGGATGCAATGCATAAGCCAATGAAAAAGTTTTGCCAATTTGCATTTCATCGGTGAAACCTTTAGCTGAAAGAAAAAAAATTAAATAAATATGTACAGTCTGAATCCTACTGTACTAAAATATACCATACTGTGCTGTCCAAACCAGAAATACAAACAGATGGGATCCAAATGGTAGACCTAAATATTATCACATTAGTAAACTGCAAACAGGATTGTAGGTATGGACTACAGAAAGAGACAACACTGGGATGTTCTCTGAAGGGAGTCATGCAATGCTCTGTTAGTTTGGGTTTTATTTCACATAATAAGTGGGCCTGAACCGAATGGCCAGAGCACACCCATAACCGATGCGCTGCCCCCTCCCCCACCGGGGATGGCGTCCCGTGAAAGGGAGGAGGAGAGGTGCGTGCCGACGCAGCAGCACTGGCGCGCGAATGGGCCATTACCCGCCCCCCCCAGTGTGCGCGAGAGCGCGAAGGCGTGGGGCTAGGCCACGACCCCGGCGCCGGCGCACAGGAGAAGCATAGGCGACCCATGTGATGATGTCATTGGCCCTTTAAAGGGCCGCAACGGAGGCCAGGACCCCCTTTCTGCCCCAGCGTGCCCCCAGAAGCATTGGAGAGCACTTCTTTTTCCCGATTCGGTCTCTCCTCCCCCCGGCAGGCAGGGGCGGCGCATGCTTTTCTCACTTTTAGGGGCCGCGATGCAGCCTTGAGGAGAGCGGGACGTGGAGCACTCCGTGCACGGACGGGAGCAGGGTGGCGTGGCGCTGCGGGTGAGTCCTGCCTGGGTGTACAGATGGCGGCAACGGGGGTTTGGGGCAGGGATCAACCGGAGGGAGCAGAAGAGAGGCTTCAATTAAAACAAAAAAAAGGGAGGAAGCCCCTTCGTGCAATGCGCCGTCAGCATTGGCAGCAGTGGTGGATGCGAGGTGCAGGAGGTGTGGGGAGGAGGCCAAGTGTGGGTAGGCGGACAAAATATATATATATTTAACTTTTGTTTTCCTTCCCTGGCCACGCGGCTTCCATGCTTCCGGGGGGCGGATGGGTGGGGCTTTTGTGCTAGCCCGGTTTTCCCATTGCCCAGTTTTGCATGCTACTGCTCACCTTTTTGCAGCTACGTGGCCTCGTGGATCACAAGACCCGGAGCATCCCATTACGGACGGGGGTAGGGTGGCACGGTGCCGCGGGTGAGTCCTACTTGGGCACTAAAAAGGGAGGGATCGAGATTCTTGCAGGAGGTGGTAGGGGACCAAGGATGAGGTGAGAAGCATCCAGGGGAAGGGGTCGGCAGTGAAGGAAGGAGACAAGGGGGCCGGTTTCGAGGTAACAGGCGTGATCGGAGAGGGCAGGAGGCAAGGGTCAGCTGAAGAGGATATAAAAAAAAAAAATCACTTTGTTTTCCTGGGGAATCTGAGGCATCGCGGGGAGCGGAGCTCATGGGAGAAGGTGGAGATCAGCCCATGCTGACATGTAGAACAAAAAAAAAAAAGGGGGAAAGTGGCAGTATGCCACGGATTCAAATCCCCATTTATAATAATAATAGTCCTGGACCAGTCACCATCACTCGCGCAGACAACGGGAATTTGTTGTCAGAGGATGTGATTAGGGCAGTTAGTGTAGCTGGGTTCTAAAAAGGTTGTGGGATAAGTTCTTGGAGGAGAAGTCCTTAACAGCTATTAATCAAGTTTAATTAAGGAATAGCCACGGCTATTAATGGCATCAGTAGCATGGGACACTGATGAAAACAGGATGCTGAACTTGAGGGATCCTGGTCTGACCCAGTGGGGCATGTTCTTTTGGGGATCTCAAACTAAGGGTTGGACAGGTGAGGGGAGGGAACCACGGGGACGATGTGCCCTGGGACTGAATGGCTAGTGGGAATGGCTCAGGGGTGTCGCAGCCCTGGAACCATTAGTGATGCTAGCCGGGTGGCCTCAGGGCAGTAGCACAAAAAAAAACAAAACAGCACAGTAAGTACAGCAGCCGCTGCATCACAGTCTGATTGGAGGACAGAGCAGGAACTACGCTGCTTGGGCAGGTACTAGATGGCATGTGGACATGGAACTCACGTGTAGGCATCTCAGAACCTTTTTACATCTTCCTGGTGTGTTTGTAATTTTGGGAAAAGATCAGGATATAGGCAAGGTACACCATGACGCACTGATACAGCAGGTCCTGCAGGATCTCATTCATAATATTTTGAAACACTGCTAGTGCGTTGCTGAATCTGAAAGGCATAACGTGATATGGGAAGGGCCCATCACGGGTTTTAAGGCTGTTTTTTTTTTTCCAACCTGAGCAAATATGCATCAAGAACCAATTTAGAGAATATCTCGCCCCCATGCAGTCTGTCAAATAATTCTGATATTAAAAGGCAAGGGATACCGGTCTTTGATAGTAATCTCATTCAGACCCCTGTAATTGATGCAGGGATGAAGGGTACTGTACCTTCCCTATATAGAAAAAAAAAAAAAAAAAGCCCTGCGCCAGCCGGGGATTTGAGGGTCTGATGAACCCCTCTTGAAGGTTCTCTTGTATTAGGCGGGCATAGTCTTAGTCTATGCTGATGAGAGGGGATAAACCCTTCCCTGGGGAGGCTGAATTAGGGTCCAAGTTGATAGCACAGTCGAAAACCAGATGAGGAAGTACATCTGCTGCTCGTTTCCAGAATACATCCAAAAAGACATATTGAGGAGGTAGGCCCGATAACATGGTATAGTAGGCATGCAGGCTACTGGAACAACTTCTAAAAGGCATCTATCATGACAGCCAGATCCCCATCGTGATAGTTCCAATGTGGCCCAGTTGAATTGCGGCATATGGCTTGGTAGTCAGGGCAATCCGAGCACCACAGGGTGCAAGGTCTGTGTGCTGGTGGCTAGAGCAGTAAGGGCTGGCTCCTCTGTGTGCCAGGGGCCGTGAATTTGAATCCAGCTTAGGCAAAAAGGGAAGGGAGTGAAAAGTTGGTACTAGTCAAGCTTTAACCTTTTCCAATATGAGGAAAGAGAATGAAGCATAGGCCCATGGGCTGTTTAGTGAATGAGATCCCCCAGGTAGGGGTTCTCCGTGTATAGATGATGGTAGTAATGGCATGGCCGGAGGCATAGTTGGAATCCGCATATGTTCCACCAATCGTTTAAGACTTGCTTTGTCTTCTCAGCAAGACTTAGAAGTGACAAGCAGTGAAGCAGGTGGGTCTCTGTAGGCCAAGGGCCATGAGTTTGAATCCCACTAAGATGAAAATTCCTCCGGCTTCGGAGTCCACGAAGACAAGGGTTTGAAGTTACAGGCTTCCACAGAGCAGCGAGACGGGCAAAGATAATGGGTGATTGGGGTAGTTAGAGCTAGGAAGAGTTCTCCTGCTGATCATTGGTCTCTGCATGTTTCCCGGACAGATGGGTCACGTTTGGATGGCTTGGCCGGATGGCCACAGGTCATGCATAACCTCATGCGCTTGCGAAAAAGTCACTCCTTCGAAGTGAAGTTGCTGCACCCTAATTGCAGAGGCTCCTCTTCTTCTGAAGGAGAAAGTAGGCCGAGCGCAGTATGCGGACGGTTACTTCCCTGGACATGTTACGAGGTCTCTTTGTCCCTGAGTATGGTATCGAATGCGGCAGTCAATTCTTCCAGCCAATTCTTTTTTTAAATTTTTTTTTTAAATTTTTTTATTTATGATATTATTACATTTAACAATCAATATAAACTTGACTGAACAGGAAAAGTATTAGCCATACCACAAATATCTTGTTATAGCAAAACAAATATATATTCCAACAGAATTATTGGCTAAAATCATAGTTCTCAACATGGGAGGATCCAATACTCATGAGAGCTAAGTCATACTATAACATTACTGAAGAGAATAGTAGTTGGACTTACTACTTAATTAAATAGAACTATTTAGCTTACTGAGGTGAAGATACTTCAGGGCCGATTGTTTCTGTATTGGGAGTCACTCTATCTGCTATAAATTTTAACAATTGAGATGGAGTATAAAATGTAAAATTAACTTCCTGGTACCTTATATAACATTTGCATGGGAATTTTAACTTAAATTTTGCTCCCATATTTAATACCTGAGGTCTCATTAACAAAAATTGCTTCCTTCTTTCCTGTGTTTTCTTCGCTACATCAGGAAATATTTGAACTTTCATTTGAAGAAATAATTCTTTTATATTTCTAAAATACATTTTCATCACAAGATCCCTATCTGAATCCAACAGGAAAGAGACAATTAATGTTGCAGGTTGAGCCATATTTGTATCTGACGTTTCAAGCAACTCTGAGATATTTAAAGGGGAAAGAACTTGAAATTCCTGGCCTTCAGCAGGTTTTACTTTCCAGGGTATCACATAATGAATTTTTGCTAACGGAGGTATTGTCTGATCTGAAAACTTCAATATTTCTTGTGCATATTTCACCCACATATCTCTTGCTGAGACCAAAGGAACTCTTGGAAAATTAATTAGTCTCAAAGTTTTCCCCCGTGCTTGATTTTCCATATTCTCAAGCCTTTTATCTAACAATTGGTTTTCTTTAATCAAATTTAAGTACAGGTCTTTTAAATTCCCTATATTCTGTTGCACCAAGTCCATTACATGTTGTTTTTTGACCTTTTCTTCTTGTAGAACTTTAACTTGTGTGTCCAAGTCCTCCAGTTTAGTTACAACTGGGTTTAACTGAAGAAAAATGTTCTCATTTAGAACTACTAAAGTCTCCCAAATTGTACTCAAAGTTATATCAGAGGGTCTCACCAATGGAGTAAGATTTCTTCGCGGTTCCATTTCTTGCTTCTCCACGTTGATACCCCTCGGTGTTATCTTCTCTCCTCGCGCTGAAATCCGCCCAGATCCTCCAATAGCCTCGGGCTCCACTGCGGCGTCTGCTGTTAACTCTCCCCCGCACATCCGGGGTTGGTGACATCATCAGGTCGCGTCGGAGTCAACTCCCGATGAGCCTCCCTGACCTCCGTGGGGTTCACTGGCGGCGTTCTGATTACCGGGACATTGATGTCTCTAGGTCCCGGAGCGGTTCCGCTGTATCGAGGCTCTCCTGAACCAACTCCTGCGGGCGTCCTCTCGGTATGGTAGGTCCAAACACCACATGGGCATCCATCGCTCCAGCTTTAGGGGTTCCCGGAGGGTTCTCTATCGATTCCCTCTCTTTAGCCCTTCTTTTCCGGACCGAATGCGGCATTTTACAACGAAGAAAAAAGGATTTCTAAACCACAAATGAACAGCGACGCTTCTGTGGTGCAGCTACATTGCCATCTTGGATCCCTCAGCCTCTTCCAGCCAATTATATGAGAGACTCAAGGATATCAGGCAAAATCTCGAGCCACCAATTCGTCCTTCAATCGAGAGTTAAAGCCCTACAAGAAGATAGCAGGTAGACATCCTAAGTCCCAGTACAGTTCGGATGCCTAAGTCTTAAATTCAATCACTTAATCTGGTAAGGGTTTGTTACCTTGCAGGACATGTAACAGGGTATATCCAGCAATGATTTGACGAGCAGGCCCATCAAATACAGATTTGAAGAGATTCAAGAAGCCTACCAAAATCGTTCAAAATTGGGTCACTGTGTTCCCATAGTGGTGAAGCCCACGCCAGGGCTCTTCCATCAAGTAGGAGCGGGCAAGCCAATAGACCCGTGATACCTCTACAAGACTCGGACTACAGACATGGCATGCTTTCCGGTGGTGGTCCACAGAGCGGGGCAACTCGAGAACCTGACACCAGCAAGACTGATGTAGACAGATCCGGCAGTGGTCCACAGAGCGAGGTAACACGAAAATCTGGTAGGGTGAAGCAGAGTGAGAGAGAGAGGCTGAAAATCTGGTAGGGTGAAACAGAGAGAGAGAGAGAGGCTGAAGCGGTGGTACCCACAGAGGGAGAGAGAGAGGCTGACGAGCGGAGGTATCCACAGAGTGGTAGCTGTAGCCGATGGGATAACTCCCACTGTAGAAGGCGAGCTGAAGAGAGGGACCAGAAGACCGTGGAGCCGGATACCCAGGATGGTAGGCCCTCGAGGAGCGAGCACCATTAGAGAAAGCAGACGACTCCCGAGGAGCAGGTGTCCTGAGTGATTAAAAGTGAGGAAAACCCCGGAGGGTTGATAGAAGCAGAAGGGCCCTGAGGAGCGGGTACCCGGGCTTTCTGATATCAGTGAAGTACCACGTAAGGTTTGAGGAGGTCTTCCAAGCGGGCAGCTTAGAAGCAGTCAGAAGTAACGGGACCGTAATCCTGGCTATCTTGTTGCTCTGATAGTGAGCGGAGGCTAAGTACCCAAGGTTTGTGACATCATCTGATGGGGCCGCCCAAGAAGTTCCCACCATGATGTAACGCATGCACGATCTTATTAAGATGGACCCAATGGGCTGGTGATGGGGAGACATGGTTTGTAGGTAATTGGTATGGTTGGATACCAGAGTTTGCCCTTGATAAAGTGACCATAACCAACAAAAGGCCTAAATATTTCTTGCAGATGCATCGTACATTAAGTGTTTAGATTGGTCCTTGAAAACAGTTATTACCACAGCTATGGCACCCCAGAGACTTGGCGGTTGCTACGTAGGTAATAACAATAATAAGGATATATCTGGGAGTAAGGACCTGCTACACAGGTAATAACAATAACACTGGGCAACAAATTTTCACAAAAGTCATGTTACGGAAATGAAATTAGTCAATTCTTATACATTTCCATGTGCTAAACATGAATGTGACTGTGAAAATGCAAAATTGGCTCTAGTTTTTTTGTAATATGCAATAATATAATTACATCTTGAATTGTATGCCAATAGTAGGAGACCTACGGTTAATACCGTTTGAAAAATGAAGTCATAGACTACGTCTTAGATTTCTTTGCTTGTCTCTTGTACACCTGTTTGGGAGCATCTCTGCGGAGTGTCCAGCAATAGTCAGCCAGCATGAATATTTCAAATGCTCACTCTTTCTGACTGGGCTTCATATAGTACACTGCTGACATCAGCTTACTCAGCAGCAGCATGGCAGTAGAACTGCATTGCATCAGAAAATGATGTAATAAACTCTGGATGATGTGTGCATGATGGTATTATGCAATATGATGCAATATTACATCATTCTAGGCTTATTTACAGTCCTACTGGATAAATTTACATGACTAAACATAGAAAGTGAACTATATTAAATATCTTCAAAACGAGAGCCAATAAAAACTTTTCATGGTCATATTTGTGTTTAGCACATCAAGATACTACAGAGTACGACCTTTTTAGGTCAGTAACACTTTCATTGTTGCCCAGTGTAATAAGGATATATCTTGGATATAAGGACCTGCGACCCAACGGACCACACTTAGGACCGGCACCTCCAGAGTGGGGCGTCACAGGGATGTGAATGCCTGGCATGTGTCAAGAACAGTTACTGCCCCCACTACGGTGCCCGAGAGTTTGAGGGTTGCCAGGGGGCGGCAATAATAAAGGCCCGGTAAACTCTTTGAGGATGGAAGCATGTTTAATAATGCTCTATAGGATTACAGGCTGCAGCTTATTCAGGAAGTGGGGGACACGAGGCAAGGGTCCACCCTACCTTGTGTTTTGGCACTTACCCAGGCCGGTTGGGCATATTGCAAGTGGTGTCGGTGACATCACAGGATGGCGTGGTAGCCGATCAGCGCCTTGGGCGGCCCAAAAGGTTGGGGCGCGGAATGCGCCGATGGTCGGGGCCCCGTTGCTAGCGGACAAGGCGGGGGGGCCCAGGGAGCAAGACTGCCTTACTTGGTACCTACGGTGGTCAGCGGTGGAGATATCATACCGGCTCGGGTACCCAGGGATGTTTTTATTGATATGTTAAATAAAAGCTGCGGCCTTATTATACCAACGACAGTTCCCTGTGTTGTTAATGGGGTAGATTTTATAAAAGTACGCTCGCACTACTTTTGTTCGTGCACCAGGCGCAAACAAAAGTACGCTGGATTTTATTAGATACGCACGTAGCCGCGCGTATCCTTTAAATTCCGGGTTCGGCGTGCACATGGCTGCCCAAAATCGGCAGTCTGCGCGCGCCAAGCCACGCAGCCTGCCTCCGTTCCCTCCGAGGTCGCTCCAAAATCGGAGCGACCTCAGAGGGAACTTTCCTTCCACCCCCCCACACCTTCCCCTCCCTTCCCCTACCTAACCCACGCCCCCAGCCCTACCTAAACCCCCCTACCTTTGTTTTAAAAGTTACGCCTGCCGGCCAGCTGGCCGGTGCACAATTCCCCGGCCCAGGAGCTGTTTTGGAGGCCTCGGCCACGCCCCCAAAACGACCCCTGGCCTGAACCACGCCCGCGGCCCTGCCCCCGAATGACACGCCACTGCGACACGCCTCCGACATGCTCCCCCCAGGAAAGCCCCAGGGCTTACGCGCGTCGCCGAGCCTATTCAGCATAGGCTCGGCGCGCGTAGGGGGAACTTGTGGCAGGTTTTCGGGGGGTACGCGGGTATCTTACGCGCGTACCCCTTTGAAAATCTGCCCAATGTGTATAAAGTGAATGCTTACGTGATTAAGGAGAGTAAAGAGACAGAAGGTAGGGACGACAGCCACGTGGGTAATGTGGTGGCTGCTAGGGTTATTGTTTTCCTTTCATTCTGTTCATCTGTAGATGCCATTCTGTTTCATTGCAGACTGGACTGTTATAGGGGTAAAACCTGATAATTCACCTTCACCCATATTTATCAAGTTCCCATTTACATCTTCACAGCTCAATCACAGTCCGACTCTGAGATGGAGTCAGACGAGGACACTGACTATGATGTTGACCAGACTGTTCAGCAGCAACAAGGTGAGAATCTATTGTTTATTTATGTTTTTTGTGTTAAAACTAGATTTCACATAATACACCTAAAAAACCAATGTAGGATGCAAAATAATACGGAGAAAATTATGAACATGGGACTATTGATGCATTTCAACCTAGAATATAAATTGATTTTATCCTGATTCAGGGTGGGCTTGACATTCACAAAAAAAAATGCCACCATACTGAAGTAACAAGAAATGAAGGTGCCCAGACAGAATAATGTAACTACCATGTATTTGTTTTGGAATTTGCTTCCAACAAAGTCTTATCTAAAGCCTTCAGGAAATGGAGACCCCACCCTAGCTAAATATGGGAAATGTGATACCAATGTCAGGCTTAAACCATATTCTTTGACCTAAAGTCTCCCTGACTAACAGGAGACATATTTGTGGTTAGTTAATGCCTAGAACCAAGAACCAATTTTTTAAATTTCTTTTTACAACCAGTTCGAAAAGCACAGAGAAAATAAGGTTTAAGGTGTCATATCTGAAAGTAACAATTACTTATGCAAATGCAGAAATGCAGATGTGTTTTTATTGGTACAATACATTGTATCATTCAATCATTTAAATCCTCTACATGACGTAAATGGAGTGGTAGAGACAGGATAGAGAAATTAGGGCAAGACAGAAAAGAAAAATGGATTTATAAAAGTTTGAAATCAATTTCTAGCTTTAACTTTTTATATTGCCTCCTGCTGCCACCATTTCCATGCTCTTCTTATCTAAATCAAGGAAAGCATGAACTGTTTGTCTTTACTTTTTTCTTGTTTCCCTCGATTTTTACTACACAAGGACCATCTCAGAAAGTGACATACATCCAAGGATTACAGCCCATGCCTTTAGTAAAATGTAAGTTATACACAGGAAGCAACTTGCAATTAAGGGAAGATGAATGATGGGTGCATCACAAGTTAGATGAATGGTTGCATGGAAAGACAACAGAGAAATTACACGACACATGATTGCATAGGTGCTGTGCATAGACGATATAATAATCTGATGTAGGATAGCATAGACAAATGCACAGACGAGATAAAGCTGGTAGACATGATTTTAGGCTATGATGAAAGAGTAAAAAGCAGAAGAGCAGAAATATGGATACATTGATAGTTGGATAGTTGAACATATATATGGAGAAATAAATAGGTGACTAACATGGATGAACACATAAAATTATATATTCAATGAAGATTTTCATATATTGTTTACTAAAAAGACATGCAATACAGGTAGATGTTAATGGGCATGAAAATGAATAGATTATGAAATACCAGTCACAGTTATGTATTTCACCCAACAGTATGATAATGGAAAAAATGGATAAACAGAAGGATAGGAATAAACTTACTTTGAGTACAAGTCAATCTAAATAGATTCTAACAGTATGTGTTGAATTCACAGCCATCAGAACTGCTCACAATGGCAAAGTCTGTAGCACTTGGAGTAATTTCCATTTCATGACCTTTGATGGGGACATTTATTACTTCCCGGGGACCTGCAACTATATCCTTTCTTCCCACTGCAAGAGCAATTACGAGGACTTCAACATCCAGATAAGGCGCTCCCTGGTGAACAATGTAGTTGCCATCAGTTATATCACCATGAAGATCGGTGGGGTTGCCATTGAAATAAAAAACAACTCTGTTTTGATCAATGGAGACCCGTAAGTAAACATCTTAACATTATATGAAATTGGCAATGACAGGTGGATACTGCAGGAATTTCTGTCCCTTAAGTGAATATAATGTATCTGCATGTGTCTGCTTCTTTACTCTTCTTTTAAATAATAAACTTGATAGCTAATTTATTCTTCCACTAGAATAACTGAAGAAACTATATCAAGTCTATCCATATTAGGGATGGTCATTCTGGAGAAATGAAATAGGCTATTAGACAAAATGTCCTATTTCGTTTCATTTCATTGTCAAAGCGAAACAATTGAAAATCTCACAAAATTCTGTTGGTTTTCATGTTTTGTTTTGAAAAGAAAATTGATCCATCAGGCCTAGGCCCAGACCCAAAGCCGAGACATAGCCTAGGGAATAGGCCAAGAGCCAAAGCAAGGCTTTTACCTACACCCTAGAGCAACGCCAGACCCTGGGCCTCTGCCTAGGCCCAAGATCGGGGACTCGCCTAGGCATTGGATGTGGCCTGATGCAGGAACCATGGTC
Source organism: Rhinatrema bivittatum (assembly GCF_901001135.1). Lineage (NCBI taxonomy): Eukaryota > Metazoa > Chordata > Amphibia > Gymnophiona > Rhinatrematidae > Rhinatrema > Rhinatrema bivittatum. The sequence continues at coordinate 41,193,352 of NC_042631.1, read as the reverse complement.
TAGGCCCAAGTGCAACTCTGGAGTCTTGGCTGAGGCCTAGGCTGAGGACTAACACCGGGGCCTTGACTGAGACCCCAGAAATGTAAAAATCATACCTGCCTCGGAACCCAGCATTGTGATCCAGACCAGGCCCAATGTTTGGGCCTTGGCCTGAAGGTCAGGTCCTGATGCCTGGCTTCAGCCTAGGCCGGGACCCAGGGCCAAGGCCAGACTCTGTGACTTGTCCGATTCTGGGGCCTTGTCCCACACCCACACCTGATGCTGTGACTCAGTCCAGAGACCCAGGCTTGATGCCAGGACCCAACCCAGAGACCGATACTGATACCTGGGATTCAGCCTAGGCAGGGGCACAGCTCCTGACCCAGGCCCCAGGTCAGGGCTCCACCTAGAGGCCAGGTCCTGACCCTGGAGCCTTAGCCCAGGATCAGGCCCAGGCCCAGCACCTAAGCCTGTCATCTTCTTTCTTCTGAGAAATGACACTATCTGCTTGGGAGGCACCAGAGTTAATTAACCCTGGTGCTTCTTTCCCAGCAGAGTTGCCATTTTTCAGAAGAAAGACAATAAGACAGAAGATCTCCAAGGCCTGGTCACCAGGCCTGGAGTAAGGCCCTGGGGTTGAAACCTGTCCTCTGCTTTGGGTCACAGCATTGAACCTGGGTCTGGGCCTAGCATCAGGACCTAGTCTACTGTGTTGGAACCCTGTCTCCAGGCTGTGTTGCAGTGAGTCTGGGCCTGGACTCTAGCTGAGATATGGGCATCAGGACCTGGCATTGGGCCTGGATCTTGGCTAGGCCCCAGCATCAGGACCCAGTCTCTGGACTGGGTCATGGCATCGGGCCTGCGTCCGGGCTGAGGCCCCGGCATCGGGACTTGGTCTCTGAACCGGATCACATCTTCGGGCCTGGGTATATACTGAGGCTCCAGCATTTGGACCTGGTCTAAGGACTGGGTTTTGGCATCAGGCCTGGGTCCACCACATTGGGACCTGGTCTCAAGACTGGGTTGCAGTGTCGAGTCTGGGCCTGGGCTCCAGCCTAGGCAGAGGCACAGGCATCAGGACCTGGCATCTGCATCAGGCCTGGATCTAGACCAAGGCTCCAGCATCAGCCCCAGTCTCTGGACTGGGTCATGGTGTCCAGCCTGGGTCCAGGCTAAGACGCCGGCATGGGGATCCAGTCTCTGGACCAGTTGCAGCTTCAGGCCTGGCTCCAGGTCGAGGTTCTGGCATCAGGACCTGGTCTCTGGATCAGGTCGCAGCATCAGGCCTGGGCCTAGGCCCTAGCCTAGGCCAAGGTTCAGGTATCAGATCCAGGCCTTAAAGCCTGGGTCTTGCATAAGGCATAGACCATGTCATGGAGATCTTCCGCGGCTTAGGGCTCAGCCTTGAATAGGCCTAGGCTGCAGTAAGTCTCCGTGACCTCACCTATGCCAGACGCAAGGCCCAGGTTTCAGCTTAGGCCTCGGATCCTCCCAGACTGGATAAGGGGAGCTGGGGAGATCATGGCCCTGGCAGTTTTTCAAATGGGAGGGGAGCTTGGGAGGCCCTGTTTCTTCTTCTTCTTTTTTTTTTTTCATTTTTGTGGCAGTTTTTTGTTTAAATGTTTATTTTGGTTTTTTAACCTAATAAACAAGATAAACATTTGATGAAATAAAATTCATGGAAAATCAAACCCCCAAAAACAAAATGAAAAACAAAACAAACATTTTTCTTTTTGCTACCCCTAATCCATATTACAGTGTGCATTGCTGAAGAATATTTTACTTAAAAGTTTTAAAAATTAACTCTCTTCTACTATTCTTCCAGTTCTCCAATTTCTTTAATATAAGTACTCCAATTGACTGTTTAATGGTTACTGTGACAGAAATATTTTCCTTTCAGGGTTCTTCTGCCATACAGCAAGTCTGGAACCAAGATCCAGAAAAACAACAACTATTTGAAAGTGACTGATAAGTTGGGTTTACTTTTAATGTGGAATGAAGATGACAGCGTCCTGGTAACTAATCAGTTTTCAGATAATATGGAATGCCCCTTAGTTACAGCTCTGAAATTCTTTCTTTCAGTATTGTGTAGTTCTTGTGGTACATATAATTCATCGGTCATTTAATAAAATGCACTGTGTATATGGACTGGAATTTGCTGAGTTAAGAAATACCCCATAATAAACATTCAACATCCATCAGATCAACAGAGTTTTCATCTCCACAAGACAGGACCTTAGAGCAGTGGTAGTCATATTTAGTCCTCGAGGGCTGCAAAAGGGTCTGTTTTCAGGGTATCCCTAATGAATATGCATCACATAGATATGCATACAATTGAGGTAGTGTGCATGCAAATCTACTTCATGCATATTTAATAAGGGTATCTTGAACACTCGAACTGATTGAGCCTCTTGAAGACTGAAAGTGAATGCCACTGTCCTAGAGTAAAGGTTCATAACTTTTACTGATTATTCAAGATGAAATGCTTATTTTTATTCTCTGATTTAGTTTACCATTACCAACTATCTGTAGGTATTCAATAAGTTCATTCCTTATCTCTTAAAATTGCTTAATAGCCTGTTACCTTTCCTATAGATTTTCTAATTCTCATCCCCTCTATTAGTAACCAGTACAATGACCTTCATAATAGGCATCATCAATTTGTGTTACCACATTCTTACTCTGCCTTATATATAATCATTGGTCATGATCACAGTCTTTGTTTACTATTTTTTTTTAATTTTTCACTTGCAACTAAAATATAATATCTCTGCTATAATTCCATTTCAAAAGGAACCAGTATCACCAATGTATTTTAATCTGTGATAGCTGAAACTTGAAGACATGCCGCAAATTGCTGTCTAAATCTGATGTCCGCTACACCATAGGTCATCAAGCTACAGCATAGCTTGGTGACTACTGGAATTCCCTGCTATTCAACTTATCTCTCACCACCATCTGACCACTCCAAATCCTTCAAAATATAGCCGCCAGAATACTCACAGGAACTAAAAAACATGATCACATTACTCCAACACTTATATCACTATACTGGCTCCCAATAAAATTCAGGATAGACTACAAAATACTATCTATATTATACAAAATAATATACAAAAAACAAACAAACTGGCTAAGTGAATCTCTAAAACTCCACTCAACAAACCGAAACCTCCGCTCAACTCTGTTATGCTCAGGCTTGTGAACCCTTGGGCTGACGGGAGGGTGGTATACCTTAGGAGGTGGATCCTTAGTTTCTCCCGTCGGGTGGCGAGGTGGAACAGAAGATGTGACCAGCTGGTCCTCAGACTGGAGACTGAGGTGACCGTGGAGGCAGAGGAAGAGTCATGACGTTGAAGAAGCCAACTGTGTCTTCGCCACTGGAAGCCCGCGGTCCCCCCGGGAGGAGCCCGTAGGGACCCGGGCCGCTGGGACTTAGGTGGGCCCTTGGAGACAGTGGTCTAGAAGAAGTCCAAGGTCAAGTGCCAGAGGGTCGTCGCTTACCAGTCCGAGGTCACACACCAAGGGATCGCCACTTGCCAGTCCAAAGTCACACACCAGGAATCACCGCTTGCCAATCCGAAGTCAGGAACTAAGGAATCACTGAGATGAGACAGGAACCAGGAAGCAAGGATCTGAAGCACAAGAAGACTCACCGAAGCAAGCAGACCTGACCAACCACGAAAGTTGCCAAGTCAAGGAATGAGCAGAGGAAGCCTCCTTTTATACTTCCTCTGATCCGGTGCATGGGAAACAGCTGTGGTCAATTAAAGGGGTGAGGTCCCTTTAAATCTGGGAAGGAGGCGTGGCCTCACGCCTAGGATGGCGGCGGCCATCTTGGATGTCGGCCGCAGAGGAAAGGCTGCCCGACGCCGCGAAGGCAGGAGCAGGGTCGGCTCCCAGCCCGGCGTCCACTGCCGATGTGCGGGACAGACGGGCATTGGGCTACTGGCACATCCCCCGAGGTTGCCGTGGCGAGTCGCCGTCGCGGGTCTGGTAGGGGACCGCGGCTGTGGCCGTCCGCGGCCATGGAACACAACAAACTAATAAAGTCCATTAAGAATTCCACCTACTCGTTCCAAACAACTTACTTCAACTCGGAAGAGAGCCATATCCATAGGAAGTCCCAAACTCTGGAACACCCTCCCAACCGAGCTCGGAACACAGCAAAATTTAAAAACCTTCAGAAAAGAACTAAAAACTTGGATGTTTACCAAAGCCTACCAAACCTCCCAATGACTCTGTTATTATTTCCCTCCCTATCAACTTATGTAAACATGTGGAACCAATGCAAGCTCATAATATACCCTGTACAGTCTGACACCCGAAATACGTTTATAACGCCTACAATAACTATGTTAACAATTGCATGAATCTTTTGAACAATCTGTTAAACATCGGAACTTTGTAAACCGTTGTGATGGCGAAACCGAACGACGGTATATAAAACTCACTAAATAAATAAATAAATATAGCTTTATTTAAGAGCACTGTTATCTTTCCTAACTTGCAGTCAATGATATTCCAAGGCAAATGGATAGATAAAAGATTTGCAGCAACTGTCTGCTAACTTATTATATTTAAATTTAAAAACAATTACTTTCATCTTGACTTTTCAACAATCCTAATTGTCACTTTTAGATATGAGCCCTGTAGGGTGGCTGATGGTGTTTGATATACCTAGTAAAGAAACTGATCAATTAACTAACCACTATAAGAATCAGTTTAAACTCCCAGGCTGTCATGTATTACTTACATGGAAATGAAATAAGATATCAGCTATTCAGATTGACCAGTTCTATTATTTTCATTACATCTTTCTCCTTTTTGCAGGCAACTCATTGTGATCTCAAAAGTTTGATTTGTAAAGTTGTGACTTCATAGACCTTAAATTTTAAGTTTTACAGCAGTGCCTTATGTTTTCATAGCTTTCTGAGGTAATAAGTATATTTCCGAAATATAAACAAAGTAAAGGGGCAATTAGTGTTACTTTCACTTCAGTTTGATTAGAATCTGGAAATAGATTTTCCTGTTTTTTTTTTTTCTCTCCTCTCAATTCAGCTGAAGCTGGATGACAAATATATGAACCAGACCTGTGGGCTTTGTGGAGATTATAACGGCATTTCCATTCAAAATGAGTTTGTTTCCAACAGTAAGTACCTTTTGGGATTAGGCACTAGGTTTGTCCTTGTTTCTTTTTCAGGTAATAAACTGAACTTAGAAATGGATTACGTTTGCAACCCCTCAGCTGAGGTCTTCAATTAAGACTTCAAGGGCACTCTTTCATTTCAAGGGGTTACTTTGTCCACACCTCAAATACTTATATAAGCCCCACCGTATTTCATGATTTTCTTGTTGTTCAAAACTATATTATGCCTCAGTTGGGCTATCCTAGATAAATCAGAAACATATTCTGCTTAGCATGAAAACATTTTTAAATATTTTTTGTCTGGTTCTAAAGTAAAGGCCCCTAACAAGGTTGCTCTTGAAGTGACTTCTGATTGGAAATCTTGTAGAAAACCAGTTAGGTCTAAAGTAGGCAGCTCAGATCTTCTACATCTCTCTAAGCCATTCCTTCCTTGAGAACTAATAGGTAAGTAAACCACTTTAACAATAGATGGTATAGAGCCTACAGGGACCTTCAAAATTTCTTGATCAAAATTCTTTAGCATATCCATAGCTGATACAAAAGAAGATTGAAGTACATTTAAGAAATAAAGATTAAATCTCCATGGTTCTCAAGATTTTTTTATTTGTAATGGACTAAAGTATTTGACCAGGGCAGTATCACCTCCCTGCAGATGTTGAAATGGGCTCTCTAATTGATCCAATCTAGCTCCATAGTCCCCAATCACCTGTGCTTGTGCAGTCACCTGGCTAGATAATGAAACTGAAATAGATTTCATGCTATCCATTTTAAGCGACAAGGCACTTCATAATATATCCAAAGTTACTACCAAAGGTTTTCCAGGAAGGATTAAGGTCTTAACTTCTTGAGAGGCCTGCAAATGACTTGGGGGGGCTGGCAACCTCTGGCTAGCTTAGCCTGTTGGTGTCCAGAAGTCCTGATAGCCAGGGAACTGGCTCCCTTGCAACCTCTGAAGTCTTTGCCTGTGGCCTGTTGATTCCTGAAGGGAAGTACCCTTGTTTGTTTTTTTCTTTTGATTTTTGTTAAAAAGAATAAAAGGAATTTTTATTTTTGTTGGTGCAGGAATGTCAGTCATGCTTGATGGGCAGGGCGCCATTGAGTGCAGTGTGGTTGGTGCCGGCAGGATCAAGAGCGTGAGTGCCTTGAGCTGCTCTTCTTCGCTCTGAGGTTCCCGGGGGGGGGGGGCTAAAGGTTGTTTTTCCACGCGCGGTCAGCCTCATTCGGAGTGCTGCGCGGCTACCACAATTGGGGCCTAGTTTTTTCACGTGCTGCTTCTGCTGTTGGTGCAGCGTGGCGCTGTGCGAGCAGCTAGTGACCGCATGTATGGTCTGTCTCGCCCATGAGCAGGGCTCGGCGGTTCCCATTTATTGTGACCGCATGTTCAATGGTGCCCAAACCGCTTGTCACTGCCTGCAGGGTGTGTGGTGTATGGTCTGCACACCTCAATGCATGGCCCCTGTACTCAGGCTTTGCCTCAGGAGAAGAGGGGATGTCAGCAGGAGCAGCCATCGGGAAAAGGGCTCGGCAGTATTTGGGGCCTGCAGTGGTGGGCTCTGAAGACTCCTAGAATGCTGAGAGACCTGCGAGGGTTCACGGGCGGGGGCCACAGATCCCAGGGAGTCTGGGGAGTCTCCCACCCCCTCTTTTGCCAGTGAGGCAGTGCCCTGCGGATGGTCAGGAGGGGGGAGCAGAGTCCGATGAAAGCCTGCTGGATCAGGGGACTGAAGAATTGCAAGATTTTTCTCTGGAGTTTGTGCTCCTCATGCATAAGGTGAGGAAGGTCACAAGGGGGGAAAACCATTCCTGGAAGGAGCAGCAGCAACGTGCTTCCAAAAAGCCTAAGAGGCCGACTGGTGGCTCTGGAGACCTGTTGCGCCAGCTCAGTTGGGGGCCGTACACGTTTGGAAACCGATCATGATGAGTTGGGAGATTCTGAGGATTCCCAGGAGGATTCTCTGGCTCAGTGTGGAGCGGATCTGGAGGTGGCTGTGAATGCAAACCCGCATGCTCAAAAGGATGATCCAGATCTGGATGTTTTTCTGGTCTCTGAGGGAGATGATCCTCAAGTGCTTTGTTTAAAAAGGAGGAGTTGTGTCCCCTTATTCCCCAAGTTTTAGAAGAACTGAGGGTTAAGGTGGCTCAGGAGGAGTCCAATAATGAGGGCATGAATTCAGTCCTGGAAGGCTTGCGAGGTCTGCCTAGTGTCTTTCCTTTGCCGAAGAACATTCGGAAGTTGGTGAACAGAGAAACCGGCACACTAAAACAACCCTAAAACCCACCCCGACCCTTTAAAATAAATCCCCCACCCTCCTGAACCCCCCCAAAATGCCTTAAATTACCTGGGGTCCAGAGGAAGGGTCCCGGTGTGATCTTTTACTCTCGGACCTCCGTGCGTTGTAGAAATAGCGCCGGCGCCATTTTGTTTTTTTGTCCCCCGACGTCAGGAGCATAGGAGATCGCTCCCGGACCCCCAATGGACCCCCAGGGACTTTTGGCCAGTTTGGGGGGGCCTCCTGACCCCCACAAGACTTGCCAAAAGTCCAGCGGGGGTCCGGGAGCGATCTCCTACCGCGAATCGTTTTTCCGTACGGAAAATGGCGCCGGCCATACGGCCATTTTGGCGCCGGCCGTACGGCAATACGATTTGACTGCAGGAGGTTGTTCCGGACCCCCGCTGGACTTTTGGCAAATCTTGTGGGGGTCAGGAGGCCCCCCCAAGCTGGCCAAAAGTCCCTGGGGGTCCAGCGGGGGTCCGGAATGACCTCCTGCAGTCGAATCGTTTTTTCCGTACGGAAAAAACGATTCGCGGTAGGAGATCGCTCCCGGACCCCCGCCAGACTTTTGGCAAGTCTTGTGGGGGTCAGGAGGCCCCCCCAAGCTGGCCAAAAGTCCCTGGGGGTCCAGCAGGGGTCCGGGAGCGATCTCCTACGCTCCTGACGTCGGGGGGACAAAAAAACAAAATGGCGCCGGCTCTACCTTTGACCTGTCATATGACAGGTCAAAGGTAGCGCCGGCGCCATTTCTACAACGCACGGAGGTCCGAGAGTAAAAGATCACACCGGGACCCTTCCTCTGGACCCCAGGTAATTTAAGGCATTTGGGGGGGGGGTTCGGGAGGGTGGGGGATTTATTTTAAAGGGTCGGGGTGGGTTTTAGGGTTGTTTTAGTGTGCCGGTTTTCCCGCCCTCCCCCTTCCCCTCCCCCTTCCCCCGATTTACGATTTTTTGACGATAAATCGGGGGAATTGTTATTGTATCGCGACTCTAACGATTTTTGACGATTTAAAATATATCGGACGATATTTTAAATCGTCAAAAAACGATTCACATCCCTAGTAGACAGTAGCCACAGATGACCGGAATTGGGAGGTAAAGGCAGCATTGGTTCTCTCTCAATCCTACTTTCCATGCTGGAGTCCTCTCTAGCAGTCTGCAGTAATAAGCATATGGTTCCAACATATCTTCACTGATAACTGATTTTAAATTGAAGTAAATGACGAAAGTACAAAGCCTTATTCAATTCAGTACATTACATAATCCTTTTCCAATAATTCTGTAACACGTAAAAGAAGATATTATCTGAGCTTTCTTTCCATATTCCATCTCAGTTTCGGGGGCAATTATGGAGTTTCCTCCCAAAATGGTGGATATCATACCTGGATTGGTCTAGTTGATATAATTCAAAGTCCCAATTCTCAAACTTTAGTTTTGTCTTGCTTAGTCTTCTTACTGTTTCTCCAGTCTCCTCAATTCCGGCACCTGGATGACATTTCCTATCTCCTCTCCAAACTATCTTGATGATATATCAAGTGGGTAACAGCAGATGGGTGCCAGTGGTTTCCTTCCTTTCCCCCTTCCTCTTAAGGGACATGGCAGGTTGTCCAAGACTCTTTGAACCTCATGTAGTTCTTAGTGTCTAAATTCCTCTGACAAGGGGAATTTAGGTGACAACAACAATTAACAAAAAATTAATCTCCAGAAATCCAAAACCAAAAGAAGAAAGAGTGGTAGAACGTTCTTCAAAAGAACTTTACAAAAATAAGCAACACAAATTCTTACTCTAAAAGGGAGGAAGAACATATTTTCTATTCTTTCTAAATCCAAGTCCTAATCCATAGGTGTCCAAAGGTCTTCTTTCTCAAAAAAGAAAAGGAAAAAGAACAGAATGAAACACACCATCAAACTGCCTCCTGAAAAGTTGAACGGAAATCCACACCATTTCTAGATGTTTCCCCCTTTTATAGGAACAGGAACAATCCAACTCATATAGGAGAGCTGGAAACGTCTTGGAATACTTTTCCTCTTTCTAAGTTGATGATACAGACTCAGTAGAGCTCTACTTATTTATCCAAGGAATTTAGCTTTCTGTGGGCAAGTAGAATGAAGGAATAACCTAGTTGTTGCTATGATCTGGGGAGGCCAGGCTTCAAGTCCCACTACCACTCTTTGTGACATTGGGCAAGCCACTTTGCCCTCCATTGCTTCAGATACAAGCTTAGGCCCTAGATTTTCTAAGCACAATATGGCTACAATGTATGTTAAACAGCGTTTAATGCATGATAAATGCTGTATATCACACAATATAGCCATATAATGGTGATATTGCACAATCTTTTGACCTAAAATCTGCCCCTATTAGAATGAGCTGCTTTGCGTGGCATTTGCATACATGAATTTTGTATATCCATGCCAAGCAGACTATGTATATATAATCCTATGCTAATAAAATAACGCAGCTGATTTAGAAAAATGTCACCCCTTTTATTTTAACACATTTCAGGGAGGTGTAGATAAACCATCACAGGGACATTGGGATGCCAATGTGCTTCCCAATGCCCCCATCTTGTTAATTAAAGGACTACTAGGACCAAATCTACACCCCCTTATGAAGACCCCTGTGATTCCCTCACCACCTTTTGAGGTAGCGGGGACCTCTAAAATGTGAAAAAAATATTTGCAATCTTCACATGGTGACACCCCACTCCCTGGTGTTTATACTCTCCTTGATCAATAATATAGCCCCTTGGTTCAGCACACTTCCCTCAACCCCTTAGAATAACCCCCTGAAACATATACTCCCCAGCTCCTCATCCCCATTGCCATAATTTAAAATCCCTGGTCTCTGGTGGCCACTCCCCCTCTCCTCCCCCCAAAAGTAAGGCCCTGAAGGTCTTAGGTGGGCATCCAGATCCCCACCCCCAACCCTCCCATACCTCTAAAGATTGTCAACTCAGTGGGGTCTGGAGTGCCTCCCTGTTCTGGGCCCGGTCAACACCATTTTTCAAAATGGCACCGACCGGTCAGTTCCCCTATCATCTGGTAGAGGAACTAGTCATTTCCTCTATCATATGATAGGGGACCTGAGAAGTTTTGCCATTTTGAAAAATGGTGTCGATCAGGCCCAGAGTGGGGGATGCTCCAGGCATTCACTGAACCCAATGACAACTTTTAGAGATATGCAGAGTTGGGGAGTAGGGATGGGGGTCTGGCTGCTACCCAAGATCCCAAAGTATTACGTTTGGGTAGGGCAGTGACCACTAGAGACCAGGGATTTTAAATTAAGGAAATTGGGGAGGGAATCGGGCTGTATATATTAGGGGATATTCCGAGGGGTGGGGGATTTGGTGGGGCTATTTTATTGGTCAAAAGGAGGGTAAACTCTAGGCGGTGAATATAGCTATTTTTTATTTGTGCATTTTGGGGTCCCATCCCCTCTAAGATGACATTTGGGTCACGGGGATCTACATAGAACCCTGGGGGGAGGGTTTCCAATATTTTAGGGGGAGTTTCTTTTAGGACCTTGGGCCCTTTAAAACGATGGCATCCCTGTCTGAGGTGGGACACCATCACATGTTGAGTCCTGTTGCTCAGTGTGCTTTTTTATTGCACACACAGCACAAATTCTGAAATATTTTGTCAGGGAGAGGCAAACTATTGAGGGATACTCCCTTCCTGATAAATTGCATCTCGCGCGATGAAATATCATGGCCACTGTTGGAAACAGGATGCTGGGCTTGATGGACCCTTGGTCTGACCCAGTATGGCATGTTCTTATGTTATGTTCTGGGAACTAAAGAAGCAGAGTAGAGCTGGCCTTGTAAATCAGTTCAGGCTCCCCTGCAGAAATGGAGTAGAGCCACGCTATCATTTTTGGTTTCCAAAGCCCCAAAAGAAGCAAAGCAGAATGTGATGGCTTGATAACTGACCCCCTTAGATTGAAAGCCCTCTGGGGACAGGCAAATACTTATAATACCTGAATGTAATAAGCCCTTTGAAGTGACTAAAAGGCAGAACATAAATAAAATAAAAAAGTAGTCTATGTCTGAATTGTACAATTAAAGAAGTCTCACAGTAATCTAGTATTCCTTCCAATTTTATTCTTTTAAAACAGTATTTCAAAATGATCTCATTCATTATTTTACTCTGCAAATGTTGGAGTCGCTATTCCTAAATGTAATACTGAGTGTCAATTTTACCTGCCAAAACAAGGATCTGTATTTCATTAAAATAAAAATAATACCCCATGAAAACCTATGCAATTTTGGTTTTTTTTGTAGATGTTAGACTGAGTGCTCTGCAGTTTGGGAACTTGCAAAAGCTGGATGGGCCCACAGAAGAGTGTGAGGATCCTACACCTGCTCCTCAGGAAAACTGTGCGGATTATGTAAGCAGATTTGTTCCTTAATCTCCTTGGTGTTGATTATATGAATATCACAAATGTTCATCTATTCAGGTTTGTAACACTGTCAGCGGTCTTGGGCTGGCCAGAGAACATACTCAGGCTGGCTCTTCTATCATAAACTTCAATGACAAGAAAACAAAACAGTTCACATAATAATGACAGCAATATAACTTCCCTGGGGCTCTTCATGTTCTCCCTAGGCGTAGCTTCTTATCCCCTTCTAAGAAGAATGCCCTTTCTGACTGTGGCTTAAGGTGGACCAGGCTAAATGCCTAATCTCAGGCTTTTAAGAAGGATCTAACATTCAATCCTTCACATAGCCTTCCCCTTAGCTTGACTCTGACAGGTTGAGCATCTGCCATTACCTGGGTTAACTCTCAGGAAAATTCATTAATCTTCCTATATTTTTTTCCTATCCTAAACTTGGACCGACCATTTCTCTTTGCTATGGAAGATAGGATTGGTATGGAGTCCTTTAGGGCAAAGGGAACTTTATGTCACCTGTCTGTATATGCCTTCAGTCCAACTTTGACTGCAGTTTGCTTACGTTTTCTAGGATTACCCTCAGACACCCTTTTTGGGGAATCAGCTAATTGCTTTTGAGACACCCCTGGTGCCCTCTGATAACATGTCACCATGCAAAGTTAAAACATATAGTACCTAACAGTCTTTAGACACTGAGACCTCTTGGGTTTTTTTCTCAAATTCTGCCTCCATGATCAGGATGTTTTGGTCTCTGTGTGGTATACTTTTGCAATGTCCCATGGAGATGCTTCCGGAGGAGACGTTTTTATGCAGTCTGGGCTGGCCCGGCTGCCTGAGAGTTGGCCCCATAGAGTCTCATCCCAGAACCACAAGGTATGAAAGCTCAAAAAGTATACCCATTTGTTCATAGGCTTGCCCCACCAAGATCATCAGTAAAACCTTTGCCAGTCACCATGTATGCAGGTGACTGTTGTTTTCTTCCTGTATTCGATATAGCCTCTCTGGGCTAGGTCTTTATGGATGTGAGTCTTTCTGCATCCTGAATCCACTAGGGCTTAGGGGTAGAAACCTCATTCAGCTCCACTAAGATCACAAAGTCTGAAAGTCCCCCACGTGGACCATTCACCAAATTACTCCTTTGCAAAAGTACAAGCCCACTCTTTATTCTCAGGTTGGGAGAACTACTTGACAACCTACTCTCTCACTCCACAATGGGAGCATGCCTGCATGACTCGAGTCACTTTGATTTCAACAGTTCCTAAAAAGGGTTCATTATTCTCTTCCTTCATTTGATTGCCCTCCCCCATGTGGAGCTTTGCTAACTTGCACTCCCATTTGAAATACTCAAACCATGTGCAATCCTTGACAGCATGGTCTTATGCCATGTAGTAGGAGCTTGCCCATGGGGCTTGCTCTACTTTAATGCTACAACTTCTTACAAAGGGTTCTTCAATTTCTTTTTTGTCATGGGCAAAGGGTTCTTCATAAGGACAAAAGAAATTGCCATATTGGGTCAGACTAAGGGTCTGTCAAGCCCAGCATTCTGTTTCCAACAGTGGCCAATCCAGGCTACAAGTACCTGACAAGTACCCAAACACTAATTAGATCCTATGCTACTGATGCAATTAATAGCAGTGGCTATTCCCTAAGTCAACTTGATTAATAGCAGTTAATGGATCTCTCCTCCAAGAACTTATCCAAACCTTTTTTGAACCCAGCTACACTAACTGCAATAACTACATCCTCTGGCAACAAATTCCAGAGCTTTATTGTGCATTGAGTGAAAAATAATTTTCTCAGATTAGTTTTAAATGTGCTACTTGCTAATTTCATGGAGTGCCCCCTAGTCCTTCTATTATCCGAAAGAGTAAATAACCAATTCATATCTACCTAATCTAGACCTCTCATGATCTTAAAGACCTCCATCATATCCCACCTCAGCCATCTCTTGTCCAGGCTGAACAGCTCTAACCTCCTTAGCCTTTCTTCATAAGGGAGCTGTTCCATCCCCTTTATCATTTTGGTTGCCCTTCTCTGTACCTTCTCCAGTGCAACTATATCTTTTTTGAGATGCAGTGACCAGAATTGTACACAGTACTCAAGGTGTGGTCTCACCATGGAGCAATAAAGAGGCTTTATGATATTCTCTGTTTTATTCACCATACCCTTCCTAATAATTCTTAATATTCTGTTTGCTTGTTTGACTGCTGCAGCACACTGAGCCGATGATTTCAATGTGTTATCCACTATGACGCCTAGATCTTTTTCCTGGGTGGTAACTGCTAATATGGAACCTAACATCGTGTAACTACAGCATAGGTTATTTTTCTCTATTCGCATGACTTTGTAATTTTCCACATTAAATTTCATCTGTCATTTGGAAGCCCAATCTTCCAGTCTCACAAGGTCCTCCTGCAATTCATCACAATCCACTTGAGATTTAACTACTCTGCATAATTTTGTGTCATCTGCAAATTTGATCATCTCACTCGTCATACCCCTTTCCATATCATTTATAAATATATTAAAAAGCACCAGTCCAAGTACAGATTCATGAAGTACTCCACTGTTTACCTTTTTCCACTGTGAAAAATGAACATTTAATCCTACTTTCTGTTTTCTGTCTTTTAACCAACTTGCAATCCACAAAAGGACATCGCTTCCTATCCCATCACGTTTTAGTTTTCTTAGAAGCCTCTCATGCAGGACTTTGTCAAACAACTGAAAATCCAAATACACCACATCTACCAGTTCACCTTTGTCCACTTGTTTATTCACCCCTTCAAAAAAAATGTAGATTTATGAGGCAAGGCTTCTCTTGGGTAAATCCATGTTGGCTGTGTCCCATCAAACTATGCCTATCTAAATGTATTGTGATTTTATTCTTTATAACAATTTCCACGATTTTTCCCAGCACTGAAGTGAGGCTCACCGGTCTATAGTTTCCCGGATCACCCCTGGATTCCTTTTTAAACATAGGGGGTTATATCAGCCATCTTCCAGTCTTTAGGTACATCGGATGATTTTAATGATAGGTTACAAATTTTTACTAATAATTCTGAATTTCATTTTTTAGTTCTTTCAGAACTCTGGGGTGTATACCATCTGGTCCAGGTGATTTACTACTCTTCAGTTTGTCAGTCAAGCCTACCACATCTTCCAGGTTCACCATGAATTGGTTCAGTTGATCTGAATCATCACCCATGAAAACCTTCTCCGGAATGGGTATCTCTCCAAAATCCTCTTCAGAGGACTGAAGCAAAGAAATTGTTTAATCTTTCTGTGATGGCCTTATCTTCTCTAAGTGCCCCTTTAACCCCTTGATCATCCAATGGTCCAACTGACTCCCTTGCAGGCTTTCTGCTTTCCATATATTTTAAAAAGTTTTTATTGTGAGTTTTTGCTTCTATGGCCAACTTCTTTTCAAATTTTCTCTTACATTTAACTTGCCAATGCTTATGCTTTATCCTATTTTCTTCTGAAGGATCCTTCTTCCAATTTTTGAATGAAGATCTTTTAGCTAAAATAGCCTCTTTCACCTCACCTTTTAATCATGCCAGTAATCATTTTGCTTTCCTTCCACCTTTTTTATGCATGGAATACATCTGGATTGTCTTCTAGGATGGTATTTTTTTAACAATTTCCATGTCTGTTGCACACTTTTTACCTTTGTAGCTGCATCTCATTTTATCAAAGTTTCGCTTTTGAAAGTTTAGTGATAGAGCCATGGACTTATATACTGTCCCCCTTCCAGTCATTAATTCAAATTTGATTATATTATGATCGCAATTGACAAGTGGCCCCACCACCGTTACCTCTCTCACCAAATCCTGTGCTCCACTGAGAATTAGATCTAAAATTGCTCCCTCTCTCATCAGTTCCTAAACCAATTGCTCCATAAAATTGTCTTTTATTCCATCCAGGAACTTTAGGTCTCTAGCATGCCCTGATGTTTCATTTACCCAGTCAGTTTTGGGATAATTGAAATCTCCCATTATTACTACACTACCAGTTTGGTTAGCTTCCCTAATTTCTCTTAGCTGTTCACTATCCACCTCACCAATTTGACCAGGTGGACGGTAGTAAACTCCTATTACTATTCTCCTCCCCAACAGACAAGGGATTTCTACCCATAAAGATTCAATTGTACATTTAGTTTCATGCAGGATCCTTATCCTGTTGGACTCTATGCCATCCCAGATATAAAGCGCCACCCTGCCATCAAGATGCTCCTCTCTGTCATTGCAATATAATTTGTACCCCAGTATAGCACTATTCCATTGATTATCCTCCTTCCACCATGTCTCTGAGATGCCAATTAAGTCTGTCATCATTCACTGCTATACGCTCTGGGGCAGATTTTCAAAGCCTTATGCGTGCCGGGTCTATTTTATAAAGGCCAGCGATGTGCGTAAAGCCTCGAGACACGTCTAAGCCCCAGGCCTTTGAAAAAGGGGCAGGGAGGGGCCAGGGCGGTCCGGGGGCAGGGTAGGCCAGAGGCCTCTGTCACAGCGGCCATTTCCCGGAGGCAGGCGCAAGCGGTAATGAAATGGGGGAGGGGGTTAGAATAGGGCTAGGGGATGGGCAGGTTAGGGAAAGGGGTAGGAAGGATAGAGTAGGGGGAAGGGAAGTCCCTCATAGGCCATTTCTAGCATGCACATGCATGTTATAAAATCAGGTGTCCATGTGTGCGCACCGGGTAGCATGCGCTCATGGACGCCCACGTATATCTTTTAAAATTTACCCCTCTAATTCTCCCATCTTACTTCTTAGACTTCTGGCATTAGATTAGAAACATTTCAAAGTTTACATTCTGCTTTTTAGTTGACAGGGATAAATTGGAATTTTTTAGCTCAGGTGAGTTTTTAATTATAAGCACTTGGGCTACTTTTATTATTAGTGGAACTTCTCTGTTGGGATGCCCATTATCAGTTAATACATGCTCACACACCAAAAATGCCGTCCAGTGGCCAAATTCAGGGCGATATAGTATAGTGCGCTCCGACGGAGCGCACTGTTAACCGGCCCTTGGACGCACGTTTTCCCTTACTCCTTATTCAGTAAGGGGTGGAAAACACGCGTCCAACTCGCGGCACCTAATAGCGTTCGTCCGCTCTCCCGCGGACTTTACTGAATCAGCCCGATTATTATTACTATAAGCAGCAAACATTTAAACATAGTCTCCCAAGAACTAGATACC
The DNA here is from genome assembly GCF_901001135.1 of Rhinatrema bivittatum. Classification (NCBI taxonomy): domain Eukaryota; kingdom Metazoa; phylum Chordata; class Amphibia; order Gymnophiona; family Rhinatrematidae; genus Rhinatrema; species Rhinatrema bivittatum. The sequence continues at coordinate 41,176,358 of NC_042631.1, read as the reverse complement.
TTAAAAATTCCTGGGGTTTTCCCCTACCCAGAGACTTCTGTATGCCCACTAGGCTCCCATAAGAATACAACCATAATTTGGGGGTCTCCCTACTTAATGAAAGAGACAACTTGAGAATTCAACTTTCCTGGTAGCATTTGTGTATTATAAAAAACGTTGTATCCACACAGAAAACCCTTTCAGTATTTTATATTTTATAATTAATAACTTGGCCCTTCATCCCACCCCGTGGATACCAAGCTTTACTTTTGCTTTGTATTTTCACCGCTCAGCGTCACCTTTAATCATTGGTCCTTTCAAAAAATATTTTATATGTAAAGAGTCTTTTTTGGAATTTTTCTTAAAAGAAAAGGCATACAACGTTTTTTATAATACAGTTATCTTTATTGATCAAGGGACAATTTTGTATATATTATTAGCATTTGTGTATTAACACAGATTTTGTACTTTATTTTAATAGGAAAAAATCTGTAAGACTGTGTTGACTAGTACAGCATTTCAGAGCTGTAATGCTCGGGTTGGCCTTTCGCCCTATGTTGAGGCTTGTATTCAGGATTTATGTCAATGTAATACTACTGGTAACACTCTCTGCATGTGCAACACCATCGCTGAATACTCCCGTCAATGTGTTCAAGCTGGTGAAACCTCTTTGACCTGGAGAACATCAGATTTTTGCCGTAAGTATCTTATGATGAATGCATGGATTTAAACATTCCATGTGACCACAACTGAGGTCCAGTTCTGAGAAAGAGGTTTATAATCAAAGGCTTTTCTCTCAGTCTCCACTTTTATTTCCAGGAGACTTTAGAATGAACATATTGAACATGACATATTGTCCTGTCTACTTGAGCACTGCCTATGTGATATCAGTCTAACTTATAGTGTTTCTACCATAATTATGAGCATTGTCTCATTTTTTCATATTTTTAGCAAAACATTGTACATCCAAAATGCAGTACAAGGAATGCGGTTCACCCTGTGCAAATACTTGCTCCAATTCTGAACGAGCTCAGGCTTGTGAGGATCACTGCATGAGTGGCTGCTTCTGTCCACCAGGTAAGCACAACCTGTTGTCACAGTTTCACCTGCCGTGCAGCCTCATCTTGCCCTGATCCAGCTGTGACACTTCCCCACCAGCAGATGCCTCCAGTGAAAACTGTCCCAAGCTAATTGAGCCACCTCCTCACTGACCACCTGACTCAGCCTGTGGTGCAGCTTCCTCTCCACCAGGGGTCCTCAGCAGCTTCATCTCCTGCTTTACCAAGCTCTGCCTTGCTGCTTGTAACACACCCAAGCTCCAGCCCCATATAACCCTACCTTATCAGAATCTAGATGCCGTTTCATGGAGTCACTCTTAGCTCTCTGACCTTTTTTGTTCCTTGCTTCTTGCCTTGCTGCCTATCTAGACCTTACCTTGCCTTGTGACCTCTAGGCCATCTGTTACCTTGCACCCTGCTCTATGGCCTATCTAGACTTTACCTTACTTTTAGCCAGTGGGCCTTCTGTTACCTTGCACCCTGCTCTGTGGCCTATCTAGGCATTACCTTGCCTTGTGGCCTTGGGACTGCTATTACAGTAGACCTTGTTCTATGGCCTACTCAGGCCTCTCATTGCTTAGTGGCCTATGGGCTTTTTGTGTCACTGCCTTTGGGTCTCAGTGTTCTGTGTTGTCTGTTCCTACCCTTTTCTGCCTTGTCTAAGTCCTGTTCTTGTCGTGTCCTGCCCTGCCCAGTCTTTAGTATCCTTTCCCTGCTTTGACTTGCCCAAGCCTTTGTATACAGCCCAGTCCCCACTCTGTGTACTAGCCTGTCCCAGTACCCAGTCCTTAGCCCTGCCTGTTCCAGTATCCTGTTCTCACCTCCTTGTTTGCTCCAATCTCCAGCCCTCGGCTCCTTGCTGTACCTACACCCAGACCTCTGCTTCCAGTCTGTCTCTGCCACGACATCCAGCCTGTGTCTGTCCTGCCTTGACAAGCTTAACCAGCCTGTCTAATTAAATCCTACTGGCTCCCAGAACCCAAGGGCTCAACCCTCATGGGAAGGGGCTGACTAGGCAGAAGACAAACCCAGGTCCTTCCCTACTCCTGAGAGGGTGTTTCTAGACCCTAGCTCTCATGACACCTATTCTCCCAGTTTTAACCCCTTTTTTATCACTCACCTTATTCGCGCATTCTGTAGAATCTTAATTCAATATAGAGAGTGACTTAGTTTCATCTTCTGGGTTTAATGTTATCTCCTAAAATTTTGGAACCATTTCATAATAATTGACATATTATCCTGTTAAACAAGATTACTCCTGAGTTACATAATGCAATTGGAGACAATGAAATACCAAACAAGTGATTAAAGGTAAAACCTCAGCTGATAAAATATGATATAACAGAAAGGGCTCAACATGAAGGAAAACAGTGAGACGCTGATGGCTCAGTGCTTGAGGTTTTGTTAATCTTGACTGACTAAGGCTGAGTATGGGTCAGTTCTGTAATTAGGGGTTGAGGTTAAAATCCTTTAAACTTATCTTTGCTTCCTCATATCCTTGAAACCTGAAAGTGTGTTGTACAGCACCAATGACATTAATGATTTTTATTATCTAAAAGAATGTAACCCTATGCTGCAGCTCCAGTGTCTTTTTACAATTTAAGTCTGGCAGAGAAAAAGCTTGGCCCCAAGTGTGCAATTCTCTGTTTACATTGACAGTCAACAGAAAGAATGGATGATGCATAAGACAGATATCGCATCTCTATACAAATCTAATTACTATATTAAATTAGGGGCTTGTGATGCATCAGTTGCCTTTTCTCCTTTCTTTAGGAACTGTTTTTGATGACATAAACAATGCTGGCTGCATCCCCCTGCAGCAATGCTCCTGTACCTACAACGGCGAGACCTATGCTCCAGGAGCAGCTTATGCCACTTCATACCAGTCTTGGTAATTTATATTGTTTTCTACATCTGATGCTTATTTAGAGAGAGTCAAAAAATACTGAGCTCCGAAATTTTGACACCTAAGCCACAATATGGTGATAATGCACATTATTTTAAAAGATTCCTCTCCCTATGCTTTGCATGCATAAAATTAACAAATGGATACAAAGCTTATAATTACTAGTTAATCTAATGCAAGTACAGTAACAGCTGACTTAAAAAAACCTGCATTATTGTAGCATGTTTGGAGGAAGTGTAATTATTTTTTCCTGGGGACCTTGGGACACTAACATGCATCCTGAGGTCCCCGGGATGCCTCTTAAAAGGACCCCAAGGCTCAAAAATAACTACTCTCTCCACAAAGAAATCCCCCAGAGGTCTTGTGAGATCCCTGCCCAACCCACTGCTGCCTTTTGCCGAAAAAATTAAAAAAAATAGAATAAAAGCTTGCATGGTGACGCCCAAACTCTATACCCTAACCCTTCCCATTAGATTCCCTAGCTTTATGGGCTCTCTACCAAGGTACTATCAAGCTAGGGCAAGAGAACACTGAAGTAATCTCATCTTAGTCCATCACTCCAAATGACGTCAAATCTTCACTGAGGTCTACTGTTCTGCTTGTACGTCTCACTCTGCATGTAAAACTGGCTCCAAAACCCTACACCACCACCAGAATCTCACCTCGAGTTATCAGCTGGCCCTCTTATAGTGATATAAATAGTTGACTACAATGTCTCGCTCTTTTTCTCTCTCTCTCTATTTATAGCCACATCCCTTTTTCTTATCACGGGCGTTATCCATGCAAAAATTATAGCATTTTGATGAATGTAGGGGTAAGCTGGTTAGAAATTATTTGGATAACTTACAATGTATGATATTTTCAGCAGCACGGCAAAGCCGCTGAATATATGTCTATTTATACATGCACTTATTTGGATAAGTCTACCCAGCTAAGTTTAGACTTACTCTTTAGAGCATCTAAACCTACATGTATACTTATGCTTATACTTATACTTATACTTATACTTATACTTATAACTCCGAATATTGGTAGCTAGCCATATACGTTATACTCTAACTTGCTCCATCTCTGATCCTCCCAGTACATGCCTACTAATATGGCTAAACAACGGCTGCTGTATGTAGGAACATATTCAGCGGCCACTACTTAGCCACAAAAGTCCTGCTTATCCAGCTAAATAACACTGAACACACTTTTAATATCGGGCCCCCTGTTTTTTGCTCTGTCATTATTTTAAAAAATACAAATTTTTGATTCAAGGTTGTTAACAGATGATAATGTGTTTAATATGAGATTTGCCTGGGCTGTTACCAGAACTTCTTGGTTCTTGGTATATGCTCACATTTCCAATGGTGTCTGTTAAGTGTTTGTGGCACCGTGTAGATATTTTGAGGTATATTTTGAGTAAGCCTGTCATCAGCAAAGATATTCTAGTAAAGTTACACAGTTAACCTTAGCCAAATATTCAGCAGGGCAAATCTCCCACTGAATATACTCAGTTGAAGTTACTCAGATAAAGTTATCCACTGAGGCCTCAACATTTTTTTGCAACTTGTGATGGGGTGCAGTTGGACTCAAGATGCTGCTGTCCTGCAAGATTTTTTTTTTTAACTTACTTAGCTATGGGTATATACTCGTTGCAAAATGGCGCCGCCCGTATGGCCATTTTGCATTACAGCAACACGATTTGAGTGCAGGAGGTCGTTCCCGGACCCCCGCTGGATTTTTGGCAAGTCTTGTTGGGGTCAGGAGGCCCCCCCAAGCTGGCCAAAAGTCCCTGGGGGTCCAGCGGGGGTCCGGGAGCGATCTCCTACGCTCGCGACGTCGGGGGACAGGAACCAAAATGGCGCCGGCGCTACCTTTGCCCTGAGGGCAAAGGTAGCGCCGGCGCCATTTCTATCAAATGCACCCGTGGCCCGAGAGTGGAACATCACACCGGGACCCCCCCCACTGGACCCCAGGTAATTTAAGACATTTTGGGGGGGTTCGGGAGGGTGGGGGGATTTATTTTAAAGGGTCGGGGTGGGTTTTAGGGTTGTTTTAGTGTGCCGGTTTTCCCGCCCTCCCCCTTCCCCCGATTTACGATTTTTGACGATAAATCGGGGGAATTCCTATTATATATCGCCTCTAATGATTTTTGCCGATTTAAAAATATATCGGGCGATATTTTAAATCATCAAAAAACGATTCACATCCCTAATTCATATCGCAAGACGGGAAAAACTCAGGGCCCATAAAATCCAAAATGGCAGACACCAATACGGATGATGATAGTGGGCCTGAGCCTGATGAGCATCAAGGAGCACTACAGACGGAAGAGGCAATACCCACCAGAGCTGAATTTCAATCCTGGTTTTGTGAGGTAAGGCTTGATATCAAGAACTATAAACGGGATATTATGTCGGCAATTAATGACATGAAGGAAGACATGGCTGACATCGGCAGATGCCTCGATGAGACCGAAACACAGATGGAGGCCCAAGTGGAAGAAATAAAAAATATGGAACACGGCATGAAAGATTTGCAATCTACGTGCAATGATTTGGTAATAAAAATAGAAGATATGGAGAACAGAACAAAGCGTAATAACCTGCGATTTCGGGGAATACCTGAATCCAAGGAAAATGCCAATTGTAGGGAAATAATTCAACAACTCTGTGCGACCTTATTCTCGGATAATGATGGCGATCCTGATAAAGCAGACCCTCCGGTTAAAATTGATAGGACACACAGAGCACTGGGACAACGACAACAGAATCAAGCGCGAGATATAATAATGTGCTTCCATAATTACCCAAGACAAAGAACGGATCTATAATAAAGCGAGACAACAATCTACCTTACAGTGGAAAGGAAATATTATAGCCATCTATGCTGATTTAGCTGCCACCACATTACACAAAAGACAGGAAATGCGTGCTATCACCGCGCTTTTGTGGTGGGAAGAACTTAGCTATCGTTGGCTATATCCCTTCAGGCTGCAATTTGTCAAAGAAGGCATCTCCTACAGAATCAATGCTCTGGATGAAGCAGCGAAAGTCTTGACAGATGCTGGGTACTCGGTACAGGATGTTAAAAACTTGACTCCAACCCCGGCTACAAGAAGACCGGAACAACCGAGATTGCATCGGGTGGATCGAGGATGCCGCAGATTGAAACGGAGCTCTCCCAGCCCATCAGCATCTAAAGATGATACTTGAGGAAGCCGGTTTACGCTTAGGGGCGGATTTTCAGAGCCCTGCTCGCGTAAATCCGCCCAAAACCGGGCGGATTTACGCGAGCAGGGCCCTGCGCGCCGGTGAGCCTATTTTACATAGGCTCACCGGCGCGCGCAGAACCCCGGGACTCGCGTAAGTCCCGGGGTTTTCGGAGTGGGGCGTGTCGGGAGGCGTGTCGGGGGCGGGGCCGGAGCGCGCGGCGTTGCGGGGGCGTGTCGGCAGCGTTTTGGGGGCAGGTACGGGGGCGTGGCTACGGCCAGGGGCGTGGCCGCACCCTCCGTACCCGCCCCCAGGTCGCGGCCCGGCGCGCAGGAGGCCCGCTGGCGCACGGGGATTTACGCCTCCCTCTGGGAGGCGTAAATCCCCCGACAAAGGTAGGATGGGTGTTTAGACAGGGCCGGGCGGGTGGGTTAGGTAGGGGAAGGGAGGGGAAGGTGAGGGGAGGGCAAAGGAAAGTTCCCTTCTAGGCCGCTCCGATTTCGGAGCGGCCTAGGAGGGAACGGGGGTAGGCTGCGCGGCTCGGCGCGCGCAGGCTATACGAAATCGATAGCCTTGCGCGCGCCGATCCAGGATTTTAGCCGATACGCGCGTATCTACTAAAATCCAGCGTACTTTTGTTTGCGCCTGGAGCGCAAACAAAAGTAGGCTGTTCGCGCTCGTCTGAAAATCTACCCCCAACTGTTTACTTTTTTTCTTAATATAACAATGCAATAATCAGCAAGGAATCGGAATATATTTTTTCTTTTAAGTTAAAGTCAGGGTCGGACTCCAAATATGTGTTGCATTATTGGTCCGACTAGAGAGTTGGTAGAGTTAACATTATATTAAGCTGCATTATGATTTTTGTGGCGGGGTTGTCTGCTTGACATTGGGAGGGATATGAGTCCCTGTTGATTTTCCTCCTATGCTATTGAACATTCCTCCCTACGGGGATGCTTGTTCTGGGGGTAAAGGAGAAGGAGGGGTTGGGTGGGGGGAGGGAGGTTCAGGGGTGTTCTAGACTTTGTATTCATCTTTATTCTATGGGTTAGTTTTGCTCAGTTAATGATTACATTTCTACAGATTACTGGCAGGATGCGAGGGGGGGGGGGGGGTTGATGAGGGCTATATGACAGAAAACGGGGATGATTGGTTAGCTAGATGTGATGGATGTCTACAGAGTTTTCTAATATACCACCATACGAATGACTGATGTTAAAATATTATCCTTTAATGTCAAAGGTCTGAATTCCTTTCAGAAACGCAAATTGCTATTTAATGAACTGCAGCAGCATAATGTGGCCATAGCTATGGTCCAGGAATCCCATCTTACTGCCAGATATTTGAGTTTAATGCGCTCCTCACAATATCCTATACAGTATTGGGCAGCGGCAAAGAAGAATTCTAAATATTTATTTATTATTTATTTTATTTTATTTAAATGCTTTTAAAATATACCGACATTCATAGGACATATCATGCCGGTTCACAATCAACATTGTAAAGGAGGAAGAGGAAATTACAAATAACAGGGAGGGGGGAGGTGGAGCAGTGAAGGAAACAGGGGAGGATGGGGGTCAGGTGACAGTAAGCGCAGAAGTTGCGGGAAGGAGAAAGGTAGTGAAGTGCTAGGGGAGAGAGAATTGATAGGAACTGTGTTAAAAAAAAACTGAGAATAAAAATTAAACAAATTTACAAAATCAGCAAATTCCCTAGGATGCATCAACGGATTAGAAGGGGTAAGGGAATTGGAAGTGGCAGATATGCCACTTCCAATATGCCACTTCCAATATGCCACTTCCAATATGCCACTTCCAATATGCCGGAGTCGGTATCCTTATGAGGAAGGATTTTGTTTTTGACGAGATTAATTGTGTAAGGGATATGGGGGGTAGATATATAATAGTGGTAATTTCTATAGGGGGACATAAATTCAGCTTAGCCACTGCATACACCCCGAATCAGGGACAAGGGGAATTTTTTCAAACCTTGGCTGCGACCCTTAAAAATATGGTGGAAGGTCCACTTCTCTGGGGGGGGGGGGGGGGGGGGATTTCAACCTGACCCTCAATCTGTCACTAGATAATTCATGGGAGTCAGCAGCGACAGTGCGAAAAGATCGGCAGGCCCTAAAAAACTTGATGGCAGATCTTAAATGTGGTGGATGTATGGCGGACAAGATATCCTAAATCCAGAAATTATAGCTATTATTCTCGACCTCACAACACTTATTCACGAATAGATATGATTCTGATTGATAAAGGATTGATAAATAATATCTCTAGAAAGGAGATTGATCATATCACATGGTCAGATCATAGTCCGGTCTGGGTCAAGATATCTTTCCAGTTTCTGAATAGAGGCCAACTCTATTGGAAACTTAACAATTCTTTGCTTGATGACATTGAGTTTGTTCACTCCCTGGAGAACATTATTACTGAATACTTACGGGCGGATTTTAAAAGCCCTGCTCGTGTAAATCTGCCCGGATTTACGTGAGCAGGGCCCTCGCTCGCCGGCGCACCTATTTTGCATAGGCCGCCGGCGCGCACAGAGCCCCGGGACGTGCGTAAGTCCCAGGGTTTTTTGAAGGGGGCGTGTCGGGGGCGTGTCAGGGGGCCGAATGACGCGGCATTTTGGGGGCGGGATGCGGTGTTTCGGGGGCGGGACTAGGGGCATGGCGCCGGCCCGGGCGCATGGTCGAGGCCTCTGGACCAGCCCCCGGGTCGGATGACAACACGCCCGCAGTCCGCTGGCACGCGTAGATTTACGTCTGCCTCTAGCAGGCGTAAATCTAGGGACAAAGGTAAGGGGGGATTTAGATAGGGCTGGGGGGGTGGGTTAGGTAGGGGAAGGGAGGGGGAAGGTGAGGGGAGGGCGAAAGAAAGTTCCCTCCGAGGCCGCTCCGATTTCGGAGCGGCCTCAGAGGGAACGGAGGCAGGCTGTGCGGCTCGGTGCGCACAGGCTGCCCAAAATCGGCAGCCTTGCGCGCGCCGATCCAGGATTTTATAAGATACGCGCGGCTATGCGCGTATCTTATAAAATCCAGCGTACTTTTGTTTGCGCCCGCTGTGCGAACAAAAGTACGCGATCGTGCTTTTTTTTTAAATCTACCCCTTAGTCATTAATGATAATGGAGAAGTATCCCTGGGCATGATTTGGAAAGGCCTGAAAGCAGCTCTAAGGGGTCATTTTATTGCAAGGGCATCGTATGTTAAAAAATTGAGAAATAAAGAACAGGGACTTTTAATGAATCAAGTGGGAGTGGCGGAAACTGCTCATAAAAGGCAGCCAACTCAGAATCATTGGCGTGTTCTTCAAGGCCTAAGGGATAAATTAGTGAACCTAGATGTTGCTTCTATAGCCTTCCGATTAGACCTCATTAAACAGAAATTCTTTGAAGGGGGTAACAAGGCGGGGGAGTTCTTGGCCCAAAAGTTGAAAAAACACCAAACTCAAAACAATATAGTCAAAATTAAAGACGAACAGGGTAATATCCTAACAGGTACCAAAGAAATTAGACAGAGATTTCTAAATTTTTATGCCAACCTTTATAGTGCAGATGGACATATCCATGAATCCGGTATCAATTCTTATTTGCATACTATGTATAACCCCAGCTTATCGGGACATACTAGCCTAGATAAAGAAATCACCATCCTGGAAGTTCAAAATGCTATCAAGCATCTTAAACCAGGGAAATCACTGGGATTGGATAGCTATACGGCCAAATGTTATCAGACCTTTGGAAAATTGCTTGTAGAACCTCTTACCCGTATGTATAATTCTTTGAGAGATGGAGGGGTAATTTCGAATTCAACTAATAAGGCTGGAATTACCGTCCTAGCAAAGCCAGGTCGTGATCCATCTCTTTGTGGTTCCTACCACCCAATATCTCTCATCAATCTTGATTTGACGATTTTGGCTACGATATTGGCGGATAGGCTAAAGAGTATGGTGGAAGATCTTGTTTTTCCCGACCAATCAGGATTTATCCCTGGGAGGATGGCCTCAGATAATGTTAGGAAGGCGGTAGATTTCATTTGGTGGGTTCAACATCAACATGTTCCCACCTTACTCTTAACTATAGAAGCCAAGAAGGCGTTCGACCTAGTACATTGGCCATATTTATTTAAATTATTGGCTCATATGCAATTTGGCCCTTTATTCATTAATTGGATCACTAAACTATATGACTCGCCACTGGCCTGTTTGAAGATAAATGGGGGTTATTCGGAGTCTTTCCAGGTGCAAAGAGGGACCCGCCAGGGGTGCCCTCTATCACCGCTTCTATTTGCACTCTTTTTAGAGCCCTTCGCTATCAGAATTCGCAATAACTCCAAAATTCAAGGTATGGATATAGGTGGCTTTGCATCAAAACTGGCCCTATTTGCTAATATCTTGTTTTCCATTACTGATCCTGATATGTCTCTGTCGGGGATAGTTGATGAGATCTCACAATTTAGCTCCATATCAGGGTTTAAGATAAATTGGGACAAATCGGAGATTTTGAATATCTCTGTCCACTCTGACCAAGCAACAAATCTCCAGAAGGCCTATGCCTTCAAATGGCCACCTCGAAAGATAAAATACTTGAGGATTTATCTTGGTGGCTTGGACGATCTCTTTCATTTGAATTACACTCCTTTATTAGTTAAGATCTACAAAGAATTGGAGGAATGGAACAGATACCATATATCGTGGCTGGGCAAGATAGCGGTGATAAAAATGAATATTTTACCGCATCTAATATATCTGTTTCAGACTCTACCGATCACAGTACCACAAACAGAGCTAAAGCATTGGCAAGGAAGACTGCAGAAATTTATATGGGGGGATGGTCTCCTCGATTTTCTAGGAAAATATTGTACCTCTCAAAAAGACAGGGGGGTCTAGGGGTCCCTAATTTACAGTGGTACCATACGTTGGCCCACTTACGTGCTATTTTAGACTGGTACAAGACCCCAGTAGTTAAGATCTGGATAAAATTAGAGCAAGCAATGGTGGGCGATATGCCACTACAAGCCCTCATATGGCAACCTTGATCTACTTGGCTACCACTCGGTATGTCCTCCATGCCAATGGAAAATACCCTTACTATGTGGGATAAGTGGAAAAGGAAATTTATGGGCTCTAAAGTTTACTCTCCACAATCCTATTTTTTTTATAATCTGGCTTTCCAACCAGGGATCCCTTCAAAAGCTTTTGCTTCTTGGAAGGCCAGACAGATTCACACCATAGCAGAAATTTGGGGAACACTGGGGATGTGTTCTTTTAATAATATTTGTAGTAAATATGGAATAGGTATTTGTGACCAGTTCCAGTATCTACAGCTTCGGCATTTCTTACTCACACCCCTAAATAGCCCCTTTTTTGAGCTGCTATGTAGGGGAGCCAACAAAGTGACTAAGGCTATTTCAAAACTTTATGGATTTTTTAACTCAGATCTGTTGGCTAAACCCCATTTTGCCAAGGCATGGGAAAAAGATTTGGGAGTGGAATTGGAACCAGAGGGATGGTGAGCCATTTACCAAGGACTGGGAAGGGGATTGATAGCATCTTCATTAAGAGAAAACTGTTATAAGATATTATATTGCTGGCACTATAGCCCTATGTATCTACATAAAATATATCTGACTAAATCAGGGGTATGCTGGAAGGGATGCCAACAAGATGGATCTTATATTCATCACTTATATGGCATCACTTCATATTTATTTTCTGCCTTATCTTCTTTCCAGCTTGTTGCAAGCTTCCAAGTTCTCTTCCCTGTTGATTGTAACTTTGACTCATTCCTACTTACTGTTTATCTTTCGTTTACTTGAATAGTTACCCCAGTTTTTTATTCTTGTTAATTGTAAACCGATCCGATATGGTTATTTACTATGAAGGTCGGTATATAAAACTGTTAAATAAATAAAATAAATAAATATTCACATGTGGTGGTCGTGCCCCTTTATTCAACAGTTTTGGTAGCGGGTGTTTAAATGGTTATCAGAGATGAGTCATTTGGATATGACCTATAATGCTTGCCAGGTATTGTTGAATGTATCTGAATACATGACGGAACCACCCACTAAACACCTGGATTATTATATTTTTGTTGCAGCTCGATGTGTTTTAGCTAAATATTGGGGTACCCCTAACATTCCTCATTTATCTGAGGTACAGAAGAAAGTCTCCCTTCTATACAAACTCGGCAAAATCACGGCGTGTAAACAGAAAACTATCCTTGCTTATCAGAAAGTTTGGGATCCTTATGTTATTTGGCAGTCATTTGAGCATAATAAGGGGCTTGGGGCTGGCCTTGTCTCCTCATGATATGCATGCATAGCATGAGACCAGTGGAGGTCAGGGTAGGGATATGGGGAACCTCAACAGAAGATGTCTGAGGGAAGTACTCCCTTTTGGTACGGTCCTGTCTCTGGAAGAGAGCTGAGTTATTTTATGAATCATAATTCTTTACTAAAAATTATGCTTTATGGTCTATTTGAGCATGGGGGATCTGGGAGGGAAAAGGGGATAAAATTAGGGTGTATTACTTAGATGTTAATTCTGTTCTAATTAGCAGATATTGTTGACTAAGTGGTTTCTGCTATGAGGAATGACATGCATAATAGTCATGATATATTAACAAGAAACTCCTTTCTGTTTGTTTGTTTCTAATATTTAGTCACTATCACATTGAAATGATGTACAACGGAACACATTTATGTAACTGTTTTATGTTTATTACATTCTTAATAAACTTACAATGATAAAAAAAAAAAAAAAAGTGGAGCACCTTCACCAAGCACAACGGCTCAATGCCCGATAAGTTCGCTTGTCCTTCATTTTTGCCCTCTTCAATTTCAAGCCAGATATAGGCCCGAAGCCAAGAATGCTCATGTGGATGCTCTTTCCCACTCATTTCTGACACAGGACACCTTGGAACCACTCAGACACATCACTGATCAGGCTCGGATCCTCCTCACTTCCACCATGACTGTCCCTCCAGAGAAGACAGTCGTTCCCTGCAAACTTCACGAAAAATTGTTAAAATGGTACCATGATTCCTATGTTGCAGGTCACCCTGGATGAGCCGGGACTCTTGCATTGCTATTGGTGGCCCGCATCTAGATTTTTTAATTCTAACCTCAATCTTTCCAGCTGGGACCCAATCTGTGAATTGACACTTCTTTTATGACTTATCTCCAGCTTACCAATATGTTGTAGTAAATCTGGTCTTTTCTTTCCCTCTCCTTTTTTAAGAAGGATGCCCTTGTGATTAGTTTCCCCTACCAACAGCTTTAAAGCAATCCCAAACTGTACCAGCAGACACTTCCCCATTATCATTTTCTTCAAGATAATCCTGCATATCTTATCTCCGTTGCTCCCTGAATTCTAGATCATCTAACAGGCCTTCATTAAGTCTCCAAAATTTCCCTCCCATTTTTCCCTTTCAATCCTGATAGGGACATCCAAATGGCAGCATATTCTGGCCATGTTGTTGATTATATCCTTTTTCTCCACTTTATTCACTAAAGATTATCAACCAAAAAGAAGTCAATTCTAGAAAAGACCTTATGGGCCTTTGAAATGAAAGTATAATTCCACTCTGAAGGGTGAAATAGATGCCAAATGTTCACTAACCCCCTTCTGATTAATCCTTGAGGACCCCCCGTTTCCTCCACTGTTGTCCAAGAAAGTATACCTTGTGACATTGAAGCCTCCACCTATTATAATAAGACCTTCCACCAATTGCTGTAAAGTTTTGGAAAGCCCCTCTAAAAATCTCCTCTGTCCAGTGTTGGAACCATAAAGATTCACTAATGTATAAATATCATTACACATCCTAAATTTTACTATAATGTACCTTCCCTCAAGATACTTCATTATAGATATCACATCTACCACCACATGTTTTGAAAAAATAATTCGCACCCCACAGTACTTATTGATAGCCATCACTGCTGCAAAGAATTGCTGTAGGAAGTGATTAGAAGCCATCAACTTTTCATATTTATTCCTCAATTGAGTCTCCTGCCACACAAGAATGTCAACTTTCATGTTGATGGCATCTTTCAATAACATTTTCCTCTTAGTCAACATGTTTAGCCCCTTAACATTCCAGGACATAATCTTTAAAGCCCCCATTTGTTAGCACCACCTAAAACTCTCCAATCCACCCGCCGAACCTTGTGAAACCAAACCCTGGGCTCTTCCCCCACCTACATATCATTCTCTTCACTCTCCGGACCCCCATAACCCACTGATAATCATCCCCTAATCCAATTCTCCCCTTCCCCCTACCCCTCTATCAACAACCCATTCATCCCTCCCAGCCTCCCTTCCCTACCCCCTCTTCCCTACCATATCTCTCCATCCATCTCCTCGAGGAATGACAACACTCGCCCCAACATGAATGCCCAAGGATCTCCCCCGACCATCTTTTATTAAGTTACCTTACCTACACTTCATATAATATCATCTTTCAACTTTAACTTATCAGAACCCAATAAGTATTTAAAGTTCAAACTTGCTGTAGAAACCATTTCTCATATACCTTGCAAAAACCACACTCCTCCAGGTTATAGGATCATAAGATATTGCCATACTGGGTCAGACCAAGGGTCCATCAAACCAGGCATCCTGTTTTCAACAGTGGCCAATCCAGACTACAAGTACCTGGCCAGTACCCAAACACTAAGTAGATCCCATGCTAGTGATGTCAGTAATAGGAGTGGTTATTCCATGTCAACTTGATTAGTAGCAGTTAATGGACTTCTCCTCCAAGAACTTATCCAAACCTTTTTTAAACCCAGTTACACTAACTGCACTAACCACATCCTCTGGCAACAAATTCCAGAGCTTAATTGTGCATTGAGTGAGGTTTCATCTCAAGTCGCAGCATCTCTGGAAGATGAAGATCCTCCCGATTTTCTTTTCAGGCGCTTCCCTCCCAATTGCATTCTCTGCTCTGGAACTATTCTTTCTGCTGAATGCAGGTGGAGAAGATCCCGTGCTGTGATCTGTTTTCTTCACTAGCCCTGCAGTTTCTAAAACCTTTACTGACTCCTCCACAGATTTGACTTGAGAAGTCACCCATTTATAATAAATTGTAATCCGAAAGGGAATAGCCACTTGAGCAATGAATTCCATTCCTCAGAACTTGAAGCACCTCTCTGAAATCTCTTCTTTTCTTAATCATTATCGGAGAAAGGTCTTGGAAAACCTCCACTTTATTTCATTTCCATTGAAAATCTTTTAATTTTCTCGCCTGGTTCATCACTCTCTCTTTTACAGCATATTAACTGGGAGAGGCAAGATTCGCTTTCCTTTTACCCCCACCCCCCAAACACATTCGCCCTTTTCCTTGCTTCACTGAAAAACGACAAACATCTTTATTTGGTCAAATAAAGGCCGCAGTTTATTTACACCAGACCCGAGCCCCATAACTTTATAACAAAGCTAAAACATGACCCCCCCCCCCTTGTAACATCCTTCTTAACCTGCCTCCCACCTCATCCCAGTGGTAGAGCTCCGCCTGTATCCTCCAGACCTCTTACCCCACCTCGTCCGAGCGTGGGTAAGTGATATCGCCTCTGAGCATCGGCCCCCCCTCTTGCTCATTGGCCATCTCGTGCAGCAGCCCCCCCGCACTGCACAAGATTCTCCCCCCCCCTTTTGCATACCTTTTAACAATACAATAAATCAACAACATTTGGGCTCGGGTTTACCGCCACCACTGCAACAAATACATATAACCATACACTTTAACAATACCACAACAACCCCCTCTGGGCGGGAGGGAGGGAAAGCTTCTTGCCTGCTGCCTCGGCCGTTTCCCTGCCAACTGAGGCTGAGTAACGGGTGCTCCAACTGACTCACTTTCCTTGTCCAATCCCTGGTCCACCTTTAAAATTCCTATACCCTATTGGCTCCCTACCTAGCCCCCTCCCCCCCCCCCCCCTTCCTTTCTAATTCCTCCCCTTTGTTTATCTTCCTCACTAGGGCCTCGCTCTCTTGCCGCCCGTTATTTTCGCAGTGTGAGACAAGCTCACCCTGCTTTAACTTATGAAAGCATACCACGATATCTCTGGATACATTACCCCTTGGAGGTGCAAGAGCTCTGTGTGCTCTGTCCAGTTGCATTTTGCCTGTCACTGTCTCCTCCAGATCCTCTGCATTCTGCAGAATCAGGGTACAGGTATTAGAAACCACCTGTGCACAGTCAAAATATGCAGCTTCTTCAGGAACTCCCTTGAAGCGCAGATTCCCTCTTCTAGATCAATTTTCAAGATCTTCCACTCAATCTTTAAGCAAAACATTATCTTCCTGCAGTTGTTTCATTTCCTGCAGATTTCTCTCCCATGCACTCTCCTGAGTGTCTAATCTTTGCTCTGCGGCATCCACCTGGTCACCTAGTTCAGCGCATGCACATCACAGCTCTCCAACTATGGATTTGAGCTTTTTCTTCAGTGAGCCCATATTCTCTCTCAGTTCGCAGAACCAATTTTGAAAATCTCGCAAAAGCAGCACTGGGAGGAGTCGCGTAAGAATCATTGCCTACCTCCCCACCGCCATTTTCTCTGTCTTCCTCCTCCACCGGGCCTTCGGGTTTTCTTGCCGCATTTGCATCAAAGGAGAAGTGCTTCAAATCGACAGACATTTTGCACACTGACATCCTAATCAAATCCGGGATCGAATAAGTTATCACCGACCTCACAAATGTTCCCAATTGCAGCGCTATCAGAGGGATTCAAACTATTGAGGTTGGGAGCTCAGACCTCAGGCAGCCATTCACTCACGTGACAACACTTCCTTCTCTGGGCACCCTGTTTTAAACACAAGGGAAGTGGTTTCACTTTATTTTCACTTGCCAAAAAAAATTAAAAAAAAGAATATATTTAAATGGACTATGTGCTCCAGTGATTTAATATGACTCGAAGGATGTGAGATAAATAAAATAATACTCCACCTTGGGTGTTATTATGGTCCATTGATATAATTTAATATTTGCCTGTTATGTGTGGCTAGTAGACATGCACCATCAATCTTGAAATAAGTTTATTCGTCAAATGCCATAAGTGAATTATATATGTGGTGTGTGTTTGAGGTGAGACTTCTCAAAAGTATTCTGGTGATTAACTTATCAGGATAAAACCTATTCAGTGGGGTGGAAAATTTAAAATGTGGGATTTGTCCTGCTAAGTCCAAATTTTGCCAAACAAACCCTCTAAATATAGATCCCTTAAGCCCGGATTTTAAAAGCTGTGCGTGCATAAAATTTGGGGGTTACGTGCAGGCATGGCCACACGCGTAACTTCCGAAACATGCCAAAGTGCTGGGCCTCAAGAAAGAGGCAGGCTGGGGGGTGGCGGATGGGCCAGGACAGCACCATTAGACACAATCCCGGGGAAGCGTGCGCCAGCAGCCAGCTGGTGCATGGAAGATGCTTCTGCTCTGGAGGAGCAGGAGGCTAGATTTAGGGGTTGGGATGGAGAGGGGAAAAGTGAGGAAGGTTAGGTAAAGGGGTAGGGAAGTGCGAAGAAGGCCAATAGCGTTGCCATGTGTAATTTTTAAAATCCCCCTCTATGTGCGCGGAGGAGGCCACCCACTTGTACATGAGTGCGTGGACATTTAAATCCGGCGCGCAAGTTATAAAATTGGCACGTCCATGTGCATGTGCTGGGAACCACATGCATATGGACGCGTGTGCCTTTTAAACTTGACCCCTTAGTGTCCTCCTTGTTCTTGCCATGATGCAAAACTCAGTTAAATAACTTTACCCTTCCTTTGCAGTTCCTGTGCTGGAGGTCAGTGGAACTGCAAGAACCTTCCATGTACTGGAACTTGCTCTATTGAAGGAGGTTCTCACATCACCACTTATGATGAGCATCATTACATCTTTTCTGGAGACTGCAGCTATGTTCTGTCAAAGGTAACCATGAGATAGGAGTCTGAACACAGTTACCAGATATGCAAAGAATAGTGGCAGAGGACTGAGCTGTACAAAATGAATTCTTTGCCTTAATAGAAAGGAAACTAGGAAGTTACCTATTACTCTAGTTTGTAGGTTATCATCTTTTATTGGATCAGCTTAAGAATCAGCCAAGGATGATATACATGTGCTTTGCAGATGACTATTCTTGCAGTGCTGTATAAACTCTAAGGGTGTGCATTCGTTTGCAACGTATTGGCAATCCGCAACGTATAGGGCCATATTTGTTGTATTCGTGGGGAAGCAAAACATATCGCGATTCCCATGAGTACGATGAATCTTCACCGAATTATTCGGTCGACTAAAGGAGAAATTTAAACAAAACCCCCACCCTCCTGAATCCCCCAAGACTTTCCAAAACTCCCTGGTGGTCCAGCGGGGATCCAGGAGCGAATTCCTGCACTCGGGCTGTCGGCTGCCAGTATTCAAAATGGTGCTGATAGCCTTTACCTTACTATGTCACAGGAGCTGACCAATGCCCCCCCCCCAAGACTTGCCAAAAGTCCCTGGTGGTCCAGCGGGGGTCCTGGAGCCATCTCCTGCACTCCTGCACTCGGGCCATCGGCTGCCAGTATTCAAAATGGCACCGATATCCTTTACCCTTATTATGTCACAGGGGCTACTGGTGCCATTGCTTGGCCCCTGTCACATGGTGGGAGCACAAGATGGCACCGGCCATCCATTGCTCCTATCATGTGACAGGGGCCGACCAATGGCACCGGTAGCCCCTGTGACATAGTAAGGTCAAAGGCTATCGGCGCCATTTTGAATACCGGCAGCCGACGGCGTGAGTGCAGTAGATGGCAAGTCTTAGGGAGATCAGGAGGGTGGGGGGTTGTAGTTAATTAAATTTTAGCCGGGAAATGAATAAGAATGGAACGCATGAACGGATCGGGGGCCCTCCTTGCCGAATGCAACGTATCTGCCCCCCCAACGAATACGAATACCGAATGTAATGTATGCAGTCCCTCTGCACATCCCTATTAAACTCCTATTATTACAGATTTGAATTTAGCAGATTGATGCTTGACAATCTGAATTTCTTTGTGAGTAACTTTTGCAAGAGCTTTTTGCTTTCTTCATACAAATTAGAGGCTGGGAGAGGAGAGATATATTAACAAAAGGTTTTCTCCCATTCTTTGGCAATCTCCGTAAAACCTGTCCTGATGCATTTGTTTTAGCATACAAAATGTTCTGGAGATTTATGTCAGATAAACTCCTGTACGTTATCTTTAATTGCATGGGATTCTTTTTCTAATACAGCTGTGTGGAGCCAACACGTTTACTCTTCTTGGTGAACTCCGCAAGTGTGGCCTTACTGACAGTGAGACGTGCCTCAAGAGTGTTGCCCTCAGTCTCTATGACGGAGCCACAGTAAGTCCCTAAAATAAAAGAACAACAGGTGTCGTGTAGGGGTGGAATATTTAGGGCAAGAAGAAAGAACAGAATAAAACTGGGAACAGGTGGGAGAAGAAGGTTATGAACTGGACAATGTTCAATGTATGAATACAATAATGGAATTTATTATAAGCTAATATCTTCACTGCTGCAGTCACAGTGCACTGCTCTCATTGTGAGTGAGAGGCAGAGGTGCTGTTGCATTTAGTCTGTTCACTGGTGTAGGGCAAAGGGCAGTGCCAGTGAAGAAACAAACATGAGTGACAGTGATTTCTGTCTCTGACTGCGCAATGTGCACTGCCTGACTTGCAGAGAAAGGACAAAAGCACTGCCTTTCTGTCATTTTTTTTTTTTTGTGTGTGTGCAAAAGGAGTTGAGCTGCCATGCACAGGCGCGCACACACATACACTTGTGTGAGAGAGACATTTTTGTACTCACTGTGAGGGATTGCCCTTTCCACTCACCAGACAGAGAGACTAGCAAGCGGCCAACTCTGCTTGGCAAGTTGACACTGTGAGTTCTAAGCACTGAAGTCAGCTCAGTCTGTCAACATGACTGAGTGTGAATGACAGACAGGAACTCGATCGGTATTAGAGTGGTACTTATGAAGCGGTACGGTATCAATACTGTGACATCCAAAACCCAAGTAGCCATTTCTAATTCCATCGTGCCACTGTTGGCAAAGGGAAGCGGTGGGAATGGCAGGGCCCAAGGACTGGCGGTCTTTCTGCCTCTCAGCCTTGCTGCCATACCCAACTTTAAACTTTGAGGTGGTCTTGCCACTCTGGGTGGCTGCTTTGCACCTTTCACGGTGCCTTGGGGGTTTCCTTGCCACTCTTTATCCCTCTATCATTGCCTAGGGTTTATTCTGCCATCTTTGCTGCTTTGTTTCTCCTTAGTGGTGGCCTTAGGATGTCCATATCACTCTTGGTGCCACTTTGCCCCTCTCGTGCTGGCTCTGGGGGTTTATGCCTCTGTTACTTGGTGCCTTATTTTGAAGCCTTGAGGGGTTCTTGCCACTCTTGCTGCTTCTAATGCTCCTTTAATAGAAGCTTGGACAGCTCCCGCCACTGCTGATACCTGTCTGCGTCTTGACAGTACCTTAGAATGGCCACGTTTGCTGCCACTTTGCCACAGTCTTGGTGCCTTGGAGCTCTTTTATCCCTTCTGATGCTGTCCTACCCACAAATGTCATTAGAATTGATTAGGAAACTCTAATTTTGGAACTCAAAATATGTTGCATTGCTTTCCTCCATTGGGAAACAGACATTAATAAATTAATTTTTTAATTAATGGAATGGAGGGAGTGACCTATGAAACAAATAAATGAATCTAAATGAACATTTTGCCTCTGTACATCCCTATCAAAAAAGAAAAATCACATCATGTAGCCCTATGTACCCCTTTTGACATCATCTGCTTTCCCTGACAGATATTATTGGATTGGTTTATCCCAGAGGAGTTGGTACTTTTAGCTCTTTGCAATTTGAGGGGTTATAACAGTGAGGGATTGGAACTCCTCAGGAAATTTTGTCTGGTTTAAAACCAGTCAAGCTGACCACCCTCTTTCTCTGTTTTATTAGGTCATTGTGATTAAACCCTGTGGCAGTGTATTTGTAAACTGGATCTATACCCAGTTACCTTTCTCAGCAGGTGAGTTCTTTTCTCATCCCCATTATACACATTTCCTTACCCTAATTGCTTTATGACCACCGATGCACGTCAAAGAGGACCAAACCCTTCACAACTAAGGCTTCAGGTCTTTGTACAGCTGGGTAGATTCATTGTCTATCCAATCACCCCTAGCAAATTATGACCTAACATCTGTAAACTGAAGAATATGAAATAAAGGGCTGGGAGGTAGGAATTTGGAGACAGAATGATCTGGAAAGAGTTTATATCCATGCTCAACCTCACTTCACATTGGAAAAGTGATCTATATCATAGAGGCCCATTGACATCTACAGTTGCCTCTCATGTGCATGTGAGGTAATGGAGTGAACATACAGAGTTACATGAATGTGCGCTGTGTATCTGAGTACCTGAGAGTTGTATATGTGTAAAAAGTCTTTATCTGCATTACCAAAAGTGTGCGGTATGCAACTGTAAATGTAAGGAATGACTGAATGTATATATGAATGAGGGGGGAATAAAGATGTGACTCCAACACTATTTGTAGGTTTACTCTTGACATTAAAAGCCAAATCCATTTGAGGAGGGCACTGAAATTCAGTTTAGGAATGCTACCTCCAAGGGAAGGCCCTCTCTTTCTGATATTAGTGCAGACTTTGTGAATGAACATTTGGACATTGGCTGTTTCTCTTCTCCTCTAAACAATGTTCAGAAATTAAAAGCATTGGTATACCTGCATTTTTGTCATCTGATCCATTGTGTCTTTTTCGTTCACAGCCAATATCACTGCCTTCAGAGCCTCATCCTTCTTTATCATTGTGCAGACTAGCATGGGCCTCCAGGTGCAGATCCAGCTTGTGCCCATCATGCAAGTCTATGTGAGCTTGGACCCATCCTTCCAGGGGCAGACTTGTGGTAAGAAGCATTCAGTGCAAGTACAGTCTTAATCCTCCACAATTACACTCAGCGCTATCTGCTCAGCTTCTTATGTTTCTCCTACAAAGGTCTCTGTGGAAACTTTAACAGCAAGCAAGCAGATGACTTCAAAGCTATCAGTGGCGTAGTGGAAGGAACTGCGGCTTCTTTTGCCAACACTTGGAAGACTCAGGCTGATTGTCCTAATGTCAAAAACATATTTGAGAATCCTTGTACTCTCAGCATAGAAAATGGTAAGTAAATATATTACAAAGAGCATTCTAGGTATTACCTACAGTAATTCTAATTCTATTGGTCTTTTCCCATACAGTAGATTTAAGAGAAGTGATGTGAGGATAATTAAACAGAGCATCCAGCCTAAAAGGAAGCGTAAGATACATGATAGAAAAAGATCAGTAGCAAAGGTGAAGCAAGAATGGATGAAGTGCTGCATTCGAGCATCTACTGAATAAAATATTATTTTTATCTCATGCTGACATCTCTGATGTTGGAAGCAGAAGGTGGCTGTATAACTGTCAAGTGGTGATATCATCCAGATCCATTGGGAATCCCAAGCTTCTCATTCCAATACTGAGATTAAGTCAAGAAAGTGAAGCTTTTATAAAATCTTTTCCCCCCCTTAGATTTGTCAGCAGCATTCGTCATAGTTAATCATACCATACTACTCAAAAGACTAGAAGAGATAGGACTACAAAACAAAACAATTGAATGGGTCAGGTCTTACCTAAATAAGAGATTTTTTTCAAGTACAGATAAAAAATATAATATCAGACAAAATTAAACTAAAAACAGGTGTGCCCCATGGATCAGCCTTCTCAGCGACACTCTTTAACATCTACATGCTACCCCTATGCCACCTCCTGGCAGGACTAGGTATCATACATTATATATACGCTGATGACATTCAACTGATCTTGCCCATAGATGAAACAATTGAAAAAACTTTAAATCTAGCAGACCTGGAGGAGCTGAGGCAGACAGTGAGGTATATAGCTGAGACCTTCAGGGACATAGTAGCCTTCAGGGACATAGTAGCCAAGTCCCAACTTCAGACTGGCAGCCCTGGTGCTGCCTTGGAGGAAGAAGGTCTCATGATGGGAGAGCATCAACTGGGTGCAGCAGGAAAGGATTCTGTAGCAAGGACCTGCTCTCCAGTTGATGCATTGTCCTTTTGCACTGAGGATATCTCCCCAAGGCCTACTGCCCAGGAGGGAAAAGTTAGGTCGGCCAAAATAGTTGGTGATTCGATTATTAGGAATGTAGATAGCTGGGTGGCTGGTGGGCGTGAGGACGCCTGGTAACATGCCTACCTGGTCGAAGGTGGTGGACCTCACGCATCACCTAGATAGGATTTTAGACAGTTCTGGGGAGGAGCCGGCTGTTGTGGTACATGTGGGCACCTACGACATAGGAAATTGTGGGAGGGAGGTTCTGGAAGCCAAATTTAGGCTCTTAGGTAGAAAACTTAAATCCATAACCTCCAGGGTAGCATTCTCTGAAATGCTCTCTGTTCCACGCACAGGTCACGAGAGGCAGGCAGAGCTCCGGAGTCTCAATGCGTGGATGAGACGATGGTGCAAGGAAGAGGGATTCAGTTTTGTTAGGAACTGGGGAACCTTTTGGGGAAGGGGAGTCTCTTCCGAAGAGATGGTCTCCACTTTAGCCAGGGTGGAACCAGACTGCTGGCACTAACTTTTAAAAAGGAGCTAGAGCAGCTTTTAAACTAGAACAAAGGGGAAAGCCGACAGTCACTCAGCAGCACATGGTTCAGAGAGAGGTATCTTCAAAGGATACTAATGATACATTAGAATTAGAGCATCCCGACAGTGAGGTTCCAATAATAAGAAAAGTAGTCCAAGTGCCTAAAACTAAAAACTCACCTGAGCTAAAATATTCTAACTTATCCCTATCAATTAAAAAGCAGAATGAAAATACAAACAAAAAACAAATTTGAAATGTTTGTATGTTAATGCCAGAAGTCTATGTCATCATTCACTGAATGATGACATAGACTTAATTGGCATCTCAGAGACATGGTGGAAAGAGGATAACCAATGGCACAGTGCATTACCGGGGTAGAAATTATATCGCAATGACAGAGAGGAGCACCTGGGAGGAGGTGTGGCGCTTTATGTCCGGGATGGCATAGAGTACAACAGGATAAACATCCTGCATGAGACTAAATACAAAATTGAATCTTTATGGGAAGAAATCCCTTGTGTGTTGGGGAAGACTATAGTGATAGGAGTATACTACCGTCCACCTGGTCAGGATGGTGAGACGGACAGTGTAATGCTAAGAGAAATTAGGGAAGCTAACCAAATTGGTATTGCAGTAATAATGGGAGACTTCAATTACCCCAATATTGACTGGGTAAATGTATCATTGGGAAATGCTAGAGAGATAACGTTCCTGGATGGAATAAATGATAGCTTTATGGAGGAATTGGTTCAGGAACTGACGAAGAGGGAGAAATTTTAGATCTAATTCTCAGTGGAGCACAGGACTTGGTGAGGGAGGTAACGGTGGTGGGGCCGCTTGGCAACAGTGATCATAATATCATCAAATTTGATTTAATGACTGGAAGAGGAACAGTGTGCAAATCCACGGCTCTTGTGCTAAACTTTCAAAAGGGAAACTTTGATAAAATGAGAAAAATAGTTAGAAAAAAACTGAAAGCAGCAGCTACAAAAGTAAAAAATGTCCAAGAGGTGTAGTCATTGTTAAAAAATACCACTCTAGAAGCACAGTCCAGATGTATTCCACACATTAAGAAAGGTGGAAAGAAGGCAAAACAATTATCAGCATGGTTAAAAGGGGAGGTGAAAGAAGCTATTTTAGCCAAAAGATCTTCATTCAAATACTGGAAGAAAGATCCAACAGAAGAAAATAGGATAAAGCATAAACGTTGGCAAGTTAAATGTAAGACATTGATAAGACAAGCTAAGAGAGAATTTGAAAAGAAGTTGGCCGAAGAGGCAAAAATTCACAGTAAAAACTTTTAAAAATATATACGAAGCAGAAAGCCTGTGAGGGAGTCAGTTGGACCATTAGATGATCGAGGGGTTAAAGGGGCACTTAGAGAAGATAAGGCCATCGCAGAAAGATTAAATAATTTCTTTGCTTCGGTGTTTACTGAAGAGGATGTTGGGGAGGTACCCGTAATGGAGAAGGTTTTCATGGGTAATGATTCAGATGGACTGAATCAAATCATGGTGAACCTAGAAGATGTGGTAGACCTGATTGACAAACTGAAGAGTAGTAAATCACCTGGACCAGATGGTATACACCCCAGAGTTCTGAAGAAACTAAAAAATGAAATTTCAGACCTATTAGTAAAAATTTCTAACCTTTCATTAAAATCATCCATTGTACCTGAAGACTGGAGGATTGCAAATGTAACCCCAATATTTAAAAAGGGCTCCAGGGGTGATCCGGGAAACTACAGACCAGTTAGCCTGACTTCAGTGCCAGGAAAAATAGTGGAAAGTGTTCTAAACATCAAAATCACAGAACATATAGAAAGACATGGTTTAATGGAACAAAGTCAGCATGGCTTTACCCAAGGCAAGTCTTGCCTCATAAATCTGCTTCACTTTTTTGAAGGAGTTAATAAACATGTGGATAAAGGTGAACCGGTAGA
Organism: Rhinatrema bivittatum; assembly: GCF_901001135.1. NCBI lineage: Eukaryota > Metazoa > Chordata > Amphibia > Gymnophiona > Rhinatrematidae > Rhinatrema > Rhinatrema bivittatum. The sequence continues at coordinate 41,150,623 of NC_042631.1, read as the reverse complement.
TGTAGTATACTTGGATTTTCAGAAGGCGTTTGACAAAGTTCCTCATGAGAGGCTTCTAGGAAAAGTAAAAAGTCATGGGATAGGTGGTTATGTCCTTTCATGGATTACAAACTGGCTAAAAGACAGAAAACAGAGAGTAGGATTAAATGGACAATTTTCTCAGTGGAAGGGAGTGGCCAGTGGAGTGCCTCAGGGATCTGTATTGGGACCCTTACTTTTCAATATCTTTATAAATGATCTGGAAAGAAATATGACGAGTGAGATAATCAAATTTGCAGATGACACAAAATTGTTCAGAGTAGTTAAATCACAAGCAGATTGTGATAAATTGCAGGAAGACCTTGTGAGACTGGAAAATTGGGCATCCAAATGGCAGATGAAATTTAATGTGGATAAGTGCAAGGTGATGCATATAGGGAAAAATAACCCATGCTATAATTACACAATGTTGGGTTCCAGATTAGGTGCTACAACCCAAGAAAGAGATCTAGGCGTCATAGTGGATAACACATTGAAATCGTCGGTTCAGTGTGCTGTGGCAGTCAAAAAAGCAAACAGAATGTTGGGAATTATTAGAAAGGGCATGGTGAATAAAACAGAAAATATCATAATGCCTCTGTATCTCTCCATGGTGAGACCGCACCTTGAATACTGTGTACAATTCTGGTCGCCGCATCTCAAAAAAGATATAATTGTGATGGAGAAGGTACAGAGAAGGGCTACCAAAATATTAAGGGGAATGGAACAGCTCCCCTATGAGGAAAGACTAAAGAGGTTAGTACTTTTCAGCTTGGAGAAGAGATGGCTGAGGGGGGATATGATAGAGATGTTTAAAATCATGAGAGGTCTAGAATGGGTAGATGTGAATCGGTTATTTACTCTTTCGGATAATAGAAAGACTAGGGGGCACTCCATGAAGTTAGCATGTGGCACATTTAAAACTAATCGGAGAAAGTTCTTTTTTACTGAACGCAGAATTATACTCTGGAATTTGTTGCCAGAGGATGTGGTTAGTGCAGTTAGTATAGCTGTGTTTAAAAAAGGATTGGATAAGTTCTTGGAGGAGAAGTCCATTACCTGCTATTTTCACTTAGAGAATAGCCACTGCCATTAGCAATGGTAACATGGAATAGACTTAGTTTTTGGGTACTTGCCAGGTTCTTATGGCCTGGATTGGCCACTGTTGGAAACAGGATGTTGGGCTTGATGGACCCTTGGTCTGACCCAGTATGGCATGTTCTTATGTTCTTAGCAATGATGTACCTAGATATAATTAAACAACTACTAAACCAGATGGAATTAGTGATTAACATAGAAAAAACAGAATTTATACATCTTGAACAAAAAAACTTAAAAATGATCAGAAAGTAGAGCTAGCCGAGAAAGCTCGAAACCTAGGAGTAATAATTAACACGGAACTCAGCCTTAGGCAACACATATCGCTAAAAGTTAAAGGCTACGCCAAACTTATGATCCTCTGGAGGCTAAAACCCTTGCTAACACAAGCACACTTTAGAACAGTCCTACAGGCACTCATATTCGCTAGCACAGATTACTGTAACGCACTTTTTCTGGGATTACCATATTCAACAATTAGACCACTACAAATCCTACAAAACTCTGTTGCCAGAAAACTTACTGGTAAAACCAAAATAGATCACATTACCCAAACACTTGCCGAATTAAATTGGCTACCAATAGAACATAGAGTTCAATATAAAACACTCTGCACAATTCACAAAATAATCAACGGAATAAAAGCAGACTGGGTAAACACAGCACTACGCTTACATGTCCCCCAGAGAAATCTCAGATCAGCCAATAAAGCCCTTTTAACCATCCCTTCAATCAAGACAGCTAGATTGACCCAAGTAAGAGAAAGACCACTATCCTTAGCCGGTCCAATACTATGGAACACAATGCCCCTTGAAACAAGATTACAGAGAGATTTAAAACTCTTCAAAAAAAGTTTAAAAACTTGACTTTTCAAAAAAGCATTTTACAGTGAGAACGGAGAATAAGAAATATAAACAAACAGGCAAATGAATTTCAACACACAGCACAAAGTCACCAGATGCATTTTTGCATATTTTATTATTTTCTCCATCTTAATTACTAAGAACATAGATAATCAGTATAAAGTACAATAATTGTGTGGTTACCCCCATAACCATATAAATGGACAAGAATCATGTCACCTATCATTTAATTTTATTAGTAAAACATGTAACTGAAATGTTATTGGCCCTTTGCTAGAGATTTTTACCCAGTCATGAATGTATGTGCATCCCTGTAAACCATTGTGATGGTGCATGACTAAATGACGGTATAGAAAAGTGTTTAAATTAAAATAAATAAATAAATACCCCTCCCATTGCACAACTGGACTAATAAACACAGCAAATGCAGCTTGAATGGATAATACAGGACCTCAGCATGGATGGTGAAGCATAGGGTTAATTCTGTAACAGCAAATACATGTGCAAGGTGCCCCAGTTTTAATTTACACATCCAGTTTCAGAGATATCTCCACTCAGTCCAGGCAAACGTACCCACGTGCAGTAGATGAGAGACCCACGCACGTTTACTCGCAGGCCACTTCCCGGGTAAAGCTGCGTTCTTTTACCTCGGAAATGGCTCTGCTTAGAGCACTGAGCAGTGAGGGAAATCCACTAACCCCTCTCGTTTCTGCCCCTCTCCAGAGAAGTTTGCGGTGCACTGGTGCTCTCTGCTGACTGACACCGCAGGCCCTTTTGCCTCGTGCCATAGTGTGGTGAACCCGACTACCTACCAAACGGTAATTTTCATTGGCATGCGGCTTTCCTTTTCATGTACACGTTCTTCTTCTGTCTCTGTCCTCTTTCCCCCAGCTGCTTATAAACGTCAGGCATAAGCAGCTACAGTGTATTTTCACTTAGTTTCAATTTTTAAAAAATTTAAAAAATCCAGCATAGGTACTAGAGAATTTCAAAGGAAAATGCACAACTCGGAGCTCAAATGGGTAGTAGGGGATGCTGGTGACTGATATGGGGCAGCTGGGCAGAATTTAAAGGCTGATGTCTGTTTGTATGGTGTATGTATAGCAAATGATTATTCGGGCTCCTTCCTTCTGTAGAACTGCATATATGATACCTGCGTCTGCACAAAGAGCGAGGACTGTATGTGTGCGGCCCTGTCCTCTTATGCCCGAGCCTGTGCCGCCAAAGGGGTTTCGCTGAGCGGATGGAGGAAAAATGTCTGCAGTAAGTGATAGAACCAATTAGAAATCTTTCATGTGCCATGTTCTACTCTCAATCTCCTTCAGAGAAATGAGTGAAAAATGTCATCTAATCTGAAATGTGGCACGAGAAGTGGTTGTGAAATTATCCCACATTGGGTCATTTGTTCCTTCCTTGGGTCATTTGTTCCTTCCGTGGCAAGTGCCAAACTCTAACTACTGTCAGAGAAAGAGCTGTCTTGTTGGCAGGCCCAAAACTGTGGAACTCTATGCCACCTGAATTGAGGCTACAAAGAGATATGAAACTGTTTAGAAAGGCGCTAAAAATGTGGCTTTTTAATCAAGCATTTGATATAGAACTGTGCAAATGATTTTATCTTTATTTTAATTATTTTTTATTTCATTTTAATCCATTTATTGTAAGTGATTTTATTTATGAACTAATTAATGTTTATTTCAGTTTTATTTTAAGACCAAATTGTATTTTAATTTGTGTAATTTGATTTAAGTATTATGTCTGTTCTTTTTAAAGTTTTTACAATGTAAACCGTTGTGAAGGTTGAAAAACTATACATCGGTATATAAAATTGAATAAATAAATACATTAGATTCACATTTAGTAGTGTGTCCGGGGCTAGCAGTATAGTGTAAAGGTGAAATTGCTCTGCAGTCTCCCTGTCTACCTCTTACTGGGTGATCCTGAGCAGATCACGGAAATCTCCCAGTGCACGAACTTAAATGGTATGCTTTTTGCGTAGGAACATTGAATCTGTGAATTATCGTGTGCAGTACTGTGACAGTACTATGTATCCGTACATATTCATCTGCATTCAAGGCCACAATTGTATGAATATAAATATTCCCTAACAATACATTAGTATAACTGAATTTTACTCTGCTTTTCTCCAAAGCCAAATATACTACTACCTGCCCCAAGTCCCTGACATACAGTTACTCGATCTCTTCCTGCCAACCCACCTGTCGTTCTCTCAGTGAACCTGACTTCACCTGTAACATCAAGTTTGTTCCAGTCGACGGTTGCACCTGTGAGGAAGGGCTGTACCTGAATGATGATGGCACATGTGTGCCTGCCACTGTTTGCCCTTGTTACTACAAGGGATCTGCTGTGGCCTCTGGCGAGGTCATTCATGAGAGTGGCATGATATGGTAAGTAGACCTTTTACCTTTTAGAAAACATTTTAAGTGGGATGTGCCTTTCTTCCTTGTTTCTGCCTCATGCCAGGCTAGAAAAATGACCCAACACCCAGATCTACCTGTAGGATTATAACTTCTTAAGTCCTGTCTGCTTGCATGCCCTGTATTGTCCTATATACTGATCAACAGCATGTATGGACCATAGATATATAAGTGCAAATTTAATCCTGATGAATTAAAGTTTAGTAATTTTACAGATATTTTGTGACTGTAAGTGAAAGCACTGCAAGCAGAGAAGGTGCTGAAGAAGGATATATATGATGGATATTTGGCCTGTTTATAAACTATCATATAATATTATTGTGTACACAGTGTATACTGTGTTAGCCACTTCTAATTTCAAGCAATTGATAGGGTTCTTTTACATTGTTATGACTCCAAAGAAACCCACAGGATGCCACAGATTGTAAGTGGTCAGCTGCATAAGAACCATACAAAGTAATGGTCTCTAGCTCTGGTCCTCTCGGATCACCAACAGATTTAGTTTTCAGATTTGGTCGCCATCTCAAAGTCAACCAAACTGTTTTGCACATATATCCTTGTGTACAACCTGAAAGTAGGGTTGCAGTCTGACACCAGAATAACAGAATAGGTGATCTAGTCCGGGTTTTACCACTTTGCATGCATGGAGTCGTAGTTCTGATCTTTCCCACTTTGCTTAGGGAAATCAATGGAAACATAAGAACTACAACCCCATGCATGCAATGTGGTAAAACCTGGACTGGACTTGCAGCTAGTAAAGTTCATATATCCCAGAAACACTGCACAAAAGTCTCCAGGTAAAGACTTGTGCTTCTTCTCATACTAACAAGTTGCTTGCAAAGATGAAGGACCTATAAATCCACAGAGTACTGTACTGCCTCATAGATTTAAATCCACAAATCCTTTGTAATACCCAACATGTTTCACTGATGTCATGGCTTCTAAAGGGGATATGCAGCTGTTTTTTGTATCACCATTGTATGGATCCCATGAATTCATCAGTCATGTTCAGAATTTCAAACCTCATCTCAACAAGGATCAAAGTTTCAACCCAAGTTACACCACTTGAAGAAATGTAACTCGGGTCTGAAACTTTGATCCTCCATTTGTTTTTTTTGTTTTGGAACAAATGAATAAATTCAATTATTTGTTCAGTTCATCTTTCATTTTACATTAATGTCAATGGGGAAGGCCCCATTAAATTCATTGTAAAGAAAAATGGCTGCAATCCAGAACCAATGCTGGGAACTGGCCCGAGGCCCTGGTCTTGTCGTCAAGGCTGAAGCCTGATGCTGGGTCCCAACCAAAGCCAGGTCATGAATGACGAGGTTCAGGCCTAGCCCTCTGATGTTAGGGATCTGCTGCTGGGGCCCGTGCCCAGTTGCCAAGACCTGGGCCTAAAACCTAGGCCTAGGACTGATGCTGGGGCTCAGTCTAGGCCAGGTCCCAGTTACCGAGGCCTAGTCCTAGGTGTACTATAAATCAAATAATAATAATGATAATCATCCAACCCCAGGGTCTGGCCAATGAAACGCTGAGGCCTGGGCCTGACGCTGAGCCTGGGGGCTGAGCCTGGGGGCCTAGTGGCCCAGGAGTATTAAGCTGAGCCTGGGGGCCTAGTGGCCCAGGAGTATTAAGCCTTGCATATTCTGGGGATAGGGAAATACCTACAGTACCTGAATGTAAACCGATGTGATACCTCAGATCGAATGTCTGTATATAAAAATAATAAATAAATCGAGTAACAATGGCATTCTCCACCTGAAGGTTGTCCCACAGTGACATTACTGTGCTGCAACTTCCAGGTGGCGAATGCCATTGTTACTTGATGGATCAATAAAGGCCTACTATTCCTGGACCTCGTAGCCAAGGTCCAAGCTCTGGTGATATGACCCTGCCTTGGCCAGCCCTGGCATCAGTCCCGAACCTATGCAGGCACTGGCCTGGGCCTAGCCTTAGACCCTAAGTCCAGGCCTTGCAGATCAGGACTTTGCTTTGCCTGGACCCTGGCATCAGATTCAGGCCTGGGCTATGGGCCAAGGACTCGGGTCTTGAGCTGGACCCAAGTGTCAGACCCAGGTTTAGGTCTATTGCCTTGGCCTGGCCTTGGTGACTGAGACCCAGCGTTGACATTGGACGTGGTCCCAGGTGTAACTAGGGGTTAAAATATCAAATAAGAGGGTAAAGAATATTTCTTTTTTTTTTTTTACTGACCTGAGTCCTGGGGCTGTAAGAAAACATTGCTGGGATGTGGCATGCTTTCCCTACCTCTCACTATCTGGGAGGGAAGGAGATGTTGTGGCTTGAATTGGAGGAGACTCTGGAGCTGTGTGACAAGTTTCTTTACGTTCAGGCAGTGACAGGCTGCATAGAAAAAAAAAAGACCAAATGCATTGTATTATCAGTGCTGGCAGGAAAAGAAAAACTCTGGGGAACTTAGAAGCCTCAGGGTAGGTGAGGTGAGAAGTTTTGAGTTGTTTTGCCTTCTTCTCCCTGTTCAGTTACAAGGGGTGGGCAGGACTTAAGTAAAGTGAGCTGAGAAGGAGGAGCAGTACTGCAGATTTTTATTCTCATTTTGCTATGGCAGTCCAGCTAAAGCTAGGGCTCATGGGATGTTAATGCTGAAGGCTATGCAGATTACCAGCCCCCATTATCTTGTGAGGTTTTGTTTTGCACTTGGAGAGCAACAGTGATCACAGAGAGCAGAGCAGACTGGTGCTACAGCTTTGGACGCGCTAACCCCACATTTTGCATCGGGGTTTGTGGACGTGCATCCTCAGGAAGTATCATCTCCTCCTCGGACTAAGGGTCCACATCTTCTCAACCTTCATAACACTAGCATACAACAATCAGAACTGGCTAATTTGTATACATTTGAAAATCGATGTGACATTTGGAGTTCAAAACATTACTGACTGGCTTTATACTTTCACCGAATAATTGTTACATCGTGAGGCCAGCATTCAGCCAGATGTCTTAAGACAAAGTTAATTGGACCACTTTGTCTAGATACATTTTATGGGTAACTGTAGACCTGCTATTTCACCAACTAAAGTTAACCAGGTAACTTTCACTGCCCAGTGTTGAATATCAACAATAACCAGGCAAAAATGTATCCCTCCTCAGGAAGACTGGCCTGTTTTTTCTGTATAAATTTTGTGCTTCAATTTACCCTAATAAAATTTAGTCAGTAATCAGGTTAAAAAATTGAAACAAGATTTGTCCAACTAACTGTTGAAGTTAGCCAGACAACACCTTTAAATATGGACTTCAGGGTATATTGAGATTTATAGTTAAACAATTCTTATTTTTAGGTAAAAAGCCATGACAGGATTATGTTATCTGTAGTTAAACCTGACTCGTGAAAAAGAGCAATGAACTGAAATTAAAAGGATCTATGGCATCTACTTTGAGATGTCTCTCTTATCTAAGACCATAAGGGGGGCACTTTGCAACCACATAGCCCAGAAAATAAAAACAGAGAAGAAACAGGTTTACACTGCAGCTCATGATTTTCCCTCTCCCTTACAGCACCTGCACACAAGGGAAGCTGAGCTGCATTGGAGGCCAAACTTCACAACCAGGTAACAAAAAAAAAAACATTTCCTCCAGCTCTCCTTACTTAATCTCCTGCCATCAGGCCTCTTGCGCAAGCTATTCTGGTTTTTATAGTTAAGGAAGCAATTGGCTTTTCATGTTATACTTTACCTTTAACATTGGGTGTAATCAGCCATCCAATGAGACATTCCTTTATCCATTCCCTTATTCAGCTGTGCCCAGCAGTGGGATCCATTCCCTGCTTTTCCTGCTCCATGATGCAGGGGTTCCCATTAGTTTTGCTGCACTGATCATTGATACTCCATGGCCAGCTGTAATGCAGATCCCCTTCAGTTCTCTTCCCTGCATACTCACAGAGTATGGGGCACGCTAGACATTGTAAGTGATTGCTGCTGGACATCGTTTTGCCAAGATGATTTCAGTTGATCCTGGTTTTGCAGTATATTTGCCTCCTTTATTCATTTTTTAGTTTGGTCACAGTGTGGATAAGTGCAAGGTGATGCATATAGGGAAAAATAACCCATGCTATAATTACACAATGTTGGGTTCCATATTAGGTGCTATAACCCAAGAAAGAGATCTAGATGTCATAGTGGATAACACATTGAAATCATCGGTTCAGTGTGCTGCGGCAGTCAAAAAAGCAAACAGAATGTTGGGAATTATTAGAAAGGGAATGGTGAATAAAACGGAAAATGTCATAATGCCTCTGTATTGCTCCATGGTGAGACCGCACCTTGAATACTGTGTACAATTCTGGTCACCGCATCTCAAAAAAGATATAATTGCAATGGAGAAGGTACAGAGAAGGGCTACCAAAATGATAAGGGGAATGGAACAACTCCCCTATGAGGAAAGACTAAAGAGGTTAGGACTTTTCAGCTTGGAGAAGAGACGACTGAGGGGGGATATGATAGAGGTGTTTAAAATCATGAGAGGTCTGGAACGGGTAGATGTGAATCGGTTATTTACTCTTTCGGATAGTAGAAAGACTAGAGGGCACTCCATGAAGTTAGCATGGGGCACATTTAAAACTAATCGGAGAAAGTTCTTTTTTACTCAACGCACAATTAAACTCTGGAATTTGTTACCAGAGGATGTGGTCAGTGCAGTTAGTATAGCTGTGTTTAAAAAAGGATTGGATAAGTTCTTGGAGGAGAAGTCCATTACCTGCTATTAAGTTCACTTAGAGAATAGCCACTGACATTAGCAATGGTAACATGGAATAGACTTAGTTTTTGGGTACTTGCCAGGTTCTTATGGCCTGGATTGGCCACTGTTGGAAACAGGATGCTGGGCTTGATGGACCCTTGGTCTGACCCAGTATGGCATTTTCTTATGTTCTTATGTTCTTATTGAGTAGTTAGAACATAGAGCTTTGAAATGGAGATGTAGGTTCAAATTCCATCTGCACCATTGACTGTATGACTTTAAGTAAGTGACTTATATCCCTTTCATTTGACCTCTACTTACGTTTGTGAGCACTTCAAAGCAAGGGCCTTGTGACACAATAATTTATCTTCAATGGCACTTGATTAACAATTAATACATATTGCTGCTATTTTTCTTCCAGTCTGTACCTCGCCCATGGTTTACTTTGACTGTACCAACACTACCCAGGGCACCATAGGGTCCGAATGCCAGAAGAGCTGCCACACGCTTGACATGGAATGTGTAAGTGTCCAGTGGCAGGTCTGGAATGGGGAAGGAGGAAGCCAGAAATATATCCCGTCCATTCAGAAATGGTTTTATAGCATAAACTAAGGCTCATGTACAGGTCGTGTACCCACGCCAGTATCTCTGTTTATGAAGCCAATGACATTGGTGATGGCGTGAAAAAGATGCAAAACATTATAAATAACATTTTCAGAACTGTTGTAATGGGCTCAGACTGGAAGTCAGACAAGGACTGGCAAGTGGCAGTGTGATGTTATCAGAAGGTTGTGATTATTCTGCTGAGTATTGCTGGATATTGTAATTATCTTACTGAAATGAAACGTATTACATTATCCTTTTCTAATCTGCATACCAAGACTGTGAGCTACAACAGGTAGAGAATATCCATTGATTTCTTTCTTCAGCTTTTAGGCCAATGTTGAACATCCATGGTGGTGCAGAGAAACCTTTGCATCAACGCATGTTTCACCTCAGCTTTCTCTGCTGCTGTTATATTATCTCCCTTCATGTGAAATCATTTCCTGCTTTCTCTCTGACATTTACAGTACAGCACACAGTGTATCTCTGGCTGTCTGTGCCCTGAGGGACTGGTGTCTGATGGCAATGGCACCTGCATCACAGAAGACCGCTGCCCATGTATCCACAACGAAGCCACCTATGAGCCTGGGGCCACGATCAAAGACAGCTGTAATACGTGGTACGCACCTGATCCCAAACCACTTAACCCTCCCCAAATCACATGGACATAGGTTTTCTAGAGGATACTAAATATCTTTTGTAGTTTAGACACAGAGCAAAATAAAAGCAGGAAAAAGACTTGAAAATGTTAATATGCAGCAATTAGATTTTAGAGAATGTCTATAAAAATGTTTCTCCATTTTAATGCAAGAAAGATAGAAGAAGAAAGAGTGCAGGAATTATTTTTATTTTTATAATTATTGGCCAAAGTTGATAAACAGAAAATACTAAAAGCTAGATTGAATGGATGCATGCACTGATAAAGATGTATTCATTTTGAGTTAAAAGAATTTCTGATTCTAGATAGCCAAAAGTAAATAAATGTTCAAGAAAGAGATTTTTCTCTCATATTTGCATGTTTTTGCTCCCTGTTTCAGTACATGTAAGAACAGAATGTGGCAGTGTACCAACAAACCCTGCCTGGCAACTTGTGCTGTATATGGAGATGGACATTACATCACCTTTGATGGAAAACGCTATAACTTCAATGGAGACTGCGAGTACACCTTGGCCCAGGTAAAAAATAAAACGTTTTTATTGGTTCTTCTAATGTAGACGATACTAGGGTACTAAATCAGTTTACACTATAATTGGCAATCTGTAACTAAGCTATCACTTTACTATTTTCCTCAGGATCACTATGGTACGAACACCACCAATAGCACCTTCCGAGTTGTCACTGAGAACATCCCCTGTGGCTCCACTGGAACCACCTGCTCCAAGGCCATTAAAATCTTCCTTGGCGTGAGTAGCTTTGCTTGCATAAAGTGCATGGTCCTTTCTCTGAAAAGGAGATTTAGGATTTCACACTGTTCTTGGAGTCTAAGCCACCTACAAAATTACATTTTCTGCTGCTCCTAATTCTGTTTTATATAAACCTCTTAAGTATTAGGGATGTTCATTCGTTTTGAACAAATGCATAATCCGCAACGTATAGGTCCCTATTCGTTGCATTCGTGGGTCTGCGAAACGTATGACGTACCCCCACGAATGCAACATATCATTAACGAATAAAACCCCCACCCTCCTGACTCCCGCAAGGCTTGCCAAAAGTCCCTGGTGGTCCAGCGGGGGTCCTGGAGCGATCTCTTGCACTCGTGCCGTTGGCTGCCAGCATTCAAAATGGCGCTGATAGTCTTTCCCTTACTATGTCACAGGGGCTACCGGTGCCATTGGTCGGCTCCTGTCACATGGTAGGAGCAATGGACGGCCGGTGCCATCTTGTGCTCCTACCATGTGACAGGGGCTGACCAATGGCACCAGTAGCCCTTGTGACATAGTAAGGGTAAAGGCTATCAGCGCCATTTTGAATACTGGCAGGAGATTGCTCCAGGACCCCCGCTGGACCACCAGGGACTTTTGGCAAGCTTTGGGGGGGTCAGGAGGGTGGGGGTTGTAGTTAATTAAATTTAAAGGGTTGGGTTGGGGGGGGGGGGTGACGAATACCGAATGCAACTAATGGACAAATTGGGTTTCCCCCAATGAAAACGGAAGCAACAGATTTGGGTTCTGGCGCAACGAATACCGAATAGCAACGTATCTTTTCCCTCTGCACATCCCTATTAAGTATTCATCCTCTGATGCAACTTAAACAGGATTGCTTTTAGGGCATCTTTTTTTCAGGGCACACATTCTTCTTGCTATTATGAATGTGCCAACATAGTTGGCATCTTTAATGTTTGAGGTTGGTTCTCACAGCAGCTGCATGTGAACTTGTCTGAAACAATGCAAACTATGTCTACCAGCATCTTCTTTATATAAAAAGTTTGCGACTGATGTATCTCTTGGTTTACTTTTTAATGAATTTAGTACTTGTGAGTGGTGCCAGCCTGACAGCACTGGAATCCTCCATAGTCTTCCATTTATTTGCAAAACAGGCAGAGCACGGGCAGCATCAGTGCAAGCCCAAACAGCTCTGTCAATGTGCCTCAGCCCTGCTCTGGAAGAACCACCTCTAGGGGCAAGAGGGAAACTCATTCTCCAGGTCTGCGCAGTCTTTGGCCTCTCTGCTAAATGGTGTCAATTAGTGCAATGTGGTCATGTGGAAACCTCTGCACTGGAAAATGGACTGAGACCACCAAATTATTTACATAGAGCAATGCTTTAAGCTCTTATTCTGCGATCACTTTGAACCAATGATCTAGAGGTAAAAGGCTCTGTACACTAAAACAAACTCAGCCCGATTTTTGAAGGGCCACTTGCATAAAAAACGGGGGTTACACGCGTGGCCAGGCCTTGTGCGTGCCGCGCAAATTTTAGGCCAGGGCCGGCCACGCGTGTAACCTCCATTACACACCAAAGTGCCGGGCCCTGCAAAAGGGGCAGGCTGGGAGCGTGGGCTGGGCAGGGTTGGGGGATGGTCTGGGAGAGCATCATTAGCCACTGTCCCGGGGGACTGGGAGGGAACTGGGGAGGCCTGATTAAGTCGCTGTGCATATTTTGCTAAAATCCACCCCCCCCCCACGTGCACGAGTCACAGGCCGCACGCACATGAGCGTGTGGATTTTAAAATCTGGTGCTCATGTGCGCGCAGCTATCAGATTTTATAACATGCGCATGCTGGCACGCACATGTTATAAATTCAGCACATCCAGGTGTGCACACCAGGATCCACCGCACATGGGCACACATGCACGGGTCTTAAAATCGACCCCTCTGGTTTTCTGATACTGAGACAGCCATAGACTTGCTATAGATATTTAGATCATTGTAAGGGATATTCTTAAGTGTATTCCACGTGATATCTACCCAGTGAGAGAATATCAAAGTGATGTATAAATGTTACTTATGGCATCTTCAAAGAAGAAATAGTGCTTATGACAAGAACGTTTCCTCGGGTCTGCTGAATCAGCTCTGCATCTGTAGGCAGGTTGGGGGAGGGGGGGGGGAGCAGGAATCTGTCTGCTACAAAACAGTGCCAGCTGCCCTTCCACCTTCCTTGCGATCCTAAGTTAGGTAAAAGACAATATGTATTCTCCTCAGAAATAGGCTTATTTATCAGATTTGGCAGGACATAGCATTTAGCAATTAACAACAATTTCTATCTTTAACATCCTGGCTACTAAGCACCAGTTTTCTCTAAAGAAAGTTCTGTATCGTGGGTGGTAAGAAAACATTAATGAAAATTACCTCCACTCCTCTATTGGTAAATCGCAATTTATTAAAGCAGATGCAAGGATGATTAATTGACTATCATATTAGGCTTTATCGGCTTGAGTAAATCCCTTATGGTACTAGGGATGTGAATCGTTTTTTGACGATTTAAAATATCGTCCGATATATTTTAAATCGTCAAAAACCGTTAGGGCCACGATACAATACCAATTCCCCCGATTTATCGTCAAAAAATCGTAAATCGGGGGAAGGGAGAGGGCAGGAAAACCGGCACACTAAAACCCCCTAAAACCCACCCCCGACCCTTTAAATTAAATCCCCCACCCTCCCGAACCCCTCCCCCCAAATGCCTTAAATTACCCTGGGGTCCAGCGGCGGTCCATAGCTAAATCGGGGGAAGGGGGAGGGCAGGAAAACCGGCACACTAAAACCCCCTAAAACCCACCCCGACCCTTTAAATTAAATCCCCCCCCCTCCCGAACCCCCCCCCCCCAATGCCTTAAATTACCCTGGGTAGAGCGGCGGTCCGAAACGGCCTCCTGCTATTGAATCGTGTTGTCTTCAGCCGGCGCCATTTTGCAAAATGGCCGCCGCAAAATGGCGGCGGCCATAGACCAACACGATTCGACTGCAGGAGGTCGTTCCAGACCCCCGCTGGACTTTTGGCAAGTCTTGTGGGGGTCAGGAGGCCCCCCCCCAAGCTGGCCAAAAGTTCCTGGGGGTCCAGCGGGGGTCTGAGAGCGATTTCCTGCCGCGAATCGTTTTCCGTATGGAAAATGGCGCCGGCAGGAGATCGACTGCAGGAGGTCGTTCAGTAGGGGTCCGGAACCCTCGCTGAACGACCTCCTGCAGTCAATCTCCTGCCGGCGCCATTTTCCGTACGGAAAACGATTCGCGGCAGGAAATCGCTCCCAGACCCCCGCTGGACCCCCAGGAACTTTTGGCCAGCTTGGGGGGGCCTCCTGACCCCCACAAGACTTGCCAAAAGTCCAGCGGGGGTCTGGAACGACTTCCTGCAGTCGAATCGTGTTGGTCTATGGCCGCCGCCATTTTGCGGTGGCCATTTTGCAAAATGGCGCCGGCTGAAGACAACACGAAACTACCAAACACAAACAACGCTGAAGACAACACGAAACTACCAAACACAAACAACTCATTCTCATCTGACGTCAGAGACCTTGGAGCATGGCTTGATAATCATCTAAACCTAAAAAAGTTTGTAAACAATACCACAAAGGACTGCTTTTACAAACTGCAAGTCCTCAAAAAACTTAAACCCCTCCTTCACTTCTCCGACTTCAGGCTAGTACTGCAATCCATCATTCTTTCTAAGCTCGACTACAGCAACTCCCTGCTTCTAGGTATACTCGCCAACACTATCAAACCATTACAGATGGTTCAGAATTCAGCGGCTAGAATTCTAACTAGCACTAATAAAAAAGATCATATCATCCCAATCCTTCGGAACTTACATTGGCTCCCCATTAAACAAAGGATACTCTATAAGGTACTCACTATCATACACAAAGCGACAAACAAACTAGCCCCCATCACATTAAGCTCTGAACTCCAACCGCACACTTCCTCCAGACCAATCAGAAGCGCATACAGAGGAACACTGCATGCTCCGCAATTAAAATCATCATTGAGCAAACGAGCGCTATCCTCAGCAGGCCCACACCAGTGGAACACGCTTCCCCCAGATCTTAGACTAGAACCCAGTCATCAAGAATTCAAAAAAAGACTGAAGACTTTTCTCTTCCAACAAGCTTTCCCAGACGCTTAATCTTACTGTGACGGACAGACTTCCTAATTACTAGGTATCCCTTATTATGGACACTGTATCAAATACTACTATTAAGAATCTGCAACTGGACAATTATCTTGGAGCTCAAAAATTCACTTTATTTCATATATTTATTTGGCATTGCTTATTTTTATATTTATTGCTACGTTAAATAGTTATACTTCTTATATATAAAATATTATATTTCTTTATTTATTTCCAGTTAAACTATTATCACTTTATTTAGTATTATGTTAAATTGTCAACCAGTTATACTGTTCCATATGTTCTACGGTTCCATGTAAAGCTCCGCTCTCTGTTGAGCAGTTCTTCGTTTTATGTAAACCGGAGTGATTTGTAGACCCTACAAGAACTTCGGTATATAAAAATAAAAAATAAATAAATAAATAAATAAATAGCAGGAGGCCGTTTCGGACCGCCGCCGTTCCGGACCGCCACTGGATCCCCAGGTAATTTAAAGCATTTGGGGGGGGGGGGGGGTTCGGGAGGGTGGGGGATTTAATTTAAAGGGTCGGGGTGGGTTTTAGGGGGTTTTAGTGTGCCGGCTCACAATTTTAACGATTTTCACGATACTTTACCCACCCAAACGGCAACAATACGATTCCCTCCCCCTCCCAGACGAAATTGATCGTTAAGACGATCGAGGACACGATTCACATCTCTATATGGTACAGCCTTTTATATAATCATCTGTCAATAATGTTGTGAAAGGGCAACTTCGTATACAGTGATCATTATACTTGAATTATTTTGTTTGATTTTTCATAATGCAATCAAAAATTCAACTTCATAAGCCAAAGGAAGTCAAAGTCAGAAGATCAAATAGCTTATCTCATAATCCATTATGTAGTCAAATGCCGACCGTGATCCCCGACACGGGACCGTGTTTTAAGCTCCTCTCCAGCTCTTCTTCAAGGGACAATTATTCAATTCTTATAATTTAAGCATTGTTGAAAGCTGTCATTCTCTTTTAACTCCAATGGTGTTTATTTACCGGAAAAATTTGATCTTCTGACTTTGACTTCCTTTGGCTTATGAAGTTGAATTTTTGATTGCATTATGAAAAATCAAACAAAATAATTCAAGTATAATCACTGTACATGAAGTTGCCCTAGCACAACATTATTGACTGATGATTATATAAAAGGCTGAGCTATAAGGGGTTTACTCAAGCCGATTAAGCCTAGTATGATCAATTAATCATCCTTGCATCTGCTTTAATAAATTGTGATTTACCAATAAAGGAGTGGAGGTAATTTTCATTATAGAAATATAGAAACATAGAAATGACGGCAGAAGAAGACCAAATGGCCCATCCAGTCTGCCCAGCAAGCCATGCATTCCTCTTTTCTTTTTCTCTCTCTCATACTTGTTACGCTTGGCTTCCAGTACTCTCCAGTTCTATTTCCCCTCCCCCCACCATCAATGTAGAGAGCAACGCTGGAACTGCATCCAAGTGAATATCCAGCTCAATCAGGGGTAGTAACCGCCGCAATAAGCAGGCCACACCCCTGCCCCTGTCCACCCAGACTATGCAATCCACATACAGATCCTCCCTTCCTCATTCCCCCTGCCGTGGAAGCAGAGAGCTATGCGTTGAACGAGAAGTATCAGACTTTCTCCCCTGCTGTTGAAGCAAAGAACTACACTGGACATGCATTGAAAGTAAAGTATCTGCCCAGCTACACCCCGCTTCCCTGTGAATACAATTTTTTTTTTCTTCCACATTACCTCTCGCCGTTGAAGCCCAGAGCAATGACAGAGTCTCATCAACTGTGTGTATGTACACTGAACAAGGGTATTATCTCCAGGTAGTAGCCCCCATTTCCGCGAGCCACATTAACAAACAACAAATATTGAACAAGCCTAATAATTGGCAATACCTATAGCCTACGACCTCACCGGTAATTTTACATACTCTTACCCACCCCTGTTTTGTTTTTTTTTTGGAGATGGCAGCCCTCCATTCTTCCGCTCCGTGAAGGTGGAACACTGACCACTGGCATCCCGCTCCGTGAATGCCTCTGTGGCTACTGCCGCTCCGTGCAGTGTTCTGCCGCCTCCTTCCACCTTTGGGCTTGCGGGCCCCAGTTATTGATCCCTGCATCTGCTACTTTTCGTGGCTCTGACAACTGCCCCCCCCCCCCCCCCACAACAAGACCTTTAATTAGGTCTTTCCTGTTCTTCTATTTTGAGCCCTTCTATCTTGAGGGCTGCTGCTTGTTCAGCATTCTGTATGTGAGCCACCCTCTCTTTATTCACATCCTCTAGACTTGATGGATCCACAGTGTTTATCCTATGCCCCTTTGAAGTCCTTCACAGTTTTTGTCTTCACCACTTCCTCCGGAAGGGCATTCCAGGCATCCACCACTCTCTCTGTGAAGAAATACTTCCTGACATTGGTTCTTAGTCTTCCTCCCTGGAGCCTCAGCTCGTGACCTCTGGTTCTGCTGATTTTTTCTGATGGAAAAGGTTTGTCATTGTCTTAGGATCTTTAAAGTCTTTCAAGTATCTGAAAGTCTGAATCATATCACCCCTGCTCCTCCTTAGTGTAGTTGTCATCAGTACCCCACCTCAACAAAAAAACTATAGTTGTATTGGTATTATTTTTGGTTTGGTAACAAACATGCCATAAACCTTAGCCTGCTTAAGATACTAAAACTTATGACCAACTTACTTACCCCTGATTTGAACTTTCAGGTGATTCCTCTGTTCACCTCTGAAGAAGGTTCCAGCTACTGGAGAGCGTGGGCAGTGGAAAGGCTAGCTTCCTGGCTTGGTACGGGTTGAGCTGCATGGGCTGGTTTTCACCTTTCAGGATAGCAGGGAGATCTAGTCTGTTTTGGACCCTTCTCTCGCTTCCAGGAATCCCTCAGCAGAGGTTCTTGCTTTCAGGGTTTTCTTCTCAGGTTTACGTTCAGGAATTGGGACTCTTCTTCCTCCGGGCGTCCGGGACTGGCCTCCTTGGTCCCTTTTTGGCTTCCGAGTCACTCTTCCAGGAGGTTCTTCTTCTTTCTGGCCTTCTTTTCCGCCTTTTTTTCTCCTCCTTGCCCCCTTGTCTTATACTTTGCAGCTGATAAATATGCATAAGCTCATGCAAACCCTCGTGGTGGGTGGAGGATCTCTTGCCACATTGCAGGTCTTCTCCCCCCCCCCCCCCCCATTTCTTTGGGAGGGGTCCTGCCACATTGGCAGACCAAACTGCATGTCAGAGCGTCAGAGTGTCAGCACTGTCTCATGCTGCCCCCCTTTTTCTTCCAAGGGTGGGGGTCTCTGCTTGAATGTCTCTAACACTTGCTTAGGATCTTAAGTTGTTGTTACGGCTGTGGCTGCTGTACTACCGCCTCACCACCAGGGGTCCCTCTAGTGCTGGCTTTCCTGACAGGCCCAGTCCATCTCCTATGTCCACTCTATGCTCTGGGTGTGCCCTCTTAACCCTGCCTGACAGTTGCCTCGGTGCTTCGGCATCGAGCTCACCTGGGCTCCCTGCTCTAGCCTGCCTTGCGTGGCCTTCGGGCCTATCCTTGCCTTGCCTTGCCTTGCGTGGCCTTCGGGCCTATCCTTGCCTTGCCTTGCCTTGCGTGGCCTTCGGGCCTATCCTTGCCTTGCCTTGCCTTGCGTGGCCTTCGGGCCTATCCTTGCCTTGCCTTGCCTTGCGCGGCCTTCGGGCCTATCCTTGCCTTGCCTTGCCTTGCGCGGCCTTCGGGCCTATCCTTGCCTTGCCTTGCCTTGCGCGGCCTTCGGGCCTATCCTTGCCTTGCCTTGCCTTGCGCGGCCTTCGGGCCTATCCTTGCCTTGCCTTGCCTTGCGTGGCCTTCGGGCCTATCCTTGCCTTGCCTTGCCTTGCGCGGCCTTCGGGCCTATCCTTGCCTTGCCTTGCCTTGCGCGGCCTTCGGGCCTATCCTTGCCTTGCCTTGCCTTGCGCGGCCTTCGGGCCTATCCTTGCCTTGCCTTGCCTTGCGCGGCCTTCGGGCCTATCCTTGCCTTGCCTTGCCTTGCGTGGCCTTCGGGCCTATCCTTGCCTTGCCTTGCCTTGCGCGGCCTTCGGGTCTATCCTTGCCTTGCCTTGCCTTGCGTGGCCTTCGGGCCTATCCTTGCCTTGCCTTGCCTTGCGCGGCCTTCGGGTCTATCCTTGCCTTGCCTTGCCTTGCGCGGCCTTCGGGCCTTTCCTTTCTTTGCCTTGCCGTGTGCGGCCTTTGGGCCTTCTTCCTTGATTTCCATACCTGGCCTACGGGCCTTCCGTGTGTGTGTGTGTGGCCTACGGGCCTTCTGACCTGCCTTGCCCCGTCTATGGTGTGTGGCCTACGGGCCTTCTGTGTGTGTGTGGCCTACGGGCCTTCTGACCTGCCTTGCCCCGCTATTGGTGTGTGGCCTACGGGCCTTCCGTGTGTGTATGTGTGTGTGGCCTACGGGCCTTCTGACCGCCTTGCCCTGACCCAGCCTGGACCCAGACACTGCTGACTGCCGCCTGCCCTGACCCAGCCTGTACTTGACACTGCCACTTGCCGCCTGCCCTGACCCAGCCTGTACTTAGACACTGCCACTTGCCGCCTGCCCTGACCCAGCCTGAACCCAGACTCTGATTCTTGCCGCCTGCCCTGACCCAGCCTGCACCCAGACTCTGATTCTTGCTGCCTGCCCTGACCCAGCCTGGTACCTGACTCTGTTTTCGAGCTTCCTGTCTCTCTCCACCTGGAGCCACCCTGCGGGGTGGTGTTCACGACTCCTGACCGGAGCCCAAGCGTAACAGTTGTATTGTTTCTTCTGTCTGGTATCAGGAACTGACAAACAGGTACACCTGATAAAGCCTCCTATACTGCTTAAGAACAAGGCCTCTTGTTCCACTGATGTGATGCAGTTTAAAGTTCATCTGGATAAATTTCCTTCTCTTGCTCTAGCAGGGTTTGGTCCTGTCAGAATTTATCCTGTACATAGCTATTATAATTCATAATTGGTGCATCATTGGTAAACAGGAGATAACACCCTATACATCTATAAATGGCATCATTCCTCAGTTACTAAATTACTTATGTATTGATTCCTGACCTCTTATTTGGTTTTGATTTATGCATTAGTACTTCAAGATGATGTTCACTGATGAGCACTTTGAAATAGTGGAGAGAGATAGTGGATTGGAGGTACCATACAGGATCCGTAGGATGGGCAGCTACCTGGTGGTTGAAGCCAAGAATGGACTGATCTTCATGTGGGATAAGAAGACAAGTATCTTCATCAAACTCAGCCCAGAATTTCAGGTAAGGTTTGTCTCTAAAAGCGCAAAGTCCCTCTGTCTGTGCAAAATTTACATATTATACAATGCATTAGGTGATTAAGAAGCACAGGATGAAATGATTTCATTGGATTCTCCTTGCAGGGGAAAATCTATGGCCTCTGTGGGAACTATGATGGAAATGCAATGAATGACTTCACCACCAGGAGTAGGTCTGTGGTCAAGGATGTGACAGAGTTTGGAAATAGCTGGAAATTCTCCCCTACCTGCCCAGATGCCAGTCAAACAAAGGATCCATGCACTGCAAACCCTTACAGGAAGTCCTGGGCAGAGAAAAAATGCAGCATCATTAACAGCGAAGTGTTTGCTGCTTGCCACCCTCAGGTATGATTCACTTTATCCTCGGGTTCCTGGTGAAGGGATAAAGTAGTATGCAACTAATGGAAACTGCAACTGACTGCTTTGACAATAAGTTCTTAGTAGGATGTGCTGTCATTTTAAAACTGTCGTCCATGCTTTAATTAATTATGTTGCCATTAGATTACTGCAGTTTCCTGTTACTAGGCTTACTCTCATCTTCACTCAAATCTTTGCAATTAGTGCAAAACTCAGTAGCTCGCCTTGTGACTGGCACCTCAGTGCATGGCCATATCTCTCCTGTATTAGCTAAATTGGCTTTCTGTTGTGAGTTATGTTCAGTTTAAGGTTCTGTGCTTGGTCTTCAACGTTCTCCATAACCAGACGCCACACTGTTTAATCTCTTCTGTTCAGAAATATCAACCTGCTCACTCATTATGCTCTGCATCACAGAATTTTCTTGAGGTTTCTTCTCCTAAGTTCATCATGCGACAGAATGTATACTATAGCTGTCCCCACCCTATGGAAAAAGCTCCCTGATGAATCAGGTTGTAGAATGACCTACTATGATTTAGAAAACTGCTAAAAATTAACCTGTTCTCCCTTGGCTATAATCTATAGTCAGTTAGCAACCTCAGCATGATATGGTTTTTGCTTGTTCTCCTTAGTTTTTAACTGATTTGTTTTGCTTGTCATGCCTCTTTGCTCCTAATATTTTTCTCATTGAAGTTTTGTAATTATTGTTTTTTGATTGTGTGTGTAACAAAGTAATCTGCTGAGAATTTTAGATTAGCGGAATACAAATTTAATGAATGAATGAATGAATGAATGAATGAATACGGTAAATAAATCATGAAAATATCTATGATATTTAATATATTGGTTTCTACCCAAAATAATATGAAAAACTAACAAACTTTGGCCTGGATTTATCAAAATGCGGTAAGTATCGCATGCGATAGCAAAAGGGATGTGTTTTATGCTAATATAGCACTTTGTGCACAGAGAGAGAGAAAGAGAGAGAGAGAGACTAGCCATAATGCTCTCTCCCAAGACAGGTATTTGTATCCCTATGAGAGGCCCACCTAGTAACTCGGGGCAAGGGTTAGGTGTTAGTGTGGGGGGTTAGGGGCCGCTTTGACAGTCAATGTGAGACGTACGAACAGAACAGTGGTCTCTTGTGAAGATTGGATGGCCTTCGAAGTGAGGAAACTCACTCCAAGATGAGATTTGGGCAATGTTCTCTCCACTTAGCTTGATGGACTCTGTACCTGGGTAACATCAAGCTAGGTTAAAGCAAATACCGTTACATGCATGCACATAAACTGCTTTCATCTGTACACAGGTAAACCCTGGAAAATATTATGAGGCTTGTGTGACAGATGCCTGTGCCTGTGACACTGGTGGAGACTGCGAATGTTTCTGTACAGCGGTAGCTGCCTATGCTCAGGCATGCGGCGAGGCTAACATTTGTGTATCCTGGAGAACCCCTGCAATCTGTCGTGAGTATTGTGTGCTGTTGCATTTCAAAAGAGAAACAATTATTTTCCACTATTGGTTTGTGATACTGTATGTAAAACACTGCAAGAAGCTGAAATTCACAACTCAGGCAAGTGATACACCATTTATACCCATCCTTCACCTCATACCCTATCCTTCCGCCCTTTCTCTCCATGATTTTCTACTGTAAAAAGTTAGACCCACTCCAACTATTCATATTCCTTATAAGTCAATATGTATGGCCACAGCAGATATTAAAATACAAGTAAACAGTTCTTAACAATATACTAACTAAACTTCCCTAACTTATCTGGAGAACGGACCATGCTTCCACCTGAACACACAGCTCCCAAGACCCATGTTATGTTTTGAAGTGCCAAAAAGAAGAATATAAATCAAATCAAATGCCTTATTGCACGAAAGCAGCATCCTGCTTTAAGAAGCTGGCTGTAAAAGCTAATACCTGACCAAAAACACTTGCCATAATCTTTCCAACTTCTTTGTACCGAAGGGGCATTAGAATCCTGTTTCTTGTAGTCCTTTCCAACACGACTCAAAGGGAAAAATCATTTTAGAAAGTAATGAATCTAAAAATCAAATCATGTAAGAAACCAGTCAGCATTAAAGGAATTATCTGGATCATGGAAATATTTCCAGAAAAGGTGTTGGAGATGTCTAGGCTGTTTAGCAGGAATAGTACCTAGAAAAATTACCGTTTGAACACACCCACATTCTGTATCCTGGAGTATACTCCTGTTTGCTTATGAGTGGGTGAACACTAGTCTGAATATATGTAGCAAAACAATAACAGCTCTAGGGATGTGCAGAGGGACGTCATACGTTGCATTCGGGATACGTATTCGTCGGGGGGGCAGATACGTTGCATACGTCCGTATGGCGTCCCGATACGGTTATACGTCTAATCCTATTCGTTACCCGACTAAAATTAAATTTACTAAAAACCCCCACCCTCCTGACCACCCCAAGACTTACCAAAACTCCCTGGTGGTCCAGCGGGGGTCCGGAAGTACTCTCACACCCTCGGTACCAGTTCAAAATGGCGCCGATAGTCTTTGCCCTACAATGTCACAGGGGCTACCGGTGCCATTGGTCAGCCCCTGTCACATGGCCATCGGCGCCATCTTGTGCTCCTACCATGTGACAGGGGCTGACCAATGGCACTGGTAGCCCCTGTGACATAGTAAGGGCAAGGCTATCGGCGCCATTTTGGTTCCTGGCACCCGATGGCACAAGTGCAGGAGATCGCTCCCGGACCCCGGCTGGACCACCAAGGACTTTTGGCCAGCTTGGGGGGGCCTCCTGACCCCCACAAGACTTGCCTAAAGGGGCTACCGGTGCCATTGGTCAGCCCCTGTCACATGGTAGGAGCACAAGATGGCGCCGATGGCTATGTGACAGGGGCTGACCAATGGCACCGGTAGCCCCTGTGACATAGCAGGTCAAAGGCTATCGGCGCCATTTTGAACTGGTACCGAGGGAGTGAGAGTGCAGGGGATGGGTCCCAGACCCCCCGCTGGACCACCAGGGAGTTTTGGTAAGTCTTGGGGGGGATCAGGAGGGGGGGGTTGTTTAAATTGGCGGCCAAATAATTCGGCGAAAATTCATTGTATTCGTGGGGAATTGTGATACGTTTCGCTTCCCCACGAATACAACGAATATTGGCACATCAATTGCGGATTGCCAATACGTAGGGACCAAATGCACACCCCTAAACAGCTCATCTTGTCCTGTTTAAGTGAGCCTTTAATGGATTAACATCAGGGAGGATAACTTTCCAACCTATGGGCCAGATTTTAAATCTTACGTGCGCGGGGTACATTTTTGCTCGCTACCCGGCATGCACACATGTACACCCGATTTTATAACATGGTCGGCGCATGCAAGGAGGTGCACACTTGTGCACCTTGCACGCGCCGAGCCCGAGGGGAGCCCCGATGGCTTTCCCTGTTCCCTCCAAGGCCACTCCAAAATTGGAGCGGCCTTGGAGGGAAATTTTATTTCGGTCCCCCCCCCCCACCTTCCCCACCCTTCCCCTATCTAACCCACCCCCCAGCCCTATCTAAATCCATCCCCCCTACCTTATTTTATTTTTTACGCCTGCCTCTTTCAGGCGTATCTTGCGTGCACTGGCCAGTTGCCGGCGCGCGAACCTCCAGCACGGCTGCTCTGCCGGAGGACTCGGGACCGCCCCTGGACCGCCCCTGGACCGCCCCCGGACTGGCGCCATACCCACGACCCCACCCCCTGCCCACCGCCCTGCCCCCGGCCCGCCCCTTTTTCAATGCCAGGGACATACGCACGTCCTGGCGCTTGTGCGCGCTGCCGAGCCTATGCAAAATAGGCTCGGCGCGTGCAGGAGTAGGTTTTCGGGGGTTACGCGCGTATCCCTTTGAAAATCAACCCTTATTTGCGGTATTGCTTTTGGACTCATAAGTGGACATGGGAAGAGTTAGCCTAGTATTTAATAAACTTTGCAGCAAGGTGCTGCACAATTTTTATAAAATACAGCATTCTTCTGCTGTGAAAATGTGTGTGTGTGTTTTGTACATGCAAATATTTGCCATGTAATGAAAGTGCTCAATTTCACTACTCATTTTATAAGTACACACATAGTTTTTACGCACAAAAGAAACCCATATATGCAGATATCTAACTATAATAAAGAGAAAAGTTGCCCCGCACTTGCATTGCTGATATGCAAATCGAGCTCCACCCCCTCCCTCACTATACTCTCCAGCTCCACCCCCTCTCACTGTATGGAAATGGAGCTCCACCCCCTGTGCTCTTCAACTCTGCCCTTCTCTCTTTCTCCATATTATCTAATCCACTGTCCACATATGGAAATTGCTCCTCTCTCTGATTGTACTCGCCACCTCTGTCCCTCTCTCTCTGAATTGTCCAGTCCCCTGTCTACTACTGCACATTACCCTCAAGCATAGCCTGTACTCTCTACTACCACACATCTCAATATTTCTCTATCCTTGGATGGGCTTTTACTACTAGTATTTTTTTTTTTACTTTTTATTTGTGAATTTTATATTAACAAAGTATAGCAAAACTTTGTCATGGAAACAGAGAGGATAACAATTGGAAAGCAAACAAAATTTCCAAATACAATAAGCAAGAAAAATACAATATAGTCACAATTGATATCCTCAAAAGAAAAAAGAGAGAACAAAAAGGGGAGGGAGAGAAATATGAGGGAGATTTGGGGAAATTATCAATTTAAATAGGAAAAAACACTAGCAAGAAAATCCTGGTTATACAAATATAGGACATTTTAGAACATTCTAGAGCATTATGAAACATTAGGAGCAGAAGAAGATATAAGAGCCTTCCTAGCATTTAAACTGCTCAGGTGAAAAATAAAACAAAACTATCTGAGCTATAATTTATGAAACATTTTCAGGAATAATGCAAAAGAAATGAAGCCCCCAATTCCACAGTATCCTTCCTAAGAGCTAGAAACCCCTTCTCAGTGGAGTAATCCTAGAAATATCTGGGAAAATTCTCATGTTCTGACCATAAAAAGGAATATTTAATTTCCAAAAGTATAAGGACATAACTTCAGATAGGTATGAATCAGAGACAAAGGAAACTAATAAGGTAGCCCTTTCAATAATCTCAGGACCTGAAGATTCCAGGAAATCTGTTAAATTCAATAAAGGCAAATTAGTTGGTCCTAGACCTTGAAAAGAAACTTGAGAAGATATTGGCAAAAAAAGTTATTTTATTAATGGAAGGGAAATCTTCAGATGAAATTCCTAGGACTTCCAAAAAATATTTCCACAAAGTAACACTAGGAAGTTCTCCCATAATCTTTTGAAAATTTAGAATCCTGAATTCAAGCCTGCAAGAGGCTTTTCCAACAGTTCAATCCTTCAAGATAAGAAGCCTCTATCCTGAATTAGCCTTGCTGGACCCCTTGTATCTTAACAGTATCTTGCTTAACCTCATCAATTTGAGTTAGGTGTTCTTGGATTAAATTTTCATTTCGGGTAACAATGGGGGTCTAATCTTGAAACAACAGAATCCACTTTGGAGACAGAGACAGAATTCTGCTGAAATTCTCCATAAACTCCCATAATGATATTAAAGTTATCACCGCTGGTTTATCCGGAATCCAAAATGCTTCCTTCGGCAATGGACCTGCAGAAGAAGAAACCATGGAAGATAAAGAGGAAACATAATGGCTCCCAAGGCCTCTTACCAGCCTTTAGCCATCTATAGGGGAAAAGGCAGGTTCATCTGCACCGATTAAGCCTTCAGGTTCCGGCAAAGATGATGGGAGAGGCGCCATTTTTTCCTCAGCCCCACCAGCGGGTATGCTAATATCATCAAGTATCCCGATCACGTCGCAGGAAAAGTTGAGTCTCTCATTGGCGGGCGGTCCAAATCTCAGGGGTTGAAAGAGACCTCATCCCCAGGCAGCGCCAACGCTTCCCCACCGAGAACAGCAATGGGGACCTCACTGCCGAGAGACCCAGGATCCAGAGAAGACATGAATGGCAAAATCAACTGCTTGCCAGGTAAAGCAGAGGGTCGATAGGGTAAACTCAAACTTTGCCTTTCCTCTTAGAAGCCATGATATTAAGCAGGAAAACATAAAAGGAAACAGAGCACAGCAGGACAATGTCTAGTCATTTGTGGCCACCTTGCTGTCTCCAAACTAGGGTTTCTTACCACTACTAGTATTTTAAAATATGCATATGTATTTGAAATCACCAATTTGCTGGTACCTCCATCAGTTTGCCCACTCCATCTCCAGTTCACCTACACTTTCTAGTACCTTCTAGTACCCTGAACTCCAGTTTACCCAGACCTCCCACCCCAAAATATCAGACAACAGACAAGTCCAATTTCATTTGTAAAAGTGTGTGAATAAGTTGGCTAATATATTTATGAAAAGCTCTTATACAATAGCAATTTCTATGCTTACCTCTTGACCCTGTCTTGAAACACCACTAGATCACTCCTTTTTTGCACTGGTAAATGGGTGTGAAGCCAAAAATATGCACTTACTTTCGATGAGCAAATACAGGCTACTTGATGCTATCTTTTCACTCATAACCCCTTTGAAAATTAACTTATCAACATCCTCCTGTGTATGCCAGTTTCTTATGTATCAGGTAGTAGAGGTGGGATGCTGTCAAATTAACCCACAATACATTCACCAAACATGATAGAAAGTGGATTAAATCTGTAGCAACAAGGAGACCTTTGCATTCAGGCTTACTGTCTGTATTCTCTTCTTTCTAAGCTGTGTTCTGTGATTACTACAACCCGGATGGAGAATGTGAGTGGCACTACAAGCCCTGTGGAGCTCCCTGTCTGAAGACCTGCAGGAATCCTAGTGGGGAATGTGTTAATGAATTGGCAGGTTTAGAAGGTAAAACAATATTGGACGATCAGTGACATTTATTGCACTTTTCTGCTCTGAGCTTTTGAGTGAAACATATTTAGGCAGCCCAGTTACAGGTGAATTTTAAAAGCTCAACGCGCACATCAATCAAAGGATGCATGAATATGTCGGACCGGCGCACACCGAGTGGATTTTAAAAGCCATTCGAGAAAGCACGTTATCTCCCGCTGCATGCACAAATAAAATGGTTTCCTAAAAGAAGCAGGGAATAGGCGTGATCCGGGACATGGGGCCTGGCCAAGAGACGAGTACATAAATACTTGTGTGCACTGGCGCACCCCGGAGTCCCCTGCCGCCTAACTTCTCTATGGATGATGTGTAAGTAATAAAACAAAAAATCTAGGCAGATCCGCAGGGTTTGAAGGGTTGGGACTAATAGGGGGAGAAGGGAGGCCATGAAACTATAGAGAGGTTTGGAAGTCATGTCCCTTAACTGGGCAAACTGAGAATTAGCTGGTAAAATTGGCAAAGGCATCAGCGAGCATGCCCTCAGTGGGCACGGAACGACAACCCGCATGCTGGTCTGAAAGTTACCATCCCTAAGAATTATGGTTTCTACTATGCACATGAAATTGAGGTTTGTGGTCCCTCTAGTGATACGTTTTTTAGAAAGTTAGTTAAGGCTACAAATGATTCCATTTTTTTATTAAGAAATATATTCTTCTTTTTTTTTTTTTTTATGTGATTTAAAAACCTAATTACTTCCACCAGTTCTCTCTGTACCGCCTCAGTGTACTCAGTCTAGCTGGCGATCAGTGCACCACTGACTCATAACTGCAAAATGTCTCGTGTGTTGAAATTTTATTGCTGTTGCTTTTGTTTCTTTTCTCTAACTGCGGAATTTGAATGTGTCCAGATACTCTAGGGTTTTCATTGTGTGGCATCTACTTCAAGTAGAAAATGCTTCTTTAAAAAAAAAAGATATGTGCATATATACAACCCCTGTGATTGCTGAACCTGGATAGTAATTCCAGAGGTCCTATCTCAAATTATAGGCTATAAGCAGTAGAGATGTGAGGCCCAATTGAGTTTTTGTTTATCGGCTGCGCCCAAGACGATAAACAAAAAACCCACCCCGACCCTTTAAAACTGACCCCTTAGCTTCCCCCACCCTCCCGAATCCCCCTAAACATTTTACAAATACCTGGTGATCTAGCGGAAGTCTGGCACCGGCCATCCGGTGCTCCTACCATGTGACAGGGGCCGGCCAATGGCACGGATATACTGTCACATGGTAAGGGCAAAGGGCCATTGGCGCCATTTTTATTAGCGCAGCCGATGGCCCGAGACCGGGAGATCGCTCCCAGGACTTCCGCTAGATCACCAGGTATTTGTAAAAAGTTTTTTTTTGGGGGGGGGGGGGTTTGGGAGGGTGGGGGAAGCTAAGGGGTCAGTTTTAAAGGGTCGGGGTGGGTTTTTTTTTTTATCGGGCCATCGGCGCCATTTTTATTAGTGGCAGCCGACGGCCTGAGAGTGGGAGATCGGTCCCGGGGCTTCCACTGGACCACCAGGTACATGTAAAAAGTTTTGGGGGGGTTTGGGAGGGTGGGGGAAGGTAAGGGATTAGTTTTAAAGGGTCGGGGTGGGTTTAGGGGTTGTTTTGGTGTGCCAGTTTTCCCGCCCTCCCCCCAAATAACTCCAGTTAGTGGACACTAACCCAATTAATGATTTTTTCACGATAAATCGGGGGAATTTCTATTGTATCACACTCTTTAACGATTGACGATTTAAAAAATATCGGACGATATTTTAAATCGTCAAAAATCGATTCACATCCCTAATAAGCAGTTCACTTTCAGATGGTTAAATATATTATTGCAGGGTTCCTTAGGCAGGTGGAAAGATATCTTCTGAGGCCCTAAGCATTGCTACTTGTAAGTCCCAGTTCATTGTTTTGTATAACCACAGTAATGATCACAGTATGAATAATCATTAAAGTCATTAAGTAAGGAAACATGCTGGAAGTTTTGGTGGTTTCCAACAATACTTTTACTAATAGGTTCTAATCTGATGAAACAAAGGGCCTCATTTTCCAAGCCGCTCGCATGCAATAAGGGACCTTTCGCACGCGAAAAGTCCCTTATCGCGTGCGATACCAGGATGGGGGCGGAGTCGGGGTGGAGTCGGCCCCGGAAGAGGAGGAGTCGGGGCGTCACGGGGGCCGACTCTGCGCCGACGCCTCGGACAGCGAAAAGGTAAGTGCCTTTTCGCTACCTATTTCGCTCCCAATAGCTACACCTCCTATGGTGGCGCTATTGCGTGCGAAACCAGCAGCGATCGCACCACTACGGTGCGATCGCTGCCGGCTAGCGCAGGCCCGCCCCCCGTTTTGGCCCCCCGCCCCTCATCTTCTAAAGTATTGCAGGCCTGCGATACTTTAGAAAATGAGGCCCAAAGTTCTTTACAGCTGATTGATTCACTTTCAGATGGTACGAGTGCGTTTAATACATTTGTGACTTCTTGAAGTCTCATTTAAATTTAAGATCTCCACCACCATCTCCACCACCAAACCTCTACAGATGCTGCAGAATGCAGCAGCAAGAATCTTGACCAACTCCAACCGTAGAGAACACATCTCCCCCATCCTCCGGAACCTTCACTGGCTGCCAGTAAACTTCAGAATCCTACACAAATCCCTCACCTTGATACACAAAATGGTCCACAATCATCTACAGCTCGACCTTGAAATCCCTTTCAGAATCCACACCTCAACCAGACCAATTAGAGAAGCATACATAGGAACTCTGCAAATCCCCCCAACCAAAGCCGCACGGCTCACTATCACGAAAGACCGGGCATTCTCGATAGCAGGCCCTACTATCTGGAACAACATTCCCACAGATCTTAGATTGGAACCATGCCATCTAACTTTCAGAAAAAAACTTAAGACATGGCTTTTCCGCCAAGCCTTCCCGCAACCTTCTGAAGCACACTAACGGCCCTTAGCCACTATTCACGATCTCTGTATTGTATTACGTTTCTCTTCTATTTGGTATGCTTCTCCATTGTTATTATGTATTGTTATTAAGTTCTCAGTTATCTGTCTCCTTCTACTCTCTTTTCCAGCTACCTATGCTTCCAAGTTTTAGCCTCCTTTGTTGATTGTAACTTTGCTCCTTCTGTTAAATGATTTGATTATTTATTAATTATTGCTAAAGTTCCTCCCTGTTTTATGTAAACCGATTTGATATGGTTACTACCATGAAGGTCGGTATAGAAAATTGTTAAATAAATAAATAAATGATAAATAAGATCTTAAAGCCAGTTGCTTTAGTTCTTTAAGTTGATAGTGCCTTCCCTCCCATGGGTATAGGACAAGCTGACTGCTTTCCTCCCAATGTAGGTGATGGTTTTCAGTGTATACAGTCATTTATCTCCTAACTCCTCCATGTGGATAAAGGTGAACTGGTAGATGTAGTGTACTTGGATTTTCAGAAGGCGTTTGATAAAGTTCCTCATAAGAGGCTTCTAGGAAAAGTAAAAAGTCATGGTATAGGAGGTGATGTCCTTTCGTGGATTACAAACTTGCTAAAAGACAGGAAACAGGAAATTTTCCCAGTGGAAGGGAGTGGGCAGTGGAGTGCCTCAGGGATCTGTATTGGGACCCTTACTTTTCAATATATTTATAAATGATCTGGAAAGAAATACGACGAGTGAGCTAATCAAATTTGCAGATCATACAAAATTGTTCAGAGTAGTTAAATCACAAGCAGATTGTGATAAATTGCAGGAAGACCTTGTGAGACTGGAAAATTGGGCATCGAAATGGCAGATGAAATTTAATGTCGATAAGTGCAAGGTGATGCATATAGGCAAAAATAACCCATGCTACAGTTACACAATGTTAAGTTCCATATTAGGAACTACCACCCAGAAAAGAGATCTATGCATCATAGTGGATAACACATTGAAATCGTTGGTTTAGTGTGCTGCGGCAGTCAAAAAAGCAAACAGAATATTGGGAATTATTAGGAAGGGAATGGTGAATAAAATGGAAAATGTCATAATGCCTCTGTATCGCTCCATGGTGAGACCCCACCTTGAATACTGTGTACAATTCTGGCTGCCGCATCTCAAAACATATATAATTGCGATGGAGAAGGTACAGATAAGGGCGACCAAAATGATTAGGGAAATGGAACAGCTCCCCTATGAGGAAAGACTAAAGAGGTTAGGATTTTTCAGCTTGGAGAAGAGACGGCTGAGGGGGATATGATAGAGGTGTTTAAAATCATGAGAGGTCTAGTACGGTTAGATGTGATTTGGTTATTTAGTCTTTCAGATAATAGAAAGACTGGGGGGAACTCCATGAAGTTAGCATGTGGCACATTTAAAACTTATCGGAAAAAGTTCTTCTTCACTCAACGCACAATTATACTCTGGAATTTGTTGCCAGAGGACATGGTTAGTTCAGTTAGTATAGCTGTGTTTAAAAAAAGGATTGGATAAGTTCTTGGAGGAGAAGTCCATTAACTGCTAGGTTGACTTAGAAAATAGCCACTTCTATTACTAGCAACGGTAACATGAAATAGACTTAGTTTTTGGGTACTTACCAGATACTTGTAGTCTGGATTGACCACTGTTGGAAACAGGATGCTGGGCTTGATGGACCCTTGGTCTGACCCAGTATGGCATGTTCTTATGTTCTTACTTACTTCCCCATTCCAGTACCTGAAGGGTACCAGTCCTTCTCCTCTCCCTTTTAGTATCAGGATGATGCATCTTCTGCAGCTCCTCTTCTCTAACTCTCCAAAAGATGTTCCTGTAAACACCTTATGCTCCCTTTCTCCTTCTCCTCACCAGGATGGCTGTAAAGCCTCCTGCTCCTTGGATCTTGATGATCATAGGCTCCTCTTACATGAAAGGAACCTCTCCCAGTTGATGGGTTGATGATAGAGTAGAAATAAATTAACTTAATTAAGACCCTAGTTAATGGGCACTCAAACATAAATGAATTAATTAAAAAAATACAACAGGGATTCAGAAGGTGGAAAGAAACTCCCATCTAATGATACTCCATGGAGACAACCACTCAATATAGCAAACTAAAAGACAGCCAAGATATTCTGCCTCTCCAAAAGAAAATAGGAAATCCACACAGTAAGATGGAGGCATGGGTTTACATGCCTGAGGAACCTACCACGTACCCAGCATCCACATGGACAGGGGCGGATTGGCCTATCAGGGGATCGGGCTTCCCCCGGTGGGCCAGTCGCTCCCATCATGTGATTTTTTTTTTAACTTCCCAGCCAAAGAGAGGCTGCTGTGGCCCCGAGAGAAACCAGCAAGGCCATGGCAGACAGCCATGCGGGGCTGGGAGACAGGCCTACAAGGCTGCAGCAGAGCCCATCCTACCGCGGCCGGAAGAAAGCCATGCGGGGCCGTGGCAGAGCCCATCCTGCCGCAGCCAGGAGCGAGGCCTGTGAGCAGGGCCAGTGGAAGCTCTAACCAATTGCCTAGAGCGCCACAGGTTTGGGGATGGCAACCTAGTGCTTCCATCAACCCACTTCAGCCTGGACTTTAAAGCAGAAGTGTGGGTTTGGGCCTCCTTCCCACACATGGGTCAGAAAAGAAAGTGAGCCCGTGCAGGCAGGAAGAAGGAGACCCAATCTAAAATTGGAGGCAGGGGCTCTGCAGGGCTGGAAGAAAGGACCAGCACTGGAGGAAAGGATCTGGAGCAGTGGTGACTGGGATCTTCTAGCTGAAAAGAGAACCGGGAGCAACTGCAGCAAGGCCCATGCAGCTGAAGAGAGGATCAAGAGCAGGGCCTGTGTGACTGAAAAGAAGAGCAGGAGCCAGGCCCAAGCTGTGGTTTCCAGAGCATGTGTGTAAGTGAGAGAGAATGAGTGAGCAAGAGAGCATGTGCATGATGAAGAGAGAATGAGTAAGTCAATGATCATATATGTGAGCAAGAAGACTATTTAAACCAGTGAGCATGTGTGTGAGCAAGAGCAAGTCAGTGAAGATGTAGGCGAGCCAGAGTTTGTGAGCCAGTCAGCATGTGTGTGAGAGAATATAAAGCAGTTTGTGTAAGAATGACCATAAGTGTTAGCGTGTATATATATGAGAGAGAGGAGAAACTTTGTGCACACCTCCTCTCCCTGATTAATCCACGACAATCTTAGGATGACTGGAACCTAAAGTTCCCAGGTATGGAGAGCAGGGGATTTATTTTTTAGCTTTAGTTTTAATTATTGGGTGTTATTTCATGTGTCTGTTGTTTTGAAATATTGTATTGATGTTTGGAAATTTTTAAAAAAACAATGTTACATGTTTTTAATCATTGGATGTTCTATTCATCAACTACTTTAAAATATTTATTCTTTTTATGAGTATGGTTTTACTATTGTGATTGATAGTTTATATATCTTGATTTTATTGTTTGATGTTTAATGAGGAATGGTGATGTTTCTGTTTTTCCGTCATTGAACTGTATATGGAGTCTGTCTTGTTATGGTTTCCAGTTTAGTTTTTGTCTACATGTTTCTAATTATACTTTGTGTCTTTATTCTGTATTTGATGAGGCTCTGACTGTATTTTACATGTGTGACTGAGGTGAGGTATTTTGCTAGCGTGTAGTTTCTGTGTCAGGTTCTTAAGCTTGGCTTGTTCTATTTTCCTAATATCAGGTGTATTGGAGTTTTAGGGCCTGGTGTAATGTTTGCAGTGTTGTCTTTTCATAGATAGGGTTGTTACTGTTTGTTAGTGCTTCTAACAGCTGACATGCTTTACAATAGTCCCAATTACATATGGCTGCAGGTGTCTTTTTTTTTTTCGCAGTATTTTCTGGTTGGTATCACAACGGTGCATGTAATTAATACACATAAGTGATATTTTTACCTTAGAACACTGAATATTTTTTTTCATGTAAAATCTGTTATTATAAATGCAAATTTTTAAATTATTTGTGGAATGACTAGGACTAGGAGTGGCTGCAAGGCTGTAAGGCTCACCTATGACACCTAATACCCTTGCACCAGCCCTGGCTCCACAAGGAAAAGCAGGATTCTACCTGGAGCTGTGCTACTTTGGTATGTGGCTCTCCCCAGTCTCGACCAGGGCTTAATTTTCTCTTTTATATAAGCCCAGGGAACAGTATGGATGATTTCTGGTCCCCCCCACTCCCCTGGAATCGGTAGGCAGAGCACAGCCTGGGAACCATAAAAGAAGCAGACTGTGTAGCCTACAGTCAATGGGAATACACTAGAGTGGTGATGGAAGAGTTGCGGAGAAGTGAAAGCAAGCTACAGGCACAGGAAGGAAGAGCCTATGCAGTATTGGGGAGGCTTCTGTCTGAGGTGACTGTACTGAGCTCTGAGAGAAGCAGCGGCTGTGGAACTAGCGAGTCTCCTAGAGAATGGGATTGGAAAGGGAGGGGGCTGCTGCAGAGTGGGGAAGAGCTGGCAGCAAGCAAGAACTTTACACCATGATGCAGCAATGCTGGACTGGGGGCGCTCACTGTGTAAGCGGAACAAAAGTAGCATGTCAGAGAGAGTGCGTGTGTGTCTGTGTCAGAGAAAGTGAGAAACACACACCCATACTCACTTTGACTGTGACAGAAAGTGTGTGGTGGGTATATTTCTCTCTGACATAGACACACAACACACTCTCTAGGGTAGATTTTCAAAGGGTTATGCGCGTAATATACGCACGTAACCCCCGAAAACCTACCCCTGCGCGCGCCAAGCCTATTTTGCATAGGCTCAGCGGCGTGCACAAGCCCCGGGATGCACGTATGTCCCGGGGCTTTCAAAAATGGGCGGTCCGGGGGCGGGGCGTTGGTCCGGGGGCGGTCCCAAGTCCTCCGGCACAGCGGCCGTGCCTGAGGTTCGCGTGCCGGCAGCTGGCTGGCGCGCGCAAGTTACGACTGCCAGAGGCAGGCATAACTCGGCGAAACAAGGTAGGGGAGGGGATGGGTTAGATAGGGGAAGGAAGGGAAAGGTGGGGGGGGGGGGTGGAAAGCTAAAAAAAAGTTCCCTCCAAGGCCGCTACAAAATCGGAGTGGCCTTGGAGGGAACAGGGAAAGCCATCGGGGCTCCCCTTGGGCTCGGCGCGCGCAAGGTGCACAAGTATGCGCCGACCCCGGATTTTATAACATGCACGCGGCAGCGCACGCATGTTATAAAATCTGGTGTACATTTGTGCGCGCCGGGTAGCGCACACAAATGTACCCCGCGCGCGTAACATTTAAAATCTGGCCCTCTGTGTGTGGGTATCTTTCGCTCTGACATAGACACACACATACTCTCTCTGTGGGTCTGTTTTTGTGTCTGAGAAAGACTATGTGTTTGTGGGTGTCAGTGTGTATGTGCCAATAAAGTTTCTGCAATCTAAAAATCTGTTTGTGATTGAGTGTGTGAGTGTCTGACACTGGCTGGCAGCATCACTACTTGCAATTAGTTCAAGAGCCACACCAAGAATCCAGGATATACTCTATAATATATAGAGATATAAGCAGATGTGTAGAGGGCCCAAGCAATTTGCATGGATGGAACAAGGCTGCAGCTCTGCTCACCCCTAGTCTAGAATGTCCTCAACTTCTTAGTTATTTAAGAAAGATGAAGTTTATTTTGGAGATATTTTGGCTCAATTCTACTAGGTTCCAGGGTTGACCTGACGTGCTTTGGGGAGCTGTTGACACATGTGCTGCAGGGAAAGAGGATGAGAGCATCAGATACCCCATTGGGCCAGTTTTGAAAAAATCCCCCGGGCCAATGTTTTCCTGCAATCCGCCCCTGCACTTGGAGGAGCTATACATCTATAAAGTTACTATTATTTCTCCTCCACACAAATGGTACATCCAGATACAGTATATATGTGTGTATGTCTGTCTGTGGGTACGTATGTATGAGATTAATATTCGGAGGCATTTAATCAGGGATATTCAAAAGGACATTTATCCTGCTGAATATCCGAGACACATGATCTGGCTTGTCCGCTCCCTGGGTTTTAGAATATACCTCACATATATACACTCATATACTTTTTTTATTTAGCACTGCAAAAGTGATATATATAGGCCAATATCGAGTGGTGTGGGCAACAAGACATTACCTGGGTAAACTTATCCAGCAAACCTTAGCCAGGATATTCAGTGGGAAATGTAACAACGTAAGAGTATAAGAAGTGCCCTGCTGGGTCAGACCAAGGTCCATCAAGCCCAGAATCCTGTCTCCGACAGTGACCAGTCTGGGTCACAGGCACTCGGCAGATCCCCAACAGTTGAATCTATTTCTTGTATCTCACTTGCAGGAATAAGCGCTGGCTTTCCCTAGTCTGCCTGGCTAATAACTGTTTTGTAGACTTTTCCTTCAGGAGCTCCTCTAAGCCTCTTTTGACGCCCACTGTTTGTTTTCTTGACTCCTTCCTCTGCAATAGATTCCATAGCTTGAATGTGCACTAAGTGAAAAATACTTCCTATGATTGGTTTAAAATTTGCCGTTTACTAGTTTCATGGAGAGTCCCCTAGTCCTAGTGTTGTTTGAAAGGGAAAACAATCGTTCTCTGTTTACCCATTCCATCCCACTCATGATTTTATAAATCTCATCCCCCTCTCACTTTTCTCTTCTCCGAGACAAAGAGCCCTAATCTGTTTATGCTTTCTCCATAAGGGAGATTTTCCATCCCTTTTATTATTCGTTCTCTTCTCCATACCTTTTCTATGTCTGCAATATCTTTCTTTGAGATGGGGTGACCAGAAATGCACACATAGATGTATTCAAATAGGTGAATTTTCAAAGTGGTCATGCATGTAAATGTAACGTACTATTGTAGCAATTTTCAAAAGCCATTTATCCACGTTAAGTGCACTTAACGTGGATAAAACCTAAATGGCCGGATTTTAAATGCCCTGCGCGCGTAAATCCGGCCAGATTTACGCGCGCAGGGCCCTCGTGCGCCTATTTTGCATAGGCCGCCGGCACGCACAGAGCCCCGGGACGTGCGTAAGTCCTGGGGTTTCGTAAAAGGGGCATGTCGGGGCATGTCGGGGGCCTTCCGAAAATGACGCGGCATTTCGGGGGCGTGA
The DNA here is from genome assembly GCF_901001135.1 of Rhinatrema bivittatum. Taxonomy (NCBI): domain Eukaryota; kingdom Metazoa; phylum Chordata; class Amphibia; order Gymnophiona; family Rhinatrematidae; genus Rhinatrema; species Rhinatrema bivittatum. Next base: position 41,112,758 of record NC_042631.1, on the reverse strand, counting down.
CGTGGCGTTTCGGGGGCGGACCTGGGGGCGTGGCGCCGGCCCGGGGGCATGGTCGAGGCCTCCAGACCAGCCCCTGGGTCGGGTGATGGCGCGCCAGCAGCCTGCTGGCGCGCGCAGATTTACATCTGCTTTCAGCAGGCGTAAATCTGCCAACAAAGGTAAGGGGGGGTTTAGATAGAGCCGGGGGGGGGGTGGGTTAGGTAGGGGAAGGGAGGGGAAGGCGGGGGGAGGGCGAAGGAAAGTTCCCTCCGAGGCCGCTCCGAAATCGGAGCGGCCTCGGAGGGAACAGGCAGCGCGCACTGGGCTCGGTGCGCGCAGGTTGCACAAATGTGCACCCCCTTGCGTGCGCCGACCCTGGATTTTATAAGATACGCACGGCTACGCACGTATCTTATAAAATCCAGCGTACCTTTGTTCGCGCCTGGTGCGCGAACAAAAGTACGCACTCGCGCAAAATTATAAAATCTGCCCCAAAGTGTATTTACATATGTAAAACCCAGTTTTAAGTAGTAAAGGCTTTTGAAAATCAAGCCTAAAGGCATTATGATATTTTCAGTTTTGTTCTTAACATTATATTTTTAGGATATTGAAAGAGGACCTGAGTTTTAGTGCTTTTTGTGACGTAGAGGATTTTTTGCTGGAAAATGATCGTAAGAGACGGTTATATGGATAGTACAGTGAGGCTAAGTTTAACCTCAAAAATGGGGATGAATATCAAATTATATGGCATAAATGGATGAAAATTACTAACTTAAATTGTGCTACTTACCTCTTGAATGATCCTTTATATTGTTCCAGTGGCATTAGTGTACATAGATATTCAATTTGAACAATTGGCATTACCCAGCTGCAGTAAATCTCCAAGGTTTTATATCATTATAAGGAGATGTTATTGAGCTCAGCTAGCTCATCAAAATCAGAATTTCCATTTGCACTACTATTTGAAAGTTTTTAATGCACCCTTTTCTGATCTGGATTAGTTCTAAAGTCGTTTCCATTGTTCCTAGGCTGCTATCCGAACTGCCCATCAAATATGCCCCTTTTTGATGAGGATGAAATGAAGTGCGTTGACAGGTGCGGCTGCTATGATGAGGAAGGGAACCACTACAGGCAAGGCTCAAATGTGTACACATCCGAGAACTGCATGTCCTGGTATGTTTGGATTCAGGATGACTTCAGAAACTCCCCCATCTCTCTATGCTTGCAAACTAACTTGACATTTCTGCACTAGAAGTGTTCTCTTACCAATGCTATGGCAGCTCACTTCTGTTATTCCTTATTATGTTTGTTTGACATTTTACAATTGTTTTTAAACTTTTTATTTATGACATTTTGTGAACAAAGCTTACAACTTTGTAGAGAAACAGCAGGACAAATGAAGAAATAATAAAAAGAAACATCATATTATTGAGGATAGCAAATGTTCTAAACATTACTAAGAAAACAGAAAACCTGAGGGGGAGAAGAAAGAAAAAAGGAAATAAATCAGGAAAAAAGGCATTAGCTAGAGATACATGCCCAAAATATACCCAGAATAATCAAGATGCTGGAGAGAGAGAGAGGGTGGACGAAGTCAAAGCTTTCCTAGTGTTCAGAAAAGATTTAAGCTGTTCAGGTGAAAAAGAAAAATCATAGCGAAACTTAACAAAACATTTACAGGGGTAACGAAAAGTAAAAGTAGCTCCGAAATCGAAAATCTCTTTTCTTAAAGCGAGGAATCCCCTCCGTCTTTTTTACGTGACTCGACTGATATCAGGAAAAATACAGATTTGAAGGCCATCAAATAATGGCTCCAGATTCCAGATTCCGAAAATACGATGACATAACTAAACGAACATCTGAGTCCATGACAAAGGAAACAACGAGGGGAGCTGATTCAATAAACTCAAGAGTTGATGATTCCAAAAACTGAAGTGGCTGATGGTCGGAAAATAAAAAATAAATATATAAAGTCTGTTTCTATTGATTATTTATAATGTTGTGAGCTGTTAGTGCAGAGCAAAATTCAATAGTTAAAATCTTGTCCATCATTTCAGTTTGGTGGGAGACTTGGTATGCCATAGTGATGTGCTGATACCTCAACTGGAAGCAAAAGAGACTGAGAAACATACTGGTAGAAAGGTCACTGGTTTTATTATGTTCCGCGACAGTTTTAGTAGAGATCTTATAGTTTATAATTTATTTATCTCTTCCTTAGATAGATAATGTTCAGTGAGTTCCCTTATTTTATTTAGCCCAACCATTATAGCCACAGTCCTCAGCTGGGGGCCATGCACCAAGGCTCCTTTGTAAATCTTGCAATTGTGGGACCTACATCCGGCCACTTAGTGTTGCCATTGAAAGATTGCTGGGACTTCCTTCTGCCAAGGGTCTGTGAACGTTGCATCTACAACATCCCCAGCCAGGTGCCCCCCTCACCTGCCAACATGAACCACCAGCTTGGCCAATGTATATTTATTAAGATAAGAAAAATCTGGAATATTATTTAAAATTTTATTTTTTTGCGCAGTTCCCTGAAAAGAAGTTTAGTTGCGATTGGAATAATAATAACAGTAAAATCATCATTACTCATATTTCTTCTTTTCTTTGTTTAGCTCATGCACAATGGAAGGCATTAAGTGCAATTATGATGTCACAGGTATGATTTTAGAGCAGTTTGTAATAAAATATTCTCAAAATTGTAGGCTCCCAGATGTGCACTTATCACTAACCACCTTCCGCTTATGATTTGCAGCCTGCCACTGTGAATATGAGGGGAAGATGTATAATTACCACGATGTCATCTACAACACTACTGATGGTATTGGTGGGTGCATCAGTGCAATTTGTGGTATCAACGGGACAATTGAAAGATCAGTTTCACCATGTACTACAACACCGACTACGACATTTCATTTTAGTAGCACATCTTCAACCACATCAGTCGAAACAAGTATGTTTTCATCTTCCATTAACATTTTTAAAAGTTGTAAGCATAGTAGTTTGCATTTCATTTATTTCCTAGATATATTGGGTAAATTTGTGAAAAAGCTTAGTTAGAGCTTATGAGGCCAATATTCAAAGCCATTTAGTGGATAACTTTCAAGCTATCCAGTTAAATGCTGAGTTTTAAATATCCCTGGTACTTATCCAGCTAACTTTTAGCCAGATGTCATTTTCCAGCTAAAAGTTAACTGGATAAGTAATGGGCATTTCTGCATTCCAGGACAATAAATCTAGCAATGTTCTGCAGCAGATCTACAGTAATCCAGTCACCTGTGGTCGGATAACCAAAAGAATAACTGGCTATATTAAAAATAATATAGCCAGTTAAGTGGCCATGCTGAGTTTATAATAAAAAGTACCTCATAGGCCTAGTGGCCCAAATCACAGCCCCTCCCACCCAATCTGTTAATTGTGGGCTCTACCAGGCTCAGTCTCTCCACTCCCAAACCTCTCGGAGAGCCTTTTTAATATTAAAATTGCTTGGGGTTTGGAGCTGGCCTCCACTCCTCCTCTGCCTGCTCCCCAATGCTGCATAATTTTGCACCAATGAGCCTTCCTCTGCCTCCCCACCCCCACCCCCATCCCCAACTCCAACTCTAACCTTGCCACCTTCTTGGGTCTTTTGAAATCTCTGGCTTCTGCTGGGATTGTGGTATGCTGCTATCGCAATCAAAGCTGATACTTTTTCCATTGCTGTGACAATTGTGATATACACATGTAAAACTTATCTGGATAAGTAAGAGGCACTTTGGGGGCATTCCAGGGCAGTGTTGAATTCGCCAAATAACTTATTTGGCTAATTCAAAATATGGTAAACAGCAGTGTTAAAGTTATCTTGGAAAATGCTGCCAGATAAATTTAACTTTAACTAGCTCTATTCAACAAAAATAGCTGGTTAAAGGAAAATTAGTTTCTTACCTGATAATTTTCGTTCCTGTAGTACCACGGATCAGTCCAGACTACTGGGTTTTGGCCTTCCCCCCCCCCCCCTCCTCCCAAGCAGATAGAGACAGAGATGTTTTAAAAACAAAGCTCCGCCTTATATAGGAGAGTGCCACCTACAGTCCGCCAGTATTTCGTAATGACAAAGCAAGATGGCTCCCATAAGACACCAAAACTATATACACTAACACTTGAATGAGAACAGGAAAATGTTACCACCAGGTCACCTAACCCCAGTAAGATCGGAACCTATAGAACCACGCAGGTCAAAATTCAAAATCTGCACGGATCAGTCCAGAGAGTGGGCCTCTGGACTGATCCGTGGTACTACAGGAACAAAAATTATCAGGTAAGAAACTAATTTTCCTTTCCTTGTACATACCCGGATCAGTCCAGACTGCTGGGATGTACCAGAGCTATTCCTATCCGGGGTGGGATCCAGAGAGGCCCGTTCGAAGCACACCTTCTCTGAATCTGTCCGAATTAGTAGCCTGCACATCCAACCGATAATAGCGTGTGAAAGTATGCAGGGACTTCCACATCGCCGCCTGACAGATCTCCTGTGGAGATACGAAATGAGACTCCGCCCAAGATGCTGCTTGCGACTGAGTAGAATGAGCCCAGAGGCCTACTGGAAGAACTCGGCCCTTTAGCAAGTAAGTGGAGCTGACAGCTTCTTTCATCCAACAAGCAATAGTAGTTTTTGAAGCCATGTGACCTCGCCGGGGACCATTCCAAAGGACAAAGAGATGCTCCGACATGCGAAAAACATTGGTGACTTCCAAGAGGCATAGAAGAGCTCTACGAGCATCCAGCTTCCTCAAATCATGGGACAGAGGATCCAAACGGTCCAGATCCCTAAAGGTTGGAAGCTCCACTGAATGATTGACATGAAAAGAAGATACCACCTTCGGAAGAAAGGAAGGAACAGTACGGATGGAAACACCAGAATCTGAAATCCGCAAGAAAGGTTCCCTGCAAGAAAGAGCTTGGAGTTCTGACACATGCCGAGCTGAAGTGATAGCAACTAGAAAAATCACCTTCAATGTAAGATCCTTCAGAGTTGTCCTCCTTAAAGGCTCAAAAGGCGCCTCACATAGAACTGTAAGAACCAAATTCAGACTCCAAGACGGACAAGGCTGGTGAAGCGGCAGAAGTAAATGCTTAGCTGCTCGAAGAAATCGCGCCACGTCAGGATGGGCCGCCAAGACTCCACCCTGCACCTTGCCGCGCAAACAACCAAGGGCTGCTACTTGTACCCGTAAAGAGCTACATGATAATCCCATGGATAGCCCTTTTTGCAGGAAACACAAAATATCGGATACAGAAGCCCGGATTGGTGAAACGTCATGCTCAAGACAACAGGCCTCAAAAACCTTCCAAACCCGAACGTAAGCCAGATTAGTGGAAGTTTTGCATGAACGGAGAAGAGTAGCCACCACCGCAGGAGTATAACCCTTGGCACTTAAACGGCGCTGCTCAAAAGCCATGCCGCAAGACAGAAGCGATGGCTTCTTCCAAACAAACGGGTCCTTGGTGAAGCAAATCCAGGATCCCTGGAAACCGAATGGGACCCGCCGATGCGAGATTGAGGAGGTCTGCGAACCAAGGACGTCTCGGCCATTCCGGTGCCACCAAAATCACTGGCGCTGCGTGCCACTCTGTCCGACAGAGCACTCTGCCGATTAAAGGCCAGGGTGGAAACATGTACAGAAGAACATCTATGGGCCAGGGTAGAGCCAGAGTATCTACCCCTTCCGTTCCCGGCTCTCAACGGCGTGAGAAGAACCGTGGGGCTTTGGCGTTCCGAAACGTCGCCATGAGATCCATGCTGGGCATTCCCCATGCAAGGCATATGTGTTGAAACGCGTCCTCTGACAATTCCCATTCGCCGGGATCGAGGTGGTGTCGACTGAGGAAATCCACTTGTATGTACCAAGCTAAATCCTCTTTTTTTTTTTAAGAAATTTAAAGCAACAAGCACTAACAATTAGGAAGTACATAAAAACTCTGACTAACTAAATCCAATCAATCCAAAATAAAGACTCTGACCAGACTTGGTTTTGCACCTCCACCATCTGCTAGAGACAGAGAAATACTGGCGGACTGTAGGTGGCACTTTCCTATATAAGGCGGAGTTTTGTTTTTAAAACATCTCTGTCTCTATCTGCTAGAGGGGGGCAAAACCCAGCAGTCTGGACTGATCCAGGTACGTACAGACCTGCTAGCCTGATCTCCGCCTTCCCTGTCCTAGCGAAACAAATGTCACCCCTGCAGGCAATCCCCCTCCCCCGAGCCCCACAATATACTTAGAAACTGTTGTCAAGCTATAGGCCTGAAAAGTTTCCCTCCTCCCTCCCACCTCCTGAATTGTCTAAATATAAACAGAAGGTCCCCTGCAGAAGCCCACCCTCCTCCTCTTCCCACCAACCCAACCCTAACCCTCTAGCCCCACCCAGACTTCCCCAGGAGTTGGGACAATCATCTGGTTCCCAATGAGTTGTCAATATGACAACTCTGCCAGCTTACACTAGCAGTACTGCTGTCAGAGAAACACTGCATATGTGAGATCCAGGCTGTGATGAGGGCTTTGGAAGCTTCCAAGTGCAGCAGAAAGGATAAGGTTGGGTTGTAGGGGGAAGGAACCTTCATTTTGATTATGTTTGGACAATTTGGGTGGGGGAGGAGGCTTTTGGAGTCTAAAGGCCCGCAATGATCTTGAATGTATTCTGGAGGACTAAGGGGGACATGGAATCTGCCAGCAGGGCCAACATTTGTTTCTCTAGGATGGCGGGGGGGGGGGGGGGCGGGGAACGGAGATCAGGATATTAAGCCTGCTTTTTTTTTAATGGAAAGCACAACATAACTAACTATATTATACACAATTAAATGTTTCCAATTAGCTTTCAAACCTAACCGGTGAATTTCAAACATAGCCAGGTTTCAAGGTTATCCAGGTTGGTATGTCAAAATGAGGATATTCAACAGGGCACGTATCAGGGATATTCAGTGGGATAACTTATCCAATTAAATTTAGCCACTTAAGTTATCTATTTTAGGTTTTCTTTAAGTTTCAAACTTTTAATGAAAACACAAATGAGTAACAATTCCAACCAATAAATATAAAATACCTGAAGAGCATAAAAACATAACAAAGGGAAAAGAAGAGGAAAACTGCTATCAACATTTTCTGGTAATATTCTGAAATTCATAAACATCATCTCCACAGGCCCCCTACAGAAAGCATTATATATGTAAGTATGTATCCAACTAGATGGGAGCAAATTAATCTAACAATTCACTTTAATATAGGTATCACTCACTGTCTCCATGTTGTACTGGAGGATAATCCTTACAATATGCAGTATGTATGCTGCCTTCTAGCCATATATCTTTGCACAACTCATACTAACGATGAAAACAAAAAACTCACGTTACCAAAATGGCTCCCATACTATAGAACCTTTGGATAATATTGATAAGTAATAAACTCTATTGTATATACTCTCCAGAGCAACCGGATCCACTCAAGCGTTGAAGGTGAGCAAACGTTCCTCCAGTGACATGCAACACTGCATGAAGCAGCTTGTTATGGTTAAGTGGTGTTTGGGTGGATCCTTGGGTATTGTGGCAGATGACCACGCCCAAGGGGAGGAGCCCCGTGATGAGAGTTAGTACTAAGCTAGATTCAGAGTGCACAAACATGGTTAGTTCTTTATTATACAGCTTGAAGAGTACCACCAGAAGTGGCAGTAGTGAGGCAGTCTGATAGTAGCAGTCTCAGGGACCTCTGCAGAAGGAGCCCTTCTCACTCCGTTGGTACAGGAAAGTTCCAGCAGGTTTCCCAGCTAGGGAAGAGGCAGACTGAGAGTTAGAGTACTCACTAGGTGTTTGCTGTAGGTATGTGATTCCACCAAGTTGAAGCAGAAAGTGCAGACACCGAGGCAGGGAGAGCAGGCCCTCGAGGAGCGAGTACCTGTTCCCTGTAAGGCAACTGAAATAAAGCAGAGGGTCCCCGAGGAGTGGGTACCCAGGTTAGCAGTTATCCTGAAGGGCAGAGAGAGAGCTTCTAGCAGCAGCACGGAAGCGGCAGAGAAGCCTAGATAGGAACAGATTTGAGTCCTTGCTAACTCAACGAGCTAGCAAATTAGAATAGGTTATATACCCGGATGGCGTGACGTCAGCAAGGGGGAACTCCCCCGAGATTCGCGCCAAGTTTGGAATAAGGACGTGGGTAATGCGTGCGCACACACCCTAGTAGGTACCTGGGAGGAGCATGGTGGGAGGCTGCACCATAGCTGTTCCGGGGATGCCGGAGAGGTCGCCTTGTAGAAGCGGTGGTAGCCATCTTTCCTAGGTAAGCGGAAGGAGCCGTGAACAAGGTGAGGCAAACGGGGCGAAGCCATCTAGCACCGACGGATGCAACAGTACCCCCCTTCAAAGGGCGTCCACGCTGTTTCCTACCAGGTCTTGGTTTCTGAGGATGCAATCTATGGAAGTCCTGTAGCATCTCTTTATCCAGTATATTTGTTATGGTCCTGGGACGTGCCCTGGGACCTTCACTCATCTTGCAGCCTGGCCGGGCCGTGGGAATCCTTCCCCAGCCGTCCAGGCCCAAAACCCAGTATGCTGCGGCGTCTCCTCCGCGATGGAGACGCCGTAGACCTCCTGTTGCTGACCCCGCCCCCCTAGGTTTGCACACACGCCGGGGCTCTGGATATAAAGGGGCCAGCACGGGAAATGGAGGACAGCCTCAATGATGACATCAGATGCTGCCAGGGTATTTAAACCCTACAGCCACCTCTAGACCTCTCCTTGCAATGAGGTTCGCTCTTCGGAGTTGCTAGTTGCTGTCCCAGGACTCCCGTCTATCTTGGCTTCAGACTTCTGACTTCTGGCTTCTGACCCTGCTTCGTCCATTGACTCCGACTTCAGCTTCCGCCCCCTGGTTTTGGCTTTGGACTTCTGACTTCTGGCTTCTGACCCTGTTTCGTCCATTGACTCCGACTTCAGCTTCTGCCCCTGGTTTTGGCTTTGGACTTCTGACTTCTGGTTTCTGACCCTGCTTCGTCCATTGACTCCATCTTCAGCTCCCTCGTCATCTACAGGTATCCAGTTCTTGCTTGCCCGGAGGATTCTCCTAAGTCCCAGTGGCTCGAGCTCTCACGGGCTCCTCCCGGGGAAGCCGCGGGCTTCCAAGGGTGAAGACTCTTCTGGCCTCTGGGGCTCAACCGCTCTCATCGACCATCTCTTCGGCCGCTTCCTTGATCCTTGGTCACATAGGGTCACACCTAAGTCCATGAGGCCTGGGTCCCTATGGGCTCCTCCTGGGGGGACCTCAGGCTTCCAGTGGTGAAGCCTTCTTCGGAACACCTCTTCAGCGCCGCCTCCCGGCTGCGACGCCCACTGTGGGCCCCCACAGTGCAACATCTGCAGTCTCAGCCGGCCCAAGGGTCCACTACCCTAACAATATTAGCCAAAGGAGTCCAAGAGTTTTCTTCAGGTCCATAACCCTCCCATGATAGGAGGTATTCCCATACTCTGTCTCTCTTTCTCACATCGAGAACAGCGTCTACCTTGTATTCAATGTCTTCTTCTGCATCTATAGGAGTAGCTTCAGGTGTCTTGTTGGAGAACTCACTAAGGATCAATGGCTTCAATAGTGAGACGTGGAATGCATTGTGGATCTTCAATGTAGATGGTAGCTTCAGACTATAGGTGAGATTGCCTAATTGTCGGAGAATGGGAAATAGTCCAACGAGGCGTGGAGCAAAGCAAGCTGAAGGTAGTTTGTCTTAAGTGCTTAATGGATAGCCAGACTTAGTCACCAGGCTGGAAATCTGGAGCTTTGCAGTGGTGAGTATCGTATCCCTTTTTAGCTTGAAGTCCTGCTTTAAGAAGCATCTCTTTTGTCTGAGTCCAAAGTTGTTGAATATCTTTGGCAATAGATTGAGCTGCTGGGGACGATACTGATTAAGGAAGTGGTAGTGGTGGCAGTGGTAGTCGTCCATAAACTACTTCGAATGGTGTAGATCCAGTGGATGTTGCTGGATGAGACTTGATGGTGAATTCAGCCCAGAGCAACAGTTCACTCCAATCATTCTGGCGAGTGTTCACGTAGGCATGAATAAACTGCTTGAGTGTCCTGTTCATTCTCTCTGTTTGCCCGTTAGATTGTGGATGGTATGCTGAGGTGAAGTCGAGAGAAATATCAAACTTCTTGCATAGTGCCTTCCAGAACTTAGCTGTGAATTGGGCTCCTCAATCGGAGACTATGTGCTTAGGCATGCCGTGTAGGTGGAAGATGTGCGTGATGAAGAGCTTGGCGAGCTCCATGGTGGTGGGTAAGCCAGGGAGAACCACAAAGTGAGCCATCTTTGAGAACCGATCTACAGTTACCCAAATCGAGTTGTTTCCTCCTGAAAGTGGTAAGTCTACCACAAAGTCTGTAGCGATGTGTGTCCATGTTTTGTCTGGCAATGGCAAGGGTTGGAGTAGGCCCCAAGGACGACCGGGTGGCATCTTCTGTCTTGCACAATTTGTGCAGGAAGCAATGTAGGAGAATGTGTCTTCCTTCATGGTGGGCCACCAACAAAAAATTTTTGTAGCTTAGACAGAGCTCTGCATTGGCCAGGGTGTCCTGCCAGTTTAGAGTCGTGAGCCCATGCTAACAACTTCTTTCTGAGGTTCTTGGGTACGATGATTTTTCCTGCAGGTATTGAGTGAGTAGCTGCCAAAATAACTCTGGGTCAATAATGTGTTGCGGTTCTTCTGGAATGTCCTCAGAGGAATGAGCGAGATAGGGCATCTGCTCTGATATTCTTAACCTCAGGGCGGTATTTTAGCACAAAGTTGAATCTGTTGAAAAACAGAGACCATCTCGTTTGTCTATGATTTAGGCACTGTGCTTGGTGGAGGTACTCCAGATTCTTATGGTCTATAAAGACAGTGACTTGATGTTGCGCTCCTTCGAGCCAAGGGTGCCATTCTTCGAATGCCATCTATATAGCCAGGAGCTCTTTATCTCCTATTCCGTAATTTTTCTCTGCTGGAGAGAAGTGACGGGAGAAGAATGAGCATGGTTGTAAGGCCTTCGAATCACCGGCTTGGCTTAATATGGCCCTTACACCAATGTCTGAGGCATCGACCTCAACGATGAAGGGCTTGGTGGGATCCAGGTGTCGGAGACACAGCTTGCTCGAAAAGGCATCTTTTAATTTCTGGAATGCAGCTATTGCCTCCAGAGACCAATTTGCAACATTGGCACCTTTCTTTGTCATAGCTGTAAGCGGAACTGTAAGTGAGGAGTAGTTCTTGATGAAAGTCCTGTAATAGTTGGTGAAACCTAAGAAACATCTGAGAGCCTTTAAACCAGTGGGTTGTGCCCATTTCTTAATGCTCTCCAGCTTCTGTGGATCCATTTGAAAGCCTTGGTTGGAAACGATGTAGCCCAAAAAAGGCACTGATTCCTTGTGGAGTTCGCACTTGGATAGCTTGGTGTATAGATGATTCTCGCAGAGTCTTTGTAGCACTCTTTTGACATCCTCAAAATGAGTGGTCATGTCTTGAGATAATATTAAGATGTCATCTAGGTAGATAACGACAGTCTTACAGAGGAGATCCCGGAAAATGTCATTCATTAAATTTTGAAAGATAGCCAGGGCGTTGCACAGACCGAAGGGCATCATTAAATATTCAAAGTGACCATCCCGGGTGTTGAAGGCCGTTTTCCACTCATCGTCAGCACAAATGCAAAGTAAGTTGTATGCTCCTTTCAGATCAAGCTTGGAGAATATCTTGGCTCCCTGTAATCTGTTGAATAGCTCTGAGATCAGAGGTAGTGGATAATGATCTTTCACTGTTATCTCATTAAGACCCCTGTAATCTATACATGGATGCAATGTTCTGTCTTTCTTCCCCACAAAGAAGAAACCTGTGCCAGCAGGAGACTTGGAGGGTCTTATTAAGCCCTTTTGGAGGTTTTCCTGAATATATTCGGACATGGCTTTATTCTCTGCCACGGAGAGGGGTACACCCATCCCTTGGATGGTTCAGTGTTTGGCTTGAGATTAATAGCGCAGTCATAAGGTTTGTGAGGTGGTAGTACGTCTGCAGCTTCTTTTGAAAAGACATCTTGGAATGATGCATATTGAGGCGGCAACCCCGGCATTACTGAGGTGGTTGGCATGCAGGGTATAGGAGCGACCTCCATCAGGCATTTCCCATGGCAGTCTGGACCCCAACGTGAAAGTTCCAGTGTAGCCCAACTGAATTAAGGCATATGCTGCTGCAGCCACGGTAATCCCAGTACTATAGGGTGCATGGCCTTCTCTAAAACAAAGAAGGAGATAATTTCAGAATGGAGAGCACCAGTCCATAGACATACTGGTTCATTGAGTTGGGTTACTTCACCTGGTAAGGGCTCTCCATGAATGGACGACAGAAGTAGTAGAGACTTCATAGTGGTAGTGGGGATCCATACTAATCATTGTAGAATGAAATTGCTTCCTGCCCCTGAGTCCACAAGGGCAAGAGTCTGAAACTCTAAGGGTCCATAGATCAAGGATACAGGAAGAGAGAGCAGAGGAGAAGGAACAGTAAGACCTAAGAAGAGTCCTCCCTCAGGACTTAGGTCTGCCAGTTTCCCAGATATATAGGGCATGTTTGAACAGCATGGCTAGCTTGTCCACAGTACATGCACAGCCCCAATTTCTTCCGTGTTCTTCTCTCTTTGGATGTCAGATGGCTGTGGCCTAATTGCATAGGTTCTTCTTCACCAGCAACTGGGACCGAGGGAACAGGCCTGAGTGTGGACTTAACTCGAGCTTCACCCTGAAAGGGTTTTCTGGGAGTCTTGGTCTCTTGAACCTTGTCATGAAGTCGGCGATCAATCCTTGTTGCAAACTTCACTAGTTCAGCCAAGGTCTCAGGCATCTCACGAGAGGCGAGCTCGTCCTTCAGACGAGAGTTTAGTCCTTCAAAGAAAAGGATCTTCAGGCACTTAGGGTCCCAGGATAATTCAGACGCCAGGGTGTTGAATTCGATAGCGAAGTCAGCTAATGGTTTATTACCTTGCTTCAGGTGAACCAAGGACGATCCTGAAGTGGTATACCAGGCAGGGTCATCAAAAACTGATTTAAAAAGTTCGAGGAATCCTTCAAGGTCATGAAGAATCGGATCCTCGCGCTCCCACAGCAAAGAGGCCCAAGACAATGCTGGTCCATCTAGATACGACAAGATATAGGTTGTCTTGGGACAAGCTGTGGGAAAATGGCTGGGTTGCAGGGAAAAGTGCATGCAGCACTGGTTAATGAAACCTCTGCATCTCCAAACTTCCCCCGAGAAGCGGGTAGGAGCAGATAGAGGTACAATAGTCTTGACCGTCACTTCAGACGATGTAGCTTCTTTACCTGTAGTGGTAGGTAAGTTCATCTGTGTGTGCAATAGGTTGAATGCAGTGGTCAAATCCTCCAGCGCATTCTGCTGTTTGGAGATTCGCTGGACCAGGCCTGGAATGGCCTGCAATGCAGTGAGCTGAGCTGGATCCATGGAGTTAGCAATCTTAAGCGGTGTTTGGGCGGATCCTTGGGTATTGTGGCAGATGACCACTCCCACGGGGAGGAGCCCAGTGAGGAGCCACAGTATTAGGCTAGACTCAGAACGCACAAAGACAGTTAGTTCTTTATTATACAGCTTGAAGAGTACCACCAGAAGTGGCAGTAATGAGGCAATCTGGTAGTAGCAGTCTCAGGGACCTCGGCAGAAGGAGCCCTTTTTACTCCATTGGTACAGGAAGGTTCCGAAGCAGGTTTCCCAGCTAAGTAGTACTGTGGATGAGACAGACTGAGAGTTAGCGTACTCACTAGGTGTTTGCTGTAGGTATGCGATTACACCAGGTTGAAGCAGAAAGTGCAGGCACCGAGGCAGGGAGAGCAGGCCCTCGAGGAGCGAGTACCTGTTCCCTGTAAGGCACCTGAAATAAAGCAGAGAGCCCCCGAGGAGCGGGTACCCAGGTTAGCAGTTACCCTGAAGGGCAGAGAGAGTTTCCAGCAGCAGCACGGAAGCGGCAGAGTAGCGTACACAGGAATGGATTTGAGTCCTTGCTAACTCAACGAGCTAGCAAATTAGAAAAGGTTATATACCAGGATGGCGTGACGTCAGCAAGGGGAAACGCCCCTGAGATTCGCGCCAAGGTTGGAATAAGGACGTGGGTGATGCGCGTGCACCCTAGGAGGTACCTGGGAGGAGCATGGCGGGAGGTTGCAGCATGGCCGTTCCGGGGACGTCGGAGAGGTCGGCTTGTAGACGCGGCGGTAGCCATCTTTTCTAGGCAAGCGGGAGGAGCTGTGAACAATGTGAGGCAAAGGGGGCGAAGCCGCCTAGCATCGACGGACGCAACACAGCTAACCTGTCTCCTGTGTGATTCTGATTACACAAATAGAATTGCCCTTGTTAATGCTACAAAAAATCATATCCCACTGCTTCTCTGTTAGGCTTCAAATAGTGCCAATTCTAGCAAAATGTTCCTGGAGCCTTATTTTTTCCCCCTGTTGTTCAGCTAGTATTCTTCTAGGGTGTAGGTGGCAGGCTGGTATAACTACGTAAAATTCATGTTATTGGGGTTGCTTCGAAAAGCGATCTCGACCGCTCTCATAATTCCAGTGTTGCCATAGAATTTTAGGCAGATGGCTCTTTGTTCTCATCTAAAACTCATTCAGAGTTCATCAACGCAGGACCTCTACACAGCTTTCACTAGCAAATCAGGGCATATAAAAATCAAAAACACATAATTTCACACAGCAGATCCCATTTAAAATCCCCTTATGATAACAGCTCTCCCCTTTGAATTAACACTCCAGTTATATTAACAAATAATCCCAGGAGTCAGAAATAAAATTTAGCTAGCTTTTCCATATATTAGAAAGCCATTTTCAAGTCATGGGGGTATTCCCTGTGAGAAGAGATGTTCCTGCCACAGGCCGTAAGTTCCCACGGCCTGATGATATCATGAATCTGTGCTTTGGTAGCAATAATCGTGTTTTTAATTAAAACTAAATCCTCTTCAAATTGATTCAGTCCTATGGAAAAATATAATGACAAAGTTATTGACTCAATTAATCTTGGGGCTCAGCAGTGAATAGAGCTGGTTTTCATTCTAGAGATGGTAGCCGAACGCGGTGAACCCACGAGAGAGGTGACTTCCTGGCAACAAACAACTCCAAAAAGCAGCAGCGGTGAATCTCAAGCAACAACCCTGAATCAGAAAACAGGTAACTTTAAAACTACTCAGGGTAATTTCGAATGAAAATGTAAATGTAGCATACTATCATAGCAATTTTCAAAAACTCATTTTCCCACATTATGTGCTATTGAATTATCGATAGGTTTTATCCGCATTAAGTGCACTTAATGAAGGTAAGTGTACTTTTGAAAATTTCTATGACAGTATGTTATGTTTACATTTTCGTTTGAAAAGTACCCTGACTGTTTCCTCATTTTCTGGGGCCCAATTCAGTCTGATCAGTCAAGAAAAAGCCCATTTTGCGTGGGGGAGGAAGGAGCCAAGGGATCATGCGGCCATTTTGTATGTGTCTTGCAAACCCATTCTAGGTTTTTGAAAACTGACCTCTTAGAGATCAATATTGAGCAGTAACTTCAGCGGGAAACAAGACACAGTGACTATACCTGGTTAAATTCAAATGGATCCAGGTAAGTTTACCCGGGTCACTAGACTTTAGACTCCATGACCAGACTTAGCCAAGTAGCTCTGAATCTCAGCACTCACTGGCTAAATTTAAATCTCGCCCCCAGGACGCCACCTTGATGCTTCATTTTTATTCCCAGAGTAATTACCCATTTGGCAGGGCAGAAAATTGAAAACTTGGGCCTTCTAGCAAATAAAAAGATGGATGATAGACTTCATTCAATTTGAAAAATTAAACAGTAAGAAATCAGGTGGAAGAAATGGGAATTTCTGCTTTGTCTACATGTCCACATCTCCATGCCATTCAATTGGACTAAGACAGCAACAATACTGCTTTTTTTCCATTAAAAAATGAAATCCAGGGTTTATAAATACAATTGGTTTTATTTAGAGAATGGTAAAATAAACTCTATGGATCAGGACAATTTATTGCTATGGCTCACCAATAGCTTTGACTATAAACTATAACATTGCTATTCAGAGCCAGTTAGCCAGATTAGCCTGAGATTATCCAGCTAATAAGTGGTGCTTTTTCAGCATTCAGCCGCATTCATTGGCTGCCACTTAGCTGGATAACTATTTATCTGGCTAAATGGTGGTCAGAATGGGGGCATTCTGGGGAGGACCCTACTTATTCAGCTAATTTACACCTAGATTCATCAAGCCACAATGTTTTTTTGCAGATCCAGTCCCACTATCACATTGGGGGGGGGGGGGGGGTGTCACGGTGGGGGGTTGAACACTTTAGGGGGGGGGATTGGGTAGTAGGGCTCTTAGACTTGGGGGGAGGTCACCGCCACTGCCGCTGCATTCATTATTGAAACGTATTTTTAATTTTTGGGGGAGTCAGGGCCAGCTCAGCTGGTGGACTCAGGTTGAAACAGAGGTCAGCACGGACTCCAGCTCAACCTTCCCATTTGACTGCGTTTTTTTTATTTTAATATTTTTTATGGCCACTTTACATGTGCAGCGGGAGCCTCAGGACCCGTGTTAGGGTCCCGGGCCTCTCACACATCTAACGCTTCCCTAGACGGTGTTATTTTATCGAGGCTGACCACCACCTTGGTTGGCCATGATAAAATATTAGCATAAAATTGCTTATTAATGGCTGCGTTTTCATGCATTTGCATTATTCATGCATGCAAATCACATGCAAAGGTCTTTGTAATAGGAGAGAGTATCTTAGCGGGGAGATGCAAAATATTGTGTATATCACACGATATACACGATATAACACGCGTTAGAACCCTAACGCAGCTTGATGAATGACCCAGTTAGCCAGATAAATGGCGATATTCAGCCTTATTTAGCTAAGTTAGTTGGATAAGTTTAGAACTACTATTCAGCTGGTGTAAAGTTAGCAGGATAACCTTATCTGGCTATTACATAATCAGATATATTCAGTGGCGTGTGGCCATTCCACTGAATATCCCAGCCAAGTTAGCCGGACACGTTTATCCAGCTAATTTGCTCTGCTGGATAGTGGCTGAATAAGGACCCTTGTATATTCTAAGCAGCTATAAATATTAATATATTTTACATATATAATGACAAAGCATATCTGGTGATTTTAAAAGTAAATGAGAAAACTCTGTATGAGAGAGCCCAAAAAGACTGCAGTCATATACTAAAACGTTTTTATATATAACTGCATGTCAGGCACAAAACAGCTTGCAATATTTATTAATACTATAAAAGTATCAAAATAATGCCTTCTAATGCAATTACTACTTCTAGAAAACAAGTTAACAATACTGCATTAATTAAATAAATACATTAGTATAGCCTCGGTGGGAAGTTGTCAGCTGTGTAAAGCACCATTGCCTTTGGGGATATGCACTCATTTTACATGAATGGCGCGTCTGAACCAAAAATGACCTTGTATAAGAATACCTCTAAAACTTTTGAAAATTTAGTTTACAAAAAAAATGGCTTTCTTTGCTCCCACGGGCCCATGCCACTGATTCTTGGGGCTTCCCAGGCAGTTCTGATTACCCTATAGCCCCCCCCCCCCCCCCCCCCCCCCCAAGAAACC
This sequence comes from Rhinatrema bivittatum, assembly GCF_901001135.1. Taxonomy (NCBI): domain Eukaryota; kingdom Metazoa; phylum Chordata; class Amphibia; order Gymnophiona; family Rhinatrematidae; genus Rhinatrema; species Rhinatrema bivittatum. Next base: position 41,095,092 of record NC_042631.1, on the reverse strand, counting down.
ATGAGGCCCAGACCTACCCAGCTGGTCTAAGCCATGCCCAGTGGGACCTACCTGGGCCCCTCTCTCCCCTATTCTTAAAAATTTGCCAGGACAGGGCATCTCCATAAACGCCAGTGGGCGTTCCAGAGAAAGAAATGGGCAGGAGCGATATCCATTTGCTCCTGCCTTGCTGCAATACTTTTAAAAATGATGCTGGTAGCCCTGAGGCCAGTACCAGAGTGGCCAAAATCACTGAGCCAAAATAATGTCACATTTGTGCTGGCCTCAGGGGTGCCGGTGCTATTTTTTTTTTATGATCACAGCGGGGCAGGAGTGAGTTGGCATTGCTACTGCCTCTTTCTTTCTCCAGGACACTCACAGAAGGGTTAAGTGGGCGCTGTAAAAACCCCTGGCCCCAGAAAATGTATGAGGGGCAGGAGGAGAGTCAGAGGGGCCTGAGAAGGCCTTGTAAGCCCAGGCCCCACAGTTTTCTTCTGTGGGTGGGAGAGAAATTGGAGGGACCAGGGAGGTCCCAGCTGGGATTTGTTCTGCCCAGCCTGGTAGGCCCAGGCCCCTCTACTTTCATGGGGGGGGGGGGAGTTTAGAGGGCTTTGAGGGGGCCCCATTTCAGTTTTTTTTGCTTTGTATTTTTTTCTTTTATAATGTTTATTTTCGTCCAAGAAATGAACCAAACAAACATTGAAAGAACCAAAAAAATGACCTCCCCCCACCCCCCCCCCCCCAAATGAAAAACTAATCAAAACAAATTTATTTGGCTGCACATCCCTAATTGCCTCTGTGTAAGCTTATGGATCTGATTTAGATCCAATCATAGTCAACTCAGATTTTCAACCTTCTGATGTAGACAAAATTTGTACCAACGATAAGTGTGCTGTGAATAAGATACTCAAACATTTTTGAAAGCTGGAAATGTTTAGTGGGTATAATGCCAATCTGAATCTCCTATGTAATAGTAATTTGTGCATGGTCATGATAAACTAAAGTGACATTTTTTTCTTCTTTTCTTACCCAATAGCATCAACAACAGGATCCACACCAACTACTGAGAAAACAGCTGCAACCACTACAGAAATACCTACAAAAACAATTCCAAATACTACCACCGCTACTACAGCAACACCTGTTACTACTACTACTACAATGTCTACAGCAACAAAATCTACAACAACAACTACACTCCCTGGTACAATCACAACAGGGACAACTACAACAACCTCAACCACAGGAACTACCAGAGAAAAAACATCAACACCAAAAATAACTACTTCAACTCATTCAACAACTACAACCATGCCATCAATTTTAATAACAAAGACTACGCCAATTATTCCTGCAGCTTCTTCATCTACAACATCAGTAATAACCACAACACATGCAGTCACTGCAACTACAAAAACTACAACACAAGTAACTATCGCATCAAAAACGCCCTGCTTTTGCCATGCCTATGATCGGAATTTTTCTCCTGGTAGGTGACTGTGTATACTGCTTTAATATTTAATAAAATAGAAATGGTAGCAAACCAACTGAGGGATGCATCAAGCCATGTTAATGCTCTAACCCACTTTATATTGTGCGATATTGCCGCGATAGAGCACTATCACATTATATCACGCAATATAGGTGATATGTTGTAACTCCCTACCTAGATACCCTCCCCATTACAATGACATTCTTTGCATGCGATTTGCATGCAAAGAAGGTCATTACTAGTCAATTTGATGCAAATATTTTAGTGCTGCCAATCGGGAAGGTGGTCAGCCGCAATAAAATAATGCCACCTATTTGAAATGTGTTAGATGTGAAGCGGGAGGTCTGGGATCCTAATGCGGGTCCCTAGGCTCCAGCCGCACATTTAAAGCAGCAGGAAAAAAAAAAGTCAGGGTAAACCGGGTGGCTGAGTGGGGGTCAGTGCTGACCCCCATCTCAACCCAGGGCCGCCAGTAGAGGCGGCCCTGACTACCTCCCCAAAGCACAAAATAAAATGTAGCCCCAGCCCTGGCCACCATACCGATCCCCCCAACCCCTCAAGTGACATTGACAGCCCCCCAAATTTCAAAAAAAAAAAAAAAGTCCTGGTCCCCCCAAACATCTCCCCACCACCAAAAGGAAAAAGATTTTGTGTCTCCACCTTACCCCCTCTCTCACATCTCCCCATACCTAAAAATGGATCTCACATTGGGGCTGGATTCACCCTTGCACCCGGCCGGTCAGTACCATTTTCCAAAATGGCGCCAACCTGACCTTGCCCCAGCCCTGTGACTGGGGTAAGGGTCGGGGACTGGACCTGGTCACATGGCCGTTAAAGGGTCGCTCGCTTTGTTATTTTTGTTCTATGATGCTTGGTCGCAAGACAAAAGAATGCAATGCTTTTTCATGGGATGGACCCCCACTTTCTCAGCGACCCCCCCCCCCCCCCCCAGCGATAGTGGGACCCCCCCTCCTGTGATAAAACATCTCAACTTAGTGCATCCAGGGGAAAGTCATTAAACACTGATAACATTATTTATTTTAAAGTTATGTCAATAATTATATATTTAATAATTGGACAGTACTAGTCCACTACTTCTGTTAGTTTATAACAAATGTGCAATATTAACAGGTAAATGATTATAGCAATCACAGTTTTGGAATATGAAATAATCATGTTGATAAATCTGCTTCAAACTCCAGATGAATCTCACTATATGAAAATCCCACTGAAACATATTGTTGAAACAGTCATTTTTAAATATATACTAATGCACATATATTTAGCTATTCTTTTAGGGGTAATTTTCAAAAGCATCCCTAAAAGGCTAGAGGATGGGAATAAATAAAAAAGCTAAACGGGCACGGAGCGGCAGTTACTACCCTTAAGAGAAACGTGGGGGTAACCTGCACGGAGTGGCAGTTACTACCTTGGGAAGCTTGCTGGGCAGACTGGATGGACCATTTTGGTCTTTTTCTGCCGTCATTACTATGTTACTATGTATTTACAGAATCAAACAAGATTGCCAAAAGTACCGACAATAACATTAATATAAGATGCTTATTTGTACTATTGACCATTCATAATAGGCTTCATCATGGGAGCAATGACGCTTTATGACTCGGCCTTATTTATAATCATAGGTCAGTTAGAAGTGAACATATATTTTTTTCTTTTTTATGCTATGTGCAATTTCAACTCAACTTAAGTCTAAATGCTGTTATTCTGAGTTGACTCTGAAGCCTCATGTTCTCAACAAGCCTGACATGGGTCCAAGTTTCGAACTAAGCAGTTCTTTTTCAAGGGCTTAATGACAGCATCTACAAAATGGAATACATGTATTAAAACGTATATCGAAATCCATTTATTGTAACATATTCATCAACTATTAAATATGAAGTGGGCTATCAATCTCCAGCTTAAAAGGCAACAATTCATGCACGGTCAAGATAACTTACTGTAGATGTGTTCATCAGATCTTGAACATGGCGTTTCCGCGTTCTTTTTCCTGTGACTGCACCAGAAATACCAAGCTTATAAATATGCAGTAGTGGTGAATGATGTCAGAATTGATATCAATGATGACTAGTTTTAAGTTAATGTGTACCATTCAATAGCTGAATTTAGACCGCCGGAGGATACTGAATTGAGTCTATGGATCCATTGTTGTTCCTTGTAATTTAGAATGGTTTGACTGTTGCCTCCTCGTGGAGTGATGTGGACAAGTTCAATAACCCGCCATTTAATATCTTGAAAAGTGTGATGATATTGAATACAATGGGAAACAATCGGGGCTTGAGGTTTTGAAGTGGCAAGGTAACTACGATGTTCTGTAAGTCTTGTTTTAATAGAATGTTTTGTTCTCCCTACATAGAGAAGAGAACATGGGCATTGCAGCATATAGATAACATTTGTGGACAGACAATCTGTATGATGGTAAGCTGTGTGGGGTTTGCCCATTGGATCTGTTCATTGTGTGCCAGTAATGGCTTGATTACAAAAGGTACACTTTTTGCTTGGCCAATTGGTTTTTGATCACTGCTGGATGGTATCTCATATAGAAATGAATGAATAAGCATGTCCTTAAGATTTTTCCCCTGACTATATGCAATGGTGGAACATTCGGAAAAAATTGCATGCATTTTCAAAACTGGCCAATGGTGTAAAATCAACGCTGAAATCTGTGGTGCCAGTACTGAATATGGTAAAACGCAAGTTAATGAAGGTCTTTCGGAGTGCGTGTTGTCTAGAAGTAGCCATTCCCATTCCACATTAAAAGCTTGTTTATAAGCTGACTTGAGGTATTTAACTGGATACCCTCGTTGCAAACATTTTTCAAATAACTGTTGTGATTGTAAAATAAAATCAGCTTTGGTATTGCATAGGCGGCGAAACCTAAGAAACTGACTTACTGGTAAATTTTTTCGCAAATGAAACGGATGGAAACTGGAGAAGTGTATTTATTTGTTTGTTTTTATATACGATATTCGATCGAGATATCACATCGGTTTACAGTGAACTGTTAGGTCAAATAAGACATAGGCTTCTTATTTCTTACAAATTAACTTTTTTCTTACAGATTAGCCTAATAATGGAGGAAACGTCATGGGGTGACTAGACATTAACAGAGTAACTGAGGAACTTACAGAATAACTTTTAGATTTACATAATAAGTTAATAACTGAATTAATATAAACAGCATAGCTGTACACTTAGCAAAATAACTTACAAACTTAGAAATTTGCCAATGTTGGCGGATATTAATGAAGTGCAGTCTTGGCGTTCTGGGTACGGCATGATTTTGTTTTGGTGGGCAGTGGGGGGTAGGCGTTAGGTGTCTGGGGGGAAGGCTTTTTGAAAGAGCCATGTTTTCAGATGTTTTTTGAATATTTGGATTGAGGGTTCGGTTCTAAGTTGTGTTGGAAGTTTGTTCCAGAGGGTTGGTCCTGCCATTGATAGGGCGCGTTCCCTAATTGTGGACAGGTGTACACATGCCTGTTGAATCTTGCTCTATTTGTAAGACACATTGGGGCTCCCCTAGTAACCCCCCATGCACACCCTAACCTGCCCCCACTCCCATCCTCACACCCCTATAGCCCCTCCTAGTGATCCCCATGCACCCTCTAAGCAGCCCGCACTCCTATTGCCCACCTAGTTACTCCCTACACACACCTTAACCTGCCCCCACCCCTATCTTCACACCTCTGTAACTGCCCTAGTGACTCCCCTAAGCATACCCTAACATGCCCCACCACCCCAATATTAAATGAAACTCAGGGAATAGTGTCCCCCAGGTATCCCCTCTCCTCCCCCAAATGTATAAAAAAAACATTAGAATGCAGGGAGCTCCCCTTCCCATAGCCCCCCAAAGCTTTACAATTAGGTCGCCCCCTATCACCAGGTCCAGTTGATGCCATTTTTCAAAATGGCACCAACCTGACCTTGCCCCTGTTATGTGACTAGGGCAAGGTCTGGGGATTGAACCTAGGCCACATGATCTGAAGCTCAGGGAGGGCAAAACATTTCCATGGGTTAAACAGTGATGGACTCAACAAAACAGGGTCTTTGGAAATTGCCTCCCCTATCTGCGGGCATGTACAGTCCTGCTGCACCCATACTTGCACCTATAGATAGAGGAGAATTTGATGGAAGTAGAGTCTTGGTGGAGTTAGCACTTCCATGTGTCCTTTTGCATTTATGTGGGAAAGTACCCAGAAAAATAACAGGTGGAAATCTGTGTGCGTACTTTTTCCAACTTATTTTTCAAAGAGAAACTTTTCCCTTTTAAAACTGCTGTAAAGTCTGTGGGTAAACAATACTGCAGATGTTATGCTCCCATGCACAGTTTGAAAGTAGCCCTCTTTATGTGCATGCCAGCATGAGTCCAATGTGGGGGGCAAATTTGAAACTGCTGTAAAAGTTTGATTTTGAACATGTGAGGTTGATGGAGACCGTAGGTACACAGGTACCTGCAAACTTTATGCCTGCTTTGTGGTATAGTTCAGTATACACAGGGATATCAAAATGAAACCCCTAAGCATGCATTTTCTTCCCCCTCTCATAATCCCTCCCCAGGCCCACCCCTTCTAACCACAGGCAAACGTTTGCGCATTGTGAAACAGCACACATACTTTAGGCTACTAGGGCACAGGTGGCAAACTCTGGTCCCCGAGGGCCACAAACCGGCCAGGTTTTCAGGATATCCACAATGAATATACATGAGAGTTAGATCTGCATGCTCTGCCTCCAATGTATGCAAAACTCTCTCATGCATATTCATAATGGTTATCCTGAAAACCTGGCCTGTTTGTGGTCCTCGAGGACTGGAGTTCGCCACCCCTGTGCTAGGGGGGATGGCCAATGTTAGTCTGGCAAATTTACCCAACTAATTTATTTATTTAGTTAGGAAATTCTTTTAAAAATTGCCCTCCATATCTGCACACACTTTTTAAATGAGAGAGTGCTCATGTTAGTAGATTTCATGGGATGGATTTCTGTGAGCTTATTGAACTGTTAGGTCACAGACAGATACCTCATAATAGAACCTGTGGCAAATTCAGACTCTTAGTGCCTTGTTTGATCACGCTTCAATGGCATTGCCAATAAACATGAGATAATATCTAATAAAGGTTTAAATATATACCTCAAAATGTGATGGCAACATTTATGCAACATGAGATTCTAAAATATTAACTTTAAATTCTAACAAAAAACAAAGAAAAATTCAAATGTTTTTAAGCGTAGAAATGAGTATTCTTCAGAGATATTTGTTTTATGTTCTTTCATTTCAGTTTTATGCACATTTTGCCACCTTTTTATTCTAACACTGATTTTCATTTGTCATAGGGGACACCATATATAATACAACAGATGCTTCTGGTTGCATTTTCTTTGCAAAATGTAGTGAAATATGTGAAGTCAAGAGATTGCCGGGGCCATGTGCGTCAACAACTTCCCCAGCATCTCCAACAATCAGCCCAAAAACAACTCCAACTATTCCAACAACCCAACCTAGAAGTCCAACAACCAGCTCAACCGTCAAGACAACAAGCTCTATACCAGGATGCCCACCAAAGCAGGTAAGATAATGTAGAGGTCAATATTCAAAAGCTGTTTAGATGGATAACTCACAGGTTATCCATCTAAATGGCAAATTTTGCCATATTCAGCCACCTATCTAGCTAAATTTCAGCTGGATAGGACATTATTCAGCTCTAATTTAGCTGGATAAAAAAGGATGTTAAAGTTATCCAGCTAACTTAACCACATTTCAGAAATATCAGTCTAAGTTATCCGGCATTGTATGGCAAAATAACCTGCTGCTTAACCAGATATCTTCAAAAGCTATCTGGTTATGTAACCGTCTCTTTTTCGTCAGTAAGGAGGCCCAGACAACTGATCCGTAAAGATAAACTTTTATTGCCAGCAAGATGCAGCTAAGACAACGGCTTAGTACAACTGCATGCCACGCCCCCTTTGGAGCAAACCTTTATACATTTTTACAGCTCTTATCTTTCACACATGCGTTCTGGTTTTGCTGAACAAACAATTTACAAACTGCTGAACAAGCAATAGCTAGCGTGGTCTTTAGTAGGTGTAGCTTATGATCAGACTATTGTTTCGTCATTTAATTGACGGGTTAGACATTTTACGGCGGCGTTCGTATTAATACAATACAAATTATTATTCCAAAATGGAGTTACGTTTCACTAAATGTTAGTGCGTGAGAACGTCAGTACGTCACTGCGCATTAGGTTCCGTTTGCGTTGCAAATGTTAGTAAATCAAGATGGTTGTGCGTTTCACTGCGGGCATGGTGCGACGAGAAGCGTCTCCGCTGTGCAGTCTTTAGGGGTTCATGGAATCGAACTCCTTCATTCCCCCCTTTGATACTTCAACGGTGATGGGAAGTAGAAGTATCATTCATAGCTGTTTAGTAACTGAAACGAGAAGCAAAAATTAATACATAGAAGTTTCAGTGGACCCTAAAAGGTTGCCAGGTCGTTGGTTTCTTCACGGGTTTGAGACGGGTGGACCCTAATGGTGTCACCCCCCTTTGTAGCCCGGCTTAACCTAGCAACCAGATGGTCCAACGTGGTCGGTTACAGTTTAGTATCAACATAATCTTCTTCGTCATCAGAATCAAATGTGACATCAGAATCAGATGATTCATTAGAAGTGGGGAATGTGGAAATAGACACATACTTATTGATCATCATGACATGAGCAGCTGCTCTGCGATCAGCTATGGTTTCAATCATGGATCGTAGATTTCTGAAAATGAGAGGTAAACAGAGAGGGAATAAAATGCAAGATAGAATAAAAAACAGCAGTGAAATGAGTATATCTTTGAGTCCTGGAATCGAAGTAAGCCAATTTGGTAAGGAGCCAGTCCAGTCAAGGACACCGGTCCATGTTTGCACAGGAACGTGGGCTAGACGGATCATTCGATCAGTGATCTCTTCGATGACTTTACTTTTATCATCAACCTGTAAACAACAATTAGAAAGATTAAATTTGCCACACACACCTCCTTCTTGAGCTAGGAGGTAATCCAAGGCTAATCGGTTTTGATATACAGCTGTGATAATTTTGGTGTTCTGCTTGGCGAGGATATTGAGAGCCAAGGCAGAATCATTGGTCAGGAGTTCCAACACTGCTTGCAGTCGGATGATGCGGTTTAACATATAGATTGGAGTTCTATATCCATAAGAACCATCTTCAGCCCAAGTGGCAGGGCCATAGTATTGTACAATTCTTTCAGGAGGCCACTCCTGATCTTTCCAATCTCCAATAGAAACTTTAGTAGTTCTACGACGCTTGTTTGGCTTCATAGGGCTATAGACAGGTACACCTAATGTTTCTCCAGCGGTGATTGGTAAAAGGAAGAAACTGGGCCGAATGGTGGCCAGGAAACAGGTGCCATACCAGTTGACTGGTAACTGTTCATAAGCCCTCCGGCCACAAACAAAGTAGTATCCATCTGGAGCAGCGAAGAGAGTGGTTGGCACCCCAGCAGCAGTCCATGTTTTGTTTAAAGTTGGTTCTGTCCATAAAACAGTGGGCATAGTCAAATTCTCTGTTTGCCACCAGGTGAATTTGGTTATGTTGGCAGTTAGGACTCCCGTACATGGTGAATTGCCAACAGAGGTGGTGTAGATTCGGGAATGTTGTCGTGATATACATTGTCTGCCAATAACATCTGTTTGGAGAGCCCACTCGTATGGATGCGTCTTTCGTTTGTAGGATATAGTTGTATTTAAGTGGTCGATGTCGGTCTGGAAGACCTCTTTGGCTTCCCAAGGCCATTGCTCTCCTGTGCCTGTGCCTCCGCAGACAAAGCAATTTTTAACTTCGAGAGAGAGAGCTATGTTCTCAGCCAGATTCACAAACATATTCTTTGCTTGATTTGAGAAGGCATGCTTTTTCAATTCTTCTGATACGTGGGATATCTCATCAAAGAAGGATTGATAACCAACCACAGTTGTCTGGTGAATAACTGGGCGAGGCTTGTCTCTACGCTGGGTGATCGTGATGTAAGTCATTGGATCTTTCCCAGTTCCGTCGATGCCAAATCCCCAAGTATCTTGCCAGGGGGATCCTTCACCACGTATTGGCCATTGCACGGAAACAATATTACCAGTTACTGCTGTTAATCTGCCAATGCCGTGGCAGCCATGATAGCCTCCTCCTGTATAGTCACATACTAGAGCCCAACCTGACAAAATCAGGTCCCCTTGACACGGTGCCCAACTGGATGGGTTGGCGGCTCGGTTGTACGGGCAAAGGTACTTGTGGTTGTGAACATAGGAGTCTTTCCAGGATTGAGATCCACAATGAAGGGCATTTGGATGTTTATCAATTGCTTCGCATGCGTCGAAAGTGATGGTAACGCTTGACCCACTTCCCATGAGAATTTTTGTTGAGTTGATATAATACAGGATTCCCTTCCCTTCGGGAACTATATTGGAGGTATAGCTTTTTGGCAATCCAGCAGTTAGGGTGATGTTGTAGTACTTGGGAGTTGTTGGCGTGTGACAAATGACCTTGTCACCCTCTAGGCATCGGTGAAATGCCTGATATCCTTGAGTAGTATTTAGTGCGCATGCAGGTTGCGTTGCACAAGAAGTGGGTGGCTGAGATTGGTGTATAATGGTGGAGACAACCTGGAATCCATCTGGAGTTGTAGTACGGATTGATTTGATGCATTCTGTGCAGTTCTTGCTTAGTGGCAGGACAAGAGATGTAGTTGAGGAACATGAGATTAGTAGAACGACTTGAAAAAGACTGTGTCTCATGGCAGGTGGTATTTGGTAGGCAACTTATGCTTTGCCTGGTTGGGAGATCAGTTGATTGATTCTGAAAGGAAGAAAAATGTATATGTTAGTACTCTTATGGTAAAGTACTGAAGTCATTTACACTGGACTAATTTGCTGCCTGTTGTAAGTGAACTTTAACTTGTTGTCTCCTATACTGGAGACCTGCCAATTGGAGGCAGCAGGTTTCAAGCGGGTCCAGTGAATCCATGAAGGGCATTCAGAGACCTTTACAGCAGTAGGAGTAGTTAGTAACACTGTGTATGGACCCTTCCATCGCGGTTTGAGGAAATCTGATTCATCCCAGTCCTTTACCCATACAGAATTTCCAATTTGAAATGGATGAACTGGGGTCAGCAAGACAATTGGTTCAATGTCACAGGTGTAATTCTGGATGGCAATGACTGTGTTATATAGTCCTTTGAGCTGGTTACTAAGGGACAACTCCCCTTGTATCTGCAGCAATTCAGGAAAAGAGGGGAGAGGTGGAGGTCTTGCATACATCATTTCATAAGGGGTCAGACCGGATCTTCTTGGACTACACCGGACATGCAGCAAAGCTAAAGGTAGAATATCTGGCCATTTGGTCCTTGTTTCTTGGCATAATTTAGCTATCTGATTTTTCAGAGTTCTGTTAGCCCGTTCAACAGCTCCACTGCTTTGTGGTCGCCATGCGCAGTGCAGATGCCATTTGATACCCAGAATTCGACTCAGTTTTTGAATGACTTCACTGGTGAAAGCTGGTCCATTGTCTGAATTTATTTGCCTTGGTAATCCGTAGCGTGGTAAGATTTGGTGAAGGAGCAGAGACACAACTTCCTTAAGCAGTCTCGGTTCGTGTCGGTGTTGCTTCGATCCAGCCAGTATAAGTACAGACTGCCACCAACATTGCTTTATAGCCTTTAGATGGAGTCATGTGAGTAAAATCAATTTGACAAACTTGAAATGGTGTAGTCCCTCTTAGAATATGTCCAGGTATAGGACCAGGTCCGGTTCTAGGATTGTTTCTTGCACATGTGATGCATTGACTGATAGCATGTTTTGTTAATTGTACGATTTTATTGATGTAGTACGTTTTCCCAACAGTTTTATTAATGCATCTCGACCCAGGTGGGTTTTGTTGTGGGCTTCCTTGACAATAGTCCAAGCTAATGCTTCAGGTATCCATATTTTGTTATCTTGCAGAATCCACCAGCCATCGCGGTTGTGGAGCTTCTCAGTCTGTGCCCAATCATTTTCTTCCGTAGAATAGGCAGGAGTTTCTGTTGGGAATTGTAGAAGTGGATAGGTTGTAATTGAGGTGTTTGATAAATGTGCACGGGCTGCTTCTTTCGCTGCTTTATCTGCCCATTGGTTTCCTTTTGCCACAGGATCTGATTTTCCTGTGTGGGCTTTACAATGCATAACAGCTACTTTCTGTGGTGCCCATACAGCATTTAGCAGTTGATGTATTTCGGACGCATTAGCCAATTGCTTTCCTTCGGCGGTGAGAAATCCTCGTTCTTTGTATAAGGCTCCATGTACTTGGATGGTGAGGAAAGCATATTTGGAATCTGTGTAGATATTCACAGTCTGTCCTTCTGCCAATTGCAGAGCTCGAGTGAGAGCGATTAGTTCAGCTTTTTGTGCTGAAGTCCCGGGAGGTAGGGATTCAGCTTCAATGATGTCATCCTCAGAGACTACAGCATAGCCAGCGACCCGAATTCCATCAACAACTTGGCTACTTCCGTCAGTGAATAGAGTCCATGCCCCTTGCCAAGGTTGATCTCTCAGGTCTGGTCTACTGGAGTGTACGGTGGTCATGATTTCTTCACAGTCATGGGCAACTGGTTCAGGTGCCGGCATAAGAGTGGCCGGGTTCAAATTTTTACTGTCTTGTATCTGAATTTCAGGTGTTTCACACAGTAAAGCTTGGTATTTTACAAGACGTGAGTTAGTCATCCATTTTGGTCCATGCGTTTCTAGTAGTCCTTGAATGGTGTGAGGAGTTGTTATGTTCAGGGTTTGACCAAAGGTTAATTTAACTGCTTCTGGAATGAGTAAGCATGCAGCCGCAATGCTTCGAAGACAACCTGGCCATCCTTTTGCAACATTGTCCATTCCTTTTGACAGATATGCAACAGGTCGCTCCCATGAGCCTAGAGTTTGAGTCAATACCCCAATGGCCATTCCTTTCTTCTCATCAACGTATAGATGAAATGGTTTCATGACATCTGGCAATCCCAGAGCAGGGGGTTCACTCAAGGCATCTTTTAGTTGTTTTAAGCTTGTTAGTTCATGTTTTTCCCACTGAAAAGGCTGAGATTCTGCCTCCTTTCCCCGCAGCTTGTCGTACAGGGACTGGGCAATAACAGCATAGTTAGCAATCCACAGCCTGCAATATCCAGCAGCTCCAAGGAACGCTCGGAGCTCTTTCTTACAAGTGGGTACAGGTTGACCTCGTATTGAACTGGTACGGGATATTCCAAGACAACGGGTACCTTCCCGGATTTGGAAGCCCAAGTACTCTACTTCCAGTTCACAAATTTGCGCCTTCTTTTTACTTGCACGGTATCCTTTTGAGTACAACGTCTTTAGCAGGTGGAGAGTGGCTACTGCACATTCGTGATACGTTTCACGAAACAACAGAAGGTCATTCACATACTGTATTACTGGCCCATACATGACTTGGTACATCTTCAAGTCTTTTGCCAGTTGCTCCCCGAACATCGTGGGTGAGTGCTTAAATCCTTGCGGTAAGCGAGTCCATGTGTACTGCTGCTTGATTCCAGTTTGTGCATTTTCCCATGTGAAGGCAAAGATCTTCTGGCATTCTTCTGCTACTGGAACGGAGAAGAAAGCATCTTTGAGATCAATAACACTGTACCACTTGGATGTAGGGGAAACTTGAGCCAAGATTGAGTATGGATTTGGTACGAGGGCTACTAGATCTGCTACTTGATTGTTCACTTTCCGTAAATCTTGTACAGGTCGGTAATCAGAAGAACCGGGTTTCTTTACGGGCAACAGAGGGGTGTTCCACACAGATCGGATTCGCCTGAGAATACCCAAATCATACAGTCTTTGCAAGTGTATCTGAATTCCCTGCCGGGCCATATATGGAATGGGGTATTGAGGTTGATTGATCACCTGTGCATTCTGTTTCATTTCTATCCATATGGGGGTAGCGTCGATAGCTATTCCTCCCGGGTTCTGTTCGGACCACACCTTGGGCACGTTATCCATTAACTGTCTTCGTTGTTCGTTGAGGGGAGTATTCACTTCATATCGATGTTGAGTGATTTGTTCGACAACGGGGAGATGTAGCCTCCATTCCTCTTGGAGTGGACAAATGAGAGAGACTGGATTATTAGCAAAGGATGCCTTGATTTCACCGGTGGGCTCGAATTGCAAGGTAGCTCTTAATTTACACAAGAGGTCTCTCCCTATGAGTGGTACTGGGCACCCCGGCACGTAAAGGAATTGATGGGATACTAATTGTCCTCCAACGGTCACCTGCCGTTTCTGGAGAAAGGGGGCGACTAGTGGCTTTCCAGAGGCTCCTACTATGGAGATGTTTTTCGAAGTTGGTGTAGTGATGGCTGTGGTCATTACAGATCTTTGCGCCCCCGTGTCTAACAATCCTTTAAATGTTTCAGCTCCTACTCTTATTTCCACCAGGGGGTCAATGGGAAGTTCTCCCCTGCTTAGTCATGCTTCACTGTCTTCGCCGGAAGTTTCGCCTACGGCCATCTGCCATTCTGCTTCCTTAGGTTTGGACGGAGTATATCCTTCCTGCCTTGTATGCAGGGACTCCGGACACTCAGCCTTCCAATGCCCTTCTTGTTTACAATATGCGCATTGATTGGTTCCCAATGGCATTCTTCCGCCTCTAGACAATCCTCCTCTATTTGCTCGTCCTCTTGGCAGCCCTCTAGAGGGCGATCTGCCTCTTCCTCGGAGTCCGGGATACCCGTGATACTGCCTGGACGGGTTCCCGAAATTAGTTTCTTCCAACGCTGCGGCTAACAAACTGACACTTTCTCTTAACTTTCTAGTTTCTTTCTTTTCCTTCATGTCTCCATCCGGTTCTCGGTTTACATAAACTTTATCGGCCATGGCTTTTAATTGGCTGATATTCATTCCCTCAAACCCTTCCTGTTTCTGCAACTTCCGGCGAATGTCTGGGCAGGACTGCCCAACGAAGCTCATCAGTATAATGGATTGGTACTTGGGATCCTCTGGATCAAACAGGCTGTATTGACGATATGCATCCATCAATCGCTCCAAAATGTTTCCGGGAGACTCGTCTCTCCTTTGCACCACGTCTTTGATTTTTCCCATGTTCACAGCTTTCTGCTTTCCTTTCTTTAAGGCTTCAAGAAACGCAATCTGATAGGCGGCGATGCGCTCCCGCCCTGCCGCGGTCTGGAAATCCCAGTTGGGGTCTGCAGTCGGGGCTAAGTCTCTCACTGCGTCGTCGGGACGTCCATCTGACCCGGCTCCTAATCGGGCTGCCTCTTCCATGTTTAATTGTATTTGTCGGCGTTCTTCTGTGGTAAAAAGAATGGAGGCTAGATGCCGAACGTCAGCCCAGTTGGGATTGTGGGCTGCGAAAATGCCCCGTAAAAAGTCTATCATCTGTTCTGGTTTTTCAGCGTATGATGGCCCAAGCTGTTTCCAATTGAAAAGATCGCTGGATGTAAAAGGTATGTAAGTGAATAGTTTTATTGTTTGCGTAGTGCGATATTCGTTTTCCTCAGTCGGGACTACAGGAACTACGGTTGATGTTTCTCTAATTGGTAATTGTAAACTTGTTGCGGCTTGAGTTTTACTGCGAGTTCTGTCGGCCGCGGACGGCTCGCTGCCGCTTTCTACCTTTGCGGTTGCCGCTTCAGGTTGTTCTTCTCGTTGTTCTTCATGAGCCGGTGCCACTCTAGGATCGGCTTGCGCATTGGAGGGGACTTGGGGACTCGGTGGCGTAGGATATGTGAGGGGGCAACTAGGGGCATATGGTGGCGGCAAGATATTTTCAGCGTCGGGCAGTGCTGCGGACGGCAAGGGTTTAATTTTTTTTTCTGGAGTCCGTGAACTCCCTTGCACTACAAATATGGCCGCCGCTGATGACGCATGCTCTTTAGGTTCCAATATGGCCACCTTTCCCTTTCTCTTCCGGTTTGGGGACTTCCGGTCCCCCATCTTGCGTACTTGAGTTACCATTACAAGGGCGGCTCCCTCTACTAGCTTTTTTGCTCACGCCGGAGGATTTTCAATAACTGCAATCCAAGCGGTTATGTACGGTATATCCTCAGGGCAACCCGGATTCCCTTCTCGTATAACTATTTTCTGGACCCTTGTGGCCGTTTGGAAATTGAAAGTTCCTGCCGGAGGCCAATTTACACACAAACTGGGCCACCTATGGGTGCATCGTTGAATCCTTCCGGGCTTTGTACATTTATGGTCATCGAACACCTCGCTATAGTGTTCCGTCATGACTTTTAATGGAGTCGAACCGCTCCCTCCCATCAGGATAGAATTCACAGACAAAGAAGGGAAGGGAAGACGGATAGGTAAGGGGTCCGTATCCGTCAGACACAAAAGGTTCACAATCGCCCCGACTAGGACGCGGTCAGCCCGGCCTAGAACTGCGAGGCCATTCACTCTCTTTCACACAACAAGAAACCTATTCCCACTAACATATGCTTTACTTGTAATTTTTCCTGTTCATGCGCGTGGTCTTCGGAACGTAATTCCTACTAGCACACTGCGTGGGGTGTGATCAAGGCCCCCTCGGTCCGCCGATGATGGACCGGTTATTTCCTTATCTATTCTTTACTTATTTCCATGTACCCATAATACTCGCCTGCAGGGGTCTTCCGATCGTCGTGAAAGCCTTCTTCCCGGATCATCAACCCAGAGGTCCCAGCAGAATTTCTGTGGAACGGTCCCCTCAGAAACCTGATCGCTGAACTCAGCGGTGGCCACTCACCAGGTAAGTCTGGGGGACTGCTCCGCCACCAAACTACCGGACCTTCTGGAGAGCTAAAATAGCGTCTCCGGTACCTCCTGGCTGGCTCGCCAATGTAACCGTCTCTTTTTCGTCAGTAAGGAGGCCCAGACAACTGATCCGTAAAGATAAACTTTTATTGCCAGCAAGATGCAGCTAAGACAACGGCTTAGTACAACTGCATGCCACGCCCCCTTTGGAGCAAACCTTTATATATTTTTACAGCTCTTATCTTTCACACATGCGTTCTGGTTTTGCTGAACAAACAATTTACAAACTGCTGAACAAGCAATAGCTAGCGTGGTCTTTAGTAGGTGTAGCTTATGATCAGACTATTGTTTCGTCATTTAATTGACGGGTTAGACATTTTACGGCGGCGTTTGTATTAATACAATACAAATTATTATTCCAAAATGGAGTTACGTTTCACTAAATGTTAGTGCGTGAGAACGTCAGTACGTCACTGCGCATTAGGTTCCGTTTGCGTTGCAAATGTTAGTAAATCAAGATGGTTGTGCGTTTCACTGCGGGCATGGTGCGACGAGAAGCGTCTCCGCTGTGCAGTCTTTAGGGGTTCATGGAATCGAACTCCTTCAGTTACATGATGATCCTTTAAAAAAAAAAAAAAGACAATGGTTGTGGGCCTGCATGCAAGGAGACTTTATTTTAAAAAGAGACAGAGCAGCTTAAAACCAATCTAGTCTTTGTAGCTAATGTCTTAAATGGCATGTTTACACAGTCCCTTTGGCTTTAACAAATAATGATCTCCTATTTACAAATTAGTTATGTGAAACATCTTTCTAACTTGAACTAAAAGACTATGGCTCTGATGCTATCTTCTAGTGCTGACTTCTGAATTCAGTATTGATTCCAGAAGGATTTTGAAAGTATTGAGTGATTATCTCCTTTTCCATTACAGATAAATGAGACTTGGCTAATAGACAACTGCACCATAGCGACATGCAGGGGAAACAATGTGGTTACTCTTAAATCTGTGGAATGCCCAGCTGTAAAGTTAATTACCTGTGAAAGTGGGTTCCCACCAGTCAAAGTCTACAGCGAGGATGGTTGCTGTTTCCATTATGAATGTGAATGTAAGTGCACAAACACAGTGAATGTAGCAAAGAAAATGCCTAGAATACTATCAATGCATGCAAAAGTCATTCTTTCTAGGTTCCCAGATCATATTTTTATCCTTTTTTTTTCTGTAACTTGATCAGAACCTAAGAATCATATTATATTGGATTCTGGTTTTCTTCTTTTGGCCAGTTAGTAGATTTTGTCTCCAGCCTCATACCATTTTTAGAATTGCTCTTGACATTTCTGCTTTTAATAGCCTAATGTATAACATTGCTTTTGAACTTTTCACTTTTTCTCCCTGTTAGGTGTCTGCAGTGGTTGGGGAGATCCTCACTACGTTACTTTTGATGGAACCTATTATACATTCCTTGACAATTGTACCTACGTCTTGGTGAAAGAGATCACACCAAGATATAACAACTTCAGTGTTTATATTGACAATCACTTCTGTGATGCAGAGGATGGTCTTTCCTGCCCTCAGTCTCTCATCATTTACTATAAATCCACTGAAATAATATTGACTCGTGTAATGTTTAATGGACAGATGACTAACAGGGTATGTAATTGGTTTTACATCTTTCACAAACAATGGCTTTACCCTCTTAAAAAGTTTGAAATCCATTCACTTTTGAGAAGTGGGTTCACACTTCTAGCGACTGGACCATGTACAGTATTGAGATGGTCCCAAATTGAATATACAATACTTTATATCCAGAACGTTACATGAAGTGAAGTAAGAGATATGAATCACTGTGAAAAATCTTATTTTCTTGTCCTAATTTATTAATTACTCACTCTTCAATCACATAGAAACATAGAAACATAGAAATGATGGCAGAAGAAGACCAAACGGTCCATCCAGTCTGCCCAGCAAGCTTTCACATTTTTTTTTTCATACTTTTCTGTTACTCTTGTCCCTTTAAATAACTTTTTTGGTTCTATTTCCCTTCCACCCCTGACATCGTAGATAGCAGTGCTGGAACTGCATCTAAGTGAAGTATCTAGCTAATTGATTTGGGGTAGTAACCGCCATAATAAGCAAGCTACTCCCATGCTTGTTTACCCAGCCTGTGTGCAACTCAGTCCTTGTTGGTCGTTTGAATACAAATCATAAACCCTGCCGCTGAAGCAGTGAGCTGCGCTGGATATGTATTCCAAGTAAAGTATCAGGCTTGATTCGGGGTAGTAACTGCCGTAACAAGCAAGCTACACCCATGCTTATTTGTTTTACCCAGACTATGTAATTCAGACCTTGTTGGTAGTTGTCTGACTAGAAATCATCTTTTCTCCATTCCCCCTGCCGTTGAAGCAGAGAGCCATGCTGGATATGCATTGAAAGTGAAGTATCAGGCATTTTTGGTTTGGGGTAGTAACCGCCATCTTGGCGACATGCCACTTTTATAAATAAACCAGTTGTCAGATTCCAACACAGCCTGAATTCCTGGTTTAGCATCTATAACAGTATAAATCACAGGTAAACACTGAGTGTCCAATGCCCCTAGACCAGAGTTCCCTCGTGATAACCCACAGTTGTGGGAATTAAACTGGTACCAAGCATACACTTTTATCTAAGGAATTAAGACAGCAATTTTCAAAAAACCTACCTAGCTGCATGCCAGTAGTTTCCCTGTGAAAATTGTCTGCAAGATCTATGGTCAAAAGTACTTGTGGTCTTTGTACCTGATTTTTGTGTGAACAACATTTTCATGCAAAACAATGCACATGGATTTGAAAATTCAATCTCCATGCCGTATTTTCCAACCTTCCTTCTGCACAACCCTCAGCTCATCTTTCTTTAATATAGTTAAAAGTGTACATAGCGTGATAGCTCTTCTGTACTTTTAACTAAGCAGAGGAAGGCAATTTTTAGATAGGCCAATTTAGCCAGGTAAATCATTGGTTAGATGGGTAAATGCAGGGGCACTTCTATAATGAGGCAGGGTGAGTGCCCCCCAAAATGCCTGGCAGCTGCCTCACCTTGCTGCCTAATTCACTTTTAGCTAAACATTTGGCAGGTTCTCACACCCCCCCCACCCCCACCAGTGGCCAAAAAAAAGGAGAGTCCCATGAACCACTGGCAGAGCTCAACCTGCTAGCAGAAGAAGGAGGAAGAGGAGCCCTTGTGTCTGGTGGCGGAGCCCAACCCACTGGCAGCAAAGAAGAAGGGGCCCAGCAGCAGCAGAAGAAAAGAGGCTCCATCTGCCTGCTGAACTTATCCCTCTCACAGCCGCATCAGAAATGGGAGACAGGCCTGATTGACAATGCATATGATTAAAGCATGTGCGGATGTATGAGAGAGCATCTGTGTGAGCATGTGTGAGTATGTGTGCTTGAAAGCACTCACACATGCGTGTAAGATCATTTGAGGGCATCTATATGTGTGTCAGAGCATCTATGCATGTGCCTGAGCATGAGCATGTAGTGTACTTGGATTTTCAGAAGGCGTTTGATAAAGTTCCTCATGAGAGGCTTCTAGGAAAAGTAAAAAGTCATGGGATAGGTGGCGATGTCCTTTCGTGGATTACAAACTGGCTAAAAGACAGGAAACAGAGAGTAGGATTAAATGGACAATTTTCTCAGTGGGAGTGGGCAGTGGAGTGCCTCAGGGATCTGTATTGGGACCCTTACTTTTCAATATATTTATAAATGATCTGGAAAGAAATATGACAAGTGAAGTAATCAAATTTGCAGAGGATACAAAGTTGTTCAGAGTAGTTAAATCACAAGCAGATTGTGATAAATTGCAGGAAGACCTTGTGAGACTGGAAAATTGGGCATCAAAATGGCAGATGAAATTTAATGTGGATAAGTGCAAGGTGATGCATATAGGGAAAAATAACCCATGCTATAGTTACATAATGTTAGGTTCCATATTAGGTACTACCACCCAAGAAAGAGATCTATTTATTTATTTATTTTGTATTTTTATATACCGATGTTCCTGTATAGAATACATATCGCACCGGTTTACAGAGAACTTAACTGTCGCCCCAGGAGACGGATACATGGAACAGAGATCTAGGCGTCATTGAAATTGTCAGCTCAGTGTGCTGCAGCAGTCAAAAAAGCAAACAGAATATTAGAAAGGGAATGGTGAATAAAACGGAAAATGTCATAATGCCTCTGTATCGCTCCATGGCGAGACCGCACCTTGAATACTGTGTACAATTCTGGTTGCCGCATCTCAAAAAAGATATAATTGCGATGGAGAAGGTACAGAGAAGGGCTATAGAAAGACTCGGGGGCACTCCATAAAGTCAGCATGTGGCACATTTAAAACTAATCGGAGAAAGTTCTTCTTCACTCAAAGCACAATTAAACTCTGGAATTTGTTGCCAGAGGACCTGGTTAGTTCAGTTAGAAATGGTTGACAGTTTGAGATTCATTTTCTGAAATGTTAATGGGCTAGGATCTCCTATTAAAAGGAAGAATGTCTCGAAGGCATTGAACAGATCCTGAATATCTGTGGTTTGCTTACAAGAAGCTCACCTGTCTACGACAGAGGGTGGGAAACTGTGATGGTACTGGGTTGGTAGCTGATATTTCTCTGCAGCAGCTGATATTTCTCTGCAGCCGCGGATAGAAAGAAAGCTGTGGTTACCAAACTAATATATAACATACATGTACACAAGGAAAAAGTGATATAGGACTCAGGGGGAGGTACTTTCTTTTTTTACCGGTAAGCTGAAAAGAAAATGTAGTCTATATACTCCAAATAAATATAATCATAAATTCTTTGTTACTGTGGTGAGTACCCATATAATGAATGTAAAACGATTTTTATTTTTGATAGGGGACTTTAATTGGTATAAGCGATCCTAGGATGGATAAATTCCCAATAAATAACAACATTCGGAAATGAAGGGAAAGGGGATAGGCTTTGTCTGCAAGGAATTACAACTTTTAGATGTATGGCAGGTGCTTCACCCAGAAGTTAAAGAATTTACTTACATTTCATGGGCCCAAATTTCAATTTCCAGGATTGACTATATTTTAATTTCCCAGGGGGTGTTTCCAAATATAGCTAAGGCAGAAATAGGTAATCCAGTTATTTCAGATCACTCTTCGCTTTGGATAGGTTGAAGATATAGGTGAACCGGTGGATGTAGTGTATTTGGATTTTCAGAAGGCATCTGACAAAGTTCCTCTTGAGAGACTTCTAAGAAAAGTAAAAATCATGGGATAGGTAGCGATGTCCATTTGTGGATTACAAACTGGTTAAAAGAAAGGAAACAGAAAGTATTTATTTATTATTTATTTATTTAAAACATTTCTATACCGTTTTTTCAGTGATATTACTGTTCAAAGCGGTTTACAATAATAACATAAAATAGGAGAGTAATTATATAATAATAGTGAAATCAAAAAACAAAAATTAAAACAAGAAGATACAATAAGTGAGAATAAAAATACAAAGGGAGTCATTATCAATGATATAACTTGTAATAGTAAAAAGAAAAAAATTGGCAACCACTTTATAAAAACTCAAAGAACAGAAGATCATATAAAAAGTAATTAACTTAAACGTTTATATAAATAAGAAAACACTAAATATACAATGCTCATCTAGTATTGTTATTTCAAACTGGGAGTTATCATATCTTTAAAAGCTATTTGAAATAAATGAGTTTTCAGTGCCTTTTTAAATTCCTTTGCGTTATGTAGGGTTAAACTGACAATTTTCTCAGTGGAAAAGGGTATACAGTGGAATGCGATGGAGAGAAGGTACAGAGAAGGGCGACCAAAATGATAAAGGGGATGGGACAGCTCCCCTATGAGGAAAGGCTGAAGAGGTTAGGACTTTTCAGCTTGGAGAAGAGACGGCTGAGGGGGGATATGATAGAGATGTTTAAAATCATGAGAGGTCTAGAATGGGTAAATATCAATCGATTATTTTCTCTTTTGGATAATAGAAGGACTAGGGGGCACTCCATGAAGTTTGCATGTGGCACATTTAAAACTAATTGGAGAAAATTATTTTTCACTTAACATACAATTAAACTCTGGTATTTGTTGCCAGGGGATGTGGTTAGTGCAGTTAGTGTAGCTGGGTTTAAAAAAGGTTTGGATAAGTTCTTGGAGTTGACTTAGAAAATAGACACTGCTATTACTAGCATCAGTAGCGTGGAATAAACTTAGTTGTTGGGTACTTCCCAGGTGCTTGTAGCCTGGATTTGCCACTCTTGGAAACAGGATGCTGGGCTTGATGGAC
Source organism: Rhinatrema bivittatum (assembly GCF_901001135.1). Classification (NCBI taxonomy): domain Eukaryota; kingdom Metazoa; phylum Chordata; class Amphibia; order Gymnophiona; family Rhinatrematidae; genus Rhinatrema; species Rhinatrema bivittatum. The sequence continues at coordinate 41,072,528 of NC_042631.1, read as the reverse complement.
CCTTGGTCTGACCCAGTATGGCATGTTCTTATGTTTTTATGAGAGCATCTGTGCATGGGTGAGAGCATGTTTATGTATGAGAAAGCATGTGTTGAGTGAGTGAAAGAGCAAGCATGTGTGTGAAAGCAAGTATGAGAGTGTGTGTGTGTGTGTGTGGTGAAAGAGCAAATATGAGATCAGATGTGAGGGTGAGAACATGTGTCTGTATGAAAGCATGTGGGTGAAAGCTTATGTATATATGAGAGAGCAAGTGTGAGAGTATCTATGTGTATGTGAGCACGTATGAGCATGAAACAACTTGTGTAAGAGAGAGGGAAAAGAAAATTCACTTGCTCTCCCCTCCACCACCACCACCCGCACTAATCATGGAAATCTCAGGGTGACTGGAAATCAAAAGTTCCCAGGTATGTAAAGCAGAGGGTTTTGTTTTTTTTAATTCTTACTAGTTTTAATTATTGGATGCTTTTAATTTGTCTGCTATTTTTAAAGATGTTACTTCTGTTTGGGAAATTTTTTAGTGTGTAGTTTGTATAGGGATCTACAGCATCCTGCCTTGTTCTGTTTTCCTAATAGGAGGTATATTGGTGTTTAGGACATGGTGAAATATTTGCAGTGGTGCCTTTTCATAGATAAGGTTTTTACTATGTGAATTAGTGCTCTTTTTCAGTATGGAAGGTTTACTGTATTGTAATTGTAATTCAGTTTACTCATGGCTTTCTGAGGAGAAACCCCACACCCATTAGTTTCACTATCATCTCACCTTCCTACCTGCACTTTAATTAAGAGACTGACTTACCAAGCTGCTCACTCTTGTGAAGGGGATCAAAGGCGGGTAACACCGTCCCCACTGCTGATGTCACAACAGAACCCTGTGGGGTTGTTACAAAGTCGGGCTCGCCAGCAAAGGCCATAGCAAAGATCTTTGCCCAAGATCTTTGAGGTTTTTGTTAGCACATTTAGCTAGTCTCTTGTTTTAGTGATGACTCATTCAGTTTTACCAACCCTCACTGGGAGTGGACAATATAGTGCTTATCCCATGCAGCCCTTTCTGGTAAAAAGGTGTGGACAAGCGGGAGATAGAAATCGTAAATATCCAGAAAAGCTTAGACCTGATAATAGCAATTCGGAAAATGGTTGATCCCACACTGGCAATAGCATATATTAATGCTGCATCATTATGCAATAAAACAAAAATGATTTTAGCTTTACTGGGGGGGGGGGGGGAGGGTGTTAGATATCTTGTTTTAGTGAGACTTGGTTATCCATATCGGATATCCCATTACCAAATTTGATATGCCCAACAGGCTATTCTTTTTATCAAGATGTTAGAAAGAAGAAAAGGGAGGAGGAGGAGTTATTTTATTTTATAAATCTCAACTGGCTCTGAAACCCTTTTGAACTAAACTTGGAAATGGCTGTGAAAAGCCCTAGTAGTGAAACTTCGGGACTGGATCACTTTGATTCTTAATTGTCCCCCGTGGGTGGTAAGCAAAGATTCATCTCCCCTGGCTGATTTCATTACAGCCCTCTTATTACAGTTTGATAAGGTTTTAATTATATGGGAGATCGGAATTTTCATAAGGACTGTAAAGCCTTTTCCACTCTTTTAGATTTCCAGGAGTGTCTCAGAAGTTTAGATCTTCTTCAATTGATCTCTACCCCGACACAAAGAGAAGGAACTTTCCGGACCAACTAATATCTCCTAGTAATGCTCAGTTACTGGCAATGATATCTAGCTTCAGCCAGTATTATGGTCTGATCATTACTTTATTTCTTTCTCCCTCAATCTTTTGGGTTAGAAAGTGAGGTATCTTACAACAGAGAGGGCATATGGCTAAGATCTATAACATTCTGAGTGGGGTTGAATGATAAATAGGGTACAGTTATAAGTTATTTACCCAATCAAATAATTCTAGGACTAGCAGCCATCAGATTTAAAACAAATTGTAGGAAGTATTTTTTCACTCACTGCACAGTCAAGCTATGGAATCTCTTGCCAGAGGATGTGGTCAAGGCAACTAACATAACGGGGTTCAAAAGAGGACCTAACAAGTACCTGAAGGAAAAGTCCATAAATGGTTATTAGCCAAACAGACTTGGAAAAGCCTGTGCTTATCCCCTGGGACTGAAATACGAGAAATAAATCAACTATTTGGAATCTGATGGGTATTTGTGACCCAGTCTGGCCACTGTCAGAGACGGCATGCAGGGCTCCATGGTAGGGATGTGCATTTGTTTAAAACAAATATGACATCCTAAACAAATGAATCCCGTTTATTTCATTCATGGGGTCCCCAAAAATAATGGTGACCATCCCCTGAATGAAGCATATCCTATTTGTTTCATTTGTTTGTTCCCCATTGATTCCTATGGGCCATTAAAGTTATGGAAGTATCCATAACAACCTGCCCTTCCTGTTGAGTCCTATGTGACCTCACAGCCTTGTCATAGAGTGATCAGGACGTGTCAGCAAGGAGACCACAGAGCCAGCATATCAGAGCGAAGCATTTTTCTAATTCAGCCTATGGCTACTTTCTGGATCCCAAGACACTGATATTGGAGCCGAAACATGTGTGAGGAGTAGTGTCCATTTTTTCTGAGATTTTGTTTGAGGAGGTTGCTGTGGATTGAATTCTTATAGAGTGTCTAAAACCTTTAATCAAAGTTTAGAACAAAAGCTTTTTGGCTGCTGTGCCTGTTAGTCACTGCTTTACAGGCTCACCTACTAACAAAGGAAGGCAATTTGCTAGTGATTTTTTTTTTTTTAATTTATATTTTATTGTGATTTTTAAACAAATTTCCATTTGTACAAAATCAGGAAACAGTTTTGTAACACAGGTACTTCCAAGTCTTACATCCTAAAATATGTGTTAACAACAACTCTTAGTCCTCATAAAGGGAGGATATTTAAAGGTATTTTTAAACAAAGAAATCTGTAAGTACCATCTTACATGAATAGGGAGCAAAACATTTTTTTTTTATTGCAGCTATTTCTTACCTCAACCCTGTTCTTTATTTACTAGAAAAGATTCTAGATGAGAGGGATCTTGAAATATGAATTTATTCTTTTGATGAATAATTGTACATTTGCAGGGAAATTTTAATAAGAATGTTGCCCCTAGAGACAACACTCTTGGCTTTAAAGCCAAAAATTGTTTTCTTCTAAGTTGTGTAGGTCGAGAGACATCCGGAAAAATTTGGATCTTTTGTCCACAGAACAAAAAATCTTTATTTTGAAAATATTTTTGCATGACCAGATATTTGTCCCTCTCCCTGCAAAATGTAACTAAAAGAGTGGCCCTTTGCGGGATATCATCCGCTGATGATTCTAAAAAAGATGTTAAATTTGGAGAATTTTGGACAACATCCATACCACCCTCTTCATCCTGATATCTTAACCTAGTAGTAGGTATATAGTAAATCTTGGAAATATTGGATTCATCAATTGTTGATATTGCTAAAATCTCTATCATATATTTTTTTAGTAACTCAATCGCAGATAGTAACCTAGTTTGAGGAAAGTTTAAGAGTCTCAAATTTCTATTACGATTAAAGTTTTCTAGATTCTCTATTTGCCGGTGAATCACCAAACCATCTTTTATGAATGAATTATTAGCATCCTGTATTATGGCAACCTGAGTTGTCATAATTTTTCCCTGTTCCTCCAATTGGTTCAAACGATTATTATGTATTTCTAAAACATTTTTTATCTCCATATTTGTCTTATTATTTTGAACCATTGAACTGGATACAAATTTCTGTAATGAAACCAAGACCTTCCAGACATCCCCCAGAGTGATGTTTTGGGGATCAGTATGTTCTGGAACCATCTCTTGGTATCCTGAACTTCCCTGAGCCCCACCTTCCTCTATATTACCGATATTAATAGAGGTAATTAAAACAGGATTTATCCCCTCCCCAGAACCAGAGGGAAGACTCTGTATTGGGAAAATTAAACTGTCTGTTTGTGGTTGAGGTTGCTGCACTGGCCCAGGGCTGTCAGTAGATCCCGATGAAAAGGATATTTCGGGGATAACCGTTCGATTAGGGTTACTTACCCCACTTATTACATGAGAGTCCATAGGTCCCCTTAAAACTGGTGTTGCCGGTGAGGATGTCCAAGTCTTGACTTTCCTTTTCCTTCCCATATAGTAAACACCAAAGAAAAATTTTCTATAAGGGGCGCGCGGCTTCGGCTGCGCGCCGGCGGCTGTGCGCCGCCCCACAACTGGCTTTATACCCGAAGCAGTCCGTCCCCGTTTGCTGACGTCACGGGGCGTGGCTTGGCTCGTTCGGCGTTCAGACACAGTTCCAGCAGATGGCAAAATCAAGCACTTTAAACGCAGCCCTTTAGCCCAAACCTCTCAGGTGAGAGGTATCTCCCTCAGGCTCCTCCGGTAAGGGTTACCCCCTCAACCGGCTTTATACCCGAAGCAGTCCGTCCCCGTTCGCTGACGTCACGGGGCGTGGCTTGGCTCGTTCGGCGTTCAGACACAGTTCCAGCAGATGGCAAAATCAAGCACTTTAAACGCAGCCCTTTAGCCCAAACCTCACAGGTGAGAGGTATCTCCCTCAGGCTCCTCCGGTAAGGGTTACCCCCTCAACCGGCTTTATACCCGAAGCAGTCCGTCCCCGTTCGCTGACGTCACGGGGCGTGGCTTGGCTCGTTCGGCGTTCAGACACAGTTCCAGCAGATGGCAAAATCAAGCACTTTAAACGCAGCCCTTTAGCCCAAACCTCTCAGGTGAGAGGTATCTCCCTCAGGCTCCTCCCTGCTAGTGATTTTTCCCTCCCCTGGAGTAGGATGCAAGCAGGGCCTAGATGGTGTGGGGGACCTGAAGAGGACCAGTGAAGCCAGTACATTGTATTTTTTTTTCTCTGTCTGACTGGGCACTGCAGTAGAAGCGCCAGTCCAGTGAGGTGCACTGAACATGGAAGTGAGTGCACACAGTGATGACGTCAGTGGTGTATACACTCAATTACATTACAATGAATTAAGAAAAATTCCCTATTATAAAAATTCCCAGAGGACAGTGACAAATTAACTTCCATTATGTCAAGTAAAGGAAGAGATTGAGAGAAAAATGTTGGCACTGGCAAAAATTTCAGGAGAACCAGGCAGTTCCAACCAGAAAAAAAATTGAAATATAAATGTTGCGCGTCCCAGCCGCACTAGTGCCATGACCGGGCCTGCTCACCTCGTGCTTCCCTCCTCCAGCTCCAGGTGCTCCTTCCTCGCCTCTGCAGCCAGCTTGCAGCGTCCCCGGCGACTTCCCCGAACACCATCTCCATCACAGGCCTCATAGCGGAGCTCCCGTTGGGCCTCTGCGTCCTTGGTCCCGCCCCTAGATGTGCGCATGGCCCGCACTTCCAGATTTAAAGGGCCAAGGGCAGGAACCTCGGGTGTCTGATGACATCACATAGCCCTGCTAGATAAGGCGAGGCTCTGTCCCCAGAACCTCGCCTTGGCAATCAGGTTGACACCTCCGGTGTAGCTAGTTGCCATCCTTCATTCCTTGATCCTGTGTTCCTTGATCCAGCCTTCTGTTCCAGTGATCCTGCGTTCCTGTGTTGTTCCAGTGCTCCTGCGTTCCTGTGGTCTTCTCTGTGTCCCAGCGTCTGTCCTGATTCCTGCTCCACGTTCCTCCTTGGTAGTACCTTCTCAGACTCACAGTACTGGCCCCTGCATGCCTGACTACGTTTGACTGCCGCCTGGAACTGACCTTTGCTTGCCTGACCACATTGACCGCTGCCTGGAACCAACCTCTGCTTGCCTTGTCTACGTTCAGACTGATCTTGGAACTGACCCTTGCTTTGGCTGACTACTCTTGGATGGATACCCCGGATTTGACCACCAGGTGGTCTGTGACCACCAGACCAGCCTGTTCGGATGCTGCCTGCTGCCTTCCTTGTACTAGACCAATAGGCGCTGCCTATCTTGCCCGGAGGACCTTCATCTCTTGTGTCCTTCCTGAGGTCTCCAGTGATCCTTGTCCGGGGCTAGTTCCTTCCATCATCAACACCCGTGCACCTTTCCTTGTGGTGGGCACACTTCTCTCTGGGAGACCCTCTGAGGCCCACCTAAGTCCAGGCGGTCTGGGTACCCAAGGGCTCAACCTACGGAAACCCCAGATTGCTATTGGTGAAGCTCCAGCTAGCCTTTGTCTCCTAGAGTGCTCCACCTCCTGGTGCCAGGTGATCTCTGGGTCTGACCAGAGGGCCGTACCAATCCTGCACCAGGCCAAGGGTCCACCTCCAGCGTAACAGTAAAGAAGACGTGCCACCACTACCTGTTTCTCTCCCTGTTGTTTTGGAGATGAAGGAGAGGGTGACAGAGCCATCCAAGGCAGGCAGAAGCAGGGCAGTAGAGGTAACAGAAGAGCGAGATCCAAAATCAGCAGCACACTCATTTATTTATTTATTTATTTATTTATTTATTTATTTATTTCTAGACCACCTTTCAACACTTCGAAGAAGATCACATTCAGGTATTGTAAGCATTGTTTGTTTAGCTAACACTGCTGGGATTAGGAAAATACCTACAGTACTTGAATGTAATCCGCTTTGAAGCGCTGAAAAAAAAAGTGCAAAAAGCGGAATATAAATCTAAATAAATAAAATAAATAAAAATAAAATAGCACATTGAAATTATCGTGTGGACTCTTACTTTATTCTGCACTATTTCTACATTTTGGTGGTCTCACAAGTGCAGTACTTGATCTCCACTCTTTGTTTTCTGTGGACATCTTTTACTACCCTGTGTACTTCCATACCCCATTCCTAAGGGCACTGCCTGTGAAGTCCTGCTGGCCACCAGAAACTGCAGACTCAACCCAAGAGAGAACTGGTCAATCAGGCAGAAGATCCTAACAAAGCCTGTTCCTTCATTGTTAGCTGTTCCTGAGTTCAGCCTGTTCTTGCGCTGGTAGTTACCTTACTGGCAGCAGTGCCCTGACATCAGTATGAGGCCAAACTGAGGCTTTATGGATTTCTCCAAGCCTACAGTTTTCAAGGTACATGCCAGTCTCTTTCTTCTAGGGAGAAATCAGTGTTTCTTGTTCAGAACCTGGAAACTGGACTCACAGGCCTTATGCAGCCACTAGTGTTAGTGCCTCCTGGGACTGTAGGAAATGTTTGTCCATGAAAAAACAATCTGAAGTAATTTGCATTGTTATGCTTTGAACCCAGCTCTCCAAACACTAATCCCAATGCCAGCTGCTCCTTTTTGGGACTGCAAGAAGTGGCAGTTTAGGAAAAAAACAATTTGAAGCAATTTATCTTGATTGCTATACCTTGAATCTGGCTCTGGGTCCAGTAGTTCCTGTAAGTCCTTTTTGAAATTGCAAGTGCCTGGTCAGAAATAGACAATCTACAGTAAAATGTATACGCGGTGTCTTTAATCTGGATTTTGTATCTGCTCTAGAGGCAGCTGTTTCAATCCCAGCCAAGGTTATTTTATCTTCAGTTTCTATAACACCAACCCAGTTAGCTTCTTTCACCTCAGCTCTGATGACACTAACTCAGCCAGCTGGTTCCTTCTCAGAAGAATAGATTCCTATTGTTCTGAATCAGGTAAACATCCGTGCTTTTTCCTATTCAGGCAGCTAAACTTTCTCTCCAATCAGTCCTCAAGACAAAGATTCTGTAAGTTTGAAATTATTTATTGTACAGGTAAATTCCACTTACAATAGTTGCAATTCAAAACGCAAGCTCCTAGGCAAAGATCTTTGGTAACTGGAGATGAGGCAAGAGAAAGGGGGAAGGGAGTCTCTTGTGTTGCGGGAGTTGGTTTATGGTAGAGGTAGGAAGCATGAGGAATATGAGGCTGGTTTAGTCCTTAGAAGAAGGCAGTAAGAGAGAAGGTAAAAAACCCGATCATTTCACAGGGTATTACAGAGCGCTGCTGGCTCAGAAGCAAGCGTGGAGCAAGACTGAACTCTCGTCGAGAGCTGCTAAAGGAAACGCCACCCCAAGCTGGGGGCAGGGGGCAAGGTCCAATGGCAGTGAGCCTAAGAACCATGTAACACAGGGGGAGCATGAAGGGCAGTCCCTTGAGCCTATAAGGCACCTAGGAAGACTCAAGTTAGATTGAGGGGGATTTAAGCTCTTCTGATGGTGAGAGAAAGTGGAGGGGGGAGGGAGCTTCTCTTAAGAGCAAAGATTCCTCTTAAAGGCAAAGGCTCACAGACTTTTATCATGGGTTACAAAAAGTGTTTCAGTATTAAGAATACTCAGAAGGGAGGACTGCACTAAACACAGTTAAACTACGATATGTACAGATACAAACATGTACCCATTGCTGGGGACAGAACACCTATGCAGCCAACTGATTCTAGTCTTGAATTAATAAAACCTGCTGTAACACCAGAAAAGGCAGCCTGTGCTGTTTCCACAGCCTTTTTGTCTGACTCTTGGTTAAACCTGTCTCAGCCTTAGCTTTAGCCAGTCTGCCTTAGCTCTGAATAAGCCAGTCTCAGGAGCACATGATCTGGCTCTCAATAATCCAGTACATGCTTTGCATGACTTGTTAGCCTGTGTTGAAATCATTTCAAGGCAGAACATCTCTATTATAGCAGAAACCTTAGAAAAAAATATTAAAATCTATGTAAGGCATGTAGGTCCTTTTAAACAAGATGTGTGTCATTTTTCCTGCTGTAGCTGGATTCAGTTCTGCTTTAGAGAATCTGGATTCTGTACAAGCACAAGAAGCAGCGATTCCACAGCCAGCTCCAGATCCTGTACCAGCAGCAGCTATTCCACTGCCAGCTCCAGATTCTGCACCAGCAGTGGCTGCTGCACAACCTGTTTTGGATCCAGTTCCAGCATCAGTAGCAGAGTAAGTTGTGGGCCCAACTCAGGACTTTCTGACCGAGGCAAAGGGGAACCACGTTTTCCCCAGTGGAACGGTTGGAGTTGTGGCCAACAGTACTTTTGCTGGGTCAATAATATAGTTAGGCTTCACGGGGGTATCCTCTGCATCAAAGGCCCTGGAGAGCGCGTTGGCACGCACGTTCTTGATGGCTGGTCTGTAGTGAAGAATGAAGTTAAACTGGCTAAAAAAATAGTGAACAATGGGCCTGGCGAGGCTTTAGCCGTTGAGCTTGGCTAAGGTACTCCAGGTTTTTGTGGTCCATAAAGATGGTGATGGGGTGTTGCGCCCCCTCGAGCCATTACCTCCACTCCTCAAACACCATTTTGATGGCGAGAAGCTCCTTGTCCCTGATACTGTAGTTTTTCTCGGCCGGGGTAAACTTGCAAGAGAAGTAGGAGCACTGTAGTAACGCTCCCTTCATGGAGTGCTGGCTTAATATGGCTCCGGCAGCCAAGTCAGAAGCATCAACCTCCACAGTGAAGGGACGTGAGGGGTCAGAATGTCGAAGACACTTGTCCTGCAAAAAAGCACACTTGAGTTCCTTGAAGGTGGCAGTAGCTTCAGGTGGCCAGTTTTTGGGGTCTGCCCCCTTCTTGATTAATACAGTAAAAGGGGCCACTAAGGGGCCAGAGTAATTTAGATTTTTTTTTTTTAATTTTAGATTTATATTCCACTTTTCACAGTGCTTCAAAGTGGATTACATTCAGATACTGGAGGTATTTCCCTTTCCCTAGAGGGCTTACAATCTATGTTTATACCTGAGGCAATGGAGGGTAAAGTGACTTGCCCAAGGTCACAAGGAGCAACAGCAGGACACGAACCCTAGTCTCCTGGTTTATAGCACACTGCTCTAACCACTAGGCTACTCCTCCACTCCAAATGAGGGATGAACTGCTGGTAGAAATTGGAGAACCCCAGGAAGCGCTGCAGCACTCGGAGTCCCGAGGGTTGTGGCCAGTTCTGGATGCTGGCAACCTTCTCAGGGTCATCTCCCCACTCACACCTAGGCTTTGGCATTTTCCGGTCTCTTGGGGCACTGGGCCAACATGTGACCCTTACCAGCATAATACAAGCATAGCCCCAAGGTGTTCCAGCGCTGTCTCTCTTCGGGAGAGAGTTGACTGCGATAGAATTGCATAGGCTTCTCCCCCGGAAGTGACCTGGATTCGGCAGAAGATGGAGGCACCACAGGCCAGGAGAAGGATGGGGCCAGAACCACCAGCCTGTGGGCAGGTCGTAGCTCACAAAGGCGTTGCCTGCAGCCACTGGTCGATGCGGCCCGTGAGGACAATTAGGGCCTCCAAGCCCTCAGGCAGTTCTCGGGCAGCCAGAAAGTCTTTGATTCAGGTTGGCAGCCCTTCCAAGAAGATACTGTGGAGGTTGTCCTCTCGCCACCTGAGTTCAGATGCTAGGGAGTGAGATTCCACGGCATAGTCCACCAACAGGCATGACACTTGGCGTAGGTGGAGGAGTTTGAAGCCACAGTGAACTGTCGCCCTGGTTCGTCGAAGACTTGATTGAATACTTGCACAAAGTGTGGAACATCCTGGAGCAGGGAGTCGACTCGCTCCCAGAGAGGGGAGACCCAGGCCAGTGCTTTACCATCCAGAAGTGACAGAATGAAGGTTGTCTTGATGTTGTTATTGGCGAACTGGGCAGGCTGGCGGGTGAAATGCATAAAGCAGTGGTTTAAAAAAAGACACTGCCGGGCATCAGCTGTGTAGCGGGGAGATGCCGAGAGGTGAAGTGCTGCCGCCGGCGGAATGGAAGCAGGCATGGGAGCTGGAGAAGTGCTGGGCATTGAAGCGGTGTCCAGTCGATTGGCCAGACATTCCACGGTCGCGGCTAGCACATCCAAGCTTTTCTGTTGTTGCTGCAACCTCTGGGCCAGTCCAGGGATAGCCTGCAGGCCGGACAGGTCCGCCGGGTCCATGGCCTAGGCAAACTGTAAGGAAGGTGGACCCTTGAGCCGGGACAAGGTTGTTGCCACCACCAAGGGTGGCCCCTGGTGGTCCTCATCATTGGGAAGTGGTTCTGGGAGAGAGAACCCAACAAGACCTTCACCTATACCAGCCCACGTTCCCCACGGGTTGAGCCTTTGGGTGCTGGGGCCAGCAGGACTTAGGTGCAGGTCTCTCAGATGGCAGGCAGGAGACAGGTCGGACATACCAAGGGTCGAGCAGGCAGCAGTCTAAACAAGGTGGAGGCCAGGCCGAGGTCAGGGCAGGCAGCAAACAAGCAGAGGAAGAACCAGGCTGAAGATCAGGGCAGGCAATGGATAAGCAGAAACCAGGAGACAAGCAGGGTCGGAGCCAGAAGATCAATCCAAGGAAGCAGGGACGAGGAAGAGCTGGCAGAGGCAGAGACTGGAGCAGGATCCGGAGCAGGAGGCAGGAGAATCATGGGAATGTGGGATCAGGACGCAGACAACACGCATTCACCAGGAGCTGGACCTGTTGCCGAGGCAAAGAGGAAGTGGCAAGGCAAAGTATTTATACCTGCCTTGTCTGACGTCATCATCCCGGGCTACGGGAAACTTTCCCACTGTTGGCCCTTTAAGTCTAGCCCAGGTGCCCGCCTAGAGGGCTCAGGGATCACTGCGGGAGTCGGGAGCGCCACGAGCAGGCCACAACGGTGGCAAACCACACTGGAATGCGGCCTAACCCAAAGAAGTTAATCTGAGGAGTGTTTAACTGCCAATTGTGTTTTTTATTGATTTATTTTAATGAAGATTCTGCTTATTGTTATTTTGGATTTACAAATAAATTATTGCTTTTGGAAACAACATTAGGTGTGAATAATAGACTTTGGGCCTTCCAGAGAAGGCATTCTACCAAATTATTTTTCTACTGAAAAGAGAGTACTTATCCAGAAGTGAATAGTATTTTCATTACCAGTAGCCATTCATACAATAGGGTTGATTTCTCAAAGATTTACTCATGAGCAAACATTGATCCACATTTAGAAATGAAAATATTCCACTATTTTCAGTATGAAAAATGCTGTGGCATAACTGGATAAATCAGCCCAGTAACCTCAACCTGCTTAAAATTAATGGGATGTCATGTTGGTTTTGTGAATTCATATTTCTAGTACTCAAATGTAGGACAGACTGAAACACAACATGACAAAGAACAAAAACCAACATTTATACAAATCAATGAATTAAAAAAGTTAGCTTTATAACATTAGAAATGACTTCTTGGTAGGCAGATGTTCCGCATCTCTAAGCATCTGATGTTTGCCATTGTCAAGAAGCAGGAAGCTGGGCTATATGGGTCTTTGGTCTGGCCCGGTATGACAATTCTTATGCCGGTACTGAAGAAAGTAATGGGATTGCTTCTAACTCAAAACTGTTTAAAATAACACCTGCAGTTGAGTGACTTTCTTTATTCCTGTGTACAGATTAAGTACAACAAAGAGTGGGTCATCCCAGGCTTCACCAAAAATGGCATCACCATATCCGCTACTGGTATCCACATGATTGTTGAAATAGCTGAGATCCAGGCCTATATCTCCTTTACTGGCCTGATCTTTTTGGTGAAACTCCCATTCAATAGATTTGGATATAACACCGAAGGCCAATGTGGTAAGTAACAGCCTTGTTCACGTTATGCTTCCCATGTGGTTGTACCTGGTGTTATTGGGTTTTTTTATGCCTGATATAGTAAAGTTTCCAACAAATACTAATGATTAGCATCTGAAATATTGGCTTTACTTATTTACCCCCCACCCTTGCCTGTTTAAAGCACTGATGAGGCAAAGGAATGCAATTAAATTCAAACAACTATAATTTCCACTTTTAATATCTGATGTATCGCAGTCATGCACAAATTAGTGAGTATGAAGAGATCCATTTTGTTCCACAGTGATGTCCTCTATGATATATCTAGACTTACACCATCATAAGCCCTCTGAGACAGTAACATTTTGTTTTGCTTTTATTCCTGTCGTGCATATCTTCACGTACAGTTCAAAGGAAACAACATGATTAAGGCTGAAAAGTAAAACACTGCTGTTCCTGAGGACTTTTGCTGAAGCGAGACCTAGAGCCAGATTTCAGGATCTTGCAAAGTTAGGGCAAACCATGTGTACAAAGTCCATATGTCAGTTTGGTTGCACAATAAGGAAATAGGAAATCTAGTGCTAAAGGCTGATCCTTAAATTTTACCTTTCAGGCATAAATCCCAAAGTGCCTTCTACAAGAGTTTCGCTTGTATAACTTTACTTGTGGGAATTTTTCCTTTCTAGAAGTTGCAGAAATTAAAACACTTGGAGGATAATGTACAAAGAAGTTTGTGTGGCCCCATATAGATGAGTATATGGGCACAAGAAGATCTACTATAGCATTTTATAACCTGCACGTATCTGCTCTGTGCAGATTATAAAATACGTGTATGTCCAACTCCCAACATATGCGTGTAAATTTCGGTGATACATTGAAAGCACATACTTTCTACCTGTTTTGTAAACATACATGCATATATTTTATGCGTGAAAAAAAAAAGAATTTTTTCACATAAAACCCTGATTTTTATGCAGAAGCAGAAATATTTTGTAAAATATGTGCATAATTGAAATCACCAATTTGCCGATACCTCCGCCTCCACCAGTTTACCCAGTCTGTCTCCCTTCAGTTAACCAAGTCCTCTCACCCAACAATAGCAGAGAATAGACAAATCTGATATCAATTGCACTGGTTAATTAGCAGGTGTAAAATTGCACAAATAAGTCACCTAATGTTTTTGCGTAAACCTCTTATAAAAAAGTAATTTAGGCGCCTTCATCTTGGAACCTCTCCAGAACTCCCCTGGACTACCCCTTTTTTGTGTAACTAACTGTGCATATGAAATTAAAATACGCACATACTTTTGATGTTTATAAAATAGAAAGTGCACATGTAAAAGCTAATTATGCATGTATATGCTAATTTTACACATGTAACTCCTTTGAAAATTAGCTAATTGGACAAAAGGTGTGCTATAGCCAGACTGTGAGCAAACTGACCTGCAGGCTTTGTGTACTTTTTTGTCCCTTAAATCTGTTCCTTTGTCCACCATGCAGATTGCTAAGAAAGCTGCATTTTTTATTATTTATTTATTAGCGTTTGTTAATCGCTTTCCAGATAAAATCTTATCGCCCAAAGCTATGTACAAAATAAAACAAAAATACAATAACAATAAACATAACTAAAAACCACACACAATTCAAACAAAACATACATAGTATGCAGCAAGTTAAAATTATCTTTCCTAATCAAGACACTATTTCCTAACAAGCAGAGTAAACCACTGCTCTCCTATTAATAGCTAATACATCTTGTAGTTCGTTGACATAAACCAGGTTTTAAGTGTTTTTTGAATTCTTAATGAATTGTTCTCTTCCCTCACCTCCCTAGCAAAGTATGCCATATATTTGGGATGGTATTTAAAAATGACCTATGACCCAAACGTAAATGTTTGAATTTTCTCATCGAAGGAAGTTGTAAATATTGTCCACTTGTTGAATGTAAATTTCTTTTTGGGACATTCCATTCCAGAGTTCCCTTTAAAGAAGGATAACCCATGCCATTTAAAACTTTGAATGCCAGCACCAAACACAGATCTATCCATAATAGATAACCAATGTAATTCATACAATAACGGTTCAGCAGCACTTCTATGCGATTTAGCCAGGATGATTCTTGCTGCAATATTTTCAATCACTTATAGTTTACAAATAAACTTACTTTGTAAGCCCATGGGAATTGCATTGCAATAATCCAAAGAAGGTAGGATTAATGCATAAGCAACTGCTTTAATCATGTTAAACCCCAAGTATGGTTTCAAGTGTCTCAACATTTTCAGTTTGGGGTAAACATTACGTGCCACATATGAACATGTTTATCAAAAGAAAAATCTGTAAGAATCAACATTCACAGCTGGTTTTTCATATCGCAATTATGATCTTGATTACCCACAGATTCTCAATCTGCAAATTTTTTAACCATGTTAAATCGGTCAAGCTAGTAAAGAGATCAATATTCAGTGAGTGTAGAACAGCTACAGATAATCAAGAAACTTTACCTGATTATCTTGAGCCAGATAATTATTCAGCAGAATCTAACTAAGGGATGAATTTTCAAAGCATTTACTCATGCAAAATTAGCATATATACATGCATGTAGTTTGCACTTACTTAAAGGTAGATTTTAAGACCCACGCATGGGCAACCATGTGGATGTGCGCGCACATGGATGCACTGATTTTATAACATGGCGCATGAACGCGCGCATGTTATAAAATCAGCTACCCGCATGCACGATTTTACATTAACGTGCACGCGAATCCGGATTCGATGCGTATGAATTGAATGTACAAAATATGTGCAGTTGGATTTAGGGCAACTGTTTATGTGAACACACCTAGGTGGACAAATGTAGTTGATTATCGCTGAATATCATGCTAACTAGCTAAATTAAAAAACCCACCCCCAGCAAGCACAGGGTTGTCATCCATGATGGGAAAGACATGCACCATACTCATTCTCATATCTTCTCCCTAACTGGACCCCTCTCCCCTTGCCTTAATCTGCAACATTTGCCGCTCCCCCACTCCCTCAGCATTCATACTCTCCTTGTCATACCCGCACCTAGCATTTATCCCTCCTCAATTCCCCCACCTCTAAAATTCACTCCTTCCTCGTCATATGCCCAGCATTCACTTCTCTTTGTCACCCCCCGCATTCACTCCTTCCTCATCACCCACTAGCATTCATGCTCTTTTTAACCCCCATTAAGCAGTCACCTTTCCTTGTCATCGCCAGCATTTAATCTCTCCTCATCACCATTCTAGTTTTCAGCCTCTCTTGAACCTCTGAAGCATTTGCCAACAACGCCCCCCCCCCCCCCCCAGGATCCACTCCCTCCTTTCCCTTCCCCCATAAAACCTGCTTGGTGTTGTGACTCCCTCCTTTTCTTCTCTCTTTCTCTTTCTGCTGCTAGCAGCATGGAGGGGAAGTCCTGGGAAGTGAGAAAACTGCTGCTGTGTCTGCTCTCCACCCCCTTCTGCCCTCACAGGCAACAGCATGTCCATGCGCAGAGCGGAGGGGAAGAGGAGCTGGAGAGAGGGAGCAGCTCTTGCTTTCTGATTGGACTTGCTGTGGTCCTAATGCCCATTGGGTATGTGCTGTTTAACACAGCGGGTGAGCAGCAAGAACATAAGAATATGCCATGCTGGGTCAGACCAAGAGTCCATCAAGCCCAGCATCCTGTTTCCAACAGAGGCCAATCCAGGCCATAAGAACCTGGCAATTACCCAAACACCAAGAAGATCCCATGCTACTGATGCAATTAATAATTCCCTAAGTAAACTCGATTAATAGTTAATGGACTTCGCCTCCAAGAACGTATCCAAACCTTTTTTAAACCCAGCTACACTAACTTCACTAACCACATCCTCTGGCAATATATTCCAGAGCTTAATTGTGCATTGACTGAAAATAATTTTCTCCCATTAGTCTTAAATGTGCTACTTGCTAACTTCCTGGAGTGCCTCCTAGTCCTTCTATTATCCAAAACTGTAAAAAAATCGATTCACATCTACTCATTCAAGACCTCTATCATATCCCCCCTCAGTCGTCTCTTCTCCAACAGCCTCTTCAGCCTTTCCTAATAGGGGAGAAGTTTCATTGCCCTTCTCTGTACCTTCTCCATCGCAACTATATCTTTTTTGAGATGCAGCGACCAGAATTGTACACAGTATTCAAGGTGTGGTCTCACCTTGGAGCAATACAGAGGCATTATGACATTTTACGTTTTGCTAACCATTCCCTTCCTAATAATTCCTAACATTCTGTTTGCTTAAGATTTCAAAGTATTATCCACTATGATGCCTAGATCTATTTCCTGGGTGGTAGCTCCTAATTTGGAACCTAACATCATGTAACTATAGCATGGGTTATTTTTCCCTATATGCAACACCTTGCACTTGCCCATATTAAATTTCATCTGCCATTTGGATGCCCAATCTTCCAGTCTCGCAAGTTCCTTCTGCAATGTATCACAATCCGCTTGTGATTTAACTACTCTGAATAATTTTGTATCATCTGCAAATTTAATAACCTCACTGGTATTCCTTTCCAGATCATTTATAAATATATTGAAAAACATCGGTCCAAGTACAGATCCCTGAGGCACTCCACTGTTTACCCTTTTCCACTGAGAAAACTGACCATTTAATCCTACTCTGACTTTTAGTTTTCTTAGAAGCCTCTCATGAGGGACTTTGTCAAACACCTTCTGAAAATCCAAATACACTACCATCTACTGATTCACTTTTATCCACATGTTTATTAACCTCTTCAAAAAAAAAGAAGGTTTGTGAGGCAAGACTTCCATTGGGTAAATCCTTGTTGACTGTTCCATTAAACCATGTCTTTCTATATGCTCTGTGATTTTGATCTCTAGAACAGTTTCCATTATTTTTCCTGGCACTGAAGTCAGGCTCACTGGTCTATAGTTTCCTGGATCACCCCTGGAGCGGGTACTTTTTGTTCCCATCCATGAATGCCCTCACAACACTTTCAAAACGTCCTTTCTCCATGCATACTTTTCCGTGCAGGAGAAGTATACATTTACTTGACTCACATAAAAGCTGCATATACACATACATGCCGATTTTATGTGCACATATTCTGTATAAGTCTTTGAAAATTCACCCTATTATGTAACTTACAATACATATTTTATTGGCTTAATATTACAAACAGCTGAATTGATTAGGTTCTGTTCTTTCTTTATCTTCTAGGTACATGCACGAATAACAGAGCAGATGATTGCCGCTTGCCAGATGGCACAGTTGTTGCCAACTGCTCCCAAATGGCTCCCAAATGGAAGATTAATGTCCCAGAAAAGCCATACTGTAATGTTCCACCGGTACTACCTCCAAAATCCACACCAGCACCACCACCCCCTTGTCCAGCTCCTGCAATCTGTGACATTATTATGAGCGAGTAAGGCATCCCACTTAACTTCTGTGTATCACTATTTTGTCTATTAAGGAAGGATTAAGTAATTTGATTTCTAATCTTTTTCTATGACTCAATATAACATGTTGGAATGTTCCCTGAATTCTCCATTAACCTATGACTTTTTACCCCAAGATCAAATGCCCATCACCTGTTGAATACTTGATATGCTTGTAAGTTGAATTTTGTCTCGTCAGATTTTGTGCCCATAGTTTGAATCTGTTCAATCTCCTTTTTGTTTGTGTCTGAAGTATTTTTGCAGCATGCCATAAGGTTGTACCTCCAAAATATTACTTTGAGGGCTGTGTGTTTGATGCGTGCCACATGAGGAACGAGTCCATACCATGCTCCAGTTTAGAACTGTATGCGTCCCACTGCATTGCAAATGGTATCTGTGTCAACTGGAGGAGCAAGACCCTCGGCAAATGTCGTAAGTATTAAAGGCAAATGACTTGAATCGGCAGAGGTAATAGGATTACATTTCATATTGATTATATATGCTCTCAAAAGACTATTATATAGTGAAATATGACAGAGTAGATTCATCTGTATTTCAGACCATGATTCATTATAATTTGTTATACCTCTGTAAGTGGTGATATTAGTCGAAATACAGTAATATATAGAGATGTTTTTGTACAGGAGCTTTCATGATCACATCTAAAAAGGGGGCATTTTAGTTCTAGTATATAATAACATGTAAATAGTAGTCTTTGGATACATAACCAATACCTGAATTGCTCCAAACAAAATGTATATTATCAGTCTGTATTGGACCATCATACTAAGCACTCCTGGTCAATGACCTTCATTGCTTTTCATATAATCATAGGTCCTATTGTTACACCATTATTTTGTTTCTTTAATTTTTATGGAAATAAAATTAACAATCAACTTATCTTGCAATAGTTGCTTGTTGTATTACAATCCCAAAGTCCCAACACACGCCATGCTTCGAAGTCTTTATCTGCATCAGGGGATTGTAATATTCATACCGTATGCTATAAAGGAACAAAAAAGTTTAAACATTCAAATAGAATACCAACTTCTAGCACACCACAGAGAACCGCACACACCACCTTTTCTGTCATTGTTCAGGAGCATTTTTTCTGGTTCGATTCCAACCCCGAAAGTTCAAGTTGCTTCTTATGACCTAATGACATTTTTGCTGTGCCAAGTGGAAAATCCCGGGACTTTGGGATTATAATACAACAAACAACTATTGGAAGATAAGTTGATTGATAATTTTATTTGCATAAAAATTACAGAAACACTGTTGAATACAGCTGGGAATCTTAAAATTAGTAAGCTAACATTAAAACAGCTCTTTGGCCTGACTAGACTTAGCCAGCTATGATAGGTTTCCCTTTATCACGGAGAGGGGGAGTTCACCACAATAGTTGGCCCCTCCCCCAAAAAAAACATTGCAGCCATATAATGCGTTGATTTGTCTTGAGGCAAAACACTGCGGGGGAAAAACAACATGGCTTCGGCTTTTTAGGTTCGATAATGGCCCTCAATCCCACCGTCATCCTAAATGGCAAATGCCTAAAAAAAGAATAAGAATTTCACTCAAACATCTACACACATATTCTCATATGACAAAGACGTCAAAGTAATCTTTTAGTGACCTTCATAGAAACACCGCTGGACTGCATCCAATTAATTAGATGACTGATGTTCTGGCAGGTGTCAGCAGTCTAATCATTAGGTTAGGATAGTTCATAAGCCCTTGACCAAAAATAGAATTTCTTTTTGTCGCGTTATATTTTTATATATGCACATATAATCAAGCTGGGACAAAATCCACACTTGTCTGCAAGGTCTTACTGTGGAACTCCACTAACTGCCCGGTCTCCACCGGCAAATGGAACAGACTGAGTGTTGCTCGACATTGCAATGTTTCGAGAGCACCGCTCTCTGCTTCAGAAGAAGTATATATGTTTGGTGACGTCCTCCATTTTTCGAATAGAAACAGTTTTAGGCAATGATGAATCTTACAGCAAAATATCCACCGGGGCTGTAACAGACTTACTCTAGCAGCCTACTGTTACTGCCGCCCCCACTCCCCCCAATATACAAAAAGCCATTGGTGTCAAGTGGCATCGACTCCTCAAAACCCCACCCCCCTAGCCCCAGGTCCAGTTGGTACAATTTTGAAAAATGGTACCCACCTTACCTTGCCTCAATCACATGACTGGGGCAAGGTCTGGGCACTTAACATGGGTAAAACCTATTAAGAATTCGATAGCATATATTGTAGAAATTTTCAAAAACCCACTTACACAGGTAAAATCCAGTCTTAAGAATGTAAATACTTTAAAAAAAATCAGACCCAGTTTGAAACTCTATGGGTCTGATTGTTCTAAGTTTTTTCTTATAGTCACAGATTGGGAAAAAAGTCTTAGTGAATTAAATCCTAAAATGTACCCTACTCAGATGAGCCATGATCCTGGGTGGTAAGATTCCTCTGACAATACATATTGCATCAAAGCCAGGAGATTTAGGAAGAGCTCATATCCTAATGTTTAACCTTTCTCAATTCCATAACCTATGTCTGTTTATTTTTGTTCTCATACAGCTTACAGTTGCCCTGTAGGAAAGATATACAAAGCATGTGGACCCCGCCATCCCAAAACCTGTGATGCTAGGTATGGAAAGAACAAAGTCCACTGTTTAATGAACTTGTACAAAAGATTTGAAACACATGTACAGATAATATAAACACCTTGGAGGTCAATATTCAAAGCCGTTTAACTTGTGAGTTATCCATATGGCTAGTTCTGAATATTTCCCTTACTTATCCGGCTAAAAGTTAACCTGCTAAGTTTGTAGCCACCTAAGAATTAGCCAAATAAGAAAGAGGCTTTTTGGAGGCATTCCAGGGAGGGACAGAGTTAGATGAATAACTTACCCCTAGATTCATCAAAAAGCTATAATATCACATGCATAACACCTGTGGTAAGAGTAACATTTTCACACCCTGAAATACTTCTATTTCACAGCTTGCAAAGGAGAGAGAGAGAGAGACTGAGAGACTATTTATAAGGCCTTCATAATAGTTAACTATTTATATCTCTATAGGAGGGCCAGCTAATAGCTTGAGGTGAGGTGTCTGAGGTGGTTTAGGGGACAGTTTTATATGCAGAGTGACATACGAACTGCACAATACACCTTGGTGAAGATTTGACGTCATTTAGAGTGAGAAAAGCTCACAAAAATGAGATTTCTATAATGTTCTCTTGCTCTAGCTTGATGGGAAATCTCATCTTTGTGAGACTTTCCTCACTCCAAATGACGTCAAATCTTCACTGAAGTGTACTGTACAGTTCGTACGTCTCACTCTGCATGTAAAACTGGCCTCTAAACCCTAAACCACCACCAACACCTCACCTTGAGCTACTAGCTGGCCCTCCTATAGTCATATAAATAGTTGAATACTTTGAAGGCCTCCCCAGAGGCTCTCTCTCTCTCTCTTTACTCCACTCCTCCCCCTCTCAAGCCCAGAAATGCAATTTGCAAAATTTATCGCAAATTGCATTACGGCCGTTTTGGGCATATCACACAGCTTAACACCAGGAAAAAAGGTGTAGTTATTTTCGGCGTTAAAACCGTGTGATAGCATGCACTATGCTATCACACAGTGCAATATTGCCCCTCATTTTAATTAATCTCGCCCCTTCCAAAAATTTGCATTTGTGCCATGCGTTAACGCTTGCATTAATGCCATATCGCATTTTGATGAATGACCCTCTTGGCTGGCTAACTCTGATATTAGGAGTCACCTGGACAAGTTTTCTGCCTAAATGTAGACGAGCCCGAAAGCCGAGGTCTAAAGTTATCAGGAATGTGTTCTCTGATAACTTTAGACTTAACCAGCTATATTCAAAGGAACATAGCAAGTTAAGTGATGCATAGAGGAAAAAAACATTTGCAGATTTACTGGCCCTAACAGCAGGTCCACTACATTGGAATTCACTTCCACAAGACTTACGCCAAGAACAATGCCATTCAACTTTCAGAAAGAAATTGAAAACCTGGCTGTTCGCAGAAGCCTACCGCTGAAGGATCTCCTCAACCACCACTGACTCTCACTCCCCCACCCCTCCCCAATCCCTACCCCCCCTTCTTTTCCCTCTCCCGTTCCCCCCCACCCAACCTCACCCTTTCCTTCTCCCTCTGGACATACCATGCTAATAACTGCCTAGGATAAACCTATGTTTATGTATCTTACAGTTTTTTGTTGATTTATATATTTATCTCTCTCTAATTGTTTCTTAGTTTAAACTCTGTACTGTCTTCCATTGCCCAGGTTTTATGCTCCCTGTTTAATGTAACTTTACTTTCTACCTTGATGTTAATTGGTTTCCCCTCAGTTACATTGTAAACCGGTACGATAAGACCTAGTCTTGAGCATCGGTATAGTAAAAGAAATTAAATAAATAAATAAATAAAATAAATAACACGTCTCCTCTCCTCTCCCACTCAAAATCCAAGTGCTTGGTCCTGCTGGACCGAGCCTGCCTTACCCCCCAAACCCCTTGCAATTTACAGTAAAATGTACCACTGCCAGTTCTGGGATTTCCCCTTCCCCCAGAAAATTTTGAAAATAATTATTGGCTCCTGCCCCCCCCCCCACCCCCAACCAAACCCTACCCTCCCAGACCTCCAGATACTTCAAGATTTTTCATCCTTCACCCAGATCACATGATAACTTTAATCAGGGTATTCAGTGGAATGTTATCCCACTGCATATCCAAGACAAGTTATCCAGCTAACTTTAGTTGGATAACTTGTCCACTAAATGGCCTGCTGAACATGGACCTCTGTAATACTACATGAGGGGCTTATACATGACTATTGCATGGTGGAGTTCAATATATACTGCAGTACTTGTTAAATGTTGTCACCGTTGCTTATACCAGTCACTCTTTTCACTGCAGGAGCGTGCAGTCCACAAGTGAAACTCTCACCGAAGGATGCTTCTGCCCTACAGGACAAATGCTCTTCAATTCCGTCACCGATGTCTGTGTGGAAAAGTGTGGTAAGCACTGTTTTTGAAACCTTTGTATATGCCAGGCTCAGTTTCCTTAAAGGGATGATGGCACCCATTAGACCTACACCTCACAAAAAAGCTGCTGACCATATTATTGGAACCAGCAGCAACATTTTTCAATTTCTACTATGCTTTTGTGGTCACATGGATGTTACAGCTTTGCAGATGCAGCAAATCAATAGGGAGTATAAACTAAGCTTGATGAGATCAAAATCAAATATTAGAAAGCATGGAGTCTCTCTTCTAGTCCAAACAGTGAAACAAGTCCAAATCTGAGTGTCAATAAATGTGATTTTATTGTAAACAAGGCTCCCTTGGTAAAGTCTGAGCAATTAAATGGCTTGTGCGTTCAAAACAGCTGTTTTGAAATGATGATGAACATTTAAAGCTGTGCTTTCTTCCGTCCCTCACGATGTAGCCTATGGATGAAACATGGAACCATGTTGGGGGATTCACAAGCTATTTAATTTCTTATATTTGATTTTACAATTTTGCAAACATATTCATGGTAGCAGAATCCCATCACGCATATAAAACTATTTCTTTATCAGTACACCATTTGATGACGTGGGCAGAATTTTATCCACATGCTGGGGTAAACATATCTTGTCATTTGTAATCTTGGTGCATTAGATATTCCATCAACCTAAGGCCTATATGCTTGCTATACTTAATTCTAATAATGGATTTCAGTCATGGACAGATGGGTAATTGCAATTGAGGAAGACTGTAGTAGAGATTTTGTAAGCAAATACATGACAAGACTTCCTTTAGATCTAAGAAGGACATAAACTTAAGTCTCTGAAGGTTCATTTAGTTTTGAAACCCATTGGATTAATCATATTCTAATCATTTTTGATCCTGAAAAAGGTAAATACTGACAAACTATTCTCAAATACAATCTGAAAAAAGCGTGTGAGATTGGTAGCAATTGCAGACTTCTAATCATATGACTTTTTAGAATAGATTTTAGACCAGTTATACAAGCACTGATTGTGCACTAATCTCTTGATTATTGCAATTCCTTGTTTTTAGATCTGCCTGCCTACCCAACTAAGCAATTTACATTTTTCAGAACTCGGCAGCCAGGATTCTTACAGGGACATCATGATTTGTGCACATAACCCCCATTCTTAATGCCCTACATTGGCTCCCTGTTGAATGTAGAATTCGATATAAAATATTGGTTACTAGCTGTGCCCAGCCACACGTTGTAGTGGCAGAGTCAGGTTCTTTTCCCCCCCTCCCCCTTGCTCATATACCTCAGTCACACATCGTCTTCCTCCTTGGTCACTCACCCCCCCCTTTCCTCCCCTGTCCCCACTCCAGCTCTCTCCCCTCACACTCACCCCTCCCCCTTCGGTCACTAACCCCCTCTTCACTCCCCTGTCCCCACTCCAGCTCTCTCCCCTCACACTCACCCCTCCCCCTTCGGTCACTAACCCCCTCTTCACTCCCCTGTCCCCACTCCAGCTCTCTCCCCTCACACTCACCCCTCCCCCTTCGGTTACTAACCCCCCCTTCACTCCCCTGTCCCCACTCCAACTCTCACCCCTCACACTCACCTCTCCCCTCTGTGTCTCTCCACTGACACTCACTGCCCCCTTCATTCACCCTCCCCTCACTGTCACCTCTCCCCGCCTACTCCCTACCCTTTTGTCAGTGACACCGCACCCTCTCTCAATCTCCTTCCCTGATTCTGATCCCCTCCAGCTCGCAATGCCCTCCCAGCTGCCCCCCCCCCCCCCCCCCCCCCCCCGTCCCTCTCCCTCTTGTGCGGTTCTGCGTGGCCCGCTCCCGAAGGCGCGAGGTCAGTGAGGATCCCTTCCTGTCGTGCACATGAGCCGTACCAGATCACCGCCGCAGCTCCTCCCAGGTGTCGAATTTCAGCCGGCCGACACCACCACGCCCGATATTGCCGCCAGTCCGCCGCTGCTGCTCCTCCCAGCGCCATGTTGGTCCTGCTGTGCGCGACGTGCGCTCCCGCCCGCGCATGCGCAGTACAGCAGCTTCATTTCCCAAGGTAGATAGCGTGTGTTGCATGTCTGTCCAATAGATGTCGCTGTTTTCCCCACACACATGTAAAAACATGTTTTTTTCTGTAACCGTGTGACATCTATGTAATCTAGATAGAGAAGAACCTTGCCGAAAGTGAAAGCAAGGTTGTGTCCAAATTTGAAAGCAATTGTTGCAGTAGCTGAGCCTGGTTAAGTTGAAAAAACAGAACAGAGCAGTAAAGGTTACAGTTTGTGTTTTGTTTTTTTTACCCCAAATGAACAGCACCAGCAAAGAATAGTTTAAATATGCAAGCACACCTTCCTGCCCCCCCCCCCCCAACCCGGCGAAATAGAGCAACCCATGCTACAGCCCCCCTCTCGGGAGATGTGGAGAATCAGTGGGCCCCCCCCTGTGAAAAACGCGCGGCGGAAAATAAGAACGGTCCCCCACCGTGCTCCTCCCCAGCTGCCTGTGTAAACTGCCAGCCGGTGGCGAGGGTGTGTGCTAGGGTTTGTTCCGCCGGCTGCCATGTCGCAAAACTTCACCGGTGAAAGTGGTGCGTCAGGATTCGTGACCTAGTAAGGGCAAATGTCCGCTGAGGATATGGCGCCGACGGGCTGTTGCCCTTACTATGTCACATGGTGTACCGACGTCATTGTTGTCTCCGTATAGCATAGTAAGGGCAAGGTCCGCCGGTGCCATTTTGGTTGCTGGCATCTGACGGCCCTACTGAATGCGATGTGTCCCGGACCGTTCCTGTGGTGCCGGCGGAGAAGCATGGACTTGTATCAGGTGTAGTGTATGATGGGAGTGCAGTGCGTGGGTGGGTGGAAGAGGGTACTTTAATTTAAAATCGGAGGGTGTGTTAAATGCGTGGCTTCCCAATGTAGCAGCCAAGAATTCATGTTTTGGTGTGTTTTGGGAGGGTGGGTGAAGTAAGTGACATTGGCAGGCGTGTGGGTGGGGGTGTGTGGTGTAATGAATGTGGATTTCTGTGTGTTATGAGGGAGTGTGAATGAAAGACAATAGCCCGCTGTGGGGGTGGGGTGGGGTATGGTGTGTGAGTGTGTGTGTGTGAAATGTGTAAGAGGTTGCGCTTGCGCTGATGGCCACCAGATGTCGCTGTTTTGTGTAAGCAATTTTTAAACTTGTATTACCTGTCACAGGTGTGACCTATATGTAATGTAAGTGTATAAGATCCTTCCCGTATGGGAAGTGAATGTTGTGTGCAAATTTGAACGCATTCGGTTAAGCAGTTGGCGAGATTAGCGACGACGTACAAACTATTTAACATTTTTATTTATATAGATGATTCATAAAGCCATGACTCATGAATCACCACTTTTGTATTAATTCTTTGCTAAAGATCTACTGCTCTACAAGAAGCCTAAGATTTGAGGGTTGATGCACTTGAGACATTCCCAGTTACAAATGTATTCATCTTGTTCATTTAAGGGAGAGAATGTTATCAGTGGCAGATCCTTTGTTTTGTAACAATTTACTTGTTGATTTACGTAAACACAAAAATGTTCAAAAAAACAAATGAAACATTTATTTCAACTGGCATTTTATTACACATATGATAGCAAAGGTACCTGCATAATGTGGAGGCTCAGTCATAGCTCTTATTTGTTTTATCTATTGTTTATATTTTAACGTTAATTATGTTTTATTGATGTCTTGCTTTCATGATTTTTTAATTATTCATTTATGTACTTATTTTTAGTATTTTAAAATCTTTTATGAATGTTTACCTTGTAAGCCACCTAGAACTTGGGATGGTATGGCATATAAATTTTGTAAATAAAGTTCTCTTCCAATGAGGAAAACTCTAGGGATATACAGGATTTAAAAAATTATTTCATTTTTTGGTTAGTTTATGGGAAGTTTTTTCCCTACGAATTTTGATTTGTTTAATGTTGGATGTTGGATTTATTTCGTTTGTTTAAAAAAAAAAATGAATCAAACGTTAACACCCCCCCCCCCCCCCCCCCAACACACACACACACACACAATTAAAAATGAAAAGAAAGGAAATGGGGCTTCCCAAGGCCTGACCCCTACCACCAATCCCTCCCACCCAGAAAAATGCCGGAGCCAAGATCCTCAACCTCGACCCCTACTTATCTAGTCTGATGAGGATCCACTGGTGAGGCCCAGGCCCAGGCTGAAGCCAAGGCCTTGCATAGGCCGAGGCCATGATCATTCAACAAAATCTCAGCCTAAGATCTATGCAAGGTCAAGGCATGGAGGCCTAGGCCCAAAGCCAGAGCCTAAGTTGGATGCCAGGGCCTCGACCCTGGCTGAAGCCTGGGCCCAGGCCCGATGCTGGGGCCTGGCCAGGAGGGCAGATCCTGGGCCTCAGCCTAGACCAGAGCCTGGACCCAGACCCAGTGCCAGGGTTTGGTCCAGAAACTGAGTCCCGACACCTAGGTTGAGGCCCAGTCCAGGCCCAACATTGGGACCCAGCCCATAAGCCAGGTTCCAATGCCTGGACCTTGGCCTAGGCTAGAGAAAAGACCTAGGCCCAACACCAAGACCCTGCCCAGAGGCTGGGTCCCAACACCTGGGCCTCCGCCCAGACCCAGGCCTGATTCTGGGAACCAGCCCAGAGGCTTGGTCCCAACACCTGGGCTTCAGTCTAGACCAGAGCCCAGGCCCAGGCCCAATGCCACAGCCCAGTCCAGAGGCTGGGCTCCAATGCTGAGATTTCAGTCTGGACCCAGGCCCAAATGCCAAGGCCTAGCCTGGAGGCCGGGTCCTTACAACTGGGCCTTGGCCTAGGATCAGACCCAGGCCTGGAGCATAGGCTTCAGAGGTACTCTTCCTAGGTTGAGGTCCAGGTGTTGGGTCCCAGCCTCCAGGTAAGGCCCAAGGATGATTTTAGCTATCCATCTGAAAATCTAAAATCAATAGGCTACTGTCCTGTGATTGTGATTAAAACAACAGCAATAGTATATCATTGAATAACACAACTTGCACTTTATTTCCTTCTAGCTTGTGTAGGACCAGATGGAATGCCCAAACTGGTAAGTATTTCAAATGGAACATTTTAAAATATATTTTAATCAGCTTTTCAGAATAATATACTACTATCTAGTAATCCTAAAAATGCAGATTATCCCCAAACTGAGTTCTTATTAGGACGATTACTTTGCTTTAAATTTTTTTTTATTTTCTTCATATTATATGTCTTCTCAATGATTGTTCAGTATTCTGTATATGTCAGTTTATGACTCAAATTGTGAAAATGTATTTAAATAAAGCATTAAAAAAAAGAATGCAGATTATTATAGGAGTATTTTACATTTTTTTTTCTACACTTCATTTTAAAATTATACAATATACTTTGCTGGATCAAAAATATCCTTATTTATTCATGAATCTGTTTTGCCCCATTAGGACTATCCATTTGAGAGTCCACATTTTATTAGGTAGTGCACCTTAAAGTATATTTTATTCCCTGCTAACATTATGGCAAAAAATAAACATCTAGCAGTGATATCTACTCAACTATTTTAGTTACATGGTTATGGTTATGCTTACATTTATTTATATTGCTTTTGGTGAAGCTTGACATATCAGAATGTGCTATGAAGGGTGAAGGTCTTGATTGCAATTCTAAATCTTTTTTTTTTCTTGATCATTCCAGTAACCAGTGTCATTGTGAATGAGTTGAGTTAATACAGCCCTGAACTATTTGCTTTTGTAACATTACAGCCTGGAGAGACCTGGACAAGCAACTGCCAGCAGTGCAAATGTGAGAAAAACACAATCACAGTTCAGTGCCAGAAAATGAAATGTCCAAAGTCCATGCCGGTTACTTGCACTAAGAAAGGATTTGTGCCTGTCCAAGTGGTGACAGTGGAAAACCCATGCTGTCTCAAGTCAGAGTGCCGTAAGTACCTTGCAAGCTCATCCATGAAACAAAATAGCATTGATGATTTGCAAGTCTACAATCTAGCTTCAGGGATAATCTTTTCAGCTTCTTAAACGCTTGAGGAGCTGAGTTCCTCAATTTCCAACCCTATCACAACACAACTGAGCGTGAAAACAGCCACAGTAATTCCACTGTCTTTATGAATCTAAAAGCTTTAATTTTCTGGGATCTGTCTCATCTTGGTGTGGGAACATAAGCTATTATACTGAAGCGTTAGGAAATATTATAGAACTAGGAAACAACTACATGATGTCATTCATTTCTCTGCATCATGATCCTAATTCGTTTCTTCTTCTCCGTTACTACAAAGAATGCAACATCAGCTACTGCTCAAACAATGTAAAGAGCTGTCCACTAGGATCCGAGCTAACTTCTGTCATTTCTAAGGGAGACTGTTGTGCCACTTTCTTCTGCAGTAAGTACTTGGTTTTTATTTAAGAGTTGCTGGAGTTTTGCTGCAAGGCTGTATGCCTTCATTCAAATGTGCCCTTTTGGATCAATATACCCTACTGTGAGTATTTAGCAAAGAGTAAGAGTGGCTGTATAGCCTGGTTACCCCACCACAGCACTTAGGAGCCTGAAAACTCAGGCCTCCTCCCCACTGGAGAACCCTAGCCCCCAGGACTGAGGTTTGATGCACGAGTATAATAGAGGTCCAGGAGAATAAAGACAACCCTGGGACTTTGCTGTACCCCCTGCATCAGAGCCCAACCACCAGAGGGGAGAAGGGGTTACATGAAGAACAATGGCAGTTTTTTCTCTCTGTGTAGTTTCTCAGTCATTAAAACTGAAACTGTGGAAGACATCATGTGGCTGAAGACTCCATTTTGTGTTGCTCAGGCCTGCACTTTGGTTCCGTCTAAGTTCAGTCCTGCAGGGCCTGGTTCGGTTACACATATCTTCCAGGGTGACTGGTTTATTTCCTACAGTATATACAGTATGAAAGTACCCATGGCAAATCCATATATACATACATAAATAGAGATAGATCTATCTATATACTGTATCTATTTATCATTTATATTTGTCTACTATGAAATATATAAGTAGAGCTTATGTATTCAGAACAGTAATAATTTTCTGTTAGCACAACTATGGTTAATACAAAAGTAACAGTATATGCAACACATGCTCATGGGATAAATATTTGTGTTTCTAGTAACGAAGTGTCCTCAAATCAGGTTACCAATTAGATAAATTCCGCTGTATATCTTTACCTGTATCATATGTATGTGTATGTTTCAATAGCTTCTATCCATTTATATTATGATTGCTCATATACAAGGCAGCTGTTTGTAATTTGTTGTAAAATGACCAGATTTTGGGCACTATATGAGCACTAGGGATGTGCTTTTTTTTTTTTTTTTTTTTAAATAAATGGTAATCCAAACCAAAGTTGGCATTTTTGTTTCAGTTCATTTTACCATGAAACAAATGCCCAATCCCCTTGAAACACACAAAAAATGTGTTTTATTTGTTTTCAGGAAATAGCACACACTTTTTGCAAAAAGCAAAAATATTGTGTACTATTTCCTGAAAACAAACAACACAAAAAAAACCCATTAAGATCCAAAACACAAATGCTTTTGGATGTTCCTTTTAAAGTGATTTGATTTGACGTTCAGGGACCTACAATTTGGAACTCCTTGCCAAGGTGTGTGAAAGCTGAAAATGGGCTGTTGAAGTTTAGGAAATTGATAAAAGCTTTCTTTTTCCAACAGGCATTTGAAACATGAAAGTAACACAGTGAAGAATTGATGATTTAAAGCAGTATAGGAATGGTCTAGTGCGCAATGTTTTATTAAACGTTAGGGCCTGGGTTTGTTCTTAGTGCATGTATTGTTTTCAGCTATTTTATTGTATGTGTCGCAAATATGGATGTTTTAATAGGAAACCACCTAGAAATGTCGATAGGTGGTTAATACATTTTTTAAATAAATAAAATGATCACAAAATGAAAAAAGAACTGAGAACATTTGCATGTACATTCCTAATAACTACTGAAATAATAACCATAATTATTGTATGCATGTAAAATGATAGAAATATGGAGTTTTCCAGTCATTATACTTCCCAAAATGTTTATCTTTTATATTCATAATTTTATTTTCTCAACAGGGCCATTGGATGTCTGTGTATACCATAATACAGTCTACCAGGTATGGGAACCAGACAGAATACTAAATAGATTTCCTATGTTTCAGCTATGAATCTTCCTCTCAGTGTTCTTTCTACCCAACCAGAGACCCCACAAGTTCAAGAAAATATGTTGCAATGTCATGAGTAACAATGACACCTTTTTTCAGCATCCTATTCTTGTTGACCAATAAAACATTTTTTAGAGGTCGATTTTAAAAGCCTTACACATAACAAAGCCAGGAGACATGCACATATCTGACGCCCACCACGTAGATATTAAAAAGTATGTGAGTACGTGCATATCTCCTGATACGCGCACAAATCAAAAATTTTAAAAAGGTGTGGGACATGGGCATTCCAGGAAGCGCCCTTAAGTATTTACGAGCACAAGCACACGTAAGGGTAACTTTACTTCTGCAATAGACGGCGTGTAAGTATTAAAATAAAAACAATTAGATGAGTCAGTAGAGTTTTAAGGGTCGGGGTACAGGGGTAACAGGGAGGCTAAATAACAGAAGGGGGTTTAGGGTGAACTGGGAGCAAACTGGGAAAAAGGGCTATTGCTTCGGAGCGAATATTTAATAAAATCCCCCCACTTATGCGGTATAACTGGCATTTGCGCACACATGCGATGGTCCATATAAAATTGTGTCCACAAGTAGACACGTACAACCGGTTTTATACTATATGCACATATTCACGCCTATGTTATAAAATGGCCGCGTCTCTGGGCACAAGCCAGCATATGCACGTACATGTATGCAAACACGACTGTTTGAAAGTTACGTCCCCTGTTGATAGCAGTAGAAAGATAGAAGTAGTGTGCACCAGAGAGAGAAGCCTTATATAAGTATCACATTCCACTTGATCACCCTAAAGTACAAGGACTTAACATTCACTCTGTGAATTTAACAGTATCCGGTAACAAAAGGTTTGATACAGAATCGTGTTGGGCAGTTGAACAGCTCACTTGTCTTCTTTGCTAGTTATAATTCACCTGTGGTTCTTTAGAGCCTTCACTTTAGACCACTTATGTGTGTGGTTCGGCCCTGAGCGCACCGCACGCATTTTCAAAAGAGTCCAGCCATGCGCGTAAGAGGCGATACGCTCACAAGGGCCAGGCCAGGATGGAGGCGCGTAACTTACTTCTGCTCCTGAGGAGCAGTAAGTAAGAAAATTTAAAAAAAAAAAAAGGTGAAAGGTAGGTTAGATTTAGGGGTTGGAGAGGAGAGGGGATGGGGAAGGAAAGTTAGGCAGGGGGTTAGGGAACTGGGGAAGGCCCCATTGCGTCACCATGCGAAATTTGCAAAAATTCACCTCCCCCCGTGCACACCACCCACACATGTGCACACAGATTATAAAATCCAGCACAAATGTGCACGCCTGTACGTTTTAAAATCTAACCGTTGACTTTATTATAATACCACAGCATAAAGTAGGAGCAAGTGTCAAATAGCTTTGGTTCTTATAAAATATATGGGTGTTTTCAGCATGTGTTCTTTATTCTAATTTTCAAAGAGAAAGAATATAGGTATTTTATTTATTTATTTTTTTATTTAATTTATTTAAAAATGTTTCTATACCATCGTTCAGTTGTATTCCATCACAACGGTTTACAGTGAGGCACATAAATATATCTTTGGTTACTTGTGTAGATTAGTACTATCGCTAGGGAGTGTTATTAAATTTCGGTAACAAAGTTTCATAAAAATACTATTTTATAGTGATATAAATCTTATCCTTTTCTACATTTATCAGTCTTAGTTACATGTATAACTCTATCGTAATGTATATTTTGTTTTAAAAGACACACATAATGCACAATACAGGGTGCTGCTTGCTGATGGTCTGCTGCCAGATTTCATATTCCACTATTCTCCATTCTCTTCATAGAAGGCTTGTTTGAAAAGCCAGATTTTTAAACTCTTTTTGAAAAGTTTGAAATCTCTCTGAAGTCTAGTTTCTAAGGGCATGGTGTTCCATAGTATTCGTCCAGCTAATGATAAAGCCCTCTCTCTCATTTGGGTCAGTCTGGCTGTTTTAACTGACGGAATGGTTAGGAGTGCTTTGTTGGCAGATCTCAGGTTTCTATGTGGGACATGAATACATAGGGCTGTGTTCAGCCATTTTGCTTTTTCGTCATGGATCAATTTGTGAATTGTGCAAAGTGTTTTGTATTGAACTCTTTATTCAATTGGAAGCCAGTGTAATTCTGCTAAGGTATCCGTAATGTGATCATTTTTTCTTTTACCAGTTAGTACCCTTGCAGCAGAGTTTTGCAGTATTTGTAGTGGTCTTATTGTTGTGTATGGTGGTCCTAGGAAAAGAGCATTACAATAGTTGGTGCTAGCAAATATTAGTGCTTGTAATATTGTTCTGAAGTTTGTCATTGTTAGTAAAGATTTTAATTTCCTGAGTACCATAAGTTTGGCGTATCCTTCTTTGACTTTTAAAGATATGTGTGGTTTGAGACTGAATTCCGTATCTATTCTTACACCGAGGTTCCGTACTTTTTCGGCTAATTCTATCTTCTGATTATTCAGCAGTATTGGAGTTTGGATGATCATTAAGTTTTTACGTTCTAAATGTAGAAATTCAGTTTTCTCTATGTTGATGACTAGTTCCATTTGGTTTAGTAACTGTTTGATGATGTCTAGGTACATGTTTGCTAGTTTTACTGTTTTTTCTAATGTGTCTTCAATGGGAAGTAGTAGTTGAATGTCATCTGCATAAAGGTAGTGTATGATTCCCAGGCCCGCTAGGAGGTGGCATAGCAGCAGATAAATATTAAACAGGGTTGCAGATAGAGTTGATCCCTGCAGTACTCCTGTTTTTAGATTTATTTTTTCTGATAATACATTGTTTATGCAGACTTGGTAAAATCTGTTACTTAGGTATGATTTGAACCAGGCTAAAGGTTTTTCCTGTAGGCCTATTTCTTCCAGTCTCTTTAAAAGTATGTCATGATTTACTGTGTCAAATGCTGCTGAAAGGTCTAGCATCATCAGAATGTAGTGTTTTCCACTATCAAATCCTCTCAGAATGTTGTCATTCAGTGAGAGCAGCAGGGTCTCGGTGCTGTAGTGTTTGCGAAATCCATGATGTGAGGGGTATAGTATATTATTGTTATCTAAATGCTCAGCCAGTTGTTTTTGTACAGATTTTTCTATTAATTTTGCAATTAGTGGTAAGTTTGATACTTGTCTGTAGTTTCTCAGAGTAAGGGGGTCACTGTTTTTTTTTCTTCAGAATTGGTTTGATGATTGCCCCTTTTAGTGTGTCAGGCATGTATCCTTCTTCTAGGGATAGGTTTATGATCTTTGTTAGTGTAGGGGCAACTATGTTTGTTAATTTTTTAATGTCAGTAGTGGGCAGGGTGTCAATTATATGTGGGGCAGTATTTATCTTTTTCAGCAAGGATTCCACTTCTAGTTCTGTTGCCTCATCAAAACTGGACCGAGGAGTGGTGTCTCTTTTTTGCATGTTAATTTCTTGTTTGGTTGAATTTGGGATTTTGGTTCTTAGACTTGTTACTTTGTCATTAAAAAACTGTGCTATTTCATTGCACTTATTTTCAGGTAAATTCAGGGGGGACTCTGTTTTATCATTGGTGAGATCTTTAACTATGGTGAATAATGTCCTTGGGTTATTTGCAAATTTTTCAATTTTTGAGCTGTAGTAATGTTTTTTTTGCATCAAAAATTGTTTGTTTGTAATAGGCTAAGTGTTTTCTGAATCTAGTTAAGTTTTCAATAGTTTTGTGTTTTTTCCATTCTTTTTCTTTTTTTCTAAGGTTACATTTTATTTCTTTTATCTTTTCGATGTACCAGGGGTTTGTTTGTTTCAGTTCATTGATATGTTTATATTTTAAGGGGTTGATTTTATCGGCTAGATTGTTGGTTGTTTCTAACCTTGCTTTTGTTGCTGAGTGGCAATCTTTATAGTCTAATACTGCCAGTTTTTCATCTAATTCTTTACCTAATGTTTCCATGTTATAAGGGGGTCTGTATTTAAATTCTATTGGTTCTGTTCTTTTCCTAGATATCCTAGATACTTGATGGTGGATTGAATGAGGAAGTGATCTGACCACGGGATTTGTGAATAATCTGTTTTTATGTGTTCAAGGTAGCTGTGGTTTATAAATGTCAGATCGAGGGCGTGACCTGCTTTGTGTGTTGATTTTTTCGTTATTAGATTAAAGCCTAGTGCTGTCATTATGTCCATTAGTGTTTGGCAGGTGTTCGATAATGGGTGAACATCCATGTGGAGATTGAAATCTCCTAGCATTATAGTGGGTTTTGATGTGTTTAAGTGTGTAGTGAGGAATTCAATCAGTGGTGAGATGTTTAGTTCGAAGAGGCTGGGCGGACAGTAAATCAGGCATATCTGCATATTAATTATATCAAAAATTGCAATTTCATGGTGACTTGGGGGTATTGTTGGCAGGAGTTTGCATTTGAATTTTTTTTCTATTTTATTTACTCGGGGAATTGAAAAAAACGTCGTCGTTTCTGTGTGCTATTTGGTTTTTTAGGACTATGTCAGAATTTTTTTAACCAGGATTCAGTAATTGCGATGAAATTTGGTTTGCTATCATACAATAGATCTGTGATAATTGGGAACTTTTTTGTTATGGATTGTGCATTTATGAGCAGGAAGGTTATCATTAATAAATTATCACTACATGTTTTTGTGCTCTTGGTTCTATTTATGTGTATAAGGTAATTTGTGTTTGTTTGTTTAGTTTTCTTTGCAGTATAACTGCCTTTGTGTGTCTTTATGTGTTTTCCTTCATACTTACCTTTGTTTAGGCAGACTTTGATTTTTTGTGCAATGACATTTCCTATTTGTTTCATACATTTTAAAAATAACATGGAAAAAAAGCCAATTACATTTTGTTGGTTTACTTGTTTCGTTTTTAAAATATTAAAAATAACCACCTTCCGAGGAAGCCCAGGACCGACTCAAGGCCCTCCAGCCAGACTCCAATTTCCCTACTGCCCAAAAGATTAAGGTACAGGGGTCCAGGAACCAACCCAACCCCCATTTACCATATCCACAGGGGTCCAGATGGGCAAGAGGGATGGCCACTCACCTCCTACTGCAATGAGGTCCAATGGCAATGGCATGGTTGACCGGTGCCACAGTGTCACATCAATATTGGGCCTTCTTGGAGCTGGCTGCCTCCATTTTGATGTACAGCTATATATTTGTACGGCTGTACAACAAAATAAATGGTGCCAGCCAGCCCTAAGACGGCATCATTTTGACATCACACTATGGTGCTGGTCCAGTTGGCATCATTTTTAAAGTAATAGTATGACACTGCTCAGCCATGACATTATCACTGGACTTCATTAGGGCAGGAGGTGAGTGGACATCCCTCCTGCCCATCTGGACCCCTGTGAACAGGGTAAATGGGGGCCGGGGCAGTTCCCAGCCCCAGTACTTTTTGGGAGGAGGGTAAGTGGGTACTGACGGGCCTGGGGAATGTCCCATTTCTTTTTTGTTGTTTTTATGAATGTTCATTTAATTTCTGAAAAGAAACAAAATCAAAATAAGCATTCAATGAAACGAAACCCAGGGGAAAATAAACAAAAACAAAATGAAATTTTTGAGATTGCACACCCCTAGTATTTTGCCTTTGAAAATTAGCATAAAGCATGCTTGCTAAAAGTAGCAATGGTTTTTACACCTGCTCTTTTGAGCGGGTGGTCAAGAAGGGTAAAGGTAGCTTGCATACTTGTGAAAATGTAATGCATAAGGGTAACTTCCCTCTTCGACCTAAAAACACATCTGGGGACGCATCCCCATGGTTTGGTTAAACGTGTGCATGCTGTGGAAGCTGGCTCATGTTTTTTAACGAGGCAGAGCAGGGCATTTTTCAGCCACCTCATTCTACCCAGGTAAATAGCGATTTCCCCAAATAAATGTCTTTGAAAATTGTCCTCAGAATGATGGTAATTTTTAAACAGATGCCCGGACGCACATGTGCGCGAGTTTGTTTATAACATACGCGCATGTATGCATTCCTGGTATAAAATAGGCTGAGTGCGCACAATTTTAAGCGGACACGCACATGTGCGCACAGATTCCACTTCCATGGCGTAAGTGGGGGGATGTTAAAAGGGTGCGCGTCCACACTATTACCAGTTTCACCAGTTAATTCCCAGTTCACCCAGGCAAGGGATAGGACTTCCATCCCCCTTAGTTTAATACCCTCCCTTCCTCCCTGTTAGCACCAACCCTTAAAACCCCGCTGCCTAGCTTAGAATTATTTTATTACTTACACGCTATCCATAGTAGTTGTAAAGTTACACGGCATCTCTTGACCTTCCCTTGACATGTCCACGCCTTGCCCTGACCATGCTTTCTCCCCGCCCCTTTTTCAAAACTTTTGACTTTTGCACATAGAGGGAGATGAGCACGTACACAGGCAACTTTTAAAATCCGCTCGGCCCGTGCCTCCTGCTTTTGCACGCAGAGCTTTTAAAATTCGCCTGAATGTATGCTTAGAAGGAAAGAGCATGGGAATATTGCCGATTGAGATGATTTTTTTTTAAAAAACATGATTTATACACTAATTTCAGGTTTACCCGTCTTGTGTGACTTTTAGAATTACTATTACATGCTGTTCCATGCTGCATGCCCCATTACAGTAATACACAATAATTAGCAATGTTTGTTCTCAATTGTGATGAACACAACAGAAATGTTGTGATGACATAAAAATTATATATTCAACTTTAGGATTTATTTATTTAAAATCTTTTCTATACCATCGCTAAGTTATATACCATTGCAGCGGTTTACATGTAGGCACATAAATTAAGGTAGGTGAATGCGTACTATAGTACATTCTAACAGGTGCCAAAAAGGATGACAGACTTTCTGTTCTGTATCTTGCAGCCTCTGTATTCCGTCACTATATCTTATGGCTATGTATGCCTGTGCATTCAAGATCACTCAACTGGGCACAAAGAATGTGTTAACTGTGAATGCTCTCTCTTTCACTTCCTACAGCCTGGAGCATCCATTCCCCCAACAAAAGGAAGTTGTGAAGAGTGTGACTGCACATCTGAAAAAGATCCAAAGACCAAGTTAAACCTTGTAAAGTGTCAGCCCATTAGCTGTAAGACAAAGTGTCTGCCAGTGAGTTCCTCCTTTGAATAATGATAAATTCAGAATGTAAAACAAAGCTCAGAACGGGATGAATGTTATTACCCTGCAACTAATGCAACTTCCTTCTTGTTTATCCACAGGGGTTTGAATACACTAAACAAGCTGACCAGTGCTGTGGCGAGTGTATCCAGGTGGCTTGTACAGTGAAAATGGAAGATGAGAAGGATAAAGTGCTCCAGGTGCTCTGCGGTTTGTAGTTCTTTTAAACCGAAGAAAGGTTCCAAGACGTTAGGGGAAAACACAAATTAAGATACATCAAAAGACATCGAGACACGAGCATGCTGAGCCAAAGTAGTTTTCACAATGCACTTATGTCATGCCAGCTCTGACCCACTGCACAAAGGGCATCAACAGGAGTTGAGTAACTTCTTACATAAAGAGCTGCACTATATTTTAAGTCACATCACATAAATTTGGGTTAACTGAAAGGCATCCTCACAAGGAACAGAACTGCATGTTTAATGAGTTAAAACATGGCAACCCTTTTGCAAAATGTTTTGAAAACTGTGTAGTATCCCTCTGACACGGGGAAAAAAACTTTAATTCATCGGCCATTATCAAATAGAAGAGGCAGACACATTTACTCAAGCACAGACCTCCTTCTGGTCATAGCTGTAGAAAATTTCATAATATGATCATATTACAGTGAAATCTTGAAGGGTCTAAAGAATGATGTAAATCTTTGTTCAGTGGATCTAAACCTGCTTGAATGTTTGTCACAATTCTCTCACCTGGACCTGCCTGGCATTGCTATCTCTTTTTGGGGGGCATAGCAATCTTCTCTTTCTCCTTTAAACTTCCAGGTCAATTTGAACTTGCCTTGTTTTGGCTATTGCATGATGAGCCTTCATTTGCAACTACCCGGGTATCACCCCTACACATACACACACACACACACACACACACACACTTATGATCTCCCCCACCACCAATTTAGTTTAGCCATTACAGCAACAGTCTTTGGCTGGGGAACATATACCATGGTGATGGCTAACTTTGGGACATGAATGTCTATAGACACTGTGAGTGGGGTGAGGGGGGGTCACCTAGCAACTAGAAAGTAGAGGTAGGTTGGGTTAGATGGTCCCTCAAAATGCCCCACCATAGTCCACCCTATGTCTCTTTACCCTCTTTCTTGTCTTTTCTCTTCTAGCCTGGCCCATGGCAGCATTGGAAAAAATGTTATGCAGGGCCTGCAAACCAGCCTGTGCTTACAGATCTTGCAGAGATCCCATCCCCTCTACACAAGCTTCTAATGAAACCCATGTGAGAAGCAAGGTTGCTGCAGGCCCTGTGAGTGTGCCTGCTCATAGGCCTAAGCTAACTTCTTTCCATTGCTGCTGTAGGCCAGGCCAGAGGAGAGGAGGGAAGAATAAGGGTACAACACCATCTGACCCCTGCCGACATGCTTCAAGCTCTGGGCAGTTATCAGTAATGGGCTTGAGTAGCACTTTCAAAATTTGGTACCAGAGTCAACTACCTACATTGCATATGGGTTAATCTGGGTATCTGACCATGGCTCCTTTTGGAACCCAGCTACTGTAGTTCCTAAATCCAGCCAGTGGATGTTGCCATTGTGCAATAACTGAGATTTTCTCCCCCCAGGGGCTGTAAATGCTGCCTCTACAGCATCCCCAGCCTCCGCTGACCCAGAGAGCAGAAGACCTGACCTGGGAATTAAAACTGGGTCCTCTACATTGCAGTGTAAGCCACTACCACTGTGCTACCAAGCAAACTCAAGCTATTATCCATTCAACATCTCATTGTACTGTACATATATGCCATTATTATCTAATCCTAGTACAAGGTGATAGAACTGTACAGTTTAAAATGTGAATTTAGCAGGAAGTCTCTCTTTAGATTTCAAAGACTAGTCAACTTCTTACTAGATAATTGATGCCGAGTTGGAAAATTGAACTGAATTATGGATTTGTATGAACTTTTATTAACTATTGAATTCTTAATTTCAGCCAGGACAGACTTGGAACCCACCTAGTGATAAGTGTACCTCCTATGAATGTAATAAATTCAAAGATCAACTTCTCCTGATTGCCCAGAAGACAAGATGCCCAACATTTAAGCCTGAAAAATGTATACCCGTATGTTCTTTTTAATATGTATTTTAAACATATTTTTTTTTATTTTTACAAAATAATTGCATTGGTGAAAGATAAAGAGAGATAATTTGGAATTGTACTATTTTTAAACTGGGGCTGAAATTTTATCCAGCCAGCATATTTTATGCTCATTAGATTAGAAAATTGTAGTCCCTCATTCATCCTCACTCCATGAGTCTATATTCACAGGAAGTTTCAAAGAACTGTGGCAAGACCATATGTACATGCATATGGCTCACACACATATGTGTGTGAATTTTATAATGAGCATAGAAAATTGCCTGCAAAATATAAAATGCATGTAAGTTGTACATGCATGTTGTATGTGTACATTAGGGATGTGCAGAGCAAAATTTTATGTTCATATTTTTTATGTCCGAAAGGGGGTCCCACTTGCGGCCAATATGGACATAAAAAAAATCCAATGAGTTGGGTATATGTACATATGTGCAAAAAAAAAATTTAAACCCCCTCACCCTCCTTAATCCCCCCCCCAGACTTACCACAACTCCCTGGTGATCGAGCGAGGAGTGAGGACGTCATTTCTGCAATCCTTGGCGAGAAGCATGTGACGTCGGTGGCACGTCGAGTGACGCGGCGTCACGTGATTCCCGGCGAGTTCGCGCCGGACGGCTCGTTCGGCCCAAAAAGAACTTTTGGCCAGCTTGGGGGGGCCTCCTGACCCCCCCAAGCTGGCCAAAAGTTCTTTTTGGGCCGAACGAGCCGTCCGGCGCGAACTTGCCGGGAATCACGTGACGCCGCGTCTGAGTGACGCGGCGCCACGTGATTCCCGGCTCATTCGCGCCGGACGGCTCGTTCGGCCCAAAAAGAACTTTTGGCCAGCTTGGGGGGCCTCCTGACCCCCCCAAGCTGGCCAAAAGTTCTTTTTGGGCCGAACGAGCCGTCCGGCGCGAACGAGCCGGGAATCACGTGACGCCGACGTCACATGCTTCTCGCCAAGGATTGCAGAAATGGCGTCCTCACTCCGCTCCATCACCATGGAGTTGTGGTAAGTCGGGGGGGGGGGGGATTAAGGAGGGTGAGGGGGTTTATATTTTTATTTTGGCTCAACAATCGCGATTTCCCACATATCGAACATATCTATGTTCGATATGTGGGAAATCCGATCGTTTATGTCGAATCAATTTTTTAAGTAAAAAA
Source organism: Rhinatrema bivittatum (assembly GCF_901001135.1). Lineage (NCBI taxonomy): Eukaryota > Metazoa > Chordata > Amphibia > Gymnophiona > Rhinatrematidae > Rhinatrema > Rhinatrema bivittatum. Next base: position 41,031,057 of record NC_042631.1, on the reverse strand, counting down.
AAAAAATGAGTTGCGTTTCACTAATGCGGTCAATCCGAATGCACACCCCTAGTGTACATTGCATATACATTTGCATGTGAATTATACATGCAAATGTATTATATTATTCCATGATATGTAACTTCAAGTTTTTCCAGGGCGGGCGCATTCAGGAATGCCACCGCCAAATTTCACCACTGTGGACATGTTATGATTGGCATCCCTGGTGGTGAATTGATCCCTGAGGAATCAGAAGGAAACTCCATGCCATGAAGCAGGCCTGGAAAGGCCTACAATGTGAATTCAATCATGGAGTATCCTATCCACATGCGGTAAGTAGACTGTGGATAGTAGGGGTTGAGGTTGATTGGGATGTGTAAGTGGGGTGACTGGGGGTATGAATGTGGAAAAGGGTATGCAGGGAGTGTCATTAGGGAGGCAACAGGGGCATGGGATAAGGTGAGGATTGCAAAGGATATGCAGGGAGGATCACTAGGGGGCACTAGGGTGATGGGGATTGTTAAGGGTGTGTAAGTGGGGTCCCTATGGGTGGCCCAATGTGGCAAGAGGCAATAGGTACATATGGATGCTGTAACAGATGTGCATTACATTAATGACATGATCAATGTAAATATATTTCAAATTTTATATATTGCAAGAGTGAAATAGTTGTTAATGGTAAGAAGGGTCAACTTTAACCAATAGTCAAAAGGTCCAATTACAAGATAGAGCTTCCTCTGGGACATGCAATAGATTTAATGATGGCTCCTATAGTTGAGGGAACAGAACCACTGTCCTTTTTCTAGATGTGGCCCTCTTATACAATTCCTGTTACTCCCCAAATCAGTGTGCTCTCAATAGTCCCAGTTATACCGTATAAAGGATCATTTATCTGAAAGGGGTATTCCAACTAGCTCTACCGGCCAGTTAACTCCCTCATGAAAAATGGGTACCATGGCATTTTAAGTATTATCCCTGTTCTGGTATTCTTTCGGGCCTGGTGGCATTTCTAGGCGCATTAAAGGAAAGTAAAGAGCCATGCTATTAACTCTAAAATTCTGTTGAAAACATAGAAACATATCAGTATGGAGGTCACACTAATAGCAACAGTATATACTAAATTTTGTTTTTCTATTTCTCTGTATAGATTGAGGACCTGAAGAAGAAGGCACAAGATCTGCGCAGAAAACACCTGAGAAGGTTGAATTGACACTGTGTAAGGAGGGATGGGCCATTGGGAGATTTGAACATGGACTGTCTAGATCCTGCTTCCATCACTGGCCCCACTATTGGCCCAATACTCTGCAAGACCCTGTCTCTGCCTTCAGCTTCAACAAACCCTCATGCCAAAAACGTTGTCCTTCACATTTCTCTGGGTCATAGTCCGCACAGTCATGAAGCATGACTTATAATGTGCTCTCAGACATAGTATAAAATTCTTGAGGGTGTTATAACCCACTCCTAAAATTCTTACCAGAGAAAGTATATGCCTCATATCTTAGAAACACCCATATACTAGGTGATGCTTCATGGCATTTGAAGCCTTGCTATGTAGAATACATCCAAATGCAAACTACCCTGACACAGAGTTTACCTTCAAACTGGTATTACTAACTAGGAGCCAAGAGGTAAAATACTGCCAAACTGAAGCTTCCGTAACTCAAGGAACCAATCTATGGCCTTGCCACCACTTATAGGACATTGGTGTCCCACAGCGAGGAACACATCCCTTTTCCTACGCATCTCCCAGAAAAGGAATGCTCTCTAACCTCAGTATGATCATGCAGATCACATCCTGGAGCATATGAGAACAGGAAATGACACACTATTTTGGTTCTCTTCTCAGATGACACCACCTCGTCATCATCTAAGGAGCAGGAAGAGGCAGAAAATGACATGGGGCCAGCCCCTTCTAATGATGCAACAGCTAATACCACAACTGGGAAGGAGCAGCCAGCATCACCGCCATCCATTCCACCAACACCAATGGGGGACCCAGCAATGGCAGTCCAGATCCTGCTCTCCATGGTAGGCCCCAGGCCTTCTACAGCAGATATCTCTCTTCTCATTCCAGTAGGTCCTTCTCCCCATTTTGCCCCAGGACCTAGGGATGCATATCCTCTGAGTGGCCAGCCATTGCTAGCCAAAAAAGGTGAAGTCTCCCCTCAACCCTTTCCATCATCCTTTTTTGAGCTGCCAAGAACTGCTGAGCCTGTCTTAATGGCCAGAGCACCCGCTCCAGACCAGGAGCCAGTCTCACAAAAAGCTTTTGGCCAGGGGATGCAATGATGGTGGAGGAGTTGCAAGGGGTTAGAGCTGACCTCATGAGGCTGCTTGCAGTGGCGGAATGACAAGCTGAGGCTCAAGAGAGCTACACAAATGTTCTTGAGCTGACTGGCACTATCACCACCATCAGCTCCCTATTCTTCAAGACTTGGCCTTCCCAGGCCCCTTTTTTGGTTCTGTAAATAGCTTTATCCCTAGTTTGTCCCACCCTGACCTATTTTTTTTCTATATATGTATATAGATTGAAATTATTTTTTTAAAGTTGTAATTATTTCATAAAAGTTTATATGTTTTTAAATCAATCTGAGTGTGTTTTTGTGTTATTTGCTGCATGCTATGGTATATTTCTTACAACAGTTAAGACCCTTTAAAGGTCATCCTATAGCCATAACTCTCTGACCCACAGCCTGGCAAGCAACCCATGCATGTTGCTTGCCAGGCTGGTTAGTCCACTAATTATTATCATCCTTCTACCATTCAAGCAGCATTTTTATTTGGGTCTGTTGTCTATAGTTTGCACTCCTGAAAGAGCAATCAGTAAGGGAAGCCACAAATCAGAGGTATAAGTATACATGTACTACTTCCATCCCCTGAGGGCTTCAGATATGAGTCAGCCAAGCCACAAGCAAGGATTTAGTATATATAAGGAAATATCTTTTATGTGTCCCCTTTAATAAAAGCACTGCATAGGGAGATGAGGAGCACACATGCAGTAGTCTCTTCTGATTCTGCACACTTAAAAAAGTTATATCATATAGATATGGTGATAGGAGCTGCATTCACTAGAAGCTGGCTACTGTTGCAAGGTCTACTAAGCCACTTCAGTTTCCCATAAGCTTTAGATGCCACAGAAATTAACTGAAATCTTTTTTATACTATAAAGATGAAGGCCTACCTGCTTTAATACATGTACAGCACCAAGCCTACCTTTCTCCATGCTCACATTGGCTATCTTAACCCTGCTTCATTCCCAAAGGCTCCCACCTCCCATCTGCCATCTATTATCTGCCAGTCCCTTAATGGACTTTACCACATATATATTTATTTTATTTATTAAAATTTTTTATATCCAGCCAAATCTAAAATCTATAGCAGCTAACATAAAAACATTCATAATAAAATAACACCAAAGAACAAATATAAAATGACATAAAATAAAAACAAACAGAATATAAAATAACCTAAAATTTAAATATCATAAAACATAAAATTAGTCTCAATACAATTTAATAGGGAGACAAAAATCCTGAAAGAATAATGCAGCATACACTGTTACCTTACTAATTCAGAGATTTGTCTTAAAACTGTTTAAAAACTTCAGCAAACAGAAAGGCCTGGAACTGCTTCCAGAAAGTTTTTATACAACTTTGTTTTCATAATTCCTCCAGGAGTATATTCCATAAAACAGATGCCATGGTAAAAAATGTTTTCACATGATACATGTGACTTTATAGTTTTCTGATTAGGAACATCGAGCAAATAATTATCAGCAGATCGTAAGGCTTGAGAAAGGTAGTAGATCTTCAAAAGAGAGCTTATGCAAAGAGAAACATCATTGCTCAAAGCTTTGTGGACCAATCCTCCACATAATTGTAAGCCAATTAAAAGCATGATGAACTGGTATGTGTTGTGACCGCGAGGCCTGCGGGTCCCGATGCGTGGCCTAAGGCTGGTGTTGAGAGCGCAGAAGCATGGTCGCTAGCTCATGGGAGAGTGTGAGCCCCTGGACCTCGACATGTTTCAGGGAGGAGCCCCAAGGCACACCATGAGAGGTGAGAGCATGCAAGCACAGGCGGAGCAGGAACAAGAAGGACTGCAACTAAGGCAAGGAACTTCAGAGCAGGAACAAGGCAGGGTCAGCCCTCCGCTGGACCTACACGCACCAGTGTGACCCAGCAATGCAATGCTGATCACAAGAGTAGCCCTCCAGCCACTCGGTAGCCCTTTCGGACCCGCCTCTTGGAAACGACGAGTGCGTGAGGCCAGTTGGAGGCTGAGGGCAGGAACAAGACAAGACAGGAACTCAGAAGACTCGGACGAAGACTAGGGATACTCAGAAGACTCAGACAAGGATTCAGGTTACTTGGAGGTCTCAAGCGAAAGTACTGGGTGAGAACTGCATCACAGCCACCCATGGCTGGTCACGGACCATGCTGAATGTGAAGCAGACTCCAGGTGAAGAAATGGAACTTGAGACTGGAACATGTTGAAGATTGAGTAGAGGCCTGCAGCGAGGTGCACCCTACATAGCCGCCTGTGGCTGGTCACGGACCATGCTGAAGCGGAGCAGGTTCTGGCAGAGTCTTGGGCATGGACAGACGCAGGCACAAGGGACTCTGAAGACTGGGACAGGATTCAAGACTCAGGATTCTCAAAAGCAGGCATTAAAAACAGGAGGCTTGTGCTGCAGACGAGAAGGAGGCAATGTGCCACAAGGCACCCTACACAGCCCCCTATAGGCTGGACACGGACCACGACGGTGGCACATCAGGAAAGGTGGATGCAAGGAATCTGGGAACTGGTGCAGAGGCGAAGATGAAGACATCAGGACCAGGACATCAGGAACATGAAACATCTGGACAATCAGAACTCAGGAATGGAACATCAGGACTTCTAGACATCAGGACCAATGAACATCTGAACATGAAACAGGCGACAAAGGCGCTCCAACGAAGGACAAGACAGGAACATCAAGACGAGAAGATCAGGAACACGGAACGAAAAGACATCTTAACAAATGAAGACCACGGAGGACCTTGACCTGAAGAGGAACACAGACAACTGTGCATTCTGGATCCGAAGGCCCTGAGGAACTGGAAGAGAGCCCTTTTATAGGGCTGAAGCAGGAAGTGGACTGATGAGGACTTCTGGTGGGGCCGCAGACTTTTCCCGCCGCTGTCCCTTTAAATAAGAAGAAGAGGCGCGCGCCGGCGCCTAGAGGAGGGCCCAGAGAGTGGATCAGGACCACAGACAGCGGCAGCCTCCAGGCCATGAAGAACAGGAACAGCAGCCTCCCTGCTGCTCAGGGAGCAGGAGCCGGGCGGCTTCCTGCTGTGAAGATAGAAGACAGTGGCGGCACTCCAGGCCACAGAGAAGGGAGCAGGGCCCAGCGGCACCAGGCCACAAGGAGACGAATGCACCGCAGCCTCCCCGCCACTCGGGGACGACATCAGCGGCAGCTCAGGGCCGCAAGAAGTGGCACTTCGCCGGTGGCACTGGCCGTGAAGAGTGAAGGAGCAGGCTGGCTTCTGGGACGGCCTCCAGCTGCGGAAATAAAGTGAAGAGGCCTGTTCGCGGGATGAGCTCTGCAAGCAGGATCGTAACAGTATGATGTGATCATAAAGAGATATACCTATCAAAATTCTAGCTACAGAGTTTTGCATTTTAAAAGCCTTAATGGTATATTGAGCTAATCCTAAATAAAAAGTATTACAGTAATCAAGTCCTGAAGTACCATCCAGTAATCAGAAGTTTCAAGATACAGTTTGATCTTTCTCAAAATACGGCACTTAAAGAAGGATTTCTGAATAACTGATTTCACATGAAGCTTGAAAGAAAGTTCAGGATCTATTATAACTCCTAGTTTTCTGATATCTTTTGATATAGGGATACAAACTCCCTCAACCTGAGCTACAGAAGGAAAAAGAGATGAGATGGCAGTGGCTTAACCTAAGGATTACAGTTTTAGAAACATCAAGAATCAATTTGTGAAAAAGCCATTTTTGATAGCACCAAGTTAGAGAAAAATAAGACCTAGAGTAGTGTTTGTATAAGAATTAATCAGAAAAAAAAACTCTGTATATAATCACATATACTGAATAATATAATTCTAGCCCCAATAGCAATTTTGAAATAGGTCAAAGATATATTTTAAACAGACAGACTGAAAATGATGGACATCTGCCTGCTAGAAGACTACTTAACCCTGTGTTCAACAATAAATCTAGGATCATGTCCTATTTGAGGATTTTCAGATCTAAGCTCCCAGCTGTGAACAATCAGGCACTCTTTGCTGTTTCCATGACCTAGCCCTTTCACCTACCTCCACCACCAGTAATCTGTAAGTAGACTCACACTAAAATGATTTCAGCCAGTATCACAAGAAGATGGATCTGAAATGTAAATGTCATTAGCTGTTTCCCATCCAGACCTCATTTGCAGCACAAAGGGTTAGTAGGGTAGAAGAAGCGGCAATCCCTTTATAAACTCTAGGCTTGATATATTGTAAGACACAGGATACATATATAGTACAAACCTATGAGAGAGATTGTGGACAAATTAAGGACCTGTCCAATATGGAGAAAAATACTAATTCTCAGGGAAAAAGGATAAACTTAAAATATCAATCATCCAGGATTCTGACACTGGTATATACATTTTTAGAAGTCATATGTTTCAGCGATAAAATGTGCTGAATTCAAATATGACAATTAAACCAGATGATTTTTTTATCTTTTATGTCTATTGTGTAGATTGTGCAAAGATAGTAGAGTTTTAATCATAAATTGTAAACAGGCCTTTTTGTGTATTTAATGTTGCATAATATTTTATCTGTACTATTTAATTAATGCTTTAAAAATTAAATCAGCAAAAGGATTATAGAAATAGAATTTACTATTGAACAAAAGGCCAAAAACAGTACAGTATGGGGTAGAGTTTCAAAGGGTTACGCACATAACATACACGCGTAACCCCCGAAAACCTAACCCTACGCACACCGAGCCTATTTTGCATAGGCTTGGTGGCGCACGTATGTCCCGGGGCTTTAAAAAATGGGCGGCCAGGGGCGGGGCTGGAGGCGTTCCAGAGTCCTCCAGCACAGCAGCCGGCCAGTGCGCACAAGTTACGCCTGCCTCGGGCAGGCGTAACTCCTGAAAAAAAGGTAGGGGGGATTTAGTTAGGGCTGGGGGTTGGGTTAGATAGGGGAAGGGAGGGAAAGATGGGGGGGATTGAAAAAAGTTCCCTCCCAGGCCGCTCCAATTTCAGAGCGGCCTTGGATGGAACGGGGAAAGCCATCGGGGCTCCCCTTGGGCTCGGCGCGTGCAAGGTGCACATGTGTGTACCCCCTTGCTCACGCCGACCCCTGATTTTATAACATGCGTGCGGTAGCACGCGCATATTATAAAATCGGGTGTACATTTGTGCGCGCCAGGTAGTGCGCACAAATGTACCACGCGTGCGTAATATATAAAATCGGCCCCTATATATACATAGTTAAGCCTTTTTCATTAGTTACTCGGCTCTTCTTGGCTTGTATTCATTAAATGGAACATTAACTGTAAACCGGGGTGAAGGCTAATTGCTAAACACCGGTATATAAAAGCTCTGAAATAAATAAATAAATAATTGTCACTGTCCAGCAATAGTCGGTAAGCATTGATGGACTCCATATGCCCTGATACCATTTTTCCATGCTGCAAAGCCCTGGTGAAATCACTTGCCATGGAAAAAAAAAATCTAGATGACAATGGAAAAAATGTATCTTTAATGACGTGTTGCTGCCAAGGTTTTTGTAATTCTTGAGGAGGTTTTCCACCAATTTCTTATAGTTATCTGCCATGTTTATGAGAAAATTTGTTACCACTAACTGGAAGGCTTTCTACATCATCTTTTCCATGTCATACAATGCATAGTTAAATGCATATCTCAAAGAAGTTCATGAAGCTGAGGGCCAACAAGGACACCTTCCTTTATCTTGGTGTCACTTAATCTTGATAATTTACCACCAAGGTACTTGAAGGCTGCTTTAGTTTTGTCCACAGCCTTGACCCAGTTTGATGTGTAAGGGTAGTAACAAAGATGTATATTAGTCATTTTTGGTTTAAGATCCTTTTCAATCCCCAATTCAAAAGTCATATATACTGACCCAGTAGCATAGCTTGAAAACTAAAGCCAATTTTGAGCATCATTTTCATTCTCAGTGAACCAAATTTAGTAAAGTTTGACTATATTCATTTTGGAAGCATTTTGGCTATAAACCAGTGTTATAAGGTATACACCCACACATTCCATGCTATCCTAACATCCAAGATGTACTTTATGGAGTTGGAATAGCAGCAGGCTACATGGCATCAGGGATAGGCAGGTCCAGTCTATATCTTACCCACATTGAAAACAGTAGGGAGAAACACTGGACTAGATCTGAAAGTCCCTGTGGATCCAGTTGTTATCTCTTGCATACATCTGCACTCACAAGTGGAAATATTATATATATACCACAGATTAAAGAGAAAATGTGTGAAAATTACATGTTTATACATGAGTAATAGCAAACATGCATATTTCCTATTTTAATTATATGCACATGTAATATTTACTTGGGTAAATTCCACTCTTGTATATGCACAAATACATGAAATGTACATGTGTGTGTGTATATATAAAGGTGTTTCTCATAATACCTACATTTCTACTTACACCATGGCCGAAAGGAGTGGAGTATATTTGAGGAAGACAAACCTTCCTATCTAGTGAGGAGAACCTTCTTGCCCATGAGGCCATGAAGGACCAGCATGTTCTGTATGGGCCTGAGTCTAGGAGAATGGGCTCATATAGGAAAGAGAGGATGTAGGAGAAGATCCACTACAGACTCAATGCAGTCTGTCACAACAACTGCAGTGTGAAAGATGTGAACCACAATCACAATCCTCTTGCTGAGAAACCTCCAGTATCTCATCAAGAGGAAGCAGACCCAGATGATTGCTGAGGGGCCTGCTAACCAGATCACCTTCTCTACAGAGGAATGGATGGTGCTCACCACCATTTCAGATGCAGTTGTCTGAGATATGGGACAAGTGGACATCAAGTGGATCTCCAGGTAAGCATTTTCTACAAGAATGTCATATAATGTGCTTATATATAGGTTATGACCTTAGATATGTGTAATACCATACATAAATATAAGTGGTTCATGTCCAATGAAGATCCTGTGCACATGGTCACAAATGGAAGAGCAGTGGACCACCCAAGGCCTCAAAACTGCACAGGGTTCCAGCACAGGAGGGAATACTGGATGAATACATATGCCATGAAGCAGTAGTTATCACAGAGGCATTTCCTGCTCATTATTAGATCTTTGCATTAAAACACTTGTGAACACCTATTTTGTTGTAGAAAATGTATTGTTTTGGTAAGTGATGGCTGGAAAATGATTGTCAAACCTGGAAAGGTTTCTGTATACTGTAGACACCATCTGTATGCACACAGAAACAACAGACCACACTTTTTTTTTGTCTCCACACCCATCACACTGGTCAGGTCTTTGGGACAAGTAGCACTTCCATCCAGGGCCCCTCCTCCACCCCAGTAGATGATTGTTTGATAAGTTCTGTACTTCCTAAGTTATGTTCACTTTCCTTACAGTCTAGAGTAGCTTTTAGCTTTATCACATTCAGAGTGTTCTCTGGCAGGATGCCATATCTGAATCACCTCCCTGGACACTAGTCATCAGCTTGTGGGAACCTCTTTTTCTCTTTCTTTCTTTCTTTCTTTCTTTCTTCTATTTTCTAAATTTCTCAGAAATCCTTTAGTGAAAATCTTCCTTTCAACCCTCCTCTATGAAGATACTATCTCAATGCAGGCAACTCAGTGAAGACATCCCAATGGAGAAAAGGTTTACGTCCATGGCCTACTGACATGAAGCTGATATCTGACAGGCAAGATCTAGTGCTACTTCTGTCATACTGAAGGCACTTTGACAAGCATACACCGACAAGTAGTAAGTAAGGGACTAGGGCATATATTTCTAGATGTACTAAATTCCCCTCCTCCTTACATTGAGATATGTTACTGGTAACAATTAGGAAATGATGTATAAGTCAGATACATTGAGTACTGAAGAGTCCGGTAGCCAAATAGCTCTACAATTTCTGGATAGGTGGATGCATTCCTGATTTTACCACACTGCATACTAGGACTATTGGTCTTGTTTTTGAATGGGAATGCAATAGGGAAGACCAGAATGCTATGGAATATATACTCAGTTGGCAACCCTAATCAAGAGCCACATCAATAATGAGCCATCTCTGTGTCATTTACCATGATACACTTTAAAAGTGTATCATGGTAAAGCTTTATATAAAGTTAGTGGTATACCTATAGGTGGTAGCATAGGGTCCATGTTGCTGTGGGCTAGGCAGAAAGAATGATCCAGTGAGTGTGAAGATAATAAGCCAAATGGCATTTTCATTTACAGTATGGACACTCTTCCTTTTTGCAGGGGAGCAGCCTGGTGATGACCCCAATACCCCAGGACTCACTGGCCTCTGACGGGCAAGGTGGTGCTCTTGAGTGCTACCCTGTAGCTCAGAAGATGACACTGAGGAGGAGAAGAGAGCCAATGAAACAACATGGACACTGGAAGAGGAGACTGAGAATCTGTGTACCCTTGCTCAGTCACGCACGCCAGAACTCTGGCAGCATGCAGAAGGGCTGAAAGATGGCAGCTCAGCACAGGAGGACCTTGGATCTTATAATGAAGAGAAGATGCAGGATCTGAATGTTCAAGTAGTGGAGGAGATCAGTGGCCTCCAGCATGATCTGCAGAGCCTGACAGATTTTGTAAAAGAAGAGATGTAGGGTATGTGGCACGAGATTCAAAGTGTGCGGCAGGAGATGGGGCATTCACAAACAGAGGCCTGGACAGAACAGATGAATGCCCAGACAGCTTTGTGGAAGGAGATGCTTCAGAAGATGCCCCCCCTGCCAGCTTCAGCTCCTACCAACTATATACTATATTGTGTCTCCATGGATGCAACTCCCAACAGCCATGGCAACATCACTACCCTGGATGGCACCTTCCCAGGATGAAGTTCCAGTGCCCCCTGGGCCACTTCACCTATTCCTCCACCACCATCCACGGTGGTTGAATCTCCATCTCTGCCACCACGACCTGCAGCAAGGCAGCCAGCAGCATCACTACCACCACGACTATCTCAACCAGAGAAAGATTCTCCCCTGCTCTTCAAGGCCACAGGTGGTAGAGAAACAAAGGCCCACTCTTGCTATTGGCCAATCCTCACAGCTGCCTCAGAACCCTCCAGTCACTGTTGCAACGTACTGAAGCCCTCCAAGGGCAGCATAAGCTGCAATAGAATCCCCAATGCAGGGAAGTACAAGACTTGGCAGGTCAAGGTAACAGCACTTTTCCCACCCCAAAAAAGAGGTGGAACCCAGAAATCTTTGAATTTATTCAGCATCACATCGAGTATGCCATTTAGATAAATGAACCTTCACCTTCTAACTAATCTTTGCATACTCTGTAAATAAATGAACCTTCCCTGTCTGTGTATCAGGGTGCTCATTTCATGTACAGCCTGCTGTTGAGTGTTCTGATGTATCTTCTACAATTCCTCCTTACTCAGGTTGTGTGCCTTCTCCTCTTCTTCATCTAGATGATCTTCAAGTCCCTCTGAAAGAGCCAGGCCTCTGCTTTTAGCCAGCTTATGAAGCAGACAGCAGGCTTGAAAGGTCTCACAGACATTTGGGGGATTGTAGAGAAGGCGCTCTGTCCATTGTAGCACAAATGCATTTTAAGTAAGCTTGAAGGTTTTCTCGATGACTGCTCTGTTCTCCCAGTGGACCCTGTTGTAGTGAGCCTCTGAAGCAGTTAGTTAGCAGGATTAAAACTAGGTTTTGCATGATATCCCCTATCACCTGTAAAGAAAGTGTCTTTGTAACACGAAGGTGTTTTTTTTTTTTAACAATTTAAGATCAATTTATTTCTCTCAATTCAGTGCACAATCTTCTCTAGTCCAACCTGAGCCTGCTGCAAAGATTCAAATCTTGCCCCATAGGCCATCTCAATTACACATTATCTGCATATAGAGGGGTAGATTTTAAAAAAGTACGTGCGCGTGTACTTTTGTTCGCGCAACTGGCGCAATGTATGCTGGATTTTAAAAGATACGCGCGTATCTTTTAAAAACCAGGGTCGGCACGCGCAAGGCTGCACAAAATCGGCAGCCTGCGCGCCGAGCCATGCAGCCTGCCTCCGTTCCCTCCGAGGCCGCTCCGAATTCGGAGTGGCCTTGGAGGCCTCTGGCAGGCGTAACTTGCATGCGTCGCCAGCTCCCTGCCCTGGCACAGGCCGCTGTGCCGGAGCACTCGGCCCCGCCCCCGGACCGCCATCACGCCTCCGGCCCCTCCCACGGACCGCCGCACCGCCCCTGACACGCCAACCAAGCAAAGCCCCGGGACTTACACGCATCCCGGGGCTTTGCGTGCATCGGCAGCCTATGCAAAATAGGCGCGCCGGCGCACAGGGCTTTTAAAATCTACCCCAGAATGAATAAAATGGCCAAGGGGCTATTAAAAAAATATTAAATAAAAGTGGGGACAAGGAGGAACCCTGAGGGACTCCACACTGAAATAACAACCTGAACATTCCCCCTAACCTTCACCACTGTTGTCCTGTTTGACAGAAAGGACTCAATCCTCTGCAACACTGGCCCTCCCAAACCCATAGATCCACAATGACTTAGTAGGATCTCATGATCCACTAAATCAAATGCATTAGTTAGATCCGAAAAAAAATCAAAAGTGCTGAGAGATCCATAACTGCAAAATGCAATCATTAATTGCCACCAATGCCATTTCAGAGCTGAAATCCTTTCTAAACCCTGATTGGCATATATCTAACTCATCAGTATGGGCCTGTCTGTCCAAAAGACACTCACTGCTACCCCCTAATAAAGGGGGTAGCAGTGAGTGTAAATCCCAGGCACACACACCCCAGTATATCCCAGTATGGCTCAGTCTGTCCAAGGGACACTCACTGCCAACCCCTAGCTTGCTGCCATGTCCGCTCACCAGGACATGCCAGCCCACCAAACACCAAGTGGCAAAACAGTATGAAAGTTTGAAGTTGTGTGTATAAATTAGCAATAGTCAATGTACTTGCATAGTTTTGTTCACGTGGAAATGGATTTTAAGAGCTCATTATGCACGTACTTGATAACCATACCCCTACATGCCTCCTTTTTTGTACGTAATTTTACACGCGAAGGCCTATATACAGGAGTATGTTACACATTTAGAAAATATGTATTGCAAATGCATGCACCATGCACTTTTTTGTGCATGTAAGCTTTTGAAAATTCACCTTTATGCATGTTAGACCTTGTGGAATATTAAATTCCCCATTGGTTAGAGGTAGATTGGTTTAAGCATCAGCTCCACTCTGGATCCATAATGGGCCTCTGGATTTAGATTCAAATCAAGAGCAATACAGAGAGCACAGGGAGGCTACTTTTTCTGGACTCTGTTTAGACCTTCAGACCCACTGACACAATGTCACGCTGTGAAACATCATTATTAAATTCTTAAATTCAAATCTTAGCATTTTTCTATAGGATTTTGTCCTCATCTGTCTTTTCAAGAAATGTATAGAAAACATTTCATGCACTGCCCAGTTTTCTGTGGTTCCTCAGAAAAGAAAGATGGGGATAACATCAGTTACCAGTTGCTGCTTTCCTGGGACTATGCTGCTCCATAATACCAGTGCTTTCCTGATATGACTGAGCCACCACATGACATCAAGCCACACCTTGGCTGCAATCCCATGTGTATCACACCTGTTTTGTGTTATTTTTCCCATGAACACTAAACAAGCTATGGCACTAATAGCTTTAGAAGGATCTTCACTTGTCAGAGTCCCACCAGCACTTACCCATGTTCTCTTTTCTGTACTGATCAGGGTACAATTCAGATGACAGAGGATGGATGCTGCCAGACATGTGAGCCCATATCAAGTGAGTAAAATTACTTTGGCACATCGGATATATACACCACTGTGTACTGCATGCTTGATTTATAATATTTAATGTTAAAATCTGCTTTGTTCCTTTTTCTTAAAACTTATAGGCAGTTGCAAAGTTTTTAAGAATTCCACTGTCATCAAATCCGGCACATGCCAATCTTCTGAACCAGTGGAGTTATCTTACTGTGACGGCTCCTGTGGTACTTCCTTTATGTAAGTCATTAGTTTGTATTATGGCTTTTTCTGTACCTGATTGTCTGGTGAGCATGAGGGTAAGTAGTAAAGAGCATGCACAATATCTGCTACCAAACTAGGTGTGCATTTTAGAAATAATCAGTACATCATATCAGTCATGGGGTTGGTTAGGTTGTAAGAAGAGGTCCATTGAGCCAATTCGTATTATATATACAAGGAGCTATATCATGTCCTATATGATTGCCTCACTGGAATGGTACAGGGCAAGGCAGGTTCATCAGAATCAGCTGACTGATATCTAGATCTGGTAAATAGTAGAAATAATAAAAAAAAGTCAATCAGCCACTTCGAGTGCAAAATTCAATAGAAAGAAGAGTGATTGACACTCTGCTCATGAATGTTGCCAGGTACCAAAACTGAGTAAATTGGCATAGTTCTATGAATCAGTCTATACCTACTGTGCATCTGCCAGAGGCCTCCAAGGCCGCTCCAAAATGAATGTATTTACGTGATTAGATTATGCTATCAAGAATTTACTGTAGTGGTTCCTATGCCATATCAGGTCCTCCAAAGCCTGATTCATGGCCTTCACTAAGGATTGGGTTGCAGCTACCTCTCTCCGTTCCTAACCTCTTTACTGGGTCTTGGAAAGGAATAAGAAAGAGTTGCTGCAATCCTATTTCCTACTCTGTAACCTCTCTCTCTCCCGCACTATTTGGAACTAGACTGAGCACCTGAATGCACAGCAGAATAAAAATAAATAATAATAATAATAATAATAAAAGCCTGAGAAAAGCCAGGTAGTGGAAGTACCGAACCAGCAATGACCAGGTAAGCTGCAGGCAATCAAATCTGCCCTCCTCATCCAGAGAACAGGGCAACAGAACTGACCCCTGCAGCAGCCTAAGAACATGGCAATAGCATTCACCCCTGAATCTGCCAGTTTCCCCACATCCTCCTAAGAGCAACATAGCCAAAGTCATTCTTAGCCTCATGCTATCACTTGAAAGTGTCTCAATGTGAAAAATATTTAGGGACCATTGTTTTAATGTGATATTAATAAGTATTATTCACAAATTGCTAGAGAATACATAGCCCTGCCCATGGTAAACAAATGTTTTAAGAGGTCCACGCCCAGTACAACTTATGATCAACATGTCAGCAGAGGGAGGTTAAGTATCTTGCTGATGGTCTAACAGTGAATGGTAAATAGGGGAAAGGAAGATTGACAAACCTTGGTCATAAGCAGTTGCTAACAGAGAACATTAATGATACTTAGCATTCAGACAGGTTAATCCACACCAGTATGTTATGCACCTCTACCAGCAGATGAACGCGGAAGAAAGCTGACATCCCAGTACATATACACCTGCACCGACATCAGCTCCATCTCTAGCAGATAGTGGAAGGAAATTAATTTGCTCCGCTCTCCTGGGGTGATACCTTGTGGTCCCTCCTTCAGTCAAGTTTTCCTGATTTTCTGGCATGGTCTTAGCTGTAGAGAGAGAAACAGCGGAGAGGCTAGCAGGTGCAGGAAGCCGAGCATGGTGGTGAAGGCCTTTGCCCTCTCCCACCACAGCCAAAGACCAACTTTATACTAGACTGAGATGAGCTGAGCTCAGCTCAGGTAAAGAGTATTATTTAAAAAAAAAAAAAAAAAAAAAAAAGGGTTTCCATTCCCCTTCTGGTCTCAGAGTCTCAGGGCACTGATTCGCCATCTCTTCCTGCCTCCAAGGGAGCTTGGGGATTTGTGGCAGCTTGGCAGGTTGAGTAGCCTTTTGGCTAGGCCCCGCTCTCAGGTTTTGCTTAGATGCCAAGAGGTAGGCTGCAGCGGTATTCGCACGCTTTTCCGCACACGAGTTTGCTGCAAAAAATTGTATGACGTCGTTTCGTGCTTGCGCACCCTGGTGTACACGTAGACGTTCGCTTGGGTGGGCGCCTACCTGGACCGCATGTTGTGCGCCTATATTTTGGATGCTTATTGGAGAGGGCTGGTTTTTTTTGGCGATCTATCCTCACATGCTTGTGCGGGCAAGTGTCAGACGCTTTGGCAGCGTGCTGCTAGTGGGTATTTATCTTGGTGCTGCTTGCTATATTCAGGCATCTCAGCTTGGTGACCCCCTTAACATGTATCAGTGCTGTTTGGAGGCTCAGGGAGAATTATCTCTTGGCTGCTTTTACTGAGCCCACCACTCCCAGCATGATGCGGGAATGGGATCAGAGGGGAACCTGTCAGAGGTTTCGCCTGGTTTTGGGGGATCCCCTAACTGGATCAGAAACCCACTTCCCAAAGGAGATGGAGGTTAAAGAGTATGCATCAGATTAAAAAAAAAAAGGACAATACAGCTATATAACATGAGCTGCCAGCTCAGGGAACCCAGAATAAGATTGAAAAGGTTGCCAGACCCTTCACTGTGAAGGTGCTTAAATGACCATTGAATAGATGAGTCAGAGACTCAGATAGTGGATTTGCATGTCACAGCCCCCTAGATTATTGTTGGTAACTTACAATGAAATATCACTTTAACTCAAAGGATAGCAAAATCTTAAATTACAGAACTATGATTGGAAAAGTCCTACACTGGAAAATTTTGAATGAGAGGGATTTATGAGAGAATGTACTAAAAAACAGTCCTAGGAAGCAAACAGATTCTCACCCTAAGAAGGAGAGTCAGACTCTTGGGTACCTAGTTCTCAGACAACAGAAAAAAAAGTCAAGCAGGATGTAAGGGTGTGCATATATTGTCTTTCCATGGTCCTGCTTGGGTCTGGGCCTTTTGGCTGAGAGACGGTGACCCATCCAGGCTGGGTAACAGAGAATGACTGGCCATGAGCTTAGTGGAGTTAAAATCACTGAAAGCTGAGACTGTGGAGGGTCTGAATCACCAAACGCTAAACAAGCCATGAGCCTAGTGGAGTTGTAAACCCAAGCCAGGGAAAATCCTCCTACCAAGGAGGAAGAATTGAATGACAGTGGCGATCTATTTATTTTTTTATTTTTATTTATTATTTTTTATATACCAACATTCGATCTCAATTGAGATATCACACCGGTTTACATTCAGGTACTGTAGGTATTTCTCTATCCCCAGAGGGCTTACAATCTAAGTTTTTTTTTGTACCTGAGGCAATGGAGGGTAAAGTGACTTACCCAAGGTCACAAGGAGCGACAGCAGGACTCGAACCCTGGTCTCCTGGTTCATAGTCCACTGCTCTAACCACTAGGCTATTCTTCCTCCCTGGTAGAGTGGTCCCCCAGGATGGGGTGGACCCCAGCAACAGATTGAGTAGTCAGCCAAGAGGAAGGGGACCTCAGTGGCAGATCGTGAAATGACCCTGGGCCCCCCCCCCCCCTTCAGCAAATGGACATCAGCGGCACATCGAGCAGTCCCCCAGCAGGCAGAGTGAATGGTCCTCAGGAAGAAGGGGGACTCCAGCAGCAGGTCCAGAGGTGCAGTTGGGTTCCCCAGGAGGGCATGGACCCCAGAAGCATTCCAAGAGGCAGAGTCAGATCCCCAGGAACGTGTGGACCCCAGCGACAGACCGGGAGGTGGAGCCAGGAGGGCCCCAGGAGGGCATAGACCCCAGCGTTGGCATGGACCTTTCAGTGGAATGTAAGCAACATCAAGGAGATGGCAGTGGTTTAGATACAAAAGACCCTCCAGGCCAACACTGTCCACTAGGGATGTGAATCGTGTCCTCGATCGTCTTAACGATCGATTTCGGCTGGGAGGGGGAGGGAATTGTATTGTTGCCGTTTGGGGGGGGTAAAATCGTTAAAAATCGTTAAAAATCGAAAAATCGAAAAACCGGCACATTAAAACCCCCTAAAACCCACCCCCGACCCTTTAAATTAAATCCCCCACCCTCCCGAACCCCCCCCCCAAATAACTTAAATAACCTGCGGGTCCAGCGGCGGTCCGGAACGGCAGCGGTCCGGAACGGGCTCCTGCTCCTGAATCTTGTCGTCTTCAGCCGGCGCCATTTTCCAAAATGGCGCCGAAAAATGGCGGCGGCCATAGACGAAAAAGATTGGACGGCAGGAGGTCCTTCCGGACCCCCGCTGGACTTTTGGCAAGTCTCGTGGGGGTCAGGAGGCCCCCCACAAGCTGGCCAAAAGTTCCTGGAGGTCCAGCGGGGGTCAGGGAGCGATTTCCCGCCGCGAATCGTTTTCGTACGGAAAATGGCGCCGGCAGGAGATCGACTGCAGGAGGTCGTTCAGCGAGGGTTCCAGATTCGTTAGAATCTGTATTGTATTGTGTTCCATAACGGTTTAAGACGATATTAAAATTATCGGACGATAATTTTAATCGTCCTAAAACGATTCACATCCCTACTGTCCACCAGCCCAGTTGTATTTTTTTACATGGGTGAGACTTGGGATAAAAGGAAGAGGATAATAATAATACTTGATTAAGCTTGAACAAAAGAGGACTCTTCTGTATGGTGGTATACTGTGGGGGCAAACAACACCAAATTGCCAAATATTAAATGTTCTTGCTACCTTGTAGAAATATATATAGCTGTGTGGCCTGAGACTATTAACCACAAGAAGATAAGTGTTCTGTTTGACATCCTATTAGCAATGTACATACTTATGTAGAAATGTATATATTTATATAGTCTAATAAACCTGTATATATTTGTACATACTGCCAGCCTTGTTCACAGTCCCTTTTGTTTTCCTGGGGTGAAGGGAGGGAAATCCAACCCATTAATACCTTCTTCCCCAGGTGGAGGTGCCAAGCGCCAAGAACGTGAGGACCGATGCAGTCTGCCCTAGCAGGGGCTCCCGCCAGGTCAGTCCCGGACCCAGGAATGCCCCTTGAGGTAAGTGGTCAAGAGGGCATTAGAGATCATCAGCGGGGGAAGGCTTCTCAGTGGGTTCAGAACCGACACTCCCTGGTTTTGGTATGGACCATGGTGGCATTTGCATGCTTTTTATGTGCAAGTCTGCCACGAAACAGCTTGGCAGGTTGAACAGCTGTTTGGTTAGGCTCCAATTTCAGGTTTTGCTCAGTCACTGACGTGGTAGGCCTAAGAGCTCAGGATCACAAACTGTGGATCCCTGCACGCCTGGTGCTGCAGGTAAGCATCGGAGTACGCCTACACCTGCTGTGGGTCACGCTGATAGGGACCCACGTGGCATGGATGGTGTAGGCAGTCCTTACTGCCTGGAGGATGGGAAATTCCTCCGAGGTTGGAGCTGTAGAGAACAATATTGCATTTCTTTCATAGAGATGACTTGCCGGCTCAGATTGCTCAGGCACTGAAGATGCTGGGATGCCAGGTACTGAAGCCAAACAAGAATCCCATTTGATTGATCTTGAATTGAGTACATTGGAAGAATTTTACAGGGGCATGAGCCTTGGTAGTGCTGTGTACCCCCTGAATTCGGCAGAGAGAGAGAGCAGTTGCACTTTCTGAAAGTGGATGCGCTGTTGTGTGCAGTCACCAAGCAGACAACAACTATCCCTGTGGAAGGGGGAGCAGCTTGAAGGAGGCACAGGATAGGAGAATTTAGGCTATCCTTAAGCAGGCCTTGAGGCGGGGGCGATGAATTGCAGATGGCCTCCTGCTGCTCCCTGGTGAATCACTTTTGCTTGCTTTCTTTCAGGAAGCCGATGAGTCTGATTTGAATTTCAGGGCAGTACCCTACGGCCTCAGCACCATGGATGAGCCCAATCTCATCTAATCTTAGAAGCTATACAGGCTTGAGTGACAGCTATGACTGAACTGGGGCCGAGAAAATTCAAAGTCTAATCTTACGGAATGGTCTTTTAAAGGATCACTCTGGTTTGGGAATGAGAGAGAAAAAAATGGCCAATAAATAGGGTGAGTCCCAGGTTCCTCGGTTACCAGAGGATTGAAAGCAGGCGCCATGCTCATTCAGCATGATATGCTCTGCTAAGGGTTTTCAAATGTTTTTGACCCTACAGAGGATAGACTTCTCATAGGGCTTGACCCTTGGGTAGGTCTCAGTCATTCGTTCCAGGCAGCCCAGACGATGGTTGGGCTCAAATGGTGATGCCCCTGAACCCCTCAATGAGGGTGTGCCGACCCACTTCTGGGAACAGAAGATAGGGGGTTGCCTGTCTCTCCTTTTTTATCAGAAGTGGATTGAGAGCGCATCAGACCAGTGGGTTCTGGAGGTGATAAGAGATAGCTATGTTCTGGAGTTGCTCAGTGTTCTTCGGGATGTTTTTCTGGTGTCTCCCTACAGCTCTCCACAGAAGAAGCAGACAGTGGAGTGTACATTGTTAAGACTCCTCAACTTGCGGGCTGTTATCCAAGTGCCCATGTCTCAAGATAATATGGGCATATATTCCAAGTATTTCATTATATCCAGAAGGGGGGTTCCTTCATCCCATACTGAATCTCAAAGGATGTCAATTGGCTTTTGCAAGTGACCATTCCTGCATGGAAACCTTACACTTGCTGATAATGGCAATACAGTCGGGAGAGTTTCTTAAGTTTCTGGATTGTCAGAGGCATCTCTGCATATTCTTATCTGGCTAGTATATCAATGGTTTTTTGCATTTCGCTGTTTTGGGGCGACATTATCAGTTTTTTAGTGCTACCTTTTGGTTTGGACACCACACCCAGAATCTTCTCTACGGTCATGGTGCCGGTAGTGGCAATGTTAGGAAAGGCTGGCATTCTGATCCACCCGTACTTTGACGATTAGCAAATTCAGGCCAAGAGCCAAGAAAGAGTTTTCAGGCGGCACGCAAGGTGATCTCCTTGCTGCAGGAACTAGGTTGGGTGGTGAACTTGGCCAAGAGCAATCTGCAGTCATCCCTGACACTGGAGTATCTAGGGGTTCGTTTTTGTCACATAGCAAAGCAAGTGTCCATGTCAGGGGTCCGCATTCAGAACTAATGGCGCAGGTGCGACTATTGACAAATAATATGTCTGGTGGTATGGTCTTATCTAAAAGGGGCGCGGGTTGATGGCCACCCGAGAGGTGGTTCTGTGCATAAGGGTGCATGTGTGTCCTCTTCAGCTTACACATTGGAGTCCATAGTCTCAGTTCAACTTGATATGACTTCTGTTTCTGGTGGAGATTGGCATCCGACTGCAGTAGCGGTTGCAAGCGAATCATCTAATGAACATTTCCCTATGAATACCGGATTGGCGACTATGCATGTCATATGCAAGCTTCCAGGGTTGGGGGGACTCACCCGCAGGGGTTGATATTGCAGGGATGCTGGAGTACAGAGGAGTACCTCTGGAGCATCAATCAGCTGGAAGCCCATGCCGTTCGGCTGGCATGCTTGTGATTCGTCGACCGTTTGCAGGGTCAAGCGGTCCGAATGATGTTGGGCAATGCAACAAAAGTGGCATACATTAATCACTATGGAAAAGCCAATAGCCAGCAAGTGTTGCAGGAAATAGCCCAAATCATGGAATGGGCGGAAGTACATCTTATGAAGGTCTCGGCTTCATTACATTGCAAGAACAGACAATATAAGAGATGAATTTTTCAGCAGACAGAGTCTGGATCCAGGAGAAAGGGAATTGTACAACAAAGCATTCCAGCTCATGATGGGCCACTGAGACCTCCCGTTTCTAGGCTTGCTCGTGACATCACACAATGTGAAAGTTACTCATTTCTTCAGAAGCGGGAGAGATCTGAAGTTTTCGGGCATTGATGCCCTCGTGCAGGAGTGGCCAGAGCAGGCAAGCTTCTATATGCCTCTTCCCCATTGCCCATATTGTGCAGAAGGATTTGGAGGTTCAAGAGACACATAGGGGTTGGTACTTCTGGTGGCACCACACTGGCCCAGGAGACTGTGGTATACAGATCTGCGGAGGCTTCTGGTGGACTCTCCTCTTCAATTCCTGGTCCATAGGAATCTGTTAGAGCAAGGGCCTATTCTTCTTGCAGATTGGACTTGATTTTTGTCTTATAGTATGGTCCTTGAGAGGGCTCAGTTGCTGAAGTGTGGGTAGTCCACTACTGTGATTTCCACCTTGCTTCGGGCATGAAAGTTATTTACTTCCTTAGCCTATGTTCGCGTTTGGCGAGTGTTTGAGCCTTGGTGTGAGTAACGAAGGATTCATCCTCATTCAATTAAAATCCCGCTCAGTTTGGATTTTGGCAGAAGAAGTTGTTTAAGGACTTGGCCCTTAATTCATTGAAGATGCAGGTGGCGACTCTTGCCTGTTTCCAAGGTCAGCCCATCAGGTTATAGCCTGGTTCTTGAAAGGGATGAAGTTGATGCCCTAGTGGAGTCTTAACCATTGAGCACAGAGCACAATACATTACAAAGCCCTATGCACTATACATAAAGTAAAACACAATGAAAAAGCAGAATAGTTGAACACAGCACTACGGGTACATGTCCCACATAGAAACCTGAGATCAGCTAACAAAGCACTACTAACCATCCCCTCTGTCAAAACAGCAAGACTAACACAAGTTAGAGAAAGAGCATTATCAATGGAAGAACCTATACTATGGAACACCATGCCACATGAGATCAGATTACAAAGAGATCTCAAAACATTTAAAAAGAGTTTAAAAACCTGGCTTTTTAAACAAACCTATCACAAAGAGAATGGAGACTACAGAAAATAAAAGGGAGCAGGTGGTAGAACACCCACGCACAACACTTAAATTGATATGTGCGCTTTTATTATTTTATCACACTATTAACATAGAAGAAATATTCAATTTATAAACTAAACCTGTAATCTAGAATGAAACCTGTATAAAAGGACATGATTTATCACTTTCACCAAATAATATTGATCACAAAATTGTTACCGAATCTTTATGGCACCTATGTAGAATGTATGTTCCAATACATTAACCAACCTTAATTTATGTGCCTTCCTGAAAACCGTTGTGATGGTATTTAACTTAACGACGGTATAGAAAAGATTTTAAATAAAATAAATAAATAAATAAATAAATAAATAATCTGGTTCTGGATTTCTGTTGGTTCCCACCTTTTGACTACTGTGTAGCCTCTTCCTGAGGTTACTTACTAAAGGATGGGGTTTGGTGCGTAGAATTTCCGAACTGTGGGCTCTGTCTTGCCGGGAATCGTCTTTGCGAGTGACTCCGGGAGTGGACCAGATGCAAACTCTTCCATCCTTTTGGCCAAAGATGGTCGTGGATTTTCATTTCAATCAATCAATTCCCTGCAGACTCTGGGCAGGGAGAGAAATGAGGATGAGTATTGCCTGTTATGGACCTTGGGTATCAAGCAGCATATCATGAGGTATTGGAGATTTCTAAACTTCTCAGAAAGACCGACAAGCTGTTTATACTCCATGGTGGGACTAAACAGGGCGAGCCAGCGTCACAGGCTATGATAGGCTGCCAGATTAAGGTTTATCATAGCCGCGTATGTGGAGCCTAAGCAGCCGTTGCTGTCAGGTTACCACTCATTCCACTATGGCTCAGGCATGTCATGAGCAGAGATTAAATGGTTATCTCCCATTGATATTTGCCAAGCTGTGACATAGTCTTTCTTACACAACTTCCAGGCATTATCGCCTGGATGTGCAAGCCCAGGAAGATGCAGCCTTCGCAAATGTGCAGTGTTGATCGGAGTGTGAGCAACCTCCTGCCCTGTTTGGGAGTAATTTTGGTATATCTCGCTGGTGTGGATGAATCTATCTGAATGCTAAGAAAGGAGAAATTACTACTTACCTGACAATTTCCTATGTCTTTGTCCTCCTGAGTGGCTGCGTTTCCAGGGATTAATGGTAAGCGTCAGTTCCAGTCCCTAGATTAGTAATATTACACTCCTTGTCTGATCTCAATATTTTTTTTCTGTTAACTGATTGTTTGAATGGTTGTCTTAATAGTTATGATCATATATTCTTCAGTTGTCCACAATTGGCTTTTGCAGAGAATACTGGCTGGCTGATATCGATGCAGGGGTATATATACCATGATGTCAGCTTTGCTCCCTCTCCATCTGCTGGTAGAGGTGCATAACCCACTGGTATGGCTTAACCTGTCCTCATTAAAGAAAAGGAAATTATCAGGTAAGTAGTAATTTTTCCATACTCCTGTGACATGCAGTATTATGAGTGCTTACCCTTTAACTCTAAATATTTCAACAGCAAATTGTGACATTCTTTTCTTCCATAATCTTTATAGCTCATATGTTGACAAGTTTCTGCTCACATAGCACCGGATTTATTAAACTGTTTTTCCCCATCATTACAGAATGGAAAAAATCTTAATAAATAGGCCCCTGGCATTTACCATTATACTCGGTGAAGTTATGATACTACATTATGTCACAAATTCACTGTGGGTGTTCTTTTGAATGTACTTGTGTCCTTATATCCAAGTATCCAGAACCATTTGGGCTCTGCATTTAAATTCTAGCAGTGCCATTGAATACACCATGCTGAATACACACTGGCATGTCTACTGTGGGTTGCTATGAAAAATTGCAAAACAGAATGCTATGGATTGGTGACATATTAAAGTAGCCAGCCCAGCACTGCACATCCTTGGCAAACCTAACTGGCGTCAGAGGTGGCAATAATTATGGTCGCCGTTTTCTAAAATGTATCTTCTTTTGTTTTGTGCTGAACAGTTATTCAGCTGAGGCAAACTCAATGGAGCACACATGTAGCTGCTGCCAGGAAATCCAGACCAGCAAGAGAAAGGTGACCCTGAATTGTCTGAATGGAACCAGCAAGAGTTACTCATATATCTACGTGAACGAGTGTGGTTGCACAGGCACTACATGTGGCCAAGGAACCCAAACTAGCCAATCACAGCAACAGCAGCAAAAATCAAAGCAATAAAATGAACCCCCCCAAAAAAACATGTTACACTATAACATAAAGCTACCTTAAATGAACTATGGAACTACTAGATGCTTTAAATTGTGAAATGCTCTGCTTATGTAGAAAAAAAATGTCTCTCACTTTTACCATCTTCCATTTTAAATAAGTGTCAAAGCTTGCACCTTTGCTCTTTCCTAGATGTGACTTAAGGAGGGAATTACTGAATCTGAACAGACGTATCTAAAGAAAAAAACTGTGTGCCAGTCACATTTACGAGTTTAGAGAGGGAAACTAGTTACTGCATGTGGAACTGTAACCAACATTCACTGTACCACGGGTCACTGCTACAGACTCAGATGAGCTTTAAATCACGACATCACCTTTGATGTATCGAGGCATGTTTTGGTAGCCAAAGAACCGTGATATTAATTCACACACTCAACATACTTCAGTCACTATACGCAGGCCATCATTAAAGAATAGTTCATTGAATTGTTCACTAGAGATTTCCATTGTAGATTGAAAATTAAAGTTTTGACAGTCCAGTTCCTTGGGCCTTTCCAATCACAGTAGGAAGCTTCCAAACAACTGTGCACAGTGGCATATGCATACGCATGTGGCAGTGAATAGTTTTACCATGGTGTTTTATAAACATGGGGTTAGGTTATTACATATGTGTATATTATAAAATACGTATATGTTTTCCCCATAGCATATGTTCGAATGTAGGCCAACACACAAAGATATGCAATGCATTGAAACCATGGATTTCAATGCACTGAGCATGCATACTTTACCCACCTATTTTAAACATATATACATGTATATTTTACATGTGAAAATAAACTCGGACTTGCTCCCATAAATCTCAATTTACACACACGCAAGTCAGCCAATTTTAAAACATGCGCGCATCAAAGAAATTAACCAGTTTACCAATTAGTCTACCAGTTCACCCAGACCTTCTCCAAGCATCAAAACCTTTCTGGTTCTTCAGCCTGAACGCCCCTCCCCAGCCATCTCACCCATTCAGTACTCACAATAAAATAAACATTTAATATCACACGCCAGTTAATTAGCAGGTATAAACACGGGAGGAAGTTGGAATCTGAATGCACACGTCTTTTAAACAGCAACCTAAGCGTTGGCCCCATCGCAAAATGCTTCTTTTTACTCGTGTGTGTATGGCGAAAAGACATGCATATTTTCGATGTTTGTAAAATACAGAGGGCACGAGTAGCGGCTCCTTTCGCGCATATTTGCTAATGTTTACACCTGTAAAGTATTGAAAATTCACCTTTTAGTCTATAAGCCCTTCATAGTCACAGCAACATTTGTTAATTAACCACAAACTGTAATCCCATCTTCTTCGCTGTCTTGTTTTTCCAGCATTAAAGTGAACATAGATTGTAGATACTCTTCCTTTCCAATAGCTTGTAATCTAAAGATAATACTGTATTTGTCTTCTGGGTGTGAGTGAAACAGTGACTATCCATGCAAAGCTGCTGCAGAATACTCTGTTTATAAGATGAAGGCATTGTAACGAAATGAAGAGTTTGGTCAAACTGTTTACACAATAAATCCATTATTGGTAGAAGAGCAATATGAAGGATTTTTGTGAATAGCATAAATAAGGATAATATTAAATCTTATCTAGGAAACCTAATGATTCTATACTTTTGGTATAAGCTATTTGTTTCTGGAGAAATAATTTTATGGGGTTACTTCTGATTCAAAGTCCTTTGGTGGGGATTGGATTATTTTTTTCTACTGGCTTTTGGTTTTCTGGTCAGGAAATTCATAATGATTAATAAACTTTCAGCATTTTGCAACTTAGATGTCCTTTACTCTTTTTTTTTTTTTTTACCGAGTAAAAGTGTTTTTAATACTATTTCTGTCTGTACTGTTTATGCCTTACTTTCTTCTTATCTTATATTTTACTTTCTTTATTCCCTTCTCCATGGTAAGGATAGTATTTGCCTTCCTGTATGACTCTCACATCCAGAATCCATTATTGTCACCTCCAGGATTCTCACAATTTTTTTCACGTACAGGCCAACTACTGCAGTGACCTTCTGTAGTCAAGGGTGCAGGATGAAGCTTCCTAGAAAGATGTTCCTAACATTGCTCAGCAATGAGAACTTCTTGGCACCAACGCTATCAGGCCAGTTAGTGCTACAATACTCACTTCTAGCAAGACCAACGAGTTGAAGTGTGAGCCAGCTATTGAATCTGTCTGTGTGACTACAGTATGCTAACAATTAGCTGCACTAAATGTTTGCATATTTAACCATTACGGATGTACATTTGTTAGAAACAAAGTAGGAAATGACAACAACATTTTCTATTTCATTTCGTTCTCAAAACAAAACGATTGACAATCCAACAAAATTTAATTGGTTTTCATGTTTTGTTTTCAAAAACAAACAAAAAAAATAATCAACCATCGAGCCCAGGCCCAAGGGCAGGGCCTTGCCTAGGGAATAGGCCAAGGCCCAAAACAGGGGCCACTTGCCTACACCCCAGCGCGACACCAGAGTCTCGGCCTAGGCCCAGGCCCTTTGTCGGGACCCTGGTCAAGACCCGAGCAAAGGTCCAGGCTCCAAAAACTTTGACGGCCCCCCACTTACCTTCTCCATCAGGGATCCAACGCTGCGGTCCAGGCACCGGCCCAAATCTGGGGCCTAGCACAGAGGCCAGGTACCAACATCTAGGCCTTGGCGCAGACCCTGGCTCGATGCTGGTTATTAATTTATTCACTCATTCACTGCCTGTTGATTGGTCCCTCCACTGTCACATGTCAAGTGAAAAGGGATTGGTTCTTTACTGAAGTATGACAGTGTCAGTGAAAGGACATGTGACATGTCAGTGAAAGGACCAGTCGTAGATCAGAGATGGAGTAGCCCTGCTGGGAGGGTTCTTCTCCAGCAGGGGATCCCAGGAGGGACGAGGGGACTGCCTTCAGTTTCTTGGCATGTTTTTTTTCCCCCCAAGGAGAGCATAATAGAGTTGGAAGAGGACAACTGCCGCTGGGCTAAGATGAGAGGAAGGGAAGGAGGGATGAAGGGACAGGGACAGGGACCTGGAGTGCCTGGCTAGTTGAGAGCAGTTTTACATGCTGGGGAGGGAGGAAGGAGGTGCTGATCCAGCCCATGGGAAGTTTAATGCCTGCCTCTGAGCAGATGTTAAATTTCCTGTAGTCGTAGGAGACGCGTTAGGCAGCCTCCCCTCTAGTGCATTGCAGGGTAATAGCTAATTAGGCTATTCTCCTTCAATTTGCATGCAACCATGCTAGATTGTTGTGGTATTTTTAGTGCAGGCTACGCTAGCATTGAAAAATCTGCACTAAAATGAAAGTAAAAACCCACAGTAGGCTTAGCATTGCTTATTACATCAGCCACTTAATTTGTTGACCTTTAATTCTACATATTCTTTAAAGAATACATTTCTATGTAGGATCACAAGGTGGTGCTGTACGCCTGCACATCCTTGAATGAAGCCCTGGAATCTTAGAACTTATATATATATATATATATATATATACACACACACAGATACGTATTTGTTGTTCTTTCTTTTGTTTTAACCATTTAAGGACAATTCCTGCAGGTAAACAGAAAACCCTGTTGAAAATGTCCCCCTCATTGCTGTTCCCAGCATGGCTGCGTTTCTCTATATCTTAGATGCACTCTTTTTGAGTCTGGCAAGTGTAGAAGAGACTCTGAGGCTATCTTGGTTGTCTTGTTGGGAAAAATGTTTAAATGTTTTTGTACATGCAGTAATCACAAATATCCACTGGATGGTATTTTATGTGAGCGCTGTAGATTATTTAGAGTTAATGAGATGTGAAGGTAGAGTTGGTGGGTTCTCTTAACTATTGGGGGTTCTATGAATGGATGCTAAGGGGAAACAGGTGGTATAAAAGTGTGCATTTCAGGTGGGTTTGCGTCCTTTGAAATCTGCCCTATCAAGAGTAGGGTAGGTAGCAGGAACCTCTAGAGATTGACCTACTATTTAACCTGCAGGCTACTGGGCCCAGGGACCCTCTCATTAGGAGTGGGACCCTGTAGGGACCCTTCCCCTCACAGGGAAAGGCTATGAAGGAGATGTTTCTTCCTCCTCCCAATTAACCAGGAAGCGAAAAGTGGTCTTTCCTCCTTCTGAGGAAGTGAGCTAGGAGCGCAAGAATGTGGGGGGGGGGGGGGGGGGGGGGTGGAGTCCAGGAAGAGGAGTGCCGCAGCGTGACCCTTGAAGTACAGTAAGCTGGGGAACCTGTAGGAGGAGGAGAGAAGTGTGAATTCTGGAGGGAAGATCAATAGCTAGAGGATGCATGAGCAAATTATGTAAATAGGAAGTTGCATGGAGTCCCCTTTGGAAGTGAATTTTTATATGGGTATGCTGTAGGGTGAATCCTATTCCCTGACTAGGCTTGGGATAGAAATATGTTAAACCTTTTTGGGGTGATAAGATGCATCCTAAAGGGCCATAAAAAACATGTCTTAAATGGGGCTAACTCCTCAGTCTTTCACCCTCTTCTTGTCCCAAGGGTGGGTCCTTTCTGTTGGCGGAAGGATAACTTTCTAGGTGCAGAGCTTTATTATGTGTGTGTTACCATAGCTCTTGGGGATAAGCACCTTGACAAAACAGGCTGGACTCGCTGGATGGGTGTTCAAATTAAAGTTTACTGTGATTTATTGTTAAATAATCAGTATGAGTGAAAAATAAAGTGTCCAAGTACATCCAGGTTCTTTAGCCATATTAGAGTATAGGATTAAGTTGCCTCTCCTTCTGTGGAAAGGTCCCCTTGTACTGAAGCTTGGAACTGGTATTTCATCCATGGTGCGGCATGAATGTGTGTCCCAAGGCGGCTTGGGTATCCTAACCAGGCTGGATGTCCCCTTCCCAGTGCTGTCCAGAGGGTACTCCTGAACTCCAACCTGCCTGTGTCCTGTGGCCCTAGGGTGGAAACTCCATTGAGGGTCTCCAGCTATCCTTAATTTTCTTCATACCGTTAGAAGGACATCTTCCTGGAGGAAAAATCCTTACTGAAACAAGTTCTCAAAGCTTCCAGCTCGGGTAAGGAAGGGGGAAAAACAATCTTCCTTCCCAAGTTAATGACAAAAACAATACTGGATCTTCCAATTTAGGGTCTCTGTAACCTCATCTTGATAGACACAATAGTATATATAGATCCTTCCTGCATTTCTGGAGAGCGGATTTCTCCTTCCCAGAAAGTACAGATCTCTAAACGTAAAACTTAGCAAAAATGTAAAAATCTCACTCTCTCCTTCTTCCCTTCGGTCTCTGTCACAAAGACCTCATAGGGTGATCTCTCCCTTCTTTATCTAGACAGGGGGCCTAAATTCGGAGAGTATATCTACACACCTCTGTCTCATCCAAAAGCAAATCTGCACTGCCTCACTCTACCCTAGGATAACCCTTTCCCCACTCATTGTGCCTCAGGGATGCTTCATTGCAGACATCCTCTGTGGGAGGTGCTGTTCTGAATGTTATGTCCCCTCAGTAACTGTCTAGCCAAGGGTGGGGAACTAGGGCCATCTAGTGGAGACTCCACAGCCTCTACAGATATGATTTAAAGGGAATCTGTGAGGTAGACTCTCTCAAGGCTGATCCATGAGGAAGTAACTGCTTGGAAAGGTGATCAGGTAGAAAAAGAGGTAGAGGAATGTAATTGTTATGGTCCCTGAAGTAATTTGTGCTCCGTGATTCTGACTGTGGAAGCCCATGAACGTCTGATGTATTCAGTGAATAACTTTGTAACCTGCTTCACATCCATGGCTGGTTCATCCAGAAAATAAAGTTAATGGTTTGGAAGTTTGTGTTGGTGTCTGCTACACTTATTTAGCTACCACTGGGGTGAAACATGGGCTCAGAGTTCATAGGGGGGAGTTGAAGGGTATTCTCTCCGACTAGTCACTACTTCTGCTGTTACCATTAAGGTCCACGTCACCATCTGCCTGACCAAACTTTAGAATCCACCTAACCAATTTGGAAGGGATGACTCTTAAGAAACCCCATTTCATCATTTTATGTACCCAGTCAGGGGGCTACATCTAAAAAAAAAAAAAAAGGCAGAGCTGGGGGCAGAAAGAGCCAGTGGTTTCCAACCCTATCCAATAGGCACACCTACCCAGTATGGCTTTCATGAATATGCATGAGATAGATTTGTATACATTGGAGACTCAGTGTATGCAAATCTATCTCACGCATATTCATGGTGGCCATCCAAAAAAACAGACAGGTTAGGTGTGCCTCCATGACTGGATTAGGAAGCACTGTCTCAAGCTGCAATAATGCAGCAAGATGTGGTAACAAATCTTGAGGTTTAACATGCAAAAAAAAAAAAAAAAAAAATCACTTTATTGTTCGTCATTAGCATCTTTGCCTCAAGAACTGCCAGTATTGGAAAAATAATAGGCCCAAATGAGAGGAAAAAAATCTTATTGTCACATGCAAAACAACTTAGTAATATTAAAATGGAATGACAAGATCCAGCGCCTCTGACCCTGCAGCCTGAGGAAGCCACTCGGGGGAAGCAAAGGGTAGAAAGACTTTGCTGCTGCTGCAGAAATGGCCCCCAGCAAAGTGCAGTATCACTTTAAGAACAAGGCTGGGATGAAGGCCATGTTACATCCACATTGATCTCCTTTTTTATTTAAAATATTTATTGCCCCTTCCCTCCAAGGTTCGGGGCACAGTACAATTAAAACAGACATAATCAAAACTCAGAGGACTAAGGCACAATCAAGAAACACTGCCATAAATATAAAAGACAAAGTCATATCAGTGCCACAGATAATAAGAAAGCAATACACATGGGGTTGGGTGGGGACTTTATAGTTACCAGTCTCTAATGCTGTAATGCCTGGGCGGGACAGATCCTTTGACTTGCACTCGGGGCACATTGGAAGAGAGATGGACCCTTTCTGCACACAGTTCTCTCTCTCTCTCCATGGAGAGCTATTATAGCCGAGTTCCAGGGCTCCCTGGGGGGGGGGGGGAGCATTAGTTTCAAGGCCCTTTTGTATTACTCCCACTACCAGCCCCTTTTCCTTCTTGGATCACAGGAATAATGATAATTGCAGTCTCTTTGCATCCAAAAAGAGCATAAGAACATAAAAAATTGCCATACTGGGTCAGATCAAGAGTCCATCAAGCCCAGCATCCTGTTTCCAACAGAGGCCAAACCAGGCCACAAGAACCTGGCAAGTACCCAAACACTAAGAAGATCCCATGCCACTGATGCAATTAATAGCAGTGGCTATTCCCTAAGTAAACTTGATTAATAGCCGTTAATGGACTTCTCCTCCAAGAACTTATCCAATCCTTTTTTAAACCCAGCTACACTAACTGCACTAACCACATCCTCTGGAAACAAATTCCAGAGCTTTATTGTGCATTGAGTGAAAAATAATTTTCTTCGATTAGTTTTAAATGTGCTACTTACTAACTTCATGGAGTGCCCCCTAGTCCTTCTATTGGGTTTCCAATTTCATTACTGATAGCTGATTTGATGACTGAGGAATATTTACAGCACCCAATTTATGTTTCAAATAAAATCAATAAATAATAGCACAGCAGGCAGATTAATAAACTTTGGACCTCACTCTTATAGCAAAGTCTTCAAATTTCTCTGGAAGCACACTTAATACTTGATCTCTTTCTCTTCCCAATCACTCAAGTTACTCTGACTGAAAATAGTTCAAACCCCTGTTCCATTCCCAATTTTCTCTCTGCTTCTCCCCCCTACGGAGTGGTTAGAATAAAGTGCCAATATTTTATCAGAAGTAAGTTCCAATCCTCATACCTTTCCTGAAGTCTTCTTAAATACTTTAACTCTCTTTATGAAGCATCAGATGGGCACTCTCCTCTCAAAAAAAAAACCCACCTGAATCCACAGCAACAGTGTTTCCAAATACCTTCCCATCTTTCCTTCTTCTGTGAAAGGCAAAATTCAGTCCCCCCTCCCCAAGATACTTCTCGAACGCAGCAGGTGGAAAAAACTGTCTCTTATACAAAGGGGGGAAATAACCCAGAGACAGGAAGGGTGGAAAAACATCATTGCATCAAAAATGAGGAGCTAGTTATTTGCAGAAAAACCAAACTGAAGCTTGCAACTTCACAACATCAGGTCACAGACAGGTCCAAACCCTGGCGGGGTTATAAGCACACAGTCTGAGTCTTCCCTTCCCTTGAGTTAACCATCCCCAGGGACACCCCAGTCCTCTGCAAAGTCTCTCAAAGTTGGATTTTATTTTACTTATTTATTTAGTGATTTTTTATATACCGCGGCACGTAAAACACATCACCTCGGTTTACAATAAACAATAAATCAGCAACAGGCTTTACAGACAATATGAAATTAATGTGGACATAATATAAATCATTTAAGAACAATTTAAGAACAAAAAAAATCAAGAGTAATCCCACTGGCAGGTAGACCCTCAAGGGAAAACCTGAACTCCCTTCCCCTCAATAAGTAGAAAACAAATAAAAGGGCAAGAGAGAGAGCACATGTCCACTTGGAAGGCTAACTAGAACTCCTGGAGGGCTGATGGCACTTGAAGATTATAAACAGCTAGAACACACCACCTGCAGCTCCCACATGGGGGGAGTAAAACCCAAACCTCTCCTTACTGAATTTACTCTGAACCTCCTCAGCTAGTTAGGACATTCCTTTTTTTTGTAAGTGTTTCCTACCCTTCTAAGAATAAATGTTTTCAATGGGGGTAATTTTCAAAAGGAGTTATGCGCATAAATGTAACTACTATTGTAGCAATTTTCAAATGCTATTTACTCACGTAAAGTGCATTTATGTGAGTAAATCCTATGGACAATTCAATGGCATATATTGTAGCAATTTTCAAAAACCCACTTACTTGAGTAAAGTGCATTTACTCGAATAAAGCCCAGTTTTACTCGAGTAAATGCTTTTAAAAATCAGGCCCAATGCCTTTTTGAGGCTTCAGGCTCCTTTATGCCTCGCAGAGGTGAGAAAGCAGCACCTGCCATTGAGCAGGCTCTCCTCTTCCAAACATGCAGGGCAGTGAGCATGAAAAGCAGTTTCTTTCTGCCCCCTCAACACCATAAAGGCACCGTTAACACAGAGAGACTAAGTCTGGCTGACCCAAAGAGCGAGGCTCACAGCTCCTCCGAGCGACATTTTTCCAGTGGTGTGTCTGGCGTATAGATCTGGAAACATCCGAGTATTGTATTGCTTTACACATGAACAGGATTGGAAAGGTTATCTTCCATGAACCACGACACAGGCGGCTGTTGTGATGGTGGTGTTCCATTCCTCACGCACCCCCTTCTGTTCTTTCCTCCCCTGCATAGACAGAACTGATATTTTGGCAGGGCCCAAGGTTGCCCTGGGTGGGCACTAGGCAGAGGGTTGAAAGGATGCTCATTATACCATTATCAATAAACTCTTCTCCCACAGCAGTCTCCGCCACAATGTCCCACTCTCCCCCCTTTGAGAGAGAGATTGCTGGGAGAGGGTGGGGTGATAACTCCCATCCCTCACCCTGTCCTCAGTAGGCTCGCTCCCAATCCTTGCTCATCTCCAGCAGTCTCTCTCTTTCAAGTCTCAACCCCCCCCACACACACACACTCCCCTTTTCCCTTAAGACAGGGGTAGCCAACTCCAAGAGCCACAAACAGGCCAGGTTTTCAGGATATCCATAATGAATATGCATAAGACAGATCTGCATGCACTGCCTGCATTGTATGCAAATCTTTCTTATCCATATTCATTGTGGATATCCTGAAAACCAAGCCTATTTTGGGCTCTCGGATCCGGAGTTTGCCACACCCCTGCCTGAGGACCCATCCTGTTCCCAGCGGTTTCTCTCTCCAATCCCCTTCCCATTCTGCTTTTGTCTTGACTGAGCAGACTGCTGAGTCTTCCCAGAGGTGTTATTTGCTATTTAGCAGACACAGGGACTGGATCAAAAGGGACCCTGCCAAAATTTTGCCAACAGTGGAATTAATCTTCATCCTCCTCTCAGCCCTCTGAGAATGATCCTGTAAAAACACATAAATCGATTATACTTTTAACTTTAAAGCTTTATCTGAATATTCAAATTCTGGTATCACTTTAGTAACAGCAATACAAACTCTCTCCACTGCCAGGCACATTGTAACCTATAGAGCAAACCTAGCATACCGTAACAGCTCTAACTCCCAGAACTCACGCAGTGAGGACCCAGGACCAGGCCTGCCTCTTTTGCTGCCCTGTGCAAACCATTACTACGTTGTCTCCCATGCAACTCCTTTCTGAGGCTTCTGAGTGCCTGGACAATGCTTACTGGAGTTGGGTTACAGCAGGCTACCAGATTTCTGATGGACAAATCTGGGATATTCGTTTTCTGCAGTACCAGCAGCGAGCAATCATTAGGGTGGTGGGGGGGAAGGATGGTCCAGCAGACTTTCCCCACAAAAACTGTAGTAATCTACCCTGGAAAAATAATTAAAAGTACACATTTTGTTACCACAAAATATTTCATACACAGTATATAAGCCCGAGTTAGGTCTGTAAGGTATTTCCTGTATACAAGAAAACTAATGATGCACCAGAAAGTGTCAAATCAGTGAACAAAATCCTTCCATTCCCAAAATACAGATTTTGTGTAGGAGACGTTCAGATGAGAGATTTTGCACTGGGTCTGCGAATATTTCACAATAATCAGTTAATACTGACCAGCCAGGCACAAAGCTACTCAGAATACGGACTGACTCAGTTGTGTGCCACAGGCCCATGCAGATGCCCAGTGGGCTAAGCAGGCTCTTCAAGGACCCCTCCCCCTCCCTCAGGAAAAGGCAGCACAGTGAACACTGTAATAGGGTCTAGAACATTAATACACTTCCTATTGGGAAAAAACAACAAGTCAGTCTGCTATAGATCCCTGCACAGACCCTGCACGCTATCAGGATCCATCATCTCAGTCACAAGTGCAGAACCCAGACAGACCCTCACCAAATACTGAATAAAGGGACCACAAACTAGAAATAGATATATATTGACAAAGATTAAACTGGAAACCCCAATAAGCTAGACTCTGAGAATAACAACGCTGGAGATATAGAAACAGAAATGCATTTCCTCCTGTACTGAGCAAATCTAAAGCTATCAGAGATGCATATTCATAATACTGACATATTCCAATCACTAAATTAAAAATAAAATGTTTTTTTTCTGTTTGACTGGGCATTTTATTTTTATAAATCATGTTGGTCCCATACTGTGTCCAACTCTTCCACTGAATCTGCTCTCCCCCACCTCCAATTTCATCTTAATTCCTGATTCCCCATGCTCCGTCTCATTCTCTGAGTCCACACTCTCCCCCCATCCCAAACCTCACCTAATGTAGGTCCCAGCTCTCCCACCAATCCCCAGTTTATTCTCCTATGGCATCCCCCACCAAACCCAAGTCCCCATTGTCTCTTGGAGACCCAACTCCCCTTCAGTCCTTAGGCATCCGTTATCCTCAAGACTCCGCTTCTCCCTTCCTTATCTCGGGGACCCCGTGAGCAGAGCAGCCCCCTCTTAAGTAAGCCCATTGCCTGTGGGCTTACTTAAGAGGGGCTGACGGTGCTGCTGAGCATGGAAAAAGCATGGAAGGAGGGTCCTTATTTGGGCCCTCTCCCTCTTTTTCCCCATAGCGCTTCCCAGTCCTCTTCCTCCTCACCCTCATAGCTGCTATACATCCCATGGCTCCCTTTCCCTCCTAATCCTCTGCCATGATTTCTCTCCCCTCATATGACCCTTTCTCCCTAGTGATCGTTCACGTTTCCACATGCTCCTGCCCTCCTCTCCATCTGTGCCCTCCCTATGGCTCTTAGTCCCTTGTAACTTCTGATTCCCTCTCTCTACAAATCCCTTCTCTAACTTCCCTCATCCCTACTCCCCTGCAAATTCAGACCCTTCCCACCTTCTAACCTCTGCTCTGCTTCTGTGCTTCCTCCTGGGCAGGCCCGTCTGACAGCTGTAGGAACAGAAAAGAAATCCAGCCCGGGGCCAGAAGAAAGGCTGCAGGTACAGGCAGGCCCTATAATGGCCCCACCCCCTGCTGCACGTGTTTCCTGTGTAAACAAGGAGCGGGGGCTGGGCATAGGGGCTGGGCATAGGGGCTGGCTCCGGGCTCGGGCCAGGCCCAGCACTGGATTTCATTTCTCTTGGCATGGGCTTGGCTGAAGATCTCCGCGGTATGCTGCTCACTTTTAGCAGCAGCGCATTCGCCGATGCCTTCTGCTGACCCCGGACACGTGGGTGGGCCACGGCCCACCCGTAGCTACCCCACTGGTTAACCCTTCCCTCTGGCCTCACTCGCTCCCCTGCCCCCACCCGATCCTCTTTGGCGACATTTTCCCTTCCCAGTTCTCCGAGCTGCCTCCCGTTAGGGTAATCTGTACGTGTTAATCCTTTTTTAATGTGCTTTGGGATTTAACTTTCCCATTTATAATATTTTTTGTGTAATTAGGCAATCACGCACTACAGATGTTTTGAAATTCAATTACTCTGCCCTAGATAATATTCAGCTTTGATTTGCAGGGTAAAGTGATCTCTGCTAATGTGATCTAACGCAGTCTGAGTTTCTACTGAGATGTAACCGTTAAAGATGTTGTGTTACATGCTCAGCAGGAAAATTAGAGACGCCACTAGAAGGATAACCATAGTTTTTCTCTTGGATTTCATTCAACTAAACTGTTGGCAGTAAGAAGTGAAATAGCAGCAGATATCTGGTTTCACCAAATATTACAGGCAATAATGCAGAACAAGCATCAGATATTTGCACGAGGTCATGTCACATAGGAAGAAAAGCCACTTTAGATGCGCCACTGAAATGCCCCATGACTATTTATTCTCCTTTGGAAGTCCTCAAATCCAAATATATTTTCTTCTGCCTCAAGCAATTGTAACTCTCGATCTGATGACTCAATGGACATTTTTTTTTTAAATATTTATTAATCTAAACATCCATGTCCTACCTAGCCAGAGAAGGACACCGACAGCATTTATCATGCGTCTGTGATGACACCGGCAGTCCGGCACAGAATTGTAAAGTGAGAAGTGCGAGCTTGGGCCATGCAAACCCTGAGGTACAGCTGGAGAGAGTCCGATGTTCAGGTATAAAAAAAAACAAGAGAATTAACTGTATAGAAAGGAGATGAGAACTTCACACTACTTCAGGCTGAATGTCAATGTATTCTAATTAATTTCCAAGTTAACTGAGAGCTCATGGTATTGGGAATAGATCCTCCTCTGCCCTGTTTCCCCCTCTGGGTCAGGCGCGGATGGTCTTTCCCCCCCTACTGTGATGTTACACTGATGATGCAGTCAGTGGCTGCTTATAAAGTGCAGAGTGAGGGGCTGGCGCAGTTATTT
The DNA here is from genome assembly GCF_901001135.1 of Rhinatrema bivittatum. Taxonomy (NCBI): domain Eukaryota; kingdom Metazoa; phylum Chordata; class Amphibia; order Gymnophiona; family Rhinatrematidae; genus Rhinatrema; species Rhinatrema bivittatum. The sequence goes on along the minus strand of NC_042631.1, from coordinate 40,992,664 downwards.
GCAGGAGGACAGCAAGCAGGGAGCATCTGTGCCGGCTTCCGGGACTGACCTGTAAGCAATCGAAGAAGAGGCAAGCACAGCATAGGACTAACCTCAAACTGAAACTGGAGTTACTTCATCCAACTGTCTGCCTCGCTTCATAATTGTTTTGACGGTTGACCTGTATGGTATTATTGGTTTTGGAGGAATATTTTATGAGGGATGTATAATATTTATAATGTGCATGATGTCTACTTTATTTTTTGTACCATGGTCTGGGCACTTTTAGGGGTAAAGCATGTCATTAAATGTAAGTTATTATTATTATGGTATCCTCTGTCTCCCATCTGCTTTTCCCCTTCCTTTCCTCTTCTCCTCAGCTTTTTTTCCCCATCTCCTATTTGGTTTCCTTCCTCTTTTCATTCTTTTCTGCCTCTTCCCTCTCCTCTCTTTCCTCTCCCCATCCTTCATTTTCAATCTCTCACTTCCCCTCTTCCATTTCCCTTCCTTACCCATACCATCCTCTCCTCTGCTTTTTCCCTTTCCTCTGCCCTTCTTTCTCTTACTGCCTCTCACACTTCCTCTATTCCCTTCCTCTTCCCTTTTTACTACCCACTTTCTCTCTTTTCTTAGTGCTGTGCTTCTCAATCTTTTTATGCTTTCCAACACAGAGAATGTTGTAAAGAATTATGTAAACAGAACTGCTGTCTGTCTGTAGGCACAATAACTCTTGAAAAGCGGGATACAAATTCACAAAATTGTATTTATTTATTTAATTGTTTTTATATACCGAGGTTTAGCAGATGCCTTCACTCCCGTTTACATTTTTAACAACGCAGTACAAGAGAATCAACTATATAAATGCAATACTGTACATAGGCAGAACTATATAAAGGCAATACTGCAATAAATTTGGCATGTATATATAAATTTGGCATGTATGTATAAATGCAATACATGCAATAAATTTGGCATGCGAGAAGAAATTGTGAACATCTCTGATAAGCTGAAAAACCAGCAGCATCAAATCAGTATCTTCATAGATCCGAGCCTCTGAAAAAAGCCCATCGCTTTCTATGGGAATCTGTTTGAACAGCCACCCTTTCGTCATTAACTCCTTCATAGTGTCCCACAGCACTTCTGCTTCCCTCTGGTTTGGGGGCTGAAGCTCAGGAACATGTTTTTGGCCTGACTCCTTTCCAGCTTGCACTGCCATGCTTTGAGAATCCGTTCCCTTCTCTCTGACCTTGGTGCTCACTAATTTGGACACAGGAACCGCCCCATCTTTTCCTTCCACCTCTGTAGGCCATCGAATCTGCTTAACTGGGGAACATTTCCTCATCGTAAGGTGGAGGTCTGGAGTCAGATGTGGATCCTCCCCAGGGACTCTAGGGCTTGTCTCCTGCTGCACTGTCTCCAGCACTCACCTCCTTCTCCTGCTGCTTCTCATCACTGCTGACGTAGAGGTTTGAAGCCTCAAACACAGGATAGCTCTGATCGCTGTGGACCTGCTTTTCTCTTCGCAGCATATTATTAAGAAAACAGTTTCAGAAAAACATCCACCAAGTACAGGTATCTTATCTAAATAGCTCACACTTTGTAAAACTAAATTACCTTTGGAGTCCAATATTCTGAAACTAAGTATCATTAATTTCAATCATGCATGTGTGTTCTTGTTCCTTTAACAGATTGCCACAAAGACTATAGAAAAGTGCATTTTTATGTCAGATAAGTTCTTTTCTTAATTTTTACTCCTCTTTTGTTCAGCAAATATCCTTGAATAAGGACAAGGCTCTTTAATGAAATGTTTTTCTCTTCTCTTTTGTAGGAATCCATTTTATTGTTCAGGAAAGGCTCATCCAGTTAAGTGTCAGATTTATTTTTCCTTTAGTTTATACAGTAAATGTTTCTGGCCAGTGTAATGCTTTTTTTTTTTTTTAAGTTAACTCACAGCTTTGCAGTTTGGGATCATAGGCCTCATCAGTCGGCTTCTTCTAGGCCCCCTACACAGGTCACCTACTGTCCAGATTTTAACATCTCAAAAGGGAAAACCCTTCTATACTGAACTGACTGTCTTCTGCATGTTCCCTTTAAATGTCTTGCTAATAGTCTTATAGGATCCTAGGTGTATTGTGTTACAGCTAGCTAAATAAAAAGAAACAGGGAACATAAGGTATTCCCTTTATCTTCTTATATTTAAGTTGCACAGTTCTTTGATTTTGTTCTGAATTATTACAGATTAATAGAATTTCAAGCTGCTCACTTTTATACCACTCTGGTCCCTTCACTCTCCTGTGTCCCACCACTACTGCTTTCTGCCACTGATATGCAGTCCTGGCCATGGCTCGTCTGCTGCTGCTGCTGCAGACTGACACTGTACTCTGTGACCGTTCTGCAGTGATTTTCTTCTTTTCCCTATTGCAAGAATAAATATTCTGATTCTTTTCCTCTTAAAGTTTGGGCAAATTCTCCTTCCTTGATCAGTGGGTTCTCTCTCTGGCCACATTCTGAGAGTGGCTCACATTCAGCTTTGAAGAGCTGTTTAATATTCTAGAGTGAAAAGATGTTTGTCTTTCCCAAGGTTTATATTATCTTATAGTTTTAACAACAACCAAATTTATTTAATTAGGATTTTTATATTCTGCTTTTCACACTTTTTTTTTCAGCACTTCAAATCTGATTACATTCAGGTACAGTAGGTATTTCGCTATCCCCAGAGGGCTTACAATCTAAGGGGGTCAGTTATCAAACTGCTATATGGCATTTTTGCATGCAAAAATTCCATAATGCATAGTGTGATGCAAATTAGAAAAAGGGGAGGAGTTTGGGATGGGTTTTGTGGCCAAGTGGGCTGGCTTCATAATTTGTGAAGCCATATCGCATGTCTTTAATGCTTATTTTAACTACACCTTTTTCATTTGCATAAAGCCATGGGATAGGGCTTTATTGCACTTTGCAATGTTTTTGCAAATGCCATTTTTAAGCTCCTGGAGAGCCAGCCTAGCTATCAGGGCCATAATGCCCTCCATACTAGGTAGGTATTTATACCTCTATATGAGGCCTACCTAGTCACTTGAGGTGAGGTTTAGGTATTAGTGTAGGGGTTAGGGGCCATTTTGACATTCAAAGTAAGACATACGAACAGAACAGTGCACTCTTGTGAAGATTTGATGACCTTCGGAGTGAGGAAACTCACCCCAGGATGAGATTTGTGCAGTGTTCTCTCAACCTACCTTGATGTTACCCAGGTAGAGAGTCCATCAAGCTAGGCTGAGAGAACATTGCACAAACTTCCTCACTCAGAAGGTCAACAAATCTCTCTCTGTGTCTCTCTCTGTGTCTCTCTCCTGAAAAAAGTGTGAAAAGCAGAATATAAAAATCTAAATTAAACATGACTAAGGGTGAAAATATTTGGTGGTTGTTAAAACTATGAGATATAAACTTTGGGAAAAACAAACATCTTTTCACTCTAAGAATATTAAACAGCTCTTCGAAGCTGAATGTGAGCCACTCTCAGAATGTGGCCAGAGAGAGATCCCACTGACCAAGAAAAGAGAATTTGCCCAAACTTTAAGTGGTTGTAGGAGGGCCCTGATAGCTACTAAAAATGGGCCCCCCAGTGGTTGTATGTAGGAAATACACGCTAATACCTATGCGAAGCACTAAGCACACTTTGCGATAAACAGCCTATTACCATAAAACACGCCCCTTTTCCTATTGTATGCGATATTTAGTGCATTTTGATAAATCCAGGCTTAAGTTTGTACCTGAGGCAATGGAGGGTAAAGTGACTTGCCCAAGGTCACAAGGAGTGACAGTGGGACTCAGCCTAAGGGGAAATGGGTTGGTATAGGTGAAGCTTCCGACCAGTCCCCTCCTTGCCTCGATCTGCCAGCTGTTGGTGAGGATTTAAAGGGCCTTGCCAGTAGGTTGAGTCAACAAATCTGACAGAAACAGAGGTGAAAACATGTAAAAAAAAATGTACAAGAAGGATATTTAGTCCTCCATATGTCTGTTAAAAAAAAATTAGAAATTAACTGAAAAAAAACTAGGAGGAGGAAGTTGATTTTTTAACTGTGGAACTGGATCTGTCTGATCCCATAGGACTGATGTTCCAATCCACTCCAGTAAAATATAGACCCATAAAGAAGTCTTGTAAAATATGAAGTAGCTTGGCAAAACACTTGCCATGACTGAAATTAAGACCATAAATAGTCGATAAAGTAAACTTATGTAATTATAATTGACCATTCAGAAGGACATATCAACCCTCTGAGAGCTGGCCTTTGCTGGGTGCAGCAGCTACAGGCCAACAAGTCTCTTTCTGAAGAAGAAGCTCGTCAGGCTGGATGCCAGGAAGCGGTGATAGCCTACAGTGCAGATGCCCTTTATGATCTTTTACAGACTTCCGCCTGGTCCATGGTCTCAGCGGTTTCGGCTAGAAGGTTATTGTGGTTGCAAAACTGGGCAGCAGATGTGTCTTCTAAATTGTAGTTGGGCTCTCTCCCGTTTAAAGAGAAGTTGTTCTTTGGCAAGGAACTGGAAGGCATGATACAATCTTTGGTAGAGAATAAGGTCCATCGTCTCCCAGAAAACAGGCCAAGGTCGAGAGGTTCTTTTTCCTGGAGGTCTCATTTTTGTGGTGGCCGGAGGGCTCGAACACCCTGAGCGCCCACTTCGTCGTTCCAACAGAATACTGGAAGACAACAATCTTGGCCTCAGTCCTTTCAAGGGCGGCGTTTCGCTACACCCGCTACCTCCCCGTCTGCTCCAGGGGGGAAACCTTCACGATGATGGGCAGCCGGTTCATTCCTCGATTCCAGTGGTAGGGGGCAGACTGTCTGTTTTACGAGGAATGGAACAAGATCACGTCAGACCAGTGAGTTCTATCTGTGATAAGAGACTGCTACACTTTAGATTTTGCACACCAGCCACGCCAACAGTTTCTGGTCTCTCCTTGCGGGTATGCCACGAAATGTCGAGCAGTAAAACAGACTGTGCAATGCCTTCTTGCCCTGGGTGCCATTGTTCCAGTCCCTCCATCAGTTCAGCGCAGAGGCCATTATTCCATTTACTTTGTGGTACCAAAAAAGGAAGGGTCCTTCCGTCCCATTCTCGATTTAAAGAATACCTCTCCTCTACACACCTAAATGCACATAAGATAAACCTCCCTCTCAAATCTTTTCGTTACCTAATTTATTTGCTGCTTCTATTTTTCTTTCTTTCCCTTATCTATTAATTAAATCTCTCTCCCTTTGTTTTACTTTATTTACCACTTTCTATTGCAATGTAACTTTTTTTCTTTATCAAATCATTATATGTAAACCAATGTGATGACATATGTTGAATGTCGGTATATAAAAATAAGTAAATAATAGGGAGGGATTTGTGAATCAGAATACAAGAACTTCTACTTCTGGTATCAAAAGGTGCAGCAGTGACTTGTCCACCCAATTTCATTTGCATTTAAGGTGTTTTAGTTGTGATAAATGCGACTCCTGCAGAAAAATAATTTGACCTTTCTCATCCTTTATAAATTTCAAAATTGTCACCCTCTTACCGCTCGACATTTCGTGGTACATTCAAAGAAATTATCTTAAGACCAATCAGCATTCAAAATGACTATGAAAGTATGTGTGACACAACCCTTTGAGATTTGTCACTATTTGGCCATAGTCTTGAACCCTTTGAGCTAGGATAGCAAAGGTAGGGGATGGAGGTGGGTACCAGTTGGAGTAGCTCTTTCACTAAGTTGCTGGAATAGCGAGCCCCCTGCTGTATTATAAAAGCAGCCTGCAGTTTAGTTAAGGGTAGAAGGTGAAGGAGTAATTTTTCTAAGTTAAATTATGTTCCCCTACTCAGGTACTAGGACTCATTGTTCAGATCAACCCCTGAGCAGCAAGGGGCATGTCCTTTCTGAGTTTGGTTTTGGACATACTTTTGAGGGCCTTGTCTTGTGAGAGCCCTGATATCCCTGGCTAGAGGATTTCAGGGTATCTAACAGTTAGGTTAGATCAGGAAGTAGAGAAGATTTGTATGCTCTCCCTTTGTCAGGGTTGATAGGCTTTGAACCTGTGACCCGTGAAACCTGCTGCAAAGGCAATTGGCTTGCCTAGAAGTCTAGTTTATTTGTCCTGTTTCTTGGGAGAGTCAGACTCCCATCCCACCCACCCCTGCAGTCATCTGGTCAAGCACTGGGTGTACCTCTTATTCATAGCTGTATATAAGGCATGCTCAGAGGGCACTTCTGGTTATGTCTTGACTTGGACAGATGTATGAGTGCAACTCCCAAGAGCATTCAAAAATTCACTGTGTGTAAGAAGACAGGGAGGCAATCGTTGGTAGCCCTTTGGGCGAGCAGTCTACAGTCTGTCAGAAAAAGGGCTGTGGAAAATCGTACTGTGCAAGGAAGAGCAGGCCTCTGGGGATTGAAGAATGGGCGTAGGCCCTGGTTGTTCTCAATGGCATGGAAACCACGGAATTGTTGTCAACTAAAATTTTGACCTGCCTTGACACCATATTGCAGATTGTGTTGGAAAAAGTAGCACAACATGTGTCACATATGAAGGAGCAAGACACCCATATCGAGGAAGTGGAGACACAGGTCAGTGAATTGGAGGATTCCATGTCTGTAACATGGCAGGAGGTTGAACTAAATGAGTGGAAATTCAAATTTTTGTGTGACAGACACAAAAGACCTAGAAATATGTGGCCATCAATTTACTCTGTGTATTGTTGGTGTCCCAGAGTGGCCACTTGTAAATTGACTGGGCATACATGGTCTTGGCTCCCACTCTCCTTATGTTGAGCCCTCTGGTTCTGGATCTTTGACAGTGTCCTAGATATTGATGAGAGTGCAGGTCCATGCACAAGCTAGGGTCAGACACAGGAAACAGAATAGAGTGATCCAAGATCAAGCTAGTGTCAGTGGTGGGTGGCAGATGAGTGATCCAGGTTCAGGCTAGGATCAGTGGCAGGCAGCAAGCACGAATGGTCAGAGTTCAGGCGTGAGTCAAATCCAGTAGTCAGTCTGAGGGAAGGCATAGGAGACGTGGAGAAGGACTGAGACAGCAGGCCATGATGGAAAAGGTTGACTGGAAGAGGCTAGACTGGAGAGAATCAGCAACAAGAAGGTAGGAATGAAGCAGCAACTTACACTACAAGGGAACTCTAGGCGAGCTGTTGCTGAGGCAGAGTGAAGGTGTCAGAAGAGCCCTTTTATAGGGCTGCCGAGATGTCATGAAGTGGTTCTTGGCCCCTTTCCCACCATGGACCTTTTAAGAAGGGCCAGCTTTGTTGTGTGTGCACCTAAGGGACTTCAGAGCTGAGTAGCAGTGGTGGAATTCTGCCACCGGAGAGCGTGGTCAATGGGTCGGTGGCCGGCATTGGTTATGAGTGCCACGGCTCATGGGGTCTACCCGTGAACTGTGGAAACGAAAGTTTCACTCCTATAATAGGATTGGCTTCTTCCTCTGTGTTCCTTTCCTCTGTTTGGTTTCTGACTGACGTTTTCCCGGCCACTATCTTTGATCAACACGCAATTTCTGTCTCATTTAATTTACAGTCTGGAAGGGCCTGTCAGGGCACCTGGCGATTTATTGTTTTATTAAGATAGAAGGAACTAGCCCAAGCAATTCTTGTTGCTGTGGGTGATTTTTCTCAGGAGAATTCTCCCATATTGAAAAGGGGAAACTATAAAAGTGGTATTGAAGGGGGAAACATTTTTTACTGTTTAGCTAAAGCTCATAATTGACTCTGCTAAATAGAACTGCTGATTTGGAAAGAAATCATAAGCTTATTTGCTTCAGATGCTGCGTAAATGGACTGTGGCCCGAATAGAGATGTTTTTCTCGATATACCAAAGATTTTACGAACAAGGGAATAAGCCAGGAGCATTGTTATTGAGGGCCGTAAAGAAGAAATGTGAGTCCATTCTTATTCGTCAGGTTCAATCTGGGTAGGGTAAGCTTTGTACTCACATTAGCAGAGGTTAGCGAGGTGTTTTGACAATAATATTAGGTTTTATCTTTTCCACTTAACTATCTGTGTTGGACGTCTTGGACAGTTTCCCTCCCTTGCCTTGATCCTCTTCAGGCAGACTCTGTACCTTCTCTTGAAATCCTGAAAGTTTATCCCCTCTTTTTTTTTTTTTTTTCATCCAGTAAATGTCCAGGACCCGATGGGTACCCAGTTGAGTTTCACAAGATATTTTGGAGATGCTCGGGCCTCTAACTTCTTGATTTTCTTAACTCACTGCAGGCTCCAAAAGCAACTTGCAGATTTCTTTCTGATGCAGTTATTTTTATCCTCTCCAAACCTAGTAAAGACCTTTTTGGAGTGTGTTTCATACTAACCTATGTCTCATTAATTTGGATATGAAGCTGCTGGCTAAGGCGGTAACTTTTAAACGGGAGCGTATGCCAGCTCACACCTAGGGACATGGCCATTTTATAACTTGTGTGCAATAGTTATAAAATAGCCCAGGTATGAACAGCTGCATACCTAATTTTAAGCTTGTGAGCGCCCAGCAGCGTAAGTCAGGTTTTCACCGAATAAGTGAGGGAATTTTAAAACCAGTTTGCGTCCAGTTTCACCAGTTTGTCCATCAGTTCACTCAGTGGAGAGGTAGGTCCTCCAAACCCTCCTGGTTTAATAGCCTGCCCTCCTCCCAGTTATTCCAGACCTGTCAAACTCCCTAGCGATATCTGGAAATAATTTTATTAACACTTACGCCTCCTCAGTGGCAGAAGTAAAGTTTTATATGGCACTGGACCTGGGCACACACCCGGGCACATAAGTAATTGTTTGCACATCCCTTGCCCCTGCCCGGGAATGCCCAGACCATGTCCAGATCAGGCCCTTTCTGGTTCGGATTGAGATATTTGGACTTCGGGAGATGTGTGTGCTTTTAAAATCCACTGGATGAGCGCATGTACGATATGCACATGTATCTCTTAATTTCGGCATGCGCCAGCCTTTTAAAATTCGCCTGTGACTAGATGGATATGTTAAAGGACAAAATTCTATTCTGGGCCATTATGGCCTGTTTGATTCATGGAAAAATGACTCCTACACAAGCAAACCAAGTTCCCAATTAATCTTTATATCCATCTACTTGTAGCTTCTGTTTAGATCACAAAATGGAGGCATCACTCATTGCAGTGTATAGCACACAATGGTGATAACACATCCATCTATTCATCTGTAAGATGTTATGAGAAGTTCATGCCTAAATTAATACAGCCCAAACAGGATTTGTTGAAGGAAGATTTTATACATCTAATACAAGAACATTGTTTAATTTCATGCATGTCGCCTGCTCCTGTCACGTTTCTCTTGACACTGATAAGGCCTCTGATAATCTTTCCTGGCCTTCTTTGTTTGCATCTTTGCATAAATTTGGGATTTCTGATTAGTTTTATCTTAGATGCATGCTATGTAGAGCAATCTTTGCACACAGATAACTGTCAGTGGTTATCTCTCTTCATCTTTTAAGATTCACGCCAGGGATACCTGTTTTCTCTTCTTTTATTTAATTTGGTCCTTGAAATCTTTGCTCTCACGGTTCAGGAAATTCTGGAAATTACAGTAATTTCTGTATCAGGGCATGCTTGTAAGACTTCGCTCTATGCGGATGACCTTGTACTTTATCTAACAGAGGTTGCCAGAGCTACTCTGGTTCTTTGAATTATAATTAAGGAGTATGGATCTGTTTTGGGTTATAAAGTTAATTTGCAACACTTAGGAACTCTTTGGTTGGTCCACTTATGAGAATACCTCAGAGCTCAGTAGGATTTAAATTAGCTAAGTTCAGATTCATTTCTGGGAATCAAGGTCATTCCTGTCTTGAAATCTTTTTCAGGCTAACTTTCCTCCATTGCTTGATCAGACTAAGAAGGAACTACATCAAGGCTGGGCAACTCCAACCCTGAAAAACAGATCTGGTTATCAAGACATCTACAATAAATATGTATGAGATAATCTGCATGCACTGCCTCCATTGTATGCAAATCTATCTCTGGCATATTCATTGTAGATATCCTGACAACTTAATCTCAGGGCCGGTGCAAAGGTATCGGATGCCCTAGGTGAAACTTCTGCCTTGCGCTCGTTCCCCATTGCACCCCCTCCCCCGGTGAATGGGGGATGATCATCGCAAGCTGCCTGGGAGGGAGAGAGAAGCGCTGGCTGGTGCCTGGGGAGGGGACACACGTGCTCACCTCTCGCAGTTGTCTATATTCATGAAACTCATATAACAATAACATCCCCATATATATAATTTTTTTTAAACTATTTTTGGTAACTGTTTCATTCCATAAGTTTTGGAAAGTTAGAAATCATACCTCTTCCAACCATCTGATTTTCTCTTTGAAACAGACAACTGTTGATCTCTGTTTAGGTTTCCACCTTCCCTCTTCCACCTGACCCCCCCACAAGACTTGCCAAAAGTCCAGCGGAGGTCCGGGAGCGACCTCCTGCACTCGGACCGTCGGCTGCCAGTATTCAAAATGGCGTCAATAGCCTTTGCCCTTACTTTGTCACAGGGACTACTGGTGCCATTGGTCAGCCCCTGTCACATGGTAGGAGCACAAGATGGCACCGGCCATCCAGTGCTCCTACCATGTGACAGGATCCGGCCAATGGCACGGATACCCTGTCACCTGGTAAGGGCCATCGGCGCCATTTTGATTAGTGGCAGCCGACGGCCCGGAGCGGGAGATCGCTCCCGGGACCCCCACTGGATCACCAGGTACCTGTAAAAAGGTTTTGGGGGGGGTCGGGAGGGTGGGGGAAGCTAAGAGGTTACTTTTAAAGGGTCGGGGTGGGTTTTTTGTTTATCGGCTGGGGCACAGCTGATAAAATGCGATCGGGCCCGATGGAAAAAAACCCACATGTGCATCGGAACCGGAATCCGAACCGGTTCCGATGCACATCTCTACCTTTTACTACTATTACTTATCACTTCTATAGTGCTACATGACATACGCAGTGCAGTACATATAAACGAGATAATCTCTCTAGAGCAGGGAATATCTAATCAAGACAAACAGGGCAAAAAAGACTTTTGGAATTTTATTCATTAAGGCTGTAAGCAGGGTAATTAAGATTTAAAAACCGTCTCAAAAAGGCAAGTTTTTAGACTGGATTTAAATAACTGAAGGGGGGGGGGAGCACAACACAGCAGCTCAGGAAGTCTGTTCCAAGCATACGGCACAGCCAGGTGGAAAGCATGGAGTCCGCATTTGGTAGTAGTAGAGAAGGGCATAGATAGTGACTTGCCTGCTGAGCGCAGTTCATGAGGAAGGGTGTAGGGAAAGATAAGAGAGGAGATAGTGAAGAGCTGCAGCATTAAGGCTTTTCTAGGTGAGTAAGAAGCGCTTGAACTGTATGCAGAAACAGAGAAAGCCAGAGTAGTGACTGAAAACCCTCCTTAAATGGTGCTAGACCAGGCATTTGATCTAGTCCTCCTTAAAAAAAAAAAAAAAAAAAAAAAACCTTGGACAAACAGGTAACTCCCCTGAAAGCAGGAATGAAGAGTGTAGGCCTAGGGGGAGAACAGCTAGGTCCTGGTCTCCAAGAGAAGGCAGCTCCTGCACTATTGCTGTCCTGAATGTAAATGCTGTCCTTGTTTGTTCTGCTGAAGGTAAGCAATTTGCGTTCTGTTACTGTTTGTGTTCTAAATAAAAATTAGAAATCAATAAAGTACCTGGTGCAATAGTGAATGATAAACAGGTATCCACCACCATTTCTCTTAAAGCATGTAAGAACTCCACTAAGGTCAATAGAAATAGAAGACTTATTTTATTTTGCTTTTTTTATTTTACGTTGTTTTTTTTATATAAGGAAGAAGTGGACATGTCATGTTTTTGAAAGGCTTTCAGCCAAAAAATTGGAAGGTTTTCTGATTTATGATTGTGGCAGCCCTCTGAATTAGCCATGAGATGTCCCTAGTATCCCATTAGTCAGATAGAAAGTAACCACAGTGCAGCACCTCCTCCAGAGGCTGTCTGATTTATTGGGTGGATCTTTTGTATAAGATAGAAAGAGGTGTGGCATTTTGGGGGTGGGTCACAAGGGCACACGGTCCTATGCCAGTGGTTTGTTTGTTTTTTTGTTTGTTTTTTTTTACATTGACCTTAGCGACCAGCTCTTCATTCCTTCAAATGGCAAGTTTCTTTGTTTTGTATCCAACTGAGACTTTTGTCATCAGCCATCTGCCATATTAATGTTCAGAGCATTACTGTGTGTTTATGCTTTGAAAAAATGTCGCAAATTGGTGAGGCAAAACTTCTGTTGCTAAATCCATGTTGACTTTGTCCCATTAAACTATGCCTATCTATATGTTCAGGGTGGGACCTGGGTCCTTGTGCACTTAGGGCCTGATTTTAAAAAGCATTTACTCAAATAAAACTGGGTTTTACTTGAGAAAATGCACTTTACTCGATTTAAGTGGTCTTTTGAAAATTGCTACCATATATGCCATTGAACTGTCCATACGATTTACTTCCATAAGTGCACTTTACTCTAGTAAATAGCTTTTGAAACTTGCTACGAAATAAGTTACATTTATGCACATAACTCCTTGCAAATTACCCCCTTACTGTGAGCGAATGGCTTTTGAACGTTGCTAAGATATTAAGTTACATTTACATGTGTATCTCCTTTGAAAATTCACCTGTTTGCATGTAAGGTTATCTTTTTTTTGGGGGGAGGGGGGTTGTAATATTAGAGTTCATTTTGATCAATCCTGGATGTGGAAAGTGCTCCCTTTTACTTAGATTACTAAATACAAAAAGGCTACCAAGTTCGTTTTCATGGAACAATAAAAATATGCCCTTTTGGATCATAATATACTGGATAGTATTTAGTATGTTTCACTGAACTCTTCCCAGTGAAAAAAAAATGGCAATTGGATGTCTTCCTTAGAAAGTGACATGCGAACAGTATTACCACTGAGTTTGTTCAATATTTTTCCTTTTTTTGGTCCAGTAGTTTCTCCTATTTCTTCCAACTCATTTGGAACCAATGCCAGGATCTTGGTACCTTGACATTTAGGGCCAGATTTTCAAAGGGGTACGTGTGAAAGATACGTGCATACCCCCTCCGAAAACCTGGCCCAAGCTCCCCCTGCACGCGCCGAGCCTATGTTGCATAGGCTGCCGGCGCGCACAAAGGGTTTCTTGGGGGGGGGGGGGGGGGGGGGTTGGTGTCGTCAGGGGCGTGGCCGCGGCCTCCGGACCAGCCCCCGGACTGGACCATGGCGTGCCGGCGGCCGGCCCGGCAGGTGTAATTTGTGCAACAAAGGTAGGGGGGGTTAGGGAGGGGAAAGTACGGGGGGGGGGGGGGTGGAAGGAAAGTACCCTCTGAGGCCGCCCCGATTTTGGAGCGGCTTCGGAGGGAATGGAGGCAGGCTGTGCGGCTCTGCTCGCACAGGCTGCCAACCCTGGATTTTAAAGGATACGCACGGCTACGCTACGTGCGTATCTATTAAAATCCGGCGTACTTTTGTTTGCGCCTGGTGCGTGAACAAAAAGTATGCGCGGGCGTAACTTTGTAAAATTTACCCCTGAATTTGCAATTATCCAAGGATTCTTCCCCTGTTTTAATGGATCCTTCCTCCCCCTGTTGCCAGGCTGGTCATTGCAGCAATGGTCTTAAGATCAAGAGTCATCTACCAGGACTCCCTCTCGAACCTTCCACCATGGGCTCTAAATGCAGCCCCTAGGTTTCACCCTTAAAGATGACCATGACTTTCGTTCCTTCCCTCAGAGCATCTCTAGCTCCGGCCAACCCAGGGTGCTGAATGCTTGATCTAAGAATCAAAGTAGGGACGTTCTGCATGATAACACATAGCATTGCTACTGAGCCACCAGGCGGGCTGGCCTCTCTTTTTTTCTTTTTGGTATTTTTCAACTCACGTATAAAAGCATTGAGTAGTTAGCATGCTCCAGCCAGATGGAGTGATTGAACTAACTTCTGTGAAAATTCATTGATCAGGTCCTAACTTGGAGGGAAGGTAAAGCATGGAGTTGGTACTTACTGTATTAAAAAAGACCTTAACCCAATAAAGATGGATACGTTTGCAATGGCACTGAAATTTAAAAGCACTAGAAGATTCGTGCATAAGCATAGTTTTCAATTCCTTCCTTGTTTGGAATTCTGTGTGATGTCATTGCAACTATTTGCTTTGATATTTCATTAGATGAGTAAGGAGACTAATGTCTAAACCTGAACCAAGTCTTATATCAGAATAACTCAACAAATACAACAGAATTAAATATGCAATCTAGATACTGCCTGGAAATGCAGTCTGAATAAGTAAATATAAATGTTTTGAGCCAATACTAAATAACCAGAATTTTTGGTATATGCTTAAAAGTTTATTAATCAACATAAGGCATATAAAAAATGAAAAACAAGCATATCCTTCCAAAATTGAGATTCAAACCATCAGCAAAAAAATGCGACATTGAAACTTTTTTCCTGGGGAAAAAAAACAAGTAAAATACAATGCAATAAAACAGATTATGTTCCACGAATAATTTTATCAATTTTAATTTTACAGCATTATTAATTTTGGGTGAACACAGAAAAAAAAATTTTCTTCAGAGTTATTTAATGTCAAAACAGTTCTTTACTGCTTCGTTATCGCCAAGGTGCCTCCATCATATAATGAAATGCTGTTCTCGTTTGGGACCTTCCTCAGAGAAGGATATAACTGTGCCCTCTGTAATTTTTGCTATGGAGAATGTTTGTTTGAATAGGCCCAGTCCTTGTAAGGTTCCATGACAGCTCAAAGAAGAGCAGTGTTGTACCCTGTGCCTGAAAGGTTTGACCAGTAAAACACGTACATAAAAGCCGATGAAATATTAAGGTGAAACAGGTGCACAGGTGTAACTCTTCCCTGATATTTTTTGTCATGCGTATTCTGAACAGTTAAGTCTGTGAAACAGCACATGGTGAGGGCATTAACATCTCATTTGTTAAAAACATAAATTCATATTCTGGAACTGCCTGAATGCCGGATAGTTTGTAATTCTGCTTTTTCATTGTGTCATAGCCATTAACAATAAAATAAAATTTAAAAAAAGATAATGAGGTTTATTTATAGTGGAGGAAGGAAAATTTCAGGAACAAAAAACTTTTTTTTTTTCCCCCCTATCTTCTGCAGAACATTTTAAGCTTTCTAGCTACTAGCCTTGTTGTTTGCTGCTGCTTTATAACCTTACTGTTGCTTTTGCCTTCCTTTAAGTATCGTTTTTTGGTCTCACTTTCTGTCAGGTGAGGTTTCTAGTGGAACACACACGTTGCTCACACAGCCACAGCTCTCCACATAGTTGTACTGGTAGTTGATGGTGATACCATTTGCGCAATACAGTTCCACCTGCCTGTAACTGGTCTTTAGCTCCTGACAACAGGTACATTTATGAGCCATCTTCTCTTCTTCCTTTGCAAACCTGAGCAGACACAACCAAAAGAGAATTTATGATTAGACTACTTGTCTGCATATTGTAGTCTTCTGTTTTATTTCCCTATGTGTCACTGCTTATCTTTTAAGGATATTCTCAGTCCTTCAAAACTGTGTCTCTCTTGTATGGACTAAACTAGTGTCATCATGCTGATCACCTCCATGACCAGAAACACCATTAGAATGACTTGTGGTTTCTGTCTCTGCACGCATTTCTATACTGAGCACATTTCTATACTGAGGATCGATCTGAAGAAAATAGGATAAAACATAAGCATTGTCAAGCTAAGTGTAAAACATTGATAAGACAGGCAACGAGAGAATTTGAAATGAAATTGGCCATAGATGCAAAAACTCATAATAAAAACTTTTTAAAATATATCCAAAGCAAGACACCTGTGAGGGAGTCTGTTGGACCATTAGATGACAGAGGGGTTAAAGGGGCTCTTAGGGAAGATAAGGCCATTGCAGAAAGACTAAATGAATTCTTTGCCTCCGTGTTTACTAATGAGGATGTTGGGGAGATACCAGTTCCGGAGATGTTTTTCAGGGGTGATGAGTCAGACGAACTGAACCAAATCACTGTGAACCTGGAAGATGTAGTAGGCCAGATTGACAAACTAAAGAGTAGCAAATCACCTGGACCAAATGGTATGCATCCTAGGGTACTGAAGGAACTAAAAAATGAAATTTCTGATCTATTAGTTAAAATTTGTAACCTATCACTTACAATCATCCATTGTACCTGAAGACTGGAGGGTGGCCAATGTAACCCCTATACTTAAAAAAGGCTCCAGGGGCTGATCCAGGGTAACTATAGACAGTGAGCCTGACTTCAGTGCTGGGAAAACTAGTGGAAACTATTCTCAAGATCAAAATCGTAGAGCATATAGAAAGACATGATTTAATGGAACATAGTCAACATGGATTTACCCAAGGGAAGTCTTGCCTAACAAATCTGCTTCATTTTTTTGAAGGGGTTAATAAACATGTGGATAAAGGTGAACTGGTAGATGTAGTGTATTTGGATTTTCAAAAGGCGTTTGACAAAGTCCCTCATGAGAGGCTTCTACCAAAACTAAAATGTCATGGGATAGGAAGCGATGTCCTTTCGTGGATTACAAGCTGGTTAAAAGACAGGCAACAGAGAGTAGGATTAAATGGTCAATTTTCTCAGTGGAAAAGGGTAAACAGTGGAGTTCCTCAGTGATCTGTACTTGGACCGGTGCTTTTCAATATATATATATAAATGATCTGGAAAGGAATATGACGAGTGAGGTTATCAAATTTGCGGATGATACAAAATTATTCAGAGTAGTTAAATCACAAGCAGACTGTGATACATTACAGGAGGACCTTGCAAGACTTGAAGATTGGGCATCCAAATGGCAGATGAAATTTAATGTGGACAAGTGCAACGTGTTGCATATAGGGAAAAATAACCCTTGCTGTAGTTACACAATGTTAGATTCCATATTAGGAGCTACCACCCAGGAGAAAGATCTAGGCATCATCGTGGATAATACTTTAAAATTGTCAGCTCAGTGTGCTGCAGCAGTCAAAAAAGCAAATAGAATGTTAGGAATTATTAGGAAGGGAATGGTTAATAGAACATAAAATTTTCCATTTTGCATTACTTTCACTTCCACTGTTGATTAGAAACCTTTGGCTGAAATACTGCAAAAATTGGATCTGAAAAGACTTGAGTGACTATGGATAAAATCAGTGATGAAGAGCTATGATTAGAGGTAAATTAGTAACATCAGGTTCTACATACAGGGGTAGATTTTCAAAAACGGCGCGTTGGCGTACTTTTGTTGGCGCTCCAGGCGCCAACAAAAGTACACGGAATTTTAGTAGATACGCGCGTATCCGCTAAAATCCTGGATCGGCGCGCGCAAGGCTACCGATTTCGTGTAGCCGGCGTGCGTCGAGCCGCGCAGCCTGCCTCCGTTCCCTCCGAGGCCGCTCCGAAATCGGAGCGGCCTCGGAGGGAATTCGCTAACGCCCTCCCCTCACCTTCCCCTCCCTTCCTCTACCTAACCCACCCCCCCGGCCCTGTCTAAACCCCCCCCTACCTTTGTTGGGGGATTTACGCCTCCCAGAGGGAGAAGTAAATCCCCGCGCGCCAGCAGGCCGCTGGCGCGCCTAGACGCAACTCGGGGGCGGTTCTGGAGGGTGCGGCCATGCCCCCGGGCCCGCCCCAAAAACGGTGCGCCGCTCGGCCCCGCCCCCCTCGGAAAACCCCGGGACTTACGCGAGTCCCGGGGCGCGCAGGGCTCTTAAAATCCGCCCCTAAGATTTGTACAAGTTTACCTAAAATTGTTCCCTTCTGATATTTTAAATATACACATGCTAAGTATTTCCGTGCCTTTGCATGATTGGTAATCACCTTTTTAGCATTATCTTAGGTTTTGTTTGGTAATTTGGTCATTTTCATTGACAGCTGGGCTTTCACTCTCTGAAGAGTGCACAGAAGGAAGAATACTGTGAGACAACTCGAAATCAGCTATACGACTGTAAACTTTTTATATGAGTGAGATTCTGCATGCGTTCCTCCCAGAAATACATGTGTTACTTACATGGAAGAACTCCTGCAAACCCCCTCACAGTATGTAAATGTGACCATATTCTGACATGGGCCGAGCTGAATGAGAGTCGATTCACTTCGAATCCCGCAAGACCTTGGAGCTTTCATTAAAGAAAAAAACATACACATAAAAGAGAGAAAAGAAAGGGGGATGTGATAAAATACAGCCCACTATATCTTTCCAGTAGTGAAAAAGCTATACATACCTTTACATGTTTTGCAGCACCCATCTGGCGTGCTCTGTATCGTACCCTAAACGAAAGAGCGAGATTAAGAATGAATGAATCAGGTTGAGAAGTGTTGGAAACCACCACTTTTCAAATCCAGTCTGTAAGAACCACCAACAGGTCTGGTTTTCATGGTTACCAGATTATGCAACTTAACCAGATGTCTGGCCAAATGTGTGCAAATATATTTCAACAAGACAAATTGGGGACTCACATGGCCAGGATTTGAAAACCATAGCTCTCTAGAGTGCCAGTCCCTAGAAACACTGCTGAATCACAGACTGGCTCCAGGGATCTCCTGTGGCTTTCGACAGTGATGTACTTTAGTTTTATTGATTTCACTAGGGCTGCTCGCTAATTTTTAAATTTGGCATCTTTAGCAACTCCATCTTTTACAACTCCTTACTTTCTACCTCTTCCTCCTCCTCCAGCTCCCCATTTTAGTCTCCTTTTTCATTTGTTTGCCTCGATTCTTGTACCTTGGTCTCACCTCCCTCTCCATGCCAGACCCTTCCATTGCTTTCTCCCATTTCTCTGACCTTGTATGTCCCCCACGCCTCTCTATCTCTCCAGTGTATCTTTCCATGGCTCCAGCTCCTTCTAGCCCTTCCATTTTCTGCTGTCTTTCTCCACCCTTGATTCTCTTCTATAGCTTCCCCTCAGTCTTTCAATGAAACATTCATTCCCATCACTTCCTCTCACTCCTCCATTCTCTCACCAAGGCTTCAGCCAGAAAAGGGTATAGGTGGGAACAGTGTTTTTGAACTGATATCTTTTGTTTCATACATATTATACATTTTTGCAATAAAAGGTGTGCACTTTTGATATCATCCATAACCCTTTTTTATTGTAATAAATCAGTCTTAAGTCACAGCGGTCTCAGCTGCTCATTCTATACACTTTTTTACATGTATCTGTGTGTTCTGTTACCCAACATGTAGCCTTTCGTTATTTGGCCACTACTCTGGAACTTAACTCCATCTGAGTTAAGGAAAGAAACAAGCTATTTACAATTCAGAAAGCAGACAAAGGCCTGGCTTTTTAATCAGGATTTTCCTGTTTTTTTCCTGCCGGTTCAATGTGTACCCTTGTCAAGGGAACTGAGAACAGAGAAAGAATCAGAGATGTTTTAATTTATTAATCACAGTTTATGATAATGGGTTGGTTTTTTTAAATTGATATTGTATTTGTTTTATGCATTGTCAAGCATTTATTATGATTGCACCCCGCCTTGATGTTCTTTGATGGAAGGGCAAGTAATCAAATGCAAAGAAATGCCTGCGTGAAACTTTCATGAACAGCAGTGTCCTGATTTATTTAGAGTGCCAATGGTGGTTGCAATTAAGTGGAAAGAGCTTTATTAAAAACTTTATGAACTAATACCTCATCACAAACAATATAAAAATCCAGAACTAAAAGAGGGTGCTTGGTGACTGCTTGTTTTAACTGCTTATTGGCTTCTCAAAAACTCATCTTCCTACTATTGCTATATTATAACAGCACACTTGGGCCGAAAGTCTGCATATAGAAAGTCTTCCACACCTCAGCATGAATTTTCAAACAAATTTATATGCATAAGTCCATTGGGAAAATTAGTGTTTGGGGGGGGGGAGGGGTACAAGCAGAAAGCAATACAACATACAGAAAATCGAAAGTCTACCCTAAATGCTATCCCTACCCCAACACTGCCCTCCACAACCTCTGCTGTGCCCATAAAAGAATGTGCATAATTTCTTCAATGTATACTTTTACACATACAACCACCAAGGCAATTTCCAAAAGCCCATTTCTGTGCATAAAATCACATTTTATGCATGGAAATGCTTTTTGAAAATTCAGCCCTAAATTGTTAACATGAGAGTTTCTGCTCAAGTGAAACCCAGCAATAATCTAGGGATGGGTCTGTGAAGTGACCGAATTCCAGGGGGAGATTTTCGGTCCGTCCCGGATTTCTGGCATCCCTATGTGGATGCATTCTGCTACCTGCAGCATTGAGTTTAAATGGTAGAGGTAGGGACTACAACTACTGCAATACATTGGAATGTAAGTGCACAAACCAAAACTAGCTAAAGGTCTCCCTCCTTGATCTGGGACCCTTGGCAAGTCTATGAATGACTATATCTTTTTACACCGAGAAAGAGGAGAATAAGTGGGAGGGGGGGGGCGGGGTCAAAGCTACCATCTGAGAAGACTTAAAAATGAAGAGAATACCAAGTCCTATGTCTGACAGATTCCTTCACTAGAGAAAGTGGCCCACCTGTTTGTTCTTGTATTCTTTCCTGGTACATCTATTCAGTTAGATCCTACCCCGTCAAACGTAAAGAATAAAGAACATACCGACTCGCAGTCCTCGGATTCAATGATAGGGCAGGTTTTCTTCATCACGGCTGTGACCAAATGGTCGTCTATTTTATCGCACTTGTAGTAGGTACAGTTTGAAGTAGGGTAGTACCATTTTTCTCCAGGCTAAAATGAATAATTAAGAGTGGATCAAAATATTACTCATTTTATTTTCTCTTTGAGCTTCCTCTCTGATATGCCACATCATCATCATACCATGTGAAGGCAGCTAGTCCCTGCAAAGTGATAGTTGGGTGAGTCCTTAGAACTTAACGTTTCCAAATCTGTTGGGGCAAGCCCACAGCCAGTCAGGTTTTCAGGATATATGTATACAATGAATATGCATGAGATAAAAGTGCATATATTGGAGACCCAGTGTATGCAAATTTATGTCATGCATATATATTATGGATATCTAAGCTGGTTGTGGGGTCACCAGTACAGATTCAGGAAGCCCCATGCTAAGGTATCCATATAGCTTCATGTCAAAGAGGCAGGCCAAACCAGTCCTGGTTTTATCCCATTGCATGCATAATATAGTTCTGCCTTTTTTTTAAAATATTTTATTTATGACATTTTAAGAATTACAGATTCAAAAAGTATACTTGAAATAGAACAAGCATGTTAATTAAAGGTAAAGAAAAAAACTCTTCCAATACAGAAGGAACAAGGTCTAAATAAAGCCAAAACCTTTTGATTAATTGTGGCTCCTGTGGACTGCCAAGTTATTGGTCTGCTGTTGCTCAAAAACATTCAACTAACTCAGTTTGTAGAACACGTATTTATTACCATCAAGCTTAATTTCAAATTTACAATAAACCTTAGCGAGAAGATGGCTGCGAGAGAGATCACCTCTTGCTTCCTACTCAGAAAAATGTTTTGCCTCTGTGTGGATCTATCTAGATCAGGAAACATTGCCACTCTATGGATGAGAATTACATTGTGTTGTACACGAGAAAATAAAAACATCACCCAGAGACTCTTATTGATTTCCACATTTCTTGCTCATAGGATGAACCCTTTCCACTTCCCGACTTTTGCTAAACTTAAGTCAACTGTATTTGGGCTTTCTAAAGATGCGAAGATTGCTTTGTCCTGAAGCAAAGCAGGCAGACTTATTAAAGAAATCCATGGGTTTTGTCAGGATTCATCTAGAACAAAGGTTCCCAAACCTGTCATGGAGGACCCCCAGTCAGTCAGGTTTTCAGGATATCCAAAATGACTATGTATAAAATTTGCCTTGCTATGGAGGCAGTGCATGCAAATTTATCTCATGCATATTCATTGTAGATATCCTGAAAACCTGATGGGGGTCCTGCAGGACAGGCTTAAGAACCTCTGATCTGCCTTCATTTTCTTTGGAAAGTAGGCTAAAAGGAAAACTGAACATAGAGGGCCAGATTTTAGTACGTACGGGTGGGCGTAGATTTGTGCTCGCCGGGTTGCGCACACAAATCTACGCCCGATTTTATAACATGCACGTGCAGCCACGCGCATGTTATAAAATCCAGGGTCGGCGAGCACAAGGGGGTGCACACTTGTGCATCTTGCGAGGGCCGAGCCCTAGGGGACCCCCGATGGCTTTCCCTGTTCCCTCAACCCCCCCACCTAACCCACCCCCCTCACCTTTGTTAAATAAGTTGTGCCTGCCTCCGGACAGGCGTAGGTTGTGTGTGCCGGCCAGGCCGCTGTGCCGGAGGCCTCGGTCCCGCCCCCAGACTGCCCTGCCCACTCCCCGCCCCTTTTTTCAAGCCCCGGGACATATACACATCCCGAGGCTTGTGCGTGTCACCGGGCCTATGCAAAATAGGCTTGGCGCGCGCAGGAGCGGGTTTAAAAGGGTTACGCCCCAGAGAGAATTGGTGCATCATAGTTGTCAACCTTAGTCTTGAAGATAAGATGATGATGATGATGACTCCCATTCATTTTCCTCAGGTCCCTACTGATAGGGTAGTTCAGTGTTTATAGAACAAAAACCTTTCATGCTGATTTTTTGCTTTGCTCACAAGCTTCAGAGGTACCTTGAGAACTTTGGTGCTGTCATTGCTGATCTTGATTATACATGCCACCTGGACACACTCACCACAGCACTTGCCAGGTATCGGCTGATATTCATAACCCTGTCGATAAGCAAAGAGAAAGAAAATGCAATGAGTCAATGACAACGCTCGTCTTCTGATAGGTTTGAGAAAGCTAAATGCTTATTTGGTAAATTAAGAAGACCTCACCAGGGCACAGATCTGGCAGCTGATGGACGCACAAATCACCACGTTTAACTGGGTCCTTGGGTTCTTTTCAGAAGTACAGTGACATGGTTTACATGTGTCAGAGGTGGGAATGGGCACACCTGGCTGAATGAGGCCAAAGAACATTTCAAATTCACTACAGAAGTTTTAAGGTGAGCTTTAGCAAAATTCAAATTCAACTATAATAACAATAAAAAACAGTTGTGAGCCTTTTAAGAATCTTCCAGTACTCTCATGTTCTACAAGTGATCCTCAAAACTTTCAGTAAAATATGTAGATAGTGGATATTTACCGATAGCTTACAAACGGGCCGATTCAGTAAAGTCTGCGGGAGAGCCACTCTCCTGTGCGCGCGATGCAGTATTTAAATGAGGCCTGGCGTTAAAACGGGCAAAAGGAGGCGCTAGGGACACTAGCGCGTCCCTAGCGCCTCCTTTTGGACCAGAGCGGCAGCTGTCAGCAGGTTTGACAGCCGACGCTCAATTTTGCCGGCGTCGGTTCTCAAACCCGCTGACAGCGTCGGTTCTCAGCCCGCTGACAGCGTCCGGTTTTCGACCTGACAGCCGCCGACCAACTTCAAATGTTTTTTTTATTTTTTTTTTTACTTTTGGTGTTTCGGGACCTCACTTTCCCGGTGCCCGAAGAAATTAGCGCCTACCTTTGGGTAGGCGCTAATTTCTGAAAGCAAAATGTGCGGCTTGGCTGCACATTTTGTTTTCTGAATCGCGTAGGAATACCTAATAGGGCCATCAACATGCATTTGCATGTTGCGGGCGCTATTAGGTTCGGCGGATTGGACGCGCGTTTTCGGCCCCTTACTGAATAAGGGGTAAGGGAAAACGCGTGTCCAGTGGCGGGTTAACAGTGCACTCCGTTGGAGCGCACTGTACTGTATCGGCCTGAAAGGGAGGGTCCAGTTAAGCTTTGCTCGGTTGCTGCTTGACAGCTATGTTATCACATACATTTAAAAAATGGCTAGAAATGTTTCAATAGAATAATTATTGTAATAGATTTTTTTTTTTCAAATTGTGGCAGCAACACTGAGTATCATTATGACCTTGGGGGAGGGGAATTAAATATTAAACTCATGAGCAAAGCAAGAAAAGGAAAAAAATAGAAACACAGTAACAGCTGAATTTTAAATCGGCCAAGCGCAGAACAATCGCCATTTACGGGTGTGGCTGGGCCCTGTGCGTGTTGCTCGCATTTTCAAAAGGGCCCGGTTATGTGCATAAGTGGTGATACGTGCACAAGTGTCAGGCCCTGGAAATGGGGTGGACTAGGGGCATGTTCTGGGTGGGGAGAGGCTGGGCAGGGTGGGACAGGTCGGCCAGGTCAGCGGCCATTAGCTGCTGTCCCAGGTAAGTGCGCGCCAGCAGTTGATCGGCGCACGTAAATTACTTCTGCTCCCGAGGTCTTTTTAGTGACTGCCGACACTGACACATCCACTTTAGGAACATGGAGAAGGTGTAAAGCCTCTTCTGGCAAGCTTGTCTATCGCCTTACTGACCTTCAAACAAAAAAATCTGTCTCGCCAGTAAGAATATGCTCTGATGTGGGTGAGTTTTGGACTTTTGATCGCACATTTTTGCATACAGAGTTATTTCTGTATGTTTCTTTTCAGTTCAATGAGCTACAGAATTTGGAGGCTGCTGCTGAGTGTATACATTACCCCTGAAGCAGAATAATTCGAAACAAGGCGTTATGTCGGGTTACGGCTAAGCACTACAGTTGAAGGGTTTCGGTTAAACTCTGCAGTTGAAGGCAAATACAGCCCTCATATTTTGGACAATGAAGGAAAAGCTCCATCTGAGAGAAGTAACTTTCTTTTGATTTTGATTTTTATATGCAAAACAAAATAATAAAAAAATTGCTTGAATTGCCATGCTAGGAGACTTATGATTATGAATAACCCATTCAAATTGATCGGATGAAATTGGACCTTTCACTGTTGGGTGTTATGATGGTCTCTTTAATCTTACACTTGGGTGTATATGAATAATTTGAAAGTTGCAAGGTTTATGTGTACGCCATTTATTTGATGAATTCTGTGTCTGCAGTTCACTTTGACTCTTTCTTTATTGTGGTTATTCGCTAATGTTTTTATATTTACCATGTATTCATTGCCATCCACTACACAGACATTCTTGGGCTCTATTAGAAGGAAAGAAAATAATTTTAGTAAGTTCTAAGTAGTTCTTTAAAAATATTTTTCTCAAAATGTATAAGGAAGAACAAAATAACATCAACTGGAGTAATTTCTTACCAAGAATTAATTTTGTTTTAATGACAAAAAGACTGATTCCGATGTGGTGGATTCAGCTTTCTGCTAACGTTCCACAATGTGGGCAGTGGAAAGCCTGCATCTGTAACCCCTTCCCCTTCCCTCCCATACCCACAAGTAGCTCTCCAAAGACTCACGCCGCTGAAATATTCGATAACGAGAATTTATTAGTTTGGACAAAATAATGGCCGCAGCCCATGAGCAATACATTCACAGGAATTAGACAATAATAAATTGATACAACAAAAGCAAAATTAGACGTAATAAACAATCCTGAAACTTGTACTTAGCTAAAGCTGAACTCTTAGTGACCAGCGCTCCCCCCACAAACCCGTGCTAATCCCATAATTTGTTGAGGCATATGCACCCTCCTCGGCCGTAGAAGCCGAGGCTGTTGGTGCCATTACTGGTGACCCAACCGTGGAAGGCAGGGTCGTTTGTCCAGTCGCCTCCTTATTCTCCCCCTCTTGGCCGTTGAAGCGTTGAGGGTCTGCGTTGGGCCGCTGGCCCACGTCGGAGCTGCCTGCTCTGGTGGCCCGAGGGCCGCCGTCCCCCTGGCCATGACCTACTTAATCTAAAGGCGGGGGTGTCACTTCTGCTGGTCACCACACCAAGGTTCCCTGGTAGCGAAACCACTTACCGGGAAACCCCCCAACTGATCAATCGGCTGCAGCCATTAGAGGCAGGAGAACTTCAAGACAATCCTGCAGATCACTGTTAAAGATATCCCACCCTATATCGGAGAGATGAACGCCATCAGGTCTGAATAAGCCCGGGCTTTCATCTAATAGATCGTGTTTTAACGATAAACCATTGATTGTGGGCATGAACTTTGAAATCCACTTATTAATTTTCTTGCGAACCTTTTCCATTGCACGGTGTGATAGTTCACCTCTCCAGATCCTACGGGGAGTGATATAGGACCAGCCGATTACCGACTGTGGGAGCATGTTATATAACGTAACCAAATCTTTTTGTATTTTCTGTGTCAGAGCCACACTCCTAGTTAGAGGCAGGTCATTTCCCCCAAGATGTAATATAATAGCAGCGGGGGGGGGGGGGGGGGGGTTGTAATTTTGTAAATCAAGGACAGTCAGAATCAATTGGTCCCATTTCATTCCAGGGATACCTTTCCAAAGCAGCAAAAGTTGATGAGCCGCCATACCAAGATGTTCGCCCAAAGGCCACTCGAGGGCCCTCCTATGTGCCCAGCGCACATAAGAGTGGCCAATAATCCATGTGACGCGCGGCCCCCGTGTTCCCCTATCTGTCAGCAAATAAAGGTAAATGTTATGAGACATATTACATGCTATTGGCAAAATAGTTATTTGGGCGGATATAATGGCTAAATCTTCCTGATCGCCATCTACCTATTGCCCAAGCTTGCAGTGGTTGCCGCACCTATACGGAAGGAGTGAGTGGAGAACACAGCAACTGCAATACCCGCTGCATGCAATGCAATGTGGAAGACCCGACTAAACTGATATCGTGTAAGAGGTCTACCATTCTTGTGTACAAGCAATTGCCCCCCAATCGGCGGGCGCTGCTTTAAAAATAGGGTGGTGGACCACATAGGGCAAGTGGGCTCCCCAGCCCATTGTCTGAGAATGATGTTGGAACCATCGTAGACCTGCGGATACGTAGGGTAAGTTTATTACTATTAATCACTGTATCTTCCCATTATAAACATGCGGAGGACAGTCTATTTGTAGATTGTGTGGTCAGTTCGCTGACGCGGAGGGCCGCATAAAAAGACAAGGAGAATGCACACTTAAATAACGTACACTCCGAGTTATCAGAGCAGACACCGTCTAGGGCCAGAAAGATTTTTCTAAGGATATTCAAAGTAATGGGCCTCCTGGCGTCTAAAGTCTTACCCACCTCCCTCTGCCTAACATAGCCCTCTTGATTGGGAACAGTGATGTGCAGCTAGGGAACCCTAGCACTCTGGAAAAGAAAGACAGGTCAGCTAGGCGGTTTGCTACTGAGGCTCTGGATTTTCCAAGGTTCTTGCAATGTAGTATGTAATGTGAGAGGGAGTTTAGCAAGATTGGCTACTCTGCTGTTTCTTGCATTTCAGTTATTCGGAAGCTATGAAAGTCTAGCAAGGCCTGTTTATAACTTCTTCGGGTGTTTTCCGAAAGTGACTGTAATATTAAGTCCCAAAACTCGGGGGGCCAACTTGCCAGACCTCCTCCGGTATGGGGGTTGGTAGCTGGTCTGCCGTCGGGGCAAGGCATCGGAAGGTTGTGAGCTGCAACCGAGAGAGGGAGTCAGCAATGGTATTATGTACACCAGGAATGTGCGCAGCACAGCAGGTTATATTAAATTGCAAGCAAACGAGCACCAATTGCCTTATGAGCGCATTAGACTCAAATGTGCGAGCTGAAAGAGCATTAATAACCTGGACAACCACGATGTTGTCGGATCTAAAAACAATATGTGACCGGAAAAGTGACTCCCCCCAAATCCTAAGGGCAACAACGATTGAAAAAAATCTCAAGGAATGTAAGGTCCTTGGAAATCTTGTGTTGCAACCAATGGTGTGGCCAGCAGTTAGCGCACCAAGCTCCTCTGAAATATATGCCAAAGCCAACTCCCCCCGCAGCATCAGTGAAAAACTCTAGTTCGCTATTTTGCCTAGGAGGATGTTGCCAAAAGGTGACCCCGTTGAAGTCCCGCAAGAATATTTCCCAAATGGTTAAATCTTGCTTAATAGCGCTAGAAACACGTATACAGTGATGCTTCTTTCACACACCCATGGTAGCTAAGAAAAGCCTGCGCAGGAAAGCCCTGCCCATCGGTATAACTCTGGACGCAAAGCAAACCAATGAGAGATTGAATTTGCCGGAGGGTGGCCTTTTTTATGCTGCGCATCTCAACAGTAGCCTCGCGCAGCTTGCAGACTTTCTCGGAGGGGAGGCGAGAGAGCTGCGCATGCGCATCTAATTCAGTTCCGAGAAATGTTATAATTCTGGTTGGGCCTTCGGTTTTGTCCTCGGCTAAAGCGATGCCAAATGCTCTAGCTACTGCTTGTGAAACGAATAGGAGGTTGCTGCAATCGGGCCCTTCAAGCCCAACCAGCAGGAAATCATCCAAGTAGTGCACCAAGAGTTGAGAGCCTGACTGTTGTGCGATGACCCACTGCAGAAAGAAACTAAAGCGTTCAAAGTAAGCGCAGGATATCGAGCAGCCCATGGGGATACAATGGTCATAATAAAATTGCCCTCTAAAGTGGAAACCCAGCAAATGAAAGGACTCTGGGTGCACAGGCAAGAGGCAGAAGGCAGACTCAATGTCCACCTTTGCATGGTGTCCAGCCTTTTTGATGACACTGATAGTGGCGTCAAAAGATGTATAAGACACCGAGCATAGGTAGGGATCAATTTAATCGTTGACAGAATTACTGGGGGGGGGGGGGGGGGAGGGGGGAAAGAGAGGTTATGTATGAGGTGGTAGCGGCCATGCTCCTTTTTGGAAACCATGCCGAGAGGGGAAAACACCATGTTTGGAAATGGGGGGTGGGTGAAAGGGCCCATTATCCGCCCTAAAACCAATTCTGAGTAAATTTTCTTTTTAGCCTCCTCTTCGTGTAAGGATAGGGAATGCAAATTGAGAGCTGGGGGCTGAAGTGGGTAATGGGGGGAACGTTGACATGGAATCCTAAAGCCATATGTAAAGCCATTATAAATTTCTACAGCCTTAGTGGGGTAAGGATAGCATTGCAACCAGGAGAGCATAGCACTAACGCTGACTGGCGTTGGAGCCAGGAAACTTATTTGGGCGGCCGATAGGAGCCTGTGGAAAAGGTTTGCGGTCTCTGGGACTCCGGCACTGTGTCGCGGGGTGTGATCCCAAACCACAGGTGGCGCAGAGGTGCTTAAATTTGCAGCTTGCCCATGTACAGTGGCCGGCATTGAATTGTCTGCACAATTCACGCTTCCCATTGCGAAGAAAAGAATTTTTATCTCGAATAGTGGCCAGGGGCTGCAGGGATCTATTCTGCCAAGAGGACTTATGGAGATTCATTTCGTCTAACCATAAATCCAGTAATCTATGCCTCCAGGAAATTGCACGATCCTGCACCATACCTTTCCTGAATCTGATGTCATAATTCAGCCAAGCCCAACCACCCCATTTCTGGGCTTTTATTATAGTATCGATATATTGAATGAGGAAAGGGGCTTGGTCTGGCTCCCATTCCACCACCACACTCATGAAAATGTGGAATGTTTTCATCCAATTATGAATATTTTTGGGAATTTTGGGATGTTTGTCTTTTCCCTCATTTGATCCCCCTTTTTCTGGCTCACCGTCCAAATCCATAATAAGTAGGGAAAATATGTCAATAAACTCACGATTCCATATCTTATTCTTGATTGTCAGGGGAACGCTGTGTGCTAAAGAAGTAACACCTCATAGAACTTCTTCCGCAGCAGGTGGAGTGGTGACTTGAGAGACGGCCGCAGTAACCGGAACGGAATTATTGAGGGGCAATGGAGAGGTATTATCACTTGAGTCAAGTATCAGAGGAAGGGTGCTCGCAGGAGAGACAAGCGGGACCATACTTGGTAGGACAAGTGGGGAATTAGCAGGAGTGTCCACAGTGGGTAGCGAGTCGCTTATCGGATCAGCGTCCCAAACAGTTGCAGCTGACCCAGATGACTGACCCAGATGACTGTTTTCTTTTGTGAGACTTAATAGCAATATGAATGGCTGTAGCTAGGGCCATGTCATCGTCACTGCAATTCGGAGAAGACGAAGTAGTGTCAGAATCAGTGGTGGGCTTACCTCCTCTTGGGTTGGGGTGGCTCATACCACGCAAAGTAGGTCGAGGTCCCGAATCTTCAATGGTGTCTACAGAAATTCCTCTGCGAGATGTCGCAGACCTTGTATGCTGCCATGTCTTGGAGGTAGCAGCTGTAGAGGCTGGTGTAGGCAAGTTATGTTGGTCCAAGGAAGCATTTCGTTGGGAAGATTTTTGAAAGGAAACATTTTTGGAGGGGCCTGGCTTATTGGAGGCTGTGTTAACCCTCTTGGTCGAACCGGAGGGCTTTTTATGGGATGGCAAGGAGTTAAGTATGGACATGTGCTGCCTTACCCACTCAGTCCCGTGGGTCGCAGCCTGTGCCCTTATTTCGGCTACCAGATGTTCTATGTCAGCGTGGTCTGGAGGTGTCGAGGAACTATCTTGCCTGACTCTTTGCTTGGTTGATGTATGGCGTCTGTGTTGCGCATCAGCAGATGTCCACGGGGTTCTGCTCCTACTTTGCACCCTGGGATTGGATTCAGCAATTGTTGACTCATCCGGCATTGGCCCATGTAGTGAAGGTATGTTTGATGGAAAACTTGAAGTCTTTTTTGCGTGTCCCCAGTCCCTTCTACTAGGGGCCATGCTGGGAGCTGAAAAGGGGCAGTAAAAAAAATTAGCAGCAAATGAACAAAATAATAGGATAGCAATTGAATAGAAGTAGGTATTAGAAAAGTTTTTTTTTGTTTTTTTAATAATATTATGTAATTTATTTTTTTTTTAACATGTGCCGCATGTGCCCAAAGCAAAATATGCTGCTGCCCTGTGCATGAACCGGAAATGAGTGCCCAAGCAAAATGGCTGCTGCCGTGTGCCCCTAGCCAATATGGCTGCCGCCATGTGCCCATACCCAATATGGCTGCTGCCATGTGACCATATGCAATATGGCTGCCACCATGTGACCATATGCAATATGGCTGCCGCCATGTGCCTGCTGAACAACCTAAAATTATGCTTAAATATGAGCAAAACAGAATGTATACTAATTACAAGAAAAAACTCTGGTATAACTTCCACTCCACCCTTCCAATTTGACAACATTCAAATTCATCTCAAAGACAACGTTAAAGACCTGGGTTTCTGGCTAGATAATGAGCTAAATTTTAAAAAACACATCACAACAAAAACAAGAGAAGGCTTCTACAAAATTCAAATACTCAAACACCTAAAACCGCTGCTTCATCCCCAGGATTTCAGAACCGTTCTTCAAGCCCTCATCTTCTCCAGTTTGGACTACTGCAACTCCCTTCTGATAGGCCTTCCTAATTCAACCTTAAGACCACTGCAGTTAATCCAAAATGCAGCTGCCAGTAGGGATGTGAATCGTGTCCTCGATCGTCTTAACGATCGATTTCGGCTGGGAGGGGGAGGGAATCGTATTGTTGCCGTTTGGGGGGGTAAAATATCGTGAAAAATCGTGAAAAATCTAAAAATCTAAAAATCGCAAAACCGGCACATTAAAACCCCCTAAAACCCACCCCCGACCCTTTAAATTAAATCCCCCACCCCCCCGAACCCCCCCCCCAAATGAGTTAAATAACCTGCGGGTCCAGCGGCGGTCCGGAACGGCAGCGGTCCGGAACGGGCTCCTGCTCCTGAATCTTGTTGTCTTCAGCCGGCGCCATTTTCCAAAATGGCGCCGAAAAATGGCGGCGGCCATAGACGAACACGATTGGACGGCAGGAGGTCCTTCCGGACCCCCGCTGGACTTTTGGCAAGTCTCGTGGGGGTTAGGAGGCCCCCCACAAGCTGGCCAAAAGTTCCTGGAGGTCCAGCGGGGGTCAGGGAGCGATTTCCCGCCGCGAATCGTTTTCGTACGGAAAATGGCGCCGGCAGGAGATCGACTGCAGGAGGTCGTTCAGCGAGGGTTCCGGCGCCTCGCTGAACAACCTCCTGCAGTCGATCTCCTGCCGGCGCCATTTTCCGTACGAAAACGATTCGCGGCGGGAAATCACTCCCTGACCCCCGCTGGACCTCCAGGAACTTTTGGCCAGCTTGTGGGGGGCCTCCTGACCCCCACGATACTTGCCAAAAGTCCAGCGGGGGTCTGGAAGGACCTCCTGCCGTCCAATCGTGTTCGTCTATGGCCGCCGCCATTTTTCGGCGCCATTTTGGAAAATGGCGCCGGCTGAAGACAACAAGATTCAGGAGCAGGAGCCCGTTCCGGACCGCTGCCGTTCCGGACCGCCGCTGGACCCGCAGGTTATTTAACTCATTTGGGGGGGGTTCGGGAGGGTGGGGGATTTAATTTAAAGGGTCGGGGGTGGGTTTTAGGGGGTTTTAGTGTGCCGGCTCACGATTCTAACGATTTATAACGATAAATCGTTAGAATCTCTATTGTATTGTGTTCCATAACGGTTTAAGACGATATTAAAATTATCGGACGATAATTTTAATCGTCCTAAAATGATTCACATCCCTAGCTGCCAGAGTCCTGTCTGGTAAAAGAAAATCCGACCATATATCCCCAGTACTCTACAACTTACAATGGCTACCAGTTAAAAAAAGAATAGAGTACAAAGTCCTCACAATCCTACACAAATCAATTCACAAAGCTGACTACTCTGCCCTGGACAATATTATTATACATCGACATAAATCTTCACGTACAACAAGATCTACATATAAAGTTCAGCTGGATGTCCCTTCATTACCACAAGCCAAACTATCCTCCACTAGAAATAGAGCCATCTCTATCGTCGGCCCAAAATTATGGAACTCACTACCTCAACACCTCAATTCGCAAGAAAACTTTAAATCTTTTAAAAAAGATCTTAAAGATTGGCTACTTTCACAGTCTTACAATGGCTGCTCACCCATTGACAACTGAACTTAAATCTTTTTCATATCCACCTTCACGTTCCTTTTTATGCCAGCAATCCCCTCCTTCTGTCATTCGTCCTGTCTCGCAGAAACCTTTTTCTCATTAACGGTTTCAACCATCAACTTCAAGTGTTGCATACACTCATATCTATTGTTCAATGTATTTATTGACTTTTATTAAGTTAATGTTCTGATTCAATCTCTGTCACACTGTTATGAATTTAAATGTAACTGGTTTGTTATAATGTAAACCGGAGTGAAGGCTATGTCAGCTGTACCTCGGTATATAAACAAATGCTAAATAAATAAATAAATAAATAAATACATCCAATATGGCTGCCACCATGTTCAATGATTGTTCCCTAAACAATATGGCTGCCGCCATGTGCAACAAGTGTTCCCTAAACAATATGGCTGCCGCCATGTGCTTGCTACCATGAGCATTAAGTACATGTTCCACCCTTCCTGCCCAGTCCCTCACATCAAGTATGAGATACCCCAAATATGAAGTGAAATATAAAAAATTGAGCAATGAGAAACACTAAATATGCAATGAAATTATATATAAAGTAGGGTTGTTTTGGTTTTTTTTTCACTTTTTACTTTTAACGTGCCCCCCCAAGACACATGCATGGCAGCAGGTCACAGAACGCAAAATGTGCCATGAATGGAGCTGCAAAGCACAAAACTAGCCAGTAAGACCGCAGGTCTTGCAAGCATAGTTAAAAGTAATATCGGCACATGCAGTCCCCCAGAACAAAGAGACATCCCATAACTTGCGGCAAGTAAATAAAGTAAATACAAATATCTCTTTAAAGAATGAAAATTAGCCAAGTGAGAAAACAGAGACATTCCAGAACTTGCGGCAAGTAAATAAAGTAAATAAAATTATCTATTTAAAGAATGAAAATTAGCCGAGTGAGAAAACAGAGACATCCCATAACTTGTGGCAAGTAAATAAAGTAAATAAAATTATCTATTTAAAGAATGAAAATTAGACGAGTGAAAAAAAAAAACAGGCAAAACAGCACATATACAGCACGCAAATATACAAAAATTATTATTTTTGTATATTTGTGGATATATGAAAATTCAGAGAATCGAAGTAGAGCTGCAGTGGAGGATCGGGCTGCGAAGAAAATTGTGCTGGATATCGCGAGATAATGATAGCAGCGCAGCCCAGCCCGGATCTCGCGGTGCTGGAAAGCCCTGCCCGATCTCGCTGTGCAGGGCTCAAATGTGCTGGCCGCCGCAAGAGAAGGGGAAGCCGCGCAGCGACTTCTTGCACGTCCTGGCGGACCGACTGCCCGGCCACCAGCGACCGAAAGCTGAGCAGGCAGAAAACAAGGGCGCAGAGAATTGAGAATGAAATCGCTGCCAGCAGAACAAGCACACAAGGTAATCCGGCGATGTCTGGATCAAAAGGGAAGCTACACCTTCGGAGCTTCCCTTTTATCCACCCCCCCTCCCCCAGCACCATCCCTGACTCCCGCCCGCCTTGTGTTCCCCGCTCCCATTGTGCCTCTCCCTCATTCCCTCGAGGAGTCGTGAGGCTCTTTACATTGACTCATACTAGAAAAGAGCTAAAGTCACTGACACGTTGCATGCCAAAAGGTATAGAAAGATCTTTTGAATACCACCCTCTTCTTTTATCCAGTTCCTGAGTGTCAACTTTGTCTTCTCTTTATTCTTTACATTACATGTATTCTTTTTTTCAACTGCTGGTGCCCCAGTGCCCAATTATTAATCAATGCCTTTCTTATCTTCAAACTTCATTTTGGCAACTCTGTTTGCCAAGTTTCTAGGCCCCATTCTACTCCACTGATTTGGCCTGCCATGAAACCATGCATCCATTTTTAAATTCTTCTCAGCAGCCTCCTTTGCATTGTGAATCTCACCTCTTTGTACAATCTCGCTTAACCATTTATAGTTCTACACTTTGCTTGCCCACACTCTTCACAGTCAAAATTCAAATTGGTCTTCCTTGCACCTATACCATATTTGTCTCCTATCACTATTAAACCTTCTGTATCATTTTGTTAGTCACTCCTTTTACCCATGTTACAATTTATTTTGGAACATCTGAAAGGGAGCTAAAATATCAACTTTGGCCTCTACTCTTTAGCTCCCTACTGGGTGGAAGAGTCAGTGTGTGATCCTATGCTCCCTAAACTTTTTCTCTTTCTCAATCTCTGACTTGTTAGTGCTCTCTTAGTATTTCATTGTGACGTGCACTGTTTTTTTGTACAGTGCACTGCATGACGACACCAACGTATCTATCAATAATAGTAATAATAAGGTTGTCAAATACACTATTAGTCTAGATCTTACTGCATTCAAGGTTAATACAGCAATCATCGACAAAATTTATTGCTGTTAACTCGAAGCCTGGTGTGCACTTCTTTATGATGTTATTACAGAGCAAGGGGTTGCATCCTGTATAAGAAGACAAAAGAGGAGGAAATTTGTAATAATAATTATTGTCATGTAATGCAATAATTTGTAAACTAGCTTTCTCAACAGCATTACAACAAGGTGGAGTAGAATTAAAAACATCCATACAGAGGGTAATTTCAATGGCCCATATAAGGTGATATAGTCTTTGGGTAAAAAGTACCCGCAGACTATAGCCTAGATTTTCAAAGCAGATTTATGTGCATAAGTTTCCTTGGGTAATTCAGAAGTTGTGCATGGGGACATGCGTACAGAAGTTATATCTGCTCAAGAGCAGGTGCAATTTACCAGGCATACTCTGGAAAATCAAAAGTATGCACAGAAATCTTGATCCCACACCAACTCTGCCTCCCAGAACGCCCATTTATTATGCAAATAAAAGTGTGCCAGATCATGTTTCGCACATATTTTTATACTGAGGCTATTTTTCAAAGAGATACTTAGGTGCATAAAATGGGTTTTGTGCATGTAAGTGCCTTTGAAAATGATCCCCATAATGTGGCACATTGAACATGCTCATCCAAAGCAATATTCGGTAAGCCAACAAGTAGCAACGTTTTCCCAGTCAAGTTATCCAGATAACTGTAGCCAAACAGTCAGCAGGATAATTTTCTCACTGAGTATGCCCGGCTAAAGCTACCCAGATAGTAGTATTTGGGAAACTTAAGACAATCATCAACTTACTCAATATCCCATCCCCACCCCCCAATCTGTCTAAATGTAGCTGGTTAGCACTGATAATCTGTGCTGATTGGCAAGAAAGCATCCCTGCAACATAAAGGCTGCCACCTGGGATCCTCCTACTTCCCGATCTCATCCGGATAAATACATTTAGGGGTCAATTTTAAAAAGACCACGCAGTTCCCGGTGCGCGCACATGGATGCGCCGATTTTATAACATCCGATGGCCGCAAAATCCGCATGCGCACGTGTGGGTGGCCTGCGACTCACACGTGCAGGGAGGGAGATTTTATAGGCCACATGCGGCGACGCAATCAGACCTCTCCCAGTTTCCTCCCAGTCCTTTCCAATTAAGGAGCGGACTGGAAGGGGACTTTCCTATCCCTAACCCTACCCTTCCTCCCCCTTCGCCTCTCCTCCCCGCCCCCTAAACCTAACCTAACTAACCCCCAATTTTTTATTTTTACTACTTACTGCTCCTCTGGAGAGCGTCAAATAGCATTGTCCCGGCCCGCCCCATTTCTTTTTGAAAACATCCAAGATGTGCGTGCGGTGACATTTATGCGTGTATCCGGGCGGCTTTTAAAATCTGCTTGGCACGCGCAAGCCCGACATAGTCGCACATATCCCCTAATTAATGTGCACGCCGGGCTTTTAAAATTCACTTTATAATGCGCCGTCCCACTTGCCACCAATTATTATTTTGACTCATATAATTGATGAGTTTATTACTTATGGGATTTTCTGATAATTTCAAATTTCACAAAAAGAAAAAAAAGGCATCACTAAGAGGAGTCTGTATTGTGATATACTGTTACATGTAGAATTGGGAATTTGTATTTGAATTTTTAAAGTATTGATTATTGATATATTTTTATTCTCCAATAACATTGTTTAAGTTGCAAAAAAAGCTGCCTTCATGTCATATATGTCATGGAAGAAAAGAATCATAAAACTACGGTTGTGATGGGGGGGCGAGGAAGATGTGGTTTTGTCTGGCAACTTCTTCCTGCTAATTTGAATTTCCAGTGAGAATCTGTCCCAAATGAGGCTTTGGTGCCATGAACCTCCTTCATTCATATTTATCCCAAATTGTTTGCACATGCTTTCCCTCTCTCCCTTCTGCCTAGCTCAGCCAATGCAGGAAACATTTTCTGGCTGAAATGCAGGAACTATACTTCTCTCAAGACTCGGGCACAAATATGCTCTTCAGCTGGCCAGCAGGTGTCACTCTTGAGCAACATTTGGGTCTCCTCCACCTTTGTGCTTAGGTCTATCCTTATGGGAAAAGCAATAGTTGGTGGGGACAAGTTTGATTCAAGCATCTTTAGGTCAGTGATAAAAAGCAGATGTAAATCATAAAAGATACGATAAGGTCAGCAATCAAGGGTGCTCTAAAATGCGCATTAATTAAAGCACATTTAAGTGAAGAGAAAATGTCCACCAAAAGGAGCACACAAAGGAGCAGGCTCCTTAGTCACATTCCTTTTGCGTGCACTAATGCGTGCTCTCCGGTGCACGGAGAGTATCTCACGCTCACATATGGCCCCTAACTCCCCTTGCATTCTGCATCTTCTAAGCTTTTACTCCCTCCCCCCCACCCCCACATGTGCGTGTATGGACAGAGGTACTCTTTGCCCCTTTCCTCACCTCTCTGTTGGTGTGTGTGGGGGTAGGGAATTGGGAGTGAGGGCAGAGGGGTCCTGAGTGATGGTGTAGGGTGGGATGTGCATATGTGCACTCTGTAGCCCTCTCTTCTCCCCCTATATGTGTGTGATGGTGAAGATGATGGTGCAGATGAGATGTGTGGAGATGAAGTGGGGGTGTGGCTGGGGGTGCTTTTTCTGGACACATTCTCCCCCATTGTCCCTCTCTCCTCTTCCCTGTGTGTATCAGGGGCGGAGGTGAGGAAGGGGAGTGGGTGTTGTAAGCAGGATGTGTGGAAAGGAGGAAGGAACTGGTGCTGTGGACAGGAAATATGTGTGGGAAGAAAAGGGGAGTTGATGCTGTAGGTGAGATGTTTGTGGGGGACGGATGTGTGTGTGTGTGTGTGTGTGTGTGTTATGTTTCCCTCCCATCTCCCACTCTTCACTTTGTAGCTGCCTCCTCCCCTACATGCACCTGTGTATTGGGGAAGGGATTAGTTGTGTAGGTGGGGGTGTGGGTTCCCCCTCGTACTCTCTATATGATCCCCATCTTTCCTGGCACTCTCAACTTTGCCCCTGCCTCCGATGTGCTTGTGTGTATGGCTGAGGGAACTCTTTTTTTTTTCCTCTCCTCGCCTC
Source organism: Rhinatrema bivittatum (assembly GCF_901001135.1). Lineage (NCBI taxonomy): Eukaryota > Metazoa > Chordata > Amphibia > Gymnophiona > Rhinatrematidae > Rhinatrema > Rhinatrema bivittatum. The sequence goes on along the minus strand of NC_042631.1, from coordinate 40,954,476 downwards.
TTAATGTGTGGGGTAGACAGGGAATTGGAGAGGAAGGGAAGTGTGGATTGGTGTTGGTGGTGGCACGGCAGGAGTTTTAGGGAAAGTGGTATAGATAATGTGGCTGGACGGGCAAGTGTGTATAGCTGGGGCCACGTTTTCCACTTCTTACTCTCCCCTTTATCCCCCCTATTCACCTCTGAGTGTATGTGGGAGGAGGAAGAGAAGGGGGGGAGGGTGTGATGTGTGTGTGTGTGTGTGTGTGTGGAGGATGTATAGGTGTGAACTTTGTCCCTGTCCCCCCCTATCCCTTTGTCGCTACCTCATCCCCATCCCCTGTGTAAGGGGGGTGTGAGTGTTTATGGATGGGCCACTTTCCTCAGCTGGTGGGGTCTGGGTAACCCCACGAGCCTTCCATGCTGGCCCCAATGTACTGCAGCGACAACTCCACCCGCAGCAACCTCGGGGCAGCGTCCCTACGTTCACTACCACAGATGTACCACATTGCTCATCCAGATTCTTTTCACCCATAACAAATGAAACAATGGGTCACATCTACAGCTAAGAGAAAACAGAATTCAGCATAATTAGAGGAGAGGATTCGTCACTCATCAGATTGAAAATATGGAACATTTCTGCCAAAAGACAACTCCGACGCTAAATATCTCCATGGCAAACGTGGACCAATTCTTGGAGAGCCTTGCTGCTAATATTGCCCCCAATGACCCACAGTGCAAAAAAGTGTTTTGTGACCAATTTGCCAACTAGGATACTATCAGAGAAGGGCTGGGGAGGAGGGGACTGCTAAAATCATTGCACAATTCATTTTATAAATTCAAATATCCTGATCTCTTCTGGGTGAATATTACTAAGTGGTTTCCAAGCACTTCTTTCAAATATTAAACATAGTGAGAATCTTTCAAACACCGATCCTTGCAGAGGTAGGAATAGATATTCAAAAGTTAGCCATTTATCTAAGTTAGCTGGATAGACTTACATGGGATATTCAGCAGCACAGCCATGCTGAATAAATGGATACTTAGGCAGATAAGTCTATTGAGCAGGTCTCTTACCCAGAAAAGTTATCCCCCTAACGCTGAATATCGCTACTTAGCTGGCTAACTTATCCAACTAAATAGCGCTGCTCCTATCTGCCCACTGCCCACCCACAACTTATCTGTTGAACATAACTGTGATGCCAGTTCACCCAGTCCTTTGGCTCCCCTAAATCCTCCAGCGCGTCACCCTGAACCCCCACAGTTAATCCAGACCTCCCACTCAAAACCTGAAAACAGAAATGTCCAATTTCACTTGCAGGAGTTAATTAGCATGTGTAAAAATGTATGAATAAGTTCAGTAATGTATGCACGTACGTCCAAATTTTAAAAGGGCCGTGCACGTAAATTTCGGGGGTTACGCCTGTGGCCAGGCCTTGCATGCACTGCACGCGTTTTTAGAACGGGCCCAGGCATGCGCGTATTCCCTGATACGCGTCAAACTGCCGGCCTGTCTGAAAGGGGAGGGCTGGGGGCGTGGTCTGGGTGGGGAGGCGCAGGGTTCGGGATGGGACAATGCCATTAGACGCTCTTCTGGGAGAAGCGCGTGCCGGCTGCTGGCTGGCGCATGGAAGATATTTCTGCTCCAGAAAGCATTGAATTTAAAAAAAAAAAGGGGTTAGTTAGGATTAGTTTAGGGGGTCGGGGAGGAGAGGAGAAAAGGGAGAAAGGGTAGATGGGGGAAAGGAAAGTTCCCTCCCAGTCCGCTCCTTAATTGGAGCGGACTGGGAGGGAACTGGGCAAAGGCCCGATCACGTTGCCACGCATACCATAGAAAATTCCCTTCCCTGCGAGCGAGTAACGGGCCGTCCGCACATTCATGCGCAGATGTTAAAATCTGGCGTGTATGTGCGCACAGGTCTCGTAGTTATAATATGTACGCGCTGACGCGCGCATGTTATAAAATGATCGCGTCCATGTGCGTGCGCTGGGAACTGTGCACACGTGGACATGCACACGCTCCTTTTAAAATCGATCCCATACTATATATCTTTTACAAATTTGCAACTACCGCGTGTACTTCTGAACCCTTCCCCTCGGTAAAATATATGCACAAAACCAAAAATGCGTGCTCACTCTTGATGCTTATAAAATAACGTAGACGCACATGCATGCTACTTACACATGCACAGGCTATTTTAACATGCAGAGCCCTTTGAAAACCCAGTGAGAGAAAACCCTTATTAAATTGCTATAAAACCAGGAAATGCATGTAGATAGTGAAGAAAGTAGAATGGTATTGGCAAAACAGTTCTGGAGAAGGCCAAAGGAAAGTTGTCGTAAATATGGTTCACAATAGAAAGTTTTGTCTTGAGAAAAGATGTCTGGGAATACTTACTGCATTCAATCTGAGGACAGCATGGGTTATCTGGCAGTAACACTTGGACTGGTTCAAACCCTTCTTTGTTGCAAGAGTCTAGTGTGGGTTCTGCACATATAACTGGGGTGCACCACACAGTGTAATCGTCCTTATTACAAATACAGTCCTGACAGTTGCTGTTCCACATTTCTCCTGGCTATAACATTGGAAGAGAACAAGTATTATTGTAGTTTAGAGATACTGGTTTAGAAGCCTCTCATGAGAGAGACTATGTCAAACGTCTTCTGAAAATCCAAATATACCAAATCTATTGGTTCACCATTGTCCACATGTTTATTCACCCCTTCAAAAAAATGTTTGAGATTTGTGAGGCAAGACTTCCCTTGGGTAAATCCATGCTGGCTGTGTCCCATTAAAACATGTCTATCTAAATATTTTGTGATTTTATTCTTTATAACCGTTTCCATGATTTTTTCCAGCACTGAAGTCCGGCTCACCGGTCTCAAGAAAGATATAGAGAAGGGTGACCAAGGGTGACCAAGGGTGACCAAGGGTGACCAAGGGTGAAAAGGTATAGAGAAGGGTGACCAAGATGATAAAGGGGATGGAACAATTCCCCTATGAAGAACGGCTAAAGAGGTTAGGACTCTTCAGCTTGGAGAAGAGACATTTGAGGGGAGATACGATAGAGGTCTATAAAATAATGAGTGGAATGGAACGAGTAAACATTAATCAGCTGTTTACTCTTTTGAAAAGTTCAAAGACCAGGGGACACGCAATGAAGTTACTGGGTAATACATTTAAAACTAATAAGAGAAAATATTTTTTCACTCAACGCATAATTAAGCTCTGGAATTTGTTGCCAGAGGATGTGGTGAAAGCTATTAGTGTAGCTGCATTTAAAAAAGGTTTGGACAAGTTCCTGTAAGAAAAATCCATTAACCATTATTAAGGTAGAGTTGCAGAAATCCACTGCTTGGAAGCAGCTTGGAATCAATCTATCTACTCCTTGGGATCCTGCCAGGTACTTGTGGCAAGTCTTATGTTCTTATTAATAGCTCCAGCTCACCAGTTCTACCAATTAGGGGTAACTAATTTATCTCCTGGTTCCCAATCTACATTTTTTCCCTGTTAGCATGAGACCAGGACATGGACGAATTAGCCAAATAACTTACCTGGCTGATTCTGATATTTGGAGTTAACTGAATAAGTTATTTTCCAATCTCCAGATGTACCTGAGAGATTGGTTTGGGCTTGTTGACTGAATCCTCTTCCTTCCCTGGCAGGTGTGAATGTTATAAAATAGCCTGGCTGCATGCACGTGTGCCAAATTTTAAGTGGGCACATGCATGGGCATGCAAATCCTGCTTCTACTGGGTAAGTTGGAGGATTTTAAAAGGGGCACGCGCGACACCATTACCAGTTTACCAATTCATCCACCAATTTGCCCAGTTAACAGATGGGTCCTCCAGACCCCTCTGATTTGACAGTCTGTACTCCCCCCGGTTACCCCAGACCCTTTAAACCACTCCGAAGTGACTCAATCTTTTTATTTTATAACTTACACGCCTTCCATAGCATTAGTAAAGTTACGTGCAAGGGACCTTGGCGCGTGCTGGGGCGCGTAAATACGCTTTTAGCTGGGCCCCAACACGCCCATGCCCCGCCCCCTTTTGTAAAGTTTTGAGATGTGTGCGCAACGGCATTTACACGCAAATCTGGGCACTTTTAAAAATACGGTCGGCGCACGCAAGCCCAACGCAAGCACTCCCTAATCAACGTGCGCGCCGGGCTTTTAAACATTGACCTTTAATCTTTTTTCCCCAGAGGACTTCCAAGGGAGAACAAGCAACCAAAGGAAAGCAACAGAGCACATCTATCCTGCATTCCTCGCAAAGGTTCATTAACATAATATCCGTCCATGCTGACTAGCACACACAGGCAGCTATTCTGAAAATAAATCAGGAGAAACGAATCAAACAAAAAATGTTTTGTGGGCACATCTCTACTGTCCAAGACCTTTTTTTTATGTCACGCAGAGTACGGGAAACAATTTCACACAATACTAAACTGCAAAGCAAAAAGACCTATACAGGTAACTCACCAGTTTGAGTTCACCATTTGGTCCTGTGCAATCTAAAAGAAATGAAGACAGTTGTTGGTATATCTTCTCTTAAATCATTATTCAAAGTTTTCTGAAGGGGAGATGAAAAATGTTCAATGCTTTGGGGGCTTGATGTATCATTGTGTTCAAAGGAAAAATAAGTAGGGAGGCACAGAAGAGGTAATTTTCAAAGGAAAATGTAAATCTAACTATATAACATGCTATCATAGCAGTTTTCACTTAAAGTGGTTAAAACCTATTAACAATTCAATAGCATATATTGTAGCGCGTAATTTACTTGTGCTCAAAACAAACGCAAGTTAGGGTTAGTTTAGGGGTCGGCGAGGAGAGGGGAAAAGGGAGGAAGGGTAGATAAGGGTAAAGGAAAGTTCCCTCCCAGTCCGCTCCTTAATTGAAGCAGACCAGAGGGAACTGGGCAAAGGCCCGATCGCGTCGCCGCTCATAATTTTAAAAAAATCCTCCCCCGCCCCCGCGCTCAGAAGGAGCCACCCACCCACACATGCTTACATGAATCCTATTTTATAATATGTGCGTGCCAACGCCGGGAACTTTACGCACATGGACGCGTGCGGGCCTTTTATAATCTAGCCCTTAACGTGTATAAATAAGCTTTTGAAAATTGCTTTAATACATGCTATTGAATTGTCAATAGGTTTTACCCCCATTAAATACACTTAAAGGTGAATTTTTAAACTGGCGCCTGGGCGTCCATGTGCGCGCAGTTCCCAGCGCACACATGGATGCAACAATTTTATAACATGCACGCTGGCGATTAAAAATCTGACCATTAACGTGTGTAAATAGGCTTTTGAAAATTGCTACGATAGTATATTACATTTATATTTACATTTTCCTTTCAAAATTACTATGTTAGCTTATTTAGGCCAGGAAGCACCACACTGTGAAGTTTTATCGCAGGAAAGACCCAATATCGTGGGGTGATGGGGTGCTCCCATGATATTTTGCTCCTCTCTCAACAAAATATTCTGGCAGGATCAATGGTAACAATCCATGAGACTAAGCAAGAACACACAAGCCTGTACCAAGTGCAATGGTGGCCACCAACACACAAGGTCACCGTTACGCTAACAGCCATGTGACCCAAGAAGTCAGCCCCCTAAAAGAATAGCAAAAGTCATAGGATTGGGGGGGTCTTCTTAGACCACCCCGCCCATCACGGGGCCATCAATCAAGATGGCCTGGCAGAAAAAGTCCCAAAATAAAAGTTAAAGCAGCTGCACGAGAACGCCCCACCACAACCACCACCCAGCTTTATATTGCATGAACCCCTCTCCCAAACAGAAAGTCCTCCACCCCCCACCCTTTTACAAAATAAAAGTACGTCGGTAGGAGCCCCCCCGCCACCAACCCTCCCATTTACAAGATAAAAATAGGCCGCTAGGTCCCACTATCAATCTCCCCACACCAAAAAGGGCAAAGAAAATCATTGGTGGCCATTCTCCTGACCTTGCCCCGTCTCATGACTAGTCGGCGCCATTTTGGATTGGGGCTTTTCTATTTGTAAGGGTGGTTCACGCACTATGGAGCTGAGTGACGGGGGCTGCTTTAGCTTTTATTTTTTAAATTTTTGTTACCAGGCCACCTCAATTGGTGGCCATGGGGTAGCCAGGGGGGAGGGGGGTCTATTCTTGTAGGGGGATGTCTTCTTGCACAGCATGGCCCTTTAAATCTACTGCAGGACCATCAGGACCTGTGTTAGGGCTTTGGGTCTCCCATGGTAGATTAGCATTTTTGTAAAGTTGTGGATAAAATAGCATGGCTAACAATCAGCCGTGTTATTTTACATAGGACTTGCTATGCATGAGCTTCTTTGCATGGATTTGCAAAACTCATGCATGCAAATGCCAAGCAAAGCAGCTCATTGTGATAGGATCAGGTTTCAGGCCTAATTTATGCGCAATTCTTGCGCCTTGATAAATCGCCCTATAAGTTTGTTAATTTATTCATTCATTATATTTATATTCTGTGTAATCAGCCAAGTCGGTTTTGTTTTACAGTTTTATAGAACAACAATTCACTTTTATACCATCCAGTTCCTGTGCTCAGTTTACAGTTGCTCTTGCTTTCAGAACTGCGATTGTGCATGATTATTTCTGAATAAAGAGTTATGGGGTCCCATATCTAACAAATAATATGTAACCTTCATGGACTGCAAGGGTGTTGTGTTTCTCTTCTTCAATCCCAGGATCAGTCAGGGTCCACCAGGGATCACTACTTGGTGACCCGAAATTAATCCAGGGGAAAACTTACCCGGCTTCAACAAAGTCCACTGTCCACACCAAGGATTGGTTCCAAACAAAGAAAACATTTATTGTAGATGCAAAAGGCAAACAGGTACTCAGAAGAATCTTGTAATGCTTGATTGGACACTGTCCATTTGAAAGCGATTCCTTCAGCAAACTCAATCTTCATGAAATAGGGGGGAACCCACTCACAGCTCCCTTCAGCCCCCAAGGCCTTCGGGGTAGCATATTTAATACACAGCTCACTCTGCCGGAGCGGTCCCAGGAATAATTCTACTCCTTTACTTAATGGGTTTCTTATCCTGATAGGCCCCTCAGCCTTAAACTGCAACTTGGCATTTCTTCTATTCCTTGCTGCGGCGAGCCTGGATGCCTCAGAAGCCCTTCCTAGTCCCAGGACTCCTGAACACCGACCACACTAGGTGCCTGGGGGCCCCATCCCCACGTGGAGGGAATGTTACCTTCTCCCTTACCACACTCTCACATCCCCATATGCTCTCCCGCCCTTGACCAGGAAGGGAAATCCTACAGCACATAGCTCCTGACATTTGCATGAGCCTATCCACCTCGGTACCCCTCCCACTGCAGGAGAGGCTTGCACTGTGCAAGAGCTCTGTGGTGGACAGAACTCACTCACCGTCCAATGAACCCCAATAATAGGGTCTCTCTAGCACCGGTTAGTAACCTGGGGCTCAGGTTACAAATAAATCCTACAATGGTATATGAAATGAATATAAGCTTTGGGCTGTAGTTTGGAAATACAGTCATACAGGGTAATTTTCAAAGGAAAATGTAAATGTAACATAACTGTCGTAGCAGTTTTCAAAAGCCCATTTACCCGCATTAAGTGAGCTTAACACGGGTACAACCTATTGAAAATTCAATAGCATATATTGTAACAATTTTCTAAAGCCTTGAAAACTGCTTACCCAGTAAAGTCAATTAAGCTCGGATCATTTTTGTGAGCATGTCAAACCAAAAAGGAAGAAGACTATATTAAGAAAATCTGAGCGTACTGGTTTCGGGCTCCTGTGAGCATCCTGAATGATTCACTTAAGTATGCTGTTCATTGGGAGGGAGCTGTATATAGGGATGGACTTACATTCACACTCAGACTGGTAGCAGCAACCATCATGATCATAGACTCTTTTAGGGGGCAGTCCGCCAGCACATATTACGTTCTTCACAGGTGGGCATGTCACAAATTCCATAATAAGCGTGCCGCCTGCCATACAGGTTGCATTAAAACATTTGCTGTGGTTGCGGTTTGTCTGAAATCACAAAGGAAATGGACATGTTGCACATACTTGTAATATTTCATGTTCTTTACCAACGAGTGGGGAAATTCAGGACTGGCTCAGACTGTTCTTTTTTTTGGCCTGGAGTCAAGTAGTGGATGCAAGCTCCAGAGGCGTTTCAGAGAGTAGCCCATCCAAGGTATGCCCAAAACAAACCTATTTAGTACTAGTGTGCACACACTTCTGTTTCATTTTCTTTTTCAGGGGTGTGTTTCCTTTAATTTGAGGTTTGTTTTGCTTCTTGTCATGTCTTTGAATGAGAAAAACAACCTGAAACAAAATGAAAAACAAAACCAAAAAAACTCCCCAAACCTCTGGGCATCTTCTATTCCTTCACCCCAGACCCTCTCACTCTACAGTTAAAAATGTCTTCACGGGGCAGATGGGAATTTGTGAGCTCTGGTTGCACCTCCTCTGCTGCCGCCGGTACACCAAACCCAGCCTCTTCCTGCCAGCATCGTTTCCAATAGGGGTATGCACGCCAAATAACTTTGCTTCGTTCTGATCTCTTTCATTGGGAGGAGGGATTTGTTTTTTTAATCAGAATTTAATTTCAGTTAGAATGATTTTGTTTCAGCAAACAGTGTGTGCTGTTTCCAAATAGTGTCTTCTTTTTGCCATAATGAATAAAATAATTTTTTTTTCATTTGAACATGAAACAAAATAACATAGAAATGACGGCAGAAGAAGACCAAGTGGCCCATCCAATCTGCCCAGCAAGCTTTCACACTTGTTTTTTTCTCATACTTATCTGTTACTCTTGGTCCTTAGTAACCTTTTGGTTCCAATTCCCTTCCACTCCCGCTATTAATGTAGAGAGCAGTGATGGAGCTGCATCTAAGTGAAGTATCTAGCTTGATTGGTTAGGGGTAGTAACTGCCTCAATAAGCAAGCTACTCCCACACTTATTTGTTTACCCAGCCTGTGCAATTCAGTCCTTGTTGGTTGTTGTCTGAATATAAATCCACTTTTCTTCATTCCCCCTGCCATTGAAGCAGAGACCTATGCTGGATATGCATTGAAAGTGAAGTATCAGGCTTAATAAGGGTGTGTAGCCCATCCCCCCCCCCCCCACTCAGGTAATACAGGGAACTTGCCACCAAGGAAGGGGGGTAACTGCAGCAGAAGATCCCCACCTGCTCCTGTGGAGAAAGGAAGACTAAAGGGGGGGGGGGGTTTGCGGGTTACTGGATCCAGTGCCCATCCAAATCCAGATTCCACTTTTTTCCTTTGTCACATATAAAATCGGCGCGTCCATGTGTGCGCTCCGAGAACCACACGCACAAGGGCGCGCACATTATAATAACTACCCCAGTATCTTTTAGAAAAAAATAAACTCTCAATGTAATTAAACCTTTTACCAAAATACAAAAACACCTTTTTTACAATCTAATTCTTTTCTGATCGGTGTGTTCATGAAATAACCTCTTGGCACAGCTTGTTGATCACTGCTTGCAACCCCCCCTCTGAACTCATGGTCATTGTGGTAACCCTAGCTGCCTGCTCCTCCACCGATGGGGGAGAAATGTTAACGTGAGCCTTCAGGGAGGCTCTCTCTTCTTGCAAGCTCTTAAACGGCTCTGCCCAGCCAGTAACTTTGTTTACTTGGGCCAGCATGCGGGCTGGGGAATCCAATTTTTCCAGAACACTGACTTGCTCTTCCTCATCCCGGCTCACCGATAGGGGCTGTAGGAATGCTGAGGAAGTAATCCTCCTCCTCTTGGATCCTCAGAGGAATGATCCATCCTATTCACATGCGGGAGGGGGGAAGTCTTTCTTCTCTGACAACTCTCCTGAGAAGGGTCTCCAGTCACCTCAGGAAATTCAAAAGTTTCTTTCCCTCATTCTGGATTGGTTTTCCAGAACCGGAAAAGTAGATCAGGACCACTTATTGTGGCACCAAAAGTGCTTTCCGAGGTGCCTAGGAGCTTCACTGTGGTGGTGGTGGTGGTGTGAGGATTTTCTGCCTGTAGAGCCCTGAATATTTCTATCGCTGGAACTCTCCAACTGTTTGCGACATAGCGCCACTTGTCCGCATCGTAGCAATCCCGCTCCTGCACCATTTGTGTGGCCTGCTCCATCTCCAGGCACTGGAATTCATCCAGGAAAGATTCTCAGGCGCTTCCAGGCATTTCTCTTGGGGGTGCAATCTCTGAGCCACTGCTAGTATAACAGAAGTCACGTCCAAGGACGTGGTCCTCACAGGGGGGAAACACTGATTTCATATCTTGCTAGGTTTTCCCCGTTTTTCCCCCAAGAGGGAGGTAAGCTCTTCCTGGAGTGCACTGTCCTTAGGGGGTTTCTTCTGTGGCCCTTTCTGCTTTAGTCAGCACCTCCGTCCTCCAGGGTTGATGCTCCCTGGAGGGTTCTGTCATTTCTGGTGGGGCTTCAAGCGTCTCGGCATGCCAACTCCCACAAAGGACAGCTAGGGTTTCCTGTGTGGAGCGATGCCCACCACCCATAGGACTTCCTATGTCTCATCTCATACTGCTCCTCCATCCCAGACTGGACCTTCCGGGAGTTTGCCTCCAGGAAGACCCAAGCAGGATCCACTCCCTCATCTTTGTACTAATTAATAAAAGACTGCACCTCCATTGTTACAACTTTCTCTAAATACCAGGACAGAATGCACACTTATTTAGGGCACAGGACCACCCATCCCCACCCCCCCCCCCTTCATATAGGCCACAACTTCAGTGTGGCACCCTCCTCAGGTAATACAGGGAACCTGCCCCCAAGGGAGGGGGTAACTGCAGCCAAAGCACCCCATCTGCTCCTGTGGGTAAAGGAAAAGGAACAGGTCGATGCAGAAAGGTGCGTTCACAGCTGAATGTACCTAGCTGCCTGCACGTCAAGGTGCGTTTTCTGCAAGCAAAATGTACTGCCGATCCAGCCAGCAGTTTTGCGCACAGAAAAAAAAAAACACATTTCCAAACTGCAGTACCGCTTAGCGCCTTCGTATGCAAATCACATGCAAATGAGAGCATTAAGCATTACCACCTGAACCAAAGAGACTGCATCTGGAAACTTTACCCCTGGAGTTAAGATTTTAGAAGTAAGTAAAAAAGTTTTCAAAGTTTTAAAAATAGTCACAAAAACTCGCCGGGTAAGGGCCGGCAGCCACCGCCACTTACCCGATGAGTAGCTGACTTATTTGGGTAAGTGGCAGCAGCTGCCGCCGCCGTCATTCAGCCAGATAAATACTGCTTTATCCATCCCTGTGGCAGCGGGAAGCAGCAGCCAGATAGACGCATCAGTCAGTACTTACACGGCTAAGTAGCAGCAGCCCACAGCAGATAGCCATCTAAGTACCGATCTGTCCATCTTTCTAGTGGCTGCAGATAAATCAGTATTCGTCTGGCTTAGTGACGACGGCAGATGCGGCCACTTCCCCGGAGAGCCCGTCAGGGTTGCCGCCACCCCCTTCCCTAGTCATAAAGCTGTGTTCGTCCCGTGCCGAAAGCACTTTTTACAATTGTTACATGTTTTTTTTAAATCCCCGAGGCATTAGCATTTCATTGGCTTCCTGCATCGGAAGTTTAAAAAGCTAATAATCTTGGTGTTTAAAAACGCGTGCTAAAAGCCGGCGCACATTTTATAAGCGCCACGGTTACTGCGGGTTACAATAGAGCAAGTGGAGGAGGTGGATCCAGTGCCCTCCCAAATCCACATTCCCTGTTTTGTCTTTGTCAGACCTGCTTCCTTAGAGAGAGATACCACACACAAAACAATCTGTCAACACTTTACGGCACTCATTATGAATAAACTGGGGAATAACAGTGGGAAATGGCATTAATGCAGCAGGGAAAACACAGTTATCCTAAACAGGCAATATATTCATACATACATGTATGTGTATATATATATATATATATATATATATATATATATATATATATATATATATATATATATATATATATATATATATATATATATATATATATATATATATATATATATATATATAGGTAATAACTTCACTAATTCTGAACAGTAAGCTAATTACTTAGTATCCAAGAATGTCAACACCCTCTGATGGTATCAGCACTCTTGGTGCACATTAATGGTGAGGGCCTTGGTTGCATTAAATCAGGATAGCATTAAATCAGGATAGCAGCATCAGGATCCAAGGTCAAATGTCTTAACCCTGTGAAAAAGCTCCTTACTGCAGCTCTGAATCACAAGGCTATCCTCAGGGAACTGACAGTCAGATGTGAGCAGCTTACAGGCAGGGAATTTAGAGAGAGGGTTTTTTTCCCCCTCTGGCCTCTGTTATGTTAATCTAGAAGAGAGGTAGGCAGCTCCAGTCCTGGAGTGCCACAAACATGTCTGATTTTCAGGATCCACAATGATGAATATGCATGCTATACATTCGCATAACAGAGTTGCCTATCCCTGGTCTGAGAAGAACAGTCTCTCTCCTCTCTCACCATAACTTTCTAGAACTCTGATCACACTTATCTGATCTCTTTCTCAGTAGAGAGTTTCCAAAAGGAGCTCCCAGCTTCACTATCCGTGGATGCCTCTCTAGCAGCGCAACCAGGCTCTCAGTCTCTGGCCAGCTGATTCCTTCTCTCTTCTTCCCATGTCCTGAATGCAGACTTTTTCTTGCTAATTCTCCAGGCACAGTTCAAGTCACTGCCCTCTCACAGCCCAGGAAATCCAGCTTGCTTAGTCCACAACAAATAAATCAGCCAATCCCTCACTAGCGAGCTCTCATTGGATGACCAAAGTTAGGTGACCTCCTGAGGCAGGCAAGCTATGTCAGCAATAGAGGTTTTTTCCCTCTTCTTCTCCAAGTGGTTAATCCTGCAGCTGCTGGTTTTGCAGGGACTGCTACTAAAAGCTGTATGTTTTATGTTTGAACTCAACTTTCAACTAAGTGAACTCAACTTTCCACAATGATGATTCTTGCAGCTAGCAGGTTGCACAGAGTAGGTAAATCTGAGGCACGGTTTTAAGAGTTCAGTTGTAAGTAACTGTTCTTTGCTTCACTATACAGTACCAACCCCCAAGTAAGCTCATGGGGGCAGGGACCCACTTTAGGGGCCCCTGCCACAGGTGTTTGGCTGCATTTTTCTGCAGGTGTTTCACTGCATATTTCTCACAGAATTCCCTTCCTGCACAGTTGCACAGAATCTGTGCAGAATTCGCAGGCCCCGGCGTGCCACGAGCGGAGGCCAGCCCGCTCACGGTGAAGAAGGAGTAGACCTCAGCGTGCTGTAAGCAGAGGCTATCCTGCTCGCAGCAAGGATGGAGCAGGCCTTGGTGAGAGTGAGTATGTGTGCGTGTATGTGTAAGACTGCGAGCCTGGGTGGTGAGAGAGAGCATGTGTGAGGGTGCGTGGATATGGATGCCAGAGGGAGCCTGTGTGGGTGTGTGTGTGAGAGAGGGAACCTGTATGTGTGTGTATGTGAGAGAGAAGGGGGCTCTACATAAGGGTGTGTCTGCATCAGAGAGAGAGCAGGGAGCCTGTATGAGGGGATGTGTGTGTGCGATAGAGAGGGGAGCCTGTATGAGGGGCAATATTGAGAGAGGGGTCAAACTCTGGGAGTGGAGATAGAGTGGAAGGGATTGAGCCTGGAGGGGGAGGGGACAGATAGTGGCAGATGGAGGAGGCAGGGTCTGAAAGGGCAAAGTGAAAGGAGACTGGTCAGGGGAGTAGAGAGAGAGGGTGGAAGGGACACTCTTACAGTGACCTTCTAGAGAAATTCTGCTCAAAATATTTAAAAATCTGCATGTTTAAGTAATAACTTTTTTCTGTATTACATTTTAAATTAAGTACTTGAAGACTGTCATGTATATTGTGTTATTTTGACCCAATATAAAGTATGCAGAAATTTTCAGAATTTTATTTGCGCAGAATTCTGCGCAAATTTTATTTGCGCAGAATTCCCCCAAGGGTAACTGCTGTTTATGGTGCAGCAGTTGTAAGCTAGTGGTCTTATAACTCATCTCAAAGCCTAGTTACAGCTCTTTATGATGATATACTCTCACTATTTATCTTTTCTGTTCAAATGTTTAGAACGTCCGTTGCTTTTCCTACTGCCTTTCTACTACAGTCATTATTATTTATTTTCCTTTCATTTGTGTATATCTAGCAGTTTGAGTAAACATACTAGTCTTTCTTTGGTACTTCCTGCCTCATGTAGCTTTCAGCTATTAGACATCATCACTGAAGCAGACTCATCATTACGTGAAACAGAAATCTTAAGTGACTGGCTTACTGCAGTGGTTGGCTCCTGCCGCCTCTCAGTGCTTGTTGGGGCTGTTGATGGGCAAGGTCCCAGGAATCTCTCAGCTTCACACTTCTCACTGCAAACGGCATAAACGACACAGCCAGTCGTGTCTGTTATATTGTAGATGACCTCCCCTGTACCAAAATAAACATGAAATTAGAAATTCTGCAACTGCACAACAGAACAACTTATCAGAACAATGATCAAATTAAAATCTGAGTACAATTATCACTGCTCTCCTTATTTTGGGAAAATGTTCCATTTGGTCTGAAGGTGTTTCTGTATCCTCGCTATATGTTAAATATTCTACCCCTTTCTGGGGGCTATTTCCAATAGCCTATACCGAGTTGCAATGTAAATACTCACTTTTATGGCACCTAGTTTATAGCTCATTTCAAAGAGAAATTACCAGGTAGTTTCTCTTTGACAATTAACTAAAAGCACTTTCATACTCAGTACCTGCTGTCTGTGCAGCTAGCCAATCAGGGATAAAGTAGCACATGTACCTCTCCTCCTCCAACCTAAACACGCATCCCCATCTCCTGGTTGGAGGAGGAGAGTGGGTGTGTACATTCAATTTTCAAAGGTACATGTGCTATTTTATCCCTGATTGGCTAGCTGCACAGACAGCAGGTACTGAGTATGAAAGTGTTTTTAGCTAATTGCCAAAGAGAAACTACCTGGTAATTTCTCTTTGAAAATGAGCTATAAAGTAGGTGCCATAAAAGTGAGTGTTTGCATTGCGATAACACTTTAGAAAATAACCCCCTAAGTTGGCTCATTTAAGTTAACTTTTTTCTTTTTAATTCTGAAATGTATTTTATTTATTATCTAGTTATATTATTTATTTGTTTTTATTGTTTTTATTTGATTTCATTTTTGCTATGTGCTGTTTTAGTTTTATTTTTATAATCATTTAATGTATGTTTTATTTTACTTTATGATTATGTATGTGAAGATGTTCATCGCCTAGGCCTTTTGTGTTAGGCGATCCAGAAATTCAAATAAAATGTAAAGATTCAAGACAGCATTGTTTGTACAGAAGTAGGTATTATCAGATGAATCTAAATTCCTTTGATTAGGTGACCTGACAGTTGGATCAGGGGAGAGCACAAGATGTAGTGTACTTGGATTTCAGTAAAATCTGTGACATGGTTCTACATAGGCCACATGCAACTGCTATGGGCCCTAGATTGGGATAAAACTGGTTGAATAGTAGACAACAAAGGGAAGTAGTAAATGGAGTTTAGTCTGAGGATGGGGTTTTACTAGCAGTTTACTGCAGGTATTGGTCCCTGGACCAGTTATTTTCAATATTTTTGCAAGTGACACCGAGGAAGGATTGTTGGGGAAGGTTAGTCACCACAATCTGCAACAGGGTAGACAGCCAAGAAGATGTGAAAAACATGAAGAGGAATCTCGTGAAACTCGAGAAATAGTCTAGGGTCTGGCAGCTAAGATTTAATGCTAAGAAATATTGATTTATGCATTTAGGCTGCAAAATACCAAGGGAGAGGTATAGTATAGGGGGTGAAATTCTTCTAAGCATAAAAGAAGAATAGGTTCTGGAGTGATCATGTCTGATGCTCTTCAAATGGCCAAACAGGTGGATAAGGCAATTGCAAAAGCCAGAAATATGCTTGGCTATATAAGAAAAGGGAGGTGATATTGCCCCTGTATAGGTCCCTGGTGAGACATCATTTGGAATATTGTGTATGATTCTGGACATTGCACCTCTAAAAGAACTCAGTCTAGAGGGTGGCTACTAAAATGATCAATGGTCGTCATTCTAAAGATTAGCAGTTCAGACTTAAAGATCTAAACATATATACTTCTCAAGAAAGATGGAATGGGGAGATATGATGGAGACATTTAAATACCTCCAAGATTTCCATGGAAGGCTCTAGAACAAGGGATCATAGGATGAAGATTAAAGAGGGTTAACTCAGGAACGATCAAGGGAAATATTTCTTTACAGGTTCTTGCCAGGTATTTGTAGCCTGGATTGGCCACTGTTAAAAAAAGAATGTTGTGCTTGATGGACCCTTGGTCTGACCCAGTATGGCAATTTCTTATGTTCTAATTTCTTAAGGCAGTGGATGCATGAAACGGCCTCTCAGTGGAGGTGGTGGAGACAAGAACAATATCTGAATTTAAGAAAGCAAAGGATAAACACAAGGGATCTCAAATGGAGTAATAGGGATTGTAAAGCTGATTAGTTGGTGTGGACAGGCAGCCTCTAATTAGTGAATCATGGTAATAGATGCATGAGATTTTACACATCCATAAGAAACATTAATTTACAGGAGGACATTTTCAAATAGCCCACGTAACTGCAAACTGTCGGGCCGATACAGTAAAGCATGGCCGCGGTTGCGCGGTTTTTAACCCGCTTTGGACGTACGTTTTGAGCACATAAGATGGACGCGCAATTCAGTATCAGCTTTTACGCATCCTTAGCGCTAGCCGAAAAAGACGCGTATCCATTTCCGCACGCCGCATGCATATGATATATTAATGATCGGATTAGCTGTTCCCTCCGATACAGTAATGTGCGCCCAAATTATCGCGTTCTTAACCAGCTTATTTACCGCATCTTTAACCTCTATATTTACCGCCTACCCTGACCCTGGCGTTAGTGTGGTGTTCAGTCAGCTTCGGACCGGACAGCGTCATGGACAACATGCATATATTGGCTCTGGCGATCTTTTTCATTCGGTTGAGAAGCAGAATGAGAAATGCTCGGCAAGCGAATTCTACAAGGCAGATTGGAGAGGCCAACAGGGGAGCCCAGCAGCAAGGAGAACCCAGCCAACCGGAGAACCCAGCAGCAAGACCAGAGGAGGTATGTGTTCATCGCTGGGCCTCTCTGAGGCTCCGAGGGTCTAGTAAAGACATGGACGCCTCTACAGACGCCGGAGAGATGGGAGCCGCGCCAGGTCTTCCTCCGGCATCTACTAGACGTCCTGAGGCTCCGAGTGTCCAGCGGAGACATGGACGCCTCTATGGATGCCGAAGAGATGGGAGCCGTGCCAGACCTTCCGGCATCTGCTAGGCGTCCTGAGGCTGGGGGAGGGGGGGCAGCAGACGCCTATACAGACGCCTATACGGATGCCTTCCTCCTTGCATGTCCATGCTCGGAGGCCCCAACCTTGGACATCCAGCCGGGTGCTCAAGGCAGTGGCCATGGATGTTGTAAGGCAGCGGGGCCTCCCCTCTGATCATGGATGCCCAGAAAGAAGCGGGAACGTCCATGAACGGAAGCCACGACCTTGGATGTCTGGCCAGGCACTCAAGGCAACAGCCATGGACGTTTGGAAGGCAGCGTTCCCGTCTCTTTCTGGGCGTCCATGCTCAGAGACCCCGACCTTCACCGATGCCCGGACATCCTTGCACGTCCTTAAGCGCCCGGACGTGGAAGTTTGGGGGTGGCCTCCGATCAAGGACGTCCGGATGCTCAGGACAGCGGCCCCGGTGTCCATGCAGGGTCTGTAGAAAAGAACCATCCACTTATCTGCTGGAATGACATTTGAAATGACATTTGAAATGACAGGTATGGTGCCAGTTCACCCTGGATACTGGATAGGCACTGTATACCGCTCTATACAGTAAAATGGATTGCGAACGCCTACTGTTTCATAGGTGTGCCTTTGACGCTCCTTTGCCGCCGCTTGGATTTGAGTCTAATTTGAATACTGAATCGAGCGGCTTGCGAACTTTGCACACTTTTTTTTATGCGTCGGTACTGTATCAGCCTGTATGTGGGCACTTTTAATAAGTGTACTTTAAGGAAATTTTCAAAGAGAAATTACCCATGTTGTTTTTCATTGAGAACTAACATCTGCAAACTTTGCATTTTCTACATGTGCAGGTTGCTCGGGAGCAAGGGGGAACAGAGCATTTAAGTATGGAAATCAAATGTACACGTCCTGTTTTCCTCCCCCTGCCTCCGCACACCCACAGGAATGCCTTTTTTTTTTTTTAAGCTGTGTGTTTATAACAGGATATAATCAATATACCCAATTCTGACGTAAAATCTGTAGGATAACTGGACCCCAACTTGGCCATCCAACCAACCATCTCTGCTGTACCATTAAACTGGATGCATAGCCCAATAGGGGCCCCACACTCTGTTATATACCAAAGATTTATGTCGTAATGAATAAGTAAGCTTTTCAATTATAGCTATGTCTTTAAGCTGTTTGTGCTAGTGCTCCTTTTTAATATCAGATAAAAGTAAATATACTATATAAACATAAAAGGTCCAACAAAATTCATCCAGTCTACCCAGTTATTCTGTCCACACTGCTAAGGATATATTCAGCTTGCAAAGTATCTCTAATCCAGGAGAGACATTTTTGTCTTCCTCCTATGGGCAAGAGCAGCAGTGGCCCTTGCACTGGATAGCAGGGGGCCCATTGCACGAGCACACAGGGTGACTCTATCTGGTGACGCAGGGAGCCCAGGTGACTCTACCGGCCAGTGGCCTGCATATCTGGCAGCAAACAGCCCTCATCTTCCTGTTTTAGCCCCTCCCCTCCCAGGCAGCGTGTAGGGACAGGAGAGGAGGGGATGAGTTTAAAGTAGACAGAGCACAGAGCAGAGCTAAAAGATCCACTCTGCTCCTTATTCCAGCCCTTTCCCTGGGATCATTCACGTACAGGAAAGCAGGGGGTAGAGCCTGGAGGACATACTGCAGGGTGAAGAATAGCCACTCTGTTCCCTAATCAGCCTCTCCCCTCCTTTTGTTTCCCCCTTTACCCTCTAGTCTGCAGGGAACAGAAAGGGAGGTGTGAGACTGAAGTGAACAGCAAGACAAGGATGAATTCAGTTTTGGAATGCATATTTCTATTTTTAATTTGTGGTCACTAATTTTGCATTTGGTGAGGCTCTGTATTCTGCATGTGTGACCAAGATGAGGTATTCTGCTAGGGTGTAGTTTCTGAGTAGGGATTTAGTACTCCAACTTGTTTTTTGTTTTTTTTTTATTGGTGTTCCAGGGCAATGGAGAACTATTACAGTTTTGCCTTTTCATATAGGGTTCTGGATGTCAGAGTAATGGGAGTTTGTGCTATTTTGGAATGGCAGGTTTGATATAGAAGTTCTGAGAGAACATTTTGTGAAGGGTGTTGCATTATTTCATACAGTTTCAGATAATGGAAGAAGTTAATGTCACTTTTACTGAGGTGACAATAGAAATTGAAATTTTTTTTGAGTAAACTAGCATAGGTCAACTAGCCATTTTAGAGATTACCTTCTACCAAAGCACCTTGGATTACTTTGAATTTGCAAATGTATATATTTCTTGACTTTTTTAGACAGTCTACCCCCAAAAATCAGAGATGACACATTCATCAGATACTGTAACATGATTTCTGAAACATATTTGTATTATATATATATATTTATACCTATCTGTAAATGATAGGGATGGGCATTCGGGAGAAACAAAATAAAAAATGAAATGAAATGATATTTCATTTCAGATTGTTTTCAAAATGGAATGAGTTAAACAATGAAATTTCAGCAGAATCTTGTTTTGTTTTGAACATCTATAAAAAAAAAAAAAAGTCACTGGTCAAGCCTAGGCCAAGAGCAGAAGCTGGAGACTCACAAAGGGAGTAGGCCGAGACCCAAAGCAGGGGTCCCAGCCTACGCCCAAGGCGACTCCGTCACCTTGGCCTAGGCCTAGACCCGAAGCCTGGGCCTCACCTAGGCATAGGCCATGACCCAAAGAAGGTGCAGCAGCCTACACCTGAGTGTGATGCCACAGTCTCAGCCTAGCCTTGGCAAGATGCCGGAGCTTAGGCCAAGACCCAAGCAAAAGTCCAGGCCTGGGAAATTTCCTAGAGACCACCTGCCCATACTTACCAAATCCAATCCTGTATCCAGGCATGGTCCTGAAACCGGACCCAGACCCAACACTGGGGCCCAGCCAAAGGCCGGGTCCCGACACCTGGGCCTTGGCCAGGGTCCAGAACCAGGCTTCTCATGGCCCGACCCAGAGGTTGGATCCTGATGCCAGGACTTTGGCCCAGACCCAGGACTGATGCCAGAGGTCGGGTCTGGATGCTTGGGCCTCAGCCCAGGCCTGGAGCCCAGGCCTCAGAGTTCCTCGTTGGCATATTCTTTCTTCGGCTCTTGTTAATCAATTAATGCCATCTGCTGGTGTCATTGTGCTGCAGGTAATTAAGTTTGGCGCACCCTCCCCAGCGGAGGATGCCATTTTGATGTAAGGCAGCTAATTCAACTGCCATACATCAAAATGGAGCTCTTCGCTCAGGTGTTTGCACCGGAGTTCATTAACTCCAGCACAATAATCCCAGCAAACACCGTCAGTTGGTGAATTCCATCTAAAGCAAAGGATCCAGGTAATAAGCACTAGCAGGAGAAAAAAAGAAGATTCAACATAAAAGTAACAAGAACTTTTGTTGCTATTGAGGGAACATTTGTGTAAGGGGTGAGAAGTACTCACCAGTTGCTGCCTAAGGAGTTAATATAATGAACAAAGGAGTTAAAGGATGTCTAAAGGATTTCTTGGAAGGTATTAAATATGGGATTAAGTTCTGATTAAATATTGGGACTGTATATTTTCTACTTTATGTGGGAAGATTCAAGAATCAAATTGGGAAGTGAAGGATTGAACTAATTTCAATCTATATAATCTTAGGAATTTGAGTAAGTAGAAGAAGAAATTTAATTGTAAATATGGAGTGCTCCCAAAGTGATTAAGAGACTTTGCAAAAAGACATAAAGCCACAAGTTTATTCTGTCTGCTGGTTTATTGTTTATTCCTACTAATCAAATATGAGAAGTGTAAACATTATTCAATCATCTGATCAAACATCAATAAAGAAATTGGAAACCACTATTCTTCTTCAGTGTAAATATTGAATGCAAATCCATTATAAATTGGCAGTGAACCAAAGGACAGAGCCAGGGCTTGAGTTCAAAGAAATAAGGTATAAAGTGCATCACCACAACTGGGAGCCTCAAAGACTAAAGGTATCTGTAGAGCAAGACAGAGGGATATGGAGAATCTGGAGGTGATTAAGCAGAAAAGGTCCATCTCTCATTCTCTGCCTCTGGCTGAAGAGTAAAGGTTGGGTACCATTGGGGGTTACATTGTAAACTATTCAGAAGAGTGAAAAACACCCAGAGGATTCCCAAAATACCAAGAAGGAACATAGTACATAGTGAAAACTATTGCATACAAAAATATTATTTTGAAAATGTAAGAAGAAAAAAATTATAGAACACTACTCTGATCAAAAGATAAAATCCTTAAAATCAATCGCAAAACACTTACCAAGAGAGAATAATTTCCCACTGAAATAACAAAGGCAGGGTGTCGATGTAACTGCTGGTGTGGTAACTGTTGCAGAGGGAGTGGTAACTGTTGCAGAGGGAGTGGTGGTTTTGCAGTGGCTTGAGTCATCACAGCACAAAAGTCTGATCTCATAGTCATAACACAATTTATTTCTACCCGGCTGCTCCTGGTTCTTGCACATCAGTCCAAAGGATATGTCGCACCGAACAATTTGGCCAATTTTGTCAAGGCTTACGTCAGGGAAGTTCTTGGCTCGGCACTGGATCTGTTCTGGATTCCGGCAGATTGGCTTCCTTGCTGCTATCAAGTTGTTGTAAGTTTCATAATCTCCACCTGTAATTCCCGGTGAAGGGGAATCAACATTAAACCAGGCTGTCCACTTGCACTGTACATCGCACATTGTACTGGCACTGAAGGTGGTTTGTGTTATGCTGGTGGGGATTGTTGTGCCACATGGCACGTTGCTACAGCATAAGATTTGAATCTCATAATTCAGGCAGATGGGCGGATACTGATCCCTGTTCCGGCATATCAGACCATGCTGTTTATTACAGACTACCTTTTGGTTCAGCTGGTCTAGGGATTTGTCAGGAAAGCTCACTGATCTGCATTTAACATCTTTGGGAGACTGGCAAATTGGATAACCTTTTGCTGTTATTTTCTCAAATGTTTCAAAATCTCCAGAGCCAAGCCGAGGCTGTGGATAGCTGACATCATACCATTTTGTCCACTGGCAGAGTTCATGAATGCAGGGTGTCGATGTAACTGCTGGTGTGGTAACTGTTGCGGAGGGAGTGGTGGTTTTGCAGTGGATTGAGTCATCGCAGCACAAAAGTCTGATCTCATAGTCATAACACAATTTATTTCTACCTGGCTGCTCCTCGTTCTTGCACATGAGTCCAAAGGATATGTCGCACCGAACAATTTGGCCAATTTTGTCAAGGCTTATGTCAGGGAAGTTCTTGGCTCGGCACTGGATCTGTTTTGGATTCCGGCAGATCGGCTTCCCTGCTGTTATCAAGTTGTTGTAGGTTTCAAAATCTCCCCCGGGAACTCCTGGAGAGGGGGAGTCGACATCAAACCAGGCTGTCCACTTGCACTGTACATCGCACATTGTACTGGCACTGAAGGTGGTTTGCATTATGCTGGTGGGGATTGTTGTGCCACATGGCACGTCGCTACAGCATAGGATTTGAATCTCATAATTCAGGCAGATGGGCGGATACTGATCCCTGTTCCGGCATATCAGACCATGCTGTTTATTACAGTCTACCTTTTGGTTCAACTGGTCTAGAGGTTTGTCAGGAAAGCTCACTGATCTGCATTTAACATCTCTGGGAGACTGACAAATTGGATAACCTTTTGCTGTTATGTTCTCAAACGTTTCAAAATCTCCAGAGCCAAGCCGAGGCTGTGGATAGTTGACGTCATACCATTTTGTCCACTGGCAGAGTTCATGAATGCAGGGTGTCTTTGTAACTGCTGGTGTGGTAACTGTTGCGGAGGGAGTGGTGGTTTTGCAGTGGATTGAGTCATCACAGCACAAAAGTCTGATCTCATAGTCATAACACAATTTATTTCTACCCGGCTGCTCCTGGTTCTTGCACATCAGTCCAAAGGATATGTCGCACCAAACAATTTGGCCAATTTTCTCAAGGCTTATGTCAGGAAAGTTCTTGGCTCGGCACTGGATCTGTTCTGGATTCCTGCAGATCGGCTTCCCTGCTGTAATCAAGTTGTTGTAAGTTTCATAATCTCCACCTGTAATTCCCGGTGAAGGGGAATCGACATCAAACCAGGCTGTCCACTTGCACTGTACATCGCACATTGTACTGGCACTGAAGGTGGTTTCTGTTATGCTGGTGGGGATTGTTGTGCCACATGGGACGTCGCTACAGCATAAGATTTGAATTTCATAATTGAGGCAGATGGGCGGATACTGATCCCTGTTCCGGCATATCAACCCATGCTGTTTATTGCAGTCTACCTTTTGGTTCAGCTGGTCTAGGGGTTTGTCAGGAAAGCTCACTGATCTGCATTTAACATCTCTGGGAGATTTGCAAATTGGATAACCTTTTGCCGGAATGTTCTCAAATGTTTCAAAATCTCCAGAGCCAAGCCGAGGCTCTGGATAGCTGACGTCATACCATTTTGTCCACTGGCAGAGTTCATGAATGCAGGGTGTCGATGTAACTGCTGGTGTGGTAACTGTTGCGGAGGGAGTGGTGGTTTTGCAGTGGATTGAGTCATCGCAGCACAAAAGTCTGATCTCATAGTCATAACACAATTTATTTCTACCCAGTTGCTCCTCGTTCTTGCACATGAGTCCAAAGGATATGTCGCACCGAACAATTTGGCCAATTTTGTCAAGGCTTATGTCAGGGAAGTTCTTGGCTCGGCACTGGATATGTTCTGGATTCCTGCAGATCGGCTTCCCTGCTGTTATCAAGTTGTTGTAGGTTTCAAAATCTCCCCCAGGAACTCCTGGAGAGGGGGAGTCGACATCAAACCAGGCTGTCCACTTGCACTGTATATCGCACACTGTACTGGCACTGAAGGTGGTTTGTGTTATGCTGGTGGGGATTGTTGTGCCACATGGGACGTCGCTACAGCATAAGATTTGAATCTCATAATTCAGGCAGATGGGCGGATACTGATCCCTGTTCCGGCATATCAGACCATTCTGTTTATTACAGTCTACCTTTTGGTTCAGCTGGTCTAGGGATTTGTCAGGAAAGCTCACTGATCTGCATTTAACATCTCTGGGAGATTGGCAAATTGGATAACCTTTTGCTGTTATGTTCTCAAACGTTTCAAAATCTCCAGAGCCAAGCCGAGGCTGTGGATAGCTGACATCATACCATTTTGTCCACTGGCAGAGTTCATGAATGCAGGGTGTCGATGTAGCTGCTGGTGTGGTAACTGTTGCGGAGGGAGTGGTGGTTTTGCAGTGGATTGAGTCATCACAGCACAAAAGTCTGATCTCATAGTCATAACACAATTTATTTCTACCCGACTGCTCCTCGTTCTTGCACATGAGTCCAAAGGATATGTCGCACCGAACAATTTGGCCAATTTTGTCAAGGCTTATGTCAGCGAAATTCTTGGCTCGGCACTGGATATGTTCTGGATTCCTGCAGATCAGCTTCCCTGCTGTTATCAAGTTGTTGTAGGTTTCAAAATCTCCCCCAGGAACTCCTGGAGAGGGGGAGTCGACATTAAACCAGGCTGTCCACTTGCACTGTACATCGCACATTGTACTGGCACTGAAGGTGGTTTGTGTTATGCTGGTGGGGATTGTTGTGCCACATGGGACGTCGCTACAGCATAAGATTTGAATCTCATAATTCAGGCAGATGGGCGGATACTGATCTCTGTTCCGGCATATCAGACCATGCTGTTTATTACAGTCTACCTTTTGGTTCAACTGGTCTAGAGTTTTGTAAGGAAAGCTCACTGATCTGCATTTAACATCTCTGGGAGACTGACAAATTGGATAACCTTTTGCTGTTATGTTCTCAAACGTTTCAAAATCTCCAGAGCCAAGCCGAGGCTGTGGATAGTTGACGTCATACCATTTTGTCCACTGGCAGAGTTCATGAATGCAGGGTGTCGATGTAACTGCTGGTGTGGTAACTGTTGCGGAGGGAGTGGTGGTTTTGCAGTGGATTGAGTCATCACAGCACAAAAGTTTGATCTCATAGTCATAACACAATTTATTTCTACCCGGCTGCTCCTGGTTCTTGCACATCAGTCCAAAGGAGATGTCGCACCAAACAATTTGGCCAATTTTCTCAAGGCTTATGTCAGGAAAGTTCTTGGCTCGGCACTGGATCTGTTCTGGATTCCTGCAGATCGGCTTCCCTGCTGTTATCAAGTTGTTGTAAGTTTCATAATCTCCACCTGTAATTCCCGGTGAAGGAGAATCGACATCAAACCAGGCTGTCCACTTGCACTGTACATCACACATTGTACTGGCACTGAAGGTGGTTTCTGTTATGCTGGTGGGGATTGTTGTGCCACATGGGACGTCGCTACAGCACAAGATTTGAATCTCATAATTCAGGCAGATGGGCGGATACTGATCTCTGTTCCGGCATATCAGACCATGCTGTTTATTACAGTCTACCTTTTGGTTCAACTGGTCTAGAGTTTTGTCAGGAAAGCTCACTGATCTGCATTTAACATCTCTGGGAGACTGACAAATTGGATAACCTTTTGCTGTTATGTTCTCAAATGTTTCAAAATCTCCAGAGCCAAGCCGAGGCTGAGGATAGCTGATGTCATACCATTTTGTCCACTGGCAGAGTTCATGAATACAGGGTGTCTTTGTAACTGCTGGTGTGGTAACTGTTGCGGAGGGAGTGGTGGTTTTGCAGTGGATTGAGTCATCGCAACACAAAAGTCTGATCTCATAGTCATAACACAATTTATTTCTACCCGGCTGCTGCTCGTTCTTGCACATCAGTCCAAAGGATATGTCGCACCGAACAATTTGGCCAATTTTGTCAAGGCTTATGTCAGGGAAGTTCTTGGCTCGGCACTGGATATGTTCTGGATTCCGGCAGATCGGCTTCCCTGCTGCTATCAAGTTGTTGTAGGTTTCATAATCTCCACCTGTAATTCCCGGGGAAGGGGAATCAACATCAAACCAGGCTGTCCACTTGCACTGTACATCGCACATTGTACTGGCACTGAAGGTGGTTTGTGTTATGCTGGTGGGGATTGTTGTGCCACATGGCACGTCGCTACAGCATAAGATTTGAATCTCATAATTCAGACAGATGGGGGGATACTGATCCCTGTTCTGGCATATCAGACCATGCTGTTTATTACAGTCTACCTTTTGGTTCAACTGGTCTAGAGGTTTGTCAGGAAAGCTCACTGATCTGCATTTAATATCTCTGGGAGATTGGCAAATTGGATAACCTTTTGCTGTTATGTTCTCAAACGTTTCAAAATCTCCAGAGCCAAGTCGAGGCTGTGGATAGCTGACATCATACCATTTTGTCCACTGGCAGAGTTCATGAATGCAGGGTGTCGATGTAACTGCTGGTGTGGTAACTGTTGCAGAGGGAGTGGAAACTGTTGCGGAGGGAGTGGTGGTTTTGCAGTGGATTGAGTCATCACAGCACAAAAGTCTGATCTCATAGTCATAACACAATTTATTTCTACCCGGCTGCTCCTGGTTCTTGCACATCAGTCCAAAGGATATGTCGCACCAAACAATTTGGCCAATTTTGTCAAGGCTTATGTCAGGAAAGTTCTTGGCTCGGCACTGGATCTGTTCTGGATTCCTGCAGATCGGCTTCCCTGCTGTTATCAAGTTGTTGTAAGTTTCATAATCTCCACCTGTAATTCCCGGTGAAGGAGAATCGACATCAAACCAGGCTGTCCACTTGCACTGTACATCGCACATTGTACTGGCACTGAAGGTGGTTTCTGTTATGCTGGTGGGGATTGTTGTGCCACATGGGACGTCGCTACAGCACAAGATTTGAATCTCATAATTCAGGCAGATGGGCGGATACTGATCTCTGTTCCGGCATATCAGACCATGCTGTTTATTACAGTCTACCTTTTGGTTCAACTGGTCTAGAGGTTTGTCAGGAAAGCTCACTGATCTGCATTTAACATCTCTGGGAGACTGACAAATTGGATAACCTTTTGCTGTTATGTTCTCAAACGTTTCAAAATCTCCAGAGCCAAGCCGAGGCTGAGGATAGCTGATGTCATACCATTTTGTCCACTGGCAGAGTTCATGAATACAGGGTGTCTTTGTAATTGCTGGTGTGGTAACTGTTGCGGAGGGAGTGGTGGTTTTGCAGTGGATTGAGTCATCGCAACACAAAAGTCTGATCTCATAGTCATAACACAATTTATTTCTACCCGGCTGCTGCTCGTTCTTGCACATCAGTCCAAAGGATATGTCGCACTGAACAATTTGGCCAATTTTGTCAAGGCTTATGTCAGGGAAGTTCTTGGCTCGGCACTGGATATGTTCTGGATTCCGGCAGATCGGCTTCCCTGCTGCTTTCAAGTTGTTGTAGGTTTCATAATCTCCACCTGTAATTCCCGGTGAAGGGGAATCGACATCAAACCAGGCTGTCCACTTGCACTGTACATCGCACATTGTACTGGCACTGAAGGTGGTTTGTGTTATGCTGGTGGGGATTGTTGTGCCACATGGCACGTCGCTACAGCATAAGATTTGAATCTCATAATTCAGGCAGATGGGCGGATACTGATCTCTGTTCCGGCATATCAGACCATGCTGTTTATTACAGTCTACCTTTTGGTTCAACTGGTCTAGAGTTTTGTCAGGAAAGCTCACTGATCTGCATTTAACATCTCTGGGAGACTGACAAATTGGATAACCTTTTGCTGTTATGTTCTCAAATGTTTCAAAATCTCCAGAGCCAAGCCGAGGCTGAGGATAGCTGATGTCATACCATTTTGTCCACTGGCAGAGTTCATGAATACAGGGTGTCTTTGTAACTGCTGGTGTGGTAACTGTTGCGGAGGGAGTGGTGGTTTTGCAGTGGATTGAGTCATCGCAACACAAAAGTCTGATCTCATAGTCATAACACAATTTATTTCTACCCGGCTGCTGCTCGTTCTTGCACATCAGTCCAAAGGATATGTCGCACCGAACAATTTGGCCAATTTTGTCAAGGCTTATGTCAGGGAAGTTCTTGGCTCGGCACTGGATATGTTCTGGATTCCGGCAGATCGGCTTCCCTGCTGCTATCAAGTTGTTGTAGGTTTCATAATCTCCACCTGTAATTCCCGGGGAAGGGGAATCGACATCAAACCAGGCTGTCCACTTGCACTGTACATCGCACATTGTACTGGCACTGAAGGTGGTTTGTGTTATGCTGGTGGGGATTGTTGTGCCACATGGCACGTCGCTACAGCATAAGATTTGAATCTCATAATTCAGACAGATGGGGGGATACTGATCCCTGTTCTGGCATATCAGACCATGCTGTTTATTACAGTCTACCTTTTGGTTCAACTGGTCTAGAGGTTTGTCAGGAAAGCTCACTGATCTGCATTTAATATCTCTGGGAGATTGGCAAATTGGATAACCTTTTGCTGTTATGTTCTCAAACGTTTCAAAATCTCCAGAGCCAAGTCGAGGCTGTGGATAGCTGACATCATACCATTTTGTCCACTGGCAGAGTTCATGAATGCAGGGTGTCGATGTAACTGCTGGTGTGGTAACTGTTGCAGAGGGAGTGGAAACTGTTGCGGAGGGAGTGGTGGTTTTGCAGTGGATTGAGTCATCACAGCACAAAAGTCTGATCTCATAGTCATAACACAATTTATTTCTACCCGGCTGCTCCTGGTTCTTGCACATCAGTCCAAAGGATATGTCGCACCAAACAATTTGGCCAATTTTGTCAAGGGTTATGTCAGGAAAGTTCTTGGCTCGGCACTGGATCTGTTCTGGATTCCTGCAGATCGGCTTCCCTGCTGTTATCAAGTTGTTGTAAGTTTCATAATCTCCACCTGTAATTCCCGGTGAAGGAGAATCGACATCAAACCAGGCTGTCCACTTGCACTGTACATCGCACATTGTACTGGCACTGAAGGTGGTTTCTGTTATGCTGGTGGGGATTGTTGTGCCACATGGGACGTCGCTACAGCACAAGATTTGAATCTCATAATTCAGGCAGATGGGCGGATACTGATCTCTGTTCCGGCATATCAGACCATGCTGTTTATTACAGTCTACCTTTTGGTTCAACTGGTCTAGAGGTTTGTCAGGAAAGCTCACTGATCTGCATTTAACATCTCTGGGAGACTGACAAATTGGATAACCTTTTGCTGTTATGTTCTCAAACGTTTCAAAATCTCCAGAGCCAAGCCGAGGCTGAGGATAGCTGATGTCATACCATTTTGTCCACTGGCAGAGTTCATGAATACAGGGTGTCTTTGTAATTGCTGGTGTGGTAACTGTTGCGGAGGGAGTGGTGGTTTTGCAGTGGATTGAGTCATCGCAACACAAAAGTCTGATCTCATAGTCATAACACAATTTATTTCTACCCGGCTGCTGCTCGTTCTTGCACATCAGTCCAAAGGATATGTCGCACTGAACAATTTGGCCAATTTTGTCAAGGCTTATGTCAGGGAAGTTCTTGGCTCGGCACTGGATATGTTCTGGATTCTGGCAGATCGGCTTCCCTGCTGCTTTCAAGTTGTTGTAGGTTTCATAATCTCCACCTGTAATTCCCGGTGAAGGGGAATCGACATCAAACCAGGCTGTCCACTTGCACTGTACATCGCACATTGTACTGGCACTGAAGGTGGTTTGTGTTATGCTGGTGGGGATTGTTGTGCCACATGGCACGTCGCTACAGCATAAGATTTGAATCTCATAATTCAGACAGATGGGCGGATACTGATCCCTGTTCCGGCATATCAGACCATGCTGTTTATTACAGTCTACCTTTTGGTTCAACTGGTCTAGAGGTTTGTTAGGAAAGCTCACTGATCTGCATTTAACATCTCTGGGAGATTGGCAAATTGGATAACCTTTTGCTGTTATGTTCTCAAACGTTTCAAAATCTCCAGAGCCAAGTCGAGGCTGTGGATAGCTGACATCATACCATTTTGTCCACTGGCAGAGTTCATGAATGCAGGGTGTCGATGTAACTGCTGGTGTGGTAACTGTTGCAGAGGGAGTGGAAACTGTTGCGGAGGGAGTGGTGGTTTTGCAGTGGATTGAGTCATCACAGCACAAAAGTCTGATCTCATAGTCATAACACAATTTATTTCTTCCCGGCTGCTCCTGGTTCTTGCACATCAGTCCAAAGGATATGTCGCACCAAACAATTTGGCCAATTTTGTCAAGGCTTATGTCAGGAAAGTTCTTGGCTCGGCACTGGATCTGTTCTGGATTCCGGCAGATCGGCTTCCTTGCTGCTATCAAGTTGTTGTAGGTTTCATAATCTCCACCTGTAATTCCCGGTGAAGGGGAATCAACATCAAACCAGGCTGTCCACTTGCACTGTACATCGCACATTGTACTGGCACTGAAGGTGGTTTGTGTTATGCTGGTGGGGATTGTTGTGCCACATGGGACGTCGCTACAGCACAAGATTTGAATCTCATAATTCAGGCAGATGGGCGGATACTGATCTCTGTTCAGGCATATCAGACCATGCTGTTTATTACAGTCTACCTTTTGGTTCAACTGGTCTAGAGTTTTGTCAGGAAAGCTCACTGATCTGCATTTAACATCTCTGGGAGACTGACAAATTGGATAACCTTTTGCTGTTATGTTCTCAAACGTTTCAAAATCTCCAGAGCCAAGCAGAGGCTGTGGATAGTTGACGTCATACCATTTTGTCCACTGGCAGAGTTCATGAATGCAGGGTGTCGATGTAACTTCTGGTGTGGTAACTGTTGCGGAGGGAGTGGTGGTTTTGCAGTGGATTGAGTCATCACAGCACCAAAGTCTGATCTCATAGTCATAACACAATTTATTTCTACCCGGCTGCTCCTGGTTCTTGCACATCAGTCCAAAGGAGATGTCGCACCAAACAATTTGGCCAATTTTCTCAAGGCTTATGTCAGGAAAGTTCTTGGCTCGGCACTGGATCTGTTCTGGATTCCTGCAGATCGGCTTCCCTGCTGTTATCAAGTTGTTGTAAGTTTCATAATCTCCACCTGTAATTCCCGGTGAAGGAGAATCGACATCAAACCAGGCTGTCCACTTGCACTGTATATCGCACATTGTACTGGCAATGATGGTGGTTTCAGTTATGCTGGTGGGGATTGTTGTGCCACATGGGACGTCGCTACAGCATAAGATTTGAATCTCATAATTCAGGCAGATGGGCGGATACTGATCTCTGTTCCGGCATATCAGACCATGCTGTTTATTACAGTCTACCTTTTGGTTCAACTGGTCTAGAGGTTTGTCAGGAAAGCTCACTGATCTGCATTTAACATCTCTGGGAGATTGGCAAATTGGATAACCTTTTGCTGTTATGTTCTCAAACGTTTCAAAATCTCCAGAGCCAAGTCGAGGCTGTGGATAGCTGACATCATACCATTTTGTCCACTGGCAGAGTTCATGAATGCAGGGTGTCGATGTAACTTCTGGTGTGGTAACTGTTGCAGAGGGAGTGGTAACTGTTGCGGAGGGAGTGGTGGTTTTGCAGTGGATTGAGTCATCACAGCACAAAAGTCTGATCTCATAGTCATAACACAATTTATTTCTACCTGGCTGCTCCTGGTTCTTGCACATCAGTCCAAAGGATATGTCGCACCAAACAATTTGGCCAATTTTGTCAAGGCTTATGTCAGGAAAGTTCTTGGCTCGGCACTGGATCTGTTCTGGATTCCGGCAGATCGGCTTCCTTGCTGCTATCAAGTTGTTGTAGGTTTCATAATCTCCACCTGTAATTCCCGGTGAAGGGGAATCAACATCAAACCAGGCTGTCCACTTGCACTGTACATCGCACATTGTACTGGCACTGAAGGTGGTTTGTGTTATGCTGGTGGGGATTGTTGTGCCACATGGCACGTCGCTACAGCATAAGATTTGAATCTCATAATTCAGGCAGATGGGCGGATACTGATCCCTGTTCCGGCATATCAGACCATGCTGTTTATTGCAGTCTACCTTTTGGTTCAGCTGGTCTAGGGGTTTGTCAGGAAAGCTCACTGATCTACATTTAACATCTCTGGGAGATTGGCAAATTGGATAACCTTTTGCCGTTATGTTCTCAAATGTTTCAAAATCTCCAGAGCCAAGCCGAGACTGTGGATAGCTGACGTCATACCATTTTGTCCACTGGCAGAGTTCATGAATGCAGGGTGTTGATGTAACTGCTGGTATAGTAACTGTTGCGGAGGGAGTGGTGGTTTTGCAGTGGATTGAGTCATCGCAGCACAAAAGTCTGATTTCATAGTCATAACACAATTTATTTCTACCCGGCTGCTCCTCGTTCTTGCACATCAGTCCAAAGGATATGTCGCACTGAACAATTTGGCCAATTTTGTCAAAGCTTATGTCAGGGAAGTTCTTGGCTCGGCACTGGATATGTTCTGGATTCCGGCAGATCGGCTTCCCTGCTGTTATCAAGTTGTTGTAGGTTTCAAAATCTCCTCCGGGAACTCCTGGAGAGGGGGAGTCGACATCAAACCAGGCTGTCCACTTGCACTGTACATCGCACATTGTACTGGCACTGAAGGTGGTTTGTGTTATGCTGGTGGGGATTGTTGTGCCACATGGGACGTCACTACAGCATAAGATTTGAATCTCATAGTTCAGGCAGATGGGAGGATACTGATCCCTGTTCCGGCATATCAGTCCATGCTGTTTATTGCAGTCTACCTTTTGGTTCAGCTGGTCTAGGGGTTTGTCAGGAAAGCTCACTGATCTGCATTTAACATCTCTTGGAGCCTGACAAACTGGATATCCTTTTGCCATTATGTTCTGGAATGTTTCAAAATCTCCAGAGCCAAGCCGAGGCTGTGGATAGCTGACGTCATACCATTTTGTCCACTGGCAGAGTTCATGAATGCAAGGTTTCGATGGCATTTCTGAGGAGTAAAAAAATTCAGAATTAGCTTCATTACTGAATTCTTCCTTAGAATCTTTTTTTGTAGTTTGTTTATCTATTATTAGTTTGAATTTAATTTCACAGTTCAGTGCATTCTACGTGTATGTATTAGGATGTTATTTCTTAATTTAATTTGTATACAAATTTCAAATTTCTGGTTACATTTATACGTATAGATATAGAAGTCAATATTAAAAAGCATTTCTCCAGTAATTTTTTTAATATTGATTATATATGTAAATTTTTATTTTAATGCACATTGATAGTTTTTGATTGGCAGTCAATAAAATAATAAAACTAAATGAAAGTAATTTTGAAACTTAGCTAGACTAATTTTGGTATTTCATTATATCCTACCGCTGACCTAGCCAATTTTGGTTGAATTTGTTAATTTCTATCTTTAATCTAGCCGGATAAATAAGTATATCCTTGGCTAATCCAAGTTCTCTGGCTTACTTAGCTATTATTCAGTATTGTCCTTTTAGGTTAGTCGGATACCTGGCACTTCTTCAGTGCTGGATAGCTTCCCACTTATTGAGCTGTATTCAGAATATAGTGCATTAAGTGGCTGCAAATGAAAATTTAAAAAAATAAAAATACTTCAGGCAATTCTTTAATCTCTACTTCAGTAAGCAGTTTGAAATAAGATGGTAACTTTCAAACCTGCACTCAAGTGCTCTTTGTCACGAGGGTCCCTGTTTGGGAACAAATAAACATGGGGGTAACTTGCTGACGTGGCTTTTACTACCTTTGATCATTAAGCCTGGTTCTTTGGATGCAATTCCATCATTGCTCTTTACTTTCAGGGCAACGGTTAAGGGAAATTCCATTCAAGCAGCATCCGAGGGCCCTGACGTTTATGGTTTGGGAAACTAAGCATGAGGGTAACCTGCACAGGGCAGCAGATACTGGCATAAGATTGCGGGGCAGACTGGGTAGATCATTTGGTCCTTTTCTGCCATCATTTCTATGTTTCTATGTTGGAGCGCACCCAGATGCACAGACGTTTTCTAACTTTAGCGCATATCTATGCGCATGTTATAAAGCAGCCTGATTGTGCGCATATGTTTGCCCAATTTTAACTGGATGCACACCTATGTACAATGTAAGATGTGGAATTTTAAAAGGGGCACACGTCCAAACCATTGCCAGTTTCATCAATTCATCCACCTGTTCGCTCAACTAACAGCTAGGTCCTCCGAACCCCTCCAGTTTAAAAGCCTTCACTCCCCGCCCCCCCCCCCCCACCAGTTACTTTAGACCCTTTAAAACCCTGATAAACTGAATGGGGAGATCCAAGATGGCGCGCTAGAGGCAGGACGCACGCCGACTCTCTCCTCTTACCTTAGACTATTACCTGCTATGCCACATTCAGGACGAAAGAGAAGAGCCCGCGAGAGGCTGAATATGGAAGCCTCAACGCCGGGTTCGCTAAGAGGGCCAATGGATGCCCATGTCCGTAGAGGGATTGAAGAGCCGTGTGAAGAGTCGCTGGAGGCTGTTCGTGGAGACGCAGGAGCAACCGACAGCCTCCTTGACTCACTAACATCACTGTCCCCGGCTGAAAGGACAGCACCCGACAACCCAGCATCATGCAGGACAGCTACCCTGGTCTTCCCGGAGAAGTCCCCGGATGGAACCAGGGAGGGGCTTTCACAATACTCGGAGGGAACCCCGACTGGAGTGGACGCCCCGGGAAATGCCGAGTTAGAAGGGAGGGAAACTCGACGAGGAAAGCTTCATTCACTGGAAGAAATTTTAGAATGGCAAGAAGCTGAAGCAGAATCTATCTCGGAGAAAGAATCCAGCTCACTACCGCTGGTAAGACCGGAACTTTTTACACTCGAGACTATTTGGTTGGCCATAGAGACAGTTAATAAAAATGTAACAGTGCTAAGATGAATGAATCTCTGTTGGTAGCTATTAATTCTAATAGGAACCAATTAGAAGAGTATGGGAAGAAATTAGAGAAACATCAGGAAGAGATATCTGTGATAACTAATAAGATACAAATGATTCAGTCTTCAGAAAATGTTTTTATTCGTGATAGCATCACTATGCATAAGGAAATAGAGCACATAGAGAACTTATTAAGATCAAAAAATTTAAGAATTGTAAATTTTCCCATTACTAGATTATTTCACCTTGGGAAATGTTCAAAAAATTTCTAAAAGAGTTCCTAATGTATCCTGAGGAGGATATTCCTAGCATTTCGAAGATTTATTACCTAATTAAAAATCCAACCAGAGGTACAGAGGGACAAAAGATAATGTTGATGCCCCATCTACTTTGGGTGTGTCAACTTTTCTTGAGGAGTCACTAGATGTGATAAATAATAGAGCTACTTTGTTTATCTCCTTTGTAGCGGAACAAGACAAGGAGAAATTGTTTAAAAACATTTTTGGATATAAGGATATTATGTTTTGTGGACAAAAAGTGCAGATATTTCCGGATGTGGCTAGAACCACACAGGCAAGAAGAAAATACTTCTTGTCCTTAAAAGATCGGGTAATTGCTATTGGTGCAACGTTTTTCTTAAAGTTTCCCTGTTTATGTTTAGTTAATTATAAGGGAAAAAAAATTGGTTTTGTAGACCCAACACATTTAGAAACTTTCCTATCGCACAAGAGTCAGGCCCAGTCTGAGGCTTTAAAGGACAATGGTGTATAAAAATGAAAGTATTCTCCTTCTCCTTATAGAATGAATATTTTCTTTTTTTTATTATTGAATTGTCTCCCTCTATTATGGAATATGTAACAACTAGAAATGGAGTTAAATAATGTATATTTCCTTTATTTTTGTTCATGTTGTAAAACATATTTGCCTGTTTCATGATGTTAATCATTGATTGAAAACTTAATAAACATTAAATTAAAAAAAAAATGTAACAGTGCAATTAAATTCTTTTACAAATAAAATGGCCCAAATGAATAACCAGGTTAAGAAAATGAAAGAAAAACATGCTGAAACTAAAAAAGAAATAGATATTATAAAGTCAGATATGGGACAGATGAAAAAGCAACAACAAGATATAATGAAAGATAATAGCTACCTTTTAAGAAAAATAGAAAATTTGGAAAATTCACAAAGAAGCAGAAATCTCCGGTTAATAAACTTTCCAAAAAAAATGACAATATCTCCTTCTGAAATGTGGAAGAAATATGCTATGGAAAATCTAAAGACAGCACAAGAAATTCTACCTCCACTTTCAAAAATATACTATATACCTGTGAAGAACAAAGTATTAATAGGAAATACAGAGATGCAACAATTGTCACCAATAAATTTAAATTTGACTAACATATTAGAAACATCAACTGAGGAAGAATTACAAGCAGCTACTTTGATTATAACTTTTCTCCTGGAATCGGACAGAGATTGGGTTTTAAGAGCTTACTTTCGGAGTCAACGTGAACCATTTATGGGCCTTAGAGTGCAGATTTTTCCGGACTTAGCCAAGGAAACGCAATATAAGAGGAAAGAATTTTTAGAGTTAAAACCCAGAGTATTGAAGCTGGGGGCACAACTCTTTATTAAATTTCCCTGCAAATGTATTGTAAAATATAGAGATCTTATATATACGTTTTTTTTGCCTTTTCAGTTAAAACAATTTCTAGATGAGAGAGCTGTTGATGTAACTGATTCTGAAATTAAGGCTGGTGATTGAATAGTATCCTCTTAGTAGAAATAACCTTCCTGTTTGTAATAATGTCCCTTAAGATAGCGCTTTACTAAATGGCATATGTGTTATATTTAAAAGGCGTCTCCTCGTGCAGGATCTCCCACTCATATTGAGGGCTTATTGTTGGTGTAATAATATAAGTTACTTATTTGAATTTGTGTGTAAAATAATTTCTTATTATGCTATACATTTTCAATTCAATGTATATTGCAATCATTGAAAAAGCTAATAAACAGCAAATTATAAAACCCTGATAAATGGCTCTTTCTTTTTGTTCTTTGACCTCACACTTCATCCCTAGCAGAAGTAAACTTACATGCCCACTGGACCTTGGCGCACACCCAGGCAGGTAAGTATTAGCCACGCCCTGAAACGACCATTCCCTGCCCCTTTTTGAAAACTATTGAGATGGGCCGCACAGTGTTAGATGTACGCACGTCCGGGTGGCTTTTAAAATTCAGTTGGGATGCGCAAGCCTGATTTGTGTGCGCATCCCCAAATTGATACGCATGCCAGGCTTTTAGTGCTTAGGTAGTAGCTGATTCCTCCACCACTCCTAGCCCGCTAATTTAATAAATAACGGCAAGCAGTAGTGCCCCCAAGGCTGGCCCCCCACCCCCTCCCATGCTTTCCTGCAATATTTATTTATTTTGAAAATATATTGCTCGCATTCTACAAAGATGGAAGTGAGGTACACGGAAAACGCACCAAAATTCAACAAACATCGTACAACACTTTAAAATGTTAAGGAGCTGCAGATGTTGATGCCATTTGCCAGCAAAGGATGTACAAAGTTGGATCAAAAAGGTCTGACCACTACAGGAAGCATTATTCATTCAAATCAAATGCTTCGTGAAAGAAGTGGGTCTATTGTGCCCTCCTTAAATTGTGATGTCAGAAATGCAAGGAAGAACTTCAGGCAAAGAATTCTACAATAATGGACCTGCACCCAAAAAAAGCTCTACTTTGTGTCTCAGCGAGATGTACTAATTTTGGTGAAGGTACCTCTAGGAAACTATGATTCACAGACCTGAGAGATCTAGAAGGTTTGTAAATATTGTGCACTGCAGTACTGAATTGATAGAAAAAGGCTACGGTTCTATGGATCAACCTCTGGATTAACGTTAAAATTTTAAACTTGACCTGCCATTGAACAGGCAGCCATTTTAACACAGAAAGCATCAGCATTATATGGGTCCCGGTCCAACTGAGAGATCAAGATGTGTGCTGCTGAGTTCTGTACTATTTTTAACATAAGAACATAAGAACATAAGAAAATGCCATACTGGGTCAGACCAAGGGTCCATCAAGCCCAGCATCCTGTTTCTAACAGTGGCCAATCCAGGCCATAAGAACCTGGCAAGTACCCAAAAACTAAGTCTACTCCATGTTACCATTGCTAATGGCAGTGGCTATTCTCCAAGTGAACTTAATAGCAGGTAATGGCCTTCTCCTCCAAGAACTTATCCAATCCTTTTTTAAATATAGCTATACTAACTGCACTGACCACATCTTCTGGTAACAAATTCCAGAGTTTAATTGTGCGTTGAGTAAAAAAGAACTTTCTCCGATTAGTTTTAAATGTGCCCCATGCTAACTTCATGGAGTGCCCCCTAGTCTTTCTACTATCCGAAAGAGTAAATAACCGATTCACATCTACCCGTTCTAGACCTCTCATGATTTTAAACACCTCTATCATATCCCCCCTCAGTCGTCTCTTCTCCAAGCTGAAAAGTCCTAACCTCTTTAGTCTTTCCTCGTAGGGAAGTTGTTCCATTCCCCTTATCATTTTGGTAGCCCTTCTCTGTACCTTCTCCATCGCAATTATATCTTTTTAGAGATGCGGCGACCAGAATTGTACACAGTATTCAAGGTACGGTCTCACCATGGAGCGATACAGATTCATTATGACATTTTCTGTTTTATTCACTATTCCCTTTCAATAATTCCCAACATTCTGTTTGCTTTTTTGACTCCCGCAGCACACTGAACCGACTATTTCAATGTGTTATCCACTATGACACTTAGATCTTTTTCTTGGGTTGTAGCACCTAATATGGAACCCAACATTGTGTAATTATAGCATGGGTTATTTTTCCCTATATGCATCACCTTGCACTTATCCACATTAAATTTCATCTGCTAAAGTACTAAAGTACTAAAGAGCTGTTCAGAAGGCTTAAAACAATTAATCGCAGGAAAGATCAATGCTTGGAGAGTAATGCAGAAGTCAGATGAATCAAGTAGAGACATTAGCCTCTGCAGGAACTGCAACTTCATTAAAAATGATGCTACTACAGATCTTATATGGGGATGCATAATACTAATAACCTATAAATTTTGTGCTTTGGTTTGAATAGGCATACACTTGTCCTCAAAGGAAAATTCAGTAGTAATATTAGAAGAAAATCTGTCAGTATAATCAGCTCAGTTTTGTTTATATTTAGATGCACCTTATTATGATATAGCCACTGCTTGATGGTCAAGAAGCAAATAGATAAAATTACAAAGTAGATGACCATGATGATACAACCAGCATGAAGAACTGTGTATTGCCAGTGTACATTTTGTAACTTACGTCGAGTCCAGCTAACAATCTACATAAAGGTGTTAAATAAATGTTAAATAAGGCTGCAGATAGTGCAGACCAGTGGTGTAGTCACAAGTGGGCCTGTGTGAGCTAGGCCCACCCACTTCAGGCTCAGGCCCACTCAACTGGCGCTGCCTGGCAGCCTGAAAAAAGAGGCTCTGCTGCACAGCTCATCCTGCAGCAGCCCAAGAAGTGGAGGCCTTGCAGCAAGGAGGCCCAGAAGAGAGGAGGAGTCTCTGATAGAATGTGTGTGTGTGTGTGTGTGTGTATGTGTGAAAGAGCATGGGAGAGAAGTCTATGTGTATGTGGGTGTGTATGTGAGAGACAGCATGTGGGAGCCTGTGTGCATGGGTGAGGGAGCATATGTGTGTGGGAGGGGGAGCCTGCATGTGAGAGAGCATAAGGGAATAGGAGCCTGCATCTAAGAGAAAGCATGAGGGAGTGGAAGCCTGTGTGTTTGTTTGTGTGTGTATTTATTTATTTATTTATTTAAAATTTTTTATATACCGGCATTCATGTTGCAAACACATCATGCCGGTTTACATATAACAGGGGTGTACAAAGAACAGTTGAATAACCTATTAGTGTGGAGGGAAGCAGTTACAAA
Organism: Rhinatrema bivittatum; assembly: GCF_901001135.1. NCBI lineage: Eukaryota > Metazoa > Chordata > Amphibia > Gymnophiona > Rhinatrematidae > Rhinatrema > Rhinatrema bivittatum. The sequence continues at coordinate 40,914,401 of NC_042631.1, read as the reverse complement.
TAACAAGGTAATAGAACTGGGAGAAGAGAAGAAAAGGGAGAGGATAACATTAGATATAGGAATTTACATTAGTAATAGCATTTTTACATGTGGAAGTGGTAGATCTGGCTGAATAGAGTTAATCGGTGTTCGGGAAGGCTTTTCTAAACAGCCAGGTCTTAAGTCTCTTCCTGAAGGTTGGGAGGCTGGGCTCCTGTCTAAGGTCCGGTGGGATGGAGTTCCACAGAAGGGGGCCAGCTGTTGAAAAGGCCCGATCTCTCAAGGTAATGTGTCTGGTAGTCTTGGCTGGGGGCACTTGAAGAGATCCTCTGAGTGCGTCTCTTGTTGGTCTGGAGGAGTTATAAATTTGGAATGGGATCTGTAAGTCGAGTGGGGAGCGTTGATGGATGGTTTTGTATATTATGGAAAGAGATTTGTAGAGGATTCTAAAGTGAACAGGTAACCAGTGGAGATCTTTTAGGATTGGAGATATATGGTCCCTCCTCCTGGAATTTGTCAGTAATCTTGCCGCAGCGTTTTGTAACATCTGAAGGGGTTTAGTGTAGGATGAAGGTAGGATGAAGTGTATGTGTGTGTGTGTGCATGGGAGTGGGAGTTTGCATAAGTGAGAGAGTATGTGAGGGGGGGGGGGGATGAATGGGAACCTCCGTGTGAGAGAGCAAATGGGAATGAGTCTATGTCTGTAGGGAAGGGAAAATGGGAGCCCATATGTTAAAGAGAACATGTATGTTTGGGAATAGAAGCCTGCATATGAGAGAAAGCATGTGAGAATGAGAGTGAGAGACTGTGTGTGTGTGTTTGTGGGAATGGGAGCCTGTGTGTGAAAGAAAGCATGTGGAAGTGAAAACCTGTGTATGAGAGAGAGCATTTGGGAGTGAGAACCTGTGTGCATTTGTGTCAGTGTCTGTGTGTGTCTGTGAGTGTGGGGAAAAGAGCCTGTGTGTCCAAGTATGCAAGACTGAGAGCCTATGTGTGTGTTGAAGTAAGAACCTGAATGTGAGAGAGAGCATGAAAGAGTGGGAGCCTGTGTGAGACAGAGCATGTGGGAATGGGAATCTGTGTGTGTGTGTGTGTGTGTGTGAGAGAGAGATCATTGAGAGTGGGAGCCTGTGTTAGAGCCATGTGTGTGAGAGAGAACATATGAGAGAGAGCCTGTGTATGTGCTTGAGGGAGGAAGGAAAGAAGGTAGGAAGAGAGATAAGAAACATAAAAACAGAGATCCTGAAAAAGGAATTAGGAAAAGAAAGACAAGGGGAAAATAAAGACTGGGACCAACTAATTAGAGAATAAAGATCAGACAACCATAAAAAAAATTAATAATAATTTTGACTGTCAGCGATTGGAATATGCCATCTGTGGGAATGTGTATTTCTCATATATAGATATATATATATTTTTTTTTATTTTGCTTTCTTTTTCATTATTCCACTGTTCATAGAGTCTGATTTCTTGGACTTTCCATTTCAGTTCTGTCTGCATGTTTCTGTTTCTAATTTGTATTCTCTTATTCTGTTTTAGGTAAGGGTCTATCACATCTGTGACAGAGGTGCTAGTGTGTAATTTCTCTGTAGGGTTTTACAGCAGTCTGACTTGTTGTTTGACCAGTAGATGGGGTACTAGTGTTCTAGTGCCTGGTGTAATGTTTGCCTTGCTGCCTTTTCATAGATAAGGTTGGTGCTATTTGAGTCCTGAGAGTTACTGCTGTTATGGTATAATATGGCAAGGTTCTAGGTGAGTTTTTTCTTGCAGGGATTTGTGTTACTTCACAAAGTGTTTGGCAGTGGAAGGAGTTTGATTTGTTGTTACTGAGGTGGCACCAGAATTTGAAAATCTTTTTTTTTTTTTTGCATGTTGGATTGTTATATCAACTATCCTAGTTCTGTTCAGCTCCTGTTGCAACTCTTATGATTATTATGATCATTGTTGTATTATTGTAGTTATAATATTCTCTGTGTTTTTGGAAAGAGGACTCATAAAAGAATACATTATTTGTTTTATTACATGATTGGATCTGTTTCTGTTACTTGTTCTTTGTTTAACTTTTACATGATATTGTTGTCAATTTATTGTCACAGTTGTGAGCCCTTGTGCTATGGTGTGGTTGATGCAGCCTAGTAGGTGAACCTACTAGGCCCACGCCGATAGCTGTCTGGGACTGAGCTGGACCTCCACTTAAACCAACCCCATTCCCACAGGTTGAGCCTTTGGGTTCCAGGAGCCGGCAGGATTTAGGCAAGTGTCTCAGAGGGCAGTCAGAGAGAGACGGGTTGAGGTCAGGGAAGGCAGGTTCAGGTCGAAGGTCAGGGAAAGCAGCAATCAAAGAGAAGTCAGGGTTCATAGCAGAGGTTAGTACCAGGTGGCAGGCAAGAGGATGGTCTGGGTCCGTGGCAGAGGTCAGGACTAGGTGAGCAGGTAGGGATGTGCATTCGTTTCATTTAATTCGTTTCATACGTTTCCCATTACATGCCAATTAGATGTGCATTCGTTTCATATGTTTCATATTACATGCTTGTATAGGAACGGATGAAATGGATGAAACGAATGCTCATCCCTATGAGCAGGCAGGTAGAGGACCGGGACAGGATAAGCCAGGAGGCAAGGACGAGGCAAGGCAGGGACCAGAGCAAGGCAAGGCAGAGTCAGGAACAAGGCAGCAGGAGCAAGACAGGACTGGAACAGGAGCAAGCCTAGAGCAAGACAGGATCAGGAACACGGCAGGAGAAGCAATACGTACTGCATGGTTGCAGGAGGATCTGTTGCTGAGGCATCGGCAGGAAGCACAGCTAGGGTTCTTATACCCAGCCATGCTGACATCATCAAGGTGTGTCTGGGCCACTGTTCCCACCGCAGGTCCTTCTTAGCTGCTGCATGGTGCGCACGCATGTCTAGAGAGGGCAGCGTCAGAGAGCATGGAATGGCGGCATGGGAGCGCAGAGTCTTGGTGGTGCTCGGAGTAGGTATGGCCAGTCGCAGGACTGCCCATGGCCAGCTGGAATGTTACATTTAAAAACTGCAGTTGCTTTTTCTTTTTTTATAACTCACACCTTCTCAATAGCAGAAGTAAACTTACGTGGCTGAGAACCTAGGCATGGACCAAGCCGTATAAGTATTTGCTTGCACATCTCTTCGGCATGCTCTGAAATGTCCATGCCCCTGCCAGACCATGCCTCTTTTTTGAAATCGAGTGAGATATGCACACATCTGGGCAGTTTTAAAAATTTGCTGAGTGTGCACAAGCCTGACTTGTGTGTGCATCTCTGGCTAAGTAAGTTTAATACGGACATTTCTATCCTATGTTGGGGAATCCGTGGCAGGGTGGGAGACCATCTGCACATGTGGTAGACTTTCAGAATGCTTTCTAAATTCTGTGGAGCAAGGGAAGAAGAAATTTCAAATTTAGGAATCTGGACTGATCCGGGTACGTACAGGGACATTCTAGTTCTCATATGCTTTTTCTTCTTCATTTGGTTTTCTTTAGGAATTGTTATATGACCTTTTTGATTGATTCTTAATGCAAGATTTACTTGATTTATAATTTTGATAACTAATAAAGAGATAATTACAAATATTCTATTTCACATATATTTCCTACTACACCTACTGAATTGCTGGAACAATTTAGTGTGTCTGTTCTGACACAGAGTTTCTTTTTCTCAGCTGCTATTAGCGGCTCACTTTAACATAGTGTTTCACTGGAAAACCTCCTAAAATATTGCACTGGTGTAAATGCTCTCCTGAAAAAGCTGCTATTGAAAGAATGTCCTTTGCCTTAATGGATAAGTCATCCAAGTGAAACAGAATTTGGGGTCCTTTTCTATGTAGTAAGGGGCTTGCTGGTGTTCATTGTATTTCTTGACATAGTCCATTGCGTATTTTCATGTTTATTTGGAGATAGTCCTTTGGTTTTTCAATTGCTTGCAAAATTGCTGCCATTTCATCAGCATAAAACAGTTAAAAAAAAAAAAAGAAATACCATGGTTTCATGACCTGGAGAAGATCGCATTCCTTTTTCCATCAGTGAATTTCTTATTGTTTCTTGGATTTATCAGATGGTTCAGAAAGGTTAAACAAATAAAATCAATCCTGGCATGGAATAGAATGGCACCTTCAGGAACAGGACACATTTATTTTCAAGGTTCCAGCACTGGCATTAATGCTGAAGAAGCCTGAATTCCTTGCTGGTTTTGATGCCTTTTTTTTTTTTTTTGAACCAACATAGCAATAATCCAGAAAGTGTTGATTGAACATTAGCTTTCCTAATATATCCTTTCTTCAGATCCCCTTGGACACACATGCCAGGAGGATCTTGAAAGCTCACATACAACACCTTTGGATAATTTTTATCTTGGCTCAATAAAAGACATCACAGCCTGCAAAAAAAAAAAAAAAATTCATATGGCTCAAGGAATGCAATTTAAATTCTGGCAGTGAGATAAAGAGACTTCTTAATAATGAGAAGAAATTAAATCACACTATTGAATATATATTACCTGTTGTGGTTAATGTTGCAAAGCATGCATAGACCACTCGGTTTATTGTTCCGTTCACACCGCACGTTGCATTGATGCACCCTCCCATGCCATCTTTAAGGTGGTAGATGATTTCATTGTACTCATACATCTTTCCTTCATAATCACAATAACAGGCTGCAAAGCAGAAGCAGCAGAAAACGTTCATTAATTGACACATTTGGAAACTCATGCCTTCAAAACTTGCTTCCTCTAAACACTGCTCTAACATCATACCTTCAGTATCATAATTGCAATCAATGCCTCTCCTTCCGCAGACGCTGAAATAAAAAGAGAAGAAATAAAGACAGTACTGTTTGATAACATAACTATTTGTGAATGCAAATAGTTTTTCAAACAAATCACTGGTTTACAAATGTTTATTCTCTAGGCTCTAGTGAATGCTAAATAAAATAGGTAAGTAAATAAATAAATTGCAGGCTTATTTTATAAATACTTGTTTTTGCTTCTGGGATCAAATAGCACAAAGACCCATTACATGCATAAATCCTTTCCCCAACCCAACTCTGCCCAACTTCACTTCTTGTGAGTGCACATAAAATTATGGTGTAATCATGTCACACACGTATCTTACGCACACAGGCCCTTGCTGATTTGCAAATGGCAATTTATGCGCATCAATTGAGTTTTATGTGCATGTATTCTTTTGAAATCAACTCCTAAAAGCATAGACATATATTTAATTTAAATATTTATAAATTGCTTTTCTGAGGAAAGAAAGTGATATACAACAAGATTAAAAATATAAAATCCATATATCGAAAACCTGAATACAAAACATAAATCCAAAAGGCAATGTAGACATAATCATGAAGCAAAATTAATACAGTCAAAACTGACAGACCCATCGGGACAACATATTTTGACCTCTAAATGTAACCAAGCGAGGCACTTAATCCTGTACAATCCCTGGGTTAACCACAGCCTAAGAATACCCCAGGGCAGAGAATAATTGAATAGAAGCTGCCGGGCATACAGTAAAACTGTACAGTTTCACAGCTTGGATATGGGGGTTTCAGGGGATTCAGGTGGGCCAAAAGGGTGGGATAGAGGTTGCTGATTTGGTGGAAGGCAGGAAGGGACCCCAGGGACTTTTAATATCTTGGTGGGTGTGGGCCTTGGGAAATATGTGAGCTAATTTGCATGGCGCTGTTGATTCCCTCCCCGATTTTAATGAGCTGATCTGCATGCATGAATTTTGCAAATCCAAGCAAAGCAGCTCATTAATAGGCAATTTAATGTTAACAACTTATCACAGCCAATCTAAAAAGTTGTCAGTTGCATTAAGTTAATAACAACTTCTGAGGAATTGGTAATCTAATGCCGGACCTGAGGCTCCTGTGTTAGATTTAAAGGGCCAAGCCAAATTGTAAAAACTCCCATGTCAAAAGCAAAATGTTGAGTGTGGGTCAAAGCTGAAGGACTAGGGGGCACTCCATGAGGTTAGCAAGTACCACATTTGAAACAAATTGGAGAAAATTATTTTTCACTCAATTCGCACAATTAAGCTCTGGAATTCATTGCCGGAGGATGTGGTTAGAGAAGTTGGTGTTAAAAAAGGTTTGGATAAGTTCTTGGAGGAGAAGTCCATAAACTGCTATTAATCAAGTTGACTTGGGGAATAGCCACTGCTATTACTGGCATTAGTAGCATGGGATCCATTTAATGTTTGGATACTTGCCAGGTATTTTTTAACATGGATTGACCAATGTTGGAAATAGGATGCTGGGCTTGATGGACTCTCGGTCTGACCCAGTATGGCAACATTTTATGTTCTTATATGGCCCCCTGCTCACTCCAGATCCACCACTCAAGGTAGCCCCGACATGCCAAATGTAAAAAAAAAAAAAAGTAAAAAGGAGTCAGGCAACGCCGACCCTCCCCAAAACCCACCCCCACTCCCATTGTAATAAAAGAAAATATGTGCCCCTACCCCCTTTCCTTATAAGTAAGTGCAGGCACTGGCTTCCCCCTCCTTCCACCCCCCAAAATGGTCAACCCAAATCATTGAGGTATAGGGCCTCCAATACCTTTTCCCCCTTCCCTCCTCCCGAAGTGCAAAAAATTGTTGATGTCAAGTGCAAACCTACCCCAAGCCCCCTCCTGCACCCCCAAACCTCAAAAGTTTGAAAGCGACCCCACTATAGGACCCAGGGCGCCTCCTAGTCCTGGGCCCAGCTGGCACTATTTTTCAAAATGACGCTGACTTGACCTTGCCCTGTGACATGACTGATGCCCAGACCTTGCCCCCTTGGACAATTGTTTGATGAGAAGAAGGAAAGAGTGAGACTCTACCAGCAGATGAGGGGGAAAAAGCGACAACATTTCAGGAATCAGACGAGCAAACAAGGAACAACAACTGGAAAATGAACAGAAACATTGGGAAATACAAAGAGATATTTCTGCAACCCCAAGTGGATCAAAACCTGAACCAGGAATGGTTAAGGAGAGGTGAACTTAAATTTATAGATGAGAGATTGATAATTGCAGCACAAGACAGTAGACTATGGACAAGATGATTCGCAACTAGCATAAACAAATACTGGCAAACAAATAAATGCAGATTCTGTAAAACGGTTACACATCTTGTTACTGGGTGTCACACGCTGATGTTAGAAGGCCTATATACAGAAAGGCATCATAAGATGGTATGGCTCATCCACTGAAAACTTGTGCGTACACTTGTGCGTAAGTGATATGAAACGTGTTTATACTGTATAATTGGTCGGGTGGGAGGTCTGGGTGAACTGGAGTGATTTCAGGCTGAAGAACCAAGAGGGTATTGATGACCCGGAGAAGGACTGGGCAAACTGGTCTAAAGGGAACACACATACTTTTCCTACCTGTTTTAAAAATATATGCACAGATATTTACGTGTGAGATTGCAAGTATTTGTCTACAAGCATACGTACGCGGGTATGTGCCGGGGTAAAGACACACACATTTTATAATATGCATGTGCCTGCTACGCGCGGGTTAAACTAGTGTAGATCTACATGCGGCCACAGAAATGCGTTTATGTGGCTGTGTGTAGTTGTTTAAAAGTTATCCACATTGTGGTAAAAGCACAAGAACAGCATTGCTTATAGAAGCTTCTCTACCTAAAAACTATTCCGTGGAACAAATGGAGAGAGAGAAAATCCTCAAGTACCAAAAGATGCAATCAGAGACCAAGAAAATGTAGCAAAAAGATACAGAAATAGTCCCAATTGTATTTGGCACCATTCTGGATCCCAAAGGCCAGAAAGTGTCCAGCTAACTTGTTTTCTCACCTTCTTGCTATTATTTCAGTTTCATTTTGCAGTATTATTATTATTATTATCTATTATTATTACTTTTATATTCCACCTTTCAACCATTTCAAAGCAGATTACATTCAGGCAGGCACTACAGTAGAAAAGAACTAACTCTTGCTTAACTTAAACTGTTGCACTTTTTTTCAATTGTTACAAACTAAACAAAACAGCAAAATAATGTTAATACAGTTCATAAAGAAATATAAATCCTGTAGCACAAAGTACATCTAAAGTGTTAAAGTCTAGAGGTTTCTAAGTGAGCAACAAGCAGGAAAAAATCCTCCAGATTAGTAAAGTGAACAGCAATGCAGGAAGGGACGGCCAGGATCACAGTAGCAACGGACCATGATCTCCACTGAAGATCGCCATTTGTTTTCTATTAAGAGGAAAGCAATTGGGAATAAGAGCACCAGGCCCGTGAACCACTATTTTTTTTTTTTTTGCTCATCGCCATATTCTTCAGATCTATTTCAGGGCAAGTTTAGGGGTAGCCAATTAATTTATTTAGCTAACTCCTATTATTGAAGCTAGCCAATCAGCCAACTTGTCTTCACCCCAGAATGTCCCCATTATGCCCAATACTTATTTAGCTAAGTTTAAGTTGGATAATGACTTATCTGGCTCATACTTAGGAGGATAAGTAATCATCGACGTTGCTAATCTGGATGATTTTAGAAAATTAGGCCTTTGAATATTGGCCTAATTATATCCTATGAACTCCAGAAGGAGGCTGTCTTTGGTACAATGCAAATATTAAGAAGAGCACTAGTACTAAATTTTAATGATTGAGATCCTATCCAATTACCCTTGTTTACTAGTGAGGTTCAGCCTGTCATAGTATGCTCAAATACTGACCAGTTTGGAACACTACCCCAGTGAGAGATTAGTATTGGCAGTTGGAGACATTCCTAATGTAGACAAAATAAAGATGATCTAAGAAAGCCTGAGATATAATCAACTGCTTGGTAGTAGTTCCAATGCAAAAAATGCAGACTCCTGCATTTCAAATATAGAAATCCAAGAGAACTTGATATGTTTGTGTATAGGGAGGAGGAATAGCCTCGTGGTTAGAGCAGTGGGCTATAAACCAGGTTTCAAGTCCCACTGTCACTCCTTGTGACCTTGGGTAAGTCACTTTACCCTCCATTGCCTCAGGTACAAAACTTAGATTGTAAGCCCTCTGGGGATAGGGAAATACGTACAGTACCTGAATGTAAACCGATGTGATATCTCAGATCAAATGTCAGTATATAAAAATAATAAATAAATAAATATGTGGTGACAGTGGTGGTATCTGTTGGAGGAGATTTTATAAGGAGATTGGGGGAGATTTTATAAGGAAATCATGTTGAAAAAGAAAATAATCCAGCTAAATTATTTTGTAGCATCAAAAAACCCACCTATGAACCCAAACGTTTTATCCTGAAGGAATCTCTCCAATTGTTCAGGAACTTAAAATATAAATTTTGTATCAGCCAATCTAATGTAGCAGTACAAGGGAATCTTAATTGAAAGGTAGCACCAAGAACCAGAACTCTTTATCTTTTCTGAAGAAACAACTTCCGTCTTGTTTGAATAATTTTAGTAACAGGAAAAATCTGTAACTTTTCCCCCAGACAAGACATCTCCTTTAGTTTCTAAAAATGACTTCGGACTCCAATCCTTATCGAACTCTGAAGTATAAATTAAATCTTTTCAACATATCAAGAAGAGATACTGAAGACAATAAATAAAAATTTATAAAACGCAAATTCACTCTCCCAAGGTAATTGTCCCATACTCTCTAATTTATAATGAAGACTTTAATTGTCTTGAATCAAAGCACAATAGTTCTGTAACATAGAAATCTGACCTTCTATTATCCCCATCTTCTTTTGGCAATCTTGAATAATTGTAGAAGGAGTACAGTTTTCAAATGAGGATAAAGCTCATCAATCTTAACAAATAGAAACATTTCCAGGGCAGTAACCATGGTCCACAGGAAAAAGATGAACAACAGTGGAGGTATTCAAAGATGACTTTAAACCTCCAGATACCGTCCCATTTGGGGCATTCTCATGGATTAACCATCTTCCCAGTGCAGAGCTAAGCCCAGTATGGATAGTAGGACCTTGAACCATCTCAGGTATCAGGTCCTGACCACTCAGAACTGCAAGCTTCTCCATCCCTAGAGGGTAGAAGCAGGTACTGTTAGCTTGCATAGATATAAGTATTATTATTGAGACAAACTGGTCACCATTTTTTACCTACACAAATGGGAAAAGCATATTGGTGCTTAATAAGCACTAAGCAGTACATCTAGTTGTAATATGTGCCCTAGCATCAATAGCAAATGATGCAATGAATGAGGGGTTGATTCAGATCGTACCAGGACTGACAGTTCTCACAGGAGGGCACCCTTTCTCCTTGCTTGTAGTAGTGTCCTTCATCATCATAACAGCCACACTGAGCTACACACTTCATTTCCTCCTCATCGAAATAGGGTTTGCCTTTAGGACAGCTTGGATAGCAACCTAGAATAATACAGAAGATGAGAATTTAAGATAATCCACATGGTGGGATCATGTGTGGGGCAAAGTGCCGTGAGAGGTTAGCCAGCACTATTAACGGATGTCGGCAGCAGCAGCAGCATGCTCTCCCCTGCCCCTATCTCCTCTTAGGCATTGTCAGAAGGGGGTAGGTGAGGGGAGGGGGAAGGAGGAAGGCCCAGGGAGAGTGGGTGCATGGAGCATGAATATCCTTAAATCTTGGTATTGGGCTACCAGTGGCACTTTGCTCTTTATTTCGGGGAGTAGGGGTGATCAGGGCACCAAACCACTTTTCTTGTGGTGCCAAGGGTAAAGATGGAGATCTGCTAATGAAGAGCTGGGGGAAATGAAATCCTTAGTATAAAACAGGCCTATCAACATTCGGCCAAATAGTGCAGGGAATTCTGAAATGCAGTTCAGGCGTACTAATCTTTCTAGGATGGCATGCATGCTAATTTTGTATGCTCATTATATAGACTTCATTTTAGTAGGCATGCACAATTTTGTGTATTACCCATGAAAAGCTGATTTAGCATGCATGCTAACATTTTTAGCGTGGGTTTGAAAATTGCCCTGTTAGGGGGTATCTTTCAGACAGCCTGCATATCTGCCAAATCCGCAGGTACATTTTACCCATGGATGTTCCATTCATTTTCAAAGTGAAGTTATCTGCACAATTTCACTTTGAAAATTGTCTAAAGAAAATTTACGTCGGCTATTTTGTAGGGTGAGAAGGGGAGAGAATTTTGTTTTGTTTTTTGTTAAGGTTTTGGGGGGCTTTTGCCCCACTAATTTTGTTTTCTGTAATGTTTATTTTTATTCTTTAGTTTTAAAGAACCCCCCCCCCCCCCAAAAAAAAAAGGAAATAAAAAGAAACGGGGCCTCCCGTGCCCCCCACCCATCCATAAAAATGCTGGGGTCAGGATCCTTTCCGGCATCCACTTACCCGGTCCAGGGGGATCCACAGACGAGATTAGCTACCGTATATCAAAATGTCATCTTCTGCTGGGGAGGATGCACTGGAGTTAACTCTGGTGCAATGACCTCAGTGGATGGTGTTAGTTGGCAAAAAAAGAGCCGAAGAAAGAATATACCAAAGAGGAGCTCTGAGGCCTGGGCTTCGGGCTTGGACCTTACCCTGGGCTGAGGACCAAGCATTGGAACCTTCTTCCAAACCAGGCCCCGGTGTAGGACCTATGTCTGGGCCAGGCGCTGGCATCAGGTCCCAGACTTCAGGTTGGGCCCCGGTGTCGGGCCGAGGCCCCGGCATTGGGACCCAGACTCTGGGCTGGGCCATGGCATTGAGCCTGGGCATGGGTCCTGGCCTAGGCTGAGGCTGAGGCATCAGGCCCCGGTGTTAGGACCCAGCTTTTGGGCTGGGCCACTGTGTTGCCTGGACCCAGGCCCTAGCCTAGGCCGATACCCAGGCGTCAGGCCAGCTTCCAGTCCTGGCTCTGAGTCAAGGCCCCAACATCAGGACCGAGCCAGGACGCGGCATTGGATTTGATAAGTATGGGGGGAGGTTCGGGAAATTTCCTGGTCATTTTAGGCCCTGCCATCAGGCCAGGGCCTAGGCCGAGACCCTGGCTTCATGCTTGGACATAGGCCGTGACCCCTTTGTCGGTTTGCAGTCTATGCCTAGGCGGTGGCACCAGAGTTGTACTCGGGTATAGGTTAGGACCCCTATTTTGGGTCTTGGCCGACTCTCTAAGGAGGGCCCTGGCTTTGAGCCTAGGCCAAGGCCTGACTGGAGACTTTTTTTTTTAACAGGTTTTCAAAATGAAAGGAGATTCTGATGAAACTTCATTGGAATTAAATCATTCCATTTTGAAAACAAAGTAAGGATGCAGTTCCAAACCCTGCCCCAGGAACATCTCCTCTTACTGCAGGTAAAAATTCAAATTTTAGTGGCACTTATAGGCTGCTTATAGGACAGGCAATTTTCAAATAGATCACTTTGATAGATTATTGTACCCACAGAAATTGCTTTGAAAGTTACTCTCTCTGTTAGGGTAATCCAGAACAGAAAAGAAACTGCTTTCACCTTCTAATCCTGGTAATTTATAGAGACATCTTCCACTGGGATTCCGGCAGGTCTTCATGCAAGGTGCTCCACAGGGCTTGTAGTGCCACTTGCAATCACCTTCCTCATTGTAGTAATCACAAAACAGAGCTGGAGGGAGGAAGACCAGGAAAAATAAGCATGCTTTGAATAAATCCTCCAATTTATCCATATTCACCTTTTACTACATTCAGCCATCCTGTTGTGAGTCAGATACAAATTTCACAGGCAATACTGACTCTCTATAAAGTTGCCAGTTCTCTAAATAAAGTTGCAATCAGCACCAAACCTTGAAATAATACTGTTTCTATTAACTGCTGTCAATATCAATATTAATTATTGCTAGACCTACAACTACCAGTTAGCTTTGCAATGATGAACTGTACTTGAATGCATACAGTCAATAGTGAGATATTTCCATGTTTTTCTCGATCCAACCAAAATCTGCTAAGCCAATAAGTCTTCATCTAATGGCACAAAAGACTATAATAATTATTTGGATTTTTGGATTACCTTTCCAAATAATGTTCAAGGTGGCTCACATCCAATAAGGTCCTGCCTCAAACAGCTTACAATGTAACAGGGTGATGCATCAAACCATGGTAGAGATGTAACAAGTGTTAAATACTAGCGTATATCATGCAATATAGCCCTATTGTGACATTTTACATAGCTCTGCCCATATTCCCTCCTCTATTGCAATGGGTTGCTTTGCATGCCAGGGCCAGCTCATTAATAAGCAATCAGATGTAAATGATTTCACATGGCTGACTTAGAAAGAGTAGAATGCCAAAACGCTGAAACGCCATATTGCTATCCTGATATGTATCAGCCCTTGACAAAGGACATCCTTGTCCGAAACACGGCTCCGTGTCGGGTTTTGGTAACATACCATTGAAAGAAAGGGTGGCTAAAAATATCTTTGGAAATTCTTTGGGCATGAACTGATTTACTACATATGAACTGATTTACTACAAAGGCTATAGCACAAGATAAGTACAGCATAAGTAGCACAAGATAAGAAAAATCAAGCATTATGCTATACTTAACAAATTGTACTTCAAAACAACAGGGTGATGGATTTTCACTAGAAGCATAACAAAAATCTTAAAAAAAAAGTTTTATTGTTGACCAATGATTATATATAAGGCAGAGTATAAAAGTACATACTACACAATGATGCCTATTATGACGGTCACTATATCATTTTTCTCTTGTGTCTGGTTATTTAACTGTGATTTTGGGATAACGTTGGTATCTATTTTTGTGTTCACGCTTCTTCGGCGATCCCGTATATGAAAAGCAAGGTCATCCTGAGCAATTTGTATTAGTGTGACTTAGAAAGTTGTTAGCCACATTAATCTAACTACACCTCCTGAGGAAACAGTCTAATGTGGGAGCATCGAGATGCTAACACGGGTCCTGATACTCCCGAGTTAGGTTTAAAGAACCACACATAAAATTAACAAGCAGGCAAAATTGTCACTTGTGTGTGGGGGTCAAAGCTGACCCTATTCCTCACCCCAGGGCTACCATTCAAGGCAGCCCCAACAACCAATTAAACAAAATAGACGGTTGTCATGCAATGTTGACCCCCTTCTCTCCAACTCAATCACCAAGTAAGCTATAGGTTCTCTCCGATCTCCCCATTCAAACCAAATATTGGCCATAGCACCTTCCAGGCACCTTCCCCCAACCCCCAAAATTGGTTTATAGTGAACCCAATACCCCCATACCCTCAAAGTCCTAAAAACCCATTTGTCTATAGCAGACCCATCTCCCACCCGAACCCCTCTCCCGCCACCTGTTACCTAAAAAAAAGTAAAAATCTACAGTCCAGAGGACCCGCGGCACCCCCTAGCTCTGGGCCCGGTCAGCACTATTTCCAAAATGGCTCTAACCTGACCTTGCCCCAGCATAGGCAGGGCATCTGAATCCTCAAAAAAAGTTTTGCTTTTACTTCACTGTTTCGCCTCTCCAAGAATGTTCTGATACACCTTATACGTCAACTATAGAGAGCCTGGAGAGAATTATAAATTCAACCAACTTTTTACTTTCCCTTTTATTTCATTATACGAACATAGGAGCCAAGTCTGAGTGGGTCCCCAACTGCCCGAGATCATCAGCTAAAACTTGGCCAACAATCTTAAGATAATTTTCATACCTGGGAACTTTATGGATTTGGTCCAGAGACTCCGGCATTCTTTTTTTTTTTTTTTTTTAATTCTTTATTTCTCATTTTCAGTGATACAAACAAATCAAAACATTTGCAGTTTGAAATACATGAACTGAATATATGTTTATAAACAACATACAGAAATTTCCCCTTTTTCCCTTCAGAAAAACTGAAGTAAAAGAAATATATAATAGAAATAGAAAACCATACCCAGTTTCATTCAACATTAATCATAATTAAGAGCGTATTGCTAGTAAAGAAATACATGGGGAGTATTATATAAAGTAACTAAACTTTTTTTACTAAAGCATCATATTTACTGCTATTTCCCTATATTCACTAACCCGAAATTGGGGATGATGCGGGGATTTTTTTCTGTTGTAAAAATTCTTTAAGTTGTTCAGGTAAGAAAAATATAAATACATCATTTTGCTTTCTCAATACACATTTACACGGAAACCTTAAAATGAATGTATAGGCCAAATCAATGGCCTCTTGGCGCATGGCCAAGAAGGCTTTCTTCCTTAGTTGTGTTGAATATGCCAGATCAGGAAATATCTTAATTGGCTTTTCCATAAATTGGACAGGGTACTTTTGAAAGTAATTCTTCATTATTAAATTTATATCATTCAGTGAAGAAAAATTAACCAAAAGAGTTCCCCAGTCTATAATCTGAGCGCTTGACTCAAGAAAATTCGTGAGGTCTCCTTGAAATGGCTGCGCTAATCTATCATTTTCATCATCACTCTTTTTAGGTATGAAATAGCAATTTACTATATTTATTTTGTCTCCGAGTTCAGTGCCAAGAATTTCTCTTAGAAAATTTTTTAGGGTAATAGGGGGAATTTCCCCAATCACTCTCGGAAAATTCAAAAATCTTAAATTATATTTCTTGGCCTTGTTCTCTAGAGACTCTAATCTTTTAGAAATTACTTCTCTGACTTTAGCAAGTGCTGCATGAAACTCCAAATTTTTCTTTTGATGGTTTTCTAAATCTTTTGTCCTGTCTGTTAACTCCTTTATTTGTTTCTGTGTTTGTAGTGTATCTTGTTGGTAAACATTTATTAAAGTATAGGGATGTGAATCGTTTTCCATATCGTCTTAACGATAGAAATCGTGTGGCAGGGCAAGAAAATCGTCTTAGGCACGATTTTTTAGTTAAAAAATCGTTAAAAATCGTTTTTTCCGATTAGTGCGCACTAACGGGAGTTAGTGCGCACTAACTGAAAATGATATAATTTGACACTTTTCAGGTCAGTTAAGGTCAGTTTAGGAATGAATATGTATTCCTATTGGCTGCCCTCTTATTTATTCATGTTACCAAGTTTCCTACTGACAGTATATGGGGGATGGGAAATGGAAACAGTTGGTAGCTTGACAAAACAAGTAATGTGATCAGTCAATGTGACTAGAACTTGTGCCCTAACCCTGATACCAGGGGTATTGTGATATTCCTGCACACAGTGCCCTATCCCTATTAATACCAGGAGTGTTGTGATCTTCCTGCACACAGTGCCCTATCCCTAATACCAGGGGTGTTGTGATCTTCCTGCACACAGTGCCCTATTCCTGATACTGGGGGTGTTGTGATCTTCCTGCACACAGTGCCCTATTCCTGATACCGGGGGTGTTGTGATCTTCTTGCACACATCCCGGTATCAGGGATAGGGCACTGCGTGCAGGAAGATCACAACACTCCTGGTATTAATAGGGATAGGGCACTGCATGCAGGAAGATCACAACACTCCTGGTATTAATAGGGATAGGGCACTGCATGCAGGAAGATCACAACACCCCTGGTATCAGGGATAGGGCACTGTGTGCAGGAAGATCACAATACCCCGGAGGAGTGAGGGTCAGGCAGCTCCCCCCTGTCTGTGAAGCCAGCCTCTCACTAGTAATGCAGGGAGGGAGCTGTCTCAGACTTCACCATCCTCCCCCCCCCCCCTTACCCACACACCATTCACTAGCTGGGACATGGGGGAAGTCAGGAGTGAGGGTCAGGCAGCTCCCCCCTGTCTGTGAAGCCAGCCTCTCTCTAGTAATGCAGGGAGGGAGCTGTCTCAGACTTCACCATCCACCCCCCCCCTCACCCACACACCATTCACTAGCTGGGACATGGGGGAAGTCAGGAGTGAGGGACAGGCAGCTCCCCCCTGTCTGTGAAGCCAGCCTCTCACTAGTAATGCAGGGAGGGAGCTGTCTCAGACTTCACCATCCTCCCCCCCCCCCCCCTCACCCACACACCATTCACTAGCTGGGACATGGGGGAAGTCAGGAGTGAGGGTCAGGCAGCTCCCCCCTGTCTGCGAAGCCAGCCTCTCACTAGTAATGCAGGGAGGGAGCTGTCTCAGACTTCACCATCCTCCCCCCACCCTCACCCACACACCATTCACTAGCTGGGACATGGGGGAAGTCAGGAGTGAGGGTCAGGCAGCTCCCCCCTGTCTGTGAAGCCAGCCTCTCACTAGTAATGCAGGGAGGGAGCTGTCTCAGACTTCACCATCCTCCCCCCCCCCCCCCCCTCACCCACACACCATTCACTAGCTGGGACATGGGGGAAGTCAGGAGTGAGGGTCAGGCAGCTCCCCCCTGTCTGTGAAGCCAGCCTCTCACTAGTAATGCAGGGAGGGAGCTGTCTCAGACTTCACCAACCTCCCCCCCCCCCCTCACCCACACACCATTCACTAGCTGGGACATGGGGGAAGTCAGGAGTGAGGGTCAGGCAGCTCCCCCCTGTCTGCGAAGCCAGCCTCTCACTAGTAATGCAGGGAGGGAGCTGTCTCAGACTTCACCATCCTCCCCCCCCCCCCTCACCCACACACCATTCACTAGCTGGGACATGGGGGAAGTCAGGAGTGAGGGTCAGGCAGCTCCCCCCTGTCTGCGAAGCCAGCCTCTCACTAGTAATGCAGGGAGGGAGCTGTCTCAGACTTCACCATCCTCCCCCCCCCCTCACCCACACACCATTCACTAGCTGGGACATGGGGGAAGTCAGGAGTGAGGGTCAGGCAGCTCCCCCCTGTCTGTGAAGCCAGCCTCTCACTAGTAATGCAGGGAGGGAGCTGTCTCAGACTGGTATCAGGGTTAGGGCACTGTGTGCAGGAAGATCACAACACTCCTGGTATTAATAGGGATAGGGCACTGTAAGAGATGACTGTAGTAGATTGAATAAAGATCTGATGTTTCTGCTCTCCTCACACCAAACAAAAACAACACACAAGCAGAGAAGCCCTTCTTACAAAGCTGAGCTAGTGAGTTAAGTAGGAGGAAAAGTAAACATACTGGTGCCAGTGTGGCTACTTAAAAAATACACTTACCAACAATCAATTACATATATTTGAACTGTGTACAGTTCCAGCCAGGACCACCTTTCTAAAATGCACAGTGATTGGCAAATTCAACATGCACTAGCATTTCAGGTGCCTGCTAACAAAAATAATAAACAAACAAGTTCTAGTCAGGTGAGTGCTGATCATTACATTACTTTTTTTGTCAAGCTTCCAACTGTTTCCATTTCACATCCCCGCAACCATATTGGTAACATCAATAGATAAGAGCACAGCCAGCCAATAGGAATACATACATACATATTCATTCCTAAGTGACCTTTACTGACCTGGGAAGTGTGAACACTTTGTTTCATTTTCTGTTGGTGTTCGTTAGTTTCCAGTTCCATTTCCCATCCCCCCAACCATCACCTCAGTGGTAACATCAATAGATAAGAGGGCAGCCAGCCAATAGGAACACATATTCATTCCTAACTGACCTTCAGTGACCTGGAAAGTGTTTATTTGTATCATTTTCAGTTAGTGCGCACTAAATCAAGTTAGTGCGCACTAACGGGGAGTTAGTGCGCACTAACTCGAGTTAGTGCGCACTAACACGATTTAACGATTTTTAACGATAAATCGTTAGAATTTCTATTGTATCGTGTTCTATAACGATTTAAGACGATATAAACATTATCGGATGATAATTTTAATCGTTGAAAAACGATTCACATCCCTATTAAAGTATCAACTTTCTTTTCCAACCCTTTTATATTAGTACACATACCCTCCATCATTCCCCAAAGAGCCTCGAGTGTCACCACTGCAGGACGGGTGGGTAAGCCAGGGCTGCTAACCTGGGTTATAAGTTCTTTATTCCCATTTAAGGGATTTGTTATCTCCAAAACCTCCCTCCTTTCTCCACTTTTGGGGATAGCACCCAGAATATTAGAAGCTCCTTCACTGATAGTCTCTGCTTCGGCTCCTTCGGAGCTTATTTCCACCAGTCTTTGTGCAGGAGGCATATCGACATTAGGGCTTAAGGAAGCCTCGTCTGGGAGCACACTCAGCCCTCCCTGGCTGGATGGCTCATCAGAGTCTTTGGTCTTCACTTCATTTATAGCTGGGGAGAGTAAAAATCTGCTGATTTCTTGCTGAATTGGAGATGGCAAGGGTAGTGTGGGAAATACCCGCACTTTTCCTTTGCGCTTTGGAGGCATAATCAAGTCAATTTAGTAACGGTCAGCAGTTTCCCTCTAAATATGATGTAACTAATTACTAGCAACAGATGGTCAGCAGAGAATTAGATATTCTAATAAAAGGAATAATACATCTGTACCTGAATGACCACCATTAGATATTCCTTTCGACTCTCGACGATTCCGGGCGAAGCCGGGCAAAGCCGGTACACCATGCGCCCCTTAAGCGCGCGCGGCTTTAGTGGCGCACCGCAGAGCGCCCCGGTTAAATGGGGCACTTCCGGGTTCCGCCCCTGGGACCACCCCTCACGTCTCGGCGTCGGTAGCACGTCTGGAGCACCACAACGGGTAGGTAGGCTCTCGCCCCCGTTTCTCAACAGCAGCAGGATGGTGGTGTGAATCTTTGTCTCTGCGCCCTCAGATTCGGACTCGAGCGCCCCGGTTAAATGGGGCACTTCCGGGTTCCGCCCCTGGGACCGCCCCTCATGTCTTGGCGTTGGTAGCACGTCTGGAGCACCACAACGGGTAGGTAGGCTCTCGCCCCCGTTTCTCAACAGCAGCAGGATGGTGGTGTGAATCTTTGTCTCTGCGCCCTCAGATTCGGACTCGAGCGCCCCGGTTAAATGGGGCACTTCCGGGTTCCGCCCCTGGGACCGCCCCTCACGTCTCGGCGTCGGTAGCACGTCTGGAGCACCACAACGGGTAGGTAGGCTCTCGCCCCCGTTTCTCAACAGCAGCAGGATGGTGGTGTGAATCTTTGTCTCTGCGCCCTCCGAGACTCCGGCATTCTAATGGAACTGCTGGATCTGAGGGATAACACCTATAATCCCTGGGTGCCCAGCTGCTACTGCTCTAGTGAAGCAGCCAGAGTAGACTTATTTTAACCATTGGATGCTGGGGTGGGGCAGCCAGACTAAAAGGCCTCTGATTGGCCTACACGTGCCAATTGAATGCCTCCTTCCTTTTCCCTGCCTTGTGTCCAATCGGAGGCCTTCTTTTTCTTCCTGCACCTATAGACCAATGGTAAGCCTCCTCCCTTTTTTTCTGACTGTGCTGGCACTTTGAAAGGGTCTGTGACATTTAGTAGTCCATGAAGTATAGCCAGTCAATCCTAGAGCAGCTGATTTGTCCCTACAGCACCCACAAATGGCCACCCGGAAACTCAAAGCTGAAACCTCAAACATCCTTTTTACCTGGTTCTTTAGCATTTTGCCCTGATTATCCTTCAGTGCTGCTGAACCTGCTGCAGGAAAAATTGTCTTCTTAGTGATCGCTGACAGCGATGCATCTACCGTCTTTAGGCAGCTTCAACAGCTCCAAGGTCTCCTCCGTCAGTGGATACAAGTTTGCCATAGCCCTGCTGACTTTCAAGCCAGCCTCCAGAGTACTCACTCCCAGTTCACTAACTTCTTTATCTTTAAGGGCAATGTAAAAGTTTTGGCAGTCCCCGGAGTCCATCCAGAACTGAGCCCACCCCCTAATTGACCGAGTCTTCCTGAGTAATCTTAATCCTAGCTCTGTCAGGACCTTTGGAATGAGGGGTCTGAACTCCTCCTTCCAGAACAATCCGACAACCCTTGGGTCATCCCCCTCTATAATTAAAACTTCATCTGGGTCAGTTGCATCCTTGCCTGCCCCTGGGACAGCATCTGGATCACCCTCCACGGGATCATCCCCGGGGTCATCTGCGGGATCACCTCCCACATCTAGCGGGTCATCCAAGTCCTCCCAAGGTCTGAGACCATGTCCTCATCTCCTGAGGCACCCCCCAGTCCCAGGGGAAGCAAGAGATTCCTGAACGCTCAGATGGATCCACTCTAGCTTCTTTAGGGGACAGTGTGGCTTCCCCCCTGCTCTCCTCTTTACCAAATAGGCCTTATGAAGGAGCAGCACAAGATCCACAGAAAAATCCTTCATTTCTGCAGACTCATCACATGGCACGTCCCCTCAGGCTCCCTTCCAGAACCAGAGGCCCCAGAATTATCCAGAACCATGGGAGATAGCGGAGGAGGGAAATCCCTGGGTTCTCCCGAAGCCTCCTGCCTCCTTCTATGTGCCTCATTACCAACCACGGTACTTCCAGCCCCCCACCCACAAGGAAGGCCCACTGAATGTGTGATACTCCCCAAGCCTGCCCCTTCACTGGAGGATCCCTCCCCCTGGAGGCACAGCTCATGCACAGCGCTGCAGAAGAGAGGCACTTCTGACTCAATCCACAGGCCCAACGGGCTCTCCTGATCTACGAAGTCAGCACCATTGCCTCTTCCTCGTGGAATGATCGTGCTCCGGATGCAAGGCACAGCTTCACCAACTCGGCTCGAGTCACTGACCATAAGAGCCCCAAACCCCCGATGCTGCCAGGCAAAGTGCGATCCTTCTCCCTCCTGCTAGCCGTGATTTGCAAGCAGCACCAACCTGGCCTTTGCTCTTTTTTTTTTTTTAAAGAGCAGCGTCATTAAAAGTTATCCCCAGAAAAAAAGGGTATATTTCCCTGCTCTGATTGACAGAGGAGGAGAGAAGTCCTCAAAGGGAGCTAGGGAGCCAGGTCCCCTGGCTTTTGGACCCTCTGGATGATGCAGGCTAAGACAGGCCAGGGATCATCAACCCCCAACTCGCCCAGTTTCACCTGAGGGATGGCCCACGAAGATGCCTAACACCTTAGGGAGCTTCTCAATATCTTCTTGTATCTTCTAAACAGAATTCTAAGATTTTACTTTTTTTTTTTTCAGTCTCTCTCATACTGCAGGTTTGTACCTCTGTCATCTGCAGGAGACAGAGAAATACTGAGGGACTGCAGGTGGCACTCTCGGTTATGTAGCAGTGCCTGAAAAGTTTTTATCCTCTGCCTCCATCTGCTGGTAGGGATGCAAAATCACTTGCCTGGACTTGATCTGGGTATGAACAGGAAACTTGATCAGAATGATTCTATCCCATGGTTCAATGCTAGCACTGACAACAGGAACCTTCTAAAAGTACTTTCCATTAAAGTAACATAACTTGGAATTACAAGAGAGAGAGCTTTTTTGGTGGCAGCATCAGAGATATGGAGCTCCCTTCCTGAGCAGATATGCTTGATATTGTGTAGCAGAACTTTTTAAAAAAGCCTGAAAGACACATTTATTCAAAACAGCCTTTGACTGTACATAACAGCATACACAGGACATTCTTGAATTGTGGCAGGCTATTACATGAACGCTGTTTTTGTTTCTGAATTATTTTATTATTTGTACTGTTTTTTTAGTATGTATGTTCATTTGTAATCCACTATGAACCATTGGATGTATACGACCAAGAAACCGATTTTAAATAAATAAATAAATGTTGGTAGCCGAAAATGTTTCCCATCGCCTCAGTGCTCATACAGGAGGACACAAGACCTACAGAAAGATTATGAAAATGTACTGTAATACCTGCATTCCCCTTCTGCCTCTGTTTCTCTCTCTCTCTTTCTCACCCTCACCTTAGCTGGTGACGGTAAAGGGTGATACTCACGACAAATTGCTGGGGTTCTCCAGGCAATACAAACACCAGCCTCATTACAAGCCTGGGCATAGGAAGCAACCGCTGTACAGAAGCATTCACAGTCCCCCCCAGTGTCACAGGCGCAGGCATCCATCACGCATGCAGAGTAATATTTAATTGGGTCGACCTGCGGAAGAAAGGAAACAGCAAACCTGAGTGTGTGATAGGGTCACGATCATCCTACAAGATAGGACCCAACATCAAGTTCAGCATTTTCACATTGTGTGTAGGGAATTCTGAATTCCTTTTACGATGATGAATAGGTTGACTTGATATTTTTCTTGCTCAGTTCAGTTGTGCATGGGAGTGTTCAATGTGAAGGAGTCTGGAAGAGACTTAACTCAAGAAAAAGGCTATGATGTTGCTGAAGGTTTAATTATAAAAGAATAAAGTAAGCAAGTGACAGTTCTTTAATTATTTTAACCCAAAAGATATAATCACTTCAGGTTCTTAACCTTGTTACCAATTTAAAAATAGCAAGAAAAATGACCAATACACCAAGGGGTTTATTACAATGCGTACTATTACAGTTCAGCAGCATTGTCTGGAGAGCTTCTGTGACAGACAGGCAGACAACCACATTAAAATTAAAAGTTTGAAACATAGTACCTAACACTGTTACCCTAGACATACAGAATAAGCAGAGTAAAAAGAATAAAAAGAAACTAATGATATTCACTTAGTCAGTGTTTATGAGCAGCTTTTACAAAAATCAAAATGTCACTTTCTAGCCTAACCATATTTGCTTTTCACTGTATTAATTGAGAGGTCCATATTCAGTCACTGTCCGGATAGCAAACTTATCTGGATAAACTTATCTGGCTAACTTTGAAGATTTATTCAATAGTGCAACCACGCTGTTGAATATAGCCGGCTATCCTAAAATTAGCTGGCTAACTTTACGACAGTTCTTTGCCCAGACCAGACTTAGCCAGCTAACCTAGCTGGATATCTCAGCCCCTCCCTGGAATGCCCCTGAAATATCCTTTTTTTATCCAGCTAAATAGTTATCTGGCTATAATTTAGCCAGATAAGTGGCTGAATATACCACATTTGAATTAGACCTCTCAAGGTATATTCCCTCAGCTTCCCTCTTGCTCTTTCTTTCTCTCCCTCCAACACAGCTCCTCTTCCACTTTCATTAATGTCCCAAATGCTCCCTCTTTACTTTAATCTCACTAACCCAACTGCTCTATCTCTATCTTGGACTCTCTTCACCAACCAGCAAACCCACAGCTTCCCTAGGCTTAGGAGCGATTCTATAATTAGTTAGGGTGAGGCAGCCTTAGGTGGGAACATTTTGAGTGACAGCAAGTACCCTCCAAAACACTGCTGCAGTGGCTGTTTGACAAGCCTCAGAGTCTGAGAAACCCACCTGGGGAGCAGCACAGAACTGCAAGGCAGAACTCAGGACAAGACAAGAGCTGGTCTTCTACCTAGCCAGCCCCCTCCCCGGCATGTTGGGTTCTGGGGCCCAGTAGATCTCTGTGGCGGCAGTATATCTTAGTGGTGGGTCCTCACAGGCAAGTCTTGGACAAGGCAGGCTGGAGACTAGGCTTGGAAAAGGCAGGCTGGAGACAAGGCTGGCAGGCAGGACAGGGCAAGGCTGAAGTCAAAACTTGTACTTGGCAGGCTAGAGACAAGGCTTGAACAAGGTAGGCATGCTTGGCAGGCAGGACAATGCATGCAGGACAAGGCAAGGCTGGATACTAAGCAGGAGCTGGAACTAGACAAGACAAGCGTGAGGCAAGGACAGGACTCTGGTAAAGGCCGGTATGAAGACTGGAAGAAGGCAGACTAGGGCAGGACTTAGACAAGGCAGACAAGAGAAACACCAAACAAGGAACACAGAAGCCCGAAGGCAGCAAGGCTAAGAACAGACAGAATAGGCTTGAAGGCCTCAAAACAGGATACAAGAGAGACTAGACCAAACAACATAAATACAAGAAACAAGGCAGGATAGGCCCGAGGGCCACAAGGCAAGGCAGAAGGTCCATAGGCCATAAGGCAAGGCAGAAGGCTCATAGGCAACAATGCAAGAACAAGGGTCAGGTCATGGAGTCAAAAGTGACACCATGAGAGAACAAAGAGCTTCTGACAAAGCAGGGTCACATAGGGCTGGAATTTGGGTGCGGCAAGGACAGTGAGAAGGAACTTGACAAGACTAGTGATGAGGCTCACTGAGGGCCTCTGCTGGTGGGGAGGCGTCATGAAGGTATGATAAGGCTGTGTAGCAGGTGAAATACTAACAGGCTGCTTCACTGTCTTTAGGACCTGCATCCAAACTCAGATGGAAAGCTAGCAGGGTTCCCACAGCATCAGCTGAAGTTGTGCTTTGCAGTTCCAACGCCCTGCAAGCAAGAAGATGCCCGGCATGGCGATGTGCTGGCGGGGTTCCCACAGCCACCAACCAGAAGAGATCCTACACGGTGGCACCGTCATTTAATGATATGCTAGTGGGGCTCCCACACCCCATCAATAAGAAGAGGACCCATGTAGCAGTACTGTTTAATGACATGCGGGCAGGGTTCCCGCACTCCATCAGCAAGATGAGGCCATGCATGGCGGCACTTGTTGACAAGATACTAAAGAAGATCAGAAGTGAGCCTGATGGTGACCTGCTGGCGAGTTTTCCACACTCATCCAACAGGAAGAAGAAGTTGATGATCTGAGGTGGAGGGTAAGTCAAATCGTGGTGTTTGACTGAGAGAGAAGGGAGGGGAAGGAAAGGGGAATGACAGTGAGGGAAGGAAAAGGAAGAAGTGAGAAGAAAGGGAAGTGAGTGGGAAGGGGTGTGTGAGTGAGGGAAGAGGTGAATGGGAGTGAAGGGTGATTGAGAGAGAAGGGAAGGGATATAAAGTGAGGGAAGGGAAGGGGCTGAGAGAGCGAAGGGGTGAGTACATGAGAGGGAAGGGAAGGGAAAGAAATGTGGGTGCAAGTAGGGAGGAAAGAGGAGTGAATAAGAGGAAAGGGGGATGATTATTTATTTTTTATTTATATTTCACTTTTCAGGCACTTCAGAGAGTAATATGCAGGTACTGTAGTTATTATCCCTTCCCCAAAGGGGAAGGGATAATAACTACAGTACCCTTCCCCAAAGGGCATAGAATTTAAAGGGCCTATTTACTAAGGTTTTCTCCCATTTTGTGTCTATGGGAAAAATGCTTATAAATGTCTGTACCTGAGGCAAAAGAGGGTGAAGTGACTTGCCAAAGGTCACAAAGAATGAGTGGGATGAGTGACTGAGAGGAAAGGGAAGGGGTGAAAGAGGGAAGGAAAAGGGTGAGAGGAGCAGGTGAGAGGAAAGGGAGATTAGTAGGTAGGGAAGTAAGATGAATGACCGAATGGGAATGTGAATGAGAGGGAGGGAAAGGAGGGAAGGGAATGTGAGGAAGTGGGAGTGAGAAGAAGAGGGGAAAAGGGTGCATATGTATGTGTGCAAGAGAGAGTGCATGAGTGAGCATGTGTGTGAGAATGTGTGTGTGTGTGTGTGTGTGTGTGTGCGTGTGTATATATGTGTGTGTGAGCAAATTAACGTATGTGTATATGAGAAATGGAAGAGAAAGTTGTGAGAATGTATATGTGTGTGTGTGAGCAAATGAACATGTATGTGTATATGAGAAATGGAAGAGAAAGTTGTGAGAGTGTGTATATGTGTGTGTGAGCAAATGAACATGTATGTGTATATGAGAAATGAAAGAGAAAGTTGTGAGAGTGTGTATATGTGTGTGTGAGCAAATGAACATGTATGTGTATATGAGAAATGGAAGAGAAAGTTGTGTGTTTCATTCTCCCCCTCTCACCAATCCACAACAATCTTTAGGGTGACTGGAAATCAGAAGTTCCCAGGAATGGAGAACGGGAAATATTTTATCCTTATTGGTTGTTATTTGAAATATTTAATTGATTTTTGGGAAATTTTTAAAGTTTAAAGATTTTTCTTCTTATTAGATGTTATTCTATTCAACAGCTGCTTTACAATATTCTTTTTATTAGTATGGTTTCCTATTATGATTGATGATTTATATTTCTTGATTTTGTTTTATGAGAATTGGTGATTGTACTGACCTCAACCCTAGACTATCAGTTAAAATTTTTCCCAGCTCCAGATACTACAGAACTCCGTTTTTGAATACTAGATAACATTTATTAGAATGATGAACAGTTCAACAATCACAAGGCACCAAGAATAGCATACAGACAGCAAGGCCTGATTCAGTGAGTCCCTGGAAGCCCAGTAGTCAGAGAGCGACAACTGTAGCTGAAGCAGAAGCTATAAAAAGGTGAAAAAGCCATGTTGTTTTGAACATACAGGCAGCATTTTATAAAAACAAAAACAAGCTTTAAATTCAAGCAGAAGATTTTGGATAAGCAATGTTGGAGAGCTGAGATGAGCAGTGGATAAGCGGTTTCCCCTGACGAAGAAGTCATTCGAAACTTGGCCTTGTTGGGCAAAAACGCTCTTGCTGAATTGATGTCTCAGAATCTATGTTTAAGTTAAAGCTAAGTATTGCTCATTAAGGGCCGGATTTTAAAAAGGTTACGTGCATAAGTTATGCGCGTAACCCTCTTAAAAGGCCCCTGCGCGCGCCAAACCTATTTTGCATAGGCTCGGCGGCGCGCAAGCCCCGGGACGCACGTAAGTCCCGGGGCTTTGCAAAGGGGGCGTGTCGGGTGGGCGGCGCGAATTTCAGGGCAGGGGGGGAGGTGTGTTGGAGGCGTTACGCCAGCCCGGGGACGTGGTCGAGGCCTCCGGACCAGCCCCCGGGTCGGGTGATGGCGCGCCAGAAGCCCGCTGGCGGGCGCAGATTTACGCCTGCCTCTGGCAGGCGTAAATCTGCCAACAAAGGTAGGGGGGGGTTTAGATAGGGCCGGGGGGGGGGTTAGGTAGGGGAAGGGAGGGGAAGGTGAGGGGAGGCGGAAGGAAAGTTCCCTCCGAGGCCGCTCCGATTTCAGCACAAATGTGCACCCCCTTGTGCGCACCGACCCCAGATTTTATAAGATACGTGCAGCTACGCGCATATCTTGTAAAATCCAGCGTACTTTTGTTCGCGCCTGGTGCGCGAACAAAAGTACGCGTGCGTGTAAATTTATAAAATCTACCCCTAAGTTATTGAATTTCTAAGTGATGAGTTGGTGGACTGTTCCTATTCGTATTGAGGATGAGCTTTTCACAATATTTTTATAAAACATAAATATTCTTCAAAAAACATTTTTTTGGCATAGAAAATAATAAATTCTATACAGGGTGGATGGTGGTGTTTGTGATTAAAAAATAACGAGGCAAACCTAGATGGTGCCTTGAATGAACTTTATGAAACATCACTTTCCTTTGTGAAAAGTGTACTTCATTTTTGATCTAACATTGGTGACCGAGTTTTTTTGGCATTTTTTAATGATGTGAATGATATAAAAGAGAAAAAAGAAAATAAGAAAATATTTAATGCGGGTTGTGTAGTGCAGAGGGAGGGGCCAAGGTAGCACCCATGGTCCTGGATTCTTCCCCCATGGGCAGAAAGAATCAGTCTTTAAGATTTGTTTTTCCTTCCTGTAGCTGTTCTGCAAACAGTCCAGTAACATGAACACACTCCACACTGCAGTTGTTCGCTCAAAATTTACTGGTAACTTGATTTGCAGGAACACAAAAATCAAAGCAGGAACACTATGGTTTACTGCACAATCAAAACAGAAAAAATGAAGTCCATTAAATCAAAAGCTGCTCACTCTGGTTGATAGGCACATTGGGTCAGACACTCCCTTCCTGGCTACTTCCCCTGGCACTTGCACCTCTTTCTTTCTCTCTCTTTCAATAGATAAAAACAGATGAGTCTCTGGCTGATGCTTTTCTTAGGCAGCAATTCTTCCTCTCATACCCACAAAGGCAAAATCAATTTTCTACAAGTCTGAAGAAATCCCTCTTAAACAGAATAAGAAATATTGAGCTTAACTCCCGTCTCCTTAAAAACCTCTTTCTTGGATCCTCAGCTAATCTCAAGAATCATTGGACCCTAAGAAAAGACCTCCCTAGTCCTAAAGACCTGGGCATGCTAACCTTGGGCCCATGAAAGGCGGCAAGACTGGAAGACACTACCCTCCAGCACCTCCCTCTTAGCCAGAGAGACCTGCAAAACCCTGCACCATGAAGGCACAGGAGTTTTGTTAAACTCATTACACTTGCCATTGGGAAGTGTGAAACCTCCTCTACCACTTTTTCTACACTCTGACCTCACCCTCAAGACTGTCGAGTCTCTGAAGCCTACTAGTAAGGGACAGTTTTTGGATCCTTTATATATAGAAGATGTAGGCAAAAAAGGACCTTTGGGTCAACCCAGTCTGCCTACTTATACCAGCCTGCAGCAATGCCACAAGTCTTTGGTCTTCTCCTACCCTCTCTCACTAAGGTCCCTTTGTTTCTATTCCTTGCATACTTGAATTCTGCTATTGGTTTGACTCCTATAATCCCTAAAGCAGATGGAGGAATGGGGAGAAAGTAGAAACAGGATCAAGACTTGCCTGCTGGCACATGGTAGGAGCATTGGATGGCCGGCGCCATCTTTAAAAATGGGGCGGGCCATCGGTGCCATTTTTATTAGTGGCAGCTGACGGCCCGAGAGCGGGAGATCGCTCCCGGGACCACCACTGGACCACCAGGTCATTTAAAACATTTTGGAGGGGAGGTCGGGAGGGTGGGGGAAGCTAAGGGAGATGTTTTAAAGGGTTGGGGTGGGTTTAGGGATTGTTTTTGTGTGCCATTTTTCCCACCCTCCCCCAAAATGTTAAGAGAACCCCATGAACAATTTTGTGGGGCTTTCCTATCGGTTTCAGGGAGCCCCCGATTTCTGACGACTTTGAAAATATCGTACGATATTTTCAATCGTCCAAAATACGATTCACATCCATATCAGTTGCTATGTTCTTATCTAAATATTTTTGTTTGGTTTATTAGGTTGTTGTTGCACAATTTAGCAATATGCTTTCATGCAATCCTAGGAAGGGTGGAGTGGAGAAAGAAACCTCAGAGACATGCAAAGCAAAGATGTTGTTTGTGAAGGAAATGGTCCTTCTTGAAATGCAGTGCTGGACAGAGAGAAAAAAGGGCAAATACAGTTCGTCCAGTTCATCTGTAGCTCCTGAAGACCCTCTTGATACACTGCGGACTTGTGGCCCAATAACCAGTCATCCTCCTTTATTTTATAACTGGCCCTGCAAACCGAGCAACCCCCACCTCCTCTCAATCCCTCCAAAGGGCTTTAAAAAGTTGTAGGGTCCACAGGTCAGCCCCCTGTGGACCCTATAATTTTAATTTCTAAATAAAGCTCTATTCTGCCATCCCTCCCCCCACCCCCATCCACCCACAACCTCTTAGGCAGACGACTCCACCCTTCGAATACTGAAAACCCCAATTGGGAGCAAGGTATTCTTTTAATCTCTCCTTGCACTTCCAAAGTTATTTGGAATATAGCTGGTTAAGTCTTAAGTTGACTGGCTATACAAGGATGGATAAAAACCAGATGCAAAGGAAAATAGCTAAGTTAGATGAATAACTTAGGTCCACCCCAGAATGCCCCCAGAACGCCTCTTTCTTCTCCGGTTAGATTTTAGCTGGTTAATGATTTATCTGGCTAAACTCTAGCCAGATAAGTGACCCAAAAATTCAAAAACGTTCCATTTAGCTGGATAATTTGTGAGTTATCCAGCTAAATGGCTTTGAATATTGACCCTTCTACTTCTGATATAAAGAAAAGTGTCCAGAAAGTTGCAAAGATTTGTGCTCATTAGACTAAAAGTGCTCACAGCTCTTGGAAAAAAAAAAAAGCTATGACAATAATTTCTTTTATCAAAGGTACAGAATGTTATCCTCAGCTAGAATTTGGATTGATGTGCGGTACCTGAGAGTGACATGCAGCAAACACCTCACTAGTGATGAGGCTGCACTGTTTCTGTGCCCAGGACTTCCTGTATGGGTTCACAGTGCAAGGGTTCCTAATGTCTTTGGCATCGGGGCAGTTAGGTGAGAGTTTCCAGCTGTTTCCAAACTCTAACACATTCCTGACCACAGCGTGATTCCTTGTTGTGAAATCATTGATTGCGTTCCCTTCAAAGTTCCCGCAGAGGCCACAAACCTTTCCCTACACGGAAAAAAAAAGGAAAACAAAAAAATCCTGTGATTAAACATGAACATTTATCACATCTTTACAACGTCTGGGGGCAGGGAGTCAGTCATTGGTTCAACAATTACACCTAGTGGCCACTGGCCAGCGTTGGCCATTTTGATTCAAGTTAGCCAGATTCCAGAAGGAGTTACAGCTCAGAGGCAGGAAACCTTCAATAGCTTTAATGAACTCACGTCAAGTTGTTGAGGAACTCCACGGGCTCTGCTATAGGGATGTGTGAACAATTCAAAGTAAAACATGAACCAGAGGAATTTCAGTCTACCTCGATTCAACAGAATTTCTGGGTTTCCTGAAAATTCACTGGGGAACTTTCTCAGATTGCTTTTCAGCAAATCTTGGAAAAATCCAACAGATTCAATGCAGATTTGCTGATCTGTGGAAATCTGTACTGAGTCAGTCCCCTGGGGAATCTGCAGATTGGGCAGAATTATTTGAACTGATGCAGATTCACCAGTTTGAGGAATCTGTATCTCATACTGGGGCAAGGTGAGGGACTAGGGGCGAAATTCACAAAATTTGAACGCTCCTTCAGGCTCACTGAACTACTTTGCAAGATTAAGTTCTCATAGCCCTAATTCCCTAAACTTCTTTTTCCAGTGAAGCAATCTCTCTTTGTAATGTTAAAATAATTTTGCTGATGGAAATTTCTTTGTGTTTAACATTTATTTGAACTGCATGCCATAGAGTAGCCCAAGGGAGGATGTGACATCATCAGTATTTTGAGACACCTGGTTCCTTCATAAACCACTGCATGTCTATGAAATCAGCAGAGGAAACCAACAAGGATAGCGTGTAACAAACTCTTCTCCTTGTTTATACATTTGGCTGAGACTGTGTGGGATTTCCCCATTTCCAAGAACAACCTATGGCTGAAATTCAGGGTTTTTTTTTGTTTCAGGCAATTATTTGGTGTATATATTAGAAACAAAACAAGACTGAAATTATCCCCTCAAACTTTGAAAGCACTGGCACTGATACTGTGATAAAAAAAAACCCAAGCATTTCTTTGAGGTTATCAAATGGCATAGTTGAGATATCTATTCTGGAGCACAATTTTGTTGGATTATAAAGGTACACCTATCTGATAACAGATTCAGATTAGAAGTTGTATTTTCTTCATTTCTTACATATGATACTTCCTATAACAATAGGTGATGGTTAGTTGTCAAAGCAACCTTTTAGGGGGTAATTTTCAATCTTTCACATTGGGACATAGTCAACAGGTACTTTTAACTGGTGGATTTTATACCAAATTTGAAAGTATACACTTACTTCCGCTTTGAAACTCTGCACAGGTAGTTCTTACCTGCAGATACTTAAACTTGCTTTCTCAACAAGTCAGAAACAGATTTGTCTATCAGTGCCCCTAGTTGGCACCTGTTCCTGTCAGTGTCTGGCTCCAGCGATACATACAGTAACGAAGCCTTTTGAAGGCATGGCCTGTGAGCACAGGCTTAGTCCCCTTGCTTACTTCAAGGTGAGGATCACTGCTGGAGACGGGAACCAAGATCTGGGTGGGAAGGGCAGTGGTGGGGGAGGTGGAGGCAGTGACTGGAGAGATGAGAGGGCTGGAAATTTGCAGCCCCCCCAAACAAACTGGCCACTCTAGTCCCAGAACCAGTAGGCCTGCACATAAATCCAGGCTTGTCTGCAGGACTTTTTCATGAATAATGTGATCAGGCATTGCCTTCTATTAATAGTTTGCCCTGTATTCTTGTAGGGGTTTTTCCCCTTTTTTTGGGTCCTCCCCCTGTTATATTCCTACCTCCTTGTGGGCAGCGACTGAGGAATGTAAATTTCCCCCTGAACATAGGAACAGGGTATTTCCTCCCCAAAGACTGATTCAGGAGAGTTGGGGATTCTGAGAGTGAAGTTTTTGGAATATTCAGGGAGTTTTGATTTTGAATGAGTTTCCTGATAGAAGAGCAAACCCCCAGTATCTTGAAGGACTGGTTTCTTGATTTTTTACCTTTGCGACCAGTCAACAGCAGAGGGTGGAAATTGTGAAGTTTTTAGAAACTTTAAGATTTTTGCAGAGAAGTTGGAGTTATCTACTTTGGAAAATCTTCTTTTTTTTGCAAGGGGATTCTATCTTTTCATCCCTTGAGACAAGTTATCCTACCCTCGAAGGGGAAGGAATTCTAGAACTGGACACTGATTCAGTAGGGAGAAGAACAACATTGCTCTAAGCTTCAATGGCAAGAGGAAATGTGGAAAAAAGGATGTGCATTCACAAAAAGCGGGGAGTAGCTTGCTTGTTACGGTGGTTTCTACACCAAACCAAATAAGCCTGATACTTCACTTTCAATGCATAACCAGCATAGCTCTCTGCTTCAACAGCGGGGGAGAAACTATAATACTTCGTGCATATCCAGCATAGCTCTCTGCTTCAACAGCAGGGAGAAAATCTAATACTTCACTTTCAATGCATATCCAGCATAACTCTCTGCTTCAACGGAAGGGGGGAATGAAGAAAAGTGGATCTATATACAGACAACAATCAACAAGGACTGAATTACATAGTCTGGGTAAACAAATAAGCATGGATGTAGCTTGCTTATTGTGGCGGTTACTACCCCTAACTAGATTAGATGCAGCTCCAACACTGCTCTCTACCTTAATGGTGGGGGTGGAAGGGAAATAGAACCAAAAGGTTTCTAAGAGCCAAGAGTAACAGATAAGTATGAGAAAAAAAGTGTGAAGCTTGCTGGGCAGACTGGATGAGTTGTTTGGTCTTCTTCTGCTGTCATTTCTATGTTTCTATGTTTCTATGAGATTTACCATGGACAAAGAGACTATTGCTTTCTTGATTATGATTTTCCTGATGATATTTATTATTTTCTTCATATTAGCTTAGATTTTGATTTCCAAACTTTAAGTAAATTTATCTTTGACCACTATCATTGACTCCATGGTTATTT
Source organism: Rhinatrema bivittatum (assembly GCF_901001135.1). Lineage (NCBI taxonomy): Eukaryota > Metazoa > Chordata > Amphibia > Gymnophiona > Rhinatrematidae > Rhinatrema > Rhinatrema bivittatum. The sequence continues at coordinate 40,880,722 of NC_042631.1, read as the reverse complement.
GCTACCCGAATCCCCAGTGGGCATACTTCCCACCCAAGAATTTCACTGACCAGTGCCCAGGAAGAGTGGGGTGAGAGTGATTTTCCTGACTGCATCTATGACTGCACCAGGGGCCCCAATATTGACTGGGTAAGTGAAACATCAGGGCATACTAGAGAGATAAAGTTCCTGGATGGAATAAAAGATAGTTTTTTGGAGCAATTGGGTCAGGAACCTATGAGAGAGGGAGCAATTTTAGATCTAATTCTCAGTGGAGTGCAGGATTTGGTAAGAGAAGTAATAATGCTGGTGGGGCCGCTTAGCAATAGTGATCATAATGATTGAATTTGAATTAATGACTGGAAGGGACACAGTATGTAAATCCATGGCTCTACCGCTAAACTTTCAAAAGGGAAACTTTGATACAATGAGCAAAATAGAGAAAAACTGAAAGAAGCAGCTACAAAGGTAAAAAGTGTGCAACAGGCGTGGACATTGTTAAAAAATACCATCCTAAAAGCACAGACCAGATGTATTCCATGCATTAAGAAAGGTGGAAGGAAGGCAAAACAATTACCGGCATGGTTACAAGGTGAAGTGAAAGAGGCTATTTTAACCAAAAAGATCTTCATTCAAAAATTGGAAGAAGGATTCATCAAAGAAAATAGGATAAAGCATAAGCATTGGCAAGTTAAATGTAAGACATTGATAAAACAGGCTAAGAGAGAATTTGAAAAGAAGTTGGCCACAGAGGCAAAAACTCACAATAAAAACTTTAAAAAATATATCCAAAACATAAATCCTACAAGGGACTTAGTTGATCACAGGGTTAAAGGGCCACTTAGAGAAGATAAGGCCATCGTGGAAAGATTAAACAATTTCTTTGCTTCAGTGTTTACTGAAGAGGATGTTGGAGATATACCCGTTCCAGAGATGGTTTTCATGGGTGATGATTCTGATCAACTGAATCAAATCATGGTGAACCTGGAAGATGTGGTAAGCATGATTGACAAACTGAAGAGTAGTAAATCACCTGGACCAGATGGTATACCCCCCTGGGTTCTGAAAGAACTAAATAATGACATTTCAGAACTATTAGTAAAAATTTGTAACCTATCATTAAAATCATCTGATGTACCTGAAGATTGAAAGATAGCCAATTTAAGCCTTATATTTAAAAAGAGATCCAGGGGTAATCTGGGAAACTATAGACTGGTAAGCCTGACTTCAGTGCTGGGAAAAATTGTGGAAACTGTTATAAAGAATACAATCACAAAACATTTAGATAGACAAGGTTTGATGGGACACAACCAACATGGATTTATCCAAGGGAAGTCTTGACTCACAAATCTCCTACGTTTTTTTGAAGAGGTGAATAAACATATGGACAAAGGTGAACCAGTAAATATGGTGTATTTGGATTTCCAGAAGATGTTCGACAAAGTCCTGCATGAGAGGCTTCTAAGAAAACTAAAATGTCATGGGATAGGAGACAATGTCCTTTTGTGGATTGCAAGATGGATAAAAGTCAGGAAACAGAGAGTAGGATTAAATGGTCAGTATTCACAGTGGAAAAAGGTAAACAGTGGAGTGTTTACCTCAAGGATCGGTTTTTGGACCGGTGCTTTTTAATATATTTATAAATGATCTGGAAAGGGATATAACGAGTGAGGTGATCAAATTTGTGGATAATACAAAATTATGCAGAGTAGTTAAATCTCAAGTGGATTGTGATGAATTGCAGAAGGACCTTGGGGTCTGGAAGACTGGGCTTCGAAATGGCAGATGAAATTTAATGTGGACAAGTGCAAAGTGATGCATATAGGGAAAAATAACCCTTGCTGTAGTTACACAATGTTAAGTTCTATCTTAGGAGTTACCACCCAGGAAAGTGATCTAGGATTCATAGTGGATAATACATTGAAATCATCGGCCCAGTGTGTTGTGGTCATCAAAAAAGCAAACAGAATGTTAAGAATTATTAGGAAAGGTTGGAAAATAAAATGGAGGATGTCATAATGCCTCTGTATCGCTCCATGGTGAGACTGCACCTTGAATACTGTGTGCAATTCTAGTCTCCGCATCTCAAAAAGAATATAGCTGCACTGGAGAAAGTGCAGAGAAGGGCGACCAAAATTATATGGGGCATGGAACAGCTGCCCTATGAGGAAAGGCCAAAGAAGTTAAGGCTGTTCAGTTTGGTGAAGAGACAACTGAGGCGGGATATGATAGAAATCTACAAAATCATGAAAGGCCTTGAACAAGTTAATGTAAATTGGTTATTTAGTCTCTCAGATAATAGAAGGACCAGGGGGGCACTCCATGAAGTTTGCAAATAGCTCATTTAAAACAAATTGAAGACAATTCTTTTTCACTCAGCGCATAATTAAACTCTGGAATTCATTGCCATGGAATGTGGTTTCAGCAGTTAGTGTTACTGGGGAATTAATAAGCAATAATAGCTTGTGATCTATCTAATGTTTGGGTTCTTGCCAGGTACTTGTAGCCTGGATTGGCCACTGTTGGAAACAGGATACTGGGCTTGATGGACCCTTGGTCTGACCCAGTATGGCGTTTCTTAAGTTCTTATGAATCTCCGCCTTCCGCTCCCCACCCCCCAACCACATCAGTTGAATCCTGGTATCTCTAGGGGCTCTTGCATAGCATATATGAGAAAAGGAGAGGTCTGTTCATAGAAGAGCTGCTGGGGAACTTTGTGACTCCCTAAATTTGCTACACCCAACTAAGGTAGGGGTTACAATAATATTGTACATATTTTTGAAAATGCAATCTATGCATGAGAGGTCTTGAACGAGTAGATGTGACTCGGTTATTTTCACTTTCGAATAATAGAAGGACTAGGGGGCATTCCATGAAGTTAGCAAGTAGCACATTTAAGACTAATCGGAGAAAATTATTTTTCACTCAACGCACAATAAAGCTCTGGAATTTGTTGCCAGAGGATGTGGTTAGTGTAGCTGGGTTCAAAAAAGGTTTGGATAAGTTCTTGGAGGAGAAGTCCATTAATGGCTATTAATCAATTTTACTTAGGGAATAGCCACTGCTATTAATTGCATCAGTAGCATGGGATCTTCTTAGTGTTTGGGTAATTGCCAGGTTCTTGTGGCCTGGTTTTGGCCTCTGTTGGAAACAGGATGCTGGGCTTGATGGACCCTTGGTCTGACCCAGCATGGCAATTTCTTATGTTCTTATGTTTCTCTACCCAGACCTAAATATGCTCCTGGGAACGCCTCAGTTAACAATATGCATAGGATGGAACACCGTATACATTTTTAGCCACACTGAGGGAAGGAAATCTTCAGACAGTTGGCTAATGTAGGTAAACAATTTTACCCTCATGAATTGCTTTGAAAATTGTCCTTTTAATTTGGCAGACTTTTAGGTGAGACATATGGGGCAAATATTCCAAAAAAGCTGAGCTCCTAAATTTAGTCCCTAAATTAGGTGCCTATTTTCAGCCAAACTTAGGTCCCTAAGTTTTCCTCTGAAAATTCACAGAAATTTAGGGCTTAAAAATTAGGGACCTAAGTTTAGGACTACTATTCATTTGCCTAGATTTAGGGCCTCATTTTCTAAAGTATCGCAGGCCTGCGATACTTTAGAAAATTGCGCTAATGGGGGTGGGGGGGTCGACCCGGGGGGGGGGGGGGGTGCGGTCCTGCACTAGCCAGCAGCGATTGACCATCGTGGTATGATCGCTGCCGGTTTTGCACCCAATAGCGCCACCATAGAAGATGTAGCTATTGGGCACAAAATAGGACGCGAAAAGGCCCTTACCTTTTCGCTGGAGGGCGCCATCTTCACAGAATCGGCCCCGGTGACGCCCCAACTCCTCTTCTTCCGGGGCTGACTCCGCCCTGATTTAGGTAGCGCAGGTGTGCACTACCTTCGCAGGCTATCGCAGGCTTGCGATAGCCTTGGTAAATAAGGCCCTTAGGCTCCTAAATTAGGTGCCTAGTTCTGAAAAATCAGTGCTAAGATCCTGTTTATTTCCCTGCCTAACTCCACCCACTTTTTAGACTCCTAAATTTAGGATCTCAATGAAACTATTTTATTTATTTACAACATTTATAATTCGATTTTCAATTTTTACAATAAAAGCTTCCAAAGCGATGTACAAAACAAATAAACATAAATCACAATAAAATCATAAAATCAAACAAACATCCTCCAAATAATGGAAAGGGATAACATTGCTTACAAGACACATCTAAAATTACCATAAATCAGAAGTAGCATTCCAGGAGATGACTCATTTAAAATTACTGATAATAGTACAAAAGCAATCATACCTGGAACATCATCAGCCAAGTTTTTACTTGGCGACAGAATCACATAAAATCTTTCAATTCCCTAATCAGTGAAGGAAGTTCATTTCAAATTTTGGGGATTATCATAGAGAAAGATCTATCTTCTAACTTAACATGCTGAAAGGTTTGAACTGATGGAAGTTGAAGTTGTCCGCTGTATTGTGCACTAGGAGCCAAGATTTAGGATTTCAGCCCTAGTACATTTTCAAAAGGGCCAATAAAGGAGCCTAACTACAAATGTTAGGAGCCTAAACCCTTTGAATATTAACCCCCATGGTATCCTGCCCTTTAACGTTCTCTCCACACAAGTTATGAGTCTGCCTGTCTCTCAGCTTTCAGCAAATAAAGGCACATTTTATTATTTTGCAGAAGAAAGGAATACATTTATTTTTAAATGAAATGAAAAATGTGATTAAATACTCCTGTTTCACTTTCTTTTATTTAAAAATGAAATTAAAAAAAGCACCCTGAAATGAGTTCATTTTTGGTTTACTTTTGTTTCTGAAAGTCAATTTTAAAAAACTTTGAGGTGGAAATGCTCCCGCTGCCACCTTCTCCTAAGGTTCCCTACCCTCCAGTTGCATACTTTTCTGAGGGGGGTCTCAAATGAAAAAAGAGGCAGGAGCAATCCCTATACACTTCTGTCCTGCTGGCGTTCATTCAAAAATGGAACTGGTGCCATTTTGCTTTATGGTCGTGCAGACCATAGAACAAAATGGCACTGGCTATAGGGCTCTGAGGCAAGCACCATTTTGTTCTAAGGCCGTATGCTGTATGGCCATAAAACAAAATGGAACCAGTGTCATTTATGAATGGGGCCAACAGGACAGGAGTGTCTAGGGATTGCTCCTGTCCCTTTATTCACTGGAGACCCCTTGGAAAGAGCAAGTGTGCTCCGGAGGGTGTGAGGTGTCTGTTTCTTTCTGTTTTTATCTTTTGGGGTTTTTTAAATTTAATATTTATTTCAGTTCAGCAAACAAACCAAACTGAAATAAGCATTAAATAAAATGAAACTCTAATTTTAAAAAATCCCAAAAGGAAAAATAAAAAGAAGAAAATAATGTTTTTTTCCTGCACATCCCTAATAAAAAGAAATTGACAGTTTATATTTGCCAACAAAATCTCACCTTAAAACCTGAAGTAAGTTTGATGAAAACACCAGTCTTCTTGTCCCATATGACGATTAGTCCAATGTTGATCTCAATTACCACATAGATACCCATTTGATGAATCTTGAAAGGTGCCTCTTCTCTGCTGCTCTCAAGCACTTCAACTTCCTGGTTGCTGAGCAACAATTTATAGCTCTATCAAAGAATACAAAAAAGTTTGAGTAGAAATCATTGGAAATCATGAACAAACCTTTTAGTATTGTGAACTGTAGCATAATCGGGCATGCTGCAGCCACAGGAATAGTTCAGCAACACAATAAGACTGGACCAACTTAATTCTGTTGCAAGTATTTATTTACAGTGCTTCAAAGTTAAAAGAACCAAAATAGTAGCTCACCTTGCATCGGGCACAACTATCAGGTAAACATGCTCTGCCTGGGTGTATCATGAGGTCCTACCAGCTCCCTGGGGCCTCCTTAAGCTTTCTAGGCCTGAACTCTTATGGTAGGGTATGGCATTCTGCCTTAAGGAAGACTGAGTTAAAAGCTTGAACCAGGCTCCTTAAAGTAGAATGAGGGAATTATCAGTATACTCCATCAGATACCCTCCCCCTCAGCTTGGTCTTGTAAGGTCAAGCATCCAGATAAGCCTGGGCCACACACTGGCTCTGCTTCAAGTTCCCTCCCCCTCCAGCCATACTGTCCCTACTACCCATGAGTTGTTTCCATAAGATTGCAAAATGGGGATAATCTTGATCCAGGATTACTGGGCATGGGAGCTCGGGGAGGACACCCGCTTCTAGCATGCTTGTGCTGCGGCGGTTGTCAAGAGGTCGTGGGAGGTTAAACACTTCTGTCCGTCCCCATGTATACATGTCAATGTCTCTTTCCTTTTATAGTTGATGAGACCTTGACACAGTAGGTCCTGGCGAATGAGCATTTTGCTACAGGCAGAATCTACCAAGGTTTCGATAGAAGTACACTCCAGTTCAACCTGGATTATAAAGTCCTTATATCATGCATGCAGGACAGCCACAAAATTGCAGCTTTGGATCTTTGACAACTTGGGATCCCAATCGTGTTCCCACTGGGGCCTTGTCCCTGTTCTTTGCTCCTTCTCAAGTTGCTCCTTCTCAAGTTGTTCTGCTAACTCGTGTCATCTACCTCCAGGTCATCAAGCCATCCACCTCCAAGTCATCAAGCCATCAAGCCAAGGATATTCTTCCTTTGCATGAATTTCTGTTTTACAGAAAGAACCCTCTCGTAGGGCCAGTCAGGTTTCTGCTCTACCAGGTTCACTTAACAACTCTTCGGTTTCCAGCTGCCTATATGGACAAAGGTCTTCTTCATGACCATACTCCACACAAAGGGGTCAGTGTTAAAAAATGCGCGCATGTGTCCATGTGCGTGGTTCCTCACGTGCGCACATGGATGTGGTTATTTTATAACATGTGTGCATCGGTGCACGCATTTTATAAAATACGATTCCCGTACGCACATGTGCGCCAGATTTTAATGTCCATGCACGTATGTGCGGGCGAGTGGCCTATCCTGTGCGCAACGGGGGGGAATTTTACAAATCAATGCACAGCGATGCGAATAGGGTTTTCCCTCTTCCATCCCACTTCCAGCAATTAAGGAGCGGACTGGGAGGGAACTTAACTTTTCCCCTCTCCTCCCTGACCCCTAACCTCTACCTAGCTAGCTCAATTTTTGTTTTACTACTTACTGCTCCTTCCAAGGAGAAGTAACTTTGGTGTACCGGCTGGCTGCCGGTGCGTGCTTCCCCGGGACAGGGCATAATGGCAGCTCTCTCGGTCGGCCTCTGTCCTGCCCTTTCCTGCTCAGTTTCCACCCCTGGCCAGCCCCTTACAACAAGCCCAGCACTTCTAAATGTATTGGGAGATACGAGCGTGGCCAAGCTATTTCTAAAATGAGCTCGGTGCATGCAAGGCCCAGCCATGCGCATATTCCCCAGCTTTTATGCGTGTCGGGCTTAAAAAATTTTGCTGAAAGGGCACAAACAGAGAGGGTCTGCAAGGCCCCATTTCTAGGTTGTCGCCACCTCTCTGTATTCTTTTTTTCTTCAGAACGTTATTTTTAAGTATGTACAGTTCCTCCTCTGGCATTGGCTGGGTCATCAGGCAAACATCCATAGGTTCGATTTATCCATACTCTCAGTCCTTTACCAAGTGTCCTTTCTGTCCATAGTTAAAACATGTGGATGAGATTCGCATCTGGAAATTGGGTATGGAGGCCAAGCCCCCTATCTCCAAGGTTCATTGTTGAGGTCCTCTATCTTCTGTACCACACCAGGGAACTGTTATGGGTTGTCTCTCTAAGCCCCTTATGCCAACGGGCATTGACTGTGCTGGTGAGACTGGTACGTCGACAGACCCAGATCCATGTAGGCTAGTCCAGATACAGGAGTATTTGGTGAGCCACTTTCAGTCATGACCTTGCCTCTGGCTGGAGCTACTTCCACCTGTCATCTTTCAAATGATGAAAGAGGTTCCTGGGGCTCTACCCAGGCTCTAGGGCCGCTCATCAGAACTGCTGAGAGTAGTATTTTGGGGAGTGCCCAACTCTCTGTAGTATAGTGGCCTTGACGTCTTAATAAGAAGCCCTCCCATCTGGATTGGTGGCCTGGAAAGTCACATGACTCCTGCTGGTGAGCAAATTAGCCAAGTAAGTTGTCCGTCTAGTCTCCAGCCAGGCCGACAGGTGGATGGTCCATTCAAAGTTCTGTAGAAAGACCTCCAGGATCTCTCCTCCCTTCATCTTAAACAGGATATGTGAAGGTGAGTTATTCTGGACATAGCTGATTGCAGGGCCTCAGCTAGCTGAGGTAAGACTGTGCCTTGTTGCGTTAATTGGTCTTGTAGCCACTGCTGTTTATCTATTTACAGAGCATTTTGCAGTTGTTGCTGACCCATGGCCAGGACATGGATTACCTGCTTCATTTTATCTCCTTTTGGGGCCAGCTCGCAAATAGATAACTCACACGAGGTGGAGAAAACAAAAATCACCTCCTGGTCTGTTAAGCTCTAACTTACTATTTGACTCTGACTGCCCAGGCAGGGATATCCCCCTTGGCCTGCTATAGCAGAAATTGAAGTCAGAAGGCCTAAGGAAAGAAAACTCTGCAAGTAGGTATTGGGGTTTTTTCTGGGATACTGTGAGTTTTTTCTTGTTCTTCCTGCTTAAACAAACAAAAAACAAATCTGACTTCTGACATCATATGTAGTATATTCGGGCCTGCTATAGCCGCTAGGGATGTGCAGCAGGGATGGATTCATCCCATTCAGTATTCGTATTCATAGGGACCCAAATCCATTGCATTCTCGGGGGACCCCAATCCATTCATTAGTTACATATGTATTTGTTTCCCAAAAAATTCCCATCTCAACCCTTTAAATTTAATTAACTACAACCCCCCACCCTCCTGACCACCCCAAGACTTGTCACATGGTAGGGATGTGAATCGTTTTAGGACGATTAAAATTATCGTCCGATAATTTTAATATCGTCTTAAACCGTTATGGAACACAATACAATAGAGATTCTAACGATTTATCGTTATAAATCGTTAGAATCGTGAGCCGGCACACTAAAACCCCCTAAAACCCACCCCGACCCTTTAAATTAAATCCCCCACCCTCCCGAACCCCCCCCCCCCAATGACTTAAATAACCTGCGGGTCCAGCGGCGGTCCGGAACGGCAGCGGTCCGGAACGGGCTCCTGCTACTGAATCTTGTTGTCTTCAGCCGGCGCCATTTTCCAAAATGGCGCCGAAAAATGGCGGCGGCCATAGACGAACACGATTGGACGGCAGGAGGTCCTTCCGGACCCCCGCTGGACTTTTGGCAAGTCTTGTGGGGGTCAGGAGGCCCCCCCCAAGCTGGCCAAAAGTTCCTGGAGGTCCAGCGGGGGTCAGGGAGCGATTTCCCGCCGCGAATCGTTTTCGTACGGAAAATGGCGCCGGCAGGAGATCGACTGCAGGAGGTCGTTCAGCGAGGGTTCCGGCGCCTCGCTGAACGACCTCCTGCAGTCGATCTCCTGCCGGCGCCATTTTCCGTACGAAAACGATTCGCGGCGGGAAATCGCTCCCTGACCCCCGCTGGACCTCCAGGAACTTTTGGCCAGCTTGGGGGGGGCCTCCTGACCCCCACAAGACTTGCCAAAAGTCCAGCGGGGGTCCGGAAGGACCTCCTGCCATCCAATCGTGTTCGTCTATGGCCGCCGCCATTTTTCGGCGCCATTTTGGAAAATGGCGCCGGCTGAAGACAACAAGATTCAGTAGCAGGAGCCCGTTCCGGACCGCTGCCGTTCCGGACCGCCGCTGGACCCGCAGGTTATTTAAGTCATTTGGGGGGGGGTTCGGGAGGGTGGGGGATTTAATTTAAAGGGTCGGGGGTGGGTTTTAGGGGGTTTTAATGTGCCGGTTTTGCGATTTTACGTTTTTTTTGATTTTTCACGATTTTTCACGATATTTTACCCTCCCAAACGGCAACAATACGATTCCCTCCCCCTCCCAGCCGAAATCGATCGTTAAGACGATCGAGGACACGATTCACATCCCTATCACATGGTAGGAACAATGGACGGCTGGCGCCATCTTGAGCTCCTACCATGTGACAGGGGCCGACCAATGGCACCGGTAGCCCCTGTGAAATAGTAAGGGCAAAGGCTATCGGCACCATTTTGAATACTGGCAGCCGACAGCCCGAGTGCAGAAGATCGCTCCAGGACCCCCGCTGGACCACCAGGGACTTTTGGCAAGTCTTGGGGGGTCAGGAGGGTGGGGGTTTATTCGTTAGTGATATGTTGTATTTGTGGGGGTTCGCCATACGTTTCGTGACCCCCACGAATACAACGAATATGGCATATACGTTGTGGATTGCCAATACGTTTCAAACGAATGCACACCCCTAATAGCCGCAGGAATAGCTCAGGAACACAATACGACGGGACCAACTTAATTCTGTTTCAAGTATTTATTTACAGTGCTTCAAAGATACAAAAAACAAAATAGTACCTTACTTTGCGACAGGCACAACTATTAGGTAAACATACTCCGTCTGGGTGTATTGTGAGGTCCTACCAGCTCCATAGGATGTCCTCAAGCTCTCTAAGCCTGAGCTCTTATGACAGGATGAAGGGAACCTCTTTTCACTCAGAATCCCTTGTGGCATTCTGTCTTAAGGAGGACTGGGTTAAAAGCCTGAACTGGGCTTCTTAAGGTAGAATGAGGGAGTTGTTGGTACACTCCATCAAATGAATAATGTCCAATTTGTTAGCAAATATAAGGTTTATGTGTGGACATCACTGTAAGACATATTTCACTGTAACAGTAGATATATTATTAAGGTGTCAAATTAAAACACAGAATACATAGATGTGTCAAAAAAATTGAAATTTAAGCTTATTTGTTAATTTCCTTTCCTTTCGTCTTACCAGATCAGTTCAAACAAGAGGGTTATGTCACCTTGCCAGCAGTTGGAGACAGAGAAAAAAGCTCAAAGCTGATTTCACTCCCCCATAGGGATCTGATACTGCCTTCAGTTCTTCAGTATCCAATTTTAAAGCTAAGATAACACAATTGTTTTGGTTTTTAAATCACCCCAACCAAAACCTGGTAATTTCAGATCATTGCCCAGTCACATGCATGCTTGATTCACGAGAGACTCACCCCACATTTTCTAATTGGAAAATGCCAGCATAGTTAACTCAAGAGAAAGAGTTTGGTCAATATTTGAAAAACGAATGGTTGGAGTTTGAAAATAACAGTGCCCACACAAAGCCAATCCAGGTCTGATGTGGGAAACAGCTAAAGCTCTACTCCGGGGACAGAGAATTAGTTTCACTATTTGTAAAAAGAAAAGTTTAGATAAATCATGGATTTAACTAGGAAACTGGAACAAGCCAAAAAGAAAACTATAGGTCCAATACAGATGAAGCTAAACAAGAGTTTTAGGTAGCACAGAAAATGCTCACAGAGAAATTGTCTTGGAGAGTCACCTGCACATTTTTATGCTTAAACATAAATTATATCTTTATGGCAATAAAACAGGAAAGCTACTTGCAAATTTGTCCAAAGGAATGTTTAGCTCATTATATATTACAGGTCTTAAGAACAGTCAGGAGAAGATAGTAACTTCATCTGAAAAAATTGGAGTAGAACCCTAGAAATGTTTGGATTTTCTGGCTTTCTTGGGAATGCTATTGGGGTATTATATTATAACCCTATAGCAAGCTTTTTGGTTAATGGAAGTTTTTTGATACCATTCCATCTTGCAAGAGGAACTAGACAGGGCTACGCACTCTCTCCACTTTCGAACTTAGAACTTCTGGTGGTGACTCTAGAGATGTATATGCAAGAAATAAAAAGTATAGGAGATAAACATTTGGCAGCCATATTTTTATTCGCCATTAACATTTTGTTTGTCCCTGAAACTGAAGAACACATGGAATTTATTTTAGAGTTATTTACCACATATGGCAGATTCTTGGGGTTTAAATTAAATCTTGACAAGTCTGAGGCTCCTAACATTGCAGGCTCGGTTGCAGAACATTGGCCTAATTTTCCTCTGCAGTGGGCCTAGCAATATTTTAAATATTTGGGGATTTTTATCCACAGAGATATTGGAAATGGTGCTCCATGAATACAGATCCAATTATAAATACATTTAAGAAGAAGTTACATAGTTGGATGAGGTTCCCACTTTCTGTCTCAGGGCAGATTGCATTAATCAAAATGATGCTTCTACCAAAACTATTATATGCTCTCCAGATGCTCCCACTGGTACCACAGAAGGAGGAGATTAAAATTATATATAAGTTACACTCAGAGTTTATCTAACAGGAAAAAAAAAGGCAAGACTCTCTATGGCAAAACTCTCTGTACCAATGGGAGACGGAGGACGAGGATTCCCTAACATCAAGTATTATAACATGAGGTTTTAAGGAGATTGGTGAAAAATCAGCAATTATTATTCAGCTGTGAGGATGGAACAAAGTTTGATTGCTCTCATCATCTTCATTTCATTTTGCATACGAGGAAATTGAGGCTATCAGAGCACATTCTAGATAACCCATTGGTAGATGCTATGAGAATAACAAGGAAATTCATTCATCAGCACTTAGCTCTGCCCTGGGAGATATCACCATGGCTACCAATCCGAGGCAATCTACATTTTTCAGCAGGTAATAACAGCAATCTATTTAAATCATTAAGTCAACAAGGTTTTGATACAATTCAGTATGTTATTGATAGCCAACATGGTAAAATGTACACATTTGAATATTGTAAAATGAGATGGAATTTTAAGACAATGATTATCTGTCATATATGCAACCATTGAGCTATCTTCATGCTATTATACTTAAATGACCTGCGAACATTACTTCTGCTGTGTTTCAGAGGCTGTTAAGAATATTCCTGAATGGTAAATATAAACATTCTACTTGCTATAAATGTTTGCAATCGGAATACAAATATAACACATTACAGTTTAAGGCAAACAACCAGAGTAACGATATGAAAGTTACAATACATGAAGTGGAAATATGGCGAAATCGAATGACGGTATACAAAACATGTTAATTTATTAAATAAATAAATAAATATGTGATACTTTAAAACTTGTTGATAAGTCTATTGCTTCCGTATCCATGAGAGAACAACAATTATGCAGCCTTCATAAGATTGTGATTTCTCCCCTCACAGCATTTCAAATGGGAATATGACATGTGCTACTTCCTCTTGTATAAAATGTTCAAAGTCAAACACTACCTTTTGTCATGATTTATGGGAATGTGACTATATAGAAAATGTTTGGGAATTCATTTTCCAATACCTGTCTATCACTCTTCAGGTTTCATTACCACAAGCTTTCAACGTTATGTATTTTAGGTATTCAACCTAAATTGTTCTAAATTTGAATTTCTATTTGTGATTAAGGGTATGTGTATTGCGAAGAAATGCATATTGGTCAGGTGGCTATCCATGGAGGCACCTACTGTGCCACTTTGGGTGGCAGAATTTACAGAACTGCTTCATCTGGAATATAGAACATGGATTTTAAACTCTAATTCATCGTGGATTGCATTTCAAAAGCATGGGGTGCGTTTCTACAGAACTTCCCAAGAGATTCCTCAAGCTAAATTTAGTTTCCAGAGAAGTTCAAAACAGGAGAGCCTGCCTAGTAGATTAGTCTAGTCACCCAGTTATTCAGCCATTTATTTGTCAACTGAATGTTCTTCAATGAATGTTTAGATTTAAGATGTTAAGCTATTGTATTTAGAATGCATCTGATTTATTAAGGTTCACTGGTCCTGAATCAGTGGTTCCTGTTAGGGAGTGTATTTTACAAATTGTAATAAGATTTAAGATGTAAGCAAAAATTCTGAAATGTTCAATAAAAAGTTTTATGGAAAAAGAAAATAAAAGCTATCAAATAAGAAACCACTTGTCTGCTGGAAACACAAAAATATTGACGAGCTAAAGGCAGCACCAGCTCCAATAGGGGGATTGAAGTCAGCTTTGAGCTTTTGTTTGTCTCCATGTGCTGGCAGATGGAGAAAACACTTTTTTTGATTGGTCTGGCATGGATAATAAGGAATGGCAGCTTTGCAAAAATATCCCACAAATCTGAAGAAAATACAATAACTGTTAGTTTTCTGGAGCAGATTGAAATGTAAACTGGGTGTACTGAGGTCCTAGAAGGGAAAAAAATATATAAGTTGGGTGTTCCCATTTCCAGGGAGGGGACAGAAATCCAAGCTAGATGTTGTGAGATCCCAGGAGGTGAGAGAGATCTGAGATTGGTACTACTTTGCTGTCCTGGGAGTAGATAGAGATCCAAACTAGATTCCTTGAAATCCTGGGAGCAAAGAGAGATCCAAGTAAGTTCCCAAAGATCCCAGGAGGAGAGAGATTCAAAATATTTATGGGTTAGGTTTTCCTTTACTATGAAAGCACTAGCTTCATTGAAGTGATCAGAAAGACAGTCACTGGCCCCAAGGATCCTGGTACATCTCTGAGTTGATCACCTTGTCCATAGACTTATTGCTAGCACTCTGCTTCTCACCAGTTACAGTAAACCTTTCCATAAAGTTTTGAAGGTTTCTACTTGTTGAATATATTTTGACACAAATCACCTACAGATTAATTGGCGGTTGATAAATAAATGTAATCATAAATGCATACATTCTGCATTAATTGAAAGTATAGCATTTTCTTTCAGAGTGATACAAGAAATAGTGATGAGAACATTGTTTGGAGGTTTAGATTCAAACTTATATTAGTTCAGTTTTGTGCTATATATTATATTTCCTAAAATAATAGGCAATGGTAAGCAAAGATGATGTCCATAATTATAGAAAAAACATTAGTAAAAGCCTATTCAAGGATGGGAAATAACTGAAGTGTAGCAGCAGAGCAGGGATGCCCAAACTTTCCAAATCACTGAGAAGGCTAGAGGGGGCCCCTCTCAGATTTTGTAGATGAGGGACTTATGTCTGCCTTTTCATTGATTCAAAATCCTGGGAAAGGGAATAAGTAGAGAGCAAGGTCCCCATGAATGTCAATAATATATCTCAATTTCTCTGAAGGTGGCAACTATGCCACATCCCTGGAAACCTACCTGCTTTTCTGTCTGGAGATACAGAGGTAGGTGCGCATGGAGCAGGCCCTCTCACAACCCATCCTCTCCCTTCCGTCTCACTGACTTCCTCTCTCATCTTATCCTAGAACCTCTCTCCCACTCTCCCACTCTTCACTTACCCTAATCCCATCCCTCCTTTCTCTCTCCTTCACCCCCTTTCTTCTCACTCACTTCCCCTTCCCCTTCTCTTACTCTCACCTTTCACCTACCTCCCTTAACATACTTTCACCTCATCTGTGTCCACTCCCTCGTATTCTCACACCATCCATCCTTTCACTTACCCTACCCCCTCCCTCCCTTCACTTGCTCTCACTCCACACTCCCCCCATGCCTCTTATCCCACCCCACCTTCCCTCCCTTCACTTGCTCTCACACCACACCTCCCACCCTTCACTTGGACTCACATCATTCTCTTTAACCCCACTCCCTCCCACCACATTACTCTCATCCCATCCCCACTCATTTACATATTCCTTCCTCTTCCCTTTCACTCACCTCTAGTCACCTTGCTGCTTTGTCTGCAGTGGCATGATCCTCGGACTCCTCTCTTGCTGGTGGGGCCTGGCCTCCCCACCAGTGGCTGTCTGCGGCACCAGATTGGACAATACAGAGAAAGGGGTGGAGCTGGACAGAGCCAAGGAATACAGGCAGGGAGGGAGCAAAGTAGAGAGTGGATTGGACAATATGGAGAGAGACGGGTAGAGCTGGAGAGTGCAGGGAGAGAGGGGAAGAGATAAATTTGCATACCAGTGATGCAGGCATGGGGCAACTTTCCTCTTTATTAGAGATAGATATGTCCTACTAAGGATTTTACTGAAAGAAATCCTGTTAGGGTGAGTAGGAGCTTTATAAAACATAAATTCTTGGTTTAGATTTCCCTACAGATGTAAAGAGAATTAGCAGGGGAAAAAGTAAAGAGACTCCATTTCCTAGGACACAAGTGAAAATAGTTTCTTTAACAATAAAGCTACTCACTCTCAGGAAGATTTTAATAGACTTAGAACAGGTGGTTCCGGTGGTGCCACAGGGGACATTCTCAATGATCACCCGGAACGTTCCGGTGATGGGGTGCGTTCCACAGTAGTCCTAATTAGAATGAAATTTTTTATGATTAGTGGTCTCTCCATAATATCAGTAATCATTCTAGAGTTTTGCCATATGTTGGATTATTGTTTTGCTTATTATATTTATTTCATGAAAAAGCTATATCACTCTGCAGTAATATTACAAAAATGAGATACAGTGACTCGTTGATATTTGGAAGGGGCAATTTTCAAAACTATGCCAGTGATTGCAAAGCCATTTTACCTGTAGACTTTGCACCATTTTTCAAAAGGAAAGCACAAGCATATTTTTCCCTTTGAAAACTGCCCCTGGAAGAAGTACCTCCAGAGATTTGTGACTGCTTTTTCTGCTGATACATTTTCCCTTCAAAATGACTTGTGTAGTTTTAAAAATGCAAAACTGTACATTGTTGCCTCCTCCAATCTAATCTTACCCCGAGACCTACCTACTTTTCCTCTGGGTGACTGTAAATGCGTTGCTGATCCCCCACCCTTACTTTTACCCAATTAAAGGCTGGGCAATTTCCAGACAATCCATTTACCCAGGCAAATGGCCATTTATTTATTTAAACAACTTTTGAAAATTGTTCTTCTCATTGGATTGATTGAGCATGGTAACTTACTAGGGATGTGTAGTCATTTGAAATAAAAGTAGAAAATACAATGAAATGTATTGCTTTGTTTCATTTTCCATCCAAAGCTACATAAAACAAATTGAAATATTATTGGATTTATATCGCTTCATCTCTAATGGGTGACGGAATCCCAGCAGTTTGATTCCCTGCTTGACCACTCTCCCAGCAGCTTGACCTACACTCAGCACCCTCCTCCCCAGCCATCCGATCATGCTCATGACAACTTGATCCACCCTCTGGCACCCACTCCCCCCGTAGCCACCCAATCCCCCTCCCAACAGCTTGATCCATCGCCCTCCCCTCCCCCCAGCCAACTGATCACCCTTCCTGATGAAAGCTTGATCCCTCCTCCTGCTTACCTGCAGCCTCTGATTCCTGATAAGCCGCCTGGACCAGGAGGAGGCATCTCTTACTTTCTCCTTGCTCCTGCGCTGATTGGCAAGGATGGTGCTCGTTACTAATGACATCGGTAAGCTGTCAGCACTAGCAACCAGCACAGGGACAAAGAGGACGTGAACAACAATTCCTCCTGCTGAGGGACTTAGATGGCTCATATGAAAGGGGGGGGGGGGAATTGAAAACTGCAGGATGCAGGATATGGGCTGTGTGGAGAGGTGAATCAATCTGTCAGGAGGGTAATCAGGCTGCTAAGGTGGGGGGAATCAAGCTATCGGGAGGCTGATCGCACTGCTGGGCTGGGGGGGGGGTAGTGATTGGATTGCTAGGAAGGATTGCTGCAGCTTGATTATCAAAATTAAAGTAAATGAAACAAAATGAAATAAGGCAACACAGAACTTGGCTGAAACAAAAGCAAATGACACAAATGGAAAATGCAATGAAACTTGCTACAAAATATATTTTTTTCAGTGCACACTCCTATAACTTACAGAACCGAAAGAAAGAACTGAGATTTAATTGAAGGGCTGATGACGTAGCCAGGGTACAAACAAAGTGATTGAAAAAGGATGATGGGTTAAGTAATTCCAACAATGAGCAGTGGCATCAAAGAATATTAATAGGAAGCATAACCAAATGGAAAGAAGAGAGTGACAAACGAGGCAAGCGAGTGAGGTGTGGAAAGTGGAAAACTCATCTCCGAGAGTTACTGTAGGAAGATGGTGAGCATTTCTGAATGGCTCGTAAGATAATTACATCATTTTCAAAATCATTTGAAGAATGAAGGATGACCAATGCAGTCAATGGAAGAGATGAATTACATTCCTGAAATGAAACAATTTAGCCAAAAAACTGTAGAGGTGACAACAGCAAGATTACAATGAACTAGATTAGAAACAGGTGCAGAGATAGTGAGAGATCGATGACCATACAAAATTCTGGCCCAAAAGCAAGTATATGTGAATGAATGGAAGATCTAAAGAACCTAAGGAAGAATTCGAGTAATAAGGAATGGAAGATCAATCTTAATGACAATCGGATTTAAATTTAGATTGGATAGCTAGGTAAAGGTAGATAGTACTTATACATGAATAATACTAGATTAATATGTCATGTCAAGGCCAAAGATAAGTACCTGAACCAATGTATATTCACAGTCACCGCTGAAACGATAGTTTTTGCTATCAAAAGTTATATAATTCCCTTCGCCGTACACGGCACAAGTTCCCAGGCACATTTCTTTAGTACATTTCCATATTCTGTTCTTACATATACTAGAAAAGAAGGCAAAAATAATAGAAGGGGTTATTTTCTGTACTCCTAATTTTTCTTTACAATTGATTTAAGGACTTCTGCTTGATCCAAGATTGATGTATCCCAATAAATGAATTAGTCATTTACTTCTGATAGCTTTACCATCTGTAGTGTTGTAAGCTACAGGAAACTATACATGCCAACACCAAGCGATTAAGAATATTAGAATAAGAATTCTAAGTAGATTAGATTGGCCTTGAGATGTTTATCTGCTATTGCATTGGATGTTTCTATACCAACCCTAAACCAATTCTAAAATACACCTTATTTTGTTGTGTAGACCCTGTTCCACAAGTTAGTCTGTTTCATTGTAAGCCCTCTGAGGATAGGGAAATACCTACAGTACCTGAATGTAAACCGATGTGATATCTCAGATCGAATGTCGGTATATTAAAAAAATAAAAAAATAAATGTTCCAACCTATCCAGTATCTGAGTATTCCACGTCATGCATAACGCTGCAATATTTCTTCTATGTGAAATTGTACAGCATAAGGTAAAAACTAGGTAATTATGGGACTAGTGTTCTTCAGAGCTTACCAGGTATTGCACTGAATTCTGATCTGTTCGCCGGGTTGATAGACAATCTCATTATGAATGCATGGGCACTCATCAGGAGGGATACAGCCACCTAAGCCATCAGTTACCAATCCTTTAGGGCACAAGCAGCCAGAGATGCACTGTGAGCCATACTGTAAAAATTGTTGAAAAATAATTTTTATCAGAAAAGTGGTTTTGTAGGAGATCATCACACTTTCGGGAGCTGCTTTTGTGCAAATTCAATGAAAATTTCATAGCTAGAATTAATAATGCAAGAACTGCAAAAGGAAAATTGGTTCTTACCTGCTATTTTTCATTCCTGTCGTACCAAAGATCAGTCCAGACTCCTGGGTTTTGCTTCTATGCCAACAGATGGAGACAGAGAAAGTTTCACTGACACTGTACATAACCCATTGTGCCACCTGCAGTCCATCCGTATTGACCTATACCC
The DNA here is from genome assembly GCF_901001135.1 of Rhinatrema bivittatum. Classification (NCBI taxonomy): domain Eukaryota; kingdom Metazoa; phylum Chordata; class Amphibia; order Gymnophiona; family Rhinatrematidae; genus Rhinatrema; species Rhinatrema bivittatum. The sequence goes on along the minus strand of NC_042631.1, from coordinate 40,861,236 downwards.
AAGCAAAGATATCAGCAACAATCATAAACTTCTAAGCAAACTCTCTCCCCTCCAACGAGCCAGAGGAATGTGAAGTTGCCGAAAAAGACAATGGAAAACTTGTTTCCCAAATTTTACATAAGCGATCAACACTGAAATCTTCCAACAACTCTGCACTATATACACAAAGCAATGGTACAAGCAGCAGACTCTCTCCCCAGTAAACTGACGGGTCTTTGGACTGATCTGTGGTACTAAAGGAATGAAAATTAGCAGGTAAAAACCAATTTTCCTTTCCCTGTATGTACCCAGATCAGCCCAGACTCCTTGGATGTACCTAAGCTGCCTGAAATTCAGGTGGGACCTAGAGAGTTCCGTTCATAGAACACACTCACCAAAGCACATGGAAGCTGGAGTCCCGACATCCAAGTGATAATGCCTATCAAAAGTGTGCAACAACTTCTCAGTAGCCACCCATCACATTTCATGTGGAGACACCTGTTGTGACTCAAACCAGGAAGTCGCCTAAGATCGTGTCAAGTGCGCCCCTAAACCCCCCAGGAGCGGCCGCCCTTCAGAAATGTAAATCGACTCGATCACTTTCTTCAGTCACCTCACAGTTGTAGCTTTAGATACCTTACTTCTTTTCTTTGGACCATTCGATAGTACAAAGAGGTGAGCTGATCTACGGAAATCATGAGTGACCTTTAGATACTTCAATAATGCATGCCTTACATCTAAGAGCCTAAGGTCCCCTGCGTGATGAGTAGAGGAATCCAAATCTGGAAAAGCTGAAAGCTCCACTATCTAACTAAAATGGAAGGCTGAGATTACCTCAGGCAGAAAAGAAGGCATCATGCATAAAGATACCCCTGAATCTGACATCTGTAGTATGATATCTCAATACAACAGCGCCTGGAGCTCTGAAATTCTCCTGGCTGAACAAATAAACACTAAGAAAACCACTTTAAAAGTCAAGTCCTTAACCGTAGCCCTCTTTAATGGTTCAAACTGGACTCTCTTTAGTGGCTGAAACCAAGCCTCACACATCCTCTAAAGATTAAATTCAGAATCCAAAACGGACAAATGTTCCACACTTAAGGACTCAAGTTCTTAACTCCCCGAAGGAACTGTAGAACATCCAGATGTGTGGACAGAGGATCATCAGAACATACGATATGCCATACTGGGTCAGACAAATGGTCCATCAAGCCCAGTATCCTGTCTCCAATCCAAGTCACAAGTACCTGGCAAGTACCCAAACATTAAATAAATCACAAGCTACTATTGCTTATTAATTAATAGCAGTTTATGGATTTTTTTCTCTAGGAACTTATCCAAACTTTTTTTTAATCCCAGTTACACTAATTGCTGTAACCACATCCTCTGGCAATGAACTCCAGAACTTAACTATACACTGAGTGAAAAAGAATTTTCTTTGATTTGTTTTAAATGAGCTACTTGCTAACTTCATGGAGTGTTTAGAACCAGATTTGTTCAACATCTGGCACTGAAAATCATCGAAGCCCTGAAGAGCTTCTCAACAGCTCTAGCCTCTTGACTGGCTGAGAATCCATGGAGACCGGGGCCAAAAGCCAGCATCCGCTGCTGCTTGTTCCGCTAAAGCTTTGTGCATAAGCAAATTAAAACCAGCAGAAGACCTCTATCAGAACTAGAGACGACTCCTCAGTGCAAGTGTCTCTCTGCAGCTCCGCAGGACAGGATTCCCCTGTCTCTCCTGCCAACACTGCTAAGGAATCAAAATGGACATCATTTCTGCGCTGACTGGGAAAGCATAAGCGCTAGACTCCGTCAACCACGAGGCTCGTTCTACTGGTGCAGCCATAATTGACGCAGACCCCCAAACGCCATGCTGCTTTTGCCGCACGTGCACGCTGTTCATCCCTGCACCTGCGGGCAAGCAGGGGAACAGTATACATCGGAAATTGGCGTACAACTTGCCAAAAATTAGTTCTTAAAATTGTCCTGAATCTACTACCAGTTGCTTCATGGAGAATCTCCCATTCCTTGCACTATGTGAAATTTATTTATTTAATTTATTTAACACTTTTTTTATACCGACCTTCATAGTGATAACCATATCGGATTGGTTTACAAAGAACAAGGGTTTAACAGAAGCAATAAATAAAAATAGTAATTAACAAGAGAGGTGAATAAGGCAAAGTTACATTTAACAAGGAATAAAAAACTTGGGAAGCTTAAAGCTGGAAAAAAGAAAGGCAGGAGGAATTATAGCATAATACAAAAGGAATTTGCTTTATCCTGTGATTGTCTTTCGTTCAAAAGGATAGTGGACCTCTATCCTCTATGTCCAGGAGAGATATAAGACTAGTGATTGTCCGGAGGGTCATCGAATGCTTGGTGAAAAAGCCACGTCTTGAGGTTTTTTCTGAACATTATCAAACAAGGTTCTAATCGGAGGCTTGAAGGAATGTTGTTCCATATAGCTGGTCCTGCTATTGAAAAAGCTCGGTCTTTGGTTGAGGAAAGGCGTGAGGCTTTGGTAGGGGGGAAATTCAACGTGCCTTTGTGAATATCTCTAATTGGTCTGTTGGAAGAGTGTAATTTGAAGGGGATTTCCAGGTCGAGTTGGAGTTGATGATGGATCGATTTGTGTATTAGGGTGAGTGATTTGTAGAGGAATCTAAAATTTACTGGTAACCAATGTAGTTTTCTAAGGATAGGTGAAATGTGATCTCCACTAGGGATGTGAATCGTGTCCTCGATCGTCTTAACGATCGATTTCGGCTGGGAGGGGGAGGGAATCGTATTGTTGCCGTTTGGGGGGGTAAAATATCGTGAAAAATCGTTAAAAATCGTTAAAAATCGAAAAATCGAAAAATCGAAAAACCGGCACATTAAAACCCCCTAAAACCCACCCCCGACCCTTTAAATTAAATCCCCCACCCTCCCGAACCCCATCCCTCGCCTGAACATCGTTAAAAATCGAAAAATCGAAAAATCGAAAAACCGGCACACTAAAACCCCCTAAAACCCACCCCCGACCCTTTAAATTAAATCCCCCACCCTCCCGAACCCCCCCCCAAATAACTTAAATAACCTGCGGGTCCAGCGGCGGTCCGGAACGGGCTCCTGCTCCTCAATCTTGTCGTCTTCAGCCGGCGCCATTTTCCAAAATGGCGCCGAAAAATGGCGGCGGCCATAGACGAAAAAGATTGGACGGCAGGAGGTCCTTCCGGACCCCCGCTGGACTTTTGGCAAGTCTCGTGGGGGTCAGGAGGCCCCCCACAAGCTGGCCAAAAGTTCCTGGAGGTCCAGCGGGGGTCAGGGAGCGATTTCCCGCCGCGAATCGTTTTCGTACGGAAAATGGCGCCGGCAGGAGATCGACTGCAGGAGGTCGTTCAGCGAGGCGCCGGAACCCTCGCTGAACGACCTCCTGCAGTCGATCTCCTGCCGGCGCCATTTTCCGTACGGAAAATGGCGCCGGCCATACGCGTATGGCCGGCGCTATTTTCCGTACGAAAACGATTCGCGGCGGGAAATCGCTCCCTGACCCCCGCTGGACCTCCAGGAACTTTTGGCCAGCTTGTGGGGGGCCTCCTGACCCCCACGAGACTTGCCAAAAGTCCAGCGGGGGTCCGGAAGGACCTCCTGCCGTCCAATCTTTTTCGTCTATGGCCGCCGCCATTTTTCGGCGCCATTTTGGAAAATGGCGCCGGCTGAAGATGACAAGATTCAGGAGCAGGAGCCCGTTCCGGACCGCTGCCGTTCCGAACCGCCGCTGGACCCGCAGGTTATTTAAGTTATTTGGGGGGGGGTTCGGGAGGGTGGGGGATTTAATTTAAAGGGTCGGGGGTGGGTTTTAGGGGGTTTTAGTGTGCCGGCTCACGATTCTAACGATTTATAACGATAAATCGTTAGAATCTGTATTGTATTGTGTTCCATAACGGTTTAAGACGATATTAAAATTATCGGACGATAATTTTAATCGTCCTAAAACGATTCACATCCCTAATCTCCACGGCTGGTGTTGGTTAGTAATCTCGCTGCCGCATTTTGTATCATCTGCAGTGGTTTGGTGGTCGATTTGGGGAGGCCGAGGAGAAGGGCACTGCAGTAGTCTATCTTGGCAAATAGTAGCGCTTGGAGGACTGTCCTAAAGTCTTGGAAAAAAAGAAGTGGTTTGAGTCGTTTCAGAACCTGGAGTCTATAAAAGCAGTCTTTGGATGTGGTGTTGACCATTTTCTTTAGGTTTAGTCTATTATCCAGCAGTACCCCTAGATCCCTCACATGCTTATGGGTGATGCGTGTGTTGTGTGAGGATGATAGGTGAATATTATCTTCGTTTGAAGAAATGAGGAGGAGCTCCGTCTTCGAAGCATTAAGGACCAAGTTTAGTCTGTTTAGGAGGTTGGTGATAGATATAAGGCAGTTATTCCAATGGGTGAGCGCTTTTGAAATAGATTCTGTAATGGGGATTAGAATCTGCACGTCATCGGCGTACAGATAATGGTAAATAACTGTTCCCTATTCACCTGTTCCAAGTCATTTGTGATTTTATATCCCTTTTCCTTATCTCATCCTTCCTCTAGCTTCTGTTACTGCTCTTCTAGGTCTTGTATTTCCAAACAATCTGGATTGTTTTGTGACAACTGCCTTCTGTGCACATTTATAAATATATTCTCCATCTAAAAGCTCTCAAAGCTTAGCTTGTGTTATAGCTAATACAATATTATTTCAACTGCTATGCAGAGCTGAACTTGTTAGGTCCTGATCATATACTTTTTCTCACTTCTATGCAGCCTATTCAGTTGATACTTACACAGCCTATATTTAAGGTTTGGCAGCTCTTCTGGCACTCTGACCCTCTGGAGTTGATAGGAGCATTGGAACAATTGAAATAGTACATTGGAGCAGTGCAGTCTAGAGGGGAAACATGATGGAAGAGTTTATGAAATCAGAAATGCAAGATACATGGCAGTCCTTTATTGCATCATAACTCTACCGGGGCATTCATAGCAGGCGTCTTAGGCTTTCATGGGTTCATGAAGACTTCTTATTCCCTGATGATGTCATTCATCCAAATTTATGGTCAAAATCGTTGCTGACTTTGCAAATAAATATAATTCAAAAAGTTTGATATTGAGGCCCTGGATCTGAGGGCTCCCAGAAGTCAATAAAAGGCTCGTATGTATTTTGATAGATTGGTCATTGGGTGGAGGTGCATGGATAGAGGGGAGGATGTAAACTGAGCATGCATATTGGCTCCTTTGGCTATACACCACTAAGAGTCAAATACTGTTTTTTGGGTCATGATGAATATTTTCTTTTGCTGTCTAATATCTGCCAAATATATGCCTTTTTGACAGTTACCATATGGAGTTTTTGCTGTATTTGATCTCCAAAGGTAAAAATCAGTTTGGCTGAATCGAGCCCCAATAGAGATCTGCTGGTATAAAGAGAACATTGAATCACTCTTTCCTTATTTTTAGACCATCTTTCTGCTCCTTTTAACTTTAGCACAGTTGGAACCAGACCTGGGATATGGCAGTAGGAGCCTTCAATTGTGAGAACCCCTGGAATTTTTCCCCTATTTTATTCCCCTTCCCCCAAGAAAAAAACCATACCTAGTCTAGACATTGCAGTCATCAGACAGGAGCCATGCACCAAGACTCCTTCCAGAACCCTGCCATCATGCTCCCTGAATCCGGCCAAACCTTGACCACTATTCATTTTAACATTGACTTGTGAAATGTTCTACAGTTTTCCATGGCAAACACTTAGCTTTAGTACTAGTTATAAAAAGGTATTGGAATATTACTAAGCTCAGGGCTACCAGAGAGACATCTGCTGAAAAAAGATATTGATGGATCCTGCTCTAAACTAATAACAAGTGATATCATCTATAAAGATTATAGTCATATTGTAGGCAGATACATAAGCAAATGTATGTAGTTTTGGAACTAAGGAAAGAAAAAAAAGCAAATTACTTGGCTTTGGGGTATCATGTCCAGCACAGATCAGTCTTCCATTTATGCAGGTGCTGTATAAGAAAAGGAGAAATATTATTGGTTTTAAACCTAGCTCTATCCTTATCCTAATCCCTTTACATCTTGTTGGGTGCCCACGACCATGTAAAAATGTACCATGTGTGGAGCATAACTGATACTTATTGCTTTAACGCCACCCCTCATTTCTCAGTTTACCCTTATTCTCTCACTCAATGATGGCATGCCTCCGGTGCAAATCGAAATAGTGCCAAGCTTGCAGTCAAATAGCAAAATTGTATTCTCTCAAGAAAGGTAGATGTGCACACAATAGGCTGCCTGTTTAGCAGTGCTATCCCCCAATCTGTTTCAAAGTAGTATAAGGGACCACCTAGGACTCCCTAGCTTCAACCCTAGGCTAGGATTCAGTATTTCGCAGACTATCCCTTGCAGGCAGCTCCACCGAGGTCTGCCTGAATTGCTCAACCAGCTCTTTAAATGCAGGCTGTGCATGAGGAGAAGGATGGGTTTGGTTTGCTTTTTAGTTGGAGTCTGTGAGAGAAGAAGTTGGTGGTTTGTTCCCCATTTGAGACTCTGCCCTATCCAGTCTCCCCCAGGTCTGGAAGGGCTTGTCTTGGCCAGAACGGAAGAGGAGAGCAGTTCAGATTTTCTAAGAGTTCTGCGTTTTGAGAGCCTGGTCCTGCCTAAGGTTTATTTTTGTGAGAAGATCAAAAGAAAACCTTTGCTGTGAATTAGACTTTAATGTATTTTGGTTGCAATAAAAGTTTGTTGAATGCCCAGGGCCAGTGTCTTCATTAAGAATCAGAGATGCCTAAAGCAAAGACATCCTAAGTGTGAGTATGGTAGAAGAAGAAAACCTCAAGACATTAAGAGACTCTTTGTTGGTCCCCCATCCCTGTGAGCCTATGGCCCTACAGGTTGAATCCTCTGGATAGAAGCCCAGCATCCTGGGGCTTTCAGTGGACTGAGTGGTATGAGAAAGCAGAATAACAGAGAGTTGAGAGAAAAGTGGCCTTGGGGACAACATTTGATATAGGAAAATTGGTTCTTACCTGCTAATTTTCATTCCTGTAGTACCACAGATCAGTTCAGACTCCTGGGTTTTGCCTCCTTGCCAGCAGATGGAGACAAAGTTTCACTGATACTGTACTTAACCTAGTATGCCATCTGCAGTCCCTAACTATTGACCTGTATCCAAGCCAAGATGAGATCTCAAAGCCAAACTTTAACCGCCAACCCCACTCCCAAGGAACAGGAGGTTGTTGACGTAAAACAACTGAAAACTCTATTGCACATTCTGTTCCAGAAAAGGATACAGAAAACTAATGTGGCAACCACCAACAACTCTGCACTCATACAAACAACAGAACAAGCAGAAGACTTTCCTCACCATACACTGCACTGGTCTCAGGACTGATCTGTGGTACTACAGGAATGAAAATTAGCAGGTAAGAACCAATTTTCCTTTCCCAGTACATACCCAGATCAGTCCAGACTCCTAGGATGATCTTAAGCACCCCTAAACTGTGTGGGACCCCGAGAGTCCTGCTCGCAGGACACTCGCCATAACCCTTGGAGATCAGAGCCACAACACACAAGCGTCAATGTCTGGCAAAAGTGTGCAGCAACTTCCAAGTAACTGCTCTGCAAATCTCCTGAGGAGACACCTGCTGTGCCTCAGCCCAAGAAGCCGCCTAAGCACATGTTGAGTGTGCCCTCAACTTTCAATCACTGGTAGACCCTTAGATATATATGTTGAAACAATTGCCTTCTTAAGCCAGCACACGAACATAGCTTTAGACGCTCTGGAATTTGTTGCCAGAGGATGTGGTTAGTGCAGTCAGTGTAGCTGGGTTCAAAAAAGGTTTGGATAAGTTCTTGGAGGAGAAGTCCATTAACGGCTATTAATCACGTTTACTTAGGGAAAAGTCACTGCTATTAATTGCATCAGTTCTTCAACAACCATCATCAAGGGAACCCCTTGATGATGGTTGTGGAAGATTGGAACAAAGGGAACGAGGTTGGTTGGTGATTAATTGCATCAGTAGCATGGGATCTTCTTAGTGTTTGGGTAATTGCCAGGTTCTTGTGGCCTGGTTTGGCCTCTGATGGAAACAGGATGCTGGGCTTGATGGACCCTTGGTCTGACCCAGCATGGCAATTTCTTATGTTCTTATGTCCCCCCTTCTTTGGCCTATTCCAGAGAACAAAAAGTTGGTCTGATCTACAAAAATCATTCATAACTTTCAGACTTCTCAACAATGCCCTCTTCACAGCCAACAGCCTAAGCTCCCTTGCATGAGGTGTGGAGGAATCCAAATCTGGAAATGCTGGAAGCTCCACCGATTAACATGAAATGACTAGGTCCTTTGGGCAGGAAGGAAGGCACCATATGCAATGACACCCCTGACTCCAAGATCTTCAGAAATAACCTGGATCTCTAAAATCCTCCTGACCAAACATATAGCTACCAGGAAGACCATCTTCAGAGTCAAGTCCTTCAAAGTTGCCCTTCTGAGTGGCTTGAACGGAACCTCACACAAACCTTTAAGTATCAGATTAAGACTCCAGAGCTGACATGCCTTCTTCACCGGAGGCCACAAATTCTTTGCTCCTCGTAGGAAACATATGATATCCGGATGTGCCGATAGAACATGGCTCTTTAAACTACCTTTGAGACAGCTCAGACTTGCTACTTGCACCCTAAGAGAGTTATAAGCCAATCCCTTGACCAAACCCTCTTGAAGAAAGGACAAAACATGCAATACCGTAGTCTGTAGAGATTGCACTCTGTTGGCCATACACCAGGATTCAAAGACCTTCCAAATGCATACATATGCTGCATACATGGAAGAATGTCTGGCCTTGGTACTTTTGGCTTTGCTCACATGTGGCCTCTTCAGAAGGCTCTCCTATCCAGGTGGAATTCATTGTTGGAGGACATAAGAACATAAGAAATTGCCATGCTGGGTCAGACCAAGAGTCCATCAAACCCAGCATTCTGTTTCCAACAGAGGCCAAACCAGGCACAAGAACCTGGCAATTACCCAAACTCTAAGAAGATCCCATGCTACTGATGCAATTAATAGCAGTGGCTATTCCCTAAGTAAACGTGATTAATAGCCGTTAATGGACTTCTCCTCCAAGAACTTATCCAAACCTTTTTTAAACCCAGCTACACTAACTGCACTAACCACATCCTCTGGCAACAAATTCCAGAGCTTTATTGTGCATTGAGTGAAAAATGACCCTTGCTGTAGTTACACGATGTTAGGTTCCATATTAGGAGCTACCACCCAGAAAAAGGATCTAGGCATCATAATGGATAATACTATAAAATCGTCGGCTCAGTGTGCTGCAGCAGTCAAAAAAGCAAACAGAATGTTAGGAATTATTAGGAAGGGAATGGTTAATAAAACGGAAAATGTCATAATGCCTCTATATCACTCCATGGTGAGACCGCACCTTGAATACTGTGTACAATTCTGGTCACCGCATCTCAAAAAATATATAGTTGCGATGGAGAAGGTACAGAAAGGGCAACCAAAATGATAAAGGGGATGAAACAGCTCCCCTATGAGGAAAGGCTGAAGAGGTTAGGGCTGTTCAGCTTGGAGAAGAGACGGCTGAGGGGGGATATGATAGAGGTCTTTAAGATCATGAGAGGTCTTGAATGAGTAAATGTGAATCGGTTATTTACACTTTCGAATAATAGAAGGACTAGGGGGCATTCCATGAAGTTAGCAAGTAGCACATTTAACCTAGAGGAAAGTCTTCTCTCTCGGAACTGCTCTGGCGACCAGCAACTTTGATTACTGAAGGAGACAGTCTTGGAGGGGGTCTCCCCTGCTCCACATGCTGCTGCCGATGACCTTGCTGCCTTAGACAAAATGGCCATGGCTCCTGCATCAAAATTCGCCTCACCTGATGAAAGCATGGAGACCCGGGATGCCAGAGAAGATCAGGGCCCAAGGGGGAGATCAGAGCTCTTTGGGAGACTCCCAAAAAGCCCTCTCTTCCAGCCGAAGCATAAACCCTGTCTGTTTAGTCTGCCATGTGATCCCATGCCGGTGCGGCAAGCAGTGCTGCACATTGCCACATGGCCTAGAGAAGCGAGCCGGAGCAAATTGTGCCACACCATGGGAAAACACTTACCCCCATCGGGGAACTCTCCTATCCAAGCTTCTGCCTCTGGTCCTCAACTCTCCCTCAAGCCACAGCCACAGGAAGAAGCGGAAGACTCTGCTTCTGGTTTTTGGGGTTTGGGGTTTTTTTTTTTTTAATTAATTTTAAGCACCAACACTAGCAAACAAGAATAAAGACTACTTCCTTGCCATTCATGTTTGTTCTTGCAGAGCCATCAGCTGTGGGGGATGAGGTTCTGGACCATCAGATGTCCATCCCATGGTACCTCCAAACAAGTAACCAGAAGGGTCACCAACCCCCTGCTTGTCCAACTCAAAACAAGGAGGGATGGCCCCACCAGGATTTCACAACCCCCTGGGAGGATAAGGAAATTCTCTATTTCTTTTTTTTTTTTTTCAGATCTCTCCAGACTGCAAGTTTTGTACCATCTGCTGGAGACAGAAAAACATTGAGGGACTGCAAATGGCACATAGGTTAAGTACAGTGTCAGTGAAACTTTGTCTGTCTCCATCTGCTGGCAGGGATGTAAAACCCAGGAGTCTGGACTGATATGGGTACATACAAGGAATATGCCTTTTCCCAAAGTAGGTGTCAAGGCAGATTACAATCAATGTACATGTCCTTGCATTGCAGGAGATTCCTGAAAAGAGGGTTACACATATTTTTAATAAAATAATTTTTACACAAGCCCAATTGTGGATGCTTGCATGCTTAAGAGCATTTTTGCTAGATCACATGCCTTTTCACCTGATGATATATTCCACCAATAGTTGGAGGCATGTAGGATTCTGATAAGTAGCAACCATAGCTTCTAAAAATGGCATTTCAAGCTGAAACTCTTCTGAATCATAGCCTCCCTTTCTTGTCTCGCCCTTCCCACACATGTAAATGACCATAGTTAAAAGCTGTGCATCTAGGCTTAAACCCTCATCCTTCTGTTATGCTGGATATTTCATTTAAAACATCATTCACAGTCATTCAATCAAACCCGACTCCAGCTGGCCACTCTGCTGTGGGTCTGGATTATCCAAACCTACTATTAACCCATTTGGATTTTGTTAGCCCAACTTTTTAACTAATGCTCAAATCAACTTACATATTATTAACTGAGGTACAATAATTCCCTACCCCAAAGAATTTATAATCTAAGTGGGTACTTGATGCAACAGGAGTTAAAGTGACTTATCAAAGGTTACACAGGGTATCAGTAGGTGGAAGTGGAATTTGAACCCTGATTTTACCTCATTGCTGTAACTACTAGGCCACTCTTCCTCTGCTGACTTTATGTTAGAATAAACTCAGAAATACTCTCAGATTCAGAGTGTCATTTCTTGAAATAGGTTTTGTCTATCTCTTGGGATGGGGAGATGTTTTTTGCAAGATTTGCACTGATTTTTTTTCACCATAGAGAATGTATGATACAATTAGCTTATGGGTTGTTTTTTTTTAATTTACTGCGGTAATATGAGATTTCAGTTTTATAGAAACAAAGCTGTATAATATTATGTTCGCATGATTTCTGACAACCTACATGTATTTTTGAAAGGTTATCTTACCATGTCATGCCATTGTTTTCATGAATGATCTCTCCGGGAGGCACAGAATGTCCTTTGTAGTAACAGGGGCAGAAAGATGGAAGCAGGCATTTTCCATCGCCATCCATGTAGGTTCCCTCTTTGCAAACACAGCCATCAACTGGGGAAAACTCAATGTCACATACAACATCAGGCTCATTCAGGGAGCGGCAGGTAGGCTGGCAGGAGCTGACATTGTAGCTATATACCAGTGACCTGGGGCAGTTCATTACGTATGTGCCTTAGGGAGAAATTTAATTGCACATGTGTTAATAACTGTATAACTTTATACCACTTTGTCTTGAATTTTTATTGAGTATAAAATATATATATATATATATATATATATATATATATATATATATATATAAAACATACTGAGGCCTTATCCTCTATAGATCTTGTATTGTGACAGTCAAATTCTGACATAACAGAAGTCCTTTGTCATGTACTGTACTGTATTACTTGTGTACTGTAGATGAAAGACTTGGTACCAATGTTTGCATATCAATTATAGTGACTTGGATATGTGCCATTCTTTGCATTACCAGTGGCAGATTATATGGCCCTTAGAGTCCTTATATGCCAACATATTCTATTTCTAAGGTATTTTTACTACAGCACCACAAGGCAAGGACTTAGTCAGTGAAAACAGTCACTATGATTGGGTCTGGGGCATCGGGTAGTTTGCTTTCCCTGACATTTGTGAGTCCAAATATAGAAATAATAAACTCTGTGAGATCATTCTGCAATAAAATTTGATAAATAGGACCTGAATTTATCAAAGATTTAGTTTCACAGGCATAAAATCAGTCCCATTGTTCCTAACAAAATCACATATACAAATCTGACTTGTTGGAATGACAGGATGCCATGTTTATGCTCATGTGTTAACTTTATTCCTATTGCTTACCTTGCTGAACCAAGTTATAATTTCTAATCTAAATACATTTGTGCGATAAGCTATACTGGTGACCAAGAAATGAAACTTTAATCCAGCACACTTCTAATTTTGTCCCTTATCATTTGATATTGTAATATAACTTACTAAGAATTTGTAATGTATCAAGTATTTTCATATCTTTCTAATGTTTTATTCTTAATAATAAAAATGCAGAGTCCCGTGATCCATAGAATTAAATAATTCCATATATTTATCAAAAGTAAATTTATATATGATTAAAAGACAACATTCTCATCTCAAAACAAGTGATAAAGATGCATTTTTATTCTCAACAGTATCATCATTTTCTTTTTCCTTGACAATATATGCCATTTATATTTTTCTTGCTGCTTTCTCCTGGTCTCTTCATCTCTCTTTTTCCTTGCGTTTTTCTTTATTCTTTTCATGGCCTAGAGCAGGCCCTATGACCTCCCATGGGGTTCCTACACTCTGGGGGGGGGGGGAGCTGGAGTTCTCTGTTTCAAGACCCTTAGGGTTTCTTCTTTCTGGGGCTCCACCATGCATCAATCCAATCAACACAAAAAGACTACTTAGACTCCAAGACTGTTGAACAAAGATAAAAGCTCTTTTACCAGCAATGAAGTTGAGCAGCACAAAGCCCAAACTATAGATATACCAGAGAATGGTGCACTAATCTGCAACAAGTCCAAATGAATCAGTGCCAAACAATTCAGTCTCTTTCAGCAGAAAAAAATCACCCTCTCCCAAACAGGTCTGCTCCCCAGGATAGGGACCCTTTCTCCCCTCAGTACCTCTTCAGTAGGAAAGCTATCCTCCTTTCTTTCAACAGTTTCATTCTGTACAGCTTCTGACAGGAACTCCCACGGGATCTCTTTTCTGGTGGGTTGGCTCCTTCCTCCAAGAACTCTCATTAAAGACCAAATCTCTATGGAATATACTTTACCGAGAATTTTCTCAGGAATGATGAGGTTATCCTGTAGGGATGTGAATCGTTTTTTGACGATTTAAAATATTGTCCGATATATTTTAAATCGTCAAAAATCATTAGAGCCGCGATACAATAACAATTCCCCCGATTTATCGTCAAAAAATCATAAATCGGGGGAAGGGGGAGGGGAAGGGGAGGGCGGGAAAACCGGCACACTAAAACACCCTAAAACCCACCCCGACCCTTTAAAATAAATCCCCCACCCTCCCGAACCCCCCCCCCCCCAAACGCCTTAAATTACCTGGGGTCCAGCGGGGGTCCGGAATGACCTCCTGCAGTCGAATCGTGTTGTCTTCAGCCAGCGCCATTTTCAAAATGGCGGCGCAAAATGGCGGTGCAAAATGGCGCCGGCCGTAGACAACACGGGGGTCCAGCGGGGGTCCGGGAGCGATCTCCTGCCGCGAATCATTTTTCTGTACGGAAAATGGCGCCGGCAGGAGATCGACTGCAGGAGGTCTTTCCGGACCCCCGCTGGACTTTTGGCCAGCTTGGGGGGGCCTCCTGACCCCCACAAGACTTGCCAAAAGTCCAGCGGGGGTCCGGAACGACCTCCTGCAGTCGAATCGTGTTGTCTACGGCCGGCGCCATTTTGCGCCGCCATTTTGAAAATGGCGCCGGCTGAAGACAACACGATTCGACTGCAGGAGGTCGTTCCGGACCTCCGCTGGACCCCAGGTAATTTAAGGCATTGGGGGGGGGTTCGGGAGGGTGGGGGATTTATTTTAAAGGGTCGGGGTGGGTTTTAGGGTGTTTTAGTGTGCCGGTTCACGATTTTCATGATTTTAACGATATTTTAAAAACCCAAACGGCGACAATCTATGGTGGACATTATTAATATCATCATGCATTACAATGATAAGTGTATAATTAGTTATTTAAAAATCTTTTATATACCACTTTCCTACGAAATAGTTCAAAGTGGTGAACAACCATGGAACACAGTCTGCATCACAACATTATACATAAAACAAGCATGAACAAGACCACGTGACACTGACTAATATTTATCTAAAGCAAATGGAATAACACCTTTAATATGCTACGGTCATGGGCAAGCCATTGCTGCTCGATTCCAAGGAGCAGCTCACAAGCAATCCATTGCAGTCTCTAAGCTCTAACTCAGCAAAATCAATCTGCTAAAAAAAGAAGCATCCCAAACTTTAAAAACAACTGCCTAGAGAACTTACCCTAAGCATCTAAATACTCTATCTCCTTCACTGGACTTCAGGACTGCAATAATCTTCAGGCATCCAGAAAGATCCATGTCTTTTCATTCTTCCTGAATGGTCTCTATCCTGCTATGACTGGTGATATGTAGAATAATGATTGCTTCCTTTCTAAATTTCTTTTACAACTTAATGAACGTGGTAAAACCCGATAACTATGTGTTTACCATTTACTGTTTATTCCTGGTTTAATTCTTATCTAATAAAACGAACTCAACAGATCCACATAAACTCTGCCACCTCCTCTTGGTTCACCCTAAGCACTGGAGTCCCTCAAGGTTCTTCCCTCTCAGCCGCCTTATTCAATATTTATCTCTCTCCCATTTGTCAACTTCTTTCTATTCTCTCTTATTGCCTCTATGCTGATGACATACAGTTTATTTCCCTGCATGGCATGACTGGAAATCCACTTTACAATTCACCTCCTTATGCCTATCCTGAGTTAAAACCTGGTTGTTTCATAACAAACTTAGCCTAAACTTATCAAAAACGGAAATAATGATTCTTGGACATCCTCCTTTTGATAATATACCTAATACCATTTCTTTTGATAATACAGCCATTAACATCTCTAAGAATGTCTGTAACCTTGGTGTAATTCTCGACCCCTAGTTAGATATGCAAACACATATCAAATCCGTAGTTAAATCATCGTTTTATAAACTGCGTCTTCTAAAGCATATTAAGCCATTATTCAACCCACTGCCTTTCAAACAGTTCTTCAGTCTTTGATACTCAGAGGCATTGACTATTGCAACTCGCTCTACGTAGGATTACCCCAATCATCTATTCGACCTCTTCAAATGGTGCAAAATGCAGCGGCTCATCTACTTTCTAATAAGAAATTATACCAACATATTTTCCCAGTCCTTTTCAGTCTACACTGGCTAACAATACAGTGGCGTATCCAATATAAAATCCTGTCCACCCCACATAGCCTCATTCATAATAATAAAAGTTCATGGCTTTCTGCCATTTGACATCTCTATAACCCTTCTTGTGACCTCAGATCAAAAAATCAACTCCTTCTACAAATTCCCTCTCCTAAAACTACCAGACTAGCAGTGACCCATGAATGAGCATTCTCTATTGCAGGCTCTATCATATGGAATGCTATTCCTCAAACTTTGAGATTACTATCCAACAAAAAGGAATTTAAGAAAGCGTTAAAACATCATCTTTTCAGACAAGCTTTTAAAGACCTATGTGAACCTTAACCTCCAGGCTGTCATCTAATCCCCCTACCTTTGCTTCTGTTCTTTTAGGTTTTTTTCCTTTAGGTCAGCCTTTGTTCTGCTTTCTCAAAAACTAGTCCCCCCCTTTTTTATTTATATCCTGTATGTTATTTATTGTTTTAAATATTGTTTTTATTGATTATGATGGTATTGTTGTAACCTGCCCCGAACATTGGAGGGTGTGGGTAATACATTTTTTAAAATAAGTAAAATAAATGCAGGCTCAGGAAGAACTCTGGGTCTTGCTTCTCAAGGATGCTGGTTCATCACAGGCTGCTGGTTATCTAATGGTCACTAACATTTGAAAGGGTTAGTTGCATTCTAGGCCCACAAAAGACATTTGTGCATGAAACCTCTTAAGAGGATATGGGACTAAGGGAAAAGAAGTAAAAAGGAGCCAAAGAATAATGCAGCCAGTTTGATCTTGGACCTCTGCCTCCCTGAGTCTGCCAAAACTGAAGTTGTCAGGCTGTTATCTGTCTTCTGGAAAAGTGTTTGCAAGTACTAAAATGGTACAGAAGTTGTAAGGGGTTGGGGGAGATTGGAAAAAGTAAAGTTGGTTGCTGGGAAAAAAAACCAAACAAAGCACTCACCATAATCCACAAATCCATCCACAACCAACTACCACTAGACCTTCAGTTCCCATTAAAACTATAGTCGTCCGCAAGACCAACTAGAGAAGCATATAAAGGAACCCTTCAAGTTCCCCCAACTAATTCCACACGCCTAACCTCCACCAAAGAACGGGCATTCTCCACAGCGGGCCCCATCATCTGGAACAACCTTCCGACAGACCTAAGATTGGAACCCTGCCTGCTAACCTTCCGAAAAAAACTCAAAACCTGGCTTTTCCTCCAAACCTTCCCTTAAGCTCGAATATTTCAACATAACTCAACTAGATGCTTCCCAATTAGCCAGACACCAGCTCCAGTCACAGTATAGACATAAGTTCTCATCCTCTAGTTTTCTTTTTTGCTATCCTTTTATTTCCAGGTTACTCTAGCCCCCAAGTTCTAGCTCCCTGTTATATGTAACTGTGCTTCGGCCTTCCTGTTATTTGGTTATGTTTAGTTAGCACCTAAGTTCTATGTAAACAGGTCTGATATGAATCTTGTCATGAAGTTCGGTATAGAAAAATGTTAAATAAATAAATAAATAAATGGAAAAAATGTAAATGCGCTCTTTTCCTTTTATTTCACTTTGTTTTCCAGTACCTTCTGGTTTACTTACACTAACTTATCTAGTTCCTTGCATATTATTATCCCTCCTTTTACAGTATAAGGTAGATTTTAAAAGCCTTGCGTGTGCTAAAATGGCCACTTGTGCATGTAAGTGGCCTGAGTGAGAGCTATGTGAATTTTAAATAGCTGGGAACAGAGTGTGTACATCAATGTATGCACACCCAGAGAAGGTGTTCCAGAGGCAGGACTGATGCACATAACTCCAAAGTTTCCTTCACTGGCACATGCATGTTACACACACCCCTTTGCTACAGCTCCCTGTTATAGAACGCAAAGAGCCATACATATAAGGGACTTTGTATATTTGCACTTATAGAGACCTCATAAATAATATGGGTGAATTTTAGATTCACAAGAGTGTACTGCCAGCTGCTATAGCGTTTCCCTCAATTCTTGTTGATATCAAGTTCTACTGATTACAGCTTCCTGTTAGAGGAGAGAGAGAGAAAGAGAGAGACTGACTCTTTATAGGGCTCAGTCTGATACTCTCCATATGGACCATTGTAAGGGGGCACTTTCATTCGGGGTGAGTTTTTGGGAGGTGGGTTGGGGAATTGTTTGACCTTATAAGTGATAAAAAGGAGTTGATTTGTAAACTGTAATCTCTATTACAGTTTACAAATCAACTCCTCTTTTTAGAATTTTCATCACTTATAAGGTGAAACGTTCTTTAATGATGTCAGTTTTACGATGGATACCTCTGAATGTGTCTGTAACACCACCCCCTGACCCCCAACCTACTTCCCGAAAACTCACCAGACTCCTGTGCCTAACCCCAACAGGGAAAAGTGGTGGCTGCATGTTAACTCTGTCTTTGTCCTTTCCCCCTCTGTGATCAGGCATCTTTATTCTGAGCATCAAGTTTTTAGCTTTTCTGTGGCTATAAAATTCCCACTCACTGATCCTCAAAGATATATTGGTAATTCATGATATTGAATAAAAGGACTTCGTCAGTGTGTTCAATTGGTTATGAAATAACGTAAAAAGAATCTCTGATTAAAGAGTTTTCTAACTTACTGCAGACCTCCGTCCTCCAACCACTTAGTGAGACTCCTTTGTCAGTACAGGCTCGCACATAGGAAGAGAGGGCAGCACACATACAGTCCTCACTTTTTGCACAGTTACAGGTGTCAAACATGCAGTTCTGAGGAAACAGAAATCAGTAACATCCGTTAACAGTACTGCTTGCCATGTGGATAGGAATCCCAGGAAGTTGAAGGTCACCAGGGAGAGAGCCCAGTCCTGATTTATCCCCATTATACATCTGGAGATGAAATTTCAATTTCTCTTAGGAAACGCAGGACTACAAGTCCACAGATGCAATGGGCAGAAGCCAGACCAGGTTTGATTTTTCCTTGATGACAAGACACCAGTTGGTAGTAATTCTATCAGACCTTGGCAGTGGTCATTATGATACTACTAAACTTTTAATTTTAGCCTTTCTTTCCACTCCTTTTTAAAGGGAAGGCAGATGTTCTAAGATAAAAGTTTAAATGATAAGCCGTTTTTTACTATTATAGTTATAAAATGGCCTGACAAACAGAGAGTGGCTTTCTTTGCTATCCAACCAACCAGAAGACCTGTGCTCAGTTTCAGGATAAGGTTCCTGCAGGGGAAGTGACTGTAAAAGGGGAAAATAACCTGTATTTTTGACTGTATTACTGCAGGTCTTGTCTTATATGTAGGAAGGGATATGTAAGATAAAAAGGAAAAACAATAGAGGATAGACAGTGGACCTTTGACGAAAGCTGGATGGAAAAGAGTAAAAAAGGCATTTCAGAGGATCATTAAAAAAATAGGAATGCTATGCAAATCAAAAATCACTGGGAACACTTGTCCAAGTTTTAAGATTATTAATCACATGTACTACATTTACAAAACTAATTTTTGTGACAGCATCATCAGCGGCATAAAAAGGTTGGAATGTACCTTTGTTGTTCATTCATGCTCTTCAGGACATAGTGTAAGAGAGAAGGATACTATTTTGGGACATTATCCTTTTGGGAGCTATTTCTTATGTCCTCAGCCTTTGAGTGGGGCTGTAATTTGTTTCCCTGGACAAAAGCCAATAGCACTGAAGTTTGCAAGTGACT
Organism: Rhinatrema bivittatum; assembly: GCF_901001135.1. Lineage (NCBI taxonomy): Eukaryota > Metazoa > Chordata > Amphibia > Gymnophiona > Rhinatrematidae > Rhinatrema > Rhinatrema bivittatum. The sequence continues at coordinate 40,841,839 of NC_042631.1, read as the reverse complement.
GCACCACCTCATTGGTAGCTGTAATAACTGGACTGAGGCGCCACTTGTCTCTTATTGCAGAGAATACCAGCAGGTATTTGAACAACGAAATTCACTGCCACTGATTGTCTGTTTTCATTCTCTCGAGGTGGTCACTGCAATAAAACATTACTTCAATGGGAACAAGAATGGATTTTTCATTTACAAACTCTAGCACCTTGGATGTTTAAATCTTGGGGCTGAATGGGTTCATTTTTATTGAACAGGAAGGATATTTGCATTGAATAAGGGGAACGGCTGTGGGGAATATCAGTTGTTAATTTTTATCCTCCAATTCGCTGACATACATGCTCACAGACATATGTACTCACAGACGCTCATACATGCTCTCACATACATGCTCACTGACACACACATACTGACTATTACTAATCTGCACTCTCACATATGCTCACTGGCAGACATGCACTCACTGATCCTTAGATTCAGATGGGCTCACGCTCTCACACATACTTAGTGACTCATTCCCACTCTCTTTCTTCTCCCCCCTCTGTTTCTGAATAAGTAAAAAAAAATAAAAATTTACTCCCATTGGTAGTCAGGAGTATTCAGGAAGGGCCCCAAAAGAATAGGGTATGAGTAGGTTCCTTGTTGCTGTTCCAGCTTGGAGTGATTGTCTTGGGTAGGGGCAGGCTGAAAGGCCCGGATGCTGGGAGGGGCTGGTAATTATTATTGTATTGTAGCGGGTTAGCATGGGGCACATTTAAAACTAATCGGAGAAAGTTCTTTTTCACTCAACGCACAATTAAACTCTGGAATTTGTTGCCAGAGGATGTGGTTAATGCAGTTAGTGTAGCTGGGTTTAAAAAAGGATTGGATAAGTTCTTGGAGGAGAAGTCCATTACCTGCTATTAACAGCAACTTGAAGTACTTAGCTTGCGGTGAGGTAGGTGCTGTCACCGGCAGAGGAGAGGGTAGACCGGGCGAAGCAGGACAGGGCAGGTGTGAGGGAGGCAGCTGGGAGTGTTTTCCGTTGCCGCGGTGGTGGTGAGGGAGGGAAGGAATAGTAAGAGCAGAACTCAATGGAGCCACATTACTGCTGCCGTTGCCGCGTGATGCCTGAAAAGGGGAGGCTCCTGCTGAGACGATGGTGGGGGAGAGAAGAGAGAGCAGGCGATGGAGTTTCCTTACCGCTACCACGTGCGACCAAAACATAAGGACGGCCACGGGGAACCCAAAAAATAAATAAAAAGATAAAGCTGCTGTGGAGTTTGGCGATGATCACAGGCGGCTCCACAGGCATTGGGGCCCGCTGCGACCAACGCCAACCACGTGATTGGTCGGACCGACCCACCAGGGCATATCCGAAGCCCCGATAGGCCAATCCGCCTCTGGTTTCAACACATAAAAATGGAAGTTACACATGAAACGCGATGTTCACGCATACAAGTTGCATTTTGTAAAAGCCTGAAATATGCAGGTACCGGCAGTGTCATGTGTAAATGTAAATGAAAAAGGGGCGGTTTATGAGCCTTCAAGGGTGGGCTTGGTAGTTTGTGCACAAGTTGGTATTTGGGAAGTGGTATACAAGCCTAATTTACCAAATGTATACGCATGCTTTTACACGTGCTAATTGAGTCACAGAAATGAAATTGCACTTGCCTTTTGCTGCAGTTTTTGGGAGGGAGGTCTGGTTAAGTGCTGGGGAGGGGGGGAGGTCTAGATGAACCGGTGGACGTCGGAGTGACATGGTATTGGTGTAAGCAAACTGTATGGTTGCCAAATGGCTCCGGATTTTCAGGACAGGTCGATTCAGTCCTGGTTTTATTCCCCTGCATGCCAGTATTTATAGTCTTGCTTTTCTTAGGGAATGCAATAGGTAAATCAGAATAAATCCCAGAATACAATGGGGTAAAACCAGGACTGGATCAGCCTGTCCTGAAAATCTGGAGCCAGTGGGTACCCCTTGCAAACTGGTGATTAAAAGCATACCAACAGGTATTTTTCCTAAGCAGAATACATGCATGCTTTATAAAATACCTGCGGTAAACATAGGCATTTTAGAATTATTCCGTGTGTAAAATGTGTGGGTGTGCTTTTATAAAGTAGGTATAAAAAGCATGCAGCTTCTTGCATTAAAAAAAATGTGCTCCTACTGAAACATATGCGTGTGCTTTGGGGGCAGAGATACATTCCCACCACACACAGTTTCCAAAATACAGGCATACCTTTGTGTGCACATGCATACATGTATGTGTATGTTCTGATTTCTGCACACTGTTGAAAATTACCCTCTTTGTATAGACCTGTGATTAGTTGGTTTCTCTTACGATGTTTCTCATATTGATTAGTGAATTGCTCTCACGTGCTATCAAAATGTAGGTTTGAGAGTGCATATAAAAACAAAGACGTGCAAGATTACTTTGCTATAAGCAGTGCTAGTGGTGAGGATTGGCAACAATGATTGATTTTTGTACTTGCAGACAAATAACCCCCTAGGGCAGGCTGTTTAGCCAAAACATTGAAAATCCTGGGTTTGTTACTATTTTATTTATTTATTTTTAGAAGATTTATATACCGATGAACGTTGGGAACATCTCATCGGTTTACATTAAAACAAACTTATAGCTAACCGAGCTTTACATAGAAAATGGAACCAAATGTAACAAGGAACATCATAGATAATTAATAACAAGACAGCATTAGCATTTAACTTATGAGGGGGATTGAATGAAAAAGGAGCAAAAAATATATTATAGGGAAGGGAGGGAGGAGCTATTTACAGTAAATTGGGGGGTAAATGACCATTACTTTCTAAAAGATTATGTCATTTAAATAGAGAGAAGAGCCACCTGAAGTGCATGAAGAAAAGCTTTAAAATACATTTGAGAATTCCTTTGGCCTAGGGACATGAGAGGTTTTATTAAGATGTAACAAACAGGAGCTGTAGGGTCTTCAGCAAGGCACAATGAATTGAACACTTGCCAGTAACTAATGCTGATTACTCTTTTGAATGTGTCAATGTCTGATGATTTTTATTACGAATATAATTATGTTGTCTGCCTAGACTTATAAATAGTGTGCCCTATAAATTTTGGTAAATAAATCAGTGGGTTTTCTATGAGCAAAGTTGATTTATACACAAAATAAGTTGGCAGTAGGTACAGTAGGATGTCGGTAGTAGGTACAGTTAAATCTTTTTATGCCACTTATGCTGCTGACAAAAAAAATATTTATAGAAGTGCTGTATGATGTGAAAAATGGTGATTATATGAAAATTATGCTTCTTTATAAACTCCTGCTGCAGGGATCATCAAAAGAAGGAACCAGAGCCCCCCATATACTAATGCACAATAGCATCTATGTATGATCTATTTTACCTAATATAATTCTATATATGCAAATAGTGAATATTATTGAAAAGCGGTTCATGCAATTTTCATGGGAGTTTACAGAATAGTCCTCACTATTCCTAGAGTTTGAAAACTTTTTTAAAAAATGTTGTTTTATCAAAATCTTTGCAAATTCTCACCTGCAATGGTCTCTTTTCTAAGCTGTTGCTAACTTAAGATATAATTACTGGTACACTACTAACAAAAGGCTCGCTGCATGGGTCCAGAATGGGTGCAGTCTTTTTTGTAACATCGTAGCCCACAATACCTGAAGGAAGAATAGAAACAGGAAGCTACCTTATAGTAGACAGCAGGGTTCACCATGTTGTGACAATACGCAAAAGGTCCTTCTGCATCCATGAGCATTGAGCACCACTGCTGGGCATAATTCTCTACAGAAAGGGGGGAAAATGCAGTTGGTAGCTTTCAAACATGACCAGAATCTTGCTGGACACCAAATCATGTCAGTGTGCCATCTCCACAGTTTGAGTTGATGCTGATACCATGTTTACATTTTGATCCCTATGACACCGGCAGGACCTGCGAGAAGATCAGCTTTTCCCAAAGGATTCATCTCGGTTGCACATTCCGAATGATCTGAAAATCCCATTTCTTGCTTGTTTGTTAGAATGCCTCCTTCTATACGGGTACCAGATACATTTACCTACATTCTAACCCTGTGTATTAATGGTTTTAATGCTTTTCATTGGTTCTTGAAGTTATTCGAAAATCAATAACTTTTCCTTTTCATACTAATCTCCTTTCCTGTGTGTGTAATATACTTAATAATATACATAATGGGGTAGATTTTATAAGGAGCGTGCACGCGACCATGTGTGCGTGGTTCTCGGTGCGCGCACATGGATGCGCCAATTTTACAACATGCGTGCTATAAAATCCGTTGGCCACGCGCACATGCACACCAGATTTTAAAAACAGTGCGCGCTCGTGCGGGCGGTGCACGTGGGGGGGGGGGGGGGTGTGAATTTTAGTAAATTACACGTGGAGACGCAATCGGGCCTTCCCCAGTTCCCTCCCAGTCCACTCCGATTAAGGAGAGGACTGGGAAGAAACGTTCCTACCCCTAACCCTGCTCTTCCTACCTCTTCCCCTCTCCACCCCGACTCCGAAATCTTCCCTATCTATCCTATAACGTTATAAAATCGGGTATCCATGTGTGCGCACCAGCGCACGTTTGAAAATCTACCCCAATATGAACAGTTGAAAAAAGAATTCAGAGGTTTTTAAATATGTGAAAGAGAGGAGGTGCAGGGGAGATATGTTACGTAGGTCATACCCAGCCCTGGCCCCACTCCCTACTACTCCACTTCTACCCATCCCCGACCAACAATTCCACTTCCTTTTTCACTACAAATTATACCCTGGTTATCCAGTTATCTTGGAGCCAGTCGGCATGGCAAGATTTTCAAATCTTACCAATTGTCTGGCTAAGCTGCTCCAATGGCACAGAATATGGAGCTCTAAACATTTTTTTCACGACTCCGTAAAGGGGAAAAAACGTTAGTACTCAGGCCCCCAAAGAATGACCAGAACGGAAGATAGGAATTCTTACCCACAGTTCATGCCCTGACCTCCGTGCATGTACGGTAAAGATTATATTCTAGGACTCACCATTTTCTACGCTAAGTGCACAGGGATCCGCAAAGATGTTTTTGATATCAGGACAGTCAGCTTGTGCTTTCCAGGTGTTGGCGAAGGCAGCCGCAGTTCCTTCCACTATGCCGCTCATAGCTACGAAATCATCTGCCTGCATGCTGTTGTAGTTTCCACAGAGGCCTGGGGGGAAAAAAAAGAGTGGAAAACATTTTGAATTGCTCAACTAAATCAAAAGAAAATTTCCCGCTGAAGGGCTAAGAAGGTCATCGAAATGGCTGCTTCTTACCACAGGTGTGCCTCCTGTAAGCCGGGTCTAGGATGAGGTAGACCTGCATGATGGGGACGAGCTGAACCTGAAGCTGCAGGCCTAGGCTGGTCTGCACAATGATGAAGAATGAAGAAGGTCTGAAAAGAATGGCGTTTGCTGGAGACAAAGAGCATAATAATGGTTTTAGGCTTCTGATGGGATTTAGGACTGCAGTGGTTTGTTTGTCCCGCTAGGGGGCCCATGCAATTATGTGCGCTGAAAGCGGGCGCTGACTTTTCAGTGCCTGCTTTTTTAATGCACGCATGGCGCCCACAAGGGAGGGTGCCATGCAATATAGAAATTAGGGGGTCGCGAGTTTATCAGTGGCCATTTTCATTACTGGCAGATGACCGGTTATGAAAACCGAGTCCGAGTTTACCGGCGTCGGTCTTCATAACTCAGCGGTCTGCCGAGTTATTTTATTATTTTTTGTTTACTTTAAAAAAGAAGTACAGAAAAGCAGTTTTTCTGCTTTCAATGCGCTCAGCTATTAATGCCTGCTCCAGGCAGGTGTTAATATCTGAGCGATAAATGTGCATCTGAGACGCACATTTATCTTTTTCCATTCGGAGTGAATGAGTAATAGGCTTATTCACATGCATTTGCATGTGATGAACACTATCTCATTCACTCCGCGTTGGATGCGCGTTAAATAGGCGCTAATCCCCCTACTGCGAGTTATACAGTGCGCTCGGCTGAGCACACTGTATTGCATCGGCCCCTGTGTTAGATGCCTTATTTCGTAATCTACATTCATCAAAATTTATTTTGGGATTTTGCAGAATAGAAATGATTTAATAAATAAATAAAAACCTTGGGTCTTATTTTATAAACACTTTTTTGCAATAGACAAACTTGAACAACTTCTGAAGTTTTAGATTTTCTTCAAAGTTAATCAGAAACGAGATCGAGTCAGAATGTTTTGCCTGTGAAATCCAAAAATTAAGCTTCTGGTGTGAAAATATAGCTCAATTGTTACTCCATCACTATGCTAACAAGGAACTCACACCTTGTGGATGCTTAGTCAACATCTTAAAATGCGTTCTTACTTTGAGTATTATATTTGCTGAAATGATCTTTTATAAGCATACTTTGTGATGGCAAATGAGAACCACAAATCCCATCAAGCCTGCTCATTTTCCCTTCATGTTAAATACTGCAAGCCATACTTTTTAAATTATTTTTAAAACACTGACTTCTGGTTTCAACTCTGCAAAATTCTTGAGCAGAGGGTTGATACTGAAAGGATAGCCAGCTAGCTAAGTTAACAGATAAACGTATCCAGCTAATTTAGCTGGGATATTCAGTAACATGGCCACACCGCTGAATATTCCCAGATAACTATATCTGACTAACTTTAGACCTGCTTGATAGCAGGGCTAACTTGTCCAGCTAACTTGGCCAAAGAAGTGTGAATATTGCCACTTATCGAGTTAAGTTAGCCGGATAAGTACCTCCTCCCCGCTATGCCCCCGGCCCACCCACCACTTAGCCAGCTAAGTAGTTCTCCAGCTAAGTGGCAGCAGCTGAATGGAGCCAGATATTCAGAGGTCACCACTTAGCTGGCTAAATCCCTGCTTATCCAGCTAAGTGGCGCTGCATATCAACCTCCAAATATCGGCAGATATTTAGCTTGTGGAATATTTTTCTCATACTACAAAAGAACGATATTATACCCACTACACAAATACTGAGCTCTTTCTTACAGAGATTTACACCTGTGGCTCATTTTTTTTTGCATACCCATGAAGTTTGCAGAATAGAGGTTTATGTAAGTAAAACTATGTAAAGGAAAAATATAATTAAAAACTGGGATTTTGTCTTACAAACTGTAAATTAGTGACATCATTTCACTCCTTCCTCTGCACTCATCTCACTTCAAATAATTAAAAAGAGACCTGCCACTTTAAATGGGGGTGTGGCTAGCCACATTCAGAGTTATTTATTTTTTTACATTCTGCTTTTTGGCACTTCAAAGCAGATGACATTCAGGTATTACAATCTAAGTTTGTATCTGAGGCAATAGAGGGTAAAGTGACTTGCCCAAGGTCACAGAGAGCAACAGTGGGACTTGAACCCTGGTTCATAGCCTGCTGCTCTAACCACTAAGCTACTCCTCCACATGATACATGGTGAACCTCACCTGCTGAGATGGGCAAGTTGGTATAGATTGAGTTCAAAAGCACACTACCACTGGAACTGATAACAATCTAACAGAAAAAGAAAAGAAAGGGGATTTTAACAAGCCTGGTAAGAAAATATGAAGAATTACAAAATGAAATAAGACGTAAAATCTTTTCACAAAGACTAGTTTCCTTCTTTGGGTCACAAATTTGCATATGGTTATCACATCATTTATTACTTGAACTTCTGCGTAATAACTACATAAATAGGAAATAAAATAAAGACAGAATTTTAAGAGTTGGGGGCATCTAGGGCTTATGAAAAGTGTGAGCTGGGAGTCACTGAGCATTTTATCTATGGCACAAATTTGAATAAAATTGGAAGAAGGGTTCAAAGACTATTGGAGAGGGGAGAGACAGACAGACACATGTAGGGAGGAAGAGAAACAGACACATAGAGATGATGATCTTATAAGGCCATTTCCCAATAGGAAATTAGGCTAAAAAACTGAAACAGAGATCTCTTACCTGGTAGAAGGTTTTGCTCTCTCGGCTTCAGAAAGTGTCAGCAAATGCACATTCTGGTAATTGCTCTGGGCTTAGCTATTGCATGCACATTTCTTCTTTACATTTTAACAATTTTTTCACTGTATATTACTAGACTGCGTCCTGTGATATGTCAGCTTTGTATGCTAAAATGTGCAGTATACTTAGATTCATGTATTGCACATCCAGTTGTAAGTCCCTTTCCTCCACCTTGGCAGAGGGGTGACATTTCCAATCCCCTCTGAGCAATGACCATGTAGCAGGGTTGGGACATGGATTCTGTGATGGGAATGGGATTTATCTGTAGGCTCTAAAGCAGGGGTGGGCAGTTCCGGTCCTCGAGGGCCACAAACCAGTCTGGTTTTCAGGATATCCCTAATGAATATGCATGAGAGAGATTTGCATGCACTCTGCCTCAGTTGTATGCAAATCTATCTCATGCATATTCATTAGGATATCCTAAAACCTCGACAGATTTGTGGCCCTCGAGGACTGGAATTGCCAGTGATCTATAGGGATCACTTAAAAAAAAACCATAATCAGTCCACTCTCAATGTGCTGTCTTTCAAAAAAATAAGAGTTTACTGATCCAATCAAAATGTTCCAGGAACAAAACTAGACCTAGTCCAGAGTACAAAACCACAAAAAAACGCAGAAAGACATACAGTTCCTTCTGGTTCTTAAAACGGGGGTCATTTTCAAATCCATCTGCGTGCATAAAACTGGCTTTTGTGTATGTAAATGGTTCTACTAAAATAGACACAGGCTCAGTTGGCGTAACAGTATGCACATAATCTGGTTTCAAACATATTGCACTGCAAAGTGCATTATTGGGATTTGCATGCATAATTTTCTATTTTAAAAAGTATGCTTATATATTACATCGCACAAGTTACCTCTTTCAAACAGCAGGTGTAACTTTGTGCGAAGTAATGTGTACACATCCTGGGCCAATTACCCCAGCTTTTTCAAAACTGAACTTTAGCAATTAAGTTAGCTTTGGAAATACTTGGTAAAGTCTGTATGTGCAACGTCCATGTACACTTTACTGCTATCCAGGCTACTTGAAAAGTTTCCTCATAGCTTCCAAACGTCCAGAGGAAGCCTACAAAAAAATCTCTATAGATATCCACAGGCACCAGCTAAGAACTCTGGAATCCATATTCAGTCACTGTCCCAGACAGCAAATTTACTGGATAAACTTATCCGGCTAACTTTGGACATATATTCAATAGTGCAGTTGCACTATTGAATATAGCCGATTTTCTTAAAGTTAGCCGGCTAACCTTAGGACAGATCTTTGGCCCGACCAAAGATAGTTAGCCAGATAACTTAGCCAACCAACTCAACTCCTCCCAGTTATGCCCCTGGAATGCCCCTAACTTAGCCAACTAGAATTGAGCCAGATAAGGTTTGAGTTATCCGGCTACATACTACATACTTTTGAATATGGACCTCACCATTTCTTTACAAGGAATATAGGCAGACTGCTCTCAGTGAAACCTGCAGCTTTTAATCTGCACTGTATGTCTTGAGCACTTACCGTTTGCGTATTGAGAATGAGAGTGATGCTCCTTAAACAGGTCTCACTGTCCCTTAGACCACACCTACGCAGCTCTCCCAAGACAATGAAGGTGTTGTTTTTACAAACCTGGAAACACAAAATAGCCCATAACATTGGGAAATATTTATTCACAAGAGGTATTCATAGTAAAATTGACATCAGTAAAGCATTGTAGCCCTTATAAGTGATAAAAAGGTGTAGATTTTGTACAATACAGCTAGCCCTGCAGTTTAAAAATCAACTCCTCTTGTTAGACTTTTCATCACTTATAAGGACTACAATGCTTTACTGATGTTAATTTTACTAGGGATACCTCTGAATGTGCATGTAACAACACCCCCCCAACCCACCTCCCGAAAACCCATCCCGATTCAAAGTACCCTCTACAGTGGTATATATTTATTTATTTATTTAAAATCTTTTCTATACTGTCATTAAGTTATATACCATCACAACGGTTTACATACAGGCACATAAATTAAAGTTAATAGATGTGTACGGTAGTACATTCTAACAAGTGCCAATAAGGTTCGGTTTCATCATGTCATAATAAATCTTATTTGTTGATGTAAGTCTTGACCATATATACATGTAAGTTACTTACTTACAGGTATAATTCTCATGCTCTTTGTAATCTCTGTGTAATCTCATGTTCTATATAGAGGTAATGGTACCTCTATATAGATATCAGACTGACACCATACAGAGGTTCTCTCTCTCTCTCACACGCAAAATACGTGTGTAAAGGCTGTAGAAGTTCACATGGCAACAGTATTTTAAATGCTACGCCCATACTTTATAAAAGGAAGCATATTTTTGCTCGCGCTGCAATACGTGTGTTTATGGGTGCATGCGTGTTTCTTTTAAAATTTCCCCGATAGTGAGAGAATATATTTAGCAGAGGTTTACTCCCTAGCGTCTCACCGCTTCCCAGCATTTCTCCTCTGTCCTCAACATGTCCCCTCTATCCTTTCCCCTAACGGGACGGGGTAACATTCAAAGCTGCTTCCGCATGCCTATATAGGCATGTATATGGCCGCATGCAAAGTTACAACAGTTTTTTGTAACCTGTGTGCAAATGATATGCGTAGGATATAAAATACAAGTACATATGTGCACAAATATGCTCACATATGTAAAAACTGCAAGCCATGCAAGTTCAGACTTATCCAGATAAGTAGTGGTATTTGGCTGGATAAGTTTGGGAAGAGCTACTTGTCTATCTAAGCAGTGCTTTTCAGATTTATCCAGCTAAATTAGATAGTCAAATAAGTAGTGCTTTTAGACTTATCTGATTATCCGATTAAGGGGGATATTTTCTATCCTTATCGCACGCGATAGCAAGCGGTGGTGCGGAGTCGGGGCAGCGAGGAGGCGGACGTGGAGATATCTTCGCTGGCAGTGATAAGGTCAGCCACGTTATCGCCGCCAGTAGCGCGCCCAATAGCGCCACCTTTCACAGTGGCGCTATTGGGTGCGAAAGCCGGCAGCAATAACACCGCGGTGGTGCGATCGCTGCCGGCTTTCGCAGGCCTGCCGCTCCCCGTTACCGCCGGGATTCACCATTCTCTGCAAGAATGGAAAATCCAGGCCTTAGCCAGATAAATAGCATTTTAAGACTTATCTGGCTATGTAGTACTTTCTTTTTAGACTTACCCAGCTATCTTACATACAGACAAGTAGCGCTTAAGGGACATCCAGCTAAATAGTGCCTGCTACTACTTAGCCAGATAAGTCGAAATTTAGCCTGATAAGTGCCGCTATTTATCCAGATAAGTTTAAGTTTGCCTGTCTGAGTAGCAGCAAAGGCACTATTTATCTGGATAAGTGTACTTCAAATTTTAAAGGGATATATTTTACACGTTATTTAGACGCATTTACCCCATAAGTCGGCTTTTATAAGTGTCAGTTGGGGATTTTCTAACATGCGCACGACAACGAATTAACCAGTTTAACCACTTAATCTACCAGTTTGCCCAGTCCACATCTGCAGCTCATGAAGACCCTCCTGGCTCGTCAGCCTGAAGTCCCCCCATTTCACCCAAACCCCTGACCCAGTCATGTTTTCACTTTTAAGATGTTAATAATCACTTACTCCAGATATGGCTCCCTATCAAACACAGAATCCTCTATAAATCCCTATCAATAATCCACAAAGCCATCTATAACTCCACTCCAATGGACCTCACCATCCCTTTACAGCTTCACTCCACCTCTCGTCCGTCTAGACAAGCTCAGAAAGGCACGCTAAGAGCCCATCCTCTCAAGACTTCACTTAGCAAAAGAGCTATTTCCACTGCCGGTCCTAATCTTTGGAACTCACTCCCACCAGACCTTAGAATTGAACAATCGACTCCCACCTTTAAAAAAAGACTAAAGACCTGGTTGTTCAACCAAGCATTCTCTTAAACTTAAACTCAATATTTAAGCTTTGATCTCCAGGACGGTCCACCACTTTGTATATAATTACTCCTATTAAGTTATTATTATTTATTTTTTCCAAGTTCTATTTACCCTGTTCATTGTATGACATTATTCTTTATACTGTCAATCTATTGTTGTAATGTAAACCGAAGTGATTAGTAACTTTGTTACCAGAACTTCGGTATATAAAACTGTTAAATAAATAAAATAAATAAATATCGAGCAGGCGTAAATATATGTGAGTAAGATGCCAAATTTATAAGCGCAAATTTACTCACAGACCCTGATTTGCACGCCAAAGATGAAGTTTTTATAATAGTGTATCCTCACATTTATTCTATTTTACACTCGTGCTATTTTTTATGTGTGTGACTTTTGAAAATTCACCAATTATTGTCTTCTCTCCTCCTTCCCTTTCTCCCCTGCACCTCCTTTTTTTTTCCATCACCTCTCTCAGGGTCCACTTCTCCCTTCTCTCCTTTCAGAAGGGCACGGTTCCCTTTAACGCCTCACTCAGAGTGACTCCAGTGGAAACGATGGCCTTCCTTCCCGACAGCAGCTCTGGGACGCCCTTCTCCTTAGCTGCAGGGGTTGCTCCAGCCTCCCTTCCCAGCAGCTCTGGCCTCCCTGCTTGGCTGCAACTCGTGGTGACTCCCAGCTTTGACAAGGGATCCAGTCCCTCCCTTCATCCAGCAACTTTCTTCTTCCTCCTGGGGTGTGAGCCATGCGGTCGTGGCTGCAACATGCATGTGCATACTGCTCCCGCAGTTTTTTGTCGCATGCACGATCTGGGCCCATTGCCCCACTATCAGTCTTCTGGGGGAGGAGAATCTGGAAAGCACTGCGGGCCTACAGTTATGTTTATGAAATTAGGCTGAAACTCAGTTTAAACTAATGTTCACCTTTGCAAACAAAACCACAATTTATTGGTGAACATTGGTTTAAAATGAAAACAAAGGACCCTAATGATGCTGAGACAATAGATTTTACTGTTGCCCTCTATATGCCATTATGTTAGGTGGGCCTGGATTTGAACTAGTAGTTTAGGGACATACATAGCAGGCCTGGTATACCAAAAGTTGCTTCTGCCAGTGCCTGTATCTCATAATCACCTTCTACTGTTTTCTGAATAGCATTTTTCCTCTTCAGGTCTCTCTGAATGGAGGCACTTTCTTTTTCAAGCAGACCTGTCACTGGAACAGCAATTTAACTGTATTTGCCTGCTTTTGTGCTTGCTGCCTTGTGTCTCCTTGCCAATTGTGTGAATTGGATTGTTAGCTTGTTCCTGTCTTCTGCCTTCCTTGGACTGGCTCATTGAGTCCTAATTCTGGCCTGGCCTCTAAATACACTTCTGCCTGCAGTTCCTGCTCTCTGTATTCTCAGATTGATTGCTTCATGGTACAGACCCTAGCTTATTCTGATTTACTAAGACTATATGTGGCCTACTGCTTTGGCCATCCTTTCCTGGTCTGAATGTTACACATTACAGGTAATTCAAGTCAGAATACATTTAAAGGAAGTTGCACAACAGGATATTCAAGAATGTGCAACAAATTTTGGTAGCTTATCTGACTATATTGTTGCACATTTTTTCATATTGATAGTTTTCTCAGTGCATTTAGAATCACACGTTTTTAAAGTAAAAGGCTTTGCTCATATTTTTCTCTAACTTAGGGTCTATGCATGCTGTTTATCTTGGTCCCTTGATCAAACAGCTTCCATTCACAGTTTGAACTTAGTCTGATGCATTGCCCTATATCTGAATGGTAGTGCTGATGGGTGTGGTGGCAGTACTGTTGGGATGTGCTGCAGGGCAAGACCTGTTTTGTTGTGTGGCTAAAGATCATTCTCTGAATCACTCAGTAAAGGATGATGATGTAGTATTCTCATTTTTGAACCCATACCTACACTCTAAAATCCCAGGTTAAGCAATTTCCTTGCTGTTAGCTCAGATGCAGTCCTTTTCCTAGGGTTGTCAACTTGTATATGTTATTTTGAGGGGCATTTTAGAGCACAGATTGCGAAAGAAAATGTGGGATAGGAGTTTTGCTTTCCAGGCTCGCTGGAAAACCACGTCATGGGAAGGGAAACTCCATTGCCATTTCTAACTGGTTTTTTCCTTAGGCCTACGCTTAGTATAAAGAAAATGTTTGCTCCGACCGCAGCATATGAACAGCCCCCAGCTAACAGGAAGTCAGCAGGAAACATCTAGTGCAAGCTTTTCTGCAGCCCCAGAATAGCTCATGACCTACTTGCTTTTCACACCTAGATAATTTAATACAAATGCCCATGACCAGCTAATGACCTCCCCCCTCCCTGCCTGAAGACTGACCGCTTGCACCTACTGCCCACTTGCACCCACGTAGTAAAAGGTCAGCATAAACACTTGTGGTGGAAAACATTGTAGCAGGAAAATATGTGACGTATGTATCATATCAAATACTATGAGATCATTTACAATAAAAGAGCAGCCTTCCCAAAAGCCTGGGAGAGCACGCTTCACCCTGAAGACCGTCTGAGGTGTTTTCATTGCGACATGTGGTGACCCCGACGTGATGTAAGTCTTGATCCAAGGAATGACCCGAGACGTGACAACTCCCTGCTCATCCGGCTGGACAGAAAGCCTAGATGCGCATCGTAAAACAGCAAAACTCGTTCCCACAAACGTAAGTATTTTTTTCTCAGCGAGTTTGCTCCCACCAACAGACCCGTCGTAAGTATTTATTCAGCGAGTTTGTTCCCAAACATTCGTGAGTATGGGAGATAGCATTTCAATTCAGCATAGAAGTCATGTGGAAGAATTGAAAATATTAGTGAAGAATCATTATTTAGTCACCAAGGGAGAAAGGGTACATATCAAATTGGGGGATATGGAAAAATTGATGAAAGAAATAGTTTGTCGTTGTCCCTGGTACCCCGAATCAGGAACTCTAAATGTAGAAGATTGGATCCAGATAGGTAATAGTCTGCATACATATCCACGAGCTCCTTTAAAGCAGTTATTGCTCTGGAAAAAATGTACAGAGACTTTAGAACACATCAGGACTAAAAATCTCAAGCCACCACTTTTAGTTCATGCATCCTTAGACACAGACAGTAAAGAAACAGACAGACTGTCCGTCAGCACAGCTAGTACACACCCTCATCCCTTACCAGATTTGCAAAAACCCTCAGGAACAGCAACTTCGCTGTATCCTCAGCTTCCCATGCCAGAACCCATGACGCAGTCCATTCAGACCTCTCAGTTTGATTCAGAAAAACAGCTCCTAGGCACAATTGAACCACAACCTGGCTAGTGTGGTCCAATTTGCAAAGAAAATCTTACAGGAGAAGAATTATTAGAAGGACTTCAAGTCTTTCTCAGTAGAGAAAGGACCAATGAACTAGGGAGGACAGTATATGAATCCATAGAACATCTGGGAACACACACTCACAAGGCACAGTCCCCAACCACGGCTCCCGTGGTTTCCTCTGCGTTCATCTCAGAGAAAAAACCTCAGGAAACTAAAGACACTGAAATCAGAGAAGCTAGTCTCTCTCCGCCTTACCCTAAAGCTCTTTCACCACCCATAAATTCCCTGTATCCTGAGCTGTCACTGCCTAACTTCGCACAAGCATCAAGGAGACAGGGTTTCCCTGAGCTTCCTGAATTGTCACTGATTGAACCTCCTGACCTGTCACCTAACCCTTGCCTCCAATCCATGCCTATTTTCCTTGAGAATAATGAGGAAGGCACGGACAGTAAGGAGGAAGTTGAAAAAGTCACTGTAGCTTCAGCTGTCGCTGGTCCTCCAGCAGCACAAGTTGCCAAATTAGAACGTTCATTTTTTTATGTCACCATTTGGGTTGATTCATTTCATGGATGGACGCTTGCCTTAAGCCCACAAAAAAGAGTCTGTCCTCTGGAAGGATCTCTGACAACAATTGAATTGAACACCGCCCGGAGTGCCGTACGCAGTAAAAATGCTCCCAGGTCTTCCAAGAAATTAGCCAGGTACTTGGGCCAGGTACTCCTAATATCGCAGCAGCGATATAAGCAAGAACGGTTCCAACGTGAGAGAAATGATTTAATAAGACAGTACAATGCTCTATTGGAAACCAGAATAAACAAAACATACGTATTTAAAGCACATTTCCCTACAGGAAATGATAGGGGCCCCTCGCACATCAAAAAAGATTCAATGTATGTTACAACTGTGTTGAAATTTGGCCAAGACACTGTAAATTTCATGTGAAATATTTTCCTTTTCACAAAGTTAAAATTGGACCAAAATTTAAAATGACCTCGTGATTCTGAACCTTATATTTCATAGCTATTGATTACATTAATAGTGCACAGAATTAGTTTTGTTTAGGATAAAGTAGATTAGGATAAAATCTGACTATTGATTCATTGAATGGAGTTCTCTTTCCTCTGTTTATTTTTCTCTTGAGAAACACACTGTCTTTCTGTTGTTAACTCGTGTGGGGGAGGGAGAACTTTTGAAAATAAAAAACCTGAACTTAGTACTGCAGTTTATCTCTCTAATTCTGTATTTGTATATATCTCTGATATACTGAATTGAGGTTACTGACAAAGACATTTCCTAGTGTTAAAATTTACGATCAGTGCTGAACGGAAGTAAGTTTTGTGGTGACAGGCACAGCACTGCTTATAGAAGTATTCTTGTCAGTGACTTGTGCGGCGAACGGAAATAAGAAAAAAACAGTTACTTTTGTTTAAACGGAGCATATTCAAGCTCTACTCATTTGATAATTAACTGATGTTTAAGTTCTAATTATTCTAATTACTTAGTATTGCACATTATACTTCAGCTCAGAATCTTATTGCTTAAATTTATTCTAGGTTAACATCTATAAAGTGATGATAGTGCATCCACTAGGAGGCACTGTGTTATTCTACCAAATGTTACTACCAGATGTACCATATTGTTTTTGTTATCTTCATAATTCTTTGAATACTAGTTTTATTTCAGGAAACTTCAGTTTTATTTTCTTTTTCTAAATTTTATTCAGAATTCTGAACCTTTATTTTTTACTAATAGACATTGCTACATCTAAAGCAATCCCTCCCAAGTTTTTTCTTGCAAATCCAAATTGATTTTCTTAAATGGTATAATAGAATTAATTCTCCAAGGTTAAAAATGTAACAATTTCACTTTAATCATTACCTTAATAATTTTTTGCTGAGTGCTAGATTTTAATATTTTCCAGATTGACAGTCTTCCTGTCATAAGACATGTGAAGATGAACGCTTTACTTTGCAATTTTAACAATTTTTTTCAAACATTTCTTACACATCCTTTTGATTTTTTGATCTTTGATCTAATTTTATTTCTGTTACATCTTGCTATGACACTTAAGCTGATGCTTCATTGTTTTTACTCATAAAGTGGAAAAACATTATATAAGATTAGTACTAGTAGAATTATAGCCATAATGAAATGTCATTAATTAATCTGAATTTCAGTTTTTTCCCTATATTAGGTACCCGACGCTACAAGAAACACATATCACAATTTAAGCCTTGATGAATGAAAAATTGATACACCTTGCTGTAAGATTGACTATGACATCATTAAATTTTATTAATCTTGCTGCAGCAGTCAGCGCGAAAAGCAGAACTAGCTGCAGTCATTCTACCCTTGCAATTTTTATCAATGCTAATTTAAACATTATTTCCGATAGCCAGTATGTTTGTACTGTTGCTTCTTCTCTTCCTGGAGCATAAACACAAACAAACTGAAAGCGGGAAATGCCATGCCATTGGACTTTGCCATTGGTCTTCCCCCCAAAACACTTTAAATCATCTAAATATATCAAATTCCAATCAGACCACAGTCGCGGATAATCATTATGGGACTAAAGTTAGTCACCCACAACCGTCACTTTTGTATTGCCTAATACTGTCTGGCATGGTCCCGTTCCTGGGCATGCTACTGTGCTTTCTTTCACAGGTCCAATTTGGGTGCCAATCCATTGTATGAAGCCGTGGAAAGATGGAAAGGTGTCCGGATCCACAAAACCCGATCCCAAACTTCTCCCTGAGCCTCCACAATCCACAGACGGTCAGAGACCGGACTCCCCGCAAACAGCAGCCCTGATGACCTGGAGATAGATCAAAGCCCTATCCCACCAATCTGCACAACTCTTGGAACAGCAAAGCTTTGAGAAAACTCCAGAGAACTTCTTATTAGCTGCCTTTTCTTGCCTGAATGCCAACTCATTAACAATTGTGTTCTGTATACTCATATTTAGCTTCATCTCTCCTGCCATTGCGATGTCTGAACAAGAACTATTGACAATCCAATATGTACATTACCGATGCACAGACTTTATCACAACTATTGAACAAACAGATTGCTGGGTTTGCATACACATGCCAACCCATTCCAGAGAAGGACTATTGATGCATGCAGTTCTTTTTAACCTATCAGGATGGACTACTTACCCATGGACTTACCAATGGGTCCTTTATAAATTCACCAGTCAATTACACAGTAATGTATTTGAATAGTAGGATACAAATTAATGCTGTTTTTGTTGGAATAAAATAATGACAGTATCACAGGGCTCAGGCTAGGGAAATACTCATATTGCAATCAAACCTTCATTCTGCACCACATCATATCTAGAAAATACTCCTTCCCTAATGCAACCATCACTGACCACATGCACAATTTCACAAACATCTCCTGGCTCCAAGTCTCAGAAAGACTATTCTCATTGCTGTATATATATATATATCAGATTATAAAGCAAATCTTACACATACCATAGAGCAGATAGAGACCATGATTGCAGAAGAGCCACCCTCAGATAGTACACCAGCATCCCCCTGGGACTGGCTATAGTCCTGGCTTCCTAATATCGGTGGTATCACACGACTCCTTCCTGTTGCATTCCTGATAAAAGGCTTCCTTGTTTGGCTTGGTGCGTTCAGTGCATATCCTATCTCATATCCATTCTAAAACCTCAATTTCGGCCTGGATAAAGAGATGTTCTGTATGTTGCTTAAAATTAGATAAAAAGAAAAAAAGGAAAGACGAGATGTGGGATAGGAGTTTTGCTTTCCAGGCTCGCTGGAAAACCACGTCATGGGAAGGGAAACTCCATTGCCATTTCTAACTGGTTTTTTCCTTAGGCCTACGCTTAGTATAAAGAAAATGTTTGCTCCGACCGCAGCATATGAACAGCCCCCAGCTAACAGGAAGTCAGCAGGAAACATCTAGTGCAAGCTTTTCTGCAGCCCCAGAATAGCTCATGACCTACTTGCTTTTCACACCTAGATAATTTAATACAAATGCCCATGACCAGCTAATGACCTCCCCCCTCCCTGCCTGAAGACTGACCGCTTGCACCTACTGCCCACTTGCACCCACGTAGTAAAAGGTCAGCATAAACACTTGTGGTGGAAAACATTGTAGCAGGAAAATATGTGACGTATGTATCATATCAAATACTATGAGATCATTTACAATAAAAGAGCAGCCTTCCCAAAAGCCTGGGAGAGCACGCTTCACCCTGAAGACCGTCTGAGGTGTTTTCATTGCGACAAGAAAAGGACACAGCTGAAAATCCCACTGACTTGGACTGGAAATGGGACTGGGTTACCATTTTTTGCAAGACATATTCCAACGAAATAATTGGGCTGTGCCTCCCTCTGAATGAGGGAAGTTGGCTGTGCTAACCTGTGCCTTCTTGACAGCAGTGCTGCTCAGCCTATAATCTGAAAAGGGTTGAGTTTGGCTGAGTGTTGCTTGCTTACCTTTGACAGTATGTAGTTACATTCCCCATGAACAGTATAACGGTTATCATCATAGCTGGTGATATGAGATCCTCCTTCCACAGAGCATGTCGCATGGCATATAATGTCCTTGCAGCTCCACTGCCCTCTAAAACATGTGCTAAGCAGAGAGGAAAGTTTAGGGAGTTTGGAGGGTGGGAGCAAAATGAACAGGCTAACTGGCTCAATAACATGCCATCTGTGCTAAACATGGTTATATGATCGTGCAATAGCAAACTAATGAACAGGAAATGTTTGATAACATTATAGTATAACTGTACTGAACCCAAAGAATATTGGATTTAATGGACCCTGTTTGAGGCCACAAAGGAAGGTGAAGTGACAAGCTATTTAAGAAGGCCAGGTGAATAAAAAAACAGCTGTTTAAAGCTTGAACAAAGGCTGGGTGAAAGGCCATATAATGATGACTTGGGTGATAATGAATGCTTATTGAGGCTTTTGAAGGCAGGCCGGTTCAGAGCCACTCACTGCCATTTTCAGTCTCATTACATGAGGCATGGCCCTCATCATCCCTTTTCTGACATGCAGAGTTGCTGGAGAGCTGTTGGTCCCTTGTAAAGGAAAGTGGTGAAAGCTACATTGGACATGTGTGGGTTGTAATCTCAGTGTAAACTTAAGGCAAAAGGCAAGATGCCAAAAACAGTTGCCCACACCTCAGTCTGCCTTCTTTGCATACTCTATGCTATACTTGTTCTCCCCAGCTCTACAGGACTTAGTCAGTCCACTAATGAAAGCCATCACGTGATAGAGGCAAAGGCAGGGCAGCATCCATTTTTCAAGATGGCTGCTGTAGGGCCTGGAACCTAGAGGATGCTCTGGGCTCCACTTTACCATCAGTGGCATTTTTACAAATAAAGGGGGTATGCCAGGGGGGCTGTAGGGGTTCACTAAGCTACCAGGCATCTTGTTATGTGTAAGGGAGAAGCCCAGGGGCTAGGGCTTGGGGAGATCCACTAGACCACCAGAGATCTTGTGTGGAGGGGTCACTTACACTCACTAGGAATCTAGAGGGACACACACAACTGTGCTTTACACCTGATAAATACCAAGGTTAGTTGTTAGGAAACACTGGATCCAGGGTCAGGGTGCCAGCTTCTGAAGGCTGGATTTTTTTGTGTGAAGGGGATGGTGTGCAGGGCAGGGCTTCCGTCATCCTGAATACATTTATTTTTTAAATTTTCACTACTACTGACTGCCTGCAAGGATGGCGAGTGAGTGGGACAAGGTTTATGCAGACCCCCAGGGTTTTACATTACTTCGGGGGGGGGGGGGGGGGTGTTCTGGCTAGGCCCTGTGTGCATTGGGACGTGTTGATGCTCCTGCGGGAAATTAGCTAAAACTCCTGTGTTGTAGCTTATTTCAAGTCAAATAATGTGGCTTGCAAATTTATTGGCAAGCTGGGTTATTTGATTTTCATGTTTTAAAATATTTATAAACTCATTAACGTGCATTCGCATTCTAATAAGCTCATTTAAATACATGCAGTGCCAAGCCTGGAATAATGAAAAATATTTCAAATATCTTGTGTTATCCCTGCATTAGGCCATTTACTGCATGAAAAACTGCATTTTTCATGCAATAAATGGCCTAACGTCGCTTAATGAATGAGGTCGTTGGTTAGCAATTTTTGTTCATATGTGTTATGCCTCCTTTTCAGAGTGCATTACATATATGTGTACACTTATTAACATACTCCCCCCCTTGAACACCTCTCCTTAGTGCACCTAAAGGTATGCTCAGAACTGGACCACACATGTACCTGAGCATACACTGAGCCCGGGCCAATTTTAGAATAGCCATTTATGTTCACCAAACCTGGATTTAGGCTCATAAATGCCTTTGAAAATTACCCCCAAGACACCATCCCTAGCATTGGCTTTCAGTTCTGATCAGCACTGGCTGTGGGCTCCTTCATGCTCAGTGACTCAGGGGCCGATGCTATATCAAACGCGGAAAGCGGGTGCTGACTTTTCATCACCGGCTTTCTTAATGCGTGCATGGCGCCTGCAAGGGGGGTGCCATGCTATAATCAAATTAGGTGGTCACGCCTGCCGGTTACAAAAACGGACGCCGGTAAACTCGGCATCGGACAGCTGGTTATGAAAACTGATGCCGAGTTTACCGGCAGTTTTTTCTGCTTTTCTATACTTCTTTTACATGTGTTCAGCTATTAACGCCTGCTCCAGGCAGGAGATAATATCTGAAAGCTAAATGTGCATCTGAGACGCACTCTTCCTTTTTTGAATGTGGAGTGAATGAGTTATAGCCTCATTCACATGCATTTGTATGTTATGAGCGCTATCGCATTCACTCCGCGTCGAACGTGGGTTAAATAGGCGCTAATCCGCCTATTGCATTTGGGGGTGGATTAGTGCTTATTTAACCCGCATCCAAGTTATACAGTGTGCTCAGCTGAGTGCACTGTATTGCATCAGCCCCTCAGTCTCTGGCAGGCCTTCCATAACAAATCTCAGTATGGAATTCCTGTTAGTTTTCCAGGTTCCCCTCCATTACGGTGTTGAATTTTAAACCAACTGTGGTATATTGCAATGACTAGAACATGATTTTTATTTTTAAAGTAAATGTGGGACGCTACCAGATGCTGCATGCAGTAGTATAAGAGGCCCCTGGAGCATAGGCCTTGCCACTGAATGTGCAGTAGCACTTGTGATGAGGAATACAGCCAGAGTTGTTGATGTCATCAAATACTGTATCTGAAACAACAAGACAAGAAAACAAATGCATTACAAAAGAGATGTGTAGAGATATGCACATTTAACAACCATTTGGTTTGTGAAGTGGCATGCACAATTTGAATTTGTTTTGAGAATGGTGCTGCCCATTGAAATGTAGCTGCTCCTTGCTAATGGTTCATAAATTCAAATGCAGAACCTTATTTCCTAAATCATGCTACTGCACCATTTTAACACAAGTAAATTCCAATATAAATTATATAAATTAGCATCACAGTTTGGTAACTCCCATGCTTATGCTAGGAATGTGCGTCACCATAGGTTAAGAGCAGTGTGTGTTCTCAGCATTGCCACCATTCTCCTTAAAAGGGACAGGAAGACCTAAGGTACAATCCTCTCCCTGCATCCAAAAGTCCCCTTCCAAACGAGATCCCCGTTTAGCTCCACCCATCTCTAGCATGCCCCCTGAAAACATAAGCCAAACCAAATTCCCTACACAATACACTCAAAAATGCCCCCTCCCTTTCTCTAGGATACAAAACGTCAAGGACAGAGTGGTATCCTTGACCTTGTAACTGATTCAGACCATGAACTGGGAGGAGAATATAGCATTAGCTGATCACTCCAATTTCATTTATTTATTTATTTATTTAACAGTTTTATATACCGCAGTTCAGGTAACAATGTTACTAATCACTTCGGTTCACATTTCAACAATTACAATGACAATATAAAGAATAAATTACAATGTCTTACATAGAACAGGGAGAGTGAAACTTGGATAATAACTTACAATGAACAGGGAGAGTACAGTTTATATACAAATAGCTTAGAAGACCAGAATGTGAAGTCACTGGAGCTGTCTTGGAAAGACCTAGAGTCACTGTCATGACATTTGTTCGGAGAAGCAGGTGCGCATGGGAGATTATTGTACTTTATGTACATTTTGTTCACTTAGGTTGATGAATAAAGCTTTCGCCATCTAATTTCAAAGAAGCTTTTTCATTTCTGATATTTGACTGCTTGCACATTCAGATGTGTGGTGTATGTTGTTTGTCTGTGTCCATTATTTTCTGTCGGAAAACTAAGAGGATGCTATGGGTCGGGATCCCACTAGTAGAACTCTGCAGTACGGGAGGTACCCATACTGGAGAAGGTTTTCATGGGTAATGATTAAGATGGACTGAACCAAATCACGATGGACCTAGAAGATGTGGTAGGCCTGATTGACAAGAGTAGTAAATCATCTGGACCGGATGTATACACCCCAGGATTCTGAAGGAACTCAAAAATGAAATTTCAGACCTATTAGTAAAAATTTGTAACCTATCATTAAAATCAACCATTGTAACTGAAGACTGGAGGATAGCTAATGTAACCCCAATATTTAAAAAGGGCTCCAGGGGCGATCCGGAAAACTACAGACCAGTTAGCCTGACTTCAGTGCCAGGAAAAATAGTGGAAAGTGTTCTAAACATCAAAATCACAGAACATATAGAAAGGCATGGTTTAATGGAACAAAGTCAGCATGGCTTTACCCAAGGCACGTCTTGCCTCACAAATCTGCTTCACTTTTTTGAAGGAGTTAATAAACATGTGGATAAAGGTGAACTGGCAGATGTAGTGTACTTGGATTTTCAGAAGGTGTTTGACAAAGTTCCTCATGAGAGGCTTCTAGGAAAAATAAAAAGTCATGGGATAGGTGGCAATGTCCTTTCATGGATTACAAACTGGCTAAAAGACAGGAAACAGAGAGTAGGATTAAATGGACAATTTTCTCAGTGGAAGGGAGTGGGCAGTGGAGAGCCTCAGGGATCTGTATTGGGACCCTTACTTTTCAATATATATATAAATGATCTGGAAAGAAATATGACGAGTGAGGTAATCAAATTTGCAGATGATACAAAATTGTTCAGAGTAGTTAAATCACAAGCAGATTGTGATAAATTGCAGGAAGATCTTGTGAGACTGGAAAATTGGGCATCGAAATGGCAGATGAAATTTAATGTGGATATGTGCAAGGTGATGCATATAGGGAAAAATAACCCATACTATAGTTACACAATGGTAGGTTCCATATTAGGTGCTACCACCCAAGAAAGAGATCTAGGCGTCATAGTGGATAACACATTGAAATTGTCGGTTCAGTGTGCTGCGGCAGTCAAATAAGCAAACAGAATGTTGGGAATTATTAGAAAGGGAATGGTGAATAAAACGGAAAATGTCATAATGCCTCTGTATCGCTCCATGGTGAGACCGCACCTTGAATACTGTGTACAATTCTTGTGGTCGCATCTCAAAAAAGATATAATTGCGATGGAGAAGGTACAGAGAAGGGTGACCAAAATAATAAGGGGAATGGAACAGCTCCCCTATGAGGAAAGACTAAAAAGGTTGGGACTTTTCAGCTTGGAAAAGAGAGGGCTGAGGGGGATATGATAGAGGTGTTTAAAATCATGAGAGGTCTAGAACGGGTAGATTTGAATCGGTTATTTACTCTTTCAGATAATGGAAAGTCTAGGGGGTACTTCATGAAATTAGCATATGGCACATTTAAAACTAATCGGAGAAAGTTCTTTTTCACTCAATGCACAATTAAACTCTGGAATTTGTTGCCAGAGGATGTGGTTAGTGAAGTTAGTATAGCTGTGTTTAAAAAAGGATTGGATAAGTTCTTGGAGAAGATGTCCATTACCTGCTATTAATTAAGTTGACAGCCACTGCTATTACTAGCAACAGTAACATGGAATAGACTTACTTTTTGGGTACTTGCCAGGTTGTTATAGCCTGGATTGGCCACTGTTGGAAACAGGATGCTGGGCTTGATGGACCCTTGGTCTGACCCAGTATGGCATGTTCTTATGTTCTTATGTTCTTAAACTTACACACCATTCAGGACAGGCTATACATTATCTCAGTGGTTCTCAACCAGTGTTGCCATACTTCCTCTGCCCTAGCATGATCAAACTCTTCCTCTGCCTGGACTTGAAATGCTGATAGCTCGGGCAGAACGCAGCAGGAGAGCTGGAAGAAGCAGTCAATTAGCGGCACTCGCAGCATGATCTCTTCTTCCCGCCCCTGCAGCCTGGAAGAGGAAGTAATGTGCAGTGGCAGCATGCACGAGAAGAAGAGACCATGCTAAGTAATGCGCAGCATCGGCCCGGAGTGAAAAGCAGAGCAATGTCAGCCCCCGCAGCTGATGGAATCCCTTTCTTGAGGCCGCGAGGGTTGGAAAAGGAGAAGGAGGCTTCTGCTACTGCCAGTTGTTCTTCGGTAGGGAAGAGAGAGAGAGAGAGAGAGAGAGAGTGAGCGAACATATGTGTTTGAGACCCTGAGGGTCTGAGACAGGATCTATGTAAATGTGGGATTGGGAGTCTGTATGTGTAAGTGTGTATCTGGAAATTTTTTAGATGAGTTTTTAATTATTGATATTCCATTCATCAGCTGATTTAAAACAATCTGTTCTTTTTATTGTTATGATTTTACTGCTATTGATTTTATATTTCTTGATTTATTTTATGAGGGCTGGTGATTTCTCTTTTTCCTTTGTTGCACTGCATACAGAGACTCTGGCTTGTTGTGGTTTCCAGTTCAGTTTTTGTCTGCAGGTTTCTAGTTATGCTTTATGATCTCTATTCTTTGTTAGATGAGGGTCTGCACATATGATTGAGGTGAGGTATTCTGTTGCATGTAGTTTCTGTGTAGGGCTCTATAGCAGCCTGGCTTGTTCCGTTTTCTAATAGAAGTATTGGAGTTTTAAGGCCTAGTGTAATATTTTCACTGTTGCCTTTTCTTAGGTAAGGTGGTTAACTGAGTGCTGGATGCTGGTGCTGTTCTGGTATGGGAGGTTTACTATCTATATAATTTCTGTTCAGAGAGAGCACTTATCTTTCCCTTGTGTCATTCTTAAAAATAAAAGTAATAATGGGCCTTTATTAGCATTTCCACCATGGATTGTAATGAGCAGTGTGTCACACATGTCCATCAAGTGTGTAATGATGGGGAAAAGGTTGAGAACCACTGCATTAGCTAATCATTTGTTTAAGGATTTGAAATGCCTTGATTAACCAAGCATTAATATATTGGAGATAGGATTCACATTTGAACTGTTTGGAACAACTTGGATTTTCCAGCCAATTCTATTGCTCCTGATGAAATGAAGTAAAATGACGACCCAATCAGAATATCTGTTGGGGTTGCTGAATCACACAACAGTCTGTTCTGGTTTTGTCTTTGTTTTTACTATAAGTGTTTTTAAATCATGTATGCATATGTTTGTAATCTGCCTTGGAACACGTAGTGTATAAGTGCAGAATATACATTCAATAAAAGCAAAAATAAGGTATTCGTAAAATGATCTCTCTCTCTCTGTTTGAATAGATGGAGGGGGCTTTATATGAACGGATATGAAATAGCAGTTCATTGCTGCAGTGTATCGTTCTGCCCTTGATAACAGTGCTAACTTTATTTCTTCCCCCTATTTTGATTCGTTCATTTGAATGCATGGGAGAAACACTGTCTAAAGGCATAATAAACAATATTTCATTGATTATAGTGGATCAGCCCACCCTCTTGTAAGTAGATAGACTGCTAGATGACCCTCCCCCCCCCCCCCCCCCCACACACACACACCTTTCTGAAATACTCTCTCTGAATGGTTCATTTTAGACTCAAAGCTCTTTCCATTATGACTGCTCTTAATGACTTAAGAGCTGCAGAGAGAACATGAGAGACTGTACAATGATTTATTTATTTATTTATAACTTTTCTATACCGAAGTTCAAATAACAGAGTTAATTATCACTCCGGTTTACATTGCAACCATAAAAAATGGGACAATGGATAACATATTGTTACCCCAGCACAGACTATTTATCAAAGTAAGGCCCATGTAGGATACATGGAATTTATTTGGAAATTTTGAAGATGATCAGACATTTTAGTTGTAGGGGAACCTATCTTTATATTTATATATTTTAAATGAGCATCAAAACTGGACTGACCCAATAAGAGAGCTTGGAATACATCTTTTTGTGCATAAGTTCTGGTTTTATTTGTAATAACAAAACGCCTTAAAAAAATCAATTTGTGAACAAAATTGATTAAAATCTAGGATGATGATGATGCTTCTCCAATATCCCTGTGTTAATGAGTGTCCAGGACTTCAAACGCAGGATCCTGGCAGATCTTTTTAAGAGATGTGCATTTGTTTGAAAAGAATGCAAAAAATGCCACAAATGCAACATTTTTAGATATTTTCATATTTTTGGCATTTAAAAAAGGGCCTGCTGCAGCCCTGGCAAACCCCTCCTGGGCCTGCTCAGCAGCCTGCCCTCCCCCTCCCCCCCTCCTTCCAGATCTCTTCGACCCCCACATCCAGCCTAAAAACCTAACCTGGCCCAGCCAGGGCCTGCTCGGGATCAGCCTTGAATCAGCCAAGAGCCTGCCTGGAGTTGGCCCGAAGCCTGCCCTGGATCTTACTGGAATCTGTCCGGGCCCTTCCTCCATTTAAAAGTGCCAGGGCCAGGAAGCTCCCACTCCGGCCTCCATTTATTTATTTATTTAAAAGAATTGATAGCCCACACACATCCAAAAACATTCATGTTGGGGAACTCAGTAGCAAGCACAAGAATAAAACATAAAGATTAAAACTACAAAGACACATTTGGCAAAATCAACATTATATTTTGCTGACTCAGTAATATATAGGCTAATACTAGTTTCTCACACTGCTTGTTGAATTTCATAGCTGAGTATACACTGGGTTGTCCAGCTCGAAAGCTTGCTTGAACAGTTTCACTGACTCAATAAAGATGAATATTAAACAAAAAAAAAAAAGAAAAGTTTTTTTTTATATGTTCTTGAAAGATTTACTGGAGATTGAAATCCTTATTTGTTTGGGTAAGGAGTTCCAGAATGAAAGACCTGCTACAGGGGAGTTACCTCGGAGGAGAGACGCGCTGAGAGAACTGCAACGTGTTTTGGAGCCGCACGGCAGAGAGGGACACCGGACGGAGGAGCGCCGACCAGACCCCGCCTATCTGACGTCATCAAGGCCCGCTGCCTCTATTTAAACCTGAGGATAGCGGCGCGCAGACGGGAGTTACCTCGGAGGAGAGATGCGCTGAGAGAACTGCAGTGTGTTTTGGAGCCGCATGGCAGAGAGGGACGCCGGACGGAGGAGCGCCGACCAGACCCCGCCTATCTGACGTCATCAAGGCCCGCTGCCTCTATTTAAACCTGAGGATAGCGGTGCGCAGGCGGGAGTTACCTCGGAGGAGAGATGCGCTGAGAGAACTGCAGCGTGTTTTGGAGCCGCACGGCAGAGAGGAATGCCGGACGGAGGAGCGCCGACCAGACCCCGCCTATTTGACGTCATCAAGGCCCGCTGCCTCTATTTAAACCTGAGGATAGCGGCGCGCAGCCGCCGGCGCACCGAAGCCGCGCGCCAAAGGGGCGCGCCCCTGGGAGAAACTTTCCTTTTCTTTTTGATTGAGTGCTAATCGTTTTGCTTATCGGAAGAGGAAAATTGTGGATGGGAAAGAAGCGGAAGGCCAGGATGGCGATCTCCACTCCAACCTGAGGAGATATTATTGGACCAATGGACCAGCACCTCATAAGGAGGGTAAGTCAGTCCATTAGAGAAGTCATCCCAGATATCTCCTTCTCCTCAGGGGCATCCGTTAGTCCCGCCACAGACCAGTCCCCCAATATATCTTCTGGTAAAGAGGGAATCAGTAAAAATTCTGATCCCCTAAATACGGAACTAACATCTCCGGAATCCAGAGGGCAGATACCAGGAAGGCAGGAGGGGACTTCTGTAATTATTGAGAGGGGAAGTATGCCAGAAGGTAATTTGCTTGAAATAAATGATGAAGTAACCCCTCCCGATAACATCACCCTGGTAGATGTATGGAGGGTAGTCACCAAAATGGAAAGAATGCTTTCTCTTTCCATGGCTCAATCCACCAACCTGGCAATGGAAACTAAGAAAACCTTGGAAGACCATAATGAAAGAATTGTACGTTTGGAAAATTTGAGTGATTCAAGTAACTCTCAAATGGCTACATTACAAGTTGCAAGTACCACGTTTATGAAAGATTCCTTAATAATTTTCAAAAAATTGGAGAGTTTTGAAAACATATTGAAAAAGAAAAATCTAAGGTTCTTGAACTTTCCTTGTATTAGGTTGATATCTGCTCAAGAACTTTTTAACAAATATGTAAAAGAAATTTTGGGAATAACAAAGGAATTGGTGGTGTCAAAAATGTATTATTTACCTGTGAGAAAAAGAGATGTATCGAACCCTGAAGGAGGGATCGATACTTTGGTACCTAATAGCCCTAATTTGACAGCTTTCCTTGAATCATCAAATGATGATATTCAAACAAGAGCTACTTTGTTAGTAATGTTTAGTTTGGAGAGCGAGAAAAATCTGGTTCTCCAAAATTATTTTAGAAATAAAGAAACTATGTTTTGCGGTCAGAAAATCCAAGTATTTCCGGACGTTTCCAAAGATACCCAACTGAGGCGGAAACAGTTTTTGAATTTAAGACAGAGAGTGATATCTCTCGGGGCATCCTTCCATCTTAAATTCCCATGTAAGTGCTTAATTGTTTTTCAAAAAAATAAGTTTGTTTTTCTGGAACCACCTCACTTGGAATCTTTTCTTTTAGATAAAGGTGGTTAAGCATGGTAGCCAACCCTCCTAAAAGGTGGGAATAACTGGTAGTATAAATAGGCTTTCTCCTAGAATTTCATGTTAGATATGAAAATTTTCCTTTAATTTTCTTTTTTGTAACTCCCCGTTAAGTGGGCTGGATATTGTTTTCACATGATATTTTGGAGGTAATGCATTTATGGTTATGTTCTTGATGATGTGAATCAATATTTTCTTTTTTCTTTTTGCATTGTAAATGAAGAAGAAACTTTAATAAAATATAAATTAAAAAAAAAAAAAGAAAGACCTGCTACAGAAAAAGCTCAGTCTTGGGTTTCACCGAGGTGCGCCAACTTTGGCAAAGATACTTCCAGAAGACCTCGATTAGCAGATCGCAGGAAGCACGAAAGCTTATATATCGGGAGTACTGAATTAATCCATGGAATAGAGTCATTATTTAAAAACAATAAGGTAGATGTTCAAAGGCTTATGAGTGGCAAAACCAGGAGATAAGTGTGTGACTCAGATGTGCGCGAGCTGTATGGATTTTAAAAGGGCAGCGGCCACATACATAAGAACATAAGAACATAAGAAAATGCCATACTGGGTCAGACCAAGGGTCCATCAAGCCCAGCATCCTGTTTCCAACAGTGGCCAATCCAGGCCATAAGAACCTGGCAATTACCCAAAAACTAAGTCTATTCCATGTTACCATTGCTAATGGCAGTGGCTATTCTGTAAGTGAACTTAATAGCAGGTAATGGACTTCTCCTCCAAGAACTTATCCAATCCTTTTTTAAACACAGCTATACTAACTGCACTAACCACATCCTCCGGCAACAAATTCCAGAGTTTAATTGTGCGTTGAGTACAAAAGAACTTTCTCCGATTAGTTTTAAATGTGCCCCATGCTAACTTCATGGAGTGCCCCCTAGTCCTTCTATTATCCGAAAGGGTAAATAACCGATTCACATCTACCCGTTCTAGACCTCTCATGATTTTAAACACCTCTATCATATCCCCCCTCAGCTGTCTCTTCTCCAAGCTGAAAAGTCCTAACCTCACACGTATCTCCTGATTCGCGGATAAAAAATGTTTTGCAAAAAAGGGGCAGGGAATGAGCATGGGTGTTCCTGATTTTCCCAATGACACCAGCGCGTAACTCTTACATGCACAAGCGTGCGCTGGGATCGCTATCTGCGTATCTTTACTTCAGCTGTGGATGGCGTGTAAATAGAAAAATAAAAACAAATCAAACCTAGTCAGTGGGGTTTTAAGGGTCAGGGCAGGTAGAGGAAAAGTAAGGCAGGCTAGCTAGGGGAGTATGGAAGTCCTAGACTTTAACTGGGTAAACTGGGGACAGATTGGGGAAACGGATATTGGAGTTGCTGCAGGCATCTACTAAAATCCCCCCCACTTACGCGCTTGAGATGGCATTCGTGCGCACATGCTCGCGTCGATATAGAATTGTGCACGCATGTTCGAGCATGTAGCCGATTTTATAACATGTGCACACACGCATCACTTTGTTAGTTACCGCTTTATGTATCAACATAGTCAGATTTGACCAATGCAATGGTAACCAATGGAGTGACTATAATACAGGGGTAATATGGTCCCACATCCTGGTAATGGAACTGGTACTGGTACTGGATCCTTATTAAAAAAAGGGTAGGAACAATGCTCACTTGCTCCCGTCAGGCCTTGGTCCTTTAAAAGTGGTACCCGCTGCCTGAAAGACGGTGCTGACTTTGACTTTTTATTGGGATTTCCAGGACTGTGGAAGGCCTGATTTTTAAATATTTATTTTTTTCTCTTTTGTTTTTATTTTTTCTCATTTAATGTTTTAGTAACCCTGGGCATATGGTGCCAGGCAAAGGCTCCAGGACCTGCACCTCAAGCACGAGTCTCTTACAGTCTATCTTACTAAGGCCTGGATTCATCAGTCTGCTATAAATATAGCGAATGAGCCGCGACAAAAAAAAGGGGCAGGGGGCGATAACAAGCAGGCAGCCGGATCGCGGAGGTGCATTTTCGCCTGCCGCAGTTGCGTCCACGCTGCACACTATCGCCCCCCCCCCTCACATTATCGCTACTACAGGTGATAATGTGAGATGCATTATCGCCCGCAGCGCTACAGGCCCCTAATTTCCCTAAACCCCACCCAAACTCCTCCCCTTTCCCTAATTTAAATGTTCAAATCTCGATGTGGTAGTTATTGTGTGCGTTAGGGCGTTATCACATGAGATAACGCCCTAACGAACGTGATAATGGCCCATTGCAATTTGATGAATGACCTGTGCATTCTTAATTTATCTGAATGTCCATGATTCCCTGAGTAGGGGGGGGGAGATTTCTCTTCTAGGCCCTGTGCACAGCATTTATGCAAATCCTAATTTAAAGTTCTTGTACACAGTACTAATGATCATAGCAGCAATAGTCATGCTGGAAGCATGGGTTGGTTTCCAACATAATTTTACTGATGAATAGTGAAATTGATGAACATTTTTACAGCTTTAGTTAATTCAGTATATGATGTTAGAAATGTAATTCTTTTACAATTTGTGACCTTTTTTTCCAATTCAGATGATATTAATGAATCTCTTCAAATGCGAAAGAATAAATGTAAAGTCTCTTCTGTCCAATCAATCAGGGCAGTTTGTAAGCTTTCTCAAATTGATAAGGGTTAGTTCCTTTTGTTCAAATTAGTCAAAGTCCATTTTGAAAATCTAACTCATTCCTATCTCTCTTGTGGTTCTTCTTCTTCCTCCTTACTTACTGTACTTGATGAGCACCTCTACTCTTCTTGAATCTTCTTGAGATCATCGTGAACCTACTACTAGGTCCCGGCCTTCTCTCCTTTACTCCTTCATCCAGGAATGGATGAGGACCCACTCTTCTTCATAACTCCTTACAGTTCACCTGTGCTCTCTGGCTGAGTACTCATGTATGTGGAAAAATAAAAGACTCAAAAAGGGGAAATGAAAATATGAGATGAGGAGTACCACTGTTTCCGACACAGCCCTTCAGAAGGCTGAAAGCTCTCGGTCTCCTTTTCTAAACCCAGCTCTCAATCCAGAGATCCCACAGGCCTTCTTCCTTAAAATAAACAAAACCAGCAACAGCCATGGATATGCTGTCCCTGGAAGGATCAACTTAAGATTCAACACCAGACAATGGTGGCAAGGATTTATATAGGCTAGGATCACATCATTCTCCATCTCCCACATGGGGGAGCTACACACCCATACTTACTACCACCCTATTCTCTGCCCATAGAAATGGAATATTCCTTTT
This sequence comes from Rhinatrema bivittatum, assembly GCF_901001135.1. NCBI lineage: Eukaryota > Metazoa > Chordata > Amphibia > Gymnophiona > Rhinatrematidae > Rhinatrema > Rhinatrema bivittatum. The sequence goes on along the minus strand of NC_042631.1, from coordinate 40,808,430 downwards.
GACAGAAATCCGGTTTTAGTAAAACTCTTGTTCTGATAGAGATATGGAAGATCTCTACATTTTTTTTTACATTTGGCAAAACAACCAAACACAAAAAAAAAAAAAAATTCAACAAATGAAAAACAAAAAAAAAAACCCAGAACAAAAACCCAACCAAAACGAAAACTTGGGGGCTGCACATCCCTAGTCTGTTTAATATGTTATACATGACTAAGACATGAAACTTCTTAAAACCTTCAAAGTGGCAATTTTTAAACAATCTGGTTTTGTGTGAGGACCACGGACATTCCCTTTGAAACTTACTTCAGGCACAGACTTTTGCAACTACTTTCTGCGTGGGTAGATTTCCACTTTCTTTTCCAGTCCCATTTAAAACATGCCCCTGCCCCTGGGAACAGCTCTCCCAAATGCAGCAAAACGTGTGTGCTTTGTGGGACACGGTGCATGCTTTCATGAGGACTGGGAGAAGGTGGTTTCTAGACAGTTGATTTGCATGCCTAAATCACTATTTGCCCATATTTATGGCTTTGAAATTGCCCTCTTCATGACAGAAGAGATGAGATCAGAGCATGAACTTGCCTTGTGGACAGAAGCAACCATCGATGCAGTGTTCCTCACAGATCAGAGTCCTCTCGGGGTGAGAGCAGGTATCTGCGCAGGGGGAGCCACATTCTTGGTACTCCATGTTAAAAGGACATAACTTAGCTGAAATTATGTAAAAAAAATAAGAAGATGCGTCAAAGGTACACACATTAAAGCATAGATCACAATTACTTAACAGGAAGGGAGGGGAATGGGAAATAATAGGCAGAGAGGGGCTGGATTAGAGGGGTTCTCCTTGTCCTGTTCTGTCCGATCTATCCTCATCCCCTCCCCTCCTGTTCTCTGCACACTGCCTGGGAAGACAGTGGCTTTAGCAGGAAATGGGAATATTTGCTGCCTGAGATTCAGGACACTGGCCAATGAGTTATCAGGGCAGAGCATAACTAAGACCCCAGTGCCACCCCCAACACTGCTGTGCTCTAGCTTATTGCCTAAGTCTGTCTAATGGATGAGCCAGCCCTGGAAGGAATACACCCCAGAAGGGTGGCAGACAAGGATTAGAAATCCCATTGTTCATATCAACTGTGCATAATGGATGCAACAAAAATGTACCATGCACTAGATTATTTGTATTAACAATGTTCTGTAGTAAAAGTTATGTTTTAGGAACATCATAACTAGGGATGTGATTCGGCTGAACCTTTCGATTTGGCCTTCGTTATCAGCCCGCAGCAGGAAATTTCGTTTTTCCGCGGTTCGGGTTGATTTTATTTCATCTGCCCCGCCCCAAACCTTCAGAGTAAAAAAAAAACAAAACCCCCAAATCCACCCTAACCCTTAAAATTTAATTAATTGCAACCCCCCACCCTCCCAACCCCCTAAGACTTGCCCGATTCCCCCCCCCCCCCCCCCCCAAGATGTACCAAAAGTCCCTGGTGGTCCAGCGGGGTCCCGGGAGTGATCTCCCCCTCTCGGGCCGACGGCTGCCACTAATCAAAATGGTGCCGATGGCCCTTTGCCCTTACTATGTAACAGGGGCTATTGGTGCCATTGGTCGGCCCCTGTCACATGGAAGGAGCAACGGATGGCCTGCGCTATTTTTTAAGATGGCGCCGGGCCATACGGGGTATGCCCCATCTGCAAGTAATGAGGCTCTTTTGTTTCCTCCGATAGCTCCCATTCTTCTGGCTAGCACGACCCTTTAATTTGGATATTGCATGGTGCCCCCCTTGTGAGCACCATGCGCGCATTAGGAAAGCGGGCGCTGACTTTTCAGTGCTCGCTTTCCACGATTTATATTGCATCGGCCTCCCTGAGCAGCAGGATTATTGATTATTGGTGGTGACATCCAGGCCAGTCATCCCTCCCACAGTCTGATATCTGGGGCATTAACCCTCTGTTTACCTTCCATGCTACACCACTGGAGTTCAAACATCTTCTATGACAAACACTTCCAGGCTGATTTATATATATATTTTTTTTTTAAATCAGCATATAGCTTAAAGACTATCAATAAATAAGACAGCCAGGATCTGGAATGAAGTAGGAAATTTGACTGTCCATTAAGGATTAATGCAACACACAATTTGATCTTCTTTGCCCAAACTTTCATTGAGGTTTGTATCTGAAGTCTCCAAAGAGTTGCTATTTAGGAAGGAAGGATAACACAGAATCCATTGCAGAGACAAAAAATGGTTACTAAGAGATTCAATCATATCCTAATTTAGATCTATATACAAACAGTTGACTTATCCCGAGTATCTACTGTATATAATTTAGTGGCATGAGGGAGTGGTAAGGATGGAAAAAAGCAGTTGGTCAGGAATGGTTGCATCGTGGCACCGTGCACAGGTTGAATGGATATTTTTACTGGGTTCAGTTTTCAAAGTCTGCCAGTACTTTTTATCCATGGCCTTTTACAATTATGAAACTTGTCCCTGTGGACATTTTCCCCTGTTGTTGAACGGGTACCTTTTTCACAGGAAGCGTCATGCACAGATTTGAATATGCAATCCTTGCATATTAACCACTCTCCCAGAAATGCCTCCTCTACATGCTGCTGAAAGTGCACGCATTGTTCTACTGTGTGAGGGCAAGTTTCAGTCAATTTATGCACGTAAATATAAATGTCTTTAACAAATGTTCTTCCCATATACAAAATTTTATTTTAAGAGTACTATTAATCATTAATCCTGTAAAAAAAATAAATCAATAAAGCAAAGCAGGTAACCCTGTCCACTGAAGGTTTCCTAATGATACAAAACAAATCTGGTCCAAATCAGGGGACAGTGTCCAGCAGATCAAAGTTGGACTATTTAAGCCATATTAAAGCCCTTCTCCTGGTAACCAGCTGAGTTTAATACATATTTGTCTATTGCATTAAATTAAACAATTCTAAAATTTTCATTGAACTGCACTACAAAACACTTCAATGTCCTGGTGAGTTGTAACTTGTAAGTCATAACGTAGTTCCCTGAAATGACTGGAGTCAAGTATCTTGATAAAATCTACAGTTGAGGAGAGGAGGAAGCGGTTGCAGTGCCTGGAGGCCCTCGGTACCAGTGCTGACTAAGCTTAGAGAAAAAAGACCTGACTCCTGACCGAGGTGCGACGAGGCTTGGACCGGGTAGGCGACGCCCCCAGTGACGTCATCGGTACTTGCCCCCAGGAACTGTATAAAATCAAGCCCCAGCGGTGCGCAGCCGAAGCCGCGCACCAAAGGGGCGCGCCCCTGGGTAATTTTCTTTTTTCCTCTTTTTTAATATGGGAAGAAAATGCAAGTCTAAAAACTATACCTCGTCGCCAGTTACTCCAACACAGAGAAGGATTGGACCCATGGACTCCCATTTAATACACATTGGTGAGTCCATTGTTAGGGACAATTTAGAAGTTAGTTCCCTACTGGGAGTTAGCTTAAGTACCAGGTCCTCGCAACCTCCAGAACAACCACAGGAAGGTATTAATGAAGTGAATGTAATTATAGATCCCTCTGTAACTATCCCCCCAAAGATTTTAGAGGGGGAGAATATTGCTGAGGGGAATATAAATCCTATTGTGAATAATATGGAAAACGTGACCACCACTAATATTAGGAAAGTTAAATGTCCAGCTGTGATTTTTGATGCAGTTAATGAAGAGAAAAACACAGAAGTGGAACCAGTGAATGTATCCTTATTAGATTTATGGAAATTGAATGTTAAAATCGATAAAAAATTATCTAGTTCTATTTCCAAAATCCACACTTTCTCGGTAGAGACGAGAGAGAAGTTTGTGGATTTGGAAAGTAGAACAAATAAAATTGAACAAGTGGTGATGAACTTGAATCCATCAGTTAACAATTTGCAAGCTTCAAATTTAGCCTTCATTAAGGATAGTATCATTCAGCATAATAGGATTGAGATATTGGAAAATGAAATTCGCTCTTCCAACCTTAGGTTATTGAATTTTCCTATATCAAGATTAATGTCGCCTTTTGAGTTATATAAGAAATATGCTGTTGAGATACTATCCTTTGATACTGAGAAAATCCCATTGATTTCAAAGATATATTACCTACCTAAAAGGAAAACATTGTGAACACAACCAGGGGGTATAGACATATTGGATAGTCCGGGAGTCTCGACTTTTTTAGAGGACTCAATGGACAACATTTTATCTAGAGCAACATTGCTTATACAATTTTCCTTAAAACAAGAGAAGGACCAATTTTTTTCTAAATATTTCCAAGTGAAATATATGAATTTCTGTGGACAAAAAATTCAGGTCTTTCCTGATGTGTCGAGGGCAACCCAGGCACGTAGAAAACAGTTTTTGGTACATAGGCAAGCTGCTCTAGATATAGGGGCAAGTTTTTTTTTTTAATTCCCCTGTAAATGTCAGATAATGTTTCAAAATAATAAGTTTATATTTACAGATCCTTTACATTTAGAACGTTTCCTAAGGGATAAGACTCCGATACATGACTGAAATGTGTTGTTTTGGTATTAGGTTGCTAAATAGATATGGGCACGACCAATATTTATTTATTTATTTATTTAACAGTTTTTTATACCGACCTTCATAGTAGATAACCATATCGGATCGGTTTACATTTTAACAAGGGAAAACTAAGGTAACAATTCTGGTTAATAATAGATAACAAAGGAAAAAGGAATAAGTCAAAGTTACAATCAACAAGGAATGGAAAAAACTTGGAGGCTTAAAGACAAGCTGGAAGGAAGATAAAGGCAGGTAGAATAAATATAACGTGATACGAATAAATTAACGGGTTAGAGCATATGCTTTAACCTGGAGGTGCCAGTGTCCATTGTTCAGGAGGAAGTGTGTCAAAAGACCTTGTAAGAAGTGTGGCTCAAACTAGTGATTATCCGGTGGATCTGGGAAGGCTTGGTGAAGGCTTGGTGCTTCCTTCTCCCCTCCTAGATGTGGGCTAGATATCCTGAAATGATGATTTTTTCAAATGGAAGTTATGTTGTATTTTCTTTGGATTTCTTATGTTATTTCGATGTATTCGATTTAATAATTCAATAAAAAATTTAAATTAAAAAAAAAAATCTACAGTTAAGGTCTGCAAAGATTGGAATCCTTGAAAGTTAAGAAAAGTAATGACGACAATTGAGCATGCATTGCATAGGACTTGAAGTCAGTAAATTGGAGAGTTTTCAATATTGGATCATTACCTTATCCAGAGACACTTACGGCAAAGATCTTGTGTTCTCCAGTCCTCGGGTCTCCCACCAGCTTGAGCACAGTGCCGGGAGTATTCAGCAAAGGTGTTACATAAGCAGAAGGAAATCGCATTCTTCCTACACAGGCACAAATCCAGATTGCAAGCCTCTACGTAGGGCGTGACATCAACCAGTACATTACAGTTTGAAAATGCTGGACCTTTTAATATTGCCTTGCAAGTATTTGCCTATAAGGGGAAAATAAGAATATAAGAAATGTTATATTTAAATTCACAACTGCTAGTAAGAAGAGATGCTGCAGTCCAGCTTCCATGACTAGCAATCCAGTTTTAACATTCTGGGAGCCTACCGATTTGATACTTTATAAAATCTGGCCATCAAATTTCCAATTCCAATTCATAATGCACCCAAGATTTTGGAAAATGCTGGGCACCTGATTTTAGGTGCATTAATCAGGAGCCTAATTTAAGTACCCATTTTCAAAATGTAGGGGCCTAAATTTTGGGCTCAGAATAGGTGCCTTAACTTTTTTAGATGCCTAGAATTAGAACAGTTTGCCTTTGATGAATATGGCTGCCTAATGGCCAGTGCTCTGGAATCCCCCTGTCTCCTGTGCTAAAAGAAAGTATGCACCAGTGGGATCTGCCAGGCCCACCGAATCCCCCTCTGCCTCCACCGAATTCAACATGGAAGCAGGGCAGGCACCAGCCCCCTCACATCACATCTGCCACCCCACTTTCCTGATCCCCCCCACTGGTATTCCTGGTACCCCTGTGTCTTACCTCTTCCTGACTCAGCTGAATACTTAAGTGTGGTAGCTTCGACAGCTGCCTGCATTTAATGTTAATTTATTCACTGCTCTGACAAGATACGACAGGGGTCCATCCCCATTCAGCCCTCAGTTCTGAACATACACATGCATCAGAAGCAAGGGGAGTGCTGGGGGTGGACCTGGCGGATCCCCCGGAGCATATTTTATTTTTACATCAGAGGCAGAGGGATGATGGGTGGCCAAATTCGGGCCTACTCTGGTATTGCCTAGATTTGACCACCCAAGTTAGGCAACTAAAGCTGAAAATCAGTACTAGGTGCCTAACTTCCTCACGCTAACCTTTCCTTGCCCCTGCCCCCTACTCAAAGCACCTACATTTGCCCACCTTGTGACATTAGGAGCTTAAAGTTAGGAACTCAGAAACATCTAATTTGTAAACTAAAAAACTCTAGGCAGCTAACTCTTAAAGTTATGTGCTTAGAGCTTTTAAGTATTGGGCTCTTAGAAAATATCCTCAGGTAATTATATGTCTGAGTTATCGTACTCTTTAACAGGCTAAAGCACAAATCAAACTTGTCTGAAGTGAAAATAATATATGGAAGCAGGATATGCTGAGACCCCCGCAAGATAGACTGGTGGTCACTGAGAGAGAACTGGCTGATCCCCTGCAGCAGGGAACAAATTCTGAAACCAGCTGCCGCACTGTACTTTGTGTCTGTGTTTACTGGCACCACAAAGCTACTGCTTGATTAATTAGCCCGTGTCCTTTCCCCAGCAACACTCAGTCACTAGAAATGTGCTAACAATTCCACATCCAACTAGAACCAGGCAAAGTTTAATCCGTTGCAAATTCAGCAATTGTATTCAGAATTTTCCTAGATCTGCTGATATGGGGAAAATTCAAAAAGAAATTTCCAATTTATTCAACTCCAGTAAATTATTTAAAAAAAAAATCATAGTGAACGTTGCGTCCGTCGGACTCAGATGGCTTCGTCCCACGTGCCTCACCTCAATATTCGCTTTCTCCAGAAGCCTCGGGAAGATAGCGACCGACCGCCTTGTCTGCTTGCCACACTCCCCGGCGTCCCCAGAGCAGCTATGGCAAAGCATTCTGCCATGATTCACCTGAGGGCCTCCTAGGGTGCGCGGACGCGTGCTACCCACGTCTTTATTCCAACGCTGGCGCGAACCTCGGGGGCGTCCCCCTTGTGATGTCACTACATCCGGGTATTTAGCCTGACTTTGAGTTAGCAAGGATTGGATTCGTCCGGTCTAAGCTGCTCTGCCGCTTCTTGCTGCTGCTGGAAGCTCTCTCTACCCTCTGGGCTTCTACTAACTTGGGTACCCGCTCCTCGGGGGCCCTATGCTTCTTTCCAGGTGCCTATCCAGTATCCAGGTACTCGCTCCTCGAGGGCCTGAGTTGTCTACCGTGGTGCCTGCTACCATTACTTCTACCTGCTGGGAACTCCACCATTACAGCTACAAGAGTGTGAGTAATCTAACATCTACCAGTCTGTCTCACCTACAGCTCCTCATTGGAAATCTGCATCTGAGCTCCTATACCACCATTGTGGGACGGGTCCATTCAGCCGAGGACCCAAGGCTGCTTCTGCAGAATCTACTCACTACTGCCACCTCTGGTGAACTCTACAAGCTGTACAATAAAAACTATTTCTGTGTTTGTGCATCTGAGTCTAGCCTGGTACTGCAGTTCCCCGCAGGGCTCCCCGTGGGAGTGGCCATCACTGCAGCACCTAAGAATCCACCAAACACCTCAAAACCATAACAGTGAATTTAAGAAGTTTTGGTGAATCAATGTAATGAAACTGGAATTTGTCCAGGTTTATTCAATTCATTTAACTATTTTGAATATGTCTGCACATTTCCATAGCCTCTTTGAACTAGAACCGTATTGCAGGTAATCATTAATTAACCTCTCTCTGTTTTCCTGAATTCCTTTGAAAATGCTAGACTAAATAATTTTCACTGCTCTTTTTCAGTGTCACTGTTGCCTTTTCCTCAATTTCTTGTCTGCCTCTAACTCATTCTTTGTCCTTCAGCATTCAGCGCTGCTCAACCCACCCTTACCTGATAAGAGCGTTTCCACAATGGTGGGTGAAGTCGATCTGAGCATGCTCAGAACCACAGAGAGGCTGAAATCACACAAATGACCAAAAGAGGAAATGTTCTGGGACTTTCAGTGTGAAATAGATCTAGAAATGATACAGTATCCACATATGCAATCTGTGGATCTAACTTATAGAAAACCACTTTTAGATTGCTTTCAGATCATACACACCCAGAAACTTGGACCAAAATGGATTTTAATTGGAAAAACATTGAAACCAAATTCTTACTATGTCTCTGCAATTCTCCTGAGAAGGTTGTTTTGGATCTTCACACACTCCTTTGGGCCCATCCAGTTTCTGCAAGTTTCCAAACTTGGTGGCAGTGAGTTTAGCATCTGTAATGTACAATCATGTCTTCTGTTTAATATAATCATGCCATTTTCATCTTATTTATTTTTCCTGTGAGATTATAGTTACCATTTCTAGAATAAATCATCTCCAAATAAGCTTTCAGCAGAGGGGTATTCCTTGTAGAAGGGTTTCATACATTTGGTCGTAAGTATACCTTGTTGTCAGAATATCCACAACAAATATGCATGCATTTGGTTGAATATCCAAGTTAATTTAAAGGACCAAGTTTTAGAAGCTCATCTCTAATCATAAGAACATAAGGCTTGCCATACTGGGTCAGACCAAGGGCCCATCAAGCCCAGTATCCTGTTTCCAACAGTGGCCAAGCCAGGTCATAAGTACCTGGCAGGCTCTCAAGGGATAGACAGATTCCAAGCTGCTTATCCCAAGAATAAGCAGTGGATTTCTGTAACTCTCCCTTAATAATGGTTAATGGACTTTTCCTCCAGGAACTTGTCCAAACTTTTTTTTAAATGCAGCTACATCAGTAGCCTTCACCACATCTTCTTGCAATGAAATCCAGAGCTTAATTATGTGTTCAGTAAAAAAATATGTTCTTCTTATTAGTTTTAAATGTATTACCGAGTATTTATTTATTATTTATTAAAGGCTTTTATATACCGACTTTCTTGATACAAATCAAATCAACTCGGTTTACATCGAACTAAGCAGTAACTATAACCAACCAATCAACAAGAGATATATTAAGAGGAGCATAAAGTTACATTATAACAAGGAAGCCTTAACTGGGAGTGGGAAAAAAAGAGAGGGAGAACAAGATAAAGTACTATATACAATGGAGTATGGGAGGGAGGCAAGGAGCCGACCTCATGATGACTAGTGAACGTAATTAGCGTTTGTTTATTTTGTTTATTTACATAAGTAGGGATGTGCAATCTTTTTTCCCGAATTTACATAAGTAGGGATGTGCAATCTTTTTTCCCGAATTAGGCAATGTCAATGAAATTGCCTAATTTGGAATGGTTCGGGAGAACCGAAAAATGATTGAATTTTTTCCGAAATTTCAGAAAAATTTCATTTTTGAGTTAGTGCGTGCTAACTCTCGTTAGTGCGCATTAACTCCCAATATTGTGACCTAACTCTGCCAGGTTAGTGCGCACTATCAGAAGTTAGCGCGCACTAACTCTTGATAGTGTGCACTAACCCGAAAATCAGAGCCCCTGAAAAAAAAAACCCCGAACCACAGGAAAAACAAAATTCCCACGGGGGGCCCTGAAACAAAGCCCAATACGAAATTTTTACCCGAAGCACATACCCAGTAACTTCATTGTGTGTCTCCTGGTCTTTGTACTTTTCAAACGAGTAAACAACTCATTAACTTCATTCTATTCCACTCATTATTTTATAGACCTCTATCATATCTCCCCTTAGCCATCTTGTCTCCAAGCTGGAGTCCTAACCTCTTTAGCCTTTCTTCATAGGGGAATTGTTCCATCCCCTTTATCATCTTGGTCACCTTTCTCTGTACCTTTTATAATTCTGTTATATCTTTCTTGAGATGTGGTGACCAGAACTGAACAAAATACTCAAGATCAGGTTGTTGCACCGGAGGTGGCCCCATAGGCCGAAGTGGGATTGACGCTACCCGCAGGGCAAGCCCTACGGGTCCCCACCATCGGGAGGCAGAGCTGGCTGATTGACGGAGGTCAGCTGGAGCTTTGCCAATATCAGCCCTCATTCCCCGCAGGTTGAGCCCTTGGGTACTGGGGCCGGCTGGTCTTAGGTAGGCTTCTGTTCGAGGTCTTCCTGGAAGCAATGAGTGAGTCAGCCAGGGGCCAGCAACGGTGACTGAGATCGGAGAACAAGTCCAGACGTGGCCGAGTCCAGGAGACCCAGGCACCAATGGGAACTCGGAGCAGACAGGGTGTGCCCAAGCAAGAACAGGCCGGAGTCTGATAGGCCAAGTCCAGAGTAGATTCACAGAGGTGTGGTAGCACAGGCTGGGATCAGGGCAGGCGGCAGGCAAGGAGAAGTGGCAAATGGACATGGGTCAAACCAGAGTCAAGAAGAGGATGGTCAGGCAAGGCAAAGGTCAATCCAGGAGTCAAGCAGGAACATAGATGAAGCAGAGGTCAAGCTAGGTATCAATCAGTAGCGAGGTGAGACGAAGCAGAGGTCAAGCCACCTATCAATCAGTAGCATGTTCAGACGAAGCAGGGGTCAAGCCAGGTATCAGTCAGTAGCATAGACAAACAGGGAAGACGCAGAACTCAGGAGCAGAAACAGGTACCAGGAGCAAGGCAGGATCAGGAGTCAGGAACACAGACGAAGCAGGAACAAACCAGAAACCAGGAACACAGAGAAATGCAGGAACAGCAACTAAGCACACGATAAGCGTGGAGATCTGTTGCCAAGGCAAGGAAAAACTGGCTGGGCCCGGCCTTATATACCGGGACCCAGTGACATCATCATCCGGGGCCGCGGCCCCTTTAAAGGTAGCCAGGTTGCGCACACGCGAGCCTAGGAAGAGGGATGGTGCGAGACAGCGGCGTCTCCCTGTGGATCGTGTGGGGAGGCCCGCCGCAGAGCTGGGACTTCTGCGGAGGAGCTGGGAGCAACAGGGGCAGCCCGAGCACGGAGGTGGCTGCCCACGGCCGCAAGAGAGGTGGAACCAGGCACTGGAGCAGGCAAATGGGGGATGTGGGCCCGACTGCAGGCCAGCTGCGGCCGGCACACGCAACACAGGTCGCACCATGGTGCGAAACAGAGGCATTATGATATTCTCTGTTTTATTATCCATTTGTTTCCTAATAATCCCTAGCATTCTATTTGCTTTCTTGGCTGCTGCTGCGCACTGAACCTTGCATTTTGTAGCTATAATTTGGGTTACTCTTCCCTAAGTGCATCACTTTGCACTTGTCTATGTTAATTTTCATTTCCCATTTGCATGCTCAGTCTCCCAGTTTTGTAATGCCCTCTTGCGATTTCTCCCAATCCTCTTATGATTTGACAACTAATAAGAAAAAGGAGGTGATAATCCCCTTGACAAGGTCCTTGGTAAGGCAAAGACTGAACAAAGACTAGAAAGAGCAGACAACAATAAACAGGAAAGCCCAACAGAGCATAAGGCTGGCTAGGCAAACCTAGAAGGCCCAAAGGCCGTAAGGCTGGAGAGGAAAGCACAAGAGGACACTGAGCATGCCAGATGGACCTGAAAGGTTGCAGAGCAAGGCAGGTAGGTCTGGAATATCACAGAGCAAGGTCAGAAGGCCTGGAAATGCACAGAGCAACAACTGAAGCATTTCAAACATATAATTCATAAACAATTCCTCCCCAGAAATTATGCAGGAATACAGAAAATTCAATAGGCAAAGATTATTAGTTCTTAGTCTATTTTCCATAACATCACATTTAAAATGAATATTCAGATTATCTTTAATTCCTGCTACTAAGAATACTCATATATTCAATATAGCTAAACCTTGAGAAGAGGAACTAGATTCTAAAGACATCAATGTGAATCAACTTCAGAGAGCTTCTTAGATGTATCAGAGGAAAATTGACATAGTTGAACAATTAAAGTAGACAAATTTGAATCTATATGACTGTTTCCCATATGTTCTTCAAAGAAATGTCCCATGGCCTCAATGAGGTATTCAAATCAGACCCATCAGTTTTTAAAGGAATAGATACTGGTTTAGGAACTAGTAGATTAGACTATTGATGCTGCCAATATTAACCCAGTACCATCAACAATCCCCTCAGGAGACACAGAATCGAGAACAGGCATTAAAGGCTGCCTATCCAAAACTGGTTATGAAGAAACAGTAGGAGTAATGTGTTGTGGATTATCCACTTAATGCACCATGGAATCTGAAGAGTTAGGGAGAGCTGATCTAACATCAAGACTCAGGGAGAATCCTTCTAGTTCGGTACCCACGTTCCCATGCAGTGAAGAACTGGAAGGTGAACATGTAGAGCCATCTGGCCACATATGGGAGGAGAAACTTGAGAAGGAGTCGAAAATTTCCCCTTCTTTGTTTTCCCCATTCTCAGTCAGTACAAAACCGATATAAGGGGCGCTCCACTTAGGTGCACAGCTTTGGAATGCCGGCAGCAGTGCACCACTGGTTGCCGCCTTTTTTAGGCCCCCGATGCAGTGATGGCCCTTGCATTGGGGGCTGGCCAGATGGTGCCTGTGGTATTGGTCTCCCTGCCTTGAATCCCAAGGGTTCTGGATTCAAGGCAGGCAAGGGGTAGCTGGCTCCACATTATGTTTTGTTTTTATTTTCCAGTTAGAATCGAATGGTAAATCAACCTTTTGGTTGTCAAAAGAACTCATAGAAGCTGACTTTTTTTTTTTTTAATTTTGCAAATTTTTCTACAAAGATGAAAAAACTTCAGTTTTGTCATTTTAACTTTTGTAGCACAGCTTTTTTACACATCCTTACTTTAACCCATTTGTGTAAACAGAGAGGAATTCCTAGAGTGTGAACGCCCTCTCTCCCCTAATATCTTAGTAAAGCTAAATGGAATACAAAAAGCCTCTCTGTAATAGGGGGCCTATTGATCAAAGTGTGACATGCAATAATGTATGTTATTAGTAAATAAAAATAGGCCCCACTGGGTTTGCAGGGAGCTATAGTAAACAGTGTGTATTCATGCATCTTACAGCTTGAATTATAGACAACTCTGCCCTCATTGTAAGTCAGCAACAAGGTATGCAGCAGAATTCATTTATAGGAATCTAACAGGGACTGCAATGGAAATTCTTCTGCTATGGCCCCTGGAGCTGGACTCCCATGCCATTTTGCATAGGTCACCTGAGCTGCGATATGAACTAGTGGCCTAGAGGTGAAAGGTATGACCATTCCCCTGAGAAATCCAGTCCCCATCCCTAATCAATGATACTTACTGTTTGAAATTAACTCATTAGTAATGCTGTTGAAGTCTCCACAAAGACCACACGTCTGGTTGGCATATTTATAATTTAATTCCAGCTAAAAGTTAGAGATAAGAAAGACTGGTATCCACGATATTCAGATATACCATACTAATACAATGCACAGTGATTGCTGCTTTCTAACATATGAGCAATATAATTTGGAAATTCAGTAATCCCCACCTAGTTCACTTAAAAGCAAATCTAACCTATCTTGAGGTGCATAATGATGTGAAAGTCCATGAGACAAATTGTAATTCCCAGTCCATCTTGATTAAGATTTACTTTTAAGTTGTTAAAATGGAAGTTGAATTAGCAGAACCCCTCTGAATCCTTGGAAGCAGACTATATCAGAAATGTGGCGCAGAAGCATCTAATTAGTTCATGTGTCATGCGTATGAAGTCCTTTTCAGCTCCCTACTCAGTAATGGCTCAGTAAGATCCATTGTGTGAGGTCATTGTGAAAACGACTGTTCTCGGAAGTTAAAGGAAGAGCAGAACAAGAAAAGGAATTTCAAATATAGTATAACAGTAACTTTTGTAATGAATCCATCAGCATACTACAGCTCAGACCACTAATTTAATCCAGAGTTCTGGGGAAATATTGATAGGTTCGTTCAAAGCGGTAGAGTTTCTTGTGAGTGGATTGTCTGCAGAAACTTGGAGCTTCAGAGGTATATGTTGCAGAACCCACAAGCTACCAAGTGGATACTGCAACATATTCCTTGACTTTAGGCCAATGGTTTTCACTTCTAGCCCTCACAGGCCACAAATGGGTGGGGGTTTCAGAATTTTCTTAATAAATATGCATTTAATAGATAGATTATAGATATATATTTGCATGCACACTATCTCAATTGTGTGCAAATCTCTCCCATCAATATTCATTTGGAATATCCTGAAAAACCGACCCATTTGTTTTACAGTCCTTGAGGATTGGAACCAGTTCTTAAGAGTAACAAACAAGCATCATTTTCAGGATAGCCCTAATGAATATGCATATTTTCATACAACAGAGGCAGAGCAGGCAAAAGACAATTCCACTTGCCATAGTCATTTATTTTTTTATTTTTTACATATTGGGAAAAAAGATCTATAAATTTGGTATGAAGCTGAATAGCTGAGGAAAGTTAGAGCAATGGCAGCAAAGCAGGAAATAGGGGAGAGAAGAAATAGCTGAAAAAGGGAAAAACAAGGCAGAGATGACATAAGTTTTTGTTTATTTGCTTTTTTATACCGACATTCATTGGGATACATCACATTGGTTTACGTGCCAACAAGGAGAAGTATGGATTGAAGTATGGGATCCTGTATGCTTATCTGCGCAGAAGGGTAGAGAATAGAGATCCAAGGAAGATGAAAACAAAATTTGGCTGGATAAGGCATAATACCCTACCATGTTCATGCTTCTACAGCTGACAGTTGGGTTATATCCTTACAGCATAGACATAAATAACTGAACAGACTGGATGGGCCAACTGGCCTTTTTTTCTGCAATGACCTACTTAGTTCCTATGTTTTGCTGCTATTACCAATTATAAGTTTTGTGCTTTATAGATAATTTAGTCACAAACTTATGGTATTTTATTGGTGACATAAATGTCTGAGCCTTTGTTTTAGAAGTCAAAAGTGAAAGCATTTTAAGACCATACAATTACTGGAAATCTGTTGATAATATAAGTGAAAGATACTCTATCGCTAGTCATTGGTAACGTTCATAGCTTGCTCTTACCTGGATGCTGTCAGCCTCATTCCACATGAAGACCAGCCCCAGTTTGGCAGTGATTTTCACGTACATGCCACTCCTCACAATCTGGATTCCTGAGAGACTGTAAGGAAGCTGAACACTGGCGTGGAACGATATTGATGTTAGTAACACTGATTGAAATGATACTCTTAATAGCTCTAGTGGTAAACAAGCAGAAGAAATCGTACATTTGGAACTCTTGTTTAGAGCATGTCACACAAAAGGAAAGTGTGGTGGATGGCCTGGAATGCATTCCCAGAGCAAGAAATAGACTAGAAGATAAAATGGTAACTTCACAAAGTTCAAAAAGTACAATTAATGGCACCACAGGCCATTGGAGGTAGCCAAAAGGTAGCCTACACAGAATGGCGGTTACAACCCTAACAGCAGTCTTCCAAGAAGTCACTGGATTAACATGTATGGAGAAGTTATAATCCTAACAGCAATAGTATGGCTATATCAAGGTTCCAAGAACGTTTTAGAGTAATTAGCAAGGAGCAGTTATGACTCTAACAACAGTGGTATGGCTATACCAGGCTTCCAGGTAGGAAGCATGGAGTTACCACTTAAATAAGTATGGGGAGGCCAGATGTTTTGGACAATGACTTTGCTAGTTTTGGTAGCTGTGTGGATTGTTAGAAAACTTGGCTGACATGGAAGGCGACCTGTTTGCTGAATTCAGTGTTAGTTTTCTAGGAACCATTGAGTAAGATGACTAGGTCTACATTTGCCAACTAATGGAATGGGTAGAGGTCGGCACTTTAACATATTATGGGCATCCTTCAGACTGAAATGGTGGGCAGTAGTATGAGAAGAGTAGAAAGTGCTAGAAGATGGGAGCTGGTATTGAGTATGGGAATTTATATGCTTATCTACACAAAGTAGAAAAATTGCAACTGGGCAGACCGGATGGGCCAATTTGGTCTTTTTATTTATTGGTTGAATTAAAAATTCTTATATTCCACTATTTTCAATTACTTTTTTTGTTGTCATTTACTATGAGGTCCATATTCAGACACAGTCTGGCTAGCAAAGTTAGCCGGATAAACTTATCTGGCTAACTTTGGAGGTATATTCAATAGTATAGCTGACTATCTTAAAGTTAGCCAACTAACTATAGCCGCCTAAGTTTAGGACAGCTCTTTGCCATGACCAGACTTAGATGGCTAAGTCATCCAGCTAACTCTGAATATTGGAGTTAAACGGTTAACTTAGCCAGCTAACTCAACTCCTCCCAGGTATGCTCTCAGAATGACCCCTAACTTAGCTAGCTGAATTCTAGCCTCCTAACTTATTAGACAGCTAGAATGTAACTGGAAATGCGCCCAAATATTCATTTAGCCAGTTAGTTTCTGAGTTAGCCTGCTAAATGCTTTTGAATGAGGGCCTCTATGTTACTATGTTAAATATGAAGAAGAACAGATACATTTTTCTTTGAATAAAGGAAAAAGGGGAAGATTGAATAGGTATTTTTGAGAAGAGTAAATTAGACCTCTTTCTAAAGCTGTAGGTAATGAGATGTGCTTGGAGTGGTAGTTAAGGATGTGTGACAAATGAAATGTTTTATTTTGCAAATGTTCTTGTGAATGGGTTTTAGAAAATCACCCTGGGGGTTGTGCGCGTAGAAGCATGCTCAGAAGTGATTTGCAAGTACATTTACGCATACTAGAAAGAGGTGTCCAAGGAAGTGGCTTTCATCTAGAAAGGTCTGGGCTTGGTTCAGAACTGCCCACTCAATATCAGAAAAATTCTGCAGAATTTAGGGAAGATAATTTTATAGCAGCCTGCGCTGAAGCCCACATGTAGGAAGTACACGTAGACTTCAGTCCAAATTTTCAAAGTGGCATAGCGCAAGCGCACACATTTGTTAACACCTACTTGGGAGCAGGCATAAATGCACACACAATCATTTATGTGTATACTTTTGAAAATCAAAAGTTTTGGGTGCGGAAACCATTTATTCGCTTACTTGAGATTTTCAAAAGATTTTCTGTAGCCTTGCGTCAATGGATACGAGGGTGTGTTTTTTTTTTGTTTGCTTTTTTTTATATTCAAAATGCTTAGACTTACATGGCACCATCACACTTAATGGAGTCATTCTTGATTTCAATGACTGCCCCTTCTATCATCAGCAAGACCCGGCTGATAACAGGAATGCTGTTCACCACAGAGCGCCTGATCTGGATGTTGAATTCCTCGTAGGTGCTGCTGCAGTGTGAGGCAAAGAGATAATTGCAGAGTCCGGGAAAGTAAAACACGTCCCCATCAAAGGTTTTGAAGTGGAAGTTGCCCCATGTGCTGCATATCTGGCCAGTGTTATCGGTGATTTCAACTGTGGATTCAACATAGACTGTTAGAATCAATTTACACCCCATGATACTCTCAGTAACAGCCTATTTCACCTTAAGCTTTTCATCTTTCAGTCGGTGTGCTCTCTGTCCACCTGCCACTTGGTTTAATTAGCATGTTTATTTGTAACATGTTCAGCCATCAGGCATTAAGGCTTCAATTAGGAGCAAATGCAGGTAGAGATATGATGGTTTCTGTCCCCTTCCCTTCTACTCCCCCAACATTCGCTTCACTCGCCTACTCCTTCTTCCCAGAATTGTATTGTAACGGGTCAACTTGCTACCTTGTTATCCCCATGGATTAAGTCCCGCTCTCAAAGAAACTCCCTTAAAAGCCCCTGATGACCAACTATAATTCATTTAGAACAGTGTCTTGGAAACTCGGGATCATGACCCCAGGCTGGGTCACGGCACGCCAGCCCCTTCCCACCCCGGCGCCCATTCCAGTTACCAACTTAAAGGCTTTGCATTGCTTTCAGGAAAGCTGAGTCACGCGATACCAATGCTGCCACGTTGTTCTCGCGATGACCAACAAGAAGCAGTGGAGCTGGGCAGCTCAAAGTGACCGAGAAGCCATGCAGAGCCAGGCCGCAGCTGGCAGGACTGTCAGAGTCAGTGAAAGAGTGAGGGAGAGTGGGCAATAGGTGGCCAAGGAAAGGGAAGAGCAAGAACATCTTAAAAATTAAGGAAGGGCAGGGTCCATCTAATGTAACATTTTAGTTAGGGTACAGTATGTCATTTTTCTTCTGTTTGTAGGATTTTCTCCCCAGGTAATGTGATGAAAATAAAAGCCAATCAGGTACCTTTCACACTTCATGTGTGAGACTCTCATATTTCTCTTACAGGGTCTCCTTTGTAAATTAATGGCATAATACTAAAATTACATGGGAATAAAACACTGCAATTAATTCTTTAGTATGAAGAAATTGCCTTTTTAAATTTTTCTTCCACCAAACACATTAAATACTGCTTACTGGGGTGAGAGGGTCAAAGACAGCATTTGTAGATTCAGTTTAGAATTGTCTCAGGGCAGTATCTGTTTTCTCTATATATTGAGTGGGGTTAGCCAAGCTGGAAGACTTTCTTGAGAGAGCCTTGCAGCTTCTCTCACTTGGACAGCAGGCAGGCAGCCTACGAATCACGATGAGCAGCCAGAATGTGGTAATGATCTGGAGGAATATTTTACGTTATTAGATTCAGAGATTGAATGGCAATGTGCTGATGGACACTGCCCATAGAGACGTGAAAAATTTGAATCTGGTGAAAATTTAAAACATTTGACAATTCACTGTACTCCTCATTTGAGTCCAGGGGGCCTCATGAATTGGGCAAAAGTGCTCAAACTCTGTATAATATTTTGGTCTTTTTCGTCTGAATAGCTTTGATGAACCTGCAGACCAGTAGCACCGTGCTAAAGGTACAAATTGATAACTCTTGCTTCGCTTAAGCTGTTCTGGGTCCAATGTTTGATATAACTCTGCCTGTGATTCATTGGCGCCCGGGGGCCTTTATTTGCCAGGAGAATCGGTAAACCACGGCTGCCGGGGATCCCATCCCACCCGGTGGCCGAACTGAAGCAGGGCCATGGCCACCACAACGTTTCCCTAAGCTGCGCACATGCGCCGCTGGGCACAGCTTATCCTGCCATCCCCCCGATGCAGTAAGAGCGGCGGGGCCGCGGTGAAGCAAAAAGGCTCACGGCCCCGGTGTTCCCACTGGAAGAGGCCCCGCGGCCGCCGGGGAATCCCATCTCGCCCGGCAGCTCAAATGGAGGAGGCCTCGTGGCTGTACCAGGGGATCACGTCCCGCTCGATGGCTAGATCGGGAGTGAGTGTGTGTGCATGCCTAAGCATGTGTGCATGAGAGAGAGAAAGTGTGTGTAAGCATATGCACCTGAGAGAGAGGGTGCATGTGTATGCATGTGTGTATGAGTGTGTGTGCATGAGAGAGAGGAAGCGTGTGTGTAAGTGTGTGTGTAAGCATTTGTACCTGACAGAGAGGAAGAGTGTGTGTGTGTGTGTAAGTATATGCACCTGAGAGAGAGGGTGCGTGTGTATGCATGTGTGTATGAGTGTGTGTGCCTGAGAGAGAGGATGCGTGTGTGTAAGCATTTGTACCTGACAGAGAGGAAGAGTGTGTGTGTGTGTGTGTGTGTGTGTGTGTGTGTGTAAGTATATGTGCCTGAGAGAGTGGGAGCGAGTGAGAGTGTGGGCAAGCATATTTGTCTGAGAAAGAGCCTGTGTGTGTGTTGATGAGAGAAGAGAAAGTTTGTGCACCTCTCTTCCCCTTCCCCTTCATCCATGACGATCTTATGGTGATCAGAAGTCTAAAGTTCCCAGGTTAATTGGATGATATTTGATGGGCTTGCTGTTTTGAAATATTTTATTGATGTTTAGGAAATTTTTAAAAAATATGTATAGGAGTTTTTAATTTTGGATTCTTTTCTATTTGTCAGCTGTTTTGAAATATATATTTTTTAGTAGTATAGCTTTATAGTTCTGATTGATTTATATTTCTTGATTGTATTGTTTTGAGGAACGGTGTTTCTGCTTTTCCATTGTTGATCAGTATACAGAGTCTGGTTTGTTGTGGTCTCCAGTTTCCATTTATACTTTCTAGTCACTTTATTTTGTATTTGGTGAGGGTCTGTCTTAGTTCTGCATGTATGACTGAGGTGAAGTATTTTGCTAACATCATTTCTGTGTAGGGATTTATAGCAGCTTGGCTAGTTCTGTTTTCCTAATAAAAGCTGAATTGGTGTTTTAGAGCCTGGCACAATGTTTGCAGTTAGTACTGTTTTGGAATGGGAGGTTTATTATATTGTAATTGAAAGTTAATTTGCTCATGGCTTTCTGATAACCAAGTCCACACTTAGGGCCAGATTTTAAAAGCCCTGCGTGCGTAAATCCTGCTGGATTTATGCGCGCAGGGGGGTTACACACGCCAAGCCTATTTTGCATAGGCCCGGCATCACACACAAGCCCCGGGACGCACGTATATCCTGGGGCTTTGAAAAAGGGGGCGGAGGTATGGGCGGGGTGCCGGTCAGGGGGCGGTCCGGGGGCAGGACCGAGGCCTCCGTGCCAAAGGATCGCACGCCGGCAGCTGACCGGCGCGCGCAAGTTACGCCTGCCAGAGGCGGAGCGGCCTCAGAGGGAACGGGGAAAGCCATCGGAGCTCCCCTAGGGCTCGGCACACGCAAGGTGCACCCCCTTGCGTGCACCAACCCCGGATTTTATAACATGTGTGCGGCTGCGCGTGCATGTTATAAAATTGGGCTTAGATTTGTGTGTGCCGGGTTGCGTCCTCGCGTATCTCTTAAAATCCGGCCCTTAATGTGTTACAATAATCCTAACACCATATATGTTCCAAGTGTCTTTGTTTGCAGGGTTTTCTGGTTACTACCATAGCTGAGTATGAAAATATAATATATACACTGTTGTGATACTTTTACTTCAAAAACTGTACTTTGGGTGTCCCTTTTCATGTAACATCTTTTAGTATAAATGCAGAATTTTAAATTGTGTTTGTACAGAGGGTTGTGGTGGGGAGGAAGGTTGGGTCACAAAGCTCATCTCTGGGTCACCACTCAATCAGGGTGTCCCACAAGGCTCATCTCTGTCCTCAACCCTCTTCAATATTTACATGCTACCCCTCTGTGACCTCCTCTCTAGTCTCAAGCTGCCTCACTTTGTCTACGCTGATGATGTCCAGTTGCTCATACCCATCACCTACTCCCTACCAAAAGCTATGGACATCTGGAAGGATATGCTCCAATCCATAAACAAGCTCTTAGCTTCCATCCATTTAGCTCTTAACACCACTAAAACTGAAATCATGTTCATCTCACCCCAAAATCATCCTAACCCCCCCCCCCCCCCCCTATCCATACACCATTTGCCCAGCAAGTCCGTGATCTGGGCGTCATCCTTGACGACCATCTCTCGCTTAAGAAATTCATCAGTAATATACTAAACGATGGATTTTTTAAACTACACTCCCTAAAAAAACTAAAACCCCTACTTCATCCCCCCGACTTCCACACAGTTCTACAAACCACCATCTTTGCCAAAACCGACTATTGTAATGCTCTCCTCCTTGGTCTACCGAATAACGCCATCCAACCCATTCAAATATTACAAAACACAACAGCCCGGATCTTGACCAACTCACGCAGAAATGACCATATCACACCGGTATTAAAAAACTTACATTGGCTCCCAATTGCATCACGCATCCAATATAAGGCTCTCTCCCTTGTCCACAAGGCTTTATACAACCCTGAAATGAACTGGTTCAACGAATCCTTCCGCCTCCACCAATCCAACAGGCCCATCAGACACCAACATCTCGCCTCCATGCCTACACCCTCTCCCAAACATTACAAACTTACCTCCACAAGAGCCCGAGCGCTCTCTATCGCCGGGCCCACCCTTTGGAACTACGACAAGAAGAATGCACAAAAACATTCAAATGGAAGCTGAAGACCTGGCTCTTTACCAAGGCATACACCTAATTTCCCCACTTTCCCCACCTACCCTCTCCCCCTTTCCTCACCCCCACCTTAAGATCCTTCATCGCCCCTTATCTGTTCAGTCCTCCTACCTGCCCCTTATTTCTCAGCTCGCTTACTCCTTTAACCCCCCTCCACCCCTCCTCCCCTCTTACCCGCCCCCACCCCCTCCCCCTCCCCTCTCCTCTCTCTTCTAACTCTACACAATTGTCTTTCTAGGACATTGCTATTTTTTATGAATACTTTGTATATATTGATACTCTATATATATTTGTAAATTTTGCTCATAACGTTTTGTTTGATTATTTCCCGCCCTTATCTCCCCTCCTCATTTGTTCATATGTTAATTCGTTATATCTGTTCGATGTAAAACGCCTCCTCATTTGTTCATATGTTAATTCGTTATATCTGTTCGATGTAAAACGCCTTCCCAGGCGCCTGTTTCAGTTACACTGTAAACCGATGTGATATCCCCGATGAACGTCGGTATATAAAAAATTTTAAATAAATAAATAAATAAAAAGCTGTAAGATTCATTTTGGGTGCCTATACCCTTGCACTGGCCCTGATTCAAAAAAGAAAACAAATTAAGCATAAAAAAAGCAGAATGAGGAGGGGCCAGCACAATAATTGTGTTGCAACCGTCTCTTCCCGACAGCTTCACTCCGCCGACCTTTCTTTCTTTGCACCTCCTCTTGCTATGGATGGATGCCTGGCTGCCACGGCGTCTGCCTGCCGTCCTCTCCGGCGTCCCCGGACTGGTTTGAGCGCTGCCCCTTCCATGCTCCGCTGGTACCTTAGGGCGCGCGCGCCGCGCAGCCCTCACTCTTATTTCCTACTTGGCGTGAACCTCAGAGTGTCCCCCTGTGATGACATCACGCTACCCGGATATTTAAAGCCTACAATGTTTGCTAGCCTTTGAGTTAGCAAGGGGTATCTTACAGATGGGATTCGCTCTCTGTACCCAGCTACTCTGCCTCTCCAATTTTCCATTGGACTCTTAACGCTAATGGATACCCGCTCCTCGGGGGCCTCACTTGCTTTTCAGGTCGCTATCAGGAAATCCTCGAGGGCCCATGTTTCCTGACTCGCTGCCTGCTCCTATTTTCTCTTCTGCCTGGAAGGATTTTGCTGTCTTCAACACCAGTGAGTACTACCATCTTCACCTCAGAGCTGTTCCCTGGAACCAGGTACTCGCTCCTCGAGGGCCTACCTCCGTTCCAGCCCTAGTGCCATCTCCTACATGGAACCGCTGTGTGTGTATATTACTTTCAAGCCTCTCAGCTCTCAGCTCTCAGGTACTCGCTCCTCGAGGGCCTGTTCTCCCTATCCTGGGGCTTTGTGCATATTCCACTGTACTCATTATTCTCAGTTCTTTCCACTACAGCACTGCTTCCGG
Source organism: Rhinatrema bivittatum (assembly GCF_901001135.1). Lineage (NCBI taxonomy): Eukaryota > Metazoa > Chordata > Amphibia > Gymnophiona > Rhinatrematidae > Rhinatrema > Rhinatrema bivittatum. The sequence goes on along the minus strand of NC_042631.1, from coordinate 40,785,037 downwards.
AGGAGTCGCTGTTCCAGTGCCTGAGGGACACTAGCCCAGCCAGGCTACTTCTGCTGCTCACTACTGCCACCTCTGGTGGCTTCACCACATTGTCTAATAAAAGATCAGTCTCTGTGTTTGTATGTCCTAAACTGAGCCTGGCCTGTGGCCCCTCACGGGACTTCCCCCCGTGGGCGTGGTCAGCTGCCACAGTGTCCAAGGGTCCACCCAAACCTCACTAATTGTAACAAATTGTTTGCACAGGGGAGCAAAAAAGCTACGTGTGTATTTATGTGTGTGTTCTTTGCTCCCCCAATCCTTGACAATCTCAGGGTGAATGAAAATCAGATGTCCTCAGGTATGGAGAGGGGAACACTTTTTATTCTTATTAGTTTGAATTACTGGGGGGTGTTTGATATGGCTGCTGTTTTGAAATATTTAATTGTTTTTTTGGAAATGTTTAAAGTTGGTTTTATCATTTATTTAATGCTCTATTTATCATCTGTTGTGAAACATTGATTTTATTAGTATGGTTTATTATTATGATGGATTTATATTTCTTGATTTTGTTTTATGAGGAATGGTAATGTTTCTGTTTTTGCATTATTGCACTGCATTTGAGGCTGGGAAGCACAACTGCTGGGGACTGGGAGGTCTGGGAGGGAAGAGGAGACTGGGAGGAGAGAAAAGGCTGGGGAGCAAGACTGCTGGGGCCTGGGAGGGTAGGAGACTGAGGCTTCTATTGCTTCCGTTTCTCTAAGATGGGAAGTGAGAGAATTTGATTTTCTATGTAATTTTTGGGAAATGTGCATGTGAATATTTCTATATTATTTCTCTGGAGTTATTCTGCAGGCACAGTCTAGCTTTTTGGGGTTTCCAGCCCAGCTCTTGTCTCCACGTTTCTCTTTCTAATTTGTGGTCAGTTATTCTGTATTTGGTGAGGGGGCAGGCAGTGATGTGTGCAGGTCTGGAAAAAAGGACCAACTTTGGAATGGTTTTTTCCTTTTTTTTTCCTGGTAGAAGTGGAAGAATTTAAAGAAATTTTACACTGCAGTCCTTGACTCTCGAGCGCATTCTTTATCCGAGGCTGTTTTAGTTTGCTTGCAGTACCACCGAGGGAAGGTGAAAGGAAGGTCTATGGGCAGCCTGTCTGCAGGCAGGGAAGCTCCTGCCTCAGGCAGCTCACAAGAGTCTGTCAGCTCGTTTCTTTTCTGGGGTTTGTATTAGTCTGGCTTTCTGTGACCAGGAACATTTCTACAAGGAGGCTGGTGGGGGAGGGGGTGCAGGGGAGGCAACACCAATGCATTGGCCCCCGGGCGCTGGAGATCCTTGGTACGCCTCTGCAGTGCTTACTTAAGATCTATGACTTCCCTTTTTCTCAAGGAGAGACACTGAATCCTGTGCTGCTGAGGTATTTACTGTATAAATAAAAGGGTGGCACTTGTTCAGTTGTACATTGTGGCTCCCGTTTTCAAAACCATGCAAAAACATAACTCTTCTGTAACATACGATCTACAGGAATGTAAATACTGATTTGGTGATCCCAGCTATAGTACTAATTACTCTTAAGGCTGCTGCTGAGCTTAATTTGGAACATAAGAACATAAGAAATTGCCATGCTGGGTCAGACCAAGGGTCCATCAAGCCCAGCATCCTGTTTCCAACAGAGGCCAAACCAGGCCACAAGAACCTGGCAAGTACCCAAACACTAAGAAGATCCCAGGTAATGGACTTCTCTGAGAACTTATCCAAACCTTTTTTGAACCCAGCTACACTAACTGCACTAACCACATCCTCTGGCAACAAATTCCAGAGCTTTATTGTGCGTTGAGTGAAAAAGAATTTTCTCCGATTAGTCTTAAATGTGCTACTTGTTAACTTCATGGAATGCCCCCTAGTCCTTCTATTATTTGAAAGTGTAAATAACCGAGTCACATCTACTCATTCAAGACCTCTCATGATCTTAACGACCTCTATCATATCCCCCCTCAGCTGTCTCTTCTCCAAGCTGAACAGCCCTAACTTCTTCAGCCTTTCCTCATAGGGGAGCTGTTCCATCCCCTTTATCATTTTGGTTGCCCTTCTCTGTACCTTCTCCATCGCAACTATATGTTTTTTTTTAGATGCGGCGACCAGAATTATACACAGTATTCAAGGTACGGTCTCACCATGGAGTGATATAGAGGCATTATTACATTTTCCGTTTTATTAACCATTTCCTTCCTAATAATTCCTAACATTCTACTATTTAACATTTCTATAGCGCTACACGACATATGTAGCACTATACAAAGAAGTCATCACATGACTACTAAATTTCTTATAATAACCATGTAACTATGTATACAATATATTAGATGTGCACACTGTTGAATTGTAACATACTCTGACCTGTACTGATAGGATGTATAATCAAGTTAAATCAAAATAAATAATTACAATATGACATTGCTGCAGTATATATTTAATATGTTGAGAATAAGAATCTGTGTTATCATTACTACTATTACTTCTACTTAACGTTTTTATAGCACTAAACGACATACGCAGTGCTGAACAAACACACAGAAAAGACAGTCCCTGCTCGATAGAGCTTATAGTCTAATAAGACAGACATACAGGACAAGAGACTTGGGTATGTCTTTAAGCAAGACAATGGTTAAAAAAGAAAGAAAGTTAATGAGGATAAATGCAGGACAATCAGGCCTGAGATTTAAAAGCAGCTTCAGAAAAGGTGGGTCTTTAGATGGGATTTAAACAGGGCAAGGGAGGGAGCACAACGCACCAGCTCAGGAAGTCTGTCCCAAGTACACGGTGCCGCAGGTGGAAAGCACGGAGTTGGGAATTGGCGGTAGAGGAGAAACAAAATACTTACATGGTTCAGCATTTTCAAGGGAACGGAGCCCAAAGTCAATTTGATTCTGTCTGATGCAGTGGTTCGCTTCAGCTGTGCAGGGATGAAAAGGCCACACATGAATAAACAAGGCATTGTGGTTCTGCGCTGGCACATTAAAAGGTTTGCAGGTGTAGGACTTAACGAGCACGTGCAAATGACTGCTACTGAAACCAAAAGAAGTTCGTTTGGGCACCTAAATAGAGATTTGGCAATCATATCTGCTAAGAGGTTGTGCTTTTTTTTTCAGGTTGTATATAATTTTTTATTGCATGTGTAACTCAGGGTTGAACTCAGAGTCTTTCCCTTTGTGTATCTTTGGGGAAAATGCTTATTAGAGAAGATCCCACATGTCCTTGGAAGTCCTCTGTACTTGGAAAATCCCAGGACCCTCAAAACTGCATCAGACACAATTGTGGAAAATGTTAACCATAAGGTTAATTTTTTTTCCCACCAATGATGACATGGGGACAATTTTAAAACTGCCCACGTTGGTGCAAAGTTTACGCATATATATTCTGTTTGTGGCCTCTGCACCAGTTTTCAAAGGGAAAAAAAACAGTTGCATGTGGATGTTTTTTCAAATTCGGTTGGCTTTTCATTTGATGTTTACTTTAGTTCAGTGCATTTCATTGGACCCAAAACAAACACAACCAAAGTGAAAAACGGAAAGAAAAAAAAAAACAAAAGGACAAACGCTGGGTTCTCCCCTCCCCCACTATAAAAAACCCAACGAGCAATTAAAATAAAAAAAAAAAAATCCCTCCGAGGCCTTCCCATATCCTTCCGCCCTCCTGAACCTTCAGTTACCCCGTCAGTGAGGTTGCAAGCATAAAAAACTGCCAAAATGGGGCAGAAGCGACCCCCCCCCCCTCCCCCAGCCACTCCTGTCCCACTGGGTGTCGCTTTCAAAATGACCCCGGCAGACCCTGAGGCTGGCACCATTTGGTGGTGCAGATGCACAGCCTATGGCCATACAACAAAATGGTGCCAGCCTCAGGGTCAGCCGGGGCCATTTTGAAAATGGGACCTGGCAGGTCAGGAGCGACGGGGAAACATTCACCGCCATTTTAACTGTCTCTTGTGCTTGTGATCCCACAGATGGGGTAAGATCAGGTCCTGGGACGGAGGAGATGTAGGAAAGCCTGGGAGAAGTCATTACTTTTTTTTTTTTTAATTCTGGTGGTGCTTAGGGGTTATTTTCCCATTTCTGAAACAAAGGAAAGTGTGTGTGTGTGTGTGTGTGTGTGTGTCGGGGGGGGGGGGAATCTAATTTTGGCAGATTTTTTTTTAGAGGTTTTTTCCTGACAAAAATGAAGCAGTTTTTATTTGCATCATTTTCATTTCCTTGGAAAATGAATGAACATCCTTAGAAAATTCAAAGTACTTTCACTTCTCAAATTACCGTGTGTACAAAGTACATGCAATTGCTTGCACTTGCTTTTTGTTTAGGTCGAATTTTGCTTGAAACATCCATGCACACAGTAGAAAATGCAATCTACTCAGGTACTTTGCCTCCTGTACTCCTAGGAATGCCTCCTCCTTTCAGTGCAGTTAAAAAGTACACGCGATGTGGAACAATTTTTTTTTTTTTTTTACTTTTGCAAAGTCCTTTAAAAATTGTGCTCCCTATGACAGGATGGAAGTTTATATAAGAACCCAAGAAGTGCCATGCCAAGTCGGCGAGCTGTTCATCGAGCCCCACAGTCTGTCTCCATCAGTGACCTTCGAGGGTCACTTGGAAATCATCAGAAGATTCTAATCCATTCCCTGCTGCTCATTTCTGTTAGCATGAGCTGGCGATCCTCGCATTTACCTGGCTAACAATTATGAATGGACGTCTGTTGCAGAAACTTGCTCAAACCTATTTTAAATCCATCTACACAATTATCCTTGACCACATCCATGGTTTGCAGACATCTGCCATTCTCTCTAGAGTGTTGGTCTACGATTCTACTTTAAAAACAAGGTTTGTCCCATAAAGTTTGTTACAAATCAGTGTATGCAGTCTGTATTGAAATTTCTTTGGGGTGCTGTCAGTTCTTCTGCCTAAGGTTCAGTTATCAAAGGAGGGCCATCCCTTTGTCATACATTTTTCTTTAGAGATTCTGTTTATGCTGCACTGCTGGTGGATCTGGATGTGGTCTACTTTCACATTCTATTGCCGTGCTGAATGTGCTATTGTGCTGTTGCCAAGAATAAATAGACAGAGCAAAAAGAGTGCGTGTGAATGATATTTGGGTATTTTCTTACAGGGGTTGGTTTCATATCACTACATTACTACTAATATTATTCATTGCTAAAGCACTGCTAGAAATATGCAGCATTGTACAGATACACATATGAAACAGTCCCTGCTACACATGGAGCTTTACAGTCTAGTCAAGGCAAACATACATGACAACCTATGGGAAGTGTATTTATTGTATAGAAGTGGTACATGATTTAAAAGCCACCTCCAAAAGGTGATAAAGTGGATTTGAATAGGGCCGAGGTTGGGGGAGCATGATGCACCAACTCAGGATGTTTATTACACAGCATGGAGAAGAACCCACTGAACAGAGTTCATGAGAGAGGCTGTAGAGAGAGAAAAGAGAAGATAAGGAGGTAATAGTTGCAGAGTGAATGCATTTGAAGGCGAGTAAGAGAAACTTGAACTGTCTACGGAAGCGGATGGAGAGCCAATGAGAAGAGAAATTGCATGATCATAGCAACATTATTTTATATTTATTTATTTATTTATTTATTTAGGTTTTTTATATACCGGCATTCATGACGACAATCACATCATGCCGGTTCACAGTAAAACAGGGGTGCATAATAAACTTCAACTGAACTTTGGTGCGGAAAAAGCAGTTACATATAACAAGGGTAGTAGAACTGGGTGAAGAGAGAAACAAAAGGAAAGGTTAACGATGGCTAAAGAAGTTTACAAATAATTAAAGTTGAATGGCTGGGTTTTAAGTTTTGATGGTGAATTAAAGGAAGATAAGTCATTAAAGGAAAATAAGTCATGCAGCTGAATTCTGAATAGATTGCAGCAGAGAGAGATGCTTCAGCAAGAAGGCCCGTGAAGAGCAAGTTGCAGTAGACTAAGTGAAAGGTGATAAGAGAGTGGATGAGCATTTTGGTAGCATGCACTGAAAGGAAGGGACGGATTTTAGCAATGTTGTAGAGGAAGAAGCGACACACTTTACCAGGTGTTTTGGATGTGTGTAGAGAAGGAGAAAGAGGAATGCAAGATGATCCCCAAGGTTACGGGTCTAGGGACCCAGAAGGAAGACGGCTCCATCTACAGAGATGAAAAATGTGGGATGAGAGGAAGTGAGGTGGGCGGAAAAAGACAACATGGCCAGGATGGAACTTCTTAAGTTTAAGGTAGCAGTGGGGCATCCGAGTGCCAAGCAGGCAGAGAACTGGGACTAGATTCCTGGTGAAATTTCTAGTGTAGAGAGGTAGATCCGGGAGTCGTCAGCATAACAGTGGTACAGAAAGCTGTGAGAGGAGATCAGAGCACCAAAAGAAGAAATGCAGAGAGAAAAGAGAAGAGGACCCAGGACAGAGCCTTGAAGCTCACCAAAGCTATTAGCATAGTATTCCCAGTTCCCATCTTTTGAAACCATTCACATTGCTCGGGAGAATTATACCAAATCCTACTTTTTCATAGAACATGCAGTGCAGGCACAGTAATTAGCCTGCCATTTTGCTTTTGTGCCTTTTAACATTGATTTGAGGTTCAACTTCTACTTTTTCCACTGTGATCTCACACAAGTCACTTTATCTCCCATTGCCTCAGGAACCCACTGTAAGCTCTTTGGGGAAGGGATTTATCACACCTGAAAAATGTTGCAAAATTGGAAAGACGGTCTAGAAATACACAAAAAGATTGATTTGGGAATATGTACGGGCAGGATTGCCCATTCCTGCCTCAGTTTGTCTACCAGCTCAGATCAGGCTGACTTACTTCTGATGCTGGCCCAGTTCTCCCAGTCTGTTTTAATTTAGCGTATTTGGATCGAAATTCAGTTTTTTGTGAATGGCTCTCATAAGCTTGAGTCTTCACGAATCACTGGCAGGGAGGCCCATGAGGCCTCTTAATCTCAGCTCGCCAAGAAGATGATTTCCTAAACCTTTTTCCCATGGACAAAGAATCTGAGAAAAGCTTTAGTTAACCAGGCCCCCAGGTCACGTTCACAATGAAAATTAAAGCAGGTTAGGGTGGATTTTTTCCAAGTACTGCATCCCATAAAATTAGCAAATTAACTGAGCTGTGTCTCAGATAATCAAAGAATTATCAGCCCCCACTCCTCCACCTCTCCTCTCAGCCCCAGTTCATCTTATTTGATGGGAGTGGTGATTGATTGTATCATTGCAGTTTGTGGAAGGTCTTCAGAATTGTACAGATTTCATTACAGTCTCTAAGTGGTGAAATGGCAGGTTGGAAAGAAGAGAAGGCTTATACATTTATTTACTTTTTGCAACATTTCTGGGTTGGATTTTTTTTGTTTTGTTTTGTTTTATTTTTGTTGTTTTTGAGGGAGAATTGTGGTTCTTATTTATCGAGTGAAAGGGAAGAACCAGCACAATGCAGTCTTTTCTTATGAGAAAATGATTTCAAACTGAGGCTGCAAAATGTTACTGTTTGGAGGGGTCACCAGGAAAGTGTCATTTAAACATCTATGATATAGAAAAGGTCAACAGGCTTTTGCTGAGCAGCAAATAATTCTTCTGCAAATAAATCCATCCTAGAAGTGCATCTAACCTGTCATGTTTTCATGAATATGCATAAGATAGATTTGTATGCACTGGATATTCATTATGGATATCCTGAAAACCAGATTAGTTAGGCATGCCTCCAGGACAGAGATGAGACCCAGTTCCCTAGTGGTGCCTTAGAGGCATTGCTGTTTCCTTAATTGAGTCAGGGCTGAGGACTCAGAAAGCAGAGAGTCCCCTTCCAAAGAAGCACCCTCTTCTTCACCAAGCATCTCTTTAACACACAATTAGTTGTTCCATCCAGTGTGCCCCCTGTAAAGGTGCGGAGGCTTGCTGGCTAGTGCGAGGACAGGAGTATTCAGAGCACTGGTAAATTGAATTAAAGGCGTAAAGGGCCTCATCTGCTTGCGCCTAGCAATGCCCCTGGGAGCCACTATTGAGTATGGTCATCATTCCTACGATGAATCTTAGATGTTTTCTATACTCTCTGATACGCCATCCAAACCAAAAGGGCAGATGAGCTACAGTGCAATAAAACCATTTCATTCAAGTTGGAGCTCGCTGCAGTCGTGTACTGGATGTGATTTTTAAAAGGCTGAAAAACGAGGCAAGTGGAAAAAATGCTCAATCCAAAAGAAACACTATTAATAAAAATATCAAGAAGGTGCTTTGGTATTTTGAAAAAAAAATTTGCACTAATTTCTTTTTTGGTTAAAAAAAATAAATAAAATGATGTCACTATAAATACAATGTTTTAAAGAGCAGGAAAGCCAGTGCTGGGCAGTAAGAGATGATAGTGCATTATTATTTTTGCCTAGAAACAAATGTGTGCGATTTAGATAAGGTCAAAAGCATACTGAATCCTTCCATAGTGGTTCATTATGTATTAATTGAGTTCAATTTTCAGAGCTACTTATACAGATAAAATTGTTTTACCTACATAAATCAGATCTGAAAATTGCCACCCCTCAATGCCACTAAATGTGCGTTGCTCCCAGGGGAGTGCTTAGGTCAGGGGAGATAGAGAATACACATGGATTGCATTTCAAATCCTGGCATATACTTTTCCAGCAAAATTCAAACCACAAGAAGCACAGGAACACAGGCGCAAGTGACCGCATATTTTTTTTGCACCTGTGGCAATTTTTAAAAAGAAAGTCCTCGTGCACTTTGAGTCATTGGTGCAAAGCTTGTGAGTAAAAAGTACACACGATCTTTGTCCCAATACAGAGAGTTTGAACATTGCCACCATAGTGACTTGTATTTCGCATTCTCTACTGCATACAATTTGGAACAAATTCAAATGGTAGCATTCAGAGAAAACTGAAAAAATAGTCCTGCTAGCACCCGAAAACAAGTTCTGTGCGAGCCAGAGAGGCAGCAGAATTCCAACTACTCTCAAGAGTAACTGCCTGCATTTCCAATCGGTATGATTACAAATGTTCAGTGTTAATTTTGCAAAGAAAAATTACTGAATTCTTTATAGACTTAGGGCACAGTCATTTCAGCTTATCTCACTGCCATTGAGAATTTGTGGTCTTTTGCAATATACACATTGAATATTTTAATGACACCTGGATCCAAATATCTGGTGTTGAAGTCTTGCCGAGAGGAACATGGCAGTGTAAGGTGCTTGAGTTTATAGAGCCAAGCCACTCAATTTGGAATGGAAAGTGAGCGAGTTCCTACCTTTCTGCTGGATGTAGACAACCGCCAGTATTGGGATCCATAGTGATAATGGTATCCCCTGCCTGATTCCCATCTTGTCTGGAGTTTCTGGGGAGGAACCACTCACTTGCACTTCACATGTGCCTTTTATAGAAGGAAACGTTGGCTGATACTCCAGAATATTTCCGACATGCTCTGGGAGAGGTGGGATTTCAAGAAACTGAGCATCTCTCTTCAGAGGAGGGCAAAAGTGAGTGCTCAATCAATCTGGCATGGTGCTGCCCAAGTAGGTTTGCAGTGAGGAGGACTACAATGGGGAAACTCTTAAAGGCATTAACCTGGTGGCTAATTGCTGCAGCACACTTGCTGCCCTCAAACAGACTAATTCCTACAGAGACTTGAGTTTTCCAAACTCAGCCTCCAAACAAAGGATGCAGAGTAGCAGGGTATCTTAGAGATCAGACTGTGCAGCACTTTGCTCATGCAGTACACCAACAGAATCGTCTCTCCCTCAAGAAAGAACAAATAGATCAAGCAGAAATAAAGAAATTCAATAAAAGTAACTGCATAGTGAGTGTGGCCATATGAACTCTGCAGTCTGATGAGGTTGTAGGCCTCTCTTCCATCAAAGAAAAACAAAAATCACAATTCTTGATAGGAATGAAATGTACTTTAGAGTTTGGATGAGGAGGAAAATGTGTGTGTATATGCGAAGGAGCTGGATACTTTGGATTTTTATTGTCCTTTGCTAAAATGATGTGCCCCCCAGTATCTTAATCTTGTTTCAGAGAGAAAATAAACATATTAGTCTATCACTAGCTGCAAAATTCCAGTATTTTCCCCCACTGCTCACGCTCAGTTCTCGAATCCCGATTCTCTTCACTTTTCTCAGGTTCTCTGACATGACAGCTGACATATCCAAAAAACAAAGATGAGATCTGGATTTCCCTGTTCCCATATGGGTAGTGAAGTTCCCAGGATACATGCTCAAAATCGAGGTTTATGCAACCCAAAAGTTTTGCTTTTCTGAAATATCTATGTTATGTAGACATAACAGTTGGAATCAATACTGCCAATCATTTTTAACAATCAAACTTGTTAATCTGTTCTTGATCAATGTATTGATTTGCAAGATCTCTGCAGGTTACATTTATTCATTTCTAACAATCTAGTTGATTATATTTCTCTCCTCATGTCTTTCAGAACCTTTCCCAGAATGTGCTAATTGCATTAGTGTTGAAATTAATTTCAAATAACTAGAAACAACTTGGTTGATTTTCACTTACAACAGAGCATGTGTATGAACTCTTAGCAGTAGAAAGAAATTGATCCTTAACCACTGGACATGCAGTGCATAGATGTTGTGCATCTGTTGAAAGATAATACCATTCTTTTGATAATATACATCCCTAAGTTATTATTCTAAGGTTTTGTTATTGGATGTTATGTTTCATTTATATTCCTTTTTGCTATACTACAATAATGTAAAGTGAACTGAAGAATACTATTATTTATAGTAGCATAATATAAAGTGAACTGAAGAATACTATTATTTATAGTAGTAATATCATAAGAATTAATTGTAAAATTGTAAGTTTATAGGAATAAAATGGTGTAAGAAAATGGCCCTAAAGGGCTGGATGACCCAAGTTTGATTCCCAGATCAGGTCTTCTGCTGCCTGGGCTGGAGATACTGTGGAGGAAGTACTCACAGCCCCTGGGGAGGGAGTCATGGTCAGTGCTAATGGTGACATCTAGTGGCTAGATTTAGGGTTTCTGATTGCAGGGTTCTGGAAGGAGTTCTGGTATTTGTCCTCCAGTTAAGGACTGTCATTGCAATGACTGGGCTAAGTGAGTTGGGAGGGGACGTAATATAGTGAAGAAATTCCTGGGTAGTTGCAATGGAGACTCATGGTGCTATAGCCCTAGAGAGGCCAGTTCCAATTGAGCTCACGGTGCTATAGCTCCAGAGAGGCCAGTTCCAATTGAGCTCACGGTGCTATAGCTCCAGAGAGGCCAGTTCCAATTGAGCTCATGGTGCTATAGCTTCAGAGAGGCCAGTTCCAATTGAGCTGGAAGCCTAAAGAAGCAGGAAGAAACTGCCAAGTCAAAAAAAAAAAGGTATACTCCTTCCAGAGATTCATTTGCCTGACCATACAATGAGTGTATAGTTGTCTTACATGAATTTAGGTGGTTGAAATCATTCAATCAGCCTTAAGCCTCACAGAATAGCTGAGGCGTGTAATTTTAGAAAAACAATGTATTTTTTGTCAGGTGTTAATTAAATTTATGTGATGTCCATACATTGTTCTTCTGACAGACTAATAATTAACTTCTTTTTTCAAAGTGAGAAATGATTAATAATGAGTGTGCACTGGATTTGCTACTGTGTAGTGCAACGCAGTGCTAAGGAAAACTGCAGGATAATAAAATATGTAAGAAATAACCATAGCTTGCTAAACTGCTCCTCTTCAGAAAAGTCGTTCAGTGTAAAAACAAAATATCTTGATTGCCTTTATGGCTGCTCTGTATCCTCCCAATACTACTGTCTACTATATTACACACACAGAGGCCGTCGAATCCTGCCTCCTTCTGATCACCTCTCAGCTCTCTCTACAGAGAAAAGGTAAAAACAAACTCCCTTACCATGTATCGGTAACAAAATCTCCAGCGGTGAAAATAATTCCTTCCCAATTCCAGATACTGAATGGTGAGCAACTCAGAATGGGTGGGTATGGTGGCTTTTGCTATGTAGTCGGAGCTAACTTCCCCAAAATGTTCCGGTCTCTGGCTCAGGCAGATTAAAGATGATGAGGTATTTTGTAAGCAATTGAAAGCTTGGCTCTTTCTACACGCACTTGGGAATTCAGGATGTGCATTTTTTTCTGTTTTAAGTTGTGTTGTACATTTTGTTTCAACTGTTGTGCAGGACAGCAATGTTTGTGTATGTCGTAATCCACTTAGGACGCCGATGGTGGAAATATGTGGAATATAAAAAATTATAAATAAATAAATATCAGGAAAGTTGAATATTTATTTATTTAGCACTTTTATATACCGATATTCAAGTAACAGAGTTACCAATCAAGTCGGTTTACATTCCAACAATAACCATGACATAAGAATGTCTTACAATAAACAGGATGATCGAACTTGGATACAAAGAACTGGGATTTCACAACATAAATAAGATAAGTAAGGAGACCGGCGAGCCTAATGCTAGCTGGTGTAAAGTTCTGAGATTAAGAGAATAGTAGCTTCCATATGAGCAGATACCCAGCATAATCTTCAAAAAAATACTTGCACCTCACAGGAGCAGGACCCATCATAGATATTCCATTAACACAGTCTACTCTGTCTGCAAGGACTGATTTACCCAAATACAGACAAAAGTGTTATTCACCTCCAAGTTGCCTTGGCAGGAGCAATTCCAGTCCAAACAGTTTCCTATTACTGCATGTTAATGGATGCTATTTTGCCTGGGGGAAAGGGAATAGGACATCTTGCTTTATCCATCTCTACTGGGGGTGGAAAACACAACTTCCTGTATCATATGCCTGGAATAGAATTCCTGAGTCAGTGCATTTTGATCCCTTTCTGGTCATATTCAAATCTATTTTAATAACTTTTTGAAACTGCTTTGAAATTCTAACCATTTCTCTATAATAAATACATTTCGCCATAGAATCTCGCTTGTCATGTATGGTTTTCTTGACCAGATTATAAGTGCCTTGGAGTAGGAATAATCAGTAAGAAAAGGGAGGGATGATGCCTTGGTGAGACCTCACCTGGAGTACTATGTCCAGTTCTGGAGCCCCTATAACTTACTGGTGCAGTAGTTAATACACTTAGCAGAAGGCCATGGGGATGACTAACCTTAACCTCACCTCGATGGAAAAGGGAATTTGATTCAGTCAACAACTAAGAGGGACCCGACTTCAATGGTCTGGGATACTGATACAAAAACATAAGGGAAAAAGCACAGGACTGCTTCTACAGCCAAGTCCATAAGCAAAGCACGTCAAGCAGTATTGTCTGAATTTTCAACAAGCTCTTCACCTAGTACAAAATGTTGCTAGCTGCAGTTTTTATAGGTTATCATAAGGCTTGGAGATAATTGCATGAAGTGGCAGTTACTACCTTAAGAAAAACATGGGAGTAAACTGCACAGAGTGGCAGTTACTACCTTAAGAAGCTTGTTGGGCAGACTGGATGGACCATTTGGTCCTTTTCTGCTATCATTTCTGTTTCTATGTTCTGTGTATTTGTACAGCACTGTATATGTCTAGTAGCACTTTAGAAATGATTCATAGTAAACATCTTCAGAGGGGGTGGCTGGGTTAGTCTGTTGTATCAAAAATGACAGAGACAGGTGGCACCTTACAGACTAACCCATTTATTGAGTCATGAGCTTTCATGGACCAGAGTCCATTTCATTAGCTGCATGAAGTGTACTACAGGAGGTTATGCATGAAGATAGGTGTGGGGGTGATACAGAACAAAGAGAAGGGATGGAATAGGGCAGGGCAGGGTGTGGAAAGGAAGCGTTAGTAGGATTATAGTTCAACCAACTGACAAGTGAGATAAGTAAGAAAAGACAGGATCATCTGAGAATTGTTAAGGTCATAGATACATGAAGTCATTGTCTCTGTTCAGATCTAGGATGATTTGTTCATTTTTTTGATGCGTTCCAATTCATCAGTTTCTTGCTGTGGTGTCCCTTTGAGGTTCCATTCTGTGGCAACCTTAAAGTCACATACAGAGTGTCCTGGAAGGTTGAAATATTCTCCTACTGGTTTCTGAATGTCACCATTTCCAATGTCAGATTTATTTTCATTTATTCTTTTCCTTAGGGATTGACCTGTTTGTCCAATATAGACAGCAGAGGGACATTGCTGGCAGGTGATGGCATATATTACATTGGAAGAAAAGCAGGTGAATGTTGTTGGGTCTAGTGAAGGTTAATATGGGAACAGAGTTGGCATCTGGGCAGGGACTAGTCCCTGAGTTTAGGTCATTGCTGTATAATTTGTGGTTGTTGGTGAATAACCATTTGAGGTTGGGGGGTTGACAGTAAGTCAGGATAGGCTTGCCATCCAAGGCCTGTGAGAGGGTGATATTGTCCAGCATGGGTTGTAGATCCTTGTTGATAAGTAATAGTTACTTAATTGTCATGAATTTCCTCCCGCTGGGGAACATGGGGGTAACTGCCGCTCCGTGCAGGTTACCCCCATGTTCTCTAATAGTGGCCTGGCCTGCCCCCAGTGTGATGGTAGGCCACAGGAGTCATGCAACCAGCTGGGGAGAGTGCTTGCAATAGTCGCCTGGGATATTGTGTTTCCTGGTGACAATCCTGGTCAAGAACAAACCAGAAATAAGCATGGAACCAAAACCTATGGGAAACGAAGGTTTAGAAGCAAAAGCAGTAGTATTGATTCACTGAGCTGCAGAACCAGTAAAAAGCCATGCCAGGAAGTAAATAGGATTCCCAAACAGATGGTGAGCCCTGAGGGTGAGTTGGGAAAGTGGAGCTCTCTCAGCCTAGGCTGCTGATGATCATCAGCCTCAGACATGCTCCAGGCCAGCTTGACAGGACAGCTCAATAGGTTCTGTATTGCAACTCCTCAGGTCATGGGATCAAGCTAGTGCTGCTGCAGTTATCAACACTGATGTTCAGGTGAGAGTAAAACATTCGGCAGAGAACATCATGAGGCAACATGATATCTTTAAAGCATGGCAAAATGCAAACTTTCAACATTTAGCCCAAATCCGTCAAGTGTCAGTGTACATGAAGGGTTACTTTCCTACAAAACGCATGTGCTCGGTCCCTACAGATAGCACCATAAGTGAACAGACATGAAATATTCTGACAAAAAATAATAATATAAGCGTTACAACAAAAACTCTGAGAGTAATAGGAAACAGAGCTACTTTATGGCATCTGCTGGGTAATTGTGACCCAAATTGGCTACTGACGGAGATGGAATGCTGGGCTCGATGGACTTTAGTCTGTTCCAGCATAGCACTACTTCTGTTTTTATATTTTTACATGAATATAGACTACTTCTCTTACAATAGCCCAGGTTGGTACCCTGCTGCAGCCCATAATGACTGTAGTATGGATTGATGCTCCTTAATCAATCAGCTGCCGCTGGATGAGTCTGTCTGGCTAACTTAGCTAACTGGCTATCTTTTGAATATAGACCTCTGGATGCATTAGTCATCCTTGTTTTCTTTAAATAAAATTACTATTTCTATTATTCTATAACAAATTAGACAAATGCCTATTCTTGAGCCCCGAATGCAGTAGTCTGCACTTTTCCGCATTACATTTCATCTGCCAATTCTGCAAAATTAGTGAGTCCTGCTTTGTATTTATTTACATTATGATAAAGTTTGGCATCATCTGCAAAAATGATAGCATTGCTATTTATTCCTTTCTCTAGGCCAATTCTAAAAATAATGTCCCCTTTTCTACCTGTCCTTCTTATTAGGCTAGGAGTAGTACTTTGTGCACTGAAAACTCAGCTTCTCTGCTTCTTTCTTGCAGCTGTCTCTGCCTCTACCTGCTGGTTCCCTAGACACTGTGTTGGGGACTGTTTAGTGAAGAAGCAGACAGTGGTATCTCGCACTTCTTTATTTGCTTCCATAGCAAGCAACCCAGTCAACATGCACACGTAACAAAATAACTGAAAATTACAAAGAAACCGACACATAAGAACATATAGAAAAACACTACTACTACTACTACTACTACTACTACTACTAATCATTTCTATCCCAGAACAAAATAGAGCCCCCAAAGGGCTCACACAATACCTCTCAACCATTACATGATGCAATTGTGTATCTACAAATGCATATTGGTCACTCAACACAACTTGATGGAAAGAGAGGTGCCTATAGCAATGTTTCATCCTAAAGTTGTTGAGACAATGTGACCCTCTACAGAAGGAGGATCAATATTATCCTGAGAATACAGAGCTGTAGGTGCTTTGGCTGCAGTGCAGGCTGTCCTTGAATCTCTTCTACAACTGTGTCACTTACAAATAGGAATTTTTGTTACTGGTCAACGTGACAGTGCCAGTCTTCTCCATCTGTGGTTTGTGCCCTATCGGAAACAGGTCCCGTAACTACAGTAAATGTAGCAGAAATCCACCTTAGACCAGCTCTTTGCAAAAAGGACTTGAAGAATAAAGAAAGGCAAGGATGATTATGATCTACTTTTGTTGTAGGTCTTCAAATAGCTCTGAAAAATGACAAAACATCCCATATGCAACTTAACTGGATAGACCCTAGTAGTTGGACATGGAGTGGTTTGTTAAGCAAGAAGAAACCTGGCCAGCAAATCACATTCACTAATCCTTAAAAAAACATCTTTGGATGTTTACCATTCTTTCAGCATACCTATTTACTTAAAGATAATATTTATTTATTTATTTGTTTTTATATACCGATATTCACCCAAGGGTATCACATCGGTTTACATAATTACTAGTGAGATGGTGTGATTACAGGTCACATTATCTTTACATTGAGATGATGAAAAACTACAGTGAATTATAGTATTGTAGAGAATAGAATTATAACATTTTAGAAACACTACAGCTTATTTTAGTGGCAGTATAATAGCTACCGATTGCTTTGATTATTAAGTGTCTTCATTGTAGGATATGTGTGGGTGGGGATCTGTTTGGTAGTGGTCGTTGGAGATGACGTGGAGATAACTGTTGTCAGGGTAGGCTATTTGGAATAGCCATGTTTGTAGTAATTTCTTAAATATCTGTGATGAGGGTTCCGTTCTGAGATTTGCAAGTAGTTTGTTCCATAGTGCGGGTCCTGCTTTTGAGATTGCTCGTTCACGTGTTGAGGTGAGTTGGGCCTGTTTGTTGGAGGGAATGGAAAGTAATCCGGAGTTGTTGGATCGTAGGTTTCTTTGGGAGGTGTATGGGTGAAGGCTCTCCTTTAGCCAGTCAGTTTTTTCATTGTTAAGGGAGTTGTATATTAGGGTAAGGGTTTTATATTGAATTCTGTGGGTTATGGGGAGCCAGTGGAGGTCTTTTAGTATGGGGGTGATGTGTGTGGAGCACTTACTGTTTGTAAGGGATCTGGCTGCCGCATTTTGGAGTAGTTGGAGAGGTTTGAGGGTGGAGGTTGGGAGCCCAAGGAGGATGGAGTTGCAGTAGTCGAGTTTGGAGAAAATGAGGGCTTGGAGTACGGATCGATAATCTTGATTGAGTAGTAGGGGGGTTTAATTTTTTTGAGGATTTGTAATTTGAAATTGCCTTCTTTTATTATGGTGTTGATGTAGGTTTTCAGGTTGAGTTCGGAGTCTAGGGTGACGCCTAGGTTTCTTGCATTTGTGATGAGATGGTTATAAGAGGAAAAATGGTATCAGCCTGGATTAGCTTGAATTTTTCAGAGATAAAAGTAGTCCCGTTATCAGACACAATAACAGCTGTAGTAGGGATTTGCATGTAAAAATGTTTCATTTTGTGTCATTATAACATTTTGTTGTCATGTTTTTGTTTCATTTGTGTCATTTTCTGCTATCTGTTGCATGTATGTCATTTTGTATCTTCATGTAAAAAAAATTGGCATTGGATCTGGGATCCCCCATCCCGTTCCCACCTCCTGCCCATCTTTAAAAAAACAAAAAAATATCATCTAGGCCCCCCCATGTGTATAATAGAGAGTAGCTCTGGGCCTCTGGCTACCCCCAAATCCCCCTTCAACCTTCCCCTTAGTATCCCCCAAACTCCCCAATGCCAAGCCAGCAACAGGGTTTCCCTTACCTGCTATTGGCTTACCTCCAACACTGGTCTGACTAAAGATAGCCAATGAAGCTAATATAGTGTTGCGTTGTTGTCAGAACAACACTATGCTAGTTTAGCTACTAGAGTAATGTTGCTCTGACAACACAATGGTTCGCTGTCTGTCTGTAGTATAGTGGAAGCAGAAAAGGAGAATCCTGCTGATGGCTTGCAGAGTTTTAAGGGGTTCTGAGGGGAAGGTGGATCAGAGAGGGATCAGGGTCAGGGCCTGGAACCACTTTTTGTTACAGACATTGGTTGGGAGTGGAGTGTAGACCCGGACAGAATTACTTTTTAAAAGATAATCAGGAGGGGCTTCCCTAGACTTGACACCACTTTTTTTTAACAGTAGGCAGGATTGTCCCAAACACAGACTGCGGGTGAAGGTAGGTGCGCCTGAACCAGAGAGGATGTTTTTAAAAAAGAGGGCATCAGAAATGTTATATGGTTTATGTCATTTTGGATGTATAATAGCACAAAAGAACATGTCAAATGTTGATATTTTTATGTCATTTGCAAATGGAAAGCAATCCCCAGCAATAGCTATCAAAGGGCAGTGGTTGCACAGCAGGTGTTTAAGATGAGGTTAAGGTTAAGCAGACTTCAGGCTATTTTGAGTAGGGGGTCCATAACTATCAGGATGTTTTCAGATTTTTGTTCCAGCTACAAACAAGCAATAGCACTAGGCCCTAGAACAGCATTACTATTCTTCCCAATACGGAGAAGGAGAGGCTTAGTGATTGGAGCAGGACTGAGAATTAGAAAAGACAGGGGTCAAATCTTATTTTCCCCATTGACACCCATTGTGCAAGTTGCTTTATTTCCCATTGCCTCAGGTACCTATTCAGATTGTAAACAGTTTGGGGCAGGGATTTACTGTAACTGAATTGTAAAAATACTGTAAGCTGCCTTGAGCATTACTTGGAAAGGCGGGCAAAATGTTCGGCTGTATTATTATATACTTCTTGTGGGGGAAAACAGAAGAAGCTGGACTACATCAAAAACACACATTAGCAGAATACCTCAAATTGATCAAACACACAGAGAACACAGGAAATCCCTCACCAAACTCAGAATAAGTGACCACAAATTATAAATAAAATATGGAGACAAAAATTGAACCCTTTCCCATTCAGTCTGACCCTTCCCCTCCCAGGTTGCATCTTATGAAGTGGATTCTTGTCCTCAAGCCTCAATAAATTGGTTCGTCTAAGGTGGCCACTGGCCTCTTTCACTTTTGCTGCTAAAGAATAACACAGCTGCTACTCTAGAAGTTTTCACGTTCCCTGCCAGGCAGGAGGGGAGGAACTGAATTAGGATCCAGAGTTGTTCTTTGCTCTGGCTCATCCATTGTAGCTTCCCCCCCCTTGCCCTCAGTTAGGTGCAGGACAGGAAGGGAAGAAAGAAATAGGAATGGGAAAACAACAGGAGGGAAGGAACTGGATTAGGGAGCAGAGTGGCTCTGCTTTTCTCTGTCTACCTGAGCCTCACCCCACTCCTCAGCCTATTCCCTGCGCGCTGCCTGGGAGGAAAGGAGCTGGGGCTGGAATGGGAAGACGCCCTGTTCTCTGCTGCCTGTCTTTCAGGCATTGTGAGCTCACGAGCAATAAAAGCCCTGGTGTTGCTCCAAAAATTGTTGCGCTCTAGGCAGCCACCGAGTTTGCTTAATGGAAGAAGCAGCCCCGAACCCCACTGGTCATTTTTATCTTCACTGAGCGCTAATCTGAGTTCTGTCGCTTAACCATTTCCCCTCCTATTCCCTTCCAAGCTAGTTTATCGGTCTTCGATGCGGAACACTGTCAAAGCCTGAAACATCTGTTTATGCGCTTATGATCCCGTACTACTGTCATCGCATCACAAAGTCAGTCAGGTTCATCTGACAGGTTGCCTGGGCTCCTGTGGTCTACTTGTTTCAACACCCTGCGCCATCCTTTTCTTTATTAACGTCACCATTGTTTTTCCCCACTACCAAAGTCTTGATTTTTCTCCATGAAGAGGAATGAGCCGCTGGTGTGTCACTTAGTATTTGAAGAATAGAAAGCAGGGGGTAGGGGGAGGAGGAGGGGGTTCTTGTTCCTGCAGTTAACTTTGAAATTTTGTCCTGTGCCAAAAGCTACAGAATATGCTAAGCCTATTTAGAATGTCACCCGTCTCTGTTTCGCACAACAATGCAACGCTCGTTCACAAGTGCTATCTATTGTTAAATTGAAAAATTTCTAATAAAGGAGTGTGCCAGTGGGGAACAAAACGTGTCAAATAAAATAGACTGACATAAGAAGAACAGTACAATGAAATGGATTGAGTTCGTTTGATATTTAACTTTCCAGACCTTTCCTAGGTAGAATGTGTAAGAACTGCATGACCCAGTACAGCAGGTCTCAAGAGCAATAGATTCTGGAAATGAGAAAAGGCAAAAGCACAATTCTGCTTAGTTGTAGCAAAGTACTTTTTGTTTAGGTAATAGTTTATGGAAATGATCTGTTAAGTGCGGTCTCAGTCCTTCACGTACAGAGACATGTTCGTGAATGTGCACAATTGCACCTCATTATCAGGCCAGGATTTATGGAAAGGCGCATTAGTCTGTGTCTAGGGAGGTATAAACCCTGGGAAAACCTGTGCAGCAAACCGTTTGTTGCCCCCAGTCCAATCCTGTGGCTCCTGGCAGCCACAGGGCAGAAGAGGACAGTTGCGGGCTCTTCCGCCCTTCTGCCCCTCTGCCCATACAGTCTGTTGCGACTAAAGAAAAGCCATTGCCCTCCCCTCCTCAATGTGGCTTCTCAAGGCAGTTAAAATGTCTCTGCACCCTTCTCCCCTCCCCCCCCCCAAGGTCCTCCAGGGTCATAGAAGAGATGCTACTGTCTCCTTTCTAATGCAGCCTGTGGAGCTGAAGAGCCACCGCTGCCATCCTGCCTACCTTCCAATGTAGCCCACAGAGGCAGAATTGAGTACTTCTGTACTTCCTGTCTACATGGCCTCCAGAAACAGAGCCACTGCCTGGCTCGCCTTCCATTGCTGAGCCAAAAGGGTAAAATGAAATAAGGTGCGGGCGGGCAGGGCAGGGAATGTAATCTGAGGTCTGCGGCAAGGATTACGATTGGATTTGAGGTCTGCGAGTGGGGGAAGAATGGAATTGGATTTGAGAAGAGAAGAAATTTGATGTCTAAAGGGGTCTGCAGGTCTGCAGCAAGGATTACGATTGGATTTGAGGTCTGCGAGTGGGGGAAGAATGGAATTGGATTTGAGAAGAGAAGAAATTTGATGTCTAAAGGGGCAGGGAGGAGGATTAAGGGATCTGGGTTCTAAGGAGGGCAGAGAATAGAATTGGAGGTAGCCGAGGAGTAGAATGGAATGTAAGGTCTATCACAGAGCAGATTTGAAGGCTATGAGTAGAGAATGCACTTGGGGGTGGGGGGTGAGGAGATGGGAGAATGGAATCAGAAATCAGGGAGAATGGAATCTAAGGTCTGAGGGGGATTAACGGACGGCTTCCTTGCTTTACTGTGCAATATTTAAGAGAATTAATTTATTCCTGGTATTCACCAATGTCAAGAAAATGGAAAACAACAATATACATTATTTTAATACATAAGCAAAATCAATAAAAATCCACCCAACTGCTAATGAACAATGAAAGAATTTAAAATCATGATCACAGTTTACTGTACTTTTCCCCCTCTCAAATGAATAGGTCTATGTAACGTATAGTAATATAGTAATGATGGCAGATAAAGACCAAATGGTCCATTGAGTCTTCCCAAGAATTTGCTTATGGTAGTAACTGCCGCTCCTTGCAGGTTACCCCCAAGAGTTCTGTTAAGAGTAATAACTGCCGCTCTGTGCAGGTTATCTCAAGCAGAAATGTTACACCACTCCCTTCATTTTCAACCTCAAGCCTTTAAGGATCCGCAGTGTTTGTCATATGCCTTTTTGAATTCATTTACTGTTCTTGTCTTCACTACTTCTTCTGGGAGGGCATTCCAGGCATCCACCACCCTCTCCATGAAGAAATATTTCCTGATATTGGTATCAAGGCATCCCCTTTGGAGTTTCATATCATAACCACTAGTTCTACCATTTTCTTTCCAACGAAAAAAGTTGGAAGTTTGTGAATCATTAATGGCTGTCATGTTCCTGAAGGTCTATCATTTCTCCCCTGGTTATTAGTCAGTTTGTCACCCTGCACCTCCTCTCTCCAGAGTATAAATATTTAGATCTTTCAGGCTCTCCTCGTAAGTCAACCCAGTGCCCACACCATTTTGGTCGACTTCCTCTGGACTGTTTCCATCCTGTTTCTATTCTTTTTGAGAAATGGTCTTCAGAACTGCACACAGTACTCCAGGTGAGGACTCACCAAAAAACCAGTATAAGGGCATTATCACCTCCCTTTCCCTGCTGGTTATTCATCTCTCTATGCAGTCCAGCATTTTTCTGGATCTAACTACTGCTTTGTCACATTGCTTCATTGCCTTCATATTACCAGGCACAATCATTCAAGGTTCCTGTTCTAGTCTGTGCACAGTAGTCAGAGCAAGGGTCTGTAATGCCCTAGGCAGACCAATGTAACACCATCTCCTCCCCCCCCCCCTCAATGCAAACCCCACCCTGAGTTAAATGTGCTCTCTGACAGTGGTAGATATATAGAGTTATGGTTACCCTCTTACAGTGCTCTCGTTCTCTCTCTCATTTATGAAAATGGTGCCCCAGTGGCATGCCGCCCTAGGCTCCCACCTAATGGTCATGCCTGCCTTGAGTCTTTCGCCCCTATCACATACAGCTCTTTTGGATTACTGTACCCCAGGTGCATGACTCTGTATTTCATGGCATTGAATTGCAGGTGCCAAATCTTTGACCACTCTTCTAGTTTTCCTCTCTTTTCAGTCTCCCTACTCTTTCAGGCATGTCCACTCTGTTGCTTATCTTGGTATCATCTGCAAAAAGGCAAGCTTTCCTTCTAACCCCTCCGCAATGTCACCAGCAAAGATATTAAACAGAACCGGTCCCAAAACTGATCTTTGAGGCACTCCAAAACACCATTCTCTCATCAGAGCAGGTTACATTTACCATTACATGTTGTCTTCTGTCAATCAACCAGTTTGTAATTCACTCCAGTATCTTGGTGCCGACACCCAAGCTTCTCATTTTATTCATGAGCCTCCTATGCGGGACCTTATCAAAAGCTTTGTTGAAATTCAAGTAAATCATATATCATTAATATTAGATATACGGCTATAATTTAGACAGTTAGGTGTCTGAATATGGCAAAACTTGTCATTTAGATAGTCTAAATGGCTTTTAAATATTGACTTCTAAGCCTTTACTAAATATTGCATAAGGGGGTAGTTTTCAGCTGCCCACATTAGAGATGTGAATCGTGTCCTCGATCGTCTTAATGATCGATTTCGGCTGGGAGGGGGAGGGAATCGTATTGTTGCCGTTTGGGTTTTAAAAATATCGTGAAAAATTGTTAAAATCGTGAGCCAACCCCCTAAAACCCACCCCCGACCCTTTAAATTAAATCCCCCACCCTCCCGAACCCCCCCAAATGCTTTAAATTACCTGGTGGTCCAGAACGGCGGCGGTCCGGAACGGCCCCCTCAATTGAATCCTTTTGTCTTCAGCCGGCGCCATTTTGCAAAATGGCCGCCGCAAAATGGCGGCGGCCATAGTCAAAAACGATTCGACGCAGGAGGTCGTTCCGGACCCCCGCTGGACTTTTGGCAAGTCTTGTGGGGGTCAGGAGGCCCCCCCAAGCTGGCCAAAAGTTTCTGGGAGTCCAGCGGGGTCCGGAACCCCTGCTGAATGACCTCCTGCAGTCGATCTCCTGCCGGCGCCATTTTCCGTACGGAAAACGATTCGCGGCAAGAAATCGCTTCCTGAACCCCGCTGGACTCCCAGAAACTTTTGGCCAGCTTGGGGGGGCTTCCTGACCCCCACAACACTTGCCAAAAGTCCAGCGGGGGTCCGGAACGACCTCCTGCGTCGAATCGTTTTTGTCTATGGCCGCCGCCATTTTGCGGCAGCCATTTTGCAAAATGGCGCCGGCTGAAGACAAAAGGATTCAATTGAGGGGGCCGTTCCGGACTGCCGCCGTTCTGGACCACCGCTGGATCCCCAGGTAATTTAAAGCATTTGGGGGGGATTCGGGAGGGTGGGGGATTTAATTTAAAGGGTCGGGGTGGGTTTTAGGGGGTTTTAGTGTGTCGGTTTTCCTGCCCTCCCCTTCCCCCAATTTACGATTTTTTAATGATAAATCGGGGGAATTGGTATTGTATCGTGGCCCTAACGATTTTTGACGATTTAAAATATATCGGACGATATTTTAAATCGTCAAAAAACGATTCACATCTTTAGCCCACATTGCTGAAATCGTTATCCTTTGGAGGGTCAGGATATTTATTGAGGGCAGGAGGATCACACCAATCTTGTTGCAGGGGTGGGTGAAAGCAAATGAAATTCCCCTTACTAAATGGGTATTATACTTTGGACTGGTTAGCATGGGGGATTTCAAGATAAAGTGTGTGGATCCTCACTTTTTGTGATGACATTCATATTAATATTATCCAATAGCATGCTACTGAGTAAGCAGCATATGCAGAGTCCAAAAATGTTTCAGTTCATTCAAATCATAGATTACGGTTATTTATTAGGTTTGTTTCAAACAAAAAAAATTTTTTGTTTTATTTATTTGTTTACCATTATAATCCATGGGGGAATTACAGGCTATTTTGTGCTTCCAAATTGGGCTTTTCTAATAATCAATTCTAATGAAACTGGTCCGTAGACATCATTAGAAGGGTGAAGGCGTGCTGACACATCAAGCCTATATCAACATGGCATTGAAAGTGGCATGAAGAACCCAAGGACCCACAGTGGGGCAAAATAGTATCAGCAGTGGCAGGAGTTTTCCAAGGAACAAAATAGCAGGAGGAGTGGCCAAATCACCCCAAGGCTGCAAAAGTGGGTTAAAGGGCACCAACAAGCCTCTCAAGGCTGTGTGGCATGAAGGGCTGTGTGGCATGAAGGGCTGTGTGGCATGAAGAGCTCAAGGCATCATGAAGGGGGGAAAAAAGGACCAAAAGAGAACCACTAAGGCAGTGAAAAAGGGTAAAGCAAGTGAAAAAGTGGCACAAAGATCCCAAAGCATCATAAGATGTGCAAAGCAAGCACCCACAGTGGCAAGAATACCCCAAATCTTCAACTGAGAGTCAAAGGACACCAACCAAATTGGTAGATAGCCCTAGGCAAGGAGAAACCAGAGGAAATCCCTGCAGGAGACCTGATGCCATTTCCGTATGTTATCATTAAGTGAAGGAACTGGCTGTTTAGACTTGGTCTTCACTGAAAACTAAGAAGCTACTGTCTTGAGGCACCAAATGCTCTTTAGCCACTAGTTCTTCAATATCCTGTGATTCAGGGAATGCAGCACATGAGCTTTCTTCTGAATCAGTGTTTTCTTTTTTTTTTTGCTTACCTCAGAAGCAGCAATCATGGAGGACACAGTCCTGGTTCTGGGTGCTGCACTTCTGCAGCCCTTGCCTTTTGCTGTGGTACAATGCATCAAAGGCTAAATACTGGATGAGACCAATAATCATAAGACAGACCAGACAGTTTGGTTACAAGAGTAATTGGACAAAGTATTGTCAGATTGAACCACAGCAGGGCAGGAATTCAGAGGCAGAGCCTGCACCTCTGCTTCATCTTGACCCTTATAGTTCCCCTGCAGATGCAGAAAAAACTCAGGAGAGGTGAGTGTAGTGGCAGTGGCTCTATGTAGATAGAGCTTCCACCATCTCCATTTGCCTTTTCACCATTGCTGCCTTGGCTTCCATTGATCACTGTTGGATTGGGCCTGAAAGAAGGGATGCTTCCTCCTGCCACACATCTGTGGGCTGATTAGCCTGTCCCAAAGGGAAGGAAAGAGTGAGAGAGGCCTCTTCTGCTCTTGTCTCCTGACTGATTCCCGCAGCTATCATGTCCACATTGTGCTGGCTAGCCTGAAGAAGAGAGCTGCTACCAGTAAGGAGGAGGGAGGGATTGTAGCCTGGGAGTCAAGAGAAGGGGAACATTTGGGGATGCTCATGCTGCTAGAGAGAAGGGGAATAACAGGTAGAAGGGAGAGGAAGAAAGGAGGAATACTGGAAAGATGGTCAGCGGACAGAGCATGAGGAGTCCAGGAGCGGGGGAAATCAGGGGATAGCATGCAGAGGGAGAGGTTCAGAGGGATGTTAGGAAGAAGGTGGGAAAAGAGGAGGAAAGGGTGCTCGGGAGGATGGCGGGGTCAAGGGGATGGTGGGAAGAAAATGGGGGAGGAGCAGAGGATGAGAAGGAGAAGGGGCTCAGAGGGATGGTGGAAAGAGGGAGGGGGAGGAAGGCTCAGGGGGATATGGCCAAGAATTTGCCAAGAATCCCACAATAAGATATGCCATACTGGGTCAGACCAAGAGTCCGTCAAGCCCAGTATCCTGTGTCCTACAGTGGGCGACCAAATCACAAGTACCTGGCAAGTACCCAAACATTAAACAAATAGATCCCAAGCTATTAATCCTTATTGATTAATAGCAGTTTATGGACTTCTGCTCTAAGAACTTATCCAAACCTTTTTTAAACCCAGCTACAATAACTGCTATAATCACATCCTCTGGCAATGAATTCCAGAGCTTAATTATGCATTGAGTGAAAAAGAATTTTCTCTGACTTGTTTTAAATGAGCTACTTGCTAACTTCATGGAATGTCCCCTACTCCTTGTATTATCATAACCAATTCACATTTACCCGTTCAAGTCCTTTCATGATTTTGTAGACCTCTATCTTATCCCCCCTTAGCCATCTCTTCCCCAAGCTGATAAGTCCTAACCTCTTTGGCCTTTCCTCATAGGGGAGCTGTTCCATCCTCTTTATAATTTTGGTCGCCCTTCTCTGACTTTTTCCAGTGCAACTATATCTTTATTGAGATGCGGCAACCAGAACTGCAAACAGTATTCAAGGTACGGTCTCAACATGGAGCGATACAGAGGCATTATAACATCCACCATTTTGTTCGCCATTCCCTTCCTAATAATTCCTAAACTGGTATATAACTTTCGGTATTGTTATTGTATGTTCTATGTATTATGTATTGTTATCTAAAGAGAGGTGGTGGAGGGTTAAATAATTTTGTGGAAACAAGGAGTGCCTCACCAAAACTGCTGAGAGCCCCTTGGTAAGTAACTGACAGCACATTATAGATAGTATAATAAGACAAACTGGTGTGTCCCCTTGGCTTTTGCAATATGGTTGGTTCACATTATAAGGCCAGCAGAACTCTGTTCTGTGTTATTACATGATCCTTTGGGTAAGGGGAGGATGCCTTATGATTGTTGTCAAAATCTCAGGATGGGAAGGGTTTTTTGGGGTTTTTTTTAAAGTACCTAGCAATGCTTCTGTAGAAATGAAAATAAGAAAAAAATGTTAAATTGAATGTTAATAGAATATTCAATGTAACAGCAGACCTCCCCTCCCCCATTAGCTTTCCTCTCTAGTCCTCGAGTTTGGTGGGATATCCAGTTACCGTCCATGGAAAAGGGGATATTTACTCTGAGCTGGGGTTCTATGCACTTTTTATACTAAGGGCCTCTCTATCCATGCAAATAAGATAAAGGCACAAGTTGCTCATTTGTTTTGAATTAGACTTGGACTGTCTGGAATGCTCTAGAGCAGTTAAGTTTCACAATACCGTAAACTGGTTCTCCTCTGGGGACAGGAATGAACCCCAGTCTTAAAATATGAATGCATCGTGGGAAAACGTAGTGATGCTGAGTGAATAAAAACCCGTGAACCCTTCACAAGTAAGACTACATTCTAAATTTCTCCCTGGGTAAGCGAGTGCACGTTTTGCCTTTCAGCTTGAAGATATAAAATGAGTCTGTTTGGTATACGTTGAGCTGTTTGCTGACCTTCATTGTGCACTGCTGTGATTTATGTCCAGAGGGCTTTGATCTAAAGAATGCTTGTTTAAGCATTTTAATAAGAGCTCCTAAATTTGACACCTTGTGAAGCACAACATCCTGGATAAACAGGACACACACACACCACAGTCCTTTGGCACTGTGAAAATGCAGCTAGCCTCCTTTAATAATATGTCAGTACTGAAACTACAGATCCTATAAGAAAGTACAATTCTATAAGAATGTTTCACGTAATACTGTAACATGCTTTTCCTCCTTCTCCACTCTGATGCTGCAGTCCATCCTTTCTCAAACTGATACAGGAAAAACACGCGTACAATCAAGTGGAAGTTGCTTACCTGCAACTTGTGTTCTCAGAGGACAGGTGAGTTCTTGCTGGTGGGTGAGCTGGGGCAGAAGATTTACTCAGAAGCTTCTAGAAGTTTTTTGTATGCTTGACTGAGCATGTGCATCATGACCCACATCTCTGGGGCAATTCCTAGGTTCTATTTGCACAGGAAGGGAAGAGAAGGCAGGAGGGTGTTGTGATGGCCTGCATCCCGCTGTGCTCTGTAATATCGGTTACAGGTAAGCAACTTTTTGCTTTCTTCAAGGACAGACAGAAGGCTAAGTCCTCACCAGCGGGGAATCCCTAGCTGCCCTAAACAAAAACAGGGGAAAAAACAAGTAGGAAAAAAAGTTGGCAAAGGGCAAAACTGTTTGTGGTGGCAGTTGGGCATTTTCCTTATTATTTCCTTCTCTTTTTTAGGGACAGCCTGGAAGGAAAGGTAATGGTCTCTAACGGGGGAAAGACTTGGATTCTAAACCTCACATGGTCCCCACAGGACAGACTGACCAAACCGAATGTCAGGTCAGAAGTCCCTACCCAAACAATAGTGAGTTGAATGCGTGCAGAGAACTCCTAACTTAGGGAGGCAAGACATACGCTTGGCTCTTTCTTCCCCCTCTCTCTCAATAAAACAACACACACTTTATGGCATTACAAAAGGCCGCAGTTTATTCTTCATAACCCGAGCCCGCACAACTACATTTTTTACGATTGTAACACTTATAACAATTATAGCAATGCCCCCCCCTCCTCCTTCCTTCCACGCCTCTACCACCACGTCCCAGTGGTAAGGTATACAATCCCTCCCCTTTCTTTCTTACCCCGCCTCGTCCCAGCGAGGGTAATCCGTGGCCTTGAGCTTCAGCCCCCTGCTAGCTGGCCTTCTCGTTTAGAGCCCCCCTAACTACATGAGATTCACCCCCCCCCTCCCAAAGGCCCTTTTAACAATGCATTATTGACAAATACAACTTGGGCTCGGGTTTCCGCCACCAACAAGGACGACCTGGATCGGCCTTGTTCCCCCACTGTGGCCCTTTATTGTTCTACAATCACTTTTTCCAGTCCTTCCTGCAAGGCATTGTTGAACAGATCCATGCCTACCTACGACAGGTGCACTCCGTCTCCCCTAAACAGCCCCTCCTCCACATCCCATGCCCACTTGTGCCTGACCCAAAACCCCCCTTGCGTAAGCACCCGCCTACCTATTTGTCTGTTTAATTTCTTTACACCCCTCTTCCACAAGGGCTCTTTTCTGCATTTCAATCGAACAATTATGTCTGACCAGCCCACCCTAATGCTAGGCCACTCAATCATGAACCCTCGC
Organism: Rhinatrema bivittatum; assembly: GCF_901001135.1. Lineage (NCBI taxonomy): Eukaryota > Metazoa > Chordata > Amphibia > Gymnophiona > Rhinatrematidae > Rhinatrema > Rhinatrema bivittatum. The sequence goes on along the minus strand of NC_042631.1, from coordinate 40,755,372 downwards.
TAAGTCCTTCCTGAATCATGCTATCAATTCTCTACACGACCCCCTCCCTATATCATTGCCCCCTAAGTGTATTAATATAATTTTTGGCACCCCCCCAAACTTCCACCAGCTCTTGCAGGAGGAATAACAACTCAGCCCATCTCATTTCCCATTTGCCAAACCATAAAATCCTCCAATTCAACCGCTCTGGTTGCAGATGCTCCCCGTAAGGTGTTTGCACTGCCCGTCATTGTGCCCAGTGGATAAAGGAGTGACCCACGACCCAAGCACACTCCTGTGCTCTAAGAACCCCTCTCAGCTCTGTAAAAGAAGAAAATCCAATTAGTAACCCGAATAGCCCACTCATCCCCCCACACCTGGTTGCTTATTTCCTAACAAAGGATGTGAAAGCTTTTGATTTCCATCTACCAATAGCTTTCATCCCAGCCGCTGACATGCTGCTTTCTGCCGCTGTAGTCGCCGCCCCTATACAAAAGGAATGAGAACTGTAACATTCCACATTCCAACCCTGTCTGCCCACTACCATTTTCAAAACTTTTGTAAATTGAAAGCTGGTTAACGGAGCACCGTCTTCATGTACTAGGAAGTAGGGATGTGAATCGTTTTCCATATCGTCTTAACGATAGAAATCGTGTGGCAGGGCAAGAAAATCGTCTTAGGCACGATTTTTTAGTTAAAAAATCGTTAAAAATCGTTTTTTCCGATTAGTGCGCACTAACTCGAGTTAGTGCGCACTAACTGAAAATGATACAATTTGACACTTTTCAGGTCAGTTAAGGTCAGTTTAGGAATGAATATGTATTCCTATTGGCTGCCCTCTTATTTATTCATGTTACCAAGTTTCCTACTGACAGTATATGGGGGATGGGAAATGGAAACAGTTGGTAGCTTGACAAAACAAGTAATGTGATCAGTCAATGTGACTAGAACTTGTGCCCTAACCCTGATACCAGGGGTATTGTGATCTTCCTGCACACAGTGCCCTATCCCTATTAATACCAGGAGTGTTGTGATCTTCCTGCACACAGTGCCCTACCCTAATACCAGGGGTGTTGTGATCTTCCTGCACACAGTGCCCTATTCCTGATACTGGGGGTGTTGTGATCTTCCTGCACACAGTGCCCTATTCCTGATACCGGGGGTGTTGTGATCTTCTTGCACACATCCCGGTATCAGGGATAGGGCACTGCATGCAGGAAGATCACAACACTCCTGGTATTAATAGGGATAGGGCACTGCATGCAGGAAGATCACAACACTCCTGGTATTAATAGGGATAGGGCACTGCATGCAGGAAGATCACAACACCCCTGGTATCAGGGATAGGGCACTGTGTGCAGGAAGATCACAATACCCCGGAGGAGTGAGGGTCAGGCAGCTCCCCCCTGTCTGTGAAGCCAGCCTCTCACTAGTAATGCAGGGAGGGAGCTGTCTCAGACTTCACCATCCTCCCCCCCCCCCCTCACCCACACACCATTCACTAGCTGGGACATGGGGGGAAGTCAGGAGTGAGGGTCAGGCAGCTCCCCCCTGTCTGTGAAGCCAGCCTCTCACTAGTAATGCAGGGAGGGAGCTGTCTCAGACTTCACCATCCTCCCCCCCCCCCCTCACCCACACACCATTCACTAGCAGGGACATGGGGGAAGTCAGGAGTGAGGGTCAGGCAGCTCCCCCCTGTCTGTGAAGCCAGCCTCTCACTAGTAATGCAGGGAGGGAGCTGTCTCAGACTTCACCATCCTCCCCCCCCCCCCTCACCCACACACCATTCACTAGCTGGGACATGGGGGAAGTCAGGAGTGAGGGTCAGGCAGCTCCCCCCTGTCTGTGAAGCCAGCCTCTCACTAGTAATGCAGGGAGGGAGCTGTCTCAGACTTCACCATCCTCCCCCCCCCCCCCCTCACCCACACACCATTCACTAGCTGGGACATGGGGGAAGTCAGGAGTGAGGGTCAGGCAGCTCCCCCCTGTCTGTGAAGCCAGCCTCTCACTAGTAATGCAGGGAGGGAGCTGTCTCAGACTTCACCATCCTCCCCCCCCCCCCTCACCCACACACCATTCACTAGCTGGGACATGGGGGAAGTCAGGAGTGAGGGTCAGGCAGCTCCCCCCTGTCTGTGAAGCCAGCCTCTCACTAGTAATGCAGGGAGGGAGCTGTCTCAGACTTCACCATCCTCCCCCCCCCCCTCACCCACACACCATTCACTAGCTGGGACATGGGGGAAGTCAGGAGTGAGGGTCAGGCAGCTCCCCCCTGTCTGTGAAGCCAGCCTCTCACTAGTAATGCAGGGAGGGAGCTGTCTCAGACTTCACCATCCTCCCCCCCCCCCTCACCCACACACCATTCACTAGCTGGGACATGGGGGAAGTCAGGAGTGAGGGTCAGGCAGCTCCCCCCTGTCTGTGAAGCCAGCCTCTCACTAGTAATGCAGGGAGGGAGCTGTCTCAGACTTCACCATCCTCCCCCCCCCCCCTCACCCACACACCATTCACTAGCTGGGACATGGGGGAAGTCAGGAGTGAGGGTCAGGCAGCTCCCCCCTGTCTGTGAAGCCAGCCTCTCACTAGTAATGCAGGGAGGGAGCTGTCTCAGACTTCACCATCCTCCCCCCCCCCCCTCACCCACACACCATTCACTAGCTGGGACATGGGGGAAGTCAGGAGTGAGGGTCAGGCAGCTCCCCCCTGTCTGTGAAGCCAGCCTCTCACTAGTAATGCAGGGAGGGAGCTGTCTCAGACTGGTATCAGGGTTAGGGCACTGTGTGCAGGAAGATCACAACACTCCTGGTATTAATAGGGATAGGGCACTGTAAGAGATGACTGTAGTAGATTGAATAAAGATCTGATGTTTCTGCTCTCCTCACACCAAACAAAAACAACACACAAGCAGAGAAGCCCTTCTTACAAAGCTGAGCTAGTGAGTTAAGTAGGAGGAAAAGTAAACATACTGGTGCCAGTGTGGCTACTTAAAAAATACACTTACCAACAATCAATTACATATATTTGAACTGTGTACAGTTCCAGCCAGGACCACCTTTCTAAAATGCACAGTGATTGGCAAATTCAACATGCACTAGCATTTCAGGTGCCTGCTAACAAAAATAATAAACAAACAAGTTCTAGTCAGGTGAGTGCTGATCATTACATTACTTTTTTTGTCAAGCTTCCAACTGTTTCCATTTCACATCCCCCCAACCATATTGGTAACATCAATAGATAAGAGCACAGCCAGCCAATAGGAATACATACATACATATTCATTCCTAAGTGACCTTTACTGACCTGGGAAGTGTGAACACTTTGTTTCATTTTCTGTTGGTGTTCGTTAGTTTCCAGTTCCATTTCCCATCCCCCCCAACCATCACCTCAGTGGTAACCTTGGTAACATCAATAGATAAGAGGGCAGCCAGCCAATAGGAACACATATTCATTCCTAACTGACCTTCAGTGACCTGGAAAGTGTTTATTTGTATCATTTTCAGTTAGTGCGCACTAAATCGAGTTAGTGCGCACTAACGGGGAGTTAGTGCGCACTAACTCGAGTTAGTGCGCACTAACACGATTTATCGATTTTTAACGATAAATCGTTAGAATTTCTATTGTATCGTGTTCTATAACGATTTAAGACGATATAAACATTATCGGACGATAATTTTAATCGTTGAAAAACGATTCACATCCCTACTAGGAAGGAGCCCGTCACTCTGGGGTGCACCTTTGCATAATCGTGTATGGTCCGCACCGGGCACACCAAGGCATTCTCAGTCGGGATTAACCTGATAAATTGGCCTTTTCCCCTTTGGTCAGTCTTCGATTTTTGCACATAAACAGTAACCGTGCCCTCCTGTACCCACACCTGATGGACCATTAGCCCTGCTCCTGCTGCATTGGCCTTGGAACTCGCCACAAACTCACTGATCCTTGTTGCCCCAAAGAAGGCCAATGAAAAGGCCGTCCTGAATAAAAAAACCTCATAACTCAACCAACATACCAAGGGCAGCTGTTCTGAAATGCGAATTAAGTCTGGATACCTGATGGGTCGCCTCTTGTCCCCTTCTCCTCCTCGATCCCACTGCCATCCCCCCCTAGTACCCGCTTAACAATGAAGCTTACAGTCAGGTTCCTCCAACCTCTTCTGGAAAAATGAAAAACCCACCACTTGCGATTTGACCAAAGACAAAGAATAACCGTTGCTCTTTGCCCACAGTATAAATTGTACCACCAATTCCTCTCTATCCGGTCCTCCTCTCCATCCTGTCGACTGTAGGAAAAGAGCCACTACGCCTCTTCCCGCCATGTATGCCGCCCATGTGGCTGGGACCATGGACTTCCTTATTAATCTCTATTCTTCTTCCGACCTAGCCTCCAGAGATGCTCCAGAAAATGCTCTGCCTTCAACTTCGCTTGTGGGGCCAATGCGCTGAAGACCTTCCATTTGAAACGAGAGAGGGCATCAATGATCACATTTTGAAATCCTGGGACATGCCTAGCTTTAATGCTAACATTTCCCTGCAAATACATTTATTTATTTATTTAAGTTTTTTTCTATACCGGCATTCGTGATGAGTATCACATCATGCTGGTTTACAATAAACAAGGGGCTGTAATAATAAGTTACAATAAAAAGAACAAGTAACAGGTGCTGAGGGAAAACAATTGCAGTTACAATAAAACAGGGAAATGCACAACTGGGAGCAGAGAAAGGTGATAGGAATTTAACAGAATACATTTACCAAACTTTAACAGAATGCATTTACAGAATTTATGGTATTTACTAGGTTATGCCATTTGCAATGTTATAGTTTTCTGCGTTAGGGTAATGACTGAAAGTTAGTTAGTGGTGAATTAGGGTTAAATACATACCTACTAACTCTCGTAACAGTGCAGAAAACTTCAAGCACTTTGCTGACAAACGGTTAATCACTTGCACCACCCCTAGATTATCGTATGGGAAGACCACTCGCTTGTTACTTAGCTTGTTCCCCCAAATCGCCAACGCTGCTACAATGGAGAATAACTCCAAAAACGTAATATTCTTGCTAATGCCTTCAGACACACAGTCCTCCGGCCTCGGCTCAGCACACCGCTGTCTCTGAAAATACACTCCGAAACCAGTGAACCCCGCTGCATCAGAGAACAGCTCAATATCCTGATTCGATATCTTGCTGTCCGGTATCATACAGACCCCATTAAATGACTCCAAGAACATCTCCCAAACCCCTAATTCATCCTTAATCCGACGTGTCACCCTTATAAAAAGATGCCCCGCACGAATTCCCACTGAAGCCGCTGATAACCTCTTAACAAAGGCCCTCCCCATTGGAATGACCTCTAGCAGGCAAAATTTAGTGACCCGATCAAGGACTGCATCTGTCGCAAGGTTACCTTAGTCAACCTCCTCACCTCCTGCACTAGTTCCATCAACATTTGCACTTTATCCCCCAGTAATCGCGACACCATTGCCTCCAAGACCAGCTCAATGCCTAAAAAGGTCAACTGCGTTTTGTCCGGCGCAATCAGCACACCTAACCATCTTGCCACCTATATAAAACCTTCTAACTGCTCCTGGCACTGATTGGACTGACTGGCCCCCACAAAAAAAAAAATCGTCCATGCAACATGCGGTCACAGTGAGTATGTTGCTCTGTGACCCATTGCAAAAAGGAGCTGAAGGCTTCGAAGTAAGCACACAATACTGCACAACCCATAGGTAAACAACAATCTAGGAAGTACTGCCCTTCAAAGGAAAACCCCAGTAATGGCACGCTCGCCGGATGTATGGGCAACAGCCAAAATGCGGTTTCAATATCCGCCTTCGCCATCAGTGCACCCCATCCTACCTTTCATACCAGGTCTAGTGCGGCATTGAATGAGGCATACCGCACCAAACATTCTCTCTTGGGAATTAAATCATTAACCGATGCACCTCACGGGTAAGAAAGATTAAGGATTAGCCTGTATTTACCCGGTGTCTTCTTTGGGATGACAGCTAATGGAGAGAGATGCATCCTGTGAAACGGCGGCTCATCGAAAGGCCCTATTATTCATCCTAAGCTCAGCTCCGCCTGTAATTTTGCCCTTGCTAAGTCCGCTAGTCTCACCACTGACCTAGCATTTTTTTACCCTACCCCCGCCCCCCAGCCCCGTGTACGGGATCCTGAAGCCCTCCCAAAAACCATAATACAGTAAAATTGCCGCCCTCTTATCCGGATAATGCCAACCACGCCCGCAACTCTGCTACCACCACTGGGGAATCTGCCTTCATCAACCAAACCTCACTGCTTGCCCCCCCACCCCCCCATGGGGGGCTATACTCTGACTTTTGGTGCACTTGGATGCTCTGGGTGAGCTTTAATGTAGTTTAACTTCTACTTTTTCTTTTTTAATGGCCTAACCCGCGGGAGGGACAGAAAATCACGAACGCAGCCTGCTACTGCAGCTAGCTGGGTCTGTCTGGCAGGGAACCTGCCACGTCACCAGCTAGCTGCCTGATATGACCAATAGCGGTGCAGCAATTCGAATCGTTGCACTCGCCAGCCGTTACGAGCCCCCCCCCCCGCTCCCTCACTCCCCCTTCCCCTTCCCCGTTTTCGTGCCACTGTGCGCTTTACCCTAGTTATGTTCAGCGGTGCAAGATGAGCCTGCGCCGCCATTCATATATTGCAACCTTGCAAATCTCCTCCATGGGTTACTAAGACCAACGGGCTCTAACAATACAAGCCTTGACATGTCTAGTAGATTCAGATAAAAAGAAACAAAAAGCTGACTTTGAAAGGACTTCAGTCTGCTCCAGATAGAAGGCTAAGGCTCCCCACACATAGTTTATAAAATATTTGCATAAATCTCTGCGGGTTCACTTAAGCATGCAAATGGTGAATCACATATAGTATTCAAAGTTGGGATCTCTATATTGTCAACTGATGCTATTTGGTGTTACGTTCTGTGTGTCTTCAACTAATAGTTGGCCCTTGGGTCGTGGTGAGTGAAGACTCCACCCACAGGGAGGAGCCCTGAGGGCACTCACCACAACAGGCGAGGTCTCAGCAGTGATGGACCACAGAGGAAATAACTTTATTATACAGCCAATGGTGATCCGAGGAGCGGATCAATAGAGTAGTCCAGAGTGTATGACCTGCAAGTTGATCAGTCCGATATTAATCTGCAGCATGGAGTAGTCCAGTGAATACCTTCTCTAGGCGTAGCTTGTGCTGGGAATTCCGGTAGTGGTCCACAGAGTGGGGTAGGCCGGAAGCCTGGTGGAACAGTTGCACAAGACAGGAGGGATTCGGTAGTGGCCCACAAGCGGGGTAACCCGAGAATCCGTGCCACGAAGGTAGAAGAGCAGGTTCTGTACCCACACTGGTACCGTGGAAGTAAATGGAAGATCAGGTACCAAGGAGGCCTGGAATAGGAACAGCAAGGTCATTCAAGAACAATGCAGGAACTCACTAGTAATAAAGAGAGGCAGGTAGTAATGGCTCTCCGAGGAGTGGATAGCCCTGAGTGCGGCAAGGCCCCCGAGGAGCGGGTACCTAGGTCACCCAGAAAGGACAGCGAGGTGAAGTCCCAGAGAGGCGGAAATAGCAGGACGGGAATCCTTGCTAACTCATATAGCAAGACGTCAGCTGAGCTTAAGTATGGTAAACAGATGATGTCATGCAGTGGAGATGCCCCCGAGGTTCCTGCCATGAAGCGTTTAAGAAGGGGGCAGGCACGCATCCCCATGCCTTAGGTAACCCCGGATGTAAGATGCCTACCGGGAGTGCCCACGCGGTCCTGGGCACGCCATGAGGGTCGGCATGTGGAAGCGGAGGCCACTATTCTCCCCAAACTCAGAGCTGCATAGAGAAAGGAGGTGAGCAGCAAAGGTCGCAGCCACCTGCAATCGACGGGCACAACAGTAACCCCCTTCTTAGGGCCCCTCCCAGGGGGGTTTCGGCTTCCTAGGATGAGCAAGGTGGAAGCAATGTAAAAACATAAGAACATAAGAAATTGCCATACTGGGTCAGACCAAGGGTCCATCAAGCCCAGCATCCTGTTTCCAACAGAGGCCAAACCAGGCCACAAGAACCTGGCAATTACCCAAACACTAAGAAGATCCCATGCTACTGATGCAATTAATAGCAGTGGCTATTCCCTAAGTAAACTTGATTAATAGCCGTTAATGGACTTCTCCAAGAACTTATCCAAACCTTTTTTGAACCCATCTACACTAACTGCACTAACCACATCCTCTGGCAACAAATTCCAGAGCTTTATTGTGCGTTGAGTGAAAAATAATTTTCTCCGATTAGTCTTAAATGTGCTACTTGCTAACTTCATGGAATGCCCCCTAGTCCTTCTATTATTCGAAAGTGTAAATAACCGATTCACATCTACTCATTCAAGACCTCTCATGATCTTAAAGACCTCTATCATATCCCCCCTCAGTCATCTCTTCTCCAAGCTGACAGCCCTAACCTCTTCAGCCTTTCCTCATAGGGGAGCTGTTCCATCCCCTTTATCAATTTGGTTGCCCTTCTCTGTACCTTCTCCATCGCAACTATATCTTTCTCTGGACTAAGATCAAAACTACCTACCAGGGACAGGATCGCAGGACACGTCAGCAGCAGAGGTAAGCGGGGGATTTAAATCCCGGCCGCTCCTCCCGGCGTCCTCTTCCTCCGCGACCGCCGAGATCGTTCCACCGCCACGATCGACTGCAGCTCCAGGACAGGCCTGCGCAGCCGGCGCTGAAGCCCGTCGGGGCAAGGCCTAGAGTAACAAAGCACTCACCACCGGGGCTCCAGCAGCGGCCACGCGGCTCACCCGATCGTCCCTCCGCTCCGCCCACTGAAAAACAAAACTACCTACCAGGGACAGGATCGCAGGACACATCAGCAGCAGAGGTAAGCGGGGGATTTAAATCCCGGCCGCTCCTCCCGGTGTCCTCTTCCTCCGCGACCGCCGAGTTCGTTCCACCGCCACGATCGACTGCAGCTCCAGGACAGGCCTGCGCAGCCGGCGCTGAAGCCCGTCGGGGCAAGGCCTAGAGTAACAAAGCACTCACCACCGGGGCTCCAGCAGCGGCCACGCGGCTCACCCGATCGTCCCTCCGCTCCGCCCACTGAAAAACAAAACTACCTACCAGGGACAGGATCGCAGGACACGTCAGCAGCAGAGGTAAGCGGGGGATTTAAATCTCGGCCGCTCATCCCGGCGTCGCGCGCCGAAGGAGCGCGACAAAGGGGCCAGCCCCTTTCCCCTTCGTGCGCACCAGAACCGCACCAGAACCACGAATCTCGAAGTGGCAGCCATTATACTCTCCACCTGCGCCGCCATCACACGATTCTCCCTCAGCCCAGGTCGGCCTCCCCATGCAGTCGGCGTCGGCCCCTGGAATCTCGCTACTAAAGGGCCATAGAAGCAACTGAGGGGCCATAGAAGCAACCTTCGCTACTTTCCTTCAGCTACCCCACCCTCTCCTTATAAGCGCCAACCCATCCAGCATCCAGCATTCATCCAGCCACTCCAGCATCCAGCATTCATCCAGTTACTCCAGCATCCAGCCACTCCAGCATCCAGCATTCATCCAGTTACTCCAGCATCCAGCATTCATCCAGTTATTCCAGCATCCAGCCACTCCAGCATCCAGCATTCATCCAGCCACCCCATACAACGCACCATTTTAGGTATTATAACAGCTGTCATCTGACCAATATCAACTTTCAACCAAAAAAGACATAAACATGCTACAAACCTTCTCCATTCCGATTATCCCTCGCTCAGTCCCCATCAGAGCTAACGCACCGTCACTCAACCTACACTCAAAGAGATCTCTGATTCCAATCATGATCTCCCCACTAACACAATTCCTAGGTCTATCCTTAATCACCTTAAGCCTTCTAAACTCGCAATCGCTCTCAAAAAAATCCCACTTGCTCAACGACCACCTCCTAGACTCTCAACCGGACATATGTGCCATTACCGAAACATGGCTGAAAAACACAGATACGGCCTTAATTAACCAACTGCCAATACAACAATACGACATATTCTCTATCCCCAGTCCTAAAAGAAGAGGGGGTGGAATAATGTTAATCGCAAAAAAAGAATTAAGACTAACTCAGCAAGCCTTCAAATCTACGACTAAACTAGAAATCGGATTATTCAAATCCTCCCAACTTCAAATTTGCCTTATTTACGCCCCCCCCAGGGCTCCTAGAAGCCGACCCCTCTCCCCTCATCGAAACTATAGCCAAACATATCAACTCCATCTCACCTGCTATCATTTTAGGAGACTTCAACATCCATGTTGACTCTCCCTCCCCATCATCCAACTGCGAAGCCCTCCTTTCCTCCTTCCAGGCTATGGGATTCAATCAAATCATAAATAATCCCACCCACAAGGCAGGCCACACGCTTGACCTGATATTCACAAATGAAACCATCTCGCCCATCTCCCCACCTTCCTGCTCCCCCATCCCCTGGTCAGACCATTCGATGATAGTTACAAAACTAGCCATCAAACAAAAACAGACCCCTATTGCTACCAAATCCTCCATCCAATTCAGGAAACCTTGTTCCATGGACACTCTCAACAACAGCCTTGCCAAAGACCTATCCAAACTGGACCTCACAGATGCTGATACCGCAATTAACTCCTGGCAAACAATCACACACGCAGTAGCAGACACAATTTGCCCATTATCCTCAAAAATTATCAACCCAGCACGCACGAACAAAAAACCCTGGTTCTCTACGGAATTAAGAAAACTCAAACAAGACCTACAACACAAAGAACAACGCTGGAGGAAAGATCCCTCCCCCACCTCATTGGCTTCTTACAAAACAGCAATGAGCTTCTACAGAACATCAATCACCCGCACCAAACGAGATTTTTATGCCAAAAAAATACACGGTTTCTTATACGACCCTAAAACGCTCTTCTCATATGTGGCAGCCCTCACCACTCCCACTTCCCCTACCTTCTCAGAAGAAGAAGCCCAAAACAAGTCTACAGAGTTGGCGATTTTCTTTGACAACAAAGTCAAAAACCTACTTGGCCCCCTGGCAACATCCAACACCTCAGCAACAGCCTTACAACCTCCTAGCCAAACTACTAGCCAAAATCCATCACCAACTATCCTTAAACAGACGCTAGAATCTCTTGAACCTACATCATCCGTGGAAATAGAATCGATTATCAAAAAAATGAAACCCTCTTCTCACCCTTTGGACCAAATACCGACCAAACTCCTCCTCACCATTCCCAACACCATTGCCAAATCTCTGGCAGACATCATAAATTGCTCCCTCGATCAAGGATCTGTCCCTGACTCTTTAAAAATTGCTTCGCTGAAACCCTTACTAAAAAAAACCCAACCTGGACCCAGCCAACCCTGTAAATTTCCGCCCCATCGCTAACCTACCTTTTATAGCTAAACTAATGGAAAAAACTTGTCAACTTCCGTCTCACCGACTACTTGGACTCTCACAATATCTTATACCCTTCTCAATTCGGATTCAGAAAACGCCTAAACACAGAATCCCTCCTTCTTTCCTTAACGGACACCATCCTGATGGGCCTGGATAAGGGACATTCATACCTTCTAGCCCTACTCGATATTTCTGCGGCGTTTGACACGGTAAATCATGACATCCTCATCAACCGTCTAATGGAAATAGGCATCTCTGGTTCCGCACTGCTATGGTTTAAATCCTTTCTGAACAACAGGCACTACAAAGTTAAAATAAACGACAAAGAATCCCACCCCATCCCGTCAAAACAAGGAGTACCACAAGGTTCTTCTCTTTCCCCCACCTTGTTCAATATATATCTACTTCCTTTATGCCAGCTACTCAATAGCCTCAACCTCACCCATTTTATATACGCGGACGATGTGCAAATCATAATCCCCATCTCGGACCCAATCTCCTCAACTCTAAATTTCTGGAACGACTGCCTACATGCCATCAACCGGCTTCTCTCGAGTCTCAACCTGGTCCTAAATACGTCCAAAACGGAACTCCTGGTTATCTCCCCTAGCGATAACCACCCCTTCACCAATAACACAATAACCCCACTAGCAAGCCATGTCAGAGACCTTGGGGCCACCCTTGACTCTAGAATGAATTTCAAAAAATTCATTAACGCTACAACCAAAGAATGCTTCTTCAAGCTACAGGTCCTGAAGCATCTAAGACCGCTCTTACACTTCCAGGATTTCCATTCTGTGCTTCAAGCAATACTGTTTTCAAAGATCGACTATTGCAACGCTCTTCTACTCGGTCTCCCCGCTTCTTCGACCAAACCTCTACAGATGCTGCAAAACGCAGCGGCCAGGATCCTTACAAACACACGGCGCAAGGACCACATCACACCAATCCTAAAAATCTTACATTGGCTTCCCATTCAATATAGAATACTGTTCAAAGCTCTCACTATCATCCACAAAACTGTCTACCAACAATCCACTCTCCAACTCACCTTCCCTCTGGAACTACATACATCCACAAGGCCAATAAGAACTGCCTACAAAAGTACGCTCAAGGCCCCTCCCAACAAATCATCAGTCCACAACTCTATTCACAAGCGAACACTTTCGACAGCAGGTCCACTACATTGGAATTCGCTTCCTCAAGACTTACGCCAGGAACAATGCCATCTAACCTTCAGAAAAAAACTTAAAACCTGGCTGTTTACACAAGCCTACCGTTGAAGGAACCCATCTTATCCAACTCTGTCTCTCACCCCACAACCCACCCTTTTCCCTCCCCCCATCACCTCCCCGCCACTCCTCCCACCGAACATACCATGTAAATATCCGCTGATTATAATCCATGTTTCTGTATTACTAATTTATTGTTTTTGTTAATTTATTGTTTTTGTTGATTATATCTATCACTCATTAATGTTATAGTTTAATTCTGCCCTATCTTCCGACATCCATGTTTTACGCTCCCTGTTTTAATGTAACTGCAATTTCTACTTAGACGTTAATCGGTTTCCCCATGTTCTAATGTAAACCGGTACGATAAGACCTGGTCTTGAGTATCGGTATAGTAAAAGAAGTTAAATAAATAAAATAAAATAAATGTGAGCCATCAGCTATGGATGGTCCCTTCTTGGTCAAGATTGAGAACCTGTACAGTATGGGAGGGTTAAAGTCCTGCTACCTGGCTCCATTGGGGAGACGAAAATAGTACAACCCTGGCCTGAGTGACTGAAAGGGGCTGAGGGCATTGAATCAGTTTGGGGAACATTCTTCCCCTTTTCAACCTCTGTCTGACTGACTGAAGAGGGTTTCCTAGCTAGCTCTGCCATCCTTCTCAGATGCCAGTGCTAGTGGATGCTACGTCTGCAGGCAATGCAGCATACCAGCATATGTAAGATGCCCCACTGGCTTGCCTTGGCTTAGATCCTCGGCACTGTATTTATTTATTTATTTTTTAGATTTTTATATTCCGCTTTTCAACTGTAGGTATAACTACACTAAGTGAAATGTGGATCCTCCTTTTGTAATCCCTCCGGATCATAGATTTCTTTTGTGATTCCTTCTATGGATGCTGGTACTTGAGTTGAAGAAAAGGGTGGATTTGACGAACAATGCCGGGGGCATCAATTACAATCTCTGCCTTTGCTGCCTGCTCTTCCTCACCATTCTCACTAGTTTCCTTTGTCCCTTCCGTCGCTGGAGTGGAGGCTAAGCTGCTAGTAACTAATCCTCAGAAATGTTCTTCTTTTAGTTATTCATCAGAGTCTCATCTTCAGAATCAGATGCAAATACTTATGACTGTGCTACCTCGATGGCAGTAACAAAGGCAGAGCGCTCTGCTGGCATTGGGTCTCACACTTTTCCTACTGCTGCCCTGCAACTTTCTGCCTTGAGTGGCTCTGCCTTTGCCACCCTATCCCTCGCCTCCAAAGCAAGAGGGAGAGAAACAGGTGGTGTTGGCACATCCTCTCCAAATTTCAGTTTCTTTTGGCTGGAGCCGCTTGTCTTTCACTTTGGATTTGAAAAAGTCTCTTTTAAATGTAGTTGCAGGGCTCTTGTCTTAGTGCCTGCTCTGGAACTTGTCACTGCTTACTGGGGAATTGGATAATAATAGGATTTTGTTCTGTATAATTGTTCTGAAACTGGCTGTGTACACCATTGACTGTACCACTCTGTGTGTGAGTGTGGAGAGCCACAAGACACACAGACAACGCAGTGTCAGCTGAGACTGCTCTGCTCACAGGCAGCACAAAGCAAACACTGGCACCCTGCCTGGTAAGATGCTTGCTGCAGTCTCACTGAGCACTACAGTGCTCACTTCACGGGAATGGAATGGAGCAGCAGTGTCCACAAGGAGAAAAAAATACTCTGTACTGGCAGCACTGGTCCACTGCAACTTTTCCCACTCTCTCCCACCCCTATACTGACCCTGCCTGCACCCTCCCAGGGGAGAAAAAAATCAGCAGCAAATTGCCACTAGTGCAGGCTGCCTGGCAGTGTTTTCTTTTCTGAGTGGATGAGACCAGTGCAGCAGTATTGTAACAGAAGGCAGCCAAAAAGATTTTTTCTTAAGTTGAAGCACAAGTGAGTTTTAAATTTTTCAATAAACACTCTGTGAGAGCAGAGCTCTATATACAGCCACCTTCCAGAAAAAAAGTATCAAAAGACAGGCATAGCACTCCTCCTCGCACATGCCCAGACTGTAGCATCAGTATCATTGGATCCAGAGAGCAGCGATAGGCTGCTTAAGAAAAATGCTTCACTGTTTTTTCTGTGATCTCCTTGCAACAAGTGTTGCCCAGTGCCCAGCAGGCTATGGCAAGGCTGCGAGGTCACACATGACTCACAAGGAAAGGCTGGTTGCTATGCCTACAGGAGTGGGCTAGTTGGCAGCTTTAGTTACCATAGTTAAGAACATAAAAACATAAGAACATGCCATACTGGGTCAGACCAAGGGTCCATCAAGCCCAGCATCCTGTTTCCAACAGTGGCCAATCCAGGCCATAAGAACCTGGCACATACCCAAAAACTAAGTCTATCCCATGTTACTGTTGCTAGTAATAACAGTGGCTATTTTCTAAGTTAACTTAATTAACAGCACTCCTGTTTCCCCATTGATTCCTATGGCCCATAGGAATGAACGGGGGTGAGAAGGAATGAAACTAATAGGAAATGTTTAATTTGTGAGATGTCCCCATTCATTTCATGCACCCCACAGATGAAATAAATAGAACTCATTTGTTTCTGATATAACATTCATTTTAAACAAATGCATATTGCTAGTTATATTTTCTTTTACTATAAGGAATCTCAGGCATTGTGAACACTATGGAGTATATTGCATTAAATTGCCAATTTATTCTTACTGTATATTCCTGAACTGGAGGCTGAAAGCAGCATAGTTGACAAGAAAAAAACTGAGTCAGATTTTTCTGTTTGCTATCGTTTTCTCTATCTCAGATAATGAGGGAAATACCATAACAAATTATGTGCTAGAGAAAATTCTTGGGAGTTCTTTGTAACTTAATAAAGAATATTTATCATAAAACAATACATCACTGAAAGGAGCACAGAGATGAGAATTGCTTAGCAACACATCACTGCATAACACCTTACGGAATTTGGAATCATCATCCATATCGGGGTAGAAAGACAGTGTGATTAATCTACATATAATTCTGTTTATTGATTAGCTACCAGAACAAATAAGTACATGATGCAATCGGTTTTACATTTTTTTACATCTTTCACATTTTTTTGCCTTCTCTTACCCAATTTTCCTCCTTAGCCAGCAGTAAATAAATATACCAACACCAAGAAAATGGATTTAAAACAAATGTTAGCAATCAATGCAATAAACAACAATGGAGCTTCAAGCCAAGATAAATACCAACATACAGTACATTATGCTTCTCGCAAAATGTTTACAGTTTCTTAGGCTCTGAGATTTGAGCTATCATATATTCTAAGATATAAAATCTAATTTTCCATTGTGTGGACACCCAGCAAGATAGAACAGTCTTTTTTGCATAATGAAAAAATGCTTTTCTGAAAAGTAATGTCAACTTAATCTTTCCAGGTCCCAGTGCAGTAAAAATGCTGAAGAGATACGTCTTGGCTGACAACAGAAGTTTACATTCTGATATTTTGGACAAATGTAGAATTGGTCTTTTCCAAAAACAAGTTAACTTTGAGCATGCCCCAAAACTATGAATTGATGTACCTTCATCGTGTGTTAAAGATCTGATACAATTTTCTGACTGTGTAATTCTTGCCTTAAAGGCCACATCTTGATAAATATAGATGTGTCAGACTTGTATTACAATTCCACTAATGCTACATTTTCTGTGGTCTCTTGAAGGCAATTAAAATAAATGTGTAACTCCTCTAAAGTAAAATCTATTTTGAAGGGAATGTAATAAAACCATATCACTAATTTCTGTGCACATAGGAGGGGTACTCTTACCATTCACCCTACACTGCAGGAAATCTTAGCATATGGCCACTTTTGGAAAATCCAATAATTCCAAGACCTGATGAGTATGGATAGTACTTTACAAAAAAGTACCTAAAATGAAATGTTTTGTCTGACAAATGTAAGTCCTTTTTCAGCCCTTTACGAACTTCCGTTACTTTGCAGTCATGCATTGGTTTAGTTTTATGGCTGTGCACGTGTACGCCATCTGGAATATTTCTTCCCTTCCGTTCCTTTCTCTTCCCTTGATGACGATGCACTTTCTAGAGGAACACATACAGAATTTAAGCAGCCGCACTTTTCCACGTACGCATACTGGAAAGGGATGATGATTCCATTTGAGCAAAACAGTTGCACTTCCCTAGTGCTGGTCTTCAGCTCCTGACAACAGGTGCATTTATGAGCCATCTTCTTTAATGATCTCATATACCTGCCGGTCAGAAGACAAGAAGAAAAACAGTATTTTTTAAAATTGCCTCAAGAATTCTAATGTATCTACATTTTGTTTCTGCCTGCCAGCAGGCTGCACTAGCTCTTTATAAATCTGTTTTACCAAAGCCAGTAAATCACATGTAAAAGGTTGGTTTCAGGGTGTAGCTTCCCTGGTGACTTCATGTAAAGTGCCGTTGAGTTGCATAAGACATTGATTTGAAAACCTTTCGCCAATATTCTGCAGTGCTGGAGAAAGCATTAAACACTTAACAGAGCACAGCCCATGTATAGACTCTTACACCGAGGCTGCTGTACTAGAATACAACATTTTGGTCGCAAAAAAATATTTTTTTTGCATGAAAAATAGTGTAAAGTGCCCACTAATGCACAAACGTGCTCATGTGTGGGCATTTTGCACAAATTCTTTCCACAACCCGTTTAGTGGAAAACTATTCAAAAATCAGCTTTGCCTAGTAACCTTTTGCATGTAGAAAGTTTTACTCAGCTTTCCCAAAGCAGCAAAAGCGGTAAAGCAGCTCATTAGTAGGGAATTTTGTGAAAACAGGCAAATGAAAAGGCTTTGCAGGCACATTTTGGCAAAGAAATAACTCCACTTCAACAAGGTGCAGTTAAAATATTTTTCAGGCCAGGCCCGGAAAGTAGCAGTTTGCACGAACCCTGGCATGGATTCAAAGAGGTCTTGCGGCTCATGAGAACATCCTCCCCCTTCCCAAGTGTAAGCAAAATTGCCGAGTCATCATAGTGGCCTCCCCTAACCCAACCTCAGCATCTCTTGTGGGCTGTAAATGTAAAACACAAACCTCTTTTGAGTAGCCCTGCCTCCTGTTGCCCTAAAACCCATCATAATCCCTACTAGGGATTACCCCCACCGTGGACAATTGCTCCTGCCCCCAGTAGATCACCCCTTTGATGCTGTCAGCTTGTAGGGGCACGGGGAGTCGGAGTTGACGTCTAATTGAGATTCAGATTGAAGTAGGGGATGTGGGAATAGGATGGGGTGGGAAGGGAACAGCTTCTCAAAGGAGTTTGACTTTTACATTTATGGCTGACAAGGGGTAGAAGGGCTGAGGGGGAGGGCGCTAATGCTTTCAGGTAATTTTTCTAATACTTGAGGAGGCAGTGGGTGCTGACATGCAGCAATTATGGATCCTGGGTTAGGATATGCACATTGCCATGGCTGGGAATATGCAAAGTTCCAGGTCATGGTAATATGCAAACATTTCACATGCAATTTTGTTACCGATGTTAATGAGCTTGGAGATCATTATTAGCATTGCTAGCAGAATTGTGCTAGAAATGCCTCTAACCCGTGATAAGCACCATAGGTTAGTGCATCATCCTCTGAGATTAATTCTTCACTAGGCCTGCAGCTTGATTCAGCTTTGGGTTACGAATCCCATTTTTTTGGCCACCTCACAGGTTTTTGAAAGTTAAGAGCAGGAACTAGATTTTAAGGGTTAAGCTCTGCTGGCCCTTGCAAGGAGCTGGGAATTTACAGCAATCTTCAGCAGTATAAAATGAATTCTCTGTGCCATTCAAATCAGTTGTACTGAAGTAAGTTAGTTGTTTTGACAATTCATGGCATTCCAGCAACTCCTCTGTGTATTGCTAACATAGCTTGAGAACAATTTTCTATCTAAACCATTTACATGTGAAAATAGCTATTTCTGCCTATAAATCAGCCACCTGAAAATGACTCTTCCTTAATGCAGTTAAAAGTATGTGCATTCTGGAACAACATGCATGCTCTAAACCAGGGGTGCCCAACTCTGGTCCTTGAGAGGCATAAACAGGACAGGATTTCAGGACCTGTAATCATATATTCAGTGAATCCAGAGTCGCCAAATCCAAACTAGGCCAAAGTCTACTTGGATATTCAAATTCAAATACATATCAAACCAATTCAAGATTTGCTCATCCCCTTCAAGTTCAATATGCCAGCATTCAAAGTGTTTTTCTGGCTATCCTTTGGAGTTTGCCAAATAAAACCAGAGATTTAAATATCCCCGCTCCCTCCCCCTTGCACTTCAGCTAAATTTTTTCCCGCAGCTTGTTGTCACTCAAGTAGAAAGAGGTGGCACTGGGAGGATTCAGTTTCACTTTGTCCAGGCAGCGGTGATGTTCAGCACTATCCGGACACAGTTAGCCAGGCAAGTCTGGATGGACAAATACCTATCTTAAAGTTATCTGGGTATAGTTACCCAGGTAACTACCCGGATAACTTACCCACTTGTTGGATGTCTAGACAGATATATAGAAAATGCCATAAACTTGCCAATACTCACGTGGAAGAACTTTGACAGATGCCATCACAGTATGTAAAATTGACATCATTCATACATGGGCCTAGTTTGATGGCTTTTGTTACTTGTCGAATCCCACAAGGTTTTGGAGCTTTGGTACAGAAAGAAGCCGATGAGAAAGGTATTACAATATGCTTACATAAAAGTTGAAAAAATATTATAAAGACACTTGGATGAAAAAAATTAAAAAAAAACATTAATCACAGAAGAGGCAAGGTCAGCCCACATATGGTGGCAGAGCTTTAGCACATTCTCAACAATAATCAGGAGGAGGTGGCAGATGAGGCTCCACTTAGACCAGCTAAGGATTAAAGGTGAAGGGGCAGTCTTCACAAGTAATCCGACTTCTATGATTGATAGCTGATTGATAGCCCCAGTGTAGTGAGTGCTCATAAGGGCTACGAAGGATGTGAATCGAGCTAGAGCAGTTTAGGTGAGCAAGCTTTCAGAGATAAGAGATGGGGAAATGTCCTTAGCTATAGCGCTATAGGCAGGACAACGGCAGACTGGATGGGCCAAATAGTCTTTATCTACTTACAATTACAATGGGACTCTATATATATTGCTGTTTGAAAAAATGGAAAAGCTTTACCTACCTTTACATTTCTTACAGCAGCCATCAGCAGTATTCTGTATGGTACCCTTATTTGGGTAAGAAGTTTAAAAAATAAGTTAATGGTAGATAAGGATAATGAGCAATGAGGGTTGTATTTAAATACTGTATGCAGATTAAATCATTGGTGATGCTTTGTTGCTAGACTGGTTTGAAGCTGCTAATAGCACCATAGCAGTTAAGCTCTAAGAAGCAATGTGAGTAGTCTCATTCCAGATCACTGAAGAAAGACATACTGTTGTGCCATGGGAGGGGGTGGCCCCCTGGCAATAACATTGGAGAGGGACTTCCTTCCTATCTTGACCAACCAGGGTGCTGTTTTTCCCTGTGATAATCCTGCAAAAAGGGCTCAATGGGCTGCCATCAATTTGCCAACTTCCACCAGCTCCCAACAAAGCATCAAAGGGCATGGCAGCCCTGATACAGAAGGGGCATTGATCCAAGATCAAGGGGCTTCCAATGAGGTGTGCATACATTTTTTTCATCACTGTTTTGTTTTCGGTTCAGGGGTGAGCCATTTCGGTCCACTCTCGGATTGGGAATGGGTTTTTTTTGTTGCCAATTTCGTAAAAAAAGAACAACCCAAAACCCACCCCAGCTCTTCAAATTTAATTAAATACAATGCCCTCACCCTCCCAACCCCCCCAAGACTAGATGGCACGGGTCATCCATTGTTTCTACCATGTGATAGGGGCTGGCCAATGGCATCGGTAGCCCCTGTCACATGGTAAGGGCAAAGGGCTGCTGGCGCCATTTTGATTATTAGAGCCGATGGCTCGAGAGTGGGAGATTGCTCCTGGCCCCCCGCTGGACCACCAGGGACTTTTGGTGAGTCTTGAGGGGTTAGGAGGGTGGGGGGGCTTTGTATTAAATTTGAAGAGTTGGGGTAGGTTTGAGGTTTTTTTCTTAGATGTGCACTTCCCCCCCCCCCCCAAAAAAGATAGGAAAACCACACAAAATTTTGTGGATTTTCCTTTCGGTTTTTTCCTTCCCAAAATGCAATGAAATAAGAAATATTGTCTTTATTTCCTATGTCGTTGGAAATGACTGCACATCTCTAACTTCCATGCTTAATTCTTAGGGAAAGCAACAGACTTTCAGAGTGGGATTTGTGGGGTACTTCCAGACTACCCAGACAGAATGCTGGGCCTGATGGACTATTGGTCTAACTCAGCATGGTATTTTTAATGCTCTAGTCACCTCCTCTCAGCAAGTCCCTCATCTTGAGTGGAGGAATAGCCTAGTGGTTAGAGCAATGGGCTACGAACCAGGGGAAACCTGCATTCAAATCCCACTGCCACTCCTTGTGACCTTGGGAAAGTCACTTTCACCTCCATGCTCAGTCACAAAATTAGTTTGTAAGCTTCTGGGGATAGGGAAATACCTACAGTACGTGAATGTAATCCACTTTGAAGGACCAATAGGCAGAATATAAATAAATGACTGCAAGTTACAAGAATGGGCATGACTTATAGGGCAGGAGAGAAAGGCTCTCTCCCACCTTATTAAAATAATGCTGGTTCATCTTTTGTGCTACTTTGCCCTGCACACATGCATGAGGCAGAGTAGTATGAGATGTAAGCTGCCAGCAGCAGCTGGGTAAGAGGAAGCCATTCTCTCTCCTGCTTTGATCTTTTACAGGCTGCCAATAGAAGGCTTAGGAAAGAGAAGGCCTGGTAGGGGAAGAGAGAGAGATCGTGGCTTGGAAACCCCATGATCTTGGATCTGGAGGATGGGGGGAGGTCTAGTATAGCTGTTTTGTTGGAGTGGAGGGGCTATGTTGGGCTATCAAGTCACTTGCTGCTTTGTTTGGACAGTGGGTGAGGATTTGGGGCCATCATGCCCTATGGTATTTTATTGGGTGGGGTTGTCGGGGTAGTTCATATTAATGTTCTTGTATTGTAATAATTTGATTCTGGAAACCACTTTGAACTTTTTTGAAAAGGTGGCCTTTGTGAGAGAATGAATGTGATACATGGACCAAAAACCTATGCAATCCGCTTTGAAGTGCCTGACAGGACGAACACAAATCACATAAATAAATAATGATGATGGAATACACTAAGCAGGCCGATAGGATCTCATCATCCTGAGAACAATGCGACAAAGCTGTGCTATCTGTAGCCTGGATAATGAGGCGGTCTGATGGGATTAGTCGGTGGGTGAACCGTGGCACTCTCCCTGGTCTTGCAGCAGCCATCTTGTTTGACATGACAAAGGAAGAATGTTGACATGACAAAGGAAGAATGATCAACATGATAGGATCAAGGGAGGATTTGAATAGTTTGCCCTGTGATCTGAGGTGGGGGAGGAGAATCCTGTAGACAAGGGATACCTGGAGCTGGAATCATGTAAATATTACTCAGTTAATTCCCCCCCCCCCCCACTGCGCTGAGAAGGAAGACGAAGGAGGTCAATTGGGGCAACTGAGCCTGGTAATTGTATAAATGTTATAATTTGTTGCTGTTCCTTGATTTCTAGATCTAGGTTTTGGGTGGGATTCCTTAAGGAATATTCACTTCACTGTGTTTTATAATAAAATTACTGGAATTTGGTAACAGTTATATAGTTATATAAGGGTTGTGGTTACATTTGGCCACAGTAAACACATAATAAATATTAAGAGGTCCATATTCAAAAGCATTTAGCCGGCTATCTCAGAAGTCAGCCAGCTAAATGCATATTTGGGCACTTACCCAGCTAATAGAATTTAGCTGGATAAGTTAGAGGCGTTAAAGGGACATAAATGGGGGGAGTTGTGTTAACCGGCTAACTCTGATATTCAGAGCTAGCTGGCTAAGTCTGGTCCAACCTAAGAGCTGTCCTAAAGCTCCGATGTGATGTTTTCTACAAACGTCGGTATAGAAAAACTAATAAATAAATAAAGTTAGGCAGCTGTATACAATAGTGTGGCTGCACTATTGAATAGACCTCCAAAGTTAGCCAGATAAATATGTCTGGCTAGCTTTGCTATCCAGACTGTGACTGAATATGGATCTCCTATATAATGATGTGTGCTAAGGTAAGAGGTATTTGGGATTCTGAACACCTTGCTATTTATTGTCTAGTAAGGGGCAGGCAAGACGGGTGACTGCTTGAGGTACCAGGCTGGGGGGTTGCTCCTTCTGCTGTCCCCAGCATCAGAGGTATGGCCCTCGTAGTCACTCTCACCAGCAGGCAACCCATCCGTGTCATCGAAGGGGATGGGGAAAACCACTCCCGCCCCCACCCCTCAGGCCACTCACATCATCGGATAGGGAACTGCTTTCTCTTTTTCCCTGGAATGGCTGAATCATCAGAGTGGGCCACTTCCTTTCATAGTCATCCAGGGCACTATTACTTCCAGCAACTATCCTGATGTGGGCCTTCGAGCCATTGATACCCTTAACTCTTGTGTCATGTTGGTGGCGATGGGGATTGGCGCATGGGCAAACCTTAGTTCTGGTGATGGAGAATGTTGGGAGATTAAGGTATGGAGGCTTTTCTTTTACTGGAGGAAGGGAAGGTGGAGGGTTTCAAGGCATGGAGCCCCTTAATAGTTTTTGTTTATTTATTTGAATTTAGTTAATATGTTCCCATAGGTAGCTCAAGGCAAGTTTTCATGTCAGGGCTGTGTGGGAAGATCAGAGCATGGAGGTTAGGTCTGTGT
Organism: Rhinatrema bivittatum; assembly: GCF_901001135.1. NCBI lineage: Eukaryota > Metazoa > Chordata > Amphibia > Gymnophiona > Rhinatrematidae > Rhinatrema > Rhinatrema bivittatum. The sequence goes on along the minus strand of NC_042631.1, from coordinate 40,731,905 downwards.
GTGTGAATTTGGAGAATAGAGGTCACTTATTTCTTGAAAATTGCCTACCAAACTTTGCCCCTAATCTGATTATGAAAAGGGCCTTCTTAAAGCTAATGTGTTTAAAGCTCAAATAGAATGCTTTTCATACACTTCCCTAATTCTTATAGGCAATATGCTATAATGGGTTAGTGACACTGTTTGGATTTTCTGACATAGGTTTCTCTGACATAGTCTAGGAGTGGCAAAGCAACATTCAGCAGATCTTATCACTAAGGAAGACTCTTGCCTTCCACCTGTGCAATCAACATAAGAACATAAGATTTGCCATACTGGGTCAGACCAAAGGTCCATCAAGTTCAGTATCCTGTTTCCAACAGTAGCTAATCCAGGTCACAAGTACCTGGCAGGATCCCGAAAGGTAGATTCCATGCTGCTTATCCCAGGATAAGCAGTGGATTTCCCCAAGTTCACCTTAATAATGGTTTATAGTTCCTCCATGAAATTGTCCAAACCTTTTTTAAATGCAGCTACACTAACAGCTTTCACCATGTCCTTTGGCAATGAATTCCAGAGATTAATTATGCCTTGATTAAAAACATATCTTCTCCTATTTGTTTTAAATATACTACTTAGTATATTTGCATGTCTGTTAGTCTTTGTATTTTTTGAAAGAGTAAACAACTGATTTGCATTCACTTGTTTCATTCCGCTCATTATTTTATAGACCTATTTCATATCTCCCCTTAGTTGAGATATGATAAGTTGAGATAAGTTGAGATAAGATAAGGGGAGATATTTCATATCTCCCCTTAGTTGAGATATGACCTATTTCATATCTCCCCTTAGCTGAGGCTCCAAGGAGGAAGACTAAGAACCAATGTCAGGAAGAATTTCTTCACGGAGAGAGTGGTGGATGCCTGGAATGCCCTTCCGGAGGAAGTGGTGAAGTCCAAAACTGTGAAGCACTTCAAAGGGGCATGGGATAAATATTGTGGATCCATCAGGTCCAGAGGACGCATATAAAGAGCAGGTAGTAAAATACTGCACGGAGCAGCAGTAGCCACAGAGGCATTCACGGAGCGGGATGCCAGTGGCCAGTGGTAGGTGTCCACCTTCATGGAGCGGAAGGATGTAGGGCTGTCATCTCCCAATTAAATAAAAAACAAAAACAAAAAACAAAACAGGGATGGGATCCATCAGGTCTAGAGGACACATATAAAGAGCAGGTAGTAAAATACTGCACGGAGCGGCAGTAGCCACAGAGGCATTCACGGAGCGGGATGCCAGTGGCCAGTGGTAGGTGTCCATATAAAGAGCAGGTAGTAAAATACTGCACAGAGCGGCAGTAGCCACAGAGGCATTCACGGAGCGGGATGCCAGTGGCCAGTGGTAGGTGTCCACCTTCACGGAGCGGAAGGATGGAGGGCTGTCATCTCCCAATTAAATAAATAATAAAAAAACCCAGGGATGGGATCCATCAGTTCTAGAGGACGCATATAAAGAGCAGGTAGTAAAACACTGCATGGAGCGGCAGTAGCCACAGAGGCATTAACGGAGCGGGATGCCAGTGGCCGGTGGTAGGTGTCCACCTTCACAGAGTAGAAGGATGAAGGGCATCCATCTCCCAATTAAAAAAAGAAAAGAAAAAAAGAAAAAAAAAACAGGGATGGGTTCATGGGCTTATAGGTATTACCAATTATTAGGCTTTTCAATATTTGATGATAGTTAATGTGACTTTCAAGGCATTCTTCACTTTCGGTGCATGTCCGGCATGACTCCTTGCTTCAATGACAGGGGAAAAGAAAAACTGATACTTCACACATTTCCAGCATTGCCCTCTGCTTCATGGCAGAGAGCTATGCTGCCGCTTACCCAACTAATCAAACTTAATATTTCACTTGGAAGCAGCTCCAGCACTGCTCTCTACATTAATGGTGGGGGTGAAAGGGAATTAGAACATAAGGTTACTAAGAGCCAAGAGAAACAGTTAAGTATGAGAACAAATGTGTGAAGCTTGCTGGGCAGACTGGATGGACCGGTTGGTCTTCTTCTGCCGTCATTTCTATGTTTCATTTCTATGTTGTCTTTTCTCCAAGCTGAAGAGTCCTAGCCTTTATAGCCTTTCTTCAGGGGGACTCGATTCATTCTGTTTATCATTTTGGTTGCTCTTCTCTATACCTTTTCTAATTCAGCTTTATCTTATTTAAAATGTGGTAACCAGAATTGCACACAATACTCAAGATGTGGTCACACCATGGAGCGAATCAGAAGCATTATGATATTCTCTGTTTTATTCTCCATTCCTTTCCTAATAATTCCTAGCATTCTATTTGCTTTTTTTTGGCTGCCGCCACACACCGAGCAGAGGATTTCAACATATTATCCACAATGACATCTAGATCCTTTTCCTGGGTGGTGACTCTAAAAGTCGAACCTTCCATTGTGTAGTAGTGTATAATTTGGGTTGATTTTCCCTACATGCATCACTTTGCACTTGCCCACATTAAATGTCATCTGCCATTTGCATGCCCAGTCTCCCACTCTTGCAAAGTTCTTTTGCAATGTCTCTCAATCCTCTTGTGATTTAACAACTTTGAATAATTTTGTGTCATCTGCAATCATCATCTAAAAAAAATAATAAACACACTTACAGACTCGCAGTCCTCAGGCTGAATATCAGGACACGTTATGTTCACCATGACCAAGAGAAACTGGTCATCAATTTTATCACATCTGTAGTAGCTGCAGTTGGTGCCAGGGGGGTACCAGGTATCTCCAGGCTGAAGTCAAGCATTAAAAATATTTTATACACTCCATGCATATATTTTCATTTTTCAATCTAGACGCCAGAGAGAGCCCGATGTTCACAGAGGGCTCAGTACCTCATTTAAGGTGCCTTAATTAGGAGCTTTATTTATCCAGTTAAGGCTCCTAATTAAAATGTTGTATACAACTGAATATAAGAACCTAAACTTGAGGTTCCCAAACTTTAGCTGAGATATTGTCTCACATAAGTTCAGGCAACTTATTTAGGAACATATTGCTAGAAGTCTAATTCCACCATGTCCCTGCCCCTGACTATGCACCCCTTTTAAGGCAGCCAAATTTAGGTGCTAAGCTCTTGAAACATTTTTATTCAAAAGTCTAGGCACCTAGGGCTTTTGAATACCAGGCTTATAGTGCTTGAAAGCTAATGTGACATGCTACCAACTATTGTTATGGTTGTATCTGACAAATCTATATTTTACAGATATAGAATCAAAAAGTAGGTATAGGGTGAGAAGCAGAGAACCTAGATAACTGTCAGGGTCACCTTCGTCCATGTTACTAGGCATAAGCTCACAATCATTACTTTTTTCAAATGTATATGTGAAAGCATTTAGAGATTTGTAGTCATGTATTACGCGCTTTTGAAGCACCAGAGAAGCAATTCACTCGTCTCTCTATCTATCCGGGCATGATAACTTCTGCGATGGGGATGGTGTGCCGCGAGAAGGGCTGGATATGAAAAGCGGAGCCGCTGGTAGTCTTCAGTGTTTCCTGCCTGCAGAACATCCTCCTGCCAGCAGAGGGGGTCAGAGAACAGCGCCTATCTGCTCCTGCCTCCCTCTCTGTTAGCTCTCTCTTGCCGGACATGCTGGCCTCGTGCTGTTATTACAGAGGCAAGCCGACAGAGGAGGATGAAACAACACCAGGTAAGTGCTGCTTAGACCTTCTGCCAGCTCCGGGGAGGGAAGGGTCAGGAAGAAGCTAAACGCGAGTGTGTGTGTGGGGTGTAAATATGAATGTACCACAGAGTGTCGGGGGGGGGGGGGGTGGAAGGGAAAGTGGTGATACTAGAAGGTGGGAAAGAGGGAAGGTGATAATGACAAGGGTAAAGGGACAAGGAAGGTAATTCCAGGGGGAGTTAAGGGAAGAGAAGAAGGTAATGATACCAGGAGAGAGAAGAAGATTAAGATCATGATGGTGCCAAAGGGCTCAAGGGAGAGTGGAGGGAAGAGAAATTGATGATGATTCCAGGGAGGGAGAATGTGATGATACCAGGAGTGGAGGGAGAGAAAAGAGATGGAAGAAGGTGATGATGCCAGGGGAGAGGGAAAATGGTGCTGATGCTAGAAGGGGAGAAAGAAAGGGAAGGGAAGAAAAAGTGATTATGCCAGAAGGGTGGAGGATGAAGATAGTATTGATGCCAGGGGATAGAGGAAGAGAAGTAGGGGGAGAGTGAAATTGGCAATGATGCCAAGGGAGAGAAGGTGATGCCAGAAGGGTGGAGATAGAGGGAAGGGAAGGTGGTGGAGATGCTAGGGAAGAGGGAAGATTAAGATGAAGATGATGCCAGAGGGGTGGAGGGAGAGGGAAGAGAAAGTGGTGATAATGCCAGGGGGTGGAGGGAGAAGGTGATGATACCAATGGGTGAAGGGAGAGAGTTTTTGGGTTGTGGGAAGGAAAGGTGATATCAGAAGAGAGGGAAGAGAAAGTGATGATGTAAGATTGGAGGGATAGGGAGAGAGAAGATGGGAGAAGGAAAGTGGTGGTAGTGATGCCAGAAGGGTGGAGGGAGGATGATAATGCCAGGGGAAAGGAAAAGAAGGTGGTGATACCAGGGAGTGGGGAGGGAGAGGGAAAGGAAGAAGGTGATGATGCCAGAGGAGTGAGGAAAAGGGAAGATAAGGTGATGATGATACCAGGGAGTGGAAGGAAGAGGGATGAGAAGAGAAGGTGATGGTGCCAGAGGTGGGGGTGGGGGGGGGAGAGGAAAGGAAAGGAAGAGTGATAATACCAGGGAACAGAGGGAGAGGAACAGAGATGATGTCAGAAGTGGGAAGAGAGAGAAGAGAAGATGATGATGGTAATGGTGCACCATGATGAAATGAACCCTGTGCCGGGTGTGCCACGACACAAAAAAAGTTGGGAATCACATCTACCCTACTGATAATGACCTGCATTCAATAAGGCTGAGATATTAATTTTCAGAAAGGTCAAAGAAAATCACTAGAAAATCCAGGCTGCAGCTGAATGGTAATGAGCCTGCGTGAGACTGAGTTATTGTAGCCTTTCTGTACAGGAGGCAGGGCCTGGAAGTAGAGCAGACAATGATCCGGTCTCACGCAGGCTCATTAACATTCAGCTGCAGCTGCTTCCCTCCCAGAAACGGGCCTCAGGACTGGATCCAACTGAAAAAGAAAAAAAAGACCTTCAGGGTAGAGGGAATGGTTAGGAAAAGTTCCTGCTGCCGGCGTTGCAGGGTGCAGTGCAGCATGTGCACCTGCAGGGCAGGTAATGTGTCCTCATCCTCCAGCAATCACCATCTCTCCATGGATCATCTGAGATGCTGCTAGGGACCAGTGGCTGAGAAGCACTGCTCTAGCCTTGCAGAGCAGAAGCATTAAATATTGTAAGATTAGTTTTTGACAGTTAATCTTTTTTAATATACTTTTCCTAATAAATATAACTGAGTAGATATTTACAGTTTACTTTTTCGTAGTGTTCAGTGTACATTTTGACTCGGCATGGAAACTAATAATTTCTGCTACTAATTTTAAAGGATAAAATAGAAAAGAATAGCAGATAAAATGATCTTTCATTAGTTTAACAGTTAAACAAACATTATGCACATTTATTAATAAGAGATGAATCAGAAAATGGAGAATATTATTTTTATTAGTTTGGTTATGTCTATAGGGGAAGATTTAGCATTCCATCTTCTTGATCCTGTGTTGGAATTTAGTAATCTTGTGTATAAAGATATTGCTATGGGATAGGTTTAAAGTCTCATCCTGAAGATTGTACTTGCAGAAATATGGTGGGCCATTGTTTCAGTGTGAATTCTGTTGGACGAGTGCCCTTTTTGTAGTCAATACTTCTTGCTCAAAGTTTCTCCTGCCTGTTGGATCCTCATTTCAAAATGGCGCTGGCAGGCCCTGAGGCCGGTGCCATTTTGTGATGCAGAGATTCCTCAGTAGGGAGCTGTGTGTGTAATTGTAATTACAGTTTCAGCTACCCTACTGTTGTGATTGTGATCCCATTTATAACTACAATACAGTATATATTTGCCTTATTATTAGTTAACTGTTTGTTCACTGGTTCGCTTTCTTTCCCTCGCTTTCTGTTCCTATTTATCCCTTGTTGCCCCCTTCCTGTTCAATGTAATTTCCTCCTAATTGTTACAATGGAAACCGATATGATGTTGCCACGAATATCGGTATAGAAAAGTTTATAAATAAACAAACAAACAAACAAATAAATAAATATACAGGGAGATTCACTTGAAAGAGGCCTCAAATATTCTGTTGTAACTTCCATTAGGATGAAGCAATCTGAACCAAAAAAATATGCTACATACCTTGACGTATGTGTAATCCTTTGCATTACATGCGATTCTGGAAGTGCTCGCCGTTTTCCGCCAGACACATTTCGAGGCGGCGCTCCGTGTTCCTGAACGTGTCGGCGAGCATATCGGGGGGAATAGCAGCAATTTCACGCTGGATGTTTTCCTTCAAATCTTCCACAGTGCGAGGCTTGTTCTGATAGACTTTTCCTTTGAGCATACCCCAAAGGAAGAAGTCTGGTGGTGTCAGAACCGGTGACTGTGGTGGCCAAAGCCCCTTTGAAATTACCCTGTTGCCGAAAAAGGACTCAATTTCTGCTGTGCTCTTTGCCGATGTGACATGTTGCTCCATCTCGCAAACAGAGGTTAAACATCGTGATGGATGTCCGGCGCCTACCTCATCGTGCCGACGCAGGGGCATCCCGGCTTGTTCGAAGCTCCATCTACCGAGGAGCACATTGCATGTTGTTTTGTTCAGATTGCTTCGACCTAGTGAGAGTTATTACAGAATATTTGGGGCCTCTTTCGAGTGAATCTCCCTGAGCCTCCGTACAGCAAACAGGTGCTGGCTTCAGGGCCCGCTGGTGCAGTTTTGAAACAGAGACAGGGGATTGCTCCTGCCCTTTAGGCCCACGAATGCAGTAAGTGGTTCTAGGAGGTCCAGCAGAGTACATGGGGAGGGTGACGTGATGGGCTTTGGTGGCGGCAAAAGTAATTTGAAAACAAAATGCAAACAAATGAAATGAAAATGTTCCATTTCATATCAAATGAAAGTACATCCCTAATTATTATAGCTTAAATTGGTTGCAATTTAAGGTCAGTGCATCCAGCAATAATATGAAATGTGCTCTCCTCTATCATGACCATCTCAGGACTCTGCTCTTCCTCCTAGATTTGATAGTTGCTTTTGAATAACCTTGAATTATGGCTAGAGTAAATGTCAAGTTTCAACATTACCCGTATAACTTGAAGGCTGCTGTTTGCTGTCTTCATGATACATATTGCCTGAACGCATTCACCACAACATTCGCCTGGCTTTCTTCTGTATTCATAACCCTGCAGCATCACCAGTGAGAGAATACCAAATAGTCAGCTGTTTTCTGCAGGGTTTTGAAAAGTGACTTAGGAGGTGCAAGATGAACGGGAACTCACTTCTGGGCACTGTGTATAGCAGCTGATGGTCTCGCACATCAGGAGATTCAGCCCAGTAACTGGGTTCTTGTCAGAAGTACAATTACACTCTTCACAGCTTCCTTCACGGAGGGGAATGGTTGTATCTGGCTGGAGTAAGTCAAAGAAGATTTTGTCTTTACATAAGTGGGCTTTCCCCTGAAGAGTCATGAAAATACAGAGACCTTCAACAGAAGGAAAGTCTCAAGGTAGACCAAAAGAAAAGCTGAAGCAACAGTGAGTCTGTATGAAGTTCAGTTTAAAGCACAGCTACTTCAGTACCAGTCCCACCACTGTCCTTTTGAGCAAAGAAATTTGGAGAATACAAAATACTAAAGCTTACAGAAAAGGGGGTGAGGGCACAGTCTGGGGTAAATAATGGGAGATGGTACTTGATGATGTATTTATTGTGCATCAGATTTCTTTAGTAACCATTTAAATACTGTATATTGCACTTATATTAAATAAGACTAGTTACAATCTGTAGTTTTAAAAGACAATATCATAGAATGCCATGAACTATCGTAAAGTTTGAGATGTCATGAGAAATATGTTTTTCTATAGGAATCAATAGTTATGGTCCAGATCCTGTAATATTATTGCTAGTGAGATTATTTATGATCACTTCTCAGCTGCTACATGTCATCATTACTGGCACTCTAAATCAGTGTTTCCCAACCCTTTCCTGGAGGCACACCTAACCAGTCGGGTTTTCAGCATATCCCTAATGAGATAGATTTGCATGCATTGGAGACCCAGGGTATGCAAATCTCTCATGCATATTCACTGTAGCAATTCTGAAAATCCGACTGGTTAGATGTGTCTCCAGGAGAGGGTTAGAAAAACTGCTCTAAAAAATAATCATCAAAAGGGTCAATATTCAATGTGTTTGCCAGGTTAAGTTTGGAACTTAGCTATAATTCCCATGTACTGAATGCCTCTGGGATATCCGGCTAAGTAATTAGCCAGATAAAACTTAGCTGGATAACCCAGAGGCATTCTGGGAGCAGAGTTAATGTATCCAGCTAACTTAACTGGATAAGTTAAGGAGTGCCTGGAAGCAGTCCTAAGGTTAGCCAGATGAACGTATCCAGCTAACTTCCCGATAGCCACTGAATATCTGCCATAATTTAGCCAAATATCTTTATCTAGCTAACTTGTCTGCTCTCCTTCCATCTGAATATTGACCTTATGAAATGTGGTGCCAAGTATGTGTGTCTCTAGGATAAAATATTCTCCACTTGAAAAAACAAGTGCTGAGATAGTCGACTTCTGCACATTGGGCAATCTCAGCTTTCTTATAATTATAGATAGATAGTTGTATTTATTTAAAACATTTATAATCTGCACTATCAGCATTTCATTTCTTGGGAAAATATCTGAAAAAACAAAAACTGGATTACATTGCCAGTAATGCACCCCAGAGGGTTTAATTCAGACAGGTAATGTCACTTTGGCACTGGTCTTAGGGCTGCCGGCACTATTTTTAAAAGGAAAGTGTCGGGGCAGACATGAATGGACATTGCTCCTGCTCTTTTCTTCATCATCGTCCCCCATGGAAGGGGTAAGTGGGAGCCAGGAGGTCCCTGGCCATGAGAAGTTGGTTGATGGAGGTGAGGCAGTTGTCCCATGACTGGAGGGCTTTGTGTAATGAGTCCGTGAATGGGATGAAAATTTGGACATCGTCCGCGTATATGTAGTGGGTGATACCTATGTTTGAGAGGAGTTTGGATAGTGGTAACATATAGATATTGAAGAGGGTAGAGTATAATGAGGAGCCTTGGGGGTCGCCACGGTTAAGGTTGATGGGGTCAGTTTCATGGTTGCCTAGGGTGACCTTATAGTGTCTGTTTTTCAGGTAGGATTTTAGCCAAAGTAGTGCTGTTCCTGTAATACCAATATCTGTGAGAAGACTAATGAGAATGTTATGGCTGATGGTTTCGAATGCGGCTACTATGTCGAGCATAGCCAGGAGATAAGAAAACATAAGAACATAAGAAAATGCCATACTGGGTCAGACCAAGGGTCCATCAAGCCCAGCATCCTGTTTCCAACAGTGGCCAATCCAGGCCATAAAAACCTGGCAAGTACCCAAAAACTAAGTCTATTCCATGTAACCATTGCTAATGGCAGTGGCTATTCTCTAAGTGAACTTAATAGCAGGTAATGGACTTGCTATTATCAATTCCTTTGAGAGCATTATCTGTACTGAGGTTTTTACGAAAGCCAAATTGGGAAATGGAGATAATCATGTGATGGTCGAGGTATTCACATAGACGAATGTTGACTATTCTTTCACTGACTTTAGCTAGGAAGGGTAGATTAGAGATGGGTCTGAAGTTGGAGAGATCTGTGGGGTCAAGGTTGGGTTTTTTGAGAATCGGTTTGATGATAGCCTGTTTTAGAATGGTGGGGACGCTACCCTGTGTTAGGGAGCAGTTGATTAATTTGGATATAGATTTAGCGATTATGTTAGGAATGGAGAGTAGTTTGGTGGGAATGGTTTCCGAGGGATGAGAGGAGGGTTTAGTTTTCTTTAAGAGGGTTTCAATTTCTGAAGCAGAGATTGAGTCAAAGAAGGCGAGCGATGTGGAGGAGTTGGTAGGGAGGAAGTTGGAGTTGGGGGTGTCAGGAGGGAAATTAGCTGAGAGGGTGGAGATTTTGTTTTGGAAGAAGAGGGCAAGGTCATTGCATTTGTTTCTGGAGCCTAGGTGTGGGGATGAGGTCAGAGATGATAGAAAAGAGGGCTTTGGCATTATGCTGGAGGTAGTGTATTTTACGGGCGTAGAAATCCCATTTTGTGTTTTGGATGGAGTTCCTGTAAGAATGCATAGTGGTGTAGTATAAGGCTCGTAAAACTGGAGAGGGGTGTTTTCGCCATTGTCTTTCTTTGATTCTAAGGTAATTTTTTTGTTTCTTTAGATCGAGAGTGTACCACAGTTTTTTTATTGCTGTGTGCAGGGTTTTATGGATTTTGAGGTGAGGGGGCATAGATGGTCAGCAATGTTTTGGGTGAGATTGTACCATGAGGAAATGGCAGATTTGGTGTTTGAGAAATCTATTTTGTTGGAGATATTGGTGCATGCAGATATAAGGTCTTCTCTGGAGCAAGTTTTACGGTAAGTAAAGGTGTGTGCGAGTCGGGGGGGGGGGGCGTGTGGTTTTTTGTATTTTTTTAAAGATAGTGTAATGTTTATGAGGGATTTGTCAGACCAGGGTACAGGGGAGCAAGGGGGGGGGGGGGTCAGTGTTGTGGATGCTAGAGTTCGTGAATATGAGATCTAGAGTATGGCCTGCTTTGTGGGTGGGAGAATGGATGATTTGTGTGAAACCCATAGCTTCGAGTATGTAATCAGACATCTTAGCAAGCCAGTTTCCTTCAACTAAATAAATAATTTAGTGCACAGTTTAAAACACTTTTAGGTATATTTATAGGGCTTTGCTAATAGTTTTGCATCAAAAGGTGACATGATATATTATGGGTTCTTTAATGTTCTTAAATAAATGACACCCACCTTTTAAATTCTTACCTGGTATTCAGCACCATTGACTACGCACACATTCTTTGGTTCTATTGGCAAAAAAAGACAAATAGAAGCCCTTTATTTTATATAATTAGCTGTAGCTGGCATACTTTTCAAAGCACTTTTGTAGAAGTTTTAAGGTGAATTTTAAAAGCAGGCCAAAATCGTGAGATGGGCCTGCATATAGCACATGTGTGTGTCCATCCAGTTTGGTAAGCCACCCACGTGCGTGCAGAAGTACCGATGCACGAGTATCTCGCATCGGGGGGGGGGGGGGAAGGAGTGGAATGAGGGTGGGGCCAAGAGATATGCACACAAGTAGCTATGCGTCTGGATCCAAGCCTAGGTATATTTCAGCGCAGGTATACGTCTGCTATGGAGTAGGTGTAAGTCTTTATAAAACTATTTGCAGGCATCTGGGAATTGTTTGAGGGATGTGGGTTAACGGGGGGCAGTGCAAGCTAAAGAACCAGGGGGGTTAGGAGGACCTAGCTTTAGACTGGGCAAACTGATGGAGAGATCTAGTGAAGCGCGAGGAATGTGCCAAGGTCTGGCAGCTAAGATTTACTGCTAAAAAATGCAGACTAATGCATTTAGGATGCAAAAACCCAAGAGAAAGGTATAGTATCGGTGGTGAATTTCTTCTAAGCACAAAGGACAAGCAGGATCTGGGGCTAACTGTATCTAATCTTAAGATGGCCAAACAGGTAGATAAAGCAAAGGTAAAAGCCAGAAAGATGCTTGGCTGCAAAGGGAGAGGATTGGTCAGCAGAAAAAGGGAGGTGATATCGCCCCTGAATAGGTCCGTGGTGAGACCTCACTTGGAATACTGTGTACAATTCTGAAGGCTGCACCTTCAAAAGGCTTTAAACAAGATGGAGCTGGTCCAGCGGGTGGCTACTAAAATGGTCAGTGGTCTTCTTTCTAAACCATATGGAGATAGACTTAAAGATCTAAACATGTATACCCTAGAGGAAAGGCAAGATAAGGGAGATATGATAGAAACATTCAACTATCTCAAATGTTTCCATGCACAGGAAGTGAGCCTTTTTCAATGGAAAGGAGGCTCTAGATCAAGGGGGTCGTGAGAAGAGGTTGAAAGGGGGTAGATTCAGGAGTAATCTTAGGAAATATTTCTTTACAGAGATGGTGGTGGATGTGTGAAACAGCCTCCCAGTGGCAGTGGTGGAGACAAAAACAGTGTCTGAATTCAGAATAACATGGGATAATTACAGAGGATCTCTAAGGAAGTGATGAGAATTATGTTAAATTAATTGGATGGATGGGCAGACTGGATGGACCATACGGTCTTCTTCTGCCATCATGTTTCTATGTTTTTAGTTGGTGAAACCACTCATCAGCCAGATATGCACCTCTTATAAAATTCCCTCACTTGCATGTTTCAAAGCCGACTTACACAGTTGTGCGTGCACAAGCTTAAAATTAGAAGCATACACATACGTGCCAGGGCTATAACATGTGCATATGTGCATACAGGATATAAAATTGCCACATATCTGGCCATGTGCCCACATACTCATACATATGCACGCCGGCAACGCCAATTTAAAAGTTACTGTCTTTTCTTTTTCATTTATTCATTCTTAGTAACGGCTCACGCAGGGAATCCTTGGTTGGTACAGTGTACAACAACTTTGAACAAAAACATTATAGCTTACAGAACTGTTTCTGCTGGGTTTTTTTTTTGTCTTGCTGAGGTTGCAGGAGGTTATTTGGACAAAAGTTATTCTGTTTCAGACTGCAGCCATTTTGCACTTTGCCCTATTTTTGGACAAAACTTAAATCTGGCCTTAGAAGGCAGCTAATGTGATAACATGCCAGATTATGATGATGCAAATCTGCCACAGATTGTCAAGGCACATCATGAGAAAAATATATATCGGAAGCCAGATGAGTCTGCCGTTGACAATCATAAACCCATGTAAGAGGTAACCAACCAAACACTGGTTGCACTGGGTATTTGTGAATTCATTTCAGGAGCTTTCATATATCTATATTTTCTCCCAATATGGACAATGCCTGAGTGGTGATTCATAAGAACATAAGAAATTTCCTTCAAAACTGTGTTTGCTTTTCAAATACAATGTCCCAGTGTCAAAGCAGCATGTAAGAATTATAAAAAAATTAAACTTTTGAAATCATATGGGACCTTCCCCAAGTACTTGTTTGCTTACTCTGATAAACCACAAAGAGAACATGTCCTCCACTGTGTACTGAACACTGCTGAATTCAAGAAAGTGGATGTAATTAATTCATAGGCATAATCAAACTGTGATGTGCTGCAGTTTTCAGTGAGACTGTTTATGGGTTGCTTCCAGTTTTTAAGAGCAGCAGTGTAAATTAGATCGTCATGAAAAGAGCAGAACCAATCAATTCTCCTTATTCTTGGTTCTGTTGCCTTATCTTTTGGGCTAGTTAGTACAGGTGAAAGACAGATCTTGGGAGACAGAATAGAAATGAATAGGATATGAGATTCGGAGATGAGACAAAGTGAAAATGTGAAACACAGGGAAGGCCCAGAAGAGCTGCCCAATCTCCATGCTTATCCTGGAGTCTACAGCAATTAGGAATCAAAATCTAGGACCCTTTACTGACCAGTTCTGGAGAAAACCCATAAGGAATTCTCAATAATAGAATTCCCAATGGTGAAGTAAAACTAGTGAGAGGCTGTGTTCCTGTCTGTCTGAGATATCAAGATTTAAGGAGAAGAAAGACAACACGACCAAAGACACACTACTAGTGGAGGACCAACTTTTGAAAGGCAAATACATTAACATGTGCATTCAGTTTTGTTTTACAATTGAAAGCATTCTGAGTGTGTCAGTCATTTCTTGGTAACGTACAAGTCTCTTTTTCTCTTGCTCATGACAAGTGCAAGGTGTTGCATATAGGGAAAAATAACCCTTGCTGTAGTTACACGATGTTAGGTTCCATATTAGGAGCTACCACCCAAGAAAGAGATCTAGGCGTCATAGTAGATAATACATTGAAATCGTCGGCTCAGTGTGCTGCAGCAGTCAAAAAAGCAAATAGAATGTTAGGAATTATTAGGAAGGGAATGGTTAATAAAACGGAAAATGTCATAATGCCTCTATATCGCTCCATGGTGAGACCACACCTTGAATACTGTGTACAATTCTGGTCGCCGTATCTCAAAAAAGATATAGTTGCAATGGAGAAGGTACAGATAAGGGCAACCAAAATGATAAAGGGGATGGAACAGCTCCCCTGTGAGGAAAGGCTGAAGAGGTTAGGGCTTTTCAGCTTGGAGAAGAGACGGCTGAGGGGGGATATCATAGAGGTCTTTAAGATCATGAGAGGTCTTGAACGAGTAGATGTGACTCGGTTATTTACACTTTCGAATAATAGAAGGACTAGGGGGCATTCCATGAAGTTAGTAAGTAGCACATTTAAGACTAATCTGAGAAAATTCTTTTTCACTCAACGCACAATAAATCTCTGGAATTTGTTGCCAGAGGATGTGGTTAGTGCAGTTAGTGTAGCTGGGTTCAAAAAAGGTTTGGATAAGTTCTTGGAAGAGAAGTCCATTAACTGCTATTAATCAAGTTTACTTAGGGAATAGCCACTGCTATTAATTGCATCAGTAGCATGGGATCTTCTAGGTGTTTGGGTAATTGCCAGGTTCTTGTGGCCTGGTTTGGCCTCTGTTGGAAACAGGATGCTGGGCTTGATGGACCCTTGGTCTGACCCAGCCTGGCAATTTCTTATGTTCTTATGTTCTTATGTAAATGAGCTAAATATCAATACTAAGGGCCAGCTCCCAAAAATGGGTTTCAAGTTGAAGTTCATTTAGTCTGTTGAAGGAGTGAACATTACTGGGGCAGGGGCTCACCATTTGGGCCACAGTTTTGAATGCATGGCCACTGTTGTTTGCACGTCAGAACTGTATGACCATGCTGTCAAAATGATCATCTCAACTACATGTCCTATAAGTGCTTCACATTGGTGACAGACATTGCTCTGTAATACGTTCAGCTACCTGGAGGTGAGATTGTGACTTATGGCAGAATAAAAGGAGAAATCGATTTGCCTCTTCTGTACCTGAAGGACCTTTCCAAAATATCACTCAGAAACAGACAATGTTTTATGAGTAACGTGAACCAGTGATACTCCTGACTCCTATGTATAAAACACTAGGGTGCATTACTAAGATAAATGAGGATGGGCACTTTCAATCTCTTATTTTGCTAGCAAAGGTGCTTCATAAAATGGAGGGATAATGTGTGGGCATGGTGCTGTATTGGGAGAGGATCAGCTTTAGTTTAAACAATTATCAAGAACATAGTGTAAAACATACATCTCACACTTCTAAGGTTTAGTATGTGCATATGGGGTGCTTTTTATTGAACATCCAGTCCTAGCCCTTAGGAGAGGAATCAAGTTGTACTATTTATTGTTCACACTGCTCACATGCTACTTTAAGAAACGATAACCATAAGCGTTTGCTACCCAATAACATGCACTGATGGAGCTCAGAACTTACTGCACTCAAAGGCCATGCAGCAGTCTCCAGGAAGAAGAGGGGTTAACCTATAGCCAGGTTTGCAAGCAATCATGGTGTTATTACAGAGTCTGGGGTTGCATTCTGAATGATAAAGCAAAAAAGAAATTAGCACGATTATATACAGATTCTAAACATAGCTTTGCCAATCCTTGTGATTTCTAACAATCTAATACAATAGAAGAACATAGCCCAGGAAAGTAGACGTATGCTTAAATAGGCAGTTGCTAACTGATGAAACGAGAGAGTCAGAGAAGGAGCCTGGGATTCTACCTCAGGCAGCTGCTAAAACTGGAAAAAACTATCAGTTCTGAGGAAAATATTTTTTCTAAAATGAGATATCTTGAATAAAATAAGACCATTTGGGAGAGAGAGGATTCTAGATTTGAAAGCCTTCCTGCTGTACTGCTTTCCCCCTCTCTTTATTGTGCAGTGTTTGAACAGTAGACATAGGGTTATAAGTCCCCTGTATTGTAACGTTTTGTTCGTGTTGTTTCCTGATGGTGTCACAATTCTTTGTGATGCCAGTGTACCTAGAGTCCTGTGAGTCACCATACTGACAGAAGTCATAAACCTCATTTCACCTAGTGATACCTGATGGGTTTATGCTGCACCAATGATGGGATTTCAATTTGGGACATCACAACCAATATCAACCAACCAGATACAGCGGATGCGGTTCATTTTTTACTCTCCTAGCTAATCTGGCCTAGCAGAGTTGCAGAGGAATTTCCTGCCATGGCACTAAAGTCCAGACCAATAGCACTCTCTTCATTCCACAGTCCCGACTTCCAAAAATCTATGAGGGAGGAGCAGTCTAGTGATTACGGCAATAGGCAGTAAACCAGCATTCAGAATCCCACACTTCCCATTGGCATTTTTCTGACTTTGGATTAGGCATCACAATTTTCCATTGTCTCATGTACTCATATAGACTGTAAGCTCTTTGGGGTAGGAACTCACCATGCCTGAAAACAATGAGGTCCATATTCGATCACTGTCTAGATCAGAGCTTTCCAAAGTGTGTGTCGGGACACATTAGTGTGTCGCCTGTAGTGTGGAGGTGTGTCGCCCGGTCCACAGGGCCGGCGGAAGCAGGGAACTATAGCAGGAAGATCGGCGGGCAGTAGTGGAGCTTACATCACCACGGCCCGAAGAAAAGGGTCACGTTCACTCCTCCTCCTTCCTGCCTGTGCAGCCCTGGAAGAAAAACGTTGCCGGAGCCGCGTGGGCAGGAAGGAGGAGGAGCATCTGCTGCGTACAGAAGAAGAGCAGCATTAATGGGCCGTTGCGGATCCCACGTCGCGACGGCCCGAGAAGAGGAGGAAACCCGATAGCAGGGCCGCTGCGGATCCCACGTCGCGGCAGCCCGAGAAGAGGAGGAAACCCGATAGCAGGGCCGCTGCAGATCCCATGTCACGGCCAGGGAAGATCAGGGCCTCTGAAGAGCCCATCCTTCGGCAACCCGTGCAGAGGGACAGCATGTGCCAGTGAGAGCCTGTGCTTGAGCAAGAGAGCATGTAGGAGTGAGAGAGCCTGTGTGTGTGAGAGTGAGACAGCATGTGCACGAGAGAGACAGTATGTATGTATGTATGAGAGAGAGGCATGTGAGAGTGAGAGCTGTGGATGTGTGAGATTGCATGTGAGTGAGAGCCTGTGTGTGTGAGAATGTGTGAGATAGCGTGTGAGAATGAGAACCTGATTGTGTGTTTGAGGGAAGACAGATGGAGAGAAAAGAAATAGAAAAAAAGACCCTGTAAAAGGAATTGGCAAAAAAACAAGAAAGGAAAGCTGGAAAAAAAAGCCTGTGACCAACCGATTAGAAAACTAAGATCAGACAGCAAAGGTAAAAAAAAAAATTACTTTTAGTGATTGGCACATGTAATCTTTGGGAATGTGCAAGAGTAGCACTTTCTCTATGCCGATCTCACAATGTACGAGATCAGCATGGAGGAAGTGGAAGCCTGCAAATATTTATTATGAGATAGGTTGTGTTGTGAAACATTTTATTTATGTATATATTTAAGGAAACATACATAAATTGTTGAAATACATTTGTTCGTTTAACCTTTAACTTCTGGTTTGCTGGTAGACTGAATTACTGTGTCACGAAATTATGTTTGTCTAAAAAGTGTGTCACCAACATGAAAAGTTTGGAAAGCTCTGGTCTAGATAAACAAATTTAGCATGATAAACTTATCCAGCTAACTTTGGAAGCATATTCATTTGTGCAGAATATAAGAATATAGCCAGCTAATTTTAACCGGCTAACTTTAGGATAGCTGTTAACTTAGCTGGCTAATATAACGCCTCCCCTGAACCACCTCCTAAGTTATGTGGCCACAATTTAGCCAGATAATAAAGAAGCTGGATAAAATATAGTTGGCTAAGTTCATAAATATTCATTTAGCCACATTACTTCTGAATTATCCATCTAAATGCTTCTGAATATGGACCTCAAGGTATGAGCTTGAGTTAAAATGGGAAAGGTGGCTAGATATACAAAATAATATTATTTCCTTCCTTGATGCTTATAATTCTTACTTACCTTTCTCTCACCTTTCTCTTTCCATTGTAGGCAATCTAGAAAGCAGCTGAGAGAATTATTTTCCATTCACAGTGTTTTGAATCTGTTCACCCTTTTTGAGTCCTGCATTGAGTTCTTAGCAAATTCAGTCTCCTTACATGTGTGCTTCAATGTCCTGCACGCTATATCTGACCCTACATCTCAACCTTCGCCTTTCTGCTCCTCTTCCTACCCACATAATGTTCTGACACTCTCCTCAGCCCTCCTGGCTTTGTGTCAGTGCTAAGAGGCAAACGTTTCCCAGTAGAAAGGAAGCTGTACATCTAGGGGTCATGATATGAAACTCCAGGGTCATACAGTCAGGAACAATATCAGGAAATATATTGTCACAAAAAAGGAGGTGGATTCCTGGAATGCCCTCTTGAAGGAGGTGGTGAAGACACAACTGGTGGCAGAATTTAAAAGAGCATGGGATAACTACAGAGGATCCTTAGAGGCAAGAGGATAAAAATGAAGATCTGGGCTAACCTTTCTTTTCTGAATGGGAGTAACCTGCATCCGAGTGGCAGTTACAGCCCTGAACAAGAAGCCGAGGGGCTAACCTGCACAGAGCGGCAATTACCTCCCTGAATACCTCTTTATCTGTTACTTACTAGGTTACAATATATCTTCTTTGCTATTTGTTCTTTCCCTTTCTCCAGGCCCCTTCCTATATCTCCTTTAATAAAACTCACTACTTTGAATTAACAAAACGTTTTGCCAAAGGACTTGGCTTCTTGTCCCCTCTCTTTGCTGTAACATTTATGACTCACTCCATCTTTGCATTTTCTTCTCATAATATTCTTACATTGTAAGCTTGGTTCCTAAACTCTGCTATGGCAGTTTCCTTATTTTTGGAAAATATCATTTTAATGACATATGTATAGCAATGTATATATTGATGGTGAATGTTGGCAAATGACCATCTGGCGTGCCCAGTCTGCTCAATTGCTGTTGCCTGTACTATTCTAGCCTTGGTTATCATCCTTGCTTGCTCCTACCAGTGCCCTCTACCCTAAGAGACCTCCCAGCAGTCAGCAACACAAGCTTGACTGCCAGCAGGAAGTTGTTGCTTATATGGTGCTTTCTAAGGAATACATAAGAACCCATCTTGTGAAAACAGGATACTTTGAATGCAAAAGGTTCCCTTTATTGCTCATATTTTTAGCAATTTTAAAAAATATATGAGCTCAAAAGAGAAGGTACTTACGACACCGAGTCTGAATGCAGCATGGATTATCTGGATTCAGAATTTGGACATATTCATATCCTTCTTTATCACAAGGTTCTGGGGAAGGATATTCACAGCTGATTGGCTGACACTTCACAAGAGTGCTATGCATTTCACATTCACATGCTTTGCAGTTACTTGTCCAGGTCTCTCCAGGCTATAATAATGAGAGAGGAATTGACATGAAAAATTGTCAGGTTAACTGATTCCAATATGCTTCTGATTGTTAGGGCTGGGAATTAGAGGTGAACTGTAAAAGGTATACATATCTTTAAATGGTAAACTACTATTCTTTTTATCTTAGTAAATATTTGAGTTTATGGAGCTCCTTTCTATAGTTGTGAACGCCTGTAGCCATCTTGAAAAGACTCAGAAATTTGTAGCCTAGTCTCAAAGAATAGAACAAATTATCATTAAACTGATGTCATCAGGTTCGTTTTAACATTACTTTTCATACGTAATGTCATATTCTGAATAATGTGGCAGTCTGGTTCTTTTTGGGGATTACGATTCTACAAATCAGCATTGCAAGGATCTATACAAATACTCCTATAAATCCTATGCCAATCCAGGATGATCCTCTTGAATTCATCGTCTGATGTGGACCTCTTAAGAGTTTATTGTTGTTCAAAATTATTGTCCCCAAACTTCTAAATGCCTGAAATTTCTTGCTGTGTTCAACCATAAACTCCTCATACAAAGCAGTTTTATCATAGTCTTTCTCAAAACAATCTGATTTAGCTTCCTTGCGATTTCTCAGACGTCTTCTCTGAGCTAGCAATATTGACACATTTCACCATAGTTTTATGCACTTCCTTTGAATTCCTTTTCCTATTCCAACCCCTAGTGATGCCAAGTTTGGTTTCTGAGGGCACTACCTAATAATATGTTCAATCAAATAAAAAACCTTATGACATAAGAACAAAAGAAAATAAGATGTGCCATGCTGAGACAGATCAAGGTGCAGCAGCATGACGCATGCTGGATCTTTTCTCTGACAGTGGCAGTCCAGATCACAAGTAACCGGCAGATCCCAAAAAGTAGCTCTATTTCTTGTTACTCACTGACAGGGGTGGCAACGAAGTTAATTTGCAAGCTTGTTCAGGCCAAATACAGATAGTCCAGATTTGCCCACAGTCCTTCCAGCATAACTGTGAGAAATTACTATTCATTCTGTGAGTTTGCCTGGCCTGACCCAGTATGGCATCTTCTTATATTCATATGTTTTTATATTCTTATGAGTAATTTTGTGGAACAATGGGCTAAAACCCAGGGAATCCAGGGTAGAAATTGTGCTTCTTCTTCTGCTGTTCCTTGTGACCTTGGGCAAGTTAATTCTCCTTCCGTTGCCTCAGATACAAATGTAGGGCCTCCTTTACTAAGCACAGAATGGGAGAAAAGCCTTAGTAAAGCAGACCCTTACATTGTAAGCCCGCTGGGGATAGAGACCTACTAACAGAACCTGAAACTGCAAGTTGCCTTGAGCTTGTATGTGGAAAAGTGAGTATTTAAATCCCAATCCAATAAGCATCATTCATGCCATTAACCCTAACATTTTTTAAAGCAGTATTTCAAATCCAATAAATAATTACTCAGGCCCAGCGTGACTGGGTGTGCATACCATGTATTTGCATGGGGCAGTACACCTGGGTGAGGTGGCAGCAGCAGGAGAGACTGTTGGGGCACCAGAGGAGCTCAAATCACTGGCAATATATATATATATATATATATCTTCTAGAAGATAGTCATATCAAGTATATCAACATGACAGCATAGTTGAGCTTTGGGGAATAGTTAGTCCCTGAAGAAGCCCACATGGACGGGTGAAACGAGATCTTCGTTGGGTGTTATGAAACTTACATGCTGAAGCAACTGCGTTGTTTTGTATTAGTGTGATTATTGTAAAATATGTGGAGGTAGCGTGACTACACATCATGAAAGGTTAATCTGTGCATAATTATGTATAATAACTGATCATGTTGCTCATTTTTAGGGATGGTGAGTGTTATGGTTGGGTATGGATGAGTAGAGTATGAATGGAGGGTAATGCATGGAGTATGTAGTTTTATTATAAAGGCAAGCACCGTTCATATAGATGGTCTTATTTTATTTATTTTATTTATTTAATGTTTTTGTTATACCGAGTTTCATGACAGGCATCACATCAACCCTGTTTACAATTAACAAAGTGTGAAAGCATAACGTAGCGTAATAAACAATATTCTCAATAGGAACCTTGAACTTTTAAATACAGGGAGTCAGAAAAAGGATGTGAGAAAGTTACAATAAAACGGGGAAAAATGTCTTATGTATTAAAAGTCATGAGTTTAATGTTTGTACACATTTAATAAAAATGTTTTGTAGGATTACACGTTGTTGAGTTCCTCTGGGTGTGTGTATAGTGACTGGAAATCAAAACATCTCATGTACCGAGATTTTTTTATCCTTATTAATTTTAATTATTGAGTGTAGTTTGTTGTTTCTGCTGTTTTGAAATATTTTGTTTTTTTTGGGTAAATACTAGAACATTTTTAATTATTGGAGTTTTTATTAATTATTGGTGTTTGGGAAACTTTGGATATTCTGTTCGTTATCTGGTTTAACATATTTATACTTTTCATTATGATTTTACTATGATTGATGTTTTATATGTTTTGATTTTATTATTTAATGTTTTATGAAGAATGTAATGTTTCTGTTTTTACATTGTTGGATTCCAGTTCAGTTCTCAGCATGTTTCTATTTATACTTTCTGGTCTCTTTATTCTGTATTTAGTCAGGGTTTGTCTGTGTTCTGCATATGTGAACAAGGTAAGGTATTTTGCTGGCATGTAGTTTCAACGTAAGGTTCTGTAGCAGTCTGAATGTTTTGTGTTCCTAATAGGAGTTGTAGGTGCAGTGCAATGTTGCCTTTTCATAGATAACGTTGTTACTGTTTGAGTGCTGGCAGTTAGGGTTGTTTTGGTAATTCTGTTTGTTCCTGGCTTTCTGAGGGCCAAGCCCACACCCAGCACACATTACAAAGAGTCTAATTCCATCGGAGCTCCAAGTGTCTTTTTTGCAGGGTTTTCTGGTTGGCACCGCAACAGTGCATGTAAATATAATATGTATGTTGTAAGTAATGTTTTTGCCTCAGAAGACTGTACTTGTGAATGTTCTTTTGCATGTAAAATCAGGTATAAACGCATAATTTAATTGTGTGTGTCTGTAGCGGGTGTGGGAGTGGGGAGTGTCGTGTGTGCAAGACTGTGAGGTTTGCCTAAGGTACTTAATATCCTTCCCTTCATAGGTTCCGTGACGTGGTCAGGGGTTAGGCAGAGTCAGTTTTTAAAAATATAGATTGCTGGAGGGAGCTGGGCTTTTTTTTGATGGGCTCTGGACGAAGACCGAATGAATTGGCGGCAGGTGGGGGTGGGGGGGAGCAGCACAGTAAATTTTCTCTCAGGGCAGCAAAAAGGCCAGCACCAGCCCTGACAATAGATATAAATAATAACATCAGCATGTTTTTTAATAGTGTGCAGTTTCTGTAAGCGTAAAACAAAAGCCAATGTTTTCAAAACAGCTTTGTCAAAACGCCTTTTGAAAATAGGGCGTCCCACTGCAGTTGCAGAAAAGTAATGCCGACTACAGAATTTAAAAACAAGATTGAATGTGCCCCGCGGCACCGAGGAACAGGAAGAAAAGGATGAAAATATGGTGCGGACTGGCTAGTGGTGCAAAGTGCTGTTTACTGGCCTTTCGTTCCTGGGAAGCTCGCTGAAAAGATGCTGCGATACTCACCAGTCTGTGCTCCCCTTCTGGTCCAATACAATCTAAAATAATGAAAAGAGAACGTGTTTCTTATCATTCAGTTGCGTTATTAGGTCAAAAGGAGGCACACAAAGTTTCCATTCCTAAAATAATTTCAGGATTGTTTCATTGTTTTCATTATTTTGAAGGAAAGATAATGAGGTCGATAGTCAGAGGGATTTGGGGGTTTCAATATTTCCCTCCACTGACCGTCTTAAATTTTAGCTGGGAGAAGCAGAAGTGTTCCAGGACGGGGTGGCACTGAATATCAGTGATATCCGAGTAAGTTTCGTTATCCTCAGAGCAGGTCAAAAGCTATTCAGGTACATGTTCCCAGACACCTTTAGTCTTGACTGGCTATATTCAAGATACAGCCAGTCAAGTGGCTGCAAAATTAAAACAAGATCTGTTGGCTTTCAGGCCCAATCCCACAATCAACAGCCCCCAGTCCACAAAACGCACTCAAATAAGGAGTGCTTTCCCTCTGGAAAAAAGGGAGGTGGTATTCACATGCAGGGACCACAGGGCAAATCAAGCAGGTGGAGGAAAAAAGTTGCAGGTATGCTCTGAAAAAAGTAAGTGCAGGCTAGTGCCTGAACCCCCTCCTCTAACCCTTTAAATAAAAATAAAATGAGCCCCATCCTGCCCTCCAGCCACCCGCAACCTCTACCCCACCCCACAGACTCTCCTGAAATCCCAGCTGAGAGTGCGGTAGTGTTTTCCCCGCTCCCGGCCTTTTCCAGCAATCCTCTCACAGCCACTTGGCTTAAATCTCACGATGCAATCCCACATCTCTAAAGCAGTGAGAGCTTGCTTTATGTACCTCCGCCAGATTCGAAAATTAGGCAACTACCTCGAGCAGCATGACCTTGCTTCTGTTGTTCATCCACTAATCAGCAGCTAATTAGGTTACTGTTCTCTGACTACTGAATGGTACCTCCCAGACTGGTTTGAAATGTCTCCAACATGTGCCAAAACACTGTGGCCAA
The DNA here is from genome assembly GCF_901001135.1 of Rhinatrema bivittatum. Lineage (NCBI taxonomy): Eukaryota > Metazoa > Chordata > Amphibia > Gymnophiona > Rhinatrematidae > Rhinatrema > Rhinatrema bivittatum. Next base: position 40,707,783 of record NC_042631.1, on the reverse strand, counting down.
AATCATGTCAAGGGTCAAAGCATCGGATCACACAAGGCCCATCCTATACAGACTGCACTGGGTCTTGGAAAAAGCCAGGATAAACTTCAAAACCCTCTGCTTCATCTTCATCTCTCCTGTCTCCTTGCCTCCTTCATCCTCATGTAGAGCTCTGTTCCTCCCCTAAGGCTCGTCTTTCCTCCCCCACACTTTGACTTCCGCAAAACTGACCTGCTCAGGAATAGGGGCCTTCAGCGGTTATGCTCCCAAGGCCTGGACCAAGGTCCCATTCCCCTGGAGCCCTGCTACCTCGCTTGTCGGCTGCTCAACAAGGCCTTCCCCCAGTCTGTTCATTAGGGTAGAACTAAGGTCCCCCAGCCATGGCCACTGCACGCAATCCTACGGCGAATGTATCTGCTAATGTACATGTCAGCATATAAAAACTGATCGTAATCCACTTTTGAGACCATTTCTAGAAAAAAGCGGAGTATCAAATGTTTGTAAATAAGTATATAAATGTTAAGCACATGGTTTACATGCATTAACGTGTGTTTAATGCATATTAACACTGCAGTAGCCTTAATATGCTTTTATGTTAGTGTTAGCATAGTTTTAACTCTGCCTATAGTGAAAATCTTAAGGAGCTGCATTGCATATAAAGTAGTTCATCAATATTAAAATGGAAATACCAAAAATCACATTCGCCAACATGATTTGCACTAACCACCCAGCAACTCAAAAAACGTTACTACACCTCTCTAAGGTGTAGTTGAGATTTTGCAAAAGCCTCCCTAAACTCCCCTTCTGCCCCACACTGGAATGAAACCCCAGGGCATGTCCACTGGTTGATGGGTGGGACAGGAGGGAGTCGTCCTTCCTTTTGCTCTGCCAGTGCCAAAATTCAAAATGGCGCTGGCTGCCCCTGGAAGGGCAGCAAGCAGATGCCAGACAGCTGCTCCAGGAGGAGGAGGAGGAGGCCAGCACTGTCAGGGAGGAGAGGAAGGTAACTAATGTGCAGTAGGACAGGAGTGTCCATATCAGGGGAAAAGGTAACCATGCAGGAAAACACTCATAACAAAAAAAAAATGTACAAAACACAATCCACAGACACACTGAGGTCCAGGCCAGAAATGTGGAAGTGCCTGTCCAAATTCCATGTCTAATTGGCTCCTGCCCTCTGGGTCCTATCCTGCAGCTGTCCCCCCGCTCCTCCCTCCTTTTACATCCTTTTCCTGGTCTTCTCCATCCTACTCCCCCCCCCCCCCCCCCCCACACACACACAAAAGGCCCTTTCACAGGTCTTCTCCCTCCTAACATATCCCGTAGGCCTTTCCAGGGTTACTAAACTGCATTGGCTTCCTGTATCACTCTGACTCGAATATAAAATCCTCATCTTATTCAATCAGGCAAATACTCCATGGCTGGGTGCAGCCTTAAGAGTGTATATTCCCTCGCGATCTCTACGATCACAACATAAGGGGCTGCCTGAAATTCCTTCTTCAAAACGGCACTTATAGGGGAAATCAGAGTTCGTGCTCTTTCATTATGGAACAATATGCCAGAGTCATTAGGAAGTGAATTATCTACTTCCACATTTAAGAGATGCTTAAAGTCCTGGTTGTTTCACAGATGCTTTGGCATGTTGGGTGGAAATGTCATTAAATTCTGATTATACGGAGGAATTTGGAACCGTACTTCGAGATGTTTGCCTTTTTCATTTTTAGTCAATAAAGTTTTATGCTTGCATTTTACGTTTGTACACTGCAATGATACTGTGTGACTTTGTGGTATAAAAGTGATTGTATAAATACAAATAAATAAATGCTGTAAGTCCCAGGCTAGGGACCCCTGCTTCCAACACCCCAGAGGCCACCTCACTACCCATTTATACAATCAATGCCCCCCCCCCCCCCCCCGGAGAATTGTTCGGTATGGAGCCCCGCCCTCACCCAAACTTGCCCTTTCCCATGGTACCTGATCTCCCCCAGACCATTCTCCCTTACCCTAAATCCTCCCTGCCCACTAGTTTCTCCTTCTCACCATCCACACCTCTCTTTCCCGATCTCCCAACCCTTCCACAGCACTCTCACCCTCCTCCCCAGAGATCACACTCTGCTCCTAAACATAAACGATCCCCACCAGTCTCTCCTCCCTATCTCCACCACTCCCACTCCCATCCCAGCAGTTCACCACCACGACTCCCTCTTTCCTTCCATTTACTTTCTCTTCCCCCCTCTATCCTCCTCTTTGCTCCGTTCTCCTCTCCAACTTTCTTCTACTCGTTTTTTTCTCGTCACCCTCACATCTTATTACTTCTTCTTACTCCAGTCTGAAACTGCTGCTGCTTTCTGACCTCCCCAACCTCTGCAGGCTGGAGCTGTTGCCTTCACCGGTTGCCATCCTCCTGGACTGCAGAGGCCAAAGCTGCTGCTGCTTTCTGTCTCCCCCCCGGCCCACGGCAGCCGAAGCCACCACCATTGCCACGCTCTCTGCTCCCCCCAGCTGACTTGGGCCAAAGCTGCCAGTGCTCTCCGACCAGCTGACCTGTGACAGGAAGAGCCCGGCAGGAGTTGGGGGCAACACGGACACTAGGAGCATGCACGTCTCTCCCTGTCTCCGAGCCGAGCAGAGGCCCGGGGGCTCTGACTCCTGCAGGCCCAGCATTCCTGCTCTGACTGGAAGAGCTCGGGCTGGATGCAGGAGACGATGCCGACAGCCCAAGGGGTATCTGTGTGCAGGCCCAGGCTTCAAGCAGAGCTTCCCACTGCTGCATCACAAAGAGCTCTTTCTGTTTATGTTAACAACAGCCATCCCCTTCCATTTCAGCTCTGGCCTGATGTGTTTGTGGTTTTTTTTAATGGTGCAGGATTACCAAAGTCAGGTGGTGTTTAATTCAATTTGATAAGTGTTTTGATTTGTGCCTGATATTCTGATTATCATTCTGATTATCTGCTCATTCAGAGATCGGTGTCAATTGGTGGACCTTCTTTCTTTTCCTCTTTCACCTTCCTCCTGTATTTTCCTTCATTTTTAGTGCAAATTTCAAATGTGGAAATAACAGTACCATTCACCTCTCTTCACAACATTCATCTCCTTTTATGCCCCAGCATTCACCCCTCCTCACCTTCCTCCAGCATTTATCCCCACCCTCACCTGCCCCAGCAGTCATCCTCCTGCTCACTTCCTCCAACATTCACTCCCTCTCATACTGCCTGCCCCTTAACAAGCATTCTCTCCCCCTCACCTCCTCCAAGCATCCCCTTCCTCACCTCCAACATTCATCCCATCTCATGCCACCCCTTCTCACCTCTTCCAGTGTTCACCTCCTTTCACGCCATCCCCCCACCCAAGTATTCATTCCCTCCTCATGTCACTCTCAGCATTTAGCTCCTCTCCCTCTCCTCATTTACCTAGTACTCCGGGGTAGCTCCCTCTTCTTCTCTTCTTTTTGGGCAGTGGGGTCTGGAGTAGGCAGAGCTGTTACCATTTGCCGCAGCCCTTCCCCCTACCCCTCTTGTCCGTCCCCCCCCCATGGAAATAGGCTGCAGTGCTCGGGACAGGAGGGGGGAAAGGCTCAAGCAGAGAGCGAAGCAGCTCTTTCTCTGCTCTGCTCTACAGGGGAAGACGAGGAGGTGCGAGAAGCAGCAGTTCCCTCCAGCCTCCTACCTGTGCAGTCCTGTTGCAGTCCTGCTGCCCGCGCTCATTCAGTACAGAAGATGAGGTCTGGGGGCACCGTCCAGTGGAGGTGGGTTTCCCAGAGATTGCGGCTAACCCTCTGGAGCCCTGCTAATTTCAATAAAATCCCAGAGTCCCCAGGTGAAATCCAGAGAGGTCCCAGCTCTGCAAATTATTTCAGGTATTGGTGGGGGGTGGGAGAATCGGGTGTCTGGCCACTGAATTGGTTGGTAACTCTACTCCCAACTAAAGCATTCGCACACTGACATTTACAGTTATCCCCAGTGACTCATCCACTTACAACTGAGCAAAGAGAGCTCGATATTCAAAAGCTTTGGTGAGTGAAACTTTGGAGTTACACACTCAGAAGTTGAGTTTCAAATATTGCCCTCCAGTCCACTGAACACACACATTTTATATGCACAGCTTTTTGTGCATATTAAAATTATTTATAAAAAATGGGGCATCAGGGGAGGTATTTCTGGGGAATGGCTTGACTCTACCCACTTTGCATGCATATTCAGCACTGTCCTGGTCAACACATGCAGGTATGTCTGGTCGGAACAAGAACAGTCCTAACTTTACCTGGATAAAATTATGCATGCTACTTAATCTGAGTATATGCAGCGGGAGACTTGTGCACACAGGTCCTGCTGAATATCCGGGACAGGTTGCACACATAACTTTCCCTGTATAAATCCGCTGCTTGCCATATCACTGAGTATTGACCTCAGAGTATTTAGGAACCTGAAACTTCGCTCAGCGGACAAGAGAGGCTCTGGGAAAAAGTTCCCGTTACACACTGCAGCTGCTGGAGGTAGTGCATGGCCACTATGACTGCAAGAACTGGGCTGTACTGGCAGTCAGAGTGAGTTATGTCTGGTGCTCCGGGGCTTCACCCGGGGATGAGAGAGAAAGCTCATCCCCGGGTGAGGCTGCACACGAATTTTTATTTCAGTTAACAGGAGCAATTATATTCCCTTCCATTTCCCCTCAGCTTGAGCCCTGTACTTATCCACAGAGCAGGCACACATGGGTTGTAACATTGCAAGCTGGCAGTGTTGCTTTGGAGGCACAGAGCTGCAAGGCTCTGTAACCCTGTTCCAGTTCCACTGAGCCATCCTGTCCTCCTCCATTCTTCTACTCTAAACCAAGCTTGCTTTCATTCATAGACCATGAATAGTGCAAATGAGAAACGTACATTTGGAAGGCAAACCTAACGTTTTCAGCAGTATGGTGTCACAAGATATAGTTTGCATTGTTCAAAAGTGCACTTTGATTAGCTATAATAATGCTTACAGTCACACTTATAGACATAGCAGCAACCATATTCGTCGTAGACCTTTTTGGGGCTTAATCCACTTTCACACATAACCTTCTTTACCACCGGGCACTTTACTTTCTCAACAATGATGCTGCCATTCACCGAGCATGTTGCATTTAAGCAGTGGTTATATATTGTTGTTTCATTTGGCGAAACCTGTGAACACACATAACATGATGATGTGAATGTACCGATGGCATAATTGGGCGGTTTATCCGGCCAGTGCAAAATATGTTGAACAGCTCCAAAGCTACAATGACTACAACAACATGAGCCTCACCCATACGGCTGCCAAGTGACTGTGCCTCTCCTCTCTCAGGTCTTTCTACCTTACTCCATTCACCCAGCTGTCTAAAGGAAGGCGTGAAGAAAATTCTCTGTCTGGTCCCCAAGACTATACCCGTGAAACCAGACAATGGGATGGGGATACGGAGATGAAACAGGAGGTAGCTTCAAGCTTCAGACTGACCTTGGATTCCATTCTTTCACTGTTAATAGGGTTTACTCTCATAGGCTGGGAGGGGCGGGGAGGGAATTGTGGCAATTTAGGGATGGGGGGGGTTTGTATGGAAAGGGGCAGCATACACTAAAATGGGGCTCCCATCGTTGAGGTTTTGCAGCCAAGGATGCAGGTTCTTGCCTCCCTTAAACTTATGTGGCTAAGAGGGAAGATCCTACAGCCTGTGTTGAGGCTGGAAAGGAATGGTGTCTATAGTGGGAGGTCACCTTTGAAACTGTCCGCAAAGGAATTGCCAGCCGCTCCCCTGCTTTGGATTGTGAACTGGGCCAGTACATACTGCACCCAAAGACACAAATGCTGTCCGTCATGAAGTTCGTATTGTTAAAATTGAATTCTATAAACTGTTGCATTTATATTCTGTGATGCACGCAAAGCTGCAGCCCCCGGATTCCATTCAATAATTCAATATCCTAGCAACGCACGTTGCTCCTTGGGGGGTGGGCTTGGCCAATCATTTCCAACTGCCTATGTTGTGTTACGAGGTACGAAAGCAAAATATGGGAAATTCAAGCATAATCTAGCATCACTTACTTTTATTAAATTGTAACCATTTCTTAATATTTTTTCTGTTTTACATTTTTTTTTAAACACACAAACTAAAGGGCCGAGTCACAAAGGCTTTTCTTTCATGCTGAGTTTGATATTCAAAGGCTAACTTTAGGAGTTTGCTGGACAAAAGCCAAAATTTGAATATTTTCCTCTACTGAGCAGATACATTATTTACACCCAACTCATTGTGGCTTTCCAGGGCCATGGCTGGCCAGCTAAACTTCTGCATGCAAGCCTGGTCAGAAAAATACCTGTCCTAAAATTATCCTGGTAAAGTTATTCACGTAATTTTATCCAGGTACATTAAGCAGAAAAATTATCCGGGTAAGCCCCACTAAATACCTGGGAAAAGTTACACGCTTAACTTCAACTGGGTAAGTTACCCACTCACCAGCTCTCTGATTATTGATCTCACTTTGTCTAGGGATAAAGACTTTCATGAATCAAGTTCTTAGTGTAGTAAACTCAGAAACTTAAACAAGATGAATCGTACTTTCCGGAAAGCACGTGCATCTGCACATATGTGCGGATAAAAAAAAAAAACTCCATCAGGATCCCCTTGGACCTCCTGACATGCACATTTGGTGTGGATAGGACACTGAACCCCAACGTTAGAGGGGGGCATTCACAGAGACAAACACAAAGGCACAGATCATTTTTTATTTTATAAGCCTTCTTCTCTTCTGAACAGTATGGGGACATCTCAATCTGTGCCTAAGACTGGTTATGTGCACACAGGTTTAGACTGAAGCAGATAAATTCAAAGCCTTGGGCACATGGCCAGTGATCATTTTTTAGGGTATTGCTGTGCAAGTTAAGGATGGTTTGGTTTGGATGCTGCATGACCAAGACTAGTAATAAATGGAGCTCACTCTGAAGAGAGGAGCATTGCTAGTGATACGCCACAGGGATCAGTCCTTAGACCAGCTCTTTTCAACATTTTCTAAAGTGATATGACAGAAGGATTGTTCGGAAGGGTTTGACCTTTTGCGGATGATACCAAAATCTGCATCAGGGTAGACACCCAGGGGTTTGTAGGAAACATTAGGAGGATCCAAGTAAGACTGAAGATTGGCTCGCAGCTAAGATTTAATGCTAAATAATGCAAGGTCATGCATTTAGGCTGCTATAGGGAGTGACATTCTATTCATGAAACAAGAGTGAGATCAAGGTGACCAAACAGGTTGTAAGGCAATGGAAAAGCCAGAGAGATGCTTGGGGGCATAGGGTGCACAATTCTGCAGAAGAAGTAACAGAGTATATGATGGCAGATAAAGACCCATTCCATCCAGTCTGCCCAACAAGTTGTTAAGGCTAGTAACTGCCACTATGCAGGTGACCACCATGCCTTCTGTTAAGGGTAGTAACTAACTTTCCGTGCAGTTTATCTCCATGCCTTCTGTTAAGGGTAGTAACTGCCTCTCCATGCAGGTTACCCCTAATCCTTCTGTTAAGGATAGTAACTGCCTCTCCGTGCAGGTTACACCCATGTGTTCTGTTAAAGGTAGTAACTGCCACTCTGTGCAGGTTACCTCCATGCCTTCTATTAAGAGCAGTAACTGCCACTATGCAGGTGACCACCATGCCTTCTGTTAAGGGTAGTAACTCACTTTCTGTGCAGGTTATCCCCATGCATTCTGTTAAGGGTGGTAACTGCCACTCTGTGCAGGTTACACCCATGCCTTCTGTTAAGGGCAGTAACTGCCACTCTGTGCAGGTTACCTCCATGCCTTCTGTTAAGGGCAGTAACTGCCACTCTGTGCAGGTTACACCCATGCCGTCTGTTAAGGGCAGTAACTGCCAATCTGTGAATGTTACCCCCATGCCTTCTGTTAAGGGTAGAAACTGCCACTCTGTGCAGGTTACCTCCATGCCTTCTGTTAAGGGTAGTAACTGCCACTCTGTGCAGGTTACCCCATGCCTTCTGTTAAGGGTAGTAACTGCCACTCTGTGCAGGTTACCTCCATGCCTTCTGTTAAGGGTAGTAACTGCCACTCTGTGCAGGTTACCCCATGCCTTCTGTTAAGGGTAGTAACTGCCACTCTGTGCAGGTTACCCCATGCCTTCTGTTAAGGGTAGTAACTGCCACTCTGTGCAGGTTACCCCCATGTGTTCTGTTAAGGGTAGTAACTGCCACTCCGTGCAGGTTACCTCCATGCCTTCTGTTAAGGGTAGTAACTGCCACTCTGTGCAGGTTACCCCCATGCCTTCTGTTAAGGGTAGTAACTGCCACTCTGTGCAGCTTACCCCCATGCTTTCTGTTAAGAGCAGTAACTGCCACTCTGTGCAGGTTACCTCCATGCCTTCTGTTAAGGGTAGTAACTGCCACTCTGTGCAGGTTACCTCCATGCCTTCTGTTAAGAGCAGTAACTGCCACTCCGTGCAGGTTACCCCATGCCTTCTGTTAAGGGTAGTAACTGCCACTCCGTGCAGGTTACCCCCATGCCTTCTGTTAAGGGTAGTAACTGCCATTCCATGCAGGTTACCCCCATGCCTTCTGTTAAGGGCAGTAACTGACACTCCATGCAGGTTACGCCCATGCCTTCTGTTAAGGGCAGTAACTGACACTCCATGCAGGTTACTCCCATTCAAAAATGCTACACCTGCAATTAACAAAGGTTATCTTTTTTTTTCAATTCCATCTTCCAATAGAATGGAGTTGGTCCAGAGGGTAGCTACAAAAATGATCAGTGGTCTTCACTGTAAAGCATATGGGGACAGACTTAAAGATCTAAACATATATATCCTAAAAGAAAGGTGGGATAGGAGAGATATGATAAGACACTTAAATACCTCCAAGAGATCAATGCACAGGAAGTGAGTCTCTGAGTGGCATGGGATGAAGGATCATTAGATGAGGGTGAAAGTGGGCGGACTCAGGAGTAATTTAAAGAAATATTTCTTTATAGACAGTGTGGTCAATGCATGGAACAACTTCCCAGTGGAAGTAGAGACGAGGACGGGATCTGAATTCCATAAAGCATGGGACAAGGCAGGGCATCTCTGGGGGAGTGGCAGAGATTGTAGAACTGAGCAATTGGAGTGGACGGGCAGACCGGTTAGGCCGTATGGTCATTTTCTGCCGACATATTTCTCTCATAATTAATCTTTGAGAACTAGGCAGAAACTGTGACTGTGAGAGAATGAAAGACATTTAAATACCTAGCCAGAAAGATAATGCATAGAAAATCTGACAAACTTCAGACTATAACAGTGAAGAGAGAATTTCTGTAAATAGATGAGAGGCAGGGGAAACAAACTGCAGTGCATAATCTATGTGGCAAAGCTGCACAACTGATTCAAACAGTTCTTTTGAATCACTGCTGCCTCCTGTTCTTTTCTGCTTCCAGGTCAATTGAAATGTGCCCGAACTGGGGCTTCATTGCCATCAGCCTTCATTCACAGCTATTCCAGGTTTTAGCCCCTGTTTTCATTCCCTCTCCTTCCTCCTATCTATATCAATTCTGCAGCATCAGTTCCGTGATTGAGAGGCGCAGGCCGCAGTTTGCGCTAGGATCTAGCACAAGCATGCGCTTAAGTCATCCAGTAGGGGTCAGCCTTGAGTGGTGGCCAACTTCCCTCCTGGCAGGAGCCAGGTCCAGGAATTGAAACTGGATCTCGCATGACAGTGGGTCAGTAAGCCTGCCCCGGTTCAATCACTGTTCTTGATTTTCTATTCTAGCAAAAGTGAGGCCAAATTACAGCACTGGAGGACAGTAAGTAAGGAATCTTACAGATGACGCCCATGTCCTATAGACTTACAGAACCTAAATAACTTGGGAGGGCAAAGATCAAAACCATTTACACAGGCAAACAGCAATTGACCCGGGTAACTTTTCTGTCTGAAAATTGCCCTCCCTCAATCTGTCTAAAAGTGTGCAATGGGGGAGGGAGGGAAAGCATTCATGGGACAATGTTTTGTGCAGATTCTGAAAATAGCGCATGTGGATTGAATTTTCAAATCTACCTGCATTATTGTCTGGCAAAATTTCTACCTGCACAAAAAAATCAGGTGCAAAACTCCCTGGGTATTTTAAAGGGAGAGCATACATGTATTTTCCCTTTGAAATTTGGTGCAAATTCCACAAGCACAAAGGACCCGTGGATTTTGCACTGAAGCAGCTGGTTTGAAAATTGCCCCGGAAATGAACTGACCTTCTGATTTATTAAATTAATTAGCAAGTTAGATGAATTACCGGCGTGGTTTCGATAATTCCTTGACGGGATGATCTTCTTGTTGATAATGTACTCTCTGGAGTTGACTGTGAAAGTGAGCTTGACGGGGCGGGGCTTGTCACAGTTGTGGTAGGGCATGGACCCTGGAACCTCTCGACTTGACAGGTTTGATTACAGATTGCATAAAAGAAACAGCCAGCACTGTCTGATATGTTGTAAATAACGTCCCCTATAAATAATTAGATATACAGATACAATGAAGAAGCTGTGAAAGGACAATTGCGAATGCTGCAAAATAAATGTATTTGATGAAAAGGGATGCTGGTGCACTTGTATTCAATCAGTAATGTGCAATGCACAGACAATTTAGTGACAACTAATGCCCATGCCTTTCTCTTTCAACCTAAACGGTATGAGGTCAATATTCAAAGCTGGGTGTTTAAGTTACTTATCTGGCTAAGATACAAGGAATATTTCGGCACGGCTAAGCCGCTGAATAAACGCGTATATATCCGCATTTAGTTGTGTTAGTTATAACCGGCTAAACTTATCCACTTAACTCATGAGGCTAACACTCAAATCGGGCCGATACAGTAAAAGTCACAGGAGAGTTGGCGAGCGCCCGCTCTCCCGACGCACGCACAGGCCAGTGTCCTGGGTGCGCGATTCAGTATCGGCCCATATGCAAATTAGGGCCGCGGTAAAGGGAGGCGCTAGGGACACTAGTGTGTCCCTAGCGCCTCCTTTTTGACAGAAGTGGCGACTGTCAGCAGGTTTGACAGCCGACGCTCAATTTTACCAGAGTCGATTCTCGAACCTGCTGACAACCATGGGTTCGGAAAACGGACACCGGCAAATTGAGCCTCTGTCTTCCAACCTGCATGCTGCGGGCAGATTTTTAATTTTTTTTTTTTAATTTTTAATTTTTTTTATTTTTGGGGCCTCCGACTTAATATCGCTATGATATTAAGTCGGAGGGTGTACAGAAAAGCAGTTTTTTCTGCTTTTCTGTACACTTTCCCGGTGCCAGCCAAAATCAACGCTTGCCTTGGCAGGCGTTAATTTCTGAAAGTAAAATGTGAGGCTTGGCTGCACATTTTACTTTCTGTATTGCGCGGGAATGACTAATAGATCCATCAACATGCATTTGCATGTTGTGGGCGCTATAAGTTTCGGGGGGGTTGGCCGCGCGTTTTCCGCGTGCTATTACCCCTTACTGTATAAGGGGTAAAAATAGCGTGTCGAAAACGCGCGGCCATATGGGGATTAACAGTGCACTCAGCCTGAGCGCACTTTACTGCATTGGCCCGAATGTCGGCAGTTAACTTGCTCTACTCCAATCTGCCTACTACATGCCCACGATTTATGTGGCTAACCTTTTAGCTATATAAGTGCCCTGTTCGGCTAAGTGCTGGCTGCTAAACGTATGTGCATATTCAATAGCCAGATAAGCTAGACTTGTCCGGCTAAATAGCGCTGAACGCGCTTTGAATATTGACCTCTTCATTTTCTGCCCTGATTGGAATGTAGCTTTTCCAGCTTTCAGATAGCAGTAGTTGATCGGTTTAAGTTACTTAAGTTAAAATCAGTCCTTTAAATTTATGAAATAATCTGGAAAATCGGCAAGCAATAAACTAAAACAGACAGTCCAGGTATTCCAGTACTTCCGGGACACTCACAGGCTTGTCTGTCTCTCCCAGCCAGCGTCTTGTGTCTCCTGACTGATGGGGCGCAATGTTGCAGTTAAGAGGAGGAGGAGGATGGGGCCGGATGGTAGTGGCAGCGGCAGGGCATTGGTTTATGTGTATGAATGAAACACCTCAGGGAAGGAGTGAGGGATTTGCTAGGAAAGGGCAGCCCGTGCTGCCCCTCTTACCTGGCCATGTGGCTTCGCTGCTGCCATTACCCAAATAACACCGGGACAAGCGGAGAAAGAAGGGACTGGGGGAAGGAGGTGGCAGAGGAAGGTGGCAATGGGGGAGGGGAAGAGAAAGGGAGGTGGATGCATAGAAAAGGGAGAGAGGGAAGGGAGAGACAAATAGAGTAAAGTAGGATATGGAGGGAAAGAAAGAAGGTGCAGAAGTAGGTAAAAGAAGGCGTGGGAGTCAGAAGGGTGTAGGGTGGCGAGACAAATAGGTGGGTAAGAGCTAAGGTACAACGAGAGGCAGATGGGAAGATGGCAAAATAAGAGATAAAAACTATGCTAGAGGAGAGAAACGTGAGAGCAAAATAGGATATAGATACTGGAAGAGAGAAAAGGAAAAGGAGATAGGAAATGAGCAGCCAGGTAAAAACGAGAGCAGTGCCAGGAGCTTAAACGTAAGGCATATGTAGAAATGCATTTCTTTTCTATTTGCCTGTAAGACTGTCTGCTTTTAAATAATTAAGAAGTCAATTTTCCAAGGATTTTAGCCACAATTCTTACTCTGCAAGTAAAGGTACCCACAAGGGGCCGGCAGTCCCCACACGTGGTTTATAGGGCTGATGTTTGCAGCTGCTCACGGACAGTGAAGAATCCATGGTACCTGCATTGAAAAGTGGCTTGCAGGCCTGCGAGTGCTAATTGTGGCCTGGAGGCTAGTTATGGGGTTGAAAAATGACTCCCTATATTATTATTGATATATAATATGCAATTTTATTTACAGATGTAGTAATTGACTAGCTAACTCCTGCAATTACGCAATCTCTTTCCTCATCACAAATAATGATCCATAATCCGTAAAATTTATTAACCTAATTTCTCACCCAGAGCTATAGCCAGTCGCTCAAAAGACTCTCAATATAACTATGATTTTATAAGCTATGGTTTTTACCCTGTTCACTCTTATCCCAGTTCACTACCCTGTTTTAATGTAATTGCATTCTTACATGCCTGTTATTGTTATAATGTAAACCGAAATGATATGTAACTCTGCTACATGAATTGCGGTATATAAAAATGTTAAATAAATAAATAGATAAATTAGTAGTTGAAACTAAAATTTGCTAAGTGCTACATTTTTCACATTTTTAGGGGGATGAATGCTCATTGTTAGTTTTAGCCCCTATCTTCTTCTCACACCTACCATATTCCTAAACAGCTGTCTGAGAGGGAGATAGAAAATGCCATGTATTTGTGAGATGATTTACACATTTTTAGTTGAGTGATACAATTAAGGGGGAAAAATTGACAAAATCACACTCCCGGATCATGGAGCTTCTTAAATATGAAGCAGACGACTTCCAAAAGGATTTCTGTGCCGAAGGGAATGGTAAATAAAACAGAAAATGTCAAACATGCCTCTGTATCGCACGACGGTGAGACCGCACCTTGAATACTGTGTTCAATTCTGGTCGCCGCATCTCAAAAAAGATATAGTTGCGATGGAGAAGGTACAGAGAAGGGCAACCAAAATGATAAAGGGGATGGAACAGCTCCCCTATGAGGAAAGGCTGAAGAGGTTAGGGCTGTTCAGCTTGGAGAAGAGACGGCTGAGGGGGATAAGAGAGAGGTCTTTAAGATCATGAGAGGTCTAGAACAGGTAAATGTGAATCAGATATTTATTCTTTCGGATAATAGAACAACTAGGGGGCACTCCATGAAGTTAGCATGGGGCACATTTAAAACCAATCGGAGAAAATTCTTTTTCACTCAATGCACAATTAAACTCTAATTTGTTGCCAGGGAATGTGGTTAGTGCAGTTAGTGTAGCTGGGTTCAAAACACGTTTGGATAAGTTCTTGGAGGAGAAGTCCATTACCTGCTATTAATCAAGTTGACTTAGAGAATAGCCATTGCTATTACTAACATCAATTGCATGGAATAGACTTAGTTGTTGGGTACTTGCCAGGTTCTTATGGCCTGGATTGGCCACTGTTGGAAACAGGATGCTGAGCTTGATAGACCCTTGGTCTGACCCAGTATGGCATGTTCTTATGTTCTTATTTGGAATTTGTTTAAATCTCTGGTGTTGAAAAGTTCTTAAAGTAATTGATTATGTAATAATAGATATTCCACTTTGTTAAGTTGATTGATTCCTTTCTATTTTTGTCTTTTGGCCTACAGTTTTTCGGAATTGTATATTCATTGTACCTTCATCGTTTTATTACCTAAATCTGCCTGGCAACAAGCACCAAAGGTCAGGCAAGATGCTCATGTGTGTAAAGCCCCAGCTAAAGGGAGAGTTGCATCTTTACAGAGACACTGACAGACAGCACAGAAGGAAAGAGGAACTCATGCATGTGCCAGCCTGTCAACAGTTAGCAGAGAGCATGAAGCATTTCGCCCAGGCGCTGGGGGTGACATGCCGAACCAGAGCTGGAACGCTTGTGGTCAGAAGGGGGGATATCCTAGGGGTTAGGAAGGAAGTGTATCTCATTGCCCTTTTTTGGTGCATAGTAAATGACAAATTATAAGAGGTCTGGCAATGCATGACGGCAGGGAGGAGTATGGATCCTATAGTAAGAATACTGTATATAAGAAAGAGATGTAGTAGTTAGCTCTCTGAAGGATTCTGGATAGCAGTCAGCCACTGCACCCTGTTCTCTTTCCTTCCACCATTACCTTGTAAACCAAAGACAATTTTTCCTTACAATAAAGACTGCATCATTGGCTATTTTTGGTTCTCCTGTGTATTGGTATAGGGGTCAAAACACCCATAACACAATTTAAAATAAAACTCTAGCTCTACCGTAGACCTAACTACACATATAGGGGTAGATTTTAAAAAAGAGCACGATCGCGTACTTTTGTTCGTGCAGCAAGCGCAAACAAAAGTACACTGGATTTTATAAGATACGCGCATAGCCGCGCGTATCTTATAAAATCCTGGATCGGTGCGGGCAAGGCTGCCGATTTTGGGCAGCCTGCGCGCGCTGAGCCGCGCAGCCTGCCTCCGTTCCCTCCGAGGCCGCTCCGAAATCGGAGCGGCCTCGGAGGGAACTTTCTTTCGCCCTCCCCTCACCTTCCCCTCCCTTCCCCTACCTAACCCACCCCCCCGGCCCTATCTAAACCACCCCCTTACCTTTGTCCCTCGATTTACGCCTGCTAGAAGCAGACGTAAATCTACGTGCGCCAGCGGACTGCTGGTGCGCCGTCATCCGACCCGGGGGCTGGTCCGGAGGCCTCGACCATGCCCCCGGGCCGGCGCCATGCCCCCGGTCCCGCCCCCGAAACGCCGCGTCATTTGGCCCCGCCCCCGACACGCCCCCTTAAAAAAACCCCGGGACTTACGCGCGTCCCGGGGCTCTGCGCACGCTGGCAGCCTATGCAAAATAGGCGCGCTGGCGCGCGAGGGCCCTGCTCGCGTAAATCCGCCTGGATTTACGCGAGCAGGGCATTTAAAATCCGCCCGATAATATGGAGGAGCACTCAAGTGCCCAATACACCTGACTACTCAGTTATCTCCCTGTCCTTCCTGGGTCATTTCCTCAATCTCTTTCCCCAAACGCAAGAATATTACCTTCAATCTGAGAATATTCCTGGCTCTTGAAAATTCTCAAATATCAGTGTAATCACAGTCAAAGTCCATGTGATAAGCCACCATTATAATCATAACTCCTTCTACTGATTTACATACTTTTCAGTTCCTGTATTTTTTTGTTATTTCCTCTTACAAAATAAAAACATTTATAAAGCAAATATTCTTGGGATTAATGAAAGATAAAGTCATTTCTCTCACAGTTTATTTCCCCATGTATAGGTAAAATGATGAACAAATAAACTTATTGTATCCTTTTCCAGATCAGAGAAAGTAGCTTATCTTCTCTTATCCACACATAGCACCACTTCAAATTTACTTAACAAGAATTGAGAAATATGTAAATCACTAGAAGGAACTACAATTATAAATGGTTGATGATCACATGGACTTTCTGATTATGCCAATGTATGAGTGTTTTATATTTATAATTTAAAACAGATCCACTTTTTTTGTGTATTGTTGCCTATGCGATCTTCCAGTTGGACTATTGCAACACATTCTACATTGGTGTCCCAAGTAATCAGATGCATACAATTCATACAAAATGCAGCTGCCTGACTATTACAAAATGCAAGCAAATTTGAAAGGATGGCTCAAATTATAAAATCCCTGTACTGGCTACCAATAATGTACTATTTACTATTCCACACTCATAATCTTTTCTGGCATAGAAAGCCCTCAAGGACTGAGCATCAGTCTACCTCTGCAGGAGCCTCGCCATACACCTGCCTTCCCAACTTCAGTGTTCACTATCTCAAGCATATCTAATAATATTTTTTGTACACTGTTTTTTTTTTAATACCAGTGCAAAAAGAAATTGTTGCGTTTGGCCAGTCACAGGTCCATCCCACGACCAGCCGCTCTTACCTCCAGCCCCCGGTCGCAGATGCGGCCAGCCACGGCATAGGCCCGAAGCACCGTGCTAGGAAAACCACTCAGCTGAGCAGGGCATCCCTAGGTGTGTGAGCGACTAGGGCACCTTTAAAGGGCTCGTGGCGGGAAGTTCTCCACGACGCCCCTGGATGATGTCACAGACCTCTTATATAAGGCCTGCTCTGCCCTGTCTCAGAGGCTTTGGCAAAAGGTCAGACTCCTTGGAATAGCTGTTTGCCATGTCATTCCTGGTTCCTGATCCTGCTTCTGATCCAGTGCCTTGTCTTCGTATTCCTGGTCCCTTCCTGCTTCTTCGAAGCTCCTATGTTCTCGTCTGGTGGTTCCTTGTCTGTCTTTGGTATCTTCCTGACATTCAGCCTTGCCTTCCTTCCCCCAGATTGTTTCCTTGGCTTGAACATGACTTGGACCCCTGACTTCATCTTTGTTTGGAATCCTGGCTTGACTTTGGACCTCTTCTCGACCACGTTGGATTTCTGTCTTGCCTTGCCTCTGCTTGCTTTTCATCTTGCTGAATGCAGCCTGCCATGACCTTGGCCTGCTCTCAACTCTGCTGTCTGCTGCCTGCCCCGACCTCTGCTTGGACTGACTTTGTTCTCTTCCCGCTGGTCAACTGACTCTTCTGTGACAGCTTCATCTCTGCACAGAGGTCTGTGCCTAAGTCCAACTGACCCCAGCACCCAAGGGCTCAACCTAAGGGGAATGAGAACTGGTATTGGTGAAGTTCCTGTTGGACCTCTGCTCCAGCCATTTCCGCCTGCTGACAGTGAGGACCTGTAGGGCTCCTCCTTGTGGATAGTGCCAACCTCACCTCAGTCCAAGGGTCCACTTCTGCAACAAGGCCATGGACCCAGCGGATTTCTCAGGCTTCAAAGCCATTCCCGGCCTGGCACAGAAGATTCTCCTAGGACAAGCAGGATGGTAGTCCTCACATGTGGGTGACATCATCCGATGGAGCCTGGCACGGAAACATTTTGGCAAAGTTTCTAGAAGCTTCTAGTTCTAGTCTAGTTCTAGTCTAGCTTTGACTAGCACACTGAACATGCCCAGCATGCCACTATCTGCGTGTTCAAGCGAAGTCCCGCTTCACTCTCTTCTTTTCCACTGTGCAGTTGCCTTGCGGTTTGTGGAGCTCTCAATTTTCGTGTTTCTTCTCGATAACTTTCAGGTTCTTCCTAATTTCCTTGTCAGGTCCCCCTTTGTGGTCAATGCCTTCTCGGTGTAGTAGGTTGTTCTTCTTGCCTTTTTCCAACTTTGCGGTCAATCCCCGACTATTCGCCTCATGGTGAACACTGGTCATTGACTGCACACCAGGTGTTTTATCATGTAGACCGGTTTTCGTCGGTGCCCCCAGTGCCCGCGGATCATGTCCATCAGAAACCCACATGAGGTTTGCATCCTCTGCCTGGGGGCCTTGCATGACATCCGTGGGTGCCGTCTGTGTGACCAGATGACCCCCAAAGGCCGTCAGGTGTGCCTTGATAAGATGGAGAAACTTTTCAGGGCCTCAAAATCCACTCCTTCTACACCTGCGTTGGCTCCATTGATGCTGAGAGGTCGCGGGAAGCCCCTTGACACTCTTCTCCTTGCTGTTTCTTTCACCAGTATCTCCAAGGATTGCAGGAACGGTGATAGATCCTCAGTGATTTCACTGCTCTCCCGGACATTGGGTTCTTCTGCTTCCTCGGCGCTGGGGAAAGACCGGGCCGAGCACTGAGGGAGATCCAGCAAACATTGCCACTGGTCGCCATCAATGCACAGCTCAGGTTCTGGTACGGCACCGACGGCTGCTGAGCCACCACCAAAGTGACATTGGCCATTGGAGGCCCCATCCTCCGATGCCCCCGGTAGTCCTGGGCATTCCCCACCGTTAGCAGTGTTGGGCAGCGTGCCACCTCGGAGACCCGAGGAAGAGCCGGTGATGCCTCGTCCCCCTCCCTCAGTCCTGGCCACTCTGGATTTTCAGGAGGAGTTGGACCACAGGGGTTGCAGTCCGCAGTGCTCAAAGCACTTCAGAGCATTGAGCTGCTGGTTCCACTGATCCCCATACCGGTGTCTGAGCTTCCACCATCGATATTGGCATCTCTGCTAGAGCATCTGCACGCCCTTTTAGTCACCCTACCGACGCAACTGGTGCCCGAGGGGCCTTTGATTGTCCAATGGCCACTGATGCCCTCCAATGAAGTGATCCCGATCATCAGGTTCTCCGAGGAGGAAGATATGGCCGGGACCATGTTTCCTAGACCACAGTTCCCCAAGCTCCTGCCAGGTCCCTCTGGCCTCCTGTCCCCTTGATGCCAGGGGAACCATAGATTCCCGCAGTGCCCTCGAGGCCTCTGAAGCCATTAGAGTCCAGGACTAATACCCCTCATGGACCTCGCACTTGACACTCTGGTCCCAGTGAAGAAGAAGGGCCTTATGACCCTTGGGGTGATGACTCCATGGAGTCGTCCTCCATTTATTCGGATGACCCCCTTTCTGAGCCCTCCCCACCAAAGGATCGGTGCAGGTCACCCCCCAAGGACCTGTCCTTTTCAGGCTTTGTCAAGGCCATGGCTGAAACCATCCCCTTTCAGCTGCTCACGGAGGAGGACGCGCGACATAAGATGCTGGAAGTTCTCCAGTTTGTCGCTGCTCCTAAGGAGATTGCGGTGGTTCCTATGCATGACATCTTCAAGGACCTCCTCCTCTGGATGTGGGAGCACCCCGTTTCTATCTTCTCCATCAATAGAAAGGCTGATGCCACCTACTTGGTGCAGCAGGTCATGGGGTTTGAGAAGCGGCATCATGGAGTCCGCCCTGAAAAAAGCCTGGTGCTCCCGCATCCATTCCTCCGCCCTCCTGGGACGAGAGCAAAGGGAGCTGGACACCTTGGGCAGGAAAGTCTTCCAAAGCACCATTATGGTGGCCCACATTGCTGCGTATCCGCTATACATGACCCAGTATAAATGCAATCTCTGGAAACAGGTCCGGGACTTTGCTGAGGGCCTGCCCCAGCAACAGCAGGAGGCCCTCTTGGCCATTGTTCTGCTGGGTCTCGAGGCTGGAAAGCATGAGGTGCAGTCCATCTATGATGTCTTCGAGACAGCGGCCCGCGTAGCTGTAGTGGACATCAGTGCCAGGAGAATGGCATGGCTCAGAGCCTCTGACCTCTGGCTGGAGGTCCAAGACAGGCTAGCCGATCTCCCCTGCATAGGTGAAAACCTCTTCAGGGATAAAGTCCGGGATGCGATAGTGCAAATGAAGGACCATCATGACACCTTTTAACAATTTTCCACTAGCGCTTCAGATGCCCTGTCCTTGGCCAGGATGTCCTCTAGGCCAGGATCCCGGAAGCCCTTTTACAGACAGAGGAAATATTATTCTCTGGCCTCCAGGACTTGCACGCCTCGTACCAGCTCTAGGGGCTGCCCTCGCCAACAGTGAGCACCTAGACCCCAGCCAGCATCCCAGCAAGCCCTGGCCATGGGCTTTTGACTGGCAGCGAGGGAGCGGAGGTCAGTTGACCATATCCCTGACATTGGATTCCCCCAGTCGGAGGCAGGCTCCTGAGCTTCGCCCATCGCTGGGAAGAGATCACATCGGACCATTGCGACCTTTCTATAATTCGTCAGGGATACCTTCTAAACTTCAACCGGCTCCCAGAGGCCTCTCCCCCATGTCCATCATGGGGTTCGTCCACCTGACTGGTCATACTTCAGATGGAACTGTCCACCTTCCTTGTAGTGGGTGCAGTAGAACCGGTTCCTCCCCACCAGCAGGGCCGAAGGTTCTATTCGAGGTATTTCCTCATCCCAAAGAAGAATGGTAGCTTGTGCCCCATCTTTGACCTCAGAGCACTGAACAAGTTTCTCGCAAGAGAAAAGTTCAAGATGGTCTCTCTGGGCACGCTGATCCCACTCCTCAGAAGAGGAGTCTGGCTTTGCTCCCTCGATCTCAAAGAGGCTTACGTTTACATAGCCATCTTCCCTGGCCATCAGATGTACCTCCGCTTCGTGATGGGGAAGGCCCATTACCAGTACAGGGTGCTGCCCTCCGGATTAGTCTCAGCCCCCTGCCTATTCACCAGATGCCTAGTGGTGGTGGCCGCCTATCTCAAGCATTAGTCCGTACATATCTTCCCTTACCTGGACAACTGGTTGGTCAAGAGCGATTCTTGTGCAGAGGCCTTGAGCACTCTGGCCCTAACAGTGCAGACTCTACAGACGTTAGTGTTTGTTATCAACTACCCCAAGTCTCATCTCTGTCCGTCTCCCCAGCTGGACTTCATAGAAACCAGATTGGATACGGCGCAAGCGAGAGCATTTCTGCCCAGGGATTGGGCTCTTGCCCTTGCCTTGCTGGCCACCCTTGTTCGGAACAGCAGGCAGGTATCTGCCTGCCTTCCGCTCAACCTGCTAGGCCTCATGGTGGCTTCCGTCCATGTTACCCCTCTTGCCTGTCTGTGCAAGCGAAGGGCTCAATGGGCTTTGCGATCACAATGGCGACAGGCCTCCCAGAACCTCGAGACTCGCATTGCAGTCACAGAACCTTTGTGGACGTTCCTGTCCTGGTGGAAAGACCTCTCCAACTTGAAGAGGGGAATTCCTTTCCAAACCACTCCACCTCAGGTGATCCTCACCACCAACGCCTCTCCTCAGGGCTGGGGAGCCCATGTGGACGGCGCCCACACGAAGGGTCTCTGGACTGCTCTTGAAGCTTGCTGTCAAATAAACTTCCTGGAGCTTCGGGTGATCCGTTATGCCTTGTGGGCATTCAGAGACCGGTTGTCTCACAAGGAAGTCCTGACTCTGTCACAAGGCAGTGCAGGTGTGGACCTGGGCCCTGTCACAGGGGATGTTGCTGCGAGTGACATACCTGCCTGACCATCTGAATGTTGTGATAATGTGTGTTTTGTGGATCCTTGGGTGCTATGGAGATGACTACCCCCACGGGGAGGAGCCCCGTGAGGAGCCACAGTACTGGGCTAGACTCGTACACACAAAACACAGGATAAATCTTTTATTAAACAGCTTGAGATCTCCACCAGAGGTGGCAGTAGTGAGGCAGTCTGTAGTTGTAATCTCAGGGACCTCGGCAGAGGGAGCCCTTCTCTCCTAGATGACGTCAGGAGGTTCCGCAGCAGGTCTCCCAGCGAGGAGATACTGTGGATGAGATAGACTGAGAGTTAGAGTACTCACTAGGTGATAGCTGTTGATATGCGATTCCACCAGGTATGTAGTTGAAGGTACAGGCACCGAGGCAGGGAGAGCAGGCCCTCGAGGAGCGAGTACCTGTTCCCTGAAAGGAACCTGAAATAAAACAGAGGGCCCATGAGGAGTGGGTACCCAGGTTAGCATGTACCCTGAAGGGCAGAGAGAGAGAGAGCTCCCTGCGGCAGCACGGAAGCGGCAGAGTAGCATAGACAGGAATGGATTCGAGTCCTTGCTAACTCGGGGAGCTAGCAAATTGATGATGGTAATATACCCGGATGGTGTGACGTCAGCATGAGGGAACGCCCTCGAGGTTCGCGCCAAGGGTGGTACAAAGACGTGGGTTGCGTGCGTGAACATCCTAGTAGGTACCTGGGAGGAGCAATGGCAGAAGGCTGCACTATAGCCATTCTGGGAATGCCAGAGAGGTCGGCTGGAAGACGCGGCACTACCCATCTTGCCCAGGTAAGCAGGAGGAGCCGAGAATAAGGTGAGGCAAGTGGGGCGAAGCCGTCGAAGACTGACGGACGCAACACTGAACAATTTGGCGGACCACCTGAATTGCTCCTTCCAACAACCACCAACCACCTGAATTGCTCCTTCCAACAACTTCAAACAGCTCAGCCGGTACCTTCAGGTACCGGCTGAGCTATTTCATCGGTGGGGTATGCCGGATGTGAATCTCTTCGCCTCCCCACACAACTACAAGGTGAACACGTTCTGCTCCCTGTTGTCAGGGGATGAACATCCAGCATGCAATGTCTTCTCTCTCCACTGGAGGATGGGCCTGCTATATGCGTACTCTCCTCTACTTCTCCTCTTGAAGATGCTGCTGAAGCTTTAACAGGACAGAGGGACCATGATCCTAGTGGCACCTTTCTGGCCCCGACAGGTCTGCTTTCCGCTCCAGCAAGACCTGTCAGTTCATGCCCTTGTCAGGCTGGGGACCGCGCCCGATCTGATCACACAGAATTAGGGTGCCCTGCGCCATCTAAACCTCCGGGCGTTGGCCCTGACAGCTTGGATGTTGAGCGTGTAGTCCTTCAGTCTTTGACTCTTTCGGACTGCATCTCCCAGGTGCTAGTGGCTTCTAGGAAGTCTCTAACCAGGAAGTCTTACAGCTTGAAGTGGAAAAGATTTTCCATCTGGTGTGCGGGGCATGGCTTAGATCCCAGCTGTTGGACTACCTCTGGCACCTTTCCGAGTCTGGACTCCAAACCAACTTAGTCAGAGTTCACCTTAGCACTGTCAGTGCGTAACATCGGGGAATCACTGGCATGCCCATATCAGTGCAGCCCTAGGTTGATTGTTTTATGAGGAGCCTGCTCCAGCTGAAGCCCCCTCTTCGACCTCCTGTTGTGTCCTGGGACCTCAACATTGTCCTAGCATGGCTCATGCACCTTCCTTTTGAGCTGCTGCATTCCTGTGACCGAAGTTCTTCTCTTGGAAAGTTATTTTCCTGGTAGCGATTACTTCGGGCTCCAAACTGTTTAGTAAGTTTAAACCATCTCCTCCGCGGGATGAGACATTAACTTTTTCCAGAATGAACCATCTTAAGTCACAGAATTGGTGATTTTTCTCAATACAATGAGATGCCAAAGGCGCAGATAATTTCTGGGTCTTAATGCAGTTTTTATGTTCTACCAATCTTGTACGGATTTTACGCTTGGTTCGACCCACATACAGCATGTTGCAGGGACACTGTATGACATAAATAACATTGGAAGAATTACAATCAGTGCTATGATGCAAAAAAATATTGCGGTTCAAACCCGGCACCTGCCAGACTGAACCTTTTATACACAGACCGCACATCTCACAAGCGCCACAAGGCAACATGCCTAAATGACATCCTTGTTGAGTATCCTTAATTAAGGATGGAAAAACAGCTCGGACAACTTTATCCCAGAGATTGCGCTGTCTTGCAAACGAAATCTGTGGAGTAGTCTGTAGGACCTGATGAAGAGACACAATTTCCCAATGTTTACGTAGAATGTTAACAACATCTTGTGCTTTATTACTAAAATGTAATACACACACTGACCCCTCAAAATCTCTAGTGGATTTATAACCAAGTAAGAGCTCACGATTGGCAAATAACGCCCGTTTAAATGCCTTTTTGATGACTGAACGGGGGTAACCACGTTCACTGAATCGCCTCCACATGACTTTAGATTGGACTTTGAAATCATCCACCGAGGAACATAGCCGTCTCAAACGGAGGAACTGACTAATAGGTAAGCTGTCTTTCAGATGTCTAGGGTGACAACTTGAATACTTGAGAAACTGATTCTGATCCATCTTCTTTCTATATAAGGTGGTAGATAACCGATCTCCATTTTTTGTGATGACAATGTCCAAAAATGCTAAGGAAAAAGCACTAAATTGAGCTGAAAATTTTAAGTGGGGACTTTGTTCGTTTAACCATGTCACAAAATTATTGAGCTCAGCACAAGAGCCCAACCAAATAAAGAAAATGTCATCAATATAGCGGCACCAAAATTTAATGTTTCTGAACCACAACGAAGGATAAATCATATTCACCTCGAAATCAGCAACAAATAAATTTGCTATGTCAGGGGCTACTGTGGCCCCCATTTCCAGTTCGTAACTATTTGCAAACTGAGGTTATGAAGGTCCTACAAACTGTACCTATATAAAGCAAAAATTCTTCTACTGAGGTTAAGTTTTGTTTGACTATTTGACAATACATCAAACATCTCGGAGTAGCTGTTTGCCACGTCGTTCCTGGTTCCTGATCCTGCTTCTGTTCCAGTGCCTTGTCTTCGTGTTCCTGGTCCCTTCCTGCTTCTTTGGAATTCCTGTGTTCTCGTCTGGTGGTTCCTTATCTGTCTTCAGTGTCTTCCTGATGTTCCACTTTGCCTTCCTTCCCCTGGATTGTCTTCTTGGCTTTACTTTGGCTTAGACCCCAGGCTTCATCTTCATTTGGATTCCTGACTTGACTTTGGACCTCTTCTCAACGACATTGGATTTCTGCCTGCCTTGTGACCTCTGCTTGCTTTTCGTCTTGTTGAATGCTGCCTACCCTGATCTCAGTCTGCTCTTGTCTCTGCTGTCGTCTGCTTGCCCCGAACTCTGCTTAGACTGACTTTGTTCTCTTCTTGCTGGCCAAATGTCTCTTCATGCGAAGGATTCATCTCTGCACGGAGCTTTGTGCCTAAGTTCATCCAGCCCTGGCACCTGAGGACTCAACCTGCCAAGAGTGAGGACCTGTAGGGCTCTTCTCTGTGGGTAGCGCCAACCTCATCTCACAGCAAGGGTCCACTTACACAACAGAAATATGCCTCACCTATACCAATAACAGAACTTTTACAGGATCAAATCAAACACTCATACATTCTCCCACCAAACATAAGAATTGGTTCTGATCTCCTAACGTTAAAACATTTTTCAAGAACTGGCTTTTTGAATTAGCATATGATCTGAACTCAGAATAAACACACTGCAAAACGGTGTTTACACTCACAGAATTCCTCTATCATATATAGGAACAAGAATCCATAATATATCGGGCTTGGAGTGTGTCCATCAGTGACTGCGGATGTTCCGCAGCCCGTCGATAGATTGCGCTATAATATTTATTTATTTATATTTATTTAAAATCTTTTCTATACCGTTGTTAAGTTAATTCACCATCACAACGGTTTACAAAAAGGCACAAATAGTATTAAAAGTTGATTGGTATAGATTACATATTATAGATGTGCCATTAGTGAACATGTTTTTATAATATAAAAAGCTATGTGTTGATTTTGCTTATATGTTGGTTGATAAAACTTCTTTATGGTTCCTATATAAATTTAACACTCTAATATGTATTAGGAGATAGGAAAGAAAAATTTTAAAAACTGATTGCTTGGTGCTTACTTATGCGCTCATTTGTTTTCTTCGTTCTCCTTATAAAAAGCCTGTTTAAAAAGCCAGGTTTTTAGACTTACTTTGAAAAGTTTAAAGCTTCTCTGCAGTCTAATTTTGAGTGGCATTGAGTTTCCTAGCCCGCTGATAGATGGCGCAGGTGGCTCAAACACAGCACAGGAAGGAAGGACAGCGGCCATCACGGGAGAGGCAAAATATAGCAGAGGAGACCCTGGCATGCAGCAAACGGAGCGCGTCCCGCAGCACACACTCCATTTGCGGCGAGGAGGAAGGCCTGGTGCACCGTTCGCAGCCAAAAGAGAAGGCCTCCATGTGCCGTGATCAGCGCGCCCGGGCCTTCATCTTCGCCGCAAATGGAGCGTGTGCCGCGGGACGCGCTCTGTTCGTGGCATGCTGGGGTCTCCTCTGATATTTTTGGATCTATGCTGCTGTTTTCTGATCATGCCAAAAATGGAAGACCCCCGTGTGTCGCGAATGGTGTGCCAGGCCTTCATCTTCGCCGTGAACAACGCAGGTCCTGCGGCTTGCCGGTGAGAGATAATATTTGTCGGGGAGGGGAGGGTGAGAGAGAGCAGGAGGGTGTGAAACAGAGCATGGGGGGGGGGGGATGCCGGTGAGAGACAATGTGTGTGTGAGAGAGGGGGGGTGACAGCATGGTTGGTGAGAGGGGGGTAGGGAGGATGTGAGAGAGAGAGCATAGGGGGATGCTGGTGAGAGAATGTGTGTGTGAGAGAGTGGGGGGGGGGGTGACAGAGAGCATAGTTGTTGAGCGGAGAGATGGGGAGGCTGTAAGAGAGAGCATGGGAGGTAAGAGAGGGTGGGTGGGTGGATGCTTGAGTGTGGGTTTCAGAGAGAGGGAGCTATATGAGGGGAGGGGGATGCCAGTGAGAGAGAATGTGTGTCAGGGAGGGTGAGAGACAGCAGGAGGGTGTGAGAGAGCATGGGGGGGGATGCTGGTGAGAGACAATGTGTGTGTGTGTGGGGTGGGATGTGACAGAGAGCATGGTTGGTAAGAGGGGGGGGGGTGGAGAGGGTGTGAGAGAGAGCATGGGAGGTAAGAGAGGGTGGATGGACCCACACCATGCTGGTGACAGAAAATGTGTGTTGGGGAGGGTTAGAGAGAGCAGGAGGGTGTGATAGAAAGCATGGGGGGGGGGGGATGCCGGTGAGAGGGAATGTGTATGTGAGAGAGGGGAGTGACAGAGAGCATGGTTGGTGAGAGGTAGGTGGGGAGGGTATGAGAGAGCATGGGAGGTAAGAGAGGGTGGGTGGGGGATGCTTGAGTGTAGGTTTCAGAGACGAGCCTATTTGAGGGGAGGTGTGTGTGTGAGAGAGGGGTGTGACAGAGAGCATGGGGGGGATGCCGGTGAGAGAGAATGTGTATGTGAAAGGGGGGGGGGGTGACAGAGAGCATGGTTGGTGAGCATGGGGTGGGGAGGGTGTGAGAGAGAACATTGGGGGGGGGAGGAATGCCGGTGAGAGAGAATTTGTATGTGAGAGAGGGGGGGATGACAGAGAGCATGGTTGGTAAGCGGGGGGTGGGGAGGGTGTGAGAGAGAGCATGGGGGGATGTCGGTGAGAGAGAATATGTGTGTGTGTGAGAGAGGGGTGACAGAGAGCATGGTTGGTGAGCAGGAGGTTTGGAGGGTGTGAGAGAGAGCATGGGGGGAGGATGCCAGTGAGAGAGAATGTGTATGTGAGGGGGGGGGGGGTGACAGAGAGGGCATGGTTGGTGAGCATGGGGTGGGGAGAGTGTGAGAGAGAGCATTTGGGGGGGGGGGGGATGCCAGTGAGAGAGAATGTGTATGTGATAGAGGGGGATGACAGAGAGCATGTTTGGCTAGCGGGGGTGGGGAGGGTGTGAGAGAGAGCATGGGGGGATGCTGGTGAGAGAATGTGTGTGTGAGAGAGGGGGGGTGACAGAGAGCATAGTTGTTGAGCGGGGGGATGGGGAGGCTGTGAGAGAGAGCATGGGAGGTAAGAGAGGGTGTGTAGGTGTGGGTTTCAGAGAGAGGGAGCTATATGAGGGGAGGGGGATGCCAGAGAATATGTGTCAGGGATGGTGAGACAGCAGGAGGGTGTGAGAGAGCATGGGGGGGATGCTGGTGAGAGACAATGTGTGTGTGTGTGTGGGGGTGTGTGTGTGACAGAGAGCATGGTTGGTAAGAGGGGGGGTGGAGAGGGTGTGAGAGAGAGCATGGGAGGTAAGAGAGGGTGGATGGACCTGCGCCATGCTGGTGACAGAGAATGTGTGTCGGGGAGGGTGAGAGAGAGCAGGAGGGTGTGATAGAAAGCATGGGGGGGGGATGCCGGTGAGAGAGAATGTGTATGTGAGAGAGGGGGGGGATGACAGAGAGCATGGTTGGTAAGCGGGGGTGGGGAGGGGTTGAGAGAGAGCATAGGGGGGATGTCAGTGAGAGAGAATATGTGTGTGTGAGAGAGAGGGGTGACAGAGAGAATGGTTGGTGAGCAGGAGGTTTGGAGGGTGTGAGAGAGAGCATGTGGGGGAGGGGTGCCAGTGAGAGAGAATGTGTATGTGAGGGGGGGTGTGACAGAGAGGGCATGGTTGGTGAGCATGGGGTGGGGAGAGTGTGAGAGAGAGCATTGGGGAGGGGGATGACGGTGAGAGAGAATGTGTATGTGAGAGAGGGGGGATGACAGAGAGCATGGGGTGGGGAGAGGGTGAGAGAGAGCATTGGGGAGGGGGATGCCGGTGAGAGAGAATGTGTATGTCAAAGGGGGGGGGGGGGGGTGACAGAGAGCATGATTGGTGAGCAGGAGGTTTGGAGGGTGTGAGAGAGAGCATGGGGGGGGGGGGGATGCCAGTGAGAGAGAATGTGTGTGTGTTATAAATCTGATGCTTGGAGGTAGCAATCTGTTATCAAGCTCCTGTAGAGAGAGGAGTTGGCAATCTGATATGGATCTCCTCCTGAAGAGGGAGGGGTTAGCAATCTGTTGTCAATCCCTGCTGCTAGGAGTAGCAATCTATAGGAATTTCTCCCCAGGGGTGGAGTTAGAATCTGTAATACCTTATCCCGCCACGAAGAGGCGTTGGCAATCTGTTATAAGTCTGCCAGGGAGGTAGCAATTGGTTATGGATCACCCTGCCAAGGGGAAGAGCTAAAAATTGTAATACTCCGTAGGCGGAGTTAGTGTTCCGTAGTGGGTTGGCTACCCACAGAGTGGCAGTCGTATAATAACTGCTCTAGTAGTGTAAGGAATGAACACTTGAGGTAAATTGGTGAATCCCTGGGCCGATGGCAGATGACAGCGCCTTCAAGAGGATGTCCTGAGAGGGACCACCGGCTAGGTTGGAATATGGAGACAAACACAGATAGTTCTTTATTAGACTGGAAGTAGAACCACCAGAGGTGGCAATAGTGAGCTGATGTGCCCTGGCAGGGTTGAAGTCCCTCTGATACTGGAATTGAGGTCTCTGGGTTGTTGAGCTGTAGAGAGAGACTACAGATAGTGAGTAGCCAGGGTATGCTGGATACATAACCAGTAGTAGATGATACACTCACAATTGTAGATCTGTAATGGTCTCTATGCAACAGAGAATCTTCAGTATTCAGGAATAGGAGCCGTAGGCGAGTGCTGGTTCCTATATGTAATCTGGAATGAGAACTCACAATATCTGTGTATGAGATGGCTTATGGAATAGAAGATAGTCTTTGGAGGGTTTTAGGAACATAAGCCCTCGTGGAGCGAGTGCCGGTTCCTATCTGCAATCTATAATAGTAATGACAGATATAGGTATATGATAATAGCTTCTGATATAGAAGAGAGTTGTGAAGGGATTTAGGAACATGAGCCCTCGTCGACAGAGTACCGGTTCCTATCTGCAATTTATAATAATGACTCATGATCTCCGTACCTGCGATAATGTCTTAGACTGAAGGGAGTCTTCGGAGATTAGGAACATAGGCTCTCGTGGAACGAGTACCCGTTCCTATCTGTAATAGAACTCACTGTGTTCATGTCTGCGATTGCTTCCAGGTAGTAAGGAGTCTTCTGAGCATTCAGGGATGTAGGCCCTCGAGGAGCGAGTACTGGATCCCGTCTTAGCAAACTGAAATCAAGAAGAGAAAGAGCAGGGTCCCCGAGGAGCGGGTACCCCTAGGTAATGTGGTGGAGGCAGACCAGCGGAGGATGAAGCGCGTCGGAATGATCCCCGCAATCAAACCCCTTGCTAACTCAATTCGTAGCTGCAAGTAAAGACCATTTAAACTAGAAGCGGATGACATCACTACGGGGGGACGCCCCTGAGGTTTGCGCCCTTGTCAGTAAAAACTCTGGAGCGCGAGTGAGCGCGTACGCCCTTACGTCATCAGGAACATGGCGGATCCACAGCGTCAGGCCAGCCCAGGGATTCCAGGAAGAACGGCGAGGAGAAGCCGCGGCAGCATCTGTCCGTCAGACTCGAAGGGAGTTGCTTCTAAGGTAGAGAGGGTGGGGCGAGGGCGAGAACAGGCATGAACACAACAGTATGTGAGAGAGGGGGGGGGGGGTGACAGCATGGTTGGTGAGAGGGGGTGGGGAGGGTATGAGAGAGAGCATGGGAGGTAAGAGAGGGTGGGTGGGGGAATGCATGTGGGTTTCAAAGAGAGGGAGCCTATATGAGGGGAGGGGGATGCCGGTGAGAGAGAATGTGTGTGTGAGAGAGGAGGGGGTTGTGGGGGAGTGCTAAAGACAGCTTGGTTGGTAAGAGGAGTAGTGCGCGGCATGCTTGACTGTGGGTTTCAGAGAGGGAGCCTATATGAGGGGATGTGTGTGTGCGCCAGATAGTGAGGGAACCTGTATGAGGGTGTTTGTATGTGGAAGGGACACTCTTACAGTGAATTTCTAGGGAAATTCAGCTCAAAACAAGAGCAGATGTGCCAATAAAAAGGCTCGCCATCTGGGTGGAGAACGGATACAGTTGCTAAAGTTGATGTGTATTACTCTAAATGTTTTAAGAATTCCATTGCCTATATTGTGCTATATTATTTCCTGATCCTTGCCATTAATCCCTACATGTTGCAATTACTATAACAAAAGCACACTGCGAACTCTGTTGCTGGAAAAGCATGATATAAATAAACACTGAAAATGAAGATGATGCTACTATTTGGTTATCCTTGATAGATTCTGAAAGAATGCAATGTAGACACAATTACAGTATGCATATGAGGAAATACAAGACTAAGACAGATGATATCCTAATTAATTTTACTATTAAAAGGAAGGAGAGAAAGAAAAAAACTGAAAGAAATTCAAAGGACTAAAAGAAGAATATTGACAGAATAGAAATAGTTGTAAAATAAAAATTACTTACCAGAAGCAAAATGAATATCATTAATAACACAGAAGCAGGGAATTCCTCTGGAAGATACAGGAAAAGAAGTAAAATGGAAAGATTTGGAAGATGTAACATTAGCCAATGTTGAGAATGAAGAACGAATTCTAGTTAAGGAGGAAACAGAAGAATATTCCTTAGAAGTTGAGGAAAGAAAACGTGATGATGATGTAACATGGCCAGTTGGACTAACTCCTGAGGTAATAGTTCTGGATGGTGTAGTAGTTTCAATTCTGCTTGCAGTAAATACAGTGGTGATAGTAGTCTCTGCAGCTACTGAAGTTGCAGTTTCCTTGGAGCTTGTAGAAGTTTTTGTTGTTAAGGGTGAACTGGCTGAGGTTCCTGAGCTGCCTGCTGCTGTTCGGGGAGTAAAGGTGGTTATAAGAAATGTTGTTGTTTTTATGCTTGTGCGGGTGTAGGGACTGCTTATGGTAATGACTGTGCTGGCAGTAGTTTCTGAAGTTGCGGTTTCTCTGGTGCTTGTTGAAGTTGTTACTGTGGGGGATGTGGTTGTGCAAAGACTATAATCATCACAACACAAAACTCTTATCTCATAGTCAAAGCACCGTTCTACGGGTGGTGCTTGATCTCTATTCTTGCATAGTAGTCCAAATGATACGTTGCACTGAACAACTTGTCCCATATTTCTAATTTGTTGCATGCTTAAGTCAGGGTAGTCTTTAGCTCTGCACTCGATACTTTCTGGGTGCTTGCATACTGAGTTTCCTGCTGCTAGAATGTTTTGATAGGTTTCATTATCTCCCCCTGCCACTCCAGGAGAAGAGGAATCAACATCATACCATGGCGTCAAATAACACAGAGGTGCACAAGGTGTGATTGGGTGAATGGAAGACATAGTTCTCGGTGTAGTAGTGCCAGATGTTGTAGTTTGTGGTGTTGTGGTTTCTGAGGTGGTGGTTCTCGAGGGAGTAGTGGTGGTCACTGATGAGGTTGGAGTAGTGCTTCTGACATAGGTGGTTGTTGCTGTTGGAGTACTTATGGTTGAAAGTGAAATTTTAGGAGATGTAAGTTTTTTGGTTGTTGTGCTTCCTGAGCTGATTGTGGTTGTTCTGGGAGCCGTGGTTGTGATCGATAATGTTGTAGTTTTTATGCTTGTGCTGGTGTAGGGACTACTTGTGGTAATGACTGTGCTGGCAGTAGTTTCTGAAGTTGTGGTTTCTCTGGTGCTTGTTGAAGTTGTTACTGGGGGTGTTGTGGTTGTGCAACGACTATAATCATCACAACACAAAAGTCTTATCTCATAGTCAAAGCACCGTTGTAAGGGAGGTGCTTGATCTCTGTTCTTGCATAGCAGCCCAAAGGATACGTTGCACTGAACAGCTTGCCCCATATTTGTAATTTGTTGCATGCTTAAGTCAGGATAGTCTTTAGCTCTGCACTCGATACTTTGCGGGTGCTTGCATAGTGAGTTTCCGGCTGCTAGAATGTTTTGATAGGTTTCATTATCTCCCGCTGCCACTCCAGGAGAAGGGGAATCAACATCATACCATGACGTGAAATAACACATAGGTGCACAAGGTGTGATTGGGTGAATGGAAGACATAGTTCTCGGTGTAGTAGTGCCAGATGTTGTTGAACTTGTAGTTTGTGGGGTTGTGGTTTCTGAACTGGTAGTTCTCGAGGGAGTAGTGGTGGTCTCTGATGAGGTTGGAGTAGTGCTTCTGACATAGGTGGTTGTTGCTGTTGGATTACTTATGGTTGAAAGTGAAATTTTAGGAGATGTAAGTTTTGTGGTAGTTGTGCTTCCTGAGCTGCTTGTTGTTGTTCTGGGAGCTGTGGTTGTGATTGATAATGTTGTAGTTTTTAAGCTTGTGCTGGTATAGGGACTGCTTGTGGTAACGACTGTGCTGGCAGTAGTTTCTGAAGCTGTGGTTCCTTTGGTGCTTGTTGAAGTTGTTTCTGGGGGTGTTGTGGTTGTGCAACGACTATAATCATCACAACACAAAAGTCTTATCTCATAGTCAAAGCACCGTTGTAAGGGAGGTGCTTGATCACTGTTCTTGCATAGCAGTCCAAAGGATACATTGCACTGAACAACTTGCCCCATATTTGTAATTTGTTGCATGCTTAAGTCAGGATAGTCTTTAGCTCTGCACTCGATACTTTGCGGGTGCTTGCATAGTGAGTTTCCTGCTGCTAGAATGTTTTGATAGGTTTCATTATCTCCCGCTGCCACTCCAGGAGAAGGGGAATCAACATCATACCATGACGTCAAATAACACATAGGTGCACAAGGTGTGATTGGGTGAATGGAAGACATAGTTCTCGGTGTAGTAGTGCCAGATGTTGTTGAACTTGTAGTTTGTGGGGTTGTGGTTTCTGAGCTGGTAGTTCTCGAGGGAGTAATGGTGGTCACTGATGAGGTTGGAATAGTGCTTCTGACATAGGTGGTTGTTGCTGTTGGAGTACTTATGGTTGAAAGTGAAATTTTAGGAGATGTAAGTTTTTTGGTTGTTGTGCTTCCTGAGCTGATTGTGGTTGTTCTGGGAGCCGTGGTTGTGATCGATAATGTTGTAGTTTTTATGCTTGTGCTGGTGTAGGGACTACTTGTGGTAATGACTGTGCTGGCAGTAGTTTCTGAAGTTGTGGTTTCTCTGGTGCTTGTTGAAGTTGTTACTGGGGGTGTTGTGGTTGTGCAACGACTATAATCATCACAACACAAAAGTCTTATCTCATAGTCAAAGCACCGTTGTAAGGGAGGTGCTTGATCACTGTTCTTGCATAGCAGTCCAAAGGATACATTGCACTGAACAACTTGCCCCATATTTGTAATTTGTTGCATGCTTAAGTCAGGATAGTCTTTAGCTCTGCACTCGATACTTTGCGGGTGCTTGCATAGTGAGTTTCCGGCTGCTAGAATGTTTTGATAGGTTTCATTATCTCCCCCTGCCAGTCCAGGAGAAGGGGAATCAACATCATACCATGGCGTCAAATAACACATAGGTGCACAAGGTGTGATTGGGTGAATGGAAGACATAGTTCTCGGTGTAGTAGTGCCAGATGTTGTTGAACTTGTAGTTTGTGGGGTTGTGGTTTCTGAACTGGTAGTTCTCGAGGGAGTAGTGGTGGTCACTGATGAGGTTGGAGTAGTGCTTCTGACATAGGTGGTTGTTGCTGTTGGAGTACTTATGGTTGAAAGTGAAATTTTAGGAGATGTAAGTTTTGTGGTAGTTGTGCTTCCTGAGCTGCTTGTTGTTGTTCTGGGAGCTGTGGTTGTGATTGATAATGTTGTAGTTTTTAAGCTTGTGCTGGTGTAGGGACTACTTGTGGTAACGACTGTGCTGGCAGTAGTTTCTGAAGTTGTGGCTTCTCTGGTGCTTGTTGAAGTTGTTACTGGGGGTGTTGTGGTTGTGCAACGACTATAATCATCACAACACAAAAGTCTTATCTCATAGTCAAAGCACCGTTGTAAGGGAGGTGCTTGATCACTGTTCTTGCATAGCAGTCCAAAGGATACATTGCACTGAACAACTTGCCCCATATTTGTAATTTGTTGCATGCTTAAGTCAGGATAGTCTTTAGCTCTGCACTCGATACTTTGCGGGTGCTTGCATAGTGAGTTTCCGGCTGCTAGAATGTTTTGATAGGTTTCATTATCTCCCCCTCCAACTCCAGGAGAAGGGGAATCAACATCATACCATGGCGTCAAATAACACATAGGTGCACAAGATGTGATTGGGTGAATGGAAGACACAGTTCTCGGTGTAGTAGTGCCAGATGTTGTTGAACTTGTAGTTTGTGGTGTTGTGGTTTCTGAGCTGGTGGTTCTCGAGGGAGTAGTGGTGGTCACTGATGAGGTTGGACTAGTGCTTCTGACATAGGTGGTTGTTGCTGTTGTGGGAGTACTTATGGTTGAAAGTGAAATTTTAGGAGATGTAAGTTTTGTGGTAGTTGTGCTTCCTGAGCTGATTGTGGTTGTTCTGGGAGCCATGGTTGTGATCGATAATGTTGTAGTTTTTATGCTTGTGCTGGTGTAGGGACTACTTGTGGTAACGACTGTGCTGGCAGTAGTTTCTGAAGTTGTGGTTTCTCTGGTGCTTGTTGAAGTTGTTACTGGGGGTGTTGTGGTTGTGCAACGACTATAATCATCACAACACAAAAGTCTTATCTCATAGTCAAAGCACCGTTGTAAGGGAGGTGCTTGATCACTGTTCTTGCATAGCAGTCCAAAGGATACATTGCACTGAACAACTTGCCCCATATTTGTAATTTGTTGCATGCTTAAGTCAGGATAGTCTTTAGCTCTGCACTCGATACTTTGCGGGTGCTTGCATAGTGAGTTTCCGGCTGCTAGAATGTTTTGATAGGTTTCATTATCTCCCCCTGCCACTCCAGGAGAAGGGGAATCAACATCATACCATGGCGTCAAATAACACATAGGTGCACAAGGTGTGATTGGGTGAATGGAAGACATAGTTCTCGGTGTAGTAGTGCCAGATGTTGTTGAACTTGTAGTTTGTGGTGTTGTGGTTTCTGAGCTGGTGGTTCTCGAGGGAGTAGTGGTGGTCACTGATGAGGTTGGAATAGTGCTTCTGACATAGGTGGTTGTTGCTGTTGGAGTACTTATGGTTGAAAGTGAAATTTTAGGAGATGTAAGTTTTTTGGTTGTTGTGCTTCCTGAGCTGATTGTGGTTGTTCTGGGAGCCGTGGTTGTGATCGATAATGTTGTAGTTTTTATGCTTGTGCTGGTGTAGGGACTACTTGTGGTAATGACTGTGCTGGCAGTAGTTTCTGAAGTTGTGGTTTCTCTGGTGCTTGTTGAAGTTGTTACTGGGGGTGTTGAGGTTGTGCAACGACTATAATCATCACAACACAAAAGTCTTATCTCATAGTCAAAGCACCGTTGTAAGGGAGGTGCTTGATCTCTGTTCTTGCATAGCAGCCCAAAGGATACGTTGCACTGAACAGCTTGCCCCATATTTGTAATTTGTTGCATGCTTAAGTCAGGATAGTCTTTAGCTCTGCACTCGATACTTTGCGGGTGCTTGCATAGTGAGTTTCCGGCTGCTAGAATGTTTTGATAGGTTTCATTATCTCCCCCTGCCACTCCAGGAGAAGGGGAATCAACATCATACCATGACGTGAAATAACACATAGGTGCACAAGGTGTGATTGGGTGAATGGAAGACATAGTTCTCGGTGTAGTAGTGCCAGATGTTGTTGAACTTGTAGTTTGTGGGGTTGTGGTTTCTGAGCTGGTAGGTTCTCGAGGGAGTAGTGGTGGTCTCTGATGAGGTTGGAGTAGTGCTTCTGACATAGGTGGTTGTTGCTGTTGGATTACTTATGGTTGAAAGTGAAATTTTAGGAGATGTAAGTTTTGTGGTAGTTGTGCTTCCTGAGCTGCTTGTTGTTGTTCTGGGAGCTGTGGTTGTGATTGATAATGTTGTAGTTTTTAAGCTTGTGCTGGTATAGGGACTACTTGTGGTAACGACTGTGCTGGCAGTAGTTTCTGAAGCTTGTGGTTCCTTTGGTGCTTGTTGAAGTTGTTACTGTGGGGGTTGTGGTTGTGCAACGACTATAATCATCACAACACAAAAGTCTTATCTCATAGTCAAAGCACCGTTGCTAAGGGAGGTGCTTGATCTCTGTTCTTGCATAGCAGTCCCAAAGGATACATTGCACTGAACAACTTGCCCCATATTTGTAATTTGTTGCATGCTTAAGTCAGGATAGTCTTTAGCTCTGCACTCGATACTTTCTGGGTGCTTGCATATTGAGTTTCCTGCTGCTAGAATGTTTTGATAGGTTTCATTATCTCCCCCTGCCACTCCAGGAGAAGGGGAATCAACATCATACCATGGCGTCAAATAACACATAGGTGCACAAGGTGTGATTGGGTGAAGGGAAGACATAGTTCTCTGTGTAGTAGTGCCAGATGTTGTTGAACTTGGAGTTTGTGGTGTTGTGGTTTCTGAGGTGGTGGTTCTCGAGGGAGTAGTGGTGGTCATTGATGAGGTTGGAATAGTGCTTCTGACATAGGTGGTTGTTGCTGTTGGAGTACTTATGGTTGAAAGTGAAATTTTAGGAGATGTAAGTTTTTTGGTTGTTGTGCTTCCTGAGCTGATTGTGGTTGTTCTGGGAGCCGTGGTTGTGATCGATAATGTTGTAGTTTTTATGCTTGTGCTGGTGTAGGGACTACTTGTGGTAACGACTGTGCTGGCAGTAGTTTCTGAAGTTGTGGTTTCTCTGGTGCTTGTTGAAGTTGTTACTGGGGGTGTTGTGGTTGTGCAACGACTATAATCATCACAACACAAAAGTCTTATCTCATAGTCAAAGCACCGTTGTAAGGGAGGTGCTTGATCTCTGTTCTTGCATAGCAGCCCAAAGGATACGTTGCACTGAACAACTTGCCCCATATTTGTAATTTGTTGCATGCTTAAGTCAGGATAGTCTTTAGCTCTGCACTCGATACTTTGCGGGTGCTTGCATAGTGAGTTTCCGGCTGCTAGAATGTTTTGATAGGTTTCATTATCTCCCCCTGCCAGTCCAGGAGAAGGGGAATCAACATCATACCATGGCGTCAAATAACACATAGGTGCACAAGGTGTGATTGGGTGAATGGAAGACATAGTTCTCGGTGTAGTAGTGCCAGATGTTGTTGAACTTGTAGTTTGTGGTGTTGTGGTTTCTGAGCTGGTGGTTCTCGAGGGAGTAGTGGTGGTCACTGATGAGGTTGGAGTAGTGCTTCTGAGATAGGTGGTTGTTGCTGTTGGAGTACTTATGGTTGAAAGTGAAATTTTAGGAGATGTAAGTTTTGTGGTAGTTGTGCTTCCTGAGCTGATTGCTGTTGTTCTGGGAGCCGTGGTTGTGATCGATAATGTTGTAGTTTTTATGCTTGTGCTGGTGTAGGGACTACTTGAGGTAATGACTGTGCTGGCAGTAGTTTCTGAAGTTGCGGTTTCTCTGGTGCTTGTTGAAGTTGTTACTGTGGGGGTTGTGGTTGTGCAACGACTATAATCATCACAACACAAAAGTCTTATCTCATAGTCAAAGCACCGTTCTAAGGGTGGTGCTTGATCTCTATTCTTGCATAGTAGTCCAAATGATACGTTGCACTGAACAACTTGCCCCATATTTCTAATTTGTTGCATGCTTAAGTCAGGGTAGTCTTTAGCTCTGCACTCGATACTTTCTGGGTGCTTGCATATTGAGTTTCCTGCTGCTAGAATGTTTTGATAGGTTTCATTATCTCCCCCTGCCACTCCAGGAGAAGGGGAATCAACATCATACCATGGCGTCAAATAACACATAGGTGCACAAGGTGTGATTGGGTGAAGGGAAGACATAGTTCTCTGTGTAGTAGTGCCAGATGTTGTTGAACTTGGAGTTTGTGGTGTTGTGGTTTCTGAGGTGGTGGTTCTCGAGGGAGTAGTGGTGGTCATTGATGAGGTTGGAATAGTGCTTCTGACATAGGTGGTTGTTGCTGTTGTGGGAGTACTATGGTTGAAAGTGAAATTTTAGGAGATGTAAGTTTTGTGGTAGTTGTGCTTCCTGAGCTGCTTGTTGTTGTTCTGGGAGCTGTGGTTGTGATCGATAATGTTGTAGTTTTTAAGCTTGTGCTGGTATAGGGACTACTTGTGGTAACGACTGTGCTGGCAGTAGTTTCTGAAGTTGTGGTTTCTCTGGTGCTTGTTGAAGTTGTTACTGGGGGGGTTGTGGTTGTGCAACGACTATAATCATCACAACACAAAAGTCTTATCTCATAGTCAAAGCACCGTTGCAAGGGAGGTGCTTGATCTCTGTTCTTGCATAGCAGCCCAAAGGATACATTGCACTGAACAACTTGCCCCATATTTGTAATTTGTTGAATGCTTAAGTCAGGATAGTCTTTAGCTCTGCACTCGATACTTTGCGGGTGCTTGCATAGTGAGTTTCCTGCTGCTAGAATGTTTTGATAGGTTTCATTATCTCCCCCTGCCACTCCAGGAGAAGGGGAATCAACATCATACCATGGCGTCAAATAACACATAGGTGCACAAGGTGTGATTGGGTGAATGGAAGACATAGTTCTCGGTGTAGTAGTGCCAGATGTTGTTGAACTTGTAGTTTGTGGTGTTGTGGTTTCTGAGCTGGTGGTTCTCGAGGGAGTAGTGGTGGTCACTGATGAGGTTGGAGTAGTGCTTCTGACATAGGTGGTTGTTGCTGTTGGAGTACTTATGGTTGAAAGTGAAATTTTAGGAGATGTAAGTTTTGTGGTAGTTGTGCTTCCTGAGCTGCTTGTTGTTGTTCTGGGAGCTGTGGTTGTGATCGATAATGTTGTAGTTTTTAATGCTTGTGCTGGTATAGGGACTACTTTGGTAACGACTGTGCTGGCAGTAGTTTCTGAAGTTGTGGTTCCTTTGGTGCTTGTTGAAGTTGTTACTGTGGGGGTTGTGGTTGTGCAACGGCTATAATCATCACAACACAAAACTCTTATCTCATAGTCAAAGCACCGTTGCAAGGGAGGTGCTTGATCTCTGTTCTTGCATAGCAGCCCAAAGGATACGTTGCACTGAACAACTTGCCCCATATTTCTAATTTGTTGCATGCTTAAGTCAGGGTATTCTTTAGCTCTGCACTCGATACTTTCTGGGTGCTTGCATATTGAGTTTCCTGCTGCTAGAATGTTTTGATAGGTTTCATTATCTCCCCCTGCCACTCCAGGAGAAGGGGAATCAACATCATACCATGACGTCAAATAACACATAGGTGCACAAGGTGTGATTGGGTGAATGGAAGACATAGTTCTCGGTGTAGTAGTGCCAGATGTTGTTGAACTTGTAGTTTGTGGGGTTGTGGTTTCTGAGCTGGTAGTTCTCGAGGGAGTAGTGGTGGTCACTGATGAGGTTGGAATAGTGCTTCTGACATAGGTGGTTGTTGCTGTTGGAGTACTTATGGTTGAAAGTGAAATTTTAGGAGATGTAAGTTTTGTGGTAGTTGTGCTTCCTGAGCTGATTGTTGTTGTTCTGGGAGCCGTGGTTGTGATCGATAATGTTGTAGTTTTTATGCTTGTGCTGGTGTAGGGACTACTTGTGGTAACGACTGTGCTGGCAGTAGTTTCTGAAGTTGCGGTTTCTCTGGTGCTTGTTGAAGTTGTTACTGTGGGGGTTGTGGTTGTGCAACGGCTATAATCATCACAACACAAAACTCTTATCTCATAGTCAAAGCACCGTTGCAAGGGAGGTGCTTTGATCTCTGTTCTTGCATAGCAGCCCAAAGGATACATTGCACTGAACAACTTGCCCCATATTTCGTAATTTGTTGCATGCTTAAGTCAGGGTAGTCTTTAGCTCTGCACTCAATACTTTCTGGGTGCTTGCATATTGAGTTTCCTGCTGCTAGAATGTTTTGATAGGTTTCATTATCTCCCCCTGCCACTCCAGGAGAAGGGGAATCAACATCATACCATGGCGTCAAAGAACACATAGGTGCACAAGGTGTGATTGGGTGAATAGAAGACATAGTTCTCGGTGTAGTAGTTCCAGATGTTGTTGAACTTGTAGTTTGTGATGTTGTGGTTTCTGAGGTGGTGGTTCTCGAGGCAGTAGTGGTGGTCATTGATGAGGTTGGAGTAGTGCTTCTGACATAGGTGGTTGTTGCTGTTGTGGGAGTACTTATGGTTGAAAGTGAAATTTTAGGAGATGTAAGGTTTGTGGTAGTTGTGCTTCCTGAGCTGCTTGTTGTTGTTCTGGGAGCTGTCGTTGTGATCGATAATGTTGTAGTTTTTAAGCTTGTGCTGGTGTAGGGACTACTTGTGGTAACGACTGTGCTGGCAGTAGTTTCTGAAGTTGTGGTTTCTCTGGTGCTTGTTGAAGTTGTTACTGGGGGTGTTGTGGTTGTGCAACGACTATAATCATCACAACACAAAAGTCTTATCTCATAGTCAAAGCACCGTTGCTAAGGGAGGTGCTTGATCTCTGTTCTTGCATAGCAGTCCAAAGGATACGTTGCACTGAACAACTTGCCCCATATTTGTAATTTGTTGCATGCTTAAGTCAGGATAGTCTTTAGCTCTGCTCTCGATACTTTGCGGGTGCTTGCATAGTGAGTTTCCTGCTGCTAGAATGTTTTGATAGGTTTCATTATCTCCCCCTGCCAGTCCAGGAGAAGGGGAATCAACATCATACCATGGCGTCAAATAACACATAGGTGCACAAGGTGTGATTGGGTGAATGGAAGACATAGTTCTCGGTGTAGTAGTGCCAGATGTTGTTGAACTTGTAGTTTGTGGTGTTGTGGTTTCTGAGCTGGTGGTTCTCGAGGGAGTAGTGGTGGTCACTGATGAGGTTGGAGTAGTGCTTCTGACATAGGTGGTTGTTGCTGTTGGAGTACTTATGGTTGAAAGTGAAATTTTAGGAGATGTAAGTTTTGTGGTAGTTGTGCTTCCTGAGCTGATTGCTGTTGTTCTGGGAGCCGTGGTTGTGATCGATAATGTTGTAGTTTTTATGCTTGTGCTGGTGTAGGGACTACTTGTGGTAACGACTGTGCTGGCAGTAGTTTCTGAAGTTGCGGTTTCTCTGGTGCTTGTTGAAGTTGTTAGTGTGGGGGTTGTGGTTGTGCAACGACTATAATCATCACAACACAAAAGTCTTATCTCATAGTCAAAGCACCGTTGCTAAGGGATGGTGCTTGATCTCTAGTTCTTGCATAGTAGTCCAAAGGATACATTGCACTGAACAACTTGCCCCATATTTGCTAATTTGTTGCATGCTTAAGTCAGGGATAGTCTTTAGCTCTGCACTCGATACTTTGCTGGGTGCTTGCATATTGAGTTTCCTGCTGCTAGAATGTTTTGATAGGTTTCATTATCTCCCCCTGCCACTCCAGGAGAAGGGGAATCAACATCATACCATGGCGTCAAATAACACATAGGTGCACAAGGTGTGATTGGGTGAAGGGAAGACATAGTTCTCGGTGTAGTAGTGCCAGATGTTGTTGAACTTGTAGTTTGTGGTGTTGTGGTTTCTGAGGTGGTGGTTCTCGAGGGAGTAGTGGTGGTCATTGATGAGGTTGGAGTAGTGCTTCTGACATAGGTGGTTGTTGCTGTTGTGGGAGTACTTATGGTTGAAAGTGAAATTTTAGGAGATGTAAGTTTTGTGGTAG
The DNA here is from genome assembly GCF_901001135.1 of Rhinatrema bivittatum. Classification (NCBI taxonomy): domain Eukaryota; kingdom Metazoa; phylum Chordata; class Amphibia; order Gymnophiona; family Rhinatrematidae; genus Rhinatrema; species Rhinatrema bivittatum. Next base: position 40,665,677 of record NC_042631.1, on the reverse strand, counting down.
TTGTGCTTCCTGAGCTGCTTGTTGTTGTTCTGGGAGCTGTGGTTGTGATTGATAATGTTGTAGTTTTTAAGCTTGTGCTGGTATAGGGACTACTTTTGGTAACGACTGTGCTGGCAGTAGTTTCTGAAGTTGTGGTTCCTTTGGTGCTTGTTGAAGTTGTTACTGTGGGGGTTGTGGTTGTGCAACGGCTATAATCATCACAACACAAAACTCTTATCTCATAGTCAAAGCACCGATGCAAGGGAGGTGCTTGATCTCTGTTCTTGCATAGCAGCCCAAAGGATACGTTGCACTGAACAACTTGCCCCATATTTCTAATTTGTTGCATGCTTAAGTCAGGGTATTCTTTAGCTCTGCACTCGATACTTTCTGGGTGCTTGCATATTGAGTTTCCGGCTGCTAGAATGTTTTGATAGGTTTCATTATCTCCCACTGCCACTCCAGGAGAAGGGGAATCAACATCATACCATGGCGTCAAATAACACATAGGTGCACAAGGTGTGATTGGGTGAATGGAAGACATAGTTCCCGGTGTAGTAGTGCCAGATGTTGTTGAACTTGTAGTTTGTGGTGTTGTGGTTTCTGAGGTGGTTGTTCTAGAGGGAGTAGTGGTGGTCATTGATGAGGTTGGAGTAGTGCTTCTGACATAGGTGGTTGTTGCTGTTGTGGGAGTACTTATGGTTGAAAGTGAAATTTTAGGAGATGTAAGTTTTGTGGTAGTTGTGCTTCCTGAGCTGCTTGTTGTTGTTCTGGGAGCTGTGGTTGTGATCGATAATGTTGTAGTTTTTAAGCTTGTGCTGGTATAGGGACTACTTGTGGTAACGACTGTGCTGGCAGTAGTTTCTGAAGTTGTGGTTTCCCTGGTGCTTGTTGAAGTTGTTACTGTGGGGGTTGTGGTTGTGCAACGACTATAATCATCACAACACAAAAGTCTTATCTCATAGTCAAAGCACCGTTGCAAGGGAGGTGCTTGATCTCTGTTCTTGCAGAGCAGCCCAAAGGATACGTTGCACTGAACAACTTGCCCCATATTTGTAATTTGTTGCATGCTTAAGTCAGGGTAGTCTTTAGCTCTGCACTCGATACTTTCTGGGTGCTTGCATATTGAGTTTCCTGCTGCTAGAATGTTTTGATAGGTTTCATTATCTCCCCCTGCCACTCCAGGAGAAGGGGAATGAACATCATACCATGGCGTCAAATAACACATAGGTGCACAAGGTGTGATTGGGTGAATGGAAGACATAGTTCTCGGTGTAGTAGTGCCAGATGTTGTTGAACTTGTAGTTTGTGGTGTTGTGGTTTCTGAGCTGGTGGTTCTCGAGGGAGTAGTGGTGGTCACTGATGAGGTTGGAGTAGTGCTTCTGAGATAGGTGGTTGTTGCTGTTGGAGTACTTATGGTTGAAAGTGAAATTTTAGGAGATGTAAGTTTTGTGGTAGTTGTGCTTCCTGAGCTGCTTGTTGTTGTTCTGGGAGCTGTGGTTGTGATCGATAATGTTGTAGTTTTTATGCTTGTGCTGGTATAGGGACTACTTGTGGTAACGACTGTGCTGGCAGTAGTTTCTGAAGTTGTGGTTTCTCTGGTGCTTGTTGAAGTTGTTACTGTGGGGGTTGTGGTTGTGCAACGACTATAATCATCACAACACAAAAGTCTTATCTCATAGTCAAAGCACCGTTGCAAGGGAGGTGCTTGATCTCTGTTCTTGCAGAGCAGCCCAAAGGATACGTTGCACTGAACAACTTGCCCCATATTTGTAATTTGTTGCATGCTTAAGTCAGGGTAGTCTTTAGCTCTGCACTCGATACTTTGCGGGTGCTTGCATAGTGAGTTTCCTGCTGCTAGAATGTTTTGATAGGTTTCATTATCTCCCCCTGCCACTCCAGGAGAAGGGGAATCAACATCATACCATGGCGTCAAATAACACATAGGTGCACAAGGTGTGATTGGGTGAATGGAAGACATAGTTCTCGGTGTAGTAGTGCCAGATGTTGTTGAACTTGTAGTTTGTGGTGTTGTGGTTTCTGAGCTGGTGGTTCTCGAGGGAGTAGTGGTGGTCACTGATGAGGTTGGAGTAGTGCTTCTGAGATAGGTGGTTGTTGCTGTTGGAGTACTTATGGTTGAAAATGAAATTTTAGGAGATGTAAGTTTTGTGGTAGTTGTGCTTCCTGAGCTGATTGTTGTTGTTCTGGGAGCCGTGGTTGTGATCGATAATGTTGTAGTTTTTATGCTTGTGCTGGTGTAGGGACTACTTCTGGTAACGACTGTGCTGGCAGTAGTTTCTGAAGTTGTGGTTTCTCTGGTGCTTGTTGAAGTTGTTACTGGGGGTGTTGTGGTTGTGCAACGACTATAATCATCACAACACAAAAGTCTTATTTCATAGTCAAAGCACCGTTGTAAGGGAGGTGCTTGATCACTGTTCTTGCATAACAGTCCAAAGGATACATTGCACTGAACAACTTGCCCCATATTTGTAATTTGTTGCATGCTTAAGTCTGGATAGTCTTTAGCTCTGCACTCGATACTTTGCGGGTGCTTGCATAGTGAGTTTCCGGCTGATAGAATGTTTTGATAGGTTTCATTATCTCCCCCTCCCACTCCAGGAGAAGGGGAATCAACATCATACCATGGCGTCAAATAACACATAGGTGCACAAGGTGTGATTGGGTGAATGGAAGACATAGTTCTCGGTGTAGTAGTGCCAGATGTTGTTGAACTTGTAGTTTGTGGTGTTGTGGTTTCTGAGCTGGTGGTTCTCGAGGGAGTAGCGGTGGTCACTGATGAGGTTGGACTAGTGCTTCTGACATAGGTGGTTGTTGCTGTTGGAGTACTTATGGTTGAAAGTGAAATTTTAGGAGATGTAAGTTTTGTGGTAGTTGTGCTTCCTGAGCTGATTGTTGTTGTTCTGGGAGCCGTGGTTGTGATCGATGAGGTTGTAGTTTTTATGCTTGTGCTGGTGTAGGGACTACTTGTGGTAACTACTGTGCTGGCAGTAGTTTCTGAAGTTGCGGTTTCTCTGGTGCTTATTGAAGTTGTTACTGTGGGGGTTGTGGTTGTGCAACGGCTATAATCATCACAACACAAAACTCTTATCTCATAGTCAAAGCACCGTTGCAAGGGAGGTGTTTGGTCTCTGTTCTTGCATAGCAGCCCAAAGGATACATTGCACTGAACAACTTGCCCCATATTTCTAATTTGTTGCATGCTTAAGTCAGGGTAGTCTTTAGCTCTGCACTCAATACTTTCTGGGTGCTTGCATATTGAGTTTCCTGCTGCTAGAATGTTTTGATAGGTTTCATTATCTCCCCCTGCCACTCCAGGAGAAGGGGAATCAACATCATACCATGGCGTCAAATAACACATAGGTGCACAAGGTGTGATTGGGTGAATAGAAGACATAGTTCTCGGTGTAGTAGTTCCAGATGTTGTTGAACTTGTAGTTTGTGATGTTGTGGTTTCTGAGGTGGTGGTTCTCGAGGCAGTAGTGGTGGTCATTGATGAGGTTGGAGTAGTGCTTCTGACATAGGTGGTTGTTGCTGTTGTGGGAGTACTTATGGTTGAAAGTGAAATTTTAGGAGATGTAAGTTTTGTGGTAGTTGTGCTTCCTGAGCTGCTTGTTGTTGTTCTGGGAGCTGTGGTTGTGATCGATAATGTTGTAGTTTTTAATCTTGTGCTGGTATAGGGACTACTTGTGGTAACGACTGTGCTGGCAGTAGTTTCTGAAGTTGTGGTTTCTCTGGTGCTTGCTGAAGTTGTTACTGTGGGGGTTGTGGTTGTGCAACGACTATAATCATCACAACACAAAAGTCTTATCTCATAGTCAAAGCACCATTGCAAGGGAGGTGCTTGATCTCTGTTCTTGCATAGTAGTCCAAATGATACGTTGCACTGAACAACTTGCCCCATATTTCTAATTTGTTGCATGCTTAAGTCAGGGTAGTCTTTAGCTCTGCACTCAATACTTTCTGGGTGCTTGCATATTGAGTTTCCTGCTGCTAGAATGTTTTGATAGGTTTCATTATCTCCCCCTGCCACTCCAGGAGAAGGGGAATCAACATCATACCATGGCGTCAAATAACACATAGGTGCACAAGGTGTGATTGGGTGAATGGAAGACATAGTTCTCGGTGTAGTAGTTCCAGATGTTGTTGAACTTGTAGTTTGTGGTGTTGTGGTTTCTGAGGTGGTGGTTCTCGAGGGAGTAGTGGTGGTCATTGATGAGGTTGGAGTAGTGCTTCTGACATAGGTGGTTGTTGCTGTTGTGGGAGTACTTATGGTTGAAAGTGAAATTTTAGGAGATGTAAGTTTTGTGGTAGTTGTGCTTCCTGAGCTGCTTGTTGTTGTTCTGGGAGCTGTGGTTGTGATTGATAATGTTGTAGTTTTTAAGCTTGTGCTGGTATAGGGACTACTTTTGGTAACGACTGTGCTGGCAGTAGTTTCTGAAGTTGTGGTTCCTTTGGTGCTTGTTGAAGTTGTTACTGTGGGGGTTGTGGTTGTGCAACGGCTATAATCATCACAACACAAAACTCTTATCTCATAGTCAAAGCACCGTTGCAAGGGAGGTGCTTGATCTCTGTTCTTGCATAGCAGCCCAAAGGATACGTTGCACTGAACAACTTGCCCCATATTTGTAATTTGTTGCATGCTTAAGTCAGGGTATTCTTTAGCTCTGCACTCGATACTTTCTGGGTGCTTGCATATTGAGTTTCCTGCTGCTAGAATGTTTTGATAGCTTTCATTATCTCCCCCTGCCACTCCAGGAGAAGGGGAATCAACATCATACCATGACGTCAAATAACACATAGATGCACAAGGTGTGATTGGGTGAATGGAAGACATAGTTCTCGGTGTAGTAGTGCCAGATGTTGTTGAACTTGTAGTTTGTGGGGTTGTGGTTTGTGAGCTGGTAGTTCTCGAGGGAGTAGTGGTGGTCACTGATGAGGTTGGAATAGTGCTTCTGACATAGGTGGTTGTTACTGTTGGAGTACTTATGGTTGAAAGTGAAATTTTAGGAGATGTAAGTTTTGTGGTAGTTGTGCTTCCTGAGCTGCTTGTTGTTGTTCTGGGAGCTGTGGTTGTGATCGATAATGTTGTAGTTTTTAATCTTGTGCTGGTATAGGGACTACTTTTGGTAACGACTGTGCTGGCAGTAGTTTCTGAAGTTGTGGTTCCTTTGGTGCTTGTTGAAGTTGTTACTGTGGGGGTTGTGGTTGTGCAACGGCTATAATCATCACAACACAAAACTCTTATCTCATAGTCAAAGCACCGTTGCAAGGGAGGTGCTTGATCTCTGTTCTTGCATAGCAGCCCAAAGGATACGTTGCACTGAACAACTTGCCCCATATTTGTAATTTGTTGCATGCTTAAGTCAGGGTATTCTTTAGCTCTGCACTCGATACTTTCTGGGTGCTTGCATATTGAGTTTCCTGCTGCTAGAATATTTTGATAGGTTTCATTATCTCCCCCTGCCACTCCAGGAGAAGGGGAATCAACATCATACCATGACGTCAAATAACACATAGGTGCACAAGGTGTGATTGGGTGAATGGAAGACATAGTTCTCGGTGTAGTAGTGCCAGATGTTGTTGAACTTGTAGTTTGTGGGGTTGTGGTTTCTGAGCTGGTAGTTCTCGAGGGAGTAGTGGTGGTCACTGATGAGGTTGGAGTAGTGCTTCTGACATAGGTGGTTGTTGCTGTTGTGGGAGTACTTATGGTTGAAAGTGAAATTTTAGGAGATGTAAGTTTTGTGGTAGTTGTGCTTCCTGAGCTGCTTGTTGTTGTTCTGGGAGCTGTGGTTGTGATCGATAATGTTGTAGTTTTTAAGCTTGTGCTGGTATAGGGACTACTTGTGGTAACGACTGTGCTGGCAGTAGTTTCTGAAGTTGTGGTTTCTCTGGTGCTTGTTGAAGTTGTTACTGTGGGGGTTGTGGTTGTGCAATGACTATAATCATCACAACACAAAAGTCTTATCTCATAGTCAAAGCACCGTTGCAAGGGAGGTGCTTGATCTCTGTTCTTGCAGAGCAGCCCAAAGGATACGTTGCACTGAACAACTTGCCCCATATTTGTAATTTGTTGCATGCTTAAGTCAGGGTAGTCTTTAGCTCTGCACTCGATACTTTCTGGGTGCTTGCATATTGAGTTTCCTGCTGCCAGAATGTTTTGATAGGTTTCATTATCTCCCCCTGCCACTCCAGGAGAAGGGGAATCAACATCATACCATGGCGTCAAATAACACATAGGTGCACAAGGTGTGATTGGGTGAATGGAAGACATAGTTCTCGGTGTAGTAGTGCCAGATGTTGTTGAACTTGTAGTTTGTGGTGTTGTGGTTTCTGAGCTGGTGGTTCTCGAGGGAGTAGTGGTGGTCACTGATGAGGTTGGAGTAGTGCTTCTGAGATAGGTGGTTGTTGCTGTTGGAGTACTTATGGTTGAAAATGAAATTTTAGGAGATGTAAGTTTTGTGGTAGTTGTGCTTCCTGAGCTGATTGTTGTTGTTCTGGGAGCCGTGGTTGTGATCGATAATGTTGTAGTTTTTATGCTTGTGCTGGTGTAGGGACTACTTCTGGTAACGACTGTGCTGGCAGTAGTTTCTGAAGTTGTGGTTTCTCTGGTGCTTGTTGAAGTTGTTACTGGGGGTGTTGTGGTTGTGCAACGACTATAATCATCACAACACAAAAGTCTTATTTCATAGTCAAAGCACCGTTGTAAGGGAGGTGCTTGATCACTGTTCTTGCATAACAGTCCAAAGGATACATTGCACTGAACAACTTGCCCCATATTTGTAATTTGTTGCATGCTTAAGTCAGGATAGTCTTTAGCTCTGCACTCGATACTTTGCGGGTGCTTGCATAGTGAGTTTCCGGCTGATAGAATGTTTTGATAGGTTTCATTATCTCCCCCTCCCACTCCAGGAGAAGGGGAATCAACATCATACCATGGCGTCAAATAACACATAGGTGCACAAGGTGTGATTGGGTGAATGGAAGACATAGTTCTCGGTGTAGTAGTGCCAGATGTTGTTGAACTTGTAGTTTGTGGTGTTGTGGTTTCTGAGCTGGTGGTTCTCGAGGGAGTAGCGGTGGTCACTGATGAGGTTGGACTAGTGCTTCTGACATAGGTGGTTGTTGCTGTTGGAGTACTTATGGTTGAAAGTGAAATTTTAGGAGATGTAAGTTTTGTGGTAGTTGTGCTTCCTGAGCTGATTGTTGTTGTTCTGGGAGCCGTGGTTGTGATCGATAAGGTTGTAGTTTTTATGCTTGTGCTGGTGTAGGGACTACTTGTGGTAACTACTGTGCTGGCAGTAGTTTCTGAAGTTGCGGTTTCTCTGGTGCTTATTGAAGTTGTTACTGTGGGGGTTGTGGTTGTGCAACGGCTATAATCATCACAACACAAAACTCTTATCTCATAGTCAAAGCACCGTTGCAAGGGAGGTGCTTGATCTCTGTTCTTGCATAGCAGCCCAAAGGATACGTTGCACTGAACAACTTGCCCCATATTTGTAATTTGTTGCATGCTTAAGTCAGGGTATTCTTTAGCTCTGCACTCGATACTTTCTGGGTGCTTGCATATTGAGTTTCCTGCTGCTAGAATGTTTTGATAGCTTTCATTATCTCCCCCTGCCACTCCAGGAGAAGGGGAATCAACATCATACCATGACGTCAAATAACACATAGATGCACAAGGTGTGATTGGGTGAATGGAAGACATAGTTCTCGGTGTAGTAGTGCCAGATGTTGTTGAACTTGTAGTTTGTGGTGTTGTGGTTTCTGAGGTGGTGGTTCTCGAGGGAGTAGTGGTGGTCATTGATGAGGTTGGAGTAGTGCTTCTGACATAGGTGGTTGTTGCTGTTGTGGGAGTACTTATGGTTGAAAGTGAAATTTTAGGAGATGTAAGGTTTGTGGTAGTTGTGCTTCCTGAGCTGCTTGTTGTTGTTCTGGGAGCTGTGGTTGTGATTGATAATGTTGTAGTTTTTAAGCTTGTGCTGGTGTAGGGACTACTTGTGGTAACGACTGTGCTGGCAGTAGTTTCTGAAGTTGTGGTTTCTCTGGTGCTTGTTGAAGTTGTTACTGTGGGGGTTGTGGTTGTGCAATGACTATAATCATCACAACACAAAAGTCTTATCTCATAGTCAAAGCACCGTTGCAAGGGAGGTGCTTGATCTCTGTTCTTGCATAGCAGCCCAAAGGATACGTTGCACTGAACAACTTGCCCCATATTTGTAATTTGTTGCATGCTTAAGTCAGGGTAGTCTTTAGCTCTGCACTCGATACTTTCTCGGTGCTTGCATATTGAGTTTCCTGCTGCTAGAATGTTTTGATAGGTTTCATTATCTCCCCCTGCCACTCCAGGAGAAGGGGAATCAACATCATACCATGGCGTCAAATAACACATAGGTGCACAAGGTGTGATTGGGTGAATGGAAGACATAGTTCTCGGTGTAGTAGTGCCAGATGTTGTTGAACTTGTAGTTTGTGGTGTTGTGGTTTCTGAGGTGGTGGTTCTAGAGGGAGTAGTGGTGGTCACTGATGAGGTTGGAGTAGTGCTTCTGACATAGGTGGTTGTTGCTGTTGTGGGAGTACTTATGGTTGAAAGTGAAATTTTAGGAGATGTAAGTTTTGTGGTAGTTGTGCTTCCTGAGCTGCTTGTTGTTGTTCTGGGAGCCGTGGTTGTGATCGATAATGTTGTAGTTTTTATGCTTGTGCTGGTATAGGGACTACTTGCGGTAACGACTGTGCTGGCAGTAGTTTCTGAAGTTGCGGTTTCTCTGGTGCTTGTTGAAGTTGTTACTGTGGGGGTTGTGGTTGTGCAACGACTATAATCACAACACAAAAGTCTTATCTCATAGTCAAAGCACCGTTCTAAGGGTGGTGCTTGATCTCTATTCTTGCATAGTAGTCCAAATGATACGTTACACTGAACAACTTGCCCCATATTTCTAATTTGTTGCATGCTTAAGTCAGGGTAGTCTTTAGCTCTGCACTCGATACTTTCTGGGTGCTTGCATATTGAGTTTCCTGCTGCTAGAATGTTTTGATAGGTTTCATTATCTCCCCCTGCCACTCCAGGAGAAGGGGAATGAACATCATACCATGGCGTCAAATAACACATAGGTGCACAAGGTGTGATTGGGTGAATGGAAGACATAGTTCTCGGTGTGTAGTAGTGCCAGATGTTGTTGAACTTGTAGTTTGTGGTGTTGTGGTTTCTGAGCTGGTGGTTCTCGAGGGAGTAGTGGTGGTCACTGATGAGGTTGGAGTAGTGCTTCTGAGATAGGTGGTTGTTGCTGTTGGAGTACTTATGGTTGAAAGTGAAATTTTAGGAGATGTAAGTTTTGTGGTAGTTGTGCTTCCTGAGCTGCTTGTTGTTGTTCTGGGAGCTGTGGTTGTGATCGATAATGTTGTAGTTTTTAAGCTTGTGCTGGTATAGGGACTACTTGTGGTAACGACTGTGCTGGCAGTAGTTTCTGAAGTTGTGGTTTCTCTGGTGCTTGTTGAAGTTGTTACTGTGGGGGTTGTGGTTGTGCAACGACTATAATCATCACAACACAAAAGTCTTACCTCATAGTCAAAGCACCTTTGCAAGGGAGGTGCTTGATCTCTGTTCTTGCAGAGCAGCCCAAAGGATACGTTGCACTGAACAACTTGCCCCATATTTGTAATTTGTTGCATGCTTAAGTCAGGGTAGTCTTTAGCTCTGCACTCGATACTTTGCGGGTGCTTGCATAGTGAGTTTCCGGCTGCTAGAATGTTTTGATAGGTTTCATTATCTCCGCCTGCCACTCCAGGAGAAGGGGAATCAACATCATACCATGGCGTCAAATAACACATAGGTGCACAAGGTGTGATTGGGTGAATGGAAGACATAGTTCTCGGTGTAGTAGTGCCAGATGTTGTTGAACTTGTAGTTTGTGGTGTTGTGGTTTCTGAGGTGGTGGTTCTAGAGGGAGTAGTGGTGGTCATTGATGAGGTTGGAAGTAGTGCTTCTGACATAGGTGGTTGTTGCTGTTGTGGGAGTACTTATGGTTGAAAGTGAAATTTTAGGAGATGTAAGTTTTGTGGTAGTTGTGCTTCCTGAGCTGCTTGTTGTTGTTCTGGGAGCTGTGGTTGTGATCGATAATGTTGTAGTTTTTAAGCTTGTGCTGGTATAGGGACTACTTGTGGTAACGACTGTGCTGGCAGTAGTTTCTGAAGTTGTGGTTTCTCTGGTGCTTGCTGAAGTTGTTACTGTGGGGGTTGTGGTTGTGCAACGACTATAATCATCACAACACAAAAGTCTTATCTCATAGTCAAAGCACCGTTGCAAGGGAGGTGCTTGATCTCTGTTCTTGCATAGTAGTCCAAATGATACGTTGCACTGAACAACTTGCCCCATATTTCTAATTTGTTGCATGCTTAAGTCAGGGTAGTCTTTAGCTCTGCACTCAATACTTTCTGGGTGCTTGCATATTGAGTTTCCTGCTGCTAGAATGTTTTGATAGGTTTCATTATCTCCCCCTGCCACTCCAGGAGAAGGGGAATCAACATCATACCATGGCGTCAAATAACACATAGGTGCACAAGGTGTGATTGGGTGAATGGAAGACATAGTTCTCGGTGTAGTAGTTCCAGATGTTGTTGAACTTGTAGTTTGTGGTGTTGTGGTTTCTGAGGTGGTGGTTCTCGAGGGAGTAGTGGTGGTCATTGATGAGGTTGGAGTAGTGCTTCTGACATAGGTGGTTGTTGCTGTTGTGGGAGTTCTTATGGTTGAAAGTGAAATTTTAGGAGATGTAAGGTTTGTGGTAGTTGTGCTTCCTGAGCTGCTTGTTGTTGTTCTGGGAGCTGTGGTTGTGATTGATAATGTTGTAGTTTTTAAGCTTGTGCTGGTGTAGGGACTACTTGTGGTAACGACTGTGCTGGCAGTAGTTTCTGAAGTTGTGGTTTCTCTGGTGCTTGTTGAAGTTGTTACTGTGGGGGTTGTGGTTGTGCAATGACTATAATCATCACAACACAAAAGTCTTATCTCATAGTCAAAGCACCGTTGCAAGGGAGGTGCTTGATCTCTGTTCTTGCATAGCAGCCCAAAGGATACGTTGCACTGAACAACTTGCCCCATATTTGTAATTTGTTGCATGCTTAAGTCAGGGTAGTCTTTAGCTCTGCACTCGATACTTTCTCGGTGCTTGCATATTGAGTTTCCTGCTGCTAGAATGTTTTGATAGGTTTCATTATCTCCCCCTGCCACTCCAGGAGAAGGGGAATCAACATCATACCATGGCGTCAAATAACACATAGGTGCACAAGGTGTGATTGGGTGAATGGAAGACATAGTTCTCGGTGTAGTAGTGCCAGATGTTGTTGAACTTGTAGTTTGTGGTGTTGTGGTTTCTGAGGTGGTGGTTCTAGAGGGAGTAGTGGTGGTCACTGATGAGGTTGGAGTAGTGCTTCTGACATAGGTGGTTGTTGCTGTTGTGGGAGTACTTATGGTTGAAAGTGAAATTTTAGGAGATGTAAGTTTTGTGGTAGTTGTGCTTCCTGAGCTGCTTGTTGTTGTTCTGGGAGCCGTGGTTGTGATCGATAATGTTGTAGTTTTTATGCTTGTGCTGGTATAGGGACTACTTGCGGTAACGACTGTGCTGGCAGTAGTTTCTGAAGTTGCGGTTTCTCTGGTGCTTGTTGAAGTTGTTACTGTGGGGGTTGTGGTTGTGCAACGACTATAATCACAACACAAAAGTCTTATCTCATAGTCAAAGCACCGTTCTAAGGGTGGTGCTTGATCTCTATTCTTGCATAGTAGTCCAAATGATACGTTACACTGAACAACTTGCCCCATATTTCTAATTTGTTGCATGCTTAAGTCAGGGTAGTCTTTAGCTCTGCACTCGATACTTTCTGGGTGCTTGCATATTGAGTTTCCTGCTGCTAGAATGTTTTGATAGGTTTCATTATCTCCCCCTGCCACTCCAGGAGAAGGGGAATGAACATCATACCATGGCGTCAAATAACACATAGGTGCACAAGGTGTGATTGGGTGAATGGAAGACATAGTTCTCGGTGTAGTAGTGCCAGATGTTGTTGAACTTGTAGTTTGTGGTGTTGTGGTTTCTGAGCTGGTGGTTCTCGAGGGAGTAGTGGTGGTCACTGATGAGGTTGGAGTAGTGCTTCTGAGATAGGTGGTTGTTGCTGTTGGAGTACTTATGGTTGAAAGTGAAATTTTAGGAGATGTAAGTTTTGTGGTAGTTGTGCTTCCTGAGCTGCTTGTTGTTGTTCTGGGAGCTGTGGTTGTGATCGATAATGTTGTAGTTTTTAAGCTTGTGCTGGTATAGGGACTACTTGTGGTAACGACTGTGCTGGCAGTAGTTTCTGAAGTTGTGGTTTCTCTGGTGCTTGTTGAAGTTGTTACTGTGGGGGTTGTGGTTGTGCAACGACTATAATCATCACAACACAAAAGTCTTACCTCATAGTCAAAGCACCTTTGCAAGGGAGGTGCTTGATCTCTGTTCTTGCAGAGCAGCCCAAAGGATACGTTGCACTGAACAACTTGCCCCATATTTGTAATTTGTTGCATGCTTAAGTCAGGGTAGTCTTTAGCTCTGCACTCGATACTTTGCGGGTGCTTGCATAGTGAGTTTCCGGCTGCTAGAATGTTTTGATAGGTTTCATTATCTCCGCCTGCCACTCCAGGAGAAGGGGAATCAACATCATACCATGGCGTCAAATAACACATAGGTGCACAAGGTGTGATTGGGTGAATGGAAGACATAGTTCTCGGTGTAGTAGTGCCAGATGTTGTTGAACTTGTAGTTTGTGGTGTTGTGGTTTCTGAGGTGGTGGTTCTAGAGGGAGTAGTGGTGGTCATTGATGAGGTTGGAATAGTGCTTCTGACATAGGTGGTTGTTGCTGTTGTGGGAGTACTTATGGTTGAAAGTGAAATTTTAGGAGATGTAAGTTTTGTGGTAGTTGTGCTTCCTGAGCTGCTTGTTGTTGTTCTGGGAGCTGTGGTTGTGATCGATAATGTTGTAGTTTTTAAGCTTGTGCTGGTATAGGGACTACTTGTGGTAACGACTGTGCTGGCAGTAGTTTCTGAAGTTGTGGTTTCTCTGGTGCTTGCTGAAGTTGTTACTGTGGGGGTTGTGGTTGTGCAACGACTATAATCATCACAACACAAAAGTCTTATCTCATAGTCAAAGCACCGTTGCAAGGGAGGTGCTTGATCTCTGTTCTTGCATAGTAGTCCAAATGATACGTTGCACTGAACAACTTGCCCCATATTTCTAATTTGTTGCATGCTTAAGTCAGGGTAGTCTTTAGCTCTGCACTCAATACTTTCTGGGTGCTTGCATATTGAGTTTCCTGCTGCTAGAATGTTTTGATAGGTTTCATTATCTCCCCCTGCCACTCCAGGAGAAGGGGAATCAACATCATACCATGGCGTCAAATAACACATAGGTGCACAAGGTGTGATTGGGTGAATGGAAGACATAGTTCTCGGTGTAGTAGTTCCAGATGTTGTTGAACTTGTAGTTTGTGGTGTTGTGGTTTCTGAGGTGGTGGTTCTCGAGGGAGTAGTGGTGGTCATTGATGAGGTTGGAGTAGTGCTTCTGACATAGGTGGTTGTTGCTGTTGTGGGAGTACTTATGGTTGAAAGTGAAATTTTAGGAGATGTAAGGTTTGTGGTAGTTGTGCTTCCTGAGCTGCTTGTTGTTGTTCTGGGAGCTGTGGTTGTGATTGATAATGTTGTAGTTTTTAAGCTTGTGCTGGTGTAGGGACTACTTGTGGTAACGACTGTGCTGGCAGTAGTTTCTGAAGTTGTGGTTTCTCTGGTGCTTGTTGAAGTTGTTACTGTGGGGGTTGTGGTTGTGCAATGACTATAATCATCACAACACAAAAGTCTTATCTCATAGTCAAAGCACCGTTGCAAGGGAGGTGCTTGATCTCTGTTCTTGCATAGCAGCCCAAAGGATACGTTGCACTGAACAACTTGCCCCATATTTGTAATTTGTTGCATGCTTAAGTCAGGGTAGTCTTTAGCTCTGCACTCGATACTTTCTCGGTGCTTGCATATTGAGTTTCCTGCTGCTAGAATGTTTTGATAGGTTTCATTATCTCCCCCTGCCACTCCAGGAGAAGGGGAATCAACATCATACCATGGCGTCAAATAACACATAGGTGCACAAGGTGTGATTGGGTGAATGGAAGACATAGTTCTCGGTGTAGTAGTGCCAGATGTTGTTGAACTTGTAGTTTGTGGTGTTGTGGTTTCTGAGGTGGTGGTTCTAGAGGGAGTAGTGGTGGTCACTGATGAGGTTGGAGTAGTGCTTCTGACATAGGTGGTTGTTGCTGTTGTGGGAGTACTTATGGTTGAAAGTGAAATTTTAGGAGATGTAAGTTTTGTGGTAGTTGTGCTTCCTGAGCTGCTTGTTGTTGTTCTGGGAGCCGTGGTTGTGATCGATAATGTTGTAGTTTTTATGCTTGTGCTGGTGTAGGGACTACTTGCGGTAACGACTGTGCTGGCAGTAGTTTCTGAAGTTGCGGTTTCTCTGGTGCTTGTTGAAGTTGTTACTGGGGGGGTTGTGGTTGTGCAACGACTATAATCACAACACAAAAGTCTTATCTCATAGTCAAAGCACCGTTCTAAGGGTGGTGCTTGATCTCTATTCTTGCATAGTAGTCCAAATGATACGTTACACTGAACAACTTGCCCCATATTTCTAATTTGTTGCATGCTTAAGTCAGGGTAGTCTTTAGCTCTGCACTCGATACTTTCTGGGTGCTTGCATATTGAGTTTCCTGCTGCTAGAATGTTTTGATAGGTTTCATTATCTCCCCCTGCCACTCCAGGAGAAGGGGAATCAACATCATACCATGGCGTCAAATAACACATAGGTGCACAGGGTGTGGTTGGGTGTAAAGAAGACATAGTTCTCGCTGTGGTAGTGCCAGATGTTGTTGAACTTGTACTTTGTGATGTTGTGGTTTCTGAGATGGTGCTTCTTGAGGAAGTAGTGGTGGTCAGTGATGATGATGGAGTAGTGCTAGTGACAGAGGTCACGGTTGTTGCTGTAGAAGTGCTTCTGGTTGAATGTAAAATTGTAGGAGATGTAACCTTTGTTGTGGTAGTGGTTGCTGAGCTACTTGTTGGTGTTCTGGGAGCAGTGGTTGTGATCGATAATGTTGTATATTTTATGCTTGTGCTGGTGTAGGGACTGCTTATGGTAATGACTGTGCTGGCAGTAGTTTCTGAAGTTGCGGTTTCTCTGGTGCTTGTTGAAGTTGTTACTGTGGGGGTTGTGGTTGTGCAACGACTATAATCATCACAACACAAAAGTCTTATCTCATAGTCAAAGCACCGTTCTAAGGGTGGTGCTTGATCTCTATTCTTGCATAGTAGTCCAAATGATACGTTGCACTGAACAACTTGCCCCATATTTCTAATTTGTTGCATGCTTAAGTCAGGGTAGTCTTTAGCTCTGCACTCGATACTTTCTGGGTGCTTGCATATTGAGTTTCCTGCTGCTAGAATGTTTTGATAGGTTTCATTATCTCCCCCTGCCACTCCAGGAGAAGGGGAATCAACGTCATACCATGGCGTCAAATAACACGTAGGTGCACATTGAGTGGTGGGCGGTTTATAGGACATGGTTGTCAGCATAGTAGCACCAGACATTGTTGGAGTTGTAGAATACGTTTCTATTTTTGAAATAGTTGAGAACGCTTTGCTTGTTGTGCAAGATATTTTTGTGCAGCATAAAATTTGAACCTCATAGTTGTAGCATACATTTTGTTTCTGATTCTTATTGTTACAGATGAGTCCTATTGTTTTATTACATATTACAGTTTGACCCAGGTCTTTTAGTGGTATGGTTGGAAATTGTTCTGCTCTGCATCTGATGTCTTTTGGAGATGTGCATAAAACGTGTCCTCCGGCTAATATATTTTGAATTGTTTCGAAATCTCCAGCATCTGCGGTTTTGTTGGGGTAGCTGACATCATACCAAGGCGACCACTCACAATATTCATAAAAGCAGATGGTTGACGGTGCTGTTTGTATATAAAACAAGTATGTTATTAGTTTTCTTCAGTTTGTAATTTTCATTTATTTATATGTTATGACTTGTTAAAATATATAAATCCTTATGGTCAAATTTACTGTAATTAAGTCTTATATGTTTTAGTTGTATTCCCCTTGAAATAACCTATATTTAGCAAGGCACTTTAAATTATTATTTCGTGATAAAAACTTTGTAGAGGTTAGGAGTAGTGTGGTTAATGATATAGTAGAGATATGTCATACTTGAATAGCTATTATGCTTTATAGTTCAATTGAAAATGTGGTTGAATCTTTTCAATTTATGATGCTATCTGTAGGATATGAATTTAATTTTCTGACTTTGAATTAAACGCTTAATTTAACATGTTCTCTACATTCTTACTTCAAAAATAAAGATGTTTCTTTTTCTGGCTATAAAATAAGTAGTTTCCCCAATGTGGCTCACTCTACTGTAACTTGGAACAACATTTTGTCCCTGCTTAGTCAGATGGTAGTTGGTTTGGGAGTCACTTTGTTCTTGAAATTCTCTTTTAAAGGTAGAGGCCAATATTTGGTAGATCATTTAGTGGACAAGTTATCCGGCTTAAGTTAGTGCTTCCAGCGCTGCCTCCCTCTAGCATAAATGTATTGTTGTGCCCAGTGTGGTTCTTCACCTCAGACCCAGGAAGGATGTAAATTTCTAAACTTAGTTCCAATGTAAGTTCTCTGGAGCTGGAACCCTCAACTTAACAGTTTGCAAGCTCTCTGGGGAAGACACGTACAACTGAATAGCATGACAAATTTGGGATGGACAACACCAAAGTACATATTATTAAGTTGAACGTTCCTCCTCCAGAGAGCTTATGGGACATTCTATGTCAAGTGGACCAATTTAGGAAATCTTCTACACTCAACCTCCTTCAAATTGAATAAACGTTTGTGTTTGCTAGAGCCTCAAACAAAACTATGCAAAATGTTTCAGCTGGATCTCTATGGGTTCAAGAGCTAGAGGCAGCTTAATGAAGGTCACACTCTTAGGGATGGATTTTCAGAGCCCTGCTCGCCTAAATCCAGGCGGATTTAGGCAAGCAGGGCCCTGCGCGCTGGTGCGCCTATGTTCAATAGGCCTACCGGTGCGCGCAGACCCCGGGACTCGCATAAGTCCCGGGGTTTTCCGAGGGGGGCGTGTCGGGGGCGGGCCCGAGCCGCGCGGCGTTTAGGGGGCGTGTCGGCAGCATTTTGGGGGCGGGACCGGGGGCGTGGTTACGGCCCGGGGCGGTCCGGGGGTGTGGCTGCGCCCTCCGGACCCGCCCCCAGGTCGCGTCCCGGCGCGCTAGCGGCCCGCTGGCGCGCGGGGATTTACGCCTCCCTCCGGGAGGCGTAAATCCCCTGACAAAGGTAAGGAGGGGGTTTAGACAGGGCTGGGCAGGTGGGTTAGGTAGAGGAAGGGAGGGGAAGGTGAGGGGAGGGCGTTAGAGGATTCCCTCCGAGGCCGCTCCGATTTTGGAGCGGCCTCGGAGGGAATGGGGGTAGGCTGCGCGGCTCGGCGCGCGCCGGCTATACAGAATCGATAGCCTTGCGTGCGCCAATCCAGGATTTTAGCGGCTACACGCGTATCTACTAAAATCCCGCGTACTTTTGCTTGCGCCTGATGCGCCAGCAAAAGTACGCCTATTCGCGCGGTCTGAAAATCTACCCCTTAGAGTACTGTGCTCCCCGCATCTCAAAATAGTCAATTTGTCCTGGCACTGCAGCCAAACAACTCCTGTTATGGTCCTGAAATTTTGTGGATTATTACAACCTCTGTTGCTAAGTTCCTATGCAAAATTTGGAACCTAACATGAGCTTGTACCCCTTTTTATGGGCCAGCAAAGTATGTGAAAAATTTCACAAAAGAAATTTAAGGCCTACTTTGACTCTTCATTGCTCCTGATGATTTACTTTGATTCAGGCCATAACTGGATCAGAAGGATTTTCACTAGGAGGCTCTGCAGCCAACTGGAAGCAAAGATATCATTACATAAAGACATGATGTCACCTTTTTATGCAAATGTTTGCCATTTTTTAGATGCAAATATCTCTATGTGTTGTTTTTTTATTTTTTTCTTTCTCCAAGGACAAGCAGGATGGTAGTCCTCACACATGACTGACATCAGATGGAGCCCGGTATAGAAAGCTTTGGTCAAAGTTTCTAGAAATTTAACTGACTCACTGTGCATGCCCAGCATGCCTCTATCCACACATCCACACGGGGTCCTTCTTTAGTTTCTCTTTTTACGTGAAGTTGAAGTGTCACGGCTGTGGAGCTTGCGCTTTTTTGCTGTGGAAAACAACTTTTTTTTCTCTTCTCTCATGAGTCTTGTCAGGTCCCTCAGTGTGTTTTTCAGGTTTTTTTCTCTCTCAGTATCGGTAAGTTTTCTTGGTAATTTGTGGTCAATTACCGATGGTGTCATCTCTTGGTGGCCGCTGGCATTGACCATGCGCTGCATTCTTTTTTCCATGGTGTCATCCGACTTCCACCATTGCCCCCAGTGTCCCTGGACCATGTCCATCACAGACCCCCACAAGGTCGGTGTCCTATGCCTGGGGGGGGGTTGCATGATGTCCATGGCTGTGATCTTTGTGCCCAAATGATCCCCAAAGGTCTATGGGCACGCTTGGACAAAATAGAGAAGCTGTTTGGCGCTAAGAAATTGGAACTATTGACATTGGCGTCTGGGACTTTGACTCCGCCTAAGGGAGTCTCGGCGACAACCCCCTCGGTGTCTCCTCCGCTGCCGAGTCCCAGGCCAGAAGTAGGAGCAGGGGAACAAGCGAGATCCATGTCCTCCTGGTGCAGATCTGGTTCCTCTCCACTGGCTCCAGGTAAGGACTGGGGTGAGCACGGGAAAAGTCCAGGAGGCACCAACATCGGTCTTCATCCTCAAAGATGTTGTCCATGCCTCCCTGAAGCGGATCAGTCTGAAGGATGTTGTACCCTCTGGACAACCCGAGGAACCTCGTGGATTCCCATCAATACAGGTGAAGCATTCGGTACCCCCCCCCCCCATGGCTCCGGAGGCGATCCGATTCTGCTGCCCCCTCCTCCTCAAGCTGTCCTAACCTTGGCAGCCTTTGAGGAAGAGTTAGAGAGGTGTGTGTGGCTGGTGGTTGGTGAGGCCCTGCAGGGTATCAAGCCTCTTGTTCTACTGGGACCACCACTGCCGCAGGAGCCAACTTCATTGGTGCTTGCTCCTCTTTTGGAGCAGCTGGAGCTGCTACTCGCTGTCTTACCGATGCAGCCATTCCCGATGCCTCGAGTCCCTTCTCCATCTAAGGGTGCATTGCAGTTGCCTCCACCAATTCAAATTCTGGTGAGTAATTCCTCAAAAGGGCCATGGGGGTCGATGGCGCCCAGGCCATGCATAACGCCCCAATCAGCGCTAGCCCTCCCGGGGCCTTCGGGGCCAGTGCCCTCGATTTCCCCGGCGCTCCCGCCATCTATGGGACCATCGGTGCTGATGCGCCCCCGGATTCCACTGGTGCCTTCTTCGGTCCCACCGATGTTTTCAAGGCCTTCAGGGTCTCAGGCTAAGACTCCGGTGGGGACTCCACCTCAAGTGTCTCTGGGCTTCCAAAGTGAGTACGATGCCCTCTTCGATCCCTGGGAGGGAGTGGCATCAGTTTCCTCCACAGTTGAATCTGAGGACTTGCCTTCTGAACCCTCTCCACTATAGGAGAAGCATAAGTCCCCACCAGAGAATCTGACATTTGCTGGATTTGTAAAAGCCATGGCGGAGTCAATACCTTTCCAGCTCTTAACAGAGCAAGATTCTAGGCATAAAATATTAGCGATCCTACAATTTATTGATGCTCCTAAAGAAGTGGTGGCTGTGCCAGTACATGACATTTTTAAGGAGCTTATTGGCTGGCTCTGGGAACATCCCATCTCCATCCCACCAGTGAACCGGAAGACCTACGCTGTATATCTTGCCCAGCCCACCACTGGTTTTGAACACTGACAACTCTCACACCAGTCGGTAGTGGTGGAATTGGCCTTGAGGAAAAAGAGGTTCCAGACTCATGCTTTGGCTCCCCCGGGTCATGAGCACAGGGCTCTGGATGTTCTTGGACAGCGTGTATTCCATGGCTCAATGTTGGCAGCCAGAATTGCCTGCTACCAACTTTATGTGGGCCAATATTCCAGAATCCTCTGGAAAAAGATCCAAGATTTGGTGAACACCTTCCACAACAGTTTCAGGATGATTTCCAGAAGGTAGTTTAACATGGCCTGGAGTGTGACAAACACGGAGCCCGCTTCATGTATAACGTGTTTGAAACCACAATGAGGGTTGCGGCGGCCAACATTGGGGCTTGTCGCATGGCCTGGCTTCGTGCTTCCGACCTCTGTCCCGAAGTTCAGGATCATCTGGTGGACCTCCCCTATACAAAGGAGAACCTCATCAGGGACAAGATTAAGGAGGCGGTAGCACATCTGACAGATTATCACGAAACCCTTAAGCAGTAGTTAGCCAGCATGTTGGTCACCCAGCCCTCGGGCAAGAAACCTCCCAGGCAATTCACAAGGTGCTGTTTCTACTTGCCATGAAAGTATTATCTGCTGGCGTCCCAAGCAAGACCCCAGTGGGCACCAGCTACACCAAGGACATGGCAGCCACATGCCCCTTGACCGGCCCATTCCTACTTCAGAACCTCGCCATGGGTTTTGACTGAAAGGCGAGGGGTTGTGAGCCAGCACACCCTACCCCAAGACACCAACCCCCTAGTAGGGGGCCACCTGCAGCTCTTTGCTGACTGGTGGATTTCAGTCACCTCAGACTAATGGGACCTTTCCATCATGTGGCAGGGGTACAGGTTGCATTTCCAATGGACTCCTCCATGTCCTCAGTGGAGATGTTCAGAGAACCAGCAACTACTTAGAGTAGAGCTCTCTGTCCTCTTAATGATTTGAGCAGTCGAACCAGTACCTCAGGCCAGCAGGGTGATGGGTTCTATTCCAGGTATTTCCTGATTCCCAAGAAAACTGGAGGACTTTGCCCCATTCTAGATCTGAGGACATTAAACAGTTTTCCTGTCAGAGAAAAATTCAAGATGGTGTTGTTGGGAACTCTTATCCCTCTCCTCAGAGCTGGGGACTGGCTCTGCTCCCTCAATCTCAAAGACCCATATGCCCATATTCCCATTTCTCCCGCAGATTGGAGGCATCTTCGATTCATGGTAGAAGGGGAGCACTATCAGTATCGGGTTTTGTCTTTTGGCCTGGCATCAGCGCCCCGCGTCTTCACAAAATGCCTGGGGGTGGTGGAGGGTTACCTCAGATGGCAAGAGGTACACGTCTTCTTCCTCGACAACTGGCTCATCAAGAGCGACTCCAGGCAGGGGGCACTGTATTCCCTAAAGGCCACCATATGTGTTCTTGAGGACTGGCATTTCTAATCAGTTACCAGAAATCCCATCTCCAGCCATCCCTGCAGTTGGAATTCATCAGGGTCAGGTTCAATACAGTCCAGAGGAAGGCCTTCCTGCCATGGGACAGAGCGATAACCCTCGCTTCCCTGGCAAGGGTAATTTCCTCCTGCCCTCACATTTTGGCGCATCAGTTTCTGCACCTTTTAGGGCACATGGCAGCGACAGTTCACTTCATGACACACTTCTGTGCTGGGCGCAGTGGACATTGCTTTCACAGTGGCGCCAAGCCACCCAGGATCTTCGGGCTCTCATCTTAGCCACTACTTCACTTCAGCGATCTCTCGTGTGGGGGGAGACCATTCCCAACCTAGAGAAGGGGATGCCTTTCTGGGTACCTCAGCCCCAGATCGTCCTCACTACAGATGCATCTCACACGGGTTGGGGAGCTTACGTTGCAGATCTCAGTACCCAAGGCCATTGGTCCGTGCAGGAGCAGCATTTCCAGATAAACTTCCTGGAGCCTCGAGCCATCCATTATGCCCTATGGGCATTCCGGGAGCACTTAACCAACAAAGTAGGCCTAGTTCAAACAGACAATCAAGTGGCATTTGAACAAGCAAGGGATGATGGGATTGTACCTCCTCTGCCAAGATACAGTGCAGATTTGGACCTGGGACCTCGCGAGAGGCATCTTTCTCCGAACTGTATACATCCTGGCAAACTCATTGAGTCAGGCCTTCTGACCAGATGAATGGACCTTGGATTAGAAGGTCGTGAACCCGCCTGTGGGGTACCCCGGACATAGATCTGTTCGCCTCCCTTGAGAACAGGAAAGGCGATCCATTCTGCTCCCTGGTCTCAGTGGGCAGGGGATCGGAGTCAGAATTGTACACAGTATGGAAGGTGTGGTCTCACCATGGAGCGATATAGAGGCATTATGACATTTTCCATTTTATTCACCATTCCCTTTCTAATAATTCCCAACATTCTGTTTGCTTTTTTGACTGCCGCAGCACACTGAATCAACGATTTCAATGTGTTATCCACTATGACTCCTAGATCCCTTTCTTGGGTTGTAGCACCTAATATGGAACCTAACATTGTGTAATTATAGCATGGGTTATTTTTCCCTATATGCATCACCTTGCACTTATCCACATTAAATTTCATTTGCCATTTTGATGCCCAATTTTCCAGTCTCACAAGGTCTTCCTGCAATTTATCACAATCTGCTTGTGATTTAACAACTCTGAACAATTTTGTATCATCTGCAAATTTGATTATCTCACTCGTCGTATTTCTTTCCAGATCATTTATAAATATATTGAAAATTAAGGGTCCCAATACAGATCCCTGAGGCACTCCACTGCCCACTCCCTTCCACTGAGAAAATTGTCCATTTAATCCTACTCTCTGTTTCCTGTCTTTTAGCCAGTTTGCAATCCACGAAAGGACATCGCCACTTATCCCATGACTTTTTACTTTTCCTAGAAGCCTCTCATGAGGAACTTTGTCAAACACCTTCTGAAAATCCAAGTACACTACATCTACCAGTTCACCTTTATCCACATGTTTATTAACTCCTTCAAAAAGTGAAGCAGATTTGTGAGGCAAGACTTGCCTTGGGTAAAGCCATGCTGACTTTGTTCTATTAAACCATGTCTTTCTAAATGTTCTGTGATTTTGATGTTTAGAACACTTTCCACTATTTTTCCTGCCACTTAGAATCTCAAGTGGAAGAGTTTCTCTGTTTTGTGTGAAGGACATGGTTTGAACCCATTTTCAAGTCCCACACCAAAGCTTTTGGACTACGTATTGCACCTCTCTGAGGCTGGCTTGAAGACCACTTTGGTGAGGGTTCATCTCGGTGCCATTGGGGCATATCATCAGGAGATGGATGGAGCCTCCATTTCCACCCATCTACTTGTAGGGCATTTCATGTGGGGCTTATTGCAGCTTAAGCCTCCGATGCGGCCGCCAGTCGTCTCCTGGGACCTCAGTATGGTGTTGGCCCATCTCATGAGGGCACCGTTTGAGCCCCTAGAATCTTGTGATCTGAAGAACCTATACTGATTGGTCACCTTCTTGGTAGCAGTTACCTCAGCGCGCAAGGTCAGTGAGCTTCAGGCTTTAATGTTGTATCCACCTTATACAAAATTTTGTCATGATACACACCCGAAGTTCCTTCCAAAGGTGGTCACGGAATTCCATCTCAACCAATCCATTGTCTTACCTACCTTTTTTCCAAGACCACATGCTCACCAGGGTGAACACACCCTGCACATTCTGGATTGTAAAATAGCTCTGGCTTTTTACCTGGAATGAACAGCACCTCACCGCAAGTCCACGCAGCTCTTTCTCTCCTTTGACAGGAACAGGTTGAGGTTGCAGTGTCCAAATAGACCTTATCTCATTGGCTCGCAGACTGTATTTCTTTCTGCTGTGCACTGGGACTGCAACTTGAGGGCCACATCAAGGCTCATTTTGTCCGAGCCATGTCAGTTTTGGTGGCTCACTTGCATGCAGTACCAGTGCATAAAGGGCCAGATTTTATAACATGCGCGTGGGCGTAGATTTGTTCGCCCAACCTGGCGCGAACAAATCTACGCCCGAATTTATAACATGCACGAGCTGCCGTGTGCATGTTATAAAATCCAGGGTCAGCGCGCGCAAGGTTGTGCCAAGCAGCCTGCCTCCGTTCCCTCCAAGATCGCTCCAAAATTGGAGTGGCCTCGGAGGGAACTTTCCTTCTGCCCCCCCGCACCTTCCCCTCCCTTGCCCTATCTAACCCGCCCCCCCAGCCCTAACTAAAACCCCCCCCCTGACCTTTATTGAAGAAGTTACGCCTGCCTCCTGGCAGGCGTAACTTGCGCGCACCAGCTCTCCATCCTCCGGCCTGGTGGCTGTTCTGGAGGCCTTGGTCCCGCCCACGGAATACCCCCAGGCCGGCGCCCCACTCACGGCCCCGCCCCTGGAACGCCCATATTTTCAAGCCCTAAGACTTACGCGCGTCCCAGTGGCTTGTGCGCGCCGCCGAGTCTGATAAATTCAGCGTCGGTTTTCTTAACAGGCAGACAGATGCTGACAGCGGACCTCTCTCGGGCATGCAATCGCCCCTAGCACCTCCTTGACAGCGCGAGCCCTAATTGAAATATGGCATGGCGCCCCCAGGAGAGATGCCTGGGGGCACATTAGGAAAGCGGGCGCTGAACATTCAGTGCCCGCTTTCAGTGCACCTTTTTTTTTTTTTTGCATCGGCCCCAATGTAAGCGAATGTGAACAGACAGGGATGGTACAAGGTACTTAACTTTTTTTCCTTCTCTCTTCCATTCCCTTAAAATCCTGCCATTTCCCCTACCTGTTTGCTTCGTCTCAGTAGTGCAGTGTCTGAGGTGGTGCTCCCTTCAGGGGGCACTTCAGCCTTCTCTATACCTTGGGAGGTATTAGGTATCCCTGCGGCTACATTGCACCCATCTGCTTTGGCAGGCGCAGCAGCAGGCCATGAGATGGGGTACACCTGTAGATATGCTGCAGCTGCAGCAGCAATAGGTGCTAGCTACTGTGAGAGCAGCTGCACGACAGAGGCAATGAAAGTGAGTTGCTCCATCTGCCACTCCCGCATCCACTACTTGACCCCACCCCTCAAGCCCCTTCTCCTCCCTCCTCCTCTTGCAAGATTGCTGGCTCAATGTTCCCAGTCTCCTCATTGCCTTCCTCCTCCAGTGCTCCAGCTTGGGACACAGGAAAGTCATCTGCTGTGGTCAA
Source organism: Rhinatrema bivittatum (assembly GCF_901001135.1). NCBI lineage: Eukaryota > Metazoa > Chordata > Amphibia > Gymnophiona > Rhinatrematidae > Rhinatrema > Rhinatrema bivittatum. The sequence continues at coordinate 40,640,500 of NC_042631.1, read as the reverse complement.
CGTACTGGCTCCTGCTGCTTCTGCTACTGGACAGGTTTCTGATGTGAGGGGCCAGACAGGATATCATCATCCGAGCTGTGGTCTTTCCCTAATGGTTTTCCCTAATGGCTTGTTGTATGAAGGCAGACATAAAAGAACAGGGACTATGGGGAAGAAGTTCTCAAAAAAGGGACAAAATATAAAGTAGAACTCGCTCACCATGGAAAGAAGGAAAGACTAGCCTGGCATTGGAAAGGTCTAAGCTGCATGGCTAATGTACCTATAGGTGATAATAAAGAGGGTAGGGCAGGATCTATCTATTTTATATATATATATATATATATATATATATATATATATATATATATATATATATATATATATATATATATATATATATATATATATATATATAATAGATAGATCCTGCCCTGTATGTGTATATATATATATATATATATATATATATATACACACACACCCTTCATAGTGACAGAACATGAACACTCATGTGCAGACATTTCTTAAACAAATCAATTTAAACAAATTCAAACTTAAATACTTAACATACAAAAACATCTTTTTATGATTGCAAAAATCTAATATTGTGTTTCAGCACTATCAAAAAATAATATCGTGGTGTAACCTTTATTTTCATTTTTAAACAACATTTTTTTTTATATATAGTCCTCAAATGGATCACAATCCTAAACAAAACCACAATCCTTAAAACAGTCAAGGTCCAACGCAGGGCTAAGAGCTCTTGATGTTATTTATCTCCACACAAACAGCGTTGTCCCTTTAGGTCTAGAAACTGAGAGTTACAACTCTTCAGAAAAGATGGCACAACTTTAAACAACTCCTCTCGACAAAGTGACCTTTGTTTCACCCAGATGGCTTCATCAGGAGACGGAGTTTAAATGAAACTGACTGGACCATTTGAACTGCACGTTGTACGGCACTAAGGGTTTCAGTTATCTATAGTCATCAAAACATGTTCTGTAAACTTCAACTTTCCTAAGCCTTCGACTTTTTTCTGTCATCAGCCGTCCTTCCTTCAGTGCCTCAAATCTGGAGGACTATATAAAAACTGTTTTGTTTAAAAATTAAAATAAAGGTTACACCATGTTTTTATTTTTGGTAGTGCTGAAACACAGAGTTTTGCAACAATAAAACATTTTTTTGTATGTTAAGTATTTAAGTTTGAATTTGTTTAATTTGATTTGTTTTAGAAAAGTCTGCACATGAGTGTTCATGCTCTGTCTTTGTGAAGTGTACAACCATCTGATCACTTGATTGCATTTATGCACTGCCTCATTATCTTTTTATATGAATGTAGATAGATATAGACATCTATCTATCTATATGTAGGTGTATAGGAACCCCAGTAGCATGCAGTGTACTGCACTGAAGGGGGCACAACATTGAACTGCAGAATTTTAGCAATATGTTGGAAACACCCACCTAACCTAAATAAGAGTACAGCTTGCCAGAATCCCAAGGACTGCAGAGTTTGTGACACCTTGCTCATAATATCAGTTCACAGCGAAGACACAGTGCCTTTCATACTGTGAGGCAGGTCAGTTGGCAGCATATTGACAACTAATAAAGCTGGCTTTCCTGGGTACGTACAACACACTCCCAGTGCTCATGTTACGCTCCCAAAATTAGAGCACAGGATTTGAAGGGCAATTTGAAGGATGGGATTGCCTTTCCGATTAGCAATTTTCATACATTAATCATACAAGACTAAAGGAATGCCAGGTGTCACTGTCTTACCACACAGCATCCCAAGCCTCGGAAACAATTGGTTCTTATGTGAAATGCATACCTAGTTGTCTATGAGTAGAATAAGTGAACAGCAAACATTATAGAAACCTAAAATAAACAATTACTTTGGAATCTGCCAGCCCTCGAGATGTCTACTACAGAAACTTCATGGATGGCTATGGCATCCAGGCAGTCCAAGACTTTCTAAGGGTGGGAGGGGCATCAGCTTAGAGGTAGGAAGGGGGAAGTTGGCCACCTGCTTTTTCTTAGCCTCTCTCACAGTAACCTCAATTTTGCTTTGCAGTTCTCAGCTTCCTTATTTTGGTCGGGAACAGCATTCATCTACCTACAGATAGCCTACGAGGTTTGGAGCTTGGCATAATCACTATGTGCCCCAGTGTGCCTTCATGCTGCTAAATGAGTCTCTCAGCAGGGCTAAAATTGGCTTTCTGCAGATTTCCTGCCTTTGCAGCCATGGTGCCAAGCTCAGAAAGATAGGCAGGCTTCTGTTTGCTTAAGTTTTAAATATGAATGGTCATCTGGAGGCCGATGTTCATCCACGGAACGGCTAGTTAAGTTAGTTAGATACACATATCAGATTAACTTAACTGGGATATCCAGTGGAGCCTTGAGGTACTTTGCAGGAGAGTGAGTCGGGAGAAAGCTGAACCCATTGAGACAGTTTGAGTGCAGCCCTGGAGGTAGGATATGAACCAGGCAAGGGCTGGACCAGCCAGCCCAATATCACGTGGGAAGGGATTGTGATTTGCAAGCGCTGCAGACAGGTCTAGGAGAATGAATAAGGCTGACTTCCCTTGCATAAGACAATGTCAGAGTTTGTTCACTAAGCTAGATGAGCAAGCTAGATATGTTAGCTAGCTGAATGCCTCACCTTAGTCTCACATACAAAACGCAAACAGAGCCTCACCAAATGCAGATAAAAAGTGACCATAAAATAAAGTACAAGTAGAAGCGTGCAGACAAATACTGAACCGGAAAGCACAACAAGCCAGACTCTGTGTGCAGTGCAACAATGGAAAAACAGAAACATTACCATTCCTCATAAAACATCAAATAAATCAAGAAATATGTAATATCAAATCATACTAATAAACAGAATAAATATTTCAAAGTTGATATTCAAAAGCCATTTAGACATATGACTGAAAAGTTATCCATCTAAATGGCTGACTGGTGATATTAAAAGCCATATGTGACTAAATTCTAGCCACCTAACTTATGTGGCTAGAATATAGCCGCATAAAATGGAGGTGGGTGGGACATGTTTCCAGGAGGAGCTGAGTTAGCCGCATAAGTTATGTGTCTAACTCTGGTAGGGAGGTCCTAAAATTAGCTGGTCATACATAACCAGCTAACTTGAAAATAGCTGGGTATATTCAGCAATGTGATCGTGTCACCGAATATACCCTGCTAGCTAGCCAGATATGTTTATCTAGCGAACTAGCAGAGCTACACAGTGGCTGAAAATGGACCCCTAAAACACAGCTGATGAATAAATAATATCCAAGAATTAACTGCACCAATAAAATATTTCCAAAAAAGATGACATCAGACACCACCCAATAATTAAAACAAGGCTAAAAACATCCCACTTTTGATTTCCAGTGATTATGAGATTATTGTGGATTAATGTGTGTGTGTGAGGGGGGACAGGGAGTGAGCCTGGGGGTGCCTGAGCACACACCTTCTCCTCTCTCACACACATGGTCTCCCTCCCACACTGTCATTGTTCCACTCTGCCACTCTTTCACTCTGTCTCATCTCACATATACACACACACACACACCCTCTCTCTCTGGCTCATTTACACAGGTGCTGTTTTCCTTAGCACACAAATGCTCAGGAAGAGGGATAAACATGTTGCAGCTCAAGAAAAATGACGAGGATTGAGTGGCCCTGATACAATGTTACACCTCCTACTCCTTGTGCAACTCAGCACAAGCCTCCCTCCTATCCCAGCCCCCTCTCTCACCTTCTTTCCTCCACCTCTCTCAAAAAGTCAACTCTGCAACCCCAACCAGTACACTCCCCCTTCCCCACCCCTTTCCCAGAATTACTCCCCTTCACCTTTCTCCAGATCCAAGTCCTGCTTTCTCTTTTTCCCCAGTGCCCTCCCTTCCCCCCACCCAGGTCGAAGACCTGCACTCTCCCTCCTCCTCTCCAATACTCTCCCTCGCCCCCCAAAGTTCAACATCAGCCTCCCCCATCGCATTAGAGGGGAGAAAGGCACAATGATATCAGCATTAGCTGTCCTGTGCACTGCGTTCCTCCTGCACTGTTGGGGGTGCTGCTGGGGGTGGCAGAGGTATGAGTCACAGGCTGCTGCTTCCTGTGGTCTGTTTCCCACGGCCCCCTCGTCCGGATTGAGTTGCAGCATCCTGAATCCAGAGAAGCTAGTGCAAAGGACAAGTGCTGCAAGCTGCACTAACATAGCGGCAGGCACCGGACAACCCGGGAGAGGAGAACTGAGATTGAGGAGCGGCAGCCCCACAACTCTTTCAGCCACAGAAGGCGAGAGCCCGGGCAGTGCTCGATGAGGCTCCTTAGCTGCCATGTGCAGCCTGTACAGCCAGTGTATCCGCAGGCAGACTAATTTGGTGGCAGGAAGCGATTTTTACAATATGGTACAAATGGCCAGATATACTCAGGGAGATGTGTAATATGATAAACCTAGTATCCAAACTCTCATTTCCGATATTCACTATAATATCAAACCTCCTCAAAATAATGACCATATACCTGTTGTAATGATGGATGAACTGGGAGGAGTAGAAGTAAAATGAAAAGTTGTTGTGGGTGCTATAGAAGGACATGCATACAAGTCTCTGTTTATGGTTCCATTTGTGCCACAAGTTGCAGTGATGCATCCCCCAGTGCCATCTGTAGTATTGTAGATGGTATCATTGTACTTGTAAATCTTTCCTCCATATTCACAATGACAGGCTGCAAAGAGGTAGAATGATGTTTTAGTACACATAGAGAGGGTAACTGTATAACAGCTCACATAGCAGTAAAGCCTGTGTGTACATTGTACAGAGTATTTTCAAAGTGAATTTATGTGTGTGCTATTGTACTCAGTGAAGATGAGTCACATCTTCTAATGTAGCTGTGCAGTAACACAAGGAGCTATCTAGTGGCTAACCCAAGGGGGCGCCACAGAGTGTGAAATTTTTCTAAGCACAAAACAAGATCAGGATCTGGGAAGGATCATATCTAATGTTCTCAAGCTGGCCAAATCAGTCTGCTGGCACTAACCTTTAAAAGGAGATAGCATAGGGGCAGATTTTCAAAGGCTACACGCGTAACATATGCGCGTAACCTGAGAAAATCTACCGCTGCCTGCGCCGAGCCTATTTTGCATAGGCTCGGCGGCATGCGCAAGACCCGGGACGCGCGTATGTCCCGGGGCTTTCAAAAGTGGGCGGGTCCGGGGGCATGACGGCAATCTGGGGGCGGTCCGGGGGCGTGTCCCAAGCCCTCCTCCATACATACTTTGAAATGTCTGTAGCCAATGCCAGACGTCTAAGAAGTAAGATGGGAGAATTAGAGTGCATAGGAGTGAATGATGAGGTACACATGATTCCACATGATTTTTCTTATCTATCGAGTTCCTATCTATTTTATTCTTACTTTAGATTTTAGTGTTTTAGTATTATGTTTAATTTTAACTAATTATTCCTATTGTTTTATCAATTTTATTGTATTTTTTGTTTCTTACTTGTTTTTAGCTATATTGTAAACCGTAAAGATAGAATCATGTGTTCTGACTCACGGTATATAAGAAATGCATAAATAAATAAATAAATAAATAAATAAATAAATAGACAGACAGACATTATTGGCATCTCAGAGACCTGGTGGAAGGACGATAACCAATGGGACAGTGCTATATCAGGGTACAAATTATATAGCAATGATAGGGAGGATCAACTTGGTGGGAGTGGGGGGGAGGTACTTTATGTTCGGGAGGGTATAGAGTCCAACAGGATAAAGATCAGACAGACTAAATGCTCAGTAGAATCAATACGGGTAAAAATCCCATGTGTGTTGGGTAAGAGTATAGTGAAAGGAGTATAGTACCATCCACCTCGCCAAAATGGTCAGAAAGATGATGGAATGCTAAGAGAAATCAGGGAAGCGAACCAATTTGGCAGTGCAGTAATAATGGGAGATTTCAGTTAGCCCAATATTGTCTGGGTAAATATAAAATCAGGACATGCTAGAGAGGTAAAGTTCCTGTTGGAATAAATTACTGCTTCATGGAAATTGGTTCAGGAAGCTATAAGTGAGGGAGCTGTTTTAGATCTAATTCTTAGTGCAACTATATCTTTTTTGACCAGAATTCCACTCTAGGTGCGGTCTCACCATGGAATGATACAGAGGCATTCAAGAACCAACAAGAAGGGAAACTATTTTAGACCTAGTCCTTAGAGAAACACAGGATTTGGTGCAAGAGGTAACAGTGTTGGAGGCACTTGCAATAGTGATTAGAATATGTTCACATTTGACTTAATAACTGGAGGAAGGAGACACCAAAGAAATCTACTGCGACAGTAGGTAACTTTCAGAAGAGTGACTATGATAAAAAGAGGAAAATGTTGAGGAAAAAACAGAAAGGAGCAGTTGCGAAGGTTAACAGTGTACATCAGGCATGGATCAAATCATGTTATGTACATAAATGCCAAGTATAGGACCCCTGCATCATTCTGGGTTCAACTGCACAGACTTGCATTAGTCCCAGAAACTTTAGTCCACTTCTGACCACAAGTTAAATTTTCAGCCGGAGTCGGGCACTTTAAGAACACGTCTCTATTTTAATAAACATTGAAAAAGATTGAGGCATCTATTCTTTTTTGTTTTCCTGACGGCTATCATAGATCGCCTACCTCTTTGTTTTCTTGGACCAGACTTGTATTAGTCCCAGAAACTTTAATCCACTTCTGACCACAAGTTAAATTTTCAGCATTAAGAAAACATGAGTTTAACCTGCCCACTTCTTTGCATTGAAGAATAATAGGTAATGCCTTATTTAACATGGATTTGGCATGTAGGGGTGCAAATTTGTGCAGTTTTACTCACATTTGTGCACACATTGGGGCAGATTTTCAAAGGGTTACGCGCATAAGATACGCGCGTAACTCCTGAAAAGCTGCTCTTTCCACCCCCTGCGCACGCCGAGCCTATCTTGCATACGCTCGGCGGCGCGCGCAAGCCCTGGGACGTGCGTAAGTCCCGGGGCTTTCCTGGGGGTGTGTGTCGGGGGGGGCGTGTCGGGGGGCATGTCGGGGGCGTGTCGTGGCCGGCGCGTCATCAGGGGCGTTCCGGGGGCAGGGCTGTGGGCGTGGTTCCTGCCCAGGGACGTTCCGGGGCGTGGCTGCGGCCTCCAGACCAGCCCCTGGACTGGAACATGGCGCGCCGGCAGCTGGCTGGCGCGCGCAAGTTACGCCTGCCTTGGGCAGGCGTAACTTGTAAAATAAAGGTGGGGGGGAATTAGGGCTGGGGGTGGGTTAGATAGGGGAAGGGAGGGGAAGGTGGGGGGGGGGGGGGGGGCCGGAAGGAAAATTCCCTCCGTGGTCGCTCCGATTTCAGAGGATGGAACGGAGGATGGCTGCGTGGCTCGGCGCACGCAGGCTGCCGATTTTGCGCAGCCTTGCGCGCGCCGACCCTGTATTTTATAACATGTGCGCAGCAGCGCGCGCATGTTATAAAATCAGGAGTAGATTTGTTCGCGCCGGGTTGCGCGAACAAATCTACTCCCGCGTGCACCTTTTAAAATCCACCCCATATTGTATTAAGCTCCTTGTTACACTTTTGCGTTGCTAAAGCTGATGATGCACATCATCTTGGGACACACTGGTCAAGCCCTCTGTCATGTCTCTCAGTTCTGAGCAACCTTGCTCTCCCGCAGATCTAACAGGAAATGGCAACAAGCAAGCTATGCCAAGCCAAACCTGTCCTTGTACAGCAAACTTTTTAAATCTGCCTGCCGCTCATCTGCTTTTACAGCACCCACCGTGGTCCACACTATCATTTCAAGACTGTACAGCAGAGACCCTCTGGAATAAGGAACAGAGCTTAACATTGTCAAATACATTTCTGATCACAGATCCCAATTAAGGAGAGGACTGGGTGGGAACTTCCCTATACCCCTACCTAACCTTCCTACCCTTTCCCCTCTCTTCTCCTCCCCGACACCTAACCCCTTCAAAGTTGCTTAATGTTTTTTTGTATGATTACTTAGCACTCTTCTGGAGCAGAAGTAATCTCCATGCGCCAGCCGGCAGCTGGCGCGCACTTCCTCAAGACAGCAACGAATGGTGCTGTCCCGGCCTGGCCCCCACCATTGCTGAGCACGCCTAAAACTAGTACTAAAAAGCAGAATATAACTGCTTTTCTGTACTGCCTCCTACTTAATATTGTTGGGATATTAAGTAGGAGGAACAACTCTTTAAAAAAAAAAAAGTAAAAAAAAAGCTCGTCAGTCGGATGCATCCGGTTTGTGAACCCCTGGCACATCCATGGGTTAGGAAAACAGATGCTGATAAATTCAGCGTCTATTTTCCAAACCTGGCTGCGGCACTGTAAGGAGTGAATAAATCAATATTAAAGTGTCGGGCACTTAATATTAATTTATTCACTCCTTTACTTATTGCCCATTGGTCCTTTTCACTGACATTTGTCAGTGAAAGGACCAATCCTCTTTCAGGACAGCCTTCTGAAAGGTGATTGGTCGTTTCACTGACATGTGACAGTGAAGGGACCAATTGGCTATTTATTTATTTATTTATTTATTTATTTATTTATTTAACAGTTTTTTATACCGACCTTCATAGTAGATAACCATATCAGATCGGTTTACATTTTAACAAGGGTAAACTGATGTAACAATTCTGGTAAACAATGGATAACAAAGGAAAAGGAATAAGTCAAAGTTACAATCAACAAGGAATGGAAAACTTGGGAGCTTAAAACAAGCTGGAAGGAAGATAAAAGCAAAAGCAGGTAGAATAAATATAAGCAGATAGAATAAATATAACGTGATATGAATAATTTAACGGGTTAGAGCTTATGCTTTAACCTGGAACGTGCCAGTGTCCATTGTTCAGGAGGTAGTGTAGGAATGAATACATTTATATTAAGTGCCCGACATTTTAAAGGAAAATTAGTTTCTTACCTGATAATTTTCGTTCCTGTAGTACCAAGGATCAGTCCAGGACACCTGGGTTGTGACTCCGCACCAGTAGATGGAGACAGACTAAAACTTGTGGGCGGAGCCTTATATGCCCCTGTGCCAGTCACAGCCCCTCAGTCATACGTAATGTCAAAGTAGAAACCCAATTAGGCAACCATAGCTAACTAGCCAAACTCGCTACTTAAACGGAAACAATTCCAACCCTTGCAGGAACCAGACTCCCCAACCGGGAGAGCGAACAAGCAGTGAGCGTACGGAAACAACGATGAGCGGACTCTCCGATACCTTAGCGTAGTACTGCGGGCGGGATCCTGGACTGATCCTTGGTACTACAGGAACGAAAATTATCAGGTAAGAAACTAATTTTCCTTTCCCTGTACGTACCAGGATCAGACCCAAAAAGCAAAGCGGTAGCCGATCCAGTGAGCCGATCCAGTGAGCTGTATAGCAGTGACGACAATAGGAATCGGTTGAAAACAAGCCCTTTATTAAAATGCCCGACTCTGGCCGAGTTTCGCTCCCTTGCACAGAGCTGCCTCAGGGCCTTGACTAGCTTAGTTACGGCTCGTCAATTCAAATTTGTTATATCCAGAACGTTTGACTTCAAAGCAGCTATTATGCAGCAATACTATGCTGATTAGAGCAAGTCTATTTGAGTGAGAACATATCAGCACCGAAGGCACAATTTATACGATATTTCCTGCATTGATCAAATCAAGTCCTGGTAAAATAAATTGCCCCTGAGGCAGCTCTGTGCAAGGGAGCGAAACTCGGCCAGAGTCGGGCATTTTAATAAAGGGCTTGTTTTCAACCGATTCCTATTGTCGTACCAGGATCAGTCCAGGACACCTGGGATGTACCAGAGCCAACTTACCGAGGGTGGGAAGCAGAGAGTCCCGCTCGGAGTACCCTCTCCCCAAAACCTCCGGCCTCAGCGGCCTGAACATCCAGATGGTAATGTCGGATGAAGGTATGCAACGATTTCCAGGTAGCCGCCCTACAAATCTCTTGAGGCGACACCTGAGAAGCCTCCGCCCAAGACGCAGCGTGAGACCTTGTCGAATGAGCCCGAAGATCCACCAGCGGAGGCTTTCCCCGTACCATGTACGCTGAGCCTATGGCCTCTTTGAGCCAACGGGCGATCGTCGTACGAGACGCTGCAGCACCCTTCCTTGGGCCGGAAAAGAGGACAAACAGATGATCCGTTACCCGAAAAGGATTAGTGACCTCCAGAAAGCGAAGGAGGGACCTCCGCACATCCAGCTTCCGTAAATCTCTCGATTTCGGATCCGACGACTCCCCGACCGCGAAAGCGGGAAGTTCAACGGAGTGGTTCAAATGAAAAGCCGAGACGACCTTAGGAAGAAACAAAGGGACAGTCCGCAAGGAAACGCCTGTGTCAGAGATTCGCAAGAACGGCTCCCTACAGGACAACGCCTGCAATTCCGAGAGACGGCGAGCCGAAGAAATCGCCACCAGAAAACACGGTCTTTAACGTGAGATCTTTGACAGTAGAGCGCTGCAAAGGCTCAAACGGTGCAGAACATAAGGCCGAAAGAACCCAATTGAAATTCCAAGCCGGACAGGGAGGACGCAAGGGAGGATGGAGATGTTTAGCCCCTTTCAGGAAACGGGCTATATCCGGGTGAAGAGCCAGGGAGGATCCCCCGACCGTCCCCCGCAAACAACCAAGTGCCGCCACTTGGACCCGTAGGGAACTGCACGCCAATCCTCTGGCCAGTCCCACCTGGAGGAAAGCCAGAATATCAGGGACCGCAACGGTAGTGGGATCCAATCCTCGCTTCACACACCAATCCTCAAAAACTACCCATACCCTGACATAAGCCAGGGACGTAGACTGCTTCCGGGACCTCAGTAGCGTAGCAATAACTGCGTCTGAGTAACCTTTTCTCTTCAACCGATTCCTCTCAAAAGCCATGCCGCGAGACAGAAGTGATCCGCATACTCCAAACAGACGGGGCCCTGATGAAGCAGCCCCGCGAACCCCTGAAGACGAAGGGGAGCCGTCACCGACAACTGTATGAGGTCTGCGAACCATGGACGGCGTGGCCACTCCGGTGCCACCATGACCACGTTGGACGGGTACAAATCTATGCGCCGCAGAATCTCGCCGATCCTTGGCCACGGGGGAAACACGTACAGCAGCACATCCGTCGGCCAAGGAAGCACCAACGCATCGACGCCCGCTGCTGCCCTCTCTCGACGCCGACTGTAAAAACGCGGAGCCTTCGCGTTGTGCCACGTGGCCATCAGATCCATGTGGGGAACTCCCCACGTCCTGCAGATGAGAAGAAACGCTTCGTCCGCCAGTTCCCACTCTCCGGGCTCTAGATGATGCCTGCTGAGAAAATCCGCCTGCACGTTGGCGACCCTGGCAATGTGAGACGCTGTAATGCTGCTGAGATGTTGTTCCGACCAGGCCATCAACATTTGCGCCTCTTCCGCCACCAGTGGACTTCTCGTCCCGCCTTGACGATTGATGTAGGTCACGGGGGTGGCGTTGTCCGACAGTACCCGGACCGCCTGTCCCCGCACCAATGGTAGGAAGGCTTGGAGAGCCAGACGGACCGCTCTGGTCTCAAGGCGGTTGATGGACCACTGAGCTTGCGATTCTGACCAAAGGCCTTGCACCGACCTCCCTAGCAAACTGCTCCCCAGCCGGAGAGACTGGCATCTGTGGTCACCACCGTCCAATGTGGAACGAGAAGGGATACGCCACAGGACAGATGACTTGGATCCAGCCACCAAAGAAGACTGGATCGTGCCGGACCCACAAGCGGGAGCGGTGGGATACGCCACAGGACAGATGACTTGGATCCAGCCACCAAAGAAGACTGGATCGTGCCGGACCCACAAGCGGGAGCGGTGGGTAGAAATCCTCCGAAATCGGCTTCCAACGGGACAGCAAAGAAGACTGCAATGGCCGCAGGTGAGTGAACGCCCAGGGTACCAACGCGAGCGTTGAAGCCATAGGGACGGCGAAGAGACAACAGACGCCTCACCTGAGATTGCAGCTTGCATATCCGATCGACTCTTGTGGTAATTGACCACCCAGCCCAGGGACTGCAAGAGCTGGAGGACCCTGTCCACCGCCCGTCGACACTGACTCTCGGACTTCGCCCGAATCAGCCAATCGTCAAGGTAAGGATGAACCAGGAGACCTTCCCGTCGCCGCTGCGCCGCCACTACCACCATCACTTTCGTGAATGTCCGAGGCGCCGTTGCAAGGCCAAATGGGAGCGCCCGAAATTGGTAGTGCCTCCCCAGGATGTAGAACCTCAGAAACTGCTGGCACGATGGCTGAATGCCCACGTGAAGGTACGCCTCCGTGAGATCCAGAGAAGCCAGAAATTCGCCCGGACGCACCGAAGCGATAACTGACCGAATCGTTTTCATTCTGAAGTGGGGAAAGCGAAGACATCTGTTTACTCCTTTCAGGTCCAGAATTGGTGTTGAAGAGCCGTCCTTCTTGGGAACCACGAAGTAAATGGAGTAACGGCCCGTGCCGCGCTGATCGACAGGGACGGGGGATATGGCCCCCAAGCTTTCCAGCCGACGGATGGTGTCCAACACCGCCGACCTCTTCCCGGAGGCCTTGCAGGGCGAGACCAGGAATTTGTCCGCTGGGATGCGAGCAAGTCTAACTCGTAGCCGTGGCTGATCACGTCGAGGACCCATTGATCCGACGTCACCCTGGTCCACTTCTCAAGGAATAAGGTTAATCGCGCCCCTACATTTGGAACGGCGTGCTGCGGGCACGATGAGGGGTGGACCGGCCGGACTACATTGGGAGGGCTTGGCCCCTGCACCCGACGGGGCTCCTCCTTGCCTCCCGTAACGTTTCCCACGAAAGGACTGCTGCCACTGAGTGTTCCGGGAAGAAGATGGCCTATACGAAGGTCCGGCGGATCTTTGAGGGCGCGATTTCCTGGGCCCCCGGTATCGGGACCAGGCCGGAAAAGAGGACCGCGCTCTGGCCCTATCCTCGGGCAGCTTGAATGCCCTGTTCTCTCCCAGAGAAATCATCCAACTCCTTACCGAACAACAGCTTTCCCTTGAAAGGTAACGAACCCAGGTGGGCCTTGGAAGAGCCATCTGCTGCCCAGTTGCGCAGCCACAGGAGACGGCGCGCTGAAACTGCTGCCACCATGGACCTAGCCGAAGTGCGCAGAAGGTTGTGGAGGGCGTCAGCTCCATAAGCTATTGCCACCTCCAATCTAACAGCCTGAGACGTCTCTTCCGCAGACAGGCCCGCATTCGCCTGAAGGACTTGGGCCCAGCGTAAACTAGCTCGCCTGGCGAAGTTAGTGCAGATTGCGGCCCGCGAAGTTAGTGCAGATTGCGCCCCGCACCCCTAGGGCGGATACCTCAAATATCTTCTTGAGCTGCCCCTCGAGCTTCCTGTCTTGTAGATCCCGAAGGGCCGTCGCCCCCCGTGACCGGGATAGTGGACCTTTCCGTCACCGCGGAGACCGCTGAATCCACCTTTGGAAGTCGAAGAAGTTCCAGCGCCTCCTCCGGGAGCGGGTAGAGCTTGTCCATGGCCTTGCTGACTTTCAACCCTAACTCCGGGGTATCCCACTCCTGGAACAAGATATCCGAAGAAAAATGAAAATGAAAAGCCACCGCCGGTCCTGTGAGACCTCGCAGAACTGGATCCATATTGGCCTCCTGGCGGACCACCACGGGTGGAGCCTCTATCCCCAGCTCCTGGAGGATGGCCGGGATGAGTGGCGACAGTTCCTCTCTGCGGAACAGGCGGACTACCTTGGGGACATCCCCGTCCGCTGCCTGTGTACCTTTTCCCGCGCCGGGCTGGGCGGAATCATCCGCCCCCGACGCCTCGGCCCCCCTCGGGGACTCTTCGGGATCATCAGTATCCGCCGTGGAGGAATCTTCTGAATCTGCCTCCTGGGGTACGCCCCGGGGCCGCCGTTTCCCTCGCGAGGGAACCTGGGCGCGCACCGCGGTATTTTTTTTTTTTCTCTCTTTGCCTTGCGCTTTCTCGGTGGGGCCTGGTGGGGGCCCTCCTCAGAGCCTCCCCCCTCGGGAGCGCTTGCTACGCTTGTACTTAAGTACCTTGCGCAGCAAAAACGCGAAATCCTCCGAAAACGACCCAGAGTCAGAAGAATCGGCCCCGGAATCCCCCCGGGGCTGAAGCCCCTCCGCGACGACCCCTCCTGCCGTGCCCCGCTGCGGGGAAAACGCGGGAGGCAGAGCCGAATTGCCCGCTGCGGTCCGCGTGAATTCCCTGCCGGTGGCCCAAAATGGCCGCCACTCCCGCGCTGAGCGGGAAAATGTCCTGAGGCCTATCTAATTGGCCTACCCCTCGCGGCAGCGAACGCGCGCTCCGGGCCCAAGCCCCTCGCGATGCCCCGGACGTTCCTTCACCGCCCGGGACGCAGGCCGAGCAGAGGCCCTCCCGGGACGCGCGCGCGCCGATCCGCGGGCTTGCAGGAAGAACCGCGCGGCATGCCGACAAACGCGGGAAGAAAAAACTGAGGCGCACGTCAAAATTAATAAAAACTAATTCGGCGACCTTCCCCCCTGCCAGCGGCGCCCCCCCCGCGTGAAAAACGAAGGAGTAGCGACGCCGAAGCAACGGAGAGCCGGCCGCAACAAAATAAAACAGGAAACTTTTTTTTTTTTTTTTTTTTTTTTTAAACGCTGACGCTGGCCGCTGTCCCGGGTCCTGGAGCCCTAGTCCTGCAGGGGTGAGTGAACCGGGCTCCCCGGTGTCACCCCTGACGCTGCCACTAGCCCAGCCGGGTCCTCGACCCTGGCAGCGGCCTCAACCGGGGGAGGGTAGTCCCCTCAGGACCTCTCAACTCCCCTGGGAGGCAGGGCACCCGGGACTAAGGATTAAAAAACAAACCCCAAATTGGTCATAAAACAACTAGGCCTAACAAAAACTAAGTCAAAATTCAAACCTGACTAACACCAACACCAGAATCAGGTCAGGCAGGGCTGTGACTAGACCTGCACCATCTACTGGAGACAGAGTAAGACTGAGGGGCTGTGACTGGCACAGGGGCATATAAGGCTCCGCCCACAAGTTTTAGTCTGTCTCCATCTACTGGTGCGGAGTCACAACCCAGGTGTCCTGGACTGATCCTGGTACGTACAGGGAATATTGATTTATACACTCCGGTGCTGGTAGTCAGGTTGGGAGAATGGATGCTGAATTTATCAGTGTCCATTTTCCTAATCTGTGCATGTGCGCTGGCTAGGAACATGGATGCTGATAAATTCAGCGTCCGTTTTCTTAACTGCCAGACAGCCGCCGACAGTGGACCTCTCTCGAGCGCATGCTGTCAAGAAGGCGCTAGGGGCACGCAATCGCCCCTAGCGCCTCCTTGATAGCTTGAGCCCTAATTTAAATTTTGCACTGCGCCCCCAGGAGAGGTGCTTGGGGGGTGCGTTAGGAAAGCAGGCGCTGAACACTCAGCGCCCGCTTTCAGCGCAACATTTTTGCATCGGCCCCATAGTCAGCAAGTCTGCAGTTTGAAATTGGATAATGAACAAACTTCATTTATCAATGCATGCATTTCAAAGGATTTACCAAATGTATAATGAATTCATGTATTCCGAGTGTGCATAATTGCCAAGGCATTGGATAGCATCCTTAGTGCCTATGTGTGATTATTGTAACCCAGTGCTGCACTTAGTCATTGCGCAGCCACTGGCAATATACAGCATGGCTTATATTTTGTCATTTTTGAAGACTCCCAACAGTGGAAGCTACCTGCAGTAGGGTCTATTGATGGCATAGCAGGTTGAAGCCGGGTAGAAAGATGGTGGGATCTGTGTTATAAAATAGCCGCGTCCATCTGCGTGCGCCAGGAACCGCGTGCACATGGACGGCATGCACTCCTTTTAAAATTGACCCCTTTGTTCCCTGGCATGCTTACGTTTACCTGCATTCTTGTGGAGGAATCCCCAGGGAGGGGTTAGGCCAGGGGAGGCAACAATACACAGAGTTTTCTATTTTTTAAAATTACACACTTTTTTTTTTTTGGATGGGAAAAAGAAACCACAAAAAAAGTAGGTACAAATTTTTTTTGAGCTGTTTTCAAAGGGAAATGCGCGTGATTTCCCTTTGAGGACTGCTGCAAAACCCATGAGAGAGAGAGAGTGCCTCCAGACTTTGCACATGCCTACATAGTTTTAAAAATTGACTCCAGAAACAAACGTGTATTCTTTGGCATCTGAGTTTGGGTCTTGTATTCCTAGAATAAACTGGCCAAGTACATGCACTGGATGCTTAGGACCATTTACTTCACATGCAGAAATATTCCAATTTGTAATATACCTTCAGTACTGTACCCGCACTGTATGCCGTTTATGTCGCATTCACTGGAAAAAAAAGAAGGAAGTATAATTATTCAGATATAAAATACGATGACAACATGACTACTTTAATTCCAGAAGCTTTCACAGCCCTTGGGAGAAAGAGGAAGTCATAGTCATCATGCAATGGCAACACTTAGTGGCCAAATTTAAGGCCTCTGATTTCAGGGTTCTGGAAGGAGACCTGGTGAATGGCCCCCAAGCCAGATCGGTCACTACAAGGACTAGACTAAAGTAAGTTGAGAAGAAATATAAAACAGGAGAAAAAAATCCCTGTTTAATTGCAAATGAAGGCTCATGGTAGCACTTTACTCGCAGAAATCCCTTGGAAAATTACTCTCCCTCTGTGTATTGTAGGGATGTTCAAGGGAAACATTTTTTTTTTCGGTTCTTTTTTGGGAGGGTTTTTTCCCCATGAATTTCAGTTCGTGGATTGCTTGATTTGTTTCATTTGTGTGGAAAAAAACAAATCAAACAATAACCCCCCCCAAAAAACAGTCAAAATACAAAAACTAGGCCTCCCTCCCACCCTCCTGGAAAAATTCCTGGGCCAGGATCCTCCCTGATCTCCACTTACCCAGTCCAGCGGGGATCCATTGGTTATGACTAAGCCGAAGCCTCGGCCTAGACCAGTGTCCAGACCCATGTCCAACACCGTGACTCAACCTGGAGGCCAGGTCCTGACGCCTGGGCCTCAGCTTAGGCCAGGGCCCAGACCACCTGGGCCTTGGCCCAGGTTCAGGCCCAGGCTTTGGAGTCCAGACCTGGGAGTTCTTCTTCTCTGTCCTCTTCTTTCTTTGGCTCTTCAATGCCAAATGACGGTGGCCGCTGAGGTGAATACACCAGAGTTAATTAATTCCAGCGGACACTGTCATTTGGCATTGAAAAGCCGAAGAAACAAGAGGACCGAGAATAGGAGCTCCCAGGCCTGTGCTCCGAGGCTTGGGCCTGACCTCAGCCAAGACCCAGGTGTCAGGACCCGGCCTACTGGCTGAGGCCCTGGCATCGGAACCCAGACTCCGGATTGGGTCATGACATCGGGCCTGGCCTTCGGCTACTGCCTAGGTCGAGGATCAGGTGTCGGAACCCGGCCTTCGTCAGATTATGCGACAGATCAGGTAAGTATTTTTTCTTTTTTTTAATTTTCGAGGGTCTCAGCTGAGACTTTTTTGGGAGGCCCCCCCTTAATGAAACAAATTAGCCTTATTCTTTGTGTTTTGCACTTTCATTTTAAATGAATGCACATCCCTATTGCATTCTTTAAATGACAGATCTTTATACTTGCTGACACGACTTGATATTGCTTCAGTGGGTCTGTAAAGTCCTTTGCCATTTATATATAGACATGACTCTTCTGGCCATGTCTGACCTTCAAATTTCTCAGCTGAGAAATATTTTCTTTTCTTTTTTTGTACAGTACTTTTGTTCAGGTTAGCTATGATTAGTATTTTCCTGTCTACCCAAAGCAACGACTTTCACATTTGCTTCCAGTATTTGAGAATAATTTAACATTTTTATCACCATAGCTGGTAGATATTTGACATTATTAGGCTTCTGTAATAGCACTCTATGTGCACACTTATCTCAAAATATTTCTCAAAATTAAGTCGAACAAATCCATTTTACATGAACTGCACAAGGTTAGTAACTTTCACTCCATTCTGTATACCCAACACCCACAGATTCTATTCTATTCTATTCTATTTCAGGTACATAAATCTTACAGATCTATTTTTAATATACTGCAGATACTACTTTCATTTTTTTCCTGCAGCTCATGTTCATTCTTCTAGTTTGTCAGTTCATTTATTAAATGTTAGACATTGAAAAGTTTGCATGGGTGACTTCTGCTCTTATTTCCACATGCACTCTTTTAATCCATTCCTGTTCGATAACTGTAGTAAGCAACATTTCTCATTCTTTGCCTGGTTTCATCTTGGGAGGGAGGAATGTTTCTGGCTTTGAGCACTTTACCCTTTGACATGCTGCAAACACTGCTTTCATTTTACCTGCTTTTCTGGGAGCAGCATTGAAGGCAGGCAAGTTTTGATATGTAAGACAGTGTCCTAAAATTGGTCCACACTTAGGCATTCACTCATGGGGTCATATTTTAGCCATTGCCCTTCCTTCCACCGCCCCACCCAGTGGGATACATTTAAGCATTGGGTGAAAGTCCCACAGTGCTTTTGTACACTGAGTCATATCTTACCAGGACTGACAGTTCTCACAGGAAAACACCTTTTCTCCTAATTTGTAGTAGTTCCCTTCGTCATCATAACAGCCACACTGAGCTACACACTTCATTTCCTCCTCATCAAAATAGGGGTAGTCATCAGGACAACTTGGATAGCACCCTAGATCAACACAAACACAATAAGCATTTACAATTAATGCATATTGAAGGCTATATTTGGATTGGTTTCTTGGAGTCTGGAATGATTTTGCTCAGCAGCTCTTTTGTCTTTCCCTGTATCTATATACAAATAAAAAATTGTCCAACCATACACAATTCAAGGACAGTTAAACTTCACAGCTTATTGATCATACTATTATATCTATACTCACATAACTATACAAAGTGACATTAGAGGGCAACCACATTGTAAAAAATATGTGAAAATTGTGTCTTAACAGAATAAATGTGAGGATATCACAGCAATATAGCCGTACACAAATATGTATATAAAAGAAAAGGAAAATAAAACATCATAACTTATGCAAGGACGCTTACCCCAATGGACTCCCCAATATTCCCTTCCTGAATACTCCCTCCCTTCCCACACCTACAATATTGTGCCCAATCCAGTTAGGAAGTGTAATGGATTTTATTATAATGACCTGACAGTGGCAGTAAGTTATGTACACATTTTGTTGTTACTCCAAACCTAGATATGTAAAATTGTCTCTAATTTTAAGCTCCAGCTATTCAGACTTACATTCACATCATGATGCATCAGCATAGCAGTACAATGATTTACTGGGATTTATAATGGGGGGGGGGGGTGTTGACTAAGTAGAAGGAGTTTTTAAAAGCCTTAAATGCCAGTAACATCCTAAAGCAGAGGAATACAACTTTGGTCTTCAAAGGTCCAAATTAACCTGGCTCTCAGATCCAATGCATGCAGCTTTGCCTGATGAAAATTCCTTGTGGATATGAAACCCAGACCTGTTTGACAATTAAGGATCAAGGTTGTGCATCTCTGCCCTAAGAAGAAAGAGGAGCATAAGACATACCCATCTTCATTAGCTACCACCTACCAATCATTTTTTTTTTTACTAGTACTTTGGTTCCAGTGAAAAGCCTTGGCTATATTAATGAATAGAAGGTATAAGGTGGGGCCCAGATTGTTTATTTGTCTTTGTGATACAGCAGTCGTTCTTGTAAAGTACTGAAAAGATGCTACTAAAGTTTTACCTTCTAAACCGGGTAACTCATAAAGGCACATCCCATTGGGATTCCTGCAGGTCGTCAGACAGGGAGCTCCACAAGGCTTGTAGTGCCACTCACATTCTTTATTTTCATTGTAGTAATCACAAAACAGAGCTGGGGAGGGTGGGGGAGAGAGAATGGAAAGAAATGGAATGAGGGTCTGCTCATTAACTGATGACTTATCTTTCTACGTTAATTGTTATAATGTGGTTCTTACTTACAGAGCTAATGTGTGAACTCCCATTATAAACTTTGCAGCAAAACATACGCGTGCATGCTCCCCCCTCCCCCCATTTTGATATAGGACACCTCACAATGAGTCCCATTGTATTTAATAGATTTTCTGAAATACATTGAAATACTTTGTACCATAGCTTTCAGTGACTAAGAGAAAAATTAATTTCACAATTCTATATCTTTAATGGAGTCATATGAAGTTCAAGAATTACTTTTCCATGATACACAACAGTAATAGTTTTTATTTGGCTAGATCAGGGGTAGGCAACTCCAGTCCTCAAGTGCTGGAAACCTGTCGTTTTTTTAAGGATAGCTATACTGAATATGCATGAGATGCTGTATTGGTATGTAATTATTTTGTCTTTTTTGAGAGAAAAATACTGTCATATAGTTAAGATTTGTTTATAATGACTGAACATAGTTTTATGTTACTAAGAAACATTTTGCTTCATGCTTACAAGGTCAGCATGCACACAGGCAGTGACCCTGCCTACTCCCCTTCACAGATTCCCCCATGGTCCCCCCTTCACACAAATCCCCCCTTCTTCTTTGTCCACAGATTTCTCCAGTAGCCCTCTTTTCTTGCAAACCTTTAAGGTCACAAACTGGTTCCGAGTGCTGAAACATTTAGCAATTGTCCAGAGCAGAAGGTTTAAAACTAGTTTAAAACTAGTGAAGACAATATGGCAATTATAAGCGGTGGACAAAAGACAAGAAGTCCACCATTTTAGGCATATACAGAAAGTTTTTCTTATCAGTAATTTGACAATATATCAAGAAAAGGTACACAAAGAAAGCTAACAGCGCATGTCCTATCCCGAAAGGAATAAAATCCCAGCCCATCATACCCGAGGGAGATTTCCTGCTGAGAACTGAGGTAGGGGTCTCCACCATTGACTGCTTGCTGATTCACCATCTGGGGGGGGCTCAGAGGCACTCTTTTTACCAGGAAAATGAAAAAGCTTCCATAAGGCTTTCTATATAAATATTCCCTATTAGTTGGGGGATTAAGATAATGTTTGCTGATTGTGCTGATATATTGTATATGTTTTGTTTTGTAATTTGTCTCAGGTGTTCTCATAAGCACCTCATAAGTTCTCATAAGCATAGGCTCGGAGGCACGCGCAAGCCCCGGGATGTGTGTATGACCTGGGGCTTCGAAAAAGGGGCAGGAAGGGGGTGGATCCGGGGGCAGGCATAATTTTTTTAATAAAGGTAGGGGGGACGATTTAGTTAGGGCTGGGGGGTGGATTAGATAGGGGAAGGGACGGGAAGGTGGGGAGGGGTGGCCGAAAAAAGTTCCCTCCGCGGCTGCTCCGATTTCGGAGTGGCCTTGGAGGGAACGGGGAAAGCCATCGGGGCTCCCCTTGGGCTCGGCGCCTGCAAGATGCACATGTGTGCACCCCCTTGCGTGCACAGAGCCCGGATTTTATAACATACGCACGGTAGCGCGTGCATGTTATAAAATCGGGCGTAGATTTGTTTGCGCCGGGTTGCGCGAACAAATCTACGCCCGCGCGTAGATTTTAAGATTTGGCCCATAGCTTTTCATTATTTCACAAAAGACATAGTGACTCTTGTCATTTTTCTTAGTCAGTTCAGTAATACAGACCACAGGGCAAATACAAATATTAGCAGACCTCAAAAGAACCCACAACAGATGCATTCACATGCAATGAAGCCAGTACATAGAAATGCATCTCATGAATATTCAGGGTGGATAGCTTGAAAACTTGACTAGCTTGCAGCACTCGAGGACCAGTTGCCTACCCTGGGCTAGAGAATGCTTGACTAATAAGAACATCAGTGACTATATGGATTGGCTTTAGCATATTGTGAGAAGTTTGAATTTATCTTCTTTTCCTTCTGCATGTTTATTTATCCATCTGCGTTCCTACTTTTGTATCTGAAAAAGGGACCTATGTGTTTTTGAAAGTTCATGTACCACCACACATTTTATTGTACCAGCAAAAGAGCTATCCCACTTACAACGATTCCAATTTTTTCCAGGGCCCAACATGGTTACTCGAGCTCTTCCTATCTACTGATTTGCCATTGAGGGTAATTTTCAAAGGGACTTCTGCAGGTAAAGTAGTGCTTTACCCGCAGAAATGGCCCTTTAGAAAACTGTGTGATCAATGCACATATAAAATTACAGTACTCATGTACACACTGTGTGTAGTACTTTTACACTCAGAGGGGAGAGAGATCCCAAGGGGTGGAGTCTGGGCTGGGTTGGGACTTACACACATACGTTTTGATTTTCTCAGTAAAACTACCCTTCACAATAGCAGATATAAATGTGTAAGTGTAGTTTTGCTGGGATAATGTTCAAAGCAAACTTATGCGCCTAAGTCCACTTTGAAAATTGGTGTAACATATGCAAGTATTTGCCAACTAATTTATGCATGATGTTACAACATTGTCCCTTAAAGTTACAGGGTGCATTACTTACGACAGATTGAAGGGGTTCTCCAGCTGATGCATATATTAACTTCACTACATGCTTGAGCATAAGCAGCAACCGCTGTGCAGAAACATTCACAGTCCCCACCAGTGTCACAGGCGCAAGCACCCTTCACACATGCATCATAGTATGGAACTGGATCAACCTGTTAGAGCAAGAATACAGTAAATCTGTGTAATCCACCTATCTAAGTTAAAGTAGAAGAGTAGCCTAGTGGTTAGAGCAGTGGGCTACGAGCCAGCGTTCAAATCCCAGGGCTGCTCATTGCAACCTTGGGCAAGTCACTTCACCCTCCATTGTCTCTAGATTAATCAAAATGCTATAATTTCGCATGGATAACGCCCATGATAAGAAAAAGGGGTGTGTTTATGATAATTTTCGCAGCATGCACTATGCATAGGTAGTGTATCGTGGACTGTATAACAAGGTACAGTCAAGTTAGGGCGAGAGAACATTTTTGTGAGACTTTCCTCACTCAAAATGACATCAAATCTTCACTGAGGTATACTGTGCTGTTTGTACGTTTCATGCTGCATGTAAAACTGGCTCCTAAACCACCAACAACACCTCAACTCGAGTTATTAGCAGGCCCTCCTATAAATAGTTGAATACTGTGAAGGCCTCCCCAGAGGCTCTCTCTCTCTCTATTCCATTCCACTCCACACCTCTCCCTCTTCTCCTCCCTCTCCCAAGCCCAGAAATGGCCGAAATGCAATTTTCAATCTTTATCATGAATTGCGCTACAGCCATTTCGGGCATTTTGCACAACTTAACATCAAGAAAAAAGGTGTAGTTATTTCTTGTGGCTATTTCGGGCATTTACATAGATTAACGCCAGGAGAAAAGATGTAGTTATTTCCGCCGTTAAAAGCATGCAATAGCATGAGTTACACTATTACACAGTGTGAAAATGCCCTTCATTTTAATTAATCCCACACAATCCCACCTCTACGAAAAATTTGCATTCGAGCAATGCAATAGCATTATTATCACATGTGTTATGGTGTTAACACATTCGTTATGGTGTTATTGCTGGTGTTAACGCGATAATGCATTTTGATGCATGACCCTATTAGATGGTAACTTTTAAATAGCTTCATGGCGGTACATGTACATGCGTATGGCGGTTCGTGTGAATTGTCTGTACATGAGTATATGTGCTCACAACTATGTATGAACATGCGCCTGTGCGTGCAAATGTTGGCTCTCCTGCATAAGTTGTGGGATTTTGAATATTAACATTAATACTTTAGAATAGATTCGGGATTGTACTGGCAGCCAATGCAGTGATATTAGCAAGAGTGTGATCTGATCAAATTTCCTTGTTCCTAATAAAAGTCTTGCTAAGGCATTTTGTAATAACTGTAATGGTTTTAAGATACATGCGAGAAGGCCGAGTAATAGGGATTTACAGTAGTCTATGCTTGAGAAAATTAGAATTTGTAAAACCATACGGAAATCCTCGAAAGTTAGTAAAGGTTTCAAACGATGTAATATATGCAGCTTGATCAATCCATTCTTTTTTTCCTATCAGGTGCTAAAGTGCCGTCCGCTAAACAATAGCAAGCAGTTAACATCAGTGAGAATTTGCATGGCAGCGTGTGGATTCTGATGGTGATAATAATGACGCTGTACAGTACCTGTAACTGGCAAGCAGTAAACACCTCGCCAGTGATGATGCTGCATTGCTTCTGTGCCCAGGCCTTCCTATAAGGGTTGGTAATACAAGGATCCAATGTTTCACTGGCATCTGGACAAGAAGAGGCAAGTTTCCAGCTGTTTGCAAACTCTAACACATCTCCAACCACAGACTGACTCCTGGTGGCGAAGTCATTATTGCCATTTCTATCGTAGTTCCCACAGAGGCCACAGACCTTCCCCTGCAAGCAGAATCAAATCCAAAAATGCAGGTAGCAGAAAATTAGAATTAACATCCCTGATGCTTGCTTATTAACAAAAGGTTGGTGTTTTGATACTGTCTTCTTCATGGGTGTAATTTTCAAAACTATGTGGGCAGTTGAAAAGTTGGAGGGTAATCCCTTTTACCTGGGGATTTTGCACCAATTTTAAAAGAGAAAGTGCACATGTATTTTCCCTCAACTGCCTAATGAAAAAGACATTTGCTCCTCCTTATTCCGCGGTTACTTTTTCTAACCAATATAGTGCATTTAGTTCTGAAAATCCAAAACTATACACACAGGGATAGGGGTAACACTTATCCGGCTAAGTTACAAGGATATTCAGCAGCATGGCTGTGCTGCTGAATATCTGTGCAGAAAACACTTCTTAGCCGGATAAGTGTTATCCGCTAAGTCTAGATATGCTCAATAGCAAGTCTAGACTTAGCCAGTTAACTTATCTGGCTAAGTATCAATAACGCTACTTAACCAGATAGGTTATCTGGCTAAATAGCAACACCCCAATCCGTATATTGTCTGGCTAAAAGATAGCTGGATAGGTGACTTATCTAGCTATTTAGTGGCCTCTGAGTTTACCCAGATATTCAGCAGCCACTAGATAGCTAGATAAGTACTTCGGGAAATAGCCAGATAAGTACTACTTATCTGGCTGTCTCCCGTTTGAATAGTTTTCTCGCACAGCCTAACTCTGCCCCAGAATCGCCACTACTACATTATGGGTGAAGGGTCTGCATGGTGTGGAGCTCTGCACGTAATTTTACCCATCTACATGGCGGGCAATTTTCAGCCAGCCGATTTAAAATGATAAAATGCTTTTCACCCCAGGAAATCCCTTTGAAAAGTGCCCTCTGAGTGTCCCTCATCTGCAAGATGGAAGATTCCTATGACTCTGGATTTAGTCCCAAATTGAAATGTAATTGGCTGTTGCCTAAAGTTTACAAACAAAGTCGCTTTCATTATTATTAATCATGAGGATTAGAGAAGCAAAAATATATAGTTTTTCAATTATCTTTGAAGTGTTTCTATCATGTTAAAAGTATTCCTAAACTAGTTAATTCATTTGAAAACTTTTGAATTGCTTTTCAGAGAAAACAAATATCGATATGAAATGGCTGTCTTGATGAGGAAGGTCTATAAAAATGGAGAAAACCCCTGTTGGATGCAGATGAAGGCTCATGATTCTTATTGATCTGGAAGCCTAAAGGAGTGCAAGAAAACTTCTGCTCCAGAAATTCATCCAGAAAGCTTCTTTCCCTTGTAAATGATAAGTGAAGATTAAGTCCCGCGCCTGTTAGAAAGTCATTCATTCTTGCTGTTATACACAAAATATATTTTGTATAAAAATGTGTTTGTAACGACATCCCTGGGTACTTGTTAGATACCGATGGGGCCATAAAAGTGTTTGTTTCTTGGGGCTGCTCTTAAGAACAGTCTCTATCCCCCTAGGGTCAGACTTCTTTGTTGCTGAGGGGACAGGAAACCTCCTTTCAGGGCCCGGCGTGACAGGGCGCCTTGGGAGCTAATTTTCCTGGGAGAGATATACCTTTTCCTGCTGTGACTGCTGATAGTGCCAAATAACACGTCAGATACTCTGTTAGAGTGTCCAAAGGAAAACATTTTAGTGAAGGTAAATCAGTTGAGTAAATAGCACAATTTACAACAGTCGTTAGCACCAAGGTTGGTCTTTCAGCGTAAAGCCTGTCTGTGCAAGGGTTTCTTTTCATACTAGGGCAAGGAAAAGCTGCACCCTCCAGGACGTGGAGGAAATGAGGCTCCCAAGTGGAAAGTGTATCCTTATGTGGAAAGGAAAACCCCTCCAAAATTGGTAAAACATTGACACAGTCTCACTACGGAGTCCAAAATCCTTGCTCCTCGGGGGTAGAAGACTCCAAGTGGGTGTCCACAGTAGGTGACAATGATAGTATTACTCACGGTTCTCTTCTCCAGTGTCTCACTTTCTCTCCCTCTCTTTCATGAATCCCAAGCTGGAAGGGATCCACAAGAAATATAAGAACATAAGACTTGCCACACAGGCTCAGTATCCTGTTTCCAACAGTGGCCAATCCAGGTCACAAGTACCTGGCAGGATCCCAAGGGGTAGAAAGATTTCAAACTGCTTATCCCAAGAATAAGCAGTGGATTTCTACAACTCCACCTTAATAATAGTTTATGGACTTTTCCTCCAGAAACTTGTCCAAATCTTTTTTTTAAATGCAGCTATACTAATAGCTTTCACCACATCCTCTGGAAACGAATTCCAGAACTTAATTATGCATTGAGTAAGAAAATATTTTCTTTTATTAGTTTTAAATGTATCACTTAGTAACTTCATTATATGTCCCCCTACTTTTTCAAAGAGTAAACAATCGATTAATATTTACTCGTTCAACTCCATTCATTATTTTAAGGACCTCTATCATATCTCTCCTCAGTTGCCTCTTCTCCATGCTGAAGAGTCCTAAACTCTTTAGCCTTTTCTCTTAGGGTGTTTCATCCCCTTTATCATTTTGGTTGCCTTTCTCTGTATCTTTTCTAATTCTGCTATATCTATTTTTGAGATATGGTGACCAGTTCTACACAGTTACTACCCTTAACAGAACACATAGGGGTAACCTGCACAGAGTGGCAGTTACTACCATATGCAAATTGCTGGGCAGACTGGATGGACCATCTATCTTTATCTGCTGTCATTACTATATTACTATGTTAGATGAGGACACACTACGGAGCGATATAGAGGTATTATGATATTCTCTGTTATTTTCCTGCTAATTTCTAGCATTCTCTTTGCTTTCTTGGCTGCTGCTGCACACGGAGCAGAAGATTTAATGTATTTTCAACAATGACACCTAGATCCTTTTCCTGAATGGTGACATTTAATGTGGAACCTTGCATTTTGTAGCCATAATTTGGGTTTCTCTTCCCTAAGTGCATCACTTTGCACTTGTCCACATTAAATTTCATTTGCCATTTGCATGCTCAGTCTCCCAGTTTTTCAAAGTCCTCTTGCAATTTCTCACAATTCTCTTGTGATCTAACAACTTTGAATAATTTTGTTATCAGCAAATTTGATCACCTCATTTTTATTCCCATTTCCAGGTCAATTATAAATATGTTAAAAAGCATCGATCCCAGAACAGACCCCTGGGGCACTCCACTATTTACCTTTCTCCATTGGGAAAATTTACCATTTAGCCCTACTCTCTGTTTTCTAACTTTTAACAAGTTGGAAATCGACAACAGGACACTGTCATCATCTATCCCATGACTTTTTAATTTCCTAAGAAATCTCTCATGTGGGACTTTGTCAAATACTTTCTGGAAATCCAGATGCACTATATCAACTGGCTCACCTTTATCCACATGCTTATTTACATTCAAATAATGTAGCAGATTTGTGAGGCAAGACTTCCCTTGGCTAAATCTATGCTGGCTTTGTCTCATCAAACTATGCCTATCTTTATGTTTAGAACAACAGCTCTCAGGGTTCAGTTTCCAGGCCGGAAATGGGGAGCCAAAACTCTTCTTCCTGGGCATCCCACAAAAGAGTCTTTCTTCCCCAAAACAGATTTAGAAGGACACTGCTGCAGGTCATCACTATTCCTCTGCTCTCTGGAGAGGCTTTTGAGGGGTAGGTCTTCCCTACCCAGGGCCCCCAAAGAAGAGGTTTCCTCCAAGACCACTCCCTGAGCAAACACCCCAGGGTCTCACAGTCTTCTTACAAATAAAATGCAAACTCCCACAAAAACAACCCAGGACATACCACCCTGCAGTCAAGGTGTGGACTGCAGAAGTAGCTTCCTTGATCTGGCCCAAAAACTACAGGCAGGATGGAATCCAAGTCCCCAGGTAGGCCACAAAACCCAAACAGAGGTAAACTCTCTGAACATCCTCTAAAACCCTAAACCAGAGCTCAGGAGAGAGCTGCTTTTATTACATACCAGGGGGACGGACATCCTAGCACCCTCAAAGTGAGGGCTGAATACGAATGGTATATCCCCCTAACTACCAGCCTATTCTGCACTGGCTAAAAGGAGTTAACATTTTTAAACAAAATGTCTCACTGTCGCTCCTTTAGGCTGCTTTGTGGAACATAAGAACATAAGTTGTGCCATGCTGGATCGGACCAAAGATCCCTCGAGCCCAACATCCTGTCTCTTACAGGGTCCAATCCGAGCCACAAGTACTTGGCAGATCCCATGAAGTAGATCTAATTCCTGTTACTCTCTCCCTGAGATGGCAATAGCTTTCTTTAGTCTGCCTGGCTAATAATATTTTATGGACTTTTTCTCTAGGAACATCTTTTAAACCCTACTATGTTAGTCACCTTGATTGACCACATCCTCTGGCACCAGATTCCACAGCTTGATAGTGCTTGACAGAGCGTTCAGTGAAAATGTACTATGATTTTTTTTAAATCTTCTGGTTGTTAGTTTCATGGAACCTCCCCTAGTTTTAGTATTATTTGAAAGGATAAACAGTCGACATTTGTTCACCCATTCCACCCCACTTTATAAACTACTATCATGTCTCTTCTCAGCCACCTCTTTTCCAAGCTGCATAGCCTCTCATTACAACGGAGCCATTCCACTCCTTTTATCTTTTTTGTCACCCTCTGCAACTTTTCTAGTTCCAGCAGATGGGGTGACCAGAACTGCATGCAATACTCAAAATATGGTCATACCATGTTCAGTACAGAAATATGATATTCTCAGTTTTATTCTCCATTCCTTTTTAGATCATTCCTAATATCCTATTTGCTTTTTTGACTGCTGTCATACACTGAGCTGAGGATATCATTTCTCCTGGGTGGTGACTCCCAATGCAGAGCCCAGCATTGTGTACCTGTAGTTAGGATTATTTCTCAATATGTGCATCACTTTGCACTTTTCCACACTGAATTAAGTTCCACATTAAGTGCTGTGGCTCTCATATAGCAGCTTTGTAAATGCATAGATCACTGTGAATGCAGTTGTCTGTACCATCTCATTGGGTAGACCCTGTCTGTTGCATCACAACATTCCAATTTCAAGGCAGTCTTTAATAATTTAAAAATCGAAATCTTTGTAGGCTATGATATATTTTAGTAGACCAAGAGAAAGCAGCTGTAGTATATGAGTTTCAACATCATCAGCTCATGTACTACAGTCTCTTTTTTTTCAGATAATGTTTTCTGGTCTGAAACGGTGACACTTCAAACATGAGCTACCTGTGCAGAACTCCATGTGGTCACTCTCATCGAATACTGCCAAGTGTGATGCATCCCCCATGGTCTAAGGATTTGAAAAGAACCTCACCTGCACATTGATAATGTAGATTTTCTGATTCAGTGGAATCAAATTCTTAAAAAAATGTTCCTTCGATCTAAATGGTTGCAGCCACCTTACAGGAACAAGTTTCAACACATTTGGACATCCTTAAGACCCAGATCCCTGTTGACTCTTTTGAGAAGCGGATCACCTTTGAGACTTCCTCAGACGACGACTCATCAGGAGGCGAATTATGCACTGGCTCAACTTCTTCAGTTGCCCCTTTCTCAGTGGAATTTTCTACATCTTTGTTTTCTTTTTTAGATTCATGTTGGAACAACAAACTTTCACACACACTTAAAGGTTTTCTCTCTCTCATACACATGCAGGTTTTCACACACAGGCTTGCTATATGCAGTGCAAAAAAAATGGAAAAACAGAGCCATCACCATTCCTCAAACATCAAACAATAAAATCAAGAAATATAATAAATACAAAAAAAGTACATAATCATTATAGTAAAACATAGTAATAAAAAGAATATTTCAAAAACAGCAGATGAATAGAAGATCCTATAATTAAAAACTCATAGACAACTTTTTTTTACATTTCCCAAACACCAATAAAATATTTCAAAACAGCAGACACATCAAACAATATCCATAAAATAAAACTACCGTAATAATGATAAAGAAAAATCACATTCTCCATACCTGGGAACTTTTGATTTCCAGTCACCCTAAGATTGCTGTGGATTAGTGGGAGCGGGGTGCACAAACTTTCTCCCCTCTCTCTTTTACACACACACACTCCCTCTATTACACACATGCTCACATACACTCGCTTCCTCTCACATACTTGCTGACACATGCCTGCTGTTTTGCAATATTTATGTGAGTTTTTAATTTTTGTATATTCTATTCATTAGTATGATTTTAATATTATGACAGATGTTTTATTTCTCTTGATTTTATTGCTTGATTTTTGTGAGGAATGATGTTTCTTTTTTTCTATCGTTGCACTGCATAATACAGTCAGGCTTGTTGAGGTTTCCAGTTCTTTTTTTGTGAGCAAGTTTCTATTTATACTTTATGGTCTCTCTATTCTGTATTTGGTGTGGATCTGTCTATTTTATACATGTATGAGGTATTCTGTTATCACAAGGGTGGGGCAATTCCCATCTCATACATGCTGTGGTGTCAGTGACTCTCCTGGAAAGTGTGGGTGCCGAGAAAGCAGTGGTTGCGCCACTGAATATACAACATTAGTTAGCCAGTTAAGTATAACTGGATAACGGGCGGAGCTGCGCAGTGGACCTCCCTATATATGCGGTATGGAATAGTTTTAGTATGTGATTTGGGTGGATGGTGGCCTCGGAGGGAACTTTCCTTCCGCCTCCCCTCACCTTCCCCTCCCTTCCCCTACCTAACCCATCCCCCCAGCCCTATCTAAACCCCCCCTCTACCTTTGTTGGCAGATTTACGCCTGCCAGAGGCAGGCGTAAATCTGTGCGTGCCAGCGGGCTGCTGGCGCGCCATCACCCGACCCGGGGGCTGGTCCGGAGGCCTCGACCACGCCCCCGGGCCGGGATCACGCCCCCGACACACCTCCCACCCCGCCCCAAAATTCGCGCCGCCCACCCGGCACGTCCCCGACACGCCCCCTTTGCAAAGCCCCGGGACTTAAGCGCGCCCTGGGGCTTGCGCGTGCCGCCGAGCCTATGCAAAATAGGCTCGGCGCGCGCAGGGGCCTTTTGAGAGGGTTACACGCATAACTTATGCACGTAACCCTTTTAAAATCCGGCCCTTAGTTTTTGGGTACTTGCCAGGTTCTTATGGCCTGGATTGGCCACTGTTGGAAACAGGATGCTGGGCTTGATGGACCCTTGGTCTGACCCAGTATGGCATTTTCTTATGTTCATTTCCACATAGTCATACCACAACCAAAGTATTCTGTTTTTCATTTTTTAAAAGTAATAAGTGACTTTTCAGCTGGTGAGCAGTTGTTTCTCAGCAAGCAAGGCTGAATTTAGCTGTATCATGTGGATGATGTCATCCAACAGTGCTGAATAGACACCATCTCTCTTAGCTCATAGAGTTTTTAGCTCTACTATGTGCAGTAGTTTCCATGTGGGTGTAGCCATCCGAGCCATAGAATGGGCGTATACCATTCTCTCAGAGTTTCTTTTGTTACATTTTTGTATATATTCCTTGTTAATTTTCAAACTGTGTTGTCTAGCTGCCTTGGCAGCCCCCCAACAGCGCTTTTTAGTGCTATAAAAAAAAAAATCTCTTGAAACATAAAGGGGTGTCTGGCTTCAAGAAGACCGCTCTCACTGGCTTCAAGGATTGCATGTGTGGTAAAAAGATGTCTATCACCAATGACCATGACATTTGTTACCTGTGTCTGGGGCCTGACCATGATGTACCTAACTGTTATCAATGTAGGCAGATGTCTCTGCAGACTCAAAAATGCAAAGCATGGAAGTTGGAGGTACTACATAAGTCTCTATAGAGCCGCAGCCATTCTTTTTCCCAGAGTGGAACCTCTTCTAGCTCCCTGGGTGCCAAGTTGAGCAGGAGCTCCTCGAGTAGACCTCCTCTCCTATTTGGAGCAGGCCGAGGGTCCCTCCAGTCCATCAGGGTTGAGCAAGCAGTGAAAATGCTGTTCTCAGGTGTTCTTAAGCCTCTTGAGATCACCACTGGGCTTGGGGCAGGTGGAGAAGAAGGAGCTTCATTTCTTGGAGCCAGCGACATTATGATCACCAACGAAGCAGCACTGAGCCTTGGTGCTGCTGGTACTGTCATCACATGAAGCCTTGTTCTGTTGACGCACTATTTGCTGGGGCATTGAACTCCAGTGTCGTTGATGCATCGAGTCTTAGAGCCGTTGATGCATTGAAACTTGACACCGGTGATGTTTCTTCCTTTGACATCGTCATCATATCAGCCACGGGATCACTCAATGCCTCGAGCCTCAGTGTGTGAATTGGTGCCATTGATGCACGGGGCCTCAGTGCTACCAACGCAACTATTTCTCAAATCACAAATCCCTTTGACGCATTCAGGGAGGATTGAAGGTGCAAAGGGAGATATCCTTTACCTCCTCCTATCTTAAGGTCAATTTATTCACAGCAAAGTTCAGCTAATCGAAGGATGTTCCCCAGGAGTACTCCCCTCCCAGGCGACAGAGGACCCAACCTAAGTCACTTGCTTTATCTTTGATATCCTGGATCAGTGTCTCTTCTCCTCTCAGGATTGATGGGAACCCTACCTGATCCTCTGGAACACTCGTTGCCACCCGAGGACCTCCCCTATTCCAGATATGTGGATAAGTTGGGTAAGGCACTGGGAGTTAGCATTCATAAGTGCAAAGACCCTCACACAGAAGTCTTCAGTCTTCTCCAGAAGCTAGACACTCTGGTGGAACCAGTAGCAATCCTGATACGTTCAATCCTGCAAGAATTATTTATTTATTTGATATGATTTATATTCCGCTTTTCAAGCGCTTCAGAGTGGATTACATTCAAGTACTGTAGGTTTTTCCCCATCCCGTAAGGGCTTACAATCTGTTTTTTACCTGAGGCACTACAGTGATTTGAACCCTGGCTTTGCTGGTTCATAGCCCTCTGCTCTAACCACTAGGCTACTCCACCCCAAACAAGGACTGGGAAATCTGATTTTCTTTGCTCTGGAGGTCAGAAAACTGGATCCAAAAATTCCAGGGTTTGAGGTAGTGTAGCTTCCCCATTAATCAGTCATTGTGGAGTCAGCACTAAATTGGGCAAAGAAAGGATATTCTCCAATACTCGACCAGAGAAAGATCCCAGGCTATAGGACAACTTTGGGAAAAAGGTGTTCCACAAGTCAATGCTTAATGCTCGCATTTCTGCACACCAGTTCTATATAGTGCAATGCTTACATAATTGCATTCAGAAACTGAAGCCTCTGCTAAGCCCAGTTGATATAGGCCCACTATTTATCCACAGCCGCTCCTGGATGCAGAGGAATGCATATGCCATCTCATTCAGTCAGTATACGAGGCATTGGATATTTCTGCCTACTTGTCACTGGCTGCACATCTGCCAACTTGTCATGGACATCATCATGCAAACTGCTGGCCTGTAGCCAAGTCATTCAGCATGCTCCAGTAGTTGCCTGTATAGGGGATCACCTGTTTAGTGACACATTCAGGCAACGGCTCCCAAGATCAAAGAACAGCATTTGGTGATCCGGTTGCTTTCAACAAATTGGGTGTACATTTGTGCATGCTACCCGGCGCGCACAAATGTACACCCAATTTTATAACATCCGATGCGCGCAAAGGGTTGCACACTTGTGCACCTTGCGCACGCCGAGCCCAAGGGGAGCCCCGATGGCTTTCCTCATTCCCTCCAAGGCCGCTCCGAAATTGGAGCGGCCTTGGAGGGAACTTTTTTTTTTGATCCCCCCATCTTTCTCTCCCTTCCCCTATCTAACCCACCCCCCAGCCCTACCTAAATCTCCCCCCACACTTATTTGATGGAGTTACGCCTGCTGGCCGGCTGCTGGTACAAAACCTCTGACACGGCTGCTGTGCAGGAGGACTTAGGAACGCCCCCGGACCGCCACCATGCCCCCGGCCCTGCCCCCTGATCGCCCATTTTTTAAAGCGCCGGGACATACTCGCGTCCTGGGGCTTGTGCCTGCCACCGAGCCTATGCACATGCACATGCAGGGGTAGGTTTTGGGGGGTTACGCGCGTAACCCTTTGAAAATCTACCCCAATATATTTTTTATTTATTAATGATGTATTTTAGGTTTATCAGTGATATATTTTGATAAAGAATGATGTTTTATTTTGTTGTGAACCGTTACGATGGGTCCTTAGTGATGGTATATAAAACCTAATAAATCTAAATCTAAACTTCTCAAATAGCGGGCAATAGAACCTATCCTGCCCAACCAGGATACCCATGGTTACTACTGCTATTTCCTAATCCACAAGAAATCTGGGGGATTGAGACCCATCCTGGATTTATGAAGTCTGAAGTCTCTTTTATGGGAGAAATTCAACATGAACTTCCTCCACACCATTCTGGTCTTCATCCAGGTGAAGGAATGGATGTGTGCCATAAACACTGGATCCCTAAAGCCTAGAGGTTGGAAATAAATAAAAGAATGCATGGGGGTAACTTGCTGGTGTGGCAGTTGCTACTCTTAACAAATAAACCTTGATACTGTTAAAGCAACTCCATCATTGCTCTCTGATTCAACGGCAGTGGGAAAAGGGGAATTGGATTCAGACAGCCATCAACAAAAGCCCCCGAGTTTTACGGTTTGGGGAACAACTAAACATGGGGTAACTTGCTGATGTGACGCTTACTACCCTTAATCACTAACAGACCGATTCAGAAAGGATCGTGGGAGAACGGGTGCTCCGTGTTGAGCACCCACTCTCCTGGGCGCGCAATCTTAAATTTAAATGAGGGGGTCGCGCTAAAAGGAGGCGCTAGGGATGATTACGTGTTTCTAGCGTCTCCTTGGCCCAGGAGAGGTGGCGCTGTCAGCGGATTCAGAAACCGATGTTCAATTTTATGAGCGTCAGTTTTCCGAACCTCCTGAAAGCGATTGGTTAGGAAAACGGACACCAGTAAAATTGAGTGTTTGTTCTTCTAACCGGACTGACCGACACATTTAAAAACATTTTTTTTTACATTTTTTGTTCCTCTGACTTAATATCGCTAGGATATTAAGTCAGAAGGTAAACAGAAAAGCAGTATTTTCTCTGCTTTACTGTACACTTTTTCGAGCTGCTCATAAATTAACGCCTGCCCAAGGGCAGGCGTTAATTTATGAGTGTAAAATGTGCGGATTGGCCGCACATTTTACTTTGAGAATCCCAAGTGAATAACTAATAGGCTCATCAACATGCATTTGCATGTGATGAGCGCTACTAGTTTTCAGGGGGTTTGGCTGCGTGTTTTCAAGGTGCTAAACCCCTTACAGTATAAGGGGTAATAGACGTGCAACAAAAAGACGTGACCAAGCGCATGTTAAACTGCGCGCAAGGCAGAGTGCACTTTATAGAATCGTCCCGCAAACCTGATACTTTTGATGCAACTCCAACATTGTTCTCTGCTTCCATGGCAATGCTTAAGGGAAACTGGATTCAAACAGCATCCAAGGGCCCTAACCTTTATGATCTGGAAAAGTGATAAGCATAGGGGTAACCTGCACAGTGCAACAGATACTGGCATGTTTACTGGGGAGACTGGGTTGAACATTTGGTCCTTTTCTGCTGTCATTTCTATGTTTCTATGTAAATCTGAAAGCTGCATATTTCACGTACCCATTCATTCCTCCCATTGGTACTAAGTACACTTTCTGGTGGAATCCTCTGATTATCAATAGAAGGTGCTCCTCTTCAGGCTCTCAGTGGCACTGAAGGTCTTTACCAAAAGCCTAGTTGTAGTGCCAGCACATTTCTGTGATCAGGGCATCTATGTCTTCCATTACCTAGATGACTGGCTAGTTAGAGCATCCTCCCAAGCGCAGGTGTTGACCTTTCTGCAGAAGACAATTCAACTTTTTCAGTCATTGAGGCTCCTAGTGAATTTCAAATAATCCTGATCCCATCTCAGAAGATCAAATTTATAGGGACATGGATATACTCGCTATAGGAAAGAGCATTTCTTCTGACAAATTGAACAGACATCCTCAGGTCCCTAGCTCATTCTAGCCACATGGTAGCAGCAGTTTACTTAATCTCTCTAACCTTCCTCCACATGCATGTCCTACAGCAGGGCCTCCAATCCTAGTGAGATCAGTTATCTCAACCCTTGCCAACTGGTGAATTTCTCACAGGAAATTAAAAGAGAGCTCCACTGGTAGTTAGACCTGCACATTTTATGGGAGGGAGCCCCCCTTCTGCCTGCTTCTCCATCAGGTCACGTTAGCGACAGATGGGTCCACCAAGGGATGGGGAGTGCACATGGGTCCCTTCTGAACCCAAGGAACTTGGTCATCAGTGGAACTACAGTTTCAAATCAATCTCTTACAGTTTTGAGCAATCAGATGTGCTTTGAGAGCTTTCTTGCATCTCCTCAAGAGAATGAGAATTCTCATCCAAACCGACAACTAAGTAACAATATTTAATGCCAAAGATATTGCAATGTGTATGCAATCATCAAGATGCTCTGCAAGTGAGCTACCTTCGATGGATTTCCAACACAACAGATTGCCTCAGCTGAGTGTTTCATCCTCACAAATGGTCCCTGAATCAGTCAATAGTTGACAAGCTGTTCAGCTTTTGGGGACATCTGTTACTCAATCTCTTCACAATCTTCACATCTGTTACTCAATCTCTTCACAACAGAGGAAAACAGAAAAATGGAAAGATTTTGCTCCATTCTCCCAAATAAACAGGTCCACTGTGGAAGATTTTCTGCTCACCTGGAATACAGGTCTCATGTACACTTTTCCACTGAATCAGCTAATCGCCAGGGCAGTGCAGAAAGTGATCAAAGATTGGGCTCATTTGCTACTTATTGCACCTGCATGGCCCAGACAAGTGTGGTTCTCATATCTAGTACGAGTGTTCATCAGACCCTGCAATTCCTCTAAGGGTTAATAGGACCTCATAGACTCAAGAGGAGGGCCATCTTTATCGTCCAAGCCTCCTCTCTTTCATCTTGACAGCCTGGATGCTGAATGCTCACTTATCACATCCCTATACTTACTCAAAGAAGTTACAGACCTAGTATCTACCAAAAAGCCCTGAATTAGAAGGGCTTTAAATGGAAACGGTTTTCATCCTGGTGTCAATGGAGTTCCCTGTACCCATTCACTTGTGAGCTGCAGGAGCTGCTTTAGACTTATTCTCTTTCCTCCTTGAGATTTAATTTCTCATATGGAAAGAATTATTCCTTCTTGTGATCACGTTATCTATAATAGGATGGTGCTCCACCCATTTCTACCAAAAGTGGTGTCAGCTTTTCATATAAATCAAACCATCATATTACCCACATTCTTTCCAATGCCTCATTCACATAAAGGTGAAATAAAATTGTATTCATTGGACTGTAGGAGATCCTTGGCTTACTACTGAAAGAAGACTCAGCCACATCAGGCTTCACAACTATTCATCTCTTATGATCCTAACTGTCTGGGCTTAGCAGTTGCCATCTGACTAGTAGACTGTATTGCACATTGTTATCTGCTCACTGACCTTCAAATTACAGATTCCACAATGACTCAAGTCAGTGCCATGGCTGCATCAGTAGCTCATATGTGAGCTGTGCCTATCAAAGACATCAGCAAAGCTGGAACTTGGTTGTCAGGGCACACCTTCATGTCCCATTACTGTCTGGACAATCTATCAAAAAGTGACAGTAAATTTGGACAAGCTGTTTTGCGTAGCCTGTTCACCCAGTAGTCCATACTCCATAATGGGATCAGAGTTGCCTTTTCAGTAAGTCTTCAGCTGCAATACTCAGGTTGGGACTCCCCATATGTCATGGCTAATTCAGCCCTGCCTGTTGAAGGAGAAAGCAAGTATGCGTATCATAAGCGGTATTCTCCTTGGACAACAGGATGAATTTGCTATGCTTAATATCCATTTTCCTTTCTGGAGAGTCAATTACCTAGCTAAAGTTAGCTCTAAGGTAGACTGAAGGGCTTATGAGGGGGTGCAGGTGCGGGAACACCTGTACATGCTCAGTAGAGCTAAAATCTGTATGAACTAAGAGAGAGGTGTCCGGTGCCATCAGATGACACTAACCACATGTGCTTTCACAAGTAGCAGATCCTGTAGGGAAGGGAGCCTGCAGGGCACCACTTTGTGTCTGTTATAGTTAGTGAGGTTTGGGTGGACCCTTGGACACTGTGGCAGCTGACCACGCCCACAGGGGGAAGTCCCGTGAGGCGCCACAAGTCAGGCTGAGCTCTGGACACACAAACACAGTTCTTTATTTAGACAGTTTGAGAAGCCACCAGAGGTGGCAATAGTGAGTAGAAGATGTAGCCCAGCTGGGCTAGTATTCCCCAGAGCTCTAGAACAGCGGTTCTTCTGGTAGCAGTGCTGTAGTGAAGAAAACTGAGAAAGTGAGCACAATAGAACATTCACAGAGTCCCAGATATGGAGAAGCCCCGAGATAGGGAGAGCTGGCCCTCGAGGAGCGAGTACCAGATCCCTGGAGGAAGAGAGAATTGTTGGCAAAGTACTCACACAGCGGTTCCACGTAGGAGCTGGCACTGGCGTTGGAACGGGGGCAGGCCCTCGAGGAGAGAGTACCTGGTTCCAGGGAGACAGCTCTGAGGAGTAAATGGTAATAGTACTCACTGATGGTGTCTATAGCGAATTCTTCCAAGTAGAAGAGAAGATAGATGCAGGCAGTGAGTCAGGGAACATGGGCCCTCGAGGAGCGAGTACCGGTTACCTGATAGCGACCCGAAAGAAACAAATGAGGCCCCCAAGGAGCGGGTACCCCATTAGCAGAAAGAGTCCAATGGGAGTTGAATGGCAGAGTAGCTGGGTACGGAGAGCGAATCCCATCCATAAGATCACCCTTGCTAACTCAACGGCTAGCAATAAACAGTAGGCTTAAATATCTGGGCAGCGTGAGGAACGCGCCAATGAGGAAATAAGAACGAGGGCCGCATGGCACGTGCGCCCTAAGGTACCTGAAGAGCATGGCGGGAAGCAGCGCCCAAGCCAGTCCGGGGATGCCGGAGAGGATGGCAGGCAGACACCGCGGCAGCCAGGCGTCCATGAAGAGCAGGAGGAGTCGCAAGAAAGGAAAGGTAGGCGGAGTGAAGCCGTTGGGAAGTGACGGTCGCAACAGTGTCTTGCAGTGGCGGCTCCACTGGGGGAGAATACCAGCCTTTTTTGTCTTTATGTTTTACTACACTTACACGACATCAAAATTGCAACACATTGTCATGGCTAATTCAGCCTGCTGTCCATAGAGAACACTATTTATAGTAAGAATACTTGCTTTTTCATACTGTAAGAGTAAATAATCTTTATTGTACATGAAACTTTCCTTTAAACTTTTTATCCTTCATATCAAAAAACTGTTACATTTCTATTGCTTAGCTACAACAGGTCCTGTGACTTCCAGATCTTACCTTAAAATTTTTGCTGAGATTGATGAAGATGGTTGTCTTCTTATCCCACAGGATGACTAGTCCATTCTTGACTTCGATCACTAAGTAGATGCCCATCTTACGCACCTTATATGGCACCTCTCCACTTCCTCTCTCCACCAATTCAAAATTCTCTTCACGGAGTATTAACTTGTAGCCCTAATAGAGAAATAATCATAGGACTTGTTAGAGAGCTACATACCTTTTGTATCAGATCTGAATGTAGTTGTAGTTATTTTGCTAATAGGTGAATTTTCAAAATGTTACGCATGTATAAATTAGCATATATTATGGAAACTTTCAAACGGCATGTGGGCATGCATATGTGCATGTATGTCGGCGTGTGCCCAAGGGATGCGGCCATTTTATAACTTGCGTGCGCCAAGATCTTCCTGGTTCTTCATCCTGAATTCCCTCCAGTTCACTTAGACCTTCCCAGCCGCATAAATCGGGTTTCAGTCTTTATAACTAGTGCACGTTCACGCTATGACCAGTTTCACAAGTTCTTCCTCTGGTTCGCCCAGTTTAGAACTAGGTCCTCCAAATCCCCACTCTCCCCCAGACTGCTCAAAGCCTCCAGAGATGCCTAGAAATACTTTTATTAAGACTTACACCTCGTGAATAGCAGAAGTAAAGTTAAGCGGTACTGGACCTGCGCACGTAAGTATTTATGGGCACATCTCTTGGCCATGACTCATCCAGACTATACCCAGATCATGTGCCTTTTTGAATACGAGTGAGATGTGCGCATCTGGGTGGCATTTAAAATTCAGTCAGCGCACATAAGCCCTACTTCTGTGTGCATCTCTTGATTTGCACGCCAGGCTTTTAAAATCACCTTTATGTGTGTATGTAGCCACTACACGCGTAGTCGATATTTTATAAACCTCCAAAATATATATGTATTTTCAGTTTGACACATGCATGCATGTATGCATGTAAAAAAAGAGGCAGTCTAGGGGCATTCCTGGGTGGGACCAACAGTTACAAACAAAAGTTATTTTAAAAGACTCGTGTGTCCATTTTTCAGCTTACTTGTGTATTTTTACACCTGCAGAAGCAATTTGCAGTCATTTCTGCCCTGCTGGCTCCTGGTTCAAAAATGGTGCCAGCCATGAGGCAGAGGAAGGGGAAATTTCACATCTTATCTGGCACAAGTGATGATAAAAGTATTTATTGTTTGGTACTGATTGAGAGGGTGATCTGGGTAAACTGGGGGAGTTCAGGCTGAAGAACCAGGAAGATGCACTAGGGAAGGACTGGGCAAATTGGTGGACTAATTAGTGAAACTGTTTATTTATTTATTTATTTATCGAGTTTTATATACCGTCGTTCGGTTTCGCCATCACAACAGTTTACAAAGTTTCGATGTTTAACAGAGTGTTCAAAAATTCATATGCTTGTTAACATAGTTATCTTAGTCGTTATAAACATAGTTTGGTTGTAACTTGTTCAGGTTAAATTACATGTTTTGGATTGGATCTGCATGTTTATATTGGCCGGTAGGGAGGGAAGTTGTAGCATAGAGTCATAGGGTGTTTTGGTAGGCTTTGGTGAACATCCAAGTTTTTAGTTCTTTTTTGAAGGTTTTTAAATTTTGTTGTGTTCTCAGTTCGTTGGGAGGGAGTTCCATAGTTCGGGGTTTCCTAGGGATATGGCTCTCTTCCGAGTTGAGGTAAGTTTGTGACAAGCAGGTGGAATTTTTAATAGACCTTTGTTAGCTGAATGGAGATTTCGGTTTGGTGAGGAGTTTTTGGATGCACTTAGCCAATTTGTTTGTTTTTCATATATTA
This sequence comes from Rhinatrema bivittatum, assembly GCF_901001135.1. NCBI lineage: Eukaryota > Metazoa > Chordata > Amphibia > Gymnophiona > Rhinatrematidae > Rhinatrema > Rhinatrema bivittatum. The sequence continues at coordinate 40,598,945 of NC_042631.1, read as the reverse complement.
TTTTGTGTATTATGGATAGTATTTTATAGTCTATCCTGTATTTTATTGGGAGCCAGTGTAGTGAAATGAGAGTTGGAGTAATGTGATCATATTTTTTCGTTCCTGTGAGTATTCTGGCGGCTGTATTTTGAAAGATTTGGAGCGGTCGGATGGTGGTGAGAGATAAGTTGAAAAGCAGGGAGTTGCAGTAATCCAGGTTGGCGAAGAGGAGTAGTTGGAGGACTGTTCTGAAGTCATTGGGGGAAAGGAAAAGTTTTAGGTGTTGTAGGGTTAGGAGTTAGTGATATCAGTCTTTGATTTTTGCAGAGATTTGGTTCTTGAAGGATAGTTCCTTGTCAATTGTTAATCCTAAATTGCGGGCATGGGTGACAGGGGAGATTGCTGACTTTTGATTCATTATGTTGAGTGGTGGTATTTTTCTATGGATTGAACATATGTTCAATCCATAGAAAAATATGGTTTCAATGTACTGCATGTAATCACATTGGCCTAAATATACGCATATTTTGTGGGGTAAACATACATTTATTTTATAATGTGTGCCTTTGTGATATGCACGTTATAAAATACTATGGCAAAATATGTCTGGCCACATACAAACATATATGCTGCTGCATGCAATTATTTTAAAGTAATCCTGCAAGCATTCAGCAAACAACCATCCTGAGCAAACAACCATCCTGAGCAAACAACCATCCTGAGCAAACAACCATCCTGAGCAAACAACCATCCTGAGCAAACAATCATCTTGAGCAAACTACCATCCTGCAAGCATTCAGCAAACAACCATCCTGAGCAAACAACCATCCTGAGCAAACAACCATCTTGAGCAAACAATCATCTTGAGCAAACTACCATCCTGCAAGCATTCAGCTATCAACCATCCTGCAAGCATTCAGCAAACACCCTCACTGCAAACAACCATTCTACGCTCATCCAGAGCCCTAACCAATTATTTATTTCTTCCTAATCCCAGCCTTTCCTCCCATCAGTCTTCCGCCTAACCACGGCACCAGCCAGTCATCCGCCTATCCTCGGCACCAGCCATCAGTCATCCGCCTATCCTCGGCACCAGCCATCAGTCATCCGCCTATCCACGGCACCAGCCAGCTAACCATTCACAATGTCTCTAGTACTCCCAATACCAACATTACGACACCGCCTCCCACCTAAAAGATTATCTGCCAGACGAGCCCTCCTCAAGAACTTAAAAACCCTCACCTCCATCTCGATTACTCCAATCACACAGCTTTTAGGCCTCTCCCTCTTCTCACTCTCACTCTTCAATGCACAATCCCTAACAAAAAAATCCCTAATCTTTAATGATTATCTCAACGACGCCAAGCCAGATATTTGTGGAGTAACTGAAACATGGCTCAAGCCCTCAGATACAGCGTTAATAAACCAACTACCTACACATACCTATGACGTCTTCTCACTCCCGAGACTGAAAAAAAGAGGAGGTGGAATCCTTTTGGCTACCAAAAAAAGTCTGAACTTCTCCCAACATCCATTCAGCTCTAACTCAAAACTGGAAGTTGGCTTCTTCACCTCACAACATCTTCAAATCCTTCTTGTCTACGCTCCCCCAGGGTTCCTAGAATCCAATGTCTCCCCTATCCTTGAAATCTCCACCTTGCTCATCAACCTGGATTCTCCAGCAATCATCTTAGGAGACTTCAATCTACATATTGACAACCCCTCACCATCCAACAGCTGTATAACCCTCCTCACAGCCCTATCTGCCATGGGATTCCAACAAATAGTCAATGAACCCACACACAAAGCGGGTCACACCCTGGACTTGATTTTCTTCAACAAAGGGATTACGAACACGTACAACTTGAAGAACAAAAAGGTCCCTTGGTCAGACCACTCTCTTATTTCCACCTCTTTCGCACTGGAAGAAACCAACACTCCTAACATCCCCTCACCTTCATTCCATTACAAAAAGCGATGTTCTCCAGAAGACCTCAACACCCAATTAGTCTCCCAGCTCCCCCTATTAGACTTATCCGACCCTAACGCTGCCATTCGTTCATGGAACAACATAACAGAAAATATAGCCAACAAGCTCTGTCCTTCAATTACAAAAAAATCTCACACCAATGCAGCCAACAGACAACCTTGGTTCACCAACGAACTCAGAAAACTTAAACAAACTTTAAGAAAAAAAGAAGCGACCTGGCGTAAAACCCCTTGCGACACCACCATCTCATCATACAAATCCACACTTTACCAGTACAAATCCCTCACCTCAAAATCAAAAAAAGATTTTTACGCATCCAAGATTCACAACCTGGTCTTTGACGCTAAAGCCCTCTTCGCCTATGTCTCCAGCCTCACTCAAACCATACCGCGAGAAATCCCCGGCAATATGGCTCAGTCCAAAGCCGAAGAACTCGCTCAGTTTTTCCAAAATAAAATTTCCAATCTCCTAACACAACTGCCTCCCGACCCAGCAGCCCTCCAGACATATCAACAACCTGCACACAAAAATGCCAGCTTAAACACCTTTGAACCTGTAGCCTCCACTGAGATACAAGCCATCCTGAGAAAAATGAAACCTTCATCTCATCCTGCAGACCACATCCCCTCCAAATTACTTCTATCTATTCCAGACACAATAGCCACATCTTTGACAAATATCATCAACTGCTCTCTAGCCCAAGGAATCTGCCCTGATGACCTCAAAATGGCCTCAATCTCACCGCTCTTAAAGAAACCTAACCTTGACCCGAAGGAACCCAACAACTTCCGCCCCATAGCTAACCTCCCATTCATCGCCAAGATCATGGAAAAACTAGTGAACTCTCAACTCTCAGATTTCATCGAAGACAACAATCTTCTCTTCACCCCACAACACGGCTTCAGAAAAAATCGAGGCACAGAATCCCTCCTCTCCTCGTTGACAGATTATATCTTAATGGGCCTTGACAAAGGAAACTCATTCCTATTGATCTTGTTAGACCTCTCAGCAGCGTTCGACACGGTCAACCACGCCATCCTCCTAAACCAACTCTCGTCTATAGGAATCAGCGGCACCGTCCTATCCTGGTTCAAAACCTTTCTCAATAACAGAGGTTACAAAGTTAAAATCCAAAACAAGGAATCCTCTAGATTTGACTCTGTCATAGGAGTCCCTCAAGGTTCTTCATTATCTCCGACCCTATTTAACATCTATCTTCTTCCTCTCTGCCAACTCCTCACCAACCTCAATCTAAAGTACTTCCTTTATGCAGACGATATCCAAATCATCATCCCCATCAAAGATACATATTCTGAAACTCTTGACTACTGGGAATCATGCCACCTGAAAATCAAACAACTACTAAACAACCTACACCTCATCTTAAACTCTTCTAAGACAGAAATCCTTCTTATTTCTCCGGAAACCAACATCTCCAACACTACTCTTCCCACCAACCTACCTACCACACAAGTTCGAGACTTAGGAGTGATAATAGACAACCGGCTAAACTTCAAGGCCCATATCAACAAAACAACCAAAGACTGCTTCTATAAACTCCAGGTTCTGAAGAGGATAAGACCTCTTTTCCATGCCCAAGACTTCAGAACGATCATCCAAGCAGTCATTTTTGCAAAATTAGACTACTGCAATTCCCTATTGCTAGGTCTGCCCTCTTCCTACTCCAAACCACTACAGATGGTTCAAAATTCAGCAGCTCGATTACTAACAGGCGCAAGAAAGAGAGACCACATATCCCCCATTCTGAAAGAGTTACATTGGCTACCCGTCCACTTCCGTATCATGTACAAAGCCATTTGTGTCATCTTCAAAACTATTCATCAACGCATCTCCCTCGATCTACAAATCCCCCTCCAAGTATACAACTCGACAAGACCTACCAGAAATGTCTACCGAGGCACCCTCAAAGTTCCCCCTGCGAAAATGACCAAACACATCACTCTAAGAGATCGTGCCACCTCCACTGCTGGCCCTTCTCTGTGGAATTCCATTCCCACAGATCTCAGACTGGAACCTTGCCTCTTAACTTTCAGGAAAGGACTTAAGACTTGGTTATTCAAGCAAGCTTTCCCAGACACAATCTAATATCACGTCATAGATACAAACCAAGGACTTCAAATATTCAGCCATTAATCATGCCATTTTTACATAGCATTTAATTTATTTGTATACCGTTCAACCGTTTATTCTTTCCTATCTCTTCCTTCTTATCCAAGTTCTGCTACCCTTGTTATTTGTAACTGCTCCTTCGATCACCACAGTTCTAGTTGATGTATTTAATGCACTCCCGTTTCATGTAAACCAGCAAGATATGTGCTCATGATTGCCGGTATATAAAAACCTTAAATAAATAAAATAAAATAAATAAAATAATCCTCAGAGTGTTGTCTGGCACATACTTCATGATTTCTAAAATTGGAATAGTCAAATTTGTTAAAAGGTTTGCAAAAAATATTTTATTTATAGATTACTTTTGTTGTGGGTCCGGAAGTGGATCCTTGGTCCAACCGGCGGAGAAGTGGTTCCCCGCAGTTGGAGCAGGTCGGAAGGCAGGCCGCTGCAGAAGGTCGACGGTCTTCACCCTGGAAGTCTGCGACCCCTCCAGGCGAATCCTGTGGAGGCCTGGACCGCTGGGACTTAGGTGGCTTCGCCCTGGAAGCCCGCGGTCCCCCTGGGAGGAGCCCGTAGGGACCCGGGCCGCTGGGGCTTAGGAGAGTGGCTGGAGACGTGGACGAGAAGACGGACCAGGATCAAGGCAGGCGGCTGAAGACGTGAACGAGGAGACGGACCAGGGTCAAGGCAGGCGGCTGAAGACGTGAACGAGAAGGCGGACCAGGATCAAGGCAGGCGGCTGAAGATGTGAACAAGAAGACGGACCAGGGTCAAGGCAGGCTGGATCAGGCAGGCAGGTTCAGACGGGCAGGCTCAGGTAGACAGGATCAGGCAGGCAGGATCGGGCAGGCAGGATCAGGCAGGCAGCAACTCTCCACTCAACGAGTTGACCGTGTTGCAAGGCAGGGAACAGGGGTCAGACGTCGAGTTTAAATCTCCCTCGGCGTCTGACGTCAGTCGGGGGGGCCGGCTCTGCTCTTTGCACCAGAGGCCCTTTAAAAGGGTTCCCTCTGAGCGTGCGCGAGCCCCAGGGGTGGGGCTAGCATGGCTTTCGGCGGCGTCTCCCTCGCGGGGACGCTGCGAGGTAGGCCCAGGCAGGCCGGAGGTTCCGGGGCCCGAGCAGCGCGTCCGTCGCCGGGAAGAGGTAAGGGGCCAGTTGCGAGGGTCGCGACCGGAACCACAACAACTTTTCTCCTAAATGACATGGAGAGGTTCTTTGATTATGGTTATTTTTGATACTGTCTCCTGTTGTGCTTGTTCACACGACAGGCGCAAATGGCTTCACTCACCCAATCCTGTGCTGCTTTGGCCGAGTCAGTGCCAGGTTCTCTGTTGCGACTGGGCAGTCGCTGTTGCTTCATCGCAGCCTAAGCGCCGCCAACCTCCCCGATGCCACCAGAGAAGTCACGGCCCAAGAACCACTGACTCCTGCTGCCATGTGGCAGTGAGCCGCCACTGACACTTCCTTCTTGTGGTGGGAACGCTGCTCATGCTGTCTGCTTGTTAGCAGCTGGGAGGGCCGTCGACGCCATCTTCATGGCTGGGAGTTGCCACTGTTTTGCTTCTTCTTCATGGTGGGACCACTGCCAACTCTGCCATCTTCACGGCAGGAACGGCGCCGACACTTCTGCCTCCTCAGTACGGCTGGGACACCGCCAACACTGCCGCTCCTGCCCTGACGCCGACTCCTGCTTAGGTGCGTGCACGCGCCTTTGCTGTTAATTTAAAGGGCCCGCAGCGGGAAAAGCCCTGCTGCCTTTGTTGATGATGTCACTGCCTCATCTCATCCTCAGCCCTATAAAAGTGCTCTCTGCCAGTTTCTCGGGGCCTTCATTGGATCCTCATGGTTGTCCATGGCTCTTCTTCCTGCAAGGTCTTCCATGGTCATCTCCCTGTCTTGATGGTCTTCATGTTCTTCATTGTATGTTCCTGATCATCTTGTTCTTGTTCCATGTTCTGGTTCCATGTTCCTGGTTTCCTTATTCTTCGTCGGAGCTCCTCCATGTTCTATGTTCCATGTTCCTGGTCTCTCGTCAGTGTCTCATCCAAGCCCTCTGAATCTTCGCCTTGTCTGAATCTTCAATCAAATTCCTGTTTCTGTCTTCATTCCAAGGTCAGCCTTCTAGATCCTCCAGGTGTGCCAGCATCATGGTCCATGACCAGCCCATAGGTGGGGCTGCATAGGGTGCTTCCTGGAACAGGGCCTGTCTCCAAGCCCGTCTTCGCTGGATCAAGTCCTTGGAGGCCATCCTTGTTTTTAGAGTTCCAAGTTAAGTTTCAAGTTGAGTTCCTCATCATGTTCCTAGTTTCAGGGCTCATGGAGCTTGTCCAGCCAGTGGATCTCCTTGTTCCTCATTCCAAGCCATGATCCTTGTTCAAAGCCAAGATTCTCGTTCCAAGGGCTGTCTTCATCTAAGTCTCAGTCCTGAACCTGTCTCGCTCCCGGCGTGGTCCGTGTGTAATCTGTGGCAGGTTGTGTAGGGCATGCAGCGGGACAGCATGATCTGCAACCAGCCCATGGGGGTCTCTGTAGGGTTCGCTGAGATGCAGTGCTCTAGGAAGCTGAATTCTACCCTGAATCTGAGCCTTCGTCCATGTTCCTCATCTCCAGAGCTTTCATCCATGTTCTTCATATTCAATTCTTCATCCAAGTTCCTAGTCTTTGTTCAAGTGCCAAGCCTTCAGTGTCTTCGTCCTCATTCCTCATCATGCCATGTTCTGTCCTCAGCCTTCATCTGTCCTGACGCACACGCTGCTCCATGCGGCAGGTCCAAAAGGGCTATCAAGTGGCCAGAGGGCTACCCTAGAGACCAGGATTGCATTGTTGGGTCTCACTCTGTGCATGCAGGTTCAGTGAAGGCCTGAGAGTGATGTTCCAAGTCCAAGCTATGTTCCTGTTGCGTCCGTCGTCTCAGACAGCTTCGACCTCTGTGCCTCACCTTTCTTTCTGCTCTCCCCACTAGCCTTGGGAAGATGGCTACCGTCGTGTCTGCTTGCCACTTTCCCTGGCATCACCGGAATGGCTATGGCAAGGCTATGTTTCTCCTGAGGGCCTCCTAGGGTGCGTGCGTGTGTGCACGCCACCCACGTCTTTATCCACGTCATGGCGGGAACCTCGGGTACGTCCCCCTCGAGTGACATCATGCCATCCGGGTATTTATCCTGCCCTTTGTTTGCTAACAAATCGAGTTAGCAAGGATTGGACTTGCCTCCGGTCCGAGTTACTCTGCCGCTTCCGTGCTGCCGCTGGAAGCTCTCTCTGACCTTCGGTGTATTTCATCTAACCTGCGTACCCGCTCCTCGGGGACCCTTTGCTTTCTTTCAGGTGCCTATCTGGGATACCAGGTACTCGCTCCTCGAGGGCCTGCTCTCCCTGTCTGGGTGCCTAGAATCCAACTACTTCTGCCTGCTGGAATCTACATCTATACAGCTACCAACTTAGTGAGTAATCTAACCTTCACTAGTCTGTCTCATCTACAGCTCTGCACTGGGAACCTGCAACCAGAACTCCCTATACCACCGAGTGCTGATAACATCTATCATTGTGAGACGGGTCCCCTCAGCCGAGGGTCCCTGGACTGCTACTACTGGATCACCTCACTACTGCCACCTCTGGTGGTATCATCCAGCTGTATAATAAAAGACAAATCTCTGTCACAGTACGTGAGAAACTGACACGGGTTCATAGTACTGTGGTTCCTCACAGGGCTTCTCCCCGTGGGAGTGGCCATCACCACAGTACCCAAGAATCTACTCCAACACCTCAAAACCATAACGATTCCAAGTCCAACCTGTGCCTGGATACGCTTGCCTCCCATGGTGTGTACCTTGGAGTTCCGCCCTGAGGTCATGCCATGATCAAAGGGCTCCCTCTCTCTCGAACAAGTGACCACACCCCGCGCTTCCAACAGGTCGCAATGGTCGTGAGCTCGGTGAGCGTTTTCTTCCGTCGGGCCCATGTTTCCTGGATTTTTGCATCTCGTTCCAAGCCAAGAATTCCACACAAGTTTTGTTTGTTTCTGAATTTTCTTTTGTTTACGATCCGCAGGAGGTGCCTGCATTTGTCCCTGGGTCTTAATATGACCTGCAGGAGGTTCCTGCACCCAGGTTTGCTCAAATTGTTTAGAGCATCCAAGTCTTCTGGTTCTCTCCATCTACTGCCTTTGCTTCACACAGTCTTTGTTCCGACCTTCAATAATGTTCCCAGTTATCAGGTTTTCTTTCAAGCTTTCAGCTATCTGTATTTTCTACGGCTACAACCATGTTCCAGTTGACCTTCTTGTATGGAACAAACCATAAGCCTTGATTTAGCTCCCAATCATACTTAAAGCCATTGATCAATTTCCAAGCCTCAGTGTCATCTCGGTGTTTGCTTCGTACAGCTTTGGTTTAAGCTTCCAGTTATGTTCCAGGACACTAGTCTGGTTCCAATTTGTCAGCCACGTTACCATGTAACTCTTCAGCCAGCTTTCAGTTATGCTTCAGTCTTATGCCTCACCTTATGCAAGTTGTCAGTCTTGCCTTGACAATTTCCAGCTAAGCAATAAGGACATACACAGCTTCTGAATGCTATTTGTCTCCTAATGTTCCACCTGACAATGCTCCTGCAATGCAGAATTTTGGTTTTGAGATTACACAATATGTGGCAAGGCAGACATGTAACAACTAATTTTTTCTATAACGCAGATACACAAGGAATTGTCCCCAACTCTAAAAGAACATCTGCTACTCTTTGAAGTTTTCACTTGTCAACGTCATCTTTTCAGTGCTCTTCCCAAGACAATGTGACTAAAGAGACTTGGCTCAGACTTCAATCTGTTCTCTGGTTTCACTTTGGGTAAATTATTGATGCCATCGTCACTAACAGCACAATGGATGTAAAGGACAGTATTTCTCTCAATCCCAAAAGATTGCCATGGATCTTTCCCTTTGCATAATGCTTAAACAGAGTTGCCTGCTGAGATCCCATGCTTTCCAATAGGTCCATCGCCTCTCTGCCAGATGTTCTCTACTACCAATCATGAAGTCATACTATCTAAAATAAAGTTTTGGATTCCACTCATGCTAAAGACTTCTTTAGAGCAACTATTGACTGTTGGACCGATACAGAAAAAAGTGCGGGAGAGGGGGGTGAGTGCCCGCTCTCCCGACGCGCGCACAGGCCACTCTCCTGTGCGCGCGATTTAGTATTGGCCCACATGCAAATGAGGGCCCGCAGTAAAAAGAGGCGCTATGGACACTAGCGCATCCCTAGCGCCTCCTTTTTGACAGGAGCGGCGGCTGTCAGCGGGTTTGACAGCTGATACTCAATTTTGCCAGCGTCGGTTCTCAAGCCCGCTGACAGCTACGGGTTCGTAAAACGGACGCCGGCATAATTGTGTGTCCGTCTTCCGACCTGCGGGCCGCCGGCCGATTTAAAATTTTTTTTAAAATTTTTGATTTTTTTAAATTTTGGGGCCTCCGACTTAATATCGCTATGATATTAAGTCGGAGGGTGTACAGAAAAGCAGTTTTTTCTGCTTTTCTGTACACTTCCCCGGTGCCGGCAGGCGTTACTTTCTGAATCGCGCGGAAATAACTAATAGGGCCATCAACATTCATTTGCATGTTACGGGTGCTGTTAGTTTCGGGGGGGTTGGATGTGCGTTTTTGACGCGCCATTACCCCTTACTGTATAAGGGGTAAAGCTAGCTCTTCGAAAATGTGCATCCAAACCCGGGCTAACAGTGCACTCCACTGGAGCGCACTGTACTGTATCAGCCCATGTGTAATCTTGAGACTCTGAGTCTGTGTTGCAAGAAGGCGAGGCAGTCATCGTAAAGTCGAACTCAAAAGCATACCAGTTTTAATGCAGCATGATACATAGATCCCCTAGTTAGAAGTACATTTGATCTAAACTCTCCTATGTGTTACCATTAAAGGTCAGACAAGATGAGTTAGGGGTCAGTGTGCATAAGACAGGTTGAGTAAATTCAGGAAAACCTGGGGACAAAAAGGTAATCTAAATGAAAAAAACAAGCAGATGCTTAAAAATCATAGAAATCAAACATAGGATAAAAGGAGGGACTAGGAAGCCAAATAATAGAGACCCAGGGATCTAGTAGTATGTAACAGACCAGCAGAGAAACTCAGCATCTCATCTGCATGCTGCTTTGGAGATCTGGGAATAGATGGCACAATCTGAACTAGATCTCTGGATGAAAAGACTCCCCTGGATTCTGGCATCGGGGTTCTTCAGTAGTATTGCCCCCAGGGTTACTTACCCCTATGAAGAGTGTAGTGGACTTGGAGCAGGTGTATCCAGTGGTTCCACAAGGTATGTTCTCAGTGATCACTCGGAAAGAGCCAGCAAAAGAGCTGCTGCTGCCACAATAGTCCTAAAGGCAGAAGTAAAAACAAAAGACTTTGGATCAACCGGCCACACAGCCACTGCAAACTGAGGCAGCGCATGGAAAGCCATTTATTGATTTATTTATCCATCTTCAGTTTTGTGCCTTTCAAAAATATATCAAAGCAAATGACAGTCTTGCATACCTGAGCCAATATATATTCGCAGTTTCCACTGAAACTGAAGCGTTTTCTGTCGAAGGTGATGTAATTCCCTTCTCCGTAGACTGTGCACGTCCCCATGCACTCTTCATTAGTGCAGTTCCACATTCTGTTCTTACACGTGCTGAGAGGGAAGGCAAACACACGTCGTCACCTGCAAATAAGCTCCATCTTCTGGAGTAACCAAGGGCCCCGCAGGGTGCTTCAGTGCGTACCAGTTATTGCAGCTGACTCTGATCGTGTCCCCAGACTGGTAAGTGTCCTCATTGTGAAGGCAGGGGCACTCCTCTTCAGGGATGCAGTCCCCACTGCTGCCCAACACTAACCCTGGAGGACACACACAGCCAGAGAAACACCGTGTGCTGTACTGTAAAAGCCATGGGGAAAAAAAATCATACCGTCAGGAACCAACATTACATGGAAACAGAAGGGTCGGATCAACGCAGCGGGTTGGGCCCTTTTTTTTTTTTTTGTTCACTTAAAGACAGTCTGGAATACAGTATGTTTCATCCAGTGAGAAAGATTTAGGCGAAGATGTTCAAACAGCGCACTGTCCCTGCCTCTCACTAGCTTATCATGTCAACCATTAAACAGGACACTAAAGCAGTGCCCCTCTGCTCATTTTCACCTACCTTGGTGCTTCTCTAATACTTGAATGAAATGCTTTGCATTAACGTTCACTTTTCCACTTTTGAGACTTAGTAACTCCAGTTAAGGAGGCAATTTTATGATTTTACTTTTGTTCAATTACATAGTCCGTGGATATGGTTTATTATGTTATGTACTTCTGTAGTTCCCACTTGATGCTGTTTGTCTATTCATCTTATGACATTTTATTTTAATTATTTTTATTTTGTTTATTTTACAATTGGATGATGTATTTTAAATAGCATTTATTATGCTCGTTTTTGCTGTAAACCGCCCCGAACCTTGGAGGGGCGGTCAATAAATCTTTTTAAATAAATAAAATACATTTTGAAAGGAAGTTCCATAGCTAAATGGCTGTTTACCCACCAAAACTCTCCCCCTATGAAAACTGCTCTCAGGGGGTGCAAAATACGTGTGCTGCCAAAAGCGAGCATACTTTACCCTGTGGGAGAAATGGATAGTGCTGAGGGTAGGGTGGGGCAGCCGACTTATGTATGTGCAGAGCTTTCATTTTGAAATTTCCACGCCTGCTTCCTTTGGCTGAGCTGACATCACTATGGGACCTACTTACTAACCTGTGGTAAAATAGTGCATTCTCACACTATATTACCATGAGTTATTTCCCTGTGGAAATCCTGTGGAAATTGAACTTGCATTATTGCAGCTGGAATAATTGTGCGTTCACAGTTGCGACAACATGCGATGGTGGCCCTCATCCCAGGATTGCAATATTCTAAAAGAGGTCACAAAGTGCCATACAAGCACTCCCCATGTGGCAAGAATCCCTGGTGGTTCATGGGGCAAGTCTGTAGACTCCCAACCCGCCACCCTTGGCCAGCCAATACATGTAAAAAAGAATTCCCCCCCATGGAGTAAGCAAAGGAGTGTTCAGGTGAGGTGGAAGAGCAGCTTCCAAGGGGAGGATTGGCTTCTTTTTATCACAAGGCAGGTTATAAGCGCCATGATTTTTTATTTATTTATTTATTTTTACATTTATGTCCTTGCCAAGCATCTTAGTCTGGCAAAGCCTTGAGGGCAGGGGGAATTTGCTGCATATCCTGAGATGCAGCTGACTTCAGCTTGTAAAAGTTTTTTGCAAGCTGCACTACTGATTTTCATACATTTGCATGCAACCCCAACACATTATCATGACTATATTATGCCTGATTTAGAAGCCCACAAATAACATGCAGAAGTTTGTGTTCATCACAAATTTTCCATGATATCTGCATTTACAGTGCAAAAGTGCATTATCGCAGCTTAATAAGTAGGCCACCTCATCCTCTGTTGAACCAGGTATTCCTATTTACCCATGTGCACGTCTAAGCACTGTATTTAACTATAACACTTACACATTCAATGTCTACATTTTGGCAGCTCTTCTGGCATTCAGCACCCGTAGTGCCCACAGGAGTGTTGGTGCAGTTAAAATAGAACATGGGTGCGGCACATTCTACAGGAGAGAACACATTTGAAAGATCAATCACGCTGTAAATTCACTGACGGCATCTCAGTTAAGGCAATTTCTCTTTCAATGTGTGGCTTTTCATTTGGTCTTCTGTGGTTAGAAGGGGCACACAAGATGATATCATGGGGAAACAGGAATTTACCTGGAATTGCCATATCATGTCCCATGCAGTTTAGTCTCCCTTCTGCACAAATGCTGCAAGAGAACATGAGAAATCATGTATTTATTTTATTTGTTTAGCCATTTTATATACCAATCACAACAGTTTACAACGTGACGTACATATTATATATCGACAAGTACAATGACTTAATGAGGCCATACAATTTAAAAACTGACACATACTTGGGATAAGGTATTTAGTTCAGGAGATAGGTTCTTAATGACTTTGTCCTTGAGGGTGCATGCTCTGTGTTCAGGTGATTTAAAGTTAGGTTATAGGCGTTCTGAAATAACCAAGTTTTTAGGTTACGTTTGAATTTCTTTATTTCTGGAGTCAGATACTCGGGTAGAGAGTTCCATAGCATTGGGCAGCCTATTGAGAGAAGGCTAGAGGAGAGTTGGGGTAGGAGATGGAAAACTGATAGAGAGGTAAGAGATGAAAAGAAGGAAACTGAGGACTGGAAGGATAGAGAGAGGAAAAGAGGGGTGACATTTAATTATGAATGGGTAGAGAGAAAATAGAGAAAAAGATGAAAGGGAATAATCAATCTCTGAGAAAGGTGTAGGGAATGAAGGGAAGAAGACAGGAGGAAGGAAGAAATGGAAAGCGGAATGGAGAAGACTGAAGTGAGAGTCCAGACCAACTCAAACACAAAAATAAAATGCCCAGACAACGAAGACAGAAAATATTTTCAGAGCATCGAATATGTCAGCTTTGGGAATGTGCATGTTTGTATGCTCGGTGCAGGAGGAAATGAATTTCTGTTTCTTTTTGTCTGGTGTTGCACTGCATACACCTTATTTTGTATTAGGTAAGGGTCGGTTTGTGTTCTGTGTGTGTGTGATTGAGGTGAGGGATTCTGCTGGCCTGTACTAGTGTCTGGCTTTTCTGTTTTTCCAGTAGGTGTATTGGTGTTCTAGGGCAGTGCTGCCTTTTCCCAGGTGCAGTTGCTGCTGTTTGCAGGGTTTGTTATAATTTGGCAGGTTTTCTGTATAGGTTCTGAATGCCTTTTTTTGAATGGTTTTATGTTGCTCCATAAACTTTCTGACAGTGAAAGGTGTTTATGTGGCTGTTAGTGAGGGGACTCAGAATTTTAATTTTTTTTTGTTTTTCGTATGGTGAGTTGATGTGGGCCTGTCTCTTGGAGAATGTATCCCTTGTGAGTACCTAAGCAAGAGCGGTGGTGGGGGTGAGGGGTGGAGGCATCTCATCCTATCCCATCCCTCGCCTCAGGCAGAAGATTACCATGAGCCATTCCTGACTGCCAGTACCAGTTAATGATAAAGAAAAGCTCTTCTCCTGCTCTGGGCTGTTAACTCTGAACTACCTCTCCTAGCTTGACATCCTCATCAAAGGCCGGTTCAATGTCGCATGTCTTAGCATCTCATAAGAGACATTTTGGGCCTGGCTTTTATTGTTGAGGCAGGCTGGGGAGGCAGCTCAGAGGGTTGGTCACATGGCAGTAGCAGCAAACTTTCTGATGTGCCACCAATTTCAGCAGTCACCTTACGTCCCTGATCACACCAAAAAACATTTCAGCTTAAATTGTTTCCAGACTTTATAAAAGATTGACTTTGTAGAATCTGAGACTAGTAAAGCAGGAAAACAATTGATTTGACTAGTACAGTAAACAAAAACTGTGCTGATAAAACAGGCTTCTATAGTCACAGTTTTTGCATTCTGAGTGATTTAATGCTATGGTCGAGCTATTTTTTATACGATTCTTATGGATATCATATGTTATAAAATAAGATGACATGTGTAAGGTATTTAAGGGTGAAATGTTAGAAACTGAATTTTTTTTAATATTGCAAGTTACTGAACTTTAAACTGATAGCCACTGTAGACATTAGCCAGGTCTAGGCAACTTCTAGTCTCCATGGAAACCAATCCACTTGGGTTTCCAAGATATCCCTAATAAATATGCATGAGATATATTTGCATTGCATGCAACTGAAGCAGTGTGCATCTTATGTATATTCAGGGATGTGCATTTATTGGGCCATTCGTTTCATTCGTTTCGTGGATATGCGCATACCTCACAAATTTATCGTACACGTGTCACTCATTAATAAAATCCACATGTACCATCCGTTCTTATGTGTGTCCCTATAAAACGAATGAAATGAATGGCCCAATGAATGCACATCCCTAATATTCATTATGAATATCCTGAAAACCAGAGATAATTAGTGTTCATAGGAACTGGAGGTTGCCTACCCCTGGCATTAGCTTGGAGAAAATTCTGCTACTGGCTGGAAACCATAAGGAAATCCACTAGGTATGGGTATACCAAGACTGATGAGCATTATATATCACAGAGTACCTTACCAAATAGCACCATTGTCATTAATGACTTCTCCCGGAGCCACAGTGCTTCCCTTGAGGTAGCAAGGGCAGCTACTAAGGGGAACGCATTTGCCGTCATCTTTCATGAGAGTCCCTTCCTGACAGACACAGCCATCAACTGGAACAAACTGGATGCTGCAAGCAATATCGGGCTCACTCAAGGAACGACAGGTGGGTTGGCAGGAAGTGACATTGTAGCTGTACGTCAGTGTTTCAGGGCAAGTAGTTCTGTATTTGACTTAAGAGAGAATAAGGAAATATGCCTTTACACTTCTATCATTTAACAATCTTTCAATATATATTAACTGAGGAGCAGTTCATTTAATGGTACATCTCACAGAAGATCAGCCGAAGTACTAGTAATTATGAAACCCTAAATGAACTCCAGCTTTAGTTTTGGAGTCATAGAAATTCTATAACATTTTATTCCAGTAAACTTGGCACCCCACATGTGTCTCTTTCAAGGATATATTAATATTCATAGAATAAATTTAGTATCTTTTCAAGCATTTTCCTGTGACATGTTTCTTTCCTATTATTTATGCTTTATAATAAGATAATATGAACTGACTGCAGTAGCGCTTATTAACTAAAATATTTTCTGCATTCACATTTAATGTGCCAGAACTGCTTACCTGGCTGTGCCCATCCCATGGCCCTTAAACTAAACATTTATATAGTAAGAGGCATCACCAACATCACGTATAAGACTTAGAACATGGGACAGAAGATTTAATTTTGTGCTTGCATAAAAAATAACCACACCCAGAGTTTGAAAAATGCTACTGAGAGACCTCATGCATCTCATTAAGCCCAGCTGTACCCCCTTGATGCAGGTTCTAGGCCTGCCTCCACTGCACACTACATTTGTGCCTTGATTACCATATGTGTGAGGTTCTTTCTTCCATTTTGAAAAGCAAAGTCATCTTGATGATGTCAACTGAATGGAGAAAGCGCTCAGAGCATATTCATGGCATGGCTGTGTAATATAAGAGCAAAACACCGATCGGGGGCAAGATGGCGGCATAGGACGGCGCCTGAACGTTTGGTTGCCCGAGGTTTCTCTTTTTCTTGGATTAATTCATCTCAATTCTGATTATTATGCCTTCGAAAAGAAAAGGGAAGGTAAGGATCTTTCCACCCGAGACCTTACCTTCCACGGGGCAACTCGATATCATCCGTTTCATGCGCCAGCTGGAGATAGACGAGGGAACCAGTGAATTCGATGAGAGCCCCTGCGGGGGAGAGCAGAGTGCTCCGACGAACGAGGCATCCCTCAGCCCTGACTTCAGACAACCTCCGGCGCAGCGTGACCCCGATGGAGTCTCTTCCCAGTCGCGGGTCGATGACGCAGCTAGTGCGACTGAGGGGGTGGAGGTCGACTCGGGAAACACACCGAGAGCGAGGGAGCCCGCCCGGGCAGAAACGGAGGGTGCTACCGGAGCGGGAGCTTCAGGGACCTCAGATCTGGAGGCCTGCCTCGGAGGGAGAAATGAGGAGGCTAGATGGATGGAGGCCAGACAATAATATCTATCGGCGTTATCGGTGAGTCACCAACAATTCCATCTAGACCGGAGGCAGTGACTCTTGAGTCACTGTGGGACTTGGTGGCGAGCCAAGGTCAATCCATGAAAAGACTATATTACAAAGATGGATTTCCTAAATTATAATTTTCAACAGAAGATAATCGGAATTAAGGAGCAGGCCACGGAATTAATAAATAAAGTTTCTGAGACTGAACAAAAAATTCAGTCTCTTCAGGCTGTTAATGTGGCTGTTATAAAAGAACAGATGGCCTGTTCCAAATGCTTGGAAATCCTGGAAAACAACATCAGGCATCTAAATTTACGAATTGTGAATGTTCCTAAGGTAGCTGGTGAGATTCCTTTTACAACATTAAAAAAACTCTTCAGAGAAGGTCTTGGATTTACAGAGGAAAATATGCCATCTGTTAATTTTTGTAGATTTTTGAATAATAGACCTCCTACTGCAGGGACTGGTCCTGTGTCAACTATTCCTGCGAATCTAACCAGCTTCTTAGAATCCTCTGATACGGACGTACTAGAAAGGAATACCTTACTAGTTGCGTTTATTTCTGTGCTAGACCTAAATAATGTGATGCGTAATTTCTTTAGAAATTTTCCTTTAATGTTTTATTGTCAAGCAATAAGAATTTATCCGGATTTAGCTCAGACGACACAAATCAGGAGGAGAGAATTTCTGTCTTTAAGGCAGGATATTGTTTCTCTAGGGTAATCATTTACACTTCATTATCCCTGTAAATGTATTCTTAAGAAAGGGGATGATTGCTTTATATTTTTTCAGCTAGAACAACTTCGTCAATTTGTGGATGCCCGCAGGCCTACCACCTCTTCTTCGCTTGATTAAGAATAGGGTTAATAAAAAGGTGGTATCTCCAGTATGTAACCTATGTTAATGTCACTTGGTATAAATGTAATTGCTATAACGTTCCCACTTAGATTTCCTTTGCCCCCTCTCTTTTGTGTTTTCTATAGGGTGTAACATTGTTAAGAAAATTAATATGGTAGATGATAAAATGTTTATTTGTTTAATAATTTCTTGAGTAAAAGAGACTGGATATATGTTGTTTTTTTTCTCTTTCCTTTTAGGAAATGTTATTTCTATTTCTTTTTAAAAAATATGAGAAATTTTCATATCCAGATGTAAGAAAGTCTACCTATAAATGTATTCTTTTTGATTGTATAAATGAAAATGATAAATAAAGTATTTAAAAAAAAAAAATAAGGGCAAAACACCAAAATGCCCACCCTCAGGCAAGAGAAAAACTGAATGGAGTAAGTTTCAGTCACTAAGTCTTGCTGAGTAGCTTCATGTGGTGACATCGTATAACTGAATCTCAGCAAGGTGAAGTATGACAGGAAAGTAAAACAAAAACAGTGGATGCATGTTGCGGTAATGCTCAGTAAAAGTGTGCAGGGAAGACCATGTCACCTCCCGACAAATCTCCTGCAGAATACCAGCTGACACTCCACCCAGGAGGCTGCCTGCACCCTAGAGAATGCACCACAACCCATCTGGAACCGATCGACCCTTACATAGACCAAAAAAAATTGCTTTCTTCAACCATCTCGCAGTCGTGCACTTAGAAGCTTTATATCCTTTCTTTGCTCCACTGAACAAAACAAAAACATGATCCAACCTCCAAAAGTCCTTGGTGACCTTAAGATATTGCACTAGAACCCAATGAACATCCAACAAATGAAACTCCGTCACATGTGGTGTATCTGATGTCAGGTTTAGAAAAACTGGCAACTTCACCATTTGGTTGAGATGAAATGAGGATATGACATTTGGCAAAAAGGAAGGAACCATGTGCAGCGATACCCAATCATCTGAAATCTATAGAAAAGGATCTCTGCACAACAAAGCCTGAGCTCCGAAATCTGCCTAGCCGAACAAATCGCCACCAAGAAACCGTTCTTCAAGGTCGATCCTTCAAAGACACCTCTCTCAGTAGTTCAAAGCCATCCTGCAGTTGGAGATAACAAACCTGGTACTGCTATAGGCCATGATGACTTTGTTCATGGACCCGTTGTAGCAGCTGAGAGACCACAGAATTTAATAAAAAAAACTAAGTGGAAGATATGCAGTTACGTGGACTCTCAAAGACAAAAAGGAGATAATATACTGGGTCTCCAAAAGATCTCAGCACCTGCTCTGAATTACTCTCATACTGCTGGCTGCAATGTTTGCAGAAAGTGTTTTGGGAACAGGTCTTTTGGGTTCCCGTCCAGTGTAGAAGGGCTTGGGTACATCCCACTTGTCTGGACTGATATGGGGTATAAACAGGAAAGGAAAATTGGTTCTTACCTGCTTACCCCTTTGTTTTTCGAAAGACCTTCCCCAATTTGGGATGCTCTATTTGCAAAGATTGTATATATGTTAGGGTTGTAAGTTTTCATTGTCCTTGTTGGAGATGTTGGGGTTCCAGATTTGTAGGGGCTCCAACTTTGATTATTTGCTTGCCCCAGATGGAAATCTTTTGGGTTTTGGGGCGTAGACAACTTGGCTTGGGTACAGGTCAATACTGAGGGACTACAGGTGGCACTCTTGGTTCAGTAGTAGTGCCTAAAACGTTTTTATCCTCTTCCTCTATCTGCTGGTAGGGATGCAAAACCCACTTGTCTTGACTGATCTGTAGGATTCCAGGAACAAAAATTATCAGGTAAGAGCTAATTTTCCTTTCTTGAGAATAAACAAAAACGAGGTGGTTTTGTATTAAAATTTCCTTCTAAATGCTGTATTAGATTTCAGAATTCTGAATGTTTTCTTCGATCCTCAGAAGTTAGAAAATTTTCTTCAATTTAAGATATCTCTTGAGTTAGCCACCTCTGTAGAGGCTTTATTGTGACTATTGTTGTAATGAATTGGGCACATCTTTTCTTTTTTTATTAATTCTCCCCCATTATTTGTTCTATTTGAGCACGATTACTCTTCTTGGTGAGAGTTTAATTGAAATATTCAAAGTGTTTTAAAAAAATTGCCTGCCTAAATTGTGGATAAACGAACTAGGGCTTAGTTCCTAAATTTAGAAATCTATTTTCAGTAGGACCCAAATTAGGTGCCTAAAAATTGGATGGCTAAGGGTCCAAGTTAGGACAGAGAAAAAAAAGCAGGCACTTAGCACTGATTTTCAGTACTAGGCATATGGTACAGGCCCCGGAGTCCGGGAAACACTCCTGGGGAGTGGCACGAGGCTGCAAGGCAGGACTCAGAGCAAGAAAAGGGTCAGTCTTCCACCTAGCCAGCCCCCTCCCTCGCAGGTTGAGCCCTTGGGTTCTGGGGGCCAGTAGATCTTTGTGGCGGCAGTATAGTGGTTAGTCCACACAGGCTGGAACACAACTAGGCACGGCAGGGCCGCATAGGAACAGTTGGACAAGCAAGGCCGGACAGAAAAAGCTGAAGACCAGGCAGGCTTGGCAGGCTGGCAAGGCAGGCAGGACAAGGCAGGGCTGGATACTAAGCAGGACTGGAGCTAGACAAGAGAGAGACAAGGCAAAGACAGGACTCTGGTAGAACATAAGAAATTGCCATGCTGGGTCAGACCAAGGGGTCCATCAAGCACAGCATCTTGTTTTCAAAATAGGCCAAACCAGGCCACAAGAACCTGGCAAGTACACAAACATCAAGAAGATCCCATGCTACTGATGCCAGAAATAGCAGAGGCCATTCCCTAAGTCAACTTGATTAATAGCAGTTAATGGACTTCTCTCCTCCAAGAACTTATCCAAACCGTTTTTGAACCCAGCGACACTAACTGCACTAACCACATCCTCTGGCAACAAATTCCAGAGCTTAACTGTGCGTTGAGTGAAAAAGAATTTTCTACGATTAGTCTTAAATGTGCTACTTGCTAACTTCATGGAGTGCCCCCTAGTCCTTCTATATCCAAAAGTGTAAATAACTGATTCACATTTACTCATTCTAGACCTCTCATGATTTTAAATGCCTCTATCATATCCCCCCTCAGCCATCTCTTCTCCAAGCTGAACAGTCCTAACCTTTTTAGTCTTTCCTCATAGGGGAGCTGTTCTATCCCCCTTATCAATTTGGTCACCCTTCTGTGTACCTTCTCCATCGCAACTATATATTTTTTTTTGAGAAGCGGTGAACAGAGTTGTACACAGTATTCAACTCACCATGGAGCAATACAGAGGCATTATGACATTTTCCGTTTTATTAACCATTCCCTTCCTACTAATTACTAACATTCTGTTTTCAATCTGTAGATGGACCAGGATGCTTCCCTTGGTGACCACTGACCTTGGGCTGTCTGTCCTTGACAAACCAAACCCCCAACCCCTGAGACTGGCATCTGTGGTCAATACCACTCAGTCTGGGACCTCCCAGCTTCACTCTTCTCTCCAAATTGGGATGTGACAGCCACCACGAGAGACTGAACCTGGACTCTCCCTGAAGTGGTTAGGAAAGCTGAAACTCCTCCGACAGCAGATTCCAATGGGAAAAAAGCCCCCTCTGGAGAGACCGCATGTGAGCAAATCCCCCATAGAACCCAGGACTTGCAAATAATCCCAGACTCTGGGCACTGAAAGATGCATTAGTCAAAGCACTTGAGCCTGCAATTTGATCACCCTCTCCTTGCCTAAGCGGGAATCGAAATGTGCCCCTTGATATTCCAGTGACTGGGATGACTCCAAGTGACTCCTTGTCAGGTTTATCACCCAACCCAGAGACCTCAAGAGCTCCATGACATGTCGAATTGAACAACAGCACTCCACTTTGACTTCGCTCAGATGAGCCAGTTGTCCAGGTACGGATGTACCAAGACCCCTTCCCCTCCTGAGGGCCACTGCTACCACAACCATCAACTTTGTGAAAGACTATGGCGCTATAGCTAACCCGAAAGTAGTGCACAAAACTGGACATCCTCTCCTAGCACCATGTGTTGCGGTTCCGGTCGCGCGACCGTTCCCTTACCTGCTCCCGGGTCCGGTGCGGACGCGGCCCCGAGGCCTTCCACCCGGCCCTGGCCTACCTCGCGGTGCCTCCACGAGGCAGATCGCTGCTGGCCCCGCCCTTAGGGCTCGCGCGTGCGCAGGGTGAACCCTTTTAAAGGGCCCCTGGAGCGAAAGGCTGAATCCGCCCCCGGAGTGACATCAGATGCCGAGGGGGATTTTCCTGCCAGCCTGTTCCTGTGTTCCCGATCCAGCCTGCCCATCCCAGGGTTCCTGTTCCAGCCTGCCTGACTCTCGTGTTCCTGATCCTGGTCCGTCTCATCGTCTTCTGCTGCCTGCCCTGATTCTGGTCCGTCTCATCGTCTTTGACTTCTGCTGCCTGCCTCGACCCTGGTTCGCCTCATCATTCACGAGTCCTGCTGCCTGCCCCGATCCTGGTTTGTCCCTTCGGCCCACGCTTATCCGGAGTCGTCCTCCTAAGTCCCAGCGGCCCGGGTCCCTACAGGCTCCTCCTGGGGGGATCACAGGCTTCCAGGGCGAAGCCACCTAAGCCCCAGCAGTCCAGGCCTCCATAGCTCCTCTGGAGGGGTCACGGACTTCCAGGGTGAAGATCCCTCTTCGTTTGCTGCGGTCTGCCTTCCGACCGTCTCTCTCCGCACGGGACATCGTCTCAGCCGGTCGGACCAAGGATCCACTTCCGGACTACAACACCGGGAAGCAAAGAAATGGAATGTGCAGGTAAGCCTCTGTTAAATTTAATGATGCGAGAAACTCTCCTTTGTGAAACGCTGCAATCACCGCCGCAGCATCTCCATACGAAAAGCACATTGACCTTCTGCAGATTGAGAATGGGCTGAAAGGTGCCCTCTTTCTTGGGAACCATGAAGTAAACTGAATATCTTCCTAGTTCTTGCTCCTCTAGGGGAACCTGGACAATGGAGTCCAGGTGCTGCAGCCACTGCAATGTGACCTGTAGAGCTGCTCGCTTGATGCGAGAATCGCAACGTGACACCACACAGTTCTTTCTGATTGGGCACGAAAATTCTAAGGCATAGCTGTCTCTTCTCACTTCCAGAGTCCATTGATTGGAGGTGATCTTGTCCACTCCTCAGAAAAGAGGACTAGTCTTCCCTACCCCCCTCCCGACGGCTTCCAGAGAAGATTAAACCAGCTTGCCTTCATTGGGAGGTCTTACCTCCTCTGGCCCCCCTAGCTGGAACTATCTATGGAAGATCTAAGTGACCACCCGCAAGGACTGCTGCCTTTCTGAATCTTGATTCTGCATGGAAGCGGGAGAATTCCAAATGGAGAGAAACCTCTTCTTGCTGGTCTTCTTATCCTCGGACAACTTGCTCTCTTTTGACTCCCCCAAATGCTTCATCAGCTGTTCTAACTCTTCTCTGAACAACAGCTATCCTTTAAAGGGGAGATTACACAGCTGTGCTTTAGACCACACATCCGTCCAATTCCACAAACACAGGAGTCTCCATGCTGCCTCCGTGGAAAACTTATTCCTGGCTGATGTCCAGACCATGATGTACAGGGCATCCACTATCTAACCCATGCCTGCTTCCAACCAAGTCACCTGGTTGGAATCAGCCAAAGATCCTGATGTCTTCTCCTGCACCTTCTGCACCCAGCACAAACAAGCTCCTTGCATTCAGGCTAGCACAGACTGACTTTCAAAGGGTCAAAGAAAAGACCTCAAACAGTCTATTCAAAAGGATTTCCAACATCCGAACCTGGACATCCTTCAGTGCAGCCGACCCTGCTGTGGGAATGGTCCCCTTCTTTGTTACCTCAGACACTGCATCATCCACCTTCAGAAGTCTTCTAAGCTCCAAGGTCTTCTCCGGCATGGGATACAACTTAGCCACAGCCCTGGCTACCTTCAGGCTTGCCTCTGGAGAATCCGACTTTCAGTCAACCAATTTCTTCACCTTTTTCGGTAAAGAAAAATCCTTTGATAGCCCTCACAGACCATCCAGGACAGGGTATAACCCCTTCATTGTCCAAATACTCCTGCATGACCTTGATCCCCCATTCCTCCAGCACCTGGGGAATGAGAGGACACAGCTCTTCCTTAAAGAATAATCTCACCACCCTAGGATTGTCCCCATCTGTGACAGGAACCTCCTCCGCCTCAGGTCCACTAGCCACCAGTGCGTCCACAGGATCAACATCAGGGTCTCCCTTGTGGAAACTCCCATAGACCTTTAACTTCTGAATACTCAGAAGACTCCTCATCTTCACTAGACAAGCGTCCCAAACCCTGGAGCTGAAGAAGCCCCCTGACCTTGCCTGTGTAACTGCTCTAGGCCTCTTAGCTGAGTGCTGGGACTTCTGGGTAGCCAAACGAATACTCGCTGCTTCCCTCTTCATGGAGTATCAGGAAACAGTTTGTGGAAAAAATCCTCAGGACCACTGTCTCCCTTCTCCACAGCTTCCTCATCTAGCTCCCCTGCCCATTCTCTATCTTCCTCTTTCTGCCTTATTTTTATTCTACCAGGATCCGCTTCCCTGGAGCTCCTTTTCTCATTTCTTTGCTCCCTTTCCTGTTACCCTCCATTTTTCCTTCTAAGCTAAACAGAAAGAATTTCTGTGGGACATTTTAAATGAGCTTCTCTTCATTGTCTACAAGTAAAGTATTAGTAAAAAAAGAAGCTCTGGATAACATTTTATTCCTCACTTACTGCAGATCGTAGTTCTCCATTCTGTCAGAAAGACTCCTTTGATAGCACAAGCGTGCACATACGATGAAAGGGCCGCACACATACAGTTCTCGGGCTTGTCACAAACACAGGTTTCGAAGACACAGTTCTAGGGAGGCAAAACCCAGCAGATTCCATTAAAAATCACCTTTCCCCCAATTCTGCCATCACACCCGCATTGGATATGGCAGATAAATCACTAATGGGAATTGGGGGATTTGCACTTTTGTCAGGTCTTAAGTATTTTTCTTTTGTGGTTCGAGGAAAGTAGCTATTGGAATAGACTAGAATCCAAAGCATTTGTAAGTAATGTGGAAGAAATTCCAAGGACAATGCCTACATTTGAAGTGTAAAAATGTTAATGGTTGTGGCATGGCAGTTAATGTAAAGGTAAACTGAAAGTAGGAAACCATCCCATGAAAACCTCCCTTTGTTTAGAACAGCGGTTCTCAACCTTTATAGTTCTGCGACCCTTTTAATACAATTCCCCACTATGTGGCGACCCCAACCGTAAAATTATTTTCATTCATAGGCCTAAGTAACTGTACTGTATATATCGTATTTTCCGGCGTATAAGACGACCCCCAACTTTTACAGTTAAAATATAGAGTTTGGGATATACTCGCCGTATAAGGTTACCCCTCTTCCAACGCATTCCAACGTTTACAGCAAGAGGGAGTGACTCGAGGAGTGAGGGCGCGCTGCCCGATTGGCCGGTGCTGGGCAAAAGGGGCTTGCTTCGGTAAGCTCCTTTTGCCCAGCACTGGCCAATTGGGGAGCGAGGGAGCGCAGAATGAACTTTTTTTACTGCATCCGGTGAGGGGAGGGAGTGACTCGAGGAGTGACAAAAACCCCATATTTCTGATGGTCTCTTAGGCGACCCCTAGCAAATTGTCATTCGACCCCCAAAGGGGTCGCGACCCACAGGTTGAGAACCGCTGGTTTAGAATAATATTACTGAACAGAATCCCAGTATTGCCTGTTGTAGTGTTTCAATACTTGGATTTGCTTAAATTAATGGTCAATTCACTAAAGCTGCACAGTCCCCGCTTAACTCTTTTTTTTTTTCATGCAAGAGACTTCTTTAGGCATAAAACTTGCATTTAGATATGATTTATTAGCACAGGAACATGAAAAAGTTCAAGCATCGCTGAAACTCTGTCAACACAGTAGCATGACCCGTGTATTCATGCAACCAACTAATCCTGTTTCCTCACTCCAATTCTTGGCGGTTTTGCCTGTGGCCTTGGTGTCACGTGATGAGAAGAGGGTGTGAGAGGACAGTAGCTAGACTAAGGCATGGAGGGATTTCTTAAAAAGTCTGTGGAATGCGCAGGTAAGTGTTTGGCATCTTCAGTCTTGTTGGCTCATGGTTTCTTCTCTGCACCCTGTGTTGTTCCTTTTCCAGGGTTTTCTGTTGCGTCTTTTGAGTTTGCTTTAGAAGTCCTGTGACAAGACAGATCTGGGTATGCAGAGTAAACAACCGAAATCCCCAAGCATACTTAAAGGGTCCCGCTAAACCCCACCCCTGGTGCTGTCCCTTTTTGCCAGATGGAGAGGAGGCAATTTTCAAAGCGTTTTTACACACCTCTAAGTGGCAGATTTTCTAAATGTTTAATTGGCTAACTTCAGGAATTATTTGGTTAAAACCACTGCTTCTAAAACTTTTCCCTCATGGATTGGTTAAATGTAACCCTCTAAATTCAAAAGGTGGCCAATCAAAAAAGGGATAGCTCCAAGAGTGTTCCCAGGGTGTGCTTATGATTTGGCCAGTTAGCTGATAGGCAATCACAGCTGAAAAAGTAGAAATCCTAAACATAATGTTTAGATGAAAACCCAGCCCCTCTTTGGCTCTTTGAAAATTGACCACTAATTGTTCTATTGCTGGAACAGCATGAGAGGGTGTATGCATGAGGGTGGCAGAAATGCAGCAAGCTAGAGGCTGGGATCGTTGGGTGCATCTTTTTTGAGATGCGGTGACCAGAACTGTCCACAGTACTCAAGGTGTGGTCTCACCATGGAGCAATACAGAGGCATTATGACATTTTCCATTTTATTCACCATTCCCTTCCTAATAATTCCCAACATTGTTTGCTTTTTTGACTGCCGCAGCACACTGAGCCGATGATTTCAATGTATTATCCACTATGATGCCTAGATCTCTTTCTTGGGTTGTAGCACCTAATATGGAACCTAACATTGTGTAACTACAGCATGGGTTATTTTTCCCTATATGCATCACTTTGCACTTGTTCACATTAAATTTCATCTGCCATTTGGATGCCCAATCTTCCAGTCTCACAAGGTCCTCCTGCAATTTATCACAATCCGCTTGTGATTTAACTACTCTGATTAATTTTGTGTCATCTGCAAATTTGATTACCTCACTCATCGTATTCCTTTCCAGATCATTTATTAATACATTGAAAAGCACCGGTTCAAGTACAGATCCTAAGGCACTCCACTGTTTACCCTTTTCCTCTGAGAAAATTGACCATTTAATCCTACTCTCTGTTTCCTGTCTTTTAACCAGTTTGTAATCCATGAAAGGACATTGCCTCCTATCCCATGTCTTTTTAGTTTTCTTAGAAGCCTCTAATGGGAGCTTTGTCAAATGCCTTCTGAAAATCCTAATACACTGCCAGTTCACCTTTATCCACATGTTTATTATCCCCTTCAAAAAATGAAGCAGATTTGTGAGGCAAGACTTCCCTTGGGTAAATTCATGCTGGCTGTGTCCCATTAAACTATGTCTATCTAAGTGTTCTGTGATTTTATTCTTTATAACAGTTTCCACAATTTTTCCCAGTACTGAAGTCAAGCTCACTGGTCTATAGTTTCCTGGATCTACCCAGAGCTCTTTTTAAATATTGTGGTTACATTGTCCACCCTCCAGTCTTCAGGTACAATGGACGATTTTAATGATATGTTACAAATTTTTACTAATAGGTCTGAAATTCCCTTTTTGAGTTCTTTCAGAACCCTGGGGTGTATACCATCTGGTCCAAGCGATTTAATACTCTTCAGTTTGTCAATCTGGCCTACTACATCTTCCATGTTCACTATAATTTAATTCAGTTCATCTGAATCATCACCCTTGAAAACCGTCTCTGGAACAGATATCTCCCCAACATCCTCTTCAGTAAACATCGAAGCAAAGAATTTGTTTGTTCTATCTGCAATTGCCTTATCTTCTCTAAGTGCCCCTTTAACCCCTTGATGATCTAACAGTCCAGGGGCTCCCTCACAGTCTTTCTGCTTCGGTTTTTGCTTCTGTGGCCAACTTCTTTTAAAATTCTCTCTTAGTCTGTGTTATCAATGTCTTAGATTTAACTTGCCAATGCTTATGCTTTATCCTATTTTCCTTCTTCCAATTTTTGAATGAAGATCTTTTGGCTAACATAGCCTCATTTACATCACCTTTTAACCATGTCAGCAGTCATTTGGCCTTCCTTCTACCTTTCTTAATGCATGGAATACTTCTGGACTGCTCTTCTAAGATGATATTTTAAACCATGTCTATGCCCGTTGCACACGCTTTACCTTTGTAGCTGCACCTTTCAGATTTTTTTTGTTTTTTTTAACTATTTTCCTCATTTTGTCAAAATTTTCCCTTTTAGATTTTATACTTACTATCCCCCTTCCTGTCATTAATTCAAATTTGATGAGGTTGTGATCACTATTGCCAAGTGGCCTCTACCTTTGTTAACTCTCTCAACAGATCCTGTGCTCCATTGAGAATTAGATCTAAAATTGTTCCCTCTCTTGTCAGGTCCTGAACCAATTGCTCCATATCTCTGTCATTTATTCCATCCATGAACTTTATTTCTCTAGAATGTACTGATGATACATTTACCCAGTCAATATCGGGGTAATTGAAATCTCCCATTATTATTGCACTACCAATTTGGTTAGCTTCCCTAATTTCTCTTAGCATTTCACTGTCCGTCTCATCATTTATCCTCTCATCGGTTAACTAATCTCCAAATACACCATGGTCATCCTTATCTTCTATCGTTTACCTGTGTGAATTTAATAACCTTTCCTTTCTCTTCCTTCTCAGCCAAGTTCTTATCACCCTGTTATATGTAACTGCCTTTTTCAACACCATTGTTATAGTTATGTTTACTATGCACCCCTGTTTTATGTGAACCAGCACAATGTGACTGCTGTCTCGAATGCCAGTATATAAAAATCTGAAATAAATAAATAAATAAAATCATTTTGCCAGGTGGGTGGTGGTATACTCCTATCGCTATACTCTTCCCCAACACACAAGGGATTTCTACCTATAAAGATTTGATTATGCCAGATCAAAAAAACAAAGTAACATTCAGCTTTTTACCATTTTTATACTAACATAATAACATAGAGGTCCCTAATTCAAAAACATTTAGCCAGCTAACGCATGAGATAACCCACCAAATGAATATTTGTTTACTTATCTGGCTAAATTCTAGCCGGCTAATAAGATAGCCGGCTAGAATTTAGCTGGGTAAGTTAGTGGTGTTCCAGGGACATAACTGGGAGGAACTGAGTTTGCCAGCTAAGAGAGTCATTTATCAAAGGCTTATCAAACGCGATATGGCTGTATCGCATGCGCTAAGCCTCTATGGCACGTGAAAAGGCCCTTTTCGCATGTGATAGCATGTAAATTAGATGGGGGAGGGGAGGGGCGGGAAGGGGGTGGAGTCGGTGATGGCTTTGCTGCCGGCGATAATGTTACTAACATTATCGTTGGCAGTAGTGCGCTGAATAGCAGCACTTTTCACACGGTGGCGCTATTTAGTGCAAAAGCCGGCAGCTGGCGCACCGCAGCCGCCAAAATCATACCGCTGTGGTGCCTTCACCCCTTCGCCCCCCGTTTTCGCAGGATTCATCATTCTGCGAGGAATGATGAATCCAGGCCTAAGTTAGCTGGTTAACTCCAACAGAGTTAGTCGGATAACTCAGCTGGCTAAGTCTGGTCGGGCCAACGAACTGTCCTAAAGTTAGCCAGACAATGTTAGCCCCCCTAGCTTTAAGATAGCAGCTGCGCTATTGAATATATATCCAAAATTAGCTTCCTAACTTTAAGATAGCAGCACAGGATAGGATCATGCATCTTCATTTACAATTTCCTAGGGATTTTCCCCCTAATATACCTCCAAAGGTAGCCAGATACATTGAGCTGAGTAACTTTGCCATCTGAACTGTGTCTGAATAGCAGATGAGGGCAGATAAAGACCAAAATGATCTATCTAGTCTGCTCAGGTTATCCCTAAGCTGAAATGAAAGCTTTTGGTGTAATGGAAAATTTACCCCATTTGTTTATTTCTATTCTCCAGCCAGCAGGGATCCACTGTGTTTGTCCCATGCCCTTTTGATTTCCATGATCATTCTTGTCTTCACCACCTCTTCCGGGAGTTAAATCCATGCATCCATCACCCTTTCCATTAAATAGTTCCTGACATTGTTCCTGAATCGTCCCCCTTGCAGTTTCATATCATGACCCCTAGTTTAATGCACTTGAATTCATGTTCTTGATTTTTGGGAATCTGCTGCCTGATATTGGCCCTTTGTTTATATTAGTGTCTTCCTTTCTAGCACATTGGTTCTTGAGCTTGCAAAGTGTGAACTATTTCTAAAACCATAGCAGGAAGCAGCTGCACTTCTTCCAATATTATCATTAATGAGTGTTCACTGAGGCGTCATTTCAAAGGAAAAAAATTAACATTATACCGTATAGTAAACTTGTGGGTTCACGATGCTGTGGCATTCTGAAAATGGTCCTGCAGGATCAGTCAGCAACATACAGGTATGCTTAGCGTACTTCTCTAGAATAAAGGAGAACAAAGTGCAACAGGTCATGAAGTGACTTCATCTTCACATTATTGGACAATATGACATAATCTTGGATGGTTTAAATGAGAAGTAAATGTATTAGGAACCCAGGATAACATCAAGGATATCACAACCTGACTATCACAAAATCTCTCTCTGATGTCAATGATAGAGATATAGAAAAGATGAATTCAATAGAATTCAAGTAGCAGGGAGGGATGTTTGCTTGGTGGTTGAAGTTTTCCGGAATATCATGTTAGCTTTTCTGTTAATTTTCTTTTATTTTGCCCCCCCTCACTGTACATTCATTTCTGCTATGTCTGTTTTTTCTATAGACTGAAATCCAATGAGGGAATTTTCAAACACTGCGCGTGTAAAAATTAGCACTTGCGTGCACAAAATAATACACACGTGAATGCATGCTATTTTCAAAATGGCACATGTGTAAATCGGGGACCACTAGTAACTTTGCGAGTATAAAAAAAGGGGCATGTCAGGGGCGATCTAGGTGGGTGAAAATTTACGCAAATAAGTTGCTATTTTAAAACCTTTCAAAGTGACACGCATAAGTCTTTTACTTGCATATATTTACTCCTGCTCAATATCTGGCATAAGTGATCATAAACATTGTTAAAGTGAAAAAATTACTGGGTAAGGGGTCTGGGTGCAATGGGGGAGACTTCATCTGAAAAGCCAGAATGGTCTTCATGAATTGCAGATGGACTGGGCAAACTGGTAAACTAATTGAGAAAACTAGTTATTTCATTGCCTCACGCATGTTATAAAATACTCTGACTTATGCATGCAAAAGCCGACTTATGGGAACTAAAAGTATCAGATTAACGTGATTAAAATATACCCATGTATCCTTTTAAAATTGGAAGTACAAATATGTGGGTAATTTCTAACTAACCCCCTCATTTATCAAAATGCGCTAAGGTGTTTTTGCATGCTTTAGAGAGAGAGAGAGAGAGAGAGAGAGAACCTAGCCATAATGTCCTCACACTAGATAGGTATTTATATCCCTATGGGAGGCCCACCTAGTAACTCGAGGTGAGGTTTAGGTATTAGTGTAGGGGTTAGGAGCCACTTTGACATTCAAAGTGAGACGTTGAATGTCAAAGTGGCCCCTAACCCCTACACTAATACCTAAACCTCACCTCGAGTTACTAGGTGGGCCTCCCATAGGGATATAAATACCTATCTAGTGTGAGGACATTATGGTTAGTCTCTCTCTCTCTCTCTCTCCCTCTCCCTCTCCCTCTCCCTCCCAGTGGTTGTTTGTAGGAAATACCACATTCTGGCACTTATTTGTAGTAACTTAGCTCTTCCCATAGGTATTATTGCACCTTTTTCTATCGCAGGAGGAAGTATTTAGGGCATTTTGATAAATCCAGGCCTTATTTGGCTAAGTAGCACCTTTCCTGCTACTTAGACAGACAAATTTGAACTTATTCACATAAGTGGGGCACTTATCCGGCTATATTCCGCAGCAGGCCTACATAGCCAAATAAGTCTGAAAAGCACTACTTGTCCATCTAAGTAGCGCTTTCGAACTTATCGGCAATGTGCCGCTACTTAGCCGGATAAATTGGCATTTATCCGGATAAATCGGCATTTATCCGGATAAATCCAAACTTGCGCCACTTGTGACTTTTACAGACATGAGCATTTGTTAGGGTATATGGACTCATCTTTTATAACCTGCACTTATCCTTTCTATGTATGCTATAAAATACAGTAACAATTTTGCATGTACCCAAAAACAGTTTGAAAGTTATCCTCTAAGGTTGTTAAGGCATGCGCTTTTCATTTCTAAACTGAAAAAATAAAAAAAAAATAAAAAATCACAAAATTTTATTTTAAACGTTTTTAGTTCAGTGCATACTATATCGATTTTAGTGAGCACTGTTTGAGTTAGTGTGCACTAGTATAACTCAAGCAGTGCATACTAACTCAAATAGTGCAATACTAAAATTTAAAAAAGAGTGCACCAAATGAAAAATAAAAGCAAAAGAAAACCTAACGACACAAAAAAGGGGGGAAAAATGAAACAAAACAAACTGAGCATTTTTTCTATGCACACCCCTAAAGGCTGTCATGTTTTATTTCACATCTATTCTGTGAATATAATAAACTAGAATGCACTTGCCATTTTCTATATTGAGGGTACAAGGATCCTCAAAGCTGTTTTTGACGCTAGGGCAATCAACTCTGGTCTTCCAGGAGTTAGCAAAAGAGGCTGCAGTTCCTTCAACAATTCCACTCAGTGTTCTGAAGTCATCTGCCTGGATATTATTGAAATTTCCGCAAAGACCTTTTTTTTTTCGGAAAGGGGAAGTGTTAGTGTCATTTAACATAAGGCAAATGGTAAAGACGACTGTGAGAAAAAGGCAGTGGGTTGACACAGGTGGGCCCTTACCACAGTTTGCCCTGGTAGGACAGGTCCAGGCTTGCATACACTTGCATAATGGGTATGAGCTGAACCTGAAGCAGGAGACCCACTTTTGTCTGCACAATGATGAAGAATGAAGAAGGTCTGAAGATGATGGTGTTAGCTGTGGATAAAGAACTCAATAATTCAGACAATTTAAATGGACGCAAAGAGCAGCAACAGCAGCTAACACTTATCTCTGAATATGGCACATCAGTCAAATGAGTGCATGAAGACTGAACTAGCAGCAAGGCGAGAGCCAATATCCATAAAATATTTAGATAATATCAGTGTCCTTTGGAAAAGCTTTAGTCAACATACAGTACTCTTGCGATCTGCATATTAGAAGGGGAGAAGACTCCCTCTGTCTATTTCTCCTGTCTGTTTTAAATGTTCTTCAATTAAACATCATGTGTCCTGATTCGCTAAGCTTCCCTCCCACCCAAACACAGAGAATGGGAGAAAAGCCTTTGGGGTGAATTGTCAAAATGTTATGCATGTAAAAATTAGCATATATGCATGTAAGTAGCCTCTACTCACGTATTCCCTAAGTCAAAAATACATGTGCATTTTCACTTTGGCGTGTGAAAAAGGGGCATGCCAAGGGCGGGACTAATTTAACTCAGGTGAGTTGCTATTTTAAAAAGAATTTATGCATGTAGATTTGCCAATCTTCCTTGCATCATTTTACACCTATTAATTATCTGAGTAAGCGATATTAAACTTATTTATTGTGCACTAATGGACAGATGGGAGGTCTGGGGGAATGGGGATTGGAATTCAGGCTGGAGGATCTCGATGACCTGAGCAAACTGGTGGACTAATTGGGAAAACTGGTAAATTCCTTGATGCATGCATGTTTTAAAAGACATTGATTTACATGCATAAATCTTGATATATGCAAGTCCTACTTTATTTGCATGCGAAAAATATCCATGTATATATTTTTAAAATAGGT
The DNA here is from genome assembly GCF_901001135.1 of Rhinatrema bivittatum. Taxonomy (NCBI): domain Eukaryota; kingdom Metazoa; phylum Chordata; class Amphibia; order Gymnophiona; family Rhinatrematidae; genus Rhinatrema; species Rhinatrema bivittatum. The sequence goes on along the minus strand of NC_042631.1, from coordinate 40,565,282 downwards.
AGAAAAAGTACACGCATTCAGTGCATTGATATATGTTCTTACAGTATATTGCATAGATTTGCTTATAAGCCTGATACACATGTGGCACCCCTACCGGGAATGGCCTGTTATGATTTGCTCCCCCAGAGGGAGGAGTTAGCAATCTGTTAGGGTTTAGACTGCGGAGTAGCAGTCTTGTTAGGGTTTACTCCCCCAGAGGGGAGGAGTTAGCAGTTTGTTGTGGAACCTACTAGGGAGTTGGCAAACTGTTGTGAATGAGCTCCCCAGAAGGGAGGAGTTAGCAATCTGATAGAGGTTTGCTCCTCCAGAGGGGAGAAGTTTATTTATTTATTTATTTATTTGAAACTTTTATATACCGGCATTAGTAAGCATACATCATACCGGTTCACATTGTAACTAGAAGGCTGAAATTACAATCAACGGGGAGGGGAAACAGGGAGGAATATACATAGAGCAGGAGAGGTAGAAATTATAGCATTAAAAAACTGTAACAGGCTATTTACAGGTCTATACATGGAGGCTTCAACAGGTTAATTACAGAAGTCTATACACAAATGGGATCAAATTGGGTGGGGGATGGTGGGGGGGGGGGGGTGAGGAATAGTCTGGGTAGGCTTGTCGGAAAAGCCACGTTTGGCACTTTGTTATAATCTCCGTGCTGAGTTACAATCTGTTATGGTTCTGATGTCTGATGGACGGAGACATAGATGAGCTAGCACTCTGTTATGCTCAGCTCCTGAAGTGGGAGGCCACACTGTAGTAAATAGGTGAATCCTTGGACCGATGGCAGCTGGTGGTCCCTCTCAGGATATCCAAGAGGATATCCTGGTGGTCCCTCTCAGGATATCCAAGAGGATATCCTGAGAGGGACCACCAGCTAGGCTTGAGTATGGAGACAGACACAGATAGTTCTTTTATTAGACAGGTTAGTAGAACCACCAGAGGTGGCAGTAGTGAGCTGGTATGCCTGACAGGGCTGAAGTCCCTCAGATACTGGAACTGCGATCCCAGGGTTGCTGAGCTGTAAGGAGACTATAGATAGTGAATAGACAGGGTATGCTGTATACATAGCCAGTAGTAGATAACAATCTCACATAGAATCTTAAGAAGGCTCAGTAGCTGGAAAGAGTTAGGCCCTCGAGGAGCGAGTACCTGGTTCCAGGGAAAGCTCTGAGAGAGCGGTGGCAATTCACGATAGTCTATATCTGTAATAGCTTCTAGGCAATAGAGAATCTTCAGAGTCTTCAGGAACATAGGCCCTCGAGGAGCGAGTACCGGTTCCTATCTGCAATCTGAAAAAGAGAAAAGAGAGCAAGGCCCAGAGGAGCGGGTACTCCTGGTAAGTCCAAGGAGCCAGAGTAGCTTGGACAAATCCGTAGCGAGTCCGATTCATAGTCCTTAGACCGTTGTCCTTGCTAACTCGAATAGTCTGCGCAAGTGAAGACCTTTTATGTTGGAAGCGGATGACGTCAATACAGGGGGACGCCCCTGAGGTTCGTGCCCTTGCTGGTACATACTTTGGAGCGCGCGCACGCCCTACGTCATTAGGAACATGGCGGATCCGCAATGTCGAGCCGGTCCAGGGACGCTGGGGAGAAGCGGCATGGAGACGCCGCGGCAGCAAGCCGTCCATCAGGCCCGGAGGGAGTCGCCACAGAGATAGAGAGGGTATAGCGAGGGCGAAGAGCAGGCCCGAACGCAACATGGCCACTAGATGCCACTATCCTTGTCTTTAACATCTTCTTCTTAGGAGCCCTTCAATCCCTCCCACCTAGAGGTTCTGATTGGATGTCACAGTGCTATTTAACCCAGCCATTTTAAGACACCGTGGATTCAGTTTGAGGACGCGTCAGAGGTCAAAAATTATTTTTTTCTATTCTATTGTGTGGGGCCTCCTGGCCTTGCCCTAAGGAGTTTTTCTTTCAGAGGGGATACCTCATCATGCACACCCTGCCAGAGGGTCCTTCTTTTTTAATTTTGTATTTTCAATAATTTCACAAAATTTACATTAAATACATTTCTAAATTAGAATGCGGTACATATTCCTTCATATAATTAATACAACATATTCCTTCATATAATTAATACAATATTAACATAGCATTTGCTAGGATATTTTAACACGTATTGGGTTCCTAAAATAAGAACCCTTTCTCTCATCCCAAGAAACTCTTTCCTGCGTTGCTGAGTTATCTTTATCACATTGGGGTATATCCAAACCTGGGCCCAATAAAAAGGAGCTAACCTATTCCTTACAAATAATTTCAAAACATAATTTCAATCCGATATACATGCAAATGTTACTAACAAAGCTTTTCTCTCTTTTCTCTCTGAATTTATTGATAATTCCAATAATTGCGAAATGTTCATAGATGGAATATTTCTCTCCTCATCGACCTTGCGTCCTGGCTGGGGTAGGTAGTATGCCTTGGTACATACTGGAAGCGCTGACTCAGGAATTTTTAAAATCTCCTTCATGTATATTTTAAATAATTCAACCGGCGAGATCATTCTGACCACAGAAAAGTTTATTATCCTTAAATTCAATATTCTTAAGTTATTTTCAACCCTTTCCAGCCTTTTTCCAATTTCCATTTCAGATTTTACAAATTTTTGTTGCAGGGTCTCCATTTTAGATATTCTTTTCTCATGGTTTTGGATCTTAAGATTGAAAGTTACAATCAAAATATTATTTATCATTGTTTGAATTTTTGCTTCAGTTGTGGTCTGGGCAACTGATTTCAAATCTGTTTCGATAAGCTTTAAGACATACCACACATTCCCAAGTGTTATTTCCTCGGGCTGACCAAGGTTAATACTCACAGCCATGGTTTCTGAGTGGACTTTCCTCTCTTCCCTTCCGATTGTCGATTGCAACATATTGCCCGCAGTTGTACTCGCAGACTGGGCCTGACCTCCTCCTCCTGAGGCACCCAAATCCTGCTCATGCTGAAATCCTCCACCTCACAAACTGGTTCCATCGTCTATTTGCGTCCCGGGACTCATTCGGTAACCCTCAAGTAGCTCCCGATGTAATCCGCTCTGGATTCCAAGCGTATCCGGGGTAGATTCAGTCTGAGCTGGATGCATCGGCCTGGACAGCTCCCCAGGGCTCAATGTGACATCGAGGGTCTGGGGGGATAGCGCTCGCTCCTCCGGTGTCCCCTCAACTACCAGCCCCTCCTCTGGTGTTCCGGATGCTCTCGCGAAGAAGCCCTCAATGCGTCATTGGAAAGGGTCAACCAAATGTGAGCTTGTCATTGCTCCCCGAATTTTCCCTTTTCTTTTAGTATGGGGCATTTTGTTATAGAGAGAATTCAAGAAAGAAAAGTGCAATGTACAAGCTCACTTCTAATGCTTCCTATCTGGCAGCCATCTTGCCCCCCAGAGGGTCCTTCTTAATTTGTTACAGAAAGATAGATTATTGAGCTTGATAGCCCTTAGGGACAAAAGAGCTCTCACCAGGAGACCAAAGACCTGTGAACCTATTCTAAACCCTAGGTAGGCAAGCACCAGTGATGAATCCTGCTGCCAGAGACAGTGAAGGCTAGAAGAGTCCTATTTTTGAAAGGAACTGAGTTCACCCTTTGGGGAAAGTGATCCTCACTGGCCATACTCAAAGGACAGGGGCTGAAGACCAGTAAGCTCATTCACACCCTGAATGTGGCAAGCACCTGTGACAACATGAAGCCCGGTTTGGGAAGAAGTATCCAGTTAAACTTCAAGTGTTTTTGGACTTTGAATAAAGTGGGGAGGGTTTCTGGATCCCCCCTCCCCACTGGGATATCACAGATTTTTCCACAAGAGAAATCACCTGAAGTAACAGCTAAGGATAAAGGAACAGCTGAACCAAAGGAAGGAGACCTCATCTGGATCTCTGCACATCAAGGGACCGGGACAAGCTGGGTGTCCAGGGGAAGAAGATGTTTAAAGATAGGACTTTTGCAGTGCAAAGGGGAAACCCTAAATTAGGATTCCTACACAGCTGCTGGGAGAGTTATGCACTTTTAAAATCACCATGGGCTCTACCCAGATGTCTGTTAAAGGATATCTACCTATCTAAAAGAAATTCGTGTACCAACATTCAGACGTACACTCATTTTTGGACAATGGACTTTATTTAATGTTATGAATCAGTAAATTATATTTTACACTCAGACCTGGTCCGGTCTAATTTTTAAAGCCTCTCTCCTGATGGGAAGCACCACTACAGTATACATACACTGGCGACCTCTCTTTATCGTCTGGGCCATAAGCGAGAGCTTCCCCTCCCGTAAAAAGAATCCCTCCCCCCAAGGGATTGAGAGTAAGCTGGAGACAAGTCAGCTAGTCAGAGCAGCCCCCAAAGAAATAAATTAGATTTTGTGTCCTTGGGACTTAACACACCCCAACTAAGGCTTACACACGTAGGGGTAGATTTTAAAAGGGGTACGCGCGTAACCCTTTTAAAATGCCCCTGCGCGTGCCGAGCTTATTTTGTATAGGTTCGGTGGCGCGCGCAAGCCCCGGGACATGCGTAAGTCCTGGGGCTTCGCTAGGGGGGCATGTCGGGGGCATGTCGGGTGGGCGGGGCGACGTTTGGGGCGTTCCAGGGGCGTGTCGGTGGGCATGGTGCTGGCCCAGGGGTGTTCCGGGGGCGCGGCCGACGCCTTCGGAACAGGCCCCGGGTCGGGAGATGGCGCACCAGCAGCCCGTTGGCGCGCGCGAGTTATGCCTGCCAGAAGCAGGCGTAACTTTTACAACAACGGTAAGGCGGGGGTTTAGCTAGGGCCGGGGGGTGGGTTAGGTAGGGGAAGGTGGGGGGGGGGGGGGGTGGAAGGAAAGTTCCCTCCGAGGCCACTCTGATTTCGGAGCGGCCTCGAAGGGAATGGGCAGCGCGCACAGGGCTCGGCGCGCGCAAGTTGCACAAATGTGCACCCCCTTGTGCGGGCCGACCCCGGATTTTATAAGATACGCGCGGCTATGCATGAATCTTATAAAATCCAGCGTACTTTTGTTTGCGCCTTGTGTGCGAACAAAAGTACGCGCGCGCACTGTTTTTTAAAATATACCCCATAGTTTATAAAACGCAAGTTTATCGTATGCGCGGGTTATAAAATACTAGCATAGATCTGCTCGCAGCCATATATGCACATTTATACTGTCGTGCGCATTTGTTTGAAAATGATTTGCTCAGTGAACCAGGCCCCAAGAGTAAACCAACATGGTTTAATCTTCAGCAAGGAATTTCCCAACAAAAGCAGATTGTGATATTTTATATAATAAAAAAATTATTAGAAAATGGATTCTGTGTTAGTTTTATATGATAAATGTGGTATACGTGAATTTTGTCTGTTTTGTTGCCCTTAGCTACCCCAATACTCTTGTAATTTTGACAGTAACATCATTTAAGATACATTTTTTAAAGCTGGAATTGTATTTCATGTTTAAATCTGTTGAACCATTAAACAGAACTAATAAAACAATAGTAAGAAAAACATAAGCATAATGGAGCAGAATATGAGATGTTTCTAAGATTAATTAGGCTTGCCTACTGGAAGTTATCTAGATATAAATCAAAGACACAGTTTGTGGAGTAAACAAGATAATGGTTCATTACACTTTTCTGAACTTCAAAGCCCAGGAGAAGGCTAAACAAGCTAAATTCCCTGTAAGAGGAAACCATTAAGACACGAGTTGGAAGAGAAACCAGCCACTTATGTGTAGTTGCAGAGGATCCCCACATTTTTTAAGAAAAACTTACCTGCTACGACAGGCAGCTGGGTGTAGACTGAATTTATGAGCACACTCCCAGAAGGTTTTATCACGATGACCTGTAAGGACATGGGAAATGACAGTAATGTATCTTGTAGAGACGTCTTTAGATTTCTTAGAACTAATCTACTATTTAGATAGAAAGAAAATCCCAGGTTTTTAAGGCGGTGTACACATCAGCTCCCTTCATTTTTGCTGTATAAATCTGTGAGTTTCTATATCCAGGTTTTTTATTTTTGAAAAAATAAAGAATAGTAAATTGAAATTTTATTTAAAAAAAACAAACAAACCCTAAACTGATGTACCATATTTTAGTCTCCCTTGACTTCTTTGGTTTTCAGTTGAGTTGGCAAAGACTATCATACTGACAAGTTTCTGTTCAGTTGAACTCTATGTTGACTCCTGGTTGCCTTGAGTGAACTGCACTATGTGACCTCTGTTAAAACTGATCGTTATAGATGACAGAGGCTAGTAGTAAATGAAATTTACTCTGAGTAAAGAAAGGCGATGAGTAGCATGCTTCAGGGATTGGGCCTGGGACTGGTCCTGTTCCTTATCTGTGTGTGATACTGCAGAGGGATTAGGAGGTAAAAATGTGTATCTTAGCAGATGATACTAAGATCTGCAACACAGTGGACATTCTTGAGGGAAAAGAAAGAATGAGAAGTGATTTAAGGAAACTTGTAGAATCAACTGCTTGGCAGTTGATTCTACAAGTTTTGTTTCGGAAGAACAAAATTCAGAGTTATGCATTTTGGGTGCAGTAATCCAAGGAAGCAGTATACTTATTATAAGGGATGATATGCTGATGGCCCAGAGCAGGAAGAAGACCTCTTTCTGATTATATCTGATGATCTCAAAGTAGGGTAATGGCCAGAGCTGGAGGAATGTTCCGGTAATTAAGAAGGGGTATGGGACTAGGAGAAAAAAAGAGATAATTATGCTGTTGTACAGGTCATTAGTGAGACCTCTCCTGGAGTTTTGTGTTCAGTTCTGGAAGCCTTTCTGCCAGAAGGATATAGATAGAATCAAGGTGGTCTGGAGGAAAGCCACCAAAATGATGCAGAGCGTGCAGCAGAAGCCCTATTAGATGAGATTATCTAAACATATGTACTCTAGAGGAGTGGCAAGAGAGGGAGGATATGACAGAAAAGTTTAAATACATGAAAGGTATTAATAATGTACAAGAAAACCTATTTCAAGGCAAATTGAGGTCTAGAACCAGGGGTTATGATATGAGGCTCGAAGGAGGTAGACAGTAGTAATTTCAGGGAATTTTTTTTCACAGAAATGGCAGTGGAAGCTTGAAATGTCCTCCTGCATGGTTGGTGGCAGCTAAAACAGAAATGGAGCTTGACACTGAGTAAGCACAAAGGATCCTTAGCTGCTAGAAGTGGAAATAACAGAAAGCACACCCTAGCGACACATATTGCATTGTGTTTGCCTGATTCAGTGGGTGTTGGGGTTGCCAGACTATATGGCAAGGAGGTTAAGCTGCAGGCATTTGTATAGCTGGATCTGGGAGGCTGGCTATTAATGGTAGCTATTTAGATCATACTGAGAGAGTGAGAGTTTGAGAGAGAGAGAGACTAGCCATTAGGGATGTGAATCGTTTTTTGACGATTTAAAATATCGTCCGATATATTTTAAATCGTCAAAAATTGTTAGGGCCACGATACAATACCAATTCCCCCGATTTATCGTCAAAAAATCGTAAATCGGGGGAAGGGGGAGGGCAGGAAAACCGGCACACTAAACACCCTAAAACCCACCCCGACCCTTTAAATTAAATCCCCCACCCTCTCGAACCCCCCCCAAATGCCTTAAATTACCTGGGGGTCCAGCGGCACACTAAAACACGGCACACTAAAACCCCCTAAAACCCACCCCGACCCTTTAAATTAAATCCCCCACCCTCCCGAACCCCCCCCCCCCAAATGCCTTAAATTACCTCCGTAGCGGCGGTCCGTAGCTAAATCGTGGGAAGGGGGAGAGCAGGAAAACCAGCACGCTGAATCGTGTAGTCTTCAGCCAGCGCCATTTTGCAAAATGGCCGCCGCAAAATGGCGGCGGCCATAGACCAAAACGATTCGACGCAGGAGGTCGTTCCGGACCCCCGCTGGACTTTTGGCCAGCTTGGGGGGGCCTCCTGACCCCCACAAGACTTGCCAAAAGTCCAGCGGGGGTCCGGAACGACCTCCTGCGTCGAATCGTTTTGGTCTATGGCCGCCGCCATTTTGCGGCGGCCATTTTGCAAAATGGCGCCGGCTGAAGACTACACGATTCAGCGTGCCGGTTTTCCTGCTCTCCCCCTTCCCCCGATTTAGCTACGGACCGCCGCTACGGAGGTAATTTAAGGCATTGGGGGGGGGGGGTTCGGGAGGGTGGGGGATTTAATTTAAAGGGTCGGGGTGGGTTTTAGGGGGTTTTAGTGTGCCGTGTTTTAGTGTGCCGCTGGACCCCCAGGTAATTTAAGGCATTTGGGGGGGGGTTCGAGAGGGTGGGGGATGTAATTTAAAGGGTCGGGGGTGGGTTTTAGGGGGTTTTAGTGTGCCGGCTCACGATTTTAATGATTTTCACGATACTTTACACACCCAAACGGCAACAATACGATTCCCTCCCCCTCCCAGCCGAAATCGATCGTTAAGACGATCGAGGACACGATTCACATCTCTACTAGCCATAAAGCCATAATGCCCTCTCCCTAGATAGGTATTTATATCCCTATGGGAGGCCCACCTAGTACCTTGAGGTGAGGTTTAGGTATTAGTGTAGGGGGTTAGGGGCCACTTTGACATTCAACGTGAGACGTACGAACAGAACAGTGGTCTCTTGTGAAGATTTGATGACCTTCAGAGAGAGGAAACTCACCCAAAGATGAGATTGGTGCAATGTTCTCTCCATCTAGCTTGATGGACTCTCTACCTGGTTAACATCAAGCTAGATGATAAAGAATCCCAACCAATTGATCTCCAACATGATGTACCTCAGGGATCTTCTCTGTCCACGACACTTTTCAATATTTATATGCTTCCTTTATGTAGAATTCTATCTGGTTTCGGTCTTACGCATTTTATATATGCAGACGATGTACAAATTTTAATTCCGATCGAAAAATCAATTGACCTAACACTTAAGCTTTGGGATATATATCAATCCGCCATTAATAAAGTATTAACCCAAATGAATCTTTCTCTGAATGTAAAAAAGACTGAAATTTTATATATCTCCCCTAAATTAAGCCAGGCAAAGGAACTTGAAATTCAGGAAGCTGCTAAAAATTATCCCATTTCCCTGGAGGTACGAGACCTAGGGATCTTCCTAGATTGTGAATTCACAATGAAAGCGTACGTGAAAAAAATCTTTAACGATGGGTATTTTAAATTAAATGTTCTTAAAAGATTGGAGCCTCTTTTCTTTCCAAAAGATTTTAGAAAAGTTTTACAAGCTCTTGTTTTGTCAAAATTAGATTACTGTAATTCGATGTTTTTAGGCCTACCAGCGAATGTTACAAGACCATTACAATTATTACAGAACTCAGCGGCTAGACTTTTGACTGGAACTAGAAGATCTATCATATTATGCCAATATTAAAGGACCTTCATTGGTTGCCTTTTAAATACAGGGCTCAGCATAAAGTCCTCTCGCTAATTCATAAAACCCTTTACAATGAAAAGATAGAATGGATAACCTCAACATTACATTTTCATATCCCATCAAGAATTATAAGATAGCAGGCACAGGGATGTTACCCATACCTTCCCCTAAAATTGCTCATCTAAATAATGTAAGAGAAAGGGCTATTTCCATTGCCGGGCCCCAACTGTGGAACTCTCTACCACTGGAATTAAGGATGGAATCTGACATTAAAATATTTAAAAAGGGCATTAAAACATGGCTATTCAAACAAGCCTTCCAAGAGTTTTAACCTAATGATTATATACCCCCTGTAAAATAAATATTTAGTTGATTGTGTTATCTCTGCTCTTACTGTACTGCTTTATCTATTTAAATTTTATGATTAATTATTTTACTATTTTATTTGTTATTATTAGTTTATTATGAAACTTTGTATTTACTTCTTTTCATTTTGGAAATGCAAATATTTTTAAATTAATATTTTTTAACTAATGTAAACCAATTAGATATGTTCTCCTGAAACATCGGTATATAAAATTAATAAATTAATAAATAAAGACCAGTTTTCACTGATATCCAGCTAACATAGATAACTTTAGGATAGTCAAAGAGCTGCCATGCTAAATATTCTTGCAAAGTTAGCAGGATAATTTATCTTGTTCTCTTCACTAGCTGGCCAGGCACTGAATATGGACTTCTGTGTTTGTATGTCCTAGGGGGAATATCAAAAATAACTAGAGAATTCTCTTTGTGTAGCATGACAAAATCATAAAGTGAATGTTTACTTTAATGAAGCCTTATTTTTGCTTGATTCAACAGAGTTATTAGAAAGTAGAACGATTATTAGTGTTAATATTAATTTGGATTGATATAGTTGCCTGTCTGCCACACGAGATTTCAGTCTGCTTTTCAGTTTAGTATTTCAGAAACACAACCTGCAGCCACCTCTTGAGTGGAGGACCTGCTGCTTGGAATGCATGAAAGCATTCAAGGAAAAGGAGGAAAAGGAATCTATGAGGCCAACATTAAAAAGAGCTAAGCTCCTAACTGAAGGAATTAGGGAATTAGAGCTGCCTTCATAAAAATGTCCCTCTGCAGAGCTTCTTAATTCACAAAGCTCCTAAATTTCAGTACTTAAAAATTGGGTGGCCTTACTTTCACAGTTCCAGAAACCTAATTATATGCTCCAAACTAGGCACAGGGATAGAGGACTTAAACCTAAGTGCTGCTGTCCCTGACAGGGATGTGCATTTCTTTAAAACAAAAGTGCAAAATGTGATGAATAAGGTGAATTTGTTTCATTTGGGGGGAGGGGGGAGGGCCATGAACAGAATCAGGGGACCCCCGAATAAAACAAACCTTATTCGTTCATTTTGTTTTAAACTAATGCATCGGGCCTAGGTTTAGGCCCAAAGCCGGGGTCTCACCTAAGGTATAGGCTGAGGCCCAAAGCAGGGACCGCGGACTAGACCTGAGCATGATGCTGGGGTCTTGGTTGAGGCACGGGTAGGGTGGCCAACTTGTCCATGGACCATAACTGGACACCCCACTAAACTTCATTTTTTGGGAGGGGAGGCAGGGATGGGGGAAGGTTACAGATTACTGTCAGTTGTCAAGCCACTCATTACTTGGCTTTTAAGCAGCTCCCATAATATATTTTGTTTTATAAAATGTTCTTTCAACTATCCTCATAAAGACATCAACCCCTGCCTTACTCATGCAGTTTTGCTCTCAATCACAACTAAAACCTTTCTAATACACCCTCACCTCCATATTTCCCCATAATAGCCTCCTATCTTATATACACACACACACACACACACTCACGCCCAAACATACAACTTCCTCTTTCATACACACGCTCCCAAACACACATCCTCTCTCATACACACTTGCACACTCCCAAACACACAGCTTCTTCTCTCATATACACATTCCCAAACACACAGCCTCCTCTCTGACACAGGTGGTTTGCTCTCCCTTTCCTTAAAAACTTCCCAACCTTTCATCTGTGTCGCCCTTGTGCCACCTGTCTCTCATTTTGCCCTCTCCCTCCTCTGTGCACTCCTCGCTTGTGCTGCCCTCCTGTCTCTAGTGCCTTCCCTCCCCATGTCTTTCTCTCCCCTTCTTCCTCCCTCTCCTCCCCAGTGCCTTCTTCTTTCTCTATCTCCTTTCTTCCTGTATTCCCAATCTCCTTTGTTGCCTCTCCTGTCTCTTCCTTCCCTTCCCTCATCTATGTCTCCCACCTCCCTCATGCTCCTGTTGTGTCTCTTCCCTATACTCCTTCCTTCCTTCCATACCCCCTCTGTGTCTCTTTTGTCCCTTGTTTCCCATGTTTCTATCTTCCTTTCCCTCCCCTTTTTTCTGTCGCCCCCTCTGTCTCTCCACTTCCTCCTCCACCCTGTGACTCTGACTGTCTCTTCCCCTGCTCTGTTCCTGTATCCCTTGGCTGGCTCGCTACAGCCCCCTCTCTCGGGTCTTTGCCCAGCACTCAGTGAGGGAGGGGGAGGAACCCAGAGGGCATTGCTGCAGAGATCTGTGGAGCCACTGGGAACTGAGGGCTGTGCTGTGCCCCGCCTCTTCTCCCCTTCTCATCCAATCACAACACAACACAGAAAAGGAGGCAAGAGGACAGGGACACAGCTCAGCTCTCGGCTCTGTCTTTCCCTGTAACCAGGAAGCTGAGGGAAAGAGGAGCCTCTTGCAAAAACCGGATTTTCAGTGTCCAGTCAATACTTCTGACTGGATACTGTTCAGCACAGCTGAAAACCTGGCTGTCTGGTCCAAAACCGAGCAGTTGGCAACCCTAGGCACGGGCCAATGATGGAGCCTCGGGCAAGATGCCCCCCCCCCAAATAAATAAATAACGTGATCCGTTGGGTAATCCAACGAAGATCGAGTCCCTATGCTGGGGCCTCGGCCTAAGTCAGGAACCAGACTCAGGTCCGATGCTGCAACCTGACCCGAAAGCCGGGTTCCGATGCTGGAACTTCGGCCTGGACCTAGGCTCGATGCTGCAACCTGACCCATAGGCTGGGTCCCAATGCTGGGGCCTCAGCCTAGGACAAAGCCTGAGCCCATGCCCAATGCTCGACCAGCGGCCGGGTCCCAATGCTAGGGCCTTTGCACAGACCCAGGCCTAAAGCCACAACCCACCCCAGAGGCCAGGTCCCGATGCTGGGGTCTAGGCCTGGTCCCATGACCAATGCCTCAACCCAACCCGGCCGGATCCTGATACCTGGGCCTAAGCATCAGGCTTGGATGTGGGCCCTGGCATTGGGACCCAGCCTCCGGGTTGGGTCGTGGCATCGGGCCTGGGCCCAGGATTTGGGGCAGGAGGGGATCCTGGACCCGGCATTTGTTCCTGAAGGTTGGGAGGGAGGCCTAGCTTTCTGTTTTTTTGGCCGTTTTTGGTAGAGGGGGTTATTTACTGATTTGCTATTAAAAAATACATCTATGAAAATGTCTGTTTTCCAAAATTCTTAGCTGTAAGGTCTGTCATTAATAACTGCTTTTGATCTCACAAGTTCTTGTCATTGACTTAGGACCTCTGGTTCATTTCAGTATCATTCATTGACAAATGGTAGGCAGTGATGGTCCTGTAATACCTCCAAAGAGTCAAGAAGGACTTCTATTTAATACATATACAATATCAGCACATGTGGTATTCAAGTTCAGATGCAGCTGCTGTCCAATAGCATCCTATAAGTCAATAATCTGCTATCCTATTTGACTATATTGAAATATAACTGGCGCTGGCATATTGGTATAAAAGCAGTGGTAGGAGTTAAAAAAATGAACTGTGTAAACTGGAAAAGCAAATGAATGAACAGTATTCAAGCTTATCTTTCAATTCTTTATTCCTCTTAGTATCAGTGTTGCCCTAATACCTTCAGAACACGCACAGAAAACTAAATATACTGTTTATAGCCTATATATTGTAGTCTCTAAAAGAATGGCGTGCACTTGCTTCCTGCTGTGGCTCTTGTAGGAACACAAACACACACTTGTAAATGCACATATTTACTCATCTGTTTTGAAAACTTACATTTTGTCCACCAAGAACGAGGATGAGGCTTTTCAAGCATGTCTCACCATCCTTCATCCCACACTTGCGCAATTCTGCTATAACTGTAAATATTTTATCTCCACAAACCTACGAAAAAATTATACCAACCAAAGCTGGGTTAATGCGATCTGTGGCCCAATTGTCTTTTCATGTGTAATTATATCCCCTCTAACTTGAACTGTATTATGCTTACTCTGGGTTATTATTCATAGGATTTTATGAAGTCTGTAGAGTAACAGAAAAATCACATTTTCACATTCTATCCTAGAAATATTTGTAAAGGGACTTTTGGTCCCTGTATTAGGTGAATAGGTCTCCCAGAGGAGGCCATGTTGTGATGGTCGAGAGTACTGAGTGGCCATGGCACTGCACTCAGGAGTGGTCAGCATGGTATAGTTCAGGAATGTTAGTACAGGAAGCCATGCCATCATAGTAACCACTAGAAGAAGGGCTATGCATTATTGAACACTTATAGTATGGTTCAATGGGTTTTAAAATCTCCTTTAGCCCTAGAGTTCATGCATAATCTGTTTTTCACTATATGAAACCTTATATCACAGAAGGTTTTTGAATTTATAACACTATTGGGTGCAATTGTGAAAGTGATCAGAGAAAATGAATGCACCAAAATATTTTTATAAAGGAAACTTCTATTTCTAAAATGTGTCTGATAGATACAACAGGCCAAAGAAGGGCTGACCACATAAGAGAACATTTTGCAGATAATTCTAATTTGCATAGAAACATAGAAACATAGAAACATAGAAATGACGGCAGAAGAAGACCAAATGGCCCATCCAGTCTGCCCAGCAAGCTTCCCTCATTTCTTCTCCCATACTTATCTGTTTCTCTTAGCTCTTGGTTCTAATTCCCTTCCACCCCCGCCATTAATGTAGAGAGCGGTGGAGGAGCTGCATCCAAGTGAAATATCTAGCTTGATTAGTTAGAGGTAGTAGGAGTAGTAACCGCCGCAATAAGCAAGCTACACCCATGCTTATTTGTTTTTACCCAGATTATGTTATACAGCCCTTATTGGTTGTTTATCTTCTCCCCTGCTGTTGAAGCAGAGAGCTATGCTGGATATGCATCGAAAGTGAAGTATCAGGCACATTTGGTTTGGGGTAGTAACCGCCGTGACAAGCCAGCTACTCCCCGCTTTGTGAGTGTGAATCCTTTTTTCTTCTCCCCTGCCGTTGAAGTTATGCTGGATATGCGTGAAGTATCAGTTTTTCTTTTCCCCTGCCGTTGAAGCAGAGAGCTATGCTGGAAATTCGTGATGTATCAGTCTTTCTCCGATGCCGTTGAAGTAGAGAGCCATGCTGGATATGCGTCGAGAGTGAAGTATCAGGTACATTTGGTTTGGGGTAGTAACCGCCGTAACAAGCCAGCTACTCCCCGCTTTGTGAGTGCGAACCCTTTTTTTCTTCTCCCCTGCCGTTTAAGCAGAGAGCTCTGCTGGATGTGTGAAGTAACAGTTTTTCTTTCCCTGCTGTTGAAGCAGAGAACTATGCTGGATATGCATTGAAAGTGAAGTATAAGAATGGAGTGATCAAGCTAGTTGAAAAGGCATCAGGAATAGATGAAGGTGGAGGTAGTAATCTGGATATTTGGTTTGGGGTAGTAACCCGCCGTAACAAGCCAGCTACTCCCGTCATTGTGAGTGCAAATCCTTTTTTCCACATTTCCTCATGCTGTTGAATCTTAGAGTGATGTTGGAGTCACAGTAACCATGTGTATGTTTATTGACTAAGGGTATTGTCTCCAGGCAGTAGCCATCATTCTGGCGAGTCACCCACTCTTCATTGGCGGCCTCTTGACTTTATGGATCCACAGTGTTTATCCCACGCCCCTTTGAAGTCCTTCACAGTTCTGGTCTTCACCACTTCCTCCGGAAGGGCATTCCAGGCATCCACCACCCTCTCCGTGAAGAAATACTTCCTGACATTGGTTCTGAATCTTCCTCCCTGGAGCTTCAAATCGTGACCCCTGGTTCTGCTGATTTTTTCTTATGGTAAAGGTTTGTCGTTGCCTTTGGATCATTAAAACCTTTCAAGTATCTGAAAGTCTGTATCATATCACCTCTGCTCCTCCTTTCCTCCAGGGTGTACATATTTAGATTCTTCAATCTCTCCTCGTACGTCATGCGATGAAGATCCTCCACCTTCCTGGTCGCCCTTCTCTGTACCGCTTCCATCTTGTCTTTGTCTTTTTGTAGATACGGTCTCCAGAACTGAACACAGTACTCCAGGTGAGGCCTCACCAAGGACCTGTACAAGGGAATAATCACTTCCCTTTTCTTACTCGATATTCCTCTCTCTATGCAGCCCAGCATTCTTCTGGCTTTTGCTATCGCCTTGTCGCATTGTTTCGCAGAACTTCATATCATTAGACACTATCACCCCAAGGTCCCTCTCCTGCTCCGTGCACGTCAGCCTTTCCCCCCCCATCGAATACAGTTCATTCGGATTTCCGCTCCCCATATGCATGACTTTGCACTTCTTGGCATTGAATCTCAGCTGCCATATCTTCGACCACTCTTCCAGTTTCCTTAGATCCCGTCTCATTCTCTCCACTCCTTCCGGCGTGTCCACTCTGTTGCAGATCTTAGTGTCATCCGCAAAAAGACAAACCTTACCTTCTATCCCGTCCGCAATGTCGCTCACAAAGATATTGAACAGGACGGTCCCAACACCGATCCTTGCGGTACACCGCTTAAAAACCGCTCTCTCTTCAGAGAAGGTTCCGTTTACCATCACACATTGTCTTCTGTCCGTCAACCAATTTGCAATCCAGGTCACCACCTTGTCACTCACTCCCAAGCTTCTCGTTTTATTCACCAGTCTCCTGTGCGGAACCGTATCAAAGCTTTGCTGAAATCCAAGTATATGACATCGAGCGCTCTTCCTTGGTCCAATTCCTTGGTTACCCAGTCAAAAAAGTCAATCAGATTTGTCTGACAGGATCTTCCCCTGGTGAATCCATGTTGCCTCTGGTCCATCAATTCTCCGGACTGTAGATAGTTCACTATTCTCCTCTTTCAGCAGAGACTCCATTACTTTTCCCACCACCGAAGTGAGGCTAACCGGCCTGTAGTTGCCAGCCTCCTCCCTGTTCCCACTCTTGTGAAGCGGGACCACCACCGCTCTTCTCCAGTCTCTCGGCACCACTCCCGTTTCTAGGGATCTATTGAACAGGTCACACAGCGGACCCGCCAGAACATCTCTGAGCTCCCTCAATATCCTTGGATGAATCCCATCAGGCCCCATGGCTTTGTCCACTTTCAGGTTCTTTAGCTCTTCCCACACATTTTCTACTGTAAAAGGATTTTCATCTATTCCACTTCCCTCCAGTTTCTTGTTGTGTAGAGATGGTCCTTCTCCAGGGTCTTCTTTAGTGAACACAGAGCTGAAGTATTCGTTTAATATTTCTGCCATTTCTTCGTCTGTCTCCACACATTGATCATTACCACCTTTCAATTTCACTATACCACTTTGGACCTTTCTCTTTTCGCTGATGTATCTGAAAAATGTTTTGTCACCATTTTTTATCTCCTTGGCAATCCTCTCTTCTGCTTGATTTTTTGCCAACTTGATTGTTTTCTTCGTCTCCCTCAGTTGATACAAATATTCTTCTTTGTGCTCCTCCCTTTGGGATCCTTTATATTTCTTGAATGCTGTTCTTTTAGCTTTAATTTTGTCAGCCACCTCCTTTGAGAACCAGATAGGTTTCAATTTTCTTTTGCTTTTCTTTATGTTTCTAACATATAGAGCAGTTGCCTTGGTGATTGCTCCTTTTAGATTGGTCCACTGCTGATCCACATCTCTCTCGTTCTCCCATCCTTTAAGTTCTTCCTCCAGGTACTTTCCCATTTCCTCAAAGTCTGTGTTTTTGAACTGTAAAACTCGGGTCTTTGTGGTTCTTTTCCCTATTCTATTAGTGATATTAAACCATACCGTTCGATGATCACTGCTGCTGAGGTGGGCGCCCACCTGGACATCTGAGACATTATCTGCATTATTGAGCAATAAGTCGAGTATAGCACCTTCTCTCGTGGGTTCCAACACCATTTGTTTGAACAAAGATACTTGCATGGCATCCATTATTGCTCTACTATTTTTAGTTTCTGCAGAGGGGATTTTCCAGTCTACATCTGGCATATTAAAGTCACCCACGATCACCACTTCTCCCTTCTTACCTATCTTATGGATGTCTTCAATCAGATCTCTGTCCAGCTCTTCCTTTTGGTTTGGAGGCCTGTAAACCACTCCAATATAAATGGACACTCCGTCATCTTTTTTTAGGTCGACCCATAGAGCTTCTTCTTTACCCCAACTTCCTTGTAGCTCAGATGCTTGGATGTTGTTTCTGACATAAAGAGCCACACCTCCCCCTTTTCTATCCTCTCTGTCCTTCCTTAACAAGTTATAGCCTGGTATTGTTGTATCCCATTCATGAGATTCTGTGAACCATGTTTCTGTGATAGCAACAATGTCCAATTCTGCCTCAGCCATTAGGGCCTGCAGATCTGGGATTTTATTTCCCAAACTATGAGCATTTGTGGTCATAGCCTTCCAGGTACTCTCTTTAAGGTCAAACAGTTTAGCCTGGGACAAGCTGGGTAAAGTAGGGCACTTCTGGACTGTTGCCTTTGCTTTTGGTCAATTGTTTTAAAAAACAGTCTTTATGCCCCAATTTATAGTTTGAACCGATTTTTTGTGCCAACTAACTCCAAGGGAGAGTTTAAAAGGTGTTTTAAAAGCTGGAGAGCTGTCTACTTGGAGGTTTCTTTTTTTGGTTTTTTTTTTTTTTTTTCCTTCTAGCTTTATTCAAACAGCAAATCAACTTACTATAAAGAAATGAAACACAGACTATAAAGAAAATTAAAAACAGACAGGAATAATCACAGAACCTTTCTACAGTAATAGTAATTACTTTCTACAGTATATATTGACTTCTACAGTATATATTGACTTCTTTTTGCTGTTTGAGGTGAATTGGAACTCTACTGTGTGTATAAGACAGGAGGAGTCAGCTTTTTAATTACGGTACATGTGTTCTAAGATTCGAGTGGGGGCATTTATTCAGTTAGT
The DNA here is from genome assembly GCF_901001135.1 of Rhinatrema bivittatum. Taxonomy (NCBI): domain Eukaryota; kingdom Metazoa; phylum Chordata; class Amphibia; order Gymnophiona; family Rhinatrematidae; genus Rhinatrema; species Rhinatrema bivittatum. The sequence continues at coordinate 40,546,730 of NC_042631.1, read as the reverse complement.
ATTGAATGAGACATTCACTTCTGTTACATTAGTTTGATATGCCATTTTCCATATGTAAATTAAAATGATAATTGACTCCACTAGATTAACGAGCTGAAAGGAGTTTACCTTAGACAAGATGTAGCTACATTCCCCATGGACTGTATAATGAGTTCCATCATAGGTAGTGAAGTGAGAACCTCCTTCTATAGAGCATGTCCTGGGGCATGGAAGATCCCTGCAGTTCCATTGGCCTCCAACACAATTGCTTAATAGAAATGGCAGAGGTATGAATTAGGACAAATGAAATGAGATGACTTGTCCATATCTCTCTACATATAGATCTCTCTCTCTCTGTTATATATACTGTATATAATATATATATATATATATATATATATATATATATATATATATAAATGTGTATATAAATATACACATTTATTTTGCTGTCACAATATTTCGATGAGCGGTAAAGGCCAGAATCAATCTGGGCTATGTCCACTAGAGCATTTTCTGGCATATTCAACTAAAAAAGCTGGTATTCAATTAACGTACCCAATATTTCCATCTATGCAGGGAAGTTTTCAGACAGGGAACTTGCAGGCCCATGAGTACTCCATGGTCCTTGGCGTTAAGAGGTCCCTGCACTATAGCTTGGGAGACCCCTAGTGTTATAACCCAGAGTTGGTGGTTTGGGTATGCTTTGGATAGTTTAAGAGTGCTGAACCACAGAGCAAATGAGCAGGAACTGTTGAGAGGAACAGGCCTGGTTTGCCAGGCCTGTGCCTAGGGTAGCAAACATCTGGAGGCAGTAGGACAACTGAAGATTTGCTGCTCTCTGCTGAGCAGAATCTCACTCATTCTTTTGCTTCTTGCTCCATCCCCTCCTAGTCAGCATGCAGGGAACAGAAGAAGAAGGGGCAAAGTTGGTGCAGAGAAAAAAAAAAGCTGCTTTGGTCCCTAATCCAGTCCCTCCTGCCCTATACAGGGAACAAGTGAGGGGATGAGGCTGGAGAAGACAGAGTAGAGAGAGAGATCATTTTGGGAAGGATAGGAGGAATTGGGAATCATGGTGGGGTGAGGAGAAGGGCTGGGTGATTGTTAATAATCATTTACATAGCAGATGTATTCTGTGCTGTCCAGAGATATATAATGGACAGTCCCTATTCATAAGATGGGATTGACTTGGGTGCATTTGTATATGTGTGTAAGAGAGAAGGGAATGTGGGTTAGGGGTGGAGGAGGGTGAACAAGATGGTATATATGTGCATGAGAGAGAATGGATTGGCACTAAGGCTGTGTTTGTGTGTGAGCATGGGTGGAAAGTAAGAGAGAGGATGGGGATGCAAGGGGGAGGAGGGCAGGGACACATTCCTCCTCTTTCCCTCTCTTTCCCTCTCTTCCCCTCTCCACCAATTCAAATTCTCCTTCCCTTGATTTTGGATTCTATTCCCCAGATCCTGTAACCTCTTCCTACCTCTCCCGTCTCCCCAGATCCTGGAATCCTCTCCCTACCCCGATCCCAAATTTTGCCTCCTCTGAAGCCCCTGCCACCTAACCTCTCCTTACTCAATCCCAAAATCTGCCTCCTGCCTCTTCCGCTATTCAAGATTTCTCATCTCCCATCCTCCCCAGTCTTTCTCGCTCTTCTCTCCCCCCATCTCCAGTCCCCTCAACTTTTCACCCTCTCTTCTATTCAGTCTCTGGTTAGCTCTCTTCTCTCTCTATCCCTGTTTCTCTCCCCCTCTCCATCTCTTCTTCCCATCCCCAAGTTCTTCTGTTTGTACTGATACTTGAGATCCTTTTCCTTCTTTTATTGACCCAGTAATTTCTGCCTGCTTTTTTGTTCTTCCAGCCCAGTTGGAACCAGAGCTGGGATCTGGTGCCATGAGCCTTCATTCACAACAATGAGAAATTTCTACTTACCTGATAATTTCCTTTTCCTTAATATAGACAGATGGATTCAGGACTAGTGGGTTATGCCCCTCTGCCAGCAAAAGGAGAAGGAACAAACAAATGTCACAGTATATATATTCCTGCAGTGACATCAGTCTGCCAGTATTCTCTTCAAAAGCCATCTATAGACAGACTAGCAAAAACTTGATTAATAACAGATAACCATTTCAGAACCTAACCAACAGGAAACACTGAACTCAGGCAAAAAATGTATGAATAGTAATCTAGGGACTGGATGAACACTTACGAGTAACCCCTGGAACACGCAGCCACACAGGAGGACCATAATAGAATCATTTGGCAGCCAAGGGCAGGAAGCTGAATCTATCTGCCTATATTAAGGGAAAGGAAATTATCAGGTAAGTAGTAACTTCTCATTTCCTAGCATCTAGACAGATGGATTCAGGACCAGTGGGATGTACTCAAGCTACTCCCGAATAGGGTGGGAGGCTGCCCTCATCCTAGTCAAAAACCACATGTGCAAAGCCTGTGTCCTCCCGGCCCTGCACATCCAAACGATAATACCTAAAAAGGTGTGCTCAGGCTCGGCAAATGTCGACGGGGGACAACAATCTAACCTCTGCCTATGACACTGCCTGAACATTAGTGGAATGAGCCTTAACCTGAGTAGGCAATGGTTTTTCAGCGGCTGCGACTACCCCCTTAATCCATCAAGCTATCGTAGCCTATGAAACCGGCTTGCTCTGTTTACCTCCACCATGAAGGACAAACAGGCTCTCTGTCTTTTGGAATGTTTTCGAAACCTCCAGATACCTCATGACATGTCTCTTGACATCCAAGGAACGCAACAGGCAATATTCTTCTGCATCTCCTTCTTTATCCAGAGATGGCAAGGAAATGGACTGATTCAAGTGAAAGTCTGAGACTAGGCAAGAAAGAAGGAACAGTATGCAGCTGTATCGCCCCTGGAGTCACCCGAAAGAATGGCTCCCAGGAAGTCAAGGCCTGCAGTTTGAAAAGTCAATGCACAGAACAGATTGCCACTGTAAACACCGTTTCAAGGTCAGTAACTGCAATGAAAGGCTACGCAGAGGTCAAAAGGTAGGGCCCGCAAAGAAATCCAACACCAGATTAAGTCTCCACAAAGGAACCCATAACCACAAGAGAGGACTAAGATGTTTCACTCCCGTCAAGAAACGGGCCACAGCAGGATGCGACAATAAGGATTCACCATTCACCTGGCCCTTGAAACAAGCAAGAGCGCTACCTGCACCTTCAAGGAATTAAGGGCTAAGTCTTTACTCAACCCATCCTGCAAAAACTGCAAAATGAACGGGAATCTAACTGAATGAGGAAGCAATCCTAGATTTTCACCCCAAGCCTCAAACACTCACCAAACTTGCCATAGGCTAAGGAAGTGGAGAACTTTCATAGCAAGGAGGCAATCACCGCAGTAGAATATCCACGCTTCAAAAAGCAAGCCCTCTCAAGGGCCAGCCCATAAGACAAAACCAAGTCAGATCTTCATGAAGGATAGGTCCCTGCTGCAACAGATTCCTGTGCGCTGGAAGACGGAGAGGGGAGTCTCCCAGGAGCCTTCACAGATCTGCATACCATGGTCTCCTGGGCCAAGCTGGTGCCACCAAAAGCACCATCCCCCTGTGGCCTTTGACCCTCCAAACTATTCTGCCCAACATGGTCCACAGAGGAAAGGCATACAGCAGCTTGTCCTCCAGCCAGACCTGCATGAGAGCATCGATACTCAAGGACCAGATCTCTCCAGCGACTGAAGAATTGAGGAACCTTTGCACTGCGAGAAGTTGCCAGCAGGTCTAGAAACAGAAGGCCCTAGTGATCCACTATCAGCTGAAATGCCTCGTCTGACAATACCCATTCTCCTGGGTCCAGACTCTCTCTGCTGAGAAAGCCTGCCTTTACATTGTCTCTTTCTGCAATGTGCAAGGCAGAGATCTCCTGAAGATGCACTTCCACCCATTCCATAAGTTGGTCTATGTCTGGTGACACTTGCTGGCTCTTGGTTCCTCCCTGCCGATTGATGTAAGCCACTGTCATTGCATTGTCCGACATTACCTGGACCGCTTGACCCTACAGCCTGCCACTGAACTGCAAACACGCCAACTGGACTGCCCGGGCTTCCAGCCAATTGATGTTCCAGAGAGACTCTTCTGTAGTCCAGTGCCCTTATGCCATTAGTTCCTGACAGTGAGTTCCCCAGCCCTGGAGGTGTAGAAACAGAAGGCCCTAGTGATCCACTATCAGCTGAAATGCCTCGTCTGACAATACCCATTCTCCTGGGTCCAGACTCTCTCTGTTGAGAAAGCCTGCCCTTACATTGTCTCTTCCTGCAACGTGCAAGGCTGAGATCTCCTGAAGATGCACTTCCACCCATTCCATAAGTTGGTCTATGTCTTGTGACACTTGCTGGCTCTTGGTTCCTCCCTGCCAATTGATGTAAGCCACCGTCATTGCATTGTCCAACATTACCTGGACCGCTCGACCCTACAGCCTGCCGCTGAACTGCAAACACGCCAACTGGACTGCCCGGGCTTCCAGCCGATTGATGTTCCAGAGAGACTCTACTGTAGTCCAGCGCCCTTATGCCATTAATTCCTGACAGTGAGTTCCCCAGCCCTGGAGGCTCGCAACTGTCGTGAGTACCAACCAGTCCAGTGATGTCAGGGAAACTCCCTTTCTCAGATGATCTGCTTGCAACCACCACTGGAGGTGAAAGGTCACCACTGGAGGTGAAAGGCCACCACTGAAGGTGAAAGCAGACTTCCATCGGCAGAAGGAGCTGAATCAAAAAGTCCTGAGACTACGGGTACCAACGAGACAGCAAGGAGCGTTAAGAGGCTGCATATGTGCCCTCGCCCACGGCACCACTTCCAGGGTTCTCACCATCAAACCGAATACCTGTAGATAGGACCACACTGACAGGAATACAGTGTTCACCAAAAGACACACCTGTGTCATCAACTTCTGAATACGAGCTTCTGGCAGGAAATCTTTGCCCTGCCTCATATCAAACCGAACACCCATGTACTCCAACGACTGAAAAGGCTGAAGGCTGCTCTTGGCTAGGTTCATCACCCAACCGAGCTCCTACAACAGGGAGATCACCTTGCGGGTCACCAGGCGGCTCTCTTCCAGAGACTTGGCCCAAATCAGCTAGACATCCAAATACGGGTGTATTAGGATTCCATCTTTTCTCAACTCTGCCACTGACATCACAATAACCTTGAAAAAAGTTGTGGGAGTGATGGTCAGACCAAAAGGCAGCACCTGAAACTGATAAAGTCACCCCAACACCGCGAAACGCAGAAATCGTTGGTGCTACAATCGGATGGGAATATGGAGGTATGCCTTGGACAGATCCAAGGAGGTCAGAAATTCCCCCTACTGCATGTCCATTATCACCTAGCACAATGTTTCCATGAGAAAATGAGTCACCTGCAAATGATGGTTGACCCCTTTGAGAACCAGGATGGGACGAAAGGAGCCCTCCTTCTTGGGCACAATGAAATAAATAGAATATTGACCCATATTTTCTTAAGACGTAGGTATTGGAACCACAGCCCTCAGACTGAGGAGCCTTGACAGTGTACACTTCACTGCCTGCTTCTTCTGTGGGGAGTGGCAGAGAGACAACATGAACACGTCCCGAGGAACACTGTGAAACTTCAGCGTATATCCTTCCCATATCACCCCCAGGACCCACTGAGACGATGTGATCTCGACCCACCTCTGATAAAAGAGAGATAGGCAACCCCCTATCTCCTGTTCCCGGGGGTGGATTGGCAAACCTTCATTGGGAGCCTTGGGAGGTTCCACTACCGAGCCTGTGCTTCGCTTGGGCTGAGTGGTACGAAAGGACTGAGACCTGCCGAAAGGTTGAGTCCTCTGAAAAGTCGTCCCTCATACCAAAGGGGCGCAAAAACTGCTTTTTTCCTCTGGCAATCGAGGGGATTCATCCCACTTGCTGGCCAATTTCTCCAACTCACTCCCAAAACCAGAGCGAGCTTTTAAAAGGCAATTTCGTAAGGTTAGCTTTGGAGGTTGCTTCGGCTGACAATTTCTCAGCCATAACTGATGCCTGGCTGCTATTACTGAAGCCACTCCTTTGGCCGAGGGGAGGACCAAATCGAAGCCTCCATCTGCTAAAAAGGCGGAGGCGGGTTCCATAACTGCCCTGGAATTCACTTCAGAGTCATCAAGCTCCTGAGAGAAAAGCAAATGAGCGAACCACCAGGGAACAACATGAAGCTATCTGCAATGTCATTGCCACTGCTTTAAATGTTTGCTTAAGGATGGCCTCAATCCACCTTTCATGCACATCCTTCAAGGCCGCTCCTCCCTCCACGGAGATAGTCTTCCATTTAGAGATGGCACAGACAAGTGCATCCACTTTTGGAAAACGCAAGCGCTCTCTCACCACTGGATCCAGGGGGTACAGGCCTTCAAAACCCGATCCCCTTTAAAATTAGATTCTGGGGCACCGCAGTCAAGATCAATTCTTGAATGACCTTTTTTTTTTTAATTTGTTTAGCACAGACATGAAATCAGCCCCAGGTACTCCCAGCATCTTTAATGTCTAGGAAATCAGAGCCGTGACCTCATCTCTATGAAGGAACACAACATGGTCCTATATGGTTCTAGACCCAGAGGAATTGCCCATTCATCCAGAGAGGCAGGATTAGCCTCATCATCCAGATCCCTATCAGGAAGTCCTGCTGCCGATCTAGGCATACCTCAGTGCTCAACCGTAGTACCAGGAGAGAAGGAGGTCACCATCTGCGACTCTGGCCTGGCAAGATTGTTTGTGGCTGAGGACTGCGCCTGAGCAAGGGTCAGAAGAATCCATGCCAAGGCCCGGGGACAGGAGTCCTGCACACACTGAACTACCTTTCCCTGCTGACGACCAGTTAAGGGAGCCCCAAGATCAGGCAACTCTTTGGCAGCTCTTTCTCCATTTCCGCACCAGGCTGGGAAGAACCGAGCTTAGTAAAATCAGAAGGGAGTAAATCCCCCTGAACCTCCAAGCAGTACCAGGCTGAGATGCCCGAATATGGCATTCCACACACAGGGCAAGGCGCTTATTGTTATTATTATTTTATTTTACTACAGGTGCCATTCACAACACTGTGCTGAAATAAGCGCCCACCTGATCTCCAGCAGGACACTCAGGGAATGCTCATAAAAGCAAGCACATTCATGTGTATGAGCATAAAAAAGGGCGTGTGTGTGCATGAATAATTTGGGCGCCTTGTAGGCATTCTTATATGGCGCCGAATTAGATGCCTAGCCAGGCGCTCAACTAGGTGCACAAACCAACGCACAAGGCCGCACAATCTGACAGAACTGCAGGGGGCAGTATATGGCGCACAAAAAAAAGCGTGCAAAGGTGCCATGTGGCCTACCATGCAGTGAACCTGCCAAGCCTCAGAGCGGGGCCTAGCCGCAAAGGCTGCTCAACCCACCAGGTTGTCCTCCCCATCCCGAACACCATCGGAGACGGGAACAGTCGTTGGATCGCTCGCCGAGCATGGAGACTGGAAGGGGGAAGGCAGGAACCCTAATTAACTCCCCTTCTCTTATTAAACCAATTTAAAAAACTTTACCTGAGCTCAGCCCAACCCAGATGAATGCAAGTACGGTCTCCAGCTGCAAGAGACGATGGTATATACAGTCACCTCCGCACTCAGCTTCTTGCACCCACTTGCCTTTCAGCTTTTTTTTTACAGCTGTCCACGCCAGCTCAAAGGCCAGCTACCGGACTAAGGTACTCATCTGAGGGACCAGGGAAATCACCTCAGGAATTCTCAACTGGGGGAGGGAATAAATGGTATCACTGCAAGACAGCGGGGCGAATTAAACTTCCTTGTTTCTTTCTCCTCTAAAACTTGAAGCAATCCCCAGTAGGGCAGATGCACATCCACCATATGCTGGAGACGGAGAATACTGGCAGGCTGATGTCACTGTAGGAGTATATATATTGTGACATCCATTTGCTCTGTCTCCATCTGCTGATAGAGGTGCATACCCCACTGGTCCTGAATCCATCTGTCTAGATGCTAGGAAATCCAGGGATTTTTTTAAACCTACGATACCTGTTCAACATACCTCATCTGATCATTGCAAGGATAATCCTGAGCTGGGAGCCATGCAGGCTCCTTCCAGAACCGTGCAAACACAAGAGCCGAATCCGACACTACGTGTCACCTTAAAGCCATGACCATCAATCCCTTGCCCCTGGGTGATGTGGATGCTACCTCCACAGCATCCCCAGCTGACCTGGCGAGTGGAAAGGGTCGAATCAGGACCCCATGGCAGTGCACGGCACTTGCCATCAGAGCCACCAGGCCTGCCCTTCAGATCCCTTTTCCTTATTCAATAAATGTAAAATAAATTATACAGACACAAGTGTAACAGATATAAAAATGGTATGGAATCATTTTCCTTACTAAGAACATAAGAACATGCCATACTGGGTCAGACCAAGGGTCCATCAAGCCCAGCATCCTGTTTCCAACAGTGGCCAATCCAGGCTGTGGATTGGCCACTGTGTTCTGCTGGAATATGCCCTCGTGGTCTAATTGTGAGTGAATCTGCTCTGGGTGCATTTTTATTCTTTCACACTTGTATGGGTTGCTGGACCCTTCCATTGTGTTACCTGCAGGGGAGTCAGGCTGCTCTGTCTGTTTATTTCCAGGAATAATCGAAAGTCTTTACTCGTTTTGTATAGTCTGTCTCATAATATGATAGTTGTAATAATGCAGCAGAATCTTATTCTGTTATTAAGTCAATTCTGAGCATGAGTTAATTTGTTGGGAAATTCCTCATCCCAACCCCATGCTTCCCTCCTCAAGCTGCTGGGTCAGAGGTGAGAGAGTAAACTCCTCCTAACTTCTGACCAGATAAGATGTGTAAATTAACTTCTCTTGTTTCTTGAGCATAGAGAACAATAGAAATGGATGTTTTGCCACCCTTCCTGACTCCATGGGAAGTCGGGAGTTCAGCATGCAGCAACATTTTAGCAGGCTGCATTTCTGTGCCCTGATTAGCAGGGGAAATGTATTGCCATTTGCTTCTCTTGTGTGTATTTTGTTACTTTATGGGGTTAACATTCAAAAGAATGTATGCACATAAACCTCAGTTTATGCATGTAAATCAGCTTTTGAAAGTGTGGAGTTTGTGCATGGAAAAGCAGACAGGTAACTCGATTCCATGCAAACATTTCCTTGCATTCACAGAAGGTGTTGTGGGGTGGAGTTGGAGCAGTAAAGCATTTATACCCACAGACCTTTGCTTTCCAGTGGCTGTTTGCAATTGTGTTAAATTGCAGGAAGACCTTGTGAAACTGGAAAATTGGGCATCCAAATGGCAGATGAAATTTAATGTGGATAAGTGCAAGGTGATGCATATAGGGAAAAATAACCCATGCTATAATTACACAATGTTGGGTTCCATATTAGGTGCTACAACCCAAGAAAGAGATCTAGGCGTCATAGTGGATAACACATTGAAATCGTCGGTTCAGTGTGCTGCGGCAGTCAAAAAAGCAAACAGAATGTGGGAATTATTAGAAAGGGAATGGTGAATAAAACGGAAAATATCATAATGCCTCTGTATCGCTCCATGGTGAGACCGCACCTTGAATACCGTGTACAATTCTGGTCGCCGCATCTCAAAAAAGATATAGTTGCAATGGAGAAGGTACAGAGAAGGGCGACCAAAATGATAAGGGGAATGGAACAGCTCCCCTATGAGGAAAGACTAAAGAGGTTAGGACTTTTCAGTTTGGAGAAGAGACGGCTGAGGGGGGATATGATAGAGATGTTTAAAATCATGAGAGGTCTAGAACGGGTAGATGTGAATTGGTTTGCTCTTTCAGATAATAGAAAGACTAGGGGGCACTCCATGAAGTTAGCATGGGGCACATTTAAAACTAATCGGAGAAAGTTCTTTTTCACTCAACACACAATAAAACTCTGGAATTTGTTGCCAGAGGATGTGGTTAGTGCAGTTAGTATAGCTGTGTTTAAAAAAAGGATTGGATATGTTCTTGGAGGAGAAGTCTATTACCTGCTATTAATTAAGTTGACTTGAAAATCACTGCTATTACTAGCAACAGTAACATGGAATAGACTTAGTTTTTGGGTACTTGCCAGGTTCTTATGGCCTGGATTGGCCACTGTTGGAAACAGGATGCTGGGCTTGATGGACCCTTGGTCTGACCCAGTATGGCATGTTCTTATGTTCTTATGTTCCCATGTTTAAAATAATCTACTATCTGGTCACTTGCTGTGTTTTCCTGTAACACAAAGGTAATGACCTCTGACCAAATAACTCAAGGGTAGTCAGCTCCAGTCATCGACAGCCACAAACAGATCAGGCTTTCAGGATATCCACAATGAATATGCATGATATAGATTTGCATAGAGTGGAGGCAGTGCATGCATATTCATTGTGGAAAACCTGATGACCAAGCCCGTTTTGGCTCTCGAGGACCGGAGATGACCACCCCTGAAATAACCATCCAAGAAAATCCTGCTGACTGTTCTGACATCTGTCCTGTGGTACAGCATGTGGAAAGTACTGCTGGCTGAGCTGCTTGAAGCCATCATCTCCAGATACTAGGTGTCACCTTAATGTAATGGTCATGACTTCTTGGGGGCTGTAAATGCTACCTCCGCAGCATCCCCGTTATTTCCACTGCTCTCTACTTTCAGAACAGTATTCATGGACTGTTTTCTGTAATAGACAGCCTGTACATACAGTACATTTTACTTGTAAATGAAATCGGGTCACCAGAAGGGTGACCTGCACTTATTCTACTTTCTGACAGTGGCGTTACAGACTGCCACAGAGAGGACCAGTTATCCTTTACAATGTGTGCATTCCACCCGGGGGTTCACTATAACATCTGAATGACCACGGAAACAAATCCTAAAGTCGATCAGGACAGTTCCTCGAATACCACGGTTACAGTTAGTAGACAGTATTCTCCCAGATCTTTTAAAATAGCATAATAGATGACAGCAGAAAAAGATCAACAGGACCTATCCAGTCTGCCCAGTTATTCTGGTCTACATAGCTAAGGATAGAACTCATCTGCCAGCTACAGAAGCTTGTAGACGCTTTTTATCCAAGTTTGTTTCTTTCTTCATCTTTGGTTCTCCTCCATCCTGGGCAGTTTATTATGTTTCCATAGCCAGTCCAACATCCATCATTCCTCCCTCCCCTCCGCTTCCATCATCATACCCCAAATCTTGCAATGATACATGTAGCCACCAAAACCAGTTTAGCCACTGCCCTAACATCTGACTGCCTATGTTCCTGTGGTCATTATACATAGTATCAAACCACCAACCTGTCAACACTGACCTGGTTGGTTGCTGGGGAGCTGTGGTCTGCTGGTACCAACTTGGCTACCCCGTGGCCTGCTGACTCATCAGGTTTACTCAGCCTCTCAGCCCTGTTCCTACTATTGCTGTTCCCATGTGACACAAGGATGGCCACTGCTGGCCTCCCTCACCTCCACTGGTTGACTCTTCCTGGCTTTGTCAACCTCCCCTTTGATTCTTACAGTCCCAAACGTAATTCATTATTGATGCCCTCTTCCATTTTCTTACCATCAAGTTTGGTAGCATCCATTGAGCCTCCAAACCTAATGAGGCCAAAATCATCTGGCTTCCCTCTGCTCATTAATGTTTAAGAAGTAACCATGGTCTTGAAAGCCTGAAGCAGCCGTACCAGCGCTGTTGGCTTACATTGCCCTGTGCAGGGTAGTTGTGGTTTAACCATAGCAGCCTAATGCAGTCCTGTGGTTACATTTTAACCAGGCCTGGTGCAGCTGTATCTCCACTCTCTGACCTTTAACCTGTGTTTTCCTCTACCTCTCTCCATTTCATATATGAGCAAGCACTCAAGCCCCCTCCTTCATTTCCTTCACATGTACTATCTGTTACCAGCCCTTAACATTGTGCTGCATGTCCTTCCCAAGTATGTTTAAATTGTTTTCTGGTGTTGGTACACTTACAGAAGAACCCTGACCTTTCTGCTTGCAGTAACAAGACAAGCCCGAGGTAGAAGGTTCTCAAAGAAAATCAGAGGAAAGGTAAATGAGATAGACATTGTGCAAAGGATGAGCAAGACAGTGTGAAACTTGGGAAAGTAAAGGACGGAGAAAGGCGAATGAAAGAAAATATTTTGGAATGGACATGTTGTTGAACTAGGCTTCAGAGAAGGGACCGAAGCAAATGGGAAAAGGCGTACATTAGCCAGCTATAAGAGTCACACATGAAATAGTCATCGAATGTAGAAAGTTACCAGGAGCGGCATGGGGTACTGTATCCTGTCCCGGGAGCATAGTTCTCGCCATTGTAGATGCAGTAGCAGTTTGCTTGTGGGATGCAGCCAGAGTGGTTGATGTCATCAAGTAAAGTACCTAAAGCCAAAAGAGAAAATCCACACTGAGTTATAGGAATATTGTCAGTTGTGTTGTACTCTGTACTGCTTACAATAATGGTGCATTGCTTTATGGAAGGTGCAATTGCATTATGTGTTTATTTTGATCTCTTTCCATTGGGGAGTGCATCACCATCCATATTTCCTACAGGTATTGGGGCTTCTGCAGCCTGATCTCATGCCTGATTTGCTTGCTCTCCCTGTGAATTTCCTCTCAAGATGATGCCACAAAATAACCAGGGAGCCTGATCCTCGGTAACTTCAGTAGGTTTCAGACTACCCAACTTGTCTCCTTGTGGAGCGCCTTCATTTATTTTGCAGTTATAGCCAGAAGCAGTGTTTGATATTTTATTGGCTGCCTCCTCTATTTCTCGTCATGCTCAAGAGTCCTGCATCACAACTGTGACATACAAGTGATCTTGGGACGTCCCTGAGACTTTAGGACAAACATGGACAAATGGACATTGGACAGGGGTCCAGCCAAATGAGGGGGAAGAGATTGCCCAAACTAATTTGACAGCAGGGACATTTCCAAAAAGGATTTAAGGATAAAAACATGGCACTAAACAATCGTGTGTTCGCCACAGCAGGCCCAAAACTCTGGAATTCACTACCTGAGATGTTACATGTGATATCAGATAGAAAGAGATTTAAATGTGAGCTAAAAACATGGCTATTCAAAAACGCATATAACCTGGAACAGAAAGTAAAGAACCACAGTAATAAGAATGACAAAAGATACGAATGGAAGAATGAAGAATAAATCACCTAATAAATATGCGAGAACTCTGCACAACATACTAACTGCTATGTGACATCTTTAGTATAAATTGATGTATATATTTCTCAAATGTTCTAGATAGTTATTATGGAATGAACATTTAATTTGATGCATGCTTATGAATACAAGCCAGTAACCCATCTTTAATTGTTGACTTCATAAACTGTTGGGATATTTGCATGGAACAATGGCATATAAAACATTTAAATAAATAAAGTGGCCCAATGAATTTGTGTGATAAGGTAATACCCATGCATGAAGGCAGAAAATTTTCACAAGTATCTTGTAAATCTCTCATCTTATTCACTGCCCATAGGAATGAAACATTTAGCTAGGAAGCAATAATCATGTGCAGAATTCTCTCTTTTTCAATATTTATTGGAGTCTAGAATTATACAATAACACATTTTTTCCTGGTAGTTTACTGAAGAATAGGTTTGCCAGTTTCGGGGAAGAAAAACTTGGTACATCCAGAGGGGAGCAGCACCGGTGCGTGCACTCTTTGGCCCTTGCAAGGCTGTGATCTGTTCCGAGCAGCAAGAGGAAGCAAATCTACATGCTGCTCCCAGATGTTTGACATGCTAGGCCCAGACCTTGCATGCCTGTTCAGAAATGTTTTTCTTTGATTTATATTCCACTTTTTCAGGCCTGCAGAGCCTCCCCTCCCATACACAATCCCCAGAGCTTGCCAATCTGGTCCGATACACATCCCCCCATACGTATTCCCCGAAATCCCTCCCCATATACATCCTCCAGCACCTTCCAAAATACATAACCCCACCTATGCTCAGCCCCGCAGACACATCCCCCATAATCCCCTCCAATTTATCTGGTGCTGTGACTCCTGCTTTCTCTGCCTGCAGCAAGATTTGAGTGGGGAATCCTAGGTCCAGAGAAAGGTGCACTGTGTCTGCAGCCCATCCCCCTTCTGCTCATACAGTAGCAGGGAATGAGTGGGGACAGGAAGTGAGTGGGAGCTTCAGAGAGCAGCCATTGCCTTCTTCTATCCACCAGCTGTCCGTTCTTTAACACAGCAGGCCAGCAGCAAAAAAAGCAGTTCAAAATCAACTTTTCTATTGCTGGTTTTGAACTCATGCCTGCAACCAGCAAGGCCGAATGAATCCAGCCAGTTGGGAACCCTATTAAAAGATTATGGATGTACATTGAGCCTTTTTTCTCACAGATTTAGAACTCTGCATGCATAGGTGCTCTTGGGAGGGGAAAGTAGTATTGGAGTGTGTAAGGGAGAGGGTTTACCTGGGTGCCCCTATCCAGTTCCTCCCCCTTTTACATCATCCCTTCCCATGGCTTCTTCTCAGTCCTCACCTCACCTTACCTCCTGCTATGGAAGCAATGCAGAGCCTGTGAGTTGGCATCCCCTCCTGCCACGTAGGTTCCCTGTTACTAAACCCATGCAATAGATGTGGTCACTGCAGAGCCTGTGACTGCACGCTGGCTTATATGCTCCAGATTCATTGATCAAGCTCATCCATTGTGGGTAACGTGCTGCCTGTGGGCTTAAACTCAGGATCAGCACCCTGGTGGTAAGATCGTGAAGTGCCTTAACAATTTGGCACTGGAAGCAATTGCCTAGTTTGCCTAGGCGAGAATCCACAACTGTCAGAAAGAATTCAGAAAACTGGCTTGAGAAGTGATAAGCTTCATACTTCCTGACTCCACTCTGCACTTCCATGTCAACATGGATTAGAACCTTCTGTAGCAACCTACAGGAAACCTACAGTGAGGGGAACCTGCAAGCTGTGACACCAGTTGCTAAGGGGAAAGGTTTTTAGGGGATACACACAAGAAGCAGCTTGTAAACTTCAGACTGTGAGTAACCTTATGCACAAGTTTTAATAAAGAAACATTTCTAATAGCTAGAAAGGAGTCTAGGTCTTATTAAACAATGTGCTGTGCATCAAATAATTACAAGGAGAACAACAAATTATTTCTTTGATTTATGTCAGCTATGTTATGTGAAATTAATTAGTATACTTTGTTTGCAGCATGAATGAAACATAGAAAGTATGCTTTTTAATTGTAAACAGTTTGTCCTTTAAGATTGTAGAAATGTGTATCATGCTATGAATATTCACAAGAAGCTGCAAATATCTCTAAAATACACCCCACCCTCTCGACTTTGATAGTGACATTCACTAATATCTCCACAAATATCTGTGGTTTTCATGGGCTTCTGTAATGTCTATTAGGCTGGCCCTGCACCGTGACACTTCTTACATATCCTGCATTTTCAGGCCGATACAGTAAAGCGCGGCTGCGGTTACCCTGTTTCTAACCCGCTTTGTACGCACAATTTGGATGCATATGTCTAACCCGCAATTCAGTATCCGGTTTTACGCGTCCTTACCGCTTCTTGAAATTGACGCATATCCCTTTCCGCCCGCCGCATGTATATCATATGTTAATGATCGGATTAGCTATTCCCTCTGTAACCGTCTCTAAAAGTCAGTAAGGAGGTCCAGACAACTGATCCGTAAAGTCACCTCCAATACAGTAACATGCACCCAGATTATCGCCTTTTTAACCAGCTATTTTGCTGCGTCGTAAACCTGCAGATTTACCGCCTACCCTGACCCTGGCGTTAGTGTGGTGAACTTAGCCGCCCAGTCCCAAACCAACCCAATCCACAGAAAAAAATGCTTCTCGCACAAGGGGGAAAAATTATTACAAAAAATAAAGCAAGGCGCAGGGCGAAAATCATTTCTGTATTACGCTCGGGCATTGCCAGCTTGACAAGCGTCAGGAAAGCCCCAGCAGCCGGTGATTGGCGGCAGGGATCGCAACAAAGCACCTGTGCGCGCAGCTCCGATTTTCCGCCACCTTCGGACGGGCAAGAGAGAGACGAAATTTCACGGGCAAACTTCCCCCCGGCCCCCGCTCACCTGCCCTGGCCGCGGCCACGCAAGCCCCCAGCAGCAGCAGCAGAAGGGCGTCCATGGGTGCCAGTCTCCCGTGCGGGCGCGCTGACAGCTCCGGAGCAACCCCAGTCCTCTCTCCCCTCCTACTGAGGCGCACACCGCGGCTCCCCTGCCTCCCGGGGGCAGCCGGCGGCGAGAGCGGCTTCAGCCGCTCGGGGCAGACCGGGCGCTGAAGCATACGAGGCGGCTTCCAGCAGCCCCCGCCGGCGAAGGTGCATGAACGCACGCCGCGACCTGAGCGCCCGGCTGGACGTCCGAGGTCACGGCGTGCGCTCATGCACCTTCGCCGGCGAGGGCTGCTGGAAGCCGCCTCGCGTGGGGAGTGCCCGATCCGCACCGGGCTGCTGAAGCCGCTCTCGCCGCCGGCTGCCCCCGGGAGGCAGGGGAGCCGCGGTGCGCACCTCGGGAGGAGGGGAGAGAGGACTGGGGCTGCTCCGGAGCTGTCAGCGCGCCCGCATGGGAGACTGGCGCCCATGGACGCCCTTCTGCTGCTGCTGCTGGTGGCTTGCGTGGCCGCGGCCAGGGCAATTGAGCGGGGGCTGGGGGAAAGTTTGCCCGTGAAATTTCGTCTCTCTCTTGCTCTTCCGAAGGAGGCGGAAAATCGGAGCTGTGCGCACAGGTGCTTTGTTGTGCTCCCTGGCGCCGATCGCTGGCTGCTGGGGCTTGCTGGCGCCGGGCGCTCAAGGCAGCGGGGTCTGTAGGAGAACCATCCACTTTCCTGGTGGAATGACATTTCAAATGACATTTGAAATGACAGGTACCAGCGCACCCAGGATACTGTATAGGCGCTGTATAGCGCTCTATACAGTAAAATGGATTGCGCACGCCTACCGCTTCATGGACGCGCTTTGGACGCAGCTTGCATTTGCGTCTCATTTGAATACTGTATCAAGCGGTATGTGATCCAAACTGTGCGCACGGCAAATGAGGGTGCGCCCGGCACTGCTGCACTCTTTCTTACTGTATCGGCCTGTTTGTTAGATAAAAGAGGAGTATCGATATATTGATTCTTTCAGACTGAAGAGGGGCAAGCCAGATGACCAATGAATTTTCAACTGTTGCATGTATTCCAATAATTAGGAAACAGACTGAAAGCAACCATTAATTTTTTTTTATTGTAATCCACCTTGGGGTTAATTAAATCAAATTTTAATAGATATATTGTAATGTTTTGTCTTAGGAAAGGTTGTGTGAGTCACAGTGTTAGAGCACGTGTTCCTGTTCAAACCCAGATCAGTCCAGACATGTGGATTTTGCATCCCTACCAGCAGATGGAGGCAGAGAACAAAACTTTGAGGCATTGCTACATATCTGTGAGTGCCACCTGTAGTCCCTCTGTATTTCTCTGACTCCAGCAGTCTGACAAAAAAAAATATATATAGAAAGAGAAAAGATTTGGATTTAGGAAACTGGACTAAGGCTCACTGAGATGTTAGGTATCTTTCTGGACTATGCCTCAGTTGAGCCGGGCAACTGGGGGAGGGGTTGGAAACCTCTGCCTGCTGTAGCCTGCTGCCTCCGGAGGCCTTGATAGCCAGGGGACTGGCTCTCTCTCTGCCTCAAGATCTCTTCCTGCCAGTTGAAGTTTTCTGGTCAGAGGGAAGTAATTCTGTTTTTTGTTTCTTTTATATTAAGTTAAAAAAACAAAACAAAAAAGGAGGTAGTTTTCGGATCAGGAGTTTCAGTCTGCAGCTTGGCGACTGGGGCATTTTGTCAACAGGAACTGCCGGGGTCAGCAGAAGGGAGAAAAAGAGGAGCCCGCTTTGGTTTCCCAGGCGGAGGAGCCGGTTGCACGGAGCAGGTATGCCACATGTGCGGCTTGATTCGGGGCATCGGTGAGCTCAGGCTGCGATTGTGTCTTTAGCGGCCATGTGGGAAATGGTGCCGAAACTGCACATGGCAGCATGCAAGGCATGTGGGCTGTGGTCGGGGAGGCTCAATTCCTGCTCCCTCTGTTCCAGCTGCACGTTGGAAAGAGGGTACTTTCACGGAAGCAATGATGGAAAATAGGGCCTACAACTTACTTTGCATTCACGCTGGCGATGAGTGGAAAACAGCCTTCAGCACCCGGGACGGTCACTTTGCCGAGGTCCCTGACATTGCTACTACCAGACTGCCTCACTACTGCCACCTCTGGTGGTACTCTTCAAGCTGTATAATAAAGAACTAATTGTGTTTGTGCGTTCTGAGCCTAGCCTAGTACTTTGGCTCCTCACGGGGCTCCTCCCCATGGTCATCTGCCACAGTACCCAAGGATCCACCCAAACACCGCTTAACCATAACAGGAATAGCGGTATCTCACTTCATAGGAGTGGACAATTTGCAAGCAGATTTCCTCAGCAGGCAACAACCAGATCCAGGGGAATTGGAGCTGTCCTTGTAGGCCTGGGATCGGATTTCTGCATGATGAGGCATTCCTCAGCTGGATCTCATGGCAATGCATGCCAACACTAAGGTGGCAAGATTTTTCAATCGCAGATGGGAGATCGGTTTAGAAGGCCTGAATGCTCTAGTGTGCCCGTGACCGAAGGGAATTTTACTGTATATGTTTCCTCCTTGGCCACTCATCGGTCGAGTTTTGCAGTGCATAGACATGTACCCAGGGAAGATGGTGCTGGTAGTGCTGGAATGGCCACATCAGCCATGGTTCGCGGATCTAGTGTATCTTGCAACAGACAGGCCCCTCAGGTTGGCTTACCTGCCAGGATTGCTGCAACAAGGATCCATACTTTCAGATCAGGAGGATTGCTTTTGTCTTGCAGCTTTGGCTTTTGAGAGGCGGAGGTTGTACCTGAAAGGATATTCGGAACTAGTAATTTCCACATTACTCCAGGCTGGAAGACCTTCTACTTCTATAAGGGTCTGGATGGTGTTTTGAGTCCTGGTGTCTTCGACAATGAGTGGATCCCCTTACTGTGGGTATCCCTCACATTTTGGCCTTTCTACAGCAGGAGTTGTCTAAGGGTCTAGCTTATAGCTCACTCCGGGTCCAGGTTTCAGCCTTGGGTTGTCTTAGGGGCAAGTTGCACGGGAGGTCTTTGGTCTCTCATCCTGATGTGGTTCGATTCCTGAAGGGTGTTAAGCATTTGTGTCCTCCGGTTCGAAAATTATGCCCAAATTGCAACTTCAACTTTGTTTTGTGGGTGCTCTGTGGGGTGCCGTTTGAGCCATTAAGATGAGCGTTTTTGAAGGATCGGACTTTAAAGACAGTCTTTTTGATGGCCATATGTTCAGCCAGGCGGATTTCAGAGCTTCAGGCTCAGTCTTGTAGGGATCCTTTTGTTCATATTGCTAACAATAGGGTGATGTTGCCTTCGGTCCCCTCTTTCTAGCCGAATGTGTTTTCTCCCTTCCATATGAATCAGATGGTAGAACTTCCAGCATTTCCGGAGTGGTCTAGGGAGCCCCCGCAGGATAGAGATCTTCATCTATTGGATATACATCGGACTCTGTTATGTTATCTGAAGGCCACTAACAGTTTTCGGTGGTTGGATCACCTGTTTGTGTTGTTCGGTGGAACAAAGAAAGGAGATAAAGCTTCTAAAGCTACACTATCTTGATAGCTGAAGGAAACCATTTGCTCGGCTTATATTTGTAAGGGTTGCAAATTTCCAGTAGGCCTGAGGACACAATCTACAAGAAAGCAGGCAGCCTCTTGGGCGGAGTGTCAGCTGGTGTCTCCTCAGGAGATATGTAAGGCTATGGTGTGGTCCTCGCTTCATACTTTCACCAAGCATTACTGATTGGATGTTTGGGTACAGGAAGATACAACTTTTGGTGAAAGTGTTCTACGCGTGGGTCTTTTGGGCTCCTGCTCAGTATAGAGGTGCTTGGGTACATCCCACTTTTCTGGACTGATCTGGGTATGAACAGGAAAGGAAAATTGGTTCCTACCAGCCAATTTTCGTTCCTGTAATACCATAGATTAGTTCAGAGACCTGTCCCGTTACTGCCGAAAGACTGAATTTCCTGATGGTGGTTTACACCTTATATCAGAGATGTTTGCAATCAGTACATACGTTGAGAGTTGTTTTTTGAATTAAGTGTTTATCAAGGTGTTTTTTTTCTGGAAATATGAGAGGCTTCAGTTAAGGAGATTCCAACCCTCTGTTTCCTGTTTGCCCTGAAATGGGGAATGGTAGCTACTCTATGGCTTGGGTACAGGTCAATACTGAGGGACTGTAGGTGGCACTCTTGGATATGTAGCAGTGCCTCAAAGTTTTGTTCTCTGCCTCCATCTGCTGATAGGGATGCAAAACCCACTTGTCTAGACTGATATGTGGTATTACAGGAACAAAAATTAGCAGGTAAGAACCAATTTTCCTATCCTGTGGCCTGACAGCTTTCATAATGCTACTAATTATTGTTGAACACAAACTGAAGAATGAAATGTGGATGAAGAATTAAACATTCATACTTTTGTAACAAAATAAAATAAATATATAGTGCAATAAATAATTAATATTTTATGTTTGTAATACAGCACCCGGGGGTATAGAAATTTTGCCACCCAGTATATTTCCTAAGGCAATGTTTCCCACTGATGTGCCTTCAGACCTGTTCACCATTGCCTGATGCTCAGATCCAGCCCAGCATCTGGACCTTGCAGCAACAAGAGTCATCAGTGGTGACTCTTAAGAGTAGGAGCTCTATTTTGAGAACATGTTTTAATCGTGCATCCCTCTTGTATCTGGCTGCAGCATGAGCCCCCAGAATGTGATAATTAATGGGCAGCATGTAGGGCATGGATAGCTGAGACTCACATTGTGCACCACACCTCCCATCATTGACTCCTCCCAGCTTCTTTCTTATCCCTAGGCTGAGTGAGATGGTGAGAGTGTGCACTGAGCACTTGATGTGACTCACTTTCAGGCCGATGGAATATCATGCGCTGAGCCTAGTGCTTGGACGTGGATTTTGGATGTGCATCCCTAACTCCTGACACAGTAAGAGCATTAGTACGTCCAAAATTGTGCATAGCTAACAGTGCTCATCACATGTAAATTACATGTAGATGAGGCTATTATCCCACGATGCAAAAAATCCCCGTGCGCAGGAGGCACATTTTTTAACCCGGTAAATTTTACGCCTGCACAGAGCAGGCGTAAGGTCTTCCCATGCACAAAAAAACTGCTTTTCTGTGGTTCCTTCTGCTTAGTATTGTCATGATATTATGTAGGAAGAAGCACAGAAAACAGCACCATTCAAAAAAAAAGTCTTGACGTAAAAAAATTAATTTTCGGGGCGCACAATATACACACTCAGGGCTGTGTGCATTTTGCATGCATATTGTGGCAGTAAATTAGCTGCTGCGGGATAAAAAGGACGCTCATAAATTGAGCATCTGTTTTGGTAACCTCCACACACAGGGCACTTAATATTAATTTATTCATTGCTTCACTTACTGCCGATTGGGCCATTCACTGTCACGTGTCAGTGAAAAGGACCAATCGGGTATAGCCCTGCTGGGAGGGTGGCGAAGGAGCTCTGGCCAGGCTGTTGTGGACGCACAGCCATTCTCCTGGGCACCCAATGCAGAGTGCTAGGGATGCACAAATTATCCATTGCGCGTCCCTTTTAGCGCAGCAGCTCGTTTGTGTATTGCATGAGTGCCCAGGAAAGGTGGATGTGCGCAGGTTGAAAAAACTTTGGACGTATGTTTTTTATGCGCATAATATTGCATTGGCCTGTTTGAGTGTTGGGAATAGAAGCAGGGAAAGAGTACTGGTAGCCACATGCAGCAGCCAAGGCAACTAACTGAGCTGGCTGCCCGCCCCACACCAACTTCTCCTTTCTCCTACACTTGTACCTAGAGCAATGATATTCACTCCCAGCCCTCGAGGGTCATAAACAGACCGGGTTTTCAGGCTATCTCTAATGAATACGCATGACAAAAATTTGCATACAATGGAGGCAGTGTGCATGCAAATCTTTCTCATGCATTTTCATGCATTTTCATTAGGGGTTTCCTGCCTCCTCTCTCCCTTTGTTTTAAAATTTGTAAGAGAGTTTGGTGGGCCTTTCAGTGCTCCCTAGCTCATCTTTTGTCCATGTGAGTCCTCTCCATGTCCACACTGCCTGCTCCTTGGAGGTTGATGTGCCACACAACATTATAGTTAATATAGGAATGCACTGGGCATGAAAAGGTTGGGAACATTGACCTAAGGATGGAATATATAACACGACTTTGCACATGAATGCAAAGCCGAGGCAATCATATATTGTGAACAACCATCTGACCACCTCTCCTCCGATCCTAATATTTACAGTGCAGATGAAGCACCTTGGAAAAATACTGACCCACAGAGAGTAGAACAGATATTGGAAAAGCAGTAGGAGTTAAAGAAAAGACGTGCTTGCTTCAGAGGCTGACTTGCCTGGTGGACAGAAACAGCCATCGGAGCACTGATCTTCACAGAGCTGTGAACTCTCCGGATCAGAGCAGGTGTCCACACAAAGTGAGCTGCATTCCTGGTACTCCATGTTTAAAGGACAAGCCTCCGCTGAATTTAGGAAAAGAGAAAATACCAAATATATGTATTATTGCCTCCTTCATTGCCTGATTTGGATTTCAAATTATTTGGATTTGTACATACTACAAAATACCTTTTGTCTGAACAGGAACCTAATATACTTTATGTTTTAATAATTTACAAACATATGAAGCATTTGCTGGAAGAGGCGGCTCTGAATTTCAGGAACAAAGACTGCCAGAATTCTTGAAAACGGTGCAAAGAGAAATAGCAGTGTTCCTCTGGCTCATCACATAGAAGAGTAAATGTCCAGGTAGGTGCCAAACTATAAACTTAACAAATATATATGAAAACCCACACAGAACGAGACAATTTTTAAACACAAGATAGCCATGTGCCTTAGCCCACAGTACTTCCTTTGTATACAGACAAGTTTGTGTCAATTATGAAAGTACACACAGCTGAGAATCCACATGAGTTAGCTCTGTTTTTACCCACATAAGAGGTACTAAATTGCGCTTAAATTCACACAGTAGCATATGAGTAAAAAGCACTGTAAATCAGGTGTCGGCACACAAATGTGTAAACATTAGCTTTTGTGATTTGATGTTTAAAAACTATGCTAATTAGGTCATGAGGTGCACGAGCATGCAAAACCCCTAAGGCGTAATATCCAGTCATTGGCCAGGTTGTAAAGTTAGCTGGATAAACTTATCCTGCTAACTATTCATTGGTGTAGCCCACACTATGGAATATAGCTGGCTATGTTAAAGATAACTGGATAAGTTTAGCCAACTTTATGACTTCCCTACAGCACAACCAGAGTTGACCAGATCAGTTATCTGGGTGTCTCTGAATATCTTAGCCGGAAAACTTAGGGCTTGATTTACTAAAGCGTTTCTCCCAATCTGTATCTATGGGGAAAATACCTAGTAAATCAGGATAATAAGTTATCTGGCTAAACTTTAGCCGGAAAAATAGGGGAAATAATGAAAAGTGGGCTAATAGCTTGTGAGTTATTGGACTAAATGCCACTGAATATTGACCCCCACATTAGCTTTTAAGGCAGAGATAAAGTACATGCACTTCACAAACACCTCAGGAGGTGCACTTGAGCTTTCTGTGATAAAGTCTGTAGGTAAAATATGTGTATACTTAACTGCCAGGGCTCATTTGCATGTTACTAAGATTGAACATTAGTATGGACTACTCGGATGATCTCAATCACACTTTAGTACACAGGCCTTCAAGTCTTTGAAAATTTACATCAAAGTAATCAGAAGGAGGTTGGTCTTCATTTAACCTAAAAAACTATATAACTTTGGAATGTTGCTATTATTACGTCAACTGAGTCAAAGGTGAAGAAAGAGACTCAAACCAGGTGGTTGTATTCAAAATCAAGAGAGGCCTAGTGGTTAGAGCAGCAGGCTGCAAATGAGGGAAGCCAAGGGTCAAATCCTGCTGCTGTTCCTTGTGACCTTGACCAAGTCACTTCAACCTCCATAGCTCAAGTACAGACTTAGAGCTCTATGTCCCATGGACACAAAATGGGTGAGAATCGTTTGTAAATAACCCTCTTAGATTGGAAGCAGGGAAATACCATACTGTTTGAATGTAACTTGTCTTGAGCTACCAATTAAAAGGTGTGAGCTAAATTTCAATAAATAAATAAATAAATACAATAGAGGAGGTTTGGAGTAACATCCCAGTCAAGGACCCCAATTGCATAACAATTTGAGCCATTTGAGCGTTTATTATGAGCTTAAGTAATCACTACTGAATAGGTAAGAAGCACTTAGCTAAACCTGTGCAGGTAAGAAACACAGGTACTTCTAATTAATGGCTCAAACTGCTATGCAATGGGAGCTCAATATTCAGAAGACTGATGTGGGTAGAATCAGCTTTGACCCACATATGTCTCCCCCTTGCGCCTCCTTATTAGCGCGGGCTCTCATTTGAATACTGAATCGTGCGCCCAGGAGAGTGGCCTGGGCGCATGTTGGGAGAGCGGGCGCTCGCCTCGGAGCGCCGGCTCTCCCGCGCAGTTTACTGAATCGGCCTGATGTTTAGATATTACATTTAAGTTCATGTTCTTGAAATTTGTCTTTTCTCCCCTTTCCATGGGAAGGGGCAGTTGTAAGCTTCCTTCCTATAGAGTTAATGATTCACGTGTCCAATCATGCACAGGTTTCTCGAAACTCTCTTATCACTTTCTTTCATCTCTCTCTTTCTCCTCTTAGTATCAAATAGATAATTGTTGTACTCCTCTTCGCTCAAGATCTTCCACAGATGTATGTGAACCCTTGTAGGGGTCCACCAGAGGACTTTTCTCCCCTCATTCCTCTGGATGGGGCTGTAAGTCATCCCCCCTCTGGATGCAGATGATTCCAGGTTCCTCCACAGTGAAGGGAACTTCTCCCTTTTTGAAAATCAAAACAAAAGGCTGAGAGCCCCTAATTAATGGGAACCCGGAAAAGGTAAAATAAAGGTCATTGGACCAAAAGAGGGAAAAACACAGGAGTCCAGGAGGGTGGGAAAAACTCTCCAGCTCAGACAATAAAATGTTCTTAAAAGTGTTCTTCAAAAGTGAAGGAACATATAGAAACTTGACGGCAGAAAAAGACCATATGGCCCATCGGACTGCCCATCCTTCCAATTGAAGTTCTGTCATTATACAGTTTTTTGCAATACGAATCTTTGAAGTTCTGCCATTATACAATTTTTTGGAATACACCTGCACAGCGAGCTTAATGGACAACTTGATTTGACAATTTGCAAAGTACAGTTATTGGACAATTTGTTATAATATCGTTTTTCTATCCTTTGAGAATTTTTCTTTAGTAAAATACTGCAAATGATTGAGAAGACCGAGCGATCTCACTCATTGTAGGAGATACGCTGTCTGTCTGGCTTGCTGATGCGGATTATACTAAACTCACATGAGTTGCACAAAATATTTTTCTGATATGTAATGGTTTTGAAATATTCATTTTTGAGTTTGCAGCTTACATGTGAGCTAAAATTTGTTGATTGGTCGCATTGATCCCTTTTTTGTGATATGGCATTATAATTCTCAACACTTCCTTAGAAATCCCTTGTATTTATCCCATACTTTCTTGAATTCAGATACCATTTTTGACTCCACACTTCTACCACTATCTCTGTAAAGAAATATTTCCTAAGATTACTCCTGAATTTACCCCCTTTCATCATCATCTCATGATTCCTTGTTCTAGAGCTTCCTTTCCTTTGAAAAGGGCTCACCTCCTGTGTATGGAAACCTTTGAATGTTTCTATTATTTCTTCTCTATCTCACCTTTTCTTTAGGGTATAGGCTGTCTGACCCCCACATCCTTCCCAGATCTCACTTCTGAGCACCACAGGGGCAAAACAGGGGACAGCTAGAAGCATGCTGCCCCTGCAAAGGAAACTAAAACCTTCCACACAGTAAAATGGTGATCAGAAGGTTATATATCAGTAGAACTTGCCATCTCACATCTCCCACATGGGGAAGCTAACCACCCACACTAGAACTCTGCTTTTCCCCTATAACAATGGTAGAGATTTAATAGGATCCCTACATTGGCCTGTGATGTGATTATAATACATACTGAGGGTAACTTCCAAAGCCATTCACCCAGGTAAATAGTAATGGTTTGGAGCAAAATGGCCTGTCTGAAAATTTTCAGCACTTGGTCTGGCTTCGAGTACAGTACATGCAGGCTTCCACAGTGCATATATGCCTTTAGCAGGATTGAGGGAGCGGGAGAAGCAATGCATTGTTTTCCATCAAATTTTTGCCTGCAGAAAAAGCAGATGCAAAGTTCGGAGGTTGCTTTGCACCCGGAAGCCATTAACTCTTTATTTATCCAAAATTTTCCAGCATACAATATATTGGGCATCGGTATAAACAAAGGAAGCAAAGTACTTACCTGGAGGCAATTGTGAAAGGGTATCTGCCTGGGTAGCTTCCTCTGGGAAATTAGCAGCAAGGTCTGTGAGGACTTTGCAGCAAGCTGGGCTTTCTGAAAATTGTTCCCTCTATAAACCTACACCATACCGAGCCCCCGTGGAAATGCTGAACCCTATAAGTACCCTGTGGAGGTTTACAAACTCCGGGCCAGAGGTCTGGTTACCAGAATATCTACAATGAATATATATGAGATGTACTGCATCCACTGTTAGGCATATGCATTGTGCACATCTGGAAAACCAGACCTGTTTGTGGCACTGGAGTTGCTAGACTCCGCTACAGTTTATATTCAGGTCTGCCCTTAAAGCCAGCTGAGACATCTATCCGTGAGAGCTCTTGGGAAAAGGGGATAGTCTCCTGCATGGGTCTGGCATTTGTGGCTGGTTAGTTGGAGAGCAGATCCATGTCTTGCCGAGGCACACTTACGGCAAAGGTTTGCATTTCTCCAGTTCTGAGGTTTCCCACCCACAAGGGCGCACTGCCGGGAATATTCAGAGAAAGTGTCACACAGGCAGGAGATCGTAGGCTCATTGCAGACACACAAGTCCTGGACACAAGCCTCAATATAAGGGGTGACACTGATGAGTGCATTGCAGTCTGAAAACGGCGCGCCCGTCAATACTGTCTCACAGATATGTTCATTCTGAAAGAAGCACATGTAAACAGATTGTTTAACCCACCAAGTCCTTTCATATTGTCAGCTGTCATTTCTTTTCCTTTGGTGTGATCTGTTTGCACTGTTCTGTGTTTATATCCCTTTTATTTCACAAGCATGGCAGTAAATACATTCACAATGAGAACAAGGGAGAAAGAAACTGGATTCTTACTACAACGGTGCAGTTTTCCTGCAAGAGAGGTGCGGGGTCCTCACACTCTTCCATGGGCCCATTCAACTTCTGTAAATTCCCAAACTGCAAAGCGGTCAGGTGGACGCCTGAAATATTAAACAAGGAGGGGGAGAAAATGGGCCATAGCTGTACAGGAGAGTCTAGGTGGGACAATCATGTATCTACGAGGCCAGAGAGCAACAGAAAGAGCTCTGCAATAAATGACCGTAGTGAACAATTAGAGTCCTTAAAGGTCATAAACTGGTAATCCAAACCTGAAAATTAACTTATCTCTTCTACCACATATATGCAATATATATATACAGAATGATGAATATTTATTGTGGATATCCTAAAAATTAGACCAGGTTTTGAGCCTTGAGGATCAAAATTGCCCATCGCTGGTTTAAGAGATGAGCAGAGAGGGATAGGAAGAAGACCAAGATCGTGCCTTGGTGGGACCCTTTGATGGGTTTTCAGAGGGTGATGGGAAGAGGTGACTAAAGTCACCGAAAGGACCAGTAAATAGAGTTATTTAAAAAACAAAAACAGAAAAAATGACTGATCAGTATTCCCGGATCAAAAAAAATTCTCATAGAGGACAATTTTCAAAGGAATTTCCCTGGGTAAAAGGGGCCTTTTTGAAGATGGCAATGTGCCGAGATTTAATTTTCAAATGTATGTGCACTGTCTTCCAGCATACGTTTGCCCATGCAGATCCACGAGTATTCCTGATCTGCAGACTTGTAGGCCATTTTCAAAAGGAAACTGTCCTTTCAAGTTTGATGTTTTCATCTCCCAAAGAGAAAAATGTTATAAAAAGTGATGCAAAAGGAGGAACCCTCTTGATTACCTTTTCAAGTCTATGCCAGTATAGACCAAGGATTGGTGACCTAACCATACCCTATGAAGCATAAATGGCTAACATATCCCTGTCCTTTACAGTATCTAGGTGGTTCCTGTCTTTCTGCAGGAATATTAGGAATTCCTATTTCCTATAAAATTATTCTATGAGGGAACTTTTACCCTGAAGACATCAGACCAGGTTATATTATTTATTTTACTTTATAATGTCATTTGCATTTTCAAAACACCTGAAAATCATCCTTGCACGGCTACTCAGGGATGAAATGCTTGACTGAAAAAAAGCCTTCCTTTATGTAGCCAGGCTTGTAAGGGACACAGAAACCAAATGCTGGCATATTCCTTATTCTTACCGTTTGCAATGAACTCATTATAAGTCAGAATGCCATTAAAGTCTCCACAAAGCCCACACGTCTTGTTAAAATATTTGTAGTCCAGTTTCAGCTAAATTAAAATACAGACACATTACATGAGAAGCACACAATGGCAATATTTTTCATATAGTCAGTTTCCATTTCTATTGTATGCTCTCCAGTTGAGAAAATGATTTTGATATCTCTGAATTGAATGCATAAGAGTTGTGGCACAGAATGTTTAATGCTTTCTTTTTAATATGAATGCCAAATGCTGTTAAGTTTCTGTTGACTAATGTAACAACATTTGTTGAAAAACAATTTATATAATAAGAAAGACTACTCCCTGTTTTCTCTGAGGACATGCAGGATGGTAGTCCTCATACTTGGGTGACCTCATCGGATGGAGCCCGGCACGGAACTTTGATGTCAAAGATTCTAGAACTCTCAAATATGCCCTAGTGAGCACGTGCAGCTGTAGTCTTCACCCTGCACCCCTAGACAGAGTCTCTCAGTCTCTTTTTTTCCACGGAGCTGTGTGGTCGCGGAAGTTGTGTGCTCACAGTATTCAGTGATTTTTTCTAGAGAAGCAGCTGTTTTCTTTCCTTTTCCTTAAGGTAGTTTATTTCTTCTCTTTTCCTCTCTTTCCAACTGTCTGCTGGCTGCTTGGTGAGCTTTCCCCTGTGCCAGGCTGGCAGATTCTGTTACTGTCTTTAAAAAAAATTGCTTCTGCAGTTTTGTATCTGTGTCCTCTCCTTGCTCTGTCTGTTTTTTTCTTCCTTTCCCCGGTGCTGACAGGACTGACGTATGCAGTCTGTTGGTGATCCATGTAGGCTGCTGAGCCTGGGAACTTGCCTAAATGCTACCCGGGCTGGAGTTCTATGTCATTTCACCGATCGAGCGGCATCGATGAATTTTGACAGTGGAGGGATCAAGGACCATGCCGTTCCTGTGGGAGGGGAGCTCATCCTGCCCACATCCTAAAACTAGTCCCCACAGGTGAGAGCTCTGGATGACGTAGCCTCCCCTCCTGTTTGCCAGTCTTGGCAGTGCAATCTCCTTGGGAGAGAGGGTTAAGCAGGAGCCTGGGCTAGTAGCTTGCTGCCACACCTCAGTGGCATGCCCAGTAACAGTTGCTCATGCACATCTGTGACATCTGACGCATCAATGTCAGGACCATGGTGGGGACCAGACCTACCATTGAGTACCATGGTCACCCTTAATACCATTGAGGTGCAGGGATTCCCTCGATGCCATCGAGGTGCGTGACTGCCCAAGATGCTGTCGAAGCCTTCTGTGCCATTGGCATCAATGGAAGTGGAGGCTCACTGTACTGGCTTGGGCATCGAGGTGGCAGAGTAGCAGTGCAAATTGACGTCCTCGATGCTATTCATGCCTCAAGGCAGCGCTGGCTCTTAATACCACAATGCCATCAGTATCACAGTCTGTATCAGGCAGCATCAAAACCATGGTGCCCTTGGTGCCGCAGCTCCATCAAAGCCACAATGCCCTCAGTGTACTTGATGCTGCGGTGCCCTCAATGTCACAGTGCCCTGCTGCACTCGATGCCACAGTACCATCTATGCCACTGTGCCTTCTATGCCCACAGTGCTGTCCGACCACAGGGCCCTCAATACCCACAGTACCATTGATGCCCTTGATCCCATCAAGGTGTGTACATGGTTACCCTCGAGGCTGTCAAGGTTGAAGCGCTGGCAGGCCCTATGTTGTGAGGTGCGAGGCCTCGATGCTGCAGCTGCCCCTTAGGTTGTCGCAGTGCATGGCCTCATTTCCAGCTCAGAATGTGGCCTCAATGCCATCATGATACAGTGCTGCCCTGATATCATTGACGCCCTCAAGACCATTGAGATGTGGGGCCACGGTGGAGGTCCTCAGGCCACCCATGCCTCTCATAACCGCCTCGACTACATCAAACACCACCGACCAAGCACTGGGTTTACCATTGAGCCCCCTAGTCGTCCCTGAGGCCATCGACCATGGGGCTATTGGAAGCCCCCAAGTGACCCTGAAGCCCTCAGGTGGCAGGGGTTTTTGGCCTTGAATGAATTGTGCTCGGGGTCGCCATCTACTTTAGGCACCCTGGTATTCTGGGGCATTCAAGCGCAGTGGTCCCATACCCTCATGGCTCCTTGGTGGTGTCCTCTATGAAGCACTGAGGAGTTCTGTGCTGTCCCTTTATGTGCTGTGGCTATTAGACCATGGCTGCTGATGATCTTGGAGTTGGAGGCCCTGCCGGGTTGCATACACCATTGGTGTTAATGGGTGGTAGCGAGGTTCTTATCAGCCTTAGTACTGGCGAGGCCATCAAACTCGCAGCATTGATGCCCTCGGACGAATAGTGAGCTGAGGGGAAGAGTTGATGGCACTGGCTGTCATTGGTACCTTTTGGGCATCGGTGATCAGTGTGTGGGCTGCAGGGCCTCTCCCTACAGATGCCCATGGCTTCCTTGGTACAGTTGGTCCATCAATACATTCGGGCACGGAGTCTCTGTCGGGATCACCGGATGGTTGGTATCCGCGGGTGCCTGTGGTGCTGGGGATAGTACTATATGTCGTCGAACTGATAACGGTTTAGTCAAGTGATGTTGAAGCCCTGGGTGCAGAGCAGTTGGGTGCCCATGTTGTGGCTTTGCGTTGGTATGCATAAAAGCGCCATGGGCCCTATGAGTACCGTCACCACTCTGGGCACCAGTGGCTGCGGTCGGAGGTCGCGGGACATGACCGCAGAACCCCATGTTCTTCTTCAATCACCAGGGACTTCGCTGCTGTCATTCCCTGAGGGAATCGAAGGTGAGCCATTCCCGATACATTTTCGAGGGTCTGCCTCTTGAAGTTTTATCAGGCACTGGAGGGGGCAATGCCATAGACTGCACCCTCCACCATGCCTTACCCAGAGCACCAGTGGTTCTGTGATGCCATCGTCACACTGTTCTTCATTCTGCTGGGAGTTACTGTGACGTTGGTGCACAGCATGTGCAGTTAGGAAGGGCTAAGCATCTACTTTGAGTGCCTCAGACAATGGCAGACTGCATTCTCCCTGTCTGTGTGGTCCTCAGCTATGCCAGGTTTCTGCCATTGTCCCGTCATGGTCTCAGCCTCCTCGTCAGTTCTGCACCACACAGTGCTGAGGAGCATTGGCAGAGGAGGGATCATCACACACTCTGTGCTATATCAAGGTGTAGCGTGTAGCCACCGACTCTGGCATGTGTGCTCTGTCCTCACTGTGGCGTGGGATTCTACCCACAGGCACAGCGCATGGGATCATAGGTGTGCCGCCATCTGTAGGATGGGATACCACTGCATGAGTACCGCTCAGCATGCTTTTACAGCAGAGGGCTTGTTCCTCTGGTTGCCCTCTGCTGTCTGGACGTCGCTGTGTGTGTGTTTTTCCCTCTGGGTGGACATAACAGATTGTGTTCTGCAGCCACAGGACTGACCTAGGACTGCATTCCTGGTCAGACCCTGAGGGGAGTAGACATTAGGAGAGTGATTTGTGAGTCCTCTCTTCCCTCAGCAAAGAAATGTGTCTTTTGACCTCTTCCATGTCCATGACTCCTTTGTTGTGGGGAAGCCGCTGAGGTTCCGTCCCTGGCAAGGTTTTCTCTGAACTGGGGCCTCGATTCTTTGAATCAGTGCATCTCCTTGGAGGCCAGGGCTGGGGAATGGCAGCAACGGTCATTGGACTGTTTTCGCTGGGGCCCCTCGGTGGATTACAGTGGCAACCTCCCACATCTGAGGCTGCTGCCTCTGGTGGGTTGGTCATTTCAGCACCTCAGTGATCAGTGATTGAGCCTCTACTCTCCTCTGGAGAGTTGAAAGGTATTTCAGGATTGGGAGGCCCTGATCCTGTTGCTTTCTTCTCCCCTGTGGAAGGGGGGATTTGACTAGATTTCAGGGCAACCTTTTTGGGTTCCCCTCTGGATTCCCGACTGTGCATCCCTTTGTTTCTCCATTCTCGGAGAAGGGATGGCACTGCTCTGGCTGGCATTCGATCTTGGTTTCTCTACAGCCCTGAGAACCAATTGAATAGTAGTGCTTTCCCTCTGTCGCTTTAAGATGCAGCAAGTCCATTCATGAGGGAGCCTGTCCAGTGTTGCTCCCCGGTGACTCTCCAGGGCTTCCCCTGTTCAGGAGTTACTTTGATACCTGCTGGACTCTGTGAGCTTCTTTGCTTAGGGACGGCTATCGCCAGTTATTCTTGTCTGCAGGACCCTCCCCTGCGAGGAGTGTTCTAGTCCATCAAATGGGCAAGCATGCCTTTCACCCTTTTGCCATGTCCATGGCTAAGAGAGTTGGGGGCCGTGACCCCACAACAGAGGCTGCTCTTTGCTCGGAGTAGTGTGCAAGCTATACTTCCCCTTTTCTGGGATCATCCTGTGTGTGGACAGCAGAGTCCTGGGTCATGCAATGGTTGCCCAGTGCTGGACTGCATGTTTCCTTGAGGGGAAGTATATGCACTCATGGCTGGGGTAGTGATACCTCAGCCGGGTACTTGGCATTCTGTTCTGAGATTGCCCTGGGCCTGCCCTGGTGCCCTTCGGGTTTCCGGGCCAGTAATGAAATCCTGTTCTACTGGTGTTTGCGCATGCGACTCCACGGCTTCCTGTCTTCTAATGGAGTTTTTCAGGATTTCTCCCCTGGGGCATTTGCTCTCAGTTTCCGCTGTTCCAAGCAGGCTGAGGGCTCTATCTCGATGGACAACACCCTGCTGAAATTTGGTGGTGCTTCGTTCGCTTGGGGTTGATAGACAACTTGACGACTTGTGCTTGTCCCATCAGTCCACCGGTCTGTCTTCACTCCTTCCGACTTCTGGTTTAATTGTCGGGGGGGGGGGGGAAGGACAAACTAGGTACTCAAGGTATACATTCTGAATGCCTGCAGGGAAGGATACACCACATTTTTCCATATATTTTCGTCATATTCTGGCCAATATTGCCTTTAGCTTTTCTCATTTCTCTAGGTTGCCAAAGGACCTTTCTGGTTCCCTATGCTATCCTGTGTACAGTATAGATGAGTCTGTTCTTGATAGGTGCTCTTGTGGTGAGCTTCAGGCCTATCTCATCTCTTTGCTCAGGAGTTTTGGGCTACAGGTCTGTATCGAGGATTGCCATTCATCCCCTGAAACCCTTGACACTGCCCTACACGGTCAACTAAGTCTGATGCTTCGGCACCAAGGTCTGTCTAGGCTCTGCCATGGTTTACCACTTGTTCTTCCAAACCTTGCTTGGATTTCTTCTGCCCTCTATGCCTAACAGCCAAACCTGGGCATCCTTCTGCAGAGAAATTTGGTCCGTCGGATGTCAGTGGACCAGTTTCTTACTAGGGGGCTCTCTGGTCCCAGTTTGTTTTTCGGTTGTCTTTTAACACTGACGGATACTGTGCTGTCTTCGTCCAAGAGTCTTTCGCTTGTCTACATCTCTGAGTTCTTCCTGTATGCAGAAGGTTCCTGACTCACTCTTGTTGTCAGGGTTTACTTATCAGGATCCCTGCTTGTACTGTTTTCCATGATGCAGAGTTTGCTTCTGCTTGAACTCGCATCACTTCTCTGCCTTAGGCACCCCTGTTACGCATGAGGGTTTGTGTCTCAGTTTTTTCTATAGTTTTTCTTTGTAGAACCCAACTTTTCTCCAGCCTGGACCCCTGGTGGGTCAGCTGCCTCTCAGGCGAAAGGGAGATGGGAAGTCCTTCTGCAGTGTGCAGTTTCCTGCTTTGTCCTGCTTGGACAGCCTATAGCTAGGGATTTATCCATGTGTGAAGACTATCATCCTGCTTGTCCTCAGAGAAAGCAGAGTTACTTACTGTAACAGGTGTTTTCCGAGGATCAGGATGTTAGTCTTCATGAAACCCACCCGCTTTTCCTGGGAGCTGTTTTCTCCATGTATTAGCTATATCATGGACTCTGCCTAGGAGACAGGGTGATAATTACAGATGCACATGCTCAGTAGGACATGTTTGAGAGTTCTAGAGTTTTTGAGATCAAAGTTCCGTACCAGGCTCCATCTGATGATGTCACCCATGTGTGAGGACGAACATCCTGCTGTCCTCGGAGAACACCTGTTACAGGTAAGCAATGTGTGCTTTATTTTGTTTCCAAGATCGTGTGGAATAGGCAGTAGTCCGAGAACTTGCATTAAGGATAAGGCAGAGTTTTAAATGCTCTGTGATGCTGTTTTCGATAATTGAGTGCAATTTGAAGGATAAGTGATGGTGTTTGTGTACTAGTTGGTTCAAAATAAGAATAGGAATTAGGATCCTTCTTTTACCACCACACCCTCTAAATGTATGCACTGGTCCTGATACTGCATCCTGGGGATTGTTAAGTTTGGCTAGATCAGAATTCTCATCCCTATTAGCATATTAAGAGCCTCATTTAATAAACATTTTTCCCCATCAACTCAGAATGGGAGGAAAGCTTTGGTAAATCAGGCCCTAAGACTGAGGGCATAGCTATAGAAGATGAAGAATGCTTTATGTTAGGAACAATGTGATTTTGGCAGGGCTGCATTAAAATTGTAGGCGTTATTACATGACTAGATAGATATTCATTGGCTAGACTATTTTGCTGGCCAGGGTTGCAATGGTTTAACTGGTTGAATATAAAGAATGGAGGAGATTTTCCATGCTGTAAACTAGACATTGCTTATTGAAAAGCCAGGTGAAAGTATCACCCTCTCTCCCTTTCTAGTTGGTCAATAAATTGTAGATCCAATCTTACATTGCAAATAGGTCTCTACTGTTGGTAATATCATCCAATTGGGGACATATGGATTAAGTATTTTTCTAAGAGGCAGAAAATGGGAAAAAACCTTTAGTATATCTGGACGTTATGCCGGCAGCAATAGAGCAGATGGCAATGTTAGCATGTCCTGTTCTCCACAAACAGGGAAGATTTTATGGCCCCAATATTTAAAGATATCCGGTTATAAAATAGCCTCATTTACAAAGGCGTTTCTCCCATTCTTTGTTTATGGGAAAAAGGTTTAGTAAACCATTGCCCACCGCCAATACTTATTCAGCTAAGTGGAAGCCGTTGAACATAAGCAGATTTTCAGCAGCTGTTACTTAGCCAAATAAGTCCTTACTTATCTGGCTAAGTAGTGCTAAATATTGGCTTCCCTGACTTCAGTGCTATAACAGTGCAGCTAGAACAAAATAAATCTTCACAACAGAGATCCTTGATCAAGGTAATGTTCATTTAGGTCTAAAATGTATTGTCTAGCCAGAGATTATGGAAAATGCTCTCTATAATAAGTACAAAAAGCAAATAAAACCTTGTCAAGGTATTTGATGATTTTGCAAATTATCATGGCCAATTGCAACAAAAACAATTCCCAGAGTTCATAAAACTTAAAGCAAACTTTACAAAGAACATCTCAAAATAACATGTTCAGTTCTATGTAGGAATGTGCTGCTTCATTTTAGGCAGAGAACTCTGCATTCTCTGAGTATCTCCTCTATATGTCAACACCATGACTCAGAGAAACCGAAGATTTTAATGGTGGCTACTAATCAGGATCAGAGTGGTGGCCATAGAGAACTGCCAATGCCTCAAATCCTCGGGCTCTGATCCTGGCACTCTCACAGGTAGCTTAGGATGGGAGCCCTAATAATAGGTCACATGTGCTGTAAAACAGCGAGAAGAAAACATATAAGCAATTGAAGAAATTATGTATGTTGTCATACAGTTGAACTGGGCTGCTTGTTTTGTTCACAAATTATGAAATTATAGAGAAGTAAAAACTTAAGATGTTAAACTATTCATTCTTGAATAGAACTATTTAAAATCATATCATCTATTACAATGCACAACCATTACTATTTCCTTATGCTATTACATTTATGTTTTGATATGTATCACCAGCCTCGTTGCGTTACTCGCCCGTTGGTCAGTAAAAATGTTGCCACACATCTGCTGCCTACTAACTCACCGTGGGATCTGATTTACTAAGCTTTTCACCCATTCTGCATCTAAGGGGAAAAGGTTCAGGAAATCAGGCTCACATCACTGTTGCCTGCTGTCCAGGGGATAGATAATCAAATTACTTGCGGCCTAGACAAATCTGCTTGGCAGTTTTTAACTGTGGGGTTTGCCGAAATAATCAAAGCAAAATGATGCAGGTAGTGTTGGTCGATCATTGCACCACACAAATTTGCGCCTGTTTTCTGTGAGGGTGGTTTTTTTTTAGGCAAAACTACACAGATAATTTTGATTATGCAAAACTACCCACATAAATGCCTCCCCCACCCTAATCCTGCCTCCAAAGATACAGGTGTAAGCGTACCCACGTTGCTTCCATGCTTAGAAGGTGGGCAATAATCAAACAGCTCATGTCCACAGCTAAAACAACCCAAAGAAAGAGCTCTCATTGTACGTTCAACTTTAATATGCTGTACGCTATCGTTATTTCATAGTGACCAAAAGCTTTATCTTCAGCGAATTCCTACCCAAATACTGTCAATTTCATTCCACTTCAAGACCAGCCCCACAGTGGAACTGATTTTCACGTACGTGCCACTCCACTGAATAGAGATTCCGGATTGTCTGTAAGGTAGTTGAATGCTGGAAGACAATGGAACCATTGTTAACACACATGACTGAAATTCTAAAGGTCAGATATTCATCGGTTTTACATGTACCTACCACATTTCAAGAATGGAAAGAATATAAGCAAATGTGCACACAGCTGCTGCTTGACGGATTATGAGCATTTATTGAAAGCAAAAGTAAAGTTAGCTTACATAGATTTCAGTGGAAGATGGGCCATCTGCAGTCAGAGCTTTATATTTCACTGTATCTAGTAATTGAGAATTGCATATTGGGGAAAAAAAAACCCCTGTGTAACCCCTGCTATGGGCATATAAAGTAAATGCGGAGGAGTTCTGATACTTCCTGTACTGGTCTGTGAGTGCAAACAATAAAACTGGTCGAGGCTCCAGAGGCTAGTTCCTTAGTCATCTTCCTCCCTGGAGAGGGAACCTTGCCCTTCTATGAGTGACCACCCCTTAACTACGTGGCTTCTTCAAGCTCACCACAGATCACAGTCACTACCACCTTTAGCAATCCCAAACCCTAGTTTTTAAGTGTTCAATCCACAATTTGGTTGCTGGTTCTGATATTGCCAAATTTATTCAACAAACAAAAAAGAAAAACATAGGGCATCATCACAAGTTCCGCTTCCACAGGATTCCAACAGCAAGACGAACAGCCAGTAACAGAATTAACAGCATCACCAAAAATCCCTCATCCTAGGCAAGTCAGCAGAATTCATCTGAGAAAATCTCTTACTCCATATGAGAACCTAGGATAAATGATGCGATTCCCGAGGGAGGTTGGACCCTTACGTGGTGTCCCCCATAATTCATCCTAGGGCTTCTTCCAAAGGAAGCTAGGCCTTAGGCATGGGAGTAAAGCATTAGATTCACTCTTGCCATGGCAAAAAATATTGCCCTTCCTGGTTCCTGCACCAGGGAGAAAAATCATAGCAAGAAGCTTAAAAAGATCCTCAGCTGGAATGTGCAGAAGAAAATGTCAAAAGCTAAAAATAAAAGAACATCTCACTTTTTATAGTAGCGGATTTCCTCCTATTACATCACAAAGGCGTAAAGGTGCAATCCCCATCTTACATCTAGCTCTGAATCTATTACAACCCATTGATCTACTTGGGTACTGGTTAAGTATACACCGATTTTAGACCAGGGTCACACCTATATACTTCTACATCTTTAGACAAATGGGTACATTTTCAGTAGGGCAAAGCTGTATGCTTACATTTCATCATGCATAAAAGAATCCAATATTCAAAAACAAAGGTACCCACAGAAATTATATTTGAATATTGAGTTGTTATTCAGCTGTGCGTAACCACACATGTCAAAAAACATAACTATGGCATAAATCATGGCTGTGCTGGTTACATACATAGAAGATTCAGAGCACGCCTTCAAAAAAAAAAAAAAAACCAACCCAGAATACCTCTTTTCTAATGCAGTCAGCTTTATGTGTATTATGATTACGGGCATAGTTTTAAGTGACTAAAAAATCCATTGAAGGGTATTCAGCCAACCCACATGGATAATGCCTTATTTTTTAGAAAAATTGGCCCCACCTAAGCTTTTAAACCGAAACCCAAAGCATAGTGGGAAGCACAAAGCTAGCACCGATCATTATAAGACTAGGTGAAGCCCCCAGGCTCGTTTTGTCATTAAGTACCATACTCACATGCCTTCACTTACAGTTTATCATTCATGACAACTGAATGATTGCTGATTTCAATGAGCACCCCTTCAATCCTCATCAAGATATGGCTGATGAGAGACATGTTGTGGAGCAGAGAGTGCCGGATCTCAATGTTAAACTCCTCGTAGCTGTTCCTACAGTCTGATGCGAAGAGGTAGTTGCATGTTCCAGGGAAGGAAAAGATGTCCCCATCAAAAGTTTTAAAGTGAAAGTTTCCCCATGTGCTGCAGACTGATCCACTGCTGTCAATCATTCGATCTGTAGATGCAGCAAAGACTGTTAGAAGCTATTCAAATCCTACAAAATAACTATCTTGTCACCCTGTCTGTCCATATTGTATATATCAGTGTTTAGAAAAGCTATCCTATTTCTGTCTACCTCCCTATAAGTATTCAATTGATTTTCTAACTTGGGGGCCACTGTACTAAAGTGCATTAATGATATTGCAAGCATTAACGTGCATTAAATGCTATCACAAGTGGTTAACATGCATAACAGCGTCATTAACATGCACAAGCTAGTTTGTACGGATTAACAGCACTGTAGATGCATAAACTAGCTTACAAAATATAAGTAATGAGATAGTAAGAGGCAAAACTAGGTAAAATAGCTTATTTCCTATTTAGCACAGCAAAAATAAGTATGTGCTCAGATTGCTTTGCAGTTGTATTAATGCAAAAATCTTAACTATGCCATGCTGTCCGCATGTATGCATGTACTTTACTGTCAGCTGTAATGCATGCCTCATTTGCATTTCATAAGCATTGGCTGTTTATAAGCACCATAAACACTTGGCTTTCATGCATTAATGGCAGAAGTTAGCGTTCTTTGGTATATCAGCTCCTTAGCCAAGCATCCCTCAGTTTTGTTTTTTTAATTTTTATCGTATATTGCCTCCCCTTATCTGCCTACTCAGTGAATCAAGAATCTGCATATCTGTCTTTTGTTTGACTCTGTGCCTTAGCCCATTACAGTAATTCACTGTCCATTTACTTATCTGAATCTTAATATCTGTTTAACTTGAAGCTACATTTTTAAAGATTCCGTTACAGATTTGTGTCAAATAGACCAGCATTTTGGGTCAGAATGAAGAACCAAGCAAAGTTGGGCAAAAGATCTATTTGCATGTTCAGTTTTTAAACATCTTTTTTTTTTTCTTTCAACAAAGTCTTTCAATTTTTAGAAGGGAAAAATCGAACAGAAAGACCTGTCAACAAAGCTCTTGTGCAAAGCATAAAAAACACGAGTTTTGCCATATTGGGTCAGACCAAAGGTCCATCATCCTGTCTCTAACAGTGGCCAATCCAGGTCACAGGTCACGTAGGAAGATCCCGAAAGGTCAATAACAATGTTCCCTCACATATTTTAAAGGCTATCTGCACAAAAATGTTCTTTTGTGCAACTTTTTATAATTTGATTTCAAATGTGTGTGATACAATCCAGTATAATGCAAATAATATCAGAGTTTCTTGTGTGCACATTGTTTGGCCGTTTGCACAGGGTTCATGGCCTGTGTGTGCGCGCACGTGTGCACAGCTTAGAGGGAACAGTGGTCGACAGATTCCAAGCTGCTTATCCCAGGGCTAAGCACAGATCTATAGCCAGGCAATGTGGCGCCAATGGCCAAGAGAAAAACTGCTCCCTCACCCATTATACAACACATGAGACCTAAGAAACCAGGCATTCTGTACATGCAATAAAGTAAATTCAAGACTCTCTCATCCTATCTTTTATGATGCTGGCAATACTGTATTCTACCTGTGTATCTACAGATATTATATGCATTTAATACATCAATGCAGGGAAGAAGGATGAAAAAATTAAAATGTCATTCAGAAGTACATTTCACCGGCGTCATATTCAAATGTTCCCAGCCATCTGCCGAAAATGTTTTATCAAGATTGACGACATTTGGATTTTTATAGAAACAGGAAACCTACATTGATCAGCAATTGAATCCATCCAAAAAGCCCCGTCCACTTCTTTTTTGTTTTGGTAGCAAAGCTTTGCTTCAGCTGTGAAGAAACAAAAGAGGATTGTGAATTATTAAGTTAAACCCTTCTGGGAGGCTGTGTAGCTAGTGTGCGTTAGCCCTTGTGAGGGCTGACGACAATGTTGGACGTGAGGGCTAACGACGTTCCTGTCAGAGCAGCACAGGAAGTGGCCAGGAGTGGGTATGTGTGTACTGTGATGCTGGCTGAAGTGGGTTGGGAAGGGAGAGTGGAATGGGGGGCAGGAGGGTGCTCATTGACTTTATTTTAAAGATCATAAGGGGATGCCCAAGGGTCACTATAGCCATTTTGAGGGTTAAGGGGATATGAAGAGGATCAAATGATAGCCTACATATTCTTTAAAATATTTGGGTGAGTGAGAGGCTGGGGAATTGGGCCTACAAGCCCGCAAGGTGTTTTTCTCTCTCTCTCTCTCTGTTTATATATACAGGACTAGCCAACAACACTCTAAAATGGTTCACATCCTTCCTCGATAATAGAACCTTTACAGTAAAAATAAAAAATGGCACGTCGGAAAAAGTTAATTTAAATACAGGAGTCACTTAGGGCTCAGCACTGTTGGCCACCCTTTTTAATATTTATTTGTTGCCCTTATGTCACCTTTTAACTGGTCTTAGCTTAATTTATTTCATCTATGCAGACGATATACAGATTTTATTTCCAATAGATACTAGTTTAGAGGACACTTTTAAAATGGTCGGATGTATTTAATTGATCAACCTTTAGTCCAAATGAAACGGATTCTAAATTTGGATAAATCTGTTTTTATAGTTTTATTTATTTATTTATTTATTTAGTAACTTTTATATACCGACGAACGTTGGGAACATCTCGTCGGTTTACATATAACAGAACTGAGCAACAGGCTTTACAATTTTTGCGTAATTAGATAATTAAATAAGGAACATTCAGAGCATACAAATAACAGATTAGATTATATAAGTAAAATTATAAAAGTGTGATACATGAAAGAGGTTATCTAAACGGGGGTGGGGAGGGGGAGATTCTGATATATAGGGGTGGGGAGGGGGAGATTCTGATATATAGGAGGGTATCCACAATTAAAGGAGGTAAATATACACGTGATTGGGAACAAATTTTTTATATAGAAGTTTTTTATATACAATATGTAGTTCTGATAAATTCACTTTATGGGGGGTGAGGGGGAAGAGGTAGTTTAGAGTAGAGGGAGGGGGTGAAAAGGAGGTGGAAAATAGGTGGGGGGGGGAGAGGTTAGGAGTTGTAGGGGGTGGGGTTAGAGTGGTTGTGTGAATATAAGGGGTAGAAGTAATTGAGGAGC
Source organism: Rhinatrema bivittatum (assembly GCF_901001135.1). Classification (NCBI taxonomy): domain Eukaryota; kingdom Metazoa; phylum Chordata; class Amphibia; order Gymnophiona; family Rhinatrematidae; genus Rhinatrema; species Rhinatrema bivittatum. The sequence continues at coordinate 40,504,563 of NC_042631.1, read as the reverse complement.
TAGGATTGAGGATTGAGGATTGAGGAGCTAGGATTTAGTTAGGAAGAATGTTAATCTTGAATGGAAAGTTGTTATTTTAAATAACAATGTATGTTTTAAATTAGAAGATACAGTACGGAATTTAGGTCTTATGATGGATTTTGAATTAAACATGAAGATTTATATCACGACAAAAGTCAATGAAGGGTTTGCCAAACTAAGAATGTTGAGATGATTGAAACCATTGATTTCCTGGAAAAATTTTAGATATATACTTCAGGTCATGGTTTTTACAGGAATTGACTACTGTAACTCCACCCTTTTAGGTCTACCGAAATCCACTATCCAACCGCTGAAGGCACTTCAGAACGCCGCAGTACGCCTTCTGACAAATACCAAAAAAAGAGAACATATTACACCAGTTTTGCAAAGCCTTCATTGGCTCCCAGTTGAATTTCGAATTAAACATAAACTGTTATGTATCATTCATAAAACTTTATATGGTGAAAAAACTGACTGTTTGAATTCCACGATTAGGCTTCATGTGCCCCAAAGAGAATTGAGATCTGCAAATAAAGGTCTTCTTACAGTCCCACAGTAAAATCTTCCCATTTAAGTGAAGAGAAAGACTGAGCCATCTCAATCTCAGGTCCCAAACTCTGGAATACTCTACCACAAAATTTAAAATTACAACCTGACTTGAAAAAATTCAGGAAGGAGTTAAAAACATGGTGTTTCAGGCAGGCGTTTAAGGTTAATCTTCACGGCAATGACTAAGAGGTTGTTGAGTCACTATTTTCTCTATTTTTTATTTTCTTACTGATTTTTTGTAATGAATGTAATTTTATTTTAGTCCTATTTATTTTATTATGATGTTTTATATAATTTTATTCTACTGTTACTTTTATGTTTTTATTTGGTTTTTAATTATTATGTACACCGTAGTGATAGAAACATGTTTCTGTACAACGGTATAGAAGAATTGTACAAATAAAAAAATTAAAAAAATATATAATTGGGCTTACAAGCCCGGAAAGTGTTTCTGTCTCTCTCGCTCTCTGTAAAATAAATAAATATATTTATATACTTAACTGGCTATATTCTGAAAATAGCCAGTTGAGTATCAAGTTATCCTGCTGCATGCACCCAGATACTTTTAGGACTGCTCTGAGGCAGTCCTAGAATTATCTGGCTAACTTATCTGGATAACACTAAATATGGGAGTTATCTGGCTAAGGTAGCTGGATAAGACTACTTTGCCCCAGAATGCCCCCAGCCCGTTCCTGACTTATCTGGCTAAGGGGGTAATTTTGAAAATGACTTACACACTTAAAATTGGGTTTTACGTCTGTAAATGCACTTTGCCTGCATTTAGTGGCCTTTGAAAATTGCTATACTATATACCATTGAATTGTCAATAGGTTTTACCCGCGTTAAGTGCACTTAACATGGGTAAATGGCTTTTGAAAATTGCTACAGTAGTATGTTACATTTATATACATAACTCCTTTGAAAATTCACCTGAAAAGTTTTAGCTGTATAACTGCTTAACCAGATAAGTCAAGCCGGTGAACCCAGCAGGATTTTCAAAACCCACGGTTTGTCTGGCTAAGTTTTGAACATAAGACAAACACTTTGAATATGGACCTCTTAGTATAACAATGCAATGAGGCCTGCATATATGTTTTTATGGGGCTCCAAATGTGGAAATGATGTACTTTGCCATTCTTGAGGCAGAAAGGATGCCAAAGTAGGTAATTAATTACAGGAGCCACATACCAAGCTAAAGGAGAAGACCTCCATCGTAGTGTTTTTTGAGACTGCCTGTGCCATATACTATACGAGGAAGGTTGAAAGATGTCAGGGAAGTAAAAGAGCGACCCTTAGCATGCTGGCATCTGAAGTACAGACCTAGGGGGTCTTGAAAGCTCATGCACAACGTCTGTGAATAATTGTCATGTTGGCCCAAGCAAGGTATTGCAACCTACAAAGGATGCCGTTTTCATTTTTGGTTAATTATTATTGTGTTTTTGGCACTCAATAGCTTTTATATATTTTTGGTTAGGGAGTTATCTTTGTGTAAATGTATTTAGGGTATCAGAATACTGCTCATACATCCGTGAGCATGTTCCTAAGCATGCATATTCACATATAAAGTGGGCCCGTGTTTAGATCATGCATTGTGATATGAAATAATGAAATCCAGCTTTCTTTACTGTCAGCGCTGTACAATGTACATTAAAGTGCACTAGTAGTGGCATGAATTAAATATTTCCAGAATTTCCTTCTGCCTAATTTTGCACTTTTATTTCAAATTGTATCAACATTTTTCTAGAAGAGGACACTTGATCGCTCATGTCACAGTATGCAAAAGCCAGGCTCACGGGGCAATTTTTAAAGGTGTTTACGGAGGTAAAATGGTTTGACTGGAAAATGAATGTACACACACAGTTTTCCTCTGTTTCCCTTGGCTAACAGCACATGTGATACAGAACCTGCGAATACCTTTTGCCATATTTGAGGAGGTTGATTTTCAAAGTACTGCACTGTTTTGTCTCCCCACCTCATCTACCACCTGCACAATAATGGGTTCCAGAGTTTGTGGATGCTTTTAGTGTACGCACTTTGCCCTTGCTAACTACAGAGAGAAAACACAAGTAGTTTCTCTTTGATAATATGTATAAATTAAAACAGCTCATGTCATTTTCAGCTACGGGGGCGGCTGAATTGTACTGTAAAGCAGACAATGAGGTCATCACCATTTGAGAACTAGGCTATAGTGGAACAGCGTATTTATTATTTTCAAAATTACAGTATGATTTTATTATATGTTAGAGAGTCACCCTGTAAATTAACTCGTGCCAGTTCCTAGACCTTCAGATGCCATTACCCTGCTCCCTACATGTTTCAGAGCAAGTCAGTTTTCTCATAGCTGGTTATATTTTCCTTAAATATTTGCAGTACATCAAGAATGACTTTTCCTCAATTAGATCCCCCTTCCTGAATGTTTCTTGAAGCATGAATGCCATTGCGCTTCACGCGAGGAGCTTAGATCTTCCAGTTCACCACTAAAGGAAAAGTCAACACCTAACACATCTCTTTTTAAATTTCATTTGTGAAATTACAGTGCGAACATGTTGAATGATAGAAATTGTTCTATGTCAGATGAGCAAAAAAAGATTTAACGCCAACAAAAATGAGTTCCTACCTTTCTGCTGCAAGTGGAAGGTTATTAAAATTAGAATCCATATTGGTTCCGGGACCCTCCTACCTTTTCCCATCTTCTCTGGAATTTGGTGCAAGGCACCAAACTAGAGCTCTCCAGCTTTTGATGAGCCTTTTATAGCAGGAAACTTTGGCTCTGTTCCCAGACTCTTTCACACATTATGCTGAAGAGGTTGTTCCAAATGCAAAGGGTACAGGATGTTGGGAAACTGTCAGTGTCTACAGCTTCCAGTTCTTGTAGACCAACTTCCAAACGCTTTCACATGTACAAAAGAAGAATGAATCAATGCTAAAAAAAAAAAAAAAGCCCAAACCCTACAACATACTTTCTTCACTTTAAAAACAATTTAAAAAACAAAGTAACCATTAAAACCCCCATGCTCACAGTCCCCTCCACTCCGTAAGAGGTAATCATGGACAAACAAATCTTAAGCATGGCTTTTCTCTGTATGTTTATTTCTAGAACACCAAAGTGTGTCTATACACATACAGTTTTAGCATCCTGTTTTATTGTAACTTCAGAGTTTTTCATTTCACTTGTTACAGTTCTGTTCAGTTATTTATTTTTAATTTACACCCCCTTGTTTAATGTAAACCAGCACGATGTCATTCTAATCTTGAATGCCGGTATAGAAAAACCCTAAATAATAATAATAATAACAATATACCAAAACTTATTCTGGTCTAACCATTATGTCTGTACAGTGTTTCCCATGTCATTGTGGGCCCTCTCTGCCTTTAAATTAAATCGTAGTGTGGCTTAGGAAGCCCATAGAACACAGCTTATTTTGCAACCGCTTGCTCTACCACCAGATCTCACCAACTGATTTATTTCCATTGTGCTGATAAGACGCTCTTCAGTAGCGTTGACTTTGCTTCATTGTTGGGGAACTATATGTGCCTCTCTGAGTACTTTGCTATAACAAAACTCTTGAAAGTCAGCCCTGCTATCCCATTTTGGTTCAGTTCGGCACACAGGACCTCATTTATAAGCCTAAGCAGAACAGCTTTTCCTTTTATATTATTCACAGACATTAGTGGAGGAGGAAAATACTGAGAAGGAAAAGACAAAAATGCAAAGCAAATGAAATTATCTTATGTGTTTCGACACAACTTGGATATGAAAGTTTATGAATATCAGAGGAACCTTCCTTTACAGCAACAGATATAAATGAAAACCAAGCTTGATAATACTTGTGTGTTGGTCAAAGAGTCCTTGTTAAGTTTTTTAAAGCTTTAATCTGTTATACCTCATCAAAGCAAATCTTATATTTGAATGATGATCTTTCTTTCAAAAGAAGGAAATCGAATATCTAGTCATACTACCATTTGAATTACCTTTGGAGGTGAAATATATACTTGATCAGTAGAGTGAATTGGACAAGGGCAACAGCAGAAGATCTTTACTGGTTATATATTTAATACATTTTTATATTGTTTTTGAAAAAGATTGAACATATGCATATGACAATGTGACATAAAAATTTATAATCCCTCTGGTATACGTTTTACACAGTTTTATAGAACAGATTAATTCTAGTTGATGATAGTTCCCGTTTGTTTAAGAGTGTTCATAAAAAATGTTCTTTAAGCTGGATGCATGGTATCATACACGCAGCTGGGTTCCAAACTGGCTCTTATTGTTTCTGAGTGGTGGTTAGGCCCATTTCTGACTCTTCCTGTACTCTTGGAAGCAAGATTGTTCTTCAAGATCGATTGTTTTCCATTATTATTTACACTAGCTCAGTTCTGAAGTGCAAATGCTAAGGTGTATGTCTTTTGGCCTGTATGTCTTCTTAATCCAGGCCTGGATTTACCAAAAGGCATACTAGGCCTGTGCCTAGGGCAGCAAACATTTGGGGGTGGGGGGGGACTACAGACCTGCTGAAGATTTGCTGACCCTTAGCTGAGCTGAATCTCTTAGCAGAAAACAGCGCTTCCCCTCCCAGGCAGCCAGCAGGGAACAGGAGGAGAGGGGATGAGAATGGAGCGGGCATAGCAGAGTAAAGTAAAGCCACTCTGCTCCCCAATCCACTCCCTCCCCTCTTGTCACTTAGGGACCGGAAGGGAGGGGGATGAGTCTGGAGCAGACAGAAAAAAGGTAAATCATTCTGGGGAGTTTACAAGGGATATGTGTCTATGTGTGTGAGAGGGTTGGAGGGCAGTATTTGTATGTGTGAGAGAGAAGGGATTGGTGCTATTTGTGTGTCTTATTGCCAGTTTGTGTGTGGGAGGTTAGAGAGGGTATGGGAATGCAAGAGGGAGCAGGATTGGAGCACAATAAGATCACTTCCCTTCTCCCCTTGCCCACTACAATTTTGATTCTTCCTCCCTTGATCTCCAGATCCTGGAATCTACCTTCCTTCCTACCATCCCCGATCCCAAATCCCTTTCTCTCCTCCCTTTCTTCAGTCCCAGAACCTTTCTCCCTCTTCCTCCTGTTTCCCTTCTCAGATTCCTGAGCCTCCCCTATCATCGTCCTCCTCTTCCTCAATTTTCCCCATCTTCCATCCTCTCTTACCTCAATTATTCTCTCCCTCTCCTTCTCTTCTCCCCTTATCCCAGTCCTTTCACCTTCTTTTTGCTCCGATCCTGATCCCTTTCCTCTGACCATCCCTGATCTTTTCACCCTCTCCTCCTCTTCATCCTTAAGATCTCCTTCCTGTATTGAGAGTTGAGATTTCTTTTCCTCACCCAGTTAAAACAAAATAAATTATATAGACACAAGCAAGTTTGGAAAACGACTTTATTTTTATAAGATGGAAATGTTTGCTAATGTCCATCAGAACGTTCTAAAATTTTTTTCACAGAATCTACCCCTGTGCTGCCACAGGAAATTGTGAGGCTGGGCCTTAGACCTTGTGTTCCTTGTTGTTGAACCTCACTGAATGGTGGTGGTGGGGTTTGGGGGGGGGGGGTGACAGCACAGCCCTGGATCTGAAGACAAGACTTATTCTGCTATGAGATTCCCCTTCTTCCTTCTTCTGTTCTCCTTTTCTGCAGGTTCTTCTCCCTCCTCTTTATTAAGCTGCATGCCTGAAAAAAAAAAAAAAAAAAGAAAGCCTTTGCCTTCCGCTCCTTTACTGCCTTCCTGCGTGAGCCTGTTTTGTTTGGTGCATAAAGTTAAAAGAAAAAGGAGGAAGGAAGTGAACAGAAAGTAAACATCGGTCAGCAGCAGTTTTATTTTTTAGAGTCGAGATGAGAGAAACGTTTGTCATTTGGCTCTATTTGACTCAGGTTAGGAAGGGAGAGCAATGCCTGGCTCGCCCTTGAGCACAGGAAGAAGCCATGCTTTGTGCGGCATCTGGAACACTCTGACAGATTGGTGGGGGGGGGGGGGAGGAGGTTCTGTCACGTGCGCAGACAGGACAAGGAGAGTGAGCCATTTAGTAAATTAGTGGCTCCAGGGGGAATCACATTGGCAGAGTCAGGAGCTTAGCCTGTCCCTGTAGGTATGCTTGCTGCCATGGTGAGAACAGCAGCCATTTTGGAATTGTAACATGCAGATCGTGACCTGGGGCCTTCTTTATCTCCTGTAGTGCAGGAAGCTCTTCCTATTCACTCCTGAGCCACGTTTGCTGCAGCATTAAAGGAACAGCTACTTAATTTCTGATGGGATTCTTTCTGCTTAGGCTTCTGTTTCTACTTCAGGCCTTTTTGTTTAGGCAGAGTGAGCCTCCCAAGTTCTTCTCTAATGGTGCCTGTTCCCAGGATGCAAGAGGATAAGAAAAGAAGGATATGGAGGACCTGGGGGATGATAGCTCCTCCAGATCCAATGGCTTTCTAATTGATTTTAGGGTTCTGAAGGAAAGTGACAGTGAGGAGGAATTAACAGAGGGAAGACAGGTCAGCTACGGTTACATGATTTCATAAAGAGAAGTTTATCTGCCTTGGTTTCTCTGTCCCTCTGAGTCCTAAAATATCTGAAGAAAAGATGGAGGAAGGTCCCAGTTCTTTTGAGGATCCTATATTTATTTTAAAAAAGTCTTCAAGATAATTTCCTTTGCACAAGTCAGTCAAGGTTTTGATTGATTTACATTGGGTCAGGAACTAATTTTAAAAGAAGTCCTTGGTGAAGTTGTACCCCCTTTTTCCCAACACAAGGGAAAGCTTCCCTAAACTGGATGCATTCTTTTGTGCAGTCATGGAAAGGACTACTATTCCAGTGGAGGGAGGCACAAATAGGAAGATCCAGGCAGTACTTAAGCAGACCTTGAGGCTTCCAGTATGACTCTTCAGATAGCAACCAGTAGCTGTTCCAGACAAGGCAGCTCAGAACAACCTTTTTGAGAAATACATCCTTTGATTAGATTTACACGTTTACAAGAAACATAGCTGCTCTGGTGACAGCTAGGTATTTATTGCGATCTCAAAACTGGTCTTCAGATTCAATTTAAGTAATCTGGCTAACCCTTCCTTGAAGGGAAAACTTTTATTTAAAGAGGATCTCAAGAAGATGGCTAAGACTTGGGGAGAATTGAAGGTTCTCAGACTTCCTGAAGACAAATTTTCACATCAATTCCAATCTAGAAATTGGTTCAGAGACTCAAATAAAAGTAATCTGGGAAGATCTTCAGTGGGCCAGAGATCTAGCTCCTTCAGTGGTTTTCACTCCTTTTGTAGTTTCTACAGCTCCAAATGCAGGGGTTGGGATCCAGTCTCATATTATAAGAGGCTATCAGATTTTTACCAGACATGGGTCCAAATAACTTCAGACCAATGAGTCATGAATTTAGTTTGGGACAGTTATGCCTGAATGCTTTTCCGTCCCATTTCAGATGCTTGTATGTTTTTTTTCAATGTCATTCTGCTGAAAAGGAGATGGTGGTTAAAAAAATTACTTAATCATCTGATAGACATGAGGACAGTAAATGAAGTTCAGATTCCTTGATCGTGCTGATATAATTTGTGGTCTTTAAAAAGGAAAGACCTAAATCAGGTCAACAAGGCTTTAATAGTCCGTCATTTCAAAGTAGAGACCTTAAAGTTAGTTATGGTGATGGTGAGACCAAAAGAATTCCTAATGTCTCAAGTTCAGAGGGAATTGTACCTACACATAGCCATCCATGAAAGTCATAAAAATTATCTTTGTTTTTACGATACTGGGCTCTTTCCTCCAAGTTGTCCACTGCCTCAAGGACCTTTTCCAAGGTGGTGGCGGAAGCCTTGTGTTGAGAAGGGATTTTGGTTCGTCCTTATCTGAATGACTGATTAATTCACAGGACGTTGTTCCAGGTAAGTGAGGAGGTATCCACAAGGTAGCGAATTTTGTGAAAAGCAGATTACAGTCAATTCAGTTTTTGGAATATCTGGGGACTGGTTTTGATTTGAAGGAGGGCCATTTTAATTTAGAGCTACAGGGGATCTAAATGTGGCAAGGCATGTGCGTTCATTATTTAACACAGAGAGGCCCTTGATGTGGAGTTACCTGCAACTTTTGAATATGGTGGCAGCCTTGGATCTGGTTCCTTGGTCAAGGGCACATAGGTGGCCCCCACAGAAGGCCATGCTATCCCAGTGGGATCTTTAATCACAAGATTATGAGAGAAGGCTATCTGTGCCAGAACAAGGGCTTGTTCTAAAAAGGGACTCCTGAGCCCCAGGTGTATTTTGTGAGGCTTAGGCTAATAACATAAGCCTGAGAAGTGTCCAAATGGGAAGAACTAGTGATGGACTTGTCAGTAGAAATGAATAGGAGGTTAATCCAGTGTGAATGTCCTGATTCAAGTCTGGCTGGTTCCGGTTTTCTTTAGGATCCTTCAGTACCCTCTGGTGGGTAGAGTCTTGCAGTCGATTATTGGGCATCAAGATCTAGTGATATTAGTAGCTCCCAATTGGCCAAGGCATCCTTAATATGTAAATTTAATGAAGATACTGGACAGTATCCACCAGGAGCTTACTGTTCAGGAACTGGTGGTTCACAAGAATCTGTCTCTGTTTTATCTTTGATTGGCTCTTGGGAAGGCCCATCTGCCAGAGAGAGAGAGATTTTCAGAAGGTTGTAAATTCCCTTTTATATTTGAGAAAGTTTCCACATCCTTGGCATATATGAGAGTCTGAACATAACAAATTGCCATACTAGGTCAGACCAAGGGTCCATCCAGCCCAGTATACTGGGTGAGACCAAGGGTCTATCAAGCCCAGCATCCTGTTACCAACAGTAGCCAATCCAGGCTACAAGTACCTGGATTAGTACTTGGTTAGGAAGATCATAAATAGAGAAGTTTTGGTACCAGTTATCAGAGTTCCTGAAGGGGGTTTGGTTAAGTGTTGGGTCTTAAGTCCCTATAGGTCAGTTGGCAGCTATTGCCTGTTATGGAGTTGGTTGTTTTGCAAACCTTGATCATCTCATTTGGTGGTCTCTGTGCATTTGAGCCTCTAAATGAGGCGTTGCTTAAGTTGCTCACTGTTAAGATGGTGTTTTTCTGGTAGCAATATTTTCCATCAGACAATTTCAGAGTGGCAGTTTCTATGGTATAGAGATCACTTCATGTTCTTTGGATGAGGTGCTGTGAGTTCACATGGTTCCTTGATTGTTTCCTAAAATGATTTCATCTTATCTAGATTGTCTATCTCCCTTTTTTCAAAGGGTCTCAAATGGAGAACAATAGGGTCAATTTCATCAATTAAAGATTAGGAAAGTTCTTCTGTTTTGATTAAGGGTTACTAATAGTTTCAGAACCTCAGTTTATTGGTTCGAAAAGGGTCAGAGCAGCTTCAAAGACGTTTCTAGTCTGTTGGAATAAGAAAGTGAGGACTAGGATTCCATATCCAAGGGATTCTCATGAAACTGAGGACATACTCTTCCGGGGCATAGGCATTTTTGTGGGCAGAATTTCACCCGGTGTCACCATTGAGATAGGTAGAGTGGCGACTTGATTCTTCTTGCTTACAACCTTTGAGCCAGGGAAGAGGCTTCCTGTGTTTTGGAACTCTTGAGAGCGGGTTTGGCAGTGTTCCACCCACAAGAGGAATAGTTTAAGTACCTCCTATGCATCTAGACTGGGCTGGCTGGGTGAAGAAAGGGGAGAAATTAGTTCTTATCTAATAATTTCCTTTCCTTGAGTCCATCCAGACCCGAATAGGACCCTCCCTGTTCTGCCAAGTGCATTATTGTCCCAATATTTTCAGAATAACTACTTGTGTGTGCTAGTCGGCACAGTGATTTTAAAATAAACCAGATAACTTTTGAACATGCACCTCTGTTAATCAGGTAATAAAAGTAGCATAGAGGTGTATAATAAATGTAGATGTATGTAATTTGTGGAAAAATATAGTAATAGTAATTTAAGCTTGCAATTTTAGCTGTTCCACAGCTAGAAATCACTGTTCTTTTTAAGATTGTTACTGAGCACAAAAGTATAAATAGTGTAAAAGAAAAAGCCATGTAAGTGCTCCCTTTATGTTCTTTATGTTTTAGATAATATATTGGTAAACATAGCTCAGCATTTCATGAATGATGCAAATAATCATACAGCTCTGTCTTAAAATAGTCTATGATTTTACACAGGTTCAGGCCAGAGCAACGCTATTTGAAAAACATTTAACCAGTCATTTCTTTCTATGTGTTTCTAGAAACATGAAGCAGATAAAAACCATTTAGGTGTTCCAGTCTGCCCAATTGTACCTGTCTGCTCTGCTGCCACAGATTGTATTTGATCTTTGGTTGCCTCCCTCCCTTGCCCTATCACAATGCAGAGGTCTATTGTTGGGAAGGGGGACAGTAATTTAATCTACTGTGACTGCAAGAGGGGTGAGACATTTGCCAGTTGCTTCCCTTGCAGTTATTACACTGAATGCAAGGAGGAGGATAACCAATGGGGCACTGTGATATCAGGATATAAATTATATACTCATATAGAAATGGGAAATATGGGGGAAAAAAGGCAATATTTGGAAAACTATGTACACTAATGCTCATAGTATGCGAATAACGTTCTAGATCTAGAAGCAGTCATGGAAGAAGCTAATTTAAATATAGTAGCTGTCACAGAGACCTGGTACATGGAAAACCATGGCTGGGATATAGTTATACCCCAATACAACTGCATCATCACCCTCTGCTTCAATTGCAGGGGGAAAAAGGGGGAATTAGATTCAAATGAAAGCTAACACTGGGCCTTGATTTTCACGGTTTGGGATACTGATATGCAGACAGTAGGGATAAAGCACAGGATTGCTTCTATGGTCAAGTCATTTTTGGATTGGGGTGGGCCATTTCAGTCTACCCCCAGATCGGAATTATTTTTCCATCAAAATTTTGTTTTGAAAAATAACCCACCTCAAACCTGCCCCAACCTGTCAAATTTCAAATAAGTTGACCCAGCTTTTTTGGGCTTATTTTCTGGCATAAATGTCTCGACTTATACACCAGTATATACAATATGTAGAGACTAATTAGTAAAAAGCAAAATTGTGTAACAAATACTTCTGTTCAGTGTTCACCATGGAAGGGCCTGGAGCAGGACCACATAAAACAAACACAAATAAGAGTGGAAGTGAGGTAAACCACAATTGATTTTCAGAACAGTGTATTTGTGAGGAGGGGATCTAGTGAAGTTCAAGGAATGGTCTAAGGTCTGGCAGCTAAAATTTAATGCTAAAAAATGCAGATAAATGCATTTAGGATGCAAAAACACAAGGGAAAGGTTCAGTATTGGAGGTGAAATTCTTCGAAGCACAAAGGAAGAACAAGATCTGGGGGTAATTGTATCTGATGATCTTAAGGTGGATAAAGCGATGGTAAAAGCCAGAAAGATGCTTGGCTGCATACGGAGAGGGATGGCCAGCAGAAAAAAAGGAGGTGATGTTTCCCCTGTATAGGTCCCTGGTATGGAAGATCGCACCTTCAAAAAGATGGAGTTGGTCCAGAAGGTGGCTACTAAAATGATCAGTGGTCTTTATTCTAAAGCATATGGGAACAGACTTAAATATGTATAACCTAGAGGAAAGGTGAAATAGGGGAGATATCATAGAGACATTTACCGTAAATATCTCAAAGGTTTCTATGCACAGAAGGTGAGCTTTTTTCAGTAGAAAGGAGGGTATGGAATGAGGGGGTCATGAGATGAGTGTGAAAGAGAGTAGATTCAGGAGTAATCAGGAAATATTTCTTTACAGAGAGGGTGGTGGATGTGTGGAACAGCCTCCCATTGGAGGTGGTGGAGACTAAAACATTATCTGAATTCAAGAAAGGGATAAATACAGGATGGAGGCGGTCCAGAGAAGGGCGACCAAAAAGTCGATTGTCTTCATCGAATGACTTATGAGGAGAGATTGAAGAATTTAAATATGTATATCCTGGAGGAAAGGAGGAGCAGGGGTGATATGATACAGATGTTCAGATACTTGAAAGGTTTTAATGATCTAAAGTCAACGACAAACCTTTTCTGTTGGAAAAAAATCAGCAGAACCAGAGGTCACGATTTAAAACTCCAGGGAGGAAGACTCAGAACCAATGTCAGGAAGTATTTCTTCACGGAGAGGGTGGTGGATGCCTGGAACGCACTTCCGGAGGAAGTGGTGAAGGCCAAAACTGTGAAGGATTTCAAAGGGGCGTGGGATAAACACTGTGGGGCAGATTTTAAAACATACACACGGGCGTACATTTGTGCACGCAACCCGGCGCGCACAAATGTACACCTGATTTTATAACATGCGTGCGCAGCCGTGCGCATGTTATAAAATCAGGGGTCGGCGCATGCAAGGGTGTGCACACTAGTGCAAATTGCAAGTGCCGAACTCTCGGGGAGCCCCACTGGCTTTCCTCATTCCCTCCCCTCCCTTCCCCTCTCTGTCCCACCCCCCAGCCCTAAAGAAACCTCCCCCCGTACCTTTGTTTTGGAAGTTACGCCTGTCAGAGGCAGGCATAACTTGCGCGCGCCAGCCAACTGCTGGCTCATGATCCCCCTGTGCCGGAGTCCTCGGCCACGGCTCCCAGACTGCCCTCGGACCGCCCCATCAAGCCCCCGGACCATCTGCCCTGCCCCACCCGGGGCTTTATGCGTGCTGCTGGGCCTTTTGAAAATAGGCCTGGCGCGCATAACCCCCCTACGAGTGTAAATCCTTGAAAATCTGCCCCTGTGGATCCATAAAGCCTAGAGGTTGGGAATGGAGAGAAGAGGTATGGGGGTGGCTTGCGGGAATGACAGCTACAACCTAGTGATTAATAACCTTATTCAATAAACGTTCACGCGGTTAATGCGACTCCAACGTTGCTCTATGCTTCAATGGCAAGAGGAAATGTGGAAAAGAGGATTTGCTTTTAGACAACAGCCAACAAGGACTGAATTGCATTGTCTGGGTAAACATAAGCTTGGGAGTAGCTTGCTTATTGCAACGGTTACTACCCCTAACCAATTAAACCGGATACTTCACTTTGAATGCATATCCAGCGCAGCTCACTGTTTCAACGGCAGGGGGGAATGAAGAAATAGAATTTACATTCAGACAACAACCAACACGGACTGAATTGCACAGTCTGGTTAAACAAATAAATGTGGGAGTAGCTTGCTTATTGAGGCAGTTACTACTCTAAACCAATCAAGCCTGATACTTCACCTTGAATGCATATCCAGCGTGGCTCTCTGCTTCAGTGGCAGGAGGGGAATGAGGAAAAGGGGATTTACATCTAGACAACATCTAACAAAGCATTGATCTGAGTAGTATGAGTATTCAAACATAGGGGTAACTTCTTGTTACGAAGGTTACTACCCTCAAACATTAAGCCTTATACTTCACTTTGATGCAGCTCCAACACTGCTCTCTGCATCAATGACGGGGGTGGAAGGAAATTGGAATCAAAAAGTTACCAATAAGGGCCCTGAACTCAGCGGTCGGGGTAACAGAAAGGTATGGGAAAATAAGTGGGAGAGCTTGCTGGGCAGACTGGATGGGCCTGTTGGTCTTCTTCTGCCGTCATTTCTATGTTTCTAAGGAAATGATGCTAAATTAATTGTAAAATGGGCAGACTGAATGGGCTATACAGTCTTTTTCTGCCATCATGTTTCTGTGTTTCTTTATATTAACATGAGAGGATACATCAAATTGGTGCAGGGGTGGCACTATAGCTTATTAAAGGATGGCATAGAGTCAAGCATGATAAAAGTCTGCAAGAAACAAAATGCACTGTGGAATCCTTATGATAGAAATTCCATGTGTGGGGGGTAAAAGTATAGTAGTGGGCATTTCTACTATCCAACTGGCCAAGATGAACAAACAGAGAAATGCTAACAAAAATTATAAAGGAAAATAAAATTGGCAACACAGTAATAATAGGAAAGTTCCATTACTCCAGGTATTGATTGATTGATGTCTCATGTGGTCATGCCAAAGAGTTTAAGTTTCTGTATGTCATAAATGACTGCTTCATGGAGCAGATAATCCTAGAACCAATGAGAGGGGAATCTACTTTAGATCTAGTCCTCAGTGGAACCCAGGAGCTGGTGCAAGGGGTTAGGGGCCGCTTAGCAATAATAATTATAATGCAATCAAATTTTGCATAATCACAGGAGTGAGGCCAGTAAGTAGAGCTACTGCAGTAACTTATAACTTTAAAAATGGAGCGGGAAAGCAGTAAAGCCCTCACACCACAAATGCTTCTATGCACAATGATGGAATGATCGAATCCATGATTAGCACCAGCACTGCACATCAGAGCAAGCAGCAGCATGGACAACAGGCTAAAGGATCCAAGGATGCAGGGTAATGGGAAGCCTCCTTTGGATCCACCATCAAAAATGGAGTCTGCAGAGTGGTACATATCATCTGTACTTATAAAACTGGGGATCATGTCTGCAGCTCCTTTGAACCTGGAGATGTTTCTTTGGGCCCGAGCTGCTGCCTGGAGTGAGCCTGATCCTCAGCCTGTAAATCTGAGACTGCTCAGTCATCTTGGTCCTTTTTACATTGAGACAGCTTGTACTGCATAGAAGAGAGAGCTATGTACTTAATTCCTTTTTCCTTCATCCTCTTTCTTGTCATTAGAAGTCTCCTAGTCTCTACCAAGAAGAAAGAAAATGCCCACCTATCTTCTTTGTTTTGAGCTACATAGACACTTAGAAGGGTGCTGCTACAAAGCGCCTGATCACTAGCTACCTTTCTGCTAGTCTGGCAGGACCCTAGGAGAGTTTGGGATTCTGTGACCTTGGCCTGCCTTGCAAAATGAGGAAAGGAGGTTTCAGAGGACTTGTAATAAAAGAAACTGAACTCCTTCTCTATGTCCTCATGTCCTGCTTGAGCCACATGGCTGCGCTTATGCTTGCCTTTACCTTCATGCTGCACAATGCTCCTGATATGTATCAATTTCTTGGTATGCTAGCTTTCTAATGGTTGGTAAGTGCCTGTCTCAGCTCAGCCTGCTGCATGCCATCCATAGAATATTCCTTATAATATAATCCTGAATTATACTCACATTCAGTCAGATCTGTATCCAGCACTGTCTGAACCTTCTTTGCGCGTGTACTCAGTGGGCGGGGCCAGGCTGGAGAGCTCAACGGCGTCTCCCTCGTGGAGACGCTGCAGCGGGGAAAGGCCTGTACAGGCCTGGAACGGCGCCAGGGAGGCCGGCTGGATCTTGGAATCAGCAGCGGAGGTAAGAGCCACTTCCAGTGATTTGGCCTAGTCCTGAGTTCCTGTTGGCTTATTCTTGCAACAGTCATTGATGATGACCTTTGTGCTCTGCCCTTCAAGGAAATCCATCAGACCCTAGATCTTCATCATTTCAGGCATAAAGAAGCCAATGGTGATTAATAGGAAAAAGGTAGGCCAAAACAGCAGACAATAGCCATGATATTCATCGCCTCACACAATGTGGGACTCTCCTTTAACTTTTATACAGCCAATGTAAGAAATTCAAAAAAATTAATAGTAAAGATTTTTGGTATACAAAATATTAAAGGATTTTGCTATTCACTAGTTTTCTGTGACTAATGGTGTCAGCCTACAAAACATCGTCAGCACAATTTCTCCTAAACAGGCAAAACTGTTACTACTAAACCAGGTTGCGGTCACCAAACACTTATATCAATCCAATCTTCCTTGCGTATTTATTATGAAACTGTGTGGAAGGGCATGGCACAGTGAGATGGGAATCTTGTGTTCTGGTTGCTTACAATACTAGGCATTAACAACTAGGAAATGCCCACCATTGTAACAAAAGTAAAACAAAAAGATAACAATGGAGAGCTAATTGCTTGGAACAGGTGTGCCTGCAGGTTTGGGGAGCTAGCCAGACAAATCCCTTTCAGTATTGACCTCTACGAGTGTTTATGAAACCTTGACAATTGGTACTACCTCTCACAGGTTTGATGCCGCAGCTAATGCAACCCCTTTATGCTTTCCTTATCATGCATCAAAAGTGAGGGCAATTTTCAAATTGGCTTGACTAAAAGTTGCTGCCTTCTGCCCAGCTAAAAGCATGGGCTACCACAGCATGAGGGTATGCATGTGTCTATCTCTGTCTATCTGTCTCTATAGAGAGAGATACAGATCTTGTTTTATTAAACTATGAAAGCAGCCATTGAGGAAGCAGACAATCCTGAAAACCTTACTGAAAAGGGGCAAATCACAATTATTAAAATGGAATCACTGCTTCGCTTGTGTCTGCTATCTACAGGTTATTTGGGTATAGCTAGGCCCCATCCCAGAGATGCTCAACCACACAGTCTGAACAGGACCAGTGAAATTCCTTATTATTCCTAGGATGATCCCTAGTGCTCCATGACCTTTGCTAACAACTGAGCATTAAATACTGAACATTATACTCCACATCACAGCTTGCATGCACAGCAAATATGCAATATTGCATACATCGAGGATGTATTTAGCATATCAATAATTTCTAATTGTTAAAATTCTTTTCAGAACTAATGCAAATGAAATATTAATGCAACCACTACAACATGCATTGGGTGATAGAAAATAACAAGGAGATGTGTGAATGTTTCATGATACCTAGTTTTTTATTTGGTACTGAAACTTGTACATCATTATGACAACATTTGTTATGTCAATGTATATGTAATAAGTAAAATATTAAACACTAGAGATTACATTTTCCTATGAAATACTGGTCAATAATTGCAGTCTCCTGGTAACCACAGACTCTAACCAATGGCAAGGTAGTTTTAAAAATGGGCAATGTCAAGTATGGGCGAGATGGCTGATGCAGAATGTAAGCTACTGTGAGAGCTCTGCTGGAAGATTCTTGGTCATCTCGCCTCTTGCCAGATACAGCATAGTCAAGAGGAAGGCTAAAGTGAAGACGTAATGCAGGGATATTGGGAAAGGTCCAGCAGGCTCGATGGATGACTTTGTTCTGTGCACAGCAGTTATTGCAACCTCCAAAAGCAGCGAGAAGGGATGAGTAAAGGAAAAGGGTCCTCTCTCCTTCCTTTCCCCATCTTTGGTCGGCTTTGAGATGGTCTCTTCAGGCTCACTGTCAGGAGAAGCATCAGAGACGCACGTAGAAGTGCTTAATCGTGGTCCTCTAGCCCTAGAAAACAACAATGGCTGTGTGGACTGAGTGCAGGCATCACAAGCAGAGAGTCCAGAGTACCAGAGCCGTGTTGTACAGAAACAGTAATTGTGCCATTCCCAGTGACGTTTGCCCCCACCACAACAGGAGGGAGTTCAGAGGGATCTAAGAGACCTTTTTTTAATACAAAAATGTAGTACCTGAAAATGTTTGGTTATTATAGTGAGGCCATTTTTGGTTTATTTCATTTGGAATGAACCAAAAATGGCTTAATTTGTCCCATTTTATGGATTTATTTTAAATGAATGTGCATCCCTAATTCTTAGTATTGCAGACAGAAAAAAGACAGGCATTCACATTGGTCTGATTCTCAGGATTACTGTTCTGGTTAGCCTGGCCACTGAACGCATAGGGATTCAGAGATGTTATCCTGAAAGCAGGTTTGTTTGTTTGGTTTTTTTTTTTTGGGGGGGGGGTCCGTCTCACCTCTTGACTAGTCACAAAAACAGGGAGCATCTTTCCAGGGTGGGCTCTCCCAGGGACAGGTCACTAGCCAATGATCCTCCAGTCATTCCCTAACAGGCAAATATAGTTTTCACAGGGCAGCAGGAGGGCAGGGGGAGAGTGTCAGAGAGAGAGAAAGAGGTGACAAAGAAACATACTGTCACCCACTTCAGCCCTTCTATACAGGCAAGTGTATTTCTGATCAGTAGGTTGCCAGAGAAAAACATCTCTGAGATTGTTGTCAGGCCAAAGACTAATATAGATGTTCAGAGGCTTGAGGCTAAACTGCACTCTGAGCCTAGAAAAGCCTTTATGAGATGACCAGTTTGAGGCACTAGACGATTGTGTGATGTAGCCACTGCGTACCTACACTACATGAAGATCATGGGGGAGAGTGGTCAGATACCGGAGACCTTCTGAACTGGGGCAGACAGATTCCTCCCTTCATAGCCCCATTTCATACGTTTTTCAGTCCCCGGCCAGGTCCTCTCACACTACCCTTTGAAGACCCTTATTACGTAAAAGACAGCTGGTTCTAACCGTGTGCTGACAAACAATCCCCTTGTGCCAGACCTACTTGCATACCCTTTGGAAACAGTAGGATGACCCGAGAGAAAAACAGAACTGAGCATGCTCGGTTGAGTGTACTCATGCTATTTAGCTTCTCCTCGTTAAGCAGCATGCTCACACTATTTAACCAATGCTTTTTGGGGTTTCCATGAATAATGGAGTAACCATGTTATCATAGACATTTTTTACTGAGACCATGCCGAACCTTTTTGCATCTCTTGTTAACTGTCATGTTAATGTGCATGTTAAATTTCTCTGCAAGGTTATGCTAAACTTGTATTAGTGAAAAGTTTATTGAAATAGGCCTCACTAGCAATTTTTCATTCTAATTAGGATCTGTGTGTTTTAAACACAGAAATACATATGGCTAATTTTTACAAATGGAACTCCTAGGAAGAGTCTTTAACTTCTTATAAATGCAGTCCTGCTTAGCAAACTAGAAAAGTCTGTTTAGCTGTTACAGCTAAAGGAGATTGGAAGGACTGAGAGATTGCTGGAGATTCCTCCGGGGAAACTCATTTCTGTCAGTTTTCTTTCAGGCCTGTTGCCTTCCCCCTGCTTTTCTCATGCTGTTCCATATTGTTCTTTGATAGAAACATGGAATTTGACTGCAAATGAAGACCATAAGGCTTATGGCCAATGTGTTTCCTTTTGCAGAGCCTTAGATGCCAGCTCATTTCTGGGTTTCAGCTCACTCCTTTGCAATTAAGGCTCCTCTATGCTTGGGCATTGAAAATATGATTGCTAATGCTGTTTCTTGCTCCAAGTAGTCTACTTTCAGATGCCTAATACTTGGAGCAGATCTGCAGAGAATGTTGATACCCAAGTATCTATGACAGTTTGGTATGTAGAAGCTTGGGACTTGTTACATACCTTCTATGAGGGTCACTATAGACCAGTGAGCCTGACTTCAGTGCTGGGAAAAATAGTGCAAACTATTCTAAAGATCAAAATAGTGGAGCATATAGAAAGACTTGGTTTAGTGGAACACAGTCAACATGGATTTACCCAAGGGAAGTCTTGCCTAACAAATCTGCTTCATTTTTTTGAAGGGATTAATAAATATGTGGATAAAGATGAACCGGTAGATGTATTGTATTTGGATTTTCGGAAGGCATTTGACAAAGGCCCTCATGAGAGGCTTCTAAGAAAACTAAAAAATCATAGGATAGGAGGCGATGTCCTTTCATGGATTACAAATCGGTTAAAAGACAGGAAACAGAGAGTAGGTCTAAATGGTCAATTTTCTCAGTGGAAAAGGGTAAACAGTGGATCTGTACTTGGACCGGTGCTTTTCAATATATATTTAAATGATCTGGAAAGGAATACGATGAGCGAGGTTATCAAATTTGCGGACAATACAAAATTATTCAGAGTAGTTAAATCATAAGCGGATTGTGATACATTACAGGAGGACCTTGCAAGACTGGAAGATTGGGCATCTAAATGGCAGATGAAATTTAATGTGGACAAGTGCAACGTGTTGCATATAGGGAAAAATAACCCTTGCTGTAGTTACACGATGTTAGGTGATCTACTATGATCTAGGCATCATAGTGGATAAAATCATAGTGGATAAAATCTTCGGCTCAGTGTGCTGCAGCAGTCAATAAAGCAAACAGAATGTTAGGAATTATTAGGAAGGGAATGGTTAATAGAACGTAAAATGTCATAATGCCTCTATATCTCTCTATGGTGAGACTGCACCTTGAATACTGTGTACAATTCTGGTCGCCGTATCTCAAAAAAGATATAGTTGCGATGGAGAAGGTACAGAGAAGGGCAACCAAAATTATAAAGGGGATGGAACAGCTCCCCTATGAGGAAAGGCTGAAGAGGTTAGGGCTGTTCAGCTTGGAAAAGAGACGGCTGAGGGGGGATATGATAGAGGTCTTTAAGATTATGAGAGGTCTTGAACGAGTAGATGTGAATCAGTTATTTACTCTTTTGGATAATAGAAGGGGGCATGCCATGAAGTTAGCAAGTAGTACATTTGAGACTAATCAGAGAAAATTCTTTTTCACTCAATGCACAATTAAGTTCTGGAATTTGTTGCCAGAGGATGTGGTTAGTGCAGTTAGTGTAGCTGGGTTCAAAAAAGGTTTGGATAAGTTCTTGGAGGAGAAGTCCATTAACTGCTATTAATCAAGTTTACTTAGGGAATAGCCACTGCTATAAATTGCATCAGTAGCATGGGATCTTCTTGGTGTTTGGGTAATTGCCAGGTTCTTGTGGCCTGGTTTGGCCTCTGTTGGAAACAGGATGCTGGGCTTGATGGACCCTTGGTCTGACCCAGCATGGCAATTTCTTATGTTCTTATTTATATAAGGGGATGTGACAAGGTGATGTGTTATATTGGTGACTGCGGGCAGGAAGGCGGAGCTCTATCTGATGAGTTAATGATATAATACATAGGATGTGTGAATGCATCAGGTTATCCCAGAGCAGTGATGTCTTCCTAAATTGCAGGGTTTTCTTTCATCATGAAGGCATGCAGTTGCTATAATCCAGCAGTAAATTGGATGTTAACTGGGTGGTCTAGATTTATAGGCATTGTTCCAGAATATCAGAGGCCAAGTACCCATTTCTCTATTCTTGGATATACTGGGTGCACTACCAGCAATTGGTAAGCCTGTTTATGAAATGTTTAGGGTGACTTTTTCCTCTGAATTTTTTGGCACATTTAGGCCAGAGTTGTTGGTTGCATTATCTTTGGTTAATGTAGATGCTGCAAATTTACTTTATGAATACGTATTACTGAACAGTCAATTCATCTTAAGATGCACTAGTCTAAAATAGGTAAAAAGAGCATAGTCAATGTTACAGCGAGCTGGAGAGTGACTTTTGTGCCCTGTCTCAATCACTCAGGCATTTTTGGGTGTCAGGCCTGCAGGGGGCATGCAGTTCTTGATTCACAGTGATGGTGTTCCATTGACAAATTGCCAGTTTTTAGTTATGTCACTTGAGTCACAATCCAAGGGAATTTGAGACTCAATCATTAAGAATAAGGGTGGCCATGAGTGGCACAGAATCCAGTCTTCTAGAAGTGGTGGTTCAGTGACTCAGCAGATGGAAATCAGGAGCATTCACTTTATATATGAAGCCTGACTATGAGATCTTTTGAATTTTGGTTGTATGGTATTGTTTGTTTTATCCTTTAGGATTGATTTTGAACAGTATATCTGGATTTGGAGCCAATCATTTATGTTCTGGGCCTACAAGAGGGTTTGCCCTTGACCTAATGATCCTCATATGATCCTGGCTTCTTGAGGCTTTCCTATCAGGTAATTTGGTCAACAAGGAATGAAGGGGGATCATTTCCTTCTGATGATCTGAGTCAAATTGTGGGTATTTGGACAACCCAACATCTTTGAAATCCATCTGGGTGGTAATGATTTGGGTCATGGTTCTTGCAGGCACCCTATAGCTACAGTTAAGAAAGAGCTCGCTAATTTCATATTATTATTACCCTTGGCAAGCTGCACTGGTTAAATATTGTAACAAGGATGAAATTTAATAATTAACTATAAGTATGAAAGGAAAGAATAAGTATGAAAGGAAAGATGTATAAGTATGAAAGGAAAGATGTGTGAAGCTTGCTGGGCAGACTGGATAGGCCGATTGGTCTTCTTCTGCCGTCATTTCTATGTTTCTATGTAACTATTGTGGGGTCACCGATCGAGGAGGATAATTGACCAGATTAGCTCCTGGCTGGAGACACAAATGGTGTTTCATATCTGATATATTGACTGTATGCTGATGTTGGCATTGATCACACATTACAGGAGGCCATGAAGTGCATATTGAAAGCATGCTAATCAAAGGTTAGACTTGGTTATCGAGGTGACTTGGACAAACTTATGGTTGTCTATTGTCAGTGGTTGGCTCCCAAGCCACCTTTTTAGTGTTTGGGTGGTGTATATTTTCCGAGCCTACCAGCAGCATATATCTTAGAGGGTCAGATATGTTGTTGGCATGATGTGGGGCTCTCAAACTGGATGATGTGGATTGGAGGTGATGGGAAATGGGGGCCTCTCCAGCTAGGATGTGGTGGGCTCGACGTATGGGATCCATTGGATGGTGTCTGAAACCCAGGCAGATTGAAGGCAGTCCACCGTCAGGACGTAGCAGAGGGGGTGCCCAGACAGTGGGAATGAGGCTAACTTAGAATATAGAGGGCAATTTTCAAAAGATTTTACCTTGGTAACTAAGCAGTTACTCAGGTAAAATCAGGGCTAAAAGTTGCCCTTTCCCTATCTGAGTACTTTACCCGTGCTACAAAAGGAAAGGGCAAAGACAGAACTGGCTGACAATGCACAGGGATTTCAGTTTGATGTACTGAAGTATCCATTGCAAGGGCAGGCCCTGCATTTTCAAAGGGAGACCTCACAGGGAGTTGCCTTTGAAACTTTGCTTGCAAGCCTGCATTAAATTTGCCAGTTACACCCGTAATGTTCATTGGCGCAGATCTTGTTATATGTTATCGCTGTAATAAAACTGGGACCTTTATTCTGCCAATTGCACATCTGTCATTTTTGTTCGGTTGTTGCTGTTTTGTGAAAGGGCTTGAAGTGAGGGGGGAGCACTGGTTATCCCAGCTTTTTGTGTTAGTACTTTGTGTCAATAGATGACATTAGTCACTTTAGCCATAAAAACTATTGACAATCTTACTTTGTGTTGAATAGTTATTAGATAAGGGGGGAAGGGGATAAAGACTTGATTTAGAAACTATGCAAATATTAATTAGTGAGGTTCAGGAGACAATTGTAATAAACGGATCCCAATTATAATTAGGATCTGTTTATTTTTTAAAAAGGGATACACATAAGGATAATTTTCCCAAATGGAGCTCCCAGGAACAGTCAATAACTTCTTACAAATATATTTGTTTATGTGAAATTTTTATAACTTGTCTACTCACAATATTAGGCGGGTTACAATAAAAACATACATAATAAGAACAAAAATAATATTAACAAATATATAAATGCCAAATATAAAATGACAGACATATATAAAACACAATCATACATAACAATAAATAAAACAAATACATAAAACCTATTCAAACACCAACAATCATCAAAATCCAGCAACAGATTATCCTCCTTCCTTCCAGAGTGGAAAGTTCTGTTTAGCAGTTGGAGCTAACAGATACCTGAAGGACTGAGATATTGCTGGAGATGCTCCTGGGAAAATTATTTGTTGGTTTCCTTTCAGGCCTCTTGTCTTTAACATGCTTTCTTTGTGGCTTTCCATTTTGTTTTCTCACAGAAATATAGAATTTGATGGCACATAAAGACAATAAGGCTCATCTAATCTGCAGTGGCAGAGCAATGATCACATTGGGCGCTGCTGCAAGTTTTCTTTTTGAACCTCCCCCTCCCCATCACACACACACACACACACACACATATAAACCCTCCCCTCCCCCACTACCCAATCCTCCCCCATCACGGTTCTCACCCTATCCCTCATTCAGTATGTTCAACCCCTTCCTCTAGGCCCAATACTTTCACCCCTCTCCCCTCCACACACTGTCACTGTCATCTCCCCCTATCCCCCACAGCTCTGATGCTCCTTCTTCCTGCAGGGAGCCCCTCTCACCTCTCTTTCAATCTCCCCATCCAGTACTCCTCGCCACCCAGTGTTCTCATCCCATAACTCCACTTCTACCCAGTGTGCTCACTCCATACTCCCCACCCCCACCAGGACTGTCACTAGCCTCGGTTCCCAGTCCAGTGCTCTCGTATCCACCTACCCAGCCTTGATTGCTCCTCCCTCCAGCAAGGGCCCCACACAGTACTCTCACCTGTCTCTCTTTCCAGTGCTTTCATTCCTCTCCCCTTCAGCCAGTGCTCTTGCCGTACACTCATCTCCTACCCAGTGTGCAAAATCACATATTCCCCTCTAAGTATTCACATCCCTCCACCCCCAGTCCAGTGTTATCCACCACACCTAACCAGTGCATTTACCCATCCCATCAGTGTTCTTACTTTTCTCCTCTTCACCTAGTGCTCTCACCCATCTCCCCTCTACCCAGTGCTCTCAATCCTTTCCCTTCACTCAGTGCTATCAATCCCTCCTACCCAGTACTCTTATTCCATATTCACCATAATGCTATCACTGCTCTCTCTCTCTCCATTCCCCCTATTCAGTACCCTTACCCTACTCCCCTCAGTATTTTCCTCACACCCTCCCAATGTTCTCCTTCTGTCCTAGGCTCCTCCACTCTTCCAGTGCACTCACCCCTCTCTCCAACACCCAGTACATTCACCCTGCTCACCTCTGCCCAGTGCTCTCATATATGTTTCCCCTGCCCAAAAACATAGCTTCCCTTCCTTCATCCAGACTTGGAGCCAGACCCATAGCCCCTCTGTTTGATACAGACAGCACTAACGGAGGACCGGCTACAAAAGTATTTATATTCCATCACTATCGGAACACCGTGCTAGGCGGATTACAGTTATCGCTGCGTTAGGCCATTTACCATGTGAAAAAGGGCCTAACACAGCTTTGTAAATGAGTTCCTAAATTTTGTATGGGCTATGATTTGCCTGGTCAAAATGTAGGTGGTCAGCGGCGGGAAAAATTGGAATAGCAAGTTTTGAATGTCTAACTCCAGAAGTTATCTGGACAAACCTTTTGAATATAGGCCTCTAACAGTCTTGCATATACAGTATATGCATATTTTGTTTCTAATATATCATACAAGCATTGCATAAATACTATTCCATACCTGGAAATGCTTATATTGTTATCATAAGCTTTATTGTTTTTGTAACACTACAATAAAATTACTATATTTGAAACATTTTTCAATATCTCTCCATTAAAAGGTTAGACGACAGAGGCATGGATCCCTGTAACATGGTTCAAAAACTGAAAATTCTTCATAATTTAATGCTGTTTTTGTTCTCCTGCTATTGGATCTGTTCAGAGTTTTCCATTGGCAGTAGAAGCTGGAATGATGTCCGCTTATGATGTCGGTCTGTACAGAAAAGCAGGTCATAATTCTGTAGGTTCACAACTATTCTGCACACCAGTCTTGCTGGCAGATTAGAGAGCCCTAAAACCCACCTTATCCTGTCAAGATGAAAAGGAGGTCAACAAGAAGCAAAGAAACATTGTAACACATTTGTTGAAAAATATGAAACGCGTTAAGTCACCAAGAGGCATTGTATCAGTTTGGTCACCTTGCCCTTGAAAACTGTGAATTGGGTGACTGGGCATTACTAGTTTGTATACTTATACAGGCTGGTCTGACCAGAGAGAAAAAATGATGATTGATTTTCTGCACACCTGCAGTAATAAGCCTTTTGTCTTCTCGATTAGTGTGAAATAGATGAAAATGAAATAAGGACGGGATTAAAGAATGAGAGAGCAAGCCTTAGAGCACTATTAAATCAGAGGGACTTTTTCAGAAATGTATAGACCGATGGGATTTTAATTATTTAGGCATTTGGAGATATATTCCGAACCATGCACTTCTGAGCAACTGTCAGCTTTCCCCAGTGATCTAGTTTAAATGCTGCCCTCTCTCTTTTTAAAACATTAGCACCAGTAGCCTCGTTCCACTCCGTCTTCCTGCAGGGAGCCCCTCTCACCCCTCTCACCTCTCTTTCAATCCCACCATCCAGTACTCCTCGCCACCCAGTGTTCTCACCCCATACTCCACTTCTACCCAGTCTGCTCACTCCACACTCCCCATCCCCACCAAGACTGTCACTAGCCTTTTTTCCCAGTCCCGTGCTCTCATATCCACCCACCCAGCCTTGATTGCTCCTCCCTCCAGCAAGGGCCCCACACAATACCCTCACCTCTCTCTTTCCAGTGCTTTCATTCCTCTCCCCTTCAGCCAGTGCTCTTGCCCTACACCCATCTCCTACCCAGTGTGCAAAACCACATACTCCTCAGTATCAGTGACCTATGCAGCTTTGACAAAGCTAGATAGGTATTACTACTGGCACCTTGTGAAAGTTGCTGGTAAATGTGAGAAAAGTGAGATTTATCGATATGAGTTCTGCCTGGGAACAATGAGCTACCATGCTTCTCCCTGAAATTACTTGTAGGATAAACTCAACTACTCTTTTGGAATTGCCCTCCTGTGCTCAGCTTGAACGTATTGAAGACCTTAGTGATAATAATTTTGGTGCCTTGCTCCTGTGAGTTGTTCTTTGAGTGTAGTTGCTGCCTTTGCTCCAGTAAACTGAACCTATTCTGAAGAGAGAGTGGTGTTAAGTGGAGTGCCACAGGGATCTGTTTTGGGACCATTTCTGTTCAATATCTTTGTAGAAGACATTTCGGAAGGGAGAGAAGATAAGGTTTATCCATTTGCGGATGATATTAAGATCTGCAATAGAGTGGACACACCTGAAGGAGCAGAGAGAATGAAAAGTGATTTAAGAAAACTTGAAGAGTGTTAAAAAAAACTTGGCAACTGGGATTCTATGCTAAGAAGTGCAGAGTCATGCATCTGGTGTGCGGTAATCCAATAGAGCTCTATGTGATAGGGGGTGGAAGACTGATGTGCATGGACTTGGAGAGGGACCTTGGGGTAATAGTGTCTGGCAACTTGAAGGTGGCAAAGCAATGTGACAAGGCGATAGCTAAAGCCAGAAGATTGCTGGGCTGCATAGAGAAAGGAATAACCAGTAAGAGAAAGGAGGTGATAATCCTCTTGTACAGGTCCTAGGTGAGGTCTCACCTGAAATACTATGTTCAGTTTTGGAGACCATATCTCAAAAAGGATAGAGACAGGATGGACGTGGTCCAGAGAAGGGCAATCAAAATGGTTAGGGTCTGTAGCAGCAGGGTTACGAGGAGAGGCTGAAGTATCTGAATATGTATACCCTGGAAGAGAGGAGGTGCAGGGGAGATATGATACAGACCTTCAGATACCTGAAAGGTTTTAATGATGCATGATCCTCAAACCTTTTCCATTGGAAAGCAAACAGTATATCCAGGGGGTCATGATCAGTGGAGTAGTTGTGGGTAGGCCTAGGCGGGCCATAGCCCACCCACTTAGGGCTCAGGCCCATCCAATCAGCATTGCCCAGTGGACCAAGAGGAGAGACCCTGTCACAGGGCCACAGCGGACACAACAGGCATGCACATCCAGGGGAGCAGTCGAGAGGAGGAAGAGGCCTGCAAGGTCACCGGTAGACCCCATCCCACTGGCAGCCAAGAAGAATAGGCCTGCAAGGCCGCCAATGGACCCCATATATCTGCGCCTGAGAAGAGGAAGAGGCTTGCAAGGCCATTAATGCATCCCATCTCACCGGTGGCCGAGAAGAGAGTAAGATGACATTCAAAGAAAAAAAAAAACCCTCACCAGAAGGCGCCCATTCTCCTGCTCCTCCACGTATGCCGGCCCTGCGGCATTCAAAATACATGAAGCCAGTAAGTGCTCTATGCTGATATCATGCATCGCAAGATCAACATAGAGAACGTGCTAGCCTCGTGAGTTTTGAATACTGCGGGCAGGCACATGAGCAGCAGCAGAACAGAGTCCCCTGTTTGCTCCCGATGAGGATCCAGCCTCTGTTTTGTGTTTGTGTGTGAATTGTCTCTGCCTGGGGTTGAGGGGTAGGGGGCTGGGGGTGTTTGGGAATAGTAGCCTGCTTGGGGAGGGGTGTGGTGTGTGTGACTGGTAGCCTGCCTGGGTATGTATGCGTGTGTCAATAGTAGCCTTCCTGGGTATGTGTGTGCGTGTGTGTGTGAACAGTAGCCTGTCTGGGGGGGGGGGGGGGGGGAATGGTAGCCTTCCTGGATGTGTGTGTAACTGGTAGCCTTCCTGAGTATGTGTGTGTGTGTGTGTGTGTGTGAATAGTAGCCTGTGTGTGTGTGTGTGTGTGTGTGAATGGTAGCCTTCCTGGGTGTGTATGTGAATGGTAGCCTGTCTATAGGTTTGCGTGTGTGAATGGGAGCCTGCTTTAGGAGAGGGAATGTGAATGGGAGCCTACCTGGAAGACGTGAGAGAGAGAGCATGCTTTATTTAAGCAGGCTTTTAACCTGGAATAACTGTGTTCTCATTGATGGCTAGCATCAATCCCATTGTAGATTTTTATGCATTATCAGCCAGGGAAATGTTTCAAACTCAGAGGTTTACCTTTGGAATTTAGCTGGATAGACTTTGAAAATTAACCGCACCGAGTCCTAAAATATCCGAAAGGAATAAGTACAGAGAAGTAATTTAAGCAATAATGATAGTTTACAAATGCCTGAATATTGTATAATTTATAATTCATCAGTTGCATAACATTCAATGGCAAGCGACAGAATGCGACAAGAATGGAATCTCATTTACAAGTGGATCAGGGAACACGCAAGACACTGCCTTTTAGAAAACATTTTAAGCCCTATAAAATCCTTGGTGCTTTCTTATCCTTCCTATTTTGTCATATTATCTTCTACAGCAGAATGTCCAGTCCTTTTCAGCTCATTCTTCCTCTACCTCTGGAACATTTACTAGTGGAACACACACATTGCTGACACAGCCACAGGTTTCCACGAAGATGAACTGGAACTTGATGGAAAATCCATTTGGACAAAACAGTTCCACCTCCTTATATTTGGTCTTCAGCTCCTGGCAACAAGTGCATTTATGAGCCATCTTCTCTTCTTCTTTTGCAAACCTGCCCATTCACAACACAAAAAAAAAAGCTATTGAAAAACTGCTACTAATTTCCAAAGGAGTTACGTGCGTAAATGTAACGTGCTATTGTAGCAATTTTCAAAAGCCATTTATGTATGTAAAGTGCAGTTACACAAGTAAATCCTATGGAGAATTCAATGGCATATATTGTAGCAATTTTCAAAAGCCCGCTTTCATGGGTAAAGCACATTTACATGTGTAAACACAGTTTTAAGCATTTAAATGCTTTTTAAAATCAGGCCCAAAGTGAGCACAAAGCTCCATTTCTATCTCTACATATTGTATATTTCAGAGAATAGTGGAGAAATCTAAATAATAATTATTTGAGTTCAGCTCTTAAGTCGTTAGATTTCTCCACTTTTTTCCAGTTTCATATATATTCATAGCAGAAGTTCTGTGTTTCTCTCTGTATGATTATTCTATATACTGTATGCCAAACCTTTTATTTTATATTTTTGTAATTGGTCTATATTTGTTAACCTAACTTACCTTCTTCCACATTTTAGCTTCTGACTGAGTCTGAGCCTGCCCTTCAACCTCTCCACTGCCATTAATGACATCAGAGAATCCAAAATTGGGTTTTTCTTAGTTCCCATTCTCCTCCCTTTATAACCCAGCCATTTCAGCAAGAGACCTTTGTATGAGGCCAGAGACTGTGGCCCCTTATAAATCTTGGCATGCATGCATCCTGAATACCACCACTGTTGTGCAAGGACCAGGATTTCCCCCCCTAGAAGCTGCCTTCACATCATCCCCTGACCATATAAGCCTAATGAGCATAAGTCGGTTCTTTGACTCGACCTATTTCTCCAAATGACAGTGCTAAGACAAAGATAGAGATGGTAACCAGAATAAAACAAGGATTAACTTATTTCACCAGCAATTGCTTGGGGGTTGGGAAAGAATGTAGTAAGCAATTTGTATGAGGTGCTGGATCCGAAAGAACATAAAATGACAAATAAAATGGCAGTAGTATTGAAGATAAATTTTGTTTCAAGCAGCAGAAGAATCGGATAAAAGTAGCTCTCAAGGGAGTCTCCTCAAGAATGTGAATGCAGCTGTATTCAAAGCAGACTGAGTGCTAGGGAACTGTGTGCTAGTAAAGATTAAGCAGCCTAGGACAAGCCATATCATTACTATTTATAGCTATCATCCCGCTGTCCTGCTGTTGTCTAGAGAATTGTGTCTTGCAATTTCTTGGCTGGCTGGTTTGCATATCTAATAAGACTATATATAAGATAAGTAAGAGTGTATGCAATAAAAATCATGCATAGCTTGCCAAATATTTAACAGGCTTGTTAAAACGTCACTTAATGAGCCATGAAAAAGGTTTAGCATAGCTATTTTCATATACAGAAATCTGAAAATTGTTGGCTACATAGCGTGAGCACGTTACTACCAAGTGCAAGCTAGATTGTGTGAGCATGCTAAATTGAGCATGGTCAGTTCTCTTTTCTTCTCAATTTCTCCTGCTGGCTTCTAAGGGGTATAGTCAGTTTATTGGAGCCTCCTGCAAGTAAGCCACTTCACTCCAAGATTCCACAACAGAGCTTTATTTTAGTACATACTTTGGGGCCGATGCAATAAATTAGCGCTTTCTTTTTTTTTTTTTTTAATTCTTTATTTTCAGTTTTTGAAAATTATCCAAGATATAACCTCTTTACAGAAAATTTGATGTCTAATACAGAGAAACTAATATACATAAGTAAAAAAGAAAATACAGGAATTTCTTCTTATTGCATTTTAGACATCATAATTATAGGATAATAAGGAGATGATAACAGAAGCATTTTCACAAGGAATTAAATTAATACAATATTTTCTAATTGTGACATACTAACTGAGCACTCCATATAGCCCATTCTTATTCTACTCCAAAGCTGCGGCAGATGCTTGTGGAGGGTGAGCAACCAAGAACTCTTTCAACTGTTTAGGCTCTAAAAATATATAATTATTACTTTTGTAAGATATACAAGCCCTACAAGGGTATTTTAAAGTAAATCGGGCCCCAATCTTTATTAGATCTCCCCTCATTGAAAGAAATTCCTTACGACATTGTTGTGTCGGTTTAACCACATCAGGATAAACCCAAATGGGAAAACCATAAAACTTAGCTTGCCTATTTCTGAAAAACATCCTGAGTATATTATTTCTCTCTGAGAGAAACGCAAATGTAATAAGTAAAGGTTTCCTTTGGGATATCTCTAACTCCAATGATGACTCCAATAAATCTGTTAAATTTAAAGCCAAATTTGGCTCCTCTGTCTGGGTTACCTGATGTAAGTAGTATGCCTTCACCACAACTGGTAATGCGGCTTCGGGAATCTTTAATATTTGCTGCATATAGGTCCTAAATAGATTTAAAGGTGTAATATCTTTAATAACTGGGAAATTTATTATTCTCAGGTTATGAGCCCTTAATGAGTTTTCTACAGCCTCTAATCTTTTAGAAGTGCTAATTTCTGTCTCAATCAGTTTTACCTGATTTTTCTCTACCAAGGTAATCTTACTTTCAAGTAACTCCGACTTAGCATTGAAACGTGTTATTATGTCATTATTAATCATAGTCTGCTGTTTAGTTTCTAAAGTAACCTGTGAAAGAACTTTAATTGAGCTGTCAATTGATTTCAAAATAGACCATATACCTTCCAAACTAATAGAATCTGATTTCTTTATCATTGAACCCACAGTTAGAGCTCTAAGCTGTTCATCTTTCCCATCAACAACAGTTCCTTCTTCCTTTTCTCTACTTGATGATATATAGCTAGCAGCTACATGTAACTCTGGTGTAGAAGTCACTAACGAATCCAGTTTATCAGGTATCTCTGCTTCTGTTGCCATTACTGGTGACAAGATGTTAATATCTCCAGGATAGGAAGGTTTCTTTGGAGATCCAGGGCTCAAGGTTACATCTAAAGTCAAAGGGGGTGGTATATGCTCCTCTACCAACCCCCTAGCGACTAAGATCTCCGGGATACTTGGCTCAGGTACTGTAAAAAACCCAGGTATCTGTAATTGTCTCGGGTCTATTGTTGGTGAGTTTACTACCTCACCCCTCAATCTCCCCTTTCTTTTTGTGTGAGGCATATAGGTAGAAAGTAAATATTCCAATACAGAAGGTCTTATTTTTGGGTTTCAAACAGATGTGCTCAGATAGTCACTTTTACACCTCCTTATAGGGAGGAGTTGTGGGAGAGAGGAGAAGAAAAACAAATTAAGACATACCAGTATACGTTGAGGTGTAGTCGTCCCAGAAGAAAAGAAATTCAAATTGTTCTCACAGGAAAATGCCCAAAATTCTTCCAAGCCGCGCACGCCCCTTTGGAGCGCGCGGCTTAGGCAGCACGCCGCAGGAGGGGCGGTTTTAACAGCTACAGTCCCTACTAAGTGACGTCAGCTTCCGGGCCGGCAGGTGGTAATCTTTCGGGACTCAGCTGTTCCTAGGCCTCTGACTGTCAGCTTCCAGGCCGGCAAGATCTTTCTTTCGGGGCTCAGCTGTTCCTTGGCCGCGACTTCACACGAGTAGGAGAAGGTACTCACTCCTCTCTCTCCCTTCTTCCTCGAAAGATTTGCCGCAGGAGGGGCGGTTTTAACAGCTACCGTCCCTACTAAGTGACGTCAGCTTCCGGGCCGGCAGGTGGTAATCTTTCGGGACTCAGCTGTTCCTAGGCCTCCGACTGTCAGCTTCCAGGCCGGCAAGATCTTTCTTTCGGGGCTCAGCTGTTCCTTGGCCGCGACTTCACACGAGTAGGAGAAGGTACTCACTCCTCTCTCTCCCTTCTTCCTCGAAAGATTCGCCGCAGGAGGGGCGGTTTTAACAGCTACCGTACCTCCTAAGTGACGTCAGCTTCCGGGCCGGCAGGTGGTAATCTTTCGGGACTCAGCTGTTCCTAGGCCTCCGACTGTCAGCTTCCAGGCCGGCAAGATCTTTCTTTCGGGGCTCAGCTGTTCCTTGGCCGCATCTTCACACGAGTAGGAGAAGGTACTCACTCCTCTCTCTCCCTTCTTCCTCCATTAGCGCTTTCTTAATGCACCCCAGGCCAGGCAATATTTAAATTAGGGGGTTGCGTTAGCAAGGAGGCACTAGGGTCACTTGTACAACCCTAGTGCCTCCTTGCTAATGAGAACTCGATCGATTTTTGTGACTCGGCCATCCGCCGGTCATGAAAACCCACGCCGAGTTTATCGGTGTCGATTTTCCTGACCGGCAGACGGCCGTCACAAAAACCAACGCTGATAGACCTGGCATCGATTTTCCTTACCAGCGGACGGCAAAGTCACAAAAACCGACGCCGCGTTTATCCCTTAGTATGCCGGAATGTACTCATCCGACCCATAGCCTTGTCCACTTTGTTTTCCTAGCTCTCCCCATACATTCTCTTTTTTAAATGGAATTTCGTCTACCCCTCCTCCTTCTAAAGTCTTGTCAACCAGCAACGGTCCTTCTCCAGGATCTTTAGTGAACACCGAACTGAAGTATTTATTTAATATTTCTGTTATTTCTTTGTCTCTCTTTACACGTTGCTTCTGCTCACCTTTCAATTTCACTATACCACTTTGGGCCTTCCTTCTTTCTCTGATATATCTGAAAAATGTTTCGTCACCTTGCTTTACCTCTTTGGCAATTTTTTCTTCCGCTTGACCTTTTTGCTTCCTGATTTCTTTCTTCGTCTCTCTCAGTTTCATCAGGTATTCCTCCCTGTGTTCCCCTTTTTGGCATCCTTTATACTTCTTGAACCACTGTTCTTTTTGCCTTTATTTTTTCAGCCACCTCTTTAGAGAATCACATCAGTTTCTTTTTTTCTCTTACTTTTTTATTTACCTTTCTAAACTATAGAATTGTTGCCTTTGTAATAGCTCCTTTTAATTTGGCCTACTGTTGCTCTACCTCACTCATTTTCTCCCAGTCTTCTAGTTCTTCCTCCAAGAACATCCTCATTTTGACAAAGCCTGTATTTTTGAAATTCAAAACTTGGGTCTTCATGTAACGTTTCTATTTCTTATTTGCAGTAACAAACCATAATCAGTTGACTATCACTAGTGCTCAGGTGGATACCTACCCAGGCCTTAGAGACATTATTCCCTTTTGTGAGTACTAGGTTGAGTGGGTTCCATTGCCATTTGTTGAGCAGAGCCCCTTGAAGTGCATACACTATCTCTCTTTTTCTTATAGATTCTGCAGAAGGGATGCTCCCATCCACATTAATCCAGATTTAATCTCCAACGAGCAGCGCTTCTCCCTTTGTTCCCATCTTTTAGATGTCTTCTACCAGATCTCTGTCCAGTTCTTCTCTACAAATTGGAGGCCTATAGCTACACTGATGTAAATGGAAACACTATCTTTTCTTTTTCAGGACAACCCATAATGAATAATGCTACTCCACATCCCTTGCATTTCAGATGCTTGGATAGTATTTTTATATATAAAGAGATATTCCTCCCCCTTTTCTGTCCTTTCTGCCCTTCCTTAATAAGTTATAGCCAGGAATGGCCGTATCCCAATCATGAGACTCAGTGAACCAAGTCTCTGTAACAGCAATGATGTCCAAATCTTCTTCCACCATTAGGGCCTGCAGATCTGGGATATTATTGCCCAGACTAAGCATTTGTGTTCATAACTTTTCACCTTTTCTCCATTGGTTTCTTGCTCTTCCTAATCACCTTTTCTGCTTTTTTAGCTGATTGATTTTATTTTCTCCTCCCACTTCCTGTATTGCTTGGTGGTGACATGCCAGTTTCATTGGCCACCTCCTGCTTTCCCCTAGTTTAAATGCCTGATAATGTATGATCTGAATTTTCTCGTTTAGCATCCTCTTTCCTGCCAAGGACAAATATAGATCATCCTTACCATAAAACATTTTACTGCTCCATTCACGGCCCCAGCCTCCATTGTATCCAAAACCACTTTCTTTACACCATATTTTGAGCCAGAAATTTATCTATATGGAAGATCCTTGCCTTCCCCTTTCCATGAACAGGTAATACTTCCAAAAAGGCAATATTCTTTGCCATGTGTCTAATCTTCTTCCCTAGATTTTGGAAATCTTTCTGTACTGCAAGGATAGCATTCTAGCAAGGTCCTTGGTCCCCAGATGGATAACATTGATATCAGAATCTCTGGTTTCTTCAGTAATTGGTTGGTATTTCTACTGACCGAGGATCCTGGAAGTCATTTAATTGTTGTGTCCCCATCAAAATGATTTCCCAAATTGATTCTTCTGATGACTAAGTCTCCCAGCAGAAGCTTCCTTTTATAACATTTGAGAAAAGTATAAATAAATGAACAAGAAGCAAACCATTTTCCGTGAGAAGGAAAATCTTGAATGAGACTGGAAGGGAATAGACTCAAGAAAAATGAAAGGAAGTATTTCTTCACAGAAAGGGAAGAAGATGCACAGAACATCCTCTCAATGGAGGTGGAGGCAGCAAAAACAGCATCAGAGTTCAAGAAAACCTGAGGCAGACAAAAAGGTTCCTTCAGTCTGAGGAAGCAATGGAAGAGTCTGGGGTAACTGGGGGGAATGTAGGATATCAAACTGGGGGGGGGGGGGGTTGGAGGACCAAGATGTTAATTGGGAGAAACTGGTGGACAATACTGGCAATAGCGTGGGCGCACCCCCTTTTAAAATCCCCCGACTTACGCAGTAGAAGCGAGATTTGCGTACCCATGCGCGCACCCACTTAAAATTAGGTGCAAATGTGTGCACGGGCAGGCTTTTTTATAAAATGCGCACATGCTATAAAATGGCCAAGTCCCTGAGCGCGTGCTGATGCACACGCACCAATGTGCACCTGTGCACCAGTTTGAAAGTTACCATCTTAGAAAGTTACTTAACATCTGCATTTGGACTATTGCAATGTACATTGATTGGAGAGATTTATTATGAGGCATGATGTATCACTTTATGGGGGCGAGTTGACAGGTTACATCTAAGGGGGAGTGTGCCCTAATACAGTATAAAGAGCTCAGAGTGGAAATATATTTCTTTTTGGGAGGTGAGGCAAGAAATGAGTGAGATCACAGCTTCTGGGCAGTGTCGTCAAGCCATCTGGGAGGAATCATGGATCACCAAGTGGTGGGAATCCATTCCTTGACCAACAAAGAAGCTGCATGAGTTCTGAATATGAAGGGGGACTAATCCTCCTGTTTTTTTGCTAGAGGGAAGGAAAGAAGAAACAGTGATGCTGTCTGAAAAAAAGAGGGCCTTACAGAAAAAGTGCTTTGTTGCTGATGTTGCTACTAAATCAAGGCTGTGAACCTGTGAATTTTAACAGTTCTTTATATCTGACCGCTGGAAAACCCTGTCTAGAAAACAAAAGTTTTTTGTTTGAAGATACCTGTGAGCAAGACCCGCCTTTATGCCAAGGGATGGATTCGAGATAGGCATCTGTCAATTCATGGAAGAAACTGCGGTGTAGTCAGAGGATCACAGAGGGCAAAAGTGTTTTGTGGTGCTTTCGGTCTCTAGCTTTAGAATACAGCCCCTGCCTTTGTGTCAGGCCCACTCCTTTATCTGCTTGACCATTTTTATATTTGGAACCCACAGAGACTGGCGCTTGGCTTCTAAACATGCATCAGACACTATGGGGCAGATTTTAAAACCTGCGTGCGGGCGCAGATTTGTTCGCTCAACCCGGTGCGAACAAATCTATGCCCGATTTTATAACATGCACGCGCAGCCGCGCGCAGGTTATAAAATCCAGGATCGGCGCGCGCAAGGGGGTGCACAATTGTGCAACTTGCGCGTGCCGAGCCGCGCAGCCTGCTTCCGTTCCCTCCAAGGCTGCTCCGAAATCGGAGCGGCCTCAGAGGGAACTTTCCTTCCGCAACCCCCCCCCCCCCCCCGCTCCTTCCTCTCCCTTCCCTACCTAACCCGCCCCCCAGCCCTACCTAGAACCACCCCCTTACCTTTGTTGAAGAAGTTACGTGGGCTGGCCAACGGCCGGCCCGCGATCCTCCAGGCACAGCGGCAAATGGCCGCTGTGCCTGGAGGCTCAGGCCACGCCACGCCCCCCGGACCACCCCAGACCGCCCACGCCCTGCCCCTTTTTGCAAGCCCCGGGACATACGTGTGTCCCCGGGCTTGCGCGCGCCGCCGAGCCTATGCGCATAATTCTTTGAAAATCTGCCCCTATGTTTTTAAGAGATTAGGAGTCTTGCATCCAAAAGAAATAACAATACTCCGCTTATTAAACTGTAGAAATGGCATACTCTACACTCCTTTTTCAGAAATACAACACAATCAAACTTTTGCCACTTACATGGAAGAGCTTCTGCAGACTCCTTCACAGTATGTAAAATTTGCAGTATTCTCACAGGCGTCAATTTTTATGAGACGTGATTCGCTTCGAACCCCACAGGATCTTGGTGCTTGTATAAGAAAAACATGTTATGAAATGCATTCAAATATGCCTATATATGTTAAAAATGTATTTCTGTTTCCAGTACTGAGAAAGCTTTACATACCTTTACATGTTTTGCAACATCCATCAGGAGTCTTCTGTATTATACCCTAATTAAGGAAAATAAGGTTAAAATTAAGTTAATTACAGCTAACATAGGAAAGCACTAAATTATGCATATGTTGTTTAGAAATCTGATGCAATCAGATGCTGGGCAAGTCTAACGTCAGAATAAACCAATGTTCCAAGCTTGCTGTACCAACACCCCAGGAATCTGATTATTGGTTAGTTGAAGCCTTGCTGGAAATGGAGCAGGGAAAAAAACAGAACCGAAGGAGGGGTTAGAAAAAGGAGCGAACAGGCAAAACAACAGGGTGAAAGAGAGGAGACATGAATAAAGTTGGAATGAAGTAGAGCTAGAGAAGACAACAAAACTAAACAAAGGAAAGAAAAACTAGACAGAAAGGAAACTGAGGAGGAAAACTAAAATCATGTTAATTACTTCCAAATAAAAGTATCCCTGAAAAAGAGCAGTTGCTACTACCTGCTCAGACATTACGTCCATAGTTTATTGTATAAACATAAATAGTGGTTCCTATTAGTTACATTCATTTGGAATGTTTTTGGGTGCTATTTTGACTCAGAAAGAGAGAATAAAAATAAACTAACAACCATAAGGCTCTCTTTGTCAGAGCCCTCAGTTTACTGAAACAGATTTTTCAAGATCCTGCAGCAGTTATGTGGCAAATTTGTAAATCCATGCTGTGTTCCATGAAACCATTTCTTTCTATATGCTCTGTGATTTTGATCTTTAGAATAGTTTCACTATTTTTCATGGCACTGGTCAGGCTCACTGGTCTTTAGTTTCCCGGATCACCCCTGGAGCCCTTTTTAAATATTGGGGTTACATTGGCCACGCTCCAGTCTTCAGATGCAATGGATGATTTTAATGATAGGTTACAAATTTTAGCTACTAAATCTGAAATTTCATTTTTGAGTTCCTTCAGAATCCTGGGGTGCATACCATCCGGTCCAGGTGATTTGCTACTCTTTAGTTTGTCAATCTGGCCTATTACATTTCTCAGCTTCACAGTGATTTGGTTCAGTTCATCTGACTCATCACCCTTGAAAACCATCTCTGGAACCGGTATCTCCCCAACATTCTCATTATTAAACATAGAAGCAAAAAATTTGTTTAGCCTTTCTGCAATGGCCTTATCTTCCCTATGAGCTCCTTTAACCCCCTTGGTCATCTAACGGTCCAACTGACTCTCTTGGATATATTTTAAAACATTTTTATTATGAGTTTTTGCTTCTACGGCCAACTTCATTTCAAATTCTCTCTTAGCCTGTCTTATCAAGTTTTACACTTAACTTGACAAAGCTTATGTTTTTTCCTATTTCGGAGAAAGGAAAGCATGACGTGAGAGGCCCTGAGTTGCCGTATTGAATGAGGACAGCCCCTGCCTCCATGGCAGTGGCATCTACCTCTACAACAAAGTGCTTCAGGGAATTTGAGTGGTCAGCAGAGCTGCCAAGCACAGAGTGCTTGGTTGTTGTTTATAGCATAGGTCGGTAAGTGATGTGTACTGGAGCAGCAGACCCAGCAGTTCAGGCAAGGTAGTCTGAACTACTTTAACCAGAGCATCACAATGGTCTTGGCAAGATGGGCCCCAATGAATAATCTGCAATGCAGGCCAGTCAATAGAAGGCTGGTTAAGTCTGAGCCATAGTAACCTGAGAATGATAGGGTTGACCGCTTTAGGTAGCACAGAGAAACAATATGAACCAATCTGCATGGTGATGGACATGCCTCAGCAATGGGCCTCTTGCCTGTGCAGTTCATTTTGCTTAGTGAAGCTTTGCCTCATCTAGCCTTCTGGCCTTACCTCATCTAGCCTTGCCTTGTCCAATCTCATCCAGCTTTGCCTCACCATGTCTTGTCTTGTTCTTGCTTTTGCCCTATCTTTGTTTCCTCACCTTGTCTTTCTGACTTGTCTGTACAAGGAGTCTCGATTTGCCTTGCCATCCATCTTGTCCTGTCTTGTACAGTTCTGGTCACCACATCTCAAAAAATATATAGTTACACTGGAGAAGGTACAGAGAAGGGTGACCGAAATGATAAAGGGGATGGAACAGCTCCCCTATGAGGAAAGGCTGAAGAGATTAGAGCTGTTCAGCCTAGAGAAGAGACAGCTGAAGGGGGATATGATAGAGGTCTTTAAAATCATGAGATGTCTTGAATGAGTAGATGTGAATTGGTTATTTACACTTTTGGATAATATAAGGAAGTTGGCAAGTAGCACATTTAAGACTAATCAGAGAAAATTTGTTTTTCACTCAACACACAATTGAGTTCTGGAATGTGTTGCCACAGGATGTGGTTAGTGTAGCTGGGTTTAAAAAAGTTTTGGATAAGTTCTTGGAGAAGAAGTGCATTAACTGCTATTAATCAAGTTGACTTAGGGAATGGCCTCTGCTATTACCGACATCAGTAGTATGGGATCTTCTTAATGTTTGGGTACTTTTCAGGTTCTTGTAGCCTGGTTTGGCCTCTGTTGGAAACAGAATGCTGGGCTTGATGGACCCTTGGTCTGACCCAGCATAGCATTTTCATATGTTCTTATCTTTCTTGGGCCTGTCTGTCCGGTTCCTACTTAAGCTTTGGACTCAACCATCCCTTGTTTGCTGCGGGGAACTGACCTTGCCTTGAATCCTGACTATGCCCTGTCTGCTGCCTGCTCTGACTCTAGGCCTGTTTCTGGACTCTGTCTTAGATCAACCTGTGGGGGAGGCGGCTGGTACAAGTGAAGTTCCAGCCTGGCCTACTTCAAAGCATGATCTCCAGCTGTTGGTGAAGACTTTGTGGGCTTGTCCATAAGGCAGTGTCAACTACATCGTAGCAGTAAGGGTTCACACTGATGCCACTCCTTATATTCTACCAGCATAGCTGCCTCACATATAGGGTGAATAACTTTAGTTCTAATAATTTTCTACGGAATATCAACCTTTCCTTAAAGTTTAAAAGTGATCAGATGATGTTCCAACTATAGTACTGGCATAATACTCAAATTAGTCACCTGCTCACCAAATTCTTGTTGAAACAATAAACCCAATATCTGGCCCTTAACATGAGTAGTTCTATGAATCATTTGTTCAAATTCTAAAACCAACATAGTGTCAAAAAAACCCTAACATAGTTCAATCTTGGGTCAAGCAGATAAAAATTAGTCACTTAGCATGAACAGATTGGCATAGATAATTTGCAAGGCAGAAGAAAAATTAATAATTGCATAGCCTTTGCCTTTAAAACATTTGGCAGGCGATAAATTAAACAAAACATCTGATCAGTAAGTTACAAAACTAAACAAACCCTGGAAGAAAGCATATCAACAGCTGTTCAAATTTGACCTTCTTATTCAAAAATGCAAAATACGACCACCAGCTCGACCTATCATTGATTTGCCTAAGAACATAAGATATGCCATTCTGGGTCAGACCAAGGATCCATCAAGCCTAGTATCCTGTCTCCAACAGTGACCAATCCAAGTCATAAGTAGCTGGCAAATACCCAAACATTAAATAAATACCATGCTACTAATGCTGGCAACAATCAGTGGCTATTCCTTATTTATTAATGGACATCTCCTCCAGGAACTTATCCAACCCTTTTTTAAACCCAGGTATACTAGCTGCCTTAACCTAAATATGTATAGCAGCTAATAGTCATTTGATTTAATAAAATCAAATCAGCATCTGTATGCCAAGTCTCTGCAACTAAAAAAATATCGGGGACAGATGTTTCTAATAACTCCTGTACATACACCCCCTTCTTGCAGACTGAATTTGTAATATAGGAATTCGAATAACCCTACAACCTTTGTTTAATGGCATTATATACTGATTCTTACCCCAATTTCTTCATTTAATTTTATTCAAAGGCCTCCATAATACCATCTACCCATGGTGGCTGAAATCAACTGCTGATCTTGATCCATCATCAAATATAAAAACAAAAAAAAAAATAGAAACACCAATCTAACATAAGAGCAAATTATCACCCAATCTCCAAAGAAAGCCCAGCAAAACTGTAATGACACCTGCATACTTCGCACACTCAGAATACGGGGTTTAGTATGAAGCAAGGACAACAATAAGAAATGGCTAATATCACATAAAGAAACCAGTAAAAGCCAGTATTTTAAAATACCTTAAACTTACATTGCCAAAATACACAGTTCAAGCAAAACTAAGATTGCCCTATAATTAAGGATGGTGATGACTATGCA
This sequence comes from Rhinatrema bivittatum, assembly GCF_901001135.1. Classification (NCBI taxonomy): domain Eukaryota; kingdom Metazoa; phylum Chordata; class Amphibia; order Gymnophiona; family Rhinatrematidae; genus Rhinatrema; species Rhinatrema bivittatum. Next base: position 40,462,460 of record NC_042631.1, on the reverse strand, counting down.
AACAACACACTCATAAAAGGAGGCCAATCAAACAAATAAAATATGGCTGAAAAAGGTGGGTCTCACAACAAAAAGACTGAAGTCCAGCATTAATAAATAAAATAACCCTACTGAGCAAAAGGCAATTAAAAACACACAGAACATACCATAGCAATATAATAAAAAAGGTATACAAAAACTAAAACAAAAGAATCATCACATCAAATTAATATACAAATGCACAATAATGTTGGCCCACAATTCTCATGCCACACCTTTCCTCATGAACTTGCTTTTGCAGCTGATTAAATTCTGCTGCCAGTTTAAGTTCCTTTTTCTTTCTTACAAAGTTATCCATGGTTTCTCGCCTCTGTCTAATCTTATCTCTCTCTTCTTCTCCTCTTTAGATCTGCACTCTTTTCATCAAGTAGGCTTCTTCTTAGTCTCAGGTCTTCTTTGACCTTATACCCCTCTAGGACAATGGTTAACCCAGGCCTGAAGGATATCCTGGCCTATCAGGTCTTCAGAGTATCCACAACGAATATGCATGTCATATATTCAGAGACAGATTTAGGAGTTTGCCACCCCTAGGCATTGTTACTGCTATTGCACCCTCCCCCCCTTCCACCCTCCACCTCCCAGGTAACGTCAGACAACAGGGAGCAGGAGGTATTGGGCACAATCCTACAGTTTGCTGTGGCATCCCAGGCATAGATCCTGTGGCAAAATCTGAAGCATATTGACAAACATTTCCACGTTTCATATTATAAAAATTAAGTAATAGTTCCAATCTTGCTTGTATCTGTATAATTTATTTTTTTATTGAGTGAGGAAAAGGGAGCTTAAGTATCAGCGCAGGGATGAGATCTCAGGGATGGGCAAAAAAGAAGGAGAGAGTGAGAGGACCAGGAATGGGGAGAAGAAAGGAGGAGAACTAGGAATGGGGTGAGGAGAAGGTGAAAGGACTGGGGATAGAAGGAAGGAGTATGAGCAGGAAAGAGGACTGGGGATGGGGGAGGACAGGAGTGGAAGAAAGGACGTGTTGGGGAGAATGGGATATGGGGAACGTTAGAGGAAAGGGAAGAAATCAGGAATCTGAGATGGGAGGAAAAGAGGGAGAAGGATGGAGATTCTGGGATGGGGAAAGAATGTTGGGGGGGGGGGGGAGCAGGATCTGGAGAGAAGGGAGAGTAAGGAACAGAGGTTCCAGGATCTGGGGGGCAGAATCTGAGATCAAGGGAGAGAGAACTTGAATTGCAGTGGGTGGGGGAGGGGGAAAGGAGAGGAGGGAGGAATCCCTACTGTTCCTGCTCCCCCTTACAACTCCTTTCTATCCTCTCAGTCTGGCACACACACCAGCACCAATCCCTTCTCTCTCACCCACAAACACTGCCCCCTTCCTCCCATCTGTTCTACTCTCATTCCGAAGCCTCACCTTGATGATCCACATTCAGCCCCTCCTAATCTTACCAAAAGGATCCCCCTTTGCTCTCTGTATCTAGGCTCACCCCCCTCCCAGTTTGTTCCCTGCAGGCTGCCTGGGAAGGGAGGCACTGGATCCGGAAGCAGAGGGCTATTCTCGCTGAGTAAGATCCAGCATAGCTGGAAGGCAGTAAATCTTCAGTCAGCCTTCTGTGTCGTCCCCCCCCCCCCCCCCCCCCCCAATTTTTGGTGAAACAGACACAGGCCTAGTGTGCCTATTGACAGATCCCGGCATGCATATATTTGCATGCACTGCCTCATTTGTATGTAAATATATCTCATATATATTTATTGTGGATCTCCTGAAACCTAACTGGCTAGGCAGTCTCTGAAGACCGGGCAGAACCACTGCTGTATGGAGTAAGCTTGATTATGCTTGAAACAAGATTAAAGACCCATTTTCTCATGTTATAAAGTTGGCGTGTCTTTGGAAATCTACCTTTATGCATGCACCGAGTCCCTTGCCATATATGCTATGGATGGCAAGTGAGTAATAAAACAAATTACACAGATAAGCGGGGTTTTTAAGAGTCAGGGTTAACAGGGGGAAAGGGGGAAAGGGAGGCTATTTAAACGAGGGGCGTGTGGAAGTCCTATATCTCTTGCCTGGAGGAACTGGGAATGAACGCGTGAAACTGGCATTGATGTGGACATGCGCCCCTTTTAAAATCCCCCCACTTATGTTGTGAAAGCGGAATTTGCGCACTAAGGGGTCAGTTTTAAGACCCGCAAGCATCCATGCGCGCGCAGTTCCCGGCATGTGCACATGGACATGCCGATTTTAAAACATGTGCGTATTGGCGTGTGCATGTTATAAAATACGGGTCCTGCGCGCCATATTTTCAGGTCCACATGCATGTGTGGGCAGGTGGCCTCTCCATGCACGAGGGGGAAGAATTTTAGAAAAATACATGTGGCGACACAATCGGGCCTCCCCCGGTTCCCTCCCAGTCCGCTCCAATTAAGGAGCGGACGGGGAGGGAACTTTCCTACCCCTAATTCTATCCTTTCTCCCTCTTCCCCTCTCCTTCTCTCCTCCTCGCCCCCTAAACCTACCCTAACTGTCCCCAAATTTTTTACTTTGCTACTTACTGCTCCTCCAGAGCAGAAGTAATCTTCGGCCGGCACGCGCTTCCCCAGGACAGCATCGGATGGTGCTGTCCCAGCCCGCCCCCACCCTCCCCACGCAGACCATGCTCCCCAACCCGCCCCTTTCTAGAGGCCCAGCACTTCGACGCGTAAAGGGGGTTACACATGTGGCTGGGCCCTTCCAAAGATGCGCGCAGCGTGCAGGGCCCAACCACGCATGTAATCCCAGGTTTTTACGCGTGCTCGCATTTTAAAATTGGACCGATAGGTGTGTGCCCATTTAAAATTGTGCGCGCATGTGCACATGCTTGCCTGTTTTAGAACACGCGCACGTATACACGCATATGTTATAAAATGGCGACGACCCTGGGTGCAAGCCGGCAAACGTGCGCACCTGTTTCAATGTTACCATCCCCGATAGCACTCCTAGTAATATGGGGGCAATATTAAAAAAAAACCTTTACATGGATAAACCAGCAGTGTGTGCACCACAAACACTTTCTGAAGGAAAGTGTGCAGGGAGTGTCCTTTGAAATGAGATCACAGTCCCATGAGTACAAAGAACCTACGGCTCTGCGAGCATCAGGCGAAGTATAAAAATTGCCCTCATATTTAGTAGATAGAGACTCCGCAATGATCCATTTAAAAACTGTATTTTCTAAAAGCACTGAGAAAGGAAATACTGGAGGAAAGAAGAAGCCATGCTCAACATTCTCAAGTGATGGCCAGCTTTCCTTTAGGTTCAGCTCCTTTGATGGGGAATATTTTGGAGAGTGCCAGACAGGGCCTGAGCTCTGAGTCAACAAGTCTCTCTAGATTCGATCATTAGATTACGTGATTTCATGTTCTTTTATCCCCTGTCTACCCTACCCCCTACAGGAAAATTAAAAAAAAAATAACATACCGACTCGCAGTCTTTGGGTTCAATGACAGGGCAGGTTTTCTTGATCTCAACTGTGATAAATTGAGTTCCAACTTTATCACATCTATAATAGGTACAGTTTGTAGTAGCAGGGTACCAAGTTTCTCCAGGCTGAAATTGCAAATTAAAAGGGTTTGCAAAATTCTAGATGTTTACATTTTCTTCTTTAACCTTATGTTTTTAAAGTATAATTATTGGAGTTAACTGAAACTAATGAAGCCATATTAAAATAGGTGCGCTAAAAATTAGTGCACATTTGTTAGTGTGGGCATTAATCATTAGTTTACTAGTAGATTAATTATATGCATAGCTTATGAGCAGTATGAGAAGCACACCAAGCATAGTCTTTGTGTCCTATGTAAATTGCTAAAATTAGTAATCTCAATAGAGTTCCGATAGAATGCAAACTTTGCATAAATACCACAAATAGTATCCAAACCGTTTAATTACTTTTATCTCTTTTCCTTTCATTTAGTGGTTTAAAATCTTTCTTCAAGAAGAAAAGATTTTTGGTTTCAAACATGCATCCAAATATATCAAATAGCCAAGGGAGATACACATCTAAATTAGAGTATACAAAAATACATTATTCATCTAAATCCAGTCTTATAAAATTACTTCAAAGTTCATTACCCAAACCACCCAAATATCAGCAAATATCAGCATATAAACATATAAAATGTCAAAAGTCAATCATCTAGGGCCCACAACAAACATACAAACCAAACACAGATATACAAACAAAAAACACTTAAAACAAAAGCTTGTTTCTGCAAATACATCATAAGAAAAAAAAAGTTTTTAGTATCATATCATTCAAAACACCCAACTAACTAGTCATCATGATGAATGAGTCATAATGAAAAACTTTGAATTACAAATGCAAAGTTCCAAAGAGATCATTCAGTGTTATGTATTTGCAGAAGCAAGTTTTTTAAGTGTTTTTTATTTCTATGTCTGTCTTTGGTTTGTATGTTTGTTGTGGGCTCTAGTTGATTAACTTTTGATATTTTATATGATTACTGATGTTTGGGTATTTTAAGTTATGTACTTTGAAGTAATTCTGTAAGATTGGATTTAGATGAATAAAGTGTTTTTGTATATTTATTCTAATTTAGAAGTTTATCTCCCTTGGCTATTTAAAATCTTTCTTGAAAAATTTTGAGAATAAGAAACATAATAATATTTAGCATAAGGCATGTGATTTCTTTGCCTCATTTAAGTTGAAATTTATATAATCATAGGTCCTAACGGTTCTTTTACATGTTTTTCTTTTCTTAAAAATTCATATAAAATCTAAAAAATGGATACTTTCCTTTTTTATATATTCTGACATGATATCATGCTTTGAGGTACTGCTTCTCTGCTTCAGGGCTAATTTATCTTTCACCACCAGCCAGTCACACTTTGTAAGACCTTCGTTGGATAAGATAAACTATAAAAGCACAAATGGATACTTTTAAATCGATTTTTCTTCCAATCACATTTCTCTTTTGGTATACGTTTCACATTCTTATTGGATTACATTTAGACAAACATTCTATCTCAGCGTTTAATCCAAGAGGCTGTTCTGAATGCATACGGAAAATTTACGCTTGTCCATGCTGATTTAACTGTTTCAATCTATCAATCCCGTCCTTATGTTGCTAATTTTTGAAAAAGCAAAGAAGATGGTAGGGGAGATGAAAGAGCAAATTGAACAGATACTTAGGTAGAGATCTTTGATACAAGCATAAGTGACTTAAGAAAACCGCTAAATGTTTTAAAACTGAATTGAAAGTGGTCAAGGTAAATAAGTTTCAGCATGATGAAGCTGATTAGATTAAAGGAAAGGATCCATTTATCCTTTGCCCAACAAGTATATTTGCACTAAAATAGTGAAATTTGATTTATAATCTGATAGCTTGTAAGGCAGTGATGAGGAAGCACCAAGTAAAGATTTTTTTAGGACTACAGAAACGAGAAACCAGGCCAAATCGGGGGCGATGCAAAGGCAGTTGTAATTTCAATGTGGGATGGAAGAGACCATGGGTCCATTCCTATTTACAGGTTCCATAGAACATGAACATCTGTGATCCAGTGAGAATGAGCAATATGAGCTTGCTATTTAGAGGGAAACTCTGCAGTGATTCATGTTTCAGATAAAAAGCTAATGGATATGGGTAAGAAAATATTATCACCAGGGGACCCCACTGACAGTATCTTACAACAGGTAAAGCAAACAGTAATGAGAGGGTTTGAAAGTGGTTATTTAACGAAAAAAGAAAGATTTCCTGATAAATGAACAAAGAAGAGGGCCAGTATTGTACCAAACGTTCACAAATCATTGAAGGATCCAACGTGACGACCAATAGTGACAGCATAGGGTTTGGTCCTCAAACCATTGTCAATCTTGGTGGATTGTTTGTTGAAGCCATTTGTTTGGTTGGCAATGTTAAGAGCAGCAATCATATGCTTAATATGTTGCAAGGATGCAGAATTGATACAAATTAGTAGCATTGGATATTGAGTCATTATATACAGTTATACCTCAAGAAAAAATGTTGCACATAATTGTGAATGTGTTGATACAAAAGCCCTCCTACAGAGTTCATAATAGAGATTGCCCATTTAGCACGATATCAAAAATATTTTGTGGTCCAGGGAGAATATTGTTGGCAGATTCACGGTACAGCCATGGGGGTGTCAATGGCCCCAGATCTGGCAAATATTTATGTGATGCATTCTGAAGAGCAATATATTTATAATAGTGTACAGAAGGCTAATTTGAGCTGCTGGAAAAGGTACATTGATAATATATTCATCATATGGAAGGGGAGTGAGGCAGTGCTGTTAGAATTTCATCATTGACGAGATAATATTTTTTAGACATTTCAATTGAATGGGAAAATATAATAATTATATTGATTTTTAATAATTGATATTTAATTATTTGATAATTAATAATTATCAAAAACTAATGAAAGGAATAATTTATATTAGAGTTTTCATTCAACACAATTTAAGAAAAATTTGCCAGTAAGACAATTCCTTCATATGAGAAAGTTATGTTCTGATATGGGGGAATTTAAAGGGCAAGCAAAATTAATGGAGCAATGATTTCACAGTAAAAGTTATCGCATGCAAAAAAGAAGCCTATCATAGGGCTCTTTATGCAAATTGAGCACTTTCATTACACAGGGACAAAAGTATCCAACAGCCTGTCAAATGGTCATGCTGAGGCATGTGGTCTGCGACCAAAATGGTGGATGGTTTCCATCAAATAACTTATGAGGAGAGGTTGAAGAACATGAATATGTATACTCGGGAGGAGAGGAGGAGCAGAAAATCCAGGCCTAAGTTTGTACCTGAGGCAATGGAAGGTAAGTGACTTGCCCAAGGTCACAAGGAGCAACAGTGGGACTTGAACACTGGTCTCTTGGTTCCTAGCTTGCTGCTCTAACCACTAGGCTACTCCTCTACTCCATACAGCCCCTTATACAGGGTCCCTTTCTCTTGCACACACATTTCCTCATACAGATCCCTCACTCTCTTGCATACACACCTCCGCAGGCTCCCTTTCTCTCTCAAGCATATACCCTCTCACAGGCTACCTATGTCTCTCTCTCACACACTCCTTCACACAGGCTCCCTCTCTCACAAACAAGCATCCTCACAAACACACAATCCATTTTTCACACACACCAGCTCCCAATTTGTCATATATATACAAACTCGTTCACAATTTCCTCACATAGTCTCCCTCTCTCTGGCACCCACGCACCCTCACACACGCTCTCTCTCAGCACTCCCAGGCTTGCAGTCTTACAAACACACACACCTCTACAGACACTCTCACCGGGGCTTGCTCCATCTTTGCTGGGGCCTTCATTTTCTCTGCGAGCTGCGAGCAGGACAAGCTCTGCTCACGGCAAGCCAGGGCTTTCATCTTCGCCGTGAGTGGGATGAGCTCTGCTCGCAGAATGCCAGCGCCTTCTCCGTCTTCACCAAATTCTGGGCAGAAAATGGCCGCTTTGGGCGAAGGGGGGGGGGGAATTCTGCGCAAATTTTGTGCTCCGCAGTAGCGCAGAATTCCTCCCCCCCTCCCCCACCCAGAACTGTCATTTTCTGCCCATGTTAATTTTGCATGTTTTTTGGCCCAAAACTTGCCCTTATTACAAAGCTGCTTTGCATGTGATTTCCATGCATAAATTGTACAAATGCATGCAAAGTAGCTAATGCATAGAATCCTAGGCTAATAAAATAACATAGCATGCTATTTTGAAGGGTGGCATAGACTGGTCCAGAGCCTAGGGGGTACTTCTGTCCCTCTAGAAACCTGGACAAAGTATGGGGAGGGGGTCTGGGGAGTGAGCTAGAGTGGTCGGGCCACTAGACACCAGGACTTATTTCAAGAACATGGGGGTTGGGGGGCCATTAGCCACAAGGAACAACTTCTAATGTGGGGGGAGGGGGACAGGATGCTGGATGGAAGGGTGTTGAGAACCCATAGGGACTTTTTATTTAAAGGGGTGGGGTTTGGGAAGGGGCAGGACGTCATCACGCAGCATTGAAAATTTTAGGGTTTTTTTTTTTACTGTGGTGCCGCCTCAACAGGGATGGGCGGGGGTCTTGCCAGGCCTCCAGGGGGATTTTGGCATGATTTATTTTTGGGCCACATGGCCTTTTAACATGATGACAGTCCCAGGCGAAGTTGGCCACCATCGCTCATTTTTCTCTGCAATAATTTTGTCATCTTTTTTTTCACAATAAAAAATTATATGGGGAACAGCTGCAATATTTTCCTGGGGAGAGGCCCAGTATCGCTGGAATGCCCCCCTCCCCAGCAATATTTTGCCCTTCCTGCAATAAAATATAGCAGTATAGTAAATCTCTCCCTTAGATTTTGAGCCTTTTGGGGACAGGGAAATACATACAGTGCTTGAATATCTTCTGCTTTGAAGTGGCTAAAGGCAGAATATAAATCAAATAAATAAACTGAAGTTACATTGACAAAACTAAATGTATGGTCAAAAACTAGGTTGGTAGAACATAAAAGTTGTAATAGCACACAAAATCAAGAAGCCCTATGGTTGGTCATTTTATCCAGTATGGACATGTATGTCAAGATATTAAATGGTCAAATATATATCACAATATTTGGTCTATCCCACAGGTATTTTTACTCAAGATATTAAATGGACAATTCTTGATCAAATCAAGATGGTTTGGGGAGGGAGTGATAAGTCAATATGAGCAGGAGTGGATTTTGTACATGCATTCAATACTGCCCCTTGGATTAAACGCTGAGATAAGATGGAATGTTTTATTTTGAATTAATAGAATTTTTGGCCAAATGTAATCCAATCAGAATGTAAAATGCATACTGAAAGAGAAATGTGATTGGAGGAACAATTGATTTAAAAGTGTCTGTTTGTGCTCTTATGCTTCGTGACTGGCTGGTGGTGAAGGATAAATGAGCCCCTAAAGCAGAGAAGCAGTACCTCGAAACGTGATGATATGTCGAGCAGCATCTTCTTATTTTCGGCACAGAATTGCAAATAGTATTTCAAAGAAAAAAAAAAGCACCAAAAAGGATATTTGATAAGCAAACCCATGCAAAACAAAACCATACATTAAATATTTGTCTATGCACACCCCAACCAGTCTGATGTCCAGCAATGCGCTGGCCGTATTGTCTGGGGGTTCTAGAATGTAAGGTCCCAGTAGGGAGGGCCAAAGTTAAAGCTGTATTCTCCTGTCGACAGTATTATATACCTTTGTGGGGGGAGGGAGGTCCTGGCAGGAAGGGAAGGTGATTGGAGGTGGAGTGCAAGAGATGGGATATGGAGATGAATTGTTCTTTTTTTCCATTGGCTCATCGGTGAGGGGATCAGGGATGGGGGATCTTTTGGTTCAGCAGATGCAAGAAGAGGATCAGTAGTGGAGAGTTTTTGTTTTTTAGTAGATTCAGTGGATGGGAAGGAAGATCGTGGAGTAGGGGATCTTTAGATGGGTTGAAGGAGGGATCAGGGGTGAGAGAATATTTTGGTTCATCTGGTAGATGGGAAAGGGAATGGGGTGGTGGATGTTGGATTTTGTGTAGGTACTTCTGGTAAGTTTGAGGATATGGTATCCCCTCTGTAGTAAACTACTAGTGTACTGGATTGGTGATTTTGCAGTATGCAGGAGCCCTAAAACATAAGCTAAATGTAAAGCACTAAAAAAGTACATTAGGGTACTTTTCAAAAGGATTTATGAGCCTAAAACTGGGGTTTACACACATAAATGCACTTAAAAGTGCATAAATGGGCTTTTGAAAATTGCTACGATATACACTAATTTTACACATACAAAATCCTTTTGAAAATGACTCCCTTTAAATTGTTCTTGGTGTGTCAGGTGCTAAAGCCCATTATAGCATGCACAAGAACTGGGAAGGGTTGCTGCACTTTGGTGCATAGGCCCATTGTGATCTACTGGTCCTCTCCCAGGGCACTGCTCCGATTCGGTTCCTTCTTAATATCATTCTTTTAGTATTTTATACTTACCTGGAGAACATGAACGGTGCCCTCATCTGTTTGTACAATGCACGACTGCTGGACACATTCGCCGCAACATTCTCCCGGTTTTGTTACGTACATATAGCCCTGTAAGAGAGAGTGAAAATAACGAGTCAGTGCCAGCAGCACTTATGATCTTATTTTTGGAATATTGTAGTGCCAGTTTTGCCAAGAATTACATTTGCACAACTTCTGGATGGAAAAACATTTTGCAAGTGAAAAACTTCTACCAAAAGAGCAATGGGACTTTAGCCCCATTCTTAAATGTTGAACTTTTGGGCAAAAGACCCATAGCAAATGTTTGCACAAGTTTTTGCTTACACATATTTTTTCCTATGGAATTGTTTCCCCTTCCTGAATTTGCGTAACATGAAAGTCAGGCAATAGACATCTTACTTCAAAACTGTGCAAGGAAACCCCCACTCAAAAGTTAAATCTGACCTTTTTCAGAGTAACATATAAAAACGCAAGGAGGCCATAATGTATCCCCTGGATGGATTGAATCCTTTACTTGGCACCCAGGAGAACATAGAAAGAAAAGTAGAGACAGACCCTTTCTGCACAATTCCTCTCAGTCTTTATACAATTCTTTCTCCCTGCCAAATAGCTTTCATTTGAGTCCAAGAGTTCCAATATGTGGGGGATGAACAATAGCTCTTATACTCTGCTTCTTTGCAATTAAGCCCCGTTTCCATCCATAGGTCTCAGTATCAATAATTATACAATCTTAGCATCCAGTAAACATACAGCAGAGGATCTTTGGTTTCCAACTTCTTTACTGATAGTTTGGTTAGACGACTAGATAATATTTACAGCTTAGATTACTTTTCTTCATCAAAGTCAATAAATAATAAACAGCAGATAGGTAGAATAAACTTGCAACTCCACTTCTAGTAAAGTCTCTACTTCTAGAGGAAGCTCTATACATATGCAGAATTACTGCTTGCATCCAATTCCTTACTTTCCTGTATTGTACAGATTAAAGTTAGTTTAATCTTCTTTTGTCTCCCAATTTACTTTCTTTTTGCTCTTCCCACTACCCAGCGCGCACACATGGACGTGCTGATTTTATAACATGCACGTGCATTTGAGCTCAAGGGGAGGAACAGTTTTGCAAAATTTGCGTGGCGACGCTTTGCAGCCTTTCCCAGTTCCCTACCCCCTGCCCATACCCCCTCCCTCTTCCCCTGTCCTCCCTGACCCCTTAAAACATCCTACCTTTTTTTTTTTTTTGTTTAAGAACTTACACCAGCTCCTAAGCTGTGTGTACCGGCAGGCCATCCCCTGGCACAGCGGCAAATGGCCACTATACTGACCACTTCCAGCTCTGCCCTAACCCTGGACTGCCCCTTTTGCGAGGCTCGGCTTTTATGCGTGTAATGGGGGATACGCACGTGGCTGGGCCCTTTCTAAAATGCATGCAGCGCACACAAGGTCTGGCCACACATGTAACCCTTGGATTTTACGAGTGTTTTTTTTTTTTTTAATTCGCCCTTTAATATTCAACTGGTGGAGGAGTACCTAGTGGTTAGAGCAGTGGGCTATGAGCCTGGGAAACCAGAGTTCAAATCCCACTGCTGCTCTTTGTGACCTTGGGCTAGTCACTTTATCCTCTATTGCCACTTTGAAGTGCCAAAAAGTGGTATATAAATAATAGAAATAGTTTTAACTCTTAATTAATAATTTTTTAAATTTATATTCCACCTTTCATGACATTTCAAACCAGATTACATCCAGGTGCAGTATTTTCCCTATCCCCAGAAGGCTTACAATCTAAAGGATAATCTTCATACAATTTCTCATGAACACATATATGGCTGCACAGAGATGTACAACAGTATTTTACAACCAAGGCATATCAGCTATGCACGTATTATATTATATCTCCCCCCAACATGTATGCTTACGCACGAACACATGCAATTCTTTGAAGACGAGTACATCAATGCATTGAATATGCATACTTTTCATATTTATTTTAAAAATATAAATGCATATTTTACATGCAAAAAAAAAGTAGCACTTGCTTGCGTAAAACCCAATTTATGTACGGAAGTCAGTAAAATTTAAAACATGTGCATATAATTGAAATTACCAGTTTTCTGATTCTTCCACCAGTTTGCCCAGTCCTTCTCCAGGTCATTGAGACCCTCCTGGTTCTGCAACCTGACCCTCCCCCAGTTCACCCAGACTTCCCACGAAGCCAATAGTTGACAATAAACAAGTATGACATCAACAGCGCAAGTTAATTAGGAGATGTAAAATTACATGAGTAAGTTGCCAAATATATGAACACTCCACACCTTTTTTCACACATATATACCGGTATGTGCGTGAAACCTAAAGTATGTCCATACTTTTGATTTAATACTTTTGACGTTTATAAAATAGTAATTACAAGCTACTTGTGTGCATATATGATAATTTCATGCATGTAAGTGCTTTGAACATTCACCCCTAAGGGGGTTATTTTCTGAAGCTAGCGCATGCTAGATTGGGGAGGAATAGCCACTGGAAGGGGAGGAGTCGGGGTGGCACCGGGGCGGACACCAGGAAGACAGCACGGACGGTGAAAAGGTAAGGAGCCTTATCGCTTTCAATTTCGCGCCCAATAGCACCACCTTTTATTATAGTGCTATTGGGTGCGAAAGCCGGCAGCGATCGCACCGCAGACGTGCGATCGCTGCCGGCTATCGCAGGCCCGCCCTGCCCCCGTTAGCACATGATTCAGGGAGCCCTGCGACATAGGAAAATCTAGCCCTAAATTTGTAATCAAGGAAATAGAAAGTGATGTGATTTGCTCAAGGTGTGGTACTGGTTTTTGAATTCCATTTTCGCTGCTTTGTGACCCACTGCTCTAACCACTAAGCTACTCCTCCACTGTGAGGAAGGAGGATTGGAATAAACGTGCTACCTGATAGCTATCATCTTCCTGATCCAACCTGGCTTCTGATCTCCCACAGGCTCAGGGACAGGGAAATTCTGTGGGAAGGGTTGAATTTTGCGGCCTTCCCATGGCATCGCTAGGTACCAGGGGCGCTGTCCATTACTAATAATTCCCCAGGAGCTCTTTCCAAAATTAAAGCAAGCAGAGTTTTACAAGATGATGAAAAACCATATAAAAATAAGTAGAAAAAGAGTGAAATTTCAGAAAAATATAGATATCCATTTTAGTCGCTACATAAGATATGTAAAATAGGAAAAAAACATTTTTGTAGTATTTTCACTTTAAGAATCCTTTTTTGTAATTGATTTGAAAACAACCATAAGAAAATAAAGTATTATCATTCCAAGATTTGGAGCAAAATGTGCTAAAGACCAAGTCACTTTTATTCTTGATTGTCTCTATTCCCAGTCTGTAGTCCTTTGAGGGGTTATTTTGTATCCTCAGCCACTTCCTGCCAGCATTGTATTCAGACTGATTTCCCTATATTATATTTAGTCTCAGCCAGGGATGCTAGTGGTCAGAGTCCAAGTCCAGATGGTGAAAAAGAATTATCTTTCTGGGCCCCTGGCATGGTCAGTCCTTTAGCAGTCAAAGGCTCATGCTTTAACATAGAAACATAGAAGAGACTGAAGAAAAGGATCAAGTGGTCCATCCAGTCTGCCCAGCAACCTTATGGTAGTATGTGCTGCGCTGTGTAGGCTACCCCCATGCTTATCAGTTTCCCAGACTGTAAACATCAGGGCCCTCTTTGGTTGTTGTTTAAATCCAGTTCCCTGTTATGCCTTGCAGTTGAAGCAGAGAACAATATTGGAGTTGCATCCAAGTATCAGGCTTATTGGTTAAGGGCAGTAACTGCCGCATCAGCAAGTTATCCCCCTACATTATTTTCTTCATTTCCATCCTTTAGCCTTTAGGGATCCACAGTGTTTATCCCATGCCCCTTTCAATTCTTTCATAGTTTTCATTTTCACCACCTCCTCTGGAAGGGCACTGCAAGCATCCACCACCCTCTCCATGAAGAAATATTTCCTGACATTACTTCTGAGACGTCCTCCCTGGAGTTTCATTTCGTGACCCCTAGTTCTACTGATTTCTTTCCAACGAAAAAAGTTTGTCAAATGTGCATCACTAAAACCTTTCAGGGATCTGAAGGTCTGTATCATATCTCCCCTGCACCTCCTCTCTTCCAGAGTATACATATTCAGAACCTTCAGCCTCTCCCCATAGGTGTTACGGGCGTGGACCATTGGGCCGGCTGAGACGGTGGATGGTATGCTGTGGAGGACCACAGCAAGCGACACAGCCGGGAGGTGGCACGGAAAAGGCTCGGGTGAGGCTTCACCACTGGAAGTCCGAGGTCCCCCCAGGAGGAGCCCATAGGGACCCAGACCTCTTGAACTTAGGTGGGATCCTATGCGACCAAGGATCTGGGCTGCGGCTGAAGAGATGGACGAAGGACGGCTGGGCCCAGGTAGCTGGAGAGTCTTCACCCTCGGAAACCTGCGGCTCCCCCAGGAGGAGCCCGTGAGAGCCCGAGCCGCTGGGACTTAGGAGAATCCTCTGGGCCAGCAAGTACCGGATACCTGAGGAGATGAAGAAGCCAAAGTCGGAGTCCAAGAGCGAAGCTGGGTCAGAAGCCAGAAGTCAGAGATCCAAACCAAAACCAGGGACGAAAGCAGAAGACGGAGTTGTGGGACGGAGCCAGGTCGGGAGCCAGAGGTCAGAAGACGATACCAAGCCAGGAACGGAAGCTGGAGATGAAGTCAGGATTCAAGCCGGGTCGGAATCCAGAAGACAGAAGAAGCAATCCAGGGATTACAGCAGCAACTAGAGACTCAGTCAAACTGAGGAACTTCGTTGCAAGGCCCTGGGGAAGTCCAGATGCAGGGTTTAAATACCCTGAAGGTGTCTGACGTCATCCAAGGCAGGTCTGAGGTTTTCCTGCACTGGCCCCTTTAAATGGGACTCCTCCTCACGCGCGCGCTCGTCTAGGGGGCAGGGCCAGCCGTGCCGGATCGTCGGCGTCTCTCCTGAGGAGGGAGAGATGCACTGGAAGGCCTGCAGGCTCGTGGAGACCCTGAAACGGCCCAGGCCATCCCCGAGGTAGGTGGAGGGACCAGGCCATGGCCCGGGACCGCAACAATAGGTCTTTTCATGCAGACCTCAAACCATTTTGGTCGCTCTTCTCTGGACTCATCCTTTCTTTGGTCGCTCTTCTCTGGACTCATCCTTTCTTTGTACCTCTTGAGATATGGACTGCAGAATTGAACACGATACTCCAAGTGAGGCCTCACCTCCTTTTTCTTACTTGTTATTCCTCTTTCTCTGCAGCCCAGCATTCTTCTGGCTTTAGCTATTGCCTTGTCACATTGCTTCACCATCTTCAGATCTCCAGGCACTATTACCTCAAGATTCTTCTCTTGGTCCGCTGATCCACCTCGAGGCTCTGAGAAAGATCTGGCTAACTCTCCTATCTCCCAGTCCATTTTGGCTTTGGCAACCTTCGAGGAGGAGTTAGAGCATCGAATCCAGCTAGTGGTCAATCGGGCACTGCGGGGCATTGAGCCAGTAGTACTGACGGTATCGGTGCCCGGGCTCTTCCTGCTGGAACCGCTGTTGGAGCATCTCAACATGCTCATTGGTGTCTTACCGACCCATCTGGCATCGGTTCCGGGGCACCGATGTTTTCTCTGACTGATGTGGTTGTCAACGTTCTTCCGGGAAGGAGGCCCCATTGGTGCCGGCCACACTACCGTGACCTGTAGCCCCCATCCAGCTTTGCCAGGGCCAGAACTGGTGCCACTGGTGCCCATGCCTCTGGACAAAGGCTGAGTACTTTGGGCCCTATCCCTTGTGGATTACAGCAAGGATGATCCCTGGGGGGGATGACACTGCGTGGCCCTTTTCAGAGGACACAGAGGGTCTCCCCTTGGAATCATCTCATCTAGAGAAGCAAAGGAGGTCTCCCCTGAGGACTTTACCTTTTCAGGTTTTGTGCAAGCGAAGGTTGAGGCCATTCCATTTCAGTTAATGACTGAGGAGGATGCCCAGCACAAGATGCTGGAGATTAGAGATGTGAATCGGAACCGGAATCGGTTCCGATTCCGGTTCCGATTATCATCGTTAATTTTTTTTTGTGCGACCCGATCGCAGTTTTGTTTATCGGCTGCTCCCGAGCCGATAAACAAAAAAAACCCACCCGACCCTTTAAAACTGTTCCCTTAGCTTTCCCCACCCTCCCAAACCCCCCCAAAACTTTTTACAAGTACCTGGTGGTCCAGTGGAAGTCCCGGGAGCGATCTCCCGCTCTTGGGGCCGTCGGCTGCCACTAATAAAAATGGCGCCGATGGCCCTTTGCCTTTACCATGTGACAGGGTATCTGTGCCATTGGCCAGGCCCTGTCACATGGTAGGAGTAATGGATGGCCGGTGCCATCTTTAAAAATGGCGTGGGCCATCCAGTGCTCCTACCATGTGACAGGGGCTGGCCAATGGCACGGATACCCTGTCACATGGTAAAAGCAAAGGGCCATCGGCGCCATTTTGATTAGTGGCAGCCGACAGCCCGAGAGCAGGAGATGGCTCCCGGGACCCCCACTGTACCACCAGGTACTTGTAAAATGTTTTGGGGGGATTCGGGAGGGTGGGGGAAGCTAAGGGAACAGTTTTAAAAGGTCGGTGTGGGTTTAGGGATTGTTTTGGTGTGCTGTTTTTCCCGCCTTCCCCCAAAACGATAAGAGAACCCCAGGAACAAAATCGTGGGGTTCTCTTATCGGGAGCCCCCGATTTCTGATGATTTTGAAAATATCGTCCGAAGCCCGATTCACATCTCTACTGGAGATCATCTAGTATGTGGAGACTCCTAAAGAGATCATAGTGGTCCCGGTGCACAAAATTTTTAAGGAGTTGCTGTTGAGGATTTGGGAGCACCCCCTCAAGGTTCCTCCTGTAAACAGGAAGGCAAACAGGCTACTGGTTTCGAGAAATGTCACCTGGCACACAAATTTGTGGTGGTTGAATCCACTTTCAAGAAGGTCAAGCACTCTCAGACCCAAGCCTCGGCGCCCCCAGGATGGGATCACAGAGCGCTGGATGCCCTTGGGAGGAAAGATTTTCAAGGGGCTTTGCTCATTGCCCGCATTGCCTTCTACCAGCTCTGCATGAGCCAATACTCTTGCAACCTCTGGAAGCAGCTGCAGGAGGCGGCTGAGCAGCTGCCTCAACAGCAGCAAGACACCTTTTTGTCACTGGTGCATCAGGGCCTGGAGTGCGGAAAACATGAAGTGCACTCCACCTACGATGTTTTCAAGACGGTAGCGAGAGTTTCTACAACGGGAATCAGTGCCCACAGAATGGCATGGCTGCGGGCCTCAGATCTCTGTCCGGAGTTACAGGAATGACTCGCTGACCTGCCGTGTATGGGAGAGAATCTCTTTGGAGATAAGGTGAGGAATGCGGTGGCTCAGTTGCAGAATAACCATGAGACCCTCCAGCAACTCTCTGCCAGCACTACAGACCTGTTCTCCTCAGCCAGGAGGTCGGTGAGACCCGGGCAGAGGAAGTCTTTCTACCACCAGGGAAGAACTATTCTCCACCCTCTCACTGCTGGTCCCAGAGAGTGAGCTCCCATGGCTGTCCCAGGCAGCAGCGAGCTCCCAAGCCCCAACCAGTGGCCCAGCCAAATCCCAGGTCGGGGTTTTGACTGGATCGTAGGGAGCATGGGCCAGCCATCCGTACCAGAGATGTTGGAACCCCTGGTCGGGGCAAGCTGTGGATTCTTCGTGAACCAGTGACCCAGTGTAACCTCAGACCAGTGGGTTCTGTCTGCAGGGGGTACCGGTTGAACCTATTGGGTGTCCCTCCAAATTCTCCTCCATGCCCTTTTTGGGAGCCGATAGTGCTGCACAGGGAGCTCTCCACCTTCTTAATGGCCAGAGTGGTCAAGCCTGTTCCATCAGGGCAAAGAGGGCAGAGATTACAGACCCACACAAAGTGGCAATCCTCTGCCTGGGGGCCTCCCAGCACTTCCTGATTCCAAAAAGAACAGGGGGACATCGTTCTGTCCTAGACCTAAGGGCCTTGAACAGATTTCTCAAAAAATAAAAGTTCAAGATGGTTTCCCGGGGCTCCCTGATCCCCCTCCTGTAATAAGGAGACTAGCTATGCTCCCTCGATCTAAAGGACATGTACACTCACATCGAGATCTTTCCAGGTTACAGAAAGTATCTCCAACTTTTGTGGTGGGAAAACAGCACTTCCAATACAGAATGTTGCCATTCAGGCTAGTGTTGGCCCCACGTGTCTTTACGAAGTGTCTGGCTGTGGTGGGGGCGCATGTTTTCCCTTATCTGGATGATTAGATGATCAAGAACACCTCTTGGGCAGTGGCAGATCAGTCCTTGTGCTTAACCATCTGGGTGTTGGATTCACTAGGATTCGTCATCAACTACCCAAAGTCCCACCTCAGCCCACCACCTTAATTGGATTTCATAGGAGCCCTGCTAGATACTGCTCAGGCGAAAGCCTTCCTGACAAGTTCTGGAGTGTTTACTTTGGAATCCATGGTGGTGTTGACTCAACCAGCATGTTTCAGCTTGACAAATGTTGAGGCTGTTGGGCCATATGGCCTCAACTCTCCATGTCACTCTCATGGCATGCTTGCACATGCACAGAGCCCAGTGGACCTTAAGGTCGCAGTGTCGCCAGGCCACATAGAACCTTCAGGATCGCATCTGCATTACTCCATCTCCCCTGTGACTCCTTGTCCTGGTGAGGGGTTCTTTCAAATTTGGAGCAGGGAGTCTCTTTTCAGGCTCCTCCTACCCAAATTGTCCTTACCATGGATGCGTCCACTCTGGGGTAGGGGGCCCATAAAGAGGGGCTCTGCTCCCAGGGTCTATGGTCTGCCCAGGAAGCATGGTGTCAAATCAACTTCCTGGAGCTCTGGGCAATCAAGTACGCTCTATGTGCTTTCAGAGATTAGCTGTCCAGCAAAATTGTCCTGATCCAAACCGAGAACCAAGTGGCAATCGGGAAGCAGGGAGGCACGGGATCGTACCTCCTGTGTTGGGAGGCGGTTCATATCTGGTCATGAACCCTGCCCCATGGGATGATGCTCAGGACCATGTATCTGGTCAGTACAGAGAACGTAATAGTGGATAGAATGAGTCATGTCTTTAGACCCCATGAGTGGACCCTGGACCAGGGGGTAGCAGACCAGATCTTCCACTTCTGGGGCTGCCCGAATGTGGATTTGTTCGCGTCCCCCTGCAACAGGAAGCTGACTCAGTTCTACTCTCTACAGGTCGGACGGCGAACCAGCCTCGAACGCCTTTGACCGCCATTGGGACAAGGGTCTTCTGTATGCATATCCTCCGATTCCTCTAGTGACAAAGACTCTCCTGAAGCTTCGAGAGGACCAAGGGACTATGATCCTCATAGCCCCTCTTTGGCCGAGATAGGTGTGGTTTCCACTCCTTCGGGAGTTGTCCTTCCAAGGAACCGATCAGGCTGGGGACTTCCCCAGACCTCATCACATAGGATCAAGGCAGACACCACCATCCCAACCTCCAGGCCCTGGCAATCACAGCCTGGATGTTGAGAGGCTGATTTTGCAGCTGCTGAATCTCTCTGCTGATCTCGATTACTGGTGGCTTCTAGAAAGCCTTCCACTAGAAAGTCCTATGGGCTGAAGTGGCGGAGGTTTTCCATGTGGTGTGAGCAGAAGGCCCTAGATCCATTCTCCTGCCCCACACAAAAGCTGTTTGATTACCTTCTGCATCTTTCGGAGGCTGGCTTGAAGACCAACTCCGTCAGAGTTCATCTCAGTGCAATTGGCACTTACCATCACGGTGTAGAGGGTAAGCTCATCTCTGTACCACCTATAGTTGCACATTTCATGTGGGGCTTGCTTCAATTGGAGCCTCCCCTAAGGCCTCCTGTGGTGTTATGGGACCTCAGCGTGGTGCTCATGCAGCTAATGAAAGCTCCTTTTGAGCCGCTACATACCTGTGATCTGAAGTACCTGACCTGGAAGGTCATATTTTTGGCGGCAGTTACTTCAGCATGCAGGCAGGAAGCAGGCTTCTTTTCAGGATATTTGGCGCTTTCAAAATTTGGTGCCCTAGGCCATTGCCTATGTCTAAATCCAGACCTACCCCCACCCCCCTAGACCTATCTCCCCTAACGGCCAGATAATTAAAGAAGGAGCCTCCATGGCCTGACATCACCCCATGTTCCTTTCCTCACCACAGAAGGTCTCTCACATGTCCTGCCCATCAATGAAGAACAGGCAGAAGAGAACTAGGGTCCATCCTGCCCCACTAATGGCAATTTCCAACAGTGGTGCCAACTGACCTCTCACACTGCTTTACCATATTCACTGACTTTAACTCACCAGCTGGCAATCTCTGTGGCAGAAGATGTCCTTACACGTCACCACATTTAACCCTGTCATTTGGTCCTTTTTCGTACTACAAGTACATTCTTTGCACTTTCCTTGGATGGAGGGAGTAGGCATGCCTGGCTGGGGGGAAGTCAAAGAAAAAGCACATACATATTCAGCGCTACCCGGAAAAGTTTGTCCTACTAAGTCTGGTCATGGTGCAGAGCACTGTTCCCTCTAAGCTGTGCACTTATGCACGCGCGCACAAGCCACGAACCCTGCGCACACGGCAAAACAGCGCACACAAGAAATCTCAATATTATTTATATTAACCTGGCTCAGAGTGCACACATTTTGAATTTGGCTTATAAAAAGTTGTACAAAAGAAAATCTTTGCACACTTACGCCTTTCAAAAATTAGAGGGAAGGTCTAAAAGTTATCCGAGTTCAATTCCCCACCCTTCTTCCCCCCAAAATAATTCAAAAACATGTCAGCATCTAACGCTTGATTCCATTCCCAGTCCCCAAAATAATTAGAGCACATTGGACTTAGCGGCCCGAGACCTCCCCTTCACCCCACCATATTAAATTCCAAAGCCTGAATCCTGGAACTCCCTTGCCCTGGCAATCTCCCTCTGCCTGGACCCTGCCTCAAACCTCCAAGGCCAAGCCAGGAGGCAGAAGAGTCTGAATGTGGCTCCAACCATGTCTGGCTTTGCTCTGACAGCATTCTGTCAGGTAAGACTTTTATCATTAATGCTGGTAGCATAGCTCCACACTCCACACATGCACCTGCCCCAATCACAAAGCCATATCCCCACAAGTCTACCTTCCACCTACACACACACACACAAAACCTTCTCGCCCCCTGAAAATAAATCACACAAGCCCCTGTATACACACAGTTCTGTCATACATTATTCCTGCACAGAACACCCACGCGCGCACACAAACCCACCCAAACATATATATCCATCTCTGCAACTGTCTCCCACTATACAACCCCACGCCCTCCCACACACATGCGCACACACACATATATACCCCGAAGATACCCCCACACCAAACCCCCCACAAATCCAACATACCCCCCCCACCCCCACACACATTCCCTCACAACCATGCTCACTATCTACAAACACACAGCCATACCCCCTAAAAAAACAAAGCCGTTAGCTTTCACACACACAACCCCTCCACAAACTCCTATCCATCCAAACACTCCCCACACATCCATTTCCCTAGATATATCCCACCTACTCACCCACACACATTACACAACCGTATAGCTCCAACATACACCACCACATCCCCAAATACCTCCACCACACAGCTCCTTCACATTCATGGAGACCCTACCTACCCCGCACACTTGACCTATACTCCCCCATACCCTCACACTAAACCCAGACATTTCTACAAATACCGTGTATGTTGGAAAGCATTCCTAAACCCATGCCTCTGTTTATTTTCTGCATCTCTTTTTTTGGTGGGGCTCTCTTGGCATTTGAGCCACTGTTAAATTAATTGGGGCATGGGCCCCATGTGCCCATGCTATTCTGCCCTACTAGCATTCTTACCTTATATTCAATACCGTTGACAACACAGACGTTCTTTGGTTCTGTGGGGAGCAAAAGAAATGTATGCTTGTGAAAATTAAAATCACCAGAAATGAATCCTTCATTTAACCACAGGGAAGGTGCTTGACAATCAGAGGCAATGCATAAATCTAATTCAATCCCATTAATATTGCACAGTTTGCCCGATAACAGGTGTTTACAATAGTGATCATAGTTAGTGCTTCCTCCGTTTTCCCAATAGAAGCTGTCCGGCAGTGTGCAAGCTGGTGTATCTTTCCATCCACACTGAAGGTGGCTGTATGTACTCACTGTTGTCAGAAAGTACATATGGATCCAGTTTGGATGGATGGGAAAATGATCAGTTTTTCATATTTCTCAATGGTATTGGCAGTGTTCTTTAACATCATGCTTATTGACAAATGCAGGTCTTCATACTTTATACTTCTACTTCAAACTGTTAATTGATCCTCTGTATGCTTATCCAACAAAGTCAGGTCAATGAAAAAGAAAGAAGGCATGCCCAGCATGTACATTGGGGAGCAGGGCATTATCCAATAACTTAGGCCAAACATCATGTCAGTGGTGATTTCCCGCCACGGCAAACCTTATGTTGTCAAACTGGAATCGTTTTGAACTTACTTTCTTTTCCCCATTGCAGCTGGAGTAAAAAACAGAGGCAGTCACTGGCCCCCAACCTGATATTTTATTTATTTGATTTATATTCAGCCTTTCAGCCATTTTAAAGGGGTTTTTTTTTCTTTCTTTTCTTTTTTTTTAGAAAATTACAACTGCATCATGTGATGCAATGATTGAAAACCTGGTACCAGTCATAGATACTCATGAGAATGCATGTTCCCACCTACTCTTCTTTGGGAATCAAATGTAATTGCTGACATCTGAAAAAATATGTTTAAACTCTGTTGCAAAACTCTCTCTCCTAGGGTGGATGGGATCCATTTGGACCAACAAAATTCAAACATTCTTAATCATCACTCAAGTAAATTCAAGTTTGAGTTGAAGTATTCACAACACTACTTTGAGTCTCTTGTTTGACAAGCTTTTCTAGTATTTTCTAAATCCATGTTGTCAACATCTTCATTCCCAGTAAGGAAGAAAAAGATTTTCCATTAACATATGGCCTTGAATAAAAGCTGAATAACCACACTGACCTTTCAGTTTGCATATACTGAGTCTCCATGTAATGCAAATGTATCTCATGTATATTCATTGTGGATATCCCCAGGACAGGTTTGGGAAGCCCTGCTTTAAATCATAACTCCTGATTATCCTGCTCATAGCCTTATCGATTTTAGCAATTCTCTTAATAAATGAAATTCCCAAAGTGTCTTTTGTCCTGTGTGTTTGTCTTGATAAAATTGTAAGCTCTACCTAGTGAGGTCTGTCTGTGTCTTTTTGAACAGTGCTGCAAGTGTCCTGTTCATCGATTAATCTGTCAAAATGTATCATGTTAAATGTATCATGTCCCCATAAGGCTTGCCTTCGGACAACTCGTTATATGTAAACCAGTGTGATATTTCGAATCGAATGTCGGTATAGAAAAAAAATAATAAATACATAAATAAATACATAAATAAATAAATAAATGTAGCAGTAAAAAAGTGGTAAGTGGTAGTAGTAGTAAGGACATCTTGTTCATCTCTAGAGATAACTTCTGTTTTCTAAGTAGGAATGTGCATTCATTTGAAACAAATAGTTACAATGAGACAAATGATCCTGTTTTTGGTTTGTTTCAAATGAACAAATCTGAGTCAGGAGAAACAAAAATGTTTGTTTTTATTTGTTTTTGGCAAATAGTGTACGCTATCTGATGAAAATGAATAAAAATGAAAACATGCAAATTTTAAAACCCATGAAAAGGAAAAAAAAACTCCAAACAAATTGAAAACAAAATGTTCCCCTGCACATCCTTATTTCAAATCTATTTTGCCTGTGTCTACTATAAGAAAAAGAGTAGATCAATGTTTTGCTTATTTTTGGATCCCAGATGATTTCATCAACCGTAGGGAGTCATTTACTATGGTGCTATGTTTTAACATGGGAGGGGAGGAAGGGGAATTCCCATGAAATGTGGCCCCTACTTGGTAGAATATTGTGGCTGCTTCCCTACAGTAGTTTTTATCACAGAAAACCCCCCACAAAAAATATCACAAGGAAACAGGGAAAAACACGGGATGGCAGGCCATTACATCTTGTTAAAGGGCCACATGGCACATAAATAATCCCCCTTTCCCAATGTGCGAAACTTCCCCAGGGTTCTGTTTAGACCCTCACTGTCTGTCAAGGAGGCCCATAGTAAAAAAAAATAAAATAAAATTGCTCAGTGTAATGCAGCAATAGACCCCCTTCCCAAACCCCTCTGTTTTGAAAAATATCAACCATTCGATAAAATATCCCTCCATTCAAACCCCCCACCCCACCCCAGACCCTCCTCCAACATAAAGCATAATCCCAGGTACTCTAGTGGCCCTACCCCCACCCTCTTTCAGTGAAAATGAATCCCTGGCGACCTAGGGAAACCCTCCCACTCCCTGGACCCGACCTTACCTAAGAGAAGCAGTCTCTGGTAATCCAGCAGCAGCCCTGGGCAGGTCTACGCCGTTTCCAAAATGCCGCTGGCCAGCTTTTGCCCCATCATATGATAGAGGCATAGGCTGGCTGACTACATTTTCCAAAATGGTGTCGATTGGGCCCAGAGCTAGAAGGTGCTCTTGGCTGTCACTGCACCACAAGGATACCTTGTTTAAGGAAAGGTGGACTTTGAGGGACCAATAGACCTCCAGGGATTCCTTTTCTGTGAAAGGAGGTGGGGCCTCTAGGCTGCCATGTAGTGCTTTGTTTGTTGGGTGGGTCTGGGGTGGGGAGGGGGTGGGGGCTGATACTGTGGGAGGTTTGGGGAGTTGAATGGGAGGGTATTTGGGTTGGAGACCAATGTAAAAAGGGGATTGTTTTGGGAAGAGGGTGGAGCCACTGCATGACTTTCAAGTCTATTTTTTTTTAACCTTTTTAAAGCTGTGCTACCTCAACAGGCAGTGGGAGGGGGGGGGGGGGTGAGCAGGAGTCTAAACAGCCCCCGGGGAGGGGCATTTTTGTCACTTTGAGAGGGGGGGTTATGGGTTGTATGGCACTTTAGGCTGCACTGGAGCATCGGGACGTGCATTAATGTCCAATGCTCTGGGGAACAATTAGTTACAAATCCTCAGTTGCCACTAACTAATTGGAAAATGATGTGGCTTTGGGCAGCTGTGTTATTTTATTTGTATAGGATTAGCTATGCATTAGCTGCTTTGAATGTATTGTTAACTTATGCATGCAAGCAGCTAATTTCAATAGAGGCGGATTTTAGGTCAAAATGTCATGCACTATCAAAAATATCATGTAGTATTGCTTTGATATGCAATTATCGCATGATAATTAGCATTTTACAGATACAAACGCTGTTTTTCATGTACTAATCACTTGTAGAGCCATAGTAAATATAGGCCTAAATTATTGAGGACATGAGATTGGCAAAGTTAACTGCATGTGGTAAGAAGAATGAGGTCATGAACCCCCCTCCTTATCAGCAGTTCTTTACAAGAGGAGTGAGGTCATGACCCCCCCTCCTTATCAGCAGTTCTTTACAAGAGGGGTGAGGTCATGACCCCCCTCCTTATCAGCAGTTCTTTACAAGAGGGGGGGCCTTTAAGAGGTGGGTTGACAAATTTCAGTTTACACTTGGAAGAAACAGGTGTTTCCCCTTGGATGTGATGTAAAGAATGCAAAATGTGGAACACTGCTATATTTATTAGTGCCTTTAATTGCACTAGAATCCACTACCGTTTCTAGTTCATGCAGTAGTAAAACCCATGTAATATCTTATATTGTATGAGCAAATGATTTTATATCTTTCAGTACTAATAAATATGGAGGTCCATATTTGGTATCCGGCTAACTTTGGAGCTGCAGCCACACTATTGAATAACTTTATCTGGCTAACATTAGGACAGCTCTATGGCACAACCAGACTTAGCCGGATAAGTTATCCAGCTAATGTAACTCCTCCCCAAAACACCCTTGGAACACTCCTAAGTTATCTGGCTAAATGAA
The DNA here is from genome assembly GCF_901001135.1 of Rhinatrema bivittatum. Taxonomy (NCBI): domain Eukaryota; kingdom Metazoa; phylum Chordata; class Amphibia; order Gymnophiona; family Rhinatrematidae; genus Rhinatrema; species Rhinatrema bivittatum. The sequence continues at coordinate 40,436,429 of NC_042631.1, read as the reverse complement.
TATTTGGGCACTTTTTCATCCTAAATATTCATTTAGCTGGATAACTTCGGAGTTATCTGACTAAATGCCTCTAAATATGGTCCATATATAGTTAAAAAAAAAAAAAAGATTCCATCTTCTGACTTTTTGGTTTTATTTTATTTGCCTCTCTGGCTAGTTCCAAATGTTCAGTGATAGTAGCCCTTAGGGTTGCCAACTGGCTGCAGGTTTTCAGGACAGGTCGATCCAGTCCTGGTTTTACAACCCCTGCATGCAGAGACTTATAGCCTTGCTTTTCTTTAGGAATGTTATAGGGAAAACAGATCAAGTCCCTGCAGGCAATGGGATAAAACCAGGACTGGATCGACCTAACCTGAAAATCTGCAGCCAGTTGGCAACCCTAGTAATTCTTCAATACTTGTTCCTTTTTCCTTTCATTTCTATCAGCATTATTTGCATGAGGAAATCAAATGATGCTGCAGACCCCTTTCCACTAGTAATTTGAGCATGAAGACGATTACTTTTTTCTGCTTATTGCTTCCTCCATTTCTAGGTTACTTGTTACTTGATAAATCAGGTCCATTAACGTTCTTGTAATCAATGTAGCCCTTGGGACTTTATTTTTGCTGTTTCCAGCACTGTTGCCCAGAAATCCACAGATGAAACCCCACACTTACTGCATATGAAAGTAATGCAACAGTCTCCTTCAGCAAAACTTGAGGTTAACTCATAACCAGGCTGGCAAGGCTTTATGATGCTAATTTTGCAGAGATTAGGGTTACATCCTGTATAAGAAAGAGAAAAGGGAAAGATTCACACTATTGATTTCAAACTTTGATAAAACCTCTCCGTTCATAACACTCATGAAATGTATCTGTATTAAAGGTTCAAATCTCGATTTTGAGCAGAAGATGAGGAAATTCTGCACCAACTGAAGTCAAGTCCCTAAAATACAACATTACCCTCTTTACTATTAAGAATTTGAGGGACCCTTTCATCATGACTCTTCTAAAAGATATCTCATACCACATACAATAACAAACATCCTCCTGGAAACCCTACGTTGAGTAATTGTAATACAGTACTATGTGTTGTTTATATATACCATCAATATACACAATACTCTGTGAGATAAATCACATGATTACAGTGTCCCTGTCTCAATGAGGTCCCACAGAGACTGGTAAATAGGGGATTCAACAGGAATTGCTTCTACCTCTGCAGGTTGCTCAGCCTTTCAGAAACATCTTCCCGAAGACTACATTCTATTACAATCCAAAAGAATTATAATGGACACATTCCATTCATGACTTTATTTAGATTTAGCTCATGCCTTTTCATTGGTAGGCATTTCCCTGTCCCCAGAAAGCTTGCAATCTAAGGGGTCTGTTTACTAAGCCATGGTTCTTTTCCTGCAGGATTTTTTCCAGTGGCAGAAAAACAAACCACAGCAAAATAACTTCTGGCCCGCAGCACACAATACCAGCCCCACAGATCGAAGCTTGCAAATGATAAAGAAAAAATAATACCAAGAAGATGAGCTCCAAGGCCTGGGCTCTGAGGCCTTGACCTGTCTCTGGGTCAAGGCCTAGGTATTGAGACCTGGCCTCCTGACCAAGGTCCCAGCATCAAGCCTGGGTCTGAGTTTAGTCCCCAGCGTCGGGGCCCGGCCTCCAGGTCGGGACGTGGCATCGAGTCTGGGTCTGGGCTGAAGCCCCAGCATCAGGACCTGACCTTTGGGTTTGATCACAGCATCGGGTCTGGGTCCTGGCCTAGGCCCTGGCATCGGGACCTGGCCTCCGGGTTGAGTTACGGAGACAAGCCTGGGTCCAAGCCTAGCGTCAGGACACGGCCTTCAGGAGTCTCGGCCAAGGCCCTGGTGTCAGCCCATGCCTCCACCAAGACCCTGGCATTACGCTCAGGCCTAGATCGCGGCCCATGCTTTTGGCCTTGGCCTTTACCCTAGGCGAGGCCCCGGCTTTGGACCTAGGCCAAGACATTGGCGTCACGCTCAGGCGTAGGCTGCGACCCCTACTTGGGTCCTCAGTCTGTGCTCTAGGCAAGGCCCTGGCTTTAGGCTTAGACCTAGCCCAAATCATTAATTTAAAATGAAATGAATGAATAAGGTTTGTTTCATTCGTGGGGTTACCGATTTGTTTCGGGGACCCTCTGAATGAAACAAATTAGCCTTATTTGTCGCGTTTTCCAGTTTCGTTTTAAAAGAATGCACATCCCTAGTAGTTAACTTCTCCTCTGAAAGGATCAGCAAGCTAACATATCTGCTAATACTCTAGGCCTTACACTATATTCCACTGTAATTTGTAAAGGGTCAACAAGTCCCAAGTAACCAACTACCTCGCACTCACAAGTCCCCCCCAAAAAGCTTCCTCCCATACCAGAAGGCCCCTTCCCCAGCATATGCCCTGCAACCAATTTAAGCAGTTATGCTCTTCCCCCTGGATGAAACACCACCCCATCCAAACTCTAAAATATGCTGCCTCCTACACTGACTTTGTACGTCCCTGAACCCCAGACACCCCCTTGAGTGTCTGGGGTTCTGAGTCTTCCTCCAGGGAGGAAGACTCAGAACCAATGTAAGGAAGTATTTCTTCACGGAGAGGGTGGTGGATACCTGGAACGCCCTTCCGGAGGAAGTGGTGAAGACCAAAACTGTGAAGGATTTCAAAGCGGCGTGGGATAAATACTGTGGATCCATAAAGTCTAGAGGATGTGAATGAAGACAAGAGGTATGGGGGTGGCTTGAGGGAATGTTGGCTACTACCTGGAGATGAATATCCTTATTCAATAATGCGACTCCAACATTGCTCTATGCTTCAACGGCAAGAAGAAATGTGGAAAAAAGGATTTGCAACCACATAAAAGCAGGGGAGTAGCTTGCTTGTTACGGCGGTTACTACCCCAAACCAAAAAAATACCTGATACTTCACTTTCAACGCAAATCCAGCATAGCTCTCTGCTTCAACAGCAGGGGAGGAAGTTTGACACTTCACACATATCCAGCATAGCTCTCTGCTTCAACGGCAGGGGAGGAAATTTTTGACAATTCACGCATATCCAGCATAGCCCTCTGCTTCAACGGCAGGGGAGGAAATTTTGTCAATTCACGCATATCCAGCAGAGCCCTCTGCTTCAACGGCAGGGGAAGAAATTTTGACAAGTCACGCATATCCAGCATAGCCCTCTGCTTCAAAGGCAGGGGAGCAAGTCTGATATTTCACTTTCAAAGCAAAGCCAGCATAGCTCTCTGCTTCAACGGCAGGGGAGGAAGTTTGACAATTCACGCATATCCAGCATAGCTCTCTGCTTCAATGGCAGGGGAGGAAGTTTGACAATTCACGCAATTCCAGCATAGCCCTCTGCTTCAACGGCAGGGGAGCTAGACTGATACTTCACTTTCAATGCATAGCCAGCATGGCTCTCTGCTTCAACAGCAGGGGGGAATGAAGAAAGGTGGATCTATATTCAGGCAACAATCAACAAGGACTGAATTGCATAGTCTGAATAAACAGATAAGCATGGGTGTAGCTTGCTTATTGCGGTGGTTAATACCCCTAACTAAATTAAGCTATTTCACTTAGATGCAGGTCCAACACTGCTCTCTACATTAATGGCGGGGGTGGAAGGGAAATAGAATTAAAACAAAAGGTTACTAAGAGCCAAGAGAAACATAAGTATGAGAAAAAAAAGTGCGAAAGCTTGCTGGGCAGACTGGATGGGCCGTTTGCTCTTCTTCTGTCATCATTTCTATGTTTCTATGTTTCTCCTTTCCCTATTTTCAAGAGTAAGATTACTGTCAGGGATAGGAATGATCCCCAGATGCTCCTCTCCTGCTAACACTATCATTCAAAAGGGCACTGGCTGACACAAGACTCCCCTTTGTGTCTCATTCATTCCTAGTGCCACTGTGAGGTTTACCAAACTGTAGTACTCAGGTACCGCAGTTTAGTAAATTCCAAGATAACTAACTCGCATTAAAATGGCACGTTAATGTATCATTTTAATATGGCTTAGTAAACTGGTACCTAAAAGTGATATTATAGAGTTCATTAGAATTTGGAAAAGGATAAAAAATTTTGAATGGAGAGATTGCCAGTGGATAATAGGAAATGTCACAATGTGGGCAGTGGAAATCCTGCGTCTGTAACCCCCTCCCCTTCCCTCCCATACCCGAAAGTAGCTCTCCAAAGACTCATGCTGCTCAAATATTCGATAACGAAAGTTTATTAGTTTGGACAAAATAATGGCCGCAGCCCATAAGCAATACATTCACAGGAATTAGACAATAATAAATTGATACAACAAAAAGCAAAATTAGCCATAATAAACAATCCTGAAACTTGTACTTAGCTAAAGCTGAACTCTTAGTGACCACTGCTCCCCCGCTAACCTGTGTTAATCCCATAATGTGCTGAGGCATATGCGCCCCCTCGGCCGTAGAAGCCGGGGGCTGATGGCGCCATTACTGGTGACCCAACCGTAGAAGTCAGGGTCATTTGGTCCAGTCGCCTCCTTACTCTCACCCCTCTTGGCCATTGAAGCGTCGAGGGTCTGCATTGGGCCGCTGGCCCCCGGAGCTGCCTGCTTTAGTGGCCCGAGGGCCGCCGGCCCCCAGGCCACGACCTACTTAATCTAAAGGCGGGGGTGTCGCTTCTGCTGGTCACCACGCCATGCGCAACGCCAAGGGCTGCGACAGGTTTCTAACTCATACTACTCTTGCTAACAAGACAGAACTCGTGGGAGGGTGGGCGGGAAGCACACAAGGTAACCCGGCGATGTCTGGATCAAAAGGGAAGCGACACCCTCGGACCTTCCCTTTTATCCAGGCCTGCCGGGCCCGCCCCCCCCCTTCCTTTTCCCCCCATACCATCCCTGACTCCTGCCCGCCTTGTCTTCCCCGCCCCCATTGTGCCTCATTCCCTCGTGGAGTTCTTTATTATCATTAAGACTTTGGCAAGGTCTCATTGGAATATTTATTTCACCACTGTGCCAGAATAATGTAGGTGAAATCAATGGAGATAAAGATACTGACAAACCTTGTATGGGGGCTGAAGGGAGCACAGTCCAATGTGAGGTGGAGGGAGCTGACACTTGTGTTAGCCTGCCAAAAGTTTTCAAAAATTAACTCCATCTTAAATGATATAGTAACATTTTTGCAATCCTGGTAAGTCAGGACATGTCAGCACATGTCAGTTTCAACCAACCCATCTTAATTATTCATCAGATGCTTGGCATGCATTTGTATGTTAAATAGCCCATTTACATTTTTTGCATTAGGACACTTTAAGGCCTCATTAACATTAACACAGACTAAGATGGACTAAAGCACAGTTTTGTGTTAACTAATGCAAGCCTTTAACACGTGTTAAAGCATTAATAATCTCACATTAAATGCTTGCATTAATGGTAATGCGCTTTAGTACATAACCCATGTGGAACCCTGTAAAGGTATAGGGCAGAAGAAATAAGGACTGAGTGAGGAGAATAGTGAAATGATGGACAACCAGGTGAAGAATCAGAGACAAAACAATAGAAGTAAGGATAAAATACCATGCGATAGTCTGAATAAGATTAAAAGAAAGGGTAAGTGGAAAGAAGAGAATACTTATATTCCTTTGCTCATCCCTTTCCCCTGCTGGAAGTACATAGGAAAGAAATGTGGCACTTGTGAAGAAGATGTTTTGTGATTTGTGGCTGAGCCCACTGGATGCCTCGTAGAAAGCATTTACTAACATAAAGATAAATTTGAGAATTTGAATTTGAATCAAAGTTGGCCATAGAGGCAAAATAATAATTAAAAATATTTAAAAACTTTTAAAAATATATCCGAAGCAAGAAACCTGTGAGGGAGTCAGTTGGACCATTAGATGACAGAGGGGTTAAACGGGCTCTTAGGAAAGATAAGGCCATTGCAGAAAGACTAAATTAATTCTTTGCTTCCATGTTTACTAATGAGGATGTTGGGGAGATACCAGTTCCGGAGATGGTTTTCAGGGGTGATGAGTCAGACGAACTGAACAAAATCACTGTGAACCTGGAAGATGTAGTAGGCCAGATTGATAAACTAAGGAGTAGCAAATCACCTGGACCGAATGGTATGCATCCTAGGGTACTGAAGGAACTCAAAAATTAAATTTCTGATCTATTAGTTAAAATTTGTATCCTATCATTAAAATCATCCATTGTACCTGAAGACTGGATGGTGGCCAATGTAACCCCGATATTTAAAAAAGGCTCCAGGGGCAATCCGGGTAACTATAGACCAGTGAGCCTGACTTCAGTGCCAGGAAAAATAGTGGAAATTATTTTCAAGATCAAAATCGTAGGGCATATAGGAAGACATGGTTTAATGGAACACAGTCAACATGGATTTACCCAAGGGAAGTCTTGCATAACAAATCTTCATTTTTTTGAAGGGATTAATAAACATGTGGATAAAGGTGAACCAGTAGATGTAGTGTATTTAGATTTTCAGAAGGCGTTTGACAAAGTCCCTCATGAGAGGCTTCTAAGAAAACTAAAAAGTCATGGGATAGGAGGCGATGTCCTTTCATGGATTACAAACTGGTTAAAAGACAGGAAACAGAGTAGGATTAAATGGTCAATTTTCTCAGTGGAAAAGGGTAAACAGTGGATCTGTACTTGGACCGGTGCTTTTCAATATATATATAAATGACCTGGAAAGGAATACGATGAGTGAGGTTATCAAATTTGCGGATGATACAAAATTATTCAGAGTAGTTAAATCACAAGTGGATTGTGATACATTACAGGAGGACCTTGCAAGACTGGAAGATTGGGCATCCAAAAAGGCAGATGAAATTTAATGTGAACAAGTGCAACGTGTTGCATATAGGGAAAAATAACCCTTGTTGTAGTTACACGATGTTAGGTTCCATATTAGGAGCTACCACCCAGGAAAAAGATCTAGGCATCATAGTGGATAATACTTTAAAATCGTTGGCTCAGTGTGCTGCTGCAGTCAAAAAAGCGAACAGAATGTTAGGAATTATTAGGTAGGGAATGGTTAATAAAACGGAAAATGTCATAATGCCTCTATATCGCTCCATGGTGAGATTGCACCTGGAATACTGTGTACAATTCTGGTCGTCGCATCTGAAAAAGATATAATTGCGATGGAGAGGGTACAGAGAAGGGCAATCGAAATGATAAAGGGGATGGAACAGCTCCCCTGTGAGGAAAGGCTAAAGAGGTTAGGGCTGTTCAGCTTGGAGAAGAGATGGCTGAGGGGGGATATGATAGAGGTCTTTAAGATCATGCGAGGTCTTGAACGAGTAGATGTGAATCGGTTATTTACACTTTCGAATAATAGAAGGACTAGGGGGGGGGGGGCATTCTATGAAGTTAGCAAGTAGCACTTTTAAGACTAATCAGAGAAAATTCTTTTTCACTCAACTTACAATAAAGCTCTGGAATTTGTTGCCAGAGGATGTGGTTAGTGCAGTTAGTGTAGCTGGGTTCAAAAAAGGTTTGGATAAGTTCTTGGAAGAGAAGTCCATTAATTTATTTTATTTATGTATTTATAACTTTTATATACCGGCATTCGTAAAAAAAAAACATCATGTCGGTTTACAGACAACTGAGAAAGGAAATTACAATGATAGATGGAGGAAGGATAGGAAGTTAAAAGGTGACAACTTTACTGTAGAGCCAACGGGCGCCACAGTTATTAAATGAGATTACATGTGGTTAACCAGGTTGGACATAAATTAATTATATACAAGAGGCGACAGAGTGGGGGGTAGCGCGGGGTGGGGGATGAAGCGCATAGGGGAGGCGGGGTGGGGTAGGAACTGTACAAGGGGGCAGGTGGTGGCGATGGGAAGGAGAGGTGGTGACTGAATATCAGGAAGCCGTAAAATGGATGGGGTGGTGAGGGAGGGAGGGTGTGTAGGGGGGCGGGGGGACACTGTACTAGGGAGAGGGAAATAATGAGTGTTGAGGAGAAGTCAAATGCTAGGGTTGAGAGGCGTTGGGATAGGCCTGTTTAAATAACCAGGTCTTGATTCCTTTTTTGAATTGATTAAGTGAAGGTTCTAGTCGGAGCTCGGTGGGGAGGGAGTTCCAAAGGGTGGGGCCGGCGATGGAGAAGGCTCTCGCTCTGGTGTTTGTGAGGTGAGCAATTTTGAGTGAAGGGGTGTGGAGGGTGCCCACAAGGGAGTTTCTGGTAGGACGGTTGGCCTGGTGGAAGTGTGGCATATCTTCGATCCAGGGGGAGTTATTTTTATATAGCGTGTTATGTATGATAGTAAGTGTTTTGTATTGAGAGCGATAGGTGATTGGTAGCCAGTGGAGGTTTTGTAATATGGGAGTAATATGATCAGTCTTTCTTGAGTTTGTAAGGATGCGAGCCATGGCATTTTGTAAGATTTGGAGGGGTTTGATTGTGGAAGCTGGAAGGCCTATTAGCAGTGAGTTGCAATAGTCAAGTTTTGATAGTATAGTGGTTTGCATAACGGTACGGAAGTCATGTGCGTGGAGGAGAGGCTTAAGTTTTTTGAGGGTTTGGAGTTTATAGAAGCCCCCTTTTAGGAGTGATTTGATGTGGGATTTGAAGCTAAGTTGTGTATCTAAGAGAACTCCTAGATCTCTGACAGTGGACGGAGGTGTGAGATTTTGTGAAGTGTTCTGTTGCAGTTGGTGAATGGATAAGCTGGGTTGATTAGTAATAATTAGGATTTCAGTTTTTGAAGTATTGAGTGCAAGGTGTAGGTTGGAAAGGAGGGCGTTGATAGATGTGAGGCATGTCTCCCAGAAGTGCAGGGTTTCGTTGAGGGAGTTTTGGATGGGGATAAGTATTTGTACGTCGTCAGCGTACAAGAAGAATTTTAGTCCCAGTTTGGATAATAAGTGGCAAAGAGGGAGAAGGTAGATGTTAAAGAGGGTGGAGGAAAGGGAGGAGCCCTGGGGTACGCCTTGTGAAAGAGGAATGTGTGTGGATTCGGATTTATCAAGTTTGACTAAGTACTTTCTGTGGTCAAGGTAGGAGGAGAACCATGATAGGGCTGTGTTAGAGATGCCTATCTCTGCTAAGCGTGATATTAAGATTTTGTGGTTCACCGTATCAAAAGCTGCTGAGATATCTAAGAGGGCTAGAATGTATGATTGGCCGTGGTCCATGCCTTTTAGGATGGTGTCTGTTATTGCAAGTAGGAGCTTTTCCGTGCTTTGGTTTTTGCGAAAGCCGTACTGGGCGGGGTGGAGGATATTGTTATCTTCTAGGAAGTCGGTAAGTTGTGTGTTGACCACTTTCTCCAGAATTTTAGAAATAAAAGGTAGGTTGGAGATGGGCCTGTAGTTTGCTGGATCATTTTGGTCGAGGGTGGGCTTTTTTAGTAGGGGCTTTACGATGGCGAGTTTAAGCGGGTCGGGAACCGTCCCGAAGGTAAGGGAGCAGTTTATGATATCCGCTAACGGTCTTGCTATGACGGAAGGGATAGTGAGGAGGAGTTTAGATGGGATGTTGTCGGCGATGTGGGTGGCTGGCCGCATCTTTTTTAATGGCTATTAATCAAATTTACTTAGGGAATAGCCACTGCTATTAATTGCATCAGTGGCATGGGATCTTCTTAGTGTTTGGGTACTTGCCAGGTTGTGGCTTGGTTTGGACTCTGTTGGAAACAAGATGCTGGGCTTGATGGACCCTTGGTCTGACCCAGCATGGCAATTTCTTATGTTCTTATAAAATAAACCTGGAGTTGGAAATCAAATGCACAGCAATGTTTTCACTTTCTGGAAGAGCTTCAAGAATACTTACTGCATTCAGTCTTGTTACAGCAGGGATTGTCTGGATTCAGCACCCGAATGGGTTCAAAGCCCTCTTTAGTGCAAAGTTCTGCCGTGGGCTCCATACAAATGATTGGCTCACAGTTCATTTCGAAGTTGTTATCACAGTAACAGTTTTTGCAGTTGCTTATCCAATAATCACCAGGCTGTAATTTTAAGCAGGAAATATATCAACATAGCTGGTTCACAAATTCTACCAGGAAACAGGAGATGGAAGGTGGCTGATAGGGAAAAGTCATATATATATTGCTCTGAAAGACATATTTGTTGCAATATTTAAGGTGTATAAAGTAAAACTGAACAGGAAAAGTATTTTCAGTATATAACAACCAAAATCATCATACTTGCATGATGATTAAGTTGAGACATCAGAGAGTTACTAATGACATATGGGGACACCAGTATCCATACTGACCACCAACAACATGATCACCTCAACCACTCTCTCAAATTTCAAAACGGCAACAGCATCAGAAATTGAAGCGATCCTCAAAAATATCAAACCAGCCATGCACCCGATTGATATCATGCCAACAAAAACACTCCTCTCCATTCCTACAAGGATTGCCACTCCCATTACTAACATTATCAACAAATCTATATCGTCTGGTGTTTTTCCAATGCAACTCAAGCACACAATTATAAAGCCTACGCTCAAAAAATCTGACCTGGATCCCTCAGAACCTGCCAACTATCGTCCAGTCTCAAACCTCCCTTTCTTGTCTAAAATCATAGAGAAAGTCATCAACAAGCAACTCACAGACTTTCTAGACGAAAATCTATTACTCTTCCCATCACAATATGGTTTCCGTAAGAACCATAGTACAGAAACCCTTCTAATGTCACTCTCAGATTCAATACTAAAAACCCTTGATTCTGGTCATTCTTACTTACTGGCTCTTCTTGATATTTCTTCTACATTTGACACTGTCAACCACAATACCCTCCTTTCCCGCCTCTCACAAATTGGCATTGCTGGCACTGCCCTATGCTGGCTCCAATCTTTTCTGAAGGACAGGACATACAGTGTCAAACTGGACTGCCATGTTTCGAAACCCAGAAAACTAGCACAAGGTGTTCCACAAGGATCCTCTCTTTCATCTACACTTTTCAACATATACCTCTCTCCCCTCTGTCGACTTCTGGTGAAACTGAATCTCCCACATTTCATATACGCAGATGACGTACAGATCCTCATCCCTATCAACGATTCCTTATCTAATGCTCTAAAAATTTGGGACACGGCTCTGGTGGAAATTAAAAAACTACTTACTGAAAACTTCCTAGCAATAAACACTGCCAAGACAGAGCTCCTCATCATCACACCACACAATAACATCTCCTTTAACCCTACTCAACATTCACCATCAGTCTCTCTCAATTTACAGCAAGTCCGCAGCCTCGGCGTTATCATTGACAATCATTTCTCCTTAAAGAAATTCATCACGGCTACAATCAAAAACGGATTGTTCAAGCTGCATACTCTAAAAAGAATTAAACCGCTTCTACGTCCACATGACTTCCAGACAGTGTTACAAGCTACGATATTGTCAAAACTGGACTACTGCAATGCCATACTACTAGGTCTCCCTAAAAACGCAATACAACCATTACAGATGCTGCAAAATGCTGCAGCACACTTACTCACCAATACTCACCGCCATGAACACATTACACCAGCTCTCATGTTCCTTCACTGGCTTCCTGTAGCATCTAGGATATTATTCAAAGTACTCACCCTCATTCATAAGTCGATCCATAACCAAGATATGCAATGGTTCTCCGATCATTTTACTTTCCGCACATCAAAGAGACCAATAAGAAAAATGCACCAAGCTAAACTCGCTTCTTCTTCGCTTAAACACATAAAACATGTTGCTACAAGAGACCGCTCATTCACTATTGCCGGAACCAACATCTGGAACAAAATGCCCACAGACCTGCGTCTAGAACCCTGCCATAAGAAATTTAAGCAAAACCTCAAAACCTGGCTGTTCGAACAAGCTTACACTCAATGATCATCTCTTCTTCTGAAATGCCAATTACTTGTTCCTGTTTCTCTGATCCATTGCCACTCACCTATTCTATATATTTTTTTTTTGTTTTTTCTCGCTGCTAAATTTAACTTTATCGGTCTCTGATCTCCCGTTTATTATTAGACTTGCCATTAACTATGGATTTTGATTATCATTGGTTGAATTGTTTTTGTTATTAATTTGTTCTTAATTGATTCATATTATTTCCACTTTATTTCTTATTGACTGTAAAGCTTGTTGCTGATTTATTGTTTATTGTAAACTGAGGTGATGTTATTAACGTGCCACGGTAGGCGTAACAGATTCACGAGAAGTATTCAATAATCTATTCTTGATGCAATGGGAGATGAAAAGTAATGTAGTAGAAATTCTGATGTACAAAGATTTGTGCTGTGAAAAGCATAACAAAGTGCAGGGCTGTGTGGCTTGCACTAATATTTCCTGAATATTTAGGGCATGGCCATAGTTTGCCTTGAAAAACGTTTTGAAAAATATTCAATATACATATCCTGGAATTAATACCTGACCCACATGGATATCAGCAGACAGAAGTGTCTGTTGCAAGGATCTCATGAAGACATTATTTACAGATCACTAATATTAACAAAAATGGTATCTTTCCAGAGGACACAAATCATCTCAGCCACCATGGCTCATCTGCTCATGATCAAGTGGAAAGTTCACTAATGTTAATCAAATTAATATTTTGATGAGGGCTTTATTTCCCAAAGGAGAATGATTTCACAAGTCTTTTTTGGGTCATAGAACATTTCATTCTACAGAAACAATACTCTGTGGTTCCCTAGTTTTTCCACTCTTGGCCTATTGCTTTGTCCTTGTGATATTCTTGTTGAGGTTTATAAATTAAAACCACAAGATGTCATGTTTTGTTTTTTTTAATATTCTTTAATTTGCTAGGTATCCCAGGAAATTTATGGTTTCAGCTCCCTTTCTTATTTTCCCTGGAGAAGAAACATTTCAGTGGCATTAATGTGCCACTAGTTTGCCACTTGGCTCAGGTTAATCCTGACAAGTTCTAGTTTCTCCCTCACCCCTTCCACATCTATGGTATTGTTGTCATTAGAACATAAGAAGTTACCATACTGGGGCAGACCTAAGGTCCATCAACCCAGCATCCTGTTTCCATTAGTGGCCAATCCAGGTTACAAGTACCTGGCAAGTACCCAAACATTAAGTTGATCCCATGCTACTAATGCCAGTAATAGCAGTGCTATTGTTGTGATTGGGCTCAGGGCCTAGTCGATGGGAGAGCGTGAGCCCTTGGGTCATGGCAGAACCCCAGGGCAAGGCTCCAGGTACATGTTGTGGTTAGGCGAGCACATCCAGGCATGGGCTGGGGTAAAGTTTAGAAGCACTTGGAGACTTGCCATACTTGGAGACTCTGCTGAACCTGCACACACAGGAGTGAAACCCAGCAATGCAGTGCTGGATTCTGGGGTAGCCCTTCGGCCACTCGATAGCACTTCTGGACTTGCTGTTTGGGAATGGCTTGTATGTCAGGACAGGTAGAGATCGAGGACAAAAGGTGACTGGAAACATGGACATGATGAAGGCACTGAAGACTTGAAACTTAGATGAAGGCACTGAAGACTTGGAAAATAGACAAAGACACTGGTTCTGGTTTAGGTTCAAATGAGCCCTGCACCACAGCGCGACCTACACAGCCCAGAGGCTGGTCGTGGACCACGCTGAAAGTGGAGCAGACTCTGGACTTGAGACTTGGACGGAAGCTGGAACATCACTTGGAATGAGGAACATCACTTGAAACAAGGAACAAGGAGATCCACTGGCTGGACAAGCTCCACGAGACTGGAACTGGGAACAAGACTAGGAACTTGGGACTTTAAAAACAAAGATGGACTCCGAGAACTTGTCCCAGAGAAGACGGACTTGGAGACAAGCCATGTGCCTCGAGGCACCCTACACAATCTGCTGTGGCTGGTCACAGATGTCACTGGCAAACCTGGAGGACAGATGAGAGAGATGACCTGGAAAGCAGGACTTGGACTGGAACATCAGGAACTTGACTGAAGACTTTGAAGACTTGACATCAGGAACAGGCGAGGACTTGACATCAGGAACAGAAGATGCAGGGCCCGTCAAGAGACCAGGAGCATGGAACAAGAAACATAGAGGGGCTCTCACATAGAACATGAAACATGAAGACCTTGAAGAAGCGAAGAAAAGGAACTCCAAAGATGCCTGGAGCAAAGAGCTGGTACAAGGACAAAACAACTCCTTGCGAAGGCAACAATGGACTGGCAAAGAAGCTCTTTTATAGGGCTGCAGGCATGACATCATCAGGGAGGGCCATGGGGCTTTCCCCACCGTGGTTCCTTTAAATGGTGAGCAGAGGCATGCGCACGTGCATAGGAGAATGTCAGGTGGAGGAGTGGCGTCAGAGGCAGGAGTGGCAAGGCGGTGGCGTTTCCAGTCCGCATGGAGGAGTGGAGGCTTGGCATCCGGCCATGTCGGGCGGTCACAAGGAAAAGCAGAGCTTCAAGCCGCACCAGCAACAAGCAGCGATGGGAGGTGAGTAAGCCACTCGCAGGCTTCCACGAGCAGCAAGTGCAACAGTATCCCCCTCCTCAAAGCCCCCTCTCTTCGGCTTCAGAGGAAACGAAGTTATACTTATACCAATGGTGAAATTAAGGGTCAAACACAGGATCTGAAAATGCTTGGTTTCAGGAACTGAAGCGAGGAATCATAGAGAACAAACTGGAGAAACACGCGACTGTAGACTGGATGAAGACAAATGCAAACTTGGATGAAGACACAACCAAAGACAAAACTGAAGATGCACGTTTAATTTATATGATCCAGGTATACTGGTCCAATTTCTTAGGTTCTCACATGACTATTACCGGAATGAGGGTCAAATTAAAATTGTGTCCTTATGCCACTCTAGCAGTGGCAGAGTTTGATTAGTTGTTAAAGAGTCATTTATTTGAACCTTCAGTGGCAGGTACAGACCCATAATAGAGTAAGCCAGATTGCAGGACTTCAAACAAGTTGGTTGCGGGAGGAAAGATGGTCCTTAAAAGAGAGATCATTTTGTTAGTCACCAAGAGACACTTACTGCTCCGGAGTTACTTCACCTGCAACTACAGCTTCAAGGGAAACTTTGATAAAATGAGAAAAATTGTTAGAAAAAAACTGAAAGGAGCAGCTACAAAAGTAAAAAATGTCCAAGAGGCGTGGTCATTGTTAAAAAATTTGCTTGACTTAACCTCAAACCAGCCTATCTGTTTAATGATAGGAAACTCGTCCCACAGCAAACACCCACAGTTATCAAGGACACACTTCCTTATTCCAACACAAATTTTTGGATGTAAGATTCATAGACCTTCATACTAGGCATCATAGTGTGGTAAATTTTTACCCATGTCCCTCTGCCTCCTATATAATCATAGGTCAGTCCATTTCATTTTTTGTATTTTTCTTAATGCAATTAAAACACCCGGTGATGATAAAACTTTTTTTAAATGTGGATTAGAATTATTAACCAAACTTATCTGTATATCGCCATATTCAGTTCATGCTTTTTTCTCTTCCCGTATCTGGTCTTTGTCAAGCTCTGATGCCCTTAGTTAAATCAGCAATACGTCACTTATTCATATTGCTGAAATTTGCCCGACATGGCACAATGTTTCGGACCCATGTTCAGTCCTTCTTCAAGGGCGAAATTCTACGTCACAAAAAACAAGTTATCAATACTTCACATTATCATATTTCCAAATTATGTTCATACATTCCCCTACTCACTTCTTGGATAGCATGGCGGCTCTCAGCGTTTTTCCTGGCTTTCTTTTCCGGTCATCTAACTCTCCTACGATTTAAAGATCCCACGGAAATGACATCACAACGCACGTCATCGCGTTTTCACAGAGAATACCATTCTATGATATTATTTAAACCTGCCGGCATTACCGTGCCTATTTTGAAAATCCACTGTTGTTCTCTAAGATTCAAACAGAAATTTGGATCACCTCCTCGTGGATTCACAGGTACTACATCGATGACTCTCCATTTTAATTGTTGAAAAGAGTGACCTTTTTCTATACAATGAACCACCATAGGGGCTGCAACTGTTCCCGTGGTGATACAGCTTCTGTGTTCTATCAGGCGCGTTCTTATCTGACGTTTTGTACGTCCAATGTAGTACAGTTCGCATGGGCATATGAGTACATATATTACGTTCACAGATGAACAATCAGTGGATTGCCATAATTTATGTGTAACACCATGTTTATCTGACCATGCTGCGCCCTCAATAGTTTGGGCACACATGGAACAGTGATTACACTGCCAGTGACCCTGTTGACCCACTGTGTCACATTGTACTGTAGATGTTAAAAAAGAATGTACTATATTATCTGATAAATTTTTGCCTCTCTTGTAAGCTATAATCGGAAACTCTCCAAACGGTTCATGTAATTGTAATACGGACCAATGATGGCGAATCAAAGCAGCTATTTTTCCAGCCTTATCAGAATATGGGATAGTACAGACTATACGAGACTCATCACTAGATGAAGATTTTTCTAATAGCAACCACTGGCGTTCAGCATTAAAGGCTCGCTTGTATGCAGATTTAATACACTTAGGAGGATAACCTCGAACTAACAATCTACTTTTTAGTATTTCAGCTTGTACTTGAAACTCTGTTTTTGTATCGCATAATCTGCGCAACCGCAGAAACTGACCCACAGGTAAATTGGTTCTGAGATGAAGCGGATGAAAACTTGTATAATGAAGCAGGGTATTTCTGTCACATGTTTTTCTATATATTGATGTCGACAATTTGCTCCCTTGTTTACTGATGAAAATATCCAAAAAATTAATTACTGTATTATGATATGTAATGGTAAACTGTAGATGCTGATCTAATGTATTAAGCCAATTAAAAAAAATCAATAAGCTTTCTTCATTAGCATGCCACAAACAAAAAATGTCGTCTATATATCTAACCCAATTAGACATTTTTTGGAATTCTACTGCTGGATACAAAAGCGTTTCTTCAAAGTGTTTGACATACAAGTTCGCCAAGCTGGGCGCCATGGTGGCTCCCATAGCTGTTCCGCTAATTTGTTTGTACCAAATTTGCTGAAAAACAAAAAAATTCTCACATAACGCTAGTTCTGCTATCTCTAATAAAAAATCCGTAGGAATACGATGTGGACGTGGGCGATTATCCAATTCATGCTTCAAAATCTTTAATGTTGCTGCTTGGGGAATTGATGTGTAAAGCGCTTTTATATCAAAAGTCACTAGCAACACTGATTCAACATTGTGTATGTTTTGTAATAAAGTCAACATATGTTTAGTGTCTTTGCAATATAACGCTGCTGTACTAACCATTGGATGTATTACAGTATCTACCAACGTTGACAAAGGTTCTAATAGCGAACCTATGGTGGTAATTATGGGGCGTCCCGGTGGATTTTTAGGGTCCTTATGTATCTTTGGCACCATATAGATGGTAGGAGAGACTGGATGTTTGACCTGCAGAAACCTTGCTTCTCTAGATGTTAGAAACCCCAATGCAAGGGCATCCTCAATAATTGTTTTGATCTTATTCTGAAGATGTTCTGTAGGATTATGTGACAATACTTCATAACTCGAAGAATCTTGGACATGAATTTCTACCATTCGAACATAATTAAGATAATCCAATACGACTATAGAGCCTCCTTTATCAGCTTTTTTGATAATCACCCTCTTATCTTTTTTTAAACTTTGTAAAGCCTCCCATTCGTCCCGAGTGAGATTAAACTGCGGTGTGATTCGGCTTTGTTCAATGGATACTATGTCTCTCAATACTAATTCCATATATGTTTTGACAATGGGGTCTATAGGCCCCGGCGGTAACCAATTTGACTTTGGCTGTACAATGGACATATCTCCACTACTTGGATATTTTGAGAAAAACAAAACAAGTTGTAATTTTCTGAAAAATTTGTACAGGTATCTACGGCACTGGAACGGATCGTATGAACAATAAGGCACGAAGGAAAGTCCTTTATCAAGCACCTGAACTTGTGCAGCTGTCAATACAATTTGAGATAAATTTATGACATTTGATTCCTTCCTTGCGATCTTGTCCACGGTCGTGTAGACGGTCGTGTAGACGGTACGGTAGAAATTCATGTCCAAGATTCTTCGAGTTATGAAGTATTGTCACATAATCCTACAGAACATCTTCAGAATAAGATCAAAACAATTATTGAGGATGCCCTTGCATTGGGGTTTCTAACATCTAGAGAAGCAAGGTTTCTGCAGGTCAAACATCCAGTCTCTCCTACCATCTATATGGTGCCAAAGATACATAAGGACCCTAAAAATCCGCCGGGACGCCCCATAATTACCACCATAGGTTCGCTATTAGAACCTTTGTCAACGTTGGTAGATACTGTAATACATCCAATGGTTAGTACAGCAGCGTCATATTGCAAAGACACTAAACATATGTTGACTTTATTACAAAACATACACAATGTTGAATCAGTGTTGCTAGTGACTTTTGATATAAAAGCGCTTTACACATCAATTCCCCAAACAGCAACATTAAAGATTTTGAAGCATGAATTGGATAATCGCCCACGTCCACATCGTATTCCTACGGATTGTTTATTAGAGATAGCAGAACTAGCGTTATGTGAGAATTTTTTTGTTTTTCAGCAAATTTGGTACAAACAAATTAGCGGAACAGCTATGGGAGCCACCATGGCGCCCAGCTTGGCGAACTTGTATGTCAAACACTTTGAAGAAACGCTTTTGTATCCAGCAGTAGAATTCCAAAAAATGTCTAATTGGGTTAGATATATAGACGACATTTTTTGTTTGTGGCATGCTAATGAAGAAAGCTTATTGATTTTTTTTAATTGGCTTAATACATTAGATCAGCATCTACAGTTTACCATTACATATCATAATACAGTAATTAATTTTTTGGATATTTTCATCAGTAAACAAGGGAGCAAATTGTCAACATCAATATATAGAAAAACATGTGACAGAAATACCCTGCTTCATTATACAAATTTTCATCCGCTTCATCTCAGAACCAATTTACCTGTGGGTCAGTTTCTGTGGTTGCGCAGATTATGCGATACAAAAACAGAGTTTCAAGTACAAGCTGAAATACTAAAAAGTAGATTGTTAGTTCGAGGTTATCCTCCTAAGTGTATTAAATCTGCATACAAGCAAGCCTTTAATGCTGAACGCCAGTGGTTGCTATTAGAAAAATCTTCATCTAGTGATGAGTCTCGTATAGTCTGTACTATCCCATATTCTGATAAGGCTGGAAAAATAGCTGCTTTGATTCGCCATCATTGGTCCGTATTACAATTACATGAACCGTTTGGAGAGTTTCCGATTATAGCTTACAAGAGAGGCAAAAATTTATCAGATAATATAGTACATTCTTTTTTAACATCTACAGTACAATGTGACACAGTGGATCAACAGGGTCACTGGCAGTGTAATCACTGTTCCATGTGTGCCCAAACTATTGAGGGCGCAGCATGGTCAGATAAACATGGTGTTACACATAAATTATGGCAATCCACTGATTGTTCATCTGTGAACGTAATATATGTAATCATATGCCCATGCGAACTGTACTACATTGGACGTACAAAACGTCAGATAAGAACGCGCCTGATAGAACACAGAAGCTGTATCACCACGGGAACAGTTGCAGCCCCTATGGTGGTTCATTGTATAGAAAAAGGTCACTCTTTTCAACAATTAAAATGGAGAGTCATCGATGTAGTACCTGTGAATCCACGAGGAGGTGATCCAAATTTCTGTTTGAATCTTAGAGAACAACAGTGGATTTTCAGAATAGGCACGGTAATGCCGGCAGGTTTAAATAATATCATAGAATGGTATTCTCTGTGAAAACGCGATGACGTGCGTTGTGATGTCATTTCCGTGGGATCTTTAAATCGTAGGAGAGTTAGATGACCGGAAAAGAAAGCCAGGAAAAACGCTGAGAGCCGCCATGCTATCCAAGAAGTGAGTAGGGGAATGTATGAACATAATTTGGAAATATGATAATGTGAAGTATTGATAACTTGTTTTTTGTGACGTAGAATTTCGCCCTTGAAGAAGGACTGAACATGGGTCCGAAACATTGTGCAATGTCGGGCAAATTTCAGCAATATGAATAAGTGACGTATTGCTGATTTAACTAAGGGCATCAGAGCTTGACAAAGACCAGATACGGGAAGAGAAAAAAGCATGAACTGAATATGGCGATATACAGATAAGTTTGGTTAATAATTCTAATCCACATTTAAAAAAAGTTTTATCATCACCGGGTGTTTTAATTGCATTAAGAAAAATACAAAAAATGAAATGGACTGACCTATGATTATATAGAAGGCAGAGTGACATGGGTAAAAATTTACCACACTATGATGCCTAGTATGAAGGTCTATGAATCTTACGTCCAAAAATTTGTGTTGGAATAAGGAAGTGTGTCCTTGATAACTGTGGGGGCATTGTTAAAAAATACCATTCTAGAAGCACAGTCCAGATGTATTCCACACATTAAGAAAGGTGGAAAGAAGGCAAAACGATTACCGGCATGGTTAAAAGGGGAGGTGAAAGAAGCTATTTTAGCCAAAAGATCTTCATTCAAAAATTGGAAGAAGGATCTAACAGAAGAAAATAGGATAAAGCATAAACGTTGGCAAGTTAAATGTAAGACATTGATAAGACAGGCTAAGAGAGAATTTGAAAAGAAGTTGGCCGTAGGGGCAAAAACTCACAGTAAAAACTTTTTAAAATATATCCGAAGCAGAAAGCCTGTGAGGGAGTCAGTTGGACCACTAGATGATCGAGGGGTTAAAGGGGCACTTAGAGAAGATAAGGCCATCGCAGAAAGATTAAATGATTTCTTTGCTTCGGTGTTTACTGAAGAGGATGTTGGGGAGGTACCCGTAATGGAGAAGGTTTTCATGGGTAATGATTCAGATGGACTGAATCAAATCACAGTGAACCTAGAAGATGTGGTAGACCTGATTGACAAACTGAAGAGTAGTAAATCACCTGGACCGGATGGTATACACCCCAGAGTTCTGAAGGAACTAAAAAATGAAATCAGTCCTATTAGTAAAACTTTGTAACCTATCATTAAAATCATCCATTGTACCTGAAGACTGGAGGATAGCAAATGTAACCCCAATATTTAAAAAGGGCTCCAGGCGCGATTTGGGAAACTACAGACCGGTTAGCCTGACTTCAGTGCCAGGAAAAATAGTGGAAAGTGTTCTAAACATCAGAATCACAGAACATATAGAAAGACATGGTTTAATGGAACAAAGTCAGCATGGCTTTACCCAAGGCAAGTCTTGCCTCACAAATCTGCTTCACTTTTTTGAAGGAGTTAATAAACGTGGATAAAGGTGAACTGGTAGATGTAGTATACTTGGATTTTCAGAAGGTGTTTGACAAAATTCCTCATGAGAGGCTTCTAGGAAAAGTAAAAAGTCATGGGATAGGTGGCGATGTCCTTTCGTGGATTGCAAACTGGCTAAGACAGGAAACAGAGAGTAGGATTAAATGGACAATTTTCTCAGTGGAAGGGAGTAGACAGTGGAGTGCCTCAGGGATCTGTATTGGGACCCTTACTTTTCAATATATTTATAAATGATCTGGAAAGAAATACGATGAGTGAGATAATCAAATTTGTAGATGACACAAAATTGTTCAAAGTAGTTAAATCACAAGCAGATTGTGATAAATTGCAGGAAGACCTTGTGAGACTGGAAAATTGGGCATCCAAATGGCAGATGAAATTTAATGTGGATAAGTGCAAGGTGATGCATATAGGGAAAAATAACCCATGCTATAATTACACAATGTTGGGTTCCATATTAGGTGCTACAACCCAAGAAAGAGATCTAGGCGTCATAGTGGATAACACATTGAAATCGTCGGTTCAGTGTGCTGCGGCAGTCAAAAAAGCAAACAGAATGTTGGGAATTATTGGAATGGTGAATAAAATGGAAAATATCATAATGCCTCTGTATCGCTCAATGGTGAGACCGCACCTTAAATACTTTGTACAATTGTGGTCGTCGCATCTCAAAAAAGATATAATTGCGATGGAGAAGGTACAGAGAAGGGCTACCAAAATGATAAGGGGAATGGAACAGCTCCCCTATGAGGAAATTCTAAAGAGGTTAGGACTTTTCAGCTTGGAGAAGAGACGGCTAAAGGGGGATATGATAGAGATGTTTAAAATCATGAGAGGTCTAGAACGGGTAGATGTGAATTGGTTATTTACTCTTTCGGATAATAGAAAGTCTAGGGGGCACTCCATGAAGTTAGCATGGGGCACATTTAAAACTAATCGGAGAAAGTTATTTTTTACTCAACGCACAATTAAACTCTGGAATGAGTTGCCAGAGGATGTGGTTAGTGCAGTTAGTATAGCTGTGTTTAAAAAAGGATTGGGTAAGTTCTTAGAGGAGAAGTCCATTACCTGCTATTAAGTTCACTTAGAGAATAGCCACTGCCATTAGGAATGGTAACATGGAATAGACTTAGTTTTTGGGTACTTGCCAGGTTCTTATGGCCTGGATTGGCCACTGTTGGAAACAGGATGCTGGGCTTGATGGACCCTTGGTCTGACCCAGCATGGCATTTTCTTATGTTCTTATGTTCGTAAGGGTATATAGTTGAAGACTGGCACCTATAAAGATGGAGCTACTTCCAGAACTGCTGAGCAGCAAGCTAGCCATAAAATGATTAGAAGGAGAACTTACTCCTTAATTCCATGGTGCATGGTTGAGCAGGCACACATGACCGGTGGATTCAGTTTCTTCATGGTTTGAAATATTTGTAGAAAGATAGATGAAAGCTGAATTTTAATTTTCTTCTGCTCTCCATTGTTCACATAGATGTTGATCGGAACAGGACTACTTGTTCTCGAATGGTAGAAGGTGGTATCTCAGCCATCAATCTACTTACTTAAACATCTCTATCATTTCTTTCTTAATACTCAAAAATGTAGTTTCAAAGTTTCAGTACTCCAAGACAATCAATATTTGCCCTCAAGTTAATTCTAGCAGAGGTGGTACTTCCAAAACTTTGTATTAGAAGGCATGGTTTCATGACTGAAGGAATTGAACTGCACTAAGGAAAGTACAGACGATCCAGAGTAGAAAGGCTGCTGCCAATCAAGGCAGGCAAGAAGAAGATCAAAGAAAAGATGGCAGAGACATCCTTCAATTTGATCCATGGGTAAAGGTACTATAACCCAAAACCTCTTCTGGAGTAAAAAGCAGCTGTTGACGATGAGGTCCCAAGATTGTTACTAATGGGTTCCACTTGAGGGCTACGCAAAAAAAGAACAGTGATAGCCTTTCAAGACAAGATGGAAATGCTGTTATTTAAGCCCATTGGCTGTTAATGGAGAGAGCACTAGCTGCCACAATATCAAAACTGAAAAGCGAATCAGTGTCTCCCAGCCAGATCTCAAAGTCATGCCGACTTGGGGAGAGCTTGAAGGGGATGATGCTGGAGCATGGTAACTTGAAAATAGCAGTGGTAGAAGTTCTTTCAGATATGGAGATGGTGCTATCCACATTGGCATCATGGAAAAAGGTAGTTGATACTCTGCTGTATTCTTGAAAAAGATGTAATCACAATTCTAGGACTTTTTAGATCTGAAGTCCAATAGATCGAGCAATAGGCAACTAGTAATATCCAGAGGCACGACTAGTTTTAATTCCTCTAAAACCAGGAACTGCAGTCTGGGCTAGGGCAGACTGATGGCTGAGATAACGTAGTTGAAGACTTGAAACAAATTGCAGGCTTAGACAATAACATAGCTGAAGACTTGGGACAAGACTGATGGCTTGGAATGCTGTTGAAGGTGAAAACCAAGGCTGATGGCTTGAACCAAGGATGGAACGAAGCAGAAGCTAAAGCTGCGAAGAGAACTAGAAAACTTGGATCAACTGAAGAACTTGAGCGAGAACTGGATGCAGGCGCCTCCTGCGAGTTGTAGGCAGAAAAGATGAAGAGAGAACTAGAAGACTTGGATGAGCTGAAGAACTTGAGCAAAACCTGAGTGCAGATGCCTCTTGCAGGTCGTAAAGAAACCAAGAACAAATGCAGGCACCTCCTGCAGGTAATGGAGAAAAAATAATTCAGGAACCTATGCAGACACCTCTTGAGGATTGTAGAGAAGAAAATATTCAGAAGCAAAAAAAGGCTTGGACAAAATTCAAGAATGGAACGAGTTGCAAAAAATCCAGACAACATAAGCCCATGGCCTTGCAATCTGTTGTGATCTGGCTCAGGACCTGGTTGATAGGAGAGCGAGAGCCCTTGGACCATGGCACAACCCGCAAGCGGCAAGTGCAACAACTATTCTCTAAGTCAATTTGATTAATAGCAGTTAATGGACTTCTCCTCCAGGAACTTATCCAAACCATTTTAAACACAGCTACACTATCTGCCCTAACCACATCCTTTGGCAACAAATTCAGAGCTTAATTGTGCGTTGAGTGAAAAAGAATTTTATCCAATTTGTTTTAAATGTACTATTTGCTAATTTCATGGAGTGCCCTCTAGTCCTTCTATTATTCGAAAGAGTAAATAACACATTTATTCATTCTAGACCTTTCATGATTTATATACCTCTATCATATTCCCCCTCTTCTCCAAGCTGAACAGCCCTAACCTCTTTAGCCTTTCCTCATAGAGGAGCTGTTCCATCCCTTTTATCATTTTGGTCGCCCTTCTCTGTACCTGCTCTGTTCTTCATTTCCTGAAGAAATGGAACCTGTAAGTTCATAGATGCAATAGGGCATCACACTCCTCCTCCCATTACTGGATAAGCTTATCAGGCTTAGGTGGCTACCCATTTACCTCTTGCATGGCCTGTTTATAAATCCTAGACTTAAGTCTGGAAATTCCTAAGATGGGGCCCTTCTTTTATAAGGAAGTTTCCATCCCAGGGATTTCCCCCTTCAATGCAAAATTCAAACTTATTAGCACACTTAGAAAGCCAGCTGCTGTCTGAGGAAATAATATGTCTCATTGGTGGTGCAATTCTGCAAATAAACCAGACTACACTGCAGCACATGGCTATTAGCCATATGCAACATTGTCAGCACCTTTATTCCCAGGCCTCGATAATCACTACAGATGAATCTTGCTGAAATACTGTTTAGTTGTTAATTATTGTTATATTGATTTGTTCCATAAGGTTTTCTGTTCTGTAAGATAAAGGAAAAAGGATAGTTGAAATACATGTTTACAATGCACTTTGGAATCCCATATTCAAGTCTCCAGTCTGACAACTGCTAGTTGAACCAGCAGTAGCTGGGAGGGACCCATTTGCATAAATTAAATTTTCAATTCACTAGACATTTTGGGAATAATGGGGGAATTTCTGTGAAAAAAGATAAGATTTGCCATTTCTTATAGAAATGAAGGATTAAAAGAATGAGCCTTGCAAATATAGCAATAGGAATTAATTTTACCATTTTTTCACCTGGTATGTAAAAAACAAAACGTAAATCTCCAGATTGATAAAAAGCATTTCTCTAAGCCATCTTTTCAAAATTGAAAATGTTCTAAGTGTCCTCGTTTTTACTTGGGTTGCAAATTTTTCTTGCATATCTAGCTGGAAGGGCTTTGGATACAGTAGTGTTCTATCCACCACACTACAGTGACATCTACTGATTAGCTTAGTGGTATTAGGGCCGGTGCTTCCATTAGGCAAACTAGGAAGTCGCCTAGAACGCCAAAGTTTTGGGGATGGCACAGTCCTGCCAGCATGAGGCCCAGAAGGGTGCTGTGTTATCACTAATCCTGCCAAAGATGGGAGCCAATTCCACCAGTAAGAGGGAGTGGCAGTGCTAGTGGTAATTTGGGGAAGGAGGTATAAGACCAAATGTTCGCCTAGGGTGCCAAATGCTCTTGCACTGGCCCTGAGTGGCATATTTGTACCAGATTTCAAAGGGAGCCAAGGTTCATGACGCTCAGCTGCAGGATTGAGTCTGTAAGGACTTGGCTAAGGCTGAAGGGGGTAATCAGTATAGCACCCCGGTAGTTAGGAATAAAAGTCCCACTGCCACCAGCACCCTGTCATAAATGGCAGTGAATATTATAGGTACTGACTAAGATGGAAGTCCAGATACGGAAGTTGTGGAGGCAGAAACAGTGACAGAATTCAAGAAGGCATTGAATAAGCATAGAGGATCCTTAATTGCAGAGAGGTGAAAGGAAAGCCAGAAATCAACTAGGACTTTGTCACTGCAAAAAGAAGCAAATTAGGGAGACCAGGTGAGTCTTACAGTCCTTACTAATATCATATTCTATGTTACTATGTGTGAAGCAAAGTTACTCAACTCGATAAAATAGTGAATTTTTGACTGGATTTATTTTTTCCTAGTGTATAATAGCTCTTCTGTTTCTGAAACATTTTTTGAAATGATGTTTATAAGACAGTGCCTTCCAGAAGACTCACCTTTTTCTTCTCACCCTCTGGTCCCTCGCAGTCTGAAATAATTGAAAGGACAAGTGTTTATAGTCATTCTTCTGATCTATTCTGTCATACCATTACAAGCAGACTAAGAATATGAAATGCACACCTATACTCTATGGCAGAGCTTTCCAAACTTTTCATGTTGGTGACACACTTTTTAGACAAACATAATTTCGGGACACAGTAATTCAGTTTACTAGCAAACCAGAGGTTAAAGGTTAAACGGACTAAATGTATTTTGACAATTTATGTATGTTTCCTTAAATATATACATAATAAAATGTTTCATGACACAACCTATCTTGTGAAAACCTCTCATTTATATTAAAAATATATAATATTCCAAGCTTAATGTTATTGTTCTAATTTATGAATAACAATAATAAAACAAAGTTATTGTGTTATTCAATTTACCTCTTTAATGAGATATATGAGCTTGATGGGATGAACACAGATTTTGAATATTTGGTGTTAATAAGAAAGTCCAAAGGGTCTTCTGCGTAATTTTAAAAAGCTGGCCAGTTTCAAGACTGGAATTTATAGGAAGGGACAGAATGTCAATATAAATCCTGCACCTCCAGTTCTGTAACTCTGTGCATCCACTGAAATTCCCCCAAACATAAGACGCACCTGACCATAAGACGCACCTAGGATTCAGAGGGGGAAAATAAAAAAAAAAAAAATTTGTGCTAAACCAGCTCTGCGTCTGGGCGTCTTATGGAGCAAATTAGGGGAGTGTATAGCTTTTTTTTTTTCTCCCCATTTTGTTTTCGGGTCTGGGGAGGGCCATTTCGGTCCACTCCCCAGATCAGAAAACTTTTCTTTCTCTGGGAACCCCTCCCCCCCCCAAAAAAAAACCCCATCCCAACCCTTTAAATTAACAACCCCCCACCCTCCTGACCCCCCCAAGACCTGCCGACTTAATTTACTACAACCCCCACCCTCCTGACCCCCCCAAGACCTGCCGACTTAATTTACTGCAACCCCCCACCCTCCTGACCCCCCCAAGACCTGCCGACTTAATTTACTGCAACCCCCCACCCTCCTGACCCCCCCCCCAAGACCTGCCGACTTAATTTACTGCAACCCCCCCACCCTCCTGACCCCCCCAAGACCTGCCAAACGTCCCTGGTGGTCCAGCGGGGGTCCAGGAGTGGTCCGGGAACGATCTCCTGGGCGTGGGCCGTCGGCTGCCAGTAATCAAAATGGCGCCGACGGCCCTTTGCCCTCACTATGTCACTGGGACCGACCGCTGCTATTGGTCGGTCTCAGTGACATAGTGAGGGCAAAGGGCCGTCGGCGCCATTTTGTTTACTGGCAGCCGATGGCCGAAGCCCAGGAGATCGTTCCCGGACCCCCGCTGGACCACCAGGGACGTTTGGCAGGTCTTGGGGGGTCAGGAGGGTGGGGGGTTGCAGTAAATTAAGTCGGCAGGTCTTGGGGGGGGGGTTGCAGTAAATTAAGTCGGCAGGTCTTGGGGGGGGTCAGGAGGGGGGGTTGCAGTAAATTAAGTCGGCAGGTCTTGGGGGAGTCAGCAGGGGGGGGGGTTTGTTAGATTTTTGTTTGTTTTTTTTTTATATTCGCTCCATAAGACGCACATACATTTCCCCCCCACTTTTGGGGGAAAAAAGTGCATCTTATGGAGCGAAAAATACGGTAAGTTCCACCACGGCTAACCGATCTTCATGCTGTGTGTCTCCGGCACACAGCCCAGCGAAACTTCACTGCTCAGCCGCCAGTGGGATGAGGTCCACCGGCGGCTGCATTGGTTCCCACTTGCCGGTGTGTCACGTGCACTGGGCTTGCGCGACACACCGGCACACCTCAGGCGACACAGTAAAGTGTCGTGACACACACTTTGGAAAGCTCTGCTCTATGGACTTAGGGCCTCATTTTCTAAAGTATCGCAGGCCTGCGATACTTTAGGAAATGAGGGATGGGGGCGGGCCTGTGCTAGCCGGCAGCGATCGCACCGTCGTGGTGTGATCGCTGCCGGTTTCGCACCAATAGCGCCACCATAGGAGGTGTAGCTATTGGGAGCGAAATAGGACGCGAAAAGGGCCTTGCCTTTTCGTCGTCTGCGGCGGCTTCGCGGAGTCGGCCCCGGTGACGCCCCGACTCCTCCTCTTCCGGGGCTGACTCCGCCCCCATTTTGGTATCGCACACGAAAAGGGACATTTTGCGTGCGATACGTCCCTTACCGCGTGCGATACATTTAGAAAATAAAGCCCTTAGTTTGCCATTGCCATCTGCCCTTCCTTCTCCTGTTCCTGGGCTGTGTTACAATGTTTAATGGAGGAAATTTAGTGCAAGCTGCATAATGGCAAAGTACACTGATATTTTTGCCCTGATATACTTTAGATAATTTTCAATGTGGTTTCTCATTGAAGATTGTTTGAAGGTATGTGGCTACAATGGAACCAGCATACTTTGCCCTGGCTACATGTCCGACTTGGGTTCTAGGGGAGAAACTAATCACATAGAATTGAAAATTCAATTATGCAGGGGAATTTTTCTCCTCCCGACACACACTCCCGTGAATGCCTACTTTATCAACAGTTAAAACAACATAGCTACAGTTAGTTGTTGTGCTTGCGGCAATTTTCTGACCCAAGAATCTGGAAGCCTAATTCAGTGGTTAGACACCAAGATCTCCTCTCTAGGTAGACACATCTTGGCACTTCAAGGCAATCTATGCTGGAGAATATATCCCATTGAGAGCAGTGGTTCACCTTTAGATCATGAATAATCCAAAAGCACTGCTACATTCTTACTCCTAAAGTATATTGTCCATTCATATTGTCCATACCATATTTAATACTTACAGTCACATTCATAATGGTAGCAGCAACCATCTTCATCGTAGATCTTTTTTGGGGGCACTCCCTCGAAGCAAGTAACGCTCAATATAGGTGGACATTTCATAAATTCAATCATAATGGTCTTTTCTATGCAGGTTGCATTGAAACAGGGGTAGACTAACACTGTTTCATTGGGCTGAAATAGAAGAGAAAATACTATTGTAATATCACAGATGAGGCAGAAATTTTAAGCACTAGATGGCAATGAAGAGCTATCATAACTTTTCCGCTAAATGTATTTCTGGCCACTTACAATACCACTGCAATAATATCTTTAGAATTCTTATTTTGACAAATTGTAGATATTTTTACTGGGTTGGATTTTTTTAAGTTTTAGAAGCATATGCTAAACATTTTGTGCTAGTTCCATTTGACTCTGCTCTTGGTAGATAATACTAATTCAGTACTAAAATATTCAGTACAACCTTTTAAAGGTGTTTTTAAAAACAAAAATAAACATTGCATCAGCTTGGTTCAAAGATATTTTTAAATAGATTTCTGGGATGAACACTAGATGCAAATAATTGTTTTTTTAGCATTAAGGGAACCATTTTCAAAGCCATATTACGCACAGAAAACACAGGTTTAGATGCATAAATGGGAATGGCTTAGTATAAAATTGCCAGAGGTTTTGCACATAAAAATATGCATGTACGCTGATTTCATGCATACTTTTATAAATTAAAAACGAGAGGAATTCTGGGCAACAGAATTGAGGCAGAGTTGGATTAACATACATACTTTCGATTTGAAAAATTATGGGGTGAATTTTAAAAGCATTGCATTAAAAGGCCCATGTATACATGTATATGGGCTTTATGTTCAATATCGCACAGGAGCAAAGATGCACTTAACACATCTGATGTATACACCAAAGCGCAAATAGGGTCAGATTTTATAAATCTGAGCACACATGTACTTTTGTTCGCGCACCGGGCGCGAACAAGCGTACGTGGGATTTTAATAGATACGCACGTATCCATTAAAATCCGGGGTCGGCGCACGCAAGGCTGCCCAAAATCGGCAGCTTGCGAGCGCCAAGCCGCGCAGCCTGCTTCCTTTTCCTCCGAGGCCGCTCCGAAATCGGAGCGGCCTCGGAGAGAACTTTCCTTCCACCCCCCCACACCTTCCCTTCTCTTCCCCTACCTAACCCACCCCCCCGGCCCTATCTAAACCCCCCCTAACTTTGCGCACGCCGGGCCGGCTGCCGCGCTCCATGTTCCGGTCCGGGGGCTGATCCGGAGGCCGCGGCCACGCCCCCGGAACACCCCCGGGCCGAAACCACGCCCACGGCGCCACCCCCGAAACGCCACGTCACTCGCGACACGCCCCCGAAACGGCGCGTCACTCCTGGCACGCCCCGGCACGCCCCCGACACGCCCCTCCATGCAAGCCCCGGGACTTGCGCGCGCCGCCGAGCCTATGCAAAATAGGCTCGGCGCGCTCAGGGGGGATTTGGGGTAGGTTTTCGGGGGGGTACGCGCGTACCCCTTTGAAAATCTACCCCATAAACCTTTACTTGGTCAAGTGTTGCATTATAAATTTTTTATTTCACCACGGTAACTCCTTCCAGTGAAGCAGTGTTTTACAATAGTCCCCAACACTGACCCGTGTTTCGCCAGTCCGGCTGCTTTGGGGGGATAATTTTAACAACAAACTGGAATTAAAGAAGAATTTTACATTGACCAATATATAAACACTGGGTCAAATTGAGGCAAAATGAAAGATCCAGCAGTTAACATACCTGTGTCACAGTGATTTCAGAAATTGTCAGGAGCACAAAGTGAGGTCTCAGGTAACAGAATTTAAACCCTGACAGACTGTTTTGGCGCAAAACTGCGCCAATGACGAGCACAACCCACCAACCAACCAGCAACCACTTCCCATAACGTCATACCCGAACTTAAATAAAATAACTCCATTCAAGCTCAGCGTTAAGGCCATTGGGGGCTACTGTATTCAAAATAAAAATCCATTTTTGCTCCCTTCTAATCAAAATTGTGGAAAAATCACCTCCTCTAACTGGAGGCGATACCACGTCTATAACAAAAAAGTATAAGTCAGCCACCGAATGAGGTGTTTGAATCCAATGTGCTACTAACGGAGCTTTGTCTCTCCCCATCTTAATGTTAAATTTATGTTCTGTGATCCTAGTTTTAATTTTACGAGACGTCTTTCCCACATATAACTTGTTGCAAGGGCAAACTATAACATATACCACGCCTTGGGAATCACAATCAGAGTTGCTATATAATGTAAAAACTTTGCCAGTGACTGGATGTGTAAACTCAGTCATGACTGAGGTGTGTTTGCACACAGAACAGTGGTCACAGGGCTTATGGGAACCACCATTCTGTGAAACGTCCTGCTGTTTAAAATGAGAATGTATCAACCTATCCCGCACATTCCTACCCCGGCGGAAAGTAAACCGGAGGGCACCCTGGAAATGTTTTTCAAGTGCTAAGGCTCCCCAATGTTTTCAAATTATTTTAGACACATCATTGCTAATTGTTGAAAATGGTAAGATACAGTTAACCATAGGAGTCAGATCCTGAACCTGTGGTAAAAAAAAGTAAATCCCTATTTACATATAGGGCACGTTTATAAGCCTTTCTCAGTATTTTTCTGGGATACCCTCTCTGTTGAAACCTAAGCATCATCTGCTTAGCTTGAGTGACATACTCCGACCTGGTGGAGCACAGACGCCTAAGTCTGAGGAATTGGCCAGTGGGAATGTTATTTTTAAGGTGATGGGGGTGAAAACTGTCATAAGCCAACAATGTATTCCTGTCAGTGTCCTTGCGATAAATAGATGTTTGAAAATGGTCATCCTGGTATGTGATAGGAACATCTAAAAATGGTACTTGACGTGAGTCAAACAAAAAATTAAACTGTAAATTAGGGTTGAGGTGATTCAACCAGTCTATGAACATAAAAAATTGAATATCTGTGCCCCGCCAGATCAATAGAACATCATCAATGTACCTCAACCAATAAACAAATTATTGCCATTCTGATGTGCAATTATTGCCATTCTCTCCTCAAAGTCTGCTACATATAGCAGATCCTTTCAGATCCTAGTTATTTTTCCTTGTTTTTTGTAACTTTCTCACATCCTAAATATTGTTATTATATTTGTTAAGTTTCATTCTATATGTGATGTTGAATTGGGAAATGTTTTACTATGTTATTCTCTGCCTTTACTCACATTGTTAATTGTAAACCGGGTTGATGTGATTCCTATCATGAAACTCGGTATAATAAAAATAATAAATAAATAAATAAATAAATATAGGCAGGCCAAACTGGAGGCCATGGTTGCCCCCATCGCCGTGCCTTTGACCTGTTGATAAAAATCTGTTTTAAACATGAAATAGTTGCGTGTGAGAGCTATTCGTGCTAATTCTACCAAAAAGTCAGTGGGCACACGTGTATGTGCTGTCTGTGTATTTAAGACATCCTCAACCACTGTTAAAGCTTCGTCTTGAGGGATATTCGTCTTTAAGGACGTGATATCTAATGTAATCAAAAAACATGAATCCATAGTTGGATCACTATTAGATAATAATGTGATCAAATGGGGAGAGTCCCTTACATAGGATTTAATTAATGGCACAAAGGGTTTCAAGAAAACGTCTACAAATTTGGACAGTGGTTCAAGGACAGAGCCTATCCCAGAGACAATGGGATGCCCTGGGTTTTTTTTTTTAAAGATTTGTGAATCTTCGGAACAACATAAAATACAGGAATAATAGGATGTTCCACTATCAAGAATTGTGATTCTCTTAAGGTAATGTATTTTTTCTCAACCACTTCCTGCACTAGATCTTTAATTCTAATTTGCAATTCCTTAGTGGGATCTTGTGACAATGCAACACTTGACCAAGTAAAGGTTTATGGGCTTTATGTTAACACCGCGTATTTTAAAAGCCACAACGTACGCCAGTATATGCACACGTGCAAGTAAAAAAAGGGCCGGAGCTGGGTTGGGTCATGGGGGTTCTGGGGCGGGACCAAAATTTACACATGAAAATGCATATTTTAAATCCGGTGGCACAGCTCGCAGCAGGCTGTTAGTCGCGCATACTTACTTCTGCTCTTAATGAGGAGTAAAATACATAAACAGGGAGAGCGATCTGAGTCAACTGGGGTGAGTACAGGCTGAAGAATCAGAGGGTCTGGATGACCTCAAGATGGACTGAGCAAACTGGTGGACTAATTGGTAAAATTGGAAGCGTCCTTCATACAAGCATGTTATAAAATCTGCTTACCTGCCCATGTTAAAGCCGACAAAGTCCAAAGGAAGATACGTGAAATATATTTGCTCAAGTAGCCACTTAAAATTAGGAGCACCTATGCATGCAGTAAGCATATTTTAAATCTTACACATGCAACTAGGCGCACGATTTAAAATTCTAGTGTATGAATGCTCATGTGCCGACATGCACATGTATAGGCGCTCGTGCATTTATTTTAAAGTTACCATCCCTGCATGTAAATTCACATTTGCCCTGCAAAGAGCAGGTTTAACTGTGTAGACGAGTTTGTGAACATTGTTTCATAAAATTTTCAAACTGAACTTGTGTGCATCACTTTGCTTTGAATATTGGTGTATGTTTGCACATAGCTGCCTTATAAGCTACCCATGATGTATACATCTCAGAGTGCCAAAAGAAATGAAAAATACATTTTTAGATCTACTATTAGTAATCTTTAAACTATCTTTAAAATCAGTTATGTTACCTGAAGACCTGAGGGAGGACATAGCAACACCAGCTTTTAAAAAGGTTTACAGGGATAATCCAGGAAACTACAGACCAGTAAGACTGAACAAAATTGTTGAACATATAGATAGTCATAGTATAATGGGACAAAGCCAACATGGATTTAGCCAAGGGAAGTCTTGCCTCAACAATCTGCTACATTTTTTTGAAGGAGTTAATAAATATGTGGATATAGGTGAGCCAGTTGATATATATTTTGGGGCAGATTTTCAAAGGATTACGCGCTTAACCTCCGAAAAGCTGCCCCTGCGTGCACCGAGTCTATCTTGCATAGGCTTGGCAGCGCGCTCAAGCCCCAGGACGCACGTGTGTCCTGGGGGTTTGAAAAAGGGGCGTTCCGTGAGCGGGGCCGTGGGCAGGGCAGCGGCCCGGGGGTGGGACCGAGGCCTCCAGAACAGCTGCCATTGCCAGGGGATGGCGCGCAGCAGCCAGCCGGCACGCGCAAGTTACTCCTGCCCAGAGGCAGGCGTAACTTTCCTGATAAAGGTAAGGAGGGGGTTTTAGATAGGGCTGGGGAGCGGGTTGGATAGGGGAAGGGAGAGGAAGGTGTGTGGGGGGTAGAGAGAACGGAGGAAGGCTGCACGGCTCAGTGCACGCAAGTTGCACAATTGTGTACCTCCTTGCGCGCGCCGACCCTGGATTTTATAACATGCGAGCTGCAGCACGCGCAGGTTATAAAATCGGGCGTAGATTTGTTCACGCCGGGTTGGGCGAACAAATCTATGCCCGTGCACAGGTTTAAAGATCTGCCCCTTTATCTGGATTTTCAAAAAGCATTTGACATAGTACCTCTTGAGAGAGACTTGTTGAAATTAAAAAGTCATAAGAGAGGAGGCGGTGTTCAATTGTGGATTGAGAACTGGTTAAAAGAAAATAGAGACTAGGACAAAACAGCACATTTTCTCAATGGAGAAGGGTGAATAGTGGAGTGTCCCAGGGATCTGTACTGGGACCACTGCTTTTTAACATATTTATAAATGACCTACAGATGGGAACAAGTGAGGTGATCAAATTTGCTGATGATACAAAATTATTCAAAGTTGTTAAATCACAAGAGGATTGTGAGAAATTGTAAGAGGACCTTTGAGACTGGGAGACTGGGCATCAAGATGGCAGATGATATTTTATGTAGACAAGTGCAAAGTGATGGGAAGAGCAACCCAAATAAAAGCTACACAATGCAAGGTTCCACAAAGGAACTCACCACCCATGAAAAGGATCTAGGCATTAAATAGATTTTGATTTAAATCCTCTGCTCAGTGCATGTTGATGGCCAAGATAGCAAATAGAATGCTAGGTATAATTAGGAAAGGAATGGAGAATAAAACAGAGAAGATCATAATGCCTTTGTATTGCTCCATGTTGAGACTGCACGTTGAATATTG
Organism: Rhinatrema bivittatum; assembly: GCF_901001135.1. Taxonomy (NCBI): domain Eukaryota; kingdom Metazoa; phylum Chordata; class Amphibia; order Gymnophiona; family Rhinatrematidae; genus Rhinatrema; species Rhinatrema bivittatum. The sequence goes on along the minus strand of NC_042631.1, from coordinate 40,401,020 downwards.
TGTGCGATTCTGGTCACTGCAACTCAAAAAATATACAGAGGAATTAGAAAAGGTACAGAGAACGAAATAATAAAGGGGATGGAATGATTTCCCTATGAAGAAAGGCTGAAGAGGTTAGAGCAAATTTAACAGCATGAGCGAGCAAAGAAAATTACTTTTACCAATTAGACCACCATATTGCCCACTAGGGATGTGAATCGTTTTTCAACGATTAAAATTATCGTCCGATAATGTTAATATCGTCTTAAATCGTTATAGAACACAATACAATAGAAATTCTAACGATTTATCGTTAACAATCGTTAAATCGTGTTAGTGCGCACTAACTCCCGTTAGTGCACACTAACAGAAAATGATACAAATTGACACTTTCCAGGTCAGTGAAGGTCAGTTAGGAATGAATATGTATTCCTATTGGCTGGCTGCCCTCTTATCTATTGATGTTACCAAGGTTCCCACTGAGGTGATGGTTGGAGGGATGGGAAATGGAACTGGAAACTCATGAACACCAACAGAAAATGAAACAAAGTGTTGACACTTCCCAGGTCAGTAAAAGTCACTTAGGAATGAATATGTATTCCTATTGGCTGACTGTGCTCTTATCTATTGATGTTACCAAGGTTCCCACTGAGGTAATGATTGGGGGGATGTGAAATGGAAACAGTTGGAAGCTTGACAAAAAAAGTAATGTGATGATCATCACTCATGTGACTAGAACTTGTTTGTTTATTATTTTTGATAGCAGGCACGTGAAATGCTAGTGCATGTTGAATTTGCCAATCACTGTGCATTTTAGAAAGGTGGTCCTGGCTGGAACTACACAGTTCAAATATATGTGGTAATTGATTGTTGTTAAGTGTATTTTTTAAGTAGCCACACTGGCCACCAGTATGTTTACTTTTCCTCCTACTTAACTCACTAGCTCAGCTTTATAAGAAGGGCTTCTCTGCTTGTGTGTTGCTTTTGTTTGGTGTGAGGAGAGCAGAAACATCAGATCTTTATTCAATCTACTACAGTCATCTATTATATTAACCTACTCAATTTTTTTTAAATGATTTATTATATCACTGAATTGTCTGTGAAGCCAGCCTCTCACTAGTAATGCAGGGAAGGAGCTGTTTCAGCCTCACCATCCTCCCCCCCCCCCCCTCACCCACACACCATTCACTGGCTGGGACATGGGGGAGGGGAGGAGTGAGGGTCAGGAAGCTCCCCCCTGTCTGTGAAGCCAGCCTCTCACTAGTAATGCAGGCGGGATAGGGCACTGCATGCAGGAAGATCACAACACCCCTGGTGTCAGGGTTAGGGCACTGTGTGCAGGAAGATCACAACACTCCTGGTATTAATAGGGATAGGGCACTGTGTGCAGGAAGATCACAACACCCCTGGTGCCAGGGTTAGGGCACTGTATGCAGGAAGATCACAACACTCCTGGTATTAATAGGGATAGGGCACTGTGTGCAGGAAGATCACAACACTCCTGGTATTAATAGGGATAGGGCACTGTGTGCAAGAAGATCACAACACCCCTGGTATCAGGGTTAGGGCACTGTGTGCAGGAAGATCACAACACTCCTGGTATTAATAGGGATAGGGCACTGTGTACATGAAGATCACAACACCCCTGGTGCCAGGGTTAGGGCACTGTGTGCAGGAAGATCACAACACCCCTGGTATCAGGGTTAGGGCACAAGTTCTAGTCACATTGACTGATCACATTACTTTTTTTGTCAAGCTACCAACTGTTTCCATTTCCCATCCCCCATGTACTGTCAGTGGGAACCTTGGTAACATGAATAAATAAGAGGGCAGCCAATAGGAATACATATTCATTCCTAAACTGACCTTAACTGACCTGAAAAGTGTCAAATTGTATCATTTTCTGTTAGTGCGCACTAACGGGAGTTAGTGAGTTAGTGCGCACTAATCGGAAAAAACGATTTTTAACGATTTTTTAACTAAAAAATCGTGCCAAACACGATTTTCTTCTCCTGCCAGACGATTTCAATCGTTAAGACGATAGGGCACACGATTCACATCCCTATTGCCCACTCCTTCTCCAGGTTATCAAGACCCTCCTGCTTCTTGAGCCTGAACTCTCCCCAGTTCACTCAGACCTCCCACCTAGCCAATAATACAGCAGAAACATATTTGATATCATTTACGCAAGATAATTAACAGGTGTAAAGTCAACCGACTGAATGTCAAATCTATATGTGTGTCTTTTAAATGTTACAAAACGATCTGATTTTTGCCTGTCCGTAGTGTTCCATGGCGGCAGCAGTGGCTTCCTCTGAGAGGAGCGCAACATGAGGCGCGCTCTGTTTTGGCCCCTCATTTCTGCCACGCTAAACCTTGCTGCCGGAAGTGTCTGCAGAAGAGATCAGGGGCAGTCAGTATTTAAGCGGCACCTTCCTGCAGTTCTTTGCCTCAGCTACAGGTTTGGTGAGTAGGTGCTTTGCTGCTTCTGTTAGATTGTTCTGATTGTCCTGCTCCTTGTGTTGCCCTCACTCCCTGGTCCTGTCTTGTGAGCTCCTCTTGTGTGTGAGTTCTGTCCTTGGGCTTCCTTTCACTGCTTTGACCCATTCCTGGATTCTGGATGGATTGTTTGCTGCCTGCCTCGACCCTTGCTGGATTCTGGACTTGGATTGTTTGCTGCCTGCCTGAACACTCTCCAGATTCTGGACTAGACTGGTTACCACTTGTCTTGGTCGCCTGTTTGACTCTGGTCGTTGACCGCTCATCAACTGAATCTGCGTCAGTCTCCATTTCAAGGTAAGAATGTTAGTTTCTTCCATTGGATCCACAAAAATTGTAACATTATAATACAATTTATATGCATATATTTTTATCACACCCCGGAATGCCCCAGACCATCCTTTTATTTACATACATATATAATTGCATGAACCTTTATTTACACACTCAAGGTTTGAGGTTTATAAAATAGCAGGTATGTGAGTGCATGCTATTTACATGCTTTTAAACTAATTATTCCAAGCGCAAGCTTTTGAAAATGTAACTGTTAGTCTACATTACAATAATCAAATGACTTAGGATGTTTCAGGAATTATTTTCTCTTAGAATGACTTAAGCCAACATACATGGGTAGATTTTCAAAGGGGTACGCGCGTAGGATACGCGCGTACCCCCTGAAAACCTACCCCAAACCCCCCCTGCGCGCGCCGAGCCTATTTTGCATAGGCTCGGCTGCGCACGCAAGCCCCGGGACGCACGTAAGGCCCGGGGCTTGCATGGAGAGGCGTGCCGGGGAGGGGGGGTGTCGGGGGGCGTGGCGGTCGCGACGCAGCATTTCGGGGGTGTGGCGCGGGTGATGCAACGTTTGGGGGGCGGCGCCGGGGGTGTGGCCGGGGGCGTGGCCGCGCACTCCGGAAGAGCCCCCGGGTCGGGTGATGGCGCGCCAGCAGCCTGCTGGCGCGCGCAGATTTACATCTGCCTCCGGCAAGCGTAAATCCGGCGATAAAGGTAGGGGGGGGGTTTAGATAGGGCCGGGGGGGGGTGGGTTAGGAAGGTGAAGAGAGGGCGAAAGAAAGTTCCCTCCGAGGCCGCTCCGAAATCGGAGCGGCCTCGGAGGGAACGGAGGCATGCTGCGCGGCTCGGCGCGTGAAGGCTGCCCAAAATTGGCAGCCTTGCGCGCGCCAATCCCGGATTTTAATGGATACACGCGGCTACGCGCGTATCTATTGAAATCCCACGTACTCTTGTTCGCGCCTGGTGTGCGAACAAAAGTACGCGTTCGCGCTAAATTATAAAATCTACCCCATTGTATATAGCAATGATTAAAAAATGAGGAGCAGACCATGGATGAAATATGGCTATGCATGGAAAGTTTACAAATTCATTTTATATGTCAGATAATTCTTTTATCAAAATTGTCAACAAAAGCAAATGTAGTAAGAACATTAATACCATTTTCTATTACATTCTATTTCTTATGAGAGATTTGAAATAATGTAAAAAAAACTATTTCAAGTAATTATTTGTTGCTTTTAGTTGTTTTTAATGCTGCACTATATCTCCTAATACAAAATTTCTTCAGAGAAGATGGGTGGCTTTATTTACTGCTTGGATGTTTCTTAAAAAACAAGGGTGTATAGATTTAGAACATGAAACAGTTGGTGATGAAGTAATATGACTAGGGAATTATTGCAAATTGTATCGCTTAAAGCAATTTCACTTGACTCCATTATAATATAAAATGAGATGCTTTAAAATTTCATTTACATTTTAATGTGTTAATCTGCATTAATTTCATACTACCATTAATAAGGATTAACACAATATTGTGCTAAGCTTAATACAATATTAAACACAACTAAACATGTTTTAATGCATGTCAGAGCTGAGTTAACTTTAACACACATTGCCCTAAATGGACATTTAAAGCAGTACTAACTACCTACCTAGTGAAAATATCATAATAGATTTAACCTTGTAAAAGGGTACATTTCCCTGTCTACAGCAACTAATCCCAGAACTTCATTCTATACAAGACATTCTCATAGAAAATCAATCCCATAGTGACTGGCCTACGGTGAAACATAAAAATAGTGGTAGAGGGAATTTGAATCTACTTCCTGGGAGCTATATGGGTTAAATTTAGAGCAAGTAAATAATCACTAGACCCCACTACAGTAGAAAACAAGAAAATATGGAATAAAGCTGAATAATGAAAATAACATTTAGGATTTAATCAAACAATATAAATAATTTCATTTACCGCTTTAGAAGTTTCTTCCAAAAAGGGACGTGTAGTTCTTGAAGATGAAACATGTGTTATATGGGTAGAAGTAGTACTTCTACGTGGCGTTGTTCTTTTCGTTGTTTCAGTAATTATTGATGTAGTTATTGGTGATGTAGTGGTTGGAGTTGTTGTTTCAGTTACTTCAGTAGTAGCTTGTGTCGTTGTCTTTGTATGTGGAGTTGTTGGTGTAGTCCTTAGAGATATTGTACGTGGAGTACTTGTTTGCACCGTTGAAGTAGTCCGTGGAGTTCTCGTTGATATATGGGTTGTGATATGGGTTGAAGTAGTACTTCTGCGTGTAGTTCTTTTTGTTGTTTCAGTAATTATTGATGTAGTTATTGATGATGTAGTAGTTGGAGTTGTTGTTTCAGTTGTTGTTTCAGTAGTACCTAGTGTTGTACTTGTCTGTGGAGTTGTTCGTGTACTCCTTAGTGATACTGTATGTGGAGTACTTGTTCGGACTGTTGAGGTTGTCCGTGGAGTTCTTGTCGATATATGGGTTGTGATATGGGTTGAAGTAGTACTTCTGCGTGTTGTTCCAGTTATTGTTGAAGTAGTTGTTTTTTGAGTTGTAGTGGTAGGAGTTGTTGTTTCAGTTGTTGTTTCAGTAGTTACTAGTGTTGTACTTGTCTGCGGAGTTGTTCTTGTAGTCCTTAGTGATATTGTATGTGGAGTACTCGTTCGGACCGTTGAAGTTGTCCGTGAAGATCTTGTTGATATATGGGTTGTGATATGGGTTGAAGTAGTAGTTCTGCGTGGAGTTGTTCTTTTAGTTGTTTCAGTTATTGTTGATGTAGTTGTCTTTGGAGTTGTAGTGGTTGGAGTTGTTGTTTCAGTTGTTGTTTCAGTAGTTACTAGTGTTGTACTTGTCTGCGGAGTTGTTCCTGTACTCCTTAGTGATATTGTATGTGGAGTACTCGTTCGGACCGTTGAAGTTGTCCGTGAAGATCTTGTTGATATATGGGTTGTGATATGGGTTGAAGTAGTAGTTCTGCGTGGAGTTGTTCTTTTAGTTGTTTCAGTTATTGTTGATGTAGTTGTCTTTGGAGTTGTAGTGGTTGGAGTTGTTGTTTCAGTTGTTGTTTCAGTAGTTACTAGTATTGTACTTGTCTGCGGAGTTGTTCCTGTAGTCCTTAGTGATATTGTATGTGGAGTACTCGTTCGGACAGTTGAGGTTGTCCGTGGAGATCTTGTTGATATATGGGTTGTGATATGGGTTGAAGTAGTACTTCTGCGTGGAGTTGTTCTTTTAGTTGTTTCAGTTATTTTGGGAGTTGTAGTGGTTGGAGTTGTTGTTTCAGTTGTTGTTTCTGTAGTACCTAGTGTTGAACTTGTCTGTGGAGTTGTTCGTGTAGTCCTTAGTGATATTGTATGTGGAGTACTCGTTCGGACAGTTGAGGTTGTCCGTGGAGATCTTGTTGATATATGAGTTGTGATATGGGTTGAAGTAGTAGTTCTGCGTGGAGTTGTTCTTTTAGTTGTTTCAGTTACTGTTGATGTAGATGTCTTTGGAGTTGTAGTGGTTGGAGTTGTTTCAGTTGTTGTTTCAGTAGTTACTAGTGTTGTACTTGTCTGCGGAGTTGTGGGTGTAGTTCTTACTGATATTGTAGGTGGCGTACTCGTTCGCACCGTTGAAGTTGTCCGTGGAGTTCTTGTTGATATGTGGGTTGTGATATGGGTTGAAGTAGTACTTCTGCGTGGAGTTGTTCTTTTAGTTGTTTCAGTTATTGTTGAAGTAGTTGTTTTTGGTGTTGTAGTGGTTGGAGTTGTTGTTTCAGTTGTTGTTTCAGTAGTACCTAGTGTTGTACTTGTCTGTGGAGTTGTTCGTGTAGTCCTTAGTGATATTGTATGTGGAGTACTCGTTCGGACTGTTGAGGTAGTCCGTGGAGTACTTGTTGTGATATGGGTTGAAGTAGTCGTTCTCCGTGGAGTTGTTCTTTTAGTTGTTTCAGTTCTTGTTGATATAGTTGTTTTTGGAGTTGTAGTGGTTGGAGTTGTTGTTTCAGTTGTTGTTTCAGTAGTACCTAGTGTTGTACTTGTCTGCGGAGTTGTGGGTGTACTTCTTACTAATATAGTATGTGGCGTACTCGTTCGCACCGTTGAAGTTGTCCGTGGAGTTCTTGTTGATATATGGGTTGTGATGTGGGTTGAAGTAGTACTTCTTCGTGGAGTTGTTCTTTTAGTTGTTTCAGTTATTGTTGAAGTAGTTGTTTTTGGTGTTGTAGTGGTTGGAGTTGTTGTTTCAGTTGTTGTTTCAGTAGTACCTAGTGTTGTACTTGTCTGTGGAGTTGTTCGTGCAGTCCTTAGTGATATTGTATGTGGAGTACTCGTTCGGACAGTTGAGGTTGTCCGTGGAGATCTTGTTGATATACGGGTTGTGATATGGGTTGAAGTAGTACTTCTGCGTGGAGTTGTTCTTTTAGATGTTTCAGTTACTGTTGTAGTTGTTTTTGGAGTTGTAGTGGTTGGAGTTGTTGTTTCAGTTGTTGTTTCAGTAGTACCTAGTGTTGTACTTGTCTGTGGAGTTGTTCGTGTAGTCCTTAGTGATATTGTATGTGGAGTACTCGTTCGGACAGTTGAGGTTGTCCGTGGAGATCTTGTTGATATATGGGTTGTGATATGGGTTGAAGTAGTACTTCTGCGTGGAGTTGTTCTTTTAGATGTTTCAGTTACTGTTGTAGTTCTTTTTGGAGTTGTAGTGGTTGGAGTTGTTGTTTCAGTTGTTGTTTCAGTAGTACCTAGTGTTGTACTTGTCTGTGGAGTTGTTCGTGTAGTCCTTAGTGATATTGTATGTGGAGTACTCGTTCGGACAGTTGAGGTTGTCCGTGGAGTTCTTGTTGATATATGGGTTGTGATATGGGTTGAAGTAGTACTTCTGCGTGGAGTTGTTCTTTTAGTTGTTTCAGTTATTGTTGAAGCAGTTGTTTTTGGTGTTGTAGTGGTTGGAGTTGTTGTTTCAGTTGTTGTTGTTTCAGTAGTACCTAGTGTTGTACTTGTCTGTGGAGTTGTTCGTGTAGTCCTTAGTGATATTGTATGTGGAGTACTCGTTCGGACTGTTGAGGTTGTCCGTGGAGATCTTGTTGATATATGGGTTGTGATATGGGTTGAAGTAGTAGTTCTGCGTGGAGTTGTTCTTTTAGTTGTTTCAGTTACTGTAGATGTAGTTGTCTTTGGAGTTGTAGTGGTTGGAGTTGTTGTTTCAGTTGTTGTTTCAGTAGTACCTAGTGTTGTACTTGTCTGCTGAGTTGTGAGTGTAGTTCTTACTGATACTGTATGTGGCGTACTCGTTCGCACCGTTGAAGTTGTCCGTGGAGTTCTTGTTGATATTTGAGTTGTGATATGGGTTGAAGTAGTAGTTCTGCGTGGAGTAGTTCTTTTAGTTGTTTCAGTTATTTTGGGAGTTGTTGTGGTTGGAGTTGTTGTTTCAGTTGTTGTTTCAGTAGTACCTAGTGTTGTACTTGTCTGTGGAGTTGTTCGTGTAGTCCTTAGTGATACTGTATGTGGAGTACTTGTTCGCACCGTTGAAGAAGTCCGTGGAGTTCTCGTTGTTATATGGGTTGAAGTAGTAGTTCTGCGTGGAGTTGTTCTTTTAGTTGTTTCAGTTACTGTTGATGTAGTTGTCTTTGGAGTTGTAGTGGTTGGAGTTGTTGTTTCAGTTGTTGTTTCAGTAGTACCTAGTGTTGTACTTGTCTGCGGAGTTGTGGGTGTAGTTCTTACTGATATTGTATGTGGCGTACTCGTTCGCACCGTTGAAGTTGTCCGTGGAGTTCTTGTTGATATATGAGTTGTGATATGGGTTGAAGTAGTAGTTCTGCGTGGAGTTGTTCTTTTAGTTGTTTCAGTTACTGTTGATGTAGTTGTCTTTGGAGTTGTAGTGGTTGGAGTTGTTGTTTCAGTTGTTGTTTCAGTAGTACCTAGTGTTGTACTTGTCTGTGGAGTTGTTCGTGTAGTCCTTAGTGATATTGTATGTGGAGTACTCGTTCGGACAGTTGAGGTTGTCCGTGGAGATCTTGTTGATATATGGGTTGTGATATGGGTTGAAGTAGTACTTCTGCGTGTAGTTGTTCTTTTAGATGTTTCAGTTACTGTTGATGTAGTTGTTTTTGGTGTTGTAGTGGTTGGAGTTGTTGTTTCAGTTGTTGTTTCAGTAGTAGCTTGGGTTGTTGTCTTTGTCTGTGGAGTTGTTGGTGTTGTCCTTAGTGATATTGTATGTGGAGTACTCATTCGGACCGTTGAGGTTGTCCGTGGAGTTCTTGTTGTTATATGGGTTGAAGTAGTAGTTCTGCGTGGAGTAGTTCTTTTAGTTGTTTCAGTTACTGCTGATGTAGTTGTCTTTGGAGTTGTAGTGGTTGGAGTTGTTGTTTCAGTTGTTGTTTCAGTAGTACCTAGTGTTGTACTTGTCTGCGGAGTTGTGGGTGTAGTTCTTACTGATATTGTATGTGGCGTACTCGTTCGCACCGTTGAAGAAGTCCGTGGAGTTCTCGTTGTTATATGGGTTGAAGTAGTAGTTCTGCGTGGAGTAGTTCTTTTAGTTGTTTCAGTTACTGTTGATGTAGTTGTCTTTGGAGTTGTAGTGGTTGGAGTTGTTGTTTCAGTTGTTGTTTCAGTAGTACCTAGTGTTGTACTTGTCTGTGGAGTTGTGGGTGTAGTTCTTACTGATATTGTATGTGGCGTACTCGTTCGCACCGTTGACGTTGTCCGTGGAGTTCTTGTTGATATATGGGTTGTGATATGGGTTGAAGTAGTACTTCTGCGTGGAGTTGTTCTTTTAGTTGTTTCAGTTATTGTTGAAGTAGTTGTTTTTGGTGTTGTAGTGGTTGGAGTTGTTGTTTCAGTTGTTGTTTCAGTAGTACCTAGTGTTGTACTTGTCTGCGGAGTTGTTCGTGTAGTCCTTAGTGATATTGTATGTGGAGTACTTGTTCGCACCGTTGAAGAAGTCCGTGGAGTTCTTGTTGATATATGAGTTGTGATATGGGTTGAAGTAGTAGTTCTGCGTGGAGTTGTTCTTTTAGATGTTTCAGTTATTTTGGGAGTTGTTGTGGTTGGAGTTGTTGTTTCAGTTGTTGTTTCAGTAGTACCTAGTGTTGTACTTGTCTGTGGAGTTGTTCGTGTAGTCCTTAGTGATATTGTATGTGGAGTACTTGTTCGCACCGTTGAAGAAGTCCGTGGAGTTCTTGTTGATATATGAGTTGTGATATGGGTTGAAGTAGTAGTTCTGCGTGGAGTTGTTCTTTTAGTTGTTTCAGTTACTGTTGATGTAGTTGTCTTTGGAGTTGTAGTGGTTGGAGTTGTTGTTTCAGTTGTTGTTTCAGTAGTACCTAGTGTTGTACTTGTCTGCGGAGTTGTGGGTGTAGTTCTTACTGATATTGTATGTGGCGTACTCGTTCGCACCGTTGAAGAAGTCCGTGGAGTTCTCGTTGTTATATGGGTTGAAGTAGTAGTTCTGCGTGGAGTAGTTCTTTTAGTTGTTTCAGTTACTGTTGATGTAGTTGTCTTTGGAGTTGTAGTGGTTGGAGTTGTTGTTTCAGTTGTTGTTTCAGTAGTACCTAGTGTTGTACTTGTCTGCGGAGTTGTGGATGTGGTTCTTACTGATATTGTATGTGGTGTACTCGTTCGCACCGTTGAAAAAGTCCGTGGAGTTCTCGTTTTTATATGGGTTGAAGTAGTAGTTCTGCGTGGAGTAGTTCTTTTAGTTGTTTCAGTTATTTTGGGAGTTGTAGTGGTTGGAGTTGTTGTTTCAGTTGTTGTTTCAGTAGTACCTAATGTTGTACTTGTCTGCGGAGTTGTGGGTGTAGTTCTTACTGATATTGTATGTGGCGTACTCGTTCGCACTGTTGAAGTTGTCCGTGGAGTTCTTGTTGATATATGAGTTGTGATATGGGTTGAAGTAGTAGTTCTGCGTGGAGTTGTTCTTTTAGTTGTTTCAGTTATTTTGGGAGTTGTAGTGGTTGGAGTTGTTGTTTCAGTTGTTTTTTCAGTAGTACCTAGTGTTGTACTTGTCTGTGGAGTTGTTCGTGTAGTCCTTAGTGATATTGTATGTGGAGTACTCGTTCGGGCAGTTGAGGTTGTCCGTGGAGATCTTGTTGATATATGGGTTGTGATATGGGTTGAAGTAGTACTTCTGCGTGGAGTTGTTCTTTTAGTTGTTTCAGTTACTGTTGATGTAGTTGTCTTTGGAGTTGTAGTGGTTGGAGTTGTTGTTTCAGTTGTTTCAGTAGTACTTGTCTGCGGAGTTGTGGGTGTAGTTCTTACTGACATTGTATGTGGCGTACTCGTTCGCACCGTTGAAGAAGTCCGTGGAGTTCTCGTTGTTATATGGGTTGAAGTAGTAGTTCTGCGTGGAGTAGTTCTTTTAGTTGTTTCAGTTACTGTTGATGTAGTTGTCTTTGGAGTTGTAGTGGTTGGAGTTGTTGTTTCAGTTGTTGTTTCAGTAGTACCTAGTGTTGTACTTGTCTGCGGAGTTGTGGATGTAGTTCTTATTGATATTGTATGTGGCGTACTCGTTCGCACCGTTGAAGAAGTCCGTGGAGTTCTCGTTGTTATATGGGTTGAAGTAGTAGTTCTGCGTGGAGTAGTTCTTTTAGTTGTTTCAGTTATTTTGGGAGTTGTAGTGGTTGGAGTTGTTGTTTCAGTTGTTGTTTCAGTAGTACCTAGTGTTGTACTTGTCTGCGGAGTTGTTCGTGTAGTCCTTAGTGATATTGTATGTGGAGTACTCGTTCGGGCAGTTGAGGTTGTCCGTGGAGATCTTGTTGATATATGGGTTGTGATATGGGTTGAAGTAGTACTTCTGCGTGGAGTTGTTCTTTTAGATGTTTCAGTTACTGTTGATGTAGTTGTCTTTGGAGTTGTAGTGGTTGGAGTTGTTTCAGTTGTTGTTTCAGTAGTTACTAGTGTTGTACTTGTCTGCGGACTTGTTCGTGTAGTCCTTAGTGATATTGTATGTGGAGTACTCGTTCGGACCGTTGAGGTTGTCCGTGGAGTTCTCGTTGTTATATGGGTTGAGGTAGTAGTTCTGCGTGGAGTAGTTCTTTTAGTTGTTTCAGTTATTTTGGGAGTTGTTGTGGTTGGAGTTGTTGTTTCAGTTGTTGTTTCAGTAGTACCTAGTGTTGTACTTGTCTGTGGAGTTGTTCGTGTAGTCCTTAGTGATATTGTATGTGGAGTACTTGTTCGCACCGTTGAAGAAGTCCGTGGAGTTCTCGTTGTTATATGGGTTGAAGTAGTAGTTCTGCGTGGAGTAGATCTTTTAGTTGTTTCAGTTACTGTTGATGTAGTTGTCTTAGGAGTTGTAGTGGTTGGAGTTGTTGTTTCAGTTGTTGTTTCAGTAGTACCTAGTGTTGTACTTGTCTGCGGAGTTGTGGGTGTAGTTCTTACTGATATTGTATGTGGCGTACTCGTTCGCACCGTTGAAGTTGTCCGTGGAGTTCTTGTTGATATATGGGTTGTGATATGGGTTGAAGTAGTACTTCTGCGTGGAGTTGTTCTTTTAGTTGTTTCAGTTATTGTTGAAGTAGTTGTTTTTGGTGTTGTAGTGGTTGGAGTTGTTGTTTCAGTTGTTGTTTCAGTAGTACCTAGTGTTGTACTTGTCTGCGGAGTTGTGGGTGTAGTTCTTACTGATATTGTATGTGGCGTACTCGTTCGCACCATTGAAGTTGTCCGTGGAGTTCTTGTTGATATATGGGTTGTGATGTGGGTTGAAGTAGTACTTCTGCGTGGAGTTGTTCTTTTAGATGTTTCAGTTACTGTTGATGTAGTTGTCTTTGGAGTTGTAGTGGTTGGAGTTGTTGTTTCAGTTGTTGTTTCAGTAGTTACTAGTGTTGTACTTGTCTGTGGACTTGTTCGTGTAGTCCTTAGTGATATTGTATGTGGAGTACTTGTTCGGACCGTTGAGGTTGTCCGTGGAGTTCTCGTTGCTATATGGGTTGAAGTAGTAGTTCTGCGTGGAGTAGTTCTTTTAGTTGTTTCAGTTATTTTGGGAGTTGTTGTGGTTGGAGTTGTTGTTTCAGTTGTTGTTTCAGTAGTACCTAGTGTTGTACTTGTCTGTGGAGTTGTTCGTATAGTCCTTACTGATATTGTATGTGGAGTACTTGTTCGCACCGTTGAAGAAGTCCGTGGAGTTCTCGTTGTTATATGGGTTGAAGTAGTACTTCTGCGTGGAGTTGTTCTTTTAGTTGTTTCAGTTATTGTTGAAGTAGTTGTTTTTGGTGTTGTAGTGGTTGGAGTTGTTGTTTCAGTTGTTGTTTCAGTAGTACCTAGTGTTGTACTTGTCTGCGGAGTTGTGGGTGTAGTTCTTACTGATATTGTATGTGGCATACTCGTTCGCACCGTTGAAGTTGTCCGTGGAGTTCTTGTTGATATATGGGTTGTGATGTGGGTTGAAGTAGTACTTCTGCGTGGAGTTGTTCTTTTAGATGTTTCAGTTACTGTTGATGTAGTTGTTTTTGGAGTTGTAGTGGTTGGAGTTGTTGTTTCAGTTGTTGTTTCAGTAGTTACTAGTGTTGTACTTGCCTGCGGACTTGTTCGTGTGGTCCTTAGTGATATCGTATGTGGAGTACTCGTTCGGACCGTTGAGGTTGTCCGTGGAGTTCTCGTTGTTATATGGGTTGAAGTAGTAGTTCTGCGTGGAGTAGTTCTTTTAGTTGTTTCAGTTATTTTGGGAGTTGTTGTGGTTGGAGTTGTTGTTTCAGTTGTTGTTTCAGTAGTACCTAGTGTTGTACTTGTCTGTGGAGTTGTTCGTGTAGTCCTTACTGATATTGTATGTGGAGTACTTGTTCGCACCGTTGAAGAAGTCCGTGGAGTTCTCGTTGTTATATGGGTTGAAGTAGTAGTTCTGCGTGGAGTAGTTCTTTTAGTTGTTTCAGTTACTGTTGATGTAGTTGTCTTAGGAGTTGTAGTGGTTGGAGTTGTTGTTTCAGTTGTTGTTTCAGTAGTACCTAGTGTTGTACTTGTCTGCGGAGTTGTGGGTGTAGTTCTTACTGATATTGTATGTGGCGTACTCGTTCGCACCGTTGAAGTTGTCCGTGGAGTTCTTGTTGATATATGGGTTGTGATACGGGTTGAAGTAGTACTTCTGCGTGGAGTTGTTCTTTTAGTTGTTTCAGTTATTGTTGAAGTAGTTGTTTTTGGTGTTGTAGTGGTTGGAGTTGTTGTTTCAGTTGTTGTTTCAGTAGTACCTAGTGTTGTACTTGTCTGCGGAGTTGTGGATGTAGTTCTTACTGATATTGTATGTGGCGTACTCGTTCGCACCGTTGAAGTTGTCCGTGGAGTTCTTGTTGATATATGGGTTGTGATGTGGGTTGAAGTAGTACTTCTGCGTGGAGTTGTTCTTTTAGATGTTTCAGTTACTGTTGATGTAGTTGTAGTGGTTGGAGTTGTTGTTTCAGTAGTTGTTTCAGTAGTTACTAGTGTTGTACTTGCCTTCGGACTTGTTCGTGTGGTCCTTAGTGATATCGTATGTGGAGTACTCGTTCGGACCGTTGAGGTTGTCCGTGGAGTTCTTGTTGTTATATGGGTTGAAGTAGTAGTTCTGCGTGGAGTAGTTCTTTTAGTTGTTTCAGTTATTTTGGGAGTTGTTGTGGTTGGAGTTGTTGTTTCAGTTGTTGTTTCAGTAGTACCTAGTGTTGTACTTGTCTGTGGAGTTGTTTGTGTAGTCCTTACTGATATTGTATGTGGAGTACTTGTTCGCACCGTTGAAGAAGTCCGTGGAGTTCTCGTTGTTATATGGGTTGAAGTGGTAGTTCTGCGTGGAGTAGTTCTTTTAGTTGTTTCAGTTACTGTTGATGTAGTTGTCTTAGGAGTTGTAGTGGTTGGAGTTGTTGTTTCAGTTGTTGTTTCAGTAGTACCTAGTGTTGTACTTGTCTGCAGAGTTGTGGGTGTAGTTCTTACTGATATTGTATGTGGCGTACTTGTTCGCACCGTTGAAGTTGTCCGTGGAGTTCTTGTTGATATATGTGTTGTGATATGGGTTGAAATAGTACTTCTGCGTGGAGTTGTTCTTTTAGTTGTTTCAGTTATTGTTGAAGTAGTTGTTTTTGGTGTTGTACTGGTTGGAGTTGTTGTTTCAGTTGTTGTTTCAGTAGTACCTAGTGTTGTACTTGTCTGCGGAGTTGTGGGTGTAGTTCTTACTGATATTGTATGTGGCGTACTCGTTCGCACCGTTGAAGTTGTCCGTGGAGTTCTTGTTGATATATGGGTTGTGATGTGCGTTGAAGTAGTACTTCTGCGTGGAGTTGTTCTTTTAGATGTTTCAGTTACTGTTGATGTAGTTGTTTTTGGAGTTGTAGTGGTTGGAGTTGTTGTTTCAGTTGTTGTTTCAGTAGTTACTGGTGTTGTACTTGCCTGCGGACTTGTTCGTGTGGTCCTTAGTGATATCGTATGTGGAGTACTCGTTCGGACCGTTGAGGTTGTCCGTGGAGTTCTCGTTGTTATATGGGTTGAAGTAGTAGTTCTGCGTGGAGTAGTTCTTTTAGTTGTTTCAGTTATTTTTGGAGTTGTTGTGGTTGGAGTTGTTGTTTCAGTTGTTGTTTCAGTAGTACCTAGTGTTGTACTTGTCTGTGGAGTTGTTCGTGTAGTCCTTAGTGATATTGTATGTGGAGTACTTGTTCGCACCGTTGAAGAAGTCCGTGGAGTTCTCGTTGTTATATGGGTTGTGATGTGGGTTGAAGTAGTACTTCTGCGTGGAGTTGTTCTTTTAGATGTTTCATATACTGTTGATGTAGTTGTTTTTGGAGTTGTAGTGGTTGGAGTTGTTGTTTCAGTTGTTGTTTCAGTAGTTACTAGTGTTGTACTTGTCTGCGGACTTGTTCGTGTGGTCCTTAGTGATATTGTATGTGGTGTACTCGTTCGCACCGTTGAAGTTGTCCGTGGAGTTCTTGTTGATATATGGGTTGAAGTAGTACTTCTGCGTGGAGTTGTTCTTGGTGGTGTAGTGGTTGGGGTTGTTGTCAGACTTGTTGTTTCAGTTGTTGTTTCAGTCGTAGTAAGTGTAGTTGTCATCACTATTGTTGATGTGCTTGTTTTTGTTGCTAGATTGGAATTAAATATGCAGAAAATTATATTAAGATTAAGGTATAGATTTTTGTTGTAAGACTATTTTTAAATAGGCTGATCTGTAATATGATCATAATATTGCAGAATAAGTAGATGCACAGTCTGGATATGGATAATATAGTATGGTTAATGTTAAAAAAAAATTTAGAATTATTTTAAACTTGGAATATGTTTTATTTTACTTCATTTTCTTCAGTAAATATGTCCTAAGGAAGCACCAAAATATTTAAACCAGCACATATAGGGGTAGATTTTCAAAGGGTTACGCGCGTAAGAAATATTCGTAACCCCCAAAAACTTATCCCTGCATGCGCCGAGATTATTTTTCATAGGCTCGGCGGCGTGTGCAAGCCCCAGGACGCGCATATGTCCCGGGGCTTTCAAAAATGGGCGGTCTGGGGTGGGGCCGGGGAGCGGGGTGGTTTGGGGGTGGGGTGGGGGCATGGCGGCAGTTCGGGGGTGGTCTGGAGGCAGGGCCGAATCCTCCAGCACAGCGGCCTGTGCCAGGGGATAGCGAGCCGGCAGGCATAACTCAACGAGATAAGGTAGGGCGGGAATTAGGTAGGGTTGGGGGGTGGGTTAGATAGGGTAAGGGAGGGAAAGGTGGGGGGGAGCAAAAAAAAAAAGTTCCCTCCAAGGCCGCTCCAATTTCGGAGCCTCCTTGGAGGGAACAGGGAAAGCTTTGGGGCTCCCATGGGCTTGGCGCGTGCAAGGTGCACAAGTGTGCACCCCCTTGCGCGCGTCGACCCTGGATTTTATAACATGCGCACGGTAGCATTAATTAATTAAATAATTAAAATGCATAATTAACAATCTGAAACTCCCACCTTTGTCTCTTCTCAAAAATAACCTGTTTAATAGATCTATAATATTGAAAACATTTCTAATTAGCCAAGTTTTGATTTTGCATCTGAACTGTAAAACATCTGAACCTGTGCTAATTTGTGAAGATTATTAGTTTCATAACTTTGAACCTGCAGTAGAAAATGCCCATTCCCTTGTGTTTGATAGCCTTGCCTTTTATTCTAAATTTATGGCAATAAATGGTCCTGTGAAGATCTTATTGAAGTATCTGGTTCATATGGGACTATGCAATCTTTCAAATATTCAGGATGAAGACCGCTGATGTCCTTAAAAGCCAGTAGAAGCAGATTATTGGCAAAGAATGTAAATTCCATAATATTAGTTTTATATGATCTCTGAGGTTAGAAATCTAATTGCCATATTTTGGATATACCGTAATCTTTTTATTTGTGTTTGGGGTAGCCTGACATATATTGAGTTATAGTATTCAATATGTGAGATTTTTGATGCTTGTACCAATATAGTAATCTCTTTTGGTTCAGAAAACAGCCTTGTTTACCTCCATAAATGCAGTTGATAGTATGTTCTTTTTATGACTGAGGTTATTTGACTTTCCATTGATCACATGGAATCCAACTGGACTCCTATGTCACACATCATAGTATGGAGTGGTAACTGCAATGACAACTCTACTCATAGTAAAAGAATATCAGAGTTTAGATCTCTTCACCCATCCCATATCACTTCTGAGTTTTTTGGATTCTGTTTCAGTTGACTGTACTTCAACCCTTGAAAGACAGCAGTGAGACACTGATTGAAGTTATGCACTGTAACATTATTATCCTGCTCAACACAAGCGCAGCAGCAACATTGAAGGGACGTACTGTCTGCCTGCCCGAGACCGGCAGGAACAGGCAATAGGATGGAGACCAGCAGGAGCCAGTAGGAGGGAAGGAGAGGAGGCCATACAAGTATAGGAGGCGTGCTCCCTCTCCCCGCCCCCCTGCTGGAAGGAGGAGGACATCGCCAGCGCCTGTGAGGCTGAACCCACCCACCACCTGCCCTGGAGCTCGCCCACTGCTGAACACAAGTGCAGCAGCAATGCCAGAGGTGCTTGCACCAAGACGTACGCAAATGAAAGAGTGCAACAAAGGAGATCGTTCAACAGATCCACCCCTTATTTAATCAACCACTGAGGATCGCTTACTCTCGGGGAAGAAACATTAAGGATCATGTCGTCCGTGCAAGTTGTTTTAAACCCCCTGACAATTCTGAACCTTTAAAACTATGCACCAAATGCATGGTCTGCCCACTTAAATCCTCACAAACAGACATCACTACAGTAACAGGCAAAGTAATAACATTGCCAGATTTCTCTTGTCATTCCACACATGTGATTTATGCCATCTTTTGCCCATGCCCGCTAACATATGTGGGCATGACCAAACGTCAAGTAAGAGTTCACCTTACAGAACTCAAGTGCTGCCTAAACACGGGCAGAATTGAGGAACCTTTGGTCGCTCATTTTAAGGATTTTAACCATGAACTCAAGGATATTAAGTAGACAGTATTAGAGACTGTCAATCAGCACTAGCGAGGGGGAAACCATGTGAAGAGGCTCAGACAATGCGAGCAAAAATGGATTTTCCAATTGCAACCAGTCACTCCGGGTGGACTCAACAAAGAAATCGAATGGTTTCACTTTATGTGATTTCCCGCCGAAATCAGGGGTAAGCTGAGTATCAGGTGAATTTGGGAATTCAGCACATAAAATCATACTCGGTTTCAGCCAGTTCTCTGCTTAATGCCGAGATAGAAAAACGGCGTCGGGTCTGGTAAGTGTCTTTGAAGCAATGCCATCCTGTGTAAATTGCATACATCGTAAAATATTATTTTTAAAAATGCTACAACTTGATTTAACTTAAAGTGTCTCAATGCCTTAGAAATCAGGAGGGACCCTAAATCCACTAATTTAGTCGCCCACAGCAACATCCGCGAAGTGATGCGAGGAGCACCGGACTAAGAGTGTCAGCTAAGTTCCGTTCCTGAGTGATGCGAGGAGCGCTGGGCTAAGAGAGTCAGCCGAAACACGTCCCTGAAGCAGCAGACCGCGAAGCGCACCCGTCAGATTACTGACTCCGACATTAATTAAGGGAAGTAGTATCTTCTGTATTTTAAGTAAAAATAATAAAATATATTTAAAAAATCTCGCTTTGAATATTGGACTTTCTGGACCTATGATTAAAGAGGACCCATCAATGTGCAAAATACAAGCACTAACTTGAAAGCACAGTGGGTGGTATGACGGTCCCTAATTCATTACAAATATATTTACATTAAGTTGAAGAAAGTTTAAGAAGAGGTATAGCATTCACAAACAAAAAGAGCTTGACACCACGTTTCTGATTTATGGTAATTGAAATCTCCCATTATTATTGCACTGCCAAATTGGTTAGCTTCCCTAATTTCTCTTAGCATTTCATCATCTGTCTGACCATTTTGTCCAGGTGGACAGTAGTATTCTATCACTATACTCTTACCCAACACACATGGGATTTCTACCCATATAGATTCAACTGAGCATTTAGTCTCTTGTATGATCTTTATCCTGTTGGACTCTATACCCTCCCGGACATAAAGTACCACACCCCCACCAAGTTGATCCTCCCTATCATTGCGATATAATTTGTACCCTGTTATAGAACTGTCCCATTGGTTATCCTCCTTCCACCAAGTCTCTGTGATGCCAATTATGTCAATCTCATCATTTGCTGCTATACACTCTAACTCTCCCATCTTACTTCTTAGACTTCTGGCATTGGCATACAGACATTTCAAAGTGTGTTTTTTGTTTGTATTAACAACCTGCTTTTCAGTTGTTAGGGATAATTCGCAAATCATTAGCTTCAGTGGTTTTTTACATATAGGCACTTGGACTATGTTTGCTTTTAATGGAACCTCTCTGTTGGGATGCCCTAATTCTCCTGTTTCATTAGTATCCTTCAAGGATACATTTCTCCAAACCATGCAGTGCTGAGTGACTGTCAGTTTTCCCCCTTGTTGTAGTTTAAAAGCTGCTCTATCTCCTTTTTGAAAGTTAGTGCCAGCAGCTTGGTTCCACTCTGGTTAAGGTGGAGCCCATCCTTTCGGAAAAGTCTCCCCTTTCCCCAAAAGTTTCCCCAGTTTCTTACAAAGCTGAATCCCTCTTCCCTGCACCATTGTCTCATCCACGCATTGAAACTCTGGCGCTCTGCCTGCCTCTGGGGACCTGCACGTGGAATAGAAAACATTTCAGAGAATGCCAGGATTTCAGCTTACTACCTAAAATCCTAAATTTGGCTTCCAGAATCTCTCTCCCACATTTTCCTATGTCGTTGGTGCCCACATGTACCACAACAGCCGACTCCTCCCCAGCACTGTCTATATTCCTATCTAGGTGATGCGTGAGGTCTGCCACCTTCTCACCAGGCAGACAAGTTACCAGGCGGTCCTCACGTCCACCAGTCACCCTGCTATCTACATTTCTAATAATCGAATCACCAACTATGATGGCCGGCCTAACCCTTCCCTCCTGGGCAGTAGCCCTGAGAGACTTGTCCTCAGTGCAAGAGGACAATACATCACCTGGAGAGCAGGTCCTTGCTATTGGATCACTTCCTGCTACACCAGGGTTGTTCTCCTTCTGGGAGACCTTTCTGATCCAAGGCAGCACTGGGGCTGCCAGAATGGATTTGGGACTTGGCTACTATGTCCCTGAAAGTCTCATCAATGTACCTCTCTGTCTGCCTCAGCTCCTCCAAGTCTGCTACTCTAGCCTCCAGAGATCGGACTCGTTCCCTGAGGGCCAGGAGCTCTTTGCACAAAGTGCACACATACAATCTCTCACCGGCGGGTAAAGAATCATACATGTGACACTCAGTGCAAAAGACTGGAAAGCCCCCCTCTTGCTGCTGGACTGCTGCCTTCATCTTAGTTTTATTGAGTTTCTAGTTAAGTTTAGGATATAAAGGGAGTCGAAATTAGAGTACTTTAAATTTACAGGTGAATTTACTAATTAATCAGCTAGTGTCCTACAAGGGGATGATTAAACTTTCAATAAAGGCTGGTACAATAGTATGATTTAGATAAGACCCTGATTGATTTTTAATGAGAAAGTGTCTCGTGCCTAAAAATCAAGAGTTGAGTGGGTGGGAAAGACTGACACTAGAATTAACTATCTCTAGCTTGCTTGTTACCTCAGACACACACAAACTCTAAAGAATATATCCCTTAATTTCACCTTTCACCAATTTTTATAAGCCCAAAAATTTCTGAAAGCTATACTTACTAATCCTCTTTAACCACCACTAAATTAATCTTCACTCAGTTAATGCAAGGATTTGAGATTCACGCTGGAACACTCCAAAAAGACTGTTCACCTTTAATTGAGTGTTTTCAGCGCCAGAATCAACTCTAATCATTGGGTACTTTAGCCTACATATAGACAGCATACCTAAATTTACAGCATGTGAAATCTTCCTAGATACTATGGAAGCCATGTAACCATCCCCACTCATAAAGCAGAACACATCCTTGACCTATTTTTTGCCAGTCACACTAACTGTGTAATCATTTCTACTCACAATATATTACCCTAGTCTGATCACCAGCTAATAAAATCTGAAGTAACTCTCCTCACCACACAACAAACAAACTCACATATTAATCAATTTTTTACATTCTAAGAAAGATAGAACCGGAAATACTTGAAGAAATAATTAAAAATAAAATAACTGGCAAGAGGTGGGGTATCTAAGTTGGCCGACAGTACCGGTCGTGAGTAACCTGGGCTCTGAGGGAAAATTATTGTGTTACAAAAATGCTGCATACCAAAAGAAAAAGAAGAGCTAAAGAAAGAGAAAGTGTGGGTGAAATTGTTGAGGGTTGGATTCAGGGCCCGATGGACTCACATGTAATACAGGAGCAGAAACTGGAGGATGGCTCACAGCAGGGAGAGTGGGTGGAAGAGGAAACCGCCTCCCCACATGAGCTCCAGACGACCTTATCCCCATTAAAATGGATGCCCCAGGAAATCCCGTGGCCTTGCTTGAGGCAGACGAGAGCGATCTACCCCGGGGGAATGAGAGTGAAACCGCCAGAAGTTTGTGGCTGGACGATGAAGGTGGAGGAAAAGATTAACGAATGCCACACCCAGGGGAAGAGACCAGCCTGGGAGACGCTCTAGGTTGTACGATACAGCCTCCAACAGAAAGGGAAGTACTTTTAAATTTACCTAAAAAGAAAGATTTAATAAGACCTGACACTTTCTCTTTAGAAAAGATTTGGGAAGTGGTACAAACCGTTAATGATAATCTTTTCAATCAAATAAATCCTCTGGCTTTAATGATTAACAAAACCATGGAAAGGTTGGGAAAAGTAGCGGAAGATTTGAAAATACAGGAGGACAAATATGAAAAAGTTAAGACAGATATGGTTGAGATTAATCTACAATGTAATATTATCAAAGAGAATACCATAATGATGAATCGTATGGAAAATTTGGAAAATCAAATCAGAGGGAGAAATTTACGTATAATTAATTTTTCCAGAGACCCAATGGTGACCCCACATGATATGTGGAGGCAATATCTCTTAATGACAGTGAAGATTCCTGAGGAAACGACCCCCCCAACATCTAAGATATATTATATGCCGTTCTTCAAGAAAATAGCGAAAGAGGGGGAAAATGATTTCCAAGTCTTGACTCCAGTGACACCAGTAACTCTGGAAACTCCAGCTTTGGATATAACGAATTTATTAGAAACATCCCAGAGTGAACAAGTAAAGCCAGCTACATTGATAGTGACATTTCTCCTTGAATCTGATAGAGACTGGGTGTTGAGAACATATTTCCGTAATAGAACTGAAATAGTTTTAGGTTTAAAATTTGGTATTTTTCCGGATCTGGCGAGAAGTACCCAACTCAGAAGAAAGTTGTTTTTGAAATTAAGGCCAAAAGTCCAAAAATTAGGAGCTATGTATATTCTCAAATACCTGTGTAAATGCTGTATAAAATATAAAAATGTTTCATATATTTTCTTTCATCCTGATCAGTTGGAGAATTTCTTAAATAAGCACTTACCTGAAATTATAACATCTCCTGTTTTGGAAGGCTAAGAGTACATAAAACCTATAGCTGGATCCAATGTAAAAGATTATCCTGTATAGAGGCCCTGTTGTTCTTTAATTGTATAAAGATGTATTTCTTAAGGTTGAGTAGGATCTCCCTCTAGTTACGAGGACTTTAAAAGCAGATAGTATGGGAGAAAATGGTATTGAGTTTGAAATTATATATATTTTTTCTTGTTAACTGCTTTCTACACAAGATTGTTTTCTTGATGTGTTAATTGAAAATTCACAAATAACAAAAATAAAATAAAATAACTGAATTCGTTCTCGATAATGCCTCCTCATCATTTGATTTCTGGGATAAAATAATCAGTGAAATAGCGGCTACCAAAGCCATTGTACGCTGTTCCGGGAAAGCGCATGCCAGTAACTTGCTTCTGCTCTAGAGGAGCAATAAGTAGAAAAATAAAAAAAATTGGGATAGCTAGGTAGATGTTAGGAGTTGAGGTGGAGAGGGAAAGGGAAGGAAGGTTAGGCAGGGGGTTAGGGAAGTTCCCTTCCGATCCGCACGGTCCTTTTAAAATCAACCCCTTAATGAGTGGCTACAATGGAAAATCATGCATTGCAGCTCATTAATGCAAGAATTTGCAAAACTGAGCACTTGAAAATGAATCTACAGGCCCATTTTCATAATAAATAAATAAATAACCATGTCTCAATAAGGCATAGTTATTTTTACAGTCAGCCCAGGAGAATGATGGTTCATGCAGTGTTAAAAGGGGCCACATGGCCTGTCTGACCCCCCTTCTTCCCCAGCCTTCCAAAATCCCTGGTGGTCTATGTGCCGCCCCCCCCCCCCCCCCAACCTCCATGTCAATCCCTGACCCTCTTCATGGGACATAAATATGAATAGAAAGTTGTCTTTTAGTAGCCCTGCCCTTAAATCCCCGTCTTCTTTTTCCAAGCAATAAATTGAAAGGTCACATACTGGTGGGGCTGGGGGGAAGGGGAGAGTGAGTCCCCATCCATCCCAAAACTTACCCTAACCAAAGCTTCTGGGGCAGGGCCGCTCCCCACTCGCCCCTGCTTTGTCATCTTGGAAAGGGGCACTGGCTGAGCTCATGTGCTCCTTTGCCCATGTGCCTTGGCTGAGAACACATGAAGTTCTTGGCCTTGCAGCATACACAGTACTTCTATGCTCATTAGCCTCTGAGGCAAGCCTCGATAAAAAAAGATCTCTAACCCATAGAAAATATCGTGGGTTAGTACACTGGCTCTGGAGTTAGTAGAAGGAAGGCCCTAATGGGGTGAATAACCTACATAGGTAGGATTTAGACTTAAATGAAAGCCGAAAATGCAGGAGTAAAGGGGTTCACAATTCATTCCTTCAAGATCTAACACCCCAACCCACTTTGAAAATTAGAGCTGAAGTGCGCTTGTATTTTCTAGATCAGGCTTCAGCCCCCTACGAGGACTCCAATACAGAACTCAGCATCACAAGGTCCCCCTGCAACTTCTCACAATCCGCTCGCATTTTAAACACCAGATAAAGCTGAATGAGGCCACAGGCCCAAAATATATAATTTGAATGAGTCCCTTAATGAAAATGTGAAGGGAGAGAGAAAGAAGTGTGTTGCCTAAGGCCAGAGAAGTCACAGAAATCAAAGAAACATACCAGTTTTGGCGGTTGTACGTGCTGTTGTAAGACAGCGGTGGGTCACAGTGTGTATAGTTCCATTTATGCCACAAATTACGTCCTTGCATAGCCCAGAGTTGTCTATGGTGCTGGAGATTATTTCATTGTACTTGTATTTTACGCCATTATACATGCAGTAACATGCTGTTGATCAGAAGTTGAAAAATGGCATTGTTAGGCATTAGAAAATGAAACTGAATGTTGTCAAGATCTGTTTCATTATGTAATAAGGCAAAAACAACCTACCATATTCATCATACTTGCACTCTATGCCGCCCATGCTGCAGTTACTGAAAGAAAGTGAAAAACAATGTAAATGTGAAAGATCTACAAAAATGATGCTTCTTCTTACTGCTAAAATTCTTAAGATACTTTAGCTTTCAATGATGTGAAGATAGCACTGACTAAAAAACAAGTTTGCTTACCTGCAGTTCTCCATAACCAGCAATATTTATTTATCTTTATTTATTTTCAATTTTTCTATTCCACCTATATAACGCTGTTAGTCTAAGCAGATTACAAATTAAAACATTAAACAATATTACACTAACAACACAGACGGAAGATAAAATCAAATTGAAGCAAAAGCTTTGCCAAAAAGAGCTACTTTTACATGAAGTACTTTTAACATGTAAGTGATGTCATCCAATGGCACTGATAGTTCCAGCTCTCAGAGCTCAGTAAAGACTTGTATGGGGGGGTCCCATATGCACACACTGCCTCATGAGCCCCTCAGTGTCTTCCAGAGGTCAAGCTCTAGCGAGGGAGTTGACTCTCCAAGGAAGTAGGCTGGTATTAAATATGGCTAATTCATCCTGTTGTCTACGGAAAACTCTTCGCTTTCTCCATCGACATACAGGCATGAAATAGCCATGACACGTTGGGAGTCCCCAGCTGAGGGTTGTATTGCAGAGCAAAAACTGAAAAAGACAATCCAGCCCACATCAGTGGAGAGTGGGCTAGAGGGTGAACAAGCTGTACAGAATTGCTTGTCAAACATGACTGTCTCTTCGGGGCATGTTGTCTAGACAACAGTGGGATGTAAAGGTGTGACTTGACCACCAAGTGCAGTTTTTCAAATATCTTCATAGAAGTGGCCTCGAGGTGAGCCACTGAAGTTGCCATGACAGAATCTGTAATCTATAAGCCAGCTGGCAAGTAACAGTGCTCTGTACAGTCTGCTAGCCAATTGGACAGAATTTGTTTGGCAACTGCCCTTCCCAATCTATTGAGATCAAAGGACATGAACGTTGTGAAGCATGACAATGAAGTTGAATGCTCTTTAGGTAATACACCAGGACTTTCTTGTAATCCAAGAAGTAAACAGCCCATTCCCTGTATGTACCCGGATCAGTCCAGACCATGGGTTATGCCTCCCTTCCAGCAGGTGGAGACAGAGAAAAACTTGAAAGGCACCCTTAACCTGGTGTGCCTCCTGCATCCCTTCAGTATTTATCTGTCTCCAGCAGATGGAGGTGGTGCAAACCATGCAGTCTTGCCCTGTTTTTGAATCAAGCAAGTTTTAAAAAAAAAAAGAAGTTCTTCTGCAGAAGGAAGTGCTTTCCCAATACTCCCAGGGAGTTGTTAGATTCTGCGGGGTCATCCCCTCTGGTGGCAGGTTATTGGAGCTGGGGTTGGTAACCCCACAGGCTCCAGCCAGGTAAGGAGCTGGGGAAGAGATTACCTGTAGTCCGGTCCCTCACTTACCCCGTGGCGATCCTCAGCGTTTGAAAAGAAAAAAAATCAAAATTTTTGAAAACTTTTCTTTTTTGGTCGGCTGCAATCCAAGACCCCTCCCCGTCCAAATTGCCACATTTTTGACTAAGGAGGCTGTTCCCCCCCCCCCAAATGATGCCGCGGCCATCTTTGTGTGTGGCATGTGGAGAACCGTCCGCATGGGTTTCCAGGGCCGGTATTTGCTCCCGCTGCCTTCCTGGAGGGGAAAGCAGCTCTTTTTCTGGGTCTGCAGCATTAGCTAAGCCCCGAGGGTCTCCAAAACGATCTGCTCCCCGGGAGTCTCGGGCTGACCCATTTCCCCTCAGTGCAGGGACGGCAGCCATCTTAAATACCTTTGCTGAAGCTCAAGCAAGGGCTATGGGGGCGGGGGAGCTTCCCCCAGCGCTTTCACCGGTCCCTGCCAGTCCTGATGATACTTTTGATCAGGATCAGGATTTTTTCCAGGAGGACCCTGATATCTCAGGGGGAGATGATATTTCTAATGCTTTTTCTTTAGATTTTGTCCTCCTTATGCATAACGCCTTTTTGCATTCCAGGTCTCCACAAGGTGGTGCTTTGTTGGTGAGACCTGTGCAAAGACCGTCCCCCAAGGTAGCCAAGCGCACGGATGTGCCCGCGTGTCTATGGGTCACGAAGTTAAAAGGCTCTTTGACTTCAGTAGATACAGCCAGTCCGGAGGTTCCAAGCAGTGCGGCTACAGGTGCAGGGGCCCCTCCCCTCCCCCCCCCCCCCCCCCCGCCAGTGGGGGTTTGGAAGAAGAGCAGGGAAAACAGACCCCCTTGGATGAAGATGAACCTAAGGTGGTCGTCTGTTCCAGAGAAAAGAATTAGAAACCCTCATTCCTGCAGTTCTTTCTGAGCTCGGAGTGGAGCTCCCCCCACAGGCTCTGCTGCAGTCTTTTAAAATCAACCTCAAAGCCTGTACATTTGCAGTTACTGTCTTATTGAAAATTTAGCTCTATAACTTTAGCACTAACAATGCAAAAATAATGTGCCTATTAATGATAATCCTTGTAGTAACAAATTGTATGGCCTGCAAATTCAGGAATGTGTCCTAAGCCGAAGGTTGGGATAACTCTACTATAAAACAACCTCATTATTGGATTTCGTAAAACCTAGGGCCGGCTAAGACTGGTGATGACGCACCGTGGGTAGGCCCACCGTGGAGTCGAAGCCAGGAGGCGGCACAGAGCAGGAGACCAGTTGAATCTTCACCACTGGAAGCCCGAGGTCCCCCCGGGAGGAGCCCATGAGGGCCTAGGCTGCTTGGACATGTGTCGTCTCCTGTGGGTGAGTCTTGAAGAGGAATCCCAGAATCCTGAGGAGTACCGAAGCTGGAGCCAGGAGACCAACTGGAACTTCACCACCGGAAGCCCCCCAGGAGGAGCCCGTGAGGACCTGAGCCACTTGGACTTAGGCGGGGTCTCCTGGACAGAGCGGAGCAGAACACCAAGAGCAAGTTGAAGCCAGGAACCAGGAACAGAAGCCAAAGTCAGAAGCCAGGGACGAAGCCGAAGTCAGAAGCCAGGGGACGAAGCTGAAGTCAGAAGCTGGGGACGAAGCCGAAATCAGAAGCCAGGGACGTAAGAACAGCAACTTGTAACTCTGGAGCAGAGAGAACCTCGTTTCAAGGCAAGGAACAGAGCAGGCTGCAGGATTTAAATCCCTCACGTGAAAAATCCACATATACAGGAAATAACTAGTGATAACTAGATGAATAAAGATCCTTAAATAATATGATGAGTGGATGAGCTCAAAGAGACCTCATATTTAAATGCCAGCAGGCTAAGCTAATGTAAGCTTTTAATAGCATTCATTCAGTTTTTAATCATTGGTCTCCGTGGGCTATATTTCAAGGGCGCGGAGAAGCTGCCCGTTTATGCACATTGAAACTGAAAGTACTTGTAAACCGGATTGCTGACGCTTAAATCCGAAAATGTACTTATCTTGCCTTATCCGTCAATGAGCCTGGTGAAGATGGTGACAAACTTGGTGGACTCCGACGTTGCCCCGACACTGAGTGTTTCGGAGTGGACCTCCTTCTTCAGGGGGCCGGGTACAACTGGGAACGGCTCTGTTGAGCCGGGTACCACTGGGAACGGCTGGGAACGGCTGGGAACGGCTCTGTTGAGCCGTTCCCAGTGGTACCCGGCCCCCTGAAGAAGGAGGTCCACTCCGAAACACTCAGTGTCGGGGCAACGTCGGAGTCCACCAAGTTTGTCACCATCTTCACCAGGCTCATTAACGGATAAGGCAAGATAAGTACATTTTCGGATTTAAGCGTCAGCAATCCGGTTTACAAGTACTTTCAGTTTCAATGTGCATAAACGGGCAGCTTCTCCGCGCCCTTGAAATATAGCCCACGGAGACCAATGATTAAAAACTGAATGAATGCTATTAAAAGCTTACATTAGCTTAGCCTGCTGGCATTTAAATATGAGGTCTCTTTGAGCTCATCCACTCATCATATTATTTCAGGATCTTTATTCATGGATTTAAATCCCTGCCAGCGTCTGACGTCCTTTGGGGGCAGAGCTGCCAGTTCCCGCACTGGTCTCTTTGTTTAGAGCTTCAGCGAGCGAGCCTAAAGGGGCGGTGCCACCTGGAGGCCATCGGCAGTGTCTCCCTTGCTGAGGGAGCGCTGAGCGGAGGTCTGAGAAGGCCGGAGCAGGCCTTCACGATGCTGCTGCCACAGCGAGCCACCCAAAGTAGGCGGGGGACCGGCCCGCGGACCTCCGTGGGTCGGGACCACAACAGTACCCCCCCCTTCTACGCCTTCCTGGGGGTTTTTGCTTAGCAGGATGGTGTAGATGAAACTGTTGGAGAAGGGATTTATACAAAATGTTGGAGGCAGGTTCCCAAGTATTCTCTTCAGGGCCTTAGCCCTCCCAGGAGAGAAGGTACTCTCATCGTCTATGATGAAATCGCACATCTAACATCTCTTTCACCTGATAGATGGTGTCTTCCTGAGCCACGGGGCTGGTGGGTTCAGGGGGCTTGTTGTGGAAAACTGATAAGACCAAGGGCTTGAGCAGGGCTACATGGAAGACATTATGGATCTTCAGTGTGGACGGCAGGCGGAGACAGCGCCCACCCGTTCCGTCACCGCAAATGTACCAAAGTATCTCAGAGCCAGGCGCATAGAAGGAATTCGCAGATGAAGATGCTTGGTACTCAGCCATACCTTGTCCCCCGGAAAAAACTTGGGAGCTGGGCATCGCTGACGGTCATAAGAATATAAGAACATAAGAAATTGCCATGCTGGGTCAGACCAAGGGTCCATCAAGCCCAGCATCCTGTTTCCAACAGAGGCCAAACCAGGCCACAAGAATCTGGCAATTACCCAAACACTAAGAAGATCCCATGCTATTGATGCAATTAATAGCAGTGGCTATTCCCTAAGTAAACTTGATTAATAGTCGTTAATGGACTTCTCCTCCAAGAACTTATTCAAACCTTTTTTGAACCCAGCTACACTAACTGCACTAACCACATCCTCTGGCAACAAATTCCAAAGCTTTATTGTGCGTTGAGTGAAAAAGAATTTTCTACGATTAGTCTTAAAATTTCTCCGATTAGTCAGCGTACTTCTCTGCAGTACCTGCAGCGCATCACAGTCTTTCACGAGTGGACCCCCAAAGATTTCTTAATTTTTGAGCTATGAGTTGCACGGCTGGAGACGGCACCGCCAATGGCAGGGGCAAAGGAGGCCTGAGTCGTCTCCCGTAGACTACCTGGAAGCGAGACATGTTGGTCGCCGAATGCCTATGGTGGTTGTAGGAGAATTCTGCCCAAGGCAATAAGGCTACCCAGTCATCTTTTGGTCTCCCACAAAGGTTCGCAGGAAGGCTTTTAAGGTCTGGTTCATAAGCTCCGCTTGGCCATTGCCTTGGGGGTGCAAAGCCGTCGTAAAGTCCAGCTGAACCCCGAATTTCTTGCAGAGTGCTCGCCAGTACTTAGCTGTGAACTGTGGGCCACGGTCTGAAGCAATATGCAGGGGAAGTCCATGTAAGCGAAAGATGTGCTGAGTGAAAAGACTTGAAAGTTCGGGCGCTGTTGGCAACTTAGTGAGGGGTACAAAATGGGCCATCTTTGAAAACCTATCAACCGTGACCCATATTACCGTCTTCTCCTCCAAGGGCGGTAAATCAACTATTCAAAAAAAAAAAACTTAAAACGTGGCTCTTCCTACAAGCCTACCCCTCTTTATCCACCCACGCTAACCCCACTCCTTCTATGACCTACTGCTAAAAATCCTTTGCATTATGTCTTATTTGAAAAAACAAAAAGCAATCCAGAAACTCTAAAAGCTATCTAAATGTCTAGTTCTTGTTGATAATCTTATTCCTTATGACATCCCCTCAGATCTAAGCAGTACCCCTATTAGGCCTCTCAATCTCCCCTGTCTTTTCCCCAAATAAAAATAAAACTCAGCAACTTCAATGAATGTATTTTTTGAACCTTGTACATAGCCTTTCCCTTATCACATTGTTGTATACTCCCCCCCAATTTATGCTACTCCCAGTTGAATGTATTAACTAAATTCTTAGGTTTCCTGTTATACTCTTGTTTGCTTCTTGTTCTTTGTAAAGGCCATGCCTATTCGATATTTATTGTTCTAAGTTATCTGTAAACCGATATGATTTGCAAACGGATGTCGGTATATAAAATCTTTAAAATAAAATAAATAAATAAATGAAATCGGTAGACAAATGGGTCCAGGGCTCAGTGGGAATGGGTAATGGTTGGAGAAGCCCCCAGGGATGACCAGGCAAAGGTTTCTGTCGAGCACAGGTAGGACAGGACCCGACATAAAGACGGACATCTTTTTTGACCTGAGGCCACCAGTAGTATTCAGTCAACAGGTCCAAGGTCCGAGCGACTCCTGAATGACCTGCGGTCAAAGAGTCGTGAGCCCATGACAAGACTTTCTTCTGCAGACAAGCAGATACCACTCTCTTGCCCGTAGAAACCACCTCTGAAGCTGCAAGAAGGACCTTGGCCAGGTCGAGAATATATTGAGGGGGGTTGGGGCTATCCCCTGTTTCTGAAGTGCGAGAGAGGGCATCTGCCTGGATGTTCTTGGAAGCTGGCCTGTATCGCAGGAGGAAGTTGAACCAGCTAAAAAATAGGGACCATCGAGCTTGTCGAGGGTTGAGACGTTGGGCTCGGCACAAGAATTCCAGGTTCTTGTGGTTGGTATAGACAATCACTGGGTGTTGGGCCCCCTCCAGCCACTGGCGCCATTCTTCAAATGCTATTTTAATGGCCAATAGCTCCTTGTCTCCTATACTGTAATTCTTCTCAGCGGGTGAGAACTTCCGGGAGAAGTAGGATCATGGCAAGGATTTGCCCTTTGTGGAAATTTGGCTCAGGACAGCCCCTACTGCAAGGTCAGATGCGTCTACCTTTACAATAAACTGACGCTTAGGATCTGGGTGATGAAGACAGATATCTTGAAGAAAGGCTCTCTTCAACTCCTGGAAGGCAGTTAGCGCTGCTGGGGACCAGTTCTTAGCGTCAGCTCCCTTCCTGGTAAGAGCAGTTCATACCCTATTACTCCCATCCGGGAGTAATAGGGTATGAACTGGCAGTAAAAGTTGGCGAAGCCAAGGAAGCGTTGTAGTGCCCTGACCCCTACAGGTTGTGGCCAATCCTTGATGGCCACTACTTTATCTGGGTCCATGTGGAAGCCCGTGGAAGACACAATATATCTGAGGAAGGGCAACGATTCTTGTTCGAACTCACACTTCTCTAACTTGGCAAAGAGACGATTGTCATGAAGCTTCTGTAGCACTTGATGCACGTCTATGCGGTGCGTGGACAGATCCTTAGAATAGATCAGTACATCGTCAAGATATACTATGACTGAAGTATGCAACATATCCCTTAACACCTCGTTCATTAGGTTTTGGAAGACTGCAGGGGCGTTGCAAAGGCCGAAGGGCATGACCAGGTACTCATAATGCCTGTCTCTTGTATTGAATGCGGTCTTCCACTCATTACCTGGTCGTATCCTTACCAGATTGTATGCACCCCGGAGGTCCAGTTTGATGAAGACCTTAGCCCCCTGCAGCCGGTCTAGCAGTTCGAGAATCAGAGGCAAAGGATATCTATCATGTCGTGTGATGGCGTTAAGGCCCCGGGGTAATCTCTACAGGGTCGGAGTGACCCATCCTTCTTTGCAACAAAGAAGAACCCGGCTCCGGCAGGGGACTTGGAGGGCCAAATGAAGCCCCTCTCTTTATTCTCCTGGATGTAGGAAGACATGGCTCGGGTTTCAGGGAGTGACAAGGGGTAGACCCGCCACTTGGGAGGTGTAGTGCCAGGAATCAGGTTTATGGCACAATCAAAGGGCCGATGTTTGGGGAGAAGCTTGGCCTTCCCCTTCGAGAAGACATCTAAGTAGTCCAGATATTTTATTTATTTATTTATTTAGAATGTTTATATACCGACATTCTTACATTAAAATGCAAATCATACCGGTTTACATAAAACAGAAAAAGCAGGAAAAAATATTTCCATAGTCATATTGTGGCGGAAGTGCCACGGGCATGGTCAAAAGTGGCACAGTGGGTCAGGGAATCGTCGCCAGGCAAGAGGTGAAACAAGATGGGCCCGAGGATGCGATTTGAAGAGTCTCCCAGTGGATAACGGGGGAGTGTTTCTGAAGCCAGGGAAAACCCAAGATGATGGGGTGAATGGATTTCTCCAGTATAAGAAATGAAATCTCTTCCGAGTGCAGGAGGCCGGTACGTAAAATTAAGGGCTTGGTGCAGGTGGAGATGCTCCCCGGGAGGGGAGTGCCGTGGATCGAAGACACTCAGAGTGGAGGAGTTCGGGGTTGGACCGCCAGCTGTAACTGCCAAACAAGATCAATGAGGATAAAAATTCTCTCCTGCTCCGGAGTCAACCAACATCAGTGTATCAAAGGTACCTCCGGGGTAAATGAGGGTAACCGGTACGGTACATGGGGAGGCGGAACTTGTATTACCTAGGATCAGCTCCCTGATGAGACCTAGGTTCTGGTGTTTCCCGGCCGCTCCTCACACTGGGCTAGGAAGTTCCCCTTGTTGCCGCAGTATAGGCACAGACCCTGGGTGCGGCGATGTCTTCTCTCCTCTTGAGAGATCGGGCCACGCCCCAATTGCAGGGGTTCTGCCCCTTGGGTGCTGGTGGAAGCAGAGGAGGAGGGTACAGGGCGAGAAAGCGTAGACCCCAAGTTCCCGGATCTGCGACCGAACCTCCCTTCACAGAACCGATGTTGAATCCGACGGTCGACCCTTCCTGTCAGATCGATCAGGATGTCTAGGTCATCCGGAAGGTCCCTTGCCGCTAATTCGTCCTTGAGATGTAGGGACATTCCTTCCAGGAATATGCCGTGAAGATTGTTGTCTCTCCAGTCTAGTTCAGCGGCCAGTGTGTGGAATTTGATGGCATACTCTGCAAGGGAACGGGTGCCTTGGCACAATTGGAGTAACTCGGCCACCGCTGTGGGTTTGCAAGCAGGCTTGTCAAAAATGTGTCTGAAGGCAGAGACAAACTGTTCCAGGTTTCCAAGAATGAGATCCTTACGTTCCCATAACGGGGAAGCCCAGGCCAGGGGCTTCCCATCTAGCAAAGACACAATATAACTGGTTTTCACTAGGTCGGTCGGGAACTGAGAAGGTAGCAGGGTGAAACGTATATAGCACCGATTGAGGAATCCGCGACACTGCTTCCCTTCCCCTGAGTACCTGGATGGCATTGGTAGCTGTGTGGACATCGCAGGTCCGGAACTGGGCAAGGAACCCAGTGTGGGAGGCGCTGCCACAGGTGTGGCATCCAGACAGTTGGCCAGTCTCTCTACAGTCGCCTTCAGGACATCTAGGCAGTGCTGCTGCAGGTGCTGGGCAATTCTGTGAATGGCCTGAAGGCCAGCCAGGTCTGCTGGGTCCATGGCCTTGCAAACTGTTGGATTTCGTGAAACCTAGGGCCAGCTAGGACTGGTGATGATGCACTGTGGGTAGGCCCACCATGGAAGTTGAAGCTGGGAAGCGGCACAGAGCAGGAGACCAGTTGAATCTTCACCACTGGAAGCCCGAGGTCCCCCCGGGAAGAGCCCATGAGGGCCCGGGCCGCTTGGGCTTACGTGCGGGATCCTGTGGGTGAGTGTTGAAGAGGAATCCCAGAATCCTGAGGAGTACCAAAGCTGGAGCCGGGAGACCAACTGGAACTTCACCACCGGAAGCCCGAGGTCCCCCCAGGAGGAGCCCGTGAGGACCCGAGCCACTTGGACTTAGGCGGGGTCTCCCAGATAGAACGGAGCGGAACACCGAGAGCAAGTTGAAGCCAGGAACCAGGAACAAAAGCCGAAGTCAGAAGCCAGGGACGAAGCTGAAGTCAGAAGCCGGGGACGAAGCCGAAGTCAGAAGCCAGGGACGGAAGAACAGCAACTTGTAATTCTGGAGCAGAGAGAACCTCGTTGCAAGGCAAGGAACAGAGCAGGCTGCAGGGTTTAAATCCCTG
The DNA here is from genome assembly GCF_901001135.1 of Rhinatrema bivittatum. Lineage (NCBI taxonomy): Eukaryota > Metazoa > Chordata > Amphibia > Gymnophiona > Rhinatrematidae > Rhinatrema > Rhinatrema bivittatum. The sequence goes on along the minus strand of NC_042631.1, from coordinate 40,366,357 downwards.
CCGGCGTCTGACATCCTTTGGGGGTGGAGCTGCCAGTTCCCGTGCTGGTCCCTTTAAGTTTAGAGCTTCAGCATGCACGTGCACCTAAAGGGGTGGGGCCGCCTGGAGGCCGGCGACGGCGGTTCCATTGCTGAGGGAGCACCGCGCGGAGGATCGAGAAGGCTGGGGCAGACCTTCCCGACGCCGCAGTAAGCCGCCCAGAGGTAGGCGAGGGACCGGCCCACGGACCTCCGCGGGTCAGGACCACAACACTCATAGGTCAGAGTTTTCTCAGTTCTTCAGCCACAAGAAGTCCAAATATCAAATACTGTAGGTTTACAACAAAAAAAAATGTAACATAAAGCATGATACACCGTACTATGTTGAGTAAGGTAAAGCATGATATATCAGTATATATCACTGGTAACACAGATAAGCAGTGCTGGGACTGCTCCATTACACAGCAAGAGGTACCCTTTCAAAGTCTCCAGGGAAAATAAACAAAATATATATGAAATTCCAAGCATTTTAGTACACTGGGCAGGTACACCCAATTATTTCTCCCTCCTCCCATCCACTCTGTTCCCCAGTCTTCTTTCACTTTCCCCTCTCTCTCCAACCCAGAAGGTGGATGAGCTGCACTCATCTTAACTTTTCATCCACTACCAGCCCATGCTTACCTGTTTGCCATCTTTCTGCCTACAAGGGACTTTGTGCTCTGGGTAGCTGCCTCTCTCACCTACCCCTTGTTACAGCACTCATAAATTCCATGATGAATGCAATTCACATCTTACCAAGATGTACAGTTCTCACAGGAAGGCACATTTTGTCCAATCTTGTAATAGTACAAGTCGTTACCATAACAGCCACATTGGTCTACACACTTCATTTGCTCCTCATCAAAATAAGGTTTATCGTCAGGACAGTTTGGATAGCAACCTAGAGAAATATAGAAAAGATAAAAATGTAATCTAACGTGCATGCTTTTGCTAGGAAAGGGACAGGTTTGGGTTTATGTTCACAGTGAGAACTGTTATAGATTTAAACTTCTAGGTTGATGCCTCCTTGTGGCTGATTATTAAATTTCAGTGTTTGCTACTTCCTGTCTCTGTTGTTACTTTAACCATATATGTTTGCTGGGTAATACAACTTTTTATACTCAGAAACTGTGTATATGACGTATCAATGAACAGTAGTTAAATAAACATCATATTCATAAGCTGAAAAACATTTCATACCAGATGGTCTATAGGGCGAATATGGACACCTCATATATCAAATGAGCTTCTTTATATTTTGAAAGAATGCTCACAAACAGGTATTAGTAGCGTTTTAAGTGCTACTTGCCAGTCTGTTGTGTTGCTCAGAGACTGGATGACCTTCTTTTAATCATTGGTGATCACATTCATAATTTCACATTTTTTTCATTTTTTATAGTTTTTAAGGAGACGAGACACTTATCATTGCATTGCGTTGTTTGGACAGCATTTGACAACACCGGCCCGGTGTCCAAACAATGCAGTGTTACTTGCATATAATGTCCTTCATTACCTGCACTGACCTACTAATTTTAGCAAGCTCATTTTAGCATCTTTCTGAACCATTTTAATGTACATCATAAGGCCTAATTGCAGAGCATGCTGGGGGGGGGGGGGTACGCGCCCAGGGCCATTTTTCAAAAGGCCCGGCGATGAGCGTAAAGCCCCGGGGCTCTTGTAAGTCAGGGGCTTTACTAAAGGGGCGGGACGTAGGAGGGGGTGGGGTCAGAGGCTCCAGGCACAGCAGCCATTTGCCACTGTGCCAGGGATTGCATGCCGGCAGGGCTGAAGTAAGTTTTGTAACAAAAGAAAGAAAAAAAGGTAGGGGGAAAGGGTGGGGGAAAAGGGGAAGGGAAGGTGGGGTGGGGGGGGTAGGGAAGTTCCCTCCAAGGCCTCTCCGATTTCCAATTGAGCACCCCCTTGCGTGCGCTGACCCCTGATTTTATAACATGCATACATGTTATAAAATCAAGCATACATGTGTGCACTGCACGCGCTCCTTTTAAAATCTACCCCAAAAGATTTAGATACAGATACCATGGGATTAAATTGTAAGTATAAAAAGTATTCTATACTAGCTGTACCCGGTAATGCTTTGCCGTGGCTCAGTCTGGTTTACATTCACAATGAACATTTGCTCTGCTCCGGCCATCCCAACTCCCTCCCCCCCTTCCCCGGCGGTGGACGGACTGGCTCGGTGACTCTTCTACCCTTTCCTCCTCCTGTGTGTAACTGTCCCGCAGTCCCTACTCCCTCCCCCCTTCCCCAGCGGCGGAGGAACGGACTGAGCCGTTTCTCGGAGCGGCGACTCGTCTGCCCTTTCCTCCTCCCCTCTGTGACACCCAGCACGTGGCGCAGAGCTCTATGGTCCGCACATGCGCGGTAGAGCTGCTCTCTACAGCGCATTTGCAGTCCGTCGGTCAGAGCCCATTTATATTGTAGATAGCATGTGTTGCTTTTACATCCAACAGATGGCACTGTTTTTCCCAAAAAGCATGTTTTTACCTGTCACAGGTGTGACATCTATATAATATAGATATATAAAAACATGCGCGTATTCGAATGCAACGCTGTGTCAAAATTTCAAAGCAATCGGTGAAGAACTTTTGGAGATTTAAGATTTTGAACAAACGAACATTTACATTTTTATTTATATAGATAAATGTATACTTAAACTTAATAGTCCAAAGCAAAAACATAGTCAAAGCTTTTATGAATTTTTCATTACCTTCCAAACCTGATAACTTATAAAAGCACATCCCACTAGGATTCTGGCAGGTCTTCAGACATGGATGTCCACAAGGCTTGTAATGCCACTCACATTCTCCAGTTGGGTTGTAGTAATCACAGAATAAAGCTTAAAGAGAAAAGAGAAATTAAAACGATAGACATATCTAGAAAGAAAGATTGCAGTGTTGCTTCAGACTAATCCACATTCAGCTACTGCACTACTGTGCTGGGGATGGTGAGTAGATGATCACTGAAACTGCACAGTCATTCTACCACTAATGATTACTAAATCAGTTCCATATAGGTGTAGATTTTATAAATGTACGTGCGGGCGTACTTTTGTTCGTGCACCAGGCGCGAACAAAAGTACGCTGGATTTTATAAGATACGCGCGTAGCCGCGCGTATCTTATAAAATCCGGGGTCGGTGCGCGCAAGGAGGTGCACATTTGTATAACTTGCGCACGCCGAGCCCAGCGCGCACTGCCTGTTCCCTCCGCCTCCCCTCACCTTCTCCTCCCTTCCCCTACCTAACCCACCCCCCCGGCCCTATCTAAACCCCACCCCTACCTTTGTTGGCAGATTTACGCCTGCGGAAAGCAGGCGTAAATCTGCGCGCGCCATCACCCAACCCAGGGGCTGATCCGGAGGCTTCGACCACGCCCCCGGGCCCGCCCACGAAATGCTGCGTCACTCGCGGCCCGCCTCCGAAACGCCACGTCACTCGCAGCACGCCCCCGACACGCCCCTCCATGCAAGCCCTGGGACTTACGCGCGTTCCGGGGCTCGGCGCGCAGGGGGGGTTTGGGGTAGGTTTTCGGGGGGTACGTGCGTACCCCTTTGAAAATCTACCCCATAATGTATAACGTATCTTTGTAACACTAGCCCTCGGAGATGTTGGTTACAGAGAGTGTTGGGAAAGCAGTATCTCTAATCAGAGCAGGTAATGTATATAAATATGCATCAGAACATATATTCCTTAGGATGAATGTGCATGACTCAATTCAGGGTGTCTCTATAATTAACGTTAGGTAGAATTTTGGGCCTCCTGGAGTACTTTGTTGAAATATATTGAGGCTGATCACATGTTTTCCAACTGTATTGTGAGTTTTGCTGCACTTCAACCCGTAGAGGATTCTGATTTTGGAGATGTAAAAAAAGTGAAGTTACTTTCCAGAAAGAGCCGAACTGGGTTGCTGGACAAACTGTTTTGTTTCAAGAAAGAGGTAGCCACATCTGCACAAAATGTAAGGTAACAAGGGATAGTGCTTTGATCGCTTAAGGAGTCAGGTTAAACCTAGGCAGGGCTAGAGAGAAAAGAGGGCTAGAGCTTTCTGTATTGTTAAAAAAGATTGAAACTGAGTTTGGATCCAGTTGCTTTGCTAAGGAACAGTAAAGTGATGATGATTGACGTGGACCCCCAGTGGATGGAAGTCAGAGAGAAATCTAGAAAGGCTTCATGCTAGGGACTTCATATGAAGCTGTGTGTATATACTGTACAGCATTCTGTACATAGGCCCTTGGGATTTTAATTAAAACTTGCTCATGGAATGTTATTCCTACTCTAGGAGCTCCAATGACTGAAAGAAGCACTCTTTTGATTTTCTGGAGCTATACCTTTTATTTGAAAGTATTTATAAGATACACCATACTGGGTCAGACCAAAGGTCCATCAAGCCCAGTATCCTGTTTCCAACAGTGGCCAATCCAAGTCACTAGTACCTGGCAAGTACCCAAATATTAGATAGATCACAAATTACTATTTCTTATTAATTATCATCATAGCAGTTTATGGATTTATCCTCTAGGAAAATCTAGAAGATGGAGATCTGAACCCTCCGCAGAATCGCAAAACCATGGGCAGACTAAGAGTCAACCTAACCCCACTAAGATGCCATTCCAACTAAGATCAAATGTTATACATATGTTTTATTGATGCATATGTAATTTAGTTAATAATATAGGTTTGTTTTATTTTATTGTTCCTTATTTATTGTTTTATATTTTTCTTTCCTTGTTCAGAGGTCTATAGTTCAATTGGATATGTAATAAGTCTTAACTAAATAAATAAAATCAGCTCCTTATCTTTTAAATTTCATGCTCCACTTTTTTTTCAGTTTTTAATTCAACTGGACTGTAGTTTTTATCAATCAATTTGTTATAGTTTTACTTGTTTGGTGATCAACAATTTATTTTGCTTCTGCCTGTGATATTCACTTTATTTGGGAAACCTGAAAGGTGCCTGAGGGGATTTTAGCTACTGACAGATCCCCGTAGAGTGTCGCCCCAGGTTAAGAGAAGGCGGCTGCATTAACTTTGGGGCGGATTTTCAAAGGGTTACGCGCGTAACCCTTTAAAACCCCTCCTGCGCGCGCCAAGCCTATTTTGCATAGGCTTGGCGATGCGAGCAAGCGCCGGGACGCGCGTATCTCCCTGGGCTTTGAAAAAGGGATGGGAAGGGGGCGAGGGCAGGGCGCTGGTCCAGGGGAATCGCATACCGGCAGCCGGCCAGCGCGCGCAAGTTACGCAGGTGTAAATAGTACAACAAAGGTGTGGGGGGGATTTAGGTAGGGCTGGGGGGCGAGTTAGGGGAAGGGAGGGGAAGGTGGTGGAAGTGGAAGAAAGCTCCCTCCGAGGCCACTCCGATTTCAGAGGAAACGGGGAAAACCATTGGGACTCTCCTAGGTCTCGGCGCGCGCAAGGTGCACAAAGTGTGCATCCCCTTGCGTGCACCGACCCTGGAATTTATAACATGCGCACGGCTGCGCGCGCATGTTATAAAATTGGGCGTATATTTGTGCGTGCCGGGTTGTGCACACAAATTACACGCTCGCGTAATTCTGAATATCCCGCCCTTTGTTTCTTGTATTATTTTAGGAAAATATTTCCCTAATCCAAGATTTTAAAACTACTTAAGATCTTACTTTCTTTAGAATGTGGTTAGACTATTCCTCTCCCCTTGCTCATCCCTTCTTTTTCTAGTCTCTCCCTAGTTATATTTATCTTTAGTTATAGGATAATACTCACGACAGATTTCAGGGGTTCTCCAGGCAATACAAACACCGACCTCATTACATGCCTGTGCGTAGGCAGCAACCGCTGTACAAAAACATTCACAATCTCCTCCAGTGTCACAGGCACAAGCATCTTTCACACAGGCATCATAATATGGGGCTGGATCAACCTATCAGAAATGATCAACAACATATTTGTATTTTACTTTCTTGCACTTGTAACATAAGCACATAGGAACATAGCGGTGCATATTCAGCTGCTGAGTGGCTAGGTAAGTTAGCTGGTTAACCTATCTGGTTAACTCCACTCCTCTCCGGAACACCTACCTCCTGTCCGACTTATCCGAGTAAATTCTAGCCAGGTAACTCATTATCAGGATAGAATTTAGCTGGATAAGCCATTTAATATCATAGCTAAGCCATTTAGATGGATAACTTTTAAGTTATCAAACAGATTGCCAAAAGTGCCAACAGTACATTATCCACTACCCTATCTGTAAAGAAATATTTCCCAAGATTACTCTTGAGTTTACCCCCTTTTCACCCTCATCCCAAGACCCCTCATTCTAGAGCCTCCTTTCCTTTGAAAGAGGCTCACCTCCTGTGCATGGAAATCTTTGAGGTATTTAAAAGCTCTACCATATCTTCCCTATCTTGCCTTTCCTCTAGGGTATATATGTTTAGACCTTTAAGTCTACCCCCATATGCTTTAGAATGAAGACCACTGACCATTTTAGTAGCTACCCTCTGGACAGATGCCAACCAGTTTATATCCTTTTGAACTGTACACAGTATTCCGAGTGAGGTCTCACCAAGGACCTTTACAGGGGAAATATCACCTCCCTTTTTACTGTTGATCATTCCTCTCCCTATCCAGCCAAGCATCTTTCTGGCTTTTACCATCACTTTATCCACCTGTTTGGCCACCTTAAGAACATAAGATACAATCATCCTCTGGTCCCACTCTTCCTTCATGCTTAGAAAAATTTCTCCTCCAATTCAGGTAAATAGCAAATACCAATGCGATGCTAAATGGGGAAGTCCATATTTTGTTACTCATTCCCAGAATTAAAGGATAGCAAGTCTCGTGTCTGCCTGATTAATAATTGTTAAAGGATCTATCTTTCAGAAATGTTTCAAACTTTTTTTAAACCCAGTTATTAACCTTGACCAAAAACTTCCATAGCTTTATTATGTTTGCTGAAAAAATAATTTTTCAAATTTGTTTTAAGTCTCCTACCAGTTTCATGGATTTTCCCCTAGTCCCAGTACTATTTGAAAGGGAAAATAACTATTCCCTATTAACTTGTAATTCTCGACACAAAAAACAAGTTAAGGTGAAACAAGTAGATATTAAACTATAAAGATCACCTAGATCATATCAAAAGGATGCTGCAAAATTAATCCACCGATAAATATTTGCAAATAAAGGGAAATTCTGATCTAAGGCAACCTGTAATACAATTTTTCACAATTAGCCACCTTATAATCATCACCCCTTTATTGCATATGACTCCATCAGTCACACAGATTTTCCAAAAAAATGTTATATATTGTTTTTTTATGCTATTAAAAACGTATATTTAGTGTGGTATCCATTAAATACTGCTTTGTCCACCATTAAACCCTACATGGGCTGCATTTCAAAGATCAACTTATGGACGCAAATGCAATAAAGGGGCAATGATGATAAGGTAGCTAATCGTGACAAATTATATTACAGGTAGCCGTATTTGAGCAGTTCCCTTTATTTGCAAATATTATCAGGGGATTTCACAGCATTTTTTGATATGGTCTAGGTGATCTTTATAGTTTAATCCCTATTTTGATCCACACTATTCAGAATTTTATAAACCTCTGTCATATCCCCTCTCAATCGTCTCTTTTCCAAGCTGAAGAGTCCCAAACTGTTTAGCCTTTCCTAATCAGGAAACAGTAAACAATAACGTTTATTACATGCTTGTATTGGAATCTCAAAATTGGTGCACAAACATAAAAGGTTGCAACAAACTCAGTCTTTAACAAAACTCCAAATCCCAAAATACAGCAAAATAACTATTTAATACAAACAATAATTAAAATACTATTTGAGAGTATAAATATAATACAAGAAAAAATTAAAATTACGCAACTGACTACGGTCAGGAAATAAAACTACATTAAATAAATAAAGCTGAGTCGTTCAATCCCCTGTATCATTTTTGTTACACTTCTCTGTACCCTTTCTAGTTTTGCTATATCTTTTTTAGATGGGGTGACCAGGACTGTACATAGAAGTCTAGTCCTCCCCCCCCCCAATCCAATTCTCCAGCCCTTTAGCTTCCCAAAGGACATCCATCCCTTAAGCCTCACCCATGCCCCCTTCCTTTTCTGGTTCCTACTCCTCCCTTGTCCCCTTGTCGTCCCCCCCCCATGGCCTTTTCCCATATCCCTTCTTTGGGCCTTCTCCTCAACCCCTCTTCAAATGGCTCCTTCCTCCATGCTCACCCCTCCCTCCTTCCCTCTATGGACCTGTGGATTTTGTATCTATGTGGGTACTTAAGAAAATTGCCCCTGTAGTGTCTCCCCTCCACCAGTTCAAATGGCTCTATCATTTCAATACATTTTGTACCTTGGTTTTCACCATGTTCCATTGGTTATTAGGGTGTGCTTGCCACAAAATTTCCTTTAGTTTCATTTAAGTAGACTTCATTTTTTCCATGTCATTTTAGATTTTGTTTTGTTTTGTTTCATTTCATTCTTTTTTTGTAATTTTCTTTTTATTGAAATGTATACAGCTAACAGTCAATATAGCCAACACTTACAACCAGCATAAGTTCACAGATTCCCTCTCATCCCTCCAATATTTCAATGTCATGTGATCAAGAAACGTGAGCTCTAGTTTTTCTTCCAAATGTGAAATAATGTCCACACTCGAACAAAAGAGGAAACAACATGCCTTCATAATGCTGTTAACTGTTCCATTCGGTAAATTCCCCATAATCTCTTTTATACCGAAAGCTTACCAGATGAGCTTTTCTGCTTCCAATATGCTGCCATTTTACATTTCTTGGCCAAACATATTTAGATATCCAATTTATCAGTATCCTTTGGCATCCCGTCCATTGAAGTATGAAGTAAGAGCACCATCCAGTCTTTATTTAAAAGCTCGTAATATCCAAAATCAGCTGTTTGTCCCCTTTTGGGATGGTGATCATCTTAAAACAGGAGCACCAAATATACACCATTGTTCCCACTTCCCCGCATTCCCTCCAACAATGATTAGAAGTAGTGTTATAAATATGACACAACCTCTGAGTTGTATAATGCCACCAGAAATACATTTTAAAAGACTTCTCCGCCAAATGTGTAGATAGATGGTAGCTGTTTTGGCACTCTGCCCTTGAATGTCCTCCCAGGTGGTATCATCCATTGTGCAATCCAGTTCATGTTTTAATTTCCCCTCCCCAGTCCTATTCATTTACTTATATAATTTAGAGATAAATCATTTGGAGGTATTCCGCTTTTACAAAATTTTTCATAGACTATCATGTAGTTATTTTTTGCTGGCCCATAATTTGTTAGCATAGTGCTGGACATGAACATAAGCATAATAGCATCCATCAACTGAAAATTCTCTTTCAGTAATGGAAACTGATCCACCCTTGGGGGTTCATATTTGGCCTATATATGTCAACCCCACTATTTTCCATCATTTGAAACTACTCCCCTCCTTTCCTGCTATAAAGTTGTATTAAACTGTAGCAGCATAAGTGGAGAGTACTTGCCCCTTGCTGAGATCTGATCTCTAAGTAAATCCCACACCTCTAGTGAATGCCTAATGTATGGATTAATTACCACCTTAGTATCATCCCTCTTTTAATATTCAAGGATAAAGATATAGTGGAGTGTTCTCCAAGAAATGCTGCTCCATGTTTATCCATTGCCATTTCTTAGGGCCTCCATACCACTCTAACTTATCCCTAAGTTGGGATACTTTATAGCATTTCTCCACATTTGGGATCCCCAATCAACCCATTCCCATAGTTAGATACATGATTCTCTTTGAGACACTAGGTGGTTTTTGCTGACAGATAAAGACCAAAACATTTTCCTGTATCTTGTTTAACATTATTTCAGGAATAGCAGTTACGACTGTTTAAAACAAATAGCCTAACCGTATTAGAGCAATCATTTTAAGGGTAGCTGTCCTCCCCAAGCAAGAAATGTGGGAAGGTAACTTTGAAACAGCCATGCAGGTGCACATGTACATGCGTATGTCAGCTTGCGCCAAAGGACTTGGCCATATTATAACATATGTGGATATATGCGCACATGGTATAAAAAAGGCTATATGCGCGTATACGTGTGCACAGTTTAATAGGGACATGCACATATGCATGCAAATGTGCATATACCGTGTAAGTGAGGGGATATTATTAGACACACTCACCGATGCAATTACCAGTTTCCCCAGTTCATTCCCAGGTAAGGGATAGGATTTCTTAACTCCTGTAGTTAAATAGCCTCCCTTTTACCCTCTTAGCTCTAAATCTTAAAATCCAACTGACTAGCCTAGTGTTTTTTATTTTATTATTTACAGGCCATCCATAGCAGTAGTAAAATTACGCAGCAGGGAAGCCCGGCGCACGCTTGTGCAGATAAATATTTAGAAGCACATTTTATGTTACAGTCCCGGAACGCCCATGTCCCACCCATGCCCTGCCCAAACCCCACCCCTTTTTTCAACTTCTTGTTTGTGCACATGCTGGGAGATATGTGCGTACTCGGGCACTTGTAAAATCCGTATGGTGCACACCAGTCGGACATACTCACATATCTCAGTTTTGGTGCATCAGACTTTTAAAATTCACCCATGTGGCTCCAAGTCTGCACATACACCTTTACAGTGTTTAGCAAGGAAGAATAATTCTACTGTGCCATCTACTGTCTATCCCTGGTAAATTTCACTCCCAAATATTTTATATATTGCTGAGACCATTTAAAAGGGAAACTGCTTTTCAAATGTGTACCAGATCTGGAATGTTAATATTTTAATATCTCAGATTTCTTCATATTTACCTTAAAGCACTCAACACTCGTGACTCTTGCAAATGCTTGAAGTTTGGAAATCAGGATAGGCAATAATGCAATAGGATTAGCCAAAGTGAATATAATATCATTGGCGAAGAATATCTGATATAAGAACATAGGATATGCCATACTGGGTCAGACCAAGGGTCCATCAAGCCCAGCATCCTGTTTCCTACAATGGCCAATCCAAGTCAGAAGTTCTTGGCAAGTACCCAAACATTAAATAGATCTCAAGCTACTATTGTTTATTAATTAATAGCAGTTTATGGATTTTTCTTCTAGGAACTTATCCAAACCTTTTTAAACCAGTTACACTAAATGCCATAACCATCCTCTGGTAAATAATTCCAGAGCTTAACTATGTGCTAAGTGAAAATAATTTTCTTCAATTTGTTTTAGATGAGCGACTAGCTAACTTCATGGAGTCCTTCTATTATCTGAGAGAGTAAATAACCAATTTACATTAACCTGTTCAAGTCTTTTCATGATTATGTAGACCTCCATCATATCCCTCCCCCCCTCAGTCGTCTCTAATTTCTTTAGCCTTTCCTCATAGGGGAGCCATTCTATGCCCCTTATCATTTGATCGCCCTTCTCTGCACTTTCCCCAGTGAAACTAATTCTTTTTTGAGATGCAGCGACCAGAATTGCACACAGTATTCAAGGTGCAATCTCACCATGGAGCAATAAAGAGGCATTATGACATCCACCATTTTATTTGCCATTTTCTTCCTAATAATAGGGATGTGAATCGTTTTCCATATCGTCTTAACGATAGAAATCGTGTGGCAGGGCAAGAAAATCGTCTTAGGCACGATTTTTTAGTTAAAAAATCGTTAAAAATCGTTTTTTCCGATTAGTGCGCACTAACTCGAGTTAGTGCGCACTAACTGGGAGTTAGTGCGCACTAACTGAAAATGATACAATTTGACACTTTTCAGGTCAGTTAAGGTCAGTTTAGGAATGAATATGTATTCCTATTGGCTGCCCTCTTATTTATTCATGTTACCAAGTTTCCTACTGACAGTATATGGGGGATGGGAAATGGAAACAGTTGGTAGCTTGACAAAACAAGTAATGTGATCAGTCAATGTGACTAGAACTTGTGCCCTAACCCTGATACCAGGGGTATTGTGATCTTCCTGCACACAGTGCCCTATCCCTATTAATACCAGGAGTGTTGTGATCTTCCTGCACACAGTGCCCTATCCCTAATACCAGGGGTGTTGTGATCTTCCTGCACACAGTGCCCTATTCCTGATACTGGGGGTGTTGTGATCTTCCTGCACACAGTGCCCTATTCCTGATACCGGGGGTGTTGTGATCTTCTTGCACACATCCCGATATCAGGGATAGGGCACTGCATGCAGGAAGATCACAACACTCCTGGTATTAATAGGGATAGGGCACTGCATGCAGGAAGATCACAACACTCCTGGTATTAATAGGGATAGGGCACTGCATGCAGGAAGATCACAACACCCCTGGTATCAGGGATAGGGCACTGTGTGCAGGAAGATCACAATACCCTGGAGGAGTGAGGGTCAGGCAGCTCCCCCCTGTCTGTGAAGCCAGCCTCTCACTAGTAATGCAGGGAGGGAGCTGTCTCATCCTCCCCCCCCCCTTACCCACACACCATTCACTAGCTGGGACATGGGGGAAGTCAGGAGTGAGGGTCAGGCAGCTCCCCCCTGTCTGTGAAGCTAGCCTCTCACTAGTAATGCAGGGAGGGAGCTGTCTCAGACTTCACCATCCACCCCCCCCCCCCCCCTCACCCACACACCATTCACTAGCTGGGACATGGGGGAAGTCAGGAGTGAGGGTAGGCAGCTCCCCCCTGTCTGTGAAGCCAGCCTCTCACTAGTAATGCAGGGAGGGAGCTGTCTCAGACTTCACCATCCTCACCCCCCCCTCACCCACACACCATTCACTAGCTGGGACATGGGGGAAGTCAGGAGTGAGGGTCAGGCAGCTCCCCCCTGTCTGTGAAGCCAGCCTCTCACTAGTAATGCAGGGAGGGAGCTGTCTCAGACTGGTATCAGGGTTAGGGCACTGTGTGCAGGAAGATCACAACACTCCTGGTATTAATAGGGATAGGGCACTGTAAGAGATGACTGTAGTAGATTGAATAAAGATCTGATGTTTCTGCTCTCCTCACACCAAACAAAAACAACACACAAGCAGAGAAGCCCTTCTTACAAAGCTGAGCTAGTGAGTTAAGTAGGAGGAAAAGTAAACATACTGGTGCCAGTGTGGCTACTTAAAAAATACACTTACCAACAATCAATTACATATATTTGAACTGTGTACAGTTCCAGCCAGGACCACCTTTCTAAAATGCACAGTGATTGGCAAATTCAACATGCACTAGCATTTCAGGTGCCTGCTAACAAAAATAATAAACAAACAAGTTCTAGTCACGTGAGTGCTGATCATTACATTACTTTTTTTGTCAAGCTTCCAACTGTTTCCATTTCACATCCCCCCAACCATATTGGTAACATCAATAGATAAGAGCACAGCCAGCCAATAGGAATACATACATACATATTCATTCCTAAGTGACCTTTACTGACCTGGGAAGTGTGAACACTTTGTTTCATTTTCTGTTGGTGTTCGTTAGTTTCCAGTTCCATTTCCCAACCCCCCAACCATCACCTCAGTGGTAACCTTGGTAACATCAATAGATAAAAGGGCAGCCAGCCAATAGGAACACATATTCATTCCTAACTGACCTTCAGTGACCTGGAAAGTGTTTATTTGTATCATTTTCAGTTAGTGCGCACTAAATCGAGTTAGTGCGCACTAACGGGGAGTTAGTGCGCACTAACTCGAGTTAGTGCGCACTAACACGATTTAACGATTTTTAACGATAAATCGTTAGAATTTCTATTGTATCGTGTTCTATAACGATTTAAGACGATATAAACATTATCGGACGATAATTTTAATCGTTGAAAAACGATTCACATCCCTACCTAATAATTCCTAACATTCTATTTGCTTTTTTGCCCACCACAGCACACTGAACCAACGATTTAAATGTATTATCCACTATGATGCCTAGATCTCTTTCCTGGGTGGTAACTCCTAATACAGAGCCTAACATCATGTAACTACAGCATGGATTATTTTTCCCTATATGCATCACCTTGCACTTGTCCACGTTAAATTTCATCAGCCATTTGGAAGCCCAATCTTCCAGTCCTCCTGCAATTTATCACAATCAGCTTGAAATTTAACTACTCTGCAAAATTTTGTGTCATCCACAAATTTGATCACCTCATTTGTCGTACCCCTTTCCAGATCATTTATAAATACATTAAAAAGCACCAGTCCATGTACAGATCCTTGAGGCACTCCACTGTTTACCTTTTTCCACTGTGAAAACAGACCATTTAATCATACTTTTCTGTTTCCTGTCTTTTAACCAGTTTGCAATCCACAAAAGGACATTGCCTCCTATCCCATTACTTTTTAATTTTTTAGAAGCCTCTCATGTGGGACTTTGTCAAATGCCTTCTGAAATCCAAATACACTACATCTACTGATTCACCTTTATCCACACATTTATTCACCCCTTCAAAGAAATGTAGGAGGTTTGTGAGGCAAGATGCATTAGAATTAGGGCATCCCGACAGTGAGGTTCCAATAATTAGAAAACCAGTCCAAGTGCCTGTAACTAAAAACTCACCTGAGCTAAAAAATTCAAACCTATCCCTATCAATTAAAAAGCAGAATGATAATACAAACAAAAAACAAACTTTGAAATGTTTGTATGCTAATGCCAGAAGTCTAAGAAGTAAGATGGGAGAATTAGAATGTATAGCAGTAAATGATGACATAGACTTAATTGGCATCTCAGAGACATGGTGGAAAGAGGATAACCAATGGGACAGTGCTATACCGGGGTACAAATTATATCGCAGTGACAGAGAGGAGCACCCGGGAGGAGGTGTGGCGCTTTATGTCCGGGATGGCATAGAGTCCAACAGGATAAACATCCTGCATGAAACTAAATACAAAATTGAATCTTTATGGGTAGAAATCCCTTGTGTGTCGGGGAAGACTATAGTGATAGGGGTATACTACCGCCCACCTGGTCAAGATGGTGAGACGGACAGTGAAATGGTAAGAGAAATTAGGGAAGCTAACCAAATTGGTAGTGCAGTAATAATGGGAGACTTCAATTACCTAAATTGAAATACGTGGTGTTTTTAAGTCTTAGAAAAAACTTTCACGCTGTACATATCAAAATATTACTTTAAGAATTTAGGGACCATCATACCACCCAGTGCTTCACAAGTCAGACTTGCATTTCATGCACTTCGTACGGGTCACTTTTAATCAATTGGTCCATATAGCTTAACTCAATTTTTGTAAATTTTTTTAAAATTATAGATTTTGAAAAAAAGAAGAAAGACAAACTTTCCTTATTCATCCGTTGGCAAGGTCATTCTTCCGTGGCTGTCGGAGATACTCGTCCGACGCGCGCGTTTCGCCAAAGTGGCTGCTTCAGAGACGTGTATTCAGACTCTCCTGATCCAGCACTCCCCTTGTTTCAACAGGGGATAGAAACAAATCTTAAGGCATTAGTAAACTCTTGCAAAAAGAACTTCAGTGGTGTTAAAGGTCCATCAAATTTTTCTACAAAACATTAGAAGTCTGAGTCAGATTCAGCGATATTGATTTTTGTAACAAAGTATCTTAACGATGTATACTAGCAAAGGGAAGTAGCAGATAAACTTACCGGACCCAACGCCGTCTCTCCGCTCAAAAGTTCTTAGCGGTGGAGCGGCTTGGGTCGGTCTGAGTTTAAATACAATAGCGTCTGATATCCACCTGACAGTCAGATGATTCCTGATTTTGGCGGGCAATCACCAGAAGTGAAACCATTCGATATCTTTGTTCAAGCCACCAGGGGTCACTGATTTTAATTGAAAAATCCACTTCTGTTCACATTGTCTCAAAGCCTGTACACGATTTCCACCCCTCCAATGCTGATTAACGATTTCTAACACAGTCCATTTAATGTCATCAAACTCGTGTTTGAATTCTTTGAAGTGAGCTACTAGGGGTTCTTCAACTCGATTGGTGTTAATGCAGCATTTGTGTTCAGTGAGACGAATCTTAACCTTTCTTTTTGTCATGCCTACATAAATTAATGGGCACCGACAAAAGATGGCATAAACTGCATGGGTTGAGTGACAAGAAAAATCAGGCAGTGGAAAGGTTTTCCCTGATGCTGTGACAATTTGAGTCTGAGACGACTTTAGAGGGCAAAATTTGCATTTGTCACATGTTTGAACAGGATCCTTGTTCTGTATGGGCTTAGAACAATTCGAACGTACAACATGGTCCCGAATGTTTTTACCACGGGAATATGCAATCCTCAAAGGTTGATTCAATAAAGGATGGATTTGTTGAATGATCTTCCAGTGTTCCCTCATAGCTCTACTGATTGGGGCCGACAAAAGAGTATGCTTCAGTACAACAGTTTGCGGGTTTGAACCTGGCTCGGAATTTTTTGGCAAAAACAAATAGTCTCTGTTTGAATAAAGCGCTCGCCGGTAGGCTTTTTTAACACAGTGTGTCGGATAGCCGCGTTGTAAAAAGCGGTTAGCCATGTCTTTTGCTTGGGTTTTAAAGTCCTCCTGATCTGCACATAATCTTCTTAATCTGAGGAACTGGCCCACCGGGAGATTAGATTTAAAACTGGTAGGATGGAAACTGTCATATCTTAAAAGATTGTTGCGATCGTTTGGCTTACGGAATATACTGGTGACCAGAACAGTGTCCTTTTTCTTAATCAAAATGTCTAAATAGGAGATTTGATTATGATGATGCTCCATAGTGAATTTTAGACAGGGATCAAGACTGTTCAACCATATATGAAACTCTTGTAGCGTTGATAGGGATCCTTCCCATATGACAAAGACGTCATCAATGTAACGTTTCCAACATTTCAATTGCGGTTTCCACTGACAGTTTTCTATATGTAAAGTCTCAAACCTAGCCACAAAAATATTTGCCACATCCGGAGCCATGGCGGCTCCCATGGCGGTTCCTCGGATCTGTAGGTAAAAATCCCCATCAAACATGAAGTAATTCTTGCTTAATGTGAGTTCAAGAAGTTCAATGATATAGATAATTGGAATACGTTTGGGATGTGAATATGCTTTTAATGCTTCGGAGACGGCAACAAGTGCTTGATCCTGGGGAATAACTGTGTAGAGAGACTCAATATCAAACGTGACTAGCCAGCAATCTTGTGGTAAACATACAGTGTCAAGATATTGTAACATGCTTGTACTATCCTTCACATATGAGGTGGATTTTGACACACATGGTTGTAAAATTTTATCCAAGAAAATTGAGATCGGTTCCAACACTGATTCATTCGCCGAGACGATTGGACGTCCCGGAGGGTTACAGAGTGTTTTATGAATTTTGGGTAGTATGTATAATACGGGTATCCTGGGATTCTCATTAATTAGAAAACGACGTTCTGAACTTGTGAGGTACCCATTATCAAAGCCCCTCTCTACAACCTCTTTAATCTCAAAAAGGATCTCCTGTGTGGGGTGTATTTAAACTCAGACCGACCCAAGCCGCTCCACCGCTAAGAACTTTTGAGCGGAGAGACGGCGTTGGGTCCGGTAAGTTTATCTGCTTTGTATTTAAACTCAGACCGACCCAAGCCGCTCCACCGCTAAGAACTTTTGAGCGGAGAGACGGCGTTGGGTCCGGTAAGTTTATCTGCTACTTCCCTTTGCTAGTATACATCGTTAAGATACTTTGTTACAAAAATCAATATCGCTGAATCTGACTCAGACTTCTAATGTTTTGTAGAAAAATTTGATGGACCTTTAACACCACTGAAGTTCTTTTTGCAAGAGTTTACTAATGCCTTAAGATTTGTTTCTATCCCCTGTTGAAACAAGGGGAGTGCTGGATCAGGAGAGTCTGAATACACGTCTCTGAAGCAGCCACTTTGGCGAAACGCGCGCGTCGGACGAGTATCTCCGACAGCCACGGAAGAATGACCTTGCCAACGGATGAATAAGGAAAGTTTGTCTTTCTTCTTTTTTTCAAAATCTATAATTTTAAAAAAATTTACAAAAATTGAGTTAAGCTATATGGACCAATTGATTAAAAGTGACCCGTACGAAGTGCATGAAATGCAAGTCTGACTTGTGAAGCACTGGGTGGTATGATGGTCCCTAAATTCTTAAAGTAATATTTTGATATGTACAGCGTGAAAGTTTTTTCTAAGACTTAAAAACACCACGTATTTCAATTTAGTTCATTGCCCTCGTGGGGTTATTCATTAAGAGATTTTTTGGAATTAGACTTCAATTACCCCAATATTGACTGGGTAAATATATCATCGGGTCACGCTAGAGAGATAACGTTCCTGGATGAAATAAATGATAGCTTTATGGAGCAATTGGTTCAGGAACCGACGAGAGAGGGAGCAATTTTAGATTCTCAGTGGAGCACAGGACTTGGTGAGAGAGGTAACGGTGGTGGGGCCGCTTGGCAATAGTGATCATAATATGATCAAATTTGATTTAATGACTGGAAGAGGAACAGTGTGCAAATCCACAGCTCTCATGCTAAACTTTCAAAAGGGAAACTTTGATAAAATGAGAAAAATTGTTAGAAAAAAACTGAAAGGAGCAGCTACAAAAGTAAAAAATGTCCAAGAGGCGTGGTCATTGTTAAAAAATACCATCCTAGAAGCACAGTCCAGATGTATTCCACACATTAAGAAAGGTGGAAAAAAGGCAAAACGATTACCAGCATGGTTAAAAGGGGAGGTGAAAGAAGCTATTCTAGCCAAAAGATCTTCATTCAAAAATTGGAAGAAGGATCCAACAGAAGAAAATAAGATAAAGCATAAACATTGGCAAGTTAAATGTAAAACATTGATAAGACAGGCTAAGAGAGAATTTGAAAAGAAGTTGGCAGTAGAGGCAAAAACTCACAGTAAAAACTTTTTTAAATATATCCGAAGCAGAAAGCCTGTGAGGGAGTCAGTTGGACCGTTAGATGATTGAGGGGTTAAAGGGGCACTTAGAGAAGATAAGGCCATCGCAGAAAGATTAAATGATTTCTTTGCTTCGGTGTTTACTGAAGAGGATGTTGGGGAGGTACCCGTAATGGAGAAGGTTTTCATGGGTAAAGATTCAGATGGACTGAATCAAATCACGGTGAACCTAGAAGATGTGGTAGGCCTGATTGACAAACTGAAGAGTAGTAAATCACCTGGACCGGATGGTATACACCCCAGAGTTCTGAAGGAACTAAAAAATGAAATTTCAGACCTATTAGTAAAAATTTGTAACTTATCATTAAAATCATCCATTGTACCTGAAGACTGGAGGATAGCAAATGTAACCCCAATATTTAAAAAGGGCTCCAGGGGTGATCCAGGAAACTACAGACCGGTTAGCCACACTTCAGTGCCAGGAAAAATAGTGGAAAGTGTTCTAAACATCAAAATCATAGAACATATAGAAAGACATGGTTTAATGGAACAAAGTCAGCATGGCTTTACCCAAGGCAAGTCTTGCCTCACAAATCTGCTTCACTTTTTTGAAGGAGTTAATAAACATGTGGATAAAGGTGAACCGGTAGATATAGTATACTTGGATTTTCAGAAAGCGTTTGACAAAGTTCCTCATGAGAGGCTTCTAGGAAAAGTAAAAAGTCATGGGATAGGTGGCGATGTCCTTTCGTGGATTGCAAACTGGCTAAAAGACAGGAAACAGAGAGTAGGATTAAATGGACAATTTTCTCCTGATAGTAGAGGGATAGTAGAGGGAGTTTGTGTTGCTGTTATTGAAGTGACATTAGAATTTGATTATATTTCTATGGTGAGTGATAAGGGGAAATTACCTTGTATTGCTTTGCACCTTTTGTTGGGGGAGTTTCTATGAATCCAGGATATTGTAGAACTTGAGTTGCAAAGTTTATATTGGCAATCTCTCCTATCCCATACAGATCCCAAACTACGCTCCCATATTGATGAGTTTTTATTGATTGATGCTCCTGAATAATTTTGTGGCAATTTTACTAGATAGTTGAAACTGGCCAATGGTTTCTTTGTTGCAATCAATGTCCTTCGGTCTAGAGATGCCGCTGGCATGCATGCCCAGTACCTTGTGACAATGGTGCAAAATATTTGTAATAGTGCTTCCTGCTTTATGAACAAGATAGCTTGTCTCTGCATGGACAGAATTTGATAAGAGATGGATGTAGAAAGAGCCATCAGATTCCCAGGGGTAGTGGATGTGTGGATATTATTACACCTGGCTAGTAAGGATTATACATTTTATTCCATACCATATTCTACCTATTCTAGAACTGATATGCTTTTCCTAGCTTCCTCATTAATGGATCAGATGTCTAATGCTTACATTGAGAATAGGGTTTGGACAAATCATGCTCCAGTCTGGGTTGAGATCAAAAGCTTTAGTCAATATACCCAAAGATCTTTTGTAAATTTAATGATATGTTATTAAAAGATGAAGAGATCTGTAAAATAATTCAACAGGAGATCAAGAATATGTAGCTGAATAGTACAGATGATGTTGATCACAGAAACATAGAAGTGACGGCAGAAGAAGACTAACGGCCCATACAGTCTGCCCAGCAAGCTACGCAGTTTATCCATTTCCCCCCCTCCCCCCTTTTTTCTCCCTCCCACCCGTCTCTATTGGCTTCCAGCACCCTCCGGCCCCAATTCCCTTCCACCCCTCCACCAATGCAGAGAGCAGCGCCATCCTAGTGAACATCCAACTCAATCAGGGGTAGCAACCGCCGCAACCAGCAGGCCACCCCTGCCCCTTACCCACCCCTGTTTTGTTTGCTTGTTTGTTGGTTTTTGTTTTTTTTTTTGAGATGGCAGCCCTCCATCCTTCCGCTCCGTGAAGGTGGAACACCAACCACTGGCCACTGGCATCCCGCTCCGTGAATGCCTCTGTGGCTACTGCCGCTCCGTGCAGTATTTTGTTGCATGAAAGTGGAACACCAACTACTGGCCACTGGCATCCCGCTCCATGAATGCCTCAGTGGCTACTGCCGCTCCGTGCAGTGTTTTGCTGCCTGAAGGTGGAACACCAACTACTGGCCACTGGCATCCCGCTCCGTGAATGCCTCAGTGGCTACTGCCGCTCCGTGCACTTAATAGTGTGGGACTGCTTACAAAGCATGTTGAGGAGTAAATCGATCATGTGGGCTTCGCAGAGAAAAATACTAAGAAAAAGAAGGAGAGGGATCTGTGGGAGGAGCTGGAAAAGGATCATAAAAAGACAGGGTTTATTAAAACCTTGGAGAAGTTAGAACAGGCAAGGGCACATTTGAAGACTGATGGTATTAACTTCCTAATGCTTCAGCTAAACAAGCTTATTTTGAGAATGGTGATAAGGCATCTAAGTTATTGGCCTTCAAACTGAAGAAACAGATGGCTCAAACACTATTCCACACAATACGAAACCATGTAGGGAACATTTTATGTGATCCTGGCCAAATCCTACATAGGTTCCAGGAGTTTTATCAGGATTTGTACTCTGCGGATAGGACTATGGGGGGGGGGGGGGGGGGGGGGGGGGAGGGTGGTTTGATATTACTAACTTATTGGAGGGGATATCCTTACTGGGGTTGACCTTAGAACAACGGAGGGGTTAGAGAAATTACAGATATGAGATGCATATAATTATCAAGGGGCTAAAATCCAATAAGTCTCTGAGGTTGAATGGGTATAAGGCCCATTTTTATAAGGAATTCATGAGTTCTCTGATACCTCCATCTGCAAACAGATGGGAAATTGCCACCTTCCAGGAGGCTAGCCGGAATATTGGTGCTGCCTAAAGAAGATAGGGACAAAATTGTCTGTGGGTCATATAGACCGATATTTTTATTGAAATGGATGTTAAAATCTTAGTCAAAATACTAGTGGATAGGCTGGCTAAAGTGATGCCTTTGTTAATCCATGAAGATCAATTGGGCTTCATTATCGTAAAGAGACCACAGTGGGAAAGTGTTAAATGAAATCTGGGCAGTGAGTGTTGGCATCTGTGGGAGGGAGCGCTAGGGAGTGCTCCCGATTTTGGGGAGATGTGTGCCCATGGTCCATGACGCAACTGCAGAGAGGAGCTCCGTAGAAGCGCCGTGGCAGGCAAGACGTGTCCCAGCATGGGAGAAGCAGGCTGACCACCGCCCTAACCTCTGCCGAACCTGCACACACTGGTAGAGACCCAACAACGCAATGCTGGTCTCTGGGGTAGCCTTTCGGCCACTCGATAGCCCTTTCGGACTTGCCACTGGGAAGTGGCAGATGCGGCAGGACGGACAGAGGTTGAGGACAGGTGATGGTACTGAAACCTGGAACCAGACAGGGCCTCGGCCTTGGACTAGGCTGATGGCTTGAAGAAGAGGTAGCTTGGAGGCTCAGATAAAAAGAAGACACGTGGAGTTTGGGACTCAGATGAGATGAGGATGCTTGAATACTCAGACAAGACGAGGACACTTGGTACTTGGGAGCTCAGACGAGACGAGTACGTGAGGTGGCTTGGAACTCAGATGCAAGACACTCAGATGTAGGTGAAGATCAGAAGTGGATTCTGGAGAGTCAGGCGAGGATTCCGGTTACTCTGATGAGGATTTGGAACTTGGAAAGACTCAGGCGAGGATAAGGACTCGGGATACTCAGACGAAGACAGAGGCTCAGGAACTAGGAGAAATCCAGGCAGTGCTCGAAGACAGATCCTGCCAGAAGAGGACTCCAGCCACCAAACTCAGACACTGGATAGAAACAGATTTACTCCTAGGAAATTCAGCTGAAGTCGAGGTCCAGGGCGAGTGAGCTGGACCCGGAACTTAAGGACTAATGGTACTTCAGGATTAGGACTCGGGACATCAGAGCTGCAAAGTAGGACATCGGAAATGAATGGATACCGGTACCTCGGGACATCAGGACATCTACGGCATCTGGACATCAGGGAACTCTAGAGAAGAGGACCTCAAGGGCATCAGAAACATAATGGACAAAGACATCAGAATGTCAGGACATCCAAAGACAAGGAGACGTTAGGTCATCTGAAGACGAGAAGACATCTGGACATCTGGAGACACGAAGACATCAGGACATCTGATGACGAGAAGATATCTGGATACATGGACACATCAAGACATCTGAAGACAGGAAGACATCTGAAGACACGGAGACATCAGGACTTCTGAAGACAGGAGGATGGGATCCGTCGAGAGACCAATACATGGAACGAAGATGACAACGAAAATTCAGGAACCATGGGCGAAGACAAGAAGGACCAAAGAAAAACAGAATGCCGTGAAGAAGTGAAGAGGGATCATGGAGGACTCCTGGAATAAAGAGCTGGAATTAAAGATTCAGGAGAGATCCGACTCCATGACCAACTCCTTGCGAAGGTGAAGACTGAATGCTGAGCCGTTTTGTAGGGCCGAAGAGGAAATGCCTTGATGACATCATGAGGAGGAGTCAAGAGGAAAGGCCCTTTAAATCCTGTGGAAGAAGCAGGACCTTGGAGAGCAATGTCTTGCTGCACAGGAAGAAGCTGTTGCGTCTGTCGGTGCTAGACGGCTTTGCCCCGTTTGCCTCACCTTGTTCACGGCTCCTCCCGCTTCCCTTGGGAAAATGGCTGCCACCGCGTCTACAAGTTGACCTCTCCAGCATCCCCGGAATGGCTATGATGCTGCCTCCCGCCATGCTCCTCCCAAGGGCCTACTAGGGTGCACGCATGCGCGCTCGCATGCCACCCACGTCTTTATTCCAGCATTGGCGCGAACCTCGGGGGCGTTCCCCTCTACTGACGCCACGCCATCCAGGTATATAGCCTGTAAGAACATAAGAACATAAGAAAATGCCATACTGGGTCAGACCAAGGGTCCATCAAGCCCAGCATCCTGTTTCCAACAGTGGCCAATCCAGGCCATAAGAACCTGGCAAGTACCCAAAAACTAAGTCTATTCCATGTTACCATTGCTAATGGCAGTGGCTATTCTCTAAGTGAACTTAATAGCAGGTAACGGACTTCTCCTCCAAGAACTTATCCAATCCTTTTTTAAACACAGCTATACTAACTGCACTAACCACATCCTCTGGCAACAAATTCCAGAGTTTAATTGTGCGTTGAGTAAAAAAGAACTTTCTCCGATTAGTTTTAAATGTGCCCCATGCTAACTTCATGGAGTGCCCCCTAGTCTTTCTACTATCCGAAAGAGTAAATAACCGATTCACATCTACCCGTTCTAGACCTCTCATGATTTTAAACACCTCTATCATATCCCCCCTCAGTCGTCTCTTCTCCAAGCTGAAAAGTCCTAACCTCTTTAGTCTTTCCTCATAGGGGAGTTGTTCCATTCCCCTTATCATTTTGGTAGCCCTTTTCTGTACCTTCTCCATCGCAATTATATCTTTTTTTAGATGCGGCGACCAGAATTGTACACAGTATTCAAGGTGCGGTCTCACCATGGAGCGATATAGAGGCATTATGACATTTTCTGTTCTCTCTCACACACATATACACACAGGCTTTCACTCCCACAGGTTCCCTCACATTTACATGCCTTCACTCTCGCAGGCTTTCTGACACACACACATATTGTCACAGACACACACACAGTCACTCTGGGCCTCCCACTCTCTTCCTGGCCTCTTCAGACACTGCTGATCTCACAAGGCCTCTTCTTCAGCCACTGTGGGATGGGATCCATGGCAGTCTGCTGGTCTTCTTCTTTCACCATTATGGGATGGGATCTGAGGCAGCCTACCAGACCTCATGTTTGGGCACTGGCAGCATCAGATCCAGCAGTGGTCCTATTGGGCTTCTTTTTTTTTGTCGCCTGACAGCTGCCAAAGAAACAGAAACTTGGTATACCAAGGAGGAGAATTGGGGCATGTGCCCTGTGTGCCCAGAGCAAATGACGCCCCTGTAAAATGGACATACATTATAGACTGAATAAATCACAACAGTTTTATTAGGGAAACTACTGAAATTTTGCAGTATTTGTGGTAAGAATTTGCAATGTTAGCCACAATACTAAGGCCCATAGAGTATTTGTTTCAAGCACTTTAATCTACGATACCTCGTAATGGCAAGGAGCAAACACATGGCCGGTGATGATGCTGCACTGCTTCTGAGCCCAAGCCTTCCTGTAAGGGTTGCTGGTACAAGGATCCTTGTGATCTATAGCATCTGGGCAAGTAGAAGTTGTTTTCCAGCTGTTTCCAAACTCTATCACATTTCCAACTACAGAGTGATGCCTGGTGGTAAAGTCATTGTTGGCATTTCCATCATAATTACCACAAAGGCCACAGACTTTCCCCTGCAAATAGAAAATATTAAAATAGTTTGAGGGAATAGAATGTTTATTACAATATCTAACCCAGAATGGAAGGTTTTATAATAAATGGGCAAATTTTAGCATTCAGTGTTATCACCCTGACTCATCATTGACGGCACCCCTTTACCATTAGATAAAAGTTATATAAGTCTAAATAGAATTTGAGGGAAAAGTAGAGCAACAATAGTGCACAAAAGCCTGTACATTAGCATCAGTTTCACATATCTTGAGTTATTGGAGCTGATTTGGAAGAATCAAGGTGATGTAACTTGACTTCCTCTGTTGTGACCCAGGCATTGTTCTTGAATAACACTGTAGGTGTTTTATCAGCAGTGAATAGCACTTTAACTCTAAATAAATGAGTTGAGAAATGAGTTGAATAAATTCCATTAGAAAGAAGGAACAGTCCCAGGGTCAATGAGCCACAATTCTGTATTCTGTGCTTTCATAAGCCATCTTCAAGCCACTGCAGTACAATATGAACATTGCAAAAGATTCATCCAGTACAAAATGTACTACACTGTCTTTGCATTAGTTCAAAAATTTAGAAATTGACCTGGGTTTTGTATTCTTTCCTCTTCTCTTTCTTGACATATAGGGACCGATTCATTAATGCTTTTTTTCTCATTCTGTGTCTATGTTAAAAACTTAGATAAATTAGGCCCAGAGTAACACTTAATCAGGGTAACACTTAATTGTCAGAAGCAATTTTCACATAAGGAAGGACAATAATCTTAAATTTTATTGTGTGTTGAATGCACCTTTTTTTCTCCTTCATTTCATAGTATTGTACTGTAGACTTCCCAACCTCACCTTGTAGGGCACAGTGAGTTTGATGAAAATGGTGGTTTTCTTATCCCACAAAAGGATCAGCCCAAAGTCAAACTCAATCACCAAGTAGATGCCCATTGTCCTCACTGTGTAAATCACCTTTACACTGCCTTCAGCCACCACTTTAAACTTTTCATCAGAGAGCATCAAGGTGTAGCTCTAAGAGGAGAATATAATATTGATCAGAAATCATAGGATGTACTATATCTATTATAAATGAACCTGTAATTGTATTATTGATAGAATATATTATTTATTTTTTTATTTTTTACACTGACATTCATGGGCACATCATGCCGGTTTACAATATAACTTAAGGAGGTCCATATTATAGGCCAGCGATCAGCAATTTACCCAGTTAAAGTTAACCATGTAACTAGTTGGTATATTCCACGGGACACGTCTCTTGCTAAATATACTTGGCTAAAGTTATCCCCGTAAGTTTACATGAATATTGTAAACCTAACCGGCTATATTCTGATTTTGGACAATCAGTCACCCTCCCACTCCCCAACCTCGCAAGTAAAAAAAAATAGTGACCCGAACACCCACACACATATAAAGATATTTTAATTTCAACCTGGCTCTGTGCCCCCTCCTCTCCCACCCCACCCTCCTGACAAAATGCCAACCCACACCACACCCTCTAAACCACCCCCTTGGAGCCCTCCAAACCTGTAGGACTGGCTGAAGCATTAGTCTTACCACTCTGAACATATCCAACATTGCTCATAGACTGGCACTTTCTGCTGTTGATTTCATGCATCTCAAGGTCAAAAGCAGGAAGTACCTGCGAACAAGTTTTGAACATGTTCTTGGTGCTGGCTCAGAGGAGACAGAGTGATGGGGAGCAGCAGCACAGGCTTCCACCACTCAGTTTATCTAAGGGAGAGCAAAAAGGAGATAAGGGAAGAGGCAGGGTACAGATATTGGGGGTAAGTGAGGGGGGTAGGCAGATGCTGGGGAAGGAGGCAGATGTTGGGGAAGGGGGAGAAAGGAGGCAGGAGAGCGAATGCTGGGGAAGAAAAAAATGGAAGGTCGGTGGCAATTACGTGTATGATTAGGAAAGGAGGCATTATTTGGATGATGGTTGATGTAGAGAAGGAGATGGAGAGGACAGGATAGGAAGCAAAACAAGAAAATGAAACATAGAGTACACGGATAGGTGAAAGCTGAAATATGTGAGAAAAGCTACAGAGGAGTGAGAAGTGACCAATGAAGGGAAGAAACAGGAACCAAGAAGGAAAGAAACAGAGAGAAAGACAGTTTCCATTCTTGGTAGTGGCAGTGGTAAGCAATGGAGCTATGGTAGAAATGGCTCAGGGTTGGGATATACAAACAGCACAGAATGGGGAGACCCCCCTTCCCCACCCTCTGCCCAACTTCACAGGAGTGGAATTGGGCTGGCAAATGCTGAAAGAGGAAAGAGTGGATGCTGGGCAGAGGGTGGGGGGGGGGGGGAGAGAGAGAGAGAAAGGGGATACTGCTGGGCAGGGAGGGAGGAGGGAAATGCTAGGAAGAGCCGCCATTGCTGAAACTGGGAGCGCTATTCTAGAGCCACTGGCAGGAGGGAGTATTTTGCTGGGGCAACTACTGGTAGGTGAGTCGGGCAGTAGGGAGGAAGTACTCAAGGCTAAAGGTTCTTTTAGGGCACCGAGTACCCTTGCTCTGGCTCAGCAAGAGGAGTTAAGGGTTAAAAATGGGGGGAAACCCCTGGGCAATTGTGAAAAAGGCTCATGGCATTGTAGCCCCAGTGAGAACTGGTTTCAATTAAGAAGGAAGTGACAAGGAACAGGAGGAAACTACCGTGAAAAACTAAATGCATAAAGGAAACTTTGTATAAATTGATTTACCCATGCTTGATAAAGGAGCATTTCTCCTGAATTTTTGGTGTATTGTTATTACAAAGGCCTAAACCATGTTTCTTAATGAAATATATTGGCAAGCCCCTGATTTAAGTGACCTGTCTTTCTTTAAAAAAAACAAACCAAATAAAAAGGACTTTGCATCAAAACGTCAAAGTGACAAAAATGGAGTTGGATAACTTTCAAATATAACTGTGTGAAAGAACAATATAATAACGAATGGCACATAAGGAATCCAGTTACAGTAATAAGTATGGAACTGATCCTTTAGCTGAGTAGAAGAATCCTTAGTTTGGACCAATAAAGCTACAAATTCAAGAATGATGATAAAATAAACTTTTCTACAAGTGGAATATCCCAGTTAAGAGTACAATACAGTCCTCATTTCACTATTTTATCCAAAAAACCTGGTGTGAAACTGATTTCAAATGCATGACACACTATACGGAGTTCCAGTAGGCAACAGATTGATCTTTTACAGCAATGGATTCTTGGGTAATTGTCTTCTTTTTTTATGGGACCAACTTGAAACTTTTGCAACAATGTACTTCAGTTATTGAGACCACCAAGGTCCTGTCTTCAGATCTATTCACCCTAGACTTTTGGTGAGGCTGATCAGATAATACAAAACTTACCAGTGAAGATGAAATTATAATTATAAATGTGGCACATTGTGTTGTATTATTTGATGACCTGAAGAAGAACATGAAAGTTTACATACAGTTGATCAACTCAAAGGCATGTATTGTTGTAAAAGTACAAAGTTTCACTGAGTTTTATATAACCAATCAAAATGGTGACACCAAAGTTATAAAGGATATGGGAGCAAATTCTTGCATCTGGATCTTCTTGAATGCTATAGATATTTACGAAAGCAACTCACGCCAACATAGATTTTAACAGTCCTGGCGCAGGTGGTTCCGGTGGTGCCACAGGGGATGTTCTCAGTGATCACTCGGAAAGTGCTTTCAGTGCTGTCTGTACCACAGTGATCCTGAGGAGTAGAATATGTTTGTGAGTAACTAATTAGCTATCATTAACCCCAGTGTGAGTTACTGGCCACCAGTGTGAGCTACTGGCTTGATAATAACATTTATCAAAAGCATGCTTTTTTGAGTTAATGATGTTGAGACCCCTACACTCTTTTCTATCTTTAGTAATGTTTAGGACAGTATTTCAGTCCCTGGTATTAGGTCATATAGACTATTTTCCACTTAGTTCATGGGTCTTCCTGATAAAGTGATCAAAGTTACCCAACTCACTCAAAATGCTATAGCGTGTATATTGTCTTGCATGCCTCATTGGGATCACATAAGTCCGACTTTGCAGCAATTGCATTGGCTCCCAATCAAATGGAGGATAACGTTTAGATTGTTGGAAGTTATCCATAATTTATTACTTGCAGAAGATGCATGCATCTTAAAGGCTAAGTTGCTATGGCACATGCCAAAAAGGTTCACTATGCTCTGAGAGTGCTAATCTGCTTGAGCTACCCCCAGTTAGAGAGTATAAGAGAGCCACTATGTGTGCAAGAGCCTTTTCATGGGCTGCACCAGCCCTATGGAATTCCATTCCTGTGCAGTTTAGAAATGAGTCCATTTGTGCATTCAGGAAACAGTTAATGGGATTATTTTTTAAAGGGGCATATGGATAAGCTATGTTTTATATTTGGTACTGTGTAAATATGTGTTTCATTGTTTTTAATGTTTTAATATGTTTATATATGTACATGTTTTATGAATGTTATTTGAAATACATACTGGACTCATAGCTCTATCGGGAAGCTGCGGAATATAAGATGTATAAATAATTAAATAGTACTGCCAAATATAGGGACATGGGTTAACCTCAATTAAAAGTGATAAGGGACTACTTTAGTACTTACCTGGGCCAGGACATAGTCACAGTCACCACTGAAACTGTACCGCTTATCATCAAAGGTGATGTAATTCCCCTCTCCATAAACCATGCAGGTTCCCAGGCAGACATGTTTGGTGCATTTCCACTTTCTCTGTTTACATTCACTGTGCAGGAAAGAAGAACCCATCAGTCCTTTCCTTTATTTATATGCAGATGCAAAAATCACAAAGCAATTCAGTTTTGGTTGATCATTCTCAATAAATGCGAAACCCTATTAGTATTTTATTATTTTTCGGATGTTGATTAAAAACATGCCTGGTGCCAAGGAATTAGGAAGCGTGGGAAATCCCTCACAGCCCAGACCTTTCCTGATATGCTGATTTTCTTGCATATGGTTTCGAAGAGAAAGGAACGTTTACTTCCATTGATGATAATGAGGGAACATTATTTTTCATGTAGCAAGATAACTCGGTAATAGCAAATACTACAAGACAGATTTCATGATAAATTTTTCAAAAGCATAACAACTGGAAAATAATTTAACTTGGCAGAGGTCAAATCCTTCCATGCATTGATGTTTTAATCAAGCCATTACCTTTACCCCACCCCATACGCGATATATATATACTCACACACACTCTCTCAGTTTTCTCTCTCTCTCTCTCTCAAGACAGTTTCTTCCAACTCACACTTAAACCTCAGGTATTTGAGTCAATTTATTTCAAGCTAGAATCCTTCCTGTGCATGTGATTTTGGAACACTATAGCTGCTATGTGAAGAGCTGTTGAAATCATACCAGGTATTGCAGTGAATTTTAATCTTGTCCCCAGACTTGTAGGCAACCCCATTGTGAATGCATGGACATTTCTCCTCAGGAATGCAGCCTTCTTTGTCATTGAATACCAGCCCATCAGAGCACATACAGCCGGAAACACACTGAGTGCTGTACTGTTAAAAACAAAGAGAGTCCACAATATTAGAAGACATAATTTCAGAGGAGCAGAGATTTTGAACAACGGTATAATGGAGTTTGCTGAAAAGAAATGTCTGATCCACAGAGAATGTCTCTGATCTTCTTCTTCTTTATTGTATAGCACACATAAAAAACAAACCTCACATGTGAAAGTGCAATGCTGTCAACCAAGAAACAGCTTGTCATTTTGCTAAATGCAATGCTATCTTATCCAAACATAGCGGGTTGCTTCTTTCATACAGGTCGATCCAGTAAAGTGTGCTCCGTCGGAGCGCACTGTCACCCTGCTCTGGACGCGTGTTTTCCCTTACCCCTTATTCAGTAAGGGGAGGAAAACACGCGGCCCACCCGCGGCACGTAATAGCGCCCTCAACATGCAAATGCATGTTGATGGCCCTATTAGGTATTCCCGAGCGATCCAGTAAGTAAAATGTGCAGCCAAGCCGCACATTTTACTCTAAGAAATTAGCGCCGCCCAAAGGTCGGCGCTAATTTCTTCCGGCGCCAGGGAAGTGCACAGAAAAGCAGTAAAAACTGCTTTTCTGTGCACCCTCCGACTTAATATCATAGCGATATTAAGTCGGAGGTCCCCAAAAGTAAAAAAAAGTAAAAAAAAAAAATAAAAAAAATTTGAATTCGGCCCGCGGCTGTCGGGCCGAAAACCGGACGCTCAATTTTGCCGGCGTCCGGTTTCCGAGCCCGTGGCTGTCAGCGGGCTCGAGAACCGACGCCGGCAAAATTGAGCGTCGGCTGTCAAACCCGCTGACAGCCGCCGCTCCAGGCCAAAAGGAGGCGCTAGGGACGCGCTAGTGTCCCTAGCGCCTCCTTTTCCTCGTTTGCACCGCGTCGCCTAATTTAAATACTGGATCGCTCGCACCGGCGAGGGGCTGGTGCGCGCGCCAGGAGAGCGGGCGTTAGTCCGCTCTCCCACGGACTTTACTGGATCGGGCTGATAAGTAGCTAAACTTTGTATTTGACCTCAGTTGTTTAAGGAGACCAGCTTCTTAATTTTCAAAATATTTATTTACAGAGTAATTGAAGAATGCTGTAGACTATCACTGAGTCCTTTTGATATTACTGATTCAAATATTGATATAAAAAGAAGATAATTTAGAAGATAAGAAGACTGTTTTTAATGTATTTCCGCCCTGGAGGCGACTGTTCAGTTCCTTGTAAACCGGTGCGATATGTATTCTTTACAGGAACATCGGTATATAAAAATTAAAAATAAATAAATAAATAAATAATTCTTCTGTGAAGATAGAGATGAGATGAGATGTGTAGATTGATGGCTTACACCTTTGTCTAAGATGGTGCTTCTCTCAGACTGAGAGAGGGGGCAGATTCCCAAGATGCCCTGGGTTCAAAGGGGCATACTAATGAGTTAGGAAGTTAAGGTAAGGAAGAGGCATCCAATGGGATGAGAGGAAAGTGACCCTTTGTAATACCTATGATCTATAAAGTCTGAGATTACAAATGTCTTTCTAAGAGGCCTGAGTGACCGATATTGCCACAGGTCAGGAGATGGCAGTATGACACATAGGTTGCATGGCAGAACATTTCCCATCTGGTATTTATTTATTATATATGTATTTATTTATTTATTTATTTATACAGTTTTTCTATACCGTTGCACAGTAAAATTCCATCGCTACGGTTTACAATAAAATATTCTAAATAAATACATAGAAAATTTTACTAAAATCTTCATATGTCATTAAAACTAACTTAGTCTAGACAGGGTTAACTAAACTTAATAAAATTACATTAAAACAGCATAAAAGATAAAAGGTAGATCAGTAGATGCCACTATAATTAACCTTATACAAGCCCCAAAGTAGAAGTCTACAGCATGCAAATAATCTATAATGTCCACAGATCTTCAAAGAAAGTTTGATAAGTACAGATTGTCCTTGTACAGCGATTGAAGTCAGGATTCCAGTGGATAATCTCTCCAAACAAGAAACAGGACACGGTTTAAAGGAGGATGGGCATCCATTCTCTAGCCTAGCACACTGGTAGCATAACATAGAAACATAGAAACATAGAAACATAGAAATGACGGCAGAAGAAGACCGAATGGCCCATCCAGTCTGCCCAGCAAGCCTCACACATTTTTTCTCTCATTCTTATCTGTTACTCTTAGCTCCTTGTTCTATTCCCCTTCCACCCCCACCATTAATGTAGAGAGCAGTGATGGAGCTGCATGCAAGTGAAATATCTAGCTTGATTAGTTAGGGGTAGTAGGGGCAGTAACCGCCGCGATAAGCAAGCTACACCCATGCTTATTTGTTTTACCTAGACTATGTTGTACAGCTCTTGTTGGGTTTTTTTTTTCTTCTCCCCTGCTGTAGAAGCAGAGAGCCATGCTGGATATGCATTGAAAGTGAAGTATCAGGCACATTTGGTTGGGGTAGTAACCGCCGTAACAAGCCAGCTACTCCTCGCTTTGTGATTGTGAATCCTTTTTTTTCTTCACCCCTGTCGTTGAAGGTGCCGATGTTGTTAGGTTTGCACATTTTGTCAATGCAGACTTCGCCCATTATCACCCATCTCAGGCGATAGGCATAGGGGTGTTGTGTGGACCATTGCATAGCTGATGGACCCTGTATACCTACATTAGGTCTCTGCCCAGTAGGAGTAGGATTTGAACATCCTGATCTAGAGGTGGGATCAGCTCATCTATGGCTCTTAGATGCGGATGGTTTTGTGCAACTTCTGGTGTGGAGATTTCCATCCTGTTGTCTGGTATCTCATTGTATTCTTTGAGGGTGAGGAGGAATGTTCTGTTGCTTCCATCTATAGCTTCTCCCATATATCCATTCACTCTTCTGCAGTCTGTGCCACTCCCATGCATGTTTTCAATGTGTAGGGAGTATAATCTGCCTGTATGTCAAACAGATCAAAGAATTTGTTTCTGGATACAATCTGTTGCTCTACTCGTCTATGATCACATACGCCTTGACTGACTTTTCATGTTGTCCCTTGGGGTTTACCCAAGCAAGGACTATTTTAGAGCAAG
Source organism: Rhinatrema bivittatum (assembly GCF_901001135.1). NCBI lineage: Eukaryota > Metazoa > Chordata > Amphibia > Gymnophiona > Rhinatrematidae > Rhinatrema > Rhinatrema bivittatum. The sequence continues at coordinate 40,332,582 of NC_042631.1, read as the reverse complement.
ATCTTCCTTCCAGATTTTCTCAGCAAACCTTAGTGCACGTCAGATGTTGCCGTTCTCTCATCACCATCCTCCTTGAGATAGGGGAAGAAGTTTCTGGGCTATTAGATTTCATGGCATCTGGGTGCAAAGCTGTGACATATTTGTCACTGTCACACTCTGTGTACCGGAAGGATGCCTTTAATTGCTGCGAGAGGTGGCTTGATGAAGAATAGCATCTGTAATGGATTTCCTACTATTTAAGCAGACTATTCCATTCTGTCAAGGTTTGTCTCCAAAGCCACAACATTTCTTTAAAGGGTGAGGTTACTTGTGCAGAGAGTACTGCCTAAATGGGTCTTCTCTTGTTTCATTCATGATAGGAGTAGGGAAAGAAAATACAGGTATTGCAGAAGCCAACTCGGTCTTATACATAGAAATAGATTTTTTTAGCATCGCCATATCCTTTGGTTGTCTTTTGGAGTGGCTTGAATCAGCCTCATCTGGTAGGTTGAGCATGAATCCTGGATCATTCTTTACTCTTCTAGGTCCCATAAATACTGTGAAAAGACCAGCAAAGGAGAAAACGCAACACCAGCCTATGGCAGTTTATTCAAGATTGGTTTTAGTCCCAGGGCAGTGTCTGAATAGCTAAGACCCAAGAAATATGAGTCTATCTTGGCTGTCTTCAGCTTCAGTAGAAGATCCCTGAATTTTAGCAGCTTTGTCTCGATTTGAGATTCTTGGGAAGTTCTCACCCTTCTTGAGAAGTGTACTCTGAATCACTTCTGGGCTGCTGTAGCACTGTTTCAGTTTTTCCATATCACTTCTAGGTCACTGAGAGGTCATCTGTGTGTACTGATTTCAGCCTCTTTGTGCGTTCTGAGGATTCGATCCTCCAAGCATTTTATCAACATGTTGATTTCTTCACTTGCGGTGATGCCCAAGTCCTGGATAGTGTCTCTGAAGGAAGATCGCTATGTTCTGTAGCTCTCTGGACTATCGTCATACTTGGTGAGCTCTGTGTTGACAAGCTCAAGTGAATCATGTATTTGGCTAATTCTGATGAATCTGATGTTTCAATCATTGTTTGAGATGCTTGTGGTGTGTCTCCATGAGAGGCAAATCTTTCCTTTTCCTTTGCAGTAACAGCTTTAGGTATTGAGTTGGGATGAGGTTGACCAGGAACCCCAGATTCATGCAAATCACGTGTGACAGGTGCATTTGTTGGTGGTGTTCTCTCCAACATGTCCTGAACCTAATTTGTGTGGGCTGTTAGGTATTGAGCTTGGAATAAAATATCTTTTTCTGTGCATGTGCCCATGCCATGAGCCAACAGTAGGATATCAGTTTGTATGCGAATGTGTGGTGTCCCATTTTGTTGGCCAGAGTTTGGGGTGCTGCACATGTGGAACTGAACTCTATCAGGTGTAGTGTCTGCTTCTTGGTGAATTTGTCCTGCTCCTGTGTTTTATGTCTCTTCTGTTTCAGGTGGCAAGAGTGAACAGGTTTAATTTTATTTATTTATTTGAGAAGCATTTATTACTCGCTCTTCCTACTTTCAGGGTGGGGTACATTATAAACATATAAGAAGAACAAGATCATATAACACATTACATATTCTTGAATAAGGGAACATAGCCTATCATATGACAACATATTAAAGACATAGGTGTTAATTTCAACAAAACAGAAGAGCTAATAGGGGGCCTAAAATAGGATATCACGGATTCGCAGAGGTAGAGAGATGTTGGGGGCTATCCATTATCACTTAGGTTTGGGAATGCTTTTCTGAAGAGGAAAGTTTTTTGTGCTTTTTTAAAGAATATTGTTTCCCGGAGGCATCTTATTTCCTTTGGTAAGCTGTTCCATTGGCGAGGACCTGCAGAGAAGAAAACACTCTCTCTGGTTTCATCAAGGTGGGAGAGCTTTGGAGACGGGACACCTACATAAGAACATAAGAACATGCCATACTGGGTCAGACCAAGGGTCCATCAAGCCCAGCATCCTGTTTCCAACAGTGGCCAATCCAGGCCATAAGAACCTGGCAAGTACCCAAAAACAGTTTGTTCCATGTTACCGTTGCTAGTAATAGCAGTGGCTATTCTCTAAGTCAACTTAATTAATAGCAGGTAATGGACTTCTCCTCCAAGAACTTATCCAATCCTTTTTTAAACACAGCTAAACTAACTGCACTAACCACATCCTCTGGCAACAAATTCCAGAGTTTAATTGTGCGTTGAGTAAAAAAGAACTTTCTCCGATTAGTTTTAAATGTGCCACATGCTAACTTCATGGCGTGCCCCCTAGTCTTTCTATTATCCGAAAGAGTAAATAACTGATTCACATCTACCCATTCTAGACCTCTCATGATTAATAACATTAGGTTTGCTGACCTGAGGGACCGGGAGGAAGTGTGGATTTTTAGTATTGAGGAGATCCAGGGGGAGTGCAAGTTGTAAATAGTTGAGTGTATGATCATGGCAAGCTTGTATTGTAAATGGTATGCGATTGGAAGCCAGTGCAATGTTTTCAAGGACAGGAGTGATGTGTTCATAAATGGGAGTGCCAGTTAAAGGTCTTACTGCCGAGTTTTGTATGATCTGCAATGGATGGATAGAATATAGTGGGAGACCTATTAGGAGAGAGTTACAATAGTGAAAACCAGAGAATAAAGAAGACTGAAGGACAGTCTGGAAATCAGTGTTCAAGAAGGGACTTGAGGTGACGGAGTAGCCGTCGCTTCTAAAAGGATGAGTTGGTAATGGTTCTTATATGGTTACGCAGAGAGAGAGAGAGGGGTCGATGGTGACTCCCAAGTTACGTAGATTGGTCTAAGACATAGTGAGGTAGATATTGAGCCGCTATGTGGCTAGCATCATTTTTAAATTTCCAGTCAATTGGTTGGGGCAAATGGGATCACTCCTGCCCATTCCATTCTAAAGATCCCATTGAACGGGGTATGTGGGTGCCGGGGAGGAGTCCCTGGCCCGTGCAAATTAAGCTTTCTAAGGATCGGAGCGGGTGGGCAGAGGGTATTTATTTGGTTTAGATTTTTATATTCCCCGTGCTTTTGCCATGGGTAGCTGTCCTGTGCATATTTTTGAAAATACAAATTACTCATTCTGTTTGCATTCCCACCATAAACCCACCACTGGCAACACCTTTGCACTGTGCCCCCTAAAAGAACACGTATAGAATAACACGCGTACTTTTAATTCAGGATGTATTCAGCTAAACTGGCTGTTTGAAAATTGCTAGATAAAAATACCTATGTGAAAAGTTTTCACACGAATTGCATATTCCATATTTCTGTCAGAATTGTTCTCCTCTAAATGAAATGCTCCGATCACCTTAACCTACTTTCTCTTGTCATAAATGTTCCAGTTTAATCCACACTTTCTACATGCAGGAGCTAAGTTCACTAAATACTCTAACAGTTCTTTTTCATACTTCAGTTAACAAAATGATACTTACACAGTGCATTTCTAAATTTTGGCAGCTCTTCTGGCACTCAGAACCCTTGGTTCCCACTGGGGCATTGGTGCAATTAAAGTATATCTTGGGAGGAGTGCATTCTGAAGAAAAAAATATGGTAAGATATCGGCTTGCATTCGGTATTCAGTAGAAATGAAACAAGTTACTTCATGTATTTAGATTTATCTTGCACCTTTTCATTGGTGGTTCAAAGTGAGTTACATTCAGGTTCAGTAGGTATTTCCCTACCTCAGAGGACTTACAATTGGGCCGATACAGTAAAGTGCGCTCCAGTGGAGCGCACTGTTAGCCCGTGTTTGGCCGCGCGTTTTCGATGCACTATATTTATCCCTTATACAGTAAGGGGTAATAGCGCATCGAAAATGCACAGCCAACATCCCCGAAACTAATAGCGCCCGCAACATGCAAATGCATGTTGATGGGCCTATTAGTCATTCCCGCGCGATCCAGAAAGTAAAATGTGCAGCCAAGCCGGCGTCCATTTTCCGAACCCATGGCTGTCAGTGGGTCAAGAACCGACGCCGGTAAAATTGAGCGTCAGCTGTCAAACCCACTGACAGCCGCCACTTCTGTCAAAAAGGAGGCGCTAGGGACGCTAGTGTCCCTAGCGCCTCCTTTTACCACAGGCCCTCATTTACATAAATTTATTTACTGGATCGCACGCCAGGGAGAGTGGGCGTTCGCCCGCTCTCCTGCGAAGTTTTCTGTTTCGGCCTGAATCTATTTAGTAAGCCGCAGGATTTTCCCTGGTTGGGGGGGGGGAGTGGGGAGGGGATACCTCATGATTCAGTAACCTGCAGTACTGAAGATTTGTGAATGCCAAGGTCTTATCCCCATTGTTAAAATACCACTGGGAAACACAATGTGCTCAGGCTAACCCGACAGTATGCCACACAGTGCTAGCCCCGTATCTCAAGGTTGCCATCTTTTAAAGGGGCCAAACTGGCCCCTATAAGCCCCCTCCCTCCAGGTACAATTTCAAAATTAACCTGGTGGTCCAGTGGGCCAAGAGTCCTGGCCTTAGCTTCCCCCTTCCTGCGCTCCCCTCTTTCTGGCAAAAAAAAAAAAAAAAGTGAAAAGTAAAGGGCCCTCACCCCCTAACTCAAAGCTCTGCAGGCGGGAGTGAGAGTGTATCTCTGTCTGCAGGACAAAGAGAGATCTTTTCTTAACAGCTGCAGTGACTCTGACCTGGTCGAACAACAGACTTTCTTTAGTGTCTCTCTGATTGTGTGGAAAAAGTATACACTGACTACATACAATGTATGTGTGAGATTCTTTATCCACAAACTGTGTCCGCTACTATTGTAAGTCTATATAGTCATAGTCAGCAAGCAGCCAGGGTGGAGCTGTTGCATTCACCACCCGCGGAACCCCCATACCGGCTCCTTCCACTCGGCTACGCCTCCGGGCCCTGCCTGGGATGTCAGCTGCCACGGCCTGCCTCTCCAATTCCTCTCCGCTCGCACCCACCGACGCCGAGGCCTCCGCGGCCTCGCCAGAGCATGAGTCACCGCCAGCTTCCGGCTCCGCCCGGGGTTCCCCCTAGGCGTGCGCAGCACCAGCAGCTATTTAAAGGGCCATCGGTGGGAAACCTGGGACCGCCCCGGAGGATGACATCATCAGCGCAGGACTATATAAGGCTCCCTCGGGCCGTACCCAGACAGCTTGGCAACAAGTCTCCTGCGCTGCTTTTCTCAGGATCCTGCACTTCACCTTGAAGGACTTCTGTTCCAGTACCTGACTCCTGTTCCAGTGCCTGATTCCTCTTCCTGTGGCTGACTCCCACTCCAGGACCAGGCCTTGCACCCCTCTTCCTGGAGTCTTTTCTGACGGATCTCTTGGCTCTGAACCCCAGACTGGACCTCACTCTGCTCGTCTGCTGCCTGCCTCTGAACCTCAGACTGGACCTCACTCTGCTCGTCTGCCACCTGCCTCTGAACCTCAGACTGGATCTCACTCTGCTCGTCTGCCGCCTGCCTCTGACCCTTGGACTGGACCTCACTCTGCTCGTCTGCTGCCTTCCTCTGAACCTCGGACTGGACCTTACTCTGCTCATCTACCCTGCGGTGGGATCGAGGCTCTTGGCCATCCCTGACTAATCTGCCCTCCGACTTTAGGCAGGCGCCCGCCTCCTACTGCTGGCTCCTGAACTCTGCCTGTCTTGTCTTGCCTGCCAGCCTTCTGACACCAACCGCTCCCCGCTCCAGTTCCAGGACCCGGCACCTATACCACGCCACAGGGGGCCCACCTAAGTCCAGCTGGTCCTGGCACCCAAGGGCTCAACCCGCAGGGAACATGGACTGGTATTGGCGAAGCTCCAGCCGGCCCCGTTTTCCTCTGGCCTCGCCTCCTGACTTTGGGGACCTGTGGGTGTTTACCCTCTCAGGTAGCATCAACCCCAACTCAGGCTAGGGGTCCACAGACCACGCCGTGGTTTCTACAGGGGCATGCTTCGTAACAAAAGTGACTACCTGTTCTTCTATGTGTGTCCACACTAGTACTGACTGCAAGTGACTGAATGCTTCAAATTCTATCATGCCACAGGGAGGAAAATACAGAAGTGTCACTAGTGGGAGCATCAATAGCAAAGAAAGAGAAAACATTGTTCATTCTCCTTCACAGGTGGACTTCTCTTTTGTTTGCAAGTTTTGCATAGGAGTCTTGGGAAAGTTGTAGAGAGTGTAGTCAAGGGGTGAACTGGGGGAGCTCTCAGTGAACTGATGCTTGGAAGGATGCACACAAGTATTTTCATAAGCACATACATCAGCCAGCCTTATAAAATGCCTTCCCCTGTGCAGAAACCAAGGGTTATGTGCATGTTATAATTTTTGTGTGTATAAAATATATGCACAAACTGTTATAAAATAGGTATACAAACTATGTTGATCATTGCATTAAAAAAAAAAATGTGCGCATAATGAAACTTACACTCATACCTTTGGGGCAAAAATATGCAGTATTTTATAAACTGTGCGGCTTCTGCTCTACAGTTTATAAAATAGTGTAATAACCTTAGGCAAACTTACTTATGTGTGTATGTACTGACTAATCACACTATTGAAAATTATCCTCCTCATTCCTAATTCCAGTGATTGGATGCAAAATCAAGGCCCTTATCTCATATTAAAGACACTAAACTTTCTAGACTCATTTTAGCTCCAGAGAGGCTTTTTTTGCCCTGTGTTCACTTAAAATAATTTATCAAACTGAATATTATGAGATAGTGTTCAGACCAAGGGAACATGATGGAAATGAAGTCTTGGGACTGACCACTTAAAGTGACATCTAAGTGTCAACTTAAATCTCTCATAATGATCGGTCTAGAAGATGTCACAATCACCTCAGTAGTACTCTCTATTAGATTGCCGTATCCCCTGGTGAGTGGGTGACCACCTTGATATCTATGCGTTCTAGGCCCCCAAGTCTAATAAACACCCAACAGGCTGTTGAATAGGTTTTCCAAACAACAGAAGAATGGAGTGGTATAGAACTGCAATATCTCTTTCTCCCTCCTTCCCCTTCCTTTTTCCAATCCTTGGTTGATGAAGAATCTAAGATCCAGATGAGCACTTGGTATAGGTCACTAGTGAGACCCCCAATTCAAATACAAGCTACAAAAATTATACAAGGCCAGCAATACCACCTTGCAAAGAGAAATTTAAGACACTCATATACTTGCTGAAGGTAAGAATGGATAAAACGTATATGATAGAAACATTCAAATGTGTAACATGAAATTTTCCATAGAAAAGGACAAGAGATCGTGATCAGAAGTTACAGGGAGGCAGGTACAAAGAAAATATGATTTAAAAAAATGTATTTACTGAAAACTTAAAGTTATAGATGACTGTCATAACCTATCATATCTTTTGTCTTTGAAATTAGGAAACTGATAGACTTTGACAATCGAGAGGAGTTCATATCTTCATAGCAGCAACCTTCAAGTTTACCCCTGAAGAAGATTGACCTTTCGAAACGCTATCGCCTCGGGTTTGATGTTGGAAATTATACAAAACCTCAGCTGGCTGCATTTCAGAGACTGGAACATCGACACCGTATTTGTGCACTCCAAAGCTCCTACTTCCTTTGGACTTAAGATGTACTTTTGAGCACTTTAAAGCCAGTATGGACCTAAGATAAGTACCTGTTTTTTTGCTTATTTATTTTTAGTTGCATATTAAAATTCTAAAAAAAACAGATGGTTGATTAATTCGATCCACAGTCAAAAGAGCAATAATTGAAACTATTCAAGCAGTCCTGGTGCTTTGTATATCAGATCTTTTTAACAAAATACGGTGTGTCTAAATATATAGCACTGTACCTAATTTGTGAGAGTGAAATTATTCATGTGATATTCGGAACAGCCTACCAGAAGAGGTAGTGATGACCAAAAACATGAGACAGACACAGCACAGAGGTGAGTAACAGGTATAAGAAATGAGGGGGTTAAGACATCAGTACAGACTTGTAAGAACCAAAAAAGAAAACAAGTCTGAAATAGCCTGTCAGCGGAGGCACTGCATGCCAGCCCTGCAATAGAATTTAAACATGACTGGGACAGCTATAGAGTGTAGTGGTAAGGCCAGGAGGATTCATCTACCCAAAATGACACAGAACAAGAGAGGTAGAAAACGGTCAGCTACTAGAAGGTCAGTATTCAGCAGTATGGATATTCAGTAAGAACATAAGAACATGCCATACTGGGTCAGACCAAGGGTCCATCAAGCCCAGCATCCTGTTTCCAACAGTGGCCAATCCAGGTCATAAGAACCTGGCAAGTACCCAAACACTAAGTAGAGTGTTGCTGGTTAGGCACTCACTGAATATAGCCAGTCAAAGTCCTAGTTAGCTGGAAAAACATTAGGACTGCTCTCAAGCATGACCAGAAGTAGCCGTATAAGTTATATGGTAACTCTGAAAATCAGAATTAACTACACAAGTTATCTGGCTAACTTAATTCTGCCCCCAGAATGCCTCCAACTCGTCCAGCAAAACATTTAACTGGATAAGTTAGTGGTGGTCAGAGTAGTGGGAAATGTTAAACTGACAGTTTGTCTGGCTAAGTCCTGAATTTAGCCGGACTATTTGAATATTTACCCAAAGTTGCTATTTAAATAAAACCTATGTTCCTGACTGATCATTAATGAGCAGAAAGATTCCCATCATTTAGGAATACTGAAATTGCAAATTTCTTATGAAAATCTCTCCTCATTTGTGTGAGTAGTACAAAGAAACTATGTTTGACCCATGATGAATTGCGTTTATGGCATCTAAGGGCAATTTTCAAAGCCAGTTCTATGGGTAAAGCAGCATTTCACTAGGGGCGTGCATGCTCCCTTTTTTCTTTTTTTTTTGTTTTGTTTGTTTTCTTTCAGCTTTTCAAATAGCAACACCAAAATTATTTAGTGTGCCTCTTTCACATATAGAAACAAAGGCAAACACCATAAAAATGTGAACTGAAACAACATATTGTTGTTTCAGATTAATGCACATCCCTTCTTGTTAGCTGTGGAAATGAGCATCTTTGAAAATTGCCCAGCCTCAATGTGGGTAGAAATATGTGCATTGTAAAACAGACATTCCCACGGGTGCGGTTAGGTTGGGAGAGGCAACTGCATGCATCGTTTTGCATTTTCAAAGCCACGTGCATGGGGTTCTCCCGAAAAGTATGCGCAGGAAATGCTGACACAAATCTCGGCAGGTACTTTTTCCTAAAGCAAAGGGCAAGCCTGCTCTTACTTTCCCGTTCAAAACTGGTGCGAAGCCTGCTGGTAGAAATCCCTGTGGGGTTTGCTCCAATGCAAGAAGTTTTGAAAACTTCATCCTTTATGAATGCACGTTTTAAAAATCTGTTGAGGTTAATTTGACTCTGTATGCGATATTTTGCCTTGGCTGCAAGAGTCCCAGTGCTCTTCTAAGGCCACTGGCCCCTGAAAAAGCTGCTTTCCTCAGCCACTGACTTGGTGACATTGAACACATAGACTGGCTACACTGGATTTTGTATCATTGATTTCCAGTTCCAGGATGTGCATACATTTCTAAACACAAATAAAGAAATGTATTTTATTCTCCCCACAAGTTTATCTAATAACTGATCAAGTAAAGGTTTGTATTTGATGATTTTTAAGCCTATGCATGATATGCATTTGGGGGTAGATTTTCAAAAAGGGCGCCCTCGCGTACTTTTGTAGGCGCATCAGGCGCAAACAAAAGTACGCTGGATTTTAGTAGATACGCGCGTAGCCGGCACGCGCCGAGCCACGCAGCCTACCTCCGTTCCCTCCAAGGCCGCTCCGAAATCGGAGTGGCCTCGGAGGAAATTCGCTAACGCCCTCCCCTCACCTTCCCCTCCCTTCCTCTACCTAACCCACCCCCCCGGCCCTGTCTAAACCCCCCCTACCTTTGTTGGGGGATTTACGCCTCCCAGAGGGAGAAGTAAATTCCCGCGCGCCAGCGGGCCGCTGGCGCGCCTAGATGCAACCCAGGGGCGGTTCCGGAGGGCGCGGACACGCCCCGGACCGCCTCGCCCCAAAAACGGCGCGCCGCTCGGCCCTGCCCCCGACACGCCCCCCTCGGAAAACCCCGGGACTTACGTGAGTCCCGGGGTTCTGCGCGCGCCGGCAGGCCTATGTAAAATAGGCGCACCGGCGCGCAAGCCCTGCTCACGTAAATCCGCCCGGATTTACGCGAGCAGGGCTCTTAAAATCCGCCCCTTAGTGTATTATTTATTATTATTATATACTGGCATTCAATCTGAGATATCACATCAGTTTACATTCAGGTACTGTAGGTATTTCACTATCCCCAGAGGGCTTACAATCTAGATTTTTGTACCTGAGGCAATGGAGGATAAAGTGACTTGCCCAAGGTCACAAGGAATGACAGCAGAATTCAAACGTTGCTCTCCTGGTTTGTAGCCCACTGCTCTAACCACTAGGCTATTCCTCCTCCTATCACTGCTCTAACCACTAGGCTATTCCTCCTCGTATTAATGTTGGTGTTGTATTTCCATTAACTTGCACAAAGTGTGGGGGAGGATTGGCCAGATAAAGATTTCTCTTACCTGTTGAGGGATCATGTCCAATACAGCTTAGCCTTCCGCTATGGCAGGTGCTGTAAAAGAAGAAGAGATATCAGGAGCTTGATTGGAAACCTCTTTCTTCCTTCATGGGGCCTCATATAACCACTGCTGCATAGCAGATGTATTTAGGTGAAAATATTAATATATAAATCTTAGAAAACACAACATTTAAAACAGATCCGGTTTGCAAACCAAAGTATACAATTTTATCTCTGGGCCTCTTGGTAGGTTTCTAAAGTTAATTATTTGGACAGCTTAGACTCCATAACCACCATGCTAATGATCCCTTAACCTTTCTGTAAATGTTTTACGACTCTTAATCATTAAGCAGGAATTCTGTAGCATGCCCTATAGTATCACAAGCTGTATATAGTTAGTATGCAGCTCATGTATATCATTAGTATGCAACTCATGACCATGTAAGCACTCATGACTGTATATAGTTAGTATACAGCTCATGACTTGCTTTGGTCTTTTGCAGTGTGCAGAATCTTGACCTGCAGCAATTTTTCTCATGTCACAGAAAAAGATAGTCGAGCTGGCTCAGGTCTGTCCCATTGGGATTCATTACTAAACATGATTTATTGCACGCCTCTTAATTTCACCGAGTTGAAGCTTATGAGCAAAGTTAATTCCCGTCATGACCCTTTTAGAGGCCAGAGTGAACCTGCAGTGCTGTCCAGTTAAAACTGATGGGTACCCATGCTTTTTGGACACAGCAGACAGACACTGTTTTTCTGGAAGTCTGGAAGGTGCGGTTAGGCAGTCCCTGTTTTCCACCCATTGCAGGCATGGATTCGTCAATAAACTGGACCTATGAGTCCTTGCATAGAGAAAGTAAAGCCAGGAGAATAGGGACTACTATACGCGATGAATAATGGAGGAAAAAAGGGGAACGCTAGGGACCCAATAAGGGTGGTAAATGAGGGTATTGGGGATCAAGGGGAGCAACTGTGCAGTCTAACAGGGGCGACTTGGAAGTCTGTGAGATAAGGGTGTACGATGGCATTGTGCAAGGGAAAGCAGGAAGAACTGTAGGTAAAGGGAGGATGGGGCAGAAAAGGCAGAAAAAGGCACGAGAGAGGAAAAAAGGGAAGTGGAAGTATGGTAGAAGGAAAGTGTGAAGTGTGGGTTAAGATATTCAGAGTCATTTGGTGTCCGTGATTATTCATGTGCTGTGCATGTGGTGGCATTCAGAGACACTGCTATTGCTTCTCATGGAGCTGCACAGCTCAGAATGGGCAGATGAAGTACTTTTGTTATTCATATGACAGGTAACTTGCATGGGCTTGGGAGAGAAAAGCCTTTTGCAACATGATTATCTTCTGCACAACCCGAGGATAAAGGTGGGGGCAATAACTAAATCTCTATAGAGGCCCTTCCAGGTTTAGTACATTTTCACTGCCATAGAAGTAAAGGCCTTGATGAGACCTGAACCTGGACCCATAGCACCTCTAATTTAGGATAAAGCACTGAAAAGGGGGAACCACTACATTATCTTGTATTAAGAATTCATATTGTATAATATTCTACTTAAATATATCTTGTCACCTTTGTTTAAAATGATGCTAGCAAAATAGTTTTAGAAAATTCCGGAGCCCTATCTATTGATTTAGCCCTTAAGCACAAACATTTCATAGCATTTTTTCACCTGCACAATGGTTTCCCTTCCAGAAGTTGTAAAACAAATTACCATCTTGGTATGCAAAACTCTGTGAAAGTTTTTCCTAATTCAACAAAATTCCCATATCACTTTTTGCAGATGCTATAGCTTGCACATTTTTTTTCTGTGCATTTTTCTCTCCTGAGGTTTCAGGAAATTAAAATCTTGGGCAAAAGATGTGCAGTGCTATTACAAATCTATTTTAGCACTCTGACTTGCAGGCATTTTTGCACTTTATGATGCTGTTTTTTTGCCTGAAACTGAAATCTGGTCCTCGAGCAGTGCTACAGTTAGGCATAAGTGACTGTAGGCAGGGTCTGCTTACTTTTTTTCATAAGGTATGCAAGAGTACAGACTTTGGTAGACGTCTCCCAGAAGATCCAGAATACTTGGGCTGTCCAGCCTCCCTCTTGGTTATACAGAGCAGGCCCACATACCACAAGGGCTCAGAAAAAGCAAACCTACTCTCTGACCCCCATGGCAGAGCCTACTTCTGTTCCTCCTCCTCCTCCCCATGCTGTGCTTCTATGTTGTGTTTCCCAGCAGCACAGCCCGGTGGTTCATCAGCATCGTACCTGAATGTGTACTACCACTGAGAGAGGCTGAGGTCAAAACCTGAAAAATAGGAAGTGGGACTTGGCTAGTCTGGATCACAAGTACCTGGTAGATCCCAAAGAGTAGATCCAATAAAGCCTTGGCTTACCCTGAGTCTACATGGCTAATAATTGTCTATGGAGTTTTCCTCCAGAGACAATTATGTCCAAACCCCTTTTAAATCCATTTATTTTAGATGCCTTGACCACAATCTCTGGCAACAAATTCCACAGTGTAATTGTGCATTGATTGAAAAAAAAATACATTTTCCAATGTGTTTAAAATCTGCTGCTTGCTTCGCTTGCACACCTTGTGCAAATTCCAATAAGTTCCATAACTTGGCTTCTGGTGACTCGCTCAAGTTTAAACCAGGCATTTAGTCAATGCCCTTTCCTTCCTTTAACTTAACATTCTGCAATCTATATGGCAATCAAGTACAGCCTCAGCAGTAACCTGACCATAATAGTGACAATTTATTTAAAGGAATTTCACGAAGGCAACAGATCAATTACCTTGACTTATAATTTCAAAATGGCAGGCACACCAGGGTTTTCCAGAACATTATCTTACCAGAGCATGCCGTCGTCAACAAAGCTGTACCCAACAGGCACAACGTCTCCCTTGTGATAACAGGAGCAGAGAACCGAGGGTACACAAGTATCATTAGCATCCAAATATCGCCCACCCTTACAGGTGCAGCCGTCAACGGGAGTAAACTGAATGTCACAGGTGATGTCATGTTCGCTCAGGGATCGGCAGGTAGGTTCACAGGAAGTGACAACGTATTTGTACTGGAAGGATTCAGGACATGTAGTATATTTATCTGGCGAAAGAAAGAATTAACAGAATTCATCTTGTACTGTTTAGTGCATGGGGGATCTGTGTACTGCATGTATAGTGATTAAATCTGAAAAAGATTTTTTATTGAAAACATTGACCAGCTCAAGTTAAAAAAAAACAAACCAGTTAATAGTCAATAGAAGAGCTCCATTTTCTCCTTTAATTAAACAATCATAGCATTGTTCTTGTATTAAATTTAAAGGCTGCTTACTTCTCCCTTCTTTTTCCCCTCCTGTTTTCAGATTGCTTTCTGCTATTCCATCATGAACTTTAATATCCCCTTCCTGTTCCCGTCTTGAGTATGTTATATTTTCATGTACAATATTCTTGCTGTTTGCCTAGCTACTCTTTGCTTTGATCATCTCCTCTGCTGGGTTCAGGAAACTTACAGATACAGATCCTTAATCCTGTGGAAGACAGGAAAGCTGTACCTCTGTTTCAGTCAACTCAGCGGCTTTATTCTCAGGAACATAAACTTCTATAGGGCAGATTTCCATAAAGCTAACTTTTCTTCTAATTTCTTCCTAGAACACAAATGGAAGGCCCACAAACCAAGGGCAGAAAGTGGCTCCTATGCAGGCCCGGCGCGACAGGGCCTGCATACCGTGCATTTGCATGGGGCGGCACACTTAGGGGGGGCAGTGGCACTAGGTCAGCTGGCTGGTGACCTGGTGGAGTCCGAGCGGCAGGGAACAAAATCAGTCACAGTCCCCGATGGTGTGTGCAGGCAGAAGTGTGCCCTGAGGGGAGGGGAGGGCGGAAGCATGCGGTGCCAACATAGCAAATGTCCAAAAATAATTGCTTATCTGAGTTGCAGCAGGGCCAGCAAGAGAAGAATCTGCAGCACTGCTTAACAAGAGAAGGCACTGAAGCAACAGTAACTGCCACTTTTTTTTTTTATTTCAGTTCCTTCCTTGTTGCTCTGCACCAAGGGTCAGCCCACATGATCCCACTGACCTCACAGGCAGCCAATGGCTAGAACTGGCAGGGGCTGCACCAGCAGGAGAGGGAGGGAGGTACAACGTATCTGCGCAGAAGAAGGTAGGAGCTGGTCAGAAGGAAGCTGCACTGTGTGTCCTGTCAGCCTGCATGGGTCTGGGGGTCACAGCAAGCGGCAAAGAGGAGGAAGGCACCATAGAAGCAGCTTTGCTTTGGGCAGAAGAGAGGGGCGGAGGTGTCATCCTGTGTGGAGCTGGAAAAGGCAACCTGAAACAGAGTATTGAGGTGAGGGAGGAAGGAAGGGGGCAGAGAGAAAACTGAATGGGGCATTGAACTGGGGATGGGGCAGGGAGCAAACTAGGGCATTAAGCAGAGGGGGAATGGAACAAACTGGACTAAGCATTAAGCTGGGGGAGGGGGTCACGGAGCAAACTGGGCAGGGCATTGAGCGGAGGGAGGGAGGGGGTCAGGAAGCAAACTGGGTATTTAGGTGACGGGGTAGAGCCTGGGAATGGGGGGAGTAAGCCGGGAGTTGAGGTAGGGGAGATAGAGTCTGAGCCAGGTGAGAAGAAATGTTGGGGGCTGAGGGGTGTTTTAAGAGGGTCGGATTTAAAATTATGGCGCCCATAGGCGGAGAACCGGGGGTGGAAGATTTTGTCCCCAGAAATCGGACAGCCGCAGAGGGAGTCCCAGTTTGTGGGTACCTTCAGAATTTGGCGCCCGAGGCATGTGCCTATGTTGCCTACACCTGACGTAATTTTACAGCACTCCTGGGGGAATTCTGCATCTTTGAGTAGTAAATCAAATATAATACAAAAAATGAATTATTACTCAAAGAGCATGATTGATTTGTGCTTTGAGTTTAAAATATTGATTATGCATTGAATGTGCTGGAGGCTGGCGGTTTGGCTGTTTGTAAGTTGTAATTTGTGGTCGCCTATTCTGTATTTGGTGTCGGTCTCTCTGTGTTCTGCACGTGTGATGGAGGCAGCTGATGTATTCTGCTAGTGTGTAGGGGTCTGTAGCGGTCTTGGGCATTGTGTTTTCTCAACAGGATGAGTATTATTTTGTAGTTCCTGGTGTCATTTTTGCAGTGCTGCTCTTCCATAGGTAGCGTTGATGCCGTGTGAATCCAGCGTCTTAGTATTGCTATGATATGCAGATCTGAGGTTGGCTGCCTATGTCCTGAGTGTTTGTCTTCTTTTTGCAGGATTTTGTATTATTTCACAATATCAACGTGCCTGGCAGGGGTGGATTCCGGGTAAAGGTCGGCCCGGGGATTTTCCGCCCAGGCTGGCCCAGGAGATACCTCGTGGACTGCCGAGCACGGCTCTGTCGCGGCCGGGCTCGGCAGACCACGTGACCAGAGCAACCGGCCCACCGGGGGGATGCCCGATCCCCCGATAGGCCAGTCTGCCCCTGGTGCCTGGTAGTGGAGGGCTTTTGTGGTTCTGTTACTTAGATGACACCAGAATTTGAAAATGTATTTTTGTATGGTGAATTGTACGGGGAAATATCCTGCACTGCTCCCTTCTCTTTCTATTGTATGTTTGGTTATTGGAAAAATGCTTAAGTGTTGGAACACAGAATCAGGCGGGGCGGGGGGGGGGGGCGGGAATGGGGCAGCTCAATCGTTCGCATGGGGGTGGGGAGATGGGGACAGTACAATCATTATTCGCATGGCCGTTCTGCTGGCACACACGAGGCACAACCTCTGATGGAAAATCAATCCCACTGGCATTAGTGTCCACCCATCTTGCAATTCTAGAGGTCTGACACTGTACAAATAAGGTTCACTGATGCCATTTTCAATTATTTTTGCAAAGAAATTAAAGGGAAAGTATGCTAAAACTAGTCTTTGTAAATTAAATATGTTTATTTTAAATGATTTACAAGAAGGGTTTGGGGGGAAAAATCCATCAGGCAATTTTAGGACTTACCACAGACATCAGCCCTCCATTGTGTCAATAAGATCCCTTTGGCGGCACAGGCTCGGACATAGGATGAAATAGCAGCACACATGCAGGTCTCGCTCTTCATGCAGATACAAGTGTCAAAAACACAGTTCTGGAGAGAGATAAACCAGTCAGCTCAATTTATAAATCACTAGGAAATCCAACCCCAGGAATGTCAAAATGTCCATTCCTTTGTGCTACAAGAATCCCAGAATGTTCCAATTCTGCTAATCATTTTCTTCCTGTCTTCACATTTTGTAAAAAAAAAAAAAAAAAAAAGTTTGTTTCCATTACCAATGAAAATGAATTCCAGCTTTCTGAGAAATGACTGAGTGTTAATTTGATATTTTGAGAAAGGGAGACATGATCAACTAGTTTTGTTGTTTGAGTGAAACAATGGAAACAATTATCAGTAAGTACTACTTTTGTACCCAATATGCTTTTTTGTAAGAGAAACTACCTGGGTAGTTTTTCTTTGAAAATTTGCTTAGAGGATGAACTAGCTGGCTAATGCAGGAGTTAAACAACAATCAAGAGCAAAAGCTCTGTCGCTGGACAATTGAAAAAAATTTTTTGAAAATGTAATGTTATTTTTCTAGTGTTTTTAATTGAAATATGTACCTACACTATCCGATGGAAAAAATTTTTTAGTGTTTATGTGATTTATAAAAATATATAATGGAGTCAGAGAAAGGTTTCATACTAGTGTAGGTGCCCTGCACCTCTGTACGGTGAACATATAATCATCAACCTTCCTCCTCCTCCTCAATGAATTTATAATATAATTTTTTTAAAAATAGTTTTTTATGTATCTGCTTGTGTTATCCCTGAAAACACCTACAGGATTCTTCCGTGGCAATCTAATTTTTTAATTGCAATGCTGCAAGCTAGTTACTCAGTACTACTCAACGAGAATGCTAATAAAGGGTGTAAAAAACAGACTTCCCCGTTTTTGGTTGGTGTGTCCATGTTCCTCTATGTTATCCCAACATGTTTCAGACGAAAGTGCCTTTCCTCAGGGGGTTCGATGTTTCCAAAACCAACTTCACGGAATCTGCAACCCTCTTCTCAACGGTTTCTCCTGAGTGATCTTCCTCTCTGGATCGCCCGGAAGAATAACCTGTCAGGAGAACAGACTCCTAATATATGTTGCTGCTGAGGCTCAGAACAACCAATGAGAAATCTCAACATAGCGATGCAATTAGTGACGTCTCTATCGGACCTGCTAGAGAACAAGCTCCATAGACTAATACTGAAAGCCTCGGACCTGAAAGAGGCACTCTAGACTGTCAAAACATAATCAATGACGTCGATCTCACACCTGCTGAAGAGCTCATTCTATAGGTTGATACTACAATCCTCAGGTCTAAGGTGAGACTTTTCGAGCTGTCAAAAAATGTAAACAAAGGAAACCTTCCAAACAATCCGATTGTTTCAGTCTTTTGAGCGACAAAATGACTGGCATCTGCGGTGAATAGTCACTGTTTGCTCCATTTAATCATTCATAAAAGGATGTTAAAATTAAGCTCGTCGTTCATACCAAGAGGTGTAGAGGTCTGTAAGGTAAAAATCCAAAAGGCTTCTCGTGTGTTGAGCAATGATCGTATATCCCCACCGCGGGGAGAGAGCTGTATTTGCTCAATAATCGTCCATTTCAAATCTGTGATTGTGTGGCCAAAATCCACCAGATGTTGAACCATTGGTGCCGTAAGCTTCAACGTGGTAAATCGTGATTTGTGTTCCCCCAGTCTCACTCGAATGGGTCTAGTAGTCCGTCCTATGTATAGTTTTGGACAGGTGCAAATGATCGCGTACACCACATTGTTAGATTGACAGTCGGTGTTGCTTTTCCTCCAAATCTTGTAACCTGAAGTTGGAACTTCCCATAAGACACCCGTAATGGTCTGTGAACACCAGGAGCAATGGCCACATTTGCGATGACCCACTAAAGGGTCACCTCTATCGTAACTGTCTATCTGAGCGTGTACTGTCTGGTCTCTGATGTTTTTCCCCCGTGACATGGCGAATGTGGGTGGTTCTGAAAAAATATCATACATCGATAGTATATGCCAATGTCTGTGTATTGCTGCTTTTATTGCACTTGCTGCTGTTGATTGTTGCAAGACACACGTTAACCTAGATTCTTCCTTCTGAGGTTTATATTGTAATAGTGACAAGCGTGCACTGAATTTTGCTCTCTTGTAAGCACTGTTAACAGCCTTTTGTGGATATCCCCTTTGTTGGAATCTGCCAGTCAATATCGCTGCCTGTGTCTCAAAGTCCTTCTCGGTCGAACAAATTCTTTTCGCTCTGAAGAACTGACTCACTGGGAGCCCCATTTTGAAGCTCCAAGGATGATGACTTGAAAATCGTAACAAATTGTTGCGGTCCGTCAATTTACGATAAATAGTAGTGTGTAATGCTCCATTGACAATGTTAATCTGAACATCTAGGAATGTAATCTGTCGTTTAGAAACATGAGAAGTGAATTGCAAATTTTCATCCAGAGTGTTAATCCATTCCAAAAACGATTGCAATTGTATTTCTGAACCTTTCCAAATGTAAAAAATGTCGTCTATGAAACGATACCAGCATAAAATGTATTGCCACCAATGAGACGTGTATACCCTGGTCCTTTCGAACTGGGCAACATACAGATTTGCTACCGACGGGGCAAGGGGAGACCCTTACAGACCTCTACACCTCTTGGTATGAACGACGAGCTTAATTTTAACATCCTTTTATGAATGATTAAATGGAGCAAACAGTGACTATTCACCGCAGATGCCAGTCATTTTGTCGCTCAAAAGACTGAAACAATCGGATTGTTTGGAAGGTTTCCTTTGTTTACATTTTTTGACAGCTCGAAAAGTCTCACCTTAGACCTGAGGATTGTAGTATCAACCTATAGAATGAGCTCTTCAGCAGGTGTGAGATCGACGTCATTGATTATGTTTTGACAGTCTAGAGTGCCTCTTTCAGGTCCGAGGCTTTCAGTATTAGTCTATGGAGCTTGTTCTCTAGCAGGTCCGATAGAGACGTCACTAATTGCATCGCTATGTTGAGATTTCTCATTGGTTGTTCTGAGCCTCAGCAGCAACATATATTAGGAGTCTGTTCTCCTGACAGGTTATTCTTCCGGGCGATCCAGAGAGGAAGATCACTCAGGAGAAACCGTTGAGAAGAGGGTTGCAGATTCCGTGAAGTTGGTTTTGGAAACATCGAACCCCCTGAGGAAAGGCACTTTCGTCTGAAACATGTTGGGATAACATAGAGGAACATGGACACACCAACCAAAAACGGGGAAGTCTGTTTTTTACACCCTTTATTAGCATTCTCGTTGAGTAGTACTGAGTAACTAGCTTGCAGCATTGCAATTAAAAAATTAGATTGCCACGGAAGAATCCTGTAGGTGTTTTCAGGGATAACACAAGCAGATACATAAAAAACTATTTTTAAAAAAATTATATTATAAATTCATTGAGGAGGAGGAGGAAGGTTGATGATTATATGTTCACCGTACAGAGGTGCAGGGCACCTACACTAGTATGAAACCTTTCTCTGACTCCATTATATATTTTTATAAATCACATAAACACTAAAAAAAATTTTCCATCGGATAGTGTAGGTACATATTTCAATTAAAAACACTAGAAAAATAACATTACATTTTCAAAAAAAAATTTTCAATTGTCCAGCGACAGAGCTTTTGCTCTTGATTGTTGTTTGATTAATAGCAGTTCGCTGTTTTGGTGTATTGTTGGATATTTAATGCAGGAGTTAGCCAGCTAGATCAAGAGTTTTCAAAATTATCCCTTGCTGAACAGCTAAGTGTAGCTGCCCAGTTTCACTAGCCAGGTAACTTAATTTTGAAAAATTTCTAGAAATTATCTGGCTAATTTTAAAAGGAACGTGTGTCTGCCCATTAACTTGCGTATCGGCGCGCGAGTGGATATCTCCCAGATTTACCACGTGTAGGGCTTTTAAAATTTGCCCTTAAGGCGGTAGAAGCGGGATTTGTGCACCCACTTAAAATTGGGTACACATGTGTGCATGGGCAGGCTATTTTATAGCATGCGTGCATATTCATGCGCAAGTGAAAAAAAATTGCAGTGTCCCTGTGCACGTGCTGACACCCACGTATCGAACTACACCCGCGCAGTTTGAAAGTTACTGTCCCTATATGCAAGCATGTTCTCTCCTCCCTCCACACACCCAGAAACACCCTTTTTTTTTTTTTTAGCAGCTAACTATAATAAGATCAATTTTCAAAATGGTTTATCCAGCCAACTTTTAAGTTAGCCAGGCAAACCCCAAGATACGCTTCTGATGACAAAATAATACCTTGATAAATTTTTATCCAGCTACGTACCCTATCCCTACCCAGGCAGGGCAGGGAATGTGGCTAAAACTTCTCTGACTAGTGAAGATTTTGAGCACTAGCTAGATAACCTTAGCAGAGTAAGTCTGCTCAGAACAATCACTCTCCTAAAGCCACCTGGATAATTTTAGCCAGTTATGTTCAGCAGGAGACCTAAGTCCCGCAGAATAGCCAGTTAAATTTACAAGGTAAATTTCCTCTCACTGGTCCACTGAATATCAACCTCAGTGAATACAGGCGGTTATATTTAGTCATTCAGTGCCAGCTAAATCCTTTTGTCCTCAAGCCTTTGGACAAATGAGTATTTTTTTCAATCCACTTCTTTTTACAAGACCCAGTACAGTCAGTTAAATTCATAGCTTAATTTTGAAATGAGGAATAAAAAAGAAAGTACCTTATAGTAGATGTCTGGAGTCACCACATTATGACACTTTGCAAAAGGTCCTGTGGAGTTGACCAGCAAGGCGCACCAGTAATGAGCATAATTCTCTAGTGAGCAGAAAGGAAATTCATTGGTGTTAATTCATCCCCATTACACACTTACTATGCTGTTAGTCCCAGTAATCATGTAAATCCTGGAGAAAACAGCTGGAGAAAGGATCTACATAATCTTGATCACTCATGAGCAATCTCACCTTTGGATAATTTTTATGTTGGTCCAATAAAAAGTACGACAACCTGAAAAGAATGCAGCGTTGTTTGTTTCTGCATTTGGACACTTCCAGGTAATACAGAGGATTGTTTCAAAGCCGTTTATGCAGGTAAATAACGATATACCTGGGGGAGTTGGCCTGTTTGAATGTTGTCCTCAGAGCAACTCAAAAGTGCATGCGAAGTTCACAACACATTCACTTTTAGCCACATAGAAAAGGGTCTTTCCTTTGGGTGTGTTTAGGTCAGGGAAGGAAAATAGTTGCCCAAACATGAAGGATATTTTCAAAAGTACACATGCTATTTTCCCCTCTCTGCCACCCACTCAAAAGGACTCTTTCAAACTACGCACACACTTCACACAGATTTTCAAAGGGAAAGGATCCAGACCATAGTTAGCTTCCATATTTCCTTCTGTGTTTTTGCAAGAGGCTCAGATCTCAGCATTATTCATGTATTGTATTGTCCTATCCGATAAATATTTCAGGTTTGCTAAAGAGAAAACATACTATTAGGAAATATAATTATAGTAGCATGGACATGTGTGTAGTGTATACAGCATACTTACCAGTCTCGATGTTGAAGGCACAAGGATCCTCAAAGATATTTTTGATATTGGGACAGCTGGCTTGGGTTTTCCAGCTATTGGCAAAGGCAACAGCAGTCCCTTCCACTACACCACTCATAGTTTTGAAGTCATCTACTTGAATGTTATTGAAGTTCCCACACAGACCTTTTTGAAAAAAAATATGCAAGAATTTAAAATGGCTCATATGCAAATAAAGGACATTATTTCCACTGGAGAAAGGGAACAGAACGGTTAGGTTGCTCCTTACCGCACATCTTTCTCCTGTAAGAATGTTTCAGTCTTATGTAAAGCTGTAACATAGGTATAATCTGAATCTGGAGCTGGAGACCAAAGTTTGTATGCACAATGATAAAGAAGGATGAGGGTCTGAAGATGGTGACGTTCACTGTGAACACAGTTGTCCAGGGGGAGAAAAAAAAATGCATTGATCATGAGCGTGGGCAGGGGTGAAAATATTCACAACAGTAGAAAATGAAAAAGGATGCAATGCTTCAGGCATTTACATGAACGGTGCAGTCCATAGTCACAGCAAATGCATGCAAAGGTGGAAGCACGCCATGAATAATCAAGTAAGCAAAATTCAGCAGCCCTTACACTGAAACTCTTGAGAATTATGGAAAGTACAAGACATATTTGCAATTTAAACCAGATGTTCTGCACTCAAGTACTGCTCCCACTTCAGAAATGTGGCCCAAAGACAAAATTTGCACTTGCAAAGTCCACACCCCCACATTTGTATTTATTAAAATGTATTAATCGCTTGTGCCTGGGCCCTAAGCCCTGTACATGTAGGTGCCAAAGGCTTCTTTTCTTTCTGCACTGCAGTCATTTTTCATTCATGCTAATGAGACAAGGCTCTGCGCAAAGGAATGAAAGAATTCAGCAGCCTGCAAAGTGGAATTTCACCACTATCCGTACACTACAGGAGTTTCCACTCAACTTCCAGCAGAAGGGAGACATTTCCCAAAAATGGATATGCAGGCGCGCCCATGTTATAAAATCCGGGGTCGGCGCGTGCAAGGGGGTGCACAATTGTTGTTTAGAATACTTTCCACTATTTTTCCTGGCACTGAAGTCAGGCTAACCGGTCTGTAGTTTCCCGGATCGCCCCTGGAGCCCTTTTTAAATATTGTGCTTACATTTGCTATCCTCCAGTCTTCAGGTACAATGGATGAT
Source organism: Rhinatrema bivittatum (assembly GCF_901001135.1). Classification (NCBI taxonomy): domain Eukaryota; kingdom Metazoa; phylum Chordata; class Amphibia; order Gymnophiona; family Rhinatrematidae; genus Rhinatrema; species Rhinatrema bivittatum. The sequence continues at coordinate 40,309,239 of NC_042631.1, read as the reverse complement.
TTTAATGATAGGTTACAGAGAGAGCTGTCCATTATGACCACAAGATTGCAAGCCTGGTTAGCACTGGTAGGGCTACCACATCAAAAAGACAAACACGTTAGGTCCAGGGACCATATTTTAAAAAGTGCCCAGATACAAAAAGGGGCGGGTCATAGGCGTGGTCTGGGTGGGCATGGGCAACCTGGCATGTGCCAAGGTCCCCTGCCGCGTAACTTTACTTCTGTGGGGTTTTCAGGGTTGGGGCTAACTGGGGGGAGTGAAAGCTATTAAACCAGGGAGGTTTGGAGGACCTGTCTAACTGGGGAAATATGGGGACGAACTGGTAAAACTAGGAATGGCGCTGGTATTCGCCCCTTTTAAAATCCCCCGATGTATGCAGTAAAAGCGGGATTTGCCCCCACATGCACGCATCCACTTAAAAATGTGCACGCATGTACCCATGGCCAGGTTATTTTATAGTGTGAATATATGCGTGTGTATGTTATAAAATGGCCGCATTCCTGGGCGCAGCCTGATGTATGCGCACCGGTTTGAAAGTTACCATCCCTGGGTCCATGTTCACCAGGGAGTCATTGTTTATGGCCCCTGGTCATGGACTGTCACTGCTATGATTAGACTCAGTCAAGGAGAGGGAGGACTTCCCAGGTAGTAGTAATTGAAGGCTTATGGAATTATAGTTCAATAGGGGCTGGCTTCGACTGAGGTGGAAGCCCAATGGAAGAAACTGATGGGCTGATGGGGGAAGAGCTGCCAGTAAAGAAACAACAGTTCAGTGAGTAAATACAAAGAATACACTGGCTTTGAATGGAAAAACTTACCCAGTAAAACAGGCAGCTGGGTGTCCGCTGAGTTCACTAAAACATTGCCTAATGCTTTGATCTCAATAGTCTGGAAGGAAAAGAAAATGTGAAGCTTAGCAAACTCAGAAGAAAACTGCACAATACTACTACAGATGGTTGTCTTCTGGCCCCCAAGACTGAACATCAAGTTTTTCTTTCCTTTAGAGTTAAGTGGATTTCAGCACTAGACATTGCATTGTGAATACAAAGAGAAAATAAATTAAAAAACATTCTTTAAAATGTCTGTATGTGAATGCCAGAAGTCTGAACAGTAAGACTGGTGAGTTGGAATGTATGGCATTATACAAGGATAAAGACATTATATGCATTTCAGAGACATGGCTTTGGAGGATACCCAAAGGGACACTGTTATACCAGGGAATAAATTATATTGTTGTGCTAGGTCAGATCAAACTGGTGAAGGGGTGGCACTAATGCCCAAATTTTAACACCTGGAACGCGTAAAAATCTGGGGATATGCGCATGGCCAGGCCTTGTGTGTAGCAAGCGCATTTTAAAAATGGCCTGGCCACGCATATATCTCCTGATACGTGTAGAAGTGCCAGGCTCGATCAAAGGGTCGGGTAGAGACGAAGGCCGGCCAGGAAAGCACACACCAGCAGCTGGCCGGCGCGCGGAACTTACTTCATCTTTTCAGATGAAGTAAGTTCCGAAATAAAAGAAAGGCAGGGAAAGGGGTTTTAGGTGTCGGGGAGGAGAGGGGAAAAGGGAAGCAGAGTAGGAAGAGGTATAGGGAAGTTCCCTTCCAGCCGGTCCTTAATTGGAGTGGGCTGGGAGGGAACTGGGGGACGCCCGATCGCATCGTTGCACGTAGGTTATAAAATCCCCACCTCCTGCACGCGTGAGTCATGGGCCACCCACCCGTGTGCGTGCGGATTTTAAAATCGACCCCAAATGAAAAAGATGGCATAGAGTCAAACATAATAAAAATCCTGCAGGAAACAAAATGTACTGTGGAATCCTTATGGATAGAAATTCCATGTGTCACTGGTAAGATTATAGCAGTGGGTGTATCCTACCAGCCACTTGGCCAAAATGTGAAGAGCTAGCTGAAATTTGAAAAGCAAATCAATTTGGCAACACAATAAAAATGGGAGATTTCAATTACCCTAGTATTGACTGGTCAGTGTCTCAAAAAGCCTGTGAGGAAATCATCTGGGCCACTAGATAATCGAGGGGCAAAAGAGGTAAACAGGGAGGACAAGGAAATAGCAGAAAAACTGAATGAATTGTTTGCTTCGATCTTTATGGGAACCTATTCACTCCTGAAACATTCATTAATGGTGGATATAACATGGGGATGTTATACTCGCTGTCTCCCAAACCTCTCACCCATAACAAATGAGGCAGACAAAAGCATCCTGGGTTAAATAAGGCCATGGTTTATTAATAACGTCACAGCTCAACCCGAGCACAATAAACAATCTATTATAAACCTCAATCGAATTTCAATTATACCCCCTACCATTGCCAACCGATCTTTGGGGTGGCCCGCTACCAACCAGTGGTACTGCCAATAGCCAAAACTGGCTTCCAAAATGACCCCACCCCATCCCCCACCAGTGTTCCTCCACCTAATCAGTCCCTCCCCGCCATGACCCAGCGGGGGAGGGCCAATGAAATGGCCGACGACCCCACAGGACTGCCTCTGATCTGGGGTTTTCAACTACCCCAAGGTCAGCCCTGCCCCAGTTGTACTTAACATAACAAATCAATGCATAAACTGTACATGATAATCAGTCCGGGCTTGGGTAACTTGCCAAACTGCTACAAGCAACAACAGCAATGAACCCAGTAATGACAAAAACAATGACTTGATCAATGGATGGGAGGGAGAGAAGAGCAAGCACAGGTAAGGTCCATCGGGAGGGGAAAAATCCATGAGGAGGGAGGGGAAAAACATCCCACAACCGATACGAAGGGCAGTGGGAAAATGGAAGGGGAAGGTGGGAACAAATCCCAAAATTGAAAGGGTGGGGGAAAGGGGATTTGGGAAAAGGAGGGTGGAGGCTGCCAACCTCGATGTTAATGACAGCAGGCTGGACTTCTGCTCGCCTACCTTTTCATTCTGAGCAACTAAAACAAATATCTGTGACCGAGACTGGATGGCAGTTATTAGAACTAAAACATGAAATCAATAACCTGTTACTAATAAACTGTAACCTTCCATTTAAAACAACCATTTATTTTATTTAAAGCTTTTTTTATACCGGCATTCATGATAGAATCACATCATGCCGGTTTACAAGTAACAAGGGGAGTGAAAAAACCTAACATGATTTCTAAAGACTGTAAGATGACCAATGTGATGCCGATTTTTTAAAAAGACTCCGGGGTGATCCGGGAAACAATAAACCGGTGAGCCTGACATCAGTGCCAGGCAAAATGGTAGAGCCATTCTTAAAAACAAAATGACTGGCCATATAGATAGACACAGCTTAACGGGGAAGAGTCAGCATGGTTTGAGCAAGCGAAAATCTTGTCTTACCAATCTTTTAGAATGTTTTCAAGAGATGAGCCCCTTGATATAGTATTTGGACTTTCAGAAGAGATTTGACAAAGTCCTTTGTGAGAGACTCCTCAGAAAATTACAAAGTCATGGGATAGGAGACAGAGTTCTGGTGTGGATGTGGATTTATAACTAGTTCAAAGGCCAGCAACATAGGCTAGGACTCAATGGTCAGTTTTCCAAATGGGGTACCACAGGGATCGGTACTGGATCTGTACTCTTTAACATAAATGATCTGGAAAAGGGAACGACGAGTGAGGTGATCAAACTTGCAGATGACATAAAATTATTCAAATTTGTTAAAATGGCAGCGGATTGTGTGCAACTGTGGAAGGACCTTGTGGGACTAGGAGAATGGGCAACTGAATGGCAGATGACATTTAATGTGGAAAAATGTACAGCGATGCACATAGAGAAAAACAATCTCAATGCTGGGTTCTGTACTGGGAGTCTTTGTCCAGGAAAAGGACCTTAGAGTTCTTCAGAACATAAGAATTTGCCATAATTGGTCAGACCGAGGGTCCATCAAGCCTAGTATCCTGTTTCCAACAGTGGCTAATCCAGGTCACAAGTACCTGGCAAGATCCCAAACAGATCCCATGCTGCTGTCGTGCAGTGATAAGTAGTGGCTATTCCTTAAGGGGTCAATGTAATACAGGGCACTGAAGCTGAACAGGATGCCAAAGTCAGATGCATGGCGTCAAGGTTCATACCATTCAGCTGAAGGTGCCATCCCCAGAGAGCTTATGCTTTCATTTTATTTGCATGCCTTGCCAAAATGGCATTGCATGTGAGACTGGAGCCGTGCATCCAAACTTGTAGGCACATTCTTTCATTCAAGGCCATTTTGACCAAGAATGGCAAGTAAAATAAAATAATACACTCTCTGAGGCGCGCATCTACAGCTATATGAACAAAGCATAGGCTGTCTGGAGGGCCACAACAGGTGCTGTCCACCTGTCAGGAAAACCTGTGACTGGTGCCTGTCTCAGAGAGCTTAAATTGGAAATTTAACTCCTGGGTCTGATGTGGAGTAAACTCACATTTCTGATGGCAAATACTGTGTATTGTGTGCCCACTGTTTGTATTCCACCTTTATCTTTATTTTCATTATTATTTATATACTGCAGTCCGCCATGGCACAGAGTGGTTACAATACATTAAAATCCTAGGCTCAGTGCGCAACAGCATCCAAAATGATAACAGAGATGGAATGGCTCCCCTATGAGGAAGGCTAAAGAAGTTAGGGCTGTTCAGCTGGAGAAGAGATAGCTGAGTGGGGAATATGACAGAGGTATATAAAATCATAAGTGGAATAGAACTGGTATATGTGATTTAGTTCTTTACTTTTTCAAAAAATACAAAGACTAGGAGACACTCCATGAAGTTAGTAAGTAGCACAATCAAAAAAAAATACATTAAAAGCATGTATTGTGGACAATGCATTAAAATTCTCGAATCAGTGTGCAGTGGTGTTCAAAAAAGCAAATAGAATGTTAGGAATTATCCTTAAAGGAAAGGAGAATAAAATGGAAAATATCATATTGCCTCTGTATCGAGCCATGGTGTAACCGCACCTTGAGTATTGAATGCATTTCTAGTTGTACCAGAACTAGAAAAGGTGTAGAGGAGGGTGAGAAAAATGAATAAGGGGACAGAACATCTCTCCTACGATGAGAGGCTACGCAGGCTTGGGCTCTTCAGCCTGGAATAGAAATGGCGTGGTCATGATAGAAGTTTATAAAATCATCAGTGAAGTGGAACGTGCAAATGAAGGATGGTTCTTTACTCTTTCAAATAATACTAAAAAAAAAAAAGGGACACTCCTTGAAACTAACAATCAGAGGATTCAAAGCAAATCATGCACTTTTTTACTCAGTGCATAATCACGCTGTGGAATCTGTTGCCACTTGCCAGAGGACATGATCAAGGCGACTAGCATAGCAGGATTTAAAAGAGGTTTGGATAGGTTCCTGGAGGAAAAATCCATAAGACATTATTAGCCAGGTAGGCTGAGGAAAGCTGTTGCTATCCCTGGGAGTGAGTAACAGGAATTAGATCTACTTTATGGGATCTGCCAGATGCTTGCGACTTGGATTGACATTGTCAGAGACAGGTTGCTGGGCTTGATGGACCCAGCATGGAAATTCTTATATGTTCTTAACAGAGTAAAACAATACACTGCAAAATATACTCCTTGAATAAATATAATTAAATGCCCAGCTTTTATGATCGCTGGGGTGATTCTTTTTGTACTTTTTCAAATACTTGGATGTGCCTTTCGAGAATAACTTTCAAAGCCATTTACTGTATTTACATGGGTACAAGTAGCTAGCTGAAAACTGCCTTCTGATATTGAGTAGAAGTACACGTGGGCTTGCATAGCATGTAGCCGGACTGTGAGGAGGCATTCCTAGGAGCCTGGTTATGTTGGAGGAGAAAAATCGCACACAGAGATGATGTCTTCACAAATACCTGCTATTTTACCTTTCTCAGCCACCTGTACAAGACCGCAGGGAGGGCGATAGATGCCCTAGATGGAACTTTATCTTGCCATGGGCAGGAGAGAGGGAAGACATTCTCACCGCTAACCAGCCCATTCATTTCAGGCCAGTTAGCAGTGGAGATTTTGAGTCTTACTGTGCATAGTGGCTACTTAATACCAGGTCCTCGAAGGTATTAACTAGTGGCCATTTACCAAGTACTCTGTAAATAATGTGGAAGGTGAGGATACTACATTGATCCAACATATGACATGCACAGATTCAAACTGTTTGTGCACTCATAATCTCTTCTCAGGCCTCTTTAACATACTTTAACGTACATAAATAACTTGCTTTTCTTATTGTGCAGAAGAGGGCCTTAATATGCACGCAAAGATAAGGGATAAGTCCCTTACTCTGTTAATTTTCTACCCATTTGCCAAAGATATCTCAGTCTCTCTGTGAAGTTAGCAAATCCCACAATGTATTTTCAGCATGATAGAATATGGGCCATCTGCATAAAAAAGGTAATATTGCAGATTGTCCTTCCTCCAAACCTTTTATAAATCTATTTTCAAAGATAAATGATATTCTATAATAATTATAAGATTAATAAAATTTAAAATTTTATCTTACGTAGCATTGTAGTGACATCAAGCCAAAAGTTACATTTAAAATCATATATATTATATAACATATGATATAGGAACTTTTGGTTAGCTAAGAGCCGAGACCCAAGATTACAATTAAGAATTTAATTTTAAAGTTATTTTTTACCTTTAAAAGGTATAACATGGATTTTAAAAATCTATTTTTCCTAGTTTTTTATAGTATTTTGATGTTGTGAACAGATTTCTGAGAGCATTCCAGGCCTTATCATGGGGAACTCCATGAACTGTGGTTTCATGTCATTCATAACCTCGCCCTCTTCTGCTGCTTCCACATGTCTGTCATTCCCATCCTTACTGCCTTTCCCACTCTGTATACTTACAGTTTTCCCCCCATTGAGACGGAGGATTACACTGTCCAAGCATGTCCTGGCACCCTTCATTCCACATCTGACCAGTTTACCCAGAACAGTGAATGAATCATCTGTGCAAACCTGAAAAATACAGATTGATAGCATTCAAAATTTAAAGCTGAGGAATTCAAAGTAGTAAAAGTTTAGAGCTGCAGACTGTTAATGCCATACATCTTTGACAAAATATATGAAAACAATGAATTTAAACAATTAATACAAAAACACCAGTGTGTAAAATACTCTTCCAAACATCTAGGGTCAAATCACATCTAAACATTTAGAAGAGGGCCTTCAGAATATCAGCAATGTCATCAAATTAGAACATACCATGCCCTTAAGTGTCAATTACCATTAAAATATGCTATATCCGCCCATATAGTCGTCCCTTTTGTGCAAAACATCCAGCATATAAAAATTGAAGAAAGGAAACGCTTATCTTTGTATCCATACAGTTCAATCTGAAATACGTTATTCCATCACCCGACAGATGCGTTTCAGCATTCTCTTCATCTCCTTCAGAAGGTTTTCAAACCGATGCTGTCATGGGTCCCAGCAGTTTTTAAATGAAGATACAGCCACGCTTTGAAACTGAGCGGCAGCCACAGTGATGATGTACATGTTGAAGTCCTGCGCAGTGCAGGACTCATTCCTTTGAAGTTACTCCACTCTACCAGTGGTTTATATAAGTTAGTGAGCATCACTGGAGCATTTGTCACAGTTTTTTCAATGCTTTTATTGATTTTGAGTGACCTTGATATAACTGGTATAACAAATGTTTTTCTTTGTTGTCATGGGATAGTAGTGTACCATAAATATACCTTTTTCACTTGTTTGAGGATAGATACATATAGATAGATATATTTATTTAGTTTATGTAAAATTATTTATGGTTTTAATCTAAGATTTTTTGAAGTTTTCATCATTGGATCTTTTTTTCTACTTATCTTGTATTGTTGTCCTTGGCTTTTTTTTTACTATGCCAGAGGACATAATAAAGCAACTAACATATTAGGGTGAAAAGAGGATTGGACAAGTTCATGAAGGAAAAGTTCATAAACGGTTATTAGTCAGGTAAACTTGGGAAAGCCAGTGCTTACCTCTTGAAGGGAGACAAGAAATAGCTCAACTATTGGGGTCCTGCTTGTGACCCAGACTGGTCACTGTTGGAGACAGGATGCTGGGCTCACTGGAGCTTTATATGTTCCAGCATGGCACTTCTTATGTTCTAACAGCGCTATTGAAATTACAATAATAATAATACTAGGCAAGCAAAGAAAAGAATGGTGGCAGTGAAAAAGCCAAAGAGATGAACTCTTAAAAGAACTTTAAAAAACATGACAATGTATTAGCGGTAGTAAAATACAATAAAGGAGAATAATAATATACATAGAGGGCGATAATCAAAAGCCATTTAGGTGGATAACTGAAAAGTTATTCATCTAAATGGCTAACCAGCAATATTAAAAGTCATATGTGGCTAAATTCTAGCTGCACAATGAGTTATGAGGATAGAATTTAGCCGCATAGGTTGGCGGCATTCCAGGGGTGGGTGGGAGGAGTTTTGGGGAGAAATGGAGTTAGCTGCATAAGTTATACGGATAACTCTAATATTCAGTTTCCTAGCGTATAGACAGATGGACTCAGAACCAGTGGGCTTATGATCCCCTGCCAGCAGATGAAGATGGAGCAAGCTGACATCACAGTATATATAACCCTGCAGTGATTCCAGCCTGTCAGTATTCCCCGTCTCCAGCAGATGATGGACTTGCATCTCACTATGAAGATTGCTTTAAGCCTTTTGAAAGGAGAAATTTGAAATTCTAAATTCAGAAAAAGAAACCCCACTATCCTGCGGTGATACCTAAAGGTCCCTTCCCTATTTGAGAATTCCTGAGGCGATTTCCGTGGTCACTCAGAGGTGTTCCTTGGTCCAGTAACTGGGTGCAGAAGAGGATGTTGGAGGGATACCGTTCCGGAAAAGGTTTTCATGGGTGATAATTCAGATCAACTGAATGAAATCACGGTGAACCTGGAAGATGTAGTAGGCTTGATTGACAAACTGAAGAGCAGTAAATCACCTGGTATACACCCCAGGGTTCTGAAGGAACTAAAAAATGAAATTTCAGAACTATTAGTAAAAATTTGTAACCTATCATTAAAATCATCCATTGTACCTACAGATTGGAAGATGGCCAATGTAACCCCAATTTTTAAAAAGGGATCCAGGGATGATCTGGGAAACTATAGACCAGTGAGCCTGAGTTCAGTGCTGGGAAAAATGGTGGAAACTGTTATAAAGAATAAAATCACAAAACATTTAGATAGACATGGTTTGATGGGAGACAGCCAACATCGATTTACCTATGGGAAGTCTTGCCTCACAGATCTACTTTTTTTTAAAGGGGTGAATAAACATGTGGATAAAGGTGTATCAGTAGATGTGGTGTATTTGGATTTTCAGAACGCTTTTGACAAAGTCCCGCATGAGAGGCTTCTAAGAAAACTAAAAAGTCATGGGATTGGAGGCGGTCCTTTTGAGGATTGCAAGTTGGTTGAAAGACATAATATGGAGAGTAGGATTAAATGATCAGTTTTCACAGTGTAAAAAGATAAACAATGGAGTGCCTCTGGGATCTGTACTTGGACCGGTGCTTTTTAATATATTTATAAATGATCTGGAAAGGGGTACAATGAGTGAGGTGATCAAATCTGCGGATGACACAAAATTATGCAGCATAGTTAAATCTCAAGCGGATTATGATGAATTTCAGGAGGATCTTAAGAGACTGGAAGACTGGGCTTCCAAATGGCAGATGAAATTTAATATGGACAAGTGCAAAGTGATGCATATAGGGAAAAATAAACCTTGCTCTAGTTAAACAATGTTAGGTTCCATCTTAGGAGTTACCACCCAGGAAAGAGATCTAGGCGTCATAGTGGATAATACATTGAAATCGTCAGCCTAGTGTGCTGTGGCAGTCAAAAAAAGCAAACAGAATGTTAGGAATTATTAGGAAGGGAATGGAAAATAAAATGTAGGATGTCATAATGCCTCTGTATCGCTCCATGGTGAGACCGTACCTTGAATACTGTGTGGAATTCTGGTCACCGCATCTCAAAAAGGATATATCTGCACTGGAAAAAGTGCAGAGAAGCACCAGTCATTGAAAGAGGTAGAGGGACCACTTGATACCCCTGCTTTTCTTTTTCTCTTTAAATTATACCAGGTGAAACAAGGGTCATTATCCTTATTGTATAAGTATTGCCAAAATATAACCACTTATTCAACTATTCACAGCTTAACTCATAAGTGGCAAACTGACATCCCAGAGGTCCTAGATGATATTATGTTACAAGATGGTTACGTGTCCATTTTCAAAATTACAAATAATGTCTCGTTGAGGGAAATGCAAGAGCGGATAATATTTCATAGAGTGGTTTACACACCGCAGGCTGCGTTTTACATGGGACTGACCTCTGCAAATTTATGCCTGAAATGCAAGAGGGGCCCAGCTACTCTCATACATGCGTTGTGGGATTGTTTTTTAATTCAGACCTTCTGGGAATAAATTCGATTAATAGTGTCCAATATGTTTTCTGAGCAGATTCAGTGGTCCCAAGCTTTTTGTTTGTTAAATATTGATACTGGAGAATCCTCGCTGAATCATGACAACCCATTATTTTTCTCCAAAACCTGTTTAATTATTAAAAAGTGTATTCTATTAAAATGGGTAGAATTCATACCCCCTGAGAGCTCCCTGTGTAAAGCGCAAATGTCTCATTTATTCCAGATGGAATATGGCTCTATATATATCAATGCAACTAATAAAAAGAAAAGTCTCTTTCGAGACATATGGCAGGTTTTTTACGTCACTTTACCAGAAGCTACACAGAAGTTGTTTCCTCTTCATGGAGTGGCCACTTAGAGGAGTGAGGATATTATTCCAAGTGCATCTTTTCTATAACTAGTGTGCTGGTAAATGCATATAGCTTCCTCTTACAGACATGATATTTATTAATAGGATCCTTTATGAGTGTTCTGTATACATGATTTTATTCAGATGGTATGAGCACTGCAGCAGGGGGTGGGGAGGGGTGGGTTACAACTAGGGCTATATTGGTGTCATACTTAGTGGGAGAAAAAGTAAAATACTGTGCCAGAAGGTATAGCCGATATTGTTGATAGAGGTTTTGTGTTGACTCTGTATGTTTTTCTTCTGTAATTCAGCAACTGTTGTATAACTGATGCTTTTGTTAACATGGCTGTATCATTCTGTCTAAAATATTTGGGGGGAAAAAAAAAGTGCAGAGAAGGGTGACCAAAATGATAAGGAGCCCTATGAGGAAAGGCTAAAGAAGTTAGGACTGTTCAGTTTAGAGAAGAGATAACTGAGGGGGGATATGATAGAAGTCTACAAAATCATGAAAGGACTTGAACAAGTTAATGTAAATCGGCTATTTACTCTCTCAGATAATAGAAGGACCAGGGGGCACTCAATAAAGTTAGCAAGTAGCTCATTTAAAACAAATCGAAGAAAATGCTTTTTCACTCAGCACATAATTAAGCTCTGGAATTCATTGCCTGAGGATGTGGTTACAGCAGTTAGTGTAACTAGGTTTAAAAAAGGTTTGGATAAGTTCCTTGAGGATAAATCCATAAACTGCTATTAATTAATTAGTAGCTTGTGATTTGTTTAATGTTTGGGTACTTGCCAGGTACTTGTGACTTGGATTGGCCACTGTTGGAAACAGGATGCAGGGGTTGATGGACCCTTAGTCTGACCCAGTATTGCATTTCTTATATTCTTATATTCTTACATTATGTTCACCTTAGGCCTCCTTTGAGGTTACCGGTTCCATTGCGGAGTCTTAATTTAATGCTGGACTTTTTGGCGGGACCTATGTTCCGACCACTGCGTAGCCTTTCCTTACAGTTGTTGACCTTGAAGACTGTGTTCCTACTGGCTATATGTTCTGCGTGATTGATTTCTGAGTTGCAGGCCTTCTCTTGCCAGAAGCCATTCCTTCGGGTGATTCCGGGGGCGTTACAGCTGCAAACTGTTCCATCCTTCTTGCCCAAGGTAGTCTTCGAATTTTATTTGAATCAGTCCATCTCCTTGCCATCTCTGGATAAGGTCAAGGATGTGGAGGAGTTTCACCTTTTGCCCTCCTTGGATGTTAAGTGTCTTGTCCTGTGGTATCTGGAGGTCTCCGAGTTTTATCAAATGACAGATCGCCTGTTTGTTCTCCATGATAGAAGTAAGCAGGACGCTCTGGCTTCGCGGGCTACCATAGCTTATTGGATTAAGGACGTGGTCACAGCCGCATATGTGGATGCTGGAAAGCCGCTGCCTACTCAGATTAGGGCTCATTCCACTAGAGCTCAGGCAGTGTCATGGGCGGAGTTTAGTCTGTTATCTCCCATCGATTTCTGCTGAGCTGCGACATGGTCCTCCTTACACCCTTTTTCCAGGTTTTATCATCTGGATGTGCAGGTCCAGGAGAATGCAGCCTTTGCACTGCAGGCAACCTCCCACCCTGTTCGGGAGTAGCTTTGGTACATTCCACTGGTTCTGAGTCCATCTGTCTACACGCTAGGAAATGGATAAATTATTTACCTAATAATTTCGTTTTTCTTAGTTTAGACAGATGGACTCAGCTTTCTGCCCTCGGCTACCGCATGAGTATGTCAATAGTCCTTCTGTGGGACTGTGTCCCAAGGGATTACTGGTAAGTGCTCATCCTGTCCCTAACATGGGGTACATAGAATCTTATGTGTGAGCAGTGCTTATGGTTGGTTGAGTACAGTTCTGGTTATCGGTTTTTAATCAAGTTTTTTACTAGTCTGTCCACAGTTACTTTTGCAGAGGATACTGGCAGTCTGGGGTCACTGAAAAATTATACATACGGTAATGTCAGCTTGCTCCGTCTCCATCTGCTGGCAGGGGAGCATAAATCTACTGGTTTTGAGTCCATCTGTCTACACTAAGGTAAACAAAATTATCAGGGCTGGTGCAAGGGTAGTAGGCGCCCTAGACAACTTCTGCCTTGTGCCAGCACCCCCACCTCCCCAGTCATGTTACTCCGTGAAGTAATTTCTCCATTAGGCACATAACTTATGCAGCTAACTCTAGTCACACTGGATATACTTAACTTTAAGATATATATATACATAATTTTAAGATAGCTGGGTACATTCAGCCTGCCATTTCACTGAATATATCCGTTAAGTTTGCTGGATAGCTATATCCAGCTAACTAAACTAACCACTCCATGGCTGAATATCAGCCCCATAATAAATAATAATTGATAAAAACAAACCCAGATCTCTAAAAGAAAATCAACATGGCCATGTTTTTCCAAAATGACTCCATCAGGGGCTGATTCAATAGCAACTCTTACATGTAACACAGAAAACAAAAAATAAACATTAACCTAAGAGCAAACACAACAAACCTGACTTGAATTAACAAACCTAACACAAAAAGGTTTATTAAATTATCCACTTGTTGGGCGGGCTCCTAATATAAGCATCATTTAACATCCAGGAGAGATGGAAATCTTGTTCGTAGAAATAGTTAAGAGATCAAAGAGAGTATGCAATCCTGAAGTCTAACCGGACACTCTTCCAGGTTATGGAATTGGATTTAAGTAGCTGTACTTAAAGGATTCTCACCAAGGTCCTAGTGTATGCAACTGAGCCCAACAGTTGAAACAGTTTCTGATTGCATGATTTTATGGATTTGGTAACATGCAAACCAAATAGTGAGAAGAGTACCCAGCCACAGTCCAGATACCTATGCAACTCCGAGCAATATAAACTGCACACAAATGGTAGCAAGCCTCAAACTGCACCAGATAACCCTACCAGAGGTCTTCTGTTCCAGTCATGCTTCCACGCTAGACATAGATATTAGTACTCATCAGAGAAGTCTCCAAATAGCTTCAAAATCTCTCACTCCTTTTTACTTTCAGAAGGAGTGAGAGATTCAATGATGCAGAAGTCATTTGGAGACTGCTCTGATGGGTTCTGATATTTGAATAGTTTTTTTCTTGTCGCCTTTGGCTTTTTTGCTGCCCCCACTCTTTTACAATGCAAGATAATTCACTGTATGAAAGTTTAGCATCCACAAATAAGTGACAGCCTACATTTGAGCACAAGGATATTAAATGACTTGCCCAAGGTCATCGTGAAGGATGAACAACAGAATAGAACATTAGTTTCTAGGTGCAAACCTTTGTTCTTTGACCAATGTACTGTAGAACTTGTCTAGTGTGGAAGCATCAATGTAATTACTGTCATATCTATCCAGAAATGACTTTCGCCTAAAAGAATCATGGAATACATTTCTGATGTGAAAACTGTTTTGTGAAAATCTGGAAGGAGTCCCAATAGTGTTTACCTTTGCCAGGACATAGACACAGTCTCCATTGAAGTTATAATGAACCTCGTCAAAAGTAGTAAAATGAGAACCTCCTTCTACAGAGCAAAATCCAAAGCATGCAAGTTCCTTGCAGTTCCACTGGCCTCCAAAGCAGGTACTAGAGACAAAGAGCAGAGAGATAGTGGCTAATGCAAAAGGTAGAGAACAATCTGGAGCATGAAGTAAAGGGCAATATGCAATTGCCATTTATCTCTGTTTCTACGTAACTAAGGAACTAACACAGCAATCTCATTACTTTATTCAACAAAAATCCATTAAGCAATGATACTATCAACAAAATCCATTAAGCAATGATACTATCAAGTCGATTTTAAAAGACACTCGCGCGCAAATACCAGAGGTTACGCATGTGGCCGGGCCCTGCGTGTGCCGAGCGCATTTTAGAAAGGGCCCCGCCATGCGCCTAACTCCGATACTCACAGAAGTGCTGGGCCTAAAGAAAGGGGTGGGCCGGGGGGTCAGGGTCCGGATGGGGAGGGGTGCGGACAGGCCCGGACAGCCTCATTAGATGCTGGCGCACGGAGTTTACTTCTGCTTCAGAGGAGCAGTAAGTATAAACAGAATAAATTGGGGATAGTTAGGGTATGTTTAGGGGTAGAGGAAGAGAGAGGAAGAATAAGGTTAGGGATAGGGAACTGGGCAAAGGTCCAATCACGACGCCACGTGATTCTTTTAAAATCCCCTCCCCTGCACACGGAAGAGGCCACCCGCCTGCACCTGCGTGCGCAGACATTAAAATCTGGTGCACATGGGAATCACATTTCATAACATGTGCGCGCTAACGCACACATGTTATAAAATATCCACATCCATGTGCGCGCACTACATGGTGAATAAAGTTTCCACAAATAAGATGAGTACTGGGACTTTGGGGCTTTTTGCTTAGTGGTTATAAAGTCAAATTGAGGCATTAAATAGGAAACACTGTAGAATTAAGTCTTTATTTGCAATAATAAGAGCAATATGAAGACTTCACAGATACTTTAGAACTGTGGTTCAAGCATTCATTTTGAATATATTAAATTACTGCTATTTGCTTTATGCTGGATTGCTGAATTATTGATTATTTTCGAATTATTGATTCTCTTCAATTATTGCAGAACCCAGCTGCCCATCTAATTACTTCTTGCTCAATTAGAGAACACATTTCTCCTTCTTTGCGTCAAATTCATTGGCTTCCTATCAAATACAGGATTCAGTTTAAACTTATGACTCTTATACATAAATTTCTTTATTCTTTTGTCCTGCTTCTTTGGTTAAAAATATCATAAGGTATGTTCCAATGCTGTCCCTATGGTTGGCAGATCAGGGCCTACTTCTTATTCCCACTGTTAAAATTTATCACTTGCAGACCATTCGTCTAGAGCATTTACTGACTCCAGCCCTATGTTGTGGAATGAGTTGCCCTTAGAGTTGAGAACTCTCTCTGATTATAAATCTTTTAGAAAAAAGTTGAAAATGCATTATGTTGGTTTGGCTTTTCCTTGAAGTTTTATTAGTCATTTTTATGTTGTTGCATTGTTTTCGTATTGTTTTAATTTTAATATGATGTATTGTTTGCTTGTTTAACTATTATTGCTTAACACAGTTTTTCTGTTATAGGTGGTATAAAAAAATTTGTAAATAAATAAAATAATAAATATGAAGACATGGTTTTGCTTGAACACAATGCTAAACATACAACAGAACAACTAAAAAAATAATACAAAATTAATTATAAAATTACTTGTATACCTATGATTATAAACCGCATCTTTATTATGTGGTTTTAGCTACAAGGATATAAAGTTCTTTATATGATAGTTTATATATTACCATGATTTTGTTCTGGTATCAATATAAAAGTAACAGTGATAGATTTATTCGCATTTTAGAATTATAATTTTTTATCACTTTTGGTTTAGATTCTATTATAAGAAATATTTCCTTACCTTACTCCTGAGCCTACCCTCTTTCACCTTCATCCCATGATCCCTCATTCTAGGGCCTCCTTTCCATTGAAAGAGGTCCACCTCCTGTGCATTGACACCTTGAGGTATCTAAATGTCTCTATCATATCTCATCATCCCATCTTTGATCGAGGGTATACATGCTTACATCTTTATGCAACTATCCTATGGACAATTCAATGGCATATATTGTAGCAATTTTCAAAAGCCCACTTACACGGGCAAAGTGCATTTACATGTGTAAAACCCAGTTTTAAACACGTAAATCCTTTTTAAAATTACCCACTTTGTGTCTATGGGCAAAATGTTTAGTACATCTGACTCATATGTTTCTATTTTGATTTCCCCAAAGTTCTGTATCATATTGTTAATTGAGGTGCTCTGCTGGGATGTGTGCCTGTGGAGCATCGATTGTTGACATTACTTTTAGCAGCTAAAAGGCAGTAATCCCCAGGGTATAAAACAAGCTCTATGTAGCATTAATGAATTACAGTAGGATAGCATAAAATATTTATCAAGCTCATTCAGTTACCAGTTCTGGCATGACGTAGCATAAGTTGTCTCTGGTGCATAGACTTGGCCACTGTAAGTACAGGGACATTGATTCTGGGGCACACAACCAGAGTTGCTGATGTCATCGTATACAGTTCCTGAAAACATTTAAAAAGAGGAAAAAACAGCACTTTACAAAAGTGATAATCTGGATCCATGTTGATTTACTGTAACAAATGTGTCAGGTGTGCTTGCAAAGTATACGCAGATGACATTCAATTCATTGTCCCTTTTACTGACACTTGGAAAAAAAATGTCTCTCACAATAGATTAAAATTGAACACCAAAAAAACCAGAATTAATATTTCTATCAGTAGTACCTGATTCTATATTTCAACCTCCTGCCATATTCAATTTTGAAGGACAAGACATAGCTATATAATCACATGCAAAAAACGTAGGCATTATCATAGATGCCAGACTCTCTATGACAAATAATATATCAGCTTTAGTAAAAAAAAAATAAAAATCATTTTTTAAGCTCCATATGTTAAAAAAATTGAAACCATCTGATTTCCGTTCTGTGACCCAGTCTTTAATTTTGACAAGTCTAGATTATTGCAATGCTCTGTATTTAGGTTTACTGACTTCAACTACACACCCGCTACAACTTGTTCAAAATGCTACCGCTCGAGTACTATACAATATTTCACGCAGAGATCACATCACCCCAGTATTACAACAATTACATTGGTTGCCAATATCCTAGCGTATTACTTATAACATTCTTACAATTATACATAATTTATTACATAACTCTAATTCTGTATGGCTTTGTACACTTTTAAGAATTTACAAACCAGCTAGGCATTTACGTTCAATGGATAAAGGTATTTTGGAAATCCCATCAGTAAAATTAGCACATTTGGAACTGACATGCAAAACATGCTTTTTCAATTGCTGGACCAACCCTCTGGAATGCACTTCCTGAGGCAATTCGTTTAATGGCAATCACCAAAGAATTTAAGAAAGCTTTAAAAATATCTTTTCACTGTAAAATATAAAATCACCTGATTATCTTTTATCATATCAATAATTATCTCCCATGTAACCATTACGAAATCTAACTGCTATGTTTTAGCGTTAAAAAATGTAATTTTAAGAGGTATGCTGTTTTTTTAAATTACTTTTAAGTATTTATGTTTTAGTTGTAAACCGCTTAGACGGTTTACAACTAAATATCCAATGTCCAATTTGCAGTATACAAAATGTTTTAAATAAATAAATAAAGAACTTTGTATGTTTACAGAATGCCCAACAATTCCCTAGTGCTCTAAAAAATTTCCTTGAATTTAGTCAGGTCTAGGAAGAGAGTCCATCTCAACAGAATCAAGCCACAATGTACAGGGTATTATGAGCTTCATTGTTCTAATGTGTTTTTTTTTTTTCTTGAATTAGTTCAGAACAGGTTTCTGTGAGGATTATTTTCAAACCTATTCTAGAAATGCTTTATGCAAACTGTTTTGATTAAACATAGTTTGTAAAAGCGGTATACAAACATTTTTAAATAAATAAATAAATACATACTGGATGTGCAGAAGTGAAGATTCCATTAATTTTGACATTTTTAGAGGACGGATTGCATAATGCTTTGACAATGAATACCTTATTGATTCAAGTGGCAGTTATGGAGGCGAGTCTTTGTTGGGCCTTTGTCTATCCGTCCGGATGTAGCCCTGTGTTTGAAGGGACTTAGGCATCTTTTTCCGCCCTTGTGTCTTTCAATTCCTCAGCAGAATCTTAATCTGGGCCCTCATTTCTTGTAGGTCCAACTTTTTGGTTGCTGTGTGGTCTCATTGCGATTGCTTAACTTGCAGACAGTCTTTTTCCTAGTGGCAATCTGTTCTGTACATCGAGTTTTCTGAGCTGCAGGTTTGTTCTTCGTGAGCCTTTTCTATGCAGACTCCCAGAGTGGTAAAGCTTCGGACTATGCCTTCTTTGGTCAAAAGTCATTTTGGAGTCAAGTAACATTGGTTGCAATACTTAGAGGTTACTAAGTCTGGCCAGAAGTGTGTTTGCCTGTTTATGCTCCATGGTGGTAGTAACCAGATTGAGCCAGTGGCAAGGGCAACTGTAGCCCGTTGGATTGAGGAAGTCATCTCAGCCTTCTATATGGAGGTTGAGAGTCCCTTGCCAAATCAGACTATGAGGGCTCAGGCAATATAATGAGTGGTGATTGATTGTTGTCTTCTTGCTGAGCAGTGACGTCATCTGTCCTTGCATTACCGCTTAGTTGTTTGGAATCGGGAGGACGCTGCGTTCACGTGGGCAGTATTGTCTGGACCACGAGCAGCCTCCCACCCTATTTGGGAGTGGTTTTGGTACATCCCACTGTTGGGGATTGGCCTGCCTGAATGCTGAGGAAGAAGAAATTACTACTTACCTGATAATTTCTTTTCCTATAATGAGGGCAGGCCAATCCCCGACCCACCCTCGGCTACTGGTTTTTACCTTTAGTTTGCCGTTTTGGTGCAAACATTGCATGGTGTTGTTCGAAGACTGGTAAGTGTCTTAACCAGACCCTCATTTTAGTGAATTAGTTAATTATTTTGTCTACACTCAGTGTTCTCTATTGAATGAAAGGATGAGTAATTGATTAATAATCATTGTCAAGTATAATGAGTTTGTCCACAGTTTGACTTTTTCAGAGAATTCTGGTAGGCCGATGTCGGGCAGGACTATATATCCATGACATCAGCTTTTACTCTGTCTCCATCTGCTGGTAGAAGCATATAACGCACTGGTTGGGATTGGCTTGCCCTCATTAGAGGATAGGAAATTATCAATTAAGTAGTAATTTCTCTTTATGCCAGATAATGAGCAGATATAAATATATGCAAGTAAGTTGCCAAATGTCTTCAGGCAACTTTCATGAGTAAATGTTGGTCCCACCCTGAAAAGCCCCTCGACCACGCCTTTTTAAAATGCTTATATTTACTAGCGAACCCTTATTTACGTGTGTATGTTTGAAGTATATAAAATAGCATATACGCAAGAACGTGCAATGTATGCATGCCTATGCAAATTGTTACACGTGCAATATTTTAAAAATTCACCTTTTAATTTTTGGGAGACATTTGGGAGAGAGGGGGGGCAGAAATTGTTTGCACTGCTAATTTTTTTATGACATTGGTGGGTGTGGGGAAGTTGGCCTCACTTGCACCACTAATCTTTTGAAGATATTGGGAGTGGGGAGGGATTGCAGGCTACCACTATTTCTTTTAATCAATATTCAATACGTTGGTGAGCAGCAAAGTTTCCAAGTTAACTTTATCTGGGGAATTTTACTAGATAAGTCTGCCGCTTGCTAATTTACCGAACATTGACTTGTTAGTCTATCAATTATACATATTTTCCTCAGAAAACTGGCAAATATTGCAGTGTGTCATTGCAAGTGCCTATTGAGGCTACATTATCACATTCTCATTTCATATACTAACAGGTACAGCAGAATTAGAGTGAGACTTCATGATGTTATACTGAAATTTTTCACTCAAATCATGGTTACTCAGTGTTGTAGCTATAGGATATCACACTAAGCTATTATACTCATAATGCATTAGATAGTTTCAGGATATATTGATTTACTTTTTCTAACCTAGAAACTTAGGAAAAGGACTCTTGTAGAAATACAGCTAGCCTATCCTCTCAGATACAAGAATGTGTGGTGGTTTTTAGGATATCAGGAAATACCTGTTGGGCAGAAGCAGCCACGAA
Organism: Rhinatrema bivittatum; assembly: GCF_901001135.1. Classification (NCBI taxonomy): domain Eukaryota; kingdom Metazoa; phylum Chordata; class Amphibia; order Gymnophiona; family Rhinatrematidae; genus Rhinatrema; species Rhinatrema bivittatum. The sequence continues at coordinate 40,288,703 of NC_042631.1, read as the reverse complement.
CACAATGTGCATCACAGAACTGCGAACGGTAGAAATCAGAACAAGTGTCCACACAAGGAATGCCACATTCTTGGTACAGCATGTTGAATGGACATATCAAGGCTAAAATTACAAAAGAGAGAGAAATCATAATTGTTTTAAGTTGTTCCCATTTCCAATGTGATACACATTACATATGGACTATGTGCTTAGAAACAACCCATCTCCTACTGCTTTTGAACCTAAAAGAAGTATTTCCATGACTCGTGTAATTGGTTCACAGTAAGGTAATAAGTATAGTTATGACAGGGCATCAGTGGTGAAAAGGAAAAACTTTCAGGTCACAGGGAGATCTCAGAAAATAATATGAGCAAGCAAAGTCCCAGAAAATAATGAGTGCATGGTAAGTTGGGTACCTCATGCAGCCAAGAAAAGTTCAGAGATGGAGAAAAAGTAGCCAGCCAGAGGTTCCCAGAGGTAATGCTCTTTAAGAAAGATGGGTGAGTTGGTGCTTGTGGATGGGCCTTGATTTGATGTCCTTGATGAGAAGCATGGCATTAAGTTATATTAAATAAATAAATAAATAAATAAATAAATAAATAAATAAATAGGACAACAGAAGCTGCTGGGAGTTGTGGCCAAGCTCACAGTTTTGCGAAGCTGTATTGCACACCTTTTTCATTTGCGTAAAGCTGTGTGATAGGGCTTTATCGTGGTTGCAATGTTTTTCACACATGCTGTTTTGTGTGGTTTTAAGGAGAGAGAGAGCGAAAATGCCATATAGCACTTTGATAAATGACCCCCTAAGTCTAATCAGACCAAAGAGCTGACTAGCTTTATGATAGCCGGCTTTATTCAATACATAACTTTAGAGGTACATTCAATAGTGTGTTTACGCTATTGAATGTACCTCCAAAATTAGCCAAATAAGTTTATCTGGCTATCTTTGCTCTCTGGACAATGACTGAATATGGACTTCAATGTACTCAAAAATGAAAGAAACAAAACATTTGTGGCAATTTCAGATGTAGCACCTATTTGTTTTGGAAGCAGTAAACTGAACAGAAAATGGACTCATTTGTTACATTTTTGCCATTTGTTTCAAATGAATGCAAATCCCTTAACTAAGACATATCTCAGACTAGTGGGTTGTAAAGTGTCATAATAAAATCTCAGAGTTAATAATTCCGACTTAAGACTCTTGGGAAATGGAGGAAATATCGGACGTACAATTCTTGTTTTGTAGATCCCTGATCAGTGCTGGGATTTGGTTCTGATAGCCTGGAAAGCTCAGGGTAGTTATCAATTAGGATCCAACATAAAGTACACATACGGCAAAAATCTGGTGTCCTCCAATTCTCAGGATATCCTCCTGCAAGAGCACATTGGTGGGAGTATTCGGCAAAGGTATCGCACAGGCAGGAAGTCTTCATATCTGATTCATGACATAGACACAGGTCCCGGATACAAGCCTCAATATAGGGGGCAACGCCAACCAGTCCATTACAGATTGAAAACACCGAACCAGTCAACACTGTCTCACAAATGTTTTCCTATTGATAAAATAAAACAAAAGATTGTGCTCACAGCTGAGGTTCAGTAAGAAAATGCATTGCAACATATTCAGCTTTCATAGTAATAACTTGACTTTTTTTTTTTCATTTTTATTGAATTTCTTTCTTTTATTTCCATGTTACAAAACCTTTCTTTCCCTTTATCTCTTCCAGAGATATAATAATGCAGAATTAAATAAAAACTAAAAAGCAGAGCATTGCATCCTCACAGTATCAGTGCAGTTTACGGGGGAAGATGTTGGATCTTCGCATTCTTCTGGTCCATCCAGTTTCTGCAGGCCTCCAAACTGGATCGGAGTTAGAACAACACCTAAAACAAACAACGCAGTATGTTTTCTCTTTCTGTAGTTGTGCAGTGCCCTTCACTCTGCCTCTGAATGAATAATTCCATTCCCTTCAGGACAGGAACATTTTGGCAGCCTTCCTGAAATGGCAACACAAACTGCCTGAACCAGTATAGAAAGGTTTAAGAGGCCGAAGTCACGAAGGAAGTCGGTTTAAAAAAAATAAAAAAAAAAGAGCTCCCTGAGGTTTCACTGTATAATTCAACAAGTAAGAAAACATTGCAAAACAGCTCCTAAAAATTATGAACATTTTGGGCTAGATTGATCGGTTTTATGGGGAACCATTAGGGGAGGATATTTTTGCAAATGGCTTTTCATGGGTAAGCATGAAAAAAACATGTTTAAAAATCGCCTCACCTTCCTCTCACTGTGAACTGCATGCTTACTTTTACCCATCTGAAAAAGAGGCAGACAGGGAAAAGCAAAACTGTGGAAGGCCAAGTATGACAGGGCTTGCCTTTGGAAAGCTCTATACATATTTTTGGCAGGTATAGGTGCACCTGCTTCAACATAGGTGTGAATGTGTGTACCAAAAATGGAACTCTATTCTCACAGCTGGGGCATTTTCAGAGGAACACCCCCCCCCCCCCCCCCCCCCATAGGGTGTCAAAAATGACAGGGTAAAGTAGAATCCAAAGATATCCTCTCATTCCCCTAACCTTCCCCTCCCATCAACGCACCCACAAGTTTCAGCACTCTCACTCACTAATGGGAAGATTTTAAAAGGGCTGCACATGCGCCAGTATCTTGCCACGCACTATTTTAATAAATATACCTCTAGATTATAAAATGCTCTTCATGTGCATATGTCTGTACATATGAGAGAGAGAGAGAAAACATTTTTACAAGGTTCAGTCTGATACTCGATACTCGATATATGGGGGCACTTTGATTTGGGGTGAGTTATTAGTTGGTGGGCTGGGGGGGCATATTACAGACACATTCAGAGGTATCCATTGCAAAATTGATATCATTAAAGAATTTTAGACCTTATAAGTGATGAAAAGGAGTTAATCTGTACAATGCAGCTAGCAGAGATGTCAGTTTTACAATGGATACCTCTGAATGTGTCTGTACAAGACCCCCCTCCCCCCAACACCAACCCATCTCCCAAAAACTCACCCCGAATCTCTCTCTTCTGACTGTCATACCTACCAAGGAGCTGTAGCAAAGTGTTACACCTGCCAGATGAGGAAAATTAGGGGTTACATATGTCAGTGCAGGCCCCACCTCTGGAACACCCATGCTCTGCCCATGCCCTGCCCCTTTTCTACCTACATTTTCTGGGCATCAATGTACGCATGCCCTTCAGGGCAATTTAAAATTTGCATAGCTCCCGCATGGCCCACTTAAACACATATGTGGCCATTTTTGCACAGGCAAGACTTTTAAAATCTACCTCTAAGGCCCTTCACCCCCCCCCCCGTGCATCCCTTCTTTTAGCCCCCCCCCCCATTCAAAATAAGTCCCTGACCTACTAAGCCCATAAAAGGCATCCTATAAGACCCCAATACCTAATACTTACCAACCTTGAGCCCGGTCTCTTCCTTCTAAAATGTCCATTTACAAAAAAATGAAAAAGGTGACAACCTGAATCACAGTTGTGCTTACAATTGGACTCACAGCTGTGATCTAAGGATTTATTTTATTAATTTTTTATTTATATTCTGTCTGTTCAGCCACTTCAGAACAGATTACATTCAGGTACCATAGGTATATCCCTGTCCCTAGAGAGTTTACCATCTAGGTTTATTTAAGGTTACCCTGCATTTTGTTTTTTTAATGGCCATCTGGCCATCTGCAGCCAGGCTTCAATCTTTGTAAGTATTAGGGGTTGGGGGTAATTTAGGGTAGGGTTTATTTAGGTAGGTGGCAATTTAGGTAGGTGATGGGGGGGTGCTAAGTGGTGGGTATGCAAGAGTGGAGTGAAGAGGGTTTAATGAGAGTTTATGTTGGGGTTTATTGGATGGTAGGGCAGAGGAGGCTGCATTGGAAGATGTTCTGGGAGTGACAGGACTTACTGGGTGGTGGAATGACTGTCGAGTGCATTTGGAGATGGGGTTTAGTAGGTGAATGCCTGAGAGGGGGTGCATTGGGGCTAGGAAGATGAATGGGAGGTTGCTTTAGAGAGTGGGGCTTTAGTGGGTGGTGATGCTGGAGAGGGGTACTTTAAGAGGTGGGGGACAGTGGATGGTGAAGCAGAGAGAGGGTGTTAAGATTGGAGGGTTTATGGGGTGTCTTGGAAATGGGGGCCTAAGTTGGAATGAATATTTTAATGGGTGGGACCTACTAGGTGGTGGGAAAAAATATTTTCTGAATTAGGCCCCATGTCATGTACAGAGATGCTGCTGAAATTTCAGCACCATGGTTAGTTCCCAGGTTACATCCAGAAACAAACATCACAAAATTAAGCCCTAATTTTAAGAGGCCTGCACGCATAAAATTCAGGGGTTTGTAGGTCGATGGAGCATTATATTGATCAAATCCTCTTATGATTTAATGCTGCTTATTATAGAGACAGCCTATTCAGCAGCTGAAGAACTTAAATCAGAGGCCAACATACAGATCAATGATTTAAAAGCTACTCTACTATTAAATACATTTACATCCCAGTTAGCAGCATACCAAGATGCTATGGATAAATTTTGGTCTCATTTAAAATCAAGTAAATCAGAAAATTGCACAGGAATGAAAATAATTATATGAGAGGATATGTCTTCCCATGGATGGACAAAAATAGAACCATGAGAAAGTCCTGCACCTTTGATTCCTCCTCAAGTGATTCATCGGAGGATGAAGTTCCATCACATAACAGTAATAAAAGAAGCAATTTGATTCCATCAGTTCAACAACTATCACTCTCGACTACCAAGGAGAATATCCTGCCTGTTGTTCGCAGGAAGGAACAGCTATCAGCACAGTACCCTTTACAACAATGAACATGAACACGATTTCCATGCGAGAAACGCATAACTCGTTTTCAGCAGTGTTTTCAACCTATCATCATTATCCACTTTCTGCAGAAGAAAATAGTCTGTTGGAAAAAGGTTTATCATATGGCCGGGCCATTTTTGAAATGCACTCGGAGCGCACAATGCCTGGCCACTCGTGCATCCTCCAGTTTTAGCAGATGCAGCGCTCTGAAAATCTACTTGTTTATGGATACCTCTAGGCCCTCCTGACCCCTTCATTACAACATTTGAAAAATTGGTGTTGAAAGATACTGATGATGAGAGACAGTGTTCTTTTCTTCCTCAAAATTTGTCATTAGGAGAGAAGCAGGCGATTTGTTCTTTAGGTTCCAATAAATCTATAGTTCTCAGACCAGCGGGCAAAGGTGGGGGAATTGACATTCAAGACATCATTGATTACAATGAATAAGCCATGCAGCAATTGTCAGTTTTTATGCACTTCTACAAAGGGATCAATCAGCAGAAATTCAGGTCTACATCATGTCTATTCTAAATGAAGGAATAAAGAAGAAGCTGATTACCATGAAAAAATTCGATTTTTTTCTAGAACCACACTTTCTTGTTCCTGGTTTCTAATTGGTTCCTAAAATACATAAATCTTGGGTGACCTGTTTCAGCAATTGAATCTATTCTCTGTCCACTGGTTCCTTTCAAATATACAGTGGCAACATTATTTGTATGGATATCATAAATATTAAGATGATTTAGTCTTTAAGGACTATATTTTCTTTGAAAGAAAGGTATTTTAAACACTTTTGATGGTTATATTTTAATGTTAGTAGAATACCAACGTTGAATTTATAATAGTACACCGATCAATGAATAGTGTATACTGAGAAAAAGACGTATCGAATATTTGTGAATTCAGTCTATCAACTTAACTTTATTAAATTAATTCTTTAAAAAAAACTTGGATTTTTTAATTATTGGAAAGATTTCTTCTCCTAAACGCTTTTGGACTCTGGCTCTGGTTTTTAGTTACAACGGTTTTTAAGAAAAAAGAGAAATTTGTTTTCAATTATACTTAAAAAATGTTTTCAGTGGACCGATGATTAAAAATGACTCAGAGCAGTAAATATACAAGTGAAGATTATATAATTGGTTAACCGCGGAGTGTTATGAAGGGTCCAAAAGCGTTTAGGAGAAGAAATCTTTCCAAAAATTAAAAAATCCAAGTTTTTTTTAAAGAATTAATTTAATAAAATATAATTTATACATTGAATTTACATTTTAATGTTTGCATAACATATATATTGGTTTTTATAAAATATAAATAAAAAGATTTCTTCTAGTATGATAAATATTCTTGCTTGAATTTGTTCAAATATTAAGTTAAATCTATACATGCATTCTCCTTTCTTGCTATTTTTAAGTATATTTTTACTAGAACTCTTTATAACATATCTGCATTACTCTACTATTGTTTCTCTCTCTCTATGATAATTTAATAACAGCTCATGCATAGAAAGTATATAAATCCTCATTGAAAATTAGTGAGTGTATGCAGAACCCTGCGCAGTACACACACTTGAAGACCAATGCAATAAATGTGCCCAGAAATAGGCACTCAGTGTTGAGCGCCCTTTTTCCTAACGCGCGCCCAGCCACTTCTCCTGGGGGCGTTATCCACTATTTAAAAGGAGTGATCATGCTAAAAAGGAGGTACTGGGGACAAATGTGTATCACTAACGCCTCCTCGGCATTGGGTGCACAGTAGAAGTGGCTGTCAAGTGGGTTGGGAAAATGGACCTTCAATCTACGAGTGTCCATTTTCTCCTGCTTCCAGCATATACATGCACAAGATAAACAGCATGCACCGTGTATCTTGTGTGTGTATTGGATATCCAGAATTTTTTGTTCAAATGCTTTTTTAAAAATAAATACTGCTTTATTCGGTTCCTCCCACTTAGTATCGCTACAGTATTAATAAGAGGAATCACAGAAAGCAGGATTTTGGGGGTTTTTTTACAATGCCCCTTGAGCGTGGCATACCTTTACGCCAGCTCCTGGTTGGCATAAAATTTACCACATTGCAAGGGCACATTGGCTGTGTGGAAAATTTATTGATTCGCGGACATTAGCTAATAGCCTCATCTACATGAATTTCCATTGATGAGTGCTGTTAGCTTTGTGGTGATTTGGACGTGCATTTTGGATGTGCCAATCCCGTATTGGATTGGGAGCTATGGATGTGCGCACAAAACATATGTCCAATCGCTTGTTAAACCATGTACAGTGGGCAGCGCAAGGTATTGCATCGGCCCCTTCTTGGAAGCAAATGTAATTGTGTACGCTTACATTTAGGCACATACTTTTGAAAATCTAAACCATGCACATAAATGGTTTCCCCACCCCAATTCCACTCCTGGGAACATTTCTTTCAACTACGTGTAAAAGTTATGCCTTAAATTGTTTCCACGCATAGTTTTACATGCACAACCCCTAAAGTAATTTTCAAAATGCTCATTTATGTGCATAAAACTGCATTTTGCATGTGTAAATGCTTTTGAATATTACCCCCATATAGATTAGATTAGATACCTATCCTAAACATTTGGTTATTATAAGTTGAATTGTTGGGAAGAAAATGTATACACAGACAGTTCCATATGTTTAATACAAAAAGGGATTTTTTTTTCAACTTTTGGCCACATCCATAAGTTTTATTGAAAAATGCATTTATATAGATATACTCCTATTCTGAAAATTTGGTTACCAAATGAATAGTCCAGGAGATAATGTGCACACAGACAGATCCATATAGTTGATGGGTTGACAACAACCCATTTCTGTCTCCCAGAATGCATGAAAACTTTCAAACAAGATGGAGGAAAGGAACAATATTGCTGTGGAAATGATTAATTGCAGCTGGATAAATATGAGACAAAATATGACAACAGGCTTTTCTCTGGGTCACTCAGAAAGAAGAAAACTCATATCCCAGGATTTATCCATCCTGTTCACCGTCTCAACCACAAAACTACATTCCTCTCTTATTTTCTTCATATTTGCCATCTCTTGTCTGCTGACCCTTTTAGGTGTCAGTGTATTGGTTTGATTTACCATCGTTATTTATTTATATCATGCTTTTCCAACCATAAAGTTCAAAGTGTATTTGAAAATATCTGCTTTTCCTGTTCTAAAGAGCGACAGGGGGTATGCAGTTTCACTCTTACCATTCAAAATAAACTCATTGTAAGTCTTCTGGCCATTGAAGTCTCCACAAAGCCCACAGGTCTTGTTGGCATATTTATGATCCAGTTTCAGCTACACAATATGGAAATAAGGAAACAAGAATGCTAATTAAAATACTATATGCAACACATTTAGTTCTGGAGTCAGACCTTAATAATAGTTGTATAAATGTCTTAAAATTTGCATTTAGTTTAGAAATAGAGAAATTTTATTTATTTATTTATTAAGGCTTTTATATACCGACTTTCTTGATACAAATCAAATCAATTCGGTTTACAATGAACTAAGCAGAATATGCAATTAACCAATCAACAAGAGTTACGGAGCATACAGTTACATTATAACAAGGAAGCCTTAACTTGGAGTAGGAAAATAAAGAAGGGGTGAAATGTGACTAGTCTGTCCCCTAGGCGCATAGGGCCAGATATTCGTACCTACGTGCGGGCGTAGATTTGTGCGCACAACCCGGCGCGCACAAATCTACGCCCAATTTTATAACGTGCGCGCAGCCGCGCATACATGTTATAAAATCTGGTGTTGGCACATGCAAGGGGGTGCACACTTGTGCACCGTGCGCATGCCGAGCCCTAGGGGAGCCCCGATGGCTTTCCCCGTTCCCGCCAAGGCTGCTACGAAATCGGAGCAGCCTCGGAGGGAACTTTCCTTCCGCCCCCCACCTTCCCCTCCCTTCCCCTTTCTAACCCGCCCCCCCCCCAGCCCTACCTAAATCCCCCCACCTTTATTTTTTTATTTACACCTGCCTCTGGGCAGGCGTAGGTTGCACGCGCCAGCCAAGTGCCGGTGCGCGATCCCAGGCTCAGCGGCAGTGGAAAGGCCTCTGGCCACGCCCCCGGACCGCCCCGCCCATTTTTTCAAGCCCCAGGAGTTCCACGCAACCCGGGGCTCGCACGCATCACCGGGCCTATGCAAAATAGGCTGGACGCATGCAGGAGCGGGTTTTCGGGGTTACGCGCGTAATATACGCACGTAACCCTTTTAAAATCCGCCCCATATTCTTTCCATCATTATTTATCAAGTTGCCAGCTCTCCTTCGTCTGAGGGTGAGAGGAATGTTTATTTCTCAAATAGATAATACATCTATTTTTCTACTTTTTTCTTCATAAAAAGCAACATCTACAGAGTTTTAGGAACTATTTATCAAGTCTCTCATTTGAGCACAATTTAAATGTTGGCATCATGAATTTAGATGATACTAAAAGAATTTGGTAGATGTGGCATTATGCATTGCTTTAGAAATAACTGCAGCAGAGTTACTTTTAGCAAATAAGAATTGTGCATTGCCATTTAAAGCTTATCTAATAGTTTCAAGGATCATATTCCGTGCCATATTTTCCTCCCATCTTACACCCACTCATCCCCAATCCCCTGCTGCAGGCTAGCATAGTAATAAGTTTAATGAGCAAGGAGACAATTTTCAAAGTCATTTATGTGGGGAATACAATACTTTATCCGCATAACTGCTGCCTTTGAAAATTGTAGCACCTGTATGAGCATAAAGATAGTGAAGACAAGAAAGGTAATGGAATTCAAAAGGGTGTGGGATAAACACAAAAGATCCCTAATGGCAATAGAATGCAAATGAAGAAAAGGGATAACTTGTGTTAACTGGGGGTAACCTGCACAGAGTAGCAGATACTACCCTTAACAAAAGGCATGGGGTTACCTTCATATAAAGATTCTGAACCCACCTACACATGGACAGAATTCACCTTGGTTACAGAGGAAACCATACAAACTATCATTAGAAAACAAAACCCCTCCAATTCCCCTAATAATCCCTGCTCTGGTGCTTTCTTTAAAGCATTAGGCCCACATGCTAGCAACTTTTTAGCACAATTAGTGAACCAATCTCTAGAATCAGGCTCTTTTCCATCTTCTCTCAAAAAAACCTCCATATTACCGATCTTGAAAAACAAATCTAAGGAAGACTTCGATCTCAGTAACTACAGACCCATTGCCACATTAACATCACTGGCCAAATTAATTGAATCAGCAGTGCTATCCCAACTATCAGAATATTTATCAGACAATGACATATTACATACAAACCAACATGGATTTCGTAAAGGCCACTCCACCGAGACTCTTCTTCTGACTTCTTTCGATTCTATATTTCGGGCTTTTGACTCTTACACAGATCACATTATTGTTTTCTTAGATATATCAGCAGCATTTGATACCATTGATCACCAAATTCTTATTTCCATTCTTAAATCTATAGGTATTACAGGCACCGTATTACAATGGTTCATTTCATTTCTAACTGACCGTATTCAACAAGTTACTATAAATAATCATTCCTCCGATACATACTCCATTGCATCAGGTGTTCCACAGGGTTCCTCTTTATCTCCTATTCTTTTCAATATCTATCTGGTACCTCTCTGTCACATATTAGCCTCACTAAACATAAAATTCAAAATCTACGCTGACGATATACAATTCATGGTGCCATATAACATCTCCTGGTCCCATACATTATCTTTAGTATCATTATATCTCACAACCATCGATACCTGGCTTTCCCACAACCGTTTGAAATTAAATCCAAATAAAACAGAAATAGTTCACCTCTCATCAATAACTGATTCATCTATAGGTCCCCCTTCTCAACTTATATTCAATGGAACAACTATCCCCATATCAAAATCCGCAAAAAACTTAGGCATAACCATCAATACAGACCTTTCTTTAAAACAGCATATATCTGTACTAACTAGGAATTCTTTCTATAAACTTCAACTCTTAAAACGTCTACATCCTCTACTTTTCTTTCATGACTTTCGGACTATTCTTCAATCACTCATCTTCTCCGGACTGGATTACTGTAATTCTCTATACATAGGTCTCCCAGAAAACACACTTCATTCACTTCAATTAATCCAAAATGCAGCAGCACGTATCCTAACAAATTCTTCAAAAAAAAATCATATCACCCCAATACTTCAATCTTTACATTGGTTACCAGTCAAATACAGAATACAGTTTAAAATTCTATCCATTATACACTCTCTCATTCATACCCCTAACTCAGTTACTTTATGCACTATCCTCCGCATTTATAAACCTACCAGACACCTAAGGTCAATGGACAAAAATCTTCTTGATATCCCATCACCTCGACAAGCCCGCTTAGATATTACTAGAAAAAGAGCTTTTTCAGTCATAGGTCCCATTTTATGGAATTCATTACCAGATTCCATCAGATCCATACCCAACTCCAAACAATTCAAAAAATCTTTAAAAACACATTTATTTCAAATTGCATTTCATATACCACCCACCAAATAATGCATCATATTCCCAGTTTTGGCACCTAATCCCGATTCTTTTCACTTGCTTTCTGATTTGTTTAAATTACCTATTTTATTTTAATTTTATTTTATGTTAATGAATAATTTTTGTAATTTCTATATCTTCTATAACTAAGTTATCTTTAAGTAACCTTTACTTTAGTTTTTATTAGTTTTTATCCCTTTTATTTGATATTTGTAAACCGTTTTGATTAAACACTGTTTGTAAAGACGGTATAGAAATATTTTTAAATAAATAAATAAATAAATAAACAGAGCGGCAGTTACTTCCCTTAACAGATGGCATGGGGGTAACCTGCATGGAGCGGCAGTTACTTCCCTTAACAGAAGGCATGGGGGTAACCTGAATAGAGCGGCAGTTACTTCCCTTAACAAAAGGCATGGGGTAACCTGAACAGAGTGGCAATTACTTCCCTTAACAGAAGGCATGGGGGTAACCTGCATGGAGCGGCAGTTACTGCTCTTAACAGAAGGCATGGAGTAAACCCCACAGTGACAGTTACTATCCTAAAAAAAAATACTTGCTGGGCAGACTGAATGGACCATTTTTGGTCTTTTTCTGCTGTCATTTACTATGTTATTATGGTTATGCAAGGAAATCTTGTAGGTACATCTGGAGAGACATTTTGGGAGTGGAGCTGGCACAGAATCGAGATTTACATATTTTTAACTTTCAAAATTCATGCATGTAAATTCCACTGGAAAAAGTACCTGCACAAATTGCAGGTGCAAACAAGCCTTGGTAGGTAGTTTCTCAGAGTCAATTCGAAAGGGAGAAAAGATCTTTATTGAATGCTTATGATTTGAAATGTAGCAGGACATAAGAATATAAGATTTGCCAAACTGGGTCAGACCAAAGGTCCATCAAGCCCAGTATCCTGTTTCCAACAGTGGCCAATCCAGTCGCATGGGATCTTCTTAGTGTTTGGGTAATTGCCAGGTTCTTGTGGCCTGGTTCGGCCTCTGTTGGAAACAGGATGCTGGGCTTGATGGACCCTTGGTCTGACCCAGCATGGCAATTTCTTATGTTCTTATAGTTTCCAAGCTGCTTATTCCAAGAATAAGCAGTGGATTTCTGCAACTCTACCTTAATAGTGGTTAATGGACTTTTCCTCCAGGAACTTGTCCAAACATTTTTTAAACGCAGCTACATTAATAGATTTCACCACATCCTGTGACAACAAATTCCAGAGCTTAATTATACATTGAGTAAAAACATATTTTCTCCTAGGACAAGCAGGATGGTAGTCCTCACACATGGGTGACATCATCAGATGGAACCCGGCACAGAAAACTTCTGTCAAAGTTTCTAGAACTTTGGCACACTGAGCATGCCCAGCATGCCACTATCCATGCAGCCACGTGGAGTCCCCCTTCAGTCTCTTTCTTTCTGCGGTGCAGTTGCCTTGCGGTGGTGGAGTTATGCTCTGTTTTTAGAGTTCTTTGTTTTTCTTGCAATTTTTTTGCCACTGCGTGGGGTTTCCCTTCCCTGGTTCCCCCCTAGTCAGTGGGTCGGCATGGTAAGTTCTTACCTTCTTTGCGGTCGGTTCCAGGGGTTTTATTGGCATCAGTGTCCACCCTACACCGCTTGTCGGCTCGAGGCATGGCCTCCTCCAGTTTCTGTCAATGCCCCCAGTTCCCGTGGATCATTTATTTGACTGATCCACATGAAGTCTGTATTCTTTGCCTGGGAGCATCGCATGATGTCCAGGGTTGCTGATTTTGCGACCAGATAACTCCCAAAGGTTGTCAGGCACATTTAGATAAAATGGAAAATCTTTTTGGTCCCAAAAAGTCAGGGCCACCTTGCCAGCATCAGGCGCATCGACGCCAAGGGATTGAGGGGATCCCTTGGACACCAAACCATTGGTGTCCACCCCCACTCAGGTTCTGGAAAGGGGTGCCAGAGATTGAACACTGTTGGTGTCCTCCCGCTCCAGGATGTCGGATTCTTCGCCCTCCTCGGCGCTGGGGAAAGATCGGGCCAAGCACCGGGGGAGATCGAGGAAACACCGTCACTGGTCGCCATCGGTGCATGGCTCCGGTTCCAGTAAGGCATCGGCCGTGTTGCGACCCAACATTCCTGGAACAAGGTTCGAGAATTGGTGGAATGCCTCCCTCAACAACAGCAGGATCCGTTCCTAGCGCTTGTCCAGCAGTGCTTCGAGTGCGGTAAGCACGAGGTGCATTCCACGTACAACATTTTTGAGACGTCAGCTCGTATGGCTGCAGGGGACATTGGAGCCCACAGGATGGCCTGGATCAGAGCCTCAGATCTCCAGCCATAGGTCCAGGAGAAACTTGTGGACCTCCTCTGCACATGGCATAACCTATTTGGGGATAAGGTCTGGGATGCTATGGCTCAGCTAAAGGATCATCTTTCGGCTAGCATCTTGGACCTCCCCTCCTTGGCCAGGAGGTCGGTGATGCAAGGGGCACGTTAGTCCTTTGAAAGTCAGAGGAAATATTATCCTCCAGTTTCCCGCGGATGTTCTCAGCGGGTGTCCTCTAGGAGCCGCTCCAAGCAGCCGCGGACATCTAGACCCCAGCCAGTGCCTCAGCCAAGCCCTACTACGGGGTTTTGTCTGGCAGAGAGGGAGCATAAGTCCAGTCACCATGTCCTCGGCGCTGGATCCACCCACACCTCTTTCTGGATCATTGGTTAGCGACCACGTTGGATCGGTGGGTCTTTTCTATCATGCAACAAGGGTATTGTATAAACTTCTTGAATGTGCCTGGGGATGCCCCCCTGTGCCCCTTTTGGTGTCAGACTCCCCATCAGGAAATACTGTTGTCTGAGCTCTCCACCCTCATACAGGCCAGGGCAGTTGAGCCAGCAGCAGCAGGAAATTGGGTTTTACTTCTGATATTTCCTGATCCTCAAGAGGACCTGGGGGACTTCATCCCATCCTAGACCTATGGGCTCTGAAGTTCAAAATGGTCTCCCTCAGCACTCTGATCCCTCTCTTGCAGAGGGGAGACTGGCTTTGCTCTCTCAATCTCAAGGACATGTACACGAACATCAAGATCTCCTGCAGTCACCAGTGGTATCTCCGCTTCCTGGTGGGCACCAGACATTTTCAATACAGGATGCTGTCATTCAGCCTCACCTTGATGCCTCGTGTCTTCACCAAATGCCTAGCAGCAGTGGCAGTACACCTGTGCCGTCTAGGAGCGCAGGTGTTCCCTTACTTGGACGACTGGTTAAACAAGAGCAGGTTCCAAGAGGGGACGCTACAGTCTCTATGCCTAACCATTCAGGTGTTGGAGTCTCTTGGGTTTGTCATCAACTACCCGAAGTCCCATCTGACTCTGTCACCGTGCCTGGATTTTATCGATGCCCTCCTGGATATAGCGGAGGGCAAGGCTTATCTCCCTCGCAACTGAACACTCACTCTGGCGGTGAGCTTGGCGTGCCGGAGCCAGCTGGTCTCTGCCTGTCTTATGCTCCATCTTCTGGGTCACATAGCAGCCATGGTCCATGTCACACCCTCTGCCTGCCTACACATGCACAAGGCACAGTGGACCCTACGGTTCCAGTGGCAACAAATCTCCCAGGACCTCAGTGTCCATATCTGTTTCAATCCGCCACTCCAGATTTCCTTGTCCTGGTGGGAGGACCTAACCAATCTGGAACAGGGGGGTCTTTTTTAATCCCCCTCCTTCCAGGTTGTCCTCACCACAGATGCCTCCACACTGGAATGGGGAGCCCTTGTGGAAGGGCTCCGCACCCAGGGCCTGAGGTCGGCTCAGGAAACTCAGTGCCAAATCAACTTCATGGAGCTCCGAGCGCTCTGTTACAGCCTGAGCGCTGAGGTCCCCTATCGCGTAACTTTACTTTTGCTATGTATGACATGTAATTTTCAAAATAAAAAAATCAGAGCTAATAAGCGGCGTTTGAAAAGGGAGGCTAGTTAGGGGGAGTTAGGAAGTCCTATCCTTTACCAGAACGAACTGGGAAACCGGGTATTTGCGCATGTGCCTAGCAAAATCCCCCCCCCCCCCCATTACACATTTGTGTGCACATACGTGTGTCCATATAAAATCGTGCACACATGAACACGCGTACAGCTGATTTTGTAATACTCGCATATATGTTATAAAATGGCCGCGTCCATTCGCTCGAGCCAGTATATATGTGTGTACATGTACGCCCGTGCCGCTGTTTAAAAGTTACCGCTCCCACTTTTTGAAAATTCAGTCTACAGTATACAACAGATAAAAACTATAAAAGTCAATGTAATTTCACCTGCCCAATTTACTTTCTGGTGCAAAGCCAGTTAATCTCTGACTTTGGGGCTGATGCTATACAGTGCACTCAGCTGAGCGCATTGTATAACCCGCAGTTGGATGTGGGCTGTATAGGCGCTAATTAATCCCCTTATGCAAAAAGGGGTTTAGCATCTCTACAACGAGCGTCCAACGCAGAGTGAATCTAATAGCGCTCATCATATTCAAATGCATGTGAATGAGGCTATTAGGTGTTCATTCCCGATGCAAAACAAAAAATAATGTGCATCAAGGACACACATTTAGCGATCAGAAATTAATGCCTGCCTGGAGCAGGTGTTAATAGCTGAGCACTCCTTAAACCAGTACAGTAAAGCAGAAAAAACTGCTTTTCTGTATTGCCTCCTACTTAATATTGTTGCGATATTAAGTAGGAGGAAAAACAAAACAAAATAAAGTAAAAAAAAAAAACCGGCAGACGGGTGCAGGAAACAAACGCTCACCTGACAAGCATCCGTTTCCTGAAACCCCTGGCTATGCGGCTGTACAGAGTTTAGGAAAACGACGCTGATAAACTCAGCGTCAGTTTCCCTAACTGGCAGACTGCTGTCACCGATCGGGTTCTCGTTAGCAAGGAGGCACTAGGGGCACGCAAGCTAACGCAACCCCCTAATTTAAATTTTGCATGGTGCCCCCAAGGGGGGTGCCTGGGGGTGCATTAAGAAAGCGGGCGCTGACTGTTTAGCACCCGCTTTCTGCTCATTTTTATTGCATCGGCCCCTTTATGTCTTTATAAGCATTTGATATTCCACCTCTTACTAGTGGTAGGACCAAGACAGATTACATAAAGTGATAAGACATTGAGTGTGCATATCCCAGGCCTTCTTGGGTTCTGCTACTGTTATTCCCTCCACAGGTTCTTGCCAGTAAATGAAATGCTAATATAATTCTGATGCACTGCAAAAGCTCTTGGCAGCATACACACTAACCTCAATGCTGTTTTCCTGCCATTTGAAGACCAGGCCCTTCTTATCACTGACCATCACATACATGCCAGTCTTCACAACCTGGATGCCCATATGGCTGAAAGGTAGCTGGACTCTAGAAGGAAATGAGAGGGTTATTATAGAAGAAAGGTCTGAGATTATTATTTTTTTGATCACGCCACATGAATGGAAATAAGATTTACAAAACAAAAGATGAATGTTCATAGAACTGTAAATATTGATTGAATAAATGACTATCTTGGGTTTTTCATGGAAGGTAGCCTTTGGCCAAAGGCAGATGAATTTTTTAGCATTGCCACATGACCCATGACTACCGTATCCCAGGCATCAGCTTGTATTTAGCCAGTATAATTCCAGCACTATAGATGAACTGAACAGATTTCCTAAAGTGCTGGAGCTTGAAATGATGGGAAGCCCCTGGCTGAGTGATGTTGCTTTCCCTAGTGAAAACCAATGAGAAATCATTTTTTAAACATGTCCTTGCTGTCACAGGATCTGAACTTACTCATTGCCATTGCACACTGTGGAGGAGCTTTTGACTTCAATGACCACGCCACTGATTGTTATCACAATGCAGCCGATAGTGGCAGTGCCATTCACCATCACACGCTTAATCTGGACATTGAAATCTTCATATTCACCACTGCAGTGTGAAGCAAAGAGGTAATTGCAAGTTCCTGGGAAATAAAAGATGTCCCCATCGAAAGTTTTGAAGTGGAAGTTTCCCCAGCTGGTACAAACTTGGTCATTTTCAGCAGGCAGCATGGCTATAATTTCAAAGCAAAATGTTAAAATCAACTTTTGTTCCTCTAATCTTTGCAACTATGCATCCATATGATCACTATTAATACTGTTTAATTTATTTATCATTTCTCTACCCATCTATCCAACTATCTTTCTCTCTCAAATGATCTACTTACTGTATTAATCCACATATCCACTTGCAAAGCCTTCTATTGGCACGCTATCACCATCAATTATTTGTCTCTTCATTGGTAAGTAAACTACACTTGTATAACCTTATTGAGTCTGCCCAGTGTTGCTATCCATCTATTAATCTTGGTTTTTAAATCCTCTGAGGGAGTAGGGGCAGACTTGTGGGCGCTATATGGTGGGGGAGGTTCTTCTAATGGTACCGAATTCCTCTTTGACCCCTTTAATTGTAGCTAGTTCTACTTTAAATTATCTCCTTTTGCATTGTAGAGAACTTCAAATAGAGAGAAAGGCAATCAGAAATGGTGTGGGATCTGCACCCAAAGTCATATGAGATGACACTGAAGGACTTAAATATGTACACCCTAGAGAAAAGGAGACAGAGGGGATATAATACAGACTTTTAAATACCCCTGAAAGGTATTATTGATACACAAGAATCAAGCCTTTTCCGATGGAAAAGAAGCTATAGTAGTATGGTAAATGATATGAAACTCCAAGGGGAATATTCAGGAACAACATCAGGAAATATTTCTTCATGGAAAGGGTAATGGATGCATGGCTCGCCCTCTTGGAGCAGGTGGTGATGGAATTAAGAAGGGCATGGGAAGGGCCCATTGGATCCTAGTGGCTAGAGGACAGAAATGAAACTTGATGATTGGTTATCAATGCATGGCAATATTTTGGTGGTGGTCCAGCGCTCATTTAAGAGCTTGTATCTCATCCATTTACTGCAATATACCCTCGATAGGAAAGATCTTGCGTTAGCAATCCATGCGCTAGCTTTTTCCCGTATAAATGTCGGACATCAGTTTAAAATCCTTACAGTAACTTTTAAAGCACTTTTTAACGTAGCACTGGAATATTTTGTGTCTGATCTTTCATTTTACATGTCTGTGCATTTACTATCATAAGCATAGGTATGGTTGCTTGCTTGCTTCTCATAAGCTATTTCGTCTAATTGAAACTTAAGTGAGGGGCTTTTTTTCAATAGCCGCTTTGATTCTCTGGAATGCATTTCCCCAGTATTTATGGGACAAAGAAGGTTATTTTGTTTCTCTAATTAAAAGACTGTGTGGGAATGTTTACTTTATTATACATCTGCTGCTACTTGTGTTTTATGTATTATGGTATTGTTATGTGTTTAACTTATATGAATTATTTTCTTCTATATGTATATTTTAATGCTGCTACCTGCTGAAGACTACTTGAATTGACAGGATATAAATAATTTTAAATAGATAAATCACTTCTAATCTGAAAAGTTTACAGCTCTTTCAAAATACTGCTGCAAGCTTGCTTTATGGGAGAAAGATCTGACCACATTATGCCTGCGCTGAAGGAGCTCTATTGGCTTCCAGTGGAATTTAGGTCAAAACTTAAACTTCTCACACTTATCTTTAGATGCTTACACTTACAGACTGATGCTCCTAAGTATTTAGTGGACTGACTACTACCATATGTGTCTGGATGGATGTTATTATCTTCACAGCAGGTTCTTTTGGCCATCCCTTCTTTGGATGTGGTACACTTGACCTGCACCCATCAAAGAGCTTTCACTTATGTTAGTTTGCCTTATGAGGTTCATACTGAGTTTGACTATCTCAGATTTAGAAGCTATCCAAGGCTTGGCTTTATTAAGTGGCATTTGGGTATGGTTCATGCTCATTTGACCTGTTTGGTCTGAGGGAGTTGTGATTAGAAGGGGTGACTCTCGGGGTGTGTTGTTGGTTGAGATTCCTGTGGTTGAGGGAGAGATGGTGGATTGTTATTTGAACTGACTATGTTGCGGAAGAGTTTGGGGGGGACTTGGTTGAGGGTATTGTGTTGATTGTATTATTTATTGTATAAGTTGTATTATTTTTTATTAACCTGTAATTCACTTTGGGAAAGGCAGGGTATTAAGTGAAATACATAAATAATAAGTTAAATTAATGTAGAAAGGGACAGGAGTGATTCCCAGTCACTCCTGCCCCGCTGGCTCCTCAGCACAATGGTGCCAACTGACCCTGAGGCTAGTAGCATTTTGTGTTTTCTGGCTATATGCTTTAAGCAGAGGTTTCCAAACCTGTCCTGTGGAATCCCCAGCCAGTCAGATTTTCTGGATATCCACAGTAAATATGCATGAAATAAAATTTGCACGATATGAAGGCAGTACATGCAAATTTATCTCATAAATATTCATTATGGATATCTTGAAAATTTGACTGACTGGGGGTCCTCCAGGACAGGTTTGGGAACCACTGCTTTACATCCAAAAATAATTGGTGCAGGAGTCAGCAGGGAAGGAATGACTAGGGATCGCTCCTGCCTCTCTCTATACCAAAGATCCCATGGAAAGGGTAAGTGGGGACCAGGGAGGCTCTGGCTCCTGTTTATTTGTAGGGGCAGGGGATAGGAAGTCTCAGAGAACCCCAGCTCAATGCAGCTCAGACGTCTCACATGCTGGGAGGGCGAGGGGAGACCAGAGATACCCACTTGAGGCAGAGATGAGGAAGTCCCATTTCAGTTCATTATTTTGCTTTAGGAATTTTTTTTTAAATAACCTCAATATAAAAAAAATAAAATTTTCACCCTGCACAACCCTACTTGGAAGCATGCCTCCAACATCCCTACTTAGTTAGTCACCTAAATTTAGAAAGCTAATGAATTTGGATACATAGAAACTGAAAATTCAAAATATTTTCACAATGTTTATACAAGAATTGAAACGATTTGATATTAGGCTGCTCATGCACTTTGAAACAAATACAAAAGGATCTAATAAAGATATTGACTTTCTCACCCATTATCAGATATCAGCCCTTTCAAGTGCAAAATACTGTCTCATCATCTCTAGCATTTTCTTCCCTCCCTGTCTCCTTTATGCTTATGCCTAAGACCTAGATGGCTGTAATGTTTAAACCCAATGCAACTGCACTGTTTCTTCACTGAACTGACAAAGAGAAGATAATTCTCAAAATCGTGTCACAGATATGTTAAATTAGTCCAATAAAAATATATCACCTACAACTTGTTGTTCACCCTACAATGGCATTAATATTCTTTTTTATTTAATTGTTCAGAGCTTGGATAACTTCTAGGAGTAGCAGCCTCCAGACTTCTTTAATGTAAATCCACACTCAAATATATGCCTTATACTTGCTAATAAAATATTTCATAAAACAGACTTTACCATAGCAACAAAACAATTACAAA
Source organism: Rhinatrema bivittatum (assembly GCF_901001135.1). Classification (NCBI taxonomy): domain Eukaryota; kingdom Metazoa; phylum Chordata; class Amphibia; order Gymnophiona; family Rhinatrematidae; genus Rhinatrema; species Rhinatrema bivittatum. The sequence goes on along the minus strand of NC_042631.1, from coordinate 40,267,936 downwards.
ATATGAACTGCCATTGTATAGAATAGCATTCTGTGACTGATTGATCAAGGATTTTCCCCATTGGCAAACAACAGGAGAACATGCTTGATAAATCTGATTCTCTAAGTACAATTGTTAGTATTTCTGTTCTATTCACAAGTTTTCACTTTCTGTATCTAACTATGTCTGTTTCAATAATTTTATGATTCCTGCTATAGTCTTACCTATTAAAACTGCTTAACTACGTTTATATGATTTGATTTCCCCATCCCTCGCAAAATAAAAATAAAACCTACGTGGTTCATCACGCAGAAGAGACCGGAATCCATGGAGGTCGCCCATATTGCTCTGCATCTGGTAACATTGTTGTGCTTGTGCTGTGAAGACAAAAAAAGGGAAGGATTGCCTTTTTGAAAAATTCACTTTGCAGTGTTGAGAAAAAAATGTTTGCTTATTTTCGAAAAAGTTATAGTAATATAATAAATGATGAAAGATAAAGACCAATTGAGGCATAAAATCTGTCTAGTTTCCTTTTTGTCTGGTTTTCTACCACTTTGGACATATAAATTTCCATATTTAAATCCACATAAGCCCCACCAATGTCTTTTATTCAACCTGTCAACTCTATTGCTAACATTGACCTCTGTACCTGTGCCAAGCATATTTCGATTCTGTTATAGTATTGGCCTCCACTACCTCCATTAGCAGGCTATTCTATATCCAGTCATTTTCCTCTGGTTCTTACAAAATCCATAGTCCAGCACCCATTCTACCAGGTTTTGCAATAATTTACACAGTTGCCAAAAATAGTGAGGCTGTTGTCCAAAACATTTAGTCATACCATGCTTGTTGACGTTAAGGTTATAATCACGGGTGCTACATACAGGATATCCCATCCTTGTTAGAGAAACCTATACAGCTGTACTGCCATTCTCTGCCCATTGGCTTTTCTCTTCCCCTCTTTGGCCCTCTTAAAGTTTCATATGACTGAACACTGAGCCGTAGCTAGCCATGGCCACTATGGTTATGGCCATAGGCGCCTTTGCTTAAGGGCGGTACCGGACAACCGTATGAATATCTGATCCATGGCGGGGGTCAGCTGTACAGGAAGAATATGGACTCAACATTTCATACTCCAATTTGTTCTAGTGGCTCCTATGCCTTGCTCGGTGCCTCCTTCTTCTTCTTCTGGCCCCGCGATTAAAACCTGATTTCTGCTGTTTGAACTGCAGGGCTCTGGATCTATGGAGCACAGTGAAGTTCAAACATCAGCTATTTGCATGTGCAGTTCAAACAGAAGTTATTTGAACCACATGAAGCTCTGTAGATTGCCAGTATCAGCCACAAGGCTCGAAAAGGAAAGAGACACCGTGCAGGGGATTGAAGAAACCAGTAAGCTTCTTAGAAGGAAGACATGGGGATTTGGGAGTGAGCATGGGGAAGAACAGGAGCTAGGTAGAAGAGTAGGGGAAGAATGTGGGCTCCGGGTTTATGGGTGAGTGAGATCAGGTGAAGAACAAGGACAAAAATACAAATCATAACCGATATGATTTGTATTTTTGTACAGGAATGTCGGTATAGAAAAAATAAAAATAAATAAATAATGGGGATAGAACAGGGGGACTAGGGAGAGCAAGGGAAGAATGAGACCTGGAGAGAACAGGGAAGAAAAGAACTGGTGGGGGGAGAGCAGGGGGAGATGGAAGATGTCACTTGAGAATGTGGAAAGCAGAGAAAGAACAGGTACTGGCAGAGGAAGAATGGACCCATCACTTGGGGAAGGGGGAGAGCAGAAAAAGAATGGGAGTTGGAGACAACAGTGGAAGAATGGGGACTAGCTGGAGGAGAGCAAGGGAAGAATGATGTTACTTGGAGATATGGGAGAGCAAGGGGTGGGTACTGGGGTTGGGAGAGCAAGGGAAGAATGGAAATTTGGTGACTGATGGGGAAAACAGGGACTTGGCAATTAGGGATATGTGGGTACTCTGGAGGGCAGGGAATCTACAGCTCATAGTTTGGGATGCAGAGAGCAGGGGCTTGGAACAGAAAGTAAAGAATCTGCATTTGGGTGTATGTGGAAGTGTATTAGATAGGCTAGGGAAGGTATGAGTGAGGGTGTGAATGGAGTACATACTGGAATTCAAGTTGGGTACTGTCAAAGTGAGAGTGAGTGGGAATGGAGCTTGGAAGAAGGTGCAAGGGGGGTAATAGGCTTGGTAGGGGGTAAGAGACAGAAGAAAGGGGACAGGGTTAGAATGAGTGACAAGGAAAGAGCTGGGGTTAGTGAGGGGATTAGAGGTTGAGGAAGGTTGATGAGGGTGGGGATGATGCAAGTCCAGAGGGTAGAATTGGGGGACTAGGGAGTGATTGACAACAGGAGGAACAGGAAGGCGTGAGACAGAGAGGGGAATGGGATGGAGTGAGAGTGGCAAATGAAAACTGGAGACAAAAATATGAGGTAAGTCTCAATTTTATTTTAAAATATAAATAGGACAAAAAATATGGATCAAAAAGCATGATCTTCTTCAATAAAATGTGGATGGTTATGGAGATTTTTCTGACCCTTGATAATATTACCCAATATCATGTTTTTGCTTTCGAAATGAACAGTACATGCTGGATTCTAAGGTCTTTTCCTCCATGCAAATAGTATTCAGCAACATTAGATTATTAACTCTCATAAGCATTGGTGAAGGCAATTTTTTTGTGTGTATTCTGTGAAATCTTTGCTTTCATTTGCCTGCATTGATTGGAGCTACCCCAAAGTTTCCACTAAGGGCAGTAACTGCCACGCTGTGCAAGTTATCACCATGACTTAAGAGAATAGTATACTTACAAGCAAATCAAGCAACTGTCAAACCAAAACAAAATTACTGCAACATTTTTATATAGTGTGAGCACCCTTCCTGAAAATTCAAACAAAGCTACTTTAATCTTCTTTGCTTTTGGACTAGGCCATAGAATCTTTATCCTGAATGTCAGTGTATCAGTACCCCAGACTGTAAAAGTCAGGGACCAGTGTTGGCTGTCTTATAAATTCAATACCCTTTTTTTTCCCTTGTGGCCTACAGTCCTTCTTGCTCCGTGCCTTGCCTTGTGGCCTTCGGGTATTCTAGATTTTTGTCTTGCCTTGAGGCCTACTCTGTCTTGTATCTTGCCTTGAGGCCTTTGGACCTACTCTGTCTGATACCCTGCCTTGTGGCCTATCCAGGCCTTCCTATTGTCTAGTGGCCTACAGGCCTCCTGTGTTGTTGCCTATGGGCTTACATATTTTCTGTTCTGTGTTATCCTTGTCTGCCTTGTCTAATTCCTATCCTAGTCTGCCTTGCTTGGTCTTGTCCTTGGTTAATCCTCTATTCCTGATGCATTTCAACTAGCTTGATCACTCCATTCTTATACTTCACTTTCAATGCATATCCAGCATAGTTCTCTGCTTCAACAGCAGGGGAGAAGAAAAACTGTTACTTCACACATCCAGCAGAGCTCTCTGCTTCAACGGCAGGGGAGAAGAAAAAAGGGTTCGCACTCACAAAGCGGGGAGTAGCTGGCTTGTTACGGCGGTTACTACCCCAAACCAAATGTGCCTGATACTTCACTTTCGATGCATATCCAGCATAGCTCCCTGCTTCAACGGCAGGGGAGAAGATAAACAACCAATAAGGGCTGTATAACATAATCTGGGTAAAAACAAATGGGCATGGGTGTAGCTTGCTTATTGCGGCGGTTACTGCCCCTACTACCTCTAACTAATCAAGCTAGATATTTCACTTGGATGCAGCTCCATCACTGCTCTCTGCATTAATGGTGGGGGTGCAAGGGAAATAGAACCAAGAGCTAAGAGAAACAGATAAGTATGAGAGAAAAAAATGTGTGAAGCTTGCTGGGCAGACTGGATGGGCCATTTGGTCTTCTTCTGCCGTCATTTCTATGTTTCTATGTTAATCTTGCTGTGTCCTACCAGTCCTGTCTGTTCCAGTATCCTTTCTAGTCCTGCCTGTACCAGAGACCTGTCCTTATCTTACCTTGCCTCAGTCTGTGTCTTGTCTAGTTTCAGGTCCTCCCCAGTACCCAGTCTTCTCTTGCCTCCATATACCAAGCCTTGCCTTGACTGTCCAAGCCTGCCCAGCCTTGCCTGCTCAGCCTTGCATGCCTCGTCCAGCCTGTCTTCCAGCCTTGCCTGTCCGGCCATGCCTGCCCAGTGTTTCCTGTCCAGCCTTGCCTGGTCTGGTTCCAGCCTGTACGGACTCACTACCATGTACTGCTGCCGCAAAGACCTACCCACTGGCCCCACAAATCCAAGGGCTCAATCTGCGGGTGAGGGGGCTGGCTAAGCGGAAGCCCGCCCCTTGTTTAGTCTAGAGTCCTGCCATGCAGTCCTGTGCTGCTCCTCAGGTGGGTTTCCTAGATTCCAAAAACCCTGAAAGCTTGTGCAACAAAGGTGAAGGATTCTGCTAGCATGTAATGTGTGTGTAGGGATTTATATATGTATTTATAATTATAAAATCTATATCCATAACATATTCTAATACAAAAATTATCTCTGTCTTGTTAAGCAGTAGAGATTGCAAAGGAGCATGTGTCTTTTAAACCATAATGTTATGCCTTTTTCTCTTCTATTGAATTATAGGATTTGATTATATTAATCTAATCAGGTTCTAAATTTGATTGACAACTAAACAAACACTCTCTACCACAAGGCTCATCGTGATGCACCACAATAACCTGCCAAAAACACACTCAGAACTTTTATAGCAAACCTGGCATTCCAGCACTAACACCCAGGACTCACATAGCAACAAACTTACCTTTTGAAAGGGCCACACTACAAATATTACTACAGACCCTAGAACACCATTGTGCACCACTCAGAGATGATTTTTTATAACAAGCAGTATATCAAATTGAATATATAAATAAATAACGAATCAGTTGGGTAGCACAGAAGGTTCACATCTGTACAGACTTAAGGGTCACACTTATGGCTACTTTTAGATTATAAACTAATAGTGTTATGTATTAAGTTAAAAAAAAATTGAGAGCGTCTCCAAACTCATGTTGTGTGCAGGGCAAGGGCACACTTTTTTACTTGCCATAGATGCTAAATTGCCTGGTCACGGCTATGACTGAGAAAATACTTAAGCTTCCTCCGTCATGTCTCTATCTGTTATCCCCACTGCCCTTATCGCTGCACTCTACCCAAGCATGTATAAATTATTTCATACTTTTGGCTGCCACTACTTCTACCAGTCGACTATTCCAGGTGTCTCCCTGGAAGTATTATGTTTCCTTTGAACTGGGTGCCACAATACAATCTCTTAAGAACATGCCATATTGGGTCAGACCAAGGGTCAATCAAGCCCAGCATCCTGTTTCCAACAGTGGCCAATCTAGGCCATAAGAACCTGGCAAGTACCCCAAAACTAAGTCTATTTCATGTTACCGTTGCTAGTAATAGCAGTGGCTATTTTCTAAGTCAACCTAATTAATAGCAGGTAATGGACTTCTCCAAAAACTTATCCAAACCTTTTTTAAACCCAGCTACACTAACTGCACTAACCACATCCTCTGGCAACAAATTCCAGAGCTTAATTGTGCATTGAGTGAAAAAGAACTTTCTCCGATTAGTTTTAAATGTGCTACTTGCTACTTACATCTACCCATTCTAGACCTCTCATGATTTTAAAGACTATCATATCCCCCCTCAGCCTTCTCTTCTCCAAGCTGAAAAGTCCTAATCTCTTTAGCCTTTACTCATAGGGGAGCTGTTCCATTCCCTTTATCATTTTGGTTGCCCTTCTCTGTACCTTCTCCAGTGCAACTATATCTTTTTTGAGATGCGGAGACCAGAACTATACATAGTACTCAAGGTGCGGATTATTACTCCCCAGTCCAACACTCTAATTCAGTGGAAGGAGATGTTATTGTGCAGGGTGCAGGAACGGGAGTGTCAGAGTCTGAGGAAAAGTGGGGATATAATAGAGGAAAGCATGGCACCCCACAAAGTAGTGATAACCAAAGCAGCACCTTGTCAGCTGCTTCTTCCTCCCCCACACTTATCCATATGCTCCTCTTCCTCCCCTAGTAGCAATGGCAGAATGTTCTCTTTTGAATCAGGCAATAGTTACAGTAGTTAGGAGGAGAGGAGATTATTCTTTCCCCAGTAAAGGAGAAACCAGCACAAATATCATTCATACTTTATATGGCAGAGTCCATAGAGAATGAGGCCAGTGATCTGTTGGCTTATTAGGCATACAAAGTCACCTTCTGACCAGACCATGCCAGAGTGGCCTAGCATTTTCAGTCCTGTCACCACACAGTGTGTGTAGTTAGCATGTATTCTCAATGGTAGGGAATATCATGAGTCCACATCATTCACAGATGGTTCCAGTGTTGATGGAAAATGTGATGTTTCTGAAAATAATCTTCCCTGTGTTGGGTTTCCTGGAATTTCTATGTAAGTGGCAGAAAACTGAGAGTACATTCAATAACAAAGAAACACTGCTCCTGCCTATAGAATTGGCCCTTAGCACCATGCTGTAAGCGTGTTGTTGATAAGTGCCTTTCTTGACACTGCTGCTGCACTGGCCTGCCTGCTTCTCATGCCCTGCTTCAGTGTTGGTTCTGTGAGGTCACACATGGCTCACAGGGAAGGGCTGGTGGCTATAGTTGCTTACACCTATTCTCCATTGATTTCTAAGGCCCGATACTATCGGGCCCATACAGTATAGTGCGCTCCGGTGGAGCACACTGTTAGCCCGGGTTTGGACGCGCATTTTCGATGCGCTAGCTTTACCCCTTATACAATATGGGGTAATAGCACGTCGAAAATGCACGTCCAACCCCCCCGAAACTAATAGCGCCCGCAACATGCAAATGCATGTTGATGGCCCTATTAGTTATTCCCGTGCAGTACAGAAAGTAAAATGTGCAGCCAAGCCGGCACCAGGGAAGTGTACAGAAAAGCAGAAAAAACTATTTTTCTGTACACCATCCGACTTAATACCTAGCGATATTAAGTCGGAGGACCCAAAATTTAAAAAAAAAAAAAAAATTTAATTGGCCAGCGTCCCGCGGGTGGAAGACGGACGCTCAATTTAGCCGGCGTCCGTTTTCCGAACTCGTAGCTGTCAGCAGGCTCGAGAACCAATGCCGGCAAAATTGAGCGTGGGCTGTCAAACCCGGTGACAGCCGCCACTCCTGTCAAAAAGGAGGTGCTAGGGACTCGCTAGTATCCCTAGCCCCTCTTTTTACCATGGGCCCTAATTTGCATGTTCTTCCCCCCTGAATCACGTGCACAGTGGCCGCGACTTTTACTGAATCAGCCTGTATGTTGGTTATACTAGGGTGTTTTTCCCCAAAAAAGGAAAAAATGTAAAAAAACAAAACTGCAGGTTTCTCATCCCAAGCCTTTTCTGTGCAGTTTACTGTGTTTTTCTACCACTGTTACTGTCCAATAGGGTTGTACATTTGTTTAAAACAAATGGGGTCCCCATTTGATTCTTTTGTAGGTCCCCAAAATTAATGGAGGAGGGTCACATTAATGAAATGTCATATTTTGTTCCATTTCTTTTATTCCCCATTCATTTCTATTGCCCACTGAAGTCTAAGGGCCTTAATAATTAACGGGGAACAAGTGTAAGGCAACTGTAGTAACCAGCCCTTCCTTGTGAGTTATGTGTGACCTCACTGCCTTCTCAGAGCCTGGGCAGAACATGTGGGCAAGGAAACCACAGAGACAACATATCTCAATGAAGCATTTTTCTTAACCAGCCTATCACTGCTCTCTAGATCCAGTGATACTGATCCTGAAATCTGAGTATGTGTGAGGAATATTGTGCATTTCTTCTATAGACTTTGTCTTAGAAGGATGTAATAGAGTGGAGCTCTCACAGAGTTCAACTTTTCTAAAAAAAAAAAGCTTTTTGGCAGTTGCTAGTAATTTTAGTCTGTGCTGAAATGGTTTCACCCACTGTGCCAATCAGCAAAGAAAGACAGGCAGTAGCATTTTACTGCTGTTTTCTCTCTTTTAGCAGAGACTCTACACCTTGAGGATTTTTTGCCATTGGGGGAGGGGCTGGTTTGCACCTATCATTGTTTCTTGGTGTATTGCTTTGTACTTTTATCAGTGCCTTGGGGGTTTTTATAAGAACATAAGAAATTGCCATGCTGGGTCAGACCAAGGGTCCATCAAGCCCAGCATCCTGTTTCCAACAGAGGCCAAAAACCAGGCCACAAGAACCTGGCAATTACCCAAACACTAAGAAGAACCCATGCTACTGATGCAATTAATAGCAGTGGCTATTCCCTAAGTATAATTGATTAATAGCCATTAATGGACTTCTCCTCCAAGAACTTATCCAAACCTTTTTTGAACCTAGCTACACTAACTGCACTAACCACATCCTCTGACAACAAATGCCAGAGCTTTATTGTGCGTTGAGTGAAAAAGAATTTTCTCCGATTAGTCTTAAATGTGCTACTTGCTAACTTCATGGAATGCCCCCTAGTCCTTCTATTATTCGAAAGTGTAAATAACCGAGTCACATCTACTCGTTCAAGACCTCTCATGATCTTAAAGATCATGCCACCTTTTCTGCTTCATTCCCTCTTCATGGCACCTTACGATATTGATGCCACTCTTGTTGCCACATTGCCTCTTATGCTGCCTTTGAGGGTCCATGCCACTGTTATTGGTGCCCTCTTTTGAAGCCATGGGGTGTTTTTGATACTCTTGCTCCTTGCTGCTCATTTGCCCCTCTGATGATTCCTTGGAGCACTCCTAGTACACCTTTGCCCCGTTATGGTGCCTTATGCTATTCATGCCACTTTGGATGTTACTTTGCCACAGTTAGGTACTTTGGAGCATTTTCCTCCCTTCTGATTATGGCTTCCCACAAATTTCCTGAGAATTGATTAGAAAACCTCAATTCTAGAGCCCAAAATAGGCTTCACTACTTCCCCCACTGATTTTAATGGCAAACAAATGAGCAAATAAAATGAATGAACAAATTTGTTTTATTTCATAATAAAGAAACAAATTGAGGTGCTCATAAAATAATGAATGAACCATAATTATTTTTGTTTCCACTGCATATCCCTACTGCTCAAGATACTCCTGTCTGTATCATGGTGCCTTGGAGAACTCCTGCCATTGCTATTACTATTTTACCTCTTTTTTGTGCTTTAAGATATTCATGCCACTGTTGGTGTTCTTTCCTCCTCTCATGATGCAACTCTGCTGTTTGCCAAATCCTGCATTCTATGCCTTGGAGTCTTTGATACCTCTGTGCTGTTTGCCATAACCCACATTCTACCTCTTGGAGATTTTAATGCTTTTTTACTGTTTGCCATACTCCACACTCTATCTCTTGGGAGTTTTGAAAACTCTGTGCTGTTTGCTATACCACATACCACCTTGGGGTTTTGATGCCTCCATGCTGCTTGCTCTATTATTCTATCTCTTGGGTATTTTTATGCCTCTATACTCTTTGCCATACCTCAAACTATACCTTTGGGGCTTTAATACCTCTCTGCTGTTTGCCAGACCACACACTCTACGTCTTGGAGGTTTTAATGCCTCCATGCTGCTTTCCATAACACACACTCCATGTCTTGTGAGTTTTGATGACTCCATACTGTTTGCCATACCCCACACTCTGTGCCTTAGGGGTTTTAATGTCTCTATCCTTTTTGCCATACAATACACTCTACCTGTTGGAGGTTTTGATGCCTCTGTTCTATTTCCCATACCCTCTATGCTTTGGGGCACTTTTGCTATTGCTGCTGCTTTGTTGCTCTTAAGTACCTTGTGGTGTTCTGACCACTATTGTTGGCACCCTTTGTTCCTATTTAGATAGATTATGGTGATTATACTACTATTGCTGGCACCCTTTGTTCCTCTTTAAATGCCTTATGGTGTTCACAACATTATTGTTTATGCTTTTTGCTCCTCTTTAGGTGCCTTGTGTTGTACATGCCACTATTGTTGGCACCCTTTGCTCCTCTTTAGGTAGATTGGGATTATCATGCCACTATTGTTGATATTCTTTGCTCTTCTTTAGATAGATTGTAGTGATCATGCCACTGTCATTGGCAACATTGCTCCTCTTTAAGTAGATTATGTTCATGTTTCTATTTGGGCTAAGTTGCCTTCTCATAGAGCCTTGGGGCGTTGATTCCACTCTTCTTGCTGCGTTGATCTGCTCCTTCCATTTTTTATTTTAAATGCCAGTATTGTTGCTTCTCCAAGCCTCTCTTAGTACCTTTGGGTGACTCTGTTTCTGCTCCAGCTGCCGTTCAGGTTCTTTTCAAATTCTCTTAAATTACTTCCTGACTATTGGTCTTGCCATGATTATCTGGTACTTTGCTCACTTGCTGCACTGTTCATGGACCCTTAGGCTGTTCATTCCAGTTATGGTATTGATTTGCTTCCAGACTAGACAACAGAGTAGCATGATAGCCTATCTTTTAAATAATCTAGGCCACACATTACTAAAAATGCCAGTGCTAACATTTTGAACAAAATTGACCAGCTAATAAGGCGCCAGTGAAGGTCAGTCAATAGCTGCGAGTCTCAACTCCACTTTTCCAGCCAGTAATCACACAAGATGCGACATTTTGAATAGTTTGTAATTTAAAGGTTATCTTCCTTTGAAGCCCCACATAGACAGCATTGAAATAGTCTAGTTGGCATATTACCATAGCCTGCATTCGTTTTAAGATCAAAGGCCCTGAGCAATCACTATATTTGTCTTATTAAGCATTTCTAGCTGCAGTAAATAATTATTTATATTCAACACAAAGTCTAAAATGACTCTCAAACTATGGACTTGGGCTAGAGGCTTTAAAGAACAACACATAGTCTCTCAGGTAAGATTACATTTCAGCATTGGAATATTCCCAAACTATATAACTTTGGTTTTACTATGTCTGAAAAAGGCTTAACTTATTTGAAGTATCAAAAGTCACCAAATGGTCACAGGATCTGAATGTCATCTGCATAAATATATGATTTGAAGCCAAATTTCCAAGTAATGCTCCCCAGTGGCTGTAAATAAATGTTAAAATAGGAGAAAAGGGAGAGCTCATAAATTAAGGTATTGAAAGAGATATTTCCTTTCAGCACCTGTTCACCTCTGTCCCATAAAAATGAAAGGAAGCAGCTGACAGCTACTCACCCAGGCCCTAGCCCAAGAACCTGGAGAGTAGGGTATAGTGGCACACCCTTTCAAACACAGCAGAAAGACTGCGTAGCACTAGATTGCCAGAGCCCTCAGTGTCCCTAATCTGCTGCATATTATCCATAACTACTGTAAGGACAGTCTTTCTACCAAACCCCATCCTGAACCCTCACTGAAAGGATTCAAGGAAATGAACTGAGTCTAAGAAAGATCTCAGTTGAGATGTTACCACCCATTGTATTTTCTTAGATAGAAAAAGAAGATTGCATATAGGTCTGTAGTTCTAAAATTGTTTAGTAGATATTGGTCTTTTTTTTTTTTAAGAAACTGGTAAAATACCTTCAGCCGGAGAGAAATTCACAATCAGTCAAAGCCATCAACAAAAGCAGCTACAAATGAGCTCAGACTATCTAAGACTCATCTCCAGGTTTTGACCATGCATTCTTTCTTTCTAGGTGACCCAGGATATAGATATCGGCCCTGGCTCCTCACTCTTGTACCTTCCCAGACAAATCCATGAGAGAGAAAATACAACATTCCAATCAAACCCACATTTGGAATGTTAAAAAGTTAATTCAGATGTTTGAATCAGTCTGGTGTGCCTTACAATGGCTATAATTGTGAATGCCTTCTGCATACTTCACAGTCTTGCTTTAGGTATTACATTCCAGTCAACATTAATCCAGATCTAGAAATGGATCCCCAGTGTCCCACAGCTAGACGTAAGGAAATTAAGTGAAATTAAGGTCAAGAGCAAGATAATAACAGATTACTTCAACTGTGCGCCAATTAACTCCACATTTCAATAATATCCCACCAGGGAGGAAAAAACACTCATACTACCCTTTTCACAGGAAACTTCGCATTTACAGACTACAGCTGCCCTGAAATGCATAACTCCACAGTGGCTTACTACTTTCCCTGTCAACACTAGTCTGGGAGAGCCCAATGAAGCTAAGCAGGGTCAGGCCTAGCTAGTACTGGGATAGGGCACCACCAAAAAAGATAAGCTTTTGTGGACTGTAGAAGGTTATTGCTAACGTCTGTAGTATTCCATCAAGAAAAGGTCATAAGCACTGGTAGGGCTATTCACACCTAATCATCGACACTCAGAAATGGATAGAAAGAAGATAGGAAAACCAACAATTCACTCTCTCTATTTTTTGATGAATTCATTGTGGATTGTTGTTGCTAGCAGCACAATGTATGTAGTGGCTTCCTATTTGCCCTTGTTCTTCTATCAGGCCAAGCTGTTGGCAGTGCTTGAACAAGGGTCAGCACTGGAGACAGACTGGTGCTTTGGCTACTACACCAAACCCTCTTTTTATTATTATTCTCTCTCCATGATTATATTCAGATATTCAATAATATTGCTGTTATATGTTTTATATAAAATGTTAATAAAGATAATACTGAAGAAAGAAGGCATTTTCTAGCAATTTAATGCCCCATGGCAAAAAGTCAAAGCCTTTTACGCAGACTGGGAATACATTTCTAGCTAATGTTCTGTTGACTAGGCATTCTCATTCTTAGAAGCTAAACTTTATTTAAAAAATGTATTTATTCACATTTATTCACTTATATGCTAAAATATCGCAACCTAGATCATCTTGATTCTGATTTGGCTCTTCAAATCTCCCTTGCTTTTTGATGCAACAATGGCACCGAGCCTGACAAGTTAATGCCAGAAAAGTAGACGGCGGTTACTACCCCAAACCAAATGTGCCTGATACTTCACTTTCGATGCACATCCAGCATGGCTCTCTGCTTCAACAGCATGGGAGAAGACTGATACTTCACGCATATCCAGCATAGCTCCCTGCTTCAACGGCAGGGGAGAAGAAAAACAACCAATAAGGGCTGTATAACATAGGCTGGGTAAAACAAATAAGCATGGGTGTAGCTTGCTTATTGCGGCGGCTACTACCCCTAACTAATCAAGCTAGATATTTCACTTGGATGCAGCTCCATCACTGCTCTCTACATTAAAGCTGGGGGTGGAAGGGAAATAGAACCAAGAGCTAAGAGAAACAGATAAGTATGAGAAAAAATGTGTGAAGCTTGCTGGGCAGACTGGATGGGCCATTTGGTCTTCTTCTGCCGTCATTTCTATGTTTCTATATTGCCTAAAAAGATTACCCAAATGACTCATAGAAGGATCTAAACACATGGAGGCAAAATTCAGAGGAATGCAAACGATTATTCACAAGAATAAATCCCTGGAGGACAGAGCTGAATATCCCCCAAGTTGCCCCAAATATAATACACAGAAATTTACAATTCTTCAAAAACCAAATGCCTATTTAAGAACAGTGTATGAGCTCCTACCATTCTTTTGGAAATACAGAATAGCAAAGACCAGGATCCATGACAGTAGTGGTATCCTTTTCCCTTCTCCCATTTTTTTGCAGAGTTCGGCCACAGGATGCCGAACTGGAGTTCTCAAGGAGGGAACAGAAAACCTGTGCCTTTATAGGAGCTTTTATAGAAGAAGGTTTTGGCTGGAGGCCAAAATAGTTTTACAAAGATGAGGTGGGGCATAGAATTGATCTTTGCAGAGCAGTTGACAGGTAAATAGAAGGGAGTCTTCATTTAAAAAATGGACTTATCCATATTTTAATTAATTCCAAGCCCATTTAAAAAAGTAACCCTGAATGCTCAATCTTTATCCACAGAGTTAGTTAGATGTCTTATTACTAGACAAAGATATATTAATTTAACAGTTTTATTTCATATATTTTCAAGAGTCCATAAGTAATTGGGTTTTGTTCTGCCCATATAAAAAGGTTTGTTTTTTACAGATGACTTCTTTTGAAGTTCAGTTATCTAAAAATCAGTTTTCAAACATTTTTTATTTAAAATTTATTGAAAAGGAATTCTCCTTTTAGCTGCTATTTTGAAGGACTCAGTTTACATTACTCCATTCATAAAGCAGCCTAGACAGTCAAAATATGCATTTGTAATAAAAAATCTAACTTTGGAAGCAAGTACATTGCAAGATTTGTTCTGAAGGACAAAATTCAAGTTGGTGTGCCCCAAGTATGTTAAGAAAGGATATCTTACAAAGAGAAGCTAGTTTATTTCTCTAACTTTTAAGAAATACAAAGCTGTTTGTAGTTGGCACCAGTGATCAGTGGTTACTAGTACAGATCCTGGTAGAACAAAAACATTCAAGGATATTTCAAATCATTCTGTATAGCTCTTTGTTATTTTTGAGTGATGGTGGCAGTTCATCAGAAAAGATCCTGGTTCCTACACACATTAGCACAATGTGTCTAGCAAAAACTAATTCTGTTAAGCCAGGTTGGGAACATCAAATCCCTGTGTCAATCCATCACATTTTACCTATTTCTTCGGAGCCAACGTAGAAATCATGTGACAAGAATCCTGCATTTTGATTGGCTGCAGCAGCCAGACTTAACTTGCAAGGACATACCTACCCTCTGTAACCCAAACAATAATGAAATTGAAATGTACTTGATTAGTGCAAGGGTGCTTGTAAATTTGCATATTGATCATTAGGGATGGTAGAAAGATGTATGGAGAAGCGAGGCTGAGGGTGTGATTGTGCATGGTTGTAGATGGAAAGAAGAAAGACATGGCCCTGAGTTTGCATTACATTACAGTGCACAGTCACATAATCTCACTTCCAGGCTAGACAAGACAATATTTTTCTTGCTAACCAGGCCCTGTGGAATTATATAGAAAATTAGAAGATATCAGCAAATAAGGACCACATGTCCCAGTGCTGGGACCAGCTTTCTTTGTACCAGGGCAGATATTCAGAATTATGCTGTATCCCCCTCCCCACCTTGACTTACTAGTGGCTGCTCCAGCACCGCGCTCTCTCCTTTGGCAGTGAAGGCACAGCTATTCTTCTGGTGGCAGTGGCTCCAGCAAAGTATTCTCCTGCCCAGAATCCTCCTCTTTCTCTTCCCCTGCCCCTTACCCAGCATCCCCCTCACCCCCAATCCATTCTGTGCCCTGCATCACCTTTTCTCTCTCCCATCCCATTCTATGCCCTGCATCCCTCTCCCCCACCTCTTTGCCCTGCATTACCACTTTTTATCGTCCCCCTGCTTGCACTGGGTACCCCTTTTTCTGCCTCCCCTCACTACTTGCCTGTTGCCAGAGGATGTGGTCAATAGTCAATAGTGGGGGTTTAAAAGAGGACTGGATAAATTCCTGAAGGAAAAGTCCATAAGTCCCTCAGAGTGTGATACAAGAAATAGATCAACTATTGGGGATCTGATGAATATTAAAGTTCTTCCCACACATCGTTCTTATGCCATACAATGGCACTCAGTGTTAATTACATTTAACCATGCCATACCTGTCTAAGTCTTAATTTTTGTAATCCTCTTTGAGACCAAACCTGGCAAAAATGGGAATATCAAATATCCGTAAATAAATGTTTGTGAATCGGGCTGCCCACTGTTGGAGACAGAATGCTGGGCATGATGGACCTTGGTCAGTCCCAGCGTGGCAATTCATATGTTCTTATGATAACATAGAAACATGACAGTAGAAAAGGATCATACAATCTATCTAGTGTGCCAATGCACACATTCTGCTCAGCTCTACAATCATCAACACTCTCTCTGAGATGCCCTGTGCCTATCATATTCTTTCTTGAAATCATATATTGTCCTTGTTTCCACTTCTCTGGGAGGCTGTTCCATGCATCCATCACTTTTTATGTAAAGAAATATTTGCTTAGATTATTCCTCAGTCTACCCCCATTTATGCTCATCCTATGATACCCCCTCATTCCAGAGCCTTCTTTCCATTGATGACTTGGATGCATTTATTCATCTCTATCGTATCTCTTCATCCTGCTTTTCCTCTAGGGTATACATATTTATAACGTTGTCCATCTCCATATGCTTTAGAATGAAGACCACTGATCATTTCAGTAGCCACCCTCTGGACTAACTCTTTATATTCTTTTAAAGGTGCAGTCTCCAGAATTGTACACGTACTTCAAATGAGGTGTCATCATACCTCCATCATAGACAGAGGAGATGGATAGAGATTTGATGTAGGATATTCACAGGATTGCTGTGAAAGGGGAGGTGCTGCTGCTAGGGGATTTCAATCTGCCAGATGTTGATTAGGACATCTCAGCTGCAGTATTTTCTCGAAGCAGTAGATCCTGGTCCAGATGGTGGCTACTAAAATGGTTAGTGGTCTTCGTTCTAAAGCATATGGGGATAGACATAAAGTCCTAAACATGAACACCCTGGAGGAAAGGCGAGATAAGGAAGATATGATAGAGACATTCAAATATGTCAAAGGTTTCCATGCACAGGAGGTCTCTTTCAATGGAAATGAGGCTCTAGAACGAAGGGTCATGTGATGAGGTTGAAAGGGACTAGACTCAGAAGTATTCTTAGGAAATAGTTCTTTACAGAGAGGGTGGTGGATACATGGAATGGCCTCCTAGTGGAGATGATAGAGGCAAAAACAGTATCTGAATTCAAGAAAGCATGGGATAAATACAGGGGATCTCTAAGAAGTGGTGGGAATTATAATGCTAAATTAATTGGGCAGACCAGATGGGTCATATGTTTTTTTTAAGCCATGATGTTTCTATGTTTTATCAGGGACTTAGACAGGAACAATATCACCTCCTTTTTTATACCATTCCTCTACCTATGTTAGCATTTTGTAACTGCATTGTGATAATAATTAATATTATAATATTTCAAATTTCTATCAATAACATTTATTTTGAATGGTCTCAAAGACTACTGAAATCCAGATAAGCAGTATAAACTGCCCTCCCCTGAACTACTACTCTGGTCATCTCATCAAACTAATTATTCATTTAGCAAGATCTTCCCCTTGTAAAATGCTGTGGCATAGGTTCTTGTAACCTGCTGGCTTCAAGATTGTCTTTCAGTAGTGTTTCCTAGACTTTGCCCTCAACTGTTGTTAAGCTAAAAGATTTTTAGCTTTCCACTTTCTAATTGTTCCCAACCTTGTGAAGCTCTACTCTAGTCTCTTGGAACCTCTACTGTTCAAAGTTGAATAGATTTTTGAGGGATATGATATCTTCTTCAGGTTTCTGGCATGTACCACATCCAATGCACTATCCTTGTCTACTTTCAAATGTAATGGGAGGTAAATCCACACGCCGTATGCAATAGAGAAGAATATAGAAAAAATATAATTGTCCTTCTGACATTGACTGAATGTATTTATAACAGTGAATGAGCTACAGCCCTTCTGTCCCTCCTGATGCAGCCTTTTTGGCGAAACATGGTGTCTGTGTGTGGGGACATTTTGATTTGTAAAACATGAATGATTTCAAGAATCAGGAGTTCCTTTGAATAAATATGAAAAGCTTTATTAAATTGTAAGGACGATTATATTTTTTCTGCACTCTTCTCTATTTTCAAATGTGCCAATCGTACCATGAATATAGGGATTCCTTGATATATGGAAGATATAAATGTTCATAGTTTCTTTTGTATATAAAGTCTCTGTAAATCACTTTAACTCCCATTAAGACCCTACCAACAAGAACACTCCCTTGAAGAGTGTAAGGATGTGTACAAAACTTGTTTGGTTTAGATCAGAAGCTCGTTCATTTTGTTTGTGACATTTCATTTATTCATTTCCGTTAGTCACTGGGGGAAGCAATGCTTTCTATTTTTTAATCTAACATTGGGGGTTTTCCTTCCAGGTTTTATGAAACTTGCTGGTAGGCATCAGCATTAGAGATAGCATCATCCCAAGATAACAAGAGCTGCATGAACACCCCTTGGCACCAAAAGAGAGGCAAAGGACACTAACAGTAGCATGAATAGTGTTGTGAACCTGCCCGCAAGGAGCGTGGGCAGGCCCCCTACCTTCGCGGCGAGACAGGCCGCTGACGCTGCTCTCCCCGAATGTGGCCAGTTGGGCCGCTAATGCCTTGTCCCCGACGCGGCACGGGAGCCATGTTCTTCTCCTGCCCTGCATGCAGGGCTGACTGCCAGGAGAGTCTCTTCGTGGCAAAAGCCACTGCAGCCACTCTTGCTTCCATCTGATGCCGATGCCGAGGTCTTCAGCCGGTGCCTGCAGTCTGCCTGCACTTCTTCTGGCTTTCTGTGCAGCATGGAGCTGCTCCTGCAGTCATTCCTCGTCTAGCCTGGGTCCTCCACGTGGCTGAGGATGCCACCAGCGGATCCTGCTCTCTTCTCTCCAGCTCTCCTTAGGCGCGGGCGCGCCTCTCTTTTGCCTTTAAAGGGCCAGCCAGGTGTGGCCCTCTGTGAGCTCCTCCCTGGGCGTAGTCCTCTTCAGCCCTACTAAAGGGCACAGCGTTCATTCCAGCTTTGCCTTCGCAAGGAGTTAGATGCTCCTGGATGTTCCTGTCTTCGCTCCAGGAGTCTTCTCTGTTCCGGCTCTTCTTCAAGTTCCTGTGTTCTTTGTTTCCTGTTGGAGCTCCATGTCTCGTTCTGAAGTCCATGATCCTTTCCTGATGTCCTTGATCCAGTCCAGATATTCGTCTTCTGCTCCTGATGTCCACAGTAAGTCTTGTCTGTCTTCCAGTTCCTGATGTCTGTGATCCTGTCCAGTTGTCCTGAACCCCTGGTTTCTCGTCACCTTTCCTGGTATGCCATGTTGTGGTCCGCGACCAGCCCCATGGGCGGGCTGAGTAGGGAGCCTCGTGGTACAAGGCCTTCCTCACTGCCACACCGCAAGCCTCCGGGAGACTTCCGTTTGTATCCTTGTCCCTGGTCTACGGAGTTTCTTGCGCCTGCCCCATCCATGCTAAAGACTCTGCAGAACCTGTGCTGTGCCAGTGTGGTCTGTGACCAGCCACTGGCTGTTTGTAGGGCGCATCCCAGTGCAGGCCTCTACAGTTTCTGCAACATGCCTTTCTCATTTTCTCCACTATCTCCCCTAGAGTCTACGCCGATCCCAGCGTGGTCCGTGACCAGCCCCGTGGGTGGGCTGTGTAAAGCGCGCTGCATCGCAGTCTCTACCCAGCTCTTGAACCTCGCTCCTGATACCTTGTCTACAGAACCTCACTCCTGATATCTTGTCTACAGAACCTTGATCCTTCGTCTTCGTCAACATACCTACGTCTTTGCCTGAGTCTTCATCCACCTACCTACGTCTTCGCCTGAGTCTTCGTCCAAGGTCTTCGTTGCTCCTGGCCGCCATCTGGCCTGCCGCTTCTTGCCGTTACCCAGCAGCAGGTCCGAAAGGGCTTGGATCAGTTGGAGGACTGTTCATAAGACCACCATTGCATTGTTGGTCTTTCTAAAGCATGCAGGTCCAGTGGAGGGTCAGTACCTTCAGTCATCATTGTCTTCATTCCAGTCTTGTTCCTGCTCCAGATTCCATCGTCTGTCTTCACTCCAGCCTCCCTCCTGTCCAGCCCAGCCCAGTTCCTCTGGGATCGAGCTGTGGTCCAAGAACACACAAACCCCTGGAAAGTGGAACCGCTCTCCTACCGCTTCCTAACAAATAGCTTAAGTCACCTAGAGGGAGCAAAGTGGCACACATAGTAGCATGGACAACTCTCAGTACCAATGGCATAGCCAGAAGTGATTCTTTGGGTGGGCACAAGGTTAACATGGGTGGGCTGTAGGCATGCAGATCTGAGTCCTACTAGGTGTATTCTTATTGATAAATAATGCTTTATACTGCACCCTACAATGGCTTTCTAAGTAGTTTGCAACAGCCATTATGCATCATGTATAAACCTTTAAAACATTTTATCTCAATTATTTCAATCACAGCATTAAAAATTCCTTATTAATCTGTATTAATTAATTTTATATTTATTGCAGTTTATAAATGCACAAGTATATCATATAAAAAGCAAAGAAAACAAACAATCAGATCCAATCAATCATGTATTCTTTCATGAATCCTCTTTGTAGAAAGCCAGAAATCATCATAAGTACCATAAAATACCATTAATCATCAGAACAGATACAGAGTAGAGCTAGGACAATTCACATTACAACCAACATGAAAAAAATATTCAAATTCTGGTGTCACCTCAGCAAAAAAATATCCCTCCACTGCTAAACATTTTGGGGCGGATTTTCAGAGCCCTGCTCGCGTAAATCCGCCCAAAACCGGGCGGATTTACGCGAGCAGGGCCCTGCGCGCCGGGAAGCCTATTTTACATAGGCCTCCCGGCGCGCGCAGAGCCCCGGGACTCGCGTAAGTCCCGGGGTTCTCGGAGGGGGGCGTGTCGGGGGGCAGGCCCGGTCGTCGCGGCGTTTCGGGGGCGGGTACGGGGGCGTGGCTACGGCCCAGGGGCGTGGCCGCGCCCTCCGTACCCGCCCCCAAGTCGCGGCCCGGCGCGCAGGAGGCCCGCTGGCGCACGGGGATTTACGCCTCCCTCCGGGAGGCGTAAATCCCCCAACAAAGGTAAGGGGGGGGTTTAGACAGGGCCGGGCGGGTGGGTTAGGTAGGGGAAGGGAGGGGAAGGTGAGGGGAGGGCAAAGGAAAGTTCCCGCGGCCTTGGAGGGAACGGGGTAGGCTGCGCGGCTCGGCGCGCGCCGGCTATACAAAATTCATAGCCTTGCGCGCGCCGATCCAGGATTTTAGTGGATACGCGCGGCTCCGCGCGTATCTACTAAAATCCAGCGTACTTTTGTTTGCGCCTGGAGCGCAAACAAAAGTAGGCTATTCGCGCGCCTTTGAAAATCCGCCCCTTTGTGAACTTCTACAAAAAAAGTGACACCTAGAACTTTGCCATATCATACAATCACAGCACTGACTCTCAGGACTCAAATAACAGCAACCTTATGAAAAAGCAGCAATGCAAATACCACACCAGATGTTATGGTTTCGGGGTGGGAACCCTTGGTCCAGCGAAGAACGTAAGTCCAATCGCTGGTTGGCGAGGCCTAGACCAGGACTCTCACGGAACGGACGATAGGGAGTTCTGGATGCAGGCGCCTCCTGCAGGTCGTATGGTCCAGATGGCTGGCGCCTCCAGCAGGTCGTGGAATCAAAGATAAATGTCCTCAGCAGGTCGTGGGGAATAAAGCTGAGCTGGCGCCTCCAGCAGGTCGTGGAATCAAAGGTGAATGTCCTCAGCAGGTCGTGGAAAGTACAGTTGAGCTGGCGCCTCCAGCAGGTCGTGGAATCAAAGGTAGAACAGTTCAGATAATGGGAGTTGGAGAATACTCCACAACCAGTCCAAGGGTCGAGAGCCAAAGAATACCTCACAGCCGGTCCAGGGATCAGAAGCCAGAGAATACACCACAGCCGGTCCAGGGGTCAGAAGCCAGAGAATACGCCACAGCCGGTCCAGGGGTCAGAAGCCAGAGAATACGCCACAGCCGGTCCAGGGATCAGAAACCAGAGAATACGCCACAGCCAGTCAGGAGTCAACACCGAAGATCAGGAACAGGAACCACAAACAGGAACAAACCAGGAGCCCAGAGGAAGTCAAGGCAAGGTCTGATGTGCAGGCCTTGCCTTTAAATAGTTCCCACCAGCTGGCACACCAGGGAAGAGCCAATCCCGGCACAGAAGGGCTTCCTGCAGCGAATCCTGGGCTGCAATGTAAGCCCCTGAAGGGGGGCGGAGCCAGAAACCCAGAAGAGAAGGGAGAACGCCTAGGCCATGATGTGCCGCGGACCGCGGCCCCGGGCCCAAGACCCAGCACTCCTTCAAAGAGAACGCGGCGGTCTGCCGCACCGGTAAGGGGTGGTTTCCGGTTGCGGCTTGCCGCGATCGTGGCTCATAACACCAGACCCTAGAACAGTAATACATCACCTACTGGAGTAACAGAACAAATTGGACTACTACAGAGAATCTACACGCTACAGAGACCAGCCCTTACCTAATATAGAAATAAGAGACTACAAATTAGAATCAGAAACATGCAGACAAAACTGAAATAGAAAGCTTGAGAAACTAGACTCTGACCAGACACTGTAGGATCAGTAGCCACAGGAGCAGGATCGGAGCAGGAATGGAGCAGGAACCACCAGGACAGCAGGACCGGAGCAGGAATGGAGCAGGAACCACCAGGACAGCAGGAAGAGGAACCTCAGGAGCAGGAACGGCAACTAGCACTCCAGGATGGAGAGACCTCGTTGCAAGGCAATGAGCAGTGGGCAGACGCCGGCTTAAGTATCCTGCCGGCGTCTGATGTCATCAGGAGGGCGGTCCAGCACTTCCGGGTGCTGGACCTTTAAAACCCCGGGCTTTGCGCGCGCGCGCATTGCCTATCAGAGGAGGAACCGGAATCGGGCCTCGGCAGCATCTCCCTCGTGGAGACGCCGCTGCCATGTGGCCTGGCAGGCCCTGGATGTTGCGGATCCCGGCGCGGTTCAGAGAGCGGCAGGCAAGGTAAGGACAGCGACTGGGACCGCAACAGTACCCCCTCCTTTACGCCCCCTCTTCAAGGGATGATCCAAGTGGAATTGCCGCAGGAGAGACTTGTCCAGAATATTGCGGGCAGGCTCCCAAGTGTTATCTTCGTCCCCACAACCCTCCTAGGTTAACAAGTACTCCCATCGTCTGTTGAAGAAGCAGATGTCCAGTACCTCTCGAACTTGAAATGTAGAGTCCTCGGCCATAAGGGAAGAGGTTGCCTCTGGTGGTCTTCGGTGGAATCTGGAGAAGATCACTGGTTTCAAGAGAGATACATGAAACACGTTGTGGATGCGTAAGGTGGTAGGTAGGCGTAAGCTGTAGGAAACCAATCCTACCCTCTCTGCCACTCGGAAGGGACCACAGTACTTGGGTGCTAGCTTTTTAGATGGTAGCCTCAGGTGAATGTTTTTTGTGCTAAGCCAGACCCGATCCCCAGGTAGGAATGTGGGAGCTGGCCCATGGTGACGATCAGTGTACCTCTTCGCGATGTGCGTGGCGCTTGCGAGTCTCTTTTGTACGGACGCCCAGAGCCCTTGTAGTTGTTGGGTGGTTAACTGAGCCGCTGGTGAGGCTACTGGTAGTGGTACGGGTAAGGGCGGTCTAGGTTGTTTTCCATAGACGACTTGGAAAGGCGACTTCCCAGTAGCTGCATGTACTTGATTATTGTATGCGAACTCATCCCAGGGTAGTAATTCTGTCCAATTATCTTGTCGGTCATTGACAAAGGTCCTCAGGAACGTCTTTAGAGAACAATTCATTCGTTCCTTTTGTCCGTTGCTTTGGGGATGGAAAGCGGTAGAGAAGCTGAGTTGCACCCCAAATTTTTTACATAAGGCCTTCCAGTACCGGGCTGTAAATTGTGGGCCTCGGTCGGAGACTATGTCTTGGGGAAGTCCGTGGATGCGGAATATGTGTTGCGTGAATAGCAACGCCAGTTCTGGTGTGGAAGGTAACTTGGCTAGGGGCACAAAGTGGGCCATCTTGGAGAAACGGTCCACAGTGACCCATATAACCGTCTTGCCTTGGGAAGGTGGTAGATCCACCACAAAGTCTGTGGCTATGTGTGTCCAAGGTTCTGTTGGAATGGGTAGGGGTTGCAAGAAACCCCTGAGAGGCCCCAATACTGGTTTCTGCTTGGCGCAAGTAGAACATGAATTCACATAGTGAGACACATCTCGTTGGATACCAGGCCACCAATAGAAAAGGTTCACTAGATCTAGTATTCTCTCAAAACCTGTAGTACGCTTCGGACGTGTTGACGGTGGGTCTCTAGATCTCGAGAGTAGATCAAGACGTCATCCAAATACACTATAACGAAGGAATATAACATCTCTCGAAGGACCTCATTCATAAGGTTTTGGAACACAGCGGGAGCATTACACAGCCCGAAAGGCATTACCAAGTACTCGTAATGTCCGTTGCGAGTGTTGAAGGCCGTCTTCCACTCGTCCCACGAGCGTATACGGACTAAGTTGTATGCTCCTCGTAGGTCGAGTTTTGTGAAGACCTTCACTCCCTGCAGTCTATCCAGCAGTTCAGGTATTAACGGGAGGGGATACCGATCCCTCTTGGTGATGGCGTTCAACCCCAGGTAATCGATGCATGGCCTAAGGGTGCCGTCCTTCTTGGCCACAAAGAAGAATCCGGCGCCGGCAGGGGAGCATGAGGGGCGAATGAACCCTTTAGCGAGGTTCTCGGCAATGTAGTCCGACATGGCATGAGTTTCAGGTAGCGACAACGGGTACACCCTGCCACGCGGAGGGGTGGTGCCAGGCAGAAGATCTATCGCGCAGTCAAAAGGCCGGTGACGCAGTAAGATCTCTGCCTTTTGTTTTGAGAAGACTTCGGAGTAGTCCTAATATGGTGCCGGGAGTGCGAGTGCAGTGTGTAGTAGGAAGACCTTGGGCACTTGAGGTAACTCGAGACAGTTCTGAAAACAGTAGGGACTCCACTGGCCAGTCTGAAGAGAGTCCCAATGTATCATGGGGGCATGTCGTTGTAACCATGGCAGTCCCAAGACTACTGAGTGTACCGCCTTCTCCAGGATCAAAAAGGAGATTTCCTCGGAATCAAGTAGTCCGGTTCATAAGGTCAAAGGTCTTGTGACTTCCGTAATACTGCCAGGCAAAGCCGTCCCTTGAATGGATGTTATGCATAAGGGTGGTTCTCGAGGCGCAGTGGGTAGACCCAGTTGTTGTACTAAGTCCTTCAAGATGAAATTCCCTCCTGCCCCCGAATCCAGGAAAGCGAGGGTATGAAAGCGTCCTCCGGAATACTCCAGAGTAACAGGAACAGTACATTGAGGAGCAGCATTCGCGCAACCTAGGGAGATCTCCTCTCTCCTCCCTAGGCTTGGTTGTTTTCCGGACGCTCAGGACATCTAGCCAAGAAATGCCCTTTGCTGCCGCAATACAAACAGAGGTCCAAGTTGCGACTCCTTCGTTTTTCCTCCTCGGTCAGGGGAGTTCGGCCAATTTGCATGGGTTCCTCTGTGGATGAGTTGCTGGCCGTGGCTCCCTGAGTCGTAGGATTGCTCAGGGGTCTGGTGAATGCTGGCGCTAGGAAAACCGGACGGCGGGGTGCATGTCCTTCTTTGGCTCGTTGCTGAAGCCGGCGGTCTATCCTTCCGGCCAAATCTATCACCCCATCCAAGGTATCTGGGATGTCGCGAGCAGACAGTTCATCTTTAATGCGTCCTGCAAGTCCTTCAAGAAAAATGCCTCGCAAGCAATTGTCCCGCCAGCCCAGCTCCATGGCAAGCGTACGGAATTCGATGGCATAATCCGCCAGAGTCCGGGACCCCTGCCGCAATTGCAAGATCTCCGAAGTGGCTGTGGATTGGCGAGCGGGCTCATTGAAGGCTTATTTAAACTGGACGATGAACTGCTGTAAATCTTGCAGCAACGGGTCCTGTTGCTCCCACATGGGAAAGGCCCAGTGCAAAGCCTTCCCGTCTAGCAGTGAGAGGATGTACGCCACCTTTACAGCGTCCGAAGGGAATTGACCAGGCAGCAAGGAGAACCGGATATAACATTGGTTCAAAAGTCCTCTGCACGCTTTGGCGTCCCCTGTGTAGCGGGTAGGCGCTGGAAGCTGGGTGGGTGTGGAGATGGTCAGCGCTGGTATCTGAGGAGGAGGCTGCGCAGCCTCAAGTGGGTGGGCGTCCAAGCGGTTAGCCAGGCGTTCGACCGTGGCTGTCAACACATCTAGACAGTGCTGTTGTTGCTGAAGTCTCTGGGCCAATCCAGGTATTGCCTGCAGACCAGCCAAGTCTGCCAGGTCCATGGCCTTGCAAACTGTTATGGCTCTGGACAGGAAGGTGGACCCTTGGGCCGGCCAGGCGGAGCAGCTGCTCCGAAGATGGAATGTGGGCCGGGAGGCAGCACTCAGCTGGATGGACGAGCAGCTTTTCACCCTGGAAATCCAAGTTCCCCCCAGGATTGAGCCCATAGGGAACTGGACCTCTGGGACTTAAGCGTGCAGAAGAGAAGAGGTGTCGGGACGGTCCGAAGGTCGGGACCGGCGGCAGACACGGAGAGACGAGATGAGCCGAGGTCAGGAGCCAGGAAACAGCCGAGGAACAGGTACTGGAACAACAGGAGCGAACCAGACACTGTAGGATCAGTAGCCACAGGAGCAGGAGCGGAGCAGGAACGGAGCAGGAACCACCAGGACAGCAGGACTGGAGCAGGAACAGAGCAGGAACCACCAGGACAGCAGGAAGAGGAACCTCAGGAGCAGGAACGGCAACTAGCACTCCAGGATGGAGAGACCTCGTTGCAAGGCAATGAGCAGTGGGCAGACGCCGGCTTAAGTATCCTGTCGGCGTCTGACGTCATCAGAAAGGCGGTCCAGCACTTCCGGGTGCTGGACCTTTAAAACCCCGGGCTTCGCGCACGTTGCCTATCGGGGGAGGAGCCGGAATCGGGCCTCGGCGGCGTCTCCCTCGTGAAGACGCCGCTGCCATGCGGCCTGGCAGGCCCTGGATGTTGCGGATCCCGGCATGGTTCAGAGAGCGGCAGGCAAGGTAAGGACCCGGTCGCTAACTTAGCGACCGGGACCGTAACAAGTAATTCTAAATATTGATGGAAGGGAAAGCATGTTCAAACAGAAAAGTTTTTATGTTTTTTTCTCTAAAGTTAACAAGTCAAGCTCCTCCTTCAGATATTGGAAGAGAATTCCAATTAACAGGACATTTGGGTGCATTACAAATGATAACAATGGTAGGAAGGGAAAACAAGCAATGTTTTGTCTGCTGAACAGCGTGCAGGGAGGTTTATGATCCTGTAATTGCTCTTTTAAATAAATAGGGCCATTGTTTTAAAGTGGTTTAAATATTATTTAAACCACTTTAAACTTATTCTGATATACAGTGGGAAGTCAATGAAGTTCCTTCAGTTAGGAAGCAATATGGTCCAATCAGCTACATCTGGTTATTAACTGAGCAGCCGAGTTTTGGACCATTTATAAAGTCCGCAGTTGATTTTTCAGGTATCCCCAGTAAATAGAATTGCAATAATCAAGGAAACTTTAAAAAAGTGTTGGGCTGAGTTGGTACCAGACCCATCCCAGTTAAGTAAGCATAGGGAGTTTATTTTTTTGGTTTTAACATAAATTGTATTCAAACAATAGAAAATAAACAATATAAATCAAAACATGGGGGGTGGGCCCAATATTGTGCACTGGCTGGTTAAGTAACTTAGGAGGTCATTTTCTATAGCTTATCGCACGCGAAAAGTCCCTTTTTGCGTGCGATAGCTTGCTGGGGGTGAAGTCGGGGTGGTGAGGAGGAGGACGAGGCAGTATCTTCGCTGGCAGTGATAAGGTAAGACACGTTATTGTTGCCAGTAGCGCGCCCAATAGCGCCACCTTTCATGGTGGCGCTATTGGGTACAAAAGCCGGCAGCGATAACACCGCGGTGGTGCGATGGCTGCCGGCATTCGCAGACCCGCCCCCCTCTTCGCTCCCCGTTTTCGCTGGATTCACCATTCTGCGTTAGAATGGTGAATCCAGGCCTTAGTCAGCTAAGTTACAAGGGATATTCAGCAGCATGGCTATACCTCTGAATATCCATATATATCTCGCTACTTAGCTGGATAAGTTATATCCAGCTGAGTTAGACAGCTCTATGGCTAGTCTAACTTATATGATTAACTTAATTGGATCAGAGCGAATATCTGGTTAAGTTAACCAAATAAGTAGCACCATCTTGATCCGACCACTACCCTCCCACAAACTGACCAGCTAAAACCAGATAAGTGATTTATCCAGCTGATTTTCAATGGACCGCTAGATAACCGGATAAGTCCTACATAACTGGCTATTGAGTGCTGAATGCACTTTCAATATCAGGTCCAGTGAGTTCATTTTTAACTTGATTTGCATACTTCCTGGCAGAGAGTTTGAACCTATGAATATTTATATATCCAGGACCTAAATGGGCAAGGCATTTTCAACATCTTTGAAAAATGAATTTTCAGTCCAGAGGGTACTAAATATCCAAGGCCTGCAAGCTATGAGGGGTTACTAAAAATCCCCCTAAATCCATTTGTAATGCAAATAAATTCCTACAGCAAAATTTGACTTTGGAAGCAAGTATATTACACGATTCTCTCTGAGGCACAACATTTGTGTTTGTTGTGACCCGAGTATGTTCTGAAAGCATATATAGGGCATGATTTACTAAGGCCCACTTTATTTATTTAAATGTTAACATGTACAAAGATGTTGGCAGTTGGCACTAATGAATCAATGATCAGTGGTCACTAATGCAGATCCTGGTAAAACAAAAACACTCAAGAATATTTTAGTTCATTCTGCAGAGCTCTTTGTTATTTTTGAATGATGATGGCAGCTCATCAGTAAAGATCCTGGTTCCTGCCCACATTAGCACAACTTGTCCTGCAAAAAAGCCAGGTTAAGGGCATCAGAACCTTGTGTCAGTGCATTGCATTTGACCTATTTCTTTTGAACTAATGTGGAAGTCCTGGATCAGAGTGACAGGAAGACTGCCTCTGGAAGCAGCAGAGCCCATATTAGCTTCCTGGAAATACCTGCAGCATCCTAGCTTATGCAGACAACCTCATACCTAGCTGATACTGAACTATTGAAACCTGATGTAATTGTGCTGTCTCTTTGCTGACTTTTTGAAGTGGGGGTATCACTCTCAAAAGCTAGTCACTCACAATGTATTTTGTTGGCCCTGATATCTATATATTCAAATGGGCTAATACAGTGACCAGATTAATTGGCTCACAGTTGATCAAGTGCCATCTGGATTATTCCTCTTATTAAGGAAAGAACACCACTTTTCAATATTTCAACATTTTTGATTGATGAGGCACTTGAATATAATATGAACTGTTGAGTTACGGTTTGGGGGGAAGAAGGGTCTATATGATTACAAAAGGTATGATTTCTCTGTATAAAGTTCTCAAAGTTTTTCATGTATGAGGTCCCTTGACAAATAAGATAAAATTACAAATGTATTACCTGTCTTGCTGGGGCAGATCCAACTCCATCTCTGTTACTTTCCTTCCCTTGTCATGCTACTAAAACCCTTTTATATCTGCCCCATGCATGCTTGAAATCTGTTACTGTTTAGACTTATATCACCTTTCTTAGAAGTCTGCTCCAGGAGTCTGCCACATTCCTCAGTGGGAAAGTATTTTCTCCCATTCATTTGGATCCACCCTCCCTTGATCTTCCCAGGATAACCCCTTGTTCTTGAACTTCTCATTCTATGGAAAAGTCTACTTTCTGGTACCTTGTTGAAGCCTGCCAGATATTTGAATGTTTGTATCATGTCTCATTCCATTTCATTTATTAGACTTTATATACTGCCTGTCAAATAGGTTACCCAAGAGGTATACAAAGTAAAACACGCATAATAATCAAATTAATAACACACTAACACATCATCAAATGCAAGCAGTTTACAAATGAAACGTGAATAGCAATCAAATACATAGCACAGTAATAAAACTTCAAATCACAAGCCTCAATAGCAATCTGCATACAGTAAACTTCAGACAGCGCCTCACAGACTAATTATCGGCAGCTCCAAAGCTAACTCCATACTCTTAAAAGTCCATCTCTAGGTGAGAATAGCCTAGACATGTCCTTATTGCTTTTAGAAATTTCAGACAAATAGTTGCTCCTCTTTCCTTTTTTTCTTCTAGAGCACATCGTTACTTTCTTATATCATTGCATGTCATGCTGAAAATGCAGGCTATGTACTAATTTTGTGGTCTTCCTTTGAATTTTTTCCACCTATCAATGTCCTTTAGTAGACATTGTCTCTAGAATTGGGAACAAGTTAGGGGTCTGACCAGACATATTTATAGAGGTAATATTTACTGCCTTCTTCATACTGGTGAGGCCTATCCTCAAGCACCCAAGCATATTATTAC
The DNA here is from genome assembly GCF_901001135.1 of Rhinatrema bivittatum. Lineage (NCBI taxonomy): Eukaryota > Metazoa > Chordata > Amphibia > Gymnophiona > Rhinatrematidae > Rhinatrema > Rhinatrema bivittatum. Next base: position 40,238,018 of record NC_042631.1, on the reverse strand, counting down.
CCTTCCCAATTGCTTTGCCACACTGGTTGATTTAAACTGCTTCTGTGCTTGCATTTGCCCTTTACACTGAAAGTCATTTAGAACTGCTGTGCTGCAATTTTGCGTGACATTTGTTTATGACATCTGCCAGCTTTATGTTTGGTTTTTACATATATGGACCAGATATTATCATCAACATTAAAAAAAGTAAGTTTCAAAATATACAGTATCTAAAAGGTATGAGCCAAGCAGAATTTAAAAACTCTGGGGTTAAAATTCCATCCTGGCAGAGTCAACTATTCTAGAACAAGGATGGGCAATTCTGGTCCTCAAGGACCATCAACGGGATCGAGTTTTCAGGATATCCCTAATAAATCTCATTTTCAATCACAGTCTGACCTTTTGGGTTCTGCAGCTGCTGCTGAGCTGAGTGCAGACTCAGCAAAGTTCTCTATGGGACATCCTGTGGATGTTCATTTTGGTTTCTGATTCTTTAAATTTTCACTCATTTTTCTGTGTTATTCCTCCCAGCTGTGAAGCATATAGACTTAATACACTTAACACTGTACACTCACTGTAGTGCACTCAACTGCACTGATTTTGTTTACATTAATATTTTATTTAGTGTAGAACAGGATTTTCTGTTCTAATAATACTTGTTCTGTGTTTGCCCACTCCTGTAACACTTGCCTTTAAGAATAGTATGTGTTTAAAATGAATGCCTATTAGTAACTAACTAACTTTACTATTAATTTTAAAACTATGATCAATCAATCATGCCATTGCTATTCGGAAGAAAACGTGGTACTACTACTGTCAGGTGTTAAAATATGGCAGTACTTGTAGCAGCTGGAGGACTGGCACCAATAATAAAGCTGTACCTAGCAACAGCATTACTGGCAATGGCAACAGGGGCACCAGAAACTTGAAGATCAGCCCTCCCCCCCCAACCCCTAGCAAGAAACAGTGCTTATTCGGGAAGGGATAATCCCAAAACATCAATGGATGTAGATGAAGGTTGCTTGCAAGCTCAGGTCATCAACAAGAAAGGAGCAAAACCTGAACAACATGAGGGGTGGACAAAGGCCAAATCTGTGCAGTGCACTTTAGGAAAAATTTAAAAGCCCGGGGCATGCAAACACTGGGGGATACGCGCAGCCAGATCGTGCGCACAATGAGCACATTTTAAAAACGGCCCAGCCACGCAAGTATCTCCCGATATGCGCGGAAGTGCCAGGCTTGGTAAAAGGGATGGGCTGGGTTGGAGTCTGGGTAGGGGCAGGCTGAGGGCAGGGACTGGGGGCGGGGACTAACAGGGACAGCGGCCATTAGACCCCGTCCCAAGGAAGCGCATGCCGGCAGGCGAGTGAAACTTACTTCAACTCATCTGAGGAAGTAAGTTCTAAAACAAAAAAAATTTAAAATATTAGCTGGGGTTTAGGGGTCGGGGAAGAGAAAGGAAAAGGGAGAAAGATTAGGTAAGGGAATAGGGAAGTTCCCTCCCAGTCTGCTCCTTGATTTTAGCAGACTGGGAGGGAACTGGGAATGGCCGGATTGCGTTATCAACCTTTTTTTTTTTTTTTTTAAATCTCCCTCTTGTGAGCGCGAGACGCCACCCGCCCGCACATATACATACCGATATAGAACTTGGCAACGCATGTGCGCACAGGTTTCGTATTTTATAACATGCTCACGGCGACGCACGCATTTTATAAAATCGGCGCGCCCATGTGCACATGCCCTCAACCGTGTGCACATGGATGCACGCGCGCATGTTTTAAAATTTACCCCTGTATTTTAATCAGCGATCAATGCTAGATAAAGCCTTGCATGCAGATGATGATTTTTCAGATGAAGATGATGATGATGACTGTGACGAAGACTCTGACAAGATCCAAATCTCAACTGATTTTGCTGCTACTGCTAGCAAAGTGAGGGTCACTGAGGAAGGGTGTGAGGGTTTTACTGCTGCTAGTCTGAATTCTGAAGAAGAGGGGGAAGAGACAAATGGCAATGGTCATATCACTAATAATGGCAATGTAGTTGCAGCAGATCTTTGCCGGAATGCAAAAACCAAGTGCAGCATTCCTATACCAGCTGATGATTATCAGACAATGGTAGTGACAGTAACTACTACTCCTTCAACTAGTACTACTAGTAGTGCCCCTACATTAAATAAGCAGCAGTTTAGTGATATTAGAAATAAATCTCAGATCTGGAGTCACTTTCAAGGCTTGGCCTGGAGGCTGGGTTCCATTGCTGGCACCTCGACCTGCACCCAGGCCTCATGCGGGACCCAATCTGGAGGCCAGGTCCCAGTACCGGAGCCTAAACCCAGAGGCCAGGTCCTGATGCTGGGGCCTTGGCTTGGACCCAGGCCCAATGCCAGGGCCCGACCCGCGGGCTGGATCCCGATGCCTGATCCTCGGCCAGGACTAGGCCCAATACTGGGGCCCGACCCGCGGGCTGGGTCCCGATGCCTGATCCTCGGCCAGGACCTAGGCCCAATACTGGGGCCCAACCTGGAGGCCGGATTTTGAATCCGGGGGCCACAGCCCAGGCCCAGGCCCGATGCCGCAGCATAGCCCAGAGGCTTGGTCCCAATGCTGGGGCCTTGGCCTAGGCCTGAGTCCAGGCACAGGGCTGATGCAGGGGCCTCAACCCAGGCCTGACACTGGGGCCCAACCCAGAGGCTAGGGCTAGGCCAATGCCCACATCCAGGCCCAACACTGCAGCCTGGCACAGAGACTGGGTCCTGGAGCCAGGTCCTTGGCCCTACCCATGCCCGACACAGGGCCTGGCCAGAAGCCAGGTCCTGACACCTGGGCCTCAGCCTAAACCTGGCCCGGTCCCAGGTCCACACCACAGCCTGGCCCAGAGGCAAGGTCCTGATGCTGGGGCCTCAGCCTGGACCCAGGCCCAATACCAGACCTGACCCGGAGGTCAGGACCCAATGCCAGGGCTTCAATGCAGTCCAAGGCCCAATGCTGGGGCCCAATCCTGAGGCTGGGTCTCGATCCCTGGGCCAAGTCCTAGACCAAGCCTCACACCGCAGCACAGCCCAGAGCTGGGTCCCAATGCCGGGGCCTTAGCTTAAGTCAGAGATTGGACCTAGGTCTGATGACGGGGCCTCAACCCAGGCCCAAAACCAGGGCCCAACCTGGAGGCCAGGTCTCAATACCAGGGCCCAGGCCCAATGCTGGGGCCCTGCCCGGAAGTCATGTCCCAATACCAGGGCCTCAGTCCAGGCCAGAGTCCAGGCCCAGGCCTGTTGCCAGGGCCTTGACAAAGACTCCGGCCCAAAGCCTGGCCCTCAGCCTAGACCAGTGCCCAGGCCCAGGCTCGACATCGCCATCCACCCCGGAGGCCAGATCCCAATGCTGGGGCAATGGCCAGGTCTAGGCTCGATGCTGAAGCCTCAACCCAGGCACAGGCCTGATGCTGCAACCCAGCCCAGCCCAGATGCCCAGACCCAGGAATGAAGCCAGGTCCCAATGGCTGTGTCTCAGCCTAGGCCAGAGCTTGCGCCCAACCCAACACAGTGGCCCAGCTCGGAGGCTGGGTCCCAACTCCTGGGCCTTGGCCTAAGCTGGAGCTCAAACCTAGGCCCAACACTGTAACCCGGCCCTGCCCGCTCCAGAGGTCAGGTCCCAATATCTGGGCCTCAGCCCAGGATCAGGTCCATGCTTCAGAGCTTTTCTACTGCGTTCTTTTTGGCTCTTCTATCGCTAACTGACATCATCTGCTGGGGTGAATTTGCCAGAGTTAATTAACTCCCGCGTGATCCCAGTGGATGGGACCTGGTTTTGGGTCAAGGGCTCGGCATCAGGAACCAAGCTTCAGGCGGGCCATGTTGTTTGACCTTTGCTCAGGCTCTGGCCTATGCTGAGGCCCAGGCTTTGGGCTCTAGCCTCCAAGCTGGGTTCTGGTGTCTTGCCTGTGTCTGGGCTCTGGCCTAGGCCAAGACCCAGCCATTGGGACCTGGTTTCTGGTCTGGGCTGTGACATTGGGCTGAGGCACAGGCATCAGAACCCTGCCTCTGGGCCATACCCCGGAATCGGGTCTGGATTGAGGCCCCAGCCTCGGGACCCAGTCTTCATCAGATACCCAACGGATTAGGTAATTTTGTTTTAATTTTTCTCGGGTCTCGGCTGAAGCCCTGGTGTCGGCCTGGATCTAGGCTGAGACCCCTGTGTCACACTTAGGCCTAAGCTGAAGCTCCTGCTTTGGGCCTTGGCCATTGTCCTAGGTGTAATGCTTTGGGCCTCATTATGTACCCTAGGCGATGCCTGGGCTTTGAGCCTAGGCCCAATGCATTTATTTAAAATGAATGCAACAAATGAGGTTTATTTCATTCGGGCCCCCAATTCATTTCGAGGCCCCCCTAATGAAACAAATTAGCCTTATTCATTGCATTCTGCACATCCATTTTAAGTGAATGCATATCCCTAGTGCTCAATTGCATATTTTGCTGGACAAGTCAAAGTGGAGGAGAATCCATCTTACTATTGACATTTGGATTAGTATGAATGGAATGCATGCCTGTTTGTCACTAACAACATACCTGTGGGAGCTGGATGAAGCATTAGCTTAAAGCATCTCTACGTAGGGAACACCTGAAAGATACTGATAGGTTGTGCTGCACATTCCAGTGCTAGATAAGAGCCATATCTCAGAAAACATACTGGAGGTAATACAGGGGATGGTGGAAGATGGCATGGGCTAGTCAGAAGTAAAATGGATTATTTGAATGGATATTTCATTACAAACAATGGTGTCAGTATTACTAAAGCACTGGCTAATGGAGGATTCAAGAGCATCTGATGCTTTACACATATTCTGCACCTGGTATGAGTGATGCAGCTTGGAGGCAAGGAAGGTGACAGCCAAGTCCTGAAGCGGTTGATTGAGAAGTGTTGTAAAATAGCCAGCCACTTCAACTGCAGTGTGAAGAGTGTGAAGCGACTCACAGAGAGACAAGTAGCTGTTGGGGCACCTTTGTACAACCTTGTCTAGGTTGGCTCTAGCCTCTGAAATTGGATTTGAAAATCCTCTTGGATTTCAGGACTGGAGAAATTGCATAAATGATGTATGACCTCAGGCCTTTCGAAGAATATACTGATGCACTGAGTTTAGCAGCAGGATTTGGCAAAGGAGGTATTGGTAATTGTGAAATGTTTAAAGGACCAAGTTGTTAAAACCTCTCACCCAGAGGGATAGCTATATGTTAGCTACAATGTGTGACCTACGTGTGGAAAGGCAGTATTGCACTCAAGTGCAATGCTCTTACACATGGGAAAACTATGTTAATTGTGATAGTTGAAAAGGTTATGTGAATGAGGGTCAGTGGGTTCCACATCTAGCTCTCCCCATCAGCTGCTCCCCATTAGTTGTGTCTTCATCTCTCCCATGAGACACAACCAGTCCTGACTTATCTTTAATGAAATGCCTCCCATGTCAAAGGCGAAAGCCTCTGAATTGGCAGCAGAAGTGTAAGTGATGAACACTACCCTCGGAAATTTCAGTCAAGTGATACCTGTCTGAGTTAATTGAGAACATGGCCACAGATCCCTTGGGCACACAAGGCTTTAGTCTGACTCAACCTTGCCAAAGTAGTGCAACATTTTCTTTCCTACCCACCAACCAGTGTGCCAAGCGAAAGGGTATTTTCTGTAACAGGGAATGTTATCAGTCTACACCGCTCACGATTGTCTCCAGAGATGGTTGAATAATTAGTTTTATCCTCTGCTTGGTTTCGCAGAAATTCACTGTATTTGGCAAGAAAGTTGAGAGTAAGTTGTTTATGGTTACCAAAATGAGAAGTGGACAGGCAGAAAGGCCTCTATCTCCATCACTCTCCATTCCAAGTTTCCAACATGTTTCCAGAATCCTTCTTTAAAATCTCCTCATTTCAAAGTTTATAGGATAGAAAAGTCCTCTCTCACATATAACTGGCAAATTAAGTGGCGTGACTGCTTTGTTTCCCCCATAGACAGAAAATGGGCGTTTTAGCAAGAGGCTGAGTAATGCACCTTAAAAACATTAGTGATAATAAAAGAAATCACAAATATTTTACATTTACATTTTTTTTATTTTACAAATGAAAATCATTTACTTAAAATTATCTTTTCTTTTCATAAAAAATAAATATATATAATGTACAGAACTTGAAATAGATAATTAAAAAAAACCTCCAAAACATAATGGGGTACATTTTAAAAACCCTGTGCTTGTAAATCCGGCTGGATTTACACGCACAGGGGACTTGCGCGCCGGCGCGCCTATGTTGCTATCGTGTATCGTGCAGGGGATGGAGGTCGGCTGTACCACACACAAAATACACGATAGCGTGACCTCCATCCCCTGCACCTTCAACTCCAGGATATCCAAATGGGCATTAACAGGCTGGATCGCCTGCAGGAACAGCTGTAGCAGAGCTTGATTATTAGTATCTGCTGCAGCTGAACCTGCAGGACAATCCAGCGATGCTTGGAGGCCAGGACCAACTGCTTGATTGTCCAGGAGGGAAGGGAATAAATTCTGGTGCCACACTTTCTTCTGTTCAGAAAAAGAAAAAAAAACCCTGTAAAACAAAAGACAGTTACTGTTAAAAGGAAGGTTAGCAATGTCTCAAAAGCTACAGAAAGGAATATATTTGTTATAATAGATTATATGTAGGGGTAAGTACTTTTCAAGATTCACATCACTATCAAGCAAGTATCTTCTAGTATGTACTGTCTACTGCTACTGTACTATGATAGTATCTTCCTCTAAACTATTTAAAAAAGAATTCTCAATTAGCTATACCAGCACTTTCTAACAGGCTAATACAATGCAATAAAAGTGTAACTCTAGCAATGATGACAAAATATAATATTACCATCCACACTCACATACAATATACCCCTAACAAGCTAATGCAATCAAAGTCTACCATAGTAATGCCAATGACAAATAACGATGACACCACACACCTACACTAGACTTATTTGATTATTTGCTAGTACTGAGAGTAGTAGACTAGGTGTTACAACAATCAGAAAGACAGAACTACTATTTTTTAAACTAACTTCTGCGCCTGGCTCCTTCTTCAGTACTTGGTCCAGAAAGCCTCACCTTACAGCAAGTAACACTGCTGGTGTTACTTGCTGTTAAAAGATAACATAAGAGAATAAAAAATCATCATAACTTAACTTTATTGTTCAGACAACAGCACGCAAGAAGATGTCGATAAATGACAAATTATATATTAAGTCCATCATTATATACATTATACAGCATGCTTATGTTCTGATGACTCAGCATGCTGCATCATGCTGTATGTAACAGTATATAATATCCCACTTGGGATAGCACAAACAACAATACATACACATAGCATTTTATTTATACACTTCCAATGCAAATGGGAGAAGGCCAAGATAACATATGCTTGCGTTTCATTGAACATAATTGTACTCTGTCTAACTTAATAAATTTTCAACATTCATGAGACAAGTCAATTACTTAATCTCTTGATTATCACAAACTACAAGTAGTTTATAATGTTGAGATTACTTACCTGATAATCTCCTTTTCCTTAGTGTAGACAGATGGACTCAGAACGAATGGGTATAGTATCCGCGTGATAGCAGTTGGAGACGGATCTGATGTCAGCACGGGGTATATATACCCCCACAGGAAGCGTAGCAACTTAGTAATCTTCCTTGCAAAAGCTGTTATGGATGTGTGTACTGACGCTCAGTGAAAAGTGAAACAGGATTCCCCTGACCGATTGATAGTAGCTGGAGACCGCCAGCATTCCCAACTGGAAGGCGGGAACACCTGGTAGAGTGTACGCTCTTATGGAAACAGATGACATGGCTTACCTTGAATCGGTGAAACCCATGTACACAGGCAGCTGGGCGGGATGCTGAGTCCATCTGTCTACACTAAGGAAAAGGAGATTATCAGGTAAGTAATCTCAACATTTCCTGGCATGTAGCCAGATGGACTCAGAACGAATGGGATGTACAAAAGCTTTACTCCCAGCCTGGGCGGGAGGCTGCCTGAGGACCATGTAGTACCGCCCTCGCAAATGCTGTGTCCTCCCTGGCCTGGACATCCAGACGGTAGAACCTGGAGAAGGTATGGAGGGAGAACCATGTCGCCGCTTTACATATTTCTGCAGGCGACAGCATCCTGGATTCCGCCCAGGATGCTGCTTGTGCTCTGGTGGAATGAGCCTTGACATGTAGAGGCGGAGACTTCCCAGCCTCCACATAAGCTGCTCTGATAACTTCTTTAATCCAGCAGGCGATGGTGGGCCGCGAGGCCGCTTCACCTTGCTTCTTCCCGCTGTGCAGGACGAACAGTTGGTCCATCTTTCGTAGTTCTTGTGTCACTTCCAGATATCTGGGCAGTAATCTGCCAATGTCGAGATGGCGCAATAAACGCCCTTCTTCAGATTTCTTCAAATCCGCCGTGGAAGGCAAGGATATGGTTTGGTTAAGATGAAACTGTGAAACCACTTTCGGTAGAAAGGAGGGAACCGTGCGAAGATGGATAGCCTCAGGAGTGATTCGGAGAAACGGATCCCGACAGGACAGTGCCTGTAGCTCTGATATGCGGCGTGCTGAACATACAGCCAGCAAGAACACAATCTTCAAGGTTAGAGAATGGAGAGACAGGCCCCGAAGGGGTCTGAAGGTGGATCCCGCGAGGAAATCCAAAACAAGGTTGAGGTTCCATAAGGGCACAGGCCACCTCAGTGGCGGACGAATATGCTTAACTCCTTTCAGGAAGCGAGAAACATCTGGGTGCTTGGCGATGGTCTTGCCCTCCCTCCTGGGGCCATAGCAAGACAGCGCAGCCACCTGAACCTTGATGGAGCTGAGGGAGAGACTCTTCTGAAGTCCATCCTGCAGGAAATCCAACACAACAGGGATTGTGGTCGAATGTGGATTGGTGCCATGAGTGTCGCACCATGCTTCAAATATTCTCCAGATCCTTACATAGGTGAGGGATGTGGAAAACTTGCGAGCTCGGAGGAGTGTATCTATCACGGGCTCCGAGTAACCTCGTTTCTTCAGTCTAGCCCTCTCAATGGCCAGACCGTAAGAGAGAATTGAGCCGGATCCTCGTGGAGGATGGGACCTTGACGTAGAAGATCCCGGAGAGGAGGCAGGGGAAGGGGCTCCCCTGCCAGCAGTCTTCTCATGTCCGCGTACCAGGGTCTTCTTGGCCATTCTGGTGCCACTAGAAGAACTAGGCCCCGGTGTTTCTGAATCTTGTGGATGATGGCGCCCAGCAGAGGCCACGGAGGAAAGGCGTATAGCAGAGTCCCTGGAGGCCATGGCTGAACCAGGGCATCGATTCCGTGGGAGAACGGGTCGCGCTTGCGGCTGAAGCATCTGGGTACTTGAGTATTGGACTTGTCTGCCAGTAAATCCATGTCCGGAATCCCCCAGTTATCCACAATCATCTGGAAGGCTGTGGGTGACAGCTGCCACTCTCCCGGATTTAGACGTTCTCTGCTGAGGAAGTCTGCCGTGGTATTGTCCTTCCCGGCCATGTGGACGGCGGAGATGTCCTGAAGATTCGCCTCTGCCCAAACCATCAGTGGGGCGATCTCCAGAGATACTTGTCGGCTTCTGGTTCCGCCCTGACGGTTGATGTATGCCACCGTGGTGGCGTTGTCTGACATCACTCTGACTGCTCTGTTCTTCAGTTTGTGAGCAAATCGAAGGCATGCCAATCGGAATGCCCGAGCCTCTAGACGGTTGATGTTCCACGCTGACTCTTCTCTGCGCCACCACCCTTGCGTGGTGAGTCCTTCGCAGTGTGCTCCCCAGCCGCTCAGGCTGGCATCTGTGGTGAGCAGAGTCCACGTGGGGGAGGACATCCTCGACCCCTTGCTCATGTGGTCGGGCTGCAGCCACCACCGTAACTGTGTCCGGACTCTGGCAGGCAGAGGTAGGTGCGTGGAATAGTTCCGTAGACGAGGGCTCCAGCGAGAGAGCAGGGAGTGTTGTAGAGGTCTCATATGGGCCCTTGCCCAAGGTACCACTTCCAGGGTGGATGCCATGAAACCAAGAACCTGCAGATAATCCCAAGCTATGGGCCGACTGGCTCCCATCAAGTACTGGATACGCGTCTGGAGTTTTAACCTTCTCTTGGTAGTGAGACTGACTGTGTCTGCCTGGGTGTCGAACTGTACTCCCAGGTATTCCAGTGACTGGGAAGGCTGTAGGCAACTCTTGCTGAGGTTGATTACCCAGCCCAAGCTCTCCAGAAGGGCGATCACTCTGTCGGTTGTCCGATAGCTCTCCTCTCGAGATTTCGCCCTGATCAGCCAGTCGTCTAGGTAGGGATGGTCCAGAATTCCTTCCCGCCTGAGTGCCGCTGCTACCACTACGACCACCTTGGTGAAGGTCCGCGGTGACATGGCCAACCCGAAGGGCAGAGCCCGGAAGTGGAAGTGGCGTCCCAGAACCTTGAAGCGTAGGTAGCGCTGATGATCCGGATGGATCGGGATATGCAGGTATGCCTCTGACAGGTCTAATGCCGTGAGGAATTCTCCTGGCTGCACTGCGGCCTTGACGGAGCGCAGAGTCCCCATGCGAAACCTCGGGACCCGTAAGTATTGATTGACTGACTTGAGGTCCAGCACAGGCCGAAAGGTGCCCCCTTTCTTGGGTACCATGAAATAAATGGAATAGTGTCCAGAATTCACTTCCCCAGGCAGGTACTGGGATGATGGCTTTCAAGGACAGGAGCCTCGCAGGGTAGCTTCCAATGCTGCCTTCTTGTGCATGGGACATGAAGATTCCACAAACTTGTCCGGAGGGAGATGATGAAAGTCCAGATAATATCCCTCCCAGATAATGGCGAGGACCCACTGGTCCGACGTAATCTCGACCCATCTGGGGTAGAAGAGGGTTAACCTGCCCCCTATGGCTCCGTCCCCCAGATGAATCGGCGGATTCTCATTGGGAGGCGCGGCCGGGACCCGAGCCCAGGCCTGCTCCCCTCTTGCGCTGCTTGGTCCGAAAGGACTGATTCCTGGCCTGAGGACGTGGTGCCTGGTAGCGACTCCTGTAAGGAACAAAGCGCTGTGAACTCCTGTCCCTAGAGGGCCTTGGAAAGGCGCGCTGGCCCCTTCTGAACCGATCTTCCGGCAGTCTAAGCACTGGAGAGGCACCCCATGTACTGGCCAGTTTATCAAGGTCGCTGCCAAATAGGAAAGAGCCCTTAAAGGGCAACCTGGTGAGGCGTGTCTTTGAAGGCGCATCAGCTGACCATCTCCGGATCCAGAGCTGCCTCCTGGCGGCTACGGAGGATGAGATCCCCTTTACTGTTGTCCGGACCAGGTCTGATGCGACATCCGTGAGGAACGAGAGAGCGGACTCCATGTCAGCTGCTGGAGCGTTGTTCCTAACCTGTGACAAACAGGCACGCGTCACCACTGTGCAGCAGGTCGCGATCCGCAAAGATAGAGCTGCCACCTCAAAGGTCTGTTTCAGAATGGCGTCCAGACGCCGGTCATGAGGCTCCTTGAGGGCCGTCCCCCCTTCAACTGGAATGGTAGTGCGCTTGACCACAGCGCTAATCAAGGCGTCCACCTGAGGGCACGCCAGCAGGTCCTGAATAGCCGGTGCCAATGGGTACATGCCCGTCAGGGCCCGGCCCCCTTTAAAGGAAGCCGCTGGTGCCGCCCATTCTAAATCTATCAGTTGTTGTGCCGCTTGCAAGAATGGAAAATGACGGGCTGTAGGACGAAGACCTTCCAGCAGGGGGTTCTGCGCAGAGGGCACCGTAGCGCTGGGACCTGTAATATCCAACTCAGCCAGACACTGAGACACTAGGTCGGAGAGATCCTCCAGGGCGTGAGGGTCCAGGAACAGGGTCCGCAGGAGCTGCCACCGCAGCGGCAGCCACAGCAGCCGCCGCAGTCGCAGCCACCGCAGGAACAACAGGGACAGCAGGAACAGCAGGAACCGTAGGGCCTGGACGGGAAGCCGTCTGCATCTGTACAAAGGCATGAATCCCCTTAAAGAGATCCACCCAGGAAATGGAAGCAGCCTCTAATCGCCGGGGTACAAGATCCCCCGGGATTCCCGACTGGTCGAGACTGACTGCTAAATCCGGGGTAGCCCCTGGGGAACTGTCAGCAAATCTTGGCTGAGACTGGTCCTGGCCCGAGGGTCCCACGGCCTCCTCACATTGAGCACATAGGGCGTCTGGCTCTTCACTGTGCGTAGCTCTAAGCTGGCAGGCAGAGCAGAGGCCAAGGGCTTTAATGCCTGAGGCATGCGCCGCCACCGCTGAAGACGCTGAGGCGTTCTGTTCCATAGAAAAGTATGCGCTGAATGAGAAGCGGCAATAATATTTGCTTAATAGAACAGGCGCACAATAATAATAATATGCGGCAGCAATATGCGCTTAATACCACAGACGCACAAAAAAGAACAATATGCGGCAGCAATATGCGCTTAATACAACAGGCGCACAAAAATAACAATATGCGGCAGCAATATGCACTTAATACAATAGGCGCACAAAAATAATAATATGCGGCAGCAATATGCGCTTAATACAATAGGCGCACAAAAATAATAGTATGCAAGACGATCTCAGCAATAGAAGGCCATGAAAGCCGCTCAATTGGATGCAATATGCTCTCAGCAATATGCAGGTAGCAATATACGCTCAATGGCAGGTAATATGCTCTCAGCAAGAAGCGTCTAGCAATACACGCTCAATGGTATGCAATAGGCTCTTAGCAGGAAGCGGTTAGTAATACACGCTCAATGGCATTCAATAGGCAGTCATCGATATGCGGTTAGCAATACACGCTCAATGGCATTCAATATGCGCTCAGCGATAGGCGGTTAGCAATACACGCTCAGTGGCATTCAATATGCTCTCAACAATAAAGAAATATACACACAAGGAGGAATACAGCCGCGCCTATTACGGGCGCTCAATACCTGAACTAGGCCCACAAAATGGCACCCTCCACGGCGTGCCACGCCGCCAATCCTCTGTTCCTCGGAGACCAGAAATAAGAGATGTACGCCTTACCTGATCCTCGGCGCTTCCCGACTGGAACCCGGGCGGTCTCCGGCTGCGGGGGGAGAGGGCCAGTACCTTCACCGCCGCTTTTGAGGATATGCACCCGCTGCCTCGTCCACGCCGGGACCGAGGCGCCTCGTAAGCCTCACCCGAACCTCGCCCGGGGGCTGTGTCCCTGCCGCGATTCGGCCACCGGACCGAGGACTTAAACCTCCGGTGGATCATGGAAATCACCCCGGGAAACTCTACTGGAGGAGGGACCTTAGGGTATCACCGCAGGAGTGCGGGGCTCGATGCTGTAGAAGTTGTAGTAGGTAGAAAGTAGAAAAATAGAAAGTAGATTTGGAAAACATGCTCAGCAAGCGTGCAGGCTCTCCAAACTGCTTTGGAGACGGAAATTACTAAGTTGCTACGCTTCCTGTGGGGGTATATATACCCCGTGCTGACGTCAGATCCGTCTCCAACTGCTAGCACGCGGATACTATACCCATTCGTTCTGAGTCCATCTGGCTACACATTTCCGGACCCTTAAAGATTCACTACCATCAAATGCAGCATTACTGATCATTTCCTATTAAACTGAAACAGTCTCTATCTACCAATCATTACAATGTTTTACTTCTCGTTAAACTTTTTATCTTTCCTCTAACTCTAATCCCAGTTAGAATGACCCCCGTTTTATTGTAACTTTTTTCTTCCATGCACTTGTTTTACTTTTTAATGTATACTCTTATGTTATTAGTTATTTACGTTATAATGTATTTCTCACCCCTTGTTTTATGTAAACCGACATGATACGAACTCCGTGAATGCCGGTATAGAAAAATACAAATAAATAAATAAAAATAAAATACACGCCAGGAAAACTAACTTACCAGCTAAGAGATTATATAAGGTCCTCTGGACTTTCTCTAACCACTCCCCCTTGTGAAAATGGAGATCACCTTCCTTCTTCCGAAGATCTTCCATCTCACGAGGGGAAGATCTCGTGAGATGGAAGATCTTCAGGTTTTACTGGACCCAACCCTTCATCATTGCACCTGAGGTAGAGGGCTGCTCTCTATCCTTTTCAGCCATTACTGTAAAAACAAAAACATTTAAAGAAAGAGATAAGAGACAGAGTGCTTAATTGCTTACTACTTTACTGAGTGACTGTTTTGAGACTGAGAGAGTAATAGCCTGCTTGGGAGGTGGGGGCGGGGGCTGGTGAATGAGAGACTGGTGTAATGAAACTAATATGGGCCGGGGTCTTAGCCCATCACTAATATTAATTTTTTCCATAAGTTAGGGGTAATAGGATGAGTTAGTGATTCTTTAAGTTTCTCCCCTGGCCTTAAACCCACCTTTTGGAGGCATGGGTAGTTCTGAGGTTTGTAAACCATAGGAGCATGGGCATTGCAAATACCCAGTGGGTTTGCGGGGGTAGGAGTTGAAAGGAGAGAAGGAGGAAATGGAGAGCAGTACTGCAGCAAGAGATTGATCCTGAGCAGAGAAGGAGAGTTTGTTAAAAGTTGAACAGGAGAAAGTAAAGACATGGGAGAAAGTAAAGACATGGGAGAATTTGGAGGAAAACATTTGTTACTGTTAGCCTCCCCTCCCCTCCCCCCCTGGATCTACAGGGAGGGCTGCCCCTTTGTCTTTAAGATTTTGGAATCTCTGGAGATACATTTATGCCCAGGTAAGTGAGGATGGAGATAAGTTTTGGCTTTTGGAGAAGATAAAGAACAATCCAGAGCCTCAACTTTGAATGATTTGGAATATAATTTGAAGCTCTGGGGGAAAATTGTGATCCCCGGTTGATATTCTTTTGGACTTTGGGATAATTGATCCACTAGTAGTGTCTGGCTATACTGGTGGAGGTAGGAGCTACAGTCTAAGAACTATCCCACCCTCACTGGTGAGGAAATGTTCAATCAGGATGAATATGCAAGAGCGGGAAAGCAAGTGAATGACTAGAAGAAGGATGGACAGAGAAACCATTTGAATCCTACTGATCTTCAAGTTATCAGTCCTGTTATCCTTCTATTCTGGATTTATTGTGGGACTCCTGCTGTCCTAGCTTTACCCCAGTATAATTACTTTTGCCCTAATATTGTCAGCAGGAATACTTGCTGCAGTGTTTTCGTTAGGCTCCTGCCCAGGCCATCCTTCCCCGAACTCTAGAGGCTCCTCCTCCTCCGAGTCCCATTGGCCTTTGCCTAGCTTGGATGATCCGGGTGATGTAGACCTCTCTCCGTCTCCCCACATTTGAGGTTCTCTGGGTCTGACTCTGGTGCTACTTTTTGTGTGCTGTTTCTTGTTTTCATGGGGGATAAGGGGCTTGCTTTCTCACATACCAGCTGTTCCCTGCTTTCCATTATTTATTTATTTATTTATAACTTTTTATATACCGAGGTTCAATTAACAGGATTAATTATCACATCGGTTTACATTACAACCTGCAAAAAACAACAGTGACAAAGTCTTGTCTTACTTTTAACAAGGAAGAAAAAAACCTGGATAACATAACTCGGGTGAAAATAAGTAACATAGTAACTTGGGTGAAAACAGGTAAAGGGACAATGGAAATCATGGCTTGGGCGAAAGCCGGGAACTTAATTGTAGGGGATTCTGAGAGCCTCCTAAAGAGAGAGGTAACCTAACAAAGCGGACTCAGATCATGGCGGAAAGGAGAGGTTATGAGAAAGCTTGATCAAATAGCAAAGTCTTAAGTCTCTTCTTAAAGGAAAGAGGACATTGATCCAGCCTTAGATCGGGAGGGAGCAGATTCCATTGTTTGGGACCTGAAGCGGACAGAGCTCTTTTTCTGAAGGAGGACTTGATGATAGGAGCTTGAAGAGTGCCTCTCTGGGCTAGTCTTAGAGGCCGGGCGGAGGCGTGGATTTGTAATGGTATTGTAAGATCCAGAGGAGTGATGTTGTGTATGGCCTTGTGAGTGACTGTTAACAGCTTGTGAAGGATTCTAAATTTAATTGGGAGCCAATGTAATTTCTTTAAAATTGGAGTGATATGGTCCCTCTTGTTGGATTTTGTGAGAATCCTTGCAGTTGCGTTCTGTAGCAACTGTAGGGGCTTGAGTGAGATATCTGGTAGACCGTGCAGAAGTGCATTGCAATAGTCAATTTTGGAGAATATGATAGATTGTAAGACTGATCTGAAATCGTAGAAATGGAGGAGGGGTCTTAGCCTTTTTAGAACTTGGAGTTTAAAGTAACACTCCTTTACAGTATTGTTGATGAAGCCTGTGAAGGTCATTTGGCTGTCCATGATTACCCCGAGGTTTCTGACCTTAGGTGAGAATGAAGGGAGCACTGGATGTTGAGGGTTGTTTAGCGGTATGTTGCCATCTTGCGTGATTAGTAGAAGCTCTGTCTTGTCGGCGTTGAGAAGTAAGTTGAGCTGTGAGAGGAGGTTGTTAATATGGGTAAAACAGGTTTTCCAATGGAGAATGGTTTTTTGCAGCGATTCGGTGATCGGTATCAATATTTGTACATCGTCCGCATATAGATAATGGGTAAGTTTGAGCTCGGATAGAAGTTTGCAAAGCGGGAGAAGATAGATGTTGAAAAGAGTTGGGGATAACGAAGATCCTTGTGGAACTCCTAGGGTAGAGATGAAAGGAGGGGATTCTTTGCTGTTAATTTTGACTTTGTAATGCCTATTCTGCAGGAAGGAAATGAACCAGTTTAGGACAGTATTTTTGATGCCGATCTCAGAGAGCCTTTCAATGAGACAGTGGTGGTTCACTGTGTCAAATGCAGCCGATAAATCTAGGAGGATGAGCAGGCAGGGCTGTTTCATTTCTAGGTTCATGAGGACGTATGGGGCTTGCTTCCTCACGATATCTATGGGAAAAGCTTACTACATCAGCCTCATATAACGCTTCTTTTTCCCCCACTGAATTTCACAGTCCCCATCCCTGTAATTCATCATTTCACTAACACATCTAATAACTAACACATCTTTTTTTTTTTTTTTAATTTATAATTTACTGAAAATACAGTACATGTACAAAAAGTAACCAAATAACCATACCATGGAAAAAACAACCAAGAGTATAACATGTACAGATCAAGTACGTTCCAAAACCTTTGGGGAAGTATACTCATGGGCAGCCGAAAACAGATCAAGGACCAACATATGTACCGTCAAAACCATATCCCCATCCCATTTCCCCCCCCCCCCCAATCCAGGTTACTCCGTGATACACATTACTCTAAAAGATGTCTGTCTTGGCACCAATAAACCTTGCTAATATATAATCGATCCCTGTGTCCGTGTGTTATCTATGAACCCTTATACCACCAGTCTGAATCAGGGAGAGGCATGCGGGTGTATGTGTGAATGTGCCCAATCAGCAAATGAAATAAGGATGCATCCCCTATGGGATTGGTTTCTGAGCCTTCAGCCAACGCATCAGCGGCCTCCAGATGATCTGAAAGGATTTCAGCTTGTCCTGTTTGACAGCGGTAAGATGGGATAGGTGGTATTGTCGGTGTAACCTATGAAGCACAACTGCCCTGGTTGGTGTGTCTGGTAGTTTCCATGCAGCGGCCAATTCAGTCCTGGCAGCTATGTATACTTGACTAAGAAATGTGTTGGTATATTTCGGGTATTCGTCAGAGGGAACATGCAACAATACGTTTAAAACACTCGGGACTCTGAAGCCCGGTACTAATGACTCTAGCCACGCAAAAAGCTCTTTCCAAAAGGAGGGAACCTTTGGGCAGTGCCACCACACATGAATATATGTAGCAATGTTACCACATCCTCGCCAACACAAATTAGATATGGCAGGTATCATTCTATGTAGTTTATCGGGGGTCAAATGCCATCTGTACAACACCTTATAGCAATGCTCTTGTATGGAGGCCGCAATAGACACCTTGGACAATTGGAGGAAGATGAGATCCCAATCATCTTTAGAAAGGACTTCCCCGAGATCCCTATGCCAGGCTTGAATGTGGGTCGCCTCGTAAGGAGACTGATTATTCAATAGTTTGTATATTTTGGATAGGATGCCCTTCATTTTATCGGAATGCTCACAATACGACTCAAAGAGTGTTTTAGATGGATGAATCTGGTTGGTCGATATCAGTGAGCGTATAAAATGGCGAACCTGCGCATATGCTAGAACTTGCCCAGAGTCAATGGGCCCTGGGAGAGAGAGGGCTGATATAGTGCGCAAGGTACCTCCCATCAAAACCTGCCCAAAGGTAGTGAGCCCATGCTGTTCCCATTCAGCTAGGCGAGTATTATTTCTGCTGCCTTGGAAAAGAGTATTATGGAAGAGACGTGAGGATTGGAAGTATGCCTTATTGCCCACAAGCTTAGATTTCCAGGCCGCCCAAACCCTTAATGTAGTCTGTAAGGCTGTGGGCACATGGGTTAAGGGAAGCCAAGTGGATCTAGGTTGCCAGGCTAACGCCTGAATTGGCATAGATCCAACCTGTCTCTGTTCCAGTTGGACCCATTGTTTGACATCCACTGTATTGTAAAGATCTACCATAACTAACACATCTTATCACCTTGCTTTACTGCCTTAGCTTATTTGTTTCTCTGTTTTCACCTATGTTGTCCTGACAGGTTGTCCTCCTTTTCTTGGTAGTTTTAAATATTAATATATGTCCTTCTTTTTCTGAGAATCTTTGTACATGCTAATCAGTCACCTCTTTTGAATACCATCATGGTCTTCTTCCTGTTGAGCTCAATATTCGGACAGCTGGTAAGCAGGTAAGTTAACTGGGGAAAGTTACATGCATATTTTTTTCTGAATATTCAACGGGAATTACTTGGATAAGTCTCCCACTCAATATACATGGATTAATTCTTGTGTGTATCTTTAGCTGGATAACATTAGGACTGTGATTTTTTTTTTCTACCAGGCTTGTGCTTGTAATTTTAGCTGGAAAGTGAGTATTATGTGTGCTCAGTAGCTAAAGTTTAGCCCCATCCTCCGAATGCCTTCATTAACACCCTTTTTGTCTGGATACATTTTGTGTGCATAGTGTGTTCAGTGGGGGGAAATTCAGCTTTTGTGCAGATAAGTAAAAAATTACTGTCACAAAGGCTTTGTATATCCATCTCTTTATTTTATTAACTTTACTACTACTCTGTCTCTAAATTACCATTCTCACAGTGCCTCCCTAAGGTTCTCCCCTATCTTACTTGAATTGGCACATCTGATGCCTAGGACTCTTAACTTCTCTATGATCCAGCTCCTACCTTTTCTTTTATAATAAACCATACTGTCCAGTGGTTATTGAAGCACCTATTGTGATATTAGAAATGCTTTCTGCATTGGTAAGTCCCAGGTCCAGTATTGCTTCCTCCTGTATAGGGTCTTCTAGTAGTTTCTTGAGGTGCATCCCTTGAAGGGAATCCAGGATATCCCTACTGCTGTTTCTGCAGAGGGGATGATCTAATCTGGCAGATTAAAATCTTCCTAGCATATGCAACCGCCTTAAGTAGGAAAATCACATACCTCGCAGAAAATTATCCACCAGCAACAGTATCCCATTTGTGGTAATCTAACAAGTGCAATCACCTAAATCTGTATCCAACTCTTGTAACTGTGTTTGAGGTCTGTACAACCCACTGGTGTCAGTAGGAGTTCCATTTTTCCATAGTGCCTCTTCCCTTTCCTACACACGTGCATTTCAGATGCTATAATGTCATTCTTTAATTAATGCCCTACCCTATTCTTTCTGAACAGACTATAAATTGTATCGGTATACTTAGGAAATTATTACTCATATACTGCTTCTGTTTGTCTTACTGAAGTGCAGTAGTTTTAAGGGGAAACTAATTTATTTTCATTGCTAATTCAATTTGAATTCTCTCCAAATAGAGAAAAGAAAAAAAGGTCTGGTACTACTACTGCTTTTTAATTGGAAAAATACCGCTAATGTTGGAATGGAAAGAAACTAGAAATAATATTCCACCAGAGTCAGAGGTTTAGTGATGCTGAAAGTTTATTAAGGCAGTACCCTAGACAAGATGAAAATATCAAGGAATGGAAAACATGATGGCTTCTTCCCAAAATCAAATCCAGGTGCTAAACAGAGAGACTGACAAACCCTTAAAAATCTTATAAAAATAATAGTTTGGTTGTCTAGGCATAACCTTATTATTATCATTCTAAGTATATTACTATTAACAAACTCCTTCATATTACCCTTCTGCCAATAATATATTAATTATGTAAACAGTTTGACCAAGATCTGCATGTCATTACAAATTATGCCTACATCTTGTAAACACTGAGTATGCTGCAGCAGCTTTCCACAGCATCTGCAACAAACTTCCTCAGAAAACCAAACATGAATAAAATATATTCCTCAGTGTGCAAGCTATCAAATGTTACCTGCAAGCTAAATTATCTTAGATAATGCAAGAAAGAGACATACAGAAGATGGCAGAATTGCAGTTTATAGATTTTTGGTCATTGCTATCACTCTTTGCATGAACTGTGCTTATTTAAGGAGGGCTGAAGGAACTGGATTTTATATAACAGCAACAAAAAACTTCTGGACACATAGCACCCTGTTACACTGACAAGACACTTTAGCTGTTGTTACATCAGGAAATGCCGGCAGTGGCATTTTTTGGAAGTGACTTGGAAGCGTAAACAGTGTCTGCTGTCCTCCTGTCACAAATGTCAGAACATGGACTCTACAGATCTGTGTTATTGTACATTACAGTTCCTTGCATATAACAAATTACTATACCCCCAGTACTCAATGAGGAACTGTAGGTTATCCAAGTTTATCTTTGATATCAAAATGCTAGTTGCTATTTTATTTAACCAGTTCCTCTCATCTTATCTACAGAAAGTTGGCAAAACTGATTTGAATACTTTCCAACTCTGAAACACTACTCCGACTTGTAACCAAAGCTGAAAAATAAGCAAGAAGCTGAGATATTTTTAGCACATTCACAGAATATTTCAGTCATCTAACTAGTATTCTAATCGCTTCTTGATCCTTTCGTATCTGCTGCTTGTAATTTCTCTTCATTTCACTTCCTTCTTACTGCTCTTCTTCTCCTACTCTTGACTTCATTGATTGATTGCTGAGCGCCTTGTTCTTGAACGCACACGGTGTTTGCACAGTTGCACTCTTCCACATAAGGGTAGGAGTAGGGAACTGAGGTGCCATCCGGGCATGTCAGCTGTACCGTCTTGGTGCTAACCCGTAGCTCCTGGCAGCAAGAGCATGAATGATCCATCATATTTGTTTTACTCGAGTACCTTACATGACACAAAAGAAAAAGAAAAATATGTGAAAACCTGCTTCAAGAATGATTAGTAAACCATAGAGATATACATGGCCAAAATTGTCATTTCAATTTATTCTATTTGTTTTCAAGGCTTTTTATTTTTCATTTCTTTGTTTTGCAGCCTTTATATTATTCATTTTTATTTGTTTTTGTAAAATAGTGTACCCTATTTGCAGATATGCATACTATTGTCTGAAAAGGAATAACCTGAAAATTTGGGGATTTTAGAGAGATTGGGCATTTGTTTCATGCTAAAATGAACCAAAAAGAAAATGGCAGTTTCGGATGGGATTATCATTTGTTAAAAACAAATGCACATCCCTAGTAAACTGTTTTTTGTTTCTAAATATTGTAGGGTATAGATGCTTCCTTTTAATTTCTTCTAGCTTTTTCTTTAAGATATTTATGAATAAAGGACAAGTACATTAAATCAGTCCAAGAACTGGATCATCCCAGAGCTCTAAATACAAATTTCATGTCTAGTTTATTTGCATTTATTTATATGTGTTTGCTATTTTGCCTTTCTCAAGGTGGATTACAAGAGTTTAGATAAAGAGAGATATAAGCCTCATTTATAGTCAGAATCAGAAATTAGAATTAGAGTGGTGTTAAGGTCCACTATCAAGAACTCATTTTCATGCAACTCGACCTCACCAGTTTGTCCCTGTTGGGAATGAAAAGTTCCTAGACAGGAGTTTAGGTAATTATGCCGTGAGGATGTGAGTCTCTGAGGGGAAGATCTGGTGAAGATGTGACTGAAAAACCATGCATGCTTTTGCTTTTCTCCTGAATTTAAGCTAGCATGGCTCCAGATGTAGGGTTGGTAGTACTTTGTTCCAGATTTTTTGGTGCATAAACTGAACGCATGAATTCATGTGCAGGACAATCTGGCAGCAGTGAGAGGTGGAGAAGAAAGAAGAGCCATTTAAGAAGATCAAAACCCTTTTTAGGACATTTTACAGGAGAGTTGGGAGAGATACTTAGGGGCCTGTTTGTTCATGCATTTAATGGCAAAACAAAGAATTTTAAATTTTATTCTGCTTTTGACTGGGAGCAAGTAAAGATGATAAAGAATAGGCTTGATGAAGTTGGTTGCTTTTGCACTTACCAAAATTTTAGTGCCAGTCCGTTTTAGGAGACGAAGGTGCCCGTTAGATAGGGAATTACAGTACTCAGTTTGGCTGGTGATTAATGTATGTATTACAGTAGCAACACTGAGGGTAACTTTCAAACAAGCGCATGTGTGCCCATATACATGGACATGCGGACGCACATGCGCACACAGATGTATTTAATATTGTGCACACAATCACGTGCACACAATAAAAAATCTGCGTAAATCTATCCAACAACATATTTGCATATCTAAAAGTTATGTGGCATGTAATGTTAAATATAGCTGGATAAGTAGCATTTTTACACTTATCTTACTTAGCCGGAAAAGTAGCAGTTGTTAAAACTTATCCAGCTAAGTGGCAGCAAAGCACTACTTATCCAGAGAAGTTAAAAAATATCTGAATAAGTGGTGCAATTCAGCTGTACTCACATATTTGTGCTCCTAATTTTAATGATATACCTGAGAAAATTTAACTTGCATAGTTTTGTTAGAAAATGTTGGCTTTTACATGCATACTTCCTCAATTTAAGTAATATATGCGCGGGAAGGAAATTAGCAGTTTTACCAATTAGTTCACCAGTTTTCCCCTCTCTGCACCTCGAAGTTCCATCTCACCCAGTTATTTTTTCACTTTCAATATGTTTACAATCAGATATTGCACAGAAGTAAATATACACAAGACTGACACATGTCATTTTGGCAGGTTACTCCAAACATGTTGGCGCGAACTTACGCATGAACATGTTGGCTCATCCCCAGAACGGCCCTGTCCCTTCCCTAGTCTGCCACGTTTTCTAGTCACAAATTTACTTGAGGTCCCGGTGTTTCACGTGTATGTAGCACTTTTTAAAATAGCGTTCACTCGCGCATGTGCTGTTTTATGCGGCATTACTTTTTAGGAGCCAAAGATGTTTTGTGCTGTATTGAGGGATGCAGTTGAATAGGGAATTGCGGTAATCAGTTTGGTTGGTCATTAATAAATGTAGCACAGTAGCGAGATTGTGTTTATCTAGGAAATTGCGGAGTTGGCGGATCTGACGCAGATACATGAAAGAAGGCCTTACCGCTTTGGAGATGTGAGGTTCCATTTCAAGCTTTTGATCTAGTTGAACCCCTAGGCTTTGTACTGACTCCTTAGGCTGCAAAGGGATACCTGCTAGTGAGGGAAGTGAGTGGACGGGGTGACCTTGTTGGCTGAGTGAAATATCAGATTTTGAGGGGTTTAGTTCGAGTTTGCATTTGTTAGATCTTTGGGCTAAAGCTGTCAGGCAGTTATTAAGATTAGCAATGGAAGAGGTTTAGTCATAGCCCTAAGGAGTTTCTAAACATCCTTAGGGGACAATTTTCTAAAATACTCCATAATTAACTTTGTTTATTAAATTTAAGGCACATCAATTTAGGATGATCGTCTGCTAAATGTAGGCACCTAAAAATTGAATGCATCTCTTTTTCAAATCTGATTTATTCATAAGGCTAAAATTAGAATTGTTCAAGCTAATTATTTAAGAAACACATTGTTATTTGGCTATTCAAAAAATAAAAATAATAAAAGTTCTATGAGAAAATGTTCAAATTGGAGCCAGAAGTGTTAAAAATACAGGATAATGCATGTAGATTTTGGGGATAATTTTGTTACATTGTGAAATATGAACATAAATTACACCAATTTTTAAAGCAGACTGATTCACATACATCCACTTTGAAAATTAGCCCACCAAATCTACCCGCTCACAATTACGCTTGTTAAAACATATGCACAAACTTCCTGTGAAAATGTACTCAGATACTTTTGAAAATCCCAAACTATGATGTAAGTATAAACCCCTCCCTACCCCTGCTCCAAGGATCACCTCCACTTATGTGCAATAGAGTGGGCAATTGTTTAAAATGCCCATTTCTGCAAGTGAAACACTGTTTTACACATGCAAATGCTTTTGAAAATTACTCTCCCCTGAAGAAGGGACTTATGTGATCTCAAAAGTTAATGCATAAGAACATTTTTGGATCATTCCTTTAATGGTCAAACAAAAGATATCATGACCTGCGAAGATTCCAGCTTTCTCCCAGATGAATACCGCTGCTAGTGCTCTATACTGTATAATGTGAACCAGCACGTCCAAAGTAAATACCAACATGGAATCTGCTAAGGGGGCAATTTTCATGAAGACAGGGTAGTATTGCTTTGAAAATTTGCTAAAGCTTTTGTAGGTACAAACACCCCTGCGTACTTTGCCCATGCAAATACATGCTTACATTTTACTAATTCTCAAAGCTGGCTTATGCAGCTAAGACCACTTTCAAACTTATCTCACCAAAATTAACCCACACACACACTTACTAGCTCATACATTTTTCGGGAAAATGTATGCACATACATTTGAATTTTCAAAAGTCCGCATGTAAGTACAATCTCCTTCCCACCCTCAGGAATGCTTGAACTCAGTCTGCATGGTGTGCATGTTTCACTCACATATTGAGGGGGACAGTTTTGTAAGAGACAATTTCTAGGTGTAGAACAGTTTTACCCACAAGTCCCTCTGAAGATTACCCTCTCTATATCTATGACACCTCCCCCACCACCCTGACTACAGATACAGTTTAATAAATCTTCTGCCACTTACATGGAGGAACTGTTACAAACTCCTTCACAATATGCCATATCAACGAGAGCTTGACAATTGCCTTGTTGCAGAAGTGTTGACGTCTTCTCAACCCTGCAACGTACTTGTTGTGCTGTGATAAAAAAAATACAAAACAGGGAATGCGTTACTACATTTCAAAATGCCTACTTGCATGCCTAGTAAAACATGAATCATATACTGCATATTGCTTCCTCCTGGCTTAGTGTAGTACAATGGCTTTACTCACGTATGCATTTCTCACAACAGCCATCTTCACTCATTACAATGATTCCCTTTGAAGAAATGAAGAAAAAAGAAGAAAATATAAATGAACAGAGTTGAAACCTGGAAAACTGGAAAAGACTTCTTTATTTATTTACAGGAAATAGAATGCATTGAATGTGTGATCTAATGGAGGCTGCAAACTGCATAGTATTTATGTTTTTATGTTATGTGACTGACTGGATTAGAAATTGGCTGAGTGGGTGGCGATAAAGGGTAGTGGTAAAAGGAGTTTACTCTGAGGAGGGGAGCATTACTAGTGGTGTGCGCCTCAGGGATTGGACCGGTTCTTTTCAATGTTGTCATGAGCAACATAGCGAAAGGATTGTCAGAAAACGTTTGTCTTTTTGCCAATGATCTCAAACCTTGAAGCAGGATAGACAGCCAGGAATGTGTGGAAAACGTGAGGAGGGATCTAGTGAGGCTTGAGGACTCAGTGGTTCAGAGACTGACAAGTAAGATGTAATACTTAAAAGTGCAGAGTATTGCATTTAGGATGCAAAACCCCAAGGGAGAGGTACAGGATTGGAGGTGAAATTCTTCTAAGTACAAAAGGAGAACGGTATCTGGGGGTGATTGTATCTGATGATCTTAAGGTGTCCAAACAGGTGGATAAAATGACAGCAAAATCCAGAAAGATGCTTGGCTGCATAGGGAGAGGAATGGTCATCCGAAAAAGGGAGATGATATTGCCCCTGCATAGGTCCCTGGTGAGACCTCACTTGGAATACTGTGTATAATTCTGCATTTTCAAAAGGATATAAACAGGTTGGAGTTGGTCCAGAGGGAGGCTACTAAAATGATCAGTGGTCTTCGTTCTAAAGCAAATGAGGATAGACTTAAAGATCTAAACATGTATATAGAGGAAAGGCGAGATAAGGGAGATATGATAGAGACATTTAAATATCTCAAAGATTTGCATGCACAAGAGGCAAGCCTCTTTCAACAGAAAGGAGGCTCTAGAACAAGGGGTCATCTGATGAGGATGAAAGGGGGTAGACTCTGGAATAATCTTAGAAAATATTTCTTTACAGAGAGGGTGGTAGAATCATGGAACATCCTCCCGGTGGAGGTGCTGGAGGCAAAAACAGTTTCTGAATTCAAGAAAGCATGGGATAAATACAGGGGATATCTGAGACAGTGATGGGAATTATAAGGGCTAGATAAATTGGATGGTTGGGCATGGGCCATATACTCTTTTTCTTCCATCATGTTTCTGTGTTTCTAATTTTTTTTTATTGTATCTCATCTTGATACTGTGGATGACGGGCATGTAATTAAGTTGTAATAAATTAAAAGAAATGAATTAAAGGAAGGAAGTGGTGATAACGGGTAAATAATGAGTGGGGTGGAAGGGGTAAATAGGGAATGATTATTTACCCTCTCAAATAATACTAGGACTAGGGAACACACCATGAAACTGGCAGATTTAAAACAAATCGTAGGCAGTATTTTTTCACAAAGTGCACAGTCAAGCTATATAATCTGTTGCTAGAAAGACGTGATCAAGGGAACTAAAATTGTGAGGGTTCAGAAGAGGAGGTTTCTGAAGGAAAAGTCCATAAACAGTTGTTAGCCAGGTAGACGGGAAAGCCAGTGCTTATCCTGAGAGTGGAACAGATGAAATATTTGGGATCTACCGGTACGTATGACCCAGATTGGCCACTTTCATAGACAGGATGCTGAGCTCAATGGACCTTGGAATCACCCAGCATGGTACTTCTTTTGTTCTAATAGAGAGTTCCTTCTGCCAGAACACAATGCTAGTTTTACGCAGTAAGCTAATAAGGGCAGGAGAAGTATGTGGGGTTTTTGCCAGATTAGGATTAATTAGTAATCTAAGGGGTCAATTTTCAAAGAGTTTAGGCTCCCAACTGTTAGAGTTGGGCTCTTAATTTAACCTTTTGATAATTTACTAGGGCTGAGTGCCTAAATTTATACTCCTGGTTTCACTAAGCTCCTGAATTTAGGATCCTAAAAAAGTGGGTGGTTAGTGGAGCAGAGTTAAAGTGGGTAAAAAAAGGTTAGAAGTTTAGCACTGATTTTCAGAATGAGGCATCTAATTTAGGAGTTTAAATCTAGGCAATTGAATAGTCTTTGAAAATTGCTACAATATATGCTATTAAATTGTCAATAGGTTTTACCCACATTAAGTGCACGTAATATGGGTAAATGGCTTTTGAAAATTGCTGATAGCATATTAGATTTACATTTTTCTTTTAAAATTACCCTATTAGGCTCCTAAATTCATATAAAAATAGGTGCTTAATTTAGGGACCTAACTTAAAGGCCTATTTATTCTTTGTCTATTGGGGAAAATGCTTAGTAAATTGGAGCCTTAGGTCCCTAAATTTAGGACATCAGCTTTTTTTAAAAAAAATATTGGTGCTTCAGCCTCCACTGTAACAAAAACACACACAATGACACCTGTTCAAATTATCAGTCATGGGGTCTTGGTGTGAGTTACTGCAGCATCCTGTAGCAGCAGCACTGACCACAGTGGGAAAGCCAGTCAGGATGCTGCAGATTGTTGACAGTGCACAACTGAATATTCTAACTCAGCTCAGGAGTGCAATGGGGAACATCCTGCAGTCTATCTGTGACTTTCACCACTGTGCCTCCTAAGACTGATGGCATCAGTGTTTCATAAGTAAACTTCCGTTATGAGCCCTAGATACATCTCTGTTTTGGAAAATATAATCCACTAAAGCCGACCTTTCACATTTTAAAAGCATTGCTGTTAATCCAAAAATTACAATTTGCTGAATATTGAACGTACAAACTCGCAGTCCTTGGGTTCAATGGTTGCGCATGCTCTCTTCTCTGTGACCAAAATAAGCTGGTCCTCAACTTTTTCACAGGAGTACTGCGTACAGTTGGTATCTGGGGCTTGCCAATTCTCTCCAAGCTGAAATTAAGATGCAATAACTTGGTAAAAATGTAGCATTAGGCATACACAAAAGGTATAACTTTCAAAACTACTCTTTAGACTTGTCCAGCAATTTAACTTAGTACCTGATTCACTAAGGGTTTTTCCCATAGATAGAAAATGAGAGAAAAGTCTTAATGAATCTGGCCCAAGCTGGATAAGTAGCATTAAGAGTATCTGCCTAAGTAGTGCTTTTTTTAAGACTTATCCGGCTATCTTTCATAGCTGGATAAATCTGAAAAGTACAAGTCGCACTTTTCAGAGTTCTATGGCTAAGTATAGCCTGCTGCTAATTAGCTGAATAACTTGGAATTTAGCCAAATAAGTGAGTGGAAATGATATACCCATCCATTTGTACTTCAAATTTGAAAGGGATACGCAAGTAGATTGTACTCGCGTAATTTAGGTGCATTTACCCCATGCCCTGTAAGTCAGGTGATTTCCTAACATGCTCGCGGCAATGAACTGACCACTTTTACCAATTAGTCTACCAGTTTGCCCGGTCCATCAGCAATGAGTGAAGACCCGCCTGGCTCTTCAGCCTGAAGTTCCCCCATTTTACCCAAAACCCCTACCTAGTCATTTTTTCATTTTTAAGATGTTGACGATCACTTACACCTGATACTGAGCAGGAGAAAATATAGGGGAGTAAGGTGCCACATGTACATGCATAAATTGCTTCTAAAATAGCAACTTACTCACGTAAATGTTGAACCTCCCCCCCCTCTCCGGAATGCTCCGGGCCCGCCCCTTTTTCACATATGCAAATTTACTCCTGGACCCTGATTTATGCATGTAAGTTGAGGTTTTTATTACCTTATACTCGCCTATCTGCCATTTTACCTGCAAGTGCTAATTTTTTATGCTTCCAACTTTTGAAAATTCACCTTAAAGGTAAAATCTCAGATATTAAGCAAATACTTGAAACCTATCCCCACGTAAATTATACAACGAGACGTACCTGAAACATTGTCAGTTCTATTGCATGTTCATTAATCAATATTGCCTTTCAAGGATGGCATTTTTACCACAGTACAGTTTACAGGACCTATATAGAATATTTCTATTTTTTCTCAAATATTTAGTTCAATAGGGTCATCATAGTCATTTTATCCTTGAATACTGAAAGTTGTTTCTAATACTTTTGTGCTCAGGGAGACCGATTTTAAAACCTATCCACAATACACCATTTGCATACTGAGATTAATGTTCGTACTTTGTAAACTGTGTGGTGGGAGCTAAGTACATATATTTCAATGCAAGAAAATGCATACTATCTTTATGTATTTTATAAACATACATGCTTATATCTTAAATGTGAAATCATTGTGACACTGCGAATAAATATCCAGAGTTAAATGTAAAGGCAAGTACTTTATAAAGTATGTGCATATCCTGTTTTGAAAATACTTGCATTAGTATTTGGAAATCACTTCATTGATACCTCCCACCAGTTCACCCATTTGTTCTCCAGGTCATGTAGACCCTCTAGCACTTTACCCTGACCCCTACATTTCATCTAGATCTCCCACTCAAAACAGCAGACAACAGACAAGTCCAATACAACCTGTGTGAGTCAATTAGCAGATGTAAAAGTGTACGAACAAGTTTGGCAATGTCTATGCGTATATCTCTTACGAAATGGCAACTACCGCATGTATTCCTGAACTCCCGCCCTGGAATGCCCCTAGACCATCACTTTTTCCCCCGATAAAATGTATGCATGAAACAGAAAAAACATGCGTATGGTTGACATGTATAAATTAGTATGTGTGCATGTGCATGCTACTTATGTGCATATATGCATAATTTATGTGTGGAACCCCTTTGAAAATTCATGCCATACTGGAGAGTCAAGCAGTATACTGAGAATTAGTTATCTGTGTACTGCAGCCTTATAAACAGGACTGTTGCAAGGTGGGAGCAAAAATGATGTCTATCTTGGTTGCCATATTGGGGAGGGAGGAGCAGGATGGTGCCATATCAGTCTGTGAGTATGCAAGCCTGTAAGAGAAAGGGATGCCAAAAGCAAACCTTGCCCGAAGCACCATTCTGTCCAATGATTACCCTGCTTGCAAATACTGCTAAATATTATCTATTACACAAAATTGCATATGACATTACATCAGGGAACATCACTGGCCCATTCAGCTATCCCCATCTTTACAGTGTAGAAGTTTCAGTACCGGTTCCCTATGTCTGAGTGAGATATCCATTGTAAACCTTCCTAAAGCTAGCAAGCCTGGAACTAGATATGAAAAGTGAAAAGTACCTGGATTATTTTAGTGGTGTTATCCTTTAATTTCATTACACATGCCACCATTTCACATTCACCACAGCACTGACCAGGTTTCATCGTGTACTCATAACCCTGTGGTTTAAAAGAAGAATACATCAAGTCAATAAAACTAGTTTCCATATTTTGTTTAGTTTTGCAAAACAATTGGTTCATATTTTGATGTAAAAAAGCTCACCAGTGGGCAATCTGTTTTACAAGTGATGGGCGTACACCTCATAAGGTTAAAGTGAGTCTCTGGATCCATTTCATAACTACAGTCACACTCTTCACAGCTTTCTTTGGTGGATGGAATAGGCACTCCGGGCTAGAAAAATCAAGGACATGATGTACTGAAAAAAACAGTGCTACATCTTGCAGGATTATAAAAGCAAATCTGAAACAGACTAGGACGGCAATATTCAAAACCATAATTCACAATTTCTCCAACTAAATGGAAAGGCTTTGAATATTAAGCACCTTTTCTGGCTAGATGTTAGTTGGATATGTCATTACCCAGCTAAAATCTAACCAGATAAAATGAAAGGCATTCTGGAGCAGGCTGAAATTATCCAGCTAACGGGCCGATACAGTAAAGTCCGCGGGAGAGCGGACGAACTCACGCTCTCCCGGCGCACGCACTGGCCCTTCGCCGGTGCGCGCGATTCTCTATTTAAATTAGGTGACGCGGTAGATTCAGGTAAAAGGAGCGGCGGCTGTCAGCGGATTTGACAGCCGACGCTCAATTTTGCCGGCGTCGGTTCTCAAGCCCGCTGACAGCCACGAGCTCGGAAACCG
Source organism: Rhinatrema bivittatum (assembly GCF_901001135.1). NCBI lineage: Eukaryota > Metazoa > Chordata > Amphibia > Gymnophiona > Rhinatrematidae > Rhinatrema > Rhinatrema bivittatum. The sequence continues at coordinate 40,206,681 of NC_042631.1, read as the reverse complement.
GACGCCAACAAAATTAAGCCGAATTAAAATTTTTTTATTTTTTTTTACTTTTTTTACTTTTCGGGACCTCCGACTTAATATCGCTATGATATTAAGTCGGAGGGTGCACAGAAAAGCAGTTTTTACTGCTTTTCTGTTCACTTTCCCGGCGCTAATTTCTGAAAGTAATATGTGCGGCTTGGCTGCACATTTTACTTTCTGTATCCCGCGCGCATACCTAATAGGGATCTCAACATGTGCTATTAGGTGCTGCGGGTTGGACGCGCGTTTTTCTCCCCTTACTGAATAAGGGGTAAGGGAAAACGCGCGTCCCAGAGCAGGCTAACAAGTACTGTATCGGCCTGCTAGTTAGCCAAATTTCAGTGATATCTAGCTAACAGGGTCATTCATCAAAATACGTTATGGCGTTAATGCATGTGAAAAGAATTGTAATGAATGGTGTGAATGCAAATTTTTGGGAGGGGCAATATCACACGGTTTTAACTACACCTTTTTTCCTGGTGTTAGGCTGTGCAATATGCCCATAACACAATTTGTGATAAATGTTTGGAATTGCATTTTGGGCATTTTTGGAGAGAGAGAGAACCTATCTACAATGCCCTCATAGAAGTTAAATATTTATGGTTTAGGGGCCAATTTCAAATGTAGAGTGAGATGTACGAACAGCACAGTACACCTTGGTGAAGATTTGATGTCATTTGGAATGAGGAAGATGAAATTTTGTGGAATGTTATCTCACCCTAGCTTGATGTTACCCTGTTATAGGTGAGAGAAACATAGAAATGTCATCTTTGTGAAACTTTCCTCACTCCAAATGTTGTCAAATCTTCACCAGTTCGTACATTTATTTTATTTATTTATTTAAGGCTTTTATATACCGACTTTCTTGATACAAATCAAATCAACTCGGTTTATATCGAACTAAGCGGTTAACGGTAACCAATTAACAAAGAGGGCAGGAATTTGATGGTTAACCGTAACCAATTACAAGAATTTGATGGTTAACCCATAACCAATTACAAGAGGCAGAATTGATCTCATTCTACATGCAAAACTGACCCCTAAATCCTAAACCACCACCACCAGCACCTCACCTCAACCTATTAGATGGCCCTCCTATAGAGATATAGTAGCATAGGGTCTTGTAGATAGTTCTTTCTCTCGCTCTCTCCCCTCTCAAAAATAGGGATTATTGCAGGATGTGCTAAGTTTACTGCACAATGCAAAGTGGTAAGTTACTGTGTGGTGCAGTAATTGTAAAATTTCCATAAACACACCCCTTTTTCATAACGCATGGATTATTAACACTTTTTGATGATTATAGGGGTAAGTCTGGTCATGCTAAAAAGCAATCCCAAAGTTAGCCGGCTAAGTTTATGCAGCTAAGTAGGACTTTATCTGGCTATATTCAGTAAAGCACCTAATTGGTAGCACTCTCCTATAGATGTGTAATATTTATCTGACTAAAGTTAACTGAAAAGATTGTCCACTTGCCATGTTGCTGAATATTGATCTTAATATCTTTTTTTTATGATGGTAGCCAAAAGTACATGGAAACTCTCCTTAAAAAGAAGTAGAAAGGGGAAACTTACAGGGAAATTCCCTGATAAGTGAAGGAGTTAAGGAGTCTGAACCTGCCTATTTCATATTGATAACCTTACCTGGTATACTGTACTGTTGATAATGCATACTTTATCAGGTTCTGTTGGAAGGAAAATAGATTTTTTTCAGTAGATGCATGTTGTAAATTCTGCAGTATAGCATCTTCCATATGTAGGATGATGCATTTGTGAAGAATCAATGGAATGATAACGGACATGGTAACCTAATTTTCTATAAGCCTCTGTGTTCAACATGCTCCTTCATCTTTCACAAACATCGAATTCAGAACTTACCACAAGTAAAGGTCGCACAACAATCCCCATCATCAACGACTGAGTTTAACGTGTAACCTGGTTTGCATTTTGGTGCAGTATTGTTGCAAAGTATGGGATTACATTCTGTGTAACAATAACAGGAAAGAAGACAAAGGAAATGCAGTGTAAATGTTTTCCATTCATGTCAGTTTTGGGCTACATTCTTATTCTTTAGCTACTGGTAATGGACTTAAAGCCAAATCTACATAGGAAACTGGAACCCGCTCCTCCTTCTAGTGTACATCACCAGTAGAAATCAAACTATCAAATCTAACCATGTTTTATCATTTCAAAACAAATTATTATTTATATCGAAATGAAGGCACCATTAAATCTCTCCAAATTATGTTCGATATAGTTGCCTCCCTCCTCTAGCAAACAGCATAAGTTCATAAGACAGGGTACTTTCAGCAGTATATTAGGGTTCTCGCAAATCCCATATTTCTATTCCTACCTATCTCAGGCTGTCACTTCATGGATCACATTCACTTTATACCCATTTACATGTGATAAAACCCAAAACACCCCCATAGCTGCCCATCTAACACACATAATGTCTAGCTGAATGGCACTCATAAGGCCTCCATGGTGTTGAGCAGAGCTCTTACATTTTGTTAAATGTATAGAAGTGCTTTTGAAAATAGCACAAAATTTTCCCATAATGCCCATTTCTTCTTCTTTCTTTCTCAGTGAAGGAAACTGGCAGAAGGCACTTACTGCAAACAAGCTCAGGGCAGCACTGGTCATCTGAGGAAACTCTTTGACAAGCTCAAAGAGCCTTCCTTATCGCAGTCTCTGGCTGTTGGTCGTTGCACTTGACAGGATTACACTCACCGTGATGGAGCTCATATCACAACTACATTCTTGGCAATTGCCTCTGCCAGGTTTCTCCAGGCTGTAAGATGGGACACAAAATAAATGAAACAGAACTTTCTTCATGGGAAGGGGGAATCCAGGCAAAGTTCCAACTGAGATTCACTGAGCCCTTTCAAACAGGATCACTGAAGGCTTTCAGAAAGGGATGGCAAGAATTGGTACTTTCCCAATGGAAGCCCTGTTATAACAATTTGAGCTTTGCATTTTCAGGAGTCAGTTTGCTTCCCTGGCACTGGGATACTAAAGCTTTACATAAGACACTAGCTTGAATCTGTACTGTGGATGCAGCGCTTTCAAAGCTACTTAGAGCTTGAGGACTACAGGACATTCCTGTACACTGCAGAAAACATCTGATTAAAAGAAGCCATACGAGTTGCCTTGATGCACTCTTATCACCTTTTCATAAAACCACTAGAGATGGCGAACCAAATTTTCAGGCTTGCTAGAGAAGGAGGGAAACATAGTGCAAAATGCCTGCAAATCGGTGGGACTTCAAACATTGCGACCAGTTGCAATCTTTTGTCCCCTCTAACGTTTCAATCAGAACAATGCCAGTGACAAAAAATGTGCAAGTAAAAAGGCTGTGCAAACCAGGAGTTGTGTGAACATTCCTGATTCCTACTTTCCTTCTAGTTACAGAAATTTGCATGTGGTTATTATAACATTCAGATTCTCAGAATTTCTGGTAATCAAGTACAGCATAAAAATATTAAAGAATGTTTTTTAAATAACCAACTAAGCAAGGAGTACAATCAGCTGGTGTGAACCAATGGCTGGGGAGCTTTAAATAATGCTGAATGACATCACAATGTGTCCTGAGATTTCAGCCGAATTGCACTGAGCTGGCCTGTTTTCCTATAGGAAATTAAGGGATTTTACTTTGGGAACATCAAGGGTATATGAGAAGTATGCGTCAAAGGTCACTGGGCCCAGTTTCTTTGGTGCATATTTGAATGAAATTGGATGAAATAATTCAAAAGTCTTTATTGGGGGAGGAGGGGACATACTATTAGAGGAGGACTTTATTTTCCTAAATTTAGCACTGAATACAGCATAAACAGTAGCCCTAAAAAATGAAATGTTTTATTGTTTTAAATGGATTGTTGTAAAAGCGTTATGAGATTATATGAAGAAAAGGCAATACAATACTATAAGTAAATAAAATTTTAAAACCAGGATGTGGTCATAATATCAGATGCACATCCTTTCTTCCAATAGTGTGAAACATAGCATGAACAAGAAAGGAAACATAGGAGCAAGACACATCACACATTAAACAGGCAAGTTGATATGTTAAAAATGTGCATTAGATAATCCTACTTTAGATCTGTGAGGACAACTCTTGTATATGCATGAATTTTGTAGCACTTTCCAACCCTGATCCTATTAAAGAGGGCCTCTTCCTTATCAGATTATTTTCAGTAGGGTAGGTGCCAAGACTATGGTGAACCTTTCTCCCAAATTTGAATCTACAGACCCAAGAGTGGTTGTGGGTCTAGATAAATAGACAGATGGACTGAATCACTGCTACAGCGCTTTTATCCCTGTTAGGGAAGTGCTAAAAATCTATGAAAATAACTGTCAAGCAGCTAAGCCCCGCTGCATATAAGTGCATGTATAGCCAGGTGGAGATATATATGATACTATTTAATAACCTGGGTGTATGAGGTACGCACATATTATAAAATATGCATAAATTCACCCTGCAATATACATGCATATGCATGCTTACATGCAAATTCATGCAATGCATCAAAAGCGAATATTTCAATGCATTGAACGTGCATACTTTTCCTACCAATTTTAAATATATGCATGCATATATTTATGCACAAAAAGAAAGCAAGACTTGCTAGTGTAAAACCTGTTTTACGCATGTAAGTTGATATACTTTAAAACATGCGTACGTAATTGAAATGAGCAATTTTCCAATTTCTCCACCAGTTTGCCTAATGCTCCTCCAAGTCATCAAGTACCTCCTGGTTCTTCAGCCTGAACTCTCCTCAGTTCACCCAATTCCACAAGATCTTAGCAATGTTTATAAATAGCAGTTATGAATATAAAGCCTATTTATGCACATAGGGCCTGATTTTCAAAACATTTACATGCTTAAAACTGGGTTTCACGCTTGTAAATGCTCTTTACCTGTGTCGGTGGGCTTTTGAAAATTGCTACAATATATGCCATTGAATTGTCAGTAGGTTCTTTCCAATTTCTGAGGGTAAATGCCTTTTGAAAATTGCTACGATAATATATTACATTTAGACACCTTGAAAATTCACCTGTTATATGCTAATTTTTAGGCATGTAACACTTTGAACATTATTAAACATGCAGTACTCACCATTCTGGATTTTCCATCTGGTCCTGTGCAAGCTAAATGAAATTAAAGAACAAAGAAGTGTTCATTTTACTTGTTTTAAGCATTTATATGGCATCCTTATCTAAGGCACCTTACAGCAAATAGTGATGTAACAGAGTCAAAAACAATACAATAAAATTAAGCCATTATGACAATTTAGGAAAAGCAAGTTAGAGAAGTGAGTTCTAATTTTAGGAATGAAAGACGAGAAAATGAGTTCTCTTTCTGATATTAGCCAGTTGAAATCCGAATAAAAAGTATAAGACAAATGCACTGAAGGAAAGGAATATTGACAGCCCCTAATTTTTTATCAGAGGAGTAAAATGAAGAGGGGGTGGATCCCAAGGTAATGAAGTCGAGGAGGAGGAGTCAGTGAGATCAGAAGGAAAATATCCAGCAATAGTTCTGTTTTTGAAGGGTTAAGCATAAGCTGTCTGGATTTCATGCAGCAGGCAATAATGACTGAAAGACAAAAAAAAAAAAAAAGAGAGAAAAACACATGATATGGTGAAGAGAATGTAAAATGAAGATGGCCAATGGCATACCAAGTTTTTAAAAAGAACTCCAGGTTAATCTGGGAAATGAGGGACTGGTAAACCTGATGTCACTGCAGGGCAAAATGGTAGAAGCTATCCTTAAAACCAATTTACTGGCCATATAGATAGAAATGGCTTAATGGGAATAGTCGACATGGTGTTAGCAAAGGGAAGTCATACTTTACAAAGCAATTTGATTATTTGAAGGTAATAAAGATGTTGGGATACTATTCCCTTTTCAATGATAAATGATACATTTTCTCAGAGACTTTTATTAAATGACCTTTCCAAAGCAACTCCGTCTTTGTTTGTTTACTGATTCCTGGGAAGACCTGTTAAGACTGGACCACACACCTTACTTTCCATGTCATGCTGGTAATATCTGGACTTATCACTTCTTGATCTGGTATATATATATATACACACACACACATTGGTGGATCTGTATTGGGCCCTGTGCTGTTTAACATATTATTACTGATCTGTAAAAAGGAGCAACAAGTGAGGTGATCAAATGGGCAGGTGACAGTTATTCATAGTTAATAAAAAAAAAAAAAAAAAAAGAAGTAGATTGTGAGAAGTTGCAGAAGGATCTTGCTAGACTAGGAGACTGGGCATCTGAATGGAAGATGAAATTTAATATGGACATTGTAATGTGAAAAATAATCCCATTTACAGGCACACAATTCTGGGTTTCATATTAGAAATCACCACCCAGAAAAATGACTTCAGAGTCCTTGCAGAAAATACTTTGAAATCCTCAGCTTAGTGTGTGGCAGCAGAAAAATGTGAATAGAAATGTTAGGCGTGATCCAAAAAGGGATGGAGAATAAATAGAAGATTAATGTGTTGCCTCTGAATCAATCCATGTATTGTGTATTGCATGCCGTTCTGATTACCCCATCTTAAAAAGTAAAGAGAGGGACAACACAAATGATAAAGGGGATGGAATGAATCCAGGTTAGGGGTTAGGGTTAGGGTTCCCAGCTTGGAAAAAAAGAGATGACAGAGGAGATATGATAGAAGTTCATAAAATTATTGGGGGGGACAGGTAAACAGGGAATGATTATTTATTCTTTCAAATAATATTAAAACAAGGGAACATGCCATGAAACTAACAACCAGCAGATTTAAAACAAATGGTAGAAAGTATTTTTTTCACTCAGTACACAGTCAAGCTGTGGAATGTGTTGGATGTGGTCAAGGCATCTAGCATAGCAGGGTTTCAAAGACATTTGGAGGAAGAGTCCATAAACAATTCTTACCCAGACTTAGGAAAGCTATCACTGTACACTAAGAGAAGGCAACAAGAAATAAATCTACTTTTTTGATCTACCAACCCATGTTATCCAACTGGCCAGAGACTTGATGGACCTTGGTCTGACCCAGCATGGCCTATGTTAGGTTCTCATGGTCTTATTTGTCAACCATATCACAAGCAGAAAAAGATCCACCAAAACAAGAAGACAAGGAGTAGCCTAATGGTTAGAGCAGTGAGCTATGACCCTGGGAAACCAGCATTCAAATCTCACTGCTGCTCCATTGCCTCAGGTACAGTTTAGATTTTAAGCCCTCTGGGGATAGGGGAAATACCTACAGTACCTGAATGTAATCTGCTTTGAAGTGGCGTACCAGTCATGAAAAGTGGAATATAAATAACAAATACATAAATATTGGATGACAAATAAATGGATCAGAAGAATTTCTCCAGAGGAGGAAGAATATTTATTTGTTTTAAAATATTTCTGTTCCGCCCTTCTTATATTCAGGGTGGATTACAAAAAACACTCATAATATTTCACAATATAAAATGATATACGTCAAATTGTTACTAACATAAAATACGAACATAAAATAAAAAATTTAAATAATCTGTAAAACAAAGGGCCAAATAGGAGTCACTGAAGGTGAGGGCCTTATAGCTAGTCTCTCTCTCTCTCTCTCTGTCTTTCCCCCCCAGTGATTGTAGATAGGAATTACAAAAATTGTGGCACTTACCGCAAAGTATGAAAAGTTATCGCACTCTGCGATAATACCTATATGAAATGCTAAGACAGTACACTTTGCGATAAATAAACTATTACCATAAAACATGCCCCTCTTCCTATTGCATGTGATAGTTTGATGAATCTAGTCCTAATTTTGTTATAAATTCAATTGTATCAAGTTTAATTGTTTTTAATATAGAAACATAGAAATGAGGGCAGAAGAAGACCAACTGGCCCATCCAGTCTGTTCAGCAAGCTTTCATACTTTTTTTTCTGATACTTATCTGTTACTCTTGGCCCTTAGTAACTTTATAGTTCTATTTCCCTTCCACCCCCCGCCATTAATGTAGAGAGCAGTGCTGGAACTGCATCTAAGTGAAGTATCTAGCTTAATTGGTTAGTGGTAGTAACCGCCGCAATAAGCAAGCTACTCCCACGCTTATTTGTTTACCCAGCCTGTGCAATTCAGTCCTTGTTAGTTGTTGTCTGAATATAAATCAATTCAATCCTTGTTGGTTGTTGTCTGAATATAAATCCACTTTTCTTCATTCACCTCTGCCATTGAAGCAAAGAGCTACGCTGGATATGCATTGAAAGTAAAGTATCAGATTGAAAGTGAAGTATATGATTGTAGAGCATGGGTTCAAAGAACAGGTGGAAGAATTCATAGTAGAGATGGAATCTAAAATAGTGTCTTCTGTAACAGTTTCAAATTCAGACCAAGGGAGGTTGTCTGGTCAGAATGTATGATCAGTTATTGTTAAAGGATTTTTTTTTTTTATTGAGTTTCTGACACAGAGTCAAGGGCAGAAGCCTAGGAGAAGTGCTCAAGGAATTAGCAATGGATTGCCTGCTTCAGGACCTTTGAAAGAAAAGATGAGAGAGATCAGGCAATAGTCTGAGACAGTGAGGGTTTCTGAAGAACAGAACAATAGTGGCTGGCTTAAAAATTAAAGGGATATGAGCTCGTGGAGAGTAAAGCATTAAATATGGCAAGATGAAATGGAGAAGAGGTTCTAGGAGAATTAACATAGGGATACAATCAAATAGTGCCATTGTTTTAAAGCATGAAAAGATGTAATAGCTCATAGGTAGATATTAGGCAGGACAAGGGAAGTCTAGATCAGTAATGGCAAACTCCAGTCCTCGAGAGCCACAAATAGGCCAGGTTTTCAGGATATTCACAATGAATATGCATTAGATAGATTTGCACACAATGGAGGCAGTGCATGCAAATCTTGTTTCCCTTTCTGTGCCATATATGCGAGATCACTATTGCATGCTTAGCTTGACCTTTTCAATTCAAAAGTTATTGTACACTTAAAGATGATACTGGGTCAGCCACCGACTGCTATGTACCAGGTCCTCAGTTTGATCCTCGAGTGCTCCCAGGTCGGCTGTGGCTGGTGATGCTGCAGAGGCAGCACTCACAGTCTCCCAGCAGGGAGGGATTTTGTGATGATCACACAAGGGTTTTACCAGGTGGCCAAGGATATCACTGTAATGGGCAGACTATGTTTGGGAGGGTTATAAAATAGAAGAATAATCCCGGGGGAATAACACATGAAAGCTCAAGATGCCAGGATTGCAGCCCTGGTTCTGATTGATCTGAAGACCCAAAGAAGCAGGAGGCAACTGCCAGGTCAAAAAACAAAGATATCTTCAGTTGGCAAAGCAGTGATAATGTGTAATGTCTTTGAAAATAGGACCCTTAGAACATAATAAAAAAATGTGAAACCATATATGTAAATATAATTATCATCAACACCTATCTGAGGGAAGGAATAGAATGATTCCTAATCCTGATAACTTACATTTCTAATAGTTTTCTGTATGTAGTGTGAAAGTATATCTTTTTATTTTAGGGAACATGTAAATTGTGTAATTTTAGGCTCCATAAACGGTCAAATATTCACAAACTAACCAACCAATAAATGAAGGCTTAATGCCATCATTTTAGTGCCCCTCCCTCTATAAGCATGATTCATGAAGATCTTTCCTCATAGATAGAATGGGAATAAGACTTCACAAATCAGGCCCTAAATATCTAAAGCCAACATAGAGTATACCTAAAGTAGATACCGTGATGCACATTATTATTGTAAGTTTTTATCATTAAAATAAGATTAAAAATTCAAAGTTTCACACAATGAGTTAATCGGACTATCATTAAAAACAGAAAATACCAATAGGTTGGAATTTTAGGGTGCAGTTTATAAAGTTACAATAAAGTTCTTTTCTGCAATACTCACATTCACATTCATAACGGTAGCAGCAACCTTTATCATCATAAACCTTTTTGGGTTCTAACCCACTTTCACAAGTAATATTTTCCACACTTGCACATTCCACAGAATTGATAATAGTTTTGTTGTTTCCCAAGCAAGTTGCAGTGGCACATTTGGTAAGTTCCCAGGTTTCATTTACCTGCAATCAAAAGGACATGGATATCAGTATCTTGTGCTTGATTAATTCAATCAATAAAGTCATATAAAAGTTTATTTGTATCCCACCTTTCCAAAATAGCTCAAGACAGGTAGCAGAAACACAAAATATAAAATGTAACAGCGCATAAACATGCAAGCCAGTTAAGGTAAACTTAATTAAGACTTAGGGGTAGATTTTCAAAGGGTTGCACGCTTAAGATATGGACGCAACCCTGGAAAACAAACCCCTGCCTCCCCCTGCGTACGCCGAGCCTATCTTGCATAGGCTCGGAGGCGCGCGCAAGCCCCGGAACGCGCGTAAGTCCCGGGGCTTGAAAAAATGGGCGTTCCAGGGGCGGGGCCATGGGGAGGTGCCAGCCCGGGGGTGTTCCAGGGGCGGGACCGAGGCCTCTGGAACAGCCACCGGGCCGGAGGATGGAGAGCCGGCGCGCGCTAGTTATGCCTGCCTGGAGCCAGGCGTAACTTCTCCAACAAAGGTGAGGGGGGTTTTCAGTTAGGGCTGGGGGGCGGGTTAGATAGGGGAAGGGAGGGGAAGGTGCGGGGGGGCGGAGGGAACAGAGGCAGGTTGCTCGGCGCGTGCAGGTTGCACAATTGTGCACCCCCTGCGCGTGCCAACCTTGGATTTTATAACATGCGCGCGGCAGCACGCGCATGTTATAAAATCGGGCGTAGATTTGTTCGCGCCGGGTTGCACAATCAAATCTACACCCACGCGCATGTTATAAAATCTGGCCCTTAATGTGTCTTTTTTTGAAGAATGATCAAGATAAGATTGTGACTAATTCATTTCAGAACAGTTTTAAATAGCTTGATAAGATTGAGCGTTCAAAGCATCTCACTCTGACTGACAAATTATAAATAAAAGACGGAAGAAACACAGCAAACCAAATAATCACATATTTCCAGTGATGCTAATTATTATTTCCAGCCTCAGTGCATTAGGTCTTGGCATTTTACTCTTTAAGGCAAGTCATAGAAATCTACTGCAATAAAAACCTGTTACCAAAGCATGCCATGATGGTTGTTGTAAATGGTGCAACCAAGAATAAAGACAGCACCACTCCCACAAAGCCAACTTATATCTACACTTCTGCTCCATTAAAATCTATTTTCAAAAACATGTTACATGTGATTTTTCACAAAATACTTTTCAGCACTGATAAGAGTACATTAATTCTTGGAAATGACAGAGGCATAAACATACAAGAATGGAGCGTGGTGTGGAATTGGACGTTCCGGATTGGGTGACAGTCACAACCAATGCCAGCCTTTCTGGTTGGGGGCCAGTGTGTCAGGATCAGTTGGCGCAGAGCCAGTGGTCAGAGAAGGAGGCATCATGGTCTATCAATCGGTTGGAGATGAGAGTGGTATGTTTTGCATTGCTTGCCTTTCTGCCATGGTTGTGTGACCGACCTGTGCGGGTTCTATCAGACAATGTAATGATGGCGGCCTATATCAACTGGCAGGGAGGAACCAAGAGTTGGGTGGTGATTCAGGAGACCCAGAAGTTGATTCTCTGGGTGGAGCAGCATTTGGAGAGGCTAGCAGCATCTCACATTGCCAGGGTGGACAATTTTCAGGTGGATTTTCTTGGAGACCCTGGAGAGTGGGAGCTGTCAGAGTGGGAGCTGTCAGAGGTGACAATGCGTCTCATTCACAACAAATGGGGTTATCCCCAAATGGATTTGATGGCAATTAGACAAAACACCAAAGCATATCATTTTTACAGTCGCTGGAGAAAAGGAATCAATGATCTGGTTCTACCATGGCCTCTTTATGTCTTTCCTCCATGGCCACTGGTGCGCAAGTCCTACAGTGGCTACAGAAACATTCAGGCAATGTGATCCAGTGTTACCATGTCAACCATGGTTTGCAGATCTTATCAACATGCGCATTGACAGACTGCTGAGGTTCGGCCATCTGTCAAATCTTTTCCATCAGGGCCCTATATTTTCGGATCAGACAGCTGACTGCTGTCTCACAGCCTGACTTTTGAGAGAAGACATCTAAGATGAAGGGGTTATTTCAAAGAAGTTATTACCATCTTACTGCAAGCCAGGCAACCTTCCACATACTTAGTATATGTGAGAATTTGGAGGGTCTTCAAGTCCTGGTGTACCATTGACAGAGTGAAGCCTATTCAGGATACAGTATTGCATATTTTGGCTTTTCTGCAGGAGGGTTTGGTAAAGGGTCTGACCTTTAACTCTCTGAGAGTTCAGGTAGCAGCCTTGGGCTGTCTTCAGGGTAAGGTGCAGGGATATCCTCTGCCATGCATCCGGATGTGATGAGTTTTCTTCAGCGAGGGAAGAATTTGCATCCTCTGATGAGAAAGATCTGTCCCTCTTGGAACCTTAATATGGTGCTTAGAGGAATGTGTGAGGCTCCATTTGAACCACTGAAGAGGGCTACCATTAAGGACAACTCTGAAGGTAGTTTTTCTGGTTGGCTATTTGTTCAGCCAGGAGGAATCTCAGAGCATCAGGCTTTGTCGTGCCAAGATCCTTTTCTGCAGATTTCAGAGTCTGGGGTATTGTTACACATGGTGCCTTCCTTTCTGCCAAAGGCTGTTTCGGCATTCCATCTTAGTTAAACTGTGAAATTCTCAGCTTTTCTGGATTTGTCCATGCTTCACGCGAAATAGCTTTGAGTCTTGGAAGTAAGGCGGGCATTATTGAGGTATCTGAAAGTTACTAATGATTTCTGGGGAATGGATCAATTTGTGCTGTGAAGTGGTCCAAAGAAGGAGTGTAAGATATCAAAGGCTACGACTGTGCACTGGTCAAAAGAGGCTATTGGCTCGGCTTATATTCGTAAGGGTCTCCTGTACCTGAGGGATTTAGGACTCACTTGACTCATTCTCAGGTGAACTCAGGCTGAATCCCAATAGGTGTCTTTGCAGGAAAATTGCAGGGCAGCTTGGAAGTCATTACACACTTTTGCCAGACATTATCATTTAGAAGTGTGGGCTCTGGATTCCATGTGCATTGGTGAGAGTGTTCTACGAGTGGGACTCTCAAGGTCCCACCCTGTTTAAGGAAGCTTAGGTACATCCCAGGAGTCTGGACTTATCTGGGGTATGAACAGGAAAGAAAAATTGGTTCTTACCTACTAATTTTCATTCCTGGAATACCACAAATCAGTCCAGAGACCCACCCATTGGGGAGGAGAGTCCACCGTTCATACTGATAGTCTTGTATATAATGCACATTTGTTGATGGATTCACTGCTGTTTTACTTTGCTTTCTGGGACATTGCCTCCATTTTGTTTGCAACTTCACCTTCCTCCTACTCATTGTGGGAGTTTTGATTCAAGGATCTTAGTGTTGATGCAAGTGCTATCTTGGCTTGGGTAGAGGTCAATACTGTGGGGCTGCAAGTGGCACCCTAGGTTATGTGGCAGTGGCAGTCAAACCTTTCTCTGACTCCATCTGCTGGCAGGGAGGCAAAGCCCAGGAGTCTAGACTAATCTGTGGTATTCCAGGAACAAAAATTAGCAGGTAAGAACCAATTTTCCTATGCAATTTGCCAGCTTGCATTGAATTGCTCAAAAGAATAAATTAGTTCATTTTATTACCATTCTTGGTGGTTCAAAATTGGAACAGCCCTCTATTGGAGGAGAAGTGCTGGGTGGAATGAAGGTAGAACTTGATGTGCTTTCTGCGGGTGCAGTTGAAGTACTTCTAGGAGGTAGAGTTGTTGTGGGGCAGTCACCCTGGAATCTCTCAGGTTGACAAGATTTACTACAAATTGCATAAAAAGCACATCCAGCACTGTCTGTTTTGTTGTAAATTATATCACCTGTAAAAATACAATAACAAAGTGTAATTGGCATTCAGTGACTGGGTAAATATTAATTCAGCATGATAAAAGACAAACTTATTTGGAGAACTTATGAAAACAAAAGGTTGTACCACCCTCACCTTGAAGAAATGTTTACATTAAAACTCAATTTAAATCAAAGATGCATTTTACTTAGGTGGTTAAAAGGGGAACTACCTCAATTGAAATTGCAGAAATCCTATATGTTGGAAATGCTTAGGATGGAGTTTAGGATGGCTTTGTTGAAAACAAAAGTGTTGGAAACTTTAAGGTGAATTTTAAAAGCTGGACGCACACCAAAATCCGGAGATGGGTGCACAACTAGCACATGTGCATGTCCACTCAATTTTATAAGCCACCCACATGCGTGCATAAGTACCAATGTGCAAATATCTCACATCGGGGGAAAAAAAATGGGTGGAATATGGGCAGTGCACGGGCATTCCAGGGCGAGGCCAAGAGATATGTGTGCAAATAGTTATGCACTTGGGCACGCACCCAGCTATATTTTAGCACAAACTTACTTCTGCTATGGATAAGATATTAGTCTTAATATAAATATTTCCAGGCATCTATGAAGTGTTTGAGGTGTCTGGACTAACCGGGGGGGGGGGGGGGGGGGGGGGGGGTGCACAGGCTACAGAACCAGGGTTGTTTGGAGGACCTAGCAATAGACTGGGCAAACTGGCCATGGCCTGGACACGTGTCTGTTATACAATTTCCTCACTTTCCTCACTTGCATATCCCAAAGCCATCTTACACTGCTATGCATGTAGAAGCTTAAAATTAAGAGCACATATACATGCGACAGGGCAATTTTAGAACATGCACGCATATGTGCACGCAGGATATAAAATTTAAGCTCATCTTGTACAGCGTCCATATACACATTTATATGGGTGCCCGCATGCCAGTTTTAAAGTTGCTGTCCTTCTGAGGAGCCTGGGAGCCTTTCATAGGAATATTCTCTGCAGATGTTCCGAGCATTTTTTATTTTCGACTTAGTAAGCTACTCAAAAGGCTAATTAGAATTAGTCTGAACTCTATCTCTTATTTATATCATGACATGGTTGAGACTTTCCGACCCAATACATTCTGAATTATTCTTAAATATTTACCACACTTATGGGACTGCATTTGTATATGGGAGGTAAAGGGAAAATTTAGGTTAATTTAAAAAAGATTTAAACACTAAAAACTTGATGTTACATGTATAAAAGCATTTACTTGCATCAAGTGGCTTATGAAAATTGATACAGTATATGCTATTAACTGTCAATAGGTTGTAGAAACATAAAAATGAATTGGCACATAAGAAAAGAATTTGAGTATGATATGAAACTGTTCCTGAACAGAGGATACTTATTGGAATCATATACGGGCCGATACAGTACAGTGTGCTCTGGTGGAGCGCACTGTTAACCCGCATTTGGACGCACGTTTTCGACGCGCTAGCTTTACCCCTTATTCAGTAAGGGGTAATAGCGCAGAAAACGCACGTCCAACCCCCCCAAAACTAATAGCGCTTGCAACATGCAAATGCATGTTGATGGCCCTATTAGTTATGCCCGCGCGATTCAGAAAGTAAAATGTGCAGCCAAGCCGCACATTTTACTTTCAGAAATTAGCGCCTACCCGAAGGTAGGCGTTAATTGCTCTCAGCACCGGGAACGTGCACAGAAAAGCAGTAAAAACTGCTTTTCTGTGCACCCTCTGACTTAATATCATGGCGGTATTAAGTCGGAGGTCCCGAAAGTTAAAAAAAGTTAAAAAAAAAAAAATTGAAATCGGCCCGCAGCTTGAAAACCGGACGCTCAATTTTGCCGGCATCCGGTTTCCGATCCAGTGGCTGTCAGCGGGTTTGAGAACCGATGCCGGCAAAATTGAGCATTGGCAGTCAAACCCGCTGACAGCCGCCGCTCCTGTCAAAAAAGAGTTGCTAGGGACGCGCTAGTGTCCCTAGCGCCTCTTTTTACTCTGGGCCCTAATTTAAATAAATTAATTTACTGAATCGCGTGCACAGGAGAGTGGCCTGTGCGAACACCGGGAGAGTGGGCGCTCGCCCGCTCTCCCGCGATTTTTACTGTATTGGCCTGATAGTGAAGTTGTACATTTATAGGTTTCGTCATCATTATAAGTGACATCTGGTGGACAAATGCCCTCAGTTCAGTTACTGCAGCAAGCAAAGAAGGAACAATAGGAGGGTATATTAAAAGTGAAAGGGGGGGGGGGGTGGGAATCAAAGTAGTTATGAATAAAAGCTCATTTTTCCAGGATTAAAAAATGGGTTCTGATTGAGAAAAGGAGGTAAGAGGAATTATGAGAGAAACAAACCCTCCGCAATTTCATAACAATTAATTGGCCATCAGTATATGTATATTCTTGAAATTCAGTCCATACTTACCAGGAGAATAAATTGTGTTATTCACTTGGCAAAAGCAGGGAGTAGAAACCTGAGTTGTAGTACCCTGCTGCTCAGCAGTATTTGGTGATATAGTACTGAATTTTCTTGTAGTAATTCCTTCAGCTGGAGTTGTAGCAGCTACTGTAGTTATCTCTGGCCCAGACGTAGTACCTTGAGTAGGTGCAGAACTTGTTATTTGAGCTTGTGTGGGACCTGGTGGTGAAGTTGTTACTTTCTCTGTGGTAATTCCTTCACCTGGAGTTGTAGCAGCTACTGTAGTTATCTCTGGCCCAGAAGTAGTACCTTGAGGAGGTGCAGAAGTTGTAATTTGAGCTTGTGTGGGACCTGGTGGTGAAGTTGTTACTTTCTCTGTGGTAATTCCTTCAGCTGGAGTTGTAGCAGCTACTGTAGTTATCTCTGGCCCAGACGTAGTAACTTGAGGAGGTGCAGAAGTTGTAATTTGAGCTTGTGTGGGACCTGGTGGTGAAGTTGTTACTTTCTCTGTGGTAATTCCTTCAGCTGGAGTTGTAGCAGCTACTGTAGTTATCTCTGGCCCAGAAGTAGTACCTTGAGGAGGTGCAGAAGTTGTAATTTGAGCTTGTGTGGGACCTGGTGGTGAAGTTGTTACTTTCTCTGTGGTAATTCCTTCAGCTGGAGTTGTAGCAGCTACTGTAGTTATCTCTGGCCCAGACGTAGTAACATGAGGAGGTGCAGAAGTTGTAATTTGAGCTTGTGTGGGACCTGGTGGTGAAGTTGATACTTTCTCTGTGGTAATTCCTTCAGCTGGAGTTGTAACAGCTACTGTAGTTATCTCTGGCCCAGAAGTAGTACCTTGAGTAGGTGCAGAAGTTGTAATTTGAGCTTGTGTGGGACCTGGTGGTGAAGTTGTTACTTTCTCTGTGGTAATTCCTGCAGCTGGAGTTGTAGCAGCTACTGTAGTTATCTCTGGCCCAGACGTAGTACCTTGAGTAGGTGCAGAAGTTGTAATTTGAGCTTGTGTGGGACCTGGTGGTGAAGTTGTTACTTTCTCTGTGGTAATTCCTTCAGCTGGAGTTGTAGCAGCTACTGTAGTTATCTCTGGCCCAGAAGTAGTACCTTGAGTAGGTGCAGAAGTTGTAATTTGAGCTTGTGTGGGACCTGGTGGTGAAGTTGTTACTTTCTCTGTGGTAATTCCTTCAGCTGGAGTTGTAGCAGCTACTGTAGTTATCTCTGGCCCAGACGTAGTAACTTGAGGAGGTGCAGAAGTTGTAATTTGAGCTTGTGTGGGACCTGGTGGTGAAGTTGTTACTTTCTCTGTGGTAATTCCTTCAGCTGGAGTTGTAGCAGCTACTGTAGTTATCTCTGGCCCAGACGTAGTAACTTGGGGAGGTGCAGAAGTTGTAATTTGAGCTTGTGTGGGACCTGGTGGTGAGGTTGTTACTTTCTCTGTGGTAATTCCTTCAGCTGGAGTTGTAGCAGCTACTGTAGTTATCTCTGGCCCAGAAGTAGTACCTTGAGGAGGTGCAGAAGTTGTAATTTGAGCTTGTGTGGGACCTGGTGGTGAAGTTGTTACTTTCTCTGTGGTAGTTCCTTCAGCTGGAGTTGTAGCAGCTACTGTAGTTATCTCTGGCCCAGATGTAGTACCTTGAGGAGGTGCAGAAGTTGTAATTTGAGCTTGTGTGGGACCTGGTGGTGAAGTTGTTACTTTCTCTGTGGTAATTCCTTCAGCTGGAGTTGTAGCAGCTACTGTAGTTATCTCTGGCCCAGAAGTAGTACCTTGAGTAGGTGCAGAAGTTGTAATTTGAGCTTCTGTGGGACCTGGTGGTGAAGTTGTTACTTTCTCTGTGGTAATTCCTTCAGCTGGAGTTGTAGCAGCTACTGTAGTTATCTCTGGCCAAGACGTAGTAACTTGAGGAGGTGCAGATGTTGTAATTTGAGCTTGTGTGGGACCTGGTGGTGAAGTTGATACTTTCTCTGTGGTAATTCCTTCAGCTGGAGTTGTAACAGCTACTGTAGTTATCTCTGGCCCAGAAGTAGTACCTTGAGTAGGTGCAGAAGTTGTAATTTGAGCTTGTGTGGGACCTGGTGGTGAAGTTGTTACTTTCTCTGTGGTAATTCCTTCAGCTGGAGTTGTAGCAGCTACTGTAGTTATCTCGGGCCCAGACGTAGTACCTTGAGTAGGTGCAGAAGTTGTAATTTGAGCTTGTGTGGGACCTGGTGGTGAAGTTGTTACTTTCTCTGTGGTAATTCCTTCAGCTGGAGTTGTAGCAGCTACTGTAGTTATCTCTGGCCCAGACGTAGTACCTTGAGGAGGTGCAGAAGTTGTAATTTGAGCTTGTGTGGGACCTGGTGGTGAAGTTGTTACTTTCTCTGTGGTAATTCCTTCAGCTGGAGTTGTAGCAGCTACTGTAGTTATCTCTGGCCCAGACGTAGTAACTTGAGGAGGTGCAGAAGTTGTAATTTGAGCTTGTGTGGGACCTGGTGGTGAAGTTGTTACTTTCTCTGTGGTAATTCCTTCAGCTGGAGTTGTAGCAGCTACTGTAGTCATCTCTGGCCCAGAAGTAGTACCTTGAGTAGGTGCAGAAGTTGTAATTTGAGCTTGTGTGGGACCTGGTGGTGAAGTTGTTACTTTCTCTGTTGTAATTCCTTCAGCTGGAGTTGTAGCAGCTACAGTAGTTATCTCTGGCCCAGAGGTAGTACCTTGAGTAGGTGCAGAAGTTGTAATTTGAGCTTGTGTGGGACCTGTTGGTGAGGTTGTTACTTTCTCTGTGGTAATTCCTTCAGCTGGAGTTGTAGCAGCTACTGTAGTTATCTCTGGCCCAGACGTAGTAACTTGAGGAGGTGCAGAAGTTGTAATTTGAGCTTGTGTGGGACCTGGTGGTGAAGTTGTTACTTTCTCTGTGGTAATTCCTTCAGCTGGAGTTGTAGCAGCTACTGTAGTTATCTCTGGCCCAGACGTAGTAACTTGAGGAGGTGCAGAAGTTGTAATTTGAGCTTGTGTGGGACCTGGTGGTGAGGTTGTTACTTTCTCTGTGGTAATTCCTTCAGCTGGAGTTGTAGCAGCTACTGTAGTTATCTCTGGCCCAGAAGTAGTACCTTGAGGAGGTGCAGAAGTTGTAATTTGAGCTTGTGTGGGACCTGGTGGTGAAGTTGTTACTTTCTCTGTGGTAATTCCTTCAGCTGGAGTTGTAGCAGCTACTGTAGTTATCTCTGGCCCAGATGTAGTACCTTGAGGAGGTGCAGAAGTTGTAATTTGAGCTTGTGTGGGACCTGGTGGTGAAGTTGTTACTTTCTCTGTGGTAATTCCTTCAGCTGGAGTTGTAGCAGCTACTGTAGTTATCTCTGGCCCAGAAGTAGTACCTTGAGTAGGTGCAGAAGTTGTAATTTGAGCTTGTGTGGGACCTGGTGGTGAAGTTGTTACTTTCTCTGTGGTAATTCCTTCAGCTGGAGTTGTAACAGCTACTGTAGTTATCTCTGGCCCAGAAGTAGTACCTTGAGTAGGTGCAGAAGTTGTAATTTGAGCTTGTGTTGGACCTGGTGGTGAAGTTACTTTCTCTGTGGTAATTCCTTCAGCTGGAGTTGTAGCAGCTACTGTAGTTATCTGTGGCCCAGAGGTAGTACCTTGAGTAGGTGCAGAAGTTGTAATTTGAGCTTGTGTGGGACCTGGTGGTGAAGTTACTTTCTCTGTGGTAATTCCTTCAGCTGGAGTTGTAGCAGCTACTGTAGTTATCTCTGGCCCAGAGGTAGTACCTTGAGTAGGTGCAGAAGTTGTAATTTGAGCTTGTGTGGGACCTGGTGGTGAAGTTGTTACTTTCTCTGTGGTAATTCCTTCAGCTGGAGTTGTAGCAGCTACTGTAGTTATCTCTGGCCCAGACGTAGTAACTTGAGGAGGTGCAGAAGTTGTAATTTGAGCTTGTGTGGGACCTGGTGGTGAGGTTGTTACTTTCTCTGTGGTAATTCCTTCAGCTGGAGTTGTAGCAGCTACTGTAGTTATCTCTGGCCCAGACGTAGTAACTTGAGGAGGTGCAGGAGTTGTAATTTGAGCTTGTGTGGGACCTGGTGGTGAGGTTGTTACTTTCTCTGTGGTAATTCCTTCAGCTGGAGTTGTAGCAGCTACTGTAGTTATCTCTGGCCCAGACGTAGTACCTTGAGTAGGTGCAGGAGTTGTAGTTTGAGCTTGTGTGGGACCTGGTGGTGAAGTTGTTACTTTCTCTGTGGTAATTCCTTCAGCTGGAGTTGTAGCAGCTACTGTAGTTATCTCTGGCCCAGATGTAGTAACTTGAGGAGGTGCAGAAGTTGTAATTTGAGCTTGTGTGGGACCTGGTGGTGAAGTTGTTACTTTCTCTGTGGTAATTCCTTCAGCTGGAGTTGTAGCAGCTACTGTAGTTATCTCTGGCCCAGACGTAGTAACTTGAGGAGGTGCAGAAGTTGTAATTTGAGCTTGTGTGGGACCTGGTGGTGAAGTTGTTACTTTCTCTGTGGTAATTCCTTCAGCTGGAGTTGTAGCAGCTACTGTAGTTATCTCTGGCCCAGACGTAGTAACTTGAGGAGGTGCAGAAGTTGTAATTTGAGCTTGTGTGGGACCTGGTGGTGAGGTTGTTACTTTCTCTGTGGTAATTCCTTCAGCTGGAGTTGTAGCAGCTACTGTAGTTATCTCTGGCCCAGACGTAGTACCTTGAGTAGGTGCAGAAGTTGTAATTTGAGCTTGTGTGGGACCTGCTGGTGAAGTTGTTACTTTCTCTGTGGTAATTCCTTCAGCTGGAGTTGTAGCAGCTACTGTAGTTATCTCTGGCCCAGATGTAGTAACTTGAGGAGGTGCAGAAGTTGTAATTTGAGCTTGTGTGGGACCTGGTGGTGAAGTTGTTACTTTCTCTGTGGTAATTCCTTCAGCTGGAGTTGTAGCAGCTACTGTAGTTATCTCTGGCCCAGACGTAGTAACTTGAGGAGGTGCAGAAGTTATAATTTGAGCTTGTGTGGGACCTGGTGGTGAAGTTGTTACTTTCTCTGTGGTAATTCCTTCAGCTGGAGTTGTAGCAGCTACTGTAGTTATCTGTGGCCCAGAGGTAGTACCTTGAGTAGGTGCAGAAGTTGTAATTTGAGCTTGTGTGGGACCTGGTGGTGAAGTTGTTACTTTCTCTGTGGTAATTCCTTCAGCTGGAGTTGTAGCAGCTACTGTAGTTATCTCTGGCCCAGAGGTAGTACCTTGAGTAGGTGCAGAAGTTGTAATTTGAGCTTGTGTGGGAACTGGTGGTGAAGTTGTTACTTTCTCTGTGGTAATTCCTTCAGCTGGAGTTGTAGCAGCTACTGTAGTTATCTCTGGCCCAGACGTAGTAACTTGAGGAGGTGCAGAAGTTGTAATTTGAGCTTGTGTGGGACCTGGTGGTGAGGTTGTTACTTTCTCTGTGGTAATTCCTTCAGCTGGAGTTGTAGCAGCTACTGTAGTTATCTCTGGCCCAGACGTAGTACCTTCAGTAGGTGCAGAAGTTGTAATTTGAGCTTGTGTGGGACCTGGTGGTGAAGTTGTTACTTTCTCTGTGGTAATTCCTTCAGCTGGAGTTGTAGCAGCTACTGTAGTTATCTCTGGCCCAGATGTAGTAACTTGAGGAGGTGCAGAAGTTGTAATTTGAGCTTGTGTGGGACCTGGTGGAGAAGTTGTTACTTTCTCTGTGGTAATTCCTTCAGCTGGAGTTGTAGCAGCTACTGTAGTTATCTCTGGCCCAGACGTAGTAACTTGAGGAGGTGCAGAAGTTGTAATTTGAGCTTGTGTGGGACCTGGTGGTGAAGTTGTTACTTTCTCTGTGGTAATTCCTTCAGCTGGAGTTGTAGCAGCTACTGTAGTTATCTGTGGCCCAGAGGTAGTACCTTGAGTAGGTGCAGAAGTTGTAATTTGAACTTGTGTGGGACCTGGTGGTGAAGTTGTTACTTTCTCTGTGGTAATTCCTTCAGCTGGAGTTGTAGCAGCTACTGTAGTTATCTCTGGCCCAGACGTAGTAACTTGAGGAGGTGCAGAAGTTGTAATTTGAGCTTGTGTGGGACCTGGTGGTGAGGTTGTTACTTTCTCTGTGGTAATTCCTTCAGCTGGAGTTGTAGCAGCTACTGTAGTTATCTCTGGCCCAGACGTAGTAACTTGAGGAGGTGCAGAAGTTGTAATTTGAGCTTGTGTGGGACCTGGTGGTGAAGTTGTTACTTTCTCTGTGGTAATTCCTTCAGCTGGAGTTGTAGCAGCTACTGTAGTTATCTGTGGCCCAGAGGTAGTACCTTGAGTAG
The DNA here is from genome assembly GCF_901001135.1 of Rhinatrema bivittatum. Lineage (NCBI taxonomy): Eukaryota > Metazoa > Chordata > Amphibia > Gymnophiona > Rhinatrematidae > Rhinatrema > Rhinatrema bivittatum. The sequence continues at coordinate 40,184,084 of NC_042631.1, read as the reverse complement.
GTGCAGAAGTTGTAATTTGAGCTTGTGTGGGACCTGGTGGTGAAGTTACTTTCTCTGTGGTAATTCCTTCAGCTGGAGTTGTAGCAGCTACTGTAGTTATCTCTGGCCCAGAGGTAGTACCTTGAGTAGGTGCAGAAGTTGTAATTTGAACTTGTGTGGGACCTGGTGGTGAAGTTGTTACTTTCTCTGTGGTAATTCCTTCAGCTGGAGTTGTAGCAGCTACTGTAGTTATCTGTGGCCCAGACGTAGTAACTTGAGGAGGTGCAGAAGTTGTAATTTGAGCTTGTGTGGGACCTGGTGGTGAGGTTGTTACTTTCTCTGTGGTAATTCCTTCAGCTGGAGTTGTAGCAGCTACTGTAGTTATCTCTGGCCCAGACGTAGTAACTTGAGGAGGTGCAGAAGTTGTAATTTCAGCTTGTGTGGGACCTGGTGGTGAGGTTGTTACTTTCTCTGTGGTAATTCCTTCAGCTGGAGTTGTAGCAGCTACTGTAGTTATCTCTGGCCCAGACGTAGTACCTTGAGTAGGTGCAGAAGTTGTAATTTGAGCTTGTGTGGGACCTGGTGGTGAAGTTGTTACTTTCTCTGTGGTAATTCCTTCAGCTGGAGTTGTAGCAGCTACTGTAGTTATCTCTGGCCCAGACGTAGTAACTTGAGGAGGTGCAGAAGTTGTAATTTGAGCTTGTGTGTGACCTGGTGGTGAGGTTGTTACTTTCTCTGTGGTAATTCCTTCAGCTGGAGTTGTAGCAGCTACTGTAGTTATCTCTGGCCCAGACGTAGTAACTTGAGGAGGTGCAGAAGTTGTAATTTGAGCTTGTGTGGGACCTGGTGGTGAGGTTGTTACTTTCTCTGTGGTAATTCCTTCAGCTGGAGTTGTAGCAGCTACTGTAGTTATCTCTGGCCCAGACGTAGTACCTTCAGTAGGTGCAGAAGTTGTAATTTGAGCTTGTGTGGGACCTGGTGGTGAAGTTGTTACTTTCTCTGTGGTAATTCCTTCAGCTGGAGTTGTAGCAGCTACTGTAGTTATCTCTGGCCCAGATGTAGTAACTTGAGGAGGTGCAGAAGTTGTAATTTGAGCTTGTGTGGGACCTGGTGGTGAAGTTGTTACTTTCTCTGTGGTAATTCCTTCAGCTGGAGTTGTAGCAGCTACTATAGTTATCTCTGGCCCAGACGTAGTAACTTGAGGAGGTGCAGAAGTTGTAATTTGAGCTTGTGTGGGACCTGGTGGTGAAGTTGTTACTTTCTCTGTGGTAATTCCTTCAGCTGGAGTTGTAGCAGCTACTGTAGTTATCTCTGGCCCAGACGTAGTAACTTGAGGAGGTGCAGAAGTTGTAATTTGAGCTTGTGTGGGACCTGGTGGTGAGGTTGTTACTTTCTTTGTGGTAATTCCTTCAGCTGGAGTTGTAGCAGCTACTGTAGTTATCTCTGGCCCAGACGTAGTAACTTGAGGAGGTGCAGAAGTTGTAATTTGAGCTTGTGTGGGACCTGGTGGTGAAGTTGTTACTTTCTCTGTGGTAATTCCTTCAGCTGGAGTTGTAGCAGCTACTGTAGTTATCTGTGGCCCAGAGGTAGTACCTTGAGGAGGTGCAGAAGTTGTAATTTGAGCTTGTGTGGGACCTGGTGGTGAAGTTGTTACTTTCTCTGTGGTAATTCCTTCAGCTGGAGTTGTAGCAGCTACTGTAGTTATCTCTGGCCCAGACGTAGTAACTTGAGGAGGTGCAGAAGTTGTAATTTGAGCTTGTGTGGGACCTGGTGGTGAGGTTGTTACTTTCTTTGTGGTAATTCCTTCAGCTGGAGTTGTAGCAGCTACTGTAGTTATCTCTGGCCCAGACGTAGTAACTTGAGGAGGTGCAGAAGTTGTAATTTGAGCTTGTGTGGGACCTGGTGGTGAGGTTGTTACTTTCTTTGTGGTAATTCCTTCAGCTGGAGTTGTAGCAGCTACTGTAGTTATCTCTGGCCCAGAGGTAGTACCTTGAGTAGGTGCAGAAGTTGTAATTTGAACTTGTGTGGGACCTGGTGGTGAAGTTGTTACTTTCTCTGTGGTAATTCCTTCAGCTGGAGTTGTAGCAGCTACTGTAGTTATCTGTGGCCCAGACGTAGTAACTTGAGGAGGTGCAGAAGTTGTAATTTGAGCTTGTGTGGGACCTGGTGGTGAGGTTGTTACTTTCTCTGTGGTAATTCCTTCAGCTGGAGTTGTAGCAGCTACTGTAGTTATCTCTGGGCCAGACGTAGTAACTTGAGGAGGTGCAGAAGTTGTAATTTCAGCTTGTGTGGGACCTGGTGGTGAGGTTGTTACTTTCTCTGTGGTAATTCCTTCAGCTGGAGTTGTAGCAGCTACTGTAGTTATCTCTGGCCCAGACGTAGTACCTTGAGAAGGTGCAGAAGTTGTAATTTGAGCTTGTGTGGGACCTGGTGGTGAAGTTGTTACTTTCTCTGTGGTAATTCCTTCAGCTGGAGTTGTAGCAACTACTGTAGTTATCTCTGGCCCAGATGTAGTAACTTGAGGAGGTGCAGAAGTTGTAATTTGAGGTTGTGTGGGACCTGGTGGTGAAGTTGTTACTTTCTCTGTGGTAATTCCTTCAGCTGGAGTTGTAGCAGCTACTGTAGTTATCTCTGGCCCAGACGTAGTAACTTGAGGAGGTGCAGAAGTTGTAATTTGAGCTTGTGTGGGACCTGGTGGTGAAGTTGTTACTTTCTCTGTGGTAATTCCTTCAGCTCGAGTTGTAGCAGCTACTGTAGTTATCTGTGGCCCAGAGGTAGTACCTTGAGTAGGTGCAGAAGTTGTAATTTGAGCTTGTGTGGGACCTGTTGGTGAAGTTGTTACTTTCTCTGTGGTAATTCCTTCAGCTGGAGTTGTAGCAGCTACTGTAGTTATCTCTGGCCCAGAGGTAGTACCTTGAGTAGGTGCAGAAGTTGTAATTTGAGCTTGTGTGGGACCTGGTGGTGAGGTTGTTACTTTCTCTGTGGTAATTCCTTCAGCTGGAGTTGTAGCAGCTACTGTAGTTATCTCTGGCCCAGACGTAGTAACTTGAGGAGGTGCAGAAGTTGTAATTTGAGCTTGTGTGGGACCTGGTGGTGAAGTTGTTACTTTCTCTGTGGTAGTTCCTTCAGCTGGAGTTGTAGCAGCTACTGTAGTTATCTCTGGCCCAGAAGTAGTACCTTGAGGAGGTGCAGAAGTTGTAATTTGAGCTTGTGTGGGACCTGGTGGTGAAGTTGTTACTTTCTCTGTGGTAATTCCTTCAGCTGGAGTTGTAGCAGCTACTGTAGTTATCTCTGGCCCAGACGTAGTAACTTGAGGAGGTGCAGAAGTTGTAATTTGAGCTTGTGTGGGACCTGGTGGTGAAGGTGTTACTTTCTCTGTGGTAATTCCTTCAGCTGGAGTTGTAGCAGCTACTGTAGTTATCTCTGGCCCAGAAGTAGTACCTTGAGTAGGTGCAGAAGTTGTAATTTGAGCTTGTGTGGGACCTGGTGGTGAAGTTGTTACTTTCTCTGTGGTAATTCCTTCAGCTGGAGTTGTAGCAGCTACTGTAGTTATCTCTGGCCCAGACGTAGTACCTTGAGTAGGTGCAGAAGTTGTAATTTGAGCTTGTGTGGGACCTGGTGGTGAAGTTGTTACTTTCTCTGTGGTAATTCCTTCAGCTGGAGTTGTAGCAGCTACTGTAGTTATCTCTGGCCCAGACGTAGTAACTTGAGGAGGTGCAGAAGTTGTAATTTGAGCTTGTGTGGGACCTGGTGGTGAAGTTGTTACTTTCTCTGTGGTAATTCCTTCAGCTGGAGTTGTAGCAGCTACTGTAGTTATCTCTGGCCCAGACGTAGTAACTTGAGGAGGTGCAGAAGTTGTAATTTGAGCTTGTGTGGGACCTGGTGGTGAAGTTGTTACTTTCTCTGTGGTAATTCCTTCAGCTGGAGTTGTAGCAGCTACTGTAGTTATCTCTGGCCCAGAAGTAGTACCTTGAGTAGGTGCAGAAGTTGTAATTTGAGCTTGTGTGGGACCTGGTGGTGAAGTTGTTACTTTCTCTGTGGTAATTCCTTCAGCTGGAGTTGTAGCTGCTACTGTAGTTATCTCTGGCCGAGAAGTAGTACCTTGAGTAGGTGCAGAAGTTGTAATTTGAGCTTGTGTGGGACCTGGTGGTGAAGTTTTTACTTTCTCTGTGGTAATTCCTTCAGCTGGAGTTGTAGCAGCTACTGTAGTTATCTCTGGCCCAGACGTAGTAACTTGAGGAGGTGCAGAAGTTGTAATTTGAGCTTGTGTGGGACCTGGTGGTGAAGTTGTTACTTTCTCTGTGGTAATTCCTTCAGCTGGAGTTGTAGCAGCTACTGTAGTTATCTCTGGCCCAGAAGTAGTACCTTGAGTAGGTGCAGAAGTTGTAATTTGAGCTTGTGTGGGACCTGGTGGTGAAGTTGTTACTTTCTCTTTGGTAATTCCTTCAGCTGGAGTTGTAGCAGCTACTGTAGTTATCTCTGGCCCAGACGTAGTAAATTGAGGAGGTGCAGAAGTTGTAATTTGAGCTTGTGTGGGACCTGGTGGTGAAGTTGTTACTTTCTCTGTGGTAATTCCTTCAGCTGGAGTTGTAGCAGCTACTGTAGTTAACTCTGGCCCAGAAGTAGTACCTTGAGTAGGTGCAGAAGTTGTAATTTGAGCTTGTGTGGGACCTGGTGGTGAAGTTATTACTTTCTCTGTGGTAATTCCTTCAGCTGGAGTTGTAGCAGCTACTGTAGTTATCTCTGGCCCAGATGTAGTACCTTGAGTAGGTGCAGAAGTTGTAATTTGAGCTTGTGTGGGACCTGGTGGTGAAGTTGTTACTTTCTCTGTGGTAATTCCTTCAGCTGGAGTTGTAGCAGCTACTGTAGTTAACTCTGGCCCAGAAGTAGTACCTTGAGTAGGTGCAGAAGTTGTAATTTGAGCTTGTGTGGGACCTGGTGGTGAAGTTGTTCCTTTCTCTGTGGTAATTCCTTCAGCTGGAGTTGTAGCAGCTACTGTAGTTAACTCTGGCCCAGAAGTAGTACCTTGAGTAGGTGCAGAAGTTGTAATTTGAGCTTGTGTGGTACCTGGTGGTGAAGTTACTTTCTCTGTGGTAATTCCTTCAGCTGGAGTTGTAGCAGCTACTGTAGTTAACTCTGGCCCAGAAGTAGTACCTTGAGTAGGTGCAGAAGTTGTAATTTGAGCTTGTGTGGGACCTGGTGGTGAAGTTGTTCCTTTCTCTGTGGTAATTCCTTCAGCTGGAGTTGTAGCAGCTACTGTAGTTATCTCTGGCCCAGACGTAGTAACTTGAGGAGGTGCAGAAGTTGTAATTTGAGCTTGCGTGGTACCTGGTGGTGAAGTGGAAACTGGAAGTGTTGTAGAACCACAGGGCACATACTGGCAACACTGAATTGCGATCTCATAGTTGAGGCATATTTTTTCTGTTTGATTCGTATTGTAGCATGTCAGTCCTAAAGTGTTGCTGCATTGTACTGTTTGTCCAAGTTCTTCAATAGTAGAATCGGGATATTGTTTTGCTCTGCATTTAACATTTTTTGGTATTCTGCAGATAGCATAACCTTTATCTCTTATATTTTCCAATGTTTCAAAATCTCCATTTTGAACTCCATATTCTGGGTAGCTGACATCATAATATTGTGACCATGTGCATTCTTCATGAACACAGACTGTAGGTGTTGGCTCTAGATTAAAGATAAATATTAAGAAATGGAGTTTTAATAGTTAACCATTTGAGTAACAGTAGAAAATGAAATCAAGAAAACATTTTATAACATATAGTATTGAGAAGAGGCTCATCTATATCGATGAGATCATTTCTCAGAATCTATTTAGTATTGTAAGGGTTTCTAGTTCTGCCTGTTACCTTGGTATAGATTGTGTAAACAATCTCAAGAGTTATTTTCTAGATTTTGCTTTTGGGTTCTGAGTATTGATTTTTTTTCATATTCATTAGCACTTACATACATAAATCCCTGTATATCCACCTAAGTGAACCTTTGAAAAAAGCCTTGGCGGGTATGCGCGTAAAAGTGTACGTGCAACACAACTCGGCGAATACCGAATAGGCATTCATGGGGAGGGAGGGAGTTTGGACTTGGAATTTATGTACATTCTTTCAGTAATCAAAAGTATGTGGGTCATTCAATGTGTACAAAGTTACACCTGCACTCAGCCCAGTCTAACTTTCTGCGAGCATGAAGCAGGAGGTTCAAACACTCCGTTGAATTTTCAAAGCTTTTTTATGCACATAATTCTGCTTTGAAAATCAGCGGCTAAGATATGGCCACAGAGATAGGCTAGCAGGCTGTTTGAAAAGTACCCTCTGAAGCTTAACTGATCCAATAAAATATATAGCATAAAACTTTGAAAGAAGGCTCTAAATAGGGGTAACTTTTTGTCTTTTTATCCTGCTAAGGAAAGAATGCCTGTAGCGGAACACTATCAGTGTTTGCTTGTAATGTTTTCTGGTGTCTGCTTTCTTGCAGGGATCCAGGTGAAACTGAGAGCTAGCCAGCACTTAACTAGGTAGGTTTCTTGCAAATGCTACAGTTCTGTTGACTGTCACATCCAACCAAATATAGGATACAACCAAATCATAAACTTTCCCACACACAAAGCTGGCCATTCACTCGACCTTATATTCACTAACCAACATATTGTAACTGAATTGCTATCATACACTACCATCCCTTGGTCGGACCACTATATCATAAGATCCACAAATATACTAGAAAGCCCCCCCCCCCCCCGCCACACACACACACACACAGCCGCCACAATACAATTCCGCAAATCCTGCAGCAAAGATGAGCTTACTGTGGCTCTTTCACACTCCCTAAACAATCTCAACCTTACAAATGCTGACACCGCTCTCGCTTCTTGGAATGATCACACCCTAACAGTTGCAGACAGCATCTGCTCCCTTATCACCAAACAACTATCTTCCCAAAAAAATGCAAAAAAACCTTGGTACAAAACTAATCTAAAAGAACTAAAACAAGCCCTCAGAAAAGCTGAAAGGAATTGGTGCAATGACCCTTCCCCAACCCTACTTGCGCGCTACAAAACTTCCCTACACAATTATAATAATGAAATAAATACGGCCAAAAAGAATTTCTATGCCACCAAAATTCATCAGTACCAATTCAACCCTAAGGCTCTATTTGAATATGTCAACTCCCTGACCCGTCTCTCCCCAAATATCATTCCAGAAGAACAAGCCAAAACTAAATGTGAACAATTGGCAATGTTTTTCCATGAGAAAGTTAACAAACTTATGACTCGTTTTCTTTCCATCCCTCACACACCACAAAACAATTACACCATCCAATCTACCAACCCCACAGCAACTCTTACACAGTTTGAACACACTACTGACATAGAAATTGAATCTTTACTCAAAAAAACTAGACCATCAACTCATCCTTCTGATACCATTCCCACGAAACTTCTCCTCACCATACCAGACCTAATAGCCCGTCCAATTTCAATGATTATTAACGCATCCATTGATGCAGGCATGGTTCCCATTCCATTAAAACAAGCGATTCTTAAACCCTCCCTCAAGAAACCTAAACTGGACCCTACTGATCTGAGCAATTACCACCCCATCTCCAACCTTCCGTTCATTGCAAAAATCTTAGAAAAAACTATCAACCGCCAACTCAGTGAATATTTAGATGAGCATCTGATCCTATCCCCATCTCAATATGGTTTTCGGAAACTACACAGTACAGAAACCCTGCTTATATCACTTTCTGACTACCTGATCAAAAGTTTAGACAAAGGACTATCCCATCTGCTAATAATCTTAGACATTTCGGCTGCATTTGATACAGTCAGCCATCAGATACTCCTCAAACGCCTTGATGAGATTGGAATTACTGGCACAGCCCACAACTGGTTCACTTTATACCTCAGCAATAGGAATTATAAAGTCAAATTAGGCAACCATGAATCTAAGGAAATTCCCCTTGCTCATGGAGTCCCCCAAGGCTCCTCCCTGTCTTCCACGCTATTTAATATTTACCTGTTACCCCTCTGCCAGCTCCTGTCCAGCCTTAAGATGCCGCACTATTTGTACGCTGATGATGTACAAATTCTAATTCCAATCACTGATTCCATACCAAAAGCCCTTGATATCTGGCATGCCACACTCAACGCAATCAACAATCTACTTAATTCTATACAACTTGCTCTTAATACTACAAAAACTGAACTCATGGTTATAACTTCTCCCACACCCTCCCATACTGCGCCGACAATGCCTATCACATTACCCCACACCCAATTTTCTCACCAATTATGTGATCTAGGAGTCATACTAGATGACCACATGACATTCAAAAAATATATCAATAAAATACTGAAAGAATGTTTTTTCAAGATCCACACAATTAAAAAACTAAAACCCCTATTACACTTCACTGATTTCTGCATCATACTCCAAGCCATGGTATTCTCTAAAATTGACTACTGTAATGCTCTGCTATTAGGACTACCCAAAAATGCCATCAATCCGTTACAAATTCTACAGAACACTGCCGCTCGCATCCTCACCAACACTACTTCAAAGGAGCATATTACACCCATTCTTAAACGATTACATTGGCTAACCATTCACTTTGGCATTCAATATAAGGTTTTAACCCTCATACACAAAGCCCTTCACAAATCAGAAATGAACTGGTTCTCTAACTCCTTTCAATTTCATACCTCTAACAGGCCGATCAGAAACCCATACATGGCTACCTTGCAAACCCCTTCACCCCAACTCTTTAAATATACATCCACTAAGGCCTGCGCCCTGTCACTAGCTGGCCCTACCTTATGGAACTCTATGCCCACTGAACTACGACTTGAACAGTCCCCAAAGATCTTCAAAAAAAATCTCAAGACATGGTTATTTACTCAAGCCTACACATGATCTCCCCTGCTCCTTCCCACTTCATTCTACCCATCTTGCAAGCACAATAGACATTATCCTTCACGTTCTCCCTCCTCCATGATGCAACATTTCTAAATACTCCTGCACGTCCAATCCTCTCTTCCTCCCCCCCTCCCCCTCTACTATAAGTTTTTGCCTTTTAAATTACTTAGCTATTCTCACTGTTAGTTATTTATGTATTAGTTCATAATTATTAACTTGTTATATGTACGTTACTTCTTCCCTTAGTTATTTATATACTAGTTCATAATTATTACTACCTTGTTCTATGTACAACGCTCTGACATTTTGTTTTGTTTTCCTGTAAACTGACGCGATATTCCAGGATGAACGGTGGTATATAAAAACCAATAAATAAATACATCCAACATGGTATTTAGGGCCAGGTTCAAAGAGCTGCTAATTGCCCTGTAGCACTGTTTCCAGATCCTTCAGTACTTTTCTTCTACTGCCAAATTTATAGTTTAGTATGAAGGAGATCTCTTCCAAAATGGCAGAAAAAAATTACTCATGGCACATTTGCAGACATTTTACAGATTCTGCTATGCTATAGGAATTTTCAAAAGATATCTTTGGCATTTTTTCAAGCCTTTATCTTGGATAAAACTAAAAATGTATCAAGATTGATATTCAGCGCTATTTGTCTAGGTTAAGTGAAGACTTAGCAGGACAAATGGTGGGGTTTGAACATCCAGGTGAGGTGGCCAACCTCAAGATAGCCACACAACCTTTCAGCAGGATACACAGTTATCTGGCTAGATCAGGGGTGGGACAGAAGTATTCCAGTATGCAGCCAGTTAACATAGCTGGATAACTTTAGGGCAGTCCTGAAATAAGCCATAAAAACACATCCAGCCAACTTTGACCTAGCTGGTTATATTCAGTAGCCAGATAAATGTATCCAATTAGCATTGCTAGCCGGCCAGCAGCTGAATATGGACCTAATTGAAGTAGTAAATACTCACAATTTAGTCGAATTTTGGAGGGAAGAAAGGGAAATAAATGTTTTTCTTATTCTTTATAGCTGGCTCTTGGATTTACTGGTCACCTTGGCAATCATTATTACCTAGTTAATCACTACACTGTCAAACTGTGATGAGCCACAGTGATGCAGGAAAGAACAGTGCTATCTTTCTGGGAAAAAAAAAGAAGCCAGTAGTCATGTACAGGGTGCATGTGGTTTTTTTTTGAGAGTCAACAGGGCAAATGAAGCAGGAGAGGAAAAATGTACAGGTACACAGTATCGACACGTACCCCTTGAAAAAAAGTCCTGGCAAAATCCATTTGCTGTACCAGAAAGTACTTTGAATGATATATTTTTCTATGTATTTTTTATTGCTAGCACTTTTTCAGGTTTCTTAGTAAAACAATAAACCTGTAGAGAAAAATATTTACAATTTTTTTAAGGCAATGCTATAAAATTTCTGCCCTTGTCTTCCCCTTTGAGTACACATAGGGATTTCATTTTGATATCTCTGCATATTCCCCCTGCCACTGGTCCACCATTGGATTTTCGGAAGTAAACTTAAGTGGATTTTCCATTTTTAAATCATCTTGCAGGCCCACAGGGGTATCATATATGGGTTCCCTTGGGCTGCAAGCATTGCTGGGAGGTTTAAAATGTTCTTCCCTATATACTTCTGAGTATTCCATTTTCATTTAAATTCTTGTTACCATCCTAATTTTAATGCACATTTGGGTCCTGTAAGGTATTTCCTAGAAGGCTTACAGTCTAAGAGGATAACTTTAAAGCTGTTTGCGCATGCCCATATACACATATATATGGGTGCGTGCAAAGTTGCTACAGCATTTTGTAACCCATTCGCAAATGATTTGCGCAGGATATAAAATATGAGTACAAATGCATGGCTTGCATGCAAACATGCTTTTATACGTAAAAACCGCAAGCTGCACAAATTCAGATTTATCTGTATAAGTAGTGGCACTTATCTGAATAAGTCTGAAGATTGTTACTTGTCCATCTAGGTAGCGCTTTCCATACTTATCCGACTGGATAAGTAGCATCCAAGTAAGTAGCACGTTGTAATAGATTTTTCCGGCTATCTTACATAGCCGGATAAGTCCGAAAAGTGCTACTTAGATGGAAAGATAGAAATTTAACTGGATAAGTGTGCGCAAATGATATACCATTGTACGTCTACATTAAATTTTTAAGAGATACACAAGTAGATTTTGCATGCATTATTTAGATGCATTTACCTCCTGTAAGTCATCTTTTACAAGTGGAAGTCGGGGCATTTTATCACGTGCCCACGGCATGTTATAAAATAGTTTACTGCTTCACTCTGTCAAACTCATGAAGACCCTCCTGGCTCGTCAGCCTGAAGTCCTCCCATTTCACCCAGACCCCCTACCCAGTCATGTTTGCACTTTTAGGATGTTTACGATCCCTTCTGATATTGAGCAGGAGTAAGTATATGTGAGTAAGGTGCCACATTTACCTACATAAATTGCTTATAAAATTGCAACTTACTTGCATAAATTTTGGACTCTCCCTGGAAAGGCCCTGGCCCACCCATTTTTACATGCCCCTAAATTTACTCAAGGACCCTGATTTACACGTGTTTGTGGAGGTTTCTAAGATAGTATGTACTCATGTATTTTACATGCATACGTGCTCATTTTTATGCACGCAGCTTTTGAATATTCATCTTTAAGTCTAAACCTGAGGCAACGGAGGAAGAAGTGATTTGTCCATAGTCACAAGGAACATCAGTGGAATTTGAATCCTGGCTTCCCTGGTATGCTGCTCACTGCTGTAACCACTAGGCCATTCCTCCACTCTCATGCTAGCATTATCCTGCATCATATTATGTTACTTTTTCCCCTATTTTTGTATGACTCTGCCAGTTATTAATAGCAACCATCAGAAAGCTGTATTTAAAAGGAAAGCTGAATGTTCATGACAAAGTATCATATCCGCTTCATTTCTTGGCAACAAACACTACCATATCCAGAATTTGTGGAATAAATCCCATGCTCAACATGTGTCATGGTTGTGTTTGACTAGCGAATGGCATCATAGTTTGTTTTGCTCTTCTGTCTCACACACAAACAAAAAAATGAGATGATCAGTTATGCAATGGCAGCTTCCATTTTAGGAGATTAGGATTTTGTTCTGAAGTTTTAATGCTGTTTTCAACATTAAAGCAGAACAAAGAGGTAAGCTATATGAAATGTGCGGGACGTTAGAGAAAGTTTCTAATAGCTCAGCCGGGAGAATGCAAACAAAAAGCATTGTGAAGCGGCCATCATTTTCTGGCCTTCAAAGGTTCACAGACCATGCAGTAAAAACACACCTGTTGTGGCAGCTGTTGTAATTGCAGGAGTCACAGTAAAGTGGAATGGTGTGGTAGAGGGTGTAGTAGTGCATGCTTCAATGGACCTGTTTATTGTCCCGTTAGCAGCACACACTGCACTGATGCACCCTCCGATGCCATCTGTTGTATGGTAGATGGTATCATTGTAGTTATACATCTTTTCCTCGTATTGACATTGGCAAGCTGTTAAGTCAGAGGTAAAAGAATGACATTGTTACGTAGTGTGGAAAATGAAAGAGACAGTGCCTGGGTTACTGCTATAACAACAATGGCACTTATACAACGTACCTTCCACATCATACTTGCACTCTATGCCTTCCATTGTGCATTCGCTGGAAATAAAGGATCAAAAAAATTTAACTGGAGATATAAGAAATCCAACGATCAAAATTTCCAAGCTCTTCTTATTTTTCAGGGGGGGGAAGCATGGGGAAAATATTTTACTTGTTCATTTCTCAAGGGTATCAGAAGTCCATAGAACTGGTTAATGCCAGGCATGCCCTGTAGTGCCAGGCAGGCACACATCCCATTGCCCCATAAACAGCTGATGAATATTTCTTGAGTTAAAAGCTCACCAGGACTCGCAGTTTTCAGGTGAATCCACCTCATCCCCTAGCTTGTAATGCGTTCCTTCTGCATCATAACAGCCACACTGTGCCACGCAAGTCATTTCATCTTCATCAAAATAAGGCATTTCTTCTGGGCAGCTTGGGTAGCAGCCTAGAAGGAGGTAGTAAGGTTAAAACTGCAAAGCGGATTCACACTGAGAGCATGCACATCCAGACAGAAGAAAGAAATCTCAAATGGCATCTAAAAGCAAGGAAGGAGAGGATTTTCGGATCCATTCCCTTAAGGGGAGAACTTTCTAAACTGTCAATGGGAGAAAGATTGCATATATTTTTCAACCATGGGCTTTGCACCAATTTTCAAAGTGAAAGTCCCTGAGAACTTCTGCTTTGAAACTTGCTGCAGATGCAAAGTACACCCAGCCACTCGTGCCTGATTTTTCTATGGAGAGATTTTGGCTGGAAAAGTATGTGCAAAGATTTGAAAGTGCCACTAACAGGTGTGCTCTTCCTCTCCTGCTCTAAATACATCCCCAAGAATGACTGCTTGATGAATCTGACTAAAAGTACGTGCAATGTGAACATCTTGGAAAAACCTGAAAATTTCATCAAACTTAAACCAGGCTGAAATTCACCTGATTCTCTACTAAATAAAAAATATATGCTAATATATATAAATACTATACAATTAATTAAACTAAGAACCACAAATAGATACCAGTTTTAAAGAGTGGGATGATGGTAGTGATCTTTCTTTAGTTAGGAAAGGAAAGTAGAAGGTCAGTAATGATCCATATGCATCAAGTGACACAAGCACAGTCATCTCTCACATCCTACGAGGTGATCTGGCATCATAATTAAGACTGACGCAGACAGAATCCTCTACTATATACAATATTTACTTGCAAAAAAATATTTAGCAGGCAACTGAGCCCATGACTTTGTTGAGCCATGGTTGACTGGTAAGTGTAATAGAGACCACAGACCAGTCAAACATGTAATATGTAATCCCTACAGATGCTTAAAGAAACTATTTATGATTTGTCCCAGGCTGGTCCTGGGACAAATCATAAATGGGTGCCAGGCATGGGATGAGGGCCTCAACAGCCCGTGATTTAGGCTGGTGCAGGGTGAAAGCTGGCCCTTAGGATACTGGCAAGGGAGCCTAATCTATTGCTCCTCCATGGTTTGAACCATGCCCTGGGCCTGTGTTCTTCAGTCTGATTGGTTGGCATGCCACACAGGGTCAAGGGAGTAGGGAAAGAGTTATCAGCCAATAAAAGTTCAGAGAGGTAGTTTTCCCCAATCCTTTTTTGGCTGCCGTGGAAGGCTGCACATCCACTTTCTATGATATTCCTGTACTTTGCTGTAGGTTCTTTTTGTTGAAGAATTGATTGGGCAGGCGGGATTACCCCAAGCTATGTTTATGTTCAGGGTGTTGCTGATGGTCCCGCTGTGTTGGTTGCACATTTGACACTTGTGTTTGGCAGGATCAGTTTCAGGCAGTTGGCTCCATAGATGACACATTGCTGGGCTGTGGTGGGGGCTGTGTGCTGAGGCAACTGGGAGCTGCTGATGGGCCTACAAGCTGGGGGGTCTAGGGGTGGGTATATCTTGCTGGGGCATGGGACAATATCGCCTAAGCTCGGGTAATGATGTATTTGCTGTCTGTAGTAAAGCTGTGGTCTGTTAATTCCAAAGCTCTGGCCTTCTGGCATTATTGCAAGCATTGGAAGAGGTTTATAAGGAAGGCCATAGTCCTGGCTACCATGTATTCAGCTCAGTGGCCTACAGATGAAAACTAAGCAACATTTTTCTGAGGATCCTTTTACCTTCTAAACCTGGTACCTCATAAAGACATTTTCCACTGGGATTCCTGCAGGTCTTCATACAAGGAGCTCCACAGGGCTTGTAGTGCCACTCACATTCATCATCATGATTGTAGAAATCACAGAACAGAGCTGGAAGAAAGCGGTAAATGAGAATTTAATTCATATGATTAAAATAGGTTATTTTAGATAGATGCACATGAAGCTACTGCCCAAGACATCTGCTTTTTGCTCCCAAGCTTTCGGCACCACATTTTGCTAACACAAGAACTCAAATAAGTCTGGGCCTTCAGAAACACTGGCATTAAACATCCACTGAGGAAAAAACATGCAAAAATTAAATACTACAGCTCACAAATGTCATCTGTCATACTAGAGACACAGCTCCCTATTTCCCATCAACTCTGTGAGAAAGGATGTACAAAATGGTTCCAGCTTCGCAAATTAGTCGGTGAGAATTAACTTTTCCCCAACAACTTTCACTAGAAGATTTAACGCAAAACCTTCTCACGCAAACATTTTTGTGAAACCCCCCCATAGTATAAGTTCTAACAGAAATGGGGAAATTGAGAATTATGAAAAAAATTATCTTGAATTAGCACACAAAAAAATGAAAATCAGTTTGCCATTTGTAATAGTGCTTCTATGATTTTCATCCATTATAATGACTACAAATCTTTAGTGATGTCAATTTTACTATGACTAGACTACCTCAGAATATTTCTGTAACACCATCCCCTCTAACTGCAACCCACCTCCCAAAAACCTACCCCGATTCAGTGCCCCTCTACAGTGGTACCTGTATATACAGTATACAGAGGTGCTCTCTCTGTGCGAAGTGAAAACTAGAGCAAGTGGTGATAAATTTATCGCACATTGACGATGCAGGATCAAGGAAATTAGCCTAATCACACCCCTTTTTATCATGGGCACTATTTCTGCTATATTTATAGCATTTTGATAAATCTAGGGGTTGGTTTGGAGCCAAAATATAATAAGACGTAGTAGTCCTTTCTTTTATTAATATTTTTCAGCTGTATCTCCCTCCTTCTGGACCTCCCCTTCCTAGGTCTCTCTTTTAAGATAGAGTGTAATACTCACGACAGATTGTAGGTGTTCTCCAAGCAACACAGACCCCGGACTCACTGCACGCCTGAGCATAGGAAGCCACTGCTGTACAGAAGCATTCACAGTCTCCTCCAGTGTCACAGGCACAGGCATCCATCACACAGGCATCATAATATTTTTTTGGATCAACCTGAGAAAAGGGATACAGCAAACCTGGATTTCAGCTCACAAATATAAATTCAAAATCAGCAAGACGGCACAAAGCATTTGATCATAGCATCCTTCCTATTGAGTGAAAGGGTAGCAGCATGTACTATATTATTATTTATTATTATTTAAGTGTTTTATATACCGTCATTCCATGTGAGAATCACTAGTTCATAACGGTGTACAGGTTTGACACTCATAAATAAATGATGAAATACAGTGGGAGGCATACATACATACATAAGAATTTAGAGGCAAGGGTGCTTTTCAATTGTGCCCTTCAAGGCAGATACAAAATAGAGTAGTATAAAAGGGTTAAAGGGGGGTTAGGATTATGGGGGGTATTATTCAGGTCATATGTTGAATAACTGGTCATGTTGAATTATTATACTGCTCTACAGGCATGGAAAAAAAATTAGTGATATCATCACAAAGTAACCATGTTCTCTCTTGAGTTAGAAAAGATAAAAATATTATCTTAAATTTCCATACATATTGGATAACTGATAAACTGGCTTGATGAGGTTGGAGTGCCTACTTAATGCCACTGCATAACTTCTCTTTAGCTGATTCAATTTTCTCCCAAGCAAGGAAATATGTATTCAGAATACTTGGTGCACAGTACCTGAGCGTGACAAGTATCAAATACTTGACTAGTGATGATGCTACACTCTTTCTCTGCCCAAGACTTTCTGTAAGGGTTGGTAGTACAAGGGTCCTTAGGTTGCACAGCATCTGGGCAAGTTGGAGAGAATTTCCAGCTGTTTTCCAAATTCCTCTACATCTCCAACAACAGACTGGCTTCTGGTGGTGAAGTCGTCGTTGCCATTATCGTTGTAGTTTCCGCACATACCACAAACTTTCCGCTGTGAGGCCATAAGGAAAATATTTAATCATGCCACAGTAAAACATGATAATACATTCCAGATTTCACTGGGTTTTCACAGAAAATGGCATTACCCTACATGGGGTTTCCCATGCATCACCCACAGATTTCCACTGAAATCTGCCAATTTTTAGTGGTCTAAGTCACCATGGCAGCCACAAAGAAGTGCACATATTTGTTCATCAGGACAGCTTAATTGTGTCTCATCTCATCCTTTGATAGGAGCCAGTAAAAGAGCTCTCTTTCAAACTGAGATCTTACAGATGTGAAATGGAACCTTTCCAGGGCAAGATATCTGGTAAAATGGCAATACATCAGGAAGCTCACTTGCTCAGACATACACATACATATTTACCATGGGACCAATATTCAAAGATATCTGATTTATAAGTTATACGGATATTGCTTTTCTGGATAATCTAGAAGGGATATTAAGCAGCATGGCTATGCTGCTGCTGAATATAATCAGATAAGTTCTAGTTATCCGGATGTTATCTTCAGATAACTTTAGACCTGCAGTTGAGCAGATTTAACTTATTTGGTTAACTTAACCAGATAAGGCTGAATATAGGCACTTATCTGGTCAAGATAACTGGATAAGTAGTGCCGTCCCGATCCATCCATTCCTCACACATTCACTATCTGGTTATCTATTTAGTTGGATAACTGATTTATCCAGCTAAGTGGTACCTGTTGAACATAGCCAGATATTCAGTGGCTGCCACTTAGCCAGATAAATCCTACTTATCCAGCTAAGTAGAGTTTCAATATTGGAACCTACCATCAACAAGCCAACAAAGTTCCTAATCCTAATGTTTGTTGTTCGTTTTAAATAAGGTACTCCAGGTAACTTTCTCAGACAATATTAGAAATATGCATTGGCAGGTCAAATATAAAATGTTCAGAGCCCTTTATATTCATTCAAAAAATATATCTCCATCTATCTATGTAGATAGATAGAGACAGATAGATATAGATATGTTTAACTATATGTAGATAAAGATGTGTAGAAATTTAGCACCATTGCATGGCTAAACAGCACCCAGGGAGGAGAGTTTCCCCCTTGGAAGGGAACGTGGCCAGCCAAGGGGCAGGATGTCATTCAAGATATCATCATTCAGGATATGTCCACCTCTTAAATGACAACAGCAACATGGCACTTCCCCCATTCTGGTGCCCATCTCGCCCGCCCCTTCTGATGGTCCTGTAGAAATATTTCTTTTCTTTGGGAGGAAGGCAAGCCTGGCAGTTTCCTCCTGCTGCTTTAGGCTTCCAGTTCAACTGGTGCTGGCCTCCATTTGTGTTCTGGAGCCATGGCCTTCATTTGCAACTACCCAGGGAATTTTCTTGTAGTTTATATCCTCTCCCAACTCACTTAGCCCAGTCATTGCAGCGGTAGTCCTTAGCCAATGGCTGCACATGGGGGAATTCTTCAGGAACCCTTCAATCATGGGGTGCTAGAGGAGCAGCCTCTGGGAATCACCACTGCACAATGACTGAGACTCCTCCTCCCCCCCCCCCCCTTCCCACTGCTTCTGCCGCATTCCCTGGCTCAGCCAGCCTGGGAATCAAGTCAAGGCCCTCCACATGGTCTGCCAAGAAACATGTCTTAACCCTATATGCATTGTACAATATGGGCTACATGTCGCTGTACTTTCTTTTAAGTAATACATCTTCCCTTGAATGCAAGTTAGCAAAAACTTCTGTCTTTCAAAGCTAACCTTGAAAGTTGCAGGCAGTTTGAGGAGTATGCTGGTTTTCTTATCCCACAGAACTACTAGTCCAATTCTGGTCTCAATCGCTTGGTAGATGCCCATGACATGGATCTGGTAAGGCACCTCTGTATCATTGCCTCTCTGAACCAGCTCAACATTCTCATTACTAAGCCTCAGTTCATAACCCTGAAAAATGGAAAAAAATTCAAAAAACGCAATCAGTGGCAAGGCAAAAAACATTAACAGGTTCATTTTTCCTGGTAGGGAGTTTATCTGCAAATTAACAGTTCCGCAGCAATGATTTTCAGTAGGGATGTGAATCGTTTTTTGACGATTTAAAATATTGTCCGATATATTTTAAATCGTCAAAAATCATTAGAGACGATATTTAATAGGAATTCCCCCGATTTATCGTCAAAAATCGTAAATTGGGGGAAGGGGGAGGGGAAGGGGGAGGGTGGGAAAACCGGCACACTAAAACATCCCTAAAACCCACCCCGACCCTTTAAAATAAATCCCCCACCCTCCCGAACCCCCCCACAATGTCTTAAATTACCTGGGGTCCAGTGGGGGGGTCCCGTTGTGATCTTCCACTCTCGGGCCATGGGTACGTTGATAGAAATGGCGCCGGCGCCATTTTGCTTCCTGTCCCCCGATGTCACGAGCGTAGGAGATCGCTCCCGGACCCCCGCTGGACCCCCAGGGACTTTTGGCCAGCTTGGGGGGGGGTCTCCTGACCCCCACAAGACTTGCCAAAAGTCCAGCGGGGGTCCGGGAACAACCTCCTGCACTCGAATCGTGTTGCCATATGGCCAGCCATATTGCAAAATGGCGCCGGCATGGGAATCTGTATTTTATTTTCAATGTATACTCTGCCTTTTGGCAGTTCAAAGCAGATGACATTCAAGTACTGTTGTGCTTACAGAGGTTAATCTTCAAAAGGCTTCAGCATGTAAAACTGGAAGTTATGCGTGTAAGTAGTGTGTACACACAAAGTAGTATTTTGTAAAAGCCTGAAGTGTGCGCGTACTAGCAGTGTTGTACGTAACTGTTACTGATTTAAAAAAGGGGCAGTTTAAGAGCGTTTTGTGGTGGGGTTCGAATGCTGGTATTTTGTAAGCGCTAGACGCACATACATTACCCAACCTATTTAGGTGCTTTCACATCTCAGAACTGTAATTGCTTTTCTCTGCAATTTTTGGGATGGGAGGTCTGGCTGAAGTGATGGAGGGTCTGGGTTGACTGGTGGAAGTGCTGGCGAACTGCTGATTACAAGTGTGTGCACAAGGATTTTCAGAAGTGGAGCACTTGCCTACTTTGTAAAATGCCTGCCACGGCCCATTAATTGCAGTAATTATGCAAATGTAGTGTGTACTTTTCTAAAACAAGGGTAGAAAGTATGCAGCTCCCTGCATTACAAAAACATTCATGGACTTAAACGTAGATGCATACTTTTAGGGCAGACATATGCAGTCTTTTATAACCGGTGCAGCTTCTGCCACAGAGTTTAGAAAATAACAGATCAAACTTTTCCATGTCCATGCATCTGCTTGCTTATACACACTGCTAAAAATTACCCTCATAAATGGTGGTTCAGCTTTCAAAATAGTAACAGGAAACTTCTCTAATATGTCATTATGACATCTAGAGGTCCGTATTTACCCACTATGAGGCTTGGCTAGTTAGCCACAAACACTTATCCAGCTAACTTTAAGAAAGCTGGAACTATTTAGTGGCACAGCTGTATCTGGCTAACTTTAGGACAGGTCTACAGGCCGAATTCCTCCCAGTTATGCACCTGGAACACCCATAACTTTTATCCAACTAAAACTTTGCCGGATCGAAACATAGAAACATAGAAATGACGGCAGAAGAAGACCAAACGGCCCATCCAGTCTCACAGCAAGCTTTCACACTTATTTTTTTTCATACTTATCTGTTACTCTTGTCCCTTATAAGTAACTTTTTGATTCTATTTCCCTTCCACCCCCGCCATCGATGTAGATAGCAGTGCTGGAGCTGCTTCTAAGTGAAGTATCCAGCTAATCGGTTAGGGGTAGTAACCGCCATAATAAGCAAGCTACTCCCACGCCCACATTTTCATTTAGCTGGATAACTTCTCAGTTATCCTACTAAATACTTTTGGATATGGACCTCCTAGTTGTTAATTCTGAGAATTTTTTAGATGTGCTTTATAAAGAGGTTTTGAATCTGATGCTATAATATTTTAGATTATGAATTGGTAAGAGTTGAGGGACCCTCTCCGCTGGAGAAGAGAAAGTTCTAGAGAACATTTGATTAAACCTTTTAAATTAGTGAAGATTGGGCATGATAATTGGTAATGAGGATCATAACGTACAACATCTTTTATCCAAAAGAACTGGGACCATGGATGTTACGAATAATGGATATTTACTGATAATGGAAGTTCATCATTGTACTTTGGATAATAGATATTTTTCCAGATAAGAGAGCAAAACGTTTTTGAGAATTTTTTGACAAAATCTTTTTCCAGAACACAAGCCAAAGTTCATAATTTGTCTGAATAAAAGGAGATTTAGGATATTGTAACTCAAAAGACGTATAAATACTGTCTAATTGGATTAGAAACTGGCAGCATGGGAAGCGACAAAGGGTAGTGGTAAATGGAATTTTCTCTGATGAGGGGGTTGGCCTCAGATATCATCCTTGGATCGGTTCTTTTCAAGATTTTTATGAGCAACATAATGGAAGGATTGTTGGGAAAGGTTTTTGCTCATGATACCAAAATCTATAACAAGATGGACAGCCAGGAAGGAGTGGAAAACATGAAGAGGATCTAGTGAAGCTCCATGAATGGTCTAAGGTCTGGCAGCTAAGATTTAATGCTAAATAATGCAGAGTATTGCATTTAGAATGTAAAATCCCAAGGGAAAGGTTCTGTATTGGATGTGAATTTCTTCTAAGTACGAAGGAGGAGAGGACCTGGGGATAATTGTATCTGATGATCTTAAGGTGGTCAAACAGGTAGATAAAGCAGCAGTAAAAGCCAGAAAGATGCTTGGTTGCAAAGGGAGAGGAATGGTCAGCAGAAAAAGGGAGGTGATATTGCCTCTGTATAGGTCCTTGGTGAGACCTCACTTGGAATGCTGTGTACAATTCTGGAGACCGCACCTTCAAAAGGATATAACCAGGATGGAGTCGGTCCAGAGGGTGGTTACTAAAATGGTCAGTGGTCTTCATTCTAAAGCATAGGGGGATAGACTTAAAGATCTAAACATGTGTACCCTAGCGGAAAGGTGAAATGGGGGAGATATGATAGAGACATTCAAATATCTCAAAGGTTTCCATGTATAGGAGGTGAGCCTTTTCAATGGAAAGGAGGCTCTAGAACAAGGGGTCATGTGATGAGGTTGAAAGGAGCTAGTCTTAGAAGTAATCTTAGGAAATAGTTCTTTACAGAGAGGGTGGTGGATGCATGGAACAGCCACCCAGGCAGTTGGTGGAGACAAAAACAGTATCTGAATATAAGAACGCATGGGATAAATACAGGGGATCTCTAAGGAAGTGAATCTAAATTAATTGGATGGATGGGCAGACTGGATGGGCCATACGGGCTTTTTCTGCTGTCATGTTTCTACATATAGAAGGTGCTGTACTGCACTTGCTTTTCCCATATAAAGAAAATCTAGCTTGGATAGTTACCTAAACATGTTGCTGTCAAGAGCATACAGTTAACCATGGAGATGCACTATAAGAATGAGTTATGAAAAAAAAGTTAGTTTTAAAGAGGTGGAGCTGTAGGGGGCCTGCTCACATATGATATGTTTCCAGGCATAGGCAACTCTGTGCTTGAGAGAGTCTGCAGGTCTTCAAAATATCCACACTTAATGTTCATTGTATACCTTTGCATGCATTTCCTACCCATGGTATAAACGTTTATAGATAAAGCTGCAGATTGCAGTAGGCAATCTGGGCACCCTTGGGCAGCTCCACTGCTCTACATGGAGTTGGACCTTGGACTGCCTGTAGATCTCCACAGAAATCTGCAGCTTGCATAGGAAATATGCCTGGAAGTTCTATGAAAGGCTATATTGATTGCTAGATTAAACTACTACCTAATCTCTCTATTTATCTATCTATCCATCTGTCTTGTCTTGATGACTCTCCTGGTATGCCCTACAAGCTGTACAGAAACCTCTAGGTCTTAATTAGAAAGAAATATTAATGTACAGCTACTCACGCCAAGGAAGACTTTCATGGCCTTGGAGCAGGTGGTTCCAGTGGTGCCACAGGGGATGTTCTCAGTGATCACTCGGAAGGTGCCCTCAGAAGAGCCCTCGCAGTAATCCTAAGAAGAGAAACGAGTTATTATGGACTGTCTAGATATAACAACCATGATCGGTCATTGCAGGCCGTGAGCTACTTCTACGTTGGTGGGAATGTGGGGGCACGTGCCTGGGCCAAGGTGTACTCGCAGTCCCCACTGAAAGTGAAGCGCTTGGCATCAAAGGTGATGTAATGCCCATCTCCATATACAACACAAGTTCCCAGGCAGGTGTCATTGGTACAACTCCACATTCTGTTCTGACATGTGCTATAAAAGAGGAGAAAATATCTTACACGAAAGCATATGCAATTTCCTTCATTTGAATATGCATTTCTATAAATCACCCCTAAATAGAAATCAGATGGCACCAATCCCAATATATGCATTAAACCTTTCAGTAATAAAAGCTGGTACTACTCCAAGTAAAACAGGAATGCAAATGTTACAAATTCTGACATATTCCAGTTATCAAGATAAGGAAGCCTAGCAGACAGACTTTTACTGACCACCTGCTGTTTCTTATATGTGAGAGG
Organism: Rhinatrema bivittatum; assembly: GCF_901001135.1. Taxonomy (NCBI): domain Eukaryota; kingdom Metazoa; phylum Chordata; class Amphibia; order Gymnophiona; family Rhinatrematidae; genus Rhinatrema; species Rhinatrema bivittatum. The sequence goes on along the minus strand of NC_042631.1, from coordinate 40,160,703 downwards.
AAAGGAAGAAACATTTCTTTACACAAAGAAATAATACACAGGCACACATCCAGCCATAGTGCAGAAGACATCCTTCCTGTGCATACCAAGTGTTACAGTTGACCTTGATTTTCTCCCCAGGCTGATACGTGTTCTCATTGTGAACGCAGGGACACTGCTCCTCAGGGATACAGCCACCGCTGCCATCGGACAGCAGCCCTTCAGGGCAGACACAACCAGAGACACATCCCGTGCTGTACTGTAAAAGCCATGGAGAAATCACGACTCAGAAGGAGAAATCCAAAGGTAAAACTACACCCGCAGCATTAAAAAACAAATGGATGAAGCAAAAACAGTCCAAACATTCTGACTTTCAAATCTTTGCAAGCACATCCACTTATTTCAAAGTTTTCTCAGATTAGCAAGCACGGGGAGTCAGGTTGCCAAACGAGTTACACTGCCTCTGTAGGAGCAGCACCCAACCCCTACATTATATATCCTTGCCCCTTTAAGAGCACCGCTTACTCAGTTCAAACCCTGTGCTCTATAAATACATCTTCATTAAGGTCCTGAGCACTGGCTCTATAAGGGTCCATCTCAGTGCTTGCCCGTCCTGCTGGCGGTCCATGTTCTTTAGCACTGCCTCTGCATTCAAGGCTTCCTCACGCTGAGCTCCTCGTCTGTGGTTCTCGCTGTGGCTCTGCATGGTTCTGCCCTGTTACTCCTCTTCCTGTTCTGTAGTATTTGGCCTCATTATTGTGGCTTTTTTGATCGGTGCTTTGCTCTGCTCTGTGATGGGATATTTGTTCTGTTTTGCTTTCTATGTGGGCCTGACTATTGTGGTCTTGTTCTGTCTGCAGTGGTTCTGTCTCGCTCTGTTTGTCATGCGCTTGGCCCTAGTTTCGTGGTTGGTTCTGTGTGTGCCCTGTCTTCTTGTGTTGGGGTACTCCCTTGTCTTGAGTTTGTCCGTGGCCACCCGTTTCCTTTTGTCCCCTGCTTGCTTTTCTGCAGGCCTGCCTTGCTCTCATGGTTGTCCTGTACCCCTGCCCTTGAGTGTACTTCCTGTGAAGTCCTACTGTCCACCAGATCCTGAGGGTTCAACCTGAGGGGGAGGTAGCAGGTCCAGGCAGAGGTTTTGACCTATGCAGCCTGCTTCTGAAGAAGTCAGCTGCTCCTGGGTGCAGCCTGTTCCTGCTCGGGGGGCGGGGTTCACTGCTAACCAGCATCCGTGCCCTGAGAGATTCCAGAAATATATTTAACATCAGCTGTTACTTCCCAACATCTGTATTAAGGATTAGATCTTTCATGCCATTATCCCTTCAGATTACAACTTGCACCTTACAATTTAAAGATTTTTTATTGTGCGGTCCAGAAGCTATCATTCTAAGTTGGGACTGGACATGCAGCTCATTCTAGACTTAGGATGGTTTGGAGTGCAGCTCTGATTGAATCCAGCCTTTTCTGTACTGTAGTGCTCTCCAAATCCTGTGCTCATAGTAGTCCAGACTTTGTAAAACTTACACATTCCGTAGCAAAGGACTGGCAACTCTGTTGGCACTCAGACCCTTTAGTGCCTGGTTTGGCACTGGAGCAATCAAAGTAGGTCATGGGGTCAACACATTCTGAAAGCGAAAACAGGGAGGAATGTTTTGTGAGATAAGGATAATAATAACTCTAGGATGCTCAAGACACCCCTTACCAAGCAGCAGTAAATGCCAAGGATGGTCTTTGAAACATATATTTAGAAGTACATTAAATAAATAAAAGGAGTGAGCCTCAGCTTTCTCAGCTAGGCAAATGATTTCTGGCTGCATAGGCCAGGCTAAGCCAGTTCTGATTTTGTCTTATTGACTGTGTGAACTCACAGTTCTCATTACACTAATAAAAATGGGACTACCAGTTCATCCATAAAAGGGAGGCAAAGCTGAAGTCATCCCATTCTGAGTTAAACAAGGCAGGCAATGCTTTGCTATGAATGTCAATATAGCTTCTTTATCGTTAGTCACAAAGAATTATATGTATAACTGGGAATTTTTTAATTGTGATCACCCTGAGATTATTTAGGGGGGAGGGACGAGGAGTAGTACCAGCTATCTTCCACCAATCCTACCCTACTCTCACTAATCCATACTCTCTCTCTTCCCACCATAACCACCATCAGTTCCTCCCCCCACCCCCTGCATAGGGATATAACCCCAACATTCTTCTCCTTCCCGCCTCCTTGACTCCAGCATTCTTTCCCCACACACCTCATAAGTCTCAGCTCCCTGACTTGTCTACTCTCATTCTCCCCTCAGATGAGTCCCAATTCCTGGAATCACAGCAGGAGGGCTGAGTTGTGTCTCTTGCAGCCTCTTCTCCAGTTTTTCCCCACATGCTACCTGCAATGTGTGCTCTGGGCTCACCCTTCTTTTCCTGTTCCCTGCAGACTTCCTAAAGGGAAGCAGCTGGAGCCATAGGTGCAGTGGATGCATGAGCACCCCCAATACTGAGCAAACTCCTTCACTGTGTCCAGGGAAGAGCACCTCCAACATTTTTGTAAAGTTGGCTCCTATGACTGGAGCAGTAAACAGAGAGAGACTTGGAACTTTCTAGTGTTTTCACAGACATCTGACAATTGATACAAATTCTCGGAGTCTCCAGGGTGAAACCTGGAAAGTTTCTAGGCATGATTATATGAACTAAACCAGATTATTCAAGAACAGAATTAAAGAAAGAATATAATTACCTGACTTTTCAGCTTGGCCTCCAATACAATCTAGTTTTCCATGTATGCATGTGCTGCAAGAGGAAGCAAGATATTAGCTTTGCAACAAGCCTATGTGTTTTTTCTCCTATTTCACATCTAAAAGAGGCTTGTGCGGTCTCAAAAGCTCATGTGCAACATCATGTATGTATTGGGAACATCAGCTCCTAAAAGTGTAAAGGGCATGGAAGGTTCTTATGCATGTTTTTGTGTATTGAACTAATGCAGTTATGGAAAATAAAATAATGTTAAAATGTTTTCCTCTTTCTCTGTTTAGCACTTACGGCTTGTGATTGGATAATGAGGTTGAGCTGATGTCTCACCTTGTTTCTTTCTCTCTTCCTGTTTGTTTGTTTCATTTTCACTTTGTGATCTGCCCTGCAACTGTGCTGTAGCCTTTAGACTAGGCATTCCTGTTTTGCGTAGATGTTTTGTTTCTCAAATAAATACTAAATTGTTTTCTGGAACTTATTAAGTGGCATGTGCATGCTTTCTGCTAGACTAGTTACTTTGAACACAAAGGTTGAACCACACCTTCCAATACTGGGCTGATCTTTTAAAAGGTCTCACAACCTGCAAAGACTCTGGTTGTCCTGTTCATAGTTGGTATTTTTTAAACTGTGATCTGAAGTTCTATGGTGCCACCTCGTGGTCAAATGTAGGATTTTCATTTCATACTTGTTTTGCCAGCAAAGGATCAACAATTGAGGCTGATAATTATGCTCCAGGTAGGCCCCAATATATTGGCTAATCTATGACAGTTCTTTAACTTATCTCTGAGAGCACTGTAGTTCTACTAAGGAAGTAATGGGAACTATAATGCTAAATTAATTGGACAGATGGCAGACTGGACAGGCCATATGGTTTTTTTCTGCCCTCATGTTTCTTTGTTTCTGTGTTAAAAGGGCTATAAAGTTAGGTGGCTAGATCATTTTGATTTTCATTGTAGTTTCAACAAACCATCATAAAATATCAGTCTAGTCCTGGCTTTCTAATTTTCATTCCAAGAAAATAAACACCAGATAGCATTGCCCTGGACTAACATCCCATGATGGCATAAATTAAGGAGAGCAACCCTGAGGTTCGTATCGAAAATCCTGGTGAGTGGCAACATTACCTTGATAAGTTTGTCTGGGTCATTTTACCTGAATATTCAGCGGCACTTAAAGTGCCGCTGAATATACCCAGATGATGTTAACTTTGCTGCTGGACCTCTAACCAGGCAAGTTCTCTTTTTTAAAAATTGCCTACCCTCCGTATTCTTTAAATTTGAAAAGTGCCCACCCTTCCCTGCCTCCTTCACTCCTTCCCTCCCTCCCTCTTGGCTCTAAAAACTTTTTTTAATTGTCCCTCTTCCAGCTTTCCCCATCACCCTCTCTCCTTCCCACCAAAGGAAAGTTGTAATGACTGAGTGACACTCCGATTCCCCCTTCTTCCCTCCCCCCAAGAAAAAAAAGTAGCTGGCCCAGTGGCATCTGAGCCCACTCCCCGTCCCCTACCTAAAATGGGGGGGGGGGGTGCTAAATCCCCTCTCCTCTCCAAAAGTGTCCTTGAACCCTAGCAAGAGGAGGAGGAGAGGGCTGGGCTGAATTCCAACTGCTGGTACAACTGACCTGTACCGGCACTTAGTATTCATTTCTTCTTTGTACTTGGAGGTGACTAGACCAGTCTCCATTCCGAAATCATGTCAGAGTGGGGACTAGCCCATTCCCTGGCTGTCAGGCTCAGAGAGTCAAGTTGAATCCTCCTGTACAATGGGGATAGCAGACGGGGGTCATGCTGTCACTATAACTGAAGGGGAAATGGCCATCACTACTGCACTGCCTGGTACCTGAAGGGGTGCTGAAGGTCAGTTTGATTGGCAAGGGACACATGTATAGCCTGGGCATACAAAAAAAGAGGGCAAAGTGAGGAATAAAAAGAAAAAAACAGAGTGAAGTACCCTGCCACCACCGTCATAAACCCCATGCACCTGAACAATCATCTTACCACTGCGCTCCACTGTCATGGATAGTCTCCCCAGCGGGCACAGCGTTTCCCTTATAGTAACATGGGCAGCTGGCAGGGTCCACACATTCGCCATTGTCGTCCAGGTAGGTGCCTGCTTGGCAGACGCAACCCTCAACAGGAACAAATTTGATGTCACATGTGACGTCCTGTTCACTGAGAGAGCGGCAAGTGGGTTGGCAGGAACTGATGGTATAGCTGTATGTCTGGGACTTCGGGCATGTGGTATATTTGTCTTGGGAAGGAAAAAAAATATGTATATATTTCTTTCTTAAATACCAGGCTTTGTGTTGAAAAGGGTCTCTCGCATGCAGTGTCTGACTGAATATACCATAAAGACCTCAGGGATGGAGCATAAAATGTGACTCTGGGACTGAAGATGTGGCCAACAGTTAGATATTATGCAGGAACACTTTATTTTCAGTTGCAAATGCATTGCATTCATTTTTAGGGATGTGTGGCCAAAAAAAATTCATTTTTTCATTTTGTATTGTTTTTACATTTTTCTTGTTTTAGGTTTTTTTGTTTTGAAAGTAAATTGAAATACTGCACACTAATTGAAACAAAATGAAAAAAAAACACTGCACACCCCTACAATTTCAAGCCCAAGATTCCAGACTGTACTTATTATATGAAAACCCCCCTTTTATAACAGATAGTTTCACTTCCTTTTCCCCAGGGTTCCCTAAGTCTCTTCTTGGTTTCTTTTGAATTTTATGTCCACCCTTACACCTCTTCCCTCTCCATCCTCAGCTTATGTTCATCTTAAAATGCTCTTCCTGCTTGCTTTTCTGCTCTTTTCTTTGTCTCTGTCATTTTCAACTGGCTCTGCAGTGCCTCCTTTTGGTGCGGGATATATGTGACTGTTGCCGCCATTAGAACCAAATGGGCAGTGCCCCAAGTCAGCGTAAGCTAGCAAGAATCTCATTAATCAATAGAAGGTTGAATCATGCCGCTTGCATAGTCACATAATAGACTATGCATCTCAGTGATGTTTGCTGGAAACAGATTATGTATGTTTTTTGTAATCCATCCTGGACGAAAAGCATTTTCGGAAGTGCGCGGAATATAAGATTGAGGTATAAATAATAAATAACTTGGTCAGATTCACCATCAGTTACTGAGACGTCCATGGCCGTCATGCATGAATCACCATTTATTTTTTTGCCATTTCCCCCGTTCCAGGGCATGTCCTGTTACTCATTAACAAGGAAGTGCAACTGACTTCTAGCAGGAAACTACTGTGGCTCCTTATAATGCAGGATGGCTTTGAGCTGGTTCTGAACAGCAGGAAAGTGATAACCAATGGGAGCTTCTCCCTCTAGAGGGTGGGGGGGAAACCACTTACTGCAGACGCTGGTCCTCCATCCACTCAGCAAGATATTTTGGGCAGCGCAGGCTCGGACGTAAGAAGAGAGGGCCGTGCACATGCAGTCCTCGCTCTTTTCACAATTGCAGGTGTCAAACATGCAGTTCTGCGAAGGAAGAAGTGAGGAAGACTCTTTGAATAAGCACCAGGAAAGGGGACTGGGGTCCTGAGTGAGCTATTCTGTCTGCGGAGTAGAAGAGAGAGTTTGGCAACATTCCTGGATTATTTTTTTTGAGGATCCCCCAAACTAAACGCACATTTTGTAAAATATGCCTCCACACTCTCTTGCTGGTTACCTTCCCTCCTTCTTAGGTCCTCAAACTGGTGGTGGCTGCAGTTAGTTTTGTTGTCATTGGTTTTTTTACATAAATTAATTTTTGGTTGCGCCTGAAGTCGGAACGTGGTATATTAGATATTAATGATAATTACGTCCAGTGAAATTAAGTAGAGCTAGAGAGAGAGAGGTAAAATTATATTAAAAGCATATGTAGAAAGGGGACTCTCTCTGGCACCCTGTAGGACCTAAATTGTTGTCAGCTCCATTCTCCACTGATTTATGGCTCTTTGTCACTAAGGAGTAGAATATATCACTTAAGTACCTCATAGTAGGCCTTGGGATCCACCGAATCCTGACAGTCAGCAAAAGGTCCTGTGGGGCTGGTCAGCAAAGAGCACCAGTGCTCAGCATATTTCTCTGGAGAAAAGAATTAAGTGAAACACTAAATGTTATTTCCTTGGCACCGTACCCTCACTAGTGTATCAGCCAGGGAAATCAAAGCAGCTAGACATTATTTACCAATCAACCTGTCCTGTGGCATTCAGACTGGCTATAAAGTCACCAGGAGAAGCTTTGAGAAAAGTACACTCTCCCCATTCACTTCAATGACCACATAAGCATAATTCTCTGAAATATTGATCCTGAAAATGTTACGCCCTGATAAAGGAAAAAGCTTGTTTCTGAGGTTAATAGCTGAGCTTTGTGCAGCATGGGTTCAAGGCATTCCTGCCTACTAAACTGGTTCTTTGGAATGTTTCCTTCATTTTAGAGCACACATATCATCAATTTATAATTATGATAATCATCTTTTCACTATGTTCATTCTTAATGTATAATATGTTTCAGCAGTGGTCTGAACATCCAGAATTCACTTTTCCAGAAACCGCACTTGATGTTAACTCTTTCAGCGTTTGCTAGATCAAAATAAGATGAAAACGGAATTCAAGTAACAAGTAGACATTTCACTTGCCTATGGCACTTCCTGGGCTGCTTACCGTTTTGTATGCTAAGGCTACAGGGGTTTTCAAAGCTGTTTTTTATATCAGGACAGGTAGGCTGTGATTTCATGGTGTTGGCAAAGGAAACCCCAGTTCCTTCAATTAATCCACTGGGGGTTTTGAAGTCATCTGCCTGATTGTCGTTGTAGTTTCCACAGAGACCTGTTCAGAAGTGCAGACTATGTGTTACCACTGACATTAAATTAGAGGAAACTCTCCTGCGAGGAATGAAAGTGGTACTGTAATTAAGTCAGTGTCCCTCACCAGAGGTCGTTCCCTTGTAAGATGAAGTCAAGGTCAAAGAGGCTTGCATGAGGGGTTGCAATTGGATCTGAGCCTGAAGGCCTTTTCTTGTGTGCACAAGCATGTAGAATTTTGAGGGTTTGAATACGGTGACTTCAGCTTTGGACAAAAAAAGAATACAACATACCAGATTTATCATTATAAATTACTGCAAGAATGTACCAGATTGAGTGTGGCAAAGATTCAGAGCTGTCAATAAGCGTTGGCTGGCCTCTTGTCTGGGAAGCTAAGCTGAGGTGCAGAGGGGATACCTGAGAACAGATGCAAGTGGCAAGCCTTCTCTTGAAGGGCAATTTTCAGCCAATTTATGTGAGTAAAACACTTTTTAGCTGCTTAAATTGATCTGAAAATTGTCTTCTATGAAAGGCAAAAAGTCTCAAATAAACAACACAGACAGCAAAAGGTAGAGTAAGTAGCAAACAAGGTACAAAATAGCAAAAACTGAATTTAGTCCAAGATGTATATTTGTCCCCATAATCTTTGGAAACAGAAATACCAAATCATGAGATAAAAGAACAGGAAAGACAAGAATAGAACCTTATTTCAGTTCATGCAAACCTTCAGTTTTTTGGAAATCCGTAAAGATAAAAATGAAGGTTCAGGATCAGAAACAATCAGTATTTCAAATATGAAATTTGATTAGACATAAAGGGGCAGATTTTTTGCATAGGCTCAGCGACGTGCGCAAGCCCTGGGACGCGCGTATGTCCCGGGTCTTTGAAAAAGGGGCGGGAAGGGCGTGGGCAGGGCGCCAGTCCGGGGGCGGGACCGAGCCCTCTGGCACAGCGGCTGTGCCAGGGGATCGCGCCCTGGCAGCTGGCCGGCACACGCAAGTTACGCCTGCCAGAGGCAAGCGTAAATAAGAACACAAAGGTGGGGGGCATTTAGATACGGCTGGGGGGCGGGTTAGATAGGGGAAGGGAGTGGAAGGAAAATTCCCTCCGATTTCGGAGCGGCCTCGGAGGGAACGGGGAAAGCCATTGGGGCTTCCCTAGGACTCAGCGCACGCAAGGTGCACAGGTGTGCACCCCCTTGCGTGCGCCGGCCCCGGATTTTATAACATATGCGCATGTTATAAAATCAGGCGTAGATACTAAAATCTGGCCCACAATGTGATGATAGTATTTTCAAGGCTAGATTTGACTGTTCAAACCACATTATCGGGTTCATAAGTCAAATTTGGTGAGCAGTTACCCTAACACTGTAATGATCCCAAATAAAGACACCACGATGGTTCTATGATGCTCTCCTACTTTGGGAGTCCCAGGACCAAAATTAATTTCTGAATGTAGTATAGAAGGCTTCAGAAAACTGAGTTGCAGTGATGGTCCAGCTAGGATCTGGTAGCAGAACTCACCAGTTGAGATGGGAAGCTGGGTATTGATTGAATTCATTAGCACTGTGCCACTGGATTGGATCTGTATGGTCTGGTAGAACATGGAAAGAAGGTAGTTAAAAGACCTGGCAGAGAAATGCATACAGTATATAAACAGCTTGACTACCTTACTGCTCTGGTGACTGGTGTTTAGAGGAAGGCAGGTTTATTATGCGACACTATGAATATTACTTCCTAGTAATACACTGTACACTTCTGTAAGAATGATGCCACTGTGTCTCTGTTACTTACATTTTGCCCTCCATTGGAGACTAATGTGATACTCTTCAGGCATGTTTCAGTCTGTGTTACCCCACATGGATGAAGTTCTCCATGCACATCAAAGGTACTGTCATTAGAATGCTGAAAAATCAACAGCAGTATAAGTTGATAGTAGGGAATTTGTGGCAGGAAAGGTTTATAGCAGGGAACCGAATGCATTGACAGTGTAATGCTGGGAATCCATGACATCAAAGATTTACGCTAGAGAGCCAATGACATTAAGGGTGCTAGCAATGAACTCAGCTTATCTCTGAGCTCCCTGAAGTCTGCAATTTCTTTACTTTTCACAATCTTCCACAAAAGTAACTTGAATAAATATCTGGAATGTTCATGTAAAGGTACCCAAGTTTCCTGGTGGTCATTTATTTTATCCACTAATGTGGCAATAAATTTCTATAAATATGGAAATACATCCATAAGAAAGAAAAAATAGAAATGTTGATCCATAAGGTGTGATCTAGTGCCTAGAACAGTTAGCTATGGATCAGAATAACTTGTGGCTCAGGACTTTTTATTCTCCCCATCATTGCTTCTGGATGGATCCTTGTGGCCTTCCTTTCATTTTGCCCAGTTGTGTTAGGGTCACAATAATATTTTTCCATCTTCCCTATCAAAATGGAAGCAGCCTGGATGCCAGACCTTCACTGCTAGGTCCTCCATCTTAGAGGATTTTAAGGAATTGAACGTTAGGATTCGGTATAGATGTAGATGTTACATAATTGCCGAATGATTATTATTGTAATATACCACACGCAGTGTCAATGATAGCAAAAGGAACTTTCCACCAGCTATTCAGTGAGTTTTTTCATTCTTGGGCAGCCCTCATGCCAAAACCTGCATTGAGAGCCAGGTCTCCCGTTACCTTGGAAAGGATGTAGCTACAGTCTCCATGGATGTTGTAACGAGTCTTGTCATAAGTCATGATGTGAGAACCTCCTTCTATAGAGCAAGTTGCAGGGCAATCAAGGTCTTTGCAGCTCCAATGGCCCCCATCACAGGTGCTGAACAGAAATATTAGAAGCAGTTATAAAATGAGTAGGCCAATGAAAGTACTGGGTTCATACACATTCCATGAGGACCCTTAAGACTGAAGTTTTGGTTAGCCCAGAGATAGAACTTTCTACAAGTTACCGCACAGGCATTCTTCCAGAACTTTTGTCTTACATGTTCAAGCACAGAAAAATACCACCTTTGTGGAGGAATAGCCTAGTGGTTAGAGCAGTGGGCTACAAACCAGGAGACCAGTGTTTGAGTCCCACTGTCACTCCTTGTGACCTTGGGCAAGTCACTTTACCCTCCATTACCTCAGTTACAAAACTTAGATTGTAAGCCCTCTGGGGATAGGGAAATACCTACAGTACCTGAATGTAAACCAATGTGATATCTCAGATTGAATGTCAGTATATAAAATAATAATAAATATGCTGAGGCACTACATGTACATTGCCTACTCCCACAATTTCCAACATCACTGTAAATATTAATAAGAAAGCATTACCTTGAAAGAAAAACACAGCACAGTCACAATGGAAGCAACTAGAACTAAATTAGCATTTTTTAAATTTCTATTCCCAAGAAGCAGTTAATAGGGAACATACTGTCCAGTTTTACCATAAAGAGATAACACAAATAATTATTAATCCAAATAACTGAATTGACTTAAAGCAATTGTAAAATTGGTTACTTATTCAATTCATTTCTTAATCTAGATTTACTAAACATGCTTGCTATTCTTTTATGTGGAAATCATATCTGTTTAACCTTAAATTAGGGCAAATGTACTACTGGGTTTTTCTCATTTTGTGTCAGCTCAGGAGGAAGTGAGATATACATAAACGGATATAACAGTCGTGAGATGCAGTAGCAGATCATACAAGCCCAAGAGAAGAGGATTTACCAGGACTGGCAGGGGGTGGAATATCCTGCTCCTGAAGCATAGGTCTTGCCTTTGTATGCACAGGGGCACTGCTCCAGGGGGATGCAGCCGCTATCACCAATGTCGTCAATAACCATCCCTAAACCAAGAGCCAAAGATTAGCTTCAGCGGTGAGCAAGACTGTGTGCATCAAACGAGGAAGGGGAGAGCTGGACCTGGAGTATGGACTTGCCTGTAGGACAGAAGCAGTCGTCTATACAGTGATTGTCACAAACGTCCTCTCTCTCATGATTCGTGCAAGTATCAGCACAGCTGGGGCCACATGATTGATACTGCATATTCAACGGACACTGTTTGGCTGAAATGTAATTTAAAAAAAAAAAAAGTTCACAATTTAAAGGTTAAGCCCTTCACACACTGTTGAAACCAAGTTATCTCCGGCTTTTTTTTTTTTTAACTTGAAATGGATATATTATATCTTCAACTGCCCAGGATAAGCAACCCTTGCTGTCATTCATCCTTGAGTAAAGCCCCTCCCCCACCCCCTTTCCATCTCCCAGGCAGTGAATGTAGCTTAATTGCCAAAACATGACAAAAAGGAGGCACATTTTTTAAAGTCAAAATGCTAAAGTTAAGTGAAATGAAGTTTCTGGTTACTAGGTGGCAATAGGCCATCTGATCAGGATGTTTTCTTCGAAAACACTGCTCCTGCAGATATGCATCACTGATCTAGATATTGGGAGTCTGCCATTCATGAAAACCCCCAAGAAATGTAAAATACAGAGAGCTAAGAACATAAGAAGTTGTCATAATGGGTCAGACCAAAGGTCCATCAAGCCCAGCATCCTGTTTCCAACAGTGGCCAATCCAGGTTTCAAGTACCTGGCAGGATCCCAAACACTAAGAAGATCCCATGCTACTGATGCCAGTAATAGCAGAGGCTATTCCCTAAGTCATCTTGATTAATAGCAGTTAATGGACTTCTCCTCCAAAAACGTATCCAAACCTTTTTTTAAACCCAGCTACACTAACTGCACTAACCACATCCTCTGGCAACAAATTCCAGAGCTTAATTGTGTGTTGAGTGAAAAATAATTTTCTCCAATTTGTTTTAAATGTGCTACTTGCTAATTTTATGGCATGTCCCCTAGTCCTATTATCCTAAAGAGTAAATAACCGATTCACATTTACCTGTTCTAGCCCTCTCATGATTTTATAATCCTCTATCATATTCCCCCTCAGCCGTCTCTTCTCCAAGCTGAACAGCCCTAACCTCTTTAGTCTTTCATCACAGGGGAACCATTCCATCCACTTTATCATTTTGGTTGCCCTTCTCCGTACCTTCTCCAGTGCAACTATATCTTTTTTGAGATGTGGCAACAAGAACTGTACACAGTATTCAAGGTGCGGTCTCACCATGGAGCGATTATAGAGGCATTATGACATTTTCTGTTTTATTAACCATTCCCTTCCTAATAATTCCTAACATTCTGTTGCTTTTTTAACTGCTGCAGCACAAGGAGTTGACTATTTCAATGTATTGTCCACTATGACGCCTAGATCATTTCCTGCGTGGTGGCTCCTAATATGGAACCTAACATCATATAACTACAGCATGGGTTATTTTTCCCTATATATATTAAATTTCATCTGCCATTTAGATGCCCAGTCTTCCAGTCTTGCAAGGTCCTCCTGCAATTTTGCCAATTTATCACAATTGGCTTGTGATTTAACTACTCTAAATAATTTTGTATCATCTGCAAATTTGATTACCTCACTTGCCATATTCCTTTCCAGATCATTTATAAATATATTGAAAAGCACCAGTCCAAGTACAGATCATGGTTTACCTTTTCTACCAAGAAAATTGACCATTTAATCCTATTCTCTAAGGCTCTTAATTGCACATAATCCTACTCTCTAAAGCTCTTAATGGCACATATCCCAGTCAGCAATGGAATTAGGCCTTGGTTATCTGAAATATTCAAGTCAGTTCCTTATTCAGAGACTCTTACCACAGAATTCTGCTGTCCTCCAGTTTGGAGGTGTTCCACTGGCATGAGCACACTGCCGGGCATATTCAGCCAAGGTGTCGCACATGCAGCTCGTGGATTCCTTACAAAGACATACATCCTGGGTGCAAATATTGATGTACGGGGTAGCGTCAACAAGGGAGTTACACTCGGCAAAGTCTGAACCAGTCAATTTGGTCTCACATATTCTATTCTATTAAAATTGGAAGACAAGGAATTGAGCAGTTAAACAGTGCTTAAACATCTATAATAGTTACACATCCTTCACATTATCCTGCTATACACTGGGGGCAATTTCAAAGCTTAGACCACATTGAGACTAAATCCATGGGTACATTTAACCTGTGGACTTTGCATTAACTTGCTGGAGGTACAAAGTACCCACAGACATTAGTGTCTGCTTCTTTTGCTGGTAGAATTTTGCTAGAGATGTAAGCAAATAATGTATGAAATGCTATCTACGCATGTATGTTTCTTCCCCCAATCTAAATATACACTTGGGAAAGCCTCGTCTTACTGTGTCTAAATGTGCAGGCATTGTTCCACAATGAGAGTCCTTGCTGCATTGAGACAGACAGCAATTTTCAAATGGCTGATTTATGTGGGTAAAAAGCTTTGAAAATTGCCCTCAGGATGTGCCTTGTACATCTAATTTGGTAAGGCAGTTCCCTGTCTAATTCTCTTGTGCAAGTTCTATGCATACGACAGCATTACACAATACTACAGTCCATTTTGCCCACTTACTGGTCGATTTTAAAAGCCCTATGTGTGCCAAAGCTGAGAGATATGCGCGGCAGCGGCACAGGCCATGCAGATTTTAAAAGCCCGCAAGTGCACGCATACCTCCTGGTACATGCACAAATCAAAAACGTTTTAGAAGTGGTGGGGCATGGGTATGGTCTGGACGAAGCATGAGCGAGACATGGGCATTCCGGGAAGTTACTTTGAAATGTGCGCATATTTACACACAGAAGCGTGCACCAGGGTCCCTACCATGTAATTTTGCTCTGGAAGGCATGTAAATATTAAAATTTTAAAAAAGTAAACAAGTCAGCGGGGTTTTAAGGGTCAGGGTTAAAAGGGTAAAAGGGAGGCTAAATAACAGGGAGTTTAGGTAATCCAATGCATTAACAGGGCAAACTGAGAGTGAACTGGGAAAAAGGGCTATTGCGTCAGTGCACGTATCTATTAAAATCCCCCACCCCCCACATGTAGTAGAACCGGCATTTGCACGCACAAGTGTGCGCCCATATAAAATTGTGTGCACATGTATGCACGTACAGATGATTTTATGTCATATGTGCACATATTTATTTATTTATTTTTAACTTTTATATACCGACATTCTTGCATTAAATGCAAATCATGCCGGTTTACAGTGAAAGAGAAAAAGCAGGAAACAATTCCTTAGTCGAATACAATGAAACAGCTTAGTTAACAAAGGAAACATAAATATAAATGTTTACATATACACAAAGGTTTGCACGAAGGGGTGCACAAAGGAGAGAGCCCCTTTGAGCCTGGTGTTGAGGCTGTCTTATCTGTCCGATGTTAGTGACATCATGGGGGGGCGGGTCTAATGATCGCAGCACTTACATCTTACATATGCGAGTATGTCATAAAATGGCCGCATCTCTGGACACGAGCCAGCATACACGCGTACATGCATGCTTGTGTGGCTGTTTGAAAGTTTCTGGCCCAGAATCTGAGGAGCTTGCAGCTTCTGGGGCCAAATCAAGGTCTTTTCCCCTCGACTAAAGGAGCAGCTTCATAGTAGAAGATGCCTATCAATTTTAGCTTCATCACCATAGCTGCTTTTCCCAATAGGCAAAATGGGCCCTTCTACATAACAGGGGGTCTATAACACAAGGCCCTTAATGAAATATCTTAAAAATAGTCAGATGTAAAATCTTTCAAGTTGTTTGAACAACTGACATGTTGAAATGATCACATCGCATATGGTCAGCCAACTTGACAGATTTCATGTCTATGAACGTTTGACATCCCGGCCACAAACATTGACCTAGGGCTGAGTAAGCAGTTAAAGGAGTTCTGTTCATTACACTTTTCTCTTTCCACATTACCTCACTGTAGAAAGTTTGTCTCCCCATTTCAGATATACTGTATGTACCCCAGGATGAAAAAACTAAGAAGCACAGGTGTTTACAGAAAAGCACAATGAAGAAAGAATAGAAGTCCATACCACATCAGTGCAGTTGTCCATAGATTTAGGAGGTTTATCCACGCATTGTTCCAAAGGCCCATCCATCTTCTGCAAGTTTCCAAATTGTGCTGGAGTCAGTATGGCATCTGCAACAATTAATTAAAACAATAGGCTTTCAATGTCTTTTAATGGTCAGTGTCTGCAATCACCCCCCATTTCCTAAAATTCCTCAGGGACAGCCTAGTTCTGCAATTTGAAAAAGGCTACTAGGACCCTCCTGGAAAATGCCCCCAAGTAATACTAACAGCCATGTTGAGTCACAAGCATAGAGTGAATGAAATAAAATGTTGCAGACTGAACATGGCCTATACTAATGACATCTAAAAGAGAAGGAATGAGGTAGGCTGCAAGATAAGGGATTTTCAATGGAGCATGTTTGATTATATATTTAACTTTCGCACCATTAGTCTGAAATGCCATTGCAGTTCAGCTTCAAAGGCATTTTGTTTTGTGCTGTAACCATGAAGCCCCCATGTTAGCCGAATGGTACTGCTGATTCTTACCATTTGCAACAAACTCATTGGAAATGCCATTAAAGTCTCCACAAAGACCACATGTCTGATTGGCAAACTTCTGATCCAGTTCCAGCTAAATACAAGAGAAGAAAAAAAGAAGAATGCATTTTTAAACTACAGGATATTATTCCAAGTTGGTGAGAGGTGTAGCATATTCTTTTTTAAGAAGCTCGTAAGTGGTAGATCACTTTGAGACAGGAACTAGGTAAAACAACACTGGGCAATATTGCTCCAGTGTACATGCAGCTAACTGATCACTCTACTCTGACATCTGACTGGGCACTGGGAATTTATAAAAAGCTGAAAAGTGCAGAGAGACTGGCAAGGTGAAAACTTTAAAAGTCATGTTTGGGTGTAGCAAACGTATTAGTAAGGATGGAAATGTGAAGACTGAATATCTGGGAGCAGTCAATATGAAACAAATCTGAGATGAAAGGGCACGATGAAGAAAAAGACAGTGTGTACCTCGGAAGGGGGCTGCAGAGAGTATAGTCTTATCCCCATATTTATTTTAAGGTAATAGAGAAACATTGAGCAAGAGCCTTCCTTGTATTTTTAGCTATTGGCGATTAGTTATTTCCTGGCCTTATCACGCTGTCTTTTAAATACTGAGGGACCAATCCTCTTCTCACCACCAATGGTGCCCCATAATGGCTATCATTTGTGATATTTAGGTGGGCATTAGAGTGGGAAATCCTTCCTTCCATTTCTCTATGGGCAGTTCTGGAGAAGAGATGCTATCAAGTAGAGGAAACTTAAAAACAACAGATGAATGTCTCCCCAAGGAAGAACACAGTTCAAAACATAGACCATGTACATGTCAGAATTATAAATCATCTGGATCTTCAATGCATCTTTACGGTGGACATTTCTCACAATGTCAACATTCAGATAAGAACTCTTTAATTTTTATTCGCATAAAAAATTAATAAGTAAAAAATTTATAAGAAAGGAATGAACAAGACAAACTACATCTAACATGAAGATTGTGATTTTCCTGGACAGCTTTTATTGTTACCTATGATTATATTTATGGCAGAAGAGATTAAAGTGTTTATTCACCACCAATGATACCTAGTATTATGGTCATATTATTAAATGTGTATTTCATTCATTTAGATAAATTTGGCTGTGATAACTAATTGTTATCTTATATTCTTTTGTTTCTCCCTGGATTTATTTGTGTCTCAAATAATAAGAACCATTTGGGCTGGTGCTCAACACAGCCTTCATTTTTTTTTTTTTTTTTTATATACAAGCTTTATCTCACAGAAGAAGATTGTCCTTTTGTCAAGGCATCCACACATCTCTGGTTTAGCCAAGAAAAGTCTAGAACATTTTATAGGCTGAGACTAACACGGAGCAATGAAAGGTGCTCTCTGCCACCTTCTTCTCTCATTTCTACAAAAGGTGACACCCGCTTTTCTGGAGGAAGTGTAACGTGCTCATATATCATTGGCAGAGTATCCTTACAAGGACAATATTTTACTAGCTGTGAGAACTTCAACCCATATGCATGAAAAAAGGTCCAAATTGAAAAAGCATCAGGAAGACCTAGTATTGAAAATTCCAGATGTTTCAAGGAAGATTTAAGGAACTGTTTTTCAACTGGGCTTCCACAGAACCCCAGGGTCCAGAAGCTTCCCTAGAGGACCCCACAGGTGCCGCTGGTGCCATCTCCTTACGTTTTTGCAATGCTTGCATCAGAACTTCCCCCAACATAGCTGTTGCCTTTCCAGAACTGTGTTAGAGCCAGCAGGTGCCCAAATCTCCATGCTGTTCTCACATTCCCACAATATCTCAGAAATCACGCAGGGGTTTGGGCACCGCACAGCACAAATCACGGACAGCCAGGTGGCATCAGAAAGCTACAGGGGGGGTACAGAAAGGAGGGCACAAAAGCACAGGAGGTGGAAAAGATTCAAAGGGAATCCACAAAGAGAGGAGAGTGATGGAGGAACATAGGGAAGGAAGGGAGAGAGATAAAGACAGGAAGAACAGACAAGAAAAGGGGAAAAAGTGAAGCAAAAAAATAGGGTGGGGAAAAATGTAAAGTCAGAGATACAAAAGGAGAACACAAAGGCAATGAAAATAGAAAAAGGAGAAGGGAACTAAAATATAAAAGGGAAGGAAACAATGAAAATAGAAAGAAATAGGCAAAGAAAAACGTAATAAAATGGCGAGCAGAGAACAAAACTTTGCTTTATAAGGGTTTCAGCCTCTGGAAGTGTAAAATCTAAGGGGTCTCATAGAATTTCCATACTATATTATAGGATATTTTAACCCACAAAAAATGCTTAGAAAGAATATACAAGCATTAGATCTGCTATACCGGGTCAATGGCCAATCTGGGTTACTAGGACACACCCAGTAGATCCCAAAGAGTAGATTCCTTCCCCGTTATTCACTCCAGGGATAGGCATTGGTTTTCCCCTAATAATTGTTTATGAATTTTACTTCCAGGAACTTGGTTTAGGGTATATTAAAGTTGTAAAAAATCCACAACTGGAATAGTAAGGGTGTTGTTGGTCAGGTCTCTTCACAGCTTATACAATGCTTGCTCACGCTATGCACATCTCTAAGCCAGGCCCATCTACATTTTAGAACAGGTTGCAGTATCACTTGTGACCTAACCCAGATTTAGCTCCATGCCTCCAGAGGTCAAAGCTAGCTTTGTTGGTCTATTATTGACCCTCATCCCTGCAATTAAAAATGCACATCGACTTGTAACATAAAATATTTATCTATATCTAATTGCAGTGTCTGAACCCCTTATTGAACTTCTTACCAAGAATGCATCGTCTCTGTTCCACATGGCGACCACGCCAACTTTGGCAGTGACTTTTATATACATAGCACTTTTTTCCAGCTTGACTCCTGAGTAGCTAAAAGGTAGCTTAACACTGGAAGAAAATAACAGAGAGGTTAACAACTCAAACTAAGGATCTCAAGAGAAAACTACATCATAGAGACGACAGATGTGAACATTTCTACCACAGACAATGTAAGTACCTCCGTTATTAATGTACTTGCCCCTTTGGAGACCCAGATTAAATTTTGGATCCAGTTCCTGATCCTTAGGTTAATCGAGATGCTGTGGAATCAGTATCCAGAGCACCCAGAGAAGAAGGCAGCCTGGCTATAATGACAGTAAAATTTACCAGCAAAAAAGAGAGTACATTTTAGAGATGTGCAGCAATACTGCACTTCGGTTTGGGCTTTGTTTTTGGCCTGCTGTGGGAAATTTCATTTTTCCCACAGTTCAGGCTTTTTTTTTTTTCGGGGACGCTGATTTTCAGGTTAGTGCGTGCTAACATTTTAAAGTTAGTGTGCACTAACAGGAGTTAACGTGCACTAACCCAAAAATGAATTTTTCCAAAATTTCGGAAAAATTGCATTTGTTTTTTGGTTCACCGGAACCAGGACAAATTAGACAATTTTCTTGAAATTGTCTAATTCATGAAAAATGAATGTACATCCCTAGTACATTTGAAGCAGGTTCCAAAGGAAGCCACAGTCTGTGGCTGTCAACTGAGGATCATTACTGCAATAATCAGATTGGGGGTGGGAGAGAAGTACAGCTGGCCTGCAAATGACCAGAGATGGCTACCAAGCTGGATGCCCAACACTAAGTGGCAGGAAAGCTGCAAGGCAAATAAAGATAAATATTTTAATAACTGTTTTCAATATATGAGCATGAGACACTGGAAGTTCACATATGTTTCCAATACTGGACAAAATGGATAGATATTCCAAAGCCATTTAGACAGGTATCTTTTCAGTTATCCATAAAAATGGCCAAACCGCAATTTTAAAACTCTTACCAGGCTATATTCTAGCCGGATAACGAGTTATTATCCAGCTAGAATATAGCCAGATTAGTTGGAGGCATTCCAGAGGCAGGCAATAGGCATTTCCGGGAGGAGTTAGCCAGTTAACCTAACCGGCTAACTCTGTAGGGCAGATCTAAAGTTAGCCGGGTATACCTATCGACGCTGCCGCACCGTTGAATATCCCAGTGTATCCGGCTAACTTAACTAACCGTTCCGCAGCTGAATATAGACCCCAGTGTGTTACCATCTTCATGCTGGTGAATGAGTTCAGAAAAAGTAGATACTTGGATATACCACAAATTACAAAAGGGGATGAAGATTTTACTATGATTACCTTTATTCTCTGGCATAGACTTTACCATGCTTCTTTCACTTAACATTGTTCTCAGTAGGGGTGTGCAGGCCAAATAGTATTGTTTGGTGTTAGGGGTTGTTGTCACCTAAATTTCATTATGTTTACGGCTTTTTTCTTTTACCTTTTATTTTTTGGCGGGGGACAAATTGTGCGCACTATTCAGAAATAGTATGCACTATTTACAAATAGTGCGTGCTATTTGCAAATAGATGCTTGTGACTGCAAATGGCACACATAATTTCTGATAGAAAAAAACAAAACAAAATTAGGAGCTTTAACAAAAGCAAATCTCTACTCCTTATCACTCCACTCTGCATCGAAGTGTTTAAACGTACTTTTCGCCGTTGAACTTAATAATATCGTTCTCGATTTCAATAACCACCCCATCGATCTTCATCACAATGTTACTGATCGTTGCAGAATTGTTCACATCGGCACGCCGGATCTGAATATTGAATTCCTCGTAGGCGCTCTTGCAGTGTGAGGCTAAGATATAGTTGCAAGTTCCGGGGAAGTGGTAAATGTCCCCGTCAAACATTTTGAAGTTGTAGTTACCCCAAGTGCTGCAAACTTGGCCATTGTGAACGGTAATAGCAGCTGTGAATTCAACGAAGACAGACTGATAAGCAGGTCAGGGAAAATGGAGCACATTCTATCAGATCTTCCTGTCTTTCTTTTCCATCCATTCACTAGTCTGCCTTTGTTGTCAATCGACATTATCTGTTCACTTATTTATCTGTTTCTTTATCTAAACATTCCTATGCTAGTATAATTAGCATCTTGCCATCCAAGTAACACTCTGCATGCATGCCTATGTGCGGAATCATTACCCATGCAAAATAATTATTGATGGCACAATGGGAGCCATTTTGAAATAGCACACATTGTTGCAAACTATGCCAGTGATTTTAGCTTGCATTCTTTAGAGAAAAATTTCAAAAGCAACTATCTGCATTGTTTTGCTTTGAACATTAGTAACAAGTGCAAATTATGTATACTGAAAGCACCTGCTGACTTTGTACCTGTTAGCTGTGCAGGTGGTGGTGGGGTGGGGGCAAAATAGCATGCATGCGTTTGAAAATCAAATGGACACTTGCTTTTCTCCTCCCCTGACCTAAACATGCCCACAGGAACACCTTTTCCCCCACATGCACTATGGCAGTCTAGCATAATTTTAGCTACCTCTCAGGAGGGCAATTTTCAGCCAGGCCATTTTACCATCTAAGGAAGTAATTTTGTAATACCATACATAAGGTAGCTGGAAAATATGCACCTAAGTTACACCAGTATTCAGAGCAGTCTGATGCACATAAGTCCACTTTGAAAATCATCCTGGCCAAACTATGCACACATAATTACACCTGCGATTTGGTGCATGGTATTTTTGCCGAGAAAATGTACATACATGGAGACCAAGAATCATCACCATTTAGCCAGATAACTCACAAGTTATTTGGTTAAAAGAGTTTTGAATATTCTGCTTGCTTATCTGGTTAATCTTAGCCAGATATGTCACTATCTGGCTATGATTTAGTTGAATAAGTAAGGTGCATGTTGGGGGTGCTTCAGGTGGGGACAAGTTAGACCAGGGGTGATCAACTCCAGTCCTCGAGAGCTACAAACAGGCCAGGTTTTCAGAATATCCACAATGAATGTGCATGAGATAGATTTGCATACAATGGAGGCAATGCTTACAACTCTATCTCATGCATATTCATTGTGGATATCCTGAAAACCTGGCCTGCTTGTGGCTCTCGAAGACCAACCCTGAGTTAGATAAACAACTTATACAGCTAACTCTGAAATTTGGAGTTAGCCAAATAAGTTACTTGGCTATCTCCAGATGTGACATACAGCAGGTCTAAATTTATCTGGCTAACTTTAGCCTTTACCAGCTATATTCAAAAGGATATAGCCGGTTAAGTGGTGAAAGGGCTTTAAAAAAATTGGAGCATGTGGCCTTGCCTCAAGCAGCTGATCTCCCCATTTGATGTAAAAATTGGGGGGTGTTGCACTCACCGCCCGTGGAACCCCCATGCCAGCTCCTTCCACTCGGCTACACCTCCAAGCCCTGCCTGGGATGTTGGCTGCCACGGCCTGCCTTTCTGATTCCTCTCCGCTCACACTCGCCAACTCTGGGGCTTCCTTGGCCTTGCCAGCGCATGAGACACCACCAGCTTCCGGCCCTGCCCGGGGTTCCCCCTGGGCGCGTGCAGCACCGGCAGCTATTTAAAAGGCCTTCGGCGGGAAACCTGGGACCGCCCCGGAGGATGACATCATCAGTGCAGGACTATATAAGGCTCCCTCGGGCTGTACCCAGACAGCTTGGCAATGAGTCTCCTGCTTTGCTTCTCTTGAGATCCTGCGCTTCTCCTTGAAGAACTTCTGCTCCAGTACCTGACTTCTGCTCCAGGACCAGGCCTTGCGCCCTTCTTCCTGGAGTCTCTTCGGACTGATTTCCTGGCACGGAACCTTGGACTGGACCTCACCCTGCTCGTCTGCTGCCTGCCTTTAGACCTTGGACTGGATCTCTTTGCTCATCTACCATCTGGCACATGCGTGGCTCCTGGCCATCCCTGGCCAAGCTACCATCGGCCTTCTGACACCAGGCAGGCACCCGTCTCCTTCTCTTGCTGCTGGCACCTGAACTCTGCCTGTCTTGTCTTGCCTGCCAGCTGACTCCAATCTCGTTCCTGCTCCAGCTCTGGACCCGGCACCTATACCACGCCTCAGGGGCCCCACCTAAGTCCAGTTAGTCCCGGTACCCAAGGGCTCAACCGCGGGGAACATGGACTGGTATTGGCGAAGCTCCAGCTGGCCCCTGTCTTCCTCTGGCCTCGCCTCCTGACATTGGGGACCATTGGGGATTTACCCTCTCAGGTAGCGTCAACCCCAACTCAGGCTAGGGGTCCACTGACCATGCCGCGGTTCCTACAGGGGGCCGATTTTAAAAGCATTGCTCATGCTAAAATGCCCACATATGCACATATGTGGGCTCAGGGCTGTGTGTAACACGGATTTTAAAAGCTGTGATTTATGTGCGTATGAGTCCATGTGTGAGCAAAATAAAGGGGGCGAAAAAGGGATGGGGCATGGACAATGTGTAAATATTAAAATATAAAAAACTAGGAGAGTCAGCGGGGTTTTAAGGGTCGGGTTTAAAAGGGAGGCTAAATAACAGGGGGGTTAGGAATTCTGATCCGTTAACTGGGCGAACTGGGAGCGAACTGGTAAAAGCGGATAAGTGCGTCAGCGCGCGTTTTTAAAATCCCCCCACTTATGCGGTAAAGCCTGCATTTGCATACACATACATGTATCCATATAAAATTGTGCATACAATTACGTGTATACAGGCGAATTTATAACATGCACGCATATACGCGCATATGTTATAAAATGGCTGCATCCACTGGCATAAGCCAGC
Source organism: Rhinatrema bivittatum (assembly GCF_901001135.1). Classification (NCBI taxonomy): domain Eukaryota; kingdom Metazoa; phylum Chordata; class Amphibia; order Gymnophiona; family Rhinatrematidae; genus Rhinatrema; species Rhinatrema bivittatum. Next base: position 40,137,107 of record NC_042631.1, on the reverse strand, counting down.
ATACGTGCGTACATGTAAGTTACCATCTTAGTCTGCAGATCTCACGTTTTAGGGCTTACACGACAGGGTGAGGAGTATGGGTGGTGTGCAGGTTGACCACAAGGTTAACTGGGCAAGCTGGTGGACCAAGTAGAAAAACTGGGAATGTCCCTCGCACGAGCAAATTTTAAAATCCACGTACGTACAAAGCCTTAAAACTGGCAAAGTTCTATGGAAGATATGCAAAGACGATTTGCTCGAGTAACCTCTTAAAATTAGGCGCATACTTGCGTGCAGTAGGCGAATTTTAAATCATACGCGCTCAAGTGCATGCATGATTTAAAATTTCAACGTATCTCTGCTTGTGTGCCGATATGCATGGGTATGGGTGCATGTGCACTTGTTTTTAAATTTAACTGTATGTGCATAAGTCCAAATCCTCCCAGTCTCCACCCCTGGAACACCTCTCCCCTGTGCACATTAAAGTAAGTGTGAAACTTTACACACATATCAGTCATGCAATTCTCTAAAGGCAGGTAAAGCAATACTTTACCTGCACAGGTCCCTTTCAAAATTACCCTCCTTACAATTTAATTACCATGATAAACTACAATAATTATTTGAAAAACTGTAGAGTTATTGTTATCTGGAAAGGCCTAATTATTAGCCAATGAAATGACTCAATTTCAATACTCCTTTTTATTGTCATACAACATATAGATAGTTTCCCATATATTTCTTCATTTGCCTATAAATAATGTTTAGTATCCATTCATTTAGCCATATCTATGACCAGGAGCCCATTGTCTATTGATTTCCCTTTCTTTTTCTCACACCTCTTGCCTCTCTATGGATCTTCTGAATTCCCAATGGCCAATACTGAAATTAATGCTCAGTTTAACTTACGTCTAACGGTTATCGCTTTCATTGATGGGATGATCAGCGTCTGGGTTCCTATGGGTGAAAGAAAAGAAAAATCTGACTTTGCTTGGACTATAACATTTAACAATTATTTCCACTTTCCTGGGATTATCAGATAATCAGGTCGTAAAACAGAGCATGGCAGCAAGGATAGATAATGGAAGAAAATATGCTTCTGCAAACCTTGCCAAAGGAATTTTGAAGTTGCCTGTGTTTAACAATGTAATAGCCACGCGATGCAGTTCAGGATGGTTTATTCAGAAACTGGCACTGTCTGACAAGAGGAAGCTACTCTGTCTGTAATGATGGCCATTTTTGAAAGGCTCTCACTCTCAGTCCTAATTTAGTCTCACAATGTTTTAATTGAAAAGTGACTTTAGCAGAATTAATATGACATGTAAGCCTTAGAACAATACAAAGATCCTCTTTTTATAGGCGGGCCCTTACCACAGGCATCCTGGATTAAAGGACAAGAGGTTGTGCATTCATACATGAAGATTGTAAGGTAACGATGCGACTACAGAGTACAGTCCTCCCATTGGGAAGTGACCAACTGAAGGATTTCTTTTTGTGTTAGCAGCTTTGAGATACGTAACTACAAAATGTTGGTAGTATTGCTAGCAACTTTGGATCATGTGCCCCACAGCAGACTTTTTAGCCTGCAAGTATTCAAACATGTATTAGGATTTCCAGCTCTACTTTTGCCTAAAAGGTTCCAGCGGATATGAATATGAGAATTTAATCCTTGGATAAACACTTCAGTTGCCAGTCTGATTTGTAAAAAACGCCTTCCCATTTGCTCTCATGGGGGAATTCTTTTTAAATTAAATAAGATGCTATGTATACAATATACAGCAAAACTGCAGAATTCATTCTGGAGAAACAAAACATAAATTGTCTTTGATGCAAGGATTTCGGAAAATCACAAACAGTTCAAGGAAGGGCCAAGCTCTACGGAGGGCAATTTTCAAAAGCCATTTAGCCATGTAAATGAAAATTCTTTTTCACTCAACGCACAATAAAGCTCTGGAATTTGTTGCCAGAGGATGTGGTTAGTGCAGTTAGTGTAGCTGGGTACAAAAAAGGTTTGGATAAGTTCTTGGAGGAGAAGTTCATTAACTGCTATTAATCAAGTTTCTTAGGGAATAGCCACTGCTATTAATTGCATCAGTGGCATGGGATCTTCTTGGTGTTTGGGTAATTGCCAGGTTCCTGTGGCCTGGTTTGGCCTCTGTTGGAAACAGGATGCTGGGCTTGATGGACCCTTGGTCTGACCCAGCATGTCAATTTCTTATGTTCTAATTTAAAACTGTCCAGCCTGAACGTGGTACAGATAACTGCATTGCTCCATAATGTGCCTACTTTTATCTGAATTTTATGAAGGTGTTCCTGGGGTGAGGTTATACTGGGGAGACAACAACACACAGAGTTTGGCATTTTCAAATTAACACACTTTCAAATTAAGACACAGGTTCAAATCTCTGTGGGTAGTTTTTCCTTGGGAAACGTTCATAGGTACATATGTTCACACTTTCTCGGTGAGAACTGGTGCGGACTTTGCGGACTCTGCAACTGCCAACTCGGGTTTGAAATTTGCCGTCTCTTGAGTCAGCCCAGCTAGGAATGTGATTAAGCGCCCAACAATAATTCACAGAGTCCCTTTGCTGATTTTTCTGAAACTCAAATTCCATTAACGACCGACACCATCAATTCATCTACTTCTAAGTCTTTCCTTTAGTTTCTGTCTTTCCATTCTGCAAATACATGTCCTATCAGACCATTGCCATAAGAATTCTCTCTCAACATATATAAAACTGCTATCTGCCAAAATCTTTTGACATAAAATACAAAAGTTGGGTACCTTGTTGCTGCTGAACATTTTGAGAGTTATCTTGTGTGTCTTCTGTCTGCTGCACCTGTCGTTGCGAGTCTGATTGGACTGTGAAGAGATCAAAAAGGAACATGAGGTGTAAATTGGGCTTTTACCCTCTGAGTATTCCAGAGTTGGCGAAAAAGCAGGGCCATATTCAATAGATTTGATTTTAGTTGAATTAATATGACCTTTAACCTTAAAACAATCCAAAGATTCTCTTGCCACAGGAATCCTGGTTTAAAGGACAAGAGGTTGTTCATTCATTGTCTATGGTACCTGAATACTGGAAGGTTGCTAATATAATGCCAATTTTTAGAAAGGAATCAAGTGATCCAGGAAATTACAGACCAGTGAGTCTGACATCTATGCCAGGCAAAATAGTAGAAACTATCAAAAGAACAAAGTTGCTGAACATCTGGAGAGTCATAATTTAATGGGACAAAGCCAACATGGATTTAGCCAAGGGAAGTCATGCCTCACCAATCTGCTATATTTTTTTGAAGGCATAAATAAATGTGGATAAAGGTGAACCAATTGATATAGTGTATCTGGATTTCCAGAAAGCATATTGACAAAGTCCCTCATGAGAGACTTCTTAGGAAATTAAAAAGTCATGGAATAGGGGGTAGTGTTCTGTTGTGGCTTGGGATGTGGTTTAAAGATAGAAAACAGAAAGCAGGGCTAAATGGTAAATGTTCCCAATGGAGAAAGGTGAGTAGTGGAGTGTCCCTGGGATCTGCTCTGGGTCCACTGCTTTTTAATATATTTATAAACAACCTAGAAATGGGAACAACAAGTGAGGTGATCAAATTTGCCAATGACACAAAATTATTCAAAATTGTTAAATCACAAAAGGATTGTGAGTAATTACAAGATGATCTTGCAAAACTGGGAGACTGGGCATGCAAATGGCAAATTAAATTTAATGTGGATAAGTGATGCACTTAGGAAACAGGTACCCACATTATAGCTGCACAATGCAAGGTTCCTCATTAGGAGTCACCACTCAGAAAAAGGATCTAGGTGTCATTGTTGAAAATATATTGAGATCTTCTGCTCAGAGTGCAGCAGCAGCAAAGAAAGCAAAGAGAATTGTAGGAATTCTTAGGAAAGGAATGGAGAATAAAACAGTGAATATCATAATGCCTCTATATTGCTCCATGGTGTGACTCATCTTGAGTACTTTTTATAGATGTGGTGACCAGAATTATAAATAGACCTATCGACAATGCTTCCAGTCTGGCTTCCTGCAGCCTGGGAAGAATCCAAGATAGCTTTTCCATCAACTTCGCAATGTTTCCTGGAAGTGGCTTCAGAGGGGAAGACTGGCAAGGAGGTCACAAGACAGTTCTCTAGGACCAATTCCTAGATTATCTCAGATGGCCCTTGTGGCAGTGATCTTCCAATAACTGAATCTGACACTAGAGAAGGCCTTAGACATGGCTGAAGCCTACTACCAGGCTCACGCTATGTCAGAGATACCGCACTCCCCTAAAACGTTATGGGACATGCATAGAGGCTGATAAGATCCTAAGATTCAGAGGCTTCGGCTGCTGCAAGAGCTGGCCTAAACGCTAGTCATAGCCCCAGTGCCTAACTTGGGGAGTCCCCCATGTTTCGTTTCTGGAGAAAGGGGCCATTTTGCCAGGGACTATCCACACCATGAAGAAGCAGCTATGGACATTAATGCTGTGACCTCACATTATTGTCATTTTGTGGACATTCCCCAGCTAGAGGCCGGCACTTTTGTAATTTCCATAGAAATAGATGACATTCCAACACAGGGCCTGGTAGGTTCAGGAAACATGAAGACCCTTATCCAACATGAGTTGGTGAAATGGATCCAAATTAATTATGAGAATGCGGTACTGTTGACATACATACATGACAACCACAGACAATAGCCAACTTGCGAACTGGAGTTAAAGACACCCATCGGCCAAAATAAAATGGAAGTGGGGGTTCTGCCATGGCTCTCCTACCCTGTTCTAATTGGGCTAGATTGTCTGAATTTTAACTGTCTCTGGATACTACTCACTACCATGACACATAATACCACGAACTCTTCCCCATAAAGGATATAGACTTGTTTCCCAAACTCTCAAAAACGCCAAAATTTTGGCATTCATATAAAAATTTTAAAAGTTCTCAAAAACCATCAAAATATATAAACATAGCAGACACATCAAATAACATCCAACAATAATTAAAATTAATAAGTATAAAAACAATTTCCAGCTTTCTATACCTTGGAACTTTTGATTGCTAATCACTCTGAAATTGGCCTGGATTAGTGGGGGAATAGGGGGCTACATATAAACTTTGTCCTCTCTCATATACACACTGACTAACACACATGCCCATTTTCACACACACACACACACAAGCTCACTCACACTCTCACACACACACATGCTTACTCTCAAATGCTCTCACATAGACAATCACACTCACTCACATACACAAGGTTCTCACACTCTCACACACTCACATGCTAACAGTCTCACACTCTCTCACATGCTCTCCCACATACACATATATGCCCACATATTCACACAAACACACACAAGCTCATATTCTCTCATGCTCACACTCATGCTCTCACGCATGCTAACATTCACATGCTCACACTCTCACATGCTTACATACATACACACTCACCTGTCCCTTTTTTCTCCCCTGTCATCTCACTCATCCCTTCTTGTCCCTTCCTTCTCCCTCACCCCCTTTGCCTTCCATGTCTTCTCTCACTTACACACTGCCCTTCCATGCCATTCCCTCACACTCATGCCTCCAATTTCTCTTCCCTTCCATTACATTTCACTCTCTGAGTCTCTTCTTCTTTTTTTCTGCCCGCGGGGTGTAGGAACCCTGTGGGTATGTCATACTTCAACAACTGCATGGGGATTGCTTTTCTTCCAGTGGTGTGTGGAATCCCTGCTGGCACATCATAATTTCAGTTGCCACCACTGTCTTCTTCTTGAGGTGGGTCCTGGAACCCCCATCTCTTGAGTATGTCATAAACCCATGTTACCGCTGTCTCTATCTCCCTGCTTGCAGCAGCTGGGAGCCCCATGAGCACATCAGAAATTCTTGCCAATGCCACCATCTTCTTTTTCATTCCTGTGGAGCTGGGTATCCCCATGGGTACATCATAAATATGCATCGTTGATGTGTTTCTCCTGCACATGTTTTTTAGTGGATACACGGTGAAGCCACTGTGGCACAGGTGTTTTGAGGAGGAACATTTTTGCCACCTCAAAATATTGCTGCCTAAAGCGGAAGCTTCATTGTACCTAATCATAGAACTACGCCTGAGGTGAAGTTGAGGATTCAATGTGGTCCTCAGGCACTGTGGGAAGGGTTCCTGGTCAAGCCATATGCAGACAACTATCATTCCATGCCATGGAGGATAAGTCAGTTCCAAGAACCTGTCTGGAGGGACATATCCACAGAGTTACAAAGCCAGTCAAATCCTGACTCATGTAAATCTGGGTACACTAGATGTAACTGGATAATTCTTGTTTTACATCTAATGATACTTTTAAGAGGAATTACAGGAAACTAATTTGAACACTCATCCAACAAGTCCTGCCTGATATGTAAGTGTACCTGTCTCAAAGAGCTATGGAACACACACAAAGGTGATATCATTAATTCCTGGGCCGAGAAGGCCTCCCATCAAGCACATAGAAAGAACCCACACAGCTGGGACAAAGGAGAGGGGAACGAGAAGTGTGAAGACAGCCCCAGTAAGAAATTCTTTTATGGCCCTAGGGGAAAAAGCAGGCCTCTGGAAAAAGGGTTACATATATGAACTAGGATTTCAAGCTCTACAGATGCCTGAAAAATTCCAGCTGCTTTGAATATGAAAATGTAATCCTTCGATGAAGACTTCACTTGCCAGTCTTATTTGTAGAGAACGTTCTCTTAGTTGCTCTGATGGGGGAATTTTTTTTTATTTAAATCAGGTGTTGTATATACAATATACAGCAAAACTGTAGAATTCATTGTAGAAAAACGAAACACAAATTCCCTTTCATACAAGGATGTCAGAAAATCACAAACAGTTCATAGAAGTGCCTATCGTTAGGGAGGGCAATTTTCACAAGCCATTTACCCATGTAAATGATTAACTTAAAACTGTCCAGCCAACATGTGATAGAGATGGCTGCGTTGTTCCATATTTACCTGCATTTCATGGAGATGTTCCCTGGGTGAGGTTATGCCAGGGGAGTCAACAACAAACAGAGCTTGGCATTTTCAAATCTATACTCTTTTTTTCCTGCTAAACTACCCACAGAGAACCAGGTTCAAATCTCTGTGGGTAGCTTTTCCTTGGGAAACGTTAATAGGGAACATATGTTAACACTTGCCCGGTGAGACTGGTGCACATTTTGCGGACTCCGCAACTGCCAACTAGGTTTGAAATTTGCCATCTCTTGAGTAGGCCCAGCTAGGACTGTGATTAAGGCCCAGCAATAATTCACAGAGGCCCTTTGCTGATTTTTTGTAACTCAGATTCCATTAACAACTGACACCATCAATGCATCTACTTCCAAAGCTTTAGTTTCTGTCTTTCTATTTCTACAAAAACATTTCCTAACAGACCATTGTCATAAGAATACTCTCTCAACATATATAAAACTGCTATCTGCCAAAATCTTTTGACATAAAATACAATAGTTGGGTACCTTGTTGCTGCCCAGACTCTTGAGACCCTTGCTCTCTGCTTTCTGACTGCTGCGAGTCTGATTGGACTGTGAAGAGATCAAAATGGATCATAAGGTGTAAATTGGGCTTTTACCCTCTGATGCAGAGCAGGTGGAAAAGCAATTCTAATCAAAAAGTGATTTTAGCTAAATTAATATGAGCAGTACGCCTTAGAACAATCCAAGGATCCTTTTTTTTTTTATAAGTTGACCCTTACCACAGGCATCTTGGTTCAAAAGACGAAAGGTTGAACATTCGTTACATGAACAAGACTATAAGGCAGGCCTTCCCAAACTGTGAGTTAGGAACCCAAATGAGGTCACAAAATCTTCAGCTGGGGTCACAAGTACCTCAAACAGCAGTAATCTTCAGGCGCCAGCAGCATTAATAGTGGAAGTCAGTGGCCTTTTGGACCAACAAATGCTCACAGGCACTGCGTTGCATTAGTTTTTGTATCTGAGTTTGCATGAAAAGGGGGAAACCTCCACTGCTCATTTCTCATCATCCATCATTGATCCTACCCAAGAGAAAAATGTTGCCCCTCTTATCAGCCTGTTCTCTCTTCCTATCAGTTGTCATCCACATTTGGCCCAGGACCCAAAAGAAAAGGCGCTGAAAATTACCACAGGGATGTTTGGAGGGGAAGCCTTTTGAATGAAAGGATCAGATGCAGGAGGAGTCTGAGGGTTGCATCAGGTCTAAAGTGAAAGCTGTTGAATGACAGAAGATGGACTGGGAAATTTTAAGAGAGGAGCTGAAGGAGGTGAGAAGAGTTGGAGGTGAGACTGGAAAGAGAGGGAGGATGGGAGTTGAAAGAGAGAAGGGAAGGGATGACAGGATCAGTTGGATATAAGAAGGACTTGGAGTGAGAGGATCAGCTGGGGTGATACGAAAATGGCTTGAGAGCATAACAGAGAAGATAGTATGGGAAGGTGAGGGCCTGGAGGAATGTTATAGGGGGCCAGGAGTTAAGATGGGGCCAGTTGAGGTGGGGGAGGAGGTAAAGAGAGGACATTATTTGGTAGGGTTTGAGGTTGGGAGAAAAGATTAACTGTAGTTTGTGGAAACTGGGATAGGGGATCACTGGAGTAGGGAGATGGTGTAAGTGAAGTAATTGCTGGTGATGGATTGTTGGAGATGATTGGCCATCCTCTGGTGTCATGTGAATTTTCCAGATTCTAAAATGTTGTCACATTTGCAAAAGGTTTCAGAAGCCCTGTTATAAGGTACGATTGAGACTACAGACCACAGCCCCATGTGGGAAGTTACTAACTTGAGGATATTGCACAAGAGCTTCCCAAACATTTTTCCAATGTTACCCTATTTTCGCACTTGAAAATTCACATGACCCCAGAGATGGCCAAATTAGCAGCGATACAATCCATCTCCAAAAATCACTCCACTCATAACATCCTCCATTCTACAGGTAATCTCCTAATCAGCCTCCACAATCTGCAGTCAATCTTTTCTCACAAATTAACGCCTCCAAAGAATTTCCTCTCTTAACCTTCTCTTCCACTTCAGCAGACTACCTCTCAGGGTCTGCTCCCCCTTTTACCTACTCCCTGCCCCTCACCTTCCCAACAAATCCTCCCCCTCAACTTCTCCAGCCATTTTTGTTTCACCACAGGTTATCCTCTAACCCTCAACCAATCCTATCTATCCTCACTCCTCAATTTCATCCTCCATGCCCTCCTTCTCCCTCCCAAGTCTCCCCTCCTCCCCTCAACTCTTCTCACATCCCCATAGCAACTCTCTTATATCTGTCAGTTAAACATCTGTCTTTTACTCGCCATCTAATCCTCAAACCCCTTCTTCATCTGATCCTTCCCTTCAAACGGCCTCCCCTCCAAACTCCCCCTGACAAGGGTCAGCGCATTTCTTCTTCGGACCCTGGGTCAAAGGTGAATGACAACTGATGGGAAGTGAGAACAAGCTGATAACAGGAGCAACATTTTTCTGTTTGGTAGATTCAATGATGGATGATGAGAGAGGAGCAGTGGAAGTATCTCCTGGCCCATGCAAACTCGCATAGAACACTAATGCAAGGGCAGTGCCTTTGAGCTCTTGTTTCAAAGACCCGACTATAACTTCCACTATTAATGCTGCTGGCACCAAAGGATTACTTATGTTGGAGGCACTTGTGACCTCAGCTGAAGATTTTGTAATTTTGGGTTCTTGACCCATAGTTCGGGGAATCTTTTACTGCACTATGTTGGTATTATTAATAGCAACTTTGGATCAGGTGACCCACAGCAGTCTTATTAGCCTGCAGGTATTTATATGTGAATTAGAATTTCCAGCTCTACAGCTGCTTGAAAAATACCAGCTGATATGAATATGAGAATTTAATCCATGAATGAAGACTTCATTTGCCAGTCTGATTTGTAGAGGACGTTCTCCCAGTTGCTCTATAGAGAATTTTTTAAAATTAAATCAGGTGCTATTTATACAATATACAGCAAAACTTCAGAATTCATTGTCAAGAAACAAAACACAAATTCCTATTCATGCAAGGATTTCGGAAAATCACAAACAGTTCATGGAAGGGCCTATGCCTAGGTAGGGCAATTTTCAAAATCCATTTACCCATCCACATGACTAACTTAAAACTGTCCAGCCTGTATCTGATAGACATAGCTGCGTGCCACAATGTGCCTCTGTTTACCTACATTTCATGGAGGTATTCCCGGGACGAGGTTATGCCAGGGGAGTCAACATCACACAGAGTTTGGCATTTTTAAACCTACACACCTTTTTTTCCCACTAAATTATCCACAGAGAAATAGGTTCAAATCTCTGTGGGTAGTGTTTCTTTGGGAAATGCTCTTAGGGAACATATGTTCACTCTTTCCCGTTGAGAACTGTTGCGCACTTTGCGGACTCTGCAACTGCCAACTCAAGTTTGAAATTTGCCGTCCCTTGAGTCAGCCCAGCCAGGACTGTGATTAAGGCCCAGCAATAATTCACAGAGGCCCTTTGCTGATTTTTCTGTAACTCAGATTCCATTAACAACTGACACCATCAATGCATCTACTTCCAAAGCTTTAGTTTCTGTCTTTCCATTTCTACAAATACATTTCCTAACAGACCATTGTCATAAGAATACTCTCTCAACATATATAAAACTGCTATCTGCCAAAATCTTTTGACATAAAATTCAAATGTTGGTTACCTTGTTGCTGCCCAGACTCTTGTGACTCTTGCTTTCTGCTATTTGACTGCTGCGAGTCTGATTGGACTGTGAAGAGATCAAAACGGATCATAAGGTGTAAATGGGGCTTTTACCCTCTGATGCAGAGCAGGCGGAAAAGCAATTCTAATCAAAAAGTGATTTTAGCTGAATTAATATGAGCAGTACGCCTTAGAAAATCCAAGGATCCTTTTTTTTTTTTTTAATACGTTGACCCTTATCACAGGCATCTTGGTTCAAAAGACAAAAGGCTGTACATTCATGACATGAACAAGATTATAAGGCAGGCCTTCCCAAACTGTGAGTTAGGAACCCAAATGAGGTCACAAAATCTTCATCTGGGGTCACAAGTACCTCAAACAGCAGTAATCTTCAGGCGCCAGCAGCATTAATAGTGGAAGTCAGTATGGGTATGGGGCCTTTGAACCAACAAGTGCTCACACGCACTGCATTGCATTAGTTTTTGTATCTGAGTTTGCATGAAAAGGGGGAAATCTACACTGCTCGTCTCTGATCATCCATCATTGATCCTACCCAAGAGAAAAATGTTGCCCCTCTTATCAGCCTGTCCTCTCTTCCTATCAGTTGTCATCCACATTTGGCCCAGGACCCAAAAGAAAAGGTGCTGAAAATTACCACAGGGATGTTTGGAGGGGAGGTCTTTTGAATGAAAGGATCAGATGCAGGAGGAGTCTGAGGGTTGCATCAGGTCTAGAGTGAAAGCTGTTGAATGACAGAAGATGGACTGGGAGATTTTAAGAGAGGAGCTGAAGGAGGAGAGAAGAGTTGGAGGTGAGACTGGGAAGAGAGGGAGGATGGGAGTTGAAAGAGAGAAGGGAAGAGATGACAGGGTGAGAGGATCAGCTGGGGGTGATATGAAAATGGCGCTTGAGAGCATAAGAGAGAGAATAGAATGGGAAGGTGAGGGCCTGGAGGAATGTAAAAGGGGGGCAGGAGTTGAAATGGGGCCAGTTGAAGTGGGGGAGGAGGTAAAGAGAGAACATTATTTGGTAGGGTTGAAGGTTGGGAGAAAGATTAACTGCAGTTTGTGGAAACTGGGATAGGGGATCACTGGAGTAGGGAGAGGGTATAAGTGAAGTGATTACTGGTGATGGAATGTTGGAGATGATTGGCCATCCTCTGGTGTCATGTGAATTTTCCAGGTACTAAAATGTTGTCACATTGGCAAAAGGGTTCGGAAGCCCTGTTATAAGGTATGATTGAGACTACAGACCACAGCCCCATGTGGGAAGTCACTAACTTCCTGAGTATTTCTTTTTCTGTTAGCAGCTTTGTGATATTGCACAAGAGCTTCCAAATGTTTTTCCAGTGTTACCCTATTCTAGTACTTGAAAATTCACATGACCGAAGAGGATGGCCAAATCAGCAGCGATACACTCCATCTCCAAAAATCACTCCACTCATACACTCCTCCTTACTGCAGATGGTCTCTTACTCAGCCTCCACACTCTGCAGTCAAACTTTTCTCAAATTCTAACCCCTCCAAAGAATTTCCTCTCTTAACCTTCTCTTCCACTTCAGCAGACTCCCTCTCAGCCTCTGCTCCCCCTTTTACATACTCCCCCGCCCCTCACCTTCCCAACAAATCCTGCCCCTCAGCCTCTCCAGCCATTTTTTAATCACCACAGCTTATCCTCTAACCCTCAATAAATCCTATCTATCCTTAATCCTCAATTTCATCCTCCATGCCCTCCTTCTCCCTCCCAAGTCTGCCCTCCTCCCCTCAACTCTTCTCACAGCCCCATAGCTCCCCTCTTATATCTGTCAAACATCTGTCTTTTACTCTCCATCTAATCCTCAAAACCCTTCTTCATCTGATCTTTCCCTTCAAACGGCCTCCCCTCCAAACTCCCCTTGACAAGGGTCAGCACATTCTCTTTGGGAACTTGGGTCAAATTGGATGACAACTGATAGGAAGCGAGAACAGGCTGATAACAGGAGCAACATTTTTCTCTTCAGTAGATTCAATGGTGGCCCATGCAAACTCACATAGAAAAACTAATGCAAGGGAAGTGTCTGTGAGCACTTGTTTCAGAAGCCCGACCGTAACTTCCACTATTAATGCTGCTGGCACCTAAAGATTACTGCTGTTGGAGGCACTTGTGACCCCAGCTGAAGATTTTGTAACTTTGGGTTCTTGACCCACAGTTCGGGAAACCCTTTACTACACTATGTTGGTATTATTGCTAGCAATTTTGGATCAGGTGACCCACAGCAGCTTATTAGTCTGCAGGTATTTATATATGAATTAGTATTTCCAGCTCTACAGCTGCCTGAAAAATTCCAGTTGATATGAATATGAGAATTTAATCCATGAATGAAGTCTTCATTTGCCAGTCTGATTTGTTGAGGATGTTCTCCCAGTTTCTCTGTGGAGAATTTTTTAAAATTAAATCAGGTGCTATTTATACAATATACAGCAAACCTTAAGAATTAATGGTCAAGAAACAAAACACAAATTCCTTTTTATGCAAGGATTTCGGAAAATCACAAACAGTTCATGGAAGGGCCTATGCCTAGGTAGGGCATTTTTCGAAATCCATTTACCCCTGCAAATGACTAACTTAAAACTGTCCAGCCTGTATCTGGTAGAGATAGCTGTGTTGCCATAATGTGCCCATGTTTACCTACATTTCATAGAGGTGTTCCCGGGGCAAGGTTATGCCAGGAGAGACAACACCACATAGATTTTGGCATTTTTAAACCTACACGCCTTTTTTTCCCACTAAATTATCCACAGAGAAACAGGTTCAAATCTCTGTGGGTAGCTTTTCCTTGGGAAATGCTCTTAGGGAACATTTTTTCCCTCCAAATAACTTCCTTTCTTAGGGAACATAAGAGGGCCTTTCCCTAAACTTTGTTATATTAAAGCGTACAAATAAATAAATAATAATGTTCACTCTTTCCCGTTGAGTACTGGTGCACACTTTGTGCACTCTGCAACTGCCAAATCAAGTTTGAAATTTGCCATCTCTTGAGTAGGCCCAGTTAGGACTGTGATTAAGGCCCAGCAATAATTCACAGAGTGCCTTTGCTGATTTTTCTGTAACTCAGATTCCATTAACGACTGACACCATCAATGCATCTACTTCCAAAGCTTTGGTTTCTGTCTTTCCATTTCTACAAATACATTTCCTAACAGTCCATTGTCATAAGAATTCTCTCTCAACATATATAAAACTGCTATCTGCCAAAATCTTTTGACATAAAATACAATAGTTGGGTACCTTGTTGCTGCCCAGACTCTTGAGACCCTTGCTCTCTGCTTTCTGACTGCTGCGAGTCTGATTGGACTGTGAAGAGATCAAAATGGATCATAAGGTGTAAATTGGGCTTTTACCCTCTGATGCAGAGCAGGTGGAAAAGCAATTCTAATCAAAAAGTGATTTTAGCTAAATTAATATGAGCAGTACGCCTTAGAACAATCCAAGGATCCTTTTTTTTTTTATAAGTTGACCCTTACCACAGGCATCTTGGTTCAAAAGACGAAAGGTTGAACATTCGTTACATGAACAAGACTATAAGGCAGGCCTTCCCAAACTGTGAGTTAGGAACCCAAATGAGGTCACAAAATCTTCAGCTGGGGTCACAAGTACCTCAAACAGCAGTAATCTTCAGGCGCCAGCAGCATTAATAGTGGAAGTCAGTGGCCTTTTGGACCAACAAATGCTCACAGGCACTGCGTTGCATTAGTTTTTGTATCTGAGTTTGCATGAAAAGGGGGAAACCTCCACTGCTCATTTCTCATCATCCATCATTGATCCTACCCAAGAGAAAAATGTTGCCCCTCTTATCAGCCTGTTCTCTCTTCCTATCAGTTGTCATCCACATTTGGCCCAGGACCCAAAAGAAAAGGCGCTGAAAATTACCACAGGGATGTTTGGAGGGGAAGCCTTTTGAATGAAAGGATCAGATGCAGGAGGAGTCTGAGGGTTGCATCAGGTCTAAAGTGAAAGCTGTTGAATGACAGAAGATGGACTGGGAAATTTTAAGAGAGGAGCTGAAGGAGGTGAGAAGAGTTGGAGGTGAGACTGGAAAGAGAGGGAGGATGGGAGTTGAAAGAGAGAAGGGAAGGGATGACAGGATCAGTTGGATATAAGAAGGACTTGGAGTGAGAGGATCAGCTGGGGTGATACGAAAATGGCTTGAGAGCATAACAGAGAAGATAGTATGGGAAGGTGAGGGCCTGGAGGAATGTTATAGGGGGCCAGGAGTTAAGATGGGGCCAGTTGAGGTGGGGGAGGAGGTAAAGAGAGGACATTATTTGGTAGGGTTTGAGGTTGGGAGAAAAGATTAACTGTAGTTTGTGGAAACTGGGATAGGGGATCACTGGAGTAGGGAGATGGTGTAAGTGAAGTAATTGCTGGTGATGGATTGTTGGAGATGATTGGCCATCCTCTGGTGTCATGTGAATTTTCCAGATTCTAAAATGTTGTCACATTTGCAAAAGGTTTCAGAAGCCCTGTTATAAGGTACGATTGAGACTACAGACCACAGCCCCATGTGGGAAGTTACTAACTTGAGGATATTGCACAAGAGCTTCCCAAACATTTTTCCAATGTTACCCTATTTTCGCACTTGAAAATTCACATGACCCCAGAGATGGCCAAATTAGCAGCGATACAATCCATCTCCAAAAATCACTCCACTCATAACATCCTCCATTCTACAGGTAATCTCCTAATCAGCCTCCACAATCTGCAGTCAATCTTTTCTCACAAATTAACGCCTCCAAAGAATTTCCTCTCTTAACCTTCTCTTCCACTTCAGCAGACTACCTCTCAGGGTCTGCTCCCCCTTTTACCTACTCCCTGCCCCTCACCTTCCCAACAAATCCTCCCCCTCAACTTCTCCAGCCATTTTTGTTTCACCACAGGTTATCCTCTAACCCTCAACCAATCCTATCTATCCTCACTCCTCAATTTCATCCTCCATGCCCTCCTTCTCCCTCCCAAGTCTCCCCTCCTCCCCTCAACTCTTCTCACATCCCCATAGCAACTCTCTTATATCTGTCAGTTAAACATCTGTCTTTTACTCGCCATCTAATCCTCAAACCCCTTCTTCATCTGATCCTTCCCTTCAAACGGCCTCCCCTCCAAACTCCCCCTGACAAGGGTCAGCGCATTTCTTCTTCGGACCCTGGGTCAAAGGTGAATGACAACTGATGGGAAGTGAGAACAAGCTGATAACAGGAGCAACATTTTTCTGTTTGGTAGATTCAATGATGGATGATGAGAGAGGAGCAGTGGAAGTATCTCCTGGCCCATGCAAACTCGCATAGAACACTAATGCAAGGGCAGTGCCTTTGAGCTCTTGTTTCAAAGACCCGACTATAACTTCCACTATTAATGCTGCTGGCACCAAAGGATTACTTATGTTGGAGGCACTTGTGACCTCAGCTGAAGATTTTGTAATTTTGGGTTCTTGACCCATAGTTCGGGGAATCTTTTACTGCACTATGTTGGTATTATTAATAGCAACTTTGGATCAGGTGACCCACAGCAGTCTTATTAGCCTGCAGGTATTTATATGTGAATTAGAATTTCCAGCTCTACAGCTGCTTGAAAAATACCAGCTGATATGAATATGAGAATTTAATCCATGAATGAAGACTTCATTTGCCAGTCTGATTTGTAGAGGACGTTCTCCCAGTTGCTCTATAGAGAATTTTTTAAAATTAAATCAGGTGCTATTTATACAATATACAGCAAAACTTCAGAATTCATTGTCAAGAAACAAAACACAAATTCCTATTCATGCAAGGATTTCGGAAAATCACAAACAGTTCATGGAAGGGCCAATGCCTAGGTAGGGCAATTTTCAAAATCCATTTACCCATCCACATGACTAACTTAAAACTGTCCAGCCTGTATGATAGACATAGCTGCGTGCCACAATGTGCCTCTGTTTACCTACATTTCATGGAGGTATTCCCGGGACGAGGTTATGCCAGGGGAGTCAACACCACACAGAGTTTGGCATTTTTAAACCTACACGCCTTTTTTTCCCACTAAATTATCCACAGAGAAACAGGTTCAAATCTCTGTGGGTAGCTTTTCCTTGGGAAATGCTCTTAGGGAACATTTTTTCCCTCCAAATAGCTTCCTTTCTTAGGGAACATAAGAGGGCCTTTCCCTAAACTTTGTTATATTAAAGCGTACAAATAAATAAATAATAATGTTCACTCTTTCCCGTTGAGTACTGGTGCACACTTTGTGCACTCTGCAACTGCCAAATCAAGTTTGAAATTTGCCATCTCTTGAGTAGGCCCAGTTAGGACTGTGATTAAGGCCCAGCAATAATTCACAGAGTGCCTTTGCTGATTTTTCTGTAACTCAGATTCCATTAACGACTGACACCATCAATGCATCTACTTCCAAAGCTTTGGTTTCTGTCTTTCCATTTCTACAAATACATTTCCTAACAGACCATTGTCATAAGAATTCTCTCTCAACATATATAAAACTGCTATCTGCCAAAATCTTTTGACATAAAATTCAAAAGTTGGGTACCTTGTTGCTGCCCAGACTCTTGTGACTCTTCCTCTCTGCTATTTGACTGCTGCGAGTCTGATTGGACTGTGAAGAGATCAAAAAGGATCATGAGGTGTAAATTGGGCTTTTACTCTCTGATAATCCAGAGCAGGCGGAATAGCAATTCTCATTAAAAAGTGATTTTAGCTGAATTAATATGAGCAGTACGCCTTAGAAAAATCCAAGGATCCTTTTTTTTATAAGCTGACCCTTACCACAGCCATCTTGGTTCAAAAGACGAAAGGTTGTACATTCATGATATGAACAAGATTATAAGGCAGGCCTTCCCAAACTGTGAGTTAGGAACCCAAATGATGTTTATTATTATTATTATTTATAGTTTTTTATATACTGCGGCACGTATTGCACAACACCTTGGTTTACAGCAAACAGTAATTCAGCCACAGGCTTTACAATAAACATAAGTGGAAAAAGCAAAACGCTTATTTAACACTAAAACTAGGAGTATAAATATCAAATACATATGTGTAACAATGATAATTGAAATAATTAACTTAAAGTCTGTCCTGTAGGGAGATATTTCTAGGGAATAAAACTGGTAGGGAAAGGGGGAATCATGGGGGGGGGGGAGGGAGTCAGGGGGGGAAGGAAAAGGCAGGGTAAGTTGGAGGAATCAGGAGGAGGTTGAGCAGCGAAGTATGTAATTTGCATGAGTCCCATCCTTCAATGGAAGGCTTTTCTAAACAGCCATGTTTTTAGGTTATGTTTAAATTTTCGGCGGCAAGGTTCATGGCGCAGTTCCGCGGGCATACTGTTCCACATTTTGGTTCCTGCTATGATGAGCAAGCGTTCTTTAGTGGATGCATGTTTAGTTAATTTAGGAGAAGGGATCGGCAGTCTGGCCTGATGTTGGGATCTGATTGGACGGTTTGTTTTTTTGAAATACAGGTGCTCAGAGAACCATTGCATGTTTTGGTTATAGATGGCCTTATGTATCAGCGTAATAGATTTGTATATGATCCTGGATGCTACGGGTAGCCAGTGAAGGGATTGAAGCGCAGGAGTGATGTGATCGTGGCGGTGCGTGTTGGTGATGATGCGTGCCGCTGCATTTTGTAGCATTTGTAATGGTTGCAATGTGTTTTTTGGTAGGCCTAATAGCAATGCATTGCAGTAGTCAAGCTTTGATAGAATTGTAGCTTGTAGTACTGTGCGGAAGTCGTGTGGGTGTAATAGAGGTTTGATACGCTTTAGCGTGTGTAGCTTAAAAAAATCCGTTTTTTACAGTGTCAGCGATGAATTTTTTAAACGTAAAATTGTTGTCTATGATAACGCCAAGGCTGCGGACTTGTTGTGCAGTAGGAGGGCAGCCTTGGGGTAGGACTGTTGTATTCAGTGTGGAGTTGTTTGCAGGTGATATGATGAGAAGTTTAGTCTTGTTGATATTGATAGCCAGAAAGTTGTCGGTGAGAAGTTTTTTTATTTCAGTGAGGGCCACATTCCAAGTGTTCAGGGCATTTGAGAGAGAGTTGTTGATAGGTATGAGAATCTGCACATCATCTGCGAAAATGAAGTGTTGAAAACCCAGTTTTGATAGTAGTCGGCATAGTGGTGTGAGATAAATATTAAACAGCATTGACAAAAGTGCAGATCCTTGGGGTACTCCTTGTGTGAGGCTTCTAGGTTTAGATTCACATCGTCCACTTTTAACACTGTAAGTCCTATTGCTCAGGTAGGATTGGAACCAGAGTAGTGCTGTGCCGGTGATACCTATTTCAGTGAGGCGTGTGATGAGTGTGTTGTGATTTCCAGTGTCAAAGGCAGCAGATATATCTAGAAGGGCGAGTATGTATGTGTGGCCAGAGTCTAGGGCTTTTAAGAGTGATTCTGATAGTGATAGGAGGAGCGTTTCTGTGCTGTGGTGATTTTTGAATCCATATTGTGATGGGAAGAGTAATTGATGTTCGTCTAGGTATTCGGTGAGTTGTTTATTGATGATTCTTTCCTTTATTTTGGATAGGAAGGGGAGGTTCGAAACTGGCCGATAGTTCGCTGGGTCAGAGGTGTCTAGGTTTGATTTTTTAAGAGTCGGTTTTATGATGGCATGTTTGAGTTGAGAAGGAACTGTGCCCAGTGTGATCAATTTGTTGAGGATCTTTGCTATGGGTTTCCCTATGGTGGTGCGGAAAGAGAGAAGTGTTTTAGTGGGCATAGTGTCTGCGGGGTGTAGAGCTGGTTTAATTTCACAAAATCTGTGAAATGTCACAAAATCTTCAGCTGGGGTCACAGGTACCTCAAACAGCAGTAATCTTCAGGTGCCAGCAACATTAATAGTGGAAGTCAGTATGGGGCCTTTGAACCAACAAGTGCTCACAGGCACTGCATTGCATTAGTTTTTGTATCTGAGTTTGCATGGGTTAGGGGAGACTTCCACTGCTCGTCTCTCATCATCCATCATTGATCCTACCCAAGAGAAAAATGTTGCCCCTGTTATCTGCCTGTCCTCTCTTCCTATCAGTTTTCATCTACCATTTGCCTGAGACTCAAAGGAAAATACTCTGACCCATGCCAGGGGGATGCTTAGAGGTGAGGCCGTTTGAAGGGAAGGATCACGTGCAGGATGGTTTTGAGGGTTGGATCATGTCTTGAGTGAAAGCTGTTGAATGATAGAAGATGGACCGGGAGATTTTAAGAGAGGAGCTGGAGGAGGTGACTATTGTTTGGGAGGAGGTGGGACTGGGAAGAAAGGGAGGATGGGAGTTGAAAGAGAGGAGGGAAGGGATGATAGGATCAGTCTGTTATTAGAAGGGCTTGGGGGTGAAATTATAATTTGGGGTGATACGAAAATGGCTTGAGAGGGCAAGAGAAAGAATAGAATGGTAAGGTGAGAGCCTGAGGGAATGTAAAAGAGGGCAGGGGATCAGAGGGGGCCTGCTAGAGTGTGGGATGAGGTAAAAAGAGGACATTATTTGGAAGGGTTAGATGTTGGGATAAAAAATTAACTGTAGAGTGTGGAGATTGGGATAGCGTGGATTGCCCCCCTCCCAATATGGCCATCCTCTGGTGTCATGTGAATTTTCAAGTACTAAAATGGGGTTAAATTGGCAAAGGCTTTCGTAAGCCCTGAGGTATGGATGAGACTACAGAGCACAGCTCCACATGGGAACTGACTAACAAGGATTTCTTTTTGTGTTAGTAACTTTGTGATATTACACCTGGGTTTACCAAACATTTTTCCAATGTTACTCCATTTTAGCACTTTAAAATTCACATGACCCCAAAGGATGGCCAAATTAGCAGGAATGCAATCCATCACCAAAAATCAGTCCACTCATACTCTCCCCATTTTCGAAGTGATCCCCTATCGTGGCCTCCACAATCTGCAGTCAAATTTTCCCTCCAAATAACTTCCTTTCTTAAGCTCTTCTCCCACTTCAACAGACTCCCTTTCAACCTCTGTCCCCTTTTACATACTCCCAGCCCCTCACCTTCCCAACCTATCCTCTCCTTCACCCTCTCCAGCAATTTTCATATCACCCCAGCTTATCCTCTCACCCCAAGCCTTTCTTAAAACTCCAACTGATCCTATTATCCCCTCACTCCTCACTTTCATTCCCCATTCCCTCTTTCTCCCTGCCCAGCCTCACCTCCTCCCCTCAACTCTTCTCACATCCCCCTAGCTCCTCTCTTACAACTCCTAGTCAATTGTCTGTCATGCATCCTCTTTTGCTTTCCACCTGATTTAATCCTCAAACCCCTCTTGCATCTGATCCTTCCCTTCAAATGGCCTCCCATCCAAACTTCCCCCTGCCAAGGGTCAGCGCATTTTTATTTGGGATCCTGTGCCAAGGGTGGATGACAACTGATGGGAAGAGAAAACAAGCTGATAACAGGGGCAACATTTTTCTCTTCGGTAGATTCAATGGTGGATCATGAGAGAGGAGCAGTGGAAGTCTCCCCCGGCCCTTGCAAACTCACATAGAAAAACTAATGCAAGGGCAGTGCCTGTGAGCTCTTGTTTCAAAGGCCCGACCATAACTTCCACTATTAATGCTGCTGGCACCTAAAGATTACTGCTGTTGGAGGCACTTGTGACCCCAGCTGAAGATTTTGTAATCCCATTTGGGTTCCTGACCCACAGTTTGGGAAACCCTTTATTACACTAAGTTGGTATTATTGCTAACAACTTTGGATCAGGTGACCCACAACAGGCTAATTAGACTGCAGGTATTTATATATGAATTAGGATTTACATCTCAATAGTTGCCTGAAACGTTCCAGCTGATATGAATATGAGAATTTAATCCATGAATGAAGACTTTATTTGCCAGTCTGATTTGTAGAGGACATTCTCCCAGTTGCTCTCATGTGCAAATTTTTAAAAATTAAATCAGGTGCTATGTATACAGTATGCAGAAAAACTTCAGAATTCATTGTAGAGAAACAAAACACAAATTACCGGTACCTTTGATGCATGGATTTCAGAAAATCACAAACAGTTCATGGAAGAGCTTATGCCAAGGGAGGGCAATTTTCAAAAACCATTTACCCGTGCAAATCATTAATTTAAAACTGTCCAGCCTGTGTCTGGTAGAGATAGCTGTGTTGTTCCATATTTACCTGCATTTCATGGAGGTGTTTCCAGGGCGAGGTTATGACAGGGGAGACACGAACACATGGAGTTTGGCATTTTCAAACTTACATGCCTTTTTTTCCCACAAAACTACCCACAGAGAAATAGGTTCAAATCTCTGTGGATAGCTTTTCCTTGAGAAATGTTCATAGGGAACATATGTTCACACTTTCCCACTTTTAATCCTGAGCTGCAACTACCAGCTCAGGTTTGAAATTTGCCATCTTTGGAGTTGGCCGAGCTAGGACTGTGATTAAGGGACCAGTCTCCAGTCTACTCCAGCTATTGCTCCTCTGAACAGCAGAAAGTCATGACCTCAGAGGACGACCATATTAGCAGGGATACAATGCATCTCCAACACTCCGTCCACTCACACCCTCCCCATTCCCCAGGGGAACCCCTATCCCGACCTCCACACTTGCAGTCAGTCCTTGGGAGAACCCCCTCCAGAGGACTCCTCTCTTACCTTGTTGCTGCGGAACCTTTTGAGACTCTTGCCCTGCGCCTTTCTTCTGCTGCACTTGACTCGACTCTGATTGGATTGTGAAGAGATCAAAAAGGAACATTAGGAGTAAACTGGGCTTTACCCCTCTGAGTATTCCAGAGCAGGTGAAATAGCAGGGCCACATTCAGCAATTTTAAGACCTAGTTCTTCAATATATAAATGAGAACTTTCTATTATGTACGCCCTTCAAAATCTGACAAGGTGCCCTTTTAACCGGGCTAATTGAACCCTCTTTCGACGAGTTCTTTTTCTAAAATGGCAGGATTCTTTGCAGGTTCTGGTTGCTTTTAATAGAGCAACATAAGACACATACACAGTTGTCTCAATGACGTAGGGAAAGTGCTGTGTGCTGCCATGTAGGAGTCTCGGAGGCAGTATTAACAGACCCTGGGGGTGCGGTGGGAAGGAGTCCTACTTATTCTACAACAGCAACACCTACAGGCTGTCTCAAGGGTGCACTTGTATCTGCTTCCAGAGCAAATTACTTTCTGCTGCTCAGCCAGAGGACTGTCACTACAATAACTGTGCTGGAAGGGTGGAGTTAATATCTAACATCTACCAAAAAAAAGGTTTCTGCAAAAGAAAGCTCATTTGCATAGCCACAGGAAGGTTAGTTCCAACTAGACTGAAAGTCTAAAGGAGCAGAAGAAGGTTAATAGGCCAAAAATAAATAATTTTCTGCAGATGATATTGTATTAGAGCTTTTTAATCCATATATGTCCTTGCTCCAGATCTGTGGGCATGTTTGAAGGAGGTTTTCAAAGCTCATGCATAATATCACGTTAGAATAATTTTGATGTTGCTCCAGTAAACCAGTGCTTTCCAAGCAGTGTGACATGGCACAGTGGTGTGCATTCAAACTTGATCAGATGTGCCATAGAAAAGTCATCACTATCTGATGCTCGGATCAGCACATCACAGCAACAAGGGACAGCAACAATGTCTCTCAGACGTGTAGAAGCTCCTTCTGAGAGCATGGCAATCGTGCATGCCTCTTCTTTCTAGCTACAGCACGAGCACTGAGATGTGGGAATGAATGGGCAGCATGCAAGGCATAGAAAGCTGGGACTTGCTTTTGGCAGTACGTGCCTTGCACTTAGCACCTCCTCATCTTCCCCAGCTTGGAGGTCTTCCAGTCGGGAAAAGGACACACTAGATGTGATTCACTTTCATTGGGAGCAGCGGCAGTGAAGGTAACTGAGCCAACTTCCCACACCGCACTGGCTTCTCCCTTCTTCTGCACTTGTATATAGAAGGAGCTGGTCCATCATGAATTAAAGTGTGCCTCCACTCCCTCTCTCCTTTTGCTTTACATGTCAGAAGAGAGACTGGCTGAGCTATCAGTGCTTTGTTAGGAATTCCTTTGGCTATATGAATCCTCTCCATGTATGTAGTTCCTGCTCCGTGTGTGCGCTACACAACATTTTCTGTGAATGTAGGAGTGCCTTGCGTGTGGAAAGGTTGAGAATTGCAACCTGTACAGTCTCCAGTCTACTCCAGCTATTGCTCCTCTGAACAGCAGAAAGTAGTTATGTGCAGAGCAAAAGTTTAAGTTCATATGTCCATATGTCCAAAGGGGGTCCCATTTGCGGTCAATATGGACAAAAACAGAATTCAATGAGTTGAGTATATGTCCATATGTGCAAATAAAAATTTAAACCTCTCACCGTCCTTAATCCCCCCCCCCCCCCCAAGACTTACCACAACTCCCTGGTGGTCCAGCGGGGTCAGGATGCCATTTCTGACCAACTTTGCAAGGAGGACGTGACGTCGGCGTCACGTCGGAGTGACGCGGCGTCACGTAATTCCCCGCTGGGTCGCTTCCGGGATCCTCGTTCGGCCCAAAAATAACTTTTGGCCAGCTTGGGGGGGCCTCCTGACACCCCCAAACTGGCCAAAAGTTCCTTTTGGGCCGAACGAGGATCCCGGAAGCGACCCCGCGGGGAATCACGTGACGTCGGCGCCACGTCGGAGTGACGCGGCGTCACGTGATTCCCCGTGAGTTCCCTCCGGCACCCTCGTTCGGCCCAAAAGGAACTTTTGGCCAGCTTGGGGGGGCCTCCTGACACCCCCAAGCTGGCCAAAAGTTCCTTTTGGGCCGAACGAGCGTTCTGGCGCGAACCCGCGGGGAATCACGTGATGCCGCGTCACTCCGACGTGGCGCCGACGTCACGTGCTCCTCGCAAAGGATTTCAGAAATGGCATCCTCACTCCTCGCTGGATCACCAGGGAGTTGTAAGTCTTTGGGGGGGGTTTAAGGAAGGTGAGGGGTTTAAATTTTTATTTTGGATCAACAATCGCGATTTCCAACTTATTCAACATAGCTATGTTGAATAAGTTGGAAATCCGATCGTTTATGTCTCATCACTTTTTTAAGTTAAAAAAAAAAGAAAGTAGCGTTTTACATTTATGTTCAAAACGAATGCACACCCCTAGCAGAAAGTCATGACCTCAGAGGACGACCATATTAGCAGGGATACAATGCATCTCCAACACTCCGTCCACTCACACCCTCCCCATTCCCCAGGGGAACCCCTATCCCGACCGCCACACTTGCAGTCCTTGGGAGAACCCCCTCCAGAGGACTCCTCTCTTACCTTGTTGCTGCGGAACCTTTTGAGACTCTTGCTCTGCGCCTTTCTTCTGCTGCA
This sequence comes from Rhinatrema bivittatum, assembly GCF_901001135.1. NCBI lineage: Eukaryota > Metazoa > Chordata > Amphibia > Gymnophiona > Rhinatrematidae > Rhinatrema > Rhinatrema bivittatum. The sequence goes on along the minus strand of NC_042631.1, from coordinate 40,112,124 downwards.
CTTGACTCGACTCTGATTGGATTGTGAAGAGATCAAAAAGGAACATTAGGAGTAAACTGGGCTTTACCCCTCTGAGTATTCCAGAGCAGGTGAAATAGCAGGGCCACATTCAGCAATTTTAAGACCTAGTTCTTCAATATATAAATGAGAACTTTCTATTATGTACGCCCTTCAAAATCTGACAAGGTACCCTATTAACCGGGCTAATTGACCCCTCTTTCGACTTGAGTTCTTTTTCTAAAATGGCAGGATTCTTTGCAGGTTCTGGTTGCTTTTAATAGAGCAACATAAGACACATACACAGTTGTCTCAATGACATAGGGAAAGTGCTGTGTGCTGCCATGTAGGAGTCACGGAGGCAGTATTAACAGACCCTGGGGGTGCGGTGGGAAGGATTCCTACTTATTCTACAACAGCAACACCTACAGGCTGTCTCAAGGGTGCACTTGTATTTGCTTCCAGAGCAAATTACTTTCTGCTGCTCAGCCAAAGGACTGTCACTACAATAACTGTGCTGGAAGGGTGGGGTTAATATCTAACAACTACCAAAAAAAAGGTTTCTGCAAAAGAAAGCTCATTTGCATAGCCACAGGAAGGTTGGTTCCAACTTGGGTGAAATTCTAAAGGAGCAGAAGAAGGTTAGTATGCCAAAAATAAATAATTTCCTGCAAATGATATTGTACTAGAGCTTTTTAATCCATATATGTCCTTCCTCCAGATCTGTGGCCATGTTTGAAGGAGGTTTTGAAAACTCATGCATAATATGTTTGAATAATTCTGATGTTGACCCAGTAAAGCAGTACTTTCCAACCAGTTTGGCAAGGCTCACTGTTGTGCGTTTAGACCTGATCTGATGTGTCATAGAAAAGTCACCACTTCCTGATGCTCGATCCTGGCCAGCACTTGGACTCTACACTCAGCACCTCACAGCAACAAGAGACAGCAACAAATATGTGCCTTCACCCGCTCTCTTCCTTGGCGTTACATTTTGGAAGAGAGACTAGTGGGGCTTTCAGTGCTCTCCCAGCTCTTCTTTTGGGTATATGAATCCTCTCCATGGACAGAGTGCCTGCTCCATGTGTTCTACACAATATTTTTGTGAATGTAGGAATGTCTTGGGTGTGGAAAGGTTGGGAATTGCAACCTGCACAGGCTCCAGACTTTTCCAGGACCAATACAGCTATTGCTCTTTTGAACATTAGGAGGTCCATATTCAAAAGCCGTTTAGACGGATAACGTAAGAGTTATCCATCTAAATGGCTTGTCCGGCTATATTCAGCCTTTATCCCACTAAATTCTGGCTGGCTAATAATTTAGATGGCTAGAATTTAGTCGGATACCTTAGGGGCAGTCTGGTGACTTAACTGGGATGAGCTGAGTTAGCCAACTAAGTTAACCAGCTAACCAATATTCAGACATAGCCATATCACTTAGCCAGCTAAGAGTGGTCAAATCAGAGAGCCTCCCTAAAGTTAGCCAGTTATAGTTAGCCGGCTAACTACCTAATTAAGAGAGTTGGCTATATTCAGTTGTGTGCCTGCACTGTTGAATATGCCTCCAAAGTTAGCCAGCTAAGTTTATCTGGCTAACTTTGCTATCCGGACACTGACTGAATATGACCTCTAGAAAATCATGAATGCTACTGGCCTTTTTCCATTCCCCCGCTATTCGTCATCTCATCTACCCCGCTATTCCTTTGTATTTGCCCTTTCATCTCTTTTCACCATTTCCTCCCCAAAGATGGCTTTGAACGATTCTTTGAAACAAAATATTCTTTCAAGGGCTGTTAATCCCCCGACTAGTAATGCACAGCTTATTAGTGCCTTTTGTTCTGTTTCTGACAAAAATATAGTGCATTTATTGTGCATTCCATTGATATGACTGAACTGAAGCAACATGTTTAAAGGAAAGCCTCCTAGGCAATACCATGTGCTCCGGAATTATTAAGGAGAATAACAAAGCTGGATATGGGAGGGAGAGATCTACTGGATATTCTGTTCTTTGGGAAAATACCCTTTGCTAGCAACACTTAATAAAGAGCCTGAATATGTAAGTGGCCCCAAGCTCGAAAAACAGTAGTAACGGGGTTTGGTCAGATCATTGTATTCCAAAAAGTACTTCACTGACAGATAATAATAAAAATCCCTGCTCATGAGCATCCTCATAGACAAGGGATATGCCAGAGCATCTATTCTTGGCAGAAGCAATTGACCCCTGGTCATAAAAATAAGGATTGAACTTATGTAATGCTAGACAAAAGCCCATAATGCCCAAAGAATGTGACTGAAGCCATTTGATAAGAAAATATGTCAACGGGGCTTACTCCTGATTGGCTAGAAGTCACTTTCTTACCCTCAGTTGGAAGAAACAAAATATTATTGGCAAGCTTTACCAGAAAAAAAGGTACCTATGAATATAAGTGACTATGGCATATTAAAGTGAGATTCTGCAACCCTACTGGGATGACAGTTCTGTCTAAACTGTGAGCCATGTAAACTCTACTATACAGTTGCTCTGCTATACAGATACACCTGAGTCTTTTAGTTTTATTCTACTCTTCCTACTGTCTTTTGGCTCAGTCCCAGGCCCTGTCTGACTTAAATTCCTTTATCTCCAGGAGAAGTGTGAACACTTCCAGAAATGCACTCTCTAACTGGGTGCTTTCCAAATATTATCTAATCCAATCAGATTTGTCAGTAGTTAATTAAAATTTGCAGCTACTTATTTTAAAAATTACTCCCCCTTCATATCCTATCTGCTTTCACAGGCACGCACACCAACACTCTACGCACAGGGGTCAATATTCAGTAAGGTGGCGAGAGGCAAATTTATGCGTGGAGAGTTACGCAGGTAACGTTTGCTAGACACTCAGTGGAACTTCTGTGCACTAATCTCCTGCTGAATATAGACAGATAAATTCACACTGGTAACTTTGTCCGGCTAAAGTTAGGACTGCTATTTTTCTGACCAGACGAGTACGTAACTTTAGCTGGACAATGTTCAATATTTGTGTTCACCAGCTTTTATCCAGATATATTTCTGGTATAGCAAAAATTGGAAGCCCAAATTTATATGGTCAACAGGGGGAAGGAAATGTTCTAAATTCAGTTTTTGTATGCAAAGTTACCCATATAAAGGCTTTTAAATATTGATCTTACACAATATACAAAGCAAACTAAAATGGTATACTTGGGTTAAATTAATATATGGTATTAAACTATGCTGTAGTTTGTTCTTGGTTTCATCATCTTAATGTTAATTTCACAAGAATGCTTGTGATCCTTTCTCATATAGATGCTGAACACCAATTCAATCAATGGATTACATGCGCATGATCCTGCTCTTAAGATAATTTATTTATTTGGAAAAAAATTTGTTGAACTAAAATCAGCAACATTATTGAGCAGAGATGATTGTTGGGGTTTTTTTTAAGGCTAATAATTGCTTTAAGCTGGGACCTATGAAGATTACAAATTCTCTGAGAAAGACACCTTAACAATCCCCAAAACAGGCATTTTATTTGTCTTTTTGACTCAACTATTTTGTTAGAGTTTTTGGGGGTTTTTTTAACTATTAATTTTATATTTTGTAGGATAATATGATCTTCCTTATTCATTTTACAGAGATGTTAGATAGCTGGGCATCTGGCAAAAGACAAAATAATGCTAATGAGGCTGTGGACCTTTTGACTAATGCCAGTAGAAGAAAAAAACAGCCAGCGAGGCCTCCAACCCTTGTATAAAGTTTCAAAAATTCTCTCATTCATCTTCTCTGTTCTGAGTTCAGTTAAAGACCTACTGCTACAAGTCGGCTTTTCCTTCACTTCTCTGGATCACCTCACTGTTGCTGTTTGACTGCCTATTTTACTGGGCTCGTGTGGCACTCATTTTATTTCTTGTAAGTCACCCTGAGAAGAGTGCCCAATATCACCTATTAATTAATTAATTAAACTGTAGTTATCCTGTATGAGTTATATATTGAACTCTTCAGTTGTTAGAATTGAAATTCTGTAGGTGGCTTCCCTGCGATTCTTCTAGAACTTAATCAACAATCATGGCCAGAGCAGTGTCATCAGTTATGCCACATACAATGCAGATTGAAGTCCTTTAAAAGATCACACATATTTACCATTCAGATATATTCCACCAGATGTAGTTGGGGAGTCTGTTCTGAGCATGGGGTTTGTTGTAATTACAAAGGAGCATGCCAAGTTTAAATTTTAATAAAAACTGGGTGTATAATTTTATTAAGGGTGCAGCTTCCTATGAACCCTATCCTCACACATGATCAGATCAGTGAGAAAACGGAGGCATGAGAGTCCTTTAGAAATCCAGGAAGTCTGCAAGACTAAGTAATTCCTCCACTTCTGGGTCATTTTCTTCTCATGTTAGGCTCTACAGAGTGCCCAGCAGTACACAAATGCCAAATATACAAGCCCATATTAACCATAATCTGTGCAAAGCTGCTCATAACATATCACGCAGTGGACTTAGGATGCCCATCCTTTCCCTAAATCACCATAAATATTTCCAGCCTGATGTAGGAGCTAAAATGTGAGCACTACGAAGAGAATCTTTCACAGGAAATGTATTGATTAAAGCCCCAGTCTGGCAACCGTAAGCTCAATAAACCTGTCATCTCTTGAAGGGACCCACACCTTTTTTGTTGCACCTTTGTTTAATATTTCATTTGGGAATATTAATGTTGGTGTGGGTTGTTTGTTGTTTTTTTTTTAACTTCCTACTGCCTTATTAGCTTAGGAGTTTCTACAACGGGTTCTGCTAAGTTTCTTTAACCCTGAGGGAGAAACATTTCTTTTTCTATGCACATCTCACAGCTGCTGACTTCATACATTAAAGATGCATTCCTGGGTATGGTGGGCTTGGGAAGAGGGAGGGAATGGATCCCCAAATAACAAGGCTTGGAAGAAGAACCACTCTGGATTCAGAGCAATAATGTTGCCAGCCCTCAGTTTATAGGAAGTTTCAACGAAAGAGGGAAAGGCTTTCTCAGTGCAATAAAATCACTGAGACAAAATGTTACGGTATGGATTACCCCATAATAACCCTTAATGTGAGTTCCAAGACTACAGAGCATTTCATTCTAAACCAAGTCTGGTGATTTCTCCCAGTGACAATTACCAATTGCATCGCCCCTGACTTTCTATTTTGAAGGGACCCTCTCTTATGTCAAGCAGAATATTGGTTGGCCATAAAAGCTGTAGGAAAATGTCTAAGATTTCCTAGTCTAGGGTATTCTTTAAGGTGAAACCAGCAATGTAGAAGAGATGCTTAGGTATTTAAGGAAAGGTTTACATAAAACAGACGTGCCAAAATGTCCTCATACATCTCTAATTTAACATTGAAAGAATCAGTGAAAAGGTGTTAACAGGAGGCAGTGCCCAGAATTAAATGAGATGGGCTGCTTTACAAGATTGCCAACAAACCTAGACCACTGGAAAAGGCTAAGCCGGTCGTTTTAAATTCTCAGTAATTTTGTTTTTTATACTTCCAGTCCTGTATTTTCATGAAAACTGCCTTAATTCAAGGTGCTTAGCATCTCTGGCTAGCGGCTGTAATAAAGAGGCAGCACTACTAACCTCATCCAACGTGATTGATTTCAGGAAACATTGCATTAGCCCTGCCAAAGGAAATCTAAGACACATATTCCACTAGGATATGGTTAGTTTTAGAATGGTCAAAGTATCTTTCATGCTGTTATATTTCAATGAACATGCAACACTGCTGATACAGATACTGAGAAGCAAAATGCTCTCTGCCAGCTTTAAGCACAGCACTGGGTTGGTCCGTGTATTTCAAGCACATGATAACTTGCATTTTAACAAGATCTTGGTAACAGCATGAAAGTGAAGTAAAGCTTAGAACTGTACACTAGAGCTCATGCCTTCACTGGGGATAACTTTAAGTACTGCTGGGGATTGTTGGCACATGAAAAGCCATTGATGATAATAAATCACACACTGCCCTCCCCATTACAGCCACCTACGGATGCCAAAAACTTCAATGGATGAACAGTTGGAAGCATGAAGGTGTTATGAAGGCAAAGCTAGTCTGGAGTGATATTTAGAGAAAGAAGAGGTCTTACAGTGGGAATCTAGCGTATGAAGCAGACGAAAGTCCCTCCCTTCCACCTCTACTCATACATTAACAAATATTTCACTAATCTTTTCCCAATATTTTTCTTTTATGGCTTTAATCTTCAGCATCCCCCTTCACTATCTTATTTATCTCTAGTTCTTGAGGCAATAGTTTGTTAAAGGAAATTGCCAGTTGCTTATTGGACAGGAATCTGTGCCCATCCGATTAAAACCCTATAATGCTTGGTACTAATGGGCACCCTTGTTTATCATCTCAGCAAAGAGGTCAAGTATTGAATAAGCAAGTTCCACACTCCCTGCACCCCTGAAGTGTTTGGTTCAAAACAGGCTTGAGACACACTGTCAGAGCACTGTGTGTGTGTGTGTGTGTGTGTGTGTGTGTGTCTGTGGTGGTGGTGGTGGTGGTAGGTGGCGAAGGAAGACATTTATACTGCTTCCAACCAAGAATTTACCTGCCTCTAAATCAGTGGAAAATTCAGTCTTCAGTGGTGTAAGTCTAATGCTTTTCACCAGCCACTAATGTACAAGACTAGTACATTAAAAAAATTAGCATAGAAGTTAAATAAAGAAACAGGTTTCCACTGATCAAATCTACTGGCACTATTGAATTTTAGCTGAGAAAACCACAAGCCTTGTAAAATTAAAAGTGAATGTGCTCCTACCTGTAAACTGGGCAACGATGGTCATCATTACCAGGATCCATACTCGTATCCATGTTCCCCTACCTACACCCATCTTGTCCGAATGTCGGACACAGGGTACCGTACTGAGGGACTGTGAGGAGGAACAGTTCACCTGTGCCTTAGGCAAGCCTTTTATAGAAGGGAATTTTGGCCGGCGTCCCAGATTGCTTCACTCTGGCTCCTGGAGAAGGCGTTGCTTAGAGGAGGCGAGTTATCCCTTCACAGGTGACAGGTAAATAGAGGATGCTCAGTCTCTTTTCAGGGGGGGGGGGGGGGAGCTGACCAAGTGTGTTTGTATTTTGGGAAGGGTGTGAATTATTCTTTCGATTGTATATGTATCTTGTGAAAAAAGAAATCCAGAAGCAAAGAGCAACTCCCACCCAGTTGCTTGGTTACTGCAGATCCTGGTAGAAACCAAATACTCAAGGATCTTGACACACACGTTGTGGTATTTTTTTTCCGTTTGCGTGTGCAGTGATGGTGGCAGCTCATCTCATGGGATCTTGATTTGTACAGACAGCCACAGAACAGTGCTTTTGGAGAATCTGTTCATCCCGTGTTGGAGCATTACGGGGAATGGCAGACTCTTTGTGTTAGTTTGGTGTATAATGGCCTCCACCTTCCCCATCCACAGGGACCTCGTGTATTGTACTGTGCAAACCTGCTGTCAAATATCAGCATCATTATCATCAGTTTTAAAACAATTTGGGGGTCTATGTACTAAGCTGCCTTATAACTAGCATGGCAACACAAGTTGTCCGCTTGTTTTAATTTTCGTGATACATCAGACTTTAACATCCAGCGTATCAAACTAATGATATGCAGAACATGACAACATTACCATGATAAAGACAGTACAGGTTCGCATGCAAACATATTTTGCATGTTGTTCTGTCATTTTGTTTTACATTCATGACAATTATCATTCCACTTCACCATGTATGTCACTTGTGTCATGTTTGTTGTTTTCATTAGAGCCAATGGAGGACACAAAGCATGCTGGGTATTTTCACTAAAAAATTGTGCTTTTTCATTCCAATTTATTATGAAACTTTTAGGCAGGTAGCGGAAGAGGCAACAGCGCCCCACTGCACTGAGAGAGGAGCCAGGAAGCAGGAGCAGAGGCATCAAAACCCCAAGGCACCAAGTGAGGGGCAAGGCAGCAGCAACGGTGACAATAGCCTCCCAATTGTTGAAAGAAGGACAAGGTAATGGCAGCTGTGACACCAAGGCACTTGCACGCTGTTGCAATAACCTGTGAATTAAGAAGCTTTGTGCTGGATTTCCGCACACAGTTTCAAACACACAGGTTAAAATTTTTTAAACTCCTGATTAACAGGCCGATACAGTACAGTGCGCTCCGACGGAGCGCACTGTTAGCCTGCTATTGGATGCGCGTTTTCCCTTACCCCTTATTCAGTAAGGGGAGGAAAACGCGCGTCCAACCCACGGCACCTAATAGCGCCCTCAACATGCAAATGCATGTTGATGGCCCTATTAGGTATGCGTGCGGGATACAGAAAGTAAAATGTGCAGCCAAGCCGCACATTTTACTTTCAAAAATTAGCGCCAACCCAAAGGTCGGCGATAATTTCTTCCGGCGCCGAGAAAGTGCACAGAAAAGCAGTAAAAACTACTTTTCTGTGCACCCTCTGACTTAATATCATAGCGATAATAAGTCGGAGGTCCCGAAAAGTTAAAAAAAAAAAAATTTTGAATTCGGCCCGCGGCTGTTGGGCCGAAAACCGAACGCTCAATTTTGCCGGCTTGGCCAGGTCGGGCTGCAACAAATCCTCTCTCCTGCTGCAGCAGCTGAACTCAGATGTGCTGCAGGCGAGCAAGAGGAGAAGCAGGGACGGCAGCACCATGCATCACTCTGCAGGAGCCTGGAGGGAGGAGGAAGGCTGACACCGGGAGCACATCGCCCACCGCTGTGCATGTGCTAGCATGGTGCATGCCTGTGTGTTTCTCTGCCCCAGTTGCCTTGAATGAGTGCTCCGTTCTTTACGTCTCACTTCATCAGCTGCTTCTATACCTGGGGCTGCCCTCTTTCGCATGGATTGTGTCGCCCCCCCCGAAGAAGGGAAACCTGACATTTTTCTAGCATTTGGAAACTTTACTCCACCTCTGCCCAGGTATTACATTTCCAGCACTAGGAGTTATTTCAGTGCACCTCTCTGCACTGGGTGGGAATGCTTAATGCTCTCATTAGCATTGGATTTCCATGTGAGGGCGCTAAGCATTACTCACAGTTTTAAACCCACATTTGTGCAGGTAAAACTCCTTCCAACATCAGCAGTAAGCTTTCCGTGCAGAAAATGTGCATTAAGGTGAGGGTTAAAATGTGTGTTCAGCTGAATGCACCTTTTTGCATCGACCTGTGAGTGAGGAGCAAGCCAGTAGGGATGTGCAAACAAATGTTTTTTGTGTTTGTTTTGTTAATCATTTTTCAGGGTTTTGGGGGGTGTTTATTTTCTTGGTTTTTTTTCTTTCTTTTTTTTTCATTTTCAACAAATAGCGTGCACTATTAGCAAATAGTGTGTGCTATTAGCAAACAGTGCATAGTATTTGCAAACTGCGCACTACAAATAGTTTGCACTATTTGCCAAAAACAAAAAATGCACAATTTTTTTTGAAGTTCATTTCAAAATGAAACAAAAATAGTCATTCATCTTGATTCACAATTTCAAATGAAGGCACATCCCTACAAGCCCGCAGTAGCAGAAGCAACAACATCCTATGGCACTGAGTGAACAGCAGAGGCAACAACACCCCAAGGCAATATCAGCACTTAAAAAATGCACGTCCAAACTGGGTGCATACTTTTTGAACACGCGCACATCCACCTCTCCTGGATGCTCAATTCAATAGGGAAAGGAGTTGCCGTGCTAAAAGGGAAATGCAATGGGTAATTTGTGCATCCCTAGTGCCCTGCATCAGGCGCCCAGAAGTGGCTGTGCATCTAGAACAGCCTGGCCAGAGCTCCCTCCCCACCACCGGAAGGGCTGTTCCTCACATGTCCTTTCACTGACATGTGACAGTGAATGGACCAATCGGCAGGAAGTGGAGAAGTGAATAAATTAATATCAAGTGCCTGATACTTAATATTAATGTATTCACTCCTTCACTCATTGCCGGCAGGGGTTCCGATTGGGCCAGACATTGGGGATGCTGCTTTCTGTGGTTGCCTGTATGAGGAATTACAGAAAGCAGGATTTTTTTTTAAGCCCTTGAGCAGGAATAATGCTGCTTTCTGTGGTTCCTCCTATTTAGTATCGCTTATTGGTCATCAGGCTATCCAGACTCTCCCAACCCTCCTCAGTTACCATATTTGCCCTCAAACAAACACAAGACAGTGCATGGGAGTGCACCATAAAATAGAACCCAAGAACAAGGCAAAAACAAAGAGAAACAGAACAGAAAGCCAAACAATAGCTGAGGCTAAGGTCTAATGCAAAAGTCACACTGGCAACAACATGGAATGTAAGAGCCTCCAAGCTGAGGCAAAGAGCTTACTAGGAGGCCAGCTTTTTAAGGGAGTGAAATTGCTGCAACATGCTGCAAACATGGAAGCTTGCAAGACTGAGGCAGCATGAAAATGACCCACTTAGGGCCCCTGCTGGCAGAAGCGCAGTATAACAGCCAGATCCCTTACACCCAACCCTCCTCTGTTTCTGCCAGCCTACAGTGCTGGCTCCTAGGGATATATGCAGAAATAAATTTCCATTTGATTTGGTTCAATTGGCTCAGTGATTTGTTTTGTTCAGTTCGGGTCCCAAAATTTAATTTGCTTATTTTGCTCATTTATGCATTCATTTTCATTTATAATCAATAGGGGAAGCAAGATATCCTATTTTGGGCTTTAACAGTGGGGCTTTCAGTTCAAATTTAATGAAACTTCCAGGCAATCATCAGCCACAGAGGGAAGAATATTCCAAGACTCTAAAAGTGAGGCAAAATGGCACCGACAATGTCTTGAACAGCCCAAGGCTCCATGAGAGGGGGAAAGTATTAGCCGCTGTCCTGGGAAGTGCGCGCCAGCAGCCGGCCGGTGCATGGAGATTACTTCTGCTCCTCCGGAGAAGTACCAAAATAAAAAATTTGGGGATAGTTAGGGTAGGTTTAGGGGGCAGGGGAAGAAGGATAGAGTTAGGGGTAGGAAAGTTCCCTCCCAGTCCGCTCCTTATTTGGAATGGACTGGGAGGGAACTGGGGGAGGCCCGATTGTGTCACCGCATATATTTTGCTAAAATTCTCCCCCTGCATGCGGAGCTGGCCACCCACTGCACATGCGCATGTGGACATGAAAATCTGGCGTGCATGTGTGTGCAGAATCTGTATTTTATGGACACACATGCATGGGTCTTAAAATCAACCCCTGAGTGAAAAAGAATTTTCTTCGATTTGTTTTAAATGAGCTACTTGCTAACTTCATGGAGTGCCCCCAGGACTTTCTATTATCTGAGAGAGTAAATAATTGATTTACATTTAACTTGTTCAAGTCCTTTCATGATTTTGTAGACTTCTATCATATCCCTACTCAGTCGACTCTTCTCCAGACTGATCAGCCCTAACTTTTTTAGCCTTCCCTCACAGGGCAGCCATTCCATGCTCCTTATCATTTTGGTCATCTTGCTCTGCACTTTCTCCAGTGCAGCTATATCCTTCTTGAGATGCGGTGACCAGAACTGCACACAGTATTCAAGGTGCGGTCTCACCATGGAGCAATACAGAGGCATTATGACATCTTCCGTTTTATTTGCCGTCCCTTCCTAATAATTCCTTAAATTATGTTTGCTTTATTGATCGCCACAGCACACTGAGCCATTTTTCAATGCGTTATGCACTATGATGCCTAGATCTCTTTCTTGGGTGGTAACTCCTAAGATAGACCCTAACATTATGTAATTACAGCAAGGGTTATTTTTCCCTATATGCATCACTTTGCACTTGCCCACATTAAATTTCATCTGGCATTTGGAAGCCCAATCTTCTAGTCTTGCAAGGTACTCCTGCAATTCATCACAATCCACTTGAGATTTAACTATTCTTCATAATTTTATCATCTGCAAATTTGATCACCTCACTCGCTGTACCCCTTTCCAGATCATTTATAAATATATTAAAAAGTACCGGTCCAAGTATAGATCCCTGAGGCACTACACTGTTTTTTTTCCACCGTGAAAACTGACCATTTAATCCTACTCTCTGTTTCCTGTCTTTTAACCAGTTTGCAATCCACAAAAGGACATCGCCTCCTATCCCATGCCTTTTTAGTTTTCTTAGAAGCCTCTCATGCGGGACTTTGTCAAACACCTTCTGAAAATCCAACTACACCACATCTACTGAATTCACCTTTGTCTACATGTTTAGTCACCCCGCTTCAAAAATACGTGGGAGAATTGTGAGAAGGCTTCCCTTGGGTAAATCCATGTTGGCTGTGTCCCATCAAACCATGTCTATCTAAATCAGTGGTTCTCAACCCTGTCCTGGGGACCCCCCCAGCCAGTTGGGTTTTCAGGATATCCACAATGAATATGCATGAGAGAAAATTTGCATGTTATGGAGGCAGTGTATGCAAATTTTCTCTCATGCATATTCATTGTGGATATCCTGAAAACCCGACTGGCTGGAGGGGTCCCCAGGACAGGGTTGAGAACCACTGATCTAAATGTTCTGTGATTTTATTCTTTATAACAGTTTCCACGATTTTTCCGGGCACTGAAGTCAGGCTCACCGCTCTATAGTTTCCCGGCTCACTCAAGAGCATGTGTTAATGAAAGAGAGAGCAGAACATTTGTGTGCAACAAACTTCCTTCTTCTCTTCCTTCCTTTCTTCCAGCTAAATCATGACAATCTCAGGCATCTGTTTTCCAGGAATGGAAAACAGAGGATTTTTAAAATTCCTTATGTGTTTTAATTATTGGGTGTTATCTAATGTGTCTATTTTGAAATATGTTATTGGTGTCAGAAAATTCTGTTTTCTTGTGGCTTTCAGAGGGTCGAGCCCTTGTCCATGGTGAGTTATAGTAGCCCTAATATCATATGGGTTCCAAGGGTTTGTTTTGCTTTTTTGCTGGGTTTTCTGGTTTGCACCACAGCATTGTATGTAAATATAACATACATATTATAAGTGATAATGTATCTCAGAAGTCTGTACTTTGAATATCCTTGTTCATATAAAATCTGTTATTATAAATGTATAATTTTTAATTGTGTGTAGGGAGGATTCGACAAGCTGGGATGGATGTGCAAGGCTGTAAGGTTTGCCTAGGATGCCTAACACCCCGGCCTTGGACATTGCTCTACAACCATTTGAGTGTCTTCTAACTCCTAATGTCATGCTTTGTGTAATGGGTAAGGGCACAGCTTTTCATTTGGCCATAGGTGCCAAATTGCCTGGCTATGGCTCTGCCATATCACCCCAATCTTGAGTGACCTCCACTGGTTACCTATCCTGTGGAGGATAAAATACAAAAATGTCTCTTTGGTCCACAAGCTGTTATCACTGAATGCGTTGCCATGGGCCAATGCTCTACTTAGGATATACAACCTAGGTAGACGACTTTGTTCCTCTCAAAAAGGATTACTCGATGTTCCTTCAATGCACCAGGCTTAGCTGTTAGTAAGAGATATTGTCGCATCTACATTATGGAACATCTTGCCATATGAAATGCAGATGTTGGAATGTACAAAATTTCAAGGCTATGGCTAAAACATTCATTTTTTGGCAAGCTTTTGTTGATCTCAAGGACATTCTGCATGAGCTGACTATCCTTGGACACCTAATTCTTGTTGACTTAAGAACTATCTGTGTATCTTGAGGTCTATCCTGACTGGACTTTTCTATACATCTGCCTTTGTTATGTTGTATCTGTTATTGATATTGTGTAGAGCTTAGGGCTCTGCGTAAGCCGCATGTAAATGAAATAAATAAATAATAAATGTGAGAAACAAAACAGCACCAACAGTAACATGAACAGCCCAAGACATAAAATTGGAGCTGAATCATACCAACACTCAGAGGAATACTCCATTGCTCCAAAAGAACGGCATGAATACCCCTTGACATCATGAGGGAGACAAAGCAGCCGAAAGAAAGATTCTGGATTCTAGTGTTTTCTGCAAGAAGATAGAATACCTGATATTTTGAAAGGGCCTCAGTCCAGATCTTGGGTCAATGCAAATGATCTTCATGTGCCTGTTCTTCTAAAAGATTCCTGGAGAAACATCTGATGGGACATCCAAAGGCCATCCCTGGAAGAGAGACTATCATGAGATTCTGCAGCCTGCCTATGGGGTTGCTCGGCTTCAGGGAAGCAAGTAGATTTCAATTCTTTCCGGTACTGTATTAATCCTGCCCCAGTTTACCCCAATTCCATTCTCCAACCCTCTACTGGTAAGACTAGATGAACTCTAGTCCACAATAGTTCATGCCTCAATAAACTGGTTGGTCTAGAGGGTGCCAACTGCCTCTATCATTTTAGCTTTATCAGACTAACATGGCTACCCCTCTGAAGATTGACTTTTAAGTCTCATCAGTTTCAATAAAAATAATTTTCATTTACAAAGTGCCTGTCATTCAAATGGGATCATTTAGGATTATTGAGGTCAATATTCAAAGCCATTTAGATGGATAATTCACAAGTTATTATCCATATAAATGGCAAGTTTAGCAATATTGTGCCATTATGCAGCTAGATTTTAGCTGGATAAGTAATTATTTATTTATTTATTTAGACATGTTATATACCGTCGTTCCATGTATAGAGCACAACGGTTTAGAAGGTGACATTAATAGTTATAAATTCAACAGACAAACATAAGCAAAAACAAAGCGAATGTTTACGATGTTGGTATTGTTATGTAGGTATTAATTTCCATGAATTTAGAGGCAAATGAAATTATGACAAATAAATACATAAGGCTAGGAGTGTTGGTAATCACAAATAAAATGGTAGTTTTCACATCTCAGTTTGAGGCTTGTTTGAGAATCATGCATTCTCTAATTTGATTTATTCTTCATGCTGCAATTATCATTTGTCTTTCTTGTCTTGTGAGTTCGTATATTCTGAGTTTTAAGTTAAATTATAAGCATTTATGAATAGCCAGGTTTTTAATTAACTTTTAAATTTCTTTCTATCTGCTAAGAGTCAGATAATAAAGGTATTCCGGGGGCATTCTGGGGTGCTCCTAAGTTATATCCATCTATCTTAGCTGAATTTCAATTCTTTCTGGCTAAGTAAGCCACATAACTTTAGACCTGCTTCAGAGCACTTCTAATGTTATCCAGTCCTATGTGGCTGCCGAATAACTGGCAACTTAACTGGATAGCTTCAAAAGATATCCAGTTAAGTAGCACTCCTTTGACTGAAAAAAAAATTTACAGGCCTCCCAGCCCAATTCCCATCTCCCACGATAAAAGTCGAACCTCCCACCCCCCTGCCCTGCTGGCCAGGATTCCCCAAAACCTCTCCAAATTTAAGCAGTAATGAAATACTCGATGCTGGCCCTCTCCCTCCCTAGTAAATACAAAAAACTATATATATTACTTCCTGCGTACCTTCCCCCCACCATACCACCTCCATGCTGCTACCCTGTCTCCAAAGCCCTCCCACCCATGCAATAGCTGAATCAGGCCCCCACTTTGAGCCCCTGGATTGCAGGACACTGCGATCTTGAGCACTTCCAGTGTTGCTATAGCAATAGCGCTGGAAGCCTCGGATCTAGGCCTGGGCATCAGCAACCAGAACCTGGCCTCAGGCTGACCCCCAGCATCAGTCTAAGCCCAGACCCAGGCCCTGGTAACCAGAACCCACCCTCAGCAGTGTACTAGTGTCAGACCCAGACTTAGGGTCTAAGTTTGTTCTTGGCCACCAGAATCTGGTCTTGGGCCGGGTCCTGATGTCGGGCCTAGGCTTCAGCAACCAGGACCTAACCTTAGTTCAGGCCCTGCCATCAAGCCTTTGCCTAGTCCCAGGCCAGGGACTCAGCAATGTGACCGAGCCTTGGCCAGGACCCAGTATTGTCTGGGCTTCAGCTTTGAGCCAGATCCCAGCTTCAGGCTGGTCCCTGACTTGTTTTTCTTTTACAGTAAAGTTAATGGGACCTTTCCCCATTGACTTCAATATAAAATGAAAAACAAGTGGAAGAAATGAACAAATTGAGGTGTCCATGAAATGAACCAAAACTAATTTTTTGAGGCTGCACATTTCTAATCTATGCAGAGATAATTTATGCACAGAAACAGAATGTTCACTAGCATTTAAATTGCTCTATTCCAGGAGGAAGATTTCAGGCCAATCTTAATTCTAACAAACCCCATCCTGATGTATGTTATTCTTGCTAGGTTCATTTTAAATGGTAGCAGCATAAATACGACAGTGCATTGAGATGCAAGTTCAAAAACTAGAACTGGTCTAAATTCCCTGCATGTGCTGGTATCTCCACATTTCATTTTCACTTGCTGCTCTAGGTCTTCAATAACTCAGTGAACCTTGACCTGTTGACTCCAGTTTCACAAAGACTGATTTGAAATAGGCCTTAAAAATCCAGGAATAGCTCAGCTGTTTCTTAGACCCTGAAGCCAGATGCTCACCATAGTTGTTCTTTCCCCTTGCATTTAATTCCCTCCCTCTAGCCAGGAAGTTCTATGGAGATTTTAACTTGTGCCTTTTTCAATCTCTGCACTACAAAGCACTTGAGCCTGAGTAATGGGAGGGAGTTTCCTCTGAGCTTGAAAAGAGGGGAGGGTTTACAATCAGTTGTCATACCCCCTTCAATATCCCTGTACAGCAAAGAGCAGGAACAGCTCCAGAGAGCTATAGATTCTTATACAGAAACTACAATTTAGCAGAATATCTCACCTTGGTCACACATGCATAGCATAGACAGAGCAGTGACATAGCCATGAGTGGGCCTGGGTGGGCCACCCATCCATTTAGCATTGCTTGGCAGCCCGAGTAGAAAGGCCCTTATGTAGGGTCCCCGTGAACAGGCCTGGCAATGCCAGGTGTGCTCACCCAGCACAGCAGCAGCCATAGAGGGGAGGCGGCCCAGGAGGCTGCCAGAGGACCCTTTCCCAACCATGACCAAAAATAGGAGGCCTGCAAGGCCACTGGTGGCTTCTGTCCCACCGATGGCTGGGAACAGAATGAGGCCTGGGAGGCTGCCAGTAGATCCCCGTCTCACCAGCAGTTGAAGAAAGAAGAGGTCTGAGAGGTTGCCAGTGGATCTCCATCTCACCAGTGGCCGAAAAGAGGAGCAGGCCCAGGAGGACGCCAGTGGACCCCATCCCACCGGTGGCTGAAAAGAGAATGCTGCCAGGAGAGAGCCCGTTCTCCTGCTCCACCACATGTGCCAGCCCTACACAAGTCATAACTCTTACAGCTAGCACATGTGCTATACTGATCATGACCAGCATAGAGGAAGTGCTGGGTGCAAGAGTTTTGAATAGCACAAGGGGCCAGCACACAAGGTAAAGCAGCAGAACAGGCTTTCCTTCTGCTCCCGATGGGGAGACTGCCTGGATTTTGTGTTTGTAAGTGAATGGGAGCCTGACTTTGTGTGTGTGTGTGTGTGCACGTGTGTGTGTATGTGAATGGGAGTATGCCTGGGGGTGGGGATTTTGGTGTGAATGGAAGCCTGCCTGGGTATATGTGTAAATGGGAGCCTGCTGTGTGGTGGAGTGGGGGAGAGAATAGGGGCCTGCCTAGGGGGGTGTATATGTATGTATGAGAGAGAACACGAGGAAGTGGAGAAGCTCTGTGTGTGGGTGCGAGAGAGAGAGAGAGAACATGTAGGAGTGAGACCCTGAGTGTGTGTGCGGGAGCGTATATATGTGTGGAAGTGGGACCCTGCATGTGTGAGAGAGTATGAGAATGGGAGCCTCTGTGTGTTTTGGAGTGGCAGTCTGCTTAGAGAGAGCCTGTGTGTGTGTAGGAATGTGAACTTGTATCTGAGACAGAATGTGAGAGCTTGTGTGTGTCTGTAAGGGAGAATGAGAGCCAGCGTCTGAGAGACAGCATGTGTGACTGAGAGTGAGAACCTATGTGTGTATGTGGGAGTGGGAATCTGCATTTGAGAGTGAGAACCTGGATGTGAGAAAGAGCATATGAGAGCGGGAGCTTGTGAGAGAGAGAGAGTGTGTGAGAGTGGGAGCCTGTGTGTATGTGAGAGAGAGCATGCACAACTAGAAGCCTGTGTGAAAGAGTACATGTGTGAGAGAGTCTGTGTGTGTGTGTGTGTGTGTGTATGAAAGAGGAAGGAAACAAGACAAGAGAGAGAGAAGAAACAGAAAGAATAAAAGAGAACCTGAAAAAGGAATTAGGAAAAGAGAGACAAGGGGAACAAAGGGACATGGTCCCAACTGATTAGAAAAATAAGATGTGTATATCATTTGCCTAGGTCTTTGTGCTCTAAATTCTAGCAGTTACTAACGCTTCCAATCGTTAGTGAGGTGCATAGGTGTCAAACATTGAAATGGGCGTTTTCTTGTATAACACCAAGATTGTGGAACAACTTCCTCTATATATACATTTGATAAATGATTATAAAAAATTAGGAAAATGTTGAAAACGCACCTTTTTAGATAAGCTTTTATGTGATGTTTTAATGTGTTTTTGTAATAAGTATACATTTTATTATTTATTTATTTAAAGGTTTTTTATATACCGATAGCCATTTCCACATCGTATCAGTTTACAGATAACGTATAACATGATAGAGAAAATACATGGAACAATTTGGTTACATAGCATGGTAACTGGGAGGGTACAAAAACATGGTATGCAGAGAGTATAAGGTGTTGAAGGGAAAATATATATGTAAATATAAATAGAACTATGTACACATTACAAGGTATGGTCTGAGAGGGTACAAGATGTTTATATAGTGGACTTGATAACTTATATGTATATTATATACTTGAAACTAGTCAAAGTCATGTAGCATGTTGTATTCCGCCTTGGACAATTTGTTTGGGAATAAATGTGGAATATTAAAACCTTGTACATTGTAAATAAATAATACAACAAAGGTAAAAAAAAATAAATTTTGACTTTCAGTGATTGAAAAATGCCATCTTTGGGAATGTGCATGTCTTATATTTTGCTGTTTCTTCAGGATCCCACTGTTCACAGAGTCTGGTTTCTCAGGCTTTCCATTTCAGTTTTGTATGAATGTTTATTTCTAATTTGTAGTCCCTCATTCTATATTGGATAAGGGTCTGTCAGTGTTGTGCATGTGTGACAGAGGTACAGTATTTTGGCTAGTGTGTAGTTTCTCTGTTAGGGATGTGAATCGTTTTTTAACAATTTAAATTATCGTCCGATAATTTTAAAATCGTCATTAATCGGTAAGGGACTCGATACAATAGGAATTCCCTCGATTTATCGTGAAAAATCATTAAATCGAGTACGGGAATTATTTGGGGGGAGGGCGGGAAAACCGGCACACCAAAACAACCCCTAAACCCACCCCGACCCTTTAAAACCAATCCTTTACCCTCCCCCACCCTCCCGAACCCCCCCAAAATGTTAAATTACCTGGTGGTCCAGTGGGGGGGTGGTCCCAGCGCGATCTCCCGCTCTCGGGCCATCGGCGCCATTTTGGCTACCACTGATAAAAATGGCGCCGATGGCCCGATAAAAAAAAACCCACCCCGACCCTTTACAAATTACCCCTTTGTTTCTCCCACCCTCCCGACTCCCCCAAAAACCTTTTACATGTACCTGGTGGTCTAGCGGGGGGTCCAGGAGCCATCCCTTCAATCATACCCTCGGTGCCGGTGCTGGACTGGTTTCAAAATGGCACCGATCGCCTTTGCCCTCACTTTGTCACAGGGAGCGACGGTCGCTCCCTGTGACAAAGTGAGGGCAAAGGCGATCGGCGCCATTTTGAAACCAGTCTGGCACCGAGGGTATGATTGAAGGGATGGCTCCTGGACCCCCCACTAGACCACCAGGTACATGTAAAGGTTTTTGGGGGAGTCGGGAGGGTGGGAGAAGCAAAGGGGTAATTTGTAAAGGGTCGGGGTGGGGTTTTTTTTTATCGGGCCATCGGCGCCATTTTTATCAGTGGTAGCCAAAATGGCGCCGATGGCCCGAGAGCGGGAGATCGTGCTGGGACCACCCCCCCACTGGACCACCAGGTAATTTAACATTTTGGGGGGTTCGGGAGGGTGGGAGAGCAAAGGGGTCATTTGTAAAGGGTCGGGGTGGGGGTTTTTTTATCTGCTCAGGCCTCACTAAAAAATTAACGATGTGAATTGGAATCGGAACCAATTCCAATTCACATCTCTAACGATCCGATTTTTTTCTCCCTCCATCCGAACCTGATCGTTAAAATGATCGGGCACACGATTCACATCTCTATTCTCTGTAGGGATTTGTAGCAGTTCGGCTTGATCTGTTTGCCCACTAGGTGGTGTAATAGTGTTCTGGGGCTTGGTGCAGTGCTTGCCTTTGCTGCTTGTTTGTAGATGAGGTTGCTGCTGTTTGACTCAGAGTTATTGCTGTTATGGTATGGTATGGCAAGGGTCTAGGCATTTGTCTTACTTCACAAAGTGCTCGGCATTGGACAGAGTTTGTTTTGCTGTCACTGAGGTGGCACCAGAATTTTAATATATATATATTTTTGGCATGTCCTAGTTCTGTTCTGCACTTGTTGCAGATCTTAAGTTCTTATGAAGATTATTATGATTATTGCTGTTTTATTGTACTTATGATAGTCTCTGCATTTTTGGAAAGAGGATTCATAAAAGAATACAATGATATTTGTTTTATTACATAATTAGATCTGATGTTTCTGTTAAACGTCTGTTACTTTTTACATGTTGAGTATTTATAAACTGCAATAAATATAAAATAAATTAATACAGATTAATAAGGTATTTTTTTAATGCTGGAAAGTGCTTGAAATAATAGAATTTAAATATTTTAAAGCATTACTCAAGATGAAACTTTTTAGAAATCCATTGTCGGGTGCACGCTAAGGCATTTTTTATCATTAGGAGTACAACAAATAGGGCCTAGACCTGTATGTCAACTGCCTGCCCATGTTAACCTTGGACTCCCCAAAAATTAATTTCTGGCTACACCACTGAGACGGACCCTCACCAAATATAGAATAAGGGTCTAAAAATTACAAATCAAACCGTGCAGACACAAGCTGAAATTGAAACCCCAAGAAGCCAGAATCTGCCATGCAGCACTGGAAAAATAAATACATTGCTGCTCCTCAATACTACTGCACCTCCACCCATATCCTGGCCTGTCCCTTCTAGATTTTGTAGGAGAAGACACAGTGACAGCGGTTTCATACAAACACAGCTGCTGCTTGAACCTGTCTTCTGTATGGTTCTCCTGGGACTGCACAGGCCATCTAGAGGCTATCACAGAACAGGTTCAGCATCTGACACTGGCAGCAGTGGCTTCCCTGCTGCATGGGCCATGTTTCCATCAGAGATTACAGTGTTTGGTTACTATTGTGACAGACCACATGAACAATATAGCCAACAAGGTTACCCATATAATATATTCAAAAAAAGAGGGAAAACCAAACAATCTTAAAAAGTGAAGGCTAGTAATGTGGTAAGAAAATAATTTTAATTAATAGTTTAATTAGAGTCCTGTTTTGATTTTTGAATTTTTCTATTATTGTCTTTTTATTTCTTTCACACTCTATACTTAATACTTAAGGTAGCAGCAAGCCAGACAGCGTGTTCAACTAACAGTGAACCGCCTGGTCTATTCAATCATCCACTTTGTTTCTTTTGTGTAACGTGCCAAAATGTGCCAAAAAATATCACTTTCAAAAGAATAACTTCTAATAATAATAATACTTTTGAAAGGAGCCTAACAAAACTCCAACAATTCCCAATTCCTGATGATGATTATGTCAAACAAAGCCTGACATGGCCGATGTTTCACTTAGCTAAACGCTTCATCCGGGCTCTATTAAAGGGAAATGATTCCATGTATAACTCGGACCAAAATGGCCTCACAAGTGCTTCAAACAGATCACAAAGATCTCAGCGTTTTTCCAAAAATCAAAACAGAAGAGGACTCTAATTAAACTATTAATTAAAATGTTTTTCTTACCACATTACTAGCCTTCACTTTTTAAGATTGGTTTTCCCTCTTTTACTGTTGTGACTGGTCATTGTGTAACCCTTTCTGTATTTTGTAGACTGAATAAAGAGGGCATACATTTCCCTGGGATAACTCTTCAATGTCCCAGACCTCTAACTCTTTCTTCCATCTCACAACTGTAGCCACTGGGGGGTTTTCCACAGGCAGGGAGGAGGTATACATCTCCGGAGCCCATGATGCAGTGGAAGAGGGGGATTCAAAAAACACCATTGACTACTTTCAAGCATCCTCTCAACCACATTTCAGGGATTCTCACTTTAGAAGTTAAGGCAGGATACACACATTGAAGCATAGCCAGCAAACAGGTAGTGGTGTTCAATAAAAAAAAGGTTTACTTCAATTTAAAAAACAAGATCCGTGCCAAAATGGAAACAAATCATTAACATAAATTGAAAACTAACAATTCCAAGGGCTGCAGTTTCTTTGTCTATGGTGCACCTCCTTCGAGATTTACTCCTCTGTTCTGACTCAGTGTTCAATATTCCCACCCTTTGAAGAGTGGGGACATTCTCCTTTTCCACAATTATAGGTAAGGGGGTGAAAAATGGAACAAAACCTACGGTCTCCAGTACTGTGTTCAGTTCTGGAGACCGTATCTACAAAGAGACAGAGACAAGATGGAAGCGGTACAGAGAAGGGCGACCAGAAAGGTGGAGGGTCTTCATCGGATGTCATACGAGGAGAGATTGAAGAATCTAAATATGTACACCCTGGAGGAAAGGAGGAGCAGGAAAGGAAAGGAGGAGCAGGGGTGATATGATTCAGACTTTCAGATACTTGAAAAACTTTAACGATCCAAAGACAACGACAAATCTTTTCCATCAGAAAAAAATCAGCAGAACCAGAGGTCACGAGCTGAGGCTCCAGGGAGGAAGACTAAGAATCAATGTCAGGAAGTATTTCTTCACGGAGAGAGTGGTGGATGCCTGGAATGCCCTTCCGGAGGAAGTGGTGAAGTCCAAAACTGTGAAGGACTTCAAAGGGGCGTGGGATAAACACTGTGGATCCATCAGGTCTAGAGGACGTGTATAAAGAGGCGGCAGCAAAACACTGCACGGAGCGGCAGTAGCCACAGAGGCATTCACGGAGCGGGATGTCAGTGGCCAGTGGTTGGTGTTCCACCTTCACGGAGTGGAAGGATGGAGGGCTGCCATCTCCAAATTAAAAAAACAAACAAAAAAAAACAAACCAGGGGTGGGTAAGAGTATGTAAAATTAACGGTGAGTTCATAGGCTATAGGTATTACCAATTATTAGGCTTATTCAATATTTGTTGATAGTTAATGTGGCTTTCAATGCATACTTCACTTTCAATGCATATCCAGCATAGCTCTCTGCTTCAACGGCAGGGGAGAAGAAAAAATAATACTTCACGCATATCCAGCATAGCTCTCTGCTTCAACAGCAGGGGAGAAGAAAAACAACCAATAAGGGCTGAATAACATAGTCTGGGTAAACAAATAAGTATGGGTGTAGCTTGCTTATTGCGGCGGTTACTACCCCTAACTAATCAAGCTTGATATTTCACTTGGATGCAGCTCCATCACTGCTCTCTACATTAATGATGGGGGTGAAAGGGAAATAGAACCAAAGGTTACTAAGAGCCAAGAGAAACAGATAAGTATGAGAAAAAAGTGTGAAGCTTGCTAGGCAGACTGGATGGGCCGATTGGTCTTCTTCTGCCGTCATTTCTATGTTTCTATGTTTCTACTCTATGGTTTCCACTTCCTTTATGGGGGACCATCTTGTTTGAAGGCATTTCCTGTTCTGTTATATATAGTTAGAATTTGCCTGCTTTCTTTATGAGCTTAATCCTATAATATAGCATGTACCTTCATGGTCTAAGAACTGAGCAACACGCTGAACTAGGAGAAGCAGAATGGGAGAAGCAGGCCAGGAAGGAGTAGCAAATAGAACAATGGAGCAAGGTGCTGAAGGCAAAAATTAAGGGCATTAGTTCAATGTAGCTATACTATCAGTCCTCTTGACATTCAGGGTAACCCAGCAGTGAGATTATTATTTTAATGATTAATTTTCCATTAATCTAGTGCCAGCTGTGAATGATATGGGCTTACAATGTACCTTGTTGTTGAGAATACCCTTTTACTAGGCATGCTGGTTGGTGGGTAGGAAAAGAAATGTTGGGCTGGTGAGTTCTGGCTGGACCACAGCTTTGTATGCCCAGTAAGCCAAAGAATCTGTGGCCATATTCTGAGTTAGCAAATGACTGAAATTTGTGCAGGGGTCTTTTGTGCTGAAGGGTATTTGGTTTCTGCTGCCATCTGCTGAAGCTATGGCCTGTATCAGATGAGCTCATTCTGTTGTGGCCATGGGAGAGGTGGTGACAGACAAAGGTGGGAGAGGAGGAAATGGTAGCTGACAGGGTGCTGCTTATGCTGACACTATTGTGTGAGGTACCCACTCTTTCCTCCACTGCATCCTCACTGCCCCTCTGCCTTTAAGCATTCTAGTCACCAGTTTCTCCTTCTAATATATTAGACTAGCCGTTAGGTCCGTTCAAACAGGCGAGATTCTATTGGTCAAATTGGCTAATCGGTCAAAGCCGCTCTCTTCTCCATAACTTCTTACCCTCCCATTTACTCACTCATATCCTCTTCCCTTTTCCTTCCATCACCTGTCATCTGCCCTTTCCTTCCCCTCTCACCTCATCCACAACCCCTTCCCTCTCCTTCAGCCCTCCTCCACTCCCTCATTTTCTCTTCTCCAGAACATCTTACCCTTCCCACCTACGCACTCGTATCCTCTTCCCTTTTCCTTCCATCCCCTCTCATCTTCCCTTTCCTTCCCCTTTCACCTCATCCACAACCCCTTCCCTCTCCCTCAGCCCTCCTCCACTCCCTCTTTATCTCCTCTCCAGAACATCTTACCCTTCCCACTTACTCACTCATATCCTCTTCCCTTTTCCTTCCATCCCCTCTCACCTCATTCACAACCCCTTCCCTCTCCCTCAGCCCTCCTTCCCTCCCTCTTTTTCTCTCCTTCAGAACATCTTACCCTTACCACTTATGCACTCATATCCTCTTCCCTTTTCTGTCCAACCCTCTCATCTTCCCATTCTTCCTCTCTCACCTCATCCACAACCTCTTCCCTCTCCTGATGTGGTTGCACCAATGGTGGCAGCAGCTCGGGTCCCTCACTGTTGCTGCAAGATGCCGGCTGCTCGCCTACCACCCCAGGGTCCTGTTAAGCGCGGCCCCGTTCTCCCTGGATGGCGCAGACACGAAGATAGGAGGTCTCCGGGGGTCTCTCTCTCTTGCACACGCCTCACCACCGGGCTCGTTGCTGGCCCGCCCGACGCTCGGATACCACCATCACTGCTCCTCCCTGCCGCTTCGCTACGAGCATATTGTCCCCCTCAGCCCGGCCCACATCACTCGGAGCCCGCAAAACGGCACGCCATGTTGTCTGACCGACGTGCTCTCTCGTCCGTGCATGCACAGCTCGTCGGGCAGAGCCGCTCTCTACTGCGCATTTGCGGCACATCGGTCCCAGTTCCCTTATGGGTATGATTGTGGAACCAAAGTTCAATACTCTTTTTCACCCATGGATTATCAGCATGGCTAGCATGTAAGGATCTAGCTAGGCAAGGGGTTTGAGCCTGTTTTCCAATTGCAGCCATGAGAAGTCCAGCAACACCTCTGGTTTCAGTCCCTTTTCCTGCCAGAAATTAACTTCTCCAAGATATTGACTATGGAGATGACTTCTCCCAGGATGTCTCTTGTTAACCTTAAATCTTCTGTGCCATCCTTGAAGGGCTTCAGGACTTGTACCACCTGCATTGTGCATATCCAATCATGATGCCCCTTGGGGCAATCCTCTCCTTTCTTGGTTTCCAGACACAACTCATGAAGGCTGTCTGTTGCTCCACTAATCTTGGCAGCATCAGATAGGTGAATTTCTGCCTGTTGCCTAGATACTGAATATACTGGTATAGGGGCACCACCACTGCTTCCTGTGTCCCAATCCTCATGATATGGTGAAAATTCCCCATGATTTTTCTTCATCTCTTTGTCAGTTCATTTAGGACTAAGCTGCTGCATTTTTTCACCTCCATCCCCAGGATGTTCCTTACCACTAAGCGCAACAAGTGTGTAAGGTATCAGATCTCTATAGCCCCCATCTTCTACTGCCTTTTTCATGTTACTGCCACATCCTCTGTATTGCTGCTATGATATAGACTGAGATATAACTCTATTCCATCACCTGGGGATGCACAGCCCACCTGTACCTTCTAGTCGACCTCCACTAGAGCTTCTGCCTGTTTCTGGCTCATCCATCTGCCACCAGTGTGCCATTAGGAGAGGTAGGCATGTGTATCATTCTGGCTCATCCAAACTTCATTGGTGAAATGGATTGTACTCCCTTCCACCTTGGCCAGCTGTACCTGTATCCGAAAAGGGTACTGAGTGTACAGAGTGGGGTTCACAAGCTTACTGAATTTTGTCCTGGAGGGCACGTTGTAATTGAGGGTTAAGAGATATAGCAATTGCTTAAATCTTTAAGCGACTGCTGTATCTCCACCACTTGCAAGGTCAAGGCAATCATTTCTCCCATGCACCATTTCACTACCTTTGCTGCTGCCTCCCTTTTATGCAGGATAGTGATGCAGACCACCCTATCTGCTTCATGGTGGTTTGATGCTGAAATGGATGTGGCGGGCTGCTTGCTTACCATTTCACTGGGGGAAGGAGTCTGGTAGGTTGGCTTGGGATCTACATTTTTCCTTTTCTGTGGTTTTTTTGCTCTTACTGCTGCTGCTTTGAGTGGAAAATAGAGTCCCAAGAATAGTACCAGGAGCCTCCCCTGAAGCCAACTCTAATGGGTGTTTTTGCAAATGACGCTGCATGCCACTGTTTGAATGATGACCCAGTACCTTTCCTGTACAGATGACCTTCCAACCTCTATGGATTCTGCAAAATGCTGGACCTCCAGAACTCAAAAGTGCCTCCACACTTCTGATGTCTTTCTGATCCAAGATGAGAGATTCTGCTAGCATGTAGTGTATGTGTTGGGATCTATAGCAATAGGGTTTGTTTCATTTCCCCAGTAGGTACTGTATTAGTATTCTGGGACCCAGTGTAATATTTACCTGTGCTTTTTCACAGGTAGGGTTATTGTTTTTTTGAGTCCTTGGTGTTATGTCTTTTTTGCGGGGTTTTGTGTCAGTTCATAATACGTCTGGCAGTGGAAGGTGTTTGTGCTGCGTTCCAGGCGCTCAAGGCAGCGGCCATGGACGTCAGAAGGTAGCGGGGCTTTCCGACCATGGATGTTGGTCAGAAAGAAGCGGGAACGTCCATGGTCAGAGGCCCCGCTACCTTCTGACGTCCATGGCCTGCCTGCGGCGGAGGGACGCTGCCTTGAGCACCTGGAACAGTTGGTTGGCCGTACGACATGGAAGGTAGCGGGGCCTGCCTGTGACCATGGATGTTCCCGCCTCTTTCTGACCAACATCCATGATGCGGACGTTCATTTTTCAAGATGAAAAATTTGGAATTTGTTGCATTTTCAGAGACCACGCTAGCTAGCTATATACCCCGCTAATTTCGAACATCCAATCAACCATTCCAGGCTCTCAAGGCAGCAGCCATGGACGTCAGAAGGTAACGGGGCTTTCCGACCATGGACGTTGGTCAGAAAGAGGCGGGAATGTCCATGGTCGGAGGCCCCGCTACCTTCTGACATCCATGGCCTGCCTGTGGCGGAGGGACGCTGCCTTGAGCTCCCGGAACGGTTGGTTGGACGTACGACTTGGAAGGTAGTGGGGCCTGCCTGCGACCATGGACGTTCCTGCCTTTCTGACCAATGTCCATGGCACGGACATTAATTTTCAAGATGAAAAGTTTGGAATTTGTTGCATTTTCAGAGGCCACACTAGCTACATACCCCGCTACTTTTGAATGTCCCAGGCGGGAACGTCCATGGCGTGGATGTTAATTTTAAGATCGATGAAAACTTTGGACTTCGTCACATTTTCGAAATGACAACTCCTGTTCCATGGAAATGTTGCGACCATCGGTCTTCGACGGCTTCGCCCCGTCTACCTCTCACTATTTGTGGTTCCTCCCGCTCACCTCGGACTACTGGCTGCCGTGGCGTCTGTTTGCCATCCTCTCCGGCGTCCCCGGACCGGCTTTGGTGCTGCCTCCCACCATGCTTCTCCAAGGTACCTTAGGGCGCACATGCACGCAACCCTCATCTTTAATTCCACGTTGGAGAAAACCTCAGGGACGTTCCCCTGATTTGACGTCACACGGCCTGGATATTTAAGCCTACAGTATTTGATAGTTCATCGAGTTAGCAACTGAACCCTTACGGATGGTATTCACTCTCCGTACCGAAGCTGCTCTGCCACTCCATCGCTATCTGGAACTCTTACACCCTTTGGGGTTACTAACGGGGTACCCGCTCCTCGGGGGCCTCTTCTGCTTCTTTCAGGTGCTATCAGGAAACCGGTACTCACTCCTCGAGGGCCCATGTTCCCTAAGTCGCTGCCTGCATCTTCAAACCCTTCTACTTGGAAGACTTCACTAACAGTTTCCATCTGGGAGTACAACTATCATCTATTCCACAGTACTGCTTCACTGGAACCAGGTACTCGCTCCTCGAGGGCCTGCCCTCTGTTCTGGTGCCAGACCTCTCATCTAGTGGAATCTCTGTCACTGCTACGTGAGTACAATACAACTGAGTCTCTCTGCTTTAAGGGATCAGGTACTCGCTCTTCGAGGGCCTGCTCTCCCTGTCTCGGAGCTTCTCCTAATTCTACCTGGGACTCTGAATGCTTCTTATCATGTACTCATAACTCAGTGTCTTTCTATTACAGCACAGCCTAGCAGACGATTCGCTGTTCCAACATTCTGTGGGAGACCTGCCCAGCTGGGCTAAACATCTACTACTCACTACTGCCACCTCGGTGGTTTCCAAAGCTGTTTATAAAAAAGTTCAATTCTGTGTTTGTGTGTCCAGAGTCTAGCCTGACACTGTGGTCCCTCATGGGACTGCCCCCCGTGGGCGTGGTCAGTTGCCTCAGTGTCCAAGGATCCACCCAAACATCAATAACCATAACAGGAAATGACATGTATGGAAAAGCAGCGCACCCTGGATACTGTATAGATGTTCTATAATATCCTATACAGTAAAATCGATAGCAAACTCCAACCGCACTTTAGGCGCACCTTTGACACGCCTTTGGTGCCGCTTGGATTTGTGTCTAATTTGAATACTGAATCATGTGGATTGAGAAACAAAATGTGCATGCGTCAAAGGAGTGGGTGCTGGACACAGCCGCACTTTATTTTACGCGTCGGTACTATATCGGCCCGACTGTGAGGTGACGCCAGAATTTGAAAATATCTTTTTGTATGATGAGTTGTAAGGGAAACATCCAAGGTTCATTGTTGGGTGAATTTCTGTGGATGCACAGTGTCATACAGAACTGGAGGTTCAGGATTTATATTGACATTCTGCCCCTTCCTGTATACATTCCAGAATTCACTCTCATAGCCATGTAGAATTAATTGAATGAGGCTATCAAATAATTTGAATAGCAGTTTTACTAGAAGTGTGAAACTGGACAACTTTTTTTTTTTGTTGTAATTCGAAATAGCAGATACATGGTCCAGTGAACAGCCCTGGATAAGTGTTAACTGTTTAATTCCCTCCCACCCTGCCCTTCTACCCACCTACCCCTGGATTTATTTTTCTGGTATAGTCTGCCTAAACACATAATTGGTAACAAAATAAATTGGAAATTTGGTAATTCCTTAGGTGTTATCCATCAAATAAATTTACCAAAATGAGGACTATCCAGTGCAACTATTGTGGAGCCTTTATTCTGAGGGAATTCATCTGGAAACTTAGGGCTTGCCCCATTTGTTCAGAACTCTCTTCCTTGAAAAAGGAGCTGGCTGAAGTTAAAGCTGAATTAGCTGTAATAAAGAAAGTTTCACCCACTTTACAGTATTCAAGAATTAATTCCCCATTACCACAGAAAAACCAAAAGTCAAGAAAAAAGGGGTTTACAGTGGGCTCAGGTAGGATAAGACCTGTGACCCACAGACACCCGTTCTTCACAACTGTGCAGACGTCTAACCCCCACTCACACAAGGCATTAAGGAACCCAAAAAAAATGGGATTACAGTAGGCTCTAGTAGAATTAGACCTGTGATGCGGAGACACCCGCTATTTCAAGTGACACAAGTATAAAACGCCTTCTCTGTATTAGATAATAAAGAAGCTCATGTGAAAGAGATTGAAGTGTTATCTGAAAAGAAAGAAAAAACCCAATGCATACAGAAATTCCATAATACAATCAGTAACCAAAGGAAAAAGCTCATTGTGCTGGGTGACTCTGTCATCAGAGGCACTAATCTGGGAACTCTTTTGAGGGAAAAACTACAATTAAAAGCCTCCCAGGATCATTGGCCAGCAGAAATGCTATTCAGATAATCAAAGCAATCAAAGAAGAAAGCAAAGACTCTAAAGTTGATATTATCATCCATCTGGGAACCAATGGCCTTGCTAGAAACAGCATCCAAGCGGTACAGAGAGATTTCCAGTCTCTAGCGAAGGAGATTAGTTACATGGTGACAACCATTGCCTTTTCAGAAGTGTTACCTGTTCATGGAAAGGGGAAGGAGAGGCTAAGCCATATTAATAACTTCAATGTATGGCTCAAATCCTGGTGTAAGGAACAAGGTTTTGATATATTGGGGGTTGGGGCCGTGTATGGAACAGTAAAAAGCTCTTTGTCAAAGATGGCTTCCATCTATCTGTGGCTGGAAAAAGGATCCTAAGAGATAAATTCAAATCCTATGTCATAAGGCATTTAAACTAGATGCCGGGGGTGGCAGAAGGAAATTAGAATGTCACCCCTCAAATACAAATGCAATGGAAAAGGGTGAAGTGGATAACAAAACTCAGCTAAATAAGTCACAAAAGGAGTCCAAGAAAAACAGTAACCTGAACGAGAAAAGCTGGAAAGCTTTGAGCACAAATGCTCATAGTTTGGGCAATAAAATCCCAGATCTGCAAGTCCTAATGGTGCAGGCGGACTTGGACATTGTTGCTGTCACGGAGACGTGGTTCATGGAATCTCATGATTGGGATGTGGCCATACCGGGCTATAACTTATTAAGGAAGGACAGAGAGGACAGAAAAGGGGGAGGAGTGGCTCTTTATGTCAAAAACAATATCCAAGCATCTGAGCTGCAAGGAAGATGAGGCAAAGAAGAAGCACTATGGGCAGACCTAAAAAAAGATGATGGGGCATCCATTTTTATTGGAGTGGTTTACAGGCCTCAAAATCAAATGGAAGAACTTGACAGAGATCTGGTTGAAGACATTCAAAAGATGGGAAAATGGGGAGAAATGATTGCTGGAGATTTTAATCTGCTGGATGTAGACTGGAGAATCCCTTCTGCAGAATCTAACAGTAGTAGAGAGATAGTGGCTGTCTTGCAAGAGGCTCTGTTCAAACAAATAGTAATGGAACCCTTGAGGGAGGGAGCTATACTCGATTTAGTGCTCACTAACGGAGATAATGTCTCTAATGTCCAGGTGGGTGCCCACCTAAGCACCAGTGATCATCAAATGGTATGGATACAGAAAAGTTGCATGAAGACCCAAGTTTTGCAGTTCAAAAACATGGACTTTGTTGACATGGGGAAGTACCTGGAGGAAGAACTAGAAGGCTGGGAGAACAAGAGAGATGTGGAACAACAGTGAGCCAAACTAAAAGGAGTGATTACCAAGGCAACTAATCTATATGTTAGAAAAGTAAAGAAAAGCAAGAAAAAAATGAAACCTATCTGGTTATCAAAGGAGGTGGCTGATAAAATAAAAGCTAAAAGAAAAGCATTTAAGAAATATAAAGGATCCCAAAGGGAGGATCACAAGGAAGAATATTTGGTGGAACTGAGGGAGACAAAGAAAGTAATCAAGAAAGCAAAAAGTCAAGTGGAAGAAAGGATTGCCAAAGAGGTAAAGTAAGGTGGCAAAACATTTTTCAGATACAGAGAAAGGAGAAAAGTCCAAAGTGGTATAGTGAAATTGAAAGGTGAAAAGGATCAATGTGTGGAGAGAGACAAAGAAATGCCAGAAATACTAAACGAATACTTCAGTTCGGTGTTCACTAAAGAGGACCCTGGAGAAGGACCGTCGCTAGTTAACAAGAAACTGAAAGGGAGTGGAGTAGATGAAACTCCATTTACAGAAGAGAATGTATGGGAAGAGCTAGGAAAACTGAAAGTGGACAAAGCCATGGGGCCTGATGAGGTCCATCCCAGGATACTGAGGGAGCTCAGAGATGAGCTGGCGGGTCTGCTGTGTGACCTGTTCAATAGATGCCTAGAAACGGGAGTGGTGCCGAATGATTGGAGAAGAGCGGTGGTGGTCCCGCTTCACAAGAGTGGGAGCAGAGAGGAGGCTGGTAACTACAGACAACTTAGCCTCACCTCGGTGGTGGGAAAAGTAATGGAGTCGCTGCTGAAAGAAAGAATAGTGAACTATCTACAGTCAAAAGAATTGCTGGACCAAAGGCAGCATGGATTCACCAGGGGAAGGTCCTGTCAGACAAATCTGACTTTTTTGATTGGGTGACTAGGGAATTGGATCAGGAAGAGCGCTCGATGTCATCTACTTGGATTTCAGCAAAGCTTTTGATACGGTACCGCACAGGAAGCTTGTGAGTAAAATGAGAAGCTTAGGAGTGAGTGCTAAGGTGGTGGCCTGGATTGCAAACTGGTTGACGGACAGAAGACAATGTGTGATGGTAAATGGAACTTACTCTGAAGAGACAATGGTGTTAAGCGGAGTGCCGCAAGGATGGTGTTGGGACTGGTCTTGTTCAATATCTTTGTGAGCGACATTGCGGATGGGATAGAAGGTAAGGTTTGCCTTTTTGTGGATGATACTAAGATCTGCAACGGAGTGGACATGCCAGAAGGAGTGGAGAGAATGAGATGGGATTTAAGGAAGCTGGAAGAGTGGTTGAAGATATGGCAGCTAAGTTTCAATGCCAAGAAGTGCAGAGTCATGCATATGGGGTGTGGAAATCCGAAAGAACTGTATTTGATGGGGGGGGGGGGGTGTGAAGGGCTGATGTGCATGGAGCAGGAGAGAGACCTTGGGGTGATAGTGTCTAACGATCTGAAGTCAGCGAAACAATGTGACAAGGTGATAGCTAAAGCCAGAAGAATGCTGGACTGCATAGAGAGAGTAATATCTAGTAAGAGAAAGGAAGTGATGATCCTCTTGTACAGGGCCTTGGTGAGGCCTCACCTGGAGTACTGTGTTCAGTTCTGGAGGCCGTATCTCCAAATGGACAGAGACAGGATGGAGGTGGTCTAGAGAAGGGCGACCAAAAAGGTGGATAGTCTTCATAAAATGACTTATGAGGAGAGATTGAAGAACCTAAATGTGTATACCCTGGAGGAGAGGAGGAGCAGGGGGTGATATGATATAGACTTTCAGATACTTGAAAGGTTTTAATGATCCATGGTCAACAACAAACCTTTTCCATTGGAAAAAATCAGTAGAACTAGGGGTCACGAGTTGAAACTCCAGGGGGAAAGTCTCAGAACCAATGTCAGGAAGTATTTCTTCACGGAGAAGATGGTGGATGCCTGGAATGCCCTTCTGGAGGAAGTGGTGAAGACTAAAACTGTGAAGGATTTCAAAGGGGCATGGGATAAATACTGTGGATCCATAAAGGCTAGAAGATTGGAATGAAGAGAAGAGCCATGGGGGTGGCTTACTGGAATGGAGGCTACTACCTGGTGATTACTACCCTTACTCAATAAGCCTTCATACGGTTAATGAAACTCCAACATTGCTCTCTGCTTCAACGGTGTTGCATTCGTGCCTGCTCTTAGCCCTCGCTCCACCCTCTCTACTTGTGTGGCGACTCCCTCCGGGTCTGAGGGACGGCTTGCTGCCGAGGCGTCTCCCTACCATGTCTCTCTGGAATCCCCGGGCTGGTCTGATGCTGCGGATCCGCCATGTTCCTGATGAGGTAAGGGCGTGTGCGCTCCAGAGTTTGTACCGGCAAGGGCGCGAACCTCGGGGGCATCCCCCCGTAGTGATGTCATCCGCCTCCAACTTAAAAGGTCTTGGCTTACAACTACAAATTGAGTTAGCAAGGAGAATTCTTTCTCCGCTGCTCTGCCTCCACAAACTTACCTAGGGGTACCTGCTCCTCGGGAGCCCCGCTCTCTCTTCTTGATTTCAGATTGCTAAGACGGGATCCGGTACTCACTCCTCAAGGGCCTACGTCCCTGAATGCTCAGAAGACTCTTTACTACCTGTAAGCGATCGCAGACGTGAATACTGTGAGTTCTATTACAGATAGAAATCGGTACTTGCTCCACGAGGGCCTATGTTCCTTATCTCCGAAGACTCCCTTCTAAGACATTATCACAGGTACGGAGATCGTGAGTCATTATTGTAGATTGCAGATAGGAACCGGTACTCACTCCAAGAGGGCCCATGTTCCTAAATGCACGCAAGGTGCACAATTGTGCACCCCTTTCCACATGCCGACCCCGGATTTTATAACTTGCGCATATCCGTAAATTACACCGCTGCAAGCGATTTTCTAGATCCTCCAGCTTTTCTGCAAGGATCGTGATTTTGGCTTGTGCTAATTATTGTTGCACCATCAAAGTATTAATAGCATCGGCATGGTTATCTACCCACAAGTCAAGCTCATTCACATGAGTTCTAAGGACTGCCACGTTGTCGTGCACCT
This sequence comes from Rhinatrema bivittatum, assembly GCF_901001135.1. Taxonomy (NCBI): domain Eukaryota; kingdom Metazoa; phylum Chordata; class Amphibia; order Gymnophiona; family Rhinatrematidae; genus Rhinatrema; species Rhinatrema bivittatum. The sequence goes on along the minus strand of NC_042631.1, from coordinate 40,077,407 downwards.
CCGACATAGACGCCAAAAGGTCAAGCTTGTGTTAAGAACATAAGAACATAAGAAAATGCCATACTGGGTCAGACCAAGGGTCCATCAAGCCCAGCATCCTGTTTCCAACAGTGGCCAATCCAGGCCATAAGAACCTGGCAAGTACCCAAAAACTAAGTCTATTCCATGTAACCATTGCTAATGGCAGTGGCTATTCTCTAAGTGAACTTAATAGCAGGTAATGGACTTCTCCTCCAAGAACTTATCCAATCCTTTTTTAAACACAGCTATACTAACTGCACGAACCACATTCTCTGGCAACAAATTCCAGAGTTTAATTGTGCGTTGAGTAAAAAAGAACTTTCTCCGATTAGTTTTAAATGTGCCCCATGCTAACTTCATGGAGTGTCCCCTAGTCTTTCTACTATCCGAAATAGTAAATAACCGATTCACATCTACCCGTTCTAGACCTCTCATGATTTTAAACACCTCTATCATATCCCCCCTCAGTCGTCTCTTCTCCAAGCTGAAAAGTCCTAACCTCTTTAGTCTTTCCTCATAGGGGAGTTGTTCCATTCCCCTTATCATTTTGGTAGCCCTTCTCTGTACCTTCTCCATCGCAATTATATCTTTTTTGAGATGCGGCAACCAGAATTGGACACAGTATTCAAGGTGCGGTCTCACCATGGAGCGATACAGAGGCATTATGATATTTTCCATTTTATTCATCATTCCTTTTCTAATAATTCCCAACATTCTGTTTGCTTTTTTGACTGCCGCAGCACACTGAACCGACGATTTCAATGTGTTATCCACTATGACACCTAGATCTCTTTCTTGGGTTGTAGCACCTAATATGGAACCCAACATCGTGTAATTATAGCATGGGTTATTTTTCCCTATATGCATCACCTTGCACTTATCCACATTAAATTTCATCTGCCATTTGGATGCCCAATTTTCCAGTCTCACAAGGTCTTCCTGCAATTTATCACAATCTGCTTGTGATTTAACTACTCTGAACAATTTTGTGTCATCTGCAAATTTGATTATCTCACTCGTCGTATTTCTTTCCAGATCATTTATAAATATATTGAACAATAAGGGTTCCAATACAGATCCCTGAGGCACTCCACTGTCCACTCCCTTCCACTGAGAAAATTGCCCATTTAATCCTACTCTCTGTTTTCTGTCTTTTAGCCAGTTTGCAATCCACGAAAGGACATCGCCACCTATCCCGTGACTTTTTACTTTTCCTAGAAGCCTCTCATGAGGAACTTTGTCAAACGCCTTCTGAAAATCCAAGTATACTATATCTACCGGTTCACCTTTATCCACATGTGTTGCTTCATATCTTCTCTGAGTTCCATAAACCAGCCCCACAATTCTTCTCTTGATAGTAAATCTGTAGATCCTCTACTTAGCGGGGGCACGGATGAGGCGCCATCAAGATTCAGCACACTGGGTTCATCTGCGGCCTGCTCTCTCCCATCAGCCAGAATCTCTGTGGCAGGCTTGCTGAATGAAAATGGCTTCAAATCCATTTTTTGCATTTCGCTGCCATTCAGAACGAATACAAGACAGGTTGATTGAAAACCTGCCAGAAGATATGCGGTATGGATTGTGAAAAGAGCTGAGCAAATCAGTCGGGGGAGAGGAGCTCATCGATCAGACATCCATCTTGGTCAATTGCGTTTTAGTGCCCCAAAACTAACCAGCTCTTTAAAAATTATGCAGAAGACCCTTTGGACTTTCTTATTAAGATTTTTTTGTAGCCAATTTTAAAGCAGGGGGCCATGCTATGGAGGTGGGTGTGATATGAAGCAATGCCATTTTGGCTCTCCTCCCCCCCCCCCCCCCTCATATCTTCTTTCTAGATTGCCTGTGATCTTAAGCATTAGTACAAGAAGGATGAGCTGGAGAGGCACACAAATGCATTGGCTCCTGGGCTCCAGAGACCCTCAGTATGCCACTGGAGACAGCATTACTTCTTGTAGGGCTCTAGTTGCTTTATATATCTAATTTGTCCCTCAGGGATTGAGGACCAGAGCTAAAAAGGGTCTTATGAGCTAATGAGATTACTTTAAAGGAGATTCTGTAGGCCACTGGGAGCTGATGAAGTTTCTTCCAGAGCAGAGGACGCAATGATTGAAAAGTTTCATATCCATTGGGGTTGTAGGTGCTGTGTTTATTTTCCAGTCCCAAAAACAAAACATCACAGTAATCCAAATGCCCTGATATTAGGGCATGGATAACCATAGCTAAATCCTTATTGGATAAGTAGGAATAAAGGTTGCAAATAGTCTACAGCTGCCACAAGGATGACCTACCAGAGAATTAATATATATTTCTAGGTGTAAGTTCGGAATCTAATATTACTCCTATACTTTCACTTTTGGTTTATCCAGTAGTTAGATGCTTCCCAAAACCAGGTAGATGGAGAAAAATCCATATTTGCTTTCCTGACCTAAAAAGATTCTATCTTTTGTGAGTTTAACAATTGTTTATTTTCAACCAACCAGTTTTGAGCAAAGAACAGACAGTTTTAAAGTCAAGATAGCCTCTCTGCGTGATCCATGATCACAGAAAATCTGGATGTCATCTTCATAAACCACATATCAAAAATTCCACGTTGTTGATTAAATTATGTCAAAGTCAGTTCCCATGGATTTGAAACATTGTCTGCTATCTGGACTTGTGTTCTACTAAAAAAAGAAAAATACCACCCTCATTCACCTACAAAACCAAGAGCTAATATTTGCTCAATCAAAATATTGTGATCAGTGGTATCAAAGGCAGGTAAAAGAGATTGAACAATATTACCGCTGAGTCCTTTTCTGCATCTACCACTCTTCTAAAGCCATCCATCAGTTCTACCAATGGGGTCTTCATCCCATGACTGTTCCAAAACCTGATTGATAGGGATGAAAAAGATTATTCGCCTCAAGCCATTGGCTTAGTTATATAGCTGCCAGCCTTTCAATAAACTTAGCTAAAACAGTTAGGTTAGAATATGGCCTTTAATCAAAAGCTGTGCATCTATATTAGATTTTGTAAGGACTGGGCATACAACAGATTTGTTTAGTTTAGTTTAGACTGACTTCTTTAATTTAAGGATGAATTAATATTTTTCAAAGAGCATCCTAACATATATGTTAAGGTCTTACTGCATAATACTTTATTTTTAGCATGTGGAACACAGCCTTAGTATCAACACTAACGTTTATTCCGTAGGTCCCTAATAGTTAGCCACTCAGTGGTAGTACATTTTCAAAACCACGGATCTAGCCAGTTAACTAGCTGACTAGATCATTTTGAATAATGCCCTTCTCTTGGGGCTGGGTTAGTTCTTCTAGCAATGTTTAAAAGTTAAAAATTAAGGGGTGAATTTTTAAACCACAGGAGGATCTTGTAATACCCGCAAATCTGCAAGCATATTTTCAATGACAAACTTCCTAGGCACTTTGAAAATGTGTGGCTGGCTCCACAAGTACTTCAGCACCTATGGTCTTTCCACTCGCTTTTCAGCAAGAGACATAAGAGCAAAAGAAAAACGTTTTGTCTTTAAAACGCAAAGTTGTTGCCTTGAATGCTGATCTTCATGTGCTAGGCCAGGTGCCGGATTGAATCTCTGGAGAAATATTATTGTTTCTGGAATTCAAATCAATGTCAGACTTTTTAACATGAAGAATTCCACAGTTTCTGAGTTTAGGGTTTGTTTTATTGCTCACTCCCTTGCATTTTTGGTTTGATTATATTTTGTGTGTTTGAAAAAGTTTGATGCTTTATGAATCTCATATGTAATTGTCGGCTTAGCATGAACTATGAATATTATTACATTGCACTTAAGATTATTTATAGTTTTGTTTCATACCCATAATTATAGGTAAGTTATATTTTTTTTCTTCAACATAATCTTAAAAACTATTTATAAAAATCAAAAATAGAAGAAAGTCACTTGAAGGCCTTGATTTTCCAAAGGTATGCCTTAAGAATATATGGTGATTTGCCCCTTTTCACTTTGCTGGAATGGTATCACATCATCTATCTACTACTGTAGTACAATCTCCATTTTCTAATAAATAGGTGTGGTCCATACCATGCATAATATATATGCTTCTCCTATTAGGCATACACTGTGTAAGCTATTTTACCACTGCAAACCACAAAATAAACCATTCATTTTGAAGGCAAACTGTAATACGTACATTGTTGATGCACTCCACCCAAGTCCAAAATAAATATTGATTCTGAGGTTGCATGCCTTTAGCAAAATATATTCTCAGAAAATTTTTCATAACTGAATACTACAAGAATATCAGATCTGGCAAGTTGTATAATGAATGTTAACACTGGTATTTTAAAGAAGTGGATTAAAAGGTAAGAGGCAAAAGGTTAGCATTCATAAACTACAGAAGGTTGCAGAAAGGGGAAGATGGGCAGCAACATCTGGAGAAGCTAAGAGATGCTGGGAAAGTAGTCAGGAAAGCGAAGTTGCAAATGCAAGAAAAAATAGCTAATACAGTAGAAGAGGGAGACAAAACCTTTTTTTTTTTTTTTGAGATATGTTAGAGCAAAGAGAAACTGCAAAAGTGGGATTGTATGACTCAAAAGTGAAGTGGAGGAACATGTAGAGTTTGATGAGGAAGAAGTAGAATTGCTTAATAAATATTTCTTTTCAGTGTCCACTGAAGAGGACTTGGAGTCCACAAACAACTGCCATAAATCAGAATAGAAGTAAAGTAGACCTCAGTTTTCAGAAAACTGTTCACAAGGAGTTAGCAAAACTAAAAGTAGATAAAGCAGTGGGGCCAAACAGGATATATCTGAAATATTGGGAGGACTTAGGGAAGTTCTTGCAGCATCACTCTCTAACTTTTAGAGTCAGGAATGTCTCCAAAGGACTGGAAACAGCAAGTGATGTTCCTCTTCATAAAAGAGGAAGTAAGGGGAAGTCAGAGAACTACAGACTAGTTAGTCTGACCTCAGTGGATTCCTTAATGGCATCACTGCTAAAACAGACGGTAGCAGAGTTTCTGAAATCCAGTGGATTACCAAATCCAAAGCAATATGGTCTTACCAGAGCTAGGTCTTGTCAGAGAATCAATTTCTTTGACTCAGTGACCAGACAGATCATGAGAAAGCACTATATGTTCAAGGCCTTTGACATGGTTCCGCCTAGGTGAGTTATAAACAAACTCAGCATCCTAAGTATGGGCCCTAAAGTGACTGGGTTAGAAAGTGGCTGAGTGGGAAGTGACGGAGGATAGTGGTAAAGTTCTCACTGAGGAAAGGGGAGTTACTAGTGGTATGGGCGTGATTGGTACTCATAAGCAATATTGTGGAAGGGCTATAAAGAAAGTTTGTTTTTTGCAGCTGTTGCCAAATACTGCAGCATGATAGACACCATAGAAGGTATTGAAAGCATGAGAAGGGATCCAGTGAAGCTTGAGAAATGGTCTAAAGTCTGGAAGCTAAGATTTAATGCTAAAAATGCAGGGTCATGCATTTGGGTTGGAAAAACTCAAGAACACAATACCGTATAAAGGTGAAGTTCTGTGTACAAAACGAGAGTAGGATCTGGAGGTGATAATTTCTGATGATCTTAAAATAGTCAGACACTAGATAAGGCCATAGCAAAAGCCAGAAGTATGATGGCGGCTTAGAGAAAGTTATAGCTAGCAGGAAAAAGGAGATGATATTGTCACTGTAAAAATCTCTAGTGAGACCTGATTTGGAGATCCTAAACAGTGTCAGGGGGGGTTCATAAACCAGTGTTTTATGGACTTCTCTCTCCAGACAGCTCTTTTTCCGGATGACTCCATCAAGGTTACTTTTATTCTCTCTCACCTTGATGGCAAGGCCTTGGCTTGGGCTTCTCCGTTTTGGGAACATTCTGATCCACTCCTGCAGGACTTATCCCATTTCATCTCCTCCTTCAAAAGGGTCTTTGATGACCCCGGGAAACTGGAGACTTCCAGTGTGGATCTCCTGTAATTCTGTCAGGGGAATCATTCTTTGACAGACTACGCCATAGAATTCGGCATGCTCGCCACAGAAGTTGGCTGCAGGAAGACTATTTACACCCAATTTTCTTCGTAGGGCTTTCAGTCCACATCGGACGAATTAGCAGCTCATGATCTCCCGGAGTCCTTAGAGGACCACATCGACCTGGCCAGGAGGATCGACCATCACTTCCAGGAGCGTGCCTGGGATTTCCAGACCCCTTGCAGATTCGCTACTACCAGGCCTCATTCTCCTACTCCCACCCCAGCTACTTCCGCGAGGCCTTCCTTTGCCAATCAAACCAAGGAACCTATGCAACTGGGCTGCGGCTGACTCACTCCAGAAGAGCACCTACGAAGATGATGGGCTGGCCCTTGCCTGTACTGCAGCACAGCAGGTCACTGAATCTCAGAGTGCCCCATCGTCCGGGAAACTTCCCAGCCTAGGGAATGATAGGGGCTTGTCCCTAGGCTTCTCCACTCCAGCCCCCTTGCTAACTCTTTCTGTGACCATCTCTCTGGATCAGCAAAGTTTTCTAGTCTTGTACCTTGTGGACTCTGGGGCAGGTGGGAATTTTGTCATGAAGTCCCTCATGGAGCACCTACATATTCCAACAGTGCCTAAGGAGTTGCCACTCATCATTACCTCCATCCAAAGTGATCCATTGCTGGGAGGGTTACCTTGACCATGGTCCTGGTCATTGTGAGTATCGGAGCATTACATGTGGAAGAGATCGAATTCCACATGATCGACAAGTCCATTTATCCTATGATCTTAGGACTGACATGGCTACAACTCCACTCTCCTCAATTTGAATGGGTTTCTCTTGAACTTTCGAAGTGGGACCCTCATTGTCACCAGTCCTGCCTCAAAAGAGTTATGGCTCCCTCGCAAATCCCGCTGGCATCCTCTGCACTCCTTATGCAGATTTCACAGATGTTTTCTCTAAAGTCAAAGTGGAGAGTGTATCACCCCACTGAGACTTCGACTGTGCCATCGAGCTACTACTGGGTACCATGCCCCTGCATGGTGGGGTTTACCCACTATCCATTCCAGAAACCAAGGCTATGTTGGACTGTAACCAGGAGAACCTTGACAAGGGGTTCATCCGACCATCCATCTCTCTGCCCGGCGCAGGATTCTTCTTTGTGATTACCATGGCCTCAACATGATCACCAAAAAGCTCTGCAGGCCTCATCGATGACATCATCTCCCAGGGACTATTTAAGGGCAGTCCCTGCCTTCTTCATGTGCCTTGGCAACAGGTCTCCTTGCTTCTCGTAAGCTGTGTGTTGCTATTGAGTTCCTAAGTTCCTTCTTTCTTTGTTCCTGCCCTCTTTGTTGCTCTCGCTTGTCTTTGGCTTTGACTTCGGACCGGACTTGACTATGAGCTGCGCCACCTGCCACCTTGCCTGGATACCGACTATGAGCTACACTATCTGCCATAATCCTGGCCTGGATATCGTCTCTGAGTTACGCTGCCTGCTTCTCTTCTGGACTTCCATCTACACAGAGGCCTCATGTAAGTCCAGCCGGCCCCAGCACCCGTGGGCTCAACCTGAGGGGGAACGTGGACTGGTAATGATAAAACCCCAGCAGGGTCTCTATATGTCATCAGTCTTGCCTATCGAAGGTAGGGGACCTGTGGGGCTCTTCCCCACAGGTGGCATCAACTCCCCCTCAGTCCAAGGGTCCACCAACTCAACATTCAAATCATCTGCTAAGTGTGCAGCAGTGGCCAAGAAAGAAAAAAGCAAACAGAATTCTAAGAATTATTAGGAAAGGAATAGAGAATAAAACAGAATATTGTAATGTCTCTGTATTGCTTCAGTGTTTACTAAAGAGGATGTTGGGGAGATACCCATTCCGGAGACAGTTTTCAAGAGTGATGATTCAGAGGAACTGAACCAAATCACAGTCAACATGGAAGATTAGAAGGTGGCCATGTAAACCCAATATTTTAAAAGGCCTCCAGGGGTGATCCAGGAAACTATAGACCAGTGAGCCTGACTTCAGTACTGGGAAAAATCGTGGAAACTGTTATAAAGAATAAAATCGGAAAACATTTAGATAGACATAGTTTGATGGGACAAAGCCAGCATGGATTTACCCAAGGGAAGTCTTGCCTCACAACTCTCCTACATTTTTTGGAAGAAGTGAATAAACATATGGACAAAGGTGAACCGGTAAATGTGGTGTATTTACATTTTCAGAAGGCATTTGACAAAGTCCTGGATGAGATGCTTCTAAGAAAACTAGTCATAGAATAGGAGACAATGTCCTTTTGTGGATTGCAAACTGGTTAAGACAGGAAACAGAGAGTATGATTAAATGGTCTGTTTTAACAGTAGAAAAAGGTAAACAGTGCAGTGTCTCAGGGATCTGTACTTGGAGTGGAGCTTTTTAATATATTTATAAATGATCTGGAAAGGGGTATGACAAGTGAGGTGATAAAATTTGCGGATACCACAAAATTATGCATAGTAGTTAAATCTCAAGTGGATTATGGTAAATTGCAGAAGGGCCTTGTGAGACTGGAAGTTGGGCTTCCAAATAGCAGATGCAATTTAATGTGGACACTTGTAAGGTGATGGCAAGGCAAAAACTCAGAGTAAAACTTTTTAAAATATATCCAAAGCAGAAAGCCTGTGAGTGAGTCAGTTGGACCCTTAGATGATCGAGGGGGTTATTTTTATTTATTTTATTTGTATGTTTTTATATACCGAAGTTTGGGGCAGGCCTTCACTCTGGTTTACAGGTGTAATAATGATTTACATAAAAAAACAAAACGATTTACATTAATAACTGTGGGAACTGGCGCAGGCCTTCACTCCAAAATACAAGTATAACAACCTCAAAACGGTTTACATCAAAAAACTGTGGGAGGGTGGTATAACAAGAGTTTACATAAACAGTCTTATTATTTACATTAATAACGATGGGGGTATGGTTTAGTCATTATATTTTAGTGGTTTCATAGTGAGGTGTAGCTTCATATTGAGTATATATTACAGGAGGTAAACTACTGGTTACATTGCGATCAGCTGGTTGAAATGCAAAGTATAATAAGGTGATAGAGTGTTAAACGGTGATTATTTTCTTGGTTAGGGTAGTGTCACATTGAGTTGTTTATCCAATCCCATCTTTGTAGGCTTGTTTGGATAGCCAGGTTTTGAGTAGTTTTTGGAATATTATTTTGTTGTTTGTAGTCTTAGGCTTTCCGATAGGGTATTCCAGAGATGGGGGTCCATCTATTGAGATTGCTCTTTTTCTTACAGTGGTAAGTTTAGCGATTGTGACTGATGGGATCTCCAGCTTTGCTTTGTTTGTTGATCTGGTATTACGCTGAGTGTTGTGTTTTTGAATTAGGGTGTTAAGGCAGGCGTTTTCACTGTTGTGAATTGAATTGTGAAAAATTGTTAGTACTTTGAATTCTATTCGTTTTTCTACAGGTAGCCAGTGCAGCTCTTTTAGAACAGGGGTGATATGATCCGTTTTTTTGTGGCCGGTGAGGATTCTAGCAGTGGCGTTCTGCAATATTTGTAGCGGGCGTGTGGTTGATTTGGGGAGGCCTATCAAAAGTGAATTGCAATAGTCGAAGCTTGAAAATATCAGGGATTGCAAGATGGTTCTGAATTCATGTTTGTTTAGGAGTGGTTTGAGGTGTTTGAGAATTAATAATTTGTGGAATCCTTCTTTTATTTTCATTGCAATGTGTTTTTTGAAGTTCAATTCCGGGTCAATCCAAATTCCTAGATCTTTCACATTTTCTTTTAGCTTGATGAAGGTGTCTATATGTATGGTATGATTCTGGTGGTCTCCAGAGTTTTTTCTTTCAAGTAGAATATATTCTGTTTTGTCCATATTAAGGCACAGTTTCATTTGATTTAGTAGGTTTTTTTTATCTTATTAAGGTATGTGACAGAGAGTTTCAGTGCATTCTCCATGGTGTTTGTTACTGGTATGATTAATTGGATGTCACCGGCATACATGAAGTATGTGACGCCAAGACTGGAAAGTAATTGACATCAGAGATGTGAAACGTGTGATCGATCGTCTTAACGATCGATTTCAGCTGGGGGGGGAGGGAATCGGATCGTCGCGATTCGAGTGCAGGAGGAGCAACCTCCTGCACTCGAATCGTTTTGCCGTACGGCAACACAATTCGACTGCAGGAGGTCGTTCCGGACATCCGCTGGACTTTTGGCAAGTCTTGTGGGGGTCAGGAGGCCCCCCCAAGCTGGCCAAAAGTCCCTGGGGGTCCAGCGGGGGTCCAGGAGCGATCTCCTATGCTCCTGACGTCGTATTGCTGTACAAAAAGGCGCCGGCCATACGCTGTATGGCCGGCGCCATTTTGTACGGCAAAACGATTCGAGTGCAGGAGGTCGCTCCCGGACCCCCGCTGGACTTTTGGCAAGTCTTGTGGGGGTCAGGAGGCCCCCCAAGCTGGCCAAAAGTCCCTGGGGGTCCAGCGGGGGTCCGGGAGCGATCTCCTACGCGCCTGACGTAGGGGGACAAAAAACAAAATGGCGCCGGCGCTACCTTTGCCCTGTCATATGACAGGGCAAAGGTAGCACCGGCGCCATTTCTACAATGCACCGGAGGCCCGAGAGTAAAAGATCACACCGGGACACCCCCCCCCCGCTCTGGACCCCAGGTAATTTAAGGCATTTTGGGGGGGTTCGGGAGGGTGGGGGATTTATTTTAAAGGGTCGGGGTGGGTTTTAGGGTTGTTTTAGTGTGCCGGTTTTTCCGCCCTCCCCCTTCCCCCGATTTATGATTTTTGACGATAAATCGGGGGAATTCCTATTGTATCGCGCTTCTAACGATTTTTGACGATTTAAAATATATCGGACGATATTTTAAATCGTCAAAAAACGATTCACATCCCTAATTGACATAGTGGCAGTAGGTATATGTTGAACAGAGTAGCCAATAGGGCGGATCCTTGAGGGACTCCAGTTTCTAGTGGAATGGCCTCTGAAGTGAGGTTGTTGATGTTTACCTTCTATGATCTGTTTTGGAAGAAAGAGGTGAACCAGTCTAGTGTTTTACCAGTTAGGCCGATTTCTGATAATCTGGCAATTAGGCTTTATATTCTACCGTGTTGAAGGCAGCAGATAGATCTAATAAGATGAGGATGTATCGTTGACCATTGTCGAAACCCCTTATAATTGTATTTGATATAGAAACATAGAAACATAGAAACATAGAAATGACGGCAGAAGAAGACCAAATGGCCCATCCAGTCTGCCCAGCAAGCCTCACACATTTTTTCTCTCATACTTATCTGTTTCTCTTAGCTCTTGGTTCTATTTCCCTTCCACCCCCAGTTTTAATGTAGAGAGCAGTGATGGAGCTGCATCCAAGTGAAATATCTAGCTTGATTAGTTCGGGGTAGTGGCCGCCGCAATAAGCAAGCTACACCCATGCTTATTTGTTTTACCCAGCCTATGTTATACAGCCCTTATTGGTTGTTTTTCTTCTCCCCTGCCGTTGAAGCAGGGAGCTATGCTGGATACGCGTATCAGTCTTCTCCCATGCTATTGAAGCAGAGAGCCATGCTGGATGTGCATCGAAAGTGAAGTATCAGACTTATTTGATTTGGGGTAGTAACCGCCGTAACAAGCCAGCTACTCCCCTCTTTGTGAGTGCGAATCCTTTTTTCCACATTTCCTCTTGCTGTTGAAGCTTAGAGCGATGTTGGAGTCACAGTAAGCATGTGTATGTTTATTTAATAAGGGTATTGACTCCAGGCAGTAGCCCTCATTCTGGCGAGTCACCCACGCTTCATTGGCGGCCTCTTGACTTTATGGATCCACAGTGTTTATCCCACACCCCTTTGAAGTCCTTCACAGTTCTGGTCTTCACCACATCCTCAGGAAGGGCATTCCAGGCATCCACCACCCTCTCCGTGAAGAAATACTTCCTGACATTGGTTCTGAATCTTCCTCCCTGGAGCTTCAAATCGTGACCCCTGGTTCTGGTGATTTTTTTCCTATGGAAAAGGTTTGTCGTTGTCTTTTGATCATTAACACCTTTCAAGTATCTGAAAGTCTGTATCATGTCACCTCTGCTCCTCCTTTCCTCCAGGGTGTACATATTTAGATTCTTCAATCTCTCCTCGTACGTCATCCGATGAAGATCCTCCACCTTCCTGGTCGCCCTTCTCTGTACCGCCTCCATCTTGTCTTTGTCTTTTTGAAGATATGGTCTCCAGAACTGAACACAGTACTCCAGGTGAGGCCTCACCAAGGACCTGTACAAGGGAATAATCACTTCCCTTTTCTTACTCGATATTCCTCTCTCTATGCAGCCCAGCATTCTTCTGGCTTTAGCTATCGCCTTGTCGCATTGTTTCGCCGATTTCAGATCATTAGACACCATCACCCCAAGGTCCCTCTCCTGCTCCGTGCACATCAGCCTTTCCCCGCCCATCGAATACAGTTCATTCGGATTTCCACTCCCCATATGCATGACTTTGCACTTCTTGGCATTGAATCTCAGCTGCCATATCTTCGACCAATCTTCCAGTTTCCTTAGATCTCGTCTCATTCTCTCCACTCCTTCCGGCGTGTCCACTCTGTTGCAGATCTTCGTGTCATCCGCAAATAGACAAACCTTACCTTCTATCCCGTCCGCAATGTCGCTCACAAAGATATTGAACAGGACCGGTCCCAACACCGATCCTTGCGGTACACCACTTAAAACCGCTCTCTCTTCAGAGAAGGTTCCATTTACCATCACACATTGTCTTCTGTCCGTCAACCAATTTGCAATCCAGGTCACCACCTCGGCACTCACTCCCAAGCTTCTCGTTTTATTCACCAGTCTCCTGTGCGGAACCGTATCAAAAGCTTTGCTGAAATCCAAGTATATGATATCGAGCGCTCTTCCTCGATCCAATTCCTTGGTTACCCAGTCAAAAAAGTCAATCAGGTTTGTCTGACAGGATCTTCCTCTGGTGAATCCATGCTGCCTCTGGTCCATCAATTCTCCCGACTGTAGATAGTTCACTATTCTCTCTTTCAACAGTGACTCCATTACTTTTCCCACCACCGAAGTGAGGCTAACCGGTCTGTAGTTACCAGCCTCCTCTCTGTTCCCACTCTTGTGAAGCGGGACCATCACCGCTCTTCTCCAATCTCTCGGCACCACTCCCGTTTCTAGGGATCTATTGAACAGGTCGCACAGCGGTCCCGCCAGCACATCTCTGAGCTCCCTCAGTATCCTTGGATGAATCCCATCAGGCCCCATGGCTTTGTCCACTTTCAGATTCTTTAGCTCTTCCCATACATTATCTACTGTAAATGGATTTTCCTCTGTTCCGCTTCCCTCCAGTTTCTTGTTGTGTAGAGATGGTCCTTCTCCAGGGTCTTCTTTAGTGAACACAGAGCTGAAGTATTCGTTTAATATTTCTGCCATTTCTTCGTCTCTCTCCACACATTGATCATTTCCACCTTTCAATTTCACTATACCACTTTGGACTTTTCTCTTTTCGCTGATGTATCTGAAAAATGTTTTGTCACCATATTTTATCTCCTTGGCAATCCTCTCTTCCGCTTGACTTTTTGCCAACTTGATTAATTTCTTAGTCTCCCTCAGTTGAATCAGATATTCTTCTTTGTGCTCCTCCCTTTGGGATCTTTTGTATTTCTTGTATGCAGTTCTTTTAGCTTTAATTTTGTCAGCCACCTCCTTTGAGAACCAGATAGGTTTCATTTTTCTTTTGCTTTTCTTTACATTTCTAACATATAGAGCAGTTGCCTTGGCGATTGCTCCTTTTAGATTGGTCCACTGCTGATCCACATCTCTCTCGTTTTCCCATCCATTTAGTTCTTCCTCTAGGTACTTCCCCATTTCCTCAAAGTCTGTGTTTTTGAACTGTAAAACTCTGGTCTTTGTGCTTCTTTTCCATATTCTTTTAGTGATATTAAACCATACCATTTGATGATCACTGGTGCTGAGGTGGGCGCCCACCTTGACATCAGAGACGATATCTCCATTATTGAGCACTAAGTCGAGAATAGTTCCTTCTCTCGTGGGTTCCAATACCATTTGTTTGAACAAAGATACTTGCATGGCATCCACTATTGCTCTACTGTTTTTAGATTCTGCAGATGGGATTTTCCAGTCTACATCTGGCATATTAAAGTCACCAACGATCATCACTTCCCCTTTCTTACCTATCTTATGGATGTCTTCAACCAGATCTCTGTCCAGCTCTTCCTTTTGGTTTGGAGGCCTGTAAACCACTCCAATATAAATGGATGCTCCATCATCTGTTTTTAGGTCGACCCATAGTGCTTCTTCCTTGCCCCAACTTCCTTGCAGCTCAGATGCTTGGATATTATTTCTGACATAAAGAGCCACACCTCCCCCTTTTCTATCCACTCTGTCCTTCCTTAACAAGTTATAGCCTGGTATTGCCGTATCCCAATCATGAGATTCTGTGAACCATGTCTCTGTGATAGCAACGATGTCCAGTTCTGCCTCTGTCATTAGGGCCTGCAGATCTGGGATTTTATTTCCCAAACTATGAGCATTTGTAGTCATAGCTTTCCAGGTACTCTCTTTACGGTTATTGCTTTTCCTGTACTCCTTATGAGACTTTACTTGAGATTTATTATTCACTTTACTCTTTCCTTTTGCAGTTGTGCCATTGATGACAGAGTTATCCATCTCAATTAGCTTTTTCTTTTGGTTATGGATCTTGAAATTCTGCATGCATTGATTTTTTCTCTTTTCTGGTAACACGTCAATGTTTTTCTCTAGAATTTCTTCAGTTAATATAGGGAGGGCTTTATGTTCTTTTTGCATTTGATACTGTGTGTGTCTCCTTGTTACAGGTCTAATTCTACCAGAGCCCACTGTGATCCTGTTTTTTAATGATTTACTTGATGAACTAATTGAGTGGGGGGGTATACTTGTTGGCTTCCCATCTGTCAAGAATGGGTGACTGTGGGACACATGTGTTATCCTACCTGAGTCTACTGTATTTCTTTTTCTTGACTCCTGGTTATTCTTTGGTGTTGGGGAATTATTTTCTGAGTAATGCAATGTGGATAGATTGAGGAGTAAAGTTTCAGTGCTGTATTTTTTTTGAAATCTGTGCTTGGGTGGGGTATAGGATGTTCTTCGATTCTAGATGATCATTGAATTGTTTATGGGCTGCCTTTTCAGTTAGTTTGGCAAGAAAAGATAAGTTTGATATTGGCCGGTAGTTGTTGAGCTCCTCAGGATTGAGGTTCTTTTTTTTTAAGATGGGTTTGATAGTGGCAATTTTTAATTTGTCTGGTAGTTCCCCTTCTTCTAGTGATTTATTAATGATTGCCGTGATGGTTAGTGTAATGGTTTGAGATATTTCTTTCAGGGTTCGTACAGGTATTATGTCGAGTTCATGACAGGCTGGGTTTAGAGATTTAATTAGATTCTCTGTTTTAGTAGATGATACAAGATCGAAAGTGGCCCATGGTGTGATATATTTGATGCTTAGCTGTGTATTGTGGCTTGGGGTTTTGTTTATTTTCTCTGTTATTTTGTTGATTTTGTTTTTAAAGAAAATTGCAAATTCTTGGCTTAGGTTTTTGTTTGGGGGTCTGTTGGTGGTGTTGTTGTCAGAGATTAAGTTGTTAACTATGTTGAATAGTGATTTTGGGTTATTTGAGAAGTTTTGGATTTTTTTGCCATAGTATTCTCGCTTAGTCTTGTTTATCATGTTTTTGTAATATGCTAGGTGAGTGCGATATCTTTCCAGTGTTAGTGGGCATTTGTTTTTCGCCATTCTTTTTCTTTTCTTCTTAAAGTGGATTTGGTGTCTCTTAGTTGTGTATTGAACCATGGGTTAATGTTTTTCCTTTTGGTCTTGATCAGTTTTGTTCTTTCTGGGTTTATAGTGTTGGCAATTTCGGTTGTAATTTGATGCCATGAATGGGTGGCATTGCTTATATTTGAGAGATCTAGGTTCGTCAATTGCTTTTTGAGTTCATGTTGGAGTAGTTCTGGTGTGAATGGAGGTCTGTACTTGAATGAGAATGGTTTGCTAATTTCAGGCTTGTTGGTTGAGTTGGTTTGGGTCTTGAAATGTAGGAGAAAGTGGTCAGACCATAGGACTGGTGAGTAAGATACAGTTGCGTTCGAGAAGAAGTTGTCATTTGTGAAAATAAGGTCAAGAATGTGACCTGCTTTATGTGTTGGCTTGTTCACATGTTGTGTAAAGCTGAGGGTGGTTAGGACGTCCATCAGGGTTTGGCAAGATTGAGATAGTGGGGTGACATCAATCTCCTAGGATAATTGTAGTTTTTTTGTGGTTGATGTTTGTTATAAAAAAAATTCAATAAGGGGGGATATGTCATTGTCAAGGAGTTTGGGGAGGCAGTAGACCATGCATATCTGGAGGTTGTCTGAGTCAGAGGGCTACTTCATATTGCTGGGGGAATGTGAGTGGGATTTGATTCATGGAGAGGTATTTTTTGATGATTAGTAGTAATCCACCTCCTCTATGAGGTTTCCTAGGTATTGAGAATAAATCATATGAGCTGTTGGCTATTTTGTTTGTTATTACGTGGTCAGTATTTTTAAACCAAGTTTCAGTCACTGCAATGAAATCTGGGTTATGATCTTGAAGAATGTCTGGGATTAATATGAATTTCTTTGTGAGGGCTTATGCGTTTATGAGGAGAAATGTTAGGTAGATCATGTTTTTTAGTGATTTATTGAGGAGAATCTTTACCAGGTGTCGTTGCCTCTCAGTTGGGTTGTTGGTGGGTGCAGTAGTCATCTTTGCCGGTTGGTTGGGGTTAGTAATAGGAGTATTTATTTCTAGACAGAGAGGTTACGTTGTGGGGGAGGTAAGGTGTTGAGGTGGATGCCTTATTGAGGTGGGTCATAGGGGTGATGCCTTTAGGTCGAGCACTATCGGTTTTCACTGGATGTGGGCCCTGTGTTTGTTCGTTCAGTTGTGGATGGAGCGAGAATAGTGAAGGACTGTAGGAGTTGTGGGGGTGCGTTTGAAGTGACGGGTTATGAACCTGACTTGCTGGAGTGATTCGAGTAATGCTTGGTATTCGTGGGGGGCAGCACAAGGGGGAACCCTAAGTCCCCTTCAGTACACACCGTGTGAGGCTTAAGGCTCACTGCTGGGTCTTTTGATTGTGTCCCTCGACGTTTCGGGTGATGTGGGTCGAGATTAGTAGTTTCGGCAGGTGGAGGAGGGCTAGTAAGCTGGGATCGTTGACCTGTGGGGGCTTTCGGGTATTAGTCCAGTGCTTGGAGACAGTGGGAAGGTGTGTTCAGCTTCTGGTCAGTTAGGAAACATTAAGGGGACACGCTAAGGGGCGCGCCAAGGGGCAGGCCCCTTTGTCGCACTCCTTAGGCGAGCGGCACCAGAGGCGCACTATTAAAGTGTCCAATCAGGTCCCACGTCGCCAACTTGGGAGCATCGGTGGGCGGAGTTAGAGGTTAAAGGGGCAATTAGAGAAGATAAGGCAATCGCTGAAAGATTAAATGATTTTTTTGCTTCAGTGTTTACTGAAGAGGATATTGGGGAGATACCCATATCAGAGAAGGTTTTCATGGGTAATGATTCAGATGGACTGAACCAAATCATGGTGAACCTAGAAGATGTGGTAGGCCTGATTGACAAACTGAAGAGTAGTAAATCACCTGGACCAGATGGTATACACTCCAGGGTTCTGAAGGAACTAAAAAATGAGATTTCAGACCTATTAGTAAAAATTTGTAACCTATCATTAAAATCATCCATTGTACCTGAAGACTGGAGGGTGGCTAATGTAACCCTAATATTTAAAAAGGGTTCCAGGGGCGATCCGGGAAACTACAGACCAGTTAGCCTGACTTCAGTGCCAGGAAAAATAGTGGAAAGTATTCTAAATATCAAAATCACAGAACATATAGAAAGACATGGTTTAATGGAACAAAGTCAGCATGGCTTTACCCAAGGCGTCTTGCCTCACAAATCTGCTTCACTTTTTTGAAGGAGGTTATAAACATGTAGATTAAGGTGAACCAGTAGATGTAGTATATTTGGATTTTCAGAAGGAGTTTGGCAAAGTTCCTCATGAGAGGCTTCTAGGAAAAGTAAAAAGTCATGGGATAGGTGGCGATGTCCTTTCATGGATTACAAACTGGCTAAAAGATAGGAAACAGAGAGTAGGAATAAATGGACAATTTTCTCAGTGGAAGGGAGTGGGCAGTGGAGTGCCTCAGGGATCTGTATTGGGACCCTTATTTTTCAATATATTTATAAATGATCTGGAAAGAAATACAACATGTGAGGTAATCAAATTTGCAGATGATACAAAATTGTTCAGAGTAGTTAAATCACAAGCAGATTGTGATAAATTGCAGGAAGAACTTCTGAGACTGGAAAATTGGGCATCCAAATGGCAGATGAAATTTAATGTGGATAAGTGCAAGGTGATGCATATAGGGAAAAATAACCCATGCTATAGTTACACAATGTTAGGTTCCATATTAGGTGCTACTACCCAAGAAAGAGATCTAGATGTCATAGTGGATAACACATTGAAATCGTCAGTTCAGTGTGCTGCGGCAGTCAAAAAAGCAAACAGAATGTTGGGAATTATTAGAAAGGGAATGATGAATAAAACAGAAAATGTCATAATGCCTCTGTATAGCTCCATGGTGAGACAGCACATTGAATACTGTGTACAATTCTGGTCGCCACATCTCAAAAAGATATAGTTGTGATGGAAAAGGTACAGAGAAGGGTGACCAAAATGATAAAGGGAATGGAACAGCTCCCCTATGAGGAAAGACTAAAGAGGTTAGGACTTTTCAGCTTGGAGAACAGATGGCTGAGGGGGGGATATGATAGAGGTGTTTAAAATCATGAGAGGTCTAGAACGGGTTAATGTGAATCAGTTATATACTCTTTTGGATAATAGAAAGACTAGGGGGCACTCCATGAAGTTAGCATGTGGCACATTTAAAACTAATCTGAGAAAGTTCTTTTTCACTCAACACACAATTAAACTCTGGAATTTGTTGCCAGAGGATGTGATTAGTGCAGTTAGTGTAGCTGTGTTTAAAAAAGGATTGGATAAGTTCTTGGAGAAGTCCGTAGCTGCTATTAATTAAATTGACTTAGAAAATAGCCACTGGTATTACTAGCAACAGTAGCATGGAATAGACTTAGTTTTTGGGTATTTTCCAGGTTCTTATGGCCTGGATTGGCCACTGTTGGAAGCAGGATGCGGGGCTTGATGGACCCTTGGTCTGACCCAGTATGGCATGTTCTTATGATGTATATAGGGAAAAATAACCCTTGCTGAATTACACAATGTTAGGTTCTATCTTAGGAGTTACCACCCAAGAAAAAGATCTAGGCGTCATAGTGGATAATACATTGAAATCGTCGACTCTATGTGCAGTGGCAATCAAAAAAGCAAACAGAATGTTTGGAATTATTAGAAAGGGAATAGCGAATAAAATGGTGGATGTCATAATGCTTCTGTATCACTCTATGGTGAGACTGTACCTTGAATACTGTGTGCAATTCTGGTTGCCACATCTCAAAAAAGATATAGTTGCACTGGAGAAAGTGCAGAGAAGGGCAATCAAAATGATAAGGGGCATGGAACGGCTCCCCTATGAGGAAAGGCTAAAGTAGTTAGGGCTGTTCAGTTTGGAGAAGAGATGACTGAGGGGTAGGGTGACCATATAGCTCCATGTCAAGGGGGACAAGCCAATCCAGTCCTGGTTTTACCCCATTGCATTTATAGAAATGTAGTTCTGATTTCTCTATTGATTTCCATAAGAAAAGCAGAACTATGTCTCATTGCATGCATTGGGATAAACCAGGAGCTGGTACAGTTATTTTTCCCTTGGCTACTTGGCCATGCGGTTTTTTTTAAAATGTACCTATGCATGTAGAGCGACCAGGTAACTTCTTGTCAAGGGAAAAAAAACTGAACCAGCTCCTGGTTTACCCCAATGCATGCAATGAGACATAGGTCTACTTTTCTTATGGAAATCAATAGAGAAATCAGAACTTCGTTCCTATGACTACAATGGGGTAAAACCAGGACTGGGTTGGCTTGTCCCCCTTAACATGGAGCTATATGGTCACCCTACTGAGGGGGGATATGATGGAGGTCTACAAAATCATAAAAAGATTGGAACAAGTTAATATAAATTAGTTATTTTCTCTCTCAAATAATAGAAGGTCTAGGGGGCACTCCATGAAGTTAGCAAGTAGATCATTTAAAACAAATTGAAGAACATTTTTTTTCACTCAATGCATAGTTAAGCTCTGGAAATCATTGTCAGAGGATGTGGTTATAGAAGTTAGTGTAAATGGGTTTAAAAAAGATTTGGATATGTTCCTAGAGGAAAAATCCATAAACTGCTATTAATTTATAAGCAATAGTAGCTTGAGATCTCTTTAATATTTGGGTACTTGTGGCCTGGATTTGCCACTGTTGGAAACAGGATGCTGGGCTTAATGGACCCTTGTCTAACCCACTATGGCACATCTTATGTTCTTATGCTATGTCCACACCTTGTGTTCAGTTCTGGTCACTCCGCCTCAAAAAGGACATAGCAGAATTAGGTAAGGTATAGAGAAGTAGGGCCGGCGAAAGCATTAGGTGGGGTAGGCAGTGGCCTAGGGCACCGGAAGTAGTCAGGATGACAGTTTTGAAAGGACAGACGGGATGAGAAGTGGTGTGAGTGAGGCACAGAGATGGAAGGGTTTTTTTTTGGTGGGGGCGGATATATTTCTTTGAGGAGCTGGGGTCATTTGTCATTGCAATGAGAGAGTGAGAGAGAGAGATCACGTGATGACATCATCACCTAGGGCGGCTGGACACCCTTCCACTGGCATTGCAGAGAAGAGCAACTAAAATGGTAAAGGGGATGAAAAGTTCTCCTATGAAAAAAGGCTAAAGAATTAGGGCTCTTCAGTCTGGAGAAGAAATGGCTGAGGGGAGAAGAGGCCTATAAAATATTTTATTTATTTATTTGAGCGTTTTGTATTCCACTTTTTGGCACTTCAAAGTGTACTACATTCTGGTACTATAGGTATTTCCCTATCCCTACAGGGCTTACAATCTAGTTTTGTACCTGAAGTAACGGAGGTCACAAGGAGCAATAGTGGGATTTGAACCCTGATTTCCCTGGGTCATAGCCTGCTGCACTAACCACCAGGAATGGGTAAACCCACATTTGTTGTTTACTCTTTCAAAAAGTGGCATTCAATGAAGTTATTAGGTGATACATTTAAGACAAATAGGAGAGTATATTTTTTTTACTCAATGCATAATTAAACTCTGGAATTTCTTGCCAGAAGATGTGGTGAGAGCTTTAATGCAGCTGGATTTAAAAACGGTTTGGACAACTTCCTGATAGAGAAGTCCATAAACCATTATTAAGATGGACTTGGGGAAATCCATTGCTGGGGATAAAGCAGCATGGAATCTATTTTAGGGATGTGAATCGTTTTCCATATCGTCTTAACGATAGAAATCGTGTGGCAGGGCAAGAAAATCGTCTTAGGCACGATTTTTTAGTTAAAAAATCGTTAAAAATCGTTTTTTCCGATTAGTGCGCACTAACTCGAGTTAGTGCGCACTAACTGAAAATGATACAATTTGACACTTTTCAGGTCAGTTAAGGTCAGTTTAGGAATGAATATGTATTCCTATTGGCTGCCCTCTTATTTATTCATGTTACCAAGTTTCCTACTGACAGTATATGGGGGATGGGAAATGGAAACAGTTGGTAGCTTGACAAAACAAGTAATGTGATCAGTCAATGTGACTAGAACTTGTGCCCTAACCCTGATACCAGGGGTATTGTGATCTTCCTGCACACAGTGCCCTATCCCTATTAATACCAGGAGTGTTGTGATCTTCCTGCACACAGTGCCCTATCCCTAATACCAGGGGTGTTGTGATCTTCCTGCACACAGTGCCCTATTCCTGATACTGGGGGTGTTGTGATCTTCCTGCACACAGTGCCCTATTCCTGATACCGGGGGTGTTGTGATCTTCTTGCACACATCCCGGTATCAGGGATAGGGCACTGCATGCAGGAAGATCACAACACTCCTGGTATTAATAGGGATAGGGCACTGCATGCAGGAAGATCACAACACTCCTGGTATTAATAGGGATAGGGCACTGCATGCAGGAAGATCACAACACCCCTGGTATCAGGGATAGGGCACTGTGTGCAGGAAGATCACAATACCCCGGAGGAGTGAGGGTCAGGCAGCTCCCCCCTGTCTGTGAAGCCAGCCTCTCACTAGTAATGCAGGGAGGGAGCTGTCTCAGACTTCACCATCCTCCCCCCCCCCCCCCCTCACCCACACACCATTCACTAGCTGGGACATGGGGGAAGTCAGGAGTGGGGGTCAGGCAGCTCCCCCCTGTCTGTGAAGCCAGCCTCTCACTAGTAATGCAGGGAGGGAGCTGTCTCAGACTTCACCATCCTCCCCCCCCCCCCTCACCCACACACCATTCACTAGCTGGGACATGGGGGAAGTCAGGAGTGGGGGTCAGGCAGCTCCCCCCTGTCTGTGAAGCCAGCCTCTCACTAGTAATGCAGGGAGGGAGCTGTCTCAGACTTCACCATCCTCCCCCCCCCCCCCCCTCACCCACACACTATTCACTAGCTGGGACATGGGGGAAGTCAGGAGTGAGGGTCAGGCAGCTCCCCCCTGTCTGTGAAGCCAGCCTCTCACTAGTAATGCAGGGAGGGAGCTGTCTCAGACTTCACCATCCTCCCCCCCCCCCCCCCTCTCACCCACACACCATTCACTAGCTGGGACATGGGGGAAGTCAGGAGTGAGGGTCAGGCAGCTCCCCCCTGTCTGCGAAGCCAGCCTCTCACTAGTAATGCAGGGAGGGAGCTGTCTCAGACTTCACCATCCTCCCCCCACCCCCCCTCACCCACACACCATTCACTAGCTGGGACATGGGGGAAGTCAGGAGTGAGGGTCAGGCAGCTCCCCCCTGTCTGTGAAGCCAGCCTCTCACTAGTAATGCAGGGAGGGAGCTGTCTCAGACTTCACCATCCTCCCCCCCCCCCCTCACCCACACACCATTCACTAGCTGGGACATGGGGGAAGTCAGGAGTGAGGGTCAGGCAGCTCCCCCCTGTCTGTGAAGCCAGCCTCTCACTAGTAATGCAGGGAGGGAGCTGTCTCAGACTTCACCATCCTCCCTCCCCCCCTCACCCACACACCATTCACTAGCTGGGACATGGGGGAAGTCAGGAGTGAGGGTCAGGCAGCTCCCCCCTGTCTGTGAAGCCAGCCTCTCACTAGTAATGCAGGGAGGGAGCTGTCTCAGACTTCACCATCCTCCCCCCCCCCCCCTTACCCACACACCATTCACTAGCTGGGACATGGGGGAAGTCAGGAGTGAGGGTCAGGCAGCTCCCCCCTGTCTGTGAAGCCAGCCTCTCACTAGTAATGCAGGGAGGGAGCTGTCTCAGACTGGTATTAGGGATAGGGCACTGTGTGCAGGAAGATCACAACACTCCTGGTATTAATAGGGATAGGGCACTGTAAGAGATGACTGTAGTAGATTGAATAAAGATCTGATGTTTCTGCTCTCCTCACACCAAACAAAAACAACACACAAGCAGAGAAGCCCTTCTTACAAAGCTGAGCTAGTGAGTTAATATGTGTTCCTAACTGACCTTCAGTGACCTGGAAAGTGTTTATTTGTATCATTTTCAGTTAGTGCGCACTAAATCGAGTTAGTGCGCACTAACGGGGAGTTAGTGCGCACTAACTCGAGTTAGTGCGCACTAACACGATTTAACGATTTTTAACGATAAATCGTTAGAATTTCTATTGTATCGTGTTCTATAACGATTTAAGACGATATAAACATTATCGGACGATAATTTTAATCGTTGAAAAACGATTCACATCCCTAATTTACCTTTTGGGATCCTGTCATTGGATTGGTCACAGTTTGAAACAGGATACTGGGCTTGATGAACCTTTGGTCTGACCCAATATTGCAAATATTATGTGGTTATGATTTTTATGTTATAAAGCTGAGCAGACAATATGGGTGGTTTATGTGAATGGGCCTTGTGGTCTTTATCTGCAGTCCTGTTCTATGTTTCTATTTATAGTATAGCTTTAAGTAACCTTTGCTCAAGGATACGGATTACTCATCCTCCCTGAGGTTGGGACTAGAACACCTTACAGATTCATTAAAACAATATTTACCGAGCCTTATCTATTTGGCAAAGATTTAAACAAAGATAGTGTCCTGTTTTTAGAAACAGCTTTGGAGAATTTATTTTTAATTCAAAAATCAAATGTTTTCACATTTTATTTTTAGAATTACAGTTGCAATTGCTGCATTGCCTTGACAATCCATAGGAGAACCACAGATTTGCAGTGGCCACCTATTGGAACTCAGTTACAAATTCATTGGTTTTAATGAGTCCACTTGTGCTCTGCCACAGACTTCTCCTGACCTTTGCTAGGTAGTACTGTAGTTCTTTTAGAGCTACTGTGTAGAAGGGATGCATGATATCTACAATACTAACACATCACCACGGTGGATATAGAATGGCTGTCATTTAACTTTTGCACAAAATTGGTTTCAAACCAGTTTTCATTCTATTGCATGGTGGTGAATACATAATTCAATTTACAGTTTTAAACTGATTTAGAGCTGATTTCAAACTCCTTTAATAAATATAATATGAGGCTTGTACTATTTCTTGCACTCAATAACTAAAAGCAACGTAAGGAATCCTTTGCATGATTTATTGAGCTTGGTCTATTTTGTGCCCTTTATAAATAACCCTTTATATGCATCACAGCAGTCATGCTATATTTGCTGGGAATATATATTCTGTATATTTGTCTACATACAATATGTAAGGCTTCATCTGTATTCCAACTAAGTATATACCATATCCTACTGAAATGTTCCTGTTCATAGGTTTCCAGATGAACTTTGTAAAGTTTGATCATATTCAAGATTCTGTATTACTTTGGATCATTGCCTTCGAGAAACTGCTGCACCAATCTGCAACCCTGAAAACGAATTCATAGAAACTCGTAATTTGGCATTCTCCCAAAATTTACTAGTAGGTAATCTTTTCTTACATGATATGGATGTACTTTCATTTGAAATGAAACAGGACATTTTCATGAAATGTCCTCTTGTTTTATAATAGGCTTCATCGTATAGTATTTGATTCCACTTTCACACTCTGCCTTATATTTAATCATTGTTCATCAAAAGTACATTTTTGTTTGGTTTTTTCTTTGCAACTTATCCCTTGATGTGTTCTATATACTTAAAATAATGACAAAGAAATTTTTGCTGCATTACTTATCTTAACAAATAGAAGCCAACCACTCCCAGTTAAACTCTACCCGGTAGCTCTTCCCGACACGGGACCATGTTTCGGATGTAAACGATCCTTTTTCAAGGGCTCAATTATTTTGCAGTGTTAATTCTTAACATGGCAAGGTGGCATGATGGTGGAGTGTGAAAGTGGAATCAAATACTATACAATGAAGTCTATTATGAAGGTCACAATTCTCACAGGTTCTTGGTGAATTGATAAAAACATTGGGCACACTGGTACCTCTTTTGTTTTATTTCATTTGGAAAACAAAATGAAAGAAAAGCCAATTGAGTTTTTTTTTTTTTTTCATTTTACTCTCTGAGGAGCCTCAGCCTGGGCCCCTCATCACTCCTTGTTCCTGCCTCAAGGCCCATCCAAGTCTGTCCACACCCCGCAGATGCTTCTTACCCCATCACTGCTCTTTAAGAAGATAATTTTCAAACTGCCTGCATAGTAGTGTTGACTGCAGCTGCATGTACATTATACACAAATTAACTGAGGAGTTTCAAAGAGATCTTATGCGTATCACTTTGCTTTGAAAATTGGAGGGTAATTGGCCAGCGACACACAAGAGTTAACTTGTGTACAGTTACACCTCCTCTTCACAGGGTGCAGCCTGTGCATGGGCACGTATGCACAGAGAGGTGAATTGTCAAAAGATCCATGCGTACAAAATAGCACGGGGATACATAAAATAGCACGTATGTGAGTATACGCAACATACTCACATATATCGGGACTGTGAGCAAAATTGTGCATGTAAAAAAGAGGTGGGCCAGAGACATTCCAGGGAGGGGTTAACAGTTACGCACATAAGTTCCTATTTTAAAACCTGCCAAAGTGATGCACATAAGTCTTTTATTTGGAAATATTTACTCTTGCTCATTATCTGTTATAAATGATTGCAAATATCTCAAAAGTGAAAACATGACTGGGTTGAGGATCTGGATTAAATGGGGGAACTTCAGGCTGAAGAGCCAGGAAGGTCTTCACAAGCTGCAGATGGACTGGAGAACTGGTAGATTAATTGGTAAAAAGTGGTCAGTTCATTGCCGCGCGCATGTTAGGAAATCACCTGACTTACATTTGTAAATCCAACTAATGGGGGGGGGGGGTGGTTAATGCATCTAAGTAACATAATAATTAAGGCTGGTTATTATAAGCTACACATATTAAAAAAAACAACTGAAACCTCGACTCAATCCTAATGATTTTAGGACTGTTTTGCAAACACTTATTTTTTCAAAACTTAACTACTGCCTTACTTCTTGGACTAGCCAATAATATTTTAAGACCCCCTTCAATTACTTCAAAATTCAGCAGCAAGAGTGTTTTCAGGTGTAAGAAAATTTGACCATATTACTCCAACTCTTATAAATTTATACTGGTTACCCATGAAATATAGAATTGAGTACAAGGTTCTTCGTCTGATTCACCGATCAATATTTAACGAACAAATGGTATGGGTAAATGCGGTTCTTCATTTTTACATTCCTCAACATAATCTGGGATCAACTAACAAAGGTCTACTCTCTATTCCAATAGTAAAAATAGCACATTTGAATAAAGTAAACGATAGAGCATTAACAATTGCTGGTCCTAAGAACATAAGAACATGCCATACTGGGTCAGACCAAGGGTCCATCAAGCCCAGCATCCTGTTTCCAACAGTGGCCAATCCAGGCCATAAGAACCTGGCAAGTACCCAAAAACTAACCCCCTCATTTATCAAAATGTGGTAAGGTGTTTTCGCATGCATTAAGGGCTTATTGCATGCGAAAAGCTCTGTTTATGCATGCGATAGGCCCTTAACGCATGCCTAAACATCTTTAATGCATGCGATCGCACCATATCGTACGTGCAATGCAAATTCCCAAAAGAGGAGGAGTTAGGGGCGGGGAGTGGGCCGGGCATGCCACTGTGTGAAATGCTATTGCACAGACTTAACGTTGATTTTAACGACACCTTTTTGAATCACGTTAAGCTGTGCGATAGCCTGCGTTGCTGGGCGGTAAGGTTTTCTCGCATGTAGTGATGTCTCCGGAACAGCCTATTTGAAGGAGAGAGAGAAAGAGAGAGAGAAAGAGAGAGACTAGCCATAATGTCCTCTCCCAAGATAGGGATTTGTATCCCTATGAGAAGCCCACCTAGTAACTCGGCGCGAAGGTTAGGTGTTAGTGTAGGGGGATAGGGGCCGCTTTGACAGTCAATGTGAGACGTACGAACAGAACAGTGGTCTCTTGTGAAGATTGGATGGCCTTCGGAGTGAGGAAACTCACTCCAAGATGAGATTTGGGCAATGTTCTCTCCACTTAGCTTGAGGGACTCTGTACCTGGGTAACATCAAGCTAGGTTGATAGATGCCCAAATCTCATCTTGGAGTGAGTTTCCTCACTCCGAAGGCCATCCAATCTTCACAAGAGACCACTGTTCTGTTCGCACGTCTCACATTGACTGTCAAAGCGGCCCCTAACCCCCTACACTAACACATAACCCTCGCACAGAGTTACTAGGTGGGCCTCTCATAGAGATACAAATAACTATCTTGGGAGAGGACATTATGGCTAGGCTCTCTCTCTCTCTCTCCTCAGTGGTTAAATGTAGGAAATACAACACTCTGGTACATATCGCTAAATATGAAAAGGTTATCGCTATTTGCGCTCACTTAGCTCTTCGCATAGGTAAGTAGCGCAAAGTGTGATAAATTGTATATTAGCATAAAACATGCCCCTTTTGCTATCGCATGTGATACCGCATTTTGATAAATCCAGGCCAAAGTCTATTCCATGTTACCATTGCTAGTAATAGCAGTGGCTATTTTCTAAGTCAACTTAATTAATAGCAGGTAATGGACTTCTCCTCCAAGAACTTATTCAATACTTTTTTAAACACAGCTATACTAACTGCACTAACCACATCCTCTGGCAACAAATTCCAGAGTTTAATTGTGCGTTGAGTAAAAAAGAACTTTCTCCAATTAGTTTTAAATGTGCCACATGCTAGCTTCATGGAGTGTCCCCTAGTCTTTCTATTATCCGAAAGAGTAAATAACCGATTCACATCTACCCGTTCTAGACCTCTCATGATTTTAAACATCTCTATCATATCCCCCCTCAGCCGTTTCTTCTCCAAGTTGAAAAGTCCTAACCTCTTTAGTCTTTCCTCATAGGGGAGCTGTTCCATTCCCCTTATCATTTTAGTAGCACTTCTCTGTACCTTCTCCATCGCAATTATATCTTTTTTGAGATGTGGCGACCAGAATTGTACACAGTATTCAAGGTGCGGGCTCACCATGGAGCAATACAGAGGCATTATGACATTTTCCATTTTATTCACCATTCCCTTTCTAATAATTGCCAACATTCTGTTTGCTTTTTGACTGCTACAGCACACTGAATTGATGATTTCAATGTGTTATCCACTATGATGCCTAGATCTCTTTCTTGGTTTGTAGCACCTAATATGGAACCTAATATTGTGTAACTATAGCATGGGTTATTTTTCCCTATTTGCATCACTTTGCACTTATCCACATTAAATTTCATCTGCCATTTTGATGCCCAATTTTCCAGTCTTACAAGGGCTTCCTGCAATTTATCACAATCTGCTTGTGATTCAACTACTCTGAACAATTTTGTATCATCTGCAAATTTGATTATCTCACTCGTCATATTTCTTTCCAGATCATTTATAAATGCATTGAAAAGTAAGGGACCCAATACAGATCCCTGAGGCACTCCACTGCCCACTCCCTGCCACTGAGAAAATTGTCCATTTAATCCTACTCTCTGTTTCCTGTCTTTTAGCCAGTTTGCAATCCATGAAAGGACATCACCACCTATCCCATGACTTTTTACTTTTCCTAGAAGCCTCTCATGAGGAATTTTGTCAAATGCCTTCTGAAAATCCAAGTATACTACATCTACCAGTTCACCTTTATCCACATGTTATTAACTCCTTCAAAAAAGTGAAGCAGATTTGTGAGGCAAGACTTGCCTTGGGTAAAGCCATGCTGACTTTGTTCCATTAAACCATGTCTTTCTATATGTTCTGTGATTTTGATGTTTAGAACACTTTCCACTATTGTTCCTGGCACTGAAGTCAGGCTAACCAGTCTGTAGTTTCCTGGATCACCTCTGGAGCCCTTTTTAAATAATGGGGTTACATTAGCTATCCTCCAGTCTTCAGGTACAATGGATGATTTTAATGATAGGTTACAAATTTTTACTAATAGGTCTGGAAATTTCATTTTTTAGTTCTTTCAGAACTCTGGGGTGTATACCATCCGGTCCAGGTGATTTACTACTCTTCAGTTTGTCAATCAGGTCTACCACATCTTCTAGATTCACCGTGATTTGATTCAGTCCATCTGAATCATTGCCCATGAAAACCTTCTCCAGTACAGATACCTCCCCAACATCCTCTTCAGTAAACACCGAAACAAAGAAATCATTTAATCTTTCTGTGATGGCCTTATCTTCTCTAAGTGCCCCTTTAACCCCTCGATCATCTAATGGTCCAACTTGACTCCCTCATAGGCTTTCTGCTTCGGATATATTTTTAAAAGTTTTTACTGTGAGTTTTTGCCTCTACGGCCAACTTTTTTTCAAATTCTCTCTTAGCCTGTCTTATCAATGTCTTACATTTAACTTGCCAACATTTATGCATTATCCTATTTTCTTCTGTTGGATCCTTCTTCCAATTTTTGAATGAAGATCTTTTGGCTAAAATAGCTTCTTTCACCTCCCCTTTTAACCATGCCGGTAATCATTTTGCCTTCTTTCCACCTTTCTTAATGTGTGGAATACATCCGGACTGTGCTTCTAGAATGGTATATTTTAACAATGACCATGCCTCTTGCACATTTTTTACATTTGTAGCTGCTCCTTTCAGTTTTTTTCTAACAATTTTTCTCATTTTATCAAAGTTTCCCTTTTGAAAGTTTAGCACGAGAGCCGTGGATTTGCATACTGTTCCTCTTCCAGTCATTAATTCAAATTTGATCATATTATGATCACTATTGCCAAGCCGCCCCACCACCGTTACCTCTTTGGAATTCAATTCCAATTGAACTAAGAATAGAAACAAATTATCACAAATTTAAAAAAGAGCTAAAAACCTGGATGTTCAAGCAAACATTTAGCAAAGAGGTACCTACATAATAGTTGAGCAGCAGAAAGAAATTAATAAATGTTCTATTATTTTACTTTTATTTTCATTTAATTTTATGATTTTACTTAGTCCTTTTTTTATCTCATTTTGATTTGATTTTAATTTTTTTCTAATTGCATTTAATTATTTATCTGCTGTAATGTATTATTTGATTATTTTGGGGTAATTTTAATTGATGTAAATGTTAAATTTTATGTTTGTTCTCATTTTACTTTATTTGTTGTAAACCAGTATGATTGATATACAGAATATCAGTCTATGAAACAATATAAATAAATAAAATAAATAAATGATTAAGATCTATATGCGTATCCCCTTGAAATTTGAAATACAAATGAGGGTATATCATTTGTGCACACATATCAAGCTAAATTCCAACTCATCCAGTTAAGTAGTGACTTTGCTGCTATGTAGACGGCCAAATTAGAACTTGTCCGGATAAATAGCACTTTTGTATTAGACTTATCTGGCTATCTTACTTACCGGATAATCAGAAAAGTGCTAATCAGATGGACAACTAGTGCTTTTCAGACATCCAGCTAAGTGCTGCTACTTAGGTACATAAATCGGAATTTATCTTGATAAGTGCAAATATCATTTGCATTCTGCTTATAAAATACAGTAGTAAATTTGCATGCACTCATATACACACATATATGGGTGCACAAGTAATTTTGAAAGTTATCCTCTAAGTTTTTTAAATCAAAAACAATGGGCCGGATTTTAAAACATATGCGCGTGGCCTACATGTGCGCGTGCTACCTGGCGCATGTACATGTACGCCCGATTTTATAACATGCGCATGCATGTTTTAAAATCTGGGGTCGGCGCGCACAATTGTGCACCTTGCATGCACCAAACCCTATCTGAGCCGCGCTGCCTTCCCCTGTTCCCTCCCAGGCCGCTCCGAAATCGGAGCATCCTCGGAGGGAACTTCCTTACCCCCCACCCCACCCTTCCCTTCCCCTACCTCCCCCGCCCTTTCCCCCCTACCTTTGTTGCTTTCTGTTTTTGTTTTAAAACTTACTTCAGCCCTAGGGCTGAAGTAAGTTGCGCGCGCCGGCCAACTGCCGGCACGCGATGCCCGGCCCAGCGGTCGTGCAGAGGCCTCTGGCCCTGCCCCCACCCCGCCCTTTTTGTAAAGCCCCAGGACTTACACCGTCCCGGGGCTTTAGGCCCGGCACGCGTAAGGCCGGCTATGCGCGTAACCTTTTGAAAATCCGGCCCAATGTGCTTAAGTGCCATCTCTGGCTCAAATCCTGCTTCCGAAACGCCTCTGCTCAGTTTGTGTACTTTTATGCCACCTGAGTCCGGCCGATTTTGTAATCACCATTTATGATCATAAAATCTGATTTTATGCACAAAAATGACTTCAAGGGGGAATTTTTAAAAGGAGTTTTGTGCCTAAATGCCGGTTCATGTGCAAAACTTACCTATGGAAAATCAACCGGGAGGTTGTGTGGGGAAACACGATTTCATGAGAAACTTTTCCCTGCACTCGCAGTAAATGTTCTGGGGGCGGGGGAGGGGGGAAGGAGACAGTGGAGTGGGGGAAGCTTAAGGGCACATTATTTTAGCTGTTGAAAGCAAGCTTGTAAATGTACATGGAGAAAGTTACCCCTGCTTGAGAGCAGGTTGTAACTTTCGATACTTATGTCCACACATGTACTGACACAATCAATTTTCAACAGCCTGTGTAGGGCCAAGGTCTGCAGGTGTAAAGTACCTGCAGACTTTAGCCAGGAATTTCAAAGCAGGTGTAACTTTCTGGGTGTACATTTATGTGCAAGCTTTCAATAATTAAAAGTGTGCATATCAATGCTTTCCCTGCCCTAAATCCACACGCCCTCTCCACCCCTGTCAGAACACGTACTGTCAGCGTGGGGAAAAGTGCCTGCCAAATCCTGTTTCCCACAAACGTTTCTGGTTGATTTCAGAAAGTGATTTACATGCATAAACCAGGATTTGTGCACAGAAATCCTTTTAAAAATTATTCCCTAAAGTTTGAATAGAGCAGGAGTGCTCTCCAGTCACTCCTGCCCTGTCAGGTCAGTATTCTGAAATGGTGCCATCCAGCCCTGAGGTCAGAATCATTTTGTTGTAAAGACTGGGGATCACTCCTGACTCATTCGGATAAGGATCAGTGGTGGGGTAAGATGCGTCCGGGGAGTGGAAGCAGGTTTAGGGGCCAGCTCTCCAACCCCCGGCCCGGTGGCTGTTCCGTAGGCCTCGGTCCCACCCCCAGAACGCCCCCGGAATTCCCATTTTTTTCAAGCGCCAGGACTTACTTACGTGCGTCCCAGGGCTGGCACGCGCGCGCCGAGCCTATGCAAGATAGGCTCGGCGCGCGCAAGGGGAGGCAGGGGTAGGCTTTCGGGGGTTGCACGTGTATCTTAAGCGCGCAACCCTTTGAAAATCTACCCCTAAGAATAATACTCTGCATTACCTGGCTTGAGTCCTAGACCTGGCTTGGCTTCTGCTTTTTGGGACTGCAGGGGCTGGGGATGCTGCCACAGGTAGCGTTCACGGCCGCAGAAGGGAGGGAATCCCAGCAACTGGTCTATAGCTCTATCAATGGATGAGATTCAGATGGCACATATTCTGGGTTCAGAGGACTTGCTAGCATGACCGTCACCGTGATGACCGGTTATAGAAGCAAAAAGGTGGTAACTGCACATGAAAGCGCACAGCAGTTTAGCCCTAAAGCTTGGAAACCCCAAGTATGTGCATAAGCTACGTCACAAAGGTAATGCACACAATAGAGCAGGTGAAATGTTGTGTAGGTGGATTTGTGCACAGATTATCAAAACGAACCTGTGCACCTAAGTTCACTGACAAAGTTTAGAGTGAAATCTGCTTGTAGAAGGTAAATGCCGACTTTGCTCCATTGCACACAGTTATAAAATTACCCTCCCTGAGGGCAATTTTCAAAGCCATGTAGCCCTCTTCTGCCTGGCTATACCTACATGCTGACTCTCACAGCACATACATTTTCAGCAAGGTTAAAAAGAAGCATTCCCAGAGGCATGTTTACGCTGGAGGAGCAAATCTGAGCAGCATACATCAAGTAGGGTTACAAAGTGATAAATATTAGTAGTAGTAAAACAGCAAGTGTACATTCATTTTTCAAATGTATGCATACCTTTTTGTCCCGGCTCAGCAGTTCCCACAGGTGCAAAGCATGTGGGAGACTTTAGCACACACACGGTAGCTGCTAAATTTCAAAGGGAAACAACATAGGTAGTTTCCCTTTGAAAATTTGCTGCAGTGTAAAAGCACCTGCAAACAACATAGGTAACTCAAAATCACTCCCTATAAATCACAAGTAATTTATTGCCCTAGTAAACCGGCCTGGATTTCCTTATATATGAAGAACTGTATTCTCATGAGAATATGAAATTTAAGAATAAGGACTTGCTCTGTTACTGACTGGGTATGCGTGATCATTTCTGGCAGCTCTACCAGTGAGTCAAGTCTACTATTCTGGGATTTGTTTAGTTGTGTTTTTTGTTACAGTTAGTGGCACGGACATGAAAAAAGCAGTAGAAGATGGGGGCTGACCTTGGCATGAAAGGACACCCTCTGGGCCAAGGAGGAACATGACAGCTTATTCCTGAAGGAACTGAGAGGTACATAGAGTACATAATAAATGCCATACTAGGTCAGACCAAGGGTCCATCAAGTCCAGTATCCTGTTTCCAACAGTGGCCAATCCAAGTCACAACTACTTGGCAAGGACCCAAACGTTAAACAAATCTCAAGCCACAATTGCTTATTAATTTTCATAATAGCAGTTTATGGAATTTTCCTCTAGGAACTTATCCAAACCTTTTTTAAACCCAGTTATACCAACTGCTATAATCACATCCTCTGGCAATGAATTCCAGAGTTTAACTATGCACTGAGTGAAAAATAATTTTCTTTGATTTGTTTTAAACGAGCTACTTGCTAACTTCATGGAATGCCCCCTGGTCCTTCTATTATCTGAGAGAGTAAATCACTGATTTACATTAACTTGTTCAAGTCCTTTCATGATTTTGCAGACTTCTATCATATCCCCCCTCAGTCATCTTTTCTCCAAACTGAACAGCCCTAACTTCTTTAGCCTTTCCTCATAGGGCAGCTATTCCATGCCCCATCTCATTTTGGGATATTTTCATCAGAGCAGTTCTTTGATAAGCTTCTGCATCTGCTCATTCAGGATGTGGGCACCAGGTGGAATTCCACTTATTTGATGCTGCAGGGCTTAAATGGGCTCTTAGGGAAGATAAGGCCATTGCAGAAAGACTAAATGAATTCTTTGCTTCTGTGTTTACTAATGAGGATGTTGGGGAGATACCGGTTCCAGAGATGGTTTTGAAGGATGAGGAGTCAGATGAACTGAACCAAATCATTGTGAACCTGGAAGATGTAGTATGCCAGATTGACAAACTAAAGAGTAGCAAATCACTTGGACCGAATGGTATGCATCTCAGGGTTTTGAAGGAACTAAAAAATGAAATTTCAGATCTATTAGTAAGAATTTGTAACCTATCATTAAAATCATCCATTTTACCTGAAGACTGAAGGGTGGCCATTGTAACCCCAATATGTAAAAAGGGCTCCAGGGGTGATCTGGGAAACTATAGATTGGTGAGCCTGACTACAATGCTAGGAAAAATAGTGGAAACTATTCTAAAGATCAAAATCACAGAGCAAATAGATAGACATGGTTTAATGGAACACCATCAGCATGGATTTACCTAAGGGAAGTCTTGCCTCACAAACCAGCTTTAATTTTTAAAAGGGGTTAATAAACATGTGGATTAAGATGAACCAATAGATGTAGTGTATTTGGATTTTCAGAAGGAATTTGACAAAGTCCCTCATGAAAAGCTTTTTATTTTTATTTATTTATTTAAGGTCTCTTTTATACCGACATCCGTTGACACATCGCATCGGTTTACAAAAAACAAAAACATTTGGGCAGAGCCCTTACATATAACAGCGGAACAGGATTAACTTTTGGGCAGGGCCCTTACATATAACCAATAGAGTACATTAAACAGGGGGGTGAAAACTAGATATAAATATAACTCAATATGAGTAAAAAACTATGTACACAGATAAGTGTAGAAAACTAAAAAGTAATGGGATAGGAGGCAATGTCCTTTCATGTATTACAAACTGGTTAAAAGACAGGAAACAGAGAGTAGGATTAAATGGACAAGTTTCTCATTCAGGGATCTGTACTTGGACCTGTGCTTTTCAATATATTTATAAATGATCTGGATAGGAATACGACGAGTGAGGTAATCAAATTTTCAGATGATACAAAATTATTTATAGTAGTTAAATCACAAGCAGATTGTGACTGGAAGATTGGGCATCCAAATAGTAGATGAAATTTAATGTGGACAAGTGCAAGATAATGCAGAGAGGAAAAAATAGCCCATCTGTAGTTAGGAACTACCATCCATTAAAAAGATCTAGGCATCAAAGTGGATAATATATTGAAATCATCAGCTCAGTGTGCTGTGGCAGTCAAAAAAGGAAACAGAATTTTAGGAATTATTAGGAAAGGAATGGTGAATAAAACAGAAAATGCCTCTATATTACTCCATGGTGAGAACGCACCTTGAGTACTGTGAAGAATTCTGGTTCCCGCATCTCATAAAAGATATAGTTGCACCGGAGAAGGTACAGAGAAGGGCGACCAAAATGATAAAGGAGATGGTATTAGCTCCCCTATGAGAAAAGGCTGAAGAGGTTAGGGCTGTTCAGCTTGGAGAAAAGACGGCTGAGGGGGATATGATAGAGGTCTTTAAAATCATGAGAGGTCAACAATGGGTAAATGTGAATTGGTTATTTACTCTTTGAGATAATAAAAGGTCTAGGGGGCACTGCATGGAGATAGTAAGTAGCACATTTAAAACTAATTGGAGAAAATTCTTTTTCACTCAATGCACAATTAAGTTCTATAATTTGTTGCCAGAGGATGTGGTTAGTTCAGTTAGTGTAGCTGAGTTTAAAAAAGATTTGGATAAGTTCTTGGAGAAGTCCATTAATTAATTAAATTGACTTAGGGAATAGCCAATGCTATTGATCCTTCTACCCTTATAAAACTTTTATAGAGAAGAGGCACCAAGCAAGACTTGAAAACAGAATTTTTTCACCAGGGGTGATTGTAAATGTGCTCCTAAAATGTTATAATTCTAATGTGTACTGAGCTCCTGCTTGGTGAAAGAGCTATATAAAAGCAAATTATTATTACTAGTCAGCCATTGGGCTATCATCATTCATTAATATTTCTATAGCTTGCAATCTATATACCTATTGTGGAGTTGTTGAAAATAAACTAAATGTACTTGTATCAAAATATTATGTGACCTTCATACGTAGCCTTCATGGTTAACTTGACGGTAAACCCTGTTTGCTTTTGGGTTGTTTCAATCATTGGGTCACTTATATGTATGATGAACGATTCTATTAGAAGCTGTCGTTATGTAAATCACACTTATCTGTGGATGTCCACTATTATTCTGAGATGGAAGCCGACATCGCGGTGTTTCGGAGCTAGACAGCTCCTTCTCTTCAGGGTGACTCGGCATGAATAAATGCGGACGAAATTATGAACTGATCTGTGTGAAAAAAAGATCAAAGAGTTCTTAAATTTTGCTGCCGCAATTAATAACAAGGTCAGACCAAGGGTCCATCAAGTCCAATATCCTGTTTCCAACAGTGGCCAATCCAAGTCACAAGTACTTGGCAAGTACCCAAACATTAAACAAATCTCAGCAAAATCTCAGCAAAATTTAAGAACTCTTTGATATTTTTTTCACACAGATCAGTTCATAATTTAGACTGCATTTATTCATGCCGAGTCACCCTGAAGAAGGAGCCGTATAGCTCCGAAACACCGCGATGTCGGCTTGCATCTCAGAATAATAGTGGACATCCACAGATAAGTGTGATTTACATGACAATAGCTTCTAATAGAATCGTTCATCATAAATATAAGTGACCTAATGATTGAAACAACCCAAGAGCAAACAGGGTTTACCTTCACGATAGCCATATAATTCATAAAGGCTATGTATGAAGATCACTTATACCTCCAATGAGTTCTTTGAAGTAGCAAGTCAAGATTTATGTAGTATTAATTTATATATGCTACTACGTGGGTCTTCTCATTATAGTGTATCAAAATATTATGTGGCATTTATTTGCATATTAATAAACATTTGGTGATATACATTTTCCAGTGAGGTTATGTTATATTTCATTGCAATCTCTCATGGAATCTATTGTATACAAGTTCTCTTAGTGTAGTGATTACTCTCCTTATTTATTTATTTGGTTAGTTTTATATACCGTCATTCTGTGTAGCCATTGCAGATCACTTTTTCTCTTAATCCCTTTCACAAAGCATACTCTGTTCAACATATCCATTTTTCTCCAACCCATCCATCCATAAACCTACATTCATCTTACCTTAGCCTTCTGTGTCTTATCTATGTTGCACTGCTGATGAGTACAGATGCCAACTTGTGTGGTTATTAAGGAACAATGTGTGGATTATTAAACATGGAAGGGACACAGTTCACTGAGATAGTATTCTGTACCAATATTTCATTTTGGTCTATTTGGGATTGCTCAGTAGGTAACAGGATATACAGTAGTTTGATTAAGTGACTTTGTCTGCTTAGCAGGTGGAGTAGTACAAGCTACCCACACCCATTCTCCTTCTGTTTGCTCTCATCAGTAGGTCTTGTAATTTATTTCACAGAATGTTAGCTTATGTTTACAAGTTGTGTTTATTATACATATATTAATATAGATTTAATACAAACCTGTCTCAGTAGTATCATTAAAGTCAGCCAGTCTTGTTAATCAAAGTGAAAAAAGATAAAGGTGATCTGTCTAGCTACTAGACGTATACCCCGCCTTTCCATGAGATCACTTCATACCCAAGTTCACTCTGGAATCCATCATGCTGAATATAATACACCAAGTAAACTGCACGCTACTATAGTTCTAAACAAAAAGCTCAAGATTTCCCAATGAGATTAGTAATCAAGCTCAGGTTTAATGGTCATAATTTTCACTAGTAATGTATTTCCTGACATGTTTAGATTCTTTTCAAGGGTATTCTCATCGAGGCATTTCAGTTTATGGGATTCATAAGGTCACCCACTTCCACAGGTGTGCAGCACTAAAAGGCAATGTTCTGAATTCTCAGTAGGAAAAACTATTTTTCAATGCAAATGTAGTGCTTGTTTCTGGAAGCCATTTGTTAATCTTACCATCCCTCCCATTCTCCCCTAAAGGGCCTATGAAAGAGGGATCTGTATTGGGACCCTTACTTTTCAATATATTTATAAATGATCTGGAAAGAAATACGACGAGTGAGACAATCAAATTTGCAGATGATACAAAATTGTTCAGAGTAGTTAAATCACAAGCAGATTGTGATAAATTGCAGGAAGACCTTGTGAGACTGGAAAATTGGGCATCAAAATGGCAGATAAAATTGGCATTGAAATCGTCGGTTCAGTGTGCTGCAGCAGTCAAAAAAGCAAACAGAAGGTTGGGAATTATTAGAAAAGGAATGGCGAAAAAATCCATCAGCAACAAACCAGGGGGCTTACAAATCACTCATGCACCACTACAGGATAGCCATCCTTCGAACAAAAAGAGATTTCTTCTCACAGAAAATACACAACTTCATTTTCAACCCCAAAGCGTTATTTTCTCTCGTCTCGTCCCTCACCAAATCTCCCCCCACGACCATTCCAGACGATCAAGCAGCCAGCAAAGCCTCAGAACTCGCCACTTACTTCAAGAAAAAAATCACCGATCTTATCACACAGGCAAAAACCTACACTGGCCCCAGTCACCCACACGCCTACTCAGCAGACATCCAACAGACCACAAGCCTGGAAAACTTCGAGATGACTTCCTCCATCGAGATTGAATCATTACTAAAGAAGCTAAAACCGTCATCTCACCCCACGGATGTGATCCCATCCAACTTACTCATCTCCATTCCAAAAACTGTCACAAACCAATTGCAGAGATCATCAATTGTTCATTAATGCAAGGCATAGTTCCAGACCCCCTGAAACTTGCAATTCTGAAACCACTTCTAAAAATCCCAACCTGTCCCCAGATGACCCGGCCAACTTCCGCCCCATAGCTAACCTCCCGTTCATCTCTAAAATCTTAGAAAAAATAGTCAACAAGCAATTCTCGGACTATTTAGACGACAACAATATCTTATCCCACTCGCAGTTCGGCATCCGTAGCACCGAAACACTCTTAATCTCTCTTACCGACACCTTACTTCTGAATCTTGATAAACAACCCTGTCTTCTCATTCTCCTCGATTTATCAGCTGCATTCGATACGGTGAACCACTCAATACTCTTGGATCGGCTAACTGACATCGGCATCAAAGGCACCGTGCACAGATGGTTCAAGTCATTCCTCCAAAACAGATTTTACAAAGTCAAGATCAACAACAAAGAATCTCACCCTGTCTGTTCCTCTCTGGGAGTTCCTCAGGGATCATCTTTATCCCCTACCCTCTTCAATATTTATCTCTTACCACTTTGCCATCTCCTCTCCAAACTAAATCTAACCCATTACATATACGCAGATGACGTGCAAGTACTTATTCCAGTAAAGAAAACACTACAAACAACCATAGACTTCTGGAACAACTGCCTTCAAGATATCAACCACCTCCTCACAAGCCCTAACTTAATCCTTAATACTAAAAAAACAGAGCTACTCCTAGTTTCACAAGACGACAATCACACAGTCGCCAACACGCTCTCCACAAGTCAACCATCTTTCTCCCTTCAAGTCAGAAACCTCGGTGTCTTAATGGACAACCAACTGAACCTAAAAAGATTCATCAACACCACAAAGGAAGGCTTTTTTAAATTACAAGTTCTAAAACGGCTGAGACCACTCCTTCACTTCCAAGACTACCGTGCAGTACTACAAGCAATTATCTTTTCAAAAATTGACTATTGCAATTCCCTGCTACTATACACAAAACCATCCACAATATCAGTCCACTGGAGATCAATATCCCATTTCAGCTACATCTACCCTCCAGACCGGTGAGGTCGGCATATAGAAATACCCTCCTTGCCCCACCTATTAAATCTTCATTAAGAAAACGAGCTCTATCCACATCGGGCCCCGCACAATGGAACTCTCTTCCACCAGAACTCCAGCTAGAACAATGCCATACTACCTTCAAAAAGAGACTGAAAACGTGGCTGTTCGATCAAGCTTTTCCTTCATTCAGAGGATCTTCCTAGGTCATGACTCTCACACCAATAGACTAGAATTCAGGCTAGTACTCTAACCTGACAGATGTCTAATCTAATTAGGCTCCATTTTTACCTTTTACCCTTAGTTTATCCAAATCTCATTCAGATATTTAGACAGCCAATTCGCTGGCCCCTCGTTAAAAGCCTATAATTCTATTGTTCTTTGACCCTTTTACTTGGCACCAAGTTATCTTATACCTGTTATATGTAAAAGCATTCTTACATGCTAGTTTATGTTATACTGTAAACCGAAGTGATATGTAATTGTCTACATGAATTTCGGTATATAAAAATGTTAAATAAATAAATAAATAAATAAATAAATAAATAAATAAATGATGTGGATAAGTGCAAGGTGATGCATATAGGGAAAAATAACCCAAGCTATAGTTACACAATGTTAGGTTCCATATTAGGTGCTACAACCCAAGAAAGAGATCTAGGCGTCATAGTGGATAACACATTGAAATCGTTGGTTCAGTGTGCTGCAGCAGTCAAAAAAGCAAACAGAATGTTGGGAATTATTAGAAAGGGAATGGTGAATAAAACGGAAAATGTCATAATGCCTCTGTATCACTCCATGGTGAGACCGCACCTTGAATACTGTGTACAATTCTGGTCGCCACATCTAAAAAAAAAAGATATAATTGCGATAGAGAAGGTAAAGAGAAGGGCTACCAAAATGATAAAGGGAATGGAACAGCTCCCCATTGAGGAAAGACTAAAGAGGTTAGGACTTTTCAGCTTGGAGAAGAGACGGCTGAGGGGGGATATGATAGAGGTGTTTAAAATCATGAGAGGTCTAGAATGGGTAGATGTGAATCAGTTATTTACTCTTTCAGATAATAGAAAGACTAGGGGGCACTCCATGAAGTTAGCATGTGGCACATTTAAAACTAATCAGAGAAAGTTCTTTTTTACTCAACGCACAATTAAGCTCTGGAATTTGTTGCCAGAGGATGTGGTTAGTGCAGTTAGTATAGCTGTGTTTAAAAAAGGATTGGATAAGTTCTTGGAGGAGAAGTCCATTACCTGCTATTAATTAAGTTGACTTAGAAAATAACCACTGCTATTACTAGCAACAGTAACATGGAATAGACTTAGTTTTTGGGTACTTGCCAGGTTCTTATGGCCTGGTTTGGCCTCTGTTGGAAACAGGATGCTGGGCTTGATGGACCCTTGGTCTGACCCAGTATGGCATGTTCTTATGCTGAGAGAGTGAACAGTGGCTCCACGGCAATTCCAAGCTCATTCTTCAGATGCTATGCCAAGCTCGGACACTACATGTCTCATCGTGATGCTTCCAGGTGGTTCAGTTAGCAAACCAGTATTCCAGTTCAGTGGTGTTCACTTCCCAGTCCTTGAAAGCCACAAACAGATTTAGTTTTCAGGATATTCATAATAAATATTCATCAAATAGTTTTGCATGCATTTATTCCAGGTGCCAGGTTAATTTGCATATTTTATTTACCTTGAATGCCCATGTCCCACCCATAGGGGTAGAGCATCCCTGTAGATTCAGAAAGAAGGCATAATTAAATGGAAGGAACTTTCAATGGTATAAATGTAAAAAAAACAAAACCTCAGTATAAAAATGGATTTTAATAATTTTGGATAGTTTAGCTGACATCTAAATTATAGTATAGCTTTACTAGTCCTTGACGCAGCAAAGCACAGTACATAAAAGTTTAATTATTTCATAGACATACTTGGCAAACAAATCAGACCCACAAGGTATAAATAAATTAAATGCAAACATTATCTAACTTCAAATAAAATTTTGGGGCGACAACTGAGACAAGATTAAATCATAAAGTATGACTAAACTATATTAGCATGTTCCATGCACTACAGAATTGCATGTGTGCCCCCTAAATATAAACTTTTATCACATTCAAATGTGCTGCATGCATATGTGCACACAAGCAAGGCAGGATGCCCCATCGCTCAACTCCCAGACCTTCAGTCACCCATGTATAACTTATTTTGTAAGAATATTACCACTGACTTACATAGAGTTTCATTTTCTTTTGTAAAGTGTTTATGACTTGCTTATTTTAATAGAGGTTGATATTCAAAAGGGTTTGTCCATCTAACTTTTGTTAAGATTTGAAATTCTTCCCCCTTTACAAGATTGCACTTTGGAAGACCATCTCCATCAGAAACAACATAGATTTACATAGAATCTGATCAATTTGAAAATAACCGGGTGAAAACTCGAACAGAAATGGCAAAAATCAAAATTATCATGTGATAGAAACAACTGCAGAAGACACGAGACAGCCTGCCGCCAGGTAGTCACTGAAGCAAAAAGAGTTTATAACACAGCAACACTCAGTCAAGCATAAAACTCCCCTAAAAGAACTTTTCTGAACCATTATCAAGCTCATTGGGTTTTGCACTCTATACCCCTTCCTCACACTACTGAAACCCAATGCAACAAACTAGCCA
This sequence comes from Rhinatrema bivittatum, assembly GCF_901001135.1. NCBI lineage: Eukaryota > Metazoa > Chordata > Amphibia > Gymnophiona > Rhinatrematidae > Rhinatrema > Rhinatrema bivittatum. The sequence continues at coordinate 40,034,094 of NC_042631.1, read as the reverse complement.
CCTTCTTCACTGAGAAGATTGCATGCTTCTGAGCCAAACTAAATAAGTCACTGGCTGACAAACATGGCACTCCCATTCCTTGCAGGCAAATCAGACCCCTCCCTTCTCACCTCCTATCCACCTTCTGCCCACTCTCAACTGCTCATTACTCTCAAATCGACCACTTCTCTAGAGGATGCCTGCTCCTCCAGGCTCATTAAACAAGCTAAACATGATCTATTCCACCACATCTAGGCCATAACCTATGCAATAGGAGAAGCCCACCTACTAGCCTAGGTCTGGGCCCCAGCATATGCATAAGCCCTGATACCAAGAACATGCATTTTCTGCATGCAAAACTCCTTGCTGCACCAGGAGTAAGTTTTGAGCCCAGAAAATGTATGCTTAACTGCAGGCAAAAAGGTGCGTTCAACTGAATACAACTTTCTGCATTGGTCGCTGAAGAAATAACGCGCATAATTTTTTGGTTATGGAACAACTTACTAATAAGGTGAAATCCTCTGGTTGGAAGGAAGGTACCCCAGTGAGATCATTGAGATGCATCCTTCCACTGGACGTCATACATTTCTTAAAAGTAGAAAAAAAACCTGCAGAAGATCTGGGACTGGGCCTAGGTTTAGGCCAAGGCGATAGGTCCCAGAGTCAGCAGGGCCCTGGTCTAGCCCAGGCACCAGCAATGAGACACCACAATGGCCAGGCCCTGGCTTTGGGCCTAGGCATTAGGTCTTGTCCTACTAGAGGTCCATTGTTTTTGAAAAGCACCAATTTGAAAATACTCCAGAATTATAGGGGGTTTTTTTTCTCTGAGGTTAATTTTCAGTTCATAAATGGTCTCAGTCATTGCTTTTTGCCCTTTCATTCAAAACAAATGCAAATCCCTACTAGGGGTGTGCTTTGGGTTAGATGGAAGAGCCCAGAAATGTTGCAATATGAGACTTGTGGAAATGAACCTGAAATTGAAACTGTGAACTGAGAAAACTGTTCATCAATGGAAAGGTTTTAGTGCTCAAGAACAAGGCATTTCCTGTGCTCTAGTATAGGGGTGTCCTTGGTAACTCCTCAGCCAATCAGTTTTTCAGGATGTCTTTAATGAACACACATGAGATGTATCTGCATGAACTGCCTCTAATGTATGCCAATAATTCCCATGCATATTAATTGGGAATATCCAAAACATTCAACTGGCTGGGGAGGGCTGAAGATCAGTTTGAGCACCCTTGCTCTAGTATATAGGCAAGCATGGCCTTCTCCTGCAGCAGTGGGTAGTCATCAAGAGGGCAGCCCTTTTCATTTGGAACTCCAGGGATTAGGTAAAATAAGCAGTTCTTTTCAAGGAGCACATAAAGAGAGCCTCCAACCTCATCACCATATTTTATCACTTCTTTTATCTACAACTATATCAGAATCACTCTGAGGAACTACATCAAGCAACATGTGGGTTACCTCATGCTATGGTTTTTCTTCCTCCCAACCTGGAGGAGACTGAACTGGGACAAGTGAGAAAGCTCACTGCTCTACAAATGGACTCTTCTTCTGTACTACAAGGAGGTGGAATGTTCTATGAGGTAGATTGGATTACAACAAATCATACCAGCCTGATTGATACCAAGAAACATCTTCAAACTTATCCACATGTAAACCCTGGGTTAATAGTCCTGGATAAGGTCCCAGCAATCACATCTCATAAGAACATTATGTAACGCCCCCTTGACCGCTTACCTCGTGGGGCGTTCCTGGCTCCGGGGACAACCTGACAGGAGCCCCTGCCCCCCAGGGCAGACTCCATCGATCCTCATGTTCTAGGCACCTGGTGCCTCCACCTGGGGGAAGAAGGTGTTGATGGGATTTCCCTCCCTTCACCCCAGGAAAACAAATGGGACTGTGAACAAGCTAGCAGTATGTATAAATAGGCAAAGGCACATGGAAAGGGTAGAGTAAGTAGCACACACATAAATAGCAAATGCAACAAGAACTAAATTGTGGCAAACAAAGACCTGATCAATATATCTCAAAAATGGAGTCATACCAGTGGCGTACATTGGTTAACAAATTACAGTTCACAGGGGGCCTTGTTTCAAAACTGTGAACTGTAATTTGTTAACCAATGTATGCCACTGGTATGAATGCATTTTCAATAAAAGTGTGTCCTTGAGCTATATTGATCAGGTGTTTATGCCATGCATTAGTTCTTATTGAGTATGTTTAAATAATATATGATCCATCAACATCATATACAAGACCATCAACCAACTCACGCAACTAGATCTTCAAATACCATTTAAAAAATACACTTCTGCCAGACCTATTAGGGAATACTACAAAGAGTCACTCCAAATTCCAAATGCCAAAACCTATCAACATAAATCTTTGAGTCTCAGAGCCTTCTCTACAGCAGGTCCAGTTCTGTGGAACTCTATACCACCTGATCTAAGACAAGAGCCATGCGCTCTAACATTTAGGAAAAGACTAAAAACTTGGCTTTTCAAAAAAGCATTTCCAAGCCTTGAATAAAATACACTCATCAACACAAACTGCCATGTAACCTCTGGATCCAATTAAGAATCCACCTATCATAATCTTATCACTATTACGTTTTGAGTTTTATCATATCATCACCATACTCTACTGTGTCATATTGATTCTCTTGTTTATATTACCGCTCATATTTATGTACCGTCACATTCATGCAAATAGGCTTATTTACTTACTCTGCTGCACTATCACTTTAATTGTGTTAAATGTAAATATTGCATTGTTTAACCTCTCCCCTCTTCCAGTTCCAAGTTAATTTTCCCTGTTATATTGTAACTTTCTCACACCTTTTAATTGATTCTCTGTATTTAAAGTTCAAATTTGTATTGGAAATATTTATTAAGTTACGCTATACTTTGCACACATTGTTATTTGTAAACCGGGTTGATGTGATCCCTATCATGAAACTCGGTATAACAAAAATAATAAATAAATAAATAAATAAATAAAATAAATATACAGGAGATCCTACATTTGAATCCCAATGGTGCCTCCAAAAATTTATGTAATGCCCCCTTGACCATGGGGGAACTCCTGGGTCCGGGACCAACTTGGCCCCCTTGACCATGGGGGAACTCCTGGGTCCGGGACCAACTTGGCGGGAGCTCCCCTAGTGGCCAGGTGTTACTGGGTGGGATTTCCCTCCCTTCACCCCTGGAAAACAAATGGGACTGTGAACAAGGCTGGCAGTATGTACAAATATATACAGGTTTATTAGACTATGTAACTAGATACATTTCTACATGACTATGTACATCTCTATTAGGATGTCAAACAGCACACTATCTACTTGTGGTTAATAGTCTCAGGCCACACAACTATATACATTTCTACAAGGTAACAAGAATATTTAATATCTAGCAATTTGGGGTTGTTGGCTTCCACAGTATACCCCTATATAGAAAAGAAGTGACCTCTTGTATTCCCACTTAATCAAATATTATTATTCTCCCCCTTTTTTTCCCAAGTCTCACCCATATGAAAAGAAGCAATTGGGCTGGTGGGTAGTTTTGGCCTGGGGGGTCCATTGTATCTAAACTGCTGCCATCTCCTTGGTGTTGCTTCCACTCCGCTGTAAGTTCCATGCCAATGCTGGGGTTATGCCCTCCTGGGGACATGACTACACCTCCTAGAATGTTGCTGGGATCCATGCCCTCCTGGGGAACCCAACTGCACCTCTGGACCTACTAAGGGGGTCCCCTTGTTCCTGGGGGACTGCTTGATCTGCTGCTGGGATCTACACCCTCCTGGGGGACTGCTCAATCTACTGCTGGAGTTTCCTTGCTCAAGGGGGACTCAAGGTCACCTCCTGATTTTCCTCTGGGGTCCACACCCTCCTGGGAAACCACTCATTCTACTGCTGGGGTCTACACCCTTCTGGGGGACCACTTGATCTGCTGCTGGGGACCCATTGCTCAAGGAGGACAGAGGGTCACCTCCTGATCTGCCTGGGGTCTCCTTCCTCTCAATCTGCCACTGGTCTTCAGTTCTTCTCCCTTGATAGGAGGATTTTACTTTGGCTTTGGTTTACAGCTCCACTAGGCCCATGGCTTGTTTAGTATTCAATGATTCAGGCCCTCCGCAGTCTCAGCTTTCAGTGATTTTATTTTTGCTAAGCTCGTGGCCAGTCATTCGCTGTTACCCAGCCTGGATGGGTCACCTTCTGTCAGCCAAAAGGCCAAGACCCAGGCAGGACCATGGAAAGAGAATATGAGCACATCCTTCCATCTTGCTTGGCTTTTTCTTTTCTTTTGTCTGAGAACTGGGTACCCAAGGGTCTGACTCCCCTTTGTTAGTCAGGGTGAGAATCTGTTTGCTTCCTAGGACTGTTTTTTTGTACATTTTTCTCACAAATCCCTCTCTCATTCAGAATTCTCCAATGTAGGACTTTTCCAGTCATAGTTCTGTAATTTAGGATTTTGCTATCCTTTGATTTAAAGTGATATTTCACTGCAAGTTACCAACAGTAGGCCAGGGGGCTGTGACATGCAAATCCCCTACCCGAGTCTCTAACTCTATTCAATGGTCATTTAAGCACCTTCACAGTAAGAGGTCTGGAAAACTTTTCAATCTCATTCTGGGTTTCCTGAGCTGGTGGCTCATGTTACATAGCTACAATGTCCTCTTTTTTTCTCTGCTGCAGTTCACTTATATGATAGCATGCTTTTTAACCTCTGTCTCCTTTGGAGGTGGATTTCAATAAGAATATAATACATAGGACATGCCACACAGGGTCAGACCAAAGGTCCATCAAGCCTAGTATCCAATCCAGTTCACAAATAACTGGCAGGATCCCAAGGGATCGATAGATCCAAACTGCTTATCCCAAAAACAACCAGTGTATTTCTGCAGCTCTACCATAATAATGGTTAATAGGGATGTGAATCGTTTTTTGACGATTTAAAATATCGTCCGATATATTTTAAATCGTCAAAAATCGTTAGAGGCGATATATAATAGGAATTCCCCCAATTTATCGTCAAAAATTTTTAAATCGGGGGAAGGGGGAGGGGAAGGAGGAGGGCAGAAAAACCGGCACACTAAAACAACCCTAAAACCCACCCCGACCCTTTAAAATAAATCCCCCACCCTCCCGAACCCCCCCAAAATGCCTTAAATTACCTGGGGTCCAGAGCGGGGGGGGGGGGGGTCCCGGTGTGATCTTTTACTCTCGGGCCTCCAGTGCGTTGTAGAAATGGCGCCGGCGCTACCTTTGCCCTGTCATTTTGTTTTTTGTCCCCCGACGTCAGGAGCGTAGGAGATCGCTCCCGGACCCCCGCTGGACCCCCAGGGACTTTTGGCCAGCTTGGGGGGGCCTCCTGACCCCCACAAGACTTGCCAAAAGTCTAGCGGGGGTCCGGGAACGACCTCCTGCAGTCGAATCGTGTTGCCGTACGGCCGGCGCCATTTTGCACAAACCCTGAAACCTGAACCTGAAACATGAGTCTTCGTCTAGTTCCAAGTCTCCAGTGTCTTTGCCTAGTGTGGGGCATGTGAATATAATTGAACATAAGTGAAATTAACATATTCAATGAATACAGGCCACTTGATTTCCCGATTTAAACCCAGTAGAAATACAGTCTGAAGGCGGAATATCCACTGCTGTTCGTGCTGCTTAAGTTTCTTAACCTGGTCTCCACCCACCCACCAGTGTGATGGAATGAATTCCAAGATTGTCCATTGTATATCTTCAAAACAATGGTGAAATTCTGTAAAATGTGATACATGGGGGGCCTCAGTTTTTCTGGTTCTTAAGCAACTTCTGTGTTCAACGAGACGGGTCCTGATCATATGCTTTGTCATGCCCATATATCTTAGGTTGAAAGGGCATATAATCATATAAACAACTAAAGAGATCTTGCAAGTAGATCCTAAAGATAAAGGAATTTCTTGACCATAGGGTGATGGAACAATAACTCCTTGAAATTTCAGCAAACTTACAATTGTGACATCCCATAGATTTTTCAACTAACACTGGAGGGTTATAAAAGCTGGAATGAACGATATAATTTTTAATATTTGAGCCCCTAGAGAAAGCAAAACATAAAGGTGATTCAATTATAGGATGGATTTTCTGTAGAGTAGCCCAATGTTTGCAGATGGTGTGGCAGATTGAGGCAGATGCTAGCATTTGCTACAGAACAAAGATCTACTAGTTCAAGTCTCCACTGGGTTGATTTTTTAAAAAAGGAAATCTCTATTGCAATGCAAAGCTGTACAGTATGCTGTTTTAACACATGATACTGGATATCCTCGTTGAAGAAAACGTTCAGCCATCTGTTTTACTTGGATTTTAAAATCTTCTTGATCAGAACACAGATGACGCAGCCTCAAAAATTGTCCCACCAGAAGATTTGTTTTAAAGTTTGTAGGGTGGAAACTATCAAACCGCAAGAGATTGTTCTGCTCATTGGGCTTATGATGAATACTGGTTCGTAGGGTGTTGTCATACTTGAACTGATATCTACATTTCTAGACAAGATCTTACAACCTTTGTCCCATCTGCTGCCTCCTATGTTAAGGATAGTTCCAGAATGTTACAATTTTTGGAGTCAGTAACTATCAAGCCGGATGATTTATTGGTAACTATGGATAGCGAATCTCTATATACAGTCATATCGCAAGATCAAGCAATTACAGTTATCTCCCACTTATTGTCATCATGTCCATTGCCTCAATGGATTCCCACTCACTACATCATTCAATTATTAAGTTTAGCTTTGAGCAAGAGCTATTTCTCTTTTGAAGATAAATATTTTCTGCAAGTTCATAGGACAGCTATGGGCGCTGCCATGGCACCAGACTTGCTAATATTTTTGTGGCAGCTTTTGAATCTACATATATTTACCAAAGTGCATGGAGCCAACATCTTACATGTTGGAAACGGTATATGATGATATTTTCATTGTGTGAGACGGCCCAGAATCAGCTCTTATGGATTTTCACAAATGGCTTAACTCATTAAACATTTGTCTGAAGTTCACTATTAATTTCCATTGGGAATGAATTGCATATTTGGACATTGTCATTTATAAGTATGACAATACCCTACAAACCAGTATTCATCATAAGCCCAACGAGCGCAACAATCTCTATATCTCCTAATTGCTAAATTTACTTGCAATGTTGTTTCTAATACTATTATTATTTCGTTTGCATATGATTTTTGGCTGTTTTGATATGAGTATATCTCTTACATCTTCCTCAGTGAATACTGAAGCAAAGAATTTGTTTAGTCTTTGCCATGGCTTTGACATCCCTAAGTGCCCCTTTGACCTCTTGATCATCTAATGAAGCAGTTAACTCTCTCATAGGCTTTTTATCTGATATGTACTTGAAAAAGTTTTTATTATAAGTTTTTGCTTCCATGGCAAGCTTATTTTCAAATTCTCTCATTGCCTTCCTTATCAATGTTTTGCATCTGACTTGCCAGTCCTTATGCTTTTTCCTGTTTTCTTCATGTGGATCTCTTTTCCATTTCTTGAAAAATGTTCTTTTAGCTATTATAGTCTCTTTCACCTCACCTTTCAACCATGACCTTTACTCATTTAGTCTTCCTTCCACCTTTTCTAATGCATGGAATACACCTGGTCTGGGCTTCCAAGATGGTATTTTTAAACAACATCCATGCCTGAGCTAAACTCTCAACCTTTGCAGTTGCTCCTTTCAGTTTTTTCCTAACCATTTTCCTCATTTTATCATAGACACCTTTTTTGAAAATTTAATTTAATTTTCAAAAAAGATTTTATTTAAATCTTTTCTATACCGTCGTTAAGAAGGATCCATCACAACGGTTTACAATAGGGCACATAAAATAAGGATGCTGAAATATATTAATTTATACAAGTGCCATAATGGTTCGGTAAATAATTTTCAAAATGATATTTATTTATTTATTTAACAATTTTATATACCGAAATTCATGTAGCAAAGTTACATATCACTTCGGTTTACATTAGAACATTAACAAGCATGTAAGAATGCAATTACATTGAACAAGGGAGATAGACTTAGATCAAAAGGAACTGGGGAAAACGTACAACGAATAAATAATAAAGTAATAAGATTCTATAGTGGAGCTAAGACTAACCTGGCTAAATATCTAGGTGCGTACTGGAATAGTTAAAGTTCCAGTATATGTAGCACATATTTGGATTGGTTGACTGCAGAGTTGGAACGCTAAACTGAAATATAGTCTGGGTGAGGTAAGAGGGAATTATTGGCATAAATTAAAAGCTTGTTCAAATAGCCAAGTTTTGAGTCTCTTTTTAAAGGTGATCGGGCATATAATTGGTTTGTGATACAATACTGTCCAAGATTTATCAGTTTAAAAACAATTCTAACTTTATAAGTGTCAATTTATCTTCTGGTGATGGACGAGAAGGTAAAGTAAAATAAGAGATAGAAATACAGCTACACACATTATTTGTTCGTACCTCTCACTTCACCTGCCTCACTGTTTCCCCTTCTCTATTTGATAGGCTTGCTTGAATAGCCAGGTTTTTAAGCCTTTTCTGAAGGTTTTGCTGTCTTTTTACAACCTTAACTCCAGTGGCATGGTGTTCCACAGTATGGGTCCTGCCAAGGATAGTGCTCTCTCTCTTACTTGTCACAGTAGATTTATTTATTGCACTTTGATAAATGACCCCCTTAGTTATTGAATAAATGTATGATCTTTCTTCTTTCATTTAATTTATTTTGATGGGTCAATTCAATTCCAATTTATAAGTCCAGTTTCTTTCCTTTCCAATCAATTTTAGGGCAGTTTGGCAAGTTCTATTCTAATTGATAAAACCTAGTCAATCTTGTTATAGTCCATAGAGAAATGTCCCAATTTCTCCTACCTTTCTGGTAATACTTCCCCTTCATCCTACTGGTGATACCTAAAGCATATCTAGTTTACTCCTCTTCTCCTCTTATCTCATTGGTATGATAGTGAACCTAAGGATGGGTCCATGAAGGCTCTTTCTCTTTTCTATATTCCTTCCTCCGGGACTGAATGAAGATTAATTCTTCCTCCAGAACTCCATACAGTTCACCCATTCTCACCACTCCTTTAGATAGCACACACTGAGCCCCTGAGTAAGTAGTTAGGTATGTTCAAATACAAAATCTTAAAAAGAAGAAAACAAAATATGAGATGAGGAGAGTGGAAAAACTCCTATTTTAGGACACACAAAGAATACAAGAGCTCCAAACATGGTCCTCAAGGTTTCAGATATAGTTCTTCAAAAGGATGAAAGTTCTCTGTTCCATTCTGAAGCCAGGCCTAAATCCAAGAGACCCTAGAGGCCTTCCTCCTTAAAAGCAAATAAAAAGCAGGAAACAGCCATGGACATGCTGTCCCTGGAAGGGTCAACTTAAGGTTCCACACCTTAAAATGGCTATCAGCCATTAATTAAATAATTTTTAATACATATAAAATATTTTTTTAAAAATAATATAATTTAAAGAAATTATGGATTAATGCAAGCACAAAATATTAAATTGAGTAAAGGCAAAGGTTTCCTGTCAATTGATTTAAGACAGACGTTTGCTGTCAATTTATTTGGGGGTTATTATGACTAATGATTTTATCCAATTTGTCCAGTTCATAAGGTGGCCTGCAAATTGACTTCTGAAGTTTTTTTCCCCCGTTTTAAATTTAAATTTTGAATTTTGTATTTTGTGCAACCATTATAAATGAGTCAATACTGGCATTTAATAGAACCATGTGCATGGACTATTTGATACCACCATTTAGCAAATAATTCAGTTAAAATTTATATTACCAGATAATTGCTGGGTGATCCTAGTATGTAAATGCCTTATGTAATTTGCCAGTTCTAACTAATATAATTTACCTTTCTTATTCTAATTATATTGTATGTGATGCTGTGTCATTGATTGCTATTGTAAAATTGATATTTTAAATCAATGAAGATTATTTTGATTGAAAAATAAAATGAATTCCATAAGAGTACAACAAACATTGTACACCTCTTTAAACTCCATCTAGCATTCTTCTGTTTCCAATTCATGAGGTATTTTTATATACCATGAAACTATATTCTGAGAGGGCAACTTTCAATCTATGCACACAAGTGTAATGTCTGTGGGCTACGTTTACCAGCAGATTTTATAGCCATTTTCAAAAGGAAAGCTTTTGTATTGTATTGGAAGAAGTATGCACACAGTCCTGCACCTGCTATTTGTTTGGGTACTTTTTCCAGAGAAATTATACGCACATACATATGCATGTAACTTTGTGCATATACACTTAGATGGTAACTTTCAAATGGACGCACAGGCACACATACACACATGTATGTTGGCGCATGCCCAAGGACATGGCCATCTTATAACTTGCACACACATACACGTGCAAATTATAAAAAAAATAGCCTGGGTACGCACACATGTGCGCCCAATTTTAAGCTTGTGCATGCCCAGCCGCATAAATTGGGTTTCAGCTGTGGAACTCAGGGAATTTTATAACTGTTGCGTTCATGCCTGTTCTCGCCCTTGCTCCACCCTCTCTACCTTAGAGGCAACTCCCTTCGGGTCTGACGGACAGCTGCTGCTGCGGCTTCTCCTTGCCACTTCCCCCCAGAATCCCCGGGCTGGCCTGACGCTGCAGATCCGCCATGTTCCTGATGACGTAAGGGCATGCGTGCGCTTGCTCCAGAGTTTGTACCAGAAGGGGCACGAACTTCGGGGGCGTCCCTCCGTAGTGACATCATCCGCTTCCAACTTAAAAGGTCTTTGTTCGCAACTACGAATTGAGTTAGCAAGAAGTAGGAAGGAGGACTTCTTTCTCTGCTGCTCTGCCTCCACAAACTTACCTGGGGTACCTGCTCCTCGGGGGCTCCGCTCTCTCTTCTTGATTTCAGACTGCTAAGACGGGATCTGGTACTCGCTCCTCGAGGGCCTACGTCCCTGAATGCTCAGAAGACTCCTTACTGCCTGGAAGCGATCGCAGACATGAATACTGTGAGTTCTATTACAGATAGGAACAGGTACTCGCTCCACGAGGGCCTATGTTCCTAATCTCTGAAGACTCTCTACTGTCTAAGACGTTATCGCAGGTACGAAGATTGTGAGTTGTTATTGCAGATTGCAGATAGGAACCAATACTCGCTCCACGACGGTCCATGTTCCTAAAACTCTTCAAAAACTCTCTTCTATCTCAGAAGCTATCGCATACCTATATCTGGTGCATTCTATTTCATATTGCAGATAGGAACCGGTACTCGCTCCACAAAGGCCCATGTTCCTAAAACCCTTCACCGACTCTCTTCTATCTCAGAAGCTATCGCATACACAGATATTGTGAGTTCTTATTCCAGACTGCATATAGGAACCAGTGCTCACCTACGGCTCCTGTTCCTGAATATACTGAAGACTCCTTGCTGCATGGAAGCCATTACAGATATCTACAACTGTGAGTGTATCATCTACTACTGGTTATGTATCCAGCATACCCTGTCTACTCACCATCTATAGTTTCTCTCTACAGCTCAGTAACCCAGAGATCACAATTCCAATATCTGAAGGACTTCAGCCCTGCCGTGCATATCAGCTCACTACTGCCACCTCTGGTGGTTCTACTTGATGTCTAATAAAGAACTATCTGTGTCTGTCTCCATACTCCAGCCTAGCCGGTGGTTCCTCTCAGGATATCCTCCTGGGGGCGCTGTCATCTGCCATCGGCCCAAGGATTCACCAAGTTACATTATAGTGTTCATTCCTTACACTACTAGAGCGGTATCATAACAGACTGCCACTCTGTGGGGAGCCAACCCACAACAAGATCACTAACTCCATCTACAGAATACATTGGAATGCTGGCTACTCTCCTCAGGGGAGCAGATTCCATACAGACTGCTACTCCTCCTCTCTGGGGGAACAGATCTACATCTCTGCTAACTCCTCCCCTCTGGGGAAGCAGATCCATATTAGATTGTCACTCCTCCCCTCGGGAGGAGCTAATCAATACAGATTGCTAGCTCTTCCCCTCTGGGAAACCAGATCCACAACAGATTGCTAACTCCCTAGCAGGTTCCTCAACAGATTGCTAACTCCTCCCCTCGGGGGAGTTAGTCGATAACAATAAGCAGTGCACATCCATGCCATGACCAGTTTCACCAGTTCATCCACTGGTTCACCCAGTTTAGAGCTAGGTTCTCCAAACCCTACTGGTTTAATAGCTTACACTCTCCCCATTTAACCCAGATACCTCAAACCATTCTGCAAGGCCTAGAAATACTTTTATTAAGACTTACATCTCCTCAATAGCAGAAGTAAAATTACGAGGCACTGGACCTGGGCACATGTCCAGGTGCATAAATATTTACATGCACATCTCTTAGCCATGCCCAAAAATGCCCACACCATGCCCAAACACCCAGATCCTTTTGAATTTGAGTGAAATATTTGTGCAGTGGGTGATGCGCACACAAGCTTGACTTGTGCGTTCATCTTCTAATTGATGTGTGTGCCAAACTTCTAAAATTCACCTTTGATAGTACTAAGCCCTCCTTGACCCTGCCCCCAGGAATGCCTCCTCTCTCTGCACTTAAAAGTACATTTGTGCTGGCACTCCACAGGCATTTTAATGTGAAAAGAGGAAAGGCAATTTTCAAAGACCCCGTTAAATGCTTTTGAAAATTGCCCTCTGATTGATCCAAATTCCTTTCACACTCATGAATATCATGCAATAAATGAAGAATATGTGTAGATCGCAAAAATAAAAAGGTGATTTTGATACAAAAGGTTTTCAAAATAAGTGATATTTGATGATAAAGCTTCAGTTAGTAATCCAATTTCAGCTACTACTGGGTGTCTTGGAGGATTCTTCCTAGTTTTGTGAAGCTTTGGCCATATGCATCTCCTAGACACACACAGCTGTGAAAGAAGTAAAAGAAAACTTCCTTGCTATTTAGCACACCTCTAGATCCTCTTACAATACGGAATAAATAGAGGCTGACTCTGTGTTCAAAGGGTGGTTGCACTAGATGTCATTTAACTGATAACTTCAGCCATACGTGTTTGCATTCATGACAGCAATGTAACATTACCTCCCTTAACAGTAGGTTTAATAATAAGGTTAGGATTTGATTACAGTGGTTTCTTTCTATTTTTGTTTTGGCCTGGCAGTTTCCTCATGCTCCTTGTGCTTCTAACTCAATCTAACTCAGTCAAGGGCCAATTAGAAAACAAAAATTGTGAGTCTTTTTAAATTTAAAAAAAATCTAACCAGATATAACAATAAGTACCATGGGAGTTCTACACTGTAATAACTATAAGGCTGGGAGAATAACTTCTCATCCAAAAAGGCAAAGGTGAACATGTGTTATATATTAATATATAAGGGATATATATTATATATATTAGGGATATGAATTAAACAAACTGAAGAAAATTATTTTTCATTCAGAGCATAGTTAAGATCTGGAATTCATTGCCAGAGGATGTGGTTTCAGCAGTTAGTGTACTGGGTTTAAAAAAGGTTTGGGGGGCTTGCCTACCATTCTGCAACTGTGCCTCCAGCCCTCATCAGGCACAGAGGACGACAAACGGGGTCCTGTGTTACAGGACTTAAGCGGCATGCCAGCTGTTGGTTCCTGGAAATTGCCTGCCATTCTGCAGCTTTGCCTCCAGCCCTCATCAGGGATGGAGGACAACGACCAGGGTCCTGCGTTACAGGACTTAAGCGGTGTGCCTGCGGCGCGCTGAACCCGCATGCCTAAGGGGTATACTCCTTATGATGATTTTCTCTCTGCGTCATTATGGGGAAAAAAAGAAAGGGGAAAGTAACATCAACTCCCCCAACAAATCCACCCATACTTGGACCTATGGATCAACACCTGAGAAGAACAATAGCCCAGAGAGAGGAAAGTGAGTTGGAAGCAACTGGAACCTCAAGTGAGTGATCGCTAAGAATGGGCAGGGTAGGACTCCTCCCCCTGCACTGCATTTAAAACAATCAGTTGATTTAATGGCTTCTGGATCCCCCTCCAATGTAAATTCATTGGATTTGATATCTCAACAGCAAGTCCAGGATGTCCGTTTTGTTTTAACATCGACTAGTACTCCTACAGTGTGGGTCAAGTTTCGGATGTCCTGTTTAATGGGGAACTGCGTACCGAAGATGAAAATGCCGAATTGAGAGTAAAAATACCAAATCTGTTGCGGCAATGAAGACACATCAGGCAGGATTCGTGGTGAAGGCTCCCGGGAAGGTCCCTCTCCCTCCTCCTTCCCCGGGGCTCCTTTTATTGTACCTTATCCATAGCATACAGATGTGCCATAACATCATTGGCTCTTGTAAATACATGCATCATATTATTGGCTGTTACAGCATTTTTACCATATATGTCTTTTCCTGGCCTTTTGCTGAGTATGTGCAAGCGGGCAGTGTATTCAGGCAGGGAGGGGGGATGTCACCAGGAGGACATGAGGCAGTTGAGATGTCTTAACCTATCTGCCTAAGTGTGACAGCCACATAAGAGGAAGTAGGCCAAGAGCAGTTTCGGGGGCTGCTTAAGCTTGCACTAGATATGTCTACGTGCAGACAGGTTTCCTGTTTTAGCTAGTGGCAGTGGGGGTTGTTTACAGGCTAGAGCTTACGGCAGTTGGGATGTGGCAATCCTGCTGCGCTCAGAGTAGGCCCGAGAAAAGGGAAGTTAGATGTGTTGATAGAGTTAACCCCTGATGTGGTCTGCCAGCTATCAGGAGCAAAGCTCATAATTCCCCACACAAATCTATAGTCCTGACTTCAAAGAATAAACCACAACTATCGGGTGATCTGGAAGAACCAGAGAGCAAAACTTTAAGAGACATATGGAGAGTAGTCTCATGGACTGAGACTACATTATCTGCAACTGTCTCCCATTTATCTGATTACTCTATAAAAGCCTCCAAAAAATTTTTGGACTTGGAACACAGAGTTGCTGCAATTGAGGGTCAATTTGTTATTTCAAATCAGGTTGCCGCTAATGTGCAATCTGTATTAGAATCTAATATTAAGGATAGCTTGCTCTTACATAACAGAATAGAACAGCTAGATAATGTAATGTGGTATAAAAACCTACGGTTTGTGAATTTTCCAAAAACCAGATTATTATCCCCAGTGGAATTAATCAAAAGGTATACTGGTGAAATATTACAGATTTCTCATGATAGAGAAATTATGCTAACTATTACAATCTCCCAGAATTTAAATCTATTCAGGGTAATGAGGGGGACTATGATAACCTTGTTTTAAATAATAGTCTCAATTGAGTTTCTTCAAGACTCCCAGGATATTATATCCAAAAGAGCTACTCTTTTGGTTACTTTTGTAACAGATAATGACAAGGATTTAATATTTGAGCAGTATTTTAAATTTAAATCTGTTGAATTCTGTGGGCAAAAGGTTTTTGTATACCCGGATGTCTCTCATGAAACACAATATCGTAGAAGAATGTTTCTTTCTTATAGACAGCGTATGATTTCTCTTGGGGCTACTTTTTTCTTAAAGTTTTCCTCCAAGTATTTAGTAACCTATCAAGGGAAATCATATGTGTTTTTTGACAACTCATTTGGAGACTTTTTTGAATGATAAATTGTTAGTGAATAATGAGCATCTAGTACTAGCAGGGAATAGTAGTCATATGAAAGTAATATACAGCTGCTATGACTAAGACATAATTTTTCTTTGTTTTTGTAATTTGCCTCCAATATCCCCCAAGATGTGGACTGGAATTCTGCTTATATTTGGTGAAAATCTTATAAAAATTCCTATTGTGAAAGTGTTTCTTTGTATAAGCAAAATATGCCTTGTTTATTTATATAAATGATAAATAATCAATAAAGATATAATTACAAAAAATAAAAAAGGTTTTGAAAAGTTCCTAGAAATTAAATTCATAAACTGCTATTACGGTAATTAATAAGCAATAGTAGCTTGTGATCTATCTAAAGTTTGGGTACTTGAAACCTGGATTGGCCACTGTTGGGTGGCCACTGTTGGAAACAGGCTTGATGAACCCTTGGTCTGACCCAGTATGGCAATTTTTTATGTTCTTATTTAAAATGAATGGCCACTCCTTGAAGAATATGCCCCATTAGTATGCTTCGTTGTCCCTTGAAAATGAATGTGCGCATCCCACAAATTAAACATATGTCATTAGTTTCATTTGTTTTCATTTTCCTATAGAAAAGCATTGGCTTCATTGTAAAGAACAGAGCCTGCCTGTAGAGATTCAGGCTGGTTATGTGGGAGTCTCCATAGCAACCAGCTCTAATGCCTATGACTCATGTGTGAGATCAGAGAATAACCCGGATTTGTTGTGATGGAAAGCAGACTAACAGAGTGAAATATTTTTCTAAAACAACAAATCACTGCTCTGTCTATTCTTCTTATAGTATGTGCAGGCTATTTCAACTTGCATTTGAATCTGTCTTCTGATGGAGACACTTGCTGCTTATTTATTGAATTGAGCTCTGTGTGTTACACTCAGTGTTCTGAATCAACAGGGCACTTTTGTTCAAGATTAGAAACATTCCATCCTTTCTAATCTTGTAGTTGCTGTCACACTATGTTCATTTGCACATGTTTTTTTAATTTTATTTAACATGTCACTGTCACTGACCAAGAGGACGGTTTATGTTGTCCAGCCCCCAGGCTTTGGCTGCAGTGATTTAATTTAATTTTAAACTAGTTGCTGTGAACTTGTCTAGTAGTGCCAGCATTAGTAGCTAGCTGTGCCACAGTACCCAAGATAGAGAGTATGTTTTAACTCTCTGTGTCTGTGTACCAGAGTCAGTGCATCTACAAAGAAAGCAGTTTATGCCAATCGCTACCACAGGTACTGCATTTATTAATATATGGCTGTCCTACGTACGTATGCATGCACCACATAATAGAGCATTATACCATTCTTTGGTTTCTTTGTGTGTATGCATGCAGTGCACTAGTCAGCAGAGCAAAATACTAAAATAGTATTCTAGTATATTCTCTCTTTGTGTTGTTCATTACATAGGCAGTGATCATTTTAATCAGTGTCATACACATATCCACTTAATTGAAAATAATAAAGATTGAAACATCTTTTGTTCTTCATTTACATCTCAGTAAGCAGGCACTGCACGTGATAAAATCCTATCATGTGAGGTAAAGGTATTAGAGGCTGTGGGAAGCCTGCTGTTGTTAGGGGCTTTTTTTTTTTTTTTTTACAAGACAACAGTGAATCCCCCAACCAAAATAAAGAGGAATTTTTCAAATCTAAAACATTAGCAAGAGAGGCAGGCACATCAAATTTGGGGAGGATATGCCAGCACAGTCGGTGTCACTGCCAGACCCTGTTCTGTCAGAGGAGAGGGAAAGGACAGGCCAGTGGTATTAGCAGCTGCAGGGTACCTGTGCCTTTGGAAGTACAAGTGCAAGTGGTAAAACCTAAAGCACCAGCAGCATAATCCATTAGTGCAGCAGAGGCCATAAAAGCAGTTATGTCCTCCTCTTCCTCTGAATCAGAGCTTGAAGATTCTCTCTTTTAAAGATTTCCTGAAGAAGAGGTGGGAGAGGCATTAGCTGAAGACTATATTAGGAGGATTAGTAAGTACTGTGTTAGCCTCCACTTCACTGATGGAGGAGAGAGAGGCAGGGAGCTGATGTTGGTAAGGGAGTGCAGGCCATGATGTCAGTGCAGGAACAGAGAATGAGGGAATCCCTCTGTCACAGTTTCTCTGGATCCTTCTGTCTCCTCCGTCAATTCAGTGCGAGCATCATCCACTCCCAAGAATGCAGACAGAGGCAAGAGATCACAAAAGAAATCTGGGATGTGGAGCCATTTTCCAATCAGGGAAGACCCATGCTTTGTGCATTATAACTATTGCGTGAAGGACATCAGCTGAGGAAGACAACTGGCCCATTTAAGTAATACTGGGATGAAGCATCACCTAAAGAAGCAGAATCCCCATCAATATGAACCCAGGATGGTAGTAGCAGTAGTTACTAGTCAGGGGGCCCCTTCTACAAGCCAGAGAACACTGAAAAGGGAATGAGTGTTCCGCAAGCTGCTTCCAAGCCTTCTGCTCCTTCTACCAGTCAGGCAGCAGGCCAGCAGCAGCCCCAGCTAGCCCTAAGAAAAGACAGCCCACAATGGAGGAAATGGGGTGGTGTTCGGTGAAACTGTCATGGGGAACGAGGCAGGCAGCATCTAAAGTAGTGACTAAGACTATTGATGAGATAGCTATAGACAATCAACCCCTGCAGGGAGTGGAGAATATGTTTGCTGCAACTGTTAGCACCAAACTATAAAGTGCCCTCCAGAACCATTTTCAGCAGAAAGGTCATCCCCAGTTTATACAAGCATTAGGGATGTGCAGACCAAAAGTTTAAGTTCATAAGTCCATAAGTCGAAAGGGGGGGGTCAATTTCGGTCAATATGGACATATGTACAATTCCATAAGTTGAGTCTATGTCCATACGTGCACAGATTCCCTAAATAAAAATTTAAACCCCTCACCCTCCTTAATCCCCCCCCCCAAGACTTACCAAAACTCCCCAAGCTGGCCAAACGTTCCGTGAGGGTCCGGGAGCGGACGCGCGGGGAATCATGTGACGTTGCGTCACTCCGATGTGACGCCGACGTCACGTGGTCTACCGCGGTTCCGCTCCCGGACCCTTTAAATGGTCGGGGTGGGTTTTAGGGATGTTTTAGTGTGCCAGTTTTCCCGACCTCCCCGATTTACGATTTACACGATATTTACAAAAACAAAACCGCGACGATTCGATTCCCTCCCCCCCCCCCCAGCCGAAATCGATCGTTAAGACGATCGATCACACGATACACATCTCTAGTGCCCATACCTCTGCCAATATTTTACCAGCTATTAGAGAAATGCTGGAGGGCTGGCAGCTGGATCAGAGAGCCAGAAGTCTTAATGCAGGGTTCTTTGTCACTGACAATGGTAAAGGCAGTATCCAATGGGGGATATCAGAGTGTACAATGTTTTGCTCACACTCTGCACCTAGCAGTGAAGGAGGCCTTGTGGCTGGGATCCAGGGACCTAGAGCATGTGTACCTGCATGGCTTACTAGAGAAGGGTAGAAGAATAGCTGGGCACTTCCACTGGTGTGAAGGCAGGGGAATTAGAGATGCAGGAGGAATTAAAAGCTGGAGGAATTAGCGATGCCTTACAAGCTTCTCATTCAAGATGTGAGCATCCTCTGGAATTGTACCAACACAATGCTGCAGAGGCTAGTGGAGCAGCAGACACCCCATTTCCCAAGACAGGTGTGCAGGCTCCCCTAGGGCATCATGACTGGTCCGTCAGGAGACAGGTTGTGAAAATCCTAAAGCACTTTAAGGATGTGACAGAGGATCTGAGTGCCAAAAGTGCCACCTCGTTAGATGTCATCCCCATATTAAACATCCTATTAGAAAAGTTGAAGGGCTTTCAACAGGAAGAGGGAATGAGAGCTGAAGTGCTATGCTGTTTGGTGCTTGGAAAAGCAGGTGACAGAGAGACTAGGACCTCTGACCAGAAACCCCACACACATGTTCGCTACATTATGTGATTCACGTATGAAAGGGAGGCTTGCACTGCAGGCCAACAATCTGACACATATGAAGAGCATGCTGACAGAGGAGGTCTGTCAACTAGAGCGCCAGAGGCTGAGGCAGAGGAGGGATGTAGCACAGGAGGAAACACCAGTATTGTTCAGGTCAGACAGTAGTGCAAGTCAGAATAGCAGCCTGTCATCACCACCTAGCACTCCCTCCTCCACAGTAAAATGGAAACAATCCTCACTTCTGTCCCAGGTGATCACAAAAGGAGCTGGGAAGAAAGACACATGCCTGATACAAGCAAAGGAGATGGCAGCACAAATCTTAGTGAAGCTCTCTCTCAGAGACCTTCGAGGACATCTGGTCAGACCTAGTGAGAGTAACAGTGCTCTCCTCTCTTACTCACCGAGGGGCCAATGCAATATAAGGCGCGGAAAGCAGGCGCTGAAAAGTCAGCGCCCGCTTTCCTAACACATGCATGGCGCCCGCAAGAAGGGCACCATGCAATACTCAAATTAGTGGTCGCGCTAGCAAGGAGGTGCTAGGGTCGCTTGTGCGACCTTAGCGCCTGCTTGCTAACGCCACCCTGCCGCGGCTGCCGGTTATGAAGACCGATGCCAGTAAACTTGGCATTGGTTTTCATAACCGGCCATCTGCCAATAATGAAAATGGCCGCCGATAAACCGAGTTTACCGGCATCGGTCTTCATAACTCGGCGGTCTGCAGTTTTTTGTTTTGTTTTTTTTTACTTAAAAAAAGAAGTACAAGAAGTACAGAAAAGCAGTTTTTTCTGCTTTTCTGTACTTCTTTTACCTGTGCTCAGCTATTAATGCCTGCTCCAGGCAGGCATTAATAGCTGAGTGATAAATGTGCATCTGAGATGTACATTTACTTTTTTGCATGCGGAGTGAATGAATCATAGGCTCATTCACATGCATTTGCATGTGATGAGCGCTATTACATTCACTCCGCGTCGGACACGAGTTAAATAGGTGCCAATCCCCCTATTGCATTAGGAGGTGGATTAGCGCCTATTTAACCCACGGAGTGCGGGTTATACAGTGCACTCAGCTGAGCACACTATGTGGCATTGGCCTCCCAAGTGCCCCCAGCAAAAAGGTGTTTTCAATGACAGGACACATCGTAAGCCCTCATCACTTCAGGCTGTCTCCACATGATGGAGAAGCTAGTATTCCTGTAAATTAATCTTTGATAGCATTTCCAGATTTGCCATTAGAGTGGAAAGACAAGAGAAAGGAATTTGAAGGTCCTGTAGCTGTCTGCCTGTCTGTCTGCTGTGCCAAAAGTACCAGCAATGGGGCCTAAATGCAGTAACATCCAGTGACAGACTGACTGCATCTGCCTGCTGTGTCCCCAACACTGACAGTTGGACAACACACATTCTGCTTCTTCCTGCCTTGTCTCCAAAAAACACCTCTAGGACCAACATGCACTGCCACCTTCTGTCTGCTTGCCTTAGTTTCCATCAGTGGGTCCAACATGCGCTGACACCTTCTACTTGCCTTCCTTGTTTATCATCACCATCACGAATACAGGGGTGTCACACCCTGCTGCCTCCTGACTTGTCACTGTAAAGAAAATGTGAGCCTGTCACACCCTGCTGCCTTCTGACTTGTCCCCATCAAAAACACTGGGGTGTCAATCCTCCTCTTTCCTCTTAAAATGTCCCCAACACCACTGGGGTCCGACTCAGATTACTTCCTTCTGACATGTGCCCATCAAGAAAACTGAGGTCTGTCATTTTCTGCTGCCTCCCGACTTGACCCCATCAACAAAATAAGAAAAACAGCTCTGCCCTCTATTACAGCACCCCCACCCACCCACCCATCCCCCACCATCCTGTGCTTGGAACAGGAGAAGAGGACTGAGGCCAAAACACACACCAGCGTGCGAAGAAAAGCCCTGCTCCCCAATCCAGCCCCTCTCTTAACAATTCATGAATACGAGGGGGAGGAGGTGAACCTAGAGCAGATAAAGCAGAAGAACTCTGTGCCTTACTCCTTCTGCTCTGTTGACCCTTGATTGAGGGGAGAGGAGAAGGGAGGTGGGATGACAGCCTCCAACATTGCCTAGGGGTGGCAAAATCCTAAATCTATCACTGGCCGAACAACTCAGAAGTTACCTCTTTGTCCCATCTAAGAGGAGCTTGCAATAACCATTGAAGTTAAAGAGAAAAGCTTTTTTCCCAGTTTGTATTTTTGTCCATCTGGGAGTGAAGGAAGTTGGTTTTTTCTGCATCTTTCTTATCCAAGATCAGGAATGCTTTAAGAACTGTTTCAGTAAAAGCTCTTTCCTCAAGGAAGAACTGCCTACAGCTTTGTAGAGGCTTCCAAGGCAGAGAAGAGGAAAAGAACATCTGGAGACTGCAAAAGAAATTTTCTCCCTGGAGATGCAGGGCACAGCCAGGTTGGAGATCAGGAGTTTCCTTGGAATTCAGGTACTGTGAGGAGGAGATCCATGTACAACACTAGGACCCCCCCCCCCCCCGCCAGTTATTTTTCCGCCCCATGGAGGATAATGTTCTAAGCCCCTGCCCTGACGGAAGCATCCAAAGAGGTAGAAACACTAAAAATCTGTATTCCCAAATGGCTGAAAAGCCTGGAAGTAACTGGACACTTTGGGGTAAATATTCAAAGCTGGCCGTGTAAGTAACTTAGCCAGCTAGAACTAACCCGGCTAAGTTACGATATAAATTCAGTTGCATAGCAAAGCCATTGAATATATGCGTATATGTGTGCACTTTACTGATTAAGTTTAAACCTGCTCTATGGGGTGGCTAAGCTTAGATGTAGAGACAACGCCAAAGAGCCGAAAAACAGTCCTATAATGACTAATCACTGGAACAACAAAAGGACACTGTATAATCAGTCTTAAATACCTGATTTACTAACGCTGTAATGACAGAGATTTACAAAGTATTATTTTAAGAAGGGAAACCACATCAGCAAGCCTGACAATGGCAATGCATGCTGCAGAGCCGTCCGGTCTAATCCTCATATGTGGTGATTTTATCGAAGCACACCCAATGCTTTGAGAATAATCAGAGATGACATATTTAAAGTATAGTCCGTCTGTACCCGTCTCGGATATTATCACATGAGACCCGACAATGGCCGGTGTTTCGCAACCAAACAGTTGCTTCTTCAGGAGTCTCAATCAAAAATGCAATATGCTAAAAACCAAGGGAAAAAGGAAGACTTAATAACTTGTCAAAAAATGAAAACGATACTTTGATGATAGCGGCGAAGCAAACCTTTTTCTTAAGGATGACAGGTCTCAACAAATATAATGTGTATGGGACAGAGACCGCCCTGAACTAATAACACCTTTAAATAGCCCGCGTTTTTTAGAGCGTAGTGACGTGATGACATCAGGTTACTATGGTAACTTCTAATCAACAATCTTTCACAAAAAAACTTGAAATTTTAGCGCTGATTTCAAACCATCTGGGTAGACAGAACCCAGATGTTGGATCCATCGTTGCTCAGCTTGAAGCAGTCAATTATTAAAGTCCCCGCCACGCCAACTTGGAACGAGTTGTTCAAGCACACAGACCCTAAGGTCATCCAAGGAGTGTGAAAATTGCATACAATGAGATGTGAGGGGGGTGGACAACCGGCCCGTGGAGATGCAAGAACGATGTTCGATGAGGCGGGTCCTGTGCTCCAACCCTTCCCCCCAGTCCACTCTGCACCTGTCAACCCAGAGGTGGAAGGAAAGTTGAGGCCGCTCCGAATCGGAGCGGCCTTGGAGGGAACGGAGGCAGGCTGTGTGGCTCGGCGCGCACAGGCTGCCGATTTTGCGCAGCCTTATGCGCGCCGATCCCGGATTTTAACAGATGCGCGTATCTGTTAAAATCCCGCATACTTGTTTGTGCCTGGAGCGCGAACAAAAGTACGCGTGTGCATAAGTTTGTAAAATCTACCCCTCAATGCTCAATTAAGCGCTGGAATTCATTGCCAGAAGACGTGGTTAAGGCAGTTGGCATTGCTAAGTTTAAAAAAAAGATTTGGACGTGTTCTTGGAGAAGTCCATAAAACTTGGGGAATAGCCATTACTTATCAATGTGCGTTAGTAGCATGGGATCTATTTACCTGCCAGGTACCTATGCCCAGGATTTGTCACTGTTGGAAATAGGGTACTGGGCTTGGTGGGACCTCTTTCTGACCCAGTATGGCAATTCATATGTTCTTATGATTTGTTCTCTCTTGCTGTTCAAAGCTACAATGTATTAAGTCACATATTTGTATCATGTATCTTTTGGAAGAATTTAATTTGGCTGGAAAATCCCCAGTTAAATGAACTGCTGATGTAAGATATTTCCAAAATCATTATTCTCATTGTATTCATTGATATATATAACATTTATACCCTCCCTTGGAAGTTTTCCTTATTCCCCATATTTTTCCCCTTTTCCCCCGTACTCTTCAAAATAAATCTCCCATCCCTTATTCCCAGACCATTTTTAACATAAATTTCAATAGTCCCCTTCATTCCCTCCTCATTTTACTTCCACATTCTTTCAGCCCTTCTGGAGCATTATTGAATTATTTGCATGGGAAATCATCTTTAAGATTAAAGTCTTTAATCGTCTATTTTCATTTTCAGCTGCAACTGGATTTGCAATGGCAATAAGGCCTAATAGTGCAGTCATTTATTAGTCCAATAAGAAATTGAGGGTACCACAAGTCTGGCATGAGGAGAGCAAGGGATAGAGAGAGAGGCTGGGAATTTGAAAAGGAGAGCTGTCATGAAGATGGGGAGGGGGGAGGTCAAAGGGAGAGACAGGGTAGGGAAGGACTGGGAGAGCAGGGAAAGGGGAGCTGAGTGTGAGAAGGGCTGAGAAAAGGAAAAGAGAACCTGGAGTGTGCAAGAGTTCCGTGATAGATGGGGAGAAAGCATAGGGAGAAAAAAAGATTATTTTCTATTTAATTATTAGAATCGGACTTTTTCATCATTAAAATATTATACTGAGTGTGCACCTAATGTAGGTAAAGTACGGTAATTTTGAGGTACAGTAATATTGGCATGCCATACATTACATATATTCAATTTTAAATGTTTTAAATGTCTAAGAACTGGCAAGTGACTTTGCTTTATTTAGGGTGGCTCTACATTCTACACTCAGTAGGACATAGGACATAGGAAATTGCCATGCTGGGTCAGACCAAGGGTCCATCAAGCCCAGCATCCTGTTTCCAACAGAGGCCAAAACCAGGCCACAAGGACCTGGCAATTACCCAAACACTAAGAAGAACCCATGCTACTGATGCAATTAATAGCAGTGGCTATTCCCCTAAGTAAAAGTGATTAATAGCCATTAATGGACTTCGCCTCCAAGAACTTATCCAAACCGTTTTTGAACCCAGCTACACTAACTGCACTAATCACATCCTCTGGCAACAAATTAAAAAAATTTTAATTTGTTGCCCCGGTATATAAAAAATATATATATTTATATTTTTTTTTAATTTTATTTTTGATATAAAATATTTATTTTATTATATAAAATAGTGCCCTGGTATATAAAAAACCCATAAATAAATACATAAATAAATTCCAGAGCTTAATTGTGCGTTGAGTGAAAAAGAATTTTCTCCGATTAGTCTTAAATGTGCTATTTGCTAACTTCATGGAATGCCCCCTAGTCCTTCTATTATTTGAAAGTGTAATTAACCGAGTCACATCTACTCGTTCAAGACCTCTCATGATCTTAAAGACCTCTATCATATCCCCCCTCAGCCGTCTCTTCTCCAAGCTGAACAACCCTAACCTCTTCAGCCTTTCCTCATAGGGAAGCTGTTCCATCCCCTTTATCATTGTGGTTGCCCTTCTCTGTACCTAATGATATAATACTCTACTTGTCATTTTGGGGGGTGAAACAGACACACACTATAAACCTACCTCTCTAATCTCTCTCAAGACAGCAATGGAAATATGTGCTGCCTGGATGACGTCTGAGTCAGATGGGTAAGAAGAGAAGGGGACTGTCAAGGCCATAGTGCTCAGACTTCAAGAGTGAGCCATATACCCAGACAATGCAGGTTGCAAAGGCAAAGGAAGGGTGCAACAGAGTGTGGTAGGGTAGAGGGGCTGGCGGGAAAGCAGCAGAAAGGGAGGCAGATCACCTGCTTCCTGATGGCAAAAGATAGAGTTTTATTTGCTATCGGAGACCTTCCCAGTGATGAACTCCATTACCCAACGCTAATTCGTAGATCATCCATTTTCCAATTCTCATTACACATGAGATAACTTTTGTGATTATAACTGTACATCATTGTGATATTTTATAAGACGACAAGTTACCGTAAACTACAATTTCAGTTTCCCATTCACAGGCTTTATTATTTTTTGTTTTTTTAACATAGTGCTCTGTGCTTCATGGCATCCACTTCCTTTTCTGGCACTGAAAAGAAAATCTTACTATGCCAGAATTAATAGTCACAGAATGATTTCAGTAACTGCTTTGCTTCCTTGTGCAGAATGTTTCCTGCTGCACAGAGAAAAATGTGGTGTACAATAGGAGCATCCATTACGTAGGTAATCTCAAGATGACTGACAAACAAGAGCAAACCACAATGGGACTTGGCACAACTAAGGTTTGATATATCAAAGTAAATACATGCTGGCAAACTAAAGGGACAAGGTAGCTATTAAAAATACCAGCAAAAGATCCAAAAGCAGCAGAACTCTTGAAAAACTAAAAAGATAGAGGCCAATATTTGGTGCTACTTATCCAGATATTAGGCCTGCTATTTGTGTGGACTGACTTGTCTACACACATTTAGCCAGATACCACTCAATATGGCATTAACCTGCTAACTGTGGTAGCCCATCCTCCCTGCACCTCCAGCCCCAGCTCCTTTATGTCCTGGTAACTCTGTCTACACAAAGAATGTGTGTGGACAAAATTAGGCAGACAAAGGTGGTATGTAAGATGTATAGCATTTTAAGAAAACATGAGTGTTCAGACAATACACACGTCTGTTATTTTTTAATGTGTTTCAAATTAAAACTATTATGCATCTCAGAACAGCACAATCATTAAACAAACCAAAGCAATACAAGCAATAATAAAATGTACACTCAAGGCTGAGATGGCAATGAAGGATAGGTATCCATACCTGTGCCTTATTTCATTATTAGTGTCTGTGTATAATAGGGATGTGAATCGTGTCCTCGATCGTCTTAACGATCGATTTCGGCTGGGAGGGGGAGGGAATCGTATTGTTGCCGTTTGGGGGGGTAAAATATCGTGAAAAATCGTTAAAAATCGAAAAATCGAAAAACCGGCACATTAAAACCCCCTAAAACCCACCCCCGACCCTTTAAATTAAATCCCCCACCCAAATAACTTAAATAACCTGCGGGTCCAGCGGCGGTCCGGAACGGCAGCGGTCCGGAACGGGCTCCTGCTCCTGAATCTTGTCGTCTTCAGCCGGCGCCATTTTCCAAAATGGCGCCGAAAAATGGCGGCGGCCATAGACGAAAAAGATTGGACGGCAGGAGGTCCTTCTGGACCCCCGCTGGACTTTTGGCAAGTCTCGTGGGGGTCAGGAGGCCCCCCACAAGCTGGCCAAAAGTTCCTGGAGGTCCAGCGGGGGTCAGGGAGCGATTTCCCACCGCGAATCTTTTCGTACGGAAAATGGCGCCGGCAGGAGATCGACTGCAGGAGGTCGTTCAGCGAGGCGCCGGAACCCTCGCTGAACGACCTCCTGCAGTCGATCTCCTGCCGGCGCCATTTTCCGTACGAAAACGATTCGTGGCGGGAAATCGCTCCCTGACCCCCGCTGGACCTCCAGGAACTTTTGGCCAGCTTGTGGGGGGCCTCCTGACCCCCACGAGACTTGCCAAAAGTCCAGCGGGGGTCCGGAAGGACCTCCTGCCATCCAATCTTTTTCGTCTATGGCCGCCGCCATTTTTCGGCGCCATTTTGGAAAATGGCGCCGGCTGAAGACGACAAGATTCAGGAGCAGGAGCCCGTTCCGGACCGCTGCCGTTCCGGACCGCCGCTGGACCCGCAGGTTATTTAAGTTATTTGGGGGGGGGGTTCGGGAGGGTGGGGGATTTAATTTAAAGGGTCGGGGGTGGGTTTTAGGGGGTTTTAGTGTGCCGGCTCACGATTCTAACGATTTATAACGATAAATCGTTAGAATCTGTATTGTATTGTGTTCCATAACGGTTTAAGACGATATTAAAATTATCGGACGATAATTTTAATCGTCCTAAAACGATTCACATCCCTAGTGTATAAATAGTTTCTTAGCTCTTCAGAAACCCTTGTGCATTTCATCCAGTGCTGCACTGACCTTTGGTAGTTACTGAAGTATGGTGAAAGCAAAAGAACTGTCAAAGGATCTGCAAGCAAAATAGTTCAACTTTATAAATCAAGAAAAGGATATTAAAAGATATCCAAAGATTTGAAAATGCCAATCAGTACTGTTCAAACTCTGATCAAGAAGTGGTAAATTATGAGTTTGGTTAATACCAAGCCAGACCAAGAAATATTTCAGACCTAACTGCAAAGAAAATTTGTCGAGATGCAAAGAAAAACCCACACGCAACATCTACTGATATAAAGGCTTTTCTGAAACAAAGTGGGGTGGGTGTTTCAGTAGGGGTGTGCATTCGTTTTGAACTTAAATGTAAAACGCTACTTTTTTTTTTTTTTAACTTAAAAAAGTGATGAGGCGAAAACGATCGGATTTCCAACTTATTCAACACAGCTATGTTGAATATGTTGGAAATCGCGATTGTTGATCCAAAATAAAAATTTAAACCCCTCACCTTCCTTAATCCCCCCCCCAAAGACTTACCACAACTCCCTGGTGGTCCAGCGGGGTCAGGACGCCATTTCCTCGCAAAGGAGTTCAGAAATGGTGTCCTGACTCCTCGCTGGACCACCAGGGAGTTTTGGTAAGTCTTGGGGGGGGGGATTAAGGAGGGTGAGGGGTTTAAATTTTTATTTGCACATATGGACATAGACTCAACTTATGGAATTCTCCATATGTCCATATTGACCGCAAATGACCCCCCCTTTCGACTTATGGACATAAACTTTTGGTCTGCACATCCCTATGTTTCAGTATGCACAATAATGAACAAAAATGGGCTGCATGGTAGAGTTGCCAGAAAAAAAGCCATTGCTGCACCAATGCCACAAAACAGCTTGCTTACAATATGCCAAACAGCACCTAGAGAAGTCTCAACTTCTGGAACAAAATTATTTGGAGTGATGAGACCAAAATTGCTTTATGGTCACAACCATAAACGCTATGAAGATGAGCACACCATCCCTACTGTGAAGCATGGAAGTGAATCTCTGCTGTTTTGGGGATGTGTGAGCTACAGCAGCACAGGGAGTTTAGTCCAAATTGATAGCAGGATGAATGTAGCATCAGAAAATATTGGAGGAGAATTTGCATTCATCAGCCAGGAAGCTGCTTATGGGGGCTCACTTGGACTTTCCAACATGACAATGATTTGAAACATAAGGCCAAGTTGACCCTTCAGTGGCTACAGCAGAAGAAAGTGAAGGTTCTGGAGTGGCCATCACAGTCTTTTGACCTCAACATCATTGAGCACTTTGGGGAGAACTCAAACATGCAGTTCATGCTTGACAACCAAACAATATACAGGATCTGGAGGCTTTATGCCAAGAGGCATGGGCAGCTTTACCACATGAGAAAATAAAGGACCTCATTCACAATTATCATAGAAGACTGAAAGCAATCATTGATGCATCAGGGAACAATGCATGATATTAAGAACTAAGGGTATGTAAACTTTTAAACAGGACCATTTTATTATTTTCCTTATTTCTATGGTTTATTTAATGATATATAGTAGAATAATTTTAAACACATTAAAAATAATAGACATGCTACACATCTTACAAACTCTGCCAGGGGTATGTAAACTTATGAGCACAACTGTATGTGCACACTTTTAAAGGGCAGACTTTGTGGATATTTTTCCAAAAAGAAACCACCAGGGTATTTTCTCTTTAAAAATTCGCTAGCATAAAGTACATGGACTAGAACAGTGCTTCTCAACCTAGTTTTCAGGATGCCCATGAATATGCATGATATAGATTTGCAAGCACTGCTTCCGTTTATGCAAATCTATCTCATGCATAAGCATTGTGGGTATCCTGAAAACCTGACTGGCTAGATGTGCCCCGAGAAGCACTGGGCTTGAAGCATTCACCTAGTTTGGACCTGCTATTTGTGGGAGCAAGTAAGGGACTAAATGTTCCCTATGGCCTACAGCAAGGGTTAAACTCCAGAGAAAGGTAAAGGAAAGTCCTTATGGGAGAAGGAAAACTATAGTTCCCGACAGGACTTAAGGCGGTGGTCTCCAGGAAGGAGAGAGAATCCCCGATACTTTCTACAGGAAACACAGAGCCCGGGCAGCTGCTCGGAAGGACATTGGAGAGGACCTTTCCCCTGTTGCAGGACCTAGACAGGAAGCCTCTTGCCAGGCACAAGGTCTAAGAGGGTGGAGACTTTCACCAGGGGCCATAGCTGAGGTAGCCAGGCCAAGGCTTAGCACACAGAAGGGAAAGAAGCAGGGGCAGCATCTGCAGTTTATAGGAACTCTTTTTGCCTAAGCAAGCAGCTCTGTTTGAAGCGGTACTGGATTTCCCTCTATATAAATTCAGCAGGAACTACAGCTACTCACATAGACCCCTGTGCCCTGTGTATTGCGTTGAAAAGAGGAGGAGAGAAACTGCCAGGCTAGACATGTTACCACAGGGCAGCCATGGGAAAGGAAAATGGCATGTTTACTTTTGAAAATCTAAAGTATGTGCACTGTTTTCCTCCCCAGGCCTAACCCTGCTAAAAAAAAAAGGCACATGCCATAGAGCAGGCCAATTTACACATACAAATGGCTCTGAAATTGCCCTCCTTTGGTGGTAGTTTTATAGCATCACACATAACTTAGACCAATTTTCAAAGTAAATAAGTTCGCTTTGAAAAGAAACCCAGCAAAACTACGTGCAGGCAATTGCCCCTGCGTTTTTGGTGCATCGAGTTTTGCTGAGAGAATTTGCAATTTTAAAACCAAAAAGCATGCAGCTAAGCGCCACTCCTCCCGAGACTTCACCCTCGGGAGCCCCTCTCCCCTTTGGGCACAGAAGTGCACGCGCACTGGGCGTCTGCACGTAATTCTGGGTGCATTATCGGTCCTGGAATTTTCTAAAGAGCCACTTCTAAGGGCAAAAGCACTACTTTACCAGCAGAAAAGTACCCTCTTTATATCTTGAAGGGGGCAGTTTGCAAAAGGATTTATGTATGTAAACTCTGGTTTTTATGCAAGTAAATGGCCTTTTAAAAAAATATTACCCAAGGGATTGTGAGTGTAAAAGTGCATGCAAAAAGCAATTTTGCACCTATTTTTATGCACAGTACAAAGAGGTGTTCCACGGGGTAGAGTTGGGATGGGGACATCATTTGCTTATGTATGTTTGACTTTCGAATACATGCAGGCAAACATAGGCACTCAAAGTTCCAACTTCTCCCTAGCAGCTATAACTTTGTGCATGCATGTCAGTGTTGCACATAAGGTATAGTATATGCAAGGAAAGGGGAAGAGGTAGAGCCGAAGTACAGGCAGCATCAACAAGGAAAATCATAATAAGAAGTCATATAAATTGTGGGTGTGAATGGGTGAAGTGGAAGGCCTAATGAGGTGAAAAGATTGTTGGAAGAAATAATATTGGATGTGGCTTTTCTTTTTCCATTTTCTCTGCAGACCTTTTCTCCTTTCAGATCGCATTGCCTAGGTGGTTCCAAGATTTCGTGTTGGCCCAAGGGCTGGAGGTGATGCTTCGTTTCAAACATACCCTTAGGGATGCTTGTTGGCCGGCAGGGACCATCACAGTAATAGAAGCCATTGTGCGTAGCGCTTGCGCACTGCATCTGAGCTCAACTGGCCCTGACAGACTGCGAATCTCAACTTAAATCCTCTGTGCTACAGGACACAACGCTAAACCCTGAGACACAGGGCTAACCCCAGAAATCGCCTTTAAAATAGGAATATAAGGTCAGACTTGGAAAGTCTGTTCAAGAGGGAGAATTAATGAAAAAGATGGACTGAATGGTGAAATGAAAAAAAGGAAAAATGCATTCTCAATAGTTGAGCAGAGTCTGTCTCCTATGAAGTTTTACATGGAAGAAATAAAAAGTATTTTAATTTAAATCTACTCTGTCCTGGTTGGCATGCTTTTTTCTTCTATAATTGGTATGATGGCTGGACTTGCTCCAATGA
This sequence comes from Rhinatrema bivittatum, assembly GCF_901001135.1. NCBI lineage: Eukaryota > Metazoa > Chordata > Amphibia > Gymnophiona > Rhinatrematidae > Rhinatrema > Rhinatrema bivittatum. The sequence goes on along the minus strand of NC_042631.1, from coordinate 40,002,232 downwards.
AATATGCACATGACAAAAAACATGTGTACTGTTGTATAACATTTCTACTATTCACAGAAAACTCTGCATTTGTAGCTCAGATTGTTGCCTCACATATACACACAAAAGCAGAGAAAACCAAACATTTTATGTTAAGGCCCTTCTGTGCACACTGAAAATAGCAGGCTGTGCAAAAAGGCCTTACCAGACATAGTAAAAGGGTCAGAAAGGACATGGAAGCAAGCAAAAATGTGCATGTGCTCAATAAATGAATATCATATACAAATGAAAGGTTACCAAGCTCATGCTAAATCGCATGGTATGTTCACATTTCATGCTCTTTAGCAAGCACTTGCTAACTGGATGCCATTCAAATACCTGCTAGGAATTGGCATTAACTTACTAACATAAGCATGTTACGTGAGGAAAAGCTACATAGTGTGATCATGCTAAACTGAGCAGGCTCTTAAGAGGGCTAAGCTATCTGGAAATAGAGAGCCTGAAAAATGAAGGCCATAGACTGTGGAGATGACACTCTGTACTGTACCCACAGTCATTTGGGGCTGAATACAGTTGACCACACTTGCAAAAAAAAACTAAAAAAACAACACAGTGAGCACACAATTTTGGCTCAAGTTCTTATGCAAATACACATATTCATACCACAGATAGATATTCTTAACAAATTAGTGACACATCACAGAGATTGTTCCACATCTCATAAGTAACAAAGCAATGAGGTTTCATACTGGGGTATAAATAATAGACAGACTGCAAAGTACTGGCATGATTCTCATGAAGATTGCTATCATTGCAGTGGTTAGTCTAGCCACTGAGCACTGAGAACATTCAGAGACTTTATCCTGAACAGCATTATTTGTGGGGGGCCTACTCCCACCCCCCTGGCTATTCAGAAAAGTGAGGTCCTCCCATGTGAGCTGGCTTCCCCTAGGGCAAGTGACTAACCTATGGCTAGTGACTAACCTATGGCAAGTGACTAACCTACAGCCCAAATATATAAATGCAGCTTTCACAAGGCACCAGCAGGACAGGGAGCCGTGGAAGAGAGGGAAAGAATGACAAAGAGAGAGCAGGAAGTGTCCGAGGAGGCACACTGACACACACCTGAACACTTCAAAAATAAATCCACCTTTCTTTGAACAAGGAAAATGTTTTTCCAAGCAATAAGTTCCCAGAGGACAAAGGTCTTTACTGTCATTGACATTGTTAATTTAGTCAAAGATCACTGTAGTTATTCAGAGGCTTGAGACTGAAGAGCAGTCTGAGTCTCAAAAGCTTTTTGGAGTTGATCAATTATTTTGGTTTGAGTGCAGATCTTGTCTGTGAGCTTTGAGGCACTAGCACGCTGTGTGGTGCTGCCATTACACTGCCTAAACTACATGGAGTTGTAGAGGGGGCGAGATTAGATGCTGGTGCCCTTAGGAGTCAGGACAACCAGTTTCCTTTCTGGGTCTTCTCCTTATATGCTCTCATTTGTCCCCAACCATGACCTCTGACACCATTCTCTGGAGATCCTTAATGTACATAAGACAGATTGTTCTAAACATGCACTCATTTTGCTTTCCTGGAACTCTCCACTTTCCTTTGGCATCCTCACTTGGAGTGTACTATTTATTTTAATTATGTATTTAAACACATTTATAGACCACTTCACTGGCCATAGATTGCTCAAAGTGGTGTACAAAATAGCAGTATACTAGCTCTCTCACTTCTTCCCCCTGCACTGACAACCAGCCCCCATGTACTTAGGAAGCCAGCAGAAGGAACCAAGAAACAGAACTGTTCATGCTCACTTTAGCCTGCTCACACTGTTAACATGCCCTTGGTCAGTAGCATGTCTGTGCTATTTTGTCAATGCAAGTTTAGATTTCTGTGCGTGATAATAGCATGAGCACACTATTTCTGACATCTTTTACCATAAGCACACTAAATCTTTTCACATGGTTTGTTAAAAGGTGAATTTTAAGAGAGTTGTGGGCATAAAAATGAGCTCATGCACGCACAAATAACATAAGAACATGCCATACTGGGTCAGACCAAGGGTCCGTCAAGCCCAGCATCCTGTTTCCAACAGTGGCCAATCCAGGTCATAAGAACTGGCAAGTACCCAAAAACTAAGTCTATTCCATGTAACCATTGCTAATGGCAGTGGCTATTCTCTAAGTGAACTTAATAGCACTTATAACACTTATTCATGCAAGCGCTATTTTATAAACCTCAAACATACACGCGCAAGTAACAATGCGCAAATAAATGTGCTCATATAAAAAATGGGCAAGCTGCGGTAGGCCAGGAGCATTCCGAGGCAGGGTCAACATTTACACATTTAAGAAGCTACTTTATAACCTATAAATGCAACACACATACATACTTTATCTGCATATATTTATACCTGCTAATTATCAACTGGAAACCAAAATAGAATTCTTTTTAGCCAAATACTGACTGTGTGAGGGGTCTGGGTAAACTGGGGGGAGTGCAGATTGAATAACCATTGGGGTCTTGATGACCTTGAGATAGACTGGCAAAACTGGTGAACTAGTTGGTAAAACTGGTAATTTCCTTCACGTGTACATCTTATAAAATTTGAGAATTAACAGGTATAAAAGCCGACAAATACTAAGAAAAATATGCATTACATTTCTTCATGAAACTAATTAAAATCAGAGTATGAATACCAGATGTCCGCCACTTATACGGATACATTTTGACTTATCCGGCTAAATGGCGACATAGCCAGCCACCACTTAACCGAATAAGTCTTTAAAAGGGCTACTTAGCCGGATAAGTAAGATAGATAAATCTTCTAATGCTAGCTATCCATCTAGCTTACTTATCAAGTTTGACTTTTCTTTTACTTAGCTGGCTCTCTTTAGCTGGATAAGTCTTAAAGAGTGCTACTTAGCTGGACCTTTGTCACCACTTGGCCAGATAAGTCTAAACGTATCCAGCTATGTTTAAAATACATGCTGCATATTTTTTGATATGTAAACATGTTCTTGGATAGATATAAGGCAACAGAAATCAGCGTAATATCCGACCATCAAAGAATAATCAAACAATTAATATAATAACTTTTATTCAAATCAGTGAAAAAGGTGTCAGCATGTAGCCTTGTGAGCAATGGATGCCCAACAATGACAACTTGAAATTGTGTTTTCCAAATCTTTCAATATCCAGAGGACTTCTAAGTCTGGATTCCGTCGTGACACAGTTCCTTCGAAACACGGTCCGTGACACGGAACATTTATCTGTATGTTAACACTTCTGGGCTACATGCTGACACCCTTTTCACTGTTTTGAATAAAAGATATTATGAACACTTGATGAATCATATGGACATTTATATTAAGTCTATCCCTTCCACACAAAGGCCTGGATTCCCAGACCTTAGAGAATCCGGCGGTAATAGGGGGCGGGGGGGCGAAGCAGGTGGCAGTCCTGCGCTGGCCGGCAGCAATCGCACCTCCGTGGTGCGATCGCTGCCGGCCATCGCACCGAATATTATAACTACACCATAAAAGGTGCGAAACTGGCGGTGATAAGGAATCTTACCTTTCGCTGCCAGCGATGTGTCCGCGGTGTCGGCCCCGGTGCCGGCCCGACTCCTCCTCTTCCAGGACCGACTCCACCCTGACTCCGCCCCGAGCTAGCTATCACACGCGAAAAGGGACTTTTTGCGTGCGATAGCGTTAGAGAATGACCCCCTAATTGTTTATTCTTGGATAGATTTATGCATATTTTATATAGTATCTGCGCATTCACGTGCATAATGTAAATTATGGGTGCATGCGCACGCATGACCATATAGCTGTGTATATGGGTGCACTCGCACATGTTTTAAAGTTATCATCTAACTGGTGGATTTTAAAAGCGCTACATGTGCCAAAGCCTGGAGATATGCACGTGACTCGGCCCAGTGCATGCCACTCATCTGTTAAAAGCCGCGTGAGTACGAACGTATCTCCTGCTACGCGCACAAATCATAAAGTTCCCAAAGGGGCAGGGCATGAGTGGGGTCTGGGCATAACAGGGGTGGGTCGAGTCTGTAACATGAAGTCTGGGTGTGCGCCCCAGGGTCCTCTCCCATGTAACTTTACTTATGCTATGGACAACGTGTAAGTGATAAAAAAAAAAATAAAAATATATGGTAGTCAGCGAGGTTTTAAGGGTTGGGGGTTAATAGGGTAAAATGGAGGCAAGTTAGCTAGGGGGTTTAGGAAGCCCTCTCCTTTACTGGGGCGAACTGGGAAAAACCGGGGAAACTGGTAATTGCACGGGTACGCGCACCTACTAAAACCCCCTCCCACACTTACGCAATCGAGGCGGCCTTTGCACGCACATGCGCGTGTCAGTATAAAGCCATGTGCACGTGTACGTGTGTACAGCTGATTGTATAACAGGCGCACATATGTGCGCATATACGTGTGTATGTTACAAAATCACGGCGTCCATGTGCGCGAGCCGGAAAATGTGCACACGCTTGCAGGTTTTAAAATTCACCTCAAAGTGTTTTGTTTGTTTTTTTATACGCCTGTTAAATGTTTTTGCAAGCCCATGCTAAAATTGTTTTTGCGCACTTTGTATTGCATAGGCCTCTATATACTTTAAATGAAAGGTGCTTTTTAAATTTGCTTTTAGTTTCTCTTTTGGGGAGGGGGGGTTGCGGGGGAGAGCGGGACGATAAAAATCAAGCTAGATCATATCTACGGCACCTATCAGAATCAACTGTTTACTGAAACTGTTTGCTGGGAAACTTCAGGATTTCTTTTAAGGATAAAAGAACTTGCTTGCAAAGCCTTACAAATAATAGTATTGTAGTATTGTTTACTCCATGCACACCTTGCAGAACATCGTCTAAGGCAAACAGCATTCACACAGACTTACAGAGAATGTTACAAAGAAGCAAAAGTCAACAAATTAACAATGCCTAGGAGCTGCCTGGTGGCTGGGTGCAGTGCTGTGTGCATTGTTATGTGGGAGATTCAGCTTCAATTTTCAGGTCTCATCTCTACTCCATGGGTCGTCTGGGACCAGGGATGCTGCGGAGACTGCGTTCTTAGCCCCAGTATTGAGGAATTTCCAGCCATCCCCTAAAAGCAAAATGGACCTCGCTAGGCTCAGGAGGTGCACCCACCACATTCTCGAAGGACCGATTATTTGGTCAAGGACTGTCACTGCGACAGCTGGCCTAGACAGGAGAGGGTTTAAAAACAAGGGGAAAACCAGCTCATTGAAAATAAAGACTCATGGTAACATAGCACAGCAGAAGCCAGTTCCAATAGTATTTGTGTGTGCATGAGGAGCGGCAAGGTAAAAAAAATTAAGGTAGGGGGAAGGGAGAGGGAAAGGGGTAGGAAGGGTAGGGTTAGGCATAGGAAAGTTCTCTCGCAGTCCACCCCAATTAAGGAGCGGACTGAGAGGGAATTGGAGCGGACTGGGAGGGAACTGGGGGAAATTGCGTCGCTGCATGTGGGCTTTTAAAATCCCCCCCCCCCCCCCCGCACGTGGAGGAAGCCATCCACCAGCACATGCGCGTGTGGATGTTAAAATACGCCACACGTGTGCGTGGATATCGTATTTTATAATGCGCGTGCCAACGCTCGCATGTTATAAAACAGCCATGCCCATGGGCGCGCCAGGAACCGCATGCACATGGATACGCCCGGGCTCCTTTGAAAATCAACCCCTATATACCATACCAGCCACCCCATAAGAGTACTGACACCCACGACTTGAACAGCAACAACCTTACCCATGAAAAAGCAAGACTGCAAATATAGAACACAATGCGCTTACGATTGGAAAAACAAAGAAAACCAGACTGCTCTGGATGGATTCCTACACAGAATCTACATCCTAGTTAGCAGAATCCCTCACCTCCGTCAGAATGCAGACGGACTCTTATCCAATACAGAATAAAAGAGCATAAATTATAAACACGCATACAGAGAAAAACAAACTCCAAGAAGTGGGGAGGGAGGGGAGCAGGATACAGCATGTCTGGTAATCACCGTCACCACCAGTCCAAGCCAGAAATGTTGCAAAGTTGAGGGGAAAAGAGCAACAGGGAGCAGTGATGAGGAATTTTTTTAAGTACCAGCTCCTTACTCTGCACTCTCCTCAAGCAGCAAGCACCTGTGGCTGTTAAAGCATAGGCTTGCTATGTCAATTTTTTTGTGGCACGCTGGTTGAGAACCACTGGCCTAGAGAACTGTAATAACTTTTATTGCAGGGAATGGAACTGAGTGATTCTGCAATCAAAGATGTTTCTAGTTTCTGGGATCTGGAAGATGCCAGGAATAACGAAATCCTCAGCTCATAAAGACAAAGACTTCAGCCAACATGACTGCAACTATCTTTGAATCTCTTGGAGATGACCCATTCAATGGGACAAGTTTCCCACTGAATATACTTGCCTGGGGGGTGCTCTAGCACAGCTAAAAGATGGCCACCTGATCTCTTGTTTCTCCAGGATCTTTGACAGAATCAGTAAACTACCTATTTCTGGTCTGATTTCTACACGTTTACAGCCACTATCATACCTTTCTTGGATGTCAGGTCTTAAATCTGGAAAAATTGAGGCTGCATTGGCCATCACTGTGGGAATCAAGTATTCTAAGTAGAACTCCCTGACTCCAGAAAGGACGGTGTAATCTAAAACTAAGGTGTCAGTGGATTTGGTGTTAGAGGAGCTTAAATAACTGAAGCTTATGCTCCAGTCTACAATGGATGACACCGCTGTGATTAAAAGTGAGGTTTCCGCTCTTTCTCAATGAGTGACAGCATTTCAGGATGGTCTTGAGGCCCTTGAGCAACAAAATGCATCACTGGCCACTACAATGGTGGTCCTACCACTTCTTATGTGCAAGGTCGAACAGTTGCAAAAGGACTTGGAGGACCTGGCTAACCAGAATCACTGGAACAACATTAGAACAATAGGAATCCCTGAAGGGATGGAAGGCTCAGATATGCTTGGTTTCCTTGCCTCCTTGATTCCTGTTGTCTTCTCATCCAGTTTGCCTTTCCCTTGGAAACTGAAAGGGCTCATCAGGTTTCTTTGCAGCCCTTTACCAATTCCCATTGCCCGAGGCCGGTGATCTTCAAATTGCTTCGGTACACACAAGTTTTGGAAATCCTCTCCGTGGCTCTTTCCAAGGCTTCCATCTCTTATAAAGAACACGCCCTGCTGTTTGGCTGAACTTCACTAAGACCACCATGATGAAGAGGAAAGCATTTCTGGCTCTTGGGGCCCTCTATGGCCTTCTATATCTGGCCAGAATGAGCGTTACCTGCCACAACAAGACTCAGTTATTTGACTTTCTGGATGATTTGGACTCCTTCTTATCCACATTAGAGCCTACTCAGGCGATGATCGCTTGAGATTTTCATGATATGATCTTTTCAATTTCTTTCTGCTCCAATGTCATCATAAGATGAAGTTTGAATTGTATACATTGTTCTTTACATAATTGTGCCATATTTTGTTCTAAGGATTTGTGGTAATTCATTCTTTAATGTTTGGTTAAATGTTCACTTGCTTAACTGTTTCTCCAGGTGATGTATTCACCATGACTGGAACTGGATCTTGGGTGGCAATGCTTCTGCCAGAGGCCCATATTGTTTGAGCATAGCTAATCCCATTCTTATGGGTCCATTTTTTATCTTCTTTTTGCTGATGCAGAATTGTCTTTTTACTTTTCTTTTTTTTCCTTTGCTCAAGAGTTGGCTATTTTTCTATGTATTTCACTGACCAGTTTACAACGGCCATCAGGTTTTCTTAGTGCTGCTGTGCATGCTGAAGTTATATTGTGCTGTTTACTCATGAAGAATGGCTACCATTTCTGACAGTCTTGTGGTTACATTGAATGTTAATGGTCTTTCCCACCCAATGGTTACACAAGGGTATTACTGGATGTCAGATTTTCTGCATATTTCGGATAATCCCAGATGGCTAAATATTGAGCATTTTTTGGTCTCTCCCTTTCCTATTGCAGCTTTACCTGGCATGACCTTCCCACACATACTAAAGGATAACCCAATACTTTGTTCAACTCAGAGCATACTCAGAATTTGTGGCCAATTCAGAAAATTTCCATTTAGGGAAAAAAGAGGCTAATGCCTGAACAAATTCTGAGTATGCTCTGAGTTGAACAAAGTATTAGGTTATCCTTTAGTATGTGTGGGAAGGTCATGCCAGGTAAAGCTGCAATAGGAAAGGGAGAGACCAAACAATGCTCAATATTTAGCCATCTGGGATTATCCGAAATATGCAGAAAATCTGACATCCAGTAATACCCTTGTGTAACCATTGGGTGGGAAAGACCATTAACATTCAATGTAACCACAAGACTGTCAGAAATGGTAGCCATTCTTCATGAGTAAACAGCACAATATAACTTCAGCATGCACAGCAGCACTAAGAAAACCTGATGGCCGTTGTAAACTGGTCAGTGAAATACATAGAAAAATAGCCAACTCTTGAGCAAAGGAAAAAAAAGAAAAGTAAAAAGACAATTCTGCATCAGCTTGTGGGTAAATGTTTAAATTGGAAGGTATGGTAAGACAGGGGATTTGGTTTCTGGATTCCTTACAGAAAGACCACAGATTGCTTTCTTTTTATCATCTGATGTGTCAGTTTTCCCTACCCAAATCCCATTTCTTCTATTGGTTATAATTGAGGGATTGCCTTGGACAAAGATTTTTTCTCCAAGTGCATTTTACAGAATCTTCCAAGACTGTTGGTATTATACTGTGATTATGGTCCCTTGGGTTATTTAGCTTATAGGTTTCACAAGTCTATAAAAATGACAACATTTCCAGTTTTAAAAGGTTTACAGAACATGTGACTTACTGAAGTTGATTGTCCAGATGAGAAGGTCGATTGGTTCTTCATTACGTATTTCACTATCGTCCAGTTTAACCCAATCTTCATTCTTTATTATGCACAGAGCAGTGTGGACCCCATGGAAGCTATATCAGACTGGCCTACTCCCTAACCATTGTTCCTGGTCACATGCATCTCCAAAATTTATCTCATATGTTATTTTTTTGTCCAATTGTTCAACAACTTTGGAAAAAATTGTGGAGTATTATCTCCTGTATATTGAATTTACAATGTCAGTTCACATATCAAACAGTTATACTTCAATCTTCGGCTCTCTCTTTTTTCCTCTCTGATCCACACAGGAAGCTCTTAAATTTTCTATTTGCTGTTACTGTTAAATTGATTTTGTCTTTTTGGAAGAATAGTGATTTACTGAGTGAACCTTACTGGTGGAACATAGTCTGCATGTATTGTAAATATGAAAAGGCGGATGCTGTTAAATTTTGACATTTGTCCTCTTGGACTGTGTTGTGGAAACCTTTATGACTACTTTGTGATTCTTTCTTCATCACCTGCCAGCCACATTTGATATGCTTGCTATTGCTAAAATTATTATGCCATTCTCTTGACCATTTTTCTTCTTTTATTGATTTTCTTTCTTTGTATTTCTGTATGATTACTGCTTATTTTTCTTTGTTGAACAAAAAAAGAGTATACTTGCCAAAAGTTACCTGGGTAACTTGGTTAGATAACATTAAACCAGATATATTCTGAATATAGCCAGGTAACTAAAAAAAAATAATAATCTTACAGGCCTTCAGGTCAGGCCCCACCCCCAAAAATATGTTAAGATATGTGTAGACTAGCACATGATCTCCTTCCCAAACCCCCTTAACTCCCAAAATAAAAAAAAATAGATGCAGACCATAGCAACTCAAAGCCAGCCCCCCTCCACAATATGCAATGGAAAAACACTGAGCTCCCTCTTGCCCCTGCCCCAGCTTCCCCATCCACCCACCTGCAACCTCTATCCTATCATCCCCACCTTCCAACTTCCCCCAAACCCAAGCTGGAAGTGCAGTACAGTCTTATTCATTGCCAGCAGCTTTCAGCATTGCTCTAACAATGTTGCTGTCAGAGCAGACTGCAGTTAGATAATAGGGGAATGCCAACAGCTGCTCAGAAATGCATGGTCTGGATCAGGATACCCTCAAAGGATACAATTAAAAAAGGGAAATTTGGTCTGACAGTAAGAATATGGAAAAACTAATTTCAAATTATCTGAATCAACTTCAAGTAAGTGGGTTGTGAAAAAGAATAAAAAGAAGGTGTTTAGGTCTCTGTATGCAAATTCCAGAAGTCTAAAAAATAAGATGGGAGAATTAGAGTGTATGGTACTAGATGAAGATATTAAACATGAGACATCTCAGAGACCTTCTGGAAAAAGGACAACCAATGGGATGTATTGATAGCAGGGTACAAAGTATATCGAAATGACAATGCAGAAAGAAGTGGCACTATATGCTAGGGATGCCATAGAGTCAAATAGGATGCACATTCTGTCAGAAATAAATTGGAATCTCTAATGGAATGAAATTCCATCCATGGCTCTTCAGTCTTTGCTCTGGGCCTTCACAATGGTTTGCTAGCACCTTCAAGGTTTTTGCTGTTCCTCGTTAGATGTTCCTGGACTCTCATCAGTTCCTGGTTCCTATCTTCAGCATCTTGGTTCTTGAATCCACGACTTCGCTCTTGGTCTCATTGTGTTCCTGGTTCCTGAGTCTTCTGAGTCCTGTTCCTGGTCTGTGTCCTATTCAGAGTCTTCATTGCTGGTTTAAGTCTTTGGAAGTCCTCCCTTGTTTTTAAAGTCTGAGCCTGAATCTGAGTCCAGGCTCCTGAATCCAACTTCCTGAATCCAGTTCCCAGTCTTTGGAGTCTTGTTCCAGCTTCCACTTTGGCCTGAGCCCAATGGCTGCGTTGCAATTGTCATGGTCCACAACCAGCCCTTGGGTTGTGTAGGGCATGCAGCGGTGCCAGACCTTCTAAGTGTCTTTGTCTCGACCAAGTCTTCAATACCTTTGTCACGTCCTCATCTCCAGAGTCATCTTCAGTCCTTGTCTTCATCTCTCCTGATGCTCAAGCCATTCCCAAGCATCAAGTCCAAAAGAGCTTTCAGAGTGGCCGGAGGGCTGCACCAGAGATCAGCATTGCATTGCTGGGTCTCACTTCCTGTGCGTGAAGGTTTAGCAAGGCCTTCAATTTATGTTCCAAGTTTAAGCCATGTTCCAAGACATCAGTATTCCAGTTCCAGTAAGCCCATGCCCAGATGCATTCACCAGCCAGCAGCGTGGACCACAGCCAGCCCCGGGGTTGGGCAGGTGATGCCACGGCACAGGGGCTCATGCTCTTGAGTGTCCATCTGTGCTCACAACACTATCAAAGCCAAAAAGGTAAAAAAAAAATGAAAGCAGGACCTAATGAAGAAAATAAGAAGACACATAAGCACTGTAAAACATTAATAAATCAGGCCCAGAGAGAATATGAGGAGAGGATTACCAAATAAGCAAAAGCTAATAATAAGTTGTGAGATTTTTCCTTGTGGATATTGATTTTGAATCTTCCCATTATAATGATCTTGATATTGAGCTGTGATTTTCTCTTTATTTTCCGTTTATGTCATTTTGTTAATAGTCTATTTCTTGAAGCTCTGTTCATTTCTGTTTCAACATTATCTTTAATTTATGTAACATGAAATCATAAAGAAAATGTTCAAAAAAGCTAATAAAAACTTTTTCAAATACACTAAAAACAAAAAGAACTATGAGGGAATCAACTGAGCTATTAGTAAAAGAGGCACATTGGAAGGATAAGGCCATAGTAGAAAAACTAACTAAATATTTTGCTTCAGTCTTTACTAAGCAGGAATTTGGAGAGATACCATACCTGAACCATTCTTTGTAGGTGATGGTTCAAAAGAACTGAATCAAATCAGTGAGAATCTAGAAGATGTGCTAGAGCAAACTTGCAGACTACATAAGAACATGCCTTACTGGGTTAGACCAAGGGTCCATCAAGCCCAGCATCCTGTTTCCAACAGTGGTCAATCCAGGCCATAAGAATCTGGCAAGTACCCTAAATAGCAAATCACTGGGACCTGATGGCACTTGTGCCAGAGTTCTAAAGGAACTCAAATATGAAATTGTAGAGCTCCTACGAATAATATTTATTTATTTTTAATTTTTATATACCAACATTATTACATTAAATGTAAATCATACCGGTTTACATAAAACAAAAACAGCTGGAGAATAATTCCATAGTCTGATACAATGAACAATTAAAATTAAACTTGTTAACAAGCCAAAAGGGTACATAACTTGGGAAAAAGGTTAGATAACAGAAAATGTACAAACAAAGAATATTAAATGAGGCACCAAGGATTGCATGAAGGGGTGCGACAAAGGGAACCCCTTTGTCGCACCCCTTTGTCGCGCAACGCCTGGTGGTGAGGCGCTTTTCAACCACCGACGAAGCTCTCAGTGATGTCGTGGGAGGGGGCGTGGTCTCTCTCTTTCTCGTGATGTCATCTCACTTCCCGATGTTTTCTTCCCCTCTCAGTTCCTTTTCTTTTTTTTTTGTTTTTTAAGATGGAAATCAAGTTACTGCGGGGGCCCAAGATGGAAATAGGCCTCCCCGCTTGCCTGCGCCCAGCGGCAAGGCGCCCCTCAACCGCCGAAGCTCTCAGTGATGTCGTGGGAGGGGGCGTGGTCTCTCTCACGATGTCATCTCACCTCCCGATGTTTTCTTCCCCTCTCAGTTCCTTTTCTTTTTTTTTTGTTTTTTAAGATGGAAATCAAGTTACTGCGGGGGCCCAAGATGGAAATAGGCCTCCCCGCTCGCCTGCGCCCAGCGGCAAGGCGCCCCTCAACCGCCGACGAAGCTCTCAGTGATGTCGTGGGAGGGGGCGTGGTCTCTCTCACGATGTCATCTCACCTCCCGATGTTTTCTTCCCCTCTCAGTTCCTTTTCTTTTTTTTTTGTTTTTTAAGATGGAAATCAAGTTACTGCGGGGGCCCAAGATGGAAATAGGCCTCCCCGCTCGCCTGCACCCAGCGGCAAGGCGCCCCTCAACCGCCGACGAAGCTCTCAGTGATGTCGTGGGAGGGGGCGTGGTCTCTCTCACGATGTCATCTCACCTCCCGATGTTTTCTTCCCCTCTCAGTTCCTTTTCTTTTTTTTTTTTTAAGATGGAAATCAAATTACTGCGGGGGCCCAAGATGGAAATAGGCCTCCCCGCTCGCCCGCGCCCGGCAGCAAGCGCCCCTCAACCGCCTATGTAACCTATCATTCAAATCTGCCTCTACTGAGGACTGGAGGGTAGCAAATATAATGTCAATTTACAAAAAGGGTACTAAAGATGGCCCAAGTAATTACAGATCCTGGCATCAGTGCCAGGTAAAATGGTGGAAGCTATTACTAAGAACAAAATTACAAGTCATATAGATAAATAATGCTTAATGGGGAAGAGCCAGTATGGATTTGCAAATGGAGGTCATGTCTCAATAACCTATTTCAAAGCTTGAATAAGTATATGGATAAAGGTAAGCCAATTGACATAACTTTTTTGGATTTTCAGAAGGTTGTGATAAAGTACTTCATGAGAGATTCTTTAGATAACTAAAAAGTCATGAGATAGGAGGTGATGTCTTACTGACACTTAGCAGTTGGTTAAAAGACAAGAAGCAAAGAGTAGGACTAAATGGTCAGTTTTCCCAATGGAGAAACATATACAGTGATGTGCCTCAGGGACCATACTGAGACCAGGGTTTAATTTATTCATTAACTATCTGGAAAAAAGGATACTCAGGTAATCAAATCTGTGAATGACAGCAAAATATTCAAAATAGTTAAAACACAGGCAAACTGTGGGGGACTGCAGAAGGGCCTTATAAGATTGGGGACCTGGGCATCTAAATGGCAGATGAAATTGAATGTGGACAAGTGAAAAGTGACACACAGGGAGAAAAATAATGCAAACTATATGTATACAATGCTGGGCTCCATATTAGAAGAAAGCACCCAGGAAAAGATTTTGGAGTCACTGTGGAAAATACATTGGAATCCTCAGCTCAGTGTGCAGTGGTTAAAAAAGTAAATAGATGTTAGAAATTATTTGAAAAGGAATGGAGAATAAAACTGTGATTATCATAATGCCTCTGTATAGATCTATGGTGTGACCATATCTTGAGTATTGTGTGCACTTCTGATCATCCCATCGCAAGAAAGATATAGCGGAACTAGAAAAGCTACAGAGAAGGGCAACAACAATGATAAAGGGGATGGAATGGCTCTCTTATGAAGAAAGTCTAAACAGGTTAAGGCTTTTGAGTTTGGAGAAGAGATAACTGAGACAAGATATTACAGCGGTTTATAAAATAATGAGTGAGGTAGAACAGGTGAATAAGGAACACTTATTTACCCTTTTAAATAGTACTAGAACTAGGGAGCATGAAACTAGCAGCTAGAAGATTTAACACAAATCGGAGAAAGTTGTTTTCACTCAGCGTCCAGTCAAACTGTAGAATTTGTTGCTGGAGGATATGGTCAAGGCATCCAGCATAGCTTGCTTTTAAAGGGTATTGGGAATGTTTTGGAGGTAAAGTCCATAATTATTAGCCAGGTGGACTTCAGGAAAGCTGTCGTTTGTCCCTGGGAATGAGCAACAAGGAACTGGATCTACTTTTTGGAATCTGCTGGGTACTTTTCCCGAAACCCGGATTGGCCACTTTCAGAGAGAGGATGCTGAACTCCATTTACCTCTGGTCAGATCCAACATGGCAATTCTTATGGTTTGGGGTTTTTTTTATTATCAGGTTTGTCTTTGAAAATGTGTTTTCCTTAATGTAGGTTAAAAAAATACCCTCCTGCTTTGCACCTACTATATCTGCAGGTAAAGTAAACAGGAGAAACTGTGCACATACGTTTGAAAATTCAATTAGATGCACGTAGTCTACTCCTTTACATAAACACAACCCGGGAACTCATCTTTTTCATCCAGCAAAAGTATATGCACTATGAAAATATGCATATACTTATAGTCACTCTGCGGGGTGTAATTTTCACCCTGGAGATCTAGTTGGCTAATTCCCTTTGAAGATTGCCTTCTCTGTATACTAGTCATTAGGGATGTGAATCGTTTTTCAACGATTAAAATTATCGTCCGATAATGTTTATATCGTCTTAAATCGTTATAGAACACGATACAATAGAAATTCTAACGATTTATCGTTAAAAATCGTTAAATCGTGTTAGTGCGCACTAACTCGAGTTAGTGCGCACTAACTCCCCGTTAGTGCGCACTAACTCGATTTAGTGCGCACTAACTGAAAATGATACAAATAAACACTTTCCAGGTCACTGAAGGTCAGTTAGGAATGAATATGTGTTCCTATTGGCTGGCTGCCCTCTTATCTATTGATGTTACCAAGGTTACCACTGAGGTGATGGTTGGGGGGATGGGAAATGGAACTGGAAACTAACGAACACCAACAGAAAATGAAACAAAGTGTTCACACTTCCCAGGTCAGTAAAGGTCACTTAGGAATGAATATGTATGTATGTATTCCTATTGGCTGGCTGTGCTCTTATCTATTGATGTTACCAATATGGTTGGGGGGATGTGAAATGGAAACAGTTGGAAGCTTGACAAAAAAAGTAATGTAATGATCAGCACTCACGTGACTAGAACTTGTTTGTTTATTATTTTTGTTAGCAGGCACCTGAAATGCTAGTGCATGTTGAATTTGCCAATCACTGTGCATTTTAGAAAGGTGGTCCTGGCTGGAACTGTACACAGTTCAAATATATGTAATTGATTGTTGGTAAGTGTATTTTTTAAGTAGCCACACTGGCACCAGTATGTTTACTTTTCCTCCTACTTAACTCACTAGCTCAGCTTTGTAAGAAGGGCTTCTCTGCTTGTGTGTTGTTTTTGTTTGGTGTGAGGAGAGCAGAAACATCAGATCTTTATTCAATCTACTACAGTCATCTCTTACAGTGCCCTATCCCTATTAATACCAGGAGTGTTGTGATCTTCCTGCACACAGTGCCCTAACCCTGATACCAGTCTGAGACAGCTCCCTCCCTGCATTACTAGTGAGAGGCTGGCTTCACAGACAGGGGGGAGCTGCCTGACCCTCACTCCTGACTTCCCCCATGTCCCAGCTAGTGAATGGTGTGTGGGTGAGGGGGGGGGGAGGATGGTGAAGTCTGAGACAGCTCCCTCCCTGCATTACTAGTGAGAGGCTGGCTTCACAGACAGGGGGGAGCTGCCTGACCCTCACTCCTGACTTCCCCCATGTCCCAGCTAGTGAATGGTGTGTGGGTGAGGGGGGGGGGTGGATGGTGAAGTCTGAGACAGCTCCCTCCCTGCATTACTAGTGAGAGGCTGGCTTCACAGACAGGGGGGAGCTGCCTGACCCTCACTCCTGACTTCCCCCATGTCCCAGCTAGTGAATGGTGTGTGGGTGAGGGGGGGGGGGGAGGATGGTGAAGTCTGAGACAGCTCCCTCCCTGCATTACTAGTGAGAGGCTGGCTTCACAGACAGGGGGGAGCTGCCTGACCCTCACTCCTGACTTCCCCCATGTCCCAGCTAGTGAATGGTGTGTGGGTGAGGGGGGGGGGGGGGGAGGATGGTGAAGTCTGAGACAGCTCCCTCCCTGCATTACTAGTGAGAGGCTGGCTTCACAGACAGGGGGGAGCTGCCTGACCCTCACTCCTGACTTCCCCCATGTCCCAGCTAGTGAATGGTGTGTGGGTGAGGGGGGGGGGTGGATGGTGAAGTCTGAGACAGCTCCCTCCCTGCATTACTAGTGAGAGGCTGGCTTCACAGACAGGGGGGAGCTGCCTGACCCTCACTCCTGACTTCCCCCATGTCCCAGCTAGTGAATGGTGTGTGGGTGAGGGGGGGGGGTGGATGGTGAAGTCTGAGACAGCTCCCTCCCTGCATTACTAGTGAGAGGCTGGCTTCACAGACAGGGGGGAGCTGCCTGACCCTCACTCCTGACTTCCCCCATGTCCCAGCTAGTGAATGGTGTGTGGGTGAGGGGGGGGGGGGAGGATGGTGAAGTCTGAGACAGCTCCCTCCCTGCATTACTAGTGAGAGGCTGGCTTCACAGACAGGGGGGAGCTGCCTGACCCTCACTCCTGACTTCCCCCATGTCCCAGCTAGTGAATGGTGTGTGGGTGAGGGGGGGGGGGGAGGATGGTGAAGTCTGAGACAGCTCCCTCCCTGCATTACTAGTGAGAGGCTGGCTTCACAGACAGGGGGGAGCTGCCTGACCCTCACTCCTGACTTCCCCCATGTCCCAGCTAGTGAATGGTGTGTGGGTGAGGGGGGGGGGGTGGATGGTGAAGTCTGAGACAGCTCCCTCCCTGCATTACTAGTGAGAGGCTGGCTTCACAGACAGGGGGGAGCTGCCTGACCCTCACTCCTGACTTCCCCCATGTCCCAGCTAGTGAATGGTGTGTGGGTGAGGGGGGGGGTGGATGGTGAAGTCTGAGACAGCTCCCTCCCTGCATTACTAGTGAGAGGCTGGCTTCACAGACAGGGGGGAGCTGCCTGACCCTCACTCCTGACTTCCCCCATGTCCCAGCTAGTGAATGGTGTGTGGGTGAGGGGGGGGGGGGGGAGGATGGTGAAGTCTGAGACAGCTCCCTCCCTGCATTACTAGTGAGAGGCTGGCTTCACAGACAGGGGGGAGCTGCCTGACCCTCACTCCTGACTTCCCCCATGTCCCAGCTAGTGAATGGTGTGTGGGTGAGGGGGGGGGGGGGAGGATGGTGAAGTCTGAGACAGCTCCCTCCCTGCATTACTAGTGAGAGGCTGGCTTCACAGACAGGGGGGAGCTGCCTGACCCTCACTCCTGACTTCCCCCATGTCCCAGCTAGTGAATGGTGTGTGGGTGAGGGGGGGGGGTGGATGGTGAAGTCTGAGACAGCTCCCTCCCTGCATTACTAGTGAGAGGCTGGCTTCACAGACAGGGGGGAGCTGCCTGACCCTCACTCCTGACTTCCCCCATGTCCCAGCTAGTGAATGGTGTGTGGGTGAGGGGGGGGGGGAGGATGGTGAAGTCTGAGACAGCTCCCTCCCTGCATTACTAGTGAGAGGCTGGCTTCACAGACAGGGGGGAGCTGCCTGACCCTCACTCCTGACTTCCCCCATGTCCCAGCTAGTGAATGGTGTGTGGGTGAGGGGGGGGGGGGGAGGATGGTGAAGTCTGAGACAGCTCCCTCCCTGCATTACTAGTGAGAGGCTGGCTTCACAGACAGGGGGGAGCTGCCTGACCCTCACTCCTGACTTCCCCCATGTCCCAGCTAGTGAATGGTGTGTGGGTGAGGGGGGGGGGGGTGGATGGTGAAGTCTGAGACAGCTCCCTCCCTGCATTACTAGTGAGAGGCTGGCTTCACAGACAGGGGGGAGCTGCCTGACCCTCACTCCTGACTTCCCCCATGTCCCAGCTAGTGAATGGTGTGTGGGTGAGGGGGGGGGGGGGGATGGTGAAGTCTGAGACAGCTCCCTCCCTGCATTACTAGTGAGAGGCTGGCTTCACAGACAGGGGGGAGCTGCCTGACCCTCACTCCTGACTTCCCCCATGTCCCAGCTAGTGAATGGTGTGTGGGGGAGGGGGGGGGGGGGAGGATGGTGAAGTCTGAGACAGCTCCCTCCCTGCATTACTAGTGAGAGGCTGGCTTCACAGACAGGGGGGAGCTGCCTGACCCTCACTCCTGACTTCCCCCATGTCCCAGCTAGTGAATGGTGTGTGGGTGAGGGGGGGGGGGGGAGGATGGTGAAGTCTGAGACAGCTCCCTCCCTGCATTACTAGTGAGAGGCTGGCTTCACAGACAGGGGGGAGCTGCTTGACCCTCACTCCTGACTTCCCCCATGTCCCAGCTAGTGAATGGTGTGTGGGTGAGGGGGGGGGTGGATGGTGAAGTCTGAGACAGCTCCCTCCCTGCATTACTAGTGAGAGGCTGGCTTCACAGACAGGGGGGAGCTGCCTGACCCTCACTCCTGACTTCCCCCATGTCCCAGCTAGTGAATGGTGTGTGGGTGAGGGGGGGGGGTGGATGGTGAAGTCTGAGACAGCTCCCTCCCTGCATTACTAGTGAGAGGCTGGCTTCACAGACAGGGGGGAGCTGCCTGACCCTCACTCCTGACTTCCCCCATGTCCCAGCTAGTGAATGGTGTGTGGGTAAGGGGGGGGGGGAGGATGGTGAAGTCTGAGACAGCTCCCTCCCTGCATTACTAGTGAGAGGCTGGCTTCACAGACAGGGGGGAGCTGCCTGACCCTCACTCCTCCGGGGTATTGTGATCTTCCTGCACACAGTGCCCTATCCCTGATACCAGGGGTGTTGTGATCTTCCTGCATGCAGTGCCCTATCCCTATTAATACCAGGGGTGTTGTGATCTTCCTGCATGCAGTGCCCTATCCCTATTAATACCAGGAGTGTTGTGATCTTCCTGCATGCAGTGCCCTATCCCTGATATCGGGATGTGTGCAAGAAGATCACAACACCCCCGGTATCAGGAATAGGGCACTGTGTGCAGGAAGATCACAACACCCCCAGTATCAGGAATAGGGCACTGTGTGCAGGAAGATCACAACACCCCTGGTATTAGGGATAGGGCACTGTGTGCAGGAAGATCACAACACTCCTGGTATTAATAGGGATAGGGCACTGTGTGCAGGAAGATCACAATACCCCTGGTATCAGGGTTAGGGCACAAGTTCTAGTCACATTGACTGATCACATTACTTGTTTTGTCAAGCTACCAACTGTTTCCATTTCCCATCCCCCATATACTGTCAGTAGGAAACTTGGTAACATGAATAAATAAGAGGGCAGCCAATAGGAATACATATTCATTCCTAAACTGACCTTAACTGACCTGAAAAGTGTCAAATTGTATCATTTTCAGTTAGTGCGCACTAACTCCCAGTTAGTGCGCACTAACTCGAGTTAGTGCGCACTAATCGGAAAAAACGATTTTTAACGATTTTTTAACTAAAAAATCGTGCCTAAGACGATTTTCTTGCCCTGCCACACGATTTCTATCGTTAAGACGATATGGAAAACGATTCACATCCCTACTAGTCATCTAATTCTTTCATGGAAGATCACTGGATTATTGCACCTCACTACATTGATCATGATTGATTGGTTTGATAGGGCAATGTCTAAAAATGTGCTAAACAGAAATCACCTTTCAGTTGATTTATCTGTCTGGGGTTCTTTGGTGAGATAAGTATATTTATTGAGATGATCTAATGATAACTTTCTTTGCCTATCACTCTGTTTTCTGTTTGTCTACTGAGAAGTAGTCATTTTCATTTATAGGCATTGAAATGTTTGGGTTTCAAACTGCTTACCAATATTCAAATGACATCATCAACCAGAATATCTCGATCATTTCCCTAAGCAAGTCAGACGTTATATCCATTTTGGAAGTGCTCCTTCCTCAGTAGTATAGTCCCTTCCTATACATTAATATGGTTTAGAGTTATGAGCAGCAGCCTGAAAGACTAGAATAGTTCTAGATGCTTATTCTTGTTGATGAGTCTTAGTTGACTTCCTGCCAAGGAGTTATCCACAATCAGCCCTCTGCTGTGTACTAGATCCTGGACAGGCTCATTCACAAAGCAGCTTCCTCTGATCAGAATGACAAATGTCTACATACCTATGGCCACTTTCCTTGGAATACGGTGAGATGGCTAGAGATCAATGCTAACTGAGGTGAGCGTACAACTGTGGATATGGAATACTAGATTCCTGCAAAATAAATATCCAATGTGCAGAGAAAAAAATGTTTTATTATTTGTTTATTAAATGATTCCCAAAAAGCATCATTTAAAAATGTATATATGAAAATACTTATCTCCTGTGCTGTATCATTCTAACACTCAAACTCTGAAGAGTAATCCTATTACGACGTCCCAGCATGATCCATGTTTCGGTACAATTATTGCTTTTATCGGGGATTACTCAGATACTGTATATCTGCAAAATATATTAAAAAAATCAAAATCTTAAAAGCACAGGCAGTTACCATATTTAAAATCATCAAAAAACAAAATGATTTAACCTACTACTCACACATTGTACAAATCACCCGATTAGGGCTGAAACATGGCAACTAGTTCAAGAGATGCTGAGAAAGGCTCCTTACTTAAAGATACTTGGACCAATCAAAATGAAAGCACATCAAGAACACCATTAATCTTTAATATGTAAATGCTTTTTATAATCTGCCATATATAACAGATAAGCGACTGATTTTCTTTAACTACAATGTATCTGATACTGTGATATTGATTATTAAATACTAACAGCTACTTATCTTTTCAGCTGAACTGCTCCAGCATACAAATGAATTACATACTCTGCCAGTTACAATAGTTAAGGCAATTGCCTCCTTCATTTCAATTGCAATGTGTTCATGAGCACCATTATAAAATTTATATTTTTATTATAACCTTTATTTTGTTAAGGAAAAACTAAGTCGGTCTGATACAGTGCCTAAAAATGCTGAACTGGTTTCTTCCATGAAGCCTTGTGATTCTGAGCACTAATCCATACATCATGAACTTGAGTCCTGTCAAAGTACGCATTTTAATTGCCCGATGATGTCTTATGGATTACAGGAGCTTTACTGAGCAAACATGGCCATTCCCTCTGTAATGCACTCACATCCTGGCCTTTCTGGAAAGGTCATTTATTAAGCCATTGCAAATAGTTTTAAGACTTTAAGAAAAGAAACCGGGAACCAAATAAATGCCAGGTTTGTTTGAGCTAATGCACAAATCTGTGCAATAAAAAAAACCAAAACTGTATTTATCTTTAAGCAATCTGAAATTAATCAGAGAAAAGGATACCTTCAGTTTCCTGTGCACCAGTATGACAAGTGAGAATAGTTTAAAGAAGCCTGCTTGCCAGTTGTTCAATAAAAAGTTACTTATCACAGTCTTCATACAAATAGTTTTTCTGCTAGCTATCTCTACTTCTAATCAAACTCAAAAGTAACTGACTTCAAACTGCCTTAGGACTGACACTTCACCTCAGGTCAGCTGAACTGGCTGATCCAGTCCTGTTTTTGCTCATGAATGCATAGATTTATAGTTCTGGTTTCATTTGGGAAAATCAAAACCCCAAATTCATGCATCCTGTGGGGCAAAACCAAGACTGGATCAGCCTAATTGGTTGACCTGGCATGAGGCAGCAGCCCTAGACTGCCTTCCATCTACAACTGCATCGTCAGTGAGCACTCACACTTTAATAGTGCTTTCTTCCACACAGAGGGATATAGCAGCAAAAAGAAATGATCTCCAATTTTCAGGCTCTGGAGGGAGAGCCCTCAGAACCAGTACATCACACAATGCTTGATCCATTTCTCCATTGGGTCCTTTCACTGTCCTATAACTTTCAAAAGGCCTTCTCAAATAGTATTCCTTCTTTCCACGCTTACAATTTTCCAACAGATCACTGCTCTTCAGTCGAGGCATCTCATACTAAGCTGCCACCTATGAGTTGCATTGCTAACTCAGAAAAATCTTAGCAGATGCTGCTCCTTCAGGTCACTCAGAATATCTCTCTTTCCTCACATTGATCAATAACAGCCCGGCCTGCACCACAAGTGGTCTCTCTGAGGATTGTTCCTGGGGCATACCCATACATCAGTGAGCCAAAGGGCCACACATAGAACAAAAAAAGGCCTGGTGTAACATAGTCCAATATGAATTGCAATGCAGCAGTGTCAGTGCAATGGATGCTCATAGAGGAAAGGGTATGGTCCTTTATTAAAAAAAATATAAATAAACTAAATGCTCTCAAACAGATCAACACAAACTTAAAAAACAAGTCCTGGCTGTGATTATACAACAAAAGTCAAAGAAGGGAACATGCTGCCCATGGCCTACATTCATATGGTCATAATTCAAACAAAAAACAGAGCAAAACTTCAAATAATGCTTCAATATGCAAAGAAAACATATTTGAGATTAAACTTAACTATAAAACAACTTAATTCAGTAAATAGTATCAGATGTAAATGTGCTTCCACTTTTTAGTCTACAGGATCTTGCCCACAATGGGCTTCAACCAGTATCATAAACCAAGCACCAGAGCTCACGTCATATACCTTTTCCCAAAAACATAAGAACATAAGAAGATGCCATACTGGGTCAGACCAAGGGTCCATCAAGCCCAGCATCCTGTTTCCAACAGTGGCCAATCCAGGCCATAAGAACCTGGTAAGTACCCAAAAACTAAGTCTATTCCATGTTACCATTGCTAATAGCAGTGGCTATTTTCTAAGTCAACTCAATTAATAGCAGGTAATGGACTTCTCCAAGAACTTATCCAATTCTTTTTTAAACACAGCTATACTAACTGCACTAACCACATCCTCTGGCAACAAATTCCAGAGTTTAATTGTGCGTTGAGTAAAAAAGAACTTTCTCCGATTAGTTTTAAATGTGCCCCATGCTAACTTCATGGAGTGCCCCCTAGTCTTTCTATTATCTGAAAGAGTAAATAACCGATTCACATCTACCCGTTCTAGACGTCTCATGATTTTAAACATCTCTATCATATCTCCCCTCAGCTGTCTCTTCTCCAAGCTGAAAAGTCCTAACCTCTTTAGTCTTTCCTCATAGGGAAGCTGTTCCATTCCCCTTATTTTGGTAGCCCTTCTCTGTACCTTCTCCATTGCAATTATATCTTTTTTTTAATTTAAAAACTTTTATTATTCCTCTCCATTAGTGATATCCATTAAAAATATAATTTTACTTATCTTTATAACTCACTCCATTCATGCTCAATTGCTCAAAATGCTATCCCAATATTGACAATGTTTCAACATCCTTCAATGGAGATTCACTCACGATTTCTACAAAAAAGCACAACACAATATAAACTACTAAATATATATATATAAATACACACAACATTAAAAAGACTACCATGGGACTCATACCCTCAGAAAATAACTCAACTCAGGTTTTCAACAGATGGTGGATGACTCTACTGCTGTCACCAAACTCATAAATTTAAAGGGTAAACCATCCAACACTCTTAACCAATCCAGAAGTTTTTACTTCATCATGCACTCATAGAAACACTGACTTTATTCATCCCTAAATAAATTATCCTAAAAATATAAATATATATAAATAAAAAATATATCTGCAATATAAAAATGGAGGAGATTCCAGAGTTTGCTACAACACAAGCAAAAGTGGATTTTTATGTTGCAGACGGCTTCTTCTACAGCTGCAGTTGTCTGCCGCTGACTACTAGGCTTTCAGAAATTTTCATTACACCTGTGACATTCTGCTATCTGTGCAGCTATCCTTGATACCATGTCATTCACAGTGAGTGTTAAAGTCTTCATCATCTAATATATTTTTTATATTAAAAACTAATTTTCTCTGACATCTGAAGCTGAGAAAAAAAAGTTTAGTTGACTGTTTAGCAACTCAATCAATGGCAGATGATTTGTAAGAATAGTTCAGTTAAAAAAAGCATGAAATTAAAAGAGTTTTAAAAAGAGGATGCAGTAGAGGTCTAGTTGTATGGACTTGTCTACATAGTGAATTTAGAAGATTCCCCTCTGTAAATTTAAAGCATAGACTTGACTGTTGCTTGCATCTTTCCAAAATATTCACACTGTACAAGTCAGTTAACAAGGGAGTAAAAGTTCAATCCTGTAGGATTTCCATAGCAGCAACAGTACCACATAGCAATTCTGTGAGTATCCTCTATTAAATCTCTATCCATCTCCTCTCTGTGACAGAGGTCTGTATCTTACACCGGTATAAACAGATGCTTCAGTCCCTTTTTCCAGATTAACCCGCAGTGCCTCCTCCTTACCTCGTAACCCTAGTAGTGCTTTTGCTTTAATATTTTTTTATAAATATAATCAAAGAAGAAATGTAGCACTGTGCAGTAAGGGTTTGTTCTTAGACCAAAAGTTATTTATTTATTTGAACATTTTTATAGACCGACATTCGTAGGGGAACATCATATCGGTTTACATGGAGCTAAAAGTAGCAAACAGGCTTTACATAGAACTATAAACTGGATTAAGCACTATGAACGGGATTATGAACAGTTTCAAAAATAGCAAATCGGAGCAGTCGGGGTAGACAACTTGTCAAGAAAATGAGGGTATCAACGGCTTAAAAACTAGCAACATCAACCAATAGATAGGGGTATATAACAACAGCTTAAAAACTAACAATATCGACCAATAGATAAGGGTATATATTTCACATTTCACATTTTAACATCAAGTAATATAGAACAGTGAGGAGTACCAGTTTGTAAACAAACCAAAGGTTCATGATAAAGCAAAGTCTCATTTTTAATATGAATCCAACATCTAAATAAGCAAGAGGTACATGAGCCCCCGACATGGACTGTGTTTTGCCAAATCAGTTATGACAGGAGGGACCAAGCATATCAGCTTTACAAAAACCACAATTTGTGTAGCTGGATTTGTCACATTTCATGAACACTGTCCATTGTTTTTCCATTGATCTGATATGTACCGTACTATTTGACAGATGGACCCCATCATGGCTCAGCAATCCCTGAATCATCATTTCATGGACCAGGAAAAAAAACACTCTCCGCTACGCAGCCATTCATTTACCTGCAGAATGTAGGCTTCTCTACCTGGGCCTTTATCCTTGACTAGGAGGATGGAGGAGAATATCACCTGTGCACCTTTACCCTCTCTCTTAGAGCCATGAAGTCACTTTTGATATGATTTGTGTGGAATCTAGCACTATCATTCCTGCCAACATGGATGAGCAGCTTCAGTAGGATTGAGGATTTTCAGCAATATCTCCATAATTGTTAGGATTCCCGGCTTGTGGGAAGGCCGCTGGACTCATCCCGAATGCCAGCTAATTCCACTTGCACAGGGACACCATTCTCTGTTCCCAGGGCCACACTGTGTGGCTCCCATGCTGTGTGGCTCAAAGGCCATGCCATTCTCCTGCTCCTTCCTCCTTAGGTACAAGGGTGTGGTGTGCACTTGCATTTAAATAAGCCTTGGCAAGAATCCAGCTCGGGACGCTCCATGATGACGTCAGCCTCAGATCATACTTAAGGCTGCCTCAAGACACCCTTCTGATGCCTCAGGAAAGAGTCCTCTTGCATTGTGCAGTGTCTATTCCATCCAGCCTTTTCCAGACTTGCCTCATCCACTCTTCTTCAGCCTTGCTTCATCCAGCATTGCCACATCAAGTCATCCAGCTTTGTCTTGTTCAGCCTTTCCTTACTTCACCTTGTCCTGTTCCTTCTCTTGTCCCATCTTTCTTGCCTTGGTTTGTCTCCCTACCTTGTCCTTGGAGTCCTGTCTTACTTTGCTGTATCCCTCTTGTCTTTACTTGTTCCTTTGTCTCTTGCCTGTCTTGGGCAGTCTCTCCGGTTGTGATCTCAGCTTGACCTTAAACCTATTCTTGCTTACCACCTGGATCTGACCTTAGTTTTGAACCTCAACTATGTCCTGTCTGCCACCAGCCCTGACTCTTGGCCTGTCTCTGGATTCTATCTTAGTTCCCTCTAACCACCAGTTAGCCATTGGAATCCAAGGGTTCAACCCACAGGGCAGGTAGCTGGTACAGTTAAATCTCTAGCCTGTGTACAGTTAAATCTCTAGCCTGTGTTCTCCCACTGCTTGCATAGGCCTCGTGAGCTCACTCATGGAGCAGATCAACTACGTTGCAGAAGAAAGGGCTCGCACTCACTCTGCTCCTTACAAATTTCTGAGGCTATGAGCTCGGCAAACATGTTACCATGACAGGCCATTGCTAGATTGATCTCCCAAGTACAGAATCAAAAAAGCCAGTTGAATTTCCAGGCTGGTCTCTTTGCAAGGCTTCATCCAAAAAATCCAACAGCAGCTTGATCATGTGACTGGGTTACTTCAGACCCTGGCCCAGCTACCAGCTCTGGTGAACCCTCCCCCCATGACCAGTCAGACAGTAGAATCCATGTTGCAACTTCCGCCACCTCTTAGATACAGTAGTGACCCCAAAGGATGCAGAGGGTTCATCAATGCATTTCGAGATATAGGCAGCTCATTAATTATTCAGACTGTGTCAAGATAAACTATATACTTTCCTTGTTGGATGGCCCTGCACTTGTCTGGCTCTTTCCCTTGTGGGCACAAGATGATCCTCTCCTTGGGAGCTTGGACAACTTTGTGCAACAGTTTTACCTGATTTTTTATTAACCTAGTCAAATCTTGTCTGCAGCTAAGAATTCCTATGTATTCGCCAAGACATTCACATGGTGTGAAAGTATGCTATAGAGTTTAATTCCCTATCCTCCAAGCTTAGATTGAGAGAAGATAGTCAAACAGACATCTTCTGGCAAGGTCTAGCTGGGTGAATAAAAGATCTTCCCCCCTTCTCTGGAAGCACTCATTGCCTTGGCTATCCGTGTGGACTTAAGGTTCCAGGAACAAGCTCAGGAGAAGAAGACATCTTACCAATGTATGCGTTTGGCTCTGGGCTTCCACTACCCCAAGAAGCCTGCCATGGAGCCTATGATGGTTATTGCCTCCAAAGAACTCATACAGTTGGGTTTGACCAGAACCTCAGAATAAGAGAAACAGAGGTGAAGACAACATACCCTTTGCATCTATGGCACAACACAGGGGCCTTTCGCTAACCACTGCCCCAAAAAGCCAGGAAGTTCTAAAAACGGGGTCTTAGTTGGGAAGACCATATTAAGTCACCCGGCTCCCTCCCCACAGCCTTTGGGGAACATACTGTAAATTCCGAAGCCTTACTTCATTCCAGAGCCAGGGGCAATTTTATTCAGGAGTCACTGATACGCCAGTACAGTTGGCCTACCTTCACCTTGAACGCACATCGCACTATTTCTTCAGTCTATGGCCACCTTGCCCATCACCATGCAGATTGTTTGACATCGAGAAAGCATCAAGTTCTATGTTCTACCTAAAGTAGTCAACCCTGTCATTTTCCGGTTACTCTGGCTCGGATTCCACCAGTCTGATTAATTGGCCTACATTGTCGATTGTGCATTGAGTCCCTCTTTCCAAAAACACTGTCACTCCAGTTACAGTGTTTCAGACTACCTTGCCTAACCTACTGGGTCTACCACTCCAGTAAACATTGCTTACTGTCCTATGCTATAAACAACAACCTAGGATTTTGTCAACTAACAACTCTGTTGATCACTCAGACTCCATGAAGCACTTTGTCATAGAGGTAGATGCCACTGCTGGGGAAGCAGAGGCTGTCCCCATTCAAGACAATGATCCAGGGACCCTTAAGCTATGCTTTTCTTTCCCCAAGAATCTTTCTCCTGCAGAAGAGAATCAACCGGTAGAGTCTCCTTCCTGTCACTCGAAGACCAAAGAATTCTTGAAAAATTTGCCAGAACTCATGTCGAACCTCCCAAGCCGCAAGATGGAGGAGACAGGATCCCATCAATGTTTTCCCAAGATGCCTAAGACAAGAAGTCTGGGGAGGGGGCTTAGAACATGGGTATTGCTACAATTATTGGCTTGCAGGAAGGCCCTGTGAGCCATTGTACTCACCCCAATGCGAGCTGCCTCCGCTTGTGGCAGAGATGCTACTCTCTGCTCCCAGGGCTGCACCATCTGGCTTGCACTCCATTGGGGCATTCAGGCCTCATCATTCTCCTGCTCCTGCCAGCAACTCCAAAGGCATGTGCATGCAGCATACACCTTAATTAAAAGGAGCCATGGTGGGAATCCAGCTTGGGATGCTCTGTAATCATGTCAGCCTCAGCCTCTACTTAAGGCTGCCTTAGATGCTCTTCTGATGCCTCAGCAAAGAATCTTCTTGCCTTGTGCAGTGTTTGTTGCATCCAGCCCTGCCTCATCCAGCCTTCTCCAGCCTTGCCTTGTCCAGCCATCCAGCCTTGCCTCATCCTATTCCTGCTCTTTCCCTGTCTTTGTTGACTCTCATTGTCTCCCTGCCTTGTCCATGGAGCCTGTCTTGCCTTACTACGGCAATTTTGTCATGTTTTGTTCCTTTGTCTCTTGTCTGTCCTGTCTTAGTTCCCTCGAACCACCTGCCAGCCCTCAGAAGCCAAGGGCTCAACCCATGGGAGAGGCGGCTGGTACAGGTGAATCTCTAGCCTGGCTCATGTCAAAGTGTGTTCTCCAGCCACTGGCGTAGGCCTCGTGGACTCGCCCATGAGGTGGCGTCAACTGCACCACAACACAAATGGCTCACGCTCACTCCGCTTCTTATAGTAATGTCTTGGATTTTGGGGTCCAGTAAACAGATCAATATGTCTGACAGATGGATGCCTCCTTGCCCCTCAGAAGTGAGTCATCAACCACCACTACTGTCCGCCTCCTATGTGCAGTGTTTGTTGTGCATGCAACTTTGAGGTTTTTATGTTTTGGATCCTTCTCATTATGGGATGATTTCTCCTCTTCCACTTCTTAGGTTCTTCATCTTTGATGCCTTAATAAGTATTTCATCGATATAGTCCTCATTCTCCCGGATTCTTCTCAGTCTCACCAAAGGGAAGAAAAAGTAAGTGCCCAATGTTCACCTGCTATTTGTGTGGGTACTTTTTCCTGTTAAATTTGCTCATCTATGTTTGCAAAAACAAACATGTGTATTAGTGCAAACACCTCCCTAACCCTGTACCTGGGAATGGCTCTCCTCACTGCGGGTAAAAATATACACGTTGTTGCACTATGATGGTAATTTTTGTGGATGCACTTTTATTTATTTATTTATTTTTAATTTTTATATACCGATGTTCTTGTATGAAATACAAATCACTCCGGTTTACATAAAATAGTGAAATGCCCAAAAAAGGGGAAGGGCTTTACATAGAACAATAGAACAAAGTACAAATTAAATAAAGTATAATATAGTATAAAATAGTATAAGTAGTATAAATAAGAAACGATTGAACGATTGAACTCAAAATCAAAGTGCAGTTAAAAAATTATTATAATAGTGCAACTCAATGAGGTGTCCCATAATATGGGTTTATTATCGCGTCTAGGCAGCATTAAGTGTCTGGGAAGGCTTGGGGGAAAAGCCAGGTTTTTAGCTTTTTTTTGAACTCCTGATGACCTGGTTCGTCTTAGATCTGGAGTGAGCGCGTTCCATTGGTGGGGGCCTGCTGAAGATAGTGCTCGTTTGCTCAATGATGATTTTACCGGCAGAGCATGCAGTGTGCCTTTGTATGCGCTTCTAATTGGTCTGGCAGATGTGTGAGGTTGGAGTTGTGTGCTTAACATGATAGGAGCAAGTTTGTGTGTTGCTTTGTGAATGATTGTGAGCACTTTATAGAGGATCCTGTGTTTAATAGGAAGCCAATGAAGGTTGTGTGTGTGTGCGCACCCAGATAGATGGCCATTTTATAACTTGCACACACTTTATAAAATACCCTGGTCGCAAGCGCATGTGTGCTCAATTTTTAGTGAGTGTGCATCTAGGCGCACAAATCTGTTACCCCAGACCCTTTAAACCCAACAGAAAGTAATAATTTATTTTATTTTTTAAGTTACACCTCCATAGCAGAAGTAAAGTTACGCGGCAGTGGATCTGGGCATACACCAGGGTGCATAAGTATTTACACTCACATTTCTTTGCCATACCCTGAAATGCCCATGCTCTACCCAGACCATGCCCACATCATGCCCATTTTTTAATTCAAATGAGATGTGTGCGTATAGGGTTGCCAACTTTCCACTGTGAAAATTCTGAACACTTGGATGCTCTAAGTAAAGTTTTCACCAATGGTGTTGAGCCACTTCCACATGATTATTACTGTGGAAGGCACCACTGGGATCCATACTAAGGAGTGTGGTCTAGTATCTAGGTCATGTAATATAGCAGGGGTGACCAACCATTCACACATCGAGAACCACAAAACTAGTATTCACAGAGATATGGAGTCGCCATTACTTTTACCAGAGGTGGTGGGTGGATGTCCCTTCACTTGAAATAAAAGGCCCAGCTTCTCTCTCCTCCCACCAGACCCAAAGACTCACAGATACACACACACACACAGACAGACTCACATACATACAGTCTCTCAGACACATTCAAACACACATCCTCTCAGGATACAAAGACACACACACACACATCCCCTCTCAGACACACACACACTGACATCCTCTCAGACACAAAGACAACCACTCGCACACCGTCACAGACACAAAGTTTGCATACACACACACCCTTCTCAGACACAAAGTTTTATATACATACCCACACATACACACACTCTCAAAGACACACACACATACCCTCTCAGACACAAAGACTCACATACACACACACCCCCTCTCAGGCACAAAGACTCACACATACATACACATTCTTCTGTTATGCGGCTGCTCATGTGCTCACTCTGAGTGCCCCTCTGTCCTAGCACTGCTGTATCTTTTCATAAAGTTCTTACTTGCTGTCAGCCCTTCCACAACCTACAGTTGCCCCCTCCCTTTCCCATTTCCACCCCTTCTCAGCACCCCTACACTTCAGGAGACTCACTGGTTTCATAGCCATTGTATGCAACTTGCAAGATGGCAGCTGGCCAGACCTCACGCATGCAGAACACAGACTGACACTCATCAAATTCAGGATAAAGAGACCATAACTATAAATAGAAATGTGCAAACAAATCTGAACTAGAATCCACATAAGCCAAACTTGTTATACAGTGCAACAATGGAAAAACAGAAATCTGTTTGTTCTTCATAAAACATCAAACAACAAAATCAAGAAATATAAAACATCATAATAGTAAAAACATACTAATAAAATATTTTTTAAATAGTTTAGTCTACTGTTAGCTGGCATTTCAATGTTCAAGCAGCCTTCCAAAGATGGTTTTATTATTGATTAATCATTCACAAGGGCTAGGGCTATGATCTCCCAAGGTGGTGAAGACATCTTATCACCCCCATGGCCCCTTCTCAGTGATGGGTAACAAAACAAGAAAGCCCATTAGGAAGAGTTGTGAGTGCAGGAAAGGCTGATTCTAGCCCGCACACTAAACCCATCCCCAGAGATGCCATGAGTGATCCATCCCAATGAGTGAGATTGAAGGACAAAGAGTGATATTTTTCAGGTGTTGTGTCTAGGGTCCAAATCTGGACTCTCTTGGACTCTCTGTGAGTTGCTCCCTGTACCACGAGAGGCAGATGGCATTTTCCTTTTCATAAGACAGCGGCCTTACTGTATCGAGCCGACAGTCAGACTGCTATGTTCAACAATTTAGGGCATATATCACTGATCTCTCTCCCAGCTCCTAGTCTCCTGCTGTCTCAGTTTCCTCTCTCTGCCTGTGTGGCTCCATGTGCTGTTACGGTCTCCTCTTTCTCTCCATATGAGCTTTTCTGCATCTGGTTCCAGATCAAGAATGGTGCAAGGTATTAGGCATCCTAGGTGAAACTTGCAGCCTTGAGCACCCCACTCCCCCACCCATGGTCCTCTCCACACACTATTAAAAGTGATGCATTTATAACAGATTTTACAAGAAAAAGGACCTTCAAAGTACACTCTTCTGAGGTACAAATATCACTTAAAATAACATATATATTATATTTACATAAACAGCTGTGGTGCCAACCAGAAAAACTTGCAAAAAAAAATAAAATAAAAAGATACTTTTATTTATTTATTTATTTATAGACTTTTCTTTGCCAACATTCGTGAGGCACATCATACCGGCTTACATTGAACTGAAAGGAGGAAAATACAATGAACAGAATAACATGTCATAGTTAAACGCAAATGGTGTAAGATATAAGCATCGTAAAAACATTCTGAGATTATATATAATAACATAAAAGAACTAAATAGCTATGGAGGAAAAAGGTAGAAAGAAAGAAAACTTTGTACAAAACTAAGAAAACTTTATCTTTAACAATGAGAAAGTAGTACAGGAGTTATGAAGTGCAGCAAATTCCAGGTGGGGAGGGTAGGGGCACAGATGGAAAAGGAGAAGAGCAAGGGGGGGGAGGGGCACGGCAGGGGGGGAGGGGGGGGAGGGCAGGTAGTGGAAATTCTTAGAAAGGTCCATTTAGGAGAAGTCTACGTATTGGTTGAGTCGGGGTATGCCTGCTTGAAGAGCCATGTTTGGACTCCTTTTTTGAATTTGTTGAGTGATGGTTCTATTCGGAGGGAAGGGGGGAGGGAGTTCCAGAGGTAGGTGCTAGTTATGGTGAGGGACAGATGCGCAGCCTTCAGGGAAGGAATGTGTAGGGTACCTGCATGAGCACTTCTTGTGGGGCGGTTGAAACCTATATGGTATTTAAGCCTATTGTAATATGTTGGGTGTGGACTTGGCCTTCAGAAAACCATGAGTAAACAATTTCAATTACAATATAATAAGCCTCCCATTGCAAAACAGCATTAATTGATAGCACTCAAACCTTTCCTATGAAAAGGCAACACTTCACATATGCAGTAGTCCTTAAACACTAATGTATCTCCTATCAGGAAAACAGAGCAAACCAAGCTGTTATAGATCTCTACACAGAAACTACATGCTAACAGAACACAGACAGACAGAAAGAGCACAGACAAACCCTCATCAAATATAGAATAAAGAGAGCATAAATAAAAACGTGGAGACAAAAACTGAACGGGAAACCAAAAGTCAAAACCTGTATGCAGAATAAATATAGAAAAAATAAACATCATCATGTCTCATAAAATAAACAATAAAATAAAGCAATAAAACATTAATCATAGTTAGAAAACCATATAAATCAAAATAATAAATATTTCAAAACAGCTGACAAATAGAATAACATCAAATAATTAAGAACTCATATACACTTTTTAAAAAAAATTAACCAAACACCAATAAAATATTTTAAACCAGCAGGCATATCAAACAACCCTCAATAATTAAAACTAATAAGGCTTTGAAAAGTCCCCCATTCTCCATAGCAGATAGCTTTTGATTTCCTCTCTCCCTGAGATTCTCGTAGATTAGTGGGGGGAGGAAAGAGCACATAAACTTTCTTCTCTGTCATATAAGCACATGGTCACTCTCACACAAACCCAGCCACCCATGCCCTCACTCTTTTTCCCACAGCCACCCATGTCTCACTCTCGTTCTCAAAGCCACCTAGCCACCCATGCTCTCACTCTCGTTCTCAAAGCCACCTAGCCACCCATGCTCTCACTCTCTTTCTCAAGGTCACCCAGCCACCCATGCTCTCACTCTCTTTCTCAAGGTCACCCAGCCACCCATGCTCGCACTCTCTTTCTCAGACACCCAGCCTCTCACTCTCTTTATCACAGACACCCAGCCAACCCATGCTCTCACTCTCTTTCTCACAGCCACCCATCCACCCATGCTCTCACTCTCTTTCTCAGACATCCAGCCTCTCAATCTCTTTCTCACAGCCACCCATGCTCTCACTCTTTTTCTCACAGCCACCCATGCTCTCACTCTTTTTCTCACAGCCACCCATGCTCTCACTCTCTTTCTCACAGTCACCCAGCCACCCATGCTCTCACTCTCTTTCTCACCCAGCCCTCTCACTCTCTTTATCACAGACACCCAGCCAACCCATGCTCTCACTCTCTTTCTCAGACACCCAGCCTCTCACTCTCTTTCTCACAAACACCCATGCCCTTTTTTTCTCTCTCAGGCGCCCACCCGTGCACTCTCTCTCGCATACACAAATTTAGTCTGGGTTCCTCCTTTTGTTTGAGCTGCTGGCAGGATGGGGTGCACCGACGGCTCAGTGAGGCCTTTGCCTTTCTTCTAGCCGATAGCCCTGCCAGCTCCAGGCCTTTTTTCTAGGTAACTGGCAGGAGGGAGGAGTGTTGATGGGGCTCCAGCCCGATGGGCTTGAACTTTGCTTCAGGCTGACACGCTTCTGTAGCCTTTCCTCTTCTTCAGGTCGTTGGCGAGATGGGGGTCCGCCAAAAAGGCTCTGCGGGGCCTTTTTCTTTCTTCTGTTCAACGGTGACAGCAGGCCTCTTTTCTTCTTCGGGCCACCTGTGGGGCTTCTTTTCTTCTGGACAATGGCCTCGTCAGTGCTAGGCCTTTTTTTGTTTTTTTTTTTGGCTTTGTTCTGAGCAGACAACAAAAATTAAGAAATCTCAGGAGGACTAAAACTCGGACTATTTCCAGACATTTTAGACCTCCTTTTGACTTCCGGACCTGAAAGCAAAAATCCATACTGTCCATACAGTTGGCAACCTTATGTGCACAGCGGGAGATACGTGTGCATCTGGGTGGATTTTAAAATTCAGTGGGCGTGCTTGAGCCCAACTTGTGCGCACATCTTCCAATTCTGGTCCATGCTGGGCTTTTCAAATTCATATTTAAGTGCATAAATGTAAGTGCAGATAGGATAAACAATAAGAACATAAGAACATAAGAAATTGCCATGCTGGGTCAGACCAAGGGTCCATCAAGCCCAGTATCCTGTTTCCAACAGAGGCCAAAACCAGACCACAAGAACCTGGCAATTACCCAAACACTAAGAAGAACCCATGCTACTGATGCAATTAATAGCAGTGACTATTCCCTAAGTAAAATTGATTAATAGCCATTAATGGACTTCTCCTCCAAGAACTTATCCAAACCTTTTTTGAACCCAGCTACACTAACTGCACTAACCACATCCTCTGGCAACAAATTCCAGAGCTTTATTGTGCATTGAGTGAAAAAGAATTTTCTCCGATTAGTCTTAAATGTGCTACTTGCTAACTTCATGGAATGCCCCCTAGTCCTTCTATTATTCGAAAGGGTAAATAACAGCGTCACATCTACTCGTTCAAGACCTCTCATGATCTTAAAGACCTCTATCATATCCCCCACTCAGCCGTCTCTTCTCCAAGCTGAACAGCCCTAACCTCTTCAGCCTTTCCTCATAGAGAAGCTGTTCCATCCCCTTTATCATTTTGGTTGCCCTTCTCTGTACCTTCTCCATCGCAACTATATCTTTTTTGAGATGTGGCGACCAGAATTGTACACAGTATTCAAGGTGTGGTCTCACCATGGAGCGAAACAGAGGCATTATGACATTTTCCGTTCTATTAACCATTCCCTTCCTAATAATTCCTAACATTCTATTTGCTTTTTTGACTGCTGCAGCACACTGAGCCAACAATTTTAAAGTATTATCCACTATGATGCCTAGATCTTTTTCCTGGGTGGTAGCTCCTAATATGGAACCTAACATCGTGTAACTACAGCAAGGGTTATTTTTCCCTATATGCAACACCTTGCACTTGTCCACATTAAATTTCATCTGCCATTTGGATGCCCAATCTTCCAGTCTTGCAAGGTCCTCCTGTAATGTATCACAGTCTGCTTGTGATTTAACTACTCTGAATAATTTTGTATCATCTGCAAATTTGATAACCTCACTCGTCGTATTCCTTTCCAGATCATTAATATATATATATATATTGAAAAGCACCGGTCCAAGTACAGATCCCTGAGGCAATGTTCAAAAGCCCCATTTTCTATGCCAGGAATGACTTTTGAAAACTGCACGTTCAACCAGACAGAATAGTGACAATCTCCGTGTTGGAGACACGAGGGGAAATATTCCAAACAGCCCCTGTCCGCCTTACATTATTGCCAATGCACTGGCCATGGCCTCCAACAGAAGCCTGCAGGACCTCCTTAGTTTATGCAGCACAGATACTGTAAAACCTGGGGCATAAAAATGCCTTCTGAAAATTGCTCTTCAGAGTGGGAAAATGTACCTGCACTCTTTCCGCCCTTGGTTTAGGTTGGGGAGGAGAAGTGCACACAGTAATTTCATTTTTTCAGGCACATCCTTTGCCCTGTTTGCAGCGCAGGTGCAAAAGTCCGCAGGAATCGCCCTTCATCTGAAGAGACTGAAAACTACCCCTAAAAAGAATTGTTGAAACTAGGTGCACGATTTCTGGGTTGATTATGAAGAGAAGGTTGGCAGAAATCAGATCGTTTACCTGTTACATTTGGCACAGGCTCATCTGATGGCCGATCAGCTGTAAAATGAGTTCCAGGCCCTGGTTCATTTGTCTAAACAGGTGTGCACATAACCCAAAACATCGTACAGAACTCCCCACAATGACAACTGGGACTGGAGGATGTGCCTTCTGCGTGGAATCTAATTTTGCAGATCTCATTATACTTCACCCGCCCTTCATTTGCTCTGTTTGCAGTAACTACAGTTCACGACTCCAGTCAGTGATTTGAAATCTCTCACCTGCGCAGCTCAAGTAAATGTTGTAAGGAGGAAAAGACAAAGATGCATCTGGATTAAGGAAACGGATTTACTTATTACTATCCAACATTAGCAGGAACTGGATTATCCTAAAGATAAACACAGAAAATCCACCAGCAATGCTAGGACGGCCAGGTCTTGCAGGAGCGTTGCTCATTTTAATGTCAGTTAATTCAATCTTTCCAGCTGCTCTGTCTCAACGGCAGGGCTGTGATTTCTAAGCCTAAATGTATTCCAGTGCTTGGGTTGGGAATTGAGCAGATAAAGTGCCACTCTTTGCTTCCTAAACTGAATTACTGCACACCAGCAGACTTTCAAGCAGTAATTGGAAAGGAAAGCACCTAGTCAGGTCTGTAGTGTTATGTCGGAGGTGGACCCTTGGGCGAAGGTGGGGTTGATGCAATCCATAGGTAGGGACCTACTGGTCCCCACCGTTGGCAGGCGGAGTGGGCTGATAGAAAGAGGCGACTGGAACTTCACCTATACCACCCTCATTCCCTGCGGGTTGAGCCTTTGGGTGCCAGGGCCGGCAGGACTTAGGTGGGCCTCGAGGAGAAAGTTGGTTCAGCCCAGAGACAGCAGGTAAGAGATGGTACGGTCTTACTCTGGACAAGGTAATGTCCTGGAAACTTGAGCACCAATGGAACAGGAGCAGACAGGGAGTACTCGAGCAAGAGCAGGCCGAAGCCTCAATAAACCACGCCAGGGGGTAAGCTGAAGAGGCGTCAAAGAAAAGGCTTGAGTTAGGGCTGGCGGAAATCCAAAGGCAGTGGCAAGCAAGGCTGATGTCTGATCACGGAGATTGTCAATATCGTAGTCAGGTGAAGCAGAGGTCTGGGTCTGGAGAGAGGCAATAGCATAGTCAGGCAATCCAGAGATCCAGGCTTGGAGTGAGTCAATGGTGAAGTCAGGCAATGCAGAGGTCCAGGCTTGGAGTGAGTCAATGGCGAAGTCAGGCAATGCAGAGGTCCGGGCTTGGAGAGAGTCAACAATGAAGTCAGGCAATGCAGAGTTCTGGGCTTGAAGAAAGTCAATGGCGAAGTCAGGCAATGCAGAGGTCAAAGTCCATGTAATCAATCCGAGGGATGAAGCAAGGATAGGAGCAAGGAAACTGGAACCAGGAACACGAGGAACAGGAATGCAGGAAGAGAGAAATCTCTGAAGCAACGAGTACTCGACCAGTGAGGAGTCCTGTTGCAAAGGTGACGCTAGGGAGCTTAAATACTCTAATAGCATTAATGTCATCATCTGGAGCTGCGGCCAGGTTCCTGCCTGGCCGCGGGCAGTAGTAACTTACGTGCCCCGGCGCAGCAGGCCCCGACACAGGCCGCTGTGTCGGGGCACTCGGCCATGCCCCCAGACCGCCCACATGCCCCCGAACATGCCCCCGATCCAAAACCATGCCCCCCCTGGCCACGCCCCTGACTGCCCCTTTTTGCAAGCCCCGGGACTTGTGCGCGCCGCCGAGCCTATGCAAAATAGGCTTGGCGCGTGCAGGGGGGTTTTAAAAGGGTTACGCGCGTACCTTATGCGCGTAACCCTTTTAAAATCCGGCCCATAACATGTAGTCTTACAGCATTAGACTTCTGTAAACCAGACATTTTGCTTGACCTGAATACAATGCTGAATAAAAAACCACAGTATTTAAAAATCGGGAAAACTGTCACCTGTAAAATATTTTTAATATAAATAGCCAGTGTATTCTTGTATAGGAACTGTGGTGAGGGGACGAGCGTGCATTAAAAGAATCACTCATGTTATTCTGCCAGCAAAAACTTGCTCTAAGTCCCAACAGTTCGGCTTGCAAGATTAAATATTACAAGAGAAAGAGGCTTTTCCATAGCCGGTCCCATACTTTGGAATGCTCTTCCAAGCATCTTGAGACAAATCTCCAATCACAAAGAATTAAAAAATCATTCAAAATGCATCTGTTTAAAGAGGCATTTGCAGGTTTTGAACAACTGAACAAAGAATAATAAATAAATAATGCCCTCTTATATCAATCTATCCATTGCTGTCATTTTGATCAAGGGAATTCTATTCTTTTATTTTTTTCTGCCTGTTTCTTGCTTTTTTGCAATATTAAGCATATGGAGATGTATCAGAATAGGGATTAAATTTACAAATTGTATTTCTCTCTAACTATCATTGCTGTTGTTCGCCTATGTTATTTTTAGGGGGTTTTTTTCATTTTATTATTTTAATAACTGTTATATTATTTTATTTACTATCTCTAAAAGTTATTTCTGGTAATTTGTGAACCGTTTTGGTCAAAATCCATTGTGAAAGACGGTATAGAAATGTTTTTAAATAAATAAATAAAATATGTTTCTCTGTACACTCAGGTCCTGCTTTATTAAACTGTAGCATCTTTGCAGTATAACCAGGTGATCCATTAAGTTTGTGGGATCCTGGGTGCCTTTTACCCCTTGCCAACCAGCTTAGAAGACCCCTCTATATATGTTTTGTAAGACTTCTAGAGGTCTCTTCCTTAGAAAAGTGAAGGAGTTTACAGAAGGAAGCAGAAGATATCAGCTTATTCCTAAACTAGGCCTGCTTGAGCCCATAAAGAAATATGGAGTACGACTATTAAGATCTCCCTTTTTCTCAGGTGTTTCTGATTAGGGATGTGCATTCGTTTTGGACGAATTAGGCAATTTCAAGAAAATGTCCTAATTCATCCTGTTTCGGGGAATCCAAAAAACGAACGGGATTTTTCTGAAATTTTGGAAAAATTTGTTTTTCAGGTTAGTGCGCACTAACTCCCTGTTAGTGCATGTTAATGTTTAAATGTTAGCGCGCACTAATGGCGAGTTAGTGCGCGCTAACCCGAAATTTTGGGTCGTCCCCCCCCCCCCAAAAAAAAAAAAGCCTGAACCGCGGGAAAAACTAAATTTACCACGGCAGGCCGAAACTGAAGCCCAAACCCAATGGTTCAGGCGATCCACATCTATTTCTGAAGTGTGTGCCTAGAGAATTGTAATAACTTTTATTGCAGGGAATGGAACTGAATGATTCTGCAATCAAAGATATTTCTGGTTTCTGGAAGAAGCTAGGGATAAGGAAATCCTCAGCTCATTGTGAACAGGTTAAAAAATTATTATTAAATAAAAGCTACCTGGGCTTTGCAGGAGCAGGGCTGGGAAGAGAAAGCATGCTGCTCTTTTGTTTAATTATTGTCTCTCCCCACCACCAGCACCACCACATCAGCTGTTAAAGCAGAGGGAAGGGATGCTGCAGCCCCTATTCATCAGCAGCCCAGCAATGACGATGTCATAGCCTGGACTCTTAAAGGGGTCAGGTTAGATCAGCACTGCAGGGACAGGCATCAAAGTAAAAGAAAAGAAATCAAAGTAAAACAAAGCTAAGACAGAATAAAATAAAGGTGGCAGGGCACTTACCAAACTCCTGCAGCAGTTACAAGCTACCTCAGCCTCACCATGACAAGCTACTACTGCCCATCCCCTCCTCTCCCCCGGGAGTGATAGCAGTGGCATGGCCATAACCCACCCAATCAGCATTGCTTGGTGGCCCAAAAAGAGAGGCCCTGTCACAGGGCCACAGTGGACCCACTGGGTAGAGGAGGAAGAGGTTCATGAGGCCACTAGTAGACCCATCCTATTGGCGGCTGAGGCCCACGATGCTACTGAGTAGGAGGACCGGGAGGCTGGCAGTCAATGGAAAAAAAAAACCTTGCCGGAAGGCACCCGTTTTCCTGCTCCTTCACGTGTGCCGGCCCTGCACATTCAAAACCCGTGTGGCCAGAAAGTGCTCTATGCTGATCTCGTACATCATGAGATCAGCAATGAGGAGTGCTAGCCACACAAGTTTTGAATATCACAGGCAGGCGCACAAGGAGCAGCAGCAGAACAGGCTCTCCCTTTTGCTACCAATGGAGAACCTGCCTGTGTCTTGTGTTTGAGGTGTGTGTGTGTGTGTGTGTGTGTGTGTGTGTATGTGTGTATGTGTGTGCTAGTCTGTGTGAATGGTAGCCTGCCTGGGGCTGGGGGTTTGTGAATGGGAGCTTGGCTGGGTGTGAGTGTAGGTATTTGTGGTAGCCTATCTGGGTGTATATGTGTGTGAATGGGAGCCTGCTTTGGGAGTTGAGGGTGCATGAATAGGAGCCTGCCTGGATGTGTGTGTGTGTATGAATGGGGGCCTGCTTGGGAGGATGTGAATGAGAGCCTAACTGAGCTGGGGTGAGAGAGAGAATATGTAGGAATGAAAACTTGTGTATATGGGAGTGGAAGCCTGCATATGAGAGAGAGCTTGTGAAAGTGGGAGCGTGTGTTTGTGATTGTCGTAGAGAGTGTAGTAAGTCCCTTCCCATTTTATTTAATTAAAACATAGGTAACAAAATGAAGAAAGAAGAAAGAAGATCCAGCATCGACTACAGGACTTAAAAAGAACCAAAATACAGCATCAAGATACAGGAACCAGCTACAAAGAAACCAAGCTACAGACTTTGAGCTTAGGTATTCTTGCACCATGGCCTGCAGCCTAGTTAGGCTAACTCACAGGAATGACACGGGCTCAAGGAGTATATACCTATACAGAATAAGAAAGAGTCAGTTACAAGACAATTCTGAGTAGAAAAAGTTTAATAAAGGAAAACAGGAATAACAAGGCACAGCTACAGTCTTAAAATAAAAGATACTTACCTTTTTGTTGCTGCCTGGCAGCAGGAACAGGGACACCTGCAAAAAGACAGTGAATACAAAGCATTAAATTCTTGAACCTACTGTATATATTTTGGGATAATACTTAACACAGTTATTCTTGAACAGTCATTCTTGACTGAAGAACAGTGAACATACTGCAATCTCAGGAATAGTTGTAACTTTAGTCTATATAAAAATATCTTGTATTTAAAATACATTCTCAGCATTGTCATCAACATTGTTTATGGTTCTTTGCATTTTATCGCTGTTATTGCTAATAAATCGTTTACTATATAGCAGAAGAAATCCAGTCATTCAGTACCCTTCCCCCTTTCCCTTAAGTTACCCAAGTAACCTTACTCAGATAAAATTAAACCAGATATATTCTGAATAGCTAGGTAACTAAAAAAAAAAAAAAAAGTAAATAAATAAATTACAGGCCTTCAGGTCAGGCCCCGCCCCCCCCCCTCCCCTTTTAAGATTTTCTTTTTTTATATATATTTGGCAGATAAATCTGAGTAACCCCTGATGTGAAGGCAATAATTGTGCCGAAACATGGACCATGTTGGGTCACTGGAACGGGGGTGCTCTTCAGAGTTTGCATGTTTGAATGATACAGCCCAGGAGATAAGGGTTTTCATACGCACATTTTTAATTGATGTTTTGGGGATTTTTGGGAATCATTTAATGAACAAATAATAAAACATTTTTTGACTTTGCACTTTGGGACTATATAGTAAGGAAGGAATCTGGTAGATGATTCGTCACCTTGTGCTCTTAATCGATACTGTTTGAAGCCCATTGCGTGCAGGAGACAGTGGATTAAAACATTAGCACTTATTTACTTTGATACCACTCTCCTTTTGACATTTGAGTGATTTGATTATATATTATCAAATATTTTTCAGGTATATTTTTTTGAATTTCATTCTTTCTCCTCATTTTTCTTGCGGTTTTCATTGCTGAGAGCTGTTCGCTCTTTTTGTTTGAGTAGAGGTTTGCAGAATATTAGATGTCGCACTTCTGACCAGGGCTGGATGGAAGATGCTGGCACCCATAGGCAGGCCTACAGAGCGAGGGCAGGGTCCCATCCCCCCCCCCCCCCCCCCAAAAAAAGAGGCTTGGATAACGGGTATTTCGCCATCAGAAATTGCAAACCAGGGGAGGGGTTGGGCACCTACAGTGGAATTGGCAGATTGCCCTAAAATAAGTGGGAGAAGACTCCTCTTAGGTCTGCGTATTTGGCGCCTTCATAATTTGGTGGCCTAGGTAGCTGCCTATACCTAAATCCAGACTTGCATTTGGTTGGCAATAAGAAAAGCACACACAGTAACATATCTGAAAGGATTTCTTGTACCTCTGACACTAACTGTGAGTTTTGCTGAAAAGTCAACGCGAACTTTGCACCAATTCTCAAAGTCAAAGTGCAGACATAGGCAGGGCTATGGATAGAGTAAGCTGCTACCTATGGGGAAGATGGGGGAAGGGGGAGAGTCTGGGCTTCATTTTGTTTTATTGCAGTGGCACTGTGGGAGGGGGGGTTAGAGGCAACCATTTCCTTTTTTTAACTGCTTTATTCTTATTTCATTTCAATTAAATGAAACAAAATAGGCATACAATGAAATGGAAAATGCGGAAAACAAAATTAACAAATGGCTCAAACATTTTTTTTTTCTGCATGCCCTTC
The DNA here is from genome assembly GCF_901001135.1 of Rhinatrema bivittatum. Taxonomy (NCBI): domain Eukaryota; kingdom Metazoa; phylum Chordata; class Amphibia; order Gymnophiona; family Rhinatrematidae; genus Rhinatrema; species Rhinatrema bivittatum. Next base: position 39,958,760 of record NC_042631.1, on the reverse strand, counting down.
CATACCAGATGGAGACAATATTCATCCAGTCCTGCCAGAAAGCGAACCATGGCTTTCTCCAATACTTACACTATTATCAATGATTCCTCAGGCCACAGGGTAGCCAAGCTGGCACCAACAAGCTGTAAGTCTCCAGAAATCCACCAGGTCAGAACCAGCAGGTTGTTGGTAGCTGGATACTATGTACATTACGATATTACAATATTAATCATTAATGTGTAAATGCTTTCTATAATCTGCCTTACTTAACAGATAAGCGTCTGATTTTCTTTAACTACAATGTATCTGATAATATTCAGTAATCAATATCACAGAAACAGCTACTTATCTTTTCAGCTGAACTGTTCCAGCATACAAATGCATTATATAATCTGCCATATACAATAGTTATGCAATTGCCTCCTTCATTTCAAAGCAATGTATTCATGAGCACCATTATAAAATTTATATTTTTATCATAACTTTTGTTAAGAAAACGCTGTCTATCTGATACATTACATGAAAATACTGAATTGGTTTCTTCCATGAAGCCTTGTGATTCTGAGCACTAATCCATACATCATGAACTTGAGTCCTGTCAAAGTACGCATTTTAATTGCCCGATGATGTCTTATGGATTACAGGGGCTTTGCTGAGCAAACATGGCCATTCCCTCTGTAATGCACTCACATCCTGGCCTTTCTGGAAAGGTCATTTATTAAAGCCATTGCAAATAGTTTCAAGACTAAGAAAAGAAACCGGGAACCAAATAAATGCCAGGTTTTGTTTGAGTTAATGTACAATTCAGTGCAATAAAAAGAAAAAAACTAACTAACTGTATTTATCTTTAAGCAACCTGAAATTAATCAGAGAAAAGGATACCTTCGGTTTTTTGTGCACCAGTATGACAAGGGAAATTAGTTTAAAGAAGGCTACTTGGGGTCACGTAATGTGGTGAGCCGAGGCGGATGCTTCCTTGTTGGCTCCAGGTGTCACACTGCTAAAATCAACAGCAATCAGAGCCTTTGAGGATCCCTGGTAATCTCAAAACCCCTACACTACCTCAGGCATATGTCTATCATCGGCTTATTGCAAAAATCTCCTACTACTATGCCAGCTAAGGTAGGGAGAAAGGAGAAAGATAAAATCTGGGAAGCAGATCCCAAGATGGCGGCCATTACCGATAGTAACTTGGGCTAGCGGCAAGCAAACCTAGTGGTAGCAGTAATTAAAATGGCAGCACACTTTGAAAAATTGTGCAGTTTATCAGAGCAAATATTGGACTTCAAATCATCACTTACGGAATCTGGTCCGAGATTCGAACAAGTAGAAAGATGCATTTCAGTGCTATGATGCACTTACTTCCCTTGCTAAAATGGAGTCCATAGAGAAATTCCTAATGGAACAAGCAGACAAGTTAGAAAATAGAACCAGGAGTTCAAATTTATGTTTTCTGGGCTTCCCTGAGTCTATTGAAGAAAAAAACTTGGGGGGAAATGTTGACCACTTGGCTCCCGGAAGCGCTGAGTTTGCTGGAGTTGAAGGGGAGCCTGGAAATTGGGAGAGTACATAGACTGGGAGTGCATAGAGACTCTGATAAATGTCCCAGAGTGTTTATCTCAGAAATCTTAAATTTTGCCTAGAAACAAGTAATCATACAAGCATACCGCAGATAGCCAGAATTGCTTTACCATTCACAGCAAATTTGTATTTTTTTCAAGATTATTCCGCTAAGGTGTCAACAATAAGGAAAGAATTCTCACCAATCTGCTCGGCTTTATTTAAAAAAACAAATTTGCTTCTCTCTGCAATTCCCATCAAAATTACGGGTCTGGTATGATTTGGTAGCAGAGGCACAACAGTTCCTGGAATCGCTTAATAAATGAAGGATGGAGCGGAGAGGAGGAGAAAAAAAAAAGAAAAAAGTTATTTGTGTTGAGGACATATCTGGGAGGGACCATGATGGCATTTTTGACAATTCAAGGAAATCCACACTTTCTTCCTGTCCTAAATAATCCTTTATTTGCCCATTGAAAAGCATAAGTTCTTAGAATGAGTCTATAATTTTTCTCTGTTTATCCCAGTTTGATTTGCAATTTTCAGGATTTACAAACTCAATATGCAATTTCATGTAAGTCATTCTATGGCTATTTACAAGTTAGGTACTACATGCAGGAGTTTCTGAAGACAATGCCAAAGATTAGTGCCTTCCATTCTATGGATGAATTGTTACATGGTAATGATGGAAAAAGGCTCTCTTGTGCAAAGTATAATAGGGCTTAACATGATACTCCACTGGGGAATGGGTGCAGGGAATTATATTGCAGATGGAACGCTGAGCATAATAGAAAGATTTCCCTCCAAGAATTGCATAAATGTTTTGTCAAAATTCTGTATATATCTGAAAATGTAACGATGAGAGAAGTACAATTCAAATGTTTACATCAGGCACATATATCCCAAGCGAAGGCGTTTAGGATGGGTATAACTGCTTTGGATGCATGTATTAAATGCTCACAAGACAAAGGAGATTACAGTCACAGTTTCTGGAGTTGTCCTGTAATACAAAAATCTACAGCAGCAAATTAATGTGCGGCAAATAATTATACTGAGCAATAACAGTTTAACAAACAAAATGATTTTTTATTTTGCTTGTGCACACATCGATTGTGCACAATGTTAAATACCACAGTAGACAAATGTATATAATTGAAAGACCCTGACACAGCTGTGTTTCGCACCAGGCTGCGTCAGGGGGACCAGAATTTTCAGAATTTGTATGTTAAAAAGTGCAGACAGTTGTCTGCTGATTACTTAATGGTAGATATGCAGCTCAAAACAGAAAATCAGAAAAACAAAAACGCGCCAGTGACTATAACACCAAAGCGTTGAAGAAATCTTAGAAATTTGAAGTCCACAGGGACTTTCTCATGTTTAAATTATTCTGCACAACCGGAAGAGTGCAACCACTGGGATCATCGCGGGAAGGAAGTATAGTAAGGCAATTTTAACCAGACCGGGAGGTCTCCAATACTGTAGTTAGAGATTTGAGGACTTTCTCATCTTTAATTGTTGTACACAACGGGTGGGATGTGACCACAAGGACAAACCTGGGGAAATTTACAGTGAGGTAACTTTGAATGGACCGGGAGGTCTCCAAATCTGTAAGAGTAAATGCTGTAAACATTTTGCCGCGGTTCTGGGACACCGTGGCAAAACGTTTACAACATTTGCTCTTACAGAGGATATGGCTCTTTGGTCTTTATGAAGGGATTTTGCTTATGGTAGGGAAGCCTCGATAACTGTTCCTAGGTAAAGTATCATTGGGGCAAAACATACAATATTAACAAATTGGATATAGAAGACAGATTCAATGTGGGGTCAATTGTTGGGAACCCCGGCCGTGGATCGCTGCTGCCAGGTCTCCCTACCTTATCTGGCAGACACCAGTCTCCGTCCGCTCCTGTGGTCCTGCTGGGCAGGGCACACCGGGCCTTGGCTGCGGCCTTCATCCCATGAGGGAGACGCCGCTGGCTGCTTCCTGGGTTCCTCCCCCCTAGGCGCGCGCAGGCTAGCTGCAGATTTAAAAGGGCCGCAGCAGGAAACCTCAGTCCGGCCCCCAACGATGACATCACTGGCTGGAGCTATTTAAGCTTCTCTTCCTTTCCTTGGCAACAAGTCAGCTCGAGAGAGTAGCTAGTTGCTTGTTCCTGTGTTCCAGTCTCTGTTCCTGTATTCCTGCTTGTTCCTACCTCCATTCATGTATTCCAGCTTGTTTCAGTGCCCTTTCCTGAGTTCCTGCTCCTGTGTTCCTTCTCCTCTTCCAGTTCCTGTCCTCGGTTGTCTCCTCAGCTCTGACTTTGGCTTGGTATCCTGATTCTCCTGACTTCTGCCCGTCCTGACCTCTGGCGTGTTCACTGGTTCCTGCTTGTCTTCTGCCTGCCTCGATTCCTGGACCATCTCCATTCTTCTGGATCTCCACCAGCCTTGTCTTGGATCGTCTATTGGACTCTTCTTGCCAGGAGACCTTCGCCTAAGTCCTGCCGGCCCCGGCACTCAAGGGCTCATCCTGCGGGGAATGAGGGCTGGTAAAGGTGAAGCCCCTGTCTGGTCTCCTAGTCCTGCACCGCCTCCCGGCTCGAGAGCTGCTATAGGGCCTTCCCTCAGTGGTTCCATCTGCTCTCAAGCTGGCTCAAGGGTCCACAATTCCAACATCAATAGAGACAGTGGATGCATAAACTACTAACTTTTGAATATTTATCAGCTAAAAAAGCTTCCAATAAGAAATGTGATCAAGTGATAGAAATATGGGAGGACTGCTTACAACACTTAACACCATGAACCAGGAGTGAGATATATAATCCTTAATATATAGAAATAGTTCACACTTTTTGGTCTTCTCCTGGTTGGCTTGATTTAATTTTAAGTCAATGTGGGATGGGGAACAATGGGTTTATTGCTAGAATGTGTGCTTTTTGTAAAGATAATGAAACTTTATGTATGATTTTAGTACACGGGATAAAGTCTTACAGAGGAATGTTAAACTTAATCTTTACTTTCAGAAAGGTAATGACATCCCTTTATTATTAACAGTTCACATAAATTGAGATGTACTTGCTTTTACTGGAGTTGGGTATACCCTGAATGCTTCTTTACTCTTATTATTATTACTATTCCTCTTATTATTAACATTAGTATTGTTTTTATTATTTTTACTTTTATTACTATTATTATTAATACTGCTTTTATCATTTTATTTTTATTATTGTCAATCTATTGTTACTATTAATGTCAGACAACTATTCTGGAATTTCTTTGGACAAATAAATGGGAATAGGAAGAATGGTGTCCTCATTGCATACTTATGAGCTTTATAGAGGGGGGGGGGGAAGAAACAGTGGTCAACACAAATATATTCTGAGCTATAATTTATACGTTCTTTGCAATGAAAAATTCTGTTTCATTGTTTGAAATGATAATAAAATGTTAAGGAAAAAAAAAGAAGGCTGTTTCTCATTTATTAAATAAAAAGTAACTTATGACAGTATTCATACAAATAGTCAAAAAAAGGTTTCCTGCTATCTGCCTCCACTTCTAATCAAACTGAAAAGTAACTAACTTCAAACTGCCTTAGTTAGCTTAGTGCTGACACTTCACTCAGGTCAACTGAACAGGCTGATCCAGTCCTGTTTTTGCCCATGAATGCATAGATTTATAGCTCTGGTTTCATTTGGGAAAATCAAAACTGCAAATTTATGCATGCAATGGGGCAAAACCAGGACTGCATCAGCCTGATTGGTTATCTGGCATGAGGCGGCAGCCCTAGACTGCCTTCCATCTACAACTGCATTGCAGAGTCTGATTGCCTGCTAGCATTGCATCTTCAGTGAGCACTCACACTTTAATAGTGCTTTCTTCTGCACAGAGGGATTCCCATGGGGGGGAAGAACTGGATTTGTTGGAACACTGAGTTGGGTGTTGTATGGACCATCACCACGCATGCAAGTACATCTTGTTTTTTTCTTTTGAGGTGTCATGGCTACCTTGAGTGGTGGCCCTGGGTTGAACCACGCTCAATGTTTCTCTTTGTGCAGGATCCTTTTTTAAGCGACTGGCCCTTTAAGGAATTGGTGGCTGCCAGGGCACCTAAAGAGCCACTAACCACGTTCTTTTGTCCCGTGGTGTTTGGCCATGAGACAAAAGGACATGCTAGAGCCATGACGTTTTTTGGGTAGAGGGGTCTCAATATCATGTTGGGGAGAGTGTGTCACCATGATAGTGGTGATATCCCCACTTTGAGATTGTGGGACCCCTCCCCTGAAAATGATTGCACCCTAGTGCCTGTAGGCCTAAGCTTGTACCTGAGGCAATGGAGAGTAAAGTGACTTGCCTAAGGTCACAAGGAACAGCAGTGGTATTTGAATGATGGTTTCTCTGATTTCTAGTCCACTGCTCTAACTACTAGGCTACTCCTCCTTTTAATAGGTTGTGCCATTTCCCTTGTCCCCTCACCACGATAGTGGGATCCCTCCACCAAAAAAAAAACCATTGTGGCTCTATGGTGCATTCATATTTGATGATTTCAAGGACTTTATGCAAAGAAATCTCATTAGGGCTGTCACTATTGTACCTCATGGACCCCAGACAAATGTAACTGAGATCCCTGGACCTTTGTCACATTGATCAACTGAGAGGATGCCCATCTTTAAACATTAGAATGCCTCATGAGCACACTTTCATCCCAGAAGCACTGATTCCCTTCATTAGCTCTGGACATGCTCACTCGATCAAAGCTACCAGCAAGTGAGGATGATGCTCTTGGCTCATCAAGGACCTGAGACTGATGTACACTTAGAACAATCAGTAGAGCACCAGGGCCTGAAGAAATCTCGGCACACTTGTGAGCAGCCCCTGGGACTGCATGATTACATCACCCAGAAGGGAATGATGTTATGGGAGCAGCAGGAGGGGGGAGGGGCGCTCTAGCTGTATGGACTCTCTTGGTTCTTGTTCCTGTCTTTTATCTTTTCTGGCTGTGCAGTTTCCACCTAGATGGGTCCTCGTGTACATAATAAAAATTGGTTAATATAACTGCTGGCGCCACCTTTACATCTTTCTTAGCTCATCTTTTGGTCAAAAGACTTCCTTGTGTCCACACTGCCTGCCTGGAAGAAGGGAATAGACTATGTTAAGAGTTTATCACCCCCAATTCTTGTGAAAAGTTGGATCCTATGTGAAGATAGATAGATTGATAGATATAGATGTAAAACCCTACTTTTCCTTACCATTCCAGATGGTTCTCCTAGGTATAATTCTCCCCGAAAAAAAAATCTCCAAGCTACAAAGAAATTCAGTTTCTTTCTAGTTAAGAGACAGCATTGATAATGTGCAGTGACACATCGTAAACGTGTTACAGGGTGGCTCCCAGTCAAGATCTGCCATGTATACATTCATCATCTAAGGAGGATCACTGCTGTTTCCCCTGGCAGAAGGTTTTCTGACTTCAGCTTTACCATTAGAGTGTCATTACACACAGTCGGCCAGGGGCGCAGCACAGATGGTGCCCCCTCACATTTGGCCCAGGCCCTCCACCCCTAGCAGCAAGGTCATATCCCATCTGAGTAAGCCCCTTAAAAAGTGCAGGAGCTGGATTGGCCTGGAGGCATTTGAATCACTGTCAATCCCAAGAGCACTTAGGAAGGCCAACTTGAAGAAAAAAAAAACATCACTGCTCTAGGGCCAGGCATGCAAAAGTTTGAGGCTATTAAATTCTATTTAGTTTTGGCAGGTAATTACTTATCCCTCCTCTTCCTCCTCCTCTTCTTTCAGCCCCATTGAAAGTTTAGGAATGCCTGGGCTGAGTGGAAGCGTTTTTACATATTTCCTGCCCGAGACATTAACCTTGTATAAAATAGTCGCCTTAACCACGAAGGGGAAAGTGAGAAACAGCAGACGGGACAGGGAGGCAGTGAAGAGACAGATACAGCGTTGCCGGAAATTAAAAGGTTTATGTAGCCATTGCCCTGAAGACCCACACAGGAGGGGATAAGAAATGAGGGCGGGACGGGAGAGGGGGGATGGCGACAGTGGCCATCCATATTAATCTTGAGCCCCCCCCCCCCCCTCCCTAAAAAAAAAATTAAGTTCTGGCAATGCCTCTGTAGTCGGTTCAATTCATTTCTTTACCGTTATGTTTTACCTTTGTCTAAGGAAGAATGCAGAAAAAAAACTGCAACTGTGAGGAAGACTGCAGCAGAAGGAAAGGTTTATTTCCAAGAAAATTCCTCAAATATCACTTATTTTTCAAAAACAGACTGGCCAAAAACTTTGATGGGAGAATCTCTGTGTGAAAAGTAAGAAAACTGTAAAATCTGCTAGTAGTACTAGTTATTCAGGATTTTGCCCTTTTTATTTTTAAATACATAAAAAAATGGGGAGGGAATGTTGCCAGTTTTCACCTGCCCGCTCAAAATGTTCCCATTAGTTTCTACAGCAAAACTAATCGAGGAAGTAAACAGTTCTCCAACATTTTTTCTGCATTTGTGAAAACAAAGCCCAGTTTTGCTGCAAATTCCTTTGCAAGTTTCAAAATTGTTGCTGCTGGATTCCACATCTGCAAGGGTCCACTTCCACCCTAAGTAGCCAAGTTGCAGGTTGACGATGATCCCACCATGGTTTTAAATGTAATACATGGTAAGTATTCCTAATTTAATAGATAACATATGATAACTTTTAAGACCTTAACAATTTTAAGCTTTTCACGGGATAATTCAAAGCTATTGCCATTATTATTTGTTCAATTAGTTGTAACAATGTCCTTCAGGTTTATTATTACCTGGAATTATGCTTTTATCTCCCATACCATCCAGCTTTCCTTGTACGTAGGTTCTGTAAGAGAAAATAGAAATGATGATGTTAGCTATGAAGCTGTGTTCTTTCTTGCTTTGTTCTCAGAGCTTCTTTTCATGGACGTGTGATTTTGCAGCACCACCTTGTGGCCCTAGGTGGAAATTTCTTTTTTAAATGAAAGAAGAAAAGGTAAACTTACCTGGTTATCTACTCTCCCCCCTCTGTAGGTCTTCCACGTCATTTCCACTCTTTTTCTTCCTTTGAGGCCCATCCCATCTGCCTCAACTGAGGTGATCATTACCCCTCCGGGCAGCTGCCATTTATCAACCCCCTGATAAATCCCCCTCCTTCTTTCTCACTGACTTTGATTCCTGACTTTCCTTCTTCCTAAACCATTTTCCTCTTCTCTTATTTTTGGGGCCTTTAACCTCCATGCTGATGATGATCCCTCAGACTCTTATGCCTCAAAACACCTTGCCTTAACCTCCTCATTTGATCGCCCACTCTTGTGAACTGTCCCTGCTCACAAGAATGGCCACTGCCTTCACCTCGTCTTTTCTTCCAAGTGCTGTATCCAGAGCCGGCAGAAGCACTAGGCGAGCTAAGCCTGGGCCTAAGGTGCTGACCCATTAGGGGGAGCCGCTGTCACTTGCGAGCCAATGTGGCAGGGTGAGGTGGCTGCTTCAGACGGCAGAATTTTGAAGTGGCAAGAAGTACCCCTTCAAAATTCTGCCCAGCCCCCGCCCCACCCTGCCTTTTCTCCCATTGCACCACCACTCTGACCCCCCCCCAAGACTCATGAAAACCTCTGGGGGGGGGGGCTGGGAGTGATCTGACACTCCAGGGCCATCAGCTGCCACTAACCAAAATGGTGCCGGTGGCTTTTAGCCCTTACCACGTGACAAGGGCTACTGGTGCCGTTGGCCAGCTCATGTCACATGGTAGGGGCAATGAACGACCAGCGCCTACGGGTTCCATTGCCCTTACCATGTGACACAGGCTGGCCAATGGCACCGGTATTTCTCTTCTGGTTTCCATTTGAGCCTTCGTTTACTTGTAATTGGTCCTTTGAAATTTGTTTTAACTTGAGTGATGTGTTATTTCAGGTAATTGGTTCAACCCCCCCAAATTATCCTCTGGAAATTCCCCTTGATGTATCTAATGGGTATGTTTTTCCTTGTGTTTTAACAGTTGCCTCTGTAGTCATGTCATCCTTTCTTTGGTCCTAACAATTGTTCAATCGATTTTGTTTTCACAGACACATTTCTCAGGAATGTAATGCCGCTTTATTTTACCACATGTAATTGGTCCCTCCCGATTCAGCCTTTACGAAACACAGTCTGTGTCAGGGGACTGACATTTCAATAAAGATTTGGCATTTTTGAATTATTGAACTTTTCCTGTTTAAATTGGGTTTTTTTTCTGGTTTAAGAACATAAGAATTTGCCATGCTGGGTCAGACCAAGGGTCCATCAAGCCCAGCATCCTGTTTCCAACAGAGGCCAAACCAGGCCACAAGAACCTGGCAAGTACCCAAATACCACATGGACCTTTGCAATTGATTTTGCAACACACCTGTTGGATTGTGTTCATATTAGTGTGTTTGCCCATCATTCCACACTTTGTTGTGGGTTTATCCCTTTGTAAAGAATGCCATTTTGTATGCTAATTTCATTCCTAAATGATCAGTTTTCCTCCTCCTCTGGCCAACCATAGACATTAACAATGCTGGTGGAAGGGTATCCAGCTGCCCTAGGCGGTGATGTCATCATGTGATCTCTCTCTTTCAAATCACACTTGACAAATGAATCCTGGCTCTTCAAAGAAATACATACCCAAAAAATGGAAAACGCCCTCCAGCTCCATGTCTCTTCTCATCTCATCTGTCCTTTCAAAACTGATGCCCTCACTGGCTACTCTGCTGGTAAGGGCATCAGGTTGCTTCCAATGGTCTTGGACATCAATGCTTGCAAGGTGTCATCGCCTGCCATGTGCTGCATGATCAGATGCAATGTGCTGTCTCTGGTCAGTGACATTCAGATAACCTGCTTTATTGATTTGTGCAATGTCTGTTTGCTCCTGTTGCAAGCAGCAAACCCTGAGATGGTCAGGCCCTGCCCTGTCTACTGATCCTGTTCTGGCATAGCTCTGCTAAGTGGTATCACTGATATTATACATTTCAGGCCATGACTTAAAAACAACATTGAGGTTGTACTGCTGCAATGTAAGCAGCATGCTCTGAAATCACATGGGAGTACACAATAGGGGCTTCTTGAAGATTACTATCAACAGCTTATGGTTATTTTCTGTTATAACAATATCACAGCCACAGAGGCAATGATGAAAATGTTGGCAGGCAAATACAATGCTCAAACATTCCGGTTCTATTAGTGCATAATTCTGCTCAGCAGAAGTAAAAACCACCAGCTGACCTTCCTGCATCAAACAACATCAAAGTCCATTTTTACTAGCATCGCTGTCACATTGTAGTTCTTCAACACAGGTGCATTTAAGACTAATTGCTTTATTTCCTGCATTGCCTGGTTATGCTTTGGAAGCCATTGCCAAAGGGCATCCTTATCTCAAAGTCTTATCAAGGGCTCACATACCTCTGACAGGCACAGCATGAGTTTTTGCTAGGCTGGTCACAAACCCTATGAAACACGGCACATGTTTTACATCTGTAAGCTGTGGCTTATCCTGTACAGCTCTAACATTATGCCAAGTCTGCTTTCAGTCCTTGTGAGGCCAAGATGTGTCCATAGAAGTGAACTTCCTTAACCTTGAATTGCAATTTCTTCACCCTAAGCCTTAGCTTTACCTGCCTGCATCAATCTATTAGGGCCAAGAGCTTGTCATTATGGCCATGCTCTACTTCCTCATCAGAATCACCACAGCCCATTATGAGGATGCCATCTGCTATTGACTCTTTACCATTGAGCCCTGCTAACAGTTCATGCTATTTCCACTAATGCACCTCTGATGCAGCTGGAACTCCAAATGGTAGTTTGAACTATCTTTTTCTGCCTAGGAGGGTCCAGAATGTTGTCATGAGACTTCTTTTATCATCTAACTTACCTTGCAGAAAGGAATGCATTCCTTCTTCAGAGCATACCACTTACATTGCAGATTTACAACCTCAATGTTGTTTATAAGCCAGGCTCTGGCACATAGCAGGCACTTAGCAGACCTGCACCAAAACAGAATGAGCAGTCCAATGCAGGGCCTGAACATCTCAGTGTTTGCTGGGTGCAATAGGAACAAATGGACATTGCACAAATCAGTCAAGTAGATTATTTGAATGTCACAAACCAGAAACTGCATCAGATCATACAGCACGTCGCAGGAGATAACACCTTGCAAGCATTGAAATCTGTGGTCCTGAATAGCTGGCCAGAGAAAAAGGAGGAAGTACCAGCTAGCATAAGGGGATACTGGTCATTCAGGGATGAAATAAACACACAAAAAGGCCTTCTATACAAAGGATCAAGGTCCTTATACCCAAATCGGTGCATTCAGAGATACTAACATGTCTACATTCCAGCCACATTGGTGAGGAAGCATGTTACAGGCAGGCATGTTATACCCTATATTAGCCAATTGAAACGAGTTTTACTGGCCCTCACTGAGAGGCAGCAGCAGATTTGGGGTGGTGGTGCAGGCCCTTACTGAGAAGACAGCAAAAATCCTGGGGGTTGGTATACATTCTGACTGAACAAATTGGCCAGCAGCCGACATTGCTGAGCAACCAGCAAAAGGTACTGAATCAGTTGCCACAAACATTTCAAACTAACCATGGATCTCCACTTCTGCCACCAATAAAGACCCCACCTAAGTCCTGCCAGCCCCGGCACCCAAAGCCTCAACCTGAGGGGAATGAGGGCAGATATAGGCAAAGATCCCACTGGGTTTCTGCTTCACCCGGGTCCACCTGTCAATGGTAGGGACTTGCAGGTCTCCTCTCTGCAGCTAGTGCCAATCCTACTTCAACCCAAGGGTCCACAGATGCAACAGCATGCCTATAAAAGAGGTTCCTGGTTAACTTTACCCATTCCTTCCAAGGGCTCTTCATTTTCTTCCTTTCCATATGGGCAGTGTTCTTGCTCATGTCTATTCCCCACACAAAGGGCACAGAAGGAGAAAGAATCTACATCCTTATTACAGAGTTGTACCAATCCCTCCAAGACCCCCTTGTTCTTTCACCTTGAGGATCAACTAAGCTTACTTCCCTTTGTCCGCATGGACTTTAGCCTCTAGTTCCAGCTATGTCATCATGTTGACATCCATTGATTTGCCTCGGTCATATCAGCAGTCTCTGGTCAAGTGAGCCCTCCTTCCACAGTTGAAGCAAGCAGGAGGTGTGGCCAGGGTGCTGGACCGAGACCCCGTTCTGTTCACTTCAGAGGGTCTTTGCTGGGGGTCCTCTGCTCTCATTATTGCACCATGAAGCCCTGTGTGGACTGCTTTTCTAGCCTCTGCACCATTTCAGGCATTATCTGGGCCTTTTTGAAGGTGACTGTCACTTCTAGTGCTTTTTCCAAAGTGATCCCAGGGTTCCAACAGACACAGTTCCACATGACTGGTTGAGTCTGTCTAGGAACTGTTCCAGAAGAATCTGCCTTGGGCTGCAGCCATTTCCAACTGATCTCTTTCAGTCAGTGAAATAGGTTTTGGGGACTTTCCCCAGGTTGCATAATGCCCCACTGAAACTGTTGCTGGAAGATTTCTGAAGTATACACTGCTGTTTTCAGGATAGCAGTCTTCACTCCCACATGGGTGACTCTTCCATTTATATTAGCCACTTGAAAGGCCGCTTGGGTTTTTTCAGTGAGCATATTTGTCAAGTACATGTTCCAGTTGGCTTCTGGCTAACCTGTCAAATGGGCTGTCCTCCTTTCAAACTTGTTCAGGAAGATCTCTGGGACCTCTTCTATCTTCACTTAAAGGGAGCAGGAGGTGGAGGCTATGCCAGCATCATTGTAATGTACAGTGTTTGTACCAACTAATTCAGTATCATTTACTGGTTGCTCACCAATGTCAGGTGCTTGCCCATTTGTTAAATAAGGGTGTGCACCGCCTCCTAGATTTTCTGCTGGCCCTTAGTGAGGGCCTGTACCACCTCCCAGGTCTTCTACTGCCCCTTGGTGAGGAGGGGGGGGGGGTCTATAGGTTCGCTCCATGCTAGTCTACTGGCTCTGGTACCACAAACGTTTCTTATAGGGCTCTGCACTGTTCTGGAACACCCAGACAGTAACTTTCCTTCTTCTTACAGAGAAAAAAAAATTAAAATCCTACCAGTTTGGCATTGACTTACTATCAAGACCCTCTCTCCAGATGGAGTTATTCTCCATGGCCTTTTTTAAGTCTCATTCCCAGCAGCTGCTGTTTCTAAGCCCCAAGAACCAGGAAAGAAGAGAGAAAAAAATGGTCTTCCTCTTTTTGGCATGGGTTTCTGGCTGTGAAAGTTTAGCTCAAAGATCCCCGAACTGCCACCATATGTGGCATTGTGTGAGGTCAGAATGGTCAAAGAATAGATGCAGGTTAGGCTCTGACTGGTTTTCATATACTTTTATTTATATACAACAACAAAAAACTAGCTCTGCACACCTTCACAGTTTGTAAACAAAGTAGTAATGTAATAATAGACAGTTTCTCTGTCTGGGCCTTTCCTAGAGTTCTGTCTTTCCCCAAGAGCCTTCTGTTCCCTCCTGGGCCTGGCTAGATAAACACCTTCCCAGGTGTTCCTCCCAGCCCAGGATTTACTGTTGTCTGGGCTTAAGGTGGAGTGGGCAGGATGTCTGGATATGGTCCCTTAAGGTATTCTAGGATTTTCTTGTGAATATCCCTTTACATGAATGTACTGGGAGAGTAATATTGGGGTAATAGTGTCTGGCAATCTGAAGGCAGTGAAGCAATGTGAGAAGGTGTTAGCTAAATCCAGAAGAATGCTGGGCTACATAGAGAAAGGAATAGCCAATAAAAAAAAAGGAGGTGATAATGCCCTTGTACAGGTCTTTGGTGAGGCCTCATCTAGAGTACTGTGTTCAGTTCTGGAGACCATATCTCAAAAAGGATATAGACAGGATGGAGTTGGTCCAGGGAAGGGTGACCAAAATGGTGTGCGGGCTGTATTCGAAGACTTATGAGGAGAAGCTGAATTATCTGAATATGTATACTCTGGAAGAGAGGAGGTGCAGGGGAGATATGATACAGACCTTCAGATTTCTGAAAGGTTTTAGTGATGCATGAACCTCAAATATTTTCCATTTGAAAGAATACGGTAGAACTAAGGGTCAGAAAATGAAACTCTAGGGGCATGACAGAACCAACATCAGGAAATATTTCTTCATGGAGAGGGTGTTGGATGCCTGGAATGTCCTTCTGGAAGAGGTAGTGAGGACAAAAACAGGCTAGAGGTTGGTAATGAAGAAAAAGGTGCATGAGGGTATCCTGCACAGAGCAACAGTTACTACCCTTAACAGAAAGCATGAGGATTACTACCAGTAACCAATTAGCCTTGATGCTTTTGACACAACAGTAACATTGCTCTCTGCTTTGATGGTGGATGGATAATGCTGGGCCCTGACTTTAATGGTCTTGGGTAGTGATATGCAGACATAAGGGAAAAAGCACAGGACTGCTTCTACAATCAAGTACAAAAGCAAAGCATGTTTAGGCAGGATTGCCTGAATTATCAAGGCTGCTCGTCATATAAAAATGTTGCTAGCAGTAATTTGTTATGGGTTTGACAGTTGCTTGGTTTTTTGGGGTTTTTTTCTATTTATGCATTTTACATACTTTTTCAAGTAACAAACTTGAATTTGAAATAAGCATATATCATGAAGATTTAACAATTTCTAAAGAAATGAACAATATTACTTTAACATTACACATAATCACTCAAGCCTATTGATACACAAATGCTCATTTTGTGAAAACATTGCCCCAGCCCACAATTAGATCCAAGAATTCCACAATCCCAAAGAATTATTTTTTACATCTGTAAATTGGCAATAGTTATGGAGTTACGGGACTGGTAATTACAGATGAACTAAGAATATTAATCTTTTTATTGGATAGAAATGCTATTAACTGCGAAGGTTGAAAAAATAGAAATGTCAAGCCTTGGTGTTTAATGAGACATTTACATGGATATTTTAGTAAAAATAATGAGCTTAACTCAAGCACTTGCAGCCTCAGCAATAAAAACTGTTGTCTTCTTCTCTGAGTATTCTTAGATAGATCAGGAAAGATCTGTATTTTATGCTTCAAGAAAAGCTCATTACAGTGTTGGAAATAACGCTTAAAATCCATTCTCTGTATCAAGCAAAAAGGTTATAACTAATGTTGATGTCTCTACCACACCTTCATCAGATTGTTCTAGTACAGCAAATAAATCCAATCTAGGAGATTCTCGAGATATCAAAACTTGAAAGTTGTTATTATCAACTTGACCACTTTTCTTGGGAGGAATATAATAAGCTTTCGAGCTTATAGGTAGCGTGTCTTCTTTTATTTTCAAAACTTCTGTTAGGCTTAACTCCTCAAGAAGAGAGGAGTTAGCAATCTGTTATGATCTACTCCTCAAGAAGGGAGGAGTTAGCACTCTGTTGTGGACTAGACTGCAGAGTTAGCAATCTGTTTAAGATCTGCTCCTCCAGAGGGGAGGAGTTAGCAATCTAATATAATTCTGCTGCTCGGAGTTAGCTATCTATTATTGAGCTCCTACTGTAGAGGGAGGAGTTAGCAGTCTGATATGGATCTCCTCCTGGAGACAGAGGAGTTAACAATCTGTTATCAATCCATGCTGCTATGGGTAGCACAGTCTGCCAGGGAGTTAGCAATCGGTTATGGATCACCCTTTCAAGGGAAGAGCTAACAACTGTAATACTCCATAGGCGGAGTTAATGATCTGTGGTGGGTTGGCTTCCCACAGAGTGGCAATCGTATAATACAGCTCTAGTAGTGTAATGAATGAACACTTGTGGAAATTGGTGAATCTCTGGGCCGATGACAGATGACAGCGCCCCCAGGAGGATATCCTGAGAGGGACCACCGGCTAGGCTGGAGTATGGAGACAAACACAGATAGTTCTTTATTTAGACAGGAAGTAGAACCACCAGAGGTGGCAGTAGTGAGCTGATGTGCCCGGCAGGGCTGAAGTCCCTCAGATACTGGAATTGCGGTCTCTGGGTTGCTGAGCTGTAGAGAGAGACTATAGATAGTGAGTAGACAGGGTATGCTGGATACATAACCAGTAGTAGATGATACACTCACAATTGTAGAGATCTGTAATGGCTTCTCTAAGAGTATTCAGTATATTCAGGAACAGAAGCCGTAGACGGGTGCTGGTTCCTATAAGCAGTCTGAAATGAGAACTCACAATATCTGTGTATGAGATGGCTTATCGAATAGAAGAGAGTCTTTGGAGGGTTTTAGGAACATAGGCCCTCGTGGAGCGAGTACCGGTTCCTATCTGCAATCTATAATAGTAATGCACAAGATATAGGTATATAATAGCTTCTGAAATAGAAGAGAGTTGAGAAGGGATTTAGGAACATGGGCCCTCGTGGAGCGAGTACTGGTTCCTATCTGCAAGCCACAATAATGACTCACGATCTCTGTACCTGCGATAACATCTTAGACAGAAGGGAGTCTTGGAGACTAAGAACATAGGCCCTCGTGAAGCGAGTACTGGTTCCTATCTGTAACAGAACTCACTGTGTTCACGTCTGCGATCACTTCCAGGTAGACAGGAGTCTTCTGAGTATTCGGGAACGTAAGCCCTCGAGGAGCGAGTACCAGATCCCATCTTCATAATCTGAAATCAAGAAGAGAGAGAGCGGGACCCCCGAGGATCGGGTACCCCTGGTAAGGTAGTGGAGGCAGAGCAGCGGAGAAAGAATTCCCCTTGCTAACTCGATTCGTAGTTGCAAGCAAAGACCGTTTAAAGTGGAAGCGGATGATGTCACTACAGGGAGATGCCACCGAGGTCCGCACCCTTGCCGGTACAAACTCTGGAGAACTCATGCGCACGCCTTTACGTCATCAGGAACATGGCGGATCCGCAGCATCAGGCCAGCCCGGGGATTCCAGGAAGTATGGCGAGGAGAAGCTGCGGCAGTATCTGTCCGTCAGACCCGGAAGGAAGGCCGCTAAGGTAGAGATTAGGGGTGTGAATCGTGTGATCGATCGTCTTAACGATCGATTTTGGCTGGGGGGGAGGGAAATCTTATCGTCGTGTTTTGTTTTTTTTTAAAAAATCGTTAAAAATCGTAAATCGGGGGAGGGCGGGAAAACCGGCACACCAAAAAAACCCACCCCGAACCTTTAGAACAAATCCCCCACCCTCCTGAACCCCCCCAAAATGTTTTAAATTACCTGGGGTCCAGTGGGGGGGGGGTCCCGACGCGATCTCCCTCTCTCTGGCCATGACTGCATTGAGAGAAATGGCGCCGGTGGCCCTTTGCCCTTATCATGTGACAGGGCAAAGGTAGCGCCGGCGCCATTTTGGTTCCTGGGTCCCGACGTCACGTGTGCAGGAGATTGCCCCCGGACCCCCGCTGGACCCCCAGGGACTTTTGGCCAGCTTGGGGGGGGGCCTCCTGACCCCCACAAGACTTGCCAAGTGGGGGTCCGGGAGCGACCTCCTGCGCGCGGGCCGTATTGCCAATCTTCAAAATGGCGCCGGCGCTACCTTTGCCCTCACTATGTCATACTACTACACCATACAAAAAAAGGAGGATATATAATGTTCTCTTCTATAATTATTAAGATAACAAATTCAAAAGCCTTATCAACTATTTATATAGGAACAAATACCATCAGTAGTAGTGCAAATGGACTATAATCCATCGCCTCTCGCCACGCAATGGGCCCCAGGCGAATTCAGCATTTCTTCAAGCACTTAGTGTACAATCATTTGGTATTGTTCCTTTATTTATTCCACAACATTTAATATCTATCTACTAAAAATATTTTTTATTTTTTAGTATTCAAATTTTAATTTTATCCCAAAAACCCAGAAAAACTTATTTGTTTGTGTGTTTCTAAAATCTAGAATAATTATTTTCCTAGCACAAATTAGATGTCCACCGACATTGTTTGTTCAATCATTGACATCCTGGAAAAAAATCCTAGGATCGAGTATACTTAGCCCCACTGTAGATGTATTATTTCTCAAGTTGTCCCGACATGGGCCATGTTTCGACTGTCTCCAGTCTTCCTCAGGGGATACTTAGCATGTTGTAATCACGATTCCAAAAACCAGTTAATGGCCGAGGCGCCATTAATGCATGAAAAAGGAATGGGCATTAGCAACACTGTCAAATTAACTGACTAGCGCTGGTAAGGCAAAATTATAAAAAACTGGTTTTTGGAATCGTGATTACAACATGCTA
The DNA here is from genome assembly GCF_901001135.1 of Rhinatrema bivittatum. Lineage (NCBI taxonomy): Eukaryota > Metazoa > Chordata > Amphibia > Gymnophiona > Rhinatrematidae > Rhinatrema > Rhinatrema bivittatum. The sequence continues at coordinate 39,940,032 of NC_042631.1, read as the reverse complement.
AGTATCCCCTGAGGAAGACTGGAGACAGTCGAAACATGGCCCATGTCGGGACAACTTGAGAAATAATACATCTACAGTGGGGCTAAGTATACTCGATCCTAGGATTTTTTTCCAGGATGTCAATGATTGAACAAACTGAATGACGGTGGACATCTAATTTGTGCTAGGAAAATAATTATTCTAGATTTTAGAAACACACAAACAAATAAGTTTTTCTGGGTTTTTGGGATAAAATTAAAATTTGAATACTAAAAAATAAAAAATATTTTTAGTAGATAGATATTAAATGTTGTGGAATAAATAAAGGAACAATACCAAATGATTGTACACTAAGTGCTTGAAGAAATGCTGAATTCGCCTGGGGCCCATTGCGTGGCGAGAGGCGATGGATTATAGTCCATTTGCACTACTACTGATGGTATTTGTTCCTATATAAATAGTTGATAAGGCTTTTGAATTTGTTATCTTAATAATTATAGAAGAGAACATTATATATCCTCCTTTTTTTGTATTGAGTAAATTCGTGAGTGAGGATCTTTAGCTTCTGTGGATTGATTGATTATATACTACTACACCAGACAGGTTAAACACTTAAGTAGTAATGTTCATATTTAAAGTTTGAATAGCCTCCCAAATCGATTCTAATGAGAAAGTTTGAGGCCTTACCAGCTCTTGAAATGCTTCAGTTTCTGTTGTTGTAACCATTCCACTCCAGTTGTAGCTTCTCCTGGCTCCTGGTCAGAGTGTAATTGAGCTGAAACGCCTTCCCCAGACAACACAGATTCCAGAGAGGAGTTTCATGTTGCACCCATTCTTGGTGCCTCTGTTGCTCCTCGATGTTGCTTGGCGTGTCTCAGAGTGAGGTTTTCAGGAGGAGACCTTTCCTCCAGCGACGGAGATGTAATGAGTTCTAGACCGGGCTCAAGTTCTTCTTCCCCCTGAGCCGAGGTCAACAAACTTACTTCCAGAGTGATTATTTCATGGCAAATGTGAGCGTCCATCGGGCCCACTATAGGCTGAGTCAGGGGAGGCTCCGAAGTCTGGCGCTCCCTCGCCCTCCTCTTTTGGGCTGAATGAAGCATATATGGATAATTTCTTCATGAGTTAACAGAGACGCTCACAAGCGTCTTACCAAGTCGCCATCTTGGATCGTAGTTGCTTGGTTTTTGATTGTAAATATTACCATTCTTAACATAGCACTTGAGGGTAATCAGCACAGAGAGGTAGTTACTACCCTTAACAGAAATATGGGAGTGTCAGTTACTACCATAAAAAACTTGCTGGGCAGACTGGATGGACCATTTGGACTTTTTTTTGCCAATGTTACTAACTTCTTTCTATGTTACTAAGTTAGTTCTTATAAGTTATGCTCACTGTTCTACTTTGTCTATATGTTCCCATTCTGCCAGTGCTTCTCTAAGATACTCCCCTATCTTATTTGTATTGGCATACCTGATGCCCAGGACTTTAACTTCTCTGTGACCAAGGATTTCCTTTCCTTTTATGATAAACCATACTATCCAGTGATCACTGAAGCATCTAATATGACATTAGAAATGCTCTCTGCATTTGTTTGTGCATGTTATAAAAAGCTAGCCAAAAGGTAGGAAAAAGCTTAGAGTTTGTGTATGTTTGTATATCCGTCCGTCCCACCCACCCGGAGCTCATCCTTTGATTTATAGGCAGGAGACACTTTCACATTAGAAATCAATCAGCTTTCTTTCTAAAACACAGGAATTTCCCTGGCCTTATTAAGAGTTTAATTATTCCATTGCAGGTCTCTCCCAGATTAATAGTGAATATGCTAATAAATTTAAAACACTCTTATTTGCACTTTCCTATTCGCTTAGCAACCTAAACTTAACTAAGTATTCAATAAAATTAAGATGAAGAAAGCAATCCAGCAGCAAGAGGGGGGGGGGGGGGGGGGCCTTCTAGTCTTCTGCATCGAATGACATATGTATAATTTTTTTACCCGCCAGTGAAATGTTGTATGTATGCACCTGATGCAAAGAGCTCCTGGCTCTCAGAGAAGAAGTCCAATCTCTGAAAGCTAGAGAGGCAAACCTGGAGGAGCTGAGGCAGACAGATGTTTATAGATGAGACCTTCAAGGACATCGTAGTCAAGTCCCAACTCTAATCTGACAGCCCTGGTGCTGCCTTGGAGGAGGAAGGTCTCCTGGTCAGAGACCATCAACCTGGTGTAGCAAGAAGTTATCCTGTAGAAAAGACGTGATCTCCATATGATACATCATCCTCTTGCACTGATGATGTGTCTCCCAGGGCTACTACCCAGGAAGGAAGGATTAGGTTGACCATCATAGCTGGCAATTTGATTATTAGGAATATAGATAGCTGGGTGACTGATGGGCATGAGGATCACCTGGTAACATGCCTACCTGGTGCAAAGGTGGCAGACCTCATCCATCACCTAGATAGGATTTTAAATTGTGCTGGGGAGGAGCCGCTGTTGTGGTACATGTGGGTACCAACGACATAGAAAAATGTGGGAGGGAGGTTCTGGAAGCCAAATTTAGGTTCTTAGGTAGAAAGCTTAAATCCAGAACCTCCAGGGTAGCATAATTTGAAATGCTCCCAGTTCCATGAGCAGGTTCCCAGAAGCAGGCAGAGCTCTGGTCTCAATGTAAGGATGAGACAATGATGCAAGGAAGAGGGATTCAGTTTTGTAAGGACCTGGGGAATCTTTTGGGGAAGGGGGAGTCTTTTCTGAAGGGGTGGGCTCCACCTTAACCAGGGTGGAGACAGATTGCTTGTGCTAACCTTTAAAAAGGAGCTAGAGCAACTTTTAAACTAGAACAAAGGGGAAAGCTGACAGTTACTCAGCAATGCATGGTTTGGAGCAAGATAGTTTGTAAAAATACTAATGAAGCAGGAGAGTTAGGGCATCTAGTTCATCAATGAAGGAACATGTTCGAAAGTATTGAAAATAGGGAACTATAAACTGCGTATTTTACGGCACCTGAAACCATAGCTTGAAAAGGATGATTTTCAGTTAGTCTTATAGATATAGATTATTAATAATATAGATTATTGTAATGCACTTCTTTGAAGACTTCCAAAAAATTTAATTAAGCCTTTCCAACTGCTCCAGAATTCGGCTGCTAGGGTGCTGTTGGGAGTAGCAAAATATGAACATATTACACTGGCTTTATTCCATTTTCATTGGCTGCTGGTAAAATATATAATTTGTTATAAGATCCTAATAATAGTTCATAAGATTGTTAACAAGTTAGATAATGAATAGTTGGGAACAAGATTACAGTTATATATGCCCCAAAGAGAGCTACAATCGATGAATAAAGGTTTTTTTGGTAAAACTCTCTGTTAGGGAAATTCACTTAAGCATGACACATGAAAGGGTTATAACAGTTATAAAATCACTCAACAGAAGCAACACCTCTCGATAGTTAACTCACGCAAGCACAGTGTGAACACTATAAGAGAGGGAAATAGTATTTTAACTATTCACCACAACCATATATTAAACTAAACTGGAGACAATATCATAGGCGAAGTGCTCACAATCAAATCTCGATCTGCTGTCTCTCGCCCTCAATGGGCCGCAGGCAGTAATCAGCCTGTGAGCTCAAACGATTTTTAATCATTTATTGTCTCCTGTCTACCCAACCCTCACTCCAAAAAACATACTTTATTTAATCAATTAGTCTTTAAACCATTAAAGTGCAAAGTTATCAAAACAGCCCATATATTTCTCAGAATCTGTAACTTTCTACCGGTTAGTAACCCACTAATAATCACCAAATATTCAGCCACGCGAGTGGTCACTCAAATATCAAAAAGGTATACTTCCATTATCCACCCCGACATGGTCCATGTTTCGATTCACAAGGAGTCTTTTTCAAGGGGAATGAAGATGACAGATCACTATGTCACCGGTATGTTATTTTCATTCAGTTCAACAATATGAGGGTTTGGACTTTTTTAAATTAATTTTATATATATTTTTTCATATTGTTTCACAGGAACTGAATGAAAATAACATACCGGTGACATAGTGATCTGTCATCTTCATTCCCCTTGAAAAAGACTCCTTGTGAGTCGAAACATGGACCATGTCGGGGTGGATAATGGAAGTATACCTTTTTGATATTTGAGTGACCACTCGCGTGGCTGAATATTTGGTGATTATTAGTGGGTTACTAACCGGTAGAAAGTTACAGATTCTGAGAAATATATGAGCTGTTTTGATAACTTTGCACTTTAATGGTTTAAAGACTAATTGATTAAATAAAGTATGTTTTTTGGAGTGAGGGTTGGGTAGACAGGAGACAATAAATGATTAAAAATCGTTTGAGCTCACAGGCTGATTACTGCCTGCGGCCCATTGAGGGCGAGAGACAGCAGATCGAGATTTGATTGTGAGCACTTCGCCTATGATATTGTCTCCAGTTTAGTTTAATATATGGTTGTGGTGAATAGTTAAAATACTATTTCCCTCTCTTATAGTGTTCACACTGTGCTTGCGAGGGTTATAACAGTGGCAGGGCCGATACTCTGGAATTTAATGCCAGAAGAGCTGCGATCATTGAGAGATCAGAAATTGTTTAAAAATCGTTAAAGACATGGTTCTTCAGGTAGGTATTTGAAAACTGAAGCTTTATTAGAGCAGTGGGAGGGGAGCATTTTGTATGGTACAGGTTGGGTGGCAAAAAAAAAAAGGAATGAATAAGATGCTTTTGAATTTGTATTTGTATCAGTCTGTTTTTAATATAAAAATGTGATGTATAGATGTTTTAAATATTTTATGATATGAGATATGTGTTAAACATATAAACCATTTAGATTTGAGAAAAACTGTATAAAAACACAATAAATAAATAAACCCAAACAGAGAAGTTCCAATAAAAGCAAAAATAGTCCATGTGTCTATAAGTAAAGAATCACCTGAGCTAAAAATTCCAAATTAGCCCTGTTAACTGAAAAGGAGGCTGTTAATACAAACAAAAAAGACACTTTGAAATGTCTGCCAATGCCAGGTCTGAGTGTATAGCAGTGAAGGATGAGATAGACTTAATTAGCATCTCAGAGACCTGGTAGAAGGAGAATAACCATTGCCAATGGGATAGTGCAAAACCAGGGTACAAATTATATCACAATGATAGGGAGGAAAATCTTGGTGGGGAGGTGGCACTTTATGTCCAGGATGACATTAAGTCCAACAGGATAAAGATCCTCAGAGACTAAATGCACAATAGAATCTCAATAGGTAGAAATCCCCTGTGTGTCGGGAAATAAATATGTAGACAAAAGTGAACCGGTAGATGAGGTGTATTTGGATTTTCAGAAGGTATTCGACAAAGTCCCGCATGAGAGGCTTCTAAGAAAACTAAAAAGTAATGGGATAGGAGGCGATGTCCTTTAGAGGACTGCAAAGGAAACAGAGAGTAGGATTAAATGGTCTGTTTTCACAGTGTAAAAAGGTAAACAGTGGAGTGCCTCAGGGATCTGTACTTGGATTGGTGCTTTATAATATATTTATAAATCATCTGGGAAGAGATACGACGAGTGAGGTAATCATATTTGCAGATGACACAAAATTATGCAAAAGTAGTTAAATCACAAGTGGATTGTGATAAACTTCAGGAAGACCTCGCAAGACTGGAGGATTAAATGGTCTGTTTTCACAGTGTAAAAAGGTAAACAGTGGAGTGCCTCAGGGATCTGTACTTGGATTGGTGCTTTATAATATATTTATAAATCATCTGGGAAGAGATACGACGAGTGAGGTAATCATATTTGCAGATGACACAAAATTATGCAAAAGTAGTTAAATCACAAGTGGATTGTGATAAACTTCAGGAAGACCTCGCAAGACTGGAAGATTGGGTGCCCATATGGTAGATGAAATTTAATGTGGACAAGTGCAAGGTGATGCATATAGGGAAAAATAATCCTTGCTGTAGCTACACAATATTAGGTTCCATTTTAGGAGTTACCACCCAGGAAAGAGATCTAGGCATCATAGTGGATAATACATTGAAATCGCCAGCTCAGTGTGCAATCAAAAAAGCAAACAGAATGTTAGGAATTATTAGGAAGGGAATGGTGAATAAAATGGAGGTTGTCATAATGTTTCTGATTCGCTTAATGGTGAGACCGCACCTTGAATACTGTGTACAATTCTGATCACCGCATCTCAAAAAAGATATAGTTTCTGTTATGTAAGTGTACCCTTGGGCTAAGGTGGAGTTCGCACAACCTGCAGGAAGAAGCCTTGCAGCTCCACACCATCGGCAGGTGGAGCTGGCTGGTACAGAGGCCCAACTGGAGCTTCACCAATAGCAGCCCTTGTTTCCCTTAGATTGAGCCCTCGTGTGCCGGGGCTGGCTGGATTTAGGCATGGGCTTCTGTGGAGGTGACGATCCATCACATAGACGATGTTGCAGGCAAGAAGGGTGAAAAACCAGTCTGTACGAGCAGTGATTGAGTCAGGTGGCAGTCAACAGATACTGTGGCCAGTGACGAGCAGAGTTCACTCAGTGTTGTGGTCAGGGCAGGCAAAGTTCAAGCAGTAACTGTAGGCAGGCAGTAGCCAGAGGCAGGCAGAGGTCAAGCAGCATCTAAGTCCAATCCGAGGTCAAGCCAGAAGTCCAATTCAAGTCAGAGCCAGAAGTCCAATTTGATGGGACGAGGAATGAAGAGAAAGAGAGAGGACGAGGAGACACAGGAGCAAGACGAGATGCTGAAGACAGATGAAGGGAAGACTGACCACATAGACAAGAACTTAGAAGACAAACCAGACCACCAAGGAACCAGGAACAGAACACACAACAGAAGCAGGAACCAGGAAGCAAGGATCAGGAACCAGGAATCAGTTATGCAGAGGCAAAGTAATTTTCCAATGGAGTCGAGCTATTGCCAAGGCACTGGAGGGTTCTCCATCTCAGCCTTTTATAGGGCTGGTTAGGTAACATCATCAGGGAATGCATCCAGGGGGTTCTTGCCACTGGCCCTTTAAATTTAGGTCAGTCATTGTGCATACATCCTAAGGGAGAAAGCGTGCCTTGGGGATCTGGCAGCATCCTGCAGTGAAGAGGAGGGCCTGAGGCCAGGGAGCAGACGAGAGTCTGGAGGTAGGCGCAGCAGTTGGCCATGTTCCAGAAAGTTGATGCAGCATTGGAAGAGGAGGAGGTCTGGCCCTGTGTAGTGGTAAGGGCAGCAGGAAACGGGATGGGCCCGTGGTCCAGTGAATGCAACATTTTGCACTGACGAAAGTACAGAGAAAGGCCACCAAAATGATAAAGGGCATGGAATGGCATCCCCTATGAGGAAAGGCTAAAGAGGCTAGGACTGTCCATCTTGGAGAAGTGACAGCTAAGGAGGGAATATGATAGAGGTCTACATCATCATGAAAGGACTTGAACTGGTAAATGTGAAACAGTTATTTACTTTTTCGGTTAATACAAGGACTAGGGAACACTCCATGAAGTTAGCAAGTAGCACATTTAAAACAAATTGGAGAAAAATATTTTTTCACTTAATGCACAATTAAGCTCTGGAATTAATTACCAGAGGATGTGGTTAAGGAAGTTAGTGTAGATGGGTTTAAAAAATGGCTTGGATAAGTTCCTGGAGGAGAAGTCCATAAACTGGCAATAGTGATCATAATATGATCAAATTTGATTTAATGACTGGAAAAGGAACAGTGTGCAAATCCAAGGCTCTCGTGCTAAACTTTCAAAAGGGAAACTTTGATAAAATGAGAAAAATAGTTAGAAAAAAACTGAAAGGAGCAGCTACAAAAGTAAAAAATGTCCAAGAGGCGTGGCCATTGTTAAAAAATACCATTCTAGAAGCACAGTCCAGATGTATTCCACACATTAAGAAAGGTGGAAAGAAGGCAAAACGATTACCGGCATGGTTAAAAGGGGAGGTGAAAGAAGCTATTTTAGCCAAAAGATCTTCATTCAAAAATTGGAAGAAGGATCCAACAGAAGAAAATAGGATAAAGCATAAACATTGGCAAGTTAAATGTAAGACATTGATAAGACAGGCTAAGAGAGAATTTGAAAAGAAGTTGGCTGTAGAGGCAAAAACTCACAGTAAAAACTTTTTTAAATATATCCGAAGCAGAAAGCCTGTGAGGGAGTCAGTTGGACCGTTAGATGATCAAGGGGTTAAAGGGGCACTTAGAGAAGATAAGGCCATCGCGGAAAGATTAAATGATTTCTTTGCTTCGGTGTTTACTGAAGAGGATGTTGGGGAGGTACCCGTAATGGAGAAGGTTTTCATGGGTAATGATTCAGATGGACTGAATCAAATCACGGTGAACCTAGAAGATGTGGTAGGCCTGATTGACAAACTGAAGAGTAGTAAATCACCTGGACCGGATGGTATACACCCCAGAGTTCTGAAGGAACTAAAAAATGAAATTTCAGACCTATTAGTAAAAATTTGTAACTTATCATTAAAATCATCCATTGTACCTGAAGACTGGAGGATAGCAAATGTAACCCCAATATTTAAAAAGGGCTCCAGGGGCGATCCGGGAAACTACAGACCGGTTAGCCTGACTTCAGTGCCAGGAAAAATAGTGGAAAGTGTTCTAAACATCAAAATCACAGAACATATAGAAAGACATGGTTTAATGGAACAAAGTCAGCATGGCTTTACCCAGGGCAAGTCTTGCCTCACAAATCTGCTTCACTTTTTTGAAGGAGTTAATAAACATGTGGATAAAGGTGAACCGGTAGATATAGTATACTTGGATTTTCAGAAGGCGTTTGACAAAGTTCTTCATGAGAGGCTTCTAGGAAAAGTAAAAAGTCATGGGATAGGTGGTGATGTCCTTTCGTGGATTTCAAACTGGCTAAAAGACAGGAAACAGAGAGTAGGATTAAATGCACAATTTTCTCAGTGGAAGGGAGTGGACAGTGGAGTGCCTCAGGGATCTGTATTGGGACCCTTACTGTTCAATATATTTATAAATGATCTGGAAAGAAATACGACGAGTGAGATAATCAAATTTGCAGATGACACAAAATTGTGCAGAGTAGTTAAATCACAAGCAGATTGTGATAAATTGCAGGAAGACCTTGTGAGACTGGAAAATTGGGCATCCAAATGGCAGATGAAATTTAATGTGGATAAGTGCAAGGTGATGCATATAGGGAAAAATAACCCATGCTATAATTACACGATGTTGGGTTCCATATTAGGTGCTACAACCCAAGAAAGAGATCTAGGTGTCATAGTGGATAACACATTGAAATCGTCGGTTCAGTGTGCTGCGGCAGTCAAAAAAGCAAACAGAATGTTGGGAATTATTAGAAAAGGAATGATGAATAAAACGGAAAATGTCATAATGCCTCTGTATCGCTCCATGGTGAGACCGCACCTTGAATACTGTGTACAATTCTGGTCGCCGCATCTCAAAAAAGATATAATTGCGATGGAGAAGGTACAGAGAAGGGCTACCAAAATGATAAGGGGAATGGAACAACTCCCCTATGAGGAAAGACTAAAGAGATTAGGACTTTTCAGCTTGGAGAAGAGACGACTGAGGGGGGATATGATAGAGGTGTTTAAAATCATGAGAGGTCTAGAACGGGTAGATGTGAATCGGTTATTTACTCTTTCGGATAGTAGAAGGACTAGGGGACACTCCATGTAGTTAGCATGGGGCACATTTAAAACTAATCGGAGAAAGTTCTTTTTTACTCAACGCACAATTAAACTCTGGAATTTGTTGCCAGAGAATGTGGTTCGTGCAGGTAGTATAGCTGTGTTTAAAAAAGGATTGGATAAGTTCTTGGAGGAGAAGTCCATTACCTGCTATTAAGTTCACTTAGAGAATAGCCACTGCCATTAGCAATGGTTACATGGAATAGACTTAGTTTTTGGGTACTTGCCAGGTTCTTATGGCCTGGATTGGCCACTGTTGGAAACAGGATGCTGGGCTTGATGGACCCTTGGTCTGACCCAGTATGGCATTTTCTTATGTTCTTATGTTCTTATGCTATTAATCAATAGAGAATAGCCACTGCTATTACTTGCATTAGTAGAATGGGATCTGCTTAATGTTTGGGTACTTACCAAGTACTTGTGACTTGGATTGTCCACTGTTGGACATAGGATATTGGGCTTGATACCCTTGGTCTGACCCAGTGTGTCATATGTTATGCTCTTATGTAAGTTCCAGGTCCAGTATTGCTTCCTCCTGTGTAAGTTCTTCTAGTAGTCTCTTGAGGTGCATCCCTTGAAGGGAATCCAAGATATCCCTACTGCTGTTTTTGCAGAGGGGATGATCTAATCTGGCAGATTAAAATCTTCCTAGCATATGCAACCACCTTTAGTAGGAAAATCACATACCTCACAGAAAATTATCCACCAGCAACAGTATCCCATTTGTAGAATAGTAAAAATGTGTAACCTATCATTAAGATCATCCATTGTACCTGAAGACTGGAGGATCGCTAATATAACACCAATATTTAAAAAGGGCTTCAGGGGTGATCCGAGAAACTACAGACCGGTTAGCCTGACTTCTGTGCCAGGAAAAATAGTGGAAAGTGTTCTAAACAAAATCACAGAACATATAGAAAGACATGGTTTAATGGAACAAAGTCAGCATGGATTTACCCAAGGAAAATCTTGCCTCACAAATCTGCTTCACTTTTTTGAAAGAGTTAATAAACATGTGGATAAAGGTAAACCGGTAGATGTACTGTACTTGGATTTTCAGAAGGCGTTTGACAAAGTTCTTCATGAGAGGCTTCTAGGAAAAGTAAAAAGTCATGGGATAGGTGGTGATGTCCTTTCGTGGATTTCAAACTGGCTAAAAGACAGGAAACAGAGAGTAGGATTAAATGCACAATTTTCGCAGTGCAAGGGAGTGGGCAGTGAAGTGCCTCAGGGATCTGTATTGGGACCCTTACTTTTCAATATATTTATAAATGATCTGGAAAGAAATACGATGAGTGAGGTAATCAGATTTGCAGATGATACAAAATTGTTCAGAGTAGTTAAATCACAAGCAGATTGTGATAAATTGCAGGAAGATCTTGTGAGACTGGAAAATTGGGCATCAAATTGGCAAATGAAATTTAATGTGGATAAGCGCAAGGTGATGCATATAGGGAAAAATAACCCATGCTATAATTACACAATGTTGGGTTCCATATTAGGTGCTACAACCCAAGAAAGAGATCTAGGTATCATAGTGGATAACACATTGAAATCGTCGGTTCAGTGTGCTGCGGCAGTCAAAAAAGCAAACAGAATGTTGGGAATTATTAGAAAGAGAATGGTGAATAAAACGGAAAATGTCATAATGCCTCCATATCGCTCCATGGTGAGACCGCACCTTGAATACTATGTAATATTCTGGTCGCCGCATCTCAAAAAAGATATAATTGTGATGGAGAAGGTACAGAGAAGGGCTACCAAAATAAGGGGAATGGAACAGCTCCCCTATGAGGAAAGACTAAAGAGGTTAGGACTTTTCAGCTTGGAGAAGAGACGGCTGAGGGGGGATATGATAGAGGTGTTTAAAATCATGAGAGGTCTAGAACGGGTAGATGTGAATTAGTTATTTACTCTTTCGGATAATAGAAAGACTAGGGGGCACTCCATGAAGTTAGTATGTGGCACATTTATTTAAAACTAATCGGAGAAAGTTCTTTTTCACTCAACGCACAATTAAACTCTGAATTTTTTGACAGAGGATGTGGTTAGTGCATATGGTATAGCTGTGTTTAAAAAAGGATTGGATACGTTATTTATTTATTTAAAAATATTTATATACCGTTTTTTAAAATAAAATTTTGTCAAAACGGTTCACAGAGAATTAAAACAAAAATTTAAATAAAATTTGAGAGTGAAATGTACATAAATTGATAAAAAGCTAGATACATACTAGCATTAAACAAAAGTTTACTTAAATAAACATAGGGGTAGAATGCCATGGGGAATGTAGGAATTGACAGAAGGAATGGGTAGGGGGTAGAAAGAAATGGTGAAAATTGATCAATAAAAGGAGGGGGAAAGATGGGAATCTGGGAAGGGGGTGAATGTGTTAATGAATGTATAATAAGGATGAAGTAAATATGGTGGTTATGAATGAAAGATCTCAGTTGTATACGTCAAATGGATGAAGATGAAATAATGAGGGGTTCAAGTTTTGGAAGAAGAGTGGCTGGGTGGAATGTTGAATGCAAGTTCTTGGAGGTGAAGTCCATTACCTGCTATTAATTACGTTGGCTTAGAAAATAGCCACTGCAACAGTGGCCAATCCAGGTTCTTATAGCCTGGATTGGCCACTGTTGGAAACAGGATGCTGGGCTTGATGGACTCAGTATGGCATGTGATGGACTCAGTATGCCATGTGGTAATCTAATGAGTACAATCAACTAAATCTGTATCCAACTCTTGTAACTTGTGTTTGAGGTCTGTACAACACACTGGTGTCAGTAGGAGTTCCATTTTTCCATAGTGCCTCTTCCCTTTCCTACACACGTGCATTTCAGATGCTATAATGTCATTCTTTAATTAATGCCCTACCCTATTCTTTCTGAACAGACTATAAATTGTATCAGTATACTTAGGAAATTATTACTCATAGTGGGGTAGATTTTCAAAAAACGCGAATAGGCGTACTTTTGCTGGCGCATCAGGCACCAGCAAAAGTACGCTGGATTTTAGTAGATACGCGCGGAGCCGCACGTATCCACTAAAATCCTGGATCGGCGCGCGCAAGGCTATGAATTCTGTATAGCCGGCGCGCGCCGAGCCGCGCAGCCTACCCCCGTTCCCTCCAAGGCCGCTCCGAAATCGGAGCGGCCTTGGAGGGAATCCTCTAACGCCCTCCCCTCACCTTCCCCTCCCTTCCTCTACCTAACCCCCCCGCCCGACCCTGTCTACACCCCCCCCCCTTACCTTTCTCCGGGGATTTACGCCTCCCGGAGGGAGAAGTAAATCCCCGCGCGCCAGCGGGCCTGTTGCGCGCCGGGACGCGACCTGGGGGCGGGTATGGAGGGTGCGGCCACGCCCCCAGACCCCTCTGGGCTGTAGCCACGCCCCCGTACCCGCCCCCAAAACGCTGCCGACATGCCCCCTAAACGCCGCGACGACCAGGCCCGCCCCCGACACGCCCCCCTCGGAGAACCCCGGGACTTATGCGAGTCCCGGGGCTCTGTGCGCGCCGGTAGGCCTATGTAAAATAGGCTCACCGGCGCGCAGGGCCCTGCTCGCCTAAATCCGCCCGGTTTTGGGCGGATTTAGGCGAGCAGGGCTCTGAAAATCCGCCCCATACTGTTTCTGTTTGTCTTACTGAAGTGCAGTAGTTTTAAGGGGAAACTAATTTATTTTCATTGCTAATTCAATTTGAATTCTTTCCAAATAGAGAAAAGAAAAAAAGTTCTGGTACTACTACTGCTTTTTAATTGGAAAAATACCGCTAATGTTGGAATGGAAAGAAACTAGAAATAATATTCCACCAGAGTCAGAGGTTTAGTGATGCTGAAAGTTTATTAAGGAATTACCCTAGACAAGATGAAAATATCAAGGAATGGAAAACATGATGGCTTCTTCCCAAAATCAAATCCAGGTGCTAAACAGAGAGACTGACAAACCCTTAAAAATCTTATAAAAATAATAGTTTGGTTGTCTAGGCATAATCATATATGATCATTTTAAATATATCACTACTAATAAAGTCCTTCATTTTACCCTTCTGACAATAATATATTAATTATGTAAACAGTATGACCAAGATCTGCATGTCATTACAAATTATGCCAACATCTTGTAAACACTGAGTATGCTGCAGAAGCTTTCCACAGCATCTGCAACAAACTTCCTCAGAAAACCAAACATGAATAAAATATATTCCTCAGTGTGCAAGCTATCAAATGTTACCTGCAAGCTAAATTATCTTAGATAATGCAAGAAAGAGACATACAGAAGATGGCAGAATTGCAGTTTATAGATTTTTGGTCATTGCTCTCACTCTTTGCATGAACTGTGCTTATTTAAGGAGGGCTGAAGGAACTGGATTTTATATAACAGCAACTGACAAGACACTTTAGCTGTTGTTACATCAGGAAATGCCGGCGGTGGCATTTTTTGGAAGTGACTTGGAAGCGTAAACAGTGTCTGCTGTCCTCCTGTCACAAATGTCAGAACATGGACTCTACAGATCTGTGTTATTGTACATTACAGTTCCTTGCATATAACAAATTACTATACCCACAGTACTCAAGAGGAACTGTAGGTTATCCAAGTTTATCTTTGAAATCAAAATGCTAGTTGCTATTTTATTTAACCAGTTCCTCTCATCTTATCTATAGAAAGTTGGCAAAACTGTTTTGAATACTTTCCAACTCTGAAACACTACTCCGACTTGTAACCAAAGCTGAAAAATAAGCAAGAAGCTCAGAGATATTTTTAGCACATTCACAGAATATTTCAGTCATCTAACTAGTATTCTAATCGCTTCTTGATCCTTTCATATCTGTTGCTTGTACTTTCTCTTCATTTCATTTCCTTCCTACTGCTCTTCTTCTCCTTAATGTGCCGGCTGATTGCTGAGCGCCTTGTTCTGGAACGCACACAGTGCTCGCACAGCCGCACTCTTCCACATAAGTGTAGTTGTAGGGAACGGAGGTGCCATCCGGGCATGTCAGCTGTACCGTCATGTTTCTAACCCGGAGCTCCTGGCAGCAAGAGCATGCATGCTCCATCATATTTGTTTTACTCGAGTACCTTACATGACACAAAAGAAAAAGAAAAATATGTGAAAACCTGCTTCAAGAATGATTAGAACACCATAGAGATATTCATGGCCAAAATTGTGATTTCAGTTTATTTTGTTTTCAAGGCTTTTTATTTTTCATTTCTTTGTTTTGTGGCCTTTTTATTATTCTTTTTTTTATTTGTTTTTGTAAAACAGCGTACCCTATTTGCAAATATGCACACTATTGTCTGAAAAGGAATAACCTGAAAATTTGGGGGATTTAGGAGAGAATGGGCATTTGTTTCATGGTAAAATGGACTAAAACAAGAATGGCTGTTTGGACAGGATTGCCATTTGTTAAAAACAAATGCACATCCCTAATAAACACTTTCTGTCTCTAAATATTGTAAGTGTGTAGGTGCTTGCTTTTATGTTGTTCTAGGTTTTTCTTTAAGATATTTCCGAGTAAAGGACATTAAATCAGTGTCGACTCAGAGCTCATGTCTACTTTATTTGTATTTATTTATATGTATTTGATATTTTGCCTTTTTACAGAGCGTCCTCAAGGCAGATTACAACAATTTAGATAAAGATAGACATAAGTATAGTTTAGAATCAGAATGGCATTGAGTTGGGTATGAAAAGTTCCTAGACAGGAGTTCAGGTAAGTAGGCCATGATGATGTTGGTCTCTGAAGATACTACACATGATCAGATCCGCCATGTTTACCTGATATGTTGAACAGTCTTACCTTTGACAATGCATAATGTTGATTAGATATGTCAAGAATAAGAGATTTTTTGGTTAGTTTTTTTGTAATCTTGTTACTCAGACCAGTTACCGTTAGAGGTAAGGTTGTGTTCTGTGTTAAATTGGTAAATGTAAATTGTAATAAGGAGTAACCGTGTTGCTCACATTATACTCTGAGTTCACTTACTGTTTTATGTAATGGTTGTTGATGATGTAAACCGGAGTTAAGGCAGCTAGCTATACCTCGGTATATAAAAAGCTTTAAATAAATAAATAAATCTGGCTGAAGGTCTGACTGAAAAACCATGACTTTGCTAGTCTCCTGAATAGGTTGAAGGGTATTTTGTTCCAGATGTTTGATGTGTAAACTGAACGCATGAAGTTGTCTGCAGGACAATTTGGCTGCAGTGAAGAGGGAAGAAGAACTACTTGGGAGGATCACAGTTTTCTTAAATGCGCGTTACCAGAGAGAAGTTGGGAGAGGGATTCGGAAGCCCGTTTGTTGACGCATTTGAAGACAAAGCAGAGAGCTTTAAATGCTATCCTGCCAGTGAATTTGATAAAGAATAGGCTTGGTGTGGTTGGTTGTTTTTGTTCCTACCAAAATTTTAGCATGCAAGCTATCAAATGTTGTTTACAATCTAAATTATTAGACAATATACTGAAAGCAGCACTACCTGTTAGGAATTGAAGGTATTTTGTGCTGAATTGAGAGATGCCATTGAAAGGAAAATTGCTTCTTATTTGCTAATTTTCATTCCTGGAATACCACAGATCAGTCCAGACAAGTGGGTTTTGCATCCCTACAAGTAGTTGGAGGCAAAGAATAAATACTTTTCAGGCACTGCTACTTAACCGAGAGTGCCACCTGCAGTCCCTCAGTATTGCCCTGTACCCGAGCCAAGATGTCTATCCCCAAACTCCAAGGATTTCTCCCAATAAGGCAAGCTAGAAAACAAGTTGGAACTCCCAACCAAAGTGACCCCAGAACTAGGGCCAAGAAAAGGAATTTTGAATCTCAAAACACACATTTTTCTTAATACTTCTGCAGCAGAATCTTAAACTCTGCATCACCAGCAGCATCCAGAATCAGGAAAGGTCTTTTGAAAACATTACTCATAATCATAATGGGATGGGAGTCTGGACTGATCTGTGGTATTCCAGGAATTAAAATTAGCAGGTAAGAACTTATTTTCCTTTTCCTGTTCATACCCTAGATCAGTCCAGACAAATGGGATGTACCCAAGTCCCTTTACACTGGGTGAGATTCCAAAAGACCTGCATGCAGCACACTTTCACCAAAGGAGCTCTCTTCTGGGGCCCTGACATCCAAATGGTAATGTCTAGAAAAAGTGTGCAAAGAGGACCACATTACTGTGCAGACACTCTACCCAGGAGGCTGCCTGTGCTTTAGTGAAATGTACCCGCAATCCTTCAGGAATTAACTAACCTTTACAAATATAGGCCGAAATTATCGCCTCCGTCAACCAACGAGCAAATCGTACTTTTAGTAAATTTGCAACCCTTCTTTGGTCTACTGAATAATACAAAGAGATGGTCTGAGGTCCGAAAACCATTCATGACCTTGAGCTATCTTAGGAGAACACGACGCATATCCAAACGATGAAGTTCCCATGCATGGGGAGAGTCAGGCGCAAGGTGAGAAAACCACAGCATCTCCACTATCTGACTAAGATGAAAGGCCGAAACGATGTTGGGCAAAAAGGAAGGAACAACCCACAATGAAATCCTATCATCAGAAATTCGCAAAAAGGGTTCCCTGCACAATAAGGCCTGGAACTCCAAAACTCACCTCACCAAACAAATCGTCATGAGGTACACCGTTTTCAGGGTAAAGTCCTTCAAAGAAGCCCTTCTCAAAGGTTCAAAGGGAGGATCACACAACATCCGGAGAACCAGATTAAGATTCCAGGATGGACAAATCCTACGGACTGGGGGCCGCAAATGTTTCACTCCTTTAAGGAAATGTACCACGTCTGGATAAGAAGCAACCAAGGAATCATGTCCTTGTGACTGATCCAGGCCAAGGTGACACAAAATACCCCCCAAATTCAGAGACACCTTAGCCTTGCCTCGAAGCCTCTGTATGGCTGGCCATTTACCCACCATCTCCTTCTAAGCAAGATAGGCCTCATGCAGTAACAAAACAAAATCCGCGGAAAACCTGCTGTGGTCTCCCTGCTCTGCAGCCACCAGGTCCTCCCTAGGACCCGCTGGCACCTCCAACCCTTCTCTAGACCCCTGGTGCACTGGAGACAGTGGGGAGGGGAATTCCTGCCTTCCTCAACCATGGCCACCATTTCCTTCACCCCCACTGGGGCCTCCTGCACAGGGCCTGCAGCATGAGTGCAGTGCCTACTCTCTGATCCCTGTGCCGAGACTCCCTCACCTCCAGAGACACAAGCAGGGAACAGAAGGGCCGCACTGACGTGAGAGTGCCTGCTTCCGCAGGCCCAACAGGCTTTCCCACGCTCATCGTGAGATGGAATAGTGCGCGACATAGCCTATGACTAAAAATAACCCCAGGCGGGAGAAAGAAAGCTGCCACCGGTGTCCTGGCTACGGATGCTGAAACACAGCCCGAGCCATGCGGGTTCCTCCTCACCCCAACGCGGAGCTGACAAACCCCCTCAGATGCTGCTCCAACGGAGAAAAAAAAACAGGCCTTACTTGAATTTTTTTTTTTTTTTTACATCAGCTCTTAAAGAAACATCATCCCAAGCCACCCAGAGAAACCAAAAGAAAGCTTATACTTTCCTGTTTCTGGGTGCTCCAGGATGCTGAAGCTGGCCAAACTGGGGGAGTTGGCCTCAGGGGGAGTGAGGGACCCTGGCTTTCCCTTTCCCTGGAATCAAGGGTCAAACCTGGCCAGGGATTTCCAACCCCCCGCTCGCCCTGCTCAACTAGAGGGATGGCCCACGAAGGAATCTAACACCTCTGGGAGCTCTGTCTTCAGTTCTTCCATTTTCTCTCTAACCCTAAGCTAACTTTCTTTACTTATCTTCCTTTTTTTTTTTAACTACTACCAGACTGCAGGTTTGTACCTCTACCATCTGCTGGAGACAGAGAAATACTGAGGGACTGCAGAATGCACTCTCGGTTAAGTAGCAGTGCCTGAAAAGTTTTTATTCTCTGCCTCCATCTACTGGTATGGATGCAAAACCCACTTGTCTGCACTTATCTGAGGTATGAACAGGAATAGGGAATTGCAGTTATCATTTTTGTTGGTCATTAATAAATGTATCACAGTAGCAAGATTGTGTTTATCTAGGAAATTGCGGAGTTGGCGGATCTGACGCAGATACATGAAAGAGGGCCTTACCACTTTGGAGATGTGAGGTTCCATTTCAAGCTTTTGATCTAGTTGAACCCCTAGGCTTCATACTGACTCCTTAGGCTGCAAGGGGATACCTGCTAGTGAGGGAAGTGAGTGCAGGTGGGTGACCTTGGTGGCTGAGTGAAATATCAGATTTTGAGGGGTTCAGTTTGAGTTTGCATTTGTTAGATCTTTGGGCTAAAGCTGCCAGGCAGTTATTAAGATTAGCAATGTAAGAGGTTTGGTCAGAGCCCTGTCTAAGGAGTTTCTAAACATCCTTAGGGGACAATTTTCTAAAATACTCCATAATTAACTTTGGTTACTAAATTTAAAGCATGCCAATTTAGGATGATTTTCTGCCAGATTTGGATCCTAAAAGTTGATTTGCAACACTTTTTCAAATCTGGTTTTATTCATTAAACTAAAATTTGAATTTTTTAAGCTAATTATTCAAGAAACACAGTTTTATTATTTGGTTATTCTAAATATAAAAATATTAAAAGAAGTCATATGGGAAAATGATCAAATTGGAGCCAGAAATGTTAAAAATACAGGATAATATGAATACACTCCTGGGGTAATTTTGTAACATTGTGCATACATCAGCCAGAAAATATGCACATAAGTTACACCAATTTTGAAAGCAGAATTATACGCATACATCCACTTTCAGAATTGCCTCTCCAATCTAATCATTCACAATTACATCTGCTAAAACATGTGCACAGACTTCCTGTGAAAATGTACTTAGATACTTTTGAAAATCCCTAACTATGATGTAAGCGCAAGCCTCCCTCCCCACTCCTGCCCCCAGGATCACCTCCACTTACGTGCAATAGAGTGTGCAATTTTTAGAACACCCATTTCTGCAAATGAAACACTGTTTTACCCATGCAAATACTTTTGAAAATGAGTCTCCCCTGAAGAAGGGACTTCTGTGATCTCAAAAGTTAATGCATAAGAACATTTTTGAGTCATTCCTTTGTTGGTCAAACAAAAGGTATCATGGCCTGCGAAGATTCCAGTTTTCTCCCAGATGAATACCGCTGCTAGTGCTCTACACTCTATAATGTACATCCAAAGTAAATACCAACATGGAATCTATTAAGGGGGCGATTTTCATGAAGTCAGGGTAATTTCTCTTTAAACATTTGTTAAAGCTTTTGTAGGTACAAAAGCCCCTGCGTAATCTGCCCCTGCTGTTTCTATAGGTTGAATTGCACAGGAAAAACTATGTATGCATATTACAATATGCAAGATACACACAGTTTTCTGCACCAATCTAAGGAATACCCAGGAGTTCCTACTTTTCAACATGGATAAAACTAAGCAGGGGTTAATTCTGAATTAGTCAGCTATACCTGTGCAACTCCAAAAATTACACAACTAAAGTTGGACTAACTATTGAAAATTGCCCTCCTAGGGTAATTTGGTAACATTATTCCTAACTTAGGTGGCAAATATAAGATTAATTTATAGTAATTCTCCAAGGGCACTTACATCTAAGACCACTTTGAATCTTATCTCGCTAAATGTTTGCCCACACACACTTACACCTGCTAACCAGTGCATATATATTCAGGAAAACATATGCACATTTTCAAGAGTTTGCATGTAAGTACAATCTCCTCCCCAACTCCACTGCTAGGATCGCCTCTACTCAGTCCGCAAACTTACATGCATGCATGACATATATAAGTTCACTCGCATATCGAGCGGGCAGTTTTGTAAAAGGCCATTTCTGCATGTAGTTTTACCCACATATATCACTCTTAAAATTACTCTCCCTCTGTATATCTATGACACCTCCCCACCACCTCGACTACAGATACAGTTTATTAAATCTTCTGCCACTTACATGGAGGAACTGTTACAAACTCCTTTACAGTACGTCAAGTCAACGTTAGCCTGACAGTTGTCCTGTTTCAGGAGCATTGGTGAATTCTCAACTCCACAAAGTACTTGCGGTTCTGTGGTAAAAAAAAACAAACAAAAAACAAAATAGGAAATGCATTTCTACATTTCAAAATGCCTACTCGCATGCCTAGTAAAACATGAATCATATACTGCATATTGCTTCCTCCTGGCTTAGTGTAGTAAAATGGCCTTTACTCACGTATGCATTTCTCACAACAGCCATCTTCACTCATTACAATAGTTCCCTTTGAAGAAATGAGGAAAATATAAATGAGCAGAAGTCAAACCTGGAAAACACAGACTTCTGTATTTGTTTACAGCACTAAGAATGTATTAGAATATGTGAACCACCTTGAACATATCTGTAGGAGTACGGGGAGAAAAGTTTCAAAAGAAATAAGCAAATAAAATAAAAATGTGATCTGATGGAGGCTGCAAATTGTATTGCATTGTCCATTTAATGTGTTTATTGTTTAATTTTATTGTAACTCATTCAAATACTGTGGATGACAGGCATGTAATAAAGGAAATGAACTAAAAGGAGAAAGTGGTGAGAACAGATAATGAGTGGAGTGGAAGGGGTAAATAGGGAACAATTATTTACCATTTCAAATAACACCAGCACTAGGGGATACTACATGAAATTATCAACTGGCAGATTTAAAACAAATCGTAGGAAAGCAGAGCTGCTTACCTGTAACAGGTGTACTCCGAGGACAGCAGGATGCTAGTCCTCACACATGGGTGAATCCCTAGCTACAGGCTGCACCCCAACACAAAAGGGGACCAACAGACACCCAACCAGGTGCCAACGGGCACAACACCACCGGTGCTGTTGGTAACAGAGGGGGAGACAGCCTGATCCCAAATAATGGACCCTTAGAGGGAGAGTGGGGATCTATACCTCAGATTCTGAAGGACAGACTGGCTGGAACCTACTGTCACATCGGCCATCCCTATCGACAGTAATGTGATGTGAATGTGTGGAAGGAACTCCATGTCGCAGCCTTGCAGATGATCTCCCCAGCAAGAAGGCCACTGATGCTGCCATGGCGCTGACAGAATGAACCTTGATATGACTCCCAAGATGCAGTCCTGCCTGAGATAACAGAAGGAGATGCAATCTGCTAGCTTTGATAGTGTCTATTTGGCAACGACAATGCCCAACCTATTTTTATCAAAAGAAATAAAAAGTTAGGTGGACTGGCATCTATCTGCTCCAGATAGAAAGCTAAGGCTTGCTTGCAGTCCAAACTGTGCAGTGCTCATTCACCTTGGTGCAAATGGGGCCTGGGAAAGAATGTTGGAAGGATGATGGACTGGTTAAGATAGAAGTCAGTCACGACCTTAGGCAGGAACTTAGGACACGTATACAAGACCATCCTATCATGATAAAACTTAGTGTAAGGTGGATAAGTCACTAAGGCCTGGAGCTCGCTGACCCTGCATGCTAAGGTGACCACCACCAAAATTATAATCTTCCAGATCAGGTATTTCATGTCACAGGTGTGCAATGGCTCAAATGGAGCTTTCATTAGCTGATCTAACACCATGCTGAGGTCCCAAGACAAAGCGGGCGGCCTTAGGGGAGGCTTCAATTGAAGCAGGCCCCACATGAAATGTACAACTATTAGGCTGTACAGTGATGGACATACCATCTACACCCTGGTGATATGCGCCAATTGCACTGAGATGAACTCTAACTGAGTTGGTCTTTAAGCCAGCTTCTGATAGGTGTAGAAGGTAAACAAGCAGTTTTTGTGTGGGGCAGGAGAGTGGATCTAGGACCTTCTGCTCTCACCATATGGAAAACTTCCTCCACTTCAGTCCATAGGACTTTCTAGTGGAAGGTTTTCTAGAAACCACCAGGATCTGAGACACATCCTCTGAAAGATCAAGTGGCTGCAAGATTAATCTCTTAACATCCAGAAAGTGAGTGGCAGGGCCTGGCGGTTGGGATGTCGCAGCCTGCCTTGACATTACGTGATGAAATCTAGAGAAGTCCCCAGACTAATTGATCTCCAGAAGGACAACTCCTGTAGGAGTGGAAAAAAGACCTGTCTCGGCCAATGATGAGGCTGTGAGGATCATAGTCCCTCCTGTCTTTGTGAAGCTTCTTTGCCACTAAGGGAATTGGAGGATACCCATCACTGGAGCAGAAGACCCTTGCCCCAATGACGGGTAAGGCTTCCAAGGCTGGTTTGCTGAATGATCTGTAGAGAAAGCAGAGCCAAGGCACCTTCCTGTTGCAGGGAGATGAATAGATCTATGTCTGGGCTCTCCCAGAGGCAGAATATCCAATTCACTACCCCCTTGTCTAGGGACCACTCGGGGGCTCTGAAGGCTCAATTCAGCCTGTCAGCTACCATGTTCTCTGTTCTGGCCAGGTACATGGCCCTGAGCACTATCCAGTGGGACAGGGCCCACGACCAGATCTGGACCACTTCCTGATTCAGGAGGTATGATCCCTAGCCTCCCTACTTGTTGACATACCACATGGATCAGGACAACTTCGTTGGATAGCCGATCTCTGAAAGCCCATAGTGCATACATGATCACCCGAAGCTCCAAGACGTTGATTTGACAAGAGAGTTCCTGAGTAGACCAGAGACCAGACCAGAGTACATGAGCTCCCCACCCCAGGGTGGATGCATTCATGGTTAGGACAATTAGGGTAGGGGGACTTCAAAAAGAGATCACCCATTCCAGATTGGAAAGTACCCGCCACCAGGACAATGAGTCCTAGAGAGACGGGGTGACTCGGATGCAATCCTGGAGGCTTTGAGTGGCCAGGCAATAATGTGACCTCAGAGTCCATTGGGCTCTCTGCATGTGTAAACTTGCCAAGGGAGTGACACCTGCTGGATTTGTTGGACCTCTGCTGCAATGGTCATCAAGGTGAAAGCCCTTTGGTGAGACAGGAAGGTCTTGACCGAAGCCATGTCTATTAGGGCACCTATAAAGTCCAATTGAAGTGATGAGCTGAGATGAGACTTTGGGTAGTTAATAACAAACCCTAGTGACTCCAACACCTGGATGGTCAAGCGCATGGATCTGGCAGCCCCTGAATGAGACATTCTCTTGACCAGCCAATCATCCAGATATGGGAAAACATGCACTTCCAGCTTGCGGAGGTGCGCTGCCACTATGGCCAGGCATTTTGTGAAGACCCATGGGGCTGACGTGAGCCTGAACGGCAACACCAGGTACTAGAAGTGCAGTTTTCACACCACAAATTGGAGATATTTCCTATGACCGGGAAAAATCTCGATATTAGTGTGTGTCCTTTAGATTGAGAAAGTATAGCTAGTCCTCTTTTTGCAATTGGGGGGGGGGGGGGGGAATAAAGTGCCCAGGGAAACCATCTTGAACTTTTCTTTTCTTAGAAACTTGTTCAAGGCCTTAGGTCTAGGATGGGACAGAGTTCTCCTGTTCTCTTTGGAATCAGGAAGTACCTGGAGTAGAATCTCCACCCTCTTTGCCCTGGTGGTATTGGCTTGACTGCTCTGGCCATTAAGAGGGAGGAGAGCTCTATTAGTAGCACCTCCTGATGAGCTATCGGCCCCCAAAACAGGCAAGGAAGGCAATTTGGCGGGACATCCAATAGATTCAATTGGTACCCATGACGGACGATGGACAGAACCCACTGAGGGGTTCTGGGCAACTGACCTACACTCCCTACAACCCAGTCAAAAGCCCATCCATGGAGTTGACTGAGGAGCCAGTTGGGGGTTGGGAGCTCTCTGCTGCCTAGACAGCCATGGGAGCTCTGATGGTGTTGATGGGAGTGAGGGGGCAGAAGATAGCACTTCGTTTGGTGAAAGAAAGACTTCTTGGCCCCTATCTCGCCTGCCTCCTAGAAGGGATAGATCCAGAGTGCTGGTGGAGAGTTGTTGGAGGTTTCATGGTAGTCCTGAAGTTGGGCCACAACATTCCTCACCCTTTCACTGAAGAGGTTCTCCCCAGTACATAGCATGTCAGTGAGTCATTCCTGTACCTGGGTCGAAGATCTGAGGCCTGCAGCCATACCATTCTGTGGGCATTGATTCCCGCTGCAGATACTCTTGATGCCAATTCAAAAACATCATAGGCTGCATGGACCTCTTGCTTTCCGCACTCTATGCCCTTATGCATCAGCAACATGAGGATATCCTGCTGTTGTTGAAGCAGTTGCTCGGCTACCTCCTGCACTTGCTTCCAGATGACCCACGAGTACTGGCTCATGTAGAGCTGGTAGACAGAAATGTGGGCAATGAGCATGGCACCTTGAAACACCTTCCCTCCCAAGACTGTCCATCACTCAATGGGGGATGGGGCGACGAGGAATGAGTCTGAAAGCACTAGGCCCTCTTGAGGGTGGATTCAACCACCACCGACGGGTCAGGTAGCTGACAGTTTTTGAATCCGGCAGTCTTCTGGACAAGGTAGATCCTGTCTGCCTTATTAATGGGAGGCACTATGAGGAGGTGTTCCCATATCCTCAGCAGCAGCTTCTTAAAAATCTCATGTACCAGGACCAAAATGATCTCCTTAGGAGGGCTCCATGAACTGGAGAATCTCAAGCATTTTGTGCCTGGCATCCTTCTCTGTTAATAAATGAAAAGGGATGGATTCCACCATCACCCTCACAAAACCTGTGAAAGTTAATTCCTCAGGCAGAGACTTCCTTCGCTGTTCTGGAGAAGAAGGGTCCAAAGGGAGACCCTTGGAGCCTCAGAGGAGGAGGAGGAGCTCTCCAAAATGTCATCACCTCAGGGGTCATAGGGTTCCCCATCCTCATTGTATGCCACAGGGGATGGGTTCCTAAGTGCCGCACTTCATCCAGAGTGCAGACATTGGTAAAGCTGGACCCCCCACCGGGCACCGATGTCGGCTGGGTTAGTAATGCACCGATGAGCACGTTGAGCTACTCCAGTAGTATGAGACCATGCGGCACTGGGTCCGGTGCCATAGGACTGAAGACCTGCAGCACCTGGTCCACTGCTAGCTAGACTCAGTGCTCCATATCCTCCTCAAACATTACCAATGCCATCACCAACTGGGAGGAAGGAGGGATGGCCAGATCTTCTTCAAACCCTCGAGCTGGATTGGCGACTGGCATCAGAACTGGTGGAGACCCCCAGCACCAATGGAGGATTGGCACTCCTCGCCACGGGGTCGCTATGGGGGCATTGTGGCAAAAGCTGGTGCAACCCTGTGTCCGGCACTGTGCATCAATGGGGACCAGTGCCAATGCTTCTTTGGCTTCTCTTGATGCTTGGCCCAGTCTTTTCCCTGTGCCAAGGCCAATGATGAAGAACCTGATGTTTTTGGCCTGGAGGAGATTGACAATGGTCAGTCTCTAGCACCCCTATCCACCAACAGCATCAACGGAATCTGCAGTCCCACCGATTTTACTGGCTCGGTGTCCATCTGTGTGGCTCCTTGGTCCTTTCATGCTGATGCCTAGGACTTCTTTGATCTGAAGACCTGCTCCATCTTGTCGAGTTGAAGCTGAGGTCCATTCGGGATCATCTTCATACATAAACGACAACCCAGGATGTCATACGATGTCCCCAGGCAGAGGACACATATCTCATGCAGATCTGTGATGGACATGACCCATTGGCATCATAAATGGCCATGTTAGACGAAACAAAAGGAGCATGAACTGAAAGCGATGGCGGTGGAGCATTGATGGTCGCAAACATCGATGCACCCCTCCACGGGGAATCCACCGTGAAAGGAAACTTACGCGAATAGCCGAAAACCCTGACTAGGAGACACTATGGAAAAGCACCAAGAGGGACACAGCGACAGAACAAGAAAAAACCTGTGAAAAATGTGAGAAAAGAGGAAAGTTTTCCACAAGACAAAAAAATTGCCAAAGTGAGCTCACTCACACCGTGAGGCTTAAAGCTCCGTGCAGAAAAAGAGACTGGATAGGGACCCTGCGTGGACGCGTGGTATAGGGCATGCTGGGCAAGTCAAATTTCTGGAAACTTTGACATACGTTTTCCACATTGGGGCTCAATCTGATGAAGTCATCCATGTGTGAGGACTACCATCTTGCTTGACCTCGGAGAAGAATTTTTTCACTCAGCGAATGATCAAACTATGGAATCTGTTGCCAGAGGATGTGGTCAAGACAACTAACATAGTGGGGTTCAATAGAGGGTTAGAGAATTGTTGTGAATTGTTTTCTCAGGTAGACTTGGAAAAGTCCGCGCTTATCCTTTTGAGTGAAATACAAGATCAGGTATTGGGGATCTCTCGGATACTTTGGACCTGGACTGACCACTGTCAGAGACAGTATGCGGACCTCGATGGACCTAGGCCTGACCCAGCATGGCACTTCTTATGCTCTTATAATCAGCCATTGAAAATAATGCTTTGCTTCTTTCAGCATACACTGCCAGTTTTAAGCAGTAAACTAATTAGGACTAGAGAAGCAGGTGTGGGTTGTTGGTTTTTTGTTGTTGGGTTTTTTTTTTTTTGCCAGATTAGGATTAATTTGTAATCTAAGGAATCAATTTTCAAAGGGTTTAGGCTCTTAACTTTTGGAGTTAGGAATACGGGTGCCTAGTTTCACTAAGCTCCTAAATTTAAGAACCAAAAATGTGGATGGCCAGAATACTGGAGAGAGGAAACAAAGTTAGGAGCTTACCACCGATTTTCAGAATGAGGCACCTAATTTAGGAACATAAATCTATCAGGCCAATACAGTACCGACGCGTAAAAAAAAGTGTGGCAGTGCCGGGCACCCACGCGTTTGACACACGCACATTTTGGTTCGCAAGCCGCTCGATTCAGTATTCAAATTAGACGCAAATCCAAGCAGCGGAGCGTCCAAAGCGCGCCTATGAAGCGGTAGACGTTCGAAATCCATTTTACTGTATACTGCGGTAGACAGCGCCTATATAGTATCCAGGGTGCGCTGGCGCCATACCTGTCATTTCAAATGTCATTTCAAATGTCATTCCAGCAGATAGCAGGTCGAAATTTAGAAGCCTAAGATGGTAACTTTCAAACAGGCAAGTGGGTGCACCTATTTGTTTGTGTTGATACATGCCAAGGGTCATGGCTATTTTATCAGATGCTCATATATAAACATGCACGTTGTAAAACAGCCTGGGTGCGCGCAAATGTGCACCCAATTTTAAACTTGTGCGTGCCCAACCATATAAAGTCAGGGAATTTTTAAACAGGCACACGTGAAGGAAATGACCAGTTTCACCAGTTCAACCACCAGGTAGACCAGTGTGTAGCTAGAACCTCCAAACCTCCCTGGCTCGTAAGCCTGAAAATGTAAATATTGACAGTTGTACCTCATCCATAGCAGAAGTAAAGATATGTGGCACAGGAACTGGATGTGCACCGAGATGCGTATTTGCCCGCTTTTTTGACCCTACCCTTGTATGGCCTGCTCATATTCTGCCTCCTTTGTTTACCATGCGAGATATTCACGCATTGGGATTTACAAATGCATCTTGGTGGCTTTTAAATTTTGGTGGCATGCATATGTGTGTGTATCTCCTAATTGATGCCTTGCTTTTAAAATTCACCTTTAAGGGGGTAATATTCAGTCACTGGCTGGAGTGTAAAGTTAGCTGGATAAATTTAGCCAGCTGACTTTGGAGGGATATTCAGTGGTTAAAGATAGCTGGATAAGTTTATCAGATTGACTTTAGAATACTCTATGGCACGACCAAAGTTAGCCAGATATGTTAGCCAGCTAATTCTGAATATCAGAGTTAGCCAGATAATTTATCTAGCTAATCTAACTCCACCCTAAAACATCCCAGAATACTCCTACATTATCCAGCTAAATTTTAAATGGATAACTAGATATCCAGCTAAACTTTGGCCATATAAGTTCTGAAAATATTAGGGGTGTTTTGTTTTTTCTTTTGTTTAGTTTGGAAAATGTTAGGTTTATTTAGTTTCATTTACTTTTCTTTTGTTTCTTATTTTGGAAAATAGTTCATGCTCTTTGCAAACAGTGTGCCCTATTTAGAAACAGCGTGCACTATTTGCAAATAATGTATGCTACTTACCAAAATGAAAAAGAAAGGAAAAAACTCAGACCCCAGGGGTCTATGGAAATCTCCGTCCCATCCCCTACTAACCCTGGAGGTGGTTGAAGTTCCCCCAGAAAGGCAATCTTTAGGGAAAATCCTCTATTCACATATCCTGCCCATACCACATTTCCCAACTCCTCCACTTTGTTACAAAATAAATAGCGCCCCCCCCCCATCGCCCAATCTCTTGACACCCCCCCCACCACCACCACCACGGTCTAACTAACATTACCCTAGTGGTCTACCATGGGCTTGGAGTGACCCCTCTGCTTCCAGACTTGGCAGCCACCATTATCTAAAATAGCACCAGCCAGTCCTTTGCCCCTGCATTGTGATAAGGGCTGCCAGTGCCATTGGGTAGTCCCTATCACATGATAAGGGCAAAAGGCCGGCTGGGTTTTTTTTTCTACAATAGTGGCTGCCAGGTTTGGGAACTAGAGAGGTCACTCCAGGCCCCCACTAGACCACCAAGTTGGATTTGGTAAGTCCACGGGCGTAGGTGATGGGGGCTGGCACCAAGGAGGGCCAAATATTTTTAACAAAGGGGCAGAGTTGGGGTTTAGGTGGACATATAAAAGATTTTGTTTCGTTTTATTTATTATATTCTCTATAAATATTATCTTTCAGGGGAACTATGGCCACCTTCAGGGGTGGGACAAGGGGGTTACAATGTTTCTCAAGGGAACTCTTGTTTTCAATAGTGCACACAAAAAAACCAATAGAAAATAAAACACAAAATGTTGTGGGGGGGTTTTCTATCATTAGCTTTTTAAAATGACATGAAATGAAGGCACATCCCTACAAAATATTCATAAGTCAGCTATCCAGCTAAGTACCACTGAATATGGACACCTAGACAGCAACTTTCAAACCGGCACGCAGGCACTCGTGTGTGTGCATTCCACGGCCCACACCCAGGGACGCGGCAATGTTATAGCTTGCGCACGTATACGCACGCGTTATAAAACAGTCTGGCGGCGCGCACATGTGCCAAATTTTAAGTGGGTGTGCGCAAGTGCCGCTTTTACCGCGTAAATCAGGGGATTTTAACAGGGGCGCGTGCCGGTGCCATTTCCAGTTTTACCAGTTCATCCCCAGTTCACCCAGTTAAAAGATAGGTCTTCCAAATCCACCTGGTTTAACAGTCTTCACTCCCCAAGTTATCCCCACCCCTTAAAACCCCGACAATGTGCCTATTTATTTTTATTTTATGACTTAAATGGCGTCGTTAGCAGAAGCAAAATTTCGCGGCAGGGGGCATCAGCACACGCCAGAGCATGCAAGTATTTCCATGCACATCTCAGTTTCACCCCCACCCCGCCCCTTTTTCAAAACTCCCAAGATGTGCGCACTGCGGCATTTACGTGTGTTTCAGCTGAAGACATTTGGCGAAAAATAGGTACTTAACTGACTGGGAGATTCATCGAGCCGCAGTAGTGCTCTGATGCATGAGATCATCATGTGATAGAGCATTATTGCGGCAATATCACACCATATTTTGCATCTCCCCATCCTGGTACCCTCCCCTATTACAATGACCTTCTTTGCATGTGACTTATATGCATGAATAATGCAACTGCATGCAAAGAAGGCCATTAATATGAAATCTGATGCAAATATTTTATCGCAGCTCACCAAGAAGGTAGTCAGCCATGATAAAAGACCTACACCTATTTGAAAAGCAAACGTGAGGCGGGAGCCCTAGAACCCCAACGCAGGTAAAAATTTTAAAAAATAAATCCCGTAGATTGAAAAAAGGTTGAGCCGGGGGGTCAGCCCTGACCCCCAGCTCAATCCAGGTTCACCACTTGACGTGGTCCAGACTGCCTAACAGAATAAAAATAGGTGCCTGTGCGGCTCTCTCACACCCACCCCAGTGTCAAAAAAGAGTTCTGAGCCCCCTACCTTGCACTCCTCACCCTTGCACCTCCCCCACCTCAACTCCCTTCCCACACCCCACAATCTTTTAAAAGCCAGAACAGTTTCTCAGTGGGACTGGGGCACCCCCAACACCCAGCCCAGTCATCACCATTTTTCAAAATGACACCCACCTGACCTTAGCCCAGCCATGTGACTGGGGCAAGGTCCAGGGATCGGACCCAGGCCACATGGCTGAAGTCCAATCCCCAACCTTTTCCCAGTCAAATGGGTGAGGTAAGGTCAGGTTGGCACCGTTTGACCCGGCTAGGTGCAAGAGGGCACCCCGGCCCTACTGAGGGACCTGTCCTAGCTTTTAAAAGTTCGGGTGGTGCGGGAGAGGGGTCAGGGGGTGGGGGTGCAAGGGGGCCTGGAACTTTTTTTTGCACTTTTGAGGGTGGGAGAGGACACGGTGGGGAAGCCTTGTATTTATTTTTGGCACTTTGGGAGGGTGGAAGGGGCTGCCTGGAAGACCTTATATTTTATTTGATGCACACTGGGGGGTGAGGGGGTTGGGAGGGGGGACATCCAGAAGACCTTATATTTTATTTGATTTACTTTGGGAGGTAAGGGAGTTGGGAGGAGGTGGTTGCTGCACAGGCACCTATTTGTATATTCTTAGGCATCGGGGTCACGTTGAGTAGTGGCCCCAGGAGGAGCCGGGAGTCAGCCAGGACTCCTGCTCAACCTTTTCTCATGCCACGGGGTTATTTTTTTTTTTTTTTGCCAGTCCATTAAGGCAATGGTGGATCCCTATGAGGTTGAGGCCACATTGCATTAAAGGGTCACTTGCTGTGTTCTTTTGTTCCGTGGTGTTTGGCTGCGAGAAAAAAGAACGCACCACAGAGCCACAATATTTTTTCGGGGAAGGGGCCCCACTATCGTGCTAACAACCCCACCCCCACGATAGTGGGATCCTTCCCACCAAAATACATCACGGCTTGACGAATCTAGGTCTTAGGTTCCTAAATTTAGGAGGTCAGCATTTTTTTTTTTATGTCGGCTTCTAAGTATTTTCTTTGTGTGCCTCCACTGTAAGAAAAACACACACAGTGACACCTGTTCAAACTGTCGGTCCTGTGGTCTTGGAGTGATCCTACAGCATCCTGTAGCAGCACCACTGACCACAGTGGGAAAGCCAGTCAGGATGCTGCAGATTGCTGACAGTGCACAACTGAATATTCTAACTCAGCTCAGGAGTGCAATGGGGAACATCCTGCAGTCTATCTGTGACTTTCACCACTGTGCCTCCTAAGACTAATGGCATCAGTGTTTAATAAGTAAACTTTCGTTATGAGCCCTAGATACATCTCTGTTTTGGAAAATATAATCCACTAAAGCCGACCTTTCACATTTTAAAAGCATTGCTGTTAATCCAAAAATTACAATTTGCTGAATATTGAACGTACAAACTCGCAGTCCTTGGGTTCAATGGTTGCGCATGCTCTCTTCTCTGTGACCAAAGAAATATGTTCCCCAACCTTTTCACAGGAGTAGTGGGTACAGTTTGTATCTGGGGGTTGCCATGTCTCATCAACCTGAAATTAAGAAGCAATAACTTTTCAAAAACATAGCATTTAGCATACACAAAGCTAAAATCTCAGAGATTAAGAAAATATTTGAAATCTACCTCTCTTCTCTCCTGAAATGCACAAACTACACATTGATGGGTGTTACCTGAAACATTGTCAACTCTATTGCTTGTTCATTAATCAATATTGCATTTCAGGGGTGGTATTTGTATACAATACAGTTTAACAGGACCCACAGAGAATATTTTTTTGCTCTTGAACATTTTGTTCAAGAGGGTCCATCATAGTCATTTTATCTTTGGATACTGAAAATTGTTTCTAATACTTTTGTGCACAGGGAACCCAATATTCATACCTAGTGGTTAGAGCAGTGGACTATGAGCCAGGAGACCAGGGTTCAAGTCCTGCTGTTGCTCCTTGTGACCTTGGGCAAGTCACTTTACCCTCCGTTGCCTCAGGTACAAAAACTAAGATTGTAAGCCCTCTGGGGATAGAGAAATACCTACAGTACCTGAATGTAAACCGGTGTGATATCTCAATTGAGATCGAATGTCGGTATAAATAAATAAATGTATCAGTAATCCTGGTGTTTAACATACAACAGTGCCATTTAGTTAATGTATGTACATGGAGATAAATAACGCTAGCAGCCGCCGGCACTTACCCTCTGTGTCCGGCGTCCCTGACATCCCCTTTTTCTCCACTTGTCGACATTTATATAATTACCATGCATAATATAAAAACACACTGAAACTGTTTTGGTATCAAAAAGGCCGCAGCTTTTATTTCTTTAACATACGAATAAACTTCCCAGGGTACCCGAGCCAATGTGCTGTCACTGACTGCCCGCCGTAAAACAAGCCAGGCGTCCTTTTAGCCGTGGGCCCCCGCCGAGTCTCCGCTCCAAGGCAGGGGAGGCCCCGCCACTGGCGCGTTCTGCGCCCCCCACCTTTCTGTGCCTCCCCCGGCGCTGACCGACCACCACGCCCATCCGGTGATGCCGCCGGCACCACTTACAATATATCCAACTGGCCCGGGTAACCGCCCTCCTTCTGAGCTGCGACATTAACCCCAACATTGCACAAATTGTTTTCATATTAACTAACAGATATCCTAACTATTGCCAGTATTCACTTAGGGGTAGATTTTTTTAAAAAGCGCGTTCGCATACTTTTGTTTGCGCACCAGGCGCGCACTAGCCGCGCGTATCTTCTAAAATCCTGGATCGGCGCGCGCAAGGCTGCCGATTTTGGGCAGCCGGCGCGCGCCGAGCCGCGCAGCCTGTCACCATTCCCTCCGAGGCCGCTCCGAAATTGGAGCGGCCTCGGAGGGAACTTTCTTTCGCCCTCCCCTCACCTTCCCCTCCCTTCCCCTACCTAACCCACCCCCCCGGCCCTATCTAAACCCCCCCCCTACCTTTATCCACAGATTTACGCCTCCCAGAGGGAAACGTAAATCCATGCACGCCGAGACTCGACCCGGGGGCCATGCCCCCGAAACGCCCTGGGCCGAAACCACGCCCCCGGTCCCACCCCCGAAATGCCATGCCCCGCCCCCGAAATGCCACGTCATCGGGTCCCGCCCCCTCGACACGCCCCCAACATGCCCCCTTCCAAAAACCCCGGGACCTAGGCGCGCCGGCGAGCAGGGCTTTTAAAATCCGCCCGTTAAACTGTGTTCGTTACCTTTTTCCCCCTCCCTCTGTATTTATCATTCTTTCTTGCCCTTCGTCAGGGTGGGTTTCGACCTTGCTGGCTCTGGCGAAAAGGGGAGGTTTCGTTTTCCCCGCGGCCCTTTAAGGGGCCCACCACGTCATCGGCCGGCGCCTCGGTCGATGCCAATGATGCGTCCTCGCTCGCGCTTCTTTCCACCCTCCTTCCTTTTCCCTCCTTCGGGCCGCCATCCTTTTTTCAGGGCGGCACATCCGTTATGGGGGTGGGCTCTGGCCAGGAGGCTCAGGCCCACCTCGTATTTTGTAAACTGTGTGGTAGGAGCTAAACATTTTATAAAATATCACATAGGTCTGCTCTGAAAGTACACATGCATGTTTCAGTATTTGTGTATATTTCAATGCAAGAAAACACAGGCTTTTTCTACCATTTTATAAACAAATATGTTTACATTTTACACATGAAATAATTGTGACATTTTGAAAATAAACACCTGGAATTAAATGTGCAGGTAGGTATTTTATAAAGTATGCATGTGTACTTTTTTTTAGTCAATTTAAAACTACAAATTACAAGCAATAATTTCTGCAGTTAATAAGGTAGTACGTAAAACAATGGTATTAAAAAAAAATAAATAACTAGTACAGTAAATGCACCGCCCTCTAAGTTTCCAAAAAGGAAATCAAACAGAAAATTTAATCCAAAAAAGAAATAATTATAAAGAAACATCAAAAGACAGAGAAACACAAATATGTTTAGTTTATTTATTACTTGGTTAATCACAAATCTTAACATTGGTAAACCAATGCAATGTACAATAAAAGTATGTAAAATAAGAGGTCCATATTAAAAAACCTTTTAGACAGATAATGAGTAATTATCCATCTAAACTGTCATCTTCGAAGATTAGTCAGTCCACATGAGGATGTTTGGTTGAAAGTGTCGTGTGGTTTCATACAAAAGCTTTTTTAGATTTAGATACAATTGTGCATAATATGAAAATTAATAACATGTCAACTCGGAATATTTATAGGGTTATTTATAGTATGATGTTAAAAATGATTTCTATAACGGTATATTTCTTCACGACTCCTGAATGTGGGAAGGGGGACTGGGAAGGGGGAGGGGGTAAAGATGAGACAGGGGCTATGTATTTGTTTAGATTACATGTGTAACTTGGATAAAGAATGAAATGTTACTGTTGAATAAAAATGTCAATAAAAACATTTACACACAAAAAAAAAAATG
The DNA here is from genome assembly GCF_901001135.1 of Rhinatrema bivittatum. NCBI lineage: Eukaryota > Metazoa > Chordata > Amphibia > Gymnophiona > Rhinatrematidae > Rhinatrema > Rhinatrema bivittatum. Next base: position 39,904,885 of record NC_042631.1, on the reverse strand, counting down.
TAAGGATGAATTCAGTTAAGTTGCGGTAGCTGAATATCCATTCCTGGCCAGTGGCTGCCACCTAATACTTATCTGGTTAAGTTGCGAGTGAGATATGGGCATTCCGGGAAGGAACTACTTATATGGCTAACACACCCCTAGATTTATCAAAATGCTATATTTATAGCAGAAATAGCGCCTGCGATAAAAAAGGAGTGTGGTTAGGATAATTTCCCTGCTCCCGCAACGCATAGGTAATTTCCTCATGGGATGTTACAGCGAAAAGGTTATTATGAGAGACAGAGAGAGAGAGCGCTTCTGTAGAGACAAATATGTCACTTTACCATTTATACTACTATTTGTACTTAGCTTGAAGCTAGGTAGAGAGTGCATTGTACAAATCAATTCCTCTTGTACCTTTCATCGATTCAAACAGCATAAAATCTTCAGTGATGTCAGCTTTGCTGTTCGTCCCCCCTACTGTGTATGTAAACCTGCCCCCCAAACCTACCCCACCCTTCAAACCCCACACCGAGGTAAAAGTGCCTGTTACAGTGGTATAAAGAGTAAAGTGACATTTTGATCTCTACAAAGGTTCTCTCTCTCTCACTCTCTCAAAGCCATGTATGGGGGAAAAACTGACACAAGGGCAAAGGACTTGTGAACACCGTAAACTCTACATTGCAGTATACCACAGTGCTCATTTAAGTTGTATTGCAAACTTATTTATGGGCAAGATATATGATGTCTATACTGCAATACTTTAATTCACACTCATTTATAAAATTAGCGTTAAGGCCCTAACACAAAATGATAAATGGCCCTGTTAGTCGGATAAGTATGGATATTCAGACTTATCCAGTTAACTAGATAAGTTAACTGGATAAGTTAACAGGTCTAAAGTTAGCTGGAAAAGACTTATCTAACTGGTGACTTATTCAGGAATATCCAGTAGCATAGCTGTGCTGCTGAATATCCTGTGTGAGTTAGCCGACTAAGGCTTACCCAGCTAACTCACTTAACCGAATATGTTTGAACATCTAACCCATTAATACGACAAGATGTGGGCAAAACTAGTATCTGTCTTGGGGGCGTGGGGTCAGGATGGTGGCACATCAATCTGTGAGCATGCAAGCTTGTAAGAGAAAGGGGGTGTCAAAAGCAAACCTTGCCCAAGGCACCATTCTGTCCAATGATTGCCCTGCTTGCAAATACTGCTAAATATTATCTATTATACAAAACATCAGGGAGCATCACTGGCCCATTCAGCTATCCCCATCTATACAGTGTAGAAGTTTCAGTACCAGCTCTCAGTGTCCCAGAGTTAGATATCCATTGTGAACCTTCCTAAAGCTAGCAAGCCTGGAACTAGATACGAAAAGTGAAAAGTACCTGGATTATTTTAGTGGTGTTATCCTTTAATTGTATTACACATGCCACCATTTCACATTCACCACAGCACTGACCAGGTTTCATCGTGTACTCATAACCCTGTGGTTTAAATGAAGAATACATCAAGTCAATAATACTAGTTTTCCATATTTTGTTTAGTTTTGCAAAACAATTGGCTCATATTTTGATGTAAAAAAGCTCACCAGTGGGCAATCTGTCTTACAAGTGATGGGCGTACACTTCACAAGGTTAAAGTGAGTCTCTGGATCCATTTCATAACTACAGTCACACTCTTCACAGCTTTCTTTGTTGGGTGGAATATGCACACCAGGCTAGGAAAATCAAGGAAAAAAAGAGATCCAAATTCAGACACAGCCCAGATAGCAAAGTTAGACAGATAAACCTATCTGGTTAACTTTAGAGGCATATTCAATCGTGCCATCACATGGATTCTGAGTTAGTAGGCTAAATGCTTCCGAATAGGAACCTCAACATTTATACCAAAAAAACTGTGCTGCATCTAACAAGATCAAAGCAAACCTGAAGCAGCGTCTGGGAAAATAGTTTGAATAAAGCCACATGACAGACCAGTAGAAACATAGGGCTGGAAAATCTGAAGGCAAGATAAATTAAAGCAAAATAAATACATGATTTCAATTTCTATGGATTTTTTTTTTTTTTTGCATGCTCCTATTTATTTTTAACTCCCACCTTGTACATTTCTGTTTCATTTGAAAAGAAGATGACATTTGAGCATTTCATGATGACTAGTTTCCTTCTTTAGACAGAGGTTAGCACATGCTTATGGCAATCTTGATCTGTGATTTTCTATGTGATAAGTGCATCATTAAACATTAAAGGTGTTTTTCCCTATATGAACCCAGGCAAATTAAAAGTGCTCAGTCAACTAATGGCAGAGCATAAAATGCTCTGACCTCCCTCAGATTTCAACTGAACTAGACTGTTTCCCTATAGGAATGAGAAAGAAATAGTAATGGAGGCACCAAGGACACATGAAAAGCGTAAATCCATGGTGCTTGTCTATCAAAAGAGATCAAAAGTTATGAGGATAAACAGGCTCAATGATCTTATAAGGCCAGTTTCCCTACAATAAACTTGGTTTCAAGTGGCTTCTAGATCACAGAATACTCTGAGATATGTTACAAAAAAGAATCAGACATAAATGTCCCATTAGGCTTTGAGATATTTGATGGCCCTAAATTAAAGCCATGTATGGGGAAAAAACTGACAAGTGCAGAGGACTTGAGAACACTATAAACTCTACATTGCAGTATACTACAGTGCTCATTTCAGTTTCCTATAGGTCAGTCTGAAATGCCTTCCATAAAATCTTTACCTTCATTTGAGTAAACAAGTTATAATGCCTGTGAAATGTATTGCAAACTGAATGTAATTCAGGGTAAATATCTTGCATATTATTTACATTTTTTTTTTTAAGTATTCATACTTAAAAAGTGTACAGCTACAGCTGGGGGATGTGGTAACTCGAACAGTAGCAGCTTGGGGTCAGCCAGAGGAAAAACAGAGGCAGACTCTGGCTCTTCCTTAAGCACAGTTTATTTACAGTGAAAACACCCAAAAGTGCAGTGCACAGCAAAACAAAACAGATTAGGCAGCTCACTTTGGCTTCAGATATCTCACAAATAACAAAGGAAAGTGTAAAGCAAAAATAATTACTTGGAGGTACCTCACTTTGACTTCAGACAAGTTCCCAACTTTAAGCTAATAGGTTTTAACGATGTCACTCTCAACCTGAAACATAGCAGGTCTTTTCGGGCAGTGGGAATCTCTCTTCCCTGGAGGCTGTCGAATCCTTCTGGGCCCTGAGGTCTTAAGCTTTGGTGAAGGGCTCCTCTCTTGACCCAGGATTCCCTGCGGGTCTCAACCTTAAGGAGGCTCAGGTGAGACATCTGTGCCCGGTCCTTTAAGGTGGTCTGAGGGAGTTTTCTGTATGCTCCCTCACAGGGAGTAGTAATACTTGTTTAGACATTTTTCTCCTGGGAGAAAGAATTTTCTAAAGGGATATAAAGTTGCCTACTGAGTGGGATCTGTAAGTTTGTAGTGGTTTGGGAAAAAATGTCTTCAAGAAATCTCTCTCTTTATTAGAAAGATAAAATCAGGGTTTGCCCAGTTAAGTTTAGGACTTAATCAGACAAATCATGGGTTTTAAAAATCCTGCCATGCTGACTGGTTTCACTTTATCCAGATATGATTTTGCCCAGATAGAACTTATCCAGATAAATTGAGGGTGTTTAATGAGTGTTATGGGATGGGATTAACTTAGCCACAAAAGTTGTCTGGTTAACTCCGATACTCAGAGTTAGATAATTTATCTGGCTAAGATTGTCATGCCAGAGAGCAGTTCTAAAGTTATGTGGATAAATTTATTGAGCTAAGTAGGACCTTATCCAGCTATATTCAGTCAAAACCTAATTGGTAGCACTCTACCAAGACCTATTATTTATCTGGCTAAAGTTAGAAAGAGAGATTGCTCACTGATCATGCTGTTAAATACTGATCTCAATATGTTTTTCATGATGGTAGCCAGAAGGTAGAAAGCCTTCTGCAAATGTACACAGAAACTCTCCTTAAAAATAAGCAGAAAGGGGAAACTTACCAGGGAAATGCCCTGATAAGTGAAGGAGTTAAGGAGTCTGAACCTGCCTATTTCATATTGATAACCTTACCTGGTATACTGTACTGTTGACAATGCATACTTTATCAGGTTCTGTTGGAAGGAAAATAGGCTTTTTCAGTAGATGCATGTTTTCAATTCTGCAATATAGCATACTCATACGTAGGATGATGCATTTGTCAGGAATCAATGGAATGATAACGGACATGGTAACTTATAATTTTCTATAAGCCTCTGTGTTCAACGTGCTCTTTCATCTTTCACAAACTTCGAATTCAGAACTTACCACAAGTAAAGGTCGCACAACAGTCCCCATCATCAACGACTGACTTTACCGTGTAACCTGGTTTGCATTTTGGTGCAGTATTGTTGCAAAGTATGGGATTACATTCTGTGTAACAATAACAAGAAAGAGGACAGAGGAAATGCAGTGTAAACGTTTTCCATTCATGTCAGTTTTGGGCTACATTCTTATTCTTTAGCTACTGGTAATGGATCTGAAGCCAAATCTACATAGGAAACTGGAACCCGCTCCTCCTTCTAGTGTGCATCACCAGTAGAAATCAAACTATCAAATCTAACCATGTTCTATCATTTCAAAACAAATTATTATTTATATTGAAATGAAGGCACCATTAAATCTCTCCAAATTATGTTTGATATAGTCGCCTCCCTTCTCTAGCAAACAGCAAAAGTTCATAAGACAGGGTACTTTCAGCAGTATATTAGGGTTCTCGCAAATCCCATATTTCTATTCATACCTATCTCAGGTTGTCACTTCATGGATCACATTCACTTTATACCCATTTACATGTGATAAAACCCAAAACACCCCCATAGCTGCCCATCTAACACACATAATGTCTAGCTGAATGGCACTCATAAGGCCTCCATGGTGTTGACCAGAGCTCTTACATTTTGTTAAATGTAAAAAAGGAAAAAACCTAGAAGTGCTTTTGAAAATAGCACAGAATTTTCCCATAATGCCGTTTCTTTCATTCTTTCTCAGTAAAGGAAACTCAGAGCACTTACTGCAAACAAGCTTAGGGCAGCACTGGTCATCTGGAGGAAACTCTTTGACAAGCTCAAAGCCTTCCTTATCGCAAGTCTCTGGCTGTTGGTCGTTGCACTTGACAGGATTACACGTCACCGTGATGGAGCTCATATCACAACTACATTCTTGGCAATTGCTCTGCCAAGTTTCTCCAGGCTGTAAGATGGATACAAAATAAAATGAAACAGAACTTTCTTCATGGGAAGGGGAATCCAGGCAAATGTTCCATCAAGATGCACTGAGTCCTTTCCAAACAGGATCACTGAAGGCTTTCAGAAAGGGACGGCAAGAATTGGTACTTTCCCAATGGAAGCCCTGTTATAACAATTTGAGCTTTTGCATTTTCAGGAGTCAGTTGCTTCCCTGGCACTGGGATACTAAAGCTTTACATAAGACACTAGCTTGAATCTGTACTGTGGATGCAGCTTTCAAAGCTACTTAGAGCTTGAGGACTATAGGACATTCCTGTACACTGCAGAAAACATCTGATTGAAAGAAGCCATACGAGTTGCCTTGATGCACTCTTATCACCTTTTCATAAAACCACTAGAGATGGGCGACCAAATTTCAGGCTTGCAGAGAAGGAGGGAAACATAGTGCAAAATGCCTGCAAATCGGTGGACTTCAACAATTTCGACACAGTGCATCTTTGTCCCCTCTAACTTTTCAATCAGAAAAAATGCCAGTGACAAAAAATGTGCAAGTAAAAAGCTGTGCAAACCAGGAGTTGTGTGAACATTTCCTTCTTAAATACAGAAATTTGCATGTGGTTATTATAACATTCAGTATTTGAATTTCTGTGTAATAAAAGATTAACATTTTTAGGAATCCTGTTAAGGCATTTTATTTTAATGCTATTTTAAATGTTTATTTTAATGTTAATTTGATTGTATTATTTATGATTGATGTAATTTGTTAAATTTCATTTTTATCGCCTAATGTATACTTTGTGTGTATATTTTGTTCTTTGTAATGAACATAATATAGAAATTGCAGAACGTAAGAGATGTTAAATAAATAAGTTCCTCATTGAAAACATTAGCGATGTTGGGTTTTTTTTTTTTTTTATAAGAAATTAAGCAAGAAAAAAAAATTCAGTTGCTGTTAACCAATGGCTGGGCAGCTTTAAATAATGCTGAATGACATCACAATGTGCCCTGAGATTTCAACTGAATTGCACTGAGCTGGCCTGTTTTCCTATAGGAAATAAATAGATTAAGGGATTTTACTTTGGTAACATCGAGGGTATATGAGAAGTATGCGTCAAAGGTCTCTGGTCCCAATTTCTTTGGTACAGATTTGAATGAATGATTCAAAGGTGTTTATTGGGAGAGGAGGGGGACGTAATATTAGGGGAAGTCTGGCACAGATATCTTATAAGGCCAGCTCTCTATAGGAAACTAGGACATAATTGATGCAGGACTTTATGTCCTAAGTTTGGAACTGAAAACAGCATAAACATAGACCTAAAAAAGCAAATGTTTTATTGTTTTAAAAAGATTGTTGTAAATTGCTTTGAGTTTTATGAAGAAACAATACAAGAGTTGTCTTTTCAGGTTTCAAGCAGGATGATCTAATATAAAGTTTTAACATGCACAGCAATCTGTCCTAAATTCAGCTGCACAGCTTATCTTTCACCAAAGTCGCTATGCTCATATAACCCCTCTTCTGAAGTCACTGCATTGGCTCCCTATCTGCTCCTGCATACAGTTCAAGCTCCTCTTTTTCACATATAAATGCCTTCACTCTGCAGCACCTCACTACCTCTCCTCTCTCTCTCTACACCCCTCCTTGTGCACTCTGCACTTCAGATAAGTCTGTCCTATCTGTGCCCTTCTCCTCTACTGCCAATCCCAGACTCTGTGCTTTCCGCCTGGCTGCGCCGTGTGCTTGGAACAGTCTTCCTGAACTGGGTCATCATGCTCCCTTCTCTTGCCACATTTAAATCCCATCTAAAGACCTGCCTTTTTTAAACCTCTTTTAAATCTTATGCCCAATTCTCTGCTTTTAGTCTTGTTAACTAAATTTCTTTTCTTTTTAACCATTGTCTTGCTTTATGAAATATCCAAGTCTCTTGTCCTGTGTGTTTGTTTTTTTAGATTGTAAGCTCTATTGAGCAGAATCTGTCTTTTTGTATGTTTGCAAAGCATTGCATATGTAGTGTAGCACTATAGAAATTTAAGAAGTAGTAGTAGTAGTAGTAATATATCAACTCACCTGTTTGTTAGCTTTATAGTGTGATCTTGTCTTGCTCTTATGTTTCCTTTCTTGTTTGCACTATTTTTTTTTTGTTCCTTAAGTTTTGACACTACTGGAAGGACAACTCTTGTATATGCATGAATTTGTAGCACTTTCCAACCTTGATCCTATTAAAGAGGGCCTCTTCCTTATCAGATTAAGATTATTTTCAATAGGATAGGTGCCAAGACTATGCTGCACCTTCCTCCCAAATTTGAATCTACAGATGCAGGAGAGACATGTCTCCAGATTAACAATCAGATGGACTGAATTCACTGCTATAGTGCTTTTATCCCTGGTTAGGGAAATATGAGAGTAACCCTGAAGCAGCTACACATAGCCACCTATATGTGAGAATATGGCCACGCAGAGATCCACAGTGCTATTTGATAACCTGTATCAGATGTGCACATATTATAAAATATGCATAAGTTCAACCCATAATATTCATGGCCATGTATGCTTACATGCAAATACATGCAATGTATTGTACACACGTACTTTCCCTACCAATTTTAAAATATGGATATATACATTTTATGCACACACATAAAGCAGGACTTGCTCACGTAAAATCTAAATGGCATATTTTAAAACCTGCGCACAAAATTGAATTCACCAAATTTCTGATTCCTCTACCCACCTCATCCAGTCCTTTCTCCAGGTCATCAAGAACCTCCTCATTCTCCAACATGAACTCTCCTCAGTTCACCCAGACTTCCCACCCAGCCAGTAGTACCCAATAAACAAGTCTGATATCAATTATGCAAGATAAATAGCAGGTATAAAATTGTGAGTGTAAATTGCCAAATATACGTATGTAAATGTCTTAGAAAATAGCAACTCACGCGAGTAACTGTTGGCCCTGCCCTGGAATGCCCCTTGACAGCCCATTTTAGCAAAACCTAAAGTTCACACGAGCTGTCAATGTTTTTAAAATAGTGATTACATGCGTATAGCCTACTTATGCATGAATATGCTAATTTTTAGGAGTGTGACTCTTTCAGAAACTCGCTGCTATAATTCTTGAAAACATGCAGTACTCACCATTCTGGATTTTCCATCTGGTCCTGTGCAAGCTAAATGAAATTAAAGAACAAGTGTTCATTTTACTTGTTTTAAGCATTTATATGGCATCTTTATCTAAGGCACCTTACAGCAAATAGTGATGTAACAGAGTCAAAAACAATACAATAAAATTAAGCCATTATGACAATTTAGAAAAAGCAAGTTAGAGAAGTGAGTTCTAATTTTAGGAATAAAAGACGAGAAAATGAGTTCTCTTTCTGATATTAGCCAGTTGAAATCCGAATAAAAAGTATAAGACAAATGCACTGAAGGAAAGGAATATTGACAGCCCCTAATTTTTTTTATCAGAGGAGTAAAATGAAGAGGGGGTGGATCCCAAGATAATGAAGCCAAGAGGAGGAGGAGTCAGTGAGATCAGAAGGAAAATATCCAGCAATAGTTCTGTTTTTGAAGGGTTAAGCATAAGCTGTCTGGATTTCATGCAGCAGGCAATAATGGCTGAAAGACAAAAAAAAAAAAGAGAAAAACACATGAGATGGTGAAGAGAATGTAAAATGAAGGTGGCCAATGGCATACCGAGTTTTTAAAAAGAACTCCAGGTTAATCTGGGAAATGAGGGACTGGTAAACCTGCTGTCACTGCAGGGCAAAATGGTAGAAGCTATCCTTAAAACCAATTTACTGGCCATATAGATAGAAATGGCTTAATGGGAATAGTCGACATGGTGTTAGCAAAGGGAAGGCATACTTTACAAAGCAATTTGATTATCTGAAGGTGATAAAGATGTGGAATATGGTTGTCCAGTTGATATGGCATATTTGGATTTTCAGAAGGTTCCTTTGACAATACAAGCGGTGAAGGCTAAGAGAGAATCATCTGAAAATTTTCCTTGAAGCTGCCATTTTGGTGAAATGATGGCCATGTCAGCGTTTCTTGCATTTTGACATACAACTGTCCCTGAAATTAATGTACTTCTAGCACATATTATTTGTAGATTCAATGGGCAGTTGAGTCAATTGTTTAGTTTTTCTTATACTGGAGCTTGAAATTACCAGTGTAGCAAATTCACTTAATTACTTAGGAAACTTCTACAACAGAGTCTGTCAAGGACAAGTCTGATTTACATGTTTTTTTAGAAATTTATATCGTGAATATGTTTTGAGACAAAGATTGCAAGATGATAAAGTGGCTTGAAAACGACTTGAATTTTCTACACATTTCATGTGTCTCTTGCAGCCTTGCATTATAGAAGAGTAATTATAGCAATTACCATAAGGTAATGTTGTGCAGTTATTCCTATGGATGATGACAGTGAAGTGCAAGCCTATCAGGTCTCTTCTGAAAGCATTCTACTTATTCAAGTCTGGTAAAATACAGCATATTTCCATAGGCATTTCCTCGGATGGTCCCCAGTTTCTTTTCCAGGACTGGTTATCTCAGCTAATGACTGTTGATTTCAAAGCAGGACAATTCTTCTATGGTTCAACAAGGCGACATTTATAGCTGGTGCTATCTTGTGGTTAATTCCCTTCTGGAGGGTGCATTTAAGCGTGATTTGTACCTATCCCTGGTCTAGTTTCCAGTGTAGGCATGCAAGCTTTAGAAGAACCTGACAAATGTCCTGTACTGTCTTAGGTATGTCACCATTTCTTAGTATCCAGTGTGCATTTCAATCTACCCATCTTAGCTGATACAGATGCTGGAATACTGAATTACTCTTTTTATTTGGTAAAGTGGTTTCAACCTTGACGGTGGACTTGTTTTGCCTCTGTAACCTTTAGCGGGGTTGTAACCCCAAGGACACACAAATTAATTTATCTTCAGAGACTGCTCTGGCTAACACATTTATTCACATGCCTGACTCTTAAGCCTGGGGGGATTCTTTTTATGGAAGAAGCTATTGCTTGTGGCCCAGACCATGTTGTCATACTTTTAGATTGTTTAAACTGTAGGTGCATCTCATGGGATGAGAGGCTGTAACAAATTAGACTAGGGTCTGAGTGTTAAATAAAAGTTTACAAACTGGTACTCATCAAATTAAGTCCATTTGTCCATAAGAGTGAAGTTACATCTGACTGTTCATACAAGGGTATTGCTCTGTAGGAAGGAGTCCTTTATTCTGACCTCTGGGTAGAGCCCCATGTACAACGTTCACCAAGTGGCTATCCGGGATTCCTAGAGAAGGGTCCCCAACTTCATAGCAAAATTCCTACCTTAAATCATCTTCTCATTGGACACCCAGTTTGTTCTGGTTTCATAGTGTAGAGATCCAGATAGGGTCTCCTGATCTTGTTCTTCCATCCTTCGGTGATTTTTCGGGGGGGGGGGGGGCTTCTGGTAGAGAAAAGTTAAGTGGGATCTCGCTCCCTCAGTACTGTAATCCCAGTAGAGAGGGGGGGGGGGATCTAAAACCTTCCCAAACTGTTCAGGTTCAAAAATACTTGTAAAGTTTAAACTGGATAATTATTCTGCCCTCACCGTTTCTTGCAGCAGGATAAAAAAAAAATTGGTTATTACCTGCTAATTTTCATTCCTGGAATACCACAGATCTGTCCAGTCAAGTAGGTTTTGCATCCCTACCAGCAGATTGAGGCAGATAACTAAAAAGCTTTTAAGGCACTGCTACTTAACCAAGAGTGCCACCTGCAGTCCCTAAGTATTGACCTTTACCCAAGTCAATGTAGAGTCATCAATTACCTCAAACAACAACTTCCCCTCCTTGGGTGAACGTAGAAAACAGGTTGGAACCCGCTAAACTGAAGCCTTCACATCCAAGGACACTGAAAAAACAAGTACCATTAGGTCCAAGGTTCCAACTATATACAAAATTAATCTCTACTCTAAGGAACTAACTCCAACAATACAGTCATTTGGAATCTAAGGGATGGGTCTATGGTTTGGTCTGATGCATTCCAGGAACAAAAAATTGCAAGTAAGAATCAATTTTCCTTTCCTATTCATACCCCAGATCAGTCCATATAAGTGGAATGTACCCAAGCTTCCCTACACTAGGTGGGAACCCGAAAAACTGGTCTATAGAACACTCTACAAAAATTTGCCTCCTCCGGCGCCCACACATCTAGGCAATAATGCTTAGTGATAAAGTGCAGAGACAACCAAATGGCCATTCTACAAATCTCCTGTGGTGACATCAGATGACTCTCTGCCCAGGAGGATGCCTGCACTCTAGTCGAATGTGCCCATAATTCTACCGGGACAGTCTGACCCTTAAGAGATAGGTCAAAAAATGGTCTCCTTCAACCAATGAGCAATTGTGGTTTTGGAAGCAGGGGCGGATTGTGGGAAAATAGTGGCCCGGGGGATTTTTCTCCATACTGGCCCATGGGTACCCAATTACACATACAATTTGGTGAGTCACCAAATACAGAATAAAGGGACCATAAAATATACACAGAAATGCACAGACAAACTGAACTGGAAATCACAAGTTAGACCGTATGTGATGCAGCAATGGAAAAACAGAAAATACCATCATTCCTCATAAAACATCAAACAATAAAATCAAGAACTATAAAACATCACAATAGGAAAATCATACTAAAAATATATATTTCAAAACTGCAGATGAATAGAACCTCCAGTAATTTAACTCAGGGAAATTTTCAAAAATTTGTATATAACACCAATAAAATATTTCAAAAAGAGCAGACATCAAATAATATTCAATAATTAAAACTAATAAGGATTTTAAAAAGCCCCTGCTGTCCCCTTCTATGGGAGCTCTTGATTTCCAGGCACCCTGATATTGTCGAGGATTAGGAGGTTATCCTCTCTCTCTCACACATACACTGCCACATACATACACATTCATGCTCTTATATCCACCATAACCTCTCGCTCTCACTGACATTGATACACTCTCAGGCTCTAAGACACTCTTCTCCCCCTCCACACACAAACTCTTACTCCCTTGGATTTTCTCATACACACTCATGGCTCTCACACTCACTGGCTCCCTCACAGACACACAAACACCCACACCCAGGTAAGCTCCCAGTCATTCTCACACCACTCCCTCCCCATCCCCCTGGCATGCACACATTCATTCTCACACACACAGACCCCCAGGCAGGCACCCATGCATTCACACACATACACCCCCCAGGCAGAGTCCCATTCATACACATGCACACTCTAAAGGCAGACCCCCCTCTCTTTTGCCAGCAACCTCGGAACCTCTCTCATTCCTCTGCTGCCACATGGCTATTGGGGAGGTGCCGATTACTGCTACTGACACTGAAGCCCATTCTGCTGCCTCCTCTGTGCAGGCCCCGTGGGCTTCCACTTTCTCCATGCTGATCTCGTGCATTGTGAGATCCGCATAGAGAAAGTGCTACTCTTGCACATTCCCAAAGATTACATGTGCCAATCACTAAAAAGAAATTAATTTTTTTTTAACTTTGCTGTCTGATCTTAGTTTTCTAATTGGTTGGTCACAGGCTTTTTTTTTCCACCTTCCCTTTTTTTTTTTTTTTGCCAATTCCTTTTATATTGTCTTTTTTTTCTGTTTCTTTTCTCTCCATCTTCTTCCCTCAAACACAGTCAGGTTCTCATTCTCACATGCATTTCTCTCTCACACACACACACACACAGGCTCTCACTGTCACATGCTCTCTCATATAAAATTATTCATACACACAGTCTCTCACTGGCACATGCTGTCTGACTCACACACATAGGCTCTCTTTCACTCCCACATGCTGTCTTGCTCAAGCACAGGCTCTCACTCTCACATGCTCTCTCTCATACAATCATTCATACATACAGTCTCTCACTACACATGCTGTCTGACTCTCACACACACAGGCTCTCTCTCACTCCCACATGCTGTCTTGCTCAAGCACAGGCCCTTACTCTCACATGCTCTCTTCTCATATAATCATTCATACACACAGACTCTCACTGGCACATGCTGTCTCAGTCTCACACACACAGGCTCTCTCACTCCCAGATGCTGTCTTGCTCAAGCACAGGCTCTCACTGTCACATGCTCTCTCTCATACATTCATACATAGTCTCTCACTGGCACATGCTGTCTGACTCTCACACAGACAGGCTCTCTCTCACTCCCACATGCTGTCTTGCTCAAGCACAGGCTCTCACTGTCACATGCTGTCTCTCTCACACACACACACAGGCTCTCACATGCTGTCTCTGCAAACATTCAGGTCCTCACTCTCACACACAATCTCTCAACTCATCTCATACACACACACACACACACTCTACAGACCCTCAGCCTCTCTCTCACCTCTGGGCCTCCTCTTCGCGGGTCACTGCAGGATGGGCTCTGCAGCGGCCCTGCTACCAGGCCTCTTCCTCTTCTTGGGCTGCGCTGCTTCTCTTCTGCACGCGCTGATGCTCCTCCTCCTTCCTGCCCACACAGCTCCGTGCAACGTTTACTCCCGGGGGCCTTGCGGGCAGGAAGGAGGAGGAGCATCAGCGCGTTTAAATGCGAACTTTTTCTTTGGGCCGTGGTGACGTAAGCCTCACCACGGCCCTGCCGATCTGCCTGTCGCAGCGCCACATGAGCCTCCCTGCGCCCGGGGGCATTGGCTTCCCTCGGGATACCACTGCTCGTGGCGGCCCAGGCCTAGTGCTTCCACCGGCCCTGCCAGCAGGTTTCTCTTCGGGCCACAGCGCCAGCAGACCCTCTTCTTGTCTTTGGCCGGGAAGTTTAAAAAAAAAAATCACGTGATGGGAGCGACCGGCCCCTGTTTGGAACCCTTGTTTCCTTTCTTTGCATCTCTGAACAAAATGAAAAGATGATCCGACTGCTGGAAGCTATTCATAACCTTAAGATATTGCAGCAGCGTCCGAAGAACATCCAGGAAGTGCAGTTCCCTCACAAGCTGCTTCTCATCTGCTAATCTTGGGAAAGACGGAGGTTCTACAGTCTGATTGAGATGGATAGATGAAACAACTTTTGGCAAAAAGGAGGGTACAATTCACAGAGACACTCCATCGTCTGAAATCTGCAGAAACAGTTCTCTACAAAACAAAGCCTGCAGCTCGGAGATCCTTCTGGCTGAACAAATCTCTACCAGAAACACCACTTTTAGGAAAAGGTCCTTCGATGATGCCTTCCTTTTAGGAAATGTGGACCCCTTGACCCGAGGTGGGCTTGGCGCTACCTGCAGGGTTGAGATTCGCATGTACCCACCGTCGGGAGGGGAGGCTGGCTGGGAGCAGAGGCTAACAGGAACTTCGCCAGTACCAGCCCACATTCCCTGCAAGTTGAGCCCTTGGGTGCTGGTGGGCCTCTGCGTGACTGGTCCCGGAGAGACAGACAGATGAAGACAGGGAGAATCAGGGAGATCAGGTCCAGTCTGAGGTCGAGGGCAGACGGTAAGGAGCTAGGACAGTTCGAGGTCGAGGTGCCCTCAAGGAGGAAGCTGGCACCGAGGGACGAGGTGCTGCAGCAGTTCCCGAGGCACTATAGCAGGATCACGTGGGAGAGACCCTGTAGAGCAAGAGTGCCGGTGCAGGAACCTGTGGAGTAGAACACTGAAGCAGGCTCTGTAGAGCGGAGTCATTGTAGCATGATCTTGCACAGTAGAAGCGCTGAGGCAGACCCCCAAGAAGCGGCAGCGCAGTAGCAAGATCCTGTGATGCGGAAGTGCTGAGGCAGACCCCGAGAAGCAGGAGTGCAGAGACAGGGTCCCATGATGTAGAAGCGCTGAGGCAGGCCCCGAGGAATAGGAGCGCAGAGACTATGTCCTGTGATGTAGAAGTGCTGAGGCAGTCCCGGAGGAGCGGGAGCACAGAGACAGCATTCCATAGAGTGGGAAGCAAGGCAGGAATCCGTAGAGCAGGAACAACAGGTCCGGAGTGCTGGGGCCAAAGCACCAGAGCAGGAACCAAGGAACCCATTGCCAAGTCAGCTATTGGAGGAGAGAGGCCGTCCTTAAATATCTCATGGTTCTGATGTCATCAGCCAGGGAAGACCCTGAAGTTCCCACCATTGGCCCTTTAAAAAGAGGGCTGGTGGAGCGCGCACCTAGGGAGGGCCCGAGTTGGAACATTGGTCGGCAGCGTTCCAGCCGCCAGGTGGAGTCCCAGAGGCTCGGCGGAACGTGGCGGCTGTAGCTGGTTGCGAGCGCGAGAGTACCCGGAGCAAGGAATAAAGTAAAACATGGGAATAGTTGTGCCAGCCACGGGTTGCCACGACCAGTGGGCATAACAGTACCCCCCCTCCTTGGCCCCCACCCTGGGGGTTTTGGTTCTTGAGGATGGGTGGCATGGAATCGCACAATGAGGTCCTTGTCTAAAATGTTGGAGGCCAGTTCCCAACTATTTTCCTCCTGCCCGAAGCCCTCCCATATGAGCAAGTAAGAACATAAGAACATAAGAAATTGCCATGCTGGGTCAGACCAAGGGTCCATCAAGCCCAGCATCCTGTTTCCAACAGAGGCCAAACCAGGCCACAAGAACCTGGCAATTACCCAAACACCTAGAAGATCCCATGCTACTGATGCAATTAATAGCAGTGACTATTCCCTAAGTAAACTTGATTAATAGCAGTTAATGGACTTCTCTTCCAAGAACTTATCCAAACCTTTTTTGAACCCAGCTACACTAACTGCACTAACCACATCCTCTGGCAACAAATTCCAGAGATTTATTGTGCGTTGAGTGAAAAAGAATTTTCTCCGATTAGTCTTAAATGTGCTACTTGCTAACTTCATGGAATGCCCCCTAGTCCTTCTATTATTCGAAAGTGTAAATAACCGAGTCACATCTACTCGTTCAAGACCTCTCATGATCTTAAAGACCTCTATGATATCCCCCCTCAGCCGTCTCTTCTCCAAGCTGAACAGCCCTAACCTCTTCAGCCTTTCCTCATAGGGGAGCTGTTCCATCCCCTTTATCATTTTGGTTGCCCTTCTCTGTACCTTCTCCATTGCAACTATATCTTTTTTGAGATACGGCGACCAGAATTGTACACAGTATTCAAGGTGTGGTCTCACCATGGAGCGATATAGAGGCATTATGACATTTTCCGTTTTATTAACCATTCCCTTCCTAATAATTCCTAACATTTTATTTGCTTTTTTGACTGCTGCAGCACACTGAGCTGACGATTTCAATGTATTATCTACTATGACGCCTAGATCTCTTTCTTGGGTGGTAGCTCCTAATATGGAACCTAACATCGTGTAACTACAGCTAGGGTTATTTTTCCCTATATGCATCACCTTGCACTTGTCCACATTAAATTTCATCTGCCATTTGGATGCCCAATCTTCCAGTCTTGCAAGGTCCTCCTGTAATGTATCACAGTCTGCTTGTGATTTAACTACTCTGAATAATTTTGTATCATCTGCAAATTTGATAACGTCACTCATTGTATTCCTTTCCAGATCATTGATATATATATTGAAAAGCACCGGTCCAAGTACAGATCCCTGAGGCACTCCACTGTTTACCCTTTTCCACTGAGAAAATTGACCATTTAGTCCTACTCTCTGTTTCCTGTCTTTTAACCAGTTTGTAATCCACGAAAGGACATCGCCTCCTATCCCATGACTTTTTAGTTTTCGTAGAAGCCTCTCATGAGGGACTTTGTCAAACGCCTTCTGAAAATCCAAATACACTACATCTACCGGTTCACCTTTATCCACATGTTTATTAACCCCTTCAAAAAAATGAAGCAGGTTTGTTAGGCAAGACTTCCCTTGGGTAAATCCATGTTGACTGTGTCCCATTAAATCATGTCTTTCTATATGCTCTACAATTTTGATCTTGAGGATAGTTTCCACTATTTTTCCCGGCACTGAAGTTAGGCTCACTGGTCTATAGTTACCCGGATCACCCCTGGAGCCTTTTTTAAATATTGGGGTTACATTGGCCACCCTCCATCTTCGTCCATGCTTCCAATATCCAAAATGTCCTGTACTTGGTATACCACATCTGCCTTTGATGAAAGTGGTTGTGGCTTAGTTGGCTTCCTGGAAGGCCAGGACAGTATCAGGGGTTTCAGCAAGGACACGTGGAAGGAGTTATGGATCCTTAGTGAGGGTGGTAAGCGGAGCTTGTAAGTGACTGGGCTCAGACTGCAGAGCACTGGGAAGGGATTGATGTACCGAGGTGCAAAGCGCGTTGACGGGAGCTTGAGGAGGATATACCATGTGTTGAGCCACACCTTGTTGCCCGGTTCAAACTGAGGGCTAGCTCGGCGATGGGCATCAGAAAATTTCTTGGCTCTTCGGACTGCTTTAAGTAGTAATTGCTGTGTAATGTCCCAGAGCTGTTGCAGCTCCTGGGTGGTCAATTGAGCCGCTGGTGATGGAACTGACAGTGGTAGTGGTAGCGGAGGAAGTGGCTTTTGACCATAGACTACCTGGAAAGGTGAGGAACCGGTGGTTGAGGATGGGTGCAAATTTAGAGCAAATTCTGCCCATGGGAATAGGTCTGCCCAGTCAATTTGCTTGACGTAGGCGCGAAGAAATTGCTTGAGTGTCCTGTTGGTTCTCTTTGCCTGCCCATTGACTTGGGGATGGTACGCGGAGGTAAAGTCCAAAGTGATTTTGAATTTTTTGCAGAGAGACCTCCAGTAGTGGGCAGTGAACTGGACTCTGCGGTCCGACAGTATGTGCTTAGGTAGTCCATGAAGCCGGAAAACATGGTGGACGAATTGCTGGGCGAGTTGCGGGGCTGATGGTAGGCCAGGCAGGGTGACAAAGTGGGTCATTTTAGAAAAGCGATACACTATGACCCAGATGATAGTGTTGCCATCTGAGGGTGGGAGGTCGACAATTAAATCAGTTGCTATGTGGGTCCAGGGCTCGCTAGGAATTGATAGGGATCGAGTGCCCTGCCGGAGGTAAAGAAGCGTGGATCCTGACGCTGATTGTCTGCCTGGGTCATCGAAGACCGAGCGGAAGAGGACGAGGAAGCCGGGCATGTCTCAGAAGATGGGATCCACGAGCTCCCACAGGAGTGAGGCCCAGGCCAAGGCCTTCCATCCAGGAGAGAGAGGATGTAAGTAGTTTTAGTCACTACGTCTGGGAAGAAAGCCGGCTGAAGGCAGAAGTGTATATTACATTGGTTTAGAAAACCCCGGCACATCAGGGGGTTTCCTGAGAAGCATGAAAGCGCCGGAAGCGGGACAGTCGGCCATGACATCGGCAGGGAAGCTGGAAAGCTGGAAGCTAAAGGCAGCGGACTTACCACAATGGTGGCATCAAGGCGAGTGCTGAGGTTCTCCACTGCTGCCGCGAGGGTCTCCAGGAACTTTTGTTGTTCAATGATCTTTTGGCCAGGCCAGGACTTGGCAATCTGTTAGGAAATGTGGACCCTTGACCCAAGGTGGAGTTGGCGCTACCTGCAGGGTTGAGCCCCACAGGTTGAGCCTCTGCTCCAGGCCAGCCTCTGCTCCAGGCGAGGCTGGCCTGGAGCAGAGGCTAACAGGAACTTTGCCAGTACCAGTCCACTTTCCCCGCAGGTTGAGCCCTTGGGTGCCGGGGCCGGCTGCCCTCAGGTGGGCCTCTGCATGGCTGGTCTCGGAGAGACAGCCGGATGAAAACAGGGAGAATCAGGGTGGTCAGGTCCAGTCCGAAGTCAAGGGCAGGCGGCAAGGAGAAAGGATAGAGTCCAGTCTGAGGTCGAGGTGCCCTCGAGGAGGGAGAAGCAGGCATCGAGGAACGAGGTGCTGCAGCAGTTCCCGAGGCACTATAGCAGAATCACGTGGAACAGACCCTGTGGAGCAAGAGTGAGGGAGCAGGAACCTGTGGAGTAGAGCACTGAAGCAGGCTCTGTGGAGCGGAGATGCTGTAGCAGTATCTTGCATAGTAGAAGCACTGAGGCAGACCCTCAAGGAGCAGCAGCACTGTAGCAGGATCCCATGATGTGGAAGTGCTGGGGCAGTCCCAGAGGAGTGGGAGCGCAGAGACAGGGTTTCATAGAGTGGGAAGCAAGGCAGGAACAACAGGTCCGGAGGCTCGATGGAACATAGCGGCAGTAGCTGGCTACGGCCACAAGAACACCCAGAGCAAGGAACAAAGTAAGAAATGGAGTGAGTTGTGCCAGCCATGGGTTGCCGCAACCAGTGGATGTAACACTTCCACAGCAGCTCAAACGAAGGACCGCAGAGGCCTCACAACTTCAAGTTTATGTTCCAAAAGGGACACATCCCTCAGCATTGGATATCTCAGCTGTTTGGCTCCTTTAAGAAAATGTAAGATATCCAGATGAGATGACAACCGCCTCCCTTGCAACTTTCCTGAAAAACATACCAAGGCTGCCACCAGTACATGAAACAAATTATAGGCGAGGCCCGTAGTCAATCCCTGCTGTAAACAGGCTAGGAACATCTACCCGCAACACAACCATCCACTTCTCAATACACCAGGACTCAAACACTGTCCACACCCTAACATAAGCAAGCAATGTGGAAGGTTTTTGTGACCAAAGCATCACAGTGAAAACTGACTCTGAGTATCCTCTTGATCTTAAACATCTCCTCTCAAAAGCCAAACCGCGAGACAAAAAGGGGCCAGGATGGGGTGTAGTAAATGAGGCTTGAGGAAGGAGGGAGGCGAGTTGAACCTTTCAGGATTGAGCTTTATTTGAAGGCAGCAAACACTCTACCATATCCAGAATGTGAGGAATAAATCCAGTGTTCAAACATGTGTCATGGCTGTGTTTGACTAGTGAATGGCATCATAGTTGGTTTTAGTCTTTGGTCTTTCACACACAAACAGAAAATGAGATGGTGAGTTATGAAATGATTGCTTCCATCTTAAGGGATAGTATGTTAGAAAAAGTTTCTAATAGATCAGCCAGGAGGGTGGGAGAGTTATTTTATTTAAATTTGGGGGGGGGCAATGCAGGGGGTGGGGGAGTGGCGGCATATGGTCCCCGCCTCCAGGGATAGGAGTCAGGGCTGCAACCGAGGGGAGGCGGGGTGGATTCGGCATGACCGGGGTGGGGGGGGCGGCACAAGGCAGAAGGTGACTAGGGTGCCTAATCCCCTTGCACAAACCCTGTCTGTACATCACGCCGAGCAAGGAATCCGGAGGAAGTCTTACCGAAACCCCTCTTCTCTGAAGGTAAACCTTCTTCCTTTTTTTTTTTTAAACTTACCTGGAATCAGGGTTTATTGGCTGAGTACAAAGATGGTCTCTGGCTGCAGGGCAAGAGGGCTTTGGCCATCACCGCCGCGCTCGGCTTCCTGCACCCGCCGGAAACCAGCTACTGGACCAAGGCACACCTCCAAGAGATCTCGGAAATCACCTCAGGAATTCTGAATTGGAGGAGGACCCTTTAGGTATCACTGCAGGAGAGCAGGGCTTAATCTTTTCTCCAATTTAAAAGTAGAATTTCTTCTTCCAAAAGGTACAGCGATCCCCATAAGGAAAGCATATCTACATCTGCTAGAGAAGGAGAAATACTGAAGGGCTAAGGACACTGCAGGGGTGTATCTAGGGTGTTGTCAGCTTTGAAACCTGACTCTGTCTCCATCTGCTGGCATATTAGCACAACTCATTAGTCCTGAGTCCATTTGGCTACATACTAGGAATCTGCTTCGAAAATTTAGGATAAAGTCTGCGGATAAAATATGGTCACGGACATAGGTTATGCAGGCTGTTTGAAAAGTACCCCCAGAAGCTTAACTGATCCAATAATATAAAACATAAAACATTTAAAGAATGCACTAAATATGGGAAACATTTTATGTTTTTATCTCACTAAAGAAAGAATGCTTGTAGCAGAACACTATCAATGCTTGCTTGTTATGTTTTGCTGGTGTTACAATCGCCGACCGCAGGAAACTGTGGTCGGTCACCCTCTCCTCCCAACGCTGGCTGGACCTAGTGGCCCTGGGCTCCCTGATCGCAGCACCCAGCCATCACCATTCATCTTCCAGCTCCTCTGCTGCTGCCTCAGGTCCATCGGGGCTGAATAGCTTCCTCCGCACCTCACGCGGCTCCCCCCAGGACGCCACCACCTTTGCTTCTGGTTCAGTGCCCTCATAGGCTCCATGAAGACGAGATCGAGTTCTTGGTTCTCAATAAGTCCATGTATTCCGTGATCCTGGGCATTCCGTGGTTACAGCGTAATTCCTCACAATTTGGATTTTTCTTCAACTTTTGGCGTGGAGTCCGCGCTGCCACTAGGCCTGCATGAAACTGTAAAACCACCGTGACCACATCTTTTGGCAGCCTCCACTTTGGGGATTCTGCC
The DNA here is from genome assembly GCF_901001135.1 of Rhinatrema bivittatum. Lineage (NCBI taxonomy): Eukaryota > Metazoa > Chordata > Amphibia > Gymnophiona > Rhinatrematidae > Rhinatrema > Rhinatrema bivittatum. The sequence goes on along the minus strand of NC_042631.1, from coordinate 39,883,328 downwards.
TCCTTAACCAACGTCTTTTCTAAAAAGAATGCAGATACCCTCCTACCTCATCGGAGGTTCAACTGTTCCACTGAACTCCTTTCAGGCACCACCCCTCCTTGGGGTAGAGTGTACTCTCTCTATTTCTGCCAGAGTCAAAAGCCATGACAGAATACATTCAAGAAAACTTAGCCAAGGGGTTCATTCAGCATTCTTCCTTGCCCGCAGGAGCGGTGTTTTTTCGTCATCAAGGAGGATGGCAATCTTCGCCCCTGTATAGATTATAAGAAACATAGAAACATAGAAATGACGGCAGAAGAACACCAAATGGCCCATCCAGTCTGCCCAGCAAGCTTTCACTCTTATTTTTCTCATACTTATCTGTTACTCTTGGCCCTTATTGGTAACTTTTTGGTTCTAATTTCCTTCCCCCCTGCCACTGATGCATAGAGCAGTGCTGGAGCTGCATCAAAGTAAAGTATCCAGCTTAATTGGTTAGGGTAGTAACCGCCGCAATAAGCAAGCTACTCCCACACTATTTTGTTTATCCAGCCTGTGCAATTCAGACGTTGTTGGTTGTTGTCTGAATATAAATCCTCTTTTCTTCATCTCCCCCTGCCATTGAAGCAGTAAGCTGCACTGGATATGTATTCCAAGTGAATTATCAGGCTTAATTGATTTGAGGTAGTAAATGCTGCAACAAGCAAGCTACTCCCCCGCTTATTTGTGAATGCAAATCCTTTTTTCCACATTTTCTCTTGCCGTTGAAGCATAGAGCAATATTGGAATCACATTAACCGTGTGTATGTTTATTGAATAAGGGTATTAATTACCAGGTTGTAGCCATCATTCCCGCAAGCCACCCCCTTACCTCTTCTCCTCATTCACATTCTCTGGATTTTATGGATCCACAATGCTTATCCCACGCCCCTTTGAAATCCTTCACAGTTTGTGTTCACCACTTCCTCCGGAAGGGCGTTCTAGGCGTCCACCACCCTCTTCGTGAAGAAATACTTCCTGACATTGGTTCTGAGTCTTCCACCCTGGAGTTTTAAATCGTGACCCCTGGTTCTGCTTATTTTCTTCTGATGGAAAAGGTTTGTCATTGACTTTGGATCATTAAAACCTTTCAAGTATCTGAAAGTCTGTATCATATCACCCCTGCTCCTCCTTTTCTCCAGGGTATACATATTTAGGTTCTTCAATCTCTCCTCATAAGTCATTTGATGAAGACTATCCACCTTTTTAGTTGCCCTTCTCTGGACTGCCTCCATCCTGTCTATGTCCCTTCAGAGATACGGTCTCCAGAACTGAGCACAGTACTCCAGGTGAGGCCTCACTAAGGTCCTGTACAAGGGGATAATCACGTCCCTTTTCTTACTCGATATTCCTCTCTCTAAGCAGCCCAGCATTCTTCTAGCTTTAGCTATTGCCTTATCACATTGTTTCGCCGACTTCAGATCGTTAGACACTATTACCCCAAGGTCTCTCTCCTGCTCCGTGCTCATCAGCCCTTCACCCACCATCGAATACATTTCTTTCAGATTTCCACATCCCATATGCATGACTTTGCACTTCTTGGCATTGAATCTCAGCTGCCATATCTTCGACCAGTCTTCCAGCTTCCTTAAATTCCCATCTCATTCTCTCCTCTCCTTCCGGCGTGTCCACTCTGTTGCAGCTCTTAGTATCATCCACAAACAGACAAACTTTATCTTATACCCCCGTCCGCGTTGTCGCTCATAAAGATATTGAACAGGGCTGGTCCCAACACTGAGCCTTGCGGCACTCCGCTCATCACCGTTCTCTCTTCCGAGTAAGTTCCATTTACCATCACACATTGTCTTCTGTCCTTCAACCAGTTTGCTATCCAGGCCACCACCTTAGCACTCACTCCCAAGCTTCTCATTTTATTCACAAGCCTCCTGTGCGGGACCGTATCAAAAGCTTTGCTAAAATCCAAGTAGATGACATTGAGTGCTCTTCCTTGATCCAGTTCCTTAGTCACCCAGATTCATCTAACAGGACCTTCCCTTGGTGAAACCATGCTGCCTCTGGTCCAGCAATTCTACTGTTTGTAGATAGTTCACTATTCTTTCCTTCAGCAGCGATTCCAATACTTTTCCCACCACAGAGGTGAGGCTAACTGGCCTGTAGTTTCCAGCCTCCTTTCTGCTCCCACTTTTATGAAGAGGGACCACCGCTGCTCTTCTCCAATCCCTTGGCACTGCTCCCTTTTCCAGGGATCTATTGGATAGGTCACGCAGCGGAGCCGCCAGCACATCTCTGAGCTCCCTCAGTATCCTGGGATGAACCTCATCAGACCTCATGGCTTTGTCCACTTTCAGTTTTCCTAGCTCTTCCCATACATTCTCTTCCATGAACAAAGTTTCATCCATTCCATTCCACTCCCCTCCAGTTTCTTGTTTACAAGCGACGGTCCTTCTCCGGGGTCTTCTTTAGTGAACACCGAACTGAAGAATTAATTTAAAATTTCTGCCATTTCTTCATCTGTTTCCACCCATTGATCCTTTTCACCTTTCAATTTCACTATATCACTTTGGACTTTTCTCCTTTCACTGATGTATCTGAAAAATGATTTGTCACCTCGCTTTACCTCTTTGGCAATCCTTTCCCTCCGCTTGACTTTTCGCTTTCTTGATTTCTTTCTTCATCTCCCTCAGTTTTACCAGATATTCTACCTTGTGATCCTCCCCTGTTGTGATCTGCCATGCTGATTGGAGGAGCAAGCAGATGGGAATAGCAATCTGATAGGATCTACTTCTCCAGAGGGGAGGAGTTAGCAATCTGTTACGGATCTGCTAGGGAATTGGCAATCTGTTATGATATAGACTGCTGAGTTGGCAATCTGTACTAGTGGAGTACTAGAGAAGGGTGCTCAGCTGGACAGGAATATAAATAGGTAAATCCTTGGGCCAATGGCAGATGACAGCGCTCCCAGGAGGATATCCTGAGAGGGACCGCCGGCTAGGCTTGAGTATGGAGACAGACAGATAATTATTTTATTAGACAGGTAGTAGAACCACCAGAGGTGGCAGTAGTGAGCTGATATGCCCGGCAGGGCTGAAGTCCCTCAGATACTGGAACTGTGATCCCAGGGTTGCTGAGCTGTAAAGAGACTATAGACTATAGATAGAGAATAGACAGGGTATGCTGTTATACATAGCCAATACTTAGATGATAACTCACATAAGTCTTGAGAAAGCTCAATAGCTGGAAAGGGTTGGGCCCTCGAGGAGCGAGTACCTGGTTCCAGGGAAAGCTCTGAGAGAACAGTGGTAACTCACAATAGTCTGTATCTGTAATAGCTTCCAGGCAGTGGAGAATCTTCAGAGTGCTCAGGAACATGGGCCCTCGAGGAGCAAGTACCGGTTCCTATCTGTAATCTGAAATAGTAACTTACAATGTCCATATCGGCGATCGCTTCCAAGCAATAGAGAATCTTCAGAGGGTTTAGGAACATGGGCCCTTGAGGAGAGAGTAACGGTTCCTATCTGCAATCTGAAATAGAGAAAAGAGAGCGAGGCCCCCGAGAAGCGGGTACCCCTGGTAAGTCCGAGGAGGCAGAGTTGCGTAGAGAGAAGCAGGTCCAGATGAATCCCCGCAATCAATCCTTGCTAACTCAATCTGTTAGCGAAAGTAAAGACTTTTTATGTTGGAAGCGGATGACGTCAATACAGGAGGATGCCACTGAGGTTCGCGCCCTTGCTGGTACATACTTCGGAGCACACGCGCGCGCCCTACATCATCAGGAACATGGCAGATCCACAGCGTCGAGCCAGCCCAGGGACGTTGGGGAGAAGCAGCATGGAGACGCCATGGCAGCAAGCTGTGCATCAGGCCCGGAGGGAGTCGCCACATAGGTAGAGAGGGTGGTGCGAGGGCAAAAAGCAGGCACGAACACAACATCCCCTTTGGGATCTTTTATATTTCTTAAATGCTGTTCTTTTATCTTTTATTTTATCAGCCACCTCATTTGTAAACCAGATAGGTTTCATTCATTTCTTTACTTTTCTAACATATATATTAGTTGATTCAGTAATTGCTCGTTTTAGTTTGGCCTACTGTTGTTCCACATCTCTCATTTTCTCCCAGCCTTTTAGTTCTTCCTCCAGGTACTTCCCCATTTCAACAAAGTCAGTGTTTTTGAAACTCAAAACCCGGGTCTTTGTGCGACTTCTCCGTATTGTATATGAAACCATACCGTTTGATGATCACTGGTGCTGAGGTGGGCACCCACCTGGACATTAGAGACATTACCTCCATTAGTGAGCACTAAATAGAGTATAGTTGCCTCCCTCGTAGGCTCCATTACCATTTGTTTGAACAGAGCCCCATGCAGGGCATCCAATATCTCTATACTACTATTAGATTCTGCAGAAGGGATTCTCCAGTCTACATCCGGCAGATTAAAATCTCCAACAATCCCACTTCTCCCTTCTTACCCATCTTTTGAATGTCTTCAACCAGATCTCTGTCTAGTACTTCCATTTGATTTGGAGGCCTGTAAACCATGCCTATAAAAAGGGATGCCCCATCATCTTTTTTTTTAGGGCAGCCCATAAAGCTTCTTCTTTGCCCCAGCTCCCTTGCAGCTCGGATGCTTGGATATTGTTTTTGACATAAAGAGCCACTCCTCCCCCTTTTCTGTCCTCTCTGTCCTTCCTTAATAAGTTATATCCCGGTATGGTAGTATCCCAATCATGTGAATTCGTGAACCACGTTTCCGAGACAGCAACAATATCCAAGTCCGCTTCCACCATTAGGGCTTTCAGGTCTGGGATTTTATTGCTCAAACTACGAGCATTTGTGTTCATAGCTTTCCAGCTATTCTGGTACAGGTTAATGCTTTTCTTGGACTTTCTTTGTGACTTATTTAGCTGACTTTTGTTATCCACTTTGCCCTTTTTCATTGCATTTGTATTTGGGGGGGGGGGGGTGACATTCTAATGTCCTACTGTCACCCCCAAATGCCTTATGATATAGGATTCGAATTTATCTCTTAGGATCCTTTTTCCAGCCACAGACAGATGTAAGCCATCTTTGAGAAAGAGCTTTTTTTCTGTTCCATATATGGCCCCAGCCCCCAATATATCCAAAACATTTTTCTTTACACCAGGATTTGAGCCATGCATTGAAATTATCAATACGGCTTAGCCTCTCTTTCCCCTTTCCATGAACAGGTAACACTTATGAAAAGGTAATGATTGTCGACATATGACTAATATGCTTTGCTAGAGACTGGAAATCTCTCTGTACTGCTTGGATGCTGTTACTAGCAAGGCCATTGGTTCCCAGATGGATGATAATATCAGCTTTAGAATCTTTGCTTTCTTCTTTGATCATTTTAATTATCTGAATAGCATTTCTGTAGGTCGATGATCCTGGAAGGCATTTAACTGTAGTGTTTCCCTCTAGAAGAGTTCCCAAAATAGTGCATCTGATGACTGAGTCCCCCAGCACAATGAGCTTTTTCCTTTGGCTATTGTTTGTATTTTGGAATTTCTGTATGCATTGGGTTTCTTCTTTCTTACACTGGGTTTCTTCTTTCTTTTTAGATAACATTTCAATCTCTTTCACCAGAGCTTCATCCTTATGTGATGCCGATAATGTGTTTTGTACTTGTGTCACTTCAGAGAGCGTGTGTTTCCAAATCACCGGTCTTAGTCTACCAGAGCCCACAGTAATCCTGTTGATTTGGGGGTTTCATGTCGCCCTGTGTAGTGGGGGGGGGGGGGGGAAGGGGAGACATATGGGCTGCGCCAATGTGTAGAATGGGTGTCTGTGGGTCACAGGACTTATCCTACCTGAGCACACTGTAAACCTCTGTTTTCTTGAGTTTTGTTTTTTCTTCGGAAATGAGGAATTAATTTCGGAATGATGTGAAGTGGAGGAATCTTTCTTTATTGCAGCCATTTCAGCTTTAGCCAGCTCCTTTTTGAGGGAAGAGAGTTCTGAACAAATGGGGCAAGCCTTAAGATTCCATATGATTTCCCTCAGTATAAAAGCTTCACAACAGTTGCGTTGGATAGTCCTCATTTTGGTAAATTTGACGGATAACACCTGAGGAATTATCAAATTATCAGTTTATATTGTTGATAATTATGTATTCAGGCAGCCTATATCAGAAACCCAACCCCAAGGGTGGGTGGGTAGAGGGACAGGGTGGTAGGGAGTTAAACAGTTAACACTTGGTCAAGGTTGTTCTCAGGACCCTGTATCTGCTATTAGATTGAAAAGACCCTCCCCCAGATTGGCTTACTAAGCTAAACCTTTTACTTAGCTGGACACAAGAAGCTTTAGTATTTCATGGATTCTGGCTGAGCACAGCCCTCAAAGGATCTAATTGCCACCTGCTGGCTTTGTGAGTCAGCAGCCCAAGCTGGTTAGAGCAAAACTGTTTCTGGAATGCTTTCAGTTTTGCTTTAAATTAACTCCACAGCAATTGTATGCCCCAATATTAATATCAAGACAAACAGTGCTTTTTAATGACAGCTATATGCAATTAAAGAGAGTGATTATAGTAACAGGAGTATCTCAAGAGGTTTTCCTTTCTTTTTTTTTTCTTTTTTCTGTCTTGAAACTTAATTAACTCAATGCTATCACCCAGAAGGATAAGTACCCTTTACCCATGATCAATGAGTTTTTTGACCACCTGCATGCAGCAGTCGTCCCTACGAAACTTGCTCTCCGAGGGGCCTATAACTTGGTCCGTATCCACCCAGACGACTTCTGGAAGATCACTTTTAATACCAGGGTTGAGCATTACGAGAATTTCATAAAGCCCTTCGGCTTATGCAATGCCCCAGCAGTCTTCCAAGTGATGATGAACGAGATCTTCCATGATCTCCTATAATCCAAGGTCGTCGTTTACTTGGTTGACATCCTTATTTTTTCCAGAGATCAAACCACTTTTCATCAGGATATCCTCCAGTGCTCCAATGCCAGTGAGAAAATCAGTTATACTCCAAGCTAGATAAGTGCCTTCTTGAGCAGGAGAGCCTTCCCTTTCTGGGATACATCATCTCAAAGCATGGATTTAACATCGATCCTGCCAAGCTTTGAAGCATGTCAATGGCCCCACCCACTGGAGCTCTGAGCCCTTCAATGATTTATTGGATTCACAAACTACTAGCAATTTCATTGCAAGCTATTCCTCGCTCGCAGCCCCGCTATCCGCGCTCACGCAACATGCAGCAAATACCAAAAACTGGAACCCCGAGGACTTGGTGGCCTTCAGCAACTTAAAGTAAGCCTTTTTCCGAGCGCCCTGACTTTGACACCCCGATGAAAGCGTATATTTATCACCGGTACCAAAGGTCTCACCCTGCGTGGAACGTGGGCTTGTATTGGCGATGCTCCAGCTCACCTCTGCTTCGTCTCCGGCCTCGCATCCTGATGGGAGGGACCGGAGGTGGTCTCCCTTCAGGCAGAGTCAACTCCTCCTTCGGTGTCAGGGCCCATGCTTCCAACAGCTGGTGTCTGCCTTATTGCAGGGACCCCGTTGTAAGTAAGATCTAGGTAGGTTTTAAATTGTCTTCTCTATCCACATATGAGCATTCAATTTAAAATTGATTTTTTTCTTGCCATCCTAATTTCATTTTAATGATTTCTATAATGTATCTCCTTTTGCAGCTTATCAGCCACTGCAAAGCAGATTAAATTCAGCTACTGAAGGTATTTTCCTGTCCAAAGAGGCCTTGGAGAGGCTTACAGCTTTGCAATGGAGAGAGAAGTGATTTGCCCAAGGTCGCAAGCAACATCAGCAGGATTTAAATCCTGAAGGAGCTCTTTTCCAAAAAGGCAGAGAAAATGAAACATGGCACATCTGCAGACATTTTACACATTCTAAGCCATAGGAATTTTCAAAAGATATGTTTGACATTTCTTTTTTTTTTTTTACAAACCTTTAACTTGAAGCCAACAAATGCAAAATTTGTCTCTACTCTATTTCCCTGGCTCTGTGATTTACTGGTGCACATTGGCAATCATTTTCCCATTTAAATCACTAGTGTCGCATTGTGATGGTCCATATTGATGCAGCAAAAAATATATCCTGTACCTGAAAGTAATCTGAATGATAGACATTTTCTATGTATTTTTTATCCCTTGTGTTGCGATTCCGGTCGCCAGGCTGGCAACCGGCTCCCTACCTTCGGGCCGACTTCCCCAGCGCTACCGCGTCCCTCCGTTTCTGCCGCGCTCCTCCGGGGTCCAGGCCTGCCCGGCAGCATGACAATGGCGTCTCCCTCGTGGAGACGCCGCCGAGCCTCGTTTCAGCTCCTCCCCCTGCCCAGGAACACGCGCGCGAGGGGACGGCTTTTGTAGGTCCAGCACCAGGAGGTGCTGAACCGCCCACAATCTGACGTCAGACGCTGGCTCCCTATTTAAAGCCAGCTCAGTCTCTCCTACCTCGCCTTGCAACGAGGTCGCTCCTGTGAGTGCTTAGTTGCTTCCTGCTGGATCTTGCTTGCTCCTGCTGTTCCTTGGTTCCTGTGTTCCAGCGACGTTCCGGTCCTGCCTTGTTCCAGTTTCCTTGTTTTGTTGTTCCCTGCGGCATCGTTCCAGTACTTCCAGCTTTCGCTTGTCTTCTGCCTGCCTCGACCACTGGACTTCTGCTCGTCTCGCTTGTCTTCTGCCTGCCTCGACCACTGGACTTCTGCTCGTCTCGCTTGTCTTCTGCCTGCCTCGACCACTGGACTTCAGCTCGTCTCGCTTGTCTTCTGCCTGCCTCGACCACTGGACTTCTGCTCGCCTCGCTTGTCTTCTGCCTGCCTCGACCTCGAACTCCTGCCCGACTCTTCTGACTCCTACCTTCGGATCTCCTAAGTCCCAGCGACACGGACCCCTACGGGCTCCTCCTGGGGGGATCTCGGGTTTCCAGGGTGAACTCTATCTTCGCTGCATCTGCCTTGTTCCGCCTACCGGCTCCTTTCCCATCGACCGGAGTGTGTTCTCCAGTCAGCCGGCCCAAGGATCCACGAATTCCGTTCTTCCCAACAGTTTGCAAGGCCATGGATCCGGCGGACGCTTCTGGTCTGCAAGCCATTCCGGGAATGGCCCAAAGAATTCAGCAGCAACAGCAATGTCTTGAACTGTTGGCTGCTACAGTCGACTGCCTGGCAAGTCGCCTAGATGCCCGGCCTCCTGAGGCAGCCCCGCCTCCGCCTCCGGCTCCAGCATCACAGTCTTCAGTACCAACTCAACTTCCGGCTCCCACGCGTTATTCTGGAGACGCCAAGACGTGCAGGGCCTTCTTGAACCAATGTTTCATTCGCTTTTCCCTGCTGCCGGGGCAATTCCCCTCTGATGCCGTCAAGGTGGCATATATTTTGTCACTACTAGATGGGAAGGCGATGCTTTGGGCATCCCCCTTGTGGGAACATCAGGACTCTATGCTGCACGACCTAAATCGCTTTGTGGCTCATTTCAAACAAACCTTTGATGAGCCTGCTCGTCAGTCTACCGCCACTACGGAAATTCTTCAGTTGAAACAAGGGCCTCGTTCGCTGGCAGACTACGCAATCGAGTTTCGCACCCTGGCTATGGAATTAGGGTGGCAAGACGATTGCTTGCGAGGTATTTTCTTGGAGGGTCTCGCCGGTCGTATAAAGGACGAGCTGATGGCTCGAGACGTTCCTCCCACCTTGAACGAGGTGATAGACTTAGCCAGGAAGATAGACCGGCGCTTACAGCAACGCGCTAAGGAGGGTCGAGTGGTTCGTCGACCAGTTTCTCTGGCTCCCTCCTTCTCAAGACCTCTGGCCGCTTCTTCCCGGACACCGTCCACTTCGGCTCATAAACCCACTGAAGAGCCCATGCAGATTGGTCGGACACCGTTAACCGAGGAAGAAAGGAAGCGTCGGCGTTCTCTTGGACTATGTCTGTACTGTGGTACCAAGGGTCACCTTCTGGCTCAGTGTCCACTGAGGCCGGAAAACGCCTGAGCCTAGGGCGGAGAGAGGAGATCTCCCTAGGTTGTCTTAATGCTGCTCCTCAATGTACAGTACCTGTGACCTTGATATATCCTGAAGGTTCATTCCAAACTTTAGCCTTTATTGACTCTGGGGCTGGAGGGAACTTTATTTTGAAAGAACTAGTACATCAGCTCGGACTTCCAACAATACCCAGAGAACCTCCGTTGCGGGTCACCTCTATTCGAGGCACACCGTTGCCAGGTGACATCTCTGAAATCACTAAGACTCTCACTCTTCAGACCGGAATCCTTCATTCTGAAAGCATCTCCTTTCTGGTGCTGGAGAAATCAGTGCATCCCATAGTATTGGGGCTTCCGTGGCTGCAACTGCACGCACCACTAATTCATTGGGATTCTCTACAAATTGCCCAATGGAGTCCTTTCTGCTTTCAACACTGCCTGGACTTGCCTCTGAGATCCACAGTTTCGTGTTGTCAAGCAGCTTTAGAGCTCCCTTCAGCTTATCAGGAATTTTCAGATGTCTTCTCTAAAAAGAAAGCAGAACTTCTTCCGGCTCATCGACCTTTCGACTGCGCTATTGAACTCCTTCCTGGCACCACTCCACCACGAGGCAGAGTCTACCCTCTGTCGTTACCTGAAACTCGGGCTATGTCAGACTATATTTCTGAAAACCTTGCCAAGGGCTTCATTCGCCCCTCGCACTCACCTGCTGGGGCGGGCTTCTTTTTCGTAGCAAAGAAAGACGGTACCCTCAGACCCTGCATCGATTACAGAGGGTTGAATACCATCACTAAGAAGGACCGGTATCCGCTCCCTTTGATACCTGAATTACTTGACAGATTACAAGGAGCTAAAGTTTTCACGAAACTCGATCTACGTGGGGCTTACAACCTGGTTCGTATTCGTCCAGGAGACGAATGGAAGACGGCTTTCAACACCCGAGACGGGCACTATGAATATCTGGTAATGCCCTTCGGGTTATGTAACGCCCCAGCCGTCTTCCAGAACCTCATGAACGAGGTACTTCGTGAGATGCTCCACTCCTTCGTCATCGTATACCTCGACGATGTCTTGATCTACTCTCCAGATCTGCACACACATCGTCATCACGTCAAACGTGTATTACAAGTCTTAAGAGATAACCATCTATACGCCAAACTTGAGAAGTGTCAGTTCGAGTGTGACTCACTCCCCTTTTTGGGGTACATTGTGTCTTCCACTGGATTCCAGATGGACCCAGAGAAGGTTTCCGCTATTACCAAATGGCCTCGTCCTTCTGGCTTAAAGGCTCTCCAACGATTTCTCGGCTTTGCTAACTTTTACAGACACTTTATACCATACTACTCCCGAAAGGTGGCTCCCCTCACCGCACTTACCCGCAAGGGGGCCAACACCCATGACTGGCCTTCTGATGCTTGCCTAGCTTTTGAAGAACTAAAACAAGCATTTTTGCAAGCCTCTTGCTTACGCCATCCGAACCCGCAGTACCCTTTCATCGTTGAGGTAGACGCTTCCAGTCTAGCAGTTGGAGCCGTGCTTAGTCAACACGATGCCTCAGGCAAATTAATGCCTTGCTCCTACTTCTCCAAAAAATTCTCGCCGGCTGAATGCAACTATGGCATTGGAGACAAGGAACTCCTTGCCATCAAACTTGCCTTCGAAGAATGGAGACAGTGGTTGGAGGGAGCAAACTACCCAGTGACTGTTTATACCGACCATAAAAACTTACAGTACTTAGCTCAAGCTCAACGACTAAATCCCCGTCAGGCGAGATGGTCGCTGTTCTTCAGCCGCTTTGATTTTACGCTCAAGTACCGGCCCGCGGAAAAGAATGCCCGGGCGGACGCCCTTTCTCGCACCACTCAGTTTGAGGAAGAGGAGGCACTGCAACATATTCTGGATCCTGCATGTGTCCAATTAAGCGTTACTCCTCTTGATTCGACTACCAAGGTCACTGTACCCCAAGGACTTCGTAAAAAGGTTTTGGCGTGGGGTCATGATTCCCTAACTGGAGGGCATGCGGGGGCACGAAGAACCCTAGACCTGATTAACCGCTTTTATTGGTGGCCTGGTCTTCGGCGTGACATTGATCTTTATGTTGGCTCATGCCCCACGTGCGCCCTGCAAAAGCCTCTGATTGGCTCCCCGAGGGGGGTTGTTGCAGCCATTACCCGTTCCTACGGAACCTTGGACACATATTGCCACGGACTTTATAGTAGAACTTCCATCTTCTCGCGGCAAGACGGTAGTATGGGTCACAGTGGACCGTTTTTCTAAGATGGCTCACTTCGTGCCACTTGCTAAACTTCCTTCTGCTACCGAGTTGGCCTCTCTGTTCTGTCATCATATTTTTCGCATCCATGGTTTACCTCAAGACATCGTTTCAGACCGTGGTCCCCAATTCACCGCCCGGTACTGGAAAGCTCTATGCAAAAAGTTCAAGATTCAGTTAAGTTTCTCTACTGCCTTTCATCCACAGAGCAACGGCCAAACTGAACGAATGAACCGGTCTTTGAAACTATTCTTGCGAGCTTTCATCAATCATAGACAAGACAATTGGGTGGATCTGTTGCCCTGGGCTGAGTTCGCTTACAACAATCACGTACATACTGCTACTGGAAGGTCCCCCTTCCAGATCATCTACGGTAAACAGCTGAAACCACCCTTGCCAGTTCCAGTACCTGTCTCTTCTCCTGCCGCCCAGTATAGCGCTAACCAACTGGGGAGGCTCTGGACTTCCACTCAACGTCGTCTTCAAAGAGTCGCACTCTCTTCTAAACGCTATGTAGATCAACATCGAAGACCTGCCCCCCAGTATCTTCCAGGAGACAAGGTATGGCTCAGTACTAAGAATCTCCATCTTCGCCAACCTTCCAAAAAGCTTGCACCTAAATTTTGTGGTCCTTTTTGGATAGCGGAAAGAGTGGGTTTGGTGTCTTACCGCTTACGGCTGCCCAGCACCTTGCGCATTCATGACGTCTTTCACGTCTCTCTACTGAAACCACTCATACTCTCAAGATTTCATCCTCGACCACCTCAGTCTTCTCCAGCTCCCACGGACGATGACCCCACTTTCCAAGTGCGGGACGTTTTGGATGTTCGGTTCCTCAACCGACGGTGGGAGTATTTACTTGCATGGGAGGGATGCGGAGACGAGGATAATACTTGGGAACCTGCTTGCAACATCTTAGACAAATCTCTCCTGCGCCAATTTCATCTGGACCATCCCCATAAACCCGGTCCTTTGAAGAGGGGGCGTAAAGGAGGGGGTACTGTTGCGATTCCGGTCGCCAGGCTGGCAACCGGCTCCCTACCTTCGGGCCGACTTGCCCCAGCGCTACCGCGTCCCTCCGTTTCTGCCGCGCTCCTCCGGGGTCCAGGCCTGCCCGGCAGCATGACAATGGCATCTCCCTCGTGGAGACGCCGCCGAGCCTCGTTTCAGCTCCTCCCCCTGCCCAGGAACGCGCGCACGCGCGCGAGGGGACAGCTTTTGTAGGTCCAGCACCAGGAGGTGCTGAACCGCCCACAATCTGACGTCAGACGCTGGCTCCCTATTTAAAGCCAGCTCAGTCTCTCCTACCTCGCCTTGCAACGAGGTCGCTCCTGTGAGTGCTTAGTTGCTTCCTGCTGGATCTTGCTTGCTCCTGCTGTTCCTTGGTTCCTGTTTGTTCCTGTGTTCCAGCGACGTTCCGGTCCTACCTTGTTCCAGTTTCCTTGTTTTGTTGTTCCCTGCGGCATCGTTCCAGTACTTCCAGCTTTCGCTTGTCTTCTGCCTGCCTCGACCACTGGACTTCTGCTCGTCTCGCTTGTCTTCTGCCTGCCTCGACCACTGGACTTCTGCTCGTCTCGCTTGTCTTCTGCCTGCCTCGACCACTGGACTTCAGCTCGTCTCGCTTGTCTTCTGCCTGCCTCGACCACTGGACTTCTGCTCGCCTCGCTTGTCTTCTGCCTGCCTCGACCTCCGAATTCCTGCCCGACTCTTCTGACTCCTACCTTCGGATCTCCTAAGTCCCAGCGACCCGGACCCCTATGGGCTCCTCCTGGGGGGGGTCTCGGGTTTCCAGGGTGAACTCTATCTTCGCTGCATCTGCCTTGTTCCGCCTACCGGCTCCTTTCCCATCGACCGGAGTGTGTTCTCCAGTCAGCCGGCCCAAGGATCCACGAATTCCGTTCTTCCCAACACCTTGCTCTTTTTTAGGTTTCTTGTAAATTACATTTTTAAGGCAATGTCTTCTCCTTTAAATATACACTGGAATTCTATTTTGAAATCCCCAAGGCACTGGCCCACCTCTGGATTTTCAAAGGGATACTCAAGAGGAGTTTCCTTTATTGATTTAGCTTGAAGATCCACAGGTAATAGGTACGGGTACCCACAAGCTAACAAGCATCACAGGAGAGGTTTAAAATTGTCTTCTCTCTCTCTACATATGAGCATTCAATTTCATTTACTTTTACCATCTTAATTTCATTTTATTTATTTAAGGCTTTTATATACCAATGTTCCTGTACTAGTACATATCACGTCGGTTTACATAGAACCAAAGTTGGAAAGTACATCAAACAAGAGGGTACAGATAACAGGGCTAATGATTTTAAATTTTAATGATTTCTATAATGTATCTCCTTTCGTGGCTTATTAGCCATTGCAAAGCAGATTACATTCAGCTACTGGAGGTATTTTCCAGTCCACAGCGGCCTTGGAATGGAAGCCTGCACCTTTGCAATGGTGGAGGAAGTGATTTACCCAAAGTCGCAAGCAGCATCAGCAGGATTTAATCCTGGTTTGTAGCCCACTGCTCTCATCACTAGGCTGCTGCTCTGCTTTCATGCTAGCATTGTCCTGCATCATATTATGTCACTTTTTCGCCTGTTTTTGTATGACACCGCCAGTGATTAACAGCAACCGTCAGAAAGCCACTTGAATAATTGCTGTATTTAAAAGGAAATCTGAATGTTCATGACAAAGTATCATGTCAGCTTCATTTCTTGGTAGCAAACACTACCATATACAGAATTTGAGGAATAAATCCCGTGCCTAGCATGTGTCATGGTTGTATTTTACTAGCGAATGGCATCATCATTTGTTTTAGTCTTCTAACTTTCACACCAACAGAAAATAAGATGATGCGTTATGCAATGGTTGCTTCCATCTTAAGGGCCTGGGATACGATTCTGAGGTTTTACTGCTATTTTCAACAATAAAGCAGAACAAAGAGGAAAGCTATACGAAATGTGTGGTATGTTAGAGAAAGTTTCTAATAGATCAGCCGGGAGAATGCCAACACAAAGCATTTTCTGACCTTCAAAGGTTCACAGTCAATTCAATAAATACATACCTGTTGTGGCACTTGTTTTAGTTGCAGGAGTTGTAGTGTAGTTTCCTGGAGTTGAAGTTGGAACAGTTACTTCAGAAGTAGAAGTAAGATGCGAAGAGGTAGGTTCAGTTTCAGAAGTGGTACTTAAGTATTGGGTGGTCCCTGTTGCTGAAGTACTGCTTTCCATAGTGGCACTTACTGGAGGTGAGGTACTAACAGGTTCTCCTGTAGCATTTGTAGTCATGTGTGAGCTGGTAAATACAGACTCAGAAGTTTCAATTGTTGGTCCCGTTGTGCTTAATGTTGAAGTAACTAATGTGCCTGTTGTAAGTTCTGGCGTTGATGCAGTAACAGGTGTTCCAGTTGAAAGAGTAATAGTGGATACCACGGCTGTCGATGTTTTTCCTGTTTGTGGCGTGGGCTGTGTTGTTGTGGTTATTGTACCACAGGGCACATGCTGGCAACATTGTATTTTGATCATATAGTCGTCGCACTTTCCTGATGTTTGCTGTCTGTTATAGCATGAGAGTCCAGAACTCTTACTACATTCCACTCGTTGTCCAACTTCTTCAATAGTAAGGTTGGGAAATCTTTGTGACCTGCATTCAACTTGCTTTGGTGTTTCGCATATTTTATGACCTTTATCGCTTATATTCTTAAATGTTTCAAATTCTCCTTTCTCATCTCCATCTTTAGGGGAGCTGACATTATACCATTCTGACCATGTGCAGTTTTCATAAAGACAGCCTGTAGTTGCTGACGGTAGATCAAAGAAAAAGATTAAAAAATGAGAATTTTAGAGAGTCCCATTTTAGCAGCAGTACTTCAATTTAAGATAAAGTTCTATACCGTATAATATTGAAAAGAGCCTCACCTATATCCATCAGCTCATTTCTCACATTGTATTTAGATTTGTAAGGGTTTCTTGTTCTGACCATTACCTTGGTCTGACCATTACCTTGGTATACATTGTGTAAACAATGTCAGGAGTTATTTTCTGGATTTTGCTTTTGGGTTCTGAGTATTGATTTTTTCATGGTCATTAGCACTTACATACATAAATCCCTGTATATCCACCCAAGTGAACCTTTCAAAATAGCCTTGGCGGGTATGCGCGTAAAAGTGTACGTGCAACACGACTCGGCGAATACCAAATAGGCATTCATGGGGAGGGAGGGAGTTTGGACAGGATTGGGATTTATGTACATTCTTTCAGTAAAAAAAGTATGTGGGTCATTCAATGTGTACAAAGTTACACCTGCACTCAGCCCAGTCTAACTTTCTGCGAGCATGAAGCAGGAGGTTCAAACACTCCGTTGAATTTTCAAAGCTTTTTTATGCGCATAATTCTGTTTTGAATATTTAAGAACAAATTTGCGCATAAAATATGGTCACAGAGATAGGATAGCAGGCTGCTTGAAAAGTACCCCCTGAAGCTTAACTGATCCAGTAAAATATATAGCATAAAACATTGAAAGAATGCACTAAATCGGGGTAACATTTTGTCATTTTATCTCGCTAAAGAAAGAATGCCTGTAGTGAAACACTATCAGTGTTTGCTTGTAATGTTTTCTGGTGTCTGCTTTCTTGCAGGGATCCAGTTGAAACTGAGAGCTAGCCAGCACTTAACTAGGTAGGTTTCTTACAACTGTTACAGTTCTGATGACTGTCACATCCAACATGGTATTTAGGGCCAGGTTCAAAGAGCAGCTAATTGCCCTGTAGCACTGTTTCCAGATCCTTCAGTACTTTTCTTCTACTGCCAAATTTATAGTTTAGTCTGAAGGAGATCTCTTCCAAAATGGCAGAAAAAATTACTCATGGCACATCTGCAGACATTTTTAAGGCAATGTCTTCTCCTTTAAATATACACTGGAATTCTATTTTGAAATCCCCAAGGCACTGGCCCACCTCTGGATTTTCAAAGGGATACTCAAGAGGAGTTTCCTTTATTGATTTAGCTTGAAGATCCACAGGTAATAGGTACGGGTACCCACAAGCTAACAAGCATCACAGGAGAGGTTTAAAATTGTCTTCTCTCTCTCTACATATGAGCATTCAATTTCATTTACTTTTACCATCTTAATTTCATTTTATTTATTTAAGGCTTTTATATACCAATGTTCCTGTACTAGTACATATCACGTCGGTTTACATAGAACCAAAGTTGGAAAGTACATCAAACAAGAGGGTACAGATAACAGGGCTAATGATTTTAAATTTTAATGATTTCTATAATGTATCTCCTTTCGTGGCTTATTAGCCATTGCAAAGCAGATTACATTCAGCTACTGGAGGTATTTTCCAGTCCACAGCGGCCTTGGAATGGAAGCCTGCACCTTTGCAATGGTGGAGGAAGTGATTTACCCAAAGTCGCAAGCAGCATCAGCAGGATTTAATCCTGGTTTGTAGCCCACTGCTCTCATCACTAGGCTGCTGCTCTGCTTTCATGCTAGCATTGTCCTGCATCATATTATGTCACTTTTTCGCCTGTTTTTGTATGACACCGCCAGTGATTAACAGCAACCGTCAGAAAGCCACTTGAATAATTGCTGTATTTAAAAGGAAATCTGAATGTTCATGACAAAGTATCATGTCAGCTTCATTTCTTGGTAGCAAACACTACCATATACAGAATTTGAGGAATAAATCCCGTGCCTAGCATGTGTCATGGTTGTATTTTACTAGCGAATGGCATCATCATTTGTTTTAGTCTTCTAACTTTCACACCAACAGAAAATAAGATGATGCGTTATGCAATGGTTGCTTCCATCTTAAGGGCCTGGGATACGATTCTGAGGTTTTACTGCTATTTTCAACAATAAAGCAGAACAAAGAGGAAAGCTATACGAAATGTGTGGTATGTTAGAGAAAGTTTCTAATAGATCAGCCGGGAGAATGCCAACACAAAGCATTTTCTGACCTTCAAAGGTTCACAGTCAATTCAATAAATACATACCTGTTGTGGCACTTGTTTTAGTTGCAGGAGTTGTAGTGTAGTTTCCTGGAGTTGAAGTTGGAACAGTTACTTCAGAAGTAGAAGTAAGATGCGAAGAGGTAGGTTCAGTTTCAGAAGTGGTACTTAAGTATTGGGTGGTCCCTGTTGCTGAAGTACTGCTTTCCATAGTGGCACTTACTGGAGGTGAGGTACTAACAGGTTCTCCTGTAGCATTTGTAGTCATGTGTGAGCTGGTAAATACAGACTCAGAAGTTTCAATTGTTGGTCCCGTTGTGCTTAATGGTGAAGTACCTAATGTGCCTGTTGTAAGTTCTGGCTTTGATGTAGTAACAGGTGGTCCAGTTGATTGTGGAATAGTGGATACTACAGATTGTTCACTCGGAGGAGGAGTAGGAAGACATGTATATACTGTCGTGATCACTAATCCATCGGTTCCACATGTTGTGTTTGTGCACATCCCATTCCCAGATTCAGAATGGTTGATTACATCTTCGTATTTATATATCCTCCCTTCATATTCACAGCGGCAAGCTGTAGATTGGAAGAGACAAAGTAGTGCAAGTAGGCATTTAAGAACATAAACATCTAAGAATCGTATACTCCTAAAACATAACTGCAATACCTTACCTGAATGTTCATAGATGCATTCTATGCCTTTGTGTGTGCATTCACTAATGAGAGAGAAAGAAAGAACAGTTGTAACATATTTATGATCTCAGATACATTATCATCTGTTGAATTTTTGGGGCTTATGGAAGTGGTACACTAATAGCTAGAGTTAGTGAAAAAATGTACTCTGTGTGTTCCACATTTTTAGGTTTCCACATAATTAGCTAATGTTTGTATACTTTTTTTGCATCAGCAACATTTTTCCCCTGCAAACCTTTTGCGTTCTATATTTTAATGAAGTTTTCTTTTTTTTTTTTTTTAAGGTAATATGGTGTGTATTTTCTAATACTTTGACTCTTGGTACAGTCTGCAAATGTTTTCAAATGAATCAAATCTATCAATTCTGAGAAGCAATATTAAGATTCAAGTTGTCATGAATAGTACAGTAGCGTAGCTGAGCATGGCAGAAAAGGACAAATCAACCCAGCCATTCTGCCCAGTTAATCCCACTCACACTGCTAAGGATATATTCCTACTGCCACATGTAAATGAACCCTTACTGGTGGTGGGAAGTGTGTTTAAGACCCAAGAGTACACAGACTAGCACTTACTCTCATGCTTCACTCACTATCCCTGGGTGGATTCTTTTTTTGTGGGGGAGGGAGGGAAGGAAGGTGTTATTTATAGCCCAAACAATGGTGTGTTGCTTACAGTGTGCATTGATAGTAGCTATTTCCCAAGGAGTGGGATTCTGGGACAAACCAGTCAGGACCAGGCTCTGGGTGTTTAATTCTTAATTTCTTACCAAATCAGTCAACTTTAATTTAAGTCCATTTGTCTATAAGATTGAAGCTACTTCTGGGCTGTTAGTACAGGTGTGTATTTTTCTTTAGGTAGGAGTCCTTTGTTTCAGGCATCTGAGCAGATCTTCCCATGGTGATTTTAAATTCTCAAAGCTCGCCCAGCAGGTAACTGGGAATCCTATTGAAGGGGTCCCCTCAAACACAGCAAAACAGACCTACCTGAATCCATCTCATTCTTGGGCACCTAAGCCTGTCCTGGTCCCATGGGATGGAGATCAGATTGGGGTCTCCTCATCTTGATCATTCTCCTTAATTCTGTTATAGGGGACTTCATGCAGAAAAAGTCAGAAAAAGGGGATCAGACTGCCTTAACTCTGCATCCCAGTAGGGAGGGGTGAGGCAGAAAAGACCTCACCCCCCCCAAAGCAATTGTCCAAAAATACTTTTTAAAGGTAAAGCTGGCTACATCTTCAGCCATCACAATCTCTCTAAGAGGGTGCTGTCACCGGGCTAGGGAGTAGAGTGGTGCTCACGGGTCTTCAGTCTTCTGGATTGAGAGCCCAAAAGGGAATCTTGCTCAAAAGCTATCTCTAATTAACAGAAGCAGCAGGGAGTGCTTGATGAGGAATCCCTTCAATATTAAGGCACAGGGTGGGGCTGGGAGCCATCACCAGAGAGTAGAAACAAGTCATCCTCGCTGTTACAAGGCTTTCTAAAACAGATTCCATCACTAAAATTGCTGGGCTAATTAAAGCGAGTCATCTGATCACAGCCCTCCAGGTTCGGAGGGATGGAGGGGGATGGAAGATTCTATGCAGGGACCTAGGACTAGCTAGGTTCCTGCATAGAACCCAAGGGGGTGCCACAAAAGATAGAAAGCCTTATACTTCTGGGCAAACATTGAAGTGTTACCAGAAAAGAGAAAAAAACCAATGCATGCAGAATTTCAAGATCCATAACCAAAAGAAAAAGCTAATTGAGATGGATAACTCTGGCATCAGTGGCACAACTGCAGAAGGAAAGAGTGAAGTGAATAACAAATCTCAACTAAAGTCTCATAAGGAGTACAGGAAAAGCAATAACCTTAAGGAGAGTACCTGGAAAGCTATGACCACAAATGCTCATAGTTTGGGAAATAAAATCCCAGATCTGCAGGCCCTAATGACAGAGGCAGAATTGGACATTGTTGCTATCACAGAGACATGGTTCACAGAATCTCATGATTGGGATATAGCAATACCAGGCTATAACTTATTAAGGAAGGACAGAGTGGATAGAAAAGGGGGAGGTGTGGCTCTTTATGTCAGAAATAATATCCAAGCATCTGAGCTGCAAGGAAGTTGGGGCAAGGAAGAAGCACTATGGGTCGACCTAAAAAAAGATGATGGAGCATCCATTTATATTGGAGTGGTTTACAGGCCTCCAAACCAAAAGGAAGAGCTGGACAGAGATCTGGTTGAAGACATCCATAAGATAGGTAAGAAGGGGGACGTGGTGATCGTTGGTGACTTTAATATGCCAAATGTAGACTGGAAAATCCCATCTGCAGAATCTAAAAATAGTAGAGCGATAGTGGATGCCATGCAAGTAACTTTGTTCAAACAAATGGTATTGGAACCCACGAGAGAAGGAACTATACTCGACTTAGTGCTCACTAATGGAGGTAATGTCTCTGATGTCAAGGTGGGCGCCCACCTCAGCACCAGTGATCATCAAACGGTATGGTTTAATATCACTAAAAGAATATGGAAAAGAAGCACAAAGACCAAAGTTTTACAGTTCAAAAACACGGACTTTGAGGAAATGGGGAAGTACCTAGAGGAAGATCTAAATGGATGGGAAAATGAGAGAGATGTGGATCAGCAGTGGACCAATCTAAAAAGGAGCAATCACCAAGGCAACTGCTCTATATGTTAGAAATGTAAAGAAAAGCAAAAGAAAAATGAAACCTATCTGGTTCTCAAAGGAGGTGGCTGACAAAATTAAAGCTAAAAGAACAGCATTCAAGAAATATAAAAGATCCCAAAGGGAGGAGCACAAAGAAGAATATTTGATTCAACTGAGGGAGACGAAGAAATTAATCAAGTTGGCAAAAAGTCAAGCGGAAGAGAGGATTGCCAAGGAGATAAAAAATGGTGACAAAACATTTTTCAGATACATCAGCGAAAAGAGAAAAGTCCAAAGTGGTATAGTGAAATTGAAAGGTGGAAATGATCAATGTGTGGAGAGAGATGAAGAAATGGCAGAAATATTAAACGAATACTTCAGCTCTGTGTTCACTAAAGAAGACCCTGGAGAAGGACCATCTCTACACAACAAGAAACTGGAGGGAAGTGGAATAGATGAAAATCCTTGTACAGTAGATAATGTATGGGAAGAGCTAAAGAATCTGAAAGTGGACAAAGCCATGGGGCCTGATGGGATTCATCCAAGGATACTGAGGGAGCTCAGAGATGTGCTGGCGGGTCCGCTGTGTGACCTGTTCAATAGATCCCTAGAAACGGGAGTGGTGCCGAGTGATTGGAGAAGAGCGGTGGTGGTCCCGCTTCACAAGAGTGGGAACAGAGAGGAGGCTGGTAACTACAGCCTCACTTCGGTGGTGGGAAAAGTAATGGAGTCACTGTTGAAAGAGAGAATAGTGAACTATCTACAGTCCGGAGAATTGTTGGACCAGAGGCAGCATGGATTCACCAGAGGAAGATCCTGTCAGACAAATCTGATTGACTTTTTTGACTGGGTAACCAAGGAATTGGATCGAGGAAGAACGCTCAATGTCATCTACTTGGATTTCAGCAAAGCTTTTGATACGGTTCCACACAGGAGACTGGTGAATAAAATGAGAAGCTTAGGAGTGAGTGCCGAGGTGGTGACCTGGATTGAAAACTGGTTGACGGACAGAAGACAATGCGTGATGGTAAATGGAACTTTCTCTGAAGAGAGAGCGGTTTTAAGTGGTGTACCGCAAGGATCGGTGTTGGGACCGGTCCTGTTCAATATCTTTGTGAGCGACATTGCGGATGGGATAGAAGGTAAGGTTTGTCTTTTTGCGGATGACACAAAGATCTGCAACAGAGTGGACATGCCGGAAGGAGTGGAGAGAATGAGACGGGATTTAAGGAAACTGGAAGAGTGGTCGAAGATATGGCAGCTGAGATTCAATGCCAAGAAGTGCAAAGTCGTGCATATGGGGAGTGGAAATCCGAATGAACTGTATTCGATGGGGGGGGGGAAAGGCTGATGTGCGCGGAGCAGGAGAGAGACCTTGGGGTGATAGTGTCTAATGATATGAAGTCTGCGAAACAATGCGACAAGGCGATAGCAAAAGCCAGAAGAATGCTGGGATGCAGAGAGAGAGGAATATCGAGTAAGAAAAGGGAAGTGATTATCCCCTTGTACAGGTCCTTGGTGAGGCCTCACCTGGAGTACTGTGTTCAGTTCTGGAGACGTATCTACAAAGAGACAAGGACAAGATGGAAGTGGTACAGAGAAGGGCGACCAGGAAGGTGGAGGGTCTTCATAGGATGACATACGAGGAGAGATTGAAGAATCTAAATATGTACACCCTGGAGGAAAGGAGGAGCAGGGGTGATATGATTCAGACTTTCAGATACTTGAAAAACTTTAATGATCCAAAGACAACGACAAACCTTTTCTGTCAGAAAAAAATCAGCAGAACCAGAGGTCACGAGCTGAGGCTCCAGGGAGGAAGACCAAGAACCAATGCCAGGAAGTATTTCTTCACGGAAAGGGTGGTAGATGCCTAGAATGCCCTTCCGGAGGAAGTGGTGAAGTCTAAAACTGTGAACGACTTCAAAGGGGCGTGGGATAAACACTGTGGATCCATCAAGTCTAGAGGGCGTGAATAAAGTGGAGGCAGCAAAACACTGCACGGAGCGGCAGTCGCCACAGAGGCATTCAAACACTGCACAGAGCGGCAGTAGCCACAGAGGCATTCACGGAGCGGGATGCCAGTGGCCAGTAGTTAGTGTTCCACCTTCACGGAGCGGAAGGATGGAGGGCTGCTATCTCCAAAAAAAAAATTTTAAAAAATTAAAAAAAATAAAAAATAAAAACAGGGGTGGGTAAGAGTATGGGGCAAGGGGGTGGCCTGCTTGTAACAGCAGTTGCTACCCCTAATTGAGCTGGATGTCACTTGGATGCAGATACGGAGCTGCTCTCTAAATTGATGGTGGGGTGGAGGGGAATTAGGGCTGGAGGGTACTGGAAGCCAATAGTAACAGGTGGGAGAGAGAAAAAGGGAAAAAAAACGGATAAAGTGCGTAGCTTGCTGGGCAGACTTGATGGGCCGTTTGGTCTTCTTCTGCCGACATTTCTATGTTTCTATGTAAGAGTTGAAGCGCCCCTCGTGGCATATTGTTTAAAAGAAACTCACAGATTTCAATAGCTCAGATTTTTTTTTTTGTTATAGACATAGTAGAAAACATTCTCAGAGAGAGCAACGCTGGATTCACAAATTGGGCAGTTTAGAACCTGATGGATTAAATGCATGTAGAGAATGGGGACATTTTTTGTGATTTTTTTAAGGTCATACAAGTTTGAATTAACTTCTGTTGAAATAAGGCGATGGAATTTGGAATTTGATGGACAATCACATAAGATATCTCAAATGTTCTTTTGTTTTGGTTTTCTCCAATTTTTCCATCTTGTTTTCCCTTTGTTTGAATAACATCTGACCAATAGGTCTGTTTCATGTGGCAAAATGTGATTGGATCATTTCTTATTAAAAGAACGAATGAAGGGCTGATCATGGCATTCAGCCATCTTGTTCAAGTCAGATAGACGTCAGCATCCCAACAAAATGTTTGATGTTTAAGTCTGCATGTTTTAGGTTAGTCTTTATAATGTTTTTTGAAAAGGGAAATCTCAGTATGCTCATTATTTTGTTCCATTTATTGTCCCATCAATGTAGACTAACATTGAAGGCTGCTCCCTGAAGCAGCCCATTTGGGCAAAACGCTCAGCGTCGGGTTAAAACTTTTGAACCACATAATTATCTTGAGATTCCAGAACAAATTATCAAGCTAAATGTACTTTCATAATATTCTGCTGTACATTGATGTGAGCATTCAGAGAAGCTTTCACTTCCAGCACATTGCAAATATGAGCACAAGCAAATCTATTTAGCACCAAGCAGCAAGATACAAAAATGAATAATTAAAAAAATATAGAACAGATCTACTTCTAACTTTGCTGCTTTCATGAAATATGGGGGATTTTTATGACTAATGATTTTGCACTTTAATCATTTCATAAGTGGTATGCTTTAGAACTGGCATCTGAAGTATTTTTCCTCCGCATTTACAAGTGTGAGTTGTATGTCCATAGACACAATTGTTTTTATGGTGTCTCTATAATCACCATTGTGCTTTTCATTCTCTTCTGGGTATCGTTTGATACATAATTTAAATAACTACCAATATTAATGTGGCTGTGGCCCGATCATCTAGTCTAAGAGGGCATCTGCATAATATGTCAGGCACATGCAGCTATATAAGCACCTGCATTTCTGCTAGGATTTCTAGTTATTTCTGTACTGGCAGTCTGCCATACAGACCCAGCTGCTAGCTTAATTCTATCATCACAGCATAAATTAAATAGCTACCATAATCTGCATAGCCTGTCAGACATAACAAAACATGTCCCTATTCTATACATGCATTTAATCCATCAGGTTCTAAACTGCCCAATTTATGAATCCAGCGTGGCTCTCTCTGAACATTTTTTCTACTATGTCTATAACAAAAAAAAATCTGAGCTGTTGAAATCTGTGAGTTTCTTTTAAACAATATGCCACGACGAGTGAGATAAATTTGCAGAGGATACAAAATTGTTCAGAGTAGTTAAATCACAAACAGATTGTGATAAATTGCAGGAAGATCTTGTGAGACTGGAAAATTGGGCATCAAAATGGCAGATGAATTTTAATGTGGATAAGTGCAAGGTGATGCATATAGGGAAAAATAACCCATGCTATAGTTAAACAATGTTAGGTTCCATATTAGGTGCTACAACCCAATAAATATAGGCGTCATAGTGGATAACACATTGAAATCGTCGGTTCAGTGTGCTGCGGCAGTCAAAAAAGCAAACAGAATGTTGGGAATTATTAGAAAGGGAATGGTGAATAAAACGGAAAATGTCATAATGCCTCTGTATCGCTCCATGGTGAGACCGCACCTTGAATACTGTGTACAATTCTGGTCACCGCATCTCAAAAAAGATATAATTGCGATGGAGAAGGTACAGAGAAGGGCAACCAAAATGATAAGGGGAATGGAATAGCTCCCCTATAAGGAAAGACTAAAGAGGTTAGGACTTTTCAGCTTGGAGAAGAGACGGCTGAGGTGGGATATGATAGAGGTGTTTAAAATCGTGAGAGGTCTAGAATGGGTAGATGTGAATCGGTTATTTACTCTTTCGGATAATAGAAAGACTAGGGGGCACTCCATGAAGTTAGCATGTGGCACATTTAAAACTAATCTGAGAAAGTTCTTTTTTACTCAATGCACAATTAAACTCTTGAATTTGTTGCCAGAGAATGTGGTTAGTGCAGTTAGTATAGCTGTGTTTAAAAAAGGATTGGATAAGTTATTGGAGGAGAAATCCATTACCTGCTATTAATTGACTTAGAAAATAGCCACTGCTATTACTAGCAATGGTAACATGGAATAGACTTAGTTTTTTGGTACTTGCCAGGTTCTTATGGCCTGGATTGGCCACTGTTGGAAACAGGATGCTGGGCTTGATGGACCCTTGGTCTGACCCAGTATGGCATGCTCTTATGTTCTTATAGATGTGCCTATATTTCCGTTATGACTTCTAGCTTTTACCGTGCTTACAGTATGCCAGACAAACCCAGCTGCTGGTTAATTCTATGATCGCAGCCTGCCAGACATATCCAGCTACGTGGTAACAAATATAGTAACATACATAGTAATAACATCAGAAAAGGACCAAATGGTCCATCCAGTTTGCTTAGTAAGCTTCTTCTAGATCTTCCATGCCATCCAATTTACTCCCATGCTTCTCTTAAGGGTAGTAACTGCCACTCCATGCAGTCATCCTAAAGTCTTATAAGAGTAGTAATATTTACAATCAAAACAAAGCAACTATCAAACCTACAAAACATTACTGCTAGCAACATTTTTACTGGGTAAGCAGCCTTCTTGAAAATTCAGACAATGTTGCTTGATGTGCTTTGCTTTTGGGCTTGGCCGTAGAAGCATTCATGAGTTTTTTCCCTTATGTCTGCATATCAGTATCCCAGAACGTAAACATCAGGAGCCGTAGTGGTTGCTGTCTGAATTCAATTCCCCTTTTTCCCCCCTTCTTCCCTCCCACCATCGAAGTAGATAGTGATATTGCAGTTGTGTCAAAAGCATAAAGGCTTATTGGTTAAGGGTAGTAATTCCCCATGCCTTTGTTAAGGCTAGTAATTGCCACTCCATGCAGATTGATCCCCATGCTTATCAGTACACCAGACTATAACAGTCGGGGCACTCATTGGTTTTTGTCTGAATCCAATTCCACCACCACCCCCTGCCCGCTGTCAAAGAGGAGAGTTATGTTGCAGTTGCGTCAAAAGCATCTAGACTTATTGGTTAAGGGTAGTAATGCCCATTCCTTCTGTTACCCATTGAACCAGCAAGTTACCCCCAAGCACCCTTTTCTTCATTTCTGTCCTCTAGCATTTAGGGATCCTAGTGTTTATCCCATGTCCCTTTGAATTCTTTGCCTGTTTTCATCTTCAACACCTCCTCTGGAAGGGCATTCCAGGTACCCACTGTGAAGAAATATTTCCTGATGTTGGCTCTGAGTCGTCCCCCCTGGAGTTCATTTTGTGACCCTTAGTACTAATGTTTCCTTTCCAATGACATTCGACTTAACATGATTCTCTCTTCAGAGGTTCCATTTACCACTATATGCTATCTTCTATCAGTCAACCAGTTTGTAATTCACGCTACCACCTTGGAGCTAACTCCATAGCTTCTCATTTTATTCACAAGTCTGCTATGCAGGATCGTATCAAAAGCTTTGCTGAAGTCCAAGTAGATCATATCGAGTGTGTTATGGGTTGTGGACCCTTGGGCCGGCTTGCGGATGATGAATGGATAGACAGAAGATCTCCACAGAGGATGTAGTGGCCGGGAGGTGGACGGAGCCAGAAGACTCGTCAGGAGCTTCACTACTGGAATCCCGAGGTGTCCCCCCCCCCCCCCCACCCGGGAGAAGCCCATGAGGACCCGAGCCGCTTGGGCTTAGGCGCGGTCTCCTAGAGATGAAAGTCCAAGAAGAAATCCAGATACCACCGAGGTGGTCGAAAGCAGCATGAAGGGATGGTCCAAGGTCAGGGCTGGAAGAGTGGTCGAAGATATGGCAGCTGAAATTCAATGCCAAGAAGTGCAAAGTCATGCATATGGGGAGTGGAAATCTGAATGAACTGTATTCGATGGGGGGGGGGGGGGGGAAGGCTGATGTGCACGGAGCAGGAGAGAGACCTAGGGGTTATAGTGTCTAATGATATGAAGTCTGCGAAACAATGCGACAAGGTGATAGCAAAAGCCAGAAGAATGCTGGGCTGCATAAAGAGAGGAATATCGAGTAAGAAAAGGGAAGTGATTATCCCCTTGTACAGGTCCTTGGTGAGGCCTCACCTGGAGTACTGTGTTCAGTTCTGGAGACCGTATCTACAAAGAGACAGAGACAAGATGGAAGCGGTACAGAGAAGGGCGACCAGAAAGGTGGAGGGTCTTCATCGGATGTCATACGAGGAGAGATTGAAGAATCTAAATATGTACACCCTGGAGGAAAGGAGGAGCAGGGGTGATATGATTCAGACCTTCAGATACTTGAAAAACTTTAACGATCCAAAGACAACGACAAACCTTTTCCGTCAGAAAAAAATCAGCAGAACCAGAGGTCACGAGCTGAGGCTCCAGGGAGGAAGACTAAGAACCAATGTCAGGAAGTATTTCTTCACGGAGAGAGTGGTGGATGCCTGGAATGCCCTTCCGGAGGAAGTGGTGAAGTCCAAAACTGTGAAGGACTTCAAAGGGGCATAGGATAAACACTGTGGATCCATCAGGTCCAGAGGACGTATATACAGAGGAGGCAGGAAAACACTGCACGGAGTGGCAGTAGCCACAGAGGCATTCACGGAGCGGGTTGCCAGTGGCCAGTGGTTGGTGTTCCACCTTCATGGAGCGGAAGGATGGAGGGCTGCCATCTCCAAATTTAAAAAAATCAAAAAACAAACAAAAAACAGGGTGGGTAAGAGTATGTAAAATTAATGGAGAGTTCATAGGCTATAGGTATTACCAATTATTAGGCTTATTCAATATTTGTTGATAGTTAATGTGGCTTACAATGCATACTTCACTTTCAATGCATATCCAGCATAGCTCTCTGCTTCAACAGCAGGGGAGAAGAAAAACTGATACTTCACGCATATCCAGCATAGCTCTCTGCTTCAAAGGCAGGGGAGAAGTAAAACTAATACTTCGCGCATATCCAGCATAACTCTCTGCTTCAACGGCAAGGGAGAAGAAAAACTGATACTTCACGCATAGCTCTCTGCTTCAACGGCAGGGGAAAAGAAAAACAACCAATAAGGGCTGAATAACATAGTCTGGGTAAACAAATAAGTATGGGTGTAGCTTGCTTGTTGCGGCAGTTACTACCCCTAACTAATCAAGCTTGATATTTCTCTTGGATGCAGCTCCATCACTGCTCTCTGCATTAATGGTGGGGGTGAAAGGGAAATAGAACCAAGGGTTGCTAAGAGCCAAGAGAAACAGATAAGTATGAGAGGAAAGAAGTGTGAAGCTTGCTGGGCAGACTGGATGGGTCGATTGGTCGTCTTCTGCCGTCATTTCTATGTTTCTATGGAAGCAGACAGAAGAATCCAGAAGACATGCCGAATCAGAAACCAGGAAGACAGACCAAAGGATCAGGAAAAAGGCTGGATCAGGAATGGAAGCTGGATCAGGGACAGAAGCTAGATCAGGGACGGAAGCTAGAACTGAAACTAGTAACTCTCCCAGAGTGAACCTCGTTGCAAGGCGAAGTTCTGAAGCAGGGACTGGGTTTAAATAACCTGCCGGCATCTGACGTCACTCCGGGGGCTGGCCGAGGTTTCCCACCACTGTCCCTTTAAATTCATAAGAACATAAGAATATGCCATACTGGGTCATACCAAGGGTCCATCAAGCCCAGCATCCTGTTACCAACAGTGGCCAATCCAGGCCATAAGAACCTGGCAAGCCCTCTTGTGCACACCTAATGGTCCGAAGTACACACTCTGAATGGTCCGAAGAATTTAGGTGCCAGGCACCTAGAAGGTAGGCTAAGGATATTCTTGGTGCTTAGCCAGACCTGGCAAGAAAACTGGTGCTGGGCAGCGACATTCGGCAAATTTCTTAGCGGTGGCAGCCATGTGCTGAAGCTTTTCTTGAATTGAGTTCCAGAGAGCGTGAAGTTGCTGTGCTGATGTTTGCGCTGCCGGGGAAGGAACCACTAATGGGAGTGGTAAAAGTAGTTTGGGCTGCTTTCCATACACCAGCTGGAAAGGAGACTTCCCTGTGGACGAATGGGTATGATTAATATATGAAAATTCAGCCTATGGTAACAGAGACACCCAATTATTCTGTTTCTCGGTTGCGAAAGTTCACAGGAAAGTCTATAAGGAATGATTGGTACATTCTGCTTGTCCATTACTCTGGGGGTGAAATGCGGAGGTGAGGTCCAACTGGATCCCAAATTGTTTTGCATAGTGCCTTCCAGTATCATGCTGTAAACCACGGACCCCTATCTGACACAATATGCAGGGGCAAGCCATGAGCTCAGAAGATGTGTTGCGTGAAGAGTTGGGCCATCTCCGGTGCGGAAGGCAGTTTGGGTAGTGGAACAAAGTGAGCCATTTTGGAGAATTGGTCCACAGTGACCCAGATGACCATCTTCCTTCTGAAATGGGTAGCTCCACTACAAAGTCTGTAGATAGATGGGTCCAGGGTTCGACTGGAAGGGGCTGTAGAAGGCCCCAAGGACGGCCTGGTAAAGGCTTCTGTTTAGCACACGTTGGGCAAGAATTGACATACATGCGACATCTTGTCCCATGCGAGGCCACCAACAGTACCAAGCTAGAAGGTCCAGAGTCTTAGTTCTTCCCGGATGTCCAGCAGTGAGGGAGTCATGTGCCTATGAAAGAACTTTTCTCCTGAGCCAATGTGGGACCACAGTCTTGCCTGCAGAGACTATATCTGTGCTTGCCACACTGACCCTTGCTGGATCTAAGATAAATTGAGGTGGATTACCCAATTCTTCAATTTCGGTGGTGCGAGACAATGCGTCAGCCCGTATATTCTTGGTTGTCGGCTTGTGGCGTAAGGAGAAGTCAAAGCGGCTGAAGAATAAGGACCAGCAGGCTTGCCTGGGGTTCAGACACTGAGCACGGCATAAGAATTCTAAATTGTTGTGATCTGTATATACTGTAATAGGGTGTTGGGCCCCCTCCAACCACTGCCTCCATTCTTTGAATGCCAATTTGATGGCTAGAAGCTCCTTGTCCCCGATACCATAGTTTCTTTCAGCTGCAGAAAACCTTCGGGAGAAGTAGGAGCATGGAAGTAATTTCCCTTTGATGGAAACCTGGCCAAGTACTGCACCCACTGCAATATCAGAAGCATCCACTTCTACAATGAAAGGTCGCTGAAGGTCTGGGTAATGTAAACAAGTGTCTAATAGGAAGGCCTCTTTCAAGTCCTCGAATGCTTGGCATGCATCCAAGGGCCATTCCTTGGTGTCCGTCCCTTTCTTCGTGAGAGCTGTGAGAGGAGCAATCTTTTGGGAGTTGTGTGGAATGAATTGCCTATAGAAGTTTGCAAACCCCAGAAAATGTTGAAGGGCTTTTATTCCCACAGGCCGAGGCCATTCTTAGATGGCGGTCACTTTGTCTGGATCCATCTGGAACCCTATAGCTGACACAATGTAGCCCAAGAAAGGGAGTGACTCCTGCTCAAACAGGCATTTCTCAAACTTGGCAAATAGTTTGTTTTCTCTCAGGATTTGTAAGACCTGTCTTTACATGTTGACGGTGGGTAACCAAATCTTTAGAGCAAATTAAGACATCATCCAGATAAACAATAACAGATGAGTGCAACATCTCCCGAAGTACCTCATTCATCAAGTTCTGGAAGACCGCTGGGGCATTACATAGCCCGAAAAGCATAACAAGGTATTCGTAGTGTCCATCACCGGTATTGAAGGCTGTCTTCCATTCATCCCTGGGATGGATTCGCACCAGGTTGTAAGCTCCACTGAGATAGAGCTTAGTGAATATTTTAGCTCCTTGTAATCGGTTGAGGAGTTCAGGAATAAGAGGTAACGGGTACCGATCTCAGTGGGTGATAGCGTTTAATCCTCTATAATCAATGCAGGGCTGCAGAGATCCATCCTTCTTTCCCACGAAGAAGAAACCCACTGCCGCGGGCGACTTGGAGGGATGAATCCGCGGGCAAGATTCTCGGTGATGTATTTTGACATAGCTTTTGTTTCCGGAAGGGACAATGGATAAACTCGCCCTCTGGGTGGAATGGTGCCAGGCAGCAATTCAATAGCACAGTCAAACGGACGATGCTGCGGTAGTATCTCCGCCTTTTCTTTGGAAAATACATCTGAAAATTCCTTTTATTGGGAAGGTAGAGCTAGCGAAGTGGTCATCAAAGTAACTCCAGATCAAGGCAGAGATGATAGGCAAGTCGAAAAGCAATTCGAACTCCAAGCTGCCACATGAAGAGTATCCCAATGGCTAACAGGGGAGTGTTTTTGGAGCTAAGGTAATCCCAGTACGATGGGATGAATGACTTTTTCTAGTACTAGGAAAGTTATCTTCTCAGTGTGTAGAACTCCGGTTCGGAGAGTTACCTGTGTTGTAGAGGCTGAGACGCACCCAGGAAGCAGAGTGCCACGAATGGAAGTAATCCAGAGTGGTGGGTTACGGGGGTGAACTGGAAGCTGGAGTTGTTGTACCAGGTTGGACAGAATAAAGTTCCCACTTTCCCCAGAGTCAATAAATGCAACTGTAGAGAAGGACCCTCCAGGGTACTCCAGGGTTACTGGAACTATACATTGAGGAGCAGGATTAACACAACCTAGGGACAGCTCCTCTGTGGCACTTAGGCTTTGGCGTTTTCCAAACGCTCTTTACACTGGGCCAGGAAGTGGCCCTTGCCGCCACAGTACAGGCAGAGGCCAAGTGTTTGCCGTCGTCTCCTCTCCTCTGGTGTCAGGAAACTATGACCCAACTGCATGGGTTCCTCAGCATGAGGCTCTGAATGAGGGTTCGATGGAGGTTGAGAGGGCATCAGGGGTCTCGAGAATCATATTAAAATGCTAAAAGGTGGGGCTTGGAAAAACCTAAGAGGAAGGAATTGAATCAAGAATGCACAATGGCATCCCCCTCGGTTTCAGTAACCTAATGCAGAGGTCATAGCAGCTCCCCAAGGCCACACACACAGTCTCGGACCATCCCTCCTTCTCTCTTCACTGCAGTAGTGAGCCACTGGGAGGACGGAGTCCAATCCGACGGAGAGGATACAAAGCCTCCAGGCTCTCAGTCTCACACACAATACTCCACACTTTTTACTCACTGGGGTAGATCTCTCTCTTGTGGACTCCATGGATGGACTCAAAAACTCAAGCACAGACAGGAGAGTGGTGTTCAAAATAAAAAGGATTTACTGAAGTTTAAAGAAAAGTATCCATGCAAGTCAGGCAAAGATTATCATCATGAAAAGCAAAATAAACACTTCCCAAATCACTTTCTCCTTGTCTATCCTTAACTTGTACCAGTATCCTTCTCCCAATATTGAAAAAGAGAAAACAGTTCCTCCAAAATGGAAAAAAAAAAGTCCCGCTTTCTTCAGCCCAAAACTCTCTCCTTCACCACTCAGCCCTCCTTGACTATTAGGTAAGCAGCAAGCCTCAAAACAACTATCTTAAAGGGGGGGCTTCCCTTCAAGGCTGGAAAAATCTCTCAAAGTAGACCTTTCTGAAAGTCCAAAAATCTCTTTACCTCTGCGCCAGGGAAACCCCTTCTTGACCAATATCCATACCTGCAGAAATGCACAAAACGCCAAAACCATTCCCTTTGGATTTCTCTCTTAATTCTGATTCCCATGGAACACTTTGTGGGTGAGAAGTAAGCCCAAGGATCCTAAATAAGTCACTAGAGGCCCCACAAAGTCCTGGGAAATAGGCCTTTTTGAGCGTGACTGACAGACTGACCAACCAAATCTAGCAAACATATTTTATTTGCAGGATAATAGAAGAAACAATTACTTAGGCGACTTGACAAAGATTTGTAGAGAAACACACACCATGTGTGATACTGATATTACTGTCAAGTCCATTATTATAGTCAGGCCTTTTAGCAGGCCATTAGGTAATGGCAGAACATTGCTATACAATAATTTTAAATATTTCTTAAGCCACATGTCTTATAGAATGTATTTTGAATTACTTTGCTTAGGGCTAGAATTACTTCATCCTCTTTCATTGTAGTGGGGTGTTAATTAGGGATGAGCAAACTAGTTTAGAACTCGATCCAAATTATATCTGAAACCAGGAGAAGGAAGTTTACTCAGATAATCAGTCAAGCTGAAGCATTGCATGAGATCTGATAAATCCAGGCCAATGGATAAGAAATTCTAGCCCAAGAGGTCATGATACAAGGCTCCTAAGGGAGAGACTCAAGCAAAAGCGCTTTTACCTATGGGAAAATGGGGCATCTGTCCTGGGCCCTGCACAGCAGGGGGTCCAATGCAGGAACACATAGGACTCTGCCCCAATTAAATACAGGATCCAGTTCAAGTCTTTAATGATGATACATAAGGCCTTACACAACATCGCACCCCTCAACCTAACATTTCAAATTCAATTACACACATCTGTGAAACCAACCAGAAGCGCCTATCAGAACAGACTAATCACACAACCGGCGAAATCCGTTCTGAGGAAACGTGCATTATCCACAGCGGGCCCTTCACTTTGGAACTCGCTCCCTCCAGACCTTCGTTTGGAACCATGCCACTCTACATTTAAAGGGAAACTTAAGACTTGGCTTTTCAAACAAGCTTTCCCCTAGAGCCAAGAACTCGAAGAAAAGTCTTTTCAAGCCCACAACAAGTTATTCAGATCTATTATTTTCTTCCTTTTTTCAATCAGAAATTTACACATGCTGACTTCAATGTAAAAACTTGTTTACTTAGTTTTTGTTCAATGTAAAACTTCTTGTTTATTCTGTTCTATGTAAACCGCTATTTGTAGCGATAGTTACTGTTCTTTGTGAACCGGGGTGATATGTATATTATACAGGAACCTCCGGTATATAAATTATTTAAATAAATAAATAAATAAATGACATCATTGGTCAGTGCCCTGAATCTCAGGTAACAGAACAGTTCTCTGCTTCCTGGTCTATCCCCTTCCCTCTTAGGCAACTGTAAGGAACAGGAGGTAAAGGGTGAGCCTGAAGTGGATAGCAGAGTAGAAAATTCAATTTTTGTCTTCATGGTTGTTTTTCTAATTAGTGGTTATTTATTCTGTATTTGGTAAGATTCTATGTTCCACCTGGAAGAATAGTAGCCTAGTTAAATAATAACACACCTAAACAGAGGTATACATAATTCTATGAGATCTTATAACAAATTCTTACAATTGTATATACAAAATCATTTATTAATATAGCAAAAACAATATTTACTTATTTAACATTATACATAACATTAAATAACATTTTTTTCATCTGTTACATTGTGGCATCACATCCCGTAAACAACCCTATAACCATCTTACACCTTAAAACCCATACAAACACACCAACACTCATACCACATTCATACATTAAAAAATCCCCACCTAAAACCCATAAATACACATATCTATCATGATAATAAATAATCGATGTATTCAAAAGTCACCAGCTCCTTGGTATCCAATATCTTCAAACCATCCTGTTCCTATTACCAGTATCCTCAATTATTCCCAACAAGGTCCCTCATTTCGCCTCAATAGGCTTCGTAATGGGATACTTCTTATCTATCTATTTATTTATTTATTTATTTATTTAACTCTTTTCTATACCGACATTCATGATACAAATCATATCATATCAGTTTATAAGGAATAAGGGGGTTATAACTTTAACAAAACC
Source organism: Rhinatrema bivittatum (assembly GCF_901001135.1). Lineage (NCBI taxonomy): Eukaryota > Metazoa > Chordata > Amphibia > Gymnophiona > Rhinatrematidae > Rhinatrema > Rhinatrema bivittatum. Next base: position 39,847,474 of record NC_042631.1, on the reverse strand, counting down.
ATTTAACAAGAAGCAAAGTTACAATAAAACAAGGTGAAATGAACTTGGGAGCTGAAGTAGCATGAAACAGAGTATAGACAAAGAAAAAGGAACTAAACAGAAGGTGGATGGGAGGTGCCTAGCTACATATATAGCGAGGTATGAATAGGTGGCACTTTTCCATGGTTCGGAGCGTTTAAGGGAAGGCTTGAAGGAATAGCCAGGTCTTGAGTTTTTTCCAAAATGTTAACAAGCAGGGTTCCAGTCTGAGGTGAGGGGGCATGTCGAGAATGCCCGTTCTTTAGTGGCTGTATGACGTGTGGCTTTGGTTGTGGGGACGTGCAGGGTTCCTTTGTACGCTTCTCTGATGTAGAGATGTGGAGTCTGAATGGAATCTGAAGGTCGAGCTGTAGCTGTTTGTGGATGGTTTTGTGGATTATGGTGAGGGACTTGTGTAAGATTCTGTAATTTATTGGAAGCCAATGCAGGTTCCGGAGGATGGGTGTGATGTGATCTCCGCGGTTGGTGTTAGTCAGGATTCTGACAGCCGCATTCTGGAGCATCTGTAGTGGTTTGGTGGTGGAGATGGGGAGACCAAATAGAAGGGTGTTGCAGTAGTCTGTCGTGGAAAAGAGCATGGTTTGGAGGACTGTCCTAAAATCATGGAAATGAAGCCTTTTTAGAACTTGTAGTTTGTAAAAGCAGTCCTTGGTTGTGTTGTTAATGGATTTCTTTAGGTTCACACGGCTGTCAAGGATTACTCCAAGGTCTCTTACATACGTGATCTGGGTATTGGGAGGGGTCTGTGGAGGTGGGTCGGTGTGGTCGGAGATGGGCGGGAGTTCGGTCTTGGCAGCGTTAAGGACCAGGTTCAGACTGGTGAGAAGGAGGTTGATGGATTGGAGGCAGTTTTCCCAGAATATGAGTGTTTTTGAAAGGGATTCTGTTATGGGGATCAGAATCTGTACGTCGTCCGCGTAGGGATAATGTATTAATTTTAGGTTTGTTAGCAACTGGCAGAGGGACAGGAGGTAAATATTGAAGAGGGTAGGAGACAGAGAGGAGCCTTGGGGTACGCCTAATGATGATTTGATGCTGGGTGATTCTTTGTTGTTGATTTTGACTTTGAAGCTTCTGTTGCTGAGGAAGGAATTGAACCATCTGTGGACAGATCCTGATAAGCCGATGTCTGAGAGGCAGTTTAGAAGGATGGAGTGGTTCACAGTATCGAACGCAGCAGAGATGTCTAGAAGAACTAGTAGGAATGAGTGCCCTTTGTCTAGGCCCATGATGATGTGATCTGTGAGGGAAATAAGGAGGGTTTCCGTGCTGAATGATTTATGGAAGCTGTATTGAGATGGGTAGAGAATTTTGTGTTCTTCCAGGTAATCTGAGAGTTGAGTATTGACCAGTTTCTCCGTGAGTTTAGCAACAAAAGGGAGATTAGAGATAGGGCGGAAATTGGAGAGTTCTCTTGTGTCTAGGTTAAGTTTCTTCAGAAGGGGTTTGAGGGAAGCAGTTTTTAGCGTGTCTGGGTAGATTTCTTGTGATAAGGAGCAGTTTATGATGTTGGCCAGAGGTCTGGAGATGGTGTCTGGAAAAAGTAACAGTAGTTTTGTTGGAATGTGGTCTGATGGGTGGCTGGATGGTTTCAGTCTCTTTAGTAGGGACTCGATCTCCAGGGAGGATGTGGGTTCGAAGGTGTCGAGGTTGGCTCCAGTGGAAGATGGGGTGGTGGAAGTTAGCGGAGGAGAGGTTGCGTTGGTGGGGAGGAGTGCTAGTGTGTTTGAGATTTTTTTTCTGAAAGAAGGTTGCGAGTTCGTTAGCCTTGACTTGTGCATGCTCATCAGGGATAGCCGGGGCGGTGGTTTTTGTGAGTTGGGAAACATAGGTGAACAGGGCCCTGGCATCGAATTGGAGGTCATGAATTCTCTTGGCGTAGAAGTCTCTCTTTGTCCATAGGATGGAGCTCCTGTAGCGGTGGAGGGTGCATTTATAATCTGACAGTGTAGTAATGCAGGGGGCCCTGCGCCATTTGCATTCCTTGTGTCTGAGGTCTTGCTTCATCTGCTTGAGTTCAGAGGAGAACCAAGGTTGTTTTCTTTTTATAGCCGGGTAGATTATTTTGACTGCTGGGAGGCATAGTTTATTAGCTATTAATTCTGTGATATTGTGCCAGGTTAGTAGGGCTGAGTTGGGGTTGGTTACATCCAAGTTAGTGAGTTCTTTGGATAGTTGTTCGCTGAGCACATTGGACGCGCATGTCTTCCTGAAGTGGATGGTAGGATGGGGCTATGGGGAGTTCGGGCATTCTTTGGTCATGAGGGTAGTGGATACCAGTGAGTGGTCCGACCAAGGGACTGGGATGCAGTCCGGAGCGGTAGGGTATGATAGGCTGGAGTTTATTAAGATGAGGTCAAGCGTATGTCCCGCTTTGTGGGTAGGTTTGTCGATGATTTGTTCAAAGCCCATAGCACTGAGAGTGGTGAGGAAGGCTTCGCAATTGGAGGAGGGTAGCGTGGAGTCGACATGGAGGTTGGAGTCCCCCAGGATCATAGCTGGGGAGTCCGAGTTTATGTGTTTCACTATGGCTTCTATGAGGGGAGAGGCATCAGCGTCTAGAAGTCCTGGTGGGGCATATACTAGTAGAATTTGAAGCTGATTAGATTTAAATAGACCTAGTTCAAGTTTGGTGGAATTCCTGACTGGTTGTGAGGTGAGCCTGAGCTCTTTTTTGGTTGCTGAAAGAAGGCCACCTCCTCTGTTTTTTTTTGTCTGGGAATTGAGAAGATGTCATATAGGTGTGTAGGTAGTTGATTTATCAGGGCTATGTCTGAGTTTTTGAGCCAGGTTTCCATGATGGCACAGATGTCTGGCTTTGAATCCAGGAGATAGTCATTGAGGATGTGTGTTTTCTTTGTAAGTGACTGTGCGTTGAAGAGGGTTAGAGAGAATATCATGAGCCCTAATAGCTGAGTGAGGGGGGAGGTCATGATTGGAATGAGAGATCTGGATGGATGGCTCGGGAATTTCTGTAATGACTTTATGCGCATATGGTGGCAATGATATAGGATGGGGATAGGGTAGGTTAGCATCGTTGCTTCTCAAGGTGCGCAGTCAGAGATGTTTGTCTGGAAGGAGGCGCCGTTCCAGGTGCTGGTAGGCTGCTAGAGTTCAGAAGTTGCTTTGTCTTATGCCTGTGCTTATGCTTATCGCGCTGGGAAAAAAAGATCAGACTTTCAATGTCTGTGAGTTTGGGGGAGGTATGAGGCGGCTGAGATCTAGTTGGGTATAGCTCAGGTTGGGGGAGCTATGAGTTCAAGTTTGGGCAGGGGTGCCACTAGCAGTCCATTTTGGCACTGGTTCACACGAAGGGGCGCACAAAGGGGCAGGTCCCTTTGTCGCGCTCCTTAGGCGCGCGCCTGGCATCGCGCGACACCTAATGTCATCGGGCCCTTTAAAGGGGCTCTGTAGGCGTGTAGACTGACATCGATGGAGGTGGGTGGGCTTCTGTTTTTTATCTGGGCCGGTTTGGGGCTCTGGGGCCGGTAAGGGGCGTGGGCTGCCTGCCTCGCGTGCGGCCAAGGTCCCGTCTGCCTCCCCTGACCCCGAGGGTCAGTGCCAATTGCGTGGGGAGGAGGGCCGGCCGAGAAATAGCCGACTTAGCACCGTCGGGCCCTTTAAAGGGGCTCTGTAGGCACGTAGACTGACATTGATGGAGGTGGGTGGGCTTACCGCACTTCTGTTTTTTATCTGTGCCAGTTAGGGGCTCCGGGGCCAGTAAGGGGCGTGGGCTGCCTGCCTCGTGTGTGGCCAAGGTCCTCTCTGCCTCCCCTGACCCCGATGGGGGTCACATCAAGGCTGAAGCTAACATTTTAAACTCCAGTAAATCAGGTTCTAGTCTTTCAATAGGCTCCACTTTGATGTATACTGCCCTAGCGCTTTTCTTCAAGTCAGAGCGCGGCAAATCTACTCAACAATCTGGACTCCTCCATACTATAAATTTAAAAATATAAAAAATACAAAAAACTACAAAGTTACCATGTTCAATATAATACCAATGTCCCCCCTTTTATTAATATATTTATACTAAATAAATTATACAAAAACTTACATAAAAGGAACTACTCCGGGTACTTCTTTGTTTGAACCAGCAGCCAAGTTCATTGACTAGTTGCTTCAGCCTCTGCTACGAAAGATCACTTCGTATGTTCAAGATTCCGTTTATTTCATTAATAAAATTAAATCCATCACTAATGTGGAGACTTCGTGGTTGTTAGTGACTGCAGCTATAACATCATTATATACCAATATTCCTCAGTCTAGTGCCCTTGATATTATTGAACACGCTTTGGATACATTGGAAATGCCACAGTGGAAGAGGGATTTTATTATGCAATTAACTGAGATTGTTATTACCCAATTTTATTTTGTTTGTCAGGGCAGTTTCTCTAAACAGATTAAGGGTATTCCCATGGGGTCCCTGATGGCACCGTCTGTGGCATGTCTATACATGGCTTCTATTGAAGAAAAATGTATATATCGGTCACCTACATTCAGATATGTCATTTTTTTGTGTAGGTATATAGATGACCTATTTTGGGATTGGTCAGGCTCTTTAAAACAATTAGTAGTTTTTTTGAGTAGATGAATACAGTAGATAGAAATTTGACTTTTACTATGCAATATCATATTTCCAAGCTTCCTATTGGGCAATTTCTTAGATATCAGCGTATTTGTTCCACTGTTAGTGAATATAAGGTCCGGGCTAAACAACTTGTGGAGAAATCTGAAGCTCAGGGATATCGCCGTAAATGTGTTAAACATGCATATAAAAGAGGACTTTATGAAAATAGGGACAACTTGTTGATTTCCACTGAGCGGACATCAATTGATTGATTGATTGCGTAATATGTAGTTTTCCTTATTCATCCAAAGCTTTTTAGATTAAACATATTATTTTGAGGTATTGATCCATTTTGAATTAATTACCAGGTTTGTCTGAATGACCGATATTCACTATGAAGAACGGCAGGAATTTGAAGAATCTCCTTACTCACTTATCTAATAAGGATGAGATGAGGTTGGAGGAGCAGGGACAATTCAGATGTGCAGGGTGCTCAGTATGCCCAAATGTCCTGAATATTCATACATTCATTCATCCTCATATGAAATATCCTTATAAACATGTCATTTCATGTGCCGTTCTGCAGGGGTAGTATATGTCATAGTATGCCCCTGTAATCTTCAATATATTGGACATACTACCCATGAGATCAGATTTAGAATTACTGAACATAAAAGTTGTTTACGTACAAACAAAGTAGGAGCTCCATTAGTTGATCATTGGCATGATTTTTCTCATCAGATTGAGGATTTAAAGTTTTGTGTATTGAGCCAGAGGATGGACAGATATCATCATGGTAGGTGTCAACAGTTGTGGAGGTTGGAACAGCAATTTATATTTAAATGGAATACTATAGCCCCTAATGGCTTAAATAAAGATGTAGAATGGGAGGCAATTTATTGATCTGATATATAGGTCAGTTATGGCTGTTCTTATGTTAATATCGTTGAAATTTGGGAGGAGTTGTTTTTAGGAGAGTTGGATTGGGGTGGGTATGTGGTGATTTTTGATAGGTATTTATTTTATTTATTTAACAGCTTTTTTTATACCGGTATTTGTGTGAACATCATATTGGATTACATCAAACTGAGGTTGGAAAATTACATAGAACAAGGGAAGGGAGAACTGGGGCAGGGAGGGGCTAAATAGCTGGAAGAGGAAAGGCAGAAAGGAGAGTAAGTTATTAACAATAATATATTGTTACATGGAAGTAAAAAAACAATGCAAGGAAGTTAACGTGATTATATCAATACTTACAGGTCGATACAGTAAAGTGTGCTCCGTCGGAGCGCACTGTCAGCCTGCTCTGGACGCGTGTTTTCCCTTACCCCTTATTCAGTAAGGGGAGGAAAACACGCGGCCCACCTGCGGCACCTAATAGCGCCCTCAACATGCAAATGCATGTTGATGGCCCTATTAGGTATGCGTGCGGGATCCAGTAAGTAAAATGTGCAGCCAAGCCGCACATTTTACTCTAAGAAATTAGCGCCGACCCAAAGGTCGGCGCTAATTTCTTCCGGCGCCAGGAAAGTGCACAGAAAAGCAGTAAAAACTGCTTTTCTGTGCACCCTCCGACTTAATATCATAGCGATAGTAAGTGGGAGGTCCCCAAAAGTAAAAAAAAGTAAAAAAAAAAAAATAAATAAATTTGAATTCGGCCCGCAGCTGTCGGGCCGAAAACCGGACGCTCAATTTTGCTGTCAGCGGGCTCGAGAACAGACGCCGGCAAAATTGAGCGTCGGCTGTCAAACCCGCTGACAGCCGCCGCTCCAGGCCAAAAGGAGGCGCTAGGGACGCGCTAGTGTCCCTAGCGCCTCCTTTTCCTCGTTTGCACCGCGTCACCTCATTTGCATACTGGATCGCTCGCACCGGCGAAGGGCCGGTGCGTGCGCCGGGAGAGCGGGCGTTCGTCCGCTCTCCCGCGGTTTTACAGTATCGATCCGTTAGTTAGGTCAGGAAAAAACAACAATTAAATGAATGAGGGAGTATTGGGAATTACATGGGAGCAGGTTTCAACAATATATATTGTAGCGAGGTAAGTGTCAAATCAGTGTCATATCACTGGGGGGGGGCAAAACTTGGTTGGGGGGGGTCTATTTTGGGTATGCCTGTTTAGCCAGGTCTTTAATTTTTTCTTTAAATTTTAGAGCAGGATTCAAGACGGAGGCTTACAGGTAGTTTATTCCCGTGGATGGGGCCTGCAATAGACAGGGCTCTATCTCTTATGGAGGATAGTGTGCTTTTTTGAGGGAGGGTATATGGAGCATACCATTGTGGTTGGTTCGAGTGGGACAGCTGGATTGTGTGTGATGGAAAGGTTCATCAAGCCAGTTTGAATTATGTGAGTAAATGGATTTGTGGATAATGGTCAAGGTTTTGAAGAGGATGCGAAAGGGAATGGGGAGCCAGTGTAGGTCTTTAAGGATGGGGGTAATGTGGTCGCATTTGCATGCCTGGGTGATGATTCTTGCTACAGCATTGGTAAATGTGTAATAAAATGTTGATAAATGTTGGTAAAAGGTAGTTGGTAAATGTGTGTTAACATTGGCAGTGTTTGTGATTGGTGTCTTAGAAGGGTGATGAACAGTTTTTATTGGGCAGGGAAGGTTTTTAAAGATGGCCGCTGGGGTACTGAAATTAGTCAGACATTGGCATCTGTGTAGACTAAGGGCACGGTACGCTGTATGCTATTCAAGCCCAGATTGTGAGGTAAGATGTTGGAATTTATTATTGAAAGAGGACTGTTATAGTTGGCATTATATGTTTTGAACATCTAGATTTGTTTGTTTTTGTAGGTTATATTTGCCGTGTATTGACATGAAGAGAAATAACAGTACCATAATCATTAAAATGGTGTTTTTGACCAAGATTAGAAGCTGATTTGTGGGTATTTAATTTTTTGATTTATTGTGTTATGCTATTTTTTATTGTGAATTATATGTTGTGGCTTGGATAAGGGAATACGGTAATGTTTAATTTATGTTTCAGTCACAGGGAGTGTTTAATGGGAGACACATTGAGTTGTGGCTGCACCCAGAGTAGTTCCTTTTATGTTCATTTTTGTATAATTTATTTAGTATAAATATATTAAAAAAAAAGGGGGGGGGGATATTGGTATTATATTGAACATGGTAACTTTGGAATATTTTGTATTTTTTATATTTTTAAATTTATAGTGTAGAGGAGTCCAGATCATGAGGAGATATGCTGCGTGCTGACTTGAAGAAAAGTGACAAGTCAGCACGCAGCAAATCTCCTCATGATCTGGACCTCAAAGTGGAGCCATTGAGAGACTAGAAACTGATTTACTGGAGTTGAAAATATGTTAGCTACGACCCTGATGTGAATTAGATAAGAAGTATCCCCTGATGAAGCCTACTGAGGCGAAACAAGGGACCTTGTTGGGATTAATTGAGGATACTGGAAATAGGAACAGGATGGTTTGAAGATATTGGATACCAAGGAGCTGGTGACTTTTGAATACATCAATTATTTATTATCATGATAGATATGTGTATTTGTGGGTTTTAGGTGGGGATTTTTTAATGTATGAATGGTGGTGTGTTTGTATGGGTTTTAAGGTGTAAGATGGTTATAGGGTTGTTTACGGGATGTGATGCCACAATAAAACAAATGAAAAAAATGTGTTAACATTTAATATGATATGTATATTGTTAAATAAGTAAATATTATTTTTGCTATATTAATAAATGATTTTGTATATAAAATTGTAAGACTTTATTATAAGACAAAGTCTGTTTAGGTGTGTTATTGTTCAAAAATCACAGAGGGTATTAATTACTCCTGACTGTTGTACCATTTAGGGTAGCCTAGTTAAAGCAATAGGCTGATAACAAAGGAAACCACAGTTCAGATCTTGGTGATGTCCTTCCATTGCCTAGGGTCTGATGTAATAAAACTATACATGCTATTTATTGGCATGGATTTTTGTTACATTTAAAAAAATGTGTTAAAGCAAGATGCAGTAACCTAATGGCATGCAAACGGCCATGAATAATAATTAAAAAAAAAAAGCTGAATGGAAAACAGTGTTAAAAAATGTAAGTAAAGTAAAAAATCCACACTAAACACGAAGTAATACAGAAAAGTGCAGTAATGCTAGAAACGTCTGCATATTATCCCTTATGGTTGGAAAATGTGGAATTGTGCTGAAAGCTGGGATGCATAGTGCCAAAACGCATACTATTCTGCTGATGGAGCCTGCCCCAGAGAGCTCACACTTTGATTTTACTTGCTATACCCTGATAAAATGGCCTTGCATGCAAGATTATACACTAGTCTCACATGTGAAGTCATTTTGGCTGGGTATGACAAAATCACAGTGCAAGCTCTCTGGGGAAGGTACATTCATCAGAATAGCATGCACTTTTGGCACTGCACATCCCAGCTTGTGGCACCAAGTGCATTCTATTTGCTGTAGATGCCAATGAACTGGCTAGCTTTTTTGATAACAAAATAAAAACTCTTCATGATTCTTCGGACGTTAATCACGCTACCTTAGCAATTCTCTCTGGGAAAACAAAAAAATCTAGGCAGATCAGGGGAATTTTAAAGCTCTGAGCTAACAGGGGTGGGGGAGGGAGTTTATTAAACTAGGGGGGTTTAGACGTCCCATCCCTTATTTGGGCAAACTGGGAACAAACTGGGAAAATGGTCCATGGCATCAGCACGCATGGCTATTAAAATTCTCCCCACACAATAGCAGCGGCATTTGTGCGCACAGACGCGAGTCCACTTAAAATTGCGCACAGTCAGGCTATTTTGTAACATGCGTGTATATGTGTGCATACGTTATAAAAATGGCCGCGTCCCCTCGGTGCGGGCCGATGAATGTGCGCACATGTTACCGTCCCTGTGTGTACTTTCAGAGCAGAAATATACAGTATTTTACAAATTACACAGCTCTTGCTTCACAGTTTATGAAATACTAGTATTAATCTCTGTGTGCCTGCTTACACAAGCAAATCCTGTACCATGGATAAGTTTGAAAATTAGGCTCTAGGTGCGCTTGCACCATGGAACGATACAGAGGTGTTACGATATCTTCCTTTTTGTTTCCTCCAGTCCCTATTAAAAAGCACCAGACCCAGTACAGGACCCTGAGCACTCCATTAGTTACCGTCCTCCACTGAGAAGACTGACCATTCAGTCCTACGTGCTGTTGGAAGTGTGAAGGAGTGGTGAGGTGGTTAGAGCAGGGGGCTGTGAAGGATGGAAGCCAGGGTTCTAAAGCTACTGATGCTCTGTGTGACCTTCACCCTCCCCTACCTCAGGTACAAATGCAGGGCCCTAGTTTGCTAAGATTTCTTCCCATTCTGGGGTAGATTTTCAAAGGGATACGTGCGTACCCCCCGAAAACCTACCCCAAACCCCCCCTGCTCCTCCACACTATCTCTCTCCATCCTCAGCTTGACTCCTTCCTCCCAGCTCGTCACCCACAGTCCATCTCCCCCACTCTCTTCTCTGCCTAACCCATTTTCCCTCCACACCCTCTTCCCCCTGCTCATCTCACCCAATCCTATCCTCCCAACGTACTCTCTCCTAGCTGATTTCTCCCCTAATGTGTTAATCCCCCCTTCACCTTCTCCAGAGGCTTACTGGCAGCAGTGCCACCAGAACAGCTGTTCTGTTTTTTTCTGGCACCACGTAGCTCTCTGTAGATTTGAGCCATGTGGTACCCAAACTCTGGAGTTTAGGCACTGCATGGCTTAAATTCATGGAGAGCTGCACAGTGCCAGAAAAAAAAAACCAAAACAGAACAGCTGTTCTGGAGGCAACACCTGTTACAAGTCTCCCGAGAAGGTAGGTCAATGTTGATTGGGGAAGAGAGTTAGGGAGCCACACTGAGAGTCGTGGAGAGCCACCACTGGCTTCCAGGCCTTGCAATAAAGAACACTACAATTGGGGGGCAGTGGTTCTCAACCCAGTCCTGGAGATACACCCAGCCAGTCTGGTTTTCAGATACATGCATGCAAATCTATCTTATGCATATTCATTGTGGATATTCTGCTTTAGAGGACTGGGGGCCTCTGAATATACTTGGATAAAGTTACCAAGATAAAGGTATTCAGGCAACTTTGCTGCTGGCCAGTTTACTGAATATTGATGAGAAAAAACCCACTAGCACCCAGCAGCTGAGCCCCCCTCTACCCATGCAGTCTAAATATACAGCTGAGAGCTGTACTGTCATTTAATATTTATTCACTTCAATGGCCGCTGAATGGGGCTTTGTCCTTTTACTGACAGCTCTCAGTGAATGGACCAATCAGCACCCAGTAAAGTGAATAAATGAATATTAAATGGCAGTGCAGTGCTCTGCTGTACCAGTGTTTACTATTCAAGCAGGCAGGAAAAAGCCTCTCCTGTTCCCCCTGGCTTACACAGAGATGATGGGGTGGGGGTGGAGATTTTGGGGTGAGAGGGGGCCCACTCAGCCACTATATTTGGACAGGGGTTGAGAGGGGAGCTCACCCAGCCCACTACAAATTGTTACTTATGGGCATGTTTTGTTTTTGAGGGTTTTTTTGTGCCGTTATCTGGTTAACTTTAGGAATGCTTTTTCCTGACCGGAGTTAGCTGGAAAACTTTCCCAGGCTAGGACTGATAATGAGCCCTAGCTGGGTAAATTTAAAGCATACCCCAGAACACCCCCACTTTGCTCCTTTTTTTATCCAGCTAAGTTTTAACTAGGGATGTGCAGAGGGACGCCATACGTTGCATTCGGGATTCATATTCGTCGGGGGGCAGATACGTTACATTTGGCAAGGGGGCCCTCGATACGTTCATGCGTTAATTCTTAATAGTTTCCTGGCTAAAATTGAATTAACTACATCCCCCCCACCCTCCTAACCCCCCAATGGATGGCCGGTGCCATCTTGTGCTCCTACCATGTGACAGGGGCTGACCAATGGCACCGGTAGCCCCTGTGACATAGTAAGGTCAAAGGCTATCGGCACCATTTTGAATACCGGCAGCCGAGGGTGTGAGTGCAGGAGATGGCTCCCGGACCCCCCGCTGGACCACCAGGGAGTTTTGGTAAGTCTTGGGGGGGGGGGTCAGGAGGGTGGGTGGTTTGTTTAAATTCGCTCCTTTAGACGGCCAAATAATTTGGCAAAGATTTGTTGTATTCGTGGGGAATCGCAATACGTTTCGCTTCCCCACGAACACAACGAATATGGCCCTATACATTGTGGATTACCAATACGTAGGAAACAAATGCACACCTCTAGTTTTAACCATGTAATGCAACTCCACACCTAATTGGTTCAAATCATACCTCTCAGACAGATCCTATAAAGTCAAAATGAACTCATCAGAATCCAAACCAATTCCCCTTCCACACAGCATCCCTCAAGGCTCCTCCTCTCATCCACCCTTCTTCAATATTTACATCCTCCCCCTCTGCACCCTCCTATCCGAACTAAGACTAGCAAATTACATATAAGCAGATGATGTTCAAATCCTGCTCACACTGAATGATACTCTGGAAACCACCGTAAAACTCTGGAACACACACATGCAAAAGATAACCCAACTACTCTCACAAATGTCACTCTCCCTCAACTATAAAAAAAACCGAGATTATACACACAGAAAAAAACAATTACACCACATTAAGCACGCAAAACTGCACAGCACCTGAAACAAAGAAGCTAATAGTTTCCACAGCCAAAGACCTTGGCATTACCCTCGACGACGACGAACTACAAAAAGCATATTAACACAATATTACGAGATGGATTCTTCAAACTACAAATCCTAAAGACAATCAAACCTCTACTATACACACATGACTTCCGAACGGTCCTCCAAGTACTGTTATTCTCCAAATATTGTAACGCCCTCCTGCTTGGCCTCCCGAAAACCACTCTCAGACTGCTGCAGCTACTCCAAAATGCAGCAGCAAGACTACTCACAAACAGCAGAAGATCGGACCACATCTCACCTATCCTCAAAAACCTACATTAGTTACCCATTCAATTCAGAATACACTATAAAGTCTTCACCCTCATCCACAAAGCTCTCTACACCGACAAGTTTAACTGGATAAACACATCCTTCTACTTCTGCAGTCCAAAAGGAACCTCCGCTCCAACAACACTGGCCTCATCCCAATCCCCTCTCCAAAAATAATCCACCTGACCACAATAAGAGAGCACCCTCTGTCTGTGGCCGGACCCTCTCTCTGGAATAACTTACCATTACATCTAAGGCTAGAAACAACAATGCAAACCTTCAAAACAAAACTTAAAACATGGCTTTTCCAAAAAGCTTTCACAACAACCACCTAATGCCCCTGCCGATGCTACCATGCGAAAAGACACTAGATAAGGACATATAAGTTACATCTCAATATTCACGTTATTAATGATAAGACACTCAACAAGACGTATTGTCGTAAATGACCCATACAACATCCTTTCCAAAGACTCTACGTAGGACATACTGCCGTCACTGTTTCAGGTTTAATCTCCTAGTAAGAGTTTAATAATGTGTAAAGTTACAATGTTAAATAAAAGTTAATTACAATGTTAAATAAGAATTATTTACAATGTTAAATAAGACTATATTGATGTTATAATGTAAAACAGGAAGCCCCTACTTCTTGAATACAGTTACAATGTAAACCGATGTGATATTCCAAATTGAACACCGGTATATAAAAACGAATAAATAAATAAATAATGACTTACATGGCTAAAACTTAACCATTCAGCAGGAAGAGACATTCAAAATTTGGGATCTACATGAATAAGTCCCAAATTAGCTGGACAAACCCCTCTGAATACATTCATTTACATTTTTATAGAGAATTATTCTGTGAAATACATCATAAAAATATCAGATTTGCTCTTGCTTATCAATATCAATAATCGAAATGTGACCTCCTAAAGCACACTCATTCATAAAGAAAAATGTGAATTCAACCAGGGATCATCTGCTAGTGACCTACAGTCCAGAAAACAGATTAGGGTCAATGTTCAGTCTACTAAAATGTACATCTCTAAATTTAGGAAGATTTTCAGCCAAACTAAGGATCTACATTTTTGAGTGAAAATTCACCTAAATTAGGACCCTAAATTTAGACCTGCAATTCATTTGCTTAAGTTTAGGTCCCTAAATTAGATGCCTTAAACACCTAAATTTTCCCAACCCTAAACACCCCCATAGCCACCCACATTTTAAATTTAGTAAACTAAATGTAGTTACTCAGCCATACTCAAATTTCAAGAGAGTAAGTTTAGATGCCTAACTCCCAAAGATTGAAAATGGATCCTAGTTTGTAATAGTGATCTTTGAATGCAAAATGATGCCTCATATAGAACAGTGTATTGAATCCCTGGTAATATCTAACCAGACAAGGGTCATCTCTGCATTCAACAGCAAAGAGTATATTTAAAGGGGAAAAAAACCATGCACTAGAAGCCGGAGCATAAATGGTTGGCAAAGAGACTCCTTGTATTACATGAAATCCTCTGGAATCTTTTCTTACCAACTCAAACAATTCTTGTCTGAAAACACCCTCTCTCCTTGCATGTAGTAGTGTCCTTCATCGTCATAACAGCCACACTGAGCTACACACTTCATTTCCTCCTCAGCAAAATAGGGCTTGTCTGCTGGACAGCTTGGATAACAACCTAGCACAAGGTAGAGGAGAAAAAAGGTTCATCGAATGGTACAGAGCATTCCATTTACTGCAAAAGTCAAGAACTAAAGTATGGGGGAGACCTATATGCTGCAACCAGAGCTGTTAACCATGAACATCTAAGTTTAACATCCTTTCATGTCATTAATGCAAGGGCTATTGAGGTTCCTTCTTCAGCTGTCCCAATGCAGTAGGACGATAGATTTGGCAGATAAGAAAAAAGAATGACAACTAAAAACAGTGATGTTGACACAGAACCTACACAACACCAAACTTTGGAAAACCTTGGATCAAAAAACTGTATGGTGTCCCCTGTGACGAGCATATAGAGAGCACAGAGGAAATGATGCAATGTGTCACATGATTGAGGGAAGGAAAGGGAAGCTGCAGGACACTGTAAAATGACTGTGTTTGTTGTTTTTGAATGTTCATATGAAGAATAAGAAGCCAATTCTATTGAAGTCTGTCATCTCTAACCTGTTCCTCGAGCTCAGAACTGGTCCATGGTAATTCCTTAGAATATAACAGCTTGAAAAACAGAGAATCAAATGCAGGAGGAGAGAAAAAAAAATGCCTTTAGTTTGGATTTGAGAACTGAGAAAATGAGTTGCGTCACTACCTATAGACTCCAATTTTCTCCAGAACCAAATATGACTATTAGAACTGCATTACAGGATGTACTAACTAAAGTGATAACAAGGGGCTCTGTCTGTGTTAAGCAAACAAACTTTTGGCCCAACTTTCAAAACTTCCACAGATTACAATTTAAGCACATACCGTAAGTGGATGCATGGAGATTTTTGCAAGTATTTTACAAACTGTATGGGGAACAGCACAAACTGTATTTCCGCCCAAAATTACATGCATATATTTCCAATGCTAGAAAATGCTTACTTTTTCTACCTATTTTATAAATGTATGTGCATATACTGTAGGTGTGTAAAAATATATAAGATGTCTGTCTAATAACCCTGATTTAAATGTGGAGGCAGGTAGTTTCTAAAGTATGCGCATATACCATTCTGAAAATACTTGCCCGTGTCCTCTTACTCACCAGTTTGTCAATACCTCCACCAGTTCATAAAATCCTTCTCCAGTTCACCTCATAGACTCTCTAGCATTTCACCTTGATACCCCACCAGTTCACCCAGACCTCCCACCCAAAAACTACAGAAAAAAGACAAGTCCAGTTTCAATTGTGAGAGTCCATTAGCAGGTGTAAAAATGTTCAGACAAGTCCAGTAATGAATTCACTTATACCTCTTACAAAATAGTAACTTGCACACATGGAATGCCTCTAGAACTTCCTCTTTTTTCAGCAGTACCAAAAGGTAATACTCCCGAAGAGTATTTATCACATGCTTTAAAAACCTAAAGCATACACATTGAATAAGCTTTGAGAAAAGTTGGGCACAAAACAATGATTTTCAATTCTCTCCCTGAATCTCCTTGAGAGTGACTTGAACACCCCTTTATAGGTTCAATAGTACACACTTGGAAAAAATGTGTTACACAGAATGGCTCTCTCTTCCATTCCTTCCCCTCTGTCCCATTTGTGGGGTAACTGACCTACCGGCACACTTTACAAGGTGTAACTTCTTTTTTTTTTAGAATGATCATTGATTTGGGGCAATTATTTGGGAAGAGCAAGTTTATGTCTCTTAGAGATTTTAATATAGCTTACAAGATATCAAATACTCCAATATTTCAGTACTTGCAACTGAAAGGGTTATTTACAAAGGCCCCATTTAGGAATCTGGTGAAACGGAGTGGGAACCCTTGGCTGTGGCTTGGTTGATGCAGCCTGGAAGGCAAACCCATTAGGCCCATGCCGACAGCTGGTGGACACGCTCTGACTGAAATGAAATCTGGACCACCTGTAGTACCACCCCCATTCCCCACAGGTTGAGCCCTTGGATTCCAGTGGCCGGCAGGGCTTAAGCGAGTATCCCATCGAGAGCAGTCAGGCAGGGTCTGGTGGCAGACCGAAGTCCAGGCAGGCAGCAGATGGGTGGTAGTGCAGTACAGGCAGTGGTCAGGGCAGGTGGAGATCAAGAAGTGTAGTCAGAATCCAAGGCGAGAACCAAAAGGCAGAGACAAAAGAGACACTGACCGTCAGACAGGGAGAAAACTGAAACAAGGCAGCAAGAGACAAGGCAGGAGACACAGCAGAAACTGGAACAGGAAAAAGGCAAGCAGGAACACGGAGCAACACGCACCTCACAGCACAGCAGAAGACTCGTAGCTGAGGCACAGACTAAGGACATGATGGGATTTTAAATGCCCTAGCGTGCTGATGTCATCTGGAGGCATCGTGACCTTGGTTCCCACCGCAGGGTCTCCTTAGGTTGATGCACATTACACGTGCCTGCCTGTCTAGAGGCAAGGAGCTAAATGACTGTATCCATACTGCAGAAAGTTGAGGAAAATACCAGCCGTTTGCAGAGAGTCAGCCCAACGATACATCTGGGAGTAGAAGTTTAACAGCCTTTGAAAACAGATACCTTTTCTAACAATGGTCTAATTTCTGAAATAATCAGATTCCTAATATTTATTTATTTATGTTTAATTTTTATATACCGATGTTCCTGTAAAGAATACATATCGCACCGGTTTACAAGGAACTGAACAGTCGCCTCCAGGGCGGAAATACATTAAAACAGTCGCCTCAAGGCAGAATACATTAACACAAGTATACAGGAAAACTATTAAAAGAGAATAGAAGGAATGGGTGACCCTCTGAAGAGAGTTAAACGCTTATGGGCAAAAGATATTGGCCATGAGGTTCCTGGTAACGATTGGTCTAAAGTTTTTCTGAGAATAAATAAGGGCAATTCCCTATATTTAACCACCCAAGAAAATGGTTACAAATTGTTGTACCACTGGTACTACGTACCTGATATTTATCTAAAATTGATTGCCTTCCTAATGATAGATGTTGACAGGATCATGCAGAAAAAGTTTCATTTTTTCACATTTGGTAGTCTTGCCCAGTTATTCAGATATATAATAAATTATCTCTTGGATCTACCATACTTCTGGAATCCAGCTACCTTTAGATTCTACTGTTGTCCTTGGCCTACCATCTGAGGGAATATTAGTCACCAAAAGAGGTGAGATTAAACTAATCATCCATATTTTGGTAGGAGTAAGGCATGATATAGTCTGCCACTTGAGATCATCTACAGCTCCTTCAGTGGCTTCCTGCTTGCATTTGTTATGGGGAGTATATACTATGGAAATCATAACATTTTATGTTAGGGATTTCTATTATGATGTTCCAAAAGAATTGGAATCTCTTAGATCAAAAATGGCTTCATTATTTACTGTCATGCATGATTGTGACAGTAGTTGATATTGTAGAGAGAAGGGAATGCCTAATAATACCTTAGGGACTATATTTATATATATGTGCTGAGAAATGGCCTGTTTGGTTCTTGAGATATATTAGTACTTATATGTATTATTCCTAATTCAATCCAGGTTTCATCTCTATAAACTCCTTCCATAGATCTGTTTTACCAGTTTCACATACCTTTTACTAGTCTAATTATTGTGTTTTTTTCTTTTTGCATAGAATTGGGTTTTTTTGTGTTTGCTGACTTTTTGTACTTTCATACTGACTGATTTTAAAAGGAACATGCGTGCATCCATAAAAGCACATATCTGCCCTCAAGCCCTAAAAACGTGAGATCTTCAGACTTGCTCATCAGGACCAGCAATAATGTTATGCGAATAACAAGCTGACGTGTGCCATGGTCAGCTTT
This sequence comes from Rhinatrema bivittatum, assembly GCF_901001135.1. Lineage (NCBI taxonomy): Eukaryota > Metazoa > Chordata > Amphibia > Gymnophiona > Rhinatrematidae > Rhinatrema > Rhinatrema bivittatum. The sequence continues at coordinate 39,829,434 of NC_042631.1, read as the reverse complement.
ATTATAATATGGACTTATCACATAAGTCTTGGCCCTGCCCATTCCCTGCCCCCTTCTGCTTGACACATGTATGGGTATGTACATGTGTACTTCACGGCTTCTTAAAATTCACATTGCTCGCATGCAGCCTGCATATTCACGAATGTAGCAATCTTTGTACAAGCAACGCTTTTAAAATCTACCTCATAGTCTATCAATAAAGTATTCTTCAGTTTAAAAAAATGTATGCAAAATATTGCAAGTATGCACGTACTCTCAAGGTTTATAAATAGCATATAAATGAGTACCTGCTATATACGTGCATATATGCTATTTTTATAGGTGAAACCCCTTCGAAAATTCACTCCTAATATTCTAATAGCATACCTGTTGAGAATAAGGACATGACCTCTATGCAGCCCCAGCCTTGAGATGACTCGCCGTCCACACCCGTGCACTCGGCACAGGCCTATCGGGGCCAGGGTGCCTGCCGCGACCTACCCTTCTCGCCAGCTTCGACGCATGCTGCCTCTGAGGACCGCCCAATGCCGCCGCATCATCACGGTGAGACGCGGCCCTTTAAATCTAGACGCGCGCCCCTTTGTGTCTCCCCATTGTACCCCAGAACTGACAAAAAGCCCAGCTTCGACGAGATGTCAGCGCAATTGGACACATCCCACCACTAACTCTAATTATTTTTAACTAAAGTTCTTGGCCATCTACTCTGACTTTCTACCCTCGTTAACCAAGGCCAAGAGCTCTCGTAGTGTTTTCTGCCGCATCAACATAGAAACATTGAAATGACGGCAGAAGAAGACCAATCGGCCCATCCAGTCTGCCCAGCAAGCTTCACACTTCTTTCCTTTCATACTTATCTGTTTCTCTTGGCTCTTAGCAACCCTTGGTTCTATTTCCCTTTCACCCCCATCATTAATGCAGAGAACAGTGATGGAGCTGCATCCCAGTGAAATATCAAGCTTGATTAGTTAGTGGTAGTAACCGCCGCAACAAGCAAGCTACACCCATACTTATTTGTTTACCCAGACTATGTTATTCAGCCCTTATTGGTTGTTTTTCTTCTCCCCTGCCGTTGAAGCAGAGAGCTATGCTGGATATGCGTGAAGTATCAGTTTTTCTTCTCCCCTGCCGTTGAAGCAGAGAGCTATGCTGGATATGCGTGAAGTATCAGTTTTTCTTCTCCCTTGCCGTTGAAGCAGAGAACTATAGGGATGTGAATCGTTTTTTGACGATTTAAAATATCGTCCGATATATTTTAAATCGTCAAAAATCGTTAGAGCCGCGATACAATAACAATTCCCCCGATTTATCTTCAAAAAATCGTAAATCGGGGGAAGGGGGAGGGCGAAAAAACCGGCACACTAAAAAAACACTAAAACCCACCCCGACCCTTTAAAATAAATCCCCCACCCTCCCGAACCCCCCCAAAATGCCTTAAATTACCTGGGGTCCAGAGGAAGGGTCCCGCTGTGATCTTCCACTCTCGGACCTCCGGTGCTTGTAGAAATGGCGCCGGCGCTACCTTTGGTTTTTCCGTACGGAAAAACGATTCGCGGCAGGAGATCGCTCCCGGACCCACGCTGGACCCCCAGGGACTTTTGGCCAGCTTGGGGGGGGCCTCCTGACCCCCACAAGACTTGCCAAAAGTCCAGCGGGGGTCCGGAACGACCTCCTGCAGTCGAATCGTGTTGTCTACGGCCGGTGCCATTTTGCGCCGCCATTTTGCGCAAAATGACGCCGGCCGTAGACAACACAATTCGACTGCAGGAGGTCGTTCCGGACCCCCGCTGGACTTTTGGCAAGTCTTGTGGGGGTCAGGAGGCCCCCCCAAGCTGGCCAAAAGTCCCTGGGGGTCCAGCGGGGGTCCGGGAGCGATCTCCTACGCTCCTGACCTCGGGGGACAAAAAACAAAATGGCGCCGGCACTACCTTTGACCTGTCATATGACAAGGCAAAGGTAGCGCCGGCGCCATTTCTACAAGCACCGGAGGTCCGAGAGTAAAAGATCACACCGGGACCCTTCCTCTGGACCCCAGGTAATTTAAGGCATTTTGGGGGGGTTCGGGAGGGTGGGGGATTTATTTTAAAGGGTCGGGGTGGGTTTTAGGGTTGTTTTAGTGTGCCGGTTTTCCCGCCCTCCCCCCCACTGGACCCCAGGTAATTTAAGGCATTTGGGGGGGGTTCGGGAGGGTGGGGGATTTATTTTAAAGGGTCGGGGTGGGTTTTAGGGATGTTTTAGTGTGCCAGTTTACGATTTTCACGATTTTTAAAAAACCCAAACGGCAACGATCCGATTCCCTCCCCCTCCCAGCCAAAATCGATCGTTAAGACGATCGATCACACGATTCACATCTCTAGAGAGCTATGCTGGATATGCATTGAAAGTGAAGTATGCATTGAAAGCCACATTAACTATCAACAAATATTGAATAAGCCTAATAATTGGTAATACCTATAGCCTATGAACTCTCCGTTAATTTTACATACTCTTACCCACCCATGTTTTGTGGTTTTTTTTTAATTTGTACCATCCAGTATTTGCAGTACTATCTTGTTTCATCTGGTATGCTGTATGATTATTTACTGTTTCATTTCGTAACATACTGTATTCTATCCCCGACTCTCAGCCTGCACTCACCACATTCCTCTCAGTTACTTCCCCCGGGATATCCTCCTTCGTCCTCCTCTGTTAGTACCTGCTTCCTCAAATGGCAACTTATCCTATCCCTCGCATTCACCACCCTCTCTCCAGACTATCCCCCTTCTACACCCACTATCCTCCCATCCTGCGCAAATCACTAATCCCCATTCTCACTTCTCCACTGACACAATTCTTAGGCCTCACCACTCTCTCCATAATACTCTTTAATGCACAATCCCTCTCTAAAAAGACACCTCTCCTCAACGACCTGCTAACAGACTGCAAACCAGACATCTGTGCTGTCACTGAGACGTGGCTCAAAGACACAGACATCGTACTGATCAACCAACTCCCTACTTCCTCTTACGAGATATTCTCTATCCCCAGACCCAAAAAAAGAGGAGGAGGCCTCCTCCTCGCAGCCAAGAAACACCTTAACCTCAAATCCATTCACATAGTTACCCATCCCAGGCTTGAAATAGGCCTTTTCAGATCAGCGGAACTGCAAATCTGTCTGGTCTACGCCCCTCCTGCTTTCCACGAATCCAACCCCTCACCCCTTATTGAATTCATTGTTGAATGGATCAACTCTGATATCCCCTCCATTATCCTCGGAGATTTTAATCTCCACGCAGATTCCCCATCCCCCTCCTCATCATGTGAAACCTTCAAGTCCCTCCACGCCATAGGCTTCCAGCAGATCATAACCTCTCCCACTCACAAAGCAGGTCACACACTGGTCCTGATGTTCATCAACTCTGATGTCCTTGCCACCTCCACCCCTACTTGTACCCCAGTTCCCTGGTCAGACCACTATCTTATAGAAGGCCTTCTTTCCACCAACACCCCCCCCCCACCATGCAACATCACCCACCGCACCACCATAATATCCAGAAAATCCTGCCCCAGTGACGATCTAGCTGCTGCACTTACAACCTCCCTACCCAATCTAGTCAGCTCTGATCCCGACAGCGTTAGCTTCCTGGAACAATATTACAGGAGACATCGCCAACAAACTCTGCCCTATCTCCAAGTGAACCATAAACACCACCTCCAAACCCACAAAGCCATGGTACTCATCGGAGCTTAAGTTCCTAAAAAATAACCTCAGACATCTATGTTAAGAAAATACACGATTACAGATTCAACCCCAAAGCGCTATTCTCCTACATCTCTGGTCTCACCAAACCTATCCCTCCCACTTTACCTAACTCTGATGCAGCCTCCAAATGTGAAGAACTTGCTACCTACTTCCAGAGTAAAATCGCAAACCTCCTTTCAAGATTCCCCCCTCTCCCAACCCTCCCCTCCTCCCCCCGTCCTCCCCTCCTGCTCCCTCCCACCCTGCAATGGCTACTCTTGACCTCACTTCCTCCAAAGAAGTCGAAAACATCCTCAAAAAACTTAAACCTGCCTCCCACCCCAATGACACCATCCCCTCTAAAGCCCTACTGGCTGTCCCCAACTCCATAGCCAGTGCTATAGCAGACATCATCAACTGTTCACTCTCACATGACACTTTCCCCGACACACTCAAGCATGCAATAGTCAAACCCCTCCTAAAGAAGCCTTTCTTAGACCCGAAAGATCCCTCCAACTTCTGCCCTATTTCTAGCCTCCCATTTATTGCCAAGCTAATGGAAAGAGTTGTTAATTCACAATTCATGGAGTATCTTGAAAATCACGAGATCCTCCACGTCTCTCAATTCAGCTTCTGGAAACATTTCAACACGGAATTGTTACTCCTCACCCTATCTGACCACCTCCTTTGAGGCATGGGCCAAGGTCACAGCTACCTCCTTGCCCTCCTTGATAACTCCTCGGCCTTTGACACCATCAGCCATAACCACCTCCTTGCCCGCCTAGAAAACATTGGCATCTCAGGCCTTGCTCTTGCCTGGTTCAAATCCTATCTCTCGAACAGAAAGTTCTCTGTTAAAATTGGAGACTCCATATCCGCTTCTCACCCTTTGCAACAAATGTCCACAAGGCTCATCACTCTCATAAACCCTTTTCAACATCTACCTCACCCCACTATGCCAGCTCCTCACTGACCTCAAACTAAAGTTCTATGTGTATGCCGATGATGTTCAGATCATTATATCTGTCCACAACTCCATCTCCGACGCTTTAAACCACTGGGAGAACTGCCTGTCAGCCATCAACTCCCTGCTCACCAACCTCCGCCTTGCACTCAATACCAACAAAACCGAACTTCTACTTATCTCCTCCCACTCTCCCCCCGCCCCTCCCCTGTCTAATTACCCCAAGCTTAACATCACCACTGCTCAACCTCCTTGCCCGCCTAGAAAACATTGGCATCTCAGGCCTTGCTCTTGCCTGGTTCAAATCCTATCTCTCGAACAGAAAGTTCTCTGTCCTCCTTGATCAACAATTAAGCATGAAGAAATTCTTAAGGAAGGCTTTTTCAAACTTAATGTCCTAAAAAATTGAAACCCCTACTATACACCCAAGATTTCTGAACAGTGATCCAAGCCACTATCTCCACCAAATTAGACTACTGTAACACTCTTTTCCTAGGGCTCCCCTACTCCATGATAAAACCGCTACAGATGCTGCAAAATGCAACAGCATGAATCCTCTCAAATTCCCATAAATGTGAACATATTACCTTCATCCTCAAAGAGCTACACTGGCTCCCGATCCTCTCCCGTATCCACTACAAAACTCTGACCATTGTACATAAATCCCTCCACTTTCACAACTCCCACTGGCTTGACCTCCCTTTTAACCCCCACCAGTCTACCAGATCCACCAGAACTGCCAATAAAGGCACCCTAATTGTACCCTCACTTAAAACAGCCCACCTCTCCTCCACACGCGACCGTGCCTTCTCAATTGCTGGCCCGTCCCTCTGGAATGCCCTTCCCCCTACCCTGCACCTCGAACCATGCACCATCAAATTTAAGAAGAAGTTAAAAACTTGGTTATTTAAACGTGCCTATCCAGAATAGTCTTTCCTCACACACTGCTCTCCCAGGTACTTCTATATTATGATACTTCTCTCCTTATGTTAAGGTTCCTCTAAGTTCACATCTTGTTGTTGTTAACCTTTCCTTCTATGCTGCTCTTAAGTTATCCCCCCCCCCAGTTCTTCCTCCCTGTTAACATGTAATTTCAACCCTGCAGTTCAAATGTGAACCGGTATGATGACCCTATTAATACCGGTATATAAAAGCCTTTAAATAAATAGAATACATAAATAAATAAGGCCTCTATATTCTGACTTTCCTTAAAAACTGTTTACTACTAATCACTAGAGATATTATCAAATGTCAAATGCTTAGAGACAGCTGTAGAGTAAAAGCCCACTCATGCAGAATGTACCCGAAACTCAAGTAGGCAACCCACTGAAACAATATTCATGAATTTTGGCTATAATCTGCCCAGGCTTGAATGAACCACATGTTTTCAGCCTCTGGCACTGTATATATTAAATTTAGAAAGCAATTGGAATTTTTACCTTCCAAGCCTGAAAGGTCTTCAGGACATTTTCCATCAGGATTCCGGCAGGTCTTCATGCAGGGGGCACCACAAGGCTTGTAGTGCCACTCACATTCTCCAGATGGGTTGTAGTAATCGCAGAATTGAGCTAGAGTGAGAAAAAAAAAGTAAAATTCTGAGTTGTTGGAAGAAAAGACGGCTCCACTATGTAGCATTTATCCATATTCACCTGGCACAATATAGATATGTTTTTGGAATGGAGAATCTCTCTCCATGCTCCTACCCTTTTTATGACAAAATGTATGTGTAACCTGTACACTTAGAGGTCCATATTCAGTAGAGTGGTTAGTGGTGTTCATTAATGAAAACCCTGGAGAAGGGCTGTTGCTGATTGACAAGAGCATTTATGAAAGTAAGGTGGATACTACCCCGTTTACAGAAGAGAATGTATGGGAGTAACTAGGAAAACAAAGCAGACAAGGCCATGGGGCTGGGTAGGGTACATCTCAGGATACTAAGGGGGCTCAGAGATCTGCTGGCTGGTCTGTTGAAAGACCAATAGATCCTTGAAAACAGGAGTGGTGCTGTAAGACTGGAGAAGAGCGGTTGTGGTCCGCTTCACAAGAGTGGTAGCAGAAAGGAGGCAGAAAACTACAGGCCGGTTAGCCTCACCTCCGTGGTGGGAAAATTAATGGAGGATCTATTGAAAGAGAGGATAGCAAACTATCTTCTATCAGGTGGGTTTCTGGAACCAAAGCAGCATTCACAAAGAGATGGACCTATCAGATAAATCTGATTGATTTTTTTTATTGGGTAACTAGAGAATTAGATCAAGGAAGTGCGCGCAATGTGATTTACTTGGATTTCAGCAAAGTTTTTTTTATATGGTCCCACATAAGAGGCTCATGAATAAAATGAGATGCTTAATTATATATCCTGGAGTGGATTACAAATTGGTTGACTTACAAGAGACAAAATGTAATGGTAAATGGAACTTGCTCTTATGAGAGAAAAGTGGAGTGTCTCAAGGATCAGTTTTGGGACCAGTTCTGTTCAATATCTTCATTAGCGACATTGCAGAGGGGTTAGAAGAAAAGGTTTACTGTTTTGCGGATGATGGCAAGAAATGCAATAGAGTGGAAACACCTGACAGAGTAGAGAGAATGAAAAGGGATTTAAGAAAACTATGAGTGGTTGAAGATTCGGCAGCTACATTTAAATGGCAAGAAGTGCAGTCATGCCCCTGAAGTGCTGTAATCCAAAAGAGATGTATGTGATAGGGGGCGAAAGACTATTGTGTAGGGATGTGCAGAGCAAAATTTTATGTTCATATTTCTTATGTCCGAAAGTGGGTCCCACTTGCGGCCAATATGGACATAAAAAAAATCTAATGAGTTGGGTATATGTACATATGTCGCCCATTAAAGTCAATGGGGGAAGGATTTCCAGCCTATTTTTGGCTGCAGAATTGTGGTTTTCTTATCAATTGGCCCAGGAGAGAGTTCCCTTTCCTTTGTGCAGGGAAGTACTCCCTGGAAAGGGTCCACCCCTAGAGTTGTGTGTACCCGGTGTTTACATTGGCGTCCAGTGAATATCGTTGGCGTCTAGTGAATTCCGTTGGCGTCTAGTGAATTCAGACGGTACTTACGCACTTCAGCAGATGACAAAGGAATTGGAGGATCTCTCAGAAATAAGAATACATGTGGGAATACAAGGTCTGGATGAACAGGCAGGCACAGCAATGGAGTTAAAACAGCAGTAGGAACACAAGGCCTGGATGAACAGGCACTTCATTCGAGGACAGAGGTCAATCCCAGCTAGGGACACAAGGCCTGCATGAACAGGCACAGGAACTAGGTTAAAACACTGGTAGCTCGCCAGCATCTTTCTGATGCATGCTAGAATATTGGCAGCGGTATGGGCATGGTCCGTCAGGTGGGTGTGCAGTAAAGCCCACCTCCACCCTCATGCTTGTTCAGGGAAGGACTCCCTGGAACGGGTCCACCCCTAGAGTTGTGTGTACCCGGTGTTTACATTGGCGTCCAGTGAATATCGTTGGCGTCTAGTGAATTCCGTTGGCGTCTAGTGAATTCAGACTGTACTTACGCACTTCAGCTGATGACAAACGAATTGGAGCCTAGGATCTCTCACAAATAAGAATACGTGTGGGAACACAAGGCCTGGATGAACAGGTACATCATTCGAGGACAGAGGTCAATTCCAGCTAGGGACACAAGGCCTGCATGAACAGGCACAGCAACCAGGTTAAAACACTTGTGGGAACACAAGGCCTGGATGAACAGGCACAGCCACTGAGTTAAAACACCTGTGGGAACACAAGGCCTGGATGAACAGGCACCGCCACTGAGTTAAAACACCTGTGGGAACACAAGGCCCGGAAGAATGGGTACAGCAACTGAGTTAAAACACCTGTGGGAACACAAGGCCGGGATGAAGAGGCGCAGCAGTCGAGCACAGAGGTCGATCCCAGCTAGGGACACAAGGCCTGGATGAAGAGGCACATCATTCGAGGACAGAGTTCAATCACAGCTAGGGACACAAGCCGCGGAGGAAAAGACACTAACCAGGATCCTCCAAGCCCTCATTTTCTCCAAATTAGACTACTGCAACTCTACATTTCTTGGACTCCCTTCCTCATACACAAAACCACTCCAAATGGTTCAAAACGCAGCAGCCCGTCTACTAACAAACACTAGGAAAAGAGACCACATTTCCCCAGTCCTAAAAGACCTCCACTGGTTACCAATTCAGTTCAGAGTCATTTACAAATCCATCACCTTGATATACAAAATCTTTCACCAACACACCATAATCGACCTTCAAATTCCTCTCCGTTTATACAAATGCACAAGACCGACCAGGGAAGCCTACAGAGGATGCCTCCTTGTTCCACCCTCCAAAACCACTTATCACAGCACCTTTAGAGATTGAGCCCTTTCCACAGCAGGTCCACCGTTATGGAACTCCATCCCCCCAGATCTCAGAAATGAACCTTGCCTCCTAACCTTTCGGAAAAGACTCAAGACATGGCTTTTCAGGCAAGCCTTCCCGAACTGCACCTAACACACACCATCAATAAATTCTCAGCTCAGAAGCTGTATATATTGGACGCCATATTTGTAATGTACTCTTGTATATTTTTATATTCTACACATGTATATAATTAACCTCCTCTATCCCTCTTTATTTCTTACACTCCCAGTTCATAGCCCCAGTTAATTGTAACTGCATCTCTTCACCACGTGTATTTATGTTTTAGGTTGTTTTCTTTGCACCCCTGTTTTCTGTAAAGTGACATCATGTGAACGATTTCATGAATGCCGGTATAAAAAAACCTTAAATAAATAAAATAAATAAGTAAGTACCGCAAGGGAAAGTTGAAAACAACTTTGAAGAGGGAGTTCAAGAGGGCGTGAAATTGTAAAGAGGTAAATGGGTGGGGTCCGTGCAGTCCGCCCGCAGGATTCAACCCGGCGGGTTCGGTCGGACCGGAGTTTCGGCGGATCCCCCACCCCCACCCCTTTCGCGGGGGGTGGGGGAGGGGCGGGGAACGCCTCCCGGACGGCCCCGGCCCCCGCAGGGCGCATTTCCTCTGCGGCGGTGCGCCGCGACCGGCTACGGTTCGGCTGGGAAGGCCCAGGGGGGGCAGGTGGCCCGCTGCTCCAGCGGCGCGTGTTATAGCCCCCCCTCCCGGCGTTTCCTCCTTCCCCTTTGGCAACTGTTAACTTGTCTTAACCTCATTCACTACATCTATGCAGACGATGTTCAGATTCTTATTCCCATAACAGAATCTATTAACAAACTTGGCTATTCTTACAAGCCTTCCCTGATCCTTCAAACTTTCACTAGATAAGTAAAGCTACTCAGCTTTCAATATGGAACTTCGCCCCTCCAATATTCTCCTCATTTAGCTACCCTACTTATGCACTTCAGAAAATGACAAAGGAATTGGAAGATCTCTCAGAAATAATAATACGTGTGGGAACACAAGGTCTGGATGAACAGGCAGGCACAGCAATGGACTTAAAACACCAGTAGGAACACTAGGCCTGGATGAAGAGGCACATCATTCTAGGACAGAGGTCAATCCCACCTATGGACACAAGCCGCGGAGGAAAAGAAACTAACCAGGATTCCCTCCGTAACGGCGAGTGAAGAGGGAAGAGCCCAGCGCCGAATCCCCGCTCGTCCGGCGGGCGCGGGAAATGTGGCGTACGGAAGATCGCCTCTCTGGCGCCGCTCGGGGCCCCAAGTCCTTCTCATCAAGCCTCAGCCCGCGGACGGTGTTAGGCCGGTAGCGGCCCCCGGCGCTCCGGGACCGGGTTTTCTCGTAGTCTGTTTGTTTGGGAATGCAGGCCAAAGTGGGTGGTAAACTCCATCTAAGGTTAAATACCATTTCCGGCGCGTGTTATTGCCCCCCCCCCCCCCGGCAGCAGCTTCGCCGTTTCCCCCGCCGTTTCCTCCTTCCCCTTTGCCAACTGTTAAGTAGTCAACCTCATTCACTACATCTATGCAGACGATGTTCAGATTCTTATTCCCATAACAGAATCTATTAACAAAGCCATCGCACTTTGGAACAACAGCTTACAAGCCATCACTAATCTCCTCAACAGTCAAAGCATGAGATCTTATTAAGAAACTGACATTATCCTCAACAAATTCTTACTCCTAGCAAAACCTGTACCAAGTAAGTACACAGGGGTCTGTATTTTCATACCCCATTGCTTGCTGTTTGAATACCGCTCTTGCCGTACCGACCCGCAGGGTCCACCTAGGGACACAAGCTGTGGAGGAAAAGAAACTAACCAGGATTCCCTCAGTAATGGCGAGTGAAGAGGGAAGAGCCCAGCGCCGAATCCCCGCCTGTCCGGCGGGCGCGGGAAATGTGGCATACGGAAGACCGGCTTTCCAGCGCCGCTCGGGGGCCCAAGTCCTTCTGATGGAGGATCAGCCGGCGGACGGTGTTAGGCCGGTAGTGGCCCCCCAATAAAACCACCAAAGACTGCTTCTATAAACTGCAAGTTTAAAAAAGGATAAGACCACTCTTCCACGCCAAACACTTCAGAACCATCCTCCAAGCCCTCATTTTCTACTACTGCAACTCTACATTACTTGGACTCCCTTCCTCATACACGAAACCACTCCAAATGGTTGAAAACGCAGCAGCCCGTCTACTAACAAACACTAGGAAAGGAGGCCACATTTCCCCAGTCCTAAAAGACCTCCACTGGTTACCAATTCAGTTCAGAGTCATTTACAAATCCATCACCTTGATATAAAAAATCATTCACCAACACACCATTATCGACCTACAAATTCCTCTCCGTTTATTCAAATGCACAAGACCGACCAGGGAAGCCTACAGCGGATGCAATGCCGGTATAAATAAATAAAATAAATAAATAAAATCAATAAGTACGTAAGGGAAAGTTGAAAATAACTTTCAAGAGCGAGTTCAAAAGGGCGGGAAACCGTTAAGAGTTAAACGGGTGGGGTGCGTGCAGTCCGCCTGGAGGATTCAACCCGGCGGCGGGTTCGGTGGGACCGGGGGGGGTTTCGGCGCATCCCCCACCCCTTTCGCGGGGGGGCGGGGAACGCCTCCCGGACGGCCCTGGCCCCGTCCAGGAATAAAAAAATAAAGTAAATCAATAAAATCAATAAGTACGTAAGGGAAAGTTGAAAACAACTTTCAAGACCGAGTTCAAAAGGGCGGGAAACCGTTAAGAGTTAAACGGGTGAGGTGTGTGCAGTCCGCCTGGAGGATTGAACCCGGCGGGTTCGGTGGGACCGGGGGTGGTTTAGGCGCATCCCCCACCCCTTTCGCGGGGGGGCGGGGAACGCCTCCCGGACGGCCCCGGCCCCGTCCAGGAATAAAAAAAATAAAGTAAAGCAATAAAATCAATAAGTACGTAAGGGAAAGTTGAAAACAACTTTCAAGAGCGAGTTCAAAAGGGCGGGAAACCGTTAAGAGTTAAACGGGTGAGGTGCGTGCAGTCCACCTGGAGGATTGAACCCGGCGGGTTCGGTGGGACCGGGGGTGGTTTCGGCGCATCCCCCACCCCTTTCGCGGGGGGGCGGGGAACGCCTCCCGGACGGCCCCGGCCCCGTCCAGGAATAAAAAAAATAAAGTAAATATATAAAATCAATAAGTACGTAAGGGAAAGTTGAAAACAACTTTCAAGAGCGAGTTCAAAAGGGCGGGAAACCGTTAAGAGTTAAACGGGTGAGGTGCGTGCAGTCCACCTGGAGGATTGAACCCGGCGGGTTCGGTGGGACCGGGGGGGGTTTCGGCGCATCCCCCACCCCTTTCGCGGGGGGGCGGGGAACGCCTCCCGGACGGCCCCGGCCCCGTCCAGGAATAAAAAAATAAAGTAAATATATAAAATCAATAAGTACGTAAGGGAAAGTTGAAAACAACTTTCAAGAGCGAGTTCAAAAGGGCGGGAAACCGTTAAGAGTTAAACGGGTGAGGTGCGTGCAGTCCACCTGGAGGATTGAACCCGGCGGGTTCGGTGGGACCGGGGGTGGTTTCGGCGCATCCCCCACCCCTTTCGCGGGGGGGCGGGGAACGCCTCCCGGACGGCCCCGTCCAGGAATAAAAAAATAAAGTAAAGCAATAAAATCAATAAGTACGTAAGGGAAAGTTGAAAACAACTTTCAAGAGCGAGTTCAAAAGGGCGGGAAACCGTTAAGAGTTAAACGGGTGGGGTGCGTGCAGTCCGCCTGGAGGATTGAACCCGGCGGGTTCGGTGGGACCGGGGGTGGTTTCGGCGCATCCCCCACCCCTTTCGCGGGGGGGCGGGGAACGCCTCCCGGACGGCCGCAGGGTGCATTTCCTCCGCGGCGGAGCGCCGCAACCGGCTCCGTGTCGGCTGGGAAGGCCCAGGGGGGGCAGGTGGCCCGCCGCTCCAGCGGCGCGTGTTATAGCCCCCCCTGCAGCAGCTTTGCCGTTTCCCCCGCCGTTTCCTCCTTCCCCTTTGCCAACTGTTAAGTAGTCTTAACCTCATTCACTACATCTATGCAGACGATGTTCAGATTCTTATTCCCATAACAGAATCTATTAAGAAAGCCATCGCACTTTGGAACAACAGCTTACAAGCCGAAGCCACCACTAATCTCCTCAACAGTCTAAACCTGGTCCTCAATGCCTCTAAAACTAAACTCCTCTTCATTTCCTACAAGCAAGAAAACCTCCCATCTCAGATCCATCACAAACACCTTCTCACCCACAACCATGTGAGAGACCTGGGAGTAATTATAGACAACCGTCTTCACCTAAAGAATATGATCCAAACCACAACTGTAAGATATAATATTATATCTTAATGGGCCTCGACAAAGGAAACTCTTTCCTATTGATCTTGTTAGACCTTTCCGCAGCGTTCGACACGGTCAACCACGCCATCCTCCTAAACCAGCTTTCGTCCATAGGAATCAGCGGCACCGTCCGATCCTGGTTCAAAACGTTTCTCAATAACAGAGGTTACAAAGTTAAACTCCAAAACAAGGAATCCTCAAGATTTGACTCTGTCATAGGAGTCCCTCAAGGTTCTTGATTATCTCCGACCCTATTTAATATCTATCTTCTTCCTCTCTGCCAACTTCTTACCGACCTCAATCTAAAGTACTTCCTTTACGCAGATGATATTGAAATCATCATCCATATCAAAGACACATACTCTAAAACTCTTGACTACTGGGAAACATGCCACCAGAAAATCAAACAAGTAGTAAACAACCTACACCTCATCTTAAACTCATCCAAGACAGAAATCCTACTCATCTCTCCTGAAAACAATATCTCCAACACTACTCTTCCCACCAACCTACCTACCACACAAGTTACAGACTTAGGAGTGATAATAGACAACCGGCTAAACTTCAAGGCACATATCAACAAAACAACCAAAGACTGCTTCTATAAACTCCAGGTTCGGAAGAGGATAAGACCTCTTTTCCATGCTCAAGACTTCAGAACGATCATCCAAGCAGTCATTTTTGCGAAATTAGACTACTGCAGTTCCCTATTGCTAGGTCTGCCCTCATCCTATTCCAAACCACTACAGATGGTTCAAAATTCAGCAGCCCGATTACTAACAGGCGCAAGAAAGAGAGACCACATATCTCCCATTCTGAAAGAGTTACATTGGCTACCCGTCCACTTTCGTATCATCTATAAAGCCATATGTGTCATCTTCAAAACTATTCATCAACGCATCTTATGCACTTTAGCTGATGACAAAGGAATCGGAAAATCTCTCAGAAATAAGAATACGCGTGGGAACAAAAGGTCTGGATGAACAGGCACATCATTTGAGGACAGATGTCAATCCCAGCTAGGGACACAAGCAGCGTAGGAAAAGAAACTAACCAGGATTCCCTCAGTAACGGCGAGTGAAGAGGGAAGAGCCCAGCGCCGAATCTCCGCCACTCCGGGTTCGGGGATCTGAACCCGACTCCCTTTCGATCGGCCGAGGACGACGGAGGCCATCGCCCGTCCCTTCCGAACGGCGCTCGCCTATCTGTTAGGACCGGCTGACCCATGTTGAACTGCTGTTCACATGGAACCCTTCTCCACTTCGGCCTTGAAGAAGAATGCTCAGTCTGTTTAAAAGAACAAAATTAACGAACCCACTCAAGGACTATTCTCAGTCTGTTTAAAAGAACACAATTAACGGACCCACTCTGAAGGTCAATGCTCAGTCTGTTTAAAATAGCAATATCAACAGACCCACTCTGAAGGACAATGCTCAGTCTGTTTAAAATAACAAAATGGAACTGCCCAGCTAGGGACACAAGGCCTGGAGGAACAGGCACATCATTGGTGGACAGAGGTCAATCCCGGCTAGGGACACAAGGCCTGGAGGGACAGGCAGGCACAGCAATGGAGTTAAAACACCAGTAGAAACACAATGCCTGGAGGTACAGGCAGGAACAGCAACGGAGTTAAAACACTTGTGGGAACACTAGGGCTGCACAGTAGATGCCGGTCAGACACAGCGATTCATGTCAAGAACATGTGCTGCAGTGCTTACTGCTTACATTATCTTGAGCATAGGAGGCAATTGGAACTGCTGCAAGGCTCCTTTCAATAGCTTTTATTCATCTTGCCATTCACAAGGAAAATCGGGAAAGCCAAGCAATGGCAGGTTTACTTTCAAAAACACTAGCATTTCCATCAAGACCGGTGAAAGCCTTGAGCGGTGAGGGCTCATGATATCCCCTGTCATTGAAAAAACACGTTCACTGGGCACACTTGTTGGTGGACATGACAGATATCCTTCAGCCACTTTGGCTAGGTGTGGCCAGACAGTGGACTTGTGTGCCCAATATGCCAGCGGATCTGTCTGCGTATTCTCTATCGGCTCTGAGAGATACCGTTTCACTGACAGCTCTGCTGCTGTCTCCTCCTGTGCTTGGGAGGGCTGAGAGTCACTCAATCCAGTTACTTTCTCTCTCGCCTGTTGCACTACTGATGTATCTTTATGGCCAACATGCCTTGGGCGTTCTGACGTTGAGGTGGAGGCACTAGTAATAGTATCTGTCACTGACACAGTCCTTCTCCTGCCAGGGCTAGCAGCAGCACAACTCTGTGACGTGCCTGCTGTTTCCACCTGTGCTTCAAGCCTAATCTGTCTCCGCCTATGGTGCTCCTGTTCATGGACCTGTGCTAACAGCTCCTTCACAAATGACAGACAATTGGTCTGTAGGGCGATTTTACCTTTCACACGGGGATCACAGACAGAGGCGAGCATGTATGTGCTGTCCTCTGTTAAAGGCCTTAATCTGTCTTTCACCTGCTGCTGCAAAACGTCCACACACTGCAGCACCTCAGCAGTCATTCCCTCTTGCCGTTTAATGCCTTCCAAATGGTCATCCAGGAATTTCACTATAGGGATGATGTCAGCCAAGGTGGAACTTCTGGAACTCAGCTCCTCCGTGACGTCCTTGAAGGGCTGCAGGATTTTTAACAGCTGACTCATGACTAACCAATCGTGATGCCCTAGGGGATTCTGTACACCTATGTCTATTGTACCAGAAAGTTCATGAAGGGGTGTCTGCAGCTCCAATAACCTCTCCAGCATCATAAAGGTGGAATTCCACCGGGTGGGAACGTCTTGAATGAGACGCTTCTCGGGCATATCCAAAGCAGTCTGATTTTCTCGGAGAACCTGCCCCGCCCTGACACTTCTGTGGAAGTGTGCTGCTATGTTCCTGCACTTGTGTATTAACCGACGCAGGTATTCAGTCTCCTTGTCCTTGGACTCCAAGCCCAAACCTGACTTCACTACCAGATGCAGAGTGTGTGCAAAACATCGAATGTTCTTAAACCGCCCATCGCTTATTGCCTTAACCATGTTTGCACCGTTGTCTGTGACAAAAAAGCCTGCCCGCGTTTTACTGTCTCGCTGGTGTACTTTCCAGCTCGCCAGCATCTTTCTGATGCATGCTAGAATATTGGCAGCGGTATGGGAATGGTCCGTCAGGTGGGTGTTCAGTAAAGCCCACCTCCACCCTGATGCTTGTTCAGTAATAGAGCTGCTGGCTGCCCCTGCCTCTGCCATGTCCCACCAGTGTGCTGTCAGAGAGAGGTAAGAGTGTGCAGCATTCATGGCGGTCCAGATATCGCAGGTGAAATGCACTCTTCCGTCTGCCTTACCTAGCAGTGCTTGCACGCGACTGACACAGTGCTTGTACAGGCTGGGGATGACCTTTCTACTAAATGTGGTTCTGGAGGGGACTTTGTAATTTGGAAGTACGACCTTCAAGAAACGTTTGAAACCCACATTCTCAACTAACTGCAGGGGCTGGTCATCAAGGGCAATCATTTCCCCAATGCTCCTGGTTACTACTTTTGCGGCTGCCTGCCTCCTACCCCGGGATAGCGTTACCGCACTCCACCCCATTTCCTCCATGGTGCATTGTCGCTTCTCCCACATGTCAGTGGGTTTCTGGCCTGCCGCCTGACTGCTAGAAGGGTATGAGGGCGTGGGCTGACTCTGCTGCTTTCCTACCACTGCACCCTGGTTGGAAGGGGAAGGGGTCCCCTGACGGAAAATGCTACCATCCCCAGATGGCAGTAATCTTGTTGGGTGTTGCCTCTTAACATGATACTCCATGCCAAAATTTGACAGATGTCCCAGTTGCTTGCCTCTGCTAATATCCCTGGCACAGTAATTACACCGAGCATAACGCGGGTCTTCTGTCACTTTAAAATGTGCCCAGATCGCAGATTTCTTTTGTGATCCTCCTCTCTTTCCCGCCCTGGGGGTGGATGGTGGCACTGGAGTTGAGGTACTACTGGGTGTGGGTGGTGCACCCACTGCACCCGGCGAAGCAATGCCAGCGGGGGCAACAGTCACCCTCTGTCTCCCTTCTGACAGCTCTTCCTCCTCCTCGATATCAGTGGAATGTCTCCCCTGCCGCAGATTTCTGGAGGTGGAGGCTAAAACAGGACTAACTGACAATTCTACCGAAGATTGCTCAGGTATTACATCTTCCGTTTCTGATGAGAATCCCATCCAAGAAGATTCTTCTTCTGAATCAGAAGCTAACAGTGCCAGCGCTACCTTGTCACCGCGAAGTTTTGCAGGACACTTCTGTCCCCTGGCTGCTCTTGGGTGTGTAACTTTTGTCTGGCTAGACTCTGCCTCCTCTTCACTCTCCTCCAAAACTACAGTGCCAGAAACAGGTGCTGGCGATTGCAAAGTTTCATGGTCTGATTTCTTTTTTTTTGCCATGGAACTGCCATCCCCTACAAAGACGTTTGATTGCGACAGTTGCCTTTTTACCTGTACTGGTGGTGTTGCGCTGGTGTCTTTTGCGGTGCCTCCGCTGCCATTCCCACTAAGTCGCTTGCATCTCCCTTTCCCTGACATTATGGATTTAATGTCAATGAGTACTAGTGGTAACACTGCCCACTGTCCCACAATAATAATGTTCGGTCAGTTTAAAATAACTAAATTAACAGACCCACTCAAGAAGAATGCTCAGTCTGTTTAAAATAACAAAATGAACGGACCAAGTCAAGAACAATGCGGTTAAGTCTGTTTAAAAATAGCAGATTGAACAGACTCGCTGAAGGCCAATCTTCACTCTGTGTATGCCCACTGCCTGCCTGGCAATGCACGGAATGTGTCTGTCTGTGTGTGTGCAGTGAGTGCACAGAGAACAAGCTTCCTTTTCAGTAGATATGAGGCAGGGTACTCCCAGCCCTGGAACTGCTGCCCACCCAGCACTGAACCACTCAAGGAGAATGCTTTTAAGTCTGTTTAAAAATAGCAGATTGAACAGACTCGCTGAAGGCCAATCTTCACTCTGTTTACAATGCCCACTGCCTCACTGCCTGCCTGGCAATGCACGGAATGTGTCTGTCTGTGTGTGTGCAGTGAGTGCACAGAGAACAAGCTTCCTTTTCAGTAGATATGAGGCAGGGTACTCCCAGCCCTGGAACTGCTGCCCACCCAGCACTGAACCACTCAAGGACAATGCGGTTAAGTCTGTTTAAAAATAACAAATTGAACAGACTCGCTTAAGGCCAATCTTCACTCTGTTTATGCCCACTGCCTGCCTGGCAATGCACGGAATGTGTCTGTCTGTGTGTGTGTGTGCAGTGAGTGCACAGAGAACAAGCTTCCTTTTCAGTAGATATGAGGCAGGGTACTCCCAGCCCTGGAACTGCTGCCCACCCAGCACTGAACCACTCAAGGAGAATGCTTTTAAGTCTGTTTAAAAATAGCAGATTGAACAGACTCGCTGAAGGCCAATCTTCACTCTGTTTATGCCCACTGCCTGCCTGGCAATGCACGGAATGTGTCTGTCTGTGTGTGTGTGTGTGTGCAGTGAGTGCACAGAGAACAAGCTTCCTTTTCAGTAGATATGAGGCAGGGTACTCCCAGCCCTGGAACTGCTGCCCACCCAGCACTGAACCACTCAAGGAGAATGCTTTTAAGTCTGTTTAAAAATAGCAGATTGAACAGACTCGCTGAAGGCCAATCTTCACTCTGTTTACAATGCCCACTGCCTCACTGCCTGCCTGGCAATGCACGGAATGTGTCTGTCTGTGTGCACTGCAGTGCACATAGAACTAAAGTATATATGAGGCAGGGTATTCCCAGCCCTGGAACTGCTGCCCAGTGCCCACCCAGCACTGAACCACTCAAGGACAATGCGGTTAAGTCTGTTTAAAAATAGCAAATGTAACAGACTCGCTGAAGGGCAATGTTCACTCTGTTTACAATGCCCACTGCCTCACTGTCTGCCTGGCAATGCACGGAATGTGTCTGTCTGTGTGCACTGCAGTGCACATAGAACTAAAGTATATATGAGGCAGGGTACTCCCAGCCCTGGAACTGCTGCCCAGTGCCCACCCAGCACTGAACCACTCAAGGAGAATGCTTTTAAGTCTGTTTAAAAATAGCAAATGTAACAGACTCGCTGAAGGGCAATGTTCACTCTGTTTACAATGCCCACTGCCTCACTGTCTGCCTGGCAATGCACAGAATGTGTCTGTCTGTGTGCACTGCAGTGCACATAGAACTAAAGTATATATGAGGCAGGGTATTCCCAGCCTTGGAACTGCTGCCCAGTGCCCACCCAGCACTGAACCACTCAAGGAGAATGCTTTTAAGTCTGTTTAAAAATAGCAAATGTAACAGACTCGCTGAAGGGCAATGTTCACTCTGTTTACAATGCCCACTGCCTCACTGTCTGCCTGGCAATGCACGGAATGTGTCTGTCTGTGTGCACTGCAGTGCACATAGAACTAAAGTAGATATGAGGCAGAGTACTCCCAGCCCTGGAACTGCTGCCCAGCCAGCACTGAACCACTCAAGGAGAATGCTTTTAAGTCTGTTTAAAAATAGCAGATTGAACAGACTCGCTGAAGGGCAATCTTCACTCTGTTTACAATGCCCACTGCCTCACTGCCTGCCTGGCAATGCACGGAATGTGTCTGTCTGTGTGCACTGCAGTGCACATAGAACTAAAGTATATATGAGGCAGGGTACTCCCAGCCCTGGAACTGCTGCCCAGTGCCCACCCAGCACTGAACCACTCAAGGAGAATGCTTTTAAGTCTGTTTAAAAATAGCAAATGTAACAGACTCGCTGAAGGGCAATGTTCACTCTGTTTACAATGCCCACTGCCTCACTGTCTGCCTGGCAATGCACAGAATGTGTCTGTCTGTGTGCACTGCAGTGCACATAGAACTAAAGTATATATGAGGCAGGGTATTCCCAGCCTTGGAACTGCTGCCCAGTGCCCACCCAGCACTGAACCACTCAAGGAGAATGCTTTTAAGTCTGTTTAAAAATAGCAAATGTAACAGACTCGCTGAAGGGCAATGTTCACTCTGTTTACAATGCCCACTGCCTCACTGTCTGCCTGGCAATGCACGGAATGTGTCTGTCTGTGTGCACTGCAGTGCACATAGAACTAAAGTAGATATGAGGCAGAGTACTCCCAGCCCTGGAACTGCTGCCCAGCCAGCACTGAACCACTCAAGGAGAATGCTTTTAAGTCTGTTTAAAAATAGCAAATATGAGGCAGAGTACTGCCAGCCCTGCCTGGCACTGCCCAGGATAAAATGTACAGACTCACTCAATAAGAATGTTCTTTTTTTTTTTTCCCTAACAAAGAATCTGTTCTGTGTTGTCTATCAAATCTGGTTCTGTTCTGTGTTGTCTATCAAATCGGGTTCTGCTATCTTCTCTGCCTCAGCCTGCCTAAGCCCACCCTGCACGATCCCGATCCCACCTCCCCACTGAATCGCTGACAATGTCCGTCAGTCCTCGTGCTGCTGCTGCTTTTATAGTGCTGCTGGCTCGTCAGGAAATCCTCAGAGAAGCACGGAATGACAGCGCGATTCGCTGCATTCAGTGCTTCTCTGAAAAGGTGAACGCAGATTCGCTGCGTTCCGGTATCCATGCCGACCTGTCCCACCCTTTCCTGTGAGTCACTGAGACTCACAGGACAGGGTCAGACAGGTTGGCATGGTTACCGCAGGGGCGCCGCCATTTTCAGGTAATCCGGGGCTCCGAGCTCGAGTCGCAGGTAATGGCGGCGAGAAAGCGCACGCATGGCGATTCGCCGTATCCGACATATCTATGTTCATTTATGTCGGAAATCTGCTCGTATACGCCCCATCTTTTTTTTAAGTAAAAAAAAAAAATTGAGTTGCGTTTTCCATATGCGGTCAATCCGAATGCACATCCCTACTATTGTGCATGGACCAGAAAAGGGACCTTGCGATGATTGGGTCTGGTAATCTGAAGGCAACCCTGGTTTCCCCCAGGGTTCAGCTCTTTTCTCTATTCTATTTAACATCTATTTATCTCCCATCTGTAAAATTCTCTTTTCTATGTCCCTTTGTTACAAACCGCATGCTGACATACAGTTTCTTCTTCAAATTGAACTCTCTTGGACAGATACTTTAAAACAGCTTCAAATTTGCTTCTCTGCAATTACCTCATGGCTCAAGCATAATAAATTATCATTGAACATGTCTAAAACAGAATTCTTGGTTGTTCATAGCCCTTATTCTTCCTTCGATAAAAAATCATTGCTCCTAAATGGTCAGTCTTTTCCTATTCAAACACACATTAAAAGTCTGGTGTTATTTTGGATACTACCCTCTCGTTTCGTCCACATCTCAAACAAGTCATTTCAAAAGGTTTCTACAGATGATGTGTACTTTCTGGTCTCAAAAAGCTTTTACATCCTCCAGAATTTCACACTGCCTTCAAGCTCCATTTTTCTCATCCTCGACTACTATAACAATCTGTACACATGCATCCCTCAAACTTATCTTCGCTCTGTTTAGCTTCTGTTCAATGCAGCCGCATGGTTCCTTGCTAATGTAAAAACATTTTGAACACATTACTCCAATTTTAATTGAACTGCATTGGCTTTCTAATAATGAACGCATTAAGTACAAACTTGGCATGCTTGTCCACAAACTCCTCAATGATCATACCTGTCACTGGGCTAATGCAATTCTTAAATTTTATCAACCCAGCAGGCTATTATGCTCCTCTCAGTGAGGTCTCTTAGAGATTCCATCGCCCAAACAAGCCAGGCTTCATATTACTCGTGAATGTGCCTTTTTCGTTGCAGCATCTACTTTTTGGAATTCTCTACCAGTAGATGTCAGATACCATGATTCACTTAAGATGTTTCGAAAACCGATTAAAACTTTCTTATTTAATTTGGCCTATAGTTAGCTCTTATTTTTATTTTTCTATTTTACAGCATTTTTATCTTATTTTTAGTTTATTTATTTTTATTTTATAATAGTTTGTTTTAGCTCACACAAGTTTTATTGAACCTGATTTGATATCATATGTTATTTTATTGATTACCCAATATGTTTTATCATTTTGTATATGCCTGTTTTATTATATTTGATATCTCATGTTATTTGATTTCATCATTCAACATGTTTTATTATTTCATATATGACTGTTCGTCATATTATGTATGTAAAATTTTTGTTCTCCGCCTAGGCCTTTTTGTGTTAGGCAGGCTATAAATCTAAATAAATGTAAATGCAATGCTGCAAGGCAGTAGCTAAAGCCAGAAAGATTTTTGGCTGCATAGAGAGAAGAATAACTAGCAGGAAAAGGGAGGTGATAATGAGGCCTCACCTGGAATACTATGTTCAGTTCCAGAGATCGTATCTCAAAAAGAATAGAGACAGGATGGAAACAATCCTGAAGGTGGTGATCAAAATGGTGTGGGATCTGTTTCAGAAGATTTATGAGGAGAGGCTTAAGGATCTAAATATGTATAACCTGGAGGAGAGTAGGTACAGGGGACATGTGATACAGTTTCAGATACCTGAGTGGTATTAATAAGGCACAAACTTCCAACCTTTTCCATTGGAAAGGAAACAGTAGATCTAGGGGTCCCAATATGAAATTCCAAGGGGGACAACTCAGAATCAATATTAGAAAATATCTCTTCACGGAGAGGGTGGTGGATACCTGGAATGCCCTCCCAGAAGAGATGGTACAGACGAGCATAGTAAATTCATTCAAAAAGGCATGGAACAAACACTGCGGATCCCTAAAAGCTTGAGGTTGGAAGTGAAGAAAGGGTATGGTGAAACATTTCTGCATGGGGGTAGCTTGCACAGAATGGCAGTTGCTACCCTTAACAGTCTGCATGGGGGTAAACAGCATGAAGTAGCAGTTACCACCATAAACAAATTGCTGGGGAGACTGGATGGACCATTTGGTCTTTATCTGCCATCTTTACTATGTAATTATGTTACTATATAAATATATGCAAAGCAGCTTATTTCCATAGGGGGAGGAAATCTTTAGGGATATTGCACAATAGTACCGCAATATGGTGATATTGCGCAATATACAGCATTTAACACAAGTTATACATTAATTCTCTTCATGGTGAGACCGCACCTTGAATACTGTGTACAATTCTGGTCGCCGCATCTCAAAAAAGATATAATTGCGATGGAGAAGGTACAGAGAAGGGCGACCAAAATAAAGGGAATAGAACAGCTCCCCTATGAGGAAAGACTAAGGAGGTTAGGACTTTTCAGCTTGGAGAAGAGACAGCTGAGGGGGGATATGATAGAGGTGTTTAAAATCATGAGAGGTCTAGAATGGGTAGATGTGAATCGGTTATTTACTCTTTCAGATAATAGAAAGACTAGGGGACACTCCATGAAATTAGCATGTGGCACATTTAAAACTAATCGTAGAAAGTTCTTTTTCACTCAACGCACAATTAAACTCTGGAATTTGTTGCCAGAGGATGTGGTTAGTGCATTTAGTGTAGCTGTGTTTAAAAGAGGATTGGATAAGTTCTTGGAGGAGAAGTCCATTACCTGCTATTAATTAAGTTGACTTAGAAAATAGCCACTACTATTACTAGCAAAGGTAACATGGAATAGACTTAGTTTTTGGGTACTTGCCAGGTTCTTATGGCCTGGATTGGCCACTGTTGGAAACAGGATGCTGGGCTTGATGGACCCTTGGTCTGACCCAGTATGGCATTATTCTTATGTTATTATTTATTTATTTATTTTAAGTTTTTCTATACCGGCATTCATGATAAATATCACATCATGTCGGTTTACAATTAACAAGTATAGAAGGAACAAAACAGGTAATAAATAACATTGATCCTCATAATATTAATAGTAAACATTAAACAAATGAAAGCTAAGAGTTGCAGTTACAATAAAACAAGGGATACATTTAACTTGGAACAGAGAAAAGAAGTTGGGGATTTTCATAGAGAGTATATAAATGCCTTTCAATATAGTTGAGGCATTAATGAAATGCGCTGATGCTGTAGAGTTAATTAATTACCATGATAGGGCAAAGTCTAAGCGACTAGTTGATGATGAATTAAGGTTCAGATTAGGTCTGGAAATGCTTTCATAAATAGCCACGTTTTGAGTCTTTTCCTAAATGTGGGAAGGCAGGGTTCCTGTCGCAAATCTGGTGGAATGGAGTTCCACAGTGTTGGTCCTGCAGTGGAGAAAGCGTCTCTGGCTGTAATGTGCCACATGGTTTTGGAGTGTGGAACTTGTAGGGATTCTCTGTAGGACTCTCTGATTGGTCTGTTGGAAGTGACTTTTTTGAGAGGAATTTGAAGGTTGAGCTGAGAGTGTTGATGTATGGCTTTGTAAATAATGGTAATGGACTTATATATGATTCTGTAGTGAATCGGCAGCCAGTGTAGGTCTTTGAGAATTGGTGAAATGTGATCATGGCTGGAGTCGCCTAGTGCAATGTGGGCTACGAACCAGGAGACCAGGGTTCGAGTCCTCCTGTCGCTCCTTGTGACCTTGGGCAAGTCACTTTACCCTCTATTGCCTCAGGTACAAACTTAGGGCCTCATTTACTAAGCATTTTCCCTATAGACACAGAATAGGAGAAAAGCCTTCGTAAATCAGGCCCTTAGATTGTAAGCCCTCTGGGGATAGGGAAATACCCAGAGTACCTGAATGTAATCCACTTTGAAGCACTGAAAAAAAAAAGTGCAAAAAGCAGAATATAAATCTAAATAAATAAATTCAGGGCAAGCATATTACAGGATAGTCGCTTACTAAATGTAGCCTAAGTTAGCTGCATATTTTTAGACCTGCTTTAGAGCAGGTTTAAAGTTATCTGACCTTGTGTGGCTGGATAACCCGTCACTTAATCAGATAAGTTGCACTGTCAACATTTTTTTTTAAAGTGCCTTTTAGGCCTGTGGTCTGATTCCTTTTCCCCTCACCATGACCCCCACCCCCCTCAAACGCTGCCAATTTTTTAAGAAATTAGATTATAAATCGGCAGGTCAGAGGCCTTGTCCCAGCTCCCTTCCCATTTAAATTTAATTATTAGCTCTGTCCTGCTCCCCTCTCCACCCACAACCACTGTAAACCCTGTCCCAGCAAGAAACGTGCCAACCTGCTCCCAGTGCAGCTGCTGTCTGAGCAGAGCTGAAAGCATTGCAAGCGTAAACTGATGGGTAGCTTAGTTCATTATTCTGAGCTCATTTTCATACCCTTACATACAATTTATACAGCTTTACTTCTTTCCCCCTCCTCCGACAAAATTACAGAATAATACTCACGACAAATTTCAGGAGTTCGCCAGACAACACAGACCCCTTTCTCTCTGCTCGCCTGAGCATAGGCAGCAACTACTGTACAGAAACATTCACAGTCTCCTCCCGTGTCACAGGCACAGGCATCCGCCACGCAGTCATCGTAGTATTTAATTGGATCAACCTGAGAAAAGGATTGAAGCAAATAGGACTTTTCTTCTAGGAGTGTTTAGCAATATATTTAGTTTGCTATCAGGATGCTCCACTGCAGTGAGAATGTGTACCCCTTTTATGTTTTTGATTAATACTTGGTGCCACAAACTTTCTCTGCTTTCCGTGGCCACAGTTTATGAGGCCACAGATCAGTAAAGTACCAGAGATGTAACAAAGTTCCGTGCTTAAACAAATTAAAGGTGGTTTTAATTTCTATGCAATTGCCAGAGATAGTGATGAAGTATATTAGTGTAGCACCAGTCTCAGATTTACCCTCAGAGATTATAATTGCATCCCGTCCCAGACAAAATATACTCTGAAGATGTGATATATTTATGGTACCTGAGAGTGGCAGGACGCAAACACATTACTAGTGATAAGACTGCACTTCTTTTTTGCCCAGGCTTTCCTGTAAGGGTTAGCAATGCAGGGGTCCTTGGTGAACTTGGCATCTGGGCAGGTAGGGGAGAATTTCCAGCTGTTTACAAACTCAAACATATCCTCAACCACAGACTGACTCCTGGTGGTGAAGTCATTGACAGTGTTTCCATCAAAATTTCCACAAGCACCACAGACTTTTCCCTGTGAATCAGAACAAAATTAAACTAAATAGTTGTATATTTGCATATTTACCTGCCACTAAGAAAACATCTGATTCTCTTACTTTCATGGCTGTGCAGTTAGTGTAGCTGTGTTTAAAAAAGGATTGGAGAAGTCCATTACCTGCTATTAATGGTAATTAAGTTGACTTAGAAAATAGTCACTGCTATTACTAGCAACGGTAACATGGAATAGACAATTTTTGGGTACTTGCCAGGTCCTTATGGCCTGGATGGCCACTGTTGGAAACAGGATGCTGGGCTTGATGGACCCTTGGTCTGACCCAGTATGGCATGTTCTTATGTTCGTATGTGTCTCCAACTGAAGTTTTTTTTATTTGCACACACTGTGATAGGAGTTTGCAAACTAAATAAGGGCCTGATTCATCAAGGCATTTTCCCATAGTCACAAAATGGGAGAAATGCCTTAGGGAATCAGGCTCTAAGAACATTAGAATTGCCATGCTAGGTCAGTTAAGGTCCATAGAGTCCAGCATTCTCTCCCCAACAGTGGTCAGTACAGGTCACAAGTACATAGCAGATCTCAAAAAACAAATTGGTTTGTTGTTCTCACTCCCAGAGATAGCAACAGCTTTCCCTAGTCTGCCTCACTAATAATATTTTATGGTCTTTTCAAAATGGTGTACTACTTTATTGTAAGTAGTGCCGGTTGGAACAAAGATAGAGCATTGACAAAGTCACCCCTGAGGAAGAGCATCCCTCAAAACATGACATCTGTGGTTGTTTTTCCATTGCTTGGGTTGCAGTTTTAGTTACTAAAAGATAAGTGCAGTTATATTTACAAATAATAAAATAATTTTAATAACAAAAACATAATAAATGAAAGAGTACATGTATATAAAATCTTCAATTAAGCCTGATGATTATATGATGGTCTTAACAAGCTGTGCATATAGTCCAGCCAACAAAGTTATAGATTTATTTTAAGGAGGATTTTGATATTTATTAGGCAAGTGCAAAGTCAAAAAATGTGTTTCAGTTCATTCATTCATTTTGTAGGTTGTAATCATTCACTCATTTCATTTCAAAACAAAAACACCTTTGTTTATTAGTTTTATTTGTTCATTCGTTTCCCATTATAGTTATTGGGAAAAGCAATGTAGACTATTTAGGGATCCCAAATTGGGCTTTTCTAATTGTTTCTAATGAAACTGGCTGATAGACATCAACAGAAGGGTGAAGACATGCCAATGCATCAAGGTTATGTCAAGGTAGCACCAAACGTGGTATGAAGAGTCTAAGGACTTGTAATGGGGCAAAATGGTACTAGCAGTGGCAACAGATCTCCAAGATACTGCCAGAGGCATAAAGAGACAGCAAGAGTAGCCAGAACATCCCAAGGCTGCAAATATAGGGTAAGGAAACCCGCAAGGATCTACGAGAGGAGCAAAATGGCACCAAGTGTAGTATGATCAGCTCAAGACACTGTGAAGGGGTACAAAGCATAAAAAGAGGCAGAATACCCCCAAAGGGGTCAAAGCAACTGAAAGAGTAGCATGAAGACCCCAAAGCATCATGAGAGGCACAAATCAACCACCCAGATTGGCAAGAACACTCCAAGGATCCAACTAAGAAGCAAAGGGCACCAACCAAATTGGTACAAAGCCTTAGGCAGGGAGAAGCCAGAGGAAATCCCTGGAGAAAGCCTGATGTCATTTTTTCATGGTATCATTAGCTAAAAAAAGCTGGATGTCCAGGCTTGGAGTTGGTCTTCAGTGGAGGCTAAGATGCTACTGACTCGAGGTATCAAATGCTCTTTAGACATTAGTCTTTTTTTTTTTTTTTTTTTAAGTTTATTTGTATTTTATTGAGAAACCAATAAATACATTACATGTAGACATTGAACAATGGTATGTGCATAACAGTTATTTCGTCAAACGTTGAAACAAAGAGTATAGCATCCCCATTGGTAAGAGGACTCGTCAACGAAGCCCTCCAGTTGAACTATATAAGCATCATTATACCTCCTGCAACAGTAATACAACCAATTGTAAATACATCGTGGTAAAGCCCACAAACGGAGCATTGAATATGAACTCAGTGGTTCCCCAACTTTTTTCCCCCCCCTCCCCTCGCTCAAGCCGCTGGTGATGGTGAGAACCCAACATTAAATTCCCAACTTCCCAAAATGAGGAAGTATTCATCTCAACCACTTCAAACATTACCACACCAGCCCTCTACAGAATACCTTCTCCCACCTTCCCCCCTTCCCAGCCCTCCCCACCCAAGGAAATACTACACATCCATGCATTCCAGCCTTAAACAAAAAACCTTCCCACCACGTCCACATATGACTGACAGGAAACCTCCAGCATAGCATCCAAGTGAACTACACACAGTCATTAAGAATCCGACTTCGGGCAACATGAGGGAGAGATTGAATATATGGGTCCCAAACACTGAGAAATCGCTTGCGTTGTATTAGAGATCGTCGAGTGGACATCTGTTCCATATGCATCATTGTATAAAAAAGGTTCCTCCATGTCCAGAAAGAAGGGGAATCAGCACTCCTCCAACTCATGAGAATCACCCGTTTCCCAACCACACTTGCTTTCTGCAAGAGCAACCGGATGCCAGGATCCCGTATTCTCAGCGGTGGAATGCATCCAAATAAAATCCACAATGGTGCCACTGGTATGGAGACATGTAAAATTGTAGCTAAGTAGTGTGCAATCCGACTCCAGAAAGCCTGAACCACTGGACAAGCCCAAAAAGCATGAGCCAAAGTACTACTCTCCTTCTGACACCGCAGGCAAGACCCCGATGGTGCAATATGTTGTCTTTTTGCCATCTGTGGTGAAATATAAGCCCGTCCCAAGAATTTGTACTGCAATTCTCTATAGTAAGTATTATACGAGATCCTGGCAATCCGACCATAACAGGTCCGCAACACGGAAGCGGTGACCACAAACTCCCCATCAGCATTCCATCGTTCAGCCAATATAGGATATATCTCTACCCCCCTCATTCTGTGCAGCTGCTTATAGTAGTATGATAAGGATGGTGTCTTAGTTCTAGAGAGGGACAACAATGTTTCCAATTTCTGGAATGCCGAGATTTGCTTAAAGACATTAGTCTTTTAATATCCTGTGATTCAGGGAATACAGGACACAATTCTGAATCCGTTTTTGCAAACACTGTCTCCATTACCCAGGAGCGGCTCAAGGCAATCTGCTGCCTGAGGCAAGGGATGAGATGGTACCCTGCTCCCGCCCCCTTGCCCGCAATCATCCATCTACTCAAGTAGGCAGTCACCCACTCGTACACACACACAATCAGGCACTTATTCACACACACCCATAGGGCCTAGGCTTTTTTTCAGCCGCCAGTAGGATGGGGTCTGCTATCAGCCACCACATCCCCCTCCTCTCAAAGAGCTAAAAGCATCTGCAGCCTTTGCTTCTGCTGTTTGTATGGTGGTCAGGCTGGAGAGGGGAAATAGGCGTACATTAAAAAAAAAAAAATCCAGCAAACATGCGCTGGTCATCCCCCCTGACATAAATGCACCTGCAGGAAGGCTTCGTTTCCCTGCAGCTCGAGGCACACTGCGCTGTGAAAGCTGCATTAAAGGAAGGTTGTTGTACCCCTGGCAAATGCCTTCAAAAATCGCCAGTTGTGGGGTGGGTGGCAGCAGAAGATGAAATTGGGATTAACGCGACTCCTGCTGTCCGGAGTTAGGGACATGTGTTTCCCCTGACTGGATCGGACAGGTGTTTGGTTTATCCCTGCCCGATCGATGTTTGACTTTGGAAGTAGGGTGAGGCAGCGGCTGTAGTAGAGGTGTTTTGGAGGGGCACTTTTTGCCTCTCCAAAACTATGCTGTCTGAGGCTGCCACCTCCCCCTGCCTCATGATAGAACCGCCCCTGCCATTACCTCAGAACCATTAATATGGAGGATCATGTTTCTGGTTCTGGGTGCTGCACTCCTGAAGCCCTTGATTTTGCTTTGGTATAATACATCAAAGGTTAAGTTCTGGATGAGACTAATATTTGTAATAATTGTAAGGGAAAAAATTCTAAAGAAAATGTCTAAGATGGCATGAAACTGTTAAAGATAACTGGGTAGGTAAAGCCTATGTAAAGCATCAGATAGCACAACAAGACTAAGAGTCATCGAGTACTGTAGGAGGAAGGGGGATTTTGAACGTATGTAGTCTTGGTGATCACGTCTGGAAAGTAAGCAGGTTGCAGGCAGAAGTGCATATTGCATTGATTCAAGAAACCCCTGCACATGAGAGGGTTCCCTGAAAAGTGTGGAGGTGCCAGTAAGGGCACAGTCAGCCGAGAAGCCGGTGTAGAGGTGGAGGTATTGAGCTTAATAGACTTGGTAGTGGCAGTCACGGTAGCATCTAGACGAGAGCTCATGTTGTCTATGGCAACTGCCAGAGACTCCAAGAATTTTTGCTGTTCGCTGATCCTTTGTGCCAGGCCAGGAATGGCCTGGAGGGCCGAGACCTCTGCCGGGTCCATGGATTTGGCAATCTGTTATGGTTTGTGGGTATGTGGACCCTTGGCCCGAGATGGAAGTTGTTACCACCTGTGGGGAGGAGCCCCATAGGTCCACACCGTCAGGAGGCAAGGTCAGGAACAGTGGGGAGTTCTGGCTGAGGCTATGGAGAGGTCCCAAGGAGCCAGAATTACCCCAGTAGGGAGACATGCTGGGGATAATACCTGGGCAGAAACCCCGAAAGGGAAGGTGTCAGACAGACCGCAGAGCAGAAGGCGCAAGTCTGGTCATGCAGGAGGTATTCCGGAAAGGCAACCCCGAGAGGCGGAGCTGCGCAGCTTAGGAGGCGTTGATGAAATGATGTAGGCCAACCCGCGGAGCAGGGAAGCTCGAGTCAGATCTCCACTGATGACGTATGCAGAACCCCGAGGAGTGGGAAGTTCTGACAGTCTCTGTATAGCATGGAAGCACTGCCCCGAGGAGCTGAGGCGTGCTGGCAGTCTCAGTATAGCACGTAGGTGCGACCCCGAGGATCGGGGAGGTGTGGTCAGTCGCAGTGTAGGATGAGAGCACTGCTCTGAGGAGTGGAAGTACTGACATTCTCTTGAGTAGCACGTTGGTGCAGCCCTGAGGAGCAGGGAGGCGTTGACAGTCTTGTATGGCACGTAGGCATAACCTCGAGGAGTGGGGAAGCACTGAGGTAGAACTCCCGAGTGGCAGAGGTGTTCCAGGGGCAGCCCCTAGGAGCCTTGCAGGGTAAGACTCCAGAGGGCACAGGGCCAGCCCAAGGAGTGGGGGAGGCCAGGAGACCATGTCCCCGTAGAGTGCGCACACTGGCCCCCAAGGAGCGGGTACCAGACAGAGTCCAAGTCCAAGGAGTCCGATAGCATAGCCACAGGAACATGAAGGCAGGAGCTTGTAGAGACGTACAGAACTTGTTGCCAAGTCAGCTAGCTGGGGGCGAAGGTGGACCTTAAGTACCTAGGTCCGATGACATCATCAATCAGGGACGCCCCCGAGGTTCCCGCTGAAGAGCCTTCAAAGGAGGGCCCGGTGGCGCGCGCGCATGCCTAGGAAGGCCCGAAGTCGACTTGGGTGGCGGCGGCGTCCAGGCCGCCATGTGGAGCCCCAAGGAACGCGGCGGTGGAGACTGGCCTGCGCCGCGAGCAGACCCAGGGAAGGCAGGAGGTGCAGGAAGTAAGTAAACGCAGTCACAGCCATCTGCGACCGACGGGCATAACAGGCTGGGGCCTAAGAACCACGGGAATCTGTTCCTGAAGAACCTGATAGAGGTGCAGGGAAAACAAAAAGCAGGGCATTTCCATCAAATCGTGAAGGGAGGATAGCTTCTTTCATTTCATGTATTATTTATATATCGCACCAAGGCAGTTTACAGCAAATCTAAAAACATTAAAATACATAAAACAATTAAAAACAGCTAATTCACTACCCATTCCCACTCACTCTTTCCATCTCTCAAAAAAAAAAAAAAAAGAGAAAGAAGAAAAGAAGCAGGAAGAATTTGATTCAAGATGTTGGCACCTGCTGGAATTCCACCTGTCTGATAGTGCAGAGGTTAGTTAGGTAGCAACAACAATCCTTCATAAGCTGAATCTGGAAACCGAAATTGAAGTGACTCATCGCCTAGGGCATCCCTGACCGCAGGCAGCAGACTGCCTTGAGCCATCCCTGATTACATGGGAAACTGTATAATCAACCTCGGCATGTCATTTCTGGTGGGTTTTTTTGCACTTGCTCCCATGCAGGTGCAAATATATGTGGATACATTGTACCCACAATCCACGTGCCAACTGTATTTTCAAAAGGAAACTCTGCAATGGCTTTCCCTTAGAAAATGAGCTTGGAGTCCTATGGGTAGACTTATGACTCCAAGGGGAATTTCAATATCAGCCTCATAACAACTCAATGGCTGATCCACAGATATGAAGGAGATATCACAGCAATCCACGGGGAGGCCAATATTAAAACGCTACTTAGCTAGATAAGTATGATTTATCAGATAAGTGGTAGCCACTGAATACCCGGCTATGTTCAGTGGCCGCAACTTAACTAGATAAGTCACTTATGCAGTTAAGTAGATAGCCAGATAAGTTGTGGACGGGCAGTGGGTGGATCAGGGTGGTGCTACATATCCAGATAACTTAGCTGGATAAAAGCAATATTCGTTCTTATCCGGCTAGGAAGCGCCGAATAACCGTGCTGCTGAACAACCCATGTTACATAGAAACATAGAAACATAGAAATGACGGCAGAAGAAGACCGAATGGCCCATCCAGTCTGCCCAGCAAGCTTCACACATTTTTTCTCTCATACTTATCTGTTTCTCTTAGCTCTTGGTTCTAATTCCCTTCCACCCCCACCATTAATGTAGAGAGCAGTGATGGAGCTGCATCCAAGTGAAATATCTAGCTCGATTTGTTAGGGGTAGTAGGGGTAGTAACCGCCGCAATAAGCAAGCTACACCCACGCCCATCTGCTCTACCTAGACTATGTTGTACAGCCCTTGTTGGTTGTTTTTTCTTCTCCCCTGCCGTTGAAGCAGGGAGCCATGCTGGATATGCATTGAAAGTGAAGTATCAGGCACATTTGGTTTGGGCTAGTAACCGCCGTAACAAGCCAGCTACTCCCCGCTTTGTGATTGCGAATCCTTTTTTTCTTCACCCCTGTCGTTGAAGCTATGCAGGATATGTGTGAAGCATCAGTTTGTTGTTTTGTTTTTTTTTCCCCTGCTGTTGAAGCAGAGAGCTATGCTGGAAAAGCGTGATGTATCAGTCTTTCTCCCATGCCGTTGAAGCAGAGAGCCATGCTGGATATGCTTGGAAAGTGAAGTATCAGGCACATTTGGTTTGGGGTAGTAACCGCCGTAATAAGTCTTTTCCGACTAACTTACCTAGCCAGATATTTCTGAATATTGGGCCTTTTGCAAATACTATTGTAATTGTCTGGTTCAGTCACCTAAATATAAAATTATAGATGCAGTATCTACATCAAACAAACAAAGACCAAGGACATACATTTTCTTAAAGGGATGTCAAGAATGATGGATGCATATAGGAAGGCTAGATGAATTGTGGAATGTCAGACAAATAAAATGGGATGCTGAAATTTGATTCTGGGTGTTTACATTCCACAGTATGCAATGCTTCTTTTTCTTCTCTGCATATTTCTCACTCCTGTGGTGACCATAGTCCCAGGCACTTTATACCACGCTACCTAGTCAAGCTCAGTTCTTTTGTTTGCATGCAGGTCTTAATATTCTATGGAATAGTGCTGCTCCATGTCTTCTAGGGTCTTCATCTGGGCATTCCCCTCCACCTGCATATTTATTAATGTATATCACTGATCTTGATATAACTTCTGGTTCTAAATCTCACCTTGAATTTTGATTCGAGTTTGATAGATATGCTATTTTTCCCATCCCACATGACGATCAGCCCATTGTAGGTCTCCATCGTTTTGTAGTTGCCCATTTGACGGATCACATAGGATGCATTCTCTCCGCTGTCAAATTTAACCTCCTCGAAGCTTTTGTCTCTAAATATCAGCTCAGTATTCTAAAATGCAAGGAAAAATCACAAGGAATATCAGAAAAAGGTACATTGCAAGGAGCAGTTAATTATTAACAACCACAGACCATAACCGATGCAAAGATAACACATACTTTCCATCCTCTACCCTAACTTTGCCCATTGTCTATCCTTAAAAGAAAGTGCACTGTGACACTGCACAAATATTTTAGCCACTCAGGAAAGCACAATTTTTATCCTGAGGAACTGATTCGGGCAAATGTATTTCAAAGCCATTTAAACAGGTAAATAGCAATGTGCACACATAACTTGGCTGTCCAGAAATTGCTCTCCTTGAACATGGTTACAAGGGTGTATGGTGTCCACATACATTTTTAATCCCTTTTAGGGAGAGTGTTTCCAGGGGAATATTTTGTGTGGGATTGGAGAATAACATGCAGAGATGATATTTTCAAGCCCATGCATGTTATTCTGCATAAAAAATCTACCTCTGTACAGGCAAATATCCGCGTATTTGATAAATTATTTAGAGTCTGAAGTACTGTTAGTAGGATCTTGTATTCCTCTGCTACAAGATTTAAACCATTTCAAACTTGCAGAGGAAGGGTGAAAATATCTAGACATTTTTATATCATCTGATTTGTCCAGACTTTGCTTCACTAATTATAACCCAGTTGTGAATAAATTAAATCTGATTTGGCAAAGTGGAATCCACTTTCTATATCCTGGTTCGGTAGTGTGAGCCTTATTAAAATTCCAGTCTTATATAGATTGCTCTACCCCTTTGCATTCTTACCATGAAACATCCCGATTTCTACTTTCTCTGCTCTGAGTAGTGTCCTATTCCTTTCTGTGGAAGGGTAAACCACCCGGATTAAAATAATCTGAACTGCTTAAACTCCAAAAGCATGGGAGGGTAGAACTTCCTGATTTTCCAACATATTACTAGGTGGCCAGGATGACTTGTTTACGTGTATGCGTAGGTAGTGATCCATCGCAACACTGGTCTCTGCTTGAAGAGAAGTGGCACAGCAGATAAGAGTCTGGCTGCATTACTGTAGTTGCTTCCAACGTCCACTTCAGGAAAGGCTGTCTGTAGAGGTAATCCTATCTTTGCTCATACACTGTGTGGTGGACGATAAATAAAAAAGCAGGGATCTCTTCTACTGCTTTTTCATATATGATGTCTCTGGTACAGAATCCACGGGTGGCATTGATTACCTTTTCGCCAAGTATAGCTGGATGGTGGAAGAGATTTCTGGGACAGCTTTTTCAAAATAAACAGATCAAATCCTTTCCAGGCTTGATAGCAGATTTTGAGATCCCTAGGCACTCTAACTTTCTTTATATCTGAAATATGCTGTGGATAGGAGAAACAGTTGAGGAATGCAGTGGCATTCTTGGAGGAGAAGTCCATTACCTGCTATTAAGTTGACTTAGAGAATAGCCACTGCTATTAGCAATGGTAACATGGAATAGACTTAGTTTTTGGGTACTTGCCAGGTTCTTATGGCCTGGATTGGCCACTGTTGGAAACAGGATGCTGGGCTTGATGGACCCTTGGTCTGACCCAGTATGGCATGTTCTTATGTTCTTAACCTCTATGCTGTGAGGAGGGTGGAAAATTGTATGATTTCCAAATGGTACATATGCATTAGGAGCCTTGAAGAGACAGCGCCAGGTCTTATAACAGCACAGATTTTGAATTCGCAATCCAGTTTAGAAGCAAATTTGGCGTGTATCGAGTCAGATCTGCACTAAGTCGAGAATTTTTATTCAAGGTGCTGCATCAGTTATACCACACTCCCATCTGCTTTTCTAAATTTAGTGCAGGCAGTCCTCTGTGTTGATGAAGGTGTTGGCAAAAGGGCAGTTATCTTCATATGTGATGGGAGTCCTTGAAATTATCTGTCACATTTGTGACTGTGCTCCCCCGCCCATGGGCCCACTATATGCCTTGCTGAGCTTGTGGAGAGAGCAGACCTGTATGAGGGGGGGTTAGGAAACTGACTAACCATGTGACACACCTTATCATAGCACATATGTGGAAACAAGCATCTAGTGTTTCATTTTGGGAAACCAAGTGACTGAAATTGCAATTCTGGAATGAATGGCATTTATAACGATATTTGGTCTCCATGCTGGGCTCAGTGTAGGGAGCAGGTTGAATAATATGTCCTTATCCAATGGTTCCCTCCAGATTTTCTGTATCCCAGCATGATTAATGTCCTGATTCTTCACA
Organism: Rhinatrema bivittatum; assembly: GCF_901001135.1. NCBI lineage: Eukaryota > Metazoa > Chordata > Amphibia > Gymnophiona > Rhinatrematidae > Rhinatrema > Rhinatrema bivittatum. The sequence continues at coordinate 39,792,672 of NC_042631.1, read as the reverse complement.
GCATATTTTATGTATTAAAAGTAATATCGAAAATCTACCCATAAAAAAAAGGGAGATGCAGAGGTTGGTGCGTGCTTTGTGCCTGTCTCGTGTTTCAAAGTGAAAGCGCATGCAAACTTTCACTGAAAACCTTGGTGCAAAGTCCAAGGGTGAAGAGCATCTGCAGGTGGGAAGGGAACACGAACCCATACAAGGTGGACTTGTGCTTTGTTGAAACCTTTCTGGAAAGCAGTGGAACCTAAAACTGCCGATATTAGGGGTGTGCGAGGGCTAAGGGAGGATGTGTGTTTGAATATCCATCGGCATAAACCGTGTGGCCATTTAGTCCCATGTGGCACAAATTACAATTGCAACTCATTGTAAATCAATGCCATTTTCATTGGCAGAAACAAGTACATGATATTACATTAATTGAAAAGGTGGCATTATATAATACGATTTGTGGCAAGTATTGGACCTTTATCAGCTTTTGATTGTGGGGCTTGTATTCTCTTTTTTCTTTTCTTGGTTGGAGGCTGTCCCATTCCTTCAGTGTTAATTATTGTAACTGCAAATAATAGGAATATGAGTTTGCACAATGATGTGTCCAGTGACTTTAAGGAGATGTATTATTTGTATGGTTTACTTTTCTGTTGACTGGGATTTCTTTATGGTGTATTATATATGTCTGCTTGTTCTATAAATAGAGTTCAAAGACAAAAAAAAAAAAAAACGATCCATGGACTTTATTTATTTATTTATTTTATTTAAATTCTTTTATATACCGTCATTAAACTGGGAGCCATCACAACGGTTAATAATGATGCACATAAATTAATGTTGCTAAATGTGTTTATTATACCAACTAGACAGGTGCCTGTAAGTTATGGTACAGAGTTTCATAAAAACTATAGGGTGATAAGTACGATAGATATGTTTAGATTTATTAGAACCTTCTGAAAAAATGCCTCCTCAATTTTCTCCAGAGTTGACAGACTACTAGAGCTCTGCATATAGAAAAACAGATCAAGAGCCCTAAGGGTCCTTGTCTAATGAGAAGCAGCAGGGCTATGATGAATCCACGGTCAAAAGCTAGATCTGATAAAGCAAGGAAAATAGATCCTAAAATCTTTGGTAGCAGGTAAACAAACTTACCCAAGAGCCACAGTCATTCTAGCCATTAGAAGACACGGCTTACGCGAAGATATACATTTCTGTCATTTGTTATGTAACCAATCCCAAATGGTGAAAACTCAAAACAGGTAAAAGAGGAATACTTACGAAGAAACTTAACTGAAATTGTTAAGTCGGAGGAAGAGCAGCACAGTATAAGAAATATAACATCAGAAGGCTCTAAAAATGAGGGTTTTTTCATTGACCTACAGCATTATTTGCTTTAAAAATGGTCACCTTCAAGATTTGTTCCAGGTGTAGGTAAATCTGAGGATTTTATGAAGGCACAGTATGCTATAACTCTCCCAGTTTATCCGTACAGCTACTCACGTTCAGGAATACTTTAAAGGTCTTGGAGCAGGTGGCTCCAGTGGTGCTGCAGGGCTTATTCTCAGTGGTCACGCGGAAGGTGCTCTTGGTGCCATCCTTACCACAGTGATCCTGTGAAATGGGGTAAAAATGCATCTTAGAGCACTGTTCACTGTAGCACCGCCCTCAGGTAAAACATTAGAGCAACGCTCCCCAGGAGGGGGGAAAAAAAACAACAGAGAGCAAACAAACCACTTCAACCATGAGAGTGATGTGGGCAGTCAAGGTGAATGCAGGTGCTCTAATAACAAGACCCAGGGAATGACCGGGCCCGGTGTCCTGGGCCCCAATCCCCAGAGCTCCCCCATCAGCACTTTTACCACTTCTTATCTAGTGGCGATGGGGGGGGAGGGATACATAAAACAGTCACCATAAGTTTGCAAGCTTTCATAATTTTACTGATAAGCACAATAAATAAAACAAAACAAAACATTAAAGCATAAAATGGAATAACATTTGAAGATTTTTGCACAAAGAGTATCACAACACATACATTTCCTATGAATACTGGATTACTAAAGTTAACAGTGTTTTCAGTTCTTAACCAGAAACTCTGTATAACTGTACCTGAGTTTGTAAATACTGGGTACCCAGGAATAGGACACAAATAATTCTCTCAGTCCATTTATAATGCGCAGACAGAAAAATAATTGTTGGTGCCTCTGGTGCTGCAGATGTAGTCAGATGAATGAATTCCAGAAAATGCCGTTGATGGTTTGGAAGGCTCTCTGTCAGATACACAATCCTCCAATAGCACTATGTCTTATTTAGTTTCCCTCCTAGGTGAGGAAACAGACTAGAAATCTGGAAGTTTCTGAGCAGATGACTCCAAACAGGGCAAGTTCTAGGGCAAATGGCATCCTGGGTAAAAATCATTAATGGTGCCTCCCCCACCTTTCTGATCCCTGCTCCTTGTGGGCAAAGGGTAAGAAAGTCAGACAGGAGGGGGATGCTAGGAGCTGGATGGCTGGATTTCCCTCCATGCATGGCAGAGATAGGTTTGCATATAATGGAAGCGATGCATGCAAATTTATCTCATGCATATTCATGGTGTGTCTTCCAGTCTGGGCACAAAGCTCCCAGTCCCTGCCCCACAGCCTGACAGTTCCCCTTTTCTGCAGGCTGCTGAAAAGCCCACATCCCTCTCTTTACTTTCTGCTCTGCTCTGGACTCTCAGAACCCAGGCAAATTCAGAAAGGAAAAAAAAAGGTGCAATTTCTTTTCCTGCTTCTGGATTGGTTGAGAAGTGTCACCGGCTGCTTTCTGGTCTCTCTCCAGTTTCCATTAGCTCCCAGACTCAGAGGACTCCATGCACGCTATTCAATGTCTACCAGGTCACTATTCGCCTGGCTTGTTAACCCTGCAGTTGCTGGATTTGCAGAAGAGTACACTCCTTCAAGAGCAGAAACTGATCCTTTCAAACCACAAACAGTTCCTGCGGCGCCTCTCTCTCTCTCTCTTCAGTTAGAGGCAGCTTGCAGTTCGTGGCCACCTTAGTATTCTTTAGGCATGCTTGCTGCACAGCGTAAGAGTCTCAATCGTTGCTGAATTTCTTGTCCCAGCACAACATAAGCTCAAGGGGGCAAGCACTCAAATTTGGGAACCCTGTCACATTACCATATGCAGATATTCCAATACCTGTGAAAATATTAACACAAAGAAAGAAGCAACATACCTGGACCAAGGTATATTCACAGTTTCCACTGAAAGTAAAAGACCTGCCATCAAAGGTAGTATAGTGCCCATCTCCAAACAAGGTGCACACTCCCGAACATGTTTTGTCTGTGCAGCTCCACTTTCTGTCCTTACAGGTACTGAGAAGGAGGGTAAAGACAACTTTAACCACCGTGCACAGGATTCTCTCCCAGTCAATTCTACAGGTAGGTCATGCAAGACTGACTTCAAGCAACACTAGAACTGTCTGCAGTATCACTTTTATTTTGCAGTAGCATATGCACCCAAAAAAAACACAACTAAAATAAAATCGATAAAGTGTGCTCTGCACTATTAGTTTTATGGCGATCTTTCTTGTCTAGTCAGGGCAACCCAGGTCAGGTCAGCCAGTTTGTAACAATTTCTCTTTTCATGCTTTATTTGCAAGTTCCTGCAGTGCATTCCACCACTTCCCAAAAAATGTATCTAGTGCAGATTACAAAATCCTGTTCATAATCACTTAAAATCACATACAAATACACATGCAACAAAAATAAAATACATTCCCAAATCAGCGTTAATTATAAAATCTGTAAATTGTAGCTATTATGTTTATTACTGCAAAACATTCCCAGCTATTCAAAGTAGTGAAGAACACTAGAAATGACAACCTAATACATTCAAGCAAACCAAAGCAAACTCAGTTCCCTCCCTCCTTTCTCCCCAATCCTGGTTCATTCATTCCCTCCTCCTCAAAAATCCCTGGTTTACTGCTCCTTGATCCTGGTGCACTCCCTGACTGTCCCCCATGCCCAATCCCTTCACCCATCTGCTCTCATGAAGCAGGAGGAGGAAGAGCATGGGGGCTCCCGCAGGGCCTTGAACATGTCCCTCCTTGCCGGGTCTGTGCATCGCACTTTGAGCCAAGCGATTAAAAACATGATGACATTCAAGCCAGGCAAGGGAGAATGAGGATGGATCCTGAGGCACCACAAGACCACTGCTCACCTCCCTGCCTCACAAGAGAAGCAGGTGAGTGAGGGGGATCCAGGGGAAGAGGGGAAAGGCTGTGCCATCGCACTGCCACCAATGCATCTCTTCCAGGAAGGGAGGAAGAGCGAGAGAAGGGCTGTTAAAGGTGCCCTGCATTGTTCTACTTCCACCAACGCATCTTTTTCCAGAGGATAACTAGTCTCCTGTACCAATTTGGCCAGGACTGTTCAATTCTGCAGCAAGGGCCGGATTTTGCAACCCTTAACGAGGCCTCAAAATTGTGGGGGACCGGGGACCCTAATAGTACTACCCCGACAGAGAACTCCAATACTAAATATTCAGTCCTATATTTGTTATTTAATGCATACCAATTGTTACAGCCCATTTTGATCTCGTCTCCAGGTTGATAGCTGACTTCATTGTGAAGACACGGACATTTAGCCTCTGGGATACAGCCTCCTTTCCCATCAGATACCAGATCTGAAGGACACACACAGCCAGAGACACACTGTGTTCTATACTGAAAATAGCACAAAGAAATGGTGTGAGAAGAATGTCTTCCATGAGTAATGGAATAAGAGAGTGATCATTGCTGATTATGTTGATGAAAAGCAGACCGATTCCCCAGAAGATCCTTATTCGTTGATTTCATGGTTAATTGTAAACTTTGGCTGGTCAGACCTAAAGACATGATTGGTTTATTCATGGTATGAGCAATGAGAGAGGATCCAGAGCATTCAGTGTATGCACCATTGCCTCTCCATGCCTTTCATCCATAAAAAATATATATCACCTTATCATTGACCTCCTGAGTCCCTGCCTACAGACCTCTGATTTTCCACACCATGAACCTCTGATTCCTTTGGTGCTCCTCCCTGCAGGTCTCTAATTTGATTCCCATTCCACCTTGGATCTGCGATCCATGGTCTCCTGCCACCCCTCGCAGAGTTCAGGGTTCCAACTCTACCTCCACAATTAACAGAAACCAGTGAGTGAAGGGACTAAATCAGGCTAAGCCATGCACTCAGAAACCTCACCTCCTCTGGCCTTCCATATAGGGCTGTGAGTATATGGCTTGACCTGACTCGGTCCCCAGCGCAGCATTCACTGATTTCTGATAACTGCAGAGGTAGTGCAAGAGCCAGAGTTCTGTGGAGGGGCAGCGGGAGGGATCGGGGAGGGATCGGGGAGGGGGAAAATCAGAGGTGAGATTAGAGGTCCACAGGATGGAAGAAGGTAGAAACATTGCTGCCCCCCTCCCCCATATTGGAATGATTCCTCTATGAGGAAAGGCTAAAGAGGCTAGGGCTCTTCAGCTTGTAGACGAGACGACTGAGGGGAAATATGATAGAGGTCTATAAAATAATGAGTGGAATGGAACAGGTAAAGGCAATTCAGTTGTTTACTCTTTCAAAAAGTACAGAGTAACTTCATTGCATGTCCCTTAATAAGTAGTACATTTAAAACAAATAGATGAAAATATTTTTTTCACTCAACATATAATTAAGCTCTGGAATTAATTGCTAGAGGATGTGATGAAAGCTGCTAATGTAGCTGGATTTAAAAAAGGTTTGTACAAGTTCCTGGAGGAAACGTCCATAAACCATTATTAAGTTGGACTTGGGGAAATTACTGCTTATCCCTGGGATAAGCAGCTTGGAATCTATCTAGCCCTTGGGATCCTGCCAGGTACTTGTGAACTGGATTGGCCACTGTTGGAAACAGGATCCTAGACTTGATGGACATTTGTTCTGATCCAGTATGGAAAATATTATATTCTTGATGCAGGCTAATATGACTATTAAGAAATCCAGGCCTGCTTCTTATAAATTAAGTATAAACCTTTCTTATTTTTCTGAAAGGAATACACTCACATGATAGTGTTTGATAAATCTCAGTATTTAAAGTTTTTTCTACTATGTACAAAAACTTCTTTAGTTGGCTGGTCATCCTGTTTAATGCCCCAAGTGATGACTGAAGACGATGGATGTTCTTAAGTAGCTTATGAGTGTTCTAGTATGGGTGATGATTTGAAGGACAGAAGTTGGAAGTTTTTAGCACAAAGTATTTATAATAAATAAGAATAAGGAGGGGCATTAGTCCAATTCTAGTGAAATCGTTTTTGGCTTACACATTCCATATCAAGCGTTTGGCAGCTCTTCTGGCATTCTGCCCCCGTTGCGCCCCAGGCCGCGCTGCTGCAGTTGAAGTAAACCATGGGCAAAGTACAATCTGGAAGATTAACAAAACAAAAGAACAAGGGTCAAGGAGTTACCTGACACACAACAACTAACGTCGATGCCTGCAACTAAAGAGATTGAGTCACAAACAAAAAAAAAAAATTGCAGGAACTTTATGAGAGGAGATAGTGTTACATTTTTTTTTTTTAAATCTCATTAGATGGCACTACTAGTGAGTGGAGGAGTAGCTTAGCAGTTACAGCAGTGGGCTATGTACCAGGGAGACCAGGGTTCGAGACCTGCTGTCGCTCCTTGTGACCTTGGGCAAGTCACTTTACCCTCCATTGCCTCAGGTACAAAAACTTAGATTGAAAGCCCTCTGGGGATAGGGGATATTCTGCTTTGAAGTGCAAAATATAAGTGAATGAATGCTATTTTAGCACCCAGGGAAGCTGAGAGGCAGCTCTGCATGCAGCCCTGCAAGGGACCCAAGTTCGCTTCTAAAGCCTAGCTTTTGCCTCCTGGGCTGGTTGAGGCTGGAGATGCCTGTGATCACAGGAGATTACAGGATCACAGGAGTCTCAAGTATCATGAAACAGCAGCGCCTACTCGCCAGGTTTAAGATACACACAGTAGGTACTGGAATTAGTCAGGGTCCAACTGAGCAGGAAGCAATGAAGCAGGAGGAAACTGCCCGGCCAAATGTACAAAAAAAGAAGACGACAGTACCCACCTAGTGCTTAAAGTGATGGAGAATTGAGTTGTAATATTTTTTTTTAGAAGGGAAACTATTTTACTTTCTTTTTTGGAGTTGGAAAGCACCAGAATTGCTCTAGCATCATCCCAAGCCCTCCAACCAGCTATTTGATTAAAATCTTTATTTCTAAAACAGTTTTAAGTAACATAAAAAACACCAGTCCTACTGAAAATGTATTGAATCCTCAGTTCAGAGGGTTATTACCGCAAGGCCGCGTTTTCCTACATATAACCTTCACAGTGCCTGCACTTACACCACCCATTCTTTGTAAATGATCTTTCAATTTAAAACTGTTGTGACGGAGTCACCCTGCTTTCTGTGCGGGACCAGGCTAGATGCCTGGTCCACCTTAATTCCCTTACAGAGAGAAAGCTCTGTGGACGGGGCCCAGGCCAGGTCTCCAGAAGAAGGTGGCTCCTGCATAACATTTCTCTCCTAAAGGTAAAAGGTGTTTGCTTTCCAGGAGAAGGCAGCTCTTATAAAGCATTACCTTCCTAAATTGAAGTGGAAGTCCGTGAATCTGTGTTTACTGCTGAAGGTAAGCAGATTTTCTATGAAGTTAATGTGCACTGTAAATAAAAACATTGAACACACTCATTTACAGTGCCACAACTGTATTCATCTCCAAATGCATCCAGATGTTTAAATGTTGTTACTTTATGTAGTGGTTTTGTGGCTATGTAACATTACAGAAGCACCAGAGAGGCAGCAGAAAAGCATACTTGGAGATCAAATTTCAAATGCTACGAGGTGAGAGGAAGTGAAATTGTATGTAAGAACACCGCATTAGTGATCGTCAATCCTTCTTTGAATCTGTACATATTTGACTCAATATGTGTAATTTGCTGAAGATGTAACTATATCACTATTTACATAAATAGAATAAGAATACACACAAAAAACTGAAAGGAGTTGGGCCACTTTATAGACTAATTAATTTATTGAAGCATGAGCTTTCGATGACGGTGTCCACTTCCATCAGAAGTAAATGTGGTGGGGCCACTTGGCATTAGTGGTCATAACATGTTCAAATTTGAATTAATGACTGGAAGGGGGACAATAAGTAAATCTAAAGCTCTAACACTAAACTTTCAAAAGGGAGACTGACATAATGAGAAAGATTTAAAAAAAACCCCGAAAGGTGCAGCTACAAAGGTTAGGCGTGTACAACGAGCATGGATATTGTTTAAAAATACCATCTTAGAAGCGCAGTCCATATGCATTCCATGCATTAAGCCTCCCATCTTGATTAAAGGTGAAGTGAAAGAGGCTATTTTAGCCAAAAAAAACCTTCCTTCAAAAATTGAAAGATCCATCTGAAGAAAATAGGAAAAAGCATAAGCACTGGCAAGTTAAATGTAAAACACTGATAAGACAGGCTAAGAGAGAATTTGAAAAGAAGTTGGCCGTAGAGGCAAAAATTCAAAATAAAAATCTTTTTTAATATATCCAAAGCAGGAAGCCTGTGAAGCAGTTGGTTGGACCATAAGATGATCAAGGGGTTAAAGGGGTACTTAGGGAAGATAAGGCCATCGTGGAAAAACTAAATGAATTCTTTGCTTTGGTGTTTACTAATGAAGATGTTGGGGAGATATTCATTCCACAGATATTTTCAAGGGTGATGATTCAGAAGAACTGAACCAAATCACGGTGAATTTGAAATATGTAGCTGGCCAGATTAATAAACTGAAGACTAGCAAATTGCCCGGAAAAGATGGAATAAACCCCAGGGTTCTGAAAGAACTCAAAAATAAAATTTCAGATTTATTACTAGTAATTTGTAATCTATCATTAAAATTGGCCATTGTACCTGAAGACTGGAAGGTAGCCAATCTAACCCCGATAATTTTAAAAGGCTCCAGGAGTGATCCAGGAATCTATAGACTGGTGAGCCTGACTTCAATACCAGGAAAAATCATAGAAACTATTTTAAAAAACAAAATCACAGAACATATAGATAGACATGGTTTAATGGAACACAACCAGCATGGATTTACCCAAGGCAAGTCGTGCCTCACACATCTGCTATATCTTTTTGAAGAGGTTAATAAACATGTGGATAAAGGTGAGCCAGTAGATGTGATGTATTTGGATTTTCAGAAGGAGTCTAACAATGTCACCCATGAGAAGCTTCTAAGAAAATTAAAAAGTCCTGGGATAGGAGGTAATGTACTTTTGTGGATTGCAAACTGTTAATAGACAGGAATGTTTTCTCACTGGACAGAAGTAAACAGTAGAGTACCTCAGGGATCTGTAGTTGGACTGGTGCTTTTTAATGATCTGGAAAAAGTGACGATGAGTGAGATGACCAAATTTGCAGATGATACAAAATTATTCAGAGTAGTTAAATCACAAGCAGATTGTGATAAATTACAGGAGGAACTTGAGAGACTGGAAGATTGGGCAACCAAATGGAAGACTAAATGTAATGTGTAAAAGCGCAAAATGATATAAATAAAGAAAATTAACCCATGTTGTAGTTAAATGATATTAGATTTTATGTTAGCAGTTACCACCCGGGAAAAAGATCTAAGCATCATAGTGCACAAAACATTGAAATCATTGGTTCAATGTGCTGCGGCGGTTAAAAAAGCAAACAATGTTAGGAATTATTAGGAAGGGAATGGTGAATAAAATGGAGAATGTCATAATGCCTCTGAACCACTCCATGGTGGTTCAGAGGCATTATGACATGTCAGCCCCTGTGGTAGGAGCAATGAATGGCCAGCACCATCTTTAAAAATGGCACAGGCCATCCATTGCTCCTACCATGTGACAGGGGCCGGCAAATGGCACAGATAGCCCCTGTCACATGGTAAGGGCAAAGGGCCATCGGTGCCATTTTGATTGGTGGCAGCCGACGGCCTGAGAGCGGGAGATCGCTCCTGGGACCTCCGCTGGACCACCAGGTACCTTAAAAAAAATGGGGGGGGGGGGTCGGGAGGGGGGGGATTCAAACTAATTAAAATTAAAGGGTCAGGGTGGGTTTGGGAGTTGTTTTTGTGTGCCCTTTCTTCCTGCCCTCCCCCCCCCCCCCAAATGATAAGAGAACCCCACAAAAAATTTCCAGCCCCTCGCAAAACAATAAGAGAACCCCACAAAAAATTTCCAGCCCCTCGCAAAACAATAAGAGAACCCCACAAAAAATTTCATGGGGTTTTCCTATCGGGTTTGGGGGCCCCCCGAATTCTGCTGAGTTTGAAAATATCTTCCAATATTTTCAATAGTCAGAAAAATGATTCACATCTCTATTGATAATACATTGAAATCATCTGCTCAGTGTGCAACAGCAGCAGCCAAAAAAGCAAATAGAATGCTAGGGATTATTAGGAAAGGAATGGAGAATACAACAGAGAAAAAAATAATAATGCCTCTGCATTGCTCCATGGTGCCACCTCATCTTGAGTATTGTCTGCAGTTCTGGTCACCACATCTCAAAAAAATATAGCAGAATTAGAAAAGGTACAGAGAAGGGTGACAAAAATGATAAAGGGGATAGAACAATTCCCCTTTGAAGAAAGCCTAAAGAGAAATCTTCAGCCTGGAGAAGAGGTAGCTGAGGGGAGATATGATAGAGGTCTATAAAATAATGAGTGGAGTGGAATGAGTAAATGTGAATCGGTTGTTTATTCTTTCAGAAGTACAAAGACTAAGGGACACACAATGAAGTTTCTAACTTAAAATATTTTTTTACTGAATGCATAATTAAGCTCTGGAATTAATTGCCAGAGGATGTGGTGAAAACTGTTAATGTAGCTGCATTTAAAAAAAGGTTTAGACAGGTTCCTGGAGGAAAAGTCCATTTTTAGGGTAGAGTTGCAGAAATCCACTGCTTATCCCTTTGGGATCTTCCTACCCTTCCTTTGGGATCCTGCCAGGTACTAGCAACCTGAACTGGCCACTGTTGGAAACAGGATATTGGACTTGAAGGAACTTTGGTCTGCACAGTATGGAAAATCTTATGTTCTTATAGCATTTTTGGCAGTGTCAAAGCAATGCTGGATGCTGCTGGGAGTACCACAATCTTACCCCACACCTGGTAGCCTGGGTTTTGTTTTGTTTTTGGAGTGTATCAGGTGAGATGGGAGGATTGTGGTTTCAGTAATGTGTGGTGGGTGGCCACGAGCAATGGGTCTGGATGCTACATTATTTGCTGAATTCAGGAAAGGAGGAGGGGGTAGTCTGGCTCAAAGGGACAAGATGCTGCAAAAACAACCCTGCTCTCAATGTGACTGCACTGGTTGTGTGAGAGCAGGGGCTTACAAAGGGCGAGCATGAGTCACACTCCAATCGCGTGAAACGTGCATGTAAAACCTACTGAGCTTCACCAGTAAATATAATGTGGAAATTTCCAATAGTGAGAGTACTGGAAAAGTAGAGCGACTGACATGGTCTATTCCTACAAGGAGGGTACTCTTCTGCTAATGATCTATAGGTCAATGAGGCACTAGAAGGAGTTGAAGAGGAGGAGCAAGAAGGTAGCAGCAAGATTTTCTGCTCTCCTCACTCCTGACGAGGAGAGGGCTGATTGTATTTTCTCTCCTTTGGGATGATGTGAATCAAATCTGCTTTGATGTTTCAAGATTAGACTGGGTTCCAGGAAAGATCCTGAGAACAGACATTCAGAGGGCTATTGCCCAAAATCCAAGGGCTGGAAAGGGATGAGCATGATTTTATCCAGAACATCCAAAATTAATCCCAAGCTGAACTGTTTCCTTAGTAGGGATCTAATCAAGTTGCACATGGAATTCAATAATTACCTACATAAATTGTCCTCAAAGTGTTTAACAGTTTTACACTTTCGAGCTGGATAATTCAAGGCTAATAACATTACCATTGCTTCAAACATTGTTGTTGTGTCCTTCAGTTTTTAATTACCTGGAATATTGTGTTCCCTTCCCATGCAGTCCAGTTTTCCTTGTTTGCAGGTGCTGTGAGAGAAGAAAAGAAATTATGAGTAGGGTGCCATTGGTCAGCCCCTGTCACATGGTAGGAGCACAAGATGGTGCCGGCCGTCCATTGCTCCTACCATGTGGCAGGAGCTGACCAATGGCACCGGTAGACCCTGTGACATAGTAAGGGCAAAGGCTATTGGTGCCATTTTGAATACTGGCAGCCGACGGCCCGAGTGCTGGAAATCGCTCCAGGACCCCTGCTGGACCACCAGGGACTTTTGGCAAGTCTTGGGGGGGTCAGGGGGTGGGGATTTATTTGTTAGTGATACTTGTATTTGTGGGGGTTCGCCATATGTTTCGTGACCCCCATGAATACAATGAATATGGCATATACGTTGCGGATTGCCAATACATTGCAAACGAATGCACACCCCTAGTATGTGCAGAGCAAAAGTTTATGTTCATAAGTCCATAAGTCGAAAGGGGGTCCCATTTGCGGTCAATATGGACATATGGAGAATTCCATAAGTTGAGTCTATGTCCATATGTGCAAATAAAAATGTAAACCCCTCACCCTCCTTAATCCCCCCCCCCCCCCCCCCAAGACTTACCAAAACTCCCTGGTGGTCCAGCGGGGTCAGGACGCCATTTCTGACCTCCTTTGCAAGGAGCACGTCACGTCGGCGTCACGTCGGAGTGACACGGCGTCACGTGATTCCCTGCGGGTTCGCTCCGGGACCCTCGTTCGACCCAAAAGGAACTTTTGGCCAGCTTGGGGGGGCCTCCTGACACCCCCAAGCTGGCCAAAAGTTCCTTTTGGGTCGAACGAGGGTCCCGGAGCGAACCCGCAGGGAATCACGTGACGTCGGCGCCACGTCGGAGTGACGCGGCGTCACGTGATTCCCCACGGGTTCGCTCCGGGACCCTCGTTCGACCCAAAAGGAACTTTTGGCCAGCTTGGGGGGGCCTCCTGACACCCCCAAGCTGGCCAAAAGTTCCTTTTGGGTCGAACGAGGGTCCCGGAGCGAACCCGCGGGGAATCACGTGACGCCGCGTCACTCCAACGTGGCGCCGACGTCACATGCTCCTCGCAAAGGAGTTCAGAAATGGCAGAAATGGCGTCCTGACTCCTCGCTGGACCACCAGGGAGTTGTGGTAAGTCTTTGGGGGGGGGGGATTAAGGAAGGTGAGGGGTTTAAATTTTTATTTTGGATCAACAATCGCGATTTCCAACGTATTCAACATAGCTATGTTGAATAAGTTGGAAATCCGATCGTTTTCGCCTCATCACTTTTTTAAGTTAAAAAAAAAATAAGTAGCGTTTTACATTTAAGTTCAAAACGAATGCACACCCCTAGTAAACAACTGATTCACATTTACCAGTTCCTTTCCCCTCATTATTTTATAGATCTCTATCATATCTCCCCTCAGTCATCTCTTCTCCAAGCTGAATCCTAACCTCTTTAGTCTTTCTTCATAGGGGAATTGTTCCATCCCCTTTATCATTTTGATCACCCTTCTCTGTACCTTATCTAATTCTTCTATATCTATTTTGAGAAGAAGTGAACAGAATTGTACACAGTATTCAAGGTGCAGTCACACCATGGAACAATATAGATGCATTGTGATATTCTCTGTTTTATTCTCCATTCCTTTCCTAACAATTCCTAGCATTCTATTTACTTTCTTGGTTTCAACGTATTGTAAATACCCTGACGGGCTACATAAAATGATAGAATGGAGTTTCCTATTGTTTTTGAGTCCTCCATTCCAAATTTATTAAGTGGGTTCTTAAAATGGTCCTGTATATGGTGAAGTGGACCTATGGTGACATTCCCAGTCACACTCCTCTCTGACTGGATAGGGAGAATTTCCCCATCAACTCCCTTCCAGGAACCCTGTTCCCATGCATTCACTAGTGCTGGCTTAAGGAGTGAAACAGACACTGTTTCAAACACCAAACATTAACTTTATTTGCTGGACAAACCAGTCAGCAACTATATAATATATGGATGTGAAGCAGGTTACATTTGTAATTGCTGAATACATCAGAAATTCCTAGGTTTCCAACAGATAAATCACATTAGACTAAATCCTTCTGGGATGATAACAGTTAAATCCCTACATCTCCATCCTTCTCCTTAAAACTATTACTTATTTTCTCTGGACCAACTTCTCAACCATACTTCAAACCCAACCCTGTGTAAGGAATGGAGTTCACAATATAGCATTATCCATAACGAAATCTGCATCCAAAGGGGACCAAACACCTCCTCTCTCTGTAAGAGACCTTGGCGTCTCCCTAGACCAACACCTCAGCTTCAAACCCTACATCAGAACGCTTCTAAAAGGGGGTTTCTATAAACTACACATTCTTAAAAAACTTACCCTCCTCCAAGCCCATGACTTCCGCACAGTTCTGCAAACTACCATTCTATCAAAACTTGACTACTGCAACTCCCTCCTCATAGGCCTCCCTGCCTCCACTATCAAACCCCTACAAATCCTACAGAACGCCATGGCGACAGTTCTAACAAATACCCGGAAAAGGGATCACATCACTCCCATTTTAAAGGATCTGCATTGGCTCCCCATTTCATTCCGCACCATATACAAAACACTTATTATTCTACACAACACACTACACAAGAACAATTCCCCCCTGGCTCGAAGAAATGCCACGTTTCCGCTCCTCTAACCACCCCACCAGAACCTCCCTTGCAGGTACCCTTCATACCCCTTCACTCAAAACAGCATGCCTCACTACCACCAGAGAAAGGGCCTTCTCCATTGCCGGCCCCACTCTCTGGAACTCCCTTTTTGCTGAGCTCCGCTTAGAACCATCCCTGAACCATTTCAAAAGGAATCAAAACATGGCTGTTCAAGTTGGCCTATCCGGACTCTAATCAAACCCAGACAGCGATCTCCATTGAACCAACCTAGCTCCCTGATCATCCCCCTTCCAGCTCCATCACCCCAGCATCACCCCCCCCCCCCCCCCCCCCCACCTAGCCCCCTTGCCATATCGCCTTACTGTACATAATATCAAAAGGTTTCACTTTTAACTGTTTATAAGTTTATACTGTTTAACACATTTGTGACATGCTTTGTTATTTGTTAATTTTTTCTGCCCTTTGTAATTTTGGGTTTCTTCCTCCCTTCCCCCCCCCCTCCCTCCCCTATTCTCCCAGTTCTCGACCCTCCCCCTCCCCTATAGCAAGCCCTCTATCATTGTTCATTGTAATTTCCTCCTTTCACGGTTACTTGTAAACCGACATAATGTGTCCTATGAATGCCGGTATATAAAAGCTCATAAATAAATAAATAAATAAATAAACGTTTCCATAGTCATTGACCTTCCTTCTGATTTCCACCCCATCTTACCAGAGGTTCAGGCTCCCTGGACCACTGCACCTCAAGGGACACGCTGGGGCACTCCCCTTCTCAGATTCACCCCACTCCTGAACACCTGGCCCACTTCCTCGGGGGGGGGGGGGGGGTGGAATGACCTCCTCTTTGTTCACCTCCAGAAAAAAAACCCCACTCCACAGCCATGGGCCTCGCACCTTATTTTATTTTATTTTTTTTGTGTATTTTTATTTCTTTATTAATCACTTATGCCATAGCTCTAAGCAATGAGCAAGAAGAAAAAAAACATCATAAAAGCATCATATACATCAAGTACCAAAAAGATTAACACGGTAATACACAGGGATAATATATAAACAGCCATAGAAGGGAATGCCACTGCCAAAAAAGTTCATCGTAAAGCCAAGGTACTAAAGTCAGCCAAAACCTGCGGAAACAGGAAAGTCATCATAGATTTAAAAGTCTTTAGACCATCTGTAATGCCGAAATATCTCTGGCAATGAATTCCATAGGTAAACAAATAGAAGGTAACAGAAAAACACCCTTTTTTGCTATTAGTGAGTCCCATAGGACAGGGGCAGCAACCGAGAATGCAGCTTTTCTGGTTTCAGCTAGACAAGCTGGCCTGAGCGAAGGAATGGCCAGCAGGACCTCTCTGCAATGACCTGAGGGACCCCGGAGGATTACAGATTCGTAGCAAGACATTCGCCCAGGGCAAAGAATCCAATCTTAAAAGTTTGTGAACCAGCATTACAACTTTGCATTTAACACGATACTGATTATTGAGTCAATGGAGATCTAATAGTACCAGGGTTGTGTGTTCCCTCTGGTTCTTTCCTGGAATGAGACATGCCATTGCATACTGCAGCAACTGTAAAGCTTTTAATGTAGAGCCAGGTAAAGTCAATAATTATGGCATTCCCATAATCCAACAGTGGAGAAAGAGATGCTTAAATCACACTGCGAAAAATCATAAGGTCACAAGGAGTAACAGTGGGATTTAAACGCTGGTTTTCCTGAGTTGTAACCTGCTGTTCTAGCCACTAGGCTACAGCCACCAGCTGATCTCCTCCCACCCCTCTTACATCTCTCATTCCCCCCCCCCCCCCCCCCTCTCTCTCCACAGCCAATCTTGCTCCACTTGAAACTTGGAAGGGCAGGTAAGACATCTTTTAAATAAATAAATACCATCCTCAAACCCTGCCTCCATCTGTTTTCCTCCCTTCATACAGTCCCCTGGCCAGGTCAGCAGCAATGTTTTCCTTTAGGCCCTGGGCCAAAGATGGATGACAACTGAGGGAAGATAAGGTATGCTGATGACAGAGGAAACATTTTTCTTTTGGGTAAATGTTAGTGTTGGTTGAATGGCAATCTCCACCAGCCTGGCTGGTCCCAAACTTGGTGGTGTTCTGCAAGCAGCAGCATTAGTAATGAAAGTTAACGTGGGGCCTGAGAGCTAGGGCAAGATCACAGGCCCTGCAGCAGCCCCCAATCTCTTCTCACAGAGAGCTTCCTGTTACCACCACTGCAGTAATGGCTCACAAGCCCCATGCTGACTTCCACTATTAATGCTGCTGCTGTTGGCATCTGAAGAATGCTGAGGCAATGTGACCTCAGTTGAAAGTTTTATTACCTCACTTGGGGTCCCAACCTATAGTTTGGGAAACCCTAGACTACCTGGTTAATTTTCCCAATGGAGAGTGGTGAATGAATAGTGCAATACCCCATAGATTTGGAAAACAAAGTAAAAACTGAGATGATCAGAATCATAGATGACACAAAGTTATTCAAAGTAGTTTAATCACAAGTAGATGGTGAAAAATTGTAGGACATTGTGACATTGAGGAACTGAGCAACTAACTGACAGAAAAAATTTAACGTGGATAAGTACAAAGTGATGCACACAGGAAAACTATTCCCAACTATGTATTCTGTGTTAGGTGTTAATAGCCATCAAAAAAGCAAATAAAATAAAACGTTAGGAATTATTTGGAAAAGAAGAGAGAGTAAAACTGAGAATATCATAATGCATCTCTGTGAATTCATGGTGCAACTGCACCTTGACTAATGTGTTCAGTTCTGGGTGCCCCCTTGTCAAAATAGACAGTAGAACTAGAAGAGGTACAGAGAAGGGCAACAATTATCATAAAGAGGATGGAACTGCTTCCTTACGAAGAAAGGCTAAATGAGTTAGGGTTCTCCAACTTGGAGGAGGGAACACTGGGAAGGGATTTGACAGAGGATTAAAGTTAATAGGGAACAGCTATTTATCTTTTCAAGTGATGCTAAGACTAAAGGGCATGCCCCGAAACTAATATGACAGATTTAAAACAAATTTAGAAAGTATTTTTTTCAGTCAATGAAAACTTAAGCTGTAAAATTTGTTGTTGGAGGATATGATCAAGGAAAGTAGTTTAATGGCTGAAATGAAAAAAAAGTTTTCCAACTAATATCTTGAGGATAAGTCCATTTAGGCCTGGGGACCACCACCTATTACTACTGAAAGCTGGTCCTTTCCAACAAGGACTGGATCTCCTTACAAGCACGTGCACGCCTCCTTCCGGCAGCATTCAGAACTTGCCCTGCAGCAGGGGGGAGATATGCATGCCTCCTCCTGCCCATGCTGGCAGAGGTGGGAAGATGGCCTACTGGTGGAGGTGACTGGAGGGAGTGAAGGAAATGTTTAATCGCCTGGACAGGGTGGGAGGGAGGCAGGGCGCCTCATATCAAGGTATGCACTTGGTTCCCCCCACCCCCATTCTTCCCCTGACCCTGGGAGTGCTTAAATATAGCTGCCTACTGCGACGGAGGACATATAATGCTTGAATATAATCCACTCTGAAGTGTTGAAAAGCAGAATATAAATACATTAAAATAATTATTATTATTTAGACATTCAGTGGGGAAATGTTTTCAGCCCCAAGCATTTAGCCAGTTAACTCCTTAGTTACATGACTAGATCCCCCTTTAAAATTTCCGCTCCCCCCCCCCTCCACCAAATGCACCAAAAACACTGACTAGAACATCTAAACATGTTCACATGAGGTAACCAGTCCTTCCTCTAAGTCTTACCATATGATTCCTTGTTCACGAAAGATGTCTCCAGGGGACACAATATATCCCTTGTAATAACAAGGGCAGGCGTCCCGGGTTACACAGTTCCCAGAGTCATCCATGTAGAGGCCTTCTTTACAGATGCAACCGTCAACTGGGGGAAACTTGACGCTGCAAGTCACGTCGGGCTCATTTATATAGCGGCAGGTGGGTTGGCAGGAATCAATCAAGTATCTGTAGGTTTGTGAATCCGAGCAGCTACTCATGTATGAGTCTTTTGGGAAATACAAAGCAACATTATAATAAAATATTTTGGCCAACTAAAATGACCACTGTGCATTTAACAAACATGGGTAATTACATTCATGAGCAAAATGATCCGCCAAACAAGTGCATAGTTTGAGGTGTACTGGATATTATAAAGATGTTTTAACACTCATGCTCCCTCTCCCCTCAATCATAAGCCAAAAGAGTAAAGATTTATTCTGTGCTCCATCCTGCTCTCTGTACACAGAGGCATGCACTAATGCATTATTACCCCCCCCACCCAACCTCACCCTTTCCTTCTCCCTCTGGACATACCATGCTAATAACTGCCTAGGATAAACCTATGTTTTTGTATCTTACAGTTTTTGTTGATTTATATATTTATCTCTCTCTAATTGTTTCTTAGTTTAAACTCTGTACTGTCTTCCATTGCCCAGGTTTTATGCTCCCTGTTTAATGTAACTTTACTTTCTACCTTGTAGGGATGTGAATCGTTTTCCATATCGTCTTAACGATAGAAATCGTGTGGCAGGGCAAGAAAATCGTCTTAGGCACGATTTTTTAGTTAAAAAATCGTTAAAAATCGTTTTTTTCCGATTAGTGCGCACTAACTGGGAGTTAGTGCGCACTAACTGAAAATGATACAATTTGACACTTTTCAGGTCAGTTAAGGTCAGTTTAGGAATGAATATGTATTCCTATTGGCTGCCCTCTTATTTATTCATGTTACCAAGTTTCCTACTGACAGTATATGGGGGATGGGAAATGGAAACAGTTGGTAGCTTGACAAAACAAGTAATGTGATCAGTCAATGTGACTAGAACTTGTGCCCTAACCCTGATACCAGGGGTATTGTGATCTTCCTGCACACAGTGCCCTATCCCTATTAATACCAGGAGTGTTGTGATCTTCCTGCACACAGTGCCCTATCCCTAATACCAGGGGTGTTGTGATCTTCCTGCACACAGTGCCCTATTCCTGATACTGGGGGTGTTGTGATCTTCCTGCACACAGTGCCCTATTCCTGATACCGGGGGTGTTGTGATCTTCTTGCACACATCCCGATATCAGGGATAGGGCACTGCATGCAGGAAGATCACAACACTCCTGGTATTAATAGGGATAGGGCACTGCATGCAGGAAGATCACAACACTCCTGGTATTAATAGGGATAGGGCACTGCATGCAGGAAGATCACAACACCCCTGGTATCAGGGATAGGGCACTGTGTGCAGGAAGATCACAATACCCCGGAGGAGTGAGGGTCAGGCAGCTCCCCCCTGTCTGTGAAGCCAGCCTCTCACTAGTAATGCAGGGAGGGAGCTGTCTCAGACTTCACCATCCTCCCCCCCCCCCCCCCTTACCCACACACCATTCACTAGCTGGGACATGGGGGAAGTCAGGAGTGAGGGTCAGGCAGCTCCCCCCTGTCTGTGAAGCCAGCCTCTCACTAGTAATGCAGGGAGGGAGCTGTCTCAGACTTCACCATCCACCCCCCCCCCCCTCACCCACACACCATTCACTAGCTGGGACATGGGGGAAGTCAGGAGTGAGGGACAGGCAGCTCCCCCCTGTCTGTGAAGCCAGCCTCTCACTAGTAATGCAGGGAGGGAGCTGTCTCAGACTTCACCATCCTCCCCCCCCCCCCCCTCACCCACACACCATTCACTAGCTGGGACATGGGGGAAGTCAGGAGTGAGGGTCAGGCAGCTCCCCCCTGTCTGTGAAGCCAGCCTCTCACTAGTAATGCAGGGAGGGAGCTGTCTCAGACTTCACCATCCTCCCCCCCCCCCCCCTCACCCACACACCATTCACTAGCTGGGACATGGGGGAAGTCAGGAGTGAGGGTCAGGCAGCTCCCCCCTGTCTGTGAAGCCAGCCTCTCACTAGTAATGCAGGGAGGGAGCTGTCTCAGACTGGTATCAGGGTTAGGGCACTGTGTGCAGGAAGATCACAACACTCCTGGTATTAATAGGGATAGGGCACTGTAAGAGATGACTGTAGTAGATTGAATAAAGATCTGATGTTTCTGCTCTCCTCACACCAAACAAAAACAACACACAAGCAGAGAAGCCCTTCTTACAAAGCTGAGCTAGTGAGTTAAGTAGGAGGAAAAGTAAACATACTGGTGCCAGTGTGGCTACTTAAAAAATACACTTACCAACAATCAATTACATATATTTGAACTGTGTACAGTTCCAGCCAGGACCACCTTTCTAAAATGCACAGTGATTGGCAAATTCAACATGCACTAGCATTTCAGGTGCCTGCTAACAAAAATAATAAACAAACAAGTTCTAGTCACGTGAGTGCTGATCATTACATTACTTTTTTTGTCAAGCTTCCAACTGTTTCCATTTCACATCCCCCCAACCATATTGGTAACATCAATAGATAAGAGCACAGCCAGCCAATAGGAATACATACATACATATTCATTCCTAAGTGACCTTTACTGACCTGGGAAGTGTGAACACTTTGTTTCATTTTCTGTTGGTGTTCGTTAGTTTCCAGTTCCATTTCCCATCCCCCCAACCATCACCTCAGTGGTAACCTTGGTAACATCAATAGATAAGAGGGCAGCCAGCCAATAGGAACACATATTCATTCCTAACTGACCTTCAGTGACCTGGAAAGTGTTTATTTGTATCATTTTCAGTTAGTGCGCACTAAATCGAGTTAGTGCGCACTAACGGGGAGTTAGTGCGCACTAACTCGAGTTAGTGCGCACTAACACGATTTAACGATTTTTAACGATAAATCGTTAGAATTTCTATTGTATCGTGTTCTATAACGATTTAAGACGATATAAACATTATCGGACGATAATTTTAATCGTTGAAAAACGATTCACATCCCTACTACCTTGATGTTAATTGGTTTCCCCTCAGTTACATTGTAAACCGGTATGATAAGACCTAGTCTTGAGCATCGGTATAGTAAAAGAAATTAAATAAATAAATAAATAAATTATTACAGCCAAAATGGTGTCCGGTCCACTGGCAAAACCTGGGTCAGCGAATGTGTGAATCAGTACAGCATCCTCAGATCTTATGACTATGTTATCAGTAGTGCTTATCCCTTTTAATTCACTGATAAAATTTAAATACCAATTGGAAAACACATATGCATCTTTATGACCTTTTCTTAAACTTTTGGGTGTTTGATTGGCCAAAGTTTAACTCTGTTAGATATTGCTGTATATTTTCATGCAGCCTGACCAATTTAAAGGAAATAGCAAAATGAGTAGCAGGACAAAATACACCATAATAGACAGGACAATTTTCAAAGGATGTTGCTGTGCTAATAATGATTAATGTGGTTAAAATCCTGTACTTTCTTTTCTCCATGCCAGAAAGGGGCAAAGCTAGGAGGGGGAGGGAAAACACAAGCAAGGTTCTCATTTTGAAATTCCCCCTTGAACTGGCCCTCCTGCAGGTAGACAAGCCAAAAGGAGGTCCTCACTGGCCCCACATTTTCATACAGGGCTTCCCTTTGAAATTTAGCTTCAGGTGCCTGGGGTAGACCTGTAAGCTCCCTGGACAGTTTCAGAATTGGCCCCCCACAAGGTATAAGCAAAGTCCATGAAGAGCAACACGATAAACTATTCAACTTAAGAAATAAGAATGGCTGCAGGCAGCATATACAACAATAAAATGTTTGGTTTTTTTCCTAGTGGGTTTGATCATCTTTGTGTTTCCCAAGTCAAATGAAGTCCAAAGAATCATTTTCTTCTCACATCTACCGTAAAAGAGTTTTTCCAGCACCTCGTTCTCAAGAAACAGAATGGGGGTCAGAGAACTGGACTTTTGAGAACTTTCCACTTGCTTTAATCACTTACTGCAGACATTTGTCCTCCATCCACTTAACACAACTCCTCTTTCGGTGCAGACACGAACGTAGGAAGAGAAAACGGCACACATGCAGTCCTCGCTGTTCTCACAGTTGCAGGTGGTATACATGCAGTCCTGAGAAAGCAGAACCCAGCAAGCTCCGTTAATCCTCGTCACAGAGGCATGCTCATCCATACAAACCACCCTTCAAATTGCACCCAGGTGAATGACCTGCAAGCCTTCCCACAGCCTGGAGTTCGTTCTTGAATGGCTTTAGATTTTCGCTGCATTTCAAATCTCTATATGGCATACTTGGATTTAATTGCACCCTCTGAGCTGTAGCTCTGGTGCCCCAGAACAGTCCAGATAGCTCTAGTGTCAGTTCCATCCATCATGGAATCAGTTACCGATCTCGCTAAGGCGTCAGGCTTGCAGTTGCGTTTAGGAAGCAAGTGAAGATCCATTTCTTTAGGCAGGAATTCTATCACATGATCTGACTACTTATGATCGAGCAGTTATGTTCATATTAGGCAGGCATTCCAATAAGTTGACTGTTCTTGACTGGGCTGTTCATCTACAAATATATGCAATTTGATGAGTGAGGTAGTGTTTTATTTGGTTCCATTTGTTTTAAATTTTGTTTCTATGATTGTTTTTATCTGTAAGCCACTTAGGACCTTAGATATTACAGCCTATACATAAATAAACAGTGTAATCAATAGCAAGTGGGTGCATGTCTTTAAGTTATGTGCATGGGTTAAAGGGTCCCTTGTATTGAAACTGCATGGAGTTCAGGGCAGCTCCAGAGAGAACAGCTCAGAATGAACATCCTCTTGTTGTGTTTCTGATCCAACATGACTAGTTTCATCCAGTATCCTAGTCTGAGTCTGTTTCCAACTCCCTAGAAGGATTATACAGTACATCCACTGAATTCCCATCTTTCCAGGACTATTTTCTCTGCTCTTCCTTAAAGGAAGGTCAGAATCTCCCAGCTTTAAATATCTGTCTTAAGGAAACCCCCAATAAAGAGAGATAGTTACATCAGCCCATGCAGCCTCTACTGCATGGGCTGATGTAACTACTGATGTAACTACTGATGTAAGGACTGGCAGAGAGCTTGCATTCTGTCTTGGTGCATCGAATGTGTGACAGTGGGGGAAATACTGATTGTTGTTGCTGCTGACGTTTAATAATCAGTGTGTTAAGGGGCCCTAAGTAAGATCCTTATCACTAGAAATTTGCCGGAAGAATTCTAAAGGACATTACGTAATCTCTTCTTTTGGGGTTCTATCACTATTAGAAATAAGGGGGTAGATATTCAAAAGCCATTTAGATGGATAACTCAAACATTATCCATCTAAGTGGCAACTGTGGCATATTCAGCCACTTATCCGGCTATAAGCCAGATAAAATAGGCTGGACAACCTGCCACTTAACCGGATATCTAAAAAAAAAAAAAAAAAAACCACAGTCTTAAAGGCCCCAACCAGTCACCTTCCTTGCGGGGCTGAGCCTGACCTTAGCTCCCCAAAATACATTAACTGATTAACATGAAATAAAGGCCGTTGGTCAGTGACTGTCTCTATACCTTGCTCCCTGGTTCGATTTTTATTTTTCTCAAAACACTCTACCTCTGGGCGCCCATCCCTGCACCCGTGGTTGTACCTTATATATCTCTTTATCTTCAGCCTGGATCGCAGTCGCCACCTCCTGTGACCTGGTCCCCGACTCTTCTGGTGTACCTAAACAGTGACGCCAGAAGCGTCGGACCCAGGTCACAGGAGGAGGCTACTGCCATACCAGGGAACTCTCAGGGAATTTGCATCTGTTGCTAGAAATCTCAGGGCCTCTTTGTGTGTGCAGCTCAGCCACTCCACTTTCCTCAGTAAGCCCGCAGAGAACAGGAGAAGTGGGGTGAACCTGGAGTAGACACCACAAGCTGCATGTAGGGAGAAACTGGAGAGGGGCTGCAATATATGCAAAACTCAGTCTGCAGCTGTGATTCCAGGACTTGGGACTCCCTCAGCTAAGGGCAGAGTGAAGATGCAGAAGTCATGGAGCTGAAACATAGGGGAAGGGAGCAAAGAGAGTGCTGGGGTCAGGAAGAGACGAAGGGGAAGTATTCTGGGTCATCTCGGGAGGGGGGGACAAGTAATGGTGGTGGGTTGGAGAAACAGGGAGAAAATGTGGATTAGTTGGGGAGGGTTGTGGCAGAGTGAAAGCTGATATATATATTATTCCATTCCTCTCTCCTCACCTTGCCCTTTGTTAATCAACAGCAATCTCAGGGAGACTATAGCTCAAAAGTTGCCAGGGATGGTTACCGCGATCCAGATTGAAGATAAACAAACATTTAAGGTACAGAAAGGGTAGGGAGAAGGAGGGAGCTAGGGTTGGTATGGGGGAGGGAGGGAGGGAAGAGGGGGCCAGAGGTAGAGTGTTTTGGGAAAAATAAAATCGGACCAGGGAGTAAGAGGGAGGGGGAAGAGAAGAGACTGTCACCAACCACTAGCCTTTATTTTATGTAAATCAAAAGAATATCTGTTTATGTTTACCATTATTCTAATATTAGCCAATTAACCTAAATCAAGGATCTCCAGTAGGACGTTTTATCCCACCGAATATCCAGGACAAGTTATCCAGCTAACTGTAGCCAGATAACTTGTCCACTAAAGGTCCTACTGAGTTTGGACCCCAGGTTTTATATAAGGGATTGGCATATTTCTTTGAGTCTGTTTTGATGGAGAATCACTAGGGGGACTCTCCTTGGGTCAATATATGGTGGTGCTCAGAGCGGGAATGTGTCTTTCTGTTGAGTTGGGGGCTAGAAGCTGGGATGGGGGAATCCTTTTCATTCTCTGTAGCCAACTGGCCATGGCACCAGTATTGCAAGACTAGACTCCTGGCCAGTGCCACTGAATCACCTGGGAAGAATCGGGGAATTATCAAGTAACTTGGAAGAAACTCCCTTTCCAGAGGAGAAGCTGCATGAGGATTGTGAGTTCTGAATTCTCTCTCTCTTCAAGTGGAAGGACTAATTTTTTAGTCCATGTGCTAGAATGGAAGAAGAGAAAAGAGCAGGGCTGGTGGAAGCACTAGGCGACTGCCTGGAGTGCCACAGGTCGGGGGGGGCAGCATCGACATAGTCTCTCCTTCTTGCCTGCATGGCTGGAAGAGAAAGCACCACAGTGCAGTCCCACGCGGGTGCGAAGGAAGAGAGACCATGCCGATGTCAACGAAGGTGGGAAGAAGAGTAGATCCTCACCACAAAAAAGAGAGAAAGTACTGGCCAGGGCCGCACAGCAATGAAGAGCAGGAGGAGCAGCGGCAGCCAAGTAGCATGGCCCCGCCCACTCAGAAAGCTGTAACGTCAGTCTCGGTCCCCGCCTCTCCTCCCGCTCAGCTGTAGGAAGCTGCGAAGGAGACAGAGAACCATCAGCCCCCACCAGGGCCGGTGCTAGTTTTTTGCTGCCCTGTGCAAACAATTACTGTGCTGCCCCCCCCCCCCACTCCATTCATGCTTTCTCTGTCCCGGGCCCACCAATTAACACCCAGCTCCCTTCAGTGATACAAACTTTAAAAACTGCCCCCCCCCCCCCCAAACCCATGGCTGGTACAAGGGTATTAGGTGCCCAAGGCAAATCTTATAGCCTTGCACAATGCCCCCCCATACCATACACACTGAAGGGCTATGAATTTATATTTTACATTTAAAAAATCAAAGTACAGTATTCTGAGGTAAAATATCCCTTACATTATATTTACATGCACTGCTGTGATGCCAACCAGAAATCCCTGCAAAAAATAACACTTGGAACCCATATGGTATTAGGTCTATTGTGATGTGTGTTGGGTGTGGGCTTGACCCTCTGAAAGCCTGAATACACTAATACACTTCCTATTAGGAGAATGCCTCACCTCAGTCGTACATACAGAACATAAACAGACCCTCACCAAATACAGAATAGAGAAATACAATCGAGCAGACAAAAACTGAACTGGAAACCGCAAGAAGCCAGACACTCTATGCAGTGCAACAATGAAAAAACAGAACCATCACCATAACGCTAGCAGCCACAACCGTAACCTCAAGTCGCTGGCATCCCTTCCACCCATCCCCCCTTTTACCTTATTGAGCATATTTATGCATACATCATCCGTTAAACAAAGAAACACCAGAACTGTTATCGGAATAATAAGGCCACAGCTTTATTTAACACATTATTAAAAGCTAACACATGGTAACCGAGCCGGTATGTGCCTCCGCTGCTGCCTGCCAGAAGGACCAAGCAGGGCAGCCATGCTCCATGGGGCCCTCCGCCTTGTCCCCAAGCAAGGGGACCCCAACCATTGGCGCATGCTCTGCCCTCTCTTTGGGCCGCCCAAGGCACTGATTGGCTGCCAAGCCATCCTGTGATGCCACCGGCACCACTTGCAAGATGCCCCACTGGCCCGGGTAACCGGCCCCCTCCCTCTAAGCTACGACATTAACCCCAATCATACATTTGTCGACGTATACTCACTAACGTGTTTACTGTCAAACAGCTTATCATGTTGTAACATGCTTTTACAGATACACTGTGATTTGTTCACTTACGATTAACCTTGCAGTATAACTATGCCGCTCTTTCGACATTCCAACCATTAAACAGACAAAAACTCCCTTATCCCGATAACTTAATAGAGGGGGGGTGGATGGCTTGCCGGCTAGGCAAAAAAGGGCCGCATGGCCTCCGTCGTGGCCCTTTAAAGGGCCGCTGACGTCATCAACCCGTGCTGCCGTTCCGCCCCCCCCCCACCCCACCCCCGCCCGCGATGACGCGTTCCCAAGCTGGGGGAGTGGAGGCATCGGGCCACACAGTGGCCGCCTTACCGCCGCGCCGTATGCTCACCCCCCCCCCCTCTATCTTGTGTCCAGCGCTTCGGTTACAAGTGGGCTCTGGCCATGAAGGCGCATGCCCACCTATTTCCTCAAACATCAAAGTCGAGAAATAAAATGAATGCATAATCATAATACTAAAAACATACTAATATTTTTTAAAAATTGATGAATAAAAGATCAAATAATTAAAAACTCATATACAAGTTTTTTTAAATGTCCCAAACACCAATAAAATATTTCAAAACAGCAGACATCAAATAACATCTGAAAAAGAAAACTAAAAAGGATTTTAAAAATTCACGCTCTAGTCTCCATACCTGGGAACTTTGATTTCCAGTCACCCTGAGATTATCATGGATTAGTGAGAGAGGGATGCACAAACTTTCTCCTCTCTTTCTTATATATATACACACACACACACACACACACACAAGCTCATACACACATACGCTCCCTCTCAGACAAACCCACAGGCATCTCCAGCTCTTTTGGTTGGGATCTACCAGCAGCATCAGGCCCTCATCTTCATTTCAGCTGCTGGCAGGTTGGAATCCACCTGTAGCACTCATTCTCCCTCTCTCTCTCTCGCACGCTCACACACACACACACACACACAACCCCTCCAAGCATTCATACACATGCGCATACTGAAGGCAGACCTCCTCTCTTTCTTTTGCCAACAGCCTTGGAGCCTCTCTCGTTCCTCTGCTGCTGCTATTACTGCTGCCATGTGGCTATTGGGGAGGTGTCGATCGTTGTTACTGGCACTGAAGCCCATTCTGCTGGCTGCTCTGTGCAGGCCCCACGGTATTAAATATTTGTGGGCTTCCACTTCCTCTATGCTGATCTCGTATATTGCAAGATTGGCATAGAGAAAGTGCTACTCTTGCACATTCCCTTATGCCAATCCCTAAAAATTTAAAAATGATTGTTTTTTGGGTTTTTTTAACCTTTGCTGTCTGATCTTAGTTTTCTAATCAGTTGGTCACAAGCTTTTTTCCCACCTTCTCTTTCTTGGTCTTTTGCCAATTCCTTTTACAGGGATCTCTTTTTTTCTGTTTCTTCTCTATCTACTTGTCTTCTTTCCTTCTTCCCTCAAACACACATTCAGGATCTCTCACTTGCTCTCTTTCACATACATTGGCACAGGCCAATGTATGTGAAAGAGAAAGAGAGCACACATGCAGTCTCACATACACACACTCACAACTTTCACTCTAAAATGCTCTCTCTTTTAAATGCTATCTCACTCACAGATACAGGCTTCTCACTCTCACACACAGGCTTCTCACACAAACACACACACAATCACAGGTTGCCACATGCTGTCTCTTCAATCATTCAGGCTCTCATTCCCACACACAATCTCTCAATTCACTCTCTCTCACACACACTCAAGCTCTCAACTCATTCTCACACATATACATACACTCTACAGGGCCTCAGCCTCAATCTCACCTCTGGGCTTCCACTTGTGGGTTGCTGTGGGGTGGGTTCCGCAGTGATCCCACTCTTCTCAGGCCACCGCGAGATGGGATATGCAGTGGCCCCATTGCCAGGCCTCCTCTTCTTGGGCTGCCACAAGGTAGGATCCGCAGTGGCCCTGCTGCTGGGCCTCCTCTTCTTGGGCCGCCACGAGGTGGGATCCCATCTCGCGGTGGCCCTGACACAAACTCTGCTCCTCTTCTGCAGTAGCCGATGCTCTGCCTCCTTCCTGCCTGGGCGGCTCGACAACATTTTTCTTCCGGGGCCGTGCAGGCAGGAAAGAGGAGGAGCACCTGGATGTGACATTTCCTTCTGCTGCCGGTGGACCTGATCCCAGTGGCAGAAGTAGAGGCCCATGGTGCCGCCGATGGGAACAGGTCCACCGACGGCAACATGGGCCTCTCCCTGCTCCCAGTGCCACCCCACTGGATAAGCCTCCCCATGCAATTGCACAGTTTGTGCACCTGGTGGCGCCGAGCCTGACCCCCGCAGGCCTGAAGAAAGAGGAAGAGCACCATGGGCTGTGGGAACTGAAGAATAAGGCTGTTGCTGTTGGCCTTGTGCTGCTAGGGGAGGGGCAGTGAGTGAGAGAGCATGTTTGTGTGTGTGTATATGAGGGAGAGCATGTGTGTATGTATAAGAGAGAGGGTATATGTCTGTGTGTGTGCATGTATGAGGGACAGGGTATATGTATGTATGTATCAGAGCAAGCATGTGTGTACATATGAGAGAGAGGATAAAGTTTATGACAAACAACTCCTCTCCTTTCCCCTTGCTAATCTACAACAATCTCAGGGAGTTTGGAATTCAAAAGATCCCAGATATGGACAGCGGGGGGGAGGGGGGGGTTATCTTTATAAATTGTAACTATTTGGTGGTGACTGATATGTCTGCTTTTAAGTAGTTAATTGGTATTTGGAAAATTTGTATAGCTTTTAAATTACTGGATGTTCTATTCGTCAGCTGTTATGAAATATTTATTCCCTGTACCTACCCAGATCAGTCCAGACCCCTGGCTTTTGCCTCCCGTCCAGCAGATGGAGACAGAAAACATTTCGCTAACACTGGCATATAACCTGGCAGTGCAAAACTTACAGTCTGAGGAGTAGTTTAAAAAAAAAAAAAAAGGAATAAAAGAAAGAAAAAGCAAGAATAGGAGTGGAAAAGTTACCTCCCAGAATGTTGGCAGGTCCCGGTGGGACCAGCCCTTCTGGTTTTGAGGCGGTCGAGCAGGACCTTGGGAACCCTTCTTTACCTCAATCCTTTTCGCTGTTAAGGGTAGACAATTGGTGATGCAGGTTTCCTCCCCCTCCCGAGGACACCCAGAGCCTGCTGTTGATCTTCAGAAAATCTGGTCTGTTAAAAATGTGTTCTATTAAAATTTTAAAAAAGAAAAAAGCAGGAAAGGTAGTTTCTCTTGGCTTCTCTGTCGGAGCGCTTGGCTCACAAGGCAGAGTAGGAAGTAGCGGGCAGAGTCATTTTTGTTTTTGCTTCCTCGACGTCCTCTCAGCAGCAGTGTTGGTGCACGTCTGGAGCCATCCCTCGTGGCAGCCGCCGTTTCATGTGCAGGGAGACGCGCGCTCATGGCACGTTCAGACCAGCCTTTGTTTCAGCTGCCCTCTCTGGGGAACAGGGCAGCTCAGGAATGCTGGTGAAGGCATTGGGGAGGCATCAGGCTGCTGCAGGGACCGTGGGTGAGGCCGATGCTGCAGCCAGCCCCTTCCCGGTTCACTCGGGAACAGCAGCCATTTTGAATTTGCTTACAGTGGCGACTAAGGCTGCGAGGGGAGAGGAAGCCCTTCCCCTGTTTCCAGTTGTTAGAAGACCTATGGAGATTCAGGGAGCTCGGGAACCTCTCTCTCGGTGACAGGATTCTGAGGACTCAGCAAGTTTTTCACTGGACTTCGTGCTTTTGCTTCACAAAGCATATCTAGCCAGGAAAGCTGTGGGGCACTGATTTCCTGCACGTGAGGAGCCTCAGGGGCCGAGTCCTTTCAAATGACCCAGAATAGCCGGGGCTAGGGCAGCCACCAGAGTTCGGTGAACTCTGAACATTTAGAGGACTTGAGCAGCCCCTCAGGAGAGTCGGAAGTCAGGGACCCTCTGGTGGAGGACCCTCCGGTACTGGACTATTTTGCAGACTGTCAAGGCTCGGATGAGGGGCAAGGGCAAGCACAGATTGTGGATGGGGATGATCCCCAGGTGGTTTGTCTTTTCCGCAGAGAAAAGTTGTGGCCATTGATTTTGTTTGTGCTGAAGCAACTGGGAATTAAGGAAACATGAGAAGATTCTGCTCATGAGAAGGTGGATTCAGTCATGGAGGACTTACGAGGACCAGCAAAGGCCTTTCTTTTCCATCAGTCGGGAAGAAGCTAGTGTTCTGGGAGTGGGAGACTCCTGAGACTGGTCTGAAGGTTAGCAGAGCTATAGAAAAGCTGTATCTGTTACCAGAGGGCACTTTGGTAGCTGCAGCAACTCCAAAGATAGATGCCTCAGTGGCAGCTGTTATATGGAAGACGACTATTCCTGTGGCTGGTTCGGCGGCATTAAAGGACATGCAGGACAGGAAGTTGGAGGTCCATCTCAAAAAGATATTTGGGTAGACTGCCTAGCATTTGGTCTGCAGTGTGCAGCAGTTTTATGCTTCAGGCTGGGCTATGCTGGGTTCAGCAGTTGCAGTCTGCTAAGCACTGTCAGCATCAGAGGCCAAACGAGCCAAACGGCTGGAAAGTGCTGTCTGATTCAAAAGCCAATCAGATCAAGCAGATGGAAGCCATAATGAACTATGGAGTGGATGCCTTATATGACATCATCCGATCTCAGCCAGGTGGCTCCTTTGGTTGAGAAACTGCTCGGCAGATGTTTGGTCTAAATCTCAACAAGGGGCATTGCTCTTTAAGGGGAAAATGAAACATAGAAACAGAAATGACGGCAGAAGAAGACCAAACGGCCCATCCAGTCTGTCCAGCAAGCTTTCACTCTTTTTTTTTTTTTTTCATATTTATCTGTTACGCTTGGCCCTTATTAGTAACTTTTTTGTTCTAGTTACCTTCCACCCCCACCATTGATGAGGAGAGCAGTGCTGGAGCTGCATCTAAGTGAAGTATCTAGCTTAATCGGTTAGGAGTAGTGACTGCTGCAATAAGCAAGCTACTCCCACGCTTATTTGTTTACCCAGCCTGTGCCATTCAGTCCTTGATGGTTGTCGTCTTAATATAATTCCTCTTTTCTTTATTCCCCCTGCCATGAAGCAGTGAGTTGCGCTGGATATGTATTCCAAGTGAAGTATCAGGCTTAACTGATTTGGGGTAGTAACCACCGTAACACGTAAGCTACATCCATAATTATTTGTTTACCCAGACTATGTAATTCAGTCCTTGTTGGTTGTTGCCTGAATATAAATCCTCTTTTCCTTTCCCCCCCTGCCGTTGAAGCAGAGAGCTATGCTGGATATGCATTGAAAGTGAAGTATCAGACTTATTTGGCTTGGGGTAGTAACCTCCGCAACAAGCAGGCTACTCCTCGTTTTTTTTGTGAATGCAAATCCTTTTTACCACATTTCCTCTTGCTGTTGAAGCATAGAGCAATGCTGGAGTCGCATTGACAGTGAGTATGTTTATTGAATAAGGGTATTAATCTCCAGGTAGTAGCTGTCATTCCCGCAAGCTACCCCCATGCCTCTTCTCTTCATTCACATCCTCTAGACTTTATGGATCCACAGGGTTTTTCCCACGCCCCTTTGAAGTCCTTCACAGTTTTGATCTTCACCACTTCCTCTGGAAGGGCCTTCCAGGCATCCACCACCCTCTCCGTGAAGAAATATTTCCTGACATTGGTTCGGAGTCTTCCTCCCTGGAGTTTCAAATCGTGACCCCTGGTTCTGCTGATTTTTTTTCCAGTGGAAAAGGTTTGTCATTGTCTTTAGATCATTAAAACCTTTCAAGTATCTGAAAGTCTGTATCATATCACCTCTGCTCCTCCTTTCCTCCAGAGTGTACATATTTAGATTCTTCAATCTCTCCTCATAAGTCATTCGATGAAGACCTTCCACCTTTTTGGTCGCTCTACTCTGGACCGCCTCCATCCTGTCTCTGTCCCTTCGGAGATACGGTCTCCAGAACTGAGCACAGTACTCCAGGTGAGGCCTCACCAAGGACCTGTACAAGGGGATAATTACTTCCCTTTTCTTACTCGATATTCCTCTCTCTATGCAGCCCAGCATTCTTCTGGCTTTAGCTATCGCCTTATCACATTGTTTCGCCGACTTCAGATCATTAGACACTATCACCCCAATGTCTCTCTCCTGCTCCGTGCACACCAGCCCTTCACCCTCCATCAAATACAGTTTTTTTTTATTTCCACACCCCACATGCATGACTCTACACTTCTTGGCATTGAATCTCAGGTGCCATATCTTCGACCACTCTTCCAGCTTCCTTAAATCCCGTCTCATTCTCTCCACTCCTTCCTGCGTGTCCACTCTGTTGCAGATCTTAGTGTCATCCGCAAAAAGATAAACCTTATCTTCTATCCCGTCCGCAATGTCACTCACAAAAATATTGAACATGACCAGTCCCAACACCGATCCTTGTGGCACTCCGCTTAATACCGCTCTCTCTTCAGAGTAAGTTTCATTTACCATCACAAATTGTCTTCTGCCCGTCAACCAATTTTCAATCCAGGCCACCTTGGCACTCACTCCTAAGTTTCTCATTTTATTCACCAGCCTCCTGTGCAGGACCGTATCAAAAGCTTTGCTAAAATCCAAGTAGATGACATTGAGTGCTCTTCCTCAATCCAATTCCTTAGTCACCCAATCAAAAAAGTTGATCAGATTTGTCTGACAGGACCTTCCCTTGGTGAAACCATGCTGCCTCTGGTCCATCAATTCTGCTGCTTGTAGATAGTTCACAATTCTTTCCTTCAGCAGCGACTCCATTACCTTTCCCACCACCGAGGTGAGGCTAACCGGCCTGTAGTTTCCAGCCTCCTGTCTGCTGCTGCTCTTGTGAAGTGGGACCACCGTCGCTCTTCTCCAATCACTCGGCACTACTCCCGTTTCCTGGGAGCTATTGAACAGGTCACACAGTGGAGCCACCAGCACATCTCTGAGCTCCCTCAGTATCCTGGGATGAACCTCATCAGGCCCCATGGCTTTGACCAGCTTCAGTTTTCCTAGCTCTTCCCATACATTCCCTTCCATTAACGAAGTTTCATCCCTTCCACTTCCCTCCAGTTTCTTGTTAACTAGTGTTGGTCCTTCTCCGGGGTCTTCTTTAATGAATACCGAACTGAAGTATTCGTTTATTATTTCTGTCATTTCTTCATCTGTCTCCACCCATTGATCCTTTTCACCTTTCTATTTCAGTATACCACTTTGGACTTTTCTCCTTTCACTGATGTATCTGAAAAATGTTGTCACCTCACTTTACCTCTTTGGCAATCCTTTCTTCCACTTGAATTCTCACTTTCTTGATTGCTTTCTTCGTCTCCTTCACTTCCACCAGATATTCTTCCTTGTGTTCCTCTCTTTGGGATTCTTTATATTTCTTGAACGCTGTTCTTTTAGCTTTTATTTTGTCAGCCACCTTCTTTGAGAACCAGATAGAAAAGTAAAGAAAAGCAAGAGAAAAATGAAACCTAACATATAGATTAGTTGCTTGGTAATTGCTCCTTTTAGTTTGGTCAACTGTTGTTCCACATCTCTCACGTTCTCCCAGCCTTCTAGTTCTTCCTCCAGGTACTTCCCCATTTCATCAAAGTCCATGTTTTTGAACTGCAAAACTCAAGTCTTCGTGTTACTTCTCTGTATCTGATTTGTGATATGAAACCATACTGTATGAAGATCACTGGTGCTGAGGTGGGCACTCACCTGGACATTAGAGACATTATCTCCATTAGAGCGAATTAAGTCAAGTATAGCTCCCTTCCTCATGGGTTCCATTACCATTTATTTGAACAGAGCCCCTTGCAGGGCATCCACTATCTCTCTACTACTGTTAGATTCTGCAGAGGAGATTCTTCAGTCTACATCCGGCAAATTAAAATCTTCAACAATCAACACTTCTCTCTTCTTTCCCATCTTTTGGATGTCTTCAACTAGATATTTGTCAAGCTCTTCCATTTGATTTGGGGGCCTGTAAACTACTCCAATAGAAACAGAAGTCCCATCATCTTTTTTTAGGTCGGCCCATAGTGCTTCTTCTTTGCCCCATCTTCCTTGCAGCTCAGATGCTTGGATATTGTTTCTGACATAAAGAGCTGTTTGGTAAAGACTTGGAGGAGCTGATACAATTCCTGAGCGAGGACGTAGGTTGCCAGAGAACAAGCTACAGAGCAGCTAAGGGTATTTTTCCACGCATCCTCGCTTTAGGGAGAATCGGCTGTTTTGGCCGAGTGGGGCTTCTAAAGGGGCCCAAAGACAAGGGTCCTGGTACCAGTCCTTTCAAGACCAAAAGCCAGCCAGAGATGGCTCCAGCTACGGACCATCAGGTTCCAAGTCCGCCCAATGAAGCGAGGCAGGCTCATTCCTTGGTCCCGGTTATAGGGTGTTGGTTGACTCTTTTCTTTGAAGAATGTGCCAAGATTATGTCAGATCAATGGGACCTAAGTGTAATAAAACAAGGCTATGCTTTAGTGTTTGCATGCCTGCTGAAAGATTGGTTCATGGTGTCTCATTGTGCATACGCAAACAATTGGCGGGTGGTTTGGGAGACCATTGACTGTCTACGGATGCTGGGTGCCATCGTTCCCATTCCCGTGGGGGAGCGGGGGATGGGAAAATGCTCCATTTACTTTGTGGTTCCAAAGAAGGGAGGGATCTTCTGCCCAATCTTGAATCTGAAGAAAGTGAAAAAGGGTGAACAGTGGAGTGCCTCAGGTATCTGTACTGGGACAGGTGCTTTTCAATATATATTTAAATGATCTGGAAAGGAATATGATGAGTGAGGTTATAAAATTTGCGGATGATACAAAATTATTCAGAGTAGTTAAATCTCAAGCAGATTATGATACATTACAGGAGGACCTTGCAAGACAGGAAGATTGGGCATCCAAATGGTAGATGAAATGTAATGTGGACAAGTGCAACATGTTGCATATAGAGAAAAATAACCCTTGCTGTAGTTACACGATGTTAGGTTCCATATTAGGAGCTACCACCCAGGAAAAAGATCTAGGCATCATAGTGGATAATACTTTAAAATCGTCGGCTCAGTGTGCTGCAGCAGTTTAAAAAGCAATGTTAGGAATTATTAGGAATTAATAGGAAGGGAATGGTTAATAAAACAGAAAATGTCATAATGGCTCAATATTGCTCCATGGTGAGACTGCACCTGGAATACTGTGTACAATTCTGGTTGCCGCATCTCAAAAAAGATATAGTTGCGATGGAGAAGGTACAGAGAAGGGCAACCAAAATGATAAAGGGGATGGAACAGCTCCCCTATGAGGAAAGGCTGAAAAGGTTAGAGCTGTTCAGCTTGGAGAAGATGGCTGAGGGGGGGATATGATAGAAATCTTTAATATAATGAGAGGTCTTGAACGAGTAGATTGAATCAGTTATTTACACTTTCGAATAATAGGACTAGGGGGCATTCCATGAAGTTAGCAAGTAGCACATTTAAGACTAATTGGAGAAAATTCTTTTTCACTCAACACACAATAAAGCTCTGGAATTTGTTGCCAGAGGATGTGGTTAGTGCAGTTAGTGTAGCTGGGTTCAAAAAAGGTTTGGATAAGTTCTTGGAGGAGAAGTCCATTAACGGCTATTAATCAAGTTTACTTAGGGAATAGCCACTGCTATTAATTGCATCAGTAGCATGGGATCTTCTTAGTGTTTAGGTAATTGCCAGGTTCTTGTGGCCTGGTTTGGCCTCTGTTAGAAACAGGATGCTGGACTTGATGGACCCTTGGTCTGACCCAGCATGGCAATTTCTTATGTTATTTATTTATTTATTTAGGATTTT
This sequence comes from Rhinatrema bivittatum, assembly GCF_901001135.1. Lineage (NCBI taxonomy): Eukaryota > Metazoa > Chordata > Amphibia > Gymnophiona > Rhinatrematidae > Rhinatrema > Rhinatrema bivittatum. The sequence continues at coordinate 39,755,816 of NC_042631.1, read as the reverse complement.
TATATACCGGCATTCTCAATACAAGTATCGAATCAGGTCGGTTTACATAGAACAAAACTGTCGCAATAAAGGCGTTACATTAAACAGCGTTTCTTAACATATGAGTAACATATAACATATAACATATCATATAAAATATAAATAAATAATACAAATTTAAATATTACATAGACTATAATAATACTAATAACTCGTCAACAGGACGTGGATAAATACAAAGGATGTTTAAGGCATGAGTATATATCTTGAATAATTAGAGGGGTAGTCTAAATAGTGATATGTGGGTACATAGACCTTGTTGCTGTGCAGAGTCCGAGTAGTGCATGAGTAAAAGGAGACTGATAATCAGAGAAGGAGTCTTAAACAGGTGTGTTGTTCAGATCTGACGTGGTTAGATCTGGAGGGGAGTATGGCTGATCGAGGATCTGATGTTGGACTATTTTTCTCTTTGACCGGTGTCGGAGTGATCTTGTGATTCTGTGTAGGCTTGCCTGAAAAGCCACGTTTTTAGGTTTTTCTTAAAAGTTGGATGACAAGTCTCTTGGCGAAGATCCGGCGGTAATGAGTTCCAGAGGGTGGGCCCGGCTGTGGAGAGTACTCGTTTTGTTCGTTTGGTTTTGATCGGGGGAGCATATAAGGAGCCTTTGTAGTTGTGCCTGATGGGTCTTTGTGAAGTGTGAGGGCGGAGTCGTGAGTTTAGATTTAGGTGGGCAATGCCCATGATATCCTTGTGGATCATTGATAAAGTCTTGTAGGTGATTCTAGCTTTTATAGGAAGCCAATGAAGGCTGTGAAGAATAGGTGTTATGTGGGCTCTTTTATTTGTGTTAGTGAGTAGTCTCGCTGCGGCATTCTGCACCATCTGTAAAGGTCTTGTGGATAAGGCTGGAAGGCCTAGCAGTAGAGAGTTGCAGTAGTCCAGCTTAGACAGAATTATGGACTGGACTACTAGCCGGAAGTCACTGAAGTGAAGAAGGGGTTTAAGATTTTTTAGCACTTGGAGTTTGAAATAGCATTCTTTAGTTGTGTTGGTAATGAAGGATTTAAGGTTGAATGTTCTTATGTTCTCAAAGTTCCTCATTTTCAGATGGAGATTCTACATTCAGTGAATGCAGCGGTGCACAAGGGGGAGCTTCTAGCATCTCTGAATTTGAACAAAGCTTTCTGGCACATAGCAATTCGACCAGACCATCAAAGTTTTTTTGAGGTTCATAATTCTCGGGACGCATTTTCAGTTTTGTGCCTTGCTTGTCAGTTTGGCGATGGCCCCAAGAACTTTTATCAAGGTGATGGTGGTGGTGGCGGCTGCTCTCAGGAGGGAGGGCATTTTGGTGCACCCATACCTAGATGATTGGCTTATCCAGGCAAAGTCAGAGGTTTTATGCAAGCAGGCGGAGGCAGTGGTATTGCAGCATCTACGTTCCCTGGGTTAGATTGTGAATCTGTCCAAGAGTCAGCTAGCTCCTTCCCAGATGTTGGAGTTCCTGAGGGGGGCGTGTTTGTACATGATGGAGCAAATCGACAAGTTACAGAGACACATTTGTGGCTGGTGAGCATGTGTTCAGGTGAATAGAGGTTCATCCTGGAGAGGTGATTCTCATGGTCCCGGAGTGGCCTCTGCCTCCTTGGTTTGCAGATTTAGTCAATATCGCGGTGGATGGACCATTGCGTCTCACTTATCTCCCCAACCTCTTGTGCCAAGGTCCCATATTTTCAGATCAGGTGGCTTGCTTCTGTCTCATGGCTTGGCTTTTAAGAGGCAGCATATGAGGGCCTAAGGATATCCCAAGGATGTCATCTCCACCCTGTTGCAAGCTAGAAAGACCTCAATGTCCTTGGCTTATGTGAGGGTGTGTGGAGTCTTTGAAGCATGGTGTGTAGAGCAGGAAGTTGATCCTAACTCAAGCGTCAGTTACACACATTTTGTCTTTTTTGCAACAGGGACTTGTGAAAAGTTTGGCTTTTAACTCTCCTGGAGTCCAGGTGGAGGCTTTGGGCTGCCTTAGAGGCAAAGTCCAGGGGGTTGCCTTGGCTGCACATTTGGATGTGGTACGTTTTCTCCAGGGGGGAGCAGCATTTACGGCCCCCCCCCCAGCCTGGAAATTGTGCCCCTCCTGGAGACTTAACTTGGTTCTCAAAGGGTTAGGGCTCGGCTCCATTTGAACCAATCCAAAGAGCGGCTGTGAAGGTTATTACTTTAAAGGTTGTTTTCTTGGTGGTAATTTGTTCCGATTTTGGAGCTATAAGCTCTATCATGCAGAGATTCTTTCATATGAATCAGTCGGTGGCACTACTGACCTTATGGCTCTGGATGCAAAGACACCTCTCGCAACAGAGTTGAGACTTTTGGAACTGGGTGGTGTTTCGGTATCTAGAGATCACTAATAGTTTTTGTCTGTCACACGGTTCCTGATTGCAAGTGGCATCCTGGGCCAAATGTCAGCAGGTGTTGCCACAAAAGATTTGTAGGGCAGCTACTGGGACGTCATTGAACACTTTTGCCAGATATTATCGTTTGTATGTCCAGGGTCCAGATGCCATGGGCTTTGGAGAAAGTGTACTCTGAATGGGACTCTCGCAGTCCCACCCTGTTTAGGGAAGCTTTGGAACATCCCAGGAGTCTGGACAAATCTGGGTACGTTCAGAGAAAGAAAAATTGGTTCTCACTTACTAATTTTCATTCCTGTAGAACCATAGATCAGTCCAGAGTCCCGCCCAATTGGGGGGGAAGAGAATGGACGAGTCCGCTCAATCTGTTATTGTATATAGCCTGAAGAAAGGCGCAGGTTTGGTTTCTTCTGTTAAGGTTGGAAAGGATCGTTTCCATTATGGGATTACTCATTCTACTGCATGTTCAGGGGGACGTGTTATGAAGGATGAGTTTATGTTCAGTAGTATCTTGGCATGGGTACAGGTCAATACTGAATGACTGCAGGTGGCACACCAGGTTATATGCCAGTGTCAACAAAACTTTCTCTGTCTCCACCTGCTGAAAGAGAGGCAAAACTCAGGATTCTAGACTTATCTGTGGTACTACAGGAACAAAAATTAGCAAGTAAGAACTGATTTTCCTTTCTTTTCATTAGTATGGTTTTACTCTGTTGCTAATTTATATTTCTTGATTTTATTGTTTAATGATGAATGGTGATGTTTCTGTTTTTCCATTATTGCAACGCATAGAGAGTCTGGTTTTTGTGGTTTGCAGTTCAGGTTTTGGCTACAAGTTTCTATTTATAGTTTGGTGTCGGTCATCTGTGTTCTGCATGTATGACTGAAGTGAGATATTCTGCTAGCTTGTAATTTCTGTATAGGGATCTATAAAAACCTGTCTTGTTCTATTGTCCTAATAGGAGGCATATTGATGTGCTAGGCCCTAGTATAATATCTGCTTTTTCATAGGTAGAGTTATTACTGCTTGACTGCTGGTAGTTAGTGCTGTTTTGGTGGGAGGTTTACAATAATCATAATACAGACTTTCTGAGGGCCAAGTCCACACCCAACAAATATTTCAATGGGCCTAATATCAATTCCAAGTGTCCTTTTTACTTTTTTCTGCAGGTTTTTCTAGCTGGCACCACAGCAGTGCATGTAAAAATAACATACATGTTATAAGTGATATTTTTATCTCTGAAGACCTTTTGCATGCCCTTTCATGTAAAATTATTATAAATGCATAATTGTTTTGTAAGTAGGGAGTGTTTGACCCAGGAAAGGGGGGGGGGGGGGCAGCAAGCTCTAAATTTTGCCCACTGGCCCTAGAAAAGAGGTTATGCTTTCCCGGGAAAAGGTTAAATGAGGTGTGTGTTGCTATTTATTCATGATGCTGCTAACTCGCTGTTGTATAGAACCTACGAACCTTGAGAAATCAGTGATTTTTAGAATGTTTTCATTGACTGTTGGAAACCCCAGAACAGAAAATAAAAGTTTCCTTGTTTGAAGACACCTTTCAGGGAGACCCTTCCTAATCCCAAGCCATAGGTTCATGGGGGGCATCTGTCAGTCAGTGGAAGATGTTGGGGTACAGTGAAAGGGGGTCACAGAGGGGAAAGGAGAGTTTAATGTGGCTTTCGCTGTCCAGCCTGAGAAATCCAGCCCTTGTGTCTGTGCCAGGCCCAGCCCGCCAGAGACTAGTGTGAGGCTCCAAAAGTGGCTTCAGACACTCCATCGTTTTATATGCCCCAAAAAGAGGGTTACATAGGAATGCCAGTCTTCACTGTTACAATTCTTATGGATGGGATCTGTCAATATCTTCTACTTCTGTAAATATTCACTGCACTGTTTGGAGGCAAAACCTATGTCTAGATGCTTGAAGCTTTTACAAGGTGCCAGTCCTGGCAAATAAGGACAAATGCAGAACACGTTCTGAGGCAGCTTTCCAGGAGAGCTAACTCCATCTACAGAGGGGTCTGGGTCCACCTTTCCCAGTGATGGAATTCACACCCCCCGTTCCACTATGCCTTGAAAAAGAACCTTCAGCCTAATCAGGATGACCCCCGGTACGAGGTTACGTGATGTCTAGAAACATTATGGGCCTGATTCATCCAGGTTCTTTTCCACGGACAAGAATGGGACAAAGCTTTGGGGAATCTGGTCTTTGGGGGGGTCAGGTTTAAGGCCTGAGTGAAGGAGTGCAAAACTCCTGCAAGTCAGTTTGCTTGCACAAACTAAAGACTGGGTCTTTTCTGCGGGGGCCTTATTTTCCTGCAACTCCAGGCAGAGGGGAAGAAAACAGAGCAAGAAAGGCTTGTGCAAAAAATGTGCTGTGGAACTTGCAGATTTGGGAGCTAACACTACAGCCCAGTTCTCAAAGTAATAGGTACATAATTCATTAATGTCCATCCATTTCATGTTTTTTCATGATGAAGATAATATTCTTTTTTTTTTTTCAAACTTCAACTGCATTCCACCTGTCTGCACCCACCAGGGCACGAAGTCTCAGGGTCACGAAGAAGCTGCAGCAGGCAGTGTACCATGAACTGGCCAGCCACAGTCTTCAGATATGGCAAACTTTCCAGCAGCATTTACTGCATTTAAAAAGAGGAAAAGGTACTTTAACTAAATCAGCCCTTCCCTCCCTTCCCCCACTAAAAGCAAAGTGAAAAGAGCCAAGGACATGAAGAAATAATAATATAATAAAAAAAGAAGTCTTATTCAAAATCCATTTAGACAGATAACTATTACGTTATCTGTCTAAATGGCTTACCTAGCTATATTCAGCCCTTATCCAGCTAAATTCTAGCCAGATAAGCAGGGGGGTTCCATGGTTGGGCAAAAGGCATTCTGGGGAGGAGAGGAAGCCGCTTAACTTATGCGGCTAACTCTAGTCGGGCCGAAGGGCTGTCCTAGAGTTAGCCATTTTTACATAACCGGCTAACTTGAAGATAGCCAGGTATATTCAGCAGAGCGACTGTGCCACTGAATGTGCCCTGCTAGTTAGCCGGTTATGGTAATCCAGCTAATTAGCCAAGCCACACAACGGCTGAAAATGGACTCCCAAAATTTTTATTTTTACTTAGTAAATGCAAAACAACTGAACTGGGTAATGTCTCTTAATCAGAGAGAGCCTCCATTTTCATTCATAAAAATCTTATTGTGGGTATTAATGGCTGAGTTTAGAGTTCTTTCACTTGGCACTATGAGGATTGGTAGACGCACTCAAATGTAACTAATGCGCAACAGGCTCTTTACAAAAGGGCGTCTCCTCCTGTGAAGATTCTGCCCCGTGTCCCATTCTCTCAGTCGTTCCAAGCTCTTTCTGCTGCTTTCTATTCCACATGTGTCTTTTTTCCTTCTCAGTATCTTTCTTTCACTTGTTCCTTGTAACTCCTATATTAAGCATGGATAGCTGAAGTGAATATTTGCAGCATTCAGCTACTGGGCATGGGCAGACCCTGTAAAACCCTGTAAGTTATACTCTATCAGGTGAATATTCAAAAGGAGTTACGCGCATGAATGTAACAATTTTCAAAAGCTGTTTACATGCTTAAAGTGCACCTGCAAGGGTACATCCTATGGACAATTCAATGGCATATATTGTAGCATTATTCAAAAGCCCACTTACAAGGGTAAAGCACATTTACATACATAAAACCCCGTTTTGAGCGTGTAAATGCTTTTGAAAATCAGGCCGTATGGCTCAATGAGTGGCAGATCTAACTGGGGCTCGTTTTCAGGCTGCCTTTTAACCTGCAAAACCTGTGAGAGGCTGCATTTGAAGGAAATGCCAGCTGCCCAGCAGGCTGTATTGATCACTATTGCAGGTTTACAGCTCCTGGTTCCACATATTTCCATCACCAAAACATATTTTCAAAATAATTCAACATTACCGAGTAATACGAATCTGAATTTATCACACCAAAGCACGCTGCGAAAGGTCCTGAGGTGTCGGTCAGCAAAGTACACCAGTGCTGTGCATATTTCTCTGGAAAAAGAAGAGATGAAGCCTGTCAGGACTTGATGAAGAATGTGGCTGCATATCCCAGTAGATCACAAAGGAGCAGATGTACTAAGGGGTATTCGCATTAATGTTAACAAGTGCATTGGCTGTGCCCATGTATGAAACACATTACCACGTGCTATTTGCATGGGCTTTGGCGATACAGCCAGTTCCCTGATGGTGGCACTAGTACGCATTCAAACCCATAAAGAAATGATTCTAATGCACTAATTAGGTATTAACGCAGGCCAACTACTGCAAGAAACGTACTACACATCAGGAGGCATAGTTAACTTTTTTTGCTCAACCCCCAAACACAAATACATGCCTCCACAGCCTCCCATAGCCCCTCAGTCCCCCTAACGAATGATGAGCTTCCACCATTCATTGTGTTTAGAGGGACTGGAGAGGCCCCCGTTATTCTTCCGTACGGGTGAAGCAACTGTGAGGCCTGTGAAACCTCGTCATTCTTCTGGGAGGACGGTATTTGGGAGGCCCACGGAGGCATCTAAGTCTTCCCAGGGAAGGAGGGCGACACAGAGGCCTGTATATTTGAGCCTGAGGAGAAAGGGGAATATTTTCTCGTGCTAACCAGACCTTCATTTATCTCAGGGGAACTAGTGCATAGAGCACCGCCATGTTGCCTTAATGCCTTTAACATGGCAATTGTTGTAACAAAGCAGTGCTCTGCATTTTATTAGCTGTGTATGCTGGGCTCTAAGCAGTGTTAAAACCAGCAGAAAGCTTACATTATCATGGCAGTTTTAATGCTCGTTATGACATAGACCCCTAATGGGCCTCTGTACTAAGCATTTTTCCCACAGATACAAAATGGGAGAATCCCTTGAGGACATCAAGCCCCCTAACTGTGCTAACTTACAGGCCGATACAGTACAGTGCGCTCCGGCATTTGGACGCGCTAGCTTTACCCCTTATTCAGTAAGGGGTAATAGCACATCCAAAATGCGCGTCCAACCCACCCAAACCTAATAGTACCCACAACATGCAAATGCATGTTGATGGCCCTATTAGGTATTCCTGCACGATTCAGAAAGCAAAATGTGCAGCCAAGCCACACATTTTACTTTCAGAAATTAGCGCCTACCCAAAGGTAGGTGCTAGTTTCTCCGGGCACCGGGAAAGTGCACAGAAAAGCAGTAAAAACTGCTTTTCTGTGCACCCTCCGACTTAATATCATGGCGATATTAAGTCGAAGGTCCCAAAAGTTTAAAAAAGTTAAAAAAAAAAAAAATTTGAAATAGGCCCGCGGCTCGCGGGTTGAAAACCGGACGCTCAATTTTGCCGGCGTCGGTTCTCGAGCCCGCTGACAGCCACGGGTTCAGAAACCGGACGCCGGCAAAATTGAGCATCGGCTGTCAAACCCGCTGACAGCCACCGCGCTTCTGTCCAAAAAGAGGCACTAGGGATGCGCGTGTCCCTAGCGCCTCTTTTTACCACCGGGCCTAATTTAAATACATTTTTTTACTGTATCGCGCGCACAGGAGAGTGGGCGCTTGCCCGCTCTCCCGCGACTTTTACTGTATCGGCCCGATAGTAACGTAGTATTATGATGTCACCTAAAGACCAATTGGCCCATTCAGGCTGCCCAGATCAAATTTTTTTCTGTGGTTTTCTATCACTTGGGTAGATATTTGCATTCCCTAAAACAGCAATTCTCAATCGATGTGTTGCAAAGCATGCGTTGGTGTATTGCCACCTCCATGGCCAGAATACCATGCTCCCCGGGCTCCTGCTGGTGCGGCTACTCTTCCCTCGCCTTGCTCTACTCCAGCAGGATGCTGGGATCTCCTCCTCCTCTGCCCGGGCAGAACGTAGCAGCAGAGCAGACTATAGCATTAAACATGGCCACCTAGAGAGTACACTTGAGTGGGGGGGGGCATTAATGTGCAGTATGGCCTCTCCTTATCAGCTTGGCCTGGAAGAGGAAGTGAGGTGGACCTGCATGGAAACAAGAGGCCGTACCACTTTTGTCATAAGCAGGCAAAAGTGCAGGGACTGATTGATGAGAAGCAGCAGTGTGAGCAAATTTGAAGAGGTACAGCAACAGCCCCAGTGGCCCTAAGAGAGAGAACAGGGGCTGAAGGAGGGCAGGCTGAAGCTGCTACTGTCACTTGTGCTTCAGGGAGGACAGAAACAGCATGTGTGTGCCTGTGTGAGACCAAGCATACGAGTGAGAGACAGCCTGTTTTTGTGTGTCTGTGTGAGTCCGAACATGTGAGTGAGAGAAAGCCTGTTTTTGTGTGTCTGTGTGAGTCCGAACATGTGAGTGAGAGAAAGCCTGTTTTTGTGTGTCTGTGTGAGTCCGAACATGTGAGTGAGAGAAAGCCTGTTTTTGTGTGCCTGTGTGAGACTGAGCACATGAGAGTGAGAGAAAGAGAGAGAGAGAGTGTGTGTGTGTGTGTGTGTGTGTAAGACTGAGCATGGGCGAGTGAGAAACAGCCTATGTGTTTGTGTGAGTGAGACAGAGTGAGGGAGAGTGAATGCACATATATGAGAGAGAGAGAGGAGAAAGTTTATGAGCAACAATCTCACTCCTCTCTTCTTGCTAATCCAAAGCAACCTCAGTGCACCTGGAAATCTAAAGGTCCCAGGTATTGAGATCGGGGGGGGGGGGGGGGGGGTGGATCCTTACCTATTTTAATTATTGGATATTTGTGTCTGCTGTCTTGGAATATTTTATTGGTGTTTTGAACATTTTTTATTAGTTTTTAATTGTTGGATGTTATTCTATTCTTCAGCTGTTATGAAATATGTATTCTTTTAATTAGTCTGATTTTATTACAAATGATTTTATAATTTCTTGATGCTATTTGATTTTTTTCTGAGGACTGGTGATTCTGTTTTTCTTTTATTATACTGATTTATAGACTCTGGCTTATTGTGGTTTCCAGTTCAGGTTTTGTCTGCACAAGTCCATTACCTGCTGTTAATTAAGTTGACTTAGAAAATAGCCACTGCTTTTACTAGCAACGGTAACATGGAATAGACTTAGTTTTTGGGTTCTTGCCAGGTTCTTATGGCCTGGATTGGCCACTGTTGGAAACAGGATGCTGGGCTTGATGGACCCTTGGTCTGACCCAGTATGGCATGTTCTTATGTTCTTATGCTCTGTTTATTCTGTATTTGGTGAAGGTCTGTCTGTGTTGTGCACGTGTGACCAAGGTGAGGTATTCTGCCAGTGTGTAGTTTCTCTTTAAGGATTTTTAGTATCCTGGCTTGTTTTATTTTCCTAATAAAAGGTGTATTGGTGTTTTAGGGCCTGGTGTAATATTAGCACTGCTGTCTTTTCATAGGTAGGGTTGTTACTGTTTGTGTGCTGGTAGTTAGTGTTTTGGTATGGAGGTTTACTTTTTCTTTTTTGTAAGGTTTTCTGCTTGATATTACAACAGTGCATGTAAACATAATATACATGTAAGTGATTTTTTAAATAAATTCTAATGGAGAGCATGCAAATCAATAGTACTAATAGTGACCATAACCAGAATTAAAAATCGACCATCGTGCTAAGCACTCCCGCTCAAAAGACCTTCATTGCTTTACAAATAGTCATCAGATCTCAATGTTCAAGAATTTTTTCTAATTTTTAAATGCACATAAAAATTGAAAAGCAACTTAACTTCTAATCACTGTTATCCAGAGAGTAATCCCAAGAGTCCTGATGCGCGCTGTGTTTTGAAGATTCTGCATCAGGGATTGACATTTTGAAGCACTTCTAACTTAACTTCTAATCGCTGTGATCCAGAGAGTAATCCCAAGCACTTGGGATTACTCTCTGGATCACAGCGATTAGAAGTTAAGTTGCTTTTAATGTACTTTTAATGTTGTTTTTCAGGTAAAATATATTATAAATAACTTTAATTGGGTTGGGAGAGGGGAGGGTGCTCAAGGCTGTATGGTTCACAGTGCAGACTGCTTCACCCTCTCGGTCTAGTGGAGCATAACTCTTGTCCTCCATTCCTGCTGGAGCCCAGCGAGAACTGGCAGTTCTCTTTCGTCCAACCTAACTCAACTTGAAATTAATAAATTCTTGACACAATTGGAAAATAAGGGAGCTGAGGAATCTGTTGGAGCCACACAGAATGGAGACTTGTGTGGCTCCCAAGAAGAAGCGTCCCTCAGCCCAGATAGTCGCCCACCTCCAGCACAACACAGTACGGACGATGAAACGATCCTGCCGCTACCCCAAGAAGGGGAGTCTGCAGCAGGACAGGAGGGAACACCTGTCCGTAAAGAAAATGAACTCCTGCAAATTCCACCTTTGTCTGGGAAGGTAACGCTTGAAGCGATATGGCAAGCAGTTAACAACTTAAGTACAGCTGTGGCTAGATTGGAAGGAAAGATTGATTGTGTGTCCTCAGATTTTCAAGGAAAATTAGTGACTGTCCAAAATCTAAGTAATGAATTATTACATAGAGTAAATGAGAATGTAAAAGATATACAATCTTTGCAGAAAGTTAATGTTTGTCTAATTAAAGATCAGATGGCTAGTGCAAGGCACTTGGAGATGTTAGAGAACCGTGCACGACAACTAAATGTAAGGATAACTAACTTTCCATAGGTCCTGGGTAAAATTCCCTTTATTTCTCTAAAAAAGTATTTTAGAGAAATATTATTAATTTCTGAGGTAGAAATTCCTCCTATTAATACATGCTATTTCCTAACACAGAGACCCCCAGTACCTGTGGATCTTACCAATTTCTTAGAAGATTCAAATTTAGATGTCCTGCATAGGAATACACTGATTGTATCATTTATAACAACTAAAGATATAAACAGTATAATGAAAACATATTTTAAGAAATTTCCTACAAGCTTTCATGGCCAAGTAGTAAAATTGTATCCGGATCTAGCGCCAATCACTAGAACCAGGCGAAGAGAATTTCTAGCCTTACGGTAACAGATTATTTCATTGGGATTTACATTCTTTTTACGGTATCCTTGTAGGTGTGAAGTAAAGAAGGGAGAACATGCATATGTATTTTTTCAGATAGATCAGATTCAACAATTCATAGAGGCCCAACAATCTATGGTTTCAGCAGTAGTACCTATAGCAGAGTCATCTCCTTCAAATGTAATACCAAATAGTGAGTAACTTAACAGGGCATATGTATGTAAGTAGTCCAATTGACTAGGTTATGGTTTACTTATTATTATATTCTCAGATAAATATCTCCATATGTTACTTTAGTTCCTAAATCAGCCTCTTTTTTTGTCCTAATGAAAGTTGATATTTTGTTTTAGGAGTTCAGATGCACAATTTAAGATGGACTTCTTCATTGAAATTACTTTTGAGAATTATCGATGTATTTGTTTTGATCTGAATTGTTTATGTTTTCCTGTACATGTGAAATGAAAATAACATAAATAAAGAATTTTAAAAAAAAAAGGAATACTAAGGCTGTGGATTATTGTGAGCGGTGTTATCACACACGTGAGCACTGTCCATCAAGCGTGTCACGATGAGAAAAAGGTTGAGAATCTCTGGACCGACTTCTCTATCCACTTCATCTCTTTCCAATCTTAATTTGCGACATTCTAAATATGCTTGCCTACGTTTTGCATGGGATTCTGTAGGTATTTGGTGAGACTGTGAGATGTGTGGGATTCTACAAGTCCTTTAATATTGGAAAGCTCAGCTGTATATTTTGTGAAAATGTTCACAGAAAAAGATGAATGACAGTGAATCTTTCACATTTCTGGAAACATTTCAGCAAATATATTTTGCAATGGGACATAATGGAGACATTTCTTATTAAACAGGGGAAGAATGACAAATTCTAGCTTATCTGCAGCAGTCACAGCTCTCCCATCCTAAAAATGGCAAAAGGCCACCACGGTGTCACAATTTGCCCCTTTTCACCTTCTCTGTGCAGGTTCGCTCATTAAAGTCCCGAGTTTGCAGATGCACGTGACTTTGTAGAATGTCTGCAGAAACATTTGTGAAATGAAGATTTTACTTTTTGCACATCCCAGCTCAGCTGTTCTTTTTCTGAAACAAAACGATCTCGTTTGCAGGAGGGCACCAGTGGAAGACATGAGGCCTCTGCAAAAGGGGAAAACTCCCCCGAGCGACGCTGAAGCCAGCTGAAGCAGCGGCCCACTATTTGACCCCCAGGGAATATTTTTCAATGGACATAATACTTATATGTTCTTATTTTTGACATCCAAACTTTAACTTCTATGAAGGAGTTTCCAGGGCATTTATTTTAAAGCAAATTAAGAGAATAATCAACTCCACATTTATTTAAGCCACAATCTGGCACAAGGTGCATGGAATATCATTATGCGACCAGGTCCATCCTTGACAGCTCATTTATTTATTTATTTCAATAAACAGCTATGTTTTGAATATGTATCCATTAGAATTCAAAATGGATAAACCACAGGGACAGCAACTTTAAAACGAGCACACAGGCACCCATGCTGTGCATTTGGGCGCACGAGTGCTCATACACTGGAATTTTAAATCACGCGCACAGTTGTGCATGAAAGATTTAAAATATGTGTACTGCACATATGTGTGCTCCTAATTTTAAGTGGTTACTCAAGCAAATGTATTTTGCACATCTTCCTTAACACTCAGTCGGCTTTAATGTGCACAGGAATGCAGATATTAAAACATGCTTGCCTGAAGGACATTGCCAGTTACACCAATTAGTGCACCAGTTTTTCCCAGTCCATCTGGAAGTCATCCAGACCCTGCTGATTCTTCAACCTGCACTCCCTCCAGTTGACCCACTCAGTCTTTTAGGCCTACACAGAGATTTTTTGCAGACTTACACCTCATCAAGAGCAGAAGAAAACATTTGCAGCTAACATCCCGCCACCACTGCAGCCACCAGATTTAAAATTCGGATTTACACACGCAAATTTAGGCCCTGATCCAGAACACTCTTGATACTCCACTGAGATGCCCCAACTCCGCCCCCTTTGTTTCTACTCGCGCATGTGCATGCACACACATAATTTGCGACTTTTAAAATATGTGTTGCTGTCGCACGGCCTATATACTTGCATCAATTGGCATTTTAATGTGAGCAACGCTTAAAATTCACCCCATTGCCTTTAGAAGAAGGACATGAAGAACCAAGGGGCTGATTTTAAAAGATGTACACCCGATTTCATAACATGCCAGTGCTGCCGCGCGCATGTTATAAAATCCAAGGTCAGTGCGCGCAAGGGAGTGCACATTTGTGCCCCAAGCCCTAGGGGAGGCCTGATGGCTTTCCCCGTTCCCTCCAAGGCCGCTCCAAAATCGGAGCGGCCTTGGAGGGCACTTTTTTTTTGGTCCCCCTCACCTTTCCCTCCCTTCCCCATCTAACCCACCCACAGCCCTACCTAAATCCCCCCTACCTTATTTTGTTGAGTTACGCCTGCCTCTGGCATGCCGGAGCATTCGGCCATGCCCCCGGACCTCTGCCATGCCCCCAGACCGTCGCCTCGCCCCTGGCCGCGCCCCCTTCCTGCCCCTTTTTCGAAGCCCTGGGACATATGCGCATCCTGGGGCTTGCGTGCGCTGCCAAGCCTATGCAAAATAGACTCAGCGCACGCAGGGGCAGAGTTTCTCGGGTTACGTGCATATGTTACGCGCGTAACCTTTGAAAATCTGCACCTATGGTAACTAGTAATAATTTTGGGGGTAATATTATATATAAGCAGATGACATACAGTTAATTTTACCAATTGACGACAATATAGAAAAAACATTAAAATTAGCAAATATATATTTCGATATAATTAAACTGCTAAATCAAATGGAACTAGTGATAAATATTGAAAAAACGGAATTTCTACATTTAGAACGAAAAAACACAAACTTAATTCAAACACCAATAATCCTAAACAATAAATAAAAAAGTGGTATGAGCAGAGAAGGTGCGTAACCTAGGTATAATAATAGATCCTGAATTAAATCTTAAACAACATATATCATTGAAAGTGAAAGAAGGATATGCCAAATTAATGGTACTCAGGAAATTAAAACCTTTACTAACACTATCCAATTTTAGAACAGTACTACAAGCTCTAATATTTGCAAGCACTGATTACTGAAATACACTGTTATTAGGACTGCCATACTCTACAATAAGACCGTTTCAAATATTACAAAATTCTGCGGCAAGAATACTTACAGGAAAAAGGAAAAGGGATCATATTACGTCAACACTGGCAGAATTACATTGGTTACCAATACAATACAAAGCACTATGTACAATACATAAATTAATTTATGATGAAGAAGTTGAATGGCTCAATTCTGCCCCTATGCCTACATGTACCACAAAGAAATCTTAGATCTGCTAATAAGGCATTATTAACTGTTCCATCAATCAAGACAGCCTGACTGACGCAGGTCAGAGAATGAGCTTTGTCCCTAGCAGGTCCTAATTTATGAAATGCAATGCCACTGGAGTTAAGATTACAAAGAAATTACAAATTATTTAAAGGAAGTTTAAAAACTTGGCTTTTTAAACAAGCGTTTTGCAGTGAGAATGGAGATAGTAAATAAAGGGCTGTGCATACTAGTACCGCCTGGCTATGAGATCGCCTGATGAAACCTTTTTTTTTTTTTATAATTTTTGTTTTATAATTTTAAATATTATAATCTTAGGAGTGGATTTTCAGAGCCCTGCTCGCCTAAATCCGCCCAAAACCGGGCGGATTTAGGCGAGCAGGGCCCTGCGCACCGGGAAGCCTATTTTACATAGGCCTACCGGCGCGCGCAGAGCCCCGGGACTCGCGTAAGTCCCGGGGTTCTCCGAGGGGGGCGTGTCGGGGGCGTGTCGGGGGGGCCCGGTCGTCGCGGCGTTTCGGGGGCGTGTCGGCAGCGTTTTGGCGGCGGGTACGGGGGCGTGGCTACGGCCCGGGGCGGTCCGGGGGCGTGGCCGCGCCCTCCGTACCCGCCCCCAGGTCGCGGCCCGGCGCGCAAGAGGCCCGCTGGCGCGCGGGGATTTACGCCTCCCTCTGGGAGGCGTAAATCCCCCGACAAAGGTAAGGGGGGGGTTTAGACAGGGCCAGGCGGGTGGGTTAGGTAGGGGAAGGGAGGGGAAGGTGAGGGGAGGGCAAAGGAAAGTTCCCTCCGAGGCTGCTCCGATTTTGGAGCGGCCTTGGAGGGAACGGGGGTAGGCTGCGCGGCTCGGCGCGCGCCGGCTATACAAAATCCATAGCCTTGCGCGCGCCGATCCAGGTTTTTAGCAGATACGCGCGGCTCCGCGCGTATCTACTAAAATCCAGCGTACTTTTGTTTGCGCCTGGAGCGCAAACAAAAGTAGGCTATTCGCGCTCCTTTTAAAATCCGCCCCTTAGTGTATTAGCATCATCTTAATTATATCAGAACATTTAGTCTTAACACTTTTAGTATATGGTACGGATTTTATGAAAGATTCTATGATTTTACATTTAGATTAATTTTCTACATTTAATTGAGATAATTGAATTATTTAAAATAGAATTTTACATGATATTTTACTCTGTAACTGGTTTTTAATGTATTGGCACTTTTAATATTTTACTTATTTTAGATATTTTATGTTATTTTATGTGCCTTGATGTAAACCGTTGTGATGGTAAATTACTTAATGACAGTATAAAAAAGCCATTAAATAAATAAATAATATTTCTGCATGAGGGCAACCTTCATGGAGCAGCAATACAGCCCTAAACAGAAGGCATAGGAGTAATTTGAACAGAGCAACAGTTATCACCCAAAACATCTTGCTTGGTAGACTAGATTAATGGTTTTGGTCATAATTTTGGCCATAAATCACTAATGCTGAATGTTGAGAAGAGAGATTGTATGGAATAATGGAAGAGGAGCAAAAAGTAACTCTGAGGCAGATGTTTTGGTAACATCGAAGCATGGCATGTGTTGGGTCTGGGATTGCAAACGGACTATCTTTAAGACATCTGCTTACACGATTTCTTTGTTACAGGCAGATAAATATTTTAATAAAATAAGTTAAAAATGTGTAAAAGAATTCAAGCATCTATATATTTGAGCCTAGGCCTATGATAATGCTTTGAGTTTTAAATGATTTTTAATTAAAACATTTTTTAGAAAGTGGAGAAACTTACTAGTCCAGTTATAAAACAACTATTGAGGGTTGTCTAAGGATTGATCTATGATTAAAATAATGTGTAACATAGACAATACAACTGTTATCTTCACACAGTTATGAGGTCTACAATTTTTTGATTACATTTTGTTTATTATTTTTTGTATGTTGGGAATTTACCTAAGGTTCTCTCAGGGAATTCTGATTTTTTTTATTTGTTTTTTTATCTACCATCATTTATTATGTTACCATGTAAAACAATAAATATGTTTGTCCATCACTTTTTAAAAGTATGAGAAAATAAATGGCTTTGTAAAACAGGCAAAAATAATTTTATATATTTTAAATAAATATGTATGACAACAAAATTAAATAAACCACCAATGTATGAATGCTTAAGTTATCTCTCAAAGGCACTTAACCTTTCTCTATGCTGAGGGCACAAGGATCAGTAAAGATGGTTTTGACATTAGGACAATCAGCCTGAATCTTCCAGGTGTTGGCGAAGGCAGCTGCCGTTCCTTCCACTATACCACTGATGGTTCTGAAGTCATCTGCCTGGACATTGTTGAAGTTTCCACAGAGACCTTGTTGGAGAAACACAAAATATGTGATTTTTTTTTCCAACAGTCATTCCACTGGGGAGGAAGAAAATAGTGACTAAATGCATTTTTTTTACCGCTAGTCTGATCCTGGAAAGATGGATCTAAGGTCATGATAGCTTGCATGATGGGATTCATCTGAACCATGATCTGTAAGTATGTGGATATCTGTAAATTGATATAGAAGGATGAAGGTCTCATGATCATGATTTTGTCTGTGAAGAAAGGAAACAAGTTGCCCTCAGCATGATAAAACAAAAGATTATTATTATATCATTATACAAGTCCATGCTACAGCACTACTGAAAGTCTCAATTCTAGCTACTCCATCTCCAAAATGCCACATTACACCTAGAAAGAGTGCAAAGAAGGACCACAAATATGATCTTGAATATGGAACAGCTTCCTTATGAGCGGTCTATAAATGACTGTAAATAAATAAGAGATTCAAAACACTAGAAGTCAAGGTTAGAAAAGAGATGACCAAGGGAAGATATGATAAAAGTATACAAAGAGCACTGAGTAGTAAAACTTAGCATGCATGGTAAGACTGTTTTACACACAATGAAAATAGCATGCTATGCAATAAGGCCTTATTGCTCATCTTAAAATGATCTAAAAATACATTAGCAGAAGCATAATAAAATTAGCATCTCCATGCATGTAAATGGAGGAAAGTAATGTGTAAATGAAGCTATAGCATTTACCATGCACATAGCATGTGCATGGTAAATATCATGGTATGCTTATCTTATCTTTACATTTATATCCCATCTTCTCAGATCTATAGGACTGCCCAGGGACTTACAGCATATATAAATCAACATTTCATACATATACTTCAAATCCAACATATCAAAACACAGTTCAAAGATACAAGTTCATATACTACACATTTTATTTATTTTATACCCTGCCTTTCTGAGAACACCCAGGATAGCTTACAATATAAAGAAAATAATAAATAAAACATATAGCCCCTCCCTGATTATCATAAGTACAAGGGAAACATTCTATACCAACAATCACATGAAAAATAAAAACCCAGATGGCAGAATTCAATTAAGATAACAAACATTAATACCACAACACTGATAGACAAAATACCAACTATCAACATAAGCAAAACATAAAACAGCAAAAACACCAAAACTACCAAGCACAAAACTATGCTTTCCTCAGCTTTAAACAAATGTGTTTTCAACAGATGCCTAAAGCTTCAAAGGTCATGTACTTGCCTGATCAGATATGGCTGACTAGATGGACTATTTTAGTCTTTATCTTCCATCTTTTACTATGTTACTGTGTTATCATTCCAACCAAAAGGAAATGTGCAAGAAAAAACTCATTCATGAATCACGGTAAACCTAATTCATCAAAAAGAGGGAACCTCCAACAAACTATCCTCTTGCAAACACAATAAGCAGGTAGGTACATGCTGTCTCAACATCTCCCTAAGATAAGCCAGGCCCATTTCATTTAAAATCATTCATCAATACATAATTTCAAAATAAAATAATAATAATAATAATAATAATAATAATAATAAAACAAGAAATTCCACAATTCCAAATGATTCTTAGTCCCTAGGGATAGAGACAGCTGGGTCACAATTTTATAAACATAATACAAAACTAAATTAAACAAAAAAAAAATAAGCTTCATTGGTCAGGGTAATCAAAATATCTCCCAATAGGCCTTGCAAGCCTCTGCAACTCCCCACTGATAAAGCAATATCCCTAAAAATGGACTTGCACTTAATAGCCTAAGTGCAAGTAAGCTTTGCAGAGATCAAAATAACACGTTAAATGCAGTTCATTGTGATGCATAGCCTAAAGCAAATGCTCTGGAATATAGGAAAATATAAAATGCTGTAATAAATAAATAAGCAAATATCTATTAGCTTAAGATAAGTAATATCTTTCAAAGCTTTGGTTCCCTCAGATATTCTGTTTCCATCACTGGCCACACTATAGGCCTACCACACAGCACAAACTTGCTCTGCCTTGAGCTTAAACCCTCAAGCAAACCTTGGCATTTTTCTGGGTCACTGGCAGCACTGTCATGAAGTATTACTTTGAAGGCACCTTCAGGCCTAATTTGGTACTCTTCCTACATTTATTCCCCGTATCCTATACAAGTATGTCCTGCATCATGATGGCCCTAGACACCTTGCTGCATAGATCACAACCCAGAGCTAAAACCCCGGACACTGAGTCTAACTCTGAGCGAGGCACCATGATTTAAAACACTTCTGCATGTCAAGGAATCATTCTATGGCCTTGCCACCACCTATATTGTGTGTGTGTCCCATAACTAGGAGCACTTCCCTTTGCCTACACTTCTCCCAGAAAAGAAATGCCTTCTAACTGCCTATATGATCATGTCCATCACCCCCTGAAGCGTGTGAGCAAACAAAATGACACACTTTTGCTGGCTGTTTACTTCACAGGTGACAACTCCTCATTGCCATGGAGGAGGAGGCAGCAGAGAAAGAAGATGGCAGCGAGGTTCCAGCCCCTCTCTTAGACCCAACCGATGCTACAACTGGGAAGGAGCAGGCCGCTCCTCCCCCACCCCCTTCACCGATTTTAGTGCCGGGACATGGCCAGATTGTCTAAGTTAGTTGTGACCAATGAGGTCATCCTCTTCTTCATCCATGGGGCCCGGCGAAATGAACGCCGAATGAGCCAGGCCTGACAGGGCTCTGCAATTAAATTCAAACCTCAGGCCCTGCCAGGCCTGGCTCATCTGGCGTTCATTTCATTGGACCCCCCATGGATGAAGATGAGGATGTCCTTGTTAGCCACAACTCAGTCAGCCTGGTCATGTCCTGTTAGGGCTTCTTCGCAGGGGGTGCCATTTTGGAATAAGCCTGCCCCTGCATAACCGGAAGTTGGCATGCGCATGCGACATAGTAAGAACATAAGAATTGAAATGCTGGATCACACCAAGATCCATCAAACTCAGCATCCTGTCTCCAACAATGACCAGTCAGTGTCACAAGTGCCCAGCAGATCTCCAATAGTTGACCTATTTCTTGTATCTCACTCCCAGGGATAAGGGCTAGTATAACCCCACTTTCCCAGTGGGTTACCTTCTGAGCACTGGGGCAGCTCTCTCAGGGTGGGGAACACAGTCACTCAGGAGATAGGCTGGGGATAGAACCTTCTGCCTGGCCAAACTGGGCCAAAGACACTTTCGAAAAACACATTGTCCACATGGTACTTATGCTCCAAAGATAAAATAGAGGTTACTGAAGAATTAGTCAAGTAGCAAAGAGATAACAAAATACAGTTCTGGAAATAAGTTCCGTAGGAAATACTCTGTCATATCTCCAAGTTCAATAAATCACAGCTCTTAAATAAGGTCAGCACTGTAAGAACAGTTTCCAAATTGACACTAAAATACTAAAATTCCTCTGGCATTCCCTCAGGTCTTCTGGGGACCCTGGAACAACAATTGCACTCCCTTTTACCTTTTAGTGTGGAAAGTAAAGGTTCCTACACTCGCAAGCTCTTAATAGTCACTGTTCATGGTATGGGATTAGCTGGACACCCTGCAAAAGCCAACTCAGGATCAAACTCACAGGTTCTCCTCTCCTGGACCAGATCTCTTCACCCCACTTCACTCCCACTCTTCTTCCCAAATCCTCTGCAATAGCAGGTACAATTGTACTGTCACTTGTAAAACAGCACAGCACTACTGAAAGTCTCTTTGGAAGCATAAACTCTGTACTCTCGCAGCTACATGGATTGGATCCAGACAAAGTAACCTCCTTCCCTTGGGCCAGTTGCAGTTTCTTTTCCCTGGAACGAAGCTCCAGCAGGTAACCTTTCCCCTAGGTCCAATGTTCAGTTCTTTTTCCAAAACTCCCAATCCCCTTCCTCTCCAGCTTCTTCTTAGACGTATAATTTCTCCTCTGCTCATCTGAGGGCTGTGAAAACACCTCTTGCCACATTATCGGGAACAGAGGCCCCATGATGGGTAGGCCCTGCCACACACTCTTCATGTGGCATTATCTCTTACCATACTGGCTTCTGAAACGCCATGTCAGAAGCCCCCTTTTATATTGTCTCTTAAACTCCTCCCCTTTTAGGGATGGGCCACCCTTCTGTCAGCTTAATAGCCCACACTCCCTTCTGCTAGAAAATTCTCCCTGATTCTGATATCCTTACCCTAAAAGTGATCTTCCTCTCTACCACACTCCTTTGAATTAACTTTTCCTGAAAGAAAAACCTAAGAATAGGCATCACATTCACTGGCTATATTATCCATGCTCCATCCAGTGGCACTTGGGCGACACTGGCTTTTCCCAAGTGTACCTGGCTAATACCTGTTTATAGACTTTTCCTTCAGGATCTTGTCCAAACCTCTTTTCAACCCCACTATGTTAGTTGCCTTGACCACATCCTCTGGCAACAGATTCCATAGCTTGATAGGGCGCTGAGTGAAAAAATGCTTCCTATGATTTTTTTTTTTTTTAAATCTGCTGACTGCTAGTCTCATGGAGCGTCCCCCTGAGCTGTTTCAAAGAGTGAATAACCATTCCCCCTACTTACCCGTTCCACCCCACTCATAATTTTAGACATCTCAACCATATCCCCCTCTAAGTCATCCAAGTTAAAGAGCCCTAATCTGTTTAGGCGTTCCCCTTAAAGAGCTTTTCCATTCACGTTATCATTTTTGTCACCCATCTACGTACCTTTTCTGTCCGCTATGCTTTTTAATTTTTTTTCTTTTTTTTTAAGATGAGGTAACCAGAACTGCACTCAATATTCCAGGAGCAGACGCACATGTGTACTTGAGATTCCAGAGTATGTGGAAAATAGTGCGCGTACTGAAAAATGCACCCATACTTTGAGGAGCAAGGATACACATACTTTAAAATTTGTGCAGATGGCTGCACACACAGATTTTAGAATACTTGGCAAATCGCCACAGATTCCCATGCACATGTATATGGGGCCGTGTGGTCATGTTTGAAAGTTAGGCTCTAAGTCTCATAATGAAGAATGAGAGAGCATCTGATGAAACTATCAAGTAGCAGGTTTAAAACAAACAAAGGAAAGGAAGTAAGTCACTTTTAGGCCTATTTACTAAGCTGCAGTAAAAACTCCACAGGATTAACTAAACTGCAGCACCTAAAGTTTATTCAGGTCTGTGTCATTTTCCCCCACACTGCCAAAGCCAAGAAAGTTACACATTCCTTGCTATGGCAATAGACAATCATGGCCCCCATCCTGTTAGATTTAATGGTTGTTAAGGGTGGCAACTGCCGCACCAGCAAGTTACCCCCATATACTCTTTTCTGTAATTCCATCCTCAAAGAAGTTGATTAAGAAGGCTGGGTATTTATTCATTGTATTGACTTGAAGTAACACTAGTATCTAGCTCCAGGTTGAGTGCCTGATGTAGGCTTCGAAACCACTCTCATGGGAACTGAGCATATTATGTTCTTGCAAAAATAAGGTTAATTGTTTCAAAGCAAGCTTTTCGAGAAACTTACCCAGAACTGGTAAGTTAAATTTGTCAGACATCTGAGTAAGCATCACCAGGATGCTGTCCAGGTTTCAAAGTTTGGTGAAAAATAGCCTTCTTAAAGGTTGTGGTGAAAATACTACAATATTTCCCCCTGTGAGGGAACCCAGGGAGGTCATGGAGCCTTGCATGGTCCATGCACCTCCCCATTTGCCCCATGCCCAAGAGCAGACCAAGACAGTGGCTACATATATCTCTAAAATCAAATAGAATAGAATGGGGGATTCACAAATCCGGCAGCGGGTGCCCTTGTTATAAAGGTTTAGATAAAAAGCTTCTTTAGTGTCAAGTCAGTAAGAAGAATTCTTCAATCTGTTTCTGCTGAACTAGATTTCTAAACCCATCATCAATGAATGTTTTTAACATCAGCAGTAGTCCAGCATGATTCTGCCTTTAATTGAAAGTGTCTGTACCATTAATACTGTACTGTAGCTTATCAAGAATGCTCTATGGAAAAAATGAAAGAGGCTGGGAGAGGACAGGAGATCCACAACAAACATCATCATTCGTAAGTGTGAAGAGTGAAATTCTCAGTAGCTTTGGCGTGCTCTTATTTTCTAAAATAAATGCTGTCATCCTTACACTACAAAGGAAGGACCCCGAAATAAAACCTCCTTACTCTCTACTCCAGTGGCGTTAGAGCCCTAATGCCCTCGATAATGCCATAAGGCCTGTGATGTCGCTCTAACACATTTTGATAAATGACCCTCTTTGTGCCTACCAATCAGATGGACTGTGAGATCACAGAAAACCTTTATGGTAGTAGGAAGGATAAGAATGGCCTAAGGGGCATGCTTTTTCTGTGTCCTAGGATCACCAGCAGCAGTAGCCATCTACAACTGAGCTGCTCCTTTGCCACTATACTATGGGCTGGAAGTGAAGGCATAGTGAGAATCCCATGGTAACGGGGGGGGGGGGGGGGGTCCTGCAATAGGTACAATCGCTGCCAGCGTCGCACCAAATAACTACACCATAAAAGGTGTAGTTATTTGGCGTGAAAATGACAGTGAAAGGGATGCGTACCTTTTGCTGTCTGAGAAGTCTTCGCAGAGTCGGCCGCGGTGCTGCCCCGACTCCTCCTCTTCCGGGGCCAACTCCGCCCCGAGCTAGCTATCGCACGCGTGCGATAGCTTTAGAAAATAACCCCTTATGTAAAGCCAGTAATGACCACAGTCACAGTGATTTCTAGTGCTCAGGGTACATTTTTGCACATCATTGCCTATTCTTCGTCTCACTTTCCCCATTGCTTAGATATAAGTACCAGGAAATATTTTCACATGTTCTTAGATTGGGTTATCTTTAAGAATATATTTAGATTGTTGCCTTATGGAAAGTTTCTCGATACAGCTTTTCACTAGAATATCTAATTGCTTTAGGTTGGGAGAGAGGATTTCAACTCATACCTTTATGAAAATGTGCACACCTTTCATACTCTGCTCTAACTCCATGTCATTTGGAGATGCTAGTTCAGTTCTGTTTTTCTGACTCCCACCCCAATGCACTCTTACACTCATTGCCTTTCAGAATGCACTGGGATGGATATGGAAAACCAGGACAGGGTCAGAATCTATTTATGATGTGTAGTAGGTTGGCAATATTGTAGAAAGCAATCTCTTCATCATAATTTAAAAATGGTGGCTTGTGCTAGGTACACGTAGACTCTGAATTTGCATCAAATTATTCAATGTCCTTTCAGTTTTGTGCCTGGATCAAAACTAAGGATGCGCGAGCAATCCAAAATCAAACTCAAGCCAGGCAAATTCAAAGAGTCTGCAGGATACAACAAGAATGGGAAATGACAGACTAAATTAGCCATGTGCTCTCCCTTGCATTTCTGTGTTTCCCAGATGTAGTGGGGGAAATTCATCAGTGGGTTGGGGGTTTATTTTCAGCAAACTGGGAAATTAAAAGTGTGATTTCTCAGAGATCTAAAGTATATTTTTGCACAAATGCAGATTATCTGTACCAAAACGTTTGCTGAGCCAATGCAATAAAACAAAATACTTCAAGAGATTCACACAGCTCTAATCAAAACATAATACTCTTGGACATTTGTGCAATAATTGCCTAATTACATTGGCAGCAATACTGATGTATAGTATACCACTGTAGCACTATCATTCTCCGATTACATGTCTGGCAACAACAGCATTTGGATAGTACAAACTCATGGGCCACATCTAAGCTTTAACATGTACGGCTGCTGAGGACCCACAGTCATATTCCCAGGAAAGATGCATGGAATTTCATTTTAATGGAAGGACAGGATCAGTCATCTGGTTTCCATATTCAGTGGGCAGTTCACAAACACCAGCAGAGATGCATGAAAAACTCTGACATCATAATATTTTTATTCTGTAAACTGTGATTTGAAAGAAAGGTATTATGGCAGAGATGAATTAAATTTGGGAATGCAGTCCAGTGATTAACAGAGTAGACAAACTCACCTGCTACAAATGGAATCGAGGTATAAATGGAGTTCACCAACACACTACCATCGTCTTTGATTGTCGCAATCTAGCGATACAAGAAAACAAGGTGGTTACCAAGCCATGAGCATAGACTGGACAGAATGGGTCATTGAGCAGCAAAGCTAATCAGTTCATTTTGATCAGTTAACTTTGTTTAGATAATCTGCACAAAACCTGAGTGGTTAGATTGAAGGCAGCCATTTCTGCAGTCACACTCAGGTAGACAAATGTAGTCAGTACCACTGAATATTGCACTGATTAGTTAAATTTGAAAACCCTGAATCAGGCCCGCCAAGAGCCAGCCCCCTATTTTGTCCAACTAAATCTGTGCGTAGATCGATTTTGTGCAGATTTTAGCTGGATTGTGGGAGAGAGGGGGAGATAAGATGTATGTGGTTAAAAGCCAGTTTTGACTGCATAAATGTTTTCAGTATCAACCCCAGTGCTCTCTGCAGTTTCTTGTTGTTACTCTTTTGTCCAGGACTCTAGCTGTGCATGCTACATCAATTTTACACACTTACAGTTTGACCTCCATTCAGTATGACTGTAATACTCTTCAAGCAGACTTCAGAGGCTGACATGCCACATTTGAGAATTTCTGCCAAAACTGTGAAATTATTGTCGCCATATGACTGAAACAAAAGAAAGCAAGGCACGCTTACGAAAAAGAGCAAATGCTTAAAATTCATAAAACTGGCATTTAGAATGAGCAAGAACGGAAAAGGGGCAATTACATTCAAAGTAACTGGCACAAGGCCAAACTGTTCTTGAAGTCCCTTTGAGAAAAAGCAGAACTTACAGATATGCAATGTGGAAACCTCATAATGGGTGGGTGTAAGTCACAGGGAATCTGGGAAAGCAATATATGAAATTGGAAGTCTTTGATAGAGGCCAGTTCCTTAAGGATCACTAAACTGGTTTAGTTCACTGAACTAAACCAGTGAGGTACATGGGTGCTTTTTCACCTATGTACCTTGTACTTGTTTTACTAAGAGGCACAGCCTAGGAAGTTTCTCTTTAAAAATGTGCGAATGGTGTACATGGGCACAAAAGCACCTGTGAACTTTGTACTTGCAGGCTGAAAAATGGAACAGAATTATGCACGCACAACTGAAAATTCAATTGTATGCATGCTATTCGCTTCCCAAGGAACGTCTCTTTTCAGTACAGCTAAAAGTATGCACATTGTGAAAGCATTCATGGATTTTTAGCTGGATTAGGGGGTGGCATCCGGGGGGGGGGGGGGGGATCTAGCTTGCTCGCCCTCAGTCACATGGCTAGATCCCTTTGAAAACTGTCCTCCCAGTGCTTAGATTGGCCACCAATCTTTCAGTGTGCCAGTGGTAAACCTTTGTGTCCATCTGCACGCTAACAGGCAAAATGAGGTGCAAATTAACCCACAATCAACTTGTTGAAATTTTTAGCCTAAAGGTCCATATTTCAGATAAAGTTATGCAGACATTTTTGCCCAGATAAAGTTATGCAGACATTTTTGCCCAGTTTACTTTATTGGAATAAATCAGCCCAAATCCTGGTTGGCTGAATATCCAGTCTAAAGTTATCCAGAGTTTTCCGGTTAACTTTAGGGCAGCTAATTCCTTGGATAGAGTCCCCCAGGTAACTTTGCCTTGACAGTCCTGAATATCAGCGATACCCAGACAACATGAAACCACACCTGAGGAATTCCCCCAAGGCTGTCGCTTTATGACTAAGCAACAATTTGCTTGGGCGAAATGTATCCAGTCAGTGGGGGGGGGGGGGGGGGGGGGGGGGGGGGGGGATTTAAAAGATTGGGATTTCTCTAGCTAGCTCCAAACAATTAGCAAGTCAGTCCCAGTCAATATGGACCTCTTAGGCACTAAACCACATAATATTTAGCAACTACATACTAACACCAATAATTTAGCACCCACTCGACCTGAAGTTAGCTGTTGATTGCACATCCTATAAAATGTTTGAGAGGCAAAATGAAGACATTTTGGCTGCTAGAGGAGAGAAGCAGGTAGGCACCAGAAGGAGGAGAGAGTCAGAAGAGAAGAGTAGGAGGACACAGAGAAGAGAGAGAGGAAAGAGAGAACAGCAGAGTAGAGCAACAAGGCAGCTGTGTCCTCAGATTTTTCAGACCCAAGACAATCTGCAGCTGGCAACCGTGCCACCCGCCTCCCTCTCAAATGCCAGTCTGATTGCACATCTTGCATTGGCCTTTGTAAATCATTGTGCGGTGGAAGAAGCAGTCATCGGTCAAACCTGGATGAAAGCAGGGAAGGCTAGTACTGGGTTAAGGATGATGAAGGGCAGCACTGAGGCAGCAGGAAACACTCCCACCGTCTCCCTGTACACCCAGCCGACCTCTGCCAGCTGCGGGAGGCAGCCAGCAGATCTCCCACTGCTGCTGTTTTAACAGTACAAATTATTCACCTTTCCTTACTCTCAGATTTTCCTCCTTCAGGGGCAGATTGACCTATCAAGGCTTCAGGCCTGTCCCAGTGGGGCAGTCAGGCCAATCAGGTGGTTAAGTGTTGTTTGCTCTGGCCCCGATGCTTGCAGAGCTGCATCTAATATTGGGCCCCACAGCAGCCCATCTGCTACAGCAGGAGCCTCCCCGAGGTTTTCAAATGCTCCTGCCTCTTTATTTTGTTTATGGTAGCAGCAGCAGCTCATTTGGCCTGCTCGTCTCAGCTCCACCTTACTGCGGCTGTAGGAAACAATCCTGCTGCCTCCCCTCACCATCCGTCCTGCCTCTGCAATCCATAGGAGGCAGCCATCATATAACCCCACAGCTGCCTCACTACCAGTTGAATGCCTCCAGCTGCTCTCTGCCACTGGCTCCCCTCATACTGGGGCTGTGGTAAAACATAGTAATTTAAAATAAATCATTGGGCCTTCCAGCCTGGCCCTGCTCACATGAAGAGACTTCCCACAGCACCAATAGGCAGCCCACCCAGACCATGTTTAGGGACCTTGTCTGGATCCCTTCGGACTACCAATATATGTAAAAACATTTTTTTATTTATTCACAGGTGGAGGGAATTAGAGTGAATGTATGTGTGAACGTGAAAGAGAGCATGTGAGTTGATAAGTACGTGTCTCCTTATCAACTCACACATACGTTCACACATACGTTTCTCGATTAATCTGTTAAAATATTTCTTGTTAATTGTATCATGTCCCCATAAAGCTTGCCTTCGGACAACTCGTATGTAAACCAGTGTGATATTTCGAATCGAATATCTGTATAGAAAAATAAATAAATAAAATAAATGTGTCCCCATGATTGTGCAAATGAGTCAGTGAGAATATATGTGAGCATGAGAGACAGCAGTGAGGATATATGTATTAGGGAGAGAGAGAGTGTGTGTGTGTGTGCGCATGCACACGTGAGAGAGAGAGAGAGAGAGAGAGAGAGAACCAGTAAGAGAGTATATGAGAAAGTTAGCATGTGAGAGAGGCTGCTTGAGTGGACCTTTCTTATAAGTAGAGATTGAGATAATAGGAGGTGTGGCATTTGAGTTTGGGTTATGGAACGCGAGTTGCTCTTGTGGAGATTTCTTTATAATGGGGCCTAGTCTCTCACTTAGTATCTTATGGAGAATATTCTTTTCTGTGCACTCCCTGCTAGACTGGATACCCCTCAGTTTAGAGAGACTTGGTTAAGAATTTTACTATTTTTGTGAGTTGTTTTGCTGAGTTGCAACCCAGTACTCCTGGTGATGGACATTCCCCTGATCCAGAGGCCAGGCCTCTGAACATAAGAACATGCCATATTGGGTCAGACCAAGGGTCCATCAAGCCCAGCATCCTGTTTCCAACAGTGGCCAATCCAGGCCATAAGAACCTGGCAAGTACCCAAAAACTAAGTATATTTCATGTTACCGTTCCTAGCAATAGCAGTGGCTATTTCATAAGTCAATTAATAGCAGGTAATGGACTTCTCCTCCAAGAACTTATCCAATCCTTTTTTAAACACAGCTATACTAACTGAACTAACCAGGTCCTCTGGCAACAAATTCCAGAGTTTAATTGTGCATTGAGTGAAGAAGAACTTTCTCAGATTAGTTTTAAATGTGCCACATGCTAACTTCATGGACTGCCTCCTAGTCTTTCTATTATCTGAAAGACTAAATAACCGATTCACATCTACCCATTCTAGACCTCTCATGATTTTAAACACCTCTATCATATCCCCCCTCAGCCGTCTCTTCTCCAAGCTGAAAAGTCCTAACTTCTTTAGTCTTTCCTCATAGGGGAGCTGTTCCATTCCCCTTATCATTTTGATCGCCCTTCCCTGTACCTTCTCCATCGCAATTATATCTTTTTTGAGATGCAGCGACCAGAATTGTACACAGTATTCAAGGTGGGATCTCACCATGGAGCAATACAGAGGCATTATGACATTTTCCGTTTTATTCACCATTCCCTTCCTAATAATTCCCACATTCTGTTTGCTTTTTTGACTGCCGCAGCATACTGAACCAACGATTTCAATGTGTTATCCACTGTGACGCCTAGATCTCTTTCTTGGGTGGTAGCACCTAATATGGAACCTAACATTGTGTAACTCTAGCATGGGTTATTTTTCCCTATATGCATCACCTTGCACTTATGCACATTAAATTTCATCTGCCATTTCGATGCCCAATTTTCTAGTCTCACAAGGTCTTCCTGCAATTTATCACAATCTCATTGTGATTTAACTACTCTGAACAATTTTGTATCATCTGCAAATTTGATTACCTCACTCTTTGTATTTCTTTCCAGATCATTTATAAATATATTGAAAAGTAAGGGTCCCAATAGAGATCCCTAAGGCACTCCACTGCCCACTCCCTTCCATTGAGAAAATTGTTCATTTAATCCTACTCTCTATTTCCTATCTTTTAGCCAGTTTGTAATCCACGAAAGGACATCGCCACCTATACTATGACTTTTTATTTTTCCTAGAAGCCTCTCATGAGGAACGCCTTGTGAAGGCGCGGATAAAGGTTCACCTTTATCCACATGTTTATTAACTCTTTCAAAAAAGTGAAGCAGATTTGTGAGGCAAGACTTGCCTTGGGTAAAGCCATGCTGACTTTATTCCATTAAACCATGTCTTTCTATATGTTTTGATGCTTAGAACTCTTTCCACTATTTTTCCTGGCACTGAAGTCAGGCTAACCGATCTGTAGTTTCCTGGATCGCCCCTGGAGCCCTTTTTAAATATTGGGATTACGTTAGCTATCCTCCAGTCTTCAGGTACAATGGATGATTTTAATGATAGGTTACAAATTTTTACTAATAGGTCTGAAATTTCATTTTTTAGTTCCTTCAGAACCCTAGGGTGTATACCATCCGATCCAGGTAATTTACTACTTTTCAGTTTTTCAATCAGGCCTACCACATCTTCTAGGTTCACCGTGATTTGGTTCAATCCATCTGAATCATTACCCATGAAAACCTTCTCCGAAACAGGTATCTCCCCAACATACTCTCTAGTAAACACCGAAGCAAAGAAATCATTTAATCTTTCCGCGATGGCCTTATCTTCTCTAAGTGCCCCTTTAACCCCTTGATCATCTAACAGTGCAACTGACTCCCTCACAGGCTTTCTGCTTCGGATATATTTTAAAAAGTTTTTACTGTGAGTTTTTGCCTCTACGGCCAACTTCTTTTCAATTCTCTCTTAGCCTGTCTTATCAATGTCTTACATTTAACTTGTCAACGTTTATGCATTATCCTATTTTCTTCTGTTGGATCCTTCTTCCAATTTTTGAATGAAGATCTTTTGGCTAAAATAGCTTCTTTTACCTCCCGTTTTAACCATGCCCGTAATCGTTTTGCCTTCTTTCCACCTTTTTTTAATGAGTGGAATACATCTGGACTGTGCTTCTAGGATGGTATTTTTTAACAATGATCACACCTCTTGCACACTTTTTACCTTTGTAGCTGCTCCTTTCAGTTTTTTTCTTACAATTTTCTAATTTTATCAAAGTTTCCCTTTTGAAAGTTTAGCACGAGAGCCGTGGATTTGCTTACTGTCCACCTTCTAGTCATTAATTCAAATTTGATCATATTATGATCACTATTGCCAAGCGGCCCCACCGCCGTTACTTCTCTCACCAAATCCTGTCCTCCACTGAGAATTAGATCTAAAATTGCTCCCTCTCTTGTCAGTTCCTGGACCAAGTGCTCTATAAAAATGTCATTCATTCCATCCAGGAACTTTATATCTTTAGCATGTACTGATGATACATTTACCCAGTCAATATTGGGGTAATTGAAGTCTAAATTCAAAAAATTCTCTTAATGGGTAACCCCACGAGGACAGTAAACTAAATTGAAATACGTGGTGTTTTAAAGAATTGAAAAACCTTTTATGCTGTACATATCAAAATTTACTTTAGAAATTTGAGGACCATCATACCACCCAGTGCTCACAAGTCAAACTTGCTTTCATGCACTTCATTTGGGTCACTTTTAATCAACTGGTCCATGTAGCTCAGTTCAATTTTTTTATAATTTTTTAAGTAATAAATTTAAAAGAAGAACTTCCCTTATTCATCCGCTGTCGGGGTCATTCATCCCGTAGCTGTCGGAGATACTCGTCCGACGCGCGCGTTTCGCCAAAGTAGCTGCTTCAGAGACATGTATTCAGACTCTCCTGATCCAGCACTCCCCTTGATTTGGCGGGGGATACAAACAGATCTTTAAGCATTACTGAATTCTTACAAAAAGTGCTTCAGTGGTGTTAAGGGTCCATCAAATTTTTCTAAAAAACATTAAAGGCTTAGGTTAAATTCAGCGATATTACTTTTTTGCAAACAAATGTCTTAACGATGTATACTTGCAGAGGGAAATAACAGATAAGCTTACCGAACCCAACGCCGTCTCCCCGCTCGAAGTTCTTAGCGGTGGAGCGGCTTGGGTCGGTCTGAATTTAAATGCAATTGCGTCTGACATCCACCTGACAGTTGGAAGATTCCTGATTTTGGCGGGCAATCACCAGAAATGAAACCATTCGATGTCTTTATTCAAGCCACCAGGGGTCACTGATTTCAATTGAAAAATCCACTTCTGTTCGCATTGTCTCAAGGTCTGTACACGATTTCCACCTCTCCAGTGCTGATTGATGATTTCTAGCACGGTCCATTTGATGTCATCAAACTCATGTTTAAATTCTTTGAAATGAGCAACTAGGGGTTCCTCAATTCGGTTGGTATTAATGCAGCATTTATGTTCAGTAAGACGGATCTTAACCTTCCTTTTTGTCATGCCTACATAAGTTAATGGGCACGGACAAAAGATGGCATAAACTGCATGGGTTGAATGACAAGAAAATTCAGGCAGTAAAATGGTTTTCCCCGATGCCGTGACAATTTGAGTCTGAGGGGACTTTAAAGGGCAGAAATTGCATTTGTCACATGTTTGAACAAGTTCCTTGTTCTGTATGGGTTTAGAACAGTTTGAGCGTACGACATGGTCCCGAATGTTTTTGCCGCGGGAATATGCAATCCGCAAGGGTTGATTCAATGAAGGATGGATTTGTTGAATAATCTTCCAGTGTTCCCTCATAGCTCTACTGATTGGGGCCGACAGAAGGGTATGTTTCAATACCACAGTGTGTGAGCTCGATCCTGGCTCAGGATTTTTTGGCAAAAATAAATAGTCTCTATTCGAATAAAGCGCTCGCCGATAGGCCTTTTTAACGCAGTGTGTCGGATAGCCGCGTTGTAAAAAGCGGTTAGCCATGTCTTTTGCCTGAGTTTTAAAGTCCTCTTGATCTGCACATAATCTCCTCAATCTGAGGAACTGGCCCACAGGAAGATTAGTTTTAAAGCTGGTCGGGTGAAAGCTGTCATATCTCAGAAGATTGTTGCGATCATTTGGCTTGCGGTATATACTGGTGACAAAAGCGGTATCTTTTTTCTTGATCAGAATGTCTAGATAAGAAATTTGATCACGGTGATACTCCATGGTAAATTTTAAACAGGGGTCCAAACTGTTCAACCATATATGGAACTCTTGTAACGTTGATAGGGATCCTTCCCATATGACAAAAACGTCATCAATATAACGTTTCCAACATTTCAATTGGGATATCCATTGACAATTTTCTGTGTGTGAAGTCTCAAACCTGGCCACAAAAATGTTTGCCACATCCGGAGCCATGGCAGCTCCCATGGCAGTTCCTCGAATCTGTAAATATTCCCGCATATTCCCGCGGCAAAAACATTCGGGACCATGTCGTACGCTCAAACTGTTCTAAACCCATACAGAACAAGGAACTTGTTCAAACATGTGACAAATGCAAATTCTGTCCTTTAAAGTCCCCTCAGACTCAAATTGTCACGGCATCGGGAAAAACCATTCTACTGCCTGAATTTTCTTGTCATTCAACCCATGCAGTTTATGCCATCTTTTGTCCGTGCCCATTAACTTATGTAGGCATGACAAAAAGGAAGGTTAAGATCCGTCTTACTGAACATAAATGCTGCATTAATACCAACCGAATTGAGGAACCCCTAGTTGCTCATTTCAAAGAATTTAAACATGAGTTTGATGACATCAAATGGACCGTGCTAGAAATCATCAATCAGCACTGGAGAGGTGGAAATCGTGTACAGACCTTGAGACAATGCGAACAGAAGTGGATTTTTCAATTGAAATCAGTGACCTCTGGTGGCTTGAATAAAGACATCGAATGGTTTCATTTCTGGTGATTGCCCGCCAAAATCAGGAATCTTCCAACTGTCAGGTGGATGTCAGACGCAATTGCATTTAAATTCAGACCGACCCAAGCCGCTCCACCGCTAAGAACTTCGAGCGGGGAGACGGCGTTGGGTTCGGTAAGCTTATCTGTTATTTCCCTCTGCAAGTATACATCATTAAGACATTTGTTTGCAAAAAAGTAATATCGCTGAATTTAACCTATGTTTTTTAGAAAAATTTGATGGACCCTTAACACCACTGAAGCACTTTTTGTAAGAATTCACTAATGCTTAAAGATCTGTTTGTATCCCCCGCCAAATCAAGGGGAGTGCTGGATCAGGAGAGTCTGAATACATGTCTCTGAAGCAGCTACTTTGGCGAAACGCGCGCGTCGGACGAGTATCTCCGACAGCTACGGGATGAATGACCCCGACAGCGGATGAATAAGGGAAGTTCTTCTTTTAAATTTATTACTTAAAAAATTATAAAAAAATTGAACTGAGCTACATGGACCAGTTGATTAAAAGTGACCCAAATGAAGTGCATGAAAGCAAGTTTGACTTGTGAGCACTGGGTGGTATGATGGTCCTCAAATTTCTAAAGTAAATTTTGATATGTACAGCATAAAAGGTTTTTCAATTCTTTAAAACACCACGTATTTCAATTTAGGTAATTGGTCTCCCATTATTACTGCACTACAAATTTGGTTATCTTCCCTAATTTCTCTTAGCATTTCACTATCAGTCTTCACTCCGGAGCTCTGCCTGCCTGGTTCGGAGAAATGTATCCTTGAAGGATACTAATGAAACAGGAAAGTTAGGGCATCCCAACAGAGAGGTTCCATTAAAAGCAAACATAGTTCATATGCCTATATGTAAAAAATCACCAAAGCTAATGATTTCCGAATTATCCCAAACAACTGAAAAGCATGTTGTTAAAACAAGCAAAAACCACACTTTGAAATGTCTGTATGCCAATGCCAGAAGTCAAAGAAGTAAGATGGGAGAGTTAGAGCATATAGCAGCAAATGATGAGATTGACATAATTGGCATCACAGAGACTTGGTGGAAGGAGGATAACCAATGGGACAGTGCTATATCAGGGTACAAATTATATCACAATGATAGGGAGGATCAACTTGGTGGGGGTGTGGCACTTTATGTCCGAAAGGGTATAGAGACCAAAGTATAAAGACCATACAAGAGACTAAATGCTCAGTAGAATCTATATGGGTAGAAATCCCATGTGGTTGGATAAGAGTATAGTGATAGGAGTATACTACCATCCACCTGGACAAAATGGTCAGACAGATGATGAAATGCTAAGAGAAATCAGGGAAGCAAACCAATTTGGTAGTGCAATAATAATGGGAGATTTCAATTACCTCAATGCTCATTGTGCATTGGGATTAACTGTCATTATTTTCTGTAGATTTCAATTACCCCAATATTGACTGGGTAAATGTAACATCAGGACTTGCTAGAGACATAAAGTTCCTGGATGTAATAAATGATTGCTTCATAGAGCAATTCGTTCAGGAACCAACAAGAGAGGGAACTATTTTACATTTAATTCTTAGTGGAACGCAGGATTTGGTGAGAGAAGCAACAGTGGTGGGGCCACTTGGCAACAGTGATCATAACATGATCAAATTTAAACTAAGAACTGGAAGGGGGACAATAAGTAAATCTGCAGCTCTAACATTAAATTTTAAAAAGGGAAACTTTGATAATATGAGGAAAATAGTTAGAAAAAAACTGAAAGGTGCAGCTGCAAAGGTTAAAAGTGTTCAACAGGCTTGGACATTGTTTAAAAATACAATCCTAGAGGCGCAGTCCATATGTATTCCGCGCATTAAAAAAAGTGGAAGGAAGGAAAAACGATTACCATCATGGTAAAAAGGTGAGGTGAAAGAGGCTATTTTAGCCAAAAAAAAAATCCTTCAAAAATTGGAAGAAGGATCCATCTGAAGAAAATAGGATAAAACATAAGCATTGTCAAGTTAAGTGTAAAACATTGATAAGACAGGCGAAGAGAAAATTTGAAATGAAGTTGGCCATAGAGGCAAAAACTCATAATAAAATTTTTTTTAAATATATCCAAAGCAAGAAACCTGTGAGGGAGTCTGTTGGACCATTAGATGACAGAGGGGTTTAAAGGGGCTCTTAGGGAAGATAAGGCCATTGCAGAAAGACTAAATGAATTCTTTGCCTCCCTGTTTACTAATGAGGATGTTGGGGAGATACCAGTTCCAGAGATGGTTTTCAGGGGTGATGAGTCAGACAAACTCAACGAAATCACTGTAAAACTGGAAGATGTAGTAGGCCAGATTGACAAACTAAAGAGTAGCAAATCACCTGGACCGGATGGTATGCATCCTAGGATTCTGAAGGAACTCAAAAATGAAATTTCTGATCTATTACTTAAAATTTGTAACCTATCATTAAAATCATCCATTGTACTTGAAGACTGGAGGGTGGCCAATGTAACCCCAATATTTAAAAAAGGCTCCAGGGGTGATCCGGGTAACTATAGACCAGTGAGCCTGACTTCAGTGCCGGGAAAAATAGTGGAAACTATTCTCAAGATCAAAATCATAGAGCATATAGAAAGACATGATTTAATGGAACACAGTCAACATGGATTTACCCAAGGGAAGTCTTGCCTAACAAATCTGCTTCATTTTTTGAATGGGTTAATAAACATGTGGAAAAAGGTGAACCGGTAGACGTAGTGTATTTGGATTTTCAGAAAGCGTTTGACAAAGTCCCTCATAAGAGGCTTCTACGAAAACTAAAATGTCATGGGATAGGAGGCGATGTCCTTTCATGGATTACAAACTGGTTAAAAGACGGGAAAAAGAGTAGAATTAAATGGTAAATTTTCTCAGTAGAAAAGGGTAAACAGTGGAGTGCCTCAGGGATCTGTACTTGGACCGGTGCTTTTCAATATATATATATATATATATATATATATATATATAAATGATTTGGAAAGGAATACGACGAGTGAGGTTATCAAATTTGCGGATGATACAAAATTATTCAGAGTAGTTAAATCACAAGCAGACTGTGATACATTACAGGAGGACTTTGTAAGACTGGAAGATTGGGCATCCAAATGGCAGAAGAAATTTAATGTGGACAAGTGCAAGGTGTTGCATAAAGGGAAAAATAACCCTTGCTGTAGTTGCACGATGTTAGGTTCCATATTAGGAGCTACCACCCAGGAAAAAGATCTAGGCATCATAGTGGATAATACTTTAAAATCGTCGGCTCAGTGTGCTGCAGCAGTCAAAAAAGCAAATAGAATGTTAGGAATTATTAGGAAGAGAATGGTTAATAGAATGGAAAATGTCATATAGCCTCTATCGCTCCATGGTGAGACCGCACCTTGAATACTGTGTACAATTCTGGTTGCCGCATCTCAAAAAAGATATAGTTGCAATAGAGAAGGTACAGAGAAGGGCAACCAAAATGATAAAGGGGATGGAACAGCTCCCCTATGAGGAAAGGCTGAAGAGGTTAGGGCTGCTCAGCTTGGAGAAGAGATGGCTGAGCGGGAATTGGTTAGTGCAGTTAGTTTAGCTGGATTCAAAAAAGGTTTGGATAAGTTCTTGGAGGAGAAGTCCATTAACGGCTATTAATCAAGTTTACTTAGGGAATAGCCACTGCTATTAATTGCATCAGTAGCATGGGTTCTTCTTAGTGTTTGGGTAATTGCCAGGTTCTTGTGGCCTGGTTTTGGCCTCTGTTGGAAACAGGATGCTGGGCTTGTGGACCCTTGGTCTGACCCAGCATGGCAATTTCTTATGTTCTTATGTACCTGGGAACTTTTGATTCTAGTTATCCTGAAATTGTTGGGTGTTAGGGGGTGTGCACAAAGTTTCTCTTCTTTCTCTCTCTCTTGTACAGATACATTTTCTAACACACATGTTCATTCTCATACACATACTGTATTATATGTTCTCACAAGCGCACACTCACACATGCTTACTGACTCACACACATTCACAGGCTCATTGACTTACTTCCATTCTCTCTCATGCTCACTCACAGACTCACATGCACTCACACACATGCTGATTCACATGCTCTGATTCACTTGCACTCTTGTGCTCACTCGTATGCTCAGTGACTTATGCACATTCTTACACACTTCTCCCCCTCCACTTCTGAAGAAGTAAAACAAAAACAAGGTTTTACTTACCATGGTATCAGGGAGGATTGAGGTAGGGCCCCCTGTTACTACTCCCAATCTGGTATGGGGTTGGGTGGGTGGAGGAGGGTAGCTGGAAGGCCCCCAATGCTATTTCCTTTTTGTTAATTACTGATTTTTGTGTGGCCCCAGCATGAAGGGAGCCAGCAGTTGAGAGCAGCAGTCAGGCAGCGGCAGGAGGTCTGAATGCTGCCTCTCACCAGGAAAGGCAGAAGCAGGGCAGAGGTGGTGTTTGGGAGACAATGAGAGTACTTGCCACTGCTTCAATGATAGTGGGGAAGTGGAGAGAAGCAGTGGGAACAGGCCCTATGGAGCACCAACTACTGCTCTCACTACAGGAAAAATGCAGAAAAGAGAGCTGTGGGGGAGATACCTGCTGCAAGAAAAAAGCTGCTGCAGGGCTAGTGCTGGTCATGGTGGCTCGGCAGGCATGGTGCCACTGTGACCAATACCAACCACTTGATTAGCCTGGCAGACCCACCGGGCATTCCTGAAGCCCTGATAGGCCAATCTGCCCCTGGGGGCAAACTAATTGAATGCATGGAAGGAGGACTGCAGTTCAGTTTACTCACCCCTGGTTTAGGGTGTGCTCTACTTCTTAGTTATTTAGGAAAACTGTGAATTTTATGCTCGAGATATTTCGGCTCTATTCTGCCACGCTCCAGGTCACACGATATACCTCTTAAGGGTCAGTCTGGCGTGCTTTTGAGAGCTGTTGAAGCATGTGCTGCACGGAAAGTGCATGAGGGATTCAGACAGATATCCCAGGCTGCTGTTTTCTTGCAATCCGCCCCTGCCCGCGCCTTTATTGCTTACCTGAGCTCTGTAAATTTGTGGAAATTGTTGCAGCAATTAAAAAAAAAAATAATAATAATACAATTACAGTTCAGGAACTCTGCTGCTGTTCAAACTAATGTTGATGATGAAGGTAAGATTTAACACAAATTGATTCATCCAACCCTAAAATATAGTCTATGGCTTACCTTTGAGAGGACATAAGTACAATCTCCATGGAACTGGTAAGAAGTTGAATCGTAGGTAGTGATGAGACAACCACCTTCTACTGAGCAGCGTCCAGGGCATTGAAAATCCATGCAGTTCCAATGGCCTCCAGTGCAGGTACTAAACAGGAAGGGTACAATTACTGAAATTGTCTTCTGAATGAATCCTTCCCTGCTGGTACACACTATAATAGTCATTTTATTGTAAGCTTCTTTAAAAAGGAAAATATTCTAAAATCAATGAACCACTCGTGTCTGGGTTTGCCTTTCTGAAAATTCTGATTAAACAAGTGGAGCCCAGGACCACGTCCCTGACCGCCAGGCTTTGTATCAGGATCAGATCTGCCACTCTTCTGCTCTGCCAGTCTGGCAACTCTAATCTCACTCTTGCAGTAACCCCTCTTCCTGCTTTACTTATTATTGTTCTCTCACATGGAAGTAGAGCATAACTAACAGAAGCCACATTCATTCTTCCCCTGCTGGCATTTCCAGTAAGCACTGCAAGGAAAAAAGGAGACGGAAGGATGGGTGCAAATGTGGTTTCAGAACCGGATGACAAAACGTCGCCGGGTTATCTTGAGAAACTGTGTCAGTCCTGGTTTTACGCCACCATGGCAGCAACGCCCACTGTAGTCACAGTTTTGCTAAGGAAAGCAGGCTTGGAAGCCAATAATTGCCTTGAAGGCTCAGCCTGCTCAGAAGTTATAGTGTTGCCAGCTGACTCCATTTTTGCCGATCGGGTTGGTTAAGTTCTAGTTATACGTGCTCCTCCTTTTCTTAGGAAAATCAAAACTACAAGTCCGTGTACATTCAAGGGGGTAATTTCCAAAGGCACTTACCCGCATTGAACCCAGTTTTATGTGAGGAATTGGCGCCTTGAAAACAGCCCTGGAGAGTGTGCGAGTGAAAGGATGCACGGAACACGATTTCACACCTCCTCCTATGTGCATCCTAAATAGGCCTTCTGGGGGGCTGAGTTGGGTGGGTTGGAGGATTAAGCATGCATGCTGTTGGTTTTTGAAAGTATGACCCGCTCTCAAGCAGCCCAAAGACCTAGGTCTGACCTTACATTCCCTCCTTATATATTTATAGCTGTACAGTCTGGTGAATGCCAGCAACCAGCACAGCAATTCTGCTTATCAAGGATTGCCATGTGACTTTTTTCTTCTGCATTGATCTGTCATTACAGAGCAAGATATGCTATTTTCATACTATTACAGTTGTTCATAATGCTATTGTAGGAAATTCTCAACAGTGTTATGTGTGTGTAGAAGTAGCATATATTGTAACAATTTTAAAAAGCCCATTTAAGCACTTAACCATTTGACAATTCAGCCCTATGGAGTGAAAGTTTAAAAGTGTTATGCATGCATGTAAAGGTTGCAATTTTCAGAAGCCCATTTAGGCGTGCAAAGTGCATTTACAAGCGTAAAACCCAGTTTTACGTGCGTAAATCCTTTTGAAAATTACCTCCTGGGCATGTCACAGTATGCCAGAGTTGTTTCAGTAGAAGGGTTTGGAAAGATGCGTCATAGCTCTGCTAAGATTGAAATTCAACAATTCTGACTGGGTTGTACAGACCCACCTGAGCACTGACTTAGAAAATAGCCACTGCTATTTTTGAAATAATCACCTTGGGATTGTGAAACCTTGGATCCATAATTGTGGGTTGTGCATGATGATATAAGGAAGTTTTTGCTAAGATAGAGGATACTATTTAATTAATTCTTGTTTAATCATTTTTCTTTTTGAATTCTGTAATTCTATTGGATATGTATTCACTTTTCAAGTGTGATTCTTGGAAATGTGTGTAAATTGAATAAATAGAAAAGAAAAAAAAAAAGAAAAGAAAATAGCCACTGCTATTACTTGCATCAGTAACATGGGATAGACTTAATTTTTGGGTACTTGCCAGGTTCTTATGGCCTGGATTGGCCACTGTTGGAAACAGGATGCTGGGCTTGATGGACCCTTGGTCTGACCCAGTGTGGCATGTTCTTATGGTTTTCACTTTACAAAAGGGGTGCAGTGTTAACCTGTGACTGCCAAGGAGTTTGTTATGCATTTAGTCAAAGGAAACTTGTCTGTTTCACAAGAAAATTTTCAAACCACAGCATTTATGTTTATCTTGGCAAATTATTTACCTTGGTTTCATCATAAAAAGGGGGTTTTCATTGGTGCAAGTGCTAGTAGTTGTCAGGTAGCTTTTACTCCTAATTTCTCTCTAAAACATGGTGGAACTGACGTGTTTTTAGTAATAATATTCCATTTTAAAAGGATTATACATAAAAAGATTGTAGGGGAAAGAGCAGTCATTATTCCTGAGGCTCCCAAGTTGTCTAGTTTAAGAAAATAGAAATTGTGATGGGAATCCTTATTATTCATACAAGAAAAAGGCCTTGATACAACCTGTTACTCACTTTCTCATGGTTTTTATGAACTCAGTCCCTGAACAAGAAAGACTTCATGCATTATTCATATTTTCTAATGCTCCACAAGACACAGGTTTTAGAATGTATGAAACATTTTCCATGCCCAAACTTTCTTACTGTAAATCCCTACTAGGGGGCTGGCCCAGTGGCCATACCTACTGCAGGAACTTCTGAAATTCAGTATGAATCAGCAGGGTGAAGAGGTTGGTGAGTGTCAACCACCCCTACTCCCACATGCTTCCTCTCTCTATCTTACCGAACTTCCAAGTACTCTCCCACCTATCCCTAAGTCTGATCCCAGTGGCTATATTTAGGATCCTTGATTCCGGAGTTGTATAGAAAGGCCTAGCGTGGGGCTCCTGGCCAATGATTTTTACTACAGTGATT
Organism: Rhinatrema bivittatum; assembly: GCF_901001135.1. Taxonomy (NCBI): domain Eukaryota; kingdom Metazoa; phylum Chordata; class Amphibia; order Gymnophiona; family Rhinatrematidae; genus Rhinatrema; species Rhinatrema bivittatum. The sequence continues at coordinate 39,713,964 of NC_042631.1, read as the reverse complement.
GGGCTAGGTGAGTTGACGGGGGATATGAAAATAAGGGGAAAATATCTCTGGGTCACAGGTAGTGGAACACCATGGACCAGCGGGGCCGCGGCGCAACCACCTTTTCACCCAAAACAGAATCAGTAACTAAGGAGTTTGGGTGAGGATGGAGTAAAAATTGGTTTGTTTGGCTCTTCCCCCAATCAAAAAGATTTTTCACTGCTCCTGTGCTGGTTGGTTGCAAATGAAAGTTCATAGTGCTGCAGCCCAAAAGAGGCTGGTTCTGATTGAAGTGCATGAAGAAACCGCTGGGCCAAAAAAAAATATATACCCCTGTTGAACTGGAGCAAACACATGGAAGCAGAGTGCACTTCCTTGATGAAATGACATATTGCAGAAGGAAGAATTGAAATCAATTTCTAGTTTAAAAAAAAATACAACTTGAGCCACATGACGTGGTGAACCTGAGAGGATGTTTTCTTGCAGGCTCTGAGTGCCCTCCCCTCAATCTGAGAACATTCCGCTGCATCCATGGCTCCAGAATCTGCAAAAATTAATGAGTCCATGTCGCAGATGAGCATCAACCAATAGGTGTCTAAATCCCTGACAGATATGCCGGTAAAGCCAGCAAAAAAAGGAAAAAGGAAAAGTGAACTCCACTGACAGCAAAATGGCCACGGCGTCAGGAAATAACCAGCAAGGCTCTTTTGACGAGGCAGCAGAAAGTGCTGTAACTTTGGCGGTTATAGCAGTGCTTACAGGCAAGTCAGATGGAAATTCTGAACAGACAGCAAAATTAAAAAACTCTAAGTGAATTTGGGCCAAGAGTGGAAATGCTGGAAGGTCGAATGCCCCTTGCAGGGGATGAGGGCTGGAAACAGCAAAGAAAATAGACAAGCTTGAAAAAGTGATTGTGCTGCAGGAGTTGAAAATTGAGGAGTTAGAAAACAGATCTTGCCAAAATAACTTGTACTTCCTTGGCTTTCCCAAGCAGGTCAAGGAGAGTAATTTCGCTGGAATGTTAGCTACCTGGCTACCTAAAGTTTTGAACTTACCAAGCCCGCAAAATTTGCTGGTCGTAAAGAGGGCACACAGGCTGGGGATCAAGAAACCTGGCGAGATGAGGCCACGTGTGGTAATCGCACGAATCTTAAATCATGAACATCTGCATGAATCCCACAAACAGTCCTCATTGCAATATGAGGGCTGTTCAATTAAAATCTTTCAGAACTTTTCATTTCAAGTGGCTACCAAGAAAAAGGAATTGACCTCTGTGTGCTCCCAATTGACGGCAGAACAAGTCCATTTTGCGTTACAATTTCCTGCTAAGCTACACTAATGGAACAATGAGACACAGTACATGTGTTCGAATCATTGGATGATGCTAAAAGAATTTGTACATAAAATGGATCTTATCTAAAAGAAGTAACTGAATTCTAGGATAAGATCTAATGGGTCTTCAGATCATTACAGGTTCTCTGCTGAGCATGAGTTTTGGTGCTTCATAAGAAAATAAGAAAATGCCATACTAGGTCAGACCAAGGGTCCATCAAGCCCAGCATCCTGCTTCCGACAGTGGCCAATCCAGGCCACAAGAACCTGGCAAGTACCCAAAAACTAAGTCTATTCCATGTTACCATTGCTAATGGCAGTGGCTATTCTCTAGGTGAATTTAATAGCAGGTAATGGACTTCTCCTCAACACAGGAGTGCCACAAGGATCCGCCCTATCAGCTACTCTCTTCAGCATCTACCTACTACCTATGTTATGCATTAGAACACCTTGGGTTGACCCACTTCCTCTATGCTGACGATATACAAATACGGAAAATGGCGCCGGCCATACGCGTATGGCCGGCGCCATTTTCCGTACGAAAACGATTCGCGGCGGGAAATCGCTCCCTGACCCCCGCTGGATCTCCAGGAACTTTTGGCCAGCTTGTGGGGGGCCTCCTGACCCCCACGAGACTTGCCAAAAGTCCAGCGGGGGTCCGGAAGGACCTCCTGCCGTCCAATCTTTTTCGTCTATGGCCGCCGCCATTTTCGGCGCCATTTTGGAAAATGGCGCCGGCTGAAGACGACAAGATTCAGAGCAGGAGCCCGTTCCGGACCGCTGCCGTTCCGGACCGCCGCTGGACCCGCAGGTTATTTAAGTTATTTGGGGGGGGGTTCGGGAGGGTGGGGGATTTAATTTAAAGGGTCGGGGGTGGGTTTTAGGGGGTTTTAGTGTGCCGGCTCACGATTCTAACGATTTATAACGATAAATCGTTAGAATCTGTATTGTATTGTGTTCCATAACGGTTTAAGACGATATTAAAATTATCGGACGATAATTTTAATCGTCCTAAAACGATTCACATCCCTAGTATTGAATACAAAGTACTTACAATCCTGCATAAAATAATCCAAGGACATCAAAACAACTGGTTAAGCAAATCCATCGTATTCCTCATTCCAAAGCGGAACCTGCGCTCAACGAACAAATGCCTCCTCAAAATTCCTCATGCCAGAACCACCCAACTGAACTCAACCCGCGAGAGAGCCATATCCATTGCAAGCCCCACTCTATGGAACTCAATACCAATTGATACAAGAAATCAACCAATCATCTTTTTAAAAAAATCATCTTTTAAAAAAGACTTGAAAACCTGGCTTTTCACCAAAGCCTACTCAAACTCACTCAATCAACCAGAGCAACAACCAACCACGCAACCCAGCACAAGAAAAACGCCCCGCCTCTCGATCAATAAATCCCACAAACGGAACATCTAAGATAATGTGAAACAAACTTCACTTACCTCCAGACTTTATGTAAAAACAGTGTCTTTCTCTTACATGTATCTACAACATCATATGTTATTAATTTTGATGTCATAGAAGACTATTAATAAGTAATAATAATGTTATATGTGACCTACAAACATACAAATCCCATATATATTTCTGTAGGATATGTGCTGCATAGATGTATGTAACAATCTTATGATCCGTATCCTTCTCCGCTTGTGATGAGAAATATAAGTGTATGTCTTTCCAAACTCCCATGCTCTCATCTACAAAAAAGTTCTAAGTGAACCTTCCTGTTTTTATTTTCTATCAATTGTGATAAAATATATAGAAGAAAGAGGTAAGTTTCATATTACTGGTGCATGCCTCCACGGCCTTGCGCCCTTCTTGTGATATAATCATCAACTTGCCTCCTTCCTCCTTTTGTTCTTTTTGTTTATTTTATAAATAATTTTAATGTGATATTAATCAAAAAAATTTTTTAAAAAACAATTGCAATCTCCACTAGGCATAAAGAGGATAATATAGCTTATATTTTTTCTCGTATTTTCTCGTATTACTTTCAACCCCATTGGTTGAGTTAGGATCTGCTGACCAGTTTTTTAAAACACGGAAGACGCGCTTAAAAATAACGCCGCCACTCAGAGCTTATGAGCCAGAGAGAAAGAACGGATAGCCTGAACAAATAAGCTACAAACTTTGGATTAACCATGGAATAGACAACAGGAATGGACATACTCCACTGACGAAGAAAGAACGAAACGCAGCTGTGTCGGGAGATAAGTCTCTAACAGTTTTTATTTGGACATTGGCAGTCTAAAATATAAGATCTTGGCGTTCATAAAACCCTTTTGGGGTATTTAAAGGAAAGGCGTATAGATAAAATGGAGATTGAAACACAATCTTCCACAAGCATAGGGATAACGTAAATTAGCTACTCAATAAAAATTTCAATGAAATTGAAAGCAATACGAGAAAATACGAGAAAAAATATAAGCTATATTATCCTCTTTATGCCTAGTGGAGATTGCAATTGTTTTTTAAAAAAAATTTTTTGATTAATATCACATTAAAATTATTTATAAAATAAACAAAAAGAACAAAAGGAGGAAGGAGGCAAGTTGATGATTATATCACAAGAAGGGCGCAAGGCCGTGGAGGCATGCACCAGTAATATGAAACTTACCTCTTTCTTCTATATATTTTATCACAATTGATAGAAAATAAAAACAGGAAGGTTCACTTGTAACAATCTTATGTCATGACCACTGTAAACCGTTCTGATGGTGAAACCGAATGATGGTATACAAAACACGTTAAATAAATAAATAAATAAAAGAGTGACCTTTCTCCTGGAAAAGTCTTGGATGGATGATGATAGGAGGATTGCTATGGTAAAAGGTTCACTTTATGGGAAGGATGTCATTCTAGCCTCTGTATATGCTCCCAGCCAGTATGATCATAACTTTTTTACCTGCCTGCTTAACAGCTTATCTGCATTGGGGGAAGGTGCTGTGGTCTTAGGAAGAGACAAATTGTGTAATGGATCCTGTCTTGGACATATACTCCTCAATAAAGATTTCCAAAATGGGTAAAGGGAAAGGTTATTCAATTTTTGTGTCATACGCTATCCTTAATTGACTTTTAGAGAGCACTTCAACCAGAAGAGTGAGACTATACACATCATGCTAAAGCTCATCCCACAAAATCAAGAATTGATTATATTTTAATTTCTGAGTCTTTGTTTAATGAGATAGATAGAGTAGAGATAGGGAATTTACTAATTTCGGACCATTATCTTTTTTTTTTTTTTTTTTTGTATGATGGGGCAAACCCTGAGAATGCCCAGATTGTTGCAATGGAGAATGCCAGAGTGGTTGACTTTGGAACCTGATTTTCAACAATACTTAAATAAGAAGTGGCAGCTTTATGAGATAGCTAACACACAGCACAAGGCTAACCCGAGTTTATTTTAGGAGGGGGATATAATCAGTTATGTGGCATTTAAGAAGAACAGCAGAAATAAGCAAATACTCCACCTTGAAAGACAAATGTCCTACTATAAATCTCAATGGATGTTTGTAAAGAGAGGTTTAAAGGGGAACAGTGAGTGCTCAATGATCTGTTTCACCCGAAAGTTAAAGATGCAATGTTTCTGATCCGGCACAAATTGTTCTTGCATGGGAACAAACCAGGACGCATGTTAACTAACTTAACTAAGGCTCACGCCCCTCCTAAATATAAAAGCAGTATTGAGAAGAAAGATGGGTCCTTTGTGACTACAATGTCACAAATTGGGGAGGTGCTGGAGTATTACAAGAGTTTTGCAGCAATCTGAGACTCCTAATTTAGAGAATCAACTGCAGTTTCATCAGAACTTAAGGTTGTCCCAAGTAACGCAGGCACAGTTGGAACTCTTGAGTAGGCCTTTTTCTGCATACGAAATCAGTCAAGTTATTAAGGAATTGAAGTTACATAAATCCCCTGGTCTGAATAGCTTAAATTCACTGTTTTATAAGCCTCTTTAGGCACCTTTGGCTGCCTCACTTGCTGCATTATTTAATCATATAGGGGTAGATTTTCAAACCGCGCGAATTGGCGTACTTTTGCTGGCGCATCAGGCGCAAGCAAAAGTACGCGGGATTTTAGTAGATACGCGCGTAGCCGCGCGTATCCGCTAAAATCCTGGATCGGCGCGAGCAAGGCTATCGATTCTGTATAGCCGGCGCGCGCCGAGCCGCGCAGCCTACCCCCGTTCCTTCCGAGGCCGCTCCGAAATTGGAGCGGCCTCGGAGGGAACTTTCTTTTGCCCTCCCCTCACCTTCCCCTCCCTTCCCCTACCTAACCCACCCGGCCCTGTCTAAACCCCCCCCTTACCTTTGTCGGGGGATTTACGCCTCCCAGAGGGAGACGTAAATCCCCGCGCGCCAGCGGGCCGCTAGCGCGCCGGGACGCAACCTGGGGGCGGGTACGGAGGGTGCAGCCACGCCCCCGGGCCGCCCCGGGCCGTAGCCATGCCCCCGGACCGCCCCGGGCCGTAGCCACGCCCCCGGGCCCGCCCCCAAAATGCTGCCGACACGCCCCCAAAACGCCGCGACGACCGGGCCCGCCCCCGACACGCCCCCCTCGCCAAACCCCGGGACTTACGCGAGTCCCGGGGTCTGCGCACGCCGGTAGGCCTATTGAACATAGGCGTACCGGCGCGCAGGGCCCTGCTCGCCTAAATCCGCCCGGATTTAGGCGGATTTAGGCGAGCAGGGCTCTGAAAATCCGCCCCATAGTGAGGGAGGAGATTATGCCAAACTCATTGTCCAAAGCAGCTATTGTAATTCTCTCTAAGCCAGGTCGAGACTCGACATAGAGTAATAGCATTGTTTAATCAGGACATTAAACTATTATATACCAAAGCCATTATTAATCGTATTAAGCATATTCTGCCCCTTCTAATTTTTCCAGAGCAAACTGGTTTTGTGATAAGTAGGAAACAGAGTGCTAACATCAGATGTTTTTTATTGGTGCTTGAATATTGAAGCAAATTTTAACTAATTGATGCTCTGTTAATCAGCTTTGATGCAAAAAAAGCCTTTGATAGGGTGGAGTGGGATCATCTTTTTGTTGCAATGGAGAAGTTTGGTTTTATCATGGCTGCGATTCGACTTCTCTATAGTAATCCCAAGGCTTACATCTGCTTCAATGGTTCCATGTCTACCAGTTTCAGTTTGGGTAGGGGTACTAGGCAGGGCTGCCCCCGTCCCACTATTGTTCATTATCTCATTGGAGCCCTTAATCTGCAAAATTAAAGAAGATAACACTATCTCTGGTATTCCAATAGGGCAGAAGGAGTTAAAAAGATGATGTTCAGAGGACATGTAGATGATTTTGACTAATGCTGGGGTCACTCTTCCAAACATTTTAGATTCTATATTCCTCTTTGGTAGTTTTTCAGGCCTGACATTAAATATGATTAAGTCTGAGGCCATGAACATTTCAGGTAATTTAAAAGACACCTGGCCTAACTTTCCCTTAATATGGGTGGCAGAAACTAACAAATCCCTAGATATTAAAGATCACCAGAATATGCAACACTGGTATGATTACGATGTCAAACCTCTTATTCAGGATTTCAAACAAAAATTTACAAGATGGGCATACTTCCCTCTCTCATTGTCTGGCTGTTTGGCCCTAGTTAAAATGGTACTGATTCCTAAAGTACTATATAAGCTACAGATGGCCCCTTTCATAATACCAAAATGAGATCTCAGACTGTTGCAAAAATTATGTGCTCAGTTATTTTGGAAATCAAGAAAGGCAAGGTTAAAGTTCATTACCTTGATGACTCCTAGAGATAAAGTCTGCTTGGGGTTGTCAGATATATATATTTTTATAATATTGCTTGATAGTCTTAAGGGAATAAGTTGATAGTCTTAAGGGAATAGTTGGGAGCAGCAGTGACAACTCAATTGCGTTATTGGAAAGAGATTTCATGAGCCCTTTTAGTTTATCCTACTTAATTCATGCTAAAAGTGAGAGAATATTTCACAGTCGCTACTGGCCAGTACTATGAAGAAAAGTTGGCAATGCATTAGGAAACATTTAGGATTGAACTGGCAAGTGTCACATTGCTTACCGCTATTAGGCAATCCAAACTTTTTTTTTAATTATTTTTTATTTTTTTTTTTATAATTTAATCTTTATTGAGTTTTTTAAATGTCATTACAAAATAAAATCATATTTATTATTAAACATAACCCAAAACATAATAGTATAGTAGGTCTAGTTACAAACAAAACCAATAATCTCAATCATTTTCTCAGAATTACAGCTACTATACTTATGAAATAATGCGGGGGCCCTTTTATATCATAAATTCTAATATATTGATCAACAGGAGGGCAAAAGAATCTACTATCTTAATGTACTAACTATGGTGGTACCACTTCTTCCACACATTCCTGAATCTGACTCTTGTCTCTCAAAAAGCTTTCCAAATGCAATGGCTGAGAAAAAATAAATTTTTTCCCTTGATAATTAATAAAACATTTACTGGGGTACTTTAAAAAGAAAGTTGCCCCCAGTTGTAATGCCTTATTTTTAAGGGCTAAAAACTGCTTTCTCCTAGCCTGAGTTGGCTTGGAGACATCAGGAAAAATATAAATCTTTTGCCCACAAAACAATATATCTTTGTTTTTGAAAAAACTTTCCATAATCATTTCTTTATCTTTTTCCAATACAAATGACACGAACAAGGTTGCTCTCCTATTTATCATATCTACTGATTCCTCCAAAAAGGTAGATATCCCTGGAGAATCTGTCACAGACCCTCCTGGGTTTTCTCCAATTGGGGATGAAAAATAATAAATCTTAGAAATAGCCGGAATTTCATTCCAGGCTAAAATTTCCTTAAGATATTTAGAAAACATTTCCAATGGCGATAATAGTCTTGTAATTGGGAAATTTACAATACGCAAGTTTTTAATAAGCATTTGATTCTCTAGATTTTCCACATTAGAATGTAATATAACATTATCTGTTGTATGTTAAACTTCCAATTTTTTTACATTCTCAACTTCCACACTAGCATTCTGAACTAATATTTCTATATCATTTATACGTTTCCCTTGTTCCTGTATAAGGATCTTATTTTTATTAACCACAGTTCCAAGAGAGACATTAATCTGAGAACCATTAGAGTCCAGTTTAACCATCATTCTCCAAAGATCCCCCAACGTTACATTGGCAGCGTCTACGGCTGAAAGCCTGGCGCTCTCAATGCTAGGTAACACTATATCCTCTACAGTTCTTTGCGATATTGGCTCCGAACTGGAGGCATCTGCAATATTTAGTGACTGAGAAGTAAAATCTCTATCACTTACTATTGTAGGTTCCTTGATGTTCAATCCTGATGTTATTGGTGGGGGTTGCAAAGGTGTTAGTCTCATGCCTGGGCTTAAAGAGACTTCCAATGAATCTCTTTCTCCTTGCCCCTGCGGCGATATCTTGTAGATATGAGCGTCCATGGGCCCCGAGCCCTGTGGTGCAGGGGATGATGTGTACACTTTAGCCTTCCTCTTTCGCCCCATAAAACTTAAAGAATTTACTGCAGCAAGGCAGTCCAAGGCGATCCAAGTCAGGCGCACGCCCCTTTGGCGTGCGCGGCTTAGGCGCTGCGCCGGCTGCGGTGCGCCGCAGCCCCGCGGTCTTTTAAACTCGCGGTCGCCGGCGGGTGATGTCAGGGGAGAGCACAGCTGTTCTCAATGCCCTCCTCCTCCTCTCGCCGGTCTGCTTGCGTCGGCTCCTTCTCCCTCCTTCACAGCAATCGAGGCCCCAACTCACAACGCAGCCCCGCGGTCTTTTAAACTCGCGGTCGCCGGCGGGTGATGTCACGGGGAGAGCACAGCTGTTCTCAATGCCCTCCTCCTCCTCTCGCCGGTCTGCTTGCGTCGGCTCCTTCTCCCTCCTTCACAGCAATCGAGGCCCCCAGGCAATCCAAACTTTGAGCCAGGATTGACACACAAAAGATATCAAGGGCTCTGTTCACAAGATGTATGAAATATATTATCCTTTGCTAATTTGCAAACTGGATGAATGCACACCTTTGAACACTGAATTCAACATTTATACTTTAATAGAACAGTTCATTTTATTTATATATAAATACATAGTTATGTTGGAAAAGTGATAAGCTCTGGTGAGCATTACCAATGGTGCTTTGCAATGACTCTTGCATTTCATTGTGAGGAAACAAGTGTCTGTTGCAGCTCTATATAAGTTTATAAGTTTTTACATAATATGCACAAATACAGTATTTATGTCAATTTAGCTGGGATTTGGTCCCACGATTTATCAGATACCTTGTCAGAGGATGATGTCACTGACTGATATATTGGTTCGGCATGCAATGAAATATATTACTATGTGGAAAACCCATTTTAAGATCTTACATAGAATTATATTCTGGTCGGGCAAAGCTTATACAGAAAAAATAGCCTCTTCTGGTAGTTTAAAATGTTCTCAACCCTCAGTGAAAACATTATTTATATCTCTAAATGTCCCAACAGCAGCCTAGTCGGCACCGTTTTGTCTATTGGGTCATGTAAGTGTGAAGTCAGAACTTAGATTATCCCACAAACTGATCAAAGGGTACCCAGTGGCATTACATCTCATACTTTGGAACTGGTTAGAACCTTTGGGTCCAATCTTGTCTTCATGGAAAGTTTCGTTTATGGATGTACACTTATTAGAGAAAAAAAACTGTATGTGGGGGCTCTAAGAAGATTCAATGAGAACAAGTATGGGCACCATGTGTGAAAAGGTTTCCCTCAGAACAAAAAAATAAAGTGGTCTTAAATTTGGCTAATAACTGAAGCCTTGGTTAGACTGAGTCACAGATTACAATTCAACGTTGTGTATTCTAATGCAAGTGTATAAATGTAAGGAGTAGAGAAAATGGATGAATGATGGGGGATGGGATGGCTGGGGAGGGTTTATTATTCGAATTGTTGGAGTTATCTTTGTGAATGTTTATTATTGGTTATTTTGTTGAAATTAATAAAAATATCACAAACAAAAAAATACAGCTTTTTGCAGAATGTATTGTGCAGATATATAAAAAACCTAAATAAATAAATACATAAATACATAAATAAAAGAAAGGTAAGGTCTAAGGCAGAGGTCCCCAAATGTGGCCCAAGGGCTAGGGGCGGTCCTTGGCTGAATTTCAGCCGACCCGCTGCAGAAACAGCAGGAGCTTGATCCAGCCTGCAGCAGCGATGAAAGGAGGAACTTGATAGCGCCTGCGCGAGCACATTCCATCGCTACCGCCAACTTGGATTCTTGAAGTCAGAAGTGCAAGTGGCAGCGATATGGCCTCTGTGGAAGAAGGTGCAGGTAACGGGGAGGAAAGCACTGGCAGTGCTGAGCATGTGCTGAGTGGGGCTGCCGGGGAAAGCTTGATAAAGACAGTGGCTCCTGGAGTCCCCAGCCACACCACCATCTCTTTGCAGCAGCGGGGGAGGGGCATGAACATCATCCCCTAAGGAGGCAGATTTTGGAGGTGCAGATACCAAACCCAAGTGTCATGGACAAATCTGGCATGTTACAAGAGAGAGGAATGAGAGGAGGGGAAAAGGGAGTGGAAAGAAAGAATAAGAAGGGAGAAGAAAGTAGAGAAGGAGTTCCTTCAGGGTGAAGATAAAATAGAAGCAGAAACAATAGAGAAGCCTGGAGAGGATATGATAAAGACTGAGAAAGAGATGGAGAAAAATGTTAGTAATGAACTTAGGTAGATGTCAAAGAGAACCATCATAGTGACAGTGCAGAACCACAGCCTGCTAATATGAAAGAAGGAATAGAGCAAGTGTGCTTGGAAAGTTCCAAGGAAGAACAGAGTTTTTCAAGGGAAGCAGCACCACCTTAAAATGTACAAAAGAGTCCTCACAGAGGGAGTTCCAGAAGGAATGTCCCTCGAGCAGAAGGATTGGAACTCAGAGCTTCTTATGGACTCTCATAAAATAATATGGGAGGAAACTAGGCAAAAGGCACAGTGGATGGTTTGGTAACTGGGGCTTGGTTAAGGGTATCCTTAGCAAGAAGGGAAAAGGATGATGCTACAGCCCTTACACCTGGGTTAATTGGTGAAAGTTTCTACACAATTCCATGGACCTATGTCAAGTTGAAAGGACCTTTGGCTGCAGGAGGGCTTGCTTCATCCCAGCCCAGTGATGCTGGGGAAGGGTCAGACCACGTTCAGGCTGGAGAAGCATATTGGAGAGAGAACCCACCTCGCTGGAAGATATCCAGGGGGGATAAAGATGTTCAACTTGAAATGTCCGAGCTGAGGGGGAGGGTATGTGAAGGAGTGTCCCTGAAAACCCCGAGAGCAGGGTTAAAAATACTCCCAGGGAAAAGAAGAGAGTTCCTGGGAAGGAGGAGAAGGCAGCTCCTAATAATATAGCTCTTGATGAATCTTTTGTTGGAGGTAATGCAGGGTAAGCAGTTTATGTTGGGTGATATTGCTTGAAAATAATAAAGTTTTTGCAAGGAGCATTTGGAGTCCAGATACATTTTTCCTCCAGCAAAGCAATGGACTACTCGCGCTGTACCACAGGTAGTTTTACTGGATGACTGAAACTGACCAGGCTTTTTTTTTTTTTTTTATTACATAGAAGATCCTTGGGACTTTTTCTTATTCTGTATTTTTTTTAGCTAATTTTGATGAGCATTGATGGCAGTTTTTCACCCTGTAAGGCAATTTCAGTACGAGATTTATCCTAATTCTTCACCTTCTATGATACAGTCTAGGAATTTGTAATTGCATATACAACAAGAATTTTTCTATATATTTTTAGCATTGATGTTGCATACAGGAGATAGGATCTAAGAGTCACTTTTCTCTATATTTTTTTTAGTATTGTTTGTATGCCATGTAAAGCACCTTTTACTTGAGAACATTTTTTTTTCTGATAGCCAAACAGCAAATGGCAGAATAACCATATAGGGTACCATGGACACCAGCAGCTGGAGGTGGTGGGGTTAAAGGCAGAACAAGCTGCTAAGTCACTCTGTTTCTGAAGCTTCACTAGAGTGACAGAACTGTCTGGAAATAGCTGAGAGAGCGACCCATTACAGCTCAGCCCATTACTCAGAAGCCCCAGGTCTGACTGGGAAATACGTAGCATCTCTCTCTGTAGACAAACTGATTTAAGTATCACAGTTCGTGTTTCTGTGAAAACTCCTTCTTGAGAGCTTTGCGGCCTCAGGCTGTTGTGAGCCTGCAGTGTCCCCAGAAACCTCTAGGGAGTAGCTTGGGGCCAGGGTATGCGCTCGTACGCAAGTGGAAACCTATCTGGTAAGTGCCAGGAGGTGAGGCACATGCACAGATGAGGCCTTGCGCAGTGCTTGCTATGACCCTCAAGTGGCCAAGGGTTTAACCCCTGGTGGGTGATAGGGATCGCACAAGGGCATGACATGAAAGCAAGCAGGGCAAAAAAAAAAAAATTCGATGAGATAACCAGTTCCATGTTATTGAAAAGATAGGGAAGAGTTTATTGTTGTAAGCGGTCCTTTATTATCAAAGTTTCTGCATTTTCCTCTCACTCTGGCTCTGTCCTTCAACTTGATTTTCTTTTGTCTTCATTGATTTTCTCTCTTTTCGTTTTTTAGTCACTTTTCCCTACATTCTCAACGGACCTATCCTGTCCTACCTCCTGTGTGCCCTTAAACTTTGTTAGGATTCTTGCGTTTGTGAGCTCTTGGCCCGAGGTGAGGGTTGGTACCACCTGTGGGAAGGAGCCCCACAGGTCCCCACCATCGGGAGGCGAGATCAGCTATGGTAGGAGATTCGGTAGTGTAGAGGAATGGAGCGTCCTACATCACAGCCACGTGATCATAGGTGCAGTAAAGAGAGTATTGTGGGGGATCCTGAGGAGCGGGGTAAGAGACACAGTTCAGGGAGATCCCACAGTATACTCGCTGAACTGGAGAGGAACGTACCAGAGCAGGGACCTCCGAGAGAGAGAAGGGCTGGACAGGCCCAGAGGAGCGGAGAGTGCGAGACAGGAACCTCTGGAGGTCCGCAGCAGAGAGTGACCCAAGGGGCGGGGCTGCGCGGCATGAGAGGCTTGGGCGCGGTGATGTAGATCAACTCGCAGAGCGGGGAAGCCCGGATGAATCTTTGCAGTAGTGACGAATGCAACCCCGGGAAGCAGGGCTGCGCACGATGGAATCTCTGGCAGAGAATGAGGGCGCCGAGAAGAGTCACTGAAACAGAACTGAAGCGCTGCCCCGAGGAGCAGGGAAGCGCAGGTCCAGACTCCAAGCAGAGGGTGGTTCCAAGGGACGACCCTAAGGAGCAGGGAGGCTGGTAGGCAGGAGCTCTGGGAGGCGCAGGGCTAGCCCGAGGAGCGGGGGAAGCCAGGAGACGAAGTCTCACACAAGAGCGCAGCAGGGCCCCCGAGGAGCGGTTACCCGAGCAGAGTCCAGAGGCAGATAGAACCGATACAGGAAGCACGGGTCTGAGAAGCCAGGAGCAGGTATCAATAGCAAAGGAACTTGTTGCCAAATCAGCTAGCAAGGGGTGAAGGCGGTGCTTAAGAATCCCAGCCTGGTGACATCATCAGCTGGGGACGCCTCTGAGGTTCCTGCCATTGGGTCTTCAAAAGGGAGACTGGTGGCGCACGTGCGCCTAGGAAGGCCCGGAATGGGTGGAGGTGGCGGCCCGGACACCATGAGGAGTCCTGGGAACCTAGAGGAATGCGGCGGTAGTGGTTAGCCTCAGCTGTGAGTAAACCCGGAGAAGAGAACAGAGCAGTACATGAAGTGAGTTGCATCGGTAGCAGCCATCTGTGACTGACGGTCATAACACACTTTTGTTATCATTTCCTTCTGATCTTTCCTTATTATCTTTTTCAGTTTCTCTGTGCTTCTCCACTACCTTTCCTCCAGGCCTCTCCCCTATGTGCAGCCTCCCTGCTTCCCTTCCATGGTCCAGTTTGTTGCTGGCATGCTAGTGATGTGTCAGATTTAAATCTGAGCTGCTGGTGCAATGATTGGGCCACAAGATAATGACTGTGAGGGTCATCCTTAGTGACATGCATAAGCCAATTGATGGTTTAGGAGTTAAACATGCAATGTAAGTGAGTTATGAAAATGTATCCCAATTTCCTTCTATTGAACTCTCATTGATTTTCCATAATTCATGGAAAAAATCTCCATATTTTCTTCAAAATAATTCAATTTATGGCATAATGTGCACATCTGATGCAGATTTTTCATAAATCTGCTCATACTATTGCATTATTGAGTTTGTGGATAAATCTGTGATCCATGCATTTATGTAATTTCTAGAGATGTGAATCGTTTTTTGTGTTCGTGTCGTTCTTCGTTTTTCAGCCGCCGCTGAAAATGTCGGGGTTTTTTTTGCAGTTCGGGGGTTTTTTTTCTCGAAAAATCATTTTTTGAGTTAGTGCGCGGCGCGCGCGCTAACAAAAACCGTTAGATTTTTGTTATTTTTAGTTACTTTTTGTTAGTTTTTGTTAGTGCGCACTAATGGGAGTTACCACATGGCCTCTTGATCGGTCACACTGGGGTTCAATTCTTTTAACAGCTGTATGCAAGATATTTAATGTTGTCAAATTAGTTTCTTGACCATTGTTCTGAATCTCAAATTTAACCTGATGGACTGGTTGCATAAAGCATTTTCTCCATAGGAACACATAGGAAAATAGCCTTTAATACATCTAATTCCATTATGTTTTGTTAATAATTGTTAAAAATACATGTAAAGAAAACCAGCAAAAGGGGGGTCATGTGATGAGCTGCTGGTAGAAACATGTGGTGGTGACAGGCCCCCCTCTGCTATAATTTTATTCATTCAAATAATTTTGGTCTCCCACGATAAAGGCAACAACTTTTAAGAGGAGAATGTCTAAGAAATCGATTCCTGTGCTTTGGGTGGATAAAAATGAAAAAAAGCAAAGAATATCAGCAAAAACTGGAAACAGATAGGGAGAGCCAGGAGGAGGAAACGGACTCAAGGATGAGTATCCTGTCCTGCCTAGTTCTAGAGGTACAGATAATTCATTACAAGAAATGTTTGAACAGTTTCCAAAAAAATTATCAGCAGATATTACTGCGAAGTTAGTGGTGGTTGTTGAAAAAGTAATGACCATTGGTATCCTCAGTACATGAAAATGCGACACGGATTACTGAGGTGGTGGACCGGTTGGTAACGATTGAGATAGTGGCAATGCAAACACGTGAGAAAACAGAAGCATTATAGAGGAAGTAGGAAACCTTAGTGGAGAAGCTGGATGATGTAGAAAATCATGGATGGAGAAAAAATATTAGAGTGATCAGAGTACCAGAGGCAGAGGAGGGGAAGGATCCGGTTCATTTCTTCTCAAAATGACTGCCGGAGGTACTAGGTATGGAGTAAAAAAAAGGGCCTGGTGAAAATTCAGTGTGCTCATCAGGCCTTGGCGGCCCCACCGGTACCCAGGAGGCGGCCACATGCAGTTATTATCCAGCTGCGCAGCTACGTAGATGAAGCACAGATAACAGAAAAGGCTCAGCAGCAAAGAGAAATTCTCCACAAAGGGAAAAGAATCTTTATTTTTGAAGATTTTTCTCATACTGTGCAAAAACACCGAGCAGCCTTTCAGGACGTAAAATGTGCGCTGTTAGAAAGAAATCTGCTGAATCCGATGTTATACCCTGCACACCTCAGGGTCACTGAGGACAGTAGA
Source organism: Rhinatrema bivittatum (assembly GCF_901001135.1). Taxonomy (NCBI): domain Eukaryota; kingdom Metazoa; phylum Chordata; class Amphibia; order Gymnophiona; family Rhinatrematidae; genus Rhinatrema; species Rhinatrema bivittatum. The sequence goes on along the minus strand of NC_042631.1, from coordinate 39,697,955 downwards.
AGCAGTGAAGGCCTTCTTAAATAAAGGGCCTGCTTAATCCTTTTGGGAAAAAATTGATTGCTTACTGATAAAGGCGGAACTGTTGGATGTGAGAGGCCATTTTGAGGTAAGAAAGGAACGAAGGGAGACCACCAGGAATTTATACAGTAGTGACTGACCCCAAGACGTGATTCTTGCAAGAAATTACCTGTTGATTATTTTTTTTATTTTTTGGACTTGGTTTTTTCTTTTGGATCTTGGCATGTTTTTTTTCATTGTTGAAGCTGAAGTTGATTGTGCTGAGGGGTGCTCAGGGAATCCCGCATCTTTGTGCACATCTGTTAAGGGCTAATAACTTGGATTGCAGAGATACCTAGTAATTGATCTAAATAGTATTTGGGATACACTAGGGAGCCTTTCAGTAGTGCGAGTGTATCGGGGTGTTGGAGTACAATGGAGAGTCGGGACAGAGATTACATTTATGCGCAGCAGACCTTGTTTCAAGACGGATATGCTATATTATATTTTATGCACCCGGGATACACAAGAAGATCCCCAGATGCTGCACAGGAGTGCGCTAATCTTGATTATTTTTAATGAGACTTTTTTTTTTTTTAAGATATTTTGTTCTTTTTTTGGGGTCTGAACCAAGTTTGAAGGACTGATGGACCTTATATATTTTGAATACTTTATTTTTTCTGGTTTTTTGTTGTTGTTGTTTTAGTTGTTTATTAGTTCCAGATAGAAGTTGCGGTCTCTGGTGTTCTCTGGAGACCGCAGCTTGGGTTATGAGGCAAAAGCTGGAATGCTTGATGAAGTGTTAGAGGGTAAACTGTGATATCTGGAGCCGTAGACAGTGGGTGAGGAGGGGTGAAAAGACTGTGAGGGGAGAGAGGAAAAGGGAAAAGGGGGGAAGGGAGGGGGAGAGGGAGTGGGAGTGGTGGTTAGGTTAATTTTGAGGTTTATGGGTTGGAGGGATAGGAAGAGGAGTGGGGTGGTTAAATTGGACGAAAGTTTGAGGGGTAAAAGGATGGCTAAGGTTAGAAAAGTTGGGGTTGTGGTAAAAACGATATCAGAAGATGGAAGAGTGGAGGTGACAACACAGTAATGAAATGGAATGTGCTGACTGGGAGCTTTGTAGTAGAGCAATCAATGTTACAGATAATTTCTAGCCAATTGATTCTTATGAAGTGGGAGTATGGCTGATTTGCAAATTCTCTCTAAATGTGAGGGGGATACCTACACCTGTAAAGAGGACCAGAATACTTCAATATTTGAAGAATAAGGGTGCAGATGTCACGTTCCTGCAGGAATCACATTTGGTGCCTCAGGAACATGATAAATTAAAGAGAGGCTGGGTGAGACAGGTATTTGCGGCATCTTTTTCATCTAAATGTATTCTTTACAGGAACATCGGTATATAAAAATAAATAAATAAATGAAGAGGTGTATATATTATTCTAATCCATAAGACTTTGTCACTCCAGATTACTAGAATGTGTTGTGATTCTAAAGGAGATGTTGTTATAATGGAGGGCAATATATATGGACAGCCAATTCAATTGATTAATATGTCTGGTCCTAATGTAGGACAGTTGGTTTTTCATAATAAGCTGAGTGGAGTCTTGGCTGCGTATGACGGTACTAGGCTATGTGTGGGAGGGGACTGGAATTACAGCCCAGATCCTAGAATGGACAGATTAGAAAATATAGGTCATTAGGGGATCAGAGAGGTGAATTCCGGAACATAATGCAACTCTATAATTTGGAGGATATGTGAAGAACCAGAAACCCAACAGGTAGAAATTATACGTATTTTTCTCTTAACATCAGACTTACAGTCGGATAGACTACTTTGTATGTAACCAGGGGATGGCTGCAATGGGAGTGGATGCAGATATTCTAAAAAGTACCATTTCCGACCATCATGTGGCGATGGTGCATTTTGGCCTGAGTGGAAGGGTAAGATCTAATAGGGGTTAGAGGTTAAATGAAGCACTGTTGAGGCAGAAGGTCTTTAGGGAAAAGACCAATGAGGCAATGGTTGACTTTCAGGTGAACAATCCTTCCTCTGAATATGATACTTCGTTAAGGTGGGAAGCACTGAAGGCTGTGGTTAGAGGGCATATGATCTCATATGCCAGTCATCAAAATAGGAAGACACAAAATAAACACAATGAGTTAGAAAAACAAATTGCTCAATTAGAGAATAAACACAAGACTGACAGCTCATCAAAGACTCTCAGACAGCTTAGTTTGGCTAGGAATAAATTAAAGGAACTACAAATTTGTAATATAGAAAGGGCAATGCGGTTCTCAAAACCGCATTGCCTCCACAGTCATTTTGCCTCCACAGACATTCTACTAATACAACCTCCACAGACTGTCACAGACAATCGCCATCTATGATCTAAGTTTATGGTTACTTAGTTACAGTAAAGCTTCCCCTTACTCCATTAGTTAACTTCCCTCCTTTTCAGTTTGTTAACTTCTTCCCCAATTTTTTGTAAGCACACACATTGTTTCGTTGCCTAGTTATGTTCTCCAAGTTGTTCAGCTCCTTGTTCATTGCAAGACACAGTTGTCATTATCTTCTACTTGTTGTAATGTAAACCGGAATGATAAGTAACGCTGTCACTTGAACTTCGGTATAAAAAAGTTATTTATAAATAAATAAATAAATAAAACAAAAGTATTATGAGTGGTGGGGGGGGAAGTGGGGTCATTGTTGGCAAAAGTGATAAAGGACAAAAAAGGGCAGACTATAATTTATGGCATTAGAGATGAGAAGGGAGACCGCAAAAGAATACCATCTGACATTAACAGGCTGTTTGTTCTATCAGGCACAGTCAGAGCAGGAGGAGGAGCAGCTAAAGGTATTTCTGGATCCCTTGAGACTGCCTAAATTGGAGGAGGAGGAGGGGCATTTATTTTCAGAGGATATAACACCAAAAGTAGTAAAAAGAGTAATTAAATCTTTTGCTGGGGGGGGGGGGGGGAGTCCGGGACCAGATGGGTTGCCACTGGAGTATTATAAGGCTTTTTAGAATAGTTGTGTTCTCTGTTTAATTATTTATGCACTTCTGGAGCCAGAATGGGTACATTTTTTGAGGCCAGGATAGTGCTTATTCAAAAACATGGAAAGGATCACCTGGAATGCGCTTTGTACAAGCCTATCTCCCTAATAAATACAGACATGAAGATATTAGCAAAGGTTTTGCAGCTCAGGCTTGAAGATGCTATGCCCCGTCTGGTCCATCTTGCCCAAATGATATTTATAAAGGGGTGATTCTCCGTGAACACCACCTGGGGGTTACTAAATTTAGTACATCTGGCTACTAAAAATGCGATGATTGCAGGAGCGGTAATTTCAATGGACGCAGACATTGCCTTTGACCAGGTATCATGATCGTATTTGTTCTATATTTTGCAAGACTTTGGTCTACCAGAGCGCTTTATTGCGTAGTTGAGGGCTTTGAATTCTGTGCCATTGGCAAGAATGAAATCAAATGGGATAGTGCCTGCCCGTTTGTGATACAAAGGGGGACCTGACAAGGGTACCCTTTGTCCCTTCTGCTGTTCAATCTTGCAATAGAACCATTAGCTCAGGCAATTAGAAGTTCTGAAGATATAGAGGGCTTTAGTTATAAAGTTTCATTGCATCAGATGACACATTAATATACCTGTCAGCTTTAATTAAATCATTACCTGCCTTGAGGGAGTTAATTGACAGGTTTGGGAATATTTCAGGGATGTTATTATTATTCAAGCAATAGCAAAATTCAAAATTCACCAATACTTCATAGACCCATCATTATGAAGGAAACAAACAAATATGACCTTCATATAAGCTAACTTTCATACCAGCACTTAAGGACCAAGCCAGTTTCATTTAGTTGATATCTATGCGAGTGAAATACCTCTGTGAAAGGACAAATAGACAGTCACACTATTGCTTAAGAAACCAAAACACTGAAACATTGGCTGGCAGTGTTGGGCGGCTCTCCTTTAAGAACAAGAGGAGTTTTAAGTTAAGTTCTTACATTTTCTATTCTTCCTAAAAGATTGCATACAAAAAATTATTTAAAAAACACAATTGTATGACCAATGATAATAACTTAAGATGAGGTATGAAAGAGACCACTTTTTCTACTAATAAGTAGACATTACCTTCTTTTACATGATGGTCATATTTGTTTGTTTCCTTCATTATGTTGGATCATAAAGTATTGGTGAAATTTGAATTTCGCTTATTATTTGATTGATTATTCACCCTTCAGTTTCATTTCTACCATTCATTATTCAAAATCGGAATTGATGTTGGTGCTCCCACCCCCCCCCCCCCCCCCCAGGAAAATTCTGCAGGAGGTAGGATGGTTTCAGAAGGCTAGACAGGGGTTTAAATATCTAGGTATCTGGATCTCCAGAAATTACCCAAGTTTATATAAGAGTAATTATAATCCCCCATTATTAAAAAAATAAAGATTTATTTGAAGAAGTGGTCTTTGATGCCCATCTCATTGAGGGCAGAGTGAATCTGGTAAACATGGCTATTTTTCCTAGATTGATGTATATTTCTATACACTTGCCATGTGATGTTCCAATATTGGTTCTGAATACTTTGAGAGGTATACTTGTTAATTTTATCTGGAAAAGGTGGCCACCTAGGGTCAAATATGATACACTGATTAAACCAAGGGAGGTGGGAGGGTTGGGTCTCCCTAACTTACAATCGGGCCGATTCAGTAAAGTCCGCGGGAGAGAAGGCAAACGCCCGCTCTCCCGGCGTGCACACAGGCCACTCACCTGTGCACGCGATTCAGTATTTAAATGAGGCCCGGCAGTAGAAACAGGCAAAAGGAGGCACTAGGGACACTAGCACATCTCTAGCACCTCCTTTTGGCTCAGAGCGGCGGCTGTCAGCGGGTTTGACAGCCGACGCTCAATTTTGCCGGCGTCGGTTCTCAAGCCCGCTGACAGCCATGGGCTCGGAAACCGGACGCCATCAAAATTGAGCATCCGGTTTTCGACCCGACAGCCGCAGGCCGACTTCAAATTTTTATTTTTTTTTACCCTTCAGGACCTCCAACTTAATATCGCCACGATATTAAGTTGGAGGGTGCACAGAAAAAGCAGTTTTTACTGCTTTTCTGTGCACTTTCCCGGTGCCCGAAGAAATTAGCGCCTACCTTTGGGTAGGCGCTAATTTCTGAAAGCAAAATGTGCGGCTTGGCTGCACATTTTGTTTTCTGAATCAAACGGGAATACCTAATAGGGCCATCAACATGCATTTGCATGTTGCGGGCACTATTAGGTTCGGTGGGTTGGACGCGCATTTTAGGCCCCTTACTGAATAAGGGGTAAGGGAAAACGCGCGTCCAATGGCGGGTTAACAGTGCGCTCCATCGCAGCACACTGTACTGTATCGGCCCAAATGGTATTATTGAGCATGTAAATTAACCAGCTTGTGGGAATGGTTGGAAGTGATACAGAATAATCGTGGGTCACTCTGGAGAAGGGCTCTGCTACGGGGTGTAGTTTGGCTTCACTGCTACATATGCCATGGGAGACTCATACGATGAGGATGATTGCTTGTAATCAATCAATCATGGGGTATTGGGAGGCTAATAATCTACGTTTTTTGGGGCAGGTTTGGACGGATGGTCAGTTTAAAACATTTACTGAACTAATGAGGGTAGTCAGTATACCCGCAAGTACTAGGTATTTGTATTTACAACTAAAAGGAGCTCTGGTCCCTATGTCTACTATAGCAGAATCCTTGGAGGAGAGTGAGGGGATTGAGGGGATAATCAGATGTAAGGTCAGAGCTAGACATCTGATATCTGTGATATATAAGACAATTAGATCAGCTGTTTGTGGGGGGAAAACTGCAAATGATCAAATTCATAAATGGAACATAGATTTGGGGGATACGTTTGATGAAAGAGGCTAGAAATCAATATGGATATGGTCTCAAAAAATTACAATATGTAATAAAGGTTATGAGTTATTATATAAGCTCTTACACAGAATGTACCAAAGCCTGTTGTTTTTTGCCAAATTTAGTAATAACAATAGTATTTGTTGGAGAGGGTGTGGGCAAGTTGGGATCTATATACATATGTGGCGGGGATGTAGGGAGGTTCATGTTTTCTGGACTGAAGAGGCTGATTGTATTAAATGGATCAGCGGACAACATATGGAGGAGAGTCAGGAATTATATTTGCTGGGTCACTGGCCCCATAGAGGAATGATAAGAGACCGCAGGAGGCTGGTGGGACATCTTCTTCATGCTGCTCGTTTGACGATTGCACACCATTGGAAACTCACTCCCGAGGTGCTAGAATGGAAGGCTAAAGTGGCTGAGATTGCAGTGATGGAGAGATTGACCTTAATGCTAAAAGACCAGATGGACAGATATGAGAGCATGTGGGGTATGGCAGGAAAAAGAGCTGGAGGGATAAGTTGAAGAAGTTTAATTAAGGTGGGGGGGGGATCAAGAGAGACTGACTGCTTATATGGGGGATTTGGTAGCAATGAAAATGAATAAATGGGATGTTCGACATTTGTATAATTAGTATTTACTGAGTAGTAATGTAATGTAGGCAATGTGTTGTCTGTAATGTATAGGGTAAAAATGAAAAATAAAGAGTTAAAAAAAAAAAAACTTAAAGTAGTTGAGTAGAGATGATGCCTTTCTTAGGCTAATGAATGTTTGAAGGTCCAATCACCTGGGACTATTGGCTGCCTTAATTGTAGAAATATGTGGTCTTCAAAACTCGTTTACATCTTTGGATTACTTTTAAAATGGAACAATAAAGGGCATTGCAACGTAAAAAGAATCCAGTTGCAATCAGGACCAACATGTCCTATATCTCACAATAACACCATTATCTCCTGCCAAGATCTTATCAAGAAGTCAATCATTATTCCTTGTGATATCTACTGTACTGCAAATCATTACATACCAGCATAAAGACTAACTGTGATGAACATATTCATCAAAATAAGTCCTAGAATATACTGTATACAGATGAATCTATTGACTTGCTTGATTACCCCATATATCAGTGTTTCCCAACCTTCTCCTGGATGCACACCTATCCAGTAGGGTTTTTAGGATTGACATAATGAATATGCATGAGATACATTGTATGGCAGTGTTTGCAAATCTATGGCGGATTGGGAAACACTACACAACTATTAAATTCCTTCAAATGAAAATATTAACCATAGGCGCTCCCGGTATTAAGTTACCTTAATTCACAATCACCGGACATTCCTTTTTCCGGTTTACACTTTAGCACTAAAATCAAGTCATGGCAAAAGAGAGTAACTTCAAAACTAAAATATAACATTTTATGGCTGTTTATTAATTATTGAAGAGGTCATAAGGAGTTTGTATATGTTACTGATACTGCCTGTACATTCATTTTGCTAATATTTAATTCTCAAAAGTTAACATTTGAATCTGAGCACTTTCAATGCAGAAACCCTGATATGATTGGATGTATTCTTTTAATACTTTTAGTAAAGCTTCAGCATCCAAGATAAATTTAGAAAAAAAAGAAGAGATTGCTGTTAACAAGATGAAATCCCCCTGATGCAGCATTCAAAACATGGTCCAATGTTGGGGAATGATCTTCATATATAATTAAAATAAGTGCATTTTAAATTGCAAAAAAAGTCCTAGAAAAATGGATATTGACATATGATTAAACAAAAAGCAATCAAGGTAATTTAATACCAGGAGTGCTGATTATGACAGCCACTGTAGATAGTTAATATTTTCATTTGAAGGAATTTAATAGTTGTATATCGTTGACATTTTCCCCTCGTATTTTGCACCATTTGCCTTGTCGTTCTGGGTTGGGAAACACTGCCACATTTTATATTATTTTTCTAGGCCAATCTCCAATAGAAGGGTAAGTAGCAGGAGCACAGAAAGATATTTTTGTTTTCTGTATACTTTTTTCTTCTATAATCTCCAGAAGATACTGTACAGCAGTTTTCTGAAACTGTGATTGCTCATCACTTTCAGAGGTTGTTAATAACATAATGAGAGCTAACAGCAGTACTAAGCCACAGTACATAGCATCAAATACATCAGATAGAATGATTACCAATTACTGCATTGAAGAACATAGTTTTCGCCTGGTGCATAAGTACTGTTATTATAAGTACAGAAGCACTGATCCTGCGGAATACAACCAGATTCGTTGATATCATCAAGCATAGTTCCTAAAGAAAAAGAAAACACAATCAATACATTGCATGCAAATAGTACTCTAAACTGCCTTACAACTTGTCAGAAGTCCTACATGACCTGCAGATTGTCAGTGTGACTATTCTGTTGTGAAAAGAAATAGACAGCTGCAAAACAAACAAACAAACAAACAATAAGATTTTGGATTTCATTGTAGAGACCCCTTAGGCATCATCCTCTAGAAGAGAATCTAAGGCCTGGGTTAGGAGCTAGAAGAGAAGAGCACTATTTGCACAACAGCACCTCTTTTGAAGTTGCTAGAATGGTGAGCTGCTGCTTGCTCAAGTGTAGGTGGATACGGTATAGAGAGTAGTATGGCATTTTTGGGTAAGATTTTAAAAGAATAGGAGTTGTTTCTTTTGGGTGCCCTCTGTCTCCAGTTTTTGGTTCCATGGTTAGAGATATAGGAGAAAGGGGAGAGGCACATCCCTGTCTAGTACACAACCAGTCTTGAAAAGATTTGCTTCAGGTTTTTGAGTAAGTGTTTTATTCTTTGGGAAGTCTTTTTTTTTGGAGTTTTCTTTTTTTGTGAATCCTTGCTCATGGCCTAGAGAGGGACAGAGGTAAAAACATAGCAAAAGAATTGCCATGTTGGGTCAGACCAAGGTCCATCAAGCCCAGCATTCAACAATGGCCAATCCAGGTCACAAGTACGTGGCAGTTCCCATAAAATAGAACTATTTCCTGTCACTCCCTCCCAAGGATAGTAATAGCTTTCTTTAGTCTACCCGGCTAATTGTGTTATAGATTTTTCCTCCAAAAACTTATAAGAACAAGTCATACTGGGTCAGACCAAGGGTCCATCAAGCCCAGCATCCTGTCTCCAACAGTGCCCAATCCAGGCCATAAGAACCTGGCAAGAACCCAAAAACTAAGTCTATTCCATGTTACCATTGCTAGTAATAGCAAAGGCTATTTTCTGAGTCAACTTAATAGCAGGTAATGGACTTCTCCTCCAAGAACTTATCCAATAGAGATGTGAATCGTGTGACCGATCGTCTTAACGATCAATTTCGGCTGGGGGGGGGAGGGAATCGGATCGTCTCAGTTTTGTTTTTTTAAATATCGTGTAAATCGTAAATCGGGGGAGGGCGGGAAAACCAGCAACTAGAACAGCCCTAAAACCCACCCCGACCCTTTAAAATAAATCCCCCACCCTCCCGAACCCCCCCAAAATGTCTTAAATTACCTGGGGTCCAGTGGGGGGGTCCCGGTGTGATGTTCCACTCTCGGGCCATGGGTGCATTTGATAGAAATGGCGCCGGCGCTACCTTTGCCCTGTCATATGACAGGGCAAAGGTAGCGCCGGCGCCATTTTGGTTCCTGTCCCCCGACGTCGCGAGCGTAGGAGATCGCTCCCGGACCCGCGCTGGACCCCCAGGGACTTTTGGGCGGCTTGGGGGGGGGCCTCCTGACCCCCACAAGACTTGCCAAAAGTCCAGCGGGGGTCCGGGAATGACCTCCTGCACTCGAATCGTGTTGCCGTATTGCAAAATGGCGCCGGCGCTACCTTTGCCCTGTCATATGACAGGGCAAAGGTAGCGCCGGCGCCATTTCTATCAAATGCACCCGTGGCCCGAGAGTGGAACATCAAACCGGGACCCCCCCCACTGGACCCCAGGTAATTTAAGACATTTTGGGGGGGTTCGGGAGGGTGGGGGACTTATTGTAAAGGGTCGGGGTGGGTTTTAGGGTTGTTTTAGTGTGCCGGTTTTCCCGCCCTCCCCCTTCCCCCGATTTACGATTTTTGACGATAAATCAGGAGAATTCCTATTATATATCGCCTCTAACGATTTTTGACGATTTAAAATATATCGGACGATATTTTAAATCGTCAAAAAACAATTCACATCCCTATTATCCAATCCTTTTTTAAACACAGATACACTAACCACATCCTCTGGCAACAAATTCCAGAGTTTAATTGTGCGTTGAGTGAAAAAGAACTTTCTCAGATTTAGTTTTAAATTGCCACATGCTAACTTCATGGAGTGCCCCATAGTTCTTCTATTATCCGAAAGAATAAATAACCGATTCACATTTACCTGTTCTAGACCTCTCATGATTTTAAACACCTCTATCATATCCCCCCTCAGCCAGCTCTTTTCCAAGCTAAAAAGTCCTAACCTCTTTAGTCTTTCCTCATAGGGGAGCTGTTCCATCCCCTTTATCATTTTGTCACCCTTCTCTGTACCTCTTTTAAACCTCACTATTCTAGTTGCCTTGATCACGGCAACAGCTTACACAGTTTAATAGTGTGCTCAGTAAAAAACTACTTTCTGTGATTTATTTTGAATCTACTGGGTGTTAATTTCATGTAGTATCCCCTTGTTTTAGCATTATTTGAAAGAGTAAATGACTGCCCTTTATTTATCCATTCCACCTCACTCATAATTTTATTAACTTCTATCATGTCCCCTTCTCAGCTGTATCTTTTCTTTTTGTTCAATTTGTGGATTGTTTAATGTAAACCCGAACGTTACCTGTTCAATACTCTATTGTTTAATGTAACGCCTTACGGCGAAAGTTTTGTTCTTTGGAAACCGTCTTGATTTGATTTGCATATCGAGAAAGTCGGTATATAAAAACCCTAAATAAATAAATAAATAAATCTTTTCCAAGCTGAAGATTCTAGCCTATGTATCCTCTCATCATAGGTGAGATGTTCCATTCCCATTCTTGTTGCTCTCCTCTGCACCTTCCCTAGCTCTTCTATATCTTTCTTGAGATGGGGTGACCAGAACTGCACACAAGGTGAGAGAACTCAAGGTGCTGTCACACCATAGCTTGATCCAGAGGCAATATAATATTCCGTTTTCTTCTCCATTCCTTTTCAGATCATTCCCAATAGTCTGGTTTTTGGTTTGGTTTTTTTTTACCACCACCATGCACTGAACCAAGGATTTCACAAGGACTCCAAAATCTGTTTCCTGGGTAGTGACTCCCAATACAGAAACCAGCATTATATACATGTCAATTGGGATTATTTTTCCCTATGTGCATCACTTTGCATGTTTCCATTCTAAATTTCATCTGCCATTCAGTTGCTCAGTCTTAGTCTGGTTTTATATTTATATTTGATAGTGAATTATGAATGTACATTGTTGATTATGAAGGTACATTGTTTTCCGCTGAGATTTGTGGAGCAGTGAAATGCACATTTTATAAATAGTCTCACAATGTCCTTCTGCAGTTCCTCACAATTCGCTGCCATTTTAACAAATATGAATAATGTTGGGTTATCTGCAAATTTGATTACCTCAATGTCATTCCCTTTTCCAGATCATTTATGAATAATAAATGATCTGGTGGATCATTTATCTGGTGACCACATGGATCAGCACCAGGGCTCAGGCCCCGGTGCTGATCCATGTGGTACTCCACTAATGACTTTTATCCTTGTAGAAAACTGGTCATTTATTCCTATTCTCTGTTTCTGGCTTTTTAACCAGTAACCAGTCCACAAAAGAACACTGTCTATTATCCTATGACTATAATTTCCTGAGGAGTCTCTCATGGGGAACTTTGTTAAATGCCTCCTGAAAATCCATATACACTATATCAACCGCTAATGTTTATCTACATATTTACTTACACCTTTGAAAAATTCTAAAAGATTGGTAAGACAAGACTTCCTCTTGCTAAAACCATGTTGACTCTTGCCAGTTAAGCCATGTCTATTTATATTGCCAGTGATTTTGTTTATAAGTATGGCTCTAATACTGTTCCCATCTGACAACCCTTGGAGGGACAGTGGTGAATTGTCACAAAACAGTCTTGGTTTTGAGGATTTGTGAAGATTTTTTATGTTTCAGTTCAGAGGGAATTTTGACAATGCCCTTCCTGTCAAGTAGTTGGGAAAAGAAAAAGGCTGACATTTCCTGGCTATAGTACCTATTAGACAGGGAGTTCAAGCCCTGCTATTTTTTGTTTTTTTTTAAGAGAAGATCAGATTTTGGGACATCTGGAGACCACCATGAGAGAAAGAATGAGGTCTGGTTTCTGGAAACTTGGAAGTAAACCTGGACCTCAGGTACTATTGGGGAAGGGATCTCACCACACTTAGGATATGCCCACTTGTCTGGGACACGTATCCATCCAAACCCTGGAGGTTAAGAACAATCTCAGGACCCAATGCTGAAGGACCCATTCATAGATAGAGGAGAAGTTTGAGAGGGGGGGTGGAGTTTGGACCATGAATGTAAAGAGAGACAAATTTGTTGTTGCAACTTGATTACATTGGAATACCTATAGTAATGTTTATTTTGGAATACCCAACCAGAGTGTTGCACAATACATATGTTTGAAATGGTTATGTAATATGAAGTTCCTTTGGATTATTTTACTCATGATTTGAGTTTAGATTGTCCACTGCCCTTTGATCGACTGCTCATTTTCCAATCAGCTTCATTCATGTCTCACAAATACAACTCATTTCTGGGAATACAAGTGCATGAACATATTTGAGGACTGAAAGAGAAATTAAAAGAAGGGCTGGGAATAGAAAGTAAACATGCCTGATGGACAGAAGCAGCCATCCACACAGTGTTCGTCGTCACAGGCCTGAGACCTCTCAGGATTGGAACAAGTATTTATACAGGGTGAATCACATTCTTGGTACTCCATTTTGGAAAGGCATGTTTTAGCTGGAATAATAAAACACAAACTTTGTAAATATAGAAAAAATGAAGTTATTTTGATCTAAGATATAGACATGAAATTCTGTGCATTCAAATGGACTAACACAGCAGCCAAAATAATTTATTCATGAAATTTAGGTCACACATGTAAGTGAAAAATATTGTCCTGCCGCTATTTACCTGAAATTAATAATATGGCTAATTTAACTATTACCTTTGGGAAGTCTATATTTATCGCACATTTCTTTTGGAAACCTTTGAACTATTTGATTTCATTTTACATTTAATTATATAAATAGATAATCTTGTCATGACGATGTCTGTGTCATTTCAAATCAAAGCTCAGCCTTACTAACCAGTGATCCATTCTTTGTTTTAGTTTCACTACCACTAACTTTTGACTGAGCAATATTTTATAATTCAGGAAATGCAAATCAAAATTTTGATCCACAAGTTCTCATTCAGATGTAGCATTTGCTACTATGTTTGCCCTATTTGTCAGCATCTAAAGGGTTTTGCATTCTTGGGGTCCTCTCCCTTCTTTATTCCCATCTTTTTGTGGGTTGTGGCTCAGGAGTTATCTATTTTTGGGAGCTTGAGTTTTTTGACATCCAGCCCTTGGTTTAATGTTGGAACTTGAAAGGCTATCCTATTCTCCAAGGGGAAGGAATTTTTGAATTGGACACTGGTTCAGATTCATAAGAGAGATAGAGAATAGATGTGGCTTCATGGATAAAGAAGTCAAGTTTTTGTTGTTAAGATTTTCATCTTAATTACGATTTTTGCTACCTTATCCTAGAGAATACTTTTTAAGTTACAGTAAGGTTTTTTTCAGTTGAATGCCATCTTTGGATCATCATATAATAAAACCAGCTGATGAACATATGCTTCTAGTCACCAGCGGTTCATAATCTAATCATCAGTCCAGTATCAAGTCCATAGATAGAAACTTAAAAATGTTTTGCTGGACACATAAGAACTTAAGAAATTGCCATGCTGGGTCAAGACCAAGGTTCCATCAAGCCCAGCATCCTGTTTCCAACAGAGGCCAAACCAGTCCACAAGAACTTATTACCCAAACATAGATGTAGCACAGAATGTATTTTTTAAATTTAATGCAATTTAAAAAGAACTTATCTTGCCAAGATGAATGCCTATTTTTTGAAGACCCATGGGGTTTGGATTAACAACTAGGTCATGGTTTGGATTTACAATTAAAGCCCCAGGTCTTCAAAAGATAACCATTCATCTTGGCAAGATAAGTCCTTTTTAAATTGCATTAAACAAATTTTAAAAATATATTCCACTCGCTCCAAATATGAACCATGACACTGTGGCCCCCATCGGACTAGTTGGAAAGTGGTCCAGTCAAATTGTGGAGAGCGCAGCTGGAGCCAGGGTAGCCCCAGCACAACAGGATGGATTGCTCTTGCTATAACATGGAAGACAATGTTTTCTTTGTGGAGAAGGCCAGTGCATACGGTCAAGGGTGTAGTGGCCATAGTGATCCTTCCTGGCAAGGGGTCCCCCAAAGATGGATAAAATGATTAAAGTGTTCTTCCTGGGAACTTTGGGCAACTGAAGGTTTGTCAACCAAGGTTTTCATCAAAACGTTAACCCCCAGCACCCAAATCTATCATGGTGAGGGTGGAAAAGTTTTGGTTGCTCACGGAGTTTGTCACTGGAAGAGATAATTGGGGGGGCAGGTATTGTGAAGCTTAAGATCTGCTCCCCTTCAGAACCTAAGCTCAGAATTTTCACAGTTTGACTGGGCATTGAGCAATAGAGGCACAGACCTAACTGGCATCAATGGATTCTCTCCTTGGGAGCAAGGCACCCTTGACCAAGCTACATGGGTTTGCCCAGACGTGCCGAGATCGATGATGCGGAGACTAGAGGAGAAATCAGTTGCTGAAAGCATGGAGCCAACGTGATGACCCTGCACAGAGGGCGAAGCTCCCTTGTTTATGGTTGGATGCGGTAGTCAATCCTACTAGCCAAGTCAATAAGCCCACGAGTGGCTAGCTCATCCTTTATTCTGGAGGACAGGCCCTACAGGAAGATGCTTTGCAGGCAGTCCTCCATCCAATTAAGCTCAATGGCCAGGGTCCAAAATTCAATGGCATAGTCCATGAGAGACCAAGTGCCCTGGCATAGCTGGAGAAGATCAGAGCCCGAAGGTAGTTAGCCGAAAAAGTTCATCGAAGACAAATTTGAAGGTGGTCACAAGCTATTACATTTCCTGATGGGTCGGGTCGGTGAACTCCCATAGTAGTGAGGCCCAGGCCAGGGTCTTGTCATCCAGGAGGGAGAGGATGAAGGTCATCTTAACTGAGTCCTCAGGAAAGAGTGCTGCCTGGAGGGGAAAATGCATGTAGCATTGGTTGAGGAATCCTTGGCAGTGTTTCAGGTCCTTGGCATAACAAGGAGGAAAAGGCAAATGATGGAGTGGCTAGATACCACGACACTGGGAAAAGCAGCCACAGGAGGAGCAGGGACTGCTGAAGCCATGGTTGCATCCAGACAGGTGTCGAGTCACTCCATGAAAGCTGCCAGGAGGTCGAGGAAGCACTGCTGCTCTTCAAATTTGTGAGTTAAACCGTGAATGGCCTGGAGAGTGATGGCATCTGCCGAGTCCATGGTCTCAGCAATCTGTTGCGGTCATGGATCTTTGGACCGAGGTGGAGTTAGCACAACCTGCAGGGAGGAGTCCGTAGGTCTCCCCTATCGGCTGATGGAGCTGTCTATGGCAGAGGCCCAACTGGAACTTTACCTATACTAGCCCTCATTCCCCTTACATTGAGCCCTCAGGTACCAGAGCCAGTAAGAAATTGCTGCCGAGATGGCCTTTTATAGGCAGAGACTTCTGACATCATCAGGGATGCATGGGTGATTTCCTGCCAAGGACCCTTTAAATTGAGGCAAGTTGGGCACACGCACGCCTTGGGGCAGACTTGTTGGATTTTATGGAGTCTTCCGCTTGTGTCTTGTCGGGCCTTTTCAAGCACAACGGTCTGCCATGCGCTCTTCCGGGGGACCTGTCCCAGTGTTGAGGACTCCTGTAGATGGCTCGGGGCTGGAGGTAAGAGCAGCGATCCATGGCCCTGGCCCTTTACTTATGTGGCTAATAGTGCATTTTGAATATGGGCCTCCATCTGCTTTAGAATCAGATGTAGAAGGCAAAAACTTTATTAAAAGCAAAGAGTTTGCTTGTGGCCACAATGGTGTCATTCCCAATTGGCTATGATTCTGACAGTGCAGGCTAAGGAAGGACTGAAGCAACAAGCTTGAAGCTAAATTGAATAAGGTTAATCTTGTCTTCAAATGCTGTTCAAAAACCTTCAGCAGTTAATTGCAGTTGAGTTGACTCATTGGGAAAGGGTTCTGAAAACCAAGATACCAGCTTAAAAAGCGAGTGGGGTCTATTCTCTGCCTTGATGAGCATCTTTAAAAATAATCTTTTAGCCTGTTTTTTCTCCCTCAGCAGGTGGACTCACACTTACTGTGACAGTATCAAGGGCTTCACCTATTTCAGCCCCATTTCCCACTGGTTGAGCCCTTGGGTTCCAGGGCCAGCAGGACTTAGGCAGGAGTCCTGTAAGGAGCAGTCAGACGTAGTCAAGTCATGGGCAGCGGTCAGGGCAGGCAGACAGTGAACAAACAGTATCTGGGTCCAAGCCAAGGTTGGGGCAGGCAAGCAGGCTGAGGACCAAGCTGAGGTCAAGGCAATCTGTGGTCCAGAAGAGTCTGTAGCAAGGGTCAAAGCCAGGAGTCAGGCAGAGTCGGATAGACAAGACAAGGCACAGGGGACCAAGATATAAGCAAGACAGACAGGACAAGGTAACAAAGAGGCAAGGCAAACAAGGTAACAAATACTCACTGCAATGCTGCAGGAGGATCCAGGAATCCAGCTGGGCTTAAATGACTTGATGGGCCTGACATCATGAGGAGGCGCCAAATTGTTTCCCACTGCAATACCTATATGAGGTGAGCCAGGGCACACACGCACTCCTTAAGGCGAGCAGCAGTGAGGGAGCCATGAAGCAGCGCATCAACAACCTGGGTGAGTAGAGCTGGTTGCAGGACCAGCCCGCAACTGGCCAGACATTACATTGCAGCCTTTGCTAATTTGCTTTCAAGAATCAATGTTTTTAATTTGTGCTATTTCCTTTCTAACTAACATATCTGGCACTTAAGAGGTTTTAAACTCGCATGATACCAAGCCAAGACACTGTTAGTATTTTGTGTTCTTTGAACTAACTACGCAACATGGCTATAGGATGTTTTCAGAGTATGATTCCAAGAAGAAATTTTAAATTCAAGGGAAAAATTAGCAAAATCATCCGGAAACTGAAAACGCTGAATAAGGGCAGCTAGATCAGGAGAGTTAGTAGAATGGATTGGAAAAGATTGCTTATTGGACTTGATGGCAACAACAGAGACATAAAAGGTAGAGAAAATTACCAAACTATGGTCAGTCCAAAGAAAAGGAAAGAACGTAATGGTCGCTTCTGGAATACATACCAGTTTTGAAGAAAAAACTAGGCCTAATATATGACCATATATGACCATATATGTAGGTTGGGATACTCATTGAGTAAGAAGGAAATCTGTCATGACCCAGAAAAATTTAGATTCCGGTGGCTTATGTTTCTCCTCTACGTGGAGACTGACTTCCCCAAGCAAATTGGAGCTCATAACAGAGCATTCAAATCTAGAATAGGGGCAGCTGATTGACAAGGAGAATATTGGACTTGGAAGTTTTATTGAGTTGGAGAAATAAGAAAGCAAAGTTTCTCAAATGGAAACTAGGTAAACACTGCCTTTACCCAAACAGGCTGGAATGAAGGCAGTTATTAAGTATGGCAAAAAGAAAAAGAAAGGAAAGAGAATTAAGAGTTATACAAAGGAAAAAATAGGAAAAAGTGGGGTATGAAGCACTTGTATCTAAGAGAAGACTTACCAGAATCATTTTTTTGTACTACAAAGAATGTTTGCCCAGATTTAAAAGTAAATTATCCAAGATTATATTACAAGCTTTTCTTATGGTGTTACTGATGATTTGTAACTAAACGACACCTTTATGTACATCTTTGCAAGGTTCTCTTAAATACTTTGAAAACATAAACATTTCTCATCTTACAGTTTTTCTAAGCAAAGTATTCCTAGTCATTCTAGGATAAAGCAGTGCAGTTGCTGTGTTTGTCCAGTTGACTGCACAGAAATAAAGATTAACAAAACAAACATAATATAAAGGTGATAACTTGATATTGGACTAACTCAATACAGTCCTTGACTAACGTTTGGGAGCTATGCTCCCTCCCTTCATCACGTTAAAGCAAAATATTTTTGGTTAACCTTTATTTCTTACTCTTTCTTGTTGTCCTGGATATGATACACCCTCTAATCCTTTGTTGTGCTGCTTTGAGCTCACACAATCTCAATATTTTCCTAGTTCTGAAATAACTGAAGCGGCATGCCATATTCCAGAGGCCTTACTGAGGTTTTATACACCTCCTCCTGTCTGTTGCTGATTGATTAACTTTCTAATATCATTTTAGTTTATTGTCTAACACAATCCCAAAGTACAAAAATATCCCGTCTCTGTTATCACCTCCGTGGGATATTTCCCCATCTAAACAAAGCTGGTAGTCTGAGACGTGTGTGATCTCTCTCTGCCTTTGCTCTTATATTTAACCCCACCATCTGATGAGCACTTGAGATGATCCAATGAGAACCTGTACAGATAATTATCAGACATGCAATCACAATGAGGCACACGTTTCAATAACACTCAGACCTTTAGTTCTACTTTGCTTCTTAGGGCCTGATTTTCAAAATGATTTATTTACACACAGAAACCACGGTTTCTGCAAGTAAACCCTGTTTGAAAATCAGTTTGGGGACTTTGTGCATAAAAATCTGCGCGGAACACAATTTTGCGCGTACTTTTACCTACATAGTAAGTGCATGTTCGGGAGGGTGAGTGGAGCATATTCTTTTGATTTTCGAACGTGCATGCCTGCACATCCACTCTTTGGGCCTACTGCATGCATCATGCCGGGTTCCGCGCACATCCACAAGTTTTCAAAGTTTATTTATGCAAGTGGAGCTGAAGCTCCTGTATTTACTGTAGTGCAGTGTAGTCGGAGGGATCACAGAGGAGAAAGAAGTACTTTTGGTGTTGCTTTCCCTATCCAGCCTGAGAAATTAAGCCCTTGCTTCTGGGCCCCAAGTCCACTACACCACTTCTTTGACCATTTTTTTAAATTGAAGTGAAGCCACAGAGGCCGTAGCTCAGCTCCTAAACAAGGCATCAAAATCTCTATTATTTCCTGTGTCCACAATGGGGTTTCATACATCTTTGACATCTAAAACATTAAAGGTGTGGGTGTGTTACCAGAAGGTCATAAGTTCACCACTTATTAAAATATACTTGAGGTTTTGTATACCCAATCTGAGGAATGTTAGAGGCTCTGATTATCTCTTGGAATTTTACGCCTGTGACTCATGGGACGAGCCTATAATTGTGAGTATTCTTTAGTTCTGGGTAACTACCCTCTGCAAAAATACTTACGGCAAAAATCTGATGTCCTCCAGTTCATAGGTTTCTCGCCAGCATGAGAGCAGTGTCGCGAATATTCAGCAACGGTTTGACAAAGGCAGGAAGAATTTTCGGGTGTATCACAGAGACACAAATCTTCCATGCAAGCCCTGATATAGGGGCCGACGCTAACTACCTTATTGCATTCTGAAAGTTCCGGACCGGTCAATATCGTCTTACACATAGCGTCCTATTAAAAAAAGAATTGACATGGCATTAAATCTATACAAAATGATGTTTTCCAACTGCATCATGTGTAGAAAATAACATTATACTGAGTGGTCTCTACCCATACAGTCCTGAGAAATGGCATGTTAAAATAAGAAAACACTTATTTCCTGTCTTTTGAAGAACTATTTTTTTTAAAATAATGTACGAGTAGAGAAAATGTTAGGTCCTTTCATGTTTCGGAGCACTTCTGCCAGTTTTGCTTGTTGTGCTATGAATGTACCTGGGTTTTCAGATAAGGGGAGAAGGAATAGCCTAGTGGTTAGAGAAAAGGACTAGAAACCAGGGTTCAAATCCTGCTGTCGCTCCATTGCCTCAGGTACAAAAACTTAGATTGTAAGGATACGGAAATACCTACAGTACCTGAATGTAAACCAATGTGATATCTCAGATTGAATGTTGGTATATTTTTTAAAAAGTGTTTTTTTAATATCATTTTTACATAGTTTCTACAGGATACTGTAATTTCTATCTACGGAGCTCAATATTTCTGAAGGAATCAGGAAAAATAATCAATAAAAGTTATTTCATGTGATATTCTTTTTATAATGAGATAGCATTTTCATTGCTAGTAAAAAATAAAAATGTGTTGATTGTGAATCATGGGAAAATGTACAGTAAATTACAGAATACCTGATCACAGTGCACATACCTCATTGTTTTTGTAAGTTGGGATACATTTTAATATACCAACGTAAGAATTATCCAGGGATGATGCTCTGCATGACTTGCTGAGGCCCTTCCTAACATGCAACCAAAAATGCACATATATAGAGCCAGCTTTAGTGCTGTGAGCACTGGGAACAGAGCCCCTACTCCATGGTGGGTAGTGACCATTTCCTCCCTTTCTCCTCCCTCCCCCCTTCTACCACCATCCTCCCTCACCCATATCATCCATCACTGCTCCCAGTGGTCCAATGACAGGAGAGTGGAGCCCAGCAACTGCTGCTTCTAACCTACTCCTGCTGTGGGTTCTTTTCTCTCTTGGGTGGGTTCAGTTTACAGTAGGGGTCTGCATTCATTTGCAATGTATTGGCAATCCGCAACGCATATGCCATATTCGTTGTATCCGTGGGGGTCACGAAACTTATGGCGAATCCCTATGAATACAATGTATCACTAATGAAAAACCCCCACCCTCCTGACACCCCCCCCCCCCCAAGACTTGCCAAAGGTCCCTGGTTGTCCAGCGGGGGTCCTGGAGCGATCTCCTGCACTCGGGCCGTCGGCTGCCGGTATTCAAAATGGCACTGATAGCCTTTGCCCTTACTATGTCACAGGGGTTACCGGGACCATTGGTCAGCCCCTGTCACATGGTAGGAGCACAAGATGGCACCGGCTGTCCATTGCTCCTACCATGTGACAGGGGCCGATCAATGGCATATGGTCAAAGGCTATCCGCGCCATTTTGAATGCCGGCAGCCGACGGCCCTAGTGCAGGAGATCGCTCCAGGACCACCGCTGGACCACCAGGTACCTGTAAAAAGTTTTGGGGGGGGGGGGGTCGGGAGGGTGGGGGAAGCTAAGGGATTAGTTTTAAAGGGTCGGGGTGGGTTTAGGGGTTATTTTTCTGTGCCGTTTTTCCCACCCTCCAACAAAATGATAAGAGAAACCCCACGAACAATATTGTGGGATTTTCCTATCGTTTTGGGGAGCCCCCGATTTCTGACGATTTTGAAAATATCGACGATATTTTCAATCGTCCGAAGCCCGATTCACATCCCTAACCAGCACTGCTCTTCTGCCATGTGGGCTGTGGGGAGGGCATCCTCAGCTGCATCCCCCGGCTCAAGTGAAGAAGCTCTTGGGCTCTCCAAGTCATGTTGAGAGGTGAGACAGGTTGACAGGAGAATATAAGAACATAAGAAATTGCCATGCTGGGTCAGACCAAGGGTCCATCAAGCCCAGCATCCTGTTTCCAACAGAGGCCAAAACCAGGCCACAAGAACCTGGCAATTACCCAAACACTAAGAAGATCCCATGCTGCTGATGCAATTAATAGCAGTGGCTATTCCCTAAGTAAAATTGATTAATAGCCATTAATGGACTTCTCCTCCAAGAACTTATCCAAACCTTTTTTGAACCCAGCTACACTAACTGCACTAACCACATCCTCTGGCAACAAATTCCAGAGCTTTATTGTGCGTTGAGTGAAAAAGAATTTTCTCCGATTAGTCTTAAATGTGCTACTTGCTAACTTCATGGAATGCCCCCTAGTCCTTCTATTATTCGAAAGTGAAAAGAACCGAGTCACATCTACTCGTTCAAGTCCTCTCATGATCTTAAAGACCTCTATCATATCCCCCCTCAGCCGTCTCTTCTCCAAGCTGAACAGCCCTAATCTCTTCAGCCTTTCCTCATAGGGAAGCTGTTCCATCCCCTTTATCATTTTGGTTGCCCTTCTCTGTACCTTCTCCATCGCAACTATATCTTTTTTGAGATGCGGCGACCAGAATTGTACACAGTATTCAAGGTGTGGTCTCACCATGGAGCAATATAGAAGCATTATGACATTTTCCGTTCTATTAACCATTCCCTTCCTAATAATTCCTAACATTCTATTTGCTTTTTTGACTGCTGCAGCACACTGAGCTGACGATTTTAAAGTATTATCCACTATGATGCCTAGATCTTTTTCCTGGGTGGTAGCTCCTAATATGGAACCTAACATCGTGTAACTACAGCAACGGTTATTTTTCCCTATATGCAACACCTTGCACTTGTCCACATTAAATTTCATCTGCCATTTGGATGCCCAATCTTCAAGTCTTGCAAGGTCCTCCTGCAATGTATCACAGTCTGCTTGTGATTTAACTACTCTGAATAATTTTGTATCATCTGCAAATTTGATAAACTCACTCGTCGTATTCCTTTCCAGATCATTTATATATATATTGAAAAGCACCGGTCCAAGTACAGATCCCTGAGGCACTCCACTGTTTACCCTTTTCCACTGAGAAAATTGACCATTTAATCCAACTCTCTGTTTCCTGTCTTAACCAGCTTGTAATCCACGAAAGGACATCGCCTCCTATCCCATGACCTTTTAGTTTTCGTAGAAGCCTCTCATGAGGGACTTTGTCAAACGCCTTCTGAAAATCCAAATACACTACACAACATCTACCGGTTCACCTTTATCCACATGTTCATTAACCCCTTCAAAAAAATGAAGCAGATTTGTTAGGCAAGACTTCTCTTGCGTAAATCCATGTTGACTATGTTCCATTAAATCATGTCTTTCTATATGCTTTACAATTTTGTTCTTGAGAATAGTTTTCACTATTTTTCCCGGCACTGAAGTCAGGCTCACTGGTCAATAGTTACCTGGATCACCCCTGGAGCCTTTTTTAAATATTGGGGTTACATTGGCCACCCTCCAGTCTTCAGATCCATATGGATGATTTTAATGATAGGTTACAAATTTTAACTAATAGATCAGAAATTTCATTTTTTAGTTCTTTCAGGACCCTAGGATGCATACCATCCGGTCCAGGTGATTTGCTACTCTTTAGTTTGTCAATCTGGCCTACATCATCTTCCAGGTTCACAGTGATTTCGTTCAGTTCGTCTGACTCATCACCCCTGAAAACCATCTCCGGAACTGGTATCTCCCCAACATCCTCATTTGTAAACATGGAGGCAAAGAATTCATTTAGTCTTTCTGCAATGGCCTTATCTTCCCTAAGGGCCCCTTTAACCCCTCTGTCATCTAATGGTCCTTCCGACTCCCTCACAGGTTTCTTGCTTTGGATATATTTTAAAAAGTTTTTATTATGAGTTTTTGCCTCTATGGCCAATTTCATTTCAAATTCTCTCTTCGCCTGTCTTATCAATGTTTTACACTTAGCTTGACAATGCTTATGTTTTATCCTATTTTCTTCAGATGGATCCTTCTTCCAGTTTTTGAAGGATGTTTTTTTGGCTAAAATAGCCTCTTTTACCTCACCTTTTAACCATGATGGTAATCGTTTTTCCTTCCTTCCACCTTTCTTAATGCGCAGAATACATATGGACTGCGCCTCTTGGATTGTATTTTTAAACAATGTCCATGCCTGTTGAACACTTTTAACCTTTGCAGCTGCACCTTTCAGTTTTTCTCTAACTATTTTTCTCATTTTATCAAAGTTTCCCTTTTTAAAATTTAGTGTTAGAGCTGCAGATTTACTTATTGTCCCCCTTCCAGTTATTAGTTTAAATTTGATCATGTTATGATCACTGTTCCAACTGGCCCCACCACCGTTACTTCTCTCACCAAATCTTGCATTCCACTAAGAATTAAATCTAAAATAGCAGATCCTTGAGGGCTGTATGGGAAGGAGATGGCAGTTCTCTCAGTTGCATTGGAAGGGAGTATGGCACTTCCTAGAGCATGGCGCCCTGCCAACCACACAGGTCGCACAACCCAGCAACTGGCCCTGCACTTACAGAAAACCCCATTCCCATCATCATCTTTGGATAACTTTTAAGTTTGTCCATTGTAAGGTATCAAAATGAGCACAGAATTTGGTTTTATCCAGAACAAATACAGCCACTAGAATGCAGTATTAAACACTGAGATAGAGAAATAAAGAAGATATTTACTGAAACAGTGCAGTTCTCCTGGACAGGTATTACATCTTCACAGTCTTCTGTTGGCCCATTCAATTTCTGCAAATTCCCAAACTCTACTGAGGTCAGTTCCTTACCTTTAAACAATAAGAAAATCAGGATTTTCTTTTTAATAATTGTTTTCTACTATTTTAAATCAATTGTCTTTTGTATAATCACATACAGCAAGACCAGAATCCAAAAATGAGAGAGCACCGAAAGTGCAAACCTGTTGGTTTGTCAAAATAATTAATGAGCCTACCACGTAGATGTCAGTCTTATGGCGTATTCTTTTTTTTTTTTTCTTAACTAGGATGATCACATTTCTTATCTGCTTTGACATTGTTGAGAAATAAAGATGTACCACACATCTTACATTTCACAGTCTCGTTGCACATGTATTCATGCTTTTCATATATCAGTGTGTTGCCTGCTTGGGGTTCTGATGAAGGACACCCTGCGTTATTTTAGTCATAAAGTTGAAATGCAGAAAATTAAGTTTTCTAAAAAGAGCAATCAGCCATATCTTCTCAAGAGCAAAATGAAAATCAGCATGAGAAAGGGGATTTTTCAATTGTTAATATTACGGATGGAATGTACGTACCATCTAACATGAACTCGTTGTAGGTGGCAATGCCATTAAAGTCTCCACACATCCCACAGGTCTGGTTGGCATATTTATCATCAAGCTCCAGCTAAAATAAGAAATGAGAAAGATACTAATCATGTTAGCAGCTGTAACTGTCATACAATTTAGTGTTTGCTATGGTGTGTTTCTCACAGGGATATTGTCTGCAATAGGTCTGTTTTGTGCATGCCCGACCAGGAAGGAACCTCACTCATAAGCCAGGTGTGTTGGGTAGGCTGGAGCATAGAAGCTGGGATGGAAATTGCATGAAAGAGGAGAAAATTGAACGGGATTCATTGATTTGGGCATCTATAAGGGGGAGTAACGGACTGGCATGTTTTAGAATGTTATTTTAATTATCGTATCATGCATTGATGTCTTATGAGACTGATGAGCTGGGTTTTATGCAGGACTGAGTAATGTACTGGGGAAAATTAAATATTTTATTTGTTGTACCAAGTTTTGATATCCCTTACAAGACATATGTAATCAGGTTTTATTAAATGACTCAACACCTCAGAGGGAGGTTTTGGGCATTGAAAGTTTTGATTTGTGAGGAAATTTAGTGCCACCCCTCCTCACGTGGAAGCTAGGCTACAATAGCCTGTTTTTCCAGAATCCAAACCTTTCCACTAAGAGGTCCCTCTAGAAGGAATCCAAGGAACAAAGACAATAGAGTCCTATCATAATGCTAACACATGATATTCAGGATATTATTCATGGCCCTGCCCAGATTCCCTCCTCTAATACAATGAGCTGCTGTGCATGTGGTTTGCATGCATGAATAATCCAAATGCATGCAAAGCAGCTCATTACTAGACAATTCTATGTAAAAGATTTATTGCAGCTGACTGAGAAAGTGGTCAGCTGTGATCAATTAACTACACCTCCCTGGGTTCTGTTAAATGTAATGTAGGAGACCTGGGCCCTAACACAGGCCAAGGAAAATTTTTATAAAAGGTGCCAGGCAAAAAAAAAAAAAAAAGAGCTGAGCAGAGGTCAAGGCTCATCCCCAGCTCAACGCAGGGCTGCCACTTCAGGTGATCCTGACACCCCAAAGTGTTAAAAAAAATGTAATTTCTTGCACAGTGACAGATCCCCCCAAACCCTAATAAAGAGTGAATCCCCAACCTTGTCCTCAATAAACCCGAATACCCCCTTTCCAAAGGCTTAGAAAGCCTGTCACTGCCCCCCCCCCCCACCCTATTAGTGAATCAAAAGCATTGGAGGCATGGGGTTCCCTCCCCCCATCCCCCAAATGTATAAAAAGAAGCATTGGATGTTCAGTAGGACTTCCAACCCCCACCCCCTGACCCCCTCCATTCCCTCCATACCCCAATCCTCCAAATTACAATGCAATTCCATGATGGGATCTGGGGTGGCCCCTAGCCCCATGCTGTGTCATTTTTCAAAATGGCATCGACCTGACCTTGCCCCAGTTATGTGACTGAGGCAAAGTCCAGGGATCAGATCTAGGCTATGTGGCAAGGCCACAATCCTTCAAAAATAAGATAGGCTGGCCTGCTGCAGAGCCCATCCTGCAATAGCTGAAGACGACGCCCAGGCTTGCCTGCCTGCCTGAAATGTATGTGTGTGAATGTCTGCTTGCGTGCATGCGTGTGAATGCCTACCTACCCGTGTGCATGTGAGTGTCTACCTGCCTCTGTGCATGTGTGAGAGAGAGTGCCTAGCTATCTGCCTGTATGTGTGTGTATTTTAAAGAGTGTCTCTTTCTGTATGCGTGTGAGTGCCTGTCTGTATGCATGTGTGTGATATCATGCCTTCCTACCTGCCTTTGTGTGAGAGAGTGCCTCCCTGTGTGCATGCATGTGAGTGCCTCCCTGTGTGCATGTGTGTGTGTGAGAGAGAGAGTGCCTGCCTGTATGCGTGTGTGTGTGTGAGAGAGAGAGTGCCTGCCTGTATGCGTGTGTGTGTATGAGAGAGTGCCTGCCTGTGTGCTTTTGTGAGAATGCCTGCCTGCCTGCCTGTGTGTGTGTGAGAGTGCCTACGTGCCAGTATGCATGTGTGAGTGCCCGCCTGCATGTGTGTCTGCTGCATGTGTATGTGTGTAAGAGAGAGTGCCTGCCTGCGTATGTGCGAGATAGTGCCTTCCTATGGTGAAGTGTAGGGGGAAATATCCTTTGTCCCCATTCTTTGAAGGCTGTGTGTGTGTGTGTGTGTGTGTGTGTGTTGGGGTGATCTGTGATCACAAGTAGTCATTTAGTACTGACATTTCTATTAGTAATGCTGTTTTTGTTGTTTCATCCTTTACCCCATGTCTGGTTTTCAAAGCATCAAATATTTAATTAATCTGGGAATAAATCCACTGTACCACCTTGGTGGCCCAATCCCAAGCTTCTCATTTTATTCATGAGTCTTCTATGAGGGGACCATATCAAAAGAGCCTTTCCTTGATCCAGTTCTCTAGTTAACCAGATGTACTATCTGACAGGACCTCCCCCTGGTGAATCCATGCTGCCTCAGGTCCGGCTATCCAAGGAATTGTAGATGGTTAGCAGAGTCTCCATTAATTGTCTCATCATGGAGGTGAGGCTAACCAGCCTGTGGTTTCCAGCCTCCTCTCCGCTACTGCTGTTGTGATGTGCCCAAGGTCACAAGGAGCAGCAATTTCATTTCATTTTTCATTTATTAAAATTTTTTGATCACCTACCACAAAAAGGACAAACCATGGTTTCTAGCCTACTGCTCTAACCACAAGGCTACACACCTCTGCTACTGCTAGAGAGGCGGTATGGTCTTTTTCTGCCATCATGTTTGTTTCTATGTTTTCAGGCTATTCCTGATGAATATGCATGAGATAGATTTGCCTCCTATTGAGGTGGTGTGCATGCAAATTGATCTTAAATATCTTCCTTAGAGATATCCTGAAAACCTGATTGGTTACTTCCCTTCAGGAGCAGAGGTTTCCACCGCTGTCCTAGAAGATGCTTTAGAATTAACTTTTATGCAGAAAATTTGCAGCCTAATAAACAGCTTGAATACAATCTTGTGTGTGTTGGTTTTTTGTTTTTTTAAACAATACTAAAACATTGTTAGACTTAAGAGGTCATCTCTGCTTCATTCTTTTTTAAACATCTAAAATTATGAGTGTAGAATGTTTGGCAAAATTATAGCTGAAATAAAACTATTTGATTATCTCCGACAGGTAATCTTAGTAGTTTCCACAATTTATGCTTACCAGAATGCTACCATCGTCATTCATCATGAAGAGTATATCTTTATTGCTTTGGATTTTCAAATTGCTACCAATTTTCTCCATTTGGATCCCAGCAGTGCTGTAAGGCAACCGCTCAACTCTGGAAGAAAACAAGGGATCTTGATTTGGTAAATGCTGGCCTTTTTTTAATCGGTGTATGGCTATTAGTGGAGATACTGTACATGGTTAAACAATTGGGGCTCAATTCATTGAAAACATTCTGGCAGAAAATTATTCATCCATTTCAGTGAAGACAAATTCCTAAGACAGCATGGTTGACATCTCTAAATTACAGAGCATACCTATCTACAGAAGGTGGAGAGTGTAAGGGAAATAGTAGAAAAGTGGACATCAGGTTAGGATACCCCACCCCACATGTAGTTGATAGTTCATTGAGGAAGACCTATTTCTCCAAAAAAGCCAATGGTGTCTCTTGACTTTCACGTACATTACGGGTGCACTGGATGTATTAGGGGCAGGTAGACAACTATGGCATCCACATAGGAGTGGACACACAGAAATGGAAAATACTACTTGTATTTACTGTCAAGCTCTGATAACAGCCACAAGGAAGGCAGGTTTTCCAAATCAGCTCTTCCAGATTTAAGACGTCATTTTCAAGCTGTCTGCATTGGGACAATGGGTTTTGTACCAGTTCCCAAAGCAAACTATACATGCACTTTCACTTTAAACTTGCCACAGGGACAAAGTGGTGTGAGCTCACTTGCACCTTTTGTGCAGGGAGAATTTTGCTTGAAAAGAACATGCACAGTTTTGACAATTTTAGATTTGGATTGTTTTTATGGATTTAATTAGTCGCCTTTCCAACCCTGTGCTCAGAGCAAGTTATAATAGGCAGGTCTCTGCACCAGAAAGGGCTTACAATCTAAGGGATTCATTAGAGCTTTAACGCATGGTAAATGCCTTAGTGCAGAGATAATGTGAGATATTTTCAAATACAATGCATTATCTCCCCCTCCTCCCAAGAAATGACACAACTCAGGAATGGTAATGAGCTGACTAGAAAATCATGTGATGGAGCAAAGGTTAAACATTGCCTGGCTGGCTGGCACTATTTTGAAAATGGCAGTGCCGAGCCTAGAGCACTAGGGGTCGCTCCTTGCCCCACTGGACCATCATGGTTCAGGAGAGTGGGCTGGGGTGGGGGGTGCACATGAGGTCTGGCAAAAAGGGAAGGGTGGGGAAGGGGGCAGGGCCTGTCATCCTAAAATGTTTTGTTTTAAGACTTGGGCCACTAACAGAGGTGACGGGATAGGGAGTCTCTGAAGACATCTTGGGGGGGGGGGGGAGCATTGTTTCAGGCTGGGTAGGCCCTTTAATAGGTGGTAGTCTCAGGATTTGGGGGCTCGATTGCACGATAATCTTTAGGTTCAACTAAGGCGCGTTATTTTTCCTAGTGGCATTTTACCTCCAGAGAGAATGGTAGTCTTTCAACCAAGCATCGATAAACTCTAATCCATGTTTCATAGATCGTTAGTCCAAGGTAATAGGAAGTCAAACCACACTTCCAGGTCATGTTGTGGTATAATTTACTAGATTAGATATGAGCAAAGTTTTGTAAATGGGTGAGGAAGAGGTGTGAGTAAAATGTGTGCAACAGGCTATGTGACAGAGATGTGCAGAGGTGGCTAATGAGATATGTTGCCTCGCAGATGGCGCTGGAAGCGTAAACTTACATTAAGCTTATGCTTTCAGGGCTAGAGGCAGCCCTGAAAGCATAAGTTGAACGTAGGTTTATGCTTCCACCGCTGTCTGTTTTAGAGCAGTGTGGAGGCGCAGGGAGCTGGGCGAAGGGGTCCCTTGCTCCCGGAAATCACAGCTACTTAATCGGATATCGTTAAAGATAACCAGTTCAGTAGCATGTTATCCGGCCAGATAACTTTATAACCCAACCGGTTATATTCAAACATAGCCGGTTAGGTTTCAGAGTTATCCAGATATATGTAATCAAACTAATAAGTCACTCCTGCAAGAGAAAAGAAGATCTAAGCTGTTGCCCACTGACAAAGGCCCAAAGTGGAAGGCAGAGAATGAAAGGTTTTATTCACAAGACAGTCTGGGTTATCAACATTAACACTGAAAACACCCAGAATAATTATATTTTAGCTTCAGACATACAGGTGAAAGAAGGATCAGGTGGATTGTAGATTAAAAGGAAAGAAAAGTTAGCGGATGAAGCAGTAGAGCATCAATATAACAAGGTCCCAGTTCCAGTTCAGCAAAACGTTTTTTTTTTTTGGTTTGATTGTTTTTTAAACAGCAAATTCTCCAAACCCCCCCTCCCCCCCCCCCAAGAAAGTCCACCTGTACATTTATTAAAAAAAAAAAAAAAAAATAGCCAG
Organism: Rhinatrema bivittatum; assembly: GCF_901001135.1. NCBI lineage: Eukaryota > Metazoa > Chordata > Amphibia > Gymnophiona > Rhinatrematidae > Rhinatrema > Rhinatrema bivittatum. The sequence continues at coordinate 39,667,443 of NC_042631.1, read as the reverse complement.
GACGAGAGACTTGAGTTAGGCAGTGATTTATGCCAGTCTCGACCAGGAACATATATTTTGGATCTGAAGGCTGCCAAAGGCAAATAAAAAGTGCCTATGCATTTAAATAAATGGATGTTGAGGCTATGTCTGTGGGCAACATGGTGGCTCCTCTTCCAACCTGCTTCAAATATCTTTTTCAGAAAAAGTATTGAATTTTTTTGACAAATATCTCCAAAATATCAGTTTTTATGACAGCTTCTATTTTCCACTATTCATCCTACAGTATTCAAGTTTGCTTTTATTAATCAGGTCCTTGGTTTGGTTGAAGGAAGCTTTAAATCTCCATCACGACACTTAAGAACATAAGAAATTGCCATGCTGGGTCAGACCAAGGGTCCATCAAGCCCAGCATCCTGTTTCCAACAGAGGCCAAAACCAGGTCACAAGAACCTGGCAATTACCCAAACACTAAGAAGTTCCCATGCCACTGATGCAATTAATAGCAGTGGCTATTCCCCAAGTAAACTTGATTAATAGCAGTTAATGGACTTCTCCTCCCAGCTACACCAACTAGTGATTGAGGTTGAATGGGGATCAAAGAGCACTTTTTAAAATATGATATATTAAATTACCTAATATAATAAGGTGCCACAAACCATGTATCTACTATATTGACATAAGCAATGTGGATTAAAATTAAACAAATGTTTGAAAACAAACAAAAAGCTTCATGAAAGATTTACAGAAGTGCACAGAATTTCAGGTATGCCATTCACTGGATAGATTAAGTTACGTACTTATGCGACTGACAATTTTGGCATCGTTTACCTTGTTTTAAAACTTCACATTTGAAGCATGACTTGGATGTTGTTTGGACAAGTTTTGAAAAGAAAAAGACTTTAGCAAATGATGGAATCATTCACTAAGAATATTGTGGTGAAGCTCCTTGTCTGATGTATTTTCAAAAAATTTAAAAACAAATTGTTTTCGAATATTTAGTTTCATTCCACGTTTATTGCTTATGATATTAAATTATCTACCAGTATTTTTTTTTTTATAGAATACATTTGTCCAAAATTAAAATAAACCTATGATCTTTCGCACAGTATCTTAATGGAAAAAGAACAGGAAAGAAAGTAATAAGGCTACAAAAAGAATGACAAATGACTTACAAAACTTGAACATAATATGCAATATTATAGATGAAACAATATAGACTATTTTGTGCAAACAGTAGAAACACTATCATTGACACTCAATTTGTATTTGAGATGGGGATCAGTTATCGCACATGATATTATTGGAAATCCCCGCCACTCTAATAACAACCCCTTTGGCGACACACTGCTAGTATGACCTTCATAATAGGCATCATTGTGCGGCAACACGTACCATTTATCACTCTGCCTTATTTTTAATCATTGGTCAGTCCCATTTTTTTCTGAATTTTTTGTGCTTAAATCATAAGTGCTCCGTGTTTTTAAAACTCATTTCTTGCCACGTATATCTATTTCTGCATTATATTCAAATTCAATGTGGGAATGTTAGAATCACTTAGCTTATAAGTCCAGTATACATGAATATTATTGCCCAAATTTCTTCACATCCGATGATATAGCAATGCGATCTTGCTTCACACTGCCATACTGTGTCCGTGCCCAACACTGTACAATCATTGGTCAGTCCCATTTTTTTCTGAATTTTTTGTGCTTAAATCATAAGTGCTCCGTGTTTTTAAAACTCATTTCTTGCCACGTATATCTATTTCTGCATTATATTCAAATTCAATGTGGGAATGTTAGAATCACTTAGCTTATAAATCCAGTATACATGAATATTATTGCCCAAATTTCTTCACATCCGATGATATAGCAATGCGATCTTGCTTCACACTGCCATACTGTGTCCGTGCCCAACACTGTACAATGTTTCGGACGTTGTTGTCCTTCCTCAAGGGCCAAATTTCAGCATTCCACCATTATACCTCTCCGCGTTTTTTTTAAAAAAAACGCGGAGAGGTATAAGGGCACGGAGAGGTTGGGCACGGAGAGGTTGGGCACGGACACAGTATGGCAGTGTGAAGCAAGATCGCATTGCTATATCATCGGATGTGAAGAAATTTGGGCAATAATATTCATGTATACTGGATTTATAAGCTAAGTGATTCTAACATTCCCACATTGAATTTGAATATAATGCAGAAATAGATATACGTGGCAAGAAATGAGTTTTAAAAACACGGAGCACTTATGATTTAAGCACAAAAAATTCAGAAAAAAATGGGACTGACCAATGATTAAAAATAAGGCAGAGTGATAAATGGTACGTGTTGCCGCACAATGATGCCTATTATGAAGGTCATACTAGCAGTGTGTCGCCAAAGGGGTTGTTATTAGAGTGGCAGGGATTTCCAATAATATCATGTACAATATAGACTATTACAGCCATTCAAGGAAGTCATGGTAAAAAAAGGTTTCGACCTTAGAAAATACTAAATTAAGAATTATAAACTTACCGCTTTCCGTCAAAATTAATGGAGTTATTGGATAGTTCAATAGCCACCCCACTGATCGTCATAGAGATATCGTGGGAAGTGGAAGTATTATCGGCCATGGCATATCTTATTTGGATATTGAAGTCCTCAGAATTACTCTGGCAATGGGAGGCAAACAAATATTTGCAGGACCCTGGGAAGTAAAATATATCCCCATCGAAGTTCTTGAGGTGGCCTTTACCCCATCTGCTGCACACCCGGCCATTGTGAGCAGCATTGAGGTCTGTAAAGGAAAAACACAAGACCATTAGATACTTTACTACTCATGCCACCTGCTTTCATACAAAAGATTATGTAATAGCCTGGCCACCCGTGAAGCCATCCAGATATTATCAGGTCAATTTTCAAAAACCCATTTGGCAGGTAAGAATCACATAATTTTACTCCATTATTTCTATCCAGATTTTCAAAGGCATCTAAATTCATCTAAATCTAATCAGACAAAATTAATCTGATTAGATTTAGGACAGTTATTTATTTGTGCAACCGCAGTTGTATGCTGAAATTTAGCCAGCAAGCTCTGAAATTCCGCACTGACTACCTAAGTCAAAATCCCACACCATGTTAGCCTTGACCCTTTTTTGACCAGCTAAATTTGTGCTCCTTAAGATGGTGAAATTAGTTCTTACCTGATAATTTCCTTTCCTTGAGTCCATTCAGACCAGTCCAGATGAATAGGTTATGCTTACCCACCAGCAAATGGAGACAGGTTTGCTAATGTTACCCATTAAATGCATCCCTGCTGAGCTCAGCCTGCCAATATTATCTGTAACAAGCTAACTGAAGATAATTTTAATTCAAACCAATTAATATTATTAGATAGATATTACTTTTTTTTGTCATTCCAGACCACCAGTGGACTTCCAGAAAGAACAAGGAAGTAGGTAGAAAATACAGAAAGTTTCTAAGACAAATGTGAAACCATTCACCTGCATAGGAGCAGAAACTCACAGTTCTTTAATATTATTCCAAATTTAGAAGGAAGAGATACACAAGATTGGCAGAACATAGAGGATCCTGATCTGGTCTGACTGGACTTAAGTAAAGGAAATTAATTAGGGATGTGAATCGTTTTTCAACGATTAAAATTATCGTCCGATAATGTTTATATCGTCTTAAATCGTTATAGAACACGATACAATAGAAATTCTAACGATTTATCGTTAAAAATCGTTAAATCGTGTTAGTGCGCACTAACTCGAGTTAGTGCGCACTAACTCCCCGTTAGTGCGCACTAACTCGATTTAGTGCGCACTAACTGAAAATGATACAAATAAACACTTTCCAGGTCACTGAAGGTCAGTTAGGAATGAATATGTGTTCCTATTGGCTGGCTGCCCTCTTATCTATTGATGTTACCAAGGTTACCACTGAGGTGATGGTTGGGGGGATGGGAAATGGAACTGGAAACTAACGAACACCAACAGAAAATGAAACAAAGTGTTCACACTTCCCAGGTCAGTAAAGGTCACTTAGGAATGAATATGTATGTATGTATTCCTATTGGCTGGCTGTGCTCTTATCTATTGATGTTACCAATATGGTTGGGGGGATGTGAAATGGAAACAGTTGGAAGCTTGACAAAAAAAGTAATGTAATGATCAGCACTCACGTGACTAGAACTTGTTTGTTTATTATTTTTGTTAGCAGGCACCTGAAATGCTAGTGCATGTTGAATTTGCCAATCACTGTGCATTTTAGAAAGGTGGTCCTGGCTGGAACTGTACACAGTTCAAATATATGTAATTGATTGTTGGTAAGTGTATTTTTTAAGTAGCCACACTGGCACCAGTATGTTTACTTTTCCTCCTACTTAACTCACTAGCTCAGCTTTGTAAGAAGGGCTTCTCTGCTTGTGTGTTGTTTTTGTTTGGTGTGAGGAGAGCAGAAAACATCAGATCTTTATTCAATCTACTACAGTCATCTCTTACAGTGCCCTATCCCTATTAATACCAGGAGTGTTGTGATCTTCCTGCACACAGTGCCCTAACCCTGATACCAGTCTGAGACAGCTCCCTCCCTGCATTACTAGTGAGAGGCTGGCTTCACAGACAGGGGGGAGCTGCCTGACCCTCACTCCTGACTTCCCCCATGTCCCAGCTAGTGAATGGTGTGTGGGTGATGGGGGGGGGGGGGGAGGATGGGGAAGTCTGAGACAGCCCCCTCCCTGCATTACTAGTGAGAGGCTGGCTTCACAGACAGGGGGGAGCTGCCTGACCCTCACTCCTGACTTCCCCCATGTCCCAGCTAGTGAATGGTGTGTGGGTGAGGGGGGGGGGAGGATGGTGAAGTCTGAGACAGCTCCCTCCCTGCATTACTAGTGAGAGGCTGGCTTCACAGACAGGGGGGAGCTGCCTGACCCTCACTCCTGACTTCCCCCATGTCCCAGCTAGTGAATGGTGTGTGGGTGAGGGGGGGGGGGGAGGATGGTGAAGTCTGAGACAGCTCCCTCCCTGCATTACTAGTGAGAGGCTGGCTTCACAGACAGGGGGGAGCTGCCTGACCCTCACTCCTCCGGGGTATTGTGATCTTCCTGCACACAGTGCCCTATCCCTGATACCAGGGGTGTTGTGATCTTCCTGCATGCAGTGCCCTATCCCTATTAATACCAGGAGTGTTGTGATCTTCCTGCATGCAGTGCCCTATCCCTATTAATACCAGGAGTGTTGTGATCTTCCTGCATGCAGTGCCCTATCCCTGATATCGGGATGTGTGCAAGAAGATCACAACACCCCCGGTATCAGGAATAGGGCACTGTGTGCAGGAAGATCACAACACCCCCAGTATCAGGAATAGGGCACTGTGTGCAGGAAGATCACAACACCCCTGGTATTACGGATAGGGCACTGTGTGCAGGAAGATCACAACACTCCTGGTATTAATAGGGATAGGGCACTATGTGCAGGAAGATCACAATACCCCTGGTATCAGGGTTAGGGCACAAGTTCTAGTCACATTGACTGATCACATTACTTGTTTTGTCAAGCTACCAACTGTTTCCATTTCCCATCCCCCATATACTGTCAGTAGGAAACTTGGTAACATGAATAAATAAGAGGGCAGCCAATAGGAATACATATTCATTCCTAAACTGACCTTAACTGACCTGAAAAGTGTCAAATTGTATCATTTTCAGTTAGTGCGCACTAACTCCCGTTAGTGCGCACTAATCGGAAAAAAACGATTTTTTAACGATTTTTTAACTAAAAAATCGTGCCTAAGACGATTTTCTTGCCCTGCCACACGATTTCTATCGTTAAGACGATATGGAAAACGATTCACATCCCTAGAAATTATCAGATAAGAACTAATTTCACCTTCAATATCCAGTCAGACCAGGCCAGATGAATGGGAATTAGCCAAGCTACTCCTGAAAAGGGCAGGACACTGCCAAAAACACTGGCAATGCCTTGGAGGTTAAGGAAACCTCCTGCCTGACCCAAATGTCTAAGAGGAAAGCTTAGTAAAGAAATGCAACAAAGACCAAGTCACTGGCTTACAAATCTCCAAGGAGAAACCAACCTAAGCTCTGTCAAAGAAATAACTTGAGTTCTCATGGAATGACTTCTCAAATGTTTTGGTTAAGGTCTACCAGAAACCACATAGAATCCTGTAATAACCTCCTTAATTCATGCACTATCACAACTGCAGCTACTGCCCCACCATTCCATATTCTACTATACCTTCCCAAATCAATGATCAAACCTCCCAAAGGCATTATTGACCTTGAGATATCTCAAAAGAACTCCTCATATATATATCTAAAGGAAGAAGTAGCCTGTACTCAGGCTAGTCTGAATGTGTTACAGTGTCTGAGCCCTTACACTGTGAAGGCATTGACACTGCCCCACTGGTAACCCAGCGAGACCCTCACCAACAGTAGGTAGACTCGTAAGGCTGGGACCAGGATGAAACTTCACCTATACCAGCCCCTTCCTTCACAGGTTGAGCCTTTGAATTTGAGGGTCAGCAGGTCTTAGACGAGGGTCCCAAAGAGAACAGACAGGATTGAGTTACAGACAGAGGTTGGGCCAGGCAGCAGATTGGCACAGTTGAGGTCCAGGCAAAAATCGAGGCAGGCAGATGGCAAACACCAAGAAGATCCCATGCTACTGATGCAATTAATAGCAATGGCTATTCCCTAAGTAAACTTGATTAATAGCAGTTAATGGACCATCTCCAAGAACCTGTTACTGTCGTGGACCCTTGGGCCAGTGAAGACAGTGGATGGTATGCTGTGGAGGACCACAGCAAGCGTCACAGCCAGGAGGTGGTGCGGAAGAGACTCAGATGAGGCTTCACCACTGGAAGTCCGAGGTCCCCCCAGGAGGAGCCCGTAGGGACCCGGACCTCTTGGACTTAGGTGGGATCCCATGCGACCAAGGATCTGGGCTGTGGCCGAAGAGATGGACGAAGGATGGCTGGGCCCAGGTAGCAGAAGAGTCTTCACCCTTGGAAGCCCCTGGCTCCCCCGGGAGGAGCTCGTGAGAGCCCGAGCCACTGGAACTTAGGAGAATCCTCTGGGCCAGCAAGTACCGGATACCTGAGGTGATGAAGAAGCCGAAGTCGGAGGTCAAGAGTGGGCTTCCGACCCGGCTTGGGTCGGAAGCCAGAAGTCAGAGATCTAAACCAAAGCCAGGGATGAAAGCAGAAGACGGAGTCATGGGACAGAGCCGGGTCAGGAGCCAGAGGTCAGAAGACAATACCAAGCCAGGAACGGAAGCTGGAGACAAAGTCATGGGACGGAGCCGAGTTGGGAGCCAGAAGTCAGACGTCAATACCAAAACCAAAGGGCGAAAGCTGAAGACAAGTCAGGATTCAAGCTGGGTCGGAATCCAGAAGTCAGAAGAGGCAATCCAGGGACTACAGCAGCAACTAGAGACACAGATAACCTGAGGAATCTCATTGCAAGGCTCCGTCCTGTTCAAGCTGCAGGGTTTAAATACCCTGCAGCGTCCGACGTCATCCGGGGTGTCCCATTCGAATTTCCCACGCTGGTCCCTTTAAAGCCTCAGCCCCCAGGCATGAGTGCGCCTAGGGGGGCGGGGCCAAGAGCATCAAGTCAGCGGCGTCTCCCTCGAGCAGGGAGAGCCGTGGCAGGCTGGGGATCGGGCCTACGCGGCTGAAGAGAGCTCCGTACGGGCCGGGACGGGACCGAAGTAGGAGGAGGGACCGGGGCACGGCCCAGTCCCGTAACAGAACTTATCCAAACCTTTTTTAAACCCAGCTATACTAACTGCACTAACCACATCCTCTGCCAACAAACTCCAGAGCTTAATTATGAAATTTCTCCGATTAGTCTTAAATGTGCTACTTACTAACTTCATGGAATGCCCCCTAATCCTTCTATTATCCAAAAGTGTAAATAACCACTTCACATCTACTCGTTCAAGACCTCTCATGATCTTAAAGACCTCTATCATATCCCCCCTCAGCTGTCTCTTCTCCAAGCTGAATAGCCCTAACCTCTTCAGCCTTTCCTCATAGGGGAGCTGTTCCATCCCCTTTATCATTTTGGTTGTACTTCTCTGTACCTTCACCATCGCAACTATATCTTTTTTGAGATACGGCGACCAGAATTGTGCACAGTATTCAAGGTGCAGTCTCACAATGGAGCGAAACAGAGTCATTATGACATTTTCCATTTTATTAACCATTCACTTCCTTATTCCTAACATTATTTGCTTTTTTGACTCTGCAGCACACTGAGCTAACGATTTCAAAATATTTCCACTATGATGCCTAGATCTTTTTCCTGGGTGGTAGCTCCAAATATGGAGCCTAACATCGTGTAACTACAGCAAGGGTTATTTTTCCCTATATGCAACACCTTGCACTTCTCCACATTAAATTTCATCTGCCATTTGGATGCCCAATCTTCCAGTCTTGCAAGGTCCTCCTGTAATATATCACAATCCGCTTGTGATTTAACTACTCTGAATACTTTTGTATCGCCGGCAAATTTGATAACCTCACTCGTCGTATTCCTTTCCAGAGGCACTCCACTGTTTACCCTTTTCCACTGAGAAAATTGATAATTTAATCCTACTCTTTGTTTCCTGTCTTTTAACCAGTTTGTAATCCACGAAAGGACATCGCCTCCTATCCCATGACTTTTTAGTTTTCTTAGAAGCCTCTCATGAGGGACTTCGTCAAATGTCTTCTGAAAATCCAAATATACTACATCTATTGGTTCACCTTTATCCACATGTTTATTAACTCCTTCAAAAAAGAAGCAGATTTGTCAGGCAAGACTTCCCTTGGGTAAATCCATGTTGACTGTTTTCCATTAAGCCATGTCTTTCTATATGCTCTATGATTTTGATCTTTAGAATAGTTTCCGGGGGGCGTAACCAAGATGGCCGACTGAGAGGCAGCAGGTCACGGACGCTCTGAGTTTTGTTCCAGATTTCCTCAACTTTCAGCACGCCGTTGCTGTTTTCCTCTGAAGAATGCCTCACAAAAGGAAGGGCAGAGTTAAGGTCTTTCCCTCCGAGCCTACTCTACCTACCGACCAGAAGCTTATCCGTGACTTTGCGGTACCTATGGGGCGGGCCGTCTCTCCCGCTGGCGGAGGGGTAGGAGGAGAGCCCCTTTCGCCGGGAGAAATAACGCTGAGCCCGCCTAACCCGAGAATTATGCAGCTAGCTTCCCCCCTGGGGACAACCGAGGCTGCTGGGCTGATTCGAGTAAGCTCGATAGAGGCAGACCGGCTGGAGGGAGCAGAGGGAGCCAGCCCAGGGGTAGCGACGACATCGACCCCGATAAGAGCTAATGGAGCTGCAGTAGAAGGAGGAAATAAGAGGCCTGCAGTAGAGGAGATGGATTCGACTTCTAGAGAGGACGGGGTGAGTCAAATCGCTTATCGGATTGAAAAACCTGCTATTGTGACTCTAGACTCCCTATGGGAGTTAATGGCTGGAATGGATATAAAGCTACAGGAACAATCTCATAAGCTACTTGGTGTTTCAGCTAAATTAGATGTGGTAGCACATGATCACCAGCATATATTGCAGGAACAAGGAACGGTTATCCAGAAAATAGAAACTGAGGTTAAAGATTTAAAGGAAGTAACAGCTGCTTTCTCTCGAGAAAGATTAGCAACGCTGCGAAAAATGGAGTACCTTGAAAACTCCATAAGACATTTGAACCTCCGTTTTCTGAATTTCCCGGTGGTAAAAGATGAACAGTGCTTGGAACACTAAAGAAATACCTGGGAGAATTTTTGGAAATTCCCCAGGAGAAAATTCCCGTGATTAAGAAGATACTACATTTGTCCCAGAAGCAAAGTACATCTAGAATTAATGTTTTGGATAATATGGATAACTTAACGCAATTTTTGGAAGCGTCTGATGTAGAAGTCACTGGAAGAGAGACTCTATTAGTGACTTTAATTGCAGAGGAAGATATAAATGTAATAATGCGTAATTACTATAAGAAATTGAGGGTACCTTTCTGTGGTGGTCTAGTCAGGATTTTTCCTGACTTGGCTAAGGCCACCCAAGTAAGGCGTAAAGCATTTCTTCAGATGAAGCCAGAGGTCATAGCTCTTGGTGCTAGTTTCATTGTAAAGTACCCCTGCAAATGTGTTATTGGCTGGCGTGGGTCAACCTATATTTTCTTTGATATTCCACAATTGAGAGAATTTCTGAGCTCTAAATATCCAATGACAGTTGTAACATCGAATGAAGGTTAAAATGTTAATATATCCTCTTGGTCAACCATGTTCAAGTTCTAATTACCTAATATTGGACTCCTCTGTATTTCTATACGCCCCCCACACTATTACCTCTATTATGTGAAAATGCATTAAGTTTTGATGAGGATTTTGTCTTCTTAAGGAAATATTACTAAGATATGTTTGGTGTTTACCTTTATAAGCTCATTGATAATGCATTTGTATTTCTTACATGACAAGATTTTTGTTATTGTAATTTTGGAAAATTAATAAAGATTAAATAAAAAAAAAAAAGAATAGTTTCCACTATTTTTCCCGGCAGTGAAGTCAGGCTCACTGGCCTATAGTTACCCGAATCGCCTCTGGAGCCCTTTATAAATATTGTGGTTACATTGGCAACCCTCCAGTCTTCAGGTACAATGGATGATTTTAATGATAGGTTACAAATTTTAACTAATAGACCAGAAATTTTATTTTTTAGTTCCTTCAGTACCCTAGGATGCATGTCATCCAGTCCATGTGATTTGTTACTCTTTAGTTTGTCAATCTGGCCTACTACATCTTCTAGGTTCACAGTGATTTGGTTCAGTTCGTCTGACTCATCACCCCTGAAAACCATCTCCGGAACTGGTATCTCCCCAACATCCTCATTAGTAAACAAGGAGCCAAAGAATTCATTTAGTCTTTCTGCAATGGCCTTATCTTCCCTAAGAGCCCCTTTAACCCCTCTGTCATCTAATGGTCCAACCGACTCCCTCACAGGTTTCTTGATTTGGATATATTTTTAAAAGTTTTTATTATGTTTTTGCCTCTATGGCCAACTTCATTTCAAATTCTCTCTTCACCTGTCTTATCAATGTTTTACACTTAACTTGACAATGCTTATGTTTTATCCTATTTTCTTCAGATAGATCCTTCTTCCAATTTTTGAAGGATTTTTTTTGGCTAAAATAGCTTCTTTCACCTCACCTTTTAACCATGATGGTAATCGTTTTGCCTTCTTTCCACCTTTCTTAATGCGTGGAATACATATGGCCTGTGCCTCTAGAATTGTATTTTTAAACAATGTCCATGCCTGTTGAGCACTTTTAACTTTTGCAGCTGCACCTTTCAGTTTTTTTCTAACTATTTTCCTCATTTTATCAAAATTTCTCTTTTGAAATTTTAGTGTTAGTGCTGTCGATTTACTTGATGTCCCCCTTCCAGTTATTAGTTTAAACTTCATCATGTTATGCTCACTATTGCCAAGTGGACCCACCACCGTTACCTCTCTCACCAAATCCTGCATTCCACTAAGAATTAAATCTAAAATAGCTCCCCTCTCTTGTTGGTTCCTGAACCAATTGCTCCATGAAGAGACACTTGTGTTTTGGGTGCAATGCCCCAACCTCACCAATGCTTCTCGATCCCTGAGGTCAATTCTGCTAGCCATTGCTACTCTCAGCCTTGTTATTGGCTTTGCAGAACCAGGAACTTAAATAAATAAATAGATAGATAGATAAATAGATAAATAAATAAATAAAATACTGCTTGGAGGATTAATAGCCACTCTGCTTAGAGGGAGCAACTTTGCGCTCCTTAGAAGATTCTGCAGCAAACCAGCCGAGCCCCCATCCCCTTACATTTACATCACTGTCTGCAGGGCAGGTTCTGAACAAACTAACCCTGAGGTATCTCCTGCTGCCACCTTACAGAGTGTGCTGCCCCATACAATTGCATGGTATGCACACCCGGTAGTGCTGGGCCTGCTCCTTGTACAGGATTAAGGAAATTAAAAGAATAATTTCTCCAGAAAAAAAATATTTGTTTTTCCTGGTAGCAATCTTGAAACGTGTCCTGTAAACAGACATATTTCAAACCTAAACAGGCACTAAATTAGATGCAAACATGAACTGAAGTCAGATGTCTAAGAAAGGAAAACATTAAAAAAAAATTATAAACATAAAATAGATGCCAGCTATGGAGCTAACAGTTGCATATCTATGTCGCCAAGTTCCAAAAAAACTTGTAGTCATCTAAGTTTCTGAAAATCTGACTGTTTTTATACAAAAATTAAACATTATACAGATGCATTTAGATGCACAGCTACATCGCAAAATTTACCTCCATCCACTCTTCACTTATCCATCTCTTAGCAATCATTTCTCTACAACCAAACCTCATAGTGATATAGCAGTTTGAGATGTTTCAATAATGTAACTTACCCCTTACAACTGGCCTGGAGGGAAATGCTGGGATGACTGACATCCTGGGAGGTGGGGTGGCCACTGCAAAATCTGAGAAAAATAAAAATAAATGTTATAAGAATTAGCATTAGAGATGTGAATCGTGTGCCCGATCGTCTTAACGATCAGGTTCGGATGGTGGGAGGGAAAAATCGGATCGTTAGAGATTGTGAATTGGAATCGTTCCGATTCCAATTCACATTGTTAAATTTTTAGTGAGGCCTGAGCAGATAAACAAAACCCCACCGACCCCCCCCCAAAAAATGTTAAATTACCTGATGGTCCAGTGGGGGGGGGTCCCCGGCGCGATCTCCCGCTCTCGGGCCATCGGCGCCATTTTGGCTACCACTGATAAAAAGGCGCCGATGGCCCGAAAAAAACCCCCCACCCCGACCCTTTTCAAATTACCCCTTTGCTTCTCCCACCGTCCCGACCCCCCCAAAAACCTTTTAGATGTACCTGGTGGTCTAGCGGGGGGTCCAGGAGCCATCCCTTCAATCGTGCCGGTGCCGGTGCTGGAGGTTTCAAAATGGCGCCGATCGCCTTTGCCCTTACCTTGTCACAGTGAGCGTCGCTCTGTGGCAAGGTAAGGGCAAAGGCGATCGGCGCCATTTTGAAACCTCCAGCACCGGCACCTTTGAAGGGATGGCTCCTGGACCCCCGCTAGACCACCAGGTACATCTAAAAGGTTTTTGGGGGGGTCGGGAGGGTGGGAGAAGCAAAGGGGTAATTTGAAAAGGGTCGGGGTGGGTTGTTTTTTTCCGGGCCATCGGCACCTTTTTATCAGTGGTAGCCAAAATGGCGCCGATGGCCCAAGAGCGGGAGATCGCGCCAGGGACTTCCCCCCCCCACACTGGACCACCAGGTAATTTAACATTTTGGGGGGGTTCGGGAGGGTGGGGGAGTGTAAGGAATTTGTTTTAAAAGGTCGGGGTGGGTTTAGAGGTTTTGTTGGTGTGCCGGTTTTCCCACCCTCCCCCAAATAATTCCCGTGCCCTATTTAACGATACAATATAAATGCTCCTGACGATAAATCGTGGGCATTTGTATTGTATCGTGTACTCTAATGGTTTAGAACGATTTTAAAATTATCGGACGATAATTTTAATCGTTCAAAAACGATTCACATCCCTAATTAGCATGCTCCTGATTATGTAAACTAGTCCCATTATTGAACTGTATATTCTCTTATCGAGAACCAGCAGTCATGAGTGTCATAATGAAGACAAATGATGATCCTCTGATTTATATTCATACAGTTGGTTTTCTTTTCTAGCCCCTGCAGTAATGCTTAGGAGACAGAATGGATCTGGGCACAGACAGAGGAAGAGACCAACCTCAGAGGGAGGAGGAGTAGAATTAGCGTGGGACACAAGAGATCGATCTTCCAGGCTTTCCAAATACAACTCCTGGGAGGTTTTTGTGCCTATAGCCCTGTACTGTCCACTCTGGAAGACCCATCTGAATCCCCATCTGAAAAGTGTGAGTACCAGGCAATCCCCTCCAATAAAGCAAAGGAGTGGCACAAGATACCATCTATGCACCAGTACAAAGGCACAGAAATACTGCAGCACAGTTCACCCCCAGAGATTGCCTGAATTTGCTTCTGGAGCCATGGAGTAAAGACAAAAATTGTTGTTTAATATTCCAATTGCTGTCTAAACAAAAGCTGTGAAGTTCAACTGCTTCCTGTGGAAGAGTGGCCTGTTTAATCAATTTTCTCGTGTAACTAAAAGTCATTCCTGTATGAGAATCATGCCAGCGAAGTACATCTGCAATTATCTGGCAGTCAGGGACAAGATTTCCGTATATGACACAGAGATGAGTTCCACCTGTGCTCCACTACTCACCCTCTGATACCCTAAACCAGTCAAGGGTTTAGGGTATCAGATTTATTATTCTAAAAGATCTCTATTGGCTCCCAGTACAATTCAGTATACTTCATAAATCTCTTACAATCATCCATAAATATATTTACCATCAGACCCCCCTTGATCTGCTACACCCCCTCAAACTGCACTCAACGGCTAGACCTGTAAGGGATGCCTACAAGGGATCCTTACATGTACCACCTATTAAAGTTGTACAACACTCAAATATCAGAGACCGAACATTCTCCATAACAGGTCCCACCATCTGGAACGCCATGCCTCCGGACCTCTGCCTCCGGACCTCAGGCAGGAACCTTGCCTACCAACTTTTAAAAGGAAATTAAAGACATGGCTGTTCTGCCGAGCCTTCCCCCACACCAACCCAACAGTCTGATTTCAATCTGTTCTAGCAATTATACATATAAACAAGCTCTAAATCATGTACACAAATTACTAAATTACTTCTATAAGAACGTTTAAAAGTTATTATAAATACTGTTCCTTGCCTCCCTCATACTCCATTGTATATTATACCCTCTCTTCGTGCCCTCTCTTATTTCCTACTCCAAGTTAACATGTCCTTGTTATAATGTAACTTTATACTCCTTTCAAATTGTCTCTGGTTAATGGTTGTTTATAGTTTCTGCTTGTTCGATGTAAACCGAGTTGATTTGATTTGTATCAAGAAAGTCGGTATATAAAAGCCTTAAATAAATAAATAAGGGCTTTCCCCGGTATATTGATTACATCTTTGTGTTTTGTAATTTTACTCTGCATGCTTCTTGGCAATCACTATTCACTCATTTTAAAGTTCAGGAAACGGAGAACCAACAAACAGCAAGAAGTCCCAGTCTAACTGGATTAAGGTGTTGGTTTGTAAGATGCAAAATAACTTGTGAGTTATCCATCTAGGCTTTGAACATTGACCTCTAGGTGGCTAAATTAACTGCTAATTGCTGTAAACATTTTCAAATGTTTTCATCTAGCCACCTAACTTCAAAGTTAGGTATAAACCGCTCTGATCATGATGAAGTCAATATTCAAAGGCTCTTAAATGGATAACTTGTCCGTTTTCTGTCTAAATGCCAAATTTGAAATCCTAGGCATGGAAGCCAATTTTTGCAAATGATTGGTGGTGCTGAACTCAACACAAATTACAGCGCCCCCATGAAATAAGAAACAAAACGGAACACAGTGGGGTTGAGAGTAACTCGTATTTAACTGTCCAGAGAGCAGCAGTAATGTGGGCATGAGGAAGGCTCGTGTGGCCAAGCCAAAGCAAAACTAGGGAAAATTCACAATTCCATCATCCATTCTTTTCCCCAATCCCCGCCAATCTCCTCCCTCCTGCTCCTTGCCCCTCAACAGCCCATCCAAAACACCTTATCTTCCCCCACCCGTCACCACCATTCTTTCAACCCCATTTTCTCTCCCGGTCTCCTCCTCCCTCCTGCATGGGCCTATTCTGAATTTTATATTGGGGAAGGGGTTTAATACTTCCCTCCCTCCATCCCCTTAACCTGCTCTGCTCCCCATTTCCCACCAGCCTGTCCTTCTCTGTTCCCCTCCCAGCTCTTCTCCCCATCCCTGCACTGACCAGCAGGTTCCTCCTCACCCCGCTGCCCTCCCTCTGGCAGGCTCAGCCTCACCTTTCATTTTGCGATCCCCTCTGCTCCACAGTCCCCGAGACCAGACACTTTTGTTTTTGCTGGAACCGGCTCCCTCCTTCCCACACCCCCCTGCAGCTCTTCTCCCGGCACTCACAGAGTCCATTCCAGAGCCCGTCCCAGGCCTGCAGGGCCCACATAAGGCCCTCCACCTCCTGCATGTCCTGAGCCCTGGCGGCCCAGCAGTCAGCATCTCCCCGGCGTGTGCTGCCTCCTGCCCTCGCCTTGGGAAGCCCAGAGAGAACAGGGAGTGGTTTTCTCTCTTTTTTTGTGAACAAGGGGAACAGTGTGAACCTAAATCCCCCGCCTCAGTTCAAGCCCCCTCATGATACTGGAGAGGGGGATTTGGAGCCAATGCTATCGCTGCCACCACAACCTCCTCCCCTGCCCCATCCTTTCAGTAAACCTCCAGCGACTGCAGGGCTGGAAGATAAGTGCAGACAGCACCCGCTCCCTCCCCCTTCACCCTGCCCAGAAAGCTTCTCCAAAGTTTGAAGAAACCATTTTACAACATTGGTGTCCATAGTTTGAATCTTTCCTCGCTTTTCACTTGACTTTTTGTTTTTAATTTCCTTTCTGCCTCCTCATTCTTTTCTCCTTTTAAAGCTTACGTTTCTGGTCTTTCTTTCCTTTCTTTCTGAATTCTTATTTTTCCTCTGTTTGTAACCTTCTCTCACCTCCCCCTGCCACTTCCACCTCTCTCCTTACCTCTTCTTGCCTCTTCCCTCGACCATGATCCCCCTCTTTTCTTACAACTCTTCTCTTGATTTACCTCCACTAACAGCCCCCAACTCTCTCTCTCCCTTCACCTAACCACTCACCCCCCCAACTCCTCTTCTTATCACAGCCCATATCCTCTCTCCCAGCTTGTGCCCCTTTTCCCTTCTAACAGCCTATGCCCCTCCCTCCCCTCAGCCCTCTCTGGCCTCACAGCCAGTATCTAACTCCTCTCCCTCTCACCACTTCCATGCCTCCTCCTCCCCCAGCCAGTATCCACTTTTAAACCAACTCCTGGCAGTTCTCTGAGCCCCTCTCTCACCCTTCCTTATAGCTTCTCCATCCCTCTGTACCTCTCACACACCCTTTTCTCAGCAGCCCTCCCCATCTCCACTGCACCTCAGGAAGACTGTCTGTCCTCCACTGCTGCCCTCTCTCATTTCAAAGGACTGCAGGGGGAAGTGGGAGCAGGAGCAAAGAGGCAGAAACACCTCCTTACTGCCCACCCCCCACCAGCCCTGCAACAATGGAGCGCTCAGCTCCCAATCCATAGGCGTGCAGGAGACAATACTGGGGGGTGCTCAAGCACTCACAGAGCTGGCGCCTATGATCCCAGGCACTTGGGATAAATTTTAGCTGCGTAAGACATTATCCAGATAAAATGTAGTCAAATAAAGAAAGAGACGTTTCTGTGGTAGTGTAAACTGCCTCTCTCGTGGGGTAAGAAGACCGTCGCGACCGGTATCGATGTGAATGATATTAAAAATGTAGTCGTCACATTAGGCAACAAATTCTCTGATGTTGCCCACAAGAGAGTACAGTACAAGGCCTTCCTCCCTACTAGGTCTCCCTTAGGAATGGGGTGCGTAGGGATTCGAATTGCTACCACCCACCCAGTGTAGTCTCTTGCCGGAAAAGAGGGGAGGCAAGGATAAATAAGATAATATTGTAAATTTTTATAATTTTATTTAAAAACACGTCTTTAAAGTCATTGTACTATTTCTTAATACTGTTGTGCACATTAAAATAACAATTCTCTTAATAAACTTTAATACATATATTCCCTTTTCTTTTTTCCTACAACAGATTATCAACTAGAAACAAGAAATTACAAAAGAAAATGTTCACGATACCTCTAACTCAATTACTTATTAGATAAATATTAACATTAAATTTCTTCTTTTATATTAACATTAATGTTCCATATATGTTGTTTCTTCTGACTAAAAGAAAATTGATTCTTTGTGTTTCTTTTTCTTTTATAGGTCCAGTATTCTTTCTCCTCTTTGTATTCAGGTAAGTGCAGTTTTATACTTTTGTTAGTCTTTTACGTTCCCTTTGTATTTCGTGTCTTTTGTTTGTTTTTTTTAACTTATTGTTCGTAGTTATTCTCAAATGTGCATGTAAAATAATAAGCTCAGTCCTGGCAATAGTAGCTTTAAGTTCTGCTATTGCACCTATCTGCTTTTCTTCTTCTTTTCGTTGCTGGCCTCTCGTACTTTAGTCTTCTTCTTTTTCCCTGTATGCTGCTTCTTTCTTGAACCTACTAACTCTTATGCTTTAAATAAACCAATAACAAATACTCCCTGCAACCGCTCCAGTTCTTCCGTGTACTAGTCAGTGTGTTCCCTTCATGTAAGTGTCTTTGAAAACTTGTTACTGAATATCTAACTCAATTAAATTAAAAGATAATTAAAACCATCCTATCTTTCTTTTTATATGAAAAAACAGTTCACTCTTTACTAAAACAATCGATACTGTCACGCAATCATACACTCTTTCTTCTTTATACTCAAATACTTTTAACTTTTCTTCAAATTCTATATAAAATTCTGTTTCTTCATATACTATGTAGTTGTAGACAGATAGGAGTCTCTAATTTCTTTATAGAGACAGCATTTTATATACTGTTCTCATATATATCAGACTCATCTTATCTGATATTGATGTAGTTGATGTTATTCATAGCTTTCTCAGCAAAGGGCGTCTCTTCTGTGTGATCTCACACCGGTCTATAGTGCTTTGCTATGAATTCTCATTTCTTGTCCTTCTCTATTAATAGGAGTCACAAGCATACATAATTTAATATTGCTAATATAATTGCTGTTTTAATACACGGTTCAGCAACATTTATGAATTTAACTTTGCTGCTTCTCTTCTTACCTTGTCAGGAACCTTATAATCATTCACCCTCTCATACACTCATATACTATTGTGAATGTTCTTTCATTTACTTTTTAATGTTCATAATTTTTTATAGGCCTCCAAGTCAGAGTGCATTGACAGCACTTCTGATACTTTAGACTTCAGACTCTAAACTGTTTCATTCTTTAACTGTCTCTTTCTTTTCCTTAGATTCCTAGATCATTTCTCCTGCTGATGTCATTCCTTTAAATAGTACCCTACCCTACTCATTAGATATATTATCTTATTTATCCTTGCCGGCAAGAGACTACACTGGGTGGGTGGTAGCAATTCGAATCCCTACGCACCCCATTCCTAAGGGAGACCTAGTAGGGAGGAAGGCCTTGTATTGTACTCTCTTGTGGGCAACATCAGAGAATTTGCTGCCTAATTTGACGACTACATTTTTAATATCATTCACATCAATACCGGTCACGACGGTCTTCTTATCCCACGAGAGAGGTGGTTTACAATAGCTTATGCTACCAGTCTTTCTGTCAAGGTAATGACTGGCCCCACGGCCTCCGGTGGCATTCACCAGTTAGGAATGGCGGCCAATGCCGTAAGAATGAGGTTGATTTGGGGGTGGGAGAGGGGTTGCCATGCCAAGTTAGAACCTGATAACTGCCGAGGTAGGGTGCCAACCCACCTCCTTGGGCTTTTCCGCTCTATGCTTTTTACAACATTTCGCGGGCCGGGGGAGGGGGCGGAGTCAAGTTGCAGGTTTGTCAGCCCAATTTTGAAATGGAGGGCCATGGCTGTCAGCCTGGACTTTTTTCTTTTTAATGTATCGGCAACTAAGCATCTGTATTCTTTGAATATAGCTGCAGAAGCTTAAAGTTATCTGGGTACTTCTAGCCAGATAATTTTAAACCTATCCAGTAGGGATGTGAATCATTTTTTGACGATTTAAAATATCGTCCGATATATTTTAAATCGTCAAAAATCGTTAAGAGGCGATATTTAATAGGAATTCCTCCGATTTATCGTCAAAAATCGTAAATCGGGGGAAGGGGGAGGGCGGGAAAACCGGCACACTAAAACATCCCTAAAACCCACCCCGACCCTTTAAAATAAATCCCCCACCCTCCCGAACCCCCCCAAAATGTCTTAAATTACCTGGGGTCCAGTGGGGGGGTCCCGTTGTGATCTTCCACTCTCGGGTGTCGGGCGCGTTGATAGAAAATGGCGCCGGCGCTACCTTGCCCTGTCATATGACAGTCTAACACTGCCAATCCACAAAAAGTGGGGGTAACCCATATACCAAATTAATCAAACAACCCGCACACAAGCAATCTTTTATCATTTATTTTATGTGTTTTTTGCGATTGCTTTTTATTTCACCCCAGTGTCACATCTTAACTCAATCTTTAATATAAAAAAACTTTTTTGAAAATTATTTCAATTTATGTAAAAAATATTTAAAGGGTGTCTAGTGATGCCATTTTTTGTTGGAGGAAAACGGAGTGAGCAGCGCCTGGGCGAGCTCGTTAAGGATTCCGAAAACACAACACTATTAAACCGTTTTGGATACAATTTGAGTGGCTTCCCCTGAAGAAGATTCATCGAAACCAGGCCTTGTTGGGGCAAGCGCCACTGAAAAGATCCGTTCCAAGGACTTTGAGTGCTAAACAAACGCAAGTTAAGTAATTCTCTGATCTCTAACGACTGGTGACCTGAATCCCTCGTCTTATACACAGTGTTTTATATCTAGGTCTTTCAAAGTCTTTCAAAAATTGAAAAACATCAATAATCAAAAGATATACAACATTAACAAGGTTAGATAAAATCAATTTTAAGAAAGATAAAGAAAAAACATAATAAAGATATTTTTAATAAAAACTAATTTATTAAAAAGTTTAAGCGGTGGAAGGTGGTGCTTATGATTATATCACAAAAAATGAGCGAAACACCTGGGTCTGGTGCTCTTGAATTATATGAAGCATCACCCTTTAAATATTTTTTACATAAATTGAAATAATTTTCAAAAATGTTTTTTTATATTAAAGATCGAGTTAAGATGTGACACTGGGGTGAAATAAAAAGCAATCACATAAAATAAATGATAAAAGATTGCTTGTGTGCGGGTTGTTTGATTAATTTAATCTGTCATATGACAGGGCAAAGGTAGCGCCGGCGCCATTTTGGTTCCTGTTCCCCGACGTCACGAGCATAGGAGATCGCTCCCGGACCCTCGCTGGACCCGCAGGGACTTTTGGCCAGCTTGGGGGGCCTCCTGACCCCCACAAGACTTGCCAAAAGTCCAGCGGGGGTCCGGGAACGACCTCCTGCACTCAAATCGTGTTGCCGTATGGCCGGCGCCATTTTGCTGTACGGCATTATGGCCATATGGCCGGCGCCATTTTGCTTTGCTTTGCAAAATGGCGCCGGCCATATGGCCATATTGCCGTACAGCAAAATGGCGCCGGCCGTACGGCAACACGATTTGAGTGCAGGAGGTCGTTCCCGGACCCCCGCTGGACTTTTGGCAAGTCTTGTGGGGGTCAGGAGGCCCCCCCCCAAGCTGGCCAAAAGTCCCTGGGGGTCCAGCGGGGGTCCGGGAGCGATCTCCTATGCTCGTGACGTCGAGGAACAGGAACCAAAATGGCGCCGGCGCTACCTTTGCCCTGTCATATGACAGGGCAAAGGTAGCGCCGGCGCCATTTTCTATCAACGCGCCCAACGCCCGAGAGTGGAAGATCACAACGGGACCCCCCCACTGGACCCCAGGTAATTTAAGACATTTGGGGGGGGTTCGGGAGGGTGGGGGATTTATTTTAAAGGGTCGGGGTGGGTTTTAGGGATGTTTTAGTGTGCCGTTTTTCCCGCCCTCCCCCGATTTACAGGATATTTATAAAAACAAAACAAATCGATCGTTAAGACGATCGATCACATGATACACATCTCTACTATCCAGTGATATTCAAAGTTGGTTAGATAATTGTATTTGGAGATATTCTGCAGGATCTTTATCCCACTGAATATCCATGATAAACTTATCCAGCTAAGTCAGCTGGATAAGTTTATCTGTTTCTCCATTTTTGAAAACTTGGCTCCCTCTTTGGAAATAGTGGCTTAATCCTGCAACAGGCCAGCTAGAACTTCTCAATCTCAATGAACACCAAATTTTCCTTCATTTCTGTGTTGAAGAATCCTCATCATTTTACCACAGAACATAACTAAAAACATATACACTTTGTGGTCCATATTCAGCAAAGCAGGCAGCGACAAGTTACCTAAAGTCACCTGAGTACCTGAACCCAAACTATTCATTGATACTAACCGGGTACGTCTGTCACCGACTATACTCTGCTAAAGTTACTTTAGCTCAGTTATTTCCTCGACCAGAATGACTCACCTAAATGTATCTGGATAGCGCTGAATATTGATGCTACCTAGCTAAATTTATTTATTTGAAAACATTTAATACCCACCCTTCCTATGTTCAGAGAGAGGTACAATAAGATCATAGACAATTAGAGCTTGGTATAGTGATGATATATACAGTTAGATGGGCAGGCTGAGACAGGACAATGCAAAGTTCAGAGGTAGGGGGATAGCATCATTCTTTGGGATAGAGCAGGACACACCCCTAGAATGCCCCCTCCCTCTTTATAACCGGATAAATTTTACCCAGGTAAAATGTTACCATGGTAAAACGTTGCCCGTCAGTGGGGCGGGAAATTGAAATCTCTGGATTTGTGTGGGTAACTCAAACGCTAACCAGACACAGCTGTTTAAATATCAACTTCTTATTTATATAATGAGGTAGGACTGAGAACAATACATTGCTTTATGTCTCCAACTGGAGACCTAAACCTTGGCAACACTCCGTGGGATAGAACACCAACCAACTCATCTGAGAAAAAGTGACATTTTCCCCCACTAATTCATTCATTACGCATGTGCAACACACTGAATGAGAATGCAGATCTGCATGACAGTGCGACCAGCGACTAAACCAACTAGAGCAGACCAAAGGGATCACACTGTTGTGTCCGTCAGTCTCAGACGGCTTCGACTTCTGTGCCTCACCTTTCTTCCTTCTCTCTCCTCAAGCCTTGGGAAGATGGCTGCTGCCGCGTCTTCATGCCGCTCTCTCCGGCGTCCCCGGAAGGCAACGGCGACTGTGTTCGCCATGGATTTCCTGAGGGTCTCCTAGGGTGCGCGCGCGCATGCCACCCACATCTTTATCCACGTCATGGCGGGAACCTCGGGAATGTCCCCCTCGAGTGACGTCACACCATCCAGGTATTTAGCCTGCCCTTCGTTTGCTAAAAAACTGAGGGGGTCATTTATCAAAATGCGATAAGGCGTTTTCGCATGCGTTAATAGCTTATCGCATGCGAAAAGCCCCATTAACGCATGTGATAGGCCTTTAACGCATGCGAAAACGTGTTTAACGCATGCGATCGCACCATATCGTATGGTGCGATGCAAATTCAGAAAATAGGAGGAGTTAGGGGCGGAGAGTGGGCTGGGCTGGGCTGTCTGCGAAGAGCTATCACACAACCGTAACGCCGATTTTAACTACACCTCTTTGGATTGCGTTAGGCTGTGCGATAGCTGCCGTGACCGTGCGGTAAGGTTTCATCGCCATTTGCAATGTCTCCCGTAAGCCCTATTTCAGGTGAATTGACGGGTCCAGAGCAGGGGGGAGGGAGAGAGAGAGAGAGAGAGAGAGAGAGAGACTGGCCATAATGTCATGGCCCATAGGTAGGTATTTGTATCCCTATGGTAGGCCCACCTAGGCAATGTTCTCTCAACCTAGCGTGATGTTCCCTCAAGCTAGGTTGAGAACACCTTGCTCAAATCTCATCTTGGAGTGAGTTTCCTCACTCCGAAGGCCAGCAAATCTTCACAAGAGACCACTGTTCTGTTCGTAGGTGTCACATAGAATGTCAAGGTGGCCCCTAACCCCCTACACTCTTACCTAAATCCCACCTCGAGTTACTAGGTGGGCCTACCATAGGGATACAAATACCTACCTATGGGCCATGACATTATAGCCAGTCTCTCTCTCTCTCTCAGACCATTAACAATGGTCCCCTGGTGGTTGAATGAAGGAAATACAACTGGTCTGGCACTTATTGCAGAATCTGAAAATGGTATCACAATTTGCGCTAACTTAGCTCTTCGCACAGGTAATTAGCGCAAATTGCAATAAATGCTATATTAGCATAAAACACACCCCTTTTGCTATCGCATGAGGTACTTACCGCATTTTGATAAATCCACCCCTGAGTTAGCAAGGACTGGAAAGCCTCTGGTCTAAGCTGCTCTGCCGCTTCCTTGCTGCCGCTGGAAGCTCTCTCTGCCCTTCGGGGTCATTCATCTCTAACCTGGGCACCCACTCCTCGGGGGCCCTTGCTTTATTTCAGGTACCTATCTGGGATACCGGGTACTTGCTCCTCGAGGACCTGCTCTCCATGCCTTGGTGCCTACATTTCAACTACTTCTGCCTGCCAGGATATCCATCGCTACAGCTATCTACTTCAGTGAATAATCTAACCTTGTCAGTCTGTCTCACCTTCAGCTCAGCACTGGGAGCCTGCATCTGGGACTTCCTCTACTACCCTGCGCTGTCTGCCTTTTACCCAAGTGTGGGACTGGTCTTCCCTGCTGAGGACTCCTTCTACTGGGTTACCTCACTACTGCCACCTCCTGGGCAGTACCATCAGGCTGTATAATAAATACCAATTCTCTGTGTCTGCGTGTATAGAGTCTAGCCTAGTACTGCCGCGGTTCCCCATGGGGCTTCTCCCCATGGGAGTGGCCATCGCCGCAGTACCCAAGAATCCATTCCAACACCTCAAAACCATAACACACACACAGCAACAAAACCACCAGAGACAGTGCAGCATAGTCTGAGCCCTGTGCATGGTCACTGATTATATATATATATATATATATATAATCTTTCCCTTTTTATTCTCCCTCTCAGCACCAGCTGACACCCGGCAGGCTGAGTCATACTTTCTCAGGGCTGGTGAAAACTAATCATGCCAGTGATTACCCAGTTTGGCTGCTCAGCCCTGGTCAATTTCAAAAGGGATGAGCATGTCCCCTAGCTTTTAAGGTTAGGCAGCTAGACCCTTCGAAAAATATCCCCTCTGTTCCTATTGGAATACCTTTTGCTTAAGTTCTTATATCTGAAAACTTGGAGAGGATTTCACTTGAAAATTATAGGGGGAATATAAATGAAATGCAATTAATAACCACTGTTCTTATTTATGTAAAGTGGATCAGCAAAGATAACCAGGCTGGGCAGCTGGGAGACAAGCATACAGGAAGAGTGAAATGACTGCAAGCGTCTCAGAACCACAGCACATCACCAGCTACTTATTTTCATTCGAGTGTATTTGTATTTTCAGAAACCAAGAGTGTGGAAAAGAAATGACATGATCAGGTTTCAATGGCGACAGGGAAGTTTGACAAGAAACTATTGGGAGCTACTTCCAGAGTCACATTAACATGTTAGGGGATGGAGGGATGCTATTCCTTTATAGTAAGGGAAATTCTGCTCATGTTCTAAAAAGGATATTTTTATTTGACTTTCTCTTGCCAGCACAGTATTTGATTTAAGGTATTTCAACTGTCAGATGGTTTGCATCGAAAGCACTGGAATACAGTTACTGCATTTTCAGCGCAATAGTTTTAAATTCTGAACCGATGTTGTTACAGTTAGCTTAAGACATCCTCTCTGTGTAACTGGAGTTATGACAGCATGCAAATATCCTACTCCCTTCCTCATTCAGGCAGAGAGTCCTTCCTCTAACCAAAAACTGGCAAAGGTTTTGACATCGTGGCTACCATTGGGATGTCTACTCATTTTTAGTTAACTCTAAGCCATGAGAAACCATGCATCCTGCTTTTGCTCCATTAAATCAGGATTTTTTTTTCTGCTCTATCATTGTCATTTATTCAGTACCTGGAATGTGTTGGAAATTTCAGTCCTTGATTATTAAACAAATATTCTTTATGAGAATGTGCCCGCTTTGAAGTCCAAATCTGTCCTGGTGACTCCAATGCCAATCAGCTTTTCAAAATAGCCACAATGAATATGCATTAGATAAATTTGCAGATAAAGGATCTGCAATATATGCACATTTATCTTATGCATATTCATTGTGGATATCCTGAAAACACAGCTGGCTGAGGTGTCACCAGGACAGGTTTGGGAAGCCTGGTCTTAGGTATTAATGCTGGATCATATATGGAGTGGACAATGTCATTTTCAAGCTGTCCTTAAAATAATTTTCTTATAGGTGACGTGTTTAAACAATTATTTATATTCAATCTGCTTAAGTTATGAGACTTTTGAGAAAGCACACAGGGGCCAATATACTCAAAGATGATATGTTACCTTAGGTGTGAAAACTTATTTTTCACATTAAACTGCAATCACCAAAATCACTAAAGCATGAAAGTCCTGCTTAAGATGTGAAATAATGGAAATGATTTCACTTTTGTGAAGTTTTCATGCCTTAATATCATTTCCATTGAAATGAATTAGAAAATGCATTCAAATGAATGGAAATATATTTAAAATGATACATTTTTTGTCCAATTAGATATTCATAATTATTTATAAAACTACAATATAGCTGGAAGGGGAAACAATGCCTTTTGTTCATGCTTTTGTGATCACCAGCTGAAAGTTAGCAATAGAAATGCATGAAAAGCAGAAAGGTGGCCAGTAACCCATTACTCATCCTCTGCCTAGAGCATTAGCAGGATAATTACTAGACCCACAACACCCTAGTTTCTCCTGCCAGCAACCCTGTAGGCCAATCGCGGAACTGCAGCATCTCTGGTCCTTCTGATGGTAGCCACAGTCCTCCTGCCATCATCCCAGCAGGTAGATTTGCCCACTCATAGCACCAGAAACACAGGCTTCCGCATGCACACGCTGCCCCAGCACAGCATAGGTACAGCCCAGCCAGCAGCACCGCAAGCATCCCTTTCCCACTACACACAGGACTCACACAGCCTCACCACAGCACAGTTACAGCACAGGCAGTAGCAGTACAAGCTTCCCCACCGCAGAACAGATACATCATAAGATGCAGACGTCAAGCTTCCTTCACACACGGCCCCATCACAGATTTTTGTGATGTGGATACCAGTCCACTGGGAACTGGATCAGACCGCTAACTCATTAATCAGAAGTTGCCAAGCATTTTTCAGATGGTGATAAATTTTGATCCCTAAGGTATAAATTATTCTTAATCTTTTCCATGCATCTGCTTCAGATACTGTCTTTTCTCCTTACAGTAACTGAATGTGTAGAAAAGTGTTTTTAACCAGTAAACTGAACTCACAGATCAGTCACGCACAGGTAACCAGGAAAACTCACTTTATAATACTTTCATCTCCAAACATTTTGACATAGTAACGTAGCAATGTCAGAAGAAAAGGAGCAAATGGTCCAAAAATATTGTTTGATGTAAGAAGTTATCAGTTAAAGACTGTCATACTCTGGTGAATCAATATTGTTAGAATTTTCATGACATATCATAAAACAATTTAAAATAAGAATGCATGGTCTACATAAGGATTTTGTCCAGCAAATACTATACCAACAGTACTCAACTTCTGCCATAAAAAGTCCTATGTACTAATCAGTATTGAAGCCATCATGGTAACATGAGTTACCTGCCAATTTTAATGCCAGTGGTACATTGGATTTAATTGCCTGATACACTGTACTAAACTAATAAGTTGCAGAATGAAGCAGCATTAAATTTGCCATGTTAAAGACAGCACATCTCTGCTAATGCTGCTGAGTTTGGCAGCTCAAGCTTCCTGCAGTAATCATCCCAAAATGAAAGGTTCAGCTAGCCTGGAAGCCTACCCAACTTCTTAACCCCTACACTTAAAGAAATGGTCTCTATGGCTCTCCTGCTACCCAGCCTCCAGGATCTGCCGGCCAAGTGGCATCATTTTGATTTTGGTGCCATGTGCGGCAGGAAAGAAACTGGCTCCCTCCTGCTGAGGAGGATTTGCAATACTTTGGGAGTGAGCTTGGTCTGGAGGGTGTGGGAAGTGGGTCGTAAGGAGAGCCCCGATGCCATTATCAGCTTGGGTTGGAGGTGGAGGAGTGTCAGTAGGCCCAGAGACTGTTATCAGCTTGAGGAGATGGGTTATTTTTTGGGAGGGCCTGAAGGCCACTGTCACCTTGCAGGGAGTCTGTAAGGTTATTGTCAACTTAGTAAGAGGGATGTCGGGACCACTTAGAGACCATTTTATGTTTGGGGGGAGGTGTTTTAGGCTCCATTGGCCAAGTTAACATGGCCTACTAAGGCCGCTAAAGTTAACTAGACCATCTGAGGTGTAGTTAACTTTTGCAGCATTAGTAAATTGCAGGGATGTGAATCGTTTTTGAACGATTAAAATTATCGTCAGATAATTTTAAAATCATCCAAAATCGTTAGCGTGCACGATACAATACAAATGCCCACGATTTATCGTCAAGGGCATTTGTATTGTATCGTTAAATAGGGGGTGGGAAAACCGGCACACCAAAAAAAACCCTATCACCCACCCCGAACCTTTAAAACAAACCCCCACCCTCCCGAACCCCCCCAAAATGTTTTAAATGACCTGGGGTCCCGGCGCGATGATCCCGGCGTGATGTCCCTCTCTCTGCCCACGGCTGCTGTGAAGAGAAATGGCGCCGGTGGCCCTTTGCCCTTATGTGACAGGGCAAAGGTAGCGCCGGCGCCATTTTGATTCCTAGCTCCCGACGTCACGCGTCCAGGAGATCGCTCCCGGACCCCCGCTGGACCCCCAGGGACTTTTGGCCAGCTTGGGGGGGGCCTCCTGACCCCCACAAGACTTGCCAAAAGTCCAGCGGGGTCCGGGAACGACCCCCTAAACTCGAATCGTTTTGCCATACGGCAAAACGATTCGAGTTTAGGAGGTCGTTCCCGGACCCCCGCTGGACTTTTGGCAAGTCTTGTGGGGGTCAGGAGGCCCCCCAAGCTGGCCAAAAGTCCCTGGGGGTCCAGCGGGGGTCCGGGAGCGATCTCCTACGCTCCTGACGTCGGGGGACAAAAAAACAAAATGGCGCCGGTGCTACCTTTGCCCTGCTGTCATATGACAGGGCAAAGGTAGCGCTGGTGCCATTTCTACAACGCACCGGAGGTCCGAGAGTAAAAGATCACACCGGGACCCTCCCTCTGGACCCCAGGTAATTTAAGGCATTTTGGGGGGGTTCGGGTGGGGGATTTATTTTAAAGGGTCGGGTGGGTTTTAGGGATGTTTTAGTGTGCCGGTTTTCCCGCCCTCCCCCGATTTACGATTTACACGATATTTTAAAAAACAAAACCGCGACGATAAGATTCCCTCCCCGCCCCCAGCCGAAATCGATCGTTAAGACGATCGATCACACGATTCACATCTCTAGTAAATTGTATAAATCCTCTTAGATACTGTTGACCCCACAACCAGTCAGCTTTTCAGGATATCCATATGCATAAGATAAATTTGCATATACTGGGTTTACAATGCATGCAAATTTATCTCATGCATATTCATTGTGAATATCCTTGAAAACTCAACTGGCTGAGGTGTCACGAGGACATGGTTGGGAAGCCCTGTTTTAAGTATTAATGCTGGATAATCTTTTTATCAAGAAAGATAAAAATAAGTTGAAAATGGTTTCCAAACCAGCATCTACCACAAGACAAATTAATGAAATAATTTGTTGTTATATCAGAGTTGTCATCCCACATGATTCAAACAGAATTCTCCAGTTGGGCAGTTTTTTTAGACTATGCTGGCTGTGTTCACAAGAAGCTGAATATAAGATACAACCTAAATGGATTGCCCATCGTTTTTCAGCTGAGGCTATCCTTATGGTCATGTGAGTGATGCATACCATAGACTGTTATAAGCAAATCGGGAAGTGCTGATGCAACAATGGCACAAGGAATCTGCTGACCGGCAGACTTTTGTGCCCTTTTCTCCGAGAATGGGAAGGTAAAGCGTTCTGTGCATGTAAATCTGTTACAAAGGGCAAGAAAGCAAACGTCAGCAATAGCTGCAAAATTTCACCAGCTAAAAGCAGGAGGGTGCCCAGTCATCTCACCCAGTGCAAGAATATGGCCCACATGCCAGCCTTCATCAGGTGGCTCTCACCATTTACCCTGTGGTCATTTTTAAGTCTGCCAAGTCATTTATTTATTTATTTATTTAAACATTTTTCTATACCGTCATATGGTGGGGACCGTCACAACAGTTTACATTAAGGCACATAAAAATAATGCTAAAGTATTTTAAGTTACATAGGTGCCGTTAGGATCGGTAACATAGTTTGAAATAATATTAATAGGTAAGTGTAATAAATCAATGTCCAATTCACCTTGTATTGGTTTAGGCTGCGATATTACCTTTATCATTGTACTTTTACCTTTTACTGCTGAGCTTAAAAATGAAACTTAAGCTAAATAAAATCATACACATATAGATGTTGGTTATGTGTTTGTTGTTCACCTGTTTGTTTGTACCTGCTTTCAGAAAAAAAACACAAAATATAAAACACAAAGAGTACAGAATTTTGACTGATTTAATTTCTAACCTTTGTTTTCTTGTCTTTGCTTTCTATTGAGTTGGCAGCAATAACAATGAATATATGATTATATAAATCCGTTTGAAAACCTATAGATGAGCATATTAAACATTTTATTTCAGCTCCGAAAAAAAGTGATTTCTTTCGGTGATTTGTAAATTGCAATACTGAAAAGCCGGATAAATTCCTACCTTGTGACTGGAGTAGGACTGTCAGCAGTGTTAGCATCTTTACTGCTACCTGCACCCCTCGGCCTTCTCCCATCTTGCCTGGGGTTTGGTAGTAAACTCTCTCTCAACGAGGAAGGCCTTTTAATAGGAAAGAAGTTGGCCACCGTTCCACGTTTCCTCACACAGCTTCCCTGGTGAGGTGGGGCTTTGGGAATCTGAGTTTCCTTCTGCAGGTGCACACGGAAAGAGGATGGCTCTGTCCTTAATTATTCCAAGTTCTGGGGCACCGGCAGTTTTGGCAGGGGAAGAACGTCTTTCAGTGCGATGATTTGAGGAAACAAATGAATCTCATTCTCCCCTAATCAGTCCCAGGTCTTCCAAGAAATCTCCAAAAAAATGACATTGGGTCTAATTTACTAAAATTGTATTTCTATTCTGTTCCTATAAGAAACAAGTTTAAACCCAAATAAGCAAAACTAGGAGGAATCAACTCACTGCATATGCAGTCTTATTTTCTGATGTATTCTTCAGTGGCATTATGAAATGTGGACAATAAGAATAAGTTTGGTACTGCAAGGTTGTGAATTAAAAGCATCCTAAATTTGGTGACGGGAGAAAGGGAGCTCAGACATTTCCAAGAACTGCAGCACAACAATCTCCACAGACCCAGGCTGAGGACTATGAGACCAGGTGAAAACGCCACAGCAATGAATAAATCTCACATGGGAGGGAAATACAATGAAAACCCATTTGCTTTTGGCAATTCACGAGAAAAAGACCCAGTTCGTGACAGTTTGGCTGGACAGTTTGGCTGGACAGCTTCTAGCTCCAAATTTGCCCAAACAGAAGGAGAGTTTAAGAAGGAAGTTGAGCCTTCCTGCTTCCCCACTGCTAAACTGGTGCCAAAGCAAGAAGTCTTGCAACACATTTCCATGAATACAAGAATATTAAAGCTGATAACACAGGGAGGCAAGACATGCTCGGGCTCCAGTTCCCTCTCCCTCCAAAAATACACCACACTTTTAATGGCTTTGTAAAAGGCCACAGTTTATTGAATTACCCGAGCCCGAACAACATATAACACATATATAACTTTAACATTCCAAACAATCACCCACCCCCGTTATTCCCCCTTTTAAATCCCCGCCTCTTCCTCTACCCACCTCCATCCAGTGGTAAAGATGTCGTTTTTACCCTCCCTCTTTGCTCGCCCCAGCGATGGCAAGCTTTGGCCGTGAGCCTCAGCCCCCCCAAGCTCTTTGGCCCTCTCGAGCAGCAGCCCCCCCAACTCTCCGAGACACCCTCCCCCCCCCCCCCATTCCAATTAACCTTGCATCTTCCCCCATTACAGCATGGGCTCGGGTTTCCGCCAACAAGGACATGTCCTCCTTATGTCCTTGTGCCCCCACTGCGGCATTTACAATCTTAAATTTTCCTTCTCGAGCCCCCCTTGCAGGGTAAGATTGAAAAGATCCATACCAATCTCCGATAGATGGACCTCATCCCCACAGAATAACCCGGCCTCAACTCCTCTGGACCACTCATGCTGTACACTAAAAACCCCCTCCCAAAACATCCAACGCCCCATTTGTTTATTCATCCTTACCACTCCCCGGGTCCACAAAGCCTGATCCTTGCAGCTTAACCGCACGATCATATCAGAGCAGCCTAATCTGATATTCGGCCATCTGATCATAATTTGTGCTAAGTCTTTTTTCATGCATGTTAATAAATCCAGGCAAGTTTTTGTCCCGATATCATTACCCGCAAAGTCAATTAACAAGATGTGAGGCACCCCCCACATAGCTATGCACTCCTGCAAGAAGGGCAAGAGGGCATCCCACACCATGCCCTTTTTGCTGAACCAAGCCAATGTCCATTTCTGTTTCTCCAGCTGCTCCCCATAAGGCTTCCTCATTGCCGTCGCTGTGCTCGATGGATGAACGAGTGGCCCACAATCCAGGCACATCCCTATCACTGGCCAAACCCCTTTTTGCACTGCAACATAAGGACAAACAATTAGTGCCCATCTCTCTTCCCTCCCCTTCCCCCACCCACGCCTCAACCAGCACTGCCCCTCTAGCTGCGCACATACGACCTGAACGCCTGTGACTTCCATCTCCTTATCCCCTTGATCCCCTCCACCGGGATACCGCCTTCCGCCACCGAAGTGGCCGCCCCGATTCGAAAGGAATGCGAACTAAAATCCTTTATCTCCCATCCTATCCTCCCCACAACCATAAGCAGCACTCTATTGAATTGAAATCTTGTTAGGGGTGATCTATTTTCATGCACTGACAAAGGGCTGGAAACAGCCGGCCTCCATCTCCCATACTCCTGCAATGTCCTTACAGGGCATACCCTGTAAGGACATTGCAGCCGGACTAGCAGCCGTGAAAAGTAAGCTAGAGTGCCCCCACCCTTACTGATCAGTCTTTGACTTCTGTAAAAACAATGTCACCGGTACCCTGCCTACATGTACCTGCTCCACCCGCAACTCTATTTCTCCCAGCATGTTCCTCAATTTGGCCACCAACTAGCTTATTCCCTGAGCTCCGAAAAAGGCCAGCGAGAAAGCCACCCTGAATAACAACACCTCATAACTGGACTAACAAACTGCCCGCAATTGCGCTGTGAGTTGCAGCAAGTCCCCATAACATATCTGTTTCCTCCTATCCCCCACATGCCCCATACCCCTCTCCTCCACCCACCTAATACCCGCTTTACCACAAAACCGGTTAACGGATTACCCCAGCCCCTCAACTTCTGAAAAAATGAAAAACCCGCTACTTGAGCCCTAACCGGTGTTACAGCCAAACCCTGCTGTTTTGCCCACAAAATAAACTGTACCACCCTCCCATCCGACACTGGCCCTCCCCTCCAGACCACTCCCTGCAGGAAACTGGCTACAGCTCTGTATCCCGAAGTATAAGCCGCCCAAGTGGCTGGCGCCACCGATTGCCAAATCAATCGCCATTCTTCGTCCTCCCTAGGTTCCATAAGCCAGTGGTCCCCAACCCTATCCTGGGGCCCACCAGCCAGTCGGGTTTTCAGGATATCCACAATGAATATGCATGAGAGAAAATGTGCATGCACTGCCTCCATAACATGTAAATTTTCTCTCGTGCATATTCATTGTGGATATCCTGAAAACCCGACTGGCTGGTGGGCCCCCAGTACAGGGTTGGGGACCACTGCCATAAGCTCTCTGGAAATGCTTCAGCCGCAGACTTCACCTGAGAGCCACTTCTTGAAATACCTTCCATTAAAAATGAGAAAGAGCATCAGCTATCAAATTGTGCACACCTGGTACATGTCTGGCCCGACTGTTCACATTCCCTTCCAAACACCTAACCACCAATTCCCTCAACAACGCCGAGACTTTTGAACAATGAGCCGATAACCTATTAATGACCTGCACCACCCCCAAGTTATCACATCAAAAGACTACTCTCTTATTTTGCAACTGTGCTCCCCAAATTGCCATGGCTACTACCATGGGAAATAACCAAGAAATGTTGAGATTACTTACCTGATAATCTCCTTTTCCTTAGTGTATGCAGATGGACTCAAAACAAATGGGTATTGTGTGCTCGTGCTAGCAGTTGGAGACGGATCTGATGTCAGCATGGGTACATATACCCCCACAGGAAGTGTAGCTATTCAGTAATCTTCCTAGCAAAAGCTTTATGGATATATGTGTGACTGACCGATCGATTAATCAGCAGGATTACCCTGACCAATTGATGGTAGCTGGAGACCGCCAGAGTTCTCAACCGGAAGGCGTCGACACCCGGCAGGGTGGAAGCCCTATTATAAGCAAAACAAAGCTTACCGTGAGTCAGCGAATCCCCATGTATACCGGCAGCCGGGCGGGATGCTGAGTCCATCTGCATACACTAAGGAAAAGGAGATTATCAGGTAAGTAATCTCAACATTTCCTAGCGTGTAGCAGATGGACTCAAAACAAATGGGATATACAAAAGCTACTCCCGGACTGGGCGGGAGGCTGCCCGAGGACCGTGTAGGATTGCCCTCGCAAATGCTGTGTCCTCCCTGGCCTGGACATTCAGACGGTAGAATCTGGAGAAGGTATGGAGGGAGGACCACGTTGCCGCTTTACAGATCTCTGCAGGCGACAGCAGCTTGGCTTCTGCCCAAGAGGCTGATTGTGCTCTGGTAGAGTGAGCCTTGACCTGTAGAGGTGGTGGTTTTCTTGCCTCTACGTAGGCTGCCTTGATAACTTCTTTAATCCAGTGGGCGATGGTCGGCCGTGAGGCCGCTTCCCCTTGCTTCTTCCCGCTGTGCAGGACGAACAGGTGGTCCGTCTTTCGTACTGCTTCTGACATTTCCAGGTATCTGGACAGCAGTCTGCCGATGTCAAGATGACGTAGCATTCGACCTTCTTCCGATTTCTTCAAACCTTCTGTGGTAGGCAAGGATATGGTTTGGTTGAGGTGAAAGTGTGAAACCACCTTGGGTAAAAAGGATGGAACTGTGTGAAGATGGATAGCCTCTGGAGTGATTCTGAGAAATGGATCACGACAGGATAGTGCTTGTAGCTCTGAGATGAGGCGTGCTGAACACACAGCCAGCAATAACACCATCTTCAAGGTTAACAAACGGAGAGACAGGCCTCGAAGGGGCCTGAAGGCTGATCCCGCTAGAAATTTCAATACTAGGTTGAGGTTCCACAAGGGCACTGGCCACTTCAGTGGCGGGCGAATGTGTTTAATGCCTTTCAGGAAGTGTGAAACGTCTGGGTGCTTGGCAATGGATTTGCCGTCATGTCTGGGACCGTAGCAAGACAACGCTGCTACCTGTACCTTGATGGAGCTGAGGGACAGACCCTTCTGAAGTCCATCTTGTAGGAAGTCCAAGATGAGAGGAATCTTAGCGGCATGTGAATTGGTGCTGTGAGAGTCGCACCAAGCTTCAAAAACTCTCCAGATCCTGATATATGTTAGTGATGTGGAGAATTTGCGTGCTCGGAGGAGTGTATCTATAA
The DNA here is from genome assembly GCF_901001135.1 of Rhinatrema bivittatum. Classification (NCBI taxonomy): domain Eukaryota; kingdom Metazoa; phylum Chordata; class Amphibia; order Gymnophiona; family Rhinatrematidae; genus Rhinatrema; species Rhinatrema bivittatum. The sequence goes on along the minus strand of NC_042631.1, from coordinate 39,631,812 downwards.
CCGGCTCCGAGTATTCCCGTTTCTTCAGTCGAGCCCTCTCAATGGCCAGACCGTAAGAGAGAATTGAGCCGGATCCTCGTGGAGGATGGGACCTTGCCGCAGCAGGTCCCTGTGTGGAGGCAGGGATAGAGGGTTGCCTGCCAGTAGTCTTCTCATGTCTGCGTACCAGGGTCTTCTTGGCCAGTCCGGGGCCACTAGAAGAACTAGGTCTCTGTGTCTCTGAATCCTGTGAACAATGGCGCCCAGCAGGGGCCATGGAGGAAAGGCGTATAGCAGGATCCCCTGAGGCCACGGTTGTACCAGGGCATCGATCCCCTGAGCCCGAGGATCTCGCCTGTGGCTGAAATATCTGGGAACCTGAGCGTTGGACCTGTGGGGGACAGTTGCCACTCCCCCGGGTTTAGGCTTTCTCTGCTGAGGAAGTCTGCCGTCGTGTTGTCCTTCCCGGCAATGTGGACGGCGGAGATGTCCTGGAGATTTGCTTCTGCCCAAAACATCAGGGGAGTTATTTCTAGGGATACTTGTTGGCTTCTGGTTTCGCCCTGTCGATTGATGTATGCCACTGTGGTGGCGTTGTCTGACATCACTCTGACCGCTCTGTCGCAAAGTCTGTGGGCAAATCGCAGGCACGCAAGCCTGACTGCCCGTGCCTCTAATCGGTTGATGTTCCACCTTGACTCTTCTCTGGTCCACCACCCTTGGGCGGTGAGTTCCTCGCAGTGTGCTCCCCATCCGTTCAGGCTGGCATCTGTGGTGAGCAGAATCCAGGTTGGAGAGGACATTCTCGACCCCCGGCTTATGTGGCCGGGCTGTAACCACCACCGTAGCTGAGTCCGCACTCTGGCCGGCAGAGGTAGGTGTATGGCGTAGTTCCGCGATCGTGGACTCCATCGAGATAGAAGGGCGCGTTGCAATGGTCTCATATGAGCCCGCGCCCCAGGCACCACTTCCAGAGTGGATGCCATGAGGCCGAGGACTTGTAGGTAATCCCGAGCTGTGGGCCGGCTGGCGCTCAGCAGGACCTACAGATGATTCCGGAGTTTGGACTGTCTCTTGGAGGTCAGACTGACCTTGTCGTCTTGGGTGTCGAATTGGACCCCTAGGTATTCCAGCTACTGGGATGGCTGTAGGGAACTCTTCTTTATGTTGACTACCCATCCTAGGCTTTCCAGAAGAGCTATAACTCTGTTGGTTGCCCGGTGACTCTCCTCCGGTGACTTTGCCCTGATCAGTCAATCGTCCAGGTAGGGATGGACGAGAATTCCTTCCTTCCTGAGTGCCGCCGCCACTACTACTATTACCTTGGTAAAGATCCGCGGCGCGGTGGCTAACCCGAAGGGTAAAGCCCGGAACTGGAAGTGCTGATTCAGGACTTTGAAGCGTAAATAGCGCTGGTGATCCCGATGGATTGGGATATGCAGGTAGGCTTCCGACAGATCTAGGGAGGTGAGAAACTCCCCTGGCTGTACTGAATTCTTGACAGACCGTAGAGTTTCCATGCGAAAGCTGGGGACCCGTAGGTGTCGATTGACTGACTTGAGGTCCAGGACGGGCCTGAAGGTGCCCTCCTTCTTGGGTACTATGAAATAAATGGAATAATGCCCAGAAGTCACCTCTTCCGCAGGTACTGGGATTATGGCTTTTAGGGCCAGGAGCCTCTGTAAGGTCACTTCTAGTGCCACTGTCTTGAGTGGCGAACAAGAAGATTCCACAAACTTGTTCGGCGGAAGCCGAAAGAAATCCAGGTAATATCCTTCCCGGATGATGGCGAGGACCCACTGGTCCAACGTGATCTCGACCCATCTGCGGTAGAAGAGGGTTAGCCTGCCCCCTATGGCTGCTACCCTCGGATGGGTCGGCTGATTGTCATTGTGGGTTACGGCCGGGGCCAGAACCCGGGCCGGTTCTCTTCTTGGTGTGCTTAGCCCGAAAGGGCTGATTCCTGGCCTGAGAACGAGGCGCTTGATAGCGAGACCTGTAAGGGTTGAAGCGCTGCGAGGTTCTACCTCTGGCTGGTCTGGAAACAGAACGCTGGCTCCTCCTCGACCTGTCTTCTGGTAGACGGGGCAATGGAGAGGCACCCCATTTAGTAGCCCAGTTCACGAGGTCGCTGCCGAACAGTAGAGAACCCTTAAAGGGCATTCTTGTGAGTCGTGTCTTGGAGGACGCGTCGGCCGCCCAATTGCGTAGCCAAAGCTGTCTCCTGGCTGCCACTGAGGAGGACACTCCCTTGGCTGCCGTACGGACGAGGTCGGAGGCTGCGTCAGTGAGAAATGCGAGAGCTGATTCCATGTCTTCTCCCGGGGTGTTGTTTCTTGCCTGTGATAAACGGGAGCGCGTCACCACGGTGCAGCAAGTCGCGATTCGAAGGGACAGGGCTGCTACCTCAAAAGCTTGTTTCAGAATGGTGTCCATGCGTCGGTCATGTGTATCCTTGAGGGCCGCTCCCCCCTCCACCGGAATGGTGGTGCGCTTCACAATTGCGCTAACTATGGCGTCTACCCTGGGGCACGCCAGCAGCTCCTTGGACGCCGGATCCAGAGGGTACATGCCCGACAAGGCCCGACCCCCTTTAAATGAGGCCTCCGGTGCCTTCCATTCCAGCTCGATTAGCTGCTGTGCTGCTAGTAGTAGGGGGAAATGGTGAGCCGTTTGGCGCAGGCCCTCTAGCAGGGGGTTCTTTACAGGGTCCCCTGGGGGGTCCTGGCCCGGAATGGCCAGCTCCGCTAAGCATTGTGAGACCAGGCCTGGCAGATCTTCTTTCCGAAAGAAGCGTCTCATGGTCCGATATGGTTCTATCTCCGCGGGAAGTGCACCCTCCTCACTTACCTGGGAATAATCCGAATCCCCATAATCGGGGCTGTCGGGTGGTGAGTGGCTGCACCTAGGTCTCGAGGGTCCAGGGACCGGATCAGCCAGAACGGGAGGACCCATTCGAGGAGCAGACTGCATCTGGACAAAGGCGTGAATCCTCTTAAATAATTCCACCCAGGAAAGTGAAGCTGGATCTGGCCGTAGGGGCACCAGGTCTCTCGGGTTCCCTGGCTGCTCACCGCGGCCTGCGAAGTCCGGTGTGGCCCCTGAGGAACCGCTGGGCTGGGGCCGGTCTTGTCCTGGAATTCCCATGGCTTCCTCACATTGGGCACATAGCGAGTCTGCTTCCTCGTTCTGTGTGGCTCTGAGGTTGCATGCTGAGCAGAGGCTTAGAGCATTCATACCTGATTCTGGAGGTGCCGGCTCTGCGGACGCATGGGCGTTCTTATGCTCCATTTGCCTGAAATGCGGCATCGCCCAACGATGTGCACCTAATACGTGCGCTTAACAGCATGCGCCTAGAACGGGCATCTTATAAACGTGCGCCTATACACGGGCGTCTTATAAACGTGCGCCGGGCTTCTTATAAATGTGCACCTCTAACGGGCGTCTTATTAACGTGCGTCTTAGCAAGTGCGCGGATCCAAGTAGTGTGCACTAACAATGTGTGCCTATCGCGTGCGCTAACAACGTGCGCCTATCGCTTGCGCTAACAACGTGCGCCTATCGCGAGCGCTTAGTAAGCAAAGTGCGCTTAATTGGAAAAGATGAGCAGGCAGGCAAAATGGCGACCTCCCAGGCGGGCGGCCTCGTAGGCAGGCCCAGTTAGTCCACACTTCCTCGGAGACCAAGTAAAGATGTACGCCTTACCTAGTCTTCGGCACTTCCCGGCTGCGACCCGGGCGGTCTCTGGCTGCGGGGGGAGAGGGAATACCTTCACCGCCGCGCTTAAGGAAGTGCACCCGCTGCCTCTAGGCCGCACCTGACCTCGTCTCGCTCAGGGGCCAAGTCCTCACCGGGACCGAGGCTGCCTCTAGGCCGCGCCCGAACTCGCCTCGCTCGGGGGCCAAGCCGCGCCCGAGCCCTTCTCACTCGGGGGCTGGGTCCCTGCCGCGAACCGGCCACCGGACCGAGGCTCCTACCTCCGAGGGACCACGGAAGTCAGCTCGGGAAACTCAACTGAGTGAGTGGCCGCCTGGTATCACCACAGGAGTGCGGGGCTCGTCTTGGGTAGGTTTCTTCTATGAATTTAGTCGTTAGAATTTGGAAAGCACGCTCAGCGAGCGTGGGGTAGCTCCAAACTGCTTTGGAGACGGAAATTACTGAATAGCTACACTTCCTGTGGGGGTATATGTACCTGTGCTGACGTCAGATCCGTCTCCAACTGCTAGCACGAGCACACAATACCCATTTGTTTTGAGTCCATCTGCTACACGCTAGGAAAGTTATATTTTTAGTCAATCCCACTTCTTCCCAATCTGCTGGCCAAGGCTTAGCACACCATTTGCTGCAAAAATATACACTGAAACCAAAGGCACCCGCCGCATCCGAAAATAACTCCAACTCTTGATTCGAGGACTCATCTTCAGGTATCATGCGTATACCATTGTAAGAATCCAAGAATATCCTCCACACCTCTAAATCCTCCTTAATCCTCAGCATAACCTGAATACGATGATGCCAACCCTAACTCCCCCCCCTGTGGACGCCGAAAAACGCCGAATGAAAGCCCGTTCCATTGGGATCACCCGACAAGCGAAATTCAGGGAGCCAACTAGGGACTGCATCTGATGCAAAGTTACCTTGTTCACCCTTTCCACCTGCCACACCAATGACCTCATTTTCACAACTTTATCCATCGGCAAATGCCAAACCATAGCCACCGAATCCAGTTCTATACCTAAAAAGGTAATCCTGGTAGACAGACCTTCTGTCTTTCCTGCCGCTATCAGTACTCCCAACTTCCTGGCCACCTCCAAGAACCCAGCCAAAAGGAGTTGACACGCCGTAGATTCTCCGGTACCCACAAATAAAAAATCATCCAAATAATGCATTAATTGGCTGCACCCTGTGTATCTCGCTGTGTAAGAATGAGTTAAATGCCTCAAAGTAAGCACAAGAAACCGCACAACTCATCGGCAAACAACAATCAATGAAATACTTACCTTGAAATGAGAAACCCAATAACAGCACGCTCGCAGGATGTATGGGTAACAAGCGAAATGCAGATTCTATGTCAGCCTTTGCCATGAACACTCCCCGCTCCAATGGAGTATCGAACTGTACACTTACTTCTAGGTGATCGTTCACTAACTCCCCAGCTGGATATGATAAATTAAGTATAAGCCTGAATTTCCTTGTTCCTTTTTTGGAATCACTGCCAGAGGCGAAAGATGCATATTAGAAAATGTGGTGGCCTCAAACGGCCCGACAAGTCTCCCTAACCTCAATTTCCCTGTCAGTTTTTGCTCCGCTACTTGTGTAAGCCTCAAAATGGATCTTGCATGCCTTACCCTCCCCCCAAAACCCAGGCCCCATATATGGTATTGGAAAACCCTCTGCAAAACCCGATAAAGAAAATTGGCCGTTTTATAATCTGGATAATGCTCCAGCCATCCCACTAACTCCTGTAACACTATATGGGAATCTGCTTTTGCTAAACTCAATTCATGGCCACACTCTAGGACTGCCCGCACTTGGAAGCGGGGTGCGTGCCGTTGCACATGGAACAGGCATGCCTGAACTTGCAATCTGGGAACAAGCATATCATCTTGTTAAATCTCCAAACATCTTGATTCCCAACCCTGTCTTGTTGCCCGTCCATGACCCACGAAAGGAGCTGTTGCCCCGCCACCACCCATCCCATTAGATCCGGAGAAACCACCACTCACTCATTTCATATTGCCCATGCTTTTGTTGGTCATTTGCGTTAACCATAAATTAATATCCTGCGTGCCCCATGACATATGTCTATTACCTGCCATCTTATCCCTGAATCTCTCATCATAATTGAGCCACGCCCAATCTTCATAATCTTTAAATGCTCCAACAATACTATCCCTGCTATGGACTCTCCACTACACCTTGCCCAGCTCCCGAGGAGGTACTGGTGGAAGACTGAGAAGATGATGAAGAACTTGAATCCGACCTGGAATGCCTGGAAGACTTTTTACGCTTAAGAACATAAGAACATAAGAATATGCCATACTGGGTCAGACCAAGGGTCCATCAAGCCGAGCATCCTATTTCCAACAGTGGCCAATCCAGGCCATAAGAACCTGGCAAGTACCCCAAAACTAAGTCTATTCCATGTTACCGTTGTTAATGGCAGTGGCTATTCTCTAGGTGAACTTAATAGAGGTAATGGACTTCTCCTCCAAGAACTTATCCAATCCTTTTTTAAACACAGCTATACTAACTGCACTAACCACATCCTCTGGCAACAAATTCCAGAGTTTAATTGTGCGTTGAGTAAAAAAGAACTTTCTCCGATTAGTTGTAAATGTGCTCCATGCTAACTTCATGGAGTGCCCCCTAGTCTTTCTATTATCCGAAAGAGTAAATAACCGATTCACATCTACCCGTTCTAGACCTCTCATGATTTTAAACACCTCTATCATATCCCCCCTCAGTCGTCTCTTCTCCAAGCTGAAAAGTCCTAACCTCTTTAGTCTTTCCTCATAGGGGAGCTGTTCCATTCCCCTTATCATTTTGGTAGCCCTTCTCTGTACCTTCTCCATCGCAATTATATCTTTTTTGAGATGCGACGACCAGAATTGTACACAGTGTTCTGGTTCTTTTTATGCTTTCCAACCTATGCAAAGTTGGAATAAATTATATAAAAGGGATTGATGTTTGTCTGCCCATAGGCACAATACAGCTCCAAAACAGGGACAGAAATTCTCCAAACTTGGCATTCAGGAAGAAAATGTGAATATCTCATTTAAATTTAAAAACCTGAAACACTGAGTCAGTATTTTCAGAGAACTGAACCTCAAAAAAAATCCCATTGCTTTCTATGGGAAACCTTTAGAAGCTGTTAGAACTGTTCTAAGTGTTAGAATGCTGACCAGCGCTCCATTCTGAACACCCCCCCCCCCCCCCGATCCTTCCAGCACTGAGAACAGAGCAGTGCAGGGAAAATAACTGAAGCGGCTGGCGATGGATGGCACCAAAATTCATTTTAAAAGCCATCTCCCCCACACTTCCAAATCCACACACACATTCCACCATTCCACACCAGCCCACAATCCACATATTTCTATACCCACGCCCAATACATGCCCACACACGGCTACTCACCCTCACATATACAATATATGCCCCCTATACCCATGCCCAATACATGCCCACACACACTACAATATATGCCCACAACCCAACTCCCCATATACTCCCATTCATCTGTCACCCATACACATCACACACATATACGCCTTACTTCCATATATACGCCTACACAGTCCCACACACACGTGCATGCCCCTCACAGCTAAACATACACACCTCCCCCAAGTCCCTAAACCCATTCATACCCTACACACCACATTCACATTCCTACATACCCACCTGCTTTCCTACTCCCCACAACCTCACGTACACACACCCACATCCTCCATTCACAACCCTCACACTTCTGCATTCACATACTCAAACATAACTGCAGTACCTGAACTGTAATATGTTTTGAAGTCATGAAAGGTGGATTAGAATTAAATGAAATTAAATTAATGAAAAATGAAATTACACACACAAAGCCACAACCCACTCGCTCCTACACCCATGAAGCGGGAAAAGTTGTGCGCAGGCGCACACAGGGTATATCATAGGGAACACTGTGGCAGTGCGGTATTTCCTCTTCAGCCGCCACTGGGTTGAACTGTGCCAGTGGCCTCTTTTCCTCTTACCCTGTGTAAATGCACAGTATGCACACCCAGTCACATCAGGCCTGGTAGTAAAGGGAAAAAATCCCTAATGTGTGAAGGTCTTACAGTGATAGTAGCTTTTGGACTGTGTACTTTTTTTATTTTTTATTTTTGCTGTATGTATTTCATCATTATCCATTGTACACTCTACTGATTTTATTCATCTGTATCTCAACCTAGCTTGATGTTACCCAGGTAGAGAGTCCATCAAGCTAGGTTGAGAGAACCTTGCCCAAATCTCATCTTGGAGTGAGTTTCCTCACTCCGAAGACCATCAAATCTTCACAAGAGACCACTGTTCTGTTCGTAGGTGTCACGTAGAATGTCAAAGTGGCCCCTAACCCCCTACACTCTTACCTAACCCCCACCTCGAGTTACTAGGGGGGCTTACTATAGGGATACAAATACCTACCTATGGGCCATGGTATTATGGCCAGTCTCTCTCTCTCTCTCTCACACACACCTTTAATTCCCCTGAAATAGGCCTTTCAGGAGACATCGCAAACGGCAAGGAAACCTTACCGCATAGTCACGGCAGCTATCGCACAGCCTAACACTATCAAAAGAGGTGTTGTTAAAATTGGCGTTATGGCTGTGCGATAGCTCTTCGCACACAGGCTAACCCAGCCCACTCTCTGCCCCTAACTCCTCCTATTTTTGGAATTTGCATCGCACCATACGATATGGTGCTATCGCATGCGTTAAACACGTTTACGCATGCGTTAAGAGCCTATCACATACGTTAACGGGGCTTTTCGCATGCAATAAGCCCTTAACACATGCGAAAATGCCTTATCGCATTTTGATAAATGACCCCCTTAAGCAGGAGTTCTACATTTTAGGGGTTAAGACATCCTCCAGAATATCTTCACCCCAAAATTTTCTTGAACCCTACAGGCTGAAAGAGTCCTTGCAATTCAGCATACATTACACTCTACTACCATCTAGTTATACTCTACCACCATTCTAGTGGCCAAGCAGGGGCTACAAAAGGATAAAAACTCAAACACACCCAAAGAATAACAAAATCATGAGAAAGCACAGACAAATAGCTCTGCCTTTAAATTTTTCCTGAAGATCACATAACTGTACTCAGAATGGATGTCCAAAGGCTCTTCAGTCATAGGGCAGAGATAATGATACTCAAAAGCTGATCTGCAAATCAGAGTAATCTTTGCTTTAGACAGAGGGAGAACATACGGCAGATACTCTTATGAAGAACACAGATTACTTCCACACAATGGGAGGTCAATTTTCAAAAGAGTTTGGCTCCTAAATTGGCCCTTTTGAAAATGTCCTAAGCCCGAGTACCTAAATTTAGGCATCTAGTTTTACTAGGTTTGCGCAATTAAAATTCTAAAACGTGAGTGGCTATAGGACGGAGTTAGGGAAGAGAAAAAAAGGTGCTTTGCATCAATTGTCAGTATTAAGCATCTAACAGGGTTTGTAAATCTAGGCTTGTAAGTTTTAAACTCTAGATCTAGTACAAATATTTTACCCAGTGGTCATCTTGGGATTTTTAATGTGGGCTTTTTTGATACTCCCCAGTTTTTGGGTCATCCTCTTTTTGGGATGGGTGTAATAGGGTATAAATTGCAACTGAGCATGTGCATTGTGCAGAGAGTCAAAGAGTTATTTTTACTTGTAAATAGCATCAGAAGAGAGATCAGTCTGGGATATCAAGGTGTAGAGCGAGTTTTGAGTAGGTCCTCTAGTCATTTGAGGAGTTTTTGCAGAAGATTGGAGAAGTGATTTTGTTTTGCTTTTGTTTTTTGTTTTTAACAACTTTGTCAATTTTCAGGCATACATCAATGTTATATACAAAGAATTAGTTGAAATTAATGCAGTGAGCTACACCTTCAAGAAGGATCACATATTAAGATGATCATTAGGAGAAGTGATTTTTGATATTTAGTTCCTGACTGAAAGGAAGGACACTCTGGAAGGAAGGGTTGGATCCCTGTTTTTTTCATCTTGCATTCAGTTAACAGCAAGATGGAAGACAGATTGGATTTTTGAGAGAGTTGATAAATATTTTGGAGAATCCATCTATTTTTGAAACTAGGGGTAGTTTTTCATCCTCTCTGGTATGTTAGTGGTGGAGGAGAACTTTCTTACCCTTATTGGGAAGGCCATTTTGGACCAGGACACAGCTGAGAGAAGGCAGGTCATCAAGAGGAACCATGAACAAAGAAACCTATTTCTTTTTTTATTTGTATTTTGCTTACTTTATTTATGATTTTTGGATTCATAACCTAGATATTGCTTTTCAAGCTTAAGTAAACTTTTCTATGATTTGAGCACCACTTTTGGATTCTGAGCTTTCAATCAAATGTACTCATTTGGATTGACCAACCCCCACTGTAAATATTGTACAAAGAGAGTGACTGTGCAACCTGGTTACCCACCACAGCACCTACGGCCCCAGAAGCTCAGACCTCCTCCTCACTAGAGAATTCCAACCCACAGGGCTGAAGTTTGTTGCACGAGCGTGATAGAGATCCAGGAGATAAAAACAGCCCTGGGACATTGCTGTAGCCAGAGTGACAGGGACCATTCACGGAGAGGGGGTTACATTGTCTCCTACTGAAACTAGGCACCTAAATTTAGGATCCCAGGCCAAGTAAACTTTCAAAGGGGCCAATTTAGGATCCTAACTCACATTAGACTTCATTGCTGTCTCTGTATGCCACAGTCAGGACTTGGATTGCAAATTTTATTGTGCAGAACTACAATGTGATAACATCAGTTAAATGCTACCTGTTCTTATTTTGCGAGTGTGGGCTTAGACTTAGGATTGCATCCAGCCTACCTCCTTTACCTTGAATTTCTTGAATCCAAAGACATATGATCTCTCTTCCAATCTGACTTCTGCCCTCTACATTCCATTGAGAAGACCCTTGACAAAGTTTTAATGATCTCTTTATAGTCAAGGCCAGAGGCCTTTACTCAGTCCTCATCCTCCTTCACCTATCCACTGCTTTTAACATGGTTAATCACTATCTATACAAAACCAAAATGATAGGTTACTTTGGTGACTTTTGCATGTTATTCTGAGATTCAGTGGCTCTTTTTTGATGGTTGTAATCACTATCTATGTTTGGATTCCAGGATTCCATTCTATCCTGTTTTTCCTTTTTCCCATCACACTTAGTGTATCTCTTGATTGATCCGCCTCCATTTTTATCTTGATAACAGTTGGTGTGCTCCAAGGCACTTTTCTGGGCTCTTTTCTCTCCTTTCTTTGAACTTGTTCTCTGAGGGCCGGATTTTCAAAAGGTTACATGTACCGGGCCTATGTTAAAAAGGCCCGGCGACACGCATAAAGCCCCGTGACGCGTGTAAGTCCCGGGGCTTTACGAAAAGGGTGGTCCGGGGGCGGGGGAGGGGCCAGAGACCTCCAACACAGTGGCCATTGTATGCTGGAAGGTTAGGTTAGGGGGGAAGGGAACAGGAGAAGGCAGTATGGCTCGGCGCATGCAAGTGCACAATTGTGCACCCCTTGCATGCACCGACCCCTGATTTTATAACTTGCACGCGCCTGCAAGTTATAAAATGGATTAAAAAGGTGCCTTAAAACACCTTAGATATAGTCCTTTGTTTCCCTACTTTTGTTGTACCCACAGATTTTACAAGTCCACTGCTCTAACCACTAGGCTATCCCTCCTCCCATGGGCAATTTGTTCTTCTTCTGCCATCATTTCTATGTATGTTTCTATGTAGTACACCAGGTCCAAAATGTACCAAACGCTATGTTTGGTATATTTGTTCAAAAGGATGATTGCTTGCTTTGATTTTTTAGCAAAGCAAAGTTGGGCTGTCTTTAACATTTAAAGATCTTTTCTTGCTAGTGGAATGCCATATTTTAAACTACATTGACAAGATCTCTTTTGCTGGCATCTAAACTCAGCCCTTCTTTACACATTTTGCAATTTAGTTTAATTAAAACATCTGGATACAATCCAATCCGTTCTTTATCCTTCATTCCATTGCTGTTCACGAGCCCTTCAAACCAAACCCTTCTGCTCATTCCAACAAGGATCTATGACTGCAGGGAAAACCCCTTTCATTAATCTGTAAGTAAACAGGTAATTTCAGGCTTTGATTCCCATCTATCATGAAAATTAATAATTTCCTTAAAAGACAAGATATGGCTAGAATCAGCCAGGTGGCTATTGGATAGCTGAGTGGAAGTGGTACATAGACAGAGGTAAATTGTTGTCCTAGCGTTGCTGCTTGATCTAAGTCAGTTTCAAAGGGCTGATATTATAAACCTGTATCTCACACTCTTTCTACTGCATTCTGCTCCTTTTCCTTATACTAGCCTATAGCTTTTATTCAGATTTTTTGTTTAGGAAGCTCCTCCTTTTCTCCCCTTATCTCTTCAGTCTTCCAGTGCAATAATGCATGGCAGATTGTGCCTTCCAGCAGGCAAACCAGGCCATCTGACTCTAAGAGAAGGAATTGCATAAATTGTTTTGAGAAACACCCCATGTCATCAGATGCAATCACAGATGTGCATGTAGCATCTGTGCCACATGGTAGTCCCCGAGAGAGTAAACCCCTGTATTTGGACCCCTAGTGATAGTGGCTCATGGGAGAAATGTGAAGATGCACCAGAGAGGGAATGCGTTAGACTGCAGTGAGTGCAGCTGCAATAAAGGAGGCTGAAAGACAAAGTCTGCAGGAAATATGGCTAGAGAGAGAGTATCAAGCTCCTGGTGAAGCTCTGAGGTCCTGATAGACGTATAGTATTCCAGTTAGTAAGAACTTGAAATAGTGAGGAAAAGAGGATCCTCCCAACATGCGCCCACTTTAAGGATAATGCAAGATCCTTCTAAACAGCACCTTTGTAACAGAAGGATTTGAGTAGTAGCTTATAAGAAAGGGGAGCATTCAGTGGAGAACGAGGCAGAAGATCCATTTCTAGGGTAAGTTAGGAGGGAAGCCACACAGTTTAAAATCCAAGATCTTTACGCGGAGTAGCATATCCGAGGTTTGAGTACAACGTATCAATGACTTTTATATTGCATTTAAAACCATGAAGTCAAAGATCCAGGTTAAACCCAGAGGATGTAATTTTCAAAGGTGTAAATGTAACATATTGCCATAGCAATTTTCAAATGCCATTTACCCATGTAAGTGCATGTAACATGGGTAAATCCTACGGCAATTTAATGGCATGTATTGTAGCAATTTTCACAAGCCCACTTGCACAAGTAAAGTGCACTTAGATGTGTAAAACCCTATTTTAAATGTGTACATGCTTTTAAAACTCAGGCCTATACCAAAAACTTCCAAGCAAGAGAGATTTATAAAATCTGTGAACTGCAATGTTGACGTGGAACCCACCATGCTTGGGCTAGGTGGAGGTTGTGGGGGGGGGGGGGGGGGGGGGGGGTGTGAAAATGTGCATAATTTGATTTTCAAATCTCTAAACACAGCTTTCCTGGCAAATCAAACCCTCACAAATAGCAGGTGCAAAGTTTCCACGTACTTCTGTACCCACAGATTTTACAAGTCCAAAATTGAAAGGCAAACACAGTGGGGAGTTTGTCTTTGAAAGTGAATTCGCAGGCCCACAGGTATTTCATACTCACGGGCCCTCAAACTTCATAGAGATTTTGAAAATATACCCTATAATTTCAAATAGAGATGATCTAGAACTGTGTTAATGACCGCTCACAGCTATGATGTCCACCTCATTTTTCTTGTTCATGAAATTTCTTTAAATACAGTTTAAGATTCTGCTTCCTTTATGGACATCTTTTTGTTGGATCACATGACAGTATGTGGCTGTATCAGTTCTTCAAATGGCTGCAATATGATGAATTCACATATTTGCCATTGCAGTTGGCATCGTTTAGAGCCTAACCATGTAAGCAATTAATAAATCTTTAATAAAGATAAAGCAGGTCACAGATTTCTGCTCTGGCTCCACTGATTTCAATAGATTTGATTTGATATTTATTTCCAATTTCTTAATCCCACATTCTCAGGTAAAACCTGGCTGGTGCGATGTGCAGCAAAAATATCACAACAGGTAAAACAATAAAAGCATAACAAAAGAAATACAACCAATAAAATAACTAAAATAATAAAAACAATAGTCCTTCTACACGGTTCATAGTCCCAAAGCTCAGAGACTCAAGAAATGGTAAACAACCACATCTTCACCTTTTTTCTGAACATCAAATAGTCTCCAATCTGATGTCAAAAGGAGCAGAGTTCCAAATTTCTGGGCCAATCACAGCAAAGGTTCTCTTCCTGCAAGCTGTTGTGCAAACCTCTCTAGATGATGGAACATGCACCAAAGCCCTCTGAGCTGAATGCAAATATTGGTTAGGGACATAATCCCTAACCAAATTACACAAATATTTAGCACCACTTCCTCGAATCAACCTAAGCATCAATGTCTTAACCTTAAACTGAATTCTTTCTTTTATTGGTAGCCCAGTGCAGGAGATCAACAAAGGCCTTGCATTTAATCTATGAGGATAAACAAAAAAAATCAATCTTGAAAACATATTGCAATTGCTGTAAACTCTTACACAGCATTAACAATAATCATATATGGGAGAAACTAATACCTGAACCACAGTTCAAAACACAGGGAAGCTCAAACAATTTACCATCTGGTGCAGTTTAAAAACTCCCTCTTTACTAATATAGAAATGTGGGATTCAAAAGTAACTTCCTTGTAGAAGTGCACTCCCCAAATCCCAATTCTCTATGTCTTTAATCCTAAAACTCAGTGGTACTGACCACCTCTTCCCCTCAGGGATAAACAGCCATTCTGTTTTGCTCTCATTTAAAATCATCTTATTTCTCTCAAGCCAATTTGCAATTACCTTCAATGCCTCATTAAGACAGCACAGGGATGAACTCAGGTCAGAACCCACCAGATAAACCAGCTAAACATCATCTGCCTGCAATAAACCCAGACTCCAGATAAGCTGAGCCAAAGGTTGCATAAACACATTAAATAACAAAGAGGATGGGGGAGAAGAAGCCCTCCTAACCCACACCACAGCAGACCTTTCCGAAAGACAAGATGTAACCTATTCTAAAACCTGCCTGATAACGGTTCAATAAAAATTCAGCGATCTACCAGATCAAAAGCACTTGACAGATCCAGTAAAATTAAGATCTCCGAATTTCCCACATCTCAAGCCCATAAAATAACATTTACTACCACCAATGCTGTCTCTGAACTATAATATTTCCTAGAACCGGACTGCTCTCATCCAGTCTATCTCCTCTAATGAGTCAATCTAGAGCAAACTACTTTTTCAATTATTTTAGCCACAAAAGAGCTATTTGCAACCAGTCTATGGCTGGTAGGTTGTTTCAACAAAGTTGAAATCACCATTCGCTTCAATTGGGATGGTAAACATCCCTTATACAATGACCAATTCACAATCCTCAATAGCTCTCCCTGCAAAGCATCAGATAACTGCTTTATCAAAAACAATGAGCAAGGATCCTAATGACAGGTTGTTTCCTTGCAGGGTGATAAAATCTCCTGCAACTACTTCATCCCCATGAGATGAAAATCATCCAATCCCATCATCCCATCTTCAATACTAATCTCCTGCTCACTCTCCAACCAACTCATTAGTTACTGCATCAGCATTTATTTGCCTCCTATAGCCAACTATATTATCAGATCAAAATTTCATAAAACTAGCCCCATTTAATATTTCTGGAATTGCCTCACAAGAACTACTAGATCTGCCCAAAATGACTTGAAGTATCTGAAAAACTCATGCAATCTATTCTCTGCGTGCTCAATCTGTCCCTCAAAATAATATTTCTTACATTGACTAATCTTTAAAATATTAGCCAATTTATGTCACCTCAATGTATCCTCCCAACCTCTCTACAATCCCCTCCACAGCTCCAGAGAAAATCAGGAGGCAGAGGCTTTCATTTTCTTTCCTCCGGTTTTAATCAGATCTACATCATTCAATATTTTTTCCATTGAAGAATTCCATCTTTGAACAAATTCCTTGATTAACCCCAATTCCCACCAAGAACAACAATCTGAATCTATCACCTTTAACTCCTCCTCCCAGTACCCTTACCCTCCCTCAACCAAATCCTCCCCCATACAAAACAAAAAAAATAATTACTTTATGGTCAAACCAAATAACTTATTCTACCCCTTTACAATCATCCTTTCTACATTTACCAAATTTGGCAGGTCCAGTGTGCGTCTCCCTTTATGAGTGGGGAACTCGACCAGTTGTAACAAATCAAATGTAGCTAAAGCATCCCAAAATCTTTTCACCAGACTACAGGCAAGATCCTCCCATATGTAAATTAAAATCTCCCACGATAATCAAATTTATAAAATATAATGCCACCTCCCCTATAAATTCAATAACATCTTCCACCCTCCTCAAACTAAACCCTGGTGAAGAATACACTAAAATCCCCACACTCTCCCTTCTCCCTAATGCAAGCACCACAGATTCACATTCCAAGATAGGCTGTAAAAATAATTGCTCAATAACCCACTTACAGTGAGCTATAATAGCTACCCCACTCCCACCCCTCCCCATCTCACTATATACATTTAATTGTGAATTGCCATAGATTGTTGCTGGTATATAACAGAAGGCTCTGCACAAATCTGCAGGTCTTATTGCATGAGACAGAATGCATTCATATCATTTTGCACCAAGAGGTTTCTGCTTTCTACAAGTAAACAGAGTTAATGAACTTCAGGATGTTTCCAATATAAAGAGCATTTTAATTAAACAAGTAAATAATTGACTTAAGTAAACAGTCAGAACCCAGGAAGAAGGAAGAAGAAAACTATAGGACTGCCAGTAAAATATTAGATTCAATAAGAATGACAAGAAGAACCAAGGCACGGCTTCCCAAACTGGGGGTCAAGATCCCAAATGGAGTCACGAAATCTTCAGTTGGGTTCCCAAGTGCCTTAAATAGCAGTTTCTCTTCAGGCACCGCCAGCAGCAGCATTAGTAATGGAAGTTACCATGAGGCCTGTGAGCCAGCACTCATTCACAGGCCCTGCAGCAGCATGAGTTTGTGGTAATAACAGGAAGTCCTGCACAAGAAGGAATCATGACTACTACAAGGCCTGTAAGCTTGCAGTACCTCACAGGCTGGGGAGGTGTTAAAGGTTGCTGTGCTGCAAGGCCTCTAGACAGAACCTCACAGGGTTCTGTCTGATGCCTTCTTCCCTACTGGGTCTCCTCCACAGAACCCACCCAGCAAAATCTCCCAGGGGTAAGGAGGGGAAGCAGGGAGAAAGCTACGGTAAACCTTCTGAGGGAAGATGTTACCTGGAGTACTTTAGAAATAATTCCTGATGAACAAGGTTAGCAAGTTTTTTTTTTACCAAAAAGAAAAGGATTAGAAGTAATCTTGTCATAAACAATACAAGTATTCAAGGGCTTTAGCATGTTCCTTTGGAATAATACTTCAAAAACTTTCATTAACCATAAACAATTAGACAACAATTAGAAATTGTAAATATATTTCCAAATGTTCTTTTACAGTAGCAGTGCTAAAACAGTATTAACAATTCTACTCTTTTGTTTACAGGAGCCTTCTGCTGGATTCATCTCCAAGTCAGGTAAGTATTTTTTTTTCTGTGTGTTCAGCTTTACTTTACTCTGTGTTCAACTTTCAGATCTGTATCATAAGAAATTAAATTGTAGGTATTGTTCTCTTTTTCAACCTCTTCTATAAACAGAATCCTTCTTATGGCAAGTATCTTTTTTTTTCTTTTGTCTTTGTGCACACTGCTCACTTTCAGTGTTGTCTGTCCCTTTGTCTGTCCCTTTGTCGCCTTTGCTCTCACGATCGGTGCCATTTTGAATACTGGCATCCGACGGCCGGAGTGCAGGAAGTCGCTCCCGGACCCCCGCTGGACTTTTGGCAAGTCTTGTGGGGGTCAGAAGGGTCCCCCAACTTGCCAAAAGTCCCTGGTGGTCCAGCGGGGGTCCCGGAGCGATCTCCTGCACTCCGACCGTTGGCTGCCAATAATCAAAATGGCGCCGATAGCCTTTGCCCTTACTATGTCACAGGGGCTACCGGTGCCATTGGTCAGCCCCTGTCACATGGTAGGAGCACAAGATGGTGCCGATGGCCATGTGACAGGGGCTGACCAATGGCACCGGTAGCCCCTGTGACATAGTAGGTCAAAGGCTATCAGCGCCATTTTGGAACCGGCAGCCGAGGGTTTGAGTGCAGGGGATGGCTCCCGGACCCCCAGCTGGACCACCAGGGAATTTTGGTAAGTCTTGGGGGGGGGTCAGGAGGGTGGGGGGTTGTAGTTAATTTAATTTTAGCGGGGAAACGAATAGGAATTAACGGATAAACATATCTGGGGGCCCCCTTGCCAAATGCAAAGTATCTGCCCCCCGACGAATACGAATCCCGAATGCAACGTATGGCGTCCCTCTGCACATCCCTAATGAATATGCAGGAGATAGATTTTATTTGATTACAATGAAGGCAGTCATGTAAATATACCTCCTATATTCATTAGGGATATCCTAAAAATCCAGCCTGATTGTGGCACTCATGAACAGGAATTTCCTACCCCTGCAGTAAGCTAACAGCATCGAATGAGGGCACAAATCTTGTTGTGCTAAAATGTGATGTACATAAATTACATTTTATGCACAGAAAATATATGTACACATAATTTTGTTTGCATATAGAATATAATTTCTCTTAAAACTAGGTATACAAGAAAATGTTTTAGTCTGGTTCTCATCATATTTAGATTCACAATCTCAGCAGATTTGCTTTAAAAATGGCTCCTCAGATTGGTATGAAATGCCATCTAGTAAACAGAAGGGGTCACTTTTGTCAGCTACTCTTTTTAATATTTACGTGTGTCCGTTATGTTTTCTTTTAGACTTGCTTGATATAGAATTTCGGATGTACGCAGATGACGTCTAGTTGTTTTTTCCCATTAGAGACAGTTTATCCGCCACTCTCTCTAAAGTACAAGTTCTAAAATATATATAGACTAGCCATTAAGCCCGTAACAATGGGCTACATTAACATTTTTTTTTCTGCATTTCCTTACCCCTCATTCTTCCTCACCCTCTAGTCTCCCTCCCACCTCCCCCCATCCCCTCACTCTCTCCTCCCCTCCCCCCAGTCACTCTCTCCTCCCTCCCCCTCTCTCAATCCCCTCCCCTCTCAGCTCATTCACAACCCCTTCGGATGGCGTAGACGGAAGATCTCCGGGGGAGGTCCCTCCCTCCCTCGCGCGCCGCCGCTACTGCTCTTGCTCCTCGCCATTTTTGTTACAGGCAAGTTCTGACTGACATGCTGCCCGCGCATGCGCGGTAGAGTTGCTCTCTACTGCGCATTTGCGGCACGTCAGTCAAGCTTCATTTATCTAGTAGATATATCACTGGATGTACACTAATCAGGCGATGCTAAATTCTAAGAAGACAGAGGCTGTTTGCTTTTTTAGGTCAAAGACATTTTTGAAAGATCAAAATCTTTCTTCTATTTTAGATAAAACGATTCCTTTTAAAGATGTGGTACGTAATTTAGGTATTTTATTTGATTCTATGTTATCTTTTAAGCCCCAGCTACAGCATGTCCTTTGAGTGGGCTATTTTAAGTTGCACTTGTTGAACAGCATGTAAAATATATCCTTGATCCAATAGATTTCCGTACTGTCCTGCAGGCTTATGTTTTAACCTGCATGGATTACTATAATTCACTTTATTTTGGTCTGCTAATTCAAATTTAAAATCTCTACATATATTGCAGAATTCCTCTGCCTGCTAATTCCAGGCAGACGGTAAAGTGAGCATATTTCACCAGTGTTGCTAGACCTTCACTGGCTGCCTATTAAAGAACTAGTGAAATGTAAGGTTCTTGTTTCCTTATTGAACTTTACAATGCAGTCAAAAAAATCTGTTATTACATCCATTTTTTTTTAATTAGCCCATCTTGTTAGCACAAGGCACTGTGCCTTTTCCATCTTTGGACCAGAACGTTGGAACGCTTTGCCAAATTATATGAGAGAGAGTGATGATGTGAAGCTGTTTCAGAAACACCTTAAGACCCTTCTATTTGAAGAAAAGTTCATGTAAATGTAATGAGGAATTATTTTAGTTATTGAATTTTAATATTTTGTGTTTGTAATATGTTTGTTATGTTTGATTGTTTTAATTTTATTTACTGTACTTCACTTAGCATGATTTTGATATAGGGGTGGTCCAAGAAACAAACCGGTAATCGATCCAGATGGATGTCAGCAACAAACACAGGTAGATGGATCGGTGTAAAACAAGTTTTATTGAAGCTTGCCCGACTCTGGCCGAGTTTCGCTCAGAGAGCTGCCTCAGGGTTAACCTAAGCTGAACGGCAAGTGGGTATGCAATACCAATACTTTTAAAACATTGTTTTTAAAAGTATTTGATCAATATAATTTTTGAAAAAAGCCAGCTGTTTCAATCATTTCTGACTTTGTCACGCGATGTTTGAGCCAATTGAAGTGGCTTGAAAACCCCTGAGGCAGCTCTCTGAGCGAAACTCGGCCAGAGTCGGGCAAGCTTCAATAAAACTTGTTTTACACCGATCCATCTACCTGTGTTTGTTGCTGATTTTGATATAGGCAAAAAATTAATACTTAAAGAAATATATAAATCATGTTTTATGCACAAAAACATTTGTTCACATAAAACTGAAAAGGTGCACTAGGCACTGTAGGCAGGGGAAGCATTTATTAGCACAAGTGTATCACTATGCACCTCAATATTGTATATGCGACCCTTTATCATTATGTAAGTTCTTTAGCTAAGGCATTTTTTTTAATGCTGAATTGTTGGGGTTTTTATTTATAATTTCTTGCTCATTTACAGAAGCACATTGAGCAAGTTATAGCATCTATGAACAAATGTCTATCGGTACATAAGTTCTTTGGGGAACACTGTGCAATGTTTGCTGTGTGTTCAAATATTGCAATTGCCTCAGACTTTTCTGGTTCATTGCATAAGGCTCACCATCCTGCTGTCACACTGCTGTCATGCAGCTCCTGCCTGGCCAAGTGTTCTCGCAGCACAGGGCAACAGGCAACTGTACATACAGTGAGTGCTGCACAATAGGGACAATTGTAATATTATTAAGTCCCGTCCCCAAAGAGCTTACATAAAGATAGACAGTTGCCCATATACCAACTCTGCAGCTCTAACTCAAAGGTCCTGAAACAGACTCTCTGTCTCAGAGTCCTGGCTTCAGTTACCCCAATGCTCAGCCCATTTTTTTTTTCAACTTGGAAATTACCTGCTGGGTCAGGGGCAGAGTAACGCTCACTCATATTTCTGGGCCTAATGTTGTTCTATGGTACTATGCCAACATAGTCCTGGATCTGGGGTTCCCAGGAGCAGTGGTCCACCCTAGACCTGGTGCCCAAGTGCAGGACCCCCACACGCAGGAACTCCAGGTCTGGGACCACACTGACACAGGACCAGAAACTAACACCACCTCTGACCCAGCAGTTACATTCCCAGCATTATGAAAACATGTGTTAACACTCTAGGGCTTTAACACATCCCCCTGCAGTGGAGAATAGCTAATGCCTAGCATGGGATTCCATGGAAAAGTGATAATTTGTCTGCACATTTTTTCCCACTTGTGTACACATTTTCTGTGCACTAAAATCCTTATTTTTATCTCTGCATACAAAGACACAGTTTGATGGCATTATTTCATTTTGATAACTAGCTTCAGAGACATTGCTAGGTACCTAAAAGATCCAGGGCACAGGCCCATAAGCCATCCCCTTCCTGCCCCCTGAGATTTTGACATTTAATCAACTCAATCACAATCAACAGTTCCCCCACCCCCATCTTCCCTCAGAAGGATCCTGTAAAAAGCATTCAATTGTGCATCACACTTTTAAATATTCAGTTTTACATTATCTCTGTTCTACTTTCCCATGCAGCTGTGATCAGAGAGCCATCCTGACCTGTGACATGGAAACCACCCAGTTATTTCAACCCCAGCAGCGTTCCCAATAGCTCTTTCCACTCCTGCCCTCTTACCAAATTGTCCATGCAGAGGCAGGAAACTCTCACTCAGAGCAGGAGCCACCACTGCAAACACTTTGCACCATTGTCACAAGGGCCTGGGCATGTTTTGTCAATGACATCTCTAGACAGAATGACCTTCTATGCAATAAAGAAACTCCTGGCCAGTTTCAACCATTCAGTAAAACTACCACAGAAATTATTCAATAGCACCAGTCAATAAAGAGCTGGGGTCTTTACAGGAAAGGATAGAATCCCAATATAAAACCTGCACCTTGTGTTCTGCAGTACCCTACATTCACAGAAACTCCCCCGACAAACGGGCCGATACAGTAAAATCGTGGCCGAGCGCCCACTCTCCTGTGCACACGATACAGTATTTTAATTTATTTTAATTAGGGCCGGCGGTAAAAAGAGGCGCTCCCTAGCACCTCTTTTTTGACAGGAGCGGCGTCGCTCAATTTTGCCGGCGCCGGTTCTCGAGCCTGCTGACAGCCACGGGTTCGGAAACTGGACGCCGGCAAAACTGAGCATTTTGCCGGCGTTTTGCCTGCTTTTCTGTGCACTTCCCCGGCACTGGCAGAAATTAACACCTACCTTTGGGTAGGCGCTAATTTCAGCTAACTAGCATGGTATTAGTCAGGGGCGTGGTCACTCTGCTGATATCCACTAGACAGTTAAGTTTATCTAGCTAACTTTAGGACAGGTCAGCGGCAACAGAGTTAGCTGAATGAGTTATCTTGCTTACTCTGCTCCTCCCCACAACACCCCCAACTTCTCCAGATAAATTCTAGTGAGATAGCTAGTTATCGGGCTACAATTTAGCTGGATAAATAGCTGAAAGTGCCAATTTGACAGATAACATTTCCATCTAAATGGCTTTTGAATATGGACCTCATAAAGTCTTATCTAGGAAACCTAATTTTTCTATATTTTTCATCTAGGATATTGCTATTTATTTGTTTCTGGAGAAATAATTTTTGGGGGGTGATGTGGTATCCTGATTGAATGTCCATTTGTATACAGTCAGTGAGGTTGGATTGCTTTTTTTTTTTCTATTGGTTTTTGATTTTCTTGTCAGGAAAATGTATGATTATTAAACTTTCAGCATTTTACAACTTAGATGTCTATGTTTTGTTTTTGGGTTTGTTTGTTTTTTTGATGAGTAAGAGTTTTTAATATTGTTTCTGTCTGAACCTTACTTTCTTCTTATCTTTTACTTTCTTTATTCCCTTTCTCCATGGTAAGGATAGTATTTGCCTTCCTGTATGACTCTCACATCCAGAATCCATTATTGTCACCTCCAGGATTCTCACAATTTTTTTTCACATACAGGCCAACTACTGCAGTGACCTTCTGTAGCCAAGATGGCAGGATGAAGCTTCCTAGAAAAGTTTTCCTAAGACTGGAAAAAATAGCATCATACTGAGAAGAAAACGATGGATTAATAAACATGCTGGTGACCAGGAGCACACAAATAACAATGCAGGTCTGAGGAAGTCACATAGGCAATGCAGCACTGAAACCTGAGCTCTTTCTGGAAGAATCTGACATCTCCTCAAATGACATCTAATTACAGACCATACTGGGACTTAGAAAAAGGTAACCTTCCACGTTGCCAGTTGAATATTGTTTTTCTACGGTGAGTGGTATGGGGAAGTGTTCAGTTCTGCTCTGCACCCTTTGTTGGGATAGTTTCTAGGAACACAGGATATTGTAGAGCTTGAGGTGCAGGGTTTATATTGGGACTAGCTGACACCCATGGAAATTTCCCAAAGGACCCTTACTCAGCGCGCCCCCCCACCCCCCATCACAGCCTGCACTTCCCCGTTCCCCCCACCCCGGTCCCAGCACAGCCTACCAAATTAGGCCAAGCCCCTCCCGTCAGCCCCAGCGCAGCCTCATCACCCCCCCCCCCCCCCAAACCAACTCCAGCCCCGGGTACCCTAGCTCCAGAGGTGGGACCTCATTCTCTGAAAGGTTATATGTGTGCATCTCTCACCCCCTGGTAGATAACCATACACGAGGCACTCAGTGCAAAAGAGTGAGTGCCCCGACCCGCTCACTGCTGGAATTCTGTCTGCTTCTTAATTGTGTTCAGTTGTTAGCAATTTAAAATATCTAAGGGAGTAGGGATGTTCAAACTAATCTAAAGTACTTTTAATCTATTGTCAGTGATCCTCCAGAGACTACAGTCAATCTATTTATTACTATATGGTTATATAGGTTTTTAACCTTTTTTGTTTGTTTGTTTTTTAAACTAATTCCCTGTTATTGTATCAAATAAATAAATCTGTTGTTGAAAATTAATAGGAAGTGGTATTTTGGTACATGCCTTCTGATGCTCTGCTGCTGAAAAGAACGACGTGGAAGCTGGGAAATGGGAGCTGAAGCTGCGATGCCTAGCTGTGTCTTCTAAAGCAATGTTTCCTATCCAGTGGGCCAGGGCACACTGCTGTGCCTTCAGAAACGTCACCACTGCGTGAGAGACAGAGGGAGCATAGTGTGTGTGTGTGTACCCCCATTTCACGACTATCTCAGGATGACAGGTATGGAGAGTGAGAGATTTTAAAATACTTATTAGTTTTAATTAATGGGTGTTATTGGATACCTGCTGTTTTGAAATATTTTATGGATGTTTAGGAAATGTTTAAAAATTTGTACAGAAGCTTCTAATTATTGAATATTATTCTGTTCATCAGCTGTTTTGAAATGTATATTTTTTAGTATGGTTTTATTATTCTGATTGATTTATATTTCTTGATTGTATTGTTTTGAGGAATAGTGATTTTCTGCATTTCCATTGTTGCAATTCATGCAGAATCAGGCTTCTGGTTTCCAGTTCAGTTTTCGTCTACATGTGTGCATGAGAGAGAGACAGAGGAAGCGTGTGTGTGCGCTCGAGAGAGAGAGATGGAGGAAGCATGTCTGTGAGAGAGAGGTATAGAGAATGTGTGTGTGTGTGTCACACACACACAGACATGCTCCCTCTGTCTCTCACCAAGCATGTATGTGTGTGTATGAGAGAGAGAGAGAGAGCATAATGTGTGTGTGTGTGTGCGCGCGTGTGTGTGTGTGTGTATCCATGCCACCAATCTATAACAATCTCAGGATGACAGATATGGAGAGCAGGAGATTTTTAAAACCCTTATTAGTAATTATTGAGTGTTATATGATGTGTTTGCTGTTACTGAAATATTTTATCAATTTTTAGGAAAGTTTAAAATTGTATATTGGGGGGGGGGGGGGGGGGGGGGGGGGGGAGGTGCCAAAGAAGTATACACCCCAGGTGCCAAAAGGTTTAGGGACACCTTTGCTCATAAGTTCACGGTAGAGATACAGCAGTGTACTACAAACTTTTCAAAATAATTTGCAAAAGGGTTGCCATGTTTTAACTGAAGTAAACATGACCAGCGGCCTCTGATCCTTGCAAGGAAGCCTTAAATCCCAAATTGACGGAATGCGACACGTACAGCATTGCATATTAAGACGTTATTTAATTCCCATGGCTGCCCTTTATGCAGTGGGTCAGGGCTGCAGTGACACCGTTGCCTCATTAAACTCTTTTGACTCAGTAGGCTTGTGTCAAGATGCGGGGGTTTTGATGTATCTTATTTTGTCTTTATCCCTAATCTCTTAGAACCTTTCTTCAATTTACAAGAACTACAAGCCACGGGGTACCTGTTGGAACACTTTATCCACGGCATCCTCCATTTTCACTGTACAAGCTACCTTGAAAAACTCCCCACAGCACCGATCTGCTTGTTCAGTGTATTTAAAACTCTGTGGACAAACAGCAAAGAGGAAATTGAATTAAGTTATCTGCAGTGTAATAATTACATTCATGGGTTCTGAGTTTGAATAAAGGGTTGAGATTTCACAAGATTTAACTTGGTCTTTGTATCTATTTCAGAAATGCAGTCACCCTTTTCACGGCTTTGTTTTGTTGGGGGAATGGATGCTCCAGGCTGTAGGAAGTCAAAGAAAGAACCCTTTCAATAACACATTTGCACTGCTTTTGTGCCCAGTTGAGTGACCTTGTTGCATACTGCATAGGCCATAGCACTGGCCTTAGGATAGTTCAGAAGAGGATACAGAGGAATACAGAGAAACATAGAAATGATAGCAGAAAAGGATCTAATGGTCTATCCAGTCTGCCCAGCAAGCTTATGGTAGTACCAGCCATGCCATACAGATCTCCCCCATAAAGGTATCTTCCGGGGGTGGCATCTGCCTTGCAAGTTACCCCCATACTTATTTTCCCAAACTGTTAAAGTCAGGGCCCTTGTTGGTTTCTGTCTGAGTCCAATAACCCTTTATCTCTTGCCATTGAAGCAGAGAGCAATGTTGGAGTTACATCACAAATATAAGGCTTATTGGTTAAGGGTAGTAACAGCTGCATCAGCAAGCTACCCCATGCTTGTTTGTTTTCCCAGACCGTAACATTCATGTACTTGATGGTTGCTGTCAGAAAATTAATTCTCCTTTTCCCCCTGTCATTAAAGCAGTATCAACAGTATGAAGGCTTATTGGTTAAGGGTAGTAACCACCATACAAACAAGTTACTAGGAGCGTGCATTCGTTTGCAACACATTGGCAATCCGCAACATATATGTCCATATACGTTGTATTCGTGGGTTCGCAAAATGTATCGCGATCCCTCACGAATAAAACATGTGTTTTATTCTTTTGGTGCGCTCGCAGTGATTTCTAAGCAGCCGTTTGAAATAGGAGAACGCCATTTAGGTGTATCCATAGTCAAAAACCAGCCCTTTCCTATGAGTCATCAGTGACCTCACAACCCTGTCAGAGTGGGTCGGACAGGTTGGCAAGGAGGCCAGAATGCAACGTATCAGCGGTAAGAATTTTGGCAATGCAGCCAATCGCACTCTCACTCAGTGGTGCTTTTGCTGATGACCCAGCACTATATATACTTAAGCACGCGGCGTGCTACGCACTGTCTTTGCAGGGGTGGTCTGGGGAGGTGGTCTGCGGGAAGGTAGCTGCACTCAGAACTAGTCTGAGTTCTCAAATCTGTATTCAATTGCTAGCTAGGCTAGCTACTTCGATAGAAAAACATATTTGTTCTGCATTTGGCTACAGTGCCAGCTACTAGCCCTGGTTTGTTTTTTTTTTACTACAAATTTTTTTATTGATCCGAGATGGTTTCTCTGTGCCACAGAGAGAAGCTGCTAGTACTACCAGTGGCATTTTGCTGTTTATTTTACCCCCTGGGATCGGCTGCAAGCAGCATTTGGGTGTTGTGGGTGGGAGATATATTAAATTTCTAGCTAGTTTGACAGAATTGCTATTGGAAAAGATATTTCATCGATTTTGTTGCTGTGCCAAGCAAGGGTTTTTTGTTAACTGCAGTTTTATTTTAATTGAACTCACTGTCTCTCTGTGCTCTTTTAATCCAAGAAGGCAGTGCACTGGGCATCAGTGACAGTGGACACTGAGCAGTTTTGCAGACTCACATATATTGGGAAAGTGGTACTCTGTGAAGCCAAATCCCCAGTGGGCCTCTTTTGTAGTTACAAGCTTGGTGTGTGCACATACATTACACATTAGTGCACATCAAGGCACTGTGCCTGTGGCTAGGCAGTTTTGCAGACTCACGTATATTGGGACAGTGGTGCTCTGTGAATCCAAATCCCCAGTGGGCCTCTTATGTAGTTACCACTTTGTTGTGTGTACATACATTACATTAGTGCCCATCAAGACACTGCTGTGGGCAGCCAGTTTTGCAGACTCACGTATATTCGTATATTGGGACAGCGGTGCTCTGTGAAGCCAAATCCCCAGTGGGCCTCTTTTGTAGTTACAAGCTTGGTGTGTGCACATACATTACACATTAGTGCACATCAAGGCACTGCTGTGGGCAGCCAGTTTTGCAGACTCACGTTAGAAAGGGAATGGTGAATAAAACGGAAAATGTCATAATGCCTCTGTATCGCTCCATGGTGAGACCGCACCTTGAATACTGTGTACAATTCTGGTTGCCGCATCTCAAAAAAGATATAATTGCGATGGAGAAGGTACAGAGAAGGGCTACCAAAATGATAAGGAGAATGGAACAGCTCCCCTATGAGGAAAGTCTAAAGAGGTTAAGACTTTTCAGCTTGGAGAAGAGACGACTGAGGGGGGATATGATAGAGGTGTTTAAAATCATGAGAGGTCTAGAACGGGTAGATGTGAATCGGTTATTTACTCTTTCGGATAGTAGAAAGACTAGGGGGCACTCCATGAAGTTAGCATGGGGCACATTTAAAACTAATCGGAGAAAGTTCTTTTATACTCAACACACAATTAAACTCTGGAATTTGTTGCCAGAGGATGTGGTTAGTGCAGTTAGTATAGCTGTGTTTAAAAAAGGATTGGATAAGTTCTTGGAGGAGAAGTCCATTACCTGCTATTAAGTTCACTTAGAGAATAGCCTCTGCCATTAGCAATGGTAACATGGAATAGACTTCGTTTTTGGGTAATTGCCAGGTTCTTATGGCCTGGATTGGCCACTTTTGGAAACAGGATGCTGGGCTTGATGGACCCTTGGTCTGACCCAGTATGACATTTTCTTATGTTCTTATGTTCGTATATTGGGACAGCGGTGCTCTGTGAATCCAAATTCCCAGTGGGCATCTTTTGTAGTTACCACTTTGCTGTGTGTACATACATTACATTAGTGCACATCAAGGCACTGCTGTGGGTAGCCAGTTTTGCAGACTCACGTATATTCATATATTGGGACAGTGGTGCTCTGTGAAGCCAGATCCCCAGTGGGCCTCTTTTGTAGTTACCACTTTGTTGTGTGCACATACATTACATTAGTGCACATCATGGCACTGCTGTGGGCAGCCAGTTTTGCAGACTCATGTATATTGGGACACCGGTGCTCGCTGAAGCCAAATCCCCAGTGGGCCTGTCTTGGAAATAATTCTTTTAATTGAAATCCCTAGTAAGCAGTGACATTAAATCCATAATGTCAGGGAAAGCTAGACATGGTCAGGTGATTGGGACAGAGAAGAGACACCTCAAAAGGGAGTGCCAGTCGCCCCATTAAAGTTAAAAAGGGACCTGTTGCAATCTAAAATCTCTGGAGGGGCAGGCAGTTCCATCCAGTAAAAAATGAAATATAAACATGATGCATCGCCACCACCTGTTTCTGACCCTGTAGTTTTGGAGGTGAGGGAAGGGGAGGCTGAGTCTGAGTCATGCAAGACAAAATGTTGACACACAAAAGCAGCAGTGGGACAGCAGTTTGCTTCTGATTCTGATGAAGAATCATCTTGTGTGGGATTCTCATCAGAAATGGATGAAGTAATAGCTGACAAAGTTTAAGGAGGATTTGTTTGTCCTGTCTTAGCCTCCACTTCAGTGCAGCAGGGGAGAGATGAAACTGATGATGATGAGGAGGAAGAGCAGTCAGCGCAGGCACAGAGTGTGACTGATGCCCCTGGAATTGCTTCTCAGGGTGCACCCACTACTTCAGCTCCAGTGCCAGCATCCACCCCCAAGGCTATACAGAAGGGATGATCACAAAAGACATCTGTGATCTGGAGCCACTTTAAAGTGATGGAGGACCCGCGTTTTGCTCGGTGTAAATACTGTGGCAGGGATATTAGCAGAGGAAAGCAAATGGGGCATCTATCTAATTTTGGCATGATGCATCATATGACGAGGCAACACCCAACAACAATACTGCCATCTGGGGATGGTGGCAGTACCAGTCAGGGGACCCCTTTTTCCAGGCAGTGTAAAGTGGTTGAAAAGGAGCAGAGTTACCCCACGCCCTCAGCCCCTTCTAGCAGTCAGGTGGCAGGCCAGCAACCCCCTGACATGTGGCAGAAGCGACAACCCACCATGGAGGAAATGGGGTGGAGTGCGGTAATGCTATCCCAGGGTACGAGGCAGGCAGCCTCAAAAGTTGTAACCAAGAGCATAGGGGAAATGATTTCCCTTGATGACCAGCCCTTGCAGATAGTGGAGAATGTGGGTTTCAAGAATTTTCTGAAGGTCATAGTTCCAAATTACAAAGTCCCCTCCAGAACCACATTTAGCAGAAAGGTCATCCCCAGCCTGTAGTGTCGCAGTCGCATGCAAGCGCTGCTAGCTAAGGCACAGGGAAGTGTGCATTTCACCTGCGATGTCTGGACCGCCATGAATGCTGCACACACTTACCTCTCCCTGCCAGCACACTGGTGGGACCTGGCTGAGGCAGAGGCAGGCAGCAGCTCTATTAGTGAACAACTATCAGGATGGAGGTGGGCTTTCCTGCACACCCACCTGACGGATGAGGCCTATACCTCAGCCAATATTCTAGCATGCATCAGACAGATGCTTGCGGGCTGGCAACCACACCAGCGAGACAGGAATCCTTAGGCAGGGTTCTTTGTCACAGACAATGGTGCAAACATGGTTAAAGCAATAACCGATGGGCACTTTGAACATCCGATGTTTTGCACAAACTCTGCACCTGGTAGTGAAGTCAGCTCTGGGGTTGGAGTCCAATCCAAGAGAATGAATACCTGCAGACATTAATACACGAGTGCAGGAACATAGCAGCGCACTTCCACAGAAGTGTGAAGGCGGGGCAGGTTCTCCGACAAAAGCAGACTGATTTGGAGATGCCTCACAAGCGTCTCATTCAAGACATTGCCACCTGGTGGAATTCCACCTATATGATGCTGCAGAGGTTAGTGGAGCTGCAGACACCCCTTCATGAACTTTTTGGTTCAATGGACATAGGTTTGCAGAATCCCCTAGGGCATCATGATTGGTTAGTCTTGAGTCAGCTGGTAAAAATCCTGCAGCCCTTCAAGGATGTCATAGAGGAGCTGAGTTCCAGAAGTGCCACCTTGGCTGACATCATCCCTATAGTTAATTTCCTGGATGAAAATTTGGAGGCCTTTAAACAGGAAGAGGGAATGACAGCTGAGGTGCTGCATTGTCTGGATGTTTTGCAGCAGCATGTGCAAGAGAGATTAAGGCCTTTAACAGAAGACCACACGTACATGCTCGACACAGTCTGTGATCCCCGTGTGAAAGGGAAACTCGCCCTACAGTCCAATTGTCTCTCATTTGTGAAGGACCTGCTGTTAGCAAAAGTCCGTGAACAGGAGCGCCATAGGCAGAAGCTGATTAGGCGAGAAGCGGAGGAGGAAATAGCGGGCACCTCAGAGAGTTGTGCTAGCCCAAGCAGGAGCAGCACTCTGTCACTGACAGCTAGTACCTCCTCCACTACAGTACACCAAAGGTATGTTGCCCATGCAGAATAATCTGTTCTGCTATGGGCTAGAGAGAAAGCAGCTGGCATGAGTGACTCTCAGCCCACCCAAGCAAAGGAGACACCAGCACAACTGTCAGTGACACGGTATCTCTCAGAGCCCACAGAGGACATGCAAACAGATCCACTTATATATTGGGCACACAAGTCCACTGTCTGGCCACACCTAGCCAAAGTGGCTCAGCAATATCTGTCATGTCCACCAACCAGTGTGCCCAGTGAACGTGTATTTTCAATGACAGGGGATATCATGAGCCCTCACCGCTCAAGGCTGGCACCAGAGTTGATGGAACATAAGAACATAAGAAATTGACATGCTGGGTCAGACCAAGGGTCCATCAAGCCCAGCATCCTGTTTCCAACAGAGGCCAAACCAGGCCACAAGAACCTGGCAATTATCCAAACACTAAGACCACCCATGCTACTGATGCAATTAATAGCAGTGGCTATTCCCTAAGTAAACTTGATTAATAGCCGTTAATGGACTTCTCCTCCAAGAACTTATCCAAACCTTTTTTGAACCCAGCTACACTAACTGCACTAACCACATCCTCTGGCAACAAATGCCAGAGCTTTATTGTGCGTTGAGTGAAAAAGAATTTTCTCCTATTAGTCTTAAATGTGCTACTTGCTAACTTCATAGAATGCCCCCTAGTCCTTGAAAATAAATCTGCCTTTGCTTGGGTTTCCAGATTTTCCCTGTGAATGGCAAGATCAATAAAACGCTGTGCCTGTCCATCCACTGTCCAGGCCATATGTCCCTACAAGGGCCTGACCTTGAATGCTGTGCCTGTCCGTCCAGGCCTTATGTCTCTATGAGGGTTTGACCTCTAATGCTGTGGCCGTCCATCCAGGCCTTATGTCTCTACAAGGGTTTGACATCTAATGCTGTGCCTGTCCATCCAGGCTTTACGTCTCTACGAGGGTTTGACCTCGAATGCTGTGCCTGTCTGTATAGGCTTTACATCTCTTCGAGGGTTTGACCTCGAATGTTGTGCCTGTCTGTCCAGGCTTTATGTCTCTATGAGTGTTTGACCTCAAATGCTGTGCCTGACTGTCACCCAAATATAAAGAACACTCTCAAAGTTGCTCATGTGAAAACAGACCTCACTCAATACCCCAAACCCATGCAATAATCAATCAAGTAGGTCTCCTCTCTAATGGGCTGGAATTGAATAAGGTTGCTAGGTGGCTCTTTCTTAATTCCTACAGACAAACAGAAAATATCTTCACACTGTACTTAGCTGACTTTTACATTTATTGTCCCAGTAAATTGAGTATATATAATAATATAGGACTAATAAAAATTGCAATGTAAATCAAAACCAAAGAATATATATATCTATATATATATATATATTTATATTGCAGTGGAGCAGTCCAAATTCTTAGGACATAAACGCTGGAACACTGGCATGTCATGAACATCTTGCGTACTGCCAGTATTGAGGCGCTGGTCGTGTGGTGGGTTTATATAGAATATCTTGTTCTTTGTCTGAATTTTCTCGCCAATTCCCAGCCATAAATCATGTTTTGCCACAGTCCAAGTACCTTGGAGCTCTTTTCTTGTTCTAATGATTGCTCCCCAGAAGTTTAATCAGAATTGATAAGAAAACCCCAATTCTGCAGCCAAAAATAGGCTGCAAATACTTCCCCCATTGACTTTAATGGGAATCGGAAAACAAATAAAACCTATCAACGGATCGGGGTTTTTCCCCATTGAACGAATGCAACATATTTGTGTCCCAATGAATACGAATACCAAATCGGATGAAGACGTCCCTTCTGCACATCCCTACAAGTTACCCCTATGCACTCTTTTCTTCATTTCCATCCTCTAGCCTTTAAGGATCCAGTGTGTTTATCCCATTCCCCTTTGAAATCTTTCATTGATTTAGTCTTCACCACCTGCTCCAGAAGGGAATTTCAAGCATCTACCATCCTTTCTGTGAAGAAATATTTCCTGACATTGTTTCTGAGTCGTCTTCCCTGGAGTTACATTACATGCCCCCTAGATCTATTGATTTCTTTCCAATGGAAAAGGTTTGTCGATTGTGCATCATTAAAACCTTTCAAGTATCTGAAGGTCCCTATCATAACCCCCCTGCACCTCCTCTCTTCCAGGGTATTCATATTTAAGATCTTCAATCTCTCCGCATAAGTCAATTGATGGAGACCCCCCACCATTTTTGTTGCCCTTCTCTGGATCGCTTCCATCCTGTCTCTGTCCCTTTTGAGATACGGTCTCCAGAACTGAACACAGTACTCCAGGTGAGGCCTCACCAAGGACCTGTACAAGAGGATTATCACCTCCTTTCTCTTACTGGTTATTCCTCTATGCAGCCCAGCATTCTTCTGGCTTTAGCTATCGCCTTGTCACATTGCTTTGCCGAGGCTGCAAGATATTTACAGAACAGAAAGAATCAAAGCCATGCTACAGTGGTACATAGAAGATTTATGTCATGTCATCACAAAATTTCTGCTGGGTTCAACACAACTGGAAACAAACACTGCTAGTGAATCAGTGTAATGCTGCAAACAAGGGGAAAAATAATCGTTCTGAAGGGCAGCATGCCTATAGTTTTTCCTTTTAACAATACATTATATTTTCTAACTTTATTCTGCAGTGTTAGAATATAATAAAGTCCTAATATAACTACTGAAGGCCCTAAATAATTACTGGCAAAGAAGATAAACTGATTAGCTGTGAGCCATCCTGCTGAACAGGATTCTCTCTTAAATCATGTGTGCCGTGGTGCAGATATATTCATGAAATGATTATTAAGTCCTTGTGCCTTGGGCAGCTAAGTGGAATGTGATAATTATATTGTACATGGTGTCTTTGTTTATACAGTTCACATTCCTTCTATCTACTAAGAAATGCTTTTTAGTAACAGGAGCAGATTGTTGCAAAAGTGCCATTACTCATGGCAATGCACATATTTTATCATCATATCTAGGGTGGGCAATTTTCACATGGAAACGGACGGTTAACTGAGGAGGCAGTTTTATTTATTTATCTTCGGGGTTTTTTTATATACCGCCATTTCAAGTGAGAATGACTAGATCACAACGGTATATAAGGTTAAACAGTAAACGGACAGGAGAGGAGTTGAAAAGTAAATATATAAGCTGAGAGGCAATGGGGGATGTATCAAAGAATTAAGGGGGGAGCTACAGTTATAGAGAGTTAGAGAAGGCATTGCTGAAAAGCCAGGTTTTCAGATCTTGCTTAAATTTATTGGTGTCAGAAGATGTACGAAGGTTTTCTGGTAGTGAGTTCCAGAGAATGGGGCCAGAGAGTTCCAGAGAGTAGGGCCAGAGAAATAGCGCTGTTTCTTGTATGTTTTAGGGATAGTTTTTTATAGTTGGGATTTCAAGTAATCCTTTATCTAGGGATCAAAGAGGGCGAGCAGGAATACAAGGATTAAAATTTATTCCAGGTAGTTCATTGTTAGGATTCAAATTATTGTGAATTATTGTTAGGACTTTGTATATTATTCTGGATTGCACAGGTAGCCAGTGTAGGGCAATCAAAGTAGGGATGATGCAATCAAATTTTTTTTTTTTATTAATCAGTTTTCTCAATTACACAATCAAGAACATCTTGATATGTTACATTATTTGGGTTATCAGGAAATTGCTATATTTCATAGTTATTTAAGAATAATTATTAAACTAAGCCATAGTTTTTCAAAGTCCTCTAAGAAAGGGGGTTTCCTTAAACACTTGAAGGCTATATTGTTAAACAATTATATAACATCAAGAAATTCACACAATCCTTACTGAGGAGATACTTTTTTCAAATTTAGAGAACGTCATAACTTCCTAAGGGGTCGCTAAACCATATCTTTCATCCTTACTTCTATCTGTAATAAATTTTGTAAGCTGTGACGACTGAAAGAAACAATATTTAGCATTCTGGGAAGTTACACAACACTTACATGGAAACCTTAGCTTAAACAAGGCTCCCATTGCAGAAGTTTTGGTCTCATGATCAAAAATTGTTTTCTTCTCGTTTGTGTGTCTTTTGTGACATCAGGACAAATCCTAACATTTAATTGACAAAATTTTTCTTTAATATTTCTAAAGTATAATCTTAAGACCCACTCTTTATCAGTATTTAATAGAAAAGATATAATCATTGTAGCAGGTTGGGCCTCTATCGAATTAGAAGATTCTAATATATCTGAAACATTTAAAGGAGATATAACTTGAAAATCTTGATCCCTTCCCGGAGTATTCGTCCATGAAGGAAGATAGTAGATTTGAGTTAGTGGAGGCAAAGCTTGCTGAGGAATTTTTAAAACTTCAAATGTAAATTTTTTCCACATTTCTTTTTGCTGAAATTGCTGGTAACTTTGGAAAGTTTACCAATCTTAAATTTTTACTATGGATCTGGTTTTCAAGATTTTCCATTTTTCTTGTAACATACTGATTTTCCTTTACTAACATTTCATTTTGCTCAGATAACTTCTTTAATTCAAACCTAGTAGACTCTAAAGCCTGATCTCTCCTCATGTCTTCATGTATTACCTTATTGACTTTTGTTTCTATTTACTAATTTTGTTGCCAAAGACTTTAACTGCAAGATAAAATTTTTTATTTAACACCACCAAAGCCTCCCAAATTGTTTCTAAGGAAAATACAAGCGGTCTGACTACAGGCAAAGTAGCAGTTTCATAACTCATTAAATCACCAGAATTATTAGCATTTGATTGGGATAGCAAGTGTCCCTCTGTTACGATTCCTTCTGAGCTGCCAACAGAATTGGCTCTCTCTGCGATAGGTATCATAGTTATTCCTGAGTTTTCAACTGCTTCACCAATAGGCGGAGAGGAATCCAATATTGATACAGATCTATCACAGGGTTCTCAGGTGGTGTTCTCTGATCCGGGGACAGTGAGATCACCAAATCATGAAGAGATAACATGCCTTCCTGATTCCCTTCAAGCGACGCCTCACCTGGGTTTGTAATTCCTCTCCTGATGTGAGCATCCATTGGACCCAACACCAGACTTGCTATACTGCCTTCCATTACTGGCCTCTCTCGAGCCCGACGTTTCCAGGCCGAGTGGGGCATAACTTTATATAGGAAATTCAAATACTAGAAATAGACAATGGAAAGTGCACTTAGCTCAGTAGGATCGCGTTGGTTCTGGATTCCCCCCTGTTGGAGATAGGAAGAGTCGTGAGATCTATTCGAGATGACAATGTGTAGATAAGTTCCTGATAAAAAATAAAACAAAGCCATGTGCCCCTTTGGCGGGTGTGGCTTAGGCGACGTGCTGCCGGTGGCTGCATGCCACAGATGGGCAGTTTTTAAAGGCCCCCTCCGGCGTCACCCAGCTGATGACATCAGACGCAGAAGAGTGTCCTCGGTTGGCCCCGGAGCAATCAGTTGACTGCCCCCAGAAAGGCCTCCAGTCTCCTTCCACTCACTCACTCTCTCCTTCCCAATCTCAAACATTTTCTTTTCCCAGTGAGGAGTCTGGCCGCTGCTTTTTGGAGAAGTTGAAGAGGTTTGAGGTGATTTGCTGGAAGTCCTAGGAGTAGGGAGTTGCAGTAGTCCAGATTAGAGAATATAACAGTTACATCAGGAGGGCTAAAAATTGTCTTCTGCTGAGCAGCTCAGTATGACTGCCTAGGTTAACAGTGGCCAATTGAGCTCCTCTAAAAATGGATGATCCAGGAAGCAGTGTTAGGTTGGAGGAGACAACGATGCACACATTTGTTTTTCAAAAAGTATGCACATGGTTTACATGCATAGATTAGCACCATCCTTCAAGATAGTACTACTACTACTTAAGATTGAATAGCACTGCTTACATCCAGTAGTGCTATAAAAATGTTAGGTCCCTTCCCCAAAGAGCTTACATAGTAACAATCTGCCTGTTTTATGCTCTGTAGTAGTTACAGTATAATTGATTTTACTATAATTTATATATTTTATATATAGTTTTTTAAATTGCATTGTATATTTTATTTTATGCTATATATTGTAAATTTTAATTGCAATTTTATCTATAAATTTGTAACAGCTTTGATATTATTGGAAAGATGGTATAACAAATTAATTAAACTAAACTAAATGATGGCAGATAAGGTCCAGAATGGTCCATTCTAGTCTGCCTAGTGCTGTTTAGGTTTCTAATTGCCCACTCTGTGTTGGTTTAACCCAGTGCATTCCTGAAACTGCCACTCCATGTAGGTTACTCCAATGCTTCATTCCCATCCTCTGTCTCCAGGATCCTCTGAGTTTAGTTCACTGGTTTTGTTTCCACGACTTCCTCTTCAAGGGCATTCCAGATATCCACTACCCGCTTACTGAAAAAATATACTTCCTGGCATTGTTACTGAGTAAGTACACATCATGCGCACTCATTTTACAGTTTCCTTTCCAGTGAAAAAGGTTTGCTTCTCTTGCACTAACACCTGCCAAGTATTAAAATATCTGTAACATATCCCGCTCTCTCTTCTTTCTTCTAGGGTATACATATTGAAGTCTTTCAGTTTCATCTCATAGGGTTGTGGGTGCAGAATCCACACTATTTTGATTGCCTTTCTAGGGATCTGCAGAAGGAAAAAAATTTGTTTCGATTCGGTATTCATTTTGCCAGGTCCCAAATCCATTGCATTCGTTTCATAGTGGGGGAAAAGCAATTCATTGATTAGTTTTATTTGTTTTCCGATTTCCCATTAAAGTCAATGGGGGAAGTATTTGCAGCCTATTTTTGGCTGCAGAATTTGAGTTTTATCAATTCTGATGAAACTTCTGGGGAGCAATCATCAGAACGAGAAAAGAGCTCCAAGGTACTTAGATTGTGGCAAAGTGGCACCAAAGTAGCATGAATAGCCTTAGGCACTTTAAAGGGGAAAGAGGTACCAGAAGTGGCAAGAGTGCTTTAACAAAGGCGCAAAGCAGCAGCTTCAAAAGAGAGCACCGATAACAGATGCATGAACCCTCGAAGGCAGCCTGACAGGCAAAGCGGCAAGACAAGTGGCATCAACATCCTACAGCACAATGAAGGGGGAACATAGCAAGCAGAAAGACTAGCACCAACACACTGAAGAACCATTATAGTTGCAAGAACACCACAAGGAGTTGAGTGAATCAACTGGTGTATGGCAGCAAGGCAGAGTGGCAGAAAGCTGATAGGGGCAAGACAGGCTGGCAGAGCAGAGGTAGTCTGGTCCCTGTGGTTTTGATAGGGGCAAGACAGGCTGGCCCCGGGGAGAGTTCCCTTTCCTTTGAGCAGGAAAGGGCTCCCTAGGATGGGTTCGCCCCTAGAGTGGGGTGTTTCCATTGGCGTCTAGTGAGCTCTCACTGCTCTTTTAAAATCTGGTGGACGTAGCAGATATACAAACGAGAATTTTCAAGGCTGAGGAGGAGGAGGGTGCATGTGAACAGCGGTTCAACATGGGTCAGAGGATATATACAGGCTGGTTACACCCGGGGAGAGTTCCCTTTCCATTGACCAGGAAAGGGCCCCTAGAGTGGAGTATGAGCCTTCAAAGCATGGCATCATGGAGGAGGTCTCACTGTGAACAGCGGTTCAACATGGGTCAACAAGGGCTAAGAATTAGGCCGGCTACCCCGGGGAGAATTCTCTTTCCTTTGAGCAGGGAAGGGCTCCCCAGAATGGGTTGACCCCTAGAGTGGAGCCCGAGGCTTCAAAGCATGGCGACATGGAGCAGGGTGCCATGTGAACAGCAGTTCAACATGGGTCAACTGGTGCTAAGAGAGAGGCCGGCTACCCCGGGGAGAGTTCCCTTTCCTTTGAGCAGGAAAGGGCTCCCTGGAATGGGTTGGCTCCTAGATCGTATAATGGTACAAATTGTTAGGATTTATTAAGCATGTGCAAACAGATCATGACTTCATGAGCAAAATG
The DNA here is from genome assembly GCF_901001135.1 of Rhinatrema bivittatum. Taxonomy (NCBI): domain Eukaryota; kingdom Metazoa; phylum Chordata; class Amphibia; order Gymnophiona; family Rhinatrematidae; genus Rhinatrema; species Rhinatrema bivittatum. The sequence continues at coordinate 39,592,856 of NC_042631.1, read as the reverse complement.
GAGGAAGTTCTCTTCTCTGCCCTGAAACTAAAAGAAAATTGTTTGTTTTATTTAAGTATCCATGCTATGAAGGATTAGTATTTTGAATTGCCGGAGACTGAGGTTTCCCTTTGCAACGAGGGTTTAGCCGTAAGGACCAAAAAAGCGCTGATGTCATCTCCTGCCCAAATCTACAATATCGACCTATGTTGACTTTGTACCCTAGTGTCTCTGTAAACTATGGGAACACAGAGGATGAATTAGAGTGCAAATACCACCAGTTTCTATAGTACTAGAAGAAACATTAAAGTTGGCACCTAAGAAAGATTTAGGGAACATGGCCCACATTATGAAGGTCATGAAAACTATTGAGCATATGAAATACCCAAGCTCCAAACATCTTAAGTCAGCTTTTTATGTTCATACATTCCAAATGTGGATGGACAGGCACAGCATTAGAGGTCAAGCCCTTGTAGGGACATAAGGCCTGGACAGACAAGCACAGCATTCTAGGATAGAGGTCAAACCCTCATAGGGATATAAGGCCTGGACGACAGGCACAGCATTCGAGGATAGAGGTCAAGCCCTAGTAGGAAAGGGCTGGACGGACAGGCACAGCATTCATAGATAGAGGTCAAGCCCTGGTAGGGACAGAAAGCCTAGACAGACACTGCATTCGAGGATAAAGGTCAAGCCTTGATAGGGACATAAAGCCTGGATGGACAGGCACAGCATTCAAGGATAGAGGTCAAGCCCATGTAGGGATATAAGGCCTGGACGGACAGGCACAGCATTCGAGGTCAAGCCCTTCTAGAGATGTTAATCCTGGATGGACAGGCACAGCAGGCACAGCATTCGAGGATAGAGGTTAAGCTCTTGTAGAGATGTAAATCCTGGACGGACAGGCACAGCATTCGAGGTCAAGCCCTCATAGGGTCATAAGGCCTGGATGGACAGGCGCAGCATTTGAGGATAGAGGTCAAGCCCTCATAGGGACATAAGGCCTGGACGAACAGGCACAGCATTCGAGATCAAGCCCTTTTAAGGATGTAACGCCTGGATGTACAAGCACAGCATTAGAGGTCAAGCCCCTTTACGGACATAAGGCCTGGAGTGGACAGACAGGCACAGCATTTCAGGTCAGACCCTTGTAGGGATGTACGGCCTGGACAGTAGACAGACTGGCACAGCATTAGAGGTCAAGCCCCTTTAGGATGATTAATACCCATCAGAAGTACAACCTATAAGGACCTAATAGATGCTGGATGAATCCCTGAGGCAAGATACAATCTAAACCTAAAGATACTCTGTAGCCCCAGTCAATACCACCCTGTTAATGTAAAAGCACATTAGCATCTATAATAATTTCAGTTGTGTCCTGTACTATCTAGTGCTGTTGGAAAGGTTTGTTATTTGAGAACTGAGTAATAGGGAATGGACTTTTCTATTAGGGTCTTCTGGGTTCTTCCAAGTGACCCAGACTGGCCACTGTCAGAGGCCAGATTTTGGGTTTGACTATTGGTCTGTTTCAGCATGGCACCTCTTATATTTTTATGTTATGTTTGTATAATAGATATTTTGGGACAAAGACATCATGAATGAAATTGTCCAGAGTGACTTGCAGGCTCATAGGTACTTTCTACCTGCAAACCTGCAGCTAGCTTTCAAAAGGAAACTCTCCTTGGAGCCTGTGGAGAAATGAGGAGCAGAGGAGGCATGGCCTACCCTGGTAGGTACCAAAAGTGATGAAGAGTTGTCTGGTGGGTCTCCATTGAGGGCAGAGTTGTAGCCTAGAACCAGAACAGCAGCAGTAGTTGAGCCAGCAAGACTAGGGCCTAACAGTGGAGCGTCCTTGATAAGGGAGCCTGTGGTAAGGTCCAAGGAGGTTTGGAGGCCTAGCCTGACTGCCAAAGTTGATGGAGATCTGGTAGTGTGATCCAAGTCCTGGGCATTGCCAGAGAATGCATGCACCGCAGAAGTCATCTTGAGGTAAAGCAGAATATCTCTTCTGAAATAACCATTGTTTTGTCAAATGGTAGGCAGTGTATTTAAATTGGAATTGAGCTGATAGAATGGGGAAGCAAGAACATGAGCCTGAGATTATTTTTCCTATCATGATCAGTAATATCTATTCCATCCAGAACATTGTGGGTCTTCTAGTTTTGATACGTGGAATGCATTTTGTGGATCCCATATTGTTCAACAAAAGGGTCTATCATTGTACCACTAGCCTCTGAGGACTAGTGGTACAATGTACCTGGTCTGCAGTTTACCTAGATTACTGAAGGGATTGTATAATCCTGGGTATCCTCTGAAGAGCCTGATTAGTTTACAGCACAGAATAGGTCATTGGATAAGGTGGGGATAGATCTTCAAGTGGACCTGCTCCTGCAGTTCGGAATAGGTCTACTAGAAGAGGTAGGGTTCAAAGTGTTCTACCTTACCATTTTGTTTCTTTGAACTCAAAGAGCTGGTGCCAGGACCACATCAAACCAACATCAAACCACTTATTTTGTGTGCCCCAGTCTGGGGTTACATTTGTGTTTAACTGTTGATAATGTTAAACATTTGAATTTTAAAGAAAAGTTTTGGACAAGTTCCTGGAGGACAAGTCCATTAAAACTATTATCCAGGTAGGCTTCAGGAATGAATTCTCTTACTGCTGGGATCTGGTAATCAACAACAGGGAATGGATTTCTCCATTTGTTGAGTACTTTTTCCAAGCGACTTGAATTGGCCAATATTAGAAATAAGATGCTGGGTTTGATAGACTATTAATCTGTTTTAAGATGACATTTCTTATTTTCTTAAGTTCTTCCGCCCAAGACATTGCCTGTGCCCTCTCATCAACTGCCACTACTTCCTTCTGTCCCGTTATCAGTTACCTCTGCTGTCTCATGCTGCAAGACTTCTAATCTCAACCTGGATCATACAGATCAGGTGTGTAATCCAAACCACATTTATTTATTTTTCCACAAAAAGTACCTGGCTTTTCTTAGGTAGTCTGGTCTACAATAGCCTGTGTGTGTGTGTGTGTATGTCTATCTACGTGTATGTGTGCGTGTATGCCTCTGGCTGTGTGTGTATGTGTTTGGAAAAGCCTGTGCATGTGTGGGAGGGGGAGGGCTGAGCTTGTGTGTGTGGGTATGTATCTGCTTCTGTGGCTGTGCATATGTGCATTTGCCTGTGTGTGTGTATGTGTGCAAGCCTGTGTGCATATGCGAGCCAGTGTGTGTGTGCATGTGGAAGCCTTGGATGAGCTTGTGTGTACTTCTGCAGGCTAGTGCAAGCTTGCATGTGCACTTTCTCAGGGGGAAAGCTACATAGCTCACAAATGAGCCGGTCATGCATATCAACACGTAATGCTGGAGTAAACACTTGCATTCAATAGTGAAATTACGTCTTTATATTTCAAGTGTTTTGTCGCACCTAATTCTACTGGATATCAACAAAAACACAGCCTTCCACCTTCATACTTTGTCTGAAAGGAATCGAAAACGAGGCCTGTGTTGGGGAGAGGAAAAACTGGTATATCTAGTCAGAGGAGGAAGAATTGTTACACTTAAATCTGTTCTCTATAACCAGACACGTTTTGCAAACTCTAAACAATGACTCTATAATACTTAAGAGCCTCATAAGCACTAATTTATTGAAGGACTTTTGATTAGCTCCTTGCATATTTCATTTGTTTCCTCACTGGTGATTATAGTGTATATTTTAATTGACTTTTTATACTTTTCCAATTTAAGGCTTATGTTATATATTTAAATAAAATAGTTTTTATTGTATTTAAATTAATGCATTAGTACATTACTTATATACTTATCTGTGATATATGTTTTCAGAAGCACTATTTTTGAGTGTATACTGTCTATCATTGTATTTATTTATTTATTTATTAGAGATGAGCTTCGGTTTTCTGGGTCGGGTTTCGGTTCGGGCGCTTTGGTGGAAAACTTGTTTTCCCACAGATCGTTTTTGGCCAAAAACGAAACTGGAACCTGAACCCGGAAAAACGAATTAAAAAAAAAAAAGCCGGAAAAAAAACCGCAAATCAGAAAAAAACCCCACACCAACCCTTCACACCAACCTATCACATTTACTTTCTTATAACCCCCCACCCCACCCCCACCATCCCGATCCCTCCCCAAGACTTACTAAAAGTCCCTGGTGGTCCAGCAGGGTCCAGTGAGCGATCTCTCCCTCCATGCCATTCGGGCTTGCTATGACTCAAAATGGCGCCAATAGCCTTGCCGTTACGATGTCACAGGGGCTACCGGTGCCATTGGTCAGCCCCTGTCACATGGTAGGAGCATGTGACGGGGCTGACCAATGGCATGGTAGCCCCTGTGACATTGTAAGGGCAAGGCTATCGGCGCCATTTTGAATACTGGCAGCCGACGGCCCGAGTGCAGGAGATCGCTCCGGACCCTCGCTGGACCACCAGGGACTTTTGGCAAGTCTTGGGGAGGTCAGGAGTCCCTAAAATTTGACATTTTAAAAACATACATCTTACATAATAAGAAAAGGAGAGCGTGTGTCTTAAAGTGCTACAAATGACTTCCAGAAAACCTACTGTGATTGATGTAATATTTGTCAAGTTTCTGAAATATTATAGGCTAGCTGAAAAAGATATGTTTTAAATTCTTTTTTGAATTCCTTTCTATTGGATATTTGGCGAAGTGTGTCGGGTATAGAGTTCCAGAGGTGTGAGCCTGCCACTGAAAAAGTATGCTTTCTTGTATAATGTAGTCTAACTGATTTTGTTGAGGGGATTTCCAGTAGATTTCTTGATAGTGACCTCAGATGCCTAGCAGGTTGATAGATGTGAAGGGTAGAACATAGCCAAGTAGTGGAAGGATTATGTATTAATGCATGAATCATAGTTAGAATTTTATAGTGTATTCTTGATCTGATAGGCAGCCAGTGTAGAGATTGAAGTACTGGTGATATATGGTTTCGAATGGATGTACCTGTCAATATACGTGCAGCTGAGTTCTGAATTAATTGAAGTGAATGCAAATTAGAATATGATAACCTAGAAAGAGAGCGTTACAGTAATCCAATCCTGAGAAGATTAAGTATAGTCTACTGTTATGTGATTGTGAAGCTGTAATAAAGATAAGTGTTTTAAGAAAGACTGGAATCAGACTATTTTGTCTCCAGGCCTGTGGGAATTACCACTCGGTCCCACACCACCATCACTGTTCAAGATGTAAAATAAACATAGAAACATAGAAATGCTGCACCATGCAACAAATGCATGCATTTGTTGCACGGTGCAGCGCTGAAATTCTGTTGTGAAGATCCCCAACAAGAATCCTCATTTCACCACTTTGCTTCTTCAGAGGGAATTTAAATGTAATCAAGCACCACGGATTATTAGTAATTTGTAGTATCTGTGTCTAACTCTGGAAACTGTTGTTTCTATTGGGCCAGCATAGTGTATGATTGTAATAATGCCAAATATCTGTAATCACATGCTTGAAACGTGAACATCTTTGCGTTAGGTAGGCAACGTCGAGAAATATATTTGTACCAAACTTTATAGCTCTTTACTGGCATATTTCTCACTGCATGAACTTGCCTTCCTCCCTTGTGCTGCAAATGTATGCTTCGATTTGATTGCTTATGTTCCATTTGAGAAAACTTCCATTAAGGCGGAGTTTTCATATTTTTCAGTGTCAGGGCTTCAAGGAATCTTGTGACTTATTTCCTCTAGTAGTTATCTCTAGCAGCCCCACAAGGTCCTTAGCCACTGTGCTGGCTCAATAGAAACTTCCCTTGTTCCCTCATCCAGACAGCTAACTTTCCTTCCCAATCAGTCTTTAGACAAAGATCCTTTAAGTCTGAAATTATTTATTGTACAAGTAGTTTTTAATTACTTACAATTGTTGCTTCCAAATGTATAGCCCCAGGCAAAGATCTTTGTAGCTGGAAATAGGTAGGAGAGGAGAGAATGGAGTTTCTTGTAATTCAAGGTGAGAAGACAAAGGGGTTCTGAAGCTGATTTAATCTTTAGAAATAAAGTGATAAGAAGGAATGTAAAAAAGCCAATCATATCACAGAGCTTTACAAGCGCTCCTGGCTTTGAAACTGCATGGTCGAGACTGAAATAGTCCTAGAGAGTTATTACAGAAAAAGCCTCCACAAGCTGGGGACAGGGGGCAAGGTCCAATGACAGCGAACCTAGGACTCATGTGACACAGGGGGAGCATGAAGGGCAATCCCTTGAGCCAATAAGGCACTTAAGAAGACTCAAGTTAGATTGAGAGGGCATGCAGACTCTTCCCAGGTGAGAGAAAGCAAGGGGGAGGGAATTTCTCTTAAGGGCAAAGCTCCTCTTAAAGGCAGGGCTCCCAGACTTTTACCATGGGTTACAAAAAGTGTTTCAATATCAAGAGTTCCTGGAAGGGAGGGGCTGCAGTAAACACAGTTAAGCTACAGTATATACAGATACAAACATGTACCCACTGCTGGGGACAGAACAGCCACTCTTTCAAAAAGGGTTTCAATTATGGGCAAGGAATGAGAGGTGCCGCCTGAACACCAGCAGGTAAGGCAGGATTGACAATACCACTGGTCCTTTTTATATATCCCAGGCCAATAGAACTAGGCCAACATTTTCTCTTGGATGTTTTTGTTGCCCAGGTGACCCCCTAACAGGTGATTATGCACTAGCTACATGACTTTGTGGTGACAGAATTTGGGGACTATCAATTCTCTCTCAACACTCCCCTTTACAACTTGGTATAGCAAGTCTTTTCATAATGAAAAATGGAGAATCCGGCGCAGTTGCTGGAGCTCCCTGAACCACCTTACCATCTATCCTCCCCTCTAGTCAACTTAAAAGACTCGTCTGCCCTCTGGGCTCATTTAAAGGTACCTGGTTTGCCCTCTGTTTCCCATTAACAGGGTCGGGCATGAGATTCAAGTTGGCTGGCAGATCTTCCTCTGACACTGAGGTGGCTGCTGCCCCTTCAGTCTCTTGGTCAGCTGAAAAACTACACTTATCCAATTCTCCATTGTCTCCGGGATTTAGGCATTTTTGAGACTAAAAAACAAATCCATATTCTCTATGGGGAATAGTTTGAGGAATGATAACTCCTCATTGTTGGTATTGGGTGTCTCCATTGTGAGCAGGGTCCAGAGATTGTTCAAGCTCAGACAATCTCATCCAATTAGGACAGGATATGGAAGCCATTGCAGAATCGCACTTCTATTTTATCTTGGCCAATGGGTGACAAGTTGGATATTGTCTGTTCTCACCATGTATACAGGTCAAGAGTACCACATTCTTATGATTAATTTGGAGACGTTTCAGCAACTCGTGTCAAATGAGGGTCTTCACGCTTGCCAAATCTACAAGGGCCTGTGTTGGAACACCATCTATTTCTACAAAAATAACAAAAGTGCCAGTCTTTTGCCAGAGAACATCCGCAAAATGACAATAGTGTGGAGTTGCTTCTTCACAGTGTGGACAGTCCCGGGCAATTGGCCACATTCTCCACAAGTGAAACATAGGGGACTCTCCAAGTTAGGAACTAGTGCTACGACTCGCATTCAGACCAGCTCTTCTGGCAGCTGGAGCCTCTGAATCTTAGGATCTCGTCGGCCTCTAGGCCCATCCCATACCTTCTCACAGAACTGTGGTGAGCTTAATAATACACTTCTAAGACCTTCTCCAGTATCAGATTCAGTTGTTGGTAGACCCACTGTTGCATGGACTGTCCAAGGTCATCTAGGAATTGCTCCAAGAGAATTGTCTTGACAACCTCCTCACCAGTCTTCCCCTCTGAATGGAGTCACTTCCAGGCGACATTACAAAGTTGGAAAATGTTTCTTGGATTCTTCCCAGGCTGCAGGGAGCAGGAAAATAAGAACACAAGAACATAAAATATACCATACTGGGTCAGACTAAGGGTCCATCAAGCCTAGTATCCTGTCTCCAACAGTGGCCAATCCAAGTTACAAGTGCCTGGCAAGTACCCAAACATTAAATAGATCCCATGCTATTAATGCTGGCAATAAGCAGTGGCTATTCCCTATTGATTAATAGCAGTTCATGGACCCAGCTACGCTAGCAGTCTTAACCACATTCTCTGGCAGCAAATGCCAGAGCTTAATTGTGCATTGAGTGCAAAAGTATTTCCTCCTATGTATTTTAAATGTACTACTTACTAACTTCATGGAGTGCCTCCTAGTCTTTGTATATCTGAAAAGTAAATAACTGTTTCATATTTATCCATTCAAGTCCTTTCACGATTTTCTAGACCTCTATTATATCCCCCTTTAACTGTCCAAGCTGAACAGCCCTAACCTCTTTAGCCTTTCCTCATAGGGAAGCCATTCCATGCCCTTTATCATTTTAGTCACCTTCTCTGTACTTTCTCCATTGCAACTATATCCTTTTTGAGATGCGGTAACCAGAATTGTACACAGTATTCAAGGTGCGATCTCACCATGGAGTGATACAGAGGCATTATGACATTTTTCGTTTTTTTGCCATTCCCTTCCTAATAATTCCTAACATTATGTTTGCTTTTATGATTGCCACAGCACACTGAACAGTTTCAAAGGAATATTAACTATGATGCCCAGATCTTTTTCCTGGGTGGTAACTCCTAAAATAGAACCTAAAACCATGTAGCTAGTAGTACAGCATGGGCTATTTTTCCTATGTGCTTCGGCTTGCACTTGTCCACATTATATTTCATCTGCTATATGGATGCCCAATTTTCCAGTCTCACAAGGTTCTCCTGAAATTTAGTACAATCCGCTTGCGATTTAACTACTCTGCATAATTTTGTGTCATCTGCAAATTTGATCACCTCACTCATCGTACCCCTTTCCAGATCATTTATTAAACTGGAAAATATCAACCACAAATATATATGTTTCAGTTTTTCAATGTCAATGCTTCAACATTACAATATTTGAATATTCTTCCCCCCCCCCCCCCTTTTCCCCAAGTTGTCCCCCCATCCTTAACAAAAAATGAGTCCAGCGCTGTACTCTGGTGCACCAAGCTCACAAAATTACAATAGAGCATTATGAAGGCCCAACCCACCCCCTCCTCTCTAAGTAAACTCGAATTCCCCCCCTCCCTTCACTATCATTGGGCAGGAAATGAAGGATATAAGGAATTAGGAACATTTATAAATATATTAAAAAGCACCGGTCCAAATACAGATCCCTGAGGTACGCCACTGTTTACCTTTTTCCACTGTGAAAACTGACCATTTAATCCTACTCTCTGTTTCCTGTCTTTTAACTAGCTTACAATCCACAAATGGACATCTCCTTCTATCCCATAACTTTTTAGTTTTCTTAGAAGCCTCTCATGAGGGACTTTGTCAAAAGCCCTGTGAAAATCCGAATATACCACATCTACCAGTTCACCTTTATCCACATGTTTATTAACCCCTTCAAAAAAATGTGGCAGATTTGTGAGGCAAGACTTCCCTTGGGTAAATCTATGCTGGCTGTGTCCCATTAAACCATGTCTTTCTATATGCTCTGTGATTTTATTCTTTATAATAGTTTCCATGATTTTTCCCAGCACTGAAATCAGACTCACTGGTTTCCTGGATCACCCCTGGAGCCCATTTCTTTTTTTTAATGCATTTTAAATCATTAATACAAGAATCCACTTGTAATGTAATTTGTTAAGTACATAGGTAACATATACTCAATATTCTCAAACAAGAACAGAAGATCAACATTTCTACTAGCAAATTACATATTTATGTGCTTAATCTAATAAAGGAAATAGCGGGGAGAACATGGAAATTTAAGGAGCATAACACAAAGGAAATCAATTTCTATAAGGCAAGACATTCTGAATTACACCGTCGCTTACATTACTTTCACACATACATTGGGTTAACTAGAAGCACCATGGGAGTTTAGGAAGGACCTTAACTGTAAAGGGTCCATAAACACATACATCTGTTGTTGATATTGCATGCAACATCTACATGGAAAGCAAAGTTTAAACTTGGCACCAATTTTTAACACCTTCTCTCTCATATTCAGAAACTACTTTCTTCTAAGCTGTGTTTGTTTGACTAAATCAGGGTAACACCAAATTCTTTGGCCAAAGAATAGTACATGGCTACTTCTGAAAAAAATTTTTAAAATATTATTTCTATCCATTAGCAAAGCAAATGTAACTAAGAGAGGTCTTCTTTGGGTAACCACGAGTTCCTGAGATGATTCCAGTAGTGAGGACAAATCAGGTAAAGCTTGTTCATCTTGTCCTTCAGCGCTTACTTGTCTTATATAAAGGTAATATGGCTTTGTTACCACTGGTTTTATTTCATCAGGTATTTTCAAATCCTGAGCTACGTAGAATTTAAACATATCAAGTGGTGTAACATTTTTTATAACAAGAAAATTTAGGAAGCGCAGATTATGAACTCGAATATTATTCTCCAGTTTTTCCAACCTTTTATTCACATCATTATGCGTCAGAATCACGGCTGAGTGAACTTTTTCCATTTCACTCATTCGATCCTCCATTTTGTCCAAATTCTGTTTCTGCTTAACTATTTCAGTTGCGTTTAAATTTACTTGATGTTTTACCTCTATAATTTCTTTAGCGAGACCCAGGATAGCTTTTTCAAGTGATTGAAGCGCTCCCCATATAGTTGTTAAAGATATTTCTTCAGGAGGTGTTATTAACTTTAACAGTTTCGGTTCCTCCTGCACTCGAGCAGCTCCTCCTGCACCCGGTGTGAGACTAGCGTTCTCCTCCAAGTCAGCGGATCCCAGCCCTTTGGAAAAGCTCTGTCCCTCACCTCCTTCTGCTACCCGATGATTGACATCGCCATTATGCCCCATACCAAGTGGAAAGTGCGGGTTAGAGGGGTAGAATCAACTTCTACACCTCTACAAACATCACAACCCTGCATTGGCAGCTTCTTTCCCGCAATACCGCCGCTGTTACCGGGAGTCCTGGTCGCTGGAGAGCTGTCTGTGGAGCGAGACAGACTCTCCCTGACCGAAACATCGCTGAGTCCCGGATCACCAGTGAAACCAGTGCCCCCAAGGCAAGTGGAAGAGAGAGAAAAGATGGCCGCTGAACCGAAGGAGGGATTCGGAGATGGGACAGTGAAGACCTGGAGCCCATTTTATATATCGGGGTTACACTGACCACTTTCCAGACTTTCAGGTACTATGGATTATTTTAATAATAGGTTACAAATTACTTGTAATAGAGCTGAAATTTCAATTTTAAGTTCTTTCAGAGCCCTGGGATCCAGGTGACTTGCTACTCCTTCTGTTAGGCTCGTGGACCCTTGGGCCGGCTGAGACGGCAGGTGTAGTGCTGTGGAACCCCACAGTGGGCGTTGCAGCCAGGTGGTGGCGCTGAGGCAAGACTTCGTAGAAAGTCCTCTGCTTCGTAGAAAGTCCTCTGCTTTCTTAGAAAGACCTCTGCTTCGTAGGAAGCAGAGGTCCCCCCAGGAGGAGCCCATAGGGACCCGAGCCTCTTGGTCTTAGGTGGATCCTATGCGACCAAGGATTAGAAGAGCAGCCTGCCATGGTAGTCCAATGATGAGATGGCGCCCAGGAGGACAGGAGAGACTTCGCCCTTGGAAGCCCATGGTCCCCCCGGGAGGAGCCCGTGAGGACCCGAGCCACTGGGGCTTAGGAGAAACCTCTGGGCGGTGAGGAACAGTACCTGCGGCAGTGGAGACAAAGCCAAAGTCCAGAAACAAGCCAAGGTCAGGAGCCAGAAGACAGATGTCGGATGCCAAAACCAGGGACGGAAGCTGAAGCCAGAGTTGAAGAACGAAGCAAGGTCAGGAGCCAGGAATCAGACGTCAGGAACAAGCAGGAACCGGGAAGCAGGAAGCACAACTAGCTACTCCGAAGAGTGAACCTCGTTGCAAGGCATGGCTGGCTGTGGCTGCCGGGTTTAAATAACCCGGCAGCTGGCCCCTTTAAATCAGAAGTCCCGGCGTGCGCGCCTAGGAGGCGGGGCCAGCCGTGGATCATCGGCGGCATCTGCCTCGCAGGGAGGACGCTGCGGAAGGCCGCGTTTCAGGCCCGGGTGGCCGAGGAGGAGCTCCCGCGGCTGAACCGGACCGCATGGTGAGTGGCAGTCCCGGGGCACAACCCGGGACCCCAACACCTTCAGTTTGATCAGAAGCGTTGTCACTAAGTCTCTGGGGTGAGCCCAGCTCTCTGAAGATTGGTGATCTTAACTTCCAGGTGTGTGGCTGGGCCGTCGGAGGTTTGCAGTTTGGAAAGCAGCTTGACAGCCTCCAATTAGTAAGTTACCTAGTTAGGTAGCCCAAATTGTCCTCCAGCAGCTGGTCAATTTAGCAGTCCACTCAAAATTCTTTAAGAAGCTGTCAGAGTCCTCTTCATGAGTCCTCTTCAGTAAGGCCGAGGCCAAGGAAGGTGGTTTAGTAACCTGTTTGCACCGCCTGTGCCATTTGAGTCAGAATGGTGTTCTGCTGAGCCACTTCCTGCCACAGCATGTGCTGCTGGTCAGTCTGGGCCTGTAAAGCACATGGGGGTAAACTTGCTGATGCAGCTGTTACTACCCTTAACCAATAAGCCTGATAATTTTTATGCAATGCCAACATTGCTTTCTACTTTGACAGCAAGAGGTAACGGGGAATTGGACTCAGACAGCAACCAACAAGGGCCCTGACTTTGACAGTCTGGGAAACTGATAAGTATGGGGATGACTTGTACAGCACAGCAGATACTGCCATAAGCTTACTGGGAAGACTGGATGGACCGTTTGGCCCTTTTCTGCCATTTCTATGTTTTTATGTGTTTCTATGTCAGTTGTTTTATTGTAAACCGACTTGAAGTGTATACAATATGTTCGGTATACAAAAATGTTTAAATAAATAAATAAAATAAATAAATAAATTTTATTTTTTTACTATCCATGGGAGTATGTTGGTTGCCTCAGCTAACAGAACATACCCAGTTTTATTTTTACGTTGCAAGATTATATTTTACTTCACTATTGTACTTTTTCCATTTAATGTTCTGGTTAAAAGGGTTAATTACTGTTTTATTCCAGTCTGATGATTTTATCTGGTCTGTGGTGCCACAAGTGAGATCTTGTTTGGTCAGGGCACAGAATTGTGGTATCGCGGTGGCCGGGATCCTGGGATCCTGTCTCATTCCCCACTCAGGCTTAAGAGCTTAAAGATCTTCACAGTTAAGGTACAGAATAATCTGCTGCTCATGACATTTCCTTCCCTAAAGTGACTCCATAGGACCAGATATCTTCTAATGGCAAAAACCTACTGTCTGATAGCATTTAGACTGGGAGGGGGCACTTCCTGAGTGTCCCCCCTCTGTGGATAAAGTACTGTGGCTGCTGTGTTAATCCACTTCAATACACAGTAATAAAGATTAACAAATGGAAACAAAACTATATAACATTTTATTTATTTTAACATGTTTTGTATACCATATATTCGGTATTGCCATCATAACGGTTTACATTAGGAGAGCGACATTAGAGAGTTAACAAATACAATTTAAAGATAAAGTTGGGTAGCATTGGGGAGGTAATGGAAGGGTTAGATTATATGGGAAAAAAGTTCTTAGATGTCTGTTGTAGAGTTTGTGGTTTTATTGGTCCATCTTAAGTTGATAGGGTGGTGTCTCTTTTCTTTGGAGTTGTCTGATTGGGAGTTTGTTGATGTTGGTAGTTAAGATCATCTGAGAAAGCTCTGGTAAAAAGCCAGGTTTTTAAGTCTTTTTAGAATGTTTTGGTGTCAAATTGAGTTCTTAGATTTAGGGGGTGAGGAGTTCCATAGAGATGGGCTGGCGATGGATATTGCTCTCTCTCGGGTTGATATTAGATGCGGGATTTTTGCGTGAGGAATTTTGAGGAGGCCTTTATTCATCGAGCGAAGGTTCCTTTTAGGAGCATGCGGTTCAATGTGTTCTGTTAGCCAGTGGTTTTGTGATCCTGTGATTATTTTGTGGAGGATTGATAAAACTTTGTATTCTATTCTGTATTTAATAGGGAGCCAGTGCAAGGATATGAGAGTAGGTGTAATGTGTTCTTGTTTCTTGGTTCCTGAAAGAATCCTGGCAGCTGCATTCTGAAGAATTTGTAGTGGACGTATGGTGTTAAAAGGGAGGCCGAGGAGTAGGGCGTTGCAGTAGTCCAGGTTTGCCAATAGTAGTAGTTGCAGAACTGTTCTAAAGTCATTTTGAGTGAGGAAGGGGATAACTTTTTATTGGACTAACAATACATTTTTTAACTAGCATTTGAGTGCCAATATTTTCTTCTTCAGGTCAGAGTTCAAATGAGCATAAGATGACATTACCAGGAAATATAAAATAGTGTGGCTGCCATAAGTAAATCATATGTAATGACCCCCTGGGGTTCATTACCAGTATTGCCCTAGTGTAACTCCTTTAGCTAGGGATAGATAGGTGGAGATTATTGGGGAGGCACCATTCATTACAGCCCCTCTCTCTTGAGGGTGCTGGGATGGACGTACCCCTGGTGAGGAAATAAAAGCAGCGTGCAGCAGTCCAAGGTTGGGTACAGTGTAGCTGAGTTGTGAGTTTGGAGGAAGTGCAGTTTTGTCTTCCATTTGGATTTTTGGGCCTACTTGGAGGCTCAGGCAAACTCTGCTTGGTATCCAGTGACACTGCCACGTGTGGGCCTGAGTGAGCCATGGCACACCCACTTTGAGCTCAGGCCCACCCATTTAACATAGCCTGGCAGCCTGAGAAGAGAGGCCCTGTCACTGGGCCCCCATGAACAGGCCCGGGACTGCCAGGTGTGCACACCCAGTGGAGCAGTGACTAAAGAGAGAAGGAGGTCCACGAGGCCAATGGTGATTCCCATCCCACCAGCAGCTGAGAAGAGAACACCACTGGGAGAGAGCCTGTTTTACCACATGTGCCAGCCCCATGGAATTCAAAACTCTTGCGGCTAGCACATGCTCTATGCTAATCTCATGACACACAAGATCAGCATAGAAGAAGTGAGTGGGGTGTGTAGGAGAGACGAGATGTGGAATAGAGAAGGTGTGTGTGTGTAAGTTAGAGAGAACATGTGGATGTGAGAGTCTTTGTGTAAGAGAGAGAGAGCATGTATGTTTGAAAGAGATAGCATATGGGAGTGAGACCCTGTGTGTGTGAGGGAGCATATGTGTGGAAGTGGGAGCCTGTTTGTGAGAGCCTCTATTTGTGTAGGAGTGGCATCCTGCTTGTGAAAGTGAAACTATGTATGTATTTCTGTGAGAGCCTGCAAGTGAGAGAGCCTACATATTTTTGTGGGAATGTGAACCTGTGTGTGAGACAGAATGTAAGAGTGTGTATGTCTGTAAGAGGGAATGGGAGCCTGTGAGTGAAAGAGAGCATTTGAGAGCAAGAGCCTGTGTGTGTGAAGGGGCGTGGGAACCTGAATGTGAGAATGAGAGCCTGCATGTGAGAGAGAGCATATGAGAGAGGGAGCCTGAGTGAGAGTGTGTGTGTGGGAACCTGTGTGTATGTAAGAGAGAGCATGCAAGAGTGGGAGCTTGTGTGAGAACACATGTGAGAGATGGCATGTGTATGTATGAAGGAGGAAAGAAAGAAGACAAGAGGAGAGAATAAAGAATAAAAGAGACCCTGAAAAAGGAATTAGGAAAAGACAAACAAGGGGAACAAAGACTGGAACCAACTGATTAGAAAAATAAGATCAGACAACAAAGGTAAAAAAAAAATTATTTTGCCTTTCAGCGACTAGATTATGCCATCTTTGGGAATGCATTTCTTATATATTTGTATTTTGGTGTTTCTTCAGTATTCCACTGTTCACAGAGTCTGGTTTCTCAGGCTTTCCATTTCAGTTTTGTCTGCATGCTTATTTCTAATTTGTAGTCCCTTATTCTGTATTGGATAAGGGTCTGTCTGTGTTGTGCATGTGTAACAGAGGGACAGTATTTTGGCTAGCATGTAGTTTCTCTGTAGGGATTTGTAGCAGTTCAGCTTGATCTGTTTGCCAACTAGGTAGTGTATTAGTATTCTAGGGTTTGGTGTAATGCTGGTCTCTGCTGCGTTTTTGTAGATAAGGTTGCTGCTGTTGGAGTCCTGAGAGTTACTGCTGTTATGGTATGGCAAAGTTCTAGGCATTGTTATTTTCACTAAATGTTTAGCAGTGGAGGGAGTTCATTTTGCTGTCACTGAGGTGGCACCAGAATTTGAATATTTATTTTTTGCATGACCTAGTTCTTGTTGTAGCTTCATTGCTGAAGGAGTTTGGTGGATACCACCTCCAGAGTGGTGCAGGACAGTATGCTGAGGCCAGGGCTAGATTAGGGCAGTCCAGTGAGGATGGAGCAAGGCAGGCTATGCTGGAACTCAGAAACAGAGTGCTGGTAAGAGTGGAACTGAAACTCTGGAACAGACTGGAGCTGAGTGCAGATAAGAGTGAACTGAAAGCAGGTAAGGGTGGAACAGGAACAGATTGGAGATGGGTGCAGGTAAAAGTGGAACTGGAATAACTGGAACAGACTGGAGCTGGGTGCTGGTAAGAGTGAAACGAACTCAGGAACTGACTGGAACTGCATGCAAGTAATAGTGGAACTGGAACAGCTGAAACAGAGTGTAGGTAAGTGTGAAACTGGAACAACTGGAACAGAGGCTAGGGCATGGGCAGACTAAGACAGGACAGAATAGGACAAGAATCACACAGAACATGGAACATAAAGCCCGAAGGCAACGGTGCAGAAAGGCCCCGAGGGCCAAGGCAGGGAGAGGCCTAAAGAGGCCACAGAGGTCAGGGGTAGGCCTGAATAGGCCACAAGCAAGGAAGAAGCCAGAAGGCCCTAAGGCCACAGCAAGACTAAGAACAGAAAGGCTGGTTGGCCCACAAAGCAAGACAAGGGAAGACTTGGGACAGAAGGCCCCGGAGGCCATGAGACAAGGCTAGGCAAGATAGAGGTCCGAAGGCCCAAAGGCCATAAGGGAAAGCAAGGTAGCACTGGAGTCAGAAAGCCCGAAAGCCACAAAGCAAAGTGAGGAAAGGCCTGGGAAGGCCGCAAAGCAGAAGTGGCTAGAACAAGGAACCAAGCTGAACTCAATGCCGAAGCAGTGAGGCAAGGGACAGACTGGTTTAGGGAATGCTGGAGTTTGGGTGTGGTGTAGGCAGGAGAGAGGACTTTGGCCAGCCAGGGAAGTGAGCTCACTGGGGTTCCCTGGTGGAGGGTAGGCCAAAAGACCATCTGAGGCCTAATACCAGGGACATGCTGGAGAGTATAGTTCAGAGCAGGGCTCTCTGGTGTAGAGGAGGCTGCACAGCAACTGGAACCATAACTTCTGTCCTATCCATGTTGCAAATCTTAAGTTATTATGATGATTATTATGATTATTGCTGTTTTATTTTAGTTATATTCTCTGCATTTCTGGAAAGAGAATTCTTAAAAGAATACATTGATATTTGTTTTATTACGTTATTGGATCTGATGCTTCTGTTAAGTGTTCTTTGTTTACTTAAAACTGCAAAAAATGTAAAATAATACAGATTATTAAGGTATTTTTAATGCTGGTAAGTGCTTGAAATAGAATTAAAATATTTTAAAGCATCACTCATGATAAGACTACTTAGAAATCCATTGTCAGCTGTATAAGGCATTAGTTATCAATAAGAGTACAACTAGTAGGACCTAGACCTGTATATCAAATACCCACTCCTGTTAACCTTGGGCCCCCCCAAAAAAATGCATTTCTGGCTATGCCACGGCTCAGTGTGCTGCAGCAGTCAAAAAAGCAAATAGAATGTTAGGAATTATTAGGAAGGGAATGGTTAATAGAACGGAAAATGTCATAATGCCTCTGTATTGCTCAATGGTGAGACCGCACCTTGAATACTGTGTACAATTCTGGTCGCCGCATCTCAAAAAAGATATAGTTGCGATGGAGAAGGTACAGAGAAGGGCAACCAAAATGATAAAGGGGATGGAACAGCTTCCCTATGAGGAAAGGCTGAAGAGGTTAGGGCTGTTCAGCTTGGAGAAGAGACGGCTGAGGGGGGATATGATAGAGGTCTTTAAGATCATGAGAGGTCTTGAATGAGTAGATGTGACTCGGTTATTTACACTTTCGAATAATAGAAGGACTAGGGGGCATTCCATGAAGTTAGCAAGTAACACATTTAAGACTAATCGGAGAAAATTCTTTTTCACTCAACACACAATAAAGCTCTGGAATTTGTTGCCAGAGAAGGTAATTAGTGCAGTTAGTGTAGCTGGGTTCAAAAAAGGTTTGGATAAGTTCTTGGAGGAGAAGTCCATTAATGGCTATTAATCAATTATCAATTATACTTAGGGAATAGCCACTGCTATTAATTGCATCAGTAGCATGGGTTCTTCTTAGTGTTTGGGAAATTGCCAGGTTCTTGTGGCCTGGTTTTTGGCCTCTGTTGGAAACAGGATGCTGGGCTTGATGGACCCTTGGTCTGTCCCAGCATGGCAATTTCTTATGTTGTCCCTAAGAAAGGATGGGAAGCTGCCTTTCCAGTTCAGTCACTGGCTGGTGTGTTTGCCTCCAGGGTTGTTTTTGGGTTCTGCTGAATGTTTCCTTTATAAGATAAATAAATAAAAAACCTGTGAGATACCTGGAGAGAGGTCACAGGGAAACCTTTCCCTGAAGGGGCCCAGCATAGGGAAGACCTGCAGCAGCAAAATTCTGTTGTTTCTGGGAAGAGACTTTTGGTTGGAAGACCTGGGGAAGAGTTTTCGCTGCCCCGACAGAAGGAAAACAGAGAGCTGTGTGTTCCCGAGGGGATCCTTACCATCTAAGGATTTGAGAGATACATTTGGAGAAATGTGAATAAGACCAATAGTGAACTAGTCCTCAGGACCCCTTCTTGGAGTCTTCACCCCGGGAAGACTCTCTGTGCATAGACTGTTTTACCAATTTTTACCAGCTTTGGAGGGGTTTTTCCCTGCCTACTTGGAAACCTCATTTGATCCATGCCTGGAGGTTGAGTGTTTCCCCTGCTATGGTAGTAATAGACCCTTGCAGTGATACAGGAAGGACTGTGAATAGCAAAGGTCAATCTATGTGCCAAGAACTGTTTGAACTGTGCCATCTACTTATCCAATTCACCTTCAGTAACGTTTACTTTTTGAAGACTCCAGCCTGAGCCTCCTGTGAGTTTTTGGCACCTACAGCACTCACAGTTGGTGAAAGATTTATACCTCTTCCAGGGAAGAGAGCTAGAGTGTGATCCCTGGCACTCAGGACCTTGCAGAAGGAATTTCTTCCTCTTACCAGGCCCTTATGTAAGACCTAGTCTGAGTGGATCCAGCCCCAAGAACTATAAATTCTTTTATGGCCCCAAAACAGAGGTTTCACATAAAAGGCATTCCAGAGATGGGTGAAGGGGAAGAGCTGAAATGGTCTGATGGATGATCAGAAGGTGACAAGCACTATAATTTTTTTTGGTTCATAATGTGATAGGAAACTCACATCTTTGTCAAGTCCTTTGTTAGTTCCATTTTGTCTTCAAAAGTCTTGCGTTCCTGGATTATTTCAAGTTTTCCTTTGGTTATCCTGATCATAAGATCATTGATGTTCCTCCATGAAGATGTTGGCCTGGACTTCCTTGTAGTGTTTGCTCTTGTGTCTGTGTGAATTGACTCTTGCCTTTTAATGTCTGCCCTGTCGCTTCTTCACGTTTTCTGCATTGAATATTATACACTACATTAGAGGAGCAGCATGAAGAGAATCCTCTTACGCTGATTGTTTTTCACAAGGGGGGGGTAGGGGATTGTGGGGTCCTGTGCTAGGTGTTGGCATACTGTGCAGCATGGTACATTACAGGGCTGTGTGCCACTTTCTTCTTATGCCGTTTCCTTTAGAAGCTCACTTTTGTCTACGTTTTGCTTAATATTCGGTGGTTGCCTGAAGGCCAATATCAGTGGGGCAGGGAATATTTCTTTTAGTGCCTCATACTGCAGGAGTAGTGGCTGTAGGCCTTTTATGATTTTTTCTCAGTTTTTCCAGTTCTGGACTGCAAGTAACTACAAAAACGACTAGACACATTACCCTAAGAGATCGCGCCACCTCCCTGCAAAAACGACTAGATCGCGCCACCTCCCTGCAAAAACGACTAGACACATTACCCTAAGAGATCGCGCCACCTCCACAGCTGGCCCCCTTCTGTGGAATTCATTGCCCACAGATCTCAGACTGGAACCTTGCCTCCCAACTTTTAGGAAAAGACTTAAGACTTGGTTATTCAAGCAAGCTTTCCAAGACACAATTTAACGACACAATCCAAGGACACAACCCAAGGACTCCTCAAAACATTCAGCCATTAATCATGCCATTTGTACATAACTTGTAATGTGACTTGTATATCGTTTAACCATTTATTCTTTCCTTTTTCTTCCTCTTCACCAAGTTCTGCCACCCTTGTTAATTGTAACTGTACTTTCAGTCACCTGAGTTCTAGTTTGATGTATTTAATGCACTCCCGTTTCATGTAAACCAGCAAGATATGTTCTCATGATTGCCGGTATATAAAAACCTTAAATAAATAAAATAAATAAATAAAGGCTACTTTGCTCTTTGTATTGCAGTAGATTTGTCCTGTTTTAATTGAGCAACCAATCTTCTTGCAGATGATTTTGGGGTTATAGCCCTGTGTTTGAGAGAAGGGCCTGCTTAGTTGTTACAACTGCTAGAGGAGAGCAATTATAATGGTAATAAACTGAGACTGACTGCTAGGGAGAGCAGAAACTCATTTAAGACGTTGCAACATATAGACAAGCATTTTTATATAGAAATCAATTGCATAACTGTGGGAACTGATGTCCTTGATTAATTGCCAAGTGAATAAAATCCTTTTTATATTTGTACCAGTCTGTATGACTAAAAAGAAGGCTAACAGAAGTGTGGGAAACTTCTTTCCTGCTAAATAACTAATGCAGGTGAAGTTATGTTTTATTTTCACCTTTGAAAGCAGCCATTTGTAATTGGAATCAGAATTATTAAGAGTTATCAAAAAGGTAACAAAAGATCTATAAATAGTTTTATACAGGAAAACAATGCATTAATTAATTATCTTTAGTTTTTATGCAGAAGATTCTCTCGTGAGTACGATTGTATTTTAAAGTCAGAGCATGAGAAAGGGATGACAACATTAACAAGCATCAAGTGGGCAGTAGAACTATGCGCTGGTGTACTAGAGTTACCTTCTATCATCTTAGCATCCAGAATCAATGCAAGAGACGTCATAGCATCATTATCCTTGAGTAACAATGAGTTCACTCAAGGCAGGAGGGGACACAATTCTGCCCGCATTTAATAAAAATAATATATATTCAATTGTTCATAATTTGCATCCAAAGTACTTTCTAGAAGGGGTTTCCATAAAGTATTTGACAGTGGCATGCAGTGACATTTATAGCATGGGATTAAGTCTTGTTCCATCAGCCCGCTCTCCATTCCCATCCCATCCCCCCCTCCCCAAGTCACCAGTAGACTCTTTCCATTAACTCCTTCTTCCCAAATGGCATTAGGCCTATTGTAACATGTATTGGACATGGGCTTGGCCCTCAGAAAGCCATGAATAAACAGTTACAATATAATAAACCATATACCAAAAACAGTACTAACTGCCAGCACTCAAGCAGTAACAACTCTATCTAAGAAAAGGCAACACTGCAAATATTACATTGGGCTCCAAAACAGGTAAACAGTACAAGCCAGGCTGCATAAAAATACCTGCAAAATAAAAAATGCATGCACCTAAAAATATAGAACAAAAATGTTCAAAATTAAATAGGTCCCTTCTTCAGATGTCAGATCAGAGACATTCACATCTAAAGATGAGTCCTACATTGACTCAATAGCTCACATACAGGCCAATACAGTTTGGTGCGCTCGGCTGAGTGCACCGCTAGCCCCTGTTTGGCCACATGTTTTCGATGCACTATTTTTACCACTTAAACAGTAAGGGGTAATAGCGCGTGGAAAATGCACGGCCAACCCCCCGAAATTAATAGCGCCCGCAACATGCAAATGCATGTTGATGAGCCTATTGGTTATTCCCGCGCGATACAGAAAGTAAAATGTGCAGCCAAGCCGCACATTTTATTCTCTGAAATTAATGCCTGCCCAAAAGGTAGGCGTTAATTTCGGCAGGCACTGGGAAAGTGTACAGAAAAGCAGAAAAAACTGCTTTTCTGTACACCCTCTGATCCGCAGGTTGGAAAATGGACGCTCAGTTTTGCCGGCGTCCATTTTCCGAACCCGTGGCTGTCAGCGGGTTCGACAACCAATGCCGGTAAAATTAAGCGTCGGCTGTCAAACCCGCTGACAGCCGCCGCTTCTGACAATAAGGAGGCGCTACCATCCCTAGCGCCTCCTTAGTAGCGCGGGCCCTCATTTGCATACAGAATCACGTGCCCAGGAGAGTGGCCAGAGCGCGCATCGGGAGAGCGGGCGCTTGCCTCGGAGCAGTCTCGCTCCCCAGCACTCTCTCGTCCCCCAGTCCCCAGCAGTCTCGCTCCCCAGCCCTCTCTCATCTCCCAGTCCCCAGCAGTCTTGCTCCCCAGCCCTCTCCCAGTCCCCAGCAGTCTCGCTCCCCAGCCCTCTCTAGTCTCCCAGTCCCCAGCAGTCTCGATCCCCAGCAATCTCTCGTCCCCCAGTCCCCAGCAGTCTCGCTCCCCAGCCCTCTCTCGTCTCCCAGTCCCCAGCAGTCTCTCTCCCCAGCCCTCTCTCGTCTCCCAGTCCCCAGCAGTCTTGCTCCCCAGCCCTCTCCCAGTCCCCAGCAGTCTCGCTCCCCAGCCCTCTCTAGTCTCCCAGTCCCCAGCAGTCTCGCTCCCCAGCCCTCTCTAGTCTCCCAGTCCCCAGCAGTCTCACTCCCCAGCCCTCTCTCGTCTCCCAGTCCCCAGCAGTCTCGCTCCCCAGCCTTCTCTCGTCTCCCAGCCCCCAGCAGTCTCGCTCCCCAGCCCTCTCTTGCCTCCCAGTCCCCAGCAGTCTCGCTCCCCAGCCCTCTCTTGCCTCCCAGTCCCCAGCAGTCTCGCTCCCCAGCCCTCTCTCCTCTCCCAGTCCCCAGCAGTCTTGCTCCCCAGCCCTCTCTCCAGCCCTCTCTCCTCTCCCAGTCTTGCTTCCCAGACTCTCCCCCCCCCCCACCAGTGTCCCAGTTCCCAGCATCTTGCTCCCTAGCCCCCTCTCCCCAACCAGAAACCCCAATTTCCCCAACAGCCTTGTTCCCCAGACCACGCCTCCTTCCCATATTCTCTCATCATTGATCCTTTTCTGCACAACTCAAATGCCGGCACCACGATCCTAAAGGAAACGGCCACACAGCACATTTACCTCCTACCCTCGGATAGAAGGCCCCATGCCAGACCCACAGTCCCTGCTTTTTGTACAGGAGAGAAGGCAGGACCGTGCATCCCAGCTGAAGCAAGATCCCACCTTCTGCCCTGCACTGCGCTGCTGGTCAGCCATCATAACGGGCCTGAGCTGCCGCTTGCCTGCCTCCCCCATGGGCCCCTGCCTGATCAGGCTCCCTACCTGCTCTGCGAGCATCCTTCTCATCGGCTTCCTCTGTCCTGCTGCTGCAACCAGGGGTGCAGCCTACAGGCAAGCCACCCGCTGTTTCCACCGGCCACACAGACAGACAAAAAAAAAAGGTTGCGGTCGGGGGATTCCCTGAACCCCTTGAAGACCCTGATCCTACACGACTGGGGACAAAAATTCTCTATTTTGAAATTCCAGCTTAAACCCTCATTTGTCCACTCCTGCTTTCATTGGTTTGCTTTTCCAGCAAATTCTCTAATAGCCCTTCTAAATATTCTACATGGTTTGGTGCAATTCAGCTTCTCTCATTCTGTTTTTTGTTTTCCCCCAAATATGCAGGCTAGATGCAAGGTTCATGAGCAGTTTTATACCGGTGAAGTTAGCAGTGAATTTTCAAAGGGATTCTGCATTTGAAAATTCACTTAACACGACTAGAGATGCCAAATACATCATCCACCCCTGTATCCTAAACATGCCCCGAGGAATGCTTCTTTTTAATTGTGGTTTATAGTCCGCAGGCTGGGATGGTAGATGAGTGTTTGGAGCCGCTCTGAGTGCTACAATATAAACAATATAACCCTGAAGGAGCGAGAGGGCTGGCAAAATCATCACTGTGAAACGAACAGAGACGGAAAAGCCAGCACAAAGCTTCTATGTGAAGGCCAGAACATCAGTAAATATAAATAATTTGTCTTAGCTTTGACATTCTTACGAATGATGAAAAGACCCTGAGGTTCTGGAACCCTGATAATGAAGTATCTTCAGATTATATGTTCTTTGTAATGCTTCTTGTTCTAATAATATAGGGATGGATTTTCAAAAAGGTTTAGCAGGCTAACTTTGAGAGTAAGCCAAGTAAACCTTTTTTTGTTTTAAAAATGTCCTGTTTCCGCCTGGCCAAATTTTTACCCTAAATACACATGGCAGCCAAATTTAAGCAGGAAATAGAGGGGCGGCTTCAGAGGGCTTCCAAGGCTGAGCTTACAGTGTAACCAGCTACTACTGATTTGCAGCACTAACCAGCTAAGGGTAGCCAGGCAATTCGGAGACTGCTAATAGCAGCCCTAAATCTAGTTGGCCAGATTTTTCCAGCTAGATTTAGGGACATTTCCAGCCCTTGCACGCAAAAGCCCTAACCCACTGAAACTCCAATGTTGTAACTCCACCGTCCTAGACCTGGCGCTCAACTCCTCCTTTCTCCCTACTCAGCAGCCTCAATCTAGCATTATCCTATCCTTACACAATGCAACAATCAGCACTCTTCCACCTTTCCTAGCTCTTGAAAAGACAGTTGCCTCAATCCCCGTGCCCGTTTAAAAAAAAAAAAGTCATCCTCCACATTCCCCACGCTCACTCCCTAGAGATGACCCAATGCCTCCATCCCCCTCCCTACCATCCAATCTTATTCAAAAATTGCCCTCATCAAGTTAATCGGATTCCACCCCCACCCTGATCCTCCAAAATAATCACAGCACCTTCCCACCGCCCCTCAAAATATCCCCCAAGCTGAGCCTTCTCCAACACGAAAACAAGTCCAAGCCATGCTAGGCCAGCCAGGATTTCATCGGAAGTTCATCGGTCGCTTCGCCATTATAGCTGTACCCCTGACCAACCTAGTGAACAGGAATGCCCCAAACAGGATGACGTGCACCCCAGAACGTAAAAGAGCTTTTAATAGTCTGCGTGGGAAATTCAGGCTGCCTAGGATGGATTTTGACAAATAGTTTATAGTACAGAGGTAGGACTTGAGGCTGTATTCACACAAGCGATAAATGGAAAATAATAAATCACTCAAACACCTCAAGAGGAAGTTATTGTCGTGAGAAAACAACTTCTTACTCACAGATCACGCTGTAGGGCCATCCTTGCAGGTGGGAGAATTAGGGTGACTGCCCTGGGCCACGCACATAAGAACATAAGAAAATGCCATACTGGGTCAGACCAAGGGTCCATCAAGCCCAGCATCCTGTTTCCAACAGTGGCCAATCCAGGCCATAAGAATCTGGCAAGTACCCAAAAACTAAGTCTATTCCATGTAACCATTGCTAATGGCAGTGGCTATTCTCTAAGTGAACTTAATAGCAGGTAATGGACTTCTCCTCCAAGAACTTATCCAATCCTTTTTTAAACACAGCTATACTAACTGCACTAACCACATCCTCTGGCAACAAATTCCAGAGTTTAATTGTGCGTTGAGTAAAAAAGAACTTTCTCCGATTAGTTTTAAATGTGCCCCATGCTAACTTCATGGAGTGCCCCCTAGTCTTTCTATTATCCGAAAGAGTAAATAACCGATTCACATCTACCCATTCTAGACCTCTCATAATTTTAAACACCTCTATCATATCCCCCCTCAGTCGTCTCTTCTCCAAGCTGAAAAGTCCTAACCTCTTTAGTCTTTCCTCATAGGGGAGTTGTTCCATTCCCCTTATCATTTTGGTAGCCCTTCTCTGTACCTTCTCCATCGCAATTATATCTTTTTTGAGATGCGGCGACCAGAATTGTACACACTGTAGGAGAACTCCATGCCACTGCAGTAGTCCACTAGTCCTGCCTCCATGACTAGAATTTTCCGTTGCTCGAGCACAGCTGCACACATCAGAGGTCGCCTCAGTTGATGATGGCCTCTGTCTTATGTACCTGTTCCCTGGGTGCAGGATGGCAAGCACAAGTACAAGAACCACAGGCAGACTTGCTGCTAGTTGTGCCACTG
Source organism: Rhinatrema bivittatum (assembly GCF_901001135.1). NCBI lineage: Eukaryota > Metazoa > Chordata > Amphibia > Gymnophiona > Rhinatrematidae > Rhinatrema > Rhinatrema bivittatum. The sequence goes on along the minus strand of NC_042631.1, from coordinate 39,566,638 downwards.
ACCCTGGACCCCCAGCTGAAGCTGCCCCTTCTGCTAAAGGAGGTCAAAAGGTCATGGGATAAACACAGAGGATGCCTATGGCTAGAGGATGAAAATGAAGAAAAGGAGTAACTGTTAAAAGAAGGTTTAGGGGTAACCCACACTGAGTGGCAGTTACTACCCCTAACAGAAGGCATGGGGTAACCTGCACAGAGCGGCAGTTACTACCCCTAACAGAAGGCATGGGGGTAATCTGCACAGAGCGGCAGTTACTACCCCTAACAGAAGGCATGGGGGTAATCTGCACGGAGCGGCAGTTTCTACCCCTAACAGAAGGCATGGGGTAATCTGCACGGAGCGGCAGTTACTACCCCTAACAGAAGGCATGGGGGAACCTGCACAGAGCGGCAGTTACTGCCATTAACAGAAGGCATGGTTGTAACCTGCACGGAGCAGCAGTTACTACCCCTAACAGAAGGCATGGGGGTAACCTGCACAGAGTGGCAGTTACTGCCATTAACAGAAGGCATGGGTGTAACCTGCACGGAGCAGCAGTTATTACCCCTAACAGAAGGCATGGGGGTAACCTGCATGGAGTGGCAGTTACTACCCCTAACAGAAGGCATGGGGTAACCTGCACGGAGTGGCAGTTACTACCCTAAAGAACTTGCTGGGCAGACTGGATGTGCTTTGGGTCTTTATCTGCCATCATATACAGTGCTACTAAGTTATTATGGAAATACAAGACAGCAGGAGGAAACTGCAGGATCCAAAATAATATAAAAGTTTCTTTTTCTTTTCAAAGGTGTTATGTAAGCCCATGTGCATAATTGCCTTTCTAGAGTTAAGATTCTCACTCCCAGTTTCCTCGGGTATAGCACACGTAGAAATTTTGCGGCAAAGGTTAATAAAAACTCTGCAGCAAAGTTTCTGAAACTCTAGAGGAATTTAGTGGCACGTTTGCACCTCACGGCATATTAAGAGGGCAATTTTCATAAGCCATTTACGGAGGTAAAAGGGCTTTTTGAAAATGACCTACCCTGTATGTCAGTGAAAGTACCCACATAGCTCCATGACACACAACTTTTAACTAGTGCAGGGTTAGGTTGATGGGAAAAACAACCTGCAAAATTTTGGATTTTCAAAACTATGCATGTTTTGTTAGGGAAAAGTATCTACAGAAAATGGAGATGCACATTTCTGCAAGTGCATATTCTTTAGGCAATTTTCAAAGGGAAAGTGCCCACATCCCCTTCTCCTGGTGCCAAATCCACAGGTAAAAGTAGCCATGGAAGTTTCAGGAAAATATACCTCCTTTGGTTCTGGTCCTGCTCTCCTTGCATCACTATCCCTTCTCTCCCCTCCCCTGTTACCCCTTCACTTCTGTCCCCTCATATTCCACTGCCTTCCTTTTCTCATCCATGGCCCTCTCTCTCTCTCACACACACTCTTCAATCCACAATGCCCTCTCTTTCACACACACAGCAGCAAACCCCTCTCACACACTCACATCCCCAACACTGATCCCCCTCACTGTCATACACTACACATGTACACTCCCTGCTAGACCCCTCTCTAACCTCCTCATATACAATTCCCAAGGCCCTCTCTCATTTCTTCTAGCCAGTCTCTTCTTACATCCCATACCCCTCCTAGTCAATCTCTATTTCACATGCCAGCCCATTCTCACCCCTCCCTTCCCCATCCAGTAACAACCTTTACCTCGCTGACCTTGCTTATTAAGCTAACAGAAGGTGGAGGTAAGCGATGGCACCTCATACAGGGTCTTCCTCTTCTGCCAGCGGGAGCTTATGTCATTTTTTGATCTGTGTTTGGTGCTGTACTGCCACATGCCTCAAAGCATTAGTCAGGCCCCAGTGGCAGAGGACACAGCTCGAGGTGCTACCATTCACATCCTCTTCCTGCTAGCCAGTCAGTACATGCGGTACAAGTAGAGGGACCAGAAGGACAGAGAGGTGCCTTCTGGTTCCCACAAATCAACAGAGACCTGGCAATTGTACAGAAAAAAGAAGGATTTTGTGGCCCTTGCCACAGAATCATGGGAAATCAGGGGCCTTAGTTATGATTATAAAACACATTTGGAGTATCTGTGATTGAATGCTTCCTTTTACCATGAATGCATATTATTGTTACTATCCTGGTTCATTCTTCGACTTCAGTTTCTGAGTAGGAAAAGCTCCATGTCAAAATGGCACGACATTTCCTGGATCACAGATCACGCTCTTCCTATTAGAGAACTTGTTTGTCCTAAATAAAAGTCTGGCTTGGTATGAAAGTCCACAGTAGGCAGAATAAATCATGCTTGCTGTGCCAACATTGACTACTGGAAGTCATGAATGTTGACTTCTAATGCCAAATAAAACTTCCTTGTTTGTCTTATGCAATCAGAATAGATTTTTTCCTTTGTGTTTTCTGTTTTTTTTTTATTTCAATTAACACTTTTCTACTCCCTAGATAAATATACTGTTGTGTGCCCCAAGAACATGTCTTTTAGTAAAACTACACCTGGTTAGGCCCTGAGCAAGCCTGACCCAACAGATAGGCAGTATTATTTTGTTCTGGGATTCAAAGAGGAAATCATTGTGGATGAAAATGTAATTGTATCCATGGCCTTGCAGATGGGATCCAGAATTCATTTTTGATAGTTGTATATGATAAGGGAAGTGAAAGACCTCTAAAATCAGTATTTCAGATGAATGTAGAGGTTTCAGCCAATCTCTTAAGGAAAACTTTCCATGAAGAAGTTGTAGTTAGCTGTCGAATAACCCTTTCACCTTGGCTTCATCTACGAATGACTTCAAATCAAACCTACAAAGTCTTCTCCTTATCCCAGTCCTCCATTTGTAAATAAGATGCTAAGTCAAGTCTGAACTGGGAAGGCAATGCTCTCAGTTTACGACCGTCTCAAACTGCCATGAAGTATTGTAGTTGTGATGGCAAATACGAATGGCACAGAAAGAGCAAGCATTGGAGAAAATAAGAGGTCCATTTTCAAAAGTGAAATAAATATTTGAGCCTGTGCATGAACTGCTCGCTTATCTTAGCAATTTGTCCACAGATTTTTTATTTATTTATTTATTTTTTAATATAAGTGAGCAGGTTTAAATTCAAAGAAGCACATAAAACAATGAAATGTGTGCAAACCGCTAAGTACCCAGTTCAGTTCATTGCTTGGGCATTTGTTTTGCTCCCTCTTTAAAATGGATCCTTGTTAGAAAAGGGTAAACTCTTGAAAATTATGGATGTAGATGACTACTGAGGAATAAAATAGTCCACAGAGATGGCACATATTGTAATATTGCTACCTCTAATGAATTGTTTCTGTATACCCTGATCAAACATTCCTTCTGCACAAAGGCAGCCTATAACCCACCAACAGAAGCTTTGCCTGAAATGGAAGCAAGTGTGATTTAGAAAGTTATATATGAAATGACAGTCTATAAAGCACATCTATATATTTACACCATGCTGTGATATGCTGAAAATAGTCAGAGGTGTAAAGAAATCTTTCCTCAAACTGTGCCCCATAAAAACTGGTGATACTTGGAGCCATTGTGTGCCCATTGAGGTGCCATGCTGTTGTAGACAAATTATCTAAGGCAAAAAAATAATTGACATAATTCCAACTCGGCCTTACAAACTATAAATGTAGAAGGTATTCGAAGGGGTGGTGGACAGTCTTCTACTGTACTTGCTACTATGTTTAGTGTAGCAGTTTGCAGAATATTTGTATATAAAGGTTTTATATCCAGAGATTCCAACAAAGCAGAAGCAGATTGCAACACAATACCATCTGATACATTGAGCATATGTTTCGTGTCCTTTACATATGAATGAGCTTTGGGCATTTCATTTTTTAGAAAAACATCTACAAATTGGGAAAGTGGTTCTAAAATGGAACCAATGGCTGCTACTATTGGTCGTCCAGGTAGATTAAGACGTCTCTTATGGATCTTAGATACTGTGTATAATACCGGAATAACAGGGTCCCACAGGGGTAAGGAACTGCATCTCCTGTCTAGTAAAGAAACCCATGAATTCAACAGATTGCAATTCTGCTAAGATTGCTTCTTCTAATGACTGTGTGGGGTCCACATTCAATTTCCTATTATAAATTTGGTCATCTAATTGTGAGCTTATTTCTTCAGTGTACTGGTCAAGGTTTTGGATAACAATTGGTTCCTCCTTTCTCTGCCGGTTAATGCAAGATTGACAACATCCTGTAACTCTAGAAGCACCATAATTTATGCCCGACTCAGGAGCATATGATGCAATGGTCTTCACATCTTGTAATACCAGATCAATGAACGTTTTTATAGGTGCATCTAATAGCCCAGGAGGAATCCAATGTGATTTTCTTTGCATTACTGAAATATCTGGAGCAGAGATGGGACATTTGGCAAAGAATAACTTAATTTGTAACAGCCTGAAAAACCAAAATAGATCAACTCTATACTGGAATGACTTATGGAATGTGAAGGAACAAAAGAAAGACCTTTATTCAAAACCTGTTCCTGCAGTGAAGAGATCTCTACATCAGATAAATTAATTATTGCAGAACCTGGTGATCCTGTGACCTGGTAAATGGTTGAGTGTGTAGCAGATCTTGTTGATTTCTTATAGGACGGCACCCTCAATCAGGTCTATGATTCCACTGCTGACCTGTATCTAAAAAAGGCTGGCAGCCATGAGATGTATCTGTAGAGAACACCTGAAAATTTTCATCAACCGCTCCATCATCTGATCCTGATGAATCTAGAAACATCACTTGTTTTCTTGGAGCCTGATTGTGTTGTTGCCATGTGCAAATAGCTCCGGTACTATAATCTTTTTCATCATGATTTATGGATTTTGTCTTGTTTGAAAGAAGCTCTAAATTGATCAATGCTTTATTATAGTTGTCCACCAACATGGTACTCTGTAACTGTACTTTTGTTGTTTCAACCATTGTCTTTAATGGTTCTGCTACATTTGTTTTTGTGTTTTTGATGACAAGAAGCATAAGGTCCAACGAGCATTTATTCAGAATTGCAAGCCATTTCTCTAAGAATATGCTGTCTTCTGTAAAGAGTTTTGGTTCTTTATCTGTTCTTAAGCCTGTAAGTATGATTGTTGCTTGACATATTGTAGGAGAGTAGCACAGTGTAGTTCTGCCCAGACTAGGCATTTATGATGAATCCATATATCTGCTACAATCAATAAATAATTGTACACCCCACTTTATTTTTTTTATAGAAAAAGAAATTTTGGAAGACTTTTTAATTTTTATCTTCTACTATTATACTTTAATCACTTCAGAACCCACATCTAGCCCCAAATATAATTATCAAAAGCAATGGAAAAATAGGGGGAAAGACAGCATACCCTCATGATGTCAACTTGACAATTCTTAGCAGTGCATATAGCCATTTGAAGCTGCCATCACTAGGAAAAAAAACAAAACTCCTTCTATTGTGTATGTGCTTCAATTTCCCTATGATTTAATCTATGTGGGAAAAACAACTAAAAAATTTAAGACCCGACTAGCGGAACATAAAAGTTGTTTGACCAAGCAGAGGATGGAAGCTCCACTGGTTCAGCATTCTTTAGAAAAAGGCCATGTTTGAAGAGGTTAAGGGGTGTGTGTTAGAAATTATTCATTTTCATCTACGACGAAGAGACCGTAATCTCAGTCTTCTTGTTATTATTTGTGATAATTGTGGGTGGATCCTTGAGCCAGTGGCAGATGACCACACCCACGGGGGAAGATCCCGAGAGGGACAACCGGTCAGGCTCAGAGTTGGGAGACAGACACACACTAGATCTTTTATTAAACTGTATAGTGGACCACCAGAGGTGGCAGTAGTGAGCTGGAAGAGCCCAGCTGGGCTGTAGTCCCTCAGGCACTGGAACAGCGATCCCAGGATGGCTGAGCTGTAGAGAAACTGAATATAGTGAGTAGGCAGAGTATGCAGAGTTCAGGAACAGAACCTTGGTGGTAACACTCACACAATAGTCTCTTGAAGCAGCCCAGGGGCTGGAATGAGTTAGGCCCTCGAGGAGTGAGTACCTGGTTCCAGGGAAAGCTCTGAGAGAGAGATGGTAACTCACTGGTGTTGTAGGCAGTGGTGACTTCCAGGCAGAAGTTGTATTCGGTAGCAGGTCCAGGAATGTGAGCCCTCAAGGAGCGAGTACCGGTTCCAGACTCCGACCTGAAAAAAAAGAGAAAGAGCGAGGCCCCTGAGGAGCGGGTACCCATGGTAAAGTCCGAGGAGGCAGAGTAGCAAGGTATGCAGAGAGCGAATCCCATCCGCAGTGATACCTGGAGGAAGCCCTTGCTAACTCGAATAACTAGCAAAACGAAAGACCTTAAGTATCCGGTGAGGATGACGTCATCTCAGGGGGACGCCCCTGAGGTTCGCGCCACAGCTGGTACTTGAGTTGGGGCCGTGCCGCACGTGCACCCTTAGGCGTCAGGAGAACATAGCAAAAGGCAGCGTCTAGCCGGTCCGGGGACACCGGAGGAGAACGGCAAGATGACGCTGCTGCAGCCAAACTTCCATCAACCAAAGAGGGAGTCGCAAAAGAGGTTAGGTGGATGGAGTGGAGACATCAGGCAGCGACGGTCGCAACACTTCTACAACGGGAGCAGTATTGTATTTTCCAACTAGGTTCAGTTTTCCCCGATTATACACATCGATCGAGTGGCATCATTTTAAATAGTTGCTAATATGCAGTGCTTGATAAGAAGTCAATATCAGACAATAATAATGCTTGAATTGTATCGAACTATAAAAGAACTGCATATGAGTCTATGGGCATCAAGTATTATTCAATGAATTTGATTGGCTGTAGTTATCCATAGCCTTCTGATTGGCTGAAAGATGAGTCAGCAAAGTCTTTAAATAGACTTTGGGGGGGGTTTTTTGTTTGGTTTTTTTAAGAGTTCCTTGACTGACAGGAAGTGAAGTAAGCGGAATGCCCTGAAGCAGCAGTTCAGACTGTGAAACGTGGCCTTGTCAGTGTTTACAGAAGCCAGCGATTTTGGTTCATTAGAAACCTATATAAGCCCAAAAAAAAGTTAAGTGCAGAAAGCAGTTTAAATATTGTCAAGATTGTTTTGAAAGAACTGTGCGCTATAAAGTTTTGTATTGTAATCAGAAATAAGTTAGCAATAGTCAAATGGACACACATACAGAAGGGATTTTTTTCCAGTGATGGCAGCTTCAAATGGCTATATGCACCGCTAAGAACTGTCAGGTTGACAACATGTAGGTGCACTGTCTGAGGTTTTTTCCTGTATTTTTACATTGCTTTTAATAATTAGGGTATATATGAGGCTAGATGTGGGTTCTGAAGAGATAAAAGCTAATAGTAAAAGATAAACATTTAAAAATCTTATTAAAAAATGTTTCTTCTATTAAAAAAAAAAGTGGGGTGTATATTTGTTTATTGATTATAGTGTGTTTGGGTACACCATTGAGCTAGTTTGGTTATATGATGAATCCATAAATGTGCCCAAGAGAATGTACACCTCATTACAATAATATCAATGTAATCCTGATAAACCTTTGAATTTTACATAGTTCTTATGTTGATTGACTACAATTATCTCTATGCCTCACATTATATTTGCTATGTTATTTGTTAGCTGCTAAATTGCTTGTATCTGTATTGTTTCACCCTATTTCCACTGTATCACCCTATTTGCACTGTTTACTTTGTAAACCATCCAATTGCACAGTATTTCTCTGTAAACCGATATGATGTGCAATCGGTATACAAAAACCTTTAAATAAAATAAAATAAATAAATCGGTGTCTTCCAAAAGGGACGCCTCTTGCATAAAACATGCCGCTTGTTGTACACTGTAAATAAAAGACCATGAGGGACCGCCTCATGGTGGTGGGCTCGATTCATACTGATCCCATTCAAAATCACAATGATAATAGTGGTGTAATAATGGAAGAACACAACCCTATCATAGGACTCCAACAGTGTCTTCTTTACAAGTTAATAGCCATCAAAGAAGCCATCATAATAGGTACTCCCGGCAGCAAACCACCTTCATTTGCCTTTTATTTAATCATAGTCCAAAAATTTATTTCCTTAGGTTTTTTTCAATATTATGCAGATAAAATGCACTTAGCTTGTTTCTTTCTGAAGTCCAAACTCCCAACACGGGACCATGTTTTGAGCATCTGCATCAGGGGGATTTCTCTCTTGTAACGTCATTTACTTCTTTGATATTTTGCAGAAGAAACATCTGAACCCCTTCAACCTACAAAATTTGTAAAGTGCCCAAAATGTATGACTAAATATTAAAAAGTGGTATGAAAGTACAAGTAACATGAATTAATTATATTTACAACTTATAAAATAACATTACTAGAAAATAAAGAAATGACTATTGTCCTATTTGTTAAAGGAGCTTTACCTATTGTCGCTGTGGTCTACTCTCAGCACATCCAGAAACAGTACTTATATGCTCTGTATGTCACCAATAAAGGCTCGCTTGTTACATACTTAAATGACTGTGTACCATTCCTTTTCCAGATTTAATCCCTGAGGAGTTACAGTATCTGAATAAAAAAATCCAGAATTGCTCTCTCAAATTTAACCAGATGGTTTCTCTTATTTGCTCCAGAATTCCCCACCTAACACCATTAAACGGAGGTTCATACTCTAAAAGCAGTGGGTAACTATCAAAGCCTGAATCTTGTCAGCGCTAGTGCAACTTTGGTGTTCGGTAAGCAGAGTTTTGATGTTATGTTTAATGCGCCAGATACCCACTTAATATACTACCTAAGGAATATATACTCTCTAGTTCTTTGAAGAAATGCTTGATAACCTTTCTAATTAGCACTAACCTTAGTTTTCTTTGGTCCATATGCTTGACCATCAGGGCAATACCATGAGCACCATTAAAACATTTCTTGTTTTTTTTGTCTATTCACAAAACCCTAGTAGTAGAAGAATGTATTGCAGGAAACAACTCCCCAGCAATGGGAATAACATTTTAAAAAACAGCTTTATATTTCTAATTAAGAAGATACACTAATCTTGGATGAGAATTTGTTATAAAAATAAGTATTATTGTATATCTAGAGGCAATGTGTAACTTTGAGGGTGTCACAAATAACCTACACGAAATGGATCAACAGCCAATCAGAAGTCATGAATCACAGGTAATATTATTTATCCACAATACTAAGGACACTATGTGCTACTTTGTTATTTCGAAAGATTTTCAAAGGGAAAGCATGCAATGACTTTCATTTAGAAAATTGCCACAGGTGGGTTCCCTTGCACCTGTTTTTTCAGTGGGTAGAATGTTGCTTTAAGAATGCACATGAAGATTGGAAAATGCCGTCTACACGCAATCCTCTCCTTCTCATACCTAAACACGCCTTCCCAGGAGCTCTTCCTCTCACTCCAGTTAAAAGTTCACATTGACGGGCCCATGAAATAAGATATGCATTATAATGGGCGCTCGTATTGAGTGCCCTTTCTCTTAACACATACACAGCCATGTCTCCTGTATACCCGATGCAATATTTTAATGAGATGCTGTGTTAAAAAGGACGCACTAGGGAAAAATTATGCGTCCCTAGCACTCAAATGCATCGAGCACCCAAGAGACGTGCCAGAGGCGCTCAATACGATACTCCATTTTATCCCACTTCAGGTCGATTTTGCCCAATATACATGCTCAAGAGTAAGGGACGAAATTGACCTGGAGCGTGTATATTGCGCATCCAGAATTTTTTGTTTTTACATCAAAACTTCATTCTTAAACACCACAAGCAGTAGATTTAAATATCTCAACGATACTAAAGTAGGAGGAACCACAGAAGACAGTATTTTTTAATTTGTAATGAGTCCTTGACTCACAGATTGACTTAATGCCAGCTCTGGGGCTGGAGTTAATTTTACCTCGCTAAAAAGTGCGCATTGGGCACCCAGCAATTTTCTGCACCGGGTGGTAATAGCTAAGTCTCATCTACATGGAATTTATAGGTGATGAGTGCTATCAGCTACGCTTTTTTTTTTGGGCACGCATTTTGGACGTGCTAAAACTCCTTATTGCATTGGGTTTCTGGCCAAATTTCCTTTCACGGTGGGGCATGGGTGGGTTTGGATTTTTCTTTCATTTCTTTTGGGGGAATGCATGCACTATTTCCCAAACTGAGGGCCGCCAACAGCCCCAGTGTGCTAAAAATCCCTGAGAATCCTCTCTCTCAAACCCCCCCCTCCCGCCAGGGTCGGATTTAGGCAGAAGCAACATAAGCACGAGCCTTGGGCACCAGATTCTGAAGGTAAGGTCAAAAACTGAGATTTCCTCTGCCGCTATCCGATTCCTGGGGGCAAAAATCTCCCCTCCCCCGCCCCTCGGCCTTTGGGCGCCATAATCTTAAATCCGGACCCATCTCCTGCACTTTGACTCGATAAAATACCTACCCTCATTCTGTAGATCTAGTGAGGGCCCTGAAAACAGTGCTGGCCTCCGAGCCAGCCAGTGTTATTGTCAAAGCTTGACCCGTTAGAGCGGGAATGACTGCCGGCTGCTCCTGCCCTTAACTTCACAGAGCCCAGGAAAAGAGGAAGAGACCTCTGTTTTTCTATTTTGGCACCAGGGAAGGGGTTGGCGGGGAGAGTCTTTGGGTTTTTTTTTGAGGGGGGGGTTGCTTTTTTTCTCTCTTTCATTTTGGTAAACAAAATAAAAATTAAATATTAAACAAACTTAAAAAATTTAAAACGATCGTCCGAGCTAGGTCTCTTCTTGACAACCCGCATGTTCAGGGGTTTAACAGAGTGAATTGTAGATCAAAGTTCAGTCGTTTCTCGCCAGTAATTTGCAGCAGTTCCCCCCCTGAGATTGAGGTGGCCCAGTTTTCAGGAAGAGGGCGAAGTTGTGGGGGTATGAACAGGCTTTCCAGAGCAATTGATTTATAAGGGATGAGTTGCAGGACATGGACTATTTTAAAGGGGATTGAGATAAGGATTTGGGATTTAGGATTAGAGGGTGGAATGGATTGGTTTGATTGTAAAGGGGAGGGATTTGTGTATGAACTTGTGTCTATATGAATTTTTTTGCTTTTATGACTAGGGCCTGGATTTATCAAAATTTGATAAGTATCGCATGCTCAACCACTGGGGGACGAGAGAGAGAACATTGCCCAAATCTCATCTTGGAGTGAGTTTCCTCTCTCCGTCAGTCTTCAGATCTTCACAAGAGACCACTGTTCTGTTCGTACGTCTCACATTGAATATCAAAGTGGCCCCTAACCCCCTACACCAATACCTAACCCTCACCTCAAGTTACTAGGTGGGCCTCCTATAGAGATATAAATACCTATCTAGGGAGTGGCCACTATGGCTAGTCTCTCTCTCCCTCTCTCCCCCCCCCCCCCCCCGAGCTTTAAATCTACTCAAACAGGCCTTTCAGGAGACATCACAAAATGCGATAAAACCTTACCACCCGGTAACGCAAGCTATCGCACAGCTTAACGCTATTCAAAGAGGTGTAGTTAAAATCGGCGTTAAGTCTGTGCGATAGCATTTCGCACACTGGCATACCCTCCCTGCCCCTAATTCCTCCTCTTTTCCAAATTTGCATCGCACCATACGATATGGTGCTATCGCATGCGTTAAAGATGTTTTCGCATGTGGTAAGGGCCTATCGCATGCGTTAATGGGGCTTTTCGCATGCAAAACACCTTAGCGCATTTTGATAAATGACCCCCTAGGTTTGTAATCTGCCTTGGGAGATAAGACAAGGCAGAAGTCAAATATAAATAAACACATACATGGAATCTGTTTGAATATGTAGCAGCTTTTACAGAATACTCCAGCAAATGACTAGGAAGACAGGAGAATGCTATATGAGATAAACGAGGAGCAATAAGCAATTATAAATCTCATGGGAGAAATCTAGAATATTTGGGTGGGAATTTTGTATTTTCATTGGTTACTGCCCAGCATTTTGTTTACTTGCAAGGTCCTTTGTCTCACTGGGAAGGAAGTACTAAGTGAACAAAATATTCACCAAGGCAATTCTAAAAATACATTTAACATTAAAATAATGATAATAGGGGGGGGGGGGGGGGGGTTTCCTAATGTAACATCACTAATCACCTCCAAGGTCAGAAATTTCCTGTGGCTGACACCCTGGCTTTTACCTTCTCCCACCAATAAATTTGTCCTACTTAATGCATTTTAATCCAGTTTTCAATCTGATGCTAGAGGGGGCTTCTGGGAACCCTTTGTGAATTTTTTTTTTTTAATAAACAGTATCTCATTGTCGGGCCAAAGCTGGTGTTGTTTCAATGTATTGTACGTTCGCTTCAGTTTCAGACTGGATTCAAACTCATTTGGCGAAAGATTAACACAGACTGTGTTGGAAATGGCTGAACAGAAAAAGCTGAATCGTATGTAATGGGATCGGTGTTGCCAGATGGACGGTTTTCATGCCCAGTTGAGCTACTTTTTCTGAGCGCCTGCGGGAAAGCTTTTCCCTTTTTTTGGCTGCAGGATTTTGCGGGACTTGAAAAAACAAAGCTGCTTGTTTTACCACCCCTGAACAGGAACGGAACTGCAGTATTTAATGCCCTGGGGGGGGGGGGGGGGGGGGGGGGGTCGGGTCCCCAACTTGGACTTGCTTCTAAATTCATCTTGAATGGTGCAGCTCTCAGATGAATCTTACGTTATGGCAACCTTGATTTTTAGACTTTTCTAGCAATGGGCCTCCATTTACTAAGCATTTTTCCCCCAATGACACAGAATGGGAGAAAAGCCTTAGTAAATCAAGCCTAATATTTGATAACCTTTTTTATGTAACATTGCTAATTTTGTAAATATGTCTGCATGCAATGCAGAAATTTGGGTAAAAGTGTGCATAATAAATATTGTTTTTGCAACTTCTGAGTTTTGGGCTACTTTTCGGCTAGATGTGGTGATCGATTGGGCTATAAACATTTTGGGCATCTGGCAACCCTTAATGGGATGAACAGATTCCCACTCACTGGCAGGACCTGAACAGAAGAGAGAGTTACAATTCTGCTTTTTCTAGCTTGCTGCAGGGGATGGAGCAGCAATTGATAGCCCAAGTGAGGCCAATTAAGACTATTCAAGCAGCCTGGGAGAATTTTGCAGTTAGGGCTTATTTATCTATTTATTTATCTTAAAGAATTTATATTCTGCCCCAAGACAATGCTCGAGAGAGATTACAGTACACAGAACATACATAGATCAAAGTAAAAAAAAAATATACATAAACAGTATCAACAATAAAGGCTGTGACTGTTGCTATAAAAGCATTTAGTGCTAAGCAGCTTTTTCTGTTTTTATTATGAATCAATGTAAACCTGTGTGAAAAGAAAGTTTTTCAGTGCCTTCTTTAACATTTTGATGCATGATATAGCCAGTAATGTTTCTTGTAGAGAGTTCCATAGGCGAGGAACAGATTAGAAATATTTTGTTTCTTGCCGCATTCAAATGCACCAGTTTAGGTGAGGGAATTAAATGTTTATTTGCAGAACACAGCTGATGCCTTAGTCTGTACAATTGTAAAAAGGGAATTGATCCAAATTGAAGATTCGTTATTTAAACATTTGTGAATAATGGATCTCACTTAATATTGGCATCGCCCAATACTCAGGCAGCCAGTGTACTGCTGAAAAAACAGATATTATGTAGTCTCTTGCTTTTCCACCAGATAGTCTTGCAGCAGCATTTTGGGCTATTTGCATCATGCAAATAGAGCTAATAGGGAGACCTAAATATATGGATGACCAGTAATTGAGTCCATTCAACAGTAAAGTCTGGAGACCAAAATGAAAATCTTGAAATTCAAGCAGAGGCTTCAGCTGTCTTAAAAAGACACAATCTGAAAAAGGATGATTTTATCACCACGCTAATTTGAGATTTTATTGATAAATTGGTATCAAACAATCATCTAAAATGTCTCACTTTTTAGGAAATTAAAATACAATGGCCTTGGCAATCAAATATTGAGGGGATTCTCATATGAGGAAGACTTAATGGAGTTAAGGATAATCTCTGTTTTTTGAAAATTCAATTGTAATCTGTTATGAGAAAACCAAAGTTTTACTGAATTTGTGTGTAAGGATACCAGTGCAAATGTATCTGCCCATGAGGAAATATATGGAATAAAGAATTGTATATCATTGTCATAAATTTTGTAATTTATGCTGAGACATGCTAGAATCTTAGAGAGAGATGCCAGGTAATTGTTGAAAAGTGTCACAGACGAGCCTTCTGGTACTCCCATGGTCACTATATACCAATTTGAACAAGCATTTCTAATCTTGATTTGTTGTGAATGATTGCATAGGAAAGATGAAAACCATTTCAATACTAGTCCTGAAATACCAAATGACTGCAGTTGAGACAATAATATCTCATGATCCAGCATGTTGAAGGAAGCCGAGATGTCTAACAATGACATATCATATATTGATACTCATATCAAAGCCTTGGAGAATTGTATCAAAATAAGAAAGTAAAATAATTTCAGTACTGAAACACTTCCTAAACCCAAATTGTCCTTGATCAAGGATGACCTAGTCTTCAATAAATTCCAAAAGTTGATATAAAATGACTGATTTAATGATTTTTAATAGAAATGGCAGGGATGAGATGGGTGATAGCAACAAACACAAGGAGTTGAATCGGTAAAAAAGGACTTTATTGAATCTTACCCGACTCTGGCTGAGTTTCGCTCAACGAGCTGCCTCAGGGGCTTAGGAGCCATTTGAATTGGCTCAAATTAACATGAGTCTCTCATATGTCACAGTTAGAGAAACATTCAACAGCCAAACTGACTATTGGATTTGTTTTAAAACAGCCTCTTTTTTTTTTATCACTTTTAACAGCGACTTGCTGCAAAAACAATGATGTTTAGATTCTACTCACTGCTCAACACAAAATGGTGCAAAGATCTTTGTTAATTTGAGCCAATTCAAGTGGCTCCTAAGCCCCTGAGGCAGCTCGTTGAGCGAAACTCAGCCAGAGTCGGGCAAGATTCAATAAAGTCCTTTTTTACCGATTCAACTCCTTGTGTTTGTTGCCATCAGCCATCTTGGATCTGCTACCAGTTTGTTTTCTTGAACCAGGGATGAGATGGGACCATAGTTTGAAAATGTCGATGTCAGCATTATTCTTCTTTAAGATGGGGCTGACAAACACTTGTTTTAGGGGTTCTGGAAAAATGCCTGAGAGAGACAATTTATTAAATAACGCAATGTGTTGACAGAAGTCATCCATAGCCAATTTCAAAACGCCAGCGATTTAAAGGACGTAAGGATGAATTCATCTTTGTAATAATGCTAGCTATGGTATTGCATGAAACAGGCTCAAAGGTGTCCCAGACAGGCTATTCCAAAGTTACGTTTGCATTAGATGGCAATGGAAGATGTACAAGACTATTACAAATATCAGCAATCTTAGCATGAAAAACTCTGCAACTTCTTTGCAACATTCTGGTGTGGCTTTTAGACCAGCTGTTCCATGTCATGAGGGTAATGATTTGGCCAAGTAAAAAAGTGTGGACTGGTTATTTCCCACATTGTGTATTTAGTAGAATACATTTCTCTCTTAACTAGATTAGTTTGGTTCCTGTATTTGGAGAATTGCAACCAATAAGCAGTTTTAGTTAGTGTTTATGGATATTTTCGTCATTTAAGTGAGAACATGCATTAACGTCAGCACAGCTTAGCACATCAGCCTACAGGTTAGGTCTCCACGGTTTGCCAGAGGCAGACCTGTGAATGAGAGAAACCCAGCTTCTCAAGATTGCTCTCCCACCATATTCTTGTCATGAAGATTACATGTAAACTCTGAATAGCAGACTGTAGAAGGCAATTTCTGCATATTTAAGGCTATTACCTGTAAGAAGCAGAGTATATAACTTGAAAATAGCCTTATAAGTGGAATAAAGGATACAAAGTGGATATTTAAAAAGGTGTGAATGTGTTAAGGGAGAAGAAAGCTTCACAAATTAGGGCAGATCACAGCATACCAGAAAGCAGGATACTACTAGGATGGAAAAAGCTTCAGGGCATTTTTAAGTAGACAAATAGTTTTCCAGTCACCTTTAACAATGAAAGCTGCAGAGGGTGTGAGCTGTAGATGCAATGTATCTCTACTTACGTAATTCTCCTTTCATCTGTTTAAATGAAGGCTCTGATGTGAACCCTTTTTATTATTATTATTATTATGGGGGGTGTTTATTTCAAATCTCAAAAACTTTATTGACAAATTAAATAGTCTTTACAAATAAATAGCTAAGCATTTTACAACTTGTATCCTTCTTTCTTGAGATGCCACAAGTTTATAGCACAATTTGAATTATAAATTTTCCCACCTGACTGCTGGTAATCTATTTTCAGGCTGATGGCAGCTCAAGAACAGATTCTAAGCTCCTGGAGCTGCATCTACATTGCAGGGACTCCGATATGAATGTAGTGCCTTCCAGCCAAACAGAATCCTAATACCCTTTACAGCCATAGCAATTCAGAGCTGATTTCAGTGCTGGCATATTATACATCAAAATGAAGCAGAAAGATTATTATAATACATTCTGCTAACTTTCAGAGGAAAGTCAAGTAATTAGCCCAGAGCTGGACTAAAACCCCAAAGTATTTTCATGACTCCTAGCCCCATGTACTAACCACTGGACTATTTCTCCATAAAGAATCTGAGTAGTAAAATAGGAAATAAAATGCTAAGAATATGCAACAGTAGTTTTACCTCTTATCTGATTCCATTGTCTTGCCTGGAGTACAAAAACAGACAATGCTTTGTTTTACTGAGACATATTAAGGTCAAAAGTACTGAGTACTTTTGGAGAAGCCTTTTGTTAAGGTTTTTTAAGCACTAGTGAAATATTTCACATGTAACCAGATTAAAGGTAAATATTATCTTTACTCTAACCCTTTGCATAGGAAGGCTCTGCTGAAAGGCATTGCAGCAGCACCGTCTCTCCTCAGCTCTCCTCCGTCTTCCCAACACACCAACCAGTGGTAAGTGTAAAGTCTGTAGCTTTATAGAAAAGCATAGCTCCATTTTCACAGAGTAGGGGTAATCTGGGAAGAATAGATCATTTTAAAACCTTCTGGTTTTATTTTCAGGTACCAGTTCTCCACTATTAGTAATTTAATGCTTTTTATGTTCTAATGCACCTAAGCCTAACTCACCACAGTCCCAGCCCCTCTTCCTCTGCCCCAAGACATCAGGATTTTGCTCATTACTATGATAAGTTGATTTGCATTGATTATCTGTGATTATAAATCTTTAAGGCTCTCTAAATTATATATAGGTATAGATATAGTCAGTAGCATACAACATACCTAACAGTAACATAGTAATCATGACAGAAAAGGACCAAATTGTCTATCCAGTCTGCCCAGCAATGGGCATAATTAGATACCAATGGAATCAGATAAAAGAGGTAAATATAAATCACTTTATAGATCTTATAATATGACAAACAATATAATTTTGACAGTAATTTTGTGCAGGAGTGAATCAGTTTGGTTGTTTAGTATTTACCCAATTTCTAACAAATAGGGTGGTCCAGTTTGGCTAAGAAGACCCATGTTTAGTTCTCCACCCAAACTGGCCCCTGACTGAAGAAGCATCTGCCATCTCACTGGTGATGGGTGACATCTGCTGGTGAGATTCTGCATAACACAGAAATGTATTGACACACTTCTTTCCCATACATGTAAAATGAATCATAAAAGGAATCCAGATTCCCATCCACTGCAAAGTGGTAATAACAGACTGAAGGAGGTAAGAGTGGCTTGGATAGGGTCAAAGTGTCCAAGTAGAAACACTGGAAAAAAAAGAGGAAGCTGATGTGAGCAAGTAAAATAAAAGATATGTTTTATTATTTTTATTTATTTATTTATTTCGGATTTTTATATACCGGCATTCGAGACCGCAGTCACATCATGCTGGTTCACATAGAACAGGGGTGCATAGTAAACATAAACTAGAACAATGGTGCGGAAAAGGCAGTTACATATAACAGGGTGAAAATAACTTGGCAGAGAAGGAAGAGAAAGGACAGGTTATTAATTCAAACAAGGTAAACGATAATGAAGATGGTTGACCATGGTGTATATGGAGATGAGGATTATAAATTATTTTGGGTTGATATACAGCACAAATAGCTTGTTATAGAAGCATAATCTAGTTAGCAGTTACAACATCATCCAGAAATACCTAGATCTGTTTTATGCACAGCACATTGTTTCTAATGGAATTGTTTATTTGAACTATTGTATGAGCCTCTCAGAGCCTGGAGCTTAAATGCTGCCTCTGCCATATGCTTCTCAAAACTATTCCTTTTCCAACAGAAAAGAGGTTCTAGAAAGAGGGGTTATGGGATGAGGGTAGAAAGGGCTAGACTCAGAAGTAATCTAAGGAAGTATTTCTTTACAGAAAGGATAGTAGATACATGGAACAGCCTCCTGGAGGAAGTGCTGAAGGCAAAAACAGTATCTGAATTCAAGAAAGCATGGGACAAGCACAGGGGGTCTCTGAATGAATGGTAGGGATTGTAGAGTTGAGCAGTCATGAATGGGAGTACTGGTTAGGAGACTTGCTGCGGAGTTCTGGATAATCTGTAAAAGGACAAGTAACGTAGATTGGGAGGCCTGTTAAAAGGGAATTGCAGAAATCTATGCCAGAAAATAAAATTGATTGAAGAACAGAGCAAAAGCCAAAGTGTTCAAGAAGAGGTTTAAGGTGATGGAGCAGACGTAGTTTGTGAAATGACGATTAGGTGACAGTTCTAATATGGTCACATAAAGGGGGGGGGAGAGTTCGATGATGACTCAAGTTATGGATACTTTGGGAAACTGTAACAGTATGGGAATCAAATGAAAAACTAGCAGGTGTGTTTTTGACAGGAAAATGTGGTAGAATAATTATTGTTTTTGAGATATTAAGGGCTAATTTGTTATGGTGAAGACATTTTTGGATGGCAGTAAGACAGAAGGTGAGAAATGATTCAGTTAAGGCCCAGGTTTCTTTAAAAGGAAAGAAACAAAGCAGTTATTTACTCTTTCAGATAACAGAAAGACTAGGGAGCACTCCATGAAGTTTGCAAGTAGCACATTTAAAACAAGTCTTTTTTTTTTTTTTCTTTTCACTCGACAAAATTAAGATCTGGAATTCAATGCCAGAGGATGTGGTTAAGGCAGTTAATGTAGCTGGGTTTAAAAAAGGTTTGAATAAGTTTCTGGAGAAGTCTAAAATCTGCTATTAATCAATAAGGAATTGACACTGCTTGTTACCTGCATTAGTAACTTGGGATCTGTTTAATGTTTGGGTACTTGCCAGGTACTTGTGACTTGGATTGGCCACTTTTGGAAACAGGATTCTGGGTTTGATGGGCCCTTGGTCTTACCTAGTATGGCATATCTTTTGTTCTTATGACTAGATAAGTTGTATGGTCTTTTCTATCACCAAGTTTCTATATTTCAGTGTTCACAGACTCTGGAGGAAAGGAAATCATGGTCATTGCTTAAGCGTGACATCTAATGGCCATATTCAGGTCCCATGACTGCAGGCTTCCAGAAGGAGTACTGGTGCATAACCCCTGGTCTGGAACATCACTGCAATGACCAGATTAGTTACATTGGATGAGGGGGGGGGAGGACATTTAAAATAGGGGAAAGTGCCAGCATCCCAGCCCTCATTCCAACTGAGCTGGAAGTACTAAGAAGCAGGAGCAAACTGCTTCGCAAAAAAACATTCACGTTCTATAAAGTTCTCAGTGAATTGCTGTGTATACCCGCACATTTTGTAGTTGCACTGAAAGCCACAGGCTTTAAAAAGACAAATACCTGGTTAGGGCTCAGGAAAGTCATGTGGATAATTCAGTGCTAAGAAATGTGAAAAGAAATTCCAAGTAAACCCATGCGTCATCACGACTTTGCTTTAGATTTATCTGCCAGCCTAACAATGAACTCTAGAATATCCTGTGTCTATCAATGTCCCAGGAAACACGCTGCCTGCATTTCTTACAAAAAGCCCAATAAAGCCTAGGTCCACTGTCGACAGCCTGAGGGATTAGTAACTTTAAATAAGGAAAGAAAGAACTGGGTTTCTCATGCAACTTTCAGATTGATACTCTTCAAATACAGAAAGATTAAAGGATTAGTAACATATACATTGTAACACAGTAACATAGTATTGTCTGCAGAAAAAGTCCAAAAGGTCCATCCAGTCTGCCCAGCAAGCTTCCCATGGCAGTAACTGCCGCTCCGTACAGCTTACCCCATATGTCTTTTAAGGGTATTAACTGCCGCTCCATGCAGATTACCCCCATGCATTCTGTTATGGGTAGTAAGTAGTAACTACCGCTCTGTGCAGGTTACCCCCATACCTTATGTTAATGATAGTAATACTTACAAGCAAAACCAAGCAACTGAAACCCAACAAACCTATCGCAACATTTTTTGTGTTGAGCAGCCTTCCTGATAATTCAGACAATGCTGCTTGAATGTGTTTGGTTTTTGGACGGCCATAGAGGCCGGATGTACAGAAAAGCGGTTTAACCCGCATCCAACCGCGGGTTAAACGGTGCACTCAGCTGAGCTCGCTGTATTGGATCAGCCTGTTACTGTTTTCATCCTCACCACCTCCTCCGGAAGGGCATTCCAGGCATCCACCACCCTCTCCATGAAAAAATATTTCTTTATGTTGGTTCTGAGTCTTGCCCCCTGGACTTTCATTTCCTGACCCCTGGTTCCAACAGAAAAAGGTTCAAAGTTTGTGCATCATTAAATCCTTTCAGGTATCTGCAGGTCTGTATCATATCCCCCCTGCACCTCCTCTCCTCCAGGGTATTCATATGCAGATCCTTCAGCTTCTCCTCATAAGTCTTTCGATACAGACCTCATACCATTTTGGTTGCCCTTTCTTCGGACCTAGGGATTAGGATGTATACATTGTTCTGAGCATTAAATGTTACTACATATGTGCTTATTGTTGCCCCATCTAATTAAAAAAAAACCAAAACAGAAATCTACCTTTCATTTATATAATGGTGCTTAAAGGATTTAAGAGAATCTTTATGTACAATCTTACATTCAGCGATACAATTTAAAAATGTTTGCATGTGTCTTTTTATTTAATTCCTTATATAGAATTTGGTTTTCAGTTTTTGTTTTCCTGAGGCAGCAACTGTTCAAAGGTCATGGCAGACCCTGAAAAAAAGAGACCTCACATAATCGCAGCTTTCCCCCATCCCTCATCTCCCCCCCCCCCCCCCCCCAAACTATCCCACTGAATGTAATCTGTCCTTGCAAAAACATTTCGGAACATGCCCACTCCAAAGTGCCCCTGAGAATCCCTCAGGCACATAAACGGGAGAGGTCTTGCTTGCTCCCAAGTGGATTTTATGACCTTTCTTAATGGCTGGTTCACTTGCTGCACTCTTTACAGGTTACAAGCATTGCTTGGAATAACCATTCTGGATGCAGGGCCGGTGCTTCCTTTAAGGCAAACCGGGCAAATGCACAGAGCACCAAAATTTGGGGCGGGGGGGGGGGGGGGGGTTAGCAAACTCCTGCCAGTGTGAGGCATAGAGGGATGCTGTGGCAGCTCTAATCCTGCCACTGTGCGGGAGCTGCTGCCACTAAGTACGCTGGGGAGGACCATGCACGAGTGAAGATTCACCTAGGGCACCAAATATTCTTGCACTGGCCCTGGCTGGTTGCTTTATCTGCCTGGCAGACCCAAACCCCACGTGTGTGTCAGGGTGAGGGCCTAGCTTCAGGTCACCAAAAAACAGGCTGTGTCAGCCTCCGCTCAATTCCATTGCATTTAAGAACATTTGAGGTTTCTTGAATGACTTTACTGAAAATTGCAAAAATTAAAAAACAAACAAACAAGTATTTGTATTCAGGTTTCTCAGTGGATGGAAGTTTGAAAGCAAGACTGAGTCATCCTGTCCCTGGTGACCTGGAGTAAATCAGACTTCTGTAGAGAGGAAAATAATTACCCACTCTCTATTTTGATCTTGCAGATTACCGAATAAGAACTTGTATTGAATAAGGCCCTAAAGGCTCAAACAGTCTCATCTTTAAATGGTGCAAACAGAGAACATCACCCATTGCCTCAAAAGTGCCCATGTGATTAAACTTCTATAAATCTTACTCTAGTTTAAAGTGCTATCAGCCAAGGAAAGATTCAAACAATGCGAAATTCATCCTCACTGCTGCAGCTGCATCCTTTGCATGCCCTATATTTCTTCTTTCCTTCACCTTGCACTCAGATTATAATTCTCTTGTGAACTACACCCATATAACTTGCATAAAGCACAGATTTACCATAACACAGCCTCTAATATCTTTCTGTTATCAATTACAAGCAGAAACCTCCCCCAACAGCACATTTTTTAATATTGAGAGTATTTCTGTAAATAAACCCTGCATCTACTTTAAAAGTCAGCCCTTTCAGGGGTAGTTTTTTCTTTTTAGCATGATTCTTGCAGTCGATTCCAATAGAACAGTACTTTATTTATTTAAAAGTTTTTATATACCGAGGTATAGCTAGCAGCCTTCACTCCGGTTTACAAGTACAAGTACTGGTAGCTATTGGGCTGCTGCAATCACTGCAAGAATACAGTATCATACATGGAACTGCAGTGATGTCACCATAGGGACTGCTGCCTCCAGCTACGGAACTGGAATGATGTCACCGCAGAGACTGTTGCCTCCAGCTACGGAACTGGAATGATGTCACCGCAGCGACTGCTGCCTCCAGCTATGGAACTGGAATGATGTCACCGCAGCGACTGCTACCTCCAGCTATGGAACTGGAATGCCTCCAGGTATGGAACTGCAGTGATGTCCCTGCAGGAACTGCTATCTTCAGCTACGGAACTGCAGTGATGTCACCATAGGGACTGCTGCCTCCAGCTACGGAACTGCAGTGATGTCACCGCAGCGACTGCTGCCTCCAGCTACGGAACTGCAGTGATGTCACCGCAGCGACTGCTGCCTCCAGCTACGGAACTGCAGTGATGTCACCGCAGCGACTGCTGCCTCCAGCTACGGAACTGGAATGATGTCACCGCAGCGACTGCTGCCTCCAGCTACGGAACTGGAATGATGTCACCGCAGCGACTGCTGCCTCCAGCTATGGAACTGGAATGCCTCCAGCTATGGAACTGCAGTGATGTCACTGCAGGGACTGCTGCCTCCAGCTATGGAACTGCAGTGATGTCACCATAGGGACTGCTGCCTCCAGCTATGGACTGCAGTGATGTCACCATAGGGACTGCTGCCTCCAGCTATGCAACAGCAGTGATGTCACCGCAGGAACTGCTGCCTCCAGCTATGCAACAGCAGTGATGTCACCGCAGGAACTGCTGCCTCCAGCTATGGAACTGCAGTGATGTCACCACAGGGACTGCATGCCTGAAGTGACTTTGGAAGCCCAGAGGTCCATATTGAGTAATCCAGCGAGTGGGAAAGTTACTCGGATATTCAGCAGAACATGCCCGGATAAAGTTATCTGGATAACTTGAGGGCAGGTAGTTTTTCTACCACTTACCTGGCTAACTTTGTTCAGGTAAGGCGGAATAGCAGCACTGCCCAGACAAGGTGAAACTGAAACCTGAGAACACCCCCAGCGCTGCTTATTACCCAGCTCCATTTTTTTGCCGGTAACGAATTGCACAGACAAAATTTAGCCAGAGAGTTGCGGGGAGATATTCAAATCTCAGGTTTTGCCCAGGTACAATCTCTCTGAAGTCACCCAAACAAACCCTTTGAATACTGTCCACTGTTGCAGTAGTGCATCAAAATGTGTGTGAACACTTCAGAATACCTAGTTTCCTTCATTGGTAGAAATGTGCACATCATTATGGCAAGGTTCATTTTGTGAATTTTTGTGTCATATATACATCGTTAAACATTAGCGATGTTTTCTCCCTATAGGAAACTGGGCAAGAAATAGAATCAGCTATTCAGCATAGACACTGACCAATAGCAGAGCAGTTTTAAAAATGCTCAGTGACATCACAATGCGCTCTAACCTCCCCGAGATTACAACTGAACTGAGCAGCTTGTTTCCCTGTTAGAAATCAAACGGGGATTCTCAGTGGCAAAGTTGTCAAGGGGTCATGAAAAACGACATGGGGGTCACTGGGCACTCCACTAGCTGTGGAAGAGGTTTGAATGAAATTGGATGAATAGTTCAAAAGTTATTTGGGGGGAGGGGAGGGAGGTGCAGATTGGCACACAGACATGATGATCCTATAAAGCCCATTTCCCTATTCATTACCTATAACATTCCCCATTAATTTTAAAACAGACCATGTTACCAGAATCACAGCCTCTGATAATGGTGATTGTAGCATTCAGTTACAGTAATACTTTTTTTTTTTTTTTTAATCTGTGCAAAAAAATAATTCAGCAATTGAAAAACATCTGAAGTATAAATATCAAAATGAAGCATTGCTAGTTTTCTTCAAACAACTTCTGGATGTATCGTTTTTGGTTTTTTTGGGGGGGGGGTTGTTTGTTGGGGTTTTTTTTAAGTTTTTTGTGTTTTATAGCAGAATTTTGAAAATAAGGTTTTTTCACTAATTTTGGCTGCATTTTAACTTGGGGGGATCAAGTACTTGATCCAAGTTTATCTACCTGTTCGATGTATTTGCATTCTTTCATGCGTGTTTAATGTTATAATGTAAATCGAAATGATATGTAACATTGCTACATGAATTTCGGTATATAAAAATGTTAAATAAATAAATAAATAAATTTTACAGGGTGCCACGTCTGAAGTAAGCACGTTAATAACAACATTTTCACCAGTAGAATTAGGGATGGAAAATCAGTAAAATAGTGTTCAATGAAAACCATTAAAAAACTGATTTTCCCCCCTTTATTTCTCTGCTTTACATCTTGCCAGAAGAGACAGTGTAAACAAGTTGTAATATACTGATGGCTTTCAAAATAATTGCTAAATTACACGTTCTGGGCATCATTTTTCCTCTCTCTCATAAGTTACTATTGTAAAAACAGAACAAGAAAGTAATACCTTGATTTGCCTATGGCATGTCGGCATATAGTAGCTTTCCAAACATCCAAACATTAGGTTCAGCAAAATTTTGCTATGAAATCTCCCTAATTAGCATTCTAGATCCCCTTCAAAATGACTACAAATGCAGCGGCCTGATGGCTGTGCACTGCCGTGAAAGGAGGTGCTGATTTGATTCCTGAGCTTGATGTCTGCTCCTGGAGCTGCACCAAACAGAGGGAAGTGCAGGTAATTCAATAAGTCCCCTCAACTTCAGATTCTTTTCATCAAAGGTTTCTTTTTATTTTACATCAGCAGCTCCATTGCTTAGACAAGCACAGAATTTAAGAAGGGTCCCCCGACACGGACCCGGGTTTAGTCAAACCCGGCTGCGTCGGGAGGGTCCCTCCACAGGTGACCATTGGTTAAGGACTGTTTTTGCAATGACTGGTCAGGATAAGAGGGAGCTAAAAGTAGGAGCCCAAGAAGTTGCAAACGAAGGTTCATGGCACCAGAATCCAAGAGAAGCGACTTCTGATTGAATCAGAAGCTAGAAGAAGCAGAAAGAAACATCCAGGTCAGGGCTGGTGTTTCCACTAGAAGAACTAGGTGGTCGCCTAGAGCGCCAGGCCTTAGGGAGGGGACAGCAAAATCCTGCCAGCATCGGAAAACGAAAGAGAAACCTGGGACAGCCACTGGAGCCCATACCGCTGCCAGCTGAAGGAGAGGCCTGGGGCTCCTGGTGGAGGAAGCAGGAGGCGGCCTGGGGAGAGTGTAGAGAGCATATGGCGGAGTAGAGAAAGCAAAGTGCTGAGTGGGTGTGGTGCAAAGAGAAAAAGTGCTGAGCAATTGACAGGGTGGAAGAGAGAGCGAGTGCTGGGCATATCAGGTTTGGGGGGGGGAGAGAGAGAGAGGATGGAAAGTGGACAGAGACTGGGGTGGTACTAAGTACGGATGGAAAGAGGACTGAATCTGGACACTATGGGCAGAGGTAAAGAGGGGGATAATGGGTAGAGGATGAAAGAAGAGATAAGCAAGGGGGTGCTGTGCCAGAGCCAGTGTCACCAAAGAAGGGAGCACTGTGCTGGAGCTTCTGCCAATAAGTCAGCCTTGTGGGGGGGAGGGAAGAGACAAGGCAGGGGATTGATTCACCCTTACACCAACCCTGATCCTGCTCCAAAGCCAAAAACTCCCTCAAGAATTCACAAGTTGAGCAATTCTGAGGCATACAGTTAGTGCAAAATTTCATGTTATTGTATCTAGAGTTTGCTTATGTATTGTAATTTTCTTGTCTGCTTCTGTATGGTGTGTTTTATTTTCTGGATGTTTGTGCTCCACGCTTAAACAGATTGGATTCACAGAAAATAAGATGTTAACATAAATAAAGTAGTAAAATAAAAACACGAGCATAAAACAAGCTGCATACGCTGAAAGATACACTAAGTTCATTTTTTCCCAGGCTTTACAGTGGACTGTAATTGCCCAGCTCTGACTTGCCAGGCAAAGCACTGTAAGAGTAAACACGATTCTTCCCATCAGCAGGTTTAATGACTTTAGAGGATCATTTAATGTGCCGTAATGGCTGTGTGCATTACAGAACAATACCACAAGAGAAAGAATAAGTGGGAACAAATGATCTATTTCAAATGCAGTCTGAGCTGGGGACAAAAAGGGAGTAAACTCCATGAGGTGGCTACCAATAATGTCTTGTGAAGGGACTCTCACAGCTCTGCTTCAAGGTGCGAGATGGTTTTTAAATGTCTTAAAATCATTTATTAAAGTCTCCGCCAGTGCATCAGGTTGCTGTGAAAGCTAGATCTAGAGGCAGCCTCAGACAAGGGGATAGACTCATTTCTTAAAAACAGAAAGCATCAAAGGGCAGTCAGACATTCAAATTGCTCAATTGACTGACATGCCACATGCCCCAAGGAGGCTGTTGCCACCCACTGAATGCCTGCAACAGCCTTCCTGAGCCAGGAGTGCATCACACTCCTTTCTCTGGGCTTATTGAAGTTTAGCCTGAACACCCATCTTGAGATTGCTTTTCAGTCTTAAACCCTAGCTCTCTCTGAAGCCTTGCAGATTTTAATTATTGTTACTGTAAAAAAAAAAAATAATTATTGAACCCTTTTATTTTTCTTATCTGTACATCTTGACTAAATTGTAAGCTCCTGAGAGAACTGTCTCATATATATCTATTAGAGATGTGTATCGTGTGATCGATCGTCTTAACGATCGATTTCGGCTGGGGGGGGAGGGAATCGAATCGTCGCGGTTTTGTTTCTGTAAATATCGTGTAAATCGTAAATCGGGGAGGGCGGGAAAACCGGCACACTAAAACATCCCTAAAACCCACCCCGACCCTTTAAAATAAATCCCCCACCCTCCCAACCCCCCCCCCCAAATGTCTTAAATTACCTGGGGTCCAGTGGGGGGGTCCCGTTGTGATCTTCCACTCTCGGGCCATGGGTGCGTTGATAGAAAAATGGCGCCGGCGCCATTTTGGTTCCTATCCCCTAACGTCACGAGCGTAGGAGATCGCTCCCAGACCCCCGCTGGACCCCCAGGGACATTTGGCCAGCTTGGGGGGGCCTCCTGACCCCCACAAGACTTGCCAAAAGTCCAGCGGGGGTCCGGGAACGACCTCCTTCACTCGAATCGTGTTGCCATACGGCCGGCGCCATTTTGCCGTACGGCAATATGGCCATATGGCCGGCGCCATTTTGCAAAATGGCGCCGGCCATAGTGTGCTGGTTTTCCCGCCCTCCCCCTTCCCCCGATTTTTGACGATAAATCGGGGGAATTCCTATTAAATATAGACTCTAACGATTTTTGACGATTTAAAATATATCGGACGATATTTTAAATCGTCAAAAAATGATTCACATATCTATACAGTGCTGCTAAGTAGTATCGATAAATGGTAAGTATAAGTAACAGAGAAAGAAATGTGCTACATATCACAGCAGCTGGAATTATCTCTAACATTAGGGCCAATGCAATACAGTGCGCTCAGCTGAGTGCACTATAACACACACAGTTGGTCACGGGTTATATAGGTGATACCTAATCCCCGTATGCGCCTCCACAACACGCATGCAACACGTTGCAAAACTAATAGTGCTCATCACATGCAAATGCATGTCAATAAGGGTATTAGTTATTCACCCCACATACAGTAAAAAAAAAAAAAAGTGTGCTTCCAATATGCACATTTCTGAGCACCCCAAAAAGTGATATTAAGTTGGAGGAACGAAAAATTAAAAAAAAAACAATTTTTTTTTTGAAGTGCCGGCGGTCACGTTTGGGGAAACGGGTGATCAGTTAACCAGCATCCGTTTTCCGAACCCCGTGGCTGTGCGCCTGTTAGGAAAACAGAGGCCGATAAATTCAGCGTCCACTTTCTAAACTGGCAGACAGCCAACCGCTCGCAGGCTCCAGCTGTCAGGGAGGCGCTAGGGGCGGGCAATCGACCCCAATGCCTCCTTGATGAGGAGACCCCCTAATTTAAATATTGCATGGCGCCACCCAGGAGGGACGCCTGGGTGCACATTAGGAAAGCGGGCGCTGTGAACACTCAGCGCCCGCTTTCAGCGCATTTTTTTTTTTTTTTTTTTGCATGGGGGGGGGGGCCCCCATTCTGAGATACTTTTTCAGTTAGAGTTGCTAATTGGAAACGTCGTGAAAGGCAAATCAGATGTAAAATAAAAACCCTGCACATGACTTGTTAAGTACTCAGCACAGCTATTCATGGCAGCCTTGTTATTCAGTGTTTGTGCTAAAGGCTGGCCTTCAGACCCCTGCCCCATCCCTCCCTTCATATGATAATGAACCTTGAGATCACAGCAATCTGCCTGGCTCTGGCAGGCCTCATTCCATAGCAGGAAGACATCATGGGAAGAGCTGCAGGCAAAGCCTCCTGGATTTCAGTCCTGGTCATCTGTTATCCACTCTGCGTCAAAGCTGTGCAAGGTAAGTTCAGAGAACCTGAGCAATTGGGGGGAAAAAACAGAATTTCAAGTTTGGGAGAAAAGTAAGACTTTTCAAATAGTGTAAACTTTGTACTACGGAACTCATTTCTCTCTCGCCTGTGAGCTGTAATTTATCTCCTTTTGACAGATTCTGGTCTTAAACGGAATTATTATTTGCTGGCTAAGCAAAATACAATTGCTATGAAATCTGCATTTCAGTGTAACTGATTAGAGTCACATACATAGGTCTATAGTGTTCTCTCTTCCTAGAAATATACATAAGAGAGAGAAATCAAAATAAATCTACATGTGTGCAATAGGCAAAAAACAGAATTGGTTCAATCTTTCCCCCTGGTCATGGAGCCATATAATATACATGGAGAGAGAGAGCACACTATATATAAGTATTAATAAAAATAAATAAATATATAGAGAGAGAGAAATAAATACCTTTTATAATGCAAATATCTCTCATGCATATTCATTGTGGGCATCCTGAAAATGCAAGTGGCTGTGGGATTCCTAGGATGAGACAGTCAAGATACAACAAAGTCACTGTATCCTATGGAAAGTGATTCAAGGGCTCATTTGCTGGGTTACCCTTGAAAAGAAGGGCAGAGGGCTAATTTTAGAAATATTCAAGGTTTTTGTTTTTTTATTTTCAGATTGTTTTATCTTAATTGCTAACATCTCCCTGTGCCATTCTGAATCTGCCACACATTCCCTGCTCTCTCAGTCCACACACAAATGATCTTCCCAGCTATCTGAGCCTTAATATTTTCCCACTTAGTGACACAAGCCCTGATACAGTACATCTGAAGTATTTAATATAAACAGCTTGAAAAGGAACTTGGAGAGATTTTTAACAGTTTTATTTTGATTTATATTCTGCCTTTCGTGGCTGGCCAGCCACTTTAAAGCAGATTACATTGAGGTACCAGAGGTATTTCCCTGCCCAGAGGGTTTACAATGAAAAGAGTCTGTTCACTAAGCTGCGTTAGGGTTTTACTATGTGCTAAACAGCATTTACCGCACAGTAAATGACCTAATGTAGCAGTAGCAGGTGGTATTTCAAATAACGTACGTGATCTCCCCCCTAAAATACTAGGGCAATACTGGTATTTAAATAAGCTGATTTGTGTATCAATATATGAAAATTAGCTCATTAATAGTAGATCCTATGTTAATCGAATGACACGGCTTGCCTCAAAATTGGCAAGCCATGTTATTTGAGTGAAAGCTACAACTTAAGAGTTGCAGCTAACTTGCCTTGAGAGCACTGGGGCACTACTGCATGTCCCAATGTTACTTGGTTTGCCTTAAAGGGTCTGAGCACTCTAAACAATCTCCCCTCCCCCCCTCCAAAATAAGTCTAAAATGCCATTGCCAGGAGCTCTGGGGAAATCCCCTGTCACTTTCCCCACCACCCCTGAAGGGGGCCCCAGAAGTCAATGTGCCTTGTCCCCTTCTAGCTTAAAATTCACCCCTCTCCTGGATCTCCTAACCATCCCTTCATCCTGTCCCTTTACTGCTCTAGTAGTCTATTGGGGCCTAGTACACCCCATAAGGCTCTAGGCCCAGCACCGCCATTTTCAAAATGGCACCAGCCAGCCACATCCTGTCTTTTGTCCTATCATATGCTGGGGGCAAAAGTACAAAATGAGGTGGCCAATGCTTATACTTTGGGGGAAAATACCATGGCTCTGAGTACCACAGTTTTATGAATCGCATGATACATTTCCCGCTTGGAAAAAAAAATACCACAGCTTAGGAAATCATCCTCTAACTTTGTACCTGAAGCACTGGTTGGTGAAGTGACTTTCCCAAGGTCACAAGGAATTTATATTCCATCAAGAGCTGTGGATTGCTGGAATATAAATTGTTTTAAATAAATACAAAATAAATACATTTGAACCCTGACTTTCGTAGTGTATAGCCTGCTGCTTTGACCATTAAGCTACTCCTCAAGTCCCACCACAGATAAAGGGGTCATAATGAAATATATTTTAAAAATGTTAAATTACATGACATCTAATACTTTTGGAGGGGGGGGGGGTTTCAGAAAAAAAAAAGTGCAAAGGGGTGAGGGAAAATGAGACAAGATGCAAAGAGTTTTCTGAGGTCATTTCCAATTGCTTTATACGTCGGACCAGATTCAAGAAGGGTTTTTCCCATTCACTGTCTATGAAAAAGTTTTGTAAACAAGTACAAGAACATTGCTATATTGTGGGTGGAATATACTTTCCGTAATTAGTACCTTATTAAATAAGACCCTAAACATTAATCCATACCCTGGACAAGCTTCTGGGTGCGACAACACCTGAGGTGGTCGAGTCAGAGGCTCAGGAGTCATAAACACCAGAGATGCTCACACCAAATGCTATTACTGCCACTGTAAACCTGTGGGCTTTTTTTTTTTTTTTTTAATCACTTGTAAGAATTTTTCAGAGATGGTTAAAAAACTACCAAAAGCATTAGTTGTGGTGCAGATTCAGAGTTTGTTTGTTTTTGTTCTTTTTACATCTTATTCATCGAAACAGAAGAAGATAGTTTCTGCTTCTTTGTAGAAAACATGAATAGGGTGAATTTCTCTCTTCTGAGAGCAGCAATATTGGCAAAATAAAAATAATTGCACTGGCAGAGGTACTTGACAACTCCCTATTTCATTCTTTTATTTCATTCCTTAGGATATGTTAATATTTAAAAGTTTTGAGAGTTGCCCTTTCCAGCAAAGAATCCATGGATCAGGTCTCATTGCTGTGCACTATAGTCTGGGAAATCAGTGCCATCACTGGAGGGGGCAGGGGGAGGGAGGAGACGCCATCAGCAAAGTTGATTTACCAATGGGCATAGCAGGGGGACCAATGCATAACAACACAGGACTCTCGGCCAGCGCTCCCAATCTCAGGGGTCAGAGAGTAGCCCTTCTCTTCCTACTCCATCTCCTCCAATAGTGCTCATCACATGCAAATGCATGTAAATAAGCCTATTACTCATTCACTCCGCATGCAAAAAAATAAATGTGCGTCTCAGACGCACATTTATCGCTCAGCTATTGACGCCTGCCTGGAGCAGGCGTTAATAGCTGAGCACAGGTAAAAAGTACAGAAAAGCAGAAAAAACTGCTTTTCTGTACTTTTTTTTTTAAGTAGAAAATAAAAAAAATAAAAAATAACTCGGCAGACTGCCGAGTTATGAAGACAGAAGCCAGTAAACTCAGCGTCGTTCTTCATAACCGGCAGCCGCAGCAGGGTCGCGATAGCAAGGAGGCACTAAGGTCGCACAAGCGACCCTAGCGCCTCCTTGCTAGCACGACCCCCTAATTTGAGTATTGGCTCTGACTTTTCAGTGCTCGCTTTCTGCACTTTATATTGCATCGGCCCCAATGCAAAGCAGTAAATTAACCCTTTTCTCCCTAATCCACTCCCCTCTTCTCTTCTTGTTCCCCATTTCCTCCTGTCTTCAGGGAACAGAAAGGGAGAGTAGCAGAATAAAGAATTCAGTTTTTGTCTGCATATTTCATTTTCAATATGTGATCCTTTATTCTGTATTTGGTGAGGGTCTGAATTCTGCATATGTAAACAAGATGAGGAATTCTGCTAGATGTAGTTTCTGAATAGGGATCTGTAGCAGTGCAACCTATTCTGTTTTCCCAGTAGGAGGTGTATTGGTGTTTTAGGGCCTGGTTGGACACTTAGGGGTAGATTTTCAGAGCCCTGCTCGCCTAAATCCGCCCAAAACCGGGCGGATTTACGCGAGCAGGGCCCTGCGCGCCGGTGAGCCTATTTTACATAGGCTCACCGGCGCGCGCACAACCCCGGGACTCACGTAAGTCCCGGGGTTTTCGGAGTGGGCGTGTCGGGAGGCGTGTCGGGGGGCGGGGCCGGATTGCGCGGCGTTTCGGGGGCGTGCCGGCAGCGTTTTGGGGGCGGGTACGGGGGCGTGGCTACGCCCCGGGGCGGTCCGGGGGCGTGGCCTCGCCCTCCGTACCCGCCCCCAGGTCGCGGCCCGGCGCGCAGGGGTCCCGCTCGCGCGCGGGGATTTACGCCTCCCTCTGGGAGGCGTAAATCCCCCGACAAAGGTAGGATCGGGGTTTAGACAGGGCCGGGCGGGTGGGTTAGGTAGGGGAAGGGAGGGGAAGGTGAGGGGAGGGCAAAGGAAAGTTCCCTTCTAGGCCGCTCCGATTTCGGAGCGGCCTAGGAGGGAACGGGGGTAGGCTGCGCGGCTCGGCGCGCGCAGGCTATACGAAATCGATAGCCTTGCGCGCGCCGATCCAGGATTTTAGCCGATACGCGCGACTATGCGCGTATCTACTAAAATCCAGCGTACTTTTGTTTGCGCCTGGAGCGCAAACAAAAGTAGGCTGTTCGCGCTCGTTTGAAAATCTACCCCTTAGAGTGTTGCCTTTTAAGTTCTGGGAGTTGGTGTTGGTTTGGTATGGCAGGTTTACGATATTGGTTCTGAGTGATTTTTTTTGCAGGGTTGTGCGTTACTCCCACTGTGATGTAATGTGTTGCTGAAAATCATATTCAGGTTTGTTGGACCTATTAGATGCCAGGGATTTGCTAATCAAGCAATCCTTGAACTTTGTATAGTTTAAATAATCCTTTTAATATTTTTATTATATTTTTCTTTGGAATAAAATGTTTGCATTCATGTGTTCCAAGCGGCACTTAAAGGGTGTATAATAACAAAGTCAACTTAACTGAATACAACCAGTCCAGTAGATCTCCTCGACACGAAGCCGTGTTCTGGGTTCATCTAGGTCAGGGGTAGACCCAGTGTTTGTATTCTCAAGCACCTCTGGGTAAATTGAAAGATTTCCGTGGTGTCTGTAACTGAAACACATACGGACTATTTAAACAGGACTCGGAAATGACATGAAAAGTCACATGACAAAAATGATTGGTGGCATTAAAATTTAAAAACATATGAATTTAGATTAATGAGTACCACGCCAATTGTTCGATTAAATCAGAAGGGTCCACTGAATTCAAATTGTAGATCCAATATTGTTCACGTCTATTTAAAATGGCAAGAAAGTCCCCTCATCTTAAAGGAACTGGCACCCACGCTAACACTACCCAAAGATCCTGAAAAGTGTGATGATATTGCATACAATATGTCATCATGGGTATGCTCAGAGTGCCAGTATTTAGTCGGCTTTTGGGTTCATTAAGAGACCCCAAATTGTCATGAACAATTGGCGTGGTACTTGTTAATCTAGATTTGTATGCTTTTAACTTTAATGCCGACAATCATTTTTGTCATGTGATTTTTCATGCCATTTCTGGTTCCTGAATAGTCTGAATGTGGTTCAGTTACAGACAGCATGGGAATCTTTCAATTTACTCACAGAGGTGCTCAAGAGAGTAAAAATTCTGGGTCTACCTCCTGACACAGATAATCTCAAAACACGGCTTCGGGTCTGGGAGATCTACTGGACTGGTTGTATTCAATTAAGTTGTTATACACCATTTATTAAGTGCTGTTTGGAATACCCAAGTGAGAACATTTTACTGCAAAGAAAAATATAATTAAAAAAAAATTGTTAGAACGGACCATTTAAACTATATGATGATCAAGGATTGCTTGATTAACAAATCCCTGGTATCTAATAGGTCTGACAAACCTGAATAAGATTTTCAGCAACATCACATCTCGGTGGGATTTTGTATACAATTCAAAATTGTGTGTGTGCATAATCACAAAATTATCCATGTACTAGGTG
The DNA here is from genome assembly GCF_901001135.1 of Rhinatrema bivittatum. Classification (NCBI taxonomy): domain Eukaryota; kingdom Metazoa; phylum Chordata; class Amphibia; order Gymnophiona; family Rhinatrematidae; genus Rhinatrema; species Rhinatrema bivittatum. The sequence goes on along the minus strand of NC_042631.1, from coordinate 39,531,889 downwards.
CCTTTGCCTACAGTACATCTGGGCTTTCAGCACTGGTCCTGAGTCTGCCCTAGTGCATGCCAACAGCTTCCAGACTGCCCTGCATGTGTCACTGTCCTGCCTTGCAGTTGCTGACTGTTGCTTCCTTGAGTCAGGCTGCCTAAACCAAAGAGTAACTGCCTTGTCAAACTCCTGCCAAATACAGGCAAATTCAAGGTCAGGTGGGAGGAATCAGGCAGTCCCCACCACAATGCAGCATCCTTCATGCCGCAGCTGCCTGCAAACCTGCTGCAAATTGAGAGCTGCAGCACTGGGGGAGAAGGCCTGCAGGCACAAACACCAACGGCTGCCCTAGGTACGATGATGTCTCTTATTGATTATTCTCTTGGCTGACCTGGTCAAACATTGCTGCCTACTGCGGAGGAGAGGGAGCCTAATGAGGCAGGGAAGAATGGGGAGTCAGGAGGGTGTCTAAAAGCGGGCAGCGAAGGATGCACTGAATGAAGGGGGAGAAGAGGGTGCTTGGAGGAGGGGGACCTGAAACTGAGGGCAGAAGGGGCTAACGAGTGCCTGATGGGGGAGAGCAGGGTGTTCGGACACGGGCTCCTAGCGATGAGAAAGGGGGGGGGGGGAATCCTCATGGGAGAGGAGGGAGCCTTGCTGGAGGAAGAGGAGACCTGATATGTGAGAGGAGCGGGGCCTGAAGGGAGAAAAAGGACGGTGGCCTTAACAGAGGGGAGGAAGGGGCAACCTCATGGGAGAGTAGGGTGCCTGGGGGAAGGAAGGGAGCTGATGGGGGAGGGGAAGGGGATCTGATGGGAGAGGAGGCTGACTTAACAGGCGAGGACGAGGGGGAACCTCATGGGAGACAGGGGGCCAGTGGCTGCCTTGTCTGTCACGTATACAACACTGGTCTATTTAATTTACTGGATAAAAAACTAAAAGTATTTACTTTTGCTTAATTATGCATTTTTAGATTTTCAGCAAATCATTTTTGGCGCCTAATTCCCCAAGTTTTAAGGAGCTGGTAATGGAGGAAAGTCGTATCACTGTTACTGAAGTGACAACATAATTTGAATTTCTTTCTCGGCTGGGTAGTGAGGACAAACATTCCTGCCATTTCAGAGATTACCTTCAAGCAGGGTAGTATGAATTGCTGTTAATTGACACATTCAGATGCGTCAGGGGGCTTTTGTTGGCAGTTTATCCCCAACAATCACAGATAATATATTCATCAGACACTGTGATAGGATTTCTGAAACACTTTTATCATGTATCTACATTCAAAACAAAGTTTAATATTTACAATTATGATAGCCAGTTTTGTGATGTTACAGGACTGTTCTGGGAGGCATGGTGGTGGGGAAGGCCTGGGGGCTTGAAAGAATTGGGGGGATGGGGGGGGACGGGACAAGGCTGAATGCTCACCCAGGGCAGTGGCTCCCAAAGCTCTCCTGGGAAACCTCAGCCAGTGAATAAGATTGTGTGGGAGAGGTTTCAGGGCTGGCTTACAGGCCCCTGTGCTGATTTTATTTCAAGTTTCTACTGCATTTCAGCTCGAAAAGTATAGAAAGAAGGAGAAAGGAAGCGAGGGAGAGGCTGCTGCTGTGCAGGAGAATGGGGGGACAGAGAGAAGGAGGAGGCTGCTGCTGCTTCTGGGCAGAGGGTTTAGGGAAGATGGGGCTGTTGGTGGGCAGAAGGGGCTTTCTGCAGCTGAGCAGGTAGTTGGGAGAGAGGGGAGGGCTCCTGAAGCAGGGAGAGAGGTGGGGGTTGCTAGGCGTAGGATGGACAGAAGAAAGGGAGTGCTGCTGGGCAAAGGGTGGTTGAGAGAGAGGAAGAATGCTGCTGGACAGGGAATGGAGGGAGAGAGAGGGGGATGCAGGGTGAAGGGCAAGATATGAGTGGGGGAGAAAGAGGGGGAATCCAGGACAAGCAGTAGTGGGGGCGCAGGAAGAGAAAGAGGGGAATGCTAAGCAGAAGGGAAAAAGAGGGGTGCGGCTTGCTAGAGCTGCCAGAGACAGGACAAGCAAGGAAGAGGGCACTGGGCCAGAACAGCCATTGGTACATCAAGGGGAAAGGCAATGTAATTCTGAACTTCTTACCCAGATTCACCTCCTTTCTGCTGGGGCTGGTCAGGCCTGATGTGCACTCAGACCTGGGAGGGAAGACACGTCTGCTAGTTATTCTTATTTCTTTATTAGTCACCTGGTGCCAGGCTCTAGGCACAGTCATAATAAACATAAAAAGAGAATATTGATATTGACAACTCAAACCAAATATTCCCAGCAAAAAAATCAGCTATAGAAATAGAGAAAAAAAATCACCACCCTTATAAAAATGCCTGCTGAAAAAGATACATCTTAGTACATGATGTAAGGCAAAGATTCTCAGGAAGAGAATTCAAAAAGACGGGTGCAGCTACCGAAAACGTTCACTCGGGTTTCTGCCAAGTGTGCCATGTGAACATAGGGAACATCTAAAAGACTTCTTTGAAATGAACATAAAAAAGGTAATTTGTATTAGTCAAGTCGCCTGTACGATAGATTGAAACTCAGCAGCACCCAGTAGAGGTTTAAGGCCATGTGAAATAGGAAGCTTAAAATAAAGCCCTTTAATTATGGACTTAATGTGCTGTTGGAAAGACTATCATGGTTGACCCTGCTGAAAGCAGTGTTGAGGCATCTGTGAGGGAGTATAGGAAACTCCCTCAGAACACCTTGAAGGACAAGCCATTGCTATCTGCACTGGTGCTCCTTAAGAACCAACCTTGTAAGGGATTTTGGGCTGAGGAAGACCGCCCTCACTACAGGTTAAGGAGTCAAGGTCCAGCAGGGTTAGCAGAGCCCCAAGGAAGAGGCAGGAAGCCAGTGCACAGGCATACTACTTAGGTTTGATTCCTCTGAACTGCTTTAAGGTCTGCAGAGGTAAGCAGCCTCTCTCTTTTGTGCTCTGTATTTTTCTCTGTAAATAAACGGTGGGTGTGTGGGAACCCGCAAGAGTCTGCCTCCTTCTGTCCTCCTGGCTATTTCCCAAACCGTGCCCACTCCCATTTGCCACACATTAATCAATTTTACTTGGGGAATAGCCACTGCTATTAATTGCATCAGTAGCATGGGATCTTCTTGGTGTTAGGGTAATTGCCAGGTTCTTGTGGCCTGGTTTTGGCCTCTGTTGGAAACAGGATGCTGGGCTTGATGGACCCTTGGTCTGACCCAGCATGGCAATTTCTTATGTTATGTTCTTATCCTTTCAGTTTTCAAGCAAGCAAGGGTCCCACAGACGATCTTGAGGCATGCCATCTGGGGAGTGGGGCTCGAAGATGGAAAGGGGGGGAAAAAAAAAAAAAGATGACCTCTCCTCAAACAAATATCTAAGTAGATTTCGGGCATTGCTGTGCTGCAGAATATCTTAACATTGTCATTACCCCTCTTGCTGCATGGCTCTAGAAAGCAGAGTAAGCTTAGTCATTGTCTCCCACAATGCATAATTAGATCATGAGTTCATGACACTTCAAGAATTATTACTAGGCAGCAAACCGGATGGTTATAATAGTATCACTAAGACAGTGTTTCCCAACCCAGTCCTGGAGGCAGACCTAACTGATCTGCTTTCTTGGATAGGCACAGTGAATATGTATGAGAGAAATCTGCATACACTGGGTTGTCAGTATATGCAAATATTTCTTGCATATTCATTACAGATATCCCAAAAACCAGACCAGTTAGGTCTGCCTCCAGGCCTGGGTTGGGGATCATACATTAAGGCATTTGCACTATAATCATTTCAGGAAATCTCCATATAAAAAAAAAAGTGTTACCAACCTTTTCTTCCTGTCTCTCCTTAAGAACATAAGGAGTGATATGCTGGATCAAACCAATGGTCCATCGAGCCCGGCATGCTGTCTGACAGTGGTCAATCCAGTGTGCCGTCAGACCTGATCATGTATGCCACTGAAAAGTCACCATTGTGTGATGCTCAGATCCAGACCAGCACTTGTGCTCTACTCTCAGCACTTTAGCAGTGGCTGTTAAACACTTAGGAGCTCGTTTCTGAGAACAGGTAATCATACATGTCTCTAATTCCTAGCTATAGTATGAGCATTAGGAGTGTGGTAAGCAATAGTAGCTTGCAGGACATAGATAGCTGGGACCTGCTTTGTGCAGGACACAGAGCACCTCCTTGTCTTCCCCCTTTAAGTTCCTTCTTATCCCCAGAATGGTACAGGGTCAGGGAGAGTGTGTACTGAGCACTGGAGATATATATATATATATATATATATATATATGTATATATATATATATATATATATATAACTCATTATGAGCGCTGGAAGCAGTGGAAGAGTTCTGCAAGCACATGCAGCAACCAAAGTAACTAACTGAGCCAGATACCCACATCACACCAACTTTTCCCTTCTCCTGCACTTGTATATAGAAGGAATTGGCTTATTGTTTCAAATGTAAATTCCCCCCTTTGGAATTTGGAAGAGAGACTGGTAGTCTCGCCATGCTTCCCTACCTCTTATGACCATACGATACTGACAAATTTAGGCGTTATGTACAAAACAGATCCCTCCTTCCATTCCCAAGAAAAAAATGTTATGAACTCCTGTTATAAGCTATGGTTAGTTAGTAGGCTTGTCATCTATGGATTTTCGTATTGTACCCGTTATTGTAATTCTGTTTACATTGGGAGTCCTGCTACTATCATTAGACCCTTGCAGTCTGTGCAGAATTCAGCAGCTCACATCCAAACTGGGATGTGGCTTCAGGGCCATATAATTCCAGACCTTAAGTTTTTACATTGTCTTCCACTTACATGAGGGATATAATTCAAGGTTCATCTTATGAACTCAGCGAACCAGAGTTAGTTTGACCTTCATAATAGGCTTCATCGTATAGTCTTTGAAACAACTTTAGAACTCCGCCTTACATTTAATCATCGGTCAATCACTGTTCAATTTTTTTTAGGTTTTTTTTCATTTCCCATTACTTGTGCAATTAAACTGTGATCCATATACTTTCACATGTGCTGTATCTATAAATAATAGCTTGAAACGAAAGTGGAAACATTCATTCAAAAGCCTGACCGCATCACTTATCTTTAGCACTAAAATGTGTTGCTGCGCTGATTAAGAAGCCTTCAGCTCTACAGAAAATGCCTTCTGTTCCGAGGAAGCTCAGCCCGACACGGGACCGTGTTTCGGATTTCTTGCTGATACTGGAAATGGAACACCACCGCGCCATGTTTGAACATTGACCACCGCAATATGATACAAGCCCTTGAGAAAGGATCGCAAGAAACCCAAAACACGGTCCCATGTCGGGCTGAGCTTCCTCGGAGCAGAAGGCATTTTCTGTAGAGCTGAAGGCTTCTTAATCAGCGCAGCAACACATTTTAGTGCTAAAGATAAGTGATGCGGTCAGGCTTTTGAATGAATGTTTCCACTTTCGTTTCAAGCTATTATTTATAGATACAGAACATGTGAAAGTATATGGATCACAGTTTAATTGCACAAGTAATGTGAAATGAAAAAAAACCTAAAAAAAATTGAACAGTGATTGACCGATGATTAAATGTAAGGTGGAGTTCTAAAGTTGTTTCAAAGACTATAATGATGAAGCCTATTATGAGGGTCAAACTAACTCTGGTTCGCTGAGTTCATAAGATGAGATTTCTGGGCCTCAAGGTATTCTTTACATAATTAATACATATTTGCCTATTAGTCCAATCATAAAATTGTAGATGACCGTGGTTTAAGTAAATTTCAAGGTTGCCATCCTAGTTCACAAAGCAATAAGCAATCAAGCTCCTTTGCATATTAGTTCCACCAAATGGGTTTTATAAGACATTGTGGGACTGAAACTCTGCTAGTCTCATTTATGGATCACTTGCTTGTTGAGATGGATAGGGGCTTTTCTGTTTCGTTAATTCAACTGGATATAGTGGCAACCTTGCATTCAGTTAATCATGCAATTTTATTATCACAATTGCAAGCAATAGGGTTATCAGTCTTTTCATGGGTTTTCTTCTTTTTATCCAGTAGAAGTCAAGTGGTTTTTAAGAATATTTTTTCTTTTTGGGGTTGTCTGAGGTTCTTCAGGGATCATCACTGTCCCCGATTTTGTTTAACTTTTAGGGGAGTTGTTTCATTCACTGGCAGTGTCTTATTGGATCTGTGCAGATAACACGCAGTTTGGTTTGAGGATGGATCCCTACCACTGCAGTGTTTTAAGGAATGTATGGAAGCTATTCAGGAATGGTTAGGGAAATTTTGATTAGTTTTAAATGTTAAAAAGACAGTAGTGTTAGCAGAGTTACTTACCTGTAAACAGGTGTTCTCCAAGGACATAGAAACATAGAAATGACAGCAGAAGACCAAACGGCCCATCCAGTCTGCCCAGCAAGCTTTGCACTTTTTTTTTCTCATACTTATCTGTTACTCTTGGTTCTTAGTAACCTTTTGGTTTTATTTCCCTTCTACCCCCACCATTAATGTACAGAGCAGTGTTGGAACTGCATCTAAGTGAAATATCTAGCTTAGTTAGGGGTAGTAACCACCGCAAAAAGCTAGCTACACCCATGCTTATTTGTTTACCCAGACTATATAATTCAGTCCTTGTTGGTTGTTGTCTGTATATAGATCCACTTTTCTTCATTCCCCCTGCCGTTGAAGCAGAGAGTTATGCTGGATATGCATTGAAAGTGAAATATCAGACTTTCTCCCCTGCCGTTGAAGCAGAGAGCTATGCTGGATATGCGTAAAGTATCAGTCTTTCTCCCCTGCCTGGATGTTAGTCCTCACACATGGGTGACATCAGATGCAGAAAATATGTCAAAGTTTCTAGAACTTTGACATATTTCTAAATAGTTTCTAGAACTTTGACTAGGCACACAGAGCATACCCAGCATGCCCTACACCACACATCCACACGGAGTCCCTCTCCAGTCCGTAACATAGAATTATAATTAAAATGAAAAATAGCAGAAACCCAACTCCGCAGGGTGACGGGTGGGTTTCGTGAGGACTAATATCCTGCTGTCCTAGGAGAACACCTGTTACAGGTAAACAACTCTGCTTTCTCAGAGGACAAGCAGGATAGTAGTCCTCACACATGGAAAGCAGCCTGAAGCTAGGGATTCATTCAACACAAAAGGGGACCAATAGACACTCAACCAGGTGCCAACAGGCATAACAGTGCTCTTGGTAACAGAGAGGAGAGCTGGGAGGTGAGAGACTGTGAGCTATTGTGAGTGGAATCCTACCTGTATTGCCGGGAGCTAATTAAAAGCTTGCTTCAACGGAGCCCCAGACGCTGTTTCCTGACCCCGCCTCTGACGTCATCAACGGGGACCAAAGGGGCCTTAAAAGCGGCCCTAGTGCAGCGCTTGCCGCCGCCGGCGCGTGCGGCTTTGTTCAAGAATTTGCCATCAGGAGATAACATCATTTTACGGAGTCAGGAAAGATTAAGAACTTCCACTATCATAGCCCTTCTCTTGGTAAGATAAGAGATATTAAATTAGTGCATGTAACAGTGTCTGCTCTGTCCATGTTTCTTTGTAAAGATTGTTTGCTGTAAGAAATGCCCCCTAAAAGAAAAGGGAAGGTTAGAGTAAATCCCTCTACTCCTTCAATCCCTATAGGACAGCGTACAATACCGCAGTATACTGTTAGTTACCCTCATATGGATGTGACAAATGTACCCGTTGTTGAGGCAGAAAAAGGAGCTCCTGCCTCATCTGGGGATATCACCTTAAGTCCTCCAGTCCTGAGAAAAATTACATCGACACCCTCACAAATAATCCCAGAAATGGTTTTGGCAACCAATGAACCTATAAGATCAATAGAGCTGCCAGAGGGTGAAACCAGGGAATCTGTAAGGGAGGCATCAGCGATGAATCAGGAGGATAATGTCAATGCGGCTATATTTTCTTCTTCTGAAATTGATTCAGAGAATTTATTTCCAAAACCAGCTGTTGTGACATTAGACTCCCTATGGAGGCTTGTGGCACAGCTTGGGTCTGATGTGAAAAAATGTTCTCAACAAATAGCAACATGTGTACAGAAGGTGGACAATATTTCCTTAGAATATAATACAAAATGGCAAGAATATAATACTCGAATTCAAGGATTAGAAGATAGTACAAAAAAAGGGCTAGAAGTACAGTCCACGATTATAAAAGAACAACAATCGATAAATAGAAGAATAGAATATTTAGATAACCGCCTAAGGCGACTCAATCTTAGGCTTCTAAATTTCCCCAAAATCATTGGAGAACAGCCCAGAATTACGTTAAAGAGATATTTCTCTGAAATTTTGAAGATTCCATCAGAAAAGATGCCATTGTTTAATAGAGTTTATTTCTTGCCATTGCGAAATGTTAGGGGAACTAATGAGAATCAACATCAATTAGATTTACAAAATCTAACACAATTTTTAGAGTCCTCTACAGTAGAAATAATAGAAAGAGCCACCTTATTGATTTCCTTTGTATATGAACCTGATCTTAGTTATGTTATGTGTTGCTATTTTCAAAATTTAAGGGTTAATTTTCATGGTCAATTTATACAGATTTTCCCAGACCTAGCAAGGTCTACACAGGAGAGGAGGAAAGGCTTCCTGTCATTACGACAGGAAGCCCAATCAATTGGAGCAACATTTTGGTTAAAATTTCCTTGTAAATGTATTCTGAAATTAAATAGTGAAATTTATATATATTTTCTTCCTGAACATTTAAAAACTTTTTTGGATTCTCGTAAATGTGAGCTCCCTACCTCCTCTCCTCAAGTAAGCCCCATATCTCAGGAGTAATTAGTTAGATAGGATAACTTCATGTAAATGCTATTTTCCTGGAAATGTTTTTCTAGTATTGCTCCTCTAGTCTGGATCTCTAATATCTACTCCCAGAATATTGTGGTCTAAGTATAAATGGATGATGTTTTTCTTTCCTTTGGTATATTATAATTTTTCTGTGTGAAAATGTATGTTTCCTATGTTACTGACAAAGTGAATATTACTTTGTAAAAAAAAAAAAAAAACCAGAGAGGAGAGACAGCCTGAACCCAAACAATGGGCCCTAGGTGGGAGAGTTGGGTTATGTACCTCAAACAGGTTCCAAAGGACAGAATAGCCAAACATACTGTCACATTGGCCATCCCTATCCAGATTAGTGAGATGCGAATGTGTGGAAAGAATTCCACTTTGCAGCCTTGCAGATCTCCTCCATGGGAACTGCTTACAAGTGGGGCCACTGATGCTGCCAGGGCTCTGACAGAATAAGCCTTAACATGAGCCCCAAAATGCCATCCCGCCTGGGCATAATAGAAGAAGATGCAATCTGCTAGCCAATTGGATAGTGTGTTTGGCATTGGCAACACCCAACCTATTCCTATCAAAAGAAATAAAAAGTTGGGTCAACTGTCTTTGGGCTTCTATCCACTCCAGGTAGAAGGCTAAGGCTCGCTTGAAGTCCAAACTGTGCAGAGCTCGATCTTGCATGATGAGATCTGGGGAAGTCCCCATACTGATCTGTCTCCAGATGGACAACTCCTGTAGGAGTGGAAACCAGACCTGTCTCGGCCAATAAGGGACTATGAGGATCATAGACTTTGCAAAGCTTCCAGAGAGTCTTTGCTACTAAGGGAAGCAGAGGATATGCTTATAGAAGACCCTTGTCCCAATGACAGGCAAGGGCATCTAAGGGTAGTTTGCATCTAACCTATATAGGGAGCAGAACCAAGGCACCTTCCTGTTGCAAAGTGACATGAATAGATCTATGTCTGGGCTCCCCTAGAGGTGGAATATCCAATTCCCTACCACCTGGTCCAGGGACCACTCATGGGGTCTAAAGGTTTGACTCAGCCTGCCTGCTACCACTTTCTCTGCCCCAGGCAGGTACATGGCCCTGAGCACCATCCAGTGGGACAGGGCCCATAACCAGATCTGGCCCACTTCCTGACACAGGAGGAATGATCCCATTTTGCCCTGCTTGTAAACATACCACATAGCTACCTGGTTGTCTGTCTGGATCAGGAAAACTTTGTTGGATAGCCGATCTCTGAAAGCCCATAGCACGTACCTGAAAGGCCAAAGCTCCAGGAATTTGATTTGACAAGAGTGTTCTTGAACGGCCCAGAGACCCTGGGTACTGAGCCCATCTACATGAGCCCCCAAGCCCAGGGTGGTTGCATCCATGGTTAGGACAATTTGGGTAGGGTGACAATGAGTCCCAGAGAGATGGGCTGACTCGGATACAATCCTGGAGGCTCTGAATGGCCTGATGCCACTGCAACCTCAGGGTCCATTCTGATCTGCACATTGGTAAATGTGCCAAGGGAGTACATGGACGGTTGTGGCCATGTACCCCAATAGCCTCAACATGTGCCAGGCTATTACCTGTTTGCCCTGCTGAATCTCTACCATGATGGTTGTCAAGATGATGGCTCTTTGACGAGCAGGAAGCCTTGGCCTGAACTGTGTCCAATTGAAGTGGGCTGAGATGGGACTTCGACTGGTTGATGACAAAACCTAGTGGCTCCAACATCCAGCAGCCTCTGCCTGAGATGTACTCAGGACCAGCCAATTGTCCATATATGGGAAAACATATACTCTCAGCCTGCAGAGATGTGCTGCTAAGCATTTCGTGAAATCTCATGGGGCTGATACGGCAACACCCGGTACTGGAAGCGCTGTTTTCCCACACAAATCAGAGACAGTTCCTGTGACCGGGAAAGATCTCAATATGAGTGTATGCGTCTTTAGATCAAGGGAGCCTAGCCAGACCCCTTTTTGTAAAAGTGGGATCAAGGTGCCCAGGGCAACCATCTTGAACTTTTCTTAAGTCTAGGATGGGATGGAGTCATCCTATTCTCTTTGGAATCAGAAAGTACTTAGAGTAGATTACCCACCCTCTTTGCCCTGGTGGTATGGACTTGACCGCTCTGGCCATCAAGAGGAAAGAGAGCTCCATTAGCAGTACCTCCTGATGCACTACTGCCCCTCAAAATGGGCTCGAAGGGAAATTTGGTGGGACACCCAATAGATTAAATTGGTACCCTTGACAGATGGAAAGAACCCACTGGTCCTAGGTTATACTGGGCCACTGGTTCGCAAAGAACCACAGCCTGCCCCTGATCGAAGTGTCCAATGTCCCGGGTATGGGCAACAGGCCTAGGCTCCCTATCACCCAGTCAAAACCCTGGCCCTGAGTTAACTGAGGTGCCGGCTGAGGCTTGGGGCCTCTCTGCTGCCTGGGACAGTGCAAGAGCCTGATGATTTTGACAGGAGCGAAGGGGTGGAGGATAGTACTTCCTTTGGTGAAAGAAAGAGTTCCTTTCTCCCTGTCTTGCCGGCCTCTCCGAAGAGGACGGGTTGGGTGTGCTGGCAGAGAGTTGTTGGGAGGGTTCCATGGTGGTCCCAAAGTTGGGCCACAGCTTCCCTCACCCTATCTCCAAAGAGATTCTCCCCAGTATATGGCACGTTGTTAAGTTGTTCCTGTACCTCTGGATGGAGATCCAAGGTCCACAGCCATGCCATTCTGCGGACGCTAATTCCTGCTGCAGAAACTCTCAATGCCATCTCAAAAACATTGTAGGTCACTCAGACCTTATGTTTTCCACACTCCAGGCCCTTATGCACCAATGACGTGAGGGTGTCTCCTAATGCTGAGGCAGCTGCTCAGTCACCTCCTGCACCTGCTTCCAGATGTTCCGCGAGTACTGGCTCATGAAGAGCTGGTATGCAATGATGTGAGCAATGAGCATGGCGCCTTGAAATACCTTCCTTCCAAGAGCATCCATCGCTCTGTGGTCCTTCCCAGAGGGTGCCGAGGTGAGAGACTGAGATTGGCCCTCTTGTGGGCGGATTTGACGCTTATTGAATCCAGGAGCCTTCTGGCTGAGATAGACCCTGTCTGCCTATTTATTAAAGGAAGGCACTATGAGGGGGTGTTCTCATGTCTTCAGCAGCAGCTACTTAAGGATCTTGTGCACCAGGACAGTCATGATCTCCTTAGGAGGCTCCATGAACTGAAGGATTTCAAACATTTTGTGCCTGGCATTCTGCTCCATTAACAACTGAAATGGGATGGCTTCCAGCATTACCCTCACAAACCCTGCAAAGTTCAAATCCTCAGGCAGAGACTTCCTTCACTCTTCTGGTGAAGGGTCTGATGAGAGACCCTTGGAAGAGGACTCCGAAGCATCATCCCCCCCAGGGGTCACATGGGTCCTCATCCTCACTGTAAGCTACATGGGATGGGTCCCTAAGTGCTCAGCCTTCGTCCAGAGGTGCAGGCACTGGTAAAACTGGATAGGGGGCTACAGGCCTCTGGGTCTCTGCCAGCCTCAGTGGACTTCTTGGAGGAACCAGCAATGACCACCATATCGGTAGGGAGAGGCCTTAGGTATTGAGTCAAACCCGTCGCCCCTTTGGGGTCATCTGGGGACATAAGTGGCAACCTCGGACATCATGCGATGCCCCCAGGCAGAGGACATATCTTTCATGTGGATTAGTGATGGACATAGTTCTCAGGCACTGGATGCATCACTGAAAACCACGTGAGGCCATGTTGGATGAAACAAAAGGGACATAAATCAAAAACAATGGCGGCAGAGTGGCAATAGCTGACGGGCACGAATGCACTACAGCCATGGGAAATAGACTGCAAAAGGAAACTTACCTGAATCGCCAAAAATCCTGACTAGAAGCACTATGGGAAGACACCAAGAGGGACCTGGTGAAGGAATAACACTGAAAAAAACCCACAAAAACCATAAGGATAAGTTTTCCACAAGGCCAAAAACAGGCAAAAGAGATCTCTCTCACACCACGAGGCTTACAGCTCCATGGAAAAAGATACTGGAGAGGGAACCCATGTGGACACGTGGTATAGGGCATGCTGGGCATGCTCGGTGTATCTAGTCAAAGTTCTAGAAACTGAAATTTTCTGTATCAGGGCTCCATCAAATGACTATGACTACCATCCTGCTTGTCCTCAGAGAAAGGCATAGGTAGAGGTGATATAAGTATGGAGGACAATGAAATAGTTTTTGGAGATAACTGTTATTCCAATAGTTTCTATGGCACAGTGTTAATAAATTCAGATTTAACTACAAATCAAGATGTGAAGATGGTTGCGAAGTTTTCTTTTGGAAAATGAAAATTATTTCATCAGGTGAATTCATTATCAGAGTCTGCTCTTGTGCAGGGTCTTGGGATCAGTCAACTAGATTATTGTTATACTCTAATCATAGGCTTACTTTAAAAAAAGTTGACTAGAGTGCTGAAACTGATACAGAATGGAATGAGGAGAGTGCTCACAGAGGTGAATCATCATGAGTTTATTACACTCACTTTGAAAAGATTACATTGGTTACCTGTTGCAGAAAGGATACGTTTTAAGGTTCAGACTCTGCTTTATAAAATGGTTTATGTGAAGGGGTAAACTTTGGCAGACTTGGTAGAGGCTTATACTTGTGGAGGTGCTCTCTGCTCAGCCGACCAAAATCTGTTGACAGTTCCAAATTACAGATATTACCATTTTCAGGATACTAGAAATAGGGCGTTTTCTCTGATAGGGTTTGTGGTTTGGAATGCATTGGATGGTGGAACCAAAGAGAAAGGAATATACGGGTTTTTTTTTTTAAAAGGAAACTTAAAACATTTTTAAACAAGTGTATGGAATTTAGTTTTATATTTTTAGATGTAGCTCAATATAAATGCAACAAATAAACTAGTTTTGGCCTTATGGAATGCACAGAAGGCTCATTCAGCAGGGAACAGGCCTCTGCTACCCTGTAACTGACCCTATAGGAGGTGGGGAGGGGGGCGTGACAGCACCAAAAGTGTCTTGTTGGTGTTTATCACTCTTACTGTTGGTAAGGAGGATTACTGTTAATCAGCAATTGGCAAAGTGTTTGATTTTGTACTATGTAATCCATTGGTGTTGAACTGGTTGTGCTGTTTCTTAATAAAGTATAAATAAAAAAAAAACAAACAAAAAAAAAACAAAAGTGTCTGGAGTGATGAAATTCTAAATCCTTCCCGGCAGGGGGAGGGGGGGGGAGGGTGCAGGGGTTATAACTGATTCAGTAAAAACGTGGGAGAGCGGACGAACACCCACTCTCCCGGCGCGCGCACCGGCCACTCGCCAGCGCGCGCGATTCAATATGTAAATTAGGTGGTGCGGTAGAAACGGGCAAAAGGAGGCGCTAGCGTGTCCCTAGCTCCTCCTTTTGACCCGGAGCGGTGGCTGTCAGCGGGTTTGACAGCCGACGCTCAATTTTGCCGGCGTCGATTCTCGAGCCCGCTGACAGCCACGGGCTCGGAAACCGGACGCCGGCAAAATTGAGCGTCCAGTTTTCGGCTCGACAGCTGCCAGCCCAATTTAAATGTTTGGGGTTTTTTTTATACTTTTTACACCCTTCGGGACCTCAGACTTAATATCGCTATGATATTAAGTTGGAGGGTGCACAGAAAAGCAGTTTTTACTGCTTTTCTGTGCACTTTCCCGGTGCCTGGAGAAATTAGCTCCTACCTTTGGGTAGGCGCTAATTTCTGAAAGTAAAATGTGCGGCTTGGCTACACATTTTACTTACTGTATCCCGCGCACATACCTAATAGGGCCATCAACATGCATTTGCATGTTCAGGGCGCTATTAGGTGCCGTGGGTTGGACGCGCGTTTTCCGCCCCTTACTAAGGGGTAAGGGAAATGCGCGTCCAAGGGCAGGTTAACAGTGCACTCTGTCGGAGCGCATTGTACTGTATCGGTCTGAAACAGAGGAAAACAAGAAACTAGCAGTGGTGAGAGTGGGGATAGGGACAAAACGCAAAGGTTTCTCCAAAATTGGGTCAGCTCCTTCATAGGAAAGCAGGGATTGATCCAAAACAAATCTACTATCCAAACATCCCAAAAGCAATATGTTCCAAAGACAATTTAATATACTTCAAGAAAATAAGACACTCATGATTTAACATATTTTCTTTTCCACAGCAATTCAAACCAACACGTCCTGCGATGACAGAGCCTGCACATGGTCCAAATGGTATAATGTCCACACTCCCAGCAGCAGCTCCGACGATGGAGACTTTGAGACGTTTGCTAACATAAGAGCACGCGGATACGAAGTCTGCAGAGCTCCCAGAGCTGTGCTCTGCAGATCAGTGAAGTTCCCTTACATTCCACTGCAGCACATGTACTACAAGGTAGAGTGCAATGTCACTGCTGGACTAACATGCCACAACAAGGACCAATACCCTCAGAAGTGCTTAGATTACAAGATTAAAGTTTTATGCTGCCCATGTGATCACAAAAATAACTTAACCGCTTTAACCGTGCCACCCACAAGAGGTGTTCGAACCTGGCAATCATCAGCTGTAGCCTTTGCTTCTCCCACCAGTGTGTCATCAACTCAGCAAGGTAAGGCTTTCGGCTCATGTTTGCAAATTATATCCCTACAACTTGCCCCCATGGAACCTTCAAAACTGGTCCATCTGTCTGCGGCTCGAGAGAAGGCTGGTCCCACTTTTTAAAACACCTCACCAGCATAGCTCCCTTTCATCTCATGCCATAAATCTTTTAGGAAACAACTGAAGACACATTTATTTAAACTGATGTTTGAGTGTTAGCATTTGATATGTTTATTAATGAGATTGATTCGTCGCTGGTCTGATCATTTACACATTTCTTTGTAAATTTATGGATTTTTTTTTATGTAACTCACCAACGAACAGTGGAATATGTAATAATTTTTTTAAACAATTCATCTCCATGTTTGCATTGCCGTCCCCTTGGAGACTGGTGCACCTCGGGCTTGAAAAGATTGAGAAACATTGCTCTAAGAAGTACCCAGCCAATCCTAGAAAGCAGATTAATTTCTTGTTGCCCACTAGCAAGGATAAGCAGTGGCTCTCCCCAAGTCCACCTGACTAATGATGGTTTATGGACTTTTTTTTCAGAAACTTGTCCAAACCACTTTCAAACACTGTGGTGCTAGATGCCTTGACCTATCCTCCAGCAGCAAATTGCAAGCTTAATTGTGTATTAAAGTGAGAAAAAAAATCTTCCCTCCAATTTGTTTTAAATCTGCTGCAAGTTATTTTCATGAAGTGTCTCCTAGTCCTTGTAGTATCTGAAAGAATAAATATTTATCCATTCTACTCAACTCAGGATTTTATAAACCTGCCATCGCCCCTGTCCAGTCTCTTTTTCCAAGCTGAAGAGCTCTAATCTCTTTAGACTTCACAGGGAAGCTATCCCATCCCATCTCCTCTATCATTTTGCTGCCTTTCTTGGTGCCTTTTCTAGTTCCACTACAGCTGTTTTAATGGGGGGGTGACCAGATCTGAACACAATTCTCAAGAACATAAGATATGCTATGCTGGGTCAGACCAAGGGTCCATCAAGACCAGCATCCTGCTTCCAACAGTGGCCAATCCAAGTCACAAGTACCTGGCAAGTACCCAAACTTAAATAGATCTCAAGCTACTATTGCTTATTAATTAATAGCAGTTTATGGAATTCTCCTCTAGGAACTTATCCAAACCTTTTTTAAACCCAGTTACACTAACTGCCATAACCACTTCCTCTGGCAATAAATTCCAGAGCTTAATTATGTGCTAAATAAAAACATTTTCATCAATTTGTTTTAAATGAGCTACTTGCTAACTTCATGGAATGCCCCCTACTCCTATTATCTGAGAGAGTAAATAACCAATTTACATTAACCTGTTCAAGTCTTTTTATGATTTTGTAGACCTCTATCATATCCCCCCCCCCCCCCCCCCCCCTCAGTCTTCTCTTCTCCAAACTGAACAGCCCTAACCTCTTTAGCCTTTCCTCATAGAGAAGCCATTCCATGCCCCTTATTTTGGTTGCATTTCTCTGCACTTTCTCCAGTGAAACTATATCTTTTTTGAGATGTGGTGACCAGAATTACATACAGTATTCAAGGCGCGGCCTCACCATGAAGCGATACAGAGGCTTTATGACAACTACCATTCCATTGCATGTAAATATATCTCATGCATTTTCATTGTGGATGTCCTGAAAACCAGGCCTGTTTGTGTCACTCAAGGACCAGAGTTGCCGACCCCTGCTACAGGAGATGGTAATGGTAGGGGATGACAGCACCAAACGTATCTAGGGATGGCAAAATTCTAAATCCGTCTGGGGGGGAGGGGTAATGTGGTTTCTTACAAACAAGGAGTCACAGCAGTGGTGAGAGGGGAAAAGAGACAAGACACAAATGTTTTCCAAGATTGGGTCAGCTTCTTAATAGGAGAACAGGGATTGATCCAAAAAAATCCGCTATCCAAACATCCCAAAAGCAATATGCTCTAAAGACAATGTAATATACTTCAAGAAAACAAGTCACTCACGATTTAAGATTTTCTTTTCCACAGAATATCACACCAACACGTCCTGCGATGACAGAGCCTGCACATGGTCCAAATGGTATAATGTCCACACTCCCAGCAGCAGCTCCGACGATGGAGACTTTGAGACGTTTGCTAACATAAGAGCACGTGGATACGAAGTCTGCAGAGCTCCCAGAGCTGTGCTCTGCAGATCAGTGAGGTTCCCTTATATTCCACTGCAGCACATGTACTACAAGGTAGAGTGCAATGTCACTGCTGGACTAACATGCCACAACAAGGACCAATACCCCCAAAAGTGCTTAGATTACAAGATTAAAGTTTTATGCTGCCCATGTGATCCCAAAAAAAACTTAACCTCTTTAACCATGCCACCCACAAGAGGTGTTCAAAACAGGCAATCATCAGCTCTAGCCTTTGCTTCTCCCACCAGTGTGTCATCAACTCAGCAAGGTAAGGCTTTCGGTTCATGTTTGCAAATTATATCCCTACAACTTTTCCCCACTCTCTCCTCCCACCCTCCCCCAAAAAAGAAATGTAACTACTCTCAGCAGAAGATTAAAACGTGGTAGGTAAGATATCCTTCAAAGGTTAAAATATTCCATTTTAACCTTTGTATTTTCAAACCCAGGTATTTTCAAACAAGGGTGACCAATTTGTTAACCACCATAGGGTTAATTTAGAGGTTAACAGACTTCTAAGTAGTTAACATTTTCCAGGTTGGCCCAATAGTCCTATGGTTAATGCAGTGTGTTTCTGTGGAGGAGATATGAACATAAGATTTACTGTGGATTATTAGTAGTGCCTGAATTACAAGAACTACAGATAATGCTACCAACTGCAGTGCTCGGAGGTAGTTTGGACTGCCTAGCATCCATGCTACTCAAAAAACGGCAAAATAAAAAGGAGAGCTCAGGCGGGCCAGCAGGTGGAGCATAGCAAATTTACACTTGGAGGTCAGGCCCCAGAGTGGATTTCACATAGAGCGCTCATTTAGAAATAACCTGGAATAAAAGGACATAATTTTCAAGACAGTCACACAGGTGCAAAATATGTGGGCTACGACTTAACCAGCTAACTTACACCAAATATTTAGTGGCATAACTATGCCATTGAATATATCTGAATAAACTGCTAGTTAGCCAGATAAATCTGCTATTGAGCAGGTCTAACTTATTCAGCTAAAATAACCAGATAAGTCTGATTATCACTACTTATCCAGCTATGTTAGCTGGATAAGGAGCTCCCTCTCCAGAACACCCATATCCCACCCACCACTTATCCAGCTAACTACTAGGTAGTTATCTGGTTACGTGGCAGCTGCTTAACGGGACAGGATATTCAGTTGCTGCCGCCACTTAGATAAATCCCCACTTATCCGCTTAAGTAACTCTGAATATTGGCCTCAGAGTTTATAGAATTTGTAAACAGGAAAAGTCCATACTTAATCTTCCCTTGAAAACTCCCCCAGGTACAAACAGCTGGCAGTCTTTGTACCGGCTTTTTGGGTGGGATAAATTGGCTGAGAAATCGTATGCACACATTTGAAAAAGCAAATGTTGCTTACCTGATGTAACAGGTGTTCTCACAGGACAGCAGGATGTTAGTCCTCACAAATGGGTGACATCGAGGATGGAGCCCTGTACGGAAAACTTTTCTGTCAAAGTTTCAACAAGCTTTGACTGACACTGGCACACTGGGTGCACTGAGCATGCCCAGCCTGCAATTATCCCTGTGAGCCACAGGTGTCTCCCTCAGTCTCGTCTTATAGCTAAAAAGCGCAAGCGAAACTAAAATAAAAGTATACAGACCCAACTCCGCGGGGTGGCGGGCGGGTTTCGTGAGGACTAACATCCTGCTGTCCTGTGAGAACACCTGTTACAACAGGTAAGCAACATTTGCTTTCTCACAGGACAAGCAGGATGGTAGTCCTCACAAATGGGTGAGTACCGAGCTGAGGATGCCCGGGAATGCACCAGATACACCGCAGATGCGCAAAGGCGTAACGACTGAGGTGGAAATGGGAACGGAGGGCATCCGCAACACCATAATGGGTTCGTGGAAGGATGTTGGGTAGTGAATTGAAAAAAGTAAGAGTAGGCGGACTGGCCAAACATGGAGCATGCCGGCTAGTCAAATGTAAGCAATAATAGGCTGCGAAGGTATGGAGAGGACTCCAGGCTGCAACCTGATAAAAAAGTACAAGCAGCAGTAACCAAAGGGAAGCTGTTAAGGCTAAGACGGACACAACAATATGTGGATACCCACAGTGTTGTAGTGAAATGTCTGCTTGTTGGTAGGAAAGGAAATATAGACCACTTAATCAGAAGGATTAGGTCTGTGTGGCCACTGGAAGTAGCAGCTTGACCCTTGCATGAAGGAAAGAGTCAAGTGGAATTCACATGGAATGCAGTGCAATGTAGATAGAATGTAAGCGCAGCATTACTGTCCAGGAATGTGGAAAACCCAGTCTCTCCCTAGGGCGAGAGAGAGAGGTTAGGAAAAATTAATAGAGTATTTCCTGAGGAAAGGAGATACAACATCTACCTGAAAAGGATAGAAAGTTGAATGCGTAGAACTACTCAGTGGCAGAAGAACGGAGTCAGGTGAGTATGGAAAGAGTGCATAACTCACGGACCCTGCTGGCAGGAATGACATTAAGAGGGAAAGAAGTTCCCTTGCCAAACTGTGGAAGAGAGGAATGGAAAGGCTCAAACGTAGAATGTATGAGACTTATAAGGAGAATATATATGTTCATTCCGTGATTAGAGAAATAGAGGCGGCTTGATCAGTGGATAATCCATGGTAAGCCGACTCAGAGAGGATTACCGAAAACGGGAACCCAACTCCCAAAACGATACACCTCCTAAGAGAAAGGTGTATCTATGTGGAGGATGTCTGGAGAACAGAATCCGAGGGAGTAAGAAAAAATGGTGGAAAAGTAAAAGGGGTAATACCTCTTTTTTTTTTTTTTAGCGTCAGGAGGTAAAGCCTGCCATATTAAACGGCAAGATTTATGTTTAGAAGGTTTTGTGACGCTACCAGAACCTAAGAACATCAGTAAGTCTATGATTTGGGACTGACTGGTGAGGGAATAAAAGGTTACTGATATGATGGATTGAGAAGTATGGGAAGCATACTGATCTCAGTCAGGGAGTGGGGAAAAGAATACTGAACCCCATCCCAGTTCAACATTAGAAGAATGCTGGCTACGAGAGGCAGCAGAAGAGATATATTGAAGAGGCCTTTGATGGAAGAAAAGGCATCTAAGGGAACGCATAGGAAACATGTGTAGGGAGCAGAACCTGTGCATCGTATGGAATGATGCAGACGCAGAGGAAAGTTTAGTTAAACTCAGCGTTAAAAGATTTGCCCTGTACACATGTAATTGAGACCATTCGAGAGGATAGAACCTACGTGGAGAAGGTCAGATAGAGCGTTCATTAAATCTCTTAGATATGTGGCCCAAGGACGCATGAAGTGAACAAGGGCCAAGGGTAGAGCTGCGCAGCTGTCTAGCAGAGCAGCTAAGAGGTTGTGCGTGCTTATGAGTTGGAAAGCACATTGTCCCTATGCTGTCTGTCTGTATGCACAAAGAATTGTTGCAAAAGCAGTATTGGAAGGCATAAGGGCATAACTCATGGGTGCAACGTCCAGGACGTTTATGAGAAACTATGCTGGAGTGCAATAGATGCATAATGGGTTGACAGCTTTCAGGAGAAACTTTATAACCCTAAGGAATTGCGAGCATGAGTCGAAGGAGACTAGGTCCTAGTTCGAACTGGGATAAGAATCAGGGACGAAAGCAATGAAACCACTTAGGTCCATTGAGTATAGAATGTCACTGAATATAACCCATAGCAGTTTTGAATTATGAGAAAAATGCATAGTGGGAAGAAACCCCATAGCCCAACCATGAAAAGTTGAAAGGCTGAGGTTATGGAAAATATGCGCAGGGACATATAACAATGTATCAGAATGTCTGTGCGCATGCTGGACAAGAGGGTCTTAAGACTGTGGTGTCCAGAAGTGTTACAGAAGGGATTTATGGCAGTGACAGTAATCCCAGTTAGTAAATGTATAGTGAGTCCTGAAAAAAGTGAGAGCTCCTTGCATGTACTGAAAGTGGTTAGCAGTAGTCTATGCAAGGAAAGTGAATGATGTTACACTCCGCAGAGAAAACAGCATTCACCAACAGTGATGCAAGAGACAGTTCACTTACCGAAGCTGGTGCTAGCGGCAGAGCTTGGGGTTGTAATGTTGACTCACCATAAAGCACATAGAAACATTAAAATAATGTACTTACTGTAGTATGGAGTGATGGTAACCAAAGATACCATTGTACCTGTGACGTCTAAAGAAAGTTGGATTTTCTTAGGTCCAGGATGTGCGGAGAGTAACTATTTTCTGTTAAAAGAAAGAATAGTGCAATTAAAACTCCCCAACCCCCCTCCCTTCTCCCCTCTGCACTTCGTAGCGCCTGGGGGAGTGTACCGGGACTTTGGTACAAGGTGGGGTGGCCGCTCTGATATCTGACCGGATGGGAGACCAGGAGGTGTCCCAATGGAGGATATCATGTAGGCTCCTGCAGGTGTGTGAGCGGTAAGTGGTACCCGCATTTCTGTATGCTGTACAAGGAGACACTGAGACCTGTGGCCAGGCCTCAAGGTGGACTTGTACATGGGGCAATGGTTGCTGAATCTCATGTTTAGCAGATCAGCCAATGCAGCTGGACCTTGGTTGGGAGGGAACCAAGAGTCAGAGCATTGGTCGGCACAGGGACTTGTTACTGACAAGAGAAGAAGCCCTGCTGCAATCCCAAGAAGATAGAGGGGTTCTCCTGATATTGTGGCTAACATAGCTAACATAGTGATATGTGACACTAATACAGTTCTAAAAGGCACATGACCCAGAACTTTTCGAACCACGGTCCGAATGGGAGAACACAACTCTATGGGAATGCCGCCGAAGCGGGTACTTACCATCCGACGTGGATCGCCGCAAGACGAGCCGGTGAAGATTGTTGACCCCGACGGTCTCCGGAGTCCTCGAGGGTAAGGCCGGGGACGTAAACGTCCATCTCGCTCTGAAACCCGGTATGGTGGCACAGGTACAGAGGAGACAGGCCAAGCGTGAGTGGCGTTTAGACTGCTAAGTGTAACAGATGGCCATAGTCCCACACCACTTGACGGTGGGGCACGCCAGGAACAGAGGAGCCCTAACGGAACTCATGTTCCCTTCCCTCGTCACAGCGGCTCGATGTGTCGTGACGCCAATGCAGAAGCTGTCGGACCTGGATCCGGAAGTTCTGGATCACCAAGGACTGCCAAAACTGTAGGAACAGTGCTGATGGCAGTGGTGATGTCGCTCTGCCCGAGCGTTGTCCAGCCTGGAGAAGGATGGCACCGATGTGCTGGATGGCGTCAGCGGCGGACGATCACGATGTCGGCGATGATGGGTGCCACGGTGCTCGGCCCGGTCTTTCCCCAGCGCCGAGATGGAAGCCCTCGTCGTCCTGGAAGGCGATCGATGACGAACTGTCAGCACGCCTGCTCTGCTCCTGACACAATGGAGTGTCTTAAGCTAATACGGGGCTTAAAAAAGAACCCAAAGCGTGGAGCAATGTGAGGAGGCGAGGGTATTATGTGGCGGTGCTATGTCTGTATTGACAATATTGAAGGCAACCTAAGGGGCTTCGAGGATATCATCAAAATGGGTATGAAAAATCGCCGATGACTGGCCAGGAGAATGATGACAGTGACGGGCACTGACAGCAGTGGCATAGGTATCTTTGAAACGATGTGGAATTGAATAATCGAAAAACATTGCCGTTATTGAAAAAGATACCGGCATCGACTGAGTCGAAGTCGAATCAATAGGGCGTCAAGGACACCGAAGGAAAACGGAGGTGTCGAGGGCATCGATGCATGGAGGCGGGCATTTATGCCGTTTGTGGCATGGCCACGGGCATCAACTATAGGGCCACAGACGTTGACGGTATCGATTTGGACAGACTCAGATTTCCAAGTGTACATGGCATCGGTGCCCCAGACACGTGTGTCGGTGGCATCGATATGGACACGTATGGAATCGATGGCATGGATCTCCCAGTCGATGAATTCCATCCCGGCATCAACGCCAGTCCTGGAATCGGCATGGGCATCGATGCCAGCCATAAGGCTGGCATTGGCATCAACGCCCATCCACGGAATCGAGCCGGCATGGATACCCACCGATGGGACCCACCTGGGCATCGAATTTCACCGATGGGAGCAGCCTGGCATCGACTGCCCTCGATGGATGCATTCTAACATAGATGCCCATGGATGAAACACCTGGGCATCGGTGTCCATCGATGCAAAAGGACCCGGCACCGATGCCATCGACGGACGGCCATCCGGCACCAATGCCATCGACGGACAAGCCATCCGGCACCGATGTCCATCGATGGGGACCATCCGGCACCGATGTCCACCGATGGGGACCATCCGGCATCGATGCCCACCGACGAATCGATGTGGCACCGATGCCCACCGATGGAAAAGGGCTGGACATCGGTGGGGAGGATGGGGCATCGATGGCATCCCCAAAAGGGGGGGTGGCATCGATGAAGTGACCCTGGGATCGTTAAAAAGTGTCTCGGGCAGCGGTGGCGGCGACCCGAGTATGCATGGCAGTGACTAACAGCGTGTGCGTCAATGGCATGCATCCGGGTAGGGACGGCACCGAGGAAGCCCAAGGAAAAAAACAGTGCGTAGGAGGAAAAAGCCTGGTAGCACTGAAAAGCAAAAAACATGGATAAAGGCATCAGGGCACCGTGGGGGGAGGGGCGCTGATGACATATAAAAGCCCAGGGCGGTTTAGGAGGGTCCCGGTGTAGCGATAGGGTATCGACTGCGTGAGGGTACCAGGGAACGAAGGACTTGAATCTACAGAAGTCCTAAAGTTAAGGAAAAAATCCCTACCCCACTAGCATAAGCAAGCAGAGTGTCACAGAGATACTCGCAAGCTGTTTAAAGCTAACTGAAAAATGGGGGAAGGGAAGGCTTCAGTCAGTTAACAGCCTTAAGATAGTGACAGGAACCGACCGAAAAATAAGAATTAGTACTCACCGAGCGTCGTAAAAACGTACGCGGAGGGAGACCTGTGCAGGGAAAAGTGTTTTTTGAAGTGAAAAGTTAAGTGTTTCCATGAGGTAATTAGTTAAAAAATCCTCACAGAGCTCCAACCGCTATGCTGACTGCAGAGCGGAAAAAAGAAGACTGAGGGAGACACCTGTGGCTCACAGGGATAATTGCAGGCTGGGCATGCTCAGTGCACCCAGTGTGCCAGTGTCAGTCAAAGCTTGTTGAAACTTTGACAGAAAAGTTTTCCGTACAGGGCTCCATCCTCGATGTCACCCATTTGTGAGGACTACCATCCTGCTTGTCCTGTGAGAACACAATATACACCTATTTCCTAGCCCCGCCCAAAACACCACCCCCAAGACCACCACCCCTTAACGCAGCTAAGAGTACATGCACTGCGGATCCCCACCCATAGTTTTACATGGGTTAAGGGTGAGCAATTATCACACAGTCCTTTACGCAAGTAAATCAGTATTTACTCACTAAATGGCTTTTGAAAATTATTCTCCCCACATGTATTACTTTCTTTTCAGAAGAAATGCAGATGAACCTAGGCAGATGGAAAAGTTGGTTTTCTATCTGTTTCTACCTGAGGGCACCCATTTTAAATAGAGGGGCATTTTATAATTTATTTCTCTGCATGTACCCTGGTATGCACCAATCCCTTCTAATTGTGTTTCCTATATTCTTTGTTGAAAGACTTGCAGCCTCAGAATTCTTTGTTCTGTAAGCTGGAAGACTACATATCTACATCTACAAGTGCAGAGGAGGAGAAACATGATGTGGAAAATTACTTGTGTCTGTGAACTTGATCCTCAGCAAAAAATGTATCTGAACAGTAGGGGTGTGCGCACTTTTTTGTTCCAATTTTGGTTTAAATACGTACAACAAAACCAGGATCCAGGCTCCTCCATGCTGAAAAGATAAAGTCCCGGGGCTTGTGGTCAGCCCCCCTACCTCCATCAGTGGATCTTCCCATGCTGTTTCTCAAAGTAGTGCTAGCTAACCTTTGGCCAGCACTATTTTTTAATTTTTGCTGTACAAGATGGCACTGGCCTTGGGTCAGCCGGCACTTTTTGAGGAACATCACTGGTGGGGTAGGAGCAACTATTGATTCCTCGTACCCCTTGAAGGTTCATGAATGGGGGTAACAAGCATTGGGAAGGCTTTTAAAATTTTTGCAGTGGAAGCTCACAGCTGAGGCTAGCTTAAAATTACTTTTGAAGATGAAGCAAACAAAATTTTGTTCGTTTTTTGTTTCGTTTTCAAAACAAAATGAAATAGAACAGGAAATGTCCTAATTTATTTCAAACAAAAGAACATTTCTGCTGAACAAATGTTCCTTTCAGGAAAACATCCCCCAATTCAGTAGTATACTTCTATATTTGAGAAATTGTTGGGAATGGAGGTCCACTGGATGATGAGATGAATAACAGTTGTGCTATGTTGCATCTATAATCGCAGACTGATTAAAATGCAAACAGTTCTGAATCAGGTGCTGACATTGATGGGTGAAGAATGAGGCAGTTGGCATTGGCAGCCATTTTGGGTTCAGGCAAAAAGACTCAAATTAATAAAATCTTGGAAAAGGATGGCTCCATGACTCACAATGTGTGATGTGGTACAGGCCTAAGGTCAAGTTGCCTATCCAACATGCCCATCTAGGCTTGAGCGCATCATAGAGGTGATATTCTTAGGTCCCAGAGTGGGGCTAGGGGTACAGGAAAGAGAAGGATGTTTTTACTGCATGGGGGACTCCTAGTTGTCAAAGAGCCCCTTAAAGGAGTCAATCTTATAGAATTCCTCTCCAGCACTTGGCCAGCAAGAAAGAATCTGTGCTGCTCAAGCAAATCATTCTGGGGAGAAAGTGGGAAGGTAAAATGGACCAAAATCCCTTGTAAAACAAAACAATTTATTGTAACTGAACCTTTTGTGGCACCTGTTAGAATGTACTATAATACGCCTCCACCTACATTAATTTATGTGCCTACATTTTATTTATTTATTTATTTAAGGATTTATATACCGGGGTTCCTGTATAATATACATATCACCCCGGTTTACAATGAACAGTAACTATCGCTTCAAGTTAGCGGTTTACAATGAACATGGTTAATCCAAAATAACAGGAAAAAATATATAATAATGTTAACAATTAAGAAGTAATAATAAATAGATAAAATAACAATTAATAAATAAATAATAATAAATAAATGAAAAAAGTAAATAAATAAATAAATAGCTAACTAACAGTAAACATCCATGAAAAGTAACAGTAAATAAGATAACAAGTTATGTGAAATATGCTGGGGTAAATGGATGATATGTGACCTGCTCTTAGCTCTGCAGGAATGCTTGTTTAAATAACCAAGTCTTAAGTTTCTTTTTAAATGTGGAGTGGCATGGTTCAAGGCGAAGGTCTGTGGGAAGTGAGTTCCAGAGTGAGGGGCCCGCTGTGGATAGGGCGCGTTTTCTCAGCGCGGATTTAGCTGGTTGGGTGATTAGTCTGTTCTGATAAGCGCTTCTGGTCAGTTTCATGGATGTGTGTAGTTGAATTTGGAATGTTAGCTTGAGAGGTGCGATGTTGTACAAGGCTTTATGTATCATCATTAATGATTTGAATTGGATCCTGAATTTAATTGGGAGCCAGTGGAGATGAAGAAGGATTGGGGAAATATGATCTCTTTTTTTGGCATTTGAGAGGATTCTTGCTGAGGCATTAAGGACCATCTGAAGTGGTTTTGTGGTGCATGCTGGTAGGCCTAGGAGGAGGGAGTTGCAGTAGTCCAGTTTTGGGAGTATGATGGCCTGTAGTACCATGCGGAAGTCTCTGTATAGCAGGAGTGGTTTTAGTTTCTTTAAGGTTTGAAGTTTAAAGAAACATTCTTTTGTAGTGTTATTGACGAATTTGTTGAGGCTGAATCCGCTGTCTATGATGACTCCTAGGTCTTTTACTTGTTGTGAAAAGGTATCCAGGCTTTGGCTAGTATTAAGAGTTGTGGGTGAGACATAGTTTTCCGGTGCTATAATGAGGATTTCAGTTTTTTTGTGTTTAAGACTAGGTTGAGGCTGGTGAGAAGGTTGTTGATAGCTGAGAGACATTTATTCCAGTGTGACATAGCTTTTTGTAGTGAGTCTTCTATAGGGATGAGGATTTGTATATCATCCGCATATAGAAAATGAATTAGCTTGAGGTTGGTGAGTAATTGACAGAGTGGGAGAAGATATATATTGAAGAGAGTCGGGGAGAGGGATGATCCTTGGGGTACTCCCCTTTTGGATTCGATGGGGTGGGACTCATTGTTGTTTATCTTGACCTTGTATGATCTGTTTTCCAAAAATGATTTGAACCAGTTGAATGCTGCTCCTGTAATGCCAATGTCCGTTAGTCGTTGTAGGAGGCACTGGTGGTTTACAGTATCAAACGCTGATGAGAGATCAAGGAGAGCGAGGATGCAAGGATGGCCTTTTTCTAGGTTAAAGATAATAGTGTCTGATAGAGTGGCTAATAACGATTCGGTATTCCTCGTCTTGCGAAAACCAAATTGGTTTGGGGTGAGGATGTTGTTTTCTTCAAGAAATTCTGTGAGTTGTTTGTTAACAACTTTCTCCATAGTTTTGGCTATCATAGGGAGGTTTGCTATGGGTCTGAAGTTAGCTGGGTCTGAGGTGGGAAGGTTGGGTTTTTTCAGAAGCGGTTTGAGCTTGGCTAACTTGAGTTGGTTAGGTACATGGCCTTGGGTGAGAGAACAGTTAATGATGTCTGTGACAGGTTTGGCTATAGTGTTGGTGATCAGACTCAGGGTGTTTGATGGAATATGGTCTGCAGGGTGAGAGGATGGTTTTATCTTCTTGAGGATATTCTCTATTTCTAGTGTGGATGTAGGCTCAAACTTGTCGAGCATTGTTGGAGTTGTGTTAAGTTGTAAAGTGGTTGAGTGTGATGTTTGTTGCATGTGTGAAGGTGAAGATTGCTAGACTGTAGAGTGCGAGATTTGTTGATCTGTTGCGTGCACAGATTGTTGGATGGTTGATTGTGATGATTGTTGAACATGGTTTGGAAGTGTAGCTGCTCCTTTGAGAGGGGCTAGGAGTGCTGTGATTTTGTTATCGAAGTAGTCAGCTAGTTCATTCGCTTTGTTGAGAGCTTGATCATCTGGAATGGAAGGCGCAGGGGGTTTAGTAAGAGTTGAAACATATGAGAACAGTGCCCTTGAATCAAAGATGAGGTGGTGGATTTTTTTGGAGAAGAATTCTCTTTTGGTTTTGTTAATGTCGTTTGTGTATGAGTTGAGGCACGTTTTGTAGATGAGGCGAGTGGTTGAAGATGGGTTTTTTCTCCAATTTTGTTCCTTGCATCTCAGTTCTTGTTTACGTTTTTTCAGTTCCTGGGTGAACCAGGGTTTCCTGTTGTCTTTGTTAGGGTTGATATATTTGGTCGTCATGGGGCATATTTGATCTGCTACCCTTTTGGTGATGTTGATCCATGATAAAGTTGCAGAGTTGGCGGTGGAGAGGTCTAGGTGCACTAGTTCCTTGGCCAGGTGTTCGCTTAGTTGGTCTCCTGAGCACTGTTTCCGGACAGATATAGTTATTGGTTGTGTAGATGTCGTAGGGAGCTTATTTATATCTAATACCGAAGATATGATACAATGGTCTGTCCACGGTACTGGAAGGCAAGTTGGGGAGGTATGTGTTGCGATTCCCTCATTTATGAAGATGAGGTCCAACGTATGACCAGCTTTGTGGGTTGGTTCCGTCACAATCTGTCTGAAGCCCATATTGCTGAGAGAGGCGAGAAGCGTTTTACAGTTGGTGGAGTGAGGTTGGACATCTACGTGCAAGTTAAAGTCTCCTAAGAGGATGGCAGGTTTTCCGGAGTTTAGGTGTTTTGCTGTGAGTTCTATGATTGATGAAGGGTCTGTTTCCAGTGCTCCAGGTGGGGCATAAATTAGGCCGATCGTCAGGTGTTTAGAGTTGAAGAGCGCAAATAAATAAAAAAAAAAAAAAGAGCGCACCATACATGTAAACCGTTGCGATGGTATATAACTTAGCGACGATATAGAAAAATTTAAATAAATAAATAAATAAATAAATATATATTGAATATGGTACAAAAATAGCAAAATCCTGAATCCTCAACTCAATACTCCTCTGCCGATTATACAGTATCAAAGTTGTATTTAATCGTATAATTATTTGAGTAATCTTTAGTCTGGGGAGGAGTAATCCTGTGATATTCCAGCAATTTTGCTATTTTCTTGCCATTTTCTATTGCTGCAGCTGACCTCCTTCTCTCTACCATCAATCCAGTCGTCATCTTCAGTGAGGCAACTCTAGACTATAGTATTATCCGCATGCAGCAGTGGTAGCATCATACCCACCATGCATGCGAGAACTATGAGACAGTATGCATTCATAGTCCCCACACAGCAGCCATGCTTCCTCCCACATCTCCTTCCTAGTTAAAAATGAAAATCATGTTGGAGCAGGAGGAGGTGAGGCCACCACTTGGACTGTGTGCACACCCTGATTTAAAGCCCCTGTGTCCAGTGAAGGAGTGATTTCACCACCTAAAAATATTTCTTACATCCTTCCCAGCGCAGAAGGGCTTGAGTCACCCCACTATTTTGGTAAAGAGAAGAGGTGCTGCTGGGCAGGGCTGACATGGAAAGCAAAATTCTTTGTACCCTCCCTGCTGAGAAGAGGTAGGAAGGTATAGCTGATGATAAAAGTAAAATGCATGTCATCTTTTCTTTTTCTTACTACAGTTCAGTCCAACACATTCTGCAATAATACAGTCTGCAAATGGTCACAGTGGTATAATACTCATATTCCTAGCAATAAATCTGATGATGGAGATTTTGAAACATTTAAGAAAATAAGATCACTTGGATATGAGATTTGCAGATTTCCCAGCCAAGTGGAATGTAGATTGGTGAGATTCCCATATATTCCACTGAAGGAGACTTATGAGAAAGTAGTTTGCACTGTCACAGATGGACTAAAGTGCTATAACAAAGATGTTTTTCCTAAAATATGTTTAGATTACAAGATCAAGATTTTATGCTGTTCATGTGAATCCATTCTTACATCAGACACTTTACCAGTGACAGACAGCACAATTTTATCTATTCCTCCTCTACTATCTACTGGCATTACAGAAACTAACCAACCATCAGAAACCTCAAATTCCACAGGCCAATCCAATCAACTATTAACAGCTTCAATTACCACTACCAAAACTAACCTTTTATCAATATCTCCTATCAGCAATGTCAAAACAAGGCAATCATCAACATCACAAACATATACTACTAAAAGCAAATCAATGACCCCAAGCATCACTACTCAAAACAATCAACTATCAACAGATCTACTTTTGACCACCCAAAACAACCAATCAATGACTTCAGTCCCTACAGAACAAATCAGACATCAACCAAAAGTAAGTGTCACTAATGCTGCAACCAGTCAATCACTCACAGCTACAAATGTGAAAGTTACAACTAGTCAATCATCAATATTTACAGCCATTGTACCTAAACCAAGTCAGTCATTAATAGTTCCTGCCATTACTGCTGAAATCAGTGAATCATCAAAAGCTCCAGCTTTTACTGCTAAAATCAATCAATCATCTCCAGCACGAATCAATAGTGTCAAAATTGCTGAAACCAACCAATGGTCAATATTTACTATTACTGTTGCTAAAAGCAGTCAGTCTTCACCGGAGCCACAAACTGACCCTTTATTAATAGATTCATTCACTACAATACAAACTAACAACTTATTAGCACCGATAAGCTCTAGTAGCCAAATCAGCCATCCATCAATATTTCCAACCACCTCTGCTGACATCAATCAATCAACAGCTTCAACCTCCTCTGCTAGCAGCCAGTCATTGACAATCCCAATATCCACTGACCAAACTAGTCAACTACTAAGATCAACTACTGTCTATGAAACCAGCCATACATCTACAGCTTTAAACTCAGCTGACCAAATAAGTCATCTGTCAACAACTCAAACTATTACTTCCAACACCAAACAGCTTTTAAATGTTTCAATCAATAGCATGCAAAAAGATACATTACCAACTGATGAAAACACTCACAAAGTCACATCTCCATTCTCTTCTACTCAAATCATAAAATTATTAACTTCTGAAAATGGCCAAGTGCTGTTAAATTCAACAGCTACCACTAAAACCAGTCAACTGCTAACAGCCTCAATTACTTCTACTAAAACCAACAATCTATTTACTGTTCTACTCGGTCATCTTCAAAGAGACGGAACTCCAATAACCACTGCCAAAAACAGTCAACTCCTGATAACTCCAACCACTAATATTCAAAGCAACCAATTATCTACAGAACCACCTATTTCAAAAACTAGGCAATCATCTACAGCCTCAACTACTTTTGCTAGCACCAGAATTTCCAGAGCTCCAACCACTACTACAGAAAATAGCCAATCATCAATAGATCAAACTGCTGATACAGGAAGTCACTCACCAATGTCAACTGCTACTGCTTCATCTCAATCATCAATGTTACCTGTTACTGCTTCAACCAATCAATCATCAACTGTGTCAATCAATCAAACAGCTCCAACCACTACTACAGAAAATAGCCAGCCATCAACAGATCAAACTGCCAATACAGCAAGTCACTCACCAGTGTCAACTGCTACTGCTTCATCTCATCAATCATCAATGTTACCTGTTACTGCTTCAACCAATCAATCATCAACTGCGTCAATCAATCAAACAGCTCCAACCACTACTACAGAAAATAGCCAGCCATCAACAGATCAAACTGCCAATACAGCAAGTCACTCACCAATGTCAACTGCTACTGCTTCATCTCATCAATCATCAATGTTACCTGTTACTGCTTTAACCAATCAATCGTCAACTGCATCAATCAATCAACCAACAACTCCAACCTCTACACCTGTAACCTGTCTATCCACAGCTCAAAACACTACTAGAGCAAACAGCCATTCATCAACAGCTCCAACTGCTGATACAGTCAGTCCGTCATTAATGTCAAATGTTAATATTGCAACCAGTCCAAGCACTACTGACAGTCACTCAACAACTCTAGCTATGATCATTTGCAATAGTCAATCAACAGTTCCAGCCACTATGGCATCAAACAACCAATCATTTCCAACTGTTAATACTGCAACTAGTCAATCACCAACATTTGCAACTGACAAAGCAGTGAATAGCCAACCAACCACTAAAACCACTGTAACTAAAATCAGTCAGTCAACAGCTCCAATTGACTTTTCCACAGTCAATCATCTGACAGTTCCAATTCCTAGTTCTGCTACAAGGAAATCAACAGTTCCAACCATTAATGATTCATCTAGTCAGTCATCTACAAATCTGAATACAACTGCCTTAACCAGTTCAATATCAAAATCTCAAACTACTAATGGTTCAACCAGTCAATCTTCAACAATTTCAACTGCTAATAGTTCAACTAGCCAATCAATAGTTCCAATTTCTAATGCTACCACCATTCAATTGACAGTTCCAATTATTTCAATCAATCAATCATCCTCAAAGACTGTTAACAGTCAGTCAACAGTTCTATCTGCCTTTTCTACAACCAGTCAATCAACAGTTCCAATTGCTAATGCTTCTGGCAGTCAATCATCAGATCCAAATGTTAATGTTCCATTTAGTCAATCAACAGGCCTAGCTACAACTACTGTAACCATTGCATTATCAACAGTTTCTTCAGCCAATACTATACATATTCAAATATCAAGAGCTCCAATTGCTAATGCTACAACCAGGCAATCAACAGCATCACCATTTGATAATGCTGCAAAAAATCAATCTACAGCTCTAATTACTCTGGTTGATAGTCAACCAACAGCTCCACTTACTACTGCCATTGCTGCAACCGGCCAGTCAATTCCAATTGCTAATACTACTAAAATTCAATTGCCTGTTCCAATTAATGCTTCAACCAAATCAATAACTCCAATGACTATTCATATCAGACAGTCAAAAGTTCCAACAGCTACTACTTCAACAAGACAATCAGTAGTTCCAGCTCTTAATGCTACAATCATTCCATCATCAATAGTTCCAACAGCTTATTTTGCAAACATTCAATCAATAACTAATGCCACAGTCATTCATTCATCAACAATGCCAACTGCTGTTACAGCCATGCAATCAACAGTTCCAATTGCTAATGCTACAGCTAGCCAAACAATAGTGCCAATTGTTAATATTTCTACCAGTCAATCAACACATACTACAAGTGTAATCAGATCATCAGAAGCTGCAACTTCTAATGCTACAGTTAGCCAATCACCCATTCCAACTGCTAACACTATTACCAGTCAATCACCAACTCTAAATGCTAGTAATCAACCAGCATCTCCAACTACTACTGTTGACAGACAATTAATAATAACTTCAATCATGACTGTTCAAACTAGTCCATTAACAGCTCCAGCTACTACTATCAATGCTATGACCAACCATATGACAATTCCAATAGCTAATGGTACAACTAGTCAATCGTCAACAGCTATTACAACCAGACAATCATTACTAACTACTGTTGCAAGTAGTCAATCAAGCACTCCAATCACTATTATTAGCACTAGTCAATCAAGAGCTCCAATAGTCAATGCTATCACCAGCCAATCAACAGTTCAATTTATTAATATTTCAACTAGTCAGTCATCAACATCTCCAATTACAACTGCAGGAACCAACTTAATATCAAGAGTTCCAACTGCTAATGTCACAGTCAGTCAATCATCAACAATTACCACTAAGGCTTCAACCAGTCAATTACCAACTCCAACCACTAAGGCGGCAACTAATCAATCAACAGTTGCTTCCACTACCTCCATTGCTACAACCAACCATTCATCAATATTTACAAATGCTAATGTTACTGGCATCCAATCAATTTTTTTAAGCTATCAATTATCAACAGCTCAAATGACTGTTCCCATCAGACAATCAAAAATGCCAGTAGCTATTGTTTCATCCAATCAATCACCCAGACTTCCAACAGATAATGCTACAATCAACCATATACCAATTCAAACTGCTAATGCTGTAATTAGTCACTCAGCTCCCACCACTACTGTTGACACCAGTCAATCAGCAACAGTTCCAAACTTGATTATTGATTCCAGTCAAGTGACAACTTCAGCCATAACCAATCAATCAATAGCTCCAAGAGCCAATGGTACAACTCTTCAATCATCAGCTCCAACTCCTAATGCTACAATGAATCAATCACCAATTCCAACCACAAATGCCGCAACTATTCAATCAACAGTGTCCGCTATTACTGCAACCAACCAAACATCAGCATTTACAAATGCTGACCCTACTACCATCCAGTCTTTAATAGTTAATGATTCAATCTATCAGTCATCAACAGCTCAAATGACTGTTCCGATCAGACAATCAAAAGCTGCAGCAACTAGAATTTCGACCAGTCAGCCATCAATATTTCCAATTCCTAACACTGCAAGAATTAAATTAATAGCTAATGCTCAGACCAGGCAATCAGAAACAGTTCCAACTGTTAATGCTTCAAGCAGCTATTCTCCAACAGCAATTGCTACATTTGGTCAATCACAGATTCCAACCACTGATATAAGTAGTCAATCATCAGCTCCAAAAACTATTGCTGACACCAGTAAATCAACAGCTACAGCTATGTTTGACATTGCTACAACCAGCCACTCAATAGTTCCAAGAGCTAATGTTACAACTATTCAATCTCCAGAAGCTCCATCTGCTAATGCTACAACCAGCCAATCAACTCCAACTATTACTGCTGCAAACAGAAAATCAGCAGCATCAACCACTCTTGTTGATAGCAATCAACCAACAACTCTAAACATGATTTTTCACAGCAGTCAGTCAACAACGCCAGCTTCTGACACCTCAATGATTAGCCAAACAATTCCAAGAACTAACACTACAACTATTCAATTATCAGCAGCTCCAGCTACTGCTACATCCAGACAATCAATGACCCCAGCAACTAAGATGGTAAATAGCCAAACAACTCTAATCACTGAAACTGTCACTAGTCAATCAACAGCTCTAACAGCCATTGCTACAACCAGCCAGTCATCAACAGTTCCAATGACTAATGCTAAAACCAGCCAATCAATTTCAGCTGCTAATATTGCAGTTAGTCAGTCATTAACAGCTCTGACTGCTAACAGTAAATCAACAGTTCTAATCACTACTGCTTTAACCAGCCAATCAATAGTTTCAACTACTAATACTATAATCAATCAATCATTAATAGCTCCAACAGCTGCAACTGGTCATTTACCAATGGCTGTAACTGCCAATGCTGTAGTCAGTCAATCAACTCTAAATGTTTACCCTACAACCATTCAGTTACTAGCAGATTCAACTGTGAATGCTACAACTAATCACTCACCATCAGTTTCAACTAATGCTTCAAAAAGTAAATTACCAACTGTTCCAGCTACTATTACTACAATCAAGCAATTGACATTTCCAATTTCTATTCAATGGTCAAGAGATCCAACTTTTAATGTTACAATCAGGCAACCACTAACAACTCCAACTACTAATACTGCAAACAGCCTTTCATCAACAGCTCTAATGACTGTGGAGGATCAATCACTAGCTCCAACAACTACTTCTATTGCTATGAAAGTTCAATTATCAACAGCTTCAACTGCAAATGCTACAACCAGTCACTCAGCAGCAGCTTCAACCACTAATGCTTCAAACAGTAAATTATCAACAGTTTAAAGTTCTAATGCTACAATTAGGCAGTCATCAACAGCTCAATTTGCTCATGCTACAGCCACTCAATCACCAACAGCTCCAACTGCTAATATTGCAAATAGCCAATCAGCAACAGCTTCAATCACTGTGGAGTCCGACCAGCATTTACTTCCATTGCTAGAACCAGTCAATCAGCAACAGTTCCAATTGTTAATGCAACTATCATCCAATCAAGAGCTCCAGTATTTAATGCTTCAACCAATAGTCAACAACTTTAATGATTGTTGACACCAGGCAATCAAAAGCTAGAACCATTATTGCTTCAGTCAATCATCCATAGTTTCAAATGCTAATATAGCTATTCATTCATAAACTGTTCCAACAGTTAATCACCAATGCCAACTACTAATGCTGTAATTAGTCCAACAGCTCCATTCACTAATGTTGGTACCAGTTATTCAACACCTTCAGCCTTTACTGTAGCAACCAACCATTTATCAATTGTTTTAACTGCTAATGTATCAACCATTAACCATTTTGACTGGTAATGCTAAAACAGGCAATCACCAACAACTACAATCATTAATGCTATAAAACCAGGGGTGAGAAAACCTTGTGAACTGTGGCCCCCTTTTATTCATGCAACTAGCTGGGGCCCCCATGGTGGGTAGATGTAGATATATAGATAGTACACACAGGGGCAGTTCTATAATGAGGCAGAGTGAGGTGGCCGATTCAGGCGGCAAACTTTGGAAGCGGCAAAAACTGCCCCTCCCCCCCCCCCAAACTCCTCTAGCGGCCACCTCACCTTGCATCAAAACAAAGGTCCTGCACAGAATCCCCTCATATGCAGATGAGATCTCCTCCATCTTTGCCATTTTGTGCAGAAAATGGCAAAGATGGAGGAGATCACGGCATACGCGAGCAGAGCACATTTCGCTCATGGTGAAGATGAAAGCCTTGGTGAGAATGTGTGTAGAGGGCTATGTGTTTTGAGAGATTGAGAGCATGTGTGAGGGTGTTTGAGAGAGGGAGCCTATGGGGGGGGGGGGGGGGTAGAGGGGAGGCACCATAACATCCCTAGCCTCTGGCTGCAGATTGCCTTGAGCCACCCCTGGAGTACACACATACATATGTGAAGGGTGTTTACCAGGTAGCCACACTGCCAACAAGCAGCTCAAAGCACCCATTTTGTTCTCTACAAATTGATGAAAAGTGAATGCTTACAGACAGATATCCCATATCTAGACAGACACCCCACAGACAGAAACCCAATACCCAAACACAGAAACACAAACATACCTCACCTAGACACCACCCCAGACAGAAGACATATATAGATACACAAGAAACAGATGCAGGCATAAACACAACATACCCAGACTAAAAAAAAAAAAGCAAACACACCACACCCAGATACAGATTACATCACACAGAGAGAAACAGGCAAATCAAAACACAGACACACACACATAATCCCACAGCTAGTCATGCAAGCCACACCCCATAATGGTAAGGGCTGGAAATAAAACAAAATAATAATAATGTAGGTGCAAGTCAAACATTATTAAGAGCTGAAAAAACTCTATCCCACCCTGTCCAAATTTTATTTTTTTGTTTTTACTAATTTTTCCTATTTTTATATTTTTCTTTATTTGCTCTTTTTTTCTCATGTTTTGATTTGCTTATTTAACATTTCTTTTTACACTTTGCCTTTATTCTCCCTTCCCCACCTCC
This sequence comes from Rhinatrema bivittatum, assembly GCF_901001135.1. Classification (NCBI taxonomy): domain Eukaryota; kingdom Metazoa; phylum Chordata; class Amphibia; order Gymnophiona; family Rhinatrematidae; genus Rhinatrema; species Rhinatrema bivittatum. The sequence continues at coordinate 39,493,893 of NC_042631.1, read as the reverse complement.
TCCCTCTCTCCCCTGTACCTCCTCATGTTCTCTGGCCTCTTTACTCATTTCCCTTCCCCTCCTCACCACTTCTTTTCTCCCAATGGGCAACAGCTGTGCCCTCTCTCCCTGGGTAGAGATCTACAGCATCGAGAACTTCTACTGGGCTGGGGCCTGAAGGCGGCAGATCTTCACGATTTGTGGAACATCGTGGTGGCTGCTCAGTGTTCAATTCTGCTGTAGAAAAAGTGGCTCCACCCTGCTCCCCCCCCCCCCTCCAGGCCTACCACAGTAGAAGTAGCTCCTCTCTCTGGCCCACCAAAAGGAATGCATGGCTAAGCCATGGCATGCTTACAATGAAGTCACTACTTTCTGGCAGCTCCCTCCCTCCTAGGCTTGGAGTGCCTCCCTGGCACAAAGACTCAGTGTAGCCATTTTCCTTCCTTTATAAGTCAGCCAGTTTGCTCCCCCCTTCATATTTATTCAAGTCCCACCTAGAGGGCCCACCCCTAAAGTTTGATCACCCCTGCTATAAACAATCCATTATCAATAGCTTCAATGACTGTTGATTCCAGTAAATCAAAATCTCCGGCCAAAACTGCTATTGCAGCAAACAACCGATTATTATCAACAGCACCAACTGCTCCAATGATGGCTGACACCAGTCAAACAGCTGCAACCAGATAATTGCCAACAGCTCCAGCTACTGAGGTTATCACCAAAAAACAAACTTCCATTACAACTACTGAATAGCTTTGATTGTTTTTAAACCAGCCAGTCATCAACAGCTCCTGCTAATGCTGCAGTTAATCAACTCCAGCTTCTAATGCTACAGTTAGCTAGTAACAGCTCCATCCACTACTGTTGAAATCAATTAGTCATTACCTGATTAAACAGAGTTGTAACTAGTCCAGCTGCTAATGTTACAACTAGTGAATAGCTCTGATCACTACTTTTTCTCTTTATTAACCAAACTGATCATCAATAATTTTTAGCACAATTTTTTAGGATGAGGTGGGGAGATGGAAGGGGACAATTTTGTGAAGGGTTGATTAGGTTAGGGTTGGATAAAATTCTTATTTTTGGTTTCTTCATTTTGCGTGGGTATCTGAGGGTTTTGGGCTGGACAGGGGATTCAGTTGTTTCATAACCCCCTCAGAGAGAGAAGGAGATGCAGCTTGGGCCAAGATTGTTGTTTTTAGTTATTAGATGTATATTGCAATTTATTCTGTTAATGTTATTGTTGATAATTTATTGTATTTTATATGAATGTATTCTGTATATTTTACTGTATGCTTTAAGCTGATTTGATTCCTTTTTTTTGGGGGGGGGGGGGGGGGGGAAGAGGGGTAGAATAGAAGATTCCCAGTGCCACAAGAAGCCAACTATCACCAACTCCAATTTCTTCCACCGAATTTAAGATAGTGATCCAGATCACTCTAGCAATATAATTCAACAATCAACAGCAGCAACAACTACTCACCTATTTACAGCTTTAACTACTATTGCTATTAAAACCTGTCAAGCATTAGTAGCTTCAGCAACCTAACCATTCTAAAAAAAATTCTCCAAGTTCCACTGATCAAACCAGAATATATTAACAGTTTCAGTTTTCACCTCTGAAACCAGTCACTTTTCAATAAATTCAAACTTTAGTAATAAAACCAAGCATCTATTAATGATGTCAACTTTTACCACAAAATGATTCAGTCACCAATAGTTCTAATAATTAATGCTAAAACCACCAAACCACAGCTGCTATTCTGAATGGGCATCACATCTTAAACAGGGTGATTCTTAGTGATGGATATATTAGACATGACTTTTTAAAAAAATATACTTTATAACAATGTACTAGTAATATGAAACAAAAGCTAAAATGAATAGTACTTTAAAATTAAACAAAAAATTAGGGGAAAGCCTGGATAGCTCTGGATAAAGGCTCACAGCACCATAGCCATAATTTGGGGTATGTTTCTATTGAATTGCAAGCTGCTGGGTCAAAGCATTAAAATAATAATAATCATTTGTATAGCACATTCTATTGACAGTGATCCAAAAATATTTTTCAAGTCTTAATACTTCAGAAAAATACATGGTAGCATGGAAGGTCATATGGTTCAGACAGTCAATGTTATGGTAGCTCTGGAAGGGACAAAGTAGGAGCCCAGCCAATTCAAATATCAACAAAGATACACTAGCAAAATACTTGAAGCAGCAACCTGACAAGGGTTATGTTGACATGCATTGATGCATACATGATGAATCCAAAGCAACCTGCAGAAACAAAACATATGGCACATGCAAGATCTACCCTTTTGTAGTACTTTAGTAAATTAAATGAAAGCCCTAACCTGTGGGCTGTTTTTCCGGCAGGCTCTACTGTCAAAAAGAACCTTGGGACAAGGAACTTCCTTAATTCATTAAACTTCATCACAGGCATCTGAAGTGATATGATCTCAGTCTGGGAGGGTGGGTGATCCTCCTAGTGCAGCTGCTTTGGAAAATGAGGCCCCTCTACCTCTGTACCCCTAAAATTGTGTAACCTTGGTGGTATCTCAGTAGTCTTATGTCTTAGATCATGCACGGCGAGCTTTACTTTTGGAATGAAAGATGTCCTTCCTCAAGGACTGCTTCATCAGCGTTTGATCACCAAATATTTTCACAGACCACAGAGCCTTTTATCCATGTTTCAGGCCAGCAAGAAGCTGGATTTCTCTTTGTAAAGAGCCTTTCCTGACAGTTCCAAACAGCTCAAGGTGGTATCCTCTCGCAGATCTCAAATCCAGATGCATCTTCTCCTGAGCAGCAGTAATAGAAATGACTGTCAGTGAAAAACAAGGGCAAGACTTGAAATCAATGACATGCTTTGGTGACACGATATCCACAAAAAGGTCAGAGCAAAAATGTTTCGCAAAATATGTCAATGAGAAATTGAAAATAAATGTATTTTTAAATGTTAATGTACTTGGACACAAATGGATGAATAAAAGCTTGTACAATGGCTAATGCAGAAACATTTTATAAATAAAACATTTTAAATGACACAAAGGCCAAACTAACCAAAATTAAATAAACCCCAGATAGACAAAGAAAAAGGATCTGGAAACACAGGAATTTAATTAAGATAGATGTCAAAAAGACCATTAGGTTATCCTAAGCAGCAGCAAAACGCACAAAAAAAAAAAAAGAGGATTGGAGATTTGGACAGCAATAAAGCCACCCAAAAATCACATGAATTTGGTGGAAAAGTTCCTTCCAACCAAGCATTGGAAGGGGTCATATGACCATCAGTGTAACTGTTAGATATGCTTAGCATTGGAGAAATGTCCATTTTCATTACATTTCTACATCAACCGTCTCATTTTGATTGTCCATCTATTTAGTTTCCAAGAACTATCAACTTTATAGCAACTGTTATCAATGGTCTTTCCTAAAAGCCAGAAAGTAGTGCACCTCCGCTGCAACAGCCCAGCAGTATTGTCCATTAACTACAGTAACCTTCACCAGTGAAACCTCTCTAACCAGGGCTAGTCTTGAGCTCCATTTGTTTGCTTTCTCCTCTGCAAGGGGGTAAACCAGTGGATCCAATGTTTAGCGCAGATACCTTAGACTGATGGAGGTTGCAGGGACTTCAGATAAAGTGCAGCTAGAAGCAAATGCTGCTGTTGTGGCTCAGTTTTTTGGTTTCCAATGAGAAAAATAAATTGCATTACACTATCACTGGGGCCCCAGAACATCACATTGGTGCTTAGCTTCTATTTGGGAGAAACCTGGTCAAATTCTAGAAGCTGGGTACACGTAAAGTTACTAAATGTGAGAGAATTAGGAAAGGAGTACAATAAACAAAAAAAAATCACTCTCAATCATACAACTAAGATGAAGAAAACAATGTTATGTAAAAGCTTGCATGAAGTGTTATTGCCGGGGGGGAAGGAAAGTGAATAAAGTTGAGCTGCTTGTATTTAGAACCCAACTCATACAACCACAAACAATGGTTTCTTACTTTCTTTCTTCCAATGGTATGGATAATGCATTTATTAAATTAGAAGACAGGATGAAAAAAGTCACTATATTTTACAATGCAAGGAAAAAAAAAGATCACGACTTAACATTTTGACACAGAATCCCAACAATACAGGGAGACAAAAGTAATGCTTCACAATGATTAATTACAGCACAGCATCTCAGGTACGGCCTAACAGTTCAACTGGCACAAATAGTTATATTTTCAGAGAGACAGCAAACTGGTACCATTTGCAGACAAACAGCATTTAAAGATAAATTAGAAAGGCTCTAGCTAGACAAAAAATTAACTCCAAACTTTAACATGAAAAGGGCTGTAGTGGAAATGATAACACTTTGAACCTTTGAGAATTGCCAGTGTTATACCGCTGAATTAACTCCAGCTGCAGATAAAGTGCTAAATAGCAGAGATCACAAAATGTAATAATACAGTAATTGTATTTAATTTTCAGTCAATTCCAGTTAAATGCAAATGCCCATCACTGTTAGGTAAAGCAGTATTTCACTTTACATACATAGGTGACTAGTTTGTGGGTATAGCTAACCTATAGCAACCTATAGCTAACCCTTATAGCAACCTGTTGACAGCTGTTCAACTAAATTAAATTCATTCATCAACTGTTAAGCAACATAGCTGTCTGCTATCTTCATGCAGTATCAAGAGAAATATTTTCATTTCTAAAAGCACCAAGAAGGTATGCCCTGTTTAGGATGGCAAGCAAAGCAGATCCAAAATAAGGGACTTTACACCCCCTGAGGAATCCAGAAACAACATGAAAGCAAAAGAATCACTACTTTTGAGTTTTTGGTTTCTCATATAATACCTCAGATTGCATCTCAATTTCAGCATGACAGCAGAACAGTTGCTTGACAAAAGGACGGCCTAGGCAGGGTTACTCTTGGAGAGCTCTTTCCTTTTCAGGTTTGCATTCTTTCAAATACAGACTAACAAGGGCAACATGGTGCCCCATCTCCCACTTCCCCTAGCTTGGTAGCCAAGGCAGTCCATCCTTGGAGATGACTGCACTGTTGATTCTGATGGTTGAATATTTTTCAGATGTACTATTTTACAGGTACCAAGAACCAAACACAATGGTGACTATTTGTTGTAATCATGTGCCTAACTATAATAAAAAGGAAAGCTGCCCCATACTTGCATCACTGATATGAAAATTAAGCTCCACCCCCTCCCTGTTCTTTCCAGCTCTGCCTCTCTCTCTCCCCCCATATTGTCCAATCTACTGTCTACTACCAATATGGAAATTGAGCTCCGCCTCTCTTTCTCTGGCTATACTCTCCAGCTCTGCCCCTTTCCCCCTCTGGTCCAATCTCCTCTCTACCACCACCATCTCAAATTATACACTTTACACTTCACAGTATTTCTTTTATTACTAGTTGTTACATATTTAGCTTTCAAATGAAAATTTCAAGTTGTTTTCCTTTTGGGAGTAAGTTATTGATGATGGAGGTAAGTGAAAACAATGAGAAGAGTACAATGGCACCACTTTTTTTTCCCCCCCTCACTCACACGCCTGTTGATCTATCAATTTTAGCTAAACATCACAAAAGGGCTGTCTTTATTCCTGGCAATAATGATGTATGTAATGGACATTTATCTTTTTTCCAAGAGTTTTTATTATACTTTGAGTTTTATCTAATCAAGCTGACAGGGAGAGCATTTTTCTTCAATAAATAAATACATTGCATATTTCGCCTTATCTAATTTCACTAAAACTGCAGCACTTTACTTTTGATCATCATCATTCTTTCCAAATCATAACTAGTGCAGCCACAATAGAATGTAATAAGCAAACGGGTTTCAATATGGAGAAATATATGGCCATGCACTTTGGGGTATAGAACCAGATGGAGATTTACAGGATATGCAGAGATATTGGGAAGGGAGGGTACTGATGGATAATAAAAATTGGCACAGCTGAGTGAATCAGAAGCTGGAAACGTGGAAAAGCCCTGATTAGACACTTTATAGTGTGCAAGAGGCTAAACCAGGAAGCACAGGTTAAAAATTAGCAAGATTACATTAAGATTAAAACCAACGGAAGCTTCTTGCAGTTTCCTGTTTAGTTTTTGTCTGCATATTTCTATTTATACTTTATGGTGCCTTTATTCTGTATTGGATGAGAGTCTGTCTATGTTCTGCATGTGTGACCGAGGTGAGGTATTCTGCTGGCATGTAGTTTCTATACAAGGCGCTATAGCAGCCTGGCTAGTTCTGTTTTCCTAATAGGAGATGTATTGATGTTTTAGGGCCTGCTGTAATATTAGCACTGCTGCCTTTTCATAGGTAGGGTTGTTACTGTTGAGTACGGTATTTAGTGCTGTTCTGATATGGGAAGTTCACTTTAACTAATTCAGTTTACTCATGTCTTTCTGAGGGCCAAACCCATAATGAATACATTTTATAATAGGTTTAATACCATATGGGTTTCAAGTGTCTTTTTTGCATGGTTTTCTAGATGGCATCACAGTAGTGCATGTAAAAATAATATATATGTTGTGATTATTTTTACCTCAGAAGACTATGAATGTCCTTTTTCATGTAAAATCTCCTCTTAATGCATAATTTTTAAATTATGTGTGGTAGGGCTGGGAGGGAAGGGATACAAAGCTGTAAGTTTCCCATCGATAGCAGGATGAATTAGCCATGCTGTCTGGGAGGGTCGCGACTGGGTCAATAGGCGGAGTTTTCTCAGAAAGTACAGAGTTTTGAACTCTGTACAGCTGCGCGGTGAGGTTCCCGCGCAATTGCTGTTTTACCTCAGTCTCTTTTTTTCCGCAAGCAAGACTGCACGCGGGGTTTTTCTCTCTCTTCGTCTCTGAAGAACTTTTTTCTCTTTTTTCAATTTTTCCTGTTTTTTGTCGGCAGCGATGGCTCCTAAGCCAACAGGTTTCAAATACTGCCAATGCGGGAAAATTATGTCCACCACAGATGGACATAATTATTGTTATATATGTTTGGGCCCAGAGCACAACCAAGCCTCATGTCGAGACTGTGGTCGGATGTCGCCCCGGGCCTGAAGACAACGCGCTGAAAAAGTCGCGCGCTTAAAGTCACCTCACACTTCACCGGGCCCCACGAAGAAACAGAGGAAAACTCAAGCTAGAAGGTTGGCGTCGTTGGAAGGTGCTTCGGCCAGGTCGGTACCACCATCAAGGCCGCTGAAGGATGTCGAGGCTTTGACTCCTCTAAAGAAGAAGTCCCCTCATGCGCTGTTCGGGTCACAGGGCTCTGTGCCTGCTCACTCCTGCTCCTCGACGCCGCAACATTCAGAGTATGGGAAGTCAAAACGGCTGAAACATACGGCGCATCGAAGCAGAGATCAACGCACGGTGCAACGACGCATGGCATAAGACATGGCACATCAAAGCACAACGCACGGCGCATTACAGTATGACGCACAGGCGCACCAGACAGTGCATCAGGAAAAGCTGTATCACCAGATGAGGCATCACATCATGACGCATCAAAAAAGAGGCATTCAAAACATCGTGGCTCCAACCATGATGATGCAAAACGTGCGAAATACTTCACAACCTAAAGCTCCAACATGGATCTGCACAGTCTTCAATACAAGGTCAACACCATGCTAAAAAAGACATCAAAAACAAAACATCTTCATCCGTCTGAATCTCCACGAACAGATTCTGAAGTAGAAGTGGTCTCTGATTCCAACCACGACTCTTCAAGTGCAGAAGGTTCTCATTCTGATTGGTCTTCTCATAGTTGACCCCATTCACTCCATCTCCCAGAACCGCACTGACCTTACAAAGACTTGCTTCTAGGGGCACTGCCTCCACCTCTAACCCCACTTCCAGTTCCTTCACAGCATCATCTCGCATCAAAAGCGATGTCGCAAATTTCATTGGCATTAAATACTTTTTTCCAGGATCTGGAGGCCTCAACTTCCAGTTCCATCTTCACCACCTTTACCTCCTGTGGTACCAAGTCCTCTACGTCCAACTCAGCCGGAAGAACCAGCTCCAATCCCAGACTGACCAGATTCTTCGCATTCACAATGGTCTACATCGTCGCCATCCTCATCCACTGGATTCCCGTCAGATCCTCCTGAGGATCTTCCGGAACCTTATTCCCCTCCCAAAGACTTATCCTACACAAAGTTCATCGAGAAAGTAGGATCTCTATTAAATATTGAAACGGGAAAGGTACCTGAACCTCAGGCAGAGATTCTGGGGATTCTAAAAATTTTTGAAATGTCACCAGAACTCACAGCTCTGCCACCACATGCTGTACTAGATGCTGTTTTGCATAAAATGTGGGAGAAACCTTTTACCACTACAGCTGCATCAAGAAAAATGGACTTAAAATACCATATGCGAAACTCCACGAGTCCACACAATTACTCCACAACTCCGTTGTAGTGGAATCTGCATTGCTACAAGCCAAAAGATCAAAACTTCATGCAAATTCTCCACCGGGCAAAGACCATAAATCAATGGATGACGTCGGCCGGAAGGTTACCACTCGTCTATGCTAGCCACAAAAATCCAGCATCATCAATTTAATGTAATCCAATATCTATTTGAATGTCTCCAGAGATTATGTCCCATATGTCTAGCTTTGGATAACTCCTTACCACAGCCATTTACAGATATGGAGGAAGGTCTCCGTCATTTACGTCGATCTGTTTATGAGTCATTTGAATCTTCTGCTAGATCCTCAGCTACAGCAATAGCAGCACAGCGCATGGCATGGTTGAGAGCTAGCTCAATACGTGACGATGTCCATGACAAGTTGGTTGATATACCTGGTCTCTGAGACCATCTTTTTGGTAATAAGTTTGGGGAGACTGTTACCCTTTTGAAAGAACAGAATACTGCGGTTTAGACTTTGACATTACCAGCAGACCCTCCTGCCTCATCTAGAAGATTCTACCCTTCATTCAGAAGACAGCCTTATGCAAGGGCACCTTTCAAACCATACAACACTTATAGAACACAATATTACCCCCATCAGCGTTACCAGCCACAATCTCATCCCTCCCGTGGATATCCTCGCCAACAACGTGCTCAAAAGCAGACTCCAGCAGCTCCTCCAAAGCAGACTCCATCTTTTTGAGCTACCCTGAGCCACCTCCAACACTATACACAGGAGGCCGCCTCCAACATTTTTATGCCAGTTGGGAAGCGATTACTTCAGATCGCTGGGTACTGAACATCTTAAGAGAAGGTTACCAATTAAATTTTCTAACTCTTCCACCCCTCCTTCATGTACCCCCTCTACGGAATACATCAAACCACTCCCTGTACCTTCAGGAAGTTACTCACGCTACAGGTGCAGAACTCAATTCAAACAATCCCAATCTCATCAAGAAATCAAGGGTTTTACTCCCCCTATTTTCTCATTCCAAAAAAGTCAAAGTCTTAGACCAATCTTAGATTTGCGAAACCTCAACACACACATCCAGAAAGAAAAATTCAAGATCACCTCTCTCAAGAGTATTCTTCCCCTTCTACAGCCCAATGACGGGCTATGTTCCACAGACCTGAAGGATGCGTATTCCCATATACCCTTCCTCCTGGCACTACCTTTGTTTTCAAGTTCAGAACCACTATCAATTCAAGGTTCTACCCTTTGGCCTCTCCTCAGCCCTGAGAGTTTTCCTGAAATGTTTAGCGGTGGTGGTGGCTCATCTCCGACAGCTCTCGAAACAGATTTTTCCCTATCTCGACGACTGGCTGTTGGTAGCCTCGGATCAGACTACCTTGAAGACTCACACATTCCAAACAATCTATTGTCTTCAGACATTGGGGTTTATAATCAATTATGAGAAGTCCAACCTGCAAGCAACCCAGGCTCTGCAGTTCATTGGGGCGCTCATCAATACAATGCAACAGAGAACTTACCTTCCACAAGACAGAATTCAAACTCTGTCCTCTCTTGCTCAGCATCTATTCAATCGCATGCATCGGCATGCCAAATCCTTCAGCTGCTGGGTCATATGGCAACAGTCATCCATGTCGTCCCATACACAAGACTGCACATGCGTTGCTTACAATGGGGCCTCAAGAATCAATGGTCACAGTACTGGCAACCACTCTCGTCCAGAGTACGCCTTACCAAACACATGTGCACCAATATTCAATGGTGGATAAACACCAGCCACCTGACCTCAGGAGCACCATTTCAGTTACCTCCTCATCAAATCACTCTCATGATGGATGCATCCAGAAAGGTCTGGGGAGTCCATTTAGGTGACTTAAAAACTCAAACTATCAAATCAATCTCCTGGAGCTTCGAGTCATTTGGAAAGTCCTTAAAACCTTCTCTTCCCAACTTAGAGGAAAACATCTCATGGTATACCCAGACAACCAGGTAGCCATGTTCTAAGTAAACAGGGAAGGAGGGACCGGTTCCTGGATACTCTGTCGGGAGGCACTTCGCATACTGACTTGGGCAATATCAAACCAAGTCTCAATATAAGCCACTTACCTTCCCAGATTAGACAATGTAACAGCGGATCGCCTCAGCAGAATTTTCCATCCACATGAATGGACCTTGAATCGGGACGTGGCATCAGGCCTTTTCCAACAGTGGGGATTTTCAACCATAGACCTTTTTGCACAGAGAGCAACCGTCAAACACAGATATTTTGCTCCATCTACCCAAGCAAACTTCGTTACGCTCCAGATGCTTTCCTCATTCCGTGGATGGAGGGCCTACTTTACGCTTACTCTTCCATTCCACTAATATCCCAAACAATACAAAAATGCATCTAAGATGCGGCGGACATGATCCTCATAGCCCTGTCCTGGCCAAGGCAGCTATGGTAACCATATCTCATGCGACTATCCATTCGCCCACCGATTCTACTAGCAAATCATCCCCGACTGTTAACGCAGGAAGAGGGATCCCTCCTTCACCCGATGCATCGATCCCTCCACCTGACTGCATGGAGGTTGAATGGCACATATTAAACCATCTAGGACTTTCATCTCAACTGGAGGACATTCTCATTGCTTCCAGAAAACCTTCCACCAGGTGTAACTATGCCGGAAAGTGGCGTCGTTACTCGGAATGGTGCAAACCGAAAAGGCTGGACCCTTACTCTACAACAGTAAGACATCTCCTGGAGTACCCCCACACTCTTTTCGTAGCTGGTTTGGCATCCGCTTCAATTTGTGTGCATATCAGCGCCATTGCAGCTTTCCATCACTCTCACAATGGACTTCCCATTTCCAACCACCCTTTAATCTCTAGATTCATGTGGGGCATGCTACGTCTTCGACCACCAGTCACAAAACCACCTATACCATGGAATCTCAATATTGTCCTGGAACATTAATGCTACCCTCCCCCCCCCCTTTGAACCTCTTGATTCCTGCCATGTCAAATACCTTACCTGGAAAACAATATTCCTGGTTGCCGTAACATCAGCAAGAAGACTAAGTGAACTTCAGGCCTTGGTTCATTACTCCCCTTACTTAGAATTATATCATAATAAAGTCACACTTTGGCCTCATCTTGCCTTCCTTCCTAAAGTGGTATTTGCTTTTCACATCAACCAGTCCATTACACTTCCAATCTTCAAGCCTAAGCCTCATGTGAATGACAGGGATTGACTTCTCCATTCTCTAGACTGTAAGAGAGCACTGGCTTATTATAAGCAAAGAACACATTCTGAATCCAGGCCATCTTGGCTGTTTCTCTCCTTTAATCCAAATTCTCCGAACTAACCCGTCTCCAAGAGAACTCTGTCTAGTAGGTTGTCCCAATGTATAACGTTCTGCTACAAGAAGCTGATATGCCGTTGGACACAAGACCAAAAGCACATTTAAAAAACATTCCGCTGATAAGATATTTGCAAAGTGGCAACTTGGTCTTCTCTCCTTACTTTCACATCACACTACTTGTCTCGAAAAGCAAACCTCTTCTGATGCAGCCATGGGTTTGGCAATTCTGTCAACCCTTGCACCTAAAAAAGACTGTATACCTTTTGTTGAGGGGTAGTATCCTTACCTAAAAGAACATAATACCTGGACACTCCCCGGGAGCTTGGGACTCCCAGACAGCATGGCTAATTCAGCCTGCTATGGATGGGGAAAAGCAAGTTTGCTTACCATAAACGGTGTTTCTGTAGATAGCAAGATGAATTAGCCATGCGTTCCCAGCCCACCTCCCTAGACAGTCTACAAATAAGCAAAACCTATTTCCACGTGCATCTCGCTTGGTTACAAGAGACTGAGGTAAAACAGCAATTGTATGGGAACCTCACTGTGCAGCCGTACAGAATTCAAAACTCTGTACTTTCTGAGAAAACTCCACCTACTGACCCGGTCGCGATGCTCCCAGACAGCATGGCTAATTCATCCTGCTATCTACGGAAACACCGTTTACGGTAAGCAAACTTGCTTGTTTGCCTAGGGTGCCTAATAACCTGGACAGAGTGCACCACACAGTCCCCCACATTCTCCCATCTCCCACTTCTCCAGAGGGAAAATGCCAGGGAAGCGAGGGAGGCAGGTCATACGGTCCTGGGAGTGTGGCCAGGTTGCCAGTTCCCTAGAAATATCATTGCCGCTCCTCTGGGAACTTTGACCCTTGCTTTCTCCCTTCTAAGGCATTTCAAATCACCAAAAGGACCGGACTTCAAGAGGACCTCCCCCTTCCATTGGCCCTCTCAATGACTTGACCTGATTTGAAGATGGGGGGAAAGAGGTGCCATCTCATCCCTCACATCAAGCAGCAGATTGCGTTGAGCTATCCCTAGAACCTTGTCTAAGATTTTCTTACTATAACCTGCTTATTACTTTGCATGCAAGCTGATAAGATCAATAAAAGAAGAACTTTAATTGGCCTCAGATGATTACATGGTATTACAAATTTTTCTTTAAGTTTTTAATAAGACAAAGCCAATTTAGAGGCCTCAGGAAATCTCCTGAGGGTCCTTCCCTGGGGATTTTCCACAAGCGTGAGAGAGAAAAAAATAAAAAAATAAAAAAAGCAAAATTAAGCTAAAAAGGATATAGAAAATAGCCAGAACAAAAAACAAGCAAAAAAATGTTCAATTTATAAGAAAAGGATTTTTTCCTTGGCTCCTTAAAAATTTGGCTGGCATTCAAGTTTTCTAACTATTGTTCCATCCCTGCTTTGCACTCAGTTCTTTACAGTTCCATTGTAATTCCTATTCCTATAGCAGACACTGCTTGAAATTCAAGAACTTGCCTTCAGAACTAGTCCAGAATAGCCTTAGAGCTTATTAAGTTGGGCAATACCATCCTCTGAGTGCTACCAGCTCAAAGCTAAGCTTTTTCCACAGCCACATGTCGTCATTTATATAGAAAAACACTGTTTACAAAAACTTGCCACCTGGACCCAATCTTTTAACAGCACACATAGGGTGAAGTCTGAGAGTACAAAGCACTTGTAGGCTTTAGCCTGAAAAGACTTAAGTATGTCTTGAAAATCAGGGCTGTGCTCAGAAATCTTAAGTCTGACAGGGTTTATTTATACCTCCTCCAGAGCAGGTGTAAATGAGTGCATGTATACTTGTGTGTGTACTTCTGAAAATCAAAAGTATGCATGTAAACAATTTCCCCACCCCCATCTCCACCCCCTCTGGAACGTCTCTTTCTTGGGCACATAAATATATGCACATAAGTGAATTAGGTGCATACTTTAATGCACACAATCTCTTGGCCAATTTTCAAAAATACATTGATGTACATAAAACTGGGTTTTATGAATATAAATGCATTTGAAAATCAGGCCCTAAATGAACAAATTAATAGACTCAAATGTACATAGGTTTACTTTGGATATAGAGCCATAATATCTGCACATATCTAAAAATCCCACAGTTCTTTACAAGATCATTAACTTGAGAAACCACTAAAAATGTGTCTATATATTTGAAGGAATCATTTCATGGCCAAAACAAAAAGCAGCAAGACCAGGCTCAGTCTTCCTCAACCACTGACAAGTGACTACCAAAAACTGGTGAGGGCCTGTACACTACAAGAAAGAGGTTTTCATTAATGTCATCTAAAGTTATCTTTTCAGCAGCTAAATGGAAATGAATGGGCAAACTATCAGAGGAATTTCTAAAGATTTGGGGCACAAAGTAGTAATGTTTTATTACCAGTAGTGTAACTAGACATAGCTGCAGCCAGGGCACCGCTCACCTCAAAACCTGCCTCTCACCCCTGCCCCCAACTCTTCGCTCTTCATACCATCACTGCTGGGGCCAGTCCTGGGTCCAGTGGTGGTAACGGCAGCCAGAGAATACAGAGCTTAAACCAGCCTATGCTCACAGGTCCCACCTCCCCAAACCTTCCTGTGCTTTAAGGGAATTTCTCATCTCTTTCTAGGCAGCAGCCCTGTTCTGATTACTCCACTCTTATTGCTGTAAAAAAAAAAAACACAACCCTCACACACGTAGTTTAACAGAAATTACATCTTTCCTTAGCTAAGGACTTTTAAAATATGCTAAGGATCCCCTTTCTTAAAAAAAAAAAAAAAAATCTCAACTGCTCAAAGTTATACACAGGGGAAACAGATGGACATCTATAAGCAATTTTCTATACAATCAGAGTTATTTTCTAAAGAGGACTTATTTGTAGGCCACCATGAGGTTTAAACGTTTGTGAAGTAGTTGATTTAAGTTACAGCTCCTGTAAGGCTAAACTTGTAGATTTTTTGAAATGATTTTCCCTGCATAATTTGTGCTCTGAATAGCAAAGGTTGGCCCTTGCTCTACTAAAAAGCACCTGACGAGGGAAGTATCAACCTCAATCTTAAAAAAATAAATCATGCTCTGATCACATGCTCCTTAAGCAGGCGACCATGTAGCTATCATGATCCCAAGGTTTCTATTAAATAGGAACAGAGGACCATAAAAATAATCTTTGGTCACAAGTTTCATTGAGGAATGGCCATCAGGCCAGCAAGACTAATCTGCAGAGGATTGATTTCAAATCAAACCATTTTTTTAAATCCCATATCTCAGCTGTATAGCTTGAAACGTTTCTCCTTACGATGGTCATTAGGGCAATCCACTATTAGGTAAATAAATCTAATTTTGTAATATATAGACTATTTTTAAGAGTCTAAGACTGATGTTTTCCTAACACTTTATTTACATATTTGATCTGTAAGCATTAAACAGTTTTGTGTTTTTCATCATAAATCAAGTCAAGAGTCCTTTACTCTGATTTGTCAGTAAGCTAATGGTTTCACAGTGCTGACAGCATCTATTTACTCCAATGCCTTCTAATACCCTAGGTAACATTACTTTAGCTGAGGAACACCATAGCTCCAACCACCCTACCTGCTGGAATGCAGTGGAAAGCAGATACAAAATTAAGACTGGCTCCAAGTCTCACTCATCTCAATTCCTATGAGATATATGGACTCAAGACCTGTTTTCATTTGTTTCGAAAGAACTGTAGTGACATTCGCCATTTATTCACACAACAGGTATAGCTTGGATAGTTACTCCAGTGACTGCTTCTGCCTGCTGCCCTACCAATTATACTCCTAGAAAGAAAAGCTAAGGAAAAAGAGGCCAAATATCTGATGTAGTTATTCTGTAATGTTCTAGGTATTTTACAGGAGCAAGCAATCTATTGCAATGCGGGCATTTTATTAAATACTTTATCTATGGTATATGTATATTTGTATATTTATATATTTATAAAAAAAAAAAAAAGCTCTGACTTGCGATCATGACAGACAACAGTTAGATCTACCCCATAATGTTTGAAACTTTATGAGTAGTTTCAACAACAAAACAATGAATAAAAGGCTGTGAAAAAAGGAAGCAACTGTGTGGATTCTTGACAGAGACCCATATAATGGCTGATATTAACATGCACCTGTAGCAATAAATGAAAGCGGACAATTAAAAAACCCACACATGTATAATGCTTATGCCAAAGAAGACAAGGGCTCAATATCTATCTTTTAGGCGGGATAGTTTTTCACAGAACCTCATATTAAATTCTTCCTCTAGCTAAATCTCCAACTTGGCAAGTCAAAATAAGAGTGACAAGGACAGAGGCACAAGGGGTGGATGAGGAAAAGGAGGGAGGCAGTTTGGATGGCTGCTCTATGACTCTTCCACCATCTGAAGCAAGGAATTGATTGCTGCATCCTTGTTTCCTCGCTGGGCTTCCAGTACTGAACGAATTACTTCCCTGTCCATGGCAGGGAACATGTCCTGGATGGCTTTCAAGTCCTCTTCATTTGATAGGTGTTGAGGATTGACAGGTGGTGGTACTGCCATTGGTACCATGCCAGGATTGTAGGTTGTTGGTATTCCTGCAAACATTAAACACCACCATTAACAATTTAAAATATACTTATTCCAAGTAAGCGAAATGTCAAGACTTCAATAATGCTCATCAAGCTATCAAAAATAGGATTACAAAATCCCTGATGTACTTCCTGGTAAGACTAAAGGTCACAAGTTTGCAATTAATGATTATAACTCACTTGATTGATTTGTTTCATTAATAACTTTATATTTCATAAACTCGGTATGATAATGAATTAATAAATGTAAGCAAGGAATAAATCTACAATCGTAGTCATCAAGGGTTACAGATAAGAATGTTGATTTTTGCATCACTTAGGATAAGAAGAGAAGACTGATAGCCTTTTGTCTGTAAACTTGTCATATTGCATTCTGGGAGTTCATCTGATATTCTTATGAAAAAGACTTAAGTCTCTGTACACCATGGAATCAAGATCCAACTCAACACATGTACAAATAAGTTAAAGCAAGACTCCTCAATTTCTCTCCCTGAGAGTCATAAACCAGGCTAGTTTTCAGGGTATCCAAAATATGCAAATTAACCAGATTATTAGAGTAATGTATCAAATATACCCAAAAATATTTAGTGTGGATATCCACACTGAATATTGGGTATCCAAAAAAGACCCACTTGTAGCCTGTGAGGGTAACAAATGAAGAGCCCTGATCCTGAGCAGAAGAACTGTGTCATGGAGGAGGATCATTTCATGCCACACACCACCATCAACAAACACTTTCCAGAACTTGCACAGAGATGGTCTCCAGACAAAGCCACTAAAACTGGCTTCAGTTACTGGCAGGCAACCAAACCCTCGGCTACTATTGCAACAAAAGTAATTATTTACTTTATACAGGGAAATAAAAAAAATATTTTCCTAGAATAAACACTTCAGAGCTCTTGTTACAGAAACAGAAAATGCATGGAGCACATACGGCTTTTTTCAGAAGTCCATGCAAGGATTCATCACTCTGGTTACAGGGAGAGAGAAGATATAGAACGTAATGGATCCTTCCATAATGTCATATAGTCGAAGCATAGAATTAGTTTCAGCAAAGTATGAAATGTCCCAGGTCTTATAGCATGGGGCTAGGTAAAGGCCAATGATGTCAGCTTTACACATTCTGGTTTGGACACTCATGAAAGGTTATTGGTAAAGCACTATTGAAATTTTGCATGTAATGCAGCAGAAGATTAGACCAAAGAAAGCAAGTACAGGGCCTGGGGCTTTTCCCATTTACATCAATTACAATTGCTTCTAAAAGAGCATCTTGAGTATCTTATAACTTTATCAACAATTAGCATATTTAATGCCTTATTCATAGGGGAATAACTTTTAAACAAATGTGCACAGCGTATAAGCGCATATATAGCTGCAAGCAGACCACGCCTGTATTTTTTTAACCCATGCATATATAATATACATGCATTTTATAAAATATGCATATCTCTACCCAGAACATACGCGCAAATGCATGCACTGCATTAAAAGAACGTATATCAATGCACTGAAAGCACATACTTTTCCTACTTATTTTAAAAATATACGTATACATTTTACACATAAAAATAAAGTAGGACTAGTGTAAGTCGGGATCTACGCATGATAAGAGTGTATTTTAAAACATGTGCTCGGCAATGAAATTACCAGTTTTACCAATTACTGCACCAGTTCACCCAGTCCTTTTCCAGGTCAGAGACCCTCCTAGTTCTTCAACCCCCAGCTCACCCAGTCAGTGCTACATGATAAACATTTAATATCATTTACGCCAGGTAATTAGCAGGTGTAAACATTACATGACATAAAAAATCTTCGTGCAGATCTTTTACATGCATAACTATCGGTCCTGCCCTGGACCCCTAGATTGCCCCCTTTTTTACACAAGTATGCGTGCCCACAAAAGTGAAAATTCACGCACATTTTCAACACTTATAAAATATGGAATACATGAGTGGAGGCAACTTACACACATACGTTTACCCCATACTGTCTTATCCATATACTTGCCAAGTCTTGCCATTTCTGCTTCCTCTTTCCTTAGCTGTAAATCAGTGCATAAAACAATCTTTTCCCCTCTTTCATTGACCATCATAAGCACATTTTACAATGTTTTAGTAATTTGTACAGGGTTTGTACAACTATGTCATAGCAAATGAATTAAGCAAAGATGTTTACAATAAAAAATGGACTTTGTAGCCAATATCCCTCTGAAGCAGAAGCAGTGAAAGCAACAATTCATAATCTGAACAAAGGAGATCCATTTCTGGATAATCAGGAATTTGCTACTTTTATAATGTTTATAGAAATTTAAGTGATGGAAATGGTTTGGCATTTTTTTAATTTGTAAAAACAGTATATAAAATGAAAGGGGTAAGATAAATATAAAAAAAAAAAAAATAGGACCAAGGAATAAAGGAGACTATCTACAGTATTTAAAGATAGCTCTCATACACAAAACATAATAGATTTTTTTTTCATCCCAACTTGTCTCTTCAAACTTGTGCTTCCAACCCAGTTAGAACACAGTCCAATTTCATTCAGAGCTTAGGCACCATGGACATTCATTCATGAACCCCAAGGGTTTTTTCTCCTAAGGCCATACCCACCTTCCTCTGTAACACAGGTATTGTAGCAACTGCACTCAGACAGCCATAGACCAAAGCTCTTTTCAGTAAACAAGCATTCTGAATCCCACCTGCATGTGTCACTGCTGTGTGATGGCTGAGATTCCTTCCCTCCAGAGGCTGGGAACGCTGCCTCTGCAGATTCCCCAACTTCTGTCAATTCATAAGCAGAAGCTAGGCCCAGGAAGGAAATCCTCATCATCCGCAGGGCAGCTTTCTGGAATTTTACTGTGTAGCCAAATGATAGTACCCAACTTGGTAAACAATCTTTTTTTAGACCTAGGCATGTCAGCCTCCTTAGGTACAAGTCTCCAACTAGGTGGCCACTCAGCTTTCACATCCTTTATTTTGTATGTGAGAACTCACCTATAGGAATAAGAAATTCTGTGAAAATGAAAGCCACACTGAGAAAGCAAAGGGAACCTTAGGAAATGTAAGTAACTTTGTAATCTGCCTAGAACAGATGTTCTGGAAATCAGGCGAAATATAAATAGCTATAATAAATAAATACAAACAGACCAGCAACAACTAGGATACACTTTAAAAAGAAGGGAGCTGCAGTTTGCTGTAAACAAGGTCTATCAAAATGTGGATTATCAGGACTTATTCTATTAGGAAACTCTGCTCTGGATATTCCTGGCATACATAACAGTGAATGCAGATTAATTTCAAAGATAAACCTAACCATAGGATAAATGCTGAAATAATCTATAACAAGTGGTTGTGTGTCCAACTGTATCAGGTAACACTGGCTCTACAACCAAGTAGTATCACAACTAGTTTACAAGGGTCAAAACAAACCTAAAAATCCTACAACTCATTTTATGAACAGAAGGCATCATATATAACAATGTTACTTGAATGAAATGGCAATGGCATTCTATGTCTATGTCATGCGATGGAGAAGGTACAGAGAAGGGCAACCAAAATGATAAAGGGGATGGAACAGCTCCCCTATGAGGAAAGGCTGAAGAGGTTAGGGCTGTTCAGCTTGGAGAAGAGACGGCTGAGGGGGGATATGATAGAGGTCTTTAAGATCATGAGAGATCTTGAACGAGTAGATGTGACTCTGTTATTTACCCTTTCGAATAATAGAAGGACTAGGGGGCATTCCATGAAGTTAGCAAGTAGCACATTTAAGACTAATTGGAGAAAATTCTTTTTCACTCAATGCACAATAAAGCTCTGGAATTTGTTGCCAGAGGAGGTGGTTAGTGCAGTTAGTGTAGCTGGGTTCAAAAAAGATTTGGATAAGTTCTTGGAGGAGAAGTCCATTAATGGCTATTAATCAATTATACTTAGGGAATAGCCACTGCTATTAATTGCATCAGTAGCATGGGTTCTTCTTAGTGTTTGGGTAATTGCCAGGTTCTTGTAGCCTGGTTTTGGCCTCTGTTGGAAACAGGATGCTGGGCTTGATGGACCCTTGGTCTGACCCAGCATGGCAATTTCTTATGTTCTTATGTCCAAGACAGAGAGGATTTCCTCATCAAACTTTCTGTGGGCAGTTAACTCACCAATGGAAGCAGTTTTGTAGTGGAGCCCATAGAAGAAGGGGAGGAGGAGAGACCATGGTGCTGCTGAGGGGCCACCAGCACCTCAAAAGCATCAAGACAGAGTGGGGGACCCAGGCAGGCAAAGGAAGGTCAAGGAAATACTAGGGTGGCGATGCTTTGCTGATAAAGCAAGCGTTGCTTACCTGTAACAGGTGTTCTCACAGGACAGCAGGATGTTAGTCCTCACATATGGGTGACGCCAGTGGACGGAGCCCTGCTACGGAAAACTTTTCTGTCAGTTTCTATAAAGCTTTGACTGACACTGGCACACTGAGTGCACTGAGCATGCTCAGCCTGCAATTATCCCTGTGACCACAGGTGTCTCCCCTCAGTCTCGTCTTATAGCAAAAAGCACAAGCAAAACTAAAATAATAAAACTTATGTAGAGCCAACTCCGTGGGGTGGTAGGTGGGTTTCGTGAGGACTAACATCCTGCTGTCCTGTGAGAACACCTGTTACAGGTAAGCAACACTTGCTTTCTCACAGGACAAGCAGGATGGTAGTCCTCACATATGGATGAGTACCAAGCTGAGGATGTCCGAGAGTGCACCAAATGCACCTAAGACGTGCAAAAGGCGCAACGACGGGGGTGGAATTTGGTAAGGAGGGCATCCTGAAACCCTTAACGGGTTGGTGGAAGGATGTTGGGTAGTTAAACCGAAAAGAAGAGGAGCAGACAGACTGGCCAAACATGGAAGCATGCCGGCCAGACTTATCTAAGCGATAATGAGCTGCGAAGGTATGGAGAGAGCTCCAGGTCGCAGCCTTACAAACATGTACAAGTGGCACTGGCCAAAAGTGAGTTATTGAGGCTGGTACGGCCCTAACAGAGTGGTTATACACGGTGTTGTAATGAAAAGCTTGCTTGTTGGTAGGAAAAAGATACAGACCGTCAATTAGGAGGAATAGGTCTGTTTGCCCATTGGAACTCGCAGCTTGGCTTTTGCCAGAGAAGGAAAGAGTTAGGTGTAATTCCTATGGAGTGTAGTGCGGTCTAGAAGAATGCAAGTGTACTTTTACAGTCCAAGGAGTGGAAAACCCTCTCGCTCTGGTGAGAGAGAGGTGTTGGGAAAAAGTGGGCAGAGTATATTCTGAGTAAGGTGAGATGCTGCATCTACCTTAAGAAGGATATGAAGTTGAATACGTAAAACCACTCAGTCACGGAGGAACGGAGGGTCGGGTGAGTATGTAACAAGGTGTGGAACTCACTGACCCTGTTGACAGAAGTGATGACTAGGAGGGAAAGAATTTCCCATGCCAGACTGTTAAGTGAGAGGAATGGTAAGGCTCGAACGGGGAACGTATGAGTCTTGTAAGCACTAAATATAGACACCATTCCGTAACCAGTAAAAATAGAGGCGGCTTAATCAGTGGATAACCCATGGTAAGCTGACTCCGAAGGGGTTGAACCGTTAATCGGGTATCCCCACTCCCAAGTGGTATGCCAATTGGAACAGAGGCGTACCCATGTGGAGGATGTCTGGGGAGCACAATCCGAGGGAGTAAGAGAAAAGAGTGGTGTAGAAAAAAAGGGGGTAATAATATCTAGTGGGTAATCTCCCACTAGATATTAGACTGGAGACAAATGCAAGCACATTCAAAAAAGCCTTGAAGACTTGGTTGTTTGAGCAGGCTTATGTACAAATTGGCTAAATTTACAGTATAATTCCTTTGCCTATCCACTTACTTACGTATTTATGTTGGGATTATTTTATGATTATTTTAATTTGTTTTATTTCTAAGTATATTTTAACTACAAAATTAGTTTAAGACAATGTTTTCAAATTTGATATAGGTAAATGGTTTTATTGAGATGAATATTATTGTAACATGTATTTTATAGAGTGTTATCCCGTTCTTGGATAATGTTTAGTTTGGGCAATGTATATTAGGTGTCATTTTGGGCACCAATTTTAATTGTTTTAATGGTTTAAAGATTGTTTTATTTCCTACGTTTTATAAGAAACATGTAAACCGGCTTGAAGTAACTAACAAACGTTTTGGTATATAAAAAGGTAAAATAAATAAATAATACCCCTTTTTTATGCGACATGTGATAAGTCATGCCATTTTGAATGGTAAGATTTATGTGTAGAAGGTTTTTGAGACGCTATCAGTACCTGAGAACATCAGTTAGTCCATGATACGAGACTGACCTGTGAGAAGGCGAATTGGTTACTGGTGTGATAGATTGAGAAGTATGGGAAAGCACACTGGTCTCGGCCAGGACGTGGATCTGAGAAACAGTGAACCCCGTCCCAGTGCAGCATAATAAGGGTGCTGGCTATGAGAGGCATCGAAAGAGACACATATAAGAGGCCTTTGTTGCAGCAAAGGCGTCCATGGGAACGCATTGGAGACATGTGTAAGGAGTAGAATCTGTCCACCGTATGGTTCAATTCAGACGCAGAGGGCAAGGTCGGTTGACCTCAGCGCTAGAAGATTTCCCTTGCTACACATGTAGTCCGAGACCACCCGAGAGGATGGAAACCTACATGGAGAAGGTCTGCTAGTGCGTTCAGTAAGTGTTAGATAAGTGACCCAGGGATGCATGGAGTGAGCAAGGGCCAAGGGTAGAGCTGCGCAGCTTCCTAGCAGAGCAGCTAAGAGGTTGTGCGTGCTTGTGTGTTGAAAATACCACATTGTCACTATGCTGTCTGTCTGTATGTTGCAGAGGCAGTAGTGGAAGGTAAAAAGGCATAACTCATGGCTTGAAGCTCCGGGAAGTTGATGTGAAACTCTGCATGGACCGGAATAGACGCATATTGGGTTAAACAGCTGTCAGTTCGAACCCTGCAACCCTGAGCAAATGCGAGCATGATCAGGACCAGTGAATCTGCAATATGGATTAGGGACGAAAGCGATTGAACAGCTTAGGTCCACTGATAATTGAATTTCACTGAATCTTACTCATAACAAATTTGGACCTATGAGTAAAGTGCATGGTGAAAAAATGCCGTGGCCCAACAATGAAAGAATTGAGGGGCTGAGGTTATGGTGTATGCGCGCAGAGACATATAGGAATTTATCAGAATGTCTGCGCGGTTGTTGGACAGGAAGTTTGTTGTGACTGTGGTGTCCAGAAGTGTTCTATATGGGATTTATGGTAGTTAACAGCAATCCCAGGTAGTAGATTTATAGTGATTCATGAAGAAGATAGAGCTCCTTGCTTGGATAGACTTTTGTTATGCAGCAGCTGTCCATGCAAGGAAAAGCATGAATGTAGTTTTACTCCGTAGAGAAACAGCAGTCACTGCTAGTGATTTAATGACATACCCAAGTTGCCGAAGCTGGTGCAACCGGCAGAGCTTGGGATTGTAATATTGTTGACTCACCATGAAGCACATAGAAAGATTAGAGGAGAGAGGCAACTTACTTACTGCGGTATGGAAGCATGGTGACGAGGGATACCATTTTACCTGTGCCTTCTGAAGAAAGTTGATATTTTTGAGGTCCAGGATGGGCGGAGAGTAACTACTTTCTGTTGAAAGAAAGAATAGTGAAATTAAAACTCCCCTCCCCCCCCCTGTGCTTTGTAGCGTCCAGGGGACTGTACCCTGAACCTTGGTACAAAGAGGGGTGGCCGCTCTGATATCAGGCAAGTTGAGAGACCAGGAGGTGTCCAACTGGCGGGCTGATTTAATCTGGATATCATGTAATCTCTCACGGGAGCGTGAGCGATAAAAGTCTTACCCGCATTTCTGTGTGCTGTACAAGAAAATGTTGAGATCTGTTGCCAGATCTCGAGGTGGATTTGCAATCGAGGCAGTGTTTGCCCTCTTGTGTTTAGCAGATCAGCGAATGCATCTGGAATTTCGGTCCTTAATTAGGACCCAAAAGCCAGAGTATTAATCAGTACAGAGTCCCGTTGCTGAAAATGGGAGGATGTCCTGAAGCAATCCCAAATGATTGGTAGAGAGGTTCTCTTGGTATTGTGTCCGACATAGCTGACAATAGCGATATGTGACACTAATACGGTTCTTGGAAGACCAGACGACCTAGAACCTTTCGAACCATATGGCCTGATTTAGAGAACAGGTCTCAATGGGATTGTCGCTGAAGCGGGATTAGAGTACTTACCATCCATTGTGGATCGCAGAAGGACAAGCCAGTGAAGACTGATGGCTCAGTGGATTTCAGGAGTCATCGAGGGATAGCCTGAAGGATGTAAACGTCAGACTCAACTCTGTAACCTGGTATGGTAGCGCAGGTACAGAGGAGACAGGCTGAGCGTGTCTGGCGCTACCATAGTAATTTGTGGAGGTTCAGAACCCCACACCGGTGTCAGTGGGGAACTCCTCGGGTACAGGGGAGCCATTATGACTCATGAACCTGGCCCTCTTTGCAGCGGCTCAATGTATCATGATGCCAGTGCAGATTTCCTTGGAACTCGGTCCGGTCATTCTGGAGCACAGAGGACTGCCAGTACTGTGTGGAACAGTGGCGGTGGCAGAAGCGATCTTGCTCGGCCCGGGCATTCTCCAGCACAGAGTAGGATAGCACCGATGTGCTGGATGGCGTCAGTGGCGGACGGTCACCATGCCGGTGACAATGAGTGCTATGGTGCTTGGCCCGGTCTTTCCCCAGCGCCAAGGTGGATGCCCTCGCTGTCTTGGTGGCGAATGGTGATGGACTATCAGCCTGCCTGCACTGCTCCTGGCACTATGTAGTGTCGTAGGCAGATACGGGGCTTTAGTAAAGAACCCAAAGCATGGAGCACTGTGTTTAGGCAAGAGCACTGCGTGTAGGTGCTATGTCCGTATTGATGATTTATCGATGGCGGCATAGAGCAGCCTCAAGGGTATCGTCAAAAATATATATGAAAAAAATGTTGATGGCCCGGGCAGAGCAACGATAACAGTGACAGAGGCATGGATGGCATCGACGTAGGTATCGATGGAAACGACGTGGCATCGAAGAAACGAATAGACATCGATGGCATCAGGAAATCGATGATGGAATCGATGGCCGCATCGATAGGAACGACGAGGACACCGATGGAAACGATGTGGGCGTTGCCGGCATGGAGATGAGCGCAGATGGCACCGACTCGGGCATCGATGGCACCAACAACACCAAGGTGTGCATCGATGGCATCTGCCCGGGCATCGACGACACAGATGGAAAAATCAGTGCCATGGATGAAAACATTGATGGCACCAAAAGAATCGATGCGGGGATCGATGGCATCGACAGACCGCGGGGAGGAGGGGTGTCGAAAAAGAAGGACGGCCTGGAGGGGGGCACAGATGACTGCACGAAGGTACCGAGGTATGAATTCGACAGAGGCCCTGGCGGCAACGGTAACCGTGAAGTCCCTATCCCACTAGCGCTAATAAGCAGGCAGAGGCTCACAGAAGGACACTCGCAGGCTATGTGGGGCTAACTGTGAAAACAGGGAGAGGGAAGGCCGCAATTTGGTTGGTAGGCTGGGGAAACCGTAGTGAGGTGACAGGAACCGACCAAAAAACAGGGCATAGTACTCATCGAGCATCGATTAAATGTACGCGAAGCGAGACCCGCACAGGGAAAAAGCGTTTGTGAAGTAAAAGTTTAAGTGTTTCCGTGAGGAAAAATTGTGAGAATTTCTCTCAGAGCTCCTAACCGCTATGCTTACTGCAAAGCGGAAAAAAGAAGACTGAGGGGAGACACCTGTGGTCACAGGGATAATTGTAGGCTGAGCATGCTCAGTGCACTCAGTGTGCCAGCATCAGTCAAAGCTTTATAGAAACTATGACAGAAAAGTTTTCCATAGCAGGGCTCCGTCCACTGACATCACCCATATGTGAGAACTACCATCCTGCTTGTCCTGTGAGAAACACAGATTTCATTTTTTGAACTAGAGACTGTTTTATTAGTTATAACCAAATCAAATATGTCTTAACTATATCATTACATACAATCAAAAATGGGTATGTCCATCGTACACGCCTTAAAGCTCAATCTTCTTACCAGAAGAAGAAGATTAAAAAAAGGCTGCACCTGGCAGCACAGGGCAGAAACTTGTCCTTGTATTCCTGGAGAGTAAGGAGATCTGCTGATCCAGTAGGAGCAACTTACAAGACTGAACAACATTAAAAGATAAATCCCCCTGATGCAGGAGATCTGAAACGGCAGCTTGTTTCTCTCATGTTGGCTGATCAAGTATACCTTGGGAATGAATTGTCAATGTTATGATAAATATTGAACAATTTAAGAATTGCAATCAAAAAAATGATCTAAAAATCTTTTCTGTTTATCGGCACCCCAGATGGGCTGACTGTGAATGACTGAGAAGTCCAGGGAACCTCTTATTAACAAGGGTCTTACACGAATACCCAGCTTGCCGACATCCATTAGCAGTTTCTCTTAAGCACGCCTAGGAACCTCTTTCCAAAGAATCCTCTAGTGCAAGCAGAATGTTTTAACAAAAGAGAAAACAGGAAAAGGAAAACCACAGAGAACATACTGAAATGCAAATTTTACTTTTAAAGCTATCTAAAGGCACACCCTAAGGCTCTTGCCAACACAGATGCTTCGATTGTGTGCTGGCTGAGAGACAGAAGTAGCCTCGTAACAGGTGTCTATGTAGAGGTGATGGACGGATTATTGATCTGCTTTCACTGCAAAATTAAGGTATGATGAAGCATAAATACCATGATGACAGTGAGAAACAAAATGCAGAGGTATGTCAGCAGCTAATGGAAAGCAAGAAGCTGTGGAAGACACAGTGGCACAATGCAATTGAATAATTAAGCAAAGGAGGGCAAAGTGGAGCAAAGACATTCAATGCAACCACACATAGTACAGTACAGTTTGCTTTTCCAATAGTCTTTTGTTCAGTCAAGTGCCTTAGATGTGAATTATTCTGTTTATAATCAATAGCTGAAGACTAATAAAGTAAGATAAGGCTGACAAATAATTGCTTGTTTTGAACAAGCTCACAAAAGGTTTTATTTATTTAAACAACTTGTGGAAATACAACCACCTCAAGAAAGAAAATGGTTGGAAAAACATTCTGCAGTTTATACCAGATGGTTCCAAAGAATCTTCTCCAGATCTATTTCTAACTCAATGTCCTAAGTATTCTGTTATTTGAAAGTCCCTCATTTCTTTTCAGCAAAGACCAAGAATGCTCTGACAGTGAGAAGTGAGAGCCAAAAGACAGAGGAAGAATATCCTAGTGCACACACTGCTTTTCAAATATAAATTGCACCAGGTTCATTCAATGGACTGCAATTCACAATCACATTTCATTAGCCAGTGTCACCAAGTTTTACAAAAATGACCATGGATCTAGTGCACTAAGCTGGAGAGCGTTCCCAAAACAATCTGTGAGACTAAGGGCCCACATGACGGAGTAAAATCATCTCTTGTGCTACCCTGGGAAGATGCTTTAACAGCACATTGGAAGGGGAGTACCCCCAAGCTCTACCAAAGTATAGTAAGACCTAGAGCAGCACCTGCTATCAGCTGCAGGAGTGCTGATGGCTTGCAGGCTCACCTCCAGCAACTGCTGCACTAATCTGCTCGCATTTGCAAATGTCTCTCCTGCAGACAGTTAGGTGAATGCTATTTACAGAGTTTTAGGCTCAGATCTTGGGATATCCAGAATGAATATTCATGAGCTATATTTGCATACATTTGCCCTAAAAATCAGGATAACTAGCATGGTCCAGTGACACCTTGAGAGAAGAGGAATGATAAGGAAGCAAGAAGAAAAAAGTATATAATAATTTAAGGATAAACTTTAGTTAACTTTTGCTCAAGTACCGAACATCTCATTTTAAAAAGACAATGCAAGCTAAGCTACTGCAGTGTGAAAAATGCCTTGCACCTTAATTCTGTTTTTATACATGTCTTAAATTCAGGAATATCAGGACTAGGTTCATTTCTTTTCTTCAAACTAGATGATGATTGGAGCATGAGTTCATGTTATTCTCGGGTTAACTAAGCTCAGTCACACAGGGGAGTTTTATTGGCTGACTCCACAGTGTCAAATTAGAGGTAGTAAAACAAAGTTCTGATGTCAACACTAGTATTCAAAGTGATCACAAAAGAAAAGAAATCCATACCTATTCCTCTGAGTGAGCAGAGGAATAGATATCACTGGAAAATCATTCATCATGGATTAACGAGTGAAACTGTGCATGTAACAGTATAACTTTCTGATGAACACAGTACAACTAAAGTGTAAAAATACTTGACCACTTCTGTTGGCACTTGACTAAACATTTTATGCAATGTGGCTTTGATATATTGAGAGGGCAATTTTCAAAGGAACATGTAAATGTAACAATTTTAGACTCTTTACACAAGTTAAGTGCACTTAACGTGGGTAAATAGGATTCTGAAAATTGCTATGATAGTATGTCACATTTACATTTTCCTTTAAAAATTGCACTCTAAGTATCCCCGATGATGAGCAAGCTGAAGATGTCACAATACCCACATGTTTAGGAGCACTGGAAAGGTGAATGATTGGGTTATTGGCAGTTATCTGGTAAACAGCCATTCATGCTGGAATGTGCAAAATTGGAAGAGCCTGTTAAACCTGTCAGCCAGATATCAGAGGGATTGTACCAGCAACATTCTAGAATAAATATCTCAAAGCAGGAAATGTCATGAGAATTAAAACTCACCTGCTACTCAGACGTCACTTAGATGAAATTATAATGTCAAAATCTATCATTGCCCAAAGACTTTTCAAAAAATAGCTGGCAAGGGAAAATACACTTACTATTAAAGACATTTCAATTCCTGCTTTATAAGGAAACATGGGGGGAAAAGGTTAACAATCACTTTCCTCTGCTGGAAAACCCATTAGATCATGTGGATGTAATCTCAAATCAAGATTACACATTGAATTACGGTAGAATAAAACAAGACTTGTAACTTGTGATGTATCCTTTAGTAAGGTAATGTCATCAGGTAATAAAGCTGCCATTCTTTGATAATCCCTGATACACTGGAAAACACCATATCCTAGGCTCCCCTTTTTAGTTTTCTCTGTATAATAAAAGTGTGCAAAAAAGCAATCTTCAATAGAATCCTGAGCAAATCTGAGTTAAACATCATGCAGTAAACACATACATAATCCCAGGTTGAGAGTAGTTATTTATCCCCCCCGAAGGGCTTATTAATAGTGATGTCTCACAGCAGATGCTGATGCAAATAGGTTTCCAAAAAAAAAAGGGGAGGAAAAGTGTTTACCTGTAACAAGTGTTATCTGAAGAAAGCAGTTCATCGATCATACAAGTGGATCATATGATCACGTGGCACTCAAAATTAATTTTTCCAGAGATCCGCACCTTATACAACGGAGACAATAAATCCCAGGGAGAAAGGGGTTCTTTTAGCTGATGAATTATCTTCAGAGAACACCTATTACAGGTAAGCAGGTTTACTTTCTCTGAAGACAAGTAGATTTACCACTTATACAAGAAGAACTCCCTATCTAAAAAGTCTTTATCAAAAATGGGGAAAACTACAACAATTGCCAACAGGCAAAAAAACCACCTTTTTTTTAAGGAGACTTTTTTTTGTTTTATTTCACCTGCTCCCCCCCCCCCAGGACTGTAGATCCCATTTACCATATCCTTATCTAGGGACAACCAGTGGGAGTTCTAGATGGCACAAAATTGACCTTCCCTACCATATAGGTCCACTCTGTGAGAAGGGGCCTATTTTCACACCTTGGCTGTTTCACCAACACAAGAGATCAGAGCCTGTTCCTGCCCTGCTTGTTCAGGTAGAACATGACTACCTGATTGTCTATTTAGACTAGAAAAAGTTTATCTGTTACCTGATTTCTGAAAGCTTTTAGAGTGTTCGGTACCACCCTTAATTTCAGGGGGTGCGTGTGTGTGATTATTTTTCCTGGAGCACTCAGACGCTCTGGGTGTGAAGTCCCTTTAAGCGGCCTCCCCAGCCCAAGTTGGGTGCATCTGGGTTAGAACAATTTGATGAGGGAAAACCTGGAAGGGTAAACTCTGTTAATATGGAATAGAACCAGCACCAGGTCAATGAGTCTTTCAGCTCCACCACACTGTCACCACACTTTCAGCTCTGGCACACTGTTAAAAGTCAACAAATAGCAGTTATCCCTCCTTTATTATTTTTTCTCATACATATAGATTAATTTAAGAGTACAGTATTCTCATATATGGATATCCTATTATTCATATAAATGGAATTTCCAATCCACAATCCAAATAGCGTATATTATTTGAATCATGTAACCGAAACTTTATTGGCACCTACTAGCTAATTTATAATCCTAACCAAACTTATTTATGTGCCTATATGTAAACCGTTGTGATGGTATACTACTAAACGACGGTATAGAAAAGTTTTTAAATAAATAAATAAATAAAAAATGTCAAGAGATTAATTGAATAAACAACCATGCAATTCTGAAAACCCTGCATGGCTCGATTCTACTCAGATTTCCGGTCTACTGGGCCTGCCTCATATGGGGGTATGCTATAGGAGTCACTTGCACTGTGAAGGCCAGTAAGTCCAACAGTCTCAATATAGACCAAGCTGATGCCTGCTGATGTTGCATTATCTGACCCACTGTAGCCACAGTATTGTTGGTTCTGCTTGTAGGAAAACTGGCTATTTCTTGAACTGCATCTAGCAGAGTCTGGAAGAATACCAATTGAGGTGATAGGCACAGATTGCACTTGGGGTAGTTGATGACAAATCCTAGGGACTGCAACAACCAAATAGCAATGTACATTGATTTGTATGCCCCTGACTGACAAATGCTCTTGATCACCCAACCATTTACATAAGGAAACACATGAATTCCCAGTCTGCATAGATAAACCACGACAGCCAGACATTTGGCAATAACCACAAATCTGATACAAAGTCAAAAGACAATCGAGGTAATTTTCAAAATGTTTTATGTGCATAAATGGACTTCTGAAAATTGCTTTTATGCGCATAAATCCTTTGAAAATTAATTCAAATATGTAGTACTGGTGATGAAGTGCCTCTGTTACAAATCTGAGATACCGCTTGAGGCTTGGGTGTATTTATATGTGGTTATAGGCTTCTTTAAGATCCAGTGAAGATAAGCACTTTCCTTTGTTCAAAGTGGAAGACTGGTGGCCAAGGTTATCATCTTGACCTTTTCCTTTTTGAGGAATCTGTTCAAGGCCCTTAGATCTAGGTCTGCATTCTTCAATCTTTTTGGGTATCAGGAAAAAAAAATGCACTCTCTCCTGTAGCAGGACAGGTTCAACCACATTAGTCAGTAAGAGGAAGGAAACTTCTGAACTATGTCCTGTTTTTGTGAAATGGGTGAAAAGGAGGGATCATTAATAGGATATAATCTTTAGCTGTATTTATTACTCAAAGGAACAAGCTGTCTAAGGTTAAAAAATAGGCCAATGGATTGCATAAAAGCCTCAACCTCTCCTCTATCAGGAGACCTTCAGCAACCAAGACTGGAACACTAGCTATCTCCCCTGGATACAGTGAAAACCTGAACCTGGTGAAAGGGTCCTTGGCAGCATGTCTTCTGTAGAAAAAAGTACATTATGAAACCATTCTGGTATTTTCAAGGTGCCAAGGTTGGCCCAGATGCAGCAATGGAGACAGTCTAAAGAATGAAAAGGTGGTCCTTAATGACATCCAATACCTATAAAGAGACTGTCCCAATTGCATGGCACATTAGTATATTTTTCCTACATGTCATCATTAAGACTTGAAGCTCACAGTCATTACTGGGTATATGCATTTATTTTAAACAAATTTGAAAAATGCAATGAATAAGGGGCAATTTGTTTCATTTGGGGGGGGGGGAACAAAGTTAAATGAGAGGACCCCTGAATTAAACAAATCTTATTTGTTTAAAACTACTGGTCAGCCCTAGGCCTTGCCTAGGACAGAAGCAGAGACTCAAAGCAGGGGCTGCAGCCTATGCCCGAGTGTAACACTAGCTGAAGTCAGGGCCTTGGCTGAGACCCAAGCAAAGGCCCAGAACCCCCCGAAGCACAGCCTGACTGGGTCCTGATGCCTGGGCCTTGTTGGCTTAAGCCAGGCCTGACACCATAGTCCAGCCTGAAGGCTGGGTCCCAATACCCGGGCCTTTGCTTAGGCCAGAACCTGGGCCCAGGCCCATAGGCCGGGTCCCAACACCTGGGTCTCATACACCTGGGCTCAGGCTCGAAGCTGCAGCCTGACCCAGAGGCTGGGTTCCGGTGCAAGGGCCTTAGCCTAGGCCCAAGTCCAACACTAAGGCCCGGCCACCTGATTCTGCTGCCGGGGCCTCGGCTGGATCCAGTCCCAACATCTGGGTGTCAGTCTAGGCCACAGTCCAAGCTCAAGCCCAACACCACAACCTAGCCTGGAGTCTGGCATTCGATGCCAGGGCTTGGCCTGGAGAGTGGGTCACAACACCTGGGCCTTGACCTATTGTCAAGTCCAAGTCTCAGAGGTCCTTTTCTTAGGTCTTGTCTTCTTTCTTCTAATGATGCCATCTGCTGAGGTTGCATGGAATAAATTTGCCATACAGCGAAATGGCTCTCTCTGCTGAGGAGGATGCCACGGAGTTAATTTACTTTAGCACAACCAGAGCAGATGGCATCATTAAAAGAAAGAAGAGAGAAGATTTAAGACGACGATGACCTCTGGGGCCTGGGCCTGACCCTAGGCTGCAGGCCAGGCCCCCGTGTCGGGCCTGGGCCACGGCCTAGGCCCAGTTCCAGGCATTGGGACCCGGCCTTTACGTCAGCCCCCGGCATCAGGCCTGGATCCGGCCAAGGCCACGGCATCAGGACCCAAGTATGAGCCGAGGTCCTAGCATCAAAACCTAGCCTCCAGGCCTAGCCACAGCATTGGGCCCTGGCCTAGGCATTAGGAACCAACCTCTGGGCCGGACCCTGGCTTTGGGGCTGGGCTCCAGCCTAGGCCAATGCCTTCATCCTGTTTAGTCTCTGCTGTCGAGACCAGGCCTTCTAGCCTCGGCCTTGCATAAAGCCCAGGCCAAGGCTGTGATGACTTGCTGAGGCTTTGGGCTGGACCTAGACCTCACCAGTGGATCCTCACCAGATTGGGCAAGTGGGGGCTGGAGAATCCTGGCCCAGCATTTTTCCGGATGGGAGGGATGGGTGGTGGGGTCAGAGGTGCCTGTATCCTTTTTCTTTAGGGGGGGGGTTAAATGAAAGAAATTATTTAAACATTAAACAAATCAATTTTCTTGGGGAAATAACCTCCCAAAAAAAAAAAAAATTTTACACCCCTGCCTATCCCTAGTCATGACAGTCTGTGAATATCAATGGGCGCTGCAGACGATCTTGATGCCATCTCAAAAACATTGCAGGTTGATCTATTTATTTTTCACATTCTTGGCCTTTCTTCATAAGAGTATGAATTTCATTTTCTCTATATTGTTGAAAGTAATTAATTTTACAGCATTTTTCAAAATGGTTTACAAACATCCAAAACATGCAGAGTTGGTAAGAAGCTTCATAGTATTCACATTACATTCTAATCATTGCACCTCTCAATAAAGGTTCAACAACCACTCTATGATATAAAGGTTGGGGCTCGCTGAGTTCTATTTCTGCCTGGAAACAATACTACTGCTCTGCCTTTCCTCCCTACCACCACCACATTCTCTTATGCAGATCCTGAAAAATGAGGACAGAAGCTGCCACCAACTCTTATGGGGCACTGATTTTCAAGAAACTAAGGAAAGGTGCAGCGGGCGCTCCCATAACTACTAAATTGAAAGAGACTGACTTAGCCATCCTTTCAACAAAACCTAGGAAGGAAGGTCCTCAGGTGGAGAATGCATTTTCTCCTGTTGCAAATTCTGAAGAAGCCACAGAGCCTACAGGAAATAGGTTCCACTGGGATGGCAAAAAGGAAACAGCATCAGTGGAGCTTCCATAGTGCAGGAAGTCTCTCATATGCACAATAAATACTTTCAGTTTTTACCAATAGTTCTAGAAAAATCATTCTGCTCGATGACATGTATAGTCACCCATGTGACTGGTAAAAAATGACAATGAATTGGTTAGTCTATTACATGCCACCCGCCTCATCATTTTTGCTACACCGTGTGAATGAGCCACCTGCTCATCTCCAGAAAAACATGATGTCAACACCAAGACCAACTGAGGGCTTGTTCACAAATTTTTCAATTCTCAGGAAGTCAACATACAGCAGAGAGATTTTGAGGAGCAGATGAAGGATAAACAAAGGATGGCCTATTAAGTTTTCCAGACAGGATACAGGCTTGGCACATATATTACCAAAACGAATGAAACAAATGAAGCAAAGAATGCACATCCCTAATAAAGGTCACAATTTCAATCACTAGTGCTTTTTCATAAAATATTTTGGATTCCAAAATTGAAAATAATACTAGCAAGAATAATTTTTAAATATTTAAATGGTCAGACTGGCTCTGTGGTTCTGTGTGTTGACACACAGGGATCCAGCTTCCCCATCCAATGGAGACATTCAGGCCCGCATGCACCAAGTTGGTGGTGCTTTTAGTCCAGGGCTAGCTGCTGCTATGAGGGCAGTTTCAACAAGCAGGACTAAAGGGTATAACTCATAGGAAGCAGTCCTCCAACCATAAGGCCAGTGAAGATCCTCATAGTTACCCAGATGTGCCATCTGGGGAGGCCTTAAGATGGAAGGGGAAACTGTAAAATAATTCAGTGCTATTTAAAATGCTTAAAATATCTTTTTTTTAAATTTTGCTTTTCATTTCTGAGGAGAAGTCAAGAATTTGAGGGTTTTGAAACTGCCTCCCACTAAGTCACTTTTTCCATTATAAATATAAGTAAATGTGGGTTGCTGTGTTGTCTTCTGGATCCCAAACAGGTAGCACACTGGTACAAGCAAAGTAGAGAAACCTTCTTTGTGAACAGTGAATTAAGAATTCTAATTCAACAGGTTAAGAAAAAGAAATTGAAGGAAGCCAGTGCAATGGGCTACAGAAAACATCATACAATATGGTTTGGCAAACAGAACCTCAACTCCTAACCAGAAGTACTATAATTCTTGTTCTGCAGTCAGTTACCCGTTCTGTTCACCTGTACCCACTCACAGCTTCGCATTCTGGCTGACAGCCATGCTGATCTACAACTGCTGGAAATAGAAGGCATC
Source organism: Rhinatrema bivittatum (assembly GCF_901001135.1). NCBI lineage: Eukaryota > Metazoa > Chordata > Amphibia > Gymnophiona > Rhinatrematidae > Rhinatrema > Rhinatrema bivittatum. Next base: position 39,458,296 of record NC_042631.1, on the reverse strand, counting down.
TGCTTCACAAACAAAAGCAGCAGCTCTCCTTTTACATCTAATATCAACTTGCCCACTTCTTCTATTTCTCCCACTGGACATTTAGGTCTCCCTTTACCCCAGACATGCTTCATTTCCTGGGCCAGCCTAATAGTTCAGTGGTAATACTGTGGACTGTCATGCAGATGATCTAGATTTGATTCTAGAACTCACCTCCTTGGACCGTGTTCAGGACAGAATCATGATGGCGACATTCCTTTCATCTCCAGAAAGGGGGAAGAGGGCAAAAATTTGGTAGTCAGACTAAAGGTGTATATAGGCTGGGCTCCGGAGGAAGGTTAAGGACTGTTGCTATGAACATGTGAGACAGAAGGGGAGTAGACCAAAAAATGGGCCATGACATACAATGACAGCCTTGAATACATACAGGGCCACTGTAGCATGGGATCTTCTTAGTGTTTGGGTAATTGCCAGGTTCTTGTGGTCTGGTTTGGCCTCTGTTGGAAACAGGATGCTGGGCTTGATGGACCCTTGGTCTGACCCAGCACGGCAATTTCTTATGTTCTTATGAAGAGTCACTGCTGTGAATGAAGGTCTAGCACATAGTGTGCTGAAATGTGGCCCACATCAGGCTATGATGTGAAAGCACATTAGGAACTAGCACATTTAAAAGATTAAGAAGTGAAGACACTGACTGGAAAAATGATCCTCCTTACATCGCAGCCTGCATTATGTCAAACATCTCTAAAGATTAGTTTTATTGGGACAGTATCTGCTAGTCTTTTATACAATTTAAATGCAAAAAGAAACCTTTAGAAAACAGATTGATTGCAAGAATGCAACCAATATAAAATACAAGCATTTTATAAAGTTGTTCTAGTATAAGTCACTTATGTGTGAGCCCAAATCAAATGATAGTCTTGACAAAAATGTTGCCTTAAACCAGAGTATTTACTGTGTATAATAATTGGCTAATTCTAGGGTGTATGTATATTAATTTATTCATTATTTATTTTATTTTATTTATTTGAGGTTCTTTATATACCGACATTCGTTTAGTAACATCATGTCGGTGTACATTCAACAAAACTTTAGCAGCAACACTGGAACAGATAGAAAATAGCGGCAGTGCTTTACAATTAATATTCAACTTAGAAAGGATATTAGGAGATTATAACAAGGAAAAATTGGATCAGGGAATGCAAACAGGGAAGGGGAGGGAGAGGGAAAATAAAAGGAAGAATTAAGAAGAATATATTAACGTTAATACATATGATAAATACATTAAATAAATTAGTTATAATAGATTACTAGGCATCAACTTTATAGAGATATTAGAGAGGAGTACTTTATGTAACTCGAAGGATAATGCATAATTACAAATTTACATAAGTTTGGTCTCAGGGAGAAGCAAGGGGGGAGTAGCTGGAAGTGAAGGTGGTTGCTTTATGTGAAGGCTTTTAAGAATAACCATGTTTTAAGTTTCTGCTTGAATTTTTTTGGGCATAGTTCCTGACGAAGGTCAGGTGGCAAACTGTTCCAGCAGGAGGGGCCAGCTAAGGCAAAGGCACGTTTTCTGGTTGTGTCGAGTCTGGTAGTTTTGTGAGGGGGTAATTGGAGTGTAGCTGCGTGTTGCGGTCTGGGGGTTCTGGAGTGTTTGCGGAACTGTATGGCGTTATTGAGCCAGTTCATGTTCTCAGTGTATAGGGTCTTATGTATTAGAGATAGGACTTTGAAGGTGATTCTTTGAGCAACTGGTAGCCAATGCAATTCTTTAAGTATGGGAGTGATATGATCTGACCTTCTTGTATTGGTGAGGATACGGGCCGCAGCATTTTGTAACATTTGCAGCGGTAGGATGGTGGAATTGGGGAGGCCTAACAGGAGGGCGTTACAGTAGTCGAGTTTAGCAAATAGAAGGGATTGCAGCACTGTGCGGAAATCACATTGGTATAGGAGGGATTTAAGTTTCTTAAGGGTATGCAGTTTGAAGTATCCATCTTTTATAGTATTATTGATGTGTTTTTTAAAATTAAGATGGCTGTCAATAGTGACGCCTAGGTTTTTGACATGTTCAGTAGAGATGGCTAAAGGGAGAGGTGAGAGTGTGGAGGATTCATTGTTGTTGCCTTTGTTGGGGGAGATTATCATGAGTTCGGTTTTGTCAGGATTGATGGCTAAGCTGATGCTGGTGAGGAGTGCGCTTATATCTGATAGGGCAGTTTCCCATTTTTTGAGGGCATTGGTCAGGGAGTCAGTAATTGGGATGACAATTTGTACATCATCAGCATAGATGAAGTACAAGAGCCCAAGTTCAGAAAGGAGGTGACAGAGGGGGAGGATGTATATATTAAAAAGGGTAGAAGATAGGGCAGAACCCTGGGGTACTCCATGGTTTATGTTGTATAGTTGAGATTCTTTGTCCCCGAAGAAGACTTTGTATTGTCTATCTTGAAGGTAGGATTCAAACCAGCGCAGTGGGGTGTTAGCTATACCTATTTCACTGAGACGGGAAATGAGGAACTGCCATAGACAGACTGTTCTGTGCACTATGGACTGTTCTGTGCACTATGGACAGCAATATTATGTAAGATTGCAATCATATTCTAATTATTGTCCATGCTCCAGTTAGCACTTTAAAATATAATCCCTTTGGCAAGAAGAGGATCATTTTGTTTAATAGTGATGTCATCAATAAAATACATACTTCACTTCAAAATACGCTCCTAGAACAGCATCAAAACTTGATCCATAAAATATTTTCATTCTTTGTACTGACTTCTTTTCAAATTTAAGTATGTCCTAGACAAGCATGAAAGGTTTTCAGTCCACTGGAATAAGACACAACGATATAATTGATAACATCACTGTTGAACAAAATGGCATTTTCCGTGGGGGGGTTTTTTTTTTTTTGGCCTGGTAGTTTCTCCTTTCTCTTCCAGATGAATCACAGAATCAATGCTGAGATCCAGGCACAGTCCTGAGGTTGGAAGCCATGTGCCATTTGGAACCCTCTATAATAGGTTCTAAATTTGGCTACTAAGTGTCACTCTTAACAAGGACCATTAATGGGGGCCATTAAGGGGCAGTGAATCCTCCCTTCACACATCCTCAGCCCTAGCTGACCCATGTGTGGAAGACCTGGTTTGGAAATCATACTGGAGACACATGGTCATTGACACTGGCTGTTCCCTCACATATTCAAGTGTTACACAAGCTCCTGAAAGACAGAAAACTATTTAAAATTGATTTCATGCTTTTGTAGCTATTTCCTTTTACAGTGTATATGGTAACAGCCTAAGTAGGTGGCAGTTCTTTCAGGTTTCATGTTCAGGGTATTGTGACATCCCAGCATAATGCCCTGCATATAAAAAGAAAGCAGCCAGTGCGGATTCGTGCAAAGACTTCGAATACCAGGAGTGAGAAAAAGTCGCTATAAAACACTTACCCAGAGCAAAGTACTCCAGCCCTGAGAAGGAGGAAGAGGAAGACAGGGAAAAGAGAGAACATTAATCTCTTGCCTATTGGAACACAGTCCTGGACACCTCCCCCTAGAATCACCTGGGACAGCAGAAAGAGCTTCCAAACAATTATTAGCTCCAAACCCTAGCTCAGCAGCTCTAACCTCAGAATCACCACTGCCCCCATGCTCTACTATAGATCAGCAAACTCAGAAAAAAGGCAGCTCCAGGGTCGTTGCTAGCAAAGGGCCTGCAGATGCTCGCCAGTTCTTACATATAGGCCGATACAGTACAGTGTGCTCCGGCGGAGTGCACTGTTAACCCGTGACTGGACGCACGTTTTCGACAAGCTAGCGTTACCCCTTATTCAGTAAGGGGTCGAAAACGCGCGCCCAACCCCCCCGAACCTAATAGCGCCCGCAACATGCAAATGCATGTTGATGGCCCTATTAGGTATTCGTGCGCGATTCAGTAAGTAAAATGTGCAGCCAAGCCGCACATTTTACTTTCAGAAATTAGCGCCTACCCAAAGGTAGGCGCTAATTTCTCCAGGCACCGGGAAAGTGCACAGAAAAGCAGTATAGCCTAGTGGTTAGAGCAGTGGACTACGAACCAGGAGACCAGGGTTCGAGTCCTGCTGTCACTCCTTGTGACCTTGGGCAAGTCACTTTACCCACCATTGCCTCAGGTACAAAAACTAAGATTGTAAGCCCTCTGGGGATAGAGAAATACCTACAGTACATGAATGTAAACCAATGTGATATCTCAATTGAGATCGAATGTCGGTATATAAAAATAAATAAATAAATAATATCATGGCGATATTAAGTTGGAGGTCCCGAAAATTACAAAAAGTTTTTAAAAAATTTTAAGTTGGCCCACGGGTTGAAAACCGGACGCTCAATTTTGCCAGCGTCCGGTTTCCAAACCTGTGGCTGTCAGTGGGTTTGAGAACCGACGCCAGCAAAATTGAACGTCGGCTGTCAAACCCGCTGACAGCCACCGCTCCTGTCCAAAAAGAGGCGCTAGGGACACGCTAGTGTCCCTAGCGCCTCTTTTTACCGCCGACCCTAATTTGAATACTGAATCACACGCACAGGAGAGTGGCCTGCCCGCTCTCCCGCGGACTTTACTGTATCGGCCCAATAATTAGCAAACCAGACATACATATGCAGATATCTACATCTATTGCATACAAATACGCCACTTATGCATTAGTAAAAAAATTGCCTTGTCTAATCAAAAGAATGTGATGGCTGGAGTGTCCCAGCTTCTCCCTACATTTCTGCACTAGGGAAGAGCAGAGTAATCAAACAGGATCCCCCTGTTGCAGGCATGGCAGACGGCTGAGAGAGATTTGAGGGAGTACCAAAGTACTTACCTGCAGCAAGCATGCCTGAGTTCTCCGATGGATCCATACCTGGGTAACCCTGTGTGGGGCACCCATGACTGGGATATATATGTGGGGAAATCTCAGGCAGAACCAACAGCTGTATAAAACAATGCTTCACACCCCAGTCCTTGGGGCACACCTAGCCAGTCAGATTTTCAGGAAATCCACAATGAATATGCATGAGATAGATTTGCATACTATGGAGGCAGTGCACGCAAATCTCTCATATGCATATTCATTGTGGATATCCTGAAAACCTAACTGGCTAGGTGTACCCCAAGGACTGGGTTGAGAACTACTGGTATAAAGTATAATTTCAAAGAAAACTCTGCCTACCCTGCACAGTGTCGTTTTTCCCAAAGTCTCTACAGCAAGAAGGAAGACCTGCCCTGCATTCACTAAATATATTTATTTTACGTTATTTTCTAAACTCTTTTAAGATGCTCCTCTGCAATTCCCCAGAGACTCACAAATTACCTCACATTGAAAGCTATCTGTTTGGACCATGTTGTGTATGGGATATCACTTATGACATCACAGACAATGCACTCCTTGAGCAAGAATGTCACACTGTTTTCAAAGGGTAAAGGAAATTACAGGAGGCAAACAGAGGAGAACCAGTTTCTACCTAAGACTAGAACATTGTGGATGATAAACAGTATTAAAATTGTAACTATGGAACCAACTAAACTGCGGTGCAGACTCAAGATTTTATACACTCTTTAGCTTATAGTGAGAATAGTCACTTTGTAAAAGCTCACATATCTGTTGATGATGAACATTAGGCATCACTTATGTACTTCATGCCTCCTGTCTACTATCGGCATGTGTCAACACTTGCCAAGGTATGGCAATGGACCAATGCCACTGCAGGTAATGGTGAGGAGGAAAGCTTTCCCCTTGCCATTTATTTTAAAAGGAGAAATGACTACTTACTTAAATTTCCTTTTCTTTAATGAAGACAGATTAATTCACAACCAGTGGGTTATGCACCATTACCAGCAGCTGGAGACGGAGCAAAGCTGATGTCACAGTATATAACCCTAGCACTGACATCCACCCATCAATATTCTCTGCAAAAGCCAACTCTGAACAACTAATCATTACATGATCATAACTATTAACAGACAACCATTCAAACACTCAGTTAACAGGAATAACATTGAGCTCAGACATGAAGTATATCATCACTAATCTAGGGACTAGATCTGACACTTACCAGTAATCCCTGAAAAAGCACCTGCTCAGGACGACAATATAACCACCATCCAGCAGCCAAGAAAGTGAAGGTGGATTAACCTGACTTCATTAAAGAAAAAGGAAATTATCAGGTAAGTAGTAATTTCTCCTCTCTTAGCATTCAGACAGGTTAATCCACAACCAGTGGGATGTACCAAAGCTACTCTTGAACAGGGCAGGAGGTTGCCCACAGTCCGATCAACACCACACGTATGAAGGCTGCATCCTCTGGGCCTGGACATCCAGTTGGCACAACCGGCCACCGACCGGAATGGTCTGAAGAGGAAGCTGGGAACTGCTCTCTAGAAAGGAGTCAAAAACCTGCTGCTGGACCTGGTTGAGTGGCTGGCTGTGACTTCTGCCTTCTAGGCTGCCTAGGTTGGCCTTTTTGGTAAGGCTTAGAAGGCCGAACCCTGGATGCTGGGGGGATAGTATCTCCTCTGCTGGTAGAATTGTCTCTTAGAATCCCTCTTAAAAGATCTTTTGGATGAAGAAGAGGTATCAGAAGGCAGTAAGGAGAGTTGGCGCAGAGTATCTTGGTGGTCCTTGAATCTTTTCACCAAAAAGATTATCCCCCAAACAGGGTAAATCAGCCAATCTGTCTTGTACCTCTGGTCTGAGGTCTCAAGATTTCAGCCAGACCCATCTCCTTGCACTGATACCGGCTGCCGACACCCTGGAAGCGGTGTCAAAGATGTCATACGCTGATCGTACTTCATGCTTGCCAGCATCTAATCCCTTTTGTGCTAGGGCATGAAGTTGGTCCTGGAACTGCAGAGGTAAGGCCTCAGCAAAATCTTGAATCTTCGTGAACAAGGCACTATTATATTGGGTCATGTACAGCTGGTAGGATGCAACGCGAGAGATGAGCATTGATCCATGGAATACCCGTCTTCCAAAAGCATCCAAGAACTTCTCATCTTTCCCTGGGGGAATGAATGAATGAGGTTTGGAGCATCTGGCCCTCTTCTGGGCCGACTCTACATCCACCGAGTGATGATCCAACTGAGTTCTTTGGAAGCCAGGGGCTGACTGAACTAAGTAGGTGCATCTGCTTTTTGGTTAACAGGTGCCACCGAGCCAGAGTCTCCCAGTTTCTCTTCAAAATCAAAAAGGATGTCATGAATAGGGATGGACATGATTTCCTTTGGAGCATCGAGAAATTGTAGAAGCTCTAGCATCTAGTGTCTAGAGTCCTCTTCTGACTGAAGCTGGAATGGGACTGTTTCAGACATCTCCTTTACAAAATTTATGAAGGACAGGTCCTCTGGAAGGGAACGTTTCCTTTCATCAGGAGGGGTGGGCTGGGAAGGTAGATCATCAGAATCCTGGGACGAATCGTCTGTCCAAGGATTATAAGGGTCCTCACCAGCTTCCAAATGTTCTTCAGAAGGAAGTAACGGGGTTATTTCTGAAGGCTCTGGCCTGGGCATCGATGGTCCCGAAGGAGGAATCGAAGGCATCGATGGAGGCATCAAGGGCATCGATGGCAGAATGGCTGGCATCGAGGGAGGCATCAATGGAATCGGTGACATCGATGTATGTGTCAGTGGCGGCACTCCTGATGGTGGAATGAAGAGCGGTGTTTCTTCATCTACCTCCGATGACAAGGGAATTAGCTAGGAAGGAGTCTGGTCCCTCGGATCCACCGGTGGAAGGGCACCGATTAACTTGTCCATTCTAGCCAATAGCAGTACCAGCGCCATGGGCATCAGATCGGTGACCGGAGGAGGAACCGGTATCGATGGAAGTTGGAAGCCCTGGAGTGCTTTGCCGATGGCCTCTTGGATCATCCGATCCAATTCCTCATGGAAACCTGGGACATAAATACCCGGTTCCAGAGTGGGAAGAAGCACTGGTGTAGCCAAAGGGTCCACCAGTGAAGGTGGAATCATGGATCCCGGCACCTGTCCAGGTGGGGAATGCCTCGGTGATCCAGAGACAGAAGAGGACGAAGCCTTTTCTGTACGGGGCTTCTTTGTTGGAGGCTCAGATGATGTCGATGTCGAGGGTTTAGCAGTATCAATGGCCTGAGCTTTACAATGACGGTGTCTATGTTTTTCTCAATGTTTCCCCCGGTGTTTTTCCAGAGAAGGAACAGAGGGGGTCAACACCCATGGAGTCATCTAAGCCGGTCAGACAGCAGCGGATTCTCGGTGCTGGCGCAATGTAGACGGCACTGGTTCAGATGACATCGAAGCTATTGATGGAGTCTGGGTTTTTGGCCGAAAGAGAAGACCCATCTTATCGAGTTGAGCCTTGTGACCTTTTGGTGTCATTTGAGCAAATTTGGTGCAAGTAAGGACATCGTGGCTGGACCCTAAGCACATCACACAGACCGTGTGAGGGTCTGTGATGGACATTGTTCTAGTGCAGTCTGGGCACGGACGGAAACCCGATGCCATGGCTCCGACAAAATTTAGTCACAGTGCGGTCGATGGCCAGTAGGCCGTGAGGGAAAAACTCGACGGGAATCGACCGCAAATGGGCAAAAAACTTACTGTTCGACCGTGGACCAAAGAAATCGATAAGGGGACCCCTGTGGGGTAAACTTTTTTGACATTTTTCAAAATTCCATGAGGAAAATTCCTGTCAGGAATCTCTGAACAGCTCCTTAACCCACATGGCTACTGCTGCGTGGAAAAAAGAAGACTGAAGGGGGAACCCTGCTGGCTGCAAGGTTGATGCTATGCTGGGCATGCCAGTAGGTGCCAGTCCAAGTTTTAGAAACTTTGACAAAAGTGTTCCGTGATTGGGCTCCATCCTGATGTTTCCCATTTGTGAGGACTACCATCCTACTTGTCCTGTGAGAAATTACAGAACCAGATTAAGACTCCACTAAGGCACTGGCAACCGCAAGAGGGGACAAAGATGCTTCACCCCTTTCAAGAACTGGACCACATCCAGATGGGCTGACATGGGTTCACCATTCACCTAACCTCGGAAACAGGCAAAAGCCGCCAGCTGTACAAGGAATTAAGTGCCAAGCCCTTAATCAACCCATCCTGCAAAAAAATCCAAAATAAGTAGGATCCTAACCTCTCATTCCTCACACCAAATCTCAAACACTTGCCAAAGCCGAACATAGGCTAAGGAAGTGGAGAAATCTGACGCTCAAAGCAAGGTGGAATCACAGCAGTGGAATATCCATGCTTCAGCAACCGAGCCCTCTCGAGGATCATATCATATATCATATATCATATCATATATACCATTCTTCATCATTTCCACACCTTCATTGAGGGGGGGTCAGGGGGCACTGCTGCTAGAGCCCACACCCTGTCTGGGCTGCCTGGGATGAAGGACTGAGACCTACCCAAAGGCCAAACCCTCTGAGAAGCTGCTCCTCTGTAGGATTGAAACCCCTAGCACAACCCTCTTGCGCCAAACTAGTGCGGTGCCTGCTTTTTATCCTTTGGTAACCAAGGAATATGGGACTCACCCCACTTAATGGCCATTTTTTTTTTATTCACTCCCAATCAAGAGTGATCTTTTAAAAGACAATTTTGTAAGATAAGACTTAGAAATTGTATCAGCAGACCAATTCCTCAGCCATAGCTGACGCCTGGCTGCTATCACCAGAGGCATCCCACTGGCAGAAGTGTGGATCAGATGCAGCCTGCAACCTCCAAAAAGGCAGCTGTGGGTTCCATCACTGCTCTGGAATTCAAACCAGACCTATCATCTTCCTGAGAGAGAAGCAAGCAAGAGCGAGCCACCAGGGAACAGCAAGATGCTATCTGCAAATTCATTGCACTGCTTCAAGGCCTGCTTAAGGATAGCCTCAATTCTCCTATCCTGCGCATCCTTCAATGCCGCTGCCCCTGCTAAAGGGATAGTCGTTCGCTTGGTGACGGCTTACACCAGCATATCCACTTGCCAATAGATCCAGTGGGTACAGTGCTTCCAAGGCTCATCCTCCTTCCAGGGTGCCCTATTCACGATCAAACAATTCTTGAATAGCATCCATAATGCTTTACACAAAGAAACTAAAATGGGATTCTTCGCTCAGACATGGAATCACCACCTGGCACCCCCAGCATCTTCAGTGTTTGGGAGATCAGAGCCAGCAAATCATCTCTATGCAAGAAACGGAACATTGTTCTATTCAGCTCCAAGGAGGAATTTCCCCATCCTTCCAAGAGTAAGGATCACCTTCGCCATCTGGGTCCCTATCAGCATGACCCGCAGCAGATCTAGACATACTCAGACGCTTATCTGCGGCATCAGGCATACAGGGATCCACAGTCCAAGATCCTGAACTCTTAGGTTTGGCCACTCCGTCGACTGTCTGGGGAAAGAAAAAAAGGGACTGCAGCCTTTGAAAAAAAAAATTCTACCCAAGGAGAGAAGGATCCATACCAAAACCAGGGGGACGTCGGTCCTGCATCCACTGAGTTGCCTTCCCCTGCTGACGAACCAGTTAGGGGATCCCCAAAGTCAGGCAAAACCTCTGGCAAGTCCATCTCCAGTCCCATTCCCACAACATGCTGGGAAGGGCCAGGCTCAGCAAAATCAGCCAGAAACAACTCTCCTTGAGCCTCCAAGCTGTGCTGACACAAATTAGAGGGGACGCTAGGCTGAAATGTCCAGATATGGCAAGCAGCACAAAGGGTAAGGTGCTTAGGCTTCTTTGTTACCGGTGCCATGGATAAACACCCACTAGCAGCAACTGACAACTGTGCTCCCACACAAGCAAACCTGGACAGGGCGCCCCAAAACAAGCTCTGTCCAATAAGCACACACTATGGACACCCAAAACGTGGTCCAGGTAGGCGCCCACCTGAGCACCCACCAAGGCATGCAAGCGCAAACCAACATCAGACACTGTTTCATGGCAGACTTGTGTGTAGAAAAGCACACAAACACTGCTGTGGCCTACCATGCAGCGTTTGACCAAAGCCTGAGAGTGGGGCTTAGCCAAAAGGCTCTCAACCCATCTAACTGCGCCATGACTCCCCAGGGTCCCCCTGAGGCGGGAATGGGCATCAGATTGTCACACTGAGGCTCGGAGACCAGAAGGGAAATGGAATCCCTAAAGTTATTTTACTCTTTACCTAAGCTCAGTCCATCCCAGCCGAGTACAGAATCGATCTCCAGCTGCAGGAAGATAGGGCAAAGGCCTTCACTGCTGTGCTCAGCTTCCGGCACCCTCTAGCCTCTCAGCTATTTCTCTCTCTACAGCTAAGTCCATGCCGAAAACCAGCTACTGGACAGAGGCACTCTACTGAAGGAAGGATCCGCAGATATCAGCTCGGAAAACTCAACTTTTTGGGGTTTTGTTTTTTTTTTTTTTTTTAAAGCAATCCCCAGTAGGAAGATGCATATCCACCATCTGCTGGAGACGGAGAATACTGGCAGGCTGACTATGACATACTGACTATGACATACTTATTCCTATAATTATCTATATGCATTATTTTTACTAAGTAACTGTTGTCCTTGATTGGTTTTCCAATCAAGTTTACTGTTCCTTTGTATCCCATTTAGCGCCCCCCCCCCCCCCCCCCCCCCCCCCGTTCAATGTAATTTCCTACTGCTGTTATACAGTAAACCGATATGATGTTGCTACGAATATCGGTATAGAATAGTTTATAAATAAATAAATATATACCATGATGTCAGCTTTGCTCAGTCTCCATCTGTTGGTAGAGGTGCATAACCCACTGGTTGTGGATTAACCTGTTTGAAGGCTAAGAAATAGATTATAAAGCATGTGGTGCAGTTCTAAAAGCTAAATTTTCCTGAATAAAAACTGGAGTCTTTGTAAATGTAATGTAAATTTGTTTTTGGGCACACCTTTCTGCTAAAACAAATCAGCACTAAATGTGCATAACAAACAAAAGCAAAATACATCAATAAATATAATGGGTAGGTTGTGAGACCTTTTAAAGAACAAACAAAACCACACCAGAATACATGAACTTTGAGACCACAGAGGACTCTCCTTCAGATGTGAGGTCTCAAAAGTTCATGTGCTACAGCATTTTCTTCCAATGGTGTTTTAAAAGGTCTTACAACCTACTAAAGATTCCAGAAATTCCTCCAGCCAAATGTACACAGAATGACACTCTTATACAATATAAGACTGCACCAACAGCACATGTTCAGTCTGTCTTAAACGGTGGTAAGAAATCCTTTCCATAATGGTGTGCGTTAGATTCCACACTATGATTTCTGTCAAGTTCATTGCAAATTTCCTTCTTCCAATCCCTGCATTTCTAGCATTTTCTACAAGCAGCAAACATATGATGAGTAGAGATCACAGAAACTAAGCAAGCTTTGGAATGAAGTTTGTGGCCAGCAAGTAGCCTGGATGATGTCTCTAATCAAGCAACGTCTTCACAATCTATATTGCAAAAAGCAGCACAAATTCCAAAAATGGGCACAATCTGGGTCAAGGGGAAATATTTATACAAAAGCCAGGATAGTTTCAGCTTGTATCACTTGAGATCCTAGAATGTGTACATTTAGCCAAAACTGCCCACAGACTGAATAAAAATTCATCTAGGCGTTCACATTATAACACGGCCATGAACATATTTATCAAGGGATTTAAACTGAGCCCAGTGCTGCTACAACTAATACATGAGCCAATCAAAAGTACCCCTAAAAGCACAATTATTACAAAGTCAGAAAGCTATGTGCTGAAGAATTAATATACTCATCCCTAGGAACTCCCTGGGTTTGATCCAGAGACTTGGGTAATCTAAATAACTTGCTGGATCTCGGGGCAAATATTGGAAAACTCCAGGTTGTAGAAGAGGCCTATGCGAGCTCTGGAAGGGGGAAGTTCTATCAAGGTTCAATGAGGCTACAAAAGAGGAAGAGGAGGAGAAACAGTCATTGGTCTGGGTAAGCAGTGGAATAAGTAAAAGGAGTCAACCCTAGGTCTGGCCCAAGAAGCAGTAACAGCATCAGCCGGCATAGCCAGGAAAAAAACAAAAACATCTTGTTGGTTGTGTCAGCCCCCAGGAAGAGGCTGTTACCATTGGGGGGAAGAGGGGGAGAAACTGAAATGTAAGTAAGCATGTTACAGAGAATGAGTGTGTGGGAGAGAAAGTAGCGAGCATGTGTATTAAGTCTGCGCGAATAAGAGAATGGAGAAAGTCTGCGTGCAACTTCCTCTCCCCCAATCCATGGCAATCTCAAGGTCACTGGAAATCATCCCAGGCATGACAATGAGTTATATGGTGTCAGTTGAGCCCATATGTATATCTGGTTTGTCCATAATTAACAAAACCTGACTGCTCATCTCTGCACAGAAGCAGCACAGAACTGATCCTAGGAAGGAGGCAGAAATGAGTGTATCAAAAATTACACAAGAGTCAGAATGATTCTTCTACCACATTGCCAAGTATGAAAATTACATTGAGCACCGCATGCAGTATCAGATATGCCTATGGTTTCAAGCATTCCTACAATACTCATGGCCTCAGCCTCTTGAGTCCAGCTCCTTTTTGTTTTTGCTCTTGAAATTTCTGCAACTCTACCCTTGAACAACAGGACTGCAAGAAACCAAAATTTCAGGAATCACATAAAGAGCAACACTATTTCCCCTATATACCTCTTCAAAAGAAATATTTGTTATAATTCTTTTACCACATACCCTGCTCCTCTGCCATGATAGCAAATCTATCCCAAGGAGCATCCTCTGAATTTGGGTATGTGATGCTGACATAGCAACCACCAATGACTTCATCACCAGGTAAACAAATATGTAAAGCAACATGGGGAACGCAAGAGATGTGCTATGAGGATGCAAATTTGAGGAGCTTCCACAGCTGCTGTGATTAAAATCCTCATTTTACTGTGATTTGAGAGCCATTACATAGTAAGATAGTAAATAACAAAGACCAAAAAGACCCTTCTAGTCTACCCAACTATGATTTTATGTGCATCTTTCCAAAGTAGATCAAAATCCCACACAGGACCCACCCCTGACTCTGTTGTGACCCCTTTAGGGATGCAACTGCTGTTCTGTGCAGATTACTCCATTCCTTCGAGGAAGCACAACGCAGGCATATCATTGCTGCCTTGGGCAAAAACTGTTAAAGTCGGTGATATGACAGATCCTGATGTTTCAAAGAAGCTACTAAAAGATCCCTACCTGAAATGTTGTCTGAGCAACCAGCTTTACCAAGTACAGTGGTAAAAAAAAAAAAAAAAAAAAAAGCGCGATGGAGAGGAAGGCCTTGTAAGGTGAGCAGGCCTCTGAAGAGCAGGAAGACTGGCAGACTCCCAGCCTCATCACGGCAATCCGGATGAACTGGCCAGTAAAACCCATGCCTCACTAGATGCAAAGCTTGAAATTGTCATGGATAAGGTGGCACAACTTGTTTCTATGGTGGGAAAAACAACCAGTGTCAAGGTGATGGAAGAACAAATGAAAGTACTGGAGCAATCTCTCATGGAGGCGTGGAGGAAAATCAATATCTCTGCAAGAAAAAAGATTGATGATTTGGAGAACAGAAGCTGATGATATAATGTGAGAATCTTCAGTATTTCATATTAAAAAAAACCCCAGAAGGTTCAGATTATTGTATGCTTTTTCTCTAAGTGGCTCCCAGAAACATCGATATGGGGCCGAATGGGATTAAAATATATTGTATGCATAAAACTATGGTAATGAGGCAAGGAGGAAAAGAAAGGCCACAAGTTGTTATTAAAATACATAAATTTGGAGACAAAACTAAAATAATGGAGGTGTCTTGGAAGGCCTATGTATCAGAATGCAAGAGTATATCTCTTTCAGGACTTTTTGGTGGAATCATAGCTGAAAAGACTTGGGTACAATGCAATTAAAAAGAATTTAAGAGCCCTAGACATCCAGTACACCCAATCATATCCCACCAGACTGCGAATTGTGCATGAGGGCTAAGGTGGAGGTTTTCAATTAATGAAAGAATTGGAGCAGCGTTTAAATTAAGCAGAAACTAATTGGTGAAAGTTAATGTGGAGTCAGAGTGTGACTACTAGCAGACAAGTATAAGATACATACTTATTTTGACTGCAGAACAGGGGCAGCTCAGGAAGAGGGGCCCCCACCCAGTCACCCCCATAGTCTGATTGGACCACTTTAGTTATTTGGAAGGAAAAGCACTTGTTGCTTGTCCACCCTGAAATTCAATGGGTCTCCTCTCAATGCCCCCTCCCATACAAAAATGTATAGAGCTGCTGCAGAACACGTTTATAACTATCTTTTCAATTTTTAAAATCACCAGTTTCGGTAGCAGTGGCTGCAAAAATCATAGGAAACAAGTGATGGCATCAGGAGGAAGCTATGCACATGTGATGCATTCTTTATGAGAGAAGGGGTGGGAGTTTACTTTGTACTTTTCTTCTTGCATTTATCTATCACACGGGCTTGGTTCTGGTGCAGGAAATTGTTTGTTGGGAGATGAATGATGGACCTTTATGTGACGTTGCTGTGCTTTATTTAACTTTTTTATTGGATGCAGGATACATTTATTCATCCTGGGAATTGAAGAACTGGAGGAAGTACAGGAGAACTGCTTGCCAGAGGAAGGCCTACTTGACTCAGTTTTGCTTTATGTTTAATTCTGTCATTGCATGTTTCTATTGGGGTGGGTAGGAGGGGGATGAGAGGAGCAAGTTGGAGGGATGATTCAGGTAGGAAGGCAAGGGTGATTAGATGTGGGCTTATCAGGTTCATTCTGAAATGTATCAGGCCTGAGGTGGTGTGGTATTTGCATATTGGTTTAATAAAAGCATCACTATACAATGGTTGGCAAGGTCTGCGCAGATATAGCCAGGTAGAAGAGAAGAGGCTGGAATTATTTGGTTCTGTAGTAGGGGCAGGGGTGGGTTTAGGACTAGTCATGTTTGAGGATTTGAGAGTTATCTGGGTTTGAAGCATGGCTGATTGGGATAAATCTCACTGGATGGATTTGAGTGGAGGGTGCTAGCTTTCAGGAAAGTAGTGGAAGAAGCTGCATTAGCTGGCTTGTTATAGAGACTGCTAGGGCAAAGAGTTTGGAGTGCTGTGTGGTTTCCCAACACTGGTCAGTCAGAAGGGGTGGGAATGTCTGATTAGGTTCTAGTCTGGATAAGCAGAGAGGAAGCACATAGGAGATAGACATGGTGCAGAAACTGCTGTTCTGGGCAACAAGGAAAAATATTGATTGCGGGGATATAAATCTCATTTGAGCAGGATCATATTTTGATATGCCAATTTAAAAATGGGAGGACAGATTAATATAATAATATCCTTGAATATTTCAGGCATATCAAGTCCAGAGAAAAAGAAAAAAATGTGACAACTCTTTAAAAAGAGTCCGGCACAGGTGATTTTGCTTCAAAGTGCACCTGTCCTGCCCTGAATGGGAGAAACTAAGCATGACTGGGTGGGGCAGGTATATGCAGCGCCATATAAATCCAAAAGTAGATTATATGCATTAGAATTAAAGAGCAGTTGCTTTTACAAGTCTTGAATGCCAACTTGAATGGGGAGAGAAGGTTTGTGATTTTGTATCATTTATACTTGCAGAAATCTGACCACAATGTCTTTTGCTGAATTCACCCAGAGGTTGCTTTCCATTGGCAATTGGAGGGGACGGGAATGTTTGTTTAGATCTAAAGATGGATACATCTAATCCTGTTAGGCATCAGAGGTGTTGACTGCAGTAAGTATGTACAGTTTGACTGACATTTGGAGAGTTAAATATCCTGCTGCAGGAGATTACATATGCTTTTCTCATAGGCATAACACCTATAGACACTGATTTTTTTTCTTATATTCTGGCAAACTAATGAGCGGTTTCTCACAGTGATATTTTAATATCAGCTTTCAGACTATCACCCTTTTTTTTTTTTTTTATTGACCTTGACATGCAGTGACTTCCCCAGGTTGGTGCACATGTGGAGAATTAATTTGTCACTGCGTGGGAAGAGAAGAGAAGTCAAAGATGATCACAGAAATAATAGATTTCAACTTGCATCATTCTGTGGGGGATTATGATCCTGCGCTGAGAAGGAAGACACTTAAGGTTGTGCTCAGAGGCAAAATCATTTGTCATGCAAGCTACGTTAAAGGGTAAATCTGATGAGTAAAAAAACAGGATTGAGAGACTAATCATAAAACTTGCACAAATAGAACTGTTCAAAGACATATCAAAAACTGACTAGGATGAGGGACTGCCTTAGGGCTCTCCACATTAATTGCTGCAACTCTGAGGTACACAAGGCAATGGCACCATGAACATGGCAAGAAAACTGGTACATTACTAGCCCAGGCGGTGAGAAAGAGAATGTCACATGCATATATCCACAAGCTGCGCAATGCAACCAGAACCTTTACTAGTAACCCAAAGGAAATGGGCAAGTTGATAAGATCCTATTTTGAGCAACGTTTTTGTGATTCCAGGAATAGTAATTCAGGCCCTGTTGGGGATTACATTTTCTTTAAAGCAGAATTAAGGTTCCCTATCTTTCTGGAAAGGAAGCTGAAAATCTGAAAGGCTCCATTCTCTGAACTGGAAATTCCCAGAGCCATAGGAAATCTTGTCCCCTGGCAAGAGCCCAGGACCATACTGATATTGCATATATTTCTATAAGAAATGAATGGTGGCCTTAATACCATATCTTAGGGAGCTCTATAATAATCTGAGGGGTTTCCATCCTTTGAGCTGAATGATGCAAACATTATATTCAAACTTAAGAAAATGGGAGGAAGAGGTGGGCTTGTATCAGCCCTTTTCACTAATAAATTCAGATATCAAGATCTTGGCAAAGGTACTGCAGCAGAAACTGGAACACCTTTTGCCTTCTATTGTTCACCCAGACCAGGAAGGTTTCATTAAGGGGCATCTGTCTGTGAATAATACGAAGAGAATCTTTAATCTTCTACATATATCAAAGATGTACAAACTGACTGGTGCAGTGATTGTCTTAGATGCCAACAAGGCATTTGATTGGATACAGCAGCCCTTCCTGTTTGTAGTGCTGGTCAAATTTGGATTTCCGAGAAATTTAATATGTGCATCAGGGCTATGTACACTTCCCCTTGTGCTTACCTTCAGGTTAATTGTATCCTGGCACCTGCTTTTTTGATTCATAGTGACACACGACATCGTTGCCATCTGTCCCACTTTTGATTTGGCTATTGAACCTCTTGCACAAGCAGAGACTGTAGACAGATTACTGGGATAAAATATCACTATATGTGGATGATATATTACTTTTTTTGTCCCAAATGAAGATCCCAACACCGAACTTGGTCTGACTGCTTGAAGGTTATGGGGCAGCATCTGGATATCAAATTAACTTCAAGGTATCTGAATTGCACCCATGGGTGGCAAGTCCTATACTCCAAGGTGCTTAACTGGTTTTAGAAGAGCAAAGTAGGAAATTGTCTATCTAGGGTTGTCCTCTAATTTTTACAAACTCTTAAATTACATTCTTGTACTAGCTAAAATTCAGAAAGATCTGAGAGGCTTGGCAAACACATCTCTTGGGCAGGACGCATTAATTAGCTCAACTAAAGTATTCTTCTCAAACTCCTATATCTATTTCAGTGCATTCCCTGTATGGTTCCACAGTCAGAATTTCTCTCTGTAAGTGGTGAAATGCAGAGCTTTATTTAGCAAAATGGGATAGCGCATATGGGCACCCTTTGCAGACCCAAATGGCGAGGGGGCCTGGTACTGCCGGATGTTCAAAACTACTATTGGGCCACATTGTTAAACTGTATTAAGGAATGCTACAAAACAGACGCCTCTTGTACAGGGCTCTACTTGAAAGGGAACAAACACAGGGTATAGATTTACAGTTATTAATGACTGTGCCCAATAGTTCTCTTGCTGTCAGGAAGATCCTCAGAACCACCCTATTCTATCACACACTATCCAAATTTGAAGGAAAGTGTGTAGACATCTGAATGTACCTGATGAAGTACAATCCCCTGTGTTGCCCCCTAGCTAAGAATCAAAAGGTTTCTTATGGCTCCTTTTTCCCTAGACATGTGGAATTGGCAGCAATGCTGTTTTGAAGCACATCTGGCAGGAAGATGAGATGGTTACTTTCACTGGATTAAAAGATAAATACCAAAATAGGCTCAAATACACACCATCTTTATTTACAAATAGAAAATCTCTGGAAAGGACTAGAAACCAACGTTGGGTCCCTCGGTACCCAAACACCTTGGAAAGTTTTCTAAGTGACCTAGACTCAAAGGGTAGAACAAATTTTGCACATATATAGATGCATAATTGATAAAAACAGGTTTCAGGTGGGATTCAATATCTTATGGATAACGAACAACAAGTTGCAGATTTCCCTTGAAGTGGACTGGCATATGACATGGCAGGTGGTGCATTCATCTGCTCCAGGTGGGTAGAGAATTAATGGTGTGACTTCTTCACCGCATTTACAGAGATCCTCTGAACTTTACAACATTTTCTAAATCTGCCTTGCCATTGTGTTGGCAAGGCTGTGGGCTTGATGGATCACATTTGCTCATGTGGTGGAGGTCCTGCCTCAGAGTTCATCATTTCTGGTGGGAAATTGAGACAGAAATTAAAACATTTAAAGGTGAGAGTTCACTTACTCCAACTTTATGTCTGCTGGTATTCTGGGAGGGGTTATTGGTGTCGATATTTTTGCAAGGTTTAAAAACTTTATTGCACCTTGTATACATTCAGCAAAACATACCATCGCCCTATTCTGGAAGGGGGTCCCTCTTGCTTAATACACTGACGGAAACAAACGAGATAGCACGGACTGAAAAGATCACATATGTTCTTAAAAGAAAGTTAGATAAATGTGATAAGATTTGGAGAAAAAAATACTGGGACTATGTGAAGAAGAATGTAATATGGTTGATGTTTAGTTAAAAGGACTCTCTTATTTAGCTATGATAGTGGTTAGAGAAGATACAAGGATAAAATGCTATTTCCAGAGAGATGTAACTGAAATGATGTAATTGTGGGTTTCTTGCCTATTAAATAAAGAGTTATTAAAAAAAAACAAAAACAAAATAAACACACCTATAAAAAAAAAAAAAAGCTTAAAGGGCAAGAATTACTGCAGCAGAAGATGTGTTTATACTGTCCCAAAGAGTCTGATCTAGAAGGTTAGTCTGATAATGCCTTTTGCAGTCACATATAGTCAGATAAAGGCAACTCTGAAAGTGTAGCACATTATGATAGCTGCATGCTGATTTCATCTTATAGCACTTGGCATTCTCCAAAAAAAAAAAAAAAAGTCTGTTAGAGTAGGTTTTAGCTACTATGAAAAGCAGCTAAACAAATGACTGATTTCTTTCTATGAAGTCTTACATGTTATGTTTTCAGTTTAGATTTTATGAGAGATTAAATAATAGGCCATCATAATAAGCACTACCGGTTTATTTAAAAACCTTCATTGCTTTTTACATAATCATTGGTCCAAATCCAGTATTTTTTATTTTTCTTTTGCATATAAAAAGGATCAAAATTACTTTTCCTTCTTTCTTCAGTTTATACAGGATGAATATTACAAGCTAGCATGAGAATTTTTGAAAGAGGTCTGAGTCATGGCAAATGGAGTCTTTCAGAATCAGTATTTTATTGCAAGGACTTTGGAATCCAGTCTTGCTCCTAAAGCAACACTGCCATCCTGTGGCCAAATGTTGGCAACAGGGACATCTTTGTTAAATATATTTTGATAAATATAGAGCTCTCTGGAGGAGCTCTATATTTACCCATGCCCATTGGATCCCAGTTACCTGTATCCCTTGTTCGATGTAATGCATTCATTGTTATGCCGTTCCTCGTTTCGATGTAAACCGATCTGTTTTTTTGCACATGAATGGCAGTATAAAAAAGTTCCAAATAAATAAATAATCTTTGCTAACTGTCTTTTCAGTTTCCGAGCCTGGCTTCAGCTACTTGGACAGGCCAGGACTGTAAGCAGAGTTCACAACACTCGGGGGGGGAGGGGAAGGCGTGCACAGGAGCAGCACCAATTGACTAGATAAAGGGGGAATACATACCAGGTTCATGAGGGAGCTGCAGTCTATGAGACATGAGAGAAGTTAAAAATCCAGTAAAAAGATCAAGGAAGCTGCAATTTAAAGTTCATGGTGCCAGTACACCATTAAGAGCTGGTTCCAACTGAATGAAAACCCAACATTGCATTAAGAAAGTTCTGAGCCAAACTAATTTATGTTTTTATTTATTAAAATACAAATGCCCATCTTAAGTATTATGAGACATGTAGTCCTGAATTCTGTACTGATAAAGAAAATAAATCCCAAAATACTTGAAGATGAGATTTAAGAAAAGAAAAAAAAAATCTGGAATGGCTCCCAAGTGTCCTCTGAGTTAGGATCTTCTGGTCAGCTTTTCAGCTACTGTAATTCTGCAAAGGCCAACAGGATCTGAAACCACTAGGCTGATCCTAGGAGCAAGAGGTTAGCACTTCTAGCAGCTCAGAGTCCCTCCTAGGTCAGAGGGCTTGCAAAATTACAGACCCTGAGAAACACAAGTCCTAGATAGAAGAAAGCTTTGACCTGGGTACTTTTCCAATCACAATGGACGATGAAATCTAGCTGATAGCAAAGTGCCAAGAGGTCAACTGGGGCTAGAGGTCAGCAAGTCCCTAGCCTCACATTTCAAAACCCCAAACCTATCAATGCACAGGATGATTGCTGTGATCTTTGCAGATATTTTTGTGGATATTAAATCAATGATCTCTCCACACTGCTAAAGACACCCAGTTCCAGGACAAAGGATAGGACCCAGAGATAAAATGCCTGCTAGGGAATAACCAGCTCATCTGCACACAGCACACAGAGATTATTTAGGTAAAATTTCAATTTTATTGGAGATATTTTTGGGGTTTTTTTGAAAATCTTAATTAGTGTCTCTTCCAGATCGTCCTGCAAGTTTCTAGATGAATCTGGAAGAGACAAAAATGATTTAAAAAAAAAAAAAAAAAAAAGTAAAAATAAAATCTCCAACACCAATTCAAATTTTACCTTAATAATCAAGAAGCAGAGCATACCCTGGACAGTCCCAAAGGGCACAACTTTAAAAATGTCTGCATTCGAACCGTCCAGTTATTTTTTAGCCTTCAAACTTTCCACCAATTTTCAAAGCAAAAGTATTCATTTAACTTCTTGAAACTTGCCGCAGATATAAAATGCCTGTGAAGTTGTGCATCACCTTTTTGTGTGCATATTTATTTCATGGAAAACAAGTGTAGAGTTGAAAAAGCAAGTTGCACACGTTATTCTTCTCCCTTGACCTAAACATGCTCCTGGGGATACTCGTCCCCTCACCAAAAAAAGTGGCTAAAAGCACACACATTGAGGAGTTTTCTATGCAATGAAGAAACCCTTGACCAGCATCAACTATCTAGTTGAACTATTTAAATGATTTCATTACATCATTCAACCAAGTCTCTTAAAAGGTAGTGAAGACTGGGGTCTATTATTAACCCCAAACTATACTGAATGGGACAGATTCCCAACAGATACCTTTCTCCTGCAGTTCTTAAAACGAAGACACTCACCATGCAAAAAAGAATATTTAAATTCTGGCATCACCTCAGTAACAGCGACATAAACCCACTTCTTTTACCAGGGACTTTGTGAAGTAACACAAAACCCTATAAAAACCACACCCAACACTTATGTAGCAAACCCATCATACCAAAATAGCTCTAACTTCCAAGACCCAAACAGCAACAACTCTACTTATGAAAAGGCAGCACTGTCAATATCATGCTGGGCCCTAGGGCACCATTATATTTTCCATTTGGGAGCTGCAGACTGAAAAATAGAACAAGCTCAACTGCCACAGACTATTTATAGAAAAGGAAAATTAGTTCTTACCTGTTAATTTTCGTTCCTGTAGTACCACGGATCAGTCCAGACAGTGGGTTTAAGCCTCCCTTCCAGCAGGTGGAGACAGACCAAAACTGTATGGACGTCCCCCTTAAGGAGAGACCCTATCCTATAACCCCTTCAGTATAACGATTGTCAAAGCAGAAAAAAAAAATAACAAACCCAACTAGGGTCAAGCAAGTAACCACAATGCTCAATAGAGCAACAATGGAACAAAGAGAACATGACAAACCTATACGCTCTTGCATATACTTGGTACGGAAAACAACGACCAAGGCTTCTGGTGCAATTGCTCAGTATTCTTGCACAAAAAGAAATGTATGAAAACCTGGAAACCTGCAAGAAACAAGCTTCGAGAGGACACAGAAAAGAACAGACAGGGAAGGGCGTCTGGACTGATCCGTAGTACTACAGGAACGAAAATTAACAGGTAAGAACTAATTTTCCTTTCCCTGTACGTACCCGGATCAATCCAGACAGTTGGATGTACCAAAGCTTCCCTAAACCGGGTGG
Source organism: Rhinatrema bivittatum (assembly GCF_901001135.1). Taxonomy (NCBI): domain Eukaryota; kingdom Metazoa; phylum Chordata; class Amphibia; order Gymnophiona; family Rhinatrematidae; genus Rhinatrema; species Rhinatrema bivittatum. The sequence goes on along the minus strand of NC_042631.1, from coordinate 39,434,862 downwards.
GACCTAGACAGTCCCGCTCGAAGCACTTGCCGCCCAAAGGAACCGAACACTGGAGCATGGACATCCAGACGGTAGTGTCGAGCAAAAGTATGCAAGGACGTCCAAGTGGCGGCCCTGCAAATTTCCTGCGGAGAAACAGCTTGACTCTCCGCCCAAGAAGTAGCCTGAGAGCCTAGAGAATGAGCCTTCAGGCCCTCAGGAACCGGTCGACCTTGACAGAGATAGGCCGAAGAGATCGCCTCCTTCAACCATCGGGCAATAGTGGTCTTAGAAGCTTGCTTACTGCAGTTGGGACCACTCCAAAGGACAAAGAGATGGTCCGAAACACGAAAGGCATTGGTAACCTGAAGGTAGCAGAGCAGGACCCGTTTGACATCTAACCGACGGAGATCACCGCCCGTGGGTCCCGCAAGCTCCTCGGGAGAAAACGCCGGGAGCACTACCGACTGATTGACATGGAAGGAAGTAACAACTTTAGGCAAGAAGGAGGGCACTGTTTTGAGGGAGACCCCTGAATCGGAGAAACGCAGAAAAGGCTCACGACAGGACAATCCTCAACCTTGGGGATCCGCCGCACAGAGGAGATAGAAACCAAGAAAACAGTCTTTAGCATGAGATCCTTTAGCATAGCTTGGCAGAGGGGCTCGAACGGAGCCTTGCAGAGGGCCTGAAGGACCAGATTAAGACTCCACGACGGACAAGTAGCACGAGGGGAGGGGGGGGGGGGGGGGCGGAGATGATTAACACCCCTGAGGAACCGCACCACGTCCGGATGGCCCGCCAGGGAATGTCCTTCCACCCAACCCAGAAGAGAGCCGAGCGCAGAGACCTGTACATGCAGAGAACTGAAAGAGAGTCCTTTAGAGAGACCCTTCTGGAGGAAGGAAAGAACCATCGAGACCGAGGCGGAACGGACAGGGATACCAGATTCCGCACAAAACGACTCGAAGACCTTCCAGACTCGCACGTAGGCCAAGGAAGTGGACTGCTTTCGGGCCCGCAGTAAGGTGGAGATAACCTCCTCCTTATACCCTTTGCCTCAGACGTCGTCGTTCAAAAGCCAGGCCGCTAGACAAAAGCAATTGGCCTGGTCGAAAAATAAAGGCCCCTGACGGAGGAGACTAGGTAGATGACCGAGACGCAGGGACCCGTCCGTCGCCAGGTTGATGAGGTCCGCAAACCACAGCCTCCGCGGCCACTCGGGAGCTACCAGAATTACCGGTCCCCGGTGGAGTTCGATTCTTCTGAGAACTTTTCCCACCAGGGGCCACGGAGGGAACATGTACAGAAGAACATCCGCCAGCCAAGGCAGGACCAGAGCGTCCACGCCCTCTGAGCCGTGCTCCCTCCAGCGGCTGAAGAACAGATTGGCCTTGGTATTGTGTAGAGTCGCTATGAGATAGAGGTGAGGAGGACCCCAACCTGTTCACTATCAGGGCCATAGCCGCCTCCGAGAGCTCCCACTCTCCCGGGTCGAGTGATTGTCGGCTGAGAAAGTCTGCCTGAACATTTTCCTTGCCCGCAATGTGGGAGGCCGCTAGGCACTGCAGATGGCGTTCCCCCCAGTCGAAGAGATGGCTGGCTTCCAGAGCCATCAGAGGGCTGCGAGTGACCCCCTGGTGGTTGATGTAGGCCACCGTGGTGGAGTTGTCGGAGAGGACTCTCACCGCCTTGCCGCGAAGAAGGGGGAGGAACTCCTGAAGGGCCAGGCGAACCGCCAGAGTCTCCAAACGATTGATGTGCCAGAGAGACTGAGTCGGGGACCAGGTGCCCTGGGTAGACTGGGAGAGGCACACTGCGCCCCAACCCGAAAGACTGGCATCCGTGGTCACTATCGTCTACTGCGGGGCTTTGAGAGGCATCCCTTGAAGAAGATGAGGCAGGGAGAGCCACCACTGTAAGTCGTCGACTGTAGAGGCCGAGAGTGGAAGAACTACATGGAACTGTTCTGATACCGGCTGCCAGCATAACAGCAAAGCTTTCTGTAATGGCCGCATATGAGCGAAAGCCTAAGGAACAAGATCTATGATGGAGGCCATGGATCCCAGGACCTGCAGGTAGTCCCAGGCCGGAGCGGGTAGGGCCACCAGGTTCTGGATCTGCTCGATCAACTTGAGAGCGTGCGCCTGCGGTAGGAAAACCTTGCCGACTCGGGTGTCGAAGTGGGCCCCCAAAAACTTTAACTCCTGAGAGGGCTGATAGTAAACTTCTCTTGGAGAAGTTTACTATCCACCCGAGGGAGGAGAGAAGAGAAAACACTCGATCCATCGCCTGGCGACAGGAAGCCGCCAACTTGGCTCGGATGAGCCAGTCGTCCAGATAGGGATGGACAAGGATCCCTTCCCGGCGCACCGCTGCCGCGACCACCACCATGACCTTTGTGAAGGTGCGAGGTGCCGTTGTGAGACCGAAGGGATGCGCCCGAAACTGGAAATCCCGATTGAGAATGTGGAAGTGCAGATACTTCTGGTAATCGCGGTGAATAGGAATGTGGAAATACGCCTCCGCGAGATTGAGCGAAGCGAGGAACTCTCTGGGACGAACCGCCGCTATGACTGCTCGTAGGGTTTCCATGCAGAAGTGAGGAATCTTTAGGGCCAGATTGACCTCTTGAGGTCCAGGATTGGGCGAAAAGACCCATCCTTTTTGGGAACGATGAAGTAAATAGAATACTGGCCGGCGCCAAGCTCCCTCTCTGGGACTGGGACCACTGCGCCCAGATCCAGAAGCTTGGCGAGGGTCTGCTCTACCGCGGCCCTCTTGGAGTGCCCGCAAGGGAGAAGAGAAAAAGATCCGGAAGATCGCAAACAAGTTCCAAGGCGTAACCTTCCCTGATAATGTCGAGGACCTACTGGTCAGACGTGATTTTGACCCATTCCTCGAAAAACAGGGAGAGACGACCGCCGAGGCAAGGGACCAAGGAATGAGTCAGCTGAACTTCATTGCGTGGCAGGCTTAGGGGCGGCACGAGCGGGTTGGCCCTCACGAAAGGACCGCGACCAGGACTGAGCATGAGAAGACCCCCTCGAGGAAGCACCCCACCCACGCGGAGCGTAACGTCGCTGGCCCCGGAAACGAGAGCGCGAGGGAGTAAAAGACCGGGCGGGCTTAGGCCGGTCCTCCGGAAGCTTATGGACCTTGTTGTCAGCCAAGGAATCCATAAGCTTCTCGAGATCCTCCCCAAACAGCATCTTACCTTTAAAAGGCAACGTACCTAACCAAGCCTTGGAAGACTGGTCAGCCGACCAATTGCGAAGCCAAAGAAGCCTCCAGGCAGACACCGCCGAAGCCATTGCCTTCGCCTGAACCCGGACGAGATCGTAGAGAGCGTCCGCCCCATACGCTATCACGGCCAAAACCTCGAAGATGCGCTTCAGGTGAGACTCCAGCTTGCAATTCTGCGCATCCTTTAAAGCAGTCGATCCCTCCACCGGAATCGTGGTGTGTTTGGTGACCGCAGAGACATAAGAATCCACCGCGGGGTACCTAAGCAAGTCCAGGCCTTCCTCCGGGAGGGGATAAAGTTTATCCATGGCACGCCCCACTCGGAGAGCCCCCTCAGGGGCCTCCCACTCCCGTAAGATCAAAAGTTTAAGCATGGGATGAAAAGGAAACTCGGTAGCCGGAGCCCGGAGCCCCCCCCCAGGACCGGGTTCATGTCCTTGGGCAGGGAGTCCATTAGATTATCAACGGTGGGACCCTCCAAGCCCAGTTCCTGCAGGACGAAGGGGAGGAGGGGCTCCAGTTCCTCCTTACGGAACAGACGCAGGGCCCTGGGGTCGTCTCCCTCTAAAGGGGGGGCATCCTCCGCATCCGGGGAGGCGGCGAGGTCCGGGACCCCTAGATCTGCAGGGGGGTCAGGGAGGGGGGCTACCCCTGGGACCACCCGCACCCGAACCGGCCCCTGGGGCTCCGCAGCCGGTCCAGGAGTCAACGGCGCTGAGCGGGGAAGTTTTGGAGGGGGGGGGGGGGTCGAGGGGGGGCGTTCGTCCTCCTCCTGCAGGCTAGCTAAATAAGATTTATGCATGAGGAGGACGAACTCAGCTGAAAAAGGGACCCTAGATTTCCCGGGGGGGGGGGGGGGGGGGGGGGGGGGGGTCGGTACCCCCCTCCTGGGGACCCGCGGGGCTCAATTGGGGGGTTTCTCAAAAAAATCGGGCCCCCCAGCCTCAGGCAGCTCCAAAAATGGAGCTGCTGAAAAATCCAATATGGCCGCCGTTCCCGGGCTTTGCCGACCTGGGAAAGGCCTGGCCATGCCAGGGGAACTCGATCCCCGGGCTGGATTTGCCTGCCCTGCCGAGGAGGGTCCTTCCCCCCCCCCCCGGCAGGCAGGCAGAGCAGAGGCCCTGCCACGAAAAACGCAGAGAGGGCAGCCCACAAGACAGGCAGGCTGCCTGCCGCAGCATAGCACAGCGACTGAGGGAAAAAAAGTTGAAAAAAAAAAAAGCTTGATTGACAGCCTGAAGGCCCAGAGTGAGCAGGAGGGAACCTGCTGACTCCTGGCTGTCTGGCTGCCGGTTCAAGGCCTGCGAGGACCAAAAGAAAAAATAAAAAAATGCTGGTCAACTGCTGCAAGAAGTCAGAGGTAGGGGAATACCTGCGACTTATTAAAGAGTTAAAAGTTTACCTATAAAAAAATAATTTTAACTCTTTTACCTTTTTTTTTTTGACTGAGCGCAGCAGCGGGTTCTAAACCCTCTCGGCAGCCAGATGGGGGGGAGGCGAGACCCCGAGAGACTCGGTCCCCGCACCTGGAAGCGATCACGGACCCAGGCTATGCAGCGCACAACGGGCAAAGCCCCCCTGAGTCTGGCAAGAGCGGGGAGACGGAGCCGTCTCCCACTGAAAGGAAAAAAACATTAAGGAAAAGAAAAAGAAACCTGACAGACACTCACTTTTTTTTTTTTTTTTTTTTTTTTTTTTAAAGTACTTGCTTGAGCCTAAGACCGAAGAAACGAGAAGGCTGACTAGCCTAAGGCAGAGAACCGAAGGGGAGCTGCTACACCTGCTGGAGACAGACGAATACTGAAGGGGTTATAGGATTGGGTCTCTCCTTAAGGGGGACGTCCTTACAGTTTTGGTCAGTCTCCACCTGCTGGGAGGCTTAACCCACTGTCTGGACTGATCCGGGTACGTACAGGGAACTATACATTAGCAGAATACCTCACACCTTGGTCACGAATGCAGAACACAGTCACACCTCGCAAATATACAAAATGGGACCAAAAATCAGAAACAGACGTATGCAAAATCTGAACTGAAAACCCCAAGAAGTCAGATTCTGCATGCAATGCAACAAAGGAGAAATAGAAACAAAAATGCATTTTCTCCCATAATGTGCAAAACATCAAAGAGAGAAGAGAGACATTTCCCACAACTAACAGGGAAAAATCAAAGACTTCCCACAAAAGAATGAGCAGGAAAACTCTCTGCATAATCCTAGGAGAAACAGCAGTTAGACCTGCATGCAATGCATACCCTGCCACCAGGCCAGAAACGTTAATGTGACCAAAGAAAACCCTGATCATCACCAAAACCAGACAATATTCTTCTTTCTGTACTCTCTATTTTTATTTTACTATTTCTAGTGTTATATTTTTTTCTCTTATGTTTTATCCATTTTGAAAGGGTCAGGTAGCCTGAAGGTTTCTGTGTACTTTTCTATCTTCAGACCTTCAGGACATAATATTTAGAGACTTCAGGACATAATATTTAGAGACTTACCTGAGCGGTTTCTCTTTGAAAATGAGTTTTGGCAAGGTCCATGGGTACTTTGGATTTGCTTTACCTGAGGGCAGAGCCCACCCAGTGATTTGAAAATCCAACCCCTGTATTTTCTCTCCCCCAAGCCGACCCACCAAGAATATCCTTTTTTCCCCTGAAGCTAGATCTAGCGCCTTGTTAAACTCAGCAGCTAGATTTAGCAACTGAACGGCAAACCAATTTCATCCAAAGGTAACTCCCTAGCTATCTGGGTAAATCCCTTTGAAAACTGTCCTGAGTATTAGCTTAGAACAGGGATGGCGAACTCCAGTCCTCGAGGGCCACAAACAGGCCAGGTTTTCAGGATATCCACAATGAATATGCATGAGAAGGATCTGCATGCACTGCCTCCACTGGATGCAAATCTTTCTCATGCGTGCTCATTGCGGATATCCTGAAAACCTGGCCTGTTTGCGGCACTCGAGGACTGGAGTTTGCCATCCCTGGCTTAGAAGGTGCCACCACAGCCTCTGTCATTATTTACGTCTCCATTGCAAATGACTTGTCTGAAGTTCATATTTAAATCTGCCTACCTATGATTAAGGAAACACAGTCTTTCCCTCCCCACTCGTCCCAAACTTCTTCAGGCCGATGTAATATCTTGCGCTCAAACTAGCGTACAGATTGACATGCGTCCATAACGCCTGATGCAAAAAGGGGATCAGTGTATCCAAAGTGCATATCCAATCCAGCAAGTAGCTAATAGTGCTCATCACATGTAAATGCCATGTTGATGAGGTTATTAGCTAATGCCCCCGATGTAAAAAATAATCATGCACACAAAGCTCATATTTTAATCCTCAAAAGTTAATGCCAGTCTCAGAACTGGCATTAAGTCTTGAGGAGCCCCAAACATTGAACAGAAAATACTGCTTTTCTGTGGTTCCTCCGACTTAATATTGTCGCAATATTAAGTCGAAGGAACCACAGAAAGCAGCAACATGGAAAAAAAAAAAGAGTCTTGATGGTGGTTAGGTTCAGAAAACGGACACTCAATTTTCAAGCGTCCGTTTTCCTAACCTGCACACAACTACTTCTCCTGGGCGCCCAATGCCAAGGAGGAACTAGGGACGCATAGTTTCCCCTAGTGCCTCCTTTTTAATGCAGCAGCTCATTAGCATACTGCATTGCGTGCCTGGGAGAGGTGGATGGGGGCACGTTAGGACAGCAGCCGCTCAATCATAGGTGTGTTTTCCGTGCGCCCATATTACATCGGCCTGCTCATGTGCTTTCAACTCATCTACTTTTGGGGTGAAACTGTGTGGGTTGTTTTTTTTTTAAGTGTATTAAGAAATAGCATTGAGATGACCGAGCAAGCTAGGAGGAATAGCTTTGACTTAGCAGGGATTCTATGCCTCAGTCCTCCCCTTATTTCACCTACTGTCAGAATTCTGAGCGACCATACATACAGCACAATCCCTGAAACAAGGAAGAGATGTTACCCACCAGAAATAGGCACATATCCGACACCCTGCTGGTAGACTGTAGGCATGAGGAACACGGGCTGAGGTGCCATCATGGAAGCCGGAAAAGACTGCAAGGATTGAGGAAGAGAGAGAGAGAGAGAGAGACATGTCAAACAAGGAGGCAAAACCCATGGACACTATGGACTATTTATCAAGTCCTTTTTCCAAAATGGAAAGGACCTTTCACACAGCAGAGCCTATATCTCTAATTTCTTTCAAACTTTGCTTTTGATATTATTATTTAACAGACCACTGAGCAACACAAAGGGAATAGAGAAAGGGAAATAAAAAGGCAATCCATCAAGACAGATCTACAATACAAATTATAAATGAATAAGATACAGAGTATTTTGTTCAGCATGGTGTAGAAAGGGGGACCAAATTAAGTCAAAAGAGAGCAAGTCATCTTTCATTAAGAAAGAGACGATTCAGTTCCAAAATACCGCATACTTTAGTATACCAAAAAGCAAGGCTTGGTGGCTGAATAAGTTTCTATTTAGATGTAATGGCTAAACTAGCAGCCAAAAGTAGAAACTTCTCATAAGAATTGCCATGCTAGGTTAGACCAAGATCCATTGAACCCAGCATTCTGTCTCCAACAGAGGCCAATCTGGGCCACAAGTACCCAGCAAATTCCAAAAGTAGATCTATTTCTTGTTACTTGCAAGGATAGCAATGACTTTCCTTAATTTAATTGTATAATAATGGTTTATAGACTTTTCCCTCCAGGAACTTGTCCATATCTCTTTTAAACTGTGTTAGTTGCCTTGAACCACGTTCTCTGGTAAGAAATTCCAGGCTTCTTTTGCCAAGGATGATTTTTTCAAGCCTAAAACTACAGCCACATTCCTACCAAAACATGTTTAAAAATGCCTTTATGCATACATCCCCCCCATCAACAGGCATGTCTTTCCACATTTAATTTTAACAGGCATAAAATAAAATTGAACTGGGTCTCTAATTCCCCAGACTATCCAGGCCTCTCTTCATCAGAAATGCAGGACATTCCAAGGACCCAACCATCACCTTGCTCAAGTCCATGAGGAACCAAACTGGGAAACCATTCCAAAATGCTGAAGGATCTGCTCTAGCTGAGTTGCTTTACTCTCCCCCACTTATGCTCAGTAAAGAAGGGCTGCATCTAATTTATGCTGTGTACAGTCACTGAGGAAGTGCACCCAGTTGGCCTGAGCACCTTGACTTTGGGATTATGGTGGATGCTACTGCAGGTCACAGCTCCCATACTGTGTGCTTAGACCACTTACACAGGATAAAGATTACTTCATGTTTAGCCATGTAACACCATGTATTTTGTGTACTGCACAAAATGGCATAAATCCATCTCCAGCTTGGGATCATTTGGCTGCCAACTAATCAAAAGTGTTGACTACCAGCTTTACAACTGCCATAATACTTCTGAAGTTTGGAGGTCATGTGCCATATACTGTAATCAAATTATTTTTGTGTCTTTTTCCACTTGTAAGGCATCATGCACGTTGACAGTACTTTAGCAATACTAGAAATGTTATAGACCAAGCAACTGCTATTTACACTGAAGAAAGGATCCAAGGTCAGTTTCTTGCAAAAACAGAAGTCAACAAACAAATTGAAAGTAATTCCCTTCTTCCTGGATACACAAATATATTTGTAACTAGCTTTTGAGAGCTGTTACCCCTTTATCAGATCAGGGCAGCATCTGCTATTTGTTATGTAAGGAGGCCATGTTATAGTAACTGATCCACAAAACAGCAGGTCCAAACTCCTCTCCCACTGACTCAGTGGAGCCTGAACCGTGTATCTTGTGTGTGTCTATAGGGCGACCAGAATTTTATTTATTTAACTAAATCTGCTTTATTTGTTTCCTCCTACTTAGTATTGCTACGATACTTTTAGGAGGAATCAGAAAGCAGGATTTTTCTTTTTCTCAATGTACTCGAGTGTGGCATACCTTTACAGCAGCCCCGGGCTGGCGTAAAATGTGCCGCATTGCAATGGGTGCATTGGCCACACGGAAAATTGTTTGCATTGTGGGGATTAGCTAATAGCCTCATTTACATGGAATTAGCACAGTGATTTGGACACGCTAATTCCCGTTTTGCATCGGGGGTTATAGCTGCACATCCAATCCCATGTTAAACTATGTGCTAGCCGCTGCGCACAGTATTGCATCGGCCCCAGTGTTAGGCTATCTCCCTGTACTTCAGTCTGCACCCCACTGTAAAGGGGGGGGAGAGGGAGACAGGGAAGGCATTTGTGTGGGTAGAAAGCAGTGCTTTACTCACATTCATGACATGCTGCCCATCCAATGTGTGAGGGGGGAGAGGAAACACCACACATACAAAGTGTATATACAGATTTTTCCCCGCATCCCAGAGATGCTTTCTGGGGGCGGGGAGGTGGAGTTTGGGCAGGATTGGATTTATGCACATTCTCTTTAATTTTAAAGAATATGCGCATAAATTCCACTAGGGAAACTGCCTGCTCATATAAGCAGGTGTAAATGTGTGTGATCAGCTTTCCCAGGGATAATTTTCAAAGGAAAAGCTTGCATGTACCTTCACTTTGCAAATCAGTATAAAATCTGCAAGAAAGAAGTACCCAGACTTTACACCAGTTGGAAATTACCCACACAGATTATAAACACTGAAATAACTGATTAAGTGCTACTGGCAATAAAGTGGAAGCATCCAACAAGCCCAAGGGTATGTTTTTAAAAATCAGTTTTACTGGCAAACTTTTTTTTTTTCTAATTAGCAAGTCTCTATCCAAACATTCACTCCCAACTGGTTAAACGCGAGTAATTGGAATGATAGAATATGATCAGAACTAAGCACAATTCTCTTCTCACATGGCTCTGGCTTGGAAGCTCTCCTAGCTTACCGTGTAGGACATGACCAGATTTATCATCCCTTCCTTGTCATCACCCTGCCTTCCGCTTAGGCTGTACCACTCATCCAGCACTTTGCCTTCCTTCAGGGCCTCTGGGATGGTGATGTGTGTCCAGGCAATACGGTCATCCATAGAGAAAGCACGCTGAGGGGACAAGCGAGACAAGTGTCACTTAGCAGAAACACATTTGATTGACAGACCAAGAAAATTTGCATATTTTTGGAATCCTGGGGATCAGAGTTGGGGACCATTCCTGTCTATTTTCCCTCCCCCACCCAAGCAAGGCACTAACCTCATCAAATATTTCCAGGTAAAAGGCATCCACTCCTGGGGGGATCGTGCATTGAACCACTTTGTTCCAGCGTGGGTTCTTTGCACCATTGTGTGCTGTTGGAGTTTCATAGACAGCGTAGCCCAGACGTATCCGGCAGTAGGGGTCCATCCGGGTCATACCATAATTCTTAGCCAGCATCGCCTAGCGGGGAGCCAAGACGGAAAAGGAACCAAAAAAAAATCAAAAACTATATTGTGAAATTGCTCAGCATGGTTAGAAATCACATGGCACACCATTATACTCAATCTGAATCAGAACTTGGAATCACCCAGAGCATGTGCAGAAGAGTGCCACAAATCACAAGAGATTCATGACATCACAGCCAACAGAATATGAGAGAGTATCTGTAAACCTGTCTACTCATAGAGATGCATTAAGGCTCATTCTCTAAAGTGCTTCAGAATATATGGTATTATACTGATTCCCTACAATTCCCCCAAACTCCTTGAAGCAGCCAAGTTCCAGAAAGGGTCATAAACTACCTCCTATGAAACTAATTGATTTGTGTTATCTGTGTGAAGTCACTGTGACATCACATAGCTTAAGGGGGAACTGCTCAAATAATTTAAAAAATTATGTAAATTGCAATATTTTTCATTGCTACAGGGAGAATATTTGTAGTCATGCTTAGCTTAGTAACAAAGACATTAAAACTTTTTCTTTTAAATTATCAAAAATCCTATTTACACCAATCTTTTCTCAACTGATGCCTAAGCAAAAAAAAAAAAACAAAGAATAAAAAAAAAAAGCAAAGTTTTTAGGGCACAATTTTAGTCACAGAAGGCTGGAGGAGAGTCTTATCTGTTAGACAAACTGGGATGTTTCTGTATATGAAGCCTCTTCCTTATTTGCCTAACAGCAGAGCTGCTTACTTTTAAAAGGTGCTCTCCAAGGACAGCAGGATAATCAGTCACACATGTGGGGGACATCATGGGACGGTGCAGATATAGAGCAAGTCTGGAAAAGCTCAGAAAGCATCTTCCAGGCATATGTGGAATTTCCTGCACAGTTACTGCCTCCTGGAGCCATCTTGGTCATATATTCAGCCAAATTATGGAAACAATTCCAGCAGGAGAGGGTATATATGACGATCATCCTGTTATCCTTGGACAATGCTCACTGTAGGTAAGCAATTTTGCTTTCTCTGAGGATAAGGAGGATAACCAGTCACACGTGGAAATTCCTAGGGAAGGGTTGCCATCAACAACAAAAAAGTGCAAAGCCAAGACAATGGGCAGGAGAATATATTTTTGGTGGGTAAAAACCCATCTGTCATTTTTTATTTATTTATTTTTAAACAAGGCAACCTGAAATAATAAAAAGGACCCAACAAGATGAGGCAAAGTGGGATTCTACTCCTCAAATAGACCCTGGAGGCAAACTGACTAAAACTACTGCTATGTGGAGAATTAGTGTCCAAAGAGTAATGGGATATAAATGTGTGGACTGAAATGAGTATTGCAGCCATGCAAATATCCTCTCTGGAGGTCGATCTTAGATGGGTCACTATGGTTCTATTATGTGCCTTGACAGGCCCTTATAGAGTCAGACCTGCCTGGACATAACAAAAAGATGTAATCTGCTTGCTAATTAGAAATAAATAAATGGTTTTTTTTACTTCAATCCCAGGCTTGTTGAAGTCAAAACAAACTAAAAAGAAAAAAAGTTGAGTGGACCTTTTATGAGCTTTTGTCTGTGCCAAGTAGAAGGTGACAGCTCTTTTTCAATCGGTACTGTGCATGCAAAGCTTATTAACTAAGATTATGCAGCCCGGGGAAAAATGCTAGCGGGACAACCGATAGGTTAAGATGGAAATCTACGTGCAGAGCATCACCCTATTGTGATGAAATTTACTATAAAAGGTAGCTAAATCACTACATCCAAAACCACCACCAAAAAAGCAATTTTCTAGATCAGGTACTTTAGTCCACAAGAGGCCAGAGGCTTAACGGGAGCTTTCATCAGTGGGCTGTCAACCAGGGAAAGCAGGTTTCAAATCCTGCTGCTTGCTGATCCTCGTGAGCTAGGCAAGTCACTTTACCCTCCATTGGCTTAGGTACAAATTTAAGATTGTAAGCCTTCTGGCGGAAGGGAAGGAAAATATCTATAGTACCTAAATGTAATCTGCCTTGAAGTGCCTGAGAAAGAAGGATACAAATTAAAATATACAAATTAAAAAAAAAAAAAAAGGACTGAGGTCCTAAGAGATAGCAGGTGGCTTGATGGGCAGCTTCAATTGAAGCTAACTCCGCATAAAAATTTTGCAATTAAAATGTTGGACAGAGATGGGGGTTTCCCTTTACATGTTGGTGAAAAGCACCAGTTATAAGTTGATTTAGAAACTGAATTCTGAAAGATAAAGTAGGAAATCAAGCTGTTTAAGAGAAGTGATATACATCTTTGCCCTCACACCATATTGCATACCTCCTCCATTTAAAGCCATAAAATCTTCTGGTGGATATTTTTCTAGAAACCAGACACTTCATCAGAGAATCCAAGGGAAAAATGATTTTCCTCTCAATACCCAGGTTATGAAGGCCAAAGATTGGATGTTGGGATGAAACAGAGTATCTTTACTCTGACCGATCAAAGTTGGGGAACTGTCCAACTTGATTGAATTCCTGATGGATAGCTCTTGAAGAAGGAGTAGAAATAAGTGCTGAGCTCTTCTGGATAACAAGAAACTATTATAGAACACTAAATAATGTGTGCACAGACACTGGGGTGTTACTGTTATACTCTTCATTGAGAAACTCTGTAGAACTGACAGTTCTTAGCGTGATACTGAACAGCATGGAACCAGCTGTTTCCACGCGTTTCAATAGGACTAGGAGGCATGGATGCTTTGGCATCTGGAGATTTCTTTTTTAGTTTTTTGGTCATGGAACAGAAAAGGCTGTCGAGAAGTTCTTTACAACTAAAGGAACTGGAGTGTATATATATATATACAGGACTGCTGTCCTCCAATGGAAGGAGAAGAGATTTGATGCTAGCGAGCCCTCAGATCTTTGCCTGGCTCAGAAAGTTGGAATCTTCCTGTTCAGAATAGTTGTAAATGCTCAGGTGCACCCCACTCAAGAACTATCCCTTTTAGCTACATCCTAATCCAGGGGCCACTCATGGGATTTTAGAATATGACTGAGCTTGTGTGTCAGAATGTTCTCTTTTTTGCCAGGACCCTTAGAGTGGTCCTATAAGATATGGCCCAATTCTACATCCAGAAAGTTTCCTGAAACAAAAGGAGTGATTTTTGTTTCTCCCTGCTTGTTCAGGTACAACATGACCTCCTGGCTATGACAGCCCAGGCTGTGATGAACAGCAGAAGCCAAAACATAAGATGGGTTTAGCAGGAGAGAAAAAGGTTCTTCTGGGTGGCTAAAGGGGATGTACCAATGATTATGAAATCAAACCCCTGAAATGGTTGCATCCAAATCTCAATTTAAGTAATTAAACTTACACCCCAGATGAAGCTACTCAGGAAGAGTGGACTAATGGTTTGAGCAATGGGCTGAAGACAGAGGAAGCAAGGGTTCAAATCCCACTCTCCCACTGACCCTCCTCGAGACAAGTCACTTTATCTCCCATTGCCTCTGATAGCCATTTAGAATGTAAGCTCTTTAGGGTATGGACTTACTGTACCTGAATACTTATTGTATAGCACTGTGTACACTTAGTAGCACTAAAAAGTGATAAGTGTTATTATAGGTCAAAAATGCCTGCTCTAGAACTTGTGTACCAAAGAAGCATCAAGGTTAAAGAATGCTACCGTGGTGCCATTGTTCTCCAGTGATTAAGAAAACTACTGGATCCTTTGGTACCAATGCAAACAATGCTAGAGAAGGAGTACCAATCTACTTCATGGAGATGAAACTGAATGATGAACTCTCTGAGCTCTATAACCCTGACTGACATATTTGAATGGAAGCCACAGATAGACATCATGCTCTAGCACCAAACAATGCAAATGAGCCTCATGATGATCTGTGATGGAGATCCTGTGGCACAGCAAGTAAGAACTTGAAGATGCTCAACTTCTCAGTTATAGTGAGGAAAATCTTCAAAGCAAAATCAAATGAAAATATTTTTGTAGGTAGATTCTAGATGAGGTCGCTGAAGCAAGCCGCACCCAGGGAAACTGTCAGAGTAAGTAGCCATCTTTAAAAAAATAAAATAAAATGCAACTTTAGAAAATCTGAAAAACCTAAAAGATATGGCACAAGACACAGAAAAACAACTGAAGAGGGCTGATCTCTCCCAAACAAGAGGCACCAGTGGAGAACGATGCTTGGAGACAAATGAGAAGACATAATGAAATGTCACCAAGGGAAAAGAGTAAGGGGTCCATGAAGCAGCAGCTATCTGGGAAATTCCTCATATGCCCGAGAAAATCTTTTCAAGTTTTTCCAGAAGATATAGGAAATGCTTTGCTTTGGTTTTATAAGATGACATCACCTACTGTATATGTTCAACTGGTCATCTGCTTGTCCATGGAGAAGAGGGATGAACCTGGGTCCCAGCCCAGAGGAGATCCTCAAAACCTAAAACTTATGCTGGATCCAAAATATACAATTTGTTTTACATTCTTGTTGACAGGACTCATAAGTTTGTGCCAATTGCTAATTCAACTCATTTAATATGATAAACAGTTATTGGCTGGGATGAATATTAGAGGCTTCGGTGAGCAAAAATGTAATATCACAACCAATGATCCAGCACAAATGAACCAATTTGTGGACTAGACAACAACAAACAATTCTGTGTAAATATATAAAAAGACCAGAAATTACTTAAGAAAGCTCTCATTCATTCTATAAATCCTTGCTGTTGCATAGGCAAGGTAAATATATCTTCAGAATAAAATGACATTTTTAGTAAATAATATAAATGTACCTCTCTATTGTAGAGGCTACATTTTAGAGGTATCACCTCTTAAGCTGCTAAGAATATGCTGGGGGAAAAACACAATGAACGTTACCTTGATTCAATGATATTGGTGCACCACACTGCCACCGAGAAAATTTTCAAACACATGAAAAACCTATCTAGAGGACTAAAAGGAAGAATAAAGACTGCAGGCCTCATAAAGACCAATTCTTCTATGCTTAGGAAGTAAATAGTTTGCTAACAGCAAGCAAAATGATCCTCAACCGATAGGCTCTGTGGAAAAGATGAAACTAGAAGGGCTCCTGCGTGGATACATAGTAGTATAACAAGCTGCACATTCCCAATCGGGCATGCTCAAAGTTTCTAGAAACTTTGAAATCAAATTTCTGCGCCAGGCTCCATCTGATGTCACCAAATTTTTCTGAAGACTGCCATCCTGCTTTTTCTCAAAAAAATATAATTTATTATAATTGCTGATTGGAAGTAATAAGAAAACTCAGAAATATCCCTTTCTAATAGCCTACAATGATGTTATAAAAATAAACCTTATTAAAGAAAACGCTGCTGAAATAGTCAATCATTAATATACAGTACAGCTGGACTGGCAAGGAGCAGCATAAAAACAAGAATGACCAATAATCCAAAGTGTTTTTAAAGCATATTGAATGGGAAACAAAACTATTCACTGCTGTTCACCACCAAGATCTGGAGTCCAGATTCTGTACAACTCTAACCAGTTAAAAACAAAACGTGATAGACAAATCAAAATGAAAAAGCACAGTAAGAAGTGTGTAATAATAGTGTGTGAGAGTGTGTGCATGTGAGTATGGGAGAAAGTGTGTGTGGGTGAGTGAGAGAGTGTGAGTGTGTGATCACTTCATCTTCAGTCCCTATATTGAGCAAGATTGACTCAATTATCATTGATCCAAGAGGATCAACACATTCCATCACAGATACAAATTTATGAATTTATTTGATTTTCTTATTATAAAACCTTGCCAGCTCTTCAACTCATGGTGTTCTTACATAAGTATTTGAAGATGAGCTAGCTAAAGAATCATGGAGCATCTGAAAAAGCTCTTAATATATTTTTTGCCTTTAAAATCTTGTTTGTAAAACAGCTTTTTTGCAAAAGTGATAGCTTTTCTGTATATCCTAAATTGAATGGCCCAACTAATACGAACCTCCACTTTCCCTGTCCTTTTACATTGACTTTCTTATTAATGGCAACCTCTCTTTACTTGCTTAAAGATTAAAAAAAAAACAGCCTACCATTTTGTGCTTATAGATTTCTCCCTCAAAGGAGCTAAAAACTCCATTGAATACCATTTTTAAATCTATTTATAGTTTCATCAAATGAATCTGTAATTAAATCACTACTACCAGCAGACGAGAATTCATGAAATTGATCAATACCTGTTTCTTAATGAGGTCTGCTTCTCTTGCTGTACATGGAATTAAGAGAAAGCAGAGTTGCTTACCTGTAACAGGTGTTATCCCAGGACAGCAGGATGTAGTCCTCACATACGGGCGACATCATCGATGGAGCCCTATCACGGAAAACTTCTGTCAAAGTTTCTAGAAACTTTTGACTGGCACACTTAGCATACCATGATCCCTGCAGCCACAGGTGTCTCCCCCTTCAGTCTCGTTTGCAGCAATAAGTACGAGCGAAAAAATAAAACTAAAACAGCAATGCACCCAACTCCGCGGGGTGGCGGGTGGCTTTCGTGAGGACTACATCCTGCTGTCCTGGGATAACACCTGCTACAGGTAAGCAACTCTGCTTTATCGCAGGACACGCAGGATGGTAGTCCTCACATATGGGTGATTAGCAAGCTACAGGCTGACTCATCTTCTAATAGGTCAATGGTATGTAACTCATGCAACAGGCACAACAACCGAGGTGCCATTGACTAAGATGAGGCAGCCTGAATCATAGCAGGCGGATGTGGAAGGAGTTGGATATTACACTGGAAATACGTTTTTCAAGACAGATTGTCCAAAGGCAGAGTCTTGTCTTCCTTCTTTATCCAAGCAGTAATGAGCTGCAAATGTATGCAGAGAACTCCAAGTCGCAGCTTTGCAGATGTCTGCGATATGTACTGAACGGTAGTGTGCTACGGATGTTGACATAGCCATGAGTGCCCTTTACTCGCCCCTGGAAAGGAAGGCCTGCTTTTTCATAGCAGAATGCCAGACAGTTGGAGAGAGTTTGTTTGCCCACTGCAGCTCCTGGTTTGTTTTTGTCAAAAGAAACAAAGAGTTGGGTGGACTTCCTATGGACTGCAGTGCAGTCTAGGTAAAAAGCGAGTACACGTTTACAGTCCAAGGTGTGCAAAATTCTCTCACCCTGGTGAGAGTGAGGCATTGGAAAGAAAGTGGGTAAGACTATGGATTGGTTAAAGTGAAAATCCATTACCACCTTAGGCAGAAATTTGGGGTGAGTGTGCAGAACCACTTGGTCATGCAGGAACCTTGTGTAGGGTGAGTATGTGACAAGGGCTTGTAACTCACTGACTCTCCTAGCAGATGTAATGGCTACTAGGAAAAGGACTTTCCATGTAAGAAATTTTACATCACAGGAATGCAAAGGCTCAAACGGAGATCGCATGAGCCTTGCAAGAACTACATTAAGGTCCCATTCCATAACCGGTGGTCGAAAGGGAGGCTTAAGTTGAAGTAAGCCCCTCATAAATCGACTCACTAGGGGTTGCGCTTTTATTGGGGCATCCCTTATACCTTTGTGGTATGCCGCAATGGCACAGAGACAGTCTGGAGACCAGAATCTGAGAGGTGCCACAGTCAGTCTGATAGAGATGGAGTGGGACAGGAGAAAGGGTAGATACCTTTTTGAGTGCACCACTTGGTAAATCTAGTCCACTTGGCATGGTAAGATTTACGGGTGGAGGGCTTTTGTGAAGCTACGAGAACCTGAGAGACTTGAGTTGAAAGACTGAGTGGTCGTAGGATCAAGCTTTCAACATCCAGGCCATCAAGGCAAGGGTTTGTAGGTTCGGATGGTGTAATCTGCCTTGGTTCTGAGTTATGAGGGTGGGTGTTGTGCCCAAGTGAATTGGTTCTCTGATCGAGAGATCTAGGAGCATGGGGAACCATACTTGTCAAGGCCAATATGGGGCTATGAGGATCATGGACCCGCTGTCCTGTTGCAGTTTCACGAGAGTCTTGGCTATGAGCAGAATCAGAAGATATGTGTTTAGAAGCCCTGGTTTCCAGGGGCGAGCAAAGGCGTCCCTGGGGAAGATTTGTCAACGGCTGTGGAGGGAGCAGAACCTTTCTACTTTGTGGTTCATTTTGGACACAAAGAGGTCGATGGTTGGGCGACCCCAGCGTTGAAAGATTTTGCTCTCTACACAGGGATCCAGAGACCATTCGTAGGGATGGAAACGTCGACTGAGATTGTCTGCTAGGACATTTTGTATGCCTGCTAGATAAGTAGCCCTGAGATGCATGGAGTGTGCTAGGGCCCAGGCCCAAATCTGCACTGATCTTGACACAGCAGATAGGAGCCTGTGCCTCCCTATTTGTTTACCACATTGCTACTGTGATGTCCGTCTGTATCAGAACATAAGAACTCCAGCACCGCTTATGGGAGTATCCCTATTCTGTGCCAGCTGTTAACAGAAGAACAGACGCAACATACCTGGTCCACCATACCCCAGGTTTTCAAAAACCACAATTGCCACATCATCCATTTGTTGTTGAGTCAGCTCAGAAAAAAGCAAGGAAGCAGAAACCACATTCATCTGCTCCTCCAGGAAAAGAACAAAAATTTCTGGATGGTTTAGGGAAGAAAGTGTTCCAAGGATCCATGCTTGTGTCCCATCACATAATCTATTCAAAAAACCTTCTCCTTCTGGGAGGATTGTTTACAACCAATTAAACAACTCCTCTCCAACCTTAACTTGATTTTAAACTCCAGCAAAACAGAGATGCTACTTATCTCACTAGACCCACGTATCTACTCACCCAGCCTTTCGCAACCCTCCTCATTAAACATTTATCTCCCCTCAGACATCAGGGATCTAGGAGCATGGCTTGACAGTCAACTTAACTTAAAAAATTTATAAATACCACCACCAAGGACTGTTTCTATAAACTACAAGTCCTCAAAAAGTTAAAACCACTACTTCACTTCAACGACTTTCGCCTCGTCCTACAATCCATTATTTTTTCAAAACTCGACTATTGCAACGCAATTCTACTTGGCCTCCCTGCCAACAGTATTAAGCCTCTACAGATGGTACAAAACGCTGCTGCCAGAATCCTAACACCAATAAAAGAGAACATATTTCCCCCATTCTGAGCAACCTCCACTGGCTACCCATCAAACAGAGAATCCTTTTTAAAACCCTCACCATTATTCATAAATCAATACACAACATCGCACCGATATCACTCCAAACTCAACTTCGTCCATACCTATCCTCCAGACCCATCAGAAGCGCCTACAGAGGCACACTGTTCGCCCCTCCAGCAACATCATTACTAAGAAAAAGAGCACTCTCAACTGCAGGACCACACCATTGGAACGCTCTCCCCCCAGACCTACGCCTCGAACCCAGTCTACCAGAGTTCAAAAAAAAGTTAAAAACCTGGCTCTTCAGGCAAGCGTTCCAATCTCCAGAATTTAACTAAGCGCCTTATCCTGACTGAACTTGGGAATATTTTGTATTACAGTTATAATATACAATATTATCCAAAATTAAATTTCAATTTAATTTTACGTTTAATTTAAGTTTAACATGCTAATTGGCTTAATTTAAGTATTTATTGTTATTGTTCAATGTTCAAGGATTGTATTATATGTTATTGTTCAATGTATTATATATTATTGTTCAATCTTCTTTGTAAAAAAACACCGGTCTGACCTCCCAGACCAGGGCAATCTTTTCGTTTCATGTAAACCGGACTGATTTGTATTGTATACAGGAATTCCGGTATATAAAAATTAAAAATAAATAAATAAATAAAATATGTGACCCAATATCAAAGGAACTTGTGGAAACAAGTTCAGGGCATAGCGGATACTCTCCCTCAGCAACAGCAAGTGTCACTCAACGCTCTTATTGACAAAGGGCTAGAGTCCTTTGTCAATGAAGTATGGGCCGCATATGACTCTCTTGAAACATCTGCCCATCTATCAGCTGCTGGAATCAGTGCACAGAGGTGGGCTTGGCTGAAGGCCTTGGATCTCAGATGAGAAGTCCACGAAAGGCTGGTAGATCTCCCATGCACCGGAGGCAATCTCTTCGGCGAAAAGATACAAGCCACTGTCTCTCTACTTAAAGATCACCATGAGACACTCCGCCAGCTGTCCAGGTTGCCATCGGACCAGCCATCCTCAGCATAGAAATCCACAAGATGTGATACCAGAAAGCCCTTCTATCGGCCTCGTAGGTACTATGCACTTACTTCTTCAACACGCCCTTTCCGTCAACCTCAGAGAGAATGTTCACGTCAACCAAAACAGGCAAAAACTCAGCCACCCCCACAAACAGGACCAGCATTTGGTTTTTGAAAAGAATACCAGAGAGCAGCAGCCTCTTCAACAATCCCGAACCCAACTTGCCTGTAGGTCTGCTCCATTACTTCAAACACCAATGGAGTGTCATCACCACAGATCAGTGGGTGTTAGCCATCTTGAACAGGTGATATCGTCTAAAATTCCAAATGTTACCCCCAGATTCCCCACCCATTTCTCTGTGGTCACACAGCGTGATAGCATCTCAGCTGCAGTCAGAACTCTCCACCCTGCTGACTACCAGGGCTATCGAAACCGTTCCCCGGTCTGAACACGGCAGAGGGTTCTACTCCTGCTATTTCCTAATTCCAAAGAAAACAGGCGGTCTCCACCACATCCTAGACTTCCGCAATCTCAACAAATTTCTTCAAAAAGAAAAATTCCGGATGGTCTCCTTAGGGACCATTCTTCCCTTCAAGAAGCCTATGCTCACATTCCTATTTCCCCACAACATCAAAAGTATCTATGATTCGTAGTGGGAAAAAGACATTTTCAGTACCGAGTCCTTCCATTTGGACTGGCCTCAGCACCTCAAGTGTTCACAAAATGCCTGGCAATTGCGGCTGCACATCTCAGAAAAAACAGCATTCATGCTTTTCCCTACCTAGACGACAGGCTCATCAGCACCTTATCCCTGTTGCATTCCCTGGGATTTCTAATCAACTAACAGAAATCACATTTGAACCCGTCTCAACTCCTCACCTTCATCGGAGCAGACCTCAACACCACAGTCGCAAAAGCTTTTCTTCCAAGCGACCATGTGAACATCCTAGCAAATCTTGCAAACTCCCTGAGCAATTTCAACTTCGTCTCTACCCATCAATTCCTTACACTTCTGGGTCACATGGCGTCTACAGTCCACGTGACCCCTATGGCAAAGTTAGCCATGGACTCAATGGACCTTAAAGTCTCAGTGGCTTCAAGCTGTTCAGCCACTGTCGTCCCTAATATGGGTCACCAACTAGTTACATCTCTCACTTCGATGATGGACAAGTCAACCGGCTTTACGGATCGGATTACCATTCCAACAGCCGACTCCTCAAATAACTTTAACCACAGATAGCTCCAACTTGGGATGGGGAGCTCACGTCAACTACCTTCAGACTCAAGGTATGTGGACTCTGCTTAAAAGAAAATGTCAGATCAACTTTTTAGAACTTCGAGCAATAAGATATGCCCTTTATGTCTTCAAAGACTGCCTCTCACACAAAAAAAAGTGTGTGAAACTCCCAATCAGAAAGCTGTGCTTGACTCTTATCCACATGCATTGACTATGCATACATTATACAAATTCACAGCTATAAAAGAATAAAACAAAGGAACAGGATTCCTGTCAAGGTTCTCACACCCAAGAGAGCATACAGGCCAAGAGCTCTCGCCAGTATCAATGGACAACACTCTTGGGGCCATAAAAAGTCAGCTATTATCAGCATGCCTGCATTCAGCCTCCAGACCAGCACAGACGAGTACAGATGCAAACAACTTCACACAGAAACTACTCATATCTTTCAGCTGTGGCTTGCCAACACTATAAGAGAATAAACTAATTTTTAAGAGATCAGAAGTTACCTTTAGTTTGGGTTAGATAATTGCGATTGCTCTGAATTAAATCTGTGCAAACTTGCGATCAATAAGTTATAGTGCTACTTTGGAAACTGTGAAACTGCCTCTAAACTATCTAAATTACTTAAACAATAGTTATAATGATCAATTACATTTTAATTGATAAAACTCTCCATAAAACCTCCAACAGACAAACTGGATGAGTTCTTGCTCTGATTAAAACAAACTGATAGATCAGAGTTTGAATAATCAATAAATTCATGAATACAGTGCATTATACAGTTGGAGGTTCCAATCAATAATTACTCTATTTGTGGTGCTTCATTACCTACAGTCAGACCAAAACAATAGTTGACAATAAACATTTCTCACAATTATTTATTTTGTAAAAGTATTATTCCTAAGAAGTCAATTCTATGCCCAGCTCTACGAGTGGAAAAACATTTTAAGCTGTCACATATCAGCTGCTGTAAGAGCTGCCAAAAAATTAAAGGGATTAAAATGCCAATCAAAAACTCCCAACATGAACAACTGGTGACAGTATAAAGATGGTTTTAGTACCATGTCAGCCAGCTCAGCTTCTCTCTCTAAAGCGGCGGGAGGTTAACACACTGACAAAAAGGTAAACTGAAAACTCTCCCCAAGCTTGGCAAGAAAGGGAGACTAACAGAGCCCTCTGCATTGGGTGTGTCTAAAACTAATGACCATTTCCCCCCTCTCCCTTAACTTCGGGGAGTAACCGAGACAAAATGGGCCCTTTATTTTCCGTTATCCTAGTCTCCGTAATATAGGCCATATCTGGTCTTTCATCTACTAAGTCAGGAATAATCATTTACTGGCAATGGATTGCACGATTAAATAAATTTAGCTTAAAGGGTGTTGCATACAAGCCTCCAAATCTACTTTCTTTTTAACAAAAAGAAAATCAGCAGGTACAGATCTAAGTTTAATAGCTGTAGCAAAGAAAAATTAGCATTTTTCCCCTGATGTAGGCCTAGATTCTGATGTCATACAATGCCTCTATGAAGCTTCCTCCCCGATGCACTGGATCTAACATCGGTGTAAACTGGTACCTATACTGAGGCCCCTCCAAGCACTGACATTGATATGATACCACCAGCGCTGCTAGCTTCTCCAGACTGGACACACCCTGTCTGGTTCACTATTGATGCTGCAAATGCCAGTGACCTTATGCTTGCAAGATGATAGTTCAGGATCCTTCCCTTCAGCTCCTCCTTAAACATTGCTGATGCTAATGAAACATGAGGTGCAGGAGGAAAGGTGACATCCTCCTGGATCACTTGAGGAGTATTGGTGACAAGTGACTTTCTGGCACAATCCCCCAGATTTCTTGAATAATGAGCAGCCTTATCTGCAGGGATCATTTGAAAGAAGTATGGCTGCTGCCAGAATCTCCCTGCTCTCAGGTACCAATGTTGAAGCTTCACCGCCTTTTATTGACGCTCTGCATCGGTTCCCCTGATGTTAATACCAATGAAGTGTAATCCTTTGCTTTCATCAGATGGGAGGAGCTAGGAGGATGCTCCAGCTCTCTGACTTCTACTGGTGCTAAAATGCAAAGAGGAGTAACACTACTTTGATGTCAATGCACCACCAGCATCCAGTGCAGCTCCAGAGCCTCTCAAGGTATATGAGACATCTTCAAACAGAAGAGCTTCTCCATATTCTCTTGTCTGTTACAAAGACCTTTGGGAGACATCTTCTGACAGGTGCCACAACCAAAGATATTGTTCATAGCAGTCACAGCACATGTAAATCATGAGGACTGGTGACAGACAGTACACTGCTAGCCTCCTCCTCTCTCTGGGACATCGCCAAAAAAAAACCTAAGTGAGCTCAAAACACCCCATTTAGTTGTTTGTCCATCTTCATGACCACAAATCCAAAAAAGATCAATGCAGCTTACAACAGAAAGCATAAATTTCAATACATAAAAATAACTTTCAGCTTACAATATAAAACACATTTTCAGAAAGACCAGATAGACTGATACAGCCACATAAAAAGTAATAAACCTGAAAATGTAAACAATTTATGTGAAGAAACTAAAGGGAACATTTCTGAGAGAACCAAAGGAGGCCACAGTGATTTTTTTTTTCTGTTAAAATGGGAACAGAGACAAAAGCTGGCTTCACAGAAAGACTGAGGAAGGTCCTGCATGACCACTGTGACAAGGGAAATCCTGCACATACTCAGTAGAATATGTCAGAAAGCTCTGGAAGTTTTAGAGTTACTACTTTGGCCTGGACTCCATCCAACAATGTCACCTATCTATGAGGACTAAGTACTATGCTTTCCTTTGAAGAAAGTTACCAGAGACTTTGAAACCCCCCATACACTTCTGAAAACTGCCTCCAGAACATTATCTTGTATTTGATTAATGTACAGCACTGTGCTTGAGCTCCATGGTAGGAGAGAGGTTCCAGGTGAAGAATTGCCATACAGGAGCTAGTAAGGAAGGGGGAGGGGGACGGCAGCTGGGACCATACCTGTACCACAGTGATGTTGAGCCTGCCAACAGTTCCCATGGCCCCTTCGTACTGTAGTTGCTGTGCAGCCTGTGAATCTAACTGGATTTGCTGTTGCTGGTGAGTGGGGGTGATACGCAGGAAGTCCTGAGGAAGCTCACCAATGAAGACCTTTAGGAAAAAAGAGCAAGAAAAAAGCACAGTCCATCAAAATCAAAGCTGTTTATCTTAAGTATTTCCTCTCAAATTTTGTCAACTTAATAGAAACAAAAAAAACCCCACAAAATTTGACAGATAAATGCCACCATGCTCATCCTACCTCTGCTTTCCTACCACAAAGGATACTCTGAAATACGTTGACTTTAAGCTATTAATGGAATTTTGTTTCCATCATTCTACCAGGGAAAGGTGGTACCTGCATCCTCCATTCTGTCCTTGCTCCTGAATGCAAGTGTCCACATCTTTCTAATTTTTTGTTTTTTTTTTAGAAATTCCTGTCCGGTGAAAAATGCCTCTTGTGCCTTTGAGGTATTTGAATGCCTTTATCATATTCCCCCACCACCACCACATCTTCTAGGGAACACATTTAGGTACTCGTGCCTCACCTCACTAATAGAAGACACAAGTTTTAAAGAGATACAGCCAAAACAGTCTTATGACTAAACAGAGAAAGATGCTCGCTCTATTATCCTGCCCCTCTACCTATCCTGCTAAGTACAGTACAATAGAGGGTGCCTGATCTGGATTTATAGAAATTACTGTACCCTGTATTTTATACAAGTCCTGTTCAGATAAACCCAATTCTACAATATGATCAACACCAAGCGGGCAATAATCAAGGTGGCTGAGGACTGCCACTGCAATGACTGAGCTAAGTGAATTGAGAGGAAATATAAAATAGGGGGGGAAACCTAAAGTGGATGCAAATGAAGGCTCATGGCATTGTAGCCTAGCAATTTTGATGGTGTTGGATGCCTAAAAAGGGCAAGAGGATACTTCGGGGGGGGGGGGGGGGGGGGAATTTTTTTTTTTTCTTTTTAACACGTACATTTTGGGATTCCAACAAACTTTTTATCATCAAAAAAATTTAATCTAGAGAGTCAGAATAGATCTTTCAAGCATACTTGGCACTACTAGCATAGTAGAAGTATGAAATAATAATTCTGGGTTA
Source organism: Rhinatrema bivittatum (assembly GCF_901001135.1). Lineage (NCBI taxonomy): Eukaryota > Metazoa > Chordata > Amphibia > Gymnophiona > Rhinatrematidae > Rhinatrema > Rhinatrema bivittatum. The sequence continues at coordinate 39,408,758 of NC_042631.1, read as the reverse complement.
ATTAGTATGAAATTGTGAAAGGTCATCTGTTCTTTCTATCCCATGCTGTATAATTAAAGAATGTTTTATAACATCGGCTTCATGCTCTCCTCGTTATTGCGGATTTATGCTAGGCAGAATAATAATACATTAACTAGTCAAGGTTTTTCTCTCCAATTAATTTTTTTCCACATTTTGTACAAATTGATCTCACTGCGTTTGCTATTAGGATGTCCAAGGTATCCCCCTTGCTGTAATTAAATTGTAGTAATAGTAAAGAGAAAGTTACAAAAAGAGAAAGTATTTTTAAGAGTAGATTTCAAAATCACAGCCTAATATAGTGCTTAGTGTTCACTTACAGTAATATTCTGTAAAAAAAAATCAGCGATAGCCTCCTGTAAGAAAGGAGGATGGGAGATGAGTAAAACATGAGCTATAATCCGGAACATGGGAAATCTATCTTAAATTTGCACAAAATTTCCAGTGTAAATTTTCCCTCTCAAAACCCTATCCCAGAAGAGATGTCTAGGCAGTTCCAGGAAGCCTCACCAGCTCCCAAAGTTAAAAGACATCTAATTCAAGATGATCCCTCAGTGCCACTCTTAATGATTGGCACGGGCAGCCATCACCTACCATCCCCTCCTTAGGACTGAGTGCATCTTATTCAAAATGACCTCAACAAACAGTACACTCGAACCACAGTCTGCTATGCCACACTGCGAGCTACTTATGTATGCCAGACATCCCCATGACTGCTATTTTAATGTTAAAAATGTTTTTCAGCCCTGTCTTTTTTTTCTCTTGGGTGCTCTGTGCTCTTAATGGTATCACAGTCTAACCAAAGGAAAGAAAGCAAAAACACAAAGTTTTGCTCAAATTATCTGCTAACACTGCACAACTAAAACAAGTAGGTCAGTGTAGGCCCATCTATAGAAATGCTGCTGTAGGAAATATATTGAATAAGTTGGAATTTTTTTTAAAACAAATTTATTTACAATTTCAACATAGTAAATACAAAAAATAATTGTATTTTCAACAGAAAAATCTGGCAATACAATAGAAGTTACCAGTACTTATTGATTTCCTCTCTGAAACTAGATCAGACTTGCTTTGTGTTACAAAATCATGGTTTCTCCACTCTGATTTATGGATTAGCTTCACATCTCAAACTATGAAGTTTATTCTCTAACCCACTCATGCAGTTGAGTGCTACTAGTTGTTGTCAAAGACTTATCTTAGGCTGACAGTAATTCCTTTTAATATTCCCCACCTGGAACTTCTCATGCATCTCTCCCCTGCAGGATGAGGGATTTGCTTAGCCTATAACCCCTCCCCCCCCCCCCCCCCCCCCCCCCCCCCAACCCCTGGCTTCTTGAGTATCCATCATTCACAGCTGACAGTCCTGACTCTGTATTGTTCTCAGCAATGTCAACTTACACATTAAGACCCTCCTCCTCTGCTTACAATATGACAGCCATGGGGTGGGTCCATGCCACCGACTCCCCCATGCATTTGCGAGGTCATATTGCACAAGAATTGGCTAGTTCAAGATTACTTCCACTATCAATGCACAAAGTTCATTGGTTGGATCATTTTCAGATTAGCTTCCATATTGGAATTCCAATGGGCCTTAGTTGTACAGTTTCAAGTTCTTGTTTATAGATTAATCACTTGCATAAAATTTGGTTGCAACATCTCCAAGAATCTCTAGCTACAAATTCAAATATAACAATAACTTATTGGAATGCAACCCTTGGTGATTTTCCAGACAAATAAGAAATTTTCCTGATAGCTCCATGAAGCTGAAAAACAGATGGCTCTGCAGGAAAAAAACCAGAAACTGAGAGAGGTCCCATGCATTCACTAGTCAGAAAAGTATAATACTTGAGTGAAGATTCAACCCGGGCTCAGTCGGCTGATGCCAATCACATGAAGAATCTTGTATCCTGCTTGTCCCCTGAGAAAATAGCCTTCACCTGCTGAGAGCACAAGGCGCCTTCTGCTGGGTTATCAGCATTACCCACCTCTGAACTTCTAGCAACCTGAATGATGATACAACCAAGACATTGAAAAAGGAAGCCAAAGGTGGACAAACCTAAACCAGCAAAATTTATTTTATTTACAGAAGTTCAGTTTCTTGACCCATCCTTTCCAATAGCAATGATTTCTGAAAGGAAACATTGGCTGAAATGAGAATTAAACACCAAGATCTTTACAAGATATGCGCAAGGAGGGATTAGTGAAAAAGGGATCCATTTGAATCAGATGTTCCAGTATCTCGCTCTGGGACGTTATAAAGCATCCAGATCTTGATAATAAATTGTGATCTGGGTCATCTCAAGACTTCACAGATGACACGAGAAAAATCCCACAGTTTAAGGATCTGGGCCACTTTTCTATAGCATCAAAAGGCATGCCAACTAATTATGCAGATGAGTAAACCTGCTCAAGTCAAAGCAGAAGATCTCACAAACTTGCCTGAATATCTTTCAGCATGAGAAAAATGGCAGAGGTATAGCACGGCTGGACATTTGGCCATTAACATGACTGGGAATTTGAAGACTAGAGGCCTTGCTGCATAAACTAAGGAAAGCAGAGACTGGCCTTGTGCCTGAGGTCACAGCACTGTGTACAGGAGCTCAAAGTTTGAATCCCTTCACTGTCAGGGCTGGTTGGGCCTAGGTACACCATAGAGTAGGTGAATTCAGGTCCAATGAAGGAGGGAAAGCGACTACACCCTGTAGTGGACGCCCTAGTCAGCCAACAAGTGATGCTGAGTAGAAACCTAGTGAAGCTGTCTGGAAAGAGGATCAATGACAGAGAAAAAAGCAAAACAAATTATAAAATAAAGGGGAGCAGAACATTTTGAAGGAATATTTTCTTTTTCCAGAAGTCTGGTTTCCTAGGTTTTCCTTGCATGTGCTGGTCTCTGGGTACTGAAGCATATGGAACTTAGGAATGTGGCCCAAATGTTCCAGAAGACTTTAGAAAACTGGTTCAGTGCACCAGGAATTTTGAGAACATGGGACTTTTGCAATTAATTCATGCCAAAAATTATCTTAAAATATTTCAAAATCTGCAACCAGGCAAATAAGAAAATTTTGGACAATACTGGAAAAGCACATTAATTCTATTTATTGGAGGTGACAGTCTCCAGGATTTAAAAAGCTGAGCTATGAGTCAGAAAAATTCCTGGGCTGAAAATTCAAATCCCTTCTCTACTATTTGCCCTCTATGTGAAATTGGGCAATTCATTTAATCTCCCTTTGTTTCTGCTATACTAGGGCAAATATAAACACTGTTCTTATTTGTCTACCCCCATCTGAAGTTCTCATGGTTGTTTAATAGGTGCTTCCAGGCCATCCATCCTAGAAGTGGCTGCATGTATGTTTCTGAAATATTGAAGGCCACTGAGACTCTGGAAGATACGATATAAACCCAAGGGAAACCGGCAGAGTTACATTAAACCAATTCTGCCAGGCAACTTTATTCTCTATACAAGGTATAAAATTTTCAGTGTTTACAGAAAGTATTTCCCTTCCAATTGTCAATCTTTCCTAGTAGTCTCACCAGCTTCCTAAAATTTTAAATACACTAATAACACCATAGAAAAGGATCTCAAATGCCCATTGCAAATCAAAAAAGTAGTATTCACATGTCAAACAAAAAGAATAAGGCACATCCAAACTGCATCACAAGCTTGGGTAAAGAAGAAAACATTCATGTACAGCAAAGCCAACAGGACAGTGCATCCATCAAGAGTATCACTCCATTAAGCAGGAGACAAAGCAGCCTGGAGGGGGAAGAGTGAGATGGCAGAAAACGAGCCTTAATTCAATCTGAAATTCTTCAAGTCTAACTCACCTTCTGGTCATGGTATATCCACAGCCCAGATGCAGCCAGCTTTACAACTTGGACACATCACCTGCGTTCCTTCTTAGTGACCCATTCAGCACTGCCCAAAAGCAGCAGGGCAGCTACAACTCCAGGGTTCACAAAGATCGAAAGCGAACAAGAAGCTACTCCAATCTCTTATCGTACTCCCGAGGGATGCAGGAAACTCAGGAAAACATGCTTGGACTTCTAGCCACTGGAATATTTTCCCCTGCTAGATCTATCCTGGATCCTGCTATGCTCCCCCTTCTATGAACCTCTTCTTAGCAGTCCGTGCTCTCCCGTTCCATGTGGCACTGTAGACACTCACACCAAGCAGTGCTCTTGCCTGAGAGCTCCTTGACGGCCTCCTTACAGCACAGAGACATGAGGACTCTCAGTCCTCCCAACTTACCAGCAAAGATGGCTTTAAAATTCTATCCTTGGCATGAAAAACAAGAGAACTGTACCACCAAGCCCCAGTCTCCCAAACAGCAGCTTGAGTAGCCAACACAGAAAAACAAAGTATGATGTCAGCTGCCAAGCAACCTCTTCTTGTATTATGATGGCTTGAGAATACAATCAGTCAGAAGGATGTCTCTATGCTGCCCAGCACCTACACAGCACAAGGGCACCGGAGGCGCAGGGGACTAGCACAGTGTTATCAGCTGCCATAAGTAGTTACTGCATAATGTTTGACAGCCTGTCTTAAAATATATCTTTCTCAATCTTATGAAGCACTGAGGAGGGAAAGTGCTGGGCCAATACATTGAAATCCTCAGTTTAGGGTGTGGCAGCAGGCAGATAAACAAATAAATGTTGGGAATTTTTCAGAAAGGAACATAGAACAGCAGTTCTCAACCGGTGTGTGGCGACAACAGCGTGTTGCCAAGCACATGCAGGTGTGTTGCCACACTTCCTGGTCCCCCACTGGCCCAGCTGCTCCTCCTGCTCCAGCAAAATGGAACTCTTCCTCCGCCCGGGCAGCAGAAGAACTGGAGTCAGCAGCACGGTCTCTTCTTCCCACCCCTGCAGCCCGGAAGAGGAAATGAAGTGCAGCGCCGCACATGCGGGAAGAAGAGACCTTGTTAGGTAAAGTCTCTGCAGAGTCGACCCGAAGAAAAAATCAGCAGCACCGGCCCGGAGCAAAACTAGGAGCAACGTCAGCCCCCGCAGCCAATGGGACTCCTTTCTCGAGGCCGCAAGGGCTGGAAGTGGATGAAGTTGTTGCTTCACTAGTTCAGAGGGGAGAGAGTGTGTGTGTGTGTGTGTGTGTGTGTGTGTGTGTGTGTGTGTGTGTGTGTGTGTGTATGTGTATGTGTGTGACAGCATGTGTGTAATTGTGTGATTGAGAGCCTATGTAAGTGAGAGAGCAAGCATATGTGTGACTGAGAGAAAGGAGAAATTTGCAAACAACCTCTCCTCCTCCTAATTCACAACAATCTCCAATCTCAGGGCACCTGGAAATTGAACCTTTCCAGGTATGAATAACAGAGCATTTTTTAATCCTTATTATTTTTAATTATTGGGATTTTGTGGCTGTTTTGAAATATTTTATTGGCGTCCAGAAATTTTTTATATAAGTTTTTAATTATTGGATATTCCATTCATTATCTGTTTTGAAATAATCTGTTCTTTTGTTAGTATGGTTTTGCTGTTATTGATTTTATATTTCTTGCTTTATTTTATGAAGACTGGTGATGTCTCTTTTTCCTTTGTTGCACTGCATACAGAGACTCTGGCTTTTTGCGGTTTCCAGTTCAGTTTTTGTCTGCATGTTTTTAGTTATGCTTTATGGTCTCTTTATCCGGTGAGGGTCTGAGGTGAGGTATTCTGTGGGCATGTAATTGCTAGTAGGGCTCTATAGCAGCCTAGCTTGGTCCGTTTTCCTAATAGGAAGTGCATTGGTGTCTTAAGGCCGGGTTTCAGTGTTGCCTTTTTTTTTAGGTAAGATGGTTACTGTTTGAGTGCTGGAAGTTGGAGCTGTTCTAGTATGGGAGTTTTACTATTTATATAATTTATTCATTTTCCCTTATGACATTCTTAACAAAAAAAAAGTAATATGGGGCTTTTTTTTCTGCCATAGATTGTAATGAGCAGTGTGTCAGTCATATGTCCCGACTGAGTGAAGGTTGAGAACCACTGTCTTAGATCATGATCAGTTAATAGGTCAGCAGGACCCAGGTCCTGATTGTAATTACCTACAAAGCACAGCACATTTTTATTACAAGAACATATCACACATCATTATATCTATTTTCTACCAATTACTAGCAGTACCCGGCCACGCGTTGCAGTGGCAGAGTCAGGTTCTTTACCCTCCCTCCCCCTTTCTCATTTACCTCAGTCACTCACCCCCCCCCCCTTCCCTCCCCTGTCCCCACTCCAACTCTCTCCCCTCACACTCACCTCTCCCCTCATTCTCCCTCCCCTGACACTTACCTCCCCCCTCATTCTCCCTCCCCTCACTGTCACCTCCCCCTGCCTACTGCCTACCCTTCAGATCAGAAAACCTTTGTCTTGCTATTTCTGTGGGAATCCCCCCATCCAAAAAAAAAACCCAAAAAAACCCCAATCCCAACCCTTTAAATCAAATAACCACCCCCCACCCCCCACCCTCCTGCCCCCTCCCAAGACCTGGGAAATTAAAATTGTTGGTGCTACCTGTGGTCTGTCCCTGGGCGTCTGTGCGCGTTATGTAGCCAAATAGGTGAGTGCCTAACCAAATTTGCACTTCCAAATTTGTTTTGTGGTTTGGGGAGGGCTATTTTGGTGCGTTCCTGAGATCGTGCAAGTTTAGTGTATGTATCTGTGTGTGAACCTCCCCCTTCCCCCAAAAAACAACCCTATGAGAAAAGTTCTCTTAAACTAACCACCCCACACTCTCCTGCCCCCCTCCCCCAGCCATGCGAAAAACAGTAGCCCCCCCGCCCCCCCAGAGTTGCTGAATGAATGTAAACCTGCCCCCCCTCATGACCCCTCCCCAAGATGTCCGCAATAAATTCCTCACCACCCCCCACCCTCCAGACCCGATAAAAATGTCAGTCGGTGGAGCGCACGTTTAGGAGCGGTCTGGGAGCGATGTATTGGCATTGGTCCGTCAGCTGCGAGCACTGAAACGGGTTCAGACGGCCCTTTGCCCTTACTATGTCAGTGGGGTGGAGCAATGGCAGCGGTAGGTCCTCTGACATAGTAAGGGCAAAGGTCTGCCGGCTGCCAGTCCTGAAAATGGCGCTGAGGGGGCCCTCGCCCTTACTATGTCACATGGGCTACTGCCGCCATTGGTGTCCCCGAGTGGCATAGTAAGGGAAAGGGCCGTCGGCGTCATGTTGATTGCTGGCAGCCAACGGCCGTAGTGCAGGAGATGTGTCCTGGACCGGACCGGACCGGTCCTGGCACCCCCCCCCCCCCCCCGCCCGCTGGAGCCTCCCAGACTTCTGTCAGGTTTTGTGTGTGTTGTGAGGGCCTGGGAAGTAAATAAATTTGGCATGTGTGGGGGGTGTGAGGAGGGGGGTTTTTGTGTGATGGGAGGCTGTGGGAAGTAAATCAATTTGGCATGTGTGTGGGGGGCGTGAGGAGGGTGGTGGGTGTATTTTATCTGTAAAAGAAATAGTTATCTTCCAGTGAAAAAAGTGCACGAATGTGTTAAAATGGAAGTGAAATGTGGACCTGGACTGGCAAAATGATTAGTGTAGAGTGTGTTAGTGTAAGGTGTAATAGATGGCGCTTACGTCCAGATGTCGTCGCTGTTTTCTGGAAAAAAATTTTAAACCTATTTTACCTGTCACAGGTATGACATATCTGTAATGTAAGTACAGAAGAACCTTCCTGTATGCGAAATGAAGGTTGTGTCCAAATTTGAAAGCAATTGGTTCAGTGGTTTCTGAGATTAGCGATTTTGTCCAAACTATTTAACATTTTTATTTATATAGATAATTATTTTTTATCTTTGTTCTACAGCCAAATTTGTTACATATATTTTATTCTTATTAAAATTAAAAAAAAAAGAGTGTTCCTATCAAGAATCAGTAAAGATTATTGTAAGTTGGATTGAACTATGCTAAACAGAGAGATACAATAAAACCTTTGATTGTCAAGCCTCATATATCATGAACCTTTTGTTCTAGAAATTCCTTTCCCCTGAAGCAGAGTTTCTTCTTGTGCAATCCTAATACTTTTCAGATATCTGAATGTCTCTATCATATCTCCCATGTCTTGCCTCGCTTTTAGAGTCGCATGTTTAGATTTCTAAGTCTCAGCTATTAGGGCAGACTCTGCATCATTTTGGTAGCCCTTCTCTTGCCCGTCTCAGTTCTATCTATATCCTTCTGGAAGTAAGGTCTCCAGAACTGGTAGTTACTGAAACTGAACTTGCCTTGCCTTCTCGACTAATTCACCACTCCTTTCAGCTTGACTTTATATTCTTCATTATGCTCTTCCTTCCAAGAACTCTTGTACATTTTGCCTGTCTTTTTGCCCTTACATTCTTAAGTCGTCTCTTTTTAAAATCAAAATCGGTCTCTTTATGATCTTATTTATGTTGTTGTTTTTTCTATAGCTCCTTTTAGGTTAGCCTGCTGTTTTTCCATTACATTCTCCCACTGTACCAGTGTCTCCTTAAGATACGGTCCCATTTTGCTGAAGTCAGTATTATTTTAAGTCATGGATTTTGATTTTTGGGGGGGTTTTTTATTAACTTATGTTGGCTGCTATATCAAACCATGCCCCATCTGATTATCATTCGCTCAGTTGGGTGCCTGTCTAGACATTAGCAAAGTTATCTCTATTCATAAGAATCAGGTCCAGTATTGCCCCTTCCCTCATGGGTTCCATTTTTGTTCATCTGAGGAGAGCCCCTTGATGGAAGTTCAGGATCTCTCTACTTCTGACCAATTCCACAGCAATTTTCAAAAGTACCTTTATGCTCATAAAACTTTTTGAAAGTTCTATGGAGTGAATGTGAATTTTCAAAGGAATTACACACACAAAAAGTAGCAATTTTAAGAAGCCCATTTACATGCATAATTTCGTTTGAAAATTACCTCCTTAGGAGGAAAGTTTTCAAAGAGTTTAGGATCCTAACTGTAGTAGTTAGGCTCTTAAATTCACCCTTTTGAAAATTACTAAGGATGAGTTCCTAAACTCCCTAAAAAGTAGAGCAGAGTTAAGGTGAGGGCAAAAATTTGGTATTTAGTAAGGATTTTCAGGAGACAAAATCTAGGCAAATTAATAGCAGACCTAAATTTAAGACCCTAAGTTGTATGCTGCTAAATTTAGGTGAATTTCAAGCTGAAAACCTAAGGGGCCTATTTACTACAGCTTTTTTAAAAAAAAATAAATTTTAACCAGTCTATTTCTGTGAAAAATATATAGTAAATGTCCTCCTAATGTTGGCTGAAAATAAGTTTCTAAGCTTAGGCACTGAGCCTTTTACCTTATAAACTTACCACTTACCTTACATATATCTTTCCAGACATTCCGTAGCAATAATCTTAAGAAGCAACACGGCATTAAAGAACAGACTTGCACTAGGATCTCAGGGAGGAATAAGACAAAAAATGTTGCCAAAGTAACTTGTACTCTGATTTTTTGTCTCAGCTTCCAAATTCAATGATTCAAAAGATGCAATCTGTTTCATAGCACATGCCTAAACTTCCAATAGTGGTTTGACTTCAGTCATCCAACAATTAAAGACTGTAAAGAGATGCCTGAAAACTAAATAAAAGAAAGAACACTTAGGGCTGGATTTTAAAAGCCCTGCGCGCGTAAATCCAGCCGGATTTATGCGCGCAGGGCACTCACGCGCCGGCGCACCTATTTTGCATAGGCCGCTGGCGTGCGCATAGCCCCGGGATGCGCGTAAGTCCCGGGGCTTCGTAAAAGGGGCGGAACCGGGGGCGTGACGCCGGCCCGAGGGCGTAGTTGAGGCCTCCGGACCAGCCCCCGGGTCAGGTGATGGCGCGCCAGCAGCCCGCTGGCGCACGCAGATTTACGCCTGCTTTCGGCAGGCATAAATCTGCCAACAAAGGTAGGGGGGGGAAGGTGAGGGGAGGCAGAAGGAACGTTCCCTCGGAGGGAACAGGCAGCGCGCCGGGCTTGCCACGCAGGTTGCACAAATGTGCACCCCCTTGCGCACGCCGACCCCGGATTTTATAAGATACGCGCGGCTGCGCGCAAATCTTATAAAATCCAGCGTACTTTTGTTCACACCTGGTGCACGAACAAAAGTACGCGCGCGCGTAAATTTATAAAATCTACCCCTTAATGTTGGGAGATTGTGTTCCCCAACCTGATTGTTTCTAGCTGGTTGTAATTTATCTTTCTGCTGCCACCGATGGCAAAAAGTGGGAAGCATGATAGTAAAAGGGATGGGGGAAGGAGCATGTTAAAGAGAGGCTGACTTGTTGAGACACAGGAAGGCTATGGGTGGATGAGCAGCTTTGGCTGGATATATCTACAACTGTTTGTATACAATACATGCATTTTGGTGTGTGACACGGTGTGGCTGGTTATGTACGTATATTGTAGGGCATAGAGAACATGAGATGTTCAGTCTGCATGAAAGGAACTTAAGCTACAGCCGAGTAGGGATAGGGGTTGACAGTACAGTAGGTAGATATAAAAGAGCAGATCAAATGGAACAAGTGATCCTTTCCTTCCAATATCTTATGTTACTAAAGGCAAAAAAAAAAATAAAATAAAGAGGTGAAAAGTATTAAGATAGAAAATGAATTCAGTTAAAAAATGGAAATATAGAGAAGATATATATAAAGAGAAAGAAATAAAGGAGGAAATCTGCCTCAGTAAAATGGAATAAAGGGCTGAAAATCTTTGAGGCTGATATTCAGCACCACTTAGCCAAATAAGTTCGGTCTTGTCTGGCTAAATGGTGGCATCTGAATATCCGGCTGCATTCAGCTGCCATTACTTAGCCCAGGGCTTCCCAAACCTGTCCTGGTGTCCTCACAGCCACTTGGGTTTTCAGGATATCTACAATGAATATGCATGAGATAAGTTTGCATATACTGGGTCTCCATGATATGCAAATTTATCACACGAATATTCATTGCGGATATCCCAAAAACCCAACTGGCTGCGGGGTCCCCAGGATAGGTTTGGGAAGCCCTGCCTTAGACAGATAACTATTTATCTAGCTAAACAGTTATCCAGTTAATTGGTGGGATGGTGGTGTTCTGGTGAAGAGCTATTTATCTGGCCAGTTTAGCTGGATAAATGGCGATATTCAATTTTATCTGGCTAAGGGGGTCATTTTGTAACGGGATCACACGCGAAAAGTCCCTTTTCATGTGCGATAGCTTACTAGGGGCCGAGTCTGCACCGGAAGAGGAGGAGTCGGGGCGGCGGCGGCAGGGCGGACTCTGCAATGACTTCGCTGGTGGCGATAATATAGGCCATGTTATCGCAGCCAGTAGCGCACCCAATAGCGCCACCTTTCACGGTGGCGCTATTGGGTGCGAAATTCAGCAACGATAACACCGCGGTGGTACGATCGCTGCCGGCTTTCTCAGGACCGCCCCCGTTACACGGGATTCACAACTTCCTGCGGTGTTAGAAAATCCAGCCCTAAGTTAGCTGAATAAGTTAGACCTGCTATTGAGCAAATCTAAAGTTAGCCAGATAAACTTATCTCGTTAGCTAAAAGTTATCTGCAGCAGGGCTGTACAGCAGGTGTTCCAAGGACCGCAGGATGTCACTCCTCATAGGTGGGGTAACGCCATCTGATGGAGTCTGGTCAGTTTAATTTACTAAAAAACTTGTAGAAGCTTGGACATACTTCACCACACACCACAGACATTATGCGGGGTCCTCTCGGTTCATAAAATAGATAATGAATACATGATCCAAGAGGAGGCAGATAGCAGAATGTAAGTTCTCATAGAATCCGACTACAATCAGAAAAAAACATTGCCAATGAACAGAAGTATATATACTGGCAGCAAGGCAATTCATTATTTTCTCTCTCTTTTTTTAGGGGTTAGCCTAGCAATAACAACGGGGTTTGGGCAGCGATAGAGCTGGATTCTAAGCCTCAACTAATAAAATTAGCTGTAACTGCATTTCATATAATTGCAAACATTAATATTAATCAATATAATCATAAGTCTAACAGTAGGGCAAGTGTTAATTAACAAGTTATGTTATGAGTTGAACCCAATTGCTGGCCTTTCGGGTTCCAAAGAATTTGGCCCGACTCCTATATTTAAACCAAATTGTAAACTAAAATATTACATTTTTAAATGTTATCCAGTTAATGGCCAGTCAAAAGAAAGATATTATTAATTTCAAATGAGACCTTGCTAAGACAGCAAAAAGAATATGAAACATGCCATGGCAGCCTAAAAAACAAGAATTTGAATAAAAGATTGTTTTAAAGCCAATTCATAATCTCCAATTGTCTAACCAAAGTAAAAGCAGGCAAACAGCTTAGATGCTATGAACAAACAATGAAAAAGTTAAAATCAATAGGTTAATGGCAGATAAGATTTCTTTTAGGAAGCCTGATCCAAACATTTAGAATATAATATTATTTAGGACCTGACAAACTGAAAAGAAAGCACCAATTTTGCTTCTGACATTTTGATACAGACCATAATTTTATAGTAGAAACATACTTCAAAGGATCTTATTAGAAATTGAATTATTTTGGAATGAACATATTTTGATGAACTACTGAAGTTTCTTTGGAGGGGGGGGGGGGGTTAAGCTGCACTGTATTATTTTCCAATGGCCTTTAAGAATTTGATGCCCTTAAAAAGAACATTTGAAATTAAAAAGAAAGACATCTATAGTCTTGTAAGGGTTGTAAAATCTAAAACCATTTGTGCCATGTCTTTAAATAAAAAAAAAAAAAAAAAAGACATAGCATGAAGCCCTGTTCAAGACAAACTGCTGCAAAGCAAAAGAATTCTTGCTGTCAGGGGCAAGCTGGACAATCGATTAGCTTCAAGCATGGCGTTTTCCCCAATCTTCTACTTTATACTTTCTCCCCGGAGGGTTTGCCTGGTGACCTTCCCTGATGGCAGACTGGAAAAGGAAGTCTCTTCCAACCCTCTCAGTGCTTCTCTTCTTTCAGCAGGGAGGTCACTACTTATCAGTGATCCCTTTCCTCCTCGCTGCCCCCATATCATGCTCTCATGCTGCCAGACTCCAGCACAAGTTTCTGGCACTGCAGCCAAAATCCAAGGCAAACCCAATATCTTTTTAAAATACTGAACAAAAACAAACAATCTCACAATCCCAGCACTTCTGCAATTTACAGGGAAACTTCATTACCTTGCCCCCACATTCTCCTTCTGCACCCTCTCAGCAATTTCTGGCCAGGCATTTGGAAAAGCAGTTCACTTTGAGGTTGACGACTTTAGTTATCACACATTGCCAGAAGGAGATCCTACTGTAGCTGCATTCAAGCTACCTTCTAAGGCATGGGAAAAATTTAAAAAAAGATGCCATCAAAACCCCATTTTCCTGTCGCATATGTATTGTTTAGTATTTTCATTTCCTCCCTGGTAGCTTGTAGCAAAATCTTTTTTAGAACAAGGTTTGCTTTAGCAAAATTTTTCTGTTCCAGACAAGAAAGCTGAAAATTCCAAATCACAATACACAAACTAATTAACACTTAAAAGCTCAGTTCACATAAAATTCAGCACATAAACGTCTTCAAACACACACATTCCGACCCAGGTCAAGCAATCAGAGTTTAGAATAGTGCTCCTTTATAAAAGCAGGCAATCTGAGTGATCACTCAAACTTATCTTCATTATACCAGAACCTCTGACAGTAGAGCCCCCATAAAAGCAGATAAATCTCCGATAACACTGCACCGCTTCTGGTGCGGCAAGAGAAATCATACTTCCTGTAATCTGGAAATCTGGCTGGGAAGGATGTACCAGAAACGCAGTCTGACAATGGTGGTCAAACGGAGGACAATCAATGTTGCTGGAGTCTCCAACTCAGAACCCACCTGTCTCCTCTGCACGTCTAGCTCTCAGCAGTGAAAAGAAGGCAGGCACATCTGGGCTGCGAGCCAGTGCTGGATGCATCACAGCCTGCAGAATGTGGGCGTGAGGGAAGGAAGAGGTCAGACCTCATTCTTTCATGCAGCCGGAGAAAGTATTCACCGAAGGCGTGAGTAAATGCGGCACCCATCCAGGTGAAGCAAGGCGTGGGACTATCCCTTCCCATCCCTCTTGCTGCAGTGCAGACAGGGAAGCCACAGCTGACACCCACAGGCTCCTACCCCTTTCACCCAGCTCTTCACCCCTTTTTTTTTTTTCTTTTAACACACAAATATTAACAATGAATTAGGAACAGTCAGCTGCCTTCCTTCCCCCTGCCTGCAGGCTGATAAAGCTTTCAACACAGAAGACTTAAGAGTCTGGTTTGCAAAGCTAGCTATTGAGTATTTTTTGTTTTATAAATAATTACCATCCAGTATATTATTGCTAATAAATTTCACATTCGTCTCCAGTATGCTGTACAGTTAAATAAAGATGCAGATATTTGGAAGAGAAGAACTGGAGCAGCACAATGGCTCAGTGGTAATGCTAACCAAAATAAATCTAAAAAAGGGAAATGTAAATAAACTGTAATATGCAAATGAGTCCCTTACCAAAAATACACACACTTCACTAATATAAGCCTCAATAAAGAACACACACCTAGCACACAACTCTTTAGCATGTCTTCCTAATAGTAACCAGGGGACAAACCAAAGAACTAGTCCCTTTGTTCCGAGCTACAATCATTGTGACATAACAGTGGTTGTGCTGCCATGCAGGAGACCTTCTGCTGCACATGCCAGGGTGGCTAAGGATGCTACGGAGATAGCTTTCCCAGTCCTCCCAATCCCCGCTGGCTAGATTCTGAGGGAACCTTGACTGGGTTTACAGCGAGCTGCGGTCTGTGGCCACAAACTGACACAGCAATGGCAGGACTACAACAGGAAGGGGAGCAGATAAAGAGACCTGGCTGGCTGGAAACAAAAGCTCATAGCAATAGGGACACAGTACAGGCCAGTTCCAACTAATCTGGAAGCCCAAACAAGCAGGAGGAACCTACTGGCCAAACACAAATCATTCTGTAAAGAGCTGACAAGAGTCTGATTCGGTTATTTGTAGAGAAGATATTTCAACATCTGACTGGAATGTAACCATAAGTCCACCCAGTATTAACATCCCTCCTCTTCTGAGAAGAACCCTGGGATCTTTGGTGCCCACAGAGCAGACAGGACCTTACCTTAATATCTCATCTAACAGCAATTGATGGCAAAGAAAGACCCAAATGGTCCATCCAGTCTGCCTGCAACTCCATGCAGGTTACCCTCATACAGAAACTATTACACCGAAACCACCACAGGTTACTCTATTTCTTGGTGCCCAATACCCTTGCACCTGCCCTACTCTGCTGTGCTGGCTCAGTTGGAACAGTACTCCCTTACACCACTTCCTGCAGCACCCAGAGATCCTTGGCCATCTCCTGATTACTGATCAAGCTTGGTCAAGCTCAGCTCATCAAATGTCATAGAACAGGGCTTCCCAAACTTTTAGCCAATGTGACCCTATTTTACCACTTGAAAATTCATGTGACCGCAGAGGATGACCAAACCAGAGGAGCAGGGGTGTGGTTCATCTGCAACAATCGCCATCCCCTCATTCCAACTGATTCTCCACCCTCTCCAATCGATGCTTTCTCTTAATCTCCATTCCCTTCCAGAGGACATCCTCTTACAACTTCCGCCACTCCAGCTGATTCCCTCTTACATCTTCCAGCTCTTCTCACCTTCCCAGCCCATCCTCTGTCTCTCTCACCCTCTCCAGCCCTTTTCACATCCTCCTAGTTGAACCTCTCACCTCCAAGTCATTTGTATAACCCCCAATTGTTCCTCTGTCATCCCCTCCCTCTCACCCCATTCCTTTGCCCCGCAACTCCTTTGATACCCTCTCACCCACAGGTCCTCTCTTGCATCCCCCAGTTTCTTCTGTCATTCCTCCCCTCACTTTTCATAGCCAATACCTCTCCCACTGATCCAACCCTTAAAAGTTTCTTGCATCTATCTGATCCCACCTTTCCAACAGCTCCTTCTCCAAGCATCCTTTTGGGACAGGGTCAGCAGCAACATTTTCCTTTGGGCCCCGGGCCAAAAGTGAATGAGAAGTAGGGCAACATTTTTCTCTTGGGTAGGTTCAGTGGCGAGTGGGTGAGAAGCAGTGACAGTCTTCGCTGGCCTTTGCACACTCAGCCCACCCTTCCTCTTATGGCTGGTCCAAAGCCTGATCTGCAAGTAGCAGCAGAATTAGTAATGAAAGTCAATACAGATTCTATGAGACAGTGCAAGGTCACAGGCTCTACAGCAGCCCTAATCCATTTTCATGCAGGCTTCCTGTGACTGCGTAAACTCATGCGATGGCGAGAACACTGCTGGACCTTTGAGTGCATGCTGGCTTACAGGCCCCATGCTGACTTCCACTAGTAGTGCTGCTAGCAGCATCTGAAGAGCACTGCCTTTTGAGGCACGTGACCCCAGCTGGAGGTTGTGTAACCCTATTTGGGGTCCCAACCCACAGTTTGGGAAACCCTGCCATAGAATCAAAGCTCAAAGTGCAACCAACCTTGCACACAAAAGCTGCCAAGCTAACTCCATGCCACCATGACAATCTGCTCCAGTCTATCTCGTCAAATTCATAGGACGACATGCACTGGTCTGCAGTGGAGGGGATGGAGTCAGGAGAAAAGTCTGAAAACCAGGACTGAATCAAACTCTCAAGATGAGATGGAGTTAGGTGGTTGACATTAGTAAGAAGGCAATAAACCAGAAAAGGAAACTTATTTCAGCGGACATATGAATGACTCCTCCTTTATTAAAAAAAAAAAAAGCCCCAGGGTAGTGATTAGTCACTGTAATAGTCAGACCCTACAACTACATGGGAGTGGTTTGTTTATCTGTACAAGCAAAAGAATATGGGGGGAGGGAGGGAAGAAATACTTCCATACAATGAAAGAAGGATCCTAGCAAATTATAAGCCAAAACCTCTGTTACAGGTTCAGACTATGCACACTGGTATCCTGCCCAGGGGCTCTGACCTGGGGGGATAATCTCATATAAACCACACAATTACTGGGATTATACCTGGGGGCTTGAACCCAGGAGTTTATCCCCTACACAACCTTTCACAACCAAAATGAAAAAAAAAAAGTGTTTGTTTTTTTTTAATATACAGACATTCGATCTGAGATGATATATCTGTTTACTATTCAGGTACTGTAGGTATTTCCCTATCCCCAGAGGGCTTACAATCTAAGTTTGTACCTGAGGCAATGGAGGATAAAGTGACTTGCCCAAGGTCACAAGGAGCGACAGCAGGACTCGAACCCTGGTCCGTAGCCCACTGCTCTAACCACTAGGCTATTCCTCCTCCCCCACAGTCAGTAAGAGGTTTGTAAGATCAATGGTAGAGTGCAGGAAGGCATTTAAAGAGAAGAACGTGAAAAAATCTGTCTCTAACAGCCATACAACTAAACAAGGCATATGCTATTAATGGCACCAATCACAAAATCATGACATTTTTGTAAGTATTATCATAAATGTGCCAGCAGGTGTTGATCTCAACCTTTTAGTAATTATCAACCCCACTGCACCTCAAAAAAGTGTCTAAAGTCAAACCATAACAAAATATTTGTGATACTTGTTATAAAAGCCTCACACAAAACCAGCAATAAGGATACTCCAAAATGGCCACATTTTGATGACCAAGTCTTTTACTGTTGTAAATCACTTTGGATGACTTTTTGAATCAGAAAAGCAATTAGAAAATATTAATAATAAATTGAGAAGAGGTATTTCCTATACCAAGTATCAAAAGAAGGCATAACCAAGTCCTAGCCATACAGCTTAAATGTAAACAGATGCAAAAAACATTGTATAGGCATCACCATCTCTTCTGCAATGATCCACCTTGAGGTTTAAGTGGGCACATCCCGTCTCTACAGCAACTTTTTGCAAAAATCGCTCATTAGCAGGTTTTACACTTTCAACAAACTCAAGAATTACAGGACCAGAAGGTTTGGTACTATGGCTCAAAATCAACCAATGAGGTAAAGTCACGTGATAAACTATCCAATCAGGATAAGTCCTTACAATCCAGTCACCTGTATGTTAGTATATGGTGTGGAGTAGCAGCTTAGTGGTTAGAGCAGTAGGCTGCAAACGATGTAAACCAGGATTCAAATCCTGCAGCTACTCCTTGTGACCTTGGAAAGTCACTTTACCCTCCAATGCCTTAACTAGAAGTGGTCTACAAATTTATGGCCATATTCATTCAAGGCCTGATTTTTAATCCCCAGCGTGCGGGGAAAACAGGAGTTACGTGTGCAGCCGGGCCTTACGTGCGCCATGCGCATTTTAGAAGAGGCCTGGCCGCGCGTGTAATCCCCATTACGCACACAAGAGCCAGGCCTCTTCCAAGGGGCGGTGCAAAGTAAGTATTGCAACAAAAAAAACAAAAATGATTCGGAAGGATTTAGGGGTTGGGGAAGGAAGGGAAGGGGAGTTCCCTCCCAGTCCGCTCCTTAATTGGAGCGGACTAGAAAGGAACTGGGGAAGCCACGATGCGTTGCCATGCAAATTTGCAGAATTTTACCCCCCCCCCCCCTTGCGTGCGCAGATTATAACATCCAGCACACGTGTGCGCGGCCCATTGATTTTATAACATGCACGTGCCAGCGCCCGCATGTTATAAAATTGGCGCATCCATGTGTGTGCGTCAGGAAGCACGCACACATGGACACGCTCGTGCACCTTACAAAATCTACCCATAAGGGTTTTCTCCCATTTTGTGTCTATGGGAAAAACCCTTAGTGAATCAGGTACTTAGATTGTAAGCCCTCTGGGGAAAGGGAGATACCTACAGTATTTGAATGTGCCTAAAAAACAGAATATAAATCAAATAAATAAATCATGACCTTTCATTGAGATATCAAACAGAGGGATGGTGGCAGAAGATGCATCTAAAATTGTTTCTGTATCTATCAGAATTGCAGCAGTGCCAGTTACATTCCTCAAAATAACAGTTTCTCTATTTAACTGACTTTGCTGCTTTCTCCTAGGTCTCTTCCCTTTTTTGCCATACCATTTTATATTTACATTTTTAGCTTTTATTAGGGCCAACTCTTGATTTAGAAAAATGTCCTGGGCTTCCAGTTATGGCATCACGGGAGTAGGAAGCCCTTTGAGCTTGCTCCCTAGAAGCTAGCAAAAATTATAAAAATCATCAATTTATATTAGCGTCTGACCAAAAGTACTTACTGATTCATAACTTAAAACATCAGGACAGCAGCGATTTTGAGCTACTGAAGGGTATGGCGATGCGTCCAAAGAGAATCAACATGGATAAGAACGCGGTCATGGCGGAGGAGTAAATGGCGCTGGATGTACGCTCAAGCTTGGAGGGCATCTCCGAAGCAATGATTAAAGAACTCAAAGCTGTAACTGCGGCAGTTGCAGACCAGCTCCAGAAGCTGCAATCATCAGTAGATGAACTGAGAGAAAAGTAGGGAGCTGTAACGTAGATAAAGCAGAGATTGGTGATCTGGTGACTACCCATGATGATCGTATTGAAAATACAGACAGCGTGATAATGGAGTTAAAAGACAGAAATAAAGCTACTTAAGAGAAGCACAGCAGGCAGAACAAGTTATGGATCTATGGAGTTCCAGAAAATTTACAACTTGACAGTCTGCTAGAATTCTGTGAAATATGGCTGCCTGAAGCGCTGGGAATCAATAGACCAGAGAGAAGGATTTTGGCGGAGAAAGCACAAGTGGGACCATTAAGAGAATCATCAGAGAAGTTTAGGCCTATTATGGTAAAATACCTGAATTATACCGACAAGATGCGATTGACAGCATTTTGAAAATCCAAAGAGTTCATATATGATAAACTTAATTTTTCAAGGCAACTTAGGATCTCTGTGAGAATGGAAAGTACTGTCTTTCAGAACTGGAAAGCGAAGGGTCTATATTGTTTATAATAACTAATACATCCCAAACAGTCTTGTCTATATTCATTCCAACAATTACAAGATGAATGGGATATATCAAATAAAAGCTTTTTTTTTTGCCTGTCTACAAGTTAGGCATTATTGTATGAACATAATAGATGGAGATGTAGAAAAAATTAAGTTTACAGATGATGAGCTTTTTGAAGAAACTAGCTAAATTTAACAAAATTGATATTAGATATAACATTAAAAAGTGGTGTCAACACAACATTTGGAAAAAAATGGCTCAGTTGTGGGTGTGTGGGAATCTGGATTATCAATTGGAATATATGGATATTAAAGCAGTATTTGATGCTTTATATAGATATCTCAAGAGAGCGAATCTGAGGGAAACAATTCAACACACTTCATAGAATATACATCACTAGGGTTTTGGGGGTCAAAATGCAATTATGGGACTCAGATCTCTGTTTAAAGTGTAATAATCATAGAGGGACCTTCAGTCACAAGCTTACTAAATGTCACAAACTACAAGCCTTTTGGGAACAAGTTTATGATTTTCTAAATTGCTTAATATGAAAAGACCTTAATTGGAATGGTAAAAATGTCACACCTTCATCTGATAATTCATTAGCAATGCCTGCTGGCAGTGTGAGAATTGTTAGTATTGCCTTAATGTTGGCTAAGAAAATTGTTCTTTCCCATTGGCATAATAATGAGTTACCTGTATTTCATATGCGGAAATTGGATACGAGAGCATTTGCAATTATGGAACAAATGAGACAGAGAGAAGTAACAGGAAAAACAGCTTTATTACAACATAAGAATTATTTTTTGTTGTGGAAAAAACAATTTTTTGTAATTTGCATTTAACAGCTCTACAGCTTGGCACTCTTTGTGGATGGGTAATGGTTGGGTTACGAATGGGTGTATGACTGCCTGAATGATTAAATATCTGTAAGTATTAAAACAGTGAATTAATTAGGTTGGTTATATATGCAATGTCTTGTTCAATGTATAGATATCTGTTACAAGAATTGTTTCTACATGATGGGAGACTCACTTAAACATATTTAAATAAAAATTCACTCTAAGTGCACTCACATTTTAAATGGATCACCACAATGGCTGCCTGGGGTTCTGATGAGAAGCAGCACAGCAGCACGATTTATTAAGATTCATAAAGATGGAAGTGGATAAGCATAAAAAGCTTTCAAATAACTTGAAATGCCAATACTTCCTCAGGAATAAAATGAAATTCTTAACACAAAAGGAAAATCTTAATTACTTTAGCTTTAACTACCAACTGAATGATTTGATACAGTTTTTGCTAGTGCTTCTCCATGCATATTTGAGTCACTAACTTTAACTATGAAGAAGCTTAAATATACAAAAGAGACAGTCTCTGCTCTGTAGATACTTCAGCTGCTTATTTAAAAATAGTGTTATATGTTCTTGTATTATCACGTTGATTATTTTAATTCGCTGATGTCTCTTCCAGCAAAACATTTGCACATACTGCAAACTGCGCAGAATATGGCGAAAAGAATGATCTCCAAAAGTCATTTCATGCATCATATTACTCCTGTTTTGGCCAAACTTCACTTGTTGCCAATTACATATTGAGTGTATTTTAATTTACTTTGTCTTATATTCAAGGTCTTGAACGGTTTGGGCCCACTTATTTAATGATGACGTATTTACTAAAAGTACTAATAAATGAAGAACCTCTAGAGCAGAACAATGTAAAATACAAGGACAAAAAAATCCACTCTTAAATGCTAGTCAATAGAGGGACATCTTCTTCAGAGACCAGCACAGGCACTCGTTCTCCCTCCAGGAGGCAGATTAGAAGTCAGAGGACGTACGGGTCTGGAGATGGCAAATGTAATCCTTGGGATAGCAATTGCAAAATCAGCAAGGCCCTGGTGATGGGAGAAGGGAGTCAGGATGAATCTTCTGGCATGAAGATACCAAAGGCTGTATAGAGCTAGGAGGCAAAGCCACTCTAGTATTTCTTGGGCATAATGCTTACCTGGTCATACTGGCAGCACAGGAAATGAAATAGGATGTTCAGAGAGTTTTGAGAAGTAGTAGAATGATGAAACTGTGGAGATAGATGTGGAGCCTCATTCGAACCAACTAGAAAGATTTCTGAATCCTTCTGCACCATATGTGTCGATGATGCTGCCGATTACACAGATTGTGCTTTCCCAACTGCGTGCGTCAATGCTATATGCTTCAAAAAGGGTTGGTGCACAGAGTATTCTGTTGCTCTGTGTACCCACTACTTTGAGGCGTCATGTCCCAATGGTTTTGATGCACCTTATACCAATGTGCTTTCAGGGGCCTGTTGCAAAATAGTTCGCTTAGCCTAGTACACAGCTTGACGCATGGTTGGACATGCATTTTGGACATACTAGAATAATTCCTGATGCAATAATGGGATTTGCGCATCCAAACCAGCACGTAGCTAATAGCGCACATCACATGTAAATGCCACGTAGATGAGGCTATTACTCCCGATGCAAAAAATCACCATGCGCCCGACGTACATGTTTTAACGTGCAAAAATTAACACCAGCCCCAGAGCTGACACACTCCAAGCCTCAACAAAAAAGAAAAAATGCTGCTTTTCTGTGGTTCCTCCTACTTAATATCATCATGATACTAAGAGTAAGAGAAAACACAGAAAGCAGCATCATGAAAAAAAAATACTTGATGGTGGTCAGGTTAAGAAATGTATGCTCATTTTACGAGCATCCATTTTCCTAACCCGCTCACAGCCATGTCTCCTAGGCACCTGATGCCATGGAAGCGCTAGGGATGCACAATTTATCCCTAGCGTGTCCCTTTTAATGCAGCAGTTCATTAAAATGGGCACTCACTAAGCGAGCCCTTTTTACCACGCGGCTTATCGCATCAGCCGCATGTCAGGTGCTTCAAAGCGCTATACACTGGGCAATCCAACGTACCCTCTGCTTTGATTTCTTAGACACATCTTTTGAGGATACCCTTTTTTTTAATCATCAATGTTGCGTCGAGTCCTTTTTCTTCTTGGACAGTTCTGGTGCAGAATGCATAGATGAGTCTTAGAGGCAATCAAACCACCTACTAAAGCTAAGCACTATTGAGTGAGGATGCTTAGGACTCAATCCACATGGGTTTTTTTCAGTCCAGGTCATCGCGGGGAGACAAAGCTCCGGATGAAGACTTACTGTGGCGCTGAGAACCAGTAGCCACACAGTTGGGCTAGTTGTGATCCAGGCCAACACAAATGTAACATTGATCATGTCCATAACAGCCATAATTTGGCCACAGAAACAGGATCTGAAGCCGCTAATTATCTTTCTAGAAGCCATGTTCAAGAGGGTTTGAGGCAGACTCAAATATTTTTCTTTAAGTCAAAATGCTAAGTAGTACTGAAAAGTGCTATTGTGGGTTGCTGTAAGCAGCGAAATGTAGAAATGTTATAAAGTTAGTGAAAAGTTATGAGGAGACACAAAAACAGACTAATTAGGCTTCTGAGGAAACGCACATGCTCAGTAGAGCTCAAAGCTCAATCAGCCTGGAGAGACAAGTCCCTTCAATGCAACCGGATGACATCACCCATAAGATCATGGCTAATTCAGTCTGCTTATAGATAGAAAAATTTCAATAAATTAAATAGAACTTACACTCTAGTGAAGATAAATATACAGGTCAAAAGACTTTGGGAACAGATAAAACCATGGGCCCCTTGCACCCAGTGGTATCACTAATTACACTCATAATTAAAGCCAAAAGTACTCAAGCTGATATGGAACAAGGTTTAAGAATGTCCTTATTATATACATAGGCACTGAACCAGAACCTTTAAGGGCTGTGCAACAGATCAGTTCCTGATTGAGGAAGGAGCCATCTACAGAAATACCACCACCCCCTGCAAGACAAAATTCAGAATCATCAGTTCAAAGATCAACAGATTTCCTGAGCTTGGGGATTAATTCAGCACACTGCATTATCCAAAATTTACTGAAGATCCTGGGAGTGGGTTCTGTTAGTTAAAGACTCATAGAAGGTAGAAGGGGTTAAAGGCCATAAGGTGAGCTGCCAAAAGAAAAGGGGAAAAAAAGTACATCCTGAACCCTAGTGTTTCCAAAGCAAAACACACAATTTCTTAGCCTGTGCAGTAACCTAACAAACAGCTACGTAGGAAACTGGAATTGTACTAAATCTGCCCAGGTGTGTTGCTGGATAATCTTAAGCATCATTACAGTTGCAGACAATTCAAAGAGCTGCATTGGTCCTGGAGAAACCTGGAGTTTTTATGGGAACTTTAAAAGATAGTATATGTGAGCTTTTGAAAGCACATAAGTCCCTTCTTCAGATGAAGGAACAGTTAT
This sequence comes from Rhinatrema bivittatum, assembly GCF_901001135.1. NCBI lineage: Eukaryota > Metazoa > Chordata > Amphibia > Gymnophiona > Rhinatrematidae > Rhinatrema > Rhinatrema bivittatum. The sequence goes on along the minus strand of NC_042631.1, from coordinate 39,384,505 downwards.
ACACGATTTCACCACTCAGTGGCACCAAAAAGCAGTTAATTACCAGTTGCTTTTGATAGGAGAGAGCAACAATTTTAAAGGCTTAAAAAGATATATTTATTATGCTGGCTGGAGAGATCACATGCCCATTGTGACAGACAATGCTACCATTACATGTGATATCAGACCTAATTTATAAGAAAGCTGCTTTACCTTTAGTTAAGGACCAAGGATATGACAATACAGCAGAGCCTCAATCAGACACACTACAAAAGCTGAACATACAGAATAGACTATGATTAAACAGATTACAAATCCAAATCCTGTCAGAGTGAGAAAAAGACAGATGGGATTTACAAGGCATTGTGCCCCCCTTCCACCCACAAAAGTAAATCAAGACAGGCTCTCATATTGCTAAGTAATAATCAACGGTACATCTGATTCTAACAAGACACTGCCCCTAGTACAGTTGGAAAGAAAGGTTATCCATAAAAAAAAAATTAAAAAAAAGGCACACCCATCCAATACATTAGAGAAAAAAAATGAGGAGAGTTTCAAAAGAGTGTGGCCAAAAAAAACATATACACTTAATTTCAAGAGTGTGACAAAAGAAAGGAGACTTAGGAATAGGCACAACAGAAGCAAGAAACTGCCAACCTGACAGTTTGAAAACTTTGAGAAGGGCACACCGATAAGGTACCAGGGTGCCTGGGCATAATGTGAGTGCCAGGCACAAACTGCGCCGGCACCCGGGTGAAGTGGGGGGGCGGGCCGCTGCGTGCACATGCCCGCGCCAGCGTGCTCACCCATTGGACGCCGTCCCCGCGGACGAATTCGATCCTTTGGGGGGGGGGGGGGGGGCGGGAACCCATTGGTTCCCTCTGGGTCAGGGTAGCCAATCGGTTAGATCCCAGCCGATTTGGTTCCCTCTGGGTCAGGGTAGCCAATTGGTTAGATCCCAGCCGATTTGGTTACCCAGGAGCCTCGGCGGCTTCCTCTTTGCCTGCAAATGCTCCCCGACCACGTTTAAGGTTTCCCTGCCGTTGTGATTCAGGCCGTCCGCGATAAAATTAAAAAAATAAATAATAATCACCGCAGCGATCCTGGTCTCCGCAGATTAAAAAAAAAAAATTACCTGATTTGCCTCACGGGCCCTGGGTTGGGAGCCAGCAGCCACACCGGGTCAGTGCATTAACCCTCTCTGCGAAAGAGCGGGGTTTCCTATCGGAGTGAGTAGGAAGGGGCATTTTTAAACAATTAAAAAAAAAAAAATACTGCCTGAAGCCCAGCGATCCAGTGTGCTACCTCCCATTGGGTAGCAAGGCAACAGCAAGATGTCCCATGTGGCAGCTAGGAATCCCCAGCGAGACATGGAGTCCGAGGAGGCTACAGTGGCACCAGGTGAAGCAAGGTGTGACATTCCCGGTGAGTCCAGAGGCGAGCGGAAGATGTCAGGGAATGGGAGCTCGGTGAGAACAGGCTGCCTCAGGCCAGTCCACCAGTCATCAGAAGGGAGAGTCGCGACGTCCACCGCAACCACCATCCTGGGACCGCCAGGCCCAAAAAGAGGGCGTCGTCGCGCTCGCGGACAGAATGAACCCGGCCCCACCATGCGGTACAGAAGCACCAGGCAGAGGATTACACATGACTGCGGCCGCAACCGACATGACAAGGTGGGAAGACGCTCCGGCCCCACCATGCGGTACAGAAGCACCAGGGAGAGGATTACACATGACTGCGGCCGCAACCGACATGACAAGGTGGGAAGACGCAGAGACCGTAGGCGCATTCTTCGACCACATCCAGGGCAGGCCAGCCCTAAGATGGCAGCAACAGTTGCCGCAGGAGTCTTCCCCAGTGAGGCTCCCTCTCCAGGAGTAGCTGGCACCATGCGAGTCAGAGCATCAGATGAAGACCGCAGGCCTGCGACAGAGGATGCGGGTTGGCCCAGATTTCCAAGCCAAACGGGTGAGTGGGGTCCCTATTTCCCTATGGAGAATTATACGGGACCTTGGCCTGGTGCAGGCCCATGCCCAGCACCAGCCCTCAGTTACACTGCTGCACTTAAGACCCAGAACCCCTATCTTTCAACAGTCTTCTTCAATCTTTATTCCAGCCAAATGTTTATTTTATGCAGATATAAATTCAGAAACGCAAAACTTCTCTTCATAATTCCCAACTTTCTCTTCTAATTTCTGCATGTCTGGCAATCCCAGACGGACATTGTTGAATCTTAGACTGCTCTTCCCCCTCCATATATTAGAATCAGTAGACAGGGTTCATTTTCTGGTTGGAGAACATTTCCTGTCCCTGACTTATTCCATTTAAATTTACTATCTTTTGCTCCCAATAAAAAGCAATTAGCGGGGATAAAAAAACAGAATGCCTCCAGTTCAGAACTCTCTCTTCTCAGGGCAGCCAGTGAACAGTCTCACTTTAGCTTACACAGTTCTTATATCCAGATTGAAATTTCCCACAGATGGTGACTAAAATTTACAAATCTGCATGAAGTCCTAAAACACAGAATTCCACCGCGTCATCCCCAGGGCCCTGCTCTAGCAGAGAGGTTTTCCTTCTCAATTAAAGAATTTGGAGCAGGAAAAGCCTTGCAAAAAGCCCTCTCAGCGCCTATACAATAAATATATCATATCATAATAGTAAATCCCACAACTCAAACAGCCTTGCCTAGGAAAAAAAACAGGCTCTGGAATATGAGAACATTGCTGAGAGGTACAGAATAGAAAATATAACTGGACTGCCACAGATCCCTATACAGAAACTACATAAGTGAGAGTGAGCATGAGCACCAGTTCTCCAGTACTACAAACAGGTCTGATTTTTAGGATAGTCAAACCATGAGGCCAATGTAATAAAACCTAGGGTAAAATCAGAGTTAGATTTTAGCACAGGATCTAACACATGCATTAAAAAAAAAAGAGCAGTCCCCATAGGCTAATGACATGCAAATAGATCAGGAATTAAAAAAAAAAAAAAAAAGCACACTAAACTGAAAAAATAATGCACTTTTGACTCATGGTCATTTGCATTGCCAATCTGGGCCTAAATAAAATGAATAAAAAACCCGGAGTTCCTCGACCTCGCAAGTGGAGTTCCCTCCCTTCTGCTGCTTTACCCCATGTGTCCAAGCCAGCCCAAGCTGAGTGGATGGCCCCAGAAAGTCCTTCTTCCATCGCCAGCATGCCAAACCCCTCCCCCTCTCACCTTAAAAAAAAAAAAAAAAAAGTAGGACCAGACAGGAGAGGGGCCGGGTCGGGTCAAGCCTGGGTCCAATAAGTCCTCCTTTCCCTCCCAGCCCCCTTCCTCTCACTTTAAAAAGTAAAATAAAATGTTAGGCACGTAATATGAAGTTAATTCACTCCTCTGTTTGCAGATTGGTCTCTCACTGTCAGTGAAAGGACAGACCCCCTATCAGAAAGCTGTGCTTTCAGAATGTGTGTCGGGGAAGACTATAGTGATAGGAGTGTACTACCGTCCACCTGGTCAAGATGGTGAGACGGACAGTGAAATGCTAAGAGAAATTAGGGAAGCTAACCAAATTGGTAATGCAGTAATAATGGGAGACTTCAATTACCTCAATATTGACGGTAAATGTATCATCGGGACACGCTAGAGAGATAACTTTCCTGGATGGAATAAATGATAGCTTTATGGAGCAATTGGTTCAGGAACTGACGAGAGAGGGAGCAATTTTAGATCAAATTCTCAGTGGAGCACAGGATTTGGTGAGAGGTAACGGTGGTGGGGCTGCTTGGCAATAGTGATCATAATATGATCAAATTTGAATTAATGACTGGAAGAGGAACAGTATGCAAGTCCACGGCTCTCTTGCTAAACTTTCAAAAGGGAAACTTTAATAAAATGAGAAAAATTGTTAGAAAAAAACTGAAAGGAGCAGCTACAAAAGTAAAAAGTGTGCAAGAGGCGTGGTCATTGTTAAAAAATACCATTCTAGAAGCACAGTTCAGATGTATTCCACACATTAAGGTGGAAAGAAGGCAAAACGATTACCGGCATGGTTAAAAGGGGAGGTGAAAGAAGCTATTTTAGCCAAAAGATCTTCATTCGAAAATTGGAAGAAGGATCCAACAGAAGAAAATAGGATAATGCATAAACGTTGGTAAGTTAAATGTAAGACATTGATAAGACAGGCTAAGAGAGAATTTGAAAAGAAGTTGGCCGTAGAGGCAAAACTCACAGTAAAAACGTTTTTAAATATATCCGAAGCAGAAAGCCTGTGAGGGAGTCAGTTGGACCATTAGATGATCGAGGGGTTAAAGGGGGAACTTAGAGAAGATAAGGCCATCATGGAAAGATTAAATGATTTCTTTGCTTTAGTGTTTACTGAAGAGGATGTTGGGGAGGTATCCGTACTGGAGAAGGTTTTCATGGGTAATGATTCAGATGGACTGAATCAAATCACTGTGAACCTAGAAGATGTGGTAGATCTGATTGACAAACTGAAGAGTAGTAAGTCACCTGGACTGGATAGTATACACCCCAGAGTTCTGAAGGAACTAAAAAATGAAATTTCAGACCTTTTAGTAAAAATTTGTAACCTATCATTAAAATCATCCATTGTACCTGAAGACTGGAGGATAGCTAATGTAACCCCCAATATTTAAAAAGGGCTCCAGGGGCGATCCAGGAAACTACAGACCGGTTAGCCTAACTTCAGTGCCAGGAAAAATAGTGGAAAGTGTTCTAAACATCAAAATCACAGAACATATAGAAAGACATGGTTTAATGGAACAAAGTCAGCATGGCTTTACCCAAGGCAAGTCTTGCCTCACAAATCTGCTTACTTTTTTGAAGGAGTTAATAAACATGTGGATAAAGGTGAACCGGTAGATGTAGTATACTTGGATTTTCAGAAGGCTTTTGACAAAGTTCCTCATGAGAGGCTTCTAGGAAAAGTAAAAAGTCATGGGATAGGTGGCGATGTCTTTTCGTGGCTTGCAAACTGGCTAAAAGACAGGAAACAGAGAGTTGGATTAAATGGACAATTTTCTCAGTGGAAGGGAGTGGGCAGTGGAGTGCCTCAGGGATCTGTATTGGGACCCTTACTTTTCAATATATTTATAAATGATCTAGAAAGAAATACAACAAGTGAGGTAATCAAATTTGCAGATGATACAAAATTGTTCAGAGTAGTTAATCACAAGCAGATTGTGATAAATTGCAAGAAGACCTTGTGAGACTGGAAAATTGGGCATCAAAATGGCAGATGAAATTTAATGCGGATAAGTGCAAGGTGATGCATATAGAGAAAAATAACCCATGCTATAGTTATACAATGTTAGGTTCCATATTAGGTGCTACAACCCAAGAAAGAGATCTAGGCGTCATAGTGGATAACACATTGAAATCGTCGGTTCAGTGTGCTGCGGCAGTCAAAAAGGCAAACAGAATGTTGGGAATTATTAGAAAGGGAATGGTGAATAAAACGGAAAATGTCATAATGCCTCTGTATCGCTCCATGGTGAGACCGCACCTTGAATACTGTGTACAATTCTGGTCGCCGCATCTCAAAAAGGATATAATTGCAATGGAGAAGGTACAGAGAAGGGCGACCAAAATGATAAGGGGAATGGAACAGCTCCCCTAGGAGGAAAGACTAAAGAGGTTAGGACTTTTCAGCTTGGAGAAGAGAAGGCTGACGGGGGATATGATAGAGGTGTTTAAAATCATGAGCGGTCTAGAACGGGTAGATGTTAATCGGTTATTTACTCTTTCGGATAATAGAAAGACTAGGGGGCACTCCATGAAGTTAGCATGTGGCACATTTAAAACTAATCAGAGAAAGTTCTTTTTTACTCAACACACAATTAAACTCTGAAATTTGTTGCCAGAGGATGTGGTTAGTGCAGTTAGTATAGCTGTGTTTAAAAAAGGATTGGATAAGTTCTTGGAGGAGAAGTCCATTACCTGCTATTAAGTTGGCTTAGAAAATAGCCACTGCTATTACTAGCAACGGTAACATGGCATAGTCTTAGTTTTTGGGTACTTGCCAGGTTCTTATGGCCTGGATTGGCCACTGTTGGAAACAGGATGCTGGCCTTGATGGACCCCTGGTCTAACCCAGTATGGCATGTTCTTATGTTCTTAATTCTGAAAGGAGATTGAGTCCTTCACTGACAAGTGAGTGTGGAGGGACCAAGCTGCTGTCAGTGAGGGAACAGCACTGCCAGAGGAACAAGGCCTTCTCCAGCTGGGGCTGGGGGATGTGGTAAGCTCCCTCTGTTTTATTAATGGGTAAGAGGGGGTTTCGCTGAACCCGATTTATTTATTTTAAGTGAGAGGAAGGGGAATGAGAAACTTCTGGACCCAGATGCGGACCTATTTTTTTCTTTGCTTTGTTTTTTTCTTTAGGCAATATAGGTTTGGCATGCTCGGGAGAGGAGGGAGAAAGGACTCTTCTGGCCTAACTGACCTGGCCTGATTTGACCGAGTGAGGTTTGAGTACCCTCCTCTTTACTGAGGGATTTAACTCTTGCCTCTGTCCAGAAGTTAAAATTTCCTATGGTAAAAGGAGGCAAGTTAAGATGCCTCCCCACTGGTGCACCTCCTTGCACTGCAATCAGCATGAAATGCACTAATCTTGCTATGGGTTATAAATCCTATTAGTGTTTTTTTCTGACACCGAATTCTGTTACATACCAAGGTTAGATTAACACCAAAAAACCCACACTAAAGCAGGAATTAAAACCCACGATAGGCCGATGTAATAAGCCTCGGTGACCCTATCTACAATATAAATGGGCTGTGACCGACGGCCCGCAAATGCGCAGTAGAGCGCGGCTCAGCCCGACGTGCCGCAATGCACAGGCGGGAGAGCACGTCGGGCAGAGCAGAGTGGCGGAGGGAGGAAATTGAGCCGTGTGAGGGCTGCGGGGAGGTGCGCGCGCACAAGAGAGAGAGAGTGTCTGCGCCGTCTAGCAAGAGCGGGGCAGCACTTAACGGGACACGCGGTGCTGGGGGGGTTGGAACGGAGTGTTATCAGTCTGAAACACACAACAGATGTGAGAACTTTGCAAGGTCTGGCAAGAGCACAGCGAGAAAAAAGAGGGAGCGGAGGAGGGCTGAGGGAGAGGGAATGGGTTGTGGATGAGGTGAGAGGGGAAGGAAAGGGAAGATGAGAGGGGATGGAAGGAAAAGGGAAGAGGATATGAGTGAGTAAGTGGGAAGGTAAGAAGTTGTGAAGAACAGAGCGGCTCTGACCGACATGCCAGTCTGACCGATGGAATCTTGCCCGTTTTAACGGGCTTAACGGTTTGTACGATAATAAAGCACTGAACAACCTACACTGAGCAACAGTTGCAGCCTAGGACAGCAGTGACATGACTGCACTGGGCTTTCTGGAGAGCATGGAGTGGCAGCTGCCCCAGGTGTCAAGCCCAAGGGGGCATCAGCAGAGTTGCTTTTACTCAAGAACACACACAAGGCTGTTGATTCTACTTGCCAGTGCCCTCAAGTTCAGGCAGCAGAGAACAGCACTCTGCGTTTTGCTCCAGGCCCCTCTCTCCTCCCAGTAGGCATGCAAGGCACAGGAAAAGGGTGAGGTGAGCCTGGAGCAGACAGAGAACAGTGCAAAGCAAATAAAAGCCCCTCTGCTCCCTAATCCAGCTCCTCCTTTCCTCTGGTTGCTCATCTCCCCTCCTATCTACAGGAAACAGGAAGCGGGGGGGAGAGAATATTGGAAGCTGCAGTGGGTGGATAGCAGAACAAAAGAATTGAGTTCTTGTTACTGTTTTGAGTTCTGGGAATTAATATGGTTTTAGCAGATTTGCTATATAGGTTCTGAATGATATTTTGCTGAGTTTTGGATTACTTAAGAAAGTGCCTGTTAATGCAAGGATTCTGTGTCACTGTTACTGAAGTTGCAACATAATCTGTAGGTTTTTCCAAAGGTGAATAGTAAAAGGAAATATTCCAGTTCAGTCTCTCAAGCCATTTCAGAGATTACCTTCAACTAATGTTGCTTAGTAGGTAGTTGGAAAAGAGAAGCTGTCAGGCAAAGAGGTAAGAAGGAGAGGAGAAAGCTGTAGACAAGGCATGAGTGGTAGAGGAGGGTTTCTGAGTAAGGGGTGGGTAGGAGAGAGAGAGGAGGGTTGTTGCTGGTCAAGAAATGGAGGGTGAGAGAATAAAATGCAGAGCAAGGAGTGGGTGGGGATGGGAAAGGGGACTGCAGGACAAACAGTAGGTGGAGGTCCAAAGGGGGATGCAGAACAATTAGTGAGGGGGAAAAGGGAAAGAGTGGGACCCAGGGCAAGCAGTGGGGAAGGTGGGGAGACAGAAAGAGAAGTGATGCAGCGCAAAGGAGTCGGGGGGAGAAGTGGGGATGCAGGGAATGGATTTGGAGGGAGAAGGGGATGCAGAGTGGGGAACAGAGGTAGATGCTAGGAGGAGGGGAGAGAAAAGGGGTGCTTTGTTGAAGTCACTATGGCCAGAGGGTCAGCTGTGCCTTTGCCTACAAAGGGAAAATCACTTTGCTGGAGCAGCGACTGGTGTGTCGAAGGGGGGGGGGGAGGAGGTAGAAGGCGCAGTGTGGCACTGCCAGGGGCTTAATTCTGGATATCTACCCTGGGTGCAGAAAAAGCTGGTCCGGCACAGACCCTAAAAGAACACATAGCGGGAGTGGGGGTTGCATCCCATGTGGGAATTTGATTTACTTTGGGTAGGACACTTTGGCCTTTATCTGTCATTTGCTATGTTACTATGCAAACTAATCTGATTCTTGGATCAAACTAGGCAACATAACTCAGATGTACTCATTGTGGAAATCCTGAAATCCAGACCTGTTTGTGGCCCTTGAAATCAGAGTTTGCCATCCTTTGCCTTCATCTCTAATATATAGAGAGAGATTTACAAATCAGAAACAGAAATATTCAGATATGATTTGAAATGGAACTTCCAAAAAAACAGACTCTGTGTGCAAAGCAAAAGTGGATAAAGAGAAACAGGTTTATGCTTGTACTGTACCATCTGTGACCCAGCAGCCAGCACACTGGACTAGGATTCACTCAGTGCCTACCTCATTCAGACTTTCTACATGACCATGGGCAATATCTCCCTGAACCTCTGGGACCAAGCAGAAGACAAGGCATTCGAATTAATATGGATACTGTTCAAATTACAAACTGTAAGAGTACTTTCCATAAGCTGACAGAGTAAATTAAAGATTTTCATACAAGAATTTGCAGCAAAGCCCTGTTAGAAACCTTAAGGAAGCAGGAGAGGCAGCAACTAATGTGTCATACACTGCCCCCAGCCCAGACACTATTCTGAATACTACCTGAACCAGGCAAATTGTCTTTCTGCCGCTTTGGGAGCAATTTTAAATTAGTCCATGGTGCTGCAAAGTACTTGGATGCTTTTAGCGTGCACATGCACATTATACTAATGTTCACAGAAACTACCCTTGTCGTAAGATCCTCTGAAAATCAACGCAAGGTACACACACTAAAACCAACTGTTATATTGTGCAGGGGTCCAAGGAGGGTAAACTAGCGCACATACTTCTGAAAATGTCATGAACTAAACATGCCCCTGGGAATGTCTCCTCACAATCCAGCCAAAAAGTACACACACTATTGAAAACCAGCGTACTTTTAGCCAGGCTAAGGAAGGCAAATTTCAGACAGAGCACTCTAGGCATCTTAATCCATTTATAACACAGCTAGATTGGTCTGAAAATTGCCCTCCTCCTGTATTATTTTAGCAACACATGTGCAAGTTGCTTGAATATGAACTGTCAAACTATGATCTGTCATCCCTCAGGATTTGTTCTTGGCAAGCTCCCTTGGTGACTTTCCCTTGGTGGCAAGCTCCCTTGGTGACTTTCAATTCCTGCCAGTTGACTTTTTCATAATCTATCTGCAAATCAGTTTTATATGATTTTATACAGAATGTTTCACTTCTTTCCTCTCCAAAAGATGCCATGAAATGTGCACATGCTGACAAAAAAAACTACAGAGCTGCTTGCATTCATATGACAAGCATGAGGAGGCTCCACAGGTAAAACACAAGAGTCCAACTAAAATCTTACATTGCTGCAAATGGGTCTGGTTTTCAGACTATCTCTAAAGAATACATAGCAGAATTTTGCATGCCCTGACTTAATGCTATATAAGTACTAGGAGGAGTCAATAAATAAGGTGAATTGAAACAGTTTTAATGCCATAAATTCATTATTTGACTCCCCCTTGTATATCTCATGCATATGTAATAGGGACATCCTAAAAACCTGACCTGCTTGCACCCTTTATTTTTAAAGGGGAAAAAAAAGCTAAATCCATTCACCCACCAGGCAAGTAATCTGCACTAATTGCCCTGGCATTCCTCACCAACTAGACAGCCCAACAGTCGCTACATGGAGGATAACGATAGGCCAAGTTTGTTCTCTGATCTAGAACCAATGAAAGTCACACACCGCCTGGTACCCTCAATCTCGTTCCCATAAAGCACACACATTCACTAATGACATACTCGCTCTTTTCAATAACTTAAATCAGTGGCAATGCTGCAGTCCTTAAAGGAAAAGCATGCTTATTTGCAGATAACAAAAGTCTGTAACAGAGCACCCATTTATGTTCAGATTTTTAGACTACCCCTCCCAACACAGAGCAGTGCATGGCATAATCAAACTACAAAAAATTAATAATTTAAAAAATCTGCACAAATACAATAATCCAAGCTGAACAGGGTGGAAAAAATAAAAGTGATCTTTAAACTACTGGACAAATGGCCACAAGTTTGTGATTCACCACATATCAGTTGTCAGAAGAAGAAATGAAAATGGTGAAAGAGACCTGGGACTGAACATCTCAGGCAACCTTATAGTAATACAATAAATCAGCTGGGGAAAGCCAACAGTACACTGGGGTACAGAATTAAAGTGGTCATTAGCAGGAAAAAGGAGGCAATAGGACTATGAGTTCAGTTCTAGAAGCCACAACTTCCTAATGACATTGAAAGAATGGCACTGATTTTTTTTTATTTTATATTTAAAAATTTATAACCCACATGTCCTCAACAGAAGTTGTACAAAGCAATATAAAGCTATAAGAAAAAAATTCCATAACATTAAAATATACATTTATAAGAAATTCCAACACAACTTTAGCCCTTTTATATTCTTGCTCCACTTTATTATTGCTCTTTAGACATCAACTCCCAAATAAGCTTCCTTAAACAGATATTTGTTAAACCCCTTACTAAAATTCACAAGATCTGTTTCTAATCTAAACTGAATGGCTAGATTATTCCAGAACATAGGTCCAGCAACTGAAAAAGCTCTTGACCTAGTACAGTTTAAATGATATTCTTTTTTTACTGATGAAACAACCAGCATCTTTTGGTCCTTAAATTGTAGGGCCCAGACTGGAGCATAAGACTTAAAAACAAGGGTGGCCAATTTAGTGCAAGAGCTACAAACAGGCCAGGTTTTCAGGATATCCACAATAAATATGCATGAGATATATTTGCATACAATGGAGGCAGTGCATGCAAAAAACTCTCTCATGCATATTCATTGTGGATATCCAGAAAACCTAGCCGGTTTGTGGTTCGAGGAGTTGGCCACCATTGGCATAAATATTCATAGAAACATAGAAATGAAACAGAAATGACGGCAGAAGAAGACCAAACGGCCCATCCAGTCTGCCCAGCAAGCTTCACATTTTTTTTCTCTTACTTATCTGTTTCTCTTAGCTCTTTGGTTCTATTTCCCTTCCACCCCCACCATTAATGTAGAGAGCAGTGATGGAGCTGCAACCAAGTGAAATATCAAGCTTGATTAGTTATGGGTAGTAGGGGAAGTAACCGCCGCAATAAGCAAGCTACACCCATGCTTATTTGTTTTACCCAGACTGTGTTATTCAGCCCTTATTGGTTGTTTTTCTTCTCCCCTGCCGTTGAAGCAGGGAGCTATGCTGGATATGCGTGAAGTATCAGTTTTTCTTCTCCCCTGCCGTTGAAGCAGGATATGCATTGAAAGTGAAGTATCAGGCTTATTTGGTTTGGGGTAGTAACCGCCGTAACAAGCCAGCTACTCCCCGCTTTGTGAGTGCGAATCCTTTTTTCTTCTCCCCTGCTGTTGAAGCAGAGAGCTATGCTGGATATGCGTGAAGTATCAGTTTTTCTTCTCCCCTGCCGTTGAAGCAGAGAGCTATGCTGGATATGCATTGAAAGTGAAGTATCAGGCTTATTTGGTTTGGGGTAGTAACCGCCGTAACAAGCCAGCTACTCCCCACTTTGTGAGTGCGAATCCTTTTTTCCACATTTCCTCTTGCTGTTGTAGCTTAGAGCGATGTTGGAGTCACAGTAACCATGTGTATGTTTATTGAATAAGGGTATTATCTCCAGGCAGTAGCCGTCATTCTGGCGAGCCACCCACTCTTTATTGACGGCCTCTTGATTTTATGGATCCACAGTGTTTATCCCACGCCCCTTTGAAGTCCTTCACAGTTCTGGTCTCCACCACTTCCTTCGGAAGGGCATTCCAGGCATCCACCACCCTCTCCGTGAAGAAATACTTCCTGACATTGGTTCTGAATCTTCCTCCCTGGAGCTTCAAATCGTGACCCCTGGTTCTGCTGATTTTTTTCCTATGGAAAAGGTTTGTCGTTGTCTTTGGATCATTAAAACCTTTCAAGTATCTGAAAGTCTGTATCATATCACCTCTGCTCCTCCTTTCCTCCAGGGTGTACATATTTAGATTCTTCAATCTCTCCTCATAAGTCATTTGATGAAGACCTTCCACCTTTTTGGTCACCCTTCTCTGGACCGCCTCCATCTTGTCTCTGTCTCTTCGGAGATACGGTCTCCAGAACTGAACACAATACTCCAGGTGAGGTCTCACCAAGGACCTGTACAAGGGGATAATCACTTCCCTTTTCTTACTCGATATTCCTCTCTCTATGCAGCCCAGCATTCTTCTGGTTTTAGCTATCGCCTTGTCACATTGTTTCGCCGACTTCAGGTCATTAGACACCATCACCCCAAGGTCTCTCTCCTGCTCCGTGCACATCAGCCTTTCTCCCCCCATCGAATACAGTTCATTCGGATTTCCACTCCCCATATGCATGACTTTGCACTTCTTGGCATTGAATGTCAGCTGCCATGTCTTCGACCACTCTTCCATCTTCCTTAAATCCCGTCTCATTCTCTCCACTATTCTAGTCCACAATCAGAGTGTCTTGAACGCCATCATAAGGAATTTAAATTTTGCTCTAGTAACAGGTAGCCAATACATCCTCATTAGGGTGGGAGTAATTTGCTCCCTCTTGCCTAAACCAAAAATCAGCCTGCAGCAGCATTTTGGACTATCTGTAATACCTGCAGATGTTTCATGGAAAGTACTAAGTAAATTGTAGTCAGTAGTAGGCAAATTTAATCTTTGTACCGCTGTCCAAAAAATTATGGCCAAGCACAAGTTTTAATACTTGATTATGTGTGGCTTAAATTATATTTTAGCAGCTAAAATAAAATACAGAGATCCCTGACTTTTGGCTAAAATGGAAAGATTCTTCTCAATTACAAGCGGTGGCATATTATCCAAAGGTATGTTTTGAATGATCCGTAATAATTCAGTCTTTGCTAAATTTAAAACCAGTTCATTCCTAGTGTGGCATACCCGATGCCACTATCCCTGTCCTTAGAACATAGAGAGTGGGAATCATCCATCCCTTCAGGACCACCCACAAGGAGGCTTTAGATTGAATGACTCAGTTATTTAGCCCAGTTATTTTAACACTCAGGGGGGTTCAGTTAGAAAGAGCAGCTACAGAGTAATCACGTATTTTTTCCACACTCTGGTAAGGCCTCCCGGCCTTGCCCAAAGGAGTTTTCTTTATGAAGAGCTACCTCACCATGCACTCCCTGCCAGAGGGTCCTTCTTATAGTGACTAGACTTTTAAAGCCAGATACCCCTTTGAAGTGAAGGGGCTCTCTTCAGGGGACCAAAGACCTGTGAGCCTACCTCTACTCCCAAGGTAGGCAGGCACCAGTGATGGATCCTGCTGCCAGAGACAGCAAGGGCAGAGAAGCTATCCAGATTAAGATTTAAAGTAGTTTTTGAACTAAAGAGTAGTGGGGAGGATTTTGGATTCCCCTTCCTCAGTGGGATTACAGAGCCATGGAACAGCCTGGTCCCCAGATTTTTCTACAAGAAAAATTACCTAAAGTAACAGCTAAGGAGCATGAACATCTGAAGCAAAGAAAGAAGAGAAAAGGTGATCCCATCCAGATTTCCACCCAAGGAACCAGGACAGGCTGGGTGTCTACGGGAAAGATGACGACTAAAGATAGGATTTTTACAAAGCAAAGAAGACCCCTCCAATAATATTCCCACTCAGCTACTGGGAGAGTTATGTGCATTTAAATCACCATGGGTTCTACCCAGATGTCTGTAATAAAAAGACACCTACCTACCTACACAGAAAGAACCCTGTAACTATAGTCAGATGTGCACTCATCAATTTGGACAAACGGACTTTAACTTTAATAATCAGTAAACTTTAACACCCAGCCCTGGTCCTGTCTAATTAGTATAGCCTCTCACCCTCATGAGAAGCACTTAAAGTACAGCACACACACACTGGCGACCTCTTTTTATTGTCTGGGCCTTAAGTGAGAGTTTCCTCCCATAAAAATGAGGAAAGACTGCTGCTTTAGCAGGAGAGCAGAGAGGTCTATCATCAGACACAGCATCCTGTGCATGCTTCCTTGCAGCCCCCACTCAGCTAGCTCTGCCTCACTGTATAAGGATGCCCGATGTCTGCCCTCTAACCAATGCAGAAATTATTTACATGGAACTCATTATTGCTGAGCAAAGGCCACTGCAGTCCTTATCTTTCCTGACCTCACTACAGAAAGCTAAGCATGCATCAATTTAATAGTTGCTAATTACTATGGCATTGGGCAAATGTTCAGCTAATATTTCGTTCAACTACTAGCAGGAAATGGGATTTTTCCCATTTTAAAGATGGGGGGGGGGGGGGGGGGAGAAGCCTTCAAAAAAATTGCCCCTTAGTATAGCTCTGAGCTTTCAAGCCCAGGCAATCTCAGCTCTCTTTTTTGCTGCAGCTCTATCACAACAAGAATTCAGATTTAGCATTTAATAGGCAAAAGCAAAGAACTACCCAGAAGGCAATTAACCTCTGTTTCATGACATCTCAGAAAGTATCATGGATCACCTGTGGTATGATGGGTGCTGTTACATGACAAGTCATGGCAAGCTTGCTCCTTGGGAGGATAAGGTAGGAGTGTTGCAGCTGTGACGACAGCTTATGCAGGTTAGTCTGTACAAAGTGTACTAAAACATTCAACCATTAACAATACCATTTGTACATAGTATTTAATTAATTTAATTTGTATTTTGTCTAACCAGTTATTCTTTCCTATCTCTTCCTTCTTCTCCAAGTTCTGTGACCCTTGTTAATTGTAACTGTTTCCTTCGATCACCACAGTTTTAGTTTGATGTATTTAATGCACCCCGTTTCATGTAAACCAGCAAGATATGCCCTCATGATTGCCGGTATATAAAAACCTTAAATAAATAAATAAATAAATAAAATAAATAAATAAAATAAATGTTATAAACGTAATCATCGCTGACCAGGCAAGCACCGGGCTCCAACAGGAGCTGCAGTCCATCCATGCATCTTGGCCAAGGGCTACCACTGAAGCAGTCAAGCTGGGGGTGGGGAGAGAAGAGGAATATAAGAGGAAAACTCAGCAGCCTGCAAACGAGAGCTGCTAGAGCAGAAGAAAGCTGCCAGGCAATTATACTTCAGAACATTCTTTTTCCATTGCTGCTCCTAGATTTTGGAACAGCCTGCTTGATAAATTACGAATGCAATAAGATCTGATTTTTAGAAAAGGCATCAAAACCTTGCTATTTAAGAAACTTTATTCATGAGTTGTGAAGAATGCATTATGGATGATTAGCTTCTGTCACTTATGTACTAATGACAGGACAAGTTGATTACTTTTAGATGTGGTTTGGAGGATAATAATTTTGTATAACATTGATGAGGTTTTGTATGGAATGGAGGGATAAACATATTGATGAAAGTTAAACTATTCTTACCTGATAATTTTCTTTCCTTGCTAAACCAGTCATCACATATGGGATTTCCCTTTACCACAGCAGAGGACACACCTCTTCTATGACCTCACTCTGGACAATATGAGAGGTTAGGTCCTGGTCAATTCCATTAGTCTATTGCCAGGGCACAGTGACCCATTCTACCCTTATTACCAATAAAATCATAGGGCCCATAAGACTGTTCTGAGTGGGCAGGAGGTAAGTATAGAAAAAGAGAACAGGCACCTTTAGGGATATAGAAAATGTGCTTTGTGACCAGTTCCCCTAACTCTATTCTCCCAGGTGGGTTCTAGACTGGTCTAGCAGGCCTCAAGGAAAGAAAAATTTCATGGTAAGAATAATTTAACCTTCCTTTTCTTCCTGCTAGACCACTCATCACATATGGGAGTTACAAAACTACTCCTTGCAGGGGCAGCATATGCCATGCCTATATGTCCAACCTATAATGTTTAAGTAAAGAATGCAAGGATGGTCAGGCAGCTCCCTTACAAAATTTCCTCTAGAGAGGCTAAGGCTGCCTCTGCCCAGAAGGATGCTTGTAGAATGAACCTAGGGCACTGTTTACTGCTAATAAGTAAGCTGATGCAATTGCTTCCTTAATCTATCTGGCTATGGTGGCCTTGGAGGCTGCCTCCTCCCTCCGACCACTGCCAAACAAGACAAATAGCCTATCTATTTTCTTAAAGACATTTGTCAACTTCAGATATCTCAGGAAAATCAGACATATGTCTAACAGGCATGGACTCCTGTCCTTCCCAACAGTCCTCTCTATTGAAGGCTGGAAGGGATACCAAGTAATTTATATGAAACAAGCCGTTAAGCCCATAACGGGCTACATTAAAACTTTTTTTCGGTTCGGTTTTCAGAAACGGCACTCTTCTAGACTTCTTCTCCCTCATTCCCCCTTCCCCTCTCTCATTCACCTCAGTCACTCATCTTCCTCCCCCTTGATCACTCTCCCCCCTTCCCTCCCCTGCCCACACTCAAACTCCCTTCCCTCAGTCTTATTCACCTCTTTCTCCCACTGCCTCCCTCCCCTCTCACTGAAACCCCCCTTCCCCCCCATTCTCTCTCCCACTCACTCCCCACCCTCTCCCAATCCCATCCCCTCACTCTCATCCCCTCTCAGTCACTACACTATGTGACTCACTCCTTCTCTTGTGGCATGGCATATCTGTCAGAGCTCTCAACGTTCCTCCCGTCCCAACTCCCTCCCCCCATCCCCCCGATACTCCTTGTCCACGCGCTGAACTCGCGCCAGTTCTTGTCTCCATGGAGACGAACTCGCACCGGTTCTCGTCTCCATGGAGAGAGATGCACAGCACGTCTGTCAGAGCTCTCTGTTCCGTGCATGCACGGTAGAGCTGCTCTCTACTGCACATTTGCGGGTCGGTCAGAGCCTATCCTCTTCCCTTTTCCTGCCATCCCCTCTCATCTTCCCTTTCCTTCCCCTCACCTCATCCACAACCCCTTCCCTCTCCTTCAGCCCTCCTCCACAACTTCTTACCCTTCCCACTTACTCGCTCACATCCTCTTCCGTTTTCCTTCCATCCCCTCATCTTCCCTTTCCTTCCTCTCTCACCTCATCCAGAACCCTTCCCTCTCCCGATGTTGTTGCACCAATGGCGGCAGCAGCTTGGGTCCCTCATTCTTGCTGCAAGATGTCGGCTGCTCGCCCGAAACCCCATGGTTCCGTTAAGCGCAGCCCACTGGACGGCACAGACACTGAGATGGGAGGTTTCCAGGAGAGAGAGAGACTCTCTCTCTCGTTGCTGGACCGCCCGATGCTCGGATACCGCCACCACTGCTCCTCCCCGCCACTTCCAAGGCAGCCCTCACCCAGCTCCATTTCCTCCCAGCGCCATGTTGCTCTGCTATGACCGATGTGCTCTCTCGCCTGCGCATGTGCAGTAGAGCTGCTCTCTTCTGCACATTTGCGGGCCAGTCAGAGCCCATTTATATTGTAGATGCTGAGATCATTTTGGGTAGGAACAATGGAACTAGCTGAAATGTGACCAAATTCTGTGAAAATATTAAGTACAAACCCTGCACAATAGGGCATGCAGCTCTGAGAAGTAACTGGTTGAGCAGACTGCCAAGAGAAAGAAAGTATTCAGATGTCCTTAACAGATGCCTAACATACATAGTAACATAATAATGATGGCAGATAAAAACAGAGTGGCCCATCCAATCTGCCCAACAATTTGGTTATGGTAGTAACTGCCGTTCTGTGCAGGTTATCCCCATGTGTTCTGTTAAAGATAGCAACTGCTGCTCCATGCAGGTTACCTCCAAGCAGAAATGTTACACCATCCCTTTCTTCAAGCCTTTAGGGATGCGCAGTATTTGTCCCATGCCTTTTCTGGAAGGGCATTCCAGGCATCCACCACAATCTCCGTGAAGAAATGTTTCCTGATATTGGCTCTGAGTTGTCTCTCCCGGAGTTTCATATCATGACCCCTAGTTCTGTTTCCTTCCCAACGGAAAATGTTTGACGTGTATGCATCGTTAATACTGGTCAGGTACTTATTTATTTTTTTTATTAAAACATTTTCCACATCTCCAAAATTTTGTTCTGAGTGGATTATAATGTTAAAAATATCCATCTCATAAATACATAAACTCTTTAATTAACATATTTCATACAATTCTTTTCTGAAAAAAAAAAAAACCCATAGCCTTTTATGAAATAGGTGAGGTATCTGAAGGTCTCTATCATAAGAACATAAGATATGCCACACTGGGTCAGACCAAGGGTCCATCAAGTCCAGTATTCCTGTTTCCAACAGTGGCCAATCCAAGTCGCAAGTACCTGGTAAGTACCCAAACATTATATAGATCACAAGCTACTACTGCTTATTATTTACCATAATAGCAGTTTATGGATTTTTCCTCTAGGAGCGTATCCAAAACTTTTTTAAACCCATTTACACTAACTGCTGTAACCACATCCTCTGGCAATGAATACCATAGCTTAACTATGCATTAAAGAATTTTCTTCGATTTGTTTTAAATGAGCTACTTACTAACTTCATGGAGTGCCCCCTGGTCCTTCTATTATCTGACAGAGTAAATAACTGATTTACATTAACTTGTTCAAGTACTTTCATGATTTTATAGACTTCTATCATATCCCCCCCCCCCCCCCAAGTCATCTCTTCTCCAAACTGAACAGTCCTAACTTCTTTAGCCTTTTCTCATAGCGCAACGGTTCCATGTCCCTTATCATTTTGGTTGCTCTTCTCTGCACTTTCTCCAGTGCAGCTATATCCTTTTTGAGATGCATGACCAGAATTGCACACAGTATTCAAGGCGTCTCACCACTGAGCGATAAAACAGAGGATATCATAATGCCTCTATATTTGCCATTCCCTTCCTAATAATTCCTAACATTCTGTTTGCTTTTTTGATCGCCACAGCATACTGGGCCAACAATTTCAATGTATTATCCACTATGACGCCTAGATCTCTTTCTTGGGTGGTAACTTCTAAGATAGAACCTAACATCGTGAAACTTCTGCAAGGGTTATTTTTTCCCTATATGCAGCACATTGCACTTGTCCACGTTAAATTTAATCTGCCATTTGGAAGCCCAATCTTACAGTCTCACAGGGTCCTCCTGCAATGCATCACAATCCACTTGAGATTTAACTATTCAGCATAATTTTGTGTCATCCGCAAATTTGCACCTCCTTTCCTCCAGAGTATACATATTTAGATCCTTCAGCCTCTCCTTGCACGTCTTCTGAAACCGATTCCACACCATTTTGAAATGTCAACTTCCTCTGGACAGTTTCCATCTTGCCTCTATCCTTTTCGAGATTCGGTCTCCAGAACTGAACACAGTATTCAAGGTGAGGCCTCACCAAGGACCTGTATAAGGGCATTATCACTTCCCTTTTCCTGTTGGTTATACTTCTTTCTATGCAGCCCAGCATCTTTCTGGCTTTGGCTACCGCCTTGTCACATTGTGTATGGCCATCTGAAAACAGCAAAGCAATCACCCCAAGATCTCTATCCTAGTCTGTGCACGATAATCTTTTGCACCCCCATCAGAAAGAACTCTTTTGGATTACTGTACCTCAGGTGCATGATTCTGCACTTCTTGGCATTGAATCCCAATTGTCAAATCTTCGACCACTCTTCAAGTTTTCTTAAATCACTTTTGATTCTCTCTGTTGCAGATATTAGTATCTGCAAAAAGGCAAATTTTTTCCTTGTTAACCCCTGCACAATGCTCTTCACAAAGATATTGAACAGAACAGTCCCAAAACTGATCCTTGAGGCACTCCACTTAAGCAAAATTGCTTACCTTGTAATAGGTGTTATCCCAGGACAGCAGGATGTAGTCCTCACATATGGGTGACGTCATCCACGGAGCCCTTAAGCGGGAAAAACTTCTGGCAAGTTTCTAGAAGCTTTTAACTGGCTGCCTGAGGCTACTGAGCATGCCCGGCATGCCATGATATTCCTTGCCACAGGGGTCTCACTCCAGTCTTGTATGTAGCAATAAGCGTTAGCTAAAAATGATATAATAAAGTCTGATGCCCAACTCCGCGGGGTGGCGGGTGGGTTTCGTGAGGACTACATCCTGCTGTCCTGGGATAACACCTATTACAAGGTAAGCAATTTTGCTTTATCCCAGGACAAGCAGGATGCTAGTCCTCACATATGGGTGATTAGCAAGCTAGAGGCTGAGTCATTGTGTAGTGCAATGTTTCTGTTGAATGAGTCAGCCGAGGATCACAGCAGGTTGGATGTAGAAGGAGTTGGGATTAAACTGGAAACAAGTTCTTTAAGACAGATTGTCCATAGGCTGAATCCTGTCGCCCTTCCTTGTCCAAACAGTAATGAGCTGCGAAGGTGTGAAGGGAACTCCATGTTGCTGCTTTACAAATGTCAATGAGTGGCACTGAACGAAAATGTGCTACTGAGGTTGACATTGCTCTTACTGAATGTGCTTTTACTCGCCCTTGGAGAGGAAGGCCTGCTTTTGTATAGCAAAATTGTATGCAGTCTGTTAGCCAATTTGATAGAGTATGCTTTCCCACTGCTTTACCTGGCTTATTAGGGTCATAAGAGACAAAAAGCTGATTGGATTTTCTGAGGGACGTAGTGCGATTTAAGTAATAGGACAACGCACGTTTACAGTCCAAAGTGTGTAAAGCTCTTTCGCCTTGATGAGAGTGAGGCTTTGGGAAGAATGTGGGTAGAACTATAGTTTGATTTAAGTGGAATTCCGTAACTACCTTAGGAAGGAATTTTGGATGTGTTCGGAGAACCACTCTGTCATGGAGAAACTTTGTATAAGGTTCATATGTGACAAGTGCTTGTAATTCACTAACCCTCCTAGCTGATGTAATGGCTATGAGGAAAATAGTTTTCCATGTGAGAAATTTAAGTTCACAGGTATCTATAGGTTCAAAGGGAGAAGGCATTAAACCTGTTAAGACCAGATTTAGGTCCCATTGTGGAGCTGGGGCCCGAATTGGTGGTTTAAGTTGAGTTAGACCTCTCATGAATCTACTGACGAGAGGTTGTGTGGAGATAGGAGCGTCTCCTATCTTGTTATGATAAGCTGAGATTGCACTCAAATGTACTCTGATTGATGATGTCTGAAGACCAGAGTCTGAGAGATAGTACAGATAATCTAGAAGAGTAGTTGTGGGGCAAGTGAAAGGATCTGTATTGTTTTGCTTGCACCAGGAAGTAAATCGTTTCCATTTGAAAGAATAATTCTTTCTTGTGGACGGTTTGCGGGAAGCTATAAGCACTTGAGAAACATTAGATGAGAGATTAAGTGATTGCAAGATCAAGCTTTCAACATCCATGCTGTCAAGGATAGGGATTGAAGGTTGGGATGGCGCAACCGGCCCTGATCCTGAGTGATGAGAGTGGGAGCCACTCCCAGGCGTATTGGATCCTTGATTGACAGGTCTAGCAGTGTGGGAAACCATACTTGTCGAGGCCAATAGGGGGCTATGAGAATCATGGACCCCTTGTCCTGCTGTAGTTTCACCAGCGTCTTGGTGATAAGCGGTATTGGAGGATATGCGTATAGTAGGCCTGAATTCCAAGGGCGAGCAAAGGCGTCCTTGGCTGGCTGGTTCTTCTGTTTGTGCAGAGAACAGAAGTTGTCCACTTTGTGGTTCAGCTGCGACGCAAAGAGGTCTGTTGTAGGTTGTCCCCAACGTTGGAATATCTTTGTCGCTATCGAGGGATTCAGAGACCACTCGTGAGGTTGGAACTGGCGACTGAGTCGGTCTGCTAGTACATTGTGAATCCCTGCTAGATAAGTGGCCTGTAGGAACATTGAGTGGTTTAAGGCCCAGTCCCAAATTTGTGCCGCTTCCTGACAAAGGAGATACGAGCCCGTACCTCCCTGTTTGTTGATGTACCACATGGCTACAGTATTGTCTGTCTGGATTAGCACAGTCTTGTGTGAAAGGCAGTCCTTGAACGCATGCAGCGCATAACGTATAGCTCGAAGTTCCAAAAAATTGATTTGATAAGTGGCTTCGAGTTTTGTCCAAGTTCCTTGCGTTTGGAAAGAGTTCACATGAGCTCCCCAGCCCAAGGTGGATGCATCTGTAGTTAATGTTATCTGAGGGACCGGTTTTTGGAAGGGTAGGCCCTTGCGCAAATTGTCCTTGAGTATCCACCATTGTAGTGATGAGCGTAGTTGGTGGGTTACTTGGATGCGAGAGTGAAGTGGTTGAATTGCTTGGATCCATTGTGATCGAAGAGTCCATTGGGTTAGTCGCATGGCAAGTCTTGCCATAGGAGTGACGTGAACCGTTGACGCCATGTGGCCTAGTAAGATGAGAAACTGATGAGCTGTCACTTGTGGTTGTATGGACATGGAGTACGCCAACCGGGACAGTGTTTGAGCACGATCTTCTGGAAGAAAAGCCTGTGCTAGGTTTGTGTCTAATTCTGCTCCTATGTATTGTAGCAGATGAGACGGTTGAAGGTGGGATTTTTGATAGTTTATGAGAAACCCCAGCTTGTGAAGTAACTGTATTGTGTAACGTAGAGAAGTTAGTGCTCCTTGGTGCGAATGGCTTTTTATTAGCCAATCGTCTAGGTAAGGGAAGACATGAACCCCTTGTTTGTGCAAATGTCCTGCTATTACTGCTAGGCATTTGGTGAATACTCTGGGAGCTGAGGCGAGGCCGAATGGTAGAACTCTGTATTGAAAATGCTGGTGTCCCACCTTGAATCTTAGGTACTTGCGATGAGGTGGGAAAATAGGTATGTGAGTATAAGCATCTTGGAGATCCAGAGAACAAAGCCAATCCCCCCTTTGTATGAGAGGAAGCATGGTGCCTAATGATACCATTCTGAATTTTTCTTTCTTTAGAAATTTGTTGAGATTTCTGAGATCTAGAATGGGACGAAGTCCTCCTGTTTTCTTTGGAATGAGGAAATACCGGGAATAGAATCCTCTTCCCTTCTGGGAGTGTGGTACGTGTTCCACAGCTTTTGCTTTCAGAAGAGTAGATAATTCCATCTGTAATTGAGGAATGTGTTCGAGATAGGAGTTTTGTGGAGGGAACTCCTGCGGGGAAGCTGTGAAGTCCAAGTGGTAACCTTGTTGAACTATGGATAATACCCATTGATCTGTGGTGATACTTTCCCATTCGTTGTAAAACTGGGAAATCCTTCCCCCTACTGGTAACTCTGGAAAGGGGTTTGGTCTTTGTTCTCCGGGACTGCTTTCAAAAGCCAGAGGTGGAAGCTGTTTGGGGCGGAGGCTGCGGCCTTGCAGCTCTCTGCTGTCTCTGTTGAGGCCGTTGTTGAGGCCTTGTAGGGCGTGGTCTAGAGGTTTGAGGGTAATATCTCCTCGGCCGGTAGAAAGGTCGTCTGGTGTCTCTACGCGGCGGCCTGCGAGCAGGGTGAGTTGAAGGGTCATGGGACAGAGTGGAGAGCTGTTTTAATGTTTCAGAGTGCTCTCTAAGTTGCGTTACAGCATCCTGCACCTTTGTTCCGAACAAGTTGTCACCTTGGCAAGGCAAGTCCACCAGTTTATCTTGAATTTCTGGACGTAAGTCCGAAGCCTTCAACCAGGCCCATCTACGGGCACTGATGCCAGATGCTGCCGTTCTGGAGGAAGTCTCAAACGCATCATATGCCGCTCGCACCTCATGTTTTCCCGAATCCAGACCTTTCTGCACAATCTGTTGAGCTGCCTCCTGTTGTTGTTGAGGTAGAGATGGGAGGAACTCCTCAATCTGCTTCCACAGATTTCTTTGATGCTGTGTCATATACAGCTGGTAAGCTGCTATTTTAGAATTCAGCATCGCTCCCTGATAAATCTTCCGTCCCATAAGGTCTAGAAATCTGTTATCTTTCCCTGGAGGGATAGAGGCGTGCGTTCTAGACCTACGTGACTTCTTTTGTGCAGATTCCACTACTAACGAGGTGTGTGGTAGTTGTGGTTTCTCGAACCCTGGGGCTGCTTGGACTAAATAAGTGGAGTCCACTCTACGATTTACTGCAGGAGTTGTACACGGGTGCTCCCAAATCCTTTGTTGAAGTTGTAGTAGCACTTCATGCACTGGGATAGCTAGGTTATGTTTTGGGGGATCTACGAACTGTAGTATCTCTAATGTCTGCTGCCTTTCATCCTTCTCCGCTTGGAGCTGAAAAGGGATGGATTCTGACATCTCTTGAATGAAAGAAGCAAAGGATAAATCCTCAGGAGGGGATTGTTTCTTGGCCTGAGGTGGAGTACCTTCTGATAAAAAATCCTCTGAAGAATGCTCCGATTGTGTATCCGACCAAGTATCAGTAGGTGGCTGGTATGCATGGTGGTCCAGCCCTTGCGATGGTGATATCCCAGATGGCCCTTGTAAGGGATCTTGGGTGTCTTGTTCATTCTCAGTGGCATCACTTTCCTCCTCAGGTTGTGAAGGCAAAGAAGCTAAAAGATCCTGATATCTTTTTGTTAGCATTGCATGTAGTCTTCTCTCAGAAGAAACTTCTGGAGCCTGCAAAGATGTGTGCTTAGACTTTCTTGATGCCTTCTTTCCCTGTCCTGGAGCTCTGGATGGAGCTAGGGTGTAATGTGGTGTTGTTTGTGCAGCAGTAGGAAGTGCTGTGGTTAGAAAAGAGAACATTGAAATGGGAATCAATGAGGAGATAGGCCTGGAAGCCATCGTGGAGATCGAGGTTTGTAAAATAGTCGATTCCATCGATGGCTGTGACAGCTGTATCGTTGGATCAGTCGGTATCACTGAAGAACAGCAGGCCGCCTCCATCGGCATAGAGAGCGTTGTTGGCGGAGACGCTGCAGTCGTCCTCGCCATCGAGATGGACGATGGCACCGGCATCGGTATCGATGGTGGCACCGATGGTGGCACCGACATCGATATCGGCATGGAGATCGACGGTGGCACCGATGGTGGCACCGGCATCGATATCGAGGAGGGCATCGACTCGATAGTCGGCATCGATGGAATTATCGGCATCGGCCCGATGGCCGGCATCGACTGAGAAGTCGGCATCGACCCGGAGGTCGGCATCGGCAGTGTTGCCGGAATGCTTTCCTTTAGGGCATCAGTGACAATTTTCTTAATCAATGCTGTTAAGTCTGTCACCGAAGTCGTTGGTATCGGTTCCTCTGTAGGTGTAACGGAGGTCGATGACAATTTCCGCTGTTTGGATACCGGTTCCTCCGGCGGTGGCAATGGAGGAATCGAGTGATGTCTACGGTGCTTATGCTTTGTGCGAAGTTCAGTTACGGACTTTGACGATGCCACGGATGGTGTTGGCGATGAAGCGTCTCCCGAACCTTCTGGGGTTCTTGTTTTGAGAAGTATTTTCTTCGATAAGCCTACCGGTGAAGATTTAGTCGATGACGAAGGCGACGGCGATGCTCGGATTTGAAAAATCTGAGCCATCTTTTCATGGCGAAGTTTCCTACCTTTCGCCGTCATTTCTTGACACTGGGCACAAGAGGCGATGTCATGGTCTCCACCCAAACAGCGTACGCACTCGACGTGCGGGTCTGTGATCGACATAGTCCGGTTGCAGGCCGGACATTTTTTGAATCCGGAAGTTTTCTCCGTCGACATCCGTCGATGAATTCGGATTCCTTTTTTCGAAAAAAGAGTATGGTGTTTGTCACCAGCCGGTGACAAACCGAGCGAGACCCGTAAAGGGTAAAAAGTTGAGAATTTAAGTTAATCGTTGTGAGGTAACTCACGGGGCTCCTGGAAACCGCGATGCAGCTAGCAGCGCGGAAAAAAGAAGACTGGAGTGAGACCCCTGTGGCAAGGAATATCATGGCATGCCGGGCATGCTCAGTAGCCTCAGGCAGCCAGTTAAAAGCTTCTAGAAACTTGCCAGAAGTTTTTCCCGCTTAAGGGCTCCGTGGATGACGTCACCCATATGTGAGGACTAGCATCCTGCTTGTCCTGGGATAAATATAGTTCTCTCATTAGAGCAGGTTCCATTCACCATTATACATGGTCTCCTCTCAGTCAAATAAATTAGTAATCCACTCCACCACTTGTTTTTTAATTTATTTATAGTCTTCTTTTTCAGGCACTTTAAAACAGATTACATTCAGGTATTTTAGGTATTTCCCTGTCCCCAGAGGGCTCACAATCTAAGTACATGATTCACTAAGGGTTTTTCTATTGACACAAAATGGGAGAAAGGCCTAAATGATCTGGACCTAAGTTTGTATCTGAGGCAATAGATGGTGAAGTGATTTGCCCAAGGTTACAAGGAGTGTCAGTGAGATTTGAACCTTGGCTGCCCTGGTTCATAGCCCACAGCTCTAACCACTAGACTACTCCTCCACACCACACCCAAGCTTCTCATTTTATTCATCAGACTCCTATGCAAGACCATATCAAAAGCTTTGCTGAAATCCAAGTAAATCACATTGAGTGCTCTTCCTTGATCCAGTTCTCTAGTCATCCAATCAATTTGTCTAGCAGGAGCTTCCCCTGGTGAATCCATGCTGTCTTGGTCCAGAAACCCACAGGATTGTAAATAGTTCACTATCTTTTCCTTTCAGACTTTCCATTAAATTTTCCCACCACCAAGGAGAGGCTAACTGGCCTGCAGTTTCCAGCCTCCTCTCTGCTACCACTCTTGTTAAGCGGGACTACAACAAGTCTCCTCCAATCACATGACACCACTTACATTTCCAGGAATCTATTGAACAGGTCTTTCAGCAGACCCACCAGCACATTTCTGAGCTCCCTTAGTATCCTAGGATGTATCTCTTGCGGCCCCCATGGCCTTGTCCACTTTCATGTTTCCTTGGTCTTCCCATACATTCTCTTCTGTAAACAGGGATGCATCTATGTCACTCCCATTCATGGTTTTGTCAAATGGTCCTTTTCCAGGGTCTTTAGTGAAAACCAAACTTAAGTATTTGTTTAATATTTCTTATATTTATCTTTCTCCACACATTGCTCCTTGTTTCTTTCAATTTTACATATCACCTTGGTCCTTCCTCCTCTCTGATACATCAGAAAAATGTTTTCTCTTGCTTTACTCTTTGGCAAGCCTTTCTTCTGCTTGAACTTTTGCTTTCCCAGTTACTTTGTCTCCCATTCGTTTCACCAAGTATTACTCCCTATGTTCCTCATTATGGGATCCTTTGTACTACTTGAACTCTGTTTTTTGCCTTTATTTTTTCAGCCACCTCCTTTAAGTAACAGATCAGTTTCTTTTTCCTCTTACTTTTGTTTACTTTTCTAACAAATATGTTGCCTAATAGCTACCTTTAATTTGGCCCACTGTTGTTCTACCTCCCCCATTTTCTCCCAGTCTTCTAGTTCTTCTTCCAAGTATGACCCCATTTTGACAAAGTCCGTATTTCTGTTTCTAACATTTTGAGTGAAAACAGCAATACATCAAACAGAAGCCAAACATTTTCACAGAGCTCCTTATGACAAAGCTACAATCCGGCACCTATCATTTAATTCCCTCCCCCACCTCTTTCCCAGAGAATACATCAGAATCATACAAAGCAAGTAAATATAGGCCAAAACTAAAACGGTGATACAGTACAATTGCAATAAAAATAAAAAAACAAAACAAAAAAAGCACTGAGAGGCAAAAGCTAGACACTTATAATTACAATATATAAAAGATGTATAGCCAAATAAACAAGAGAATAAATAACTATACATAACTTATAAAAGGCATTATCCAATGATAATACCCCTGATTTTCAGGGATTTTACCATGCAGCCTTATTCAGAATACTGGTCCAATGGCATAATCCATAGCAGTGTCAGCAGTGGATTGAAACCAATCCAGTGCTGGCACCGTTGAATCCTAAACTCCAACTTGGAGGTGGTCTGTGTCTCAGGGATGGAAACTCTGAAGGGGGGACTCCAGATGTCCTTCTCCTCTTCGCTAGACTCCTCTTCAAAAGACAGACTCTGACCTTCCTGGAGGAAAGGCAAACTATTGAAAGCAATCCTTAAAGCTTCCAGCTCTGGGCAAGGAAGGGTGACAGAAAATACTTCCTTCCCCCTTGGTGAAAAAACTCAATCTCTGACAAAACACTTCTGTTCTCTCTCTGTACGGGTAACCTTTTTGTCTGGGTAAAAAAGGTGCACAGCCCCTCCTGATCAGCTTGAGCAGGAGATACTGCATGCCAGGAATGGAACAGGTCAAAACTGCAAAAATCCTTCTATTTCTCCCACTTCCCTCCAGTCCACTCCAGTGTGTCTCCCTTCCTGTGCTAGATTGAGGGCTACTGAGAGCAAACTAACAGCAACATATCCCTCAAAATCAAATCTACACTGCCACTCAACACTTTAGCCCCCTCTTTGGCCTAAAAGGACTTCCAGTTCCAGACAATCTCTGGGGGAAGTGCTGTATTGAATGGCAACAACAAGCAGCCAGCACTAGCATCAGTTAAATCTGAAAAGCTTCTGGGAAAAGTAGTGCTTTGAGCCCTTTCTGAAATTTCTTTACATCTATCTCCTTTTTCAAAATGCTTGGAAGAATGTGAATGTGGGGAGAAAACTGCACATCACAGCTCTGCAGATCTCCTTCATGGGAACTGCTTGCAATTGGGCCACTGATGCTGCCATAGCTTGAACAGAGCCAATCGTAACATAGCCCCCAAGATGCAGTCCTGCCTGGCCATAACAGAAAGAAATGCAATCTACTAGCCAATTAAAAGCATCTGCTTGGCACTGAGAAGAGAGGATCACCTTATTGGTGGCTGAAGAGAATTGGTAAGTACTGCTTGGGGAAATTTTAGAATTTAAAAGTTTTGAGAAGTAAACTCTTAAGGTATATTCTTTAGTGTGTTTGTGTATCTGTGTTTGTGTATCTGTATTTAATAGCTAGTCAGAAGGCAGGCAAAACCCTGGAGGAGGGAGCTGATTGGACCATTAGATGATTGAGGGAGTTAAAGGGGCACTTAGGAAAGAAAAGGCCATTGCGGAAATACTAAATGAATTCTTTGCTTTGGTGTTTACGGATGAGGATGTTGTGAGATACCCATTCCAGAGACAGTTTCAAGGGTGACAATTCTGATGAATTGAACCAAATCACAGTGAACCTGGAAGATTTAGTAGGTCAGATTGACAAACCAAAGAGTAGAAAATCACCTGGACTGGATGGCAATCACCCCAGGGTTCTGAAAGAACTCAAAAATGACTTTTCAGAACTATAACAAGTAATTAAGAACTTATCATTAAAATCATCCGTTGTAACTGAAGACTGGAAGGTGACCAATGTAAACCCGATATACATAAAGGGCTCCAGAGATGATCCGGGAAACTATAGACCGGTGAGCCTGACCAGTGCTGGGAAAAATCATGGAAACTGTTATAAAGAATAAAATCACAGAACATTTAGAGAGACATGGTTCAATGGGACACAGCCAGCATGGATTTATCCAAGGGAAATCTTGCTTCACAAATCTGCTACATTTTTTGAAGGGGTGAATAAACATATGGATAAAGGTGAACCAGTAAATATGATATATTTGGATTTTCAGACGGCATCTGACAAAGTCCCTCATGAGAGGCTTCTAAGAATACTAAAAACACATGGGATAGAAGATCTGTCCTTTCGTGGACAGCAAACTGATTAAAAGACAGGAAACAAAGGGTAGGATTAAAGGATCTGCCTTCACAGTGGAAAAAGGTAAACAGTGGAGTACCTCAGGGATCTGTATTTGGACCAGTGCTTTTTAATATTTATAAATGATCTGGAAAGGGGTACGACGAGTGATGTGATCAAATTTGCAGATGATACAAAATTGTTGAGTAGTTACCGTATTTTTCGCTCCATAAGACGCACCTGACCATAAGACGCACCTAGGATTCAGAGGGGGAAAATTTAAAAAAAAAAAAATTGTGCTAAACCGGCTCTGCGTCTGGGCGTCTTATGGAGCAAATTAGGGGAGTGCATAGTTTTTTTTTTTCTCCCCATTTTGTTTTCGGGTCTGGGGAGGGCCATTTCGGTCCACTCCCCAGATCAGAAAATTTTTCTTTCTGTGGGAACCCCCAAAACCCCCCCCCCCCCATCCCAACCCTTTAAATTAACAACCTCCACCCCCCTGACCCCCCCAAGACCTGCCGAATTAATTTCCTGCAACCCCCCACCCTCCTGACCCCCCCAAGACCTGCCAAACGTCCCTGGTGGTCCAGCGGGGGTCCGGGAATGATTTCCTGGGCGTGGGCCGTCGGCTGCCAGTAAACAAAATGGCGCCGACGGCCCTATGCCCTCACTATGTCACTGAGACCGACCGCTGCTATTGGTCGGTCTCAGTGACATAGTGAGGGCATAGGGCCGTCGGCTGCCAGTAAACAAAATGGCGCCGACGGCCCTATGCCCTCACTATGTCACTGAGACCGACCAATAGCAGTGGTCGGTCTCAGTGACATAGTGAGGGCATAGGGCCGTCGGCGCCATTTTGTTTACTGGCAGCCGACGGCTCACGCCCAGGAGATCGTTCCCGGACCCCCGCTGGACCACCAGGGACGTTTGGCAGGTCTTGGGGGGGGGGGTCAGAAGGGTGGGGGGTTGCAGGAAATTAATTTGTCAGGTCTTGGGGGGGGGGGTGTAGGAAATTAAGTCGGCAGGTCTTGGGGGAGTCGGGGGGGGGGGTGTTTGTTAGATTTTTGTTTGGTTTTTTTTTTATATTCGCTCCATAAGACGCACATACATTTTCCCCCCACCTTTGGGGGAAAAAAAGTGCGTCTTATGGAGCGAAAAATACGGTAAATCACAAGCAGATTGTGATAAATTGCAGGAAGACCTTGTGAGACTGGAAAATTGGGCATCGAAATGGCAGATGAAATTTAATGTGGATAAGTGCAAGGTGATGCATATAGGGAAAAATAACCCTTGCTATAGTTTCATGATGGTAGGTTCCATATTAAGAGCTACCAGCCAGGAAAGAGATCTATGCATCATAGTGGATAATACATCAAAATTGTCAGCTCAGTGTGCTTTGGCAGTCAAAAAAGCAAACAGAATGTTAGAAATTAAGAAGAGAAAGGTGAATAAGACGGTGGATGTCATAATGCCTCTGTATCACTCCATGGTGAGACTGAACCTTGAATACTCTATGCAAATCTGGTGGCTGCATCACAAAAAAGCTATAGTTGCACTGGAGAAAGTACAGAGAAGGGCGACCAAAATTATAAAGGGCATGGAATGGTTCCCTTATAAGCAAAGGCTAAAGAGGTTATGGCTGTTCAGCTTAGAGAAGAGAAGGCCGAAGGGGGATATGATAGAGGCTTATAAAATCATGAAAGGACTTGATTGGGTAAATGTTAATCAGTTATTTACTCTGATAATAGGACTGGGGGGCACTCCATGAAATTAGCAAGTTGCACATTTAAAGCAAATCAGAGAAAATTCTTTCGCTGACCACACAATTAAGTTCTGGAATTCATTGCCAGAGGATATGGTTAAGGCAATTAGAATAGCTGGGTTAAAAAAAAAAAGGTCTGGATAAGTTCTTGGAGGAGAAGTCCATAAACTGCTATTAATCAATAAGGAATAGCCACTGCTTGTTACCGGCATTAGTAGTTTAGAATCTGTTTAATGTCTGGGTACCAGCCAGGTACTTGTGACTTGGATTAGCCACTGCTGGAAACAGGATGCTGGGCTTGATGGAACCTTGGTCTGACCCAGTATGCCATATCTTATGTTCTTAACTCATGCAAAAAGTGAGGCTCAAACTGACCGCAAGATGCAACACTTTGCAGGAAAAAAAAAAAAAAAAAAAAAAGACAGAGGGTATCTCGCATGGACACATGGTATATTACATTCATTAGCATGTTCAATGAGGCTCAGTCAAAGCTCTAGAAACTTTGACAGTTTTCCATGCCAGGCTGCATCTGATGTCACACGTGCGAGGACTGCCATCCTGCTTGCTCTTGGAGAATATAAATTTTTATAAATAAATACTACTAAAGGTCTGCTCCCATTTGGCAACTATGGGAAAAATGCTTAGTGTATAGAGCCCTGAAGAAATAAAATATCTTTAAAATTAGTTAAGAGTCTTTTTTGGTGTTCCTGTTCTGCCAGTGGAATTTTTAAAACTTCAAATTATTTACAGGCAGACTTGCTTTCACTAATGAAGCCTGTAATTTCTTGTAGTTTTCATATTCCCCTATCTTTCTATTTTCCAGTTTATATGGATGGGACAGGGTGTGTGTTTAAGTTTGGTTTTTTTTTTTTGGGGGGGGGAGGGTTCTCCCAAAGGACTGACTACAGCTCTACAGATAGTGAAGTCAGTCTAGGGCAGGGGTCAGGAACCTATGGCTCTTTTGAGGCTGCATCTGGCTCGCAGACAAATCTTTAATAAAAAAGTAAAAATCTAACAAAATCCCCCACCCTCCTGACGCCCCTCAAGACCTCCAAAATTAATTTACTACAACCCCCACCCTCCTGACCCCCCCAAGACCTGCCAAAAGTCCCTGGTAGTCCAGCGGGGGTCCGGGAGAGGTCCGGGAGCGATCTCCTGGACTTGGGCTGTCGGCTGCCAGTAGTCAAAATGGCGCCGACGGCCCTTTGCCCTCACTATGTCACTGGGGTCGACCAATGGCGGCGGTAGCCCCTGTGACATAGTAAGGGCAAAGGGCCGTCAATGCCATTTTGATTACTAGCAACCAACGGCCCTTTGCCCTTACTATGTCACAGGGGCTACCGCCGCCATTGGTCGACCCCAGTGACATAGTGAGGGCAAAGGGCCGTCGGCGCCATTTTGACTACTGGCAGCCGACAGCTCAAGTCCAGGAGATCGCTCCCGGACCCCCGCTGGACCACCAGGGACTTTTGGCAGGTCTTGGGGGGGTCAGGAGGGTGGGGGTTTTGTTAGATTTTTACTTTTTTATTAAAGATTTGTCTGCGAGCCCTGGACCCCCGCTGGATCACCGGGGACTTTTGGCAGGTCTTGGGGGTGGGGGGGGGGTTAGGAGGATGGGGGGTTGTAGTAAATTAATTTGGCAGGTCTTGGGGGCTCTAGTAAATTAATTTGGTAGGTCTTGGGAGAGTCAGGAGGGTGGGGGGTTGTAGTTAGTATGGCTCTCACGGAATTACATTTTAAAATATGTGGCGTTCATGGCTCTCTCAGCCAAAAAGGTTCCCGAATTCTGGTCTAGGGCATGAGGCCACAAACAGAAGCCAAGTTAACCAGTGGAATAGAAAAACAATTTGAGATTTAATGTAACTAGACTTCAGAAACTTTACCAAAATCATTTATTTACATTCTCTGGTCCTATTTGCAAGAGAAAGTTTTGTTGCACAAGGTCAATAAGAAAGCTTTGGATACATGTTACAGTATCGTGATTACGTTTGCAGGACAGCCTCCAAGAGGCACAGCATAAGCAGGTGACTGGGATGGGGAATTTATCCAGTGCACGTTTTATGGCGTGAGACCTACAGTGGCACGAGATATTTGAAACTATAATCCAGGCACTAAGGATTTACACTAACATACTGAGGGCCAATAGTCACATCTAGGCTCCCCTGTAGATGGTCAAAGTCACTAGGGCAGAAAAAGCCAACACAAGAATCTGCAATGGTAGGGGATTCAATAATCCCAGATATAGATAGGGTAAGATGCGACTCAATGGCATACCTATATAATCAGCTCTTTCCAATCTAATCTCATGCTTATTACATGCCTTTTTACAAAAAAACATGCACTCAGAGCATGTTAAAAAGAAAAAAAAAGTGACAAATACAAAATCAAATATAATAAAACAGCACAATACAGTGATTTAACTAACTCCACTATCCCACCCTTGCCAAACCCTGATGGACGTCCTAACTACCCTCAGCTTTACTCAAGACTTGAACAACCCAACACAAAAAGCAGGTCACACTCTAGACCTTATCTTCACAAATGACAACTTCTTCTTGAACACAACCGTATCTTACTCACCAGTCCCATAGTCTGACCACTTTCTACTACAATGCAAGACTCAAACCAACTCTAACAACAAGCCTGAAACTAACATATAACACTCTTTCAAAGTATAGGCCTCCATTTATGCCAGATCTACTCCAACATGAGCTCGAAAAGCAATTAATGAACCTTTATCTCTCAAATATAAACAATGCCACCCACTCATGGCATCAAATCACAACTGAAATTGCTAACACCATAAACCCAGAAAGAACGAAATCGTTCAAGTCCAAAAGGAAAAACCATCAACCCATGGTTCAACTCACAATTAAGAGACACCAAATCTACCTTAAGGTGAAAAGAAAAAGACTGGCGTAAAAACAAATGCTCACTAACGCTTGAAAGATATCGTACCCACCTAGCATACTACAAAAACATGATAAACAAGACGAAGCAAGACAACTACAGCAAAAAAATCCAAAACTTCTCAAATAACCCAAAATCTCTATTCAACATAGTAAACAACTTAATCTCAGAAAACAACAACAACAACACTACTCTCCCAAGCAAAAACCTAAGCCAGGAACTCGCAATCTTTTTTAAAAACAAAGTCAGCAAAATAACGGAGAAAATAAACAAACCCCAAACCACAATACTCAGCTAAACATCAATGATATCACACCATGGGCCACTTTCGACACAGT
Source organism: Rhinatrema bivittatum (assembly GCF_901001135.1). Lineage (NCBI taxonomy): Eukaryota > Metazoa > Chordata > Amphibia > Gymnophiona > Rhinatrematidae > Rhinatrema > Rhinatrema bivittatum. The sequence continues at coordinate 39,349,332 of NC_042631.1, read as the reverse complement.
ATCAACTACTGAAACGGACAAACGAATTAAATCACTAAACCCAGCCTGTCATGAACTCGACATAATACCTACATGATTCCTAAAAGAAATATCTCAAACCATCACTCCAGCCATCACGGCAATCATAAATAAATCACTATAAGAAGGGGAACTTCCAGACAAATTAAAAATTGCCACCATAAAACCAGTCATAAAAAAAAAAAAAGAAACTCAATCCTATCGATCCCAACTACCGCCCAATTTCAAACTTAGCGTTCCTTGCCAAACTAACTGAAAAGACAGCTCTTAAACAACTCAATGATCATCTAGATTTGAACATCATCCTTTACCCCACCCAACACAGATTCCAAAAAAACTACAGCACTGAAACCCTACTCCTCAATCTATCAAACACAATCATAAGGGGTTTCGACAATGGTCAGCGATACAACCTCATCCTACTAGACCTATCCGCTGCCTTTGTTACTGTCGATCATAAATGCCTAATCGCCAGATTATCAGAAATCGGCCTAACTGGCAACACACTATCCTGGTTCACATCCTTCCTCCAAAACAGATCATACAAGGTAAACATCAACAACCACACCTCCAAAGCCATTCCACTTGAAACCGGAGTCCCTCAAGGCTCTGCCCTATCGGCAACCCTGTTCAAATATACCTACTACCACTATGTCAACTACTCTCAAGTCTCGGCATCACATAATTCTTGTACGCCGATGACATCCAATTAATTATACCAGTAACAAACACCATAGAGAATGCTCTTAAACTCTTGGCCACATACCTGAACAACATAAAAAACCTACTAAACCAAATGAAATTCTGCCTCAAAACTGATAAGACTGAATGTATACTACTCGAAAGAAATAACTCTGGAGACCACCAGACACATACCATTCCTATAGACAATACCCTCATCAAACTAAAAAGAAAATGTGAAAGATCTTGGAATTTGGATTGACCCTGAGCTTAACCTCAAAAAACACATCGCAATGAAAATTAATTCTCAAACACCTCAAACCACTACTAAACCAACCAGAATTCCGAACCATTCTGCAATCCCTGATATTCTCAAGCATCGACTATTGCAACTCACTCATGATAGGACTACCCAAATCAACCACAAGCCCGCTACAAATACTACAGAATGCCACTGCTCGAATCCTCACCGGTCAAAAAAAAAAAAAAAAAAGCAGATCACATCTCTCCTGTTCTAAAAGAGCTGCACTGGCTACCTGTGAAAAAAGAAAAGAATTCAAAGTTTTAACCATCCTTCACAATTCAATCCACAACAGTGAATTCGTTTGCCTTAACATCCTAATCCAAAAACGCAACACTCAATGTAATACCAGATCAAACAAAACACAGCTAGAGATCCCATCGGTCACAACCGCAAAACTTACCACTGTAAGAAAAAGAGCAATCTCAATAGCTGGACCACATCTCTGGAATACTCTTCCAGAAAGTCTAAGACTACAAAGCAATACAAAAATATTCAGAAAACTACTCAAACCCTGGCTATTCAACAAGCCTACAAAGATGGAGTAGGATAAACTACTCAACGTGACACTACCCTAACCAAGAAAATAATCTCCGTGAAACAATCCATTACCCTTATAAATCTCGCCCTACACTTTATTCTCACCATTACAATCAACTATTCTCAACGTTTCTAGTAGCTCCCCACCTATAAACTATATTCAATATGTCGCTACACCTATCTATGCATCCGCTTAAATCAAACTGCTATAATACGAAACCATCCCCCCACCGTTATCTACTATATATAATAAAACTGTTCATGAAATCTGTTCTTGAAAGCATCCCCTCATCGGGACTAAGGCACATAGTTAAACTGTTTCATTAAAAAAAAAAAAAACACACTCTTGTTTTATCACTCTCCCGCAGAAATCGATGTAAACCGTGTTTGACCATTTTTATAAACCATTGTTATACTTGCCATACGGAGTGAATGATTGCGCCATCACACTCAGTTACCAAAGTTATCAGTTACCAATGTTACCATGTTAGCTTTTATCAATGTTATCTAGCAGTTATCAGTGTTATCAATGTATTTATAGTTTGAATTTTCAGGTAAATCATTTTCCCTGTAAACCAGAGTGAAGGCCAGCACCAAACTTTGGTATAAAAAAAACCATACAAATAAATAAATAGTAAATAACTCAATAACCTTCCCAACACCAAATACCTACCCACTGCAGCACTAAATACAATATTTATTTATTTATAGAATTTTCTACCCCGCCCAATTTCCAGAACTTGTTCTGGACAGTTCCCGATATAACATACATACGGGCCCATACAGTAAAAATCGCGAGACAGCTGGTGAGCGCCCACTCTCCTGTGCGCGCGATTCAGTATGTTAATTTATTTAAATTAAGGCCCACGGTAAAAAGAGGCGCTAGGGACACTAGCGCGTCCCTAGCGCCTCTTTTTGGACAGGAGCGGCGGCTGTCAGCGAGTTTGACAGTCGACGCTCAATTTTGCCAACATCGGTTCTCAAACCCGCTGACAGCCACGGGTTCGGAAACCGGACGCCCTTGAAATTGTGCAGGTAGCAGACGGCGACAACAAATGAGATCCCTTTCTTTTTTCCGTACTGGGTTCCGGAAGACCCGATGTCTTGGACGATTTCTTCCTTTTTGCGTGTCCCGGTGCCGTCATTATGTGCTCTGCACTGGTTTGCTTCGGTGCGCCGGTGTCGTCCCTTCATGCCTTGATGGCGTTTCCACTTGTGTCGGTAGAGTGTGCGTCAGTCGACGCATGGGGTTCATACGTTGATATGGACGGCCTCAGCTTGTGAGTCGGATATTCCGGCGCCGCACTCCATGTCTCATGCGCCACATCATGGTGCTGCGTCTGTGCATCTTGCGTCGGTGGCTTCGATGCATGGGACACTCCGCAGGCAGGCTTTCCCTTCTGCCCCGGCTCATGCGACTCTTCCCGGATACGGCCCTTGTCGCGGGAGGGATACCGACCTCTGGAGGCCTGTGCCTTAACTGTTCTTCGGCGCTCTGCGGAAGGTCTGGAGGTAGGACGCTCCATGGAGGCTGCCCAACGCTGCAGGGGCGGTGCGGCCGTGGTGGGCCCTGGGGAAGTGTGGGCTTCCAAAGGCGGGGCATAGGAACCGGCCCTCGCTATTTTAAGGCGCTCAATTTTCTCCCCTCTCTGGAGTCGCGCTCTCGGGGACATCCGGCCGCAGTGAGGGCACGACTAACAGGTGGTCTGGGCCCAGATATCTGTAACAGCGGTCATGTCCATCCATGATGGACATGACCTTCCCACAGAGGCAGGGTTTGAACCCTGAGGGCCGGGGAGCATGTTTCCTACCATGTTCTTTCATTTTTGTAGCTGTACTTCCCTGAAGAAAAGTTTAGCTGAGGAGGTCTGAAGCTGCGCGTGTGATCCCGCACACGGTAAAACAGACTGAGGAGAGTTGTTATCAGCGCAGGAAACCACGCGCAGCCTCAGAGCAAAGCTCTGACATCACACAGGAAGCTCCGCCTCCCGGGCCTGATGGACAGTTCCCATGACAGCATGGCTAATTCAGCCCTGCTATCGAAGGGAAAATGGTTTTAACCATGAAGTGGTTATTACACATATAAAGCTACCGCACATAAAGACTATTACTAAGGTCAAGGAAATTTGACCAGATCATCCCCCTCCCTGATAGCACTTCACTGGCTTCCTGTACAATTCAGAATTCATTATAAAATACTATCTCTAATTTTTAATATCATCAACGACATTAACCCTTGCTTAATAGGAGTGACACTTTAACCTTACATACCTCAGAGAGCCCTAAGATCACCAAAGGACCTCTAAAGGTACCTACAACACGGAAGACACACCTAACACAAATAAGACACCGAATGGGCCTGCTATGGAAAACAAAGTTGTGGAACTCTCTTCCAGAGTCATTACATCTGATAACAGAAAAAAAGAGAGTTTCAAGCGTGAACTGAAAACATGGCTCTTTAGAAATGCATATGACTTAACATAAAATACCAATATGCCGATAACATCTCTGGTGTTAGTGAAGTTAATACAGACAGCAATACATACTGAATGATGCAAAGAATCATGTTAGTAGAATTAGAATGTGTATTTGCTGTTGTGATGACCTTGTAAATGTACAAATATGACCTAATCCTAGATTATGTAGTCGCTGATATGTCGACCTAGAATATGTAAGATTATGAACTAGTAAATGGATATGCTGTTGTGTTGACCCAGAATATGAATGTTGATCGAGAATATGAATGCCGATAATGTAAACAGTTGTGATCTTCTTTTGGTATGATGGTATATAAAACACCTAAATAATTTAAAAATCATAGTTACAGATTAAAAATGTAGTTCATAACTGAATTAACATGATCTCTAGGACCACTACTCAAGAAGACTTGAGCAGCTGAATTCTGAACAAACTAAAGTCAATGGAGTCATGTAAGGGGTAACCCAATACATAATTACAAAAGTAATCTAGATGTGAAATTACAAAGGCATAGATTACTGGGGCAAAATTATGAGTGGAAAGGAACAGAAAGATTTGAACAAGATGAAATGGACCCCAAGACTTTCAACATCAAGATTTAATAGTCAGAGAGGAATCATTCAAGGATAATATAGAGCAGGATAAATTAATGGAAGATTTCCTGACCCAAAATAGCTCAGCTTTGTCAGAGTTTAAATTTGTTTATTCTGAGTTGACCAAATAAAAATCTGTCTAAGCCATAAATTAAACTCAGCTGCCACCTTCTTACAGTCTAGACCCAAAGGAATAACCAGTAGGACATTATCGACGAACATAACACACCATATCCTTTAGGAACACCATACTGCAACCAAAATGGATAACCAATCTGACAATTTATCATCTATTAAATTAAAAAAAAAAAAGATTTAAACCAATTAAAAATTAAGTCAACAAGCCCCAGTTCAAAAAGGCAATCTAATAAAATTCTAAGGTTGAGTGTCCAAAGCAGCAGTAAAATCAGGAAGAATTAAAGAACCAATGTTTTTTGAACCCCCACCAAGAAAAAAAAAGACATCCAGAAGAGCCAAGAGAGTGTATTCTATACTCTAATACTATATAGAATACGACAGCATGGCTGTTAGTATGGCAGCACCAAACGAACTTCTGCAGTGCCTTTGCTATTGCTTCCATTGCCAGCTTAAATGTTTGGTTTTGGTGTTCAAAAAATTCTGAGGTAATTGCCCCCTCCTCCCCATTTGAGAGGTAGGATAGGCTGGTATGAGAGTAGGTAGGTCATTAGATCTAATCAGAAAATACATATAACTTGTAAAACAGAACATCTATACAAAAGTAAAATAAAAGTAAACTAAAATAAGTAAATTAAAACATAAAAATTTATAAAAGACAGTCCAACATTGCAAGCCACCCTACAAGGACTAAATAGCTTTTACCCTGTTCCACATCTATCATTCTCAAATCACTCTTAGAGGACATTAACCATGTTTTAAGCCCTTTTCTAAATCCCAGAAGACTGACTAATTCTCTTACTGAAGATGGAAAAGAGTTCCATAACCAAGGCAAGACAGCTATTTTTAGAGCCGCAGTGGCTATTCCCTAACTTGATTAATAGCAGTTTATGGACTTCTCCTCTAGAACTTATCCAAGGGTTTTTTAAACCCAGCTACACTAACTGCCCTAAGCACATCCACCGGCAATGAATTCTAGAGCTTAACTGTGTGTTGAATGGAAAATAATTTTCTCTGATTTGTTTTAAATGTGCTACTTGCTAACTTCATAGAGTGCCCCCTAGTCCTATTATCTGAAAGAGTAAATAATCAATTCACATTTACCTCTCATGATTTTATAGATCTCCATCATGTCTCCCCTTAGCCATATCTTATCCAAGCTGAACAGCCCTAAATCTTTAGCCTTTCCTAATAGGGGAGCCATTCCATCCCCTTTATCATTTTGGTCATTCTTCTCCGTACCTTCTCCAGTGCAACTATATCTTTTTTGAGATGCGGCGAACAAAACTGCACACAATACTCTAGGTGTGGTCTCACCATGGAGCAATACAGATGCATTATGACATTCTCTGTTTATTCACCATTCCCTTCCTAATAATTCCTAACATTGTTTGCTTTTTTGACCGATGCAGCACACTGAGCTGATGATTTCAATGTACTATCCATTATGACACCTTGATGGTTTTCCTGGGTGGTAACACCTAATATGGAACCTAAATAGTCTAACTACAGCATGGATTATTTCTGTTCACATTAAATTTCATCTGACATTTGGTCATCCAATCTTCCAGTCCCATAAGGTCCTCCTGCAGTTTATCACTATCTACCTGTGATTTAACTACGCTGAGTAATTTTGTGTCATCTGCAAATCTGATCACCTCACTCGTTGCTCCCTTTTCCAGATTTCAGTTATGGGTAGTAACTGCCACTCCACACAGGTTACCCCCAAGCCTTAGGTTAGTAATATTAATAATGAAATAATGAAAAACAAGCAATGTGAAACTCATATCAAAATTACTATCAACCATTTTACAGGGTGAGCAGCCCTCTTGATAATTCAGATAATGCTGCTTGAACGTGCTACATACTTTTGGACTTGGCCATAGAAGCAGTCCTGTACTTTTCCCCTAATATATGCATTTCAGTACCCCGGACTGGGGAAAATATCAACATTACAGCTTCCCCAATTTCTCACAAGTATAAATGGCTCTTTTCTTCAAAGCTCCAGCCTCTCACTGCCAGGGTCCATGATTTGGCAGTTACTTTCCTAAGAAGCTAACTGGGCAGACTGGATGGACCATTTGGTCTTTTTCTGCCGTCAATACTATATTACTATGAGTTGGGCAATGCCCAGCCCAGAGTTCATTTGCTGCAATTAAGCCCTCATTATTTTGTTTAAATCTGTTTTGGTTTGTTTTTGGGGTTTTTTTAAATTAATGATAAACAAAAACAAACATGTCCTGGAGGCTTTGTTCCTTAGCCGACCAGGCATACAGCAAATCTTTACAAAAAGAACCATAACAAAAACCCACAGAAATCCAAACGATCCTCCTTTTTGCCCCCTAAGAAGTAATCATCAGTAAATCTGGCAATAAATCCATCAGTAAGAATTCCAGAACAAACTTCTAGCGTGTGAAGATAAAAAAATCCATATATTGAGCCAAATGTCTAAAGTTTTCTGCTTTGTTCTAGAGTGAATCTGTTTTCCCAATAATCAGTCCCATCAGAAACCAATGGACAGCATTTCTCCAGAAAATAAAAGGTGGATCCATCTCCTGCCTCCAATAATGCAGTACAGTGGTCCTAGCATCCAAAGACACTTTAGAATCCAAAGTTTTTGTAATGCAATATAAGCCCCCCACCCCCTCAAAAGGTATAAATCCAAAAACTGCTAATTGAACAGAAAAAGCAATTGGATTGAAAAGACATTTTCCACATATTAAAATACCTGTTTCCAAAAAGATTGAATATAAATGCAATACCAAAAGGAATGTTCCAAAGTACCAGTGGCTACATTGCATTCAATACATAAGTCCAATTCTGTCAAGCCCATCAAGTATGCCTGCCTCTGTAATATATATGCTCTAGTCAATACTTTGTCTTGTGTTTCACACAGTTGTGCATTCTGTTGATTTTAGTAATATGCCCAAAACAAGCAATAAAGGATGATAAAGAAACTTATAATTCTTGAGTCCATTTAAGCCACAGAGATTCCATAGAAATAGTACCAAGGAGTCCTATGGAAAGAGGACAGTGTATGTTTGCTTGGATCTTCCAAATCAAACCAGTCTTGAAAAACTTCCCAACCCTTAGCTGTAAAATCTTCTCCCTCACGGAATTAACATAGTGTATGATTTGCATGTAGCTAAACAAGTCTAGATCTAGTACTCCCAGTTTTTATCGCATAGATTCTAAGGGTAACCATCTTCCCATATTCAGCAACAATGTGGGCCAAAATGAAAACACCAACCGGAAGCAAGCCATGAACCTTCCCTATTGTGAAGCTGCTTTTAGGGCATGACAGCATAAGGCCCCTTGCAGGTACAACTTGTCCCTGGAAGCGGTATTTTATAGGGGTCTGAATAGGTTGCAGTTAATTCAAGCTAGTTTTGGGTCTCTAAAGATTCCTGGTAAGGGGAAAGTGCACTTTTACTTATTTCGGGCTGCATTATCCAACAAGCGCAAGTCAGGACGGATTTCACTTTTGTGAACTTGTTTTCTTACATTGAACTTTGTTGGCAAAGAAACACTCAAACTGTGTTTAATGAGACTCTTCCCCCACCCCCGGCAGGGGGGGGGGGGGGGGAATCCCATTCCCTTAGCACCATACTCCTTAGAGCTAGATGCAAGGAGATGGGCTCTGGGGGCTTTTGGACCCCCTGTACGATTCAGTCCCTTTTCATCTGGTCATCTCCCTTGAAGCCCAATAGCAGCCATCACATTAATAATCAATGCAGATAATTCCTCTGTGAAACAAACCCATCACTGAGGATTCTTCTTCCTCAGATGAACATTCCCCTTCCTCTAAAGAATCTAAGGGTACCAAACGGTCCATGTCTACTCCAACAAGGAATCTTCCCTGCATTCTTATGTGAAGGGTAGCTCTTTATAGCTGTTCTAGCTTTAGGGGTGAACCTCTATTATCCATATCAAGAGGGGGCCCAGCAGGGCAGGGAATGGCACAATCTCCAGCTCTTGTATAGCACAAGAGACATAATGCATGAGAAGCACAAATTTTGGTGAAAAAGGACCCCCTACAGAGGATCCTCCCTGTAGGTATTGAGGGACCATGGCTGCCCCAGGCCAAGACTTCATAACTTGCTTTCCTACTGAGATCTCATCTAAAAGGGGAGCCAAGTAAAGAAACCCCCACAGAATCTGTAGGCTATCTGGGTCAAGCACATCCAGTTCCATGGCTGCCTCCAAGGGCGGCCCCTCCTGACTCTTCCTGCGAGGCAGTATTAGCAGCTGCAACTTCCTGAGGTGCTTACTCCATTCGCAAATGGGACAAAGGGTGCCAGCTAAAGTGAGGAACCTCCTAGTGCTGCAGACTGTGCACCTGCAGCCTGTATTCATTATATTTTTTGTTTTTATAAATACCTTGAGCATCGGTCAGCAAGGGAAGGGGCAAGTTCCATTCAGAAGAACTACTGGGGATCCTCTCTCACATTGCCACAGCATCTGGGCACACTGCTGCAGCTCCTCTGAGCCCTACCAAGACTACACCAGCGGCTCCCCTAAGCACTCCATGGGGGATTCTTAACAATTAATCACCACCTCCGGGGTAGCCATGTAATTGGTGAGTCACTGCTGCAAATCCTCTGCTAATCACTTCTCCCCCTTGCTTCTTTTTTTTTCCCCCAATTTTATGATGCAGGGCTTTAAGCACAGGAGCAAGGAAGGTAGATAAGTATAGAGAAAAAGGGGGGGGGGGGGGGAAGAAGTCAAGCCCCTGTTCTGCTACTCACTCCAGTTCCCAATACTCTTCAAGTTAGAGTTGGGGGACCTGCCACCAGGGCTGCTCAACAAATCCTTAGGATATGGGGAGCAAGCCTGAAGAGTGGCCTTTACTGTGGGAAGTAGTCCCTAGAGACTGTTACACCAGGAGCCAGTAAGCTCAACCAGGCCAAAGACTAATCAAACCCTGGGAGCCGACTAGAAACTTGTCCTCACTAACCGGGAACAGTTGGAGACTGCCTAAGGTCACACCCCCATTATAGATGGACAGAAGGGAAAACGGTGCATCCTCTGTCTCCAGGAGCTGTGGAGGGGGAAATTCCCATGAGTAAAGGCTGGTCTAGCAAGAAGATAAGGAATAGATTTGATTTGATTTTTTTTTTCAAAGGGACACTAGAGATTGAGCTGTAATTTGTCAATGTATACACATGCCACCAGTCTAGCCATTTGTACTTGCCTACTGTGCTGTCTCAGGTTTAATCTGTGGTCTACGCTCTCCTTCCTCCCACTATTAAGGCCATATTGTGTCTGTCCCAGGCATGCTCAAATTCTGCCACAATTTGGCTTCTATAACCTCCACTGGAAGTCTGATCCAGGTCACAGGAGCCAACACAACATATTACTATTTACACACATCACATGATCACAACTTGTTTATACAGATCTTAGCATATTATACACTCACGCTATTGCTAAGGCTGGTGTTTTTTGGAGGATTTACTTTTGCAAGTCAACTTTCAACCACTGCAGCAGAAAGTTTACACCATTAGCAGATCAGAGCCACTGCTGGGCTCTGTGGCTTACAAAACTAAAGTCACTGAAAAACATCAGCCCTATTAAAATGTAAAATAGTAGCTATGCTGAGATAGGTATTCAACATGCAAATATTTATGTATCTTCCTCACCCCATATTCAGCAGAAAGCAGAGTTGCTTACCTATAACAGGTGTTCTCCTAGGACAGCAGGATGTTAATCCTCACAGATGGGTGATTTCATCAGATGGAGCCCGGCACGGAAAACTTTTAATCAAAGTTTCTAGAACTTTGACTGGTACACTGAGCGTGGCCAGCATGCCACTATCCACACGACCCTGCAGGGTCCCCCCTTCAGTCTTGAAACATAGAATTTACGAGCAAAATAATAAAACAAAACGCAGTGAGAACCCAACTCCATGGGGTGGTGGGCGGGTTTCCTGAGGACTAACATCCTCTGTCCTAGGAGAACACTTGTTACAGGTAAGCAACTCTGCTTTCTCCTAAGACAAGCAGAATGGTAGTCTTCACAAGTGGGTGAATAACAAGCTACAAGCTGTTCCCAACAACAACCATGACCAACAGACACCGAACCAAGTGCCAACAGGCACAAAAAAATAACTGCGGTGCTGTTGGTAACTAAGGGAGACAGCCTGAACCCGAACAATGGACCCTATGTAGGGAGAGTTGGGTTTCAGCCTGGAACAGCTGAAACTACTGTCTTGCTGACCATCCTTAACCAAGCAAGAGTGGGCCATGAACGTGTGTATAGAACTTCACGTCACAGCCCTGCAGATGTTGGCAACTGGAACAGCCCATAAGTGGGCTACAGACGCCATCATAGCACTCACAGAGTGAGCTTTGACTGTCTCCCAGCTGAAGGCCTGTTTGTGCATAACAGAAGGAGATAGAATCTGCTAACCAATTGGACAGGGTTTGTTTGCCCACTGCAACTCCCAACGTATTCTTGTTGAAAGATATGAAGAGCTGAATGGATTGTCTGTGGCCTGCTGTGCGTTCTAAATAAAAGGCTAAAAGGCTAAGGCCCTCTTGCAATCCAATGTGTGTACACAGCCCATGCGCCCTGGTGTGAATAGGGCATCGGGAAAAAAGGTGGGCAGAACAATAAACTGATTTGAGGTGAAAATCAGTCACCACCATAGGCAGGAACTTGGGATATGTATGGAGTACCACCCTATCATGGAAGAAATTTGTGTAGGGCGGGTACGTAACCAAGGCCTGAAGTTCACTAATTCTACGAGCCAAAGTGATCGGCACCAGAAATATAACATTCCAGGTGAGGAACTTCAGATTGCAGGAGCACAAAGGCTCAAAAGGATGTTGCATGAGATGTGCTAACACAACATTGAGATCCCAGGACACAACAGGAGGCCAGAAAGGGGGCTTCAGTTGAAGCAGTCCCCACATACAGCGACCCATTATGGGCTGCACAGAGATGGGCGTTACAGCAACACCCTGATGGTAAGCGCTGACAGCGCTCAAGTGAACTCTGACCGAGGAGGTTTTCAGGCCAGCTTTGGAGAGGTGGAAAGGAATATGACGAGTGAGGTAATCAAATTTGCAGATGATACAAAATTATTCAGAGTGGTTAAATCACAAGCGGATTGTAATAAATTGCAGGAGGACCTTGTGAGACTGGAAAATTGGGCATCCAAATGGCAGATGAAATTTAATGTGAATAAGTGCAAGTGATGCATATAGGGGAAAATAACCCAATCTGTAGTTACATGATGTTAGGTTCCTTATAGGAGCTACCGCCCAGGAAAGAGATCTAAGCGTCATAGTGGATAATACTTTGATAATACTTTGAAATTGTCGGCTCAATGTGCTGTGGCAGACAAGAAAATCAAACAATGTTAGGAATTATTAGGAAGGGAATGGTGAATAAAACGGAGGATGTCATAATGCCTCTGTATCGCTCCTTGAGTACTGTGTACAATTCTGGTCACCGCATCTCAAGAAAGATATAGTTGCGATGAAGAAGGTACAGAGAAGGGTGACCAAAATGATAAAAGGGATGGAACTGCCCCCCTGTGAGAAAAGATTAAAGAGGTTAGGGCTGTTCAGCTTGGAGAAGAGACGGCTGAGGGGGGATATGATAGAGGTCTTTAAAATTATGAGAGGTCTAGAACGGGTAAATGTGAATCGGTTATTTACTCTTTTGGATAACAGAAGGACTAAGGGGCCCTCCATGAAGTTAACAAGTAACACACTTAAAACTAATCTGAGAAAATTCTTTTTCGCACAATTAAACTCTGGAATTTGTTGCCAGGAGAGGTGATTAGTGCAGTTACTGTAGCTGGGCTTAAAAAGGTTTGGATAAGTTCTTGGAAGAGAAGTCCATTACCTGCTATTAATCAAGCTGACTTAGAAAATAGCCACTGCTATTACTAGCACCAGTGGCGTGGGATCTACTTAGTTTTTGGGTACTTGTTGCCTGGCTTGGCCACTGTTAGAAACAGGATGCTGGGCTTGATGGACCCTTGGTCTGACCCAGTATGGCAATTTCTTATGTTCTTATCTGTGAGGACTACCATCCTGCTTGTCCTAGGAGAAATACAAATGATATAAGCTACTGTAAAGAGAGCCCACAGTGCCTACAGAAATCTCTTTTGACACTTCCAAAGAGGCTTTTAAAGAGGCTAGTACCATATCAACTTTACCATGTCTTCTCCCCTTCCTAAACTCACATCTTGCCACCTCTTGTCACCAACCAAGCATCTAAACATCCAGTTACACACAAATCTCTAGTCCAGCTAAAAGATACAACAGCCATAAACCACGACAGTGGTCACCACTCTTCTGAAGACCTATTAACCAACTGCAAATCAGAGATATTTTGACCTAGTTCTGATTTTCTAATTTCCATCTTCAAGACATATGGAATTTGCAGTCTTGTTTGTCACACTGACATTGTTCCAGCAATCAACTGAACAGAATATGGATGATCCGTGCAGGGATACCACATTCTCAACCTGATTTATCAAAAACTTTGTTCATTATATGTTTACAGGGAAAAGACCCAGGTTCTTAGTATTTGTGGTGTGCATTCCTTAAATTTACAGACAAGACTCAATCTCATCCAGGAATCAATTTCATCAGTTCCCACTAAAACAATGAATGTTCCCCCTTCAGATAGTTATATCCTGGCTAGCAACTGTGCAAAATCTGGCACTCTGTTAAAAAACAAACTAGAAAGCTTTAGAGAAGAAATAAGCAAACATGATCTGAACTGTCCATGAGAAATCAGGCCAGGTAGGCACCATGACTGAGTAAGCCAACACCATATCAAACATCCTCCCACGAACTATACAAGAGGTCTGTGCAATATCCCTACATTTTAGTGAACCTGCAGTTGAGAGATTGTGCTGATCATTTTCCCTATCCTGGCATGCAGTAAATTTTGTATCCATCACTTTAGAAAAGTGTTAATGTAGCATGATAGTGCTCCAGTATCAGCATGTTGCCCTCCCTGCCCTTGCTTTCCTGAATTGGTGACAATCATTTTAGAGCAGCATGTTAACCATATCATAACAGTCATAACAGGATGTTTCTCTGGCACTCTCCCAGCACCTGGTCTAGGAGAGTAGCTCATTTTAAAGGCTGGATTATGTATTTATTGAATATTTGATTTTGATGCACTGGGTATATATATATAGCTCCTTTATAAATTTTATAAACTACACTGGGTGGTCCTTTGATGAACCAGAAAGACAAAATGCAAATTCTAGATTAGATAAGAAAACTTCTGTATCATGAAGTGATGCTGATTACTTCAATGGGGGGGGGGGGGGGGGGGGGAAGAAGGGAGGAAATTCCATGGTAACCCAAGGAAAGTAAAATTAGTTTAAAAAAAAAAAGTAACTGGAGAGAAACAATACCTTCCTAAAGCCAACAAATATTTAAGGATAATATTTTTGGGACTAGTAGCTATGGTGCTTTCCTTAGATATGTCTGAAGAAGGGACCTCATTAGTACCAAACGCATGCTATGCTACTCAACTATTTTGTTTTTCTTTGTACTTATTATATAGTGAAATAAAGATTTGTGCTTGGTTCTATTCCAACCTCTGCCTCGCCTCAAAATACATGGTTTATAATTTAGGTCTGTGGTTTCCGAATCTCTGCCGGTGGCTGATAATAGTTTCTTTAGTGGTATGTACAGGTTTTCCACAGCACACACCCCTGTTCATCCCTCCCCATGTAATCATGATACAAAAGGGCAAAACCACGCTGTTCGTCCCAACTATTGTGCAATTGTGATGTATCAGAAACAAAACTAGGGACTTCCTTTACAAAATGAGGGCTGCGATATTCCCCGAGGGTCACAGCCTTATCCTCCACGACTTCACAGTAACACAGTATCCAGTCGAGGAGAAGCCCCTGTTAAATCAGCAGCTGTTAATCTGGTGCAGAAGTGGTGCCGGTGCGGCCCAGAGAAACTCCCTAGGCCGGCTTTAACATTTGGCCAGAAAAGAGAAGACTCAGAGCCGATAAACAAATCACAACATTAAAGTGGGCAGCCCTGACCAGCCCACCCTCCGTTTCCTCTTCGGGGTACTCACCGGGCCCCTCTGGGTGCTGACGGTGGTTGCCATAGAGCCCACAAAATGCCGGTGCTTCGGCCCGCGCCGACTCTCCCCGTCTCGGACAGCTGCTTCTGTCAGACCCCCGGAGTCTCTCTCTTTCTCTCACACATACAGGGCGGCTGCCTCGTCGGGCCCTCGCGCTCCCCGGAAACCTCTGGCACCGCCTCTAACGTCTCTTTTCCTGTAAGGCTGCGTCAGCTGATCCCTCGCTTCCCTGCCTCCGCCGCACTGCCCATGCCCCGAGCCTGGTCAGCTGATCTCTCCTGTCGGGCCCAGCCCGCTCAGCTGCTTCCTGGTTTCGATGGAGGGATGTTTCAACCCGGCCTAGCATAGCATAGTAATGACGGCAGAAAAAGAGCAAATGGTCCGTCCAGCCTGCCCAACAAGCTTCTTATGGTAATAATATTGCCTTTTTTTTCTTTTCCTCGTTCCGCACCGGCAGACTGCAAGCTGACTACTAACATGCTTCAACGCTTTCATCCATCAGTTATTGGTGCACTCTTTCATGCCCTAAAAAAACTTTATTCGCTGCCTAGAAGAGCCAGCACCTGCACGTTCACGTTCGTGTTTTGGTTTTCTCTGCTCTGCCCTGCAAGTAAAAAAGCAAGAGAATGGAGCCTCCTCCTTTTTTTTCCCCCTTTCTTTTCTTTTATCTTAATGTTATCCTCTAAGGTACAAGAACCCCATCCTTGAGGTGAGAGTTAGAGCAGAAAGAAAGAAAAGGTGTAGGTGCCAGGAACCAACCCCTCCCTCATTTCATTTATTTCTCCCTTCCTAAGTTCAACTCCAGCTCCAACATAACATAGCAGTGGTGGCAGATAAAGACCAAATAGTTAATTCATTCTCCCAGCAAGTGGTTTCTGCTAGTAATTGTGGTACTATGCAGGTTACCCCCCTGTGTTCTGTTAAAGGTAGTAACTGCCACGCCATGCAGGTCACCCCATGAATTCGATTAACCCCATGCATTCTGTTAAGGATAGTAGCTGTGTCAGTCTGTGCAGGTTACTCCCATGCTGAAATGTTACACCTAAAGTTAATCTAGGTTACCTCTTTTCCTCATTATCAACCTCAAGCCTTTAGGGATCCACAATGTTTATCCCATGCCCTTTTAAATTAAATTTACTGTTCTCACCACCTCTTTAGGGAGGGCATTCAGGCATCCACCACTCTGAAAATGTTCTGCTTCTGTCTCTGAGTCTTCGCTCCTGGAGTTTCATATTGAGACCCCTAGTTGTACAGTTTCCTTTCTAATGGAAAACGTTTGATGCTTGGTCATCATTAACACCTTTCAGGTATCTGAAAGTCTGTATCATATCTCCCTTGCATCTCCAGGGTATACATTATTAGATCCATCAGCCTATCCTCATAGGTCTTCCCAAAACAGACCCCATACCATTTTGGTGACCTTCTTTTGGACCTTTTCCATGCTGTCTCTATCTCCTTTAAGATCCAGTCTCCAGCAATGAACACAGTACTCCAGGTGAGGCCTCACCAAATACCTGTATAAGGGCAATATCATCTCCTTTTTCTTGCTGGTTACTCCTCTCTCTGTAGTCCAACATCCTTCTGGCCTTGTCACATCACTTTGCTGCTTTCAGATTGCCAGACACAATCACCCCAAGGTCCCTCTTCCAGTCCATGCATAATTATGCTTTTTCCCCTATCATATACAGCTGTTTTGTATTACTGTACCCCAAGTGCATAACTCCACGCTTTTTGGCATTGAATCGCTCCTGCCAAATCTTCAAGCACTATTCAAGTTTACTTAAATCGCTTTCCATTCTCTCTACTCCCTCATGTGTGTCCACTCTGTTGCAGGTTTTAGTATCATCCACAGAAAGACAAACCTTAAGGCACTTCCCTTAAAACTGTTCTCTCTTCAGAGCAGGTTCCATTTAAAATTACACACTGTCTCAGTCAACCAGTTTGTAATCCACTTTACCACCTTGACGCCCACACCCAAACCTCATTTTATTCATGAGTCTGCTTTGCAGGACCATATCAAATGCTTTGCTGAAATCCAAATAAAGCACACTGAATTCTCTTCCTTGATTCAATTCTCTAGTCACCCAATCAAAAAATCAATCAGCTTTGTCTGTCAGGATCTTCCCCTGGTGAAGAGAGAGAGAGTGTGTGTGTGTATGAATATATAAGAGATAGCGACAGAATGGGAGTGAGAAGCATGTGTGTGTGCAAGAGCATGGGAGCGAGAAGCATGTGTGTGTGTGTGAGAGACCGAGCAGGGGAGCGAGAAATCTGTGTGTGTTTGAGTGACAGCGAGCATGGGAGAGAGAAGCGTGTGTGTCAGTGAGAGAGAGAGAGCCCGCAGATGGGAGTGAGAAGCCTGTGTGTGTGAGTGAGAGAGAGAGAGAGCATGGGAGTGAGAAGCCTTTGTGTGTTTGAGAAAGCACAAGTTGGACAAAGGTGAACCGGTAAATGTGATACATCTGGATTTGCAGAAGGTATTCAACAAAGTCCAGCATAAGAGGCTTCTAAGAAAACTAAAATGTCATGGGATAGGAGGAGATGTCCTTTTGTGGATTCCAAGTTGGTTAAAAGACAGGAAACAGAGTAGGATTAAATGGTCAGTTTTCATAGCGGAAAAAGGTAAACAGTGGAGTGCCTCAGGGATCTGTACTTGGACCAGTGCTTTTTAATAAATTTATAAATGATCTGGAAAGGTGTACGATGAATGAGGTGATCAAATTTGCGGACAACACAAAATTATGCAGAATAGTTAAATCTCAAGCATATTGTGATGAATTGCAGGAGCACCTTGTAAGACTGGAAAATTGGACTTCCAAATGCCAGATGAAATTTAATGTGGACAAGTGCAAAGTGATGCATATAGTGAAAAATAACCCTTGCTGTAGTTAAACAATGTTAGGTTCTATGTTAGGAGTTAGCCCCAGGAAAGAGATCTAGGTGACATAGTGAATATTACATTGAAATTGTCGGCACAGTGTGCTGTGGCGATCAAAAATGCAAACAGAATGTTAGGAATTATTAGGAAGGGAATGGAAAATAAAACGGAGGATGTCATAATGCCTCTGAATCGCTCCATGGTGAGACCGCACCTTGAATACTGTATGCAATTCTGGTCACCGCATCTCAAAAAGGATATAGCTGCACTGGAGAAAGCACAGAGAAGGGCAACCAAAATGATAAATGGCATGAAACGGCTGCCCTATGAGGAAATGCTAAAGAAGTTAGGGCTGTTCAGTTTGGAGAAGAGACAACTGAGGAGGAATATGATAGAAGTCTACAAAATCATGAAGGGACTTGAACAAGTTAATGAAAATTGGTTATTTACTCTCTCAGATATTAGAAGGACCAAGGGGCACTCCATGAAGTAAGCAAGTAGCTCATTTAAAACCAATCTAAGAAAATTATTTTTCAATCAGCACATAGTTAAACTCTGGAATTCAAAACCAGGGGATGTGGTTTCAGCAGTTAGTGTTACTGGGTTTAAAAAAGGTTTGGATAAGTTCCTAGCAGCAGGTGCTGTGACTTAGTTGGTAAAAGTGCCTGTCTAGTAAACAGGAAATCTTGGGTTCAAATCCCAGCAGTGCCTTCCTTTACACCTCAGAGCAAAATGCACTAATAATTTCTATTTCTTCACTGAGAGGGTGGTGGATGCCTGGAATGCCCTTCCGGAGGAAGTGGTGAAAACTAAAACTGTGAAGGATTTCAAAGGGGCGTGGGATAAACACTGTGGATCCCTAAAAGGCTAGAGGATGGGAATAAATAAAAAAGCTTAACCAGCACGGAGCAGCGGTTGCTGCCCTTGAGAGAGACGTGCAGGTAGCCTGCACGGAGCAGCAGTTACTACTTCAGGAAGCTTGCTGGGCAGACTATATAGACCATTTTGATCTTTTTCTGCTGTCATTACTATGTTACTAGAAGTTAAATCAATAAACTGCTATTACGGTAATTAATAAGCAATAGTAGCTTGTGATCTATTTAATGTTTGGGTACTTGCCAGGTACATGTGACATGGATTGGCCATTGTTGGAAACAGGACACTGGGCTTGATGGCCCCTTGGTCTGACCCAGTTTGGCATTTCTTATGTTCTTATGTTATGTTACTATGACTCTTCGATATTCCAGTGCCCCTGGTGTTACGACTGTCGCTGCCCAATGTCTCCACTCCACCCTCCTTACTCCTCTGGCGACTCCTCCTGCGGTTGACTGATGTTTGGCTGCCGCGGAGTCTGCCTGCCGTCCTCTCCGGCGTCCCCGGAGTGGCTTGGCGCTGCCTCCCGCCATGCTGTTCAGCTGCCTCAGGGCGTGCACCGCGCAGCCCTGCTTCAAGTACCTTCAATGGCGTGAACCTCAGGGGCGTCCCCCTGTGATGACATCATGCATCCAGGATACTAAAGGCCTACACGATTGCTAGCTAATCAAGTTAGCAAAGGTTTCCTAATGGATGGGATTCGCTCTCCGTACCTTGCAACTCTGCCTCCTTTGGACCTACTCTATTTGGAGTACCCGCTCCTCTGGGGCCTTTCAGGCCTTTCAGGTCGCAGTCTGGAACCGGTACTCGCTCCTCGAGGGCCCATGTTCCTGGACTCGCTACTTGGACTCCACTTCTGCCAGGAAGACACCGCTGCCTATAACATCAGTGAGTTACCATCTCTATCTCTCAGAGCTATTCCCTGGAACCAGGTACTCGCTCTCGAGGGCCTGCCTTTACTCCAGCTCCTGTGCTCCACACTGAGAGACCGCTGCGTGAGTACATTACCAACGAGGCTCTATTCCTGAACTCTGCATATCCTGCTACTACTCACAATATCAGTTCTCTATTACAGCACAACCATTGTGAGATCGCTGTTCCAGAGCCTGAGGGACTACAAGCCCAACCGGGCTACTTTCCAGCTCACTACTGCCACCTCTGGTGGTTCAGCAATCCTACACCCCCTACACCGCAAACATTCACACTCCCTCTCCCAAACTCTTCCATCTCACAGCCACTAAACAACGTGCAATTTCCCTAGCTGGTCCATCTTTATGGAATGCTATGCCCACCCACCTACGCCTTGAGAAATGCTCTAAAACATTCAGACAGAATCTCAAGACCTGGCTGTTCACACGAGCCTACGCATGAGTCGCATTTCCCTTCTCTTCTATTCCCCTGCACCGATTCTTTCGCCTTCCCGACTCAATTCCCCCCCTCAATCCTCTCCTCCCAGTATAATATTATACATTTTCTTGTATTTAAGTATGATTTTTGCGTGTAAATATTTGTACAGTTTAAAATTATTTTCCCTTACCCCTCTACCCCCCTCTACCCCCCTCCATATCCCCTCCCTCAATTTCTCCTCAGTTTCTTTGTTAAGCCTCCTCCCTCCACCCCGTCCCCCCCCCCCCCTTTCGCCCCCCTCCCCTCTAGTTCTTTTATCAGTTGCATTGTAAAGCCCTGTTGGCCAATTATTGTTCTATGGAAACCGATGTGATGTTTTCTTAACGAATGTCGGTATATAAAAAACTTTAAATAAATAATAAATAAATATAATAAAAGAACTAGTGTGTATGTGTCTCCTACACTGAGCCTGACCTGTGGCCCCTCACTGGACTTCCCCCCATCCACGGGCATGGTCATCTACCACCCAGAACCCTTACAAATAATAACACCTGGGCCGTTAACTCCATACAGTGAGCCCTCCAATTGTGGAGACTCACATCTGTCGGGAGTACCAACCAGGCCGGAAAGGATATGGGAACTCCCTTTCTCAGATGATCCTCATACAACCACCATCTGTGGGAGCAGATTTCCATCGACAAGTGGAGCCGAACCGCATAATCCTGAGACTGCGGGTTCCAATGATATAGCAGAGAGCGCTGAAGAGGACACATATGCGCCCTTGCCGACAGCACTCCTTCCAGGGTAGCTGCCATCAAACTGAGTACCTGTAGGTAGGACCACACCATCGGGCATATGGTGTTCATCAACTGACACACTTGAGACATCAATCTCTGGATCCGAACTTCTGGTAGGAAAACTCTGTCCTGCCCTGTGTCAAACTGGACCCCCAGATACTTCAACAACTGGGATGACTGAAAATTGCTGTTGGTCAGGTTCACCACCTGAAATGGTGGCTCTCTTCATGAGACTTGGCTCGAATCAGCCAGTCGTCCAAATGCAGATATACCAGAATTCCTTTTTTTCACAAGGCCGCCGCTACCACCACCATAATCTTGGAAAACATTCTGGGAACAGTGGCTAGATCAAAAGGCAGCGCCCAAAACTAATAATGGCGCCCCCAACAACACAAAGCATAGAAAGCGTTGTTCCAATGAGATGGGAATATGAAGGTAAGCCTCTGACAGATCCAAGGAGGTCAAATTCCCCCAACTGCACCACCATTATTACAGAGCGTAAGATTGACATTCGAAAATGAGTCACCTTCAAGTGACAGTTGACCCTCTCGAGATCCAAGATGGGATGAAAGGAACTCTCCTTCTTGGGCACAAAAAAATAAATGGAATATTGCTCCATACTTTGAGACGTGGGCACCAGAACCACAGTCCTCAGTCTGAGGAGCCTTTGAAGCGTGAACTCCATTCCCTGCTTCTTCTGCAGGGAGTGGCAAGGGGACACCATGAACATGTCCTGAAGAATACTGTGAAATTCCAGTGCATACCCTTCGCGTATCACCTCCAGGACCCACCAGTCCGACATGATCTTGACCCATTTCTGATAAAAGAGAGAGAGAGATGTCCCCCTATTTCCTGTTCCGGAAGGTGGATCGGCAAAACTTCATTGGGAAGCTCGGGAAGGTCCACCACACAAGCCCGCTCCTCTCTTGGGCTGCCAGGGACAAAAAGACCTGAGACCTACCGAAAGTCGAGTCTGCTGAAAGGTCATCCCTCTGTAGAACAAATACGCCCGGAACCCCAGAAACAACCCCTCATACCAAAGGGCGATGTAACTGTTTCTTATCCATCACAACAAAATAACCCACATCCACTGTACTCCAGTGTACCGAATAGTCTACCAACAATATCAAAAACAGAAGGTATCACCAGTATATTTTTTATCGCTTAACAATATATGCAAAAGCCCAAATGTATGTAGGCCCCTTACTTACAGAGTCTGTATTGTGTAACAGACACTATTTTTGTATAGGGTCACCTTGCTTTAATTTAAATTAATCATCAATAGTCCATTTTTTGTTAGAAATTTTTCATTATAGTAAAAACTAATGTCACACACTCCAAGAAAGGGGACACAAATACTCATCTACTCCGTAGTAGTAGTAGTTCACCCGACACAGCTGTGTTTCGGACGAGGCCGTCCTGCTTCAGGGGGTGTCCTTCAAAATTGCTTTTTTGAGAGCGTCGTAGGGAAGCCTTGTAATTCCTTGGAATCGCATCTTCTTAGTAATCCATGGCAGCCCCGTTGGACTGCATCTCCTTTTGAAATGGCAACCACCTCCAGTGATCGTTTTATACCCTAAGAGCGGAAGTCTGTTAAACCGGAAGCTCCAGTCTTCTTTCACGTCCGTGTATGACGTCGTCAACAACGATAATGTGGACAGGTCTCTCGTGTCAACAATGTTAGACATCGCAAAGGCCTATGAGCTAAAACTACATTCATACCTACCTTGCATAACAACACTGAGCGCGAGCTACAACACACTCGCTCCTCCTTACCAAAAATCTCACTAGATAAATGAAAGCGCCGTTCACGTCAAGGAATCTTTACACAAACTCCTCCCCCTGGGCGTGTCAAAGGTAGATCTGCTGTAAGAAATGCAGTCTCATATCACGACAGCTACCCAACTATTCCTGATTTGTTCGTGTCATTGGTGTTGCATATCTGTAATATCCACTATATACAATGCAGTAGACTCGCTCATTTTTCTCGAATATCTTTACCATTCATAACATCAAGGACCTTGCCCAATAGAGGGACGTGGGCACAGACCCTTACTATTCGGCAGGTAACTATTGGTAACGCTGCGGTTTTATATACTCTCCCTAAGATACATAAGGACATCAAAACCCCCCCGGGCCGTCCTATTGTATCTAGTAGAGGCTCGCTGTTAGAACCCTTATCAAGATTTCTAGATCATTTTTTTGAAACCATCTGTTGTGGAAGCTGCATCGTTTCTGCAAGACACTTCCCATATGTTACGGATTTTGGATGATTTACCAGATCTTCCTGAAGATTACTGGCTGGTTACTCTAGATCAGGGGTCGGGAACCCATGGCTCGCGAGCCAGATATGGCTCTTTTGAGGGCTGCATCTGGCTCGCAGACACGTGTCGCCATACTTCGCGGTTCCCCGCTGACCCAGCTGCTCCCCGGTCCTCCCCCGCCCGGGCTTAAAATGCTGTCAGCCCGGGCGGAACGCGGCAGGACAGCTGGAGTCAGCGGCACCGGCGTGCTCTCTTCTCCTCCCCCCCCCCGCGGCCCGGAAGAGGAAGTGGTGAGCATCAGGTGCCTGCGCGGAAGAAGAGACCACGCTAGTGTGGTCTCTTCTTCCCGCGCAGGCACCCGATGCTCTCCACTTCCTCTTCCGGGCCGCGGGGGGGGGGGAGGAGAAGAGAGCACGCCGACTGGAGTCATCCGGGTGCCTGCGCGGGAGTCATCGGGTGTCAGCCGGGTGCCAGCGCTGGAGTCATCGCGCAGGCACCCGATGCTCTCCACTTCCTCTTCCGGGCCGCGGGAAGAAGAGAGCACCGGCGTGCTCTCTTCTTCCCGCGGCCCGGAAGAGGAAGTGGAGAGCATCGGGTGCCTGCGCGGGAAGAAGACTGCAGCGCGGCTCGGAGGAAAATGAAAATCTTCAACCGCGGCCGATGGGACTCCGCCTTCGCCTCCGCGAGGGCTGAAAATGAAGGAGGTTAGCGTTGGGAGGTGGATGCTGCTGCCGCGAGTTCCCGGGGGGGAGAGAGAGAGTGAATGAGCGAGCAAGCATGTGTGTTTGAGATCCTGTGTGTGTGAGTGAGAGATTGCATGTATGTGAATGATTGAGAGCCTGTATATGTGAAAGAGAGTATGTCTGTGATTGAGATCCTGCCTGTGAGAGAGAGAGCATGAATGTAAGTTTACCATTGGGAACCTGTATGTGTAAGTTTGTAATTGAAAACCTGTTTGTTTGAAAGAGTATGTGTGTATGATTGAGATCCTTTGTGTGTGAGAGAGATCATGTGTATGTATGATTAAGAGCCTGTGTGTATAAGTAAGAGAGAGATCATGTGTGTCTGTGTCTGATTGACAGCTGGTTTAGGTGATGGAGCATGTGAGTATGTGATTGAGAGCCTGTGTTTAAATGAGAGAGAGAGACCATGTGTGTCTGTGTGATTGAGAGCTGATTTAGGTGAGGGAGCATGTGAGTATGTGATTGAGAGCCTGTGTTTAAATGAGAGAGAGAGACCATGTGTGTCTGTGTGTTATTGAGAGCTGATTTAGGTGAGGGAGCATGTGAGTATGTGATTGAGAGCCTGTGTTTAAATGAGAGAGAGAGACCATGTGTGTCTGTGTGTGATTGAGAGCTGATTTAGGTGAGGGAGCATGTGAGTATGTGATTGAGAGCCTGTGTGTAAATGAGAGAAAGAGAGGACATGTTTGTAAGCATGTGAATGAGAGTCTGTGTGTGAGAGAAAAAGACAGCATGTATTTATGTGATTGAAAGCCTGTGTGTGTGTAAGCGTGAAAAGATAGACAGCATGTGTGTAAATGTGTAATTAAGAGCCTATATAAGTGAGAGAGAAAAAACATGTGTATATGTGAGTGACTGAGAGCATGTGTGTATAGGTGTGTCATTGAGAGCCAGTGTGAGAGAGAGCGCTGGTATGTGACTGAGAGAGGAGAAAGTTCCAAGCAAACCACCCCACCTCCTGCTAATTCAGAACAATCTCAGGACACCTGGATATCAAACGTTCCCAGGTATGCAGAGCAAAAAAATTTTTGTATCCTTATTATTTTTCATTACTGGATCTTTATGTCTGCTATTTTGAAATATTTTGTTGGTATCTGGAAATGTTTTATATGAGTTTTTAATTATTGGATATTCCACTCATCAGCTGTTTCGAAATATGTTCTTTTTGTTAGTACAGTTTTACTGCTGATGATTTTATATTTCTTGATTTGTTTTATAAGGATGTGTGATGTTTCTTTTTTCCTTTGTTACACTGCATACAGAGACTCTGGCTTGTTGCAGTTTCCAATTCAGTTTTTGTCTGCATGCTTCTTGTTATGCGTTTTGGTCTCTTTATTCTATGTTAGGTGAGGGACAGCACGTGATTCAGGTGAGGTTTTCTGCTGGCGTGTAGTTTCTGTGTAGGACTCTATAGCAGCCTGACTTGGTCCGTTTTCCTAATAGGAGATGTATTGGTGTCTTAAGGCCTGGTGTAATATTTTCAGAGACTTATTGTACTTTAAAAGTGTGATCTTACATAAAATGCACACATTTACTTGTATTTAGTTTTAAACATATTGTATGGCTCTCATGGAATTACATTTTAAAATATGTGGCGTTTATGGCTCTCTCAGCCAAAAAGGTTCCTGACCCCTGCTCTAGATGTTACCGCACTGTATACGAACATCCCTCAACAGGAGGCCTTTGAACTAATGGAAAAAATTTTCCACACACGCCCACACGCGGTCCCCACTAATTTTTTGCTTGAAATGTTACGATTGGTCTTGTTTAAAAACTTTTTCAAATTCGACAAGTCTCTGTATTTACAAGTCAAGGGGGTGGCAATGGGGGCTACAGTTGCTCCTGACATTGCCAACTTATACATGAGTGATTTTGAGACCCAAACACTCTATAAATCACAATGGTACCAATATATGTGGATTTATAAAAGATATATCGATGATATATTTTTTATTTGGGTATCATCAGTAGAGAATTTACAATCATTTCTGACTTGGTTGAATGCGGCTAATAATAACTTAAAATTTACAGCACATTTTGATCGCAATTCAATTGCGTTTCTGGACATCTTGGTGCAACGGAATGCATGTGGTATCAGCACCACCCTGTTTAGAAAGAAGACAGATCGTGCCAACTATCTGAAATATTCAAGTGTCCATCCCTTGGGATTAAAAAATGGCTTGCCCATTTCCCAATTTTTGAGACTGCGAAGGATTTGCTCATCAGCTCAAGAATTCCGTGTACAAGCAGTTGAATTAACGAATAGATTCTCTGCAAGAGGATATCCAAAAACTATTATCAAGAAGGCATACAAAAGGGCACTCTATGCCAATCGGGAGCTCCTTTTACAATACCAACAACGCCCTTTTTCCCAAAAAACTACGTGTACCTTGCAGTATTCAAAACAAGTGGGCAGGGTAGTTGACATAATTAAAACGCATTGGCATGTTCTGACCCTCCAGCCCACTTTCCAGATTGAACCAAGATTTGCCTTCTTCAGGGGACAGAACATCAGGGATATAGTGGTTAAATCCACGTTTGTATCCACAACTATATCGCGATCGGTCGATGGCTTACAAGAGTGTGGTCATTGTGATATGTGCGCCCTGGCTCTGCCAGGGAACCAATGGCGTATTCCCAATTCTGATAAAATTTTGAAATTAAATGGATCCACTAGCTGCGAGTCTGAGCGAGTGATCTATGTGATTCAGTGTCCGTGCAAGTTGTTGTACATCGGTCGCACGAAACGGAAGATAAGAACCCGACTTATAGAACACCGAAGTTGTATAAGAACGAAGAAAGTATCTGCGCCGATAGTACCACACTGCATTAGACACCAACATGAATTCACGGACTTAAGATGGCTGATTTTGGAACAGGTGCGTCTAGATCCACGGGGGGGTGATATTCAATCCCGTTTAAATATGCGAGAACAATATTGGATCTTCCATTTAAATACAGTTGATCCGACAGGACTCAACGAGAGAGTGAATTGGTACTCGCTGATCTAGATGTAAGTTCATTGCTTCTTCCCGTGATGGGAGCCCGCAGCGTTACCCGCAGCGTTACCAATAGTTACCTGCCGAATAGTAAGGGTCTGTGCCCACGTCCCTCTATTGGGCAAGGTCCTTGATGTTATGAATGGTAAAGATATTCGAGAAAAATGAGCGAGTCTACTGCATTGTATATAGTGGATATTACAGATATGCAACACCAATGACACGAACAAATCAGGAATAGTTGGGTAGCTGTCGTGATATGAGACTGCATTTCTTACAGCAGATCTACCTTTGACACGCCCAGGGGGAGGAGTTTGTGTAAAGATTCCTTGACGTGAACGGCACTTTCATTTATCTAGTGAGATTTTTGGTAAGGAGGAGCGAGTGTGTTGTAGCTCGCGCTCAGTGTTGTTATGCAAGGTAGGTATGAATGTAGTTTTAGCTCATAGGCCTTTGCGATGTCTAACATTGTTGACACGAGAGACCTGTCCACATTATCGTTGTTGACGTCGTCATACACGGACGTGAAAGAAGACTGGAGCTTCCGGTTTAACAGACTTCCGCTCTTAGGGTATAAAACGATCACTGGAGGTGGTTGCCATTTCAAAAGGAGATGCAGTCCAACGGGGCTGCCATGGATTACTAAGAAGATGCGATTCCAAGGAATTACAAGGCTTCCCTACGACGCTCTCAAAAAAGCAATTTTGAAGGACACCCCCTGAAGCAGGACGGCCTCGTCCGAAAAACAGCTGTGTCGGGTGAACTACTACTACTACGGAGTAGATGAGTATTTGTGTCCCCTTTCTTGGAGTGTGTGACATTAGTTTTTACTATAATGAAAAATTTCTAACAAAAAATGGACTATTGATGATTAATTTAAATTAAAGCAAGGTGACCCTATACAAAAATAGTGTCTGTTACACAATACAGACTCTGTAAGTAAGGGGCCTACATACATTTGGGCTTTTGCATATATTGTTAAGCGATAAAAAATATACTGGTGATACCTTCTGTTTTTGATATTACTGTTTCTTATCCTCCAGCAACCAAGGCACCGGAGCCTCACCCCATTTACTGGCCAGTTTCTCCAACTCACTCCCAAACAAGAGCGAGCCTTTATAGGGCATCTTGGTAAGATTGGCATTGGAATTCGTGTCAGCTGACCAATTTTGCAACCAGAATTGATGCCTGGCCGCTCTCACCGAAGCCACTCCTCTGGCCAAGATCCGGCCAAAATCACAGCCTGGGTCCGCTAAAAAGGCAGCAGCAGACTCCATAAATTCTCTGGAATCCCCTCCAGACTCATCAACCCTCCTGAGAGTGAAGCAGACAAGATCTCGCGACTAGAGTGCAACAAGAGGCAATCTGTAAATTCATCACCACTGCCTCAAAGGCTTGCTTAAGAATAGCCTCAGTCCTTCTACCATGTACATCTTTCAAGGCCGTTCCTCCTTCTATAGGGATAGTCATCCGCTTAGACACTGCACATACCAGAGCATCCACTTTGGGAAAACACAAACGCTATCTCACAGCAGGCTCCAGGGGGTACAGGTTTTTCAATGTCCGACCCCCTTTAAAATTTGGCTCTGGGGCATCCTATTCCAGATCAATCAATTCCTGAATTGCATCCATCACCGGGAAAAAAAAGAGGCTTTACGTAAGGAAACCAAAATGGAATTCTTCCTCGACTCTGACATCATTCAAACCAGGAACACCCAGTTGT
Source organism: Rhinatrema bivittatum (assembly GCF_901001135.1). Taxonomy (NCBI): domain Eukaryota; kingdom Metazoa; phylum Chordata; class Amphibia; order Gymnophiona; family Rhinatrematidae; genus Rhinatrema; species Rhinatrema bivittatum. The sequence goes on along the minus strand of NC_042631.1, from coordinate 39,320,879 downwards.
TTCAAGGTCTGGGAAATCAGGGCCGGCAGTTCATCTCTATGAAAGAACCGCAACATAGTTCAATATTGTTCCAGCCCTGGAGGAGTTTCCCCATTTTACAAGGAATCAGGATCAACCTCATCATCAGTGCCATCCGGATTCTTTTTGGGAATCACCCGCAGGGAACCTAAGCGAGCCCCGGTTTAAGCATAGGCTGGAAGAAGGAGGAGCCACCAGCTGAGGGTCCAACTGGACAGAAATGGGGGAAGCAGAGGACTGCGCCTGAATAAAGGCTTTTAAGCCTTGAAAAAATTCCACCCAAGGAAAAGCAGCCGGGTCCAAACCAAGCCCAGAAGGAACTGGAGCTGGTCCCACAGAATTGCCCTCACCAGCGGAGGAGTCGTCAAGGAAGAACCAAGATCTGGCGTCCTCCCAGTCAAGACCATGACCAACCTATCATCAGAATGGGGAGAGCCAGGCTTAGCAAAATCTGAGGTAGACAGCTCTCCCTGAGCATCTTAGCAGTGCTGACACAGGTTAGGAACCAGGTCAGGCTGAGAAGCCCTAATATGACAACCAACACAAACAGACACTTAGGCTTCTTGATTACCAGCGCCATCGCTGCGGTAAACATACATCGGAACGGCTTGCACTCAAAAATGAAATATGCCCAAAAAATAAGTGCCTAGAGAAAGCGCACGCAAAATCTGTGCACCAAGTTAAGCACGTAAAAAAGTTTGTGTGCATAAAAAGCGTGTCCAAAAACTGAGCACACAACGCTTGTGCAGAGCCAACACATTGCACTCACCAACGGCCTATAGAGGGCATCAGAACACGCATAAGAGTGCGCCAAAACAGCCGCAGCAGCCTACCACGCAGCATGCAAGAAAAAAGCCTAAGTGCAGGGCCTAGCCCACCAGGGTCTGCTCAACCCATCAGCCTGCCAGTTCCTCAACACCAATGGGAGCGGGAACGAACTTCGGGAGGGCTCAACGAGAATGGAGACCAGAGGAAGTCCTGAAACCTCTCTAACTGTCTCTGACTCACATAAATCTTTCTCCTTTTCTTATTTTTTTTTAAACCTTTCCTGAGCTCAGCACTTCCCGGCTGAGTACAGAGATGGTCTCCAGCTGCGGGGGTAGAGAGAGCATCTGCTGTCACTGCCGCACTCGGCCTGCTGCACCCGCTGCCTTTCAGCTGAACTAGCAGCTAAGTCCACGCTGAGAAACCCAGCTACTGAACCAAGGCACACCTCTGAAGGACCATGGAAATTGCCTCAGGAATTCTCAGCTGAGGGAGGGATCTTTAGATATCACTGCAGAAGAGTGGGTCTTTCATTTCCTGAATTTAGAATTTCAAATTTCTTCTTTCAAAAAGCTGAAAGCAATCCCCATAGGGAGATGCACGTCCACCATCTGCTAGAGACAGAGAACACTGGCAGGCTGTGGTCACTGCGGGGTTATATATATTTATTTATTTATTTAGAATTTTTATATACCGACATTCTCGATAGACATATCGAATCAGGTCGGTTTCCATAAAACAAAACAGTCGCTGGTAAGGCGTTACATAGAACATGAGAACGTAGATATAAAACACAATTTCTGAACATAAGAACATGGTTATTAGATAAATATCAATAACAAGTTAAAGCAACTCAAACAAGTTTCTGAGCATGTCAAACAAAAGTTTCTGAACATAAGAACATAAGAGCGTGACTATTAGGTAGATATTAATAATATGGCAATAAAATAATAATAAGAGCGTGACTATTAGGTGGATATTAATAATATGCCAAAACAGATTATAAATGTCGCAAAGATGATTGTCTACAAGATAATGCACTACTTGAGTGTATCAGTTAAAGTACAAAATTGGGTGAAATGATCAAAATTGGGTGAAATGATCAGAGCATAAAGTACAAAATTGGGTGAAATGATCAGAATTGGGTAAAATGATCAGAGCATGACACTAGCTGACGTATTAGGGCATCAACATTGGTGCCCTTGGTGACAGTCTGTATGAGGAGTGATTAGTTTACGAGGTATGTGATGTTCTAAATTGCCTGTTGACCAGTGTCTGAGTGTTGTTTCAGTTCCGGAAAGGCTTGCCGGAAGAGCCATGTTTTTAAGTTTTTCTTAAAGGTTTGATGGCATGTTTCTAGTCGGAGTTCTAGAGGTAGTGAGTTCCATAGGGTGGGCCCTGCTGTGGAGAGTGCTCGTTTTCTTAATAGGGATTTGATTGGGGGGGCATATAGAGATCCTTTGTAATTGTATCTGATGGGTCTTTGTGATGTGTGGGGGCGGAGTTGCGTGTTTAGATGAAGGTGGGCGATGCCCATAATGTCCTTGTGGATCATCATTGGTGACTTGAAGGTGATCCTTGATTTTATCGGGAGCCAGTGTAGGTCGAGTAGAATTGGTGTGATGTGTGTTCTTTTGTTTGTGTTGGTGAGTAACCTTGCCGCAGCATTCTGCACCATTTGTAACGGTTTTGTGGATATGGCTGGGAGACCTAGTAGAAGGGAGTTGCAATAGTCCAGCTTTGACAGAACTATGGACTGGATTACTAATCGGAAGTCGCTGAAATGGAGGAGCGGTTTCATATTTTTTAATACTTGAAGTTTGAAAAAACATTCTCTAGTGGTATTGTGGATGAAGGATTTGAGGTTAAATTGATTATCGAGTCGTACCCCTAAGTTCCTGACGGATGGGGAGTGGTTAATATATGTTTTCGCAAATTGTGTTGCGTTTTGGGAGTTGGTGAGAATATTGTTGTCATCTGAGATGATGAGGATTTCGGTTTTGTTGTGATTGAGTATGAGGTTCAAGCTGGATAGCAGATTTTTGATGGATTGTAAGCAGTTGTTCCAATGTTCCCAGGTTTTTTGCAGGGATTCTGTGATGGGAAGAAGAATCTGTATGTCGTCAGCAAAGATATAGTGTTTTAGATTAAGGCTGGAGAGTAGGTGGCAGAGAGGTAGCAGATAAATGTTAAAGAGAGTTGGGGAAAGAGATGAACCTTGTGGGACTCCTCGGTTTGATTTGATGGGTATTGATTCTTCATTATTGATCTTGACTTTATAAGATCTATTCTCCAAGAATGATTGGAACCAGTTGTGAGCTTGTCCTTGTATTCCTATATCAGTTAGCCGCTCGAGAAGGATGGAATGATTAACTGTGTCGAAGGCTGCGGATAGGTCAAGAAGGGCGAGGAGGTATGGTTGGTTTTTTTCCAGATTTAGGAGAATGGTATCGGATAGTGATGTGAGTAGTGCTTCGGTGTTTTGTGATTTCCTAAATCCGAATTGGAAGGGGAAGAGTATGTTGTTCTCCTCCAGGTAATCGGCCAGTTGTTTGTTAACAAATCTTTCATATATACTGTGACGTCAGCTTGCTCCATCTCCATCTGCTGGCAGGGGAGCATAAACCCACTGGTCCTGAGTCCATCCGTCTACACGCTAGGAAATATACTTTTTTTTGCATGTCCTAGTTCTGTTCTGCACCTGTTTCAAATCTTAAGTTCTTATGATGATTATTATGATTATTGATGTTTTATTGTAGTTATGATCTTCTCTGCATTTTGGGAAAGACAATTCATAAAAGAATACATTTATATTTGTTTTATTACATAATTGGATCTGATGTTTCTGTTAAAATTCTTTTACTTTTTACATGATGTGTATTTATAAATGCAATAAATATAAAATAAATTAATATAGATTAATAAGGTATTTTTAATGCTTGAAATCATAATAATGCTTGAAATCATAGAATTAAAATATTTTAAAGCATCACATGATGAAACTGCTTAGAAATCCATTGTCAGATGCACTGTAATGCATTATTGATTGATAAGAATTCAAATAGTAGGACTTAGACTTGTATGTCAGCTGCCCATCTATGTTAATCTTGGGCCCCCCCAAAAAAAAAATTCATTTCTGGCTACGCCACTGACCTCACCATCTCCGGCTGGGCTAATCCCTTTCTGGTGGCTGATTGGTCCCTCCAGGGTCACATGTGAGTGAAAAGACCAGTCCCTTTTCAGATTGGTGAGCAGGGGGAGAGACCCTGGACCCCTTTGTTTAAGGTAAGAAGGGGGTTTCTGTATTCTAGGGAGATAGAGAGGACTTGCCAGCCTGGCCATGGGCCAGTCAGGATGCAATTAAACTTTTTTTTTTTTTGGTGTGGTTTGGCATGGAAATAGACTAGGAAGAAATCAAGTGCATTTTTTCAGTTTAGTGTGCTTTTTTTTTTTAACTCCTGATCTACTTGCATGTCAGCTTCCTACATCCCGTGGGGGCCTGAAGTTTTTTGTTTTCATTTTTTAAATACTTTGTATTGCATAAGATGAACAAGCATTCACAGCTACACTTGATCGGTTAACATTTTTATAGTTCTCATTCTATCATTATACAATCTTCGGGAAATTTACATGAAACTTACTTGAAACCTACATGAAGAAAGAGAAAAAGACAAAAGCCCTGTACAATAAAACCTCTGTAAACAACCTATCATTTCATGGTTTTTCCCTTTGTGGTTTGTCCTAACCCCCTTCAAGTACACCATTCACACCAACCATGCTCACTCCATGTACTAGCCTTCCCCTTCCATACCCCTCATTCTTCCCATCTACATTTCTTCTTCCTTCCCTCAACCCCCCACATACTTTCAACCATTCACACATACCTTAGTCCACTCCCAGCGAAGCCGCAACACTATCAATAGCTACCACCACAACTATCATATAATACATATTGCTATTATAGACCCCTCTTTAAATGTGTACAAATCTTGGGATATAGAAGAAACAAGGTGAAAACTTAAGTGATTCTTCAGGAACAAACATAGGCATACAGAACAAAGATAATAATATTAATATCATGGACAGAGAATAAGCATTATCCAGTCCTTCTTGCCAACTGTGATATTTCTCTGAGAAGCTTGGCATGGATCCAACCAGCTTGTAGAGTATCCTAGATGCAAAAGACTTTTTTTGCCACTCCGCCAGTAATGATGCAAAAAAGACTCGCCAAACTTGTATATATGTTGCAAGCCATGCTTTCTTATTAATTTTGGCCTCCAACCAATCCATTTGCATGTAATTTGTCATCATGTTTTCCCACATGGCCAGAACTGGAGCAGAAGTTTTTATCCATTGATTCATGTGGCATTTACACGCCAACAATAGGATAAGGCAAATAAATCTGTCATTGCCTTCCAGACCTTCCCTTTCCTCTATAAAATTCCATAGTATAACTGTTTCTCCATCTGGCTTTATTTGCTTTCCTGTGCATTGGTAAATAGCCTGATGTACAGCTTCCGAAAAGGATCGCACCAATGGACATTGTAATAGCTTGTGTATCAATATGCATTAGCATACAACATTTTCGCACCTTGGGAATTTGTATAGATACATGCAAAGATACACTCCAAAAGTTGCACAAAACTTCAAGACCAGGATGTGACAGCTTTTGCCTGTATAGCATATGCCATTGTGCAATGGAATTCTTTCTTGCCCCTATATCTCTATGCTTGCTCTTGCCAACATCCAATCTTTATTAAACTCTTCTATTGTTCAATGCAGTGAGCAAATATAATGGTGAGCTTGTAGAAATGCAAAAAATTGAATCCCTGACAGCTGATGAGACCGTTGTAATTGACTAAAAGATTTTAGAGTCTTTTCTTCTTCATCACATAAATGTAGTAAGCATTTGATACCATTAGATTCCCTTCACCGAAAGATCTGAGAATGTTCCAAATGCAGAACAAAATCCTCATTTCCCCGCAATGGTAACAGCAGTAATCATGTACTTTGAGCCCCCCACCAAACCTTAATTCATCTCCAGGCATCCATGCATGCTCACATCAACACATTTCCCCTGGCCAACTTCTTCGTCCTAATCTTGCTGCCATGTACCAGATAAAGAGGTGGCCACTGAGCAAGCAAATTATCAAGAAGACCTTGTTTACAATATTTGTATTTCCCTGTTGTCCACTTTCCTATAAATCTCAATTGCCAAGCTGCATTGTAAAATTTCACATTAGGTAAACTGACACCTCCCCCCTTCTTCCCATAAGCCAATTTCTCCAAATTTAATTTTTCTCTTTTTCCCCTCCATATAAATTTAACAAATTAAGATTTTATATTTGCAACATCTTTTTGTCTCATCCAACTGTTATGTTTGTCAGCTTGCAAGACCATCCTGTGAGCCGGTGCACTCTGATGATGCCTGACCGGCCCAGCACTGCCGCTCCACACGGCCAACAATGTGGCCACTCCATGCGGCTAGGGAACACCTATTTCCTCCTCTCCAGGCTGCTCCTAAACATATGTGCTGACAGATGAAGATCTCGCAGTGGGAAACTAGTCCTCTGATGCTCTCTGACATCACACAGCTGGGTATTTAAACCCTGGCCATGCAATGCCAAGGTGCCTCAGCAATGGGTCAACTACCCTCTAGTAGTGTGAGTTGCTGCTTTGGAGCCCATCTTCAGCCTTGCCTTGCCTTTCTTGAACTATTTGGAGAGTTCCTTGGTTATTTGTTGGATGGGAATTTGGACCGTGGTGAGAGGACTGGGATGTGCTCCCCTATTGGGTTAGGTGAAGGTGGAAAACCTTCCAATGATGGAGATTTCGGAGCCCTGTAGGGAGAAGATGTTGGCTCTGTAAAGTGTGAGGGAACTTCTTTTTCCGATGGTGGATGGCTGGGGGTATGCCGGTAGGAAGGTGGGTGGTTGCACTTCAAGGTGCAACGATGAGAAGATGTTTGTAAGAATACTAGTTATCTTTTCCATTGCCTGGTTTGATTGGGTGCCTGGTGATAGTGAGGGGTAGCATCTTCCTTCAATACCACTATGTGATCTTGACCCCCTGAAGATGGCTGTGGTCCTAAGGGGACTACCTGGATAGAGATGGGCTCTTCCGAAAGATGATATACTTTGGTGACGATACCACTGGTAGAAATATGGAGAACGTAGGCAGGAATATAATGAGAGGTATAGGTTCCTGCCAGATCTCTGCCTGGTATACAGATCCTCTTGAAGATGGGAAGAATCCTTTTTTCATTGGAATGATGAGGAGAGTCCAAAAATAATTGCCTACCATTCTGAGATGAGTTCAAAGAGGCACTGGACTGTGCATGAGTTGGTGATGGAAAAGGCAACCCCCTGATCTGATAAGAGTCCTTGGGTCCCATGTTTGGAATATAATGGAAGGTTGGTCACTGTGGTATTTTTCTCATGGCTTTTGGTCTTTTTTGAAGCTTGTGGAACTGTTAGTGATGGTTAAGCTGGGCGCTTCGATGTTTACGAGCTTTTGCACTCCCTGTAAGTAGTAGTAATTTGCTCGGATACAAGAGTTTTCTGTGCCGTGCAAAGTATGCGATGAGTTGTGCATACAGGATTGCATCATACACATTGAATGCTGCCCTGCACTGGATCTTAAATACATTGGTGCGTCAAACTTGGCATGCATCAACAGCTCCTGTGCCACTTGTGTAGTTGTATCATGTGCTTAAATGCGTTGTGCACCATGTACTTTGATGCATTGGGCGCTGGTGCACTTCACACTGTCTGCTTCATCATGCCGTGCTTTAAAAGCAGCTTGCTCCATGCTTTTTGAAGCGGCGCGCACTGTTGCTTTTTTGTATTGCGCTGTAGCACCTTGAGCCTTGGGGCCTTAGACTGTGCATGCATGTCTGGCATACTCATGGACATGGCTCATTGTTGAAGATTAGGGTGATGCACTTTTGGCCCTGGGGAGGACTGAGTTGATCTCCCATCAATGTTTTTCAGGGTTGGAGCAAAACCTTCTGAAACAGAGGAAGATTCCTGCTCCGCTGCCAAAGCCAACTCTTCTCTCAAGCAGGCTATTTTCTAGTCCTGTTGTCTTTGGGTTCATGGAGACATCTTCTCACAGTCACTACAGTTGGCCTGGTCATGGTCAGGCCCCACACAGCGGTAGCAGTAATTATGTCCATCTGTGACTAACATGATGTGCTCACATGACCAATATTTAAATCCCAATTTCTTCAACATTATAGTACCTAGAAATGCTCTTGGGGGTTCGCTGAAGTGAAAATCTTTTGTAAGGAGATGAAAACCAAAAAGACAGTCTTTCACATGTCCATGCGAGGCATGGATAAAAAACAAACTGAGGAGATCTAGCAACAGGCAATTGTGAGGAACTGCTGCACATGCTCAGAAGAGCTAAGAGCTCTACCAGCTTGGAGACAACTCTGCCTCATACCACCGGATGACATCACCCCCATACAGCATGGCTAATTCAGCCTGCTTATCGGTGGTTAAAAAAGCAAACAGAACGTTAGGAATTATTAGGAAGAGAATGGTGAATAAAACGGAGAATGTCATAATGCCTGTTACGTAACGGGGTGTTGTAGTGTGCCCTTGGGCCTCAGCCCGACCACAGACGGATCCAGGACCGAACCGAGAGTTGACGGCGTGTTCCAGCATGGCAGACGGTCTTGCCCTCTGCCAGGCCTGCAAGCTCCCAAGGCCAACAACATGATGATGTTGGAATGTGAATGGTCCTCCGACCATTCTGAGCCCTTTCGGACCTCCCGCTTAGATCGGCATGGAGCAGCAGGCCTGGCCTGAGATCGAGGGCAGACGGGCCTTGACATGAAGACATGACACCAAGGTCGATGCTACGGCATCGCAAACGAAGACATGACACCAAGGCTGATGCGAAGACATCACGGACCAATAATTGATGCGATGGCATCCTGGACCAGGGTCGATGCTATGACATTAGGAACAAGACGTTGACATGACACCAAGACTGATGCAACGGCATCCAGGACGAGACGAGGAACTTGACGAAGTCCAAACGAGACAAGAGATTGGGCAGAAGGACATTGGCACTGTCTCTCAGGGCGCCCTACTCAGCCCACCTTCACGGGCGGACCCAATGGGCTGGTCACAGACCACTCTGTCCCACTGCGTGCCCTACACAGCCCGAGGAGGCTGGTCACGGACCACGCTGAGAGCGGGACAAGTGCAGGGAAGAATCCAGCCGAGGCAGAACTTCAAACGACGGAGCCATGAGTCGTCCGAGGCACCACGACGGCTGGCAGGACATGATGGCTCAGGAGCACAGGACACCAGTCCACCTGCAGGCCACTCCAACCCAGGAAAGACGTTGCCCGAGGGAGAAAGACCGACAGGACCAGAAGGCTCAAGAGCACTGACGACACAGGAGCAAGACACCAAGGAACCAGGAACATCAGGAAGCAGAGGATCAAGACAAGACACCAGGACACCTGGACGAGGACCTCAGGCACGAAGACATGACTTGACATGGCGTGACATGATGAGAAGACAAAATGAAGAGGAGCTCCATGAAGAAGACCTGGTGGAGCTCTGGCAGGCAGGAGCCTCCAGAGTGAAGTAACTCTGAATCAAGGCGAAGACTGAAGTGACGGAGCCGCCCTTTATAGGGCTGGAGCAGGAAGTCCACTCCTAGGGCCAGCACACTTCCTGTGTCTGGCCCTTTAAATATTGAAGAGAGACGCGCGCCGGCACCTAAGGGGAAGGAAGCAGGAACTGTGCAAGACCGTGGACAGCGGCCTGCACAGTGTAGATGTTGCGTAAGAGCAGGACTGGGCTTGAAGGCAGGCCACAATGACGGCAGCAACTCCAGCTGCTGCAGGAGGCCCCGGGGGCGGCTCCAGCCGCTAATCCAGGCTCGGGGATGCGGCCTCCATGCCGCGAAGATGTAAGGACGTCGGGGGCGGCTCCGGCCGCATGATGGAAGGCAGAAGTCCGCAGCTCCGGCCACGGTGAAGACCAGGGCTAGATGGGCGGCCTCCAGGCCGCATAGATAACTGAGGCCGCGGCTCCAGCCACGCGGGAGGGCCCGACTTTGGCGGCGCCCGTGCCACGTCGGGAAGACAGCAGAAGAGGTGAGCAGTGCCTGCTCGCGGGGGTTAGCTCCTGGGCAGGGTTCCATAACAATGCCTCTGATTCGCTCCATGGTGAGACTGCACCTCGACTACTGTGTTCAATTCTGGTTGCCATATCTCATAAAAGTTATTGATGCACTGGAAAAGGTACAGAGAAGGGTGACCAAAATGATAAAGGGGATGGAATGGCTCCCCTATGAGGAAAAGCTTTTTTAACAACTGATAAGCAGACTGAATTAGCAATGCTGTATGCGGGGTGATGTCATCAGACGGTAAGAGGCGGAGCTGCTCTCCAAGCTAGCAGAGCTTTTGCTCTTCTGAGAATGTGCAGCACTTCCCGCACAATTGCCTGTTGCTAGATCTCCTCAGTTTGTTTTTTTCTGTGTTTCATACGGACATGTGGAAGTCTGTCTCTTCAATTTTCATTTGCTCACAAAAGATTATTTCACTTCAGTGAATCCCCAAGTGCACTTCTAAGTACTACAATGTTGAAGAAATCAGGATATGATGGAGGTCTATAAATCATGAGAGGACTAGAACAGGTTAATATAAATTGGTTGTTTATTCTTTCAGATAATTCAAGGAGTAGGGTGCAAACCATGAAGTTAGCAAGTAACATTTAAAACAAATCGAAGAAAATTCTCTTTTACTCATACCATCATTAAGCTCTGTAATTAAGCTCTGTGTTTAATGTGGATGTGATTAAGGCAGTTAGCTTATCTGAGTTTTAAATAGGTTTGGACAAGTTCCCGGAGGAGAAATCCAGAAACCTTAGTTAAGCTGACTTAGGCAATAGCCACTGCTTATTACCGGCATAAGAAGCAAGGGATCTATTTAATGTTTGGGTACTTGCCAGGTATTTGTAGCCTGGATTGGCCACTGTTGAAAACAAGATGCTGGGCTTGATGGACCCTCGATCAGACCCAGTATGGCAACTTCTTATGTTCTTAAAAGGGGGTTGGACAAGTTCCTAGAAATTCTTTGGCCATTGTTGGAGATAGATGCTGGGCTTGATAAACCTTTGGTCTGATTTACCATGGCACATCTTATGATTGTATACCCTAAATTAGGGGGCTAAATACCAAGTCTGGTTCCTGAAGTCTGAGTTCCAGCGTATTTGTTTCCTGAAGGTTCACATGATGTCACCACATTGGTACTTCCCTATACCCCTGCGCATAGCTGCTTCCTGAAAAAAACAGCTTATGAAACGGCATGGTTGCTTCCTGAAAAACCACTTTAATTTAGCTGCTAATGGTAGGGCAGGGGCTGGCAACTCCAGTCCTGGAGTGCTTCAACTGGTCTGATTTTCAGGACATCCACAATGAATATGAATGAGATGTGTGTGCATGCAATGGAGGCAGTGCATGTAAATATACCTCATGCATATTCTTTGTTGATGTCCCAAAAACCAGACCTGTTTGTGGTAGTCCAGGATTGGATTTGCCTACCCCTGTGCAAGGACATGGCTGCCGTCTGAGGTATCCACTAATGCCAGGATATGACTTTTCCCTGTTATATTAGCTAATGCCAGGGCATGGTTACTCCCTGAAGTAGAACAGGGAAAAGATGTGTGAAGGTAAGGTAAATCCTGTTCACTCCTTGAACATTCAATAAGTAATAGCTTGGACTTTGAAATGTGCAGTGCAATTTAATTGTAATGTGAATACTGAATCTAATTCACATTACAATTAAATTACTTAGTTTGAACTTTGAAGTTTGCAGTTATTTATTGAACATTCAAGGAGTGAACAGGATTCGCCTTTCTTCACTCATTTTTTCCCTGTTCTGTTGCTTTATGTGTGAATTGTTTACTCCACCTGTAATTTTTACATTAATGCTAGTACTTGCCTGCCATATGAGCTAAAGCCAGAGTGTGGCTGCTTCCTAATGTATCCAGGGCCTGACTGCTCCATGTAGTATTCTGTAATATGAAAGTGTCATAGGGATTTTATCCAAACTTTCTTTCTCCGTCTTCTTAAGATCAGTTTCTTCTGATCTGATTCCATATTTAATGAACAGAGGTTCAGAAAAAAATGTATTAAGCATTTACATTTTAGGGATGGAAAGTCAGATTTTGACCAAGTAACCACCCCCTCTCTGGAAATATCATGTATTGTGAATTGGAGAATATCTCTAAGCTGTACATATTTTATGACCATGAGATGCTGTCTTCTTTATAATTATTTAACTGGATCCTGTCATTTGGGAGGGAGTATTATTTTTTTAGTTGTGTGATGTGGCATTTTATTATCCTGGTGAGGTCTGTATCTGAGATTTTTATGATTATCATTATTATATTTATTATATGTTGTATTAATGTGATGAACTGTTTTTGGATGAAAACTGTTTTGGATCCCCTTTTAGGGGAAAAAGACAGTATATGAGTATGAAATAGAAATATTTTTCATATTAGAATCACTTCTCCTCCTCTCTAAGAAAATGGATTGTTCAGTTCAGGGTTTGTTTTCTCTACTCATAACATTTTATACTCATTGATGTCATCATGAGCACCAGAGGAAACTGCTGGATCGTTACTAGATTCAGGGCTCAAGGTGTGAGGGACCTCCAAAAATGTTCTCCCTTTGAAGATAAGAGAGAGGGAGGGCGTGAGTTCCCTTCAAAGATGCTGGCTCTTCTCTGTTGGCCCTGTCTCCAATGCAATACTCAGACCTGGCCCACAAGCCTCTGTGCCTTTAAGGTGAGTGGCAATGTCCCATCCAATTCACCCCTTTCAAACCTGATAAGTTATCCAGTTCCAGGAGAGTAATTTCAAACTAGTCCTAGATTTCTGACAATCTCATCCTAATGCATTATGGTATCTTTAACACTAATTTCAATGGGGATGATCAGAAACTATAAATGCCACCATACTTTGGCATTTAGGTTCACAACCAGAACGGATAAAAAAAAAAAATCTCCCTCCTGGAACTTGACATCTCTGATCTTTAGATGCATAGCTGCTTGTGGGCTGGTGCAGCAACATTCAAGGCGCTAGCAAATAGCAAATGTCAGTGCCTCTGATGAGCTTAAGCTGCAGCTTGAGCTCAACAATCCATTGTTACTGAATAGAAATTGTGAGGGAAGAAAAAGTGATTTTAATTAGAAAACTGAGCAAGTCCCACCTGATGGCCATAAAGTAGGCCCAAGTGTCTCTACTGCTCAAATTGACATAGTAGTTTAGAGATGCTTTAGATACATATCAGATAAAAGGTCAAGGAACCTAAATTATTCTTATGGCACTGGTTAAGAGCATGCCTTACTGGGTTAGACCAAGGGTCCATCAAGCCCAGCATTCTGTTTCCAACAATGGCCAATCCAGGCCATAAGAACCTGGCAAGTACCCAAAAACTATCCCATGTTACCATTGCTAGTAATAGCATTGGCTATTTTCTAAGTCAACTTAATTAATAGCAGGTAATGGACTTCTTCTCCAAGAACTTATCCAATCCTTTTTTAAACCCAGCTACACTAACTGCACTAACCACATCCCTTGGCAACAAATTCCAGAGTTTAATTGTGCACTGAGTGAAAAAGAACTTTCTCCGATTTGTGTTAAATGTGCTACATGCTAACTTCATGGAGTGCCCCCTAGTCCTTCTATTATCCGAAAGAGTAAATAACCAATTCACATTTACCCATTCTAGACCTCTCATGATTTTAAACACCTCTTATCATATCCCCCCTCAGCAGAGTCTTCTCCAAGCTGAAAAGTCCTAACCTCTTTAGTCTTTCCTCTGGATGCCAACTAAAACAGAGGTACCCAAACATGTTCTGGAAGACTCCCAGCCAGGATATCTACAATGAATATGCATGAGAGAAATCTTCATGCACTTTCATTGTATATAAAATTCTCATACATATTAAATGAGGAAATCCTGAAAACGTGACTGGCTGGGGTCCTCCAGGACAGGTTTGGGCACCACAGAACTAGAAGAAAAAAAGTTTCAGACAAACCTGCATTTTAGCCACTGCACATTAGAGTGTCACAGCACAGCTGATGGGAAATGCTGCTTTAAAATTTACCCAATTCTCCTCCACTCATGATTTTATAAACTTCTATCATGTCCTCTCTCAGTCATCTCTTTTCCAAGCTGAAGAGCCCTAACCTTCATATCCTCTCATCATAGGAAAGCAGTTCCATTCCCTTTATGATTTGTTACCCTCTTCTGCACCTTTTCTAGTTCCACTAAGTCTTATCTGATATGGGGCCATCAGAAGTGCACATGCATGTTGATGAGGCTATTAGAGAATCACCTGCAATGCAAAAAAAAAAAAAAAGATACGCAGGCATTAATTGCTGAGCACTCTCAAAAGTTGTACAGAAAAGCAGAAAATACTACTTTTCTGTACATCTTCCTACTTAATATCATTGCAGTCGGGTTCAGGAAACGGACGCTCAGTTAAATGTCCGTTTTCTGAACACTTGGCTGTGCGCCGATTAGGAAAACGGGCGCCGATAAATTTTGATTTTACACCTCAAAGATTTGGTCATTCATATCAAATCCACTGTGAATCAGACTTGCCATCTAGTTCTGATTAGGCTTGGCAAGTTGGGTTTGGGCTGATTGCAACACAGGGGATATCAGCTATGGAATAACTAATTCGTGAGTGTCTTAATTTTACATTTGGGAAAATCAAGACTGCAAATCCCACATTTTAGACCTGAAGCTATAAAAGCAGATGCATACCTCCTACCAGGACTGGCAGTGTAAGAGTAACTGACTATCTAAGTCCCCTACCATCACTCCTTGTGTGACTTGAACAACTCAAGTAACTATACTGTGCTTAAATATGGGTGATAAGATATTTGGAGTACAGCGTTTCAAATTGTATTGTAAACTGATGGGTTAGACACATAATAACAAAGTTGCCAAGTGACCTAGTACGAAGAGGGAGACTTTTGGCCAGTCTTGTATTTTGAACTTGCATCTAAGTGCATTGTGGTAGTTATAGACCCTGCTTCTACCATTTGAAATCAGCAGTACCATAATGCATCAGTATGGAGCTGTCAGAAATCCAGGCCTGGACTTATCTCCCTTCTTGAACTGGGTCACTTGGCATCTCTGGGTTTTCCTTTATTTGCTTTAGTGAAATTCATCTTCAGTGGCAGACATAGGTTAGTCTTTGCTTTCTAGCACCTCTGTTGCATTGTGGGACTAGTCGTGCTGATTTCAAATGGAAGAAGCTGGAGTACAAAGATCGCAATACATTGGGATATAAGTTCAAAAGCCAGAAATGGCTCTGTACTTGGAAATTGCAGGTCAGAGGGTTTATTGGAAGATCATAGCATTGGCCAGAGCTAGTCTAACCTTGGTAATATAGTCCCAGGCTTTGGAGAGTTATCACAACTGCTGACGACCTACTGATTTACTACTGGTAATGACTTCATAGTTTGCAAGGCAGAAAAATGAAATTTCAGAGCCACAGTGAGAATTCTGATCTGACGCAGATGAAGGCAGGTGATGTGGGAAAGAGTGCATCACTGTCAAAATAAGGGGTCATTTGAAGATCAGTAGATGAGCAGCTGGCAAAGCAATCCTTATTAGCCTGCCTGTTCAACACCACATACTGAAATGCAAACTATATAATTTCAAGAAGCACTTTGAGAAATGTCACTATCGCCATCAGGTGGACAAGAAGGAAAATAGCACATGGCCTTTGACTAGCAAAGCGGCAGGTGTTAATATTCCCCCAAGTGAAGTATCGCCAGAGATCTGATGTACTGGTGCAAAGACGTGAGACAGATCTGATGAATGCTGTGTGGGACCTGTGCTGTAATTAAACAGGAAATTGAAGCTCTGGGGCAGGTGAGAGAACAAAAGTCATAAAACCCTGTTCCTGGCAACATATGGGCATCATTAAAAAAAGGTTGAAAAGTGATTAAAGAAGCTAACATGACAATAAATTAAATTTATATGGTAATAAAATTGTAAATGCCCTAGTTTCCTTTGTCTGTTTGTATTCTAGTTGCTATTTCTCCTCTGCCTCCCCTCTCCCTGTATCATATCCACTTTCTTGACTCTCCCCTTTCCCACTTCAAACTTATAGTTCTTTGTTTATTTTCACTTGTGCTTTATTTCCCTTTCCCACTTCCTCTCCCTCATACTTTTTACAATCTTCTATCATTCTAGGTCTCCTCATCTCCTCTTTTTTCCCCCTCTGTATTTTCCTAGTCTTCTGTCTCTCTCTTAGATTCTCTGCCTCTTCTTTAGTATCTATTTTCTTCTATTCCTTTATATTGCTGTCTTCTTGCTATCTTTTCTCTCTGGGCCATTTTTCCCCTCCTTCTGTGCTTTTGTCTCTTTTCCATTTGTAACCATCATTCAAAACAGACACCTGGGTTTCTTAACTCATTATCACATAAAAAGTCCATTGCCTGTCACCTTCTCGTCACCCATCAAATCCCATGTGTTAACCAGCCCTGAACTTTGGGCAGATTAGCACAGGGGAGTTCAAGGCAACCAAAAAGGTGGATGGTCTTCATAAAATGACTTATGAGGAGAAATTGAAGAAACTAAATATGTACACCCTGGAGGAGAGGAGGAGCAGGGGTGATATGATACAGACTTTCAGATACTTGAAAGGTTTTAATGATACATGGTCAACAACAAACCTTTTATGTTGGAAAAAAAATCAGTAGAACTAGGGGTCATGATTTGTAGCTCCAGGGAGGAAGACTCAGAACCAATGTCAGGAAGTATTTCTTCACGGAGAAGGGTGGTGGATGCCTGGAATGCCCTTCCAGAGGAAGTGGTGAAGACTAAAATTGTGAAGGATTTCAAAGGGGCATGGGATAAACACTGTGGATCCATAAAGGCTAGAGGATGGGAATGAAGAGAAGAGCCATGGGGTGGATTACTGGAGTAGAGGCTACTACCTGGTGATTTACTACCCTTACTCAATAAGCCTTCGCACGGTTAATGCAACTTCAACATTGCTCTCTGCTTCAACGGCAAGGGGAAATGTGGAAAAGAGGATTTACATTCAGACAACAACCAACAAGGACTGAACTTCACAATCTGGGTAAACAAATAAGCGTGGGGGTAGCTTGCTTATTACAGCGGTTAGTACCCTAAACCAATTAAGCCTGATACATCACGTTGAATGCATGTACAGCATTGTTCTCTGCTTCTATGGCAGGGGAAAATGTGGAAAACAGGATTTACATTCAGACAACATCCAACAAGGCATTGATCTGTGCAGTCTGGGTAAACAAGCATGGGGGTAACTTGCTTGGTGCGGCGGTTACTACCTTTAACCATTAAGCCTTATGCTCACTTTTGATGCAACTCCAGTATTACTCTCTGCATCAATGACAGGGGATGGCAGGAAATTTGAATCAAACAGTTTCCAACAAGGGCCCTGAACTTGGTGTTTGATGAAACAGATAAGTATGGGAAAATAAGTGTGGGAGCTTGCTGGGCAGACTAGATGGGCCGATTGGTCTTTTTCTGTTATCATTTCTATGTTTCTATGTAATGTGAATGCCAAAAATGTAACAACTGGCTTGACTCAGATGGTAAATTTTTTACTTTTGTGGGAATAGACAAAATAGCTCCTGGAGAATAACTTGGCACACTAATTATCTGCATCCACTAAAGACTAATTTGCATATGATTTTCCTTTAGTTATGTAAAGGTAAGAGCTAATTTTTGCACATATCTGCTAACAACATCAGACTCTGGTTTATCATGCACAATTGGCGTAATTTTGTAATAGCCCACATAAATTAGATGGCAAAAACGCATACAAGCTACACCTATTTTCAAAGCAAATTTACACATGTAAGTTTACTTTGAAAATTATCCCAGCAAAACTACCTAGACACAGTTACAGCTGCTATATATGCAGAAATGTATGTATGTATGTTTCACATACCTTTGAAAATGGAAACATATGATTGTACTTGCAAACCCATCCCCAACCCTGCCTCCAGGAATGCCTCTGCTCACTGCTGGTAAACTTACATGCATACATGTTCACAAGTTTACTGCATATCAGGCAGGCAGTTTTGCAAAAGCTAAAGCAGAAGTGCTTTTCAAAATTACCCTCTAGATGAATAGCACGCTATTTTTACTGCACACAACAGGCCCTTATGGTGCAAAGGCCTCTACATCTCTTTCCAAAAGGATGACTAGTACTGTTTGCCAATAGCAGGCAGCTTTGATTGACTGTGAGAAACAGCAGCCTAGCAGATAAGAGTCACTTTCAACATCTGTATGAATCTTATTTATGCAAAAATGTATGTGCCACTATTTATAATATTGGCTAGATCTGCGTTTAATATGCTGCTGTTGCAAAGCTTATCCTAAAACCCAGTTATTTTTTTCTATTTTACTTATGTGGCTGCTGCCCTATGAAGTAAAATAAAAGGAAATAAACCTCTTTTACGTAGATAGAGGTGCTCTTGCATATGGTCCTCAAGATCCACAGGTGCATCTGGATTTCAAGGTAACTAAAATTTACAAATGTCAATCTCATGTTCTCAGGTAGTACAAGGTGGGCTCTGCAGAGTTCATGTCCATATGAGGGAAACACATTTTTAAAGGCCCTATGCATAAGGAACACTGTGATCTCACTCTGCTCTGTGAAAACCAGCCCACACACGGTCTTGAGGTTCCCAAAATGTAACTTTACTTCCAAAAATTTAAAACAGAAGATAAACTCCAAACAAGACAAGTTTACCAAACAAGACATGCTTCATCCAAACAATAATGAGAACATGTTTCACGTAAGCCACTTTCTAAGATGATTAAAAGTAGACAAGATTTGAGGTTATTTCCAGTCTTAGCACTAGAGGGCTATGCAGTCCGAGTAAAGGAACAGAGAGGTCTGACAATGAGCAGCTTCCATCTCTTACTTGACCCAGATATCACATCAGTGGAGCAATTACTATCTACCTGATAATTTCCTTTCCTCTAAGGAAGGCAGGCCAATCAACACAAGTGGATTATGCATCTCTATCAGCAAATGGAGACAGACATCATACATATATCCCTGCACTGACATCAGCCCGCTAGTATTCTCTGGAAAAACCAAACTGTGGACAAACTGATTATACTTGAACATGACTATCAACAATTAATCATTCATGCTTCCAACAAATAGGGAACAATGAGCTCAAACAAAAGAATGAACAGTCACTAAACTGAGGTGCTAGTTAAGACACTTACCAATCCTCCAACAAACAGCAGGAACAACACTCGGCATCGTCTGCATCTGTAGGGTGAACCAAAGGTCCATTGGCCCTTTTTATTTAAAACCTTGAATAAGATGTGTTTTGGACCCTTTTTCCTTCAATGGCTAATGAAGCTCTATGAAGCACCACAGGCTAGAGTCAAGATCAAAGGAGGATATGGGGATTGTTTCAGCATTGGGAGGGACACGAGACAGGGGTGCCCATTGTCCCCTTTACTATTTGCGCTATTCCTGGAACCTTTTACTTCCAGGGTTTGCTCTTCTCAACAAATTGAGGGAATCAGGTTGGGTGATCTTCATTTTAAATCTTCCCTTTTTGCGGATGATATTATGCTCACCCTCTCTGATCCTGCTAACTCTCTAAAAGTTGTCCTTGATGAACTGGGCCGATTTAGCACAGTTCCAGGACTCAAGATTAATTTTTATAAGTCTTAAATTTTGAATATCAATTTGGCTGTGTTATGAATTCAGAAGGTGGACCCCTGTTCCGAGGTAGGGTGGTACTACCCAAACGGACAGAGAACCCGTTAGGTTTCTACCGTCAGAGGGCAAGGCTCGATGAGATGAGTGTTGAAAGAAGACTTCACCCTGGAAGCTCGTGATCCCCCCAGGAGGAGCCTGTATGGATCCGGCCGCTGGGACTTACGGAACTCCCTGAAGGCTACTGAAGGTCGACGCAGGCGCCTCCTGCAGGTCGTGGATTCCAGATGGCTGGCGCCTCCAGCTGGTTGTAGGTAGTCTGGGAGTAGAAGTCGAAGAAGAATCCAAAGCCGGTCCAGGGTCGAAGTCCAGAGAGCGGTCCAAAGCCAGTCCGGGAACAGATGGGAGAAAGGTCCGAAGCCGGTCCAGGAACAACACAGGAGAAGGGTCCGAAGCCAATCCGAAGTCAACGCCAAGCACTCACCACAGCCGGTCCGAAGGTCAGGAGCCACAGAATCAATCCAGCGAGGAGGGAGGAGCAGAAGCAGGACGAAGAACCAAGCGAGAACAGGAAACCAGGCACAACCTCAATACCAAGGCAAGGTCTGAGGAGCAGACCTTGCCTTAAAATACCTGAACCTGAGGGAGGAGCTTCAGAATGGAGCCACGACACTTCCTGTCATGGCCCTTTTAAATCCTATTTTCAGCCGCGGGCACGGCTCTAAGGCAGCCAAGAAGGGGGCGGAGTCCTAGCAGCAAGCAGAGCCCTGCAGTCGGCCAGGCAGCGGCCATGGCCGCGAGGAGAACGCCGGCGGAGGCTCCCTGCCCCTGCAGGAGCCTCCTAAGCAATCCGATGCCGTGGGTGAGTGTTTGGTCCCGGCCGCGGCCGGCAGCCATGACAGTTGGCCCCGGCAACCATAACAGGCTGAATCTGAGGTTGGCAAGCTTAAACAGCTATTCCCCTTCAGATGGGCTAAACACGCCCTCAAATATTTGGGAATTCATCTTGGTCCTCATGTTTCTGACTTCTACACCCTAAATTATATTCCACTCCTGCAGGCAATAGACTGGAACTTGGGGAGCTGGTCCCAGGATACCTTTTCTTGGTTGGGACATATAGCCATCATTAAAAAGAACATCCTTCCTCGCTTTCTCTATCTTTTTTCTACTCTTCCTATTTTTCTCTCTTCCGCCTTGCTTTGCTCCTGGCAAAAATGAGTTTTGATTTTATTTGGCAGAAATGTACTCTTAGGGTGGCTCGGCTAATTCTTTTTCAGCCCAAGTTACAGGGAAGTCAGGGGGTCCCAAAATACTTTGGTATTGGTAGACAGACTAGCAAAAACTTGATTAATGACAGATAACCATTTCAGAACTCAACCAACAGGAAACACTGAACTCAGGCAAAGAATGTATGAACACTAATCTAGGGATTGGATAAACACTTGCCAGTAACCTCTGGAACACATAGCAACACAGGAGGAGCATAACACAATCATTCAGCTGTCAAGGGGGGGAAGCTGAATCCATCATGAAGGAGAATTAGGCGATCTGTCTTTTGGAAAGGTTTAGAAACTTCCAGATACCTCACGACATACCTCTTGACATCCAAAGGACACAACAGGCGTTATTCCTCCGCATCTCTTTCTCTATCTAGAGATGGCAAGGAAATGGACAGATTCAAGTGAAAATCTCATATCACTTTAGGCAAAAAAGAAGGAACAGTTTGAGCCTGCAGCTCAGAAATTCGACACACAGAATATATCGCCACTAGAAACACCATTTTCAAGGTCAGTAACTGCAATGAAAGGCAACGCAATGGTTGAAAAGTAGGGCCCGGCAAGAAATCCAACACCTGGTTAAGACTCTACAAGGGTACCTGTAACCGCAAGGGAGGAAGAAGATGTTTCACTCCTCTCAAGAAACAGGCCACATCTGGATGAGCCAATAAGGATTCACCACCTGGCCTCTGAAACAGGCAAGAGCCGCTACCTGTACCTTCAAGGAATTAAGGCCCAACCCTTTATTCAGCCCATCCTGTAAAAATTCCAAAATGTGTGGGATCTTAACTAAACAAGGAAGCGCTCCTCAATCTTCACACCAAGCCTCAAACACTCGTCAAACCCGCACACATGCTAAGGAAGTGGAGAACTTTCGTGCTCATAGCAAGGTGGCAATCACTGCAGTAGAATATCCAAGCTTCAGCAAGTGAGCCCTCTCAAGGGCCATACCGTAAGACAAAACAGTCGGATTTTCATGAAGAACAGGTCCCTGCTGCAACAGATTCCTGTGCGCCGAAAGGCAGAAGGGGGAGTCTACAAGGAGCCTTTGCATACCCTGGTCTCCTGAGCCAATCCATTGCCACCAAAAGCACCATCCCCCTGTGACCTTTGACCCTCCAAACTATTCTGCCCAACATGGGCCACGGGAGAAAGGCATACAGCAGTTTGTCCTCCAACCAGAGCTGCACAAGAGCATCGATATCCAATGACTTCAGGTCTCTCCTGCGACCGAAGAATCAAGGAACCTTCACATTGCGAGAAGTCATTAACAGGTCTAGAAACAGAAGGCCCCAGTGATCCACTATCAGATGAAACACCTCATCCAACAATACCCATTCTCCAAGGTCCAGACTCTCCTTGCTGAGAAAGCGTGCTCTTACATTGTCTTTTCCTGCAATGTGCGAGGCCGAGATCTCCTTAAGATGCACTTCTGCCCATTCCATAAGTTGGTCTATCTCCTGCAATACTTGTTGGCCCTTGGTTCCTCCCTGTCAATTGATGTAAGCCACCGTCATTGTGTTGCCCAACATTATCCAGACTGCTCAACCCTTTAGCCTGCTGCTGAACTGCAAGCAAGCCAGCCTGACCGCCCAGGCTTCCAGCCAATTGATGTTCCAGAGAGACTCTTCTGTATTCCAAGGCCCTTGCACCTTTAGTTCCTGATAATGAGCTCCCCAACCCTGGTGGCTCACATTTGTCATGAGTACCAACCAGTCCAGTGATGCCAGGGAAACTCTCTTTCTCAGATGATCCACCTACAGCCAACACTGGAGTTGAGAGCAGACTTCCATCGGCAGGTGGAGCCAAATCAGTCATGAGACTGCGGGTTTCCCAAGACAGCAGGGAGCGCTGAAGAGGATGCATATGCACTCTCACCCACGGTACCATTTCCAGGGTTGCCTCCATCAAACAGAGTACCTGCAGATAGGACCACACTGTCGGGCATATAGTGTTCATCAAGAGATGCACCTGTGTCATCAACTTCTAAAATTGAGCTTCTGGCAGGAAAACTGTGCCCTGCTTCATATTGAACTGAACACCCAGATACTCCAACAACTGAGATGGCTGAAGACTGCTCTTAGCTAGGTTTACCACCCAACCGAGCTCCTGAAACAGGGAAATCACCTTCCGGGTCACCAGGTGGCTCTTTTCCAGAGACTTGATCCAAATCTGCCAGTCGACCAAAAACTCTGCCACCACCCCCGCTCCCAGAAATTTGGAAAAGTTCTGAGAGCGGTGGCCAGATCAAAAGGCAGCACCCAAAACTAATAATAGCACCCCAACACTGCAAAACACAGAAAACTTTTGTGCTCCAATCGAATGGGAATATGGAGGTACACCTTGGACAGACCCAAAAATGTCAGAAATTCCCCCAACTGCATGGGCATTGTCACTGAGCGCAATGGTTCCATGCAAAAATGAGTCACCAGCAAATGACGGTTGACCCCCTTTGAGATCCAGGATGGGATGAAAGGAGCCCTCCTTCTTGAGCACAACAACTAAATGGAATATCAACCCGCATTTTCTTGAGACGTGGGTACTGAAACCACAGCCCTCAGACTGAAAAGCCTTCACAGTGGGGGGTGACAGGGAGACACAGCCTTCACTGTGGGGGATGACAGGGAGACACCATGAACATGTCCCAAGGATCATTGCGAAACTCCAGCGCATATCCCTCTCGTATCACCTCCAGGACCTACTGATCCGATATGATTTCGACCCACCTCTGATAAAAGAGAGACGTCCCCCTATCTCCTGTTCTCTGGGGTGGGTCGGCAAACATTCATTGGGAGGCTTGGGAGGTTTCACTACCCAAGCCTGCTCCCTGCCCGGGCTGTCTGAGATGAAAGGACTCATACCTAACGAAAAGCCGGGACCTTTGAAAGGTCGTTCCTCTGTAGGGACGAAACCACTTGGAAACCCTGAGATAACCCCTCATGCCAAAGGGGTGTGATGACTGCTTCTTATCCTCTGGCAATCGAGGAACCAGGATTTGCCCAACTTACTGGCCAGTTTCTCTAACTTGCTCCCAAACAAGAGCGAGCCTTTAAAAGGCAATTTCGAAAGAATAGCTTTAGAGGTCACATCGGCCGACCAATTTCTCAGCCATAACTGACACCTGGCCAATATTACCAAAGCCAATCCTCTGACAAGGTGTGGACCAAATCGCAGCCTGCATCTGCTAAAAAGGCTGTGTGGTTTCCATAACTGCCCTGGAATTTACTCCACAGAGTCAGCAACTCCTGAGAGAGAAGAAAACAAGAGCAAACCACCAGGAAACGACAAGAAGCTTTCTGCAAGGTCATTGCCAGTGCTTGAAATGCTTGCTTAAGGATGGCCTCAGTCCTCCTATCATGCACATCCTTCAAGGCTGTTCCTCCCTCCATGGGAATAGTCCATTTAGAAACTGCACAGACAAGTGTATCCATTTTTGGAAAACGCAGATGCTCTCTCACCACTGGATCCAGGGGATATAGGCCTTCCAAGGTCCGATCCCCTTTGAAATTTGCCTCCAGGGCATCCCACTCAAGATCAATCAATTATTGAATGGCCTCCATAACAGGGGAAAACCAAGAAGCTTTACGCAAAGAAACGAAAAGAGCAAGTTTCCTTACCGTAAATAGTGTTTTCCATAGATACTGTAGCAGGATCAATTAGCCCTGCTGTATAGAGTCCCTAGCTTATCGTGTTGAGCGCGGAGAGTTCCTGGGCAGGTATTGCCCGTGAGAACGCGAGGAGCACTCAAAACAGTTCTGTGCAAGGCCCGATCTGAGGATGGTTCTACCCATCTCCGCATCAGCTGCCGTTTTCCTATCCAGGCAGTAATGGGATGTGAAGGTATGCAGTGATGACCAGGTCGCAGCCTTACAAATGTCCAGAATGGGCACCTCATGTAGGTAGGTGATGGAAGCTGCCATGGCGCTGACCTGGTGAGCCTTAGGGGAAGTGGCTAAGGCTTCAGATCTTTTCTGATAGCAGAACTGTATGCAGTTTGAGATCCAGGATGAAAGGGTCCTCTTTGAAACCGGAAGTCCTGGGGCATTCGGGTTGAAAGAGACGAAAAGCTGGGAGGCTCTGTGTTCAGAGTGAGTCCAAAAGAGTGAGGCCTTCTTTGGCTAGAGTGCCATGCTCGCTGGTCCTGCCCTCTCTCCCCTTGCTACAGCCTCTTGCTTCTTAGAACAGGCTCTGCTGGTTCAGTCTCTCCCCTATTCCCATCTCTACCATCTGAGAATCTGCTGATGTCACATCCAAACTTTCTCTGCTAGGTGAAAACAAATCACAGCCAGCAACAACAACAAAATAAAGGCAGGAGCTACAGCAACTTTATCACCGTTTGAGAGACTGACAACAGCAGAACAGATGACAAAGAGAGGGCTATGTGTTATCATTAGTAATTTTTAATTTTTTTTTTTTGTTTTGCTGTGCTGCTGGTAGTGAGGGGAAGTTCTCTGCCATGTTAGTAAGGCCTCTGTGTAAGCTGGCCAGGCAGATCTCAGATAAAGGCAGTGCAATGGGCCATGAATACTGTGATTGTCTTGAAGAGGAAGGAGGAAGTGTAAAGCTAACTGCTGCAGGCTGGATAAGGACTGGCAGCAAGTGCAGAACTTTACATGATGCTGCTGTAGTGCCCTTGGTTAGCCAGTCCAGGGAAGGGGGGACACTCACTAAGTGAGCACATGAGCAATAGTAGAAGCTTCATCTGCATCAGAAAGAGAGAAAATGTATGTATCTGAGACAGAGTGTGCATGTCTGAGTGTCCAAAAAAGCATGTTTGTCTGTTTCTGAGCCTGTCTAAGGAAGTGTGTGTGTGACAGAGAATGTGAATGTGTGTGTCAGTTTCTGAGAGAGCAAGGGCATGCAAGTGTGATCCACACCTCTTTCCCCATCAATCTTAGGCTCACCCGCTATAAGAACATAAGAAATTACCATACTGGATCAGACCAAGGGTCAATCAAACCCAGCATCCTGTTTCTAACAGTGGCCAAACCAGGCCACAAGTACTTGGCAAGTACCCAAATACTAAGAAGATCCCATGCTACTGATGCCAGTAATAGCAGAGGCCATTCCCTAAGTCAACTTGATTAATAGCAGTTAATGGACTTCTCCAAGAACTTATACAAACCTTTTTTAAACACAGCTACACTAACTGCACTAACCACATCCTCTGGCAACAAATTCCAGAGCTTAATTGTGCTTTGAGTGAAAAAGAATTTTCTCCAATTAGTTTTAAATGTGCTGCTTGCTAACTTCATGGAGTTCCCCCTAGTCTTTCTATAATCCGAAAGTATAAATAACCAATTTACATTTACCCATTCTAGACCTCTCGTGATTTTAAAGACCTCTAACATATTTCCCCTCAGCCGTCTCTTCTCCAAGCTGAACAGCACTAACCTCTTTAGCCTTTCCTCATAGGGGACCTGTTCCATCCCCTTTATCATTTTGGCTGCCCTTCTCTGTACCTTCTCCATCGCAATTATATCTTTTTTTAGATACGGTGACCATAACTATGCTGATGCCACTGCGCAACGACATGGTTTTAGCTACTTTTTACTCAATCTGGAGACTTTTCACAGTGGATCTAGTGACTTTCTTCAAGTTGGGAGTTAATAACTGCTTTTGAGGAAGGAAGAAGTGTTTTGTGTGTCTCCAAGGTTAGGCCCCTTACCTATACAAGGAAGGTAGAGACACTGCCCTGCCAGATTTTTGTAATAAAGACTGAAGAGAAGACAGGCAAACAGAGATTTTTCCCTTTTGAATAAGTTTTGATATTTTTGTGTATCAGACCTGTACCTTCTGGGAGGCAGAAACCCCTCTCCAGAAGTGCAGGAAAAATCTGTACACCTCTTCGCCCCATCAAGAGGAGGTTACAGAGACCATAGAAAGTTTCCAGTATTTTTTCTGTGAGCTACCACCTAATTGGGAAGGAAGTATTTTTCTGCCCCCTTCCTTGCCCAGGCCCGGAAGTTAAGATCTGTTCCAGAATAGATTTTTCTCCCAGAAAGGTCCCCTGAAGTCAGAATTGGAGAGAAGAGGAGGAAGACATCTGGAGACCCCAAACAGAGTTTTCACCCCAGGATGCAGGACAACAGCCAGGCTGGAGAACGGGACTTGCACTATGGTGTTACGCCCGTCGGTCACAGACGGCTGCGACCGCTGTTGCTCACCTCTTGCCTCACTGACTCCATTGGGTAGACTTGCAGCCTCCGCCAGCTATCGCCGGCCTGCCTGCCCCTGTTCCCGGACTTCCCTGGACAGCGTGGACGCTGCTGACTGCCATCTTGCCCTCGGAGTTCCTTAGGCGTGCGCGCACACCCTCGGGCCAGTCATGCACGTCATGGCGAGAACCTCGGGGGCGTCCTGTCCCCCTGGATGACGTCATTCATTGCGCACTCTTAAGCCGGCTGACCCTGTCTGCCTATGGCTTGGCAACGAGATCCCTCATTGCTGAATCCGCTTCACTCACTACAGACTTCCTGTTCCAACTCCTGCCTCCTCGGCGTGAGATGTCCAGGGTACCCGCTCCTCGGGGGCCCTTTCCTCGTCTCTGGCTATCCGCTCCTTGGAGGGCCTTGCGCCTAGGTCCGTCCTGCCCGGCTCCCCGGGGCTTCCTCTGGAACCTTGCTACTACTACTGTGAGTACTCCGCTTCGTGGACCTCTACCTTACATCTCTACTGAGGAATCCTCACCGGTGTACTCTGCTCTGCGGATCAATGCCATATCATCTCTACTGAGGAACCCTCATTGGTGTACCCTGCTCTGCGGATCATTGCCATATCATCTTTATTGAGGATCCCTCGCCGGTGTAACCCGCTCTACAGACCTTTGCCGTATCATCTCTACAGAGGACTCCTCCTTGGGTATACCCCATTTCACAGACCTCGTGGCACCTCTGTGTCTGTGTGACTTTTATACTACACTTCCCCGCTCCGTGGGCAGTCTCACTCTCTCCAGTACCTGCTGTTCCACACACCCAGCAGCTGAGACCTTGCCTCCTGATGGTGAGGCTCCTCCCTGTGGGTGGTACCATCTCTCACCTCGGTCCAGGGCCCACATACCCACAAATCCTAACACATGGTTCTGTGGGAACTAGGGACCCTACCCAGTGTTAGGACACCCCGGCCACATTGGGATACCTATTCTTCCCCAATGAAGGCTACTGAAATCTCAACGTCCCACAGTGAGCGGACACAAACACAGGAAAGCTTGTGTTCTCTAGCCATCATTAAATCTGGATGTATTTGGACCTTATGTTATTTACACATCTTGATTGCCTTTCAGTAAATTACTATTTGAACACCCATCCAGTGGTCTTTATGAGTACCTGCCCCAAAGAACTTGGACAATGCACACATGAAGGAAGACACGCTCACCCTGGGCCTTAAAGATTATCCTTTTCCTCCAACAAAAAGAGCCCCCCCCCCCAGGGATGGGGAAAATGGAAGAGAGAGTAAGTATGGAGCCCCAAGGTACAAATTAATGTATGTACTCTCAGGACACAGAAAATCCACCAAAAGAGACTTACAAACAAATATATTACAATAAATCATATTTTAACTGACTCCCAAATGAACATGGAACCATCAAGTTGCATAGACACCAAGGGAAGTGTCCGCAACATGATCAGATGACTCAACTAGAAATTAAAGCATTTAATAAAATTATGCTACAAAAAAGCAGTCTAGTCAACCTCCTGATTGAAGGCAGTGTGGCTTAAGGTGTTCCATGTAAAAATGAAATGTTCATACCACAGAGGAACTTCACCCACATTATCACCTGGACATAAATTTGTCTTTATTGAAAATATCTATTTGTCATTTTTTGTGCCTTACAGAAAAGTCCATAAACCATAGCCAGGTGAGCTTGGGAAAGCCACTGTTTATCTCTGGGGGGGGGGGGTTATTTTATTTATTTTTATTTTATATTTATGCAGTTTTACAAATAATCACAAAGAAAAGGATTTCCAGGTTTGCATCATTATAACAACATAATTATTTTCATACAATCCTTATAACAATCCCTGTTCATACCTTATTCTTGTTCTATAATTTTTAAATAAGATTCCATCTTAAATCAGAAAATCACAACAAATAGTGGAAAAGGGAAAGAAAGAAAGTAACCTTATTCCAAATTATCCTGAGTTGGCTGAATTACAGTACTTCCAGTTCCAATGGTTATCTAACAAAAGCCTTAGTTGTGACGGCTCAAAGAAAAGA
The DNA here is from genome assembly GCF_901001135.1 of Rhinatrema bivittatum. Classification (NCBI taxonomy): domain Eukaryota; kingdom Metazoa; phylum Chordata; class Amphibia; order Gymnophiona; family Rhinatrematidae; genus Rhinatrema; species Rhinatrema bivittatum. The sequence goes on along the minus strand of NC_042631.1, from coordinate 39,291,863 downwards.
TATCGTACGTTATTCGGATATACCAATCATTTACAGGGATATCTAACTGACATTTAGCCCCTAACTGCTTAGCTTCCTAGCTCCTCTCCAAAAATCTCCTCCTACAGATTTGAGTAGACCTAGTTAGGTCCGGAAAAACCCAAATCTTATACCCCAGGTACAATTTATTTCTGTTACGAAAAAACAAATTTAATACCGAGTCTCTATCCATTGATAACACAAATGTCACCAATAGAGTGCCTCGGAATTCATTCTGTTTCACGTCTGTTGTTTCCAGAAAAGCAGTTAGGTTAACTTCTGATCCCAATACCGGCTCAGTCGGTATCCCCTGATCTTTCTTTGTAGAAGTTACAAAGTAAACATTAGAAATTGATGGTAATGTTTCCTTTGAAAATTGCAGAATTTCAACCAGATATTTCTTAAATTGTTCTTGAGGAGAGATTAATTTAACTTTAGAAAATTTAATACCCGTAGGTTATGATATCTGGCTTGCATAGGAAGGACTGGATTATTTTTTGGGATCCAGCAAGGTGCTTGTGACCTGGATTAGCCACGATTGGAACAGATACTGGACAGAATTTTGGTCTGACCCAGTATGGCATATTTTATGTTTTTTATGGATCCCTGGGGGAGGGAGAGACCGGTGAAGAGGGACTTTGGGGATAGAGAGAGACTGATAGGGACAGACTTAAAGTCCTCAAAACGTTTGGAGGTGGAAAAGGGGTCTGCACACGCAAACATGTTTGTAACCCCTAGAGTACACCTTCCCAATCTTATTTCCATATGGAATGAAAGAATTCCAATTTAAATAAAACAAAAAAAGCTAAATATTTAACATTGTCCTTTCAGTTGCAAAGCAATGCAACACTCAGACTTTTCCAGATTTGTATACCCCGTACACAGGCACACCACCTGAAAATTGGCTTTCCATCTCATTCACTGGGATGGTCATCTCACTCTTTGAGTAGAGATACAAAAGGATCCGAAATGATGCCAGATCACAACAGAGGGCTTGAGTCAGTTCTGATCACATGTAGGCACTTGTTTGGATTTCACAACGGTAAAAAGCCCAGGAGATGGCTCAGCCTAGCCCTTCTGGGTCTGAAAACAGCTGGTGGTAACACCAATTCTCTTTTTTAATTCCATTTGAAGCTAAAGCTTCCGCCTGAGTCTGCACCGCAATAAAAATACAATTTGGCAAGCACAGGAGATCATTCGTGAAATTTAAAGTAGCAAAAAGTAGTTGTTTAACTTGCTGTTTCGTTAATTGCCGCCTTTAAATTTGAGGCCTGCTGTGCTCACAGAAACATGTCAGGGTTCACCGGAGAGACACAGGGCAGTGCCGCAGCTTGCGCCCATGGCACATCCGCCCACGTCAGGCTCGCAATCCGGTTGCAGCAGAGGCCAAAAAATGACCGACTCTGTGAGCGGGGGAAAAAGCAAGTTTGCTTACCGTAAGCGGTGTTTCCGTAGATAGCAGGAAGAATTAGCCATGCTGTCATGGGGGAACATCCTCTGGAAAAAAAGCAGCTGCCCTCTCCCAGAATCCTCTCCTGCAGCTGCCCTCTCCCAGAATCCTCTCTTGCTGCATTGCAAAAGAAAATAACCTGGAAAGTTACAGGTTGAGTGCTGGTTATTTCAGAAGTTATAATCTTGTACCTCCAGCTGAAGTGGGACTGAAACGCGTTCCTCCAGGCTCAGGGCCAGCTGTAGCGCTCCCAGCTTTTTTTCCTGTGCCTAAAACCTTGAACTGTGGTTATTTTAGACGAGGGGGAGGAGGGTGCTGCAGGGAAAAACGACTCCTTTTAAGTGCTTCCCCTCCTAGCTCTGTGCATTGCTAACATACTGGAGAACCTGAAGGCACTGTGAAGACTGCATTTCTCACAGCTGGGGACAAAGTGCTGATTTTCTGTCTCAGCTAGTGGCCAATTCATATAGCCGTAATGGCTCATGCTTGTGCTGTGAGAGAAAGTGTAAGATTTACAAGGAGATGGGGAGGAGGGAAGGTTAACAGGAAACACAGGAGCAGCTCCCCACTTCAAAAATTGCCCAAAATAGCATTTATTGTATTTAAATTGCAAATACTGAGTAAGGAAATAGCATTGCCACTTGCCAGGTCTAACAGGTAAAATTGTAAAATGAATTGTAAATACAACCTAAAATTTAATATTTTATAATCCTGTATTTCAATAACAAAATGAGAACTGCAATTTTTAGCTTTGTTGACTAGATTTCTTTTTCATTTAGTCTCTTCCTTGTTTTTTTCTTATCTATTTTTAATCTCCTTTTTCTGGCTTCCTCTCTCCAACATCTTTTATTATTTAATTTTCCTCCTTTTCATTTCTACCTTTTGCCACTATATTTCTCTCCCTCCATCACACCTCTCCGTTGCTTTATCTCTCTAAGCCTCCCCAATCCTAAAGTCGAGAGGTGTCCTAGTGCTAGAACTCATTGGTTAGGTTAGGTATGAGAAGAACAGACCATTTCACTACAGAATTCCCATTGGAGGCTGTTGCACTGGGAGCAAAGCCGTAGCCAGGCAATTTGGCACCTACGGCTGAACAAAAACACGTGCCCTCACTCTATGCACAACAGGAGCCTGGAAGCTCTCAATTATTTTAACTTAAAATATAACACTGTTATCTATAATCTGTAAGTAAACATATGGGTGAACCTGACCCCAAAACCGTGACCCATGACTTCTACCCAACTGATTATTATTTATTCATTCATTCAATTTGATATACTGCTTATTTTAAACAATCTCTAAGCAGTGCACAATAATTAAAAAATCTATAACCTATCCCCACTATATACTCATAGCCAGCTTTTGGGGTGTGCAACCCATGCAACCATATACAGGGCATTGTGATTAAGGGGGCACCGCAGAGGGTGGCAAGACAGATTGGGTATGGTTAAACCAAACTCCTACCCGGTTCAGTGTAGCCATCAGCCACATGATCACTGGCTTCTATTCGCTTCCCCACCACCCCAAGCTGGCAGCAGGAGTCGCGTTTAAGTGAATGTCATCTCCTGCTTCCAAGGGGCCAATATCATGGTAAGGGCTGTGAGGACGGATCTGGAACTGCAAGAGATGATGGTGATTAAACGAGAATTCTACTGCCACTTAACAGCCCACATCACGACCGTGGATGAGGGAGGCTGGCATTGTACACACACACACACACACACACACACACACATACCCCCGTGGATCCCATCCCGCTGGCAGCTGAAGACAACAAGACTGGCAAGCCACCACAGAGCCCAGCTCGTGGCAGCAGCTGAAGGAGCAACAGACCAGGCAACCACCAGCAAAGTCCCTCCCACTGGCAGCTGAAGAAGAGACAAATTGGAGAAGGGGAGGCCCTGAGCTTGCCTGTGTGTTTGTGAGAGACAAAGCCTGCCTGCGGGTTTGTGTATGTGTGAGTGTGTGAGAGAGAGCATGCACATGTGTATGAGAGATGAGCCTGCCTGTGTGTTTGTGTGTAAGAGAGACAGCCTGCCTGTGTGTTTGAGAAACCAATCCTGTTTGCATATGTGTGTGTGAGATGAAGCCTGCTTGCGCATGTGTGCAGTTTATGTGTGAAAGAGCCTGTATGTGTGTGAGACAGTGCTTACTTTTGTGAGAGAGAGCCTGCATATGTGTATATATATGAGAGTGCATGTGTGCCCCACAAACTCTCATACACATAATGTGTGTATGTGTGGGAGAGGGAATGTGTGTGAGAGCATGGGCATGTGTATGAGAGAATGAACATAAAAACTCATAATATACATTGGCTCGACGACTCCCTCCGCTTCCTCACCTCCAACTGACCCACTAGATCAGCCTACAAAGGTAGCCTTTATACACCCTCCCCCAAGGCCACTCACCTTACCTCTATGAAAGAATGAGCCCTATCTATTGCAGGTCCTGCCCTCTGGAATTCCATGCCCCCTGATCTCCGCTTAGAGCCATGTACCCAGAAATTTAAGAAAAAGCTAAAGACCTAGCTTTTTAAACAGGCATCCCCCCCCCCCACTTTCCTAGTCCCTCCCTCCCCCCGTCCCCCTGCAATTCCCTTGCCCTCCCTGCCCCTCTACCCTTCTCCTGCCCCCTCGTGCCCTCCCCTCCTTAGCAGTTCCTCCCTTAATTTTTTACCTCCTCTTTGTCACACCCCTTCTGTATATGGCATATCTTCTCTCATTACCATGTTCTTTATTTCCCGCTATTTTGCTCCATCCAACGCCTTTCTTTTCCCCCTCCCTGTCCTTGTACTACATTGTTACCCCTCACCCTTGCCCCTTCTCTCCTGTATATTATTCATTATCTCCTATTATCTTATAAATTAAACCTCGTGTATTGTACATTATACCTCATATATTATATTTTATCTCTTGTTATCCTGAACATTATACGTCATGTATATTAGTTACTCCCCTGTATACTATATATTATCTTTTATTACCTTGTACAATGTTATCTTGTACATTATACCTCGTTATTTTGTTCTACCCCTTTGCTTCCCAGTTTTCTCCTCCCTGTTCTATGTATTACACTAAGTTCTTTGTAAACAGATATGATATACCCACAAATACTGGTATAGAAAAGCTTTTAAATAAATAAATATATAAATAAATATGTAAGTGTGAGCCTATGTGTCTTACACAGACTCTCAAAACACTCACATGAATACAGGCTGACATACACATTGTGTGTGTTTGTGAGAGAGGGTATGAGTGTGTGTGTGTGTGTATGAGAGAGAGAGAGAGGGCATGTGTAAGAGAATGAACATGTATAAAAGTGCGTATGAGAGAAAGAATAAAGTTTGTGCAGCCCTCCAATCCACAACAAATCTCAGGATAACTGGAAAGCTAAAGGTCCCAGATATGGAGAGCAGGAGATTTTTAATCCTTACTAATTTTAATTGTTGTTGGTGTTATTTGATGTTTCGTCTTTTTTGAAATATTTTATTGGTGTTTTGGGAAATTGATAACATGATTTTAATTATTGAATGTTCTATTCATCAGATGTTTTGAAATATTTATTTTTTAGTGGTATGGTTTTAGTAGTATGATTCATGGTTTATATTTATAACCCATGTTATGGTGGAGCCGAGATAATAGTCTGAGGCCATATCTCATACTTATATTTAATGGACTACTGTTCTAGAGTTATTAGGTTTACTTTCCATGGTTTCCTGTGCAAGATGGGGCGGGCGGGCGCTGTGTATTCAGCGCCCGCTTTCATAACGCGCCCCCAGGCCCCTCTCCTTGGGGCGCGATGCAATATTTAAATTAGGGCTCACGCTGTTGCGGAGGCACTAGGGGAGATTGTGAGCCCCTAGCCCCTCCTTGATAGCACAAGCCGTAGAGAGGTCCACTGTTGGTGGCTGTCTGCCAGTTAAGAAAACAGACGCTTTTTCCTAACCCCTGCACATGCAGGGGTTAGGAAAAAGGACACTGATAAATTTAGCGTCTATTCTCCCAACCTGACTACCGGCACCAGAAGGAGTGTATAAATCAATATTAAAGTGTCAGGCACTTAATATTAATTTATTCACTCCTTCACTTATTGCGGATTGGTCCCTTTACTGCCACATGTCAGTGAAAGGACCAATCTCCTTTCAGAAGGCTGTCCTGAAAGGGAATTGGGCCTTTCAGGACAGTAAAGGAACCAATACGCAATAAGTGGTGTGAATAAATTAATATTAAGTGCCCAACACTTTAATATTGATTTATATACTCCTTCTGGTGCCGGTAGTCAGTTTCAGAGAATGGATGCTGAATTAACCAGCATCCATTTTCCAAACCCCTGCCAGCTGTTGTGTCCGTCGCTGTCCGACGTCTCTGCTCCACCCACCTTACCTCGTTGGCGACTCCCTCCGGGGTTGATGGAAGGCTAGCTGCTGTGGCGTCTCCAGGCTGACCTCCTCCGGCGTCCCCAGACCGGCTTGACGCTGCAAGCCGCCATGTTGACCAGATGCCTAAGGGCGCGCGCGCGGCCCGACTGATGTACCGGCATTGGCGCGAACCTCAGGGGCAACCCTCTGAGATGACGTCATCAGCTCCAGATATTTAAGGTCTCAGTTTTCACTAACAAGACGAGTTAGCAAGGGTTCGCTTCCTCTAGGTCGCTGCGGATGGGATTCGCTCTCCGCAAACCTAGCTACTCTGCCTCCTCGGACTTCACTAGAGGTACCCGCTCCTCGGGAGCCTCGCTCTCTCTTTTTCTTTTCAGGTCGCAGTCCGGAACCGGTACTCGCTCCTCGAGGGCCCATGTCCCGGACCAGCTCCTGAATACCACTTCTGCTAAGAAGTCATTGCTGCTTACAACATTAGTGAGTTTCCATCTATCTCTCAGAGCTTTCCCTGGGACCAGGTACTCGCTCCTCGAGGGCCTAATGCATACCAACTCCTGGGCTGCCTCAAGAGACTATGGTGTGAGTGTTATCACCAAGGACTTGTTCCAGAACTCTGCATATCCTATCTACTCACTTTCTTAGTTTCTCTACAGCTCAGCCACCTTGGGATCGCTGTTCCAATACCTGAGGGATTACAGCCCAGCCGGTCACTTCCAGCTCACTACTGCCACCTCTGGTGGTTTAATATATTATCTAATAAATGAACTAGTGTGTGTTTGTCTCCTACACTAAGCCTGACCAGTGGTCTCTCTCGGGAGCTCCCCCGAGGGCGTGGTCACCTGCCACTGGTCCAAGGATCCACCCACAATTATTCTAAATAATAACAGATTGCTAATTCCCAGCTTTAACAACAGAGCTTTAATAACACCAGCGCTTTTTTAAAACTTTTTTTTAAATTATTTTTTTAAAGAGTTGTTCCTCCCACTTAATATCCCAAGGATATCCCAAGGATATTAAGTAGGAGGTAGTACAGAAAAGCAGTTTTTTTCTGCTTTTCTGTACTAGTTTTAGTAGTGCTCAGCAATTAACGCCTGCTCCGGCGTGGGTGGATCCTTGGACCAGTGGCAGGTGACCACGCCCTCGGGGGAGCTCCCGAGAGGGACCACTGGTCAGGCTTAGTGTAGGAGACAAACACACACTAGTTCATTTATTAGACAATATATTAAACCACCAGAGGTGGCAGTAGTGAGCTGGAAGCGCCCGGCTGGGCTGTAATCCCTGAGGTATTTTTTTGCATAGGGAGTGAATAGCTAATAGCCCCATTCACATGCATTTGCATGTGATGAGCGCTATTAGTTTCACTCCGCGTTGGAGAGGAGCTAATCCCCTTATTGCATAAGGGGATTAGATAGCGTATCTACAACCCACGTCCAACTGCTGGTTATACAGTGTGCTGGGCTCAGCGCACTGTATTGCATCGGCCCCTTTGCTCTTTACTTTTCCCATATTTTGCGCACAACACTGGTAATCTCAGCATAGATATAGAAACATAGAAATGACAGCATTACTCAATAAAACATATGAGAGCTGATTGGTGGTTTTCAACATGTCTCTTTACTGATAATGTACAATGATCTTTACAGCTATGATTTCACTTTCTAGATGATACAAGTATTTTTAATAAATTTGTGACTTCTTACAGTCTCTTAAGTTCTAGATGTTTCTCCAGTTTAATTAGTTCTTTTAGTTACTTGATTGGAATACAGGGCATTACATTCCTTACCAATGTAGATGAAGTATCAAAAATGTACTTTATAATGTTTAATCTTGTATCTCCTACCTCCTCTCATAGTATCAAGGGAGATGCCTTGTTTCTCATCCTCATCCTCTGTAGAGTCTCATGGGCAATTGATATGGTCCATCTTCCCTTGTCTCTCAGGATGTCTGAAAGTCAACCTGTACGATTTTGTTTGCTACGCAGCCTCATCTTACCCTATGAAGTCTCCCTGCGAGCAGAAGCCTCCTCAGAGCTCCGTTCCATGAGTTCCACCTCAGTGCCTCACTACTCACCCTGTGGTGCAGCCTCCTCACCATCAGGAAACCTGAGTATGCCTGCTCTCTAGCCTTACCAAGCCCCTCCTCCTTGACTGCACCGCCCCAAAACCTCAGCTCTACATAATCCTGTCTGTCCCCTGCTTTGATGCCTTCCCATCAAGTCTGCTAGGAGAGAAACCACACAGAGAAAGCCTGCCAGATGAGGAGGGAGATTGCTACTGCAAGCTGAAGGAACTTGGACAGAGGCTGGCCAACCACTAGAAAGGTGAGGAGCCATCAAGTAGGACTGGGTAGGAAAAGGGAGCTTTTTTCATCCTTCTTTTCCCCACCAGTCAGTTCTATCTTTCTGGGGATCTGTCCCCCCATCACAGAGCCTGAAGGATGCATCCCCCCTCCCTCAGTCTATACCTCTCCCCTTTTTTTCTTTCATTAAGTGCTTTGCTTTCTCTTTAAATCCCCAGGGGCTGAAAGCCTAGTACCCTCCAGCATTTAAAACCTAATCATTTAGTTGTTACTCCTCTCCTCTCCTCTCCTCTCCTCTCCTCTCCTCCTCCCTCAGGTTTAGAAGTTAGGTTCAGTCAGCAGAACCCAGGGCTTCCTTACTCACCTTGCTTTTGTACTTAGCCCCTATAACCCTCCGATACCTAAAACCACCTCATTTAACTTGCTGGAGTTATTCCCCTCCCCCCTCCTTTCACAGATTAAGGAAGCTGTTTTGTTACTAAAACCCAGGCTTTTTTTCTTACCTTCTTTTGTGTACTTTTTTTTTTTTTTTTAGATTTTTCCTTCTGAAAGTCCAATCCCCATAACCCTCTAGCACCTGAAACCTCCTCATTTCGCCTAGTTGAGTTGCTCCTCCCCTCTCCCTCAAGTTTAGAAATTAGGTTTACTTAGTAAAACTCACCTTTGCTTTGCAGTCTTGCCCCTGTAATCCCATAGCACATGAAATTACTCATTTCCTGCACAAGTTCAAAAGTACTTTAGTTCATTGTTGCATGGCAAGCCTAGTTAATCTACCTTCTCTGTATTTTTAGGCTGAATGTCCTTGTTACCTTTGTGGCACTGCCCCTCCCCCAACATCAGCTGCAATATAGTTCCCTCTACTTTGTTCTTTAATTCACCAACAGGTGGTTTTCAATACTCACTAGCTAGATCACCTACAATACTGCACTGAAATCTCCAAACAATTGTGATAGAACTTATTACTCACTCTTATCTTCAGATCCTACACTGGATATAATGGCTCACATTGCCTCTGTCACTTCCTCTTATGTTTCTCCTTTTCTTTCAGATAAAGAATGGTCATTTTGTAATACTTTGCATCCTAGCATTCCTGTGATTATATAGGGTCCCTAAAGTCCATAAGACACTGACCATTCCACCTTTAAGACCAGTAGTGTCCAGCGATGGCTCAGTTTTAGAGCCATTGGCTATTTTTTTTTAGATACATTTTTAAGATCACACGTTCAGTGCATGTGCTCATATGTTCAAGACACGACACAGGTCTTAGAAAAATTGGCAGATTTTTCTCATTTTCCTGTACAGTCTTGATTGGTCACCATAGATGTTGTATCACTTTATAATAATGTATCACAAAACAAGGCATTGGATGTTACTTCCAACATCCATTACAGTGCAACCAGTCATCAGAGAATTCCCACCTACTTTTTAATCACATTGGCAGAGATCATTTTGAAACATAATTATTTCTCATTTCAGGGTCAGTTCTCTTTACAAACTCATGGCATTGTGATGGGGTCAACTGTGGCCCCTTTGATAGTTAATTTAGTGATGGATGATTAAGAGACTACATGTGTACACATCAGAATATTTTCATAAGATCATACTTTGGATAAGATACTGTATATCGACGTCTTGTTCTTTATATGAAACACCTCAATTTCAGAACTTCACTCATTTCATGAATGGTTCTTTGGATCCTTGGTTAAAGTTCACCATCTCTTTTGATCAAAAGAAGATAACATTTATGTACATTTTGACCACAAAGAAAGATGACCAGATTCTTACTGTGGTTCACAGGAAGAGCATAGATAGAAATAATCTACTCAGATATCAGAGCTTTCACCCAGGTGGTTTTAAAGCTGATCTTCCTGTTGGCCAAGTTTTTAGGATCCACTAAATTTGTTCCACCATGGATGCATTTAAAACTCGAGCATATGTTTGGGCCCAACTTACTTTTGCTAGAGGTTATCCTTTTTCTGTTGCGAAAAATGCGTACAGTAGGGCATTATAATCTGACAGATTTGCCCTGTTATGGTACCAGTGTAAACATATGGAAACATCTACTGTATGTGTAGTACCTTTTTCAAACAAATCATGCTGGTTTGTTAATAGTATCAAAACATCAATGGCAAGTGTTATATCTGCATCATATTTTTTCAGAAACTTCCTTTAATTTCATACACTGTTCGAGCAGTTATTCCGAAGATCGCTTCTGCCTCTACTACTGACTCCAATCTTGGCCATTTCCCTGGTGGCCATTGTGATCTTTGTGCACTTTCCTTTCAGGGTCATGGGTACATCCCATTGAACAACTGAAAATACATCTTAACTTTTCATCTTCTGGTGAATCATGCTGTGCCATCTACATCATCTAGTGCAATTGTCCACTTATATATGAGGAAGGACCAAATGCACAATTCGCACTCTGCTCTGTGAGTACAGGAGTTGCCTTAAGACTAAAAAAGAACAGGATCTCATCGTAAATCATTCTATTTCTAAAAATCATCATTTTGAAGATCTAAGATGGGATGTCATTGACATGGTAACTCCTTCAAAAGGAGGTGGAGACTTTGTCTCTACCTTAAATTACAAGGAACAGCATTGGATTTTTTTCAGCTGTACACAGATTTTCCTAACGGAAAAGAAAATTGAATGGCGATCCTTACTTTAATTTTATTCTCATTTCTGTTTTGTTGTTTCCATTTTTCAAAAATCTTTCATGAACTAATTAATGTTCACATTTGATCTTTTAAATACATTCTTCAGCCTTTGACATAGCATAATCACATGACATTCCCTTTTTATGCTCTACCTGGCTGGTGCTTGAGCTTATGCCTCAGTCCTACTGGGTAGGTATACAGCATCGTTCCTGAGTCCTGCTGCTGCAAGCTGAAAAAGATTTCTTTATATTTTCCCAAGATATATTGCTTTTTCTCAATTCTGAATCTGTTATTCTGGCATAGAATTGTGCTCTTAATACCTGTCTAGTGTGTAGTGTTAATCTAGAAGGGGCAAATAAAAAAAAAAAAGAGGTGGAATAATATTTGCTGGCTTTTATTCTAATTTCTGTTCTGTGCTTTGTAGTGGGAATTTGCTAGTTATTCTAGTTTTCAAGTCTGTTATTAAAATGAGAAACTCAGAATACTAGTTTCTGCAAGAGATTTGGGGGTGCTTTGACTCTAATTGGAAACTATAGTTTGCTGAAACATGGGCCATGTCAGGTTTTTTACTAATACACGCTGATGATCAGATCTTAAGCTAAGTATTCAATGGTTATTTTTTGAAAAAGTGGTATGCGGTGCCTTAGTTATTTTTAAGATTAGTATCACAATATAAATAGAATAGAATAAAGGTATAATAAAACAAAATGAAATAAAATGGAAGATTTTTGTACTTTTTGGTAATTTTGAGGCTTGCAGTACATGATTTAAATCTATGGTGTACATTTAACTGATACCACCTGAGGCCCATTGCGGGCGGGAGAGAGTGGATTAAACTGGATACACCAGCTTTTCTGATACTACTCTCCTCATTTAGTTTTTCTTTTATATTATATTGTATAATTCCATCTCTTTTGTGATTTGATTCCCTTTTTATCTGCAGTATTTACTGTAAATAGTAATGTGAGGTGATATTGATGCTAATGAAGTACTTACTGACTTTGCAAACATAGCCATCTCAGGTAATCATTTGTATTTTTGTTCATTCTAAATACCAGGAAACAAGGAACTAGTTATCTTCTTTTATTCCAGAACCTCATTTAAATATATGGACTTAGCCCCTGATAAAGCATATAAATGAGTATCACATCAGGCTAGCTATTGAAGTGCTGGCGGTACTTTCTTCCAGAAATATATTAGATAAGTTCCTCTACTGCTTCTAGTCATAGACTTGTATTTTTAATTGCATATGAAAAACATTTTTTGCTCAAAAAAATTCAATATAAAGAAAACAGACCTGCGATTATAAAAATTGCAGAGCTCTCCAGCAATTTAATGACTGTAATGACAATGTCTTCCTGCCTGTCTCTGCTCATATGAAGGTCTCGTATCCCATTTGCTAATTTTGGTGGTTCTTCTTGTATGTATTATATACCTCCATCTCTGGATCTATTTTGTTTGAGTGGCTTTAAAACTTAAACAACAGGAAAAAATCATGGAACAGCCAAGCAAGCCCCTGGGAGGGAAGCAGAAAATCCACAACATAAGATGGTGGTCTAAATATTTATATCAGAGGAACTCACCAAATACTCTCTCCCACATGGGAAAGCTACCTACCTTCATGTTTACTATGTTTCCTTTCCATACAAATGGACTATTCCATATGGTTTCTGCTAGGGATCCAACAGGATCTCTCTATTGTTTTTATGAAACAATGCAGCTTAGGATTTACCTAGACAGTAGGATGTCTTCCAAGCTGGTGAGTGTTAATGCTATGCTTATGGGTCAGGGGTTAGTAGCTCTGATTAAACAGCAGAGATAACTTAGGTACCTATGTTATAGAAAGGCTGTATCCCAGTTAATCTATTGTAATGTTTTATTTTCACAGTTGATGCTTTCTAGAATTTTGCTTTATTTGATTCTCCGTCACTTTTTATTGTGTGTTGAATAAGAAGTATTTTGTTGGGTACTTGCTAGGTTCTTATGGCCTTGATTGGCCACTGTTGTAAACAGGATACTTTGCTTGATGGACCCTTGGTCTGACCCAGCATGGCATGTTCTTATGTTCTTAACATTTGGTTGGCTGCGGGATGGCGCTGTGACTGGCCTCACTCACCCCAAAACACATCGGCTTCTGCTAGCGGCTCCAATGCTGCCACCATGCTCCTGATGCACCACTGCTCTGTCCTTTACACCACATGCGTGCATTGGCGCCAGCTCTAAAAGCCGCACGTGGGAAAGGAACTTGCGGCGCTCGATGACATCAGTGCAGCAGGGTATTTTAACCCCCGCCATAGGTCCTTCTGCCTTGCAGCGTGTGTTGCTATCTCCTTGGGTCTTGCATCGTTGTCTTGTCTTCTTGCTTTGTTCCTGCCTTGCCCTGTCTGTACTGCCTTGTCTTGTGCACCAGTGTCCTGTCTTGCCTTGTCTTGTCTGTTTTGGCCCAATTCCCAGTTCTGACCTCTGCTACTGACTCTACTGTTCTGGAATGCCGCCTACCCTGACCCCTGCTTGGACATGGAAACTGTTCTCTGTCTGTCCTGACCTAGGCCTGGAAGCAGTTACCCTTGCCCACTGCCAGCACCTTGACTTTGACTGCTCCTTATGAGACTTTCACCTAAGTCCTGCTGGCCCTTGGAACCCAAGAGCTCAACCTGCGGGAAACAGGGCTGGTATAGATGAAGCTCCACCTCCAGTTCCGGTAACAGCGAGTCCACCAGGTGTCGGTGTGGGCCTAGCGGGTTCGCCTGCTAGGCTATGACAACTACGCCACAGCCCAAGGCACTGAAATGCCCTCCACAGTTCCCACTGCCACCAAAGGGAATAAATGTATTGGAATACCCCTTTTAGTATACAAGTAGTATTGTCTCATTAGTTCAGACAATAGCTCCCAGAGGAAAATAAGGAAAGAAAATCTCTTTGGCCTCTCTTTTTGACTTTTCCTTACAGCCAAAGGAATTTTTTAATTTTCATACTCCTTCCTCGAGCAAACTCTAAAAATGGAGCAACGATTACTTCCCGCATGCTACTCCAGCTTAATTTATCTACTCATCTGCAATTTGATAGAGGCCAGACTTCACATGTAGTCATGTGTCAACTATTTGGTATAATTCAGCAGTATAACTGATAAATTGTGCATTGTTTAATATCTGTTATTCCTTGTGATATGTTACCAAATGTTGTGAAATTTTATGCCAACTTCTAGAATTTGTTTTATTAAAATTATTTCATCTTAAAATAAAAAAAAAATCAACTTTAAGTGTTGCAATAACAAATTGTCATTTCTTGCAACCAAAATGTGTGCGGCTCGTTTCCTCTCCCTACCACAGGGAAACTAATCAGGTGGGATTTGGGCCTCTTTCATCTGCAAAGGTTTTTTTTTTCTGGCAACCAACAAGAGAATAAATGTCATAAAAACTTCTCAGATTAACAACCATAACAATTTCCCTCAGTCACTATGTGTGGGAGGGTTTTTTGTGTTCCTCTGGGTGTTACATTATCAAAGAACAAGAGAACAATTACATGCTGTTCCGGAGATAGGAAGCATACAGAGCACCTAGGGCTCCGTTCATCCAAAAGCTTTTTCGCTTCCAGAGTATGAACGGAATCAAATACCTGACTAGTAAATGCTGTGAAAGAAGATATTCAGGGAAAAAAAATAATATTTACCACAGCTCCAAAAGAGATATTTGAAAATGTGCAGGGAGAGTTACCCTAGATGTTTCATTAATACCTTACACTTTGCCCACAGACTTTTCCCCAAATACCCCAAATACAACAGTAAATGTGTTGCACAAAAAAACTTCTTCTCTGTGTTGCTTTCTGATTTTATTATTTAAATTTTATTAATATTTGAAAACAACAAAAAAGAAACTACTTGGCACATATTTGTTCCTGACATACACAATATGTCTTTATACAATAAAGGTTTCCATTGCAATGTGCAACACCCTCTGTCTAATTTTGGGACTCATAGCTTAGGGCACAAGAACACTGCAATTCAGCAAGAGGTTTTAAAATTTAGTTTATTTTGGCTTTTTTCAAAAGACATGCAAAGACAAGTGTTCTTGTGAGATGCAATCTGCCCTCTATCTGTAATAAGTAGCATCTCAATGAATTTCTGCCCTGCTCTGACTTATATAATTAAAATCCAACATTCTCGAAGCTTCCAGAAAAGTGTAACCGCCCACAAACACATGATACTGTTTGTCATGACATTCTATCCTGTATAGGAAATGCTTGTGAGGACCTCCCTCAACTAAGAATTCTTCTAACCCTGTTCCTCCTCCCAATGTAAACAAGTTCCTGTATCATACTGGCTTTGATGCAAGTATTCTCTTCTTGTCTTCTGTTGTTCTTCTTTGTTTATTGTAAACACCTCCCAGTCTGGGTCTTGAATAGAGCTTGGCACCAGGATTCATTCAAATTGGTTTCAGGTCATTGAAACCAATATCTGCAAGATAAAGGCTTGCATCCTGTTTTCCTGCAGAACGAGTATCCCTGCATTGTGAAGTAAATGTGGCCATTAAAATAGGCCTCTCTCCTTTTGTTGCCAGCAAATCTGTCTCAGAGATTCTCTGCAAGTCATTGATGCCTTCCTGGCCTGTAATTATAAGCTTTGCAGGATTTACCAGTTTCCCAACTCTTCTGCATCCTTTGAATCTGTGATAGTCAGAAAGTCTCTCAAAGTTCATTCACCTCTGACAGGCTAGTACAGCAGAGGAGTCTGGGTATTCTTGGTTATCTTACTCAGACATATTCTTCATTTCCCTCTATGGGACACCTTAAAATGGATAGGTGTCACATCAATCAGTCTTCGATGAAAAGCCATGACAGAGGAACTTAAAAATGTAGCCTAACCACTAACCTTGGTATTTATCAGGTGTAGTGCATAGGTGTGTGTCCCTCTAGATTCTTAATTAATATGAAGGATGCTCCCACAAGCATTCACTAGTTAATCAAAAAATAACATCAAAACTAATTTTCACTAGGTAACTATTAGCTCTATAATGGAGCTATACAGATACCTGCATTATAAAAATGACCTACTTCATAATAACATGATCACATATGTTATCTTTCAGAATCAAGTAAGTACATAATAGTGGTATAACATGTAAAAATAAGTACACAGAGAGACCAGTATGAAAATACTGTGTTTTTCATATAATACTAGGTATTCTGGGCAAATCTTTTCAATGAATACTGTTGTTGTGAACAACTACCCAGGATAATATTCATTAAAATGGCAACTAGGGATATAATCAATGCACCTTACCAGAAAAGTAAAGAAACCAATAACATAGAAGAAAACCAAGAATCTATAGAAAAACTCATACTGTGTTGTGCATACATGATGTAAAATTGTTGCAAAGCATAAGACATATTCTAGTCATATGCTGCAGTGATGGAAGATCAAATACAAAAGCATATGCATGATAGGCGAAGGCATAGCAAAAGTCTGAAACATCATACTAATTCTGTAGGGTATTTATAGTGCTATCCAGTATTAGGACAACAAACTGTAGCAGTGAAAGCACTCACTGTATGGACTGTCCTAATTCACTTGTGGCAGTCATATATTCAAGAGATAATACAGCTGTGTAGGGCAAGTATTAATTATTAAGGTAGATGATGGCTAGTAATACTGCTTCGTCTTCAGATACTTCTAGGGGAAATGGGGCTACTACCCTTCTCAAATGATGGTAAGTCTAAATATATTGGAGATAATCATAACAATAAATGAAAGTTAACTCTGTGAGAAAGTCTTTAACATATTATGTGAACTACTTTACAGAATTGATAAACCATCAGTGTAAGATTTTACACAGGGAAGGAAGGAATGTCATATAAATAAAAGACAGAAATAAGGAAAATTATATCTTCCTCTTTGGAATCCTAAATAGAAACCCACTAACTTATAAGTCACAGATAGAGTTTATAGTGAAAGGACCAAGATAAGAAGAAAAGAACAATGAGCAATTAATATGCCGAAAGATATAGTAATAGAATGTTGCAAATCCCTATAGCAGAGCTCCTCATGTGTAAGGTATGTATTTGTTTCAAGGAGAACAGAAATCTTTGTGAAAGAGAGTGAAACAGTCATTAGGTAAAATCTAGTAAATAGTGTCATAAGAAAAGATATTCAAAAAAAGGTTCAGCAAAAACATTAGAATAAGAGATAGAATATTGAGATATTAAAGATCAACAAAGTGATTATCCTAAGTGCAAGCTGCAAAACCAAAGAATAGAAATAGCTTATAACTTAGGCTGGTGTGAAAGAGAAATATAAAGAGATCTCCCTCTTGAACCCTGAATTATCATATTTGAATCACAATGAAACACATCACCCTCTATGTGATCAAAGCAGCTTCCATAGATAAAGATAGGAAAACCTAGTACATATGCATTTAACTGATTCAGCATATAAGTATTATAAAATCTAAGACTGGAAATTATTACTTAACTTGGAACATTCAAACTAATAAAAACAGCATCACTTCAAATAATATTATTAACTTAAACACCTAAGTGCTGACAGAGAATGAAAAAACCCAAATTCTGCATAAAGTCATTCCCACAAAACATAAAAAAACAAATATCAGGTATAAATTGTAAGCCTTGCAGTCCATATAATATGTAAGAAAGTCTGTGACCATAATTTCTGCATTCGGGCGTATATAGTTCTTTTAGTAGGATTCAGTGATGATGTCAAGGCAGAATCTCTTAGCTCCTTAGATTAGATGCATGTGTATGAATTCAAACCTAAATAAAAGTGCAACAAATCCGATTAAGTAGTAAGAAAATACTTTTATGTCACGTACTCCCTATATTTAATTCGCCAAATAATCCCCACATTATTTCAAAACATCATGCAATGGTCCAAACCACAAACATAAATACGCAAACTGTACATTAAAACATATATGTCACAGCACTGACCACATAATACATTCATTCATTCATTCCTCCTTGTACACATGTAACATAGAACAGACAACATGTCAAACGTTTGAGCTCAAAAAAGAAAAACGTATTTTAAAAATATAAAAGAATTGGATCGATCCACAAAAGAAAACAAAAACTCAGAATGAAAATTAAAATAGATCTATTCAAAAAATTGAAAAGGAATCAAACTGGAAAAAACTGATCTTCATCTCCCATAGCATAGAGACAGATGCGCTTTGTGCTTTGGTACCCTGGAAAGAAATCTAATATATGACAGTTAATATAATGTTTAAAATGAAAATTAAAAATGACATTACAGGTTCTTTAAAAGTCAAACTACTGTTATACCTTAATTCAGCAAAAAAACAGTCATAAAGCTACTTTCCTTTCTCTGATGGTCCACCCCTAGGAGGCGCTGTCCCCTGTGATAAGAGCTACTTCCTTTTACAAATCTAAAATCTCTTTTTGTTTTCCTATGCTTGTAAACTCCTAACTCGCCTTCTAAAAGAAAAACTTAAAACAAACAACTTTGCACTTAATTAGAAGTCATTTATTTCCATCCAATATGCATATGTTCCACAAAGTTCTTACTACCAAATCCTGCAAATACCCTAAATAGAAATACGAATCATTTCCAAAAGCACAGACATATCAGCTAGGAGTCTGGAAGTCTGCAAAATAAAAGGATGGCACAGACTAATATGCATTAACCAAAAGTTTTTCTTACTGGCATATAAATAGATAATAGGCATTGCTGCTTAACTCTCTGCTGTTCACCGTCTCACAATCTTTCTCCTTTACATATCATCTAACCAGTCCACAATACAAACATGTAATACCTGAACTCCCATCAAAATAAACCACCTAATTCATTCCCTTACGTCTAAAAGTTAGCAGCTAGTGAGATATAATCAAAACTAAGAACTAACGTACTTAACACATATTGCCGCAGAAAGGTCATGCATATTAGTGCCGTCCGTTTATTTCTGACCTGTGTTTAATTTAAAATTAAATCATATCTTCACACAATTTTAATGCAACCTACTTATATCTTTTCTCTGCTTTTACCCAAAACAGTCTAAATTTCTCAGCATACAGCCTTCTGCATATTCCTTAATCTCTTCCCTCTTTAACATTACGTCATCTCTCATCCCTAATATTCACTTTCCCCATACTTTCAACACAAATTTCTGTTTTCACATTAAACAGATCAATTCATTAGTCCCTCTTCTATCACCTGTGCACTCTGTCCTATAACATACTTAAACCTCAAACCTTTCAGCAGAACTATACAATCCATTTTAAAAGTGACTCATTCCCAGGTGTTTTTTTTTTTTCCTTTCTTCTCAACCACATTCCTAAGGGGGGGTCACCTCCTCTCCCGCCAAACAACTGTTACCCTCAATGCATAGGTTTGTTAAGTGATAAAACCCTTAAACAGATCATTTTATTAAAATAAAGTTGCTCTCTTGTAGTATATCTATAGATTGTTTTCCTTTCTATCTCTCTGCCTATACCCCTGACCAAAGAAAAAACCATACATCCCTCTCCAATGATAAATCAAATCTAATTATGAATGGCTTTAAATAAACACAAGTTCATGCTTTCGTTCTTACCAAATGAAATGAAACACAATGCACAATAAACTCTCGGTAATCACACAATTCTAAAAACTTAGATGCAAATATGAGCATCTCTGCATTAATGGTAGGAAATAAAACCAAAAACTAAAAAGCTTACTGGGCTGGTTATTCTTTTTCTACGTTTACAGTGAACATAAGAGTCCTTGTGGCCAGCCATGGCTACATCAGTCAGCCCTGTACCTTGAGGGGGAGGGGGGAGAAGCAAAACACCAAAAAACTGAAAAACTTCATTTCTCTGGTTAATGATACCCTAACAGCAATCACGCATTAACTCCAAAGCAAACTTAAATATGAACTGATAACAATAAATCTCATAGACTAAAATAAACTGGAGACATTTATGTACCTCTAATCACAGACAGCTATAAACTATAATATCCAGCCATGCAGTTTCTAGTTTTAAAAGCACCGCATTTGTTTTTGTTTAACAACTAAACTTTGGTAAAAATCCACTAAACGAAAAACTCCTTATCATACTAATTATAAAACTTTCAACGTACCAATTGTATCTTATTCCCTCTTTCTCCTTCTGAATCTACACACTTACAACAGCCGCTCCCCCGATGTAAAGTAAAAGTGAAAGTGAAACTGCTTGAGCGCAAGCCATGCGGTCTAAGAACAAAAGACCCCAGACTGACTAGTGCTGGCTACCCCTCTGTTTTTCAACTGTTCAATCTGAAAATAGCAGAACTTAAGTTAGATTTTAATCAAATCATCAACTCATGTCCTGTCTCCCTAACATATATTAAAGAACATTGTGCAAAAAGTATTCTAAACCTGATATAACACACAAGCTATATACACTGTACAACAAATAAAATAAAAACATTGCTACTTACAGATTTTTCCTTTTTTTTTTTTTTTTCTTGTTACATACTCACAAAATGGATCCAACTTCATTCCACATCTGCTCTGAACTCATAATTCTCCGGGATAAGCCTCCAGTGTACCTGGGTAACTCAATCTTTGAACGGCAAGCCATATTTTACCCTTCAAGAACCTAGTATTACCTTCGTCCGCCAAAAGCAATACTACAGCTTATTAATAATTAATAATTAATAATAACAACAGTTATTAGAGTCCCATCTGGGGTGCCAAAATGTCTAATTTTGGGACTCATAGCTTAGGGCACAAGAACACTGCAATTCAGCAAGAGGTTTTAAAATTTAGTTTATTTTGGCTTTTTTCAAAAGACATGCAAAGACAAGTGTTCTTGTGAGATGCAATCTGCCCTCTATCTGTAATAAGTAGCATCTCAATGAATTTCTGCCCTGCTCTGACTTATATAATTAAAATCCAACATTCTCGAAGCTTCCAGAAAAGTGTAACCGCCCACAAACACATGATACTGTTTGTCATGACATTCTATCCTGTATAGGAAATGCTTGTGAGGACCTCCCTCAACTAAGAATTCTTCTAACCCTGTTCCTCCTCCCAATGTAAACAAGTTCCTGTATCATACTGGCTTTGATGCAAGTATTCTCTTCTTGTCTTCTGTTGTTCTTCTTTGTTTATTGTAAACACCTCCCAGTCTGGGTCTTGAATAGAGCTTGGCACCAGGATTCATTCAAATTGGTTTCAGGTCATTGAAACCAATATCTGCAAGATAAAGGCTTGCATCCTGTTTTCCTGCAGAACGAGTATCCCTGCATTGTGAAGTAAATGTGGCCATTAAAATAGGCCTCTCTCCTTTTGTTGCCAGCAAATCTGTCTCAGAGATTCTCTGCAAGTCATTGATGCCTTCCTGGCCTGTAATTATAAGCTTTGCAGGATTTACCAGTTTCCCAACTCTTCTGCATCCTTTGAATCTGTGATAGTCAGAAAGTCTCTCAAAGTTCATTCACCTCTGACAGGCTAGTACAGCAGAGGAGTCTGGGTATTCTTGGTTATCTTACTCAGACATATTCTTCACCTCCCAACCCACCCACCCCAGCACCCATAAGGCAAAGGCAGAGCAAACCTAGGTAATTTTGAATTGTCTTTTAACCATAGTTATTAAGCACAATACATCAAGCTCTATGTAGTAAAGACATATGGCATCCAGATATCCAGGGCTCTCTTCTTGGCTAACAGAGAGGAAGAATGAATACTCGAAAATTGTTACATGATTAAAAGATTATGAATACTATTGCGCCATTGTGTGAACGAAGTAGTTTCCGATTATCTCCAACTTGAAGGATAGAGGTTGCAGCAAGCAAGAAGACTTTATTAATCCACAGTTTTTGTTTCACGTTACCAGAAAAAGAAGCAGGAAATATTCCAGACAGAGCAAATTGTAGTTGAAACGGAATTTGGAGCTCCAATAATATGCTTGAATAAGAGAAGACTTGTTTCCAAAAGAGATTAATAAGGACACATTTCCTAGCATGTAGACAGATGGACTCAGGACCCCTGGGTTTATAGTCCCGGGCCAGCAGATGGAGATGGAGCAAGCTGACAGTCACAGTATACATAACCCTGCAGTGACTCCAGCCTACCAGTATTCTCCGTCTCCAGCAGATGGTGTACGTGCATCTGCCTATGAGGATTGCTTTGAGCTTTTTGAAAGGAGAAATTTTAAATTCAGGAAAAGAATGCCTCGCTCTCCTGCGGTGATATCTAAAGTTCCCTCCCCCAGTTGAGAATTCATGAGGCGAATTCCATGGTCCGTCAGAGATGTGCCTTGGTCCGGTAGCTGGGTTTCCCAGCATGGACTTAGCTGCTAGCTCAGCTGAAAGGCAATGGGTGCAGGAGGCTGAGCACGGCGGTGATGGCAGATGCCCTCTCCCCCCCACAGATGGAGACTGTCTCTGTACTCAGCCGGTAAGCGCTGAGCTCAGGTAAGGTTTTAAAAAAAAAAAAAAGGAGAAAATTGTACCTGAATCAGAGACAGACGGTTTTCAGGACTTCCTCTGGTCTACATTCTCGGCACGCCATGCCGGCATTTGTCCCGCTTTTATTGGGGTTGGGAATTTGGGCAGCCTGGCGGGTTGAGCGGCCCCCGGTGGGCTAGGCCCCACATTTAGGCTTTTTTCTTGCATGCTTAATGGTAGGCCACGGCGGCCGTTTTTGCGTGCTCTTGTATGTGTTCTGCTGCCCTCTATAGGCTGTCGGTGTGTGCAGTGTGTTGGCTGTGTGCACATGTGCGTGCTTTTTATGCGCACAAACTTTTTTATGCGCTTAACTTGGTGCACAGGTGGTGCGTGCGCCTTACCGTGCTTTTTTTTAGACGCTTAGGGGTAGATTTTATAATTTAGCACGAACGCGTACTTTTGTTCGCGCACCAGTCGCGAACAAGAGTATGTGGGATTTCAATAGATACGCGCGTAGCCACGCGTATCCATTAAAATCCAAGATCGGGGCAGCCTGCATGCGCTGAGCCGCGCAGCCTGCCTCCGTTCCCTCCGAGGCTGCTCCGAAATCGGAGCAGCCTCGGAGGGAACTTTCTTTTGCCCTCCCCTCACCTTCCCCTACCTAACCCACTCCCCGGCCCTATCTAAAAACCCCCCCACCTTTATTGCCGGATTTACGCCTGCCGGAGGCAGACGTAAATCTGCGCATCACCCAACCCGGGGGCTGTTCCGGAGGGCGCGGCCACGCCCCCGGAATGCCTCCAGGCTGAAACCACGCCCATGGCGCTGCCCCCGAAACGTCGCGTCACCCGCGCCATGCCCCCAAAACGCCGCGTCACGACCGCCACGCCCCCTGGCATGCCTCTCCATGCAAGCCCCCGGACTTACACGCGTCCCGGGGCTTGCGCTCGCCGCCGAGCCTATGCAAAATAGGCTCGGCGCACGCAGGGGGGGTTTGGGGTAGGTTTTCAGGGGGTACGCACGTATCCATTTGAAAATCTACCCCTTATTTTTTTGGGCACATTTCATTTTTGAGCAGAAGCCATTCTGACGCACATTTACCGCAGCGATCGCACCAGTAAGCAAGAAGCCTAAGTGTCTTCCTGTTTGTGTTGGTTGTCATATTAGGGCTTCTCAGCCTGACCTGGCTTCTAACCTGTGTCAGCACTGCTCAAACACTCAGGGATTTTGCTAAGCCTGGCTCTTCCCATTCTGATGATGAGTTGGTCATGGCCTTGACTGGGGGGACACCAGAACTTGGTTCCCCCTCAACTGGCTCCTCCGCTGGTGAGGTCATTTCTGTGGGACCAAATCCAGTTCCTTCTGGGCTTGGTCTGGTCCCGGCTGCTTTTTCTTGAGTGGAATGTTTTCAAGGCTTGCAAACCTTTCTTCAAGCTTCCCTCTATTTCTGTTCGGTCGAACCCTCAGACAGTGGCTCCTCCCTTCCAGCCCTATGCTTAAGCGCCGGGGCTTGCCTCAGTTCCGTGCGGGTGTTCTCGACAGGAATCTGGATGGCACTGATGATGAGGTCGATCTGGAAGATGGGAAAATTCCTCCAGCGCTGGAATCGTATTGAACCATGTTGCTTGTCTGTAATCAGAATGAATTCACAAGCCTGACCAAGTAGAAATGCAAAAGACCTTATATGCTGCATATTCTTGTTCCATCTCTGTTTTCATGGTCTACCTTTATGAGCATTCTATACAAATACTTAATTTGATTGCTTTAAATTTTTGATATTACATTTTATATATTTAGTATTAGAATAATTCACAAATATCACATGATGTGATAATTATGGTAACATGCATACAGGGATATATATAAGGCATTGCATTTGCTTATTTTAGTTGGATGAGCTAAAAGGAACAAGAGAGCGAACAGCTGTTTCATTTTAGAATCCCTGAGCTTGAAAGTCTTCCAGGTTTCCAAGAACACTGTTCTATGACATAATTTTATTTGTTTATTTATTTAGAATTTTTTTATATACCGACAACCATTTGCACATCGTATCGGTTTACAAATAACTTGAAACTATTTAGGCGTGAGCCTTTACATAGAACAAGAAACTTTATGATAAATCAGAAAGGAAACTATATGAATTAGGTAAATTATGTACAGATTAACTAGGTACAAGGTTTTAACAATGTATGAACAGTACAAAGGTTTAAATTGTTAGAGTTTAGGGGAAGGAGAGAACATAATATAAAATATACCCCCATACGGCCACCATGCACAGAAGGGTGCAGCGGTCTCCAGATGTCTAATAGGGCCAAAAGTTGAAATCAAGTATGGCAAACCATGGTTCTGGTCACCACGGGAAGCAGGTTGAGCAGGTTGTTTGTCAAGTTCACTATCATAGACAACATTAAAGTTCCCATCTAATAAAATTGGCAAGTAAGAATGAGTTACAAGAAGAATTTGTAATATCTTAGTGACAAAAAGCATTTGAGTAGATGTTGGGAGCATATATACTACTTATGACAAGTTGCTTACCAAAACTTTGCCTTTCCACCACCAGGAATATATATTTTCTTTCTGGGTCCACAATAGAGACTTGCACAGTGACAGATAGGGATTTATGAAATAATATGTCAACCCCTGCCTTCTGCTGAGTGGAAGAAGCAAAATAAACTTCTCCAACTCATTGCTTGTGTAATTTAAGATGTTCCAACTCAGATAACCATGTCTCCTGAAGCATGGCAATATCAGATTGAAATCTTCGCATAGCCTGGAGCATCTTATATCATTTGGTCACTGAGCCTATTCCACATACATTCCAAGAGCGGAAGCCATCATTCCAAGGAAAAGGATTGAAAATATGACTAAATATGAATTAGCATTGCCTTTCCAATGCATCCCCCAGCTTAGACTCGCCCACATCACCATAGATACCATGCCAACAAATATAAGATACTACAGGGAAAAAGCCTTCAAGTCCTTAGTTGAGAGGTTCCCAGGCCAAATGATAACTGTAAAAAGATTGTCATTAAATCCCTTTAGTAAACTCTGGCCATAAACCTTCCCAACTGTATACATCCTACAAGCCCCAAATATACCATATAGTGGGTAGGAGAAAGGAAAAGAATCTCCTAAAAACCCATCTACCAGAGGTAAGAAAACACACCCCAGGCAAAGAGTGAATCCCTTTCATTCATGCTATAAGGGCCCAACCCTCTCGGCATATTTGTGTGGATCATAATTAGCCAGTGAAGTTAAACAGAAAACAGACGATGTGCATTATGAACAAACACAAATAGCTTTCATGGCATCGTCAAAATTAATTACAAAGACTACAGCGACAACAGCATATTAGCAATGAAATACAATAAAAGAGGGAAAGAAAAAAAAAGTTTGTAGCAGCTTAGCCCCGGTTCCTCTCCTGAATAAATGCTGTAGCTTCCTCAGCTGTATTAAAGAAAACATTTTCCCCTTTATAGAAAAATGTTAACTTGGCTGGAAACAACAGTGTGGATCTGATGCATAGTTTGTCAATTCGGCTCAAATCAGAACAAAGACTCTTCTTTTCGCGCCAATGGCCACAAAAATAATCTTGGAAAAAAAGTACCTTAACTCTTTCAAAATGAAAATTTTGTCGACTGTAGGCTCTCAAAATATACACCTTATGCACAAAGTTTAAGACCTTAAAGATGACTACTCGAGGTTTAACAGCTAAAACTGTGTCTGCAACCACTGGGCCCTCTCAATACAAAGTATGCCATGTTTGACATCCCTATTACAGACCTGCTTAGGGATGGCCAACGCAACAGAAGGTTCAGCTAGTCTGTCCTTTGGAATATGTTTGAAGTGTGGATCCCAACTTTCCCCGCCTAGGGTCTCTTTTGTTTTGGTTCAGGCTGTCTCCCCCTTCGTTACCAACAGCACCAGTGTTGTTGTGCCCGTTGGCACCTGGTTGGGTGTCTGTAGGTCCCCCTTTGTGTTGGAGAGCAGCCTGTAACTAGGGATTCACCCATGTGTGAGGACTATTATCCTGCTTGTCCTCGGAGAAAATAAAGTTGCTTACCTGTAACAGGAATTCTCCGTGGTATAGGGCATGCTGGGTATGCTTGGTGAGCCAAGTCAAAGCTCTAGAAACTTTGTCATAAGTTTTCCGCATCGGGGCTCATCTGATGATGATGTCAGCCATGTGTGAGAATTAACATCCTGCTGTCCTCGGGGAACACATGTTACAGGTAAGCAACTCTGCTTTCTCCAGAAAACCCAAACAAAGGCTGCCTAACATAACAGTTCAGTCAATTTTCTTGTTAGACTTGAGAAACTCTAAGAAGCTGTGAACTTGGGACACCTGCTCTTCCTCTTCCTGCAGCCAAACCCACAGCTCCAGTGCAAAACCCCCTCTGTTTCTGCTTTCCCAGCAAGAGGACCTCCTGTTTGTTTTCCCTCCTAAAGGCAAACACTGTAGCTGTGACAACCTTGCTTTCAATTAGATGGTATAGATAAAGCTGTATATTGGTTTCTTAGTTTGTTTCATTTTGCTCTGGGTGGTGAACACCATCCCCAAATAGTGCCACATATTTTCAAAGTTGTATTAACCCCTGAAACATTTCTCTATCTCTTGGGATGATAAATAAAAACTTTTCAGTGCATCCAACCTTTAATTGGCTCCAGTTCTTTCATTTAAAAAAACCCAAAAAACAGTAATTTTGCCCAAGGCAGTCAACTCCTCAAGGGCTTCAATCATCACTTTTTTTACTCAGCTCTATTTTTTTGCCCGCAAGTAATTTTATATTTTTTAATAACTGTGTTACAATAAGATGGAGGGTATTGTAAAGACCACGGGTACCTTACACCTGCTGTAGCAAGAAACAAAGCTCTCATTAGTTCATTAGTTTTCTCCTGAGCACTAGCACATGTGTTTCCTTGTCAAAATAATTTCCAGTTGTGTTCCAAGTTGTCAGTGAATTCCAGGTTTGTGGTTGGTTTTATTTGTTTCATTTTCATGCTGTTTTCTTTATGTAGCAGATCCCCTATTTCGGTGCTTTATCCTAGACTGGGGGTGCCACAGATCCAGGTTCACGTTTGGACAGGGAGGAAGACTGTCTGTCTGCCTAGTGGTTAGAGCAATGGGCTATGAACCAGGAGACCAGGGTTCAAGTCCAGCTGTCACTCCTTGTGACCTTGGGTATTTCCCTATCCCTCTGGGGATAGGGAAATACCTACAGTACCTGAATGTAAACCGGTGTGATATCTCAATTGAGATGAATGTCGGTATATAAAAAAATAATAAATAAAAAAATAAAAATAAAATCTCAGTGACCACTTCACACTCTAGATTTAATATTTCCAGAAGGTGCCAGATAGCGAAAAATAACAGCAGGGAAGTCAAAATTAGCAAACAGGGAGAAACCAGGAATCACAAAAGTCTCCATCCATCCCCTATTAAGTCCACAAGGGAAACATTCAAAGAAAATTCTGAAGTCCATAGTTGGTGCTCATATAAACATAAGAACATAAGAAGAACATAAGAAATTGCCATGCTGGGTCAGACCAAGGGTCCATCAAGCCCAGCATCCTGTTTCCAACAGTGGCCAATCCAGGCCACAAGAACCTGGTAAGTACCCAAACACTAAGAAGATCCCATGCCACTGATGCAATTAATTCTATAACATATACCAATACAAGGGATGCTTGTGTCCTGGTATTACTTATGTACGGTGGCTATTGTTCAAGGACAGCCAATTTTATGGGTGTCCTTCTTTTTAGCCCCGTCTATTAATCTTTATTATCCAAAATTCAATGTAGATTTTCTATTTTGTCTTTTACTTTTTTATCTAAAAAGATCCCCTTATCTCCCCGTTTTATGAGGCGACTCGCTACTTGTTTGTCAATACTTATCAGGACATCCGTCTCAATTGGCTGTCCTTGAACAATAGCCACCGTACATAAGTAATACCAGGACACAAGCATCCCTTGTATTGGTATATGTTATAGAATTATTATTGAAGGGAAGAGGTTGGTTGATGAACTGATGCAATTAATAGCAGTGGCTATTCCCTAAGCAAATTTGATTAATAGCCATTAGTGGACTTCTCCAAGAACTTCTCCAAACCTTTTTTGAACCCAGCTACACTAACTGCACTAACCACATCCTCTGGCAACAAATTCCAGCGCTTTATTGTGCGTTGAGTGAAAAAGAATTTTCTCCAATTTCCCCTAGCCCTTCTATTATTCAAAAGTGTAAATAACTGATTCACATCTACTCATTCAAGACCTTTCATGATCTTAAAGACCTCTATCATATCCCCCCTCAGCCGTCTCTTCTCCAAGCTGATCAGCCCTAACCTCTTCAGCCTTTCCTCATAGAGGAGCTGTTCCATCCCCTTTATCATTTTGGTTGCCCTTCTCTGTACCTTCTCCATCGCAACTACCGTATTTTCCGGCGTATAAGACGACTGGGCATATAAGACGACCCCCAACTTTTCCAGTTAAAATATAGAGTTTGGGATATACTCGCCGTATAAGACTACCCCTCTTGGCTGGTTGTTGTATACAAATCCTGCTTGGATTGGTCAGCTCTCCCTGCCTGCCCAGCCCTCCCTGTCTCCAAGACTATCAGAGCAGTAACGCATCCCTCTGGCCCACCCTTGTAACCTATTACCGGTACCTCCTTCTCTGCCTTCAGATCTCGCTCCTGAGGACTGCAGTGAAGTGGCGCAGACGTGCATGTGTGAGATCTGAGAGGCAGGAAGGCGCCCGCAGCCGCAAATCGCAGTGAACTTTGCCGCTGGAGCTCCAGCTGCTGCCGCCGCTGTGACTTCGCTTTATAGTCCCCGCCCGGGCCTCCGCAGATAACCCGGGGAAAAGGCGATGGCGGGAGGGAGAAAGCGCGCACGCTCCGAGGAAAAGGCGATGGCCGGAGTTCGCAGCCCAGACCGGAGGCCCTCATCGCCTCTACCACTGCCGCTGCTGCGTCCGCCGCAGCTCTACCCAGGCATGTATTACTGACAGAGCGCAACCCCAACTACTCTCCAGCGCCCCGCCTGCCACCGCCAATCCCAGGGCCGCCTGCCTGGGCCCAACCGCGCTTCCCACTAATCGGAGAGAGGGAGAACTGGAAAATACACTCTGACGTGCCTAGAGGGAAGGCGGATGGGGAGCGCAAGGGAAGGGCTGGAATGGAGTCAAAAGGAAGGAAAAATGGGAGGGTGGGGAGTGGAATATCAGGTGAGTGTCTGGGCCATGGGGGGAGGGGTGGGGGCAGGACGTGCCTCCTCCTCCCCGAAACGTTCTCTACCTGCTGCTACAAAACCTTTTGTAGAAATGAATAAGGGGAGGGCGGGGGGGGGGGGGGCATTTCTATATATACTGAAAGAACTTTGTGATGGAAGGTAGGGAAAGGGATTATCTAATTTATTTTATTGCCAAAAGATACGACCTGTCATTCTGAAAAAGGAATCTAATAAGGCGAATCCAGCGGGACCAGACGTGCGAGGCCTGCGCAGTCGGCGCCGAGACCCACCGGGGTAAGGCCCTTAATCGCACCCTCACCCCAGCAGACCTCCGTGCCGACCACGAGGCGCCGATCCCAGCCCACCGGCTCCTCCTCCAGCCCTCCTACGGGCCCGCAGCCAATAAAAAGACCCGCAGCGCCACCAATCACGGCAGGGCCAGGAGCCCTTTAAACTTACCCGCGGCAAAGAAAAAATCCTCTTCTTCGGCGAATCCAGCGGGACCGGATGTGCGAGGCCTGCGCAGTCGGCGCCGAGACCCACTGGGGTAAGGCCCTTAATCGCACCCTCACCCCGGCAGACCTCCGTGCCGACCACGAGGCGCCGATCCCAGCCCACCGGCTCCTCCTCCAGCCCTCCTACGGGCCCACAGCCAATAAAAAGACCCGCAGCGCCGCCAATCACGGCAGGGCCAGGAACCCTTTAAATCATCCACAGCTCCCAGGCGTCGCACGACGAAGGAGCACGAAAAAGGGGCTTGCCCCTTTGAGCGCCCCTTCGAGCAGCCCAGAAGAGCAGCCCAGAAGCCAGGTCCCCATCCCTTCTGGTTGTCCAGATAAGCCCTATACAGCAGCGACAGTTTCTGAAGGCCTTTGCTCGCACCCTGCCCCTACAGCTCCCAGCGCCGACCTTGAGGCACAGAGCCGCGAATTGAGGCGCACCCCCTCAGCCTTCATCCGGGCCGCGTAGCAGCTTTCCCGAGCAGTCCCCAGCCGCCAATATCAGCAGAGCCAGGAGCCTTTTAAATCGACCGCGGCGACGGGAAATCAACTCTAACCTGCTCCAGCCACTCAGTCAGTGCGAGGCCTGCGCAGCCGGCACCAAGACCCACCAGGGGAAGGCCTTGATCGCACCCTCCCAGACGTACCTACAGTCCCAGAGCGGAGTCTACCACCCTTGCCCGGATACCTCTAGCCTAGAGGGTACCCCTACCAGCTGTCTTCACACCCGCTCATCCTCTCCACCATGCATCCACTTTCCATCCCCATCATCTACAACAAAAGGTGGAAAGCCCCTAAGCTCCCTACACCCCACCTTAACCGCCAACAGAGAATCAGGCCCATCATGCTGACACCCATAACCCAATGCCTTGGCCTGGCTCTTCTTTCACTTACACTGTTTAACGCGCAATCCTTATCCAAGAAAACCACCATACTCAATGACCTCTTATCCGACTCAAAACCTGATATTTGCGCTGTAACAGAAACCTGGTTACAACCTACCGACATTGCCCTTATTAACCAGCTTCCTATCCAGAACTACGATATTCTATCCATACCCAGACATAAAAAAAGAGGAGGAGGCCTTCTCCTAGCAACCAAGAAACCATTAGGCCTGACTTTACAGACATCCAGTTCCATAGCAAACATAGAATTTGCGCTATTCAACTCTAAACATCTGAACATTGCACTAATCTACGCTCCCCCCGGCATTCTTGAATCAAACCCTTCCCCTATCATAGAGCTAACAGCAAAACACTTGAACTCCGGAAAACCAGCCATCTTGTTGGGAGATTTCAACCTCCATGTGGATGCCCAACCTCAATCATCTAACTGTAAAACCCTTCTCTCCTCCCTCAACCATATGGGCTTCAGACAAATAGTAAAAGATCCCACCCACAAAGCAGGTCACACCTTAGACCTCATCTTTATAAACGAAGGTCTCTCATCTCACTCCACTCCTACCTGTTCCACAGTACCTTGGTCTGATCACAGCATCATCACATCTATTTTAGAAACATCTGAACCTCCCCCCCACACAACTCAAACTATCTCCATTTCGGTTAGAAAACAGTGCTCAGGAGATCACCTAAGCAAACATCTGACTAAAGAACTAAAGAATCTTGACCTCACAGACACCAACTCAGCTACATCTTCTTGGTTCAACATCACTAACAAGGTCGCCGATCAAGTATGTCCTATGAAAACAAAGACCATCAACCCAGACAAAGACAATAGGAAGCCATGGTTCACTACAGAGCTAAAGTCACGCAAACACGAGCTTAGAAGCAAAGAAAACCAATGGCGAAAAAACCCAACTAAAACATCCCTTCTCAACTACAAATCATGTCTTAACACATACAGAACCGAAATCAACAAAACCAAGAAAGAATTCTTTTCCAAAAAAATACACCACTTCTCATTTGATTCTAGAGCACTCTTCGCCTATGTTTCAGCCCTCACTAAACCACCTGGACCGTGCATCCCAGATAGAAACATAGAAACATAGAAATGACGGCAGAAGAAGACCGAATGGCCCATCCAGTCTGCCCAGCAAGCCTCACACATTTTTTCTCTCATTCTTATCTGTTACTCTTAGCTCCTTGTTCTATTCCCCTTCCACCCCCACCATTAATGTAGAGAGCAGTGATGGAGCTGCATGCAAGTGAAATATCTAGCTTGATTAGTTAGGGGTAGTAGGGGCAGTAACCGCTGCGATAAGCAAGCTACACCCATGCTTATTTGTTTTACCTAGACTATGTTGTACAGCCCTTGTTGGTTTTTTTTTTTTCTTCTCCCCTGCCGTTGAAGCAGAGAGCCATGCTGGATATGCATTGAAAGTGAAGTATCAGGCACATTTGGTTTGGGGTAGTAACCGCCGTAACAAGCCAGCTACTCCTCGCTTTGTGATTGCGAATCCTTTTTTTCTTCACCCCTGTCGTTGAAGCTATGCAGGATATGCGTGAAGCATCAGTTTTTTGTTTTTGTTTTTTTTTTCCCCCTGCCTTTGTTTGTTTATTTTATTTTATTTTTTTTTTTTTCCCCCTGCCGTTGAAGCAGAGAGCTATGCTGGAAATGCGTGATGTATCAGTCTTTCTCCCATGCCGATGCAGCAGAGAACCATGCTGGATATGCATGGAAAGTGAAGTATCAGGCACATTTGGTTTGGGGTAGTAACCGCCGTAACAAGCCAGCTACTCCCCGCGTTTTGAGTGCGAACCCTTTTTCTTCTCCCTTGCCGTTGTAGCAGAGAGCTCTGCTGGATGTGTGAAGTATCAGTTATTCTTCTCCCCTGTCATTGAAGCAGAGAGCTATGCTGTATATGCATTCAAAGTGAAGTATCAGGCATATTTGGTTTGGGGTAGTAACCGCCGTAACAAGCCAGCTACTCCCCTCTTTGTGAGTGCAAATCCTTTTTTCCATTACCTCTTGCTGTTGAAGCTTAGAGCGATGTAGGAGTCACAGTAAGCATGTCACAGTAAGTCACAGTAAGTCACAGTAAGCAAGCTCTTACAAAAGCAGATGAGCTGGCCAACTACTTTGACAACAAAATTACCACTCTCGTTGCCCCTCTCAAAGGGACACCCCCGCACACTAATGTCACCAGCTTCCATAGCTCTCAAGCATCTACAGCATCCGCTCTTCAACCCAACACTCACACACCAGAGCTCACATCCCTCGAACCCACGTCCACCATGGAAATAGCAAACATTCTTAAGAAGATAAAACCATCTTCTCACCCCTTGGACCATATCCCATCAAACCTCCTGAGCTCCATCCCTGACATCGTAGCCAAGCCACTCACAGATATCATTAACTGCTCTCTCGCCCAAGGCCAAGTTCCCAATCAACTCAAGTCTGCAAGGCTCAAACCTCTCCTCAAAAAACCCAACCTTCCCACAACAGATCCTGCTAACTACAGACCTATAGCAAACCTTCCTATGTTAGCCAAAATTATGGAGAAAGTGGTCAACCGACAACTTTCGGAATTCCTCGATGACAACAATATCCTCACCAATAACCAATTTGGATTCCGGAAGAATAAGAACACCGAATCACTATTAACTACTCTAGCTGACACCATCATCTTCAATCTTGAAAAAGGCCATCCTTGCCTTCTCGCACTCCTGGATCTCTCAGCGGCGTTCGACACCATGAATCACACTAGCTTACTACAACGACTCACAGATATCGGCATCACAGGAGCAGCATTCAACTGGTTTAAATCCTTCCTAGAGAACAGAACATACAGAGTCAAAATAAATAACAAGGAATCTCATCCCATCCAAGCCAATATGGGAGTACCACAGGGATCCTCACTCTCCCCCACCCTCTTCAACATTTATCTTCTCCCACTCTGTCACTTACTCTCCAACCTCAAGCTTACCCATTTCCTTTACGCGGATGACATTCAAATTATCATCCCCATAACAGACACCTTACACAAGACCATGGCCTTCTGGAATAAATGCCTCTCATCCATCAACGAGCTGTTAAGCAGCCTCAACCTGGTTCTGAACACCAACAAAACAGAAATCCTGATAATAGCACCGGAAAAACATACCTCACAGACCTCAAGCAACTCTCCAGACACCTCAGGATACACCACCTCACCACAAGTCAGAGATCTGGGTGTGATATTAGACGAATGATTACTCAGCCCGCAAAATCCTCACTGAGAAAACGCGCGCTATCAACCGCGGGCCCGTCCCTCTGGAACTCCCTACCACCAGACCTCCGCCTGGAGCCGTGCCACACCACTTTTAAGGCGAAATTAAAAACTTGGCTCTTCCTGCAAGCATTCCCAGAGAGCTAAGAACTAACTGATATAACAACCCATAATTACCCTGATCCATTGGTTCTAATGTATTTTTTTTCTCTGCACTACTTAGCTAAGACTAAATTGCCTTACTTATATGTTTAAAGTTTGAAACTAGTTAGTTGGTTTGCTTATTCTTCTCATATCAAGTTCTGATTTGTTCCAATGAAAAAATTTGTTCCATGTAAACTGCCACACGGCAGTAGTTATTACCGTTTAACTGTGAACCGGAGTGATATGTATTGTATACAGGAACTCCCGGTATATAAATTCCATAAATAAATAAATAAATAAATAATAACTTTGCCAGTAATAGGATACAAGAGCGGGCCAGAGGGATGCGCTACTGCTCTGATAGTCTTGGAGACAGGGAGGGCTTATAAATTAATTATACGCCCTATAAGATGACACCCGGCATATAAGACGACCCCCGACTTTTGAGAAGATTTTCAGGGGGTTAAAAACTCATCTTATACGCCGGAAAATACGGTATATCTTTTTTGAAATGCGGCAACCAGAATTGTACACAGTATTCCAGGTGCGGTCTCACCATGGAGCGATACAGAGGCATTATGACATTTTCCGTTCTATTAACCATTCCCTTCCTAATAATTCCTAACATTTTGTTTGCTTTTTTGACTGCTGCAGCACACTGAGCCGATGATTTTAAAGTATTATCCACTATGATTCCTAGATCTTTTTTCCTGGGTGGTAGCTCCTAGTATGGAACCTAACATTGTGTAATTATAGCAAGGGTTATTTTTCCCTATATGCAACACCTTGCACTTGTCCACATTAAATTTCATCTGCCATTTGGATGCTCAATCTTCCAGTCTTGCAAGGTCTCCTGTAATGTATCACAATCCGCTTGTGATTTAACTACTCTGAATAATTTTGTATCATCCGCAAATTTGATAACCTCACTCATCGTATTCCTTTACAGATCATTTATATATATATTGAAAAGCACCGGTCCAAGTACAGATCCCTGAGGCACTCCACTGTTTACCCTTTTCTACTGAGAAAATTGACCATTTAATCCTAATCTCTGTTTCCTGTCTTTTAACCAATTTGTAATCCACGAAAGGACATCGCCTCCTATCCCATGACTTTTTAGTTTTCTTAGAAAAGAATAGTCTTTATTGTAACTCCAAGTCAGGATTACAAAAATAAGCATACATAATAATTTTTAAAAATCCTCTTCTGTTCACGTCCCCCCCCAGCCAGCAGCAGGAGTTGCGTTTAACTGAACGTCATCTGCTGCCAAGGTGCCATTCTTCCAGCTTTTATTGTGAAATCGGCCCCACAACAGTAGGAGATGACATTTGGGTAAACTCAACTCCTGCTGCTGCCCACCCCACGACACAGTTGAAGAGAGAGAGGGGAGCCGGCGGCCGCCAGTGGACCTCATTCTGATGGCGGCTGAAGAATAAGAGGGGATCGTCAGGCTGCCACAGAGAGCATCCCATGACAGCCTACAAGAGAGGGAAGATGCAGTGGCCACCAGCGGACCTCATGCCACTGGCAGCTGAAGAATAAGAGAGGATCGTCAGGCCACCGCGGCAGCCTAAAAGAGAAGGGAGGGCACAGTGGCCACCAGAGGACCTCATCCCACTGGTGGCTGAAGAGAGAGGGATGATCCAGCAGTTGCCAATGGACCCTATCCCGCTGGCAGCTGAAAAAGTGGTCCAGGCCCTGTGTGTGGGTGAGAGGCTGTGTATGTGTGTGTGTGTGGGGGGGGGAATGAGAGGCTGTGTGCATATGGGTGTGACTGGATGGGTGGGTGAGTGAGTGAGAGGCGGTGAAGTGGGTGTGTGGTGAGAGCAAGTGGGTGGGTGACTACCTATGTGAATTTGTGACGAGGGTTGAGTGAGAGGCGATGAGTAGGTATGTTGGTGAGAGCCTGTGTGTGTAAGACTGCCTGTGGGTGTGGGTGGATGAGAGCCTGTGTGTGTAAGACTGCCTGTGGGTGTGGGTGGATGAGAGCTTATGTGTGTGTAGAAGATCCTATGTATGAGTGGGTGCGTGTGTGTGAAGGGTTAAGAGAGACGATAAAATGTGTGTAGTCCTCCTCTCTCCAATCCTCAACAATCTCAGTGGCTGCAAACATCCCAGGCATGGAGAGCAGGAGATTTTTAATCCTTTCATTATTGGATATTGTCTGCTGTTTTGAAATATTATGTTACTATTTTGAGAAAGTTTATAAACATTTTTATGAGGTTTTAATGTTTAAATGATCTATTCATCAATTGTTTTGAAATATTTATTCTTTTATTAGTATGGTTTTACTTTTACGATTGATGTTTTATATTTCTTTATTTTTTTGTTTGTTGGTCTCTTATTCTGTCTTTGATAAAGGTCTGTCTGTGTTAGTTAGTTAGGGATTCTGCTAGTGTATAGCTCTGTGTAAGGGTCCATGCTCTGTGTAAGCAGTCCGTGTTCTGTTTTCAATAGGAGGTGCATTGGTATTCTAGGGCCTGATGTAATATTTGCAGTGCTGCACTTTCCTGGGTAGGGTTGTCGCTGTTTGAGTCTTGGGAGTCAGTGTTGTTTTGATTTGTCTCTTGGGGGTAAACTGTATTCTTGGCAGGCTGTGATTTGTATTTATTGGATCTATATAAGTATTATACAGAAATATTGTATGTAAGCTATTGAAACGTTATAGGACCCGCCTTTAAATATTGAATATTTCTGATCTGACTTATGAAGAAGGAATCTATTCATTTTAAAAGCTTTTGTACAATATTTTTAAGTACATGCATTTTTTATTTTATGGGTATTTTAGACATCCTGGCTTGTTCTGTTTTCCAATAGGAGATGCATTGGCGTTTAGACCCTGATGTAATATTTGCAGTTTTGCCTTTTCATAGGTAGGGTTGTTACTGTTTGAGTGTCTGCAATTAGTGCTGTTTTTGGTATGGGAGATTTACTATATTGTAATTGTGTGTGTATTCATGGCTTTCTGAGGGCCAAGCCCACTCCCATTACATGCTACACTTTGCCTAATGCCAAATAGGTTCCATGTGTCTATTGTGTCTTGGAGAGAGGGCATTGACGAGTGAGACTGCTGGAGAATGGGGGGGGGGGGGGGGTGACTGAGGGAGCGAGATTGAATCCTATTATAAATGTCACCACTCGCTGCTGCTCCTCCGTCTTCTATTGTCTGCAGATTTTAATTCAGCAGCCTATAGGAGGTCCTGCTTCTTTCTTCTGACTTTTGAATGTAGTCATTTCTAAACTGCTTTTCCAACAGAATTATAGCTCAGACTGGTCAACAATTAAAAGCCAATACACACCATCAGGTACCCAAACCAATTGCCTAAAATAAGAGTCCACCTAAAAAATATTAGATATAAATGTTACAAAATAATTGTCAACAAATCTTCTCAGACATGGCCTGCTGTCTTAACTTAAAGCTGCTTCTTTGTTTTGTTCTTATGTCTTGACCAAACTGTAAGCTTTGAGGAGTAAGGACTGTCCATTATGTGTCTCAGTGGAGCAAGTAGGCACTCCATGCTCCCTTGCATGCTTTCCTGATGGGGGGAGGGGAAGAAACAGTCTGAAGCCCTTAAGGGTAGATCAGGGTTGTTCAGAGTAGTTAAATTACAAGCAGATTGTGATAAATTGCAGGAAGACCTTGTGAGACTGGAAAATTGGGCATCAAAATGGCAGATGAAATTTAATGTGGATAAGTGCAAGGTGATGCATATAGGGAAAAATAACCCATGCTATAGGTGCTATTAGGTGCATCAACCCAAGAAAGAGATCTAGGCGTCATAGTGGATAACACATTGAAATCGTCGGTTCAGTGTGCTGCAGCAGTCAAAAAAGCAAACAGAATGTTGGGAATTATTAGAAAGGGAATGGTGAATAAAACAGAAAATGTCATAATGCCTCTGTATCGCTCCATGGTGAGACCGCACCTTGAATACTGTGTACAATTCTGGTCGCCGAATCTCAAAAAAGATATAATTGCGATGGAGAAGGTACAGAGAAGGGCTACCAAAATGATAAGGGGAATGGAACAGCTCCCCAATGAGGAAAGACTAAAGAGGTTAGGACTTTTCAGCTTGGAGAAGAGACGGCTGAGGGGGGATATGATAGAGGTGTTTAAAATCATGAGAGGTCTAGAACGGGTAGATGTGAATTGTTTATTTACTCTTTCGGATAATAGAAAGACTAGGGGACACTCCATGAAGTTAGCATGGGGCACATTTAAAACTAATCGGAGAAAGTTCTTTTTTACTCAACGCACAATTAAATTCTGGAATTTGTTGCCAGAGGATGTGGTTAATGCAGTTAGTGTAGCTGGGTTTAAAAAAGGATTGGATAAGTTCTTGGAGGAGAAGTCCATTACCTGCTATTAAGTTCACTTAGAGAATAGCCACTGCCATTAGCAACGGTTACATGGAATAGACTTAGTTTTTGGGTTCTTGCCAGGTACTTATGGCCTGGATTGGCCACTGTTGGAAACAGGATGCTGGGCTTGATGGACCCTTGGTCTGACCCAGTATGGCATGTTCTTATGTTCTTATCTTAAAAGGCCCGCGTGCATAAACCCTGGTACTCTCATAAGTGCCGAGCCACTTTGAAGGGGTGGGCTGGGGGGCGGGGAGGGGCGGGACAGTGCCATTGATCGCTGTCCCGAAGACTCGCATGCCAGCAGCTTGCCGGTGCATGAAACTTACTTCAGCTCGAGAGCTGAAATAAGTTATGAAACAAAAAAAAAAGGAAATATAAGGTAGGGGTGGGGAGGAGAGGAGAGGAGAGGGGAAGAGGGAGGGAGTATAGGTTGGGAGGGGTAGGGAAGTTCCCTCCTAGTCAGCTCCTTAATTGGAACTGGGGAAGGCTGGAATGCGTCGCCGCACGGAAATTGCAAAAGTCCCCCCCCCCCCTTTGCGCTTGCCGCCCGCACATAACGAGCGCAGATTATAAAATCCGGCACACATTTGCGTGCAGCCCATGGATTTTATAACAAGCGCGCGCCAGCGCACACATGTTATTAAATCAATGCGTCCATGTGTGCACGTGCAAACGTTTGGAAATATACCCCTTGGGCTTTTAGGAGATCTTCTGACTCCTTCCAGTAAAAATAATACACTGCCACACAGTCTGGTGGTGTAGTTTTCAAAATGAATCCTTTACTAGAGTAACTAATGTAGATTCGTACATTCAGTAGAGAATACATTTAATTTCTGCTGCAATCCATGCAAAAGGTCAAAAGGCAGTACACAGACCAAAACGTTACATTCACCGCAAATCTTCATACATTAGGTGTTTTCTTCCTTCACTATCCACTAGCTATGAGGAGAAAGACCCTCCATGTATTAGGAGAAAGACCCTCCATGTGTTTCTGGGGTGCAGATCTCGGGAGTTCAGTAACCACACTGGAACACTCCCCTGATCAAATTAGCTTCTGCTGATCCTTTCTAAGCAGTAACTGTGAAATCTGATCTCCCAGTCTGGCTCCAACCAGAAATCCACTCTGCCAATCGTAAGGCACCTCTAACTCCCCTTTCACTGTTCTTGGTGTGCCTTGGATCCTCATTGAACCTGAGGAAAATCTCCCTCCTCCTGGAAGGCTCTGACCTTGAGCCTCGGCAGCCTTCCCAGGATGGAAGCCTGGATGAAAGAAAGTGAGCCAAAGTCGCCTTAGGAGCTTGTAAACACATTCTTTAACACCCCTCCCAGTGCGAGTGTCAGAGAACACTACACACTCCTGCTTTCTATGACCTCGTCATGGAGTATCTGTGAGGAAACCCATGCAACTAGTAAGGGACACTTCAGTGATACCCTCACATAGGTGGAAAATTGCAAAGGCCATTTACGGAGGAATGACAAAGGGCTTTACAGTGAGAAATCAAGAGAGAAAATGCGTAGCTGGTTGCTAAACCCCTGATGTACTGGAGCTTCCTTGTCACTGTGATATTACAAATGGACTATGTCATTACTTCCCTTCCTTCAGACTTTGCATTTTCCAGAATGAATCAGTGCTTGGTAACTCAGTTAATCTGTCCCCTTCCTGACTTTCATGCGACCCTCCCGCTAATCAAGTCCCAATTTCATGTCTGAACAAGTCAGCGGGACCGGGAGGCTGCCGAGGAGGAAGGGGGCCACACCAGCTAAATGTCATGTAGTTTCCCCACTGGGCACTTCCATTTTATAGCTATTATATTTTTATAATTATAGCAGGGCCTAGATGAAGGAGCTAACACCAGCTCCTGGTCATGGTATTTAGACATTTCTTTGCTCTTGCCCTTCCCTCTCGCTCCCCCCCCCCCCCCCCTTCATTCTTTATTACATTTATTTACTCTTGTTGCCTCAAGCAACCCATTTATTTCCCATTGGACTGTAACAAGGAAAACCTTCATGTTTTTTTTTCTTCTTTCAGAGCTCTTGCAAAGCAGCACTTTAGTTCCGCCTCTGATATGCTCGTCTGGTTGCCAGCTCTGACAAGCTCTGTCTTTGGTGGAGTGAAATAAGGAGGAAAAGGTCCTACCCTTCCTTTTCCAGCTTCTGCCTGGGGCATTGGGAGGGATCAGCTATGTGGAAGAGAGCTCCTACTTAGATATTTCAGCTGGAATTAGAATAAAATGCAAGAAATTCAGTGAAGGGGCCTGAATGTAATCACAAATGAACCCCCCCCCCCCCTCACTTCACATGAGGTGGGGGGGGGGAGGGTGAACAGACTAAAACTGCAACGGGAAGAGACAGCGTAATATCAGCTGCAGGCGCAGGGAAGTCATAGCCAGGGTCCTATCAAATTGTGAAGGTGATCAGCTGCTATTGTAGAGGTATAAATGAGAGCATCAGAGTGGGGATTTGCCTGACTTTTACTGCCGAATTACAGTCAAATATCACTTGACAAACATAATGGCAGACTACCCTTATTAATTGCAATCCACTTTGAAGCCATTTTGGAAAAAGGCAGTATATCTAATGATTGGAAATAAATAAAAGGGAAATTTGTGTTGGAAATGGATTGAAAGACAATCTTATCAAACAGACAGATGACTTAAAGACTTAAACGGCTATATTCAAACATAGCTTTAAGCAGATAGCCAATTAACTTTAAGTTGGATGTTTATCCAGCTAAATATACAGGACACGTTATCCGGCTAACTTTATCCGGATTACTTGTCAACTAACCGGCTATGGACCTTAAAAATACTTTTCAGCACAGAAAACCTTTTTGTGCACATAAATCATATGTATGCACCAAAGTCTTGCTTTCTGTGTGCTAAACATTATTTTCTGTACATAAATCCTGGCTACAGGTCCCAGCACCAGAACTCATGCTTCTGACTTACATTAGCATCAAAACTTTTACTCCACCTCTAACCAGGAGTAAAATTTCTAGGGTTAATATAGCAGGAGTTAAGCCAGCATACCTCTCTGCATTTAGAGGCACTAGTTAATGCTGTCTTTAGCAGCAGATTTCCATGCAAAGGCACTAAGCAGCATATACAGTTTTACACACATTTTTTGTGTATAAAACTCCTTGCTACATTGGGAATACAGTTTGCACATGAAAAATGTGTGCACAGCTGAGGGCAAAACTGCTTTTTTGCTGAGTGCACCTTATTACATCCAGCCCACTGACAGGATCATTGAGCAAAGGGCAAGCCATGAGCCTAGGTGATCTTTTCAATGGAAACCTCTTCCACTGAGGATGGAGGCTGCAGGACTTTGACAGTGTAGGGGCGGAGGCTTGGTCCAGCAAGTGGCTGATCAGGAGGTGGAGCTGGTCCCCCATGAAGCTGTGGACCCCAGTGGCTGATTGAGGGGTGGTGTTGGGTCTACCAAGAGGGCGGAGACCCCAGTGGCTAATTGGGAGGCATAGTAGGGTGCCCTAGGAGAAATTACCATCACATGTGCAATCACTCTTTTGAGACCCACTGCAAGTCTTTTTTCATGTCCTATAGAGGCATAGTTGCCTTTGTTATAGTTCTCTTTCAAGACAATTTCTATATACTTAATGGTAGCTTATCTGTTGACAAGAGCTTGAGAGTACTTTTTTTTTCTTTTTCTCTTTTTTGGACTGTTGGATTTGCTTTCAGTTTTTTTGGCTCCGACAGATTTAATGGACATGTTTTTCTGGGTGAGCTTGGATTTGGTTATTGCTGTATTTTTTTTATATGGCTATAGAACCTTTCTCTTTGTACCTTGACTTGTGTAATTTTGAGGGGGATAAGAAATTATGAAGGTGGTATATAGGAGGTAGGGATTTTGTAGGGAAGAAATGGGAATCATATTAGTTTGTCATGCTAAGAGGCCATATAGTATGTTATGTAGTTAGATGCCCTAAGGATTTTGGGTGACCAAGATCCCTTAAATGGGGAGGGCTAATGAGGTTAGTAAATTTGGAGGGGAGGGGGAAAGGTGGGACAAAGGGAGGGGGGAATCATTGAATGGGATAGGATGGGTAGAGGCAGGAGTGTCTTGTATACATGTTACACCAGTCACCCAGGGAATTGTTTTTCTGTCTCATTTCTGAGGTTAGTAAATTTGGAGGGGAGGGGGAAAGGTGGGACAAAGGGAGGGGGGAATCATTGAATGGGATAGGATGGGTAGAGGCAGGAGTGTCTTGTATACATGTTACACCAGTCACCCAGGGAATTGTTTTTCTGTCTCATTTCTGTTATGACCGTCGGTCGCAGATGGCTGCGACCGCATCTACTCACGTCTTGTACTTCCCTGCTTCCCTCTCCGGGCCTGTTTGCGGTGGGGGCTAGGCTCTACCGTCGCATATATCATGGTTCCTCATGGCAGCCAGGACTAGAGATGTGAATCGTGTGCCAGATCGTCTTAACGATCAGATTTGGCTGGGGGGGGGGGGGGAAATCTGATCGTTAAGATATGTGAATTGGAATCGTTTCCGATTCCAATTCACATCGCTAATTTTTTTTTTAGGGAGGCCCGCGCCGCTAAAAAAAAACAACCCACCCGACCCTTTAAATTGACCCCCCCCCCCCCCCTCTTTACTCATCAGCCTATAGGCTGATGAGTAAAGATGGCCGGCGCCATCTTTAAAGATGGCATCGGCCATGCAGTGCTCCTACCATGTGACAGGGGCCGGCCAATGGCACGGATACCCTGTCACATGGTAAGGGCAAAGGGGCATCGGCGCCATTTTTCTTTTAGAACAGCTGATGCCTGGGAATGGGAAATCTTTCCCCGAGGCCCCCCTGGATCTCTCCCCGAGGCCCCCCGAGGCCCCCCTGGACCACCAGGTAATTTTAAAAGGTTTTGGGGGGGTCGGGAGGGGGGGTCGATTTAAAGGGTCGGGTAGGTTGGGTTTTTTTTAGCGGCGCGGACCTCCCTAAAAAAAAAGGGTCGGGAGAGTGGGGGAGGCTAAGGGGGGTCGATTTAAAGGGTCGGGTGGGGTTTTTTTTTTATCGGGCCATCGGCACCATTTTAATTAGTGGCAGCCAAAATGGCGCCAATGGCCCGAGAGCGGGAGATCACGCCGGGACACACACACACCCCCCCCCCCCCCCCACTGGACCACCAGGTAACTTAACATTTTAGGGGGGTTCGGGAGGGTGGGGGAGGGTAAGGAATTGGTTTTAAAGG
This sequence comes from Rhinatrema bivittatum, assembly GCF_901001135.1. Taxonomy (NCBI): domain Eukaryota; kingdom Metazoa; phylum Chordata; class Amphibia; order Gymnophiona; family Rhinatrematidae; genus Rhinatrema; species Rhinatrema bivittatum. Next base: position 39,248,053 of record NC_042631.1, on the reverse strand, counting down.
GTCAGGGTGGGTTTAGGGGTTGTTTTGGTGTGCCGGTTTTCCCGCCCTCCCCCAAATAATTCCCGTGCCCTATTTAACGATACAATACAAATGCCCCTGACAATAAATCGGGGGCATTTGTATTGTATCATGCACTCTAACGATTTAGAACGATTTTAAAATTATCTGACGATAATTTTAATCGTTCAAAAACGATTCACATCCCTAGCCAGGACGCTGCCGCCATCCATGCCGACTCTGGGCCTTCCTAGGCACGTGCGCCACTGGGCTCTCTTTTGAAGTTGCTACGGCGGGAACCTCAGGGGTGCCCCTGACTGAGGACAACACTTGGTCAGGGTTCTTTAGCACCGCCTTCGCTCCCTGCTAGCCAATATGTCAACAAGTTCCATCGCTACTCTACTAGCTCCTGTGTCCTCGGACCTGTGGTGACTTCTCGAATCCTTCTTGGACTCTGAACCCTGGCTCAGGTACCCACTCCTCGGGAGCCTGCGTGGGCTCTCTCCGGAGACCTGGTCTCCTGGCTTCCTCCGCTCCTCGGGCTAGTCCTGTGCCTTCCAGGAATCCTACCCACCGGCTTCTCCCTCCTCGGGGTTGCCTCTGGGAACGCTCTCACCACTTGGGAGACCTGTCTTCATGCTTCCCCGCTCCTCGGGCAGTGCCTTCGTTCTTCACCAGAGACTGACTGTGCTTCCCCGTTCTTTGGGGCACTGCCTACGTCATACACCTGAGACTGTGCTTCCCTCTCCTCGGGGCAGTGCCTACGTTCGAACACCGGTGATTGCCAGCACTTCCCCGCTTCTCGGGGTTGTCTATGTCATCACCTGGAGACCCTACTCGGGCTTCCCTGCTCCGCGGCTTGGCCTACGTTATTGCATCAGTACCTTCCTCACCGCAGCTCCTCCCCTCGGGGTAGCCTCTGTAGTATACCTTCTGCACTTCCTGCCTCGCGCTTCCCGCTCCTCGGGTCTGCCTAGCGCCACCCTCTCGGAGGTCTCTGCCCAGGTACTGCTCTCCAGCCCAACCTGCTTACTATGGGGTCCCTCATTGCTGTGTCTCTCACTCCGCTCCTCGGGACCTCCCCACAGATTCTCTCCCAGAGCTCCTGCCGTACCTGACCTCGCCTCCCGATGGTGTGGACCTGTGGGGCTCCTCCCCACAGGTGGTGGTAACTCTCACCTCGGTCCACGAGTCCACGAAACCCACAAACCATAACAAATTCTGATGGGTGGGGATCTAGGCTGGGGGGGGTGTGCGGCGGGGGCCTTGCCTGTGTATTTCTATATAGAGATTCTTTCTTGTCAATTCAAATGAGGATTCTTGCATGGAAATATAGGTAGTGCATTATTGAATATTTTTTCTTGAAATGTTCATGGGATGAATTCACCTATTAAAAGACAAAAAATAGCTGCCTTATGTAGGAAAAAAGCAGATATTGTACTATTGCAAGAAATGCAACTTAATGCACTGAATGAGACTTCCACTTCCATCTTTAAAAGTGTTTTTGAAAAAATAATAAGAATATACATTGGTGAAGTAAATACATATAAAAATAGAAAAACAAGAAAAAAATTAATATCCCATAGAGATAGATCTATTGATAATTTAAAAATAAGGGGGTTGAATGGGTATATTGTAACTTAATGAGGTAGAGCATCATAAACCGAAAAGATGGCGGGTTGGCACTGTTTGGTATGCCTCAGCATTGAGGACTAAGAAGGCTGGAATGGCAGTTCTGGTAAATAGATCATGTGCTTTAATGGTGAAAACAGGTTTTTAAAGATTCAAAAGGTCGTTTTATCATTTTGGAAGCTGACTTCTATGGACGTCTCATTGTTTTATGCAACATCTATGCAATAAATAATTATCATCATTCTTTTTTTGTTCTGGTCTTTTAAAGAAATTGCTCTGCTGTGAACTTGGGGGTTGTCTTCTTGGGAGGGGACCTTAACTGTGTTCATGATTCTGAATTGGACAAATCTGTGTGTCAACCTAATGAGAAAATTAATCTTTGGAAAGCTGTATACAGTAGATGCTTGGAGGACAGTTTACCCTTTTGAGAGGGATTATACTCACCTTTCTAGAGCTCATTCTACGCTAGATTATTATTGGTGTCAAGTCCACTTTTTCTAGAGTGTCTGCAGCTGGTACAGAAGTGATTTGAAATTTCGGACCATGCATTGGTTTGGATAACACTGTAATGGGGAAGCAGGATGAATACACAGAGAAGTTGGAGGTTTCCAATATACTTAGCCCATGATATGACTTTCCGGGAGTTTCTTAAGAGCAAATAGGATTTTTATTTGGAGCATTATAAAGAGCATGTAGAGACGCCAGTTTTATTTTGGGAAATGGCCAAAATGGTGCTAAGAGACAAAATTATAGCCTGCACTATAAAAGGCGGAATGATGTGGATGCGACTGGAAAAGCAGAGGGGTAGATTTTAAAAGGAGTGCGTGCGGCCTATATGTGTGCACGCTACCTGGCGCAGTCACATATATGCCCGATTTTATAACATGCGAGCGCACAGGCGTGCGCATGTTATAAAATCCGAGGTTGGCGCGCGCAAGAGGGTGCACAATTGTGCACCTTGCACACACCGAGCCACGCTGGCTTCCTCCGTTCCCTCCCCCCTAGCCTGACCTTCCCACCCCTTCCCCTAACCTTTCCCCCCCTAGCCCTTCTCTAACCCCCCCCGATCTTTATTTTACCTTTTGTGCCTGCCTCCAGGCAGGCGCACGAGCCGGCCAATAGCCGACACACGATCTCTGACACAGCGGTAAATGGCCGCTGTGCCAGGAGCCGCTGACCCTGCCCCCGGACCACCCCGGACCTCCCACACCCCACCCCTTTTTTCAAGGCCCGGGACTTATACGTGTCCCGAGGCTTTACGCGCACCACCGGACCTTTTGAAAATAGGCCCGGCGCGCATAACCCCCCCTACGCGCGAAAATCTTTGAAAATCTGCCCCATATTGTGAAAGTTAAGTGGGATCTAGAGTCTAGGAAAACTGCAGCAAACAGGGAGCAAAACATAACTACTCAGGCAGCCATTAATTTGTTGCTGAATCAGTGGGCGAATATATATTTTTTTATTTTCAAATATAAAATGTTTCAATTTGGAGAAAAATCAGATGAATTATTGGTGAGCCTTATATGAACTAGCATGGGCCCTAAGTATATAGCAGTTTTAAAGTACTGGAAAGGAGGGTTGTCTAATAGTAATTAGGAGATTCTTAAAGTGTTAGAAATATTTTACAAAGATTTCTATTCTTCACAGGGTTGCAACTTAGCTCAAGTCCAGAGTTTTTTGAGCAAGCTCCATCTTCCTACACTTTCCCCAGCATAATTGGAATGGTTAAATGCCCCTTTGTCTAGAGGAGAGATTATTGCAGGCATCTAGAAGACAAGACTGTGCAGGGCCTCAGGAATGGATGGGTAGAGTGCCGAATGTTTTAGGATTTTAATGAAAGCTCCTATGCTTTCATACTATGAGGCGCTTATGCGGGAAGGGAGAAGGGAGATTATCTTCGGCATTCAATTTACCTTTAACAGTGATCCCTAAGCCGGGGAAATATCCAATGCTTCCTGAATATTTTCACCCAAGTTCCCTGTTAAATGTAGATATTAAATTGCTGGCAAAAGTATTAACAGGTTGGCTTTGATCCTTCCAGATCTAATTTCAGAATTCCAAGTGGTTTTTATGTGTTTAATTTCTGTGTAGGGATCTGTATTTCAGCCATATTTTTGGGATCATAGTCACCCTTATGTCTACTATAGATTATAAATATGTCTTAAATGTAAAAAAGCAAACCTTTAACAGAGTCTCCCAGCTCGTGGTGGTGTGTGTTGTGTAATGGGCATGGGTGCAGTTTTTTACTTGGCCATAGCTGCCAAATTGCTTGGCTCTGGCTCTGGCTAATTATAGACCAATCTCATCATCACCATTTCTTACCAGGGTTGTCAAATCTGTCGTTCTAGCTCATCTTACCAAGTTTATTGAAAAACGGGCAATCATTGACCAACATCAGTTTGGTTTTCGCAAATTACACAGCTCTGAAACATTACTTTATCAATGTTCACAAGATTAATCCTGAATTGTCAACCAGGTCTCTCCTGTCCTGCAATTTGTTGTCTCATCTTCCCATGCCTTTTCTCTTCCAAACTTACATTTTCACTTGATTTTCTTGCATAACAAGCTATTCTCAATCCATTTCCAATCTGGCTTCTGCTCTCTACATTCCAGGGACCGTCTATACTAAAGTCTCCAGCAACCAGGGGCCTTTACTTAATTATCTTCCTTGACCCTTTCACAGCTTTCCACACTGTCGATCACAACTATTCTTTGACACTCTGTGCTCACTTGGATTTCAAGACTCTAGTCTATCCTGACTTTCCTCTTATCTCTCGCATCGCAGTTTTAGTGGATCTTCCTCCTCTGCTATCCTGTTTCGGTCAATGTACCTCAGGGCTCCATCTTGGGCCCTCTTCTCTGTCTACACTTGTTCCTTTGGGACTCAGATTTCCTTCCACAACTTTCAGTACCATCTTTATGCCAGTTATTCCCAGATATACCTTTCTACACCAAATATTTCACCAAGAATCCAGTTCCAACTTTCAGCCTGCTTTTGCCACATCGTTCCTGGATGGTCCACCACTGCCTTCTACCGTACTTAGGGTGACCAAGACAGAGCTTCTTTTCTTTCATCCTAAACCCACTTCCTCATTTTTTTAATTTCTGTGGACAACACTGTCATCTGCAACCTTGGGGGTTGTCTTCAACTCCTAGCTCCCCCTTTCTCTGCACACATTCAAAACACTGTTAAAATGTCATTTCTTCCTTGATATCACCAATACCTGTGCATTCTTTTTATAACACACTACCAAAACTCTTATCCACTCAGGCCCAAATTTAGGCATAGACAGCATAGGCAATCGCCTAGGGTGCTGAATTTGGAAGGTGCCAAATACCCAGGCCAAAGGATTGCAACTGTGCCAAGGAGGAGCCTGATCCAGAAGTCCAATTCAAAGGAGCACTGCTATAGCACTCTAGGACTTTAGGAAAGTGGTGGTGGTGGGGGGAGAAAGGGACAGCCCCCACTTTCCAAACTCTAGGATCTCCCATCTCCACTCTCCAGCCCTGCCTATGAATGCCATACTCTTAAATCTGACCCTGCACTCACTTATCACTTCCTCCTTAGATTACTGCAATCTGCTCCTCCTCGTGAACCATTCATTCCAACTACAGTCTACTCAGAATTCAGCTGCCTGACTGTTATATCAATGAACGCCCTCTTTTGCCTACAGTTGAAGCTGCTTCTGCTCACCTGCAAGTGCTTTTCACTTTGCAGCTTCTTGTTACCTCTCCTCTCATCTCCCCCCTGCATTATTAGCATTCATTGGGAAAACTATGACCACCTCCTCCGTTGCCAGCTCCCAACTGCACGTTCCACTTTGCTGTATTTTATGCCTGAATAGATTTCCAGAGTTGACACATCATGATTCCTCTTGGGCCATACATAAATCCAGCCTAAAATACCACCTTTTTGACAATGCTTTTTAAATCTTAACTCTGGCTCTTCCTGTTCATAGCTTTGTTGATTTTAACCATGTTTTCCATAATAAATTAATTTATTTCCTGAAGCCTCCTATTTGTCTTTTCTGTGTGTCTTGACTAGTGTATAAATCCCAGTCAGGTCTGCAGCTTTCATTCTCCCTCTGGGTGCAACTTGGCATTCTATTCTACTCTCCTACCATTTGTTTTTATGTATGTTGTTTGTAACTCACTCAGAATTTAAGGTAATATGAGAAATACATCTTTTTTTTATGCAATTAAAGCTATGCTGTTTGGGCCTCTCCCTTGGGTTATTGCAGATGGTAATTCACAGTGGGGAAAAACCTCCCAAAGCACTTTTACTAACCAGATACCAACAAATCAAAAAGAAAAAAAAAGATTCCAGGTAAGTGAACCACAAGATATTTAAAGCTTGAAAAACATTTTTTATGATACTTCCCTTTCAAAGCAGTATTTTGTTTATTCGGTGTGGTAATATGATGAATTACTAAGTACAGTACTGGTAATAAAGTTTCTGGTTTCTGGTGTGTCCAGTCTTTTAATCTAAAATACTGACCCTGGTAATGTGCTGCCATAACTGACATGTCCCATATAAGTGCCCTTATACATATTTTACTGTTTGACTATGCAACAATTAATTGAGCATAAAAATGTTTAAACTTGTGTTTCCTTTAAATTAACCAGCTCTGACCTTCTCGCCACTGAAATACTTTAGAGGCCTGATAAACAGAATGGAAAAAAAAAAAGTCACACAGGTGAATTTTCAAAGAAGTTACTCATGCAAATGTAACATACTATCCTAGCAATTCCCAAAAGCCACTTACTCACATTAAGTGCGCTTAGTGGGCCAGATTTTTAAACTTATGCGCAGGCATAGATTTGTTCGCGCAACCCAACGCGAACAAATCTATGCCCGATTTTATAACATGCGCGCGCTGCCACGCACATGTTATAAAATCCAGGGTCAGCGCGTGCAAGGGGGTGCACACATGTGCACCTTGCGCGCGCCAAGCCCAAGGGGAGCCCCGATGGCTTTCTCTTTTCCCTCGGGGAAATTGGAGCGGCCTTGGAGGGAACTTTTTCTCCACCCCCCCACCTTCCCCTCCCTTACCCTATCTAACCCACCCCCAGCCTTAAATAAATCCCCCCGACCTTTGTTGAAAAAGTTATGCCTGCCCAAGGCAGGCGTAACTTGCATGCGCCGGCGCGTCACGCCCCGGCCGGAGTGCCTGAGTACTCGACCCCGGCCCCAGATCGCTCCGGATCACCGCCACGCCCCCGGCCACACCCCTGGACCTCCCCTGATCCACCGCCACGCCCCGGCCATGCCTCAAGCCCACCCCTTTTTGCAAGCCCCGAGACATACGCACATCCCGGGGCTTGCGCGCGCCGCCGAGCCAATGCAAAAATAGGCTTGGCGCATGCAGGGGCAAATTTTCTCAGGTTACGTGCATAGCCTTTGAAAATCTGCCCCAGTGTGTGTAAAACCTATCAGCAATTCAATTCTAGCAATTTTCAAAAGGCCACCTACACGGTTAAAGTGCATTTACATGTGTAAAACTCAGTTTTAAGTATGTAAATGATTTTGAAAATCAGGCGTATAGTGAATAAGGCTCCAAGATAAAGAAATGCTGATCAGGGTGAGGGTACTGGTAACAGAAGAGTTGATTATCCTTCCCTGGAGCAGTGCCTGCCCTATGGAACTCCCTCTCAGAACTTCAACAAATACATGACTCGTCCCATTTTGGGACGCAAACAAAAGCCTCAGACTTTTTATGCCACACCCTAACTCCCTCACTCTAGGGGAGCTGCTGAACTGACTGCGGGGGGGACACCTGCCTGGAGTGCCTTGAACGCTGCTCCAACCTATTGTTTTGATAAGGTAGCATTTATTTCTGAGTTTGTTACTAGCAGTCCACGGTGCTGCTGGTAGGACCTGGTCATTACAGTGGATTTATTACGCCTGGTTCTGAGGTGCACCTTTATATTGTCAAGATGCTAATGATATCTGCTGCAAGTGACCTTTGATTGTATTCTGCTGTTCTAATATCTTCTGCCCCACTTTGGTTGCAGGGTTGGCAAGGAACCCAAATAAGTAATAAATAAGATGGATCAGTGCCCTGCTGGGTGCATATGAGAAGCTTTGCTTTTTTTTTTTTTTTTTTTTAATAGGAAGCTGCAGTGTCGTCTTTATCCCCAGCAGATGTCGCTTAGAGATCCTGAACCGGAAACATCGGGAGCTGGAGGAGACTGAAAATAATCAAGGCAAAAAACAAGCTAGAAAGAAACCCTCTCACTGGAAGTGATTGTTAGTAGTGGGGAGGGGGGAGTGGGAGGGGGAGGGGGAGTACTTCCACATTGTGTTTTAGTTGGATTGTGAGGAGGTATTCCTGGGCGCAGGGGGGCGGGGGGAAGCACAGGACCGCTTCTACGGCCAATTCCATAAGCAAAGCACGTCAAGCAGTGTTGTCTGAATTTTCAAAAAAGCTCCTCAGCCAGTAAAAAATGTTGCTAACTGCAATTTTTATGGGTTATTAAAAGGAGCAGCAGTTACTACCCTTAAGAGAAACATGGGGGTAACCTGCACGGAGCGGCAGTTACTACCCTTAAGAAAAACATTGGGGGTAACCTGCACGGAGCGGCAGTTACTTCACTTAAGAGAAACATGGGGGTAACCTGCACGGAGCGGCAGTTACTACCCTTAAGAAAAACATGGGGGTAACCTGCACAGAGCGGCAGTTACTTCACTTAAGAGAAACATGGGAGTAACCTGCACGGAGCGGCAGTTACTACCCTTAACAGTAACATGGGGATAACCTGCACGGAGCGGCAGTTACTACCCTTAACAGTAACATGGGGCTAACCTGCACGGAGTGGCAGTTATGTCTTCCTTCTCCTTAAGGAAACCATGCAGACTTGAAATTGTGTATTTTTGGCAGAGAGAGGGTGGTAGGTACGTTTGCTCTTCAAGACTCTTCAAGACTGATTATTGCTCTTCAAGCAATAATCTTCTCCAAGTTAGACTATTGCAATTCTTTATTATTAGGTACCCCCATCAACACATACTAAACCGCTACAAATGGTTCAAAATACGGCAGCTAGAATTCTAACAAATACAAGGAGAAGAGAGCACATCACCCCGATCCTTAAAGATTTACACTGGCTGCCAATCCATTTCAGAATTCTTTATAAGTCAATCACCATAATCTATAAATCCATCCAACAAATCGCTCCTCTTAACCTACAAATCCCTTTCATAAAGCATACTTCCTCCAGACCCATAAGAGAGTACTACAAAGAGTCTCTGCAGGTACCACCTTCCAAAACTTCCCTCCATATAACTTATAGAGATAGGGCTTTCTCCACAGCAGGACCCACTCTTTGGAATTCCATACCAACGGAACTTAGACAAGAACCCTGCTTATTGACATTTAGAAAAAAACTCAAAACATGGCTTTTCAAACAAGCCTTCCCAGACCCAGTCTAAAAACAATTCTCTCCGATATTCAAATTCCAAGCAACAATTTTCTTTTATAACTATCCTGATAATTTTCCCCTACACTTTATAAACATCCAGAATCTTCATTATTTATGATTTCTTCCTTATTGTTAAAAACTGCATTTTTGAACTGAACAATTCATTGTAAATCATTCACTTCCATCTTTGGAAACCTTACCATTCTACAGGTTAATACAACATGTTAAAGTTCCTATCTTTTCTTCTTCTTACTCCTAGTTGTACGTATCCTTGTTTATTGAAACTGTATTTATAATATGTATTTATAATATGTATATTACATATTTTGTTCTATGTTCCGGTTATTACCCCATTGTTTACTGTAAACCGGCTTGATGTGATGTTATTACGAATGCCGGTATAGAAAAAATCAAAATAAATAAAATAAATAAGACTGCATTTCTTAATGCTACGTTCCTTTCTAAGCCGTTGGCATATTTTGTATTGCTCAATTCAAAGGATTTTCTCCTTCCCCTCCGTTGTCTCCCATGGACCAATGACACTCAAGGGCTTTGAAAGTATATTTAAAAGTGCTTTCACCAGCAATTAAGATGCAAGCAAGCCTTTTTGGCTTCTTGCCCACCCTTCGTACTGAAGTCATGCCGTGAGCATGCTCTGTGCCCAATTCCAGATGTTGCCAATACCCGCAGAACAACTTTGCATGTCTAAAAAGGAGCAATGAGTCTCATGCATATTGTAATGAAGCTAATAGTGTATTATGCAGCAGAGAGCCGGGGGAAGCCAAAAACCCTTTAAGGGGGTTTGTTTGGGATTACTGAGATAAAGGCCCTCTTGACAGCTCTTTTCAAGCATAGGATATGACTGAATATGTTCACCCAAAACAGCAGAGACCTTTTTTGCCGGAGGTTTTCTAAATCCTAAGAGGAGGTGAATCGAACCCAATCCTGGCTGCATGGGAATGGTATTGATGCTTCACATACCAGTCTAACAAAAAAGATAGCGGAGAGTATGCAATGCCAGGGTCCTTACCCTGAGCTGCTCTGAAGAACTGCTTTTGTGATTCAGGTAACAATAATATAATTAGAGCTTCTAAATAAATAAATATAGCCACTCAGTGGCTGAATATGGACCACAAGCAGTTTATTTAATAAATACTTTTTTTTTTTTTTTTACTTTTTTGCAGCAGGGTGTTTTATCGGTATATATTGGTTAAAACCTAAAATCAGAAGCCATAAACATTATATTCTAACCTTTTTCAGCCTGCTCACTGAAATTTTTTGTGATTGTTTTCCTCTTAAACTTTTCCTGCCGATAAGGTGAAGAGGAAATTGAAAATTAGGGTGTACCTCTTGGAGCCCTCAGCATCCCTTCAGCCCTCCATTGATCAGTTCATTGTTTGGGGGCTAGGGGCTTCTAGCTTGAAGGCCTCCGTACTGGGGCTGGGTCTGCAGCAACCCCTGGCAGGAGTTACCCATCACGCTTAGCCCTGAAGATAAAGGCTGTGTGTCAAGTATGAAGCTCTCCGGCATACCGGCTACTTCGGAAGCGGTGTCTGTCAACACATTCAGAGGAGAGAGTCTGGCAGGGGAAAGCTGGAAATCTGCAGAATAGATTCTTTTTTAAATTAATTTTTGAGTGATACAGCAATACAACAAAAACATAAATTATTAGATATAAATACAACCGTGGAGGCCATAGTTCCACCCAAGCATGAAGTGTAATACCAGAGTACATTATTTTGAGACAGACTTCTGGGCTGTGGAGACTACCACTGGGAACAATCTGGCTGCAGCAGGTCTGAGTCCTTCCGCTGGAGAGATAAAACCTTCTCCTCTCCAGCCTAATTTTTTCACCTACTGACAGGCTGATACAATAAAAGTCGCCGGAGAGTGGGCGAGCACCTGTTCTCCTGTGCGTGCGATTCAGTATTCAAATGAGGGCCCGTGGTAAAAAGAGGCGCTACGGACACTAGCGCGTCCCTAGCGCCTCTTTTTGGACAGGAGCGGCGGCTGTCAGCGGGTTTGACAGCCGACGCTCAATTTTGCCGGTGTCAGTTCTCAAACCCACTGATAGCCACGGGTTCGGAAACCGGACACCGGCAAAATTGAGCGTCCGGTTTTCAACTTGCGAGCCGTGGGCTGATTTAAATTTTTTTTTATTATTTAAAATTTTTTTTTACTTTTGGGACCTCTGACTTAATATCACCATGATATTAATTAGTGCCTACCTTTGGGTAGGCACTAATTTCTGAAAGTAAAATGTGTGGCTTGGTTGCACATTTTACTTACTGAATCACGCGGGAATAACTAATAGCACCCGCAACATGCATTTGCATGTTGCGGGCGCTATTAGGTTCGGAGGGGGTTGGCCGCGCGTTTTCAACCCCTTACTGAATGAGGGGAAAAGCTAGTGCGTCGAAAACGCGCATCCAAACGCGGGTTAACAGTGCACTCCACCAGAGCGCACTGTACTGTATCAGCCTGTGAGTGATAAAGTATCATGAAACCTGGAGGTTCATATTCATCCGCTGCACAGCTCCACTAGTTAGCCACTTATAATTAACCAGCGCTACATATTGAGCTGCCCAAAGAAAAGTCTGCCTGACCCGTTGGCATGAAATCCTGCAGCTCTCCTCCTGATCCTGCTGCCATGGGACCAGACTCATGGTATAAGCTGCGTGATTGACACCGCTGTACTAAGAGATAAGGTCCAATTAAATGCTGCTCCTGTTGCCGGCCCGGGGGAGGGTCAGAGGAGGGCTGCCACAGAGGAAGAGTCACTGATGGTACAATGGAAGGGAGGGGGGAAGAGGAGGGAAATGAGCCTGTGGGGCCGGTGGCATCTGGGAGAGGGAAGGGGATGTGAGAAGGGAACTGAGCCGGGCCGGGGTGCATGTAGAAGTAGGGAAGAGGTGTGAGAAGGAAAAAAAAAAAAGAGCCTGAGGGGTAGAAAGTATATAGGAGGAGGGGGTGAAAGCATGAGGAGAGAGGTGGATCAGAAGGGAAAGGTGCCTGGGGGTGTCTGGAGGAGGATGTCAGAAGGGGGGTAGTCTCTCTGGAGGGAGGGGGTTGAGATGGGGGGAAAGCCTTGGAAGAGAGATGAGAAAGGGTTGAAAAAGAGGAAAAACTATTGAAGAGAGGGAATGAGTGAGATGGAAAGGCTTGAGGGGACTGGGAAGGGGTTGAAAGGCAGTATAAAAAGACAGAGGGACAATGGAGGGAGCATTATTTTATCCATTTTTCTTTAGACCTCCTGTTTCCACCCCCTATATTCATCCTCTCCCCAGCCCTCCTCTACTTTCCTCTGACTCTCTCTCACCAGCCCTAGTTCTTTGCCTGGTACTCACCTCTCCTGACATGATCCAGCCCCTTTCTTTTGATTCTTACCTCCTACCTAGTTTCCCATTCCCCCCTTTTTACCTCCTCACTAGCCCCATTTTCAAATTCACCCCCATCACAAACCTATCTCTTCTGTTTTTGTACTTTGCAAAGTATAGTAAGAAATGAATTTCTGTTTCTCATCCTCCAATATTGCACTGCTTATAGAATCTGGCTTATTGGAGTTTCCTTTTCAAGTTTTGTCTGCATGTCCCATGGGCTACACTGGCTGAAAGAGGCTGCTGCTACCAGTGCTTCCAGAGGGTAGAGTGTGTGTATGTATGTATGTATATGGGGGTAGGGGGAAAGTGCATATCTATGTGTGAGGGGGTGGCTAGAAGAGTGTATGTGTGTAGAGAGGGAACAATATGTGTGTTATGTTTTGTAGGGTTTGGGTGGACCCTTGGACACTGTGGCAGCTGACCACGCCCACAGGGGGAAGTCCCGTGAGGGGCCACAAGTCAGGCTCAGCTCTGGACACACAAAAACAGATTATATATTTATTTAGACAGTTTCTAAAGCCAGCAGGGGTGGCAGTAGTGAGTAGAAGATGGAGCCCGGCTGGGCTAGTATTCCCCAGGCTCTGGAACAGCGGTTCCTCCGATAGCAGTGCTGTAGTGAAAAGAACTGAGAGAATGAGTACAATAAGACATTCACAGAGTCCCCAGTATGGAGAAGGCCCGAGATAGGGAGGACTGGCCCTCGAGGAGCAAGTACCAGATCCCTGGGAGCAGAGACTCGTTGGCAAGTACTCACGCAGCAGTTCCACGTAGGAGATGGCACTGCTGCTGGAACGGAGGCAGGCCCTCGAGGAGCGAGTACCTGGTTCCAGGGAGACAGCTCTGAGGAGTAGATGATAGTAGAACTCACTGATGGTGTCTGTAGCGAATTCTTCCAAGTAGAAGAGGAGATGGACACAGGCAGCAAGTCAGGGAACATGGGCCCTCGAGGAGCGAGTACCGGTGCCTGATAGCGACCGGAAAGAAGCAGAGAGGCCCCTGAGGAGTGGGTACCCCGTTAGCAGAAAAGAGTCCAATAGAAGTTGGAGGCAGAGTAGCTGGGTACGGAGAGTGAATCCCATCCGTAGGAAATCCCTTGCTAACTCAATGGCTAGCAATAAACAGTAGGCTTAAATATCCGGGCAGCGTGACATCATCACAGGGGAACGCCCCTGAGGTTCACACCATAGAGGAAATAAGAATGAGAGCTGCATGGCGCGCGCGCCCTAGGGTACCTGAGGAGCATGGCGGGAGGCAGCACCCAAGCCAGTTCTGGGATGCCGGAGAGGACTGCGGGCAGACGCCGCGGCAGCCAGACGTCCACAAGGAGCAGGAGGAGTCACAGAAAAAGAAAGGTAGGCGGAGTGAAGCCATCGGGCAGCGACGGTTGCAACAATGTGTGTGTGTGTGTGTCAAGAAAACCTATGCACACAACAACCACCTGACACCCCCCACACACACACATATTCCCTCTTGCGTACTTTAAAAAATCCCGCCCCCTGCCTGTGCGAGTCGCAACCTGCCCGCATATCCGCTTGCTGATATTAAAATTGGGTGCGCATGTGTGCGCAGGTATTGTATTTTAAAACATGCGTGTGCAGTGACATGCGCATGTAATAAAATCGACACGTCCATGTGCATGCGCCAGGAACCGCATGCATGTTTTAAAATCTACCCCATAATTTTTAATTGTGTTTGGGAAGGGGAAGTAGGCTGTAAGGTTCATCTAGGGCAGTGGTTCTCAACCCTTTTTTGGCTGGGTCACACCTGACAGTGGTTCTCGCATGCGTGCCACTCTGAACACATGACAGTCACGGGACTAAATGTAAACCTACACTCTGCATCCACAGGAACCCCCTCAACCCACAACAGTGGGTGCAGAGCAGAACTAGAACATTACCCATACAACTCACCATACAAAAAAGATATTCTCGTTCTGGTGACATCTCAGTAAAAGCAAAACAAACTCCCTCTACTACCAGGCACAATAGCCCTTCTTATGAAAAGTCAGTAATTTACTACTAATGCATGTCCTATTGAGAAACCACAACAAATAAGATTGATACAAATGCCTACATGCTAGTAAAATACCTCAACCTCTGTCACACACACAAAACAGACCTTCACCAAGTACAGAAAGACCACAAATTATAAATATGGAGACAGAAACTGGAATGGAAACCCAAAAAAGCCACTCTGCCTGCAGTGCAAACCTGGAGAAAATGGAAAGAGAAATATAGCATCTAACATAGTCCCAGGATCTGCAATAATGCACAGAAACTAATCTGCACAAAGTTACACCTGCATTATGGAACATACTCACAGTAACAACCCTACCCATGAAAAGGCAACACTACAAATATTAAACCAGGCCTTAAACACCAATACCCCTCCTACTAGAAAAACAGAATAAGCCAAGCTACTATAGATCCCCACACAGAAATAATTGTAAAACTATACTAATAAATGTTACGAAACAGCTGATGAATGGAATAACATCTAACAATTAAAAACTCATAAAAATTATTAAAAATTGTCCAAATATCAATAAAATATTTAAAAACAGCAGACATCACATAATACCAAATAATTAAAATGGAAGTCGATCAAGAAAAATAAACTTAAAAAGCTACCTTTACTTACCCTCTCCAGCAACTCTCCTACTCCTTTCCCATGCAGGCCAAAAACACTCACCAGAAGCAGCAGTGGCTGCTGAAGCTATGTCCTCCTGCTCCTCTTCCTTAGGGCCCACAACCAGTCACTCACACACACACAGCAATTAGAACCCACAGCCAGTCTCTGTCTCAACACACCTGTCACCTCCCTAACCAGTCTATCTCTCACACACATACATACACGTTACCTCACTGACCAGTCTGTCTCTCTCTCTCACACACATCAGTCACCCCCCTAACCAGTCTATCTCTCACACACATACATACACGTTACCTCACTGACCAGTCTGTCTCTCTCTTACACACACCAGTCACCTCCCTGACCAGTCTCTCTCTCTCAATCACATACATGCTCTCTCTCCCTCTGGCTCACTCTCACTCATGACCCACCCTCCTCCCCAGCACAGATGGCAGCTGCAGTAGCCTCCTTCTCCAGCCCCTGCGGCCTGAGAATTAAGAATCTCATAAGCTGTGGGGACTTACTCTGTTCTTTCTCCCATCGCTCATTGCCGGATGCGCTTCATTTTGGTCCGGGCCCACGCTGCTGCCAGTACCTTATGCACATACTGGTATGCGCACAAACTTTCTCCTCGTGCACACTCTTGACACACGCACATGTTCTCTTTCGAACTCCATTTTTACAGACCTGCTTAAAGTGCGTAGCTTGCTGGGCAGACTGGATGGGCTGTTTGGTCTACTTCTGCCGTCATTTCTATGTTTCTATGCTTGCTCATATTCTTCGCATTCTCCCACACTTACATTCCCTCTCTCTTCCAGCGGCAGCAATCTTCTTCTTTGGGTACCCCAGCAGTCATGAAACTCCTCCTCCATCTTCTTCAGGCCATGCCCTCTGCTGTGGGCTATGGGATGTCCCCGTCTTCCTGCCCCATGGGCCAATCAGAGGCTTCCTCCCTTCTTCCTACTCCCACTGGCAGGAAGAAGGGAGGAGGCTTCCAATTGGCCCATGGGGAAGGAAGGAGGCTTCCTATTATCCAGTAGGGGCAGGAAGAATGGAGGAGGCTTCCCATTGGCCCATGAGGGCAGGAAGAATTTATTTATTTATTTATTATTTTGTTATACCGAGTTTCATGACTAGAATCACATCAACCCGTTTATAATTAACAATGTGTGTAAGGCAGAGAGTAACATAGTAAACAATATTCCCAATTCAAACTTCAAATACAGAAAACAATAATATGGATGTGAGAAAGTTACAATAAAACAGGGAAAATTAACTAGGATCTGGAAAGGGGGAGAAATTGAACAAAGAAATATTTACATTTCAGCCAATTGCATCAATTAATAAAGTTGTATAGCAAAAATAAATAAATGATACAGTTGTAAATGGATGGAGGAAATGAATGGAGGAGGAAATGGAAAAGAATGGAGGAATGGAGAATGGAGGAATGGAGAATGGAGGAAATGGATGGAGGAAATGAATGGAGGAGGAAATGGAAAAGAATGGAGGAATGGAGAATGGAGGAAATGAATGGAGGAGGAAATGGAAAAGAATGGAAGAGGGAAGCACAACCTGGGCAGTGACACACCTGCTGGTGCTTGGTGACACACTAGTTGCCGGTCATTGATCTAGGGTGTCTAATACCCTTGGACCAGCCCTGGGAGCACCATGAGCTCACTAGGCTTCTTCTGCTTGGATTTGAATAATAGCAATTTGTTGTGGCTGCTAGATAATCCCTGACGATTTTACCAATTATTCTCCTGTCCCTGCCTCCCCTGAGTCCTGCATGTGGTACTCCAGATCTGCTTTTCGAGGAGAGGAGACTAGGGTATTTGTAGAGATTTTCTTCAGTGGTTGTGCCCGAATTAAGGTTTATGCAGTGGAGTTTGTTCTGAGGCTGGTGTGGGGTGATCGTTTTGGTCAGCTGCTGCTTCTAAACTGGATGATGCCCTAGCTGAGATTGAGGGCTATGGACAAAGTAAGGAGGCTGGGGGAGACAGAAGAGCCAGTACTCCAGGCTGGGTAAGGCAGCTCTAGATACAGCAGATGTTTCTCTAGTTTCCCAGGGTTCTAGTGGTTGTATTTATGGGCCTTGTGCTCTGACCCATTTTATTAGTGGAATCTCTGTAGCTTGCGATACTTTTATATTTTAATATTTTAAAGATTTACATTTTGTAAAATGCCAATGATTTAACAAACATCATGCATTTTATATTTTTAAAGTTTCAAAGTGTATTAAAAATGTTTAAAAATACCATGCAGACTGAAGAATAATTTTAATTAGCTTAGAAGACAATGAGTTATTAGGTTTATGTGACACTGATAAATATGACACTGATAAATATGACACTGATAAATATGTAAATAGTTGTCCTCCTTGTTCTTTGTTCTCATTCCTAAAAACTATTCAGGCCTCTTGCCTTCTCCCAGTTCCCGCTTCCCCTGTTTTATTGTAACTTTTTTGCTTCTTGCCACCTGTTATATGTTCTAGGTTACCACCCCCCCTTGTTACTTGTAAACCGACATGATGTGATTATATCATGAATGCCGGTATAAAAAAAGCTTTAAATAAATAAATAAATAAATAACAAGTATTTGATTCTCCCTCAAATCAAATGCATATTTCCTAAAGGCTGGTGGCAATAACAGTCGTGTGTGGGCGTGGAAGGACACTGTTAGCAAAAAGTTTACTCGGCTTCTCCAGAATTTTCACAGTTGAACATTGGCAACCCTATGTGTATGTGTGAGGGAGATTCAAATGGAGGGAGCCTGTGAGAAGGGGTGTGTGAGAGTATGTTCAAGAGAGAGACGGAGCCTGTGTGAGGGAGAGGGAAACCAGAGATCGGGGGTGGGGGGGAGGAGATGCCAAAGGAAGTATCCACCCCAGGTGCCAAATACTTTTAGGTACGCCACTGGCCCATTGGCCGGATAAATCAGCCAGCTAACTCTGAATATCGAGCTAGCCCGTTAATTTATCTGGCCAACTCGACTCCTCCCCAATCCACCCATTCCCTACCCCTGTCTTAGCCAGCTGAAAACTTAGCTGGCTAAGGGCCTGATTTACTAAGGATATTTTCCCATTTTATGTCGATGGGAATAAAGCTTAGTAAGTAGGACCCTAAGCCACTTATCTGGCAAAGTGGCACACGCGCCACTTAGCCAGCTAAGTGTCATTTTGAATATCTCCACACTAGATACCACTGGGACTGCTATCACCATGCTGGAGAGGACAGTTGCAAACTCAGTGAAAGACTTGGCAGTATTTTCTTCTGAAAGGAAACTCGAGAAATCTGTCAGATTTTAGATTAACAGGTCTGTGCTCCAGAGTCCATCAGTTCTATCATGGGAAAAGATATCCTGGCCATAGGCCATAAGTGCGAGGCATTAGAAAACCAAACCAAACATCTTAATTTTGAGGTTCCAAAATTTTCCAATATCTGCCACTGTTTCTCCTGGAAAGATGGTGAAGCAATATCTCTTTGAAGTCCTGGGAATTCTGTCCCAGGCAAATTTAAGCCTCCCCATCCCAAGTAGAGCTCCCTACATACCGGTGAAGAAGACTGGATTGCAAGAAGGAGAACCTGCTGAAGAGGCTCCATATATGGACAGTTTAAAATCTCATATACCGCCACCGCTACTTCAAAGTCCAGCACGGTTTACATGCAAAGCTTGGAAAGGTCTCTGGAGGAAGGAGTGTGAAGGTCCACACTTCTGGTTTCTTTTGTTTTAGAATCTGATCTGGACTGGACCTTTTTTAAAGCGGTTTTTTTTTTTTTGCATTGGGACAAGCCATTTTTGGATCGCAGAATTGTGTAAAGCAAAAGAAAACACTTTCTTTTAATACACCAAGCGGTTTTATCCCTTTTTGACACAAAAGTAAATACTTGATTAAACGTCGCATTAATGGGTTCCTCTTCTATGATGCAAAACAGCGCAGCTAAGAATTTTCCTTAACAATATACCTTAAATCTGTTTGGACAACATTTAGCTCTTCTGATTTCTAATCTTGCTGGCCTGGATGTGTGGGCAGTGTAGAAGTGGGAAATTCTCTGGCACTCGTGGCAATATGTACATGTAATTTTACTTTTTCTTCTTTCCATTGATAATCCTTTTTTTTTCTCTATTGGATCTTATTTATTTTCTGGAAGAATATGAGGATAGTTTTCTGTAATTCTTTCTGTAAATTTATATTACCTCTCATATACTCTCCAGGCGCCCCCAAACAAAGCCATCTCTCACAACTCCATTCAAAAACGAGCACTGTCCACCATGGGACCACATCAGTGGAACTCATTACCCCCAGATATACGCCAGGAACAATGCCATCTCTCCTTTAGAAGGAAACTGAAAAATTGGCTGTTCTCACAAGCATTCCCCTGAAGAGACACTCCCCAACTAGCATGCCTCCTACTCCTCTCCCATCACCTTTCCTCCTCGCCTATAACCCCTTCTCCTGCCACTGCCCCATTCCTGGCCCAGGTCATCGCCCCGTTATGAGGCCTCCGTAGCCAAGTATCTAAAAGAACTGTGTTGTTCGAAATACTTATTTTATAGTAATTGTTAGTAAGTGTTGCCGTACGGCCGGCGCCATTTTGCGCAAAATGGCGCCGGCCATTTTGCGCAACGACTTCCTGCAGTCGAATCGTTTTTCCGTATGGAAAAACGATTCGTGGTAGGAGATCGTTCCGGACCCCCGCTGGACTTTTGGCAAGTCTTGTGAGGGTCACGAGGCCCCCCCCAAGCTGGCCAAAAGTCCCTGGGGGTCCAGCGGGGGTCCGGGAGCGATCTCCTACGCTCCTGCCGTCGGGGGACAAAAAAACAAAACGCACGGAGGTCCGAGAGTAAAAGATCACATCGGCACCCTTCCTCTGGACCCCAGGTAATTTAAGGCATTTTGGGGGGGTTCGGGAGGGTGGGGGATTTATTTTAAAGGGTCGGGGTGGGTTTTAGGGTTGTTTTAGTGTGCCGGTTTTCCCGCCCTCCCCCTTCCCCTCCCCCCCCCACTGGACCCCAGGTAATTTAAGGCATTTTGGGGGGGTTTGGGAGGGTGGGGGATTTATTTTAAAGGGTCGGGGTGGGTTTTAGGGATGTTTTAGTGTGCCGGTTTTCGATTTACAGGATTTACACGATATTTAAAAAACCCAAACTGCGACGATCCAATTCCCTCCCCCTCCCAGCCGAAATCGATCGTTAAGACGATCGATCACACGATTCACATCTCTAATCCCTACTATAAAAGTGGAAGCCACTTGGCCTCCACCCAATCTCTAATATCTGTTTATGTTCTTGTCTTCCAGGAATGCACTCTAAAAATAAATGTAGCAGATTAGTGAGACAAGACTTCCCTTGGCTAAATCCATGTTAGCTTTTTCCCATTAAATAATGACTATATGTTCAGTAATTTTGTTTATTATAGTTTCAACAATTTTTTTTCTGGTCCTGATGTGAGGCTCACTGATCTGTAGTTTTCTGGATCACACAGAACCCTTTTTAAAAACTGGTGGTTACACTGGCCATCCTCCAATCTTCAGGTACAGTAGTTGATTTTAATGATAATTTACAGATTGCTAATAGTAAGCCTTCAGTTTCATTTTTTAGTTCTTTCAGCCCTCTTGGATGTATACCATCTGGTCCAGGTGATTTGTTACTGTTTAGTTTGTCAGTTTGCCCTATTCCAGGGTTCACTGTTTCAGTTCCTCTGAATCATTACCTTTAAATATCTCTTTTGGCATGGGTATCTACTTTACATCTTCCTAAGTAAAAACTGAGGTAAAGAATGAATTTAATCTCTCTGCTATGACTCCTAAAATGTCTATGAAAATTGATAAAGAGTCAGTATGGTAGGACAAATACATCAAAAGATCATCTGCAAATAATGCCAATTTAACCTCAACATTACCACACTTTATTCCATCAGTTCTACTATCCAAAACTCAGGATGAACAAAAGAGAGGAAAGTGGATAGCCTTGTTTTGTAGCTCCCTAAGTGGAAAATAATTAGATACAAGCCCATTACATAAAACAGCAGCTCTAGGGCTCATATAACACCTTTAACATAGCTATAATATCCCTGTGGATCCCTTAAGGCTAGAGGATGGGAATGAAGAAAAGAGTGTATGTGGGTAACTTGCTGGTGTGACGGTTACTACCCTTCACCAATAAGCCTTTATGCTGTTGAAGCAACTCCAACATTGCTCTCTGCTTCAATGGCAATAGATAATGGGGAACTGGACTCAGACAGCAACCAACAAGGGCCCTGACTTTGACAATTTGGGAAACTGATAATTGTAAAGATAGCTTGTATGGCAGATAGTTACTACCATGGGCTTGCTGGGCAGACTGGATGGACCATTTGGTCCTTTTCTACCGTCATTTCTGTGTTTCTGTGTGTTTCCTTTAAATCCAAATGTATCCAATATATAATAAATATACTTCCAGGATATATGATCCAAAGCTTTTTCAGTATCAAAGCTATTAAGAAGGGATTCAGTTTTATATGTCAGCGACATTTTCAGAGCAGCCAAGATTCTATGAAAACGTTTTGAAGCATTCTGACTTTGAACAAAGCCCATTTGCTCTGGGATTAATGCAGGCATTATATTGGCCAATCTATTTGCCAAAATTTTAGAATAAATTTTCACATCCACATTTAAAAGTGATAATCAGTTTTTAAGACAAAGGCTGTAAGTATTATGAAAGCAGCCTTCGTAGAAGAGGTCAATTCCCCCACCCATGTAGCTTCATAAAAAACCCATACTAGGGCTGATGATATCTGTGTCTGCATAATTTCATAAAACTCTGCAGGGTAGCCATTAGGTTCAGGAGTTTTGTGATTTTTAAGAGACCAAATTACATAATACAATCTCATCATTAGTGACAAGTCAGCCTATCTTGCCTAATGAAATTCAAAAGAGCTTGGGATAAATGCAGAGGATCCCTAGTGGCTAAAGGATGGGAATGAAAAGAAGGAGTAACCTGTATGGAGCGGCAGTTACTTCATTAACCAAATAAAAAACCATTAAAATAATAAATAAGTAAACCTTGCTGGGCAAACTGCCCGGACAGGGTTGTTTTCTGCCGTCATTTCCTAAGTTACTATGTTATAAGGTATATTCCATTAGTCAAGGTAAGACAACACCTTGAAAGAATTCCTCCCTCCCCTCAGCACTATCATTTTTACTATAGAAAAGGTCTGCATAAAAAGTATGAAATATTTTATTGATTTCTTTATTAAGTGAAGCCTTGTCCCGTTATCATTTTTCAATACTGGAATAAACTCTGATTTAATCTCAGATTTAAGCAGTCAGGCCAAACCTTTGCCAATTTTATTGCCAACTTTGAATTGTCTATATTTATAAAATAGAATAGTATTCAAAGTAACATATTTAGATTGTTCTGCACGGTGGAACAATTCTCTTTCTTTTCTTTTGACATATTACCCGCCTTTTTTAAGATGGATGCTCTAAGCGGTCTTTTCAGGCTCATAATATTTCTGTTCATCATTTGCTTTTTGGCGATTGCTTAGGAAATGATTTCCCCTCACAAAACCACCGTTGTTGCAAATTCCTGCCATTTTGCCAAAATAAATTCAACCAGATTAGCCACCATCCGCCAGATATATGTATGAACCAATCTACCAAATTTTTAATCCAGAATTATTGGGGTGTGGTCTGAGATAGCCAGTGTTCCAGTCTCCACTGATTGTAAAAATGATGCTCCAAAATAAAAATATTGGGGTCGATTTTAAAAAGTCCACCTGCACATCCATGTGTGCACGGTTCCCAGTGCGCACACATGAACACACCGATTTTATAACATGAGTGCACATGTTATAAAATCTGATGGCCATGCGCATCTGCGCGCCGGATTTTAGAATCCATGCGCAGGGGGGATTTTATAGCCTACATGCAGCGATTCAATTGGGCATCCCCCAGTTCCCTTCTAGCCTGCTCCAATTAAGGAGTGGACTGGGAGGGAACTTTCTTATCCATTAGCCTACCCTTCCTACCTCTTCCCCTCTCCTCCCCAACCCCTAACCTAACCCTGCCTATCCCTAATTAATTTATTTTATTATTTACTGCTCCTCCAGAGCAGAAGTAATCTGCGCGCGCTGGCCTGCTGCCGGCGCCCGCTTCTCCAGGACAGAGGCTAATGGCACTATCCAAGCCCGCCCCCTGGGCCGCCCCTTTTCCCTCAGCCAGCACTTCTGGGCGTACCAGGGTTTACGCGCGTGGTGGGGTCCGTTGTAAAATACACACTGTGCACGCAAGGCCCAGCCACATGCATAAACCCCAGTTTTTACGCATGTAGCCCTTTGAAAATTTACTTGACTGTCTAGTCAACTTTGAGTTAAATGTGCCCTCTCTCTCCTGAATACAGAAAGCACTAAATAGCCAACAATTTTTAAGTTCTGCACAGATAATGAAATCCCCTTTCTAGGCCCTAACCTCATTAGAATTATCTCAATCCATAACTGAGTCTACCACACAATTTATATCACCACCTAAAAGTAGAGGAATGTCCCCCAAATCAGTCAGCACTTCCAACAAATGTGAAAAGAAAGAATGGAAGTGCAAACTGGGAGCATATATAGGACATATACCTACTTTGTCCCCAAAGATGTGACCCACCCAAATGATATAGTGTCCCTCCTCATTGCTAATAATATTCTTCTCAACAAGGGCCAAAGTTTTATGCATTAAAATGGCTATGCCTACCTTCTGAACAGACGCAGCTACATAGCACTCTCCCACCCATTCCCACTTTAATTTCCTGGGCTCATCTTCTGATTCGTGAGTTTCTTGTAATAATGCTATAGTTGTGCCTTGCTTTCTCAAAGCAATCAAAAATCGTTTTCCTTTTAATGGGTTACCCAATACCAGCAGTAACCCGTGCGACAATTTTACAACCCATAACCTTCAACGTCGGCAATTAACAACTGCCAAATAATAGGAGCAAATTGGGCCCAGTACCCCCCCCCCCTCCCCCAGCCTAGGCACTAGCCCGCATCATCCCACCAACAATCAGGAAATGTTGAGTCTTCTGTAAAATGTGTTCCCTGAAAGCCAAAAGCAACATCACCAACCCAAGAACTCCCCCCTTCCCTTCCTACCTGTAATTGCAATAGCCCTGTCACTCCACGTTTTATTATCACTCCATGCAAGCGTTCTCACCATCCACAATGCATTTGGGTGGCACCCCCACACTAGCTAACTAAATGGACCATTCACCACCCCTTCATCCACACAGCGTACTTCCTCATGCGTACCACAAACAACCCTGTCTGTATCCACAACATTTGTCACACAAACCCAAAGAACCTTTGTCCAATGAAAGTAAACATAAAAATACCAGCAAAAACTTTGCCTAGGAGAGCAGTTGTCAAAGTGGAAAACATAACAGAACCACCCTGCAAAGCAGTTCCAACTTTTCAAACAGTCTTATGCTTAAAAACAAAAAAAAAAAAGAGAGAGAAAAAACTTTGCTCTGCAGAACATCTGCTTCAAACAAGCAGAAGCTTAAGTTCCGTAGCCGCCTCTCTTCACCCGTCACACCAAATGGGTCTCAACAGAAAAATAAAATCTCTAAAACAGGACACTTGTTCATTCGTTATTCCAATTCAAGTCTTCTTCATGCAAAACATTCTTTGCTTTACTTGACGAGTCACACTTCTTTTGCTGGCCATCCCTGCAGCAGTGCAGGAAATGCAAGCATAAACTTAACTTTCTTCCTCACAAGACAAAATCGGTGCCATTTTGCCACCTTAGCAGAGTAATCATTGTAGATAAATGCTTTGCTCTCATCATATCTCAATTTCAGGGGGGCTTTTTATAAGCTCTCATTAAGGGGCAGATTTTCAAAAGCTTACTCACGTAAATCGGGTTACACGCGCCGGGTCTGTTTTAGAAAGGCCCGGTAACGCGCATAAAGCACCGGGACGAGCGTATGACCTGGGGCTTCGAAAAGGGGCGGGGTCAGAGGCCTCCGGCACAGCAGCCATTTGCCGCTGTGTCGAAGGAATGCGCGCCAGCAGGTCGGGGCGGTGTTTAGGATAGGGCTAGGGGTCGGGAGGATTAGGGGAAGGGAAGTTAGGGTAGGAGGTTGGGGAGGGAACTGGAGAAGGACGTGGGCTTTGGCGCGCGCAGGGTGCACAATTGTACACCCCCTTGCACGCGCCGACCCCCAATTTTATAATATGCGCGCACCTGCACGCACATGTTATAAAATCTGGCGTCCATGTGCGTGCGCGACCTTTTAAAATTTATCCCTAAATTAATTTTAGTGTATAAGTCCATAAGATGTATCATGATAGGTTGGAGCCTATCCTTTACTGCACCACAACCTCCACGAATGGTGCACACACTCACACCAGATCTGATAATCTACTCCATCCAGGTTTGGTTCTTTTATGAGCCAGGAATGAAACAAATCCCTTATTTGGACTCTGGGACATTTTGGGAAATGCCCAGCACTTTAAATTTGTTCTGACAACTTCTATTTTTGAAGTTATCTCATTTCTCCTGTGCTTGCATGCACTCTTTCACTTTCTAGGCCCTGAGCTTGGTTTTCCAGTACCTACACTTTACCTTCAGATTCATGAGTCCCAGCTTCGATATCAGAAAATCATTGGATAAAGTCAGAAAGCTTATTATCCATCACCGAAACAGAAGCATTTGATTTTTCCAGTTTACTGTCCATGGCTGCAATAACCACAGAAAAATCTTCTCTAATATAGCTATCCGGCTAATTTAACGGAGATATTCAGCAGCATGGCCACACCACTGAATATACCCAGCTATCTTAAAGTTAGCACAAGTAGCACATTTAAGACTAATCTGAGAAAATTCTTTTTCACTCGACGCACAATAAAGCTCTGGAATTTGTTGCCAGAGGATGTGGTTAGTGCAGTTAGTGTAGCTGGGTTCAAAAAAGGTTTGGATAAGTTCTTGGAGAAGTCCATTAATGGCTATTAATCAATTTTACTTAGGGAATAGCCACTGCTATTAATTGCATCAGTAGCATGGGATCTTCTTAGTGTTTGGGTAATTGCCAGGTTCTTGTGGCCTGGTTTTGGCCTCTATTGGAAACAGAATGCTGGGTTTGATGGACCCTTGGTCTGACCCAGCATGGCAATTTCTTATGTTCTTATGTTTAACTTTAGGACATCCCTACAGCATGACCAGAGTAAGCCACATTGGTTAAGTGGCTAACTCCAAACATCAGAGTTAGCCACATAACTTATGCAGCTAATTCTGTCTGCCCTTATCAAAGTTTTACATCTGGCATTGTTTGAAATTTAAAAGCGGCGTATGGCTAAAGAAGGTTGGACCTTATACAAGGATAACGTTTCATTGCAGACAGAAACAGTCACAGAGGACTATGTTCCAATATTAGCACTGTATTTCTAAGCTTGGCAAAAATTTATTTATTTATTTATTTATTTTATTTGTTTTTATATATCGGTGCTCTATTCACATATCACATCGGTTTACAAATAAATTATAACAGGTATAGTAGATGATTGCATATCATCTACTATACCTGTTTTCTTTCAGGGAAGGCAGGCAAATTCATCCATGTCCAATATTCTATTATTATCCTAAATGTACAGCACAATATTGCAGGTGCCACCAGGTGTGCAAACTGTGCAATTGCACAGGGTGGCACACCCGGTGGGGTGGTATTGGGAGCAGGGAAAAGCCTGTGCTGCTGCCGGTGGACTTGATCCCAACAGCGGCAAAAGAAAAGGAGGTCCATGGTGCCACTGGTGGACCCAATCCTACTGGCGACAGAAGCAGGAGGCCACAGCAGAGGAAGCCCGTTTGGCAGCTCTTCCTCTGGTGCTGGTTCCGCGGTATTCAACACTCACTGTGCTAGAACTTCCTGTATTTGTTGTGACTATCACTTCCCGACGGCTTCATTCTGCCTGCCTTTCCTTTTCTGCGGCTCCTCCTGCTCTTCATGGACGTCTGGCTGCCGCAGCATCCGCCTGCCATCCTCTACGGCGTCCCCGGACCGGCTTGGGCGCTGCCTCCCGCCATGTTCTACAGGTACCTTAGGGCGTGCGCGTCGCACGGCCCTCATTCTTATTTCCTCATTGGCGCATTCCTCAGGGGAGTCCCCCTGTGATGATGTCACGTTGCCCGGATATTTATTGCTAGCCATTGAGTTAGCAAGGGGAATTCTTACGGATGAGATTCGCTCTCCGTACCCAGCTACTCTGCTCTCCAACTTCCATTGGACTCTTTCTGCTAATGGGGTACCCGCTCCTCGGGGGCCTCTTTTGCTTCTTTCAGGTCGCTATCAGGTAACCGGTACTCGTTGACCCGCTGTTTGCATCTATCTCCTCTTCTACTTGGAAGAATTCGCTACAGACACTATCAGTGAGTACTACCATCATCCACTCTTCAGAGCTGTCTCCCTGGAACCAGGTACTCGCTCCTCGAGGGCCTGCCTCAGTTCCAGCGCCAGTGCCATCTCCTATGTGGAACCGCTGTGTGAGTACTTTGCCAATGAGTCTCCCTGCTCCCAGGGATCTGGTACTCGCTCCTCGAGGGCCAGCTCTCCCTATCTCGGGGCTTCTCCATATTTGGGACTCTGTGAATGTTCTATTGTACTCATTCTCTCAGTTCTTTTCACTACAGCACTGCTACCGGAGGAACCGCTGTTCCAGCGCCCTGGGAAATACTAGTCCAGCCGGGCTACATCTTCTACTCACTACTGCCACCTCTGGTGGCTTCTCAAAATGTCTAAATAAAGATAAATCTGTGTTTGTGTGTCCAAGAGCTGAGCCTGACCTGTGGCCCCTCACGGGACTTCCCCCCGTGGGCGTGGTCAGCTGCCACAGTGTCCAAGGGTCCACCCAAACCTCACTAATTATAACAGTATTATCACGAGATGAGAATTCAGAAAGTGTTGAATTACCTCAGGGCCAGCAGAGGAAGAGGAGCTGCAGAACGCCTGCTCTCCACACAGAAGGAACAGGCTGACAGCAGCAGTGGAGGAGGAATGACCCATGGGCCCTGACTTCCTGGTCCACATGTGTGTATGAGTTAATGGGAGGCTGCCTGGAATGAGTGGGTGTATGAATGGGAGACTGCCTGTGATGGGTGTGTGGGTGTGGGTGTGGGTGTGTGAATGGGAGACTGCCTGTGATGGGTGTGTGTGTGTGTGCAAATGGGAAGCTGCCTAGGATGAGTAGGTGTGTGTGAATGGTAGGCTGCCTAGAATGAGTGGGTGTGTGAATGGGATGGGTGTGTGTGTGTGTGAATGGGGGACTGCCTGGAATGAGTGGATGTGTGAATGGGAGACTGTCTGTGATGGGTGGATGTGTGTGTGCGCATGGGAGGCTGCTGGGATGAGTAGGTGTGTGAATGGGAGGCTGCCTGGGATGGGTGTGTGCATGTGAATGGGAGCCTGCCTAGGATGGGTGCGTGTGTGAATGAGGGACTGCCTGGGATGAGTGGGTGTGTGAATTGGGAGGCTGTCTGGGAAGGGCCTGTGTGTGAGAATGGGAGCCTGCCTGAGATTTGAGTGGATGTGAATTGGAGCCTACCTGGGGTATGTGGGTGTAAATGGGAGCTTGTCTGGAATGTGTGTGTGTGTGAGAGAGAGAGAGAGAGAGAGAGAATGGGCTGCACATGGATCCCAAAACAGCCAGCAGCTGAAATGAAAATGAGAGCCTGGGGCTGCTGTTAGATCCCAACCAAAGAAGAGATGGATACGCCTGCGGTGTAAGAAAGAGAGGAGAAAGTTTGTGCATCCTGCTCCCACTACTCCACGACAATCTCAGGGTAACTGGAAATCAAAAGTTCCCAGGTATGGAGAACATTAATTTTTTTAAATCATTTTAAATTTTATTTTTCAGGTGTTATTTGCTG
This sequence comes from Rhinatrema bivittatum, assembly GCF_901001135.1. Taxonomy (NCBI): domain Eukaryota; kingdom Metazoa; phylum Chordata; class Amphibia; order Gymnophiona; family Rhinatrematidae; genus Rhinatrema; species Rhinatrema bivittatum. The sequence continues at coordinate 39,219,114 of NC_042631.1, read as the reverse complement.
TGTCTGCTGTTTTGAAATATTTTACTGGTGTTTGGGACATTTAAAAAAACTTGTATATGAGTTTTTAATTAATCTTTTATTCATCAGCTTATTTTGAAATAATATTATTAGTATATTTTGGTATTATGATTAAGTATTTTTTATTTTTTTATTTTATTGTTTGATGTTTGAGGAATGGTGATGGTTCTGTTTTTTCATTGTTGCACTGCATAGAGAGTCTGGCTTCTTGCGGTTTCCAGTTCAGTTTTTGTCTGCGTGTTTGTATTTCTACTTTATGGTTGCTCTATTCTGTATTTGGTGAGGGTCTGCTTATGTTCTGCATGTGTGACTGAGGTGAGGCATTCTCCTAATAGGAAGTGTATTAGTGTATTTGGGCTTTCGGAAGGTCAAGCCCACACCCAACACACATCACATCACAATAGGCCTATGGGGTCCAAATGGTTTTTTTTGCAGGGATTTCACAGCAGTGCATGTAAATATAATGTACGGGATATTTTTACCTCAGAATACTGTACTTTGATATTTTTAATGTAAAATATAAATGCATAACCCTTAACTCTGTGTGTGTGGAATGGGGCGGGGAGGGGGTGCGTTGGGCAAGGCTATAAGGTTCGCCCTTGCACCAGCCATGGGTTCGGGGGAGGGGCAGTTTTTAAAGTTTGTATCACTGAAGGGAGCTGGGCTTTTTTTGGTGGGCCCGGGACAGAGAATGAATGAACGAGCAGGGAGGTCAGCATAGCAATTGTTCACACAGGGCAGCAAAAAAAATGTAGCACTGGTCCTAATAGCAGAACTGCCAAATTAAAATGCCATCGTGTATCATGGATATTTAAACTTACGCTTGTATCAAGTCATTTCAAAAATTAATTTCTACAGTCCACTCGTGTCAGGTGCAATTAACCTTAACCACTTCCTTTTAGCAAAATAGCAATACTATGTCCTTTAAACTGCAATATCAGACTTTATCCTGGGAGCAGACACAGAATCAGTCCTGTACTATGGCACAATTCCTGGAATTTGCTTCCAGTTTCTCACGTTTCAAAAACCAAACTCATCAAATGAAAGGGTCATAACTACGGTAAGGCAGCATCACAACGCAGAACGGGCTGAGGCACCATCTTTTGCAACAAAAAGGGATGTTGTATTTTTTAAGGAATGAAAAAAGCCAGTTGGTTAATATTGTTTCCTGTTTGATTAAGGTCTGATAGAGGGCTAGATGTACTAAACATTTTCCCATAGGTGTACAATGGGAAAATCCCCTTAGTGCCTACATCGACTCGGAGTCTTTTTGACTCTCTCAGCTGAGTGGCTGAGGCAAACATTTTATTGTCCAATATGTAACAATAATGGACCAAACGTGAATAATTTTGAAAGCATAATGCATTTCGGGGGAGGCTGAATTATGAAGGCAATTTTGTGTGTATGGGGAAAAGCTCTGGAGAAAGCAGGCGCACAGTGCGGTGCATTCATCCTTTGCCACGGACAGGGGAGCAGGCTCCTTGTGGCAAGTCACTTACACTTTGGAGGCAGGAACCAACAGAAAGCGCTGGATTAGATTGGATCTGACAGACGTGGCACTTAGGGACAAGTCATTCTGCCCAGGCAACCAAAGGAATTTCAAATTAACAGTAATAATTAGCAGCTTCAGATAACATAATTGTGAGGCAGAACTTCTTGGTCCAAGGGTAGCATTCTCTGTTAACCACTGTGTAATTATTAAGGCACCACTCTCAACATTAGCAACATAATTATCTTTAGTATCTCTCCAGTACCAAGCTTGAATGCTGGTGATTAATAAAAAAACACAATTATTTGCATTGTAATCAGAGTGTTTTAATTACCCTGGAAAGGCACTTCATTTCCTTTTGCTGCTCTGATGTTTATCTTGTAATGGTAGGTTACATTCTTCATCCATTTTCTTTTGCTTATCGGTGTGACAGATGCGCTGCTGTAAATCTAGGGTCGTACCATCAGTAAGTCTGGATGTGAAATGTAGGACTTGCTAGAATAGTGATGGGAGAGAAATGGAAGGCAATCAACAGTTGGGCCCTTTGTTCATCAGCGGAACTGCAGCCAAATCACAATTTGCCTATACTGTTGCAAAGGTATTCCATGACCACCATACATATATATATATTTTTATTTTTTTTTGCTAAAGTATAAAATACATTACAAAAAGAAAATAAAGTCAAGGCTAGTCCCATATCTCAGGCAGCAGTGCCATATGCTGGAGTATAAGCAATCCAAGTTTAGATTCCCTGCCTGTTTGACATGAGCATAGCTCATAGCTTATAGGTGGGTGCACTTAAACCCAGGAAAAATGGGGAGATGGCTGCTGTAATTGTAGTAGCACCTTCCAGAAAAAAAAATGCTTACAGTCTTTCTTAGAAAAGTGAGGACTGAAGATGGATAAAAAGAAGAAATAGAGAAAAAAATGGGATAAAGTCCAGAAAGTGATCATGTATTGGTGGTATTTCTGTGCAAAAATATATCCTTAAAAGCAGAGGCACTAAAACAATCTTTATAATAGCGTTGAAAGTAACTGAGTGAACCACATCAGCAGATGTATAGTTCCTAATATGGAACCTAACATCGTGTAACTACAGCATGGGATATTTTTCTCTATATGCATCACCTTGTACTTGCCCACATTAAATTTCATCTGCCATTTGGACACCCAATCTTCCAGTCTCTCAAGATCCTCCTGCAATTTATCTCAATTTGCATATGATTTAACTACTCTGAATAATTTATATCATCTGCAAATTTGAATACCTCACGTCACATTTCTTTCCAGATCATTTATAAATATATTGAAAAGCACAGGTCCAAGTAAAGATCCCTGAGGCACTCCACTGTTTACCTTTTTTCACTGAGAAAATTGACCATCTACTCCCATCCCATCCCATGACTTTTTAGTTTTTTTAGAAGCCTCTCATAAAGGACTTTGTCAAACGCCTTCTGGAAATCCAAATACACACATCTATTGGTTCATCTTTAACCACATATCTATTATCTCCTTCAAAAAGTATGTAGCAGATTGGTAAAACAAGACTTCCCTTGGGTAAATCCACGCTGGCTATGTTCCATTAAACCATGCCTTTCTGTATGTTCTGTGATTTTGTTCTTTGGAATAGTTTCATTTTTCCTGGCATTGAAGTCAGGATCACTGGCCTATAGTTTCCAGGAGCCCTTTTTAAATATCAGGGTCCATTGGACAATTTTAATGATGTTACAAATTTTTACTAATATATTTGAAATTTCATTTTTTAGTTCTTTCAGAATCCTGGGGTGTATACCACCTGGTCCAGGTGATTTGCTACTGTTTAGTTTGTCAATCTGGCCTACTACATTTTCCAGATTCTCCATGATTTGGTTCAGTTCATCTGAATCATTACCCTTGAAAACCATCTGCAGAACTGGTATCTCCCCAGCATCCTCCTAAATAAACACTGAATCAAAGAAATCATTTAATCTTTCCGTGATGGCCTTATCTTCTCTAAGAACCCCTTTAACCCCTCGATCATCTAACAATCCAACCGACTCCCTTGCAGGCTTCCTGCTTCAGTCTTATGTTTTTTCCTATTTTCTTCAGATAGATCCTACTGCCAATTTTTGAAGGATTTCTTTTGGCTAAAATAGCCTCTTTCACCTCACCTTTTAACCATGATGGTAATCGTTTTGCCTTCCTTCTACCTTTCTTTTTTTTTTTAATTCTTTATTTATCACTTTTCTAATACAACATGTATCATAAAGTATACAGGAAACTTGTTACAATACATTAGTAAGAAACAAATTTTTCATAGATTTAAATCAAATATATATCAAATAGTATTCCTAATGTAGTAACCAATTCTCAAATAATATATGGTTAGGAGACAACTTTCAAGGAGAATATAGGAAACTTTAAATTAATAATAAGGCCTTTAACCTGAAATTAAGAGAGCAGATTAACTACTTTATTCCCCTGAAGTTACGGTATTCCCTGGAAGGCTATGGGAATCAATATAAAGCTTTAATTGCTCTGGGGAAAAGAAAATAAAGGTATCTGCTTCTTTTTTTATGATGCACTTACATGGATATCTGAGGACGAAGGTAGCTCCTAAAGATATCACATTCTGCCTCATACTTAGAAAACCTTTCCGTCTTTCCTGAGTTATCTTTGAAATATCAGGAAACATACGAACCTTACTGCCATGAAACAGCGTGTTTAAGTTTTTAAAGTATACTATCATTAGCCTACCAATATCTTGCTCTACTATCAGAGAAACATGAAGAGTGGAAAAATCAATAATCTCTATGGCAGAAGATTCTAAAAAGTTAGTCAAGTTTTGAAAATCCATTGAAGGTACTGCCTGTTCATTAGAGCGATTTTGCCCTAAAAGGAAATAAACTGTTTATTAGTGGAAATTGCGATTCAGGTAATAAAAGAACTTCGGCAAAATATCTTTTTAGAGTTGTAATAGGCATCTCTGTTACGAGCGCGCGCAGGCGCGGTCGTCTCGAGCTGGTGGTGAGCCCTTGGGCCACGGCGAAAGCTAGGGAGGAGCCCCAGCCACACCGTGGGAGGTGAGCTGGGCAGGCATGGTGAGCCAGGCGGGTACAGAAGCAGGCACAGAGTCTGACCCTCAGCCGGACCTGCACGCCCATGGTAGCCAACACTGGGAAGTTGACTGATGAACGGTCCTCCGACTGTTCCCGGCCCTTTCGGACCTGCCGCTGGGTACGGCAATGGGCGGCAGGCCGGACAGAGGCGAGGGCAGACAGAGTCCTTTCCACTGAAGACATCGTAGACAAGGCAGGTGCAGACATCGTAGACAAGGCTAGTGCAGACATCGAAGATGAGGGCTGGAAGGAAGACATGAGGGCTGGAAGGAAGACATGGCACTGTCCATCAGGGCGCCCTACTCAGCCCACCCGTGGGACTGAGTCGCGGACCACCCCGTCCCAGACGCGCCCAACACAGCCCAGGAAGGCTGGTCGCGGACCACGCTGAGGAAAGGAGGGTGCACCAGGAAAGGTCCAGTCGAGAAGGAACTCCGATGCCGGGACCAATGACATCCGAAGCCCTGTCGACTGGCAGGAACAGAAGCTCAAGAGCCCGGGGGACGAATCCCTCCTGTTGGCCACTCCAGGGCCCAACAGGACAGAAGGCTCAGGAACCAGACGAGGACATAGGGCAGAACAACCGGAACTGGAACAGGACATCAGGAACACATCAAGGCAGACATCAGGAACACATCAGGTAGTGGATATCCGGACCGAGACAGGACAAGGAGCCATCAATACATGGAGGACCTGGATCGGCAAGGTTACAGGCGACTGTAATGCACAATCCGAAGGCCCGTTGCAAGTGACAAGAAAGTCCTTATATACTGGAGGTTATAGGCAACTCCCTGGGAGGAGTTTGCCAGGACTGCCCCTCACTGGTCCAATAAGTAAGGTGGAGAGCTGCGGGCCAGCCCCTAGGGAAACGGGCATGGCTGGAAACCAGGAAGTCCAAACAGCCAAGCAAGCCACAGGAACAGCTAGGCCTCTCAGGCCCTGGAGCAAGTCCCGGATGGAACACAGGCGAGGCCCTGGCTTCGGAGCGGCCTCCGGAGGAAGGTGAGAGACCACCTGTAGCGCAGCAACAGGGGGGATCGTAACAATCTCTCCCATAATTCTTGGAAAATTAATTAATCTTAGGTTTAGACGGCGGTTCCAGTTTTCCAACAGTTCAAGCCTTCTGGAAAGAGCAGCTCTATCTTGTATGGTAGCAATATTAAATTCTTTAAGTTATATAATTTCAGTTTCTACCTTCCCCACTGATGTTTGAAGCTTAGAGAGGGTATCATTCTGAGTAAGAATTTTGTTATTAACTTGGGAAGCAAAAGAATCCAGCTTGGTATTACAATCACGGACTGCTAAAGTTAGCCCCGCAGAGAGTTCCCATAAAGTTTCAAGGGTGACGACCGCTGGCCTTACCAGAGGTTCAGGTCGATCACCCGATGTTGAGGGAGTCGATTCAGTGGTTACCGATGAAATTACAGGTTCAGCGTGGGTTGGAAAACCTTCCCGCGGTGAATCCTCTCCACTTCCTGGTTCCTTGAAGCTCGCCGTCGCTTCTCCCAGCAGTCCTGTCGCTGTGACCTCATCAGTCCGCGCTAGCTGCTGTGCGTCCGGGGTCGAAGTTCCTCTGGCTGCCGGCGGACGTGCATCGGGGGGGGGGCTGAGGGAAACCTCTGTCCCTGGTGAAATAGCCTCTCCTCCCGGCATTTTCACAATGGGATTCACCCCCTCGAACTGTGCTGCTCCCTGGGCAAGGAAAGATGTTATGAGAGCCTGCTCCGATAACTGGGTTGGTATAGAGGGAAAAACCCTCACCTTCCCTTTTCTTTTTGGCGGCATCGTTGAAATTTTTTAGGTAGACAGGAGCAGCTGTAATCCGTGCACCCTTTCAGGACGCCATCTTGCCTCTGCCCCCCCCCCCCCTTCTACCTTTCTTAATGCATGGAATACATCTGGACTGCACTTCTAAGATGGTATTTTTAAACAATGTCTAGCTGTTGAACACTTTTAACCTTTGCAGCTACACCTTTCAGTTTTTCTAATTATTTTCCTCATGTTATCAAAGTTTCCCTTTTGAAAGTTTAGTGTTAGAGCTGTCGATTTATATATTGTCCCCCTTTCAGTCATTAGTTCAAGCATTTCTTCCTGTAGAATCTATTGGTTCCTGTGGATTTTACACATCTTCCCAGACATCTGGTGGAGGGTTACCTGATCTCCTCTGCTCTGTGACTTTCAAGACTATGTTAATTGTTTGGATGGGACCAGTTGAATGTTGAGTCCCCTATTCTCAACCTGAAGGCAGTCCACTTGTCACTAAGGGAGATGGTTCATCTCTATGGCTGGACCTCCATACCCTATGAATTTGAAGAATCATGGCTTGTTCAGCTCCCATAAACTTCTCAATTGGAGCTACAGCCTCCTCCCAATATTTCACAGCTTGACAGATTCACTCTGGTGGGCAAAGGGTGGTACTTTTAGAGACACATGTACGCCTGCGTGCACCTTTTTAAAATCTACCCCAAGTCTAAAGTAGTTCCCTCTCTTTTTGGTTTCAGAACCAGCTGCTCCATGAAGCAGTCATTTAAGGCATCTAAAAATTTTACCTCCTCTTCATGAGGCTTACATCTAGTCAATATTGGGATAATTGAAATCTCCCAGTATTTTTGTCTTGCCCAAATTATTAGCCTGGCTAATCTCTGTTAGCTTTTCACAGTCCGTTCCATCATCCTGATCAGACGGGTGATAGTATACTCCTACTGTTTTACTCTTCCCCTTCTCACATGGAATTTCTATCTATAGATTATTTCCAGTTGAATTTTTATCCTACTTGACTCTTTGCCAGGTGTAGACAATCCAGTCTTCAGGAGACACAAGGAAGATTGGCTTTTAGGATATCCATAATGAATATGCAGGAGAGAGATTTCTATTCATTGCTCCATTATATGCAAATATATCTCATGCATATTCATTATGGATATTCTGAAAGCCAGGCCACCCCTGATCTCTGCTACCCCACCAGCAATTCAATCTACGTTGTCATTTCAATATATTTTGTATTCAGGTATCACAATGGCTATCCTCTTTCCATCATGTTTCTCAGATATTTATGCTTTCATTTATGACATATAATGCTATAGATTCTAAATCTACAATCTTATTTTCTAGATTTCTGGGGGCTGATATTCAGCCGTGGAGTAGCTAGTTAAGTTAGCTGGAATTAGCTATCTGTTGTGTCCATCGGTTGCAGACGGCTGCGACCGCTCTGCCTTACCTCTTTTCTTCCCTTTTGCTCCTCCTTGGGCAAGATGGCTGCCTCTGGTGCCAAGTGCCGAAACCCTTGGCGTCTCCAACTCAACATGGGCGTCCCAGTCCGCCATGCTCCTTCCTGTGGCCTCCTAAGGCGCGCACGTTGCCTATGCTCAAATACACGTCATGGCGGGACCCTTGGGGGCATCCCCACCACATGACGTTGATACCTCCAGGTATTTAAAGCCTCCACTACACTACCATCATTGAGTTAGCAAGGACCGGTTGTCTGGGGTCTGTTCCCTTTTTTGTCAGGGCCGTGAGAGGTGCCACCAGGTGAGAAAATTGAAGAATGAACGTCCTGTAGAAATTAGCGAACCCTAAAAAATGTTGTAGGGCCCGGAGTCCACTGGTTGTGGCCATTCTCGGATGCTAGCCAATTTATCAGGGTCCATTTGAAAACCAGTGGTGGAAATAATATAGCCCAGAAATGGTAATGATTGTCTTTCAAATAGACATTTCTCCAGTTTTACAAATAACCGATTTTCTCATAGTCGTTGAAGAACTTCTCGAACCTTTATGCGATGGGCGGCCAGAGTTTTAGAGTAGATTAATATATCATCTAGACAGATAATTACTCCCTGGTACAACATATCTCAAAATATTTCATTCATTAAATTTTGAAATACCGCTGGCGCATTACAAAGGCCGAATGGCATTACCAGATATTCATAATGTCCATCTCGCGTATTAAACGCTGTCTTCCATTCATCTCCAGGTTTAATCCACACCAGATTGTATGCCCCCCGAAAGTCCAGCTTGGTGAATATTCTAGCTCCATGAAGGCGATCTAGTAATTCCGAAATCAGCGGGAGGGGATATCGGTCCTTGCGAGTTATCGCATTAAGTCCACGGTAGTCAATACATGGTCTTAATGACCCGTCTTTCTTGGGAACAAAGAAGAACCCTGCTCCTGCCGGAGATGACGAAGGTCGAATAAATCCTCGTTCCAGATTTTCTTTAATGTACTGGGACATAGCTAAAGATTCAGGCCCAGATAATGGATACACCCGGCTCCTAGGTGGACAAGAATTCGGAAGCAGGTTAATGGCACAGTCAAAAGTGCGATGAGCTGGGAGTATCTCTGCCTCTCTCTTAGAAAATACATCCGAAAAATCTGCATATTGGGATGGTGGTAGCAGCTTAGAAGTGGCTAGTTGAATTCTGGGCTGCTTTAAACAGGTGGTAAAACATCCTGGTCCCCAAACAGTAATTTGAAGAGTTCTCCAGTCAATAATGGGTGCGTGCTTTTGTAGCCAGGGGAGGCCCAACACTACCGGATGGACTGCCTTTTCCAAAATGAAGAAGGATATCTCCTCCTGATGGAGGACTCCCGTCTGGAGAGTTATTGGAGCGATGCAGGTGGTGACTTGCCCTGGAAGATTCTCCCCCTGGATTGAGGAGATGTATAATGGAGACTCACGATGAAGTATCGGTAGTTGTAGCTGGTGGACCAGCTCAGCCAGAATAAAGTCTCCTCCTGAGCCTGAGTCGATCAGGGCCAGTGTGGTGAGCGATCCTTGAGGATAATAGATTGTAACCGGAACGGTACATTGAGGGGTGAGACTGCTCCCTAGGGTCAACCCCTCCTAGACACCTAGGTTCGGTAGTTTCCCGGACGGTCGGGGCACTGAGCCAGAAGATGCCCCTTATTACCGCAGTATAGGCACAGTCCCATTCTCCTTCGGCGTTGTTTTTCCTCTGTGGTCAGATGGCTCCTACCCAACTGCATGGGCTCCTCCTTGCCTTCAGTGGATACCTCCGGAGGGTTAGAGGAAATCATTGGACGGGAGAAGGTGGGAGCCAAGGGAACTGTGCGACGGTAGGCTCTCACTTCCTTGGCTCGTTGCTGTAGGTGAAGATCAATATGACCTGTGCGGTCAACCACCGCTTCAAGATCCTGATCCTCTGGAATCTCTCGTGCCGCCAACTCATCCTTGATACGAGGGGAGAGTCCTTCCAAGAAATTTCCTCGTAGACAATCGTTCTGCCAACCCAACTGAGAAGCCAAGGTGCGGAATTCCACCCCGAACTCTGCCAATGTCCGATAGCCTTGGCGTAGATTGAGGAGCTCCGAAGAAGCAGTAGATTTACGTCCTGGTTCATCGAATACTTGACGGAAGGTCTGAACGAATCGTGGTAAATCGTTCAAAATGGAGTCTCCTCGTTCCCAGATCGGGGATGCCCAGGCTAAAGCCTTCCCATCTAGCAAGGAGATGATGAAGGTCGTCTTGGTTCGATCCCAGGAAAACTGCTGTTCTTGTAAGGAAAATCGAATGAAGCGCTGATTTAGAAATCCACGACATTGCTTGGCATCTCCAGCGTAGCGGGGCGGAGCAGGCAGGTGGGTTACCATGCTTGTAGGGTTCGCAGTCGCAGGCGTTGGAACCGCCGCTTCTGCTCCATGGACTGAGTCGAGCCGGTTTGCTAAGCGTTCTACCGTGGCGGTCAGGGCCTCAAGGCATTGTTGTTGTTGTTGTTGTTGCTGCCTCTGTTGCATGAGCTGTTGAGCCAGGCCAGGAATAGCCTGAAGACCTTGCAAGTCCACCGGGTCCATGGCCTTTGCAATCTGTTCCAAACTCAACCAGTTGTGGACCCTTGGTCCGGGGGGTACTCACCGGGGAGATGTCCAGATGAATTCCCTCCTGGAAGGTGGAGCAGTAACTCAATACAGGTGCCAGGCAAGACAATGTCCAGTTCCAGGCAAGGTCGAGGCAGGCGGCAGGCAAAGCAAAGTCCAATTCAGGCAGGGTCAAGGTAGGCGAAGTCAAAGCAAAACACCAACAGCACCAGGAGAACCTTGTTGCAAAGGCAGAGAGCTTTTCCCGGGGAGAGGTTTAAATCTCCCCGGGCGTCTGACGTCACCTCCGGGGCCGACCCAACTTTCCCGCCTCTGCCCCTTTAAGGGGGTGGGTCCTGCAGCGCTCTCCCCAACGCTGCTTTCCGGATGTGGGGAGAGACGCATCGCGGCCCGCACGATCTGCGGCCACCGTCGAGGGACCTGTCTGGCCTGGTAAGAGATCCCGGCTGGGAACCCCTCGGCCCGGGATCGCAACACTTCTGGCATTTGCATCAGACAAACCTGGTTTTTTCCCCCTAATTATTGCCTGCATATTGGGGCTGATGTAATAAGACCTGCAGCAAAACAGGTGCTAGTTTTGAGCGCGGATTTTGATGACTGCGCGCGGCTAAAGCTGGCACCTCCGCGGGATGTAAAAAAAAGTTATGCAAATGATTTGCACGCACAAATCCACGGGCACATGAAAAAACACGTGTACATAAGCGCGGCAAGGCTCTGCGTAATGAGCAGTCGCATCCGCGCTGAAAAGCTGCACCGATAAACCATGCATAAAAGCAAGCGAGTGAATGGGTCTCCCTTTTCAGCAAATGTAGGACCTTGGAATACATTTATAGTATTTTGAAAAAATGTGTGCTGCAGAAAACATGGCAAATATATTCAAGGGGAATAATTCACACTGCATAGCACTGATAATGGCAGGTCTTTTAAGAGCGGGAAAAGCAGAGCCTGCACTATTGTCTGCATTGGTAAGTGCGGGAAATGCAGCCTTGGCTGTATAGTGGAAAGTGGGAAATTGTAGCATGTTTCAGTGTTTATCAAGTGCCAAGACAGGCACTCAGCTGGGCTGGGTGCTCGGGTGCCGAGATAGGCGCTCAGCCCACCCTCTCCCATCAGCCGTCATGGCTCTGTCACCTGTCAAACCTTCTGCTGCTGCCTTCTTTTGGTAAAGCTGCAGGATATACCACAGCATCAGGGACACAATCAGAAACCTCCATAGTAATAACACCAGAGCTGCAACGGACACATAACCACACCCCACCTATGCAAGCAATGGAATAAAATGGCACCTGTTGTAAGTTTGACTTGTTTGTGGACCCCTGGTTGCTGTGTTGATGACTCCTCTGATGGGGAGGGGCCCCGTGGGGAAAACACAGCAATAGGCTGACTCTCAGTAAGGCCACAGAGAGAATAGAAGCTTGATTATATAGCAGTTGGCAAGACCCGAGAAGAGGGTTGCATTCCTCAGCCAGTGGAGTAGGTTTCTCATGATAGTTCAGTCCAGGCACTGAGTTGTATCAAGTGCAGAGAAGGTCTCACCAGACGCTGGAAGTGAAGGGTCCGCGGAGCGGGGTAGGCCGAGAACCCAGTCACTGGTGACGTAGTCAGCGATGGTAGATCCGGTAGTGGTCCGCAAAGCGGGGTACTCTGAGAATCTATTCTGTGATGAGACAAGGCAGAGAAACTGAGAGAGAAGGTACTCATGAAGGCTGGTAGCTGTTGAAGAGATGGCCTCCATAGAATGGAGGCAGAGATGATGCAAGGCCTGGAGCGCCGGAGTCAGGATGTCCTTTGCAGCTGCAGGTTAGCCCAGGAGGAGGCAGGCGAGTGCAAGGCCCCGGGGAGCGGGTACCTAGGATCCTAATGAGCTGGGAAACCTGTAAATAGGAGCAAAGCAAGACCCTCGAGGAGCGGGTGCCTTGAGCATCCTTGCTGGAACAGCGAAACCCTGGAGGGTGGATAGGAGCGAATAAGGCCCCCGAGGAGTGGGTACCTAGAACTCCCTAGTGTAGCCAGCGTAACCCCGGAGGGTTTGTAGGAGCGAGTGTTCAGAGCGGAGTCTCTGAAGGAGTCGAAATTAACTGGAGTGGAATCCTTGCTAACTCGTAGCTGGATTGGTGATCGGAGGCTAAGTACCCGGAGGTAGTGACGTCATGCGGTGGGGGCGCCCTCGAGGTTCCCGCCATAACGTATTCAAAAGAGAGGGCGGCGCGCATGCGCGTGCCGTAAGTGACCTCAGTGTAAGAATGGCGAACGCAATTGCCCATGCTGGTCCGGGGACGCCGGAGAGGTCGGCGAGGAGAGGCGGTGGCAGCCATTTTGCCCAGAGGAGAGGAAAGAGGAAGAAAAGAGGTCAGACAGAGAGGGCGCAGCTGTCTGCGACCGACGGGCATAACAGTACCCAAGTTGGCCCTGTCACCTAACTCGTGCCCTGACCGTGGCGGTAAAAAAAGCCACATTAAAAAACCCGCACTAGCATTTCTATCTTCTAGCATGGCTCCCTGCATTGTCCATGAATAGATAACGCCTCCTTTGCATGCCATTAGCATGCATTCGTGCAGAAAAACCACATCTGTAAGCCATTCGTATGCATGTTTTCCCTTATTACATACCCACGTAGGGCTTTGCATGGGAAAGCACACGTGCATGAACATTCAAACTCGCGGCAGCTTCAGCCCACCTTATTACATTTGTTAACTGATCCTAAAGGTTTGAAAATCCCCCCAAATTTTGTTTTATTACTTTTTTCATTTTTTTGGAGGATTTTCCTTCCATGAACCGTTTAGCTTGTTTATTTCATTTCAGTTCCTATACGGAAATGAAATAAACATAAAAGAAAAAAATGAAATGGGAAGGAGCCCCCCTGGGACTTACACCCCAGCTGCGAAAATGAGGCCAGCGCCAGGAACCACCCTAGCCGCTACTCGCCCTGTCCATGGGGGGTTCTGGGCAAAAAAAGTGGCAGGAGGGATGCCCACTCGGCTCTTTCCGTGTTGGCCATGTCTTTAAAATGACAATGGCTCAGGGGCAGCTAGCACCAGCTAGTACAGGCCGACTGGTGCCGTTTTAAAGGGACAACCAAGGGGGCAGGAGGTGAGTGAGCATCTCTCCTGCTCCTTTTAATGCCCAGGAGTGGAACCCCATGGGAGGGTTAAGTGGAGGCCAGAAATTTTCCCTGCCCCGGTAGGCTTTCTGGGAAGGAGGGTGCAGACGGGCCTCGGGACAGGCTGTGGGGCAAGCTGCAGGGCAAGTAGTGGGGCAGACTCCAGGGTAGGGACTGCAGGAAGCCTGGGGGCAGAGTCCGGGGAATACCGCAGGCCTGCAGAGGATGGGGGTTTTATTGAGCATTGTTTGTTTTTCAACATGAAACCAAGAAAATCAATGAAATGGCATTAGTTTTGCTTTCATTCTGCTTTGAAAATGTAATGAAATGATATAGAAAATCTCATTGACATTTCCTATTTCATTTCAAATGAATTCACTTCCCTAGTTTGATTCAGGTAATTTTGAAGCATTCATATTTGTCTGCTCTTCATTTAAATCCACCAGCGCTAACTCAGCTTTTTCTCCCTCCTCTTCATTCGAAAAATTCTGACTTCTCTGTTTTAACAGTATCCTTTGAAGTATCAATCCAAATGATGCTCTTCTGACGAAGTGGACTCTGTCCTCGAAAGCTCGTGCTTTAATAAATTGGTTAGTCTATAAGGTGCCACTCGACTCCCGTCATTTTTACTACACCAGACTAACACAGGTATCCCTCTGAAGATTTTATACTCTTCTGTGTGACTGCCAACATTCCTCAATAACCTAATTTAAAATAGGTGCAAAGTACTTGGATGCCATTAACATGCACTTTACACCTATTATTAAAAACTGCTTTATCTCCTTTTTAATTGTTAATGCCAGCAGCCTGGTTTCACCTTGGTTAAGGTGAAGCCCATCCCTTCAGAATAGGCACCCCCCTTCCCCAGAATTTTCCCCAATTCCTAATAAATCTAAAGCCCTTCTCCTCACACCATTGTTTCAACCACACATTAAGACTCTGTTGCTTAGCCTGCTTCTGGAGTCCCATGGATGGAACTGAGAGGGAATCTCAGCGTGATCTATGGAAGCCTAGGCAGTATTCACCTCATGAATTTGACTGAGTGGATTCAAGTGGAAATTTCTCAATACTGGAAAAACTATAACTATACAGAGTCTGACAAGGTGTCAGGGACTGATGCAGGCATTGCCCATAGTCATTCTGGAAATTTTGCACAACAGTAATGAAGATGGGAGATCAGAAATGTATGCATCCAAGAGCACATTGGATGAATTGTAAATAGACTACAAATGTTTCTTCTTCTGTAAAATTCTTACAATCATTGTTTTGAAGTAAGCGTAACAGTTTTAGGAATAATCAACCTCTTTTTTTTCTTTCTCTGTAAAATCACTAAAATCTTTCTCTTCCTTTCTGAACATACTATCAAAACCCTTCTCCATTCTCTCAATACCTCCTGCTGCCTTGGAGGAAGAAGGTCTCATGATGGAGAGCACCAACCAGGTGCAGCAGGAAAGGATCCTGTAGCAAGGACCTGCTCTCCAGGTGATGCACTGTCCTTTCGCACTGAGGATATCTCCCCAAGGCCTACTGCCCAGGAGGGAAGGGTTAGGTCGGCCGTCATAGTTGGTGATTCAATTAATAGGAATGTAGATAGATGGGTGGCTGGTGGGCGTGAGGATCGCCTGGTAACATTCCTACCTGGTGCAAAGGTGGCGGACCTCACGTGTCACCTAGATAGGATTTTAGACAGTGCTGGGGAGGAGCCAGCTGTCGTGGTACATGTGGGTACCAATGACATAGGAAAATGTGGAAGGGAGGTTCTGGAAGCCAAATTTAGGCTCTTAGGTAGAAAGCTTAAATCCAAAACCTCCAGGGTAGCATTCTCTGAAATGCTCTCTGTTCCACGCACAGGTCACCAGAGGCAGGCAGAGCTCCGGAGTCTCAATGCGTGGATGAGACAATGGTGCAAGGAAGAGGGATTCAGTTTTGTTAGGAACTGGGGAACCTTTTGGGGAAGGGGGAGTCTCTTCTGAAGGGATGGGCTCCACCTTAACCAGGGTGGAACCAGACTGCTGGCGCTAACCTTTAAAAAGGAGATAGAGCAGCTTTTAAACTAGAACAAAGGGGAAAGCTGACTGTCGCTCAGCAGCGCATGGTTCGGAGAGAGGTATCTTCAAAGGATACTAATGATGCATTAGAATTAGGTCATCCCGACAGTGAGGCTCCAATAATTAGAAAAATAGTCCAAGTGCCTGTAACTAAAAACTCACCTGAGCTAAAAAATTCTAACTTATCCCTATCAATTAAAAAGCAGAATGAAAATACAAACAAAAAACAAACTTTGAAATGTTTGTATGCTAATGCCAGAAGTCTAAGAAGTAAGATGGGAGAATTAGAATGTATAGCAGTGAATGATGACTTAGACTTAATTGGCATCTCAGAGACATGGAGGAAAGAGGATAACCAATGGGACAGTGCTATACCGGGGTACAAATTATATCGCAATGACAGAGGGGAGCACCCGGGAGGAGGTGTGGCGCTTTATGTCCGGGATGGCATAGAGTCCAACAGGATAAACATCCTGCATGAGACTAAATACAAAATTGAATCTTTATGGGTAGAAATCCCTTGTGTGTCGGGGAAGACTATAGTGATAAGGGTATACTACCGTCCACCTGGTCAAGATGGTGAGACGGACAGTGAAATGCTAAGAGAAATTAGGGAAGCTAACCAAATTGGTAGTGCAGTAATAATGGGAGACTTCAATTACCCCAATACTGACTGGGTAAATGTATCATCGGGACACGCTAGAGAGATAAAGTTCCTGGATGGAATAAATGATAGCTTTATGGAGCAATTGGTTCAGGAACCGACGAGAGAGGGAGCAATTTTAGATCTAATTCTCAGTGGATCACAGGACTTGGTGAGAGAGGTAACGGTGGTGGGGCCGCTTGGCAATAGTGATCATAATATGATCAAATTTGATTTCATGACTGGAAGAGGAACAGTGTACAAATCCAAAGCTCTCGTGCTAAACTTTCAAAAGGGAAACTTTGATAAAATGAGAAAAATTGTTAGAAAAAAACTGAAAGGAGCAGCTACAAAAGTAAAAAATGTCCAAGAGGCGTGGTCATTGTTAAAAAATACCATTCTAGAAGCACAGTCCAGATGTATTCCACACATTAAGAAAGGTGGAAAGAAGGCAAAACGATTACCAGCATGGTTAAAAGGGGAGGTGAAAGAAGCTATTTTAGCCAAAAGATCTTCATTCAAAAACTGGAAGAAGGATCCAACAGAAGAAAATAGGATACAGCATAAACATTGGCAAGTTAAATGTAAGACATTGATAAGACAGGCTAAGAGAGAATTTGAAAATAAGTTGGCTGTAGAGGCAAAAACTCACAGTAAAAACTTTTTAAAATATATCCGAAGCAGAAAGCCTATGAGGGAGTTGGCCCGTTAGATGATCGAGGGGTTAAAGGGGCACTTAGAGAAGATAAGGCCATCGCGGAAAGATTAAATGATTTCTTTGCTTCGGTGTTTACTGAAGAGGATGTTGGGGAGGTACCCGTAATGGAGAAGGTTTTCATGGGTAATGATTCAGATGGACTGAATCAAATCACGGTGAACCTAGAAGATGTGGTAGGCCTGATTGACAAACTGAAAAGTAGTAAATCACCTGGACTGGATGGTATACACCCCAGAGTTCTGAAGGAACTAAAAAATGAAATTTCAGACCTATTAGTAAAAATTTGTAACCTATCATTAAAATCATCCATTGTACCTGAAGACTGGAGGATAGCAAATGTAACCCCAATATTTAAAAAGGGCTCCAGGGGCGATCCGGGAAACTACAGAAGGGTTAGCCTGACTTCAGTGCCAGGAAAAATAGTGGAAAGTGTTCTAAACATCAAAATCACAGAACATATAGAAAGACATGGTTTAATGGAACAAAATCAGCATGGCTTTACCCAGGGCAAGTCTTGCCTCATAAATCTGCTTCACTTTTTTGAAGGAGTTAATAAACATGTGGATAAAGGTGAACCGGTAGATGTAGTATACTTGGATTTTCAGAAGGCGTTTGACAAAGATCCTCATGAGAGGCTTCTAGGAAAAGTAAAAAGTCATGGGATAGGTGGCGATGTCCTTTCGTGGATTGCAAACTGGCTAAAAGACAGGAAACAGAGAGTAGGATTAAATGGACAATTTTCTCAGTGGAAGGGAGTGGACAGTGGAGTGCCTCAGGGATCTGTATTAGGACCCTTACTTTTTAATATATTTATAAATGATCTGGAAAGAAATACGACGAGTGAGATAATCAAATTTGCAGATGACACAAAATTGTTCAGAGTAGTTAAATCACAAGCAGATTGTGATAAATTGCAGGAAGACCTTGTGAGACTGGAAAATTGGGCATCCAAATGGCAGATGAAATTTAATGTGGATAAGGGCCAGGTGATGCATATAGGGAAAAATAACCCATGCTATAATTACACAATGTTGGGTTCCATATTAGGTGCTACAACCCAAGAAAGAGATCTAGGCGTCATAGTGGATAACACATTGAAATCATCGGTTCAGTGTGCTGCGGCGGTCAAAAAAGCAAACAGAATGTTGGGAATTATTAGAAAGGGAATGGTGAATAAAACGGAAAATGTCATAATGCCTCTGTATCGCTCCATGGTGAGACCGCACCTTGAATACTGTGTACAATTCTGGTCGCCGCATCTCAAAAAAGATATAATTGCGATGGAGAAGGTACAGAGAAGGGCGACCAAAATGTTAAGGGAAATGGAACAGCTCCCCTATGAGGAAAGACTAAAGAGATTAGGACTTTTCAGCTTGGAGAAGAGACGGCTGAGGGGGGATATGATAGAGATTTTTAAAATTATGAGAGGTCTAGAACGGGTAGATGTGAATCGGTTATTTACTCTTTCGGATAGTAGAAAGACTAGGGGGCACTCCATGAAGTTAGCATGGGGCACATTTAAAACTAATCAGAGAAAGTTCTTTTTTACTCAATGCACAATTAAACTCTGGAATTTATTGCCAGAGGATGTGGTTAGTGCAGTTAGTATAGCTGTGTTTAAAAAAGGATTGGATAAGTTCTTGGAGGAGAAGTCCATTACCTGCTATTAACTAAGTTGACTTAGAAAATAGCCACTGCTATTACTAGCAACGGTAACATGGAATAGACTTAGTTTTTGGGTACTTGCCAGGTTCTTATGGCCTGGATTGGCCACTGTTGGAAACAGGATGCTCGGCTTGATGGACCCTTGGTCTGACCCAGTATGGCATGTTCTTATGTTCTTACCATAACCTGCTCCTCAAAGATCTCCCGCTAAAACATCTATTTAAAATTCAGCTGCATGACTTATCTTTCTCCAATATCATTACAACCACATAACCCCTCAAGTCACTATACTAGCTCCCTATTAGTTTCTGCATATAGTTCAAGCTTCTGTTACTTGTCTACAAGTGCCTTTACTTTGCAGATTCTTATTACCTCCCATTTGTGCTTAGGGGAGGAATGAGTGAAACTGAGAGCGAGCCGGTGTGTGAGTGTGAGAGAATGTGTGTGACTGAGAGCTTATGTTTAAGTGGCAAAGATCATGTGGGTATAAGTATGATTGAGATAGAGACTGATCATGGAGGTGACTGATGTGCATCTGAAAAAGAGCGAGACTGATCAGAGAGGTGACTGGTGTGTGTGTGTGTAGGTGTGAGACTGGTCAGGAGGTGACTGGTGTTTGTGTGAGAGAGATTGCCAAGGGAGGTGACTGAGAGAGAGAAACTGGTCATGAAAGTTGACATGTGTGTGAGAGCGGGAGATTGGACAGGGAGGTAACAGGAATGTGTGAGAGTAAGAGACTGGTCAGAGAGGTGACTGTGTGTGAGAGACTGGTCAGGGAGATGACTGGTCTGAGTGAAAGACTGATCAGGTAGGTGACTGTGAGAGTGAGAAAATGGTCAGGGAGGTGACTATGTGGGAGAGACAGAGACTGGTCAGGTAGGTGACTTCTGTGTGTGTGTGTTTGAGAGTGAGAGACTGGTCAGGGAGATGACTGGTATCTGAGAAACAGAAACTGGTCATGGAGGTGTGCCTGGTGTGTGTATGTGTGTATATGTGTGTGTATAAGAATCAGAGCAGGAACAGATTGCAGGAAAATATCAGCCTGGGGGATTTTTTCAAAACCGGTCCACGGAGTATCTGACTCCCTTAAGCAATTTATCTGTAGCACATGCATCAACATGCCATTGACTTTGAAACCTGGCAGAATTAAGCCCAAATATCTCCAAACTAAATTTCACATTTTCCTAAATAACTAAGAAATAGAGCATACTCTAGACCAGCAGTGAGTAAACAAAGCTGTAGACACCCATTCCATCCATGCAAATCGATTTGGGCACCCCACGAGTTTGCTTAGTAGAATACCTCACCTTAGTCACACATGTAGAACACAGATAGACCCTCATCAAATACAAAATGAAGAGATAATAAAGTATAAATAGAAACATACAGACAATAACTGAACTGGAAACTGCAACAAGCCAGACTCTGTATGGAATGGAAAAACAAATATCATTCCTCACTAAACATCAAATAATTACATCAAGAAATATAAAGCATCAATCATAATAGTAAAACTAAACTCATAAAAAGAATAAATATTTCAAAACAGCTGATGAAAAGAACATCCAGTATTACAAACATATAACATTGTTTTTTTAATTTCTCAAACATTAATAAAATATTTCAAAATAGCAGACACAGCTAACAATACCCAATAATTAAAATTAAAGCTAAAATAAATCCCCTGCTTCTCCATACCTGGGAACTTTAGAATCCAGTCACCCTTAGATTGTCATGGATTAGTAAGGGGTGGAAGATATGCACAACTTCTTTCTCTCTCTAACACATTTCATTCTCTCACAAATTTTCTTATATTCTCTCTCATACACATGCCCACTAGATCATACGCTGTTTCTCGTACATGCTCACATGCTCTCTCTCACAGACATGCTCACTGTGTCACACATGCTCTTGCTCACACACGCTCACTGGCCCAATCGCTCTCTCATATACATGCTCACACATATGTTCACTGACTCGTTCTTGCTCACAACATGCTCATTGGTTCAATTGCTCTCTTTTATACTCCTACTCAGGCCTACTGACTTAGTCTTCTTGCTCATACAGGTGCTCATTGGCTTACTCATTCTCTCTCGCTCTCAAACATACTCTGGTAACCACACAAACCCGACTGTATTATGCAGTTGTTGTGTTCATGCCTGTTCTCGCCCTCGCTCCACCCTCTCTACCTTGTGGCGACTCCCTTCGGGTCTGACGGACAGATGCTGCCGCGGCTTCTTCTCGCCATTTTTTTCCTGGAATCCCCGGGCTGGCCTGACGCTATGGATCCACCATGTTTCTGATGATGTAAGGGCGTGCGCGCTCCAGACTTTGTACCAGCAAGGGCGCGAACCTCGGGGGCATCCCCCCCGTAGTGATGTCATCCGCTTCCAACAAAAAAGGCCTTTGATTGCTACTACAAAACGAGTTAGCAAGGGCAAGGGTAGGAACCCCTTCCTCGCAACTCTCAGGGAATTCTTTCTCCGCTGCTCTGCCTCTCGAACTCACCCAGGGGTACAAGCTCCTTGGGGGCCCCACTCTCCCTCTTCTTGATTTCAGATTGTTGGATGGGATCTGGTAATCGCTCCTCGAGGGCCTACGTTCCCGAAGACTCAGAAGACTCCTATTGCCTGGAGGCGATCGCAGACGTGAACACAGTGAGTCCTATTACAGACAGGAACCGGTACTCGCTCCACGAGGGCCCATGTTCCTAATCTCTAAGACTCCCTTCAGTCTAAGACGTTATTGCAGGTACAGAGATCGTGAGTTACCATTGCAGATTGCAGAATAGGAACCGGTACTCGCTCCACGAGGGCCTATGTTCCTAATACCTTCTCAGACTCTCTTCTTCCTTAGAAGATATCGCATACCTATATCGTATGGATTACTATCACAGATTTACAGATAGGAACCGGTTCTCACTCCACGAGGGCCTATGTTCCTAAATCTCTCCTAACCTCTCTTCTATTCTAGAAGCCATCCCATACACAGTTATTGTGAGTTCTATTTCAGACTGCTTATAAGAACCAGTATTCGCCTGCGGCTCCTGTTCCTGAATACTGAAGTCTCTCTGTTGCATAGGAGGACATTACAGATATCTACAAGTGTGAGTGTATCATCTACCACTGATTATATGTCCAGCATAACCTGTCTACTCACTATCTATAGTCTCTCCCTACAGCTCAGCAACTCAGAGATCGTAATTCCAGTATCAGAGGGACTTCAGCCCTGCCGGGCACATCAGCTCACTACTGCCACCTCTGGTGGTTCTACTTCCAGTCTAATAAAGAACTATCTGTCAGGCTGATACAGTACAGTGCGCTCTGACAGAGCGCATTGTTAACCTGCTCTTGGACATGCGTTTTCCCTTACCCCTTATTCAGTAAGGGGCGGAAAACGTGCATCCAACCCACGGCACTTAATAGCACCCTCAACATGCAAATGCATATTGATGGCCGTATTAGGTATTCCCGTGCGATATAGAAAGTAAAATGTGCAGCCAAGCCGCACATTTTACTTTAAGAAATTAGCGCCTACCCAAAGGTAGGCGCTAGTTTCTGCCGGCACCGGGAAAGTGCACAGAAAAGCAGTAAAAACTGCTTTTCTGTGCACCCTCCAACTTAATTTCATGGCGATATTAAGTTGGAGGTCCCGAAGGATAAAAAAAGTAAAGAAAAAAGAAAAAAAAATTTTTAATGGGCCGGTGGCTGTTGGGTCGAAAACCAGACGCTCAATTTTGCCAGCGTCCGGTTTCCGAGCCCGTGGCTGTCAGCGGGCTCGAGAACTGATGCCGGCAAAATTAAGCGTCGGCTGTCAAACCTGCTGACAGCTGCCGCTCCAGGCTAAAAGGAGGCGCTAGGGATGCGCTAGTGTCCCTAGTGCCTCCTTTTGCCCGTTTCTACCGCACCACCTAATTTAAATACTGAATCGCGCGCACAGGCGAGTGGTCTGTGCACGCGCCGGGAGAGCGGGCATTCGTCCACTCTCTCGCGGACTTTACTGAATCGGCCTGTGTGTTTGTCCCAATACTCCAGTCTAGCCGGTGGTCCCTCTCAGGATCTCCACTTGAGGGCGCTGTCATCTGCCATCGGCCCAGGGATTCACTATTTCTACTAAGTGTTACTCCTTACACTAATAGAGCGGTATCATCATCTGCCACTCTGTGGGAGCCAACCCACATCAGATCATTACTCCTCTCTCTGCGGAAGCTGATCCATATCAGATAGCTATCTCCCCGTGAGGATCATATAGGTTGCTGGCTCCACCCTTTACAGGAACGAAGCATAACACTTTGCCAACTTCTCCCCTCTGGGGGAGCAGAGCACTAACAAGATTGCTAATTCCTCCTCCTACAGGAGCCAAGCCTATCAGATCGCTAACTCCTCCTTGGGAGGAGCTGATCGATAACAGATCGCTCAATCCGCCCTCCTGGCGGGATGAGCGCTAACAGCAGTGCAACAATGGAAAAACAGAAACATAATCACTCCTCACAAAACATCAAGCAATAAGATCAAGAGATATGACATTCACAATATTAAAACCATGTAAAGAATGAAATTATCAAAACAACTAACAATCATAGGGGGCCCAATATTCAAAGCGCGTTCAGCACTACTTAGCCAGATAAGTAGGACTCATGTAGTTAAGTAGTGGCCTCTGAATATGTGCTTACATTTAGTGGCTGCTGCTTAGCCACATAAGTCCCTTATATGGCTAAAACGTTAGCTGCATAAGTTGTGGGCAGGCAGTGGGTGGAGCGACTTAGCCACATAATTTATACAACTAAGTAGCAATATTTGGTTTTAGCCGCATAAGTTTAGCAGCTACATTAGACGGTTATATCTGATACGGCTAAGTACAAATATATATGCATATATTCAGCGACATAGCCGTGGCACTGAATATACTGTGTAAATTAGCCGGATAAGTTATATCCAGCCAAGTTACTTAAATGGCCATCTTTTAATATTGGGCCCCTAATGATTTAAAAAGTCACATAAATGAGTTCTAATATTTCCCAAATACCAATAAAATATTTCAAATAATAAATAAACAATTAAACAATATTCAGCTCTCCAAACCATTAAATAAATAAATACCTGGCATCTTTTGATTTCCCAGAGATTGTTGTGGATTTGGGTGAAAAAGGCCACACAATCTTTATCTTCTCTCTCTCTCTCTCTCTCCTTCACATAAATAGGCACGGTTTCTCTCTCACACACACATGCAGACTCTCTGATACACACACATGCAGGCTCTCACTCTCTCACTGAAACATGCAGGCTCTCACTTTCATGTACACATGCAGGTGCTCTCATATAGCATGTAGGCATGCTCTCAAATACATGCAGGGGCTCACACACATGCAGGTGCTCACTCTCATGCACATATTCAGGATCTTTCATACACACCTGCAGGTTCTCTCTTTCATTCACACATGCGGGCTGTCTTTCATACACACATGCAGGCTCACTCTCATGCACATATTCAGGCTCTCTCTCTTTCATAGAAACATAGAAACATAGAAATGACGGCAGAAAAAGACCAAATGGCCCATCCAGTCTGCCCAGCAAGCTTCACACATTTTTTCTCTCATACTTATCTGTTTCTTTTAGCTCTTGGTTCTATTTCCCTTCCTCCCCCACCATTAATGTAGAGAGCAGTGATGGAGCTGTATCCAAGTGAAATATCTAGCTTGATTAGTTAGGGGTAGTAGGGGTAGTAACCGCCGCAATAAGCAAGCTACACCCATGCTTATTTGTTTTAACCCAGACTATGTTATACAGCCCTTATTGGTTGTTTTTCTTCTCCCCTGCCGTTGAAGCAGAGAGCTATGCTGGATATGTGTGAAGTATCAGTCTTCTCCCCTGCCGTTGAAGCAGAGAGCTATGCTGGATATGCATCGAAAGTGAAGTATCAGGCACATTTGGTCATACACACATGCAGGCTCACTCTCATGCACATATTCAGGCTCTCTCTCTCTTTCATACACACATGCAGGCTCACTTTCATGCACATATTCAGGCTCTTTCATACACACATGCAGGCTCACTCTCAGGCACATACTCAGGCTCTATCTTTCATACTCACATGCAGGCTTATGCACATATTTAGGCTCTTTCATACACAACTGCAGGTTCTCTCTTTCATAGACATATGCGGGTTCTCTTTCATACACACATGCAGGCTCACTCTCAGGCACATATTCAGGCTCTATCTTTCATACACACATGCAGGCTTATGCACATATTCAGGCTCTTTCATACACACCTGCAGGTTCTCTCATTCACATATGCGGGCTCTCTCTCTTTCATAGACACATGCGGGCTCTCTTTCATACTCACATGCAGGCTCACTTATGCACATATTCAGGCTCTCTCTCTCTTTCATACACACATGCAGGCTCACTCTCATGCACATATTCAGGCTCTCTCTCTCTTTCATACACACATGCAGGCTCACTTATGCACATATTCAGGCTCTCTCTCTCTTTCATACACACATGAAGGTTCACTCTCATGCACATATTCAGGGTCTTTCTCTTTCATACATACATGCTGGCATTTTCTCTCATACGCACACACACTTCTCAGGCGTCCTCCTTTCTTCTGGACCTTGGCCACATTTGCCCTGCTCAATTATTGCTGGAGTGGAAGTGGGAGGAAGCAGCCCTGCAACCGCCAGATGTGTTCTTCTGCCAAGCCTGTAGGCTTTTCTTAGGGCCGTGTTAGGTTGGGCTCCATTACGGCCCCGTCGAGACCTCCCTTGGGCCGTGACAAGTTGGGCTCCATTGCAGCCCTGCCGATACCTTCCTTGGTCCACGATGTGTTGGCTCTGTCGTTGACCCGCAAAAGACCTTGATCAATGGCAATCCCTCAGCAGGAGCTGAGATGAAGACTACATGACCAGTGCGACCGGCTCATGGGGATGCCCCATCCCCCAATAGGCTAATCCGCCCCTGAAGCAGAGAGACTGGTCTTGGGCCCTAAGGAAGAGGACCATGAGGACAGAACTTCAGCAGCCCCACCTGCTTCGGTTGTGTGGTACTGGCCTGCAAGGGAAAGGAGTAGGAGAGTTGCTGGAGAGGGTAAGTTAAGGTGGCTTTTTAAGTTCATTTTTCTTGATTGACTGCCATTTTAATTATTGGGTATTTTGTGATGTGTTCTATTTTGAAATATTTTATTGGTGTTTGGAGAATTTTTAATAATTTGTATTAATTATTGGATGTTGTTTTGAAACATTTATTCTCTTTGTTAGTATAGTTTTACAATTATTATTTTATATTTCTTGAGGAATGTATAAATAGAAATGTGCAGAGAAAAACTGAACTGAAAACAGCAAGAAGCCAAACTCTGTATGCAGTGCAACAATAGAAAAACAAAAACATTAGTTTTATGATCTTTTTATTCTGTATTTGACCAGGGCTTGTCTGTGTTCTGCATGTATTTTAGCAATGCTGCAATTTTCTGTTAACTGTAAACCGATGTGAGGTTACTAAACAAATGTCGATATATAAAAACTGCAAATAAATAAATAAATGTAACAATGTTCTGCCAGAGTGTAGTTTCTGTGTAGGGATATATAGCAGCTTGGCTTGTTCTGTTTTTCTAATAGGAGGTGTATTGGTGTTTAGGGTCTGGTTTAATATTTGTAGTGTTGCCATTTCATAGGTTGGGTTGTTACTGTTTGAGTGTGTGTGTTGCGCTGGAGGTGTACCCTTGGCCTGGCGTAGGATTGGTACGGCCCTCTGAGGAATCCCAGAGGGTGCCTACCTCTAGGAGGCAGAGCACACAAGGAGACAGAGGCTGATAGGAACTTCACCAATAACAGTCTTGGGACTCCGCAGGTTGAGGCTTT
Organism: Rhinatrema bivittatum; assembly: GCF_901001135.1. Classification (NCBI taxonomy): domain Eukaryota; kingdom Metazoa; phylum Chordata; class Amphibia; order Gymnophiona; family Rhinatrematidae; genus Rhinatrema; species Rhinatrema bivittatum. Next base: position 39,192,645 of record NC_042631.1, on the reverse strand, counting down.
GGATTCTCGGACCGTCTGGGTTTAGGTGTGCCTCTGGGGGTCTCCCGGAGAGATGATGGAGAGGTGTGCCCACCAAGAAAAGAGGTGCAAGGCTGTCAACGAATAAGCGAGCTAGACCAGAATCGAGAGTACCGGAGACCATGGGAACAAAGCAGGAACTGAAGGTCACGGGATAGGATAGGCAGCGCCTAGTGGTCCAGCTCGAAGAGGGCCGTGGGCAGTCTCAAAGCAGGCGGGCCTTGTGGTCAGGGGAGTAGCAAAGAGAGTGTCTGAATGGAGCGCAAGGGTCAAAGCCAGGGTATCTGTCTGAGGATGGTCAGCCAAAGCGAGGGGCAGTTCCAGGTATCAGTCTGAGTGTAGTCAAAGGCAGGCAGTGGTCAGTTCCAGGTATCAGCGCGAGCGTAGTCAAAGGCAGGCAGTGGTCAGTTCCAGGTATCAATCCGAGGGGGTACGACCTGAGACGGGGAACAAGACTCAGGAACAATGGAACTCAGGAACAGACGCTGCAACACAGGAGGACCACGGGAACACAGGAGAAGGCAGGAACACTGGAACAGGCATAGGAACACTGGAACGCAGGAGCACTGGAACAGGCACAGAGCAAGGAACACTGGAACAAGCACAGGAACAAGGAGCACAGGAACACTAGAACAAGCACAGGAACGAGGATGACAAACTAGCTTCACACTGAGATGATGATCCTATTGCCAAGGTGAGGGACTGAGGTGCAGGCCCTCGCTTATATACTGCGTCTAAGTAATGTCATCAGGACGCACTGTGGAGTAGTTTCCCGCCCTTGGCCCTTTAAAGGGCCGGGCGATCCGTGCGCACGCTCCTAGGGGCTGAGTCGAGGCAGCGGAGGATGCCGAGCCCCTGCGTGGGGCGAGGAGCAAGGCCTGGGTTGCCGAAGCGCTGGAGGCAGCCGGGGACGCCGCTGCCCTGAGCCGGGGGTGCAGCTGACTGGCTGCGGCAGTGAGGGAGGAAGGCTCGGGACCTGCGGAGCTTGGAACAAGGTGAGTAGGCCCGGGCGCGGCCCTAGCGCAACCGGGGCGCGCAACAGTGTGTTGCAAAAGGAACTTGCATATGGTCCATAAAGCTAACAATGTAGGTGAATACAATAAAAAGGAGGCAATGCTGCCTTCAAAAATTGTGCATAGCAAATTTTATTTGACAATCGGTCCCCCGACATGGAACCGGTTTTTGCATGGGCTGCATTGGGTGGAACAGCTTACATATGAACAAATGGCCTTATGAAGTTGTCAAAAGATTTAAACACAATTTCTAAAAAAGAACAAAAAAATACAACATTAAATACATATTGAACTGACCATAAAAAGGGGGACCGATTGACAAATAAAATTTGCTACACACAATTTTTGGAGGCAGCATTGCCTCCTTTTTATTGTATTCACCTTCATTGTTAGCTTTATGGACCATATGCAAGTTCCTTTTGCAACTCCCCTACTCTCTTTTTGTTCATTTAGTGTGTTTTCCACAAATTGTGTACTGTTTGAGTGTGTTCCATAATGCAGGTATAACTTTGTATGGATTAATTTATGTGCATTATTGCAGGTCCTGGGAGTGTGTTAGATGCTATTTTTATGTTTCCATTTCTCCAGGTTTGCACTGCCTGCAGAGTGGCTTTTTTGGGTTTGTATTCCAGTTTCTGTCTCCATATTTGTAATTTGTGGTCTTTCTGTACTTGATGAAGGTCGGTTCTGTTTGTGTGTTACCGAGGTGAGGTATTTTACTAGCATGTAGGCATTTGTATCAATCTTATTTGTTGTGTTTTCTCAACAGGACATGCATTGGTAGTAAATTGCTGTCCTTTCATAAGAAGGGCTATTGTGCCTGCTAGTAGGGAGAGTTTGTGTTGCTGTTACTGACATTCACCAGAATATCTTTTTTGTATGGTGAGTTGTATGGGTAATGCCCTAGTTCTGCTCTGCATCCATTGTTGGGGGTCAGGGGGGTTCCTGTGGATGCAGAGTGTATGGTTACATTTAGCCCCATGATGGTCATGTGTTCCGTGTGTCATGCCTGTGAGAACCATCTGTCAGGTGTGTCCCGACAGATAAAAGGTTGTGAACCACTGCCCTAGAGGAAAGGGGAGATATAATAGAGACATTTAAATACTTCAAGGTTTTCATGCAGAGAAGATGGTGGTGTTCTAATGGAAAGAAGGCACTAGAGCAAGGATTTGTGGGATGAGGATGAAAGAGAGTAGATTCAGGAGTAATCTTAGGAAATGATTCTTTGCAGAGAGGGTAGTGGATACATGGAACAGCCTCCCAGTAGAGGAGGTAGAGACAAAACCAGTATCTGAATTCAAGAAGGGATGGGCTAAATACAGGGGATCTCTAAGGGAATGATAGGAATTGTAAAGCTAAATTAGTTGGGTGAAAAGGCAGACTAGATAGGCCATATGATCTTTTTCTGCCATCATGTTTCTATATACTATGCAGTGAGCTACAGACTTTGATCTTAAATCTTTGCAGTTTATTCCTAGAAGCCACATATGATGTTTCTCTGTAGCCAAAGCTTTTGGTTCGTTTTGAAATTTCCACACTTACTAACCTTGTTACCTAGAAGACCCCACAGCATAATTATCACTGAGATTCAGATGCCTCTCTCTGTTATTTGAAATGGGCCTAAGGCTAGGCTAAGGTTGAAACATGTGTTGGGACTTTTGATATTGTTGTGGATCATTAAAATCTGATGGAACTAAGACTGTGATTGTTGCTGTTCTAGTCCAAGGTAATTCAACAAGGAAGGAACAAGATTTATGATTAACATCCTCTTTCCATGTTGGGTGTATCTGTGTAAGGTGGTGTGAGTATTCTGATATTTTCTTTCAGTTCCTGATTGTAATTTTTGACTTTGGAGTTTTGCTATTTTTTTTCATATTCATTAAGAGTAATATATGTATATAAAAATTGATTTATTTCTTTGAGCATTGATGCCAAATAATCTTATGTTTCTTATAGTGCTTGATTTTTAAATCTAGTATTGGACTTCTGATAGTTATTTAAAACATTTGCCAAAAGTTTGCTTTAATAAGAGCTTAGGCTTTAATAAATACATAATGAAGTCCATATTTAAATGCCATTTAGACAGATAACATAATGGTTATCCATCTAAAGGCCTCATTTACTAAGCATTTTTCCCATAGACATAGAATGGGAGAAAAGCCTTAGTAAATCAGGCCCAAAATGGCTTACCCTAATATATTCACCCCATATCCAGTTAAATTCTAGCCGAGTAACTAGTACCCGGCTAGCATTTAGCCAGATAAGTTGAGTGCATTCCGGGGAGAAGCGGAGTTAGCTGGTTAACTTATGTGGCTAACTCTGGTTGGGCCGTAGGGCTGTCCTAAAGTTAGCCAGAGGCTGTGGCTGTGCCACTAAATATACACCGTTAACCAGTTATATATATGTTATGGTTAATGGTGTTTGGGTGGATCCTTGGACACTGTGGCAGCTGACCACGCCCACAGGGGGCAGTCCCATGAGGGACCACGGTGTCAGGCTAGAGTCTGGACACACAAACACATATTTGAATCTTTTATTAAACAGTTTGAATGACCACCAGAGGTGGGGGTAGTGAGTAGTGGTATAGAGCCCGGCTGGGCGCGTCTCACACAGAACGTTGGAACAGCGGATCCTCTACAAGGCAGTGCTGTAGTAGAAAAAGACTGAGAGTTATGAGCACACAATAAGAATAACATTCAGAGTCCCAATGTAGAAATAGGAGAAGCTAGGTGAGGCAGGGAGAGCAGGCCCTCGAGGAGCGAGTACCTGATCCCTTAGAGCAGAGAGACTCGGTAGCATTGTACTCACTTAGCAGTAACAGAGATTCCACTAGACAAGAGGTCTGGCACTGGAGCATAGAGCAGGCCCTCGAGGAGCGAGTACCTGGTTCCAGTAAAGCAGTACTGTGGAAAGAGATGGTTTCTGTACTCATTGATGGTAACTGTAAGTTAGTTCTTCCAAGTAGAAGGGTAGAGGTTGCAGGCAGTGACACAGGGAACATGGGCCCTCGAGGAGCGAGTACCAGTTTCTTGATAGCACCTGAAAAAAGCAAATAGGCCCCCGAGGAGCGGGTACCCCGTTAGAGACCTCGAAGGGTAGTAAGAGTTCCAGATAGCGCTGGAGTGGCAGAGTAGCTTAGGAACGGAGGGCGAATCCCATCCGTAAGAAATCCTGTTGCTAACTCAATGAGCTAGCAAATACTGTAAGCAGGTATACCCGGAAGTCGTGACGTCAGAACAGGGAGACGCCCCTGAGGTTCGCGCCAATGTAGAGTTAAAGATGAGGATGGCGTGCGCACGCGTGCCCTAGAGGTACCTTATTTAACAGTTTGTTTTTTTTTTAACAGTTTTTTTTTTTTTTTTTGGTTGCTGTTTTGCTTGAAGGAGAATGGTGGGAAGCAACACCAAAGCCGCTCCGGGGACACTGGAGAGAATAGCAAGCAGACACCGCGGTGGCCATCAATCCAAGGTGAGTGGGAGGAGCCAAAAGTAGAGAGAGGTAGGCGGGGTGAAGCCATCGAAGACCGACAGACACAACAATATAACTGGCTAACTGGCACAGCAACACAGCAGCTGAATATGGACCTTAACATGCATATATACAGGCCTGATTTTCATAAGCATTTACACTCTTAAAACTGGGTTTTACATGTGTAAATGCATTTTAACAACATTAAGTGGCTTTTGAAAATTGCTGCAATATATATCATTGAATTGTCAATAGGTTTTACCTGTGTAAATTGCATTTAACACAGGTAAATGGCTTTTGAAAATTGCCTAACTCCCTTGAAAATTCATCTGATTTTGTCAATTGTTTGGAGAAATTTATATTCTTGATCCAGCTAACCCCATCTAGATAAATTTGCATGTTTAATTGTGTCTTGGTCAGCTCCTCTGATTTGCTATCAGAAAACCTAACTTGTACCTTTTTTTAATCATATCAGCCAGAAATACACTTAACATATTTAGCAGGAGAGAGCATCACCTCTGTAAATAAGTCATCATTAGGATTATTTATACCATACAGTCTCGGAATGCTGAAAGTGTTTGCTTTTTTTCTAAATGTCAGTACACTTTACACCCTGGGGACGGTAGTGATCCATGGCTGAGGATGAAAGAAAAAGGAAACTGGCTAGCAAGTATGATCAGCGTTTGCACAGCCTGTGAGACAAAAACCAGTCTGACATGTACACAGCAAGATCTATAGGACAAAATTGATTTGCAAAAGAATAGAACTTGAAATGAGAGGAATCTTGGTTCTTCAAGCAAGTATAGGACAGGATATCCCCAGAAGTATGGATATTCTTTTAACCAATAGTTTAGAGTGCACCTCTCTGACAACTGCTTGCAAGTACAACTAATGCTCAAGTGGTGGATCCCTGATGAAAGCTACTTATTTCTACAGCAGCACTGTGAAGATAAAAATAAGAAACAGTGCTACTCCATGAAGCTTACAGCCACATCAAGGTACACAAAGAAGACTAATATGAAGCTCCAGGAAATTTGTTTATTACAGAAAATATGGTTAAAATCAAGAAGGCTATTGATCAAGGAAAGCCAGGCCAAGGGTCGGGGCAGGCAGCAAGCAAACGTGGTCTGGCCCAAGCAAGAGGTCAGAATCGGGAAGTCAAACCGAGGATAACAGAGACACAGGAGACACTGAACGAGATGGTCTGAGCACAGCAAGGCTGGACAAGGCAGGAACAGTCAGGAATGTAGGCAATCGGGAACACAGAAGCAACACGTACTGCCTCTAGGTAGGAGACCCGTTGCTGAGGCATCTGATGCTCCACAGAAGGAGCCTTTTAAAGAGGAGGATCAGTTATATAATTGAAGGGCACCAGGACTGCTTTCCCACCCTGGGCCCTTCAAAATAACGAGCATCGGGCGAGCACGCACCTATAGGAGGCCATGAAGGGTGGCAGCATGGCAGGGTCTTGAGCCAGGCAGAGTGGATATGGTCATTTGAGGTGGCTTCCCAACCATGGGAGGCCTCGAGTGGCATCGGGATGATTAAGGCGGCTTGTGGGAAGAAGAATACTTTTTTCCATACATCCTGCTGACCGCCCCTGTGGCAGAAGGATCCATCCTGTTGGTCAATGCAATTACATGGGCCTTGACAGTTGCACCTCCCATGGATGAACATCTGATCCCATGCCTTCAGGTGAGACCATGGAAGGGGTAGATGCCGTATCTTATCTGGAGAGGGGCCCTAATGCCTACACCATCCTTGTTATTTCTTTTCAAAGAAGTTCTTGGTGAAAGGTGAAATTAAGGGATATATTCTTTAGAGTTTGTATGTGTCTGAGGTAATAAGCAAGCCAGAGATAGTTAATTCTAGTGTCTGTCTTTCCCACCCACTCAACCCTTGATTTTTAGGCACGAGACACTTTCTCATCAAAAATCAATCAGGGTCTTATCTAAATCATACTATTGTACCAGCCCTTACTGAAAGTTTAATCATCCCCTTGTAGGACACTAGCTGATTAATTAGTAAATTCACCTGTAAATTTAAACTACTCTCATTCCAACTCCCTTAGTATCTTAAACTTAACTAGCAACTCAATAAAACTAAGATGAAGGCAGCAGTCCAGCAACAAGAGGGAGGCTTTCCAGTCTTTTGCATTGAGTGTCACATTATGATTTTTTACCCGCCGGTGACAGATTGTATGTGTGCACTCAGTGCAAAGAGCTCCTGGCTCTCAGGGAACGAGTCCGATCTCTGGAGGCTAGAGTAGCAGACTTGGAGGAGCTGAGGGAGACAGAGAGGTACATTGACGAGACCTTCAGGGACATAGTAGCCAAGTCCCAAATCCAGTCTGGCAGCCCTAGTGCTGCCTTCGATCAGAAAGGTCTTCCAGTAGGAGAACATCACCCTGGTGTAGCAGGGTGTGATCCTGTAGCAAGGACCTGCTCTCCAGGTGATGTATTGTCCTCTCGCACCGGGGAAGGGTTAGGCCGGCCATCATAGTTGGTGATTCAATTATTAGAAATGTAGATAGCAGGGTGGCTGGTGGACGTGAGGACTGCCTGGTAACTTGCCTGCCTGGTGCGAAGGTGGCAGACCTCACGCGCCACCTAGATAGGATTATAGACAGTGCTGGGGAGGAGCCGGCTGTCATGGTACATGTGGGCACCAACGACATAGGAAAGTGTGGGAGAGAGGTTCTGGAAGCCAAATTTAGGATTTTAGGTAGGAAGCTAAAATCCAGAACCTCCAGGGTGGCATTCTCTGAAATGCTTCCTGTTCCACGTGCAGGACCCCAGAGGCAGGCAGAGCTCCAGAGTTTCAATGAATGGATGAGACGATGGTGCAGGGAACAGGGATTCAGCTTTATAAGGAACTGGAGAAACCTTTGGGGAAAGGGGAGCCTTTTCTGAAAGGATGGGCTCCACCTTAACCAGAGTGGAACCAAGCTGCTGGCACTAACTTTCAAAAAGAAGATAGAGCAGCTTTTAAACTAGAACAAGGGGGAAAGCAGACAGTCACTCAGCAGTGCATGGTTCGGAGAAATGTATCCTTGAAGGATACTAATGAAACAGGAGACTTAGGGCATCCCAACAGAGAGGTTCCATTAAAAGCAAACATAGTCCATATGCCTATATGTAAAAAATCACCAAAACTAATGATTTCCGAATTATCCCAAACAACTGAAAAGCAGGTTGTTAAAACAAACAAAAAACACACTTTGAAATGTCTATATGCCAATACCAGAAGTCTAAGAAGTAAGATGGGAGAGTTAGAGTTTATTGCAGCAAATGATGAGATTGACGTAATTGGCATCACAGAAACTTGGTGGAAGGAGGATAACCAATGGGACAGTGCTATATCAGGGTACAAACTATATTGCAACGATAGGGAGGATCAACTTGGCGGGGGTGTGGCACTTTATGTCCGGGAGGGTATAGAGTCCAACAGGCTAAAGATCATACAAGAGACTAAATGCTCAGTAGAATCTATATGGGTAGAAATCCCATATGTGTTGGGTAAGAGTATAGAGGTAGGAGTATACTACCGTCCACCTGGACAAAATGGTCAGACAGATGATGAAATGCTAAGAGAAATCAGGGAAGCAAACCAATTTGGCAGTGCAACAATAATGGGAGATTTCAATTACCCTACTCACACAAGGGAGTCAGTGGTTAACCACAACACAAAATCAAATAACCAAAAATGTGAACCCAAATTATCAATTTAAATAATAGCCTATGAAGGTGTCAGCAAGCCTTGACGTTATATGTCACTTTCAAGTAGACACTAACCGGTCTTTTCGATCATCCACCTTCATCATTTTTTAATGCAACAAAATATTTTTTCTTTTTTTCTTTTTTCAAATACATTAAAAATAGTCCTCCATTCATGTAGACAAGGATGACATGACTCTTTCGAAATCAATTGTTAACATTGCCCCAATGTTAACAATTGGGCAATGTTAACAATTGATTTCGAAAGAGTCATGTCATCCTTGTCTACATGAATGGAGGACTATTTTTAATGTATTTGAAAAAAGAAAAAAAGAAAAAATATTTTGTTGCATTAAAAAATGATGAAGGTGGATGATCGAAAAGACCGGTTAGTGTCTACTTGAAAGTGACATATAACATCAAGGCTTGCTGACACCTTCATAGGCTATTATTTAAATTGATAATTTGGGTTCCACATTTTTGGTTCTTAGATTTCAATTACCCCAATATTGACTGGGTAAATGTAACATCAGGACTTGCTAAAGTTCCTGGATGTAATAAATGATTGTTTCATGGAGCAATTGGTTCAGGAACCAACAAGAGAGGGAGCTATTTTAAATTTAATTCTTAGTGGAACACAGGATTTGGTGAGAGAGGTAACGGTGGTGGGGCCACTTGGCAACAGTGATCATAATCATAACAGTGATCATACAGACTTTCAGATACTTGAAAGGTTTTAATGATCCAAAGACAACAGCAAACCTTTTCAGTCGGAAAAAAATCAACAGAACCAGAGGTCACGGTTTGAAGCTCCGGGAGGAAGCTCCGGGTGGAAGACTCAGAACCAATGTCAGGAAGTATTTCTTCACGGAGAGAGTGGTGGATGCCTGGAATGCCCTTCCGGAGGAAGTGGTGAAGTCCAGAACTGTGAAGGACTTCAAAGGGGCGTGGGATAAACACTGTGGATCCATAAAGTCTAGAGGATGTGAATGAAGAGTGGGTGGCTTTCGGGTATGACGGCTACTGCCTGGAGATAATACCCTTATTAAATATACATACACACGGTTAATGCAACTCCAACATTTATCTAAGCTTAAATGGCAAGAGGACATGTGGAAAAAAGGATTGCATTCACAAAAAGCGGGGAGTAGCTTGCTTGTTACGGCAGTTACTACCCCAAACCAAATAAGCCTGATACGTCACTTTCAATGCATATCCAGCATAGCTCTCTGCTTCAACGGCAGGGAAGAAAGATCAATACTTCACGCATATCCAGCATAGCTCTCTGCTTCAACGGCAGGGGAGAAAGATCAATACTCCAAGCATATCGAGCATAGCTCTCTGCTTCAACGGCAGGGGGAATGAAGAAAAGTGGATCTATATACAGACAACCAAGAAGGACTGAATTACATACTCAGGGTAAACAAATAAGCATGGGTGTAGCTTGCTTGTTACGGCGGTTACTACCCTAAACCAAATAAGCCTGATACTTCACTTTCAATGCATATCCAGCATAACTTTCTGCTTCAACAGCAGGGGAGAAAGACCGATACTTCACGCATATCCAGCATAGCTCTCTGCTTCAACGGCAGGGGAGAAAGATCAATACTCCAAGCATATCTCTCTGCTTCAACGGCAGGGGGAATGAAGAAAAGTGGATCTATATACAGACAACCAACAAGGACTGAATTACATAGGGTAAACAAATAAGCATGGGTGTAGCTTGCTTATTGTGGCGGTTACTACCCTAACTAATTAAGCTAGATATTTCACTTAGATGCAGTTCCAACACTGCTCGCTGCATTAATGGTGGGGGTAGAAGGGAAATAGAACCAAAAGGTTACTAAGAACCAAGAGAAACAGTTAAGTATGAGAAAAAAAATGCAAAGCTTGCTGGGCAGACTGGATGGGCCGTTTGGTCTTCTTCTGCTGTTTCTATATGTTTCTATAACTTGATCAAACTAATAACTGGAAGGGGGACAATAAGTAAATCTGCAGCTCTAACACTAAACTTTCAAAAGGGAAACTTTGATAAAATGAGGAAAATAGTCAGGAAAAAACTGAAAGGTGCAGCTGCAAAGGTTAAAAGTGTTCAACAGGCTTGGACATTGTTTAAAAATACAATCCTAGAGGCACAGTCCATATGTATTCCACGCATTAAGAAAGGTGGAAGGAAGGCAAAACGATTACCGTCATGGTTAAAAGGTGAGGTAAAAGAGGCTATTTTAGCCAAAAAATCATCCTTCAAAAATTGGAAGAAGGATCCATCTGAAGAAAATAGGATAAAACATAAGCATTGTCAAGTTAAGTGTAAAACATTGATAAAACAGGCGAAGAGAGAATTTGAAAAGAAGTTGGCCGTAGAGGCAAAAACTCATAATAAAAACTTTTAAAAATATATCCAAAGCAAGAAACCTGTGAGGGAGTCAGTTGGACCATTAGATGACCGAGGGGTTAAAGGGGCTCTTAGGGAAGATACGGCCATTGCAGAAAGACTAAATGAATTCTTTGCTTCCGTGTTTACTAATGAGGATGTTGGGGAGATACCAGTTCCGGAGATGGTTTTCAGGGGTGATGAGTCAGACGAACTGAACAAAATCACTGTCAACCTGGAAGATGTAGTAAGCCAGATTGACAAACTAAAGAGTAGCAAGTCACCTGGACCGGATGGTATGCATCCTAGGGTAATAAAGGAACTAAAAAAATGAAATTTCTGACCTATTAGTTAAAATTTGTAGCCTATCATTAAAATCATCCATTGTACCTGAAGACTGGAGGGTGGCCAATGTAACCCCAATATTTAAAAAAGGCTCCAGGGGCGATCCAGGTAACTATAGACCAGTGAGCCTAACTTCAGTGCCGGGAAAAATAGTGGAAACTATCCTCAAGATCAAAATAGTAGAGCATATAGAAAGACATGATTTAATGGAACACAGTCAACACGGATTTACCCAAGGGAAGTTTTGCCTAACAAACCTGCTTCATTTTTTTGAAGGGGTTAATAAACATGTGGATAAAGGTGAACCGGTAGATGTAGTGTATTTGGATTTTCAGAAGGCGTTTGACAAAGTCCTTCATGAGAGGCTTCTACGAAAACTAAAAAGTCATGGGATAGGAGGCGATGTCCTTTCGTGGATTACAAACTGGTTAAAACAAAGGAAACAGAGAGTAGGACTAAATGGTAAATTTTCTCAGTGGAAAAGGGTAAACAGTGGAGTGCCTCAAGGATCTGTATTTGGACCGGTGCTTTTCAATATATATATAAATGATCTGGAAAGGAATACAACGAGTGACGTTATCAAATTTGCGGATGATACAAAATTATTCAGAGTAGTTAAATCACAAGCAGACTGTGATACATTACAGGAGGACCTTGCAAGACTGGAAGATTGGGCATCCAAATGGCAGATGAAATTTAATGTGGACAAGTGCAAGGTGTTGCATATAGGGAAAAATAACCCTTGCTGTAGTTACACGATGTTAGGTTCCATATTAGGAGCTACCACCCAAGAAAGAGATCTAGGCATCATAGTAGATAATACATTGAAATTGTTGGCTCAGTGTGCTGCAGCAGTCAAAAAAGCAAATAGAATGTTAGGAATTATTAGGAAGGGAATGGTTAATAAAACATAAAATGTCATAATGCCTCTATATCGCTCCATGGTGAGACCACACCTTGAATACTGTGTACAATTCTGGTCGCCGTATCTCAAAAAAGATATAGTTGCAATGGAGAAGGTACAGAGAAGGGCAACCAAAATGATAAAGGGGATGGAACAGCTCCCCTATGAAGAAAGGCTGAAGAGGTTAGGGCTTTTCAGCTTGGAGAAGAGATGGCTGAGGGGGGATATAATAGAGGTCTTTAAGATCATGAGAGGTCTTGAATGAGTAGATGTGACTCGGTTATTTACACTTTCGAATAATAGAAGGACTAGGGGGCATTCCATGAAGTTAGCAAGTAGCACATTTAAGACTAATCGGAGAAAATTCTTTTTCACTCAACACACAATAAAGCTCTGGAATTTGTTGCCAGAGGATGTGGTTAGTGCAGTTAGTGTAGCTGGGTTCAAAAAAGGTTTGGATAAGTTCTTGGAAGAGAAGTCCATTAACTGCCATTAATCAAGTTTACTTAGGGAATAGCCACTGCTATTAATTGCATCAGTAGCATGGGATCTTCTTGGTGTTTGGGTAATTGCCAGGTTCTTGTGGCCTGGTTTGACCTCTGTTGGAAACCGGATGCTGGGCTTGATGGACCCTTGGTCTGACCCAGCATGGCAATTTCTTATGTTCTTATGTTCTCCGCTGCTGAACGCAACTACAACATTGGGGATCGAGGACTCAAACTAGCTCTCAAGGAATGACGCATTTACTTGAAGGAGCTCAATACCTGGTTACCATATATACAGATCACAAGAACCTTGAGCATCTACATCAAGCTCAGCAGCTTAATGCAAGACAAGCCCGTTGGTCTTTGTTCTTCACTTGCTTCGACTTTGAACTAAGGTATCGCCCAGCACTCAAGAACCTACAGGCAGATGCCCTCTCTTGTTCCTTCCATACCAAGGATGTTCCAGAATATCCCAGACACATCATTGACCCTGCTAAGATACTCCTACCATTTTATTAATGATTTTGTATTTTCTCTATTTTATTCTATTGTAAACCGTTGTGAAGGAACTACTGATACGATGGTATATAAAAAACTAATAAACTAGAAACAACCCACTACAGTACCCATTCTTCCAGGAAAAATGGTTACACCTTCCAGATTTCATGAGAAAGTGTTGAAATGGGCCCATGACTCTCATGTCGCAGGTCACCCTGGTCGGGCACGAACCCCTTGAATTGCTTCACCAACACTGCTGGTGACCCCAAATGCAGCAAAATTCAAGGCTTATATTGACTCGTGTCCCACCTGCGCAAGCAAAAAGCGCTGCATGGCTGACCATGAGGGCTCTTACAACTGTTGCCAGCCCCTAGGGAACCCTGGACCATCTGTCCAAGTGGTCCTCCCCTTCTCTAATGGTGCCACTGTAATATGGGTGGTGATAGATCATTTCTCCAAGATGGCACACTTTGTCCTACTAGCAGGCCTTCCTTTTGCCCTGGAACTAGTACATCTCTTTATCCTTCACTTTTTTCGCCTACATGAACAGCATATACTTTCGGATAGAGGAGTGCAGTTCACTGGGCGGTACTGGCGTTATATCTGTTAGGGGTGTGCATTCGTTTTCGACGTATTGGCAATCCGCAACATATATGTCCCTATTCGTTGTATTCTTGGGGTCACGAAATGTATGGCGAACCCCCACGAATACAACGTAACTAACGAATAAACCCCCCACCCTCCTGACCCCCCCAAGACTCACCAAAAGTCCCTGGTGGTCCAGCGGGAGTCCTGGCACAATCTCCTGCACTTGGACTGTTGGCTGCTGGTATTCAAAATGGAGCCGATAGCCTTTGCCCTCACTATGTCACAGGGGCTACCAGTGCCATTGGTCGGCCCCTGTCACATGGTAGGAGCACAAGATGGCCCCTGTGACATAGTAAGGGCATTTTGAATACCGGCAGCCGACAGCCCGAGTGCAGGAGATTGCTCCAGGACCCCCGCTGGACCACCAGGGACTTTTGGAAAGTCTTGGGGGGGGGGGACTCCTGCACTCGGGCTGACGGCTCGAGTGCAGGATATGGCTCCAGGACCCCCGCTGGTCGGTCCAGCGGGGGTCCTGGAGCCATATCCTGCACTCGGGCTGTCAGCTGCCAGTATTCAAAATGGCGCCGATAGCCTTTGCCCTTACTATGTCACAGGGGCTACTGGTGCTATTGGTCGGCCCCTGTCACATGATAGGAGCACAAGATGGCGCCGGCTGCCCATTGCTCCTACCATGTGACAGGGGCTGACCAATGGCACCGGTAGCCCCTGTGACATAGTGAGGGACTCCTGACCCCCCCAAGGCTTGCCAAAAGTCCCTGGTGGTCCAGCGGTGGTCCTGGAGCGATCACCTGCACTCGGGGTCGGCCCCTGTGACATAGTAAGGGCAAAGGCTATTGGCGCCATTTTGAATACTGGCAGCCGACGGCCCGAGTGCAGGATATGGCTCCAGGACCCCCACTGGACCACCAGGGACTTTTGGTAAGTCTTGGGGGGGGTCAGGAGGGTGGGGGGTTGTAGTTAATTAAATTTAAAGGGTTGGGATGGGGGGTTTTTGGGAAACGAATACATACGTAACTAATGAACGGATGCAATGGATTTGGCTCCCCACGAATACGAATTCCAAATGGGACAAATCCGTCCTTGCTGCACATCCCTAATATCTGTAAAAGATTTGGCATCACGCTCGACTAAACAAAGGCCTACCACCTGCAAAGCAACGGGCAAGCTGAGCGAACCACTTGTACTCTCAAAACATTTCTTCACTCATATGTCAACAAATGCCAGGACAACTAGATCACTCTTCAACCTTGGGCTGATTTCTCCCATAAAAACTAAGTCAAAGCAGCCACAGGCTCCTCGCCCTTCCAGTTGGTTTATAGAAAACAGCCTCTACCTCCCTTGCCATTGCTTGTGTCAGTTTAATTCCCAGCAGCTCAGCTCTTCATCCATGAATTGTATGAACTATGGGACCAGACCAGTCAGCAGATTGAGAAAGATGCTGCCTGACCCAAGAGATCAGCAAATACTCACAGAAGACTTGCTCCATAATTCAAGATAGGGGAGAAAGTCTGGCTCAGTACTTGTCACTTATGTCTATGACTCCCATCAATGTGCTTGGCACTATGCTTTATTGGGCCTTTTTCTGTTCTACTGCAAGTGAGCTCTGTCACATATCAGCTAAGACTGCCACCCATGTTAAAAATCCATAACGTGTTTCATGTTTCTTTGCTTAAGTCAGTAGTACTTTCCTGGCCCTCATGAGTGCTGCCAGAATCCCAGGAAGTCGTTGCTGTGGAAGATGATGTATATGAAATCCAAGAAGTCCTGGATTTGTGCCAGAAGGGAAAAAAGGTTGCATACTTAATTTCTTGGAAAAATTATGCCCCAGAAGAAAATTCATGGGAGCCAACCTTGAACATCTTGGACACCAGTCTCTTGAAGGATTTTCATCAACAGAACCCCAGGAAGCCCAGAGCCTCAAGGAGAAGGGACTTAAGAAGGGGGGTAATGTTGTGCTTGGCGATCCACAGACTGCCCCTGTGATCCACCATTCTTACCTCCTTGGCTGGCCCATCTGCATTCCGCTTCAGTGCGGCTGGACACTGCTGCTTCCCTCATTGACATGGTCATGCAATGCTACCTCCTGCCAGCAGATGAAGATGCCGATAGCTTCCCTAGGCTGCATGCATGCTGAAGCTGCAAGATTTAAAGGGCCCATGGTGGGAAAACCCCCACAGAGCCCTTAGATGACATAACCAAGCTTGCAGAATAAAAGGTTAACCTGGACCTCTGCCCAACGCCTCAGCAACAGGTCCAACTACTAAGTAATGCATGTTGCTTCCCAGCATTCCTGTCTTGTTCCTGCCTTGTCTTCGGTCTTCGTTCCGGCCTTGTCTTCAGTTAGTCTTCTGTCTTTGTCTCCATCTGCTCCATCCACGTTGCCCACCTGTTCCTGTCCTTGCCTGTCCTTCCTGCCTATCCATCCCTTTTCTCCTCCCTTGGACGGATACTTGGTTTGGCTCGTGTTGCATGCCATTTTGAGGTCCAGGCTGGCCTCAGCCTGGACCTCAAATACGACTGACTGCTGCCTGCCTCTGAACATAGCTTGGACCCCACATACGTCTGATTGCCTTCTGCCTATGACCCAGATTACCTTTGCCCCTGCCAGCATCAGAGACCCCACCTAAGTCTTGCCGGCCCCAGCACCCAAAAGCTCAACCAAGGGGAATGTGGGCTGGTATAGGTGAAGGCCCTGACTGCTTTTGTTGTAAACTGTGAGGTTTGGGTGGACCCTTGGACACTGTGGCAGCTGACCATGCCCACGGGGGGAAGTCCCATGAGGGGCCACAGGTCAGGCTTAGCTCAGGACACACAAACACAGAGTTTGATCTTTTATAAGACTGCATAAGGAAGCCACCAGGGGTGGTAGTAGTGAGCAGCTGGAATAGCCCAGCAGGGCTGGTATCCCTCAGGCGCTGGAACAGCGACTCCTCCAGTATCAGTGCTGTAGTGGAAAGAACTGAGAGAATGAGTACAGTGGAGAATATACAAGACCCCAGTATGGAGATCCCCAGGGTAGGGAGAGCAGACCTTCGAGGAGCGAGTATCTGAACCCTGAGAGCTGGCAGGCTTGCAGATGATGTACTCACACAGCGGTTCCACACAGATGGCACTGGGGCTGGAACGGAGGCAGGCCCTCGAGGAGCGAGTGCCTGGTTCCCGGGAACAGCTCTGAGGTGAGGATGGTAGTACTCACTGATGTTGAAGATTAGAGAATCCTTCCAGGCAGAAGAGAAGGTAGGAGTAGGCAGCGAGTCAGGGAACATGGGCCCTCGAGGAGCGAGTACTGGTTTCCTGATAGCGACCTGGAAAGCAAGTGAGGCCCCTGAGGAGCGGGTACCCCGTTAGCGTTAGAGAGTCCAATAGAGATTGGAGAGGCAGAGTAGCTGGGTACGAAGAGCGAATCCCATCCGTAGGATTCCCATAGGATTACCCCCTTGCTAACTCAAAGGCTAGCAAACATTGTAGGCTTTAAATATCCGGGCAGCATGACGTCATCACGGGGGGACGCCCCGGAGGTTCGCGCCAAGTAGGAAATAAGAAGGGCTGCGCGGCGCGCGCGCCCTATGGTACAAGTGGAGCATGGTGGAAGGCAGCACCCAAGCCGGTCCAGGGATGCCGGAGAGGATGGCAGGCAGACGCTGAGGTAGCCAGGCGTCCATCCGCAGCATGAGGAGGAGCAAACATAGAGAGGTAGGCGGAGTGAAGCCGTCGGAAAGGGACGGTTGCAACAGCTTTGCCTGGGTCTGCCTGCTGATGGTGGGAACCCTCAGAACTCCTCCCTGCAGGTAGAGCCAATCCTGCCTCAGTCCAAGGGTCCACAAATTCCAGAGAGCACCATGTAGAATTCTCCAGCTCAGGTCCCTGATAGGCCTTGGGGATATGCTGCAAATAGAAGGCTATCCACTATGGGGGGGGTCTTTCCCTCAGATAGCGGTGGAACTTTCTGCCAGATGGGGTCTGGGCAGGAGATAAGGGCAAGGAAGTGCATGGCGTGCAAAATGAGCAAGTAGATTATTTTTCTCAACATAATCCAGAAATCTGTTGGGCTGAAATCTGACAACCTGGATGAATTATCAGGTTAGGGAGACTGAGGGGATTTGTGGGGTATGGAGCTGATGCATAGATCAGATGCAGAACTCCCTCAAGGAAAGGTCATTGGTCAGGTGACATCATGTTCCTGATCTCCTGGAGCAGATGATGGGCGATACAAGGGGTTGCAAGACCCATGAGATGGGCTAGGGTCTCTAGGATCACCCATCTGTGATTATCATAATCAAGGAAATCCCCAACTTTTGTGATCTCGGCTGATGGCGAACCATTTGGACTTGAACATGCTCATACCCAGGCAAGGATTGAAGAGCAGAAGCTCGGCTAGAAATTCTGCACTCATGGCTGCTGGGACTTCTCTAGTCAAGGAGATCATATTTTGGGCTATTATCAGATTTTGATAGAAGACTGGCAGCCTTGACAGGTTCTTGCCCAAACCTCTCAGATGAGATGCTAGTCATACTGTAAGTTGCACAACTGGTCAAAGTAGTAACAAGCCAGTATGCACCACTACAGAGATGGATCTGTATAAAGGAGCCTCTACAGGTTCTGGAGGCAGAAAGTTTGGACCTGGCTTTGGATACATACCAAGCCATGCTCGCCATCTCTCAGAAGAAAGCTTAAAACACCTGTAGATACCCAGTGCTTCCCAGCCCAGAAGAAATCTAGCAACTTCCTTTGGGTTCGGGCTAGGAACTCAAAGATTGGAATTATGTCAAGCAACTGGTGCCAAAGCATGCTTGCCATTAGCCGATCCCCAAGGCCCTTCCCCCTGAGGGTTAGCAACTTGAGCAGACCTATCTACTACCTCAGGCGTGCACTAACTTTGTCTTCCAGCTCACGCCAGTTGAGAGGGGCTGTGGCCTCCACAGTTGACAGGTGGACTCCTATGTATTGCAATATTTCCTCACTCCAAGCTGGATCGCAGATGGCTGCGACATTTGCTGCTCATCTCATTTTGCCCAGTAGCTCCAATTCTGGCTAAGATGGCCGTCTCTGCCTCTGCACGCCAACCTCCCTGGAGTTCCCAAGATGGCGAGGGCGATCCTGGTCGCCATCTTGAATCATGCATGCGCTTGCCTCCTTTTATGCACGTCATGGTGGGAACCTGGGGGGCATCCCGACCGCATGACGTCACTGCCTATGTGTATTTAAACCTACCGGACTTTCCTACCTACGAGTTAGCAAGGATTTCTTCTTGCTTAATTCCTTTACTCTGAGATGCTTCGCATCGCTGTTCCTGTGTTCAAGGCTGAGTGACTCAGATACCCGCTCTTCGGGGGCCTTGCTGCACTCAGGGCTATCCGCTCTTCGGAGAGCCTCTTCTGCCTGTCTCACCTTCACCAGCTAAGTGAGTTTCTCCTGCATTGGATCTCCGCTGCTGCTACTAAGAATTCTCTACTGCATTGTGAGTACAAGACCTACTCTACATTACCACGTCTGTCTTGTTTTGTGGATCCTCAGGTTACCCCGCTCTGCGGACCACAACCGGATCCACACCATCTTATGCCAGTTGCCAACACCTACCTCCAGCCTACCCCACGCTGTGGACCACTACCGGAGCTACAACGCACAAGGCACATTTAAAACTAATCAGAGAAAGTTCTTCTTCACTCAACGCACAATTAAACTCTGGAATTTGTTGCCAGAGGACGTGGTTAGTTCAGTTAGTATAGCTGTGTTTAAAAAAGGATTGGATAAGTTCTTGAAGGCGAAGTCCATTACCTGCTATTAAGTTGACTTAGAAAATAGCCACTGCTATTACTAGCAAGGGTAACATGAAATAGACTTAACTTTTGGATACTTGCCAGGTGTTCTAACCCAATCAGTAGTGGACCCTTGATCCGGAGGGTACTCACCGAGGAGTAGTCCTGATGAATCCCTCTCCGGAAGGTGGAGCGGTAACTCAGTCCAGTGAATACAAGGCAGGCGGCAGATACCAAGTATAACACCAGGCAGAGTCGAGGCAGGCGGCAGGCAAGGCAAAGTCCAGTTCCAGGCAAGGTCAAGGCAGGCGGCAGGCAAAGCAAAGTCCAATTCCAGGCAGGCTCTAGGCAGGCGGCAGGCAAAGCAAAGTCTGATTCCAGGCAGGGTCTAGGCAGGCGGCAGGCAAAGCAAAGTCCAATTCCAGGCAGGGTCTAGACAGGCGACAGGCAAAACAAAGTCCAATTCCAGGCAGGGTCTAGGCAGACGGCAGGCAAAGCAAGTCAATTCCAGGCAGGGTCTAGGCAGGCGAAGACAAGGCAGAACTCCCACAGGAACCAGCAAGAACCTTGTTGCAAAGGCATTTGAGCCTTCCCGGGGAGAGGTTTAAATCTCCCCGGGCGTCTGACATCATCATCCGGGGCCGACCCGACCTTCCCGCCTCGGCCCCTTTAAGGGGACGAGTCCTGCTGCACTCTCCCCGACGCTGCTTCGGAGATGCAGGGAGAGATGCGACGCGATCCGCAGCTGCCATCGAGGGATCTGCTTGGCCCGGTAGGAGGTCCCGGTCGGGAACCCCCTCGGCCCGGGATCGCAACACCAGGTTCTTATGGCCTGGATTGGCCACTGTTGGAAACAGGATGCTGGGCTTGATGGACCCTTGGTTTGACCCAATATGGCATGTTCTTATGTTCTTATGTTCTTATACCAGAAGCAAGTACTTTCCGGGTTACCCTGCTCTGCGGACCACTACTGGATTCATGCTGTCTTGTACCAGTTACCTACATCTGCCTCTGGCCTACCCCGCGCTGTGGACCACTCCCAGCACAAGAAGCATCTCACCTCCTCTGTGCTATAATATATAGTATGCAAGGCCCCCCTCATGTGAATGATGAAAGAGACCTCCACCTCTTCATGGTCACCTGCAATCTGTGGGACACGACATGATGTATAGCCCTGTTCTTGCACCCCAGGGGTAAGCTTCATGGTCACCTGCAATCTGTGGGACAGGACATGATATATAGCCCTGTTCTTGCACCCCAGGGGTATCACAGTGATGGGAGAATGGATCTTTCCCAGAGTGCACTGGAACCCCATTTATACTGCCTCACGTGTATGGGGTGGTACATTTGATAGTACCATCCTGGTTCCAGGGATCTTGAGAGGCTCTATTGGTAAAAATACCCCCTCTGCCACAATGGCCACATGTGTGGCAGCTAGTGTGCAGAAGAAAAATATTTTCCTGAACATTCTGCCTGCCAGCTGCCACAATGGCTGCAGGTCCCACCACTTTGGCCAAAGGCATTATGTGGTCCTCAATTGTTGCTTCTCCCATCGCTGGGCACCTGATCCTATGCCTCTGGGTTAACCCATGGAATGAACCTGGCTGAACCTGGCTGCTGTGCTCTCCCTCTGTTCCTCCTGGCAGAGCCACCAGCTGCCACATAAGATCTAATTTGCAATAGTTTGACTGCAGCAGAGGTGGATGTGGTGACAGGGGAAGAATTGTTGTGTTTTACTGTTTCCTGCTGCTGTTTGAAGTGTATTGATATTATATAAGAACATAAGAACATGCCATACTGGGTCAGACCAAGGGTCCATCAAGCCCAGCATCCTGTTTCCAACAGTGGCCAATCCAGGCCATAAGAACCTGGCAAGTACCCAAAAACCAAGTCTATTCCATGTTACCGTTGCTAGTAATAGCAGTGGTTATTATCTAAGTCAACTTAATTGATAGCAGGTAATGGACTTCTCCTCCAAGAACTTATCCAATCCTTTTTTAAACACAGCTATACTAACTGCACTAACCACATCTTCTGGTAACAAATTCCACAGTCTAATTGTGCATTGAGTGAAAAAGAACTTTCTCCGATTAGTTTTAAATGTGCCACATGCTAACTTCATGGAGTGCCCCCTAGTCTTTCTATTATCCGAAAAAGCAACTAACTGATTCACATCTACCCGTTCTAGACCTCTCATGATTTTTAAACACCTCTATCATATCCCCCCTCAACCGTCTCTTCTCCAAGCTGAAAAGTCCTAATCTCTTTAGTCTTTCCTCATAGGGGAGCTGTTCCATCCCCTTTATCATTTTGGTCACCCTTCTCTGTACCTTCTCCATCGCAATTATATCTTTTTTGAGATGCGGCGACCAGAATTGTACACAGTATTCAAGGTGCGGTCTCACCATGGAGCGATACAGAGCATTATGACATTTTCCGTTTTATTCACCATTCCCTTTCTAATAATTCCCAACATTCTGTTTGCTTTTTTGACTCCCGCAGCACACTGAACCAACGATTTCAATGTGTTATCCATTATGACACCTAGATCTCTTTCTTGGGTAGTAGCACCTAATATGGAACCTAACATTGTGTAACTATAGCATAGATTATTTTTCCCTATATGCATCACCTTGCACTTGTGCACATTAAATTTCATTTGCCATTTTGATGTCCAGTTTTCCAGCCTCGCAAGGTCTTTCTGCAATTTATCACAATCTGCTTGTGATTTAACTACTCTGAACAATTTTGTATCATCTGCAAATTTGATTACCTCACTTGTCTTATTTCTTTCCAGATCATTTATAAATATATTGAAAGGTAAGTGTCCCAATACAGATCCCTGAGGCACTCCACTGCCCACACCCTTCCACTGAGAAAATTGTCCATTTAATCCTACTCTCTGTTTCCTGTCTTTTAGCCAGTTTGTAATCCATGAAAGGACATCGCCACCTATCCCATGACTTTTTATTTTTCCTAGAAGCCTCTCATGAGGAACTTTGTCAAACGCCTTCTGAAAATCCAAGTACAGTACATCTACAGGTTCACTTTTATCCACATGTTTATTAACTTCTTCAAAAAAGTGAACCAGATTTGTGAGGCAAGACTTGCCTTGGGTAAAGCCATGCTGACTTTGTTCCATTAAACCATGTCTTTCTATATGTTCTGTGATTTTCATGCTTAGAACACTTTCCACTATTTTTTCCTGGCAATGAAGTCAGGCTAACCAGTCTGTAGTTTCCTGGATCGCCCCTGGAGCCCTTTTTAAATATGGGGGTTACATTAGCTATCCTCCAGTCTTCAGGTACAATGGATGATTTTAATGACAGGTTACAAATTTTTACTGATAGGTCTGAAATTTCATTTTTTAGTTCCTTCAGAACTCTGGGGTGTATACCATCCGCTCCAGGTGATTTACTACTCTTAAATTTGTCAATCAGGTCTACCACATCTTCTAGGTTCACCGTGATTTGGTTCAGTCCATCTGAATCATTACCCATGAAAACCTTCTCCAGTACGGGTACCTCCCCACATCCTCTTCAGTAAACACCGAAGAAAAGAAATCATTTAATCTTTCCGCGATGGCCTTATCTTCTCTAAGTGCCTCTTTAACCCCTCGATCATCTAACAGTCCAACTGACTCCCTCACAGGCTTTCTGCTTCGGATATATTTAAAAAGTTTTTACTGTGAGTTTTTGCCTCTACGGCCAACTTCTTTTCAAATTCTCTCTTAGCCTGTCTTATTAATGTCTTACATTTAACTTGCCAACGTTTATGCATTATCCTATTTTCTTCTGTTGGATCCTTCTTCCAATTTTTGAATGAAGAACTTTTGGCTAAAATAGCTTCTTTCACCTCCCCTTTTAACCATGCCGGTAATCGTTTTGCCTTCTTTCCACCTTTCTTAATATGTGGAATACATCTGAACTGTGCTTCTAGAATGGTATTTTTTAACAATGACCACGCCTCTTGCACACTTTTTACTTTTGTAGCTGCTCCTTTCAGTTTTTTCTAACAATTTTTCTCATTTTATTAAAGTTTCCCTTTTGAAAGTTTAGCACGAGAGCTGTGGATTTGCTTACTGTCCCCCTTCCAGTCATTAAATCAAATTTGATCATATTATGATCACTATTGCCAAGCGGCCCCACCACCGTTGCCTCTCTCACCAAATCCTGTTCTCCACTGAGAATTAGATCTAAAATTGCTCCCTGAACCAATTACTCCATAAAGCTATCATTTATTCCATCCAGGAACTTTATCTCTCTAGCATGCCTCAGCTCCTCCAGGTCTGCCACTCTAGCCTCCAGAGATCTGACTCGTTCTCTGAGAGCTAGGAGCTCTTTGCATCACATGCACATGTACAACTTCTCACCGGTGGGTAAAAAAATCATACATGTGATACTCGATGCAAAAGACTGGGAAGCCCCCCTCTTGCTGCTGGACTCCTGCCTTCATCTCAATTTTGATCAGTTCCTAGTTAAGTTTTAGGTTGCTATGGGAGTAGGAATGTGTCTAATTAATGTCCTTTAAATGTATTAGTGAATTCGCTATATGTCTGGTAGTGGCCTACAGGGGGTGATCAAACTCTTAATAACATTTTTGTTGTTGGGTTGTTTTTTTTGTGTGAAAGTGGCACCTGCCTATAAATTAAAGGATGAGCTAGGGGTGGATGGGCAAGGGGTGGGAGGGTTGGGAAATTCAGTCTAACCAGTTAGTCAGACAGAGTGACTCACTGCTCTTTTGATTAACAAATCTTGGTACCTATTCAAACCAAATCACACTACCTCAACACCTTTCCAAGGTAAGTAACTGAACTGAACTTTTCAACCTTTTTACTTAGGTATACACTGCTCCCTAGCTTATTTCTAGCTTCTGGCTACTTTTTTGGGTGGTTTTTTTTTGTGTGTGTGTTTTTGTTGGGTTTTTTTTTTAAATACAAGCACTCAGTTCTACCTTACAGACTTTTAAAAATAAACACACTACCTACTGCTTACTAGCTGCCTTATTGACTGACTATTTAAAAATACAAATCTCATCCAGCCTGCCTTATCATGATGTTCAGTCATTGAAGTGAAGCTCTACTGGCTCCCATGACCCAAGGGCTCAACATGTGGGGCAGGGGGCTGGCTAGGCAAAAGATAAACCTTATCCCAGCCCTACAGTCCTGCACTGCTCCTGAGGGGGTGTTCCCTGACCCTAACAAGCATTACACACTTCCTGCATTGTAATGCAAATCTATCTCATGCATATTCATTGTGGATATCCTAAAAACCTGGAATGCATGTGGCTCTCGAGGACTAGAGTTGAACACCCCTGCATTACTTGAAGTAGGTAGTTTCCTTCCCCCTCTTTTGTGCTTTTTTTTTCCCCTAAGCGGAGTTGGAGTCCTGCTTCTGTCTTAAACATGGAAACATAGAAATGATGGCAGAAAAGGACCAAATGATCCACCCAGTCTGCCCAGCAATCTTATGTCAGTATCTGCTGCACTGTGTAGGTTACCCTCATGGTTATCAGTTTCCCAGACCATAAAAGTCAGGGCCTTTGGATGCTGTTTGAATCCAATTTCCCTTAACAGTTGCCGTGGAAGCAGAGAGCAATGTTGGAGCTGCATAAAAAATATCAGGCTTAGTGATTAAGGGTAGTAAGCGCCGTATCAGCAAGTTACCCCTATGTATATTTCTTCCCCAAACCGCAAAAGTTGGGGCTCTCATTGGTTGTCTCCATCAGTTTTACCAGATATTCTTCCCTGTATTCCTCTTTTTGGGATCCTTTATATTTCTTGAAAGCTGCTTTTTTTCCCTTTATTTTATCAGCCACGTCCTTTGAGAACCAGATGGGTTTCTTATTTCTTTTACTTTTGTTTACTTTTCTCACATATAAATGTGTTGCCTTTGTAATTGCTATTAGTTTGGCCCACTGTTGTTCTAACTCTCTTGTTTTCTCCCTCCCAGTCTTCTAGTTCTACTTCCAGGTACGCCCCCATTTTGACAAAGTCCATATTTTTTGAAATTCAGAATTTGGGTCTTTGTGTATTCTAATATCAAAACATACCATTTGATGATCACTGATGCTCAGGTGGGCACACACCCGGACATTAGAGACATTATCCCCGTTAGTGAGCACTAGGTTGAGTATAACTTCCTCCCTCATGGGTTCCATTACCATTTGTTTGAACAGAGCCCCTTGAAGGGCATCCACTATCTCTCTACTTCTGTTAGATTCTGCAGAAGGGATTCTCCAGTCTACGTCTGGCAGATTAAAATCTCCAACAATCAACACTTCTCCCTCCTTTTCCTTTCCCAGCCAGAAGGAGCTGTAAACAGTGGCATGAGTAGTGTTGTATTACATCATAGAACACACAAACACAATTTGTAAAAGCAAATACTTGGTTTACTAAATATTGTAAATATCAGCAAAGGCAAACAGTATTGCAGCAAGTATTGCATAAATTAATAAAAGCAAACAGCATTGCAGTAATAAAGACATGCATAAAGATTTGTACAAAGATACTTCCCTCACAGTTTCCCTTTTGTGAGTCAGTGTTTCTGGGAATATCAAGAGGCAAAAGACCCGGAGAAATACCACAAAATGGCTAAAGGCATTCTCTCTTCTGATGTTCTGAATGGACACTGTTAATTATAGTTCACATACCCTTATTTCTGGCTCTAGTCCAGCTTGTGAAAGCTCAGTTATTCTATTTATAATTCACAATTTCAGCAGATTTATGCCTTAAGTTGTGGTTTAACTAGAAGACATCCAGACAGTTAGACACTGGTCTTATCAGGCAGTCAGCACTAAGCAGACTAAGAGAGTATGCTACATTTTCATGTCTTAATGATTCTTATGCTTAGGTTCTTGTGCGATATATTGATCCACATTTATTATTGATGATTAGCTTTGTTCCACTATTATTCCCTCCTGCTGCATGACAAAACTTCCTGCTGGTTCCCACTGGAGCTTACCCCACTGCTAGGGTTGTCAACTTTCAGTTGTAAGAATTCTAAACACTTGGACCCGTAGAGTAAAATTTTTGCCTATGTCCTTCCACACACTATTTATTTTAAATTTGTATTATTTGCTTTATTACCAGAAAACTGTGCACAAAGCAAGGTGTTACGGGCGCGTCCGCCATGCCGCTGACGGGCCGAGGGTCTGGGCGCCCTCGGGCACATATCGTAGGCGCAGGGAGCACGACCGTCCCTAAAGTGGGTGGTGTGAGCCCTTGGGCCACGGCGAGAGCTAGGGAGGAGCCCCAGCCACACAGTAGGAGGTGAGCCGGTGCTGGCAATGAGAGCCAGGCGTGTACCGAAGTAGGAATTCAGGAACGGTGTCTGACCCTCAGCCGGACCTGCACGCCCATGACAACCAGCAACGCAATGTTGGTTGATGAACGGTCCTCCGACTGTTCCAAGCCCTTTCGGACCTGCCGCTGGGTAATGGCAAAGGGCGGCAGGCCGGACAGAGAACGAGGGCAGACAGAGTCCATAGTACACGAAGAAATTCTTAGGCGTAGGCCAGTGCAGAGACAAGGACTGGTGCAGAGACATCAGAGGCAAGGACTGATGCATAGACATCAGAGGCAGGAACGAGGTAAGATGCATACAGGAGACTCAAGGGCGAGGTACGAGGCTGACAACATGGAGTGCCCTACACAGCCCACCCGCGGGGCTGGTCACGGACCACGACATGGCTTGCCGCGAGGCACCAGGACATCTTGAAGGTACAGGAACGAGGTGCTAGCATTCAGGAACAGTGTAAGGCAAGTAGCTGCAGTACAAGCAATCTATAGCAGGGTTTGCTGCACACCGGCAGCCTGAAGCAGGGGATTGCTGCACACCGGCAGCCTGAAGCAGGATCATCTGGGAAACACAGGAACTGGATCAAACACAGGATCCGGAACAGACATCCGGTAACACATCAAGGCAAGGTCAGGAACAGTCATCAAGGCAAGACAAGAACAGACAGGGAGCCATCGAAGCACAGACGACCACGAGGACCTGGATCAGCAGACAGGACACAGCAATGTGTAAGCTAATCCGAAGGCAGACATCAGGACTGGAAACAAGGACCATAGAACACGAAGCCATCAAGACACAGGCAACCACAGAGGACCTGGATCAAGGAGGAGGTACAGACGACTGTAGCGCTCAATCCAAAGGCAAGTTGCAAGTGAAATGAGAGTCCTTTTATACTGCAGGTAGTAGGCAACTCCCTGGGAGGAGTTTGCCAGGACAGCCCCTTGCTGGCCCTATAACTGGGGTAGAGAGCTGCGGGCCGGCCCCTAGGGAGAAGGGCGTCACCAAACAGGAAGTCCAAACACAGCCATGCAAGCCACAGGCAAGCCTCAGGAACAGTTAGGCCTCCCAGGCCCTGGAGCAAGTCCTGGATGGTGCACAGGCGAGGCCCTGGCTTCGGAGCGGCCTCCGGAGGAAAGGTAAGATACCTCCTGTAGCGCAGCAACAGGGGGGATCGTAACAGCAAGGTACAACCAAATGAGCCCAAATATAACAATGACAATAACATTCCATTAGAACAGTCATGATAGTTATAATTACTTAGCAACTGCCTCCCCCACCATTAGGAAAACATGCATTTGATCTGAAGAAGAATCACAAATACTTATCATTTATCAGGTCACACAAACTGTATATTAAATCTATTTTGCTTATTCTGAGAGCCCAGGGGCATAGGGTGACTGCTGAAGTTGGTGTACACCAGAAAATCTGTTGTCAGGTGCTCTAGAACACAGTACACCCACCTATATTATCTTGTGAGTACTACTTTTTTGATGCAAAAAGCCTATCAATGTTTTGCTCATAGCAACCTAGTCCTTAGAGGGAAAATTAGCTAAGTCCATTTATTTATTTATTTATTTATGAACTTTTGATATACCGACATTCATAGGACATATCATGCCGGTTTACAATCAACTCTTGTAGCGAGGAAAGAGAAATTACAAAATAAGAGGGATAGGGGAAGGGGAGCAGGAATAGAAAAAGGAGAGTTGGGGGTCAGGTGAAAGCAAGCGTGTAAGTAGCGTGAAAAACATAGGTTGCAGAGCATAAGGGAGAGAAAGAATGTAGATAGGAATTATATTAAAATATTAATGCAAAAAATAACATTTCAGTGATTATATAGTCAACGTTTCCTTAAGATGCATCGTTGTTAGAGGGTAGCAGGGCTGGAAGCAGTAAGGGGATTAGGTTTAATTGGCATCAGGGTAGGCCTGTAAAAAAAGCCAGGTTTTGATGCCTTTTTTGAAATGGGGTAAGGAGGGTTCAAGGCGGAGAGACATGGGGAGTGAATTCCATAGGGTAGGGCCAGCTATGGTAAATGCTCTTTCTCTGGTAAGGGAGAGGTGTGCAGTTTTGAGGGGTGGAATATGTGTAGGGTGCCTGCAAGGATGGCTCTGGATGGACGATTAGAGGCACGGAAGCGCGGCATTTCCTTGAGCCATGCAGGATTGTTTTTGTAGAGCGCATTATGAAGAATGGTGAGGGTTTTGTATTTTATCCGGAAAGGGATGGGAAGCCAGTGCAGATCTTTTAATACTGGGGAGCCTGGTCTCCCGGCTCTGTGCCGCCACCCGGCCATGCATCACTATGAAGATTCGCTCTTCTTCCATTCTTCATCAGCAAGGCCGGCCCAAGGGTCCGCAAATCCAGCGCTAACAATTGGGTGTTATTTGATGTGTCTGCTGTTTTTAAATATTTTATTGATGTTTGGAAAATTTAAAAAAACAATGTTATATGTTTTTAATCATTAGATGTTCTATTCATCAGCTGCTTTGAAATATGTATTCTTTTTATGAGTATGGCTTTACTATTATGATTGATGGTTTACTTCACCACTTCCGGAGGAAGTGGTGAAGTCTAAAACTGTGAACGACTTCAAAGGGGCGTGGGATAAACACTGTGGATCCATCAAGTCTAGAGGGCGTGAATAAAGTGGAGACATTCAAACACTGCACGGAGCGGCAGTAGCCACAGCGGCATTCAAACACTGCACGGAGCGGCAGTAGCCACAGAGGCATTCACGGAGCGGGATGCCAGTGGCCAGTAGTTGGTGTTCCACCTTCACGGAGCGGAAGGATGGAGGGCTGCTATTTCCAAAAAAAAACCAAAACAAAAAATAAAAACAGGGGTGGGTAAGAGTATGGGGCAAGGGGGTGGCCTGCTTGTTGCAGCGGTTGCTACCCCCAATTGAGCTGGATGTCACTTGGATGCAGATTCAAAGCTGCTCTCTAAATTGGGTGGAGGGGAATTAGGGCTGGAGGGTACTGGAAGCCAATAGTAACAGGTGGGAGAGAG
Organism: Rhinatrema bivittatum; assembly: GCF_901001135.1. Taxonomy (NCBI): domain Eukaryota; kingdom Metazoa; phylum Chordata; class Amphibia; order Gymnophiona; family Rhinatrematidae; genus Rhinatrema; species Rhinatrema bivittatum. The sequence continues at coordinate 39,163,149 of NC_042631.1, read as the reverse complement.
AAAAAGGGAAAAAAAATGGATTAAGTGCGTAGCTTGCTGGGCAGACTCGATGGGCCATTTGGTCTTCTTCTGCCGTCATTTCTATGTTTCTATGTTTCTATGTTTACATATCTTGATTTTATTGCTTGATGTTTAATGACGAATGGTGATGTTTCTGGTTTTCTGTTGTTGCACTACATATGGAGTCTATCTTGTTACAATTTCTAATTTAGATTTTATTTATTTTTATTTATTTGCAGCTTTTATATACCGACATTCGTTTAGTAACATCACATCGGTTTACATTTAAACAATGACTAGCAATAGCGCTTTACATTGAAGGCATTAGTAACATAGGTTTACAATTAAATTAACGACTAGCAGCAGTGCTTTACAATTGAACAGCTTTACAGATGAACATGTTTTTTTGTCTGCATGTTTCTAGTTATACTTTACTGTCTCTTTATTCTGTATTTGGTGAGGGTCTATCTTTGTTCTGCATGTGTGGTGGTGACATGGTGAGGTATTCTGCTAGCATGTAGTTTGTGTCAGGCTCTTAAGCTTGGCTTGTTGTGTTTTCCTAATATTAGGTGTATTGGTGTTTTAGGTTGCCTTTTCATAGATAGGGTTGTTACTGTTTGAATGCTGACAGTTAGTGCTGTTTTTGTATGGGAAGTTTACTATATTGTAATTCAGTTTACTTAAAGCTTTTGATGGCTGACATGCTTTACAATAATCTCAATAACATATAGCGGCAGGTGTCTTTTTTTTTTTTTTTTTTTTTAGTTTTCTGGTTGGTACCACAGCAGCGCCTGTAAATAATACATATATTATAAGTGATATTTTTACCTTAGAATATTGAAAATTTTTTTCATGTAAAATCTGTTACCATAAATTTATATTTCTAAATGTATTTGTGGGAACGGTGGGGCTAGGAATGTGTGCAAGGTTATAAGGTTCTCCTATGACAGCTAATACCCTTGCACCAGCTCTGGTTGTACTGGATCCATAAGAGAAAGCAGGATTCCTTTTGAAACTGTGGGTTAGTGGCTCTCCCCAGTCTCGGCCAGGGAACAGTATGGATCACTTCTGGTCCCCGCCCCCCCCTCTTGGAGTCGGTAGGCAGAGCATAGTGTGGGAACCATAAAAGCAGCAGACTGTGTAGCCTGCAGTCAATGGGAATGCCCTAGAGTGGTGGGAGGGTTACAGAGAAGTGGAGGCAAGCTCCAGGCACAGGAAGGAAGGGGGTAAGCCAGGACGAAGTGCCTATGCAGTGCTGGGGAGGCTTCTGTCTGAGGTGACTGTAATGACTGTGGAAGCAGCGAGTTTCCTAGAGAATGGGACCTGGAAAAGGAGGGGGCTGCTGCAGAATGGGGAAGGGTTAGTAGCAAGCAGGAACTTTACACCATAATGCAGCAGGATTGGACTGGGGGCGCTTACTGTGTAAGCAGTACAAAAGGAGCATGTCAGACCCACATCCATACACACTTTGTCTGTGAAAGAGAGCGTGTATGTGTGGGTATCTTTCTCTCTAACACAGACGCACACACACATTCGCTGTGGGTGGGTGTGTTTTTGTGTCTGAGAGAGGATATGTCTTTGTGGGTGTCAGGTTGTATGTGCTAATAAAGTTTCTGCAATCTAAAACTCTGTTTGTGATTGAGCGTGTGTGTGTGTGTCTGACACATGTGCTGCAGGGAAAGTGCATGAGGCTGTCAGATACCCCAGGGGTTAGTTTTGAAAAAATCCCCCCGACCGATACTTTCCTGCAAACCGCCCCGGTGACACGCCTTGGACAAGTGAGAGCAAATCTGAAGCTTCCCTGCCATGGTTATGGCTCCCAAACCTCTTCCCCTGCCCTAATATGGATGAAGCAGACCCTCTCTTCCCCTTACATTATACAGGACTGCACTCAGAGAGACATAAATAAAATCTCTCTCCCTGTTTAATCCTTTCTTTTTCCTTACGGCCTGCTCCCTTGAGGGGTTGAATTAAAAGACCCATGTAGGCCATAAACAATTTTGTGCCTGTTCAAGATGATTCTAGCATGGTCTCTGCAGCATGTGGAAACCACAAAGATTCTGTCTAGCTTTGAGTATGAAAGCCGGTTTCCTTTGCTCAAGTTATCTTTATGCCTTCAAACAGATCCCTAAAAACATCAGACCTACAGGTCCAAGCATGCAATGGGGCAAAAGCAGGAATGGATCAGCCTGCTCTGTTGATCTGTGGTCAGTTGGCAGCCGTAGTGTGCACCTGACTCCGGCTCTGTTTTTCTGGGGGGTCAGGGCAAGCTGGAAAGAGAGGAAGCAATGCTTTGTCAGGGTGGGGGTAATTTGCTATCCCCCTCACTTTCTTTAGCGATGCCTATAGATAGATAAACCTAATACCTGTGACAGTTTTAGAGTATCTACAAAAGGAATCTGACAGATTTGTAGGAGGGTTTTTTGTTTTTTTTTAATTCAAACATCTCCAGACCATACTTCAGATGATTTTATCCTCCCCAAAACCTTAAGCACTCCTGATGTCATCCAATCTTCTTAGCTGACTTCTTTACTTGGCCTCTCAAGCTCCTCTACCATGTGTCATAAAAGAAAATAACATGAAACCCATCTCCTTAATGACAGGGCAGGACATCTCCCATCATTCATTTTGCTGCTGAGTGTAAAAGGATAATCAGTTTTATTCACCAAATAATGACTGGGATTTATTGTAAACTTGATTTTGTGAACACATAACACACAAACCTTGAACAAGAGAGATATATCATAAAGCAAGTATCAGAGAGAGAAAATTTAAATAACAAACATTAAAGTGAAAGGAAGGATGCAAAAGGTGCCAACATTCTTGAACAGAGAGAACAAAAGCAAAATAGAGGAATTTTTAAATTGGTCACCATATAAAAAACTTTACAAAATTTAGTTATAGGATTGTTTAAGTAGTTGCTGCCTAATATTGAAATTTTTTTCGCCACTAGACAAAATACACAGAAATATCCTGAATTTTCGTTGGTATATTTTTGAAATACACAAAAGTATTAATTTTCCAAAAAGGCATTTATCTGTAAACCATAGCAAGTAATGAATAAAGCATGACCTCCTCCCCCTCAAAACCACCATGGTAGTCAAATGTGCAGCAGGCAGACAGGAGGAGATGGTAATAGACCCTAGGTTAGGGCTCAAGATGCTCCCGGAGGCCAGCCAAGCACCAGCTGCCGGCCGGCCATCAGTCGGTCCATGCACCTGAAGCCCGGATTAAAGTCAATTCAGAGACAAAAATCCGCTCTGACCAATCAGAGAACAAGCTCTGGGGACCAATCAGAGGGAAGGAAGGGGGGGGAATTCTGTCCAACGGCCAATCAGAAAGATGCTTACATCACAGCTTCGGGGACCGGCTTCCATCGCCAGTCCTAGAAGGCAAGGGGGTGAAAAAAAAAAAAAAAAGGCAAGCACCTCGAGCTGGTCTCCGTGCTGCTGGTGCCCGCTGTTTCAGAGCGCGAGACGGCTGCGCGCCAGCATCATGTACTTCGCGCCTTAGAGCCTCTTCCGCTTTTTTTTCTTTTCTTTTTTTTTTTTAATTTAAACATTTGCCACCTTTTATTTTATTTAGACTCCAAGCGCCCGTCACTGGTGGAGGATAGGAAACCCACAGGGAGCGCGTGTGTGCCTGAGAGAGAGAAGAGAGGTCGTTGCTTGTCTAGGAGCTGCAAAGTGGGATTAAAAAAATAGGGTTGCACTGAACTGATAGCAGGCGTGGTACAGTAATCAGCGGCCGGCTACTGGAAGGAAGAATTTCTAAAGAAGCCCCCCACCTCCCACCCCAACGGGATAGCCATGAGCTCCACGGGGAAGGAAGGCAGCGGAGCGCAGCACGCTCAGTACGTGGGACCCTACCGGCTGGAGAAGACCCTGGGCAAGGGACAGACAGGTGGGTTTGCGGCAGCGGATCCGCGGCCGGGGTCGGGGCCGGGTTAGCCCATCTGGTTCTGGAAAAGCCTGGCTGTATTTATATGTACTGCCCCCCCCCCCCCCCTGCCCTACAAAGGGGGCAGGATTTTATTTTATTTTTTTAGCATAAAAAGTGCATGTAGGGGAGGGAAGGATGTTTCGCTGGGATTGATGTCAGCTCATCGTTTTGTAGCTGGTTTTTTTTTTTTTTTTGTGCGTGTTTCTACGTGGCTGTTCTCGCTTCCGCCCCTAATTCTTATTTCTGAGCATCGGTGAATAAATCGAGGAGGTGGTTGTAAGGATGTTGCCCAGGGAGCAAACTTCCCAGCGGTTCTGTTATATGACATCATAACCGAAGGAGGGTGCAGTCTTCAGTGTGCGAGTCCGCCGGGGCTGCTTAAAATGTCTATTCATGAACGGATGGGGGGGCGTGAATAAAGCAACGGTCAGCCCGGCTGCCAAAAAACAATTCGGCAAGCGGGTGACATCTGCAGACTTCTCGCGATCTGAACAATGCGAGGGGGGAGGGGGTCTTTTAACGTAAAAGGAGTTTGTGTGCCTTGGAAAAGGGGTAGGTGGTGGTTGAGAGCAGGTGTTCTGACCAGTGCGAGATAATTAGATTCATCAAATGCATTCAGGATTTGGGCTCCTTGGTGGATTGAACGGGGGGACCCCTGTTCCGGGGGGGGGAGAAATAAGGAAGGTGTTTTCTGTCAGGGAGACAAAATATGTATATTTTGCGCTTCTGTTTCTAAAGGTAACAGGAAGCTAGGAATCCAAACTATGATAAATATAAGAGGTGGCTATTTCGCAAGGTTGTATTTTTTTAAAATCCTGATCAGCCAAAGAGCTTTCACCACCCCTTTCATTTGTATTTGCAGGTGAGATTTTCTTATCAAGTGTGTTGTTGGGTAAAAAAAAACAAAAACCAGAGAAAAGCCCTGACTTGGCCGTCTGTTGTCTGAAGGATTTACTAGGCGTTTCCATCCCCAGCTGCTGCCTTGCTTTTTTTTTTTTTTTATGCCTACCCTGTGTGGCGGTGGCAGCAGCAGCAGCAGCATCTCTGCAGTCTGCAGTTTCTTAGAGACCGAGTCCAGATCATTCTTTGACAGGAGTGCGGCTCTCCTGTCATAAAACAGAGATGAGGGGGAGTTAGTGCTCTGCGCTTTCTCCAAACCTCTCTTCCTCTCACTAACAATATTTAAATTTTTTTCCCCCCCCCCCCCCCTTTTTTTTTTTGTGACACTAAAAATTCCTGGGTGATCCGCAGTTAAAAAGCCTTAATCCTAAACCAAAGAGAGCACAGCTCTGCAATGTGAGTGGCAGTGAAGAACTCACTTGCAAATGCTACTACAGTATTCCGTTTCCTAGTTTAAAACATTTTATTTCGTTAGACGTAATTAAGCTGCCAGCCTTGCTTCTGATTATGGTAACATTTTTTTTTCTTACCTGTGTCAGCTGCATGAACTCCTAATGCACAAATTATGAGTCTTGTTTGTCCCTAGTGAGACACTGCAGAGCCTACGTTTTATCTTAAGAGCCTAATCCATTGGATGCTGAAGATGAGTTGTTTAGGATCCTCACTATAAGGCTGTCTGTGTTGTAACCCAGTACATCTGTACTCCCAGTCTCTTTTATCAACCTGTTCACAATGACATCATCTCACTGTGGGCCTGATGCACTAAAAGGTTTTATCCCACTTTGTGTCCGAGAAAAAGATTTACCTTTCCTGGCTGTCAAGAACAGCCTCATAGGGGCTCTGGTATAGAATGCATGCAACACTATGCTCTGCCTAGGAGGTGGGATGGCAGGAACCTTGTTGCTGGGAGAGGCATGCCCAGATACTGCAGTTGAAAAGGTTTATAGGTGGCTTTGGAGGGGCTTCCCCTTGTTAATCTTCCTGTTTTTTGCTCAGTGATTAGAAAGAGGGCGTATGTGTACTGTAGATTTACTGAGAAATTGGTGGGCAGGAAGAAAATTTCGCTTTCTTTCAATTGATCTGTGAAACCGGATCACCAAGGGAATGTTGCAAAATGTGCAGACGATGTGGTGTTTAAGGAGGGGCTTCCTTGATGGCAGTTGTTGGTCCCTCCTTGACCCTCCCCCCACCCCATGCATTAATCTGGTTTTCCTCTCCCTCCCCAGTGAAGGATATGGGCCTGTTTCTCTTGCATCTCCTCACCTTCCACAAATTTGTAGTGAGGGCAGAAACCTCTCTAAGGTGCATTTAAAGCTTTTTTATTTACCCTTTCCTCTTCCAGAATTCAGGGGTAGAGAGTGGATTTTATTTTCTTTTGTTTGTTCATTAATCGGGTTTACAGGCTAAAGCATTGTGTGGCTGGCTATGCACTGTAGCTTGCTCTTCCCTTTCCCCATGGATGGGGAGGGGGATGCTCTGAGGGAGCTAAGCCAAGCAACCCAGTTTGATTGCTTTTGTCCTCAGTCCAGCAGGGTTTGCTGATTGAAGGGTGGGACAGAGAATGTGGGACAATACTGTTTGTCTAGTCATCAACAAAATGCGATAACATCCTGAGGAGCCTTTTGTTATAAGCAAGTAACAAATATTTTTAAATAAATATAAAGATCAGTCTTCAGCAGTACGGTGCAAATTTTGTTTTTAAAACATGAAGTTATTTAGCATGGCCATGAGAAACCTGAAGAGGTTCTGGACAGTGTTTTCATGGACCAAGTGATGGAGTGAAGGGGATATATATTTTTGGTACCTAATAAATAAATCTCCTCAAGAGAAGGTGCAGTGATGCTGAAACATGGTCATAAAAAAAATCTAAACAATTTGTCTTACTCTTGGGTTGAGAGTGGTTTCCTCACAAGGTTGTATATTCTTATGTGCTGAACACTTCTTTTTTTTTTTTTTTTTTTTTTTTGGTTGGATGAAGATTTACGGGACATTATGTATCTGAAAACTTTGTTTCATTTATTTGAGAGTGCATTGTAAGCGTATAAATTCTCTTTTTAAGAATGCCTTTCACTGGCAACCGATGAGTACAAGAGGAATTTCATGTAGACTACTGTAAATGAGCAGCAACTTTGCATGTTAGACTAACACGGAGTGAGATTTATAGAGCTCTGCCTTTCTAATAAAAATGCTGTGGGCGGATTTACAGTATCAGTGCATAAAACATAATAAATGCACTAAAACCTAACCAGATCAAAATCAATTACACAACATCAAACTATAAAACACTGAAAATAAAATCACCCTTAAAGCTTACCAAAAACAAACTACCCAAAAAATTGGAACAGCCTAAACTAATGAAACAGCAAACCCAATAACATAAGTGCAATCATCGGAATTTCAACCAAAAAGCATAAAACTTACAAAACATGATAAAACCTAAAAACTTCTTCAATGAAGGTATAATTTGTAGAAAATAGAATCACTCTGCACCTAATATAAATGATGAAAGGGACATAAATCACTTAAGTATAAGATTTCTCCTAGTTTCTTTACAATTGATTAAGTGTTATTCTGGGCAGCTGTTAGATGGAATTCCTAGAACAGTCTTGCACAAGCAAGCAAAAGTCTAATTTTTATACAGGGATTTCAGTCACCAGAGGGGGCAATTTAAATACCCAGTTCTAAATTCAGGGGAAAAAAAAAAGGGACAATCTCTTCTGCTGGCATGGAACACGGGTTTTATTTTTTAAAAAGTTGTTCTTAGCACATGACTTCTCCTTGTGCTCTTGCCTTTAAATTTGTTTAAATTTGGGCCACTGCAGCATGGTGCGCTCGACCGAGTGCACTGTTTGGCCGCACATTTTTTGATGCGCTACTTTTACCCCTTATACAGTAAGGGGTAATAGCACGTGGAAAACGCGTGTCCAACCCCCCCCCCCCACCCGAAACTAATAGCGTCTGCAACATGCAAATGCATGTTGATGAGCCTATTAGTCCCGTGCGATCCAGAAAGTAAAATGTGCAGCCAAGCCGCACATTTTACTCTCAGAAATTAACTCCTGCCTCTATATCGCTCCATGGTGAGACCGCACTTTGAATTCTGTGTACAATTCTGGTCGCTGCATCTCAAAAAATATATAGTTGCGATGGAGAAGGTACAGAGAAGGGCAACCAAAATGATAAAGGGGATGAAACAGCTCCCCTATGAGGAAAGGCTGAAGAGGTTAGGGCTGTTCAGCTTGGAGAAGAGACGGCTGAGGGGGGATATGATAGAGGTCTTTAAGATCATGAGAGGTCTTGATGTGAATTGGTTATTTACACTTTCAAATAATAGAAGGACTAGGGGGGCATTCCATGAAGTTAACAAGTAGCACATTAAGACTATTAGGAAAAAATTCTTTTTCACTCAGCGCACAATAAAGCTCTGGAATTTGTTGCCAGAGGATGTGGTTAGTGCAGTTAGTGTAGCTGGGTTCAAAAAAGGTTTGGATAAGTTCTTGGAGGAGAAGTCCATTAACTGCTATTAATCAAGTTTACTTAGGGAATAGCCACTGCTATTAATTGCATCAGTAGCATGGGATCTTCTTAGTGTTTGGGTAATTGCCAAGTTCTTGTGGCCTGGTTTGGCCTCTGTTGGAAACAGGATGCTGGGCTTGATGGAACCTTGTTCTGACCTAGCATGGCAATTTCTTATTTTCTTACCAATGAGGGAGGCATCCTGTCTGAAACAAATTGTGCAGGGAGAAGGCCTTCCCTTGTTAACATGGGTGGAGTGACCAGTTGTCCGGTTGTAGTCCCCTTTCTGCTTCTGGCAAGGCCCTTGTTTAGTCATTTGACCTGCAGGTGATGGAAGCGTACAGATGTCTTTCGAGTGGATAACGAGCAGGGCAGGTGCAAGGGTCCTATTAGGCACCCTAGGCTTCAGGTTAATGTCCCCAAACCACCCCCACCGCCCTGCAACTTTGATAATTTAACCTCCGTCGTCATGATGCCTCCACTACCACCTCTTCCAGAACAGTCCTGTAGCGCCACATAAGTGGACGGAAGGAGGACAACGTTCACAAATGGTAGGTTTTGGTACATGTGACTTACCTGAGTAAAAGGACATTGGAATTTTGCCCGGCCTAAGACTAGACACGGTTCAAAGGGTAACTGATACAAAGCCCGCAATTAAAAAGTACCCGTAAGCTTTGTACCAAACTAGATAGTTTTCTGTTTTTTTTTTTTCAATTGCCTCCATATTTTTAAATATTAAATTTTTGTTTTGTGTGTGTGCATGCACACGTTTAAAAAATCATGTCAGAATGTCTGACTTTGTCATCTCTTGATTTTGGAAGATAAGACTTTTTTTTTTTTTTGCTTAATACAAACGAAATGCGCACACCTCACTGGCTGCAGGAAGTCTGTGAAATGGCTGGTTGGGTTGAACTCAGATGTTTGTTTCCTCTTGCTTCTTGCTGTATAAAAAATTATTCAAATTGTAAGTAACGATGGTGAACTCTCTCCATAACCAGGCAAGTTGTGATGTAACACAAAACCTTGCCAAAAAGGGGTCATTTGGAACTTGCCATACCAAAACAGTGGTAATTCCTCGAACTGGAGCTGCAACAAGCCAATCTCATGAAAAGGCAAAAATGTAGATATTACACTGGGCCCTAGAACAGGGTCACTATTCTTCTCATAAGAACATAAGATATGCCATCAAGCTCAGTATCCTGTTTCCACAGTGGTCAGTGGTCAATCCAAGTCACAAGTACCTGGCAAGTACCCAAACATTAGATCACAAGCTACTATTGCTTATTAATTACCATCATAGCAGTTTAAGGAACTTAACCAAACCTTTTTTTAAACCCAGTTAGACTAACTGTGTAACCACATCCTCTGGCAATGAATTCCAGAGCTTAACTATGCGCTGAGTGAAAAATAATTTTCTTTGATTTCTTTTAAATGAGCTACTTGCTAACTTCATGGAGTGCCCCCTGGTCCTTCTATTATCTGAGAGAGTAAATAACCGATTTACATTAACTTGTTCAAGTCCTTTAGTGATTTTGTAGACTTCGATCATATCCCCCCTCAGTCGTATCTTCTCCAAACTGAACAGCCCTCACTTCTTTAGCCTTTCCTCATAGCGCAGCTGTTCCGTGTCCCTTATTTTGGTCACCCTTCTCTGCACTTTCTCCATTGCAGCTATATATCTTTTTTTGAGATGCGGTGACCAGAACTGCCCACAGTTCACAAGGTGCGGTCTCACCATGGAGCGTTATGACTTCCTCTTTTTTTTTATTTTCCATTCCCAACATTTTGTTTGTTTTTTCCACAGCATACTGGGCCAGGAGAGCAATGCACTAAGAACACTTGAAACCATTTCCCCCACTGAAACTACTTGTGACCTTTATCAAGTTTTCTCCCATTGTCTCTGGTACCCCCTTGGATTGTAAGCTCTTTGGAGCAGGGACTTATTGTACCTGAATTCTAAAAACGTTCTAAGCTGCCTTGAGCATTTGACAAGGTGGGCTGAAAATCCAAATGTATTATTAGCAATACACCTTCTATTGCAGAGGTCCTCAACCTGAGGCTCTTTGAGTACATACATGTAGCTCTTTTCTGCCGCTCAGGCCGAGCGCACAGTTAGCCCCCATTTGGACGCGCGTTTTCCACACGCTATTATTACCCCTTATACAGTAAAGGTAATAGCACGTGGAAAACGTGGGGCCAACACTCCCCCCCAAACTAATAGCGCGCATCACATGCAAATGCATGTTGATTAGCTTATTAGTTAGTCCCGCTCGATACAGAAAGTAAAATGTGCAGCCAAGCCGCACATTTTACTCTCAGAAATTAACGCCTGCCCAAAGGCAGGCGTTAATTTCGGCCAGCACGGGAAAGTGTACAGAAAAGCAGAAAAAAACTGCTTTTCAGTACACCCTCCGACTAAATATCATAGCGATATTAAGTCGGAGGCCCCCCCCAAAAAAATCTGCCCGCGGGTTGGAAGATGGGACGCTCAATTTTGCCGGTGTCTGTTTTCCGAACCTGTGACTGTCAGCGGGTTCGACATCCGATGCTGGTAAAATTAAGCATCGGCTGTCAAACCCGCTGGCAGCTGCCGCTTCTGTCAATAAGGAGGCGCGCTAGGGATGCGCTAGTGTCCCTAGCGCCTCCTTATTAGCGCGAACCCTCATTTGCATAGTGAATCGCATGCCCAGGAGAGTGGCCTGGGCGTGCGTTGGGAGAGCGGGCGCTCGTCTCGGAGCGCTGGCTCTCCCACGCTCTTTTACTGAATCGGCCCGAATGTTGGGAAGTAAGGGAATAACAGAGATCATTATCTGAGACTAGGCGCTGCATCTTTGATACTGCCCGCAGTCTCAGGCTGCAGTTCAAAGTTGCACAGGATTACTCGCTGTTTAAGTGGGAACCTGGAGATGTCCATCTGCGGGCTGCAGCACTAAGGGTTTCACCTCCAGTTGCTGCACTATCCTGCCTGTTTCTGATGCCATCCTGAAGAACGGTTGATAACAGCAGTAAGAACTGCTGCGTTAGCTGAGGCCGGGGGAGGGGGGGGTGATGGATGGAGGTGGGTTGGGGGCATGCAGGAGCAGGGGCTTTACTTGGGGAAGAGTGCTGGGCCTGCGCAAGAAGCATAATGGAGCTGTGTGGACAGAAGGTAAGAGCTGGAGAAAAGTGCAGGTGCTGTTTGGAAAAAAAAAAATAGAATAGAGACTTACTATGAAAGGAATTTTAGTCCTCTCACACTGCTTTTACATTGGTCACAATTGGTTTATTATGCATTATATATCTCTTAGGGTTTCTGTGTCTACATTATGGGGGCAATAATTAAATTCCCCACATAGTAATATTGCAAGTAGTTGTGACCCTACAGGATTTGCTTTAATAAAGCAAAACTGTGGATGGAGTTGGCTTTGATTATTGCAGTAGGATAAAGCACCCAGATGGATTTGTGCATACTGTTTTTCCAGGCCAAACTGTGGTGAGGGCTCCCTCGACTTAATTCTACTCCCAGGAAGACCTTCTGCATTATGCAGGTAAAAGGCATGCGGTTTTTTGGTTTTTTTTTTGGGACGCCGTGCATACCTTTACTCACACTGAGCAGTTTCCTTGGAGAAAACATTCTTACCTGCAGCAAGGGCTTTGAGCATGGCCCCCAGGAAGGGTCGTCTTCAAAGATGGGGAAAGTCTGCAGGTACACACTTACCTGCAAAGTTTCCACAGATTTTCAAAGGGGAACTACATATGTACTCTTGCTTTGGGAAATATGCCATGCCAGAAGCAGAAAGTTTGTGCACATAACACGTGCTTGCGGATTTATGTGCCACGTTTTTAAAATCAAAAATCGCTCCCTCAGAACTCAGACCCGCAAATTTCTAATGAGCCATTCAAGCATGAAAAGTGTTTTATGCTCCATAAATGGCTTTGAAAATGATCCCCCTGTAAGTATGCATGTATTTGTTTTGAGGGATGTATTTAATAATAATCAAATGCGTGGTGTGGCTTTCAAAATATTTTGGTCAAATAAAATGTCTAAAAATGGCGCTGAGAAAAGTTGCAGATCCCTGTCCTGTTGTGAAAACAGAACAAGCTGGAATACATAAATTACAAGTTAGCAGGGTACCTTGCGTCGGTCCCAAACTCAAAACACCCCAAACCCCTCACCAAATAAGTCAAGAGGAGCACACGTTTATAAATAGAAATGCACAGACAAAAATGAACTCTTGTCCTTTCCAGCTTCTCTCCTGTTTGCTGGAGGGGAGGGGCTGGATTAGGGTCTTGGTTCCAGGCACACTGCTAGGGAAGGGACAAGCTGGAGCAGGAAGCAGAGGGCTGTTATCTGCTGCCTGAGATTCAAGCCAATAGTCATCAGGGCGGAGCGCTGAGTGTTCATGCATAGTAACCCCCCCCCCCACGTGGTATAGGGGTAACCCGCATGGAGAGGCAGTTACTACTCTAGATAACTTTCTGGGCAGACTGGATGGACCATTTGGGTCTTTTTCTGCCATTTGTTATATTGGTGTTTGCTTACCCCCCCCCCCCCCCCCCAAAAAAATGTGCTGTAGACAGTAGTGTAGCCTGCTTAATGGATGGATGGGATTGGCCCTGGCGCTGAATCAGAGGCCCACGGGGGGTTGGGTGGCACTGCGCTGTTGAGAGCATCTGCCAGGTGGAAAATTTAAGCAGAGGTTAAGTATCTGTGAACAGAATAGGTCTTGTGTCCTTTTTCACAAGAGTAAGGATGCTAATCCCAGTGCACGGACTACATTCAAACACAGTCTTACCCCTAGATTCATCATCCTGCTAATCTGTCCCGGCTACGTTTATAGCAGAATGATGAGTTGTGAAAAAAGAGGGGCTGGGGGGGGTGCGATAGCGGGCAGTCAGCCGCTTTGTGGTGGTGCGGTTTCGCCCGTCGCGGTGCGGCCACGCCGTACACTACCACCCCCCCCATAGCGCCACGGGAAAAGGTGGTGGTATTTCCCATGGTGCTGCCGGGCCATAACCTCCCCCCCACACTCCTCCCCCTTCCCCTGATTAGCACAGCATCGCTGCGACAACGGCCCATCGCAGAATAAAGAATGATCCTGAAAGGAAAGACACTTTCTCATTGTTTGAAATAGGATTCCTTTGAGCCCTGTACAGCCCTTTTTGATAAAGAAAAAGGAAAGCATCGTACAAATGCACTAATAGCTTTACATTTCTCCTCTGCCCATGTGGAACCACTTGTGTGTGTAAATCGGATTGCCAGACGTGTCTAAATTTGTTCTGGAACTGTTGCCGAACCGGTTGCTGTAAAAACCAGATAATTCTCATTGTGCGTGCTGTAAAGCAGCGATCCGTCATGGCTGCTAATATTTCCAGCCAGAGAAATTTCGATACCTGCTGCAGCTGTCAGGGCCCAAGGAGCGTAACGGAGCCCACCGGTTTCAGAAAGGAAGTTGCATCATAGTATTTCCTGTCCCGCCTAGAGTGGGCTTTTCTGTCCTGGCGTTTCCTGCTCTTTGGGTGGGGAAGAACCAGACTAGGCACTTCCATAGGGTACATTTGTAGCATCATCTAGAAGCTCGAGCGCCGGACCAACTTTAACACTTCCCAAAGGTGAAGGCACGGTGTGTGTCTCTCTTGCTGGCTTCCTATGCTGCTCATCTCAGCAGGCAGGTTTTGCAATCTGCAAAATCGGAAGCAAAGCCTCACTGGCCTGGAACTTTCTTTTGACATTTTGCATCAGAGGCATTGTTAGGTATTTAAGACCTGGGGCACAGTTCTATAAGCCCTCTTCCACTGAGAATTTGTAACTTGTTTGGGGCATTAGAGCAATAAGACATAATAAGTTTCCAAAATAAACAAACTCAACAGTCAAGATCAGCTCTCCTCCTCCCTGTCACCACCAATCCTGTAAAAAAACAAAAACAAAAAACAAAACACAAAAAACCAAACAAAAAACGCATAATGGTCACGCTCCCTCCCACTGTACTTATTTATTTTTTTAAATTTTAAATGGATTTCTTTCTCACACATAATAAAAACGCAGCAAAATGGACTTCACTCGGTTCCTCACTGCTCATTGATAGGGCCCAGAGCACTGCTGATGGCCCCACTCTTCTTCCAGTGCTGGCCCTCTCGCCTGCGGTTCATGCTGCTGCTGTATGATCCGAATGGGCCCTGACGGGAAGCGAGGAGGAGCCAGTGCTGCAGGCAGAAGCTTCCATTTCAATTCACTGTTTGTCAGGCTGTGTTTCTCTTGGCAAATCAAAGAGATGAATGTAAAAATACCTATGTAATTGAGTTTGAAATGAAAGCATAAAATAAAATACAGAAGATAACCTATAATGGTTAAAAACGTTGAATCAGAAGCCACCCCATCAAATCTCTGACCACTGCATTCCTCCCCATATATCTCATAAATAAAGATTAACCGGGTTATGGACAGGGGAAGGTGAGAGGGCTAGCACTGGAAGGCCATCGGCAGTGCTGTGGACCCCAAAATAGCAGGGACTGAGTGAAACACATTTTGGGGTGTGGGTAAGAAATCCATTTAAAATAGAAATATGTTGGGAGGGAACCGGGCGGTGGGAGGGAAACTATGGTGGAGTTTGATTGTAGCAGAAAGATAACAAGAGGGGTGGCACTGCGCTGTTGGGTAATGGGGGATAAAAGACAAGATTTTGACCAAAAGAGAAAATGTTCAGAGTTGGAGTGGAGGGAGAAAAAACCACCAGACATAGTTTAAACTTTCACTATTCTGTGTGCTTGAAATTTGCAACATACCTTTTTGATTCGCTGCTGCACAATTATTCTTGCGTAGCAGCGACTTGCTATGCAAATGTGTGTTTTGTTTTGTTTTTTTGCTGTAAAACAGAATATAAACTATAAAATGGTTCAATCAGTGTATTCCTATCGTTTAGTCTTGCCATTTTAAAATACTGCAGGCTGTTGACGAGCACCAAAAGGTCCAAACTTGGCTCCAAGGCCGACCACACAGCAGCTTCCTTACAAGAGGAGGAGTTGGACCCTGGAGCCTCTGGTGTAGTGTGTGGTGGGAGCTGGCACTGTGTGCTGCGGGGCAAGGCAAGGGTGGCTGTTTCTGGCACTTCTGAGGTGGGGATAGGGATGGGATGCTGCTGCTGTCGTTATCACCCTGGTCAGTCGGTCAGCTGCGGCTTGTCTGCAGCTTGTTTGGGCTCCGGCTGTCTCCTGTCCTGTGAACCTGTTAAGAGTTAAACTGTTAACTGATTATAATAATAGTTAAATGGGTACTTTTTAAAGACTAAATTTTTATATCATTTCTCTTAGGAGCAGGATTGCATGTTAGTAAGAATAGTCAGGGATTGGAGGGCAAATTCTTCTGTATCCTGTAAGAAGTGCAATGCTCAAAGCTGGTGTCCCAGGACCTTGCCTGTCTGTCTCTCACCTTCTCTCCCCCCTGCTAGTGCAAATTTCTTTTCCTTGTTTCCCATCCCCTCCTGCCAGTGGAAGAGTAATAGTGCTCACTTGCATCTGTTGCCTCTGCTGGTTTTGCTATGAATTATAAATTTGTGTGGGGCCGGTGGGGTACACAAGATTATAGAGCCCTTTGCCGACTTCACTTTGAAGGAGGCAGATGCAGGTGAGAAGTGCTGCCCTGAAGGATGGCCCTTTGGCTCAGTGACTGAGCTGTGCACTACTATGGGTTCGCTCCCTGGGTCAGCTGGGACTGGGCATGCTGCAGAGGGAGTAGTGGTCATGTGTGCATGGCCACTGGCTGAGGACCATCGCTGCAAGGATGAGACCAGTAGGTACGTTGTGGGAGATATGAAATAGGCGTAACATCCCCAGGTAACTGCGAATGAAAGCCCGTGGATGCCAGCACTGCTTTTGATTTGGGATAGAATCACAAAGAAGCAGAGGAAAACAGTCACTAGGAAGAGAATTGCACCAATGGTGGGGGTACAGAGGTTATAAGGAGGAAGTGTGTTTGGTGGTAGATGAAAGGCTACCGATGGCACTCCTGTAGGAAGGATGCCCCATTTCCGTGCAGTGCTGCTGTGCACTTGTAACCCCAAAAGCTGGCCCTGTTTCCAAGGTCAGATGTGTGAGACTAGGATTAGAAATTGTGGTGGTGATAAGCTATTAGAACGAAGAAGGTGATACTAGGAGTGCCATTATGATCTGGAAGATATGCAGTTGGTACCAGATCTGGCCAGCTTGTCCACAGCTCATGTTGCGGAACATCTGTACGTGCAGTGCAACTGCACGTACAGATGGTGGAATAGAAGCTAAAGACAGATCTTTAAGCTCATTTACCCTGGTTATGTCCATGATGGTGCAGGCCCTCAACACAAAGGGACCAGAAGCTCTTCACTTGCTTCAAGGATGGCAGGGCAGTAGCCATGGATAAGAGAGCATTTTACAGGTATTTTTCTTTGATAGCTCTAGTCCTCTCTACAAAGCGCAGAGATTATTTTTCTGGCTGAAAAACGGTTCTGATTTCCAGAGCTGGTGTATCTGAAGGTGAAAGAACCTCTCAGATAATTTGGAATTGCAAGGGCCCCATTCCTCATCCCGAGACTTCATTCCTTAAAAGGGAGGTGGCGAATAGCCCCCTGAGTAATTTCAGGTTTGCTGGGGTCAAGGAGGACTTTTACCAGTCGGTGCTAGCTGAAGGATTTGTCCTGTGCATCAGAGAGTACATTAATGCCAGGTTTGGGATTTCTTATTTCAGGGTTTAGATGTAGGTCTGAGTATCAGCACATTGGTGTTCATGTGGCTGATTTGCCAAATGTTGGAGTTCGATGGTATTTCTTTGAAATATTTCACCAGGGCTGAATGATAAGAGGGAGTAAGCGACTAAGGTACTGAGACCGCTGCCACCTTGGAGTTTGTATGTTAAGTTGGCTCTTTTTGTACAGCCTCCACCTGAACCTATGAGCTCCTCACTGTCTTGTCTGCCCCTATACGCCTCCTTGTGAACTTTGCTCATTTGGGCAAGTTGCTCTTATCTATTTTTTTTCTCCACTGCCAGCTCTTGACTCTATGCTTTCTATCTTGCCATATAGTTGTAACAGACTTCCTGAGCTGGTGCAACGTGCTCCCTCTCTGGCCTTCTTCAAATTCAGTCTAAAACACCTTGTTTTTGAGGCTGCTTTAAAATCTTAACCCCTGATTCTTTTCATCATGGCGGTTTGTTGGCTTTAATTTCCATAATAAATGAAATTCCCAAAGTCTCCAGCTGTCTTGACTAGCTTGCAAGCTAAATTGGATCTGAGACGTTTATGTACACTTGTTGGGCACGCAGCCATTTGCACGCAGCACACGCAAATAGCAATCTGCTGACGTGTGCAGAGCACTTGTGATGTGCACGCAGATAATTGGGAAACTGTTGATAGAGGCTTCTGAACGCATGAAGAAATATTCAGCTTTTATATTTGAGCAGGTAGTCTGCATGTGCAGAAAATACATGTACACCGGGTGCTTTTTCTCAGATTGCTGTGGAATTACACTGCAAATATGTGGCTGCACTTTGAAAGCTGGTGATTAAAAGCTGTATTTGTTCGTTTCCCCACAAGAGTCTCATACCGATGTTATCCAGATCTAAAGAAAGAAATGGAAAGCATTGCACTGAGCTGGCAGAGGACCCACAGTTTGAATCTCGTATCGAGCTTTCCACATTTCCAGGTCAGCTTGGGATGCTACGGAGGCATGCTCATGATTAAGAGCAACACATGGTGGCTGGGTTCGGGGTCCATGGAGCAGTCTTCCAGGAAGAGCCTTGATGCAAGGCTCCCGGCCTCGAGATCATTGCTATAATGATCAGACGAGGGAGGGGGAAGGTTCCTGTTAAGACTGGAAAAATCCCTGAGTGGCTGCAAAGTAAGGCCGAAGGTACCAGGAGCCTAGCACTGGTTCCGACTGAGCTGACAGTAATAGGAAAAAAGGAGGAACTACAGGCCCCTCCTTTCATCTACCAAAAGGAAAGCACTTCACTTCTTGAAGCAGTAAATTAACTTTTTCTATATTTGCCTAACAAGCTTCTTTGCTAGAATATTTTATGGTATCTTTCCGACCTCATTAACCCCCTCTTCCTTGCATGCCTCTGCAAGACTGTAGGGTCATTTTGTTGACTGGAGCAAATATTTATTAGGGTAGAGCAGATGAGTCATTCCATGGCATTCTTGCTAAGTGCTTTGTGGTTCTATCGGATAATATGCTTTTTGCTTTTTTGGTCGGTCAGCAAATGTGTAGTGACTTCTTGTTAGAAGGAAATTTCATTATTAAGCAACCTGAAAGGAGCCAGTTGGGTATCTCTGCTCCTCTGTGTGTGAAGGTCTTGTAGGACAAGAGTGCCTCACTGGCAAGAGACAGGGTTTTTTTTTTCTTTTTTTTATAATCCAGGAGTATAACAAACTAGATTGTTTTCTTGATACTGATAATGCTAAAATGTATAATTTTTTTTTTTCTCGGTGATTTGATCTGTAGTATATTTATGAATATTTCTTCATATGTGGAGAGGTTCTCTGATCAGTGTAAGAGTGGTTTTGCTTGCATGCTTACAAGATGTCAGAGCTTTTATAGCAGGAGTCTCTCTTGCAGATTTTCTAATATATAAGATCATAAGAATTGCCATGCTGGGTCATACTAAGCTTCACTGAACCCAGCATCTTATCTTTGATAGTGGCCAGTCCAGGTCACAAGTACCCAGCCGATACCAGATAATTGCTTTGTTCATCCCCAGGATTAAATACCATATTTTTCACTCCATAAGACACACCTAGGATTCAGAGGGGGAAAATTAAAAAAAAAAATTTTTTGTGCTAAACAGGCTCTGTCCCCGGGCATCTGTGCGTCTTATGGAGCAAATTAGGGGAGTGCATAACTTTTTTTTTTTTCTCCCCATTTTGTTTTCGGGTTTGGGGAGGGCCATTTAGGTCCATTCCCCAGATCAGAAAACTTTTCTTTCTATTTCTGTGGGAACCCCCCCCCCCCCCCCCCCCCCCCCCCCCCCCCGCAAGACCTGCCAAAAGTCCCTGGTGGTCCAGCAGGGGTCCAGGAGCGGTCCGGGAGCAATCTCCTGGACTTGGGCCATCAGCTGCCAATAATCAAAATGGCGCCGACGGCTCTTTGCCCTTACTATGTCACTGGGGCCGACCAATGGAAGCGATAGTCCCTGTGACATAGTAAGGGCAAAGGGCCGTCAGCTGCCAGTACTCAAAATGACACAGACGGCCCTTTGCCCTTACTATGTCACAGGGGCTATCGCTGCCATTGGTCGACCCCAGTGACATAGTAAGGGCAAAGGGCCGTCTGTGTCATTTTGAGTACTGGCAGCTGACGGCCCAAGTCCAGGAGATCGCTCCCGGACCGCTCCTGGACCCCCGCTGGACCACCAGGGACTTTTGGCAGGTCTGGGGGGGGGGTCAGGAGGCTGGGGGGTGGGTTGTTAGATTTTTGTTTGTTTGTTTTTTTATATTCGCTCCATAAGACGCACAGACATTTCCCCCCCCCCCCCCCCCACACACACTTTTTGGGGGGGAAAAAGTGCACCTTATGGAGCGAAAAATACGGTAATAACTTTCTCAAGTCTATCTGACTAATGTAGGAATATAACATATGTGTTGGATGTCTTCAGAGCATACTGTAAACAGTGTAAAGTAAGGTTGTTCCAGGTCAATATGTTAAGACACATAACTGAAATTCTGTTTCCGAGTGACAGAGGTTGAGGAATATTTTGGAAAGTAGTCATGGTCACCCGAAACACCATGAGATAATTGTTTTATGCTTGGAAAAATTCCTGGCTTACACAGTCAAAAATACTTTGTAAGGATTTTGGCCTTAAGAGTTAGCTGGAGTTCCTCCCATCTCAACTTTACCTTTACAAATAACCTTTTTTTAAACTCAATGTTTTCTTAGCATACAAAAAGAAATGTACAAGTAACAATGCTTTCTTGATATCATAGTACAAGACATGTAACTTACCAGATATAGGCATTGCTTTGTCAACCAAAAGGTATATCAATATCCACTTTTATCTAGGCAGTTTTGTAAAAGTCATGGTATATACTCCATATCTTATCATACTTGAAGCGCTCATTTTTCAAAGCATATCTTAACCTTTCAATGTCTGTCATGATTCTGGTCTCGTCAATAATTCATCCCAGGTTTACATTTCCAAAAAGTGGCTATTGTAAATCTAGCCACCAGTAGAAGCTGGTCAACCAGAGGTCTGTACTTCTGGGGGATTGACAACCCAGCCCACTTTCTAAGAAGACCAAATATTGGTGTTATGCCTACAGGAAAGCCTAAAATATTGGCAATATCCTGTTACCTGTCCCAAGAATTGTCTTTCTCCTTGACAATTCCACCACATATATAAATATATGCCCATTTCACCACACCCCCTCCAACAAACTGAGTCTGCAGTTAGATGTATATTATGATAAAAGAGAAACAGGTCTACTATAAGTTCTGTGTAATATTCTGATCATTAACTCAACCCACTTAATGTGTATAGCTATGATGAGCATTAACCCAGATATTTTTCTTCACCTTATGGTCATATGTAGTGCCCAAATATACGTTCTATCTCTCAATCAGGTTCGGTGATCTCGACCCTGAACCTACCAGCCAAAATACCCTAATAAATAGCTGTAATTCCCTTAAAAGGTATCTGGGTCACGGAGAGATTTCTCCATTCTATTCAGTGGCCACAATGATGCCCCTGCCAGTGCCTCTCGCAACTGAAAATATTGTGCATGCACATGGTTTAGTAGGTCAAATTCCTCACTAAAGGACTGAAGACCTATCTTGTTCATAGTTGGGTAATGTTGAATAGATCCAGCTTTTTCCATTCTTTAAACTCTTCCGAGAAAGTACATCCCAAGATGATTTCACATATATTGAAGCAACAGGCGACATAACCTCTTCTAGTGTACCCAGAAACCTCTGTACTTGAGTCCATACCCTGAGAGTGCTATGATAGGATTTCCCCTTACTTTCGTTATGTTAAGCAGGGGAATTTCTTGGCAAGAAAGGCAACATTGCCAAAGTAACCACATCAGTCTGCAGTCGCTCCAATGACGCCCAGGGGGGTATCCATGTGTCCTACCCAAGACTGAAGACACATTTAGTCTGGCAGCCCAGTAGTAAATTGGGCAATGCCATTCTTCCCCCCCCCCCCCAACCCCCCTGTTTTTTGGGCATACAGAACTGTTAGACTTATCACCTGTTTATATCTCCAGCTACGTAACTCATCACACACTCAGTGGTATAGAGCAAGGCACATGTTGGAACATGTACAGAAGTTTTGGAAGAGCATTCATTTTTAACAGGTTTATTCGACCTGGCCAGGAAATGGGTAGGTCAGCCCAATCATGCAGGTTCTGCTTTATAGTACCAATGAGTTCTATGAAAATATGTTCATACAAGCCTTGCAAATCCTTGGTGACTGTGGAAAGATTAAATATATAAGGATGTCATCAGCACAGAGAGGTCTTGTGTTCGGTCTTTCTCATTTGCACTCTCACAGTCTTGGTATGTAACCTAACTGCTGCAGATGGGGGTTCAATAGCCATATCAAATAGGAGTGGTGACAGACCCATACTGGGTTCCTTTTGCTGTATTTATAAAGAGGAATAACAAACCATTAATTGATGGGCTTCTGGTTTAGCATACATGGCTCTAATCCACGTTACAAATCACACCAGCAAAACTGCATGCTGAAGGACAGTGAACAGGAAGCACTATGATAGCTGGTCGAAGGCTTTCTGCATCTAACAAGACTATCAAGCCCATGAGACCCTTCCACTTTGCCAGATGAATGATATTAGTCTTCCAGTATTAAATGTTGAAACTCTTCCCTTCACGAATCCTGTTTGGTTTCTGCGGACCAAAGAGGTGAGAATCATTTCCAACCTAAGCTGCAGGACTTTAGCTAGAATTTTTAGATACGAATTCAGACGTGAGATGATAGGTTCTCTTCCTGCTTTGTGTATCAGGGAAGTAGCATCCACTAAATTCCCTCAAAGTAATTTTCTTCAGCTGTGTTATACAGTGGTAGCAAGTATGGGGAAATCTCATGTATAAACTTCTTGACATCTATGGAATATCTATCAGGACCTGGACATTTTGCTTCTGGCAATGCTGGGAGGACCTTGTGAGACTGGAAAATTGGGCATCCAAATGGCAGATGAAATTTGATGTGGATGTGCAAGGTGATGCATATAGGGAAAAATTACCCATGCTGTAGTTACACGATGTTAGGTTCCATATTAGGAGCTACCACCCAGGAAAGAGATCTAGGCATCATAGTGGATAATACTTTAAAATCGTCAGCTCAGTGTGCTGCAGTAGTCAAAAAAGCAAACAATGTTAGGAATTATTAGGAAGGGAATGGTTAATAAAACTGAAAATGTCATTATGCCTCTATATCGCTCCATGGTGAGCCCGCACCTGGAATACTGTGTACAATTCTGGTCACCGCATCTCAAAAAAGAAATAGTTGTGATGGAGAAGGTACAGAGAAGGTCGACCAAAATGATAAAAGGGATGGAACTGCTCCCCTATGAGGAAAGACTAAAGAGGTTCAGCTTGGAGAAGAGACGGCTGAATGGGGATATGATAGAGGTGTTTAAAATCATGAGAGGTCTAGAACGAGTAAATGTGAATCTGTTATTTACTCTTTCAGATAATAGACTAGGGGGCACTCCATGAAGTTAGCATGTAGCACTTTTAAAACTAATCGGAGAAAATTCTTTTTCACTCAACGCACAATTAAACTCTGGAATTTGTTGCCAGGGGATTTGGTTAGTGCAGCTGGGATATACTTAGTTAGTGTAGCATGGGATATATTTAGTTTTTGGTACTTGCCAGGTACTTGTAGTCTGGATTGGCCACTGTTGGAAACAAGATGCTGGGCTTGATGAACTTTTGGTCTGACCCAGTATGGCAATTTCTTATGTTAACTGCTTTCTGTATTTCAAGCAATAAAATAGTAGCTACTAGCAGCTCGCTTTGCTCCTCAGTGCTTTTGTGGCAAGTCTGGCTGATTTAGAAAATTCTGAACCAATTCCACATTAGCTGGGGCTGAGTTCGTGTATAAATGAGATGTACAAATAGCCTCTCAATTTCCTCTGGGTCTACTGTATTATCTCCATTTGACCTTTTAATAGTCACAATGTGAGATCTCCCAGCTTTAACTGCCCTTGCTAAAAAGCCTCCAGCTTTCTCCATGTTGGTAGAAGTTACCTTTAGTGTACTTAAAGGTCCTTTTAGCCTTGCTCATTTCCAAAGACTGCAACTCTTTTTTATAAGCAACTAGTTGCTTTTATGTTTTAGCTAAACAGTCTCTCTTATGATGAGCTTCTAGCATTTTAATTTGAGCTGTAAGTTTTTTTTTTTTTGTTTTTTTTTACCTTGAGCATGTTTTCTTTAAGGAAACTCGTATAGCTAATCGACTTACCCAAAGGCATGCTTTAAAAGTCTCCCACCTCAGAATGGCTATGTAGTCCGTCTCAGGGTTGTGTAGATTAAAATCAGAAATTGACTCCTTAAGGTTCTGGAACTGCTTGTGGCCCAATAAAGCCATATTAATTCGCCAGTGGAAAGCCCAAGGCTTAATGGTACCCAAATTAAAGAGATTTCCATGGGAGAATGATCTGATATTGTATTTAGTTAAAATTTGGCTATCTTTAATTCTGGATTCCAAGTATGGCATACAGAAAAAATATTATAATCTGCTGTACATATTGTGCCTTGGAGAGTAGAAAGTGTATCTCTTGTCTGAGCGTTGGGCACGCCATATATCAATGAGTGCAAAAGTGACGGATCTTTAGTATTAAATACCACAGGATACCCCTGTTTTATCTATGGAAGAGTCAGGGCACACATTCCACTCTGAGACAGAGTTGCCAAAACCCAAACACAGCTATTTTATTCATGAGGGCCCTGTAAAACTCTGATCATAATTTCGACCATATACGTTTACCAAAGTAAAATTAGTAAACAATATAACGTAGATTCCAGTAAACTTAATCTGGAACTAGTCCCATACTATTGCTGGTGGAATATTTTTGCTCGTACGTTTTTTTCTTCTGCTAAATTTAAAAAAATATTTTGCTGTGGAGCTCTTGAAGCTGCTTGAAATTAAGGCACTGAGTCAAAGAAGCACCATCTCAGAGCTGTGCCAACGGACTCTACGGGCTTTGCCTTTATTTAATGCTTTTACTTCTGCCCAAAACTTAAATCTGGCATTTTGGGTCTTTGAAGCAAACCAAGAAGAGCCTGGGTAGGAAGGGGGCTGTACCTTAACTCTGTAATTCGAGTGATGCAGTAATTGCAGGTTTCTCAGTTCTCTTGGCTGTGGCCACACAGTGGAAATCTGAGGAGAGAGTGTCTTGTTCCTTCCGAATTTCCTGTGTCCTCGACTCCTCTTCCCCTCTGTAGCCCTGTAGGCTTGAACAAAAGGCAAGGATAGAGCACTTACACAGCAATTTGAGACTAGGATGAGCACTGCAGTCTCCAGGCCGGCATTTATTTTTATTTCGCACTGATGCGGCAGAGTTCTCAGGTGAGTCTGTTTTCAGAAGTTGACAGCTGACCATTGCTTTGTGGTATTTGTCGTTCTGTTTTGTTTAAAAATAAATAAATAAATCACACATCCAAGTACAAAATTGCACGAGGAGTGTAGTGAATGTCCACTCACCTGAAACGTCTCCTAGAAACTGGGGCCCATGGTAACTATAGTGTGGTGCAACTGGGATGCCTGAGATTCAGCCTCCTTCCTAGGGGCCATTTGCTTTAAAGTTGCAGAATTAATAACATGGGGTGGAAAGCAGCGGGTCTAGGTGGTCAGTTTTCTCAGTGGAGAGAAGTATAGACTGGAGTGTCCCTGGGACCGTTGCTTATTAATGTATTTTATAAATGATCTAGAAATGGGAACAACAAATGAGGCAATAAATTTACTGCTAAAAATTGTTCAAAGTTGTTAATTCATAAGAGGATTGTGAGAAATTGCAAGAGGACCTTGCAAGACTAGAAGACTGGGCATCCAAATGGCAGGTGACATTTAATGTGGACAAGAGCGAACTGATGCAGGTAGGGAAGAGCAACCCAAATTTATAGCTACACAGTGCAAGGTTCCACATTGGGAATCACCACTCAGGAAAAGATTACGTGGATCTGTTGCAGTCTCTGCTCAGTGTACGGTGATGGCCAAAAAAGCAGCTAGCTAGAATTCGGAAGGGAATGGAGAATACCATAATGCCTCTGTATCACTCCATGTGCGACCTCATCTTGAGTATTGTGTGCAGTTCTGGTCATCACAACTTGAGAAAGATAGATATAGCAGAATTAGAAAATGTACATAGAAGGGAGACCAAGATACAGGGGATGGAACAATTCCCCCTGTCAGAAAAGTCTAAAGAGGTTAGGGCTCTTCAGCTTGGAGGAGATGGCTGACAGAGGTCTATAAAATCATGAGTGGAGTGGAACAGATAAATGCAAATTCCGATGTTTTTACACTCAGAAAGTATAAAGGACTAGGGGAGATGCAATAAACTACTATGTAATACATTTAAGAAAACTAGGAGAAAATATATATATATTGTTTTTTACTTGACATCTAATTAAACTTTGGAATACATGTCTGGAAGATGTGGTAAAAGCTGTTAATGTAGCTGGCTTTGAACAAGTTCCTGGAAGAAAAGTCCATAAACTACAATTAAGATAGAATTGGGGAAATCCACTGCTTGTCGGACCTGGGCTAAGCAGCTTGGAATCTATCAACCCTTGGGATCCTACCAGGACCTGATTGGCCACTGTTGGAACAGGACTTGATGGACCTTTTGGTCTGACCCAGTATGGCAAGTCTTATGTTCTTAAATCTGTTTTCAGGCTGTTTTTCCTCTCTTGCTGTTAAGTGAAGCAGAAATGTATTCACAAACTGAGATTGTAGGAAAAACAAGTCATGAGGAAAAGGGTGCTTTTTATGGGATGGCTGGAGGGGGAGAGGGGCTTCTGTCTGCTGTCTCATGTTTTTGGCTCACATTGATTGGGGTGACTGAAGGAACGGGGGCAATGATAAAACGATTTAATGTCGGTAATGGTGGATTTCCACCTTGCGCTTAGGTAGTACCATCAAAGAAGTCATCAGGTCACAGAGTTTAGCTTTTTAAACAAATGTGGTTTAGAAATGAAAAAGGGCTTGTGGAATAGGGTAACCCCCCTTCAATGCTCTTTCTCTCACCTCCACCCCCCCTCCTCACCCAGGCTTCAAGAAGAGGATTAGGTGCTGATCTGTGGATATTTACACATCAATTAGAATCTTATTGATCAGAATACCCAGTAATGCATTAACCTTTAAGATCTTATCCAACTTAATTTAAAAATGGTTTTGCTGATGTTGCTGCCAACAGCATATTCTGTAATGGAGGGTGCACAGCTCTAGTCCTTGAGGCTGCACACAGATCTAGTTTTTCATAATTTCTGTGTTGAATATTCATGAGACTGATTTTGCAAACATCTGGTTTAAGAAATAGATTAATTGGCATGATTTGACTAACTGTTAGCTATCCTTGCTGCTGGTTGTGCTGTCTCTCCCCCCTCCCCCCCCACGCCTGCGTACATTGCACTGTCTGCCTATGGAACCCTTTTTCTTCTGAGTGATCGGCCTGGTTATTTTCATAGTCTTCCTCCATGTGACAGATCCTTGCCTTTTCCTGATCATGCTTTGATATTGTTGAATGGAGTGATTCCCGTTTCCTTCTTTTTACATGTGACGTTTTGGCTTGATTTGTTTACCTCCTCATGCAGTAGAAATGATTGAAGAGTAGACTGGAGCAACAGATTTTTCAAGAGATCTAGGCGTCATAGTGGATAACACATTGAAATCGTCGGCTCAGTGTGCTGCGGCAGTCAACAAAGCAAACAGAATGTTAGGAATTATTAGGAAGGGAATGGTGAATAAAATGGAAAATGTCATAATGCCTCTGTATCGCTCCATGGTGAGACCGCACCTTGAATACTGTGTACAATTCTGGTCACCGCATCTCAAAAAAGATATAGTTGCGATGGAGAAGGGCTACCAAAATAAGGGGAATGGAACAGCTCCCCTATGAGGAAAGGCTGAAGAGGTTAGGGCTGTTCAGCTTGGAGAAGAGACGGCTGAGGGGGGATATGATAGAGATGTTTAAGATCATGAGAGGTCTAGAACGGGTAGATGTGACTCGGTTATTTACTCTTTCAGATAATAGAAGGACTAGGGAGCACTCCATGAAGTTAGCATGGGGCACATTTAAAACTAATCGGAGAAAGTTCTTTTTCACTCAATGCACAATTAAACTTTGGAATTTGTTGCCAGAGGATGTGGTTAGTGCAGTTAGTATAGCTGTGTTTAAAAAAGGATTGGATAAGTTCTTGGAGGAGAAGTCCATTACCTGCTATTAATCAAGTTTACTTAGAGAATAGCCACTGCCATTAGCAATGGTTACATGGAATAGACTTAGTGTTTGGGTACTTGCCAGGTTCTTGTGGCCTGGTTTGGCCACTGTTGGAAACAGGATGCTGGGCTTGATGGACCCTTGGTCTGACTCAGTATGACTTGTTCTTATGTTCTTAAAGTAGGGGGCATGGGTCAGGCCTTCTGTGTGTGTTGCCCGCCCCCCCCCCCCCCCATCCTTCATTCTCATCCTTGGTATTTGTGTTTACTTTTATAGAGAAAATCTTTTTTTACTTTATGAGTTTATTCAAATATAAATCACTATAACAGCATTTTCTAATTATTGTATGCCATATCTTTCTTAATAGAATGGTATCTCAAAAGTTAGGAAACATTTTAGGAAAACTTAGGAAACTAGTCATAAAACTGAACACATACCTTTTTTTTTTTGTTTGTTCCAAAGGTGACTAAAACTATTACAAAATATTAATATTGAAAGAAAGGAGGCTGAGGAATAAGATCAAAAGAGGAAGCTGTAGCACCAAGAGTCGGGCAAGTTGTTGTATTTGAAGAATGCAGCTGGAACTGCTGCTTTGAGCAATCTGTGTGCATGAGTCGGTGCCAATTCATGGGACAATGGCCGCCCTTGTCTCCCGAGCATGCTGTTACACTGCACAGACTCAGAACATGACCAGGACCTCAAACTAACCTTGCTCTACCCTTCAGAGAACAGGCGTGCTACAGATCATGCCACACAGGGCATCCGAGAGTGCACGCAAAGGTAAAATCATGGCCTGCATAAGATACCTTGCTGCAGGTCCTCTGTTCCTCCACCCTGTTCCTTCTGCTGCAGGATTGTGGGTGTTGAGAAATGAAAACTGTTCCTTACTATTAAAAAGAAAAAAAAGAGAGAATTCTGTTTACATCCTTCAGGCTGATGCTATTTTTCCAGTATGACAGCCAAATGAATACAGTGGGAGGGCTAAGGGGTCCCAGGCATACCACTCAGCCTACAGCTCCATGTCCTATAGGAGCCTCAGATTAGAAAACATCACGGAGAGATACAATAATGGTGATTACTTGCTTTTTCTTGATGCCTTTATCCAAACAGTTTCTCAACATACTTTCCGATAGAAGAGCTTCCAAAATACTAGGGAGGATGACCAGGCTGGCAATTTTAGTGCCTGAATGACAGCTTTCAAAGTGAGAGGCGTGAGGAGGACTAGCGATGGTTTTTCGTGCAATAAAGGGTTTGTAAAATGTCAGCACTAAAATGAACTTGGCATGCAAACAAAATATATATTCTTTCCTTTTCTGTAAAAGTAAATAACAAGTCTGGGAGCAAATCTTTCAGCTTTAAAGAGCCACTTTCTTGCCTGTATCCAGTAATCAGGATGATACCCTCCCCTCCTGCGCTATCGGGAGCCTGAATTAGCTTGTTGCTCTTTTGAAAACAAAGTTTAGGTTAAGTAAAGGGTACACTCAGAGTAGCCCTGCACCTTTTTTTTTTGTTGTTGTTTGTTTTTTCCCAATTTAAGCTTTATTAAAATTTTTGGCTAAACTGCATATAACCAAAAACTTATGCAGCAAACCAATTTCAGCCAATCCAATTAAGGTCATTCCATAGTTACACACAAGCAGATCTAAGTGGCAAATTACCAGCATGAAGTCATAGCCCGGCACCTCTTAACTGCTCATAGAGCCTGGAGAGGCAGGCTGTCTGTCTGAAGGGGCCTTCTTGCTGGGAATGCAGGCAATTCAGAGTGGGTTGCTTGCGTGTTTTGGAAAAGCTCCGCCTCTGCTAACATCGGCAGCTAGTTCCATTTTTAAAGGAGAGGCTAAGCCAGCCTTGGTTGTAAGCCTGTTGCGTTCATGGTCTTGTAGTTGCCGATTTTTGAAAAGCAGGAGACAGTCCACACTCATGCAGAAGGCCAGCTGTCGGCTCTACCCTCAAGATGTTGTAAACTGATTTTAGTATTCACAGGAAATATTTATGAAACTTTCTTTTTTGGCCCAGTTATTTCCTTTTGCTTCTTTGGGTTTCCATGTCCATTTCAAAAGAGCAGGAAAAGATCGTTGTGCTAAAACTTACCCCCCAAAACTTGAGCTCGGCATAATAACTCCTGGTTTTTAGTCTGAGTTGAACTGTTGCTGATTCAGAAGTCGGGATTAGCCCGGACCATGGGAGTGGAAGCTCGCAGGTTTCACAACCCCAAACAGCTGGTTTAAGATGGTTAAAACAAAATTGGTTAATTGTTTTAATCATAAATTAAGCAGCTGTGTAGTTTTAATCTTGTAATTATAAAAGTATTTACAAGTTAGACAAATAGAATTGGAAGATTAGCCTTTAAAATTGTCATGCAGTGCAGCAGTGTCGTACAGGGTGGTATTTTTCTTAGCAAACAAAGCTCTTGTTATGACAAGGTGATGTGATATGAAGATGGAGGGGGGTGTAGCTAAGTGGTAATACTGTTTTTTACAGAGCATGCAGTCGATGCCTGGCCTCGCCTATTGGTAGAGATGGTTACATGATGTCTAGTTGCAGCTGACTCTAAGCCAGAGATGGGTCATAAAACAGATATCTTGACTCACAGTGCAGAAAAAGACCAAAGCACCAGGGTGATAGGCCTCAAAGATAGCCTCAGAAATGGAACTCCCAATGAACTAGTTGGTTGGAGGACCACTGAAAAACAATCTAATTAGAAGGAAGTTATTAGAAACTTAAGGGCTGCCTGGCTTCTCACCATGTAACTTTTGGTCTTGCATTTGGATTCTGGACTTGACCTACTTGCCACATCTGGACTGGGCTTTCTTGCCTGTGGACTTCATAAACCCTTGGTTTGAGACTAGAACAATGGATTTCATATTGCCAAGATCAAAGAAGACCTCTCTTTAATATGAGCATGAAGTATAGTTATGCTCAAGTTTACATACCTCTAGCAGAATTTGTAAGATGTGTAGCATTTTAAGAGAACATGAGTGATCAGGCAAAACATGTCCATTTTTAATGAAGCTGATATTCAGAAGTCATTTAGATGGATAACTGAAATGTTATCTGTCTAAACATCAAAACAGTGATAAGCTGCTAAACTCTAGCCACAAAATTTGGGATGGTCTGGGGATGGGTGGAAGACATTTTGGGGCGGGCCAGAGTTGGCTTCATAAATTATGTGGCTAACTCCAATATTCAGAATTAGCCGCTTAACCATTGTGGCTAACTCTGGTCACACCGTATGGCTGTCCTAAAGCTAGCCGGATATACTTACCCAGCTAACTTTAAGATAGCCAGGAATATTCAGCGGTGCGGCTGTGCTGCTGAATATCCTCATTAAGTTAGCCAGATAGCTATATCCAGCTAACTTAACTAGCCGCTCCATGGCTGAATATTGGTCCATTGTGTTTCAAATTAAACTATTATGCGTCACAGAATAGCGCAATAAAGCAAATAATAAAATGGTCCTGTTTTAAAGGTTTGCATACCCTTGGTTCTTAATATTGTGTCTTGCCCCCTTTTTGTATCAATGACAGTTTGCAGTCTTTTCTGATAGTTACGAATGAGGCCCTTGATTTTTCTCATGTGGTAAAGCTGCCCATTCCTCTTGACAAAAAGCCTCCACATCCTGTAAATTCTTCGGTTGTCTAGCAATAACTGCATGTTTGAGTTCTCCCCAAAATGTCTCAATGATGTCAGGAGACTGTCATGGCCACTCCAGAACCTTCACTTTCTTCTGCTGCAGCCACTGAAGAGTTGACTTGGCCTTATGTTTTAGATCATTTTCATGTTGGAAAGTCCAAGTGCGCCCCATGCGCAGCTTCCTGACTGATGAATGCAAATTCTCATAGAATATTTTCTGATAAGATGCTGCATTCATCTTGCTATCCATTTTGATTCCCAACTCTAGCTCACACCCCCCCCCCCCCCAAAACAGCAGAGATCCACCACCATTCTTCATGGTAGAAATGGTGTGCTTCTCTTCATAGGCCTTCTTGTCACCTCTCCAAGTTCAATCTTGGTCTCGTCACTCCAAATTATTTTGTTCCAGAAGTTTTGAGGCTTCTAGGTGCTGTTGGCATATTGTAAATGGGCTATTTTGTGCTGTTGGTGCAGCAATGGCTTTTTTTCTGGTAACTCTACCATGCAATCCATTTTTGTTCAAGTATCTCCGTATTGTGCATGCTGAAACATCCACATCTGTTTGTTTCAGAGAAGGCTGAATTTCAGTAGAAATTGCTTATGGGTTTTTCTTTGCATCTTGAAATGTTTTCTTGGCAGTTGTCTGATATCTTTCTTGGTCTACTTGACTGTATCTTGGTATTAACAAAACCCATAATTTTATACTTCTTGATCAGAGTTTGAACAGTCCTAGTTGGCATTTGGATATCTTTATATCCTTTTCCTCATTTATAAAGTTGAACTACTTTTGCTCGCAGGTACTTTGACAGTACTTTTGCTTTCCCCATGCTTCAGTAACCACCAAAGTTGTGCGGCCCTGGATGAAGTGCACAAGGGTTTCTCAAGAACTAAGAAACTCATTGACTATTTATGCACAGACACTAATTACAATCAAGCAAGGCACATGTGTGGATACCCAATTATTAGTGGTTCCCTCGGTCAAACAGCATAAGAAGGTTTTAACTAGAGGGCATGTGTTTTCTTACTTAGCTCTTACTGAATGGAACAAACTCCCAATTGATTTGAGGTTGCAGCAAGATTACAAGGTACTTAGGAAACATTTAAAGGCAGTCTATTTTCTGAAAGCTTTTGGGGGTAGTGAACAGATTCAATGATATCAGTCAGGGGATTATATAATGGGATGCTTTTAATGCGTGTTGTATGGCATTGAATGTAAATGTTCAGTTTATATTATTTTATGAATGTATCTATTGTAATCCGCGCCGAATTGATCTATGGAGGTAGCGGAATATAAGGAATTTTAAATAAATAAATAAAAATTACCTACCCTTCATTGCCATTTCAACCTGTGTGTGTCAACTTCTGTATATTATCAGCCCAATCATTCAAGGATATGTAAACATTTGAAAGACCATTTTATTATTTCCCTTATTGCTATAGTTTAATGTTTGTGCTATTTTGTGATGCATAATAGTTTAATTTGAAACTTGTGTTTTGTCCGATCACTATTTTCTTAAAATGCTACACATCTTACAAATTCTGCCATGGGTATGTAAACTTATGATCACATCTGTAAATGCCTTTACCTGAACCTGATTTGCTTGTCTGGGTGTGGTTTTTTTTTTTTTTTTTTTGGGAGCCTGTAAATATATCAAGCAGGGTACCTGATAGGTAGCAACTAAAACCAGGACAGAATTCAAGCATGCTTGGGACATAGTTTGGTAGTAGGATGAGAGGGAATTGACTGATTAGGGACAACAGGGCAGAGTGGGTGGGCTAAGTGGTCCTCATCGGCAGACAGAAATTGTTGCTATGGATACTTAGCTCATCCATTTCTTCATTTGACATTTTTACTGAATTGCTTGGGGGAGGGGGGAAGAAAACCTCTCCTAAATTTGTATGCTGCCAGTGTTAATATTTTGTTTGATATGTACCATTTGTAAAGGCCACAAATGTACATAGCATTGTATTTTGGTTTTTTTTTTTTTTTTGTTTGTTTGTTTTTTTCTTTTCCAGCATTTCATGGTTCTACTCAGAATGAGGTACAAAAGTTTTTTTTTTTTTTTAAACATTTAATATGATTTACAGAGTAAGTAAAGATCTATCATAACACAGGAACAACTAGCAAAAAAAATGAAGACGAAAAAATGCAATTAAGCCAATCATAAAAAAACAATACCAGCAATAATTTGCAGTACAATTACAATTATAATGTAAAATACCAGTGAAGAGAGCGAGAGGATCCATTCACGGTACACAAAGCATGAAATATGAATGAGGAAGAGGGATATCCTCTCTGTAGTCAACTCTTTACAGTAAAATTGTATATTTCACTATGAGAGAGACTTTGTTCATTGTTAGAAGTCCTTCCGTCTTTTAGTGTTAATATTTAGAGCAAGTAAAATTTGGAGCTGGCTCTTCCATTAGGCAGCCTAGACAATGCCTATGGTGTAGCGATTTTGGGGGCAACACCAGGTGCTGTGCTAGGCACCTGAACACAGAGCTGTGCTGCAGTGACCCAGTCTCAGGTTTCAGCTCAGGCCTCTCCCTTCTCATGCAGAGAACAGGAGGGGAGGGGGGTGAGGCAAGAGAGGATAGAGCAAAGCAAACAAAACAAACAAAAAAAGCCACTCTGCTCCTTAATCCAGTCCCTCTTCTCCTGTTGTCCATTTCAGGTTTTGTCTGCGATTTTCTATTTGTAGTCACTTATACTGAATTTGGTGAGTTTTTTTTTCTTCTGTTTTGTAACCAATGTGAGAAATTGTTTGTGTAACCAATGTGAAGCATTCTGCAAACATATAGACCTATTTCACCCAATTTGTTCTGTTTTCCCAGTAGAAGGTGTACCGTTGATCACAAATTTTGGATTTTTAGCTGGGCTTTCCAAATAATATCAGACAGCTTACAACATTTTTAGAGTTCAGATACAGTAAGACCCTGCCCAAAAGAGCTTAAAATCTAAGTGGGTTCCTGAAGCACCAGAAGATAAAGCAACTTACCCAAGTTCACAAAGTGTTGGTGGGGGAAGTGGGATATGAACTGGTTCCCTGGGTCTCAGCCTATTGCTGTAACCACTAGTCCCCCCCCTCCTTTTTCCCAGTTCTGAAGAATAGTAATGCTGTTCTAGGACCTTGTCTAATATTTGCATTGCTGCGTTTTCATCAGTGGGATTGTTATTGTTCGATTCCTGAGAGTTAGAGCAGTCTTTAGATGGCAGGTTTACTATATTGGGTGCTGAATGACATTTTTTTGCAGGATTTTGTTACTTCACAATGTGCCTGGTAATGGAGGGAGTCTGTATCACTGTTAATGAGGTGACAACATAATTTGATTGTTCAGCACAACCAGTCAGTCATTTCAGAGATTACCTTCAATCAATGTGATATGGATTTCTTTTATCCACTTATTTCTTGGATTTGTGTGGTTTTTTTTTTATTTTTTTTTTATTTTTTTGCCGTTTATCCTCAGATGATGCATTCATCAGACTCTGACATGATTTCTGAAACGTTTTGTGTTATGCACACTCAATAAAAATGTTTCAGAAATCAGGCTTAGCATTTAAAAGTGTGGGTTGGGGAGAATTTTAAGAGCTTGTGGGTACCTCTTCTTCTTTTTTTTTTTTTTTTAACTTGTGGTCTTTGCACAAGGTCTGAGGGAAACTATGCATAGAGCACAAGTTCTCTTTTGCTCTATGCATAGTTTTCAGTCCTTTAGGGTGAGCGATTTCTAAAATCTGTATTTACCAGCATATATTTTTTTCCAGGATTCTTTTGGGAGGGGTATGGTGGGGTTATCATGGTCAAGTTTAATTATCTTGGGAGGAGGATATCTTATGGATCTGAAAGTTAATGGGTGGGAAGTGGAGGTAGGGTCACAAAACTGAAGGTTCACCTAAGATGCCTGCTATCCTGCACTGGCCTTGAGTATGCAGCCTCCTAATTTGGTGAGTAGGGGACACACTCAGTCTCTGAGCTAAGTCCCATTTATTTTTTTATGAATAATTTTGTCTTTATTTATATAGTGCCTATACCAAGGGCCCGGGCGGTGAATGTGCCAACCCCCTACCCTTTCACCCCAGGATGTGGATTCTTTGAGTGGTGGGGAAGACCACTTACAAGGCCCAAAGCACTACAGCAGGGGGAGCCTAGTCTTTCTCCTGTGCACTCACTCTTACATGACTTCCCCGCTCTACAGTGGTGTGGTCTAAATTCAGGTTTTCTATGGGAGTGCCTCTCAGCATGGAAAGGCACTAGGGTACCCTTCCAGGTGGTGGAAACCAGGTCCCTAGCAGAGGCGCTGGGTCTCCTGTCTCGCCTTTGAAACTCCCAAAGATTTCTGAAGGAGAAAGTCCCAAAAACCACAAATACTGTCCTGTGCGCTGCCTTCTGGGCAGGAGCGGTTGGCAAAAATTCCTCCCAATAAAACAGGAACAAAAAAAATCTTCTCCCAAATAACGCACTTCTCTGATGGCAAGGCAGTCCTGTAGTGCAGGTAGGGGAAATGCAGCTCTTTTTCCAGATATGGGGGGGGGGGGGGGAGGAGGAGGGAGAAATCCACACAAAAATAGACTCCTGCATTCTCTCTCTCTCTCTTCCAGACTGGTCAAGTACTGAAACAGGAATGTGCCTCTTCCTTCTCCTCCTAGGTATCAAGCTGTGGGGCCTAATGCTGGGGACTGGGAAAACTCTTCAGGACTCCCAATGCTGCTTTACCTGCTTCCTGCTTTTATACACTGGATGGTCTGCCCTTCCTACTCCTAAATACTAACCCATGGCCTGAGCTAGGGGCAAACAGTAGTGGGGTCCTAGGCGGCCTCAACAGGTAACACTATGCCCAGCTGTTAGCAGGGGGTCATGGGGTGAGAATGAAAGGGGGTAGACTGAAGAGCAGTTTTAAGGAAGTTTTACTTTACAGAAAGGTGGTGCATGTATGAAACAGCCTTTCAGTGGAAGTGGTGGAGACCAGAAGGGTATC
This sequence comes from Rhinatrema bivittatum, assembly GCF_901001135.1. Taxonomy (NCBI): domain Eukaryota; kingdom Metazoa; phylum Chordata; class Amphibia; order Gymnophiona; family Rhinatrematidae; genus Rhinatrema; species Rhinatrema bivittatum. The sequence continues at coordinate 39,126,781 of NC_042631.1, read as the reverse complement.
TGAACTCAAGAAAGCAGGAGATCACTGCGGGAGTGGTAGGGGTTGTAGAGCTGACCAGTTGGTGTTCATGGTCAGACTGGATAGTCTGTATGGTGGTCTTCTGTCATTGTTTCTATGTGTGTGTTCAATATTGGGGATACTTGGAGCATCGACAAAGCCGGTACCTATGAAACATGTCTGAAACAAAAAATAAATTCTGCATAATTAATAACAAATATGAAATGCTTATTTTGTCTGCACTGTCGAGCCAAAAGCAAATCCTCCCATGTGGAGGATTAGCCTAGTGGTTAGAGCAGTGGGCTACGAACTAAGAGACCAGGGTTCAAGTCCCGCTGTCATTCCATGTGACCTTGGGCAAGTCACTTAACTCTCCATTGCCTCAGGTACAAAACTTAGATTGTAAGGATAGGGAAATACCTGCAGTACCTGAATGTAAACCGGTGTGATATCTCAGACTGAATGTCGGTATATATAATAATAAAATAATGTACTCATTCTGAACTGTGCTACATTAGATTTTCTGAGTGCATAAAAAAAATGTCTGAAATCAAACCATCATTTTCAATATATTTTTTCTTATTCTGGTTCCAGTTCAACAGAGACTATCAAATAATGGTTCTGGTTCTGTTTGGCTTCACAAAAAAAAAAAAAATAAAGGCTTGTTCATATTTTTGGTTCAGATTTGGCTTGACTCTAGGGGGTTTTTTTTTTTTTATAATTTATTTCTGATGATGCAAGTTTCTTGCATGCTGTACTGCTGTAGTAGGCCATCCCTGTTTCATAAAATCCTATTCAAACAGTTACTGAAGAATAGTCTGCTCCATTTTGCATCGTACATCAGTGAAACAAGATGAGTATTGCAAATTCTGAAGGGTCCACTACCTGCTTCTTGCATTTTGTAGTTGATCTTGAGCTGTTGGGATCATGCATATTAAACCCTTGCTGATATACCTTTTTTTTTTTTTCTCTTCTCAATAGACTGTGGAAATATTTAATTGCTATTTGTCCACAATACATCTTTACATTTCATGCCCTGCCTCCTTAACACACAATCAAATTAGACTTGGGCTATTTGTGTAATTACAGTAGTGGGTATTTGATGGATAGGTGAAGTCTTAAGCAATAGCCCTCAGCAGGTCTATGAAATCATTAACATTCCCTACGCATGAAAAACAGTTTACTGAAAGGTTCATAAAAAGGGAACTTTGTTAGTAGATTTTCCAACAATTATAAATTGAGGAATGTAGGTCACAAACACAGTTGTAGACTGTGGAAGCGATGTGATGACCATGACATAATAGATGTCCTATTGAACAGTGAGGGACTAGTTTATTTTTCTAATGATAAAAGGTAAAGTTCTTACCCTCCCTAGTAATTGATTGAAGACTCACAAGCAGCAGGAAATATGAGCTACTGCCATATTACATTCTTCAAAACTTAGATCAAATTGTAGATAGGTCCTAGAATATAACCGAGTCGGGAAGCTAGATTAGGTGACTCACTCAGTTTCTTGCTGCGCATTTTCCTGTAATTGCCATGATTTTTCTCCAGAGAAAAACGTGTGCTTGTGATTGGAGAAACTGCGCTAGGATCGGGGCCGGCTTTTTAGTTGTGCAACCTGTGCAGTTACACAGGACACAATCCCACACTTCCTTTGTGGAGCCTCCCTGATTTAGGCGTGGCTTACAGGCTGCAGAGACTGCTTCTTTCATCCCCTAAACATCATCTTGCCCCCTCACTGTCTCGCAGGAGACTAGGACGGTGGTCAGGTACTTTAACTGGATCCTGAAGCCATCGGTCCCTTTTACCTCCTTACTCCTGCATAGATCTGTCCGACTACCAACACTGTCGTCCTGCTGACCTGGTCAGGCTAGGAGGGGGAGTGGAGGGGTAGGTGAGGGAATCTCGTGAAGCAGGTGCTTGAAGTTCTAAAGCGAGATTTTGGAACAGGGATTGGGTGGGGAGGTGGGCGTAGGGAGTGGGGTATTGAATAGGACCTCGATTGGGTGGGGGAAGGAGAGGATTGGGGATTGCAGGGGAGATGGAATGGTGGACCTAGCACGGGGGTTTAGAGGAGGTGAGCAACAGTGGATATGGGAGAGCTGAGGAGAAAGGGGAACTGGAGGGAGGGAATGACAGGGAAATAGCTGGTGCTTGCAAGGGGATAAGAGGCAGGAACATAGATGAGGACTAGGGAGGAGCTGAGTACAGAGGATAGAAATGGGGCTCTAAGTTTTTTTTACAAGGAGCATGTTGGGCACTGACTTGCATAAAAAATGTTCTTTGACAGCGATAATTCTGAGGAAGAAGCAAATCATTGTTAAACTGGAATATGTAATAGAGCAAATTGACAAACTGAAGAATAACATATCACTGGGACCAGATAGTATTCATTCCAAAGTTCTGAAAGAACTCAAACTTATTGCTGGTAATCTGCTACCTATCATTTGAAACAGATGCAGTATCTGAAGACTGGAGGCTGGCCAATGTAATGACAATTTTTCAAAATAGCTTCAGGGGTCGACCAATGAGCCTGACAAAATAGTTGAAGCTATTCTTAAAAACACAATTACTGGCTATATATAGATAGACCTGGCTTAATGGGGATGAGTCTACATGGCTGTAGCAAAGAAAAGTTTTGCCTTACAAATCTTTTGTTTTGAAAGTGTAAATAAACACGTGGAAGAGAGGTGAGCTTATTGCACAATATTTTAGGTTTTCAGAGTGAAGTGTACTAGTAGCCTAGTGGTTAGAGCAAGGAAGCCAGGATTCAAATCCTACAGATGCTCCTTGTGACCTTCATCTTCCATTGCTCCCTGGGAACAGGGCAAATATCTATAGTACTTGAATATAACTTGCCATGAGCTAAATCTAAATAAAATAAAGATTGCATTAGACACAGTCCCACATGAGACTCCTCCAGTGTGTAGTGTCCAATTGCAGATTGATAACTGCTTAAAAGATAGGAAACAGAATTGGACTAAATAGCTTTCCAAATGGAGAGAAGTCTTTACTAGAGTGCTTCAAGGATTTGTGCTGGGACCTGTGCTGTTTAACATTCATTTATTTATTTAAAACATTTATATGCTGCGCAACGATCCAGTGTTCTTGGCGGCTTACATCAAAGACCAAACATATTCACAATAAAATAAATAAATGTACTATTTCATCAACTTATATTCCGCATGTTCCATGGTGATTACATTATACATTAGATCCTTTCAGCCCAAGCTAAATGTCTATATACAGATTCTTAGCATATTAAACCCTGTGCTAAAAGCCTGTTAAAATTCCAAATGCTTCCCTGAGCAAAAATGTCTTAAGTTGCTTTTAAAAATCTTATGATTTTGTCTGCTGTGCACCCTCATTGTACCCTGGTTCAGACTTTTATGTTGCCTCTGCAGCTGCAGAGATCTCCAGTGAGCTTTGTTCAGAGCTATTCAAGCCATCTCCTCCCATGGCCTCCTGACTCAGCCTGTCTGTTTCATCAGAAATCCTCAGCAAGCTCGGCCTCCAGCCTTGCCAAGCTCCTCCTCACTGCTTGCACCAAACCCAAACTCCAGCCCTATGTAACCCCAGCTCTGACATTCTGTTCTTTCCTTCTCATGGTGTTACATTTGGCTGCTTGACCTTGCCACTGTTATTCTTGCCTTGTGGCCTCTGGGCCTTCTTACACCTTGCCTTGTGATCTGTCCAGGCCTCCGTACCTAGAGGCCTTTGTAGCATAGTGGCCTATGGTCCTCTTGCCTTGCTCCCTTTGGGCTTCCATGTTTTTTGTTCCTGATTGTCTTGCTTTATCCTTGTTTGGTCCTGTCCTGATCTGCCCTATCCAGTCCTGTCTGTTAGGTTTTCTTGTGCCCTGCCCTGTTCCTGCATTTACTCCTTATCTTGTCAGTATCTTGTCCGCAGCCTCACCTGGCCCAGCCTGTACACATCCTCACCGTATCCAGCCTATCCAAGCCTTGCTTAAACTAGACGTGCTATGATGTACTGCTGCCACAGCAAAACCCAACTGGCCCCCAGAGCCCAAGGGCTCAATGGGAGGTGGGCTGGCTAGGTGGAAGACCGGCCCATGTTCCGCCCTATTGTCCTGTACTGCACCTCGTGACAAAAGGAAGAAAAGCATTGCTCTTTCCTTAACTCTTCAGGTAATAATAGTCTGTGACTGCAAAGATTGATTCCCGATATTCCACCAGTCAAACAGTTCTTATGGCAGGCACATTCAGAAGGCAGAGGTCAACAAACGTTAACCACTTCGTCGGCCTGTAGATCCTTAAGTGTGCTAACACACTGCACATGTCACTGCTTAAAGCCTTGTGAATCATGGTCAAAATCTTATCTTACTATCCATTTAATTGGCAACCAGTGGAGATAAAATGGGACGGGAGAAATATATGTTCATTACAGGCACTTCTAGTCAGGATTCTTGCAGCTGAGTTTTGTATTTGCATAAATGATTTGGAAAAGAAAACCATAAATGAGGTGATCAAATATGCAGATGACACAATTATTCCAAGTTGTTTAAAACTGCAACAGATTATGAGGAATTGCAGAAGAACTATGTGAAACTAGGAGAATGGGCATCTGAATGGCAGATGACGTTAGGAAGGCTGAGTCAGTGGTAGCCTGGTTCTTCTCACTAAATGCTCACGAGATTAGAAATGACTTTATTTCCCCTCTGTATGGCACCCCATTATGTCGGGGTGCCTCAAGGTTTATCCCTTTGAGCCACACTAATATGTATCTTCCTGCATTCTCTACATTAGCCTACATTTAGGCTCTGTAGCATTTACGTTATGTTATGTTATTACCCCATATATCTGTATCCAAGTTACTTTTACCTGTTCATTGTAAGACATTAACTTGTCATTGTTCTGTTCAGAATGTAAACCGAATTGATCAGTAGCTCTGTTATTGGAAAATCGGTATATAAAAGTGCAAAATAAATAAAATAAATAAATTCTACCATTTATTAGCACAGCTTGGAGTCTCGTATAAATTGTATGCTAATGACATACAGGTTTTCTTTCCTCTAAAGTCGTCATGGCCTATAAAAATACAATTTGTCTGCCTTTGTTTGAGATCCATTAGGGACTGGCTTCGTGTTAAACACTCCCTCAACATCAAACCGAAACTATTATCTTTGGATGGCCGCCTTCTTTCTATTCCATCCTCATTTCTGTTTGATGGATAACCTATTCCAATATCCCAAAATGTATGCCTTTGGAGGTTACCATTGACTCTAAACCGTCCATGGTACCTCATTTCAGATCAGTAGTCAAATACTCATTATCAAATTAAAATTCCTGTGCCACATCAATCCATTGTTTGGGTGAATCAATTTCTGTACTGTTCTTCAAGCCTTAGTCCTAAACAGCATTGATTACTATAACTCATTATATTCCAGTTTATTGCAAAATATTTTACGACCTTTACAAAGCATTCAAAACTTGGCTGTATGTTTACTAACTGGTACGCCATTATATCACTCCTGTGCTTAAGTCAAAAGAACGTAATATTTGCCATATTGGGTCAGACCAAAGGTCCATCAAGTCCAATATCCTGTTTTCAACAGTGGCCAATTCAGGTCACAAGTAACTGGCAGCTTCCCAAAAGGTTGATAGATTCTATGCTGCTTATCCCAGGGATAAACAATGGATTTCCCCAAGTCCACCTTAATGGTTTATGAATTTTCTTCCAGGAACTTGTCTAAACCTTTTTTAAACTCGGCTACACTAATAGCTTTCATCACATCCTCCAGCAACAAATTCTACAGTTTATGCGTTGAGTAAAAAAAATGTTTTCCTATTTGTCTTAACTGTATTATCTAGTAACTTTATTGAACATCCTAATCTTTGGTTTTTGTTTTTGAAAGAGTAAATAACCAATTCCTGTTTCTGTTCCACTCCACTCATTTTATAGACCTCTATCTTATCTCCCCTCAGCTGTCTCATCTCCAAATTGAAGAGGTTTAACTTACTTAGCCTTTTCTCATTGGGGAATTGTTCCATCCTCTTTATTATTTTGGCTGTTTCTCTTATTATTCCACTATATCATTTTTGAGATGCGGTAACCAGAACTGTACATGGTACTCAAGGTGCAGTCGCACCATGGAGCGATACAGGGGCGTTATGATTTATTCTACATTCTTTTCCTATTAATTCCTAGCATTCTATTAGCTTTTGTGGCTCTTCGCTCATCTGGCTGGTTACTGCGTAATGTACCTTCTCCATGGTCTGTTCAGTTAGCCACAACATACGAATGATCCCCCCTCTCTTTTCGACCCCACTCAGTGGAACTCCTTGCCTAATATATGCACCACAGTGGACGCTAAAGTATTTAAAAAGCTTCTAAAAATTGCATCTATTCAATGAAGCTTTTCCCTTCATTTGATTGATTTTTGCACCTTTCTGTTCTCATGTTTTTCAGCCATTAGCAGTTAATCCTTCTATTACTACGGTGACTTGTCCCCCACATTGATGAATGCCGACTCGTTTAATTATATTTTTATGTGTGTTGCGACCCCAGTCGCTTACGCAGCGACCAGGGCTCTTACCTTCCCCGCGGGTCTCCTCCCTGCGCCGCGAGCCGCGCGATTCCGGGCCGGCCTGGCCGCATGGCAGCGGCGTCCTCCTCGTGGGGATGCCGGCAAGCCCGAGGATAGCTCCGCCCCCTGCGGGGGAATGCGCGCGCGCGAGGGCTGTCCTTTTGAGCTCCCAGCACCCGGATGTGCCGATCCGCCCTCCTTCTGACGTCAGCCCCGGAGGGGGATTTAAACCCGCAGCTTTCTTCTTTGCTTTGCCTTGCAACGTGGTCACTCCTTGGAGAGAGTTAGTTGCTGCTATCCTGCGTGTCTTGATCCTGGTTTGTCTCACGATTCTGCCTGCCTGCTGCCTGTCTTGATCCTGGTTTGTCTCACGATTCTGCCTGCCTGCTGCCTGTCTTGATCCTGGTTTGTCTCACGATTCTGCCTGCCTGCTGCCTGCCTTGATCCTGGTTTGTTTCACGTCTCTGCCTGTTCTCTGCCTGCCTCGACTCTGGCTCGCTTCTTGGAGCCACTACTTGCTGCATACCCAGACTCCGGCACACCTCCTCGTTCCTGTCTTCAGCTACCAGTCCAGACTTCTGTCCGTCCTCGGTTTTCCCTCACGCCAGTGACTCTCCTAAGTCCCAGCGGTCCGGGTCCCTACGGGCTCCTCCTGGGGGGACCTCGGACTTCCAGGGCGAAGCCACCTAAGTCCTAGCGACCCGGGCCCTAACAGCTCCTCTGGTGGGGTCACGGGTTTCCAGGTGAAGATCCATCCCGCACTGTGTGTGTCTGCCTTCCGACCGTCCCATATTGCCGGTCGGCCCAAGGATCCACACCCGGAGCACAACAATGTGTTATGTACCCTGTCCCAAACTTCTTTGGAGGGATGGGTAAAACTTTTTTTTAAAATAAAAATAGATAAAACTTAATGTGAACAAGTGCAAAGTGATACACACAGGGAAAAATAATCTAAGTTATAGATATATAATGCTGGATTCCTGACTAGAAATTCCCACCCAGGAAAAGGATCTCTGAGTCCTTGTGGACAATGCATTGAAATCCTCAGCTCAGCATGTGGCACTGGTCAAAGAAACAGCAAATAGAATGTTAGGAAATATCTGGAAAGGAACAGAGAGAATAAAACAGCAAATGTCGTCAGGCCTATATATATCAATCCATGGAGCAACTAGACTTAGAGTATTGTGTGCACCTCTGGTCATCCCATCACAAAAAAAGATAGAGCAGAACTAGAAAAGGTATAGAGAAGGGCAAGATAAATAATAAAAGGGATGGAACGGCTCTCCTATGATGAAAGAGAAGGCTGAGTGGGGACATGATAGGGGTTTATAAAATCATGAGTAGGGTGGGACTAGGGTTAACAGCTTTTCCATAGCCCATGACTGGATACTTGAGGACTGGGAGGAGGGGGTGCTCCATTCCTTTCTGATATCATCAAAAAATTTGCCTATATTTTTCCCCTGCTCCTGTCTTCTCTTTTCCCTTGTTCCTTGTATCTTAACTGTCTTTTTCCCTCCCACTGTCCCTTATCTCTCTCCCTCCTGACTCCTGTACCCTTCCTTGTCTCTCTTCCTGTCTCTTCCAGGCCCTGTGCCCCCTCTCTCCTCTTATCTTCTGAGTCCTCCTGTCTTTTCATCCTTAGCCCCTGTGCCCCTACGCTCTCTTCCTCCAACCTCTCTTGTGCTCTGACTCTCTCCCTACTCCATCCCCTATGCCATCCTCTGTCTGTCCCTCCAGTCCCTGTGTCTTTCTGTCTCTTTGCTTCCTTCATTCCCTCTCTCCCCTTCCTTCCATGTGGCACCTCTCTCATCCAGCCTGTGCCTCCCCCCTCCATTCCCTGCATCCACTTATTTTTCTCTCCCATCCTGTCTTTTTTTTTGCCTCCTCTTTGCCTCTTTCACTCCTCTGAGGCATTCCTCAGCTTTGCAGAAAGTGCTGCTAAAGCAACCGAGGGGAGGGAGAGATTGAGCTGTGTTCCCATCCCCTCTCCCCACAGCTGCCAATCACAGTAGAGAGGAGGTGGGGAGTAGAGCCGCAGAGCAGGGGCTAAGGAGAGTGTGCTCAGGTGAGGTCCCACCCCCACTCCCCAGAGCTTCCAGTCACAGTAGAGAGAGGAGGTGGGGGTGGGTCTTTCCTATATCCCCTTTATTTATTTTTATGCCTTTAATTTTATATTGATTAACTTTTATATCTATATTGTCACCTGTTCATTGTTTCACTGTAAAGCGCTTGTTTGCTGATCTTTTTGTTTAATGTGAACCGATGAGATGTTCCCAACTTCATTGGTATATAAAAACCTCTAAAAATAAATAAATAAATAGAGCAGCAGAGCAGGGGCTAAGGAGAGAGTGCTCAGGTGAGGAACCGCCCCCACTCCCTACCGCTGCCAATCACAGCACAGGGAGAGGAGATGGGGCAGGGCTGCAGCTCCACTCTCATGCCGCTCCTTCTGCCTTTAGTCTCCTCCCTCTCCGTCTGTAAACAGGAAGTGGTGCAGAGCTGTAGGGGAAAGGAGCTGCCTGCCGCAGGAGACACATTTTTAGTGTCCGGTCAATACTTCTGACCGGACGCTGTACAGGTGAACTGTCCAGTTCAAAACCAGGCAGTTGGCAACCCTAGTTGGGACAGGTGAATAGGAGATGGTTTTGTACCCTTGCAGAGGGCATGCTATCAACTACCTACATTTAAAACTAATTTTTCATATAGCGCACAAATCAAGCTGTGGCATCTGTTGCCAGAGGATGTGATAAAGGCATCTAGCATAGCGGGTTTAAGAAGGGTTTGGACAAGTTTCTGGAGGGAAAGCCCATAAACCATTATTAGCCAGGTAGGCTTGGAGAAAGTCGGTGCTGATTCCTAAGAGTGAGCAACAAGAAATAGAACTTTTTTTTTTTTTTGGGATCTACTGGGTATTTGTGACCCAAACTGGCCCCAGTGGAGAGAGGATGCTGGGCTTGACGGACCTTATTCTGACCTAGCATGGCATTTCTGTAGGGAGTAGATGAAAAACAAGAAAAGGATGAAGTAGGCCAGAGAAGCAATAAGAAACGGGGAATGGGTGGACTGAGGAGGAGAATGGGTATGAGACAGGTGAAATGGTGGAGCAGGTGGGGAGAAATGAGAGAGGATGCATGAAAGATGTAAAACATAGAAAAGGAAGAGGTGAAGAGATGGGAGGGGAGAGGAAATTGGGACAGTAGCAAGAGGGGGAAAGGAATGATTGGGAGACGGGCTGGGATAATTGTTTGAGAAAGCCAGAAAGAAGGCATCTGTTGGACAGAAAAGCACGCGTCAGTGGAGATTGTGATTGTAATTGCTTTTGGTTGTACAGGCCCTGTCCTGAAGAGAGAGGGCTTGATTCTCTCAAATTCTTTGGCCTTTGGAGGATGAATCGTGGGGATGGTGATGGTGGGGAATTCCCAAATGGCAATTGTCCTAAAAACTATTCCAGTAAAGAAAGACGTGTTCATTGCCTGAAAAAAATTATATATTCAGAGCACAGATGGAGAAAACCTTTTTAGATGGTTCATTGATGTCCTCCACCCTGCCCAGAGATTTATTTCCCTTAAATACAAATGCGCCTTTCATTGGCCTCCAGCAGCCCTCAGAATGAAGTAGATTTATTCCTGCTTGAGGCTGGTGTAAGCCTGGGTTGGAGGGCAGCTGCAGCCATGCATTTCTCACTTCCTTCTGGGAGCAATTTTGACTCCTAAGTTTATTTGCTGGTTTAAGAAAAATAGAAAAAAAAATGAACAGTGTTCTACAGTTTATAAAACCTGGCTAAACTTTCTTGTGCAAAAGGTGCTTTTAAAAGGCTGCTGCAGTACATCTCTGGAATTTTGGTGTTGACCTTTTTAAAAAATTGCTTTGGCCTACTCTTATATTCCTTTTTTTTCTTTTTTTTTTTATTCAGCATTCATATTCCTAATAAAGCCACATTTTTGTTCCTTTTTCTAACCTTCTAGCTCTCTTCCCTCTCTCTCATTTTCTTACAACTCACTTGTACTACTTGTACTTTGTACATCATGAATGCAAGTGCTCTCTACAGTTGCCAGCTGGTGCCAGATTTTCAGGATGGGACTTACCCAATTCAGGTTTTACCCCCACAGCTTACATGAATTTCTTAAGGACACCAGAGCTACATGTCCATGCAGACAACAGGGTAAAACCAAGACACTGGAATCTGTGACTGTTGCCAGAGGATGTGATCAAGGTGACAGTATAACTGGGTTTAAAAGAGGGGCTTGACAAATTCCTGGAGGAAAAGCTCATAGCATATTAGCCAGAGAAAGCTATTGCTGTACGTGAGAGTGAGACAGAGAAATCTACCATGGGCTTCACCGGGTCTGGGTGATCTGGACGGACTGCTGTCAGAGACAGGATGCTGCGCTTGACGGACCTTGTCTGACCTAGCATGGCATTTCTTAGGTTCTTATGAATCAGTCTGTCTTGGAGTCAGTTGGCAACCCCAGTGTGTGCTCAAATGTGTATCACTCCTCTAAGTGTAACTCCTGGGCTGAGGACCTCCTGGTTCACTCTTCCTATCGCTTAGCAAGCCCACCACTTTCCAGAATTCCTTGCAAGGAGGAGGCAAGAAGCGTCTCCAAGGGTGTGAGTGTTTTTATCAGTCGTTAACATGTGCTCGATGAAGGAGGTTCCAACCTAACTTTACTGATGATTAATGTTGAAATGAAATGATTGACAAATAGAAATCTTAATCCTGGGGGAAGTCTGCATAAAAAATTGAAAAGTCTGCATTTTTTATATTGGGCAAAATAACACAATACACATGTCAGTCTTTTAAGTAAGTAATTTAAAATGTAATACAGAAAAAAGTTATTACTTAAAACATGCAAAGTTTTTTTTTTAAATATTGAGCAGAATTTCCCTAGAGGTACACTAAGAGTGTCCCTTCCACCCTCTCTTCCTACTCCTCTGGCCATTCTCTTTTCACTTTGCCTTCTCAAGCTTTCAACTTTTCCACCCTCCACTATCTCTTCCCTTCCCTGCTAGGCTCAACCCCTTCCACTCTATCTCCACTCCGAGTTTGACCTCTCTCTCATTACCGCTCCTCACACAGAGGCTCTCTCTGTCCCTCTCACACTCACAGGCTTTCTCTCTCACTCTCACACATATATCCCCCTCATATAGGCTCTCTGTATCTCGCTCGCACAGGCTCCCCCTTTCTCTTGCACATACACCCATAGAGCCTCTCTCTCTCTCACCCTCACTCCCTGACATACACACAATCCTTTTTTTCGCGCACATCAGCTCCCAATCTCTCACACATACACACTCCTTCATGATCTTCTCACATAAACAACTGCTACACACACTCGCGCTCTCTCTGGGGCCTGCTCCATCTTCGCCGTGAGTGGGATGGGCTCTGTTTTGTGGCCGCTGTGACATAGCATGCCAGGGGCCTGCTGCTTCCTTATTCATCGCAACTGCTCTGTAGTAGCGCAGAATTGCCGCAGGAGTAAAACCTTATCCCATGAAATCCATTACATAATTCAGTTCTAATGACTCTTTACTGATGCTAAATTTACTGTTCTATTTCCACAGTCCTTTTCCAATTGCAGATATAGTTTTGGAGCTTCTTCCCAAAATTGGTGAAATAGTGAAGAATTCAAACTTTAGATGGCATACAATAAAATCCTACCTGTCATATCTTGATTCAGTAACTACTCCTTATCTAAGAGTCCTCCAGTATATCCTGACATGTAGTAGGTGACATCAGATAAGTGCTGCGATCCTCCTCTCAAGAATGTATGGAAATTCAGTTATTCTATTGACCCTGTGAAGGGTCCCTCCTTTCTTTCAGATAGTGACTAGATTCCCCTGGGGAATTAGTTGTTGGACCAAAAGTAAAATAAATAAATAAATAAAAATAAAAAATCCAGGCTTTCAAAAGCAACAAAAGATGAAGGAAAGAAAGTCCAAAAAGAAGTAACATCAGTTTCTCAAAAAAGAGATTAGTTACCCTTTCTGTCATTTGACCCAGGGCACTTCTTCCCAAACACCCAAAATAAAACCAGGAGCAGGTAAAACTCCTTTCTATCTCCTCAAGGTCGACTCAAAAACCCGCACCCTCTCTAGATCAGGCTTCCCAAACCCTGCCCTGGGGATCCTACAGCCAGTTGGATTTTCAGGATATCCACAATGAATATGCATGAGAGAGATTTGCATCTGAAAACCCGACTGGCTGTGGGATCCCCAGGGTAGGTTTTGGAAGCCCCGCTCTAGATATTCCCCCATTTCATAGTAAAAAGCAGCCCATGTGAAATGCTCTACCTATGTAAATGGTGCACTTATATGTAATTGTCTGTTGTAGTTGGAATATTTTGTGCTTGTTTTGATGTACTCCTCTTTGAATCTTGTAGCATGTGGGCTATAATTATATATTCCAGTTTCCAGACAGTTTGTCTTCGTCCCGTTGTACACTGCTCTCCAGGGTAGCTGAGCATGCGAGATCTGTGTGTATTTCTATTTATTTATTTATTTTTCAAACATCTTCAGCATTCATTCTCTCCCTTGTCCAACCACAAGGTCCCACTGTAATTCAAAAAGCTACCAACATCATCAGCATGGTTCACTGAGACAGCACCTCGCCACCAACATCCCACCACACCAATCCAGTCAACAATCTGAGGAGTGCATAATCGGCTAGACATGGCTACATGAGCACTTGTGTTTCTGCTGGGACTTCTAGTTGAGTGTGTCCTATCTATATATTTTATATACTGTCATTTCTTTTGAACTAATAAAATATATTGCAGCCCACAAGATTCCAGTGATCTCCCCCTGCCCCCCCCCCCCCCCCCAATATGACTCCATGGTACACTGAATCTCCAAGACTGAATGTAGATAGATACTGGCATAATGTTTTAGCTACACTAGCATACGTAATTCAGCCGCTGAAACTGTTCTCAGTACTGAGTAGCACAGATAATGTCAAGTCATAGCTAGAGAAGACAGTGTGGCATACACAACACTCTCTCGTTAGTCCTCGTACTATTATGGACAAAATTACCTCTTAAAGTTCCACATTCATATCTGTTCTGCCATAAACCCATTAGCAAAAAATTGTAGGAGTTGAGACCACAGAAAATTTCAGCCGTGAGCAGAGGGAAGGATATAAAATCCCCACGTAGCTGTGAATGAAGGCTTATGGTGCCAGTTCCCAGTCCTGCTGCAGTACCAAGTCCAAAGGGAAAGAATAAATGAGTTCAGAAAATTTAGTCAAAGGGTCCTTCATGGAAACAGGTTTGGGAATTATTATCCTACCATTCAACTTTTTTGGAGGTTGGTAGAAGGACTTTTCTATAGGGTATGTTTTTTGGGGGTCAATGTAGGAGCAGCAGTATGAGTTGGAAGGCAGCCTTGATTCAAAGATCCGTAGATGAGCCGTCCAGTCAGGGCCATCTTACCTCAGATTAAGGCAGTGAAAGAAACTACGTGCAGCATGAGAGGCCTGTTTGTGGCCACAAAGACAATGCTGCTGATTTTAATTTAAAGGAACTATCTTTACTTCATACAGGAATGCAAATTATTAAAAAAAATAGGTCTTCCAATATAAGGTGAATAGGACATGTTGCCTCAGTTCCTGTCTGTCTGACAATGGCCATACATATGCATATTGTTCTGACTGAGCAAAATAGCTTCTGCTTTTACAACCTTATTTGTTGATATCTAGCTTTATGCAAGAGAATTGCATCCATATAACAGGAATTTGTGAGATTTAATGCCCAAGGGGAACCATTATGCCCCTGTGTCTCTTACTTTCTGGATGCCTGTGGTCGCCTATGATTCACCTTGTGCATCCAGTATGGCTGTCTTGTCAGTGAGAGGTGTTAACATAAAGTTATGTCCTTGCTGGTTAGACAAGTTTCATTTTTCAAGGCTTCACATTTGACAGTAAGAACATATCTTGCTGATTTACAAAAAAAATATCCCTGAAAGGAGGGCTCAGTGTTTCATGTGGCAAGTGCTATGCTGCGCAAGGCGCATGGAAGGTGCCCAGTTTGATCCCTGACCTGGGTGGGAGCTGCGGGTGCTGTGTGGAAACAGTGTCACAGACCCTGCGAGAGGCGATGGTAGGGGGTCTGGGTGCCTGCTTAAGGGTAGCACCCAGTGGCTGGATTCAGGGCCCTGGTGCATACATCTCGCCCAGGGCAGTCTCTGCAATGACCAGGCTGAGAGTGTTTTTGTGAGGGAGAGGGGAAAAATCCCTGGGCAGCTGCAAATGGAGGAGTATGGCGCCAGATGGCAGCCTGTATTCTGATCAGAGCTGGAAGGCACTGAGGAGTAAGAATAAACTTTCAGAGCCCCCCCAAAAAAAGAAATAACCCCCTCTGTTTCCCCCTCAGAAAAAGAATGCATTTCAGCCCTGTTCCTGTCTACTTACTACTTTTCTCTTTATTGCTGTTATTTTTTTTTCCTCTCTTGCTCATTGACATCCGTTGACAATGGATCTGAGATAGGAATTACTGACTGCTTTATTACCTTTTTATTTATATCTCTGCCGGATTCTTTGGAGGAAAAAAAAAAACCCAGTTAAAATAGAAGCTGTCTTCCATTAACAGGTTACTGATATAATCGACCAGGAGCGTGTCTCACTCATTCCGGATTTCAGATTGCAGCAATAAAATAAATAAATAAATAAAGTGTGCTGTTTTCAGAGCTGCCCTTGCCATGTCGAAGGTCCTTCGCTCCCCATGTTCTCATCCCTTTAAAAAGTGACAAGTAATAGAGCGATGGTAGAAAGGAGTCTCTGCAATGATGGGGGGGCTCTGGACCCGCTGTCACTCTTGAGAGGCGGTGGGGATGGATGGGGGTCAAACTGTTGCTTTTGACTTTTTTTTTTTTTATTTCCCTCCCTGCTGTCCGGTTCACGACCGTGTTCGGCCATGGGCGGCCTCTGAGGATTTTCTCCTCTTCTACAACAGTCTATCGGAGCAAGTCTTGGTTGAGAGGGTCATCTTGACTCACACAGTAAATCTCATACAGTATTATTCTAGTTGCAGTCAGGCGATGTCTCTTAACAAATGTATTAAGTCTCAAATGCTTGGTTACCATGGTTATAAGACCAGGGGACAATGTCCTCTAGAACAGTCTTCCAAGGCCGCGCCACAGCAAGTCCCTTAGATGATCCCGTAAGGACAGTGCAGGCTTTGCTCCTTCCCCCAGGCTGTGAATAGTGCATCGGCAGCACTGTCAGTTGTGGGGGAGGAGGAGGTTTTATAAGCAATCTTCCTATTAAACATCACAGGGCACTGGCTTTTTTTTTTTTTCCTGCTAAAACTAGTGATGGTGGGAAGCAACATGTAAAGGGCTGCCTTCTTCTGCAGCATCTTGTCATGCTAGTGCACTAAGATTTGTCTTTGGTCGCTCTGTAACCTGTGCATTAAAGAGAGACATTCCAACGGTGGATTATCTTAAACCTTGAAATTTAAGAATGTATTTTATCCTTGCTGACTCAGTTCGTTACCAGCTGACGTGTAGCATAAAAAGCTGAGGGCTTTGCTCATTTTCGGGTACTGGTTGCATTTAGTTCGGTAATGAGAAAAAAATTTGAGAAGATGACGTGATGTTCAGTGATAATGCTGTGCACTAGGGGTCGTGTCTCCAGATGGATTGATTTTGTGCATATCTTGATAGAAATGAAACTGGCTCATAAGCTGGGGTGTGTGGCTTCAGTCTTTCAGTTGCACTGCTTTGTGAAAGATCTGGATTTCATTCCTTAGCCTGCTTTATGCTCTTCACAGGGCCGGTGCAACCCACTGTGTGAACTGTGCACTTGCACGGGGTGGCAGCCTGGGGACACCAGCATACAAAATGGAGTGGAGGCCGCGGGGCTACCTGGCAGAATCCACCCGCTGGCAACCGAAGTAGAGAAAAGGCTCTGGGCTGCCTGTGGCATAAAAGGAGGCTTGCGTGGGAGGGGGTAACCCAAACCCCTGCCCGATCCCATAAAGCAGCACGAGGATCCCCTGTGTGAGATGGCGGCGGCAGCAGCGTTTCAGTGAAGCTGTCTACTTTTTTAATTCTTTATTTATAGAATTTTTCCTTTACATCAAACAGAACGTTTATATCATTACATTCAAAAGGTACATATCCTTCAAAAGCATCAATTTTTATATAAATATCACTTCTGTAAGTCATTTTTTATAAAGTAATATAGGCTCTCAAGAGTCATTTAGGAGCATAGTCAGTTAAGAAAATATTTCTATCAACAAAATAAGAAAAATACAGAATCTACCTTTATTAATTCCTCAGATGGTTTAGATGGTATTGACCTCACTTTTACAGTTATCTAAGAATGACCTTAACTGCACAGGATCATAAAAAATATACTTTTTATCCTTAAAAGTAAACATACATTTACACGGATATCTAATAGCAAGTTGGATCCCCAAGGATTTAGCTTCTTGCATCATGTCCACAAATTTTCTCCTTCTAATCTGGGTATCTCTTGTGACATCTGGATAAATCCATACTTTTTGTCCTAGGTATGTTTTTTTTACGGCTACGAAGGAACGTTCTTAAAATTAGATCTCTATCTCATGTACCAAAGATACTAACAATGTCCCCCTAAATTCAATTTGTTCTTCAGAAGGTGTTTCAAGCTGTCTTCTATTGTTGCGGGATCGGTCTCGTGGTAGGAGCTGCAAAACCTCGCTGCTCCTCTCGTGAGACTGGCCCCACAGCAGCAGGAAATGATGTCACTGCTGCCAGCTCGCGCAGGGGATCCACGTGTGTTGTTACAACGGATCGGGCAGGGTTCAGGGTTACCCTTGCCCAATCTGATGCCAAATCTGAGCAGGCAAGTCTCCCTTCGGCTCTTCTATGTCGGGGGCAGCCCGGAGCCTTTTCCATATTAAGACTGCAGGCAGGTTGGATTTTGCCAGGCAACCCTGTGGCCTCCGCTCCATTTTGACAAATAGGAGGAGCCTGGGAAGGGGCAAGAGGTGGGGAGTGACCGGATAAGAAGGCAGGAGAAGGGAGAAAGTGGGGAAAGTATAGCAAAGGGTGAGAAGGGAGGGAAGAGTAGGAGAGGGCGAGAAGAGCCTCTAGAGAAAGGGAGAGGGGAAGAGGAATGAGGAAAGAGGGTGAGAAAGGGGGGGGGGGGGAAGCTGAGATAGTGGCTCACTAAGGGGGTGAGAAGAAAAATCTCTAGAGACAAGGATGGGGAAGAACTGAGATAGTGTGAGAAGAGGGGGGGGGGGGGGGGGGAGGAAGAGCTGAGCTAGTTAGCCCCCATCCCGCCAGCAGCCAAAGTGAAGAGTTGGACCCAGGGGTGCTTGGGGAGCAAGTAGAAGAAAAGAAGGAGAGGGTGTGTTGTGTGTGTGTTTGTGTGTGTTGGGGGAGTGGAGTGCGTGACCGAGGGAGAGCATGTTTCAGTGTATGAGCATATGTGTGGGAGAGAAGGTATGAGTGTGTAAGCATAAATATATATGAGAAAGTAAGTGTGTGTGAATGTATGAGAGAGAGGAGAAAGTTTGTGTGCCTTCCCACATCCACTAATCCACCACAAGCTCAGGATGACTGGAAATTGAAATTTCTCAGGTATGGGGAGAAGTGAGTGTTTTTTTTTTTATTCTTATTATTTTTAATTATTTGGTGTTTGCTGTTTTGAAATATTTTACTGGTTGAGAAAATTAAAAAATCAATTTGAGTTTTTAATTATTGTATTTTTATTCTTCTGTCTTGAAATTTATTTTCATTATTAATATGGTTTTTGCATTATTGCACTGTATTCAGTTTGGCTTGTTGCGGTTTCCAGTTCAGTTTTTGTCTGCACATTTTTATTTATAGTCCCTTTTTTTTTTTTAAATAATTCTGTATTTGGTGATGGTCTGTCTGTGTTCTGCACGTGTGATCAAGGTGAGATATATTCTGCTGGCGTGTACTTTCTGTGTAGGACTCTATAGCAGCCTGGCTTGTTCTGTTTTCCTAATAGGAGGTGTATTGATATTTTAGGACCTGGTGTAATATTTGCAGCATGATTTTTTAATAGGTAAGATTTATTGTTTGAATGCTGCCAGTTAGTGGTGGTCTGGTATAGGAGGCTTACTATATTGTAACTTTTCACTCATGGCTTTCTGAGGGTCAAGTCTACATCAAATACCCTTAGGGCCGGATTTTAAAAGGTTACACGCATAAGTTATGCGCGTAACCCTTAAAAAAAAAGCCCCTTGTGTGCGCCGAGCCTAAGTCCTGGGGCTTCACAAAGGGGGCGTGTCGGGTGTGTGGCGCGAATTTCAGGGCGGGGCAGGAGGAGGGTCGGGGACATGATGCCGGCCCGGGGGCGTGGTCGAGGCCTCCAGACCAGCCCCCGGGTCGGGTGATGGCGCGCCAGCAGCCCGCTGGTGCGCGCAGAGTTACGCCTGCTTCGGGCAGGCGTAACTCTGCCGACAACGGTAGGGGGGGGGGGTTTAGATAGGGCCGGGGGGGTGGGTTAGGTAGGGGAAGGGAGGGGAAGGTGCGGAGGGGTGGAAAGAAAGTTCCCTCCGAGGCCGCTCCGATTTCAGAGCGGCCTCGGAGGGAACGGGTAGCGCGCACAGGGCTAGGTGCGCGCAAGGTGCACAAATGTGCACCCCCTTGCGCGCGCCGACCCCGGATTTTATAAGATACGCGCGGCTACGCGCGTATCTTATAAAATCCGGCGTACTTTTGTTCACGCCTGGTGTGCGAACAAAAGTACGTGCGCGCGTAAGTTTATAAAATCTACCCCTCATGATATTAGGCCTGTTGTACTTTTGCAGGGTTTTCTGGTTGGTTGCCACAGCAGTGCATGTAAACATAATATACAGGTTGCTGTAAGCGATATTTACCTTAGATGACCATGCTCTGAATTTTCTTTTTAATGTAAAATCTGTTATAAATGCATAATTGTGTGGGTGTGTAGAGGGCTTGGGTGGGGGGGCTTTAAAATTCTCCTAGAGCATTTAATACCTTTGCACTGGCCGTGGTGTCCAAAGGAAAAGGGGGTGGACCTGGGTAGGGAGGAATATCAGATTTTAAAGGTTTGTTTTTTTTTTTTTACATTATTGGGGGAAAAGTGGGGGGGGGGGGGGGGGGGGGGTTTTAGAAAAAAGTTAGCACTGGCCCTGGCTCCTCGGACAGGCCAAGCCTGGAGAGGTAGCATTGACAGCATAATTTAAAGGTGAGATCTGCTGCCTGGGGTGCATATTTTGTCTGGTTCCAGAGAGAGAACTGCGATGATGGGGTTTGAAATGTAGAGAAGAGGATCAACATGAAAATATGCCCAAAAATAAAACTCATGTGATTGTAGAGAGAGAGCCCTGAAGAAACATGTGGAACCCCAGATTGGGCTCCTGAGCCATAGAATAAATCTCCCTGCAAGTCCTGTGGGAAGCTTGGTGAGAGAGGAGCGAGACCGTCCGAGCTGCTGATAAGTGGAGGGAACTAATAAGCGGATGGATTGGAGCTCCAAAGTAAAGGAAACTGTGTGTCATCTCCCTTTTTTTGATCACTTTTGCTCCTAATGGCTTTGGGAGACTCTGGCCTCCCTCTCCTGGGGGCGGGGGTGCTTTTACAATAAATGATCTATTTGATATAATGCGCTTAGGCAGTGGGATGCTCCCTGCTGAGGTGCAAGCTCGCATGGCTCCAGAAGCCGTGTTGGTCGGAAAGAGGCTCAGGCATTGGGACACTAACTGGATTTTGGGATCAAATTGATTTCTGTTGAAAGATACAAGACAAGTGCAGATATTTTTAGCAGTCTTTTTGGTAAAGATGATTGGTCACATGATCCCATAGAGCAGTCACCAAAAAAAAAAAAAAAATAGGGGCGAGATTTATTTATTTATTTATTTAGAGTTTTTATATACCGACATTCTTGAAAAAAAATATCAAATCATATCGGTTTCCATTGAAACAGAACAATCGCGGTTATGGCGTTACATTAAAACAAGTCGTCAAATAACAAATATAGATACCAAGTATAAATAGAACATCTGTTACATTAATTTGCTTTAACAGATATTTAACGGGACAGATTTGATTATGCAGAAAGCGGGCTGATTTGGCTGCAAATATAGGTCCTGCTACCTTGTATGATGGCTCTAGAAAAATTGGTAGTAAAAATCTTAAATATTAAAAAATAATGTAAGTGAAAATAAAGAGCAAAGGAGAAGTATTTAGCAGTTATTTTGCTTTTAAGGCTGGTGAACAGTTCGGGTTGCATGGAGTGCCAGTTTGAAGTTGGTAGTGTCTTCAGCAAACCGACCACAGCTAAATTATCAAAAGGCCTCCCGCAGAATACACACACCCACGAGAGAGAGCGACTTCAGAGCAGATGAAAAAAGGAACAGCTTTGTTCCAGTAAGCTTAAAGTTTGCTTCTCATCTATCTTCTTGCTTTCAGTGGATCTGGGTGGAAACCCTCTACCTGCGCTATAAAAGCAGCAATTGCACGTAAAACCTCATCTCGCCAGTGTTTTGAGAGTTGAAAGATTGTTTTATTGATTGTAAAATTGTGCTTTCTTTAAGCATGTCTAAGGACTGAAAATGGATAAAATGCCATCCTTGGATGCCTATGGCCAGTGCATACCTGAATGGACTCAGAATGTTCTCTAAAAGGGGGAAAAACCTGTGTTAGAACATTGAACCCAAAAAAAAAAAAAGCCTAATCCTCTTCATTTTTAACATGATGCTTGCAATCAATTTACATAATACTATAAGAATTGAGGCTGCTGCTGGAATGTGGTGCCATGGGGCTGTCTCCAGATGGGCTACTTTTTCCACATACCTTGATAGAAATGAGCCTCTCTTAAAAGCTTGAGCAGTGGTTCTCAACCTTTTTCCCATCGTGACACACCTGACAGTCCACGCTGACACACTGCTCATTACAATTCATGGCGGAAATAAATAAATAAAATAAAGGCCCAGTGTTATTTTTATTGTTAAGAATGACACAAGAGAAAGATACATATTCTGTTTGAACAGAACTTGCATAAATAGTAAACATCCCACACCAAAACAGCACCAATTTCCAGCACTTAACAGTAACCACCTTACCTTAGAAAAGGCAATACTGAAAATATTACACCAGGCCTTAAGACACCAATACACCTACTATTAGGAAAATGGACTAAGCCAGGCAGCTATAGAGCCCTACACAGAAACTACACGCCAGCAGAAAACCTCACCCGAATCACATGTGCTGACCCTCACCTAACAAAGAATAAAGAGACCAAAATGCATAACTAGAAACATGCAGACAAAAACTGAATTGGAAACTCCAACAAGCCAGGGTATCTGTATGCAGTGTAACAAAGGAAAAAAAAAGAAACATCACCAGTCTTCATAAAACAAATCAAGAAATATAAAATCAATAACAGCAAAACCATACTAACAAAAAGACCAGATTATTTCAAAACACCTGATGAATGGAATATCCAATAATTAAAAACTCATATCAAAAATTTGTAGATATCAATAAAATATTTCAAAATATCAGACACAAAGGCCCAATAACGAAAAATAATCATACAAAAATGTTTTGCTCTGCATACTTGGGAATGTTTGATTTCCAGGTGCCCTGAGATTGTTTTGAATTAGCAGGAGGAGGGATGGTTTGCTTGCAGCTTTCTCTCTCTGACACTGGCTCTCAATCGCTCACATATACACATGCTTTTTCTCGCTCACTTATATAGGCTCTTAATTACACATTTTCACACATGCTGTCTTTTCACGCTTACATACACAGAGTCACATACTCACATGCTCCCTCACCTAAACCAGCTCTCAGTCACACACAGACGCACATGCTCTCTCTTTTACTAATACACATAGGTTCTTAATCATACATACACATGATCTGTCATATACAAAGGATCTCAATCACACACGCATACTCTTTCACACAAACAGGTTTTCAATCACACATACAGGTTCTCAGTCATACACTTCCATTCATGCTATCTCTCACACACACACACTCTCTCACATATACAGGCTCTCAATCATTCACATACATGCTGTCTTGCTCACACACCAGTGGCGTAGCCAGAATTGATTTTTTGGGTGGGCACAAGGTTAACATGGGTGGGCTGTAGGCATGCAGGTCTACTAGTTGTTTTTTTACTGATAAATAATGCCAAATTATGCAGCATAGCATTCACATCTACGCGTAAGTATGAGGTTTACTTAATGATACAAACATAATTCACGGTGATTTGTGGTACTTTAGCCTTCTTATTATTACGATTTTATACACTGTTCCTACCTGTCCATAAATTTTGAGAGAGCGGTTGTGTTGCTTATATTTAAATTGCTAACATCTCAAAATATAGATATATATTTTTACCTTTGTTGTCTGATCTTTGTATTTTTCTAATCAGTTGGTCCTGGTCTCTTTTTCCCATTTTTTCCCTTATAGCTCATTTCCTAATTCCTTTTCAGTGTCTTTCTTCTATTACTGTCTTCTTCCCTTCCACACACACATACACGCTTTCTCTCACAGACTCCCTCTCACACACTCAAGCTCTCACTCTCATATGCTCTCCTCCCCCCCCCCCCCCCACAAGCTCACATTCTCTGCAGACACACATACAAGTTCTCACTTTCTCACCCCTCCCCAGGCTTATATTCTTATGCACACACAGACGCACATCCAGGCACCCATTCTCACCCATGCTCCCAGTCTCACCCACACACATATTCAAGCTCCCATTCTCATCCATACATATACACATTTAAGGTCCTATTCTCACCCACACATACACACATTCAAGCACCCATTCTTATCCACATATTCAAGCTTCCATTCTCACCCACCCACACAAACCCAGGCTCTCATTCTCACCCATATATACACACATTCGAGCTCCCATTCACCCACATATTCAAGCTTCCATTCTCACCCACACATACACACATTCAAGCTCCCATTCTCACCCACACACAAACCCAGGCTCCCATTCTCAACCACACATACACACATTCAAGCTCCCATTCTCACCCACACACAAATCCAGGCTCCCATTCTCAACCACACATACACACATTCGAGCTTCCATTCTCACCCACATACACACCCAGGCTCCAGTTTTCACCCACATACACACACACACTCCCATTCTCATCCACACATACACATTCAAGCACGTGCACAGCTTCCGCTTCCTCCCCCCAAAGCAGGAAGATCAGCTGCCTCTCCTGCTGCCACCGGACTCCTGCTATCTTCGGGCGTCGGGCCGTATAGCCCGCCGAACTTCCTGTCGGGGGGGGGAGCGGAAGCGCAGCGCACAACGTCCGCTTCCTCCCCCCCCCCCCCCAAGCAGGAAGATCGGCGGGCAATACTGCCCGACGCCCGAAGATAGCAGGAGGCCGGTGGCAGCAGGAGAGGCAGCTGATCTTCCTGCTTTGGGGGAGAAAGCGGAAGCTGTGCGCGGCGCTTCCGCTCCCCCACCCCCAAACAGGAAGATAGCAGGAGAACGGGTGGCAGCAGGAGAGGCAGCTGATCTTCCTGCATTGGGGGGAGGAAGCGGAAGCTGCGCGCGGCGCTTCCGCTCCCCCCCCCCCCCCCGAACAGGAAGACCGGTTGGCCATACGGCCGCAGCAGCGCTTCCCCATGTGTGCCGTGATAGCGCGCGAGGCGTGTGTTCTCTTGTTCGCTGTCGCGGGGATGGGATCCCGCGACAGCCTTGCAGTTCCGGTGCCAGTTGGGTGGGCCTGGGTCTAAGTTGGGTGGGCACCTGCCCACCCAGGCCCACCCGTGGCTACGCCACTGTCACACACACACACCTCAAACACATATGCTTGCTTATTCACTCACTCTCTCTTCCCCCCCCCCCCCCCTGAACTAGCGGCAGCAGCAACCTCCTTCACTTTCAGCCCTCGCAGAGAAAGGAGTCCCATTGGCCGTAGGGGTTGACGTCGTTCCTCATTTTTACTCTGAGCCGCGTTGCTCATTCTTCAGGCTGATGCTACCCGCACTAGCATGGTCTCTTCTTCCCGTGCACGCACCCACTGCTCGCCACTTCCTCTTCCAGGCCGCAGGGGGGCAGGAAGAAGAGAGAATGCCGGTGCTGCTGACTCCAGCTGTCCTGCCACATTCCGCCCAGGCTATCAGCAGTTTAAGCCCAGGCGGAGGACCTATTTTGCTCGGGTAGGGGGAGCAGCTGGGTCAGCGGGGGACCGGGAAGTGTGGCGACACACTGGTGTGTTGCGATGCACCGGTTGAGAACCGCTGAGCTAGGGTATGATCACAGATTTACTCCTAATGCCCTTCTTAATGCTTGGTGTCTCTGCCATAATTTTGTACCTCTGTCCTGGCCCAGATTTAGATATAGGCAACTGCCTAAGTTGTCAAATTTTGAAAGTGCCAAATATCCAAGGCCAAAAAGGAGCCTGCTTCTTCTTGTTTTAGGCTGTGTGCTAGCCCAGCTTTAAATGGATGCTGCCTATGAGCTCCAAAATCTTGCATAGACTCTGCCTCTGGCACGTTTAAGTAAAGCTTCCACTCTTGTGTTTAAAAAAAAAAAAAAAAAAAAAGCCATTTTCAAAATCGCAGCCTCTTTATAGTGACTAGTATTTAAAAAAAATAAAGTTTACCTTTTGGCAGTCTTCCTTGATACTGTCTTCTAGAGCTCTAAGGGAAAGAACAAGATTGCTGTATTCATGATTATTCAGTCCTAGGAATAGCGCCTGGTCTTTAGTTACCATACTTCCCTTGAAACTGAAAGCCCAGGAATATTTGCAGAGACTCTAGTCTGTGTTAGCCAGTGTTGGAAAGATCACTTCTTATCAGTGTCTTCGCTGTGCTACCTTTTGGCCAGCGATTAATGGAATCTCTGCTAAAACAAAGGATAGTTCAGTTTTTGGAATCCAATGGATTGCAAAATCCAAGGCAGCATGGTTTTGCTAGAGGTAAACTTTGTCAGATGAATCTTATCAATTTCTTTTGATTGGATGACCCAGAGAGTTAGTTGAAGGGAGAGTGCTAGATGTAGTGTATTAGATTTCAGTAAGGCGTTCCACATAGGAGACTTTTTAAATAAATTGAACGCCCTTGGTATGGGATCTAGCTTGACTGATGGGGTTAGAAACTGGCTGAGCGGAAGGCAACAAAGGAAGTGGTAAATGGAGTTTTCTCTGAGGGGGTGGTATTTGCAGTGTGCCTCAAGGATCGGTCCTTGGACTGGTTCTTTTCAACATTTTCATGAGTGACATAGTGGAAGGAATGTTAGGAAAGGTTTGTCTCTGTTGACTATACCAAAATCTGCAACAGACTGGACAGCCAGGAAGGTGTGGAAAACATGAGGGATCTAGCAAAGTTTGAGGAATAGTCTAGAGTTTGGCAGCTAAGATTTAATACTAAAAATGCAGAATAATATATTTAGAATGCAGAAACCCAAGGGAAAGGTACAGAATTGGAGGTGAGATTCTTCTAAGCATGAAGGAAGGTGACTGAACAAGTGGATAAAGTGACGAGAAAAGTCAGAAAGTTGCTTGGGTGCATAGGGAAGAGGAGTGGTCAGCAGAAAAAGGGAGGTGATATTATCACCCTTGTATAGGTGAGTCCTCACGTGGAATACTGATTTAAACAGGATGAAGTCTGTCCAGAGGGCGGCTACTAAAATGGTCCGTGGTCTTTGTCCCAAAGCATATGGGGAGATAGACTTAAAGATTTAAACATGCATACCCTAGAGGAAAGGTGGGAAGGGAGATATGATAGCGACATTGAAATATCTCAAAGGTTTCCGCACACAGGCGGTGAGTCTTTTTGTTCAATGGAAAGGAGGCTTTAGAACGAGGGTGCATGGGATGAGGGTGAAAGGGAATAGACTCCGGAGTAATCTTAAAAAATATTTCTTTACATAGAGGGTGGTGGACGCATATAACAGCCTCCAGGTGGAAGTGATGGAGACAGAAAACAGTATCTGAATTCAAGATAGTATGGGATAAATACAGGGGATCTCTAAGGGAGTGATGAGAGTAAGCTAAATTAATTGGGCAGATAGGCAGTCTAGATAGGCTATATGGTCTTTTCCTGCAGCCATGTTTCTATGTTTAACTCAAATGAGAGAGAATTTTCAGCATTAGAGGCAACTTTGGCACCTTCTGTTCAAGATATCTTTTTTTTGCAGTCCTTTAGAGGTCACTGTCCTTTCTCTGAGAATAGGGAAGCAAAAGCATTCTGATGATCGCACCTAGACTATGGCTTTGGAAGCTGTGATTAGTGAGATCTGAAGTAGAAGGAGCAATGGCGGTGGGAAAGTACTTTCTCAGGACAAGCAGGATGGGTGACATCATCGGATGGAGCCCGGCACGGAACTTTGATGTCAAAGATTCTAGAACTTTCAAACATGCGTTACTGAGCATGTGCAGATGCCTTTTTCACCCTACCCCCTAGGCAGTCTTTTTTTTTTTTTTTTAATCCCCACAGAGCTGTGTGGTCACGGGAGCTGTGTGTGTCAGGGTATTCAGCATTGTTCTCTCCTCAGTTTTTGTAAATGACTTTTTCTAGAGCTGCAACTGTTTTTCTTTCCCTTACTTTACAGTAGTTTTGTTTTTCTTTTCCTCTTTTCCTCCTCTTTCTACTGTCTGTCAGCTGCAGGGGCGGGCCTTAGTCACTGTGCAGCCTGGCAGAGTCTAATACTATCCCTTATTAAATAAATATTGCACCTGCGGTTTAGTATCTGTATCCTCTCCTTGCTCGATCAGTTATTTTGTACCTTTGTCAGGTGCTGGCAGGACTGACGGAATGCAGTCTATGGGTGAACCGTGTAGGCCGCTGAGCCTGGGGACTCGCCTGAGTTCTGACCAGGCAGGAGTTCCATTTTGTTTCACCGGTCGATCAGCGTCAATGGAGGCTCAGACAGTGAAGAGATTGAGTACCTTTGTCCTGGGGGGTGGTGGTGATTGGTGCTCATACTCCCCACATCCCAAGGAACTAGTCTCCAGGCTAGGAGCCCTGGACGACGTAGCCTCCCCTCCTACTTGCCTGTGATGGCAGTGCTCGGGTGACCCAACTACCCGTTTTTGGACCAGACGGCCCGGTTTTCAAGTTAATTGTTCGGTGTCCGGTTACAGAAGTAACCGGACACTGTATAATGTCCAGTGCAAACTACTTGCAAGCCCTGGCATCTGAACTGTGCCAGCTGAATGCTGCCAATCTGAGCATGGCATGAATGATATCTGGCAGCAGCCCTCCAATCGGGTGCCTGTTCTTTGTCTGAGCTAGCTGACGCAGCAGCAGGAGAAGGAAGAGGGAGGGAGGGAGACGCGTGCAGAATCTGTGCCTACATGCTGGAGTGCAAGCTGTAGCTCCCTTTGCCGACTCGACTTCCTGCAGCTTGATCAGTCATGCTGCCTTTTCCCAGCCGGGACTTACATCGCCTACCACCATAGTCACGGCTCAGCCCACCAGAACGGCAGCCTCTTTCCATTTCACTGCAGCTGTCTGAGAAGTCGTTCTGCTGGTGCCTGCCTGCTGCTCACTGTAGGCTGTTCTTTCCTCCCTCCGATCTCACTTTAACCCAGCTGCTTTAGCCTCATTGCTCTGGGCTAGCAGCAAACGCCCTCCCCCCTTTCTCCCCTTCCCCCTAGCCTGTTTTCTGTTCTGCATCTGCTGCAGGTACCCCTCCTTCACCCAACCAAAGGCAGTTTTCTCTTCTCTTCTACTGACTGCTAATGCTGCAGTCCGAGAGCCAGACAATCCAGCCAGGTAAATAGTAAGTCTTTCTGAAGAAAAAAAGCCACCTAAACTTGTCAATTAGCAAGTTGGAATTGCCTGGCATTAAACCATTACATATAGAGGTCAATATTCAAAGCTGGCCA
The DNA here is from genome assembly GCF_901001135.1 of Rhinatrema bivittatum. Classification (NCBI taxonomy): domain Eukaryota; kingdom Metazoa; phylum Chordata; class Amphibia; order Gymnophiona; family Rhinatrematidae; genus Rhinatrema; species Rhinatrema bivittatum. Next base: position 39,098,422 of record NC_042631.1, on the reverse strand, counting down.
TTTAAGTAACTTAGTTGGATGTAACTTATCCAGTTAAGTTTCAAGGTATATTCAGCGACAGGGTTAAGCCACTGAATATACATATACTAGCAACTGTGCCCGTTCTACGCCCAGGCGGCGAGCCTTTTTATTGGTTCGTATGCTCTTGTATGGAAGCGTTAGCTGAAAAGGAAAAACTGAATTGTTTTCACCCAGGGCAAAGGACGTGGAGGCACATTTGCTAAAGCCAGGGCTGGCAAAGTTTATTTACCAAGCTGTCTCTCGCACTCCCCCACACCTCCTCTCCTCTCTCACACACACATTCTCTCTCACCGGCATCCCCCTCCCCTCATATAGGCTCCCTCTCTCTGAAACCCACTCAAGCATCCCGTTCGCGGCGAAGATGAAGGCCCGGCACGCCGTTTGCAACGAAAAGGGAAGGCTCCCATGTGCCGCGATCGGCGCACCCGGGCCTTCATCTTCGCTGCGGAGCGTGTGCCACGGGACGCGCTCCGTTAGTGGCATGCCGTGGTCTCCTCTGCTATTTTCTGCCTGTCCCGCGATGGCTGCTGTCCTTCCGGTTTTGAATAGTCTTCCGGCGAGGGAGGAAATCGGTGAGGTGAGGGAGGACATTTTGGGAAGAAGGAATTCTGTGCAAAATCTGCATTCCGCAGTAGCGCTGAATCCCCCCAGGAGTACCTCTTGTAGCTGGAGTTGTGACATGGCCGCTGTACGGTGTGTTTGAGCCTCCAAGGCGGCCAGGGAGCTGCCTGCGCCATCTTATCGGCGGGCTGGGGAACATGCACGAGCACTGACGGACACACTAACAAGCCCGATATATTATGGATATCCTGCTTAGCCGAATAAGTTATGCAGCTAAGTTAGATGTCCCATAGAGCAGGAATCGGTAAAAATGGACTTTATTGAAACTTGCCCAAGTTTCAATAAAGTCCATTTTTACCGATTCCATCTGTTGTCCTTTTGCTGCTAGCCATATTGGATCGGTTACCGGTTTGTTTTCTTGGACCATAGAGCAGGTCTAAACTTACTTGTAGAGCTATCTCCCTCTTCCCCTATCTGCCCACTACACTCCCACAAGTTATGCAGCTAACTTTTAAGCCGGATAAATGACTTATGCAGCTAAGTGGCAGCCGCCGAACATAGGTGCATATTCAGCAGCCGCTACTTAACTGCATAAGTTACACTTATCCGGCTAAATAGCGCTGAACACGCTTAGAACACTGACCTTGTAGTATACAGCAGTGACCCTCCCCTCCCCCCCCCCCCCCCCGCCTGTACCTCTTTCCTGGCCTTCTCCCTGCCATGACCCCCCATCTTTCTCTTCCCTCATACCTTTTGTTGAGCTGCCCAGTGCCCCATAGAGCATAGCTGGCCATTTAGGGTACTTTCTGGGATGACAGGACTAGCCAGCAGCTGCACAGGGACTAAGGAGCACTCATGCCACTACAATAGTGTCCAAATCTCTCTGTATCAGTTTTGAGTACATGGATAAGTGTCATGCAGCACAAGCACCCAGCCCCAGTTGTCCACCCCTCCTGGCAGCCCTGGTTCTCCTCTTCCCCCCTCACTACCCAGCATCTCTCTGAGAGCAATATGTTAGGGAGGGAGGGTGTGAGTAAGGAAGCATGTATGTGTGAGGAATGTAACATGTCCGTGTGTGAGAGAGAGTGAGTTTGTGAATGACTGCAAGAGGGATTATGTGTCCATATGAGAGAGGGAATGTGCGGAACAATGAATGTGTGTATGTATGTATGTATATGAGAGAGAGAGGAAAACATTTGATGACTACCCATCCCCCACAATAATCCATAGCAATCTCAGGGTGACCGGAAATCAAAAGTTCCCTGGCATGGAGGACAGGGGAACTTTTTTTTAATCCTTATTAGTTTTCATCTTTGGATGTTGTTTTATTATTATTTATTTTTAATTTTTATATACCGGAATTCCTGTATGCAATACAAATCAATCCGGTTTACAAGTAACAAAAAGGTTGCCCTGGTCTGGGAGGTTAGACCGGGGTTTTTTACATAGAACATTGAAAAATAACAATCAACCAATGAACATTATTACAAGGAACAGTGAAATATCAATAATATTTAACAAATAATAAATAACCTTGTTCGTGTTTTGAATAGTATGTGTGTGTTCCCCTTTTTACAATGGACTTTAGTAGCGTATATCGACTGCAACGGTTATATAATATGTCCTCTGTTAAATGACTGTTAAGTAGGCAATTTTAAATAGTTAAATGTTAAATAGGCATTGCGAATAAGCAAGTACGTGTAAGAAGTTAAGTGTCAAGCTATTCGTGACACCCTACAATGGTTGGATCTGAAAGACAGGAGGAGGTGCTTAGTTACACTCTGGGAATTGGAATGCTTGCCTGAAGAGCCAGGTTTTTAACCTTTTTTTGAATTCTGGTAGATTGGGTTCGAGTCGTAGGTCTGGTGGGAGCGCATTCCATTGGTGTGGTCCTGCAGTGGAGAGTGCTCTTTTTCTTAGTGTTGATTTGGCAGGAGCTGCGACTAATGTGCCTTTGTAGGCGCTTCTGATGGGTCTGGAAGATAAGTGTGGCTGAAGTTGAATTTGTAGAGATATAGGTGCGGCGTTATGGATTGCTTTGTGAATGATGGTTAAGGTTTTATATAGGATTCTCTGTTTGATGGGTAGCCAGTGGAGGTTGCTCAAGATGGGGGTAATATGGTCTCTTCTATTAGTGTTAGTTAGGATTCTGGCTGCGGCATTTTGTACCATCTGTAGGGGTTTGATGCTGTTAGAGGGGAGGCCAAGTAAGATTGAGTTGCAGTAATCAAGTTTCGAAAAAATAATGGATTGAAGAACGAGGCGAAAGTCATTGAAGTGAAGGAGTGGCTTTAGCTTCTTTAGGACCTGTAGTTTAAAGAAGCAATCCCTGGTGGTTGTGTTAATGAATTTTTTTAGGTTAAGTTGGTTGTCAAGCCATGCTCCTAGATTCCTGACGTCTGCAGAGAGCTCCATGTTTTGTGCCAGGCTGGGTGCGTGGGTGTTCGGTTTGTGAGAAATCAGTAGCAACTCTGTTTTGCTGGAGTTTAGAATCAGGTTCAGGCTGGAGAGTAGATGTTTAATTGGTTGAAGACAATTCTCCCAGTAGGCGAAGGTTTTTTGAATTGATTCTGTGATGGGGATGAGGATCTGGATGTCATCTGCATAGAGGTAATGAGTAAGCTTGAGTTGTGATAGGAGATGGCAGAGGGGGAGGAGGTAAATGTTGAACAGGGTGGGAGAGAGGGATGAGCCTTGTGGTACACCTTGGTCTGATAGGATGGGGTCAGATTCCTTGTTGTTAATTCTGACCTTGTAAAACCTGTTTGATAGGAACGATTTGAACCAACTGAGAGCTGTGCCTTTGATTCCTATGTTTGATAATTGTTCTAGTAGTTGTGAGTGATTTACCGTGTCGAACGCTGAAGATAGGTCTAACAGGACCAGTAAGAATGACTGTTTTTTCTCCAGGTTCAAAAGTAAATTATCTGTGAGAGAAAGCAAAAGAGCCTCTGTGCTTAGTGATTTACGAAAACCATATTGTGCAGGGGAAAGAATGTTGTGCTCCTCGAGATATTCGGAAAGTTGTTTATTTACGGCTTTTTCCATCAGTTTGGAGATCAGGGGCAGGTTTGCAATGGGTCTGAAGTTGGCTGGGTCCGTGGGTGATGCAGTTGGTTTTTTCAGTAGGGGTTTGAGGATTGCAAGTTTTAGTTGATTAGGAACTGTGCCCATGGCTAGAGAGGTATTGATGATTTCTGCAATAGGTTTTGCGACGGTGCTAGGGATGGCGGTGAGTAGATTAGTAGGGAGTGGGTCCGAGGGATGTGCAGATGGTTTAATTTTTTTAAGTAAATTTTCAATCTCCATGGCTGATGTGGGCTCGAATGACTCTAGTCTAGAATTCAGCGTGGGTAGGTATGTGCTATGAGGTGTTGGAAGAGTTTGATGGGTTGTAAGGGAGCTAGTAAGGTTTGAGATTTTTGTCTTGAAGTAAGTGGCTAATTCGTTGGCTTTGCTGAGCGCTAGTTGGTCTGGAATGGAAGGTGGCATTGGTTTGGTGAGAGATGACACGTAAGAGAATAGAGCTTTAGAGTCGAAGATGAAGTTATGAATTCTTTTTGCATAGAAGTCCTTTTTTGTTTTGTGTATGGCGTTTCTGTAGGTGTTGAGGGTGGCTTTGTAGTCCAGTCTGGATGTGGGTGAAGGGTTGTTTCTCCAGCTTTGTTCTTTGTTTCGTAGTTTTTGTTTTAGGGCTTTGAGTTCCGGGGTGAACCACGGTTTTCTGTTGTCTCGTGCTGGTTGAATTACTTTTGAGGAGGTTGGGCAGAGTTGGTCCGCTATTTTGTTCGTGAGTTTGATCCATGAAGTTTGTGTCTGCTGCTTTGAATTTCTTGTTTTTGTTTGTTTTTATGGTGAATGTTGATGTTTATAGGTGATGCAACAATGGAAAAAACAAAGTCTGGCTTATTGCAGTTTGCAAATCAGTTTTTGTCTGCACACTTGTATTTATACTTTATGGTCACGTCTGTATTTGGTGGCGATCTGTCTGCTTTGTGCATGTATCATGGAGGTGAGAGATTCTTCAAGCATGTAGTTTGAGGGATTTGTAGCAGCTTGTTCCATGAAGCTGAGCTAGTGAGTGGTAGGGGCCCTCCCTCATTGCCATGGGAGGCAGAATTTAACATTTTATGCAGATGAGTGTGTGTGCCCCCACCCCAGTCTTCAAGTGTCCAGTCCTGGTCTATGGAAACGTTGGCAACCCTAGGCAGTGCAGTCTCCTTGTGAGAGAGAGGGGTGAGCAGGAGCTTGGGCAAGCAGCTTGCTGTTGCACCTACATTGCTATGCCTAGTAAAGGATGACCAGTGCATCGATGATCTAACATGTTGATGTCAGGATCATGTCGGGGACCAGGACTGCCATGGTCGCCCGGGTTGCCATCAAGATACTTAACCGCCCTTGATGCCATAAGGACTTTGTTGGCTTTTACATGCGTATGTCTGAGGATTTTAAAACACGCTCATATGAGCCAGCTTTCCAGTTAGTCGAGATCTTTTAGTCCCTTCTGGTTCTTCATCCTGTATGCCGCCCAGTTGACTTGGACCCCCACATCCTATCCTGCAACTCGAGATGTACAGTCTTTATCCTCATGAGGAGCAGCAGTAAAATTACGTGGATATCTTGTGTACATGCACTGTATGTTTTTGTTTTCAAATAGTTGCGCGTGTAAGTGTTGGCCCTGCCCTGCCCGAGCCCCCTTATTACTCACGCATATGAGCGTAATATGCGGCTCTTTAAAATCTGCATTGCTCTCACGCTGCCCATGTATGTGTGTTTATGGGAGTTTTTGCACGAGCAACATTTTAAAATCGACCTGTAAGGTAGTTTTACTTTAGAGAGAAATGTAAAACCTACATAAATAAATATAAGCAATGTAGGATGCCTCTTACTACATGAGAACGTTCACGTGCATGCATTTGGCTATGTTACTGAAAGTAAGACAATGGTAGCAAGATTAAGCATACCAAAAGTAACATGCTTATCCTGTTAAACCCGCCTGACATAGCATATATCAATATAAAACATGAGTTTCACATTTGTGTTTTCTCTTTTCCTTAAGAAAGAGTTCCCCTCTGTCCACGGTGGCAGGGACCAACAATCTTTTATTTGCAAGCAGTACTGTGCTAGAATATGACACCAGCAATCATCAGTTACATTGGCTGAACAGCCATTGACATTTTAATATGGTCCATATAAGCTGTTGCAGCTTGCTTGTGTGTGATACCAGCCTGCTTGTTGTATTTTATTATCTCGTACCAAAAAACAATGCTGAGCTGGTCTCTTATAGCTGGGTAGATAATACAGGCTACAACAATGGTAGCTAAGCCAGACTCCTTGCTAGTAGGAGCGATAAGATCAAGCTTTAAATGGGGCAGAGGCTCTTAACTTGCAGCAGACACTATATGTCTAATAAGTCACAAAGAGTGATTGACGTGAGATTAAAAGAGTAGATTGCCCAGGACCTGGAGAAGGGGGAGGCAAACCAAGACAGGGAAATCCATGGGACAGGAATCAACATTTTAAGTCAATCATTGCAAACCCCCCCCCCCCCCCAGCCCTTGGAGGGAAGACGGGGGAGGGTTTAATTTGGCTAGTTAATCCTGGTAATTGTATACATTTTATACTTTTTTCACTGTACCTTTAGTTTCTAGATCTAGGCCTTAGGTGCCTAAAGTTATACAGTGCAGAGGTGCTTTATAATAGTCACTGGATATGGTAATGGTTCTACTCTGTGATCTTTAAGTGTTGTGGTAACAAGGCACCAATGACATGGAAAAGTTCTTTCACTCAACCACATGGCCCTTTAACTGGTGTGTGTGTGTGTGTCGATATCTCAATAAAGTTGGTGTGACTTGCATGGTGCATTAGCTTTCATTGTTGGCTCATTTACGCTGCGCTTGGCCTTGAAGGATGGAGGAGGAAAATGCATACGCTTCTGTTCTTTGTGGATTGCGCACTCATTAATTAGCAAGAAAATACTGTCCTAGCTGGCAGGCGAGTGCTACAGTCCAGTATCTCGTGGGGGAAGCTCAGTGCATGTCTGACTGGCTGGCATGGTTGGCTGCTGATTTTTTATGAGCACTTTTATCCTCTCCCACCAGGTTCAGAGGAAGATGCTGACAATGGTTTACTTTGAAAATTAAGTTTATTGAACTCTTTAACGTTTATTGATATTAGAGGCATTTCACTGCCATGTTCCATCTGACCTTGCTGACCTAACAAGATACATGTTCAAAGATGTGTGTGGGCGTTAGATGTCTAAAATAGGAATGTAGATGTCTAATGCCACCAGTTAGATCCCTGATGGATTTAAATAGATGTAAGCTAAACTTCTAGCTGCGGTTAGATTTTAAAGTTTTTGATGCCCATAAAAATGAGCAGTCTAGAGGTGTGGCCTTACATTGAACATAGTAAATTACATGACCTTCTTGATGTCTAACAAAGAAGCTGTTAGACACCATAATCCTGCATCATCTATTCACACATCTGATTAGGCATCCAACTTGTGCATTCAGTCTTTTTAGCCGGGGATTTTAGACCTCAATTTTCTGTGCACAGTCTTGCGTCCATAAAATCTAATATACACACATAACTGCTTATCAGGTATTTTTTTTGGCCCAGCAGTTTTCTCTTCTGGATTCTAGCTCAGTTGAAACTGGTCTCTATTATGATAGGGGGAGGTTCCCCATACTTTTTTATTTTTTTAAACATCTCCCTCCCATCCAACTCAACCATTACAGTGACAGGCCTTAATTGGGGCCACAGACTATGGCTTCCCCTGTAATCCAGTACACGTCTGCCCTGAAACTGGCCGTTAGATAGATACAGTTCTGTCATGCCCGAGACTGTCTTCAGTTGGGGTGGCCTTGAAATCTTGCTCTGTGGCATCCCTAGGCTTAGCAGCCCCCAAGCAGGAGCTGGGCCCAAGAATGAAATTAAAATCTCCGGCTTGGCAGAACACAGTGCTTCCACTGGGCATTGGGTTTCACCCCCAACTGAGAATCTTTGAAAATGTAAGCCTATATGCTCATATGGCTCCTGGTGCAGCTTTAGATCTAACAGTACAGGCCTCTGCTAATCCAGAGTGAGACGGAAGGGAACAGAACATTTAGTGATGAAGTTGACTGAATGACTGAATATTTTCCATTGTCTTCATACAAAATGTTTAAGGGTGTTACTTTGCACCTATATGTAAATTCATTTCATGTTCAGACTCAATGGTGTATGAAATCTGATTACCCTTTTACAGTTTGTCATTTGATTGTAAGAAAAAGCTTTCATCTCTTGTTAGTTCACACTCGCTACACTAGACTGCTTCAGATTTCCTTATGAGAGGTATATGAACTATTTGAAGTGAATTTCATCCTGGTATTAATTTGATGAAACTTCTGGAATTTTGCTATTTTTCTGCAGAAATTCATTAACCGGTGCAAGAAATCTGATGGAGGTGCGGTGCCTTGCTTTAGAAGTTCAACATTTAGACAAACGGTTTTTTTTTTTTGTTTTCTCCAATTTCCATTGACCAGTGCAGTGGCCAGTGGCATTCCCAAAGTTTACCTGGTTAAAGATGATTTATGGACTCTACCTCCAGAAACCTGTCCACTTTTTAAACCCAGCTATACTCTGGCAATGAATTCCAGAACTTAATTGTGCACTGTGACATAATTTCTTCTATTTTCGTTTTTAAAGTGCTATTTAGTAAATTCCTGGATTGTTTTCTTTCTTTTTGCATTTTTTTTGGAAGCGCAAACAATAGATTTGCATTTGCCCATTCCATTTGTAAGACATACTAACTTGGGAAATCCTATTCCAACTGTATAGTACAGTAAAAAGGAAAGCACAGTTTTAGGAGTTGGCGGTAGAAGAGAAGGGCACAGATAAGAGTGACTTTCCTGATGAGTGGCTTTCATGAGCAGGGGGTATAAGGAGAGAGGTAGTGAGGAGCTGCAGCGTGAAGGCTCTTGTATATGAATAAGAGGAGCTTGAACTGAATGCAGAAGCAGGGAGCCACGGTAGTGACTTGAGAAGAGGAACTGCATTGATGCAGTGACATTGTCGTGCAACTGAATTTTTAATAAACTGGAGTGAGATTCTTTTACTGGAAGACACGTGAGAGGAGTAAGTTGCAGTAGGATAAGAGGCAGATTTTATAAATCTAGATACGCGCGTATCCATTAAAATCCGGGGTCGCGCGCGCAAGGCTGCCCAAAATCGGCAGCCTGCGTGCGCCGAGCTGCGCAGCCTGCCTCCATTCCCTCCGAGGCCGCTCCTTGGAGGGAACTTTCCTTCGCCCTCCCCCCACCTTCCCCTCCCTTCCCCTACCTAACCCACTCCCCCGGCCCTATCTAAATCTCCCCCCTACCTTTGTCAGCAAAGTTACGCCTGCTTCCAGCAGGCGTAACTTTGCGTGCGCCGGGCCGGCTGCCGCGCTCCAAGTTCCGGTCCGGAGGATGCGGCCACGCCCCCGGGCCGAAACCACGCCCGCTGCGCCGTCCCCGAAACGCCGCGTCACTCGCAGTACGCCCCCCCGACACGGCCCCGACACGCCCCTCCATGCAAGCCCCGGGACTTACGCGCGCCACCGAGCCTATGCAAAATAGGCTCGGCGCACGCAGGGGGGGTTTGGGGTAGGTTTTCGGGGGTACGCGCGTACCCCTTTGAAAATCTACCCCTAAGTGGATAGGCAGTGAGAGTTAAGGATTCTGGTAAAGTAAGGGATGGAGTTTGGTGGTGGAGAAAGAAATGAGACATTTTTAGCCATGTTTTGGACTTGTATCGAAAAGGAACGGAGAGTAGAAAATGACACCTGGTTTATGGGATGAGGGGAGTTAGGAGTATGACAGCATTATCCAGAGAAATAGAGGGGAGAAGTGATTTTTGGGGAAAAGATGAAGAGTTCTCTCTTGGCCATGTTGTTTAAGGTGGCAGTGGGACACCCAGGCAGCAATGTCAGACAAGCAGGCTGAGATTTGGGACTGATGAAATTTCAGGTATAAAGAGGTAGATTTGGGGAGGATTAGCATAAAGATGGTAATGAAAGCCATGGGAGGAGATCAAAGCACCAAAGGAATAAGAGTAGAGAGAGAAAAGAGGGCCTGGGACAGAGCCCACTACAGATGCTAAAAGGTGTGATAGAGGCGAGCCAAGAAGCAAAATAGGAAATCCAAGGGAGGACAGAGTATCAAGGAATCAGCAGTGTCAAAAGGTCAAGCAGGATTAGGTTTGAGAGTGGCACTTCTTTAGCCATAAATTTTGGCATGGGTGTGTGTGGTTTTTTTTTTTTTTGTGGATTGCAGAGGGCAAAAACCAGACTGGAGTGGATTGACAATGGCGTGAGGTGAGTCAGAACCAACACAAGGGCAGCAACAGCCTATTCTCCATCATTTTCATAACTTTTTATCTTTAATTGAAGCATTTATACTAAATGTTTCTTGCACATGGAAATATTTGTTTTATAAAATCAGTACTTGTGTATCACATATTAGCTTACTTAAAACAATAAATCTGTCACAAACCCCCACAACCATGCGCATCTCCAGTTCTAAAGCACATGCTAAAGATACATATATATATATATATATATATATATATCCCTAGGTACTAAATATTATCACCCTTTATATACAAAAATCCTGAAATAATCCACCCATACATTTAACAATCTTACAGTTCAACACCTTTATAATGAACACATTAATATAAGATATTGAATCAAATGTATCATTCAGTTTTCTAGTAATCCAGAGAATTATTTTAGGTGCTCCGTTACTTTGGATTGTTCTCCTTCAATTTTTTGTAAAGGCAATATCTGTTCTGTCAACATCCTTTCAATCCTCACTTGTTTAGTCCTGCTGTTTTTTTCTTTGTATTTAATCCCACTGCTTTTTGTCCCGACACTGCAGCGTTTTGATAGTTCATAGTGTTTGTACCCCACAGGGAGGGCAATGGATCAAACTCTTTGCAATGTTTAAATCTTCTTGAGTGTATTCCTTAATTTTTAACCAGCTTTTCAAACTTCCTTCTTCAGCGTCAGCTTGGAAAAGAGACTGAGAAGGGTGCATGATTGAAGTTTACAAAATCATGAGTGGGGTGGAATGGGTAAATAGGGAACTGTTATTTACCCTCTCAAACACTAGGCCTAGGGGACGCTCCATGAAACTAGCAACCAGCAGATTTAAAACAAATCGAAAGAAGTATTTTTTTTTTTTCAGTCGGTGCACAGTCAGGTAACTGACATAGTGGGGCAAGTTCATAAACAGTTGTTAACTAGGTAGACTTGGGAAAGCCAGCGCTTATCCCTGGGAGTGAAAGGTAAGAAATGGATCAGTTATTCGGGACCTGATGGGTGCTTGTGACCTGGGCAGGCCACTGTCTGAGAGAATACTGGGATCAATGGACCTTGGGCTGACCCAGCAGGCCACCACTTATGGTCTTAAGATACATGTTGACTTTTACTATAGCAGCATAAAATGTACAAAGATTTTATACACGACCAGCAAAAACTGCCTGGCATTGCTCGCGTAGTCTGATCTATATAACAGCCTGCGGGAGTTCATGTCTGTGCCTGTGGGTCTGAATGGATGGGTGTGTCTCTCTGCAGGTGCCTCTGTGTGTGTGGGGGGGCCTGCGGTCGCCTGTGCCTGCATGTGTTTGTGTGTTGGGTGTGCGTCTGCCTGTGTGCCTGCCTGTGTGTGCAGATGCTTGTCTGCCAATTTCTGACTGACCCTGTGTGTGGGAGCACAAGAGTCAGGGCTTCACGGCAGACAGGCTGCATAGGAGTAAAGTATACCTCTAAGCACTGATCCTCTTGACCTTGGACAAGTCGCTTTATCTCTTATGGCCTCAGGTTCCTGCTCAGGTTATAAGCTACTTGGGACTGGGTCTTATTGTACCTGAAAAAAATTGTAAACTCCCTTGGGTCTAAATTGGAAAGCTGGTCTACAAATTTCGCAGTCCAAAGCCGAAAAGGTACAAGTGAAGTAATTGATGAATCAACAGAAAAACTGTTTTTCTGTTGATTCTACAAATTTCGTAGCCATCTACATTTACGGGCGGATTTTAAATGCCCTGCTCGCGTAAATCCGCCTCGACCACGCCCCCGGGCGCCGGCCCGGGGGCGTGGTCGAGGCCTCCGGACCAGCCCCCGGGTCGGATGACAGCGCGCCAGCAGTTCGTTCGCTGGTGCGCGTAGATTTACGTCTGCTTCTAGCAGGCGTAAATCGAGGGACAAAGGTAAGGGGGGGGGGGGTTTAGATGGGGGGGGGGTGGGTTAGGTAGGGGAAGGTGAGGGGAGGGCGAAAGAAAGTTCCCTCCGAGGCCGCTCCGAAATCGGAGCGGCCTCGGAGGGAATAGAGGCAGGCTGCGCAGCTCGGCGCGCGCAGGCTGCCCAAAATCGGCAGCTTTGCGCGCGCCGATCCAGGATTTTATAAGATACGCGCGGCTATGCGCGTATCTTATAAAATCCAGCGTACTTTTGTTTGCGCCTGCTGCGCGAACAAAAGTACGCGATCACGCTCTTTTTTAAAATCTACCCCTTAGTGAATTCTCAAAAGGAAGCTACCAAGGATTTTTTTTTTCCCCTTTGGAATTTTGCTAAAGGTACATAGATACTGAAGTCCCATGTACTTTTCTCCAGCTCTTTTAACAGATGGGGGTTTGTTTGGTGAGGGGAAACTGCCTGTGTAGTTCCCCAGGGACATTTTAGAATAAACAATTTCACTAGGCCGCTCTGCTTGGAGCAATTTTCTAGGAAGGGATCCTAGCTGTCTAACTCCATGCTTAGGCAGCTATATCCCTTTTGAAAACTGGCATGTGCAGAGGGACAAATGAGGGTATGGTATTACCGCTTACTGCAGCATTTCTCAGTGGCTGCACAAGAGCTGGGGGTAGGTGGCTCTTTGCTGGTGGGGATGGGGAAAAGACTGTCTTGCTCTGTGGAGCTGTGTGAATGCTCCCTGTGGATGAGCAGTAAAGCCTGTCCTCTTGGAGTTGCCTTCTGCTGGAGGCGAAAAACAGTGCCGGGATTCAAGAAGGCCTGGGAAAAGAAGCACGGAGGATCCCCCTTTGTGGGACCCCCCCCCCCCCCCCCCCGAAGGAAAGCCCAGAAGTCGGCAAGGGTTTACGGCATTACACTGGGAATGAAACGGAGCAGACTGGATGGGCTTTATGGTCCTTATCTGTCGTTTCTCTGTTTTTGTGTACAATGTTATGATGCTTGTGGACTCAATGCACATGAAACCTACTACTATTGCATGCTGGAGAATTGTCAGTGTGGTTACCGATGCAAGAATATATGCTAGAAAAAACAGCCTTTTCTGTTGGGGTTGGGGAGAGAGAAGCAAAGAAGTAGTGGGAGGTGCAGTTGAGGAATAAAGCAGAGACAAAATTGCTAGTGAAAACTCAGTTTTCAAAGCGTCCCTTACTTTCTTTCCATGAAACAATTTTTTTCTCTGCAAATGGAAAGGTAAAGAGAGAGAGAGAGAGAGAGAGAGAGAAAAAAAAGTCCAGTTGACAGACGAAGCGGAGACGGGAATGATGGTGACATTTGAAAGGGGGAAAGAGTTGGTCAGATTCTTGACTTGTCGTAGATAGAAAATTATATTTTCTGATTTGTGGAGGAGCCTGGCCCAGGCTGCTGTGCAGGGCAGATAAGGGCAGAGGACTGTTAGAGGCAGGTTTATCTGCAAAGAGACGGAGGGCCGTTCACAGACCTGTGCTGCATTGACTTTTAAATCAAAAAATTCTTGGGGGGATTTGCAGCTAATCATAAAGTGGCATAGATAAAGTGCAGTGTGGTGCTTTTATATATAGATGTAAAGTCTGCACAAATATATAATATATATATATAATAGATATTTATATAGATTTACCTTTTCTGAATATGAAGGGAAAGTTCTTGCTTTATTAGAAAATGCTGTTTTTGGAAACATGCAATCGTAGCTGCAGGCTTGGCTGAAATATTGCCAATCCTTTGCTTTTCAAGATGTATATATGTTTTGATGGTGGTGGGCAAGGGTGCTTGGTATTAAAATAGCAGCAGGTGCTGTATGTAAGGATCTCAGTGCTAGAATAGCTGAGACTGCTAGAAATGCAGATATTAAAAAAAAAAAAAGAATGTGTAACTATGAAGACAGGCACACTCTGTGCCACTAATCCCTGGTATGGAGCCTTCAAAGTGGGGATGATAGACCCTCTTCTACCCCCCTCCCTCCATCCCCAAGGTGCAGCAAAAGTTGTTTTTCTTTGGGTGTCAGCTCAAATTCTCTAACTTCAGTTTGCCAATAAACAAGTGGAACACATAGGTGGTGATGCAAAAAATGTTAACTATTCAACTTGTTCAGTGAAAATTAGACACCCATTACTCTTCTTCTTGTCACATCCATAATCCTAACAGTAAATCAAATTCCAAATGACCCATAGCTTGGGTGGAATATAGACCGCTGGGGGTTGCACTGGAAAGTATCTTTTAACCTTTAAAGCTCTCCTTTGCACAGTACTTGTCAGGATCAAGCAGTGAACCCCCATCAAAACTCTTTCCTTTTCTGGCTGCGGTTCTGGTATGGGATCTTGGTTTCCTCCTCTCTCTGACCAGCATCGGATTCCAGTTGGTATCCACTTCTTTCACAGCTCTTTTAAACAGTAACATAGTAATGACCACAAATTTAAAAAAAAAAAAAAAAGATCAATCCAGTCTGCCTAGCAAGTTGCTCTTGGTAGTAAATGCAGCTCTGTGCAGCTTATCCCTCATGCCTTCTGTTAAGGGTAGTTCTGACTGCCCCGCCCACATGTGACATCAGTGGGCGTCGTCATAAGTGTGCCACTGCGATGCCAGAGGCCTCCACTTCGCGTTCACCTGACTGCTGCTGCTGTTTCCCCGGTTCGTTTCCGGGTGTATCTGCTTGCCTTCCTACCTGTTGCTGGACCTGGGCTGCTGCTGCCACCGCAACGTTTGGGCCGTGTGGGTTCTGACCGCCCCGCCCACATGTGACATCATTAGTGGGCGTCGGCATAAGTGTGCTTCATTTACAACAGCTTTTTTAAATCTCTCAATTTATCACGCCTCCTTCCTCCTTCCTTTTTTTCCTTTTCTTTCAATGGAAATCACAACTATCATAGGCCAAGACTTATGTGGTCATCTTGGACCTCGTTGATGTAGTGTTAAACCTGTTAGCAAAGGCAACCTGAAACCGGCGCTGCATGCTGCTAAACCACTCAGTTTTCTTAAAGACTATTTCTTTATTAAGTTTTAACGCACAATCAATTAGGAAAAAAGTTTCAATCTTATATGACAATTTCTACTCAAAATCCTGACAATGTGCTAATCTCTGAATCATGGTTACTCGACCATGATGTCATTACTATTAACAATATATGTCCACGAGAATATACCACTATCTCTGAACCTAAACCCAACTGCCAAGGAGGGGGACTACTTGCCATCATTAGATCCTCCCTCCTTCCTTGTTTAAAAAAAACAAAAACCCACTCACTTACTGGACCTAATGAAATTTTACTTATTTCTTCTTCAGTGGCCAACTTTTGTGGGATTTATTGTCTACCTAAATTAAGTTCAGACAGATCTAGTCTTTTAGAAACTTTATTTTCTTTACCAGTTGACCTTTCATGAACTTTGATAGTTGGTGATTTTAACCTCCATATTGACGCTGATCTCCTCTCCCCTTCTACCTCTCACCTTCTTGATGCAATGTCTGGCCTGGGTGTTGGGAACAACTAATTGACCAACCCACACACAAATGTGGCCACACCCTTGATTTACTATTCTATAACCCATCTCTTATCTTCCATTCCTCTATTAAAATATTTTGTCAACCTGTTCCTTGGTCAGATCATTTCATTCTGTCTTCTTCTGGAACTCTTTAAAGCTCATTAATCCAAGAACGTCCTGATTCTCAAGTCATTTATAAAAGAAAACATGTATGCCCAGAACTGTTCTCAAACGCTGCTCTCTCTAATCTTCCTTCTACTGGTCCCAAAGACATTCAGCACGCAGTCTCTGAATGGAACACTGCTATCTCTCTGGCTCTGGATTCCATGCTCCAGTCAAACACTACCATGCTTGCCATAAACTATCTGTGCCTTGGTTTACTCCTGGTTTAAAAATCTTTAAATCTAAACTACGTTAACTAGAGCGCTGCTGATGTAGAAACCCCTGTGCTTTCTACACTTGCTTCTGATCCTATAAGAAGTAAATTTCTTTGGCCAAAAAATTCTTTTACACCAGGAAAATTCAACTGGCTAATGGTAACTCTGCAGCCCTATTAAATATTGTGAAAAATACCACCAAATTCAAAACAAAAACCTGTGACTCTATTGATGATAATCTATGTAACAAAATTGCTCACCTCTTTAGATCTAAAGTAATCAGTATTTCCAATGAATTATCTCACCCACATATACCAAATTCCAATTTACCTACAGTCTTTAGTACTTGGTCCAGCTATGACAATATTGATTCCTCTACCATTGTATAAATTCTATCTAAATGTAAGATTTCCCATTGTCCATTTAACCTCTGTTCTGGATATCTCCTGCAAGCCTCTCATGATTATCTATCTGCTCACTTAGCTGCTCTAGTTAATCTTTCTCTTTCTTCTGGGTCTTTTCCTGACTCTCTAAAATGTATCTCTATTCTGCCAATTCCAAATAATCCAGCATAGATGCATCTGACCTAAACAACCTATGTCCTATTACATTTCTTACCTCTCTGGCAAAAATCATCGAATCTGTGGTTTAAACCAACTTTCCGATTATATTGCTGACAATACTATTCTTAATCTGAATCAACATGGTTTTAGGAAGGGACACAGTACCGAAACTCTTCTACTCTCTACTTTTGATACCATTATCCGTGGCTTTGACACAAATTCCAGTTTATATCCTGATTCTACTTGACATTTCTGCAGCTTTTGACACCTTAGATCACCAGATTCTTATTAATGTATTAAAATCAATTGGCATATCTGATACAGTTCTTGATTGGTTTTCCTCATTCATTTCTAAGTGTTCACAAAGAATTGATATCTTTTCACTTTGACTGGTTCACTGTCAATTCAGACATCCCTCAAGGTTCTGCTTTATCTGCCATTCTTCTCAATATTTATCTGTTACCTCTTTGCTGTCTTTTGGACGGACTAAGTATATGTTTAAAAATTTATGCAGACAATATTAAGTTTTTTGTTCCTTACAAGAACTCTTGGTCTATAACTCTTTCCTTTGTATCTCTATGTATCCTGTCCATCAAAACTTGATTTCCCACAATTAAACACCTCAAAAACAGAAATAATTCACCTTTCTACAATATCCTTATCCTCCTGCCGCCTTCCTTCTTACCTTAACATTGATAACTGTTCTATTCCAATCTTATCTAAAGCACGATATCACGGTGTCATACTGTCCAACCATATTTCTACTGTAGTCAAAAATACTTTTTTTTACAAACCGACTCTTAAAAAAAACTTAAAACCACTACTATTTCGCAATGAGTTCCATTTGGTTCTTCAAACCATAATATTTTCAGTTTTGATTACTGCAATGACCTATTTTTAGGCCTACCTGATTCCTCTTTACGTCTATTACAGCTTGTTCAAAATGCTGCTGCTCGACTTCTATCCAGCTCAAAAATTAGAGACCATATCTCTCCAATACTATTTGCTCTACATTGGTTCCTTGTCTCTTTTCATATTCACTATAACATTCTCTGTCTGGATAAGTTCTTGGAGGAGAAGTCCATTACCTGCTATTAACTGACTTAGAAATTAGCCACTGCTATTACTAGCAACGGTAACATGGAATAGACTTAGTTTTTGGGTACTTGCCAGGTTCTTATGGCCTGGATTGGCCACTGTTGGAAACAGGATGTTATGCTCAGCTTGTTAACCCTTGGACCGACGGGAGGATGGTATACCTTAGGAGAAGATCCGTAGGTTCTCCCGTCGGGTGGCGAGGCAGAGCAGGAGACGTGACCAGCTGACCCTCGGCACTGGAGACTGAGGTGACTGTGGAGGCGGATGCAGAGACGAGAAGAGAGGAGCTGTGTCTTCGCCACTGGAAGTCTGTGGTCCCCCCCGTAGGGACCCAGACCACTGGGACTTAGGTGGACCTTTGAGAGGTCAAGGAACTCGGTGCAAGGGCTGACTGGAGCTTCACCCCTGGAGGCCCGCGGTCCCCCCGGGAGGAGCCCGTAGGGTCCGGGCCGCTGGGTCTTAGGCGGGCCCTTGAAGACGGCGGTCAAGAAGGAGTCCAAGGTCAAGTGCCAGAGGGAAGTCGCTCACCAGTCCAAGGTCACACACCGAGGGATCACCACTTGCTAATCCGAAGTCAATACCAGGAATCACCGCTAGCCAATCCGGTCAGGAACACCAAGACAAGACAGGAACGGATCCAAAGTACAGGAAGACTCACCGAAGCAAGCAGCCCTGACGAACGAAGGACGTTGCCAAGTCAAGGAATGAGCAGAGGAAGCTGGCTTTTATACTTCCCCTGCTCTGGCTGATAGAGAACAGCTGCAGTTGGTTAACGGGATCAGGTCCCTTTAAATCAGCCAAGGAGGCGCGGCCTCGTGCCTAAAGATGGCAGTGGCCATCTTGGATTTCCTCCGCGGAGGAAAACGCTGCTGGACGCCGCGAGGGGGGAGCAGGGACAGCTCCTCCTGCGGCGAGCAGCACGGGGACCTGTGCCGGAGCGACAGGCCTCAAATCGGGACCTTCCTCCGAGACTCCCACGGCGGTTCGCCGTCGCGGGCAAGGTAGGGGGACCGCGGTCGTGGGCCACCATGGCCGCAGAACACAACACAGGATGCTGGGCTTGATGGACACTTGGTCTGACCCAGTATGGCATGTTCTTAACAATTTAATCCATAACCCCTCTACTATTTATTTATTTATTTATTTAAGGGTTTTTTATATACCGCGGCCCGTTTGTAACATCACCTCGGTCTACAGAGTAGCGTAACACAGCAACAGGCTTTACAATGAATTATATATACAACAAAGTGCACTTTACTTTAGATATATCAACCATTGAGACATACTAGACATACTAGACATACTAGATATATCAACCATTGAGACAGCTTACTAGAAGTTCTCACTGTCCACCTGTCCAAACTAGATCTTACTTGATGCTGAGCCTTTTTGGTTGCAGGTCCTTCTCTGTGGAGCTCTCTCTCCCAGATAATCTTAGATTAATTCCTACTAACATGAATTTAAGAAACTCTTAAACTTACTTATTTAAGCTTGGTTTTACTTGATTTTTTTTACTTATATATTGCTTCTCTTGCCTTTTATATTATGTTCTATTTTTATGTAACATCTAGATTCTATGGATCTGCAGTATTTATCCCCATGCCCTTTTGAATTAATTTACTGTTTTTGACCTTGCCACCTGTTCTGGGATGAAATACCAAGCATTTACCATCCTCTCTGTGAAGAAATATTTCTTGATGTTGGTTCTGAATCGTCATCCAACCCCGCTCTACTTCTACAGTTTCTTTTCCAACACAAAAGGTTTGACGTTTGTGCATCATTAGAACCTTTCAGGTATTTGACGGTCTGTATGATAGCTTCCATACACCTAATTTCCTCCAGAATATGCATATTTAGATCATTCAGCCTCTGCTCATAAATCTTAGGGTACGTACCTCACACCATTTTGGTCATCTTTCTCTGGACCGCTTCCATCCTTTCTCTATCCTTTTTGAGATATGGTCTCCAGAACGGAACACAGTACTCCAGGAACTGTACAATGGCATTATCACCTCCATTTTCCTACTGTTTATCCCTCTCTTTATGCAGCCCATCATCCTTCTGGCTTTAGCTATTGCCTTGTCACATTGCTTTGCTGCCTTGATCACCAGTCACCATCACCCCCATGGTTCTTCTCCTAGATGGTACACACTAGTCTTTTGCCCCATTCCATACTGTTCTGTGGATTGCTGCACCCCGAATCTATGACTCTGAACTTCTTGGCATTGAATCGCAGCTGCCAAGTCTTTGACCATTTTTCAGGTTTTCTTAAATCTTTTCATTCTTTCTGCTCCTTCAGGTGTGTCCACTTTAATGCAGATGACACAGATCTTTTGGCCTGATAGATAAAAAAAAAAAAAAATACTGGAAAGAGGAAAAAAATCCATATTTATTACCTACTTGTCTCAGGAGGAAGAATGGATAGAAACTTCCTTCTAACAAAGCTTCACATATTCAAAACGCACAACTCACCAAGACCATTGTTGCTAGCCATGGGACGTAGGCCAGCAAAATTGATCTTTTCTTTGTCCTTCCTATACCTATTAGCAGAAGGTTGAGCCAATACAGAATAAAAAGTAGGAGAACTACCTATCTTTTTCAGATTCCAGAATAAATTGCCACACTGGCTCATGGGATTACCCATTAATATTTGGGGCAGGAAACTACCACTGTAGCAGCCTCTAGTGGGGGTGCTGTGGCAAGATAGCACATTCATCTACCCTACACTGCTTGGTCCTAACCACTAGGCCAGATCCTCTAGTACAGATCCTAGTGGGACTCTACAAATATAATGTTTCATTTTTATTGCCCCTTGCTGATTCTGGAGGCTAGGGGGCCTTGGATGAGCTGCTTCTCTTATACAGCCCCTTGCAGCAGTGAGGGGCTGTATGATAAGAAACACTTTATGTATAATAAGAACACTTTATGTTCGAACTTGAAGAGTACTTCTAGTTTTGAACTAATTTTCTACATAGTGTGTGAGACACTGTGAAAGAGAACCTGCCTAAGTGAAATTTTATCGCAGCTGGGAATGTAGCAGCCTATTCCAGAGAGAGTGGAGAATGAACTGCCCGTTTGGGTTCTGCTCTGGCCCAAGTCACCTGCCGCACTCACAGCTGAATCTTCCACAGGCTACGTGTTTACTTCACTGTTTTATTTTGCTGAGCTACTGCGTGGCCTGATGCTGCTGGCATGTCTCCCAGCATCCAAGCAAGGGGAACCTTTTTATGTTTGACAGGGCGCTTTTTCTGGGTTTTCTCTGGGCTATTTTTATGTGACGGGAGAGGGGAAAGGCATCGTACTGCGGCTTGTTCCTTTTGGATTTCCACTGTCCCTGATAGTAGGATTCATGTGCGCACAGCGGCGGCGGGACTGAAAGGACCAGATGGCAGAGTGGGAGGGGAAGATAACTGTACCTTACCAGAAGTGCTCTGTATGCTGAGCTTCTGAGAAGGATGAGGGAGGACTCTGTGTTGGGGTGGAGGGGTGCGATTATTGAAGAGAGAACGCAGTGACCAGCGGTTTAACAGAAAAGCTGGAGTGAATGAGCATGTGGGAGGTTAAAGGTCAATGCAGCACATGATAGAGAAAATATTCATTCAAACAGGCTTAAAAATATGAAGCTGCCTGAACTAAGCCTGTTGTAATTAATTTTTTTTTTTTTTTTTTTTAAATCTAAATAGAAAAGATCAGCAGCCTATCAATGGGGAGGGAGGCCTGACGGCAGCAGGAGGAAGAATTAAATCGTTTGAGGCTTCATAGTGCAATACAGTTTAATAGCGAGAGATTCCTGTAATACAAGCAATCAGAACACAATGGAAGTAGCATTGTTAATGACTCACTTCAGCAGACTCGGAGCAAGAGACTGCTATAAAAAGAGACAGAGAAATCCCTCTGTTCTCCTGCTTTGCGCGCGCGTGTCTGTTCATGATGTGTAAAGACATTTTATGATTCAGATGATGTCTGACCTAAATTTCTTTCTTTCTTTCTTTTTTTTTTTTTAAAAAGAGAGAAATAAATCATGGAGGTCTAATAACCTTTGGAGCATCTAGAAAGCTCAATCTGAGCCAACAGAAGATGGCTTTGGTAGTAGTGAATGTTCATCTCAGTCCCTTCTGCTCTTCATAGCTCTCATTCTAGATGTTACTCTGGTGGAAATATCTTATGAAAAGGTGATTGATTGGCTGTGGAGAAAATATTTTTGCACGTATCCACTGTTTTTTTTACAGTAGTGTCAGCGGGAGGTGAGACTTTAGAAGAAGCTGAGGAGAGACCTCTGGGATTATGAAACTGCATTATGGCCCACTTGGAGCTTTAGAAGATGATGTTGTCTAAAGATTTCTCCTGGTCTGCCTTTTGATAAGGTTTAGATACCTGGGCTGAACAAGGATTATCTGAAAAGGAGTAAATGCGTAAAAGCAGTGTGTCTCATGTTAGCAACACCTCCTGCATTTCATGTGTTGCCAGCGTTGCGTTCCTTCGCTAAGATTAGAATGCAAATTACAGCCCGGTTTAGGGTAATCTCATCTAAAAGCAATGTGAGGAGGGGGTGCTGCAGGGGGCAGAGGGTTCAGGAATTGGTGTGAAGGATCTGGAGGACTGGGGAGGGTTTAAAAGTAGTAGAAAGAGATGGGGGTGGGGAGGTGGAAATGCATGTTGGGGAGAACTGAAAGAGGAGCAGTTGGAGACTACGTAGGGGCATGAAGCAGAAGAAAGTGATTGGAGGCAGGGAGGGGCTATCGGGCAGAGGAAAGAAGGCTGAGGTGAGTACAAGGGAGGAGGAATAGCCTAGTGGTTAGAGCAATGGGCTATGAACCAGGAGACCAGGGTTCAGGTCCAGCTGGCACTCCTTGTGACCTTGGGTATTTCCCTATCCCTCTGGGGATAGGGAAATACCTACAGTACCTGAATGTAAACCGGTGTGATATCTCAGATCGAATGTCGGTATATAAAAATAATAAATAAATAAAATACAGAGTGAGGAAATGTATTACAGAGTGGGTGAAAGATGTGTGAGGACAGAGAAGGCTCTGACTGCCTCAAACTGGCTGATTTTTAAATACAGCGAAGTATTGGAGCTCTGAACAGCAAGAGTGGAAGGAGCCAGGAGGGCTGGCTTTACAGCCTGACGCCTGGACTTGCAAGCCTGCCCCTGAGAAACAGGATTAGTCCTTAAGACTCACAAAAGGAGTAACTGGAAATGGACTGTTAAGGGAGTGAGAAAATAAAGAAGGGAGATGGAGTGATGAGTTCTAGCTGTGAGTGGATAGAGAGGAATGGGAGACAAGATGGGAGACATTGAAATACTCAACTCAGTATGCGGTGACAGTCAAAAAAGCAAATAGAATTTTAGGAATGATCCGAAAAGGAATGGACATTGAATGGAACTTGTGGTTCCCACCCCCCCGCCACGCACATATTCTCAACTTTCTTATTGGGGGAACCACAGCTATGCTGGAGGCTTTCCCCACTCTGGGCCTCATGCTAGTGGGATGCTTTTTGCCACCCATGAAATTTCGGCATGCTAGAGGACAGTCTAGTTTGCATAACGTAAGCATCTGCCCTACTTGTGCAGGACAATCTGGCAGTGGTTTGGGAGGAGAGGAAAGAGCCATTTTGCCGGACCAGAGTTCTCTTTAAGGCATGTAAGGGTGAAAAGTTGAGAGAGGTATTTGAGGGCCTGTCTATTCTAGCATTTGTAGACAAAGCAGATAGTGTTACTTTTGTTTTTTCTTTCTACTGGGAGCCAGTGAAGATGATGTAGAAGAGGCTTGATATGATCAGTTGCTTTTGAACCTACCAAACTTCTCCCAGCAGTGCTTTTTAGGAGCTGCAGATGTTCAAACTGTATTGCGAGATGCTGTTATATAGGGAATTGCAGGATTGATTCAGCAGTGATTTAACACATGGATTACAGCTTGTCCTGTGCTCCAAATTTCCTTATTATGGCCCCGGCAATTTGCAAAACAGTGGCCCAGAAACATGCACAGCCGTGCTGTATGCAGAAAAGGGGGACCAATGCTGTAAGGTTGGGCACAGATGTGGAAATATGACTTTGGCTTTACTGCCCTCCATATCTAATTTGTCCCCATTGCCCCCTTTATCCACATACCACAATGAATATGCATGAAATAGACTTGCATACACTGCCTCCACTCTGTACAAAGCTATTTCATGCATATCCATTGTGGATGGCCTAAAAGCCTGACTGGCTAGATGTGTCTTGAGGACTGGGTTGAGAACTCGCTGGTCTAGAGTCACCAGTGATGGGCATTAATGGCAGCTCATGCAGTGCTGCAAAGTGTTTGCAGCGGTGCTTTTATGAATGAGGATGTCCTGTCCCTGCGCAGTTACTGGCTGCAGCTTGTAAAAAGGCAGGTGCAGAAGAAAAATGTGATCTCTGCTGCAACCAGGCTAACAGGCTCTCATCCTGCCTTAGTCTGTGCAGGATGAGAGCTGTACCAGAGAATGTCAAGGTGTGTGTGTGTGTGTGTGTGTGTGTAAATTACCAAAATCTCAGGGAGGTGGAGTTGGCTATGGGCCAGAGCCCGCTTCCTCCCCCATATCTTTTGAGTACCTACTGACATCTCTGATCAGCCGGTCTGTTTTTCAGGATTACCCTGGTGAATATGCATGGAATAGATTTGTTCATATCTCCTAGGCATGTTCATTGGGGCTATCCTGAGAACCTGCTGGCCAAGTAGGCTTGGAAGCAACCTGCATGGAGCGGCAGTTACTACCCTAAACTTGCTGGGCAGCGGCCATTAGGCCCTGTCCTGGGGAAGTGCGCGCCAGCAGCCAGCCGGCATGCAGAACTTACTTCACCAGCAAAGGTGAAGTACGTTTTAAAACAACAAAAAAAATTCTAATAGTTGGGGGAGAAGGGTCTGGAAGGTTAAAAGGGAGGAAGAGTAGGTAGGGGGATAGGGAAGATCCCTCCCAGTTCGCTCCTTAATTGGGAATGGCTCATTTGCATCGCTGCATGTTTTTTTTTTTTTTTTTTTTAAATTACCCCCCCCCCTTGCACGCGTGACCCACAACCTGCTTGCAGAAAAGCGTGCCGGTATTGTGTTTTGTAACATGTGCACCTGTTATAAAATTGGTGTGCACCAGGAACCACCCACGTCTTTTAAAATCTACCCCATAATGAATACACTTGGGTCCTATAATTAAAAAAAAAACAAACAAAAAAAAACCCCAAAAAACTTCATCTAAGCAAAATGATTTAGAATATTTAGTTTGTCATGGATTTTTTTATTTTTTGAATTTATTGTACCACTGCTTTAAGCACTAAAGTACAAAAATAAAAGTTAACAAAAAACAAGCCCCCTCCTTTTATTCTAATTAAATTGGACTAACATTACATTAAAGCCAGCACGCATCTCTACATATTGATGAAGGTGCAGATTTCCTGCCTTCCAAGACCGGCTGTACCCGACTGAAACTGACTGACAAGGCAGGAGAGATGGGATTCAGCAGATTGCTTAGCTGGGATCTTTCAGCACTGACTCATCCGTTCATCTCCCAGTGGAGCTGTGCCTACAGGAAGTGCTGGGGAAGGAGTGCCTGCATCTTCCCCCATCCCCCCTCCGCATTCAGCATTTCAGGATTGCTGCTTTATGGAAACCCTTTTATTCAGCGTGTCCTTTTGTTGTTGGTTTTTTTGGTTTTTTTTTTTTTACTGTTATCAGTATAATATGATTTTATTTTTCCCTTTTTATTGTGACCATTTTATGGATTAGCTTGTCTGCACATGTACAGATTGTCATGCTAATAAAGTTTCTTGAATCTAATGAGCCTTGAATGGATAAAACCTGAGATGTGCCAGGTGGAGGAATGTCTGTCTGTTAGAGCTGGCATCGTCCGTGCCAGCAAAATTGGGCTTTTCGTCATGGGCTCCTTTTGAAACAAGATTGCTGTTGACTTACTGGAAAAGGGCTTCTCAAACTGTGTGTTCTTGGGGGAAATGAGGCTTTTCATTGTGATTAAGGTTTTTGTCTTTTTTTTTTTTTCCTCATTCTCTCGTGAAGAGGGAAATGTGTGATCTCTGCTGCATCCAAGCTAACAGGGCAGTTCTGCCAGCTTGGGTGCAGCATCTCCCTGCATCCCCCCTCCCTCTCGTCCTGCTTTTTTTTTTCTCTCTCTCCCGTTTCCCTCTTTTCTTCCAAGGTAAAGGTGATTGGCATTCGGGGGGGATGAAGGGCGAGAGTCTGCAATTCATCTTCATTTTCTCTGTCAGGTTGTGCTCAGATAGCCTGGTGTCCCTGGAATCAGGCACCGGATGCAGCAGTGGGAGCCCAGGGCTCTGCTTTCCCTTCCAAGGCACAAACGCACTGCCGTGGCAATTCCACTGGATTCCAGATGTTGAAGAAAATCAAGGCAGCTTCTTGAGTACTGTATGTCGTTCATTAGCCTTGCGGTTGCTTGTAGTCACTCTTTAAGGGTATTTTGATTTAGAAGAGAAGTATTCCAGCATGGGGCATGGATAAATGATTGTTGTTGGGGGGGAAAAAGTCAATTTGACTATTAATGCTTTCATGGAAGAGGGTGTAACAGCATTGTCTGAAGCAAGATACTGCGGTCCTGACCTGTAGCATCCCCACACTATTCCAGTTCTGAAATCCCTCTGCCAGTGCACTTCAGTCCTGAGCCTTATGCTGTTCTATTGCTAGTACCCTATGTAAAATAAATACTTTTCTTATAGGAAATAAGATAATATTCTGTGATCACCTGCTTGCTCAAGCTAACTTTCCTGATCGATCTGCTAGACCAGTCTATACTAGTGGGATTCATTGCCCCCCCTTCCAGCAGATGGAGGCACAGTACAACTTTCCTGCACAGTGATGTCCCTCCCTATATAGCCTAGTGCAGTAGGGAAGGTGTCAGTAGTTCTCTGCCTCCAGCAGATAGCAGGATGCTGGTATAACAGGAAGGTGGAAGTAGCTGGCTACTGGGGGTAGCAGTCCTAGTTAGGCTGCTTTCACCTGGGATACTGTGACTGCGCAGGGGGCTCCTTTAAGAGGCTTGGGATGATGGTCAGTAAGGTGGTTGCTCTTCCTTGTCCCAGGACAATATGGGATAAGCTGTCCTAGCACAGTAAGGAGAAAGTCTGCCCCTTTAAGAAACTTTCAAAAAAATAAAAAAATAAAAAAGGTGGAGAAAAGGAGCAACCTACAGAGAGCAGCCTGTGGCCTGTAGCAGTGATTGTGCCTAAAGACCTGGTGATTACTGGTATCCTCTCCAGGTTATGCCTAAGGTGTGGACCACAGAAGGAAGTGTGCAGGTTGTGGGGCTGCTTGCATCATGACCATGGGCCAGCTCCTTCTGCAGGAGCTGCAGCGCTGCAGAGACTGATGTTACAAAAAGGTAGGGAGGGTCCTGCAGGGAAAGTTAGCAATGCAGAGCTCCCAGGGTCTTCTGATGTGTTCCTGGCATTACTGTAGCAAGGACATCGCTCCAGACACTCCTCTGCGGCTTTGGAAGGATTGCTGGCAGATGGTCAGCAGGGTCTGGAGGTACCTGGCTCAGAAGGGGAGGAGCCATATTTTTTCAATAGAGGTTTTATAATGGTGATACATAAGACTTTTTTTTTTTTTTTTAAATTGACAAAAAGAAGGCAGCTAGGAGCTAGCATCAGCCCTAGGGAGCAGGAATCTCTTGACAAAAAAGGCTAAAGTTGCAAGGAATTATAAAAAATTTGCCCGTAGAGGTAGATTCCCCCAGAGAGAGAGAGGAAATTTAGACTTTTACAGATTCTCAGCAAGTGTCACTGGAAGAGATGGCAGAACAGGCTGCAGACTCTGCAATATGGCTATTTAATGAATGACCTTAGCTAGAAGCGACAAGCTAGCACAGCTGGTAAAGTTAGAACAACAACCTAAGCGGGAGGACCTAAAGATGCACCCAGAACTGAAGGGCATACAGAAGGCCTTGCAGGCATTTCCGGTGCATTCGGCCATAGTGGAAATGCTAGGGGTGGAATGGGAGAGTCCAGATACATCCTTCTGGATTTAGAGATTGCATCATATACAGCCAGGGCCAGTGGTTTCATTAGGCAAACTAGGCGATCGCCTAGAGTGCCAAGATTTTAGGGGTGGCAAAATCCTGCCAGTATGAAGTCTAGAGGGCTATATCAGAGCAGATACCATCAAAGAAGGGAGCATTTTGCTGGAGCCACTGCCATTGGTAATTAAGTTGGGGGAGCAGAGGGTGAATAAACAAAGGTTTGACTAAGGTGCCAAATATGCTTGTACCTGCCCTCTATACAGCAACAGCAAAAGACCAATTATTTCAGCTGCCTAAAGTAGATGCGGCAGTAGCAGCCATAACGAAGAAAACTACAATCCCGGTGGAAGGGGGGAGCAGTGCTCAAGAATCTGCAGGATATGAAAGTGGAATCCATGTTTAAGAGCTTATGAAGTATCCAGTTCCCTTTCAAGCAGCTATTTGTGGAGGCTGAGTGGCCAGGGCGTTGCTCAGATGGATACGGCAGTCCCTATGGGGGAGGATCTAGGTATGGCGCAATCCAGCAGCTAACAGTCAGTGCAGTGAGTCAGCAGAGGCCTTTATGGCAGACATCATGTATGATCTGATAACAGCTGGCACCTCTGGGTTGAAGAACTGGGCAGCAGACTCATCCTCTAAAACAAGATTAGGTAGGCTCCTGTTGAAAGGCAAGTTCCTTTTTGGGGAGGACCTTGACACCTTCCTAAAAACTGGAGATAGTCAAGGCCACAGAGACTGTCAGAAAATAAGGTTAGAAGTAGTTGGGAGTCTTTCTTAGGAATAACTTGAAAGACTGTAGACAATACAGGCCAGGCAGCCCATTAATGCAGGAAAAGTCGAGGCCACTTGGCTACATACACCCTTTTTGAGGTAGTAGGAGAGGGGGCACAGAAGGATAATAAAAGACCCTCAGCAAATAGAGGGACCCAGTGATTGTGCCCAGGGCTACTCCTTGATCCTACCAGTAAGACATCTACAGCAACATTTCGAGGCGTGGATTAAATTTACTGGGAACTGATTGGACTCTAGAGCTAATCCGGTGTGCTTATACATTGTGTCACGATCAGGCCCATCCGCTCAGCATGCTGTGGGGCTTTGCTGGGCTTCAGGCCTCCGGCTTCGCTCCTATGCCACGTCCCGTCCACTTGCACAGCTCATGCACAGCGCTGCTATGGACTCCTCACAGCCTCTAGTCAGAGTGCCAGGCCTAGTCCTGGCACTCCCAAACAGTACACAGAGAAAAAGGCTTTTATCACAAAAAGGGTTTAATGGAATCCTGTAGCCTCACCGGCTGCAGCCCTGCAACAATGCCTGCTTGACTGTACAAACCCCCAAGCCTAATTGCTTAGGTCCTCCTTAGCAAGCTTAGAGTTAAACAGCATTTGAACCGTAGTATCCTTTCAACATTTCTTAAACCTCCTTGTCTAAACCTAGGATTTACCATCCCCCAACCTCCTGGTTATTCCAGCTCCATAGAGGAACAGCTGGAGCTTTCCTCTCCCCAGCTTACCTCCATCTCCTCCTCCTGAGACTCTGAGGAGCCGGGCTTTTGTGGCCAGTTCCACCACGGTGGCACGCCCTCTTCCTCAGCCTCCATAGACTCTGCTGAGTCATAGGGATCAGTCCCAATTTCCTCCACCTGTTCCTGCTCAGGCTCCAGCCAGGGGTCAGGTGTTGGTTCAGGGAACCTGGGAAGTGTAGTCTTTGCTACCTTCCTCAGCGCCCTCCGGTGGCTAAGTTTGGTACCACTAGCTTCTGCTTGGCTGTGTCTCAGCTGTTTCTACCCCAGGCCAGGTCGTACTGCATCACAATTGGGATTAAAAGCCACAGTAAAAGAAACATTTGTTCAGTTCCCTTGCAAAGGACACAAGGAGTTGGTAGTATGGGCAACGCTAGGCAGGTTACTGTACTTAACCAGCGATAGTACAGGGGAAAGGCAGGTACTCCATTTTATTTTGTGGTCCCAAAAAAGGGGTCTTTCTGGCCAGAACTAAGACTTAAAAGGAGTAAATCAGTCTCTACTGGTACCTCATTTTTGCATGGAGACTCTGAGGACTGTGATTATGGAAGTAAGAAAAGGAGAATTTCTTTCAGCAAAAGACCTACCTTCATATTCGGTAAGGGAGCATCATTGGCAGTATTTATACTGCAGTATTGGGAGTTGATTACCAATTCAAGGCCTTATAGTTTTGGCCTAGCGACGGACCCTAGTACCTTTACCAAGGTAATGGTAGTAGTGGCAGCCTCCTATGCAGGGAAGATCTAAGGGTCCACCTATATCTGGACTGGTTAATAAGAGCAGATAGGAGCGTCATTGGGTAACAGCCAGAGTGATACAGATGTTGGAGAAGTTAGGTTGGGTGGTGAACAGGTGCAAAAGCCATCTGGAGCCATCACAAGAACTGGTCCACCTCTGAGTTCTCTTCAGATAAGGTTGGGGAGGGAGCTCTTGCCAGAGAACAGAATTAACAGTTTACAGATACAGGTGTGAAGGATGCTGACCAAGAGCACCCCCACAGCACATGACTTTGTCCAGCTTCTAGGCTCAATGACAACCACGATGAGAGGTGGTACCCTGGGTGAAAACACATCTGCGCCCCTTACTGTGAAACCTACTGTCGCAATGATCTCTGCGCAGCCAGCACTTGTTCGAGCAAGTACACTTGGCAAAGCATAATGACCACAGATGCAAGCAGGATATGATGGGTGACACACTATTAAGAGAAGGTGGTCCAGAGGTGCTGGTCAAAACAGGAAGAAAAGTATTCAGCAAATCTCTTGGAGACTCAAGCAGTAAGACTAATACTTAAGAGCTTTCTACCAGTAATCAAAGGAAAAGCGGTATAGGTCCTGTCAAACAGTGTGACTGCAGTGGCCTGTATAAACAAACGAGGAGGAACAAGGAGCCTACAGGTGGCACTGTCATCAGAAAGCCCTATGAAATGGGTGGAGCAATATCTTTTGGACATTTTAGCCAAACACATAGCAGGTATTCTCAAATGTGAGCAGAGATTGGATCCAGGAGAATGGAAACTGGCAGAGAAAACCTTTGACCAAATAGTTTCCAAATGGGGACGCCCACTCTGTGATATGATGGCAACTCACAAGAACACCAAAATAAGAGTATTTCTTCAGCCGAAGAAGAAATTGGGTTCAGGTAAATAGATGCCTTCACACAAAGTTGGCTCAAAGAGGTGCTGCTGTGTGTTCCCACCTTGGCCAATGGTAGGAAAGATTATAGAGAGAATCAGGAATCACCCAGGAAAGGTCATTTTAGTGGCACCAGACTGGCTGAGGCATCTGTGGTGTGTGGATTTAGTAAAACTAAGGTAAGGGGAATCACAAGATTTGTGATGATAGAAGATTTGCTGTGATAGGGACCAGTGGCCATGGAAGACCAAGCACACTTCTGTCTTATGGCATGGCTCTTGAAGGGAGAAGGTTCAAAAGAAAAGAATACTTGAGACAAGTGATAGCAAGGAAGAAATAATCTTCAGTAGCCTATCCAAGAGCATGGTGGATCTCTGAGATCTGGTATAAGAAGAAAGGGGTGAAGACAAGAAAGATGCAGATAGCCTCCATCCTGGACTTCCTCAATGATGGCTTAGATAAGAGCTTAGTAGTCAAGTTATTTAGGGTACAGCTAGCAACCATATCCTGTTTCAGGGGGCAAATCAAGAGGGCCCCTGTAGTATCTCACCCAGATGTCTCTCTCTTTTTTTTTTTTTTTTGAAAGGGCCACCTGTAAGACCAGTAATACCATCATGAGACCTGAACTTAGTCCTTGAAGTATTTATAGAAGCCCCTTTTCAGCCAGTCAAGGAAATCACATTGAGGGACCTAACTCTAAAGGTAGTACTGTTGGTAGCAATATGTTCAGCTAGAAGAATATTGGCGCTACGAGCTTTGTCCTGCAGAGAACTTTAGCTTTCCTTTTCAAGACAAAGGGTAACAATCAGGATGGTACTGTCTTTCTTACCAGAGGTAGTCTCAGAATTCCATGTGAACCAAGTGGTTAACTTACCTGGGTTCAGAAAAAGGCAGTGTTGAGGTCACAAGAAGTGTTAGGTTTTTAGAAGTGAGGTGATGCCTGTTGAAGTACCTGGAGGCATGTATGAATTCATAAAGTTAAATAGACTTATTTTATTTACAGGGGCAAAGCCACCTCCACGGCATCAATTGTAAGCTGAATCAGAGGCAATAGAGTCAGCTATATATGGTAGAAGGTAAACAGATTATGGAGGAACTAAAAGCCTATTCCAAGAGAGGTCAAGCAGCCCCATAGACAGAATACAGATTAGTAGAAACAAAAGAAATTTGTAGAGTGGCTATGTGGTCATTATTACTCATTCTCAAAACACTGCAGGGGACATGGCTTTTGCTGTGGGGGTCTTAAAGGCAGCTCTAGGGTAATCCCACCCAGGATAGGTACTGCTTAGGTATATCCAACTGGTATAGACTGGTCTGGCAGGACAGTCAGGAAGGTAATGGGGAGAGTCAACAAGTGACATCAGTATGAAAGAGTGCTGCACTCTGCCCCCATCTGCTGGAAGGGGGGACAAATTGCGGTGATGTAGACTGATCTATCAGGAGTCCAAGAAAGACAGTTAGCAGGTAAGATGTAATTGGACCTTTTCTGTCCAACCCCCTGCTGCCTCTTATAGAGACATTTTATTGTAGTACTTACATTCTGTTAAATGTATTATATTAAATCTAAATGTCAGCTTTGGGTGGGAGTTCACTGATATCTAATTCCTGTTTGTTGGAACACAGCCTGTGATACGGATGAGGCGGAAGCAGCAGCACAAAGCCTGATCTCTGCTGTCTGAACGTATTTGATTTTATGCTGATGATTGCAGGAAGCTGTGAAATTTCCTTTTCTCTCTCCCGTTTGGTGAAGGCTGTGAAGTGCACCCCCTCCCCCTCCCCCCTTCCATTCTCTAATTTGCTTGAGGCTGTAATTACGAGATTACACTGCAGACCTGAACAATACAGTTGGCTATGGAAATCTTGGGGTCCGATATGGTTCGGTTGTCCTTCGCATTCCCTGCTCAGCTTGGTGATTCTGAGATTGAGCCTGATATGTTGGGGGGGGGGGAGGAGATTCACTTTTTCTAGAAGTGCTGCAAGAGTGGGAACTGTAGAGGAAAGCAGGTGAAGGAAAGGGACTGGGAAAGCAAGGAAGGTAAGCGGAAGGTAAAGGCTGTGAACACCACGAGCTTTGATTTTCCTGATGCGTCTGTTAAACAGGATTAGACCAGCATTTTAAGTATTAAAAGGGAAAAAACTGACCATTATGAAGCTAAAGAAATTTAACTAGTAAAATTCTATTTAAAAATAAATAAATAAATAAAAGTAAAGTGGAGACCTGGCCTCTCTAATCCTTGGGAAAACTACCATCAGAACTTCCTAATACTGCTTGGGCCGCATAACACACTCTGTCTGTCACCAGCAATGGCTGGATCATTGGGAATCTTTAGTTAGTCAGTGACCAAGCTGGAGATATGGTATCGCTGTTTCAAACCCATGAAAGTCTGCCAAGAAAGACTGTCCAGTCCAGATCCCTTCCTTGTGAGCTCGTGCCTCAGGACCGGGTGATTTGCTGATGTGTGAGGGGCAGTTCTGCATCTTTCAGCGAATGCCAGTTCAGCCTGAGTTCATAGTGAGACAGTTAAACTCTTCCTGATGTGGCCCTTACGGTGCAGGCCCAGCTGCCACACATGCAGCACTTAGGATTACCAGTAAAGGGGTTAATGCAGCCCGGCTCAGGATGTAAATAAAAAAAAAAAAATAATAGTATTCTAAGCTCAATAAATGTTCCTGAGAGGACCTGTGCATCTCAGCGATTCTGATTAGCCATTTCATGTGTGGTTTTAGGCCTGACCTATTTCTCCAATGTGAATTCTACTGCTGCCTTTATTAGAATATGGGTGATGCTCCTTATCCCTCTTCAGACATTACAGAGTTGCTCTTCTGACATTGACAGACATCTGGAATTGGACAGAGGAAGTGCATAGAGCAATGTTAGGGCAAGAAGCCAGAAATGGTTGCCCTCACGTAAATTGGCTTAGATCCTCATTTAAATATACTCCCGAACAATTACATGGCCAAGCTCCACAGGGAGAAAGTGCAGTGTGCTGAAGATCATCAATTATAGCAAGACCAAAGTATTGTACCTCACGTATCAACAGAATTTAGAAACCTAAAGGAAGGCGAGAAATTCACAGAAATGTGTATAAATAGCAACGTGTGTTGCTAATTGTCACCCTTATGGTGGGGAAAGTAATTCTGCATCTCTGAAGCATAACGCTAGGATTCCCTGGAAGGCCTGATAACTAATATGCTGGGGTTAAGCTCTCACTCTCAGTATGTAGGTCTTCACCCTAGTACTTGAATCTCATGAAAGAATTAACTGCTTCCAGCACTGAACAGGATGCAGACTGCATTTATAAGGCCCCTTAATACTTTCTGTTCCTTTGTCTGCTGGGGTATGGAGCACCATGAATGCTGATAACTAGCACCCCATTTCCGGGGAGAGCAGAGCAGCTGGCAGGACACCTTGACCTTTGGAGAATAGACCATTGCTTGCAATAACCAGGACTGATCAGCCCTTGGGCTGCTGGGCCTAGAGGGACTATCGTCAAATGACTTAAGCAATATAGAAAAGAGAGGATGGCCCTGCAAGCCCAACTTTCATCCCACTGAAGTGGAGGTGTTGATCCATGACGCGGTCTGACATCTCCCACAGCTCTGAGAAGTATTCTGGGACTGCCGACAGTGCCATGAAACAGAAGTCCTGGAGATAAGTTCTGGTCAGTGGTCATAGAATTCAACTGGCACTGAAAGGTGAAGAGTTGAAAGCATGTGTGGTCTGTAAAGTCACCTGGATGAGAAGACGTGCCAGAAATAGAATAACTCATGCACCAGGAAAAGAGTTGCTGAGAACATAGCATTTGAGGAGGCCATTCAAGAGCTGCACGGAGCCATCCGATCTTAGCTCAATGAGATAAGCCTGAATAGCTAGACTAGTATACATTTCTGCCCTAGGTCCCTGTTCTCAGCAGAAAAAGGAAGAAAAAGAAGCCTGGCGTATGGGTTCCTGTTTCCTCCTTACATAGTTTTGTGTATCCTTTGCTGGCAACTGTGCCTCATTGGAGAAAAGCAGTAGCAACGCAAGTACTGAAGTGGCTTTCCTGGCATCTGAATGCCAGGGTCTCTTTGCCTGCTGTGGACAATATCTTTCCTGGTTACCATGGTGCATGTTGGTAGATAGGTTAGTGCAATTACTGTGCTGTAGAAAGATAAGATTAACCCTCTTTCAGGCTGATGCAATATCGTGCGCTCAGGCTAGCGCACAGGTTAATGTGATTGGCTGCGCGTCCATAACCCCTGATGTAAGAAGGGGATCAGCGTGTCCAGAATGCACATCCAAACCAGTGCGTAGCTAATAGTGTTCATCACATGTAAATGCCATGTTGATGAGGCTATCAGCTAGTACCTCGATGTAAAAAAAAAAAAAAAAATCACCGTGCAAAATTTATCCCTAGAGCGTCCTTTTTAGCACGATGGGTAATTTTGCTTATTCCATCAGGCGTTCAAAAGAGGTGAATGTGTACACAGTAAAAAACAAAAACAAAAAACCCCAAAAAAACAAAACAGGCGCCCAGTTTGGACACGTTTTTATGCACACTTAATTGCATTAGCCTGTTCATACGTATTTCAGGTGATTATGCACGATAACTATGTGGATGGATTGTACAGCTTCTTGAACAACTGTGATCAGAGAAAGGAGAAAAGCTGCTGTTGTGATGTTATCCTAGCAGGAAGATATCTGGGAAGACCCTATAGGATGAAGTATATTTCTGACATTCCAGAAGAATTGTGAAAGAGGAAAGAATTTTGCTTTACATGCAGGGGCACATGACGGATATAGAGAATTAATGGTACTTTTGTACAAATTGCGAATGAAGATGTTGAAGCATTTTGACAAATATGAACGCTGTTCATACTATTAAAGTAGTTAGAACATACCAGGTCAGACTGAGGGTCCATCAAGCCCAGCATCCTGTTTCCAGCAGTGGCCAATGCAGTCTACAAGTACCTGGCAATTACCCAAACACTAAGCAGATCCCATGCCACTGATGCCAGTAATAGCAGTGGCTATTCCCTAAGTCAACTTAATTAATAGCAGTTAATGGACTTCTCCTCCAAGAACTTATCCAAACCTTTTTTAAACCCAGCTATACTAACTTCCCTAACCACATTCTCTGGCAACCAATTCTAGAGCTTAATTGTGTGTTGAGTGTGAGAATTTTCTCCGATTAGTTTTAAATGTGCTACATGCTAACTTCAAGGACTACCTAGTCCTTGTAGTTCTTGCCATAAAGTGCGGCAAGTGTTTGCTTAAAAAAAAAAAAAATCTTTCTGCCTGATGTGATAGTGTAATCCAGCACGGCTTATTTCAAATGAAAGAAGAGAGAAAAAAAACAAGTGATACATTTGCATCTATAGGGATCTTTGCATCTGTGGTTGGAACCTTGGAAGTTGTAGTTGATGGCACTGGGTAGCAAATAACAATGATGATAAATGTGGATTGATTAATCTCTTCTTGGCCAATCGATGGATGAAGTGAATATGCCAGGAAAAATAGTGGAAAGTGTTCTAAACATCAAAATCACAGAACATATAGAAAGACATGGTTTAATGGAACAAAGTCAGCATGGCTTTACCCAGGGCAAGTCTTGCCTCACAAATCTGCTTCACGTTTTTGAAGGAGTTAATAAACATGTGGACGACATGCGGACGACACTAAGATCTGCAACAGAGTGGACACGCCGGAAGGAGTGGAGAGAATGAGACGGGATTTAAGGAAGCTGGAAGAGTGGTCGAAGATATGGCAGCTGAAATTCAATGCCAAGAAGTGCAAAGTCATGCATTTGGGGAGTGGAAATCCGAATGAACTGTATTCGATGGGGGGGGAAAGGCTGATGTGCACGGAGCAGGAGAGAGACCTTGGGGTGATAGTGTCTAATGATATGAAGTCGGCGAAACAATGCGACAAGGCGATTGCAAAAGCCAGAAGAATGCTGGGATGCATAGAGAGAGGAATATCGAGTAAGAAAAGGGAAGTGATAATCCCCTTGTACAGGTCCTTGGTGAGGCCTCACCTGGAGTACTGTGTTCAGTTCTGGAGACCGTATCTACAAAGAGACAAGGACAAGTTGGAGGCGGTACAGAGAAGGGCGACCAGGAAGGTGGAGGGTCTTCATCGGTTGACATACGAGGAGAGATTGAAGAATCTAAATATGTACACCCTGGAGGAAAGGAGGAGCAGGGGTGATATGATTCAAACTTTCAGATACTTGAAAAACTTTAACGATCCAAAGACAATGACAAACCTTTTCCAACAGAAAAAAATCAGCAGAACCAGAGGTCACGAGCTGAGGCTCCAAGGAGGAAGACTAAGAACCAATGTCAGGAAGAATTTCTTCACGGAGAGAGTGGTGGATGCCTGGAATGCCCTTCCGGAGGAAGTGGTGAAGTCCAAAACTGTGAAGCACTTCAAAGGGGCATGGGATAAATATTGTGGATCCATCAGGTCCAGAGGACGCATATAAAGAGCAGGTAGTAAAATACTGCACGGAGCGGCAGTAGCCACAGAGGCATTCACGGAGCGGGATGCCAGTGGCCAGTGGTAGGTGTCCACCTTCATGGAGCGGAAGGATGTAGGGCTGTCATCTCCCAATTAAATAAAAAAAAAAAACAAAACAGGGATGGGATCCATCAGGTCTAGAGGACACATATAAAGAGCAGGTAGTAAAATACTGCACGGAGCGGCAGTAGCCACAGAGGCATTCACGGAGCGGGATGCCAGTGGCCAGTGGTAGGTGTCCATATAAAGAGCAGGTAGTAAAATACTGCACAGAGCGGCAGTAGCCACAGAGGCATTCACGGAGCGGGATGCCAGTGGCCAGTGGTAGGTGTCCACCTTCACGGAGCGGAAGGATGGAGGGCTGTCATCTCCCAATTAAATAAATAATAAAAAAACCCAGGGATGGGATCCATCAGTTCTAGAGGACGCATATAAAGAGCAGGTAGTAAAACACTGCATGGAGCGGCAGTAGCCACAGAGGCATTAACGGAGCGGGATGCCAGTGGCCGGTGGTAGGTGTCCACCTTCACAGAGTAGAAGGATGAAGGGCATCCATCTCCCAATTAAAAAAAGAAAAGAAAAAAAGAAAAAAAAACAGGGATGGGTTCATGGGCTTATAGGTATTACCAATTATTAGGCTTTTCAATATTTGATGATAGTTAATGTGACTTTCAAGGCATTCTTCACTTTCGGTGCATGTCCGGCATGACTCCTTGCTTCAATGACAGGGGAAAAGAAAAACTGATACTTCACACATTTCCAGCATTGCCCTCTGCTTCATGGCAGAGAGCTATGCTGCCGCTTACCCAACTAATCAAACTTAATATTTCACTTGGAAGCAGCTCCAGCACTGCTCTCTACATTAATGGTGGGGGTGAAAAGGGAATTAGAACATAAGGTTACTAAGAGCCAAGAGAAACAGTTAAGTATGAGAACAAATGTGTGAAGCTTGCTGGGCAGACTGGATGGACCGGTTGGTCTTCTTCTGCCGTCATTTCTATGTTTCTATGTTTCTATGGATAAAGGTGAACTGGTAGATATAGTATACTTGGATTTTCAGAAGGCGTTTGACAAAGTTACTCATGAGAGGCTTCTAGGAAAAGTAAATAGTCATGGGATAGGTGGCGATGTCCTTTCGTGGATTGCAAACTGGCTAAAAGACAGGAAACAGAGAGTAGGATTAAATGGACAATTTTCTCAGTGGAAGGGAGTGGACAGTGGAGTGCCTCAGGGATCTGTATTGGGACCCTTACTTTTCAATATATTTATAAATGATCTGGAAAGAAATACGACGAGTGAGGTAATCAAATTTGCAGATGACACAAAATTGTTCAGAGTAGTTAAATCACAAGCAGATTGTGATAAATTGCAGGAAGACCTTGTGAGACTGGAAAATTGGGCATCCAAATGGCAGATGAAATTTAATGTGGATAAGTGCAAGGTGATGCATATAGGGAAAAATAACCCTTGCTATAATTACACAATGTTGGGTTCCATATTAGGTGCTACAACCCAAGAAAGAGATCTAGGTGTCATAGTGGATAACACATTGAAATTGTCGGTTCAGTGTGCTGCGGCAGTTAAAAAAGCAAACAATGTTGGGAATTATTAGAAAGGGAATGGTGAATAAAATGGAAAATGTCATAATGCCTCTGTATCGCTCCATGGTGAGACCGCACCTTGAATACTGTGTACAATTCTGGTCGCCGCATCTCAAAGATATAATTGCGATGGAGAAGGTACAGAGAAGAGCGACCAAAATGATAAGGGGAATGGAACAGCTCCCCTATGAGGAAAGACTAAAGAGGTTAGGACTATTCAGCTTGGAGAAGAGACGGCTGAGGGGGGATATGATAGAGGTGTTTATAATCATGAGAGGTCTAGAACGGGTAGATGTGAATCTGTTATTTACTCTTTCGGATAGTAGAAAGACTAGGGGGCACTCCATGAAGTTAGCATGGGGCACATTTAAAACTAATCGGAGAAAGTTCTTTTTTACTCAACGCACAATTAAACTCTGGAATTTGTTGCCAGAGGATGTGGTTAGTGCAGTTAGTATAGCTGGGTTTAAAAAAAGGATTGGATAAGTTCTTGGAGGAGAAGTCCATTAGCTGCTATTAAGTTCACTTTGGGGTAGATTTTAAAAGAAGCGCGATCAGCCTACTTTTGCTTGCGCATCAGACTCAAGCAAAAGTACGCTGGATTTTAGTAGATACGCGCGGAGCCGCGCGTATCCACTAAAATCCTGGATCGGCGCGCGCAAGGCTATCGATTTTGTATAGCCTGCGCGCGCCGAGCCGCGCTGCCTCCCCCCGTTCCCTCCAAGGCCGCTCCGAAATCGGAGCGGCCTCTGAGGGAACTTTCCTTTGCCCTCCCCTCACCTTACCCTCCCTTCCCCTACCTAACCCACCCACCCGGCCCTGTCTACACCCCCCCCTTACCTTTGTCGGGGGATTTACGCCTCCCGGAGGGAGACGTAAATCCCCGCGCGCCAGCGGGCCTGCTGCGCGCCGGGCCGCGACCTGGGGGCGGGTACGGAGGGCGCGGCCACGCCCCCGGGCCGTAGCCACGCCCCCGTACCCGCCCTCAAAACGCTGCCGACACGCCCCCGGAACGCCGCGACGACCGGGCCCGCCCCCCGACACGCCCCCGACACGCCCCCCTCCGAGAACCCCGGGACTTACGCGAGTCCCGGGGCTCTGCGCGCGCCGGGAGGCCTATGTAAAATAGGCTTCCCGGCGCGCAGGGCCCTGCTCGCGTAAATCCGCCCGGTTTTGGGCGGATTTACGCGAGCAGGGCTCTGAAAATCCGCCCCATAGAGAATAGCCACTGCCATTAGCAATGGTAACATGGACTAGACTTAGATTTTGGGTACTTGCCAGGTTCTTATGGCCTGGATTGGCCACTGTTGGAAACAGGATGCTGGGCTTGATGGACCCTTGGTCTGACCCAGTATGGCATTTTCTTATGTTATTATGCTATGGTGGGCTCCATCTCCTGCATGCCTTATACTCATTTTTTTTTTTTGTGCCATGACAAATCCATATTGCCTTTTTTTTTACCTGCCCACATATTTCATAAATAGGTTCTGCCCAACTGCAAAAGGCATAAAATGGTCTCCGCTTCCCGAGATATTAACCTCTGGAGCCCCAGTACCCTGGGAATAGAAGACCCTCCCCGCCCCATCCCTTTGCCTCTGGCCTCTTTCCCCCACAACTTGTTTGCTCTTGTTATTTAAAAGAAAAACTTCATTTTTTTTGTTTCAGTCCATTTAATAAGTACATCTTGCCAAGGCTTGTGGGTTGCATTGTAAGTAAATTCGCTTTTTCAGAGGGCAACTTTACAGTTTTGTGTGTGCAGTTTGAAAGTCTGCGGGTTCCTTTTTATCCTTTCCCTTCGCCTGTTCTGGTTTGCTGGTGAAGTGGCTGCAGGGGGCGGGGGGGCACGGTCCATGTTGCCAGCAGCTGGAGAGGAGATGTCTGCTGCTCACATCAATGGATGCGGCCCTGCTGATTTGCAGCCACAGACCACTCAGGCACTTTAAGTGGGGCTGTCCCTTTTTAATTTTTAATTTGCTCCTTTTGTGCTCGCTCTGCTGTTGGAAGCGGTGCAGCTTTTGTCTTGGTTTTGTGGATTGAGATGGAGGGCGCTGCAGTGGTGCTAAAGAGCAGGGGGCAGCGGGCACCACCCCTGAGGCTATGGACTCGGAAGTGTTGTAGGCAGGGCCGGCGGAACCACTAGGCGAACTAGGCGATCGCCTAGGGCGCTGAGCATTAGGGGGCGCCGAGCCGCTGATGGCCAATGGCCGCCGGTAGACGTCATCCCAATGGCGGCTGAGCGGTGAACTACTGCTATGCTGTGTGCCGGATACACACAGCAAGAAGATCGGCAGGACCGTGGTACAGTCGCGTCTAAGCATGCTGGTGCTCCTCCTCTTTCCTGCCCGCGCGGCTCCGGCAACATTTTTCTTCCGGGGCCGCGCGGGCAGGAAGGAGGAGAAGCTCCTGCATTGGCTGGTGCTCCTCCTCCTTCCTGCCCGCGCGGCTCCGGCAACATTTTTCTTCCGGGGCCGCGCGGGCAGGAAGGAGGAGAAGCTCCTGCATTGGCTGGTGCTCCTCCTCCTTTCTGCCCGCGCGGCCCCGGAAGAAAAATGTTGCCGGAGCCGCGCGGGCAGAAAAGAGGAGGAGCATCAGCCGCGTGCAGAAGAGGATCAGCGCGGCTCGAGAAGACCGGGGCCGCTGCAGAGCCCATCCTGCAGTGGCCCGTGAAGAGGAGGCCCAGAGGTGAGAGAGAGACTGAGGGTTTGTACAGTGTGTATGTATGAGATGAGTTGAGAGACTGTGTGTGTGTGTGGGAGTGAAGACCTGAATGTTTGCAGAGACAGCATGGGAGAGCCTCTGTGTGTGTGAGACAGCATGTGACAGTGAGAGCCTGTGCTTGAGCAAGACAGCATGTAGGAGTGAGAGAGAGCGCCTGTGTGTGTGTGTGTGTGTGTGTGTGTGTGAGAGTCAGCATGTGACAGTGAGAGCCTGTGTGTAGGAATGATTGTATGAGAGAGAGCATGTGACAGTGAGAGCCTGTGCTTGAGCAGGACAGCATGTGGGAGTGAGAGAGAGCCTGTGTGTGTGAGTCAGCATGTGACAGTGAGAGCCTGTGTGTAGGAATGATTGTATGAGAGAGAGCATGTGACAGTGAGAACCTGTGCTTGAGCAAGACAGCATGTGGGAGTGAGAGTTAGACAGCATGTGCAAGAGAGAGACTGTGTATAAATGATTGTATGAGGGACAGCATGTGAGAATGAGTGCCTGTGTATGTGAGAGAGAGAAAGCATGTGAGAATGAGAACCTGACTGTGTGTTTGAGGGAAGCAGACAGATGGAGAGAAAAGAAATATGTTATAAAAGGAATTGGCAAAAAAATAAGAAAGGGAAGGTGGAAAAAAAAAAAGCCTGTGACCAACCGATTAGAAAACTAAGATCAGACAGCAAATGTAAAAAGAAATAAATTACTTTTTACTGATTGGAACATGTAATCTTTGGGAATGTGCAAGAGTAGCACTTTCTCTATGCGGATCTCACAATGTACGAGATCAGCATAGAGGAACTGGAAGCCCATGGGGCCTGCACAGAGGAGGCAGCAGAATGGGCTTCAGTGCCAATAGCAGCAATCAGCACCTCCGCAATAGCCATAGAGCAGCAGTGACAGTGGCAGCAGAAGAATGAGAGAGGCTCTGAGGTTGCTGGCAAAAGAAAGAGAGGGGGTCTCTGCCTTTATTGTGTGCATGTGTATGAATGGGAGTCTGCCTGGCGGTGTATGTGTGTGAATGCATGGGTGCCTGCCTGAGGGTGTGTCTGTGAATGTATGGGTGTCTTCCTGGGGTTTGTATGTGTGAGAATAGGTGCCTGCCTGTTTGTGGTGTATGTGTGTGTGTGAGAATAAATTGGTGCCTGCCTGGGGGTCTGTGTGTGTGAGACTGAATGTGTGCATGCCTGGGGGATGGGGAGGGAGTGGTGTGAAAATGAATGGGAGCCTGCCTGGGGTTCAGTGTGAGAATGACTAGGAGCTTGCCTGTGTGTGTGTGTGTCTGTGTGAGAACGAGTGGGAGCTTGCCTGGGAGTGTGTGTTTGTGTGTATGTGAGGGAGCCAGTGAGAGTGAGAGCATGAGTGTGTATGAGAAAATCCAGGGGAGTAAGAGTTTGTGTGGGGGTGTGTGTGGAGGGGGAGAGAGTGCCTGAGTGTGTCAGTGTCTGTGAGAGCGAGAGGTTATGGTTGGGTATAAGAGCATGAATGTGTATGTATGTGACAGTGTATGTGTGAGAGAGAATGGACATGTGAGTATGTGTGAGAGAGAGAGGATAACCTCCTAATCCTGGACAATATCAGGGTGACTGGAAATCAAGAGCTCCCATGTATGGACAGCAGGGGCTTTTTAAAATCCTTATTAGTTTTAATTATTGTGTGTTATTTGATATATGTACTGTTTTGAAATATTTTATTGGTGTTTGGGAAATTGTAAAAAATATATATGATTTTAATTAATAGAAATTCTATTTATCAGTAGTTTTAAAATATTTTATTAGTATGGTTTTACTATTATAACTGATGCTTTGTTTCTTGATTTTATTTGTTTTATGAGGAATGGTTGTTCTGTTTTTCCATTGCTAATACACAGAGTCTGGCTTCTTGGGGTTTCCATTTCAGTTTTTTCTAATTTGTGCTCCTTTATTTTGTATTCTGTATTTGGTGAGGGTCTGTCTCTGCTCTGTGTGTGTGACCATGATGAGAGATTCTGCTATCATATAGTGTCTGTATAGAGATCTATAGCAATCGGGTTTGTTTTGTTTCCTCAGTAGGTGGTGTATTGGTATTCTAGGACCCAGTGTAATATTTACCCTTGCTTATTCACAGGTAGGGTATTGTTGTTTGAGTCCTTGGTGTTATTACTGTTATGTTATGATGGGATTGCAGTATAGATTTTGGGTGTCTTTTTTGCGGTGCTTTGTGTTAGTTCACAATGTGTCTGGCAGTGGAAGGTGTTTGTGCTGCTGTTACTGTGAGGTGACACCAGAATTTGAAAATATATTTTAATATGATGAGCTGTAAGGGAAACATCCAAGCTCCATTGTTTGGGGGAATTTCAGTGGATGCACAGAGATACAGAACTGGAGGTGCAGGATTTGTATTGACATTCTGTCCCTTCCTATATATTCCAGACTTCACTCTCATAATCCATATAGAATTAGTTGAATGAGGCTATCAAATAATTTTATAGTAGTTTTACTAGAAGTGTGAAACTGGCCAGCTTTTTAAAATAATGCAGAGGACCCTTTGGACTTTTTTTTAACAACACTTTTTTTTATAACCAATTTTAAAGCAGGATCCATGCTATAGAGGTGGGTGAGATGAAGAAATGTCATTTTGGCTCCCCCCCCCACCCAAAACAAATTCTTCTGTCTAGAGATGCCACTGATTTTCTGTGGCACACAAATGCATTGGCCCCTGGGCGCCGGAGACCCTTGGTGCGCCACTGGGTGCGAGCCAT
This sequence comes from Rhinatrema bivittatum, assembly GCF_901001135.1. NCBI lineage: Eukaryota > Metazoa > Chordata > Amphibia > Gymnophiona > Rhinatrematidae > Rhinatrema > Rhinatrema bivittatum. Next base: position 39,054,379 of record NC_042631.1, on the reverse strand, counting down.
ATGGGGCCGCAAGTGGTGGCAAAGAGGAATAGAGATTTGGTGGGCCGCAAGCAGTGCCCAATCTGCTCGCGACCCAGAAAACCCCAGTCAGCGGGCGTGATTGAGAATGAGGTAGGAGTCGGGGCCGAGACCGGGGGGGGGGGGGGGCGCAAGGAAGAAGGCTCGCCTAGGGCGCCAAATCCCCTTGCACCGGCCCTGGTTGTAGGTTGTTGCTGGAGGTGAAAGTGTTGTAATCCATTGCTGCTGCTGCTGGGGGCCAGTTGGACACCCCCAGCTGCTGAATCCAGTTTATCAGCAAAGCTTTAAAAAAAATGTTTTTCTGTTAGTGCTAATATATAACACATAAATGTATTATTAGAAAAAACATTACTTAACAAAACTTTATCTTTTTAGCAACATAATTTACAAATCAATTCAATAATATAAAAACGATATAGTGGTGAGCCACCCCTATCCCTGCGTATCCTTTAACATATCCATACACATGCATGCATTTAAATCTTGTATACCATTGAGCTCAACTCGGACATACAGATCACTCAGATAACTATCACTGCTCGCACGTACTTGTATTGTGCCTAAAACCATTTATAACTATAAAGTTAAAGGCTCCACATTACTACATTTATAATCAATTTTGGTAGCACAAATAGAAAACAAAACTCTTCCACTTATTATACCCAAATAGAGCCACACTGAGGCACAATTTGCACCCAATCCATCTGATTCAGTCGCATTACATTCTGATTGAAGCCATACTGAGAAACGATTTATAAGCAATCTTACTAATGTTGTCTAATGCAGTCCCAACCAAGGCCTCTGTTTCACTGGTACACAGGCTTCCTCAGGGGATTATTAATATAAATTAAAGTTGACACAGTCAGTAGATGGGTGCAGACATTGCATATAATACTGCATTGAATCTTTCCGTGGCAATATTCATATTCATATTAATAGAGCCAACATAGTCACATGCTCTTGAGCTTGAAGACAGAGATGGGTGGTATCTTTATTTCAAGATGTGAAAGAATTGCCTGCACTTAATGCTTAATCTTTGAAGTGCATGTTGACGTAGGTGAAAATGGAGTGGCTTTGTGTCTTAGTTGTAAAGCCCCCATATAGATATAGGGCTTTCACCATGTAGTCAGACTGCCAAGCAGTGGCTCAAATCTCCCACTTTTTTCTCTCGTCACTGAAAGGAGTAGGCACACCTACACCTACACCTCATATCTACACACTACATATATACACATACACCTACACAGATGGACAGAGAGCAAAACAGTCCCCCAAAGAAGCATAGACCCAGACACAGGCCACACACCACAACGGTAAGGAATGGAAAATTGTTCAAAAAACCTAAGTGCCAGCCAAAATGTTTTAGGAGCTGAGAAAACCTCTATCCCACCCAGCCCACGGTTTTGTTTTTTTTTTTGGTCTTTACTTACTGTTTTCACTAACTTTCTTTCCTTTTTTTTTTTTTTTTTTTGTATTTTTCTTAGCTTGTTCATCTTTCTCATGTTTTGATTATGCTTTAACTTTTATTTTTTTTTCACTTTTTGCCTTTATTCTCCCTGAAGGTAGTTGTTCTTCCTGGGTTGTGTAACGTCACTGTCTGCTCCCAGGCCCAGCTCTGCTGCATAGTAAGTGGCTCCCCACTTGGGCCCAGCAAAAGCAGCTCCTTTCCCTGGGCCACCCAAAGAGGTGCATGGCTAAGCGATGGCGAGCTGACGGTGATGTCACTGCGCTCTGGCAGCTCCCTCCCTCCTCCGCACATAGCAATTTCTTTCTGCCTCGATCGGGCAACAAAAGTGCCGTCCCACCCCCTTCAGGAATATTCACGCCCTGGCTCCCCCCTCCCCCCCCTCATTTGCTCACCCCCTGGCCTATTGGTTACAGCTATGGAAACCAGTGTTCAAGTCGCTTTATTGCCCGTTGTCTCAGGTCCGCACTTAGATTGCAAGCTTTTTGAGGCTGGGACTTAAAGTATCTGAGTGCTTATTAGCATTGTACAGCGCTTTTCACATCCAGTGGCACTATAAACTTATAAGTATTTATTATTGTTGTGGGGTCTTGCGGCAAGGCATTCTCCATATTGTACAAATTCTCAGCCAAAAAGGCCAGGAAGGAACCCTTCTCCGTTTATGGCTCAGCCCCGACACTTGGATCTTCTTAACCGGAGAGAGGCCAGGACATCACTGTTGTGATCAGACCTTTGGGAGCCTGGCGGGGGGTCTCCGAAGGGAGATACTCCAGCACACTGTTGGCATGGGCGCATCTTACCGTGCAATTATTCTGCAGTGTGTGATACCAGACCTCTTTACTCTTCACATTTGTTTGTTTCCAAACACTGACACAGCTGATATCATCCTGAAAGGAGAATGGTAATAACTGTTTGTGTTGCTGTAGGAGGCAAAGATGGGGAGGGGTGTGTTTAGGGAGAGGAGACAGAAGATGCTCTGGCATGTATCAGAGTGTGTGTGTGTGTGTGTGTGTAATTAAGTCTTATCTTTCGGCACCCTCCTCCTGCACTGACTGCCTTGCCACTTGTTAAATCCGATATCCTATGTTGTTGTGTGGTGTCTGGCTCTGGTGCTGCCTTCCTGATCTTTTCACCCTGTTCTTAAAGTACTTAAATGATACTCATTTCCTCCTTTTGAGGGGGGGGGGGGCAGGATAGCAGCAGCAAAGTACATTAACCGGAAGCAGTAACGAATCTGTCTTCACATGTTTCTAATGAAGGGGAACGGAGGAAGCTCCCCTCCACCTACAGGATGCTTGTGCCGAGCTGCTTGATAAACCGGCACCACCATGCAACATGTGCAGTGAGAATAAAGCCAGCGCTGGCTAAGTCTGTCAGTTTTAACCTGGCATTTTGTGGGCATGCCCCTCTTCGTCGGGTTCTTCGCTTCCCAGTTACCCAAAGGTCCGGACTGTGGTAGGAATTAATAGAGCAGGAGAACAGACAGTGAAGCAAATTCCTTCTTGGATTTGTGTCGGGGGGGCTGGGCTGCCATGTTTGTTTCCTTATTTCGGCTCAGTGCATCTTGGCCTCTCCTCCTTTCTGGCTTGTCCAGTGTGAGCTTGCTCCATAATGCAGGAGGCAGCAGCAAAGCCAGAGAGAGGCACCAGCAGCTGTGTTTTCTTTGGATCCTTAAATTGTTAATGAAACAATTACACCATGTTATATGTTGATGAATGAAAGCTGATATGATACACAAATTTGTGATGACACACCTGTGTCCTAGCTAGGCAAAAATGCTAGATTGACAACCCAAATATTTGGGATTGTGCCTAATCAGGAAAATATATTGTTTATAATGCCATTTACATAACTGTAGGACATTCTTCCCCTTCTAAATATAACACTCTTCAGGTGCTGGACTCATTCAGCCTTAGGTGTCATATCCTGTCATGATTTAGCTTTGCAGCACTTGAGCAGCATTGGAATAGAGAAGTAAAGTAATCTTATTTTTCTTAATTCTCTAATGCTCAAACTGACTTATTTGCCAGTCTTTTTTTTTTTTTTTTTAAAGAATTTGGTTCCCCTAGTACTATATACAGTACCTTGAATGATTCTGGAGGGAGCGTGGATGACACCGAGAAAAAAAACGAGATCCTTGTTTGCTGTGACTGTATACATCCCAGTGAAGAGTGTGTGGGAGGCTTGTTGTATTATGGTTGTCTGACAAGTGGATGAGTAGTAGCATCCTGAACAAGACAAAGACAACTAAGAGTATGATAAAGAGACAAGAAAGTGAAATTTGAGAAACAGAATATATGACATGTGTGAGGATAATAGTTTAGCAATTGTGAAGTAAAGGTAAGTAGATAACTTTGGGGATGTTCAGAAGCTAATGCTAGCAGGCTAGGCTACAGAGCTAATAAAGAGAATGAAAAAGGATACTTGGATTATAGGCACAGAGAGAAATTTCTTTGGCTGCGGGCCTTTCTTCGCCGGTCCCGGTGAAGAATGGGCTTCTGAGGGCTCCGAAGTACTCACAAGCTCCTGAAGACGATAGGCCCGCTGCCGCTGCGCTCTGGGAGACATCCAAGCGCAAAATTCACAGTTCTTGACATTGTGCTTGACGCCGAGGCAGCGGTAACATTGGTCGTGCCCGTCTGTGACCGACATTACCCTGCCACAGCGGCATCTTTTGAATCCTGATTTAGACATGAGGAGGAATGAAGCTCCACGTGCGTTCCCGCGCGCGGAAAGAACAGACTGAGGAGATCTTGTACTTCCTGCGCGGGAACCCACGCACAGCCGCAGAGGGACAAAAAACTCAACCTCTGCTTTATCAAGCTCCGCCTCCCGGACCTGATGGACAGATCCCATGACAGCATGGCTAATTCAGCCCTGCTATCGACGGGAAAATCAGAATTAGACTGAAGACCCCCAAAGAGCCAAATGGGAAAGGGAACATGAGTAATTATTACATTCAGACATATTCAAAATTTGTATTCCGGAATGCCTAGAGAGAAGAGTATATGCACTGAAAATAGAAGGGGGGCAAGATCTACAGGGAAACCCTTACCAGACTTAACTGTTCCTGGAGCTCAAAATGAGCAACCAGAGAAGCAAGCCCAGGAAAGACAGTGCCAGAGAGCCCAAGGAAGCAAAAAATAATTAAATTTTTCATCCACAAATTCCAGACCTTGAATGTAAACTTCGTATTTCGTTTTCTATAATACATTGCATCTTATTCTTGAGGGCAGAACTAGAGGTTATATGTTGGCTAGTGTTCAAGCAATAGAGATGACGCATGGTGTCCACTTCTGCTACTGCAGCCTCATGTCGGTGTGCTTTTTAAAATTTATATTCCACTTTCAACCATTTCAAAGCAGATTATCGTATATACTCGTGTAAGTCAAAACATTTATGCTGTAAAATACGTTCAAAAAAGCTGCTTTGACACGCATGCATCCTATCCATTTTCCCTCATATATTATAAAGTCTCCAGTGTATGCACAAGCCAGTGAAAAGGAGCAGAGTTAGCCGCATTAGTTAAGTGGCTAACTCCGATATTTGGAATTAAACTTTTATACCTGTCCTAAAGATATCATGCAGCGTGATGTGTGTTATTTCGGAAATGGTCTCGCTTTAATTCTTATCTTCCTGATAGGTCATTCATTTTAAACCATTTTAAACCTTGTCTTGTCTTTTGGTCTCAAAATCGCCTACAGACTTATAAATGAGAGACTTATGTACAAGTATATATGGTACATTCAGGTACTGTAGGTACTTTCCCTGTCCCAGAGAGCTCAAATGCTGTCTGTATCTGAGGCAGTAAAGGGTGATGTGACTTGCCCAAAGTCACAAGGAGTGACAGTGGGATTTGAACTCTGGCTTCCCTGGTTTATAGCCCATTGCTCTGACCATTAGGCTATTCCTCTGCTCCTTCACACTTGTGTTTCCCAGTCAGACACCACCTGAAACATGAGGCAACTTGTTTATCCAAAAGCAAACTGGAAAAATATTCACAAAATTTGTTTAACTTCTATGCTTTAACGTCAGTAGCAGTAAAGTCTCTAAAAGCATTGGTCTCATTTGGAAAAGATAATAGCACAAACACAGTGCACAAACACATTGCTAATAGAAAGGGCAATTTAAAAAAAGATCATTCCAAGACAGTCTTAACTGCAGGCCGGCCATTAAACAATTTCAGATCCTCGGAAGTAAAAACAAGGTCTAAAGAGTGGCCTGCTTGATGTGTTGGAACGTCCACCTACTGTGTAAGATCACAATTGGTCATAGCTGCCAAAAAATGTTGATCAGACTTCCTACATGGACGCAACATGAACATTAAGATCCCCAAGAACCAACAGTGATTAGAATAATCAGAACATTCACCAATTCTACAGCCTCCGAAAGAGGTTGACAGAATTGATCTGGAAGATTATAAATCAAAAGTACATTAAAATTCTTTCCTGCATTCAAAAATAATATATCAGTATAAGAAGTAAGAAAAAAATCTCTCTAACGTCACTAGTTGAAGTGATGCCTGATAGATCACAGCAACACCCCCACCATGCCTAACAGGTCCATGCTCATAAAAATGTGTGTACCCGGGAGAACATGCCTGCCATAAACAGCAATTACGACTGGGCTCTGACATGCCAAATATATGAAATTAAGACGAAAAAACCATAGAATATTTGGCTACTTTAGAGCAGACATTTAACAACCTAAATTTAAGTGCCATAGTATAAAAAGATTTCCTTCTTTAGGAGTCTTCAAACTTTTCTTGGTAAAGAAAAAAAAGAAAAGGCCTTCTTCATTTAACTCTGTTATTCACTGATCTAAATACCCCTTCTTAACAACCATTCTCCTTACAAACCTCAATAGTTGGTGCATCATCAGTAGACATGAAAGACCTAGAACGAGGTGAGTAGGGAATATAAAATATCCCAAGTCTTCTGAAGTTCACACATCGGGCAGTCACAGAGTGTTGGCCCCCTTGGATTCCCCTGCTGCTCTATGAATATATGAAATTATTGTGTGTATGCATAGATATTTACAGAGTTTTTCATATGGATAGGGTGATACTCAAAGCCATTCCTTACTCATGGAAATACCCGGTTTGAAGATTGCCTACGCTTGATGCAAGCAGAATTGCATGCGTTGAGGAGTTGTGCTATTTATTGTCTGGAGGCATTCTCGAGGGAAATAACATGTATGCTGGACATTTCTATGCACATTTATTTCCAGTGGAAAAAGTACCAGCAGAGGAAGCAGGTATACATTTATGTAGGTGCTTTGTAATTTTCTCTTTAAAGCAGAAGTATATGCATGCTTTTGCTTTGATTATTGATGCAAAGTTGTGGGTAAAAAGTATGCATCGAATTTGTATCAATTCAAACAGTTTGATTAGTGCCCTCTTATGTTGTAACTATATTTATAGTTTGGGGGGGGGGGTACATAAAACTGTTTTTGGTGCATGTATAATGGAAACCTGTGCCCTCCCTGGTTACTGCAGCATCCTAGTTCCAACTCCTGTGTATACATAGATGAGCGTGTGCATCTTCAATCAAAAGTCAAAAGCTGGAAATAGGACCGAGAATCATCTGGATAGTTTGAACTGGGAAGGAGCGCTTAATTAAAAAGCCTAACATCTTCTGGAGCTGGTGATAAAGCAGAGGATGACATCGCACAGTGAAATTGCATTTTTTTTTCTTTGTGAGTTGTCAGTCAATATCTAATTTCAAGTTCTTGTACAGCTCACATCAGGTCAAACAGGTTAAACAAAAATGAAAGAGAGGAATTGAAGGGCATCTATTTTGCAGGAAGAGTGAGTCTGTCATGCAAATGTTAACATTGCTGGGGAAACCTAACATGGTTATATTATCAGGGGAAGCTGCATGAAGGCGTTTGAAAGCAGGCCCATACATGCTGTAACTTCATGCTAGGTTACAGCATGTTAAAGGCTACTCCTCCACTGGCAATGCCTAGTGGTTAGAGCAGTGGGCTATGAACTAGGAGACCAGGGTTCAAGTCCCACTGTTGTTCCTTGTGACCTTGGGCAAGTCACTTTACCCTCCATTGCCTCAGGTACAAACTTACAGGCCGATACAGTAAGGAGCGGTAGGAAGAGCTGCGTTAGTGCCGGGCGCACCCACGGTTGCCGCACGCACAGTCCAGCTCACCTACCGCTCGGTACTGTATGTAAATAGCTTGCAAATGCAAGCTGCGTCTAAGAAGCATCCGTGAAGCGTTAGGCCCGCGCAACCCATTTTACTGTATAGAGCGCTATACAGTATCCTGGGTGCGCTGGCCTAACGCTTCACGGACACGCTGGTACCTGTCATTTCAAATGACCTTGAAATGACAGGTACTAGGAAGTGGACGGTTCTCCGACGCCTCGGGATTGCCAGTCCTCTCTCCCCTCCTCCTGAAGCAAGGCGCGAAAAGCAGCCTTGCTTCGGGAGGAGGAGAGAGAGGACTGGCAGTATAAAGCAACGAAGCGACACTTTTTTTTGCAGCCCCCCTCTGGAGACGGACATCGGCGAAGACGACCGCGGCTCCCCTGCCTCCAGCTGCCTGCGAAGATGGATGCATCGCACGGGCGAAAGCGGCCCCTGTGCGTGCAGTTGGGCCGCTCAAGACGTGACGTCACATGCCGTGACGCCACACCACGCACAGGGGCCGCTTTCGCCCATGCAGGCGTCTATCTTGACGGGCAGCTGGAGGCAGGGGAGCCGAGGTCGTCTTCGCCGATGTCCGTCTCCGGAGGGGGGCTGCAAAAAAAGTAAGTTGCTTCTTTGCTTTACACTGCCAGTCCTCTCTCTCCTCCTCCTGAAGCTAGGCTGCTTTTCGCGCCTTGCTTCGGGAGGAGGGGAGAGAGGACTGGCAATCCCGAGCGTAGGATTGCCCGTCCTCTCTCCCCTCTCTTTCTTGCAACTTTTATTTTCGCTTTTTTCCGCTTTCGTTGCTTCGGGAGGAGGGGAGAGGACTGGGGCTGCCCCGGAGACCAGCACCCATGGACGTGGCCAGGGCAGGTGAGCGGGGGCTGGGGGAAAGTTTGCCGCCTACCCTTACCCCTGCCTCTAATGCAGGGGTAAGGGTAGGAGGTAAGTTAGCAGGTTAAACGCGCGGCAAAACGGCAGGGTAAAAAAGCGATGGGAGGGAATAGCTAATTCGATCGTTTACATGTAAAATACATGCCGCGGGCGGAAGGGGTTACCCGGTGATTTAAGGACGCAGTAAGAGTAGGTTAAAGGGGATAGTGTATCGCGGGTTGGACAAACGCGGCCGAAAAGTGGGTAGAAAGCGGGTTAGGAGCAGGGTAACCGCGGCCGCACTTTACTGTATTGACCTGTTAGCTTGTAAGCCCTCTGGGGATAGGGAAATACCTACAGTGTCTGAATGTAATCCACTTTGAAGTGCTGAAAAAAAGTGCAAAAAGCAGAATCTAAATAAATAAATTCCAGTTTGTCAGTGTTTCAGCTTTTTTCACTTGAGGAGGCAGAATGTCTGTGAACGACGCCATCAGCATTGGCTGTGTGGATTGAACTTTTCTCAAGTATTTTGTCACATGTTTCTTGTCTGCCCGTTGATCTCTCTGCTTGCAGTTCATACGGATCTAGCATTATACATGAAGGTTCCATGTTGGGAGTGATGCGATGTGAAGTGGGGGAGGTAATTTGTATATTTATTTTAATCCACTAATTTTCCTCTGAACTCCTCACTTAAATGAACTTTTAGTAGTGTGTAGCCTCTGGGTGGGAAAATCAGTATGATCCCCAAAAGCTCAATTCTCAAGTTTACTCTGTTTGCACAGTTCTCCCCAGGATAACAGCCCACTCTGCGTATGCAGGACTGCCTGTGTGTGTGGGGGTGGGGGGGGGGTGGAGTGGGGAGGTGGAACTCAGCTTCAAGGTCCTTTTGCACTACTCGCACCCCAGTTTTTCTTCACACACCCTGTAAACAGCATCAACAATCCCTTCACTTAGCAGCAGCAATAACCAGGCTGGAAACTGTGGGTTCCAACTCAATTTTACTGATGGTTTGCAAACACGAATTGATTTCTTTACAGACTCAAAAGTGAAAATAGTTCAATAGATTTCCACAACTTGAAACTGTATAAATTCATGACCAACTCTTTCAGAAACAGTTCCTCCAATTATTCCAGCCATTTCTTTAAGTAATTTGGTTCCTTAATTACTTCTCCTCTCTCTACCACTTGAGTCAGATCAGGGTCTCTGATTCTTAAACATCAGTTTCTCTGTATGGGAATGGAGGGAACATTTATCCACATTTTACCAGCAATCACAGTTCAGTTCTCATATCTTTCCCCATAGTCTTCATTTCTCTCCACTCCCAGCTTTGTGGTACCAAGTGGACATCTTAGCACACTTCTCTAGCAATTCTTCCTTACCTCAACTTCTCCATGGGGATGGATAGAAGTTCATTCTTCCTTGATGACACCTCTTCTTCTCCCAGTTCTTTCAAAAGAGAGGCACCTCTCCTTCAACCAGCAGCAGCTGAGCCCCAGGGTACCATTAATACCAAAAAAAGATGAAATCTTATTCAAAAAGGCAACTCCAAAGAGAGACAGGAAGACTGTCATCCTCAGGCAACTAAAACGGTTACCAAAACATGCACAAAGCACTACATGGATAAGGCATTCATTTCCTTTCTTGTCCCAAGACCCCAGCTTCTTAAGAAAATAATGAGTGATACAGCATGGGATATGCTACCCTTAAAAGGTTAACTCAGGAAATCCAACTCAAAAATCCACACTCTAAGATGGTGACCTGTGTTTATAAAGGCTCCGAGCACACCCAAAATTCTGCTTTAGTACTTTCTCTGCACAGCCACAGAAGTTTGGTTGAGTCCTTCTGGTAAGGAAACTGAAGGTTCCTTACAGATGGTTCCCTACCCCCTTCATTATCCAGATTGGCCATGTCACTATTTTAGCTTTTAGATTAGAGACCTTCCATTGTAGATTTGTGGGGGTTTTTTTTTTTTTAAACCTTGTGTTATGACCGTTGGTTGCAGAAGGCTGCGACTGCGTATACTTACTTCCTGCATTGCTCGCTTGCCCTCCCTGGGACTGCTTGTGGCTCTGGCCAGCTTTCACCGCCTCATTCCTCGGGACTCTTCATGGCGGCCTGGATGCCGCCGCCACCCTCCTCGATTTTGGGCCTTCCTAGGCGCGCGCACGCCACTGGGACCTCCTTTGAAGCCTCATCGGCGGGAACATCTGGACGTCTCCAGTTGATATCATCAGACCAGTGTATTTAAGCTCCACCTTCGCCCTCAGCTAGTTGACTTGGCAACAAGCTCCGTATGTCTTCCACTATTGTCTACGTGTTCCTGAGACTACGCTTCGTGCCTTGGACTAGGACCCTGTCTGGTACCTGTGCCTCCGGGGCCAGTGCACGCATTGGGGACTCGCTCGCCTCACCTACCCCCTTCCTCGGGCTGGCTCTGCGTCTCCTGGGTTCTAACTTGCAAGGCCTCCCATTTCTCGGGATCACCTCTGGGACATCTCAGCTACCAGTGAGTTCCACGGCGGGGCTTCCCCGCTCCTCGGGGTTGCGCCCGCAACCTGAACAAGACTGTCCATGCCTCCCGCTCCTCAGGACTGTGCTTACGTTTTTCACTGACTACCAGGGCTTCCCTGCTCCCCAGGGTAGCACCTACGTACTATATAGAGATTGCCAACATTTCCCCGCTCCTCGGGGCGGCGCTATGTCACCACCAGAGGCTCAGGTCTGGCTTCCCTGTCCTGTGGGTTGGTCTACGGTGTTACATCATCATCCTTTCTGGGCACTCCTCCCCTCGGGGTCCCTGTCCAGGTATTGCCTCTAGTCTGCTCTCCACGGGGGGTTCTCCCCTGGTACCGCGGGACCTCTCCATCGCTTTAATCAGAGCTCTCTGCTGTCTCTGACCTCGCCTCCCGACGGGGCAGACCTGTGGGAGTCCTTCCCACAGGTAGTAACAACTTGCATCTCGGGCCAAGGGTCCACATAGCCACAAATCATAACACCTTGGACAGGAAACAGTAATGGGGATGGCGGGTGGGCAGCTAGGCTAAGTGGCCAGGGATGATCTGATTTAGCAAAATGAGACCCTGATGTAAGGAAATGTGAGTAGGGGAAAAAAAGTGTGCTGAAGTTCAGTACACATTTTCTTTATTCGGGTGCTAAAAGGAGTTAGTTCTGCATGCAGTAAGCTAATTTTATGTTATTGTATTGGGAGTTTAAAAAAAAAAAAAGGCTCTCCAAGCCAGACATGTGCACACAGACATGGTTAGTGCTCATAAAACATGATTTATGGAGAGGAAGGGGACTGTACAGCTGAACAGGCAATGTGGATGGCTCTGTATGGTATTTTTTCTGTCCTCGTTCTTTGTTTCTATGTATGGAGAGTTGTGCAGGGACTGTGGAAACCCCGCCATACCCAGTCTCGGGCTATCTATTTATTCAGTTGATTTGCCTGTAGGTGCTGAATAGCTTGAAAGCTCCCCCCCTGCCCCCCCCCTCAAGTACTAGAGAATCCTGCTTGTTTCCTTGCACCCCCTCCTCTCCCTCATTTGTCAGCCTGGCCTGCACTTTGCATAAGCACAAGAGCTGCTGCAGAATGCCTGATAACCATGCTGAGCTCTAGGGCTCTGCCCCACCCTTCCCGTTATCTTGTAACCTTCCTTATTGAAATTTCCAGAGACATTAGATCCCTGGCACACTTTTGTTAGGCAGGAGATAGGAGATATTCTCCTAAGGATCAAGGGAGAATGAGTTGCAAGGGAGCAGCCCTGCAAAGCCTTAATGCTATTATCTCCTGATAAGAGGCATAAAACACTCTGCTTACCATTGCCTTTCCCACAAGTGTCTTATCTTAATTGTGTGTGTGTGTGTGTGTGTTGGTTGGACTGAATTGTATTTACTTTTGAGTCGCCTACCATGCCTTTCCTGATATGTGGGGTTATTTTTTTTGGGGGGGGAAGGGGGGGTTGCCCTGGTGATTCTTCCTTGCTCAGTTTTGTTGCAGCTCAGAGTCAGCGCTGGGATTCTTTTGCCTTGAGGCTTCGTTCACACCTACCCTAAGATTTTTTTTTTTGCTTATTTTATTAGACCCACTCCAGTCATTGCAGCAATAGTTCTGAGACCAGAAGCCATGCACTTGGACTCTTTTCCGGATCCCTTTGCCACAGAGGTAGGCAGCTGCGGTCCTGAAGTGCCACACACACACAGGTCTGGTTAATATGCATGAGATTTATTTACATACAATGGAGGTAGTGCAGGCAGATATTCCTCATGCATTTTCATTGGGGCTACATTGAAAACCAGAACCCTGTGGTACTCCAGGACTGGAGTTGCCTTCTGCTGCTCCATCATGGGCTGTAAATCCAGCCACTAGGTGGCGTCCTTGATAATGACCATAGGCTCCCCCTTCCAGGGGGATGTGAAAGCTTCCTCTGCAGCATTTCTGGCTGACCTGGGGTTGCAGAAGACTAAATCTGAGAATCGAACTGGGGATGTGCTACATTGAAAGCTAAAGGTTGAGGGATAAGCACTGTAGATCATATTGGATTGGGAGACTTCATGTCAGTGCTGTTTTAATAGAAGTATCTCTGGTCAGTCTGACCATTTTCTCCTTTAAATTCCCCTAAACCAGGCTGTGTGCTCAGATGGCTCAGGTGCCCTTGCCATCTTGGAGAGCTGTAGGGGAAGTCTCTTCTTAGACTATCCCTTTGTACTGCTGTTTGGCTGCTACAGAAGCAGCTGTCTTCCCTCCTTTCCTGTTACTGAGCATGCATTTATTATTATTATTTTTTTTTAAATAGCTCAGTACACTTTCAGAGCTGAAGTTGCATTTTGTGCTTTGCTTGCAACTTAGCAAATGAAAAATTAAAAAAACTGGCTTGAGACCACCGACTCATTTCATGCAGGTAAGTATATGGTCAACTGCTAAGCTAAGACTTCTGGATTACAACTGGCAGCCTACAACAGTGGTAGAAGATGTTTTCTTTTGACAGTCCCTTGAGCCAGCCAGTCTCATATTTCTGGTTGAAGATGAGCAAGACTGATTAACTGCAAGGTGTTTTGTTTTTGCTCTTGCTTTAAATTTTTTTTTAGGAAGATCTTGATGTATGTTGAGACTTGACTACTTTAGCATGCGCAGTAGTATTATGTGCTTGTATTCATTAGTCTGCAGATAACGAGCATCACATTTTAAGAAATAACTGGGAAATGAAGAGATATAATGAGCCAGCAAACCCTGTTACACATAATTGAGCTAATATGATGGATGACACCGAAGCCTCTGCAAGGCAAGGAATATACCAAATACCGTATGAATATGTGTGAGTAAACACGGATAACCTTAGTACTTTCAGCCAACTGGATTACTTGACTAAACATGTGACCTGTGCAATGGCCATTTTTGAGATAGAAAGAAAATCGGGCATTGTGAAGGGTTTGATGCTCAGTCGCAAAGGCAATAGTTATTAGGTGCCATTGAATGGCAGCAGGATATTCCATGATAGACTGCAATAGCGTATCACAGTCTGCACAGGATTCCTGCATGCAGCAAGGATCCATGACTGGAGAATTTAGAAAAAGGAAATTAATAAGCTCAGGTTGCCTCAGAAGAACTGACAACCCAGGCTAGAGAAGGATACTGGTGACAAATCCTATGAATGACAAGGCACTATAGGACCTTCTACCACTTCTTCAACAGAGCAACAAAACTAATAGGCCATGGCAGCAAAGATGGGAGGTTGGCAGTGTTCTAAGAGAGCACTACTACCCCCATTGATTAGAAGCCATACAGAGAGGGCTGACCTGGTGGCTGAGTGGCAGTGTTGGGCTCAATTGCCAGGTCAAGCCTGGTGGTGAGGGAGTCTGTCTTTAGTATGATGGTGACACCTGGTGTCTTGATGTTAGGGCTCCTAAATTGCAGGGTTCTAGAAGGAGCCTTGATGCGCATGGCCTTCGGCTGAGGACTGTCACTGCAGTGACTGGACTAAAGCAAGTTAGGAGGGGATAGAAACATGGGGTGGGGGCGGAGAAATCCCAAGGAATGCCCAGCCCTGGTTTCAGTTGAGCTGGAAGCCTAAGAAGCAGGAGGAAACTGCCAGGCTACACCATTGCATTCCCCCCAAAATCCCAGAGACAGAACACTACTCTAAATTTTATTTTGTCCAATCATTTGCAAAGCTGAACTGATGTAAAATTAAGAGAACACTTGGGAAATGGTGACAAAACATAGCTTCTTGCATAATTTTGTAAGTAGGGGCTCCTTTGAATTCTTTGTTCATGCTTATTAAGAAAATGCAAGGAATTACTTAGTGAGGCAATTAAGTTATATGGTGCATGTGGATGGGGAGATGGTGCTAGGGATGATGCTGGTGGGGTAGGGGTTGCATTTGTGGGTGGGGGCACATTTTTCATGTTCTCTTCATCCCCACTCCACCTGTCTTCCCTGTCCTGCTCTCCCCCCCTTTTTTTACCGTCTCACTCACCCTCCCACGTCTTTCTCTCTCCACCTTACAGCTTTCTCCCTCACCCCCCCCCTCCTCTGTGTAGACGGGGGTGCGTGTTTGTGTGGGAGGGGACTTTGTGGATGGTGTGAGTGACTCGGGGGGGTATGTGTTGGGAGGTGAAGGGGGTGTGGTGATATTGGTGGGCATTTTTGAGGGGGGTGGATGGAAGAGGGGGTGGGTTTAGGTATTCCTTTTAAATGTTTCCCTCCCCCTCTTCCTTCTCTTTCTCCACTTTGTCCTCCTCTCTTGCCTCTGCCACATCCCCTGCTGCTTTTAATTCGGTCAGTGATTCACTTGTTCAGGCGCCAGGTCGTCCTTGCCCATTGGGACTTGGTCATCCTGTTAGCCCCATTACTGCCGCTGGCGCCATGATTCGGTACCTGCGGTCCTGCCTTACTTGTGGAGCCTGGTTCTCTTGCAGTGCTGGGGGGGGTGCATGCAGATGCAGTGTTGATACGGAGCCATAATATGGTATTTTTTTGTCATTTATATAACAAACTTTAGAGCTACGCCGCAAGAAGTATAGAAGGATTAATGGGGGTAATATTTGTAGAGGGAGCAGGATGAAGCTAAGGTCATATTTTGGCAAATGATACTACAAAAACGAATTTCTAAAGGGGAAACTACTTTCAGAAGAGTAACCTTTTAGCTAACATGGGGGTGTTTGGGTGTAGAGCTTTTTAAAGCATGGGAAACAGAGCTTTTTAAAGCAAAGGATTATTATTAATGTCTAAAATATGAGATGCATGGACTTTTTGAGGTCAAAAAGTTAAAAAGTAAATGGAGGCCATGACGGAGACAGAATGATTTATTGTTGATGGAAAGAAAAGTGCTCTCTGTCTGGAGCAAGATGAGGAATATAGCACAGTGCTGGGCAGCTAACACAGTAACATAGTGAAAGACGGCAGACAAAGACCAAAATGGTCCGTCCAGCCTGCTCAGCAAGTTTGTTTATTTTTGTGTTTTAGTTTAGCTTTAGGGCAGTAGCAGCAACTGCCTCTCCCAATCTTCTGTTAAAGGAAGTAGCAACTGCCGCTCCATGCAGGCCACCCTCCAGCCTAAATGTAAACTACAGGTTCCATTCTCAAGCCAGCAAGGATCCTCGACGTCTGAATCCCATTGCTTTTCTCATCTTCACCTCCTCTTCTGGGACGGCATCCCGTGCTTTCACTACCCGTTCTGTGAAGAAACGTTTCCTGACGTTCCTGAGTCTTCCCCCTTGGGTTTTCACATCGTGACCTCTAGTTGTACTGCTTCCTTTCTGTCAGAAAAGATTAATTCCTTTCAGGTATCTGAAAGTCTGGGTCCTATCTCCCATCTCTCCTCGCTTCCGGGGTCCCTCACTCTCATCTCGTATGGCTTTCCTTGCGCACCCCAAACTGAATTGGTTGCTTTTTCTGGATTGCTCCCATTCCGTCCTTGTCCTTTTTTGAAAGGAGGTCTCTAGAATTGAATGCAGTACTCTAAATGAGGCCTCAACATTGATCTGTACAGGGGCGTTATCACCTTCTTTTTCCTGCTGGCTGTGCCTCTGTGCAGCCCAGGATCTCTCTGGCCTTAGCTGCTGCGTTGTCACATTGCTTTGCCACCTTCAAATCATCAGAAACCATCACCCAGAGGTCTCTCTCTCCCAGTCCGTGCCCCCCCCCCCCGAAAACATATATGGCTCCTTCGGATTGTCGTACCCCAAATACATGACTGCACTTCTTGGCACTGAATCCCAACTACTTCTCAAGTTTTTCTGGATCACTTCTCATTCTTTCTACTCCTTCAGGTTGCAGATCTCTGTGTCGTCTCATATGGCAAAAACACAAACTTTACCTTTTAATCCCTCTGTAATATCACTCACCGAGATACTGAAAAGAAGGTGTCCCAGAATAGATCCATTAACTCCTTAACAGCTCTTCTTTCTTCAGAGCAGGTTCCATTTACCAGCACTCTAATGTCTGTCAGTCAGCCAATTTGTAATCCATTTCACCACCCTGGGATCCACTCCCAAGTTTCTCATTTTATTAATGAGCCTTCTGTGTGGGACTGTAGCAAAAGCTTTGCCGAAATCCAAGTAAACCACATCAGTTCTTCCTTGATCTAATTTTCTAGTCACAAAAACAAAAAAACAAAAAAAATCAGATTTGTGTGACAGGACCTTCCTCTGGTAAAACCATCTTGTCTCAGATCCTGTAACCCATTAGATTGGGGGGTGTGTGTGTGTGTGTTATGTAGATCCATTCATATCTGCAACACTACGGCACATTGATATTTCATGGCTTTGCTAGTATAATCATAGCCCCCTAAGTCCACCTACAATGGCTTTTATTATTTAAATACATTAAAAAATTTCATTTTGTTATAAAATACTTCTCGTAGCCATCATGCAGTGAGCATATGTCTCTCTTTCCAACTTCTCTCATGAGCAGTTCACGTACCACATAATATTCTCCAGTTGCCCAAACAGAATTATATTTTGGCACGGTTATGCCTTCCTCGAGGGTGTATCTGTTTTGAAGGATATACATTTATACCTGTTCACTGCTTCTCTCCAGAACATAAACGCCGATCGAGTCAAATGTGTTGCGACTCAATATAAAAAAAAAACCTATTAGACCTGATTTGATAGGAAAGTGAAAGTGTTGCACTGGATGGAGATCATCATTGCCTTAAGCCATTTTTAAATGCATCTGCTTGGTAAGTTAATGAATCTACAGTGCCACAGTGATAAATACGAGATAGGACGGTAGTTAAGCAATTATCAGTTTTTAGGGGCCAGAATAAATCTGTTCAGGCCATCACACTCTAGTATGTAGCATAAAGGGAAATCATTATTGTATTTTTATAAGGCACCCCCACCATTTCTGTTTAGGTTACAGAGCAAGTTGAAGGGTTATTGCTCCAAAGTGCTTAGAATTTACGGGAAGAAAACTTGAGGAACTAAAGAAATATTGAGCTCAGGTAGACAACTATTAGATGACTAATGAGAGAGATGTAGATGACATTTCAACCTGGAAACTCCGAGGTTTGTATTGGAATCTCTAGGGATTCACAGAGTAAATGATGGGTCTTGCATTCAGGCGCCAGGAATTCCCCTGAATCATAGATTCCCTGCTCTACCTCCTGTCTTACGATATTCTTATAATAAAGTAATTATATCCGTGTGTTCCTTCCCATAACTTGCTTGCCAATTGTGCTTATTAACTCAAATGCCTGAGTATGAAAAACAAACCATTTTGTGGGTTTCCTTTATAAAAATGTGCATTTCCTGATTTCCAATGGCTAAATTTCATGATGTCTGTGAATTCTACCCATTTAATAATAACATGAGTGTTGTAACTGATAAGAGACTAGTTGGCCCATCTTTGTGAATTGAGATTATTCCTCTATTTTTCTAGCACCAGGGGTTTCCTTAATCAAGCTGCAGTGGGTAGCTAAGGGTAAAAATTCCCATGTGCAAACATAAACTCCCCCTCCCAGAGTCTTCTACATCTATTCCAAGTATTTCCAAAATCTGCCACAATGCTGGCCTCTACCTCCTCCACTGGTAGGCCATTTTAGGCCTTGTTTTCCTCTTTCATTATTTTAATGAAACACCCAGGTCCCCTTCTGTGTTTTATTACCAATTTTCTAATAATCCACATAGCTACCAGGATTAGTGAGGTAGTTGTCTAAAATATTTGGCCTCTGTGTGCTCATTTTTGTTCAGTTTTAGCTGTGGTTGGGCCATGCAGGTTATCCCAGCCTTCTTGGAACAACTGTACTGCAGTTTTGTGCATCTTACCACAGTGCATCGTGGGTATATGAGCATAAACTGTTTCAGACTTAATCTAGCACTCCCCCCCCCCCCCCCCGCCTCATGGTTTACCCGTAGGGTTTTGCAGTCTAAACAACTACCAAAACTAGCAAGGCTATTGCCTCATCTGGCTTCCTAGGTCCCAGTGAACTTACTGGGCAGTACCTGACAACTATCAATCTGGCACCAACCTGGCTACTCCTTGGCCTGCAGTATTGTTGCTTTCATTCTCTACCCTTCTGTTTTGTCAACCTCTCACCTTGCCTCTACTCTTGAGGGATAAAGGATGGATAGTTTGCAAAGCTGCAATCTCCCTGCTCTCATAGAGTATGCCAATCAGGTGGGGCCAATGTCATTTCTGGTGCCATAGGCTCCAGTCGATCTCTGCCTCTTCCTTCACCTCTTTGCTACTAGGGATCCTCTATGCTTGTCCCATGCTTTTGAGGAGAAGGTGATTCTTGTTGGATGGATACTGCTGTATTATGTGTGGAACTATGCATTCGCTTGCATCTTAATTTCACAACATTTCTATGCATTGCCCAAACTATTAATTTTATCTTGTAAACAATATTGAAAGCCACTTGCAGCTTCTGTCCACAGAATAGTTTTAATCTGCTCTTAATACTCTTTTACCTGCTGGACTTTTTAATAACGGAAGTTACTTTTCACATCTCCTCCTCTCCCTTTCTTCCTCCCTCTCCCACCTACAACCCAATCTTGGTGGTCTTCCCATTGCCTCTTTCTCTTATCCTCAGTGGGGGCATTGTAATCTGCGCAAAACCTGCTATCGGTTTTTACGCACGTAATTATACATGGTTTTCCACTCTTAATCTTGTGAATGTATATAATGCGGTTAGCATGAAAAAAACGTGTGCATAAACCTGCTGAAAAACCTGTGGCAGGTTTTGGGTGAGTGCATGCAAATGGCATGTAAAGGAGGCAATTATTTATTCATGGACTGTGCAGGGAGCCACGCTGTCAGGTAGATTGGTTATTGCAGTGTTTTTTTTTTGTTTTTTTTAGCGCCTGGGTCAGGGCAGGCGTTAAGCGACAGCGCCTGTCTGGAGCCCCTTTAACTCCATGGCTGGCGTTAGTGTGGTTGCCTGTCTGTGTAGCCTTTTCCTCACCGGGTGCCCGGAGCTTGCCGATCGCGATTGCTCCTACCGCACTGACGGCTTTCGGTCCTGGTACTGGCGATGCTCTGGGCGGTGTCGATGCTTTGTCTGCAGCCCCCAGAGATTGCCTGTGCTTCTGCAGGGCCGATCCATGGCCACGGGCGCCCAGCAAGGAAAGGGCTGCACAACCACACTAATGCCAGCAATGGAGTGAAAGTTCCTAGCAGAGCGGTAGGAGCTGAAGCAACTTCAGGTAGTTGGAAATGAGTGCAATATATTCCCATTTGTGCCTATCTTAGCGCCGGTTTCCCTCATGGCTTTTATGCGGGTGTTGGCGCATGTATTTGGTCTTGTGCACGGTTTTCTTTTGCGTCTATCTCATTTGCACGCTATTCACTTATTACATCCCGTGAAGCCGCCTGTTCTTGCTGCGTGTGCTCAAGAAAATACGCGCAGAAAAATAGCACCGGTTCAACGCGGGTCTTATTACATCGGCCCCACGGTTCCTTTAAACAGTCCTACTGTGTGTCTCTCTGTCCCTCTCCTAGCGGTGGCACAAACTTTACTGTTCTGCTAAACACAGACATGACAGCGATGCGTAGAGTCCTTCCTACGGGACCACAAGCTGTTTGCTGCTCCTCCTTTCACACACAAGGAAAGCTATCGGGGTCCCTTCATGACCCCCACACCCTCATTCCTGACATGGGGGAGGAGGTGCCCAGCACCCTCTCCACCCCCATCCCCCAGAGTTTGGGGGATGGGGATGGAGAGGGTGCTGGGCACTGCAGAAGGAGAGTAAAGATTGGTGTGATGCTAGGGAGGGGAGGGAGGGAGGGGTTCTGGGCACTATGGGCAGGGAAGGGGGGGGGGTTGCTGTCCTAGGGCCACTGCTGCCAAAGAAGGGAGTTGTGTTCTGGAGTGCTATGCTAGAGCTGCTGCTGGTAGGGAGCTGGGGGTGGAGGCGCAAGGCCTGCCATGCCTAATACCCTTGCCCCGGCCCAGGGTAATCACCCAGATCAAATGGAAATGATTTCAAGTCATATTACCTATTCCAGATATTTCATCACTTCTCCTTTGTCTACTCATTCAAGATTCGAATGTCACCTGAAGTTCATTTGGTGTGGTTTTTGTTTTGTTTTTTTAGGAGGTGTTTGGCACTTTCCACTGATTCCTATCCCTTTAAGAAAATGGGAGAGGTAGAGGATGGAGTCATGCTTTGATGTCAAGCTGTGCTACTTGTGCCTTTAAACTGCCCATTTCTATTTGTCCATCTCCTCTTCAGCTCTGCTAAAGCAGTGTGTTGTATGTTTTTTTCCCTCCAAGTGTGTAAGCAGACTTGTTAAGATGTATACTGTCCATTTTATCAAGTTTCATGTGTTTCTGCGGGGTTTTTTTTTTATTGAATCTTACACGTTCAAGTACATGGTGAAGTGAAGCAATATAACAAATTATGTTGGAAGTTAGTGAAATTTTTTCCTAGTCTCCATGGACACAGAATTTTATTAGCGCGTTGTTTTTTTGCCTTCTCTACTTCCCTCTGCTCTCTTGAGCTCCTTGCTGAATGCCAGCCTTGAGGCCGTGGTGCCGTGAACCTTCGTTTGCAGCTGCCTGGGACTTTTCCTTAGCCAGCTATATCCCTGGCACAAGTGGGCCATTAAGCTAGGAATTAGCCAATGACTGGAACTCATTCCCCTATGGGCAGTGAATACCTTTCTCTACTAGGGTTTGGTTCTTCCAAAGGGAAAACTTGTGGCATCCTTTCTATGGCACACTTGAGGCAGTGTTTAAATACGCAAGGTGCCTGCGCTTAAAAAGCAGGGGTGGACGACACCGGTCCTCAAGTGCCACGAGCCCAGCCGGGTTTTCAAGATCTCTCCTGTGAATATTCATGAGGTGCATTTGCATGCACTGTCTCCTTTGCATCTAATTGCATCATTGCAGACATCTTAAAAACCCAAGTGGCTGGTGGCACTGGTATCCTGTTAGAGCTCTTCAGGAGGCACAATTAACTGCTCTGCTTTTCAGGCTTGCTATAATCAGTGTCTATCCCATGCATACTGAGTCACCACTGTGTGCAGAAATCTCTCATGCATGTTCATTATGGATAACCTGAAAACCCAACTGGCTACGTGTGCCTCCAGGAGAGCCTTGGGAAGCACCATTAGAGCAAAAGGTGACTTTTCTATTTTTCCAAAAGCATAAAATGTTTTTTAAATATCACACAGTTGCTCCAGTAGGAAGTAATGGGAGGAAATTACATTTTTATCTGATGCATACATGTATTGGAATGTGTAGCGGTGGCCATGCCTGTACACGGAGAAGAGGGTGCTAAATGGAACAGCTGTAATAGCACTTCCCCCTACATGGTGTGTTTTTGTAACTGGCAGCTTCCTCCTGCTCCTTTGGGCTTTCAGTTCAGTTGGAACCAGGACTGGGATCTGGTGGCAGGAGCCTTCATTCACAGTGACTGGGCATTTTCTGTGCTGTATTTCTCGACTTTGCTTTAGTCTGGTCACTGCGAGGACAGTCCTCCGGAATCTGGCCAACAGGCATTGCCGTTGTGCAAAGACCATGACCCCCCCCTTCCCACCCGAGGCTGTGAACACTGCCTCTGCAGCAACCCCAGCTTTCTGAGCCAGGTGCAGACCTGGTAGGGCTGGTCCATGCTTTGTCATTTTTTTCCTCTTGTTTGCTTCTTACATGTCCTGTCCTCTGTGCAACACTCCAGAGCCCCTCCTATGTCTTACTGCCAAGGTTTGCAATAAAAGAGGTGGTTGTCTGAAACCTTATCCAGCTGCTCACTGCAAGTGACCCCGGCCTTCTCAGAATCCTTCTGCAGCTGTGCCACCACTGTCTTGTGCATTCTCTTTGGCCGGGCAGACTCTCGGGCCCTACCGCCGCCTCCACTTGCCTTTACCACTGTGTTGTCTGTCCCAAGGGTGATTGAATTCATTGTACAGTGCTGCATATGTCCAGTATCGCTGCAAACATTAGAGTGGTTGCCACCAGCTCTTGCTAGGTTATTGCGAGCCGTTTACAGCCCTCTGAGGGAAGCATGCTCTGCTCTGAACCTTTCTCCCTGCAACGTCAAGTTAGAGACAGAAATTCAAGGTAGGGCAGGTGAGCCTTGATCTCTGCTCTGCAGCACGGTGTCCTGGTTGATGGAGCTGCTCCCTTCTTCCATCACCTTTTGATGCTGTATAAAAGCATTTGCCAGGGAGTCCCTTATTGCGGGGCATGAGTGACTTCCAAGGATGGTCCAATCCCCTCTGCATATTTGGCTGAATATTATGTAATACGTACAGGTCAAGTCCAGTTAATTATGGTTTATTTTTTGTACTGAGTCATTTTCAGCATCCAAAACATATTCATTGTCCAGTTTTTAGTGGGATTTGGTGTCCTTTATGAAACTGTATGCTTCATTCTGTTCTTCACAATAAAATGTACAGTAGTTTAAAATGTCGTTCTCAGGTACCAAAAACAGAGAAACTGGAAAAGGACACCTGAGTTTATGTTTACAATGGTGAATGAGCTCAAATTTGCTTTCGTACAACTGCTTAAGTTATTTTTCTATGCAATATTGTGTGGTAGGCATCCACATAACTGCCACCATCCTTAAAGAGGTTATGAAAATCTGTCCCTCCACTAGATCCATAAAGTCCTCTTTCACCTAAATCATCTCATGAGTCTTTCAAATGTTTGTGACTCTTTAGTGAATCCTAAGTATTGCTTTTGGCAGTTTATGAAATAATTAAAAATATATATATTTGACATACAACAAATAGCAAGCACAAACGTCAAGTCAAATCTATCTTGGCCTGCCTCATTAATGTTTTAAATCTAACTTGTCCCTGCTTACGCTGTATGGAGCGGCAGTTACAACCCTAAAACATCTTGCTGGGCAGACTGGATGGACCATTTTGGCCTTTATGTGCCGTCATTTACTATGTTAAAACAGGAGTAAAGCAAAACCCGGTCATATTACATAAGTAAAAAGGAGGAAATTCAGGAACTTGGGAGCCCAAATCACAGTACCTGAAAGTCCTGTGGAAAATATATTTTATTTATTTAACTGTAACCTTATTATAATGTATGACTTGCACTGGGCTCTAGGCGACACACACAACACAGAGCCAGCCTGATTGGAAGCCCATTCAAAAGCTTAAGAACATAAGAAATTGCCATGCTGGGTCAGACCAAGGGTCCATCAAGCCCAGCATCCTGTTTCCAACAGAGGCCAAACCAGGCCACAGGAACCTGGCAAGTACCCAAACACCAAGAGTTCTGCATATTCACATAAATGCCAATCTAAATGGATGTCTTCAGCGCAGCTTTAAGTTTTTTAGTATCCATCTTGAGCTGCAGGTGTGTGCCAAAATTTGGGAGCTGCCACTGAGAATGTCCTCTCTCATAACTCCTGAAGACGAGTCGGTTTGTCTGTGGGAATGTAAATTTTCAGAAGAGCACTGGCCCAGGGAAGGTTATGCATCATAACAGCAATCTTGTACGTCATTTCTCCATTGAATAGGGAGCCAGTGTAACTTAGCACCAGCGTGATGTGATACGCGTGCCAGTGATGTGAAGCGCTGTGGCATGCCGGAGAAGCTGAAGAGCCTTTAAGGCATAAACAGGAAGGCCCAAGTAAATCACATTGTAAATCACATTTGCTTTATACAGAAATCTGCCTTTCAGGCACTTCAGAGCAGATTACATTAAGGTACTGTAGATATTGACAACCCAGCCTCTGTTACCATAGATGCTCTTCCAAAAGGCACAGTTAACGTTCTCAAAACCCGAGAAGCTAGATGGTGGATATGGACATATCCATGCAGTGCATCTTGGGTCTTCAGAGAGGTCGCCACCTTCCACCTGTCCTGCTCAGTAGGTTGCTGTGTTCCTCTTCACAAACATGTACAAAAGCTCAGCATGTGAACCAGTTACCTTTACAGCAGGCCAATGCTATACCCAGCGCTGGCTGCAGCACATGGTTAAACCCTGATTGGAAGCGCGTTTTGGACGTGCGTCCGTATCCCCTGATGCAGAACGGAAGTTGGCGCGTCCAAATCATGCGTCCTATTGCATGAGTAGGTAATAGCGCTCTTCTCACAGGACAAGCAGGATGGTAGTCCTCACAAATGGGTGACATCGAGGATGGAGCCCACCACGGAAAACTTCTGTCAAAGTTTAAACAGAACTTTGACTGGCCCCTACTGGGCATGCCCAGCAAGGCACTGACCCTGCAGCCAGCAGGGGTCTCCCTTCAGTCTTCTTTTTTCCGCGCAGCAGTTGCCACGCGGTGAAAGGAGCTCTCTAACCACGTTCCTGACAGGAATTTGGAAATTAGTTTCCTAAGAAAATTTGCCCCTCAGGGGTCTCCCTTCGACAAATTTTTAGACATCTTACGGAACCCGGTAAGTTTTTTGCCTTTTTTCCATCGACTACCGTCGATTTTGGCCCTTGAGGCCTGTTGGCACTTACCGATCCCCAGCCTAAATTTTGGCTTCAAGCCATGGCAACGGGGTTCCGCCGTTGTCCGGATTGTACCCGGACTATGTCTATCACAGACCCCCACAGGGTTTGTGTAATGTGTTTGGGTAGTGAGCATGATGTCCTGACTTGCACCAAATGTGCCCTAATGACACCCAAGGGTCGCAAAGCCAGGATGGAGAAGATGGGGCTCCTCTTCCATGCACCCACCCCAACGCCATCGATAGCATCGACGTCATCGGAACCGGCACCGTCGAAGTTGTACCATCATCGTCAACCCTCCGGTGACCGTCCGCCATCGATCGCTTCTCGGCCGTCGACTCCCGTTCCTTCCCCGGATGGGCGAGGGGACCGGACAGAAAAGCATCGCCATCGACGGCACAAGTCTCGGCCTGTCGAGGATCCACAGCCATCGACCTCTGTTCAAGCCGAGCCACCGACAAAGAAGCCGCGAACAGACCGGACATCCTCCACGTCTCGTTCGCTGGCATCGAGGAAACCCTCACCCTCCCGGGGTGAGGGGGCCGTGATCCCACCGGTTACGGTGGTCCCTCCGGCCCTGCCTCAGCCTCCCTCTCCCGTCGAGCCGGGTATGATTACCCCTGGTCTCCGGGCAGAACTGGACCGCCTGGTCCAGGAGGCCATCGAGAAAGCGATGAAGAAACTGCAACCTCCATCGGCACCGTCTCCGGCACCGGTTCCAATGCCGCCCCCGGCACCGACACCGGCACCAGCTTCGCCACAGAGGAGAGAACCGGCCACCGAGCCGTTGATACAAGCGCTAGCACCGCTACTGAGCCGCATGGAGGCGCTCATGACGGCCCTTCCATCGGTGATTCCAGTGCCATCGACAACACCACCGTCTCCGACTGGATTCTCATCGGCAGGAGAAACACCGTTCCGGATTCCCCCTTCCGGGGTGGTTCCATCGGTGCCTTCTGGTATATCTCCACCGATATATCCTTCGATTCCATCCATTCCACGCCAGGCACCGATTCCATCGGCAGCACCGAAGCCATCGATGCCATTTCTGGTTCCACCTACGGCACCGATTCCACCTCGGTTTCCATCGATGCCTTCAGAGCCTCAGCCAGGTCCATCAGGGCTACAAGCCCCACTTGATCCCTACGATACCTGGGGTGATGATGATGATACATCTTCTGACACAGATTTGCCTTCGCCACCATCTCCTACAGAGAGTAGAAAGAGATCTCCTCCAGAGGATTTATCTTTCATTAATTTTGTGAAAGAGATGTCAGAAGTTGTACCTTTTCAACTACAATCTGAAGCTGATGACAGACACCAGATGATGGAACTCCTTCAATTTCTGGATGCTCCAAAGATCATCGCTTCCATCCCTATACACCAGGTGTTTGTGGATCTGCTCAAGAAAAACTGGGAATCTCCTTCATCAGTTTCACCAGTTAACAAAAAAGCTGACTCCACCTACCTTGTCCAGTCAGCGCCAGGTTTCCAAAAACCTCAACTGGATCATCGCTCTGTTGTGGTTGAGTCCGCGCAGAAGAAGGCCAAGCGTCTTAAGCCACACTCTTCTACCCCACCTACCAGGGACAACAAGTTCCTAGATAGTGTTGGACGGAAAGTCTATCATGGAGCTATGTTGATTTCACGCATAGCTTCATATCAACTTTACATGACTCAGTACAACAGAGCCATCCTTAAGCAGATGCAAGACTATGCTGACACGTTGCCGGACCAATACCAACCGCAGCTTCAAGCCCTTCTTCACAAGGGATTTGAGGCAGGGAAGCACGAGATCAGGACTGCCTACGACATATTCGATGCTTCCACAAAAGTTTCAGCCACAGCCATTTCAGCCAGACGTTGGGCTTGGTTAAAGTCATCCAACCTTCGCCCAGAGGTCCAAGATCGTCTTGCTGATTTACCCTGCTTAGGCGACAATTTGTTTGGAGAGCAAATTCAGCAGATCGTGGCAGAGTTAAAAGACCACCATGAGACGTTGAAACAACTCTCGTCTGTCCCACCTGAGCTGACTTCCAAGCAACCGCAAAAGAAGGACTCTAAAAAGTCATTCTTTCGACCGCGCCGTTACTACCCTCCATCGGCCAGGCCTCGTCCAGCTCGATCCTCTACTAGGCCTCAGCCGCGTCAGCCTAGGAAACAAAGGCCTACTGTAGCCCCTCCTCCTGGGCCTGCGGCGGGCCTTTGACTCCCCTGTAGGGAACACATGCCAAATCCCTCTTCCGGACATCCCTGTAGGAGGTCGACTGTACCATTTTCTACAACCTTGGTTGCAGATCACCTCAGATCAGTGGGTGCTAACAATTATCGCACAGGGTTACCACCTCAACTTCATAACTCTTCCGGCAGACTCCCCGCCTCTTCAAGCGTGGAGTCTATCCACCCATTTGGCTCAATTACAACAGGAAGTATCTCTTCTTCTGCAATCAAATGCTATAGAACCCGTTCCTCCCTCTCAACGAGGCAAGGGATTCTATTCCAGATACTTCCTCATACCAAAGAAATCAGGGGGACTACGTCCCATTTTGGACCTTCGAGCCCTCAACAAATACCTTCAAAAAGAGAAGTTCAAAATGGTAACCCTAGGCGCGCTGCTCCCTCTGTTACAAAGAGGGGATTGGCTGTGCTCTCTCGACCTCAAGGACGCTTATACCCACATTGCGATCACACAATCCCATCGCAAATATCTGCGGTTTCTAGTAGGCCACGACCATTATCAATACCGTGTCCTACCTTTCGGTCTAGCTTCTGCCCCACGAGTCTTTACCAAATGTCTCGTAGTGGTAGCAGCATTCCTAAGGAAGGAAGGTGTCCACGTCTACCCCTACCTGGACGATTGGCTAATCAGGGCCTCCACCCATCAAATAGCTCAATCCTCCCTAAAATTGACTATTCAAACACTCCTTTCCTTAGGGTTTCTTGTCAATTACGAGAAATCTTGCTTGGTCCCGTCTCAGACCTTATCCTTCATTGGGGCAGACTTGGACACCTTACAGGCAAAGGCTTACCTTCCTTTTCCGAGGGTCCACACCCTAATGTCCCTGGCTCACCAGCTCCAGTCTCAAAACACTGCCACGGCTCGCCAGTTCCTCATTCTCCTAGGACACATGGCATCCTCGGTTCAAGTCACTCCCATGACCCGACTAGCCATGAGAGTAACACAATGGACTCTACGACACCAATGGATTCAAGCTTTTCAGCCTCTGTCCTCCATAGTCACAGTCACACAAGCGCTGCGCCTATCCTTAACCTGGTGGACGACTCAGGTCAACCTCCTTCAGGGCTTACCTTTTCTTCCACCGGATCCACAAATAATCCTAACCACCGATGCTTCTCACATCGGTTGGGGAGCCCATGTGGACGACTTTCAAACCCAAGGGTTATGGTCCAAAGAGGAAGCCGAACACCAGATCAATTTCCTGGAACTTCGAGCAATCCGCTATGCGCTCCGAACTTTCAAAAATCATCTCTCTCATCAGATAATCTTAATCCAGACGGACAACCAAGTGGCCATGTGGTACATAAACAAGCAGGGAGGCACAGGCTCCTTCCTTCTGTGTCAGGAAGCTGCGCAGATCTGGACGGAAGCCCTCTCCCACTCCATGTACCTCAGGGCCACTTACCTGCCGGGAGTAGACAATGTATTGGCAGACCGGCTGAGCCGTGTCTTCCGACCGCACGAGTGGTCACTCGATCCTCTGATAGCGGCCTCTCTGTTTCACAAGTGGGGTTCTCCCCGCATAGACCTCTTGCGTCCCCTCAGAACCACAAAGTGGACGATTACTGCTCTCTCATTCGGAGCCAGCACTCTCGGCCGAGGGATGCATTCTCCCTCAAGTGGACAACCGGTCTGCTCTATGCATTCCCTCCACTCCCTCTTGTGTCAAAGACTCTCGTGAAGCTACGCCAGGACGGAGGAACCATGATCCTGATAGCACCTTACTGGCCACGCCAGGTATGGTTTCCAATACTCCAGGATCTCTCCATCCGCAGGCACATTCCTCTGGGAAAGGACCCGCAACTGCTCACTCAAAACGACGGATGCCTCCTCCATCCCAACCTCCAAGCCTTGTCCCTGACGGCATGGATGTTGAAAGGTTAGTCCTTCAACCTTTCAGATTCCGTTTCTCGGGTCCTGATAGCTTCACGAAAGCCTTCCACAAGAAAGTCTTACTCATACAAATGGAAAAGGTACACATCATGGTGCACTTCTCAGTCCCTTGATCCCCTTTCCTGTCCAATCTCCAAATTCTTGGACTATTTATGGCATCTCTCTGAATCAGGTCTTAAAACCTCTTTTATCAGAATGCATGTCAGTGCGGTAGCCGCCTTCCATAAGGGTATTGGGGGTACTCCTATTTCAGTACAACCCCTAGTAACACGCTTCCTTAAGGGCTTGCTCCATCTAAAGCCGCCTTTGCGTCCTCCGGCCCCATCCTGGGACCTTAACCTGGTTCTTGGTCGTCTTATGAAACCTCCTTTCGAACCTCTGCACTCCTGTGACTTAAGGTATCTCACATGGAAAGTGTTATTCCTTTTGGCTATCACTTCAGCTCGCAGGGTTAGTGAATTGCAGGCCCTAGTTACCTATCCGCCTTACACTAAGCTCCTGCAGGACCGGGCGGTACTCCGCACTCACCCTAAATTTTTGCCTAAGGTAGTTTCTGAGTTTCATATCAATCAATCCATCATACTACCTATCTTTTTTCCCAGGCCCCACTCCAACCCTGGAGAGCAGACCCTGCATACCCTAGACTGTAAACGGGCTCTAGCTTTTTACCTAGACCGTACAGTTTCCCACAGGAGGAGCACTCAATTATTCGTCTCTTTCCATCCTAATAAGTTGGGACAACCTGTGGGTAAGCAGGCTCTTTCTTCCTGGTTGGCGGACTGCATTTCTTTTTGCTATGAGCAAGCTGGCATTCCTTTTCAAGACCGTGTTAAAGCACACTCTGTGAGGGCCATGGCGACGTCAGTGGCACACCTTCGATCGGTGCCGCTTCCTGACATCTGCAAAGCTGCAACCTGGAGTTCTCTCCATACCTTTGCAGCCCATTATTGTTTGGACAAGGCTGGAAGACAGGACTCCATCTTCGGCCAGTCTGTCTTGCGTAACCTTTTTTCAACCTGATGTACCAACACCCTTCCACCTACCCGGTACGGTGCGGATGCCCTTTCCCAAATTTCTCCTCACTTGTTGTGCCTCCTGCACACCGTTGGGTACATTTGGTGCAAGTCGGGACATCCTCAGCTCGGTACTCACCCATTTGTGAGGACTACCATCCTGCTTGTCCTGTGAGAAAGCAAATGTTGCTTACCTGATGTAACAGGTGTTCTCACAGGACAGCAGGATGTTAGTCCTCACGAAACCCGCCCGCCTCCCCGCGGTGTTGGGTTCGTTTTATTTCTACTTTCTAGGCACTGCCTGTAGCTTTGAAAATCAGACTGAAGGGAGACCCCTGCTGGCTGCAGGGTCAGTGCCTTGCTGGGCATGCCCAGTAGGGGCCAGTCAAAGTTCTGTTTAAACTTTGACAGAAGTTTTCCGTGGTGGGCTCCATCCTCGATGTCACCCATTTGTGAGGACTAACATCCTGCTGTCCTGTGAGAACACCTGTTACATCAGGTAAGCAACATTTGCTATCACATGCAAACTCATGTTGATGAGGCTATTATCAATGCTCCCTTCATGCAAAAAAATAAGTGTGCCTCCAGCTCACATTTTTACTCTCAAAAATTAACGCCAGCTCTGGATCCCAAAAAGTGTACAGAGAGGCAGAAAATACTGCTTTTCTGTACTTCCTCTGACTTAATATTGTAGTGATATTAAGTCTGAGAAAAAAAAAGCTAGAAATATTCCCCCCCCCCCCCCCCCCCCCCCAGTGCACAGGTTAGGAAAACGGCACTAAAATTGAGCATGCGTTTTCCCAAGTGGCTGACAGCCACCTCTCCCGGGCGCCTGCTGCTGAGGAGGCGCTAGAGGCATGCAATTTCCCAATGCGCATTCTTTTTACCGCGGTAGCCCGTTTGCACGTAGCACTGAGCACCCCGGAGAGGTGGATTGGCGCACGTTAAGGGACCAGGCGCTCAATCATGAGCGCTGATATTGCATCGGCCCGAAGGAGCAAGTAATCCACTTGTGAGTTTGAGGCATGGCCCTTGTTTTGTAGAGGATGCATGGAATAGAACAGGAGTTGAAATGAAACCACAGCTGGATTCTCTGGCAATGTTCTGGAGTTATCTGGTAACTATGGTACACAGATGAAGGCACACACATTTTATTTTACTGCTCCCCTCCCCCCCTTTTAATTTTTAACCGCTTTTTAATATTTCTTTGGCAGCACATGTACAAATTGCCTTGTCAATAAAGTTTCCTGACTCTAAATCGGAGACGCACAGTCGGGGCCTTTGCAGAATTCTGCACCTCATTGACTTTGTTACTCTCTGTGTTTTTTATTTTCTTTTGTGTATTATTTTGCTCGCCAGCAGATGTAGATGGCTTCCCATCTCCCAGGGCTCATTCAGGGTCGGTAATGACTGCAGCCAGGAATGATTTATTGACTTCTGCTCAGACGCCAGCTCTGGCCCTGGAATTAAAGCTGTCACCTTCAAAGGGCCTGTAATCCCTTGGTGGGAACTGGGCCTTCGTTATCAATCTAAGAGGGAAGGCGGGAGTTTGGGTCAGGGAGCAATTAACGGGCCCGTTTCATGGCGAGCGACTGAGGAAGGAAAGGCTGCAGTGGGATTTCGATATTGCTGGAGCTCCCCCTCCTCCCTTTAATATACATGTTCTCGTGATTTATCGGGGTTTGTGTGAAGATGACACTTGAGCCGGAGATGAGAACAGCGGTTGGCCGTGTTGGTCCTCTGTTTATTATTTTTTTTGAGAAGTATCCATCACCTTAACCCCTCTTCTTGCCTGATTGTGGGAAGGTTAAGAAAACGTGATGTGCTGTTGTGATTTCTTAGCCATTATTTTGTGAGTTATCTACGTAGACGGTGGAACCTTGTATGAGCTTGCTTCCTTCCCCCCCATTGGAACAAAGTGGAGGCTGCCACTGGACATGACCTGGTAGCTCTTTTTTTATTTAGAAAATTATCACCGTATGTAGAGGCCATGTGACGGCTTCCGGTTTCAGAGAAATTAAATCCATTCAGGGTTGCTATCATGGGGACAGTAAAACCAGCTTATGATGATATTTTTTTTCTTCATCTGCACTATAACCTGCCCTTAAAAACAAAACCAGGCTCTAGCTAGTCATTTTTTACCCAATACATGTTTTATTGTATTTTATTATTATTATTATTATTTTTTTTTTTTTTTTTTGGCACAGCAGTTTCCTTCTCTTTTTTTTGGGCTTCCAGTTCAATTGAAGCCTGTCTATACTAAGGCTAAAGCGCCATGAGCCTTCATTTGCAGCTACCAAGGGGGTTCTTCCTGTCTCTCCCCTCCCCCCTTACCCGTTTACCTCTCCCACTCATTCATTTAGTCATTGCAAAGACAGTCCTCAGCCAGGGGCCATGCACCAGGGCTTCTGCGAGAATCCTGAAGTTCAGAGCCCTGAGTTTGGCCAGAAGCGCAGTGACAGGTGCTCTCTCTCTCCTCATGGGCTGTGAACGCTGTCTCCACTGGCCCAGAGAATCTACCTGGGTTATCGACATCGGCATTCCCCAACCGGTGTGCTGTAGCTGAAGTGCAGGTGTGCTGTGGCTGCACTCTCACTTCCTGTTTTCCTCCTGGCCTGCAGGATGTCGTCCTACCAGCAGGGAGTGTTGGGGAGCAGCACTGATTGGCAGCTGCTCCTATTTTCCCCTCTGCTGGCTCGCCTCTTCGATAGAATGCACGGGGGGTCCTGTAGACTCATGAAACTTGCTGGCCCCGTGCAGTGCAGAGTGCAGAGGGAAGCTGGAAAGGAGGAAGAAGCAGCAGTGGGTACACCCGCTCACAGACTTC
The DNA here is from genome assembly GCF_901001135.1 of Rhinatrema bivittatum. Taxonomy (NCBI): domain Eukaryota; kingdom Metazoa; phylum Chordata; class Amphibia; order Gymnophiona; family Rhinatrematidae; genus Rhinatrema; species Rhinatrema bivittatum. The sequence goes on along the minus strand of NC_042631.1, from coordinate 39,021,046 downwards.
TTCTGGACAAGGATTGGGGATGGAGTGAGGAAAGGGAAACTCAGTATGTTACTGGGAGTGGGGGAGAGTGAAGGGAAGGTGATGATGCTTCATGGGGATGGGAAGGAGAGGTGGAGGGAAAGGGAAGGTGGTGATGCTGGCAGGGACTGAGGTTGAGGGAAGGTGATGCTAGGAGGTAGAGGGGAGATGGAAGGTTATGATGATGAGTATATTAGTGGGGAGAGGAATGGAGAGAGAGGGAAGGTGATGATGTCAGGGGTAAGGGAGAAGGAAGATGATGATGCCAGTAAGTGAGGGAGAGGGCAGGTGATGCCAGGGGTTGGAAGGGAAGGGATGGTGATTGGCCTGGGGGGTGGAGGGAGAGGGAAGAGAACGTGATAATGTCAGGGGATGAGAGAGAGAGGGAAGGTGATGATGATGATGATGCTAAGGGTGAGGAAGAGGGAAAGGGAAGCTGATGATGCTGGATTGCGGGAGAAGAGATGGAGGGAGAGAGAAAGTGGTGGTGATGTCGAGAGATGAGGAAGAAGGATAGAAAAAAAGGGAGGGTGGTGAACGTGATCTTACCAGGTGAAAAGGAGAGGGTGATGGTGATGCAAGCAGGGAGGAAGAGGTGGTTGGAGTAGGAAGGTGATGATGCCTGGGGATGAGGAAGATTGGAAAGGAAGGTGATGATACCAAGAGGTGCAGAAGAGGATGTAAGGAGAGGGGAAGGTGATGATACCAGGGGGTGGGAGAAAGGGAAGGAGATGGTGATGCCAGAGGGGGTGGGGTAGAGGGAAAGGCCTGATGATGGCAGGAGAGGTACGGAAGATAGGGAGGGAAAGAGAAGGTGATGATGCCGGTGGGGTGGGTGGGAGAGAGGGGTAGAGAGAAAGGAAGGTGAGATGATGCTCGGGGTGAGAAGAACAGAAGAAGGGAGAAGGAAGGTGATGATGCTAGGAGGTAGGGGAGAGAGAGAAGTGATGATGGTGATGATGCCAGGGAGTGGGGGAGAGAGGAGGGAAGAAGATGATGATGAGAGGGGTGATTATGATGCTGGGGGGGGGGGGGGGGCGCGAGGAAAGGGAGAAGGTGGCGATGCCAGGGGACTAGAGGAAGAGAGAAGGAAAGAGAAATGTGATGGTACCAAGGGATGGGGGGGAGAGGGAAGGTGATGATGCCAGTGGGATGGGAGAGGGAAGAAAAGAGAAAGTGATGTTGGGATAGTGGTTTGTGTGCCACAACGAAGTGAACCTTGTGCCAGGTGTGCCCTGAAACAAAGCTTGGTAACAACTGGCCTACATAATTGTATTTGCCACTGAGCCACCAGGCTGGCCCCTCTTTCCCCCCCCCCATAAGAAAAACAAATGGCTCTAATCTGAATGCCAGAATTGCTCTGGACAGTTACCAAGATGTGATGGAGGAAAACTGTAAGTTAAGAAGAACTCTTAAAGAAGGCAATGAGAAGTGGCTAAAGTTTACAATAAGTGTATTGGGGAAAACGAGATGGAAATACAGCCAGGTGTAATACAGGAAAACCCTATTCACTTGCTCTCTCCCAGGCCATGGTTTTTCTCCCGCTGTTAAAAACCTCAGCTCTGGGGCAGTTCAATGGCATTTTTGCTGTGGGTTTGATTCTTACGGCAGAGTTTCCTGCTCCACGTCCCAGGAACGGATGCTGTGGACTGTGAGGGCAGCAGCATCTGTAGTTTCCTGGCAGAGGAGATGTAGTAGTCACTGCTGCTTGACACGACAGTGCTCTTGACCTGGGTTTTGAAGGGAGCTGTGATTCCTGCCTCTTAGCCAGAGGATGGTTGTCTAGATGACTGGGCTAAACAAGAGAGAAGAAGCAATATGAAAATGGAAAAAAATATCCTGATTTGCTTTTGCTTATGCTCTGACTCCTTTTGGGGTAGATTCTAATTGCACTTGAAGTCCAAAGAACCAGAATGAAATTGCAGAAATGAAATAGAAAAACCTAGGACCCTGTGTAACACGATAATGTCTGGAGCTTCTGGGGAGTGGCGAGCTTCAGCTAGCCAGGGTTGGATGGAAACCTGTATGAGCCTAACAAGCTTATTCCCTTTGACGGAGGTAAAATGGTCATACATCAACTGCACCGTGCAATCTGTAGCCCCAGAAAGGAGTTCTCTAATACCATAAATATGAACAAGATAACAGCCGTTCGTAGAGAGGAGCTGCTGGTGTATGTTATTACATTAGTTAACTACCAATTTATAACACTGCAGCACAAAATTGCAATATTAAATTGTCTTAATGCTGAATTTAATGAATTTCAATCGTGACTTGCAAAAACCAGTTAATGAAACAATAATGAACAAATTGGCCATGGTTCTAATATAATGTGATCACACATTTCTTTCTTTTCTTGTAGCAAGGCAAGATTGGAGAAAGGAGGAGGGTCTCTCACAAGCTTAAGCTACTTGGAGTGGCAGTGCTTTAGATGTGACGCATTTTAATGGTGAACATTTTTTTAATATTTAATGGAAAGGGTGCTGTAGTGTAATGGAAATGATGGTCCAGCTCGCTGTGAGGATGGTCTTGAGTGCACTGCAGGTTCTTCGGAGGATGGCTGTTAATTCTCGCCCGTTGCTGTTCACTCTGTGCTCCTGAGGCTTTCAGGCAGAGGAACTCCCTTCCACAGTATTCAAGAGCTAATCTCATGTCGTAGGTCCTGGCTTTTGAGTCTGCTGCTTGTTTTCCGGCAGAATGCATTATGCATGGTCCTACTTCCAGAATGGCACAAGGCCGCCTGATTGGGGGGGGGAACTGCACAGAGCAGCAGTCACCCTAGGAACATGCAAACAAAAGCTTGCCGGGCAGATTGAATGACCACTTAGGTCTTTCTCTGCCGTTTACTATGTTACTATCACAGCCGCCTTGGCTGTAAATAAAATAAGGCTGAATTGGGCCTGGATTTAAACATAGACATATGCCTAGGGTGCTAAATTCTGATGGCATCTGAAAACTGGGACGACTCCTGCTTTCTGGGGTGAAGACCTGCCATCTCCAGCCTTCTGCCTACAGGCGCCGCCATCTTAAATCCAGCCCAGGGATGAATGGACACAGGTGTTTATCTGCCTATAGAGAGAAGTATCTCCTTTCTGGTTACTTCTTAGACCGCAGTCGGTTCTGTTAAAGGCAACGTGGTTGATTTTTGGAGGGAAAAAAAAAAAAGCAGACAGAGGCGCTGCGTGTCTCTTCCAGTCTCAAAGGCTGCTTAGGAGGGAGGGGTAGGTGAATTGTAGGCCTGCACCCACAGTGCTCTGTCCCCTACCCTTCTGTCTCGTGTTGTGGTGGAGAACTATGGAGTTCACATGCGGCAGGGAAGGGCACATTCAGGTTCCTTCAGTTCGGTGAAGCCTGTGATGATATGAGTTTCTCCTTCAAGTGAGAAGTAATTTTATCTTTTTTACTCTTTTTTTTATTTATTTTTTATTTTTTTATTTGCACTTTCCCGAAAGAAGAAAAGCACACTCCCATAGGTTCCCCCATGAGATATTTGCTTGGCAATTAAAACTGATTTTGTTGATGCCTTGCCATATGCTACTGTTGTTGGTATTTACTGTCATTGATCACACAAGACACTATTTCAACAGTAGTTTTAAGATATTTTTGGGCTCTGTGCAACCTCAGATTTGCAAGGCCCCCCCTCCCTCCAACACACAGACACACTTTGTGGCAATGAGATTTCATCACTCGCTCGCGTCTCTCTTGGCCACCTTCCCCACTCCCATACCCCCCCATATTTTATGGCAAATAAGATGAGCCTTTCATCTCTCACTTGGCTGCGCCTGTCTTGATTCTCATCATCTCCTCCCCCCCTTCTTTTGCCCAACAAATAGAAAATCTCCTTTCTCATCTTGCAGTGCACTTCAATTCTTCTCCTTGTAGAGCAGGATAGATTTCGGCATCTTGCTGTACTAATCATTTTTTTTTTTTTTAGTACCTGGCAGGGTAAAAGTGGCTTGGGGAACATTGGCAGCTATTATCGCACTGCCATTCTCAATTGGCCCCTACTCGAGGCCCCCAGGAACAACAGGGCCCGGTGCAGTCTTCTTGATTGCTGTAGCCTTAAAGTAAGCATGGAAGCTGTGTACAGGAGCTGTCTCATTCAGATTAGATTGCATTGGACTGAGGGGTGGGGTCCAGCAGATGTGAGGTTAAGCATGGTGTCCTCTAGAATACATAAGGATTTCTTTCCATTTGTTGTTTCTCCTCTAGCTACCCCGTTTGTAGGAGAGGTTTTCTTGAGATTGGTGTATGACATTTGTTATGACATTGTAGCTTAACTGTGTTGCTGAGGGTGAGAGACCACCTTGGTTTGATAAGTGGTCTCTGCCACATTCTGGTCATATAAGAGCTGTGAAAGGGAGCAGGATGGACCCGTAACACAGTTGTGGTCTACGGCTTCAGTGCTTGTGGATAACCTTGTTTGGCCTGGTAGCCGTGTCTCCCCTCAGTTTAAAAAAAAATAAAAATACACGTGGGACTGGCCCAGCTGCAGTGCCGTGTTTGCGGAGGCAGTGCTCACAGCCCCCCAGGGGGAGAGGGTCCCGGTCATCGCGCAACGCTGACATCTAGTGGCTGCATTTAGGTTCCACAGTTTTCAGGGTGCTGAAAGGAGCCCAGGATGAGGAGCTGAGTGTGTTGGGAGGGGATTTAAAGTAAGGGGGAAAAATCCTGGGTAGTTGCAAATAAAGGCTTGTAGCCTAGTGGAGACCAGTTTTGACAGAGCTGGAAGCCTATCGGGGCAAGAACCACTAGGCAAAGAAGACTAGTGGTCCCTCTTGATCCTCTAGGCTTTCAGTGCCCCATCTGATTGCCGCATACGCGCTAATGCTGAACAGACCTGTGCCTTTATCAGAGGTAATCACCAACCCAACCTCTGTTTCCTTCTATTATCAACATCAACAACCAACCATCAAGGAAACTCCCCGATGCGTGGTAATGTGCGGTTGCTATATCTGAGGGAACCCTTTTTGATTCCCTCTTTCAATAGCTGCCGGGTTTATTCTTCAAATATTCTATTTTTTTTATTTTTCTTTTCTTTGTTTTTATAATGCAACCATGCATTTTCTTATTCAACAGTGAACCGTGTCCATCGTTTTCATTTTAAGTAAATGTCCTCCCCCTGGCGGTCAACCCGACCTGATTCAGCATTCCCGCTCCTTATTTTAAATACTTATCGGTTCTGCCCCAACTCCTGTGCTTCTATCAGGTTGAAGCCACCTGCCCGACACCAGCTGTGTTTCGACTGCTTGTCTGCTTCAGGGACCATGGAGGAATCTTGTTTACCATCCTCTAAAGCAGGGGTCAGGAACCTTTTTGGCTGAGAGAGCCATAAACGCCACATATTTTAAAATGTAATTCCATGAGAGCCATACAATATGTTTAAAACTAAATACAAGTAAATGTGTGCATTTTATGTAAGATCACACTTTTAAAGTACAATAAGTCTCTGAAAATATTACACCAGGCCTTAAGACACCAATACATCTCCTATTAGGAAAACGGACCAAGTCAGGCTGCTATAGAGTCCTACACAGAAACTACACGCCAGCAGAAAACCTCACCTGAATCACGTGCTGTCCCTCACCTAACATAGAATAAAGAGACCAAAACGCATAACAAGAAGCATGCAGAAAAAACTGAATTGGAAACTGCAACAAGCCAGAGTCTCTGTATGCAGTGTAACAAAGGAAAAAAGAAACATCACCCATCCTTATAAAACAAATCAAGAAATATAAAATCATCAGCAGTAAAACTGTACTAACAAAAAGAACATATTTCGAAACAGCTGATGAGTGGAATATCCAATAATTAAAAACTCATATAAAACATTTCCAGATACCAACAAAATATTTCAAAATAGCAGACACAAAGATCCAGTAATGAAAAATAATAAGGATACAAAAATTTTTTTGCTCTACATACCTGGGAACGTTTGATATCCAGGTGTCCTGAGATTGTTCTGAATTAGCAGGAGGTGGGGTGGTTTGCTTGGAACTTTCTCCTCTCTCAGTCACATACCAGCGCTCTCTCTCACACTGGCTCTCAATGACACACCTATACACAAATGCTCTCAGTCACTCACATATACAAATGTTTTTTCTCTCTCACTTATATAGGCTCTTAATTACACATTTACACACATGCTGTCTATCTTTTCACGCTTACACACACACAGGCTTTCAATCACATAAATACATGCTGTCTTTTTCTCTCACACACAGACTCTCATTCACATGCTTACAAACATGTCCTCTCTTTCTCTCATTTACACACAGGCTCTCAATCACATACTCACATGCTCCCTCACCTAAATCAGCTCTCAATCACACACATACACACATGGTCTCTCTCTCTCATTTAAACACAGGCTCTCAATCACATACTCACATGCTCCCTCACCTAAATCAGCTCTCAATCACACAGACACACATGGTCTCTCTCTCTCATTTAAACACAGGCTCTCAATCACATACTCACATGCTCCATCACCTAAACCAGCTGTCAATCAGACACAGACACACATGATCTCTCTCTTACTTATACACACAGGCTCTTAATCATACATACACATGATCTCTCTCACACACAAAGGATCTCAATCATACACACATACTCTTTCAAACAAACAGGTTTTCAATTACAAACTTACACATACAGGTTCCCAATGGTAAACTTACATTCATGCTCTCTCTCTCACAGGCAGGATCTCAATCACAGACATACTCTCTTTCACATATACAGGCTCTCAATCATTCACATACATGCAATCTCTCACTCACACACACAGGATCTCAAACACACATGCTTGCTCGCTCATTCATTCACTCTCTCTCCCCCCCCCCCCCCCGGGAACTCGCGGCAGCAGCAGCCACCTCCCAACGCTAACCTCCTTCATTTTCAGCCCTCGCGGAGGCGAAGGCGGAGTCCCATCGGCCGCGGTTGAAGATTTTCATTTTCCTCCGAGCCACGCTGCAGTCTTCTTCCCTCGGACACTAGCGTGCCTGCGCGGGTCTTCCCGCGCAGGCACCCGATGCTCTCCACTTCCTCTTCCGGGCCGCGGGAAGAAGAGAGCACCGGCGTGCTCTCTTCTTCCCGCGGCCCGGAAGAGGAAGTGGAGAGCATCGGGTGCCTGCGCGGGAAGACCCGCGCAGGCACCCGATGACTCCAGCGCTGGCACCCGGCTGACACCCGATGACTCCCGCGCAGGCACCCGGATGACTCCAGTCGGCGTGCTCTCTTCTCCTCCCCCCGCGGCCCGGAAGAGGAAGTGGTGAGCATCGGGTGCCTGCGCGGAAGAAGAGACCACGCTAGTGTGGTCTCTTCTTCCCGCGCAGGCACCCGATGCTCTCCACTTCCTCTTCCGGGCCGCGGGGGGGGAGAAGAGAGCACGCCGGTGCCGCTGACTCCAGCTGTCCTGCCGCGTTCCGCCCGGGCTGACAGCATTTTAAGCCCGGGCGGCGGAGGACCGGGGAGCAGCTGGGTCAGCGGGGAACCGCGAAGTATGGCGACACTTGTCTGCGAGCCAGATGCAGCCCTCAAAAGAGCCATATCTGGCTCGCGAGCCATGGGTTCCCGACCCCTGCTCTAAAGGAAGAGTTTGTGCCAGTCTTGGTTTTGGCAGCCTCCTGATGCATTCAGGTAATGTTAGTGCTGATTTTAAAAAGGGCTATAAATATATGAGAACATGAGGTGCCATGCTGGATCAGACAAGTAGTCAACTGAGCCATCCTATCTCTGACAGTGGCCAGTTGGGTTGGCTTGGAGTATCAAAATGGGGAAATCCAATTTCCTGTTGCCATCCCATAAGCCTGCCTGGCTGATAACTATCAATGGACCCGTCCTCCAGAAATTTGTCCAAACCTTTTTAAAACTCTGTATAGTACTAGACCACATTTTCTGGCAACAAATGCCATGGTGTAATTAGGCATTAATTTGTGTAAAATACTTTCATTCATTTGTTTTAAGTCTAACCATTAGTTGCCTTTTTTGCCTGCCAGCGATGTGGTATTGATTTCTGTCAATACATAGTGCAACCACAATGTACTGGGAAGTCCAAAGACCATGACTGGCCAGGAATCTCTTCCAGAAACTGGGTTGCTTGGATCTGAATTTCAGGCTTCATTACTCCCCTTTTACAAACCAGCGCTCAAGGTGATTTTACTTTCAGATACAGGAGGTGTTTTCCTTTCCCCGTAGAGCCTCATTCACCAAGCATTTTTCCTGTTGGCACAGAATGGGAGTAACTCGGGCCCTAAGTTTGTACCTGAGGCACCGGAGAGCAAAGTGACTTGCCCAAGATCAGGCAGCAGTAGGGGGATTTGAACCCTGGCTTCCCTGGTTCTCAGCCGGCTGCACTTTTGGTAGCTGTGTGAAACCTAGAGGAGAAGCAGAGAGAATTTGGGTTTTTTTTAAGTAATGTCCAGCAGTTCCCTTCTGCTCCTTTAGGCTTACGGCTCAGTCAGAGCCAGCGCTAGGATCTGGGGCCATGAACCTTCAAGCACGGCTACCCAGGATTTTTCCCCCCTATTTCCCATCCTCTCCTAAGTAGCTTTTAGTTCAGTCGTTGCTGTGACTGTTCTCTGCCAGGGAGCATGCAGCAGGGCTCCTCCTGTACCACTGCACTGACTCTGCACAATTTAAGCCCGGTGTAACAGTGCTTTTTTTCATTGCTCACCCAATGCAGGAAGCAGAGCTATCCAAAAGCAATCGATTGAGTTGGTGCAGTTAAAAGAAAAAAACAAAACAAAAACCACCCCCTTCCAGCTTGACCCTTATTTCTACATATGCAAGTGTACTCCCACCACAATATTAGGCTGAATAAAATTAGTGACTAGCATTGCTAAATAACAAATGTTCACTTCAGATGTCTTTATTGCAGAGCTTGTGGCTGCATTTTGTGCTGCTCACACTTAACCAGATGCCTTGCCGACTCCAGAGATGACGTGTTTAAGCACCAGCCTGGCTGCAATGTTACTCTCTGGGTAAACGCTAGGCTGCAGATGGAGTCCCCGTTTTTCCTCCTCAAGGTAACAATGAGAGTGTTTAATGCGGTGAAGAGCTCCGGCGCCCCATGCATCCTGCAAGAAAAGAGAGAACAGATGCAGATGGGCCAGGGTGGCGGTGCTTCCTGCTGTGTGATCCTAGGGATGACTTGTGTTAAACACAAAGGGCTTCTCGGTGTGTTCTCCCTCCTTCATTAGCCTCGCGCTCCCCGATTCAGGCGACCTTATTAGCATGGCGATTGTACATGGTGCTAGCCAAGTAAAGCATGAAGCGATTAAACAAAAAAATAGAAAATGTATAGTTAGTAATAACAGCAAAATAAAATTACATAGTAGAGAGAGGACAAAAACAGGACATTTTTCTGGATTTTAGTTCTGTGTCTGGCCTGCTGACAGGATAGCTAAAGCTCCTGTTTTTCCAGTTTTCCCACAAGATTATCCTTTTTTTTTTTTCCTGTTGTTTTGCGGAAAGTCTTTGTCATTTACTTGTTGTGGCTGTGGATTCCTGGAGGCATTTGCTGTCGTGAGAAGCCTCAGTCATAGTTTTGCAAGCTCATGATGTTATATAACTCGATCTGCTATTTATTTATTTATTTGACCTGGCAGGTTCCTCCTTCCAGCTCAGTCAGAAACAGGGCTGAGATCTGGCACCACAAGATTTGCAACTACCAAACATTCCCCCCCCCCCCCCCCTTTTATATCCATTCCAGTATTTGGCCTGGCCGTGGCGGCAATGGTCTTTGGCTGGGGACCAATCACCAGAGCTCCCTCCTGGAACCTGTGATGAAGAGCCCTGAATCCAGCCACCAGGAAACGATGACCACCATTACTTCTCCCCATCCGCTCCACCTATCACCAGCCAACTTGAGGAACAGAAGACGTGACTCTGGGATCAAATCGGGGACCTTGCACATGGCAGTGCTAGGCTGGCCCACAATCTACTTTAAAAATACTGTGTAAACACAACCTAGTTCTGGGTGGTTAACAATTTATTGGAGGGATGGACAAGATGAGCTATCAGCTTCTTTCACCCCTGCCAGCTAGCAAGTCTTTCGTATGCACTAAATTATGCAGATATGCAACATAAGGACACACATTGAATGACAACTTAACAATTTATGCTGTGACCTGTTGCGTTAAATAGAATTATAACGGAGGCCATTGTGTTTGCATGAAATAGGTTTCCGATCTTGTCAAATTTGCCTTGTGCTGCAGCAACTGTATTCATACTGATTACAAATTTGCAGTTTGGATATCTCATTTTGACATTTGTATAAGGGAGGGTCGGTGCCGAGAAATAATTTGTACAATCTCTCATGGTGCAATATATGGTCACGATCTCCCTGGAACTTTAAATTATAAGGCAACTTGAATGCTATTTAAAAGTGTAACCCTTGCATCTAGTCTGGTGCACGTCTTTTAAAAAAAATTTCTGATTAATCACCTTGAAAATGTAGCTCCTTAGTTGCTGTGCCCATCTGTATTATACCCAACAGCAGGAGCAGTCTGATGCTGGCTTGTTATTTGCCTGAAAGGGTGAATGAGCTGATACCACTACTCCTGCTGTTGGGCACAGGTTAAATGTCCTCTCTCTTATTTCAAGCAGGTTAACCATAAATACATAAAAAATATAATAATTTAAATACATAAAATAAATATGCGATAAAACTCAAATATTAAAATATAACATATCAACTGAAAAAAATTATATAGTAAAATCAACCATAAAATAACAAGGCCAAACAGCAAAAAAAACCCCATCCTTACTTTGCATACAAAAAGTAACATAATCTGACAACAGTGTCTCTAGACACCAATTTCCAAAGAGGGGCCCAAATAAAAATAAATAAGATGTGCTTGCAAGTTTCTATCAATTTCATTTCTTTAGGAGATAAACCTAAACACACATCCTGTATACATTGATTATCTGTGTGTGTAGAAATTTACAATCCACTGAATAGTTTGGTCCTAATCCATGTAAATTTAAATATCAAGGTAAGCATTTTGAACTTAATCCTAAAGGCTATTGGTAAACGATTGAAGAAATTTCAACCCAGGTGAGATGATCAGTAAGCTTTAGATACAAGAGGGTAAGGGCAGCTGTGTTGTGGATCAGTTATAATCTATGGATCTGTACTTTTATTTAGGTCAGTAATCCCAGACAACTGATGACTGTAGGATGAGAAAGAGTCTCTAAATTCTCTTTAGGTAAATAAAGTTGAAGATTTTCAGTTTCTGTAAAATACACAAAAAAAACAAACCCCAGCTTCAACCCACCTTAGAAATATGAGAGTGTGAGATTCTAATCCTGAATCTAACATCCGATAGCCGGGCTTTTGTAATGAAAGTGGGTACAGTCTCTGGAATTAATACTGGTGGCTCATAGAGCAGAACACCCAAATAACTTTTTTAATTTTGGATCTTAATTTTAGATTTTAAATACATTGAGGTCCCCTTTAAACCATTGAGATCCCCTTTAAACCATGATTCACACTCTAAACACAATCACATTTAGCGTCCATTAAAGAAGGCTGCAGCACCTGGGTGTCCCCATCACACAGCGAGGCTGGATCCTGGCTTTCCAGATTTCGCAACCCTTTCACCTCTTTCTCCTGCAGCATCATTCCCTGGGTCCAGCTGATGCTTCACATTCTGGCTCTTGTATTCTCAGTTCAGTTCCTTCGTGGACTTTGAAGACTTGGTGAACCCCCCTAAGAAAGCTCTGGGGCCCACTGTCTGCCTTTGGCCCTGCTCATAGGGAACCAACGCTGATAGATTGCTTTGCTTTGATGAGGCAGGGAGGGGTGGACAAAAAGGACTTGGGCTGCCTTGTGCTTATTGCTTCTGTTGCTTCTTTTTTAAGTATAATGAGGTGATAGTAAATGTTTCCAATCCCCCACTTCCTTTTGGAGGATGATTAAAAAGTGAAAGTTTGCATGCCTTAGTATGAGGACAAGATGATGATTTGGTGGTGTTGTGGCAGAAGTCCTTTTGTCTTGCAAAGGGGACATTGACAATATTGGGCCACTGGAAATATCTCCCCCCCCCCGTGTACATGCTGTGAGAAATGCTGCACTATTCAAGTCATTCAGACTGCCTTCCATTACTGAGGCAAGGTGGCAGCCTGGAATGGGTGTTCCTAGCCTGAATCCACGCTACAGACTAGTAGGGTGTGGAGCGTTATCCTAGGTCCTGGACACAGCTTGGAAGGATATGAGCTTCCATCCTTGGTCTGAGCCAGAGGCTGGAATGATGCAGGCTTCCATCCCCAGTTCAGGAATGAGTCAAAAGGTAAAGGTAAATGGTTACCATAATGTTAATTTATGTGCTTTGTAGCTTTAGTAATTTGTAGCTATCATTGAGTAGGTTGACTTTATTTGTGTGAAGCGGACAGCCAGGATACATACCTGATGGCATCAGACCACAACCAAAACCTATCAAGGTTTATTGCGTCAAGTCCAACAGGGCAGTCGCCATGGATGTCCTGGCACAAAACTGGAACAAAACCACTTCTGTATATTTTACCTCCTTGGTTTCCAAGTTGCTGGAACAGAAGATGGAAGAACCTCTCAGATAACAAGAAGTTCCTTAAATTCTGCATCTCAGTCCAGTTTCTGAAACTGGGAGCCAACGGAGAGAAATGGCCGTGAGATTCCAAGGTCTCCTGGGGGACAGAGAGGCACATCCTGGTCTCAGCTGGGGCTTGGACGCCTTGTTTTAGGATTTACACGTGTGCCTCGCTGTTGGTACACCCAGGGTTCATGTGGCTGCCACTTTTAATGTTGCAGGTTTGATTGATGGTATTCATTTGCCTTTTCACCAGATGCTACTTTAAAGGGCAGCAAGTTTGCATGTTCCCACTTTCTTGGAATGAGAATATTGCATGCTTTTAGTGAGCCTTGGGTTCAACTTCTTTTCATTTTCTGACTAAAAAGGTTATTTTGGTTGCACCTTGCTCAGCAAGAAGAGTAGGGGAGTTGAAAGTTCCATCTCTTGTTTCGTTTTCTGCAATTTTTCCAGATAAAGTGGTGGGGAAGAACTGTTAAAAGTTTTTGTTCCCAAAGATAATTTTCTTTCACGTTAATCCTTCCCGCCTGTCACGAGGAGGAAAAAAAACCTATTAATATTGTTTGGGGACATTTTAACATCATAAATCGACACTGGTGCATTAAATGGTACAAAGTAATTCTGGGAAAACACGCTTCATTAATGTTAACTAAAGAAAACTTTTTATTTAATGCAAAAAAAAAGTTCCCATACACTTTTTTTTTTTTTTAATATAAATTTAGGACGTAATCCTTTTCTCAGGAATAAACATTTTTTTCAGTGACTCTGATGGCTAGAAAGTATTAAGTAATAAGATATGATAATATTTAATTTTTTCACTGAGCTCCCCACACACAAACCTTTTACATTCCTCATGTCTTTCTGATTTGTGGTCCTGCCCCCACAATGTGCCCCCCTCTTCCTCAGCAAGTGCCATGGTGGATACTGGGATTTTGTAGCCCGATGCCATCAGTGCAGTTACAGTAGCATAGTAAATGATGGCAAATAAAGACCAAAAGGCCCATCTAGTCTGCCCAGCAGTGGTTTTCTGTGCATTCTCAAAGTGGATCAAAGTCCCGTATGGAACCCAACCTCCAAACCCGTTGTGTCCACTTTAGAATTGCAACTACCGCGCCATGCAGGTTTCCCTGTGTCATCCAGGAAACACAATGCAGCCATCTCGTTGTGGCTGCAACTGTCACATAGTGAAGACTGTACGGTCCCCTTATTACTATTCTCTTGCCACTGGGGATACTCTGTGTTTATCCCATGCTTTCTTGAAGTTTGCTACAGTCTTCATCATCATTACCTCCTCTTGTAGGGCATTCCAGGCATTCACCACTCTCTCCATGAAAAAGTATCTCCTGACATTGTTCCTGAATCTACCCCCTTGGAGTTTCATATTGTGACCCCTTTAATTCTACAGATTCCTTTCCATTGAAAAAGCTTCGCTTCCAGTGCATTAATAATTTTCAGGTGCTAAAATGTCTGGATCATATCCCTACATTTTTGCCTTTCTTCTAAGGTATAATTAAGTTCCTTCAGTCTGGCCTGTTCAGATTATCAGTGTGTTGTAGTCTTCATTTGATTAGTACATTGATAACTGGTCTCCAAATGAGTAAGGAACAGACACCTTCTTTCTCGAAGTAATCTGCTGTTCCAAGCAGGATGATTTATTATCCAAACAACAAAGCTGGCAATTGCACAAACGTCGATTTTAAATTGAAAACCATTGTCATTGGCTAAGTATTTGCTTTGCGTTGCAAGTAGTCATGTGTACTAATGTCCACCCCTCAATAAGTGGTTTTCTTTCCTGTCATCATGCATTGCTGATAGCAACATTACTGCTTTAGACTTCCTGGGCACATGAGAAACTAAGGTAAGATTCCCCATTAAAGGCAAAGAAAGATGAGAATTTCTCTTTTTGCGATGAGGTTGCATATAATTTGGAATGTCAGCTTTTATTTCTCCTGATGGTGCACACCTAGGTCAGGTTTTCACTTAATCTTCCAGCCCAGACCTAGCAGAAACATTTTCCAGAGCTAAACAAGTTTTGGAAGACAGTCTGCATTACCACCATTGGAATATCCCTCAAATGATAGTTCTTATCCATCATCTGTGAACAGAAGTCTGGCCATTTCTTCAGACATGCAGCTCCACTTCCTTGATTCCCTTCACTATAGGAAAAGTATCTCATCAAACAAATCAACATCCCTATCAAAATTATTTTTTTTATATATAATGTTATCAATCCAAGACTACTTGAAAAAAAATTATTTTTTTTAAAGTGGGAGGTGGGGTTTCGTATTCAGCCAATCATCTGTTCCAACCAGGTAACCCTTGGCGTTTATCAATAATCATAAACACCCAATCAACCACCTTTTGAAATTCAAAGTCAATTGTTTATTTGAAAAACATGTGTGAATACATATATTATTAAAGATCACTCTCTATATATTATCAAAAATGCCAAACCCAGACTACCGGCAATAAAAAAAAAAAAAAAAAAAAAAAAATTTAAAGTAAAAAAAAATAAAATACTTGCACCAATGCACTGAAGAGGAATACTTATACCATTGTACTGAGAAATATATTTTCCATGTGAACACCCGACGTGGCTGCGTTTCAAATCCTCAATCCTTCATCAGGGATAACTTAAATGTTCTAGCAGGTCCTTCATCCGATCGCCACAGAGAGATTTTTAATAAAATATATAAAACTTATTTTCAAATAAAAGATTGTTTGACTTTCATAAAAAAAATTTCAGTCTTGATTGATAAAATTATATATAAAAAAAATATTTTGGTAGGGGATGTTGATTTGTTTGATGTGATTTTTTTCTTTTTACATTCCTGCTTTTGTGGATATTTGTTGGTTTGCCACATTTTTTTCCATGATAGGAAAAGTATAACACAGTGGCACAATGAACTGTAAGAAAAATAGCCCCTGCCCTGATGTGAAAAACTCCAGCCCAAAACAGGCCAGGCTTCCCACCTCGCTTCTGGAAAGTGCGGGAAGTAGCGGTGTGCATTCGTTTGCAACTTATTGGCAAGCCGCAACATATATGCCATATTTGTTGTATTCATGGGGTCACAAAACGTATGGCGAACCCCCACGAATACAACGTATCACTAATGAATAAACCTCCCACCCTCCTGACCCCCCCAAGACTTGCCAAAAGTCCCTGATGGTCCAGCGGGGGTCCTGGAGCGATCTCCTGCACTCGGGCCATCGGCTGCCGGTATTCAAAATGGCGCCGATAGCCTTTACCCTCACTATGTCACAGGGGCTACCGGTGCCATTGGTCGGCCCCTGTCACATGGTAGGAGCAATGGACGGTCGGCTCCATCTTGTGCTCCTACCATTTGACAGGGGCCGACCAATGGCACCGGTAGCCCCTGTGACATAGTAAGAGCAAAGGCTATCGGCGCCATTTTGAATACCGGCAGCCGACGGCCCGAGTGCAGGAGATCCCTCCAGGACCCCTGCTGGACCACCAGGGACTTTTGGCAAGGCTTCGGGGAGTCAGGAGGGTGGGGGGTTGTAGTTAATTAAATGTAAAGGGTTGGGATGTGTTGTTTTTTTTGTTTTTGTTTTGTTTTTTTTTGGGGGAAACAAATACATATGTAACTAATGAACGGTTCGGGGTCCCCTGAGAACGGATGCAACGGATTTGGGTCCCGACGAATACGAATACCGAATGGGACAAATCCGTCCCTGCTGCACATCCGTAGCAGGTAGTATTATCCCCTGGCAACCCATCTTAAGATTTGTACTCTGTATACATTCTTCCTCCTCCCCTGCCCAAACTTATGCAAGAAGAAAGATAATACCTGGGACTCTTATTTTGAGCAGTCAGAAGTGATGACCTGGCCTCCTGGAATCATCTTGATATTTTCCAAGTCATTCAAACACACTTAAAGAGAGGTAATAACCAATATTTCTGAGGGCAGAGGTGATAAGGTTAAGAAGAGATTAGTAGTTGATTAGAGGCAGAAAAGTAAGATTTTTTAAATCTCCTGTTAAAGGGCTTTTTGCTTCTAATCATAGGGTAACAATACTGAGATTATGATTAACTTTGAACATACCTGAACCCATAGATTACTATTACCCAACCTCAGTTATTTCTGGAAACAGAAGTTTGATTGGACTGCAAATCCATACAGGAGAGGTTACAGATGGACTCCTGGCCTGTCTGTCCAAGTGCTGAGGCCAAACTATTTGTATTAATTAAAGGGGAGTTGGAGGTATTGTGTACTGGGGAGTCAGTGACAAATACCTAAAACAACATTCTAGACATAAAACCGAAAAATGTATTCACGTTTTTAGACCTCTGTAGGAATTGAATATCCCTGTAACATGGTGTTGTCTTCATCTCTTTAGGATTAGAGGCAAAATGAACACATGTTGCATCTTAGCATGATTTTATATTGGCCCAGCAGTTTACGCTGCTGCCTTTTGCTTTCCCACTCAGTCTGAACCAGCATCCACTGGACTATGGTGCCATGATCCTTCATTGTGACTACTCCGGGCTGATCCCGCTCCCACCTCAGCCCGGCCATCATAGCAACAGTTCTTGCCTAGGAAGTCGCAAACCGTAGCTGCTGCCAGAACCTGACCCACCAGATGTCAGACTCGAGTGGTGGCAGCTGAGACTGCCGCCATCCCACCTGGCCCAGGGAGCAGAAGCTAGGCTCAGGAGTCAAACATGGGTCATCTGCATGGTGGTGTAGAGAGCACTTGTGCCTGAGAGACTGGGCTGGTCTGCAGATAGCTGTAAAGTAGAATCTGTGGAAAAGAAATTTCTCTTGTATGGTGCTTACAAGGGTCCATCAGCTTCTTAAACGTTCATCATGGGATGGATTAGGTCTGATATCACTGAGCTGTATGAGAGAGTCCATAATAGCCAGGTTTAAGCATATGCCACAAGAACAGTCTCTATTTAGAGGCTTATGCGTCTGTGGAAGAGTTGACAAATGGATATCAGCTGATGTGCCGTTGGAGAAAGCAGTTCTCCCAGCTAGATCATGACTGCTTGAGAATGTAATACTGTGGGACTATTTCATACCATAGCTTTGTCAGGACCACCCTGCCTATGGCTAGAGTGGAAGAGCAGCGGGCTGAGAAACCAGGGAATGTTCTGGGTTCCTATTCGTTTACAGCCGTTTGGTCTGTATATTATATAGACTGATACATGTTAAAGAACACTGTCAGCGTGTTGATTGCTGGAGGAAGAGGAAAGTCCGGGAAGTGCTATGATGCAGCTGCTTTCACTTACATTCCCCGAGCTGTAGTGCCCCTGACATTATCTCTGCAAGGCTTTCTTGGCCCTGTGATTACTCTGCAGATATTCTCACACTGGCAGTGATAATTCTGTTTTTTTGGCCCAGCAGTTTAACTCCTGCTCCTTTTGTACTTCCAACTCAAAACGGGAGCTGCAGACTGGTGGGATCTTAATTGCCCTGTGTTATATATGTTTTTCAGTTGGCTGTGTGGTGATGAATATAAAACAGTGTGATAAGCTGTGGACATGTCCCGGTACCGTGGAATACAAAAAGCATTTAAATAAATAAAACTGAACTTCAGTCATTGCAATGATTTGTCCTGGGCGCGGGGGCCTTGCACCTGTGCTCCTTCATGAATCTCATGGGCCATGAATGGGGCCACTAGATGTCATCCTCGAGCAGCGAGGAACCCCACCCTCCCCCCTCCCTCGGGCTGTGAGTGCTGCCTGTGCTGTGGCCCAAGCTCCGATCTCGCGGGGAATGGAAGAGCTGAGGCGGGGGCCCTTCCGCAGGGCAGTGCACAGCACCGCAAGAAGAAGTTACGGCGGTGAGGACGCGGAGAGCGGTTCCTGGAAATGCGTTCTCTCTCTTGCCTGCTACAGGTTTCGGTTTTTTCGCTTTGGACCGGCAGCGTGTTCTCCTGTCCCTTCGAGCTTCTCGTTCTGTCGGACGAGTTCTCTGCCGTGTTTATGACAGCATTAATCTGTTTGCTACTATCTGGGCTCTTCCTCCATGGCTTTCCTCTTCTCTCTCGCCCCCTCCATCTGATCATCCTCAGCCAGGAGTCGCAGACCATGTCCACCCCGAGTCCCTCTCCCCCAGGGGAGCGGGGCAGCACTGCAGATTTTATTATTGAGGGATGCTTGATAGAGTTGTTGTCCCCTTGAGTGTTTCTCTCCCAGTTATCTCTGTTGAGCCAGCACGCAGTCATGCTTGACAGTCATCTTTGCTTAGCTAAGTCCTCCTGCCCTGTGCCTGCAAGTGCATGGAAGGAGGGGGTTTTCAGCCTCTCCAGTGAAGTGTCAGTTTGTGGAACAGGTTTTGGTAACGATTGAAGCAGTTGGGGGAAAGCTGCACGATTTTCAGCTTTTCCAGAGTCAGGCTCAGGCTGTGCTCAGTGGCGGCAACGAGAAACTTCCTGGGGAGCATACGATCGGTCCTTTTGGCTGATTACATCACACGGAGTGATTTAAAAGGCTTTGAATGCAGCCATAGCAACCGAGCATGGAGGTTCCTTCAGCCTCCTGTGTCGGCTGCGGGAATAAAGAAAAGACACCCATGGCATGTGAAACGAATCCCGTGTGCTATAAATAGCAGCGAAGTCCACGTGCCAAACCCATCTGGAGTGTATACTGCATGGCGGGTTGTCCTTTGGTCTCCCTGCAGTATATGGGGATAAGTCGCTGCTAATCCGGCACACTCTACAGATTTTTGGTGGAGAGCATGCATTGCAGTCTTTTGGCAAGTAAAATACTCAGGGCATAAGACTTGCACTGATGCTGTAGTAAAAGCACCAACTCGTCTTTTCAGTGCAGCATTATTTCTCCTACCCTGTGTAGAAATGTGCACGGCATGGTTTCCTTTTTCTGTTAGCCATGGGGAATAAAGAAAACGGCAAAACGGGAGCTGTAGGCAGGCAATGTGGCACCTATGGCCAAGTGAAAATGGGCACCCTCAGCCATTACACAGCACATGACGACACACGACACTACAAGCTGGGAGACTGGTATTAGGTACATCAGGAAAACCTTACAGGCTTGCCCTCTCTTCACACAATTAAAAATGCATTTATAACAGATTTTACATGAAAAATGGCATTCAAAGCTCAGTCTACTGAGGTAAAAATATCACTTAAAATATGTATATTATATTTACATGCACTGCTGTGGTGCCAACCAGAAAACCCTGCAAAAAAGCAAGAGACACTTGGAAATCATATGGTGTTAGACCTACTGTAATGTGTCTTGGGCATCAGCATGACCCTTAGAGAGCCACAAAAAAACCCCCCAGAATTACAGTGCACTAAACTTTCTATATCAAAACAACACTAACTGCCAGCACTCAAACAGCAACAACTCTACCGATTGAAAATTAACCCTGCAAATATTACACCAGACTAAAACACCCCCTATTAGAAAACAAGCCTGTATAAAAACAATATACTATTGGAATACCTCACTTCAGTCACACATGCAAAATGCAGATAGACCCTCAAATACAGAATAAAGAGACGGTAAAGTATAAATAGAAATGTACAGACAAAAATTGAACTGGAAACTGTAACCAGCCAAATTTTCTAACCACTGCAACAATAGAAAAGCATTACCATTCCTCATACAACAACAACATTAGTAAAACCATACCAATAAAAGGAATAATTCAAAATTAATGAATAACATTCAATAATTAAAACTCACATACCAATTTTCCAAATACCAATAAAATATTTCAAACTCTATATCAAATACTCAATTGAAACTAATGGGGATTTAAAAAAAAAAAAAAATAAAAAATTTTCCATTATCCATACCTGGGAGCTTTTAATTTCCAGATGCCCTAAAATTGCCATGGATTAGCAGAGGGAGAGGAAATGGGGTCAGTCTGCCATGCGCTTGTGCTCACTCTCACTCTCCCCTTCTCCACTGAAGCAGCAGGCGGCAGCAGTCTCTTCCTTCAGCTCTCACGGCCAAGGGAACAACGTCCGGCCCGAGGGGCTATCCTAGCTTTGACTTTGGCTCTTTCCGGCAGGGCAAGGCGTGCATTTCCTCCAAAGAAGCAGCATATCCCCGCCAAAATCGACAGCGTGGTCAATTTTCACTGCCTCTTTCTCACACACAGACTTTCATTCATACCTCTCCCCCCCCCCCCCAAATCACACATACACAGGCTCTGTTTCACATACAACACCTCTCTTCCTCAAGGCTTCTAACACGCACACACGCTATCTGGTTCTCATACACCCATTCTCAGCAGTCTTGCTTGTCAACCCTCAGCAGACTTGTTCCCTGCTCCTGCTCCCCTCCTAGACCCCCCACTCTCCAGCACTCTTGCTCCCAAGCCCCTTTCCCCTCTCAGACCCCCCCAACTCCCCAGTAGTCTTGCTCCCCTCTCCTCTTCCATACACCCCACTCCCCAGTAGTCTTAATCCACAGCCTCCTCTCCCCACCCAGACCTCCCGGTCTTCCTCAATAGTCCCCCTCCCCTGCCAGACCTTCCACTTCCCAGCAGTCTTGTTCCGCCTCCCACACCTTCTCACCCCCAAACCCCTCACTCACTGCAGGTGGCCAGTGCATGATTTCAGTGCATGCTGCTCCCCCCCCCCCCCCCCCCCGAGCTGCTGCCGCAGTCCCCTCACTCACCCTCCCTTCTCCTGAACAATCAAAGGATCGCGGCCTTGCAGCATGGGCTGCTTCCCTCCCACCGGTGCCTGAATGTCGTCAGGTGCAGACAGGCGAGGAGGAAGCAGCAGCCCGCGCTGCAATCCTTCCGTTCTTTGGGAGCAGGGAGGGTGAGTGAGGGGATCACAGTAGCACCACAGGGCTTAGCAACGTTAACAAAATTATACGCCGTCCCACTGCTACCAGTGAGGGCCTCCCCGTTGTCTGTGGAGCTCACTCGTTCCGACGCCTGAGTGGGAAAAGCAGCACGGTCCCGCCAGAATCACCAGCATGGCCCGCAGGCTGCGCTACTTTTACACTTGCTGAGGCCTCACGTGGCGCTATGGTGTCTTTCGGTAGCGGCACCTATGGCTGTCGCCATAGGCACGCTATAGCTCTGCAGCAAAATATAGATATATAATATGTATATGGGTCTCACTGAGGCATACAACATACTTTAGTCTTTTATTATTCTAATGTATATTCTTAAATTGAGAGAGTTAGTTTTTTGATCAAAGGAACTGCAGTATGGAGCAAACATCTGGAGTCCAATGACTGCTGCCATGGGCACAATGATGTAACGATCATTGCAAAAGCTGGGGGATTACACCCTTGTGAATTTTTTTACTTTTACTCTTTTGCAGTCCACATTTACTGATTGTGAGAAGTGCCAGAGTGATGGCACTAGAAGCAGACATTCATTCACAGAACAGGAAGTCTAGGGGCAGTTAAGAAAAAAAACCCTCCCCCCTCGCACACCTGCCACCGTGTCACAACCCTGCTTTATAGGGACTCTCTGATAGTGCTGCTTCAGGGATATGGAAATATGTACAATAGGAAGTGGGTTCAGACCACATTCTTGTTTCATGCAGGCCACTAAATGGCTTTTGAATGAACATGACTTGGGGCCACTAATGACCAAAGCCAGATTTAAGCTGGTAGCCAAGCAGTAAAAATGACGTGGCTGTGTAAATGCAGTAAGCCATTTAAGATCTCACACTCCCTCAGGCTGCTTATCTACAAAAGGTAGTTTAGGTGTGTATATTCTTTAATTTAAACTAATATAAATATGGCAAGGGGAACAAGGAAATAAATGGAAGGTGGTGGTAGGCCCTTTGAGGAGAGCCACTTTGTGCTAGTTGAAGTCTCCTAGTACTAGTAGGTTGTGAGTAGAAGTGGCAGTATCGCATAAGAATTCAGAGAGTTTGAGAGGAATCAAAGGGTTGCCTGGTGGGTGGCAGATGATGATTTTAGGTCCCTCGTTGCCTTGGAATTTGCTTACTAGGCAGTCTGATTTGCCTGTTGTTTGGCAGTATCTAGTTCAAGGGCCAGTGAGTGCGTAAAGATCATGGCCACTCCTTTTCCTCAACCAGTGAGTTACAGTAAGGTACATTTGATAGCCAAGTGGGTGGAGTTGTGCGAGACTGACCGTGTCACCTTTGCCTATCCAAGTTTCTGTAAGGCATAGGATGTGAAGTTTGAATTCTTCTGTTAGGTCTAGGATGTGATGGGACATACTGTTTGTGGAATGTGCATTGAGAAGGGCGAGTTGTACGAGAGGTAACGTGTTCAACTTGATTAGGCACAGTCAGCTGAGAGAGGATGGAGTGAAGATTGTGGACGTACTCTTATGTGTGCAAGACCCAGCTTTTTGAAAGAATTCATCCAGGGTGGGGGATACAACAATCAGGCCGATACAGTAAAATCCGCGGGATAGTGGGCGCTCTGAGGTGAGTGCCCGCTCTCCCGATGCATGTCCAGGCCACTCTCCTGGGCGCGCGATTTAGTATTCAAAATGAGGGCCCTCAGTAATGAGGCGCTAGGGACACAAGCGCATCCCTAGCGCCTCCTTATTGGCAGAAGCAGCGGCTGTCAGCGGTTTGACAGCCGACGCTTAATTTTACTGGCGTCTGTTGTCGAACCTGCTGACAGCCATGGGTTCAGAAAATGGGCGCTGGCAAAATTGTGTCAGTCTTCCAACCCGCGAGCCGCGGGCTGATTTTTTTTTTTTTCATTTTTGGGGCCTCCGACTTAATATCGCTATGATATTAAGTTGGAGGGTGTAGAGAAAAGCAGTTTTTTCTACTTTACTGTACACTTTCCTGGTGCCGGCTGAAATTTCTGAGAGTAAAATGTGCGGCTTGGCTGCACATTTTACTTTCTGGATCGCGCGGGACTAACTAATAGGATCATCAACATGCATTTGCATGTTGCGGACGCTATTATTCGGGGGGGGGGGGGGAGTTGGCCGCGCGTTTTCCAAGCGCTATTACCCCTTACTATATAAAAATGAGCGGCCAAACTGGGGCTAACGGTGCACTCAGTCGAGCGCACCATACTGCATCGGCCCGAATGTAAGTAGGCTGGAACAGGAAAGTCCATGCAGTCGAGGCATTGCAGATGGGCATAGGGTAAATAATCCTCATAGGTTGCTATAAACTTATAGATAATATATTGGATGAATAATGGCAAAACAGAGTGACAGAGTATAAGCTATGAGAAGAGAGAGATTTAAAAATCATAGCCAAGGGAGTCTAGAGTTCAACGGTCAGAAGTATTGCCCATTAAAGCCAGGCTTTCACCTGCTTCCTGAGTGAGACAAACCTTTTCTGGGATGGAGTTCCACAGGGTCGGTGCTGCATGCACTCGAAAGCAGAGCCATCCAGTTTTCCTGATGGCTCCATTTAGAGTTCATAAAGCTTTAAAAATCACCTTGTGCAGTTTTGAGTGAGCAGGCTGGGAACATTGGCAGCTTGAGTCTTTTAAACTCTCTTTATTAAAATAGTGCCCTGCTAAGTAGGTACCATTTTTAGTCAAGGTATAAATGAAGGTTTATGGTGCACCAAAGCCCTTTAATCGTGTTTCTTTCTAAGCCCTTTCCAAATACGTGAAATGTATTTGGAAAGAATGTGTGCTATATTGTTCAGATAACACTATATATAATGCATGTAAGGTATACAGTGATGTAAGGGGTTCTTTTTTAAAATTATGTTTCAGGCTTTCTTTTTCGCTCTTTGGATCAATAAGTTGGAGTCTAGAAGCTTGGTCAGTAGCTCCCCGTGAGCCAGTTCCTCCTCCTCCCGTCATTACTGTCAGTGCTGTCCCATTTTATTGTAAATTGGAAATCTGGCCTGCTTACATTATTAAGCTGGAGGCCCTGGATATTTCATTCAGAAGATTGCACCATCCGGTAGCCTATTGATTAATTGACTAATTCCCTCAGACTCATGCTTGCATTGATTTCCATTAAACACAGCCCAGACTCTTCTGAGAGTGAACCATTCCTTCCTTTTATGAGTAATATTTCTGTCACTTTAAAGCCAGCCTGCATGATGTAGAGAGTGGCTGTCTACTGAATAAGGCACCTAGGATGCTTTAGCTAAATACCGGAGGTAAACTGAGATCACCTTTCCAAGTCTCGTGCAAGTTTCTAGCTTAGGCATCAACCACATGCCTCCATTACATTGTGCAGGAAACCCTATTATATGTGTAAGAGGATCTCTTGAAAGTTACTATTACTAGAAAAGATGCTGAGGCTGGCTTCTGAAACCTCTTATTTTATAGCAAAGTAGCAAACTGAAATGTTTGCATTTAGTAATCCCCACAGTTTTTAATGCATCAAATCTGTTAAGAGCAGGGATTCAGTCAACTTCTATAAATGTAAGAATATTTCCAAATTGAGAGATTTATTTATTTCATTTATTTATTTAGTGCTTTTTTTTATACCGACATTCATGATCCAGATCTTATCATATCGGTTTACAAGGAACAAAGGGTAATAACGTTAACAAAAACATAGAGGAAGGCAAAAGTTACAATAAAACAGGGGCACTGGAACTGGGGGGAAGAGGAGCCAGTAGCAGAAGATAACTCCATAATTATAACAATAAATCATTTATGGATATGGATTCTTTTAGATTTTTCCAAAAGTTAAGGTTTTAAAACTGAAGCCCAGAGTGGGTAGGGCCTGTGCACCTGGAAGGTAGTGTCATGGAGTGCTCCGGGCTATATTGGAAGGAAAGCTGAAAAGAGGTAACATTTTGAATGGAAAAAAAAGGCAGAAGATATGAGGGCATTTTTTTCTTTTGGGGGACTTGCACTGTGACTTGTATTTAACTTTGTGTACTGCAGGAAGTTCTCCTAGCTTTCCATTATGGCTTGGATTGCTGATAAACACCACTGGAATTGAAGCAGAACAGAGGCCATATTGCCTGCTGTCGTATTCTTTTTGAATTTGGCATTTTAGGGGGAAAAAATCATTTTGAATGTTTGATCAGATACCAAAAAGAAATTCAGGAAGATATGCTTTCTGTGATAACTATTTAAAAAAAAAAAAAAAAAAAAATTGCACTGCATATTCAGAGGCAAGATTTATAGCCCCTAAGAGAAAGTCAGTCATATTGAACCAGCAGCCCTTACAGTCAGGCTCGGGGTGCACATGTACTGGCTTGTGACTTATGTGATGACTGGGCTAGATGGGAGAGTATGATAAAACCGGGGTGGGATTCTCAGGCGTCCGTGAATAAAGGCTTATGTTGCTGTAGTCCTAGCTGGGCTTTGTTCCACTCGGATCGTGAAACTCTGAAAGACCGTTCCAACTAATTGATCAAAAAACTTGTCATACTGCGTGATGCAGCTTTTGTTTCTCCTGGTTAGTTATTTTCTTTATTAGAAGGAGAAAACATTTCAGTAAATTCTCCGAAAATATTATGGTTGGAAAATGATTTTGTTGATTTTCTAATTAGCAGGGGCGGAACTGTAGCCTAGTAAACACTTCCATGGAGCAGAAAGGTGCGATTAGGAATCGCTGCGCCTCAGTGGTAAGCAGAGCCCTGACTTCACCTGGCCAGAAGGAGGTCAGTCCCTTGAGAGAAGCTTCTGCAACACCCCCCCCCCCCCCCCCCGGGTCCTCACCCCCACTTCTTTCCAGGTGAAGAGGCTCTGAATAGCCCGCTTGTTGGCACTCTGGGGAAGTAATAGCAAAGCCATCTGTGCCATTCCCCCAGAGGCAGTGCTGCTTTGCAGTCTGTTTATGTTGTGTGTGGTGGCTTCTGGTGCGTTAGAAGCTTTCATTACAGATCCTGGCTTCCTCAGCTCTCGCCTGAGGTGGTGGCAGATGGGTAGAGTGCGCTTCTCTGTCATATTAGACGTGCAGTTTAGGGAGAGTGTGTATATGGGGCAGGGGGGAGCTATAGTCTGTTCCCCCACAGACCATTGTTGCTGTATCCTTGTAGGACTCTGGTGAAAGCTTTCTTAAGTAGGATGCAGTTCAAATTATTGTTGTTCACTTTATTACCTTCCTTTATATGGTGATTAATGTGGCGAGACTGAGGCTTCTAGGCCATATCTACTCTTTCTTAGCCAGAAATTGCCAACTATGGTTGATGTTAGTCCTAGCTTTCTGTTCTCACCCATAACAGTGTGTGAATTTGTAATTTAACATTTTGGACCGAGTAAAATGGACATTCAATACCCTGAATTCTGAGACACAGAAAGCTTAGAAATCTGGATAAACGAGTTTTGCCTTCAGTTTGGAGTTGCTTGGTAGATGGTACAAACTTGAGGATATTTACTAAGCTGCATTAAGGCTATACCATGCATGCGTTGTACCATATAAACATATAGCACAATATTCACACACACACACACGCAAAAAAAAAAGCCACCCCCTATTAAAATTAGCTGCCTTGCATGCATAAAATTAACTAATATATGCAAATCAGCTAATACATAGTTAGATACGACTGAAATAACATGGCTGACTTAGAAAAAAATTGTCACACTATTTTAAATTTGAGGACGGTGTAGATAAAATCTCTTGGGGACATAGGGACGTTAATGCGCGGTCATGATGTCCCTGGGATGTTATTTAAAGGGCTCAAAAATCACTCACTCCCCCCCCCCCCCCCCCCACCACAAAATATAGAAATTCCCCTCAGGGGCCCAGCTATTCTGCTGCCTTTTGAGGTGGCGAGGTTCTAAAATGCTTAAACAAAACCCCCAAACTTTTAGTCATGTGCCCAAAGATGTACTTATACCATTTTGGGAGTTACAGGAGACTTTTGGACTCCAGCAGAAGGATCATTTACCTATCTCCAGATGTGTCGTTATCTCGAGGCGTGTTGTTATTTGGGTCATTGAATCGCAATGACTTGACTAAAGATCATTGGGAACAGGTGCAAGACTGGTTTGATGTGGAGGATCCGGGCAGAGGTACATTCTCTTCTCTTTATAAATCTTTAATCCGAATTGAGGGACCCATGGGATTTTAAAAATGTATGGAATAAATGATGGTAGACTTGCACATGCAGGCTCCTATAAAAAATACTTGCCACTAACTCTGCTTATGTTCCTATATGCAAGTGCGTGAAACAGTTTTTATTTTTTATTTTTTTGAATAGGGCATTCATATTTCAGCATCAGGTATTTCTGGCCCATATTACTGATTTAGAGTTATGCATAAAATGTGGGGCGGCAGTTGGCACTTTGGTTCATGCTTTCCGGGCATGCAGCAAGGTTCAAGCCTTCTGGAGGAAGGTGTTCTCTAAACTTGGCGTTTGACGCGAATTCGGCCCTCAGTGTTCCCCTTTACAAAGAGCGTGGCTGAGAAATGTCCAGCAAGACAAATGATATCGCATTAATGGAGAAAATCAGGCTCTCCTTCAATAATTTTGTGGTAAAATAAAATACATGTTTTTGTTTAGTAATGAGGCAGATGTCTTCCAAGTTCTTGCATCCCAGAGGGAACAAAGCCAACTTGGATATGTGACTCCCCATATGAGAGTCCGTAGTCAGATCTTAAATTATTTTTAGAGTGGTACGGATTCAGGGTGATCTTACTGGATTTGATGTTTTTTCCTACTGCTGGTTAGACAGATTGCAGGAAGTAGTAATTGGGGTAATGAGGGGGAGTAGGGAGGAAGGGAAGGGGGGGGGGGGATAGTGGGAGGTGGCACAGTATGGCTAGTTGTGTGTGTGATATGTTTTGACATGTTTTCAAGTGGTTGTGTATGACATCGTGCATGTATTAATGGAAACTAAATAAAAAGGTTTAAACAAAAATTCAATCCCTTTGTATAAAATTCCCCTTCCTCAACCAAATACCCCACCCCCAGCAGCAGACATTCCCTCCTTCCCCCAACTACAAAATAATCCCTGAGGTCTAGTGGGACCCCCCCCCAGGCCATTTGAATCTAAAATAGACCCAGGTGGTCTGAGAGGGACCCCTGTACCCCCCCCATACCTTTAGGAGAATCTTTGGGGGTGCAGTAGTGGTCTGGAGCACCCCCTAGCTGCTGGCCCGGTTGATGCCATGTGATAGGAGCAAAGGGTGGTCGGCACCATTTTGGAAAATGCTTTGACCGGGGCACCATCACCAGTTCTCCATGGGGAGGGTCTGGGGGCTCCTCCACACACCAGGGCCTATGTTAGATGCAAGGCGGGTGATGGGAGGGGAGCCCCCACCAGACCTCGGGGATTATGTTATATTTTGGTGGGGGGAACCAGAGTGAAATGTCTGCTGCTGCTGGGGGGGCGGGGGAAGCTTTGATGGGAGGTATGTACTTGGGGTGGGGGGTTATTTTTTTTACAAAGGGGAGAGGTAGGTGTGACTTTTAGGGTTTGTTTTTTTTAAACTTTGGGGCCGTGCCTCCACAAGAGGAGGTGGGGGGCTTGGCAGGAGACATAGTTAGATCCCTGGGGGGGATTTAAACACTTCACTGGGGGGGGGGGGGGGGGTATTTTAGGGTCTCAGGGACCTTTAAACCAATGGCGGCCCCATGCGAAGCGGGCTACCATCATGCGTTTTTAAGGGGCCCTGCTGTTTTTGTTTCTTGCAGAGTTTTTCCATATGAAAAAACCCCAACGCTTAGATATCGCCGTGATATTTTTCCGAGAAGGAGCAAAATAACACAGAATGGGCCTTCCCCTACCCCATGATATTTCACCTCTCCCTTGATAAAATATTGCAGCTTAGTAAATGAACCCTTTATATTGTAAACCCTCCTACAGTAGCTGAATGCAATCCGAAAAGTGGGATATAAATGAAAATAAATAAATAGATTTGAATGAAGAAGATCCTTCAGGTGCCACTTCCTCTCTGAGACATCAAAGAATGACTAAGCCTTGTCCCATGCCCTGAGCTTCACAAGCAGATGGAAAGGAGATGCTAGTTAGAAAACTGAGCAGCTCTGACTCAGAATTACTCGGCAGTGACATGTGGCATGTGTCTTCAGTGCACCTTCACCCTGCTGTGCCTTAGGCCTGTTGCAGATGACTTTGGTAGGTGTGTCTTGCACCCTGTCTGTCCATGTTCGGTTCCAGCCCAAAAGTCCACCTTTTTGAGTCTTTTAAATCCTAAACCTTGGGTCTCCCTATCAACCTTGTTTTTAATCATTTTACATATTAAATAAAATTCATGAAACCTCTTTTTGTGTGTCTTGACTAGATTGTCCCTGCTCCATGGCTTTTACAGTCTATGTACAAAAATCAGTGGTAATTGTATGCAGTTTTGGTGCTTGGTTATTTCCCCAAGTATCTGACAGTAGTTTGCCTTGACTTCATAGATCTGCTTTGATATTATATTTTCATGATCATTTAGTATAGTTTAATGTTTTTTTTTAATTTTGATTGTATCATTATGTTAATTTAAGTTTTAATTGTTTTTGTATTTAAAAAAAAAATACAAAGCAAAATACAGTAAAAATGTACATTTTAAATTGTACCCCACTTTTTACTAACAATTGTGGAAAAAGTGGAATCTAAATTAAATGTGATCTGTACAGTGCTACATACATTTAGTTAGTGACATAGAACTGATGAGTAATAGTAGGATTGTGATGCTTTAGCTAAAATTGGCCAGGGTACCCACATATGAAACACCCTCTAAAATCCCCCTATTACACAAGCGGGGAGATGGACTACAGTTTCTTTCCCTAAACATAACCAGCCTATAATGGAGGTAATAATTTAGCTGATCGGGGAAAGGGAGGGGGGGGGGGGTTTAGAAGAGATGGCGGAGAGAGAATAGATGAGCAAAGAAGCTACAGAAAACTATTGACTTGATTTTACTCCTGTAATAGACCGTAGTCTTGACTCTTCAATTATTCATAGTGTTTAAAAAGGTTTACAGGAATAAGGGGAGAAGGTGCAGAGGGCACAGAACGGAAGTGCATTGCAGGAGACTTGTCATGGGAGCTGTGGAAGGTAATAGCAATATAATTACAGGGGCCCTGCTGAAAAGATTTCCATTCTTAAGGACTTCTGTAATGCTTTACTGCACAATCAAGGCCACTTTGTTTACTGCTGATGTCATTAATGACATGCAGCATGGTATCAGTTCATTGTAATCTTCAGGCTTAGCTTTTCATTCATGTTATGATGCTTTCAGAACACAAAAAAGCCAAATAGCTGGCTGCTGTTTCAGTGGGGTTTGTACTGAAGCACAATGGATGCAATCAAGGGCTCCCCCAGTAAGCAAAATGACCCCCCCCTCTTCTTTCAGTGAACTTTAGTTGTTTTCAGGATTTTATGCAACACTGTTAACGTGATTTTAACTTGTTTGCATAATTATTCTGCACTTATTTTGCAGAGCATGCTCGATTACAATTTGATTAGACAGCAGTTTTAAAAAAAAAAAAATGTTTGTGGTAAAAGAGGCCTTTTCTTATTCCAGGGGCAGCAGTGCAAAGCACATTTCACGTAACCTGTGAGGGATTGCACCTGAGCACCAGCTGCTGTGTATGCGCTTGCCCTGCTGACGGAGGGCTCTCTTTCCATATGCCCGCCTGCATCCCTGGCTAGATACTGTATATCTAGGTGGGCAAATAGGTCAGAGGCAATTGTGACTGGTGATAAAGCTCTCTACCAAGGGGAATATAGTAGCTTTTGCTTGAATAAAACTGGAACTAAAAAAAAAAACTTTAGAATATTTGAATGCGTTAAAAAAAAATAAAATGTTTTTTTCAGCCTCCTGTTGATGCATGAAGTTCCAGCAGGTTTCTGCTTTCAGAGCTCTTTGGAGCTTGCAGCTGATTGGCTGTGAGGAGCACCTCACTTTCTGGCCATTTTGCAGCAGGATGTTCCCATTTATGACTGACTTGCAACGCTGCTATACATGTCAAGTAAAAATCTAGTTTTCATCTTGAAGTCATCCCCCCCCCCCTCCTTTTAACAAAGGGATCTGTTCTTCAGTAAATCTAGCCCAAGCCGGTGACTCTGGAGAGAGATCAAGGGGAAAAATGGTGCCAGATGGAGGCAGAGCGAATCCCTTGCTCCAGTGTGCACCAGGCGAGCTTGCGGACTTCCCGCTCTCCTTGGAAGTGTTGGCACATAGCTGGGGTTACTGGTCCTCTGCAAGGCAGCCTAGCACACGGACTCCCACGGGGGGGGGGGGCGTCTCTTTGTGAAGGGAAGTGTCGTCTGCCGTCTACAGAGCTCTCAGACATCCTTAATGCAGTTGTCACTGCCATCCTGTCTTTTCCTGTTCTTAATTGACAGTAAATGGAGAAAACTTTTAGGATAACTTATCATTAATTTACAATTCCTTTCCATAGTTGTACCTGGTGGAATGAGAGCTTATCATTCCCTACCTCCCCTCCAGCCTGCCCCTTAGCCTGCAAAAGTAATATTCTAGCCTGAGGGGGCCTGAAGTAATTTTCTCCCTTATCCTCCTCCCCACTAAGGAGCATAATTGGGTCGAGCTCTCAAGGTTGAGTAGGCTTCTAGGGCAGCCCTTTATTAGCTGCTGGATTAAAAACCTGTCCAGTAATGAAAACAAGGGTTTTAGATTGGTGGGGGTGAGGGCAGAGGGAGAATTCAATCTGTGGCAGAGTAGATTGTGTATGGTTTGTGTCACATTGTGAAAAAGACCTGTTTACAATGCCCAATCTCACCATCTGGGCATGAACTTTTGCGCTCTCCCAGTTCTGTTTTTTTTTTTTTTTTTTTTTAACCTCCTGCCTGTTCCAAAATTGTAAGCTTTGTTCAAGCAGTGGTGCTTTGGAAGCACAGAGTCGATCTGAGACAAAAGATAACCCAACAAACTAGACCCAGAGGAAGTAAGTGAAAATCTTGTTTGCCTGAACATGTGCTGATGCTTTGTAAAATGAAAACCTGCCCATGTAGCGCGTCCCTTCCGCTTTTATTGTGTGAAGTTGTGGCTCTGGGTACTACATGACGCCTCTCAGGTTCCATCATTGGCATGGTTGGGTGCATTTCCCCAGAAACACTTCCAGCTAAATGTTTCTCTCTGCACTCATGTGCAAAACGAATGATAGTGTCACTTTCCTGCACAGTTGCTTCTAATTTTATGTTAGTAATTTGACCAATCGGCAACAGCCTGGATAGGGACGCAAAGAGCTACAAAAAAGCAAGATGGGAGCTGCTGAGGAGACTACGCATTCCCTCCCTGCTCGGCACTAACTGATTCTGCTCCCCTGTAGCCATCCGTAGAGGGGATCTGCAGAAGAATGAAGGGATTCCCATAGACACTGGTAAAAAGCTGGAAGTGAACATTTAAAAAAAACAAAACAAAAAAACTTTTTTTTTGGGTTGGGGATGGGAAAGGAGGGTGACAACATTCATTTTATTTTTTTAATTTCAGCAGGTGCTCATTTATATGAATGTGGTGTGCAGGATAACTCCAGAATGCTGGTGCATCTCCACTCTTGTTTGTCCTGTCTTTTGTCTGAGGCACCCTTTCAGGGCTGGTGCAAGGGTAGTAGGCACCCTAAGCAAACCATACAGCCCTATTCCACACACAGAATAGATTTTACATGAAAAAAGACATTCAAAGTACAGTTTTCTGATGTAAAAATATCACGTGTTACCTTTTCCATACCCTGCTGTAGTGCTAACTAGAAAGCCCTGTAAAAAAGCCACTTAGATCCCATGTGGTATTAGGCCTATTGTAATGTGTGTTGGGTGTGGGCTTGGTCTTAAGAAACCATGAGTAAACTGGATTACAATTACAATACAGTAAATCTCCCATATCAAAACAGCACTCAAAGAGCAACAACCCTACCCAGGAAACGTCAACACTGCAGATATATCAGGCTCTAAAACACCAATACACATCCTATTGGGAATCTATAGGATGTGTATTGGAATCTATGCCTATAGATACCTGTAGGTATCTATAGGCATGCTGCTATAGATACCTACAGAAACTACATGCTTATAGAATACCTCACCTAAGGATTAGTCACACTTTGTTCATTTGTAAACTGAGAAAAGTCAGACTCTCGAGCCACAACGGAAAAAAGAAACATCGCCATTCCTCTTAAAACATCAAACAGTAAAATCAAGAAATATAAAGCATCAGAAATAGTAAAACCATACTAATAAAAAGAATAATAGTATTTCAAAACAACTGATGAATAGAATTTCTAATATTTAAAAACTCTTATAAAAAAAAAAATTCCAGCCCTCAATAAGTAATTAATAAGAATAAAAAATGCTTCTCCTCTCTCTACCTGTCAACTTCTGGTTTACAGTCATTCTTAGATTATGGTGGTGTAGTTGGGGAGGGGAAGGGGGGATCCCACAAACTTCTCCTCTTTCTTAAATGCACGCACTCCATATAAGTATGTTGATTCTCACTCGCACACTCCTTTGCTCACACTCTGCCACATACATGCTCACTCGTTCTCTCTGTCAGGCAGCTTGCACTCTTACACCGGGGGTCTCTTCCTCACTGCTTTGGCAGTCAGCGGGATAGGCTCAGCTGGCGATTTTTTTTTTTTTTTTTTTGCTGTCTGCCCCCACCCCATCCCTAAGGGTTGGTGCTCTAGGTGATTGTCTGTGCTGGTTCTGCACCCTTTAAAATTAGAGGTGCTCCAGCAGACTGTACTAGAAAAAAAAAAAAGTACTGTGTATAGCAAAGCTGAACTGGTGTATGGTGAAGATGTTTAAAATGTAAAAATGAAATGTGGCCCATAGGACACTTTTTTTTTTTTTTTTCCCTTAGGGAAGAATAAGTATCTACTGCAGCAAAGAGTTTTTAACCCCGTTAGTGAATGGTTACGAAGCATCTTGCATGCACACCAGCACCTGCTTTTCTGCTGCAGTGATCTGTTCTTTTGTGAAAGTTCTCCTGTAACGTGCAGGGCTCAGGATATCTGAACTGAAGGTATAATTTCACTCCACAGGATTTCCAGTTAACAGTACTCATTTTTAAAGCTGTACTTATTATATTTGCAAGGTGAGCATTAACGTTTTCTTTTCAGGCTTTTTGAATAATATTTTTGAGAGGTTTTGGGGGTGGAAGCCTGTAGGGGGTTTAAGCGGCAGTACAATAAAGAATTTTCATGAATAAAGAATAAAAGCTGGTTGAAGAAAGACCCAGCCTTTCCTGACGTGGCCTGCGCACGTCAAGGGTGCATGCTGGGGTAAGTAGCAGAAGCCAGGTTTTTATTTGTTTTTTCATGGTTTAAAAGATAGTTATTAGGTTTTAAAATCATACATAATGCAAAGAATTCCCTGTACATGAATTCAGCATGGCTTTGAGAAACCCTTTCCTGAGTATGCAGCCCTTTTTAAGTGTTGGATACCAACTATCTGGTGCAACATTCTTAACATGGTTTTGACCATGATAGGTGCTCCAGTCCTCATGTTGCCCCTTGGGCTGACTCCTTTTGGTTTCATCCCATGGCTGGTACCCACTTTGCAGCTCGCCTCCTGCATCATCGCCCTAAGGTAGAAAGCCGACGAACCTGCTTTATGAATGCACACTGAGGCAGGACACAAGCTAGAACCCTTACGTGCAATCCTGCTGATGTTCCTGTCTCCGGCTGTACCTTGCTGCTCCCACATGTTGGCCTGCTTAGAGACCTCCCTTTTCTCACCCCAGTAGCTGAAAGAGCTGAAGGAGTGTGATGAAATCTACCTTGTAGCACAAGGATGTTGAAACACCAGTCCTTGAGGGTCATAAACAGACCTGGTATTCAAGAAAGCCACATTTTTGTAAATTAACTATGAGCTAGACTTGCTTTATGCAAATATCTTAAATATTCATTGCAGATATCCTGCAAGGGCTGGAGTATTGGAAGTCAAGGTTCATTGTTCATGCAGCGTATGCCGACATACGGTGCTTTTAGTGAATTTGCATATTAAAGCAACCGTGTTTGCTTCCTCAAGGTTAGCTCAAATTTCACCAAAGCATACCAGGACCACCTTCCCCTTGGCTGTCTAATTTAGCCAGTTTCATTTTCATGTTCACAAGGAACAGAGTAGAATTAAATGGCTTGTTTTCTCAGTGAATACAGGTAAATTGTGGAATGCCTTAGGGATCTGTACAGTTCCAGTGCTGTTTAACATAGTCATGCATGATTTGTCAAAGGAGCAACAAGTGAGATGATCAAATCTGCAAATGATACAAATCTATTCAAAATTGTTAGAACACAAATGGATTGTGAGAAAATGCAGAAGGACCCTGCAAGCAGATGAGTTGGGACATTTTGCTCTTTATCTGCCATTATTTACTGTGTTACTCTGTTTCTCCTCGAAGGGTTGATGTAAATAGTGCATACTCAGCAGAATGCACAGGTTTACCCACAGTTGTGCACAACAA
This sequence comes from Rhinatrema bivittatum, assembly GCF_901001135.1. NCBI lineage: Eukaryota > Metazoa > Chordata > Amphibia > Gymnophiona > Rhinatrematidae > Rhinatrema > Rhinatrema bivittatum. Next base: position 38,985,249 of record NC_042631.1, on the reverse strand, counting down.
ACTTTACTGCTGATGCAAGGATTTTTGTACACAAAAATGTGCACACAACAGCACCTGGCAGTCCCACTTATGGGGATTCATATTGCTCCGAGGAAGATGAGGAGCCCCCCAAGGAGGGAGAACTTCCCTCTGAGATAGAACCATATCAGACCATGAGATGCTTCTTTCGGAAAGAGGATCTTCCAGGCTTGGTCTCACAATGCCTATCGGAACTGGCCATTCCGCACACCTCAGGGGACCCCTGTTAGAGGGCCTGCGCCAAACGGCTCACCATTTTCCCCTCCTACAAGCAGCACAGCAGCTAATCGATCTGGAATGGAATGCACCGGAGGCCTCATTCAAAGGGGGTCGGGCCTTGTCAGGCATGTACCCTCTGGATCCGGCGTCCAAGGAGCTGCTGGCGTGCCCCAAGGTAGACGCCATAGTTAACGCAATAGTAAGCACACCACCATTCCGGTGGAGGGGGGAGCGGCCCTCAAGGATACGCATGACCGGCGCATGGACACCATTCTGAAACAAGCCTTTGAGGTAGCAGCCATGTCCCTACGAATCGCGACCTGCTGCACCATGGTGACGCGTTCCTGTTTATCGCAAGCTAGAAACAACACCCCGGGAGAAGACATGGAATCAGCTCTCGCATTTCTCACTGACGCAGCCTCCGACCTCGTCCGTACGGCAGCCAAGGGAGTGTCATCCTCAGTGGCAGCCAGGAAACAGCTTTGGCTACGTAATTGGGCGGCCGACTCGTCCTCCAAGACACGCGATCGCGAGAACTGGGCTACTAAATGGGGTGCCTCTCCATTACCCCGTCTACCAGAAGACAGGTCGAGGAGGAGCCAGCGTTCTTTTTCTAGACCATCCAGAGGTAGAAACTCTCAGCGCTTCAACCCTTACAGGACTCGCTATCAAGTACCTCGTTCTCAGGCCAGGAACCAGCCCTTTCAGGCTAAGCACAACAAGAAGAGAACCGGCTCGGGTTCTGGCCCCGGCCGCAACCCACAATGACAATCAGCCGACCTATCCGGGGGTAGCAGCCATAGGAGGCAGGCTAACCCTCTTCTACCGCAGGTGGGTCAAGATCACTTCGGACCAGTGGGTCCTCTCCATCATCCGAGAAGGATATTACCTGGATTTTCTTCGGCTTCCGCCGGACAAGTTTCTGGAATCTCCTTGTTCACTGCTCAAGAAAGCGGCACTAGAAGTGACCTTACAGAGTCTCCTGGCCCTAAAAGCCATAATCCCAGTACCTGCAGGAGAGATACATTCTGGGCATTATTCCATTTATTTCATAGTACCCAAGAAGGAGGGCACTTTCAGGCCTGTCCTGGACCTCAAGTCAGTCAACCGACACCTACGGGTCCCCAGCTTTCGCATGGAAACTCTGCGGTCTGTCAAGAATTCAGTACAGCCAGGGGAGTTTCTCACCTCCCTAGATCTGTCGGAAGCCTATTTACATATCCCAATCCATCGGGATCATCAGCGCTATTTACGCTTCAAAGTCCTGAATCAGCACTTCCAGTTCCGAGCTTTACCCTTCGGGTTAACCACCGTGCCGCGGATCTTTACCAAGGTCATAGTAGTAGTGGCGGCGGCACTCAGGAAGGAAGGAATTCTCGTCTATCCCTACCTGGACGATTGGCTGATCAAGGCGAAGTCACCGGAGGAGAGCCACCGGGCAACCAACAGAGTTATAGCTCTTCTGGAAAGCCTAGGATGGGTAGTCAACATAAACAATGTTTATGTTGACTACCCATCCTAGGCTTCTGGAAAGCCTAGGATAGGTAGTCAACATAAACAATGTTTATGTTGACTACCCATCCTAGGCTTCTGGAAAGCCTAGGATAGGTAGTCAACATAAAAAAATTTTTTTTACCATCTTTCAAATTCAGCAACCAGTCATTCCAGTCGCTGGAATACCTAGGGGTCCAATTCGACACCCAAGAAGACAAGGTCAGCCTGACCTCCAAGAGAAAGTCAAAACTCCGGAATCATCTGCAGGTCCTGCTGAGCGCCAGCCGGCCCTCAGCTCGGGATTACCTACAGGTCCTCGGCCTCATGGCATCCACTCTGGAGGTGGTGCCATGGGCGTGGGCTCATATATATTTTTTTTTTACCATCTTTCAAATTCAGCAACCAGTCATTCCAGTCGCTGGAATACCTAGGGGTCCAATTTGACACCTCGGCCTCATGGCATCCACTCTGGAGGTGGTGCCATGGGCGCGGGCTCATATTTTTTTTTTTTTTTTTTACCATCTTTCAAATTCAGCAACCAGTCATTCCAGTCGCTGGAATACCTAGGGGTCCAATTCGACACCCAAGAAGACAAGGTCAGCCTGACCTCCAAGAGAAAGTCAAAACTCCGGAATCATCTGCAGGTCCTGCTGAGCGCCAGCCGGCCCTCAGCTCGGGATTACCTACAGGTCCTCGGCCTCATGGCATCCACTCTGGAGGTGGTGCCATGGGCGCGGGCTCATATGAGACCATTGCAACGCGCCCTCCTAGGCATCCTAGGCATCTTTCAAATTCAGCAACCAGCCATTCCTGTAGGAGGGAGAATCCAACATAACTGGGAAGAGTGGCACAGATCACAAAAGATTGCTGGGTTCTCAAAATTGTGGATATCACTTGTGTTTCTCCCAGCTTCTCATACTTTCTCATAGTTCAGGCTTCAATCCAGAGCTTTCTGGATGTAAAGGATACATATGTCCATATCTCCATTCATCCCTCCCTCTGGTGTTACCTGTGTTTTATAGTGGTTTTCTCCCTTTACTAGTTCAAAGTGCTCCTCTTCATGAACTGCCTAACTGTAGTAGCAGCAGCACATCTGCAATGACAGGGCATTCACGTTTTCCCATACCTGAACGACTGGCTGGTGATTGTGAATTCTCAGGAAGTTGTGCTAACCTTTTTGCAGATATCAATATGCCTTCTGCAATCCTTGGTATTACTAACGAATTTTGAGAAATTCTAATTCCCACTTAAAGAATCAAATTCATTGGAGCATGGATAGATTTTGTATAGGCCAGAGCATTCCTTCCCATGGATCAACTGATTACACTCAAATCACTTGTAGAGATTGCACACACATCAGTCGTCAGCAGAGATGTAATGGTTGTTCTGGATCACATGACAGTAGCAATCCATGTGTTTCCTCTAGCTTTCCTTCATAATCAACATCTACAATGGGGTCTTTGTTCTCAATAGGATCAGCTCACTCAGCCTCTGTCTACAGAAGTACAGATTTCAATTCAAATGAAACAGGATCTACACTGGTGGCTAGACTATCTTATCCTTCAAGAGAGGGCTCTATTATGCTTCCTTCCTTACCAAATAATGTCTGTGATTGAAAAGGGCCAGCATGGACTCCCTAACGTTTTGTAGAGGAATCAGACTCAGGGGAATTGGACATGTCAAGAAAGATAATTTCAAATCAGTCTCTTAGAATTGAGAGCGATCAAATACACTCTAATAACCGATACGTAAATGTTCATTCAGACCAATAACCAGGTTGCAATGTTCTGTGTAAGCACACGGGGAGGCATAGGGTTGTGGACCCTGTCTAGATGTGATAAAGACAGGCAACCACACATCATGGTAGGCTGCAAGAAACCTACCTTTTGGTAATCTCCAACACACTGGCAGATGGCCTCAGCAGTCTCTCTTGACCTCACAAAAAGTTTCCACAGCTAACAAGAGTCAACAAGCTGTTCAGTTTTTGGGGGTCTACCAGCAATAGACCTATTTTGTATCAGAACAAAATGGAAAACTAGAAAAGTTTTGCTCCATTCTTCCCAGCAAACAGCTCAGGATGCTTTTCTGATTGACTGGAATGCAGAGCTCATGCATGCTTTTTCATCAATTCCACTGATATCCAGAATGGTGCAAAAAGTACTTGAAAGACCAGTCCTGTTGATTCTCATAGCTCCAGTTTGGTATGCATATCTAGTGCAACTATCCAGCAGTCAGATTTGTCCTTACTAACCCAAAAAGGGGGATGCCTGTTTCATCAAAACCTACATCCTTCAATCTGATGACTTGGATGTTGAGTGCTCAATAATTGCCGGATTGTCCTTACCAAAAAATGTTTAGGACATCATAGTATATGCAATAAAAAAACCCAAAAAAACTAGGGAGCCTATGGCTTTAAATGGAAAAGGCTTTCCACATGATAGCAAAATTCCTTGGATTTGTTCTCATGCGGATCCAAAGGCTTGCTTAACTATCTGGTTTCTCTGTCTGCTTTGGGACTTAGCACTTCATCAGTAAGAGTACATCTCATTGTGACAAGTTTACTTTTAATTTGAGTATGGTAAGCAGCTATCGCCATTCATCTGTTAGTGTCCAAATTCATGAAAGGTTTATGGCAGATTAAAACTCCAGGCACAAAACCTCATGTACCATGGGATCTAAATGGGGTTCTTTCACAACTCACAAAACTGCTGTTTAAACCATTGGAGTCCACTTCTCTCAGATTCCTAATATGGAAAGTGCTATTCTTGGAAGTAGTAGTATCACAAGGGTCCGTGAACTTAGGGCTCTAGTTAATTGCTCACCATGCATGAAATTCTTCCATAGTAGAGCAGTGCTCCACATCCATCCAAAATTCCTACCTAAAGTAGCATCAGCTTTCCATATTAAGCCATTGTACTCCCTACATTCTTTCTGAGGCCACATGCACGTGAATATGAAAAAGTTCTCCGCACCTTACACTATAACAGGGGCTTGATTAATTACAAAAGAACAACTCTACCACACCCATAAAGCTTCTCAACGTTCTCTTACAATCCTAACCAATTAGGCATAACCATGACCAAACAGATATTGTCTAATTGGCTAGCAGCTGTATTGCATCTAGCAGGCATCCAGATTAGACTCTATTAAGGCTCAAGTGAGAGCCATGGCTGCATCAGTGGCCCATCTACAAGCTGTACTTCTTGAAGGAATCTGCAAAGCTCCCATTACTGTCTGGACACTTGATCATAGGATAACAGTAAATTCAGAGAAGCAATTTTGTGTAGTCTGTTCACCCAACAGTCCACTCTCCAAGGTGGGAGACTGGTTTGCTTTATCAGTAAATGCCACACTGCAAACCTGAGCTTGAGACTCCCCATATGTTATGGCTAATTCAATCCTGTTTATCGATTTAGAAAAAGCAAGTTTGCTTACCGTAAATGGTATTTTCTGTAGATAGGGTGAATTGGCCATACTAAATACCTGGCCACCTCCCTGGAGAGTTGACTACCTATCTAAAATTAGTTCTCAGATTGACTGAGGATGCTCACGAGGCACTGTCCAAGCAGGAATTCCGCACGTACTTAGAGCAGAAGCTCTCCTAGTTCAATGCTGCCGGATGATGTCATCCACTTGTCATAACTAATTCATCCTGCTATCTACAGAAAGCATTGTTTACTTGGTACCTGGTATCGCCAGAAAAATCTGAAGGCATGGTTATTTATTTAAAATACTTGTCAAATTTCCTAAGTGATTTACAATAAGATTCATAATAAAAACCAAGACATAAAATAAAATCATTAAACAATATAAAAAATAACTTAAAAGCTGCTAATCATCTCATTTACAAATAGTAACATTTTCTACTGCCATCATTACCTTTGCTAAATTTTTCAATTAGTTTTTAAAAACTTGCTTCTACTATATTACTCACATTTCTAGGCCTAGGAAATTTCATAAGTTTGATTAAACATAGATTTAACCAGCTTTCTAAACCTAAGAAAAGATGATGGGTTTTTAAAACTTATTATTTATTTTTTTATTTCTTCTGGTAATAAATTCCACAATATTTGACCTTGGATCATAAAAAAACGCTGATGAGATTTGTCAAGTCTTATGTTTTATAGGATGGAATATCTAATAATTGTTGTGTACCTGATCATAATGGCCTAGAGAGTTGATAGCTTCAAATCTGAGTTAAAGGCAGAGGATACCATCCCATTAATGCCTCTGAACACAAATAATAGAACCCTAAACTTGATGCTCCATGTAATAGTAAGCCAATGATATTGTCTTAGAACTGGAGAAATATGTTGGTGCATCAAAGTTCCAGAGACAATATGGGCAGTCGAGTTTTGGACATATTGAAGTGCCCGTTATGTAGCCTGGGTTAACCCAAGAAAAAGGACATTACAGTAATCAAGAGGGGGTCATAACTAAAGAATGGACTATAGTCTTGAGACCTTTCTCATCAAGATATGAGCAAACTGGGGTAGATTTTCAAAGGGGTACGCGCATACGATACGCGCGTACCCCCCCCCCCCCCCGAAAACCTACCTCAAACCCCCCCTGTGCGCGCCGAGCCTATTTTGCATAGGCTTGGCGGCGCGCGCAAGCCCCGGGACGCGCGTAAGTCCCGGGGCTTGCATGGAGGGGCGTGTCGGGGGGCGTGCCATGAGTGATGCGGCGTTTTGGGGGCGGGCTGCGAGTGATGCGGCGTTTCGGGGGTGGGCCTGGGGGCGTGGTGCCGGCCCGGGGGCGTGGTCGAGGCCTCCGGACCAGCCCCCGGGACGGATGATGGCGCACCAGCAGATTTACGCCTGCTTTCCGCAGGCATAAATCTGCCAACAAAGGTGGGGGGGGGGGGGGGGTTTAGATAGGGCCAGGGGGGTGTGTTAGGTAGGGGAAGGGAGGGAAAGGTGAGGGGAGGTGGAAGGAAAGTTCCCTCAGAGGCTGCTCCGATTTCGGAGCGGCCTCTGAGGGAACAGGCAGCGCGCACTGGGCTCGGCGCGCGCAGGTTGCACAAATGTGCGCCCCCTTGTGCGCGCCGACCCCGGATTTTATAAGATATGCGCGGCTACGCGCGTATCTTATAAAATCCAGCGTACTTTTGTTCGCGCCTGGTGCACGAACAAAAGTACACCCGTGCGTACATTTATAAAATCTACCCCACTATGAATAAGCTGTAATTTATAGTGTGTATTGAATGCCAATCGACCAATATATGGATGCAAAGATAAGGTTGTGTCCATAATTACTACTAATTCTCCCTCAGCAGAGGAAGGTATCTTTCGACCTCTCCCATGTCCAAAACCCCTTTTTATTGTGGGGAAGCCTCTGAGGCTCCATTCCTGGAAAGTTGTTTTTTTTTTTTCTTTTTGAACCGGAACATTGATTCTTTGAATCTGTGTATCTTCTTGGAGGCCAGGACTGAGAAATGGCAGCAGCGGTCATTAGACCGTTTTCGCTGGGGCCCTCTCCGTGGATTACGGTGGCGACCTCCCCCATCCTAGGCTGGCTGCCTGTGGGGTGTTGGTCACTTCGGCACCTCAGCGATCAGTGATTATGCTTCATCTCTCCTTTGGGGAGTTGAAAGGTCTTTCAGGATTGGGAGGCCCCAATCCCATTGCTCTGTCTCCCCTCTGGAAGGGGAGATTTGACTGGGTTCCAGGGCAACCCTTATGAGTTCCCCTCTGGATGCCTGACCATGCATCTCTTCGAGGGATATCCCTTGTTTCTGCGTTCCTGGAGAAAGGATGGCAGTACTCTGGCTGGTTCTAGCCCCGAGAACTGGTCGGGGGTAGTGGAGCAGGTCTATTCATGAGGGAGCCTGTCCAGGTTTGCTTCCCGGTGACACTCCAGGGTTTCCCCTGTTCAGTAGTCAACTGCTGGATTCTGGGTGTCTTTTCTTAGGGATCGCTATCACCAGTCAATCTTTCTGTGGGACCCTCCTCTGTGAGGAGAGTTGTAGTCCATCAAAGGGGCGAGCTTGCCTTTCACCCTTTGGCCATGTCCATGGCTGAGCGGGTTGGGGGCTGAGTGACCCCGCAACAGAGACGCTGCTTTTTGCTTGTGGTAGCGTTCAAACTATTCTTCCCCTTTTTCGGGATCACCGTGTCTGCGGGCAGAGGAGTCCTGGGTCAGGCAGTGATTGTCCATTGCTGGACCGCGTGCTTCCTTGAGGGGAAGTATATGCACTCATGACTGGAGTAGTGATTCCTCAGCCGGGTGCTTGGCAATCTGTTCCAAGATTGCTCTGGGCCTTCCCTTGTGCCCTTTGGGTTTCTGGGATGGTAATGAAATTGTGTTCTACCGGGGTTTGCGCCTGCAACTCACCGTTTTTTATTTTGTCTCCTAGTGGAGTTTTCGGGATTTCTCTCCTGGGGCATTCGCTTTGTTTCTGCTGTTCCTAGCAGGCTGAGGAATCTATTTCAGTAGGTGACTCTCTGCTGGATTCGCAGTGAGTTGTTTGCTTGGGATTGATAAGACAACTGTTGACTTGTGCTTGCCCCTGCAGTCCACTGGTCTGCCTCCTTGTGTTCTTCGCTCCTTCCGACTTCCGCTGATTTGTAGTGGGGAAGGGAGGACAAGCTAAGGCACTCGTGGTATAACTTCTGTATACCTGCCGGGAAGGGTACACCACGTTTTTCACCATGCTCTGGCCAATGCTGCCTTTAGCTTCTCTCATTTCTCTAGGATGCCCAAAGGACTTTCCTGCTTCCCTGTGCTATCCTGTGACAGGATAGATTAACCTGTTCTTGACAGGTACTCTTGGGTGAACTTCAGGCCTGTCTCATCTCTCTGCTGTGGCTTGCTGCTTGTTCTCCAACTGTTGGTTGGCAGTTTTCTGCCTATTGTTATGCCTACCAGCCATACCTGGGCACTCTTCTGCAGAGACATTTGGTCCTTCGAATATCAGTGGACCGCAGTTTCTTCTGGTGGGTTCTCGGGCCCCAGTTGTTCTTTGGTTGTCTTTAACACCAAAGGAAACAGTGCAGTCTTGGTCCAAGAGTCTTTCTCTTGTCTACACTTCTGGGTTCTTCCTCTAGCCAGGAAATTCTATACCTACTGTTATCGGGGCTTACTTTTCAGGGATCCCTTTTGTACTGTTTTCCGTGATGTGGAATTCGCTTCTGCTTGTGTTCACATCATTCGTCTGCCTTAGGCACCCCTGCTGCGCATGAGGGTTTGTGTCTGTCTTTCTATGAATTTTCTTTGTAGAACCCAACTCTTCTCCAGCCTAGACCCCTGGTGGGTTGGCTGCCTCTCAGGCAAAGGAGGGAGGTAGTGCTTCAGCACTGTGCGGTTTTCTGCTTGGACACCCTATAGCTAGGGATTCACCCATGTGTGAAGACTAACATCCTGCTTGTTCTCCTAGGACAGCAGGATGTTAGTCCTCACAAAACCTGCCCACTTCCCCTGAGAGTTGGTTTCTTTATGTATTAATTATATCCTGGACTGAGGTTCTCTGCCTAGGGGGCAGGGTATTGACTACAGCTGCACATGCTCAGTAGGGTATGTTTGAGAATTCTAGAAACTGAGATCAAAGTTCCATGCCGGGCTCCATCCAGTGATGTCACCCATGTGTGTGAGGACTAACATCCTGCTGTCCTAGGAGAACACCTGTTACAGGTAAGCAACCCTACTTTATAGTGAAGATATTCAATACTTGAAAGGTATTAATACACATTAAGTCTTAGAATTGGGGTCATGATGTGAGGATCTAACATAGGTAGACACAGGAGCAATGTCAAGAATTAATTTTTCATGGAAAGAGAAATAGAGGCTAAAATAGTTACAGATTTCAAGAAGGCATAGAATAAACACAATGGTGCCTTTCTTGCAAAAAAGTGAAGAGATAGAAGTATAAGTATTTAAGTGGTTAAAGTGCTCTACTTAACATTTCACATGCTGTTCATTCTGACATTCCCAATACTCATCGCTGAATAATTTAAGTCCTAGCAGAAACTCAAGCAGCCACACAGCTGAGTATGGCAATGTTACCCTGCCCTACCCTATAAAAATAATCACCGTCAAACACTTAATTACCTTATAACTCTACCTACCCTTTATACTTATTATAACCAGTTGGTCTGATTGTAACCAGTAGTTTTTCACTTGTAAAATATGCTCAATATGATACAGCACTTCCCTGTGAAACCTCTAAAATTAGCTGATATAATTACTAAACCATACCCCCATTGTTATTATTGTAAATGGTAAGGCTGTTCACGTAAACTCTTGTTATACCTTCTCCCACAGTTATTAATGTAAACCGTTTGACTGTTCATGTAAACGTTGTTATACCTGTAAACTGGCGTGAAGGCCTGCGCCAAACTTCGGTATCTAAAAACATACAAATAAAAAAAAAAATAAAAACAAGTACAGTAATAACTAAAAGCCTTGCAGGATGCTCAGATAGCTGGGTGTGTTTGGCAGGCTATGCAGGATATCTAGGAGTCTGCATGTTCTGGCAAGAGCCACTCAAATACGTATTTGATAATTACAAAGCTTGTAGTTTGACATGGGAAATGAGGGGTGCTGGATATGAATTAAGTGGGAGATCTTATGCTAAGAACATAAGAAATTGCCATGCTGGGTTAGACCAAGGGTCCATCAAGCCCAGCATCCTGTTTCCAACAGAGGCCAAACCAGGCCACAAGAACCTGGCAATTACCCAAACACCAAGAAGATCCCATGCTACTGATGCAATTAATAGCAGTGGCTATTCCCTAAGTAAACTTGATTAATAGCAGTCAATGGACTTCTCTTCCAAGAACTTATCCAAACCTTTTTTGAACCCAGCTACACTAACTGAACTAACCACATCCTCTGGCAACAAATTCCAGAGCTTTATTGTGCGTTGAGTGAAAAATAATTTTCTCCGATTAGTCTTAAATGTGCTACTTGCTAACTTCATGGAATGCCCCCTAGTCCTTCTATTATTCGAAAGTGTAAATAACCGAGTCACATCTACTCGTTCAAGACCTCTCATGATCTTAAAGACCTCTATTATATCCCCCCTCAGCCGTCTCTTCTCCAAGCTGAAAAGCTTGGAGAAGAGACTGCTCATCTGCAAACGATGGTAAAAACAAGAAAAACTGTCCTGGATATGGGGAGAGAGAGATCTTAGGTCATGCTTTCTGGCTGGCCACTGGGATATATCTGTAGCGGTGTGGGCTGGAATGACTGGAAGGACTAGATGGGTTGGTTGGTCTTTCTCAGCACTGATCTACTGTTATACTGAAATAAAACTCAGTTGGCACTGAAATAATTGTGCAGACTGAGAAGTGGATTAGGAAGTTGTGTATGTGACATCACAGGCAAAACCATGAAGGCTGCTTCATTCTTGAAGAGGCAGCATATGTTTATTTCAGAGGAGAGAGATTGCATTTGGTGTAGTTTGTGGCAGCATCCATCCCTATTGGCATAATTATTGTGATATTTTTACTTTAATCAACATTTTAATTGCTTTTTGCATGTTCAGTATTGAGTGTAATGCGCTGCTTTTTTTAATTTCCCAAAGCAAGGAAAGGTACAGAGATTAAAATGACTGAAAAATAGTTTACTATAATCTGCTGACATGAATTAATCTCTTTGATGCTTGGCTATTGCCGGTTCTGTTTGAGTTTTTCTCTCTGTGGAATGTGCTGAACAGGGCAGGCTGTCAGAATGAGAGAATTTGGCTGTGTTGTCCTTCACTTCCACTCCTGCGTCCTAGGACAGTGGGTGAGCAGGATCTAAGGAGGTAGCGGGAGAGAGGAACATGCCTGCCTGGTGTCACCGTCACTAATGTGACATGATGATTTCCATCTTTTCTCATCTACCAATGGGGAAGAGGCGCAGATAAGGCCACAAATTGGTTACAGTCCATAGAAATCACAAAGCAGATGGCCATTGAGCAGATAAGCATTAATCTGTCCTGGGAGAGGATTAATCAGGTGAAAGATGACAATCTTTATGTGTATAGGGGGCAGCTGGTGCAGTCTTTGTCTCTCTCCCCCCACCTCGCTCAATCCTAGACCTAGCAAGGTTGAGCAATGTCTTTCAGTCCGCTTACCGGCCTCTCTGGTAATCTGTCCCTTTAATCCCTGAAACTTGCAGCAATAGGAAGCTGTTTATCTCATTCCATTAGCAATATTTTAATCTTTTTTACTGTATCACTTTCTTTAGAAAGCAGTTAGTAATACACTACAGGTTCTTCTCAGGTGAGAATTCTCTAGGCTACATGATCTCCCGTTATGTCGTCTAAAAAAACCCCCCAAAAGAACAACCCATTAACAAGATTTTTACATCTTAAATAAAAGAAAAATGCTCTCATGGTAAAGAAATGCACAATAGAAATAAAAAGTGAGCAAAGTGACATTTTTTATTTATTTATCAACTTCATTTAATAAAGGAGAAAGCTTTCACTATTGCCTCTTCAGGCACCTAAAAGTCGGCTGGAGCCGCTGGCAGTATCTCACCTCTTTTTGTCAACTTCTCCTGTGGCCAGAGGCTGCCGATGCCCAGTCTGTGCGTCGGGAACTGCCGTCATCGCTGGACACCAGGCTGCGGGATACATTTTCTAACTGGTGTGTGTAAAAAAAAAAATAAAAAAAAAAATTTCCTCTTATATTCATTTGAATTTCTTCTAGCAGGCTTAGAGAGAAGCTCATTGGGAGGTGTTGAAGCCCATCCTGTCTATTTTGATCTCGCCTCCGAAGGATTCAGATTAGCTGTTTGCTGGTCCTGATACTTCACTGGTTCTGCAACCTGTTTGATTCATTGGCATGTAAATTATAAAAAAAAGAATAGTTTGTTATACTTTGGTGCTGGTGGATAGTACTTCAAAACCAAGTACACTTTGGAAATGCTGCACACTAACTGGTGGATAAATTTACAGAAGTCCTTCAGATTGGGAAACTGGGCATGTGTATCAGTATTACTCTGGTTCCTCTTTAGAATAGGCTTAGATGCAACCGATTTGGTAGCTATAAAGACATTTTAGTTTTAGCAGAATTGGGCTGCTCTATACAATATTGCACACTATGGGTCCCCTTAACCAGTCTTGTTTTCAGGATATCCTTTGTGAATGTGCATGAGATATATTGAAGGCAGTGCATACAAATGTATGTAAATATATCTCGGTCATGTTCATTAGGAATAATCCTGAAAGTTCAGCTGGCTGGGGGGGGGGGGGGGGGGCTCCAGAGGACTGCTTTGAGCTTCACTGATATACTAGAATTACAGATGGGGAGGAGTGAAGATTCCTGCTATGTAATTATAATTATCAGGTAATATTTTAAGCTTCCCGTCGCTTTGCACTTGGGCCCATTTCAGTTTTTACTTTTGAATTTAATGAGATTCTTAAAATATTCCCCGGTTTACTGATACTGCTGGATAATATTTATTTCTCATATTTATTTCCTGCCTTATCTTCTTTCCAGCTTGTTGCAAGCTTCCAAGTTCTCTTACCCTGTTGATTGTAACTTTTTTGACTCATGCCTACCTACTGTTTTTGCTGTACTTGAATTGTTACCCCGGTTATATTCTTGTTAATTGTAAACCGATCCAATATGGTTATTTACTATGAAGGTCGGTATATAAAACTGTTTAATAAATAAATAAATAAATAAATAATCCGATTCTGTAAGCATTTTATTTTGCACTCTGTAAGAAGAACTGGGAAGCCTGTGATTTGTCTGCGACTGGCATTCTCATTAATAGTAATGGTGGTGGGGGGAATCTGTATGCAAAAGGATTTCTCATGTAAACATATATATATATATTTTTAATGGATGATCAGTATCTGTGTCCAGCATGTGGTATAAATCTGTGCGTATTTAACAGTTTGCCCTCTGCGACCAGTAGTTTTGCATTTCGAATTTCCACAGGTTTTGCTTTTTTTCCTGAAGGTGTTTGTGGTGGTTTGGCACAACTTTCCCCCTTGGCACCAGGCGACGCCTGTGGTGGCAAAATAAAAGCTTAGAGCCATTGGGCTATTAAAGCTGAGGGGGCCATGCTGGGAAAGTAAATTGCATCAGCGTGAACCAGAAGAGAAATTTTGTTAACCTGTCCTTGCTCTCAGATCTCTCATTTTTGTGTAAAAGTAAGTAGTGTGATATATGCAGCGGAGACCAGTGACATTGTTGCTGGGTTACTGTAGAAGATATCAAATGTTGTAATCCCAGAGCGCAGGAGTTGGGTCAGGGAAAATAATACCTCTTACTGGAGTAGTTTTACTAGGTTATATTTGAAGTGCTATGCGTTAATGCATCTATTCTGAATATGCTTAGACCATTTGTGTTATCTGAAAACCTTTCAATGTGTGTGTGTATATGTGTGTGTATAGATACAGTTGCGCTCATAAGTTTAAATACACCTGGCAGAATTTGCAAGATGTGTAGCATTTTAAGAAAACATGAATGATCAGACAAAACACGTCTGTTATTTTTTTATGTTTCAAATAAAACTGTTTTATGCATCACAGAACAGCACAGTCATTAAGCCACAGCTATAAAGGAAATAATAAAATGGTCCTGTTCAAAAGTTTACATACCCTTGAATATTTGAGCTGATAATATACACTCGAGTTGACACACAGAGGTTGAGATGGCAGTGAAGTTTGATTGTAATTAGTGTCTGTGTATAAATTGTCAATGAGTTTCTTAGCTCTTGAGAAATCCTTGTGCATTTCATCCAGGGCTAGACTGACTTTGATTACTGAAGCATGGGGAAAGCAAAAGAACTGTCAAAGGATCTGCAAACAGAAGTAGTTCAACTTTATAAATCAGGAAAAGGATATAAAAAGATATTCAATTATTTGAAAATGCTAATCAGTACTGTTCAAACTGTAATCAAGAACAGAAAATTGTAGGTTTGGTTAATAAACCAGACCAAGAAAGATTTCAGAAACAACTGCCAGGAAAATTTGTTGGGATTCAAAGAAAAACCCACAAGCAACTTCTACTGAAATACAGGCTTCTCTGAAACAAAGTGGTGTGGGTGTTTCAGTATGCACAATAAGGAGATACTCGAACAAAAATGGGCTGCATGATAGAGTTGCCAGAAAAAAGCCATTGCTGCACCAACACCACAAAACAGCTTGCTTACAATATGCCAAACAGCAGCTAGAGAAGCCTCAAAACATCTGGAACAAAATAATTTGGAGTGATGAGACCAAAATTTAAACTTTATGGCACAACCATAAATGCTATGAAGAGAAGCACACCATCCTTACCGTGAAGCATGGAGGTGAATCTCTGCTGTTTTGGGGTTGGGGGTGTGAGCTACAGTAGCAAATAGAATTTAGTCAAAATTGGCTGGATGAATACAGCATCTTATCAGAAAATATTAGAGGAGAATTTGCATTCATCAGCCAGGAAGCTGCATATGAGGTGCACTTGGACTCCAACATGACAGTGATCCAAATCATAAGGCCACGTTGATCCTTCAGTGGCTGCAGCAGAAGAAAGTGAAGGTTCTGGAGTGGCCATTCATCTCCTGACCTCAACATCATTGAGCATTTTGGGGAGAACTCAAACATGCAGTTCATGCTAGACAACCAAAGAATATACAGAATCTGGATGCTTTTTGCCAAGGGGAATGGGCAGTTTTACCACATGAGAAAATAAAGGGCCTCATTCATGACTATCACAAAAGACTGCAAGCTGTCATTGATGCAAAAGGGGACAATACACAATATTAAGAAATAAGAATATGTAAACTTTTGAATGTGACCATTTTATTACTTCCTTTATTGCTATGGTTTGTATGATTGTGCTATTCTGTGATGCCGATAATAGTTTAACTTGAAACACATTAAAAATAAGACTCGTTTTGTCTGATCACTCATGGTTTCTTAAAATGCTAAACATCTTACAAATTCTGCTCTGTGTGTGTGTGTATATATTGGATATATACATATAGCATATACAGTTGGACAATCATGATGGCAGATAAAGATCAAATTTTCCATCCAGACTGTCCAGCAAGCTGCTTATGGTAGTAACTGCTCCCTTTTCTTCATTTCCAGCCTCTAGAGATCTGCAGTGTTTATCCCATGCCCTTTTGAATTCATTTGTTTTCATCCTCTCTGCATCTTCTGGGAGAGAATTCCAAGCATCCACCAATCTCTCCTTGAAGAGATCTTTCCTGATGTTGGTTTTGAGTCTCCCCCCCTGGAGTTTCACTTCATGACCCCTAGTTCTGTTGTTTTCTTTTCAACGGAAAAGGTTTGAAGTTCATGCATCATTAAAACCTCTCAGGTGTCTAAAGGTCTGTATCATATCTCCCGTGCACCTCCTTTCGTACAAAGTGTACATATTTAGATCCTTTAGCCTCTCCTCATAAGTATTCCGATAATTACCCAACACCATTTGTGTCACCCTTCTTTGGACTAGCTCCATCCTGTCCTTATCCTTTCTGAGATAGAGGGCTTCAAAACTGAACACAGTACTGCAGGGGAGTCCTCACCAAGGACCTGTACAAGGGGATTATCGGCTCCTTTTTCTTACTGGTTATTCCTCTCTCTATTCTGCTCAGCATTCTTCTGGCTGAAGCTGTCGCCTTGTCACATAGTTTTGCTGCCTTCAGATCACCAAACATTATTACCGTAAAATCCCTTTCTTGGTCTGTGCACATCAGCCTGTCACACCCCCCCATCACATACAGCTCTTTTGGATTACCGCATCCCAGATGCACGACTCTGCACGTCTTGGCATCGAATCCCAGCTGCCAAATCATCGACCATTCTTCAAGCTTTCCTAAACGACTTTTCATTCTTACTCTTCCAGGCATGTCCACATATATATTGTTTAAAAATCATATTAACCTTTAGCTAGTATTAAAATGTCTTTTTATAAATTTTTTGCCTGTCTATGAAATCAAAATGCAATGACGCTTCAGCCTGTGTGACCAGTCAGTTTAACGGTTGAAGTGTTATAGAGCCAGTGGTGGCCATCGTGTCTAATGTCACAAATGCATCCTGAGAGCTGTAGTCAAGCTGTGTCCCCTATGTTGCTGAGGAATTAATTTACCTGTGTCCTAAGCACAGTGTCTTCTGCATGAGGTATCAGGAGAATTATATAAACTTGCAGATGGGGAAACTCATACCCAATAATCATCTCTGGATAATTCTTTAGCTGTTCCAACAGGAGGAATCTCAGCCTGTGCAGAATCCATTCAGGGCTGAGAGTGAAA
Organism: Rhinatrema bivittatum; assembly: GCF_901001135.1. NCBI lineage: Eukaryota > Metazoa > Chordata > Amphibia > Gymnophiona > Rhinatrematidae > Rhinatrema > Rhinatrema bivittatum. The sequence continues at coordinate 38,968,335 of NC_042631.1, read as the reverse complement.
TCTTTTTCTGCGGGCTGTTCATTATGCATTCTCTATTTACCACATACCATGCCTGTGTGCAATGAAAGCATTGCTTTTGTTCTCACGATGTACATTTCTCGGACAAAGCTGCAGGTTGTAGACTGTTGTGCCATGGTATGCGTAGATATGGCAGCGGAGCAGGAGGTGCCCTCCTGCTCCGCCAGCTCAGGACATCGTATTTCATCTGTGTTGATTTTCATACAAATAATGGTGTCCTCAGTATATGACAAGTTTCTTCATTTTGGTTGGGGTGGAGTGGATCTAATTTTCGGTGTTGTAGTTGAACTATTTTAAACATTGAGAATGGGATATATTGCAGGAGGAGGTAAATAGGAAGGCATTTCTGAGCATGACAGATACAAGTATTTGTATTCTTCTGAAGAAAACGGACAGTAGTCTTCATTATTTTTGTGATCACCCAACTGCAACAACATAGTGATGATAATTCATTGATTATAATAAATGTAATACAAATACAATAAGGGATAGGATTCCACAGAATTTAAAATAAAGAATTAGGTATTATATATCAGATTGCTTCCTGCACCTGCCCCATTAAAGTTTCTAGATGCTGTGTGTGAGAGAGTGCCCCTAGTGTTCCCCTAGTTACTTGTGCAGGACGAGGCTAGATGCTTAGTCCACCTTAAATCCACCAAGGAGCGTATGTTCTGTGGGTGTGATCCTGTGGGGCAGGGGGAGCTCAGAGGGCATAACCAGAGACTAGGGAATAAGAGTTGGGATCCAGATGGGAATAACCAGACCAGGCACAGGTTTCCAGGAGGAAGGCAGCTCCTGTAACGTAACTGTCCAAACACTGAGCTGAGACGAAGCTGAACTGTGAATACTCAGGGAAACAGTACTGAACTGTAAGTAAAGAGAGTACACAATGTTCTGAAGGGAGGATAGTCTACTGTTGTGTGATTGTGAAGCTGTAATAAAGATTAGTCTGATTCCAGCCTTTCTTAAAACACTTGTTTGTCTCCAGGCCTGTGGGAATCGCCACTTGTTCCCACACTGTCATATACATCTGAATCACCTTTCATCATGAGCCTTACTTTTTTGCTAATATTGAGAAACTAAGATTCTTTCCATACTATCTGATATATTTATTTGATTTATATTCCGACTTTCAACACATCAGAGTGGGTTACTTTCAGGTACTGTATGTATTCCCTTTCCCAGAGGGGTCACAATCTAAGCAATGAAAGATGAAGTGACTTGCCCAGGGTCACAGGGAGTGGCAGTGAATAATCCTCCATGCCATATAAGGTAATTTATTTTTAATTTTAATCAAGGATGAGAGTAAGCATATCCATACACTGAATAGGCATACCCCTCTTCCTTGAAAGTAAGAACATTCCATATCTGGAAATATAGATACTTTGGGTTTCTAAGTATTTCAAAATCTAAGCAATTAAGACTCTTAATAGCAGGGTCCCGCATCATAAACCATGATCCTACCATATCACAGAGTCTGGAGAAAGGTAGCCTGTGATAATGTAGGCTTACATGATAGCTGACGACATTTACCCACAAGTTTGCATGCAGCTCTCTAAACCACGATTGAATGATAAATTTTAGAGCTGTTCCTTCAAATATATGTGTTTAGATGTAAACAGAGGCTAAACTGCTTATTCCCCTGGCAACTTTTGAAGAAAAGGTGTGCTAAATATTCAAACCCAAACTCTCCTAATAGACCAGTCTTGCCGCCCAGTAACTTGAAGTTGGGCAGTGGTGTCCCTTCATCGCTTTTGCCACATGTAGCATACACAACTTAATTAGTATAATTCCAAATAAGGTTTAATATCTTGCTGTTTATATTGGAAAATGGATGGAAAAACGTTGTAAGAGATATGTTGAAACTTATATCATAGTGGTGGAAGGGCAACCATCCTAACAGAGCTAATTTTGCCTACCAGGTCTCTCCAGTGTTCAATATTTTTTTGCCAGTTTTTGAAGCATAAATGAGCAATTAGCTTTGCATAAGTCCTGCAATTTGAGCACTGCTCTGATTCCTAAGTTTTTAAATCCTTTGGAAGTCACCTTAAATTCTTAAATTGTGGTGGTAAAATTTTTGATTAAAAAAAAAATGTAATTCTGTAGACCCAACTTTATTTATCTAAAATAGAGAAAAAAGAAGAGCCTGACTTCTGTGTTTGTCTGATTTGCATATATTTGTCTGTATATTATGATGGGAAACATGTATTGAAAGTCACACTGTTTTATTAACTGAGGTACAAATCCCATGACTTAAGGTGAGTGGACATCCTTGTCTAATTCCCTGTGTGAAAATTATATTGTTAAGGATCTGAGCATGGGCTTGGGAATATTTAGATTTGTATCCACAAGTTCAATTTATGTGGAAATTCAAACTTGCAAAGGACCACAAGCAAATAGGGGCAGAGTATCAGACTAATCTCTTCTCTGTGGTGGTGACTTTAGGGATGCTGTCGGCTGGAGGTAAGTACCAGCAGTGTTCCCTGCGGTGTGTGCGTGAGTGGCCAAGTAGGGTTCGTCTAGCAGCCGATCCCCAACCCCTGGCATGGGGAGGAGCAGCAGGAGCCTGCCACACTGTTACAGCTCCAGCTGCTCCTCATTGTTGCTGTCAGCATGTTGACACTAGTGGCGGGGCTCTTCTTGTATTGCTAGAGCAATATACAGGGGATGCTGGCTCATGAGGGTTCAGCATGTCCAGAGGGCTGGCACTGTGATGGTAAGAAGCAGCACTAGTGGCTTTGTCACTAAGCAGGTATTTTGTTTGGGGGGGAGGTAGGGGTAAGATTTTGGGCAGGCAGAAAAGAGGGTGTGCGGGAAAGGAAAGACAGAAGGCAGATGCTGGGTGATGGTAGCTAATCCATGCCACTGAAGACCGTGGGGGGAGAAGGGGCCCAATTAGCAGTTTTTTTTTTGTCCAGGCCACTATTTTCTGTAGAGCTGGCCCTGTAGAGCTGTAGAGCAGAGCCCTGTAGGGCTGGCCCTGCTTGTCTGTGTCCAGGAATTTAATGCCTATGAGTCAAATGCCGCACATTAAACGACCTTCTAGTATTTGCAATGGAAGATTTCCCTTTAATGAATCCTGTTTGATGTGGGTGCATCAGGCTAGGAAATGTGTGTTAGAATCTGAGTTGAAAGACTTGTGCCTTTGTGAATGCATTATGAAGAGAGATCGGACACTACGCATTGCTCTCCAGTTCATCCTTCTCCATTTTATGAATTAAGATAATTGCCTCCATCAAAGTACCAGACAAAGCCAAAGGTTCATTTAAATGTTTGAAAAGCTTACTAAAATGGGGATTAGCTCCTTGGCAAATGTTAGTTAACTTTGTAGCCATTGGGCACATGGCTTTTTCTGAAAGAGAGAGCTTTAAAGGCCCGGGAGTTCCCCTGTTGTAGACTTGCTGTGACCTGGAGCTCCAGCGGTTCTGAAAACAAAGAACCTGCTCCCATGCAGGCTTCTGCTTATTCTGAATACAGTGAACTCAAGTCATTTTTAACTAGATTTTTTTAGGTGTCTTGAGATAACCGTGCAAGTTACCAGACTCCTCTCTAGCCAGAAAATGGCAAGCTAGCGATTTTAATTATTTATTTTTAACCTGGTCCCTTGGGCTTCTAGCAGGGCTTGAATCTGAGGCCATTTGCAATTATTTGTGGATTTCTTCCCCCTCTTTTTTTTTTTTCATCTCTTCCCAGCTTACTTTAATCCATTCATTGCAGTGACCATCCCGGGCCAGGGGGCTCCTTCCAGACAGCACCACCACTGGCCCATCCCAATGTTTTTTTTTAGTCACAGAGCTGGATCCAGACTCCAAAAGCCAAACTGAATTTTTTATTTTTTTCTTAAATATACATCAAAGACTTTCTTCAACATTACTAAATCGTTTGTCTTTCTGATGTAACGACTTGTGTTATCTGAATGTTTGAGCTGAGCAGCTTGCATCCCAATAAGCAGAAGTTAATTTAATATCTGATTTATTCTATGCATGGGGAATTGGGAGAGCAGGAGGGATGGGTGAGAAATCTTGAGACTTTAATAACCCCTCCCACCCCAGTGAACCACAGGTGAATGCCCAGCATTATCCCAAGGAACAGAGAGCTTCCCCCTCCCCCACAGCTGAGAAGATCCCATGGTTAGAATAATTTAGGTGGGAAACATCTCAGTCTGAGCCCCCCCTCCACATCTGCCTCAGTTACCTGGAAGGGGGGGGGGGGGTTAAATGTGTTTCAGGTCTTCTGTTTTATTCCTCCCTATCTTCTTTTCTCTTTATTGTGGCAAGTATCTCATGAAGCCTGTATGGTCTTATAATGCAGCACCCAAGACCTTGACCTCTGGCTTGTGAAATTCCAGGGTTTACAAACAATTACGCACAGGAAGGAGCTGGGTATTTCCAGACCCAGGTCACACGTTTTCTTTGCAGCAAGATAAAAAAAAAAATACGAGGTCTGAGGCAGACCCCATGATAAGTCTGTTTCTGCGGCTGAAAAATGTATTTTGCAACTTGAATTCTGAGTTTCAACACCCAAGCAACCAAAATAGTTTACAGCAAAGCCATGTACACAGCCAGACACTGTAAACAGTATTGCTCAGCAAACCCCTGTCCTCCTAACCCCCAGATCCACCCCATCCCCATCAACTCCCACCCCTCCCAGCACCAGAGGAAATATTCATCCCATATCCAGATTCACCTTTAACCTCTGCCCATTTCCACCATCGTACCTGCAGCCTCTTATCACTTTGTGAAATGACTTCTTACTGGGGTTTTTTTTTTTTACCCTTCCCCAGAACCAAGACCTAGTCAAGGTGTTACTTCTCTATAAGATGCTGGACTCAGAGCACCCAAACAATTCACTCTCCTCTCACTGTCTGTCTGGTTCCCAGCATACGGGTTTGCAAGCCAGTTGGAGGCTTGGGCTGGTAATTGAAGCAGGAAATCCTCTGGAGATGTGAGAGAATGGAATTTGATTTTTTATTTGCATAATTTTATCCCAGCACAGGAGGAAATCTCCATCCAGTTTTGATATCTAATGGAATTGTTTGTGGGTTCTGTCGTCGCCTTTGAAATGCCACTTTGTTTAGCTGTCTGCGTGCTTAATGGGAGAAGTTTTTTAAAGGTAAAGAGCGTCTGGCAGAAATGGCAGCAAAAGCAAAATTAATTTCATGACTGAAAGACATGTTAGATTTAATTTGACTATTTTTCTGTTGCAATAAATAGTCCTATAAAGGTAAGGCAGAGAGAGAGAGATGCAACAGACTGAAAACAGTAACGCTTTCAGCTGATGCAATATCTGCATTCATTAAACAGGCACTCACGATTGAGTGCCTGCTCTCTTAACGCGCGCCGATCCACCTCTCCTGAGTGCCCACTTTAATATTTAAAGGAGGCGCTAGGGAAAATTTTGCACCCTTAGCGCCTCCTCAGCAGTGGGTGCCCAGGAAAGGTGGCTGTCAGCGGGTTAGGAAAACACACTCAATTTTACGAGCAACCGTTTTTTTTCCTAACCTAACTCGTTAATTGAGCGTCCATTTTCCTAACCTGACCACCTGCGCCAGTTTTAAAACATTTTTTTTTTCCGGTTCTCCTTTTTTCCGTTCCTCCGACTTATCGCCACGATATTAAGTCTGAGGAACTACAGAAAAGCAGTATCTTCTGCTTTTCTGTAAACTTTTGGGACTGCTCAAGAATGAACACCTGCTCTGAGGCAAACATAAATTTTTGAGAGTAAAAATCTGCGTGTTGGGTGCATATTTTTTTTATTTTTGGGCATCTGGGATTAATAGCGAATAGCCTCATCAACATAAATTCACATTACATGTGATGAGCCACTGTTTGGACACATGGGCTAGTGGCGATTGCCGCAGCTCCTCTCTCCTTATCTACCACTGTGCCTACCCAAGATAATTATGTTGCTCCTATCATCAGGGCCCCAAAGAAAAATGTTGCCCCTTACCCTGGAAAGGAATATATTTAGAGAAGGGGCCGTTTGTAGGGAATGAGCAGATGCATGAGGGTTTGAGAGTTGGACCAACTGCAGAGGGATTGGCGAGAAAAGGGGAATGATGTGAGAATTGGGTTGGAAGTCAGGGATAGGGGATGAGAGTGAGGAGGGAATGGTAAGGGGTGAGGTGGAGAGGATGACAGAGTTTGTTGGGGTTATAAGGGCTTGGATGTGAAAGAGGATCAGCTAGGGTGATGCAAAAAGGGCTGAAGGAGGAGAGAGGTGGACTGGGAATGGAAGAAGGTATTGGCTGGAGGGGCAGAGGTTGAGAGAGAGCAGGTATACTGGAAAGTAGAGAGATTGGTTGTTGGAGAGGAATCACATCCCTGCTAATTTGTTTTGATTTCCTTCTAGGGTCACTTGAAATTTCAAATGGTAAAATGGGTTTTGTGTTGGTTAAAAGATCGGGGCTTCCCAAACTAACAAATCATGCTGGGTGTTGGTCGGCAAGAAAGCAAGACCATAACCGGAGCTGCAAGACTGTACTTCTCAGCTCCTGTCCGGCATTGTATGATGCAGAGTCCATCCCTTGGCATTCTGCAGATGGTTCTGAAGGATTCACTCTAAGGGCCCAACTCCTGCCCTCGAGAGCAACAGGCAGGCCAGGCCTTCCGGTCATCCGCAATGAGTATGCATGAAAGATTTGCATGCACTGCCTCCACTGTATGTAAATCTGTCTCGTGCACATCCATGGTGGATATCTTAAAAACTTGGCCTGTTTGTGGCCTGGAATTGGCCACGCCTGTACTAGTTCGCAGAGGGCTGTGCTGGAATGATCCAGTAACGTGAAATGTTTTTCTTGTAATACCAGGCTGTTTACATATTGTGACTTGCATTTATTGGCAGTTCCCCCCCCCCAATAAAGTTCACTCAAATTTGTGGATTTCATTGTTAAACCTTCCCCATAATTACACCTTCTGGAGGTGTATCCAATGACAGTTTTGTGCATTTTTGAATGCGAAAACAGGTACTGAGCTGATTTGCCCGGTTTTTCAGCTCATTGCTTTTTTACATATGTTTTGCGTTGGTGTTTGTAATCATGAAATGTCGTGCTAAATGTGTTGATAAAATGTGTAATCGTATTTGTGAGCATTGGCCTCTAAGCTTACTAGATGGTCTTAATAGCCACATGAGAAGAAGGGGGGTAGAAAGACGATATCACGGATACAAAAGCAGTTTCTATTTATACAAGGATAGAGTGTGAGCAAAGAAGGGATTCTGGCTGCGGGAGGTTGGTCCTTTGGCTTGTGGTTGAACATTAGGGGCACTGCTCAGTTTGTCCTTAATCTTCCTAAGCTGCTCCAGTGAGCTTTTGTTGCAAGGCTGAAGATTTCCCCCCTTACCCTGCTGCGTAAGTGACTCTGATCTCTTTGCACTTACAGTGGCTATTTCAGATGTGGCTGCTGTGAAATGCAGCAGAGCCCGTGTCATTTCGGAGCCTTCCCCCCACCAATTCCGTATCCCCTCCAGGATTTCAAATCTTATTCAGCTCAGCAGCATTTCTGTCTGAGAAAATCAAATTATTTCAACACAATATCCTTTTAAAAATGGCTTGTTTAATGTAATTGCCCACTGCCTTTCAGGTGTGATTTATGGTTGTCTGTGACGGCTTGCTCAAGTAGAGACATGTCTTGGATATCCACCTTGTGATGCTGCTGCAGGGGGTGGGAGGGGAAGTGGCAGGGGGACAACCCCCTCTCTAGCAGGGTCAATCCACTTTCATTATCTGGCATTTTCTCTCTTCTCATTTCAATAAAAACATATCCCGCCTCATTGTTAGGCTGTGACAATAGTGCTGCAGTTGCATTTATAACCTGGCGAAAGTTACATTGGGAAAATGGCTGAAATAACGTGAGAGTGGACAGATGTGTGCTGCAGATGGAAGCTAATAAACAGACACCATAGGCGTCTGAAAGCGAGGGAGGGGACACATAACATAAGAAGTTGCCATACTGGATCAAACCAAGGCTCCATCGCCATACTGGATCAGAGTAAGGCTCCATCAGGCCCAGCATACTGTCTCCAATATATGGCACAAGTACCTGGCAAGGACCCAAACATTAACTAGATCCCATGCTACTGATGCCAGGCAACCAAGGAGATGCTGGTGTGCCCCCAGGTAGATGCCATAGTTAGCGCGATTGTGAAGCGCACCACCATTCCGGTGGAAGGGGGGGCGGCCCTCAAGGATACACATGACCGGCGCCTGGTCGCCATTCTGAAACAAGCCTTTGAGGTGGCAGCCATGTCCCTACAAATTGCAACCTGCTGCACCGTGGTGACGCGTTCCTGTTTATCACAGGCTAGGAACAACACCCCGGGAGAAGAGATGGAATCAGCTCTCTCGTTCCTCACTGACGCAGCCTCTGACCTAGTCCGTACGGCAGCCAAGGGAGTATCATCCTCAGTGACAGCCAGGAGACAGCTCTGGCTTCGTAATTGGTCGGCCGACTCCTCCTCCAAGACACATCTCACGAGAATGCCCTTTAAGGGATCCCTCCTGTTCGGCAGCGACCTCGAGAAACTGGCTAATAAATGGGGCGCCTCTCCCTTACCCCGTCTACCAGAAGACAGGTCAAGGAGGAGCCAGCGCCCTTTTCCTAGACCATCCAGAGGTAGAAACTCTCAGCGCTTCAACCCTTACAGGACTCGCTACTAAGCACCTCATTCTCAGGCCAGGAACCAGTCCTTTTGGACTAAGCACAACAAGAGGGGAACCGGCTCGGGATCGGGTCCCGGCCGTACCCCACAATGACAATCAGCCGACCCATCCGGGGGTAGCAGCCATAGGGGGCAGGCTAACCCTCTTCTACCTCAGGTGGGTCGAGATTACCTCGGACCTCGCCATCATCCGAGAAGGGTATTACCTGGACTTTCTTCGGCTCCCGCCGGACAAGTTTGCGGAATCTCCTTGTTCACCCCTCAAGAGGACGGCACTAGAAGTTACCTTGCGGAGGCTCCTGTCCCTAAAAGCCATAATCCCAGTACCTGCAGGGGAGATAAATTCTGGGCATTATTCCATTTTTCATAGTGCCCAAGAAGGAGGGCACTTTCAGGCCCGTCCTGGACCTCAAGTCAGTCAACCGACATCTACGGGTCCCCAGCTTTCGCATGGAAACTCTGCGGTCTGTCAAAAATGCAGTACAGCCAGGGGAGTTTCTCACATCCCTGGATCTGTCGGAAGGCTACTTGCATATCCCAATCCATCGGGATCACCAGCGCTATTTACGCTTCAAAGTCCTGAACCAACACTTCCAGTTCCGAGCTTTACCCTTTGGGTTAGCCACCGCACCGCGGACCTTTACCAAGGTCATAGTAGTAGTGGCAGCGTCCCTCAGGAAGGAAGGAATCCTAGTCCATCCCTACCTGGACGATTGGCTGATCAGGGCAAAGTCGCTGGAGGAGAGCCACCAGGCAACCAACAGAGTTATAGCTCTTCTGGAAAGCCTAGGATGGGTAGTAAACTTGAACAAGAGTTCCCTACAGCCTTCTCAGTCACTGGAATACCTAGGAGTCCGATTTGACACCCAGGAAGACAAGGTCAGTCTGACCTCCAAGAGGAGATCAAAGCTCCGGAATCGTCTGCAGGCCCTGCTGAGCGCCACCTGGCCCACAGCTTGGGATTACCTACAGGTCCTCGGCCTGATGGCATCCACTCTGGAGGTGATACGATAGGTGCGGGCTCATATGAGACCATTACAACGTGCCCTCCTATCTCGGTGGAGCCCACGGTCACAGAACTACACCGTACACCTACCTCTACCAGCCAGAGTGCGGAATCAGCTACGGTGGTGGTTACAGCCCGGCTACATGAGCCGGGGGTCATGAATGTCCTCCCCAACCTGGACCCTGCTCACTACAGATGCCAGCCTGAACGGATGGGGAGCACACTGCGAAGAACTAACCGCCCAAGGGCGGTGGAACAGAGAAGAGTCGGGGTGGACATCAACCGACTAGAGGCACGGGCAGTCAGGCTAGCCTGCCTGCGATTTGCCCACAGACTTCGAAACAGAGCGGTCAGAGTGATGTTGGACAACACCACCACCGTGGCATACATCAACCGACAGGGCGGAACCAGAAGCCGACAGGTATCCCTAGAAATAGCCCCCCTGATGACTTGGGCAGAAGCAAATCTCCAGGACATCTCCGCCGTCCACATCGCCGGGAAGGACAACACCACGACAGACTTCCTCAGCAGAGAAAGCCTAAACCCAGGGGAATGGCAGCTGTCGCCCACGGCTTTCCAGATGATTGTGGATCAGTGGGGGACTCCGGGCATGGACCTACTAGCAGACAGGTCCAACGTTCAAGTACCCAGATACTTCAGTCGCAGGCGAGATCCTCTCTCCCACGGGATAGACGCCCTGGTACAGCCATGGCCTCAGGGGGTCCTACTATATGCTTTTCCTCCATGGCCCCTGCTGGGAGCCATTATACACAAGATTCAGCGGCACAGAGGCCTAGTTCTCCTAGTGGCCCCGGACTGGCCAAGAAGACCCTGGTACGCAGACATGAGAAGACTACTAGCAGGGAATCCACTACCCCTGCCTCCACACAGGGACCGGCTGCGACAAGGTCCCATCCTCCATGAGGATCCAGCTCAATTCTCTCTTACGGTCTGGCCATAGAGAGGGCTAGACTGAAGAACAGAGGATACTCGGGGCCGGTAATAGATACACTCCTCCGAGCACGCAAGTTCTCCACATCACTGACATATATAAGGATCTGGAGAGTGTTTGAAGCCTAGTGCGACACTCACAGCACCAATCCACATACCGCTAAGATCCCCATCATTTTGGAGTTCCTGCAAGATGGCCTTCAGAAGGGTCTGTCCCTCAGCTCAATCAAGGTTCAGGTGGCAGCGCTATCCTGCTACGGTCCCAGGAGTACCGGCAACAGCATCGCCACACACCCAGACATTTCACGTTTCCTGAAAGGAGTCAAACACATTCGCCCGCCACTGAAGTGGCCAGTGCCCCTGTGGAACCTCAACCTAGTTTTGGAATTTCTAGCGGGACCCGCCTTCAGGCCCCTTCGAGGCCTGACCCTCTGTTTGTTAACCTTGAAGATGGTGTTCCTGCTGGCTGTATGCTCAGCACGCTGCATCTCAGAGCTACAAGCGCTGTCCTGCCGTGATCCGTTTCTCAGAATCACTCCAGAGGCTATCCATCTTTGCACGGTTCCTTCCTTCTTACCCAAAGTAGTCTCGCACTTCCACCTCAACCAAACCATATCCTTGCCAACCACGGACAGTTTGAAGAAATCGGAAGAAGGTCGAATACTGCGCCATCTCAATATCGGCAGACTGCTGTACAGATACCTGGAAACATCAGAAGCAGTACGAAAGACGGACCACCTGTTCGTCCTTCACAGCGGGAAGAAGCAAGGGGAAGCGGCCTCACGGGCAACCATCGCCCGCTGGATCAAAGAAGTTATCAAGGCAGCCTACGTAGAAGTGGGGAAACCACCACCTCTACAGGTCACGGCTCACTCTACCAGAGTGCAGGCGGCCTCTTGGGCAGAAACTAGGCTGCTGTCGCCCGCAGAGATATGTAAAGCGGCGACGTGGTCCTCCCTCCATACCTTCTCCAGATTCTACCGTCTGGACGTCCAGGCCAAGGAGGACACGGCATTTGCGAGGGCAATCCTGAACGGACCTGGGTAGCCTCCCACCCAGTCCGGGAGTAGCTTTTGTACATCCCACTTGTTTTGAGTCCATCTGCTACACACTAGGAAATGTAGAGATTACTTACCTGATAATCTCGTTTTCCTTAGTGTATGCAGATGGACTCAGCATCCCGCCCGGCTGCTGGCATACATGGGGATTCACCGACTCACGGTAAGCCATGTTTTCTTATAATAGGGCATCCACCCTGCCGGGTGTCGACGCCTTCCAGTTGAGAACACTCGCGGTCTCCAGCTACTATCAATCTGTCAGGGTAATCCTGTTCATTTAATCGATCGGTCAGTTACACATATATCCATAAAGCTTTTGCAAGGAAGATTACTGAATTGCTGCACTTCCTGCGGGGTTGTGTGTACCCGTGCTGACGTCAGATCCGTCTCCAACTGCTAGCACGAGCACACTATACCCACTTGTTTTGAGTCCATCTGCATACACTAAGGAAAACGAGATTATCAGGTAAGTAATCTCTACATTACTCAATCTGGAGACCTTTTCACAGTAGATCTGATGACTTTTTCTTCAAGTAGGATTTGGCAACACTACATAGTTGTTAGAACAGATGGCCACCTGGGTCTTGGCTCATCCAACTTTCTTTGGGGCAAGCCATCTCTGCCCCAGGCAGAAAGAAGATCCCAGCTCCTGCGATAGCTGTATCGCAAAATGGTGACCCACCTGTGGGGAATCCCCCCCCCCCCCCCCTGTGGGCAAGAAGAGGACCCTGCAGCAGTGTGGGATAGTGACACATCCACAGGATGGAAGACCTGCTGGTTGGTGGAGTGTGAGGGAAGAGAAGGAAAGGCGTGAGGGAGAGAGTTATTTATTTGAGGTTTTTTATATACCGAGGTTTAGCAATAAGCCTTCACCCCGGTTCACAATAGAATAGAGATAATGAGAATGTAGGTGTGGAGAAGGGATGCAGCTAGAGGCGTTAGTGAGAGAGAGAATGAGAATATGGGCAGACTAGATGGGCCATAGGATCTTTTATTGCCATAGTGTGTGGATAGGGGTTGGGGTGAGTTGATGGGATGGAGGAAAAAGAAGAGGGTGAGTGAATGAAAGGTAAGGGCTGGGGTTGAGTGAGAGGGTATAGGATAGGGAATGGGAGTGCGAATGATGGGAGAAAGGAGAAGGGGAGATGTGAATAAAAGGAAAGGAAAAGAGGATATGAGTGAGGAGAGATGGCTGAGAAGGAATATAATAGAGATCTAGAATGGGTCAGTGTAAATCGGTTATTTACTCTTTCCGATAATAGGAGGACTAGGGGGCACTCCATGAAGTTAGCGAGTAGCACATTTAAAACAAATTGGAGAAACATTTTTCTCTCGGTGCACAATTAAGCTCTGTAATTTGTTGCCAGAGGATGTGGTTAGGGAGTTAGTGTAGCTGGGTTTAAAAAAGGATTGAATACGTTTCTGGAGGAGAAGTTCATTAATTTCTATTAATGACTCAGAGAATAGCTTCTGCTATTACTTGCATTAGTAGCATGGGATCTACCTGATGTTTGGGTACTTACCCAGGAACTTGTGACTTGGATTAGCCACTGTTGGAAACAGAATGCTGGGCTTGAAGGAACCTTGTCTGACCCAGTATGGCAACTTCTTATGTCCTTAAGTAGAAGAGGGGGGAGTAAGAGGAAAAGGTAGGGATAAGTGAAAGAGTGCAATGTCAGTGGAAGAACTAGGCAGCTGCCTAGAATCTCATAGTTTTGGGGTGACACAGCAGGGGCAAGACTGCAACAATTGTGACTCCTTGTTATTTTCTTCTGTATGAGAACAGAGCAGGAAGTTGTCACATGGACCCACATGAGTGGGGAAAAAAGCAGTCACTGCACCTGGAAGGAGCAGGATCTGCATTGGCCATTGTCCGTGGAGGGAGAAGGAGGAGTCAAGTCAGCTCCATGGGCTGAAAGTGTTGCGCTGGAGGTGGACTCTTGGCCTGGTGCAGGATTGATGCCGCCCTCTGCTCGGATCCAGAGAGCGCCTGTCACTAGGTGGCGGAGCACACAAGGAGACAGAGGCTAGCTGGAGCTTCGCCAATAGCAATCCGGGGTTTCCGCAGGTTGAGCCGAATGATTGTGTCGATAGTCCTGTGGGGCTCTGAGTGCCAAGGGATTACTGATAAGTGTTCATCCAGTCCCTAGATGGGGTACCTATATTCTTACTTGAGTTCAGTGTTGCTTGTTGGTTGAGTACAGTTCTGGTTGATAGGTTTAATCAAGTTTTTTGCTACTCTGTCCACAGTTGCTTTTGAAGAGAATACTGGTAAGCTGGGGTCACTGCAGGAGTATATGTGCTGTGGCAGCAGCTTGCTCCGTCTCAATCTGCTGGCAGGGGAGCATAAACCACTGGTCCTGAGTCCATCTGTGTACACTAAGGAAAACAAAATAATCAGATAAGTAATTTCTGCATTAATACTGATCATTCTATGTGTAATACTCTCTTTCTTAGAGGCAAGCTATCCCTGCCCGCAGGTCGAAAGAAGACCTTAGTATTTTTATAGCATTAAGTATTTTATTGGTAGATTTGGGAATGAATAATTCTAAACTATAATTTATGCAAAGAATGTACTAGAGAGAATGACTAACTGTAAATGTAAAGTTGGAAATTGGCAGTGGTGGGTGAAGCTGGGGGTAGTTTTGGGGTTGAGCTAGGGCCAGAGCTTGGTTGCCCCCCCAACACGAAAGGCATTCTTCTGCCCCTGATATACTCTAGAGCATGTTGAATGTTAGGACTGCAAATACATCTGCATTTGTCTGTGCATCTTGCATTGGTTTTGGATTATTGTGCCAAGTGTGTTGTACTGTATATTGTCACATAAAGCCTAATTAAGTGTTATGGCACAGTGGCTGCAATTAATGCTATTTATTTAGTTATTCCCTTTTCTAGTGAAAAGCATTCCATGGCAAAATTAAATCATTTATGTCAGGAAATGTGTGTGTGCCTGCTTCCCATCAGAAATACTATAATCCTAGTTGAGCCAGCGGTAGGGGTGGGGTTTAAGAGGGAGAGGACAGATAGCGATTCTGGGGTAGTGCCAAACAAAACAATAGCAACAAGAACATCTGTTTGAGTGATATGTAACAGGACAGGTGGAAATACCAGTATAAGCAATGGGGCTACAGGTTCAGACATTTAATGCCTGAGATGCTGGTGCTGTAAATGGATCTAGGATCCTTTCTGTGGCTTGCCATGTCACACAGCTAACTGTTCATCAATGAATTTGTGAGCAGTGACTATTTAAGGTAGCACACAAATTAAATACTGGCAGTAAGAATTCTTATTGATTTTTTACTTCATTCTGTCTTTGTAAAATTTAGTATAGTTAACTTTAATTATTAAGGAGATAATTACTAGATTTAGGGTTTAATGAATTCATTGTATTTTTTCCTACTTCTATTTTTGCTTTAAAGTTTTTTTTTATTGTTTTCAGTTTATTTTATTTACTTAATTTAGTTGATACTATCTCCTATTTTATTTATCTTATTTTATTTTATTTATATTTTTAAAAAAAACCTCTTGTTTGTTTTATATTTTATTGTAAACCGTTTTGGTCAGCTATTTGCTTTTGAAAGACGGTATAGAAATGTTTTTAAATAAAATAAATACAGCCTGTATGCTGCATTCTATACAGTTAGAATGCTGTTCGTGCTGCATTTTCCTAAGTACTACTAAACGCTTCTCTGGTGCTACTTGACACATGCAGTGCTGTATCAAAAAACATATGAAACAACCCCTTCTCAGTAAGGTTTACAGTCTAATCAAGACAAACATACAGGGCAAAAGACTTCAGAATTTAATTTATTCAGAAAATGGTTAAATTAATGAAGCTGTGAGCAGGACAATTGGGGGTTAAGATTTAAAAGCCTCAAAAAGGTGGGTTTTTACCCTGGATTTAAATAAGGCATGACACACCAACTCAGGAAGTTAATTCCAAGTATATGGTGCAGTCAAGTAGAAAGCATGGAGTTAGATATTGGTGGTGAAAGAGAAAGGGCATAGATAGGAGTGACTTGTTTGAATAAAGTGCACGAGGAGGGATGTAGAAAGCAATATGAGAGGAAATGAGCTGCAGAGTGAAAGTTCTCATAGATGAGTAAGAGGAGCTTGAACTGTATGGAGAACAGATAAGGAACCAATGTAGTGACTTGAGATGAGAGGTTATATGGGTGTAAAAACTTGGGCGAAAGATAAGGCACACAGCTGAATTTTGGATGGATTGTAATGGAAAGGGCTCACTGCGAGACCTGCGAGGAGCAGGTTTAAACAGAAGATGATAGAGAGTGGATAAGGGTTCTGAAAGGAAGGAATGGAGATAGAAAAAAATGGCACATTTTAGCAGTATTTTGGATATGTCTAGAGAAGGAGAGAGGAGTTGAAGATGATTCAGTGTTTAGGCTGAGGTGACTGGGAGGATTACAGTGTTAACTACAGAAAAGGAGGAAAAGGGAATGGAGGCTTGCGGGAAACGTTCTTTCTTGAATTTAAGGTGGTGCTAGGACATTTAGGTAGCGATCTCAGACTGGATTCCTGATAATTTCAGGTGTAGAGGTAATTCTGGGAATCTTTAGCATAAAGATGGTATTGAAAGCCATGAGTGGAAATCGGTGCATCAAAAGAATTAGTATACGGAGAGAAGAGAAGAAGGCCCAGGACAGAACCTTGAGGCACACCTCTGCACTCCTATTCCTTGGTCAGACCACTTTCGGATTGACACCTGCTGTACAATAAAGCAATTACCAACTAATGTTCACAGCAAAAAAACTATCTACTTTCGAAAACAAGGTCAAACAGATGAAATTAATAATGTGATATCAGAAGATCTCAAAAATTTAGATCTCACAGACACAGAAACAGCTATCTCTTCTTGGTTTAAAATTACTAGTAACATAGCAGAGAATCTCTGTCCCATACATTCCAAAGAAATCAATTCTGAAAAAATAATAAAGAAAAAACCTTGGTATACTCCCGATCTTAAAGCTATGAAAATGGAGCTACGTAAGACAGAAAAATAATGGCGCAGAAACCAAAATTCTACGACTTTATTAAAATTCAAATCATTGCTTCACAAATATCGCCAAACCACCGATAAAACAAAAAAAAATTTCTATGCTGCCAGAATTCACCAATATCAATTCAACCCTCAAGCACTCTTCCAATATGTCAAAAGCCTTGTTACTGCTCCAGCACATAACAATCCAAACAACAACGATGATTCAAAATGTGAGGAACTAGCTACGTTCTTTTATAACAAAATTCATTCTATTTTAACGCGATTTAAGTCATTTCCTGCTCCTTCACACACCAACCAAGCTACATCAGCCGCTCAAGATAAATTTGAAACAAAGCTAACTAATCTTGAGATCACTACTGGTATTGAAGTTGAGTCAATTCTAAAGAAAATGAAACCAGCTTTCCACCCCACAGACATCTTACCCACTAAGACTCTTCTTTCAATACGTTCTACAATAGCAAAACCTATTGCAAAGATTCTTAACAAATCCATCACCACAGGCATAGTTCCTTCTATACTTAAGCATGCTATCATAACTCCAATGATAAAAAAATCTAACCTAGATTCATCTGATCCAGCAAACTTTCGACCAGTATCAAATCTACCCTTCCTTTCAAAAATTATGGAAAGAGTCATCAACAAACAACTAACTGATTATTTAGATGATCATCAAATACTCTTCCCAGCCCAGTATGGGTTCAGAAAGTACCACAGCACAGAAACACTTTTGATATCACTTTCTGAGGTGCTACTAAAAGCTTTAGATGCTGGCAAATCATACCTCATCGCCCTTCTTGATATATCAGCTGCTTTCGATAGGGTAAACCACAACACCCTTATTATCCGCCTCTCTGAAATAGGTATCTCTGGATTGGCTTTACTATGGTTTCAGTCATTCCTGAGCAACAGAACATACAGCGTTAGATGTGGATGAAGTGAATCCAAGCCAAGAAACCTCTCTCAAGGAGTCCCCCAAGGATCCTCTCTCTCCTCTACATTATTCAATGTTTACCTTACTCCACTATGCCGGTTACTTTCAAAACTGGGTCTTCAACACTTCATCCACGCTGATGATGTTCAAATACTCATACCTATTACCAGCACAATCACAAATGCCCTGAGTACTTGGAAGGCAGCTTTATTAGAAATTAAAACAATCCTCACAGACAACCAATTGGCTATCAATACCAATAAAACTGAGCTTATCATAATTTCACCTCCAAAAAATACAACACTGATCAACTCTGGTATTTCACAAGACAACTCCACTATTTCACAGCAAGTACGCAGCCTTGGTATCATCATTGACAGCAATCTCACGTTTAAAAAATTCATCGCGGATACGGTCAAAAATGGTTTCTTTAAGCTACACACGCTTAAACGTATTAAATCTCTTTTATACCAATATGATTTCCGCACAGTCTTACAAGCAACTATTTTATCAAAGATTGATTACTGCAATGCTCTGCTACTGGGTCTACCTAAAGCCACCATTCAACCTTTACAAATGTTGCAAAATGCAGCTGCCCGCACTATCACCGACACAAGCCGCCATGATCACATCACTCCAGCACTTCAGTCTTTGCACTGGCTACCCGTGGCTTCCAGGATAATTTATAAATCTATGACGCTGATACATAAAGCCATTCAAAATAGAGATATGCACTGGTTCACAGATCAACTACAATTCAAAACGTCTTCCCGCCCAACGAGATTCCAGAATTTAGCCAAACTAAAGATCCCAACACCCAATCTGACTAAACTCTCTAGTACAAAAGAACGATCTTTCATCATTGCTGGATCAACAATATGGAACACCATGCCCTCTGAATTACGCCAGGAACTTTGTCACAAAAAATTTAAACAAAACCTTAAAACCTGGTTATTTAAAAAAGCCTACTATTAATGAACTTAATCTTCTACTACTCTTCTTAATTTCCACAGTCTCTCATATATTGCTTATATTCTATTAATACAAAGTTATACATGGTTTTGTATTCGTTCAGTTACAATGTTATATTGTAAAGCGCAATGCTGAGTTACTGTTTGAATGTAAACCGAGGTGATGTTACTTACGTACCCCGGTATAGAAAAATCTATAAATAAATAAATAAAATAAATGAGTGGAAATCGGTGCATCAAAAGAATTAGTATTCGGAGAGAAGAGAAGAAGGCCCAGGACAGAACCTTGAGGCACACCAATTGATAGGATGGAATAGAGGATCCACCACAGGAAACACTAAAAGTGCAATGGGAGAGGTAAGAAGAGGACTAAGACAGGACAGAGTCCTGAAATCCAAATGAGGATAGAGTATCAAGGAGTTAGGGGGTGATCAACAGTCAAAAGCAGCAGACAAGTCGAGGAAGATCAGGCCTTTGGTTTTAGCCATAAACAGATCATCAGAGACTTTAGCAAGGGCTGTTGCAGCTGAATGTAGTGGGTGGAAACCAGACTGGAATGGATCTAGAATGGTTTGAGATGAAAGAAAATCAAGACAGTTGCAGTGAATAGCATGTTCAAGTAGTTTGGAAGCAAAAGGGAGGAGGGAGATGGAACAATAGTTGGCAGGTCAAGTAGGGTCCAGTGAGGATTTTATTTGAGAAGTTAGGTAATCATAGCGTGTCTGAAGGTATCAGGAACAGGAGTAGTGGAAAGTAATAAACTGAGGATAATGCAAGGGTTGGATGCAAGAGCTTGTCAAGTAGTCATGATAGTGTTGGTTGGCAAGTGAAATAGCAGATTGGCAGGAGGTCAGCATAAATTTGAAATATATGATGTCTATATGGGCACAAGATTTTAGCCACAAGTTCTGCAGAGTTGGCACAGGAATGTAGGAAGTGAATTTAAGGGGTGAGCCAAGGTTAGGATTTGGTGTGCCTTACTGGATAGATAAGGAGAAAGACAAGATTGTCTAAAGCAGAAGAGAATATAGTGTTAGAAGAAACTGCCTCATCAACTGACTCAGGCGATGTAGTGGAGAAAAGGTGAAACAGTATTGGAGAGGATACAAAGCTCAACAGCCTGGATATTCCTGAATATATTGTTGGTGACTGGATGAAGCTGTGGGGGAGTGTGGTTTAGTGTTAATTATCAGATGATGGCCTGAGAGAAGAAGAATGGAGATGAAAAAATCTGAAAGTCAGCAATTGGAAGAAAGGACCAGGTGAAGGCAATGGCCATTCTTGCAAGTAGGGGTGGTAGAGTAGAGATGGGGGTCAAATGAGGAAGTTCAGTAAAGGAGTTGTGAGGCATAGGAGTCAGATGGGCCATCAACATGGAGGTTAAAGTCAAAGAATGATGGCAACAGAAAAGACCATAAAGTCTATTTAATCTCCCCATCTGCCCAACTAATTTCGCTTTACAGTTCCAATCACAGACCCATCTCTTCTTTGTCATTCATAGCAAAGATTTTGGAATTTGTAGTTTTGATGCTGTTAGAAGATTCTGTTGATGATGATGTCCTCCGTGATTTTCAGTATGGATTCAGGAAGTCTCTAAATACTGAGAAGATTCTGATTTCATTCACTGATGCAATTACGAGGTTTTCATAAGGGTTGCAGTTTTATCCTAATCAGGTTAGATTATTTCGCTGCATTCAACACCATAAACCACTCCAATCTGTTGCTTTGTTTAAAGGAGCTCTGTGTATTTTGAATCTTATACAGAAGACAGAAAATAGCAGGTTTGGATGAATGATAAATGTTCAAACTGGTATATGTTCTATGGAGACCCACAGGAATCTGCTTTGTCTGCCCTACAATTTAACATCTGTTTAGAACCCATATGTCAGCTGTTAGCTGGCCTCAGTGAGGGCTTCCAGATTTATGCAGATGATATCTAGTTTTATTTACCTGTTGAATTCCAGGAATGAAACCTCGGAAAAGATCTCCTCTTGTATGACTAAAACTAAGACTTGCATGAATCGGAATAAACTTGTATAGAATTTAGAAAAAAACAGAAATTAATGCAAAGCTATTTCTAATCCTGCTTCTCTACTGACTAATGGTGAAAATATAAAAGTGATTTCCCAAGCTAGAAGCTTTGACAGTATTGATTCAAAACTTTCATTTATTCCATAAATCAAAGATGTCGTCATATTGGGTTTCTGCAAGCTGCAATTGTGCCATTTAAGTCATTACTACATCCTGATGGTTCAGTTAATGAAACCTCTCATTGACTACTGCAATGTACTGTATTTGGGCCTATCTGCTACTGCAATAAGTCGAAAAAGCTGCAGAATGCTGCTGATCGGTTAATATCGGGACTTTCAATTCAGAAAATATCTTACCTGTTTTGTCAAATCTTTATTGGCTTCTGATTCAGCACAAGATTAAATATAAAATTGCATTGCTGGTTCACAATTCTAGTTTTAGCATTTGCTCTTTGGATTGCAACTATGTTGAAGATGTACTGTCTTACTAGAGCATTGTGTTCTTCACAGATGGTTTTACTTGAGATCCTCTCTCTTCGTAAAGTTTGGCTGTTTGAGATTCGCAAGTGTATTTTTTCGGTAGCGGCTCCTGACCTCTGGAATCATTTACCTTGAGAAGAGATTGCTACAAAGTGTAAAAATCTTTAAAAAAACAGATGAAAAACATCCTGTTTGAACAGGTCTGCCACTAACTCTTTTATAGCTTTAACACCTTTTTCTTTTCCTAGAGCTGCAAGATGACATTTTATTTTATGTTTTAAGTAATTTTATTCCATATTGTTATGTATTTTACTGTGTTTCATTGTTAGCCGCCTAGGGCCTTTGTGCATAGGCGGCATATAAATTCAAGAACCATAGCTATTGCTTCCTCAGAGATCCCCCATATTTATCCAATGCTTTCTTGCATTCAGATATCGTTTTTGTCTCCACCACCTCCACCGGGAGGTTGTTCCATGCATCCACTACTCTCTCTCTAAAGAAATATTTCCTAAGATGATTCCTGAGTCTACCCACTTTCGCAAAGAAGAAGGGGAAGATGGATCAACGAAGAAAGATAATCAGGAATCTGTGAGAGAGGAGATTATTAGGAGGTAGTAATTGACAGCTACCAGAGAGATAAGGGGGGGGGGGGGGCGGTGTCTCAAAAAGAACAAGAGAGTGGGATTGAAGTGGAAGAAAGGGTTGAAACCTACAGGACGGGGGAAAGCAGCAATCTAACACCACCACTGCGGCCTTCTGTGTGAGGTATGTGGGAGAAAAGATAACCTCCATGACAGAGAGCAGCAACTGAAGCAGAGTCTTCTGGGGAAAGTCAGGTCTCAGTCAGGCAAGATGATGAACATTAAGAGAGAAAGAGGTCATGAATATAGGCAAACTTCTTGGAAACTGAGTGGGGCATTCCACAGGGAGCACAAGAAAGCAAGAGAAGAGGGACGGAGAAGGGGGAATGGTGATAAGATTGGAGGGGTAACTGTTTGATATGCACCGATGGGTTGAAAGTTGCTCTGGAGGGCCATGATTCAGATTGATATCCCCAACTGAGTAGGATGAAGAGCAGGAGAATATGTAGAAGAGAGGTAGAAAGGTGATGACAGTGACGAGGATGAGAAGCTGTCGGAGAGTGGAGATCACTGGATGGGAAGAATAAAACTTTGATGTTCAAGAGCAATGGACATCAGACAGATAAAGGAATAGCAAGTGAAATAAAGAATGTAGGGAATGGGGAAGGTGGACTTGGTGTTAGTAGTGGTTTGCAGCACGGAATAAGACTGGGGAGGATTAGTTTCAGGAAGAGAAAAAGTAGTGGGGGGCCATAAGAAATAGAGGCCTGCCAGCCTGCTGCTCGAGGAATGCAGAGTGGGAGCAGCTCAGGCTGGTAGTGACTTCCTGGGTTCACCACCGAGGTAACTGGAAGATGGGCAGCAAATGCCCCAGTACCTAGGCCCTGCTGTGTATTTTTGCTTGAGGATGGCTAGCCAAGCTAGTTCATGCATCTTTCAGTAACATTATAGCTCGGCGCTTCAATAGCAAAGAAATAGTTTATCCAAATATCATCCGTTCTGCAATTCAAGTGTATCGGTAAGTGTGGTGAATCCTTTTGCATGCACTTTGTACCTTGGAGTCCTCTGAAAATGTACACACTAGGAATCTAGTACATATTCACTGATAGAGTAGGGTACCATTTAGAGAGTCATTTACTTGTTTTAGTTAGGACTGCTCCATCATTAAGAGAACAGGCTTGGAAGTAGTTTTATGAGGAAACATAGTGTGGGCTGAAAGCTCTTACTGTATTTTTGGAAAACACATTATTTTCCCCTTTCCCCTTCTGAACTATTTTTTTCTTTTCTTCAGCTTTCATTCCCTGCTCATCTCTTCCTCCAAATCTCCCTTTTAAATAACATTCTTGGTCACATTTATGTTTAGTTTTAGTAAAAGCCTGTCCACGAATGGGGAAATGCTGTGAAGTGTAGATAGTGTGTATTTGAGAGCTTGTGGTACTAGAATGCAGGCTGAGCTCGGGTGTACTGTGAGGTGGTAGAGCGTGGATTGGACAATATGGAGAAAGTGGGGTACGATGAGAGAGAGGGGTAGAGCTGGAGAGTATAGCCGGAGAGAGGGGCGGAGCTCAGTTTCCATATGTGGAGTAGAGTGGATTGGACAATACAGAGAGAGTAAGGTAGAGCTGGAGAGTACAGGGAGAGAGGAGGGTGGAGCTCAGTTTCCATACCAGCGATGCAGACACAGAGCAGATTTCCTTTTATTATATTTAGATGAATTGCACAAGTTATTTATTTATTTAATTTCATTTCATTTCATCATGCAATCTTCTCCCGTTCCCTTGTACTTCCAGCTCATTCAGAACTAAGAACATAAGAAATTGCAATGCTGGGTCAGACCAAGGGTTCATCAAGCCCAACATCCTGCTTCCAGCAGAGGTCAAACCAGGCCACAAGAACCTGGCAATTACCCAAACACTAAGATCCCATGTTACTGTTGCTAGTAATAGCAGTGGCTATTCCCTAACAGGCCGATACAGGAAAAACATGCGGGAGAGCTGGCGAGTGCCAGCTCTCCCAATGTGCGCACGATTCAGAAAGCCCAGGTATATAAATTAGGGCCTGCGGTAAAAGGAGGCACTAGGGACACTAGCGCGTCCCTAGCGCCTCCTTTTTGACAGAAGCGGCGGCTGTCAGCAGGTTTGACAGCCGATGCTCAATTTTACCGGTGTTGGTTCTGGAACCTGCTGACAGCCACAGGTTCGGAAAATGGACGCCAGCTAAATTGAGCATCCGTCTTCTAACCCGTGGGCCGCGGACAGATTTTAAATTTTCTTTTTTTAAATTTTTGATTTTTTTAAAATTTTGTGTTCCAACTTAATATCGCTATGATATTAAGGCTGAGGGTGTACAGAAAAGCAGTTTATTCTGCTTTTCTGTGCACTTTCCCGGTGCCGGCCGAAATTAACGCCAGCGTTTGGCAGGCGTTAAATTTATGAAAGTAAAATGTGCGGCTTGGCTGCACATTTTACTTTCTGTATCGCACGGGAATAACTAATAGGCCCATCAACATGCATTTGCATGTTGTGGGAGCTATTAGTTTCGGGGGGGTTGGCAGCGCGTTTGACGCGCTATTATCCCATACTGAATAAGGGGTAAAAATAGTGCATCGAAAACTGCACGGCCAAACGCGGGCTAACAGTGTGGTCCGCCGGAGCGCACTTTACTGTATCGGCCTGTAAGTAAACTTGATTAATAGCAGTTAATGGACTTCTTCTCCAAGAACTTATCCAAACCTTTTTTTAAACCCAGCTACACTAACCACATCCTCTGGCAACAAATTCCAGAACTAGGGCTGGGATCTGGAATCATGAGCCTTCATTGGTCACTACCTGGGGATATTTTTCTTGCAATCACAGGCCCTGAATCCAATTACTAGATATCAGCCTTAAACAATTATCACAACCAGGTACTGCCCATGGACTCCAAAGCATCTCTAGCCAACTCTGACTGCAGGAGACATGACTGGGGATCAAACGGGGAACCTTCCTCATAGCAGTGTATACCACTGCCACTGAGCCACCAGGCCTGCCTGGACCTGCATGCCTTCTACTGATTACATGCATAATTAACATGTGAAGAAAAATCCTGGGCTCTGCTAAACCACTTACCCGTAACTAATAGCCTGCCAGACTGTCCCACATTCACTCGCCCATCCACTGAAAGTGACTTGATGTGCAATGCTGCCCAGTGGCTGCCCTCATCATGGATGCAAATATATGCATTGCGCACTTTTAACAGAAACAGAATATGATGGCAGATAAAGATGTCAGACTCATTTAAAGGCCAATGCAATATCCTCTTGCGAAAATCGGGCTCTCATGATTGAGTGCCCGCTTTCCTAACGCGCACCCGTCCACCTCTCCCCGGCACATGATGCAGTAAGCTAATGAGCCACTGCGTTATAAAGGAGATGCTAGGGGCTCCATTGTGCACCCAGGAGAAATGGCTGTGCGCAGGTTGAGGGGCAGATTTTTAAAGTTACGCGCGCGGGGTACATCTGTGAGCGCTACTCGGCGCACACAAATATACACCCGATTTTATAACATTCACGCGCTGCTGCGTGCATGTTATAAAATCCGAGGTCAGCGCGCACAAGAGAGGTGCACCCGTGCACCTTGCGGACTCTGAGTCCAAGGGGAGCCCAATGGCTTTCCACCTTCCCTCCAAGGCCATTCCTTCAAGGGAACTTTTTTTCGGCCCCAGCCTTAACTAAATCCCCCCCTACCTTTGTTCCAAAAGTTACGCCTGCCCGAGGCAGGCGTAACTTGTGCGCACTAGCCGGCTGCTGGCACGCCATGCCCCGGCACAGGCCGCTGTGCAGGAGCACTCGGCCCCCGTCCCCGGACCGCCTATTTTGGAAAGCCCCGGGACATACGTGCGTCCCGGGGCTTGTGCGCGCCGCCGAGCCTATGCAAAATAGGCTTGGCGCGCGCAGGGGTAGGTTTTTCGGGGTTACGCGCGTAACCCTGTGAAAAGCTACCCCTGAGAAAACACAAATGGAGTATCTGTTTTCCTAACCTGGGAAATTTTTTTTCTTTTCGTGTTGCTGCTTTCTGTTTACCTTCTGCTTTTCTGTAAACGTTTAGGGCTCCTCAAGACTTAATGCCAGCTCCGTGGCTGGCATTAATTTTTGAGGGTAAAAATGTGCGTGTGAGGCACACGTTTATTTTTTACATAAGGGGGGGGGTTACATAATGGCATTTACATGCGATGAATGCTATTAGCTGCACGCTGGTTCGGACACGCCTTTTGGACGTGCCAATCCCCTTCTTGAGTAAGGGGTTATGGACGCGTGTCCAGCTGCGGGGTTAGCCTGTGTGCTAGCCTGAGCGCACGGTATTGCATTGGCCTGTCAGTTTGTCCATGTTCCCAGCTTGCTGCGATACTGCATACACTGCTCAATCCGACTTTTGCTTTAGTTCCCCTCAAATAAGGATCTCTGTATGTACCTGTGCTTTCTTAAATAGTCACATATGCAGTCCTTGAAAACCTTTTTTTTTTTTTTTCTTTTTTTGCTTGATCTTGTTCTGTGTAGCAATGCTTGCTTGATGATTTAACACAGCTACTTATTACTGTGCCAGTAGGCAAGTGTTCGACTCGTATCACTTAATGAACTAGCCTAAGGTTCTAGAACCTGGGAATTTTCATGCTCTGACACCTTCTCTATTAAAAAAAAAAAAAAAAGGAAATATTTTCTGTTGCCTGTCTTTCCTGTCACCCTTTCCACCCTGATCTGTGGCAGTTACTCTCTGTACCTGGGGCATTCTGTATGGTATCAGTAATTCTGTGTTCAAACCGCCGTGAAGGGCAGGCAGGGTAAAAATAGAATTAACAAAAAAAAATTTAAAAAAAGCAGCAAGGGCATTGCATTCTGCTGCCTAGTAGTCAGGACCATTAGATTACTGCAGTGTGGGGAGTGTAAGTGAGAATCCTCAGACCTGAAGTTTTGGGGTACTTCCTGGCCGGTCTTCTTCCTGCATTGGCCTTTCCTGTGCTGTCTCGTGGTCTCTGTGCTTCCTGAAGTCTGTCTGATGATACTTTTAGCGGCAAAAGCAAATGCATGCTGGATGATGGGCGTCCCATGGCTATCCTCTCAGTAGGCGGGCTGTGTAGTAGGGCTCCATGAGTGGTATTCTGGAGCCAAGTTTTAATATGTAAAATACTCTGGGCTTGAGAAGCATGGAATTGTATGGGGGGCTTTCATTATGTATTGATGTCAAGTTTCTTTCTCAAGGCAGGTCATCCATATTAGCCTCCCTGTACCTTGATCTCCAGGGTTACAGCTAGGCTAACAGTGTAATTTTCCTGGTCAGGAATGAGAAATGTGGTGAATAATAGTGGGTCACAAGGTCTTCCAACTCACAATCTTGCCTCAAGGACTAAACAGTCAGTAGAATTTTTTTTTTTTTTTTTTTACATTGCTGTTTTTTTGGCACCAGGACCAGTGCTATAATGACGTCCATAACCAAGGCATCTCTCCTCAAAGAGAGAGAGATGCCTGATATTTGTGGGAGCAGGCTTCAGGGCTAGGAAACTGGATCATTTTGCATGCTGTATGTTTCGATGTTTCAGACTCTGAGGACCCCAATAGAGCAGGTAGCAGGTAACAGTCGAGCTGCCTTATGCCATGATGTTAGTAGAATATACAATCACAATGATATCTATATCTCTTTTACTGAACAGCTTGTAGTTGTAAGTAGACACGTTATCAGTAATTTTTTGGGATGCTGCTTCGGACTCCCTTTGGAATGAGAAGTGTTATTCTTGTTAGCCATTGTAGTGCTAGTTCTGGCTGTTTGATGACTAATTTTTACAGTTTACCAGGTTTTACATAATAACATAGTAAATGACATTAGAGAATGACCACAATGGCCAATCCAGTATGCTGTTCCTTGCTTCTGTTTAGGGCTGTATCTGCTGCTCCATTTAGGTTACCCCATCACCTTCTGTTTAAGGTTGTAACTTCGCTCTGAGCAGATTAGCCCAGTGCTATATTTCCGTCCTCTTGCCACTAGAGATTTAACAAACATGATCACAGTCTCTACAATTTTTTGTTTTGTTTTTGCCTCTGATTTGCATTCACAAATCTCTTTCTAATCACTTCTTAGGTAGCTCCTCAATATAACTTTTCAGTTCTAAGAAAATGGAGAAAACAAAGGTCAGAAAACTGCGGTCATCAGGTTTAAGCCTGTGGTAGTTGCATGTCCATCATTGCTTGGGCCAGGTTCATGATGCCCCAAACTGTCCCAGTTATAGTTAGATATCCCTGAGGTGAAACACGAGGCTCTTGAGGACTTTGAGCAGTACTACCATGTGGGAAGATTTCCTCCATCTTGGACAGGCAAGGCTACAACCTCTGTATCCAGGTCCTCTGGGTCCTTGCAAGCTCCATTAGCTGGGCTTCCACTGGCTTAGAGACCCTCTGGGCTAGAGTTGGAGGAGAAACATCCTCATCAGATGCCCAAATTGGCAGAATTTAGTGAAAAGGAGACAATGCTGGTGGTGCCAATTGGGAGCTTGGGATTGCCATGGTAGCTGCAGCTGCAGCCGGCTCCAGGGCACTCCATGCTAGATACATCGAGACTTCCATTGACAGATGCCATGTTTATCAGATGACTCTAGAAGCCACCTCCTGCAACATTACAGTACTTTTGCATTTCAGTGCCAAGGTGCACTGTGTTGATGGGGGCCTTAGCAGTTTGTACTATGTAGGAGCTCTGTGCTGAAGAAATAGATGGCACCCTGGACCGTAGTGGATCTGGATAGAAGAGGTGGCATGAAAGAGGTTCATATGTGCTGGGGAGATCCAGTCCCACCTCAGGGTCAAGGCCGGCTTTCCTCTGGCAGAGGACCTTGCCAATGGTGCAGGGTTTTTCAGCGCCAAGGAAGAAGACCCCAAAAGGAAACCCTCGTGCCTCTGAAGTGCTTTTCTCTGCACCATCGCTGCTCCTATGCAGCATGCTTTTGACCTGAGACAGATCCAGGAACCGATGTCATGGTGGGGGAGCCTTGCTGGACTTGCAGGAATGAGAGGCACCCTACTTCGATTTTCTGTGCCGAGAGTTCGTGGAAGCCAGGATGAGATGTGGCTCTGCTGTGCATTCCGCAGAGCCTCCATATTTTCCTAGGCATAGTGGTGCTCCCTTTGGGGACATCCTACCACAACTGTAGCAGTTGGCAAAATCTTGATCTGGCCTTAGGCAGCATTGCAAGCTGAAAGAGAATCTGCAATGGATATTCAGCACCCACAGATAACAGATCTTGAAGCCACCGCATTTCTCAGTTTCTCATTCTATAGAACTGAAAAGCTCTGAGGGGCTATTGAGGCAGCAGCTTGAAAAAGCAAAAATGAGACAGAAAAACTAATCCAATAAAATGCCAGAGAAAATTTAGAGGGGGGGGGAGAGAGAGTGGGAACATGTCCATATCGTAACTCAGATGAAGCAAGACTGAGGAGCTTCTACACATGCCCAGTAAAGTCTTTACTGAGCTCTGAGAGCTGGGTCTGCATAAGCACCATTGGGTGACATCACGCATGTATTATGGCTAATTTATGCCTGCTTATTGATGGAGAAAAGTTTGTTGCCCTTACAATATTTCCTTTCAGTTTTGCTCACTGCTGTTCTTCTCCTAGCTTATCCCATCCAGTTATCTCCTCAGGGAAATCCCTCCCTCTCCCCCACCAGTCTTAAGTTTAATTTCCTGGAGTCCGGGACCCTCTACCTGTGCTCTTAATACTGAACCACACCATCCAGCCAGTGATCACTGGATCCCAGGTGATCCCTCACTGTCGGGCGGAGCCGGCGAGCGCCCAGGCCACTTTCCTGGGTGTGCGATTCAGTAAATAAAGATATGCAAATTAGGGCCCACGGTAAAAGGAGGCTGTCGGTGGGTTTGACAGCCGATGCTCAATTTTACCGGTGTCTGTTCTCAAACCCTTTCTGACAGCCACATGTTCAGAAAACGGGTGCTGGCAAAATTGAGCATCCGTCTTCCAACCCGTGGGCCACGGGCAGATTTTTAATTTTTTTTATTTTTGGGGCCTCCGACTTAATATCGCTATGATATTAAGTCGGAGGGTGTACAGAAAAGCATTTTTTTTCTGCTTTTCTGTACACTTTCCCTGTGCCGGCTGAACTTAACTTCTGCCTTTGTGCAGGTGTTACTTTCTGTATCGTGCGGGAATAACTGATAGGCCCATCAACATGTATTTGCATGTTGCGGGTACACTATTACCCCTAAAAATAGCGCCTCGAAAATATGTGGCCAAACTGGGGCTAAAGGTGCGCTTGGCAGAGTGCACCATTCTGAATCGGCCCACATGACCTAAGAAACTCTTCCCATTTGTAAGCCTCAGATCTGGTGGTGTCCCCCTCAGGTGTTGGCTCCGTCACCAGTTTATGGGACAATTTGTGCTGCATACAGTCCAGGATCTTCCTGCTTGTAAATGACACTGCAGCCGGCATTTTGAAATCATTTAGCGATTGCATCTCCTGTTTCATAGCAGTTTTGGGATTATCTTCCAGTAGGTCTCTTGCCTGTGTGTATATTGCACCAATATAGAAGGATGCTCCGTTCCTTCTTTTCAGATTAACACACAGTGCCGCCTACTTACCTCATAAACCCTGCAGATCTCTTTTAATAATATACTTTTTCCCTATCATGGCCTTTCTGAGTAATTATAGCCTTATGGAATGCTTCTCTATGCACCACATCTCTATGGCACTCTTCTTTCCATATGATCCTCTTCCATGACTGCCTCTATATCTTGGACTTTATTTCCCATACTACGAACACAGATTCCCACATATTGCCCTTTTTCCCCTATTTCTATATAAGTGCTTAAAGATTTACTTTTTATCCGAGTACTTTTTTTTGTTAACCTAAGGCTTTGTCCACCCATCCGCAAGGCAGAAAATTATTTGGTGGACCTTGAGCAAGGGTCTGTCCAGTTGCAGGTGAGGCCACAGCATGACTTGAACTGAGGCAGCCTCAGACTTGTTAGCCTGGGATATGGCCCTGCCCCTGAGGATCTTGCCTGGACCTTGTGGGCTCAGAAGGGATTTCTGGGAAAGGCTGGACAGTGGCTTAGGAAGGCAAAGCTGTATGCTGCAGGGCAGGCCAGGACTCTGAATGGGAATACCAGTGAAGCAAACCCCAGACAGGACACCCACTGAGAGTTCTAGACTGCTGAACCGGGTTCTGTGTGATTTGTAAAGGAAACCTGTCTGTAAATAAGGGGCTGGCTTTGAATATGAAAGAGAACTGTGTTTGGGAGGGACCATAACCTGACAACATGGATGTGGGTTTCTTAAAATTCTTCCAAAGACAAATATTTACTATAGAAGGCCAAGAGAATTTATTGTACTGATAAAGACAGGAACAGGAAGGAGGAGTGATGTTTAAACCAAGTAAATGCAATTTCTCAGAACCCCTTTCGTAGATCCTCAAAGGGTGCTAAATAGCACTGCAGAACACGTGAGAGACAGCTGCCGTGTCGCCCTCTCCAAATAAAATGGGGTCTCCACTGTTTTTTATGTTATACCAAAATTTCCAACAGCTTTTGAAGGGCTAAGTTACATTTTCGTATTCCTAGATACCAAAAATATGAAGTAGATTTCAATCTGGAAATTCCAAACTTGCTTGAGGAATCAAATTGATAGAGGCCAATTT
The DNA here is from genome assembly GCF_901001135.1 of Rhinatrema bivittatum. Classification (NCBI taxonomy): domain Eukaryota; kingdom Metazoa; phylum Chordata; class Amphibia; order Gymnophiona; family Rhinatrematidae; genus Rhinatrema; species Rhinatrema bivittatum. The sequence continues at coordinate 38,936,959 of NC_042631.1, read as the reverse complement.
TTAATGACAGCAACTTGACTTCTGGTGCTCTCTTGTTTTTGAAGGCATTTTGGGAAAGTTAGAAAAGCTTTCCATTGATATTAACTGAAAATGTATCCCCTTGTTCTGGCAGAGTGAAACGGGAAGGCGTTCTCATTTAAATCTTAAAAACTCTGATTGCAGATTAGCACTGCCTGGCATCTGTTTGCAGTCTGTGCAGAGGGCCAATATGGTAAAACTGAATTCCCCCTTTACTCCTAGGGTTCGGGCACATTGGCAGTGGGTGTGGCAAATTGTATGCTGCTTATTTAATTAATAATTTTGTACTGTGCATACTGGACGTGCACAGCGCTGTACTGAGACATAAGAATGCAGTTCCTACTCCTCGGATAGACTGACAAAACACACAAACAAGAAAACTGAGTTAAAACTGTGCAAAGATGATTGAGAAGAACTAAGCCAGGTGGGTTATAGGAAGGATTAATTGAGCTAAATTTCAAGGAATGAGGCTGCTGACTGTGATAGACCTGTTCTATAGATAAATAAGCGAGATGGGTTTCCAGTGCTGTCAGTCTTCCACAAATATTATATTCACTAGCAGAAAAAAAATAAATTATATATATATTTGTAAACCCTGAAAGCTAAATCTAGCAAGGGTTTGGGAGCAGAAGGAAAAAAGTCCGGGGCCCTCAGCACATAGAGCATTATTCAAGGCCTGTGCTGGATACCATCTGCTCTGTGGAAAAGTAGAAACTCAGTTAGGAGTGTAATTGTCCTTACAGGGCTTAAAAAAGCCAGAAAAACAAATAAAAGCATTGATTGTATAAAACAGTGGGAGGCAACCAAGTGGCATTGTAAGATGAATGAAGACAAAGGCCGTGCTCAGCAGGTAGCCATGCTGGAAGCCAGGCCCCAGACATAGGTCACAGTGCTGGGGTGAACTTAGGGTTGTGGAGGTAGTCCCTGGAGCTTCTGAGTTGCCTTTTTATTTCTGGTGTATGCATGTGTTTAGAATTAATTCCCCTTGCAGTCAGTAGAGATCTTCTGGCAAGCATTCTGGCTGACGCAGCACCACTGAGATCTTATACAGTAGCAGTCAGCAACTCGAGGCCCATGTTGCAGCAGCAGAAATATCTGCATTAAATGGGCAAGCGATGCTCTAGAGATGGGAGAGTGTACACGGGTAACATACTGTGTAGGGGGGTTGCTGCTATACAGATGAGAGATTCATGCTGCATGCAGAGTTAATGCTGTACTAGAGGCTCCCACTGTCCGGTTACAAACAGTAACGAGATTCTGTAATGTCCAGTCTAGCTCTGAGCAAAGGGACTAGGAGGCTGAGCTTGCATCAGCCGCCTCTGGTTGGCCCCCCCACAGCTCTGCATCACTTCCTCTCTGTACAGACGCAGAAAAAGATGGGGGAAAGGTGCCGTGCTGTGACAGCTCAGTTTGCATGAAGCTACTGCAGCCACTTTATCCTCCCTTTGCTGCCTGGCCTGAGAGAAATGACCAGAAGGGGATGGACATGCCCTTCAGGTCCACGCTGAAGAGCAGTAGCATGCCCAGTAGGAAGCCGAGTACGATCTTCCCCAATTCTCTCCTGGAGGCATACCTAATCCTAGAGTTTTTTTTAGGATTTCCGACACTAAATATGAATGGGTCTCCATTGAATGCAAATCTTATCTTCTGCATATTCATTATGGATATTGCTTAGGTATGCCTCCAGGAGAAGGGTTGGGAAACACTGATCTGGGCAACTGGGACCCCACTCACCTCCGGTCCCTTCACTGCTGCAGCTGCAGCAGGTCGGCATCTTCAGGGACGGCTGCAACCTTGTCTTGTGCCGCTGGCTCCTCCTCGTTAGCTCTGGAGTCAACAGCAGCAAGACTCTAGCTCTGAGCTCGTGCGTGTCCAGCTGTCCAGAAATCGCCTCCACGTGCCGATCTTCCTGCTGGAAGGAGAGGGCACTGCACGGTCTCCTTCCGCTTCCATTTCAAGCGGCCTGCTGCCGTGGTGTCCAAACTGGGCTGGCTGGCCCAAAGGTGAGACATCTGACACTGGTAAGAAGAAGGAGGGATTGGGAGCCAGCAGATGGGAGATGCTCATGCTGCTGGGCAGGAAAGTGGGAAGGGAGGAGGGCATGACAGGCAGAAGTATGGTGGGGGGGGGGGGGGGGAGAGAGGAAGGATGCTGGGATGTTTGTCACAGGAATAGTGAGTAGAGGTTGAGAATAGGGGTTTAGAGGGATACTGGGCAGAGGTAAAGGAAGAGAGGGGAGCTCAAGAGAATGGTGGGACGAAGGTCAGGAGGGTGGGGGAGGGGGAAGGGGGCTCAAGGGGATGTGGGAAGAGGGGTGGAGGAGAGAATGAACAGAGGAGGATGGGCAGGAGAGGCAGGGGCTAGTCAGGGAGGGGCAGGGCAGAGGGTGGGGGGTTTCTGGGGTGAGAGGAGGAAAGCATCGTTATCCCTAGACCAGGAGAGTACAGGGAGAGCATCTGAGGAGGACAGGAATAGGGGCAGGAGGCAACAGTGTTGGGAAGTGGTGATGTTTTTATTTTTTCAGTGTTGCACTGCAGAGTCTGGCTTTTTGCAGTTTCCATTTCATTTTTTGTTTAAATGTGTATATTTTTAATTTGTGGTCCCTTATTCTGTATATGAGGATCTGTTTGTGTTGTGCATATGAGGGATTTTGCAGTGTATGCTTTCTGCATATGGACCTCATAGCAGTTTGTCTTGTTCCTTTGCTCTGACCCAGTATGGCGCATTTTATGGTCGTCTTGTTTTCCAGCTTTTGTTCTATAGTTCCCAGTTGGCACGTATCAATCCCGCTTTTTTGCATTTGGTTGGGGCTGGGGTGTCTGATGCTGTCATTACAGCCTATAACACACTCAACGCACAATTAAACTCTGGAATTTGTTGCCAGAGAATGTGGTTAGTGCAGTTAGTCTAGCTGTGTTTAAAAAAGGATTGGATAAGTTCTTGGAGGAGAAGTCCATTACCTGCTATTCCTTGACTTAGAAAATAGCCACTGCTAACATGGAACAGACTTAGTTTTTGGGTACTTGCCAGGTTCTTATGGCCTGGATTGGCCACTGTTGGAAACAGGATGCTGGGCTTGATGGACACTTGGTCTGACCCAGTATGGCATTTTCTTATGTTCTAACCATTGCAGCAACATTCCTGTAAGTGAAATGCAGAATGTGGCCTCCTTTGGATATTTATTTTTCTGTAGAATAATGGCTAGGACTTGTCCTCCTGCCCTAGCTAGGGGGCTGTAAATGCTGCCTCCACTGAGCTGCTGATCCCTGCCAGCAGAAGCCTGGTCCAGCAGAGTAGTTACACTTTTCCTATTAGTCCTCATGATTCTCTGCTTAAATACCTGCACAGGGCTGAATTAGAGAAGCCATGTGACATGGCTGGTGTTTTTTGATTAGGCCCAACATAGCAAAGCAGTACTTCTATAGGATTCACTTCTTGCAGTCCTGGTAAGAACAAAGCGTTCCTCCATCCCCATCCTCTCAATTAAAGGCAAAATAAGATAATTTGGATGAGTCACAGCATCGAGGCTTCCATCTTTTCTGATTTTTGCATCATTCCTGAACAGGTATTTCTGTTTAAAGGTTTTGAAAACTCCTACAGAGTCACTCTTAATTTTACAGCTCTTTAACTCGAGCACTGTCGGAACCCTATGCAGGAACAGCACATGAAGATGATTTTTTTTTTTTGCCTCTGAAAGGTCTAGATTTGACATCGGTGACAGTCCAAACAAAACTAAAGAAGCGTGAGGAAAAAATATCACTAAAACTAGAATCCAAAAGAGAGAGGCTGCCTCAGTTCCAAAGAATATTTCTGGTGCACTAAATACTTGATTCCAAAAAATACGTTTATTAACTTATATTTGTACTTCGGTAGTAAGAGACATTAATCGGCCATGAATGTGAATTCCATAGAGGGCTGCTTAACAATAATGGGATCAGTTGAGAGATGAAGTTGATGCAGTTCGGATGCTGCTATAAAGAGATTGGTAGTTCCTTGAAGACATCGTTGAAGCATTAGGTTCGATTAAATTTGATGTGAGTATTTAGATAGTTAAACATTTAGTTATTTGGAGTCTACTAACTAGTAGTTCAAATGTAGGTGGTGATGTTTTATGACTTTTATTTTTATTTACTTATTTTTTACAGCTTGCCCCTGAAGCAGGCAGATGTGTCGAAATACTGCGGTGTTGGGTTTTGGGCATTTTTCAATAGAATTTTATCTTGACGAGAAGTACACTTATTTGGTTTCATATTTGACTATTGTGCTTTCATAAAAAAAATGTCTCTCTATTTTTGTAAATGGTATATGCTTCATCTGTGAAAATTGCAGATGGTGAATGACTTGAGCCAGCTGGCTGGTGAATCTGTTTAAAGCTCATTATGGGCATAAATCAGGAGACTGAGTTTACCAGTGTTGAGGTCTTTCTGATTACATCCTGTTTTTTTAAAAATTTTGCTAAGAATTAATTTATTTTCATTAATTTTGTTGCTTTGTTTCTCACTCTTTATTTTTTTGCTTGGTGACACAGTGTGGGTTGACTGACTTGCGTTTTTTATGTTGTGTGGTACTGTTTGTTCCCCCCCCCCCTCCTTTTTATTTTGTTAGGGGCAGTCTGTAGCTAGGGATTCTCCACTTGTATGGACTGAAATCCTGCTTGTCTTCTGAGAAGGAGTTGCTTATCTGTAACAGGTGCTCTCTGAGGACAGTAGGGTGTCAGTCCTCAAACCCCTTCTGCCTCCTCTTGGAACTGGCTTCTCTTTCTTTGAGCTGCGAAAGTAAACTGAAGGGGTCCTCCCATGAATGCATGGCATAATGACATGCTGCACATGCCCAGTGAGGCATGTCTTAGCTCTAGGAACTTTGACAGAAAAAGTCTAGGCTGGGCTCTATTGGATGATGTCGCCCCACTTGTGAGAACAGACTCGTGTTACCGGTAGGCAACTTTGCGTTCCTCATGCTCCTTTTATACTTCCATCGGAACCAGGACTAGGATCTGGTGCCATGAGCTTTAATTCTCAACTACCTGGAGATTTTCTCTCTCGTTTTGTATCTCCTTCCTTGAACATACCTAGTCTAGTCATTGCAGCTATGGTTCTGGGTTGAGGGCCATCCACCCGAGCTTCTTCTTGAATACTGCAATCATTAGTCCTGAATATGGCTACCAGGTGTCACCCTTGAGCAATGGCCTTCACAGCATCTCCAGTCCCAGTCTCAGCCACTAGGGGGAAGCGGAAGACTTTACTTGGAGATTGAATGGGGGATTTACCTGCATGGCTACTGAGCCTCTGGACTGACCCACCAGCCCACTGCACCTTTTAAAAATTTTATTATACATTTATGAGAAATATAATATTTGCAAATGCAAGATAATAAATTTATAGGTATTGTTGCTAACTTCTTTCTCTTACTATTTAAGTCACTCACTATGTGCAGCTTGATTCATTTCATGCTTCTCCTTCATGGCTAAATCTGTACACGATGATAGCCATAAGCACTAAAAGAGATATGGCAGCAGCTCCTTTTAACTTATACAATATACCAGAACAAAAAAAGTAGAGGGTCTTGGAACAAGACCAAAAAAAGTAAGTGAGCCAAGAAACAGCCCAGCTGATATTTTCCCCTGTTTTAAGAAGTAGTGGTGCTTTAGCCTCTATGCCATCTCCTGCTAGATTATCAAAAGTGTGCAGCATAGTGGCTGGCCAGGTAGTGCTGTGGGCTGCCATACAGAAGGACCCAAGTTTGATTCACAGATAAGGATTCTGCTCCCTGTGCCAGCCAGGGATGGGGATGCTATAGAGGCAGCATTTGCAGCTCTCCCAGAGGAGGGGGATCTGAACCATCACCCATCAGTGACACCTAGCAGCTAGACTTGGGGACCACACTTGAATTATATGAAGGAAGTGTGGGATGCAAGATCCCTGGCTGAGAACCATTGTCACAATTGCTTTGTTAAAGGGAGGGCAGGGGATACAAAATAGAGCTGGAATACCCGCAGTAGTTGCAAATGAAGGCTCTTAGTGCCTGTTCTCACCCTGTTTCCAAATAAGTTGGAAGAATAGAGGAGGAAACTATTGGGCAAAAAAAGGTTTAGCATAGTCTTAAAAATATTGTCTATATAGGAACTGCAGATGTAGAGAAAGGAAGGAAGAACTAAAAGGAAAACAGAAACATGATGGCAAAAAAGGCCATATGGCCCATCTAGTCTGCCCGCCCACACCAACATCTCAGCTTTACAATCCCTGCCACTCCCTCAGAGATGCTCTGTGTTTGTCCCATGCTTGGTTGAATTCTGATACTGTCCCTGTCTACACCACTTCCACCACCCTGTTTGTAAAATATTTTTTGATTACTCCTAACTACTTTCAACCGCATCCCATGATTCCTTGTTGCAGACCTTCCTTTCCATTGAAAGAGATACACCTCCTACACATTGATACTTCCTGAGGTATTTAAATGTTTGTCCTGTCTCCTTTAAGAACATGCCATACGGGTCAGACCAAGGGTCCATCAAGCCCAGCATCCTGTTTCCCAACAGTGGCCAATCCAGGCCATAAGAACCTGGCAAGTACCCAAAAAACTAAGTCTATTTCATGTTACCGTTGCTAGTAATAGCAGTGGCTATTTTCTAAGTCAACTTAATTAATAATAGGTAATGGTCTTCTCCTCCAAGAACTTATCCAATCCTTTTTTAAACACAGTTACACTAACTGCACTAACCACATCCTCTGGCAACAAATTCCAGAGTTTAATTGTGCGTAGAGTGAAAAAGAACTTTATCCGATTAGTTTTAAATGTGCCACATGCTAACTTCATGAAGTGTCCCCTAGTCTTTCTATTATCTGAAAGAGTAACAGATTCGTATTTACTTGTTCTAGACCTCTCATGATTTTAAACACCTCTGTCATATCCCTCCTCAGCTGTCTCTTCTCCAAGCTGAAAAGTCCTAACCTCTTTAGTCTTTCCTCATAGGGGAGCTGTTCCATTCCCTTTATCATTTTGGTCACCCTTCTCTGTACCTTCTCCATCGCAACTATATTTTTTTTGAGATGCGGCGACCAGAATTGTACACAATATTCAAGATGCGGTCTCACCATGGAGCGATACAGGGGCATTATGACATTTTCCGTTTTATTCACCATTCCCTTTCTAATAATTCCCAACATTCTGTTTGCTTTTTTGACTGCCACAGCACACTGAATCGACAATTTCAATGTGTTATCCACTATGATGCCTAGATCTCTTTCTTGGGTGGTAGCTCCTAATATGGAACCTAACATTTTGTAACTATAGCATGGGTTATTTTTCCCTATATGCACCACCTTGCACTTATGCACATTAAATGTCATCTGCCATTTTGATGCCCAATTTCCCAGTCTCACTTCTTCCTGCAATTTATCACAATCTACTTGTGATTTAACTACTCTAAACAATTTTGTATCATCTACACATTTGATTACCTCACTTGTCTTATTTCTTTCCAGATCATTTATAAATATATTGAAAAGTACGGGTCCCAATACAGATCCCTGAGACACTCCACTGCCCACTCCCTTCCACTGAGAAAATTGTACATTTAATCCTACTCTCTGTTTCCTGTCTTTTAGCCAGTTTGTAATCCACGAAAGGACATCCCCACCTATCCCATGACTTTTTACTTTTCCTAGAAGCTTCTCATGTGTAACTTCTGAAAATCCAAATATACATCTACCGGTTCACCTTTATCTATGTGTTTATTAACTCCTGAGGGGGGATATGATAGAGGTGTTTAAAATCATGAGAGGTCTAGAACGGGTAGATGTGAATCTGTTATTTACTCTTTCAGATAATAGAAAGACTAGGGGGCACTCCATGAAGTTAGCATGTGGCACATTTAAAACTAATTAAACTTTGGAATTTGTTGCTAGAGGATGTGGTTAGTGCAGTAAGTATAGCGGTGTTTAAAAAAGGATTGGATAAGTTCTTGGAAGAGAAGACCATTACTTGCTATTAAGTTGACTTAGAAAATAGCCAATGCTATTACTAGCAACGGTAACATGAAATAGACTTAGTTTTTTGGGTACTTGCCAGGTTCTTATGGTCTGGTTAGCCACTGTTGGAAACAGGATGCTGGGCTTGATGGACCCTTGGTCTGACCCAGTATGGCATGTTCTTAAAAAAGTGAAGCAGATTTGTGAGGCAAGACTTGCTTTGGGTAAAGCCATGCTGACTTTGTTCCATTAAACCATGTCTTTCTATATGTTCTGTGATTTTGATATTTATTACTCAAAAGAAAAAGAAGAAAACCTTACTGTTCTGCTCACCAATTCATCAATTCTTATACCATCTTCTATTGTTTAAATTATTTTATTTCAAGTTTGACTATAAATAATTTCACCATCTTTTCACATGTTTACATTGAACACTCACACATCATTCATACTATTCCTGTAAACCCCTACACTCCCCTAGACCTCCATTAAAAATACACCCATGTATTTGCACAATGTAAAACCTCCCTCACTTATCTCATACCCAAAAACATTTCACTTATACACTGAATAGGGTTATTCACTTAAAAAGTCCCATGTATCTCAAACCTCCTTCTCATATATATATTTGCACAATGTAAAACCACCCGTACTTGTCTCATACCCAAAACTCTTCCACTTATACACTTAATAGGGTTGTTCACTTAGAAAGTCCCATGTGTATAAAACCTCCTTCTCCTGTCTGGGTTCACATTTCTTCCTTGATTTGTTGTAAATGTTTCTAAAAAAATTCTCAGGAAGTCATTTCCTCATTATGGAAGTATTCATATACTGCTTCATCAGCCCAGTCCCAGATAGTCAATTCCTCTTAGTAGAAAAGCAGTATTCCAACATTTCTACTAAGAGGAATTGACTATCTGGGGCTGGGCTGTTGGATCCTTCTTCCAATTTTTGAATGAAGATCTTTTGTCTAAAATAGCTTCTTCCACCTCACCTTTTAACCATGTCTGTAATCGTTTTGCCTTCTTTACACCTTTCTTAATGTGTGGAATACATCTGGACTGTGCTTCTAGGATGGTATTTTTTTTAATAATGACCACGCCTCTTGTACATTTTCTACCTTTGTAGCTGCTCTTTTCAGTATTTTTCTCATTTTATCAAAGTTTCCCTTTTGAAAGTTTAGCACGAGAGCTATGGATTTGCTTACTGTCCCCCTTCCAGTCATTAATTCAAATTTGATCATATTCGGGCGGATTTTAAAAGCCTTGCGCGTGTAAATCCGCCCAGATTTACGCGAGCAGGGCCTTGCGCACCGGCGCGCCTATTTTCCATAGGCCGCCGGCGTGCGCAGAGCCCCGGGACGCGCGTAGGTCCCGGGGTTTTCGGAAGGGGGTGTGTTGGGGGCGGGGCTGAACGACGTGGCGTTTTGGGGGTGGGACGTGGCGTTCTGGGGGCGGGCCCGGGGGCGTGGTTTCGGCCTGGGGCGTTCTGGGGGCGTGGCCGTGCCCTCCGGAACTGCCCCCGGGTTGGGTCTCGGCACGCCAGCAGCCCGCTGGCGCACGTGGATTTACGTCTCCCTCCGGGAGGCGTAAATCCATGGATAAAGGTAGGGGGGGGTTTAGATAGGGCCGGGGGGTGGGTTAGGTAGGGGAAGGTGAGGGGAGGGCGAAAGAAAGTTCCCTCAGAGGCCGCTCCGATTTCGGAGCGGCCTCTGAGGGAACAGAGGCAGGCTGTGCGGCTTGGCGCGCACCGATCCAAGATTTTATAAGATACGCGTGGCTACGCGTGTATCTTATAAAATCCAGCGTACTTTTGTTTGCGCCTGGTGCGCCAACAAAAGTACGCAAACACGCTTTTTAAAAAAATCTACCCCATTATGATCACTGTTGCCAAGCGGCCCCACCACTGTTACCTCTCTCACCAAATCCTATGAATTAGATCTAAAATTGCTCCCTCTCTTGTCGGTTCCTGAACCAATTGCTCCATAAAACTGTCATTCATTCCATCCAGGAACTTTATCTCTCTAGCATGTCCCGATGATACAGTTACCCAGTCAATATTGGGATAATTGAAATCTTCCATTATTACCGCACTACCAATTTGGTTAGCTTCCCTAATTTCTCTTAGCATTTCACTGTCCGTCTCACCATCTTTACCAGGTAGATGGTAGTATACGCCTATCAGTATAGTCTTCCCCGACACACAAGGGATTTCTACCCATACAGATACGATTGTGCATTTAGGCTTCTGCAAGATGTTTATCCTGTTGGATGCTGTGCCATCCCGGACATAAAGCGCCTCACCGCCTCCCGGGTGCTCCTCTCTGTCATTGCAATATAATTTGTACCCCGGTATAGCACTGTCCCATTGGTTGTCCTCCTTCCACCATGTCTCTGAGATGCCAGTTAAGTCTATGTCATCATTCACTGCTATACATTCAAATTCTCCCATATTACTTCTTAAACTTCTGGCATTAGCATACAAACATTTCAAAGTTTGTTTTTTGTTTGTATTTTCATTCTGCTTTTTAATTGATAGGGATAAGTTAGGATTTTTTTTAGCTCAGGTGAGTTTTTAGTTACAGGCACTTGGACTATTTTTCTTATTATTGGAACCTCACTGTCAGGATGCCCTAATTCTAATACATCATTTGTATCCTTTGAAGATACCTCCCTCTGATCGATGCGCTGCTGAGCAACTGTCGGCTTTCCCTTGTTCTAGTTTAAAAGCTGCTCAATCTCCTTTTTACAGGTTAGTGCCAGCAGTCTGGTTGCACCCTGGTTAAGGTGGAGCCCATCCCTTCGGAAAAGACTTCCCCTTCCCCAAAAGGTTCCCCAGTTCCTTACAAAACTGAATCCCTCTTCCTTGCACCATCGTCTCATTCACGCATTGAGACTCCGGAGCTCTGCCAGCCTCTGGGCACCTGTGCATGGAACAGGGAACATTTCAGAGAATGCTACCCTGGAGGATCTGGATTTAAGCTTTCTACTTAAGAGCCTAAATTTGGCTTTCAGAACCTCCCTCCCACTTTTTCCTATGTCGTTGGTGCCCCCATGTACCATGACAGCCGACTCCTCCCCAGCATTGTCTAAAATCCTATCTAGGAGACGCGTGAGGTCTGCCACCTTTGCAACAGGTAGGCATGTTACCAGGCGATCCTCATGCCCACCAGCCCACCCGGCTGTCTACATTCCTAATAATCGAATCACCAACTATGATGGCCAACCTATTCCTTCCCTCCTGGGCAGTAGGCCTTGGGGAGATATTCTCTGTGCAAAAGGACAATGCATCACCTGGACAGTAGATCCCTGCTACAGGATCCTTTCCTGCTGCACCAGGTTGATGCTCTCTAAACATGAGACCTTCTTCCTCCAAGGCAGCACCAGGGCTGCCAGTCTGAAGTTGGGACTTGGCTACTATGTCCCTGAAGGTCTCATCTATATACCTCTCTGTCTGCCTCAGCATCTCCAGGTCTGCCATTCTAGCCTCCAGAGATCGACTCGTTCTCTGAGAGCCAGGAGCTCTTTGCATCGCATGCACCTGTACAATTTCTCACCGGCGGGTAAAAAATCATACATGTGACACTCGATGCAAAAGACTGGGAAGCCCCCCTCTTGCTGCAGGACTGCTACCTTCATCTCAAATTTGTTCAGTTCCTACTTGTTTTAGGTTGCTATGGGAGTAGGAATGTGTCTAACATCCTTTAAATGTATTGGTGAATTCACTATCGGGCGGATTTTAAAAGCCCTGCTCGCGTAAATCCGCCCGGATTTACGCGAGCAGGGCCTTGTGCGCCGGCGCGCCTATTTTCCATAGGCTGCCGGCGCGCGCAGGTCCCGGGGTTTGTCGAAGGGGGGGGTGGGACCCGATGACGCGGCGTTTCGGGGGCGGGGCGCGGCGTTTTGGGGGCGGGGCCGGGGGCGTGGTGCCGGCCCGGGGGCGTGGTCCAGGCCTTTGGACCAGCCCCCGGGCAAAGGTAAGGGGGGGTGGGTTAGGTAGAGGAAGGGAGGGGAAGGTGAGGGGAGGGCGAAAGAGTTCCCTCCGAGGCCACTCCGATTTCGGAGCGGCCTCGCAGGGAACGGAGGCAGGTTGCGCGGCTCGGCGCGCGCCGGCTGCCCAAAATCCGCAGCCTTGCGCCCGCCGATCCAGGATTTTAGAGGATATGCGTGGCTATGCGCGTATCTTATAAGGGGAGGCGAACCGGGCTCGTCCCGGTATCGCCGAATATAACGCGGGATCGGGCGGGAGGTAAGGAGGCAGGAAGAGGAAGGAAAAGGGGGGGGGGGGGGGGGGGGGCGGGCGCAAGCAAAGGAGAGGACCGGGGGACCAATGGCAGCGCGGCAATTCGAACTGCCGCGCTGCCATTGGGCAATGAACTAAGAAGGGAGCGAGGACAGTCGGGAGCGGGCATTGAGGAGTTAGGCAGCGAAGCAAGTGGAGGTGACTGGTTTGCTCTCCGTTGCTTCGCCGTCTGTCTTCCCCGTTGCTTTCTCTATTGTCCCCTGCGCCTCGGAACCCTATGCGGCGCGCGAAAACACGGAGTGCGGCAAGGCCAGCCTCGACGTCGCGATCCCGCCCGCCGGCGAGGCCCAGGATGTCCCGGGTCCCGGCTCTGCCGGCGTCTTCGGGTCTAAGTGCCGTGAGTACCGGTGCTCCCGTCGGCGCCCCCCCTCCCGCCCCCCCGCCGGCCCCGCCTATTGCCTGCCTCCTCCCGTACCTCTCCGACTCGGGTGAGAGCGGCCCTGAGGCGGACGCGGGCCCGCCTCCCTCTCCACCCCCCCGCCCGTTCCTTCCTGGCCGCCTGTCGGCGCCCCCTGGGTCCGCTCTTACTTTCTCTTTTTTGGGCTCCCCATCCCGCGATTTCCCGAGCCCCTTAGCCATGCCGGCACTGCAGGCTCCTGCAGCCCCCGCCGTTACCCTCACGGGCGCTCAGGTCACTCCCTCTCCTTGCCGGGCCAGCGCTGGCGCACGTGGCCGCCGCTTGAGCGCCCCCCAGGCAGCCCGTGGTGGCCGCTCTCATACCTCCCCCAGGGCCCCGTCCCGGCGCCGCCAGGTGCTTCCAGCTGGGAGTCCAACTGATAGGAGCAGGGGCTCCCGAGTGCCGACAGGCAGGACTGGAAGGGCTCACACCGCTCGTTCAGCCCCCCCCTGCAGTGATCTCAGCATGCACAGCCCCCGAGGCCCTTTGGGTCCTCCTTTTTCATTACCCTTGGCTCCTACGGCCCCCCAAGAGGCAGCGGTGGTGGAGGCCTTTCTGGAGCGCATGGCTAAGGCTGGGTACGGTTTTTTCCCGGTAGCCGATGCCCAGCCGCGCGCGGATGCTGCTCTGTCACGTGACTGCTTAGGCTTGGGGGCCTGGCAGCGGGGCCCAGCCCCCCTCCCCTCGGGAGGGCTTATTTTTCCCCAAAGTGGGCATCTCGCCCCCTGCGGAGCACCACCTATGGTGGGCAGCCAGAGGGCTCCCCCCCGAGTTGCGGGGAGCTTGCGCCGGGCACTCAGTGCGGACGAGGAGCGCCCCGGGCCGTCGTGTCAAGAGGCCTGGAGAGACCGTGACCCAACTGGTTCCCTCGGATTCCGGTCTGATCTTGGCGGTGATCCTGGTGCCGGTCCTCGTGGAGTGTTACCCGGCCCCCGGGACGGGGAGGTCGTCCGGCCTGCGGCGGGGGCAGGTAAGTCTAATGTTGAAATTAATGTTGAAACTGGTGCTTTCGGGTCGAGGGTTAGGGCCAAGAGGTCCCGGGTGCGGTCTAGTTCCTCGTCTGCCACCTCGGATTCGGACTCCAGCGAGGGTACCGAGCGCTCGAGTTTATTTGCCACTGAGGGCCAGCAATGCGACGTCGGCCCTCCCGCCTTGGCGTCCTTGACTGAACTGTGGGAGGAAGTGCCCCGGCGGTTGGTTAAACGCATCCGAAAAAGAAAGTTTGTCAATATTTTTCGGCTTTTGGAGGGTCGTCGGGGTGGAAGGAAGGGATCCAGGAAGGCCAAGAAGCGTAGTCGCCGGCGCGGTGTTGGGCCTCGCATTGCCAAGAACATCGTTAATTGGGTGCGTGGGTTCTTACGGCTGGCCAGTGTAGTTAGCCATTTCGATGCTTCTCAGTATGGCTCCTTGTTATCTTATGCGGATAGTATTTTAGGTGCCTTCCGGGATTATGATGGTTGGGCGTGGCTCAACTACGATGAGAAGTTTCGGGATAAAATGGCGGGTAATCGGTTTATGTCCTGGGGGACGCAGGACATTCACTTGTGGCTCACACAAATGACTAATAAGGGTGTCGTGTCCACCAGAGGTGGCTCGGGGGCGGGAGGCGCGGCCAGTGGCCCTGCGCGTATGGATTCCGTCGGTGTAGCTGCGGTCCAGTCCTTTCGGCCCGGCTCCGGGGGCAAAGGCGAGTCGGGGGTCAAACTTGGGGGGGGCGGGTCCAACGTTTGCTGGAGATTCAACAAGCTTACGTGCTTGTTCCCCGAATGTAAATTTCGGCACGCGTGCACCACGTGTGGTGGAGCCCATTCCGCCCTTAGATGCCCTCAGAGCCAAAGCGCTGGGGCCGGTAAGGGAGCAAAGTGATTTGTCCCTTTATTGCAAAGCTGATTCGCCGATCCTCTTGGACCAGTTGGACGAGACGTTACGGTTTTACCCGGATCGTCGGGCGGCTGCCCTTTTAGCCGATGGTTTTCGTTATGGTTTTCTCATCCCGTATGTGGGTCCCGGGGTCGGGGGGAGGGCAAGGAATTCTCGATCAGCCTCCAGATTGGCCGATGTCGTTCGTGACAAGCTGGCGGATGAGCTTGCCTTGGGTAGAATCGTTGGCCCCTTTTTGCTTCGGCCTTTTGACGCCATGCACCTTTCGCCGCTCGCGGTCATACCAAAAAAGGTTCCGGGCAAATTTAGGCTCATACTTAATTTGTCCTCCCCGGAGGGTTCTTCCGTCAATGATTTCATTCCCTCGGAGGCTTGTGCCGTCACATATGCTTCATTCGATGACGCCGTTGCCTTAGTCCGTGCCGCGGGTCCGGGTGCGCTTCTAGCTAAGGCAGACATTGAATCTGCTTTTCGATTGCTTCCCATTCGTCCATGTTGTTTTCCGCTCTTTGGCTTTTATTTTGAAGGTCACTATTTTTTAGATCGCTGCTTGCCCATGGGTTGTGCTGTCTCCTGTGCGTTGTTCGAAGCATTTAGTACCTTTGTCCATTGGGCCACGAACATGCATAACGCTTGTGAGGCCTCCGTGCATTATTTGGATGACTTTCTTTTTGTAGGGCCGGGTTCGGACGATACGTGCCGACGACAATTAGATGGTTTCCTGTGCACAGCTGCGCGTCTTGGTGTCCCCATAGCTCCCGATAAGACTGAAGGTCCAGTTACCAAATTAACCTTTCTTGGTATAGAGTTGGATTCGGTGGCCATGTCTTGTCGCCTGCCAGCGGACAAGCTTCTTCAGCTCCAGGGTTTGATCGCGCTCGTTAAGGGGGCGGCGAAAGTCACGTTGCGTCAGATGCAAGCTCTCATCGGCTCCCTTAATTTCGCGTGCAGGGTCATTCCGATTGGTCGGGCATTTATTCGCCGCCTTTCGGCGCGAACGGTGGGGGTCAGGGCGGCCCATTATTTTATTCGGGTTACTAAGGCGGTAAGGGATGAGTTGGATATTTGGGCCGAGTTCCTGGTCTCTTTCAACGGAGTTTGCATCATGCAGGAGCGGGAGGTGTCGAATGTCGATCTTGAACTGTACTCGGATGCGGCGGGGGCGGCGGGTTTGGGCCTGTATTTTCAGGGACGATGGTGCGCCGAGCGTTGGCCGGCTACTTGGGTGACGGCCGGCACGGTCCGGAATATCACGTTCCTGGAACTGTTCCCCATTTTGGTAGCCTTGACCCTGTGGGGCGAGGACTTAGCCAACAGACGAGTGGTTTGGTGGTGCGATAATTTGGGTGTTGTGCAGGTGGTTAACAAGTTGGCGGCGAAGTGCCCACAGGTATCGACGTTGGTTCGGGAACTAGTGATGTTATGTCTCCGCTGGAATGTGACCGTCAAAGCGCGACATATGCCTGGCACTCAGAATTGTATTGCTGATGCTCTCTCTCGTTTTAAGTGGGATGTCTTCAGAGCTGTGGCTCCACATGCCTGCCCGACGGGGGAGAAGGTGCCCGCTGGCCTCTGGAAGCTCGGCATCCCCTGATGTGGGACCTGATTCGGCGATCGGTGGCGCCAACTACCTGGAACTCATATCTCTCAGGCAGACGTTCTGTGGCTGGTTTTCTCTACTCTTCCGGGTGGACGGGGGGGGAAGTGGGTGTGGATGATCTCGTTCGGTTTATCCTATGGGCGAAATGGTCGGGGTTTTCGGTCGCCTCGGTACGGAGCCAGTTAGCGGGCTTTGCCTTTTTCCAGCAATTGGCTGGGTTTGGCAGTCCTTTTCGTAGTTTTTTGGTACGTAAGTTATTGGCGGGCTGGCGCCGCGGTTTGGGTCGCCTGCCGGATCGGCGGCGGCCCATCCGGTTTCCCGATCTGCTTCAACTTTCCGCGGGCCTGCGGGGTATCTGTAGTTCGCCGTTCGAGTTGGCCTTATTCCGGGTGGCCTTCGCTTGGGCCTTCTTTGGTGCGTTTCGCGTTGGAGAGCTTGTCGCACGATCTGCTCGGCCAGGGGGTATGGGGGGTTTATTAGTTGGGGACGTCTCTTTATACGAGCATAGCGTGACGCTGTGCCTTCGGACCTCTAAAACGGATCAGAGGGGCACTGGGGCGTGGATATCCCTGCGGCGTGCTCCGCACATCCTCGCGTGTCCAGTCCAGACGGCTCTGCGGTACGCGGCTTTGCGGCCTCGCGTTGGGCAGCACTTTCTGGTGCATGAGGATGGGGCCCCGTTAACACGCTATCAGTTTGCAACCGTGCTGCGGAAAGTCGTGGCGTCGTTGGGGTGGAATGTGGGACAGTATACTCCGCATTCCTTCCGAATTGGGGCGGCCACGGTGGCGGCTGAATTTGGGTGGCCTGCGGATCGCATTCGGGCGTTGGGTCGCTGGAAGTCTGCCGTTTATCGCCGATATGTCCGGTAGAGGGGTTCCGTGGCTGTAGCGGGTTTCCCAGGTGGGTGGTTCCGGGGGTCGGCGAGCTCGAGTGGTAATGTATGTGTTTTTCTTTCAGATCGGCATGGACTCGGGTCGCATGGAGATTGTGCTTGGATCGTGGGCCACTCTTTTGTTCATCGGGCTCAACGTCGAGCTCGGAAGCGCCCGTACGGGGAGAATCTGAATGTGGCCGCACCCGAGGGACTGGTGCGCTGGCTGGGAAAAGGGGGAATGCGCTGGGGTAGTCTCTGCGACTTCTTGCAAGGCCAGGTTGATGTTTTCGGCGCACCCAGGTTTATTGTCGTTCACCTGGGCGGGAATGACATTGGTCACCTCACCTGTCGTGCGTTCATTAAAATTATCCGCAAAGACTTTGCGTTTCTCCTGAATCGCTTGCCCACTACTAAATTGGGGTGGTCGGACATTATCATTCGCCTGCGCCACCGGGAGGAGCCCATGTGGCGCCATGGCGTCAAGAAATTGAACCGCCAAATTGGCAAATGGTTGGTCCGGGAAGGAGGGTTTTGGATTCGTCATGACTGGTCCTGGGAGGTTTTAGACGGGTACTTCTTGGGGGATGGGGTTCACCTTTCCGACATTGGTATGGATCTCTTCAACAATGCCTTGGAAGAAGGTCTTAGGTTGCAGTTACAGGTGTGGCCGCAGTGGGGGAACAAGGCCATTTAATTTGCCTTGTTGGTGGCGGAAACCCGAGCCTTATTTGTTGTGTATTATGTTGAGTTGAGAAGGGCACGTGGAAAGGGGGGGTAATGCTCGTGCAGCTTGGGGTTGCTGCACGGGAAGGCCTGAAGAGCAAGGGGTGGACCGATGCTCAGGCCGCAAGCCTACCCTCGCTGATGACGCGGCGGGGTAGGGGGGGGGGGCTGAAGCTCCAAGCTGCTTACCATTGGGCCGCGATGGTAAGTGAAGAATTGACATGCGGCAGAGGAGGTGGAGGTGGGGGAGTTGTTTGGAACATTGTTAAGTTGGCTCGGGTTAGGTTTAATAAACTGCGGCCTTTATTTTGTATCCAATCAGTTGTAGTGTCTAATTTGTAATGGTTATGGGGGGGCAATGTTGAGTGAGTGCCTGAACGACTGGTCCCGAGTACCTGCGTTAGGGGAGGCGAACCGGGCTCGTCCCGGTATCGCCGAATATAACGCGGGATCGGGCGGGAGGTAAGGAGGCAGGAAGAGGAAGGAAAAGGGGGGGGGGGGGGGGGGGGGCGGGCGCAAGCAAAGGAGAGGACCGGGGGACCAATGGCAGCGCGGCAATTCGAACTGCCGCGCTGCCATTGGGCAATGAACTAAGAAGGGAGCGAGGACAGTCGGGAGCGGGCATTGAGGAGTTAGGCAGCGAAGCAAGTGGAGGTGACTGGTTTCCCTCCCTCCCGCCCTAATGTCGTTCGGCGCTGTTTGGTGTTGTGTTAATGGAATGTCGCAGTAGGCGGAAACCCGAGCCTTATTTGTTGTGTATTATGTTGAGTTGAGAAGGGCACGTGGAAAGGGGGGGGTAATGCTCGTGCAGCTTGGGGTTGCTGCACGGGAAGGCCTGAAGAGCAAGGGGTGGACCGATGCTCAGGCCGCAAGCCTACCCTCGCTGATGACGCGGCGGGGTAGGGGGGGGGGGGGCTGAAGCTCCAAGCTGCTTACCATTGGGCCGCGATGGTAAGTGAAGAATTGACATGCGGCAGAGGAGGTGGAGGTGGGGGAGTTGTTTGGAACATTGTTAAGTTGGCTCGGGTTAGGTTTAATAAACTGCGGCCTTTATTTTGTATCCAATCAGTTGTAGTGTCTAATTTGTAATGGTTATGGGGGGGCAATGTTGAGTGAGTGCCTGAACGACTGGTCCCGAGTACCTGCGTTAAATCCAGCGTACTTTTGTTTGCGCCTGCTGCGCAAACAAAAGTACACGATCGCGCTGTTTTTAAAAATCTACCCCTATATGGTAGTGGCCTACACTGGCAAGATCAAACTCTCAATAAGGTTGGTTTTTTTTTTTTTTTGTTTTTTTTTTTGGTGAAAGTGGCACCTGCCTATAAAGGATGAGCTAGAGGTGGGAGGGTTGGGATTCACAAACAATAAATAACTTCTGTTAGTCAGCCAGAGTGACTCACTGCTCTCTTGATTAACAAATGATGGTGCCTAATCAAACCAAATCACACTACCTTAACACCTTTCCAAGGCGAGTAATTGAACTTAACTTTTCAACCTTTTTACTTAGCTATACACTGCTCCTAGCTTATTTCTAGCTCCTGGCTACTTTTTGTTATTTTTTGTTTTTAATATACAAACACTCTATCTTCTGTTTATTCGCTGCCTTACTAACTATTAAAAGCACAAACACAGTAAATAATTTTCCCAATATTTTTAAAAAAGAAAATTTCCCAAGCAAAAACTTACTGATTCCTTTCATCCACCAGCAAGGGGATCCTCTCCTCTCAGTGTTCCCACTGGATTCGCTCTCAGTGCTCTTGTCTTTCCTCTAGTGCAGAGCTTTCCAAAGTGTGTGTCGGGACACATTAGTGTGTCGCCTGTAGTGTGGAGGTGTGTCGCCCGGTCCACAGGGCCGGTGGAAGCAGGGAACTATAGCAGGAAGATCGGCGGGCAGTGGTGGAGCTTACATCACCACGGCCCAAAGAAAAGGGTCACGTTCACTCCTCCTCCTTCCTGCCTGTGCAGCCCTGGAAGAAAAACGTTGCCGGAGCTGCGAGGGCAGGAAGGAGGAGGAGCATCTGCTGCGTACAGAAGAAGAGCAGCATTAATGGGCCGTTGCGGATCCCACGTGAAGAGGAGGAAACCCGATAGCAGGGCCACTGCGGATCCCACGTCGCGGCAGCCCGAGAAGAGGAGGAAACCCAATAGCAGGGCCGCTGCAAATCCCATGTCACGGCCAGGGAAGATCAGGGCCTCTGAAGAGCCCATCCTTCGGCAACCCATGCAGAGGGACAGCATGTGCCAGTGAGAGCCTGTGCTTGAGCAAGAGAGCATGTAGGAGTGATGTGTGTGAGTGTGAGACAGCATGTGCACGAGAGAGACAGTATGTATGTATGTATGATAGAGAGGCATGTGAGAGTGAGAGCTGTGGATGTGTGAGATTGCATGTGAGTGAGAGCCTGTGTGTGTGAGAATGTGTGAGATAGCGTGTGAGAATGAGAACCTGATTGTGTGTTTGAGGGAAGACAGATGGAGAGAAAAGAAATAGAAAAAAAGACCCTGTAAAAGGAATTGGCAAAAAAACAAGAAAGGAAAGGTGGAAAAAAAAGCCTGTGACCAACCGATTAGAAAACTAAGATCAGACAGCAAAGGTAAAAAAAAATATTATTTTTTAGCGATTGGCACATGTAATCTTTGGGAATGTGCAAGAGTAGCACTTTCTCTATGCCGATCCCACAATGTATGAGATCACCATGGAGGAAGTGGAAGCCTGCAAATATTTATTATGAGATAGGTTGTGTTGTGAAACATTTTATTATGTATATATTTAAGGAAACATACATAAATTGTTGAAATACATTTTGTTCGTTTAACCTTTAACTTCTGGTTTGCTGGTAGACTGAATTACTGTGTCACGAAATTATGTTTGTCTAAAAAGTGTGTCACCAACATGAAAAGTTTGGAAAGCTCTGCTCTAGTGGATATATGTTTAGATTTTAAAGTCTCTGTCCTCATATGTTTTATAACAAAGATCATTGACTGACTCCATCCTGTTTGTACTTTTGATGATGATGCAGTCTCAAATGTACATAGTATTCCAAATGAGGCCTCACCAGGGACCTATATAAGGGCAATATTCCCTCACCCTATGCATCCAAATATCTTTCTGGCTTTTGCCATTGCGTTGTCCACCTGTTTGGCTACCTTGAGATCATCAAACATAATCACCCCCAGCTCCTGTTCTTGTTGACAGAAGAATTTCACCTCAAGACTTTATACTGCTCCCTTGGGTTTTTGCAGACGAAATACGTGACCCAAGGACCGATCCCTGTGGCACACAACTAGTAATGCCCCTTTCCTCAGCGTGAGCTCCATTTACCATTACCCTTTGTCTCCTGGCACTCTACTCATTTCTAACCCAGTCAGTCGCTTTAGGCCCATAGCAAGGGCGCTCAATTTATTTGTAAAACACCTGCGCGGAACTATGTCCAAGGCCTTACTTGAAATCCAGGTGCACTACATCTAATGCTCTCCCCTGATCCAATTCTCTGGCCACCCAGTCAAAGAAATTCATCAGATTCATTTGACATGCCCTGCCTCTGGTTCGGATCCTGTCATCCACTGGATTCCAGAAAATGAACTATCCACTATTTTAGTGGTGATTTCATTAATTTTCTCACCATGGAGGTCAAACTAACTGGTCTGTAGCGCCAGCCTCCTCATTTCTTATATGAAATCACATCCACCTGCCTCCTGTCCTCTGGAACCACTCCTGACTCTAAAGAAGCATTGAAAAGGTCAGAAAGCAGAGCTGCTAGAATTTTAGTTCCTCATGCAGCCCATCAGTTTGTAGTTTAGCTGGCTCCTCACGCACATTCTTTTCTGAAAATCTCTTCAGGTTTGTTTTTTTTTCCCCCTGTGGTTCTATTCCTGGCCTTCTGTCGGTGAACATCAAACAGAAAAATTTGCTAAAGCCATTCTGCTTTTTCCTTATCAGCCTCTACATATATTCCTCCCCTTTAAGTCTCACAATACCACTTTTGTACTTCCATATAACGTGCCTAAAAAAAAGTCTTCTTCCTCCGCCTTCCTTTTCACCTTGTTTGTTTTCCATTTGCTTCTTCGCTCTCCTCACTACTTTCCTAGCTTCTTACCTTCTCCTAATGTCTCCTCTCTTCCTGTGATTTCTTGTAGTTTATGAGCGTTAACCTTTTTCGTAACCTTTTCAGCAACAATTTTAGGAATCATGATGGCATCTTTTTCCTCTTACTTTTATTTAATTTTCTAACAAAAAAGTTATTTACCTTTAAAATATCCGCTTTTAGTTTTGCCCATTGCTTTTCTAATTCCCCATGAATTTCCCATCCAACTAACAACTCCTTGAGGTACTCCATTTTAACAGCTGGTTTTCCTGAGGTCTGAGTTTCTTGCCTTTCGAATGAACCATCATTGCCTGTGCTCCAGTGCTGAACCAACACTATCAGATGATCATCCACTGCGACAAAGTCCCCAGAAGCACCCGGTCCTGTAACTCTTCTGTGGGTTACATTACTAGATGATGGAACAGTTCTCCTTCTAGAAGGCAATGCAGCTGGAATGTCCAGTCAACAGTAGAAAGACTAGGGGGCACTCCATGAAGTTAGCATGGGGCACATTTAAAACTAATCGGAGAAAGTTCTTTTTTACTCAACGCACAATTAGACTCTGGAATTTGTTGCCGGAGGATGTGGTTAGTGCAGTTAATATAGCTGTGTTTAAAAAAGGACTGGAGAAGTTCTTGGAGGAGAAGTCCATTACCTGCTATTAAGTTCACTTAGGGGCAGATTTTCAGAGCCCTGCTCGCCTAAATCCGCCCAAAACCGGGCGGATTTAGGCGAGCAGGGCCCTGCGCGCCGGTGAGCCTATTTTACATAGGCCTACTGGCGCGCGCAGAGCCCCGGGACTCGCGTAAGTCCCGGGGTTCTCCGAGGGGGGCGTGTCGGGGGGCGGGCCCGGTCGTCGCGGCGTTTAGGGGGTGTGTCGGCAGCGTTTTGGGGGCGGGTACGGGGGCGTGGCTACGGCTCGGGGCGGGCCGGGGGCGTGGCCGCGCCCTCCGTACCCGCCCCCAGGTCGCGTCCCGGCATGCAACAGGCCCACTGGCGCGCAGGGATTTACTTCTCCCTCCGGGAGGCGTAAATCCCCGGAGAAAGGTAAGGGGGGGGTGTTAGAGGATTCCCTCCAAGGTCGCTCCGATTTCGGAGCGGCCTTGGAGGGAACGGGGGTAGGCTGCGCGGCTCGGAGCACCGGCTATACAGAATTCATAGCCTTGCGCGCCGATCCAGGATTTTAGTGGATACGCGCGGCTCCGCGCGTATCTACTAAAATCCAGCGTACTTTTGCTGGCGCCTGATGCGCCAGCAAAAGTACGCCTATTCGCGTTTTTTGAAAATCTACCCCTTAGAGAATAGCCACTGCCATTAGCAATGGTTACATGGAATAGATTTAGTTTTTGGGTACTTGCCAGGTTCTTATGGCCTGGATTGGCCACTGTTGGAAACAGGATGCTGGGCTTGATGGACCCTTGGTCTGACCCAGTATGGCATTTTCTTTCTTCTTAACATCTGGTAGATTGAAACCTCCTAGCAATAGCACCTCCCTTTTCATAGGAGTACAGGCATTGTGTGATATGCTGTGGGTGTGAGCTTGGTGAATAGCATAACTCTTATTATGCCAAACCAGTCGTTCTAGTAACCAGACTGGCATGGGGGGTCACAATAAGTTGCATTATCTGTCATCAATTAAAAAGATTAGTTATTAGCAGAGTACTCAACCGCATCATGTTTATATGTGAGATGTCTTAATCTGCCTTTCTAGGAGAGCCGATGTGAATCTGTATGATAGAAATACGCATTCTGTAAATGTTCAGGCTGTTTCTCATTTTTTGTATAAGTATATTTTTTAAAATCTACCGTATTTGTGTACTTTTTTCAAACTTAATTTCTTAGCATTTAGTCATATTAAAGGTTCAAAAAGCCAAGCAAATTAGCATTATAAAAACATCTCAATGTAACAATAACATGCAATAAGAAAATGCAATTCAGGTCCCCACATCAAAGAAAGAAAGGGTGCCAACTAAAAAAAGGGAAAAAAATAAAGAAAATGAAATACATCCAATTCAAAATTTAAGTGGTTTCTTTAGCTCCACCCAGTCCTATAGATGATTTATCAATAAGCAAATATTCTAAATGAGTAGAATAATAAAAAAATAAATAAACTTGTTACCCTGATATGAAACAATGCAGTTGCAGGAAAATGTTTAGGCAAAAAGAAGCACCTAAATTCAAGATGCTATGGCATAAAGCCAGAAAAGTTCTCCTCCTCGTTTGGGTTTCCCTAGCAATATCTGGAAACATCTGAACTTTTTGGCTGCAGAAAGCAACCTCTTTATGCTTAAAGTTCTGTCTAAGACTGGGCTTCCCAAACCTGTCCTGGGGGACCCCATAGCCAGTCGGGTTTTCAGGAAATCCACAATGAATATGCATGAGATAAATTTGCATATCCCGAGTCTCCATGAGATGTAAATTTCTCATGCATATTCATTGTGGTCCTTAGGACAGGTTTGGGAAGCCCTGATCTAAAAATAGCTTTTTCATCAGAGTCACTTATAAATGTTACAGTAAGAGTAGACCTTGATAAAATATTACCTTGTGATGCTTGCAAAAAGCTGATAAATCAGTAGACTCTGGGAGGGAGCAGTATATCCAGAACCTCATCTTCCTTTAAGATTTTACCTCTATCTGGCATATGAAAACTACCACTTGTACTACATATCTTTTAAAGAATGCAATAGCAGAAAGATTTCTGTACTCTTTTAAGAGTGCATTTCTGGTTTTGGGAACTTCATGCTAGATGTATTCATTCAGACTAAGCTGCTTGCTCTCTCAAAGAGAGAGGCCTGCACACCCAGATGCCATGAGACAATGACTACAGTCCTTAATCTAAGAAGTTCCAGATAAATTATGCAGAAAGAATGGACTAAAATCTCTAAATCTATGCAGTGAATAATGGAGGAATAGAATACAGAGCATAGTGAAAGCCAATTTTTTTTTCATGAATGCTGCATGCTATTAGATCTGCTTCACTAATTTACATAAGGAAAATGAAAATCTACTAGACTTAGTATGACATGTATAACAGCCATAGATAGGAATTTGCAATACAATTTATTTATTGCTCTCCTTTAAAACAGAACTCAGAGCAGTTTACAAAATAATCAAAATATAATAAAATAACATATCAAAATATTATAAAATAGCAACAAAACAAAATCCCTTGCTATTCTGCAACCCCAGTCGCTTTTCACAAATGCAGAGCCAAACACCCACTATAAATTTGCACCCCAAACAAAAGGATAGAAATGTATAACATTTTTTACATTTGATACAATTGTGAGCAAACGTGTAAAGTGATAAAGCCATTAAAATATATTCTGTGCTATCCAGAAGTATTTAACTTGGAGCTTAAGCCGCACTCGCTGCAATACCAGTTTTGATTCATTAAAATGTAGGACTGAGCTGGGATATTAAGAAACATCTACTATCAACAGCTTTGTTGCACTGTGGTTCCTTGTTATGCATTTTTGTTTACCAGTATGGGCTTTGATTAGTACAAATTGGCAATGATTGGAACTATGCTGCTGGTGGCATGGTGTGAAATGAAAAATAGATACTCATGCCAGAAGTGACATTTAAAGGTTATGACTGAGGAACAGTATAGACCCCTGGTGAGACTTCACTTAGAATACTGTGTACAATTCTGGAGCCTGCACCTTCAAAAAGTTATAAACAGGATGGAGTCTATCTAGAGGAAGGCTACTAAAATGGTCATTTGTCTTTGTTCTAAAGCATATGGGTATAGACTTAAAGATAAAAACATATCCTAGAACAGTGTTGGCGAACTCCAGTTCTCAAGTGCTACAAACAGGCCAGGTTTTCAATATGTCCACAATGAATATGCATGAGATAGATTTGCATACAATGGAAACAGTGCATGCAAATATTTCTCATGCATATTCATTGTAAATATCCTGAAAACCTGGCCTGTTTGTGGTACTTGAGGACTGGAGTTAGACTGCCCTAGAACAAAGACGAGATAGGGGAAATATGATAGAGCTTTTCAAATATCTCAAAGCCTTCCATGCACAGGAGGTGAACCTTTTTCAATGGAAAGGAGGATCTAGAACGAGGAGTCATGAGGTTGAAATGGGATACACTCAGTATTAAACTTAAGAAATATTTCTTTACAGAGCGGGTAGTGGATGTGTGGAGCAGCCTCCCTGTGAAAGTGGTGGAGAGAAAAACAGTATCTGAATTAAAGAAAGCATGGGATAAATACAGGGCATCTCTAAGGAAGTGAGAATTATAATGCTAAATTATTTGGATAGATGGGTAGACTGGATGAGCTGTATGGTCTTTTTCTGTTGTCATGATTCTATGAAACAAATCTCATTGAACCTGGAACATGTAAATAGTAAAACTGACAAATTGAAGAGTAGCAAATCACTTGGATCAGGTAGTATATACATCCTAGAGTGCTGAAAAATGAAATTGTATACCTATTTTTAGTAATTTGTAAACTGTCATTAAAATCTGCTATGGTACCTGAAGATTGGAGGGTAGCTAATGAAATGCCAGTTTTTAAAAAGGGTTCCGGGGTGATCTAGGAAACTACAGACCGGTGAACCTGTCATTAGTGCCTGGAAAAATGGTTGAAACTATTCTAAAGAACATAATTATTGAACATATAGAAAGTCATAGTTTAATGGGGCAAAGCCAACATGTATTTAGCCAAGGGACGTCGTGTCTCACCAATCTTTAACATGTTTTGAAGGCATGGATAAAAGTGAGCCATAGTGTATCTCGATTTTCAGAAAGTGATTACCTCATGAGAGACTCTTGAGGAAATTAAAGTCATGCAATAGGAGGCAATGTGTTCTGTTATAGATTGAGAATTGGTTAAAAGACAGAAAACAGAGTAGGGCTAAATGGTCAATTTTCTCAATGGAGAAAGGAGAATAGAAGCATGCACCAGAGATTTGTACTGAGACCACTGCTTTTTTTTTTTTTTTTTAACATCGATCTTTGACCTAGCGATGGGAACAACGAGTGAGGTGATCAAGTTTGCTGCTGATATAAAATTATTTAAAGTTGTTAAATCACAAGAAGATTGTGAGAAATTGCAAGTGGACCTCGAAAGACTGGGCATCCAAATGGCAGATGGCATTTAATGTGGACAAGAGCAAAGTGATGCAGGTAGGGAAGAGCCATCCAAATTATAGCCACATGATGCAAGGTTCCACATTGGGAATCGCCACTCAGAAGGAGGATCTAGGTGTCATCATGGATAATATGTTGAAAACCTCTGCTTAGTGTGTGGCAACAGCCAAGAAAGCAAATAGAATGCTAGGAATTATTAGGAAAGGAATGGAGAACAAAACAGAGAATAATGTCTCTGTATTTCTCCATGGTGCAACAGCACTTTGAGTATTGTGTGCAATTCTGGTTACCGCATCTCAAAGATATAGTGGAATTTGAAAAGTTTCAGAGAAGGGCAACCAAAATGATAAAGGGGAAAGGCTAAAGAGGTCAGGACTCTTCTGCTTGGAAAAGAGATGGTTGATGGGAGATATGATAGAGATCTATAAAAATGAGAGATCTATAAAATGAGAGGGAATGAAATATGATAGAGATCTATAAAATGAGAGGGAATGAGTAAACATGAATTGATCACTCTATCAGAAAGTACAAAGACTGGGGGATACGCAATAAGATAATACATTGAAGACAATTATTTAAAGAATTTTATATTCCATAAATCCTAATAAGTTCAATGTGGATTACACTTATTACACACACATTATAAAATATATATATATTAAAAGTATCATTAAAATACTAGGAGAAAATATTTTTGTACTCAACGCATTATCAAACTTGGGCATTCATTGCCAGAGAATGTGTTAATACGTTAATGTGGCTGGGTTTAAAAAAAGGTTTGGAGAAGTTCTTGGAAGAAAAGTCCATAAACTGTTCCTGCCAGGTACTTGTGACCTGGATTGGCCACAGATTGAAAACAGGATACTGGGCTTGACGGACCTTTGGTCTGACTCAGTATGGCAAGACTTATGTTCTTAAGTGGATAGGACAAGGGTGCTGAACTGCACTCCTCAAGGGACACAAACTGATCTTGTTTTCAGGATACCCACAATGAGAGACTCTTGAGGAAATTAATGTCATGCAATAGGAGGCAACGTGCCCTGCCTCAGTGGTCAACCTGAAATAGATGGTGGTCCATAGCCCTGTTTGATTTCCAGCCTCTCTGAGAATTTAGCTCAAAGGCTCCTGGTTAAATGTTTAGAGCGTTGAGGCAGGTGTTGTACTACTTTATCATTTATGCCTTGAGCAAACCACTGGATTGGAGGATGAAAGCAGCAATAGAGGGTCCATTTTCTGTATCATCCCGTGTGGCTACTTGTTTGGCCTGGAACACTGAAATAGCAGATGCCCGGAAGTCTTCCAGCCCTGTGTTAGAGCTTTATTAGATAAAGCATATCTGCAGGTTTGATGGATTCTCATGCAGTTGAAAATGCTGGACATGCCAAAAAAAATGTAGTACCCATGGTACAAAAATGCTGGAGATGGTTATGTGCGCTGTTTCTCCATGAGAATTTGCTAAATATTTAGAATAGAGAATTCGTTAAACTGTTATATGCCCACATGCAGTCCCAGGAACATTATAGCATCCCATGGGTATTTTCTCTACAAATACCTGTGATCAAGGAAATAAATATTCCTAGCTCACAATCTTATGCTTTTTTTACTTTTTTTTCCTTATTGCCTCTATTTTTTTTTTTAGTTTTTGATAATCCTCTTTGCCGCCACTCTATCCCACTTTTGTGGCAGGTGCAACCACTGTTTTGTTGAAGGTGGGGATCTCTGACCTCCACTGTAGGGATTGCTAATTAAAGGTTTGCCATTGTATTCTCAGAACTATAAAGTAAATCATTCTATTCTCCTTCATTGGCTCAAATGAATGAGCAGCTCATTGTCTTTTTTTTTTTTTTGGGGGGGGGGGGGGGGGGCGGTTGGGGGAATCTGCCTTTTCCTCCTGGGTAGTAATTGTTGACATAGCAACAGCTTGTCCTCCTTTTGCAAGTGTCTGTGTTTGATGCTTAGAGAGCACCAGGTTCACAGGCACATAAGAGATTGCTGAATAGAGCCCAAAGGTATTGGGGAAAAAAATACATCTGCTGGTGGTTTTAGAGGCCCCTGGAATGTGCAAATAGACCGTTGTTACTGTGTGAGTTGCAGTTTGACAATGGAAAATGTTTACTTTCCAAAAATGGAGGGAAGGCTAAACAGGTTAGGGCTGTTTAGCCTGGAGAAGATGCCTGAGAGGAGATGTTATAGAGCTTTATAAAATCATGCCTGGGGTGGAACAGGTAAATAGGGGAAAGGTTATTTGCTCTTTACAATAATACTAGGACTAGGAAACACTCCATTAAGCTTATTGATAGCTCTTTTAAAAGAAATCAGAGAAAGTATTTTTTAACTCTGTGCACAATGGAGCCGTGGAATATGTTGCTAGAGGATGTGGTGAAGCAGCATAGCTGGGTTTAAAAAGGTCTAAGATTCCTGGAGGAAAAGTCCATAAGCCACTATTAGCAAGTAGACTTGGGAAAGCCATTGCTTATCCCTGATTATGTATAAGAATAATTGGACCTATTCTTTGGGATCTTGCTGAGTACTTTTGGCTTGGATTGGCCATGGTTGGAGATAGGATGCTGGACTTGATGAACTTGGTCTGGCACAGCCAGTGGAGACTTATTTTGTATGGGATTTAATTGTTCTCTAAGGTCAAGCAGGATGGTAGTCCTCATACATGGGTGAAATAAACAGATGGAACCCCGATATAGAAGACTTATGTCAAAGTTTCTAGAACTGAGCATGCCATATTCCATGTGTCCGTGCAGAATTCCCCTCCAGTCTTTTTCCGTGGAGCTGTAAGCCTCGCGGTATGAGTGAGCTCATTTTCATTGCTTTTGGCCTTATGGAAAACTTTCCTCTTTCTCATGTTTTTTTGCAGTTTTTTGCTGCGCTGTTCCATCGTCAAGTCCCTCTTCATGCCATTCCTGTAGTGCTTCTAGTCTGTTTTTGGCGATTCGGGTAAGTTTTCTTTTGCAGTTGATTCCCCGTAGCGGCAGTACATTGGAGCTCGCCAGCCATTGATGCCCTGTGCCATCGTTTGTGCTTTGTACCCCTTTTGTTTCATTTGACATGGCCATGTCTGGTTTTTGGTGAAGCCCCCGGGGCCCGACGACCATTTTCATCATGGATCCACATGAGATGTATCCTTTGCCTGAGGGCCTCGCAAGATGTGTGGGGTTGCCGCATATGCGCCCTGAAGGGAAGGCTTCAACTCGACAAGATGGATCAGCTCTTCGGGTCAAAGAAGTCTGAGCCATTGGCATAGAAAGACCAAAGAGGCGCACCGATAAACATAGCCAATGATATTGGTGGGACCATCTGTTCCATTGATGCTGTCAGCAGATAGGGCCACCAGAAACACCACCATCTATTATCTCCTCCAGGCAGAGGATGTTGGGGTCCTTGTGAAGGACCTTGGCACCGGGGAAAGCATTGGCACCGGTCCCTGTAGGCACACTGTGCCGGGCATGGGGATGCACCGGCTTTTGCTGTGATGCCCCTGAAGTGACCCTGTGGTAAAAAGTGCCAGTCATCCATCGGTGCTGGGGGTCCATGACTGTATCCACTGGGCCTGATGCCAGTCACAATCCACCTCGAGGGTCTGAAGAAGATCTGGCCACAAGGGTCGAGGAGCTGGAGCTCCAAGTCCAGCTGGCGGTTGACTGGGCACTGCAGGGCTTTGGTCCATGGCATAAGACCAGGTGCTGCCCTTCCTCATGCTGCTTCTGGAGAAGCTCACTGTGCTCATTAATGCATTGACATCCCACCTGGCATCTGGTCGCAAAACAGCATCAGAGGCCTCCCCCTTCCAATATGGTGGTCTTCGCCAGTTCTTCCTCTGAGGAAGGTCTGCTGAGGCTGGCAATGACAAAGAGGTTTGCTGCCCCTGTCCACTTTTACCAGTGCCTGCACCTCTGGATTAAGGTTTACAGTGAGGATGAGGAACCCTATGACCCCCTGGGGGGATGATGCTACAGAGTCCTCCAAGAACTCCAAGGGTCTCCCATAAGAACATGCCATACTGGGTCAGACCAAGGGTCTATCAAGCCCAGCATCCTGTTTCCATCAGTGGCCAATCCAGGCCATAAGAACCTGGCAAATACCCAAAACTAAGTCTATTCCATGTTGCTGTTGCTAGTAATAGCAGTGGCTATTTTCTGTCAGCTTAATAGTAGGTAATGGACTTCTCCTCCAAGAACTTATCCAATCCTTTTTTAAACACAGCTATACTAACTGCACTAACCACATCCTCTGGCAACAAATTCCAGAGTTTAATTGTGCATTGAGTGAAAAAGAACTGTCTTTGATTAGTTTTAAATGTGCCACATGCTAACTTCATGGAGTGCCCCCTAGTCTTTCTATTATCCGAAAGAGTAAATAACTGATTCACATCTACCCGTTCTAGACCTCTCATGATTTTAAACACCCGTATCATATCCCCCCTCAGCTGTCTCTTCTCCAAGCTGAAAAGTTCTAACCTCTTTGGTCTTTTCTCATAGGGCAGCTGTTCCATTCCCTTTTAACATTTTGGTCGCTTTTATCATTTTGGTCGCTCTTCTCTGTATCTTCTCCATTGCAACTATATCTTTTTTGAGATGTGGTGACCAGAATTGCACACAGTATTCAAGGTGCGGTCTCACCATGGAGCGATACAGAGACATTATGACATTCTGTTTTTTTTTTTTTTTTTTTTTTCCAGAATAATATTTTTATTGGTAATAGCAGGCAGTTAACAACCACTCTCGCCCAGAACCCCCTGAGCGGCAGAATAATGTAACAATAACTGAGAAAAGCATAACACATGAACTTCAGCAGTTGCATCCTACCTGATACACCTTTAAACTGTTATAACCTTTGCAAATATTGTAACCCTCCCCCACCCTCCCATCCCCTGCCCCAAAGCGCAGCATCCATACCACATTCATACACACTCAAACTAACCCTTAGGAAAACCCCCCTCCCCCCCCCCTTGAACGGCCCAGTCAGCCGTGTATCCGTGAAATCGTAAATCATCTTGCAAGTCTTTGGGTAGCGCCAACACGCATGCATCCCAACAAGCACAGTAAGTCTTATCCGGTTTCCGGTGCCCCAGGAGGAAGTCCATACGCTCAAGTTGCGCCATTCCAGCCATACGGCGAGCCCAAGCAAAAAAGGTTGGTGCAACATCCGGTTCAAGCCAATCGGCCAAGATGGTACGGCACGCCAGCATGACTGCCACTCTTTCGAATTTTACTTTCGATCGACGAGCCAACACTGAAATCGGGAGAGGGCTGCACAAAAGCACTCGCCCCGTGAATCCAACGTCCACTCCCAGGTAGGTGCCAAGTATCTGCGCTATGGCTGCCCAAAAAGCCTGAAGCGTCGGGCAGTCAAATAGTCTGTGCAGTAGGGTTCCAGGGTGTAATCCGCATTTAAGACACAGCGGTGTGGAGGCCAACCGCATCTGAAACCGACGAACGTCATCACAGTACAACCAGTGGATAATTTTAAATTGCACTTCCCGTAGGCCAATATCTGGGAGAACGCTGTTTAAGTGGGCACATACCTCGAGTAGCTGAGCACCTGTAACTGGAGATTGGAGAGCGTCAGTCCAACGACCCGCCAAATGTGAAGCTCTGTCCATGCTGTACAGTTTCTGTCCCAAGTTTTTCCAACCAGTAATAGTGTTAGCAAGATAGGCATTGTCAAAGAAAGTGTTGGCAAATTTGAGTTCCAGCACCAAATCCTCAGGGGTCCATGCACAAGAACGTATATAGTGGCGGGCCTGAAGAAAAGCAAAAAACTGCTTGGTTGGGATGCGATACGTACGCTGCAAGGTCGCAAAGTCCAGCAAGTGTCCAGAAGCTTCATCAAACATATGATATATAAACAATAGACCCTTATTCGCCCAAGACTGAAATATCGCCTTACTATCTTGTCCCGGTAAAAATTCTAGATTGTGTACAAATGGAAGAAGCAAGGATTGAGCCCCAGACCTTGCAGTTAACCTACGCCACCAACCCCAAGCCCGAATACAAGGAGACAGGAGGGTTATGGGGTACGAGGAGACACAGCGTACCTGGGCACGAGACTGAATGAGACTCAATGGCGAAATGGGTGCTGACATACTCAATAGCATGCCAGGGACACAGAAACGGTAAGTTCCTGTGAGCCATTCTCCCACAAACCTCAACTGACAGGCTACGTTATACAGGCGAAAATCTGGCATGTTGAGCCCTCCCCGTGCACCCGGCAGCTCCAAAGCTGAGTAAGTCAGTCTTGCCCGTTTCCCCTGCCACAGGAATTTTTGTATACTGGAACGCAACCTGCCAACATCCACCCCACGTAGCCAGCAAGGTAGCATATGGAGCAGATAAAGCAGCTTGGGCACAAGTACCATTTTAACCAAGGCACAGCGCCCAAAAAGGGATAGTGGGAGAGGGGTCCATTGGGCTAACTGCGCTTGTAGTTTAGCAATACATGGATGAATATTTAAGGCATAAAGTTTTTTCAAGTCCCGTGGGACCTGCACCCCTAAATACCGGAGTCCTGACTTAGCCCATTGAAAGGGGAAGGGACCTCCCCACGTAGTTGGAAGATGCTCATTAAGGGCTAGCGCCTCCGACTTTGCGTAGTTGATGCTTAGACCCGCCACTGGTGTAAACTGAGTAAACAGCCGGACAATAGTCGGCACACTTTCGCGTGGCCTTCCCACAAATAACAAAATATCATCGGCGAAAAGCGCCAATTTCAGGGGATGACCGCCCACACTGAGCCCATAAA
This sequence comes from Rhinatrema bivittatum, assembly GCF_901001135.1. Lineage (NCBI taxonomy): Eukaryota > Metazoa > Chordata > Amphibia > Gymnophiona > Rhinatrematidae > Rhinatrema > Rhinatrema bivittatum. The sequence continues at coordinate 38,903,247 of NC_042631.1, read as the reverse complement.
ACGCCCGCTCCCCCCGCAGTCGACAGGCCAAAGGCTCCATTGCCAACACAAACAATAGGGGCGACAGAGGGCAGCCCTGGCGCACCCCACAGCGGATGGGGAAAGTCTCCGTGGGCAGCCCGTGCAATAAAATGGTAGCGCTCGGATTATGGTACAATAGGGACACCCATTTGAGGTACGAGCCCGTGAAGCCATATTTATTCAAAGTCCAAAACAAATATTCCCACGATATAGAATCGAAGGCCTTCTCGGCGTCCAGACTCAATATCAGGGCCTCCTCCCGGGGCTGATAACTAAGGGCAGCAATAAGACGACGAACATTGGTCACACCCTGGCGACCCCGCACAAATCCCGTTTGATCAGCATGTATCAATGTGGGGAGCAGACCTTGCAGACGGGCAGCTAGAACAGAAGAGAGAATCTTAATATCAACATTAAGGAGGGAAATGGGGCGGTAAGACCCTACTTCCAAAGGATCCTTCCCTGGTTTAGGAAGAACTACTATGACCGACCTATTAGCAATATCAGGGAGGGGGGGGCCCTCGAGCATGTTATTATAGTAGGCTTGTAAAGGAGCCAAAATAGGAAATTTTAAGATTTTGTAATACTCGGACCCCAACCCATCCTGACCCGCTGCCTTCCCCAGCTTAAGGCCCTGGATGACAGAATAAATTTCTTGAGTGGTAATAGGACCATTTAAGGGGGCTAGGTCATCCGGCTGTAGGGTAGGCCAAGATTGCCCCCCGAAAAAAACCTCTGCACGCTCAGGACTCATGGGTTTCGCTCCGTACAGCAGTTTATAGTACTCCAAAAAACGGGCCGCTATCGCTTCGTGACTCGTTTTATGGACTCCCAGTCCGTCCCGGATCCCCGAAATGGCCGTTTTGGTGCCCCGTGGCCGGATTAAGTGGGACATTAATTTACTAGCTCTGTTGCCATACTTGTATAATTGATACCGGTAGTACCTTAAAGATTTAGAGGCGCGTAAATGTAGGAGATTATTGAGGGCCGTACGGGCCGTGTCAAGGGAAGCCTTAGCCTCAGGCGTCATAGTGCCCATATGCTGAAGCTGAGCCGTTTTGAGGAGGTCAGTAAGTCTGAGGATTTCCTTGTTTCTTTGCCTATTCTGTTTAGCCACATAGGCAATTATGACCCCCCGCATCACCGCCTTCCCCGCTGCCCATACCGTCTCCGGGCCCACCTCCGATGTTTGATTATGAGTCACATAGTCGGTCCAATTGTCCTGCAAATATTTTTTAAACTTATCATCAAGATAAAGATCAGGGCGCATGCGCCAGGAAAACGGCGGGTGAGGAGTATGTCCCCATCTCAGGGTGAGAGAAATCGGGGCATGGTCAGTCAGTGCCATAGGTTCAATGGTAGCCTCCACCAACTGGGGAAAACAGCGCTCTGAAAGCAACAAGTAATCCAATCTGGAGTAGGTGTTATGTGGATGAGAGTAAAAAGTAAAATCCCTCTCTTGAGGATGAAGCACCCTCCACGCATCTAAGAGCTGTAGCTCCTGACATAAGAGGTTAACGCCCTTAACCGCATCAGCCGGCGAGGGTAGCTTGGGGGGCTTCACATCAACAGTTTTATTTGCCACGACATTAAAATCCCCACCCACGAACAGACTGTGATCCGGGAAATCCATTAACAAACGTATGAGATCCGCAAAGTACCCTGGCGCATACACATTAGGAGCGTAAACATTGCAAAATACAACTTTATGTTGGTAAAGTGTCCCTGCTACCAGAATATAACGACCTTCAGCATCTGGGCAAGAGCGTGTGAGCTGGAATGGCAAATTCTTATGTAAAAGGATGGCCACTCCCCTCTTACGCCGTGTATAAGAAGAGTAATAACACTGGCCCACCCAATCGCGCTTCAATTTAGCATGCTCCGCGTCCCCCAAGTGAGTTTCCTGTAAAAACGCCACCTGCGTCCTCAGGCGCTTAAACATGGCATGTAATTTAGTACGCTTTATCGGGGAGTGTATTCCATCCACGTTCACCGAAACCAATTTAACCTGCGCCATGGGAGGTCAGAAAAGGCATACGGAGAACCTCGGGCCCCGTGGGGCTCCGATAGACAGTCTGTAAGGATACCCCGTGGCCACCCAGCCTCAGCCCCGGGGAATAGAAACAAAAGAAATGCATCGAACATAGCCACACCATGGAGTAAGCACACAACCTGCTACACCGCTCAAGTCCCTCCCAAGGAGCCCCTCCCCCCTTAGCACATTCACACCCATTCATCCCAATACATCCACACTCAACCCACGTACTGTCTATCGCCAACTCCCAGGAGTAGGGTCCCCGCTGCTCCATTGCCACCGGGGGTCCCATACCCCCAGCCCCGCTCTCCCCCCGTCATCCCTGCCAACAGCCAGTATACCATACCCGCCCCTCAAACCGTATATATGCTATGCCAGAATAGTAGGAAGTCCCAGCAAGTCCCTGATAAGGAAGCTCAGACGATCCATGTGCTGGGGAGAAAGGCAAAAGTAGCCGGAGAAAAAAAAAACAAACTTCAAGCCATGTAAGGTCAATAGGTAAACCTGTAGGTAAAGGCACATTCCAGCCAAAATAAAAGGTCATCACCGAGTAAAAGCGTATGAGCCCCTGTCAACCGAGCCAACGCAATTCTGCAGCCGCTCCATCCAGTGTACCATTGGTTGTCAGTCCGCAGCTCCGGACGGCAGGGAGGAAATAAATCTTTCTGCCTCCTCCTTGGAGGTGAGGAACCGGGTAGTGTTATTGTAGTGCACTCTTAGTTTTGCAGGATATAAGAGGGCAAACCGTATGCCCCGCCGGTGGAGCTCCGTGCAGGCGGGTGCCAGAAGCTTCCGTTGCGCTGCCGTGCCCGCGGAGAAATCATTGAAGAGTAACAGCCGGCTGCCAGAGTGCTCCAGTTTTTCCCGCTGCCGATAGGCCCGTAAGAGCTGGGTTTTATGGCTCCAATTAAGTATCCGGGCCATGACGGGCCGCGGCCGACCCTGCCCATCGCGCAGCGGGCCTACCCGGTGCACCCTTTCACACCGCAGGCCCCCCTCGAGTTGCTCTAAGCCCACCTGTTTGGGGAGCCAGTTCTCCACCAGGGATTGAAGCTCATCTTCTTTTACAGCTTCGGGCAAGCCAATAATTTTTAAATTATTCCTTCTGCCCCGGTCTTCCTGTTCCTCCATCTTTATGAGCAGTTCTTTTTGTCGGGCCTGCAGCTCCTCCACGTGGCGCTCCGAGGTTGCCAGCCGATCTCCCAAGTCAGATAAGGTACCTTCTGCCACATCAAGGCGTTTAGAGTGCCCTTCGACTGCCGACTTTATATCCTCTATAGAGGTTTGTAATTTAATTAATCGGCTGTCTAGCGCCTCCACAACGCCTTGGGAGATTTTTGTTAAAGTTTCCTCCGAGATCGCTGCCAGAAGGGGCTCCGCTGGGCTTGCCACATCCGCCATTTTCGCTCCTCGTGGTTTATGCGGGCGGCGGTCCGTGCGGCCTCTAGTGCCGGTCCGGCGGATCCCCCGCCCGTCGGGGCCTCTCTATACGGGCAGTGGCGCTTCGCGTGGCCGTCGGGGGGATCGAGGGGCAATATTAAGCGGCAAATTAATAGTTAGTAGCAGTTAATGGAGAGCGGGGCCGCGGAGCTCAATCCCCCTGCTTCCGTCTCGGGCTACGTCATCGCCGGAAGTCCCGACATTTTCTGTTTTATTCACCATTCCCTTTCTAATAATTCCCAACATTGTTTGCTTTTTTGACTGCCGCAGTACACTGAACCAATGTTTTCAATGTGTTATCCACTATGACACTTAGATCTCTTTCTTGGGTGGTAGCTCCTAATATGGAACCTAACATTGCATAACTATAGCATGGCTTATTTTTTCCTATATGCATCACCTTGCACTTATCCACATTAAATTTCATCTGCCATTTGGATGCCCAATTTTCCAGTCTCAGATGGTCTTCCTGCAATTTATCATAATCTCCTTGTGATTTATCTACTCTGAACAATTTTGTATCATCTGCAGATTTGATTATCTCACTCGTCGTATTTCTTTCCAGATCATTTATAAATATATTGAAAAGTAAGGGACCCAATACAGTTCCCTGAGGCACTCCACTGCCCACTCCCTTCCACTGAGAAAATTGTCCATTTAATTCTATTCTCTGTTTCCTGTCTTTTAGTCAGTTTGTAATCCATGAAAGGACATCGCTACCTATTCCAAGACTTTTAACTTTTCCTAAAAGCCTCTCATGAGGAACTTTATCAAACGCCTTCTGGAAATCCAAATATACTACATATACCGGAATAGCTTCAACTGCAGGGGAGAAGAAAAAAAAAAAAAAAAAAAGGATTCGCACTCACAAAGCAGGGAGTAGCTGGCTTGTTACGGCGGTTACTACCCTAAACCAAAAGGGCCTGATACTTCACTTTCAATGCATAACCAGCATGGCTCTCCGCTTCAACGGCAGGAGAGAAGAAAAACAACCAATAGGGGCTGTATGACATAGTCTGGGTAAAGGGAATAAACATGGGTGTAGCTTGCTTATTGCAGCAGTTACTACCCCTACTACCCCTAACTAATCAAGCTAGGTATTTCACTTGGATGCAGCTCCATCACTGCTCTCTACATTAATGGTGGGGGTGGAAGGGAAATAGAACCAAGAGTTAAGAGAAAATGATAAGTATGAGAGAAAAAAATGTGTGAAGCTTGCTGGGCAGACTGGATGGGCCGTTTGGTCTTCTTCTACCGTCATTTCTATGTTTCTATGTTTCTATACCGGTTCACCTTTATCTACATGTTTATTAATTCCTTCAAAAAAGTGAAGCAGATTTGTGAGGCGAGACTTGCCTTGGGTAAAGCCATGCTGATTGTTATTAAAGCTCTGTTAAAGCTGGGAATTAGCTATCTGTTATTAATGGAGTAATTGTGTGTGGATCCTTGGACCAGTGGCAGGTGACCACGCCCTCGGGGGGAATCCCGAGAGGGACCACTGGTCAGGCTTAGTGTAGGAGACAGACACACACTAGTTATTTTATTAGACAATATGTTAAACCACCAGAGGTGGCAGTAGTGAGCTGGAAGAGTTATCCATCCGGAGACTAATCAGCTGGGAGTTTCCCAGATCTTATCATGCAGGATTAAGGCAGGCTGAGGCATCCCAATTGCCAGGCCCTGTTGCTCACAGCTTGGATGTTGAGAGCTTAATCCTGCAGCCACTTGATCTTTTTGAGGATGTCTCTGGCCCTGATGGCTTCTAGAATGCCTTCCACTAGAAAGTCCTAAAAATTGAAGTGGAGGAAGTTTTCCATGTGGTGTGAGCAGAAAGCCCTAGATCCGTTCTCCTGCCCCCCCCCCCCCCCCCCAGAAAAAAAAAAAAACCCAAAACCTGCTTGATTACCTTCTACACCTATCAGAAGCTGGCTTAAAGACCAACTCCATTAGAATTTATCCCAGTGCAGTTGGCGTATACTACCAAGGTGATGTGGGACGCCCATTTCTGTACAGCCTATAGTTGTATGTTTCATGAGGGGCCTCCTTCAATTGAAGTCTCCCTTAAGGCCTCCTGCTGTGTCTTGGGACCTCAATGTGTGTTGGCTCATCTGATGAAAGCTCCTTTTAAGCCACTGGTACCTGTGACCTGAAGTACATGACCTGGAAGATCATATTTTTGGTGGCAGCCACCTCAGCACGCAGGGTCAGCGAACTCCAGACCTTAGTGATTTATCCACCTTACACTGTTTTAACATGACAGGGTGGTCCTGCCTAAGGTGGGGTCTGACTTCCATCTTAACCGGTCCATCATCCTGCCAACATTCTTTCCAGGCCCTATTTGCACCAAGGTGAACGAGCACTGCACAGTTTGGACTGCAAGTGAGCCTTAGCTTTCTGTCTGGAGGAGACAGGCAGTCCAGAGCTGCCCATCCTGCTGCGATTCAGGAAAGGAGAACGGAGGTCTGTACTTGCCTGCCTTGTTGTGATCCGGGAGAGAAGAGCAGGACCCATCCAGGCTGCCAGACGCTGAGGTCATTGGAGTGTTGGGGGCCTATTAAAGGAGGTGCCCTGCGGTGTGCCCCTTATGCCAGTTTTTAAGATCTCTTTGGCAAAGAATGGGAAGGAAAAGGAAGGGGAAACCTCCCTATTTTCCTCAAGCTTCTAGCTCAACTCCTGTAAGTGGTCCCATGGATAGTCATGTTATCCCCAGTTCAACATTGCATGACAATGTGTGTATGGAACAGGAGTCTCCTGAACCTTGATGCTAGATCTCCACCTCCTATCCCTAGTGGTTTATTAGTGCCACAGGAGTTTATACCTGAACAATCTATTACTTCTCTGCTGACTGGTGCTAATTTTTCAACTGATTTAAATTTGGGTCAAACTTGCGAAAGGAACTCGGTTATTCCAATCCCGGTTCCAGTTTAAGCTCTATCCAGAGAGGTTACGGAGGAGTCTAATCACATGCTGATATCTGGGGATATATCCCTTAAGGATATTTGGAAAGTTATGGGAATAGACTCTAAATTATCAAATTCAATTTCTCAATTGTCAATTCTCTCAGCTTACCGCTAATAAATTAAAAGAAGTTTGTTAGGTTATGTTCTTTAGATTCAGCAATGTCTGCCCAGTTCTCTATTTCCAATTTGCAATTAGTAACTGCAGAAATTAAAGATAGGGTTCTTCTTTATTCTAAATGTGAATTAATGGGAAATAGATTAAGGTCTAATAATCTTCATCTGTTGAATTTTCCTATTTCCCGTTTGATATCAGGCGAGGAATACTTTAAGAAATATGTGATTGAAGTACTACAATTCCTATCTGAGAAGAAAATTTTGATAAATAATTCATATATACCCGTCAAAGATTTTCTGGCAGGTATAGGTATATGTGCTGCTCCCTGTCCCCAGTCCAGATCTCTCTTTATTTTTACAGTCTTCCGATGATTATGTCCCGTCTTTTGTTGTTTCTTTTGCACTGACTGCGGATAAAGAAGTGTTTTTTAAACAATACTTTAAATGTAAGGGATCTTTATTTTGTGGTCATAGAGCTATGGTATTTCCTGATGTCTCTAGGGAGACAGATCAGAAGGAAACACTGCAGCAAACAGAAGATACGGTTGTGCATTTTTCTACGGTTGGAAGATCTTCAGAAGTAAGTTCCAAAGTTCCTGCTGTTTCCTTACTTGCTCCCGTTGAGGGTTTGGACAATTCTGCCCTTGCTTTGAAACCTCTTGTAATAACTTTAAAGAGTTTATGGACCGTAATGGCCTCAGTTAATAAATCAGTTACATCTTTGGTATCTTTGACTACTGACTTGCGTAATCAATTTCATTCTCAAGAGCTTTGTTTGAATTCATTGGAAAAAAGAGTGTCTGAAGATGAAGCTTCCATGGAGAAATTCAAGAAGTCCAAGTTAATATTATTAAAGATCATTCATCTACTTCGCGTATAATTGAATGTATTGAAAATTCTCAAAGGTCCTTAAACTTGCGGATTCTCAATTTTCCTCATATTTCTATGATGATACCTGATGATTTGTTTACCACTTATTTGAAAGAAGTTCTTTAAATCCCTGAGAATGTACTACCTCCTATGGAAAAAAATCTATTTTTTGCCTATTCCTAAAGGCTCGGGGGTAATGCTATTGTGGAGATTCCCTCTAATTTAACAGACTTTTTGGAAAATTCAGAAGGGAATGTGGTCAGTAGACCTTTATTGGTGACTTTAGGCTTTTTGGTTTGTTTTTTTTTTCAAGATCAGAACAACATCTATCTGCTTTTTCTTTTTTTCTCATCATAAGGATGCTCTTTTCAAGGGTCAAAAAATGTGGATATTCCCAGATGTTTCAAGAGCTACACAGGAACGCAGAAATAAATTTTTGGCAGAGATCTGAAGTCCTTTCTCTGGGAGATACTTTCATAGTTCGTTTTCCTTGTAAATGTGTGGTAACTTTAGACTCTTCTCATTATATATATATTTTTTTACCCTTCCCAATTGGAATTTTTTGTATTCGAAAAGTAATTCCTTGACTTCTGTCTCTTCTGCTTAATATGGGTTTGTAATGTTTAGGTATTGCCCAGCTTGATTGTTTCCATTCTTTGACTGGAAAATTTTTTTGTATTTGCCATATTCCATGGTAGTTTGTTCCCCTCATATTAGGGGGTCTAAATTTAGTGATATATATAGTGGGGTTTTTTCTTTTCTTTTACTTGTCTTTAAACTTGATTGTAATATGTATATTATCTATTTTTCTTTTTTTTTTTTTTTTTTATTTATAGTTTTTAACATTCCAAAAAACAGTCAAGGTATTCAGAACATTAACTAACAAAGATATCGAGAACAATATAACGGCAATGCCATAACAGTACATGGTACAGAAGATAAATGTAGACAGTTTGATTGCAAAATAACCCGCAATATCAGGCAGACCAGAAACATATGTAGATCTTTTCCCAGTCTTATTGAAGCATATAGTCCAACCCTTAAATCCTGAAGACTCAAACCAGTACTGCACACAATAGAAATAAAATGAATAAATGTAACCTTGCAACCGCTTGTGTCATATTGTACTTATTTTAAATCGTTACTATCCCCTCCCCACCAACCCCCCCCTCCCCTCCTACAAGCGCATGTCTCCATTATACTCCCCCACCTTCACAATATCCTGAAGCACTATTGGAATGCGAATCTGCTGGTGACCACAATAGTGACATAAACAGTTGAAAAAACTAGCTGGGGCTAACCATCAAGGGGTGTCTCTTGCCACTTAAACCAGCATTGCCAGCGAGTCTGAAAGGTACCCAGCCGTTTTCCGCCTCATGGCCGTGAGTTTATTAAGATAGCATACTGTGTTCAAACGCTTAAGTACCATAGCCATAGTGGGGACTTGAGCTCGCTTCCAATGACTAGCCAGCTCCATCCTAGCCGCTAATATAGCTTGCTGCAGGAAATAAAATTCAGCCTGTGAAGATATGTCCCCTTGAGAAAGGAGAAGAAAGACAGCCGGGTCCTTAAGCACCGGATATCCCACTACCTGTGACAGGAGCTGAGCAAATGCGTCCCAATATATCACCACTCTGGGGCAAGTCCACCATATGTGTAGATAGGTGCCAATTTCACCACATTCCCTCCAACACTGTTCCGATAGCTGCGGATAAAAGCTATGTAATTTAGATGGCGTCAGATACCACCGGAACAGCATTTTATATCCATGTTCCACTATTGAGGACGAGATGGAGCACTTATTAATAGCCCGAAAAGTATCAATCCATTGTTGGCTCGTCAATGTGATCCCCAAATCAGTCTCCCACCCTCGTATATGGGAGGGCTGGAAAGTCAAGTCCCCATTCAATAGGATATAAATACGGGATATAACCTTACGTAGTGAATGTGCATTCTCACAGAAACCTTCAAATAAAGACTTCCCTTTCTGGAGATCCGCTCGAGCCCCTGTACAGTGAATATAGTGGTGCAGTTGACAATATAAATAATAGGACGAATTGGGCAGCCCAAACTCCTGCTGCAACTCTAGAAAGGGCCTAATTCGTCCTTGACTCCAAACATGTTCCAGTCTCCGACAACCCTGTCTTTCCCAAGACTGAGCCAGATGGCGTACCATGCCCGGGGGAAATGCTGGGTTCTGGAATATGGGCGTACGCATATAAGTCTCCCTGGGTCCCGTCAGACATACTTTCCAAGTATCCCAACAGTTCAAGGTGTGCAAAACTGTCGGGAGACTCTCCCCTGTCAGCGCCCTAGCTCGTCGAGGTAGCCATGCTAGCTTGCCTAAGGGAACACTCGGAGCCAAGTCCCCCTCTAACTGTACCCATCGCTTGTCAGTTGATTGGCGGTGCCAGTCTATCAAAGATCGCAGTTGAGAAGCGACATAATACCACTGAAGGCACGGTACCCCCAGCCCACCTCTCTCCCTAGGAAGATATAGAATCCGGCTGCGGACCCTCGGGGGTCTCCTCCTCCAGAGAAACCGAAGAAGTTGTCTCTGCCAGCCTCTAATGCTCCCTGATGGAACCGCTATTGGGAGTGTCTGGAAAAGATATCCCAAGCGCGGCAAAATATTCATTTTGACTGTATGCACCCGGCCTAACCAGGAAAGATCAAGCCTCTCCCATGTCTGCATGTTGATGATTATTTTTTTCCATAGACCCTCATAATTACATCGATAAAGCATATCTAAATCAGGTCCCAGCTGTACCCCCAAATATTTCAAGGTAGAATGTACCAGTTTAAAAGGGTGCTTTCGATTGAGCCTATGGAACCCCTCCTCCGGGAGCGTCACATTCAATACTTCTGACTTGTCAACATTTAGTTGATACCCAGATACAGCACTAAACCTCTGAAACTCAGAGACCAATGGGGGTAGCGAGCTCTCTGGATGTGCCACTGTGAACAGGACGTCGTCAGCGAACATGGACAGTTTGTATTCCTGATCTCCAACTCTCAGGCCCTGTATCCCTGGGCATGCTCGTATAGTTGCCGCTAGAGGCTCTAAGTAAAGCGCAAACAACAGGGGCGACAGTGGGCACCCCTGCCGGGTTCCGCGAGCAATATCAAATGGCACAGTATAACCCCCGTTAACTTTAATGCAAGCGCTAGGTTTATGATATAATTTACGAATCCATGTAGAAAAAGGGCCACCCAGACCCACCTTACGTAGGACTGCAAAGAGATAGTCCCAATGAACAAGGTCAAAGGCCTTCTCCGCATCAACTGTTAACAACACCAACGGCTCACCCGCAGTCTGCGCGTACCAGATTAGGTCTATCACCCTTCGTACATTGTCAGCCGCCAGGCGGCCTGGGATGAATCCAGTTTGATCCGCATGTATCAAGGAAGTAGCAACAGAGCTCAATCGATTGGCCAAAATTTTTGCCAACACCTTTAAATCCAAATTAATAAGAGAAATGGGTCGATAGGACCCGCAGACTGTCGCGTCTCTCCCTGGTTTAGCTAATATAGTAATGCCCGCCCTATTAGCTGCAGTTGAAAACTGTCCATCTCCCAGGAGGGAGTTAAAAGCTTCACACATTGGGACAGCCAGCAAGCCCTGGAACCTCTTGTAAAAGCCCGCCGAGAATCCATCAATCCCAGGGGATTTACCCAATTTTAGGTCCCGTAGGGCCTCCTGAACTTCCACCAATGATATATCCTGATGTAATCGGAGTTGTTGTAACTCGTCTAGGCTAGGCAGAGTCACCCCGGCCAAATACTCGTCTATCTCAGGAGAAAGAATATCCTCCCTCTGGGCATATAATTTTTGATAGAACTGGGTAAATCGTTCCCTAATATCGTTATTATCAGACAGTATTTCACCATTTGCACCCCTTATCTTCACAATTTGATTCTGTACAACCCTAGCCTTCAATCGCCGGGCTAACAGGCGTCCAGCCTTATTGCCCCCTTCAAAAAATTTTTGCTTAGTCTGGTCTAATTGGAAAATGGTTTCTTTTGTGGAAAGGTCTTTTAGCTTAGCCCGTAGAATTTCTAATTGAGTACCCAACGCGGGCTCTGGTCTCCTTTTATGTTGAATCTCTAGCTTACCAAGTTGTTGAAGTAACTCCAGATGGGTTTTGTTTTCCATTTTTCGGATATGAGACGCCCGAGCTATCAATTTGCCCCTCACCACAGCTTTAAGACACTCCCATAACACTGTAGCGGACACCTCCCCTGTATCGTTTTCCCGAAGATAACAGGTAATATCAGTTTCCAGCTCTTTACAGAACTGGGGGTCTTCAAGAATACTCTCATTTAGCCTCCAAAAGCGAGTACCAGAGGGTGCTCCTACACCCTTAAGTTGAATCCATATAGCGGCATGGTCAGACCACGTGAACGGCTCTATTCCCGTGGCGTATGTATGATTAATTAAAGCTTTATCTACTAAAAGATAATCAATCCTGGAGTACGATTGATATACCTTTGAGTAAAATGTATAATTTTTTTCCCCGGGATGAAACAACCGCCATGCATCCAGCAGTTGCCAATCCCTCAACAATCTTTTAAAACTCTTTCTGTGAGTATTGCTAACCCCCTGTCGACCACTGCTGGAATCCAAGAATGGGTATCGGGTAAGATTAAAATCTCCCCCTATTATAATGTGCCCCTCCGCCCATTGATTTAGTGTACTAGACAGTGTGGTCAAATACGGACCCTGTCCCTGATTCGGGACATAGACATTGACTAAGGTGTAGAGTGCTGCCCCCATTGCAAACTTAATAATAATATACCGGCCATCAATGTCTCTAATGACAGATCTCACATCGATAACCAAATCTTTGGAGAAAAGCACTCCCACCCCTCCATATTTATTCGTTTTAGTGGCGGCTGCATAGTATTGTGTGGGATATTGAGGGGACACCATCAGCTTCTCATAACATTTCTTCAAATGGGTCTCTTGGCATAGTAGTATATCTACCTTCGCCCGCCGGAGATCCTGATAGAGGTTTTTCCGTTTAAAAAATGAATTTAACCCCTTGACATTCCAAGAAAGCATTTTCACATCACCCATAATTGTAAACTAAGCGACAGCACAGAAAGTGGACCAGCCCAGCAGAAAAGGCAACGCGTTCCCAAGTAGGATTTGTGGAATATCGGCTCTCTTGCCGGAAACATGACCTGTAGGATCCCTCCAACACGCCCCCCCCTCCCTCCCCCTCTCCCCCCCAAACCCAATATCCAAAGCTGGATGTGAGGACTAACGACACTTCCCATGACCTGATCGCGCACGCGATGACCACCCCCCCGCTCCCAAGGTTACCTTTCGGATTATATGTTACTATCCCCAAACATATATAAAACATAATAGGAAATGTGAACTAAACAGCTTCCCCTCTTGAAAGCCCCGCTAGCCTAGGCAAAAATGATTATTTCCTATTCCACCGCCAGAGTATCACAGCTAGGCAGTAAAAAGAATTTTAGTGCTCTATGTCCATGTAAACCTTCGTTCAATACTCAGTCCTTATTAGCAGGTTGCCCCGCATCGTCCCCTGAGTGTCTGCGGAGTCGTTTGCCTCCGGACTGGACCCGCTGCCAGCGTTGAGGTTTCTCTGAGGCAGATGACAAACTGGGCATCTTGGAAAACACCTCCGGCAGGGTCTTCAAACCGGCAGCACGCAGTAGGCCCATGGCCTCCTCAACCTGCTGAACTTTCGTAGATACCCCCTGTATCGTGATCAAAAGCCCGAAGGGGAACAGCCAGCGGTATTTGTAGTTGTGTGCTCGCAGCACTTGTAGGATTTCTTTAAACTCCCTCCTCCGGCGGATGGTAATAGGAGAGAGATCTTGAAAGATTTCAATTTTGTGACCATGCCATTGAAAGTCCTGCTGACTCCTGGAATGCCTTAATATCTTCTCCTTGAGAGTGTAGCTGTGGAAACAGACTACAATATCACGGGGTACATTACCCCTAGGCCTAGCGAGAGCCCTGTGCGCCCTGTCTAGCACAATTTGCGGTAGAACTTCCTCCGGGGCAGCCTGCTGCTCACTGAGAAGGGCGCTGCAAATATCGGTGATAATCCTATCACAATCCATATAGGGCTCACCTTCAGGGATCCCCCGGAATCGCAGATTTCCCCTGCGAGACCTGTTCTCCAAGTCTTCCAGCCAGGCTTGTTGCTCTGTCACCTTTTTCTGAATCTGTTTAATGTCCTGGGTTGTGGCGATGAAAGCTTGCTCCTGGTCGCCCATTTGGTTTTCCAGCACATCTACTCTGCCTCCCAACGCCGCGAAATCCCGCCTCATATCAGCTGCTAGCGTTTGTATTTCGGTGCGCAGGTGTCCCATACCATCCTTAAGTTCCGTGAACCAATGTAAGAAATCTGCTTTAGAAAAAGTCGATTCTGCCGCAGGTATCGGGGAGCCGGCGCGCGCCAGTTCCTCCGGAGAGACAGGCCTCTGCATATCTGCCTCGTGGTCGGAGAGGCCTGCACGGAACTCTTCAGGTGCCGCTGTGAAGGCGAATTGTTTAAGATCCACCTGTTTTTTCCGCACCGACATGCCGGCTATACTCCTGCGCCTGATCGCACTTAACAGAGGAGGTTTCTAAGCGGTTAAGACTAATTTTTTGGGGTTTATACGAAAATCGGGGAGCGGAGCTCGCGCCTCACGCCGCCATCAGCCCTGTGACGTCACTTCCTCCATCTATTTTTCTTTTCAAATATATTGTTATTGTATATTTGATAAAACAGATAAAGAGTTAAAAAAAAAAAAAAAAAAAAAAAGGAAGCAATTTCTTCAGTTAAAGCCTTGTGTTCTTTCACTTAGTGCCCTGTTTTAGGGTTTCCATGTAAGTATATTATTACGTTATCAGAGGAATAAGTTTTTATTTGGGGATCCATAACACCAGTTTTTGATGGATAAATCCACTGGGTAATCTTAGTTCTTGTTAGCATAATTGGGCAGCTCCAATAATGTGGATTATATTTAGGTAAAATGTTTTCCTCCTTTAATATTGGTACCAGTTGTTATGTTGGTATTTCTTCTATGTTTTCTGTTTATTTTATGTTTCTTGTCATTATGAAGTAAACAAAGAATTAATTACAGAAGTCCATAGACAGTCTACCCAACTTTTTATTTCTTTTGATAAGAATAGGTTGAGCGTTGCCTTTGCCAAACAGATATTATCCAATTGGCTAGCAGATTGCTTCTCCTTCTGTTATACCCAGGCGGGACTGCATCTTGGGGGTCAAGTCAAGGTTCATTCTGTCAGAGCCATGGCAGTGTTGGTGGCCCACTTGTGAACAGTTCCCATGGAGATCTGCAAGGCTGCAACTTTGAATTCTCTTCACACATTCACATCTCATTGCTGTCTGGACAGGGATGGTTGACACGACAGTAGGTTTGGCCAATCTGTTGTGCGGAACATATTTGAGGTATAGAACCCAACTATTCCTGACCTAGGACTCTAGGCTGTCTCCCCCTCTGTTACCAAGAACACTGATGGTGTTATGCCCATTGGCACTTGGTTAGGTGTCTGTTGGTCCCGTCTTGTGTTGGGGAGCTAGGGATTCATCCATGCGTGAGGACTACCATGCTTGTCCTCATAGAAAGCAGAGTTGCTTACCTATAACAGGTTCCCGGGGTGGGGGAGAGAGAGAGTGAATGAGCGAGCAAACACAGCTTGCTCGCTCATTCACTCTCTCTCCCCCCCACCTCCACCCCGGGAACTCGCGGCAGCAGCAGCCTCCCCCCAACGCTAACCTCTTCATTTTCAGCCCTCGCGGAGGCGGCGTCCCATCGGCCGCGGTTGAACCTCTTCATTTTCCTCCGAGCCGCGCTGCAGTCTTCTTTTCTTCGGGCCGATGCCGAGCGCACTAGCGTGGCCTCTTCTTGCCGCGCACGCACCCGATACGCTCCACTTCCTCTTCCGGGCCGCGGGGGCCTGTGTGTGTGTGAGATTGCATGTATGTGAATGATTGAGAGCCTGGGGGCCTGTGTGTGTGTGAGATTGCATGTATGTGAATGATTGAGAGCCTGGGGGCCTGTGTGTGTGTGAGATTGCATGTATGTGAATGATTGAGAGCCTGGGGGCCTGTGTGTGTGTGTGTGAGATTGCATGTATGTGAATGATTGAGAGCCTGGGGGCCTGTGTGTGTGTGTGTGAGATTGCATGTATGTGAATGATTGAGAGCCTGGGGGCCTGTGTGTGTGTGTGTGAGATTGCATGTATGTGAATGATTGAGAGCCTGGGGGCCTGTGTGTGTGTGTGAGATTGCATGTATGTGAATGATTGAGAGCCTGGGGGCCTGTGTGTGTGTGTGAGATTGCATGTATGTGAATGATTGAGAGCCTGGGGGCCTGTGTGTGTGTGTGTGTGTGTGTGAGATTGCATGTATGTGAATGATTGAGAGCCTGTACATGTGAAAGAGAATATGTCTGTGATTGAGAGCCTGCCTGTGAGAGAGAGAGAGCATGAATGTAAGTTTACCATTGGGAACCTGTATGTGTAAGTTTGTGATTGAAAACCTGTTTGTGTGAAAGAGTATGTGTGTATGATTGAGATCCTTTGTGTGTGAGAGAAATCATGTGTATGTATGATTAAGAGCCTGTGTGTATAAGTAAGAGAGTGATCATGTGTGTCTGTGTGTGATTGAGAGCTGGTTTAGGTGATGGAGTATGTGATTGAGAGCCTGTGTGTAAATGAGAGAAAGAGAGGACATGTTTGTAAGCATGTGAATGAGAGTCTGTGTGTGAGAGAAAAAGACAGCATGTATTTATGTGATTGAAAGCCTGTGTGTGTGTAAGCGTGAAAAGATAGACAGCATGTGTGTAAATGTGTAATTAAGAGCCTATATAAGTGAGAGAGAAAAAACATGTGTATATGTGAGTACTGAGAGCATGTGTGTATAGTTGTGTCAATGAGAGCCAGTGTGAGAGAGAGCGCTAGTATGTGACTGAGAGAGGAGAAAGTTCCAAGCAAACCACCCCACCTCCTGCTAATTCAGAACAATCTCAGTACACCTGGATATCAAACGTTCCCAGGTATGCAGAGCAAAAAAATTTTTGTATCCTTATTATTTTTCATTACTGGGTCTTTGTGTCTGCTATTTTGAAATATTTTGTTGGTATCTGGAAATGTTTTATATGAGTTTTTAATTATTGGATATTCCACTCATCAGCTGTTTCGAAATATGTTCTTTTTGTTAGTACAGTTTTACTGCTGATGATTTTATATTTCTTGATTTGTTTTATAAGGATGGGTGATGTTTCTTTTTTCCTTTGTTACACTGCATACAGAGACTCTGGCTTGTTGCAGTTTCCAATTCAGTTTTTTCTGCATGCTTCTTGTTATGTGTTTTGATCTCTTTATTCTATGTTAGGTGAGGGACAGCACGTGATTCGGGTGAGGTTTTCTGCTGGCTTTTGGTTTCTGTGTAGGACTCTATAGCAGCCTGGCTTGGTCCGTTTTCCTAATAGGAAATGTATTGGTGTCTTAAGGCCTGGTGTAATATTTTCAGAGACTTATTGTACTTTAAAAGTGTGATCTTACATAAAATGCACACATTTACTTGTATTTAGTTTTAAACATATTGTATGGCTCTCATGGAATTACATTTTAAAATATGTGGCATTTATGGCTCTCTCAGCCATAAAGGTTCCTGACCCCTGGTTTAGGGCATGCTGGTCATGCTCAGTGTGCCTACTCAGTTCTAGAAACTTTGACAAGTTTTCCTCATCTGGGCTCCATCTGATGATGTAACCCATTTGTGAGAATTAACATCCTGCTATCCTTGGAGAGCACCTGATACAGGTAAGCAACTCTGCTTTTTTGAATCGTTCATCTCAATTTTTGGACCTGGTGACTTCCCTCCTCCTCTCCAGTCTTCAATATTTGAAAGATTGATTGTAATCTCCTGCAGAGTCATGAAAGTGTCTCAGAAGCAAAGTTTCTGTCAGGTAGAAATAAAAGCTAACAAAAAAAATGTGCAGACATCTTTATTTTTGGACTAACAATGGGGCCGATGCAATACTGAGCGCACTGTTTAACCTGCAGTTGTCTTGGGTTGTGTAATCGCTACCTAATCCCTTTATGCAATAAGGGGATTAGCACCTTCACAACAAATATATGTTGATGAGGCTATTAGGGAATCAACTGAAATGCAAAAAAAATATAAGTGTCTAAAACGTATATTTTTACGCTAAAAAATTAACACCTGCCTAGAGCAGGTATTAATTGCTGAGCACTCCCAAAAGCTGTACAGAAAAGCAGAAAATACTGCTTTTCTGTACATCCTCCTATTTAATATCATTGCAGTATTAAGTAGGAGGAACAAAAACTTTGAAATAGTTAAAAAAAAAAAAAAAATTAAAAAAAAAAAATTGCCTGCAGTCAGGTTCGGGGAATGGACGCTCAGTTAACAAGAGTCTGTTTCCCAAACCCCTGGCTGTGCGCCAGTTAAGAAAACTGTGGACAGCTGACTGCTCACTGGCTCCCACTGTCAGGGAGGTGCTAGGGGCGCGCAAGCGACCCTAACACCTCCTTGACAACGAGACCCCTAATTTAAATATTGCATGGCGCCCCCAGGAGGGATGCTTGGGGGCGCGTTAGGAAAGTGGGTGCTGAAGTCAGTACCTCCTTTCAGCGCATTTTAACTGCATCGGCCCCAATGTTTCTGGCTAGCTTTTAAGAACTATATTCCCTTCATCAGGTCAAAGCAGACTGGCCAGGTTAATGCAAAGGAGGAGGATGCTAATCAGAAATATATTGTTTGTGCAATAAAAATGTATAACCTACAACTTTTTTGTGGACTTTATTTCTGTGTCTCTAACTGGACTAATACAGCAACCATACTACTCTGTCAGTTGTAAGTAAAGTTAAGCAAGAAATAAATGCTTTTGAATTATTGGGTCAGAGACTTGGTCTCGGTGGGAAGGTGGTTTTATAATAATAATTACAGTTACTGCATGTACAAGAAGTCTGTGCCACTCAGAAGTTGGTCCTGTACAATCCAGTAAGTCTCAGGAGCTATAAAATGGCAGCTCTCTCACGCTTGCCAGTTGTTTCCCATTGATTTTAAAGCTGAGCTATGAACAGCAAGGCTGCCAAGAGCCGTCTGTACTTAAGGGAGATGGAGCGCACAGCTGATAAAGTTCCCCCTTCCTTCCGGGTCACTTCCTGAATTCCTACTGGTCTGGAATCAGAACTGATCTTTAAACTTAGAATGCTGGAACAGAATTACCAGGTGCTGTCTTGAAGCTTTCACTGTGTGATTAAGATCAAATTCCTACTGACTGTCTTGGGGACAGGAAGACATTGGAATGTGTAGCTTGCTTGCAGTTCCTGTGTCAGCCATCAGTCTTTAATGCCTGTTTTACTATGCTTTATACACGAGAATGTATTCTGCAGAAATTAAGCATACTACACCTATTACCCCTAAAGCAAATGTAAACTTTAGATACAGGAATAATTTGTTGATTAGAAAAGTACACTTCTGCGTACTGAGTGAAATATCCAGCCTCTTAGAGGTTGATCTACTGGTGGTGTTTTGGGATCTGGAGAATGAATATGTTAGAAAAGTTATATAAGAACATACACATAAGATATGCCATTCTGGGTCAGACCAAGGGTCCATCAAGCCCAGTATCCTGTTTCAATCAGTGGCCAATCCAAGTCACAAGTACCTGGCTAGTAACTAAACATTATATAGATCCCAAGCTAATACTGATTATAAGCAGTGGCTATTACTTAATGATTAAAAGCAGTTTAAGGACTGCTCCAAGTACTTATTCAAACCTTTTTTAAACCCAGCTATACTAACTGCCTTGACCATATCCTCTGGCAGTGAATTCAAAAGCTTAATTGTGTTGAGTGAAATAATTTTTTCCTGTTTGTTTTAAATGTGCTACTTGCTAACTTCATGGAGTGTCCCCTAGTCCTATTATCTGAAAGAATAAATAACAGATTTGCAGTTACCCGATCAAGTCCTTTCATGATTTTGTAGCTCTATCATATTCCTCCTCAGCCATCTCTTCTCCAAGCTGAACAGTCCTAACCTCTTTAGCCTTTCCTCATAGGGCAGCCATTCCATGCCCTTTATCATTTTGGTCACCCATCTCTGTACTTTCTCCAGTGCAGTGATTAGACGCTATTCAAGGTACGGTCTCACCATGGAGGGACAAAGGCATTATGATATCCACTTATGTTTGCCATTCCCTTCCTAATAATTCCTAACATTCTGGTTGCTTTGACTGCTGTAGCACACTGAGCCGATGGTTTCAATGTATTATCCACTATGACGGCAAGATCTTTTTCCTAGGCAGTAACTCCTAATATGGAACCTAACATCGTGTAACTACAGCATGAGTTATGATTCATTTTGCACTTGTCCACATTAAATTTCATCTGCCATTTGGATGCCCAATCTTCCAGTCTCGCAACGTCCTCCTGCAATTATCACAATCTGCATATGATTTAACTACTCTGAACAATTTTATCAACAAATTTGATCACCTTACTCATATCCTTTTCCAGATCATTTATAAATATATTGAAAAGCACTGGTCCAAGTACAGATCCCTGAGGCATTCCATTGTTTACCCTTTTCCACTGAGAAAACTGACCATTTAATCCTATTCTGTTTCCTGTCTTTTAACCAGTTTGCAATCCACAAAAGGACATCGCCTCTTATTCCATGACTTTTTCATTTTCTTAGAAGCCTCTGTGAGACCGTCAGTTCCCCGGGTCCAAACCTTGACTGAGCTTCCCTGGTCCCTTGGAAACTCAAATAGCAGTTTAAACGTATTTATCTTAAAAGTCCCCAGGTGGGATTTGAACCCTCACCACCTGGATGGAAGGCAGATGCCTTCCCCACTGAGCCAGCAACTCACTTTCCAACCACTGGCTTCAGAAGTCCCTCTCAAAGTCCATAGTTCAAATGTCCGGCCCCACTGGGCCTAACTGCCACCTCCCTCCGTACCTCTGGGACCTCAACCCTTCCCCAGAGGTACAGCCACCCACTGGCAGTTCTCCAGGCAAGGTATCCTTGTCGTTCGTCCAACAACAGAAGTCCCCGCGCTCACCTTCTGTGATAGTTGCGGCAGTCCTTCACACGGTCAGGGAATGTCCAGCCTCGAAGTCTCCCAGAGCAGACAGGAAATCTGATCCTTCCTCCTCGGTCCCCCGCAGGAGACTGAGACTGCTCTACTAGGGAGTCCTTTTTATCCTGTGGAAACTCCTCCTCCTCTGCCATCTGATTGGCTCCAGGGAAGTCCCACCCTTAACCTCCCACACCTGTGGTTCTTCTGTCCTTGTAACATCCGGGGGAAGGAACCAAGGGACGTCTCTTGCCTGGTGTTGCTGTATTTTCCTCCCCCCCTTCCCTTGAATCTTTGGTTCCTAGCCTTATTCTTCCTATCTAGTCTAGCATAGTGACCCCATCACAGCCTCTCATGAGGGACTTTGTCAAATGCCTTCTGAAAATCCAAATGCACCACAACTACCTGTTCACCTTTATCCCCATGTTTATTCACCTCTTCTAAAAAAAAGTAGCAGATTTACTTAGTAACTTTATGTATCCCCTGGTATTTATATTTTTTTGAGAGTGAACAACCACTTAACGTTTACTCGTTCCAACCTCTATCCCATATCCACTCAGCCATCTCTTCTCCAAGCTGAAGAATCCTATCTTCTTTAGCCTTTCTTTGTAGGGGAATTTTCCATTCCCTTTATCATTTTGGTTGCCCTTCTCTGTACCTTTTCTAATTCTGCTATATCTTTTTTTTGAGATGTAGTGACCAGAACTGCACGCAATACTCAAGATGAGGTTGCATTATGATATTCTCTGTTTTATTCTCCATTCCTTTCCTAATAATCCCTAGCATTCTCTTTGCTTTCTTGGCTGCTGCAGCACACTGAGCAAAAGATTTTAATGTATTTTCAACTATGACACTTAGATCCTTTTCCTGAGTGGTGACTCCTAATGTGGAACCTTGCATTGTGTAGCTATAATTTGGGTGCTTCCTCCCTTAATGCATCACTTTGAAATTTAATTTGCCATTTGCAAGCAAGGTCTTCCTACAATTTCTCACAATCCTCTTATGATTTAATACCTTTGAATAATTTTTTTGTATCTGCAGATTTGATCATATCACTTGTTCCCATTTCTAGGGCATTTATAAATATATTAAAAAGCAAAGATCCCAGAACAGATCCCTGAGGCACTCCACTATTCACCTTTGTCCATTGGGAAAATGTACCAATTAGCCCTACGCTGTTTTTGCTATCTATTAGCCACAATAGAACACTATCCCCTATCCTGTGACTTTTTAATTTCCTAAGAAGTCTTTCATGAGGGACTTTGTCAAATGCTTACTGGAAATCCAGATACACTAAATTAACTGGCTCACCTTTATCCATATTTATGCCCTAAAAAATGTAGCAGATTTGTGAGGCAAGACTTCCCTTGACTAAATCCACTTTGTCTTTGTCCCAGTAAACTGTCTATCTGCATGTTGAGACATTTTGTGCTTTATGATAGTTTCTATCATTTGCTTGGCACGGACATCAGACTTACTGGGCTGTAGTTTCCTAGATCACTCCTTGATCCCTTTTTAAAAATTGGCATTACATTGGCAACCCTCCAGTCTTCAGGTACCATAGACAGTTACTGATAGTTTACAAATTTACAATATCAGGTCTGCAATTTCATTTCTAATTTCTTTCAGCACTCTGGGATGTATACCATCTGGTCCAGGTGATTTGCTACTCTGTAGTTTGTCAATTTGCCCTATTACATCTTCCAGGTACACTGAGATTATTTCAGTTCCTCTTAATCATCACCTTTGAATATCATTTCTTGCATGGGTATATCTTACATCTTCCTCAGTGAATACCGAGGCAAAGCATTTATTTAGTCTCTTTGCTATGGCTTTGTCATCTCAAAGTGCCCCTTCTACCCTTTGATTATCTAATGGTCCAGCTGACTCCCTCACATGCTTTTTACCTCAAATGTACCCGAAAAAGTTTTTATTATGAGTTTTTGCTTCCACGGCAAGCTTCTTTTCAAATTCTCTCTTTGCCTTCTTTATCAATGCTTTGCTTCTGACTTGGCTATACTTATGATAGTTTAATGAAGCATTGTGATAGCTTATTGAAGCCCTTTGCTCTAGTCACAGCAACTGACCCACAAAGGGTTATTGCATAGTTTTTATTTATCACACTCTATCCAGTTGATGCATTTTAAAGAATTTTATTTATTTTAGATTTATATTCCACTTTTTACATTTAAATTCTTCTCATTCCTATTACAGAAAAAGTGGAAAAAAGTGTCAATATAGGATGAAACAATTTAAGTGCATGTAGCTGTGGGTTTTTTGTTTTTTTTTTAATCGTGAACATGGTAGTTTACAAACTATATGAAATTACTAGTATCTGCTGGCACAATGTGGAATCGTCTGCCTTGATAAATTGTGAACTGGGTAGAGCAAGGAAACTGGTCAAATAGTAAGAGGATTGGTGTAATTCCTAGAAAAGAATAATTAATAAACAAGAGAGAGAGCTATGTATAATCTATAGCCTTACCACTATAAGCAGAAGAGGTAGATGTAGACATGATTGA
The DNA here is from genome assembly GCF_901001135.1 of Rhinatrema bivittatum. Lineage (NCBI taxonomy): Eukaryota > Metazoa > Chordata > Amphibia > Gymnophiona > Rhinatrematidae > Rhinatrema > Rhinatrema bivittatum. The sequence goes on along the minus strand of NC_042631.1, from coordinate 38,880,181 downwards.
AGCCATTAAAAGACGGCATGCAAATGTGAAGAGCTGTTAATGGAGGACCTGAATCTACCAGATTCTGATTGAAGAGTACCAACTGCTGAATCAGCTTGGAAGTAAGGGGATACTTGAATCCTTACAAATTTTAACTAACTGGAGTTTTTGTAGTACCTTCAGTCTGACTGCTTTTTTCAATGCCACGCAGGGTTAGACATTATAGACATAGAAAGGAAAACAGGTATGCTATGATTTGTAATAACTTTTGCTCTACTTCAGCTTAAGCCAACATGTTATGTTAACCAAATAGGTTCAGACCACAATTGTTTTTCAGCTAATGGTAGCATTTTCAGGGAGCATGCAGAATCTGCTAGAAATATAGATAACAGAACTGTTACTGTTCGGAAGCTATATTGTGAGTAAGAGTACCCAAAACTGCAAAGCTCCAGTTAATAACTATATTGGTTTGTATTTCCTGATTTCTTCAGATTAGCATAATGTACTATCTCTTTACATGTAAGTAAATAAAAATATTACTGGAATCACTAGTATGTTTACTGTCTAATAAATCTAGCCTGGGGGGTCTGTAGGGCTCCATGAAGCCTCGGATTGTGGCAGGTATAAAATAACCAATGCATGTTATACAATACAGGAGTAATATGGTCCCTCATCTTTCTTCCAGAAATCAGCTGAACAGCATTTTGTAATATCTGCAATGCTTTTAGAGTGTAAGCTGATAGTCCCAAGTAAATTGTTACAGTAATGACCCTTCTAAAGTCAATGGCATATAAAAGTGGCTTTAAATCTTGGAGTAGGCTAAGTTTGAAAAATCTGGCTCCGACTACTGACTTAATATGATTACAGAGTGTCAGATTTGAATTAATTATAATCTCCAAACTTTTGACCTGTGAAATAATCAGCATATTGGTATTCTCTATGCCCTAGGTCGAAGGAACTTGATCAATGCCAGGACACTACAGAAGAATTAACTTGGTCTTGAAAAGATTAGGTAACAACTTATTGTGGGTTATCCATTTTCTAACTGCCGACAGGCAAATGGCAAACTTCTCTGAGGTTTCAGTCCACAAAGAGCATACTGGATTAAAAAACTGAATGCCATCTGCATATAGACTGTATCCCGCACAGACTAGCCAATAGCTTACAGATATTAAAGAGTTTAACTGAAAGGGCCAATCCATGGGGGGCACTAGTAAAGTATTCTTTGTATTAACAGCTTAACTTTGTATTAACAGCTTAACTTTGTATTCTCTCTTTACTAGAGAGAATACAAAGTTAAGCTGTTACTATTAATCTTTACCTGTTGTATTGATCAGAAGGAAAAGAAGTAAACAATTGGAGTACATGGCCAGAGATACCACATTCTCTTAAACTGTATTTCAAGATTCAGTGGTCCAGAGTATCAAAGGCAACAGATATGTATAATAGGACAAGGACAAAACTTTACCCAGCATTGAATCCTCTTTTGATTGTATCTAATGTAGAAAGAAGTAATGTCTCTATTCAGGGATTTTTCTGAAGCCGAACTGGTATTTATCAAGAACTTTATTATCCTCGACATAATCATTGAGTTTGCATAAGACCAATAATCTTATCTACAAAAGACAGAGGAGATTGGCTGATAATTAACTTATATACATATATATATATTTATAGAGAGAGAGAGAGAGAGAGAGAAGATATAGATATAGAGAACAAAGACAATGCTGCTAATTTTTCTCATTTATTCAATATATTACAATATCAAAAAACCTTTTTAAACCAATATTACAAACTCTTACATCCTAATAAGATATTAAATCATGTTAAAAATCACCCCACCCAAAAAAACCCCCAAAATCTACCAACCCAACTAGGATCCTAGTTTCTATGACAAATAGTCACCTTCAGGGGAACCCACCCACTAAAAAATTAGAACAATATAAAAACCAATTAGATACAATAATGAAGTTTAAATATCAATCAAATCACAAATGTTCTCAGGGTACATTTTGTATAATTGTAGATGGTGTTTTATGAATGTTGTATAGAATGTTGGTGTGAATGAGAACATTTGTGATTTTTTCAATACTCTGTAGCTTGATATTTTTGAAGCTTATGATTGTTTCTAATTGGTTTTGTATTGTTCTAATTTTTTAGTGGATGTTGAAACTAGGGTCCTAGTCGGGTTGGTAGATTTTGGGGGGGGGGGGTTTGGGTGGGGTGGTTTTAATATGATTTAATATCTTATTATTGGAGGGTGAGAAGGAGAGGTGAGAACTGTCTGAGAAATAATCTGCTGGCGCCGGAGGGAAAGGAGGAGTAGCTCTGACGCAGCCACTGGACTGTGACGCCAGAAGGTGATTGTGGAGGCGGGTCCAAAGCGGCTATATCAATGGCCGCTTAAGCCGCGCGCGCTCAAGGGGCGCACAGATATAGCGGGCTTTGCCGGGATTCGCCGGATTCGCCTGAAAACGTCATAGAACCAAGGAAGACATATCTCTCTCCTTTCTTGCTCGTCCTCTCCTCCTCGGGGCCATCTGGTTTTTAAATATGTGAACTAGTTGAGCTGGGACGTTGATTGAATTTCTTGCATATGAAGTTTTGGCAATATGCCTCTGAAATGGAAAGGGAGAGTTAGAGTCTACCCTTCCCTTCCCTTACCATCTCCCATACAGCAAGAAATAACAAACTTCATGATCACTCCTATACCCTTAAAAGAAGGAGCTGAAGAGCCTGGTGTGCCGGGAGATCAGGGAAAATCTTCTGGTCTTACAGAGGAGGCGTCCTTAAGCCTTAATATCAGGTTAGCACCACCACAGAGGATGAAGGAAGGGATACCTGGAGATGTTTTAAAAGATCTAGAGCTAACTGCGGGGAATTTACAATCCCACATTGATAGCTCTGAAAATGGACTTGACCTGGCTGCCTCCGGGATTTTAGACGGAGGAGCTAAGGGAAAAACTGATATGGCCCCCACAAAGGGAGGAAAAGATCTGTTGCCAGAAAACCAGACAGATATCCCAACCCGACCTGCGTTAGTGACTATGGATACATTGTGGGATATGATGGCAGTCATGATAGTTAATATTCAAAATCTTGAAAGGAAAGTTGATTCAGTTTGTGATAGAAACCAGCAAGATTTATTGATTACACAGAAACAGATTAAGGATTCCAGTGAACGAATTAAATTTCTTGAAGTACAGGAGAAGAAAAATCTGGAATTTAAAGTAGCAGTAGTTAAAGATTAAGAAGTAATGTTGAGAAGATTAGAAATGTTAGAAAATAATTCCAAGCATTTCAACTTAAGATTTCTAAATTTTCCTAGGATTGTTGGGGAATACCCCCTTATTACATTAAAAAAAATTTTTTGTTGAAAAGCTTGAATTCACATTAGAACAATTTCCAACTGTTAATAATTGCTATTTTCTTCCTCAATCTAGAAATATGGAAAGATCTGAAATGTTTCAAGGAAATCTTTCAAATGTTTTGGAAGATTCCTCTGCAAACATTATAAATTGGGGTACAATGTTGGCAACTTTTTATTCCATAACTGATATTAATCTGATTATGAAAAAGTACTTCAGTAAATATCCGGTTAATTATTCAGATAAAGTGGTGAAAATATTTCCAGACTTGGCTATCTCCACTCAGTTAAGGCGGAAAGCCTTTTTGACCTATCGTCAACAGGTTCTTTCATTGGGATTTACTTTTGTTCTTCGATTTCCTTGTAAATGTATTGTAAAAAGACAAGATGATACTCTTTTTTTCATTCCTGATCAATTAAAAAATTTCTTAGAACAATACAGTTGCCTACATGATCCCCAATACCCATATAGATAACAGAAGATGGGTATAGTTATAACTAGAAGACATTTATCTTGTTAAATATTACTAGGAATTTTCCCAACATGATGTAAACCAAAATCCCTCCAGGTTGATTGATTATATAATGGGATGGTTTAAAATGATGATGTGTGATTTAGAGTTAAGTGTAAATATTCTTAACCTACCATGTTGATCTGTATACAAATAATATGTTTATTGTATTATTTGAAAAGTTATAAAGAATTAAAAAAAAATCTTATTTATTTATTATTTATTTAAAAGTTTTTACTATACCGACATTCGTTAGATACATCACATTGGTTTACATTAAAAAATAACAATAGCAAAATTGCTATTATTATTAGGATGTAAGAGGTTGTAATATTGGTTTAAAAAGGTTTTTTGATATTGTAATATATTGAATAAATATGAAAAATTAGCACTGTCTTTGTTCTCTCTATATATTTTGTATAATTATGATGCTTTAGTGTTACCTTCGGCTCAGGTTACCATGATAATTAACTAAGTCAGTATGGTCTAGCCCAGGTTTTTTTCCCAACAGTGGTCGAATTGAGGCCTGTTTTAACACTTTAGGTACATTACTACTGGTAAAAGATAATTCACAAATCTCTTAGAAACGGTGTAATTATTTCCTTCATAGACTTTAAAAGAACAGTGCGGCAATGGTTCAGTGGACAGGAGGAGAAGATTACATGATCTCTACCATGGAGATCTCAAACTGAGACCATTTTATAAGCTCACTTTTGGGCAGGACTAAGAACCAAGGTGGTAAGCGTCTCAGAAATTTTAGACATCTTTTGAGAAAAAAAAATCAGTTAATGCATCGCAACATGGGAAAATAGAATCATCTTAAGGTACTGCTAGAATGATCATTGGAAGAGCTAGTCAAGTTCCTAACCAACCTAAATAACTCTAGTTCCTGCCTACAGCATGAATTTTTGAACTAAAAAAGGTTCTCTTGGCATCAATATATGTTTTATACAAAAGTAGCAGATTTTTCATTCTGGAGTGCCTCAGTTGTCTGGACATGGCGTTAATGACATTCAGATCGAAGTAAATGCTTCGTCACAGCTAGTTATTTTACCAGCCTTCATTTTTCTTATGACAAGGGCAAAAGCACTTTAAAGGTGCAATTTTATCAAGTGTGGTGTTCAGCATTGTCCCAAGCCTAGATAGCAGAGTCCACATCAGGATGTGCTAATAGAGGACGGAAGCTATTTATTGTGGGGGAGTATTCGAACTACTGGCACAATTGAAAGTAGACAAGTCTATGACTTGGGGGTTCCTCCCAGAATTCTGAAAGAGCTAAAGGAGTTGCTGACTTTACACTTCACTGCTCTGTTCAGCTTACCACTTAAACAGGAGAGGTTCCAAGGACTAGAAAGAGTAGATGATGTATAGCTGCACAAAGATGGAGCAAGGAAGAAGTGAAAAACTATAGAACTGTTTAACATTGTATTGGGCAAGGTTATGGAATCAGTACTGAAGGATAGTTCAATACCTTGAAGCCTGTGGGTTACAGGATCATAAACAATATGTTTTCACAAGTGGAAAATCTTGCTAAACAAACTTTATTTCTTTAATGAAACAATCTTTTTGACTTTTTTCCCTCTTATCCTAGTTCATTCCCCAGTTATAATGTAATTGCATTCTTACATGCTTGTTATTGTTTTAATGTAAACCGAAATGATATGTAACTTTGCTACATGAATTGCGGTATATAAAAATGTTAAATAAATAAATAAATCAGAGCAGTAGATGAGGCCTATTGGGATTTCTATAAAGCTTTTGATGATCCCTGTACAAGACTGGTGAGCAAGCTAGCTAGTCTGGAAATTGAAAGAAAAATTATAAACTGTGTGATGTGGATTGAGTGTCAGGATGTGGGTTGAATATTAGTCATTGGTATTCACTCTAGTAAAGAGAAAGTGATTAATAAGGTTGTACAAGGGTCAGTGCTAGTCCTTTTCAGTGTTAAGTGAGATTGCTGATGTGTTAGTTGGGGAAAGGTGTGCAGATGAGCAGATGATATGAAGATTTGCAACAGAATAGATATGCAAGAAAGGGTAGACAAGCTGAAAGATAACTTCCAAAACATTAAGGTCTGGAAACTATGCTTTAATACAAAAAAATGAAATTAACACATATTGGATACAGAAAACTGAAGGCCAAATAAACTTTTTTTTAAAGGCGAAGAACTAGCTGTTGTGAGATATCTTGGAGTCAGCATCTCTGATGACCCTGAGGCAGTAATCAGTATGACAAAGTAGTTGGAGAAACTAACAGTATACTTGGATGCATAAAGAGAGATATTACTAGTAGAAAGTGGGGAGTAGTAATACCTCTGTACTCAGGTCTCTGGTATGAACACTTTTTTTTCAAGGAGAGGTATCATCTACAGAAGAACATTGACAAGGTAGAGAGGAGGATCATCATAATGGCACATGCCTTACACTATAAAACATACCCAGAGACTGAAGGAACTAAAGATGTATTCTTTAGAAGAAAAAAGAGGAAAGGGGAGATATGATATAAACATTCAAATGTGTATCAGGCTTCAGTAAAGTACAAGAAGAAAGTATTTTCCATAGACTAAAAAGCACAAGAACAAGGGGTGACCCAGGACACTACAGACCAGTAAGTCTGACGTCTGTGCCAGGAAAATGGTAGAAACTATCATAAAGAACAAAATTGCTGAACATGTAGATAAGCGTAGGTTAATGGAACAAAACCAACATGGATTTAGCCAAGGGAAGTCTTCCCTCACAAATCTGCTACATTTTTTTGAGGGCATAAATAAACATTTATTTATTTATTTATTTTTAACTTTTATATACCGACATTCTTGCATTAAATGCAAATCATGCCGGTTTACGGTTTAACATGTAGATAAAGGTAAGCCAATTGATATAGTGTATCTGGATTTTCAGAAAGCATTTGACAAAGTGTCTCATGAGAGACTTCTTAACAAATTAAAAAGTTATGGGTTGGGGGCAGAGTCCTATTGTGGATTGCCAACTGGTTAAAAAAAACAGAGAGTAGGGCTAAATGGTAAATCTTTGCAGTGGAGAAAGGTGAATAGTGGAGTGCCCCAGATATCTCCCCGGGATCACTGCTTTTTAATAAATGGTTTCGGCCCGGGGCGGTCTGGGGGCGTGGCCGCGCCCTCCGGAACCGCCCCCAGGTCGCGTCTCGGCGCGCTAGCAGCCCGCTGGCGCGCGGGGATTTACTTCTCCCTCCGGGAGGTGTAAATCCCCCGACAAAGGTAGGGGGGGTTTAGATAGGGCTGGGGGGGGTGGGTTAGATAGAGGAAGGGAGGGGAAGGTGAGGGGAGGGCGAAAGCGAGTTCCCTCCGAGGCCGCTCCGATTTCGGAGCGGCCTTAGAGGGAACGGAGGCAGGCTGCGCGGCTTGGTGCGCGCCGGCTGCACAAAATTGGCAGCCTTGCGCGCGCCGATCCTGGATTTTAGCAGATACGCACGGCTACGCGCGTATCTACTAAAATCCAGCGTACTTTTGTTTGCGCCTGGTGCGCCAACAAAAGTACGCGAAGGCGCACTTTTTTAAAATCTACCCCTAAGCCTTGCAGCACACATTTCACCCATTTATTTACGTTTCTTAATCACCCATCTGGAACTCCGAGTGATGTACAGAAACAAGAGAAGGATCAATAAATTGGAGCATATAAGATTAATACAAAAATCATACAAATGAAATAAAAAGCTGATCATAATGCATGGGCATCCTTCCAAAAACATTTAACCTATTACACAATTTGAAATCAATAAAAACTGCCTTAAATGAAGATAATTATTTCCAATTCTCAATTCTTTGGGAAGCACATTCCACAAAGAAGGGGCCAATCAACTAAAAACGACAATTCCTATTTTTAACTAGTTTGCATGTTTTAAATGAGAGAAATCAGAATTGACAATGTTCACTAGAATGCAAGCAACTTATTGGTTCATACCTCCTGATGTTCTCTATTAGATATGTAGGACTAGTACCACGAATAGTTATAAGACAATCTTCAAATGAGATCTAAAAGGTACTAGGAAGCAAAGAAGAGATGCTATTCCTGCGATGATATGGTCCATGTGCTGGTTAAAGCATGTGTTGCTGCATTTTGGATTATCTGCATACTGTGAAAAGTTTTTAAAGAGAGGCCTAGAAAAGCAAATTGTAATAATCTAATAATGGCAATACATTCACTTTTATTGCTGTACTAAACTGAACCTCAGACAAGGATGGCTTCAGTATACAAGCTGAACTCAGTTTAAATCATTTTCAGTAGCATAGAAAAGAAATATGATTCAAAGGTAAGATGAGTGTCCAAAATCCATTCTCAGATTTTTCACTTGCTTCTTAAAAGGAAGAGATATACTCTAAGTAAATTTGACGACCACTTAGTTCAGGCTCAGTGATGTTGATCCAAATTATCTTTTTTTAATGCATTCAATGGCAATTTATTTTCATCTATGATGAAATAGCAAATAAGCACTCTAACATTTTTAACAAAGTCAATCAAACCATTACGCATAGTGCAACAGATCTGCAGCCATCAGCACAATGCTGAACTTTAAAATCAAAGGCTTATTGAGAACTGGAAACGCACAATGTATGAAGTCTAAAATTTTGTGCACACAATAAAATGGGCAAAGTATTTATTAGAACTGGCAGGAGGACCTTCTGGGGCTGTCCAGCTGCTTCCTTCATGGCCTTTTTGATATTTAAGAACGAACAGGAGCACATTACTGCTGCAGTTCTGTAGAATACAGCAGCACCATGGGGATGATGCAGCAGAACTAAAAGACTATACTTGTTTGTGCTCGTGTGTCACAAATGATAAACATCTTATGCTCATTCCTTACAATGCCCCTTTTTCAGAGGGGCAGGACAAGCGAGTGACTGCAAATAACTCTTCCTGCTCCAGAGGTGTCAGATCCCTTTTATGTATGGCCAAAAAAAAAAATCAGCCTTCCATCACATCGATTACATTCCCAGTGTGATCAATGGATGTGGTGTGCATGTTCTTGGATCCTGCTATATGTAGAGAGAGAGAGGAACTTTGAATTGCTTGTATATGTACAAGGTGCAGTGGGAATGTCCTTCTGCAGAGTTCTGCAGTGTAGGTGTTGCATGGCTGGAGTCTTTCTATGGGGCAGATGAGTCTCTATTTCCCAGTGGTCCTACCTGTCCAGTGTTCAATACTCTTGTGAGCTGACCAGCCATGAAAACAAAGCCAGTTGCAATATAGATAATGTTTAACAGGGAAGAGTTAATATGGCTTTAGCCAAGTGAAGTCTTGCCTTGCCGATCCTTTTAGGATTTTTGAAAGTGTAAATAAATGTTGTTAAAGGTGAGCTACTGGATATAGAGTGTTTGGATTTTTAGAAGATGTTTGACAGATTCCCCAGTAAAACTCCCTAGGAAGTAAAAAAAAAAAAAAAAAAGTCAAGGGGATAGGAGACAGTGTCCAATTGTGGATAGGCTAAAAGACAAGAAATAGAGGCTAGGACTAAATGGTCAGTTTTTCAAATGGAGAAAGGCCATAAGTGGAGTGCCACAGATATTGGTACTGAAACATGCACTGTTTAACATATTCATAAATGATTTGGAAAAGGGAATGATGCATGAAGTGATCGAATTTGTGGATGACACAAATTGAATCTAAATTGTTAAAACAGAAGCAAATTGTAAGGAACTGCAGATAGGACCTTATGAGACTAGGAGACTGGGCATTTGAATGATAACTGAAATTTAATGTAGAAAAGTGCAAAGTGATGCATAGAGAAAAATAATCCCAACTACAGATACGCAAGGCAGCGCTCTATATTGGGAATCACTTCCCAATACAAAACCTAGGATTGTGGATTCTGTATTGTCACTGCTAGGAAAAGGACTGGGAGTCTTTGTGGGCAATACATTGAAAGCCTCAGCTCAATGTTGACCAGCTCAGCATTAGTCAAAAAAAAAGCAAATAGAATGTTAGGAATGACTCCAAAGGGAATGGAGAATAAAACAGAAAATGTCGTATTGCCTAATATCTATTTATGGTGCGACTGAAACTTGCGCATTGTGGGGGCAGATTTTAAAAGCCCTACGCACACCAAGCCTATTTTGCATAGGCCTGGCGAAACGTGCAAGCCCCAGGATGCGCATATGTCCCGGGGCTTGAAAAAAGGGGCAGGTTGTGGGCGGTCTGGGGGGGGGCATGGCCAGAGGCCTCCGTAGGGCCGCTAGGTTGGGGGATAATGCGCCAGCACTTGGCCAGCGCGCGCAACCTATGCCTGCCCAGAGGCAGGCTCAACTTCCAAAATAAAGGTTGGGGGGTGGGGGTTAGGTAGGGGAAGGGAGGGGAAGGTGGGGGGTGGGTGGGCGGAGGGAACAGGGAAAGCCATCGGGGCTCCCCTAGGGCTCGGTGCGCGCAAGGTGCACAAATGTGTGCACCCCCTTGCTCGCGCCGGCCCCGGATTTTATAACATGCGTGCGGCTGCGCACGCATGTTATAAAATCTACGCCCATATGTAGGTACTAAAATCTGGCCCTGTGGCAGTTCTGGTTGCCCCATCTCAAAAACACATAGCAGAACTAGAAAAGGTGCAGAGGATGACAAATTTAAGGGGATGAAATGGCTCCCCTAGAATGAGAAGCTCTGCAGGTTAGGGTTATCCAGCTTAGAAAAGAGACAGCTGAGAGATAATATGATTGTTTATTTACAGACATTTGATATGCCTCCTCTTTCCCTAAGTGGCCTGAAGACATATTACAAAACAGGTTTTAACTAACAGTTATGGTACATTGAAGACTATTTTCAATTACAGTTGAATCCAATTTGAAGCACCTCCAACTTCTATAGAATATGGCAGCTAGAATGTTGGTAGGGGACAAAGCAATTGACCACATAACACCAATACTACACCAGTTGTACTGGCTCCCTCTCAAAAGTAGGATACAATTCAAAACCCTCTTATTTCATCTGCAAGTGTATGAATAAACAAGCTCTTGAGAATCTCTCAATTTCTTTGCCTCTTCATTTAGAGAACTCAGATCCTGCCAAATGGGTTTTCTCTCTTTTCCTCCTGTAGCTTCGACTAGCCTATCCTGTATGAGACTTTTGTGCCTTTAGTTGTTATGCTCCAAAAATCTGAAAGATGGTACTGCTACCCCTATGCCTTGAGTCTTCTCATTTTCAGGAAAATTGCTAAGGTGTGGCTCTTTGGCCATCCCTTCCCTCATAATCCCCTGCAACACTCATTCTTTCTTACCTATGTACCTGAGCTGCTTTGTATAATTAGTTATTTATTGCCCTGTTGTCTTTCTGTTGAGTTTAGCCTCTCTTTTGCAGATGTGATGTTAACAAGTGTTTTTTGTGTTTAAAAAAGAGTGAGGTCCCTTGTGACCATTGAGTGGCATTTTCTATGAAGATGACAGGTCAGTGGTTCTGTTTGGGTTTTATATTTGTGTGCAGTGCTGTGTGTGTGTGTGTGTGTGTGTGTGTAGATCTCAATTATTATGGGAAGGGGTCACTATGGGGGGGCTTCAAAGGAAATTAAATGAAGGAGCTGGTATTATGTTTTAATTTATCCCAAGGTCAGTAAGTCAGCCAATGATGCCTTTGTTTAGATTTATTTATTTATTTATTTATTTATTTAACATTTTTATATACCGACATTCATCCAGGATATCATATCGGTTCACATTGTAACGCAAAACAAACGCAAGACATGGCGCTTTACATTCAACAATAAAACATGATAACAAGGCATTAACGAGGGTGGGGAAAAATAATAAGGGGGTTTTTGCATTATAAAATATAAACAAAGTTTGCAATTATATACATATGTACAAAGGAAAAAAACTATGAGGTGTTAATTTTAATCGGGCTAGGAAGTGAGGGGGGGAGGAGGAGAGAAGGGCGAAGGAAGAGGGGGGGCAATGAGAAGGAAAAAGAAGGTGGCGGAGAAAAGGGGAAGGGGAGAGAGGGATAGTAGATTGGGAAGAGGGGAGGAGAGTGGAGAGTGGGGACAGAGGGAAGGTGGGGAGGAAGAGTAAGAAGTTGTGTATGCTTTAGCAAAGAGCCAGGTCTTGAGCTTCCGATTGAAGGATTTGAGGCATTCTTCTTGCCGTAGTTCAACAGGCATTTTGTTCCAGAGGGTCGGCCCAGCTATCGATAGATGATATGGGGGCATCGATAGATGTTATGGGGGCAATTCAAATTGCCTTTATTAATGCTGTTAATGTTAACATGGTTTGAAAGAAGAATGTACATGAGTTAATAAACTGTCTGTTACAGCCTACCCTTAGGTATATCAAGATTGAGTTGGGGACGGTGTTTTGGCCTTTATGAATAAGAAGATATAGTGTGAAAAGTTGCCGATTTATTTTCCCCTATGGATTGAGGGTTTAGTTATAAAATTGGGCTATCAGGTGATATGTTTAATTTATCATCTGCCCAATGTTGTAAAGGTTGAAATTATGCTATTAGTAGATTTGTCTGCTTAGAAGATTACTTATTCTAATCTTTTGATAATGGATTATTATTTCCACTTGAATGATTCTAGATTTAAATTTATGTTGGTGAGTTGGTAGATGCCCTGTTAATATTGGGATTTGAACAAATTATTCACACTGCCATGCATATAAAGGGTTAGACATTGGACTTATTATTTCAACAAGAATTTGGAGATGAGTTTCATTTGCAAATCACTCCAGTTTTATGGTTGGATCATTATTTGATTACCTATACCCTTGCAGGAAAGGTTAATATGTGGCTTGATGAAATTAGAGTCAAGACCATTCACCCTAAATTTGAAGCTAATATGTTTACTAGAGAATGGAAGAATAATGAAGGATAGAAGAATATTGAATCAGTGGATAATTTAGTGGAGTGGTGGAATCCCTGTCTGAGGCTTATTATGCTGGTGCCCCAGAGAAAGAGGTGACAGAAAAATATTTAAGGGAAAAGGCACCTTGGTTTTCTGTGGAGGTGTTGTACAAAATGTAAGCACTCCGCAAAGTTGAACGTCAATGGAGGAAATTCAAGCAAGATTTGAATAAATTAGAGTACGTTGAGCTGTATAGAAATTTTAAGGTAAGCTTGGAGGCATCAAAAATAAGTTGTTCAAATGTTATACAGAAATTCCTTAATTGTTGCTGAGAACATTTCTATTTAGTAAAAATATTATCCTAACAACCAGAAAAATTAAATTTCAATAAAGGAGACATGGTTGAGCTGGCTGACCAATTTTAGAGTAAGGTACATGGCCTTCTCTTGAAGATTAAAGTGAAAGATATTGATATATCGAATTTGTCAGAGCCTATATAAATTCAATCTTATGACTAGTAGAACTATATTGGATATAGTGGCCCAGCTGTCTTCAGTTCATTGCTCTCTAGAATAGATCCTTGCCCTTTTTGGGTGATTCAGATACTAAAGGTATTCGATCCTATAGTAGAAATAATGAATGCTTCTTTAAGGGAAGGATGGGTACCTATTCAATTTAAGAAAGCAATAATTTGCCCATTTAATGGATCAAAATGGATCAAAATGGATCTTTATCTGATAATGCAAACTATCATCCCATTTCAAATCTGCCAATATTAAGTAAACTTTTAGAGAAGTGTGTCTATGTATAACGATGATTTACAGAATACAGATAAAAATCAGCTTGGTTTTAGGGATTGTTGATTACTTAATTCTTTATATTGATGTGTGTATGGTAGTTGTGCAGTGAAGCCTATTATGTTAGATGTGTCAGTAGCGTTTTACACGTTATCTCATATGTTATCAAGATTAAGACAGAGAGATTGGTGGTGTTGTATTACAGTGGTTTGCATCTTATTTAGTGCAAAGAACCCAGCAAGTCAGACATAATGGATGAGCATCTGGATGAAAGGAGTTTGTTGCTGGTGTATCACAAGGGTTAGCATTATCTTTGGCTTTATTTAATATATATTTTAAAGACTCTTAAGTGTGCTTTTTATCTTTGGATGTTGATTATGCTAATTTTGTAGATGACATCCAATTTTATATTTCATTTGATCCCAAAGGTTTATTTCCCCAGTACAAGTTATTTGTGTTGTTTTATTCAAATATGTGATTAGATGAATAATAATGGACTAGTATTGTATTTACAAAAGAGTATTGGTTTGGTTTGGAAAAGAAGGATGTTTGGTTTCAGAGAGATTGATTTTAATGATTATAAAATAATTTTGCCTTTACTAACTAAGGCTCATAAGTTGAGTATTGTGTTAAATTCCTGCCTAAGTATGAAAAACATCAAGCTAAAATAGTTGCCAAAACTGTTTTGTTTTTTTTAATTACGTCAGCTAAGGCATTTAAAGTACATAATGTCCCTGTAATATTTCAGGCAGGTGGTCCAAGCTATAGTTATACCATAGTTTGATTTATAGTAATTCATTATAATTGGGGTGTTCAAAATCATTATTGCATTCTTTACAGGTTGTGCAAACTGCAGGTGCTAAGTTTATAACAGGGGCCCATAGGTGGGATAGTATTAAATTAAAATGAATTGAACTGCCCTGGCTTCTAATGCAAGAACAAATTGTATTTAATATTACATAAAATATTGGTTTTGTGGTAATGATCATTGTTTGCAGAAATTGGTAAAGTATGTGCCTCAGCAACAGTTACATTCTGTTGTGCCTTCTCAGAAGCAATTCAGATTGCAAGTTATAGAGCCTGAGTGATTTCTATTGCTACTCCATTAATGTAGAATTCCTTGCCAGAAAATTTGAAAATGGAGCCTAATTTGTTGACATTGTGGAAAGAGTAAAATGAATATTATTTGAGCAGGCATTATCTTAATGTTTTAGTCAATCAGTTGGGATCTTGGATTTTGTTTATCTTGTATCTAAACTGATTACAAATCTTTTATTGTGATCCACAAGGAACATGATATATGGAGTTTGCCAAATACAAGTATTTCAAGTGTGATTGTAAATGACTGGTCAATGTACCGTAACTGTTAGTTAAAACTTGTTTTGTAATCCATTTTGAGGCCACTTGTGGAAAAAGGTAGAATATCACGTGTATAAGTATAGGGCCAAGGTGTGTGTATAACTTAGTCTTTACTTTATGGTTCAGGTAGCTAGGTTGGAAAAGACTATATTACAAAATCGTGAGTAGAAAGGAACAGGTAAACCAGTTATTTGTCCTTTCAAATAATAAAACAAGGTGACTCTCCATGAAACGTAACATCCAGCAGATTTAAAACAAATCGTAGAAAGTATATTTGCACTCAGCTCAGTCAGGCCCTGGAATTTGTTACGAAAGGGCGAGGCCAGGGTTTAAAAGAGGTTTGGACAAGTTCTCGGAGGAAAAGTCCATAGAACAGTATTTGTCCATAGACAAAAGAAAGCTATTGCTCTCTCTGGAGCAAGTAATGAGAGATGTATTTTGTAGGATCTGCTGGGTACTTGTGACCCCAACTGGCCACTGTCTGACAGGATGCTGGATTCAATGGACTTTGGTCTGACCCAGCGTGGTGTTTCATATGTTCTTATGGCTTATAAAATCATGAGTGGGGTGGAGCAGGTAAATCGGGAAGGATAGTGATAGTATTAGGGAACATTCCATGAAACTAAGTGGCAACAGATTTAAAATAAACTGGAGAAGATTTTTCAGTCCATGCACAATCAAGAATCCAGAATTTGTTTCCAGAGGATGTGGTCAAGAAAAATCCATAAACCATTATTAACCAAATAGATTTGACAAAACTCCCACTTATTCCTAGGAGTAAACAAGAAAAAATGGCTCTACTGTTAAGAAATCTCCAGGGTATGCATGATCTGAATTAGTCATTTTCTAGATGGTCTGACCCAACATGATCTGTCTTATGTTGTTGTTTTCTTAAGTAAAATATTGCTGGGGTTGGCTATCAAATGCTTGGAGAAAAGACAGAGGTGAACTTTGATGTCTGAGGAGTCCGTGTCGCACCTTTATGAGGAGAACTGTTCAAAGAGGGTACAGTGTAGACATGGAAAAAGGTTTTTGTTTTTTTTTTTGGGGGGGGGGGGGGGGTCTGCATCTGTTTGCCTTTGAACACTGCAGTTTTTCATGCTTTGCATGTCTCCTTTTTTATGTGAGCAAACAATTTATTTCAAAACTTTATATTCACGAACATTCTCACCATGCACTGGGACATGATAACCCTGTTTGTATTTTTTTATTGTGTGTAAATCTTTTTATTGGTACAAAGAAAATGTGACATGACCAGACAAACCATAAATAACAAACCCATCATTTTCATATTCCATATCACAAGCATGCTAATTAAGTATGATTCAATTTAACATATTGTTTAATTTCCTAGTGTTTAGTTTTTTTTCATTGTGATCCTTTTGGATGAAGTAGTGTGGTTGCCCTGTTCACTTGAATACACAGAAATAAAGGTTAACTAATAGAAATTTATGTATCAGGTGATGCCTTATTATTGGCCTAACTTAATACACTGCTTGACTAGCTTTTGAGAGCTAAAACTCTCTTCAGGTCAGAATTAAAATAAGCAAAAGATGACATAACCAGAAAATTTAAAGTAGTGTTGCTGTCATAAATGAACCATAAAAGTTATTCTAGGGAAGAAGAGAAGGGGTGTGTTGTGGGAGATTGATGGGTAATAAGGCGAGAGGAAGTTTAATTTTATGGCTCGTAATGTGATAAGAAACCTAGATCTTTGAGTAGTCTTTTTTTTTGTCATTTCCAAAGTGTCTGATCATTTTGACTTTAAAAGTCTTGCATTCCTGCATTGTGTTAAATTTTCCTTTGATTATCCTGACCATAAGGTCATTGATGTAGTGGTCTGGTTCCGAAAAATGCTGCCCCAAGAAGGGGTCATCTTGGTCTTCCCTGTAGTGTTTGATCTTGTTTCTGTGAATTGAATCTTGCCTTTAATGTCTGGCCTGTGCACCAACGTAGCATGCCTCTTCATATTTTCTGCATTGAATACTCCATTAGAGGGGAATCCCCTTAAGTTGAATGGTTTTTCCATGAGGCTGATTGTGGAGTCTTGTTATGTATTTGCAGAGTGGTGCATTGCAGGGAAATGTGCCCTATTCTTCTTCCTGAGTTTCTATTAGAAGCTTGCTTTTTTTTAAATCATTTTTTTGCTTTAGACTAGGTAGTTGTCTGAAGGCCATTACCAGTAGATCAGGGAATATTTCTTTGTGATTCATTCTCTTTGAGTTTTTAGTTTTTCCAACTCTGGGTTGTATGTAACTGCAAGGGTTACTTGCTCTGTGGTTTTGCTTAAGATGCCTCTGGGACCACCTCTTTTTAACCTGGCTAAAGGTACATATGCCATGAAAGTCCACACTGGGCAGAGGAAGGCAATTTTCAGACAAACCATTTTACCCTGGTAAATGGATTAGGACATTGTTGTCCTCCATTATGGACATAGCTATTGCTTTCTTTTTCTGTATCTTGCTGATGCTCTCTTCCCCATTTTTCCATGGAGCTGGGCCATGTACATGTTTAAGAGCATATTTAAAGGCGTCTGAGTGGTGTGACTGGAGCACGTTTGGCCTCTTGCCCTTAGATCATGTTGATGTACTGTGATCCTACTCCTCCACTAAATTCTAAATCTTGCTGATTGTTCAAAAGCGCAATTTTGTTGTTTTGCAGATGGTATTATGATTTTTATAGTATAATGAAACTGATACGTGCATGCCAGATAATGGGGTAAGTGTAAAGGGGTTTATTTGGGATTGCTCAGATGTGCCGGGCCTCTCACCAGCATTTTTCAGTCTGGATTTAATTATCTTTCTGTGTCTGGGATGGCGTGAATAAATTTTTTTGCCGAAAATTGTTCGAAACCCGAACTGGGGACACCTTTAACTTTGAGTATAGTGATCAATGGGTAAATTACCTTTTGTCCTCCGTTAGCGAATGGATGGAGTAAGGGCAGTCAATGTCTGTTCTGAAAGGCCCATTTCAAGGGATGAGTGCACAGTGATCAACCACTATTTACTTTTCTGCCCTATTGAAAGACTAGTGTTCAAGATTTGGGCTGACCTGGATTGAGACGACCATTTAGTTTCACTTAACACCAGTGAACAGATGAAAAGTCCGTATATCAGAGTGAGATTACTCCTCCACTGGGTGCACTGTGGCAAGTAATGCAAAATTCAGTGTAGAAGTGTTTGATCATTAGAGAACTATTAGCCCTTTGAGACCTGCCTGCATTCTTCCATCCATGAGGATAACATTAGCTTGGAAACCATTTCAAGACCACTTCAGCATGAATGACATGGATATAAAACAATTTATCTCCATGGGTTGCAACACTGAAATGCTATTTTAAGATACTATAGTTTCTTGGCTTGCATGTCTCACCCCCTACTCTTGAAATAGAAAAGGTTTCTTGTTTTATATATTTTAGTAAACAAATGACTGTTTCTCCGTGAACAAACAGGTCAGTAATTACCTGCAGAAGAATTTGATGGCACAGAGACAAAACAGTTCTCCCTGAGGTTTATCTGAACATGTATGGGACCGCCACACGAATCCCCCTTAGTCTTTTTCTTCTTATGTGAAAGGAAACATTTTTGCTTTCTCCCAGCTGCACATCAAGTCTTTTGCTAGCATTTTATTTTATTTATTTTTTTTACTTATTTTCTTTTTTTAGTTTCTTTAATTAGTACTTTGTTTTCATGAGTCTCATTTAAAAAAAACAAACTTTTTTTTCTATTAAATTTGTGAAATTAGTTTCAGCTATGTTCAATGGTGGACAAGAAATTAGGCCTCAAAGATGTTCCAGATGTTCCTTAATTGGACCTCCAAATGGTCCCCTTTGGTGTTTGGGACCATTACATGATGTCTCAACAGTCTCCTAGGGCCATAAAACTCAGAAGTTTTTCTCCCAAACTATTTTTGAGCTCTCCTCAGCCTTCTGGAGCAGTGAAAAGGACATAATCACCAGTTGAGGGGCCAGCGCCTAAAGCAAAAAGGCCAGAGTTCCCTCAGGCTAAGCACCAGGCCTCTGAAACTGTACTCTTTCGTGCTGAAGTAGATAGGTGTTCATGTTAATGACTTCTTGGCACATGGAATTGAGATGTTTACTCCTCTGTGCAGAAGTCTTGCTGGTGCCATTGACAAGTAACAGAAGCATGTCCTTGTCTATGCAGACTAATCAAAAAAAGGTAAATCATTCATAAACAAAACTATGGAATTTAAGTTCTGGAATCAAGTAGCTCTTCTACAGGGGTCCCTCCTCTTAGTATGGGCACCACTTCTTTGAGAAAATTACTTCAACCCTCCTATGCCATCTCCTCCTCCTGTTAGTCTCTTAGTTTGGAATCCATGATCCAGGAATCTGACACTCAGTTTACTATTCCACTGCATCAAGTCAGACAAGATGTCAATCAGCACGATCCACAGTTTGTCTCGAGGTTTACCTTCATCCAAGGCTAGAACATCAGAACTACTGCTTGTACTTCTATGTGACTCTCAGGAGGGATCACAATCATGAGCTGATTCTCTCTCATACCATTCCAGTCATAAAACATATACCGGCCTTCCATCAGACCCTTCTCCTCAACCTCCTCCACTGGAGGAGGCATCATATCTAGGTTCTAGAACCTAGAGAAAATATATATTGGTGTGCTTAAGCTATATTGAAGCTCCTAAACAAGTAATGGCAGTTCCAGTTTATAGAGTTCTACAAGAATGCCAAACAATGTAGCAAATGTCATTATTTATCATACCTGTAACAAGGAAATTAAATCTTAAATTCAAGATGCAACTTTGTCCTGGTCATCAAAAGGCACAACTCCTGCATGAGTCAGTGGTGATGGAATCAACTTTAAAGAAAGCAGTGTTCTAGTACTCCTCTGGATAAGGTTGCTAAATTATTGGACAACATGGCAACATTTTTCCAGTTAGCTATATTAATATTCCAGAATACCTGCCTTTCAGCTGTATATGGTACAATATAATTCTATACAGGACATGACGCAGCGGTTTCCTATAGCTACTATGGATCGTTATATTCCAGTATTATAAAAGGCAGAAGAATGTGGAAAGCATCCAAGGGAGGTAAGTTTATAGGGAGGGAAGAGATGAATATCCTGTGCATTGGCCACTGCCACTGCTGAAGGAAGGAGGCTATGTCAGAGCTACTGGTGCCAGTGGGGTGCTAATTTCAGATTTTGTACATGGCTCTGGTAGTTCTTTTTTACTCAACGCACAATTAAACTCTGGAATTTGTTGCCAGAGAATGTGGTTCGTGCAGTTAGTATAGCTGTGTTTAAAAAAGGATTGGATAAGTTTTTGGAGGAGAAGTCCATTACCTGCTATTAAGTTCACTTAGAGAATAGCCACTGCCATTAGCAATGGTTACATGGAATAGACTTAGTTTTTGGGTACTTGCCAGGTTCTTATGGCCTGGATTGGCCACTGTTGGAAACAGGATGCTGGGCTTGATGGACCCTTGGTCTGACCCAGTATGGCATTTTCTTATGTTCTTATGTTCTTATGCTTAGAGCCGGTCCTTGACAACTGCCTAGTTAACCTAATGGAAGAACAGACACTATTGAAGCGTTCCATCTAGATATCCTTTCTCACTGCTTTTGAAGACTTAAGAACATAAGATTTGCCATTTTGGGCCAGAATAAAAGGTCCATCAAGCCAGTATTATTTCCAACCGTGGCCAAACCAGATCACAAGTACCTGGCAGGATCCCAAAAGATTGTTAGATATCTCCACGTCCATCTTAATGGTTTATGGACTTTTCTTCCAGGAGCTTATCCAAATAGTTCTATGATGCGGTTTGCTTTGTGGAATGCTGCCTTGTGTCATTCTCCATGAAGTGGTGCACTGCAGGAAGAGAAGTCTGGCATTCTAATTTGAAATTAGAATGTTGTCAGGATTAGAAATTGGGTGATTTTTTAAAATTTTTTTATTATTATTGTAATGTAGTTGGCAGAGCTCCATAGGAAATGTTTTGGCTGCAATCCAGTTTTTTGTCTTGCTTTCCTGCATTGGTATTTTTAAATCCTAAAACCAAGTTGGAAAGGGGGGGGGGGGCCTCTGCTGAGGACACCTTGCTGGGTTAGTAAAGTCTCAAGGAAAACGGAGAAGTTTCCTAGTTTAGTAGTTTTCCAACTTTCAGGAAAGATATTTAAGCCCAAATAGCAGGGACCCACTGGTGACACAACTAAATAATTTGAAATTAGAATTTGGTATGGTTGTAAGGCCTGTCAGAAGTGTGGCCCTTGTTGCTGAGGGGTAGTTGGTGCCACCTAGTGAGCAAGCCCATTAGGTCCAGCCCAGTGGCTGGCAGAGAGGCTGTGCAGCAAGATGGATTGAGCTTCGCCTATACCAAGCCCGTTACCCGTAGGTTGAACCCTTGGGTTCCGGGGGCTGGAAGGTCTTAGATGGGTCCCTAGGGCAATTCAAAGACATTAATCCAGGTAAGCATGGGTCGATACTGGCAGCATATAGCAGAGACAAGGGACAGGCTAGAGGAAAGAACATAAGAAATGTCCATACTGGGTCAGACCAAGGGTCCAAGCCCAGCATCCTGTTTCCAACAGTGGCCAATCCATGCTGCAAGTACCTGGCAAGTACCCAAACACTAAGTAGATCCCATGCTACTGATGCCAGTAATAGCAGTGGTTATTCTCTAAATCATTTTGATTGATAGCAGTTAATGGACTTCTCTTCCAAGAACTTATCCAAATCTTTTTTTTAAACCCAGCTACACTAACTGCACTGACCACATCCTCTGGCAACAAATTCCAGAGCTTAATTGTGCATTGAGTGAAAGAACTTTCTCAGATTAGTTTTAAATGTGCTACATGCTAACTTCATGGAGTGCCCCCTGTTTTACAGGATTTGTTCCTCAAAGAACAAATGCCCATCCCTGTTAATAATGGAGTGGGAGGAGTGAGGGTTCCCGTACTGAGTAGTGTAAAACGTGTATCAAGAAAGGACCCAAAGAACAAAAGCTGTTGGAAAAGATACTATCTATGGAGTCTCGTTCACACACTGCTGAAGGTTTGAAATGTTTGAAGGCAAAAAAACTTTTATTCACTTAATTAACTACTCATACAATTTTATACATACACTGAAAATGAAACAAATTGGATTTTAACAAATTTCCAATTCTTTAGAAAAATATTTTAAGAATTTTCTCACAGTTTTTGACCTGGAAAACTAGCATGCGCATGGGACAAAATATAAATAAATGATACAGTTACTCAGACATCTTAAATATAAAGTCAGCCACCATGTACTCTTCATTCTTTGAGGACATCCATTGATTGACCTATTTGCATTAGAAGAAAATAGAAAAGTGGAAATATTTTGCTCTATTCTTCCAATCAAGTTTGCTCCAGATGCTTTTCTGCTCATCTGGAATGCAGACCTCAAGTACTCCTTTCCATCTCTTCTGCTAATAGCCAGGATGATGCAGAAAGTGCTCAAAGGCCCGGCTCACTTAAACGTAGAAACATAGAAATGATGGCAGAAAAAGACCAAATGATCCACCCAGTCTGCCCAGCAAGCTTATGCCAGTATCTGCTGCACTGTGCGGGTTACCCTCATGCTTATCACTTTCCCAGACCATAAAGGTCAGGGCCGTCGGATGCTGTTTGAATCCAGTTTCCCTTAATCCTTGCTGTGGAAGCAGAGAGCAGAGAGCATCAAAAGTATCAGGCTTAGTGATTAAGGGTAGTCAAAGCTGCATCAGCAAGTTACCCTCATGTTTATTTGTTCTCCAAACCATAAAAGTCAGGGCTCTCATTGGTTGCTGTCTGAATCTCATTCCCTTTTCTCCACTGCTGTTGAAGCAGAGAACAGTGATGGAGTTGCATTAACAGTATCAAGACTTAATTGTTAAGGTTAACAACTGCACACCAGCAAGTTACCCCCATGTACTCTTTTCTTTATTAAAACAACAAGAAGGGATGCCACAAAGAAGCCTTTTTCAATTCTTTATTGGTGGAGACGTAAAAAACTGCCCGACTCTGGCCGAGTTTTGCCACATAAAGTGGCTGCCTCAGGGGCGTTTTATCTGCACACAGCACAACTCGTCTCCACTCTTATCGATGAATCGATAAGAGTGGAGACGATCGATAAGAGTGGAGACGAGTTTTGTGTGAGTGGAGACGGACCGTGCCGGTGCAGAAATAAGATGTATATATGCACCTCAGAATCCATTTTGACCATCATTCCAATGATTCTCTGATATAAAAGCCCCTGAGGCAGCCACCTTTGGTGGCGAAACTCGGCCAGAGTCGGGCACTTGCATACGATTTTAACGTCTCCATCAATAAATATTTGAAAAAGACTTCTTGTGGCATCCTCCACTTTGTTATTTCCTCGAAAAAATAGAGCCTTTTTTTTCCATTGATTTGTCCTGTTTTGTTCTTGTTGCAATAAGGGCTGATAAATTCCTGGGTAAAAAAAATAAAAACTGAAAACGAAGGTTCCTACTTATTATCAAAAAATATAAATTGTTAATATTTTATTACCTCATCCACCTGTAAACCTTTAATAGATGCATAACCTCCAGTACTGAACTGAGAGATTTTTAGATGATGCCAAATGAAGACCACTGGAAACTGATATTCTCTGTTTAACCACAGAGCCAAATCAGCTGGGTTTCCAAACACAATCCTGAAAGCCCAACTGGTTATGAGGTCACAGGACAGTTTGGAAAGCCCTGTAGCACAGCATGATGGAAGGGGGCAGTGTACAAAAGCTGTCACTGTTGAATTTCTTTCAATCCTTTTTTTTTTCTTGTGAGACCACTTCTAGAATTTTTTAGGTGGTTCCTTTCAAACCCTGGGTCTTTCTGTTCACTCTGCCAAATTAGGGTGTGAATTTGTGCCTTTTGAGATGCTATTTTTAGAGCATGCAAACAGCTGTTCAAATTTGCCAGTCCGTGTCCCATATGCCACCAAACATAGAAGCAATTACCACCATCTGTTGGCAACGGACCTAGGCCAGATTTGTACTGGTGACCAAGAAGGGAAATACTTGGTATCTCTGAGCTGTGCAGCCCTCTACAAACATCTTAGCTTTATATGTTTATTTATGAATAAATGTTTTCTTCCTCTTTTTCTTTATTTTAAAAGTGTCTTACATATAGTTATTATGCCCTTGGGCACTAATATATTAGCACTGAAGGGGGTAAACTTCTATTTTTTATTAAACCCAATACAATAATATCATGAAATTGAATAGGAAATCAGTGAAGTTCTGTGGTAAAAGTCAAGTGACGACATGTCTTCGCACCCTATCTCCCTTTCACCCTCCTCTGAATACATTTTGGGGTAAATTTCCAAAGGTATGTGCGTGCTCTACCTGGCGCGCACACATGGACGCCCGATTTTATAACATGCACACGCAGGTGCGTGCATGTTATAAAATTGGGGGTCTGTGCACGCAAGGGGGTGCACACTAGTGCATCTTGTGCGTGCCGCTGCCCACGGCCTTTCCCCGTTCCCTTCCCCTTAATCTAACCTTCCCGCCCTATCCTAACCCTCCCAATTTCTTTAACTTACCTTTTGCGCACACTGGCAGCCTGCCGGCACGCAATCCTCCGGCACAGTGGCAAATGGCTGCTGTGCCGGAGGCCTCTGGCTTTGCCCCGCACCTTTTTCGAAGCCCTGGGACTTAGATGCATCCCGGGGCTTTACGCACATCACCAGGCCTTTATAAAATAGCCCCTGCACGCGTAACCTCCTCTACGCACGTAAATCCAGTGGATTTACGCGTGTAGACCTTTGAAAATCCAGCCCTTTCTGCGTGCCGCCTTCTTGGTGGAGCCAAGGATGGAGGGGCACCAGTAGGAGTGAAGCAGCATATGTGATGATCTCAGGTAACTATCCATGGGTCAGCATTTCTGATGGATGAGGTGAAGACAAGCAGATAGATACCCAAGTAATAGTGGTGGTGGTGGCGATGGGAGAGGGAGGAGAAAGTGAAGATGGGAGTTGGGAGAGCATACATATTTACTAAAAATCTTTCTTTTTTTCTTTTCTTCAAAAACTGTTGACAAATTTTAAAGTCTAATGTGGTGGTTTAGCTCCAGATTCTGCCTTCTCTTGGGTTTATAGGCTTTTTGTGGTGGTTGTTGCATTGATGTATCCACAATAGTTGTGAAGTTTCACTTTTTTTTTTTTTTGCGAACACAGACTTGTCTGTAATATCAGACAAAATACTATAGGTACTGTTAAAATAGCAGAGGAGTAGGCAACTCTGGTCCTTGAGTGCCAAAAGGTGGTCTGGTTATCAGGATATCCACAATGAATATGCATGTGGTATATTTGCATGCAGTAGAGGTAGTGAATACAAATGCATCTTGTGCATATTCAATGTGGATAATTTGAAAACCTTGACTGGCTTGTGGAGACTAGAGTTGCCTCCCCTGGGAAACCATATCATAAAGTTAAAATATTTTCAAAGGCCCTAGCAATTGCATATTTTGATGAAAGAAATGTAGCATTATTTTCTAGAGTAGCTTTTTATTTTTTAGTTTAATGTGCATGGATCCCTATAGAAATGCAAATCTACTACAATAGACAGATCAATCAACTTGGTTGGTAGTTTCTACCTGATTAAGTTGGGCAGACAGGTGGAGTTTCACAGCACAGCAGCCCTGGAGAATAATATTGAGATGTTAGGATGGGAGACCAATTCAGTAGGAAAAATAATTCTTTCACTGTGTTATACTTCTCAACAGTCAGTACCAATGAATGTTTTCTGCCATTAAAAAGCTCATTTCGGAACATTTGTTCAGAATTTTCTTTTACATACATACAAGCCGATACAATAAGGACGCGTAAGAAAAAGTGCGGCAGTGCCGGGTGCCCGCTCGTTTGCCGCGCACACAGTTCGGATCACATACCGCTCGATACAGTATTTAAATGGCATGCAAATGCAAGCCACGTCCAAAGCGCATCCATGAAGCGCAATCCATTTTACTGTATAGAGCGCTATACAGCGCCTATACAGTATCCTGGTTGCGCTGGTACCTGTCATTTCAAATGACATTTGAAATGACAGGTACCAGGAAGTGGATGGTTCTACGCTCGGGCATCGGGGATTGCCAGTCCTCTCTCCCCCCCCCCCCTCCTGAAGCAAGGCGCAGGGCGAAAATTGACTCGACATGTTATTAAAGCAAATAGAAATTGTAACAAAAGTAAACTTACTGCATGCTTCCAGCAGCCCCAGTCCTCTCTTCCCTCCTCCCGAGGCACCCACCGCGGCTCCCCTGCCTCCCGGGGGCAGCCGGCAGCGAAAGCGGCTTCCAGCAGCCCCGCCGGCGGTGCATGAACGCACGTCCAATTTGGGCGCTGAAGCAGCGAAGGCACATGTGCGCACGCCGTGACCTCGGACGTCCATAATTCATTATACTTTCCTTCAGCAGTTTCTCCATTAATTTCCCTACCACTGAGGTGAGGCTAACTGGCCTGTAACTTTCACCCTCCTCCCTGCTACCACTCTTTTAATGCAGAACCACCACCCCGCTCTTGTTTCTAGGGATCTATTGGAACATGTCTTTCAGGGGACCTGCCAGCACATTCCTGAGCTCCCTCAGTATCCTGAGATGTACCTCATTTAGCCTCATGGCCTTGCCCACTTTCAGTTTTTCTAGCTCTTCCCAGACATTCTCTTCTGTAAACTGAGTTTTGTCTACCTTATCACCATTTACGGTCTTCTCAACTGGCAATGGCCCTTCTCCAGGGTCTTCTTTAGTGAACATTGAACTGACGTATTTAATATTTCTGCCATTTCATCATCTCTCTACACAAAGGGGCGGATTTTCAGAGCCCTGCTCGCCTAAATCCGCCCAAAACCGGGTGGATTTAGGCGAGCAGGGCCCTGCGCGCCGGTAAGCCTATTTTACATAGGCCTACCGGTGCGCACAGAGCCCCGGGACTCGCGTAAGTCCCGGGGTTTTCGGAGGGGGCGTGTCGGGGGCGGGCCCGAACCGCGCGGCGTTTTCGGGGCGTGTCGGGAGCGTTCCAGGGGCGGACCCGGGGGCGTGGCTACGGCCCGGGGCGGCCCAGGGGCGTGGCCGCGCCCTCCGGACCCGCCCCCAGGTCGCGTCCCGGCGCGCGGGGATTTACGCCTCCCAGAGGGAGGCGTAAATCCCCCGACAAAGGTAAGGGGGGGGGGCTTAGACAGGGCCGGGTGGGTGGGTTAGGTAGGGGAAGGGAGGGGAAGGTGAGGGGAGGGCAAAAGGAAGTTCCCTCCGAGGCCGCTCCGATTTCGGGGAACGGGGGTAGGCTGCGCGGCTCGGCGCGCGCCGGCTATACAAAATCGATAGCCTTGCGCGCGCCGATCCAGGTTTTTAGCAGATACGCGCGGCTCCGCGCGTATCTACTAAAATCCAGCGTACTTTTGTTTGCGCCTGGAGCGCAAACAAAAGTAGGCCTATTCGCGGAGTATGAAAATCCGCCCCAAATTGCTCCTCATCACCTTTCAATTTCACTATACCACTTTAGACTTCCCTTCTTTCTCTTGATATATCTGAAAAATGTTTTGTCTCCTTGCTTTACCTCTTTGGCTATCCTTTCTTCTGCTTGAAATTTTAGTTTTCTGATTACTAAAGTAAAAACCCCAAAAACCGGAAGTGCTAGATATGGTGGCACTATTACTGTACTCCTGGGGAATTCTGTGCCAAAATTTAATTTTGCAGATTTAAGTAAAAATGTTTTTCTGTTTTGAATTCATACTGTAACTACTCAGTGATTATTCCCTATTTTGATAATATAGTGTGAAGAATTTTGCATAATTTAAAATGTGCACAGAATTTTTACATTTTATGCATGGAATTCTCTTAGAAGTCTGTTTACCTATCCCCTCACACTTACCCTGTCCAAGGTCCTGAAACAGATTTGTAGCTGTTCTTGAAGTGTCTGCGTTTAATCCATATTAATGGGTGTATAGACTCAAGATTTTAGAAGTTTTGCCATGATCATTTGCAGTGTGTTGCTGGAGTGGTATGATAAGTGGTAAAAGGAAATAATTACAAAGTACAGAAGGGCAAGAACTCTGTATTAATGTCATTAAACGTGTTACATTCTGTCATTAAATAGAACATCCTTTTTATCCATTTATCACAATATGCAAAGCTTTCTGTTCTTTATTCTGAATTGTTTGTAATACTTGCTTTATTACTGTGTGTGCGTGTACTGGGGGAGGGGGGTTTCTGTGCTTAAAGGCTTTGCTCATATATGTTTTAATATCTTTCCTAGATTAGGACTTGGCACTGTTGCCAAAAAAGTTTAGCCAACTGCCAGCCTGGAGAGAGCCCTCCATTGTTGCTCATATGTTCTGTAGCAGGTGTTGCTCGCCTGCTGTACTGTAAAGTAAATAATGCCAGCAGAGCATCTGATGGAGCAGATAGACTAGCAAAAGAAAACTCTGCCATAATGTAGCTTAAAAACACTAGCCCCGCACGAAGAGGCGAGGCTGATTGCTTTAGCTTCGGAGAGTACCGTAATCATAGCAGATCCTTGCAGAAGCCTGTAGCTTAATTGTCAGTGAAGAATTGATTTCTGCATCATGTTTTATTGAGATGGTGTGATATGCTATGATGTGGCACGTAAGGCAAGATAGTTATGCTGATGTGAATGATCTAAAGTAGAAAGTCTGACAGTTGATTTTTTTTCCTTTTCACTTTTCTCAAGGCTGTCGGTTGATTCTCTGTCAGATTCTGGTTCTTATAAGGTTTGAAAAGGACAAACAAGTTTGTATGAGGCATTGTAGATGCTTCTTGAAATGGTAATTGGAATTTTTATTGAGACTCCTGTGTATTTATTGAGGACATCTCTTTAAAGACACAGTTACCACTCTCATAATATTCTGTGCTTGGATTGTAGTATTTTGCGAAATTTTTTCTTTTACAACAATCATGATGGGGGTCTAATAATTATATTTCTCAGCACCTTTATACCTATACTTTAGAGACATAACATGACCTGTTACTTGGTACTTTTTTTTTTTAAACTTGAAAGAATTTGCCTGAAGAAAGGATGTCAATAGTCTATTTATTTGAAAGAATTTCTAACCCACACTTATAGCAGATTTTTGAAGCTTTCATTTTTTTTTTTTTGTTGTTGATGCCCACTTTCTCCAGCTGTTGCGCTCTGGTGCCATGAGTGTCCATTTGCAACTATTTAATATCTCACCTCATTCTACATGTCACTTAAACCCAATCATTGAAGAGACCTCAGCTGTTAACCATGTGCAAGGTTTCTTTCAGAACCCTGTAATCATTGGATGCAATTCTGCCACTAGGTGTCTCCATTGCACGATGACTTAGACTCCCTCCCTCCACAGCATGTCTATCCCAAAGGCTTTAATCTGCAGCCAAATATCCCTGCTTAACTTCATTTCTCATTTAGCCAATTGTCTGGAAGCTAGAGTGGCAGACCTGGAGGAACTAAAGGAGACAAAGAGATATAGAGAGGAGACCTTCAGGGATGGAGTAGATAAGTCCTACCTCCGATCTGGCAGCCCCTGTGCTTCCTTGGAGGAGAAAGGTTACCTGGAAGGACAGCATCACCTTGATGAAGCAGGAAGCAATCCTGTAACTAGGATCTGCCCTCAAAGTGATGTAGTGTCCTCTCACATCGAGGATCGGTCTGCGGGGGAATGTGCCCAGTAAGGAAAGGTTAGGATAGCTGTTGTAGTTGGTGATTCAGTTATTAATAAAATTGATAGCTGGGTGGCTGGTGGAAGTGAGGATCACTTGGTAATGCCGGCCTGGTGCGAAGGTGGCAGACCTCACGCATCACACAGGATTTTAGATGATGCTGGCAAACAGCCAGTTGTCTTGGTACATGTGAGTGCCAATGACATAGGAAAGGGTAGGAGGGATGTTCTGGAAGCCAAATTGAGAATTTTAGGTAGAAAGTTGAAATCAAGAACTTCCAGGATAGCATTCTCAAAATTGCTCCCTGCTCCATGAGCAGGACCCCAGAGACAGGCAGAGCTCCAGAGTCTCAATGCATCTATGAGATGGCGGTGAAGGGAAGTTTAGGTTTGTTAGAAACTGGACTTCATTTAGGAGGAGGAGGTCCTTTTCTGAATGGAGGGGGCTCCACCTTAACCAGAGTGCAAACAGGCTGCTGGCACTAATCTTTAAAAAAACGAGATGGTGCAGTTTTAAAATTGGATGATGGGGGAAAGCAGACAGTCACTCAGAAGTGCATATGGTTTGGAATGATGTATCTTTCAAGGACACCAGGAGAATAGGGAAGATGGGGCATCCCATTAGAGAGGTTGCAATAAATGTGAAAGTGGGCCAGGTGTCTTTAAGTAAAGAGCAGAGAGATTATGAATTACCCTAGAAAAATGATGAGCAGGTTATTAATACAAACAAAATGTATACAAATGGTAGCAGTGAAAAAAATTGGATGGGAGAATTAGAGTGTATAGCACTGGATGAAGGGGTAGATATAATTGGCATCTCAGAGACTTAGTGGAAGAAGTATAACCAATGGAATGCTGTGATACCAGGGTATAAATATTGAAATGATACGATGGATCAAATTGGTGGAGGGGTGGCACTATATATGAAAAAAGGCATTGAATCAAACAAGATTAAAACTTCTGCAGGAAACAAAATGCAATGTTGAATCTTTATGGATAGAAATTCCAGGTGAAGAGGGGAATAAAATAGCAGTGGGGGTGTATTACAGTCCACCAGAATGAACAGATAGTTAAATGCCAAAAGAAATTATGGAAGCTAACAAACAGGCCGATACAGTACAGTGCGGTGCGTTCTGACGGAGCGCACTGTTAGCCTGCTGTTAGACGCACGTTTTCCCTTACCCCTTATTCAGTAAGGGGAGGAAAACGTGCATCCAATCCACGGCACCTAATAGCGCCCTCAACATGCAAATGCATGTTGATGGCCCTATTAGGTATGCGCGCGGGATACAGAAAGTAAAATGTGCAGCCAAGCCACACATTTTACTTTCAGAAATTAGCACCTACCCAAAGGTCAGCGCTAATTTCTTCCAGCACCGGGAAAGTGCACAGAAAAGCAGTAAAAACTGCTTTTCTGTGCACCCTCCGACTTAATATCATAGCGATATTAAGTCTGAGGTCCCGAAGAGTAAAAAAAGTAAAAACAAAAAAATAATTTGAATTCGGCCCGCAGCTGTCGGGCCGAAAACCGGACGCTCAATTTTTCCGGCGTCCGGTTTCCGAACCCGTGGCTGTCAGTGGGCTCGAGAACCGACACCGGCAAAATTGAGCATCGGCTGTCAAACCCGCTGACAGCCGATGCTCCTGTCAAAAAGGAGGCGCTAGGGATGCGCTAGTGTCCCTAGCGCCTCCTTTTACCCGGATCTACCGCTGGACCTAATTTAAATACTGAATCGCGTGCACCGGCGAGTGGCCGGTGCGTGAGCCGGGAGAGCAGGCGTTCGCCTGCTCTCCCGCAGACTTTACTGTATTGGCCCAAAAATCAGCAGCGCAGTATTAATGGGTGATTTCAATTTCCCCATTATTGACTGGGTGAATGTTGCATCAGGACATTCTAGATGAAATGAATGACTGCTTCATGGAGCAACTGGTACAAGAACCAACAAGATGGGAAACTGTTTTAGACCTAATCCTTAGTGGAATGCAGGATTTGGTGTGAGAGGTAACAGTGTTGGAGCCGCTTGGCAACAGTGATCACAAGATGATCATATTGGATTTAATAATTGGAAGGAAGGAACTAAAGAAATCTACTGCAACAGCATTTAACTTTCAAAAAAAGTGACAATGATAAAATGAGGAAAATGATTAGGTGCTCTTTTCAATTTTTTCCTGCAAAGGTTAAGAGTTTAGATCAGGCATGGACATTATTTAAAAATACCATCTTGGAAGCACAGACCAGGCGTATTCTATACATTTGAGAAGGTGGAAGTCTAAATGATTACTGGCATGGTTAAAAGGTGAGGTGAGAGAGGCTATAATAGCTGAAGGAAGATCTTTCAAGAAATATAGAAAAGGAATCTGAATGAAGAAATCAGGAAATAGCATAAGCATTGGCAAGTTAGATGCAAAGCATCGATAAGGAAAGATAAAAAGATATTTGAAAAGAAGCTTGCCATGGAAGCAAAAACTCATAAAAAAAATTTTTCAGGTACATTCAACGGAAAAAGCCTGTGAGGGAGTCTATTAGATCAAGGGTAAAAGGGGCTTTTAGGGATTACAAAGCCATAGCAGAGAGAGACCAAATGAATTATTTACTTCGGTCTTCACTGAGGAAGATGAAAGAGAGAGAGAGAGAGACATGCCAGAAATGATATTCAAAGATGATGACTCAGAGGAAATGAAATAAATCTCAGTGAACCTGGAAGATGTACCAGGGCAAATTGTCTAAAGAATAGCAAATCACCTGGACCAGATGGAATACATCCCAGAGTGCTGAAGGAACTGAGAAGTGAAATTGTGGCGCTGCTATTGGAAATTTGTAAACTATCAATAGCATTGTCTATGGCACCTGAAGACTGGAGGGTTGCCAATGTAATGCCAGTTTTTAAAAAGGGATCAAGGGGTGATCCAGGAAACCACAGACCAATGAGTCTGATGTCTGAGCCAGGCAAAATAGTAGAAATATTATAAAGATCAAAATTGCTCAACATATAGATAGGCATAGTTTAATGGGACAAAGCCAATGTGAATTTAGCCAACAGAAGTCCTGCCTCACCAATTCGCTACATTTTTTTGAGGGTGTAAATAAACATGTGGATAAAGGTGAGCCAGTTGATATAATGTATCTGGATTTCCGGAAAGCATTTGACAGTCTCTCATGAGAAACTTCTTAGGAAATTAAAATGTCATGGGATATGGGGCAGTGTTCTATTGTGGATTGCCAACTGGTTAAAAAAAAAACAGAGAGAAGGGCTAAATGGTAAATGTTCCCAGTGGAGAAATGTGAATAATGGAGGGCCCTCAGGGATCTTTTCTGGGACCACTGCTTTTTAATCTACCTTATAAATGGGCTCTGACCGACGGCCCGAAAATGCGCAGTAGAGAGCAGCTCTACCGCGCATTGGTCAGAGCCGAGCATGCCCGAAAAAAAAAAAATGGCGCTGGGGCCGCAGGAGCGGTGGTGAGAAGCAGGAGCGGCGGCGGCGGGGGCGGCGAGAAGCAGGAGTGGGAGGAGCAGTAGTGGCGGCAGCGACGAAGAGCAGGAGTGGGAGGAGCAGTAGCGGCGCCGCGCGCGCGCAGGAGGGACCCCCCCCAGAGATCTTCCATCTGCCGGTTGTGGATCTTAAAGGGGAGGTGATTGAGAGAGGGGGAGTGACTGAGGAGAGGGGGGAGTGAGAGGGAGGGAGAGGGGAGGGGAAGGTGAGAGAGGGAGGGGGAGGGGAGGTGAAGGTGAGAGGGGGAGGGGAAGGTGAGAGAGGGGGAGGGAGGGGAGAGGGGAAGGTGAGAGAGAGGGAGGGGGAAGGTGAGAGTGAGGGAGGGGAAGGTGAGAGAGAGGGAGATGGAGGGAGGGAGGGGAGAGGGGAAGGTGAGAGAGAGGGAGGGGGAAGGTGAGAGAGAGGGAGATGGAGGGAGGGGAGGGGGAAGGTGAGAGGGAGATGGAGGGAGGGGAGGGGGAAGGTGAGAGAGAGGGAGGGGGGGGGGGAGGGAGAGGGAGGGAAGAGGGAGGAGGGAGAATGAGGGGGAGGGAGTGGGAAGGAAATGGACCGAGCCCGTTGTTACGGGCTTAACGGCTAGTATATTTATAAATGATCTGGAAATGGGAACAAGTAAGGTGATCAAATTTGCCAGTGACACAAAATTATTCAAAGTTAAATCACAAGGGGACCTTGCATAACTGGAAACTGGGAGATCAAACGGAAAATTAAATTTCATGTGGACAAATGCAAAGTGATGCACTTAGGGAAGAGCAATCCAAATTATAGCAACACATTGCAAGATTAAACATTAGGAGTCACTACTCAGGAAAAGGATCTAGATTTCATCATTGAAAATACATTGAAATCTGCTCTGTGTGTAACAGCAGCTAAGAAAGCAAATAGAATGCTAGGGATTATTAGGAAAGGAATGGAGAATAAAATACAGAGGCATTGTGATATTCTCTATTGCTCCATGGTGCGACCTCATCTTGAGTATTGTATGCAGTTCTGGTCATCACATCTGAAAAAAGATACAGCAGAATTAGGAAAAGTAAAGTGAAGGGTGACCAAAATGATAAAGGCGATGGAATGATTCCCGTATAAGGAAGGGCTAAAGAGGTTAAGACTCTCTTCAGGCTGGAGAAGAGATGGCTGAGAGGAGATATGATGGAGGTTTTTAAAATGAGTGGAATGGAACGCGTAAACGTTAATCAATTGTTTACTCTTTCAAAAAGTACAAAAACCAGGGGACACACAATGAAATTACTAGGTAATACATACTATTTAGAGAGAATATATTTTTTTTACTCTATGTATAATGAAGCTCTGGAATTTGTTGCCAGAGAATGTGGTGAAAAATATTAGTGTAGCTGCATTTAAAAAAAAGGCTTGGACAAGTTCCCGGAGGAAAGTTTAAGGTAGAGTTCAGAAATCCACTGCTTATTCTTGGGATAAACAGCTGGGAATCTCTCTATCTCTTGGTATCCTGCCAGGTATTGGTGACCTGGATTGGCCACTGTTGGAAACAGGACTTGATGGACTCTTGGTCTGACCCAGTATGGCATCTTCTTATGTTCTTATGTCTTAGAGAGGCAGTTTTTTTTGGTGTAAATGAATTGATAAAAATATAATTATCTGAGACTTTTATAGAACACAGTGATACTGTTTGTATTCTGATTTCCATCTTCCATAGACATATAAATAATTTAAAAAGTAATTTGAAAAAAAAAATATAAATAACTATTGCAAGGCCCATTTAGGCCACTCATCCTTTATGCAGTTCAATAGAGCCTCCTTGATCTCAAGCTTTAACCGCCCATCTAAGGTTTCTCTGGGCTTAACACATGCTTGTCAGGTTTTTAGGTACACCATGGGCTCAGCTATTAAACAGGCATGCAATGATTTGAATCTCACCATAACCAAGGTTTAAAAAAAGCTGATCAGGCTTTATTGGCTTTATCTAGCCAATAGTTTGGGTTTTTTTTAACCTTACATAAGCCAAAGCTTTTCTCTGTCCAAGGTTCAGAAATCCACAACAGGTTGACCCAGGATTTCTCAAACCAAATAAACAGTCTTGCTTTTTTATATTAATTTGAAAACATATTTATTATACATTTATAAAAAAAAAAAAAAAGTTTACAGATTTACATGAAGTGCAAGCAATAATCTTAGACTGCAATATTTATCATTGGCCCTAGGCTTCTTGTATATTAATGTTTGTTTTTCTTTTTCTCTCTTATCTTTAATACCTAATGTCTGTGAAAATAAACATTTCTCCTAACTCTTTACAGGATATGCATGTAACTAACCTCATCTTAATTGGAACATGATCTTTATAGACCCCCTAAAGTCTAGTTTTTTGAGGGCAAACAAACTACTGTATGTAAATTATCGCAGGTCTTGCAACAGAAATAATCATTATGGATATAATGAAAACCTGAACTCTCAAAGGTATTCTAGGACCAGGTTCAGAACCACTGTCCTAAGGGTTCCTACCCATCAATTGTACATTTCAGGATTTTTTGCCTCACAAAAGAGAGCTTTTTCTCTGTGGAGGTACAACTTTAAAAAAATTTTTTTTATTGTATGTATGCATTTATTTACAGATAGCTTCTACTACTCCCTAAAACAGGCCACATTAGGTCCCGGAGATAATTCTCTCTGGTGTGTCATATCCTGCATCCTCTCCATAAAGATTTGGCTGCGGTAGGATAGGTTAGACAAATTCAGTACTTTGAGTAAGCAAATAGTCAAGTATCTTATGGATCTTGTATGACTCTGAAAATGGGACAGCTGGCTCAGCAGCATCTCAGTTGGCCACCAGGTTTGTTTATTTAGATTTTTATATTCCGTTTTTCACGCTTTTTCAGCACTTCAAAGCGGATTACATTCAAGTACTGTAGGTAACACTTATTGATGAATTTATTAGAAGTAGCTATTAATCAAGTTGACTTAAGGTATGGCCTCTGCTACCACTGGCATCAGTAGCATGGGATAGACTTAGTTTTTGGGTTCTTGCCAGGTTCTTGTGGCCTGGTTTGGCCTCTGTTGGAAACAGTATGGCAATTTCTTATGTTCTTATGCTACTTGCTAATTTGAAAGCTAGATTTGTGTTTGAGCTCCTTCTAAAGTAAAGTTGATTTGGGGGGTTTGTAGGTGTATAGTATATTTATCTGATATATTTTGAGTTTGATTATTTTGTATAATTTGTATTGATATTTTATTTTAGATTATATTTTGATGTTTTCTATTTGTTCTGTTGTAATTGATGTTTTTTATTATGCTGTAACAGATATTAAGTACAGTTTCTGTAGAAAAGCATGAACCAAACTAAAATAGAGATGTGGAGGATGTTTTTGTGAGACATTGGGTGGCCTCACCAGATGACTGATGAACTGGATGGTAAAGGAGGCAAGTCAATATCATATAGTTCTAGAAAGATTTATCCCTCGGGCTTTCAAATCTGGTTGATCCCTGGGCAAGATGCACAAATGGGTAATCAAAACAGTTTTGTCCATTTCTGTCAGTATTCTTATTCTCTTTAACTGGCAGCTCTTTGGTTCCAGGAGAAAAATGTAGGAATCCAGTATAGGTGAAAAAGGATGGAGATCGGTGTATAAAAAGGACCTTTATTAAAACTTGCCCAAGTTTTAATAAAGGTCCTTTTTGTACATCGATCTCCATCCTTTTTCACTGCTACACAGCAATCTTGGATCGGCTTCCGATTTGTTTTTTGGAATCCAGTATAGGATAGAGGTTTTTTCTAGTGTTCTTGAACTATGTATTTTGTAATAAGTACTGTCGAGTGATGGGTTTGTTTTTACCACATGTTGGCACTCTTGGTGCTGTCCCTGCTTCAGTTCTCCCTGCCCAAAAGGTCAGACAACAGGAAGTAGAAGGTCTATGGTCCAGCCCCACAGATTCTCCAGTAGGAGTTTAAAAATTCTGAAGTACATTGACAAACATTTCCATCTTTTATTTTCCATTAAAAAAAAGTAAAGTAGTTTTACATGAAGGGTTGTGTATTGTATAATTTTTTTTTTATTTGGTGAGGAAAAGGGATCTGTAGTATTAGTACAGGGAGGAGAGATTGGGGATGGGAAGAGGTGAAAGGACTGGAAATGGGAGATTGGAGAGAATAGGCTGGGAATGAGAGACGGGGAAGGTTAGGCATCTGGGATGGGGAAGAGGAATGAAGGAGGTTCTGGGATTGAGGAAGGGGGAGGTGGGATCAGAGGAAGGAGGATCTGGAATCTGCAGTTGTGGGGGGGGGGGGAGGGTTCAGGATCTGAAATGAAGGAAGAGGTAGGAAGGAAAGGAAGATCCAGGGGATAGATCCTGAGATCAAGGAAGGGAGGATATGAAATGTAGTTGGGGTAGAGGAAGAGGAGGGCAATGTCCTTACTGTGCTCCAGTTCTGCTTCCCCTTGCATCCTTTTTTAACCTCCTATCTAATCTGACATGCATACATGTGTGTCTTGTAGTGTGTGTGTGTGTAGATATATGTTGCAGGTAGTAAGGAGGGTGGAGAGGAAGAGTTTTGTTAGAAAATCTGGGAATTTTGAAAACTTAGAAATACTGAAGTTTGTGAAAAGGTTTTTGTGTTTTTTTTAACATTGTAATTAATGAGGTTTTATTAATTCATATTAACAATGCACACATTCCTGTTTTTGAGTGTGATAAATTTCTGTAATTGGTCACTAAAAAGAGCGCATTAACCAGAAGACAAACTGGATACGACTACCCTGAACTCTGAGCCTGGCGACAGGAGAAAGTGAAACTAAAATTTGGGAATGAACTTTGCTAATGCATCTGATATCTGCTTTAATGGTTGAAGTGTGAAATATTCCCCTGCCTTTTGTTAGGTGAAACTTAGGCCTTTGTCTGGTGGTTGAATATAAGAAAAAATGTTAAAGTTGTGATACTGAATGTGATTTTTTTTTTAAGGAGGATATGTTTGTCTTTGAAATTTGTACGCATTTTTAGAGAGAGTACACTTTAATGTTATCTTTTTATTGTATCATCTTAATAAATAAATATCTTAATTCATTGCACATATCAAAAACAATCACACTAGCACGCATACTCATACATACTTCTCTTATAAAGCACATAAAATAGTATTACAATAGATAAATATAACGTGTTCTTTCCATAATAAAGAAATAATAAGATGCAAATATATGCAGAAAACAATGGTCCTATTCATAACCACTGTGTCCACATAATGGTAACCTCATTAAGCATCCCAAACAAAAGTTTGTCTTATGAAAATATCCAAATGTAGAATATCCAAAATGGATCACAAAACCCAGAATCTGTGTTAATTCTTAAGTTCCTGTTTTTCTCACAGAAAACCCCCAAGACTATAGTAACTTGTAAATTCTTGTTAAGTCCTCAAGAAAGGCCTCTGTTTCACCTAATTAAGAGCTTCTTCAGGAGATTGTTGGACGAAAGAACCCTTTATTATGGACAAACTGTGAAAATGGGTCATACTGGACTTATCCGAGCAAATTGGGGTTCAGTATGGCACCTTTCCACTGTAATCCATTAGTAGGGCAACTCTTCTTCCGCAATCCACATTGCAAAACTTTTCCAAATGTAATTCAATAATTAAACTCATAGTGCCACTATAAATTAAAAAAACAACATATTTTACCTAAGCAATCAATCCTCTATTAATCCTACAACAGCTATTAAATCAATACCTTCCCGAACATACCCAGATCAGTCCAGAAAAGTGGGTTGTGTATCCCTACCAGCAGGTGAAGTCAGAGAACAAGTAGAAATTTGGGCACCCCTATATAACAAGAGTGCCACCTGCAGTCACTTAGTATTTCTCTGACTCCAGCGGGTGGTACAAGATGCACACCTGCCGTCTTTAGTTATATTTTTTAGTTAGTTAGTTTGAATTTAATTTTTTGGTTTATGGTCGCTTCCTGAGGCGCCTTCGTGGGCCATCCCTCAGTAGAAGCTTCCTCACTCTCCCAGACCCAACTGGCATGGGAACTTTGCAAGCTCTTGCGAGTGCAGAGCAAAGACTTAGGTGGAGAGGGGACAAAATCTCACCCGTTTTAACTGTGTGAGAGAGAAGTGTGTTAATGTGCGCTGAAGGCGAGTGTGAGTGCCAGAGAGAGAGAGGGAGACTACGTGAGGGATTGTGTATGTGTGTGAGAGGGATTGGGCGTGCGTGTGTGAGGGACAGAGGGAGAGTGTATGTGCGAGAGAGAGAGGAAGCCTATGTAGGGGGCTGTATGAGAGAGAGAGATTCTCTACCACCCCCCCCCCCCCAGCTCTCCACATAGGTTAGAGTAGAAGGGATTGAGTGTAGAGGGGAATGGGAGAGCAAAAGAGTTGGGGCCTGTAAGGATAGAATGAAAGGGGTCTGAACCTGTCCCTCCGCCACCGGGGAAGGTGGGAGGGAGTTGGGCTGGCAGGACCATTACACCTCACGAGATCCCCCTTGGCCACCGCTTCAGCTCCTACCACCGCCGCCGCCGCCTCTGGCCCTTCGTGGGGGTGGGGGGAGGAGCAGAGCAGAGCAAAGACATGGGAGGAGAGGGGACAAAAATCTCGCCCATTTTAACGGGCTTAACGGCTTGTACTAAATATTTTATGATTCCATTTCAATGTTTCCGATTGCATTGTTAAATTGAATTTTCAAATATTTCGATTTATTTTCATTTTGATTTAATTACTTTGTGTGACATTGCGTTGGAATTGAGCTGTGTCGTTTACCATACCGTTCATTTAGTGAGTATAGTTTGTTTTTTCTTTTTTCATTCTTTTTCATTTCTAGAATTATGCGGTTTACATCTAGACACAGATTGCTTCTCACATGGACAATTATATGTTGCGTGTTCTACAGTCGGCAAATCAGACAATCTCTATATCTGCACAGAGAATGGAACAACAAAAAATATTGTATACCCACAAGCATTGTGAAATTAAACATATTAGAAACGTGTGCTTTCTTTTTTCTTTCTTTTCCATTTAACCAGACTGAGCCACAGCAACGCATGGCCGGGTCTAGCTAGTCACTAATAAAAATCCTCCCATTCAACAGCCATATTTAATCCTAATGGATACACTGTTTGTCAGTTGTAAATAAAAGCTTGTTCTCTTCCTAATAATATCTCTGAAATGTTTCCATCCCTACTAAATTGGATGTGTTGAATAATGTGAAGTCTTAATTCCTGGATGGAGTGATTAGTCTGTCCAGTTTTGGAGCCTCTGACTTCTTGGCACAGATGCAACTCTTGTGTTGTATTATTCATGTTTTTACTGAGCGTTTAGTATGTCCTACGAATAGTTTACAACAACGGTGCATACCATAAACAACTTGTGCAGTATCACAGGTGAAATGTCCTCTTAGAACATACTTTATGGGTAAAGAAAGGATGATAACATTTTCTTATATCCCAAACATTTTCACAATCAGAGCTACCATACTTAAATTGGCCCCATGTGCTAGAATTCTTGGATTGAACTGTAGATGTTGAAGTCGGTACAAGAGTTGCGCAAATTGAGGCCCCTAGTTTTTGCAAAAATGGGTCTGTTGAAATACATCATGAACAGTCAAAATATGCCAGTGTTTCAATATTATAGTCTGTATTTCCTGCGAATAAGAAAACATGCAGACCATGCAATCAAGAGGTTCCTTTCTCACAGATTCTAATAGTAATTCTCTATTAGCATGTAGCGCCCTCTTAACAATTTTCTGCGGGTATGCCCTCTGTTGAAACCTAGATTTCACGTGGACAGCCTGATCTTTGCATTTCTCCTCAGCTGTACGTAAGCAGCGCCAGGCCTGGATTTGTCAATAGGCACGCTAGGGCCTGTGTCTAGAGCAGCAGAAATCTGGGGGGGGCAGCAGACTGGCTGAAGATTTGTTGCCGTTCAGCTGTGCTGAATCTCACTCAGCAGAGAACGGCCCTCTGTTTCCTGATCCAGTCCCTCTCCTACAGGCAGCATTCAGGGAACAGGACAGCCTGTAGCAGACAGAACAAAAGGGGGATCGTTCTGGGGAGATTAGGAGGGGCTGAGTAGAGATCATTGGAGGGTGGGATCTATCAAAAGGGAGTGGGGGGTGTATGTGTGTGTGTGTGAGAGAGGGGAACAAAGATAGGGCAGTGTGTGTGAGAGAGAAGGGATTGGTGCCAAATATGTGTATGCCATATTGGGGGATGTTAGAGAGAGGAAGCAAGGAGAAGCAGGACATGAGCACATGGTAGGGACGCCTCCCTCCTCTTCTCCCCACCCACTGCAAATCCTCCCTCCCTTGATCTTGGATTATATCACCCAGCCCCTCAAACCTCCCTTCCTTCCACCTTCCTTTCTACCTCTCCCTTCTTCCCAGATCCTGAAACCCACTCCCCCAACCCTTCCTACTCCCTCTTCCCTTTCCTCAATCCAAGAACCAAACAGCACAAACAGGGCCTAGGGGTGCCAACATCCCAAAACTGTCACCTGGCAGTGCAGTCTGTGAAATTGGCCAACGGGAATATTCCCAAAGTCCTTGAGGATGATGACCAGAAAAAGATAGCGATGTATTTCTATTTGTTGGCTTATGATTGTCCTTAATTCACCTTCTTGTTTGCAAATGACAGTGCCCAAAAAGGAAATCTGATTTGATATCATAATGGATTGTGAACTGTAAATTAATATCTTTGAGTGTTCAGCCAACAAGCAATGCCAGAGACAATGTCCATAAATATATGACCCATGTTTTTATGACTCCAAAAATAACACGCAATTTGTTTAAAAGCTGCTCCATAAAGGCAAGCCACTAAGGGAGCCATTGTGGCTCCCATGGCCATGCCCTTAATCTGTTGGAAAAATTTCTCTTGAAATTTGAAAATAGTTTGTCAAAACTATTTGAGCCAGGTCTTTGACTAAATTTAATCAAACTTTCATTAAACTAGTACTCTTCAAAGACTTGCTTATAATAAATATTGCTGCTGTCTGAGGGACGTTGATGTATAATGCTGTAATATCGACTGTGACTAATAGCCATGCTTCATCACAGAGAGGAATAGATCTCAAAATATGTATGAGATAGGTAGAATCCCTAATATGACTTGTTTAGTGGGACCAAAGTTTACATATAAGAGTCTTTGTATTTTGACACAGGTTCTGGGAAAGATCTGAAATCCTAGACTACTGGACGTCTGGGGGATTTTCTAAACTCACACTCATCAAAATAAATTGGTGTAAGAAAAGTATCCTCAAAAAAACATTAACATTCCCAACATCATCTTATAGATAGTAAATCTAAAATTGTTTTTTATACATCAGAAACTCTAATCAGCTTGATCACAGCAGACTATCAAAGTACATCCCCTGACATGGTTTATCTTTCACTGTTAGGCTGCATCGGGAGGGACAACTCTAGAAGCAAGATTCTTGTGCAAATGCATCAATATATCCAACAGGAAAAATCATATGTAGCTTCCTTAAGTGCCATAAGCTACATTTGATTTCTCTCGTTTGATATATTGACGCATTTTGCACAAGAATCTTGTTTGCACAGAAATGCATCTATGTGGCATGTGCTGTAATTGGACACCAGTTTTCTTGGGGATGCACTAATGCATTGAAACACGTCAGAATGATCGATGTGACTATAACTGTTGTTGCATGCCTTTGGAGTAGGGCAGTGTATGAGTGTCAGAAGCCAAAGTACTTCAGCACCTAAGCAGTGGTTGTAATGTCTGGTTAAAACACAGCTTGCAGTCTCCTAATAACTCTAACTGGTACCATGTGTTTATATTTTTATTATATATTTTAAAGGTTTTGCTGTGTAAAAACTGTTGTCCATTATAGCACTGGTGTGACCCCCACAGGGTACCTGCATCAAGCAGTCTATTGAAGGTTTCAGCATTCTTGGTGATGTCATTATTTGCTATTCTCTGTTTTTTCCATAACAAAATATTCCTGCTTGGCGTTCAGTTTTTTTCATCTATCTCTGCTGCTCCTCTTCTTGTGGCCAACTCCTACATATGCTCTCTACATACCTGGTATACTCTTCCCATTTATTTAACTTTTTTTGCATTTGATTTTCAGTGTAAATCAATAATATTAAATAGAACACAGCTGACCAAAGCTCCATTAGATACTGTCATTAACATTCTACATAATTAGTTCATTTATTCTTCCCCTTCCTAGCGAAAGCCTGAAGGTCCCATAACCGTGGTGGTGTTCCTGTTACCGTATGCCACATGGAAGTATTACTTTGTCAAAAGCATCTGTATCTCCTTTTTACAAGGTTCAATATAGCCATTTGAAGGCCTTTCTTGGCAGTAATAGGTTTTTCCTCTTTCCTTTATGGCCCTTTCAGCACTTGCCTATTGGCTATTAAATGTCCTTTAAGTTGTCTCTTGCTTGTTTTTGTAGATTTTCTATTAGTTGTGAGTCACTTTATTTCCTTTTATGGCCCTTTGCACTCTTCCAGTTTCTTGTTGTAGGTCTCCCGTTGCATGCTTCTCTGCCTCAGTATGGAGCACTTCATAGAGAAGTTTAGAAGACACAAACATTCATCCACAAGAGAATACTAAAGTAGGTTTATTAATTTGTTTCCCTCCAATAATATTTTACAAATGATGCCTTTCATTTTGCAGCGTCTTTGGCAAGTACAGTGGGACAGCAGTTATTTACCTTCAAACTGAACTAGCATGATGATGAAGTATAATATTTGGTGAGGACACAGATTTAAAAAAAAAAAAAAGTAGAAGGAATGCTGGTTTATTAACAATACCTGAATAGAGAAGAATCCCTATTAGATAATTTCTACAATACATCCCATAATGCAAAATCTGTCTGGCTTCTGTGATGCCTCCCTAATATCCCATCTCTCTATAGGGACAGGCCCTACAACATATATACAAACCGCCATGCTGTAAACTTTACAGACCGTTAGTGGGTGTTAGTTTATGGATCACTATAGGAGCTTTTCTTTCCAAGTTAATCAAGGCATAGAGTCAGTTATGTAATAGTGAAAATTATAGTATTACAGTACTTGATTATGAATCTAATGATAATAAAGAGGAAAGTTGCCCCATGCCTGCATAGCCAAATTGAACTCCAGCCCTCTACATCCCTGTACTCTTAAGCTCCGCCCCTTTCTCTGTCTGTATTGTCCAGTCCATGCTCTGCTATCACATCTGGAAATAGAACTCTGCCTCTCTCTCTGGCTGTACAGTCCAACTCCTTCTGTCTTTCTCTCTTTCGCCAATCCAATCTGTAGCACACCATTTGTTTGTGACATCACTGCTCATAAGGGAGGTACAGTCTAGGAACTGACAGTAGTGTCCAGTTGATGGCAGGCATAAGTTGGATCAGTGCGACAGAGTTCTAGGCTGCCAGAGCTTCCTTGGTGTTCACTTGATGAAACAAGCCCATCCACATGAGACTCGTTGCAGAGCCTTTTTAGTGAATGCTTTATCAATGGAGCCTAGATCACATCTTAATTTTGTTTCATAAACAGCTAAAAGCAATCCTTTATCAGGTGGTATTTATTTAGTCTTAAGAGTGATGCAGTAGATATAAATGCATAGCAGTAAACATATTTGTTATAATATATATAAAATTAATTCTCCCTGTTAGTGTTCCCAAAAATAGTATAATCAACTGCATGAAAGAAGAGAACAGAAAATGTCTAAATATTTATGTAATCTTCATTATTGACAAATGGCTACCCAGGATGAAAAAAAGCCAGTTCATAACTCATTACTCAAGTGATCGAGCAAGTATCCCTGGTCCAAATAGGCTAGCCCTGGCACAATTCCTTCCATTAGTGAAAGGAAGGTCAGTCTGTGCTGTCAGACAATGCCACAGCAGTGAGATATGTGAACAAGCAAGGGGACACTGAGTCCTGTGATAGCACAGGAGATAAGTCTGTTCTAATTGCAGAGCAG
The DNA here is from genome assembly GCF_901001135.1 of Rhinatrema bivittatum. Lineage (NCBI taxonomy): Eukaryota > Metazoa > Chordata > Amphibia > Gymnophiona > Rhinatrematidae > Rhinatrema > Rhinatrema bivittatum. The sequence goes on along the minus strand of NC_042631.1, from coordinate 38,835,328 downwards.
AATTTACATTCTCTCCACAGCTCATATTGTGGGGGTTGAGAATGTTCAGGCTGACTTTCTCAGCAGGAACAGGTTACATCCTGGGGAGTTGGAGAGTTTCTGGTTACTAATAGATCAGTGGGGTAGTCTTTCATGAATCTGATGACAATCCATGGGAATTCCAAGACTGACAGATTCTTCAGTTGAAAAGAATGAGGCTCCAGAGAAGTAGATCATTGATCCTGCCCTGGCCAGCAGACACTCCTTTACATCTTTTCACCCTGGCCTCTCATAGGCAGGACACTGAAAAGGATAGAAGACCACTTCTCCATGGTGATCATGGTGGCTCTGGATTGGCCAAGAAGATCCTGGTATGAAGACTTGATCAGATTACTGACTGAGCCTACTCTTTGCTACTCAAGGAGCATGAGCTATTATGGCAGGGCCCAGTGACTGTGGAAGATCTGGCTCCATTTTATCTTTCAGCGTGGCCTTTGAGAGGCCTCATTTGCACAGGAAGCTTGTAAGAACTCATCCTCTTTGGTGTATGTTTAAGAGTTTCCGTGAAGAGCTGTCCATATCCCCCTGAAGGGTTGACATTGCTAATATTTTGGTTTCTTTTTAAGGGAGGCCTGGTTATTGATCTGGTTCTTAATCCTCTGAAGGTTCATATTGTGGCTATTTCTTGCTAAATTAGAGGGATCTCCTTAGCAGCACATGCAGATGTAGCTCACTTCCCCTGGGGCATTAAGCATGTTCCCACTCTCCCCTCCCATCCCCTCTTCAGGCTGTTGGCTCCTCAATGGAACCTTAATTTGGTCCTTAAGACTCTGGTGGGTTCTTCCTTTGAACCAGTGAAACTGACTTCTCTAAAAGATATTTCCTTGAAAACCATTTTTTCTGGTAGTTATCTGTTCTGCCAGATATATTTTGAAGTTGCTGGCTCTGTCTTGCAGGGACATCCTAATTTTCTTTGTTAGAAACATAAAAACATGATGATACAAAAAGTCCATATGGCCCATCCAGTCTGCCAATTCATACAATTAATTTAGCATTATAATTCTCAACACTTTCTTAGAGAGACCCTGTATGTATCCCATGCTTCCTTGAATTCAGATACTGTTTTTGTTTCTCCCTCCTCCACTGGGAGGTTGTTCCACACATCCACCACCCTCTCTGTAAAGAAATATTTCCTAAGATTACTCCTGAGTCTACCCCCCTTTCAACCTCATCTCATGACCCTTTGTTCTAGAGCCTCCGTTCCATTGTAACAGACTCACCTCCTGTGCATGAAAACCTTTGAGATATTTGAATTCTCTATTATATCTCCCCTATCTCACCTTTCCTCTAGGGCAGGGGTGGGCAAGTCCGGTCCTCGAGGGCTGCAAACCAGTCGGGTTTTCAGGATACCCTTAATGAATATGCATGAAATAGATTTGCATACAACTGAGGCAGTGTGTATGCAGGTCTCTCTCATGCATATTCATTAAGGATATCCTGAAAACCCGACTGGTTTGCAGCCCTCGAGGACCAGAATTGCCCACCCCTGCTCTAGGGTATATATGTTTAGATCTTTGTCTGTCCCCATATGCTTTAGAATGAAGACCACTGACCATTTTAGAAGCCACCCTCTGGACCGACTCCATCCTGTTTATATCCATTTGAAGGTGTGGTCTCCGGAATTGTACACAGAATTCCAAGTGAGGTCTCCCTAGGGACCTATACAGGGGCAATATCACTTCCCTTTTTCTGCTGACCATTCCTCTCCATTTGCAGCCAAGCATCTTTCTGGATTTTACTGTTGCTTTATCCACCTGTTTGGCCACCTTAAGATCATCAGATATAATTACCCGCAAATCCCTTTGTGCTTAGAAGAATTTCACCTCCAATACTTTCCCTTTCCCTTGGGATTTTTGCATTCCAAATGCATTACTCTACATTTTTTAGCATTAAATCTTAGCTGCCAGACCTTAGATTATTCCTTGAGCTTAGCTAGATCCCTCCTCATGTTTTCTACTCCTTCCTGGCAGTCCACCCTGTTACAGAATTTCTTATCCGCAAAAAGACAAACCTTGGGAGTGAGCGCCAAGGATTACAAACTGGTTGATGGCTAGAAGACAGTGTGTGATGGTAAATGGAACCTACTCTGAAGAGAGAACAGTGTTAAGCGGAGTGTTACAAAGATCGGTGTTGGGACCGATCCTGTTAAATATCTTTGTGAGCGACATTGCAGAAGGGATAGAAGGTAAAGTTTATCTATTTGCAGATGACATTAAGATTTGCAACAGAGTGGACACACTGGAAGGTGTAGAGAGAATGAGACGTGATTTAAGAAAGCTTGAACATTGGTTGAAGATTTGGCAGCTGGGATTCAATACCAAGAAGTGCAGAGTCATGCATCTGGGATGCGGTAATCCAAAAGAGTTGTATGTGATGGGGGGTGAAGGGCTGTTGTGCATGGAGCAAGAGAAGGACCTTGGGGTGATAGTGTCTAGTGATCTGAAGACTGCGAAGCAATGTGACAAGGTAATTGCTAAAGCCAGAAGAATGCTGGGCTGCATGGAATAAACAGTAAGAAAAAGGAGATGATAATCCCCTTGTACAGGGCCTTGGTGAGTTCTCACCTGGAGTATTATGTTCAGTTTTGGAGGCCATATCTCAAAAGGGACAGACAGGATGGAGGTGGTCCAGAGAAGGGTAACAAAAATGGTGGGGGTCTCCATCAAATGACTTGTGAGGAGCAATATACCCTGGAGGAGATGAGGTGCAGGGGGGGATATGATACAGACCTTCAGATACCTGAAAGGATTTAATGATGCACAATTAATGAAACTTTTCCCTGGAAAGAAATCAGTAGAACTAAAGGTCACTAGAGGAAACTGCAGGGAGGACGACTCAGAACCAGTGTCAGGAAATATTTCTTCACGAAGAGGATGGTGGATGCCTGGAATGCCCTTCCGGAAGAAGACAAAAATGGTGAAAGATTTCAGAGGGACATGGAATCAACGCTATAGATTCCTAAAGCTTACAGGATAGAAATGAAGAAAAGAGTGCATGGGGGTAACTTACTGGTGTGGTGGTTACTATCCTTAACCAATAAGCCTTCATACTATTGATGCAACTCCACTATTGCTCTCTGAGGCAACTCCTTTATTGCGCTCCGCTTTAATGGCAAGGGGAAATAAATTCAGACAGCTACCAACAACGACATTGAATTTTACGGGCTGGGAAAACAAATAAACATGGGGTAACTTGCTGATGTTGCTGTTACTAATCTTAACCAATAAAAGACTGATACTTTTGATGCAACTCCAACATTGGTCTCCTTCAACAGCAAGAAGTGATGGGGAATTGGACTCAGACAGCAGCCAACAAGGGCCTTGACTTTCCCAGTTTGGGATAGTAAGTATGGGGGTGACCTGTATGGTGCGGCAGATGCTACCATAAGCTTGCTGGGCAGACTGGATGGACCGTTTGGTCCTTTTCTGCCATCATTTTCTATGTTTCTATGTTTGTTTATTTTTTATTTAGACATTTTATATACCACTGTCCTTTGTATAGATCTCAACGGTTTACAAAGTGACATTCATAGTTGTAACAAACAAAGAAGCAAAGCTTGGTTACAGAGGTGTTATTCATTGGCAGGCATTAATAGCTATCAAGTGAAATTTTCTAGTACATATTAAAATTGATATAGTACATAAGGCAAAGAGTATAGATAATTAAAACAAAATGATAGTTTTCACGTTTTAATCAGTGGGTTGTTCTGAGAATCTTGCATTCTCTCATTTGATTTATTCTTCATGATTCTATTATCTTTTTTCCTTCTTGTCTTTGTGGTTCTGTATATTCTGATGTTTTTAAGTTAAATTATATGCGTTTTTGAATAGCCATGTTCTAAATTCATGTTTCAATCTTTCTATCTGGTAAAATATGCAATATCTCAGGCAGAGAATTTCAGAGCTTTGAACCCACTATGGAAAACACTCTCTTATTTACGTCAGAAATATGCACCGTATTGTGGGAATAGTAAACATTCCTTTATTTTGAGATCTTAATGCTGATTGAGAATTGTAAGGTTGTAGGGTTACTTCTAATAAGCCAGTTATTGGAGTGAATGATGAATATTATTGGTAATACTTTATGGTAGATTCTGGATTGTAACCAATGCAGTGACATCAGCAAGGGTATAATGTAATCATATTTCCTAGATCCTAATAATAGTCTTGCTGCAGCATTTTGTAATAGTTGTAGTGGTTTTAAGAGACTTGCTGGAAGACCTAGTAAGGAGTTAAAGTAGTCAAGGGTTGAGAAGATTAGAGTTTGCAATACAGTAAGGAAGTCTGCAAAAGTTAATGTTTTCAACTGATGTAGTATATGCAACCTGTTGGAAACCTTTCTTAATTTACTGATGTGCCTTTTCATTGTGAGGTTCTCATCTAGCTGTTCACCTAAGGTCCCATACTTGATTTGAAGGATTAATTTGAAAATTACCCAGGTCTAGTGTAGGTGGTTTAACTGTTGATTCTACTCAGCCAAATGATTTAAATCGTTTTAGTGTTTAATGTCAGTTTAAGTTGCGATAATTATTGTTGTATTACTTTCATATAGCTAGAGAGTATCGAAGCTGTGTTTTCAAATGATCTGGATATTGGGATGTAAATACAAGAAGAAAGTTATTCCTAGATTGGTCAATAATTTACATAGTGGGAGCATGTAAATATTGAATAGTGTTGCTGAGAGGGCTGAGCCTTGAGGGACACCTGTATCACACTGGAAAGTGACAGATATATGGTTGCCCAGTTTGACTTGGAATTTTCTGTTAGATAGAAATGAAGAGAACCATTTATTTATTTATTTATTTTTACTTTTTATATACCGAAATTCCTGTATTAGATACAAATCATTCCGGTTTACAGAGAACGATAAGTTGCCCTGGTCTTAGAAGCCAGACTGGGGCTTTTACATGGAACAGTGAATGGAACAGTGAACAGAGAGTTTCCATACTCTATACAATTAACGAGTTAAACATAGCAAATAACGAGTTAAACATTGAGTTTCCGTACTCTATACAAAAACGAGTTAAATATTGAGTGTGAGTATAGCAGAATGATAAAAATATAACTTGAAAGTCAATAAATACAATATTAACAACAATTAAATTCATCTGAGAACCATGCCGTCGATCCCTATGTTTCTCATCTGATGGTCCACAGTGTCAAAGGCGGCTGTTAAGTCAATTAGCACAAGACAATAATTCATCTGTGTTAAGCCCTCGTAAAACTGAGTCCATTAATGAGGAGTAATATCTCAGTTGAGTGATGTTTCCTAAATCCAAATTGATTTGCTTCTAACCCTTCCATTATGTTGCTCACAAAAATGTTGAAAAGAACCAGTCCAAGGACAGATCTCTGAGGCACACCACTACTAGCAACCACCTCCTCAGAGAAAACTCCATTTACCACTACGCTTTGTCATCTCCCATTCAGCCAGTTTCTAACAGTGTCACTCTAGGATCCATACCAAGGGCACACAATTTATAAGTGCTGTTTCAAAGGCCTTGCTGAAATCTAAGTACATTATGTCTAACATTCTCCCTTGATCCAACAATTTAGTCACCCAATCAAAGAAATTGATTAGATTTGTCCAAAAATTGCACTATTCTTTGTTTTAGCAGCAATTCCATGTGTTTGCTCACCACAGAGGTCAGACTAACTGTCCTGTAGTTCCCAGCTTCCTTCTTACTTCCACTTTTATGAATAGGAACTACATCATTAACCATCCTTTTTACCAAAGGTAATGTCACATTTTCATTTGATTCAATCTATCTTACTTTCTACCTTTTGGAAGAGTGAATGTTGCCCCCATTTAATGTCCATCACATGCTTCTCAGGTATCTGAAGGTGACTAATCCCTTTCGGAAAATGGAAAGATTTGTACTGTTTGGTGGCCCAAAAAACAAAGTGGAAGCCGATCCACAGTAGCTATACAGTGATAAAAACGAAGAAGGATCGGTATAAAAAGGACACACTAGTATTGCGAATGCTTCAGCATCAATACTTGTGCTTATTGTCAGCAGTAGAACTGTGAAAAAATGACAAGGTGACTATATGATATAGTCAATACTACACTCCACGGCACGCCGCAGGCAAACTAGAACAAAATAACTTCACCTTGTCGTTTTTTTCACAGTCAGTTAGAAAGTTCTTTCATACAGCCCCTGAGGCAGCTCCTTGGAGAGCGAAACTCGGCCAGAGTCTGGCAAGATTTAATAAAAGTCCTTTTTATACCGATCCTTCTTCGTTTTTATCACCTTATAAGGGCCAAGCAGCTTCTAAAGCAACCCTGGCCAGATGGATTAAGTAAGTGCTTGCTTTGGCATATGTGTTGACAGGCACTGGAGGTGCTTCATGCTCATTCTATGATGGCCCAGGCATTGGCGTAGGCAGAATTCTTTACAGTGGTCTCACAAGATATTTGTAAGGCATCTACTTGGTTATTCTTGTATTCCTTTGTTATACATTACAGTCTGGATGTGTAAGTTGAGGCAGTTGTTGCATTCGGAGCAGCTGTGCCCTATTTTCTTCCCATCTGGACTAGTTCAGCTTAGCTACTTCCCAAACTGGAATGGTCTAGCATGATAAGGAGAAATTGAATCTTGCTTGTTAATTTCCTTCCATGAGCCCTGCAAGACCAGTCTAGGACCCTTCTAGGACTTCTATGACTGCCAAAACGGTACATCTGCTTTTTTTCTCCCAGGGCAAGCTTCCTTACGGAGGCATAATGATTATATGTTCCTCCTTAAGGGTGGACCTGACTTCTTTGTGTGTCATCCATCCTGTTGTCACCTTATCTCTCCACCTCTCCTTAAGGATTACAATTAGAGGCTTTTCCCCCTTTCTCCCTCCCCACCCTTTTCAGTTTAGAAATGGGAGTTTCACTGCACTGCTTTGATGGACAGTTACTGGCAATTGTCTGGGCTGCATCTCCCTTGTGACCAGTGATGTCATGGAATAAGGGCGTGCCTTCTATCTTTATCAGCTAAAAGATGGAGTAAATTGCCTTGTCTGGACTGGTCTAGCAGGAGTCGAGGAAAGGAAATTAACAAGTAAGATTAAATTTTGCTATTAGTTAAATGCTTATTCAGTGTTTTATTTATTTATTTATTTATTTAACGCTTTTAATATACCGACCTTCGTAGAACACATCAGGCCGGTTTACAAAAAACAGGCAGGCAGAAAATACAATGAACACGGAGGGGGAGGAAGGGGAGCAGGCGAGAGCAGGGAGTAGCGGGGGGTAGAGGCGAGAGCAGCTGGAAAGGATAGGGCAGCAGAACGAAATGAAATAGGAACTCTAATTGAACGAAGAAGTAACAATGACAAAATATCGCAAGATAGTTTACAGCATTTACAAGAGTTAATTAATATTTATTAATTTATTAATAAATATTATTAATTATTAATTATTATTAACTATTTATTAATAGTTAGCTCCTATAAGAGCATATGAACAATTTTTTTTTTTTTTTTTGCAAGCAAACACTAGCTGCTTTATTCCGATATTAGCTTCGGTGCGCTAACTCTTTTTTCTATTGAAATAGCATTCAAGGAGAATGGGTATGGATTATTCTCTGAACCCCATTCATTGGCTGAAGCAGTTCAGTCTTAATGCACCTAGTTTATCATTTTCTCGTCATCCATGTAACAGTTGCTGGTCAGAGCACCCATCTTCTCCTCCGGCAATCTATACCCTAGTTTGTGGATCTCTCTCTGAAGCTTACAATGTTGGCGTGGGTCATCGTTTTTATACCTTTTTCCATCTCTTTTGTAGTTCCTTCTTCCTTGTGCATACTTACTTATTATGCATACTAGTCTTATAATTTCCCTATGTAAAGCTCTGATTGGTTGGTTATTTATTGTTATCCTTGGCATAATGCCCAGACTTATGGCCTGAATCATTTGTTGTCTGGTTCATAATCTAAAATTTATTTTTTTAATTATCTGGGATATTTTATGATGTATGAAGTTATAGAATAGGGATGTACTTTAAACAAATTTATGCTGTTGGTTGTAGTTTTAATGGATTGCGAGGCATAAAATTCTAAGTAATTATGTTATGAGCATATTTTATGATTTTATGTTGTGATGTGGTTTTTTTGCATTTGTTGTGTAAATTTTTAGTATGTAACTTTAAGATCACATACATGTTTTTTTGTTGTAAACCTGCCTGGGTTTTTGTTTGAAAAGGCTGCAACATAAATAGAAGAAATATATCCCTATCTACTATAATATCAGTTTACATCCATGACTGGGAAACTTCTAACTACAACAGTTCTGTTGTCGTTTTAAAACATCTTTTACAGAAATATTTTTCTGTCACTTTCCCTTTTGTCCTTATTTGCTACTTCTGGGTTATTGTGGTGACCTCTGCCTTGGCCTGCATTTTTGCCTTTATCTCTACAGGTTCTGGGGTCGTCTGCCTTCATTTACAATATGAAGGTCTTATGTGCTGTGAGCAAATATTAGTGTCCAGGCCCAGGGATAAGTAAGAATTGAATAAGCAGCCTTTCTATCATGTCTCGGCAATTGACATTTTGCCTGCCTTTCGCTGTAGTACAGATTCCAATTTTGGCCCTGTAAGGCACTGTAGTATTAGCATCAGAAGGGTGGATTCTCCAGTAATGAAATGCCTTCCCTTAGTGCTGCACTATAGTGTTAGCATAACGCGATGGGAACCTTCTGTAGTATGGTGCCCTCCCTTAGTGCTCTGTTGTAGTAGTTGTAACTTAGGGCTGTAGCCTCCAGCAGTGTGCAGGAATATTGGTGTGAAATGAGTGTAACAGGATCTCTTATTTTATTTAAAAAAAAAAAAAAAGGCAAACTCATTCAGTATCGGGAGAGTGCTGCTATGCAGGAATTTTGCTCTGCTGAAAGGAAACCAGACATATTCCCTCAGTTAAGGGCTCGCCCAGTCCGGTGGCTAAGTGGCGGTGCTGCTTGTTGCTGTGTAGAGGAGTTAGATTGGATTCCTGGGTCAGATCTTCCGAGGCTGGGAATTTATTTATTTATTTATTTATTTATTTATTTAAAAAGTATTCTGTACCGATGTTAGTCGAAACATCACCTCGGTTTACATGGAACAAAAGCAACGGAAACTACAAGTAACAGGGGAAGGGTAAGGGGTACAAAAAAACCAATAGGAGAGCAGAGAAGCATAGGAACAAACAACAAGTGAACTATAATGTCATAAGAACAAGGTCATAGTCAAATTCAGGTCATGATCCATCACAATTCAATATTCATCAAGGGTGTTGGGGAAAGACGTGTTTGAATAGCCAGGTTTTGAGCTGGGCTCTGAATTTGGTGATGCAAGGTTCAAGTCTGAGGTGGGTTGGGAGTGAGTTCCAGTGCATAGGTCCAGCAATGGAGAGCGCCCGATCCCTTGTAGCTGTGAGGTGTGTTTTCTTTAGGGATGGCACATGGAGGGACCCTTTGTTAGTGGTCCTTGTCGGTCGATTCGAGCAGGCAAATTGGAGGGGATCTGCCAGCCAGTTGGAGTGATGGGAATATAAGGCTTTATGTATAATGGTCAGGGATTTAAAGAGGATGCGGGAGGGAATAGGGAGCCAGTGTAGGTCCTTCAGTATAGGGGAAATATGGTCGTATTTGTGAGCGTTGGAGAGGGTTGCAGCATTAGTAGTTCCTGGGGAGGGAGTCGTGCACTAATGGCATTTAGTGACTGGATTTAGATTCGGAATTGCGGGTTTCTGGTGCATGACTTCCAGCAAAGAATGGTTGCTGCAGTGACTGGACTATAGGTGAGCTGGGAGGAGAGAGCAACTAGGGGTGAAAGTGCCCGAGTAGTTCGGGGTGAAGGCTCATGGTGACAGATCCCAGCCCTTGCTCAGATTTACACTGGAAGGTCAAAGGAGCAGGAGAAAAAGGCCAGCCCCCCCCCCCCCAAAAAAAAAATCCCTCTTTTTCCACCCCACCCCCATTCAGAGCACCATACTAATTTGTTAACATTGCTCAGAACTTTTGCAGATTGTGATTCCTTGCATTGGGCCGACCTAATGCGTGGCTAATAATTTTATTGTATATGAACTTTGGAGACTACATAGGTTCCTTCTTCAGATGTTGCAATGCCTCCCCCCCCTCCCCCCCCCAGTACAAAATCAGTGTGTTAAACAAAGGCAGCCACCCATGGGCAGGATGCTTGTGCACACTTTCTTTGCCCCTTTTTGATGCATATTATCCTAGGGAAGATAAAACTCTCTGTGGGAACATGGAGATGACCTGATCTGCACCCCTGTGGCAGAGATGCACAGCCCCATGCTCTAAATGGCCCCGGTCATTTCCGTAGCATCTGACCTCTTGGTCCCTGTAGGCCAGCCTTCCACTCTTCTTTAATATTGCCTGAAATAGGTCATTGACACTGTTTCGCTTCCAAAATGTAATACATAAAGATGGCATTCTGTCACCTGGGAAAATAATTTTCCTTAGCCTGGAATGGCAGAGAGGAGGGCCATTCTTTGCCGTCAACTCTGTCCGCTCCTGTCCTCCTTATCCTCTTCTCCCCCTGCCCAGTGCTGCATGTGTCATTCTGACTTTATTATTGAACGGCTTTGGCTGTTCAGTGCTGCCATAAAATGTCTACCAAAGAAACCAGCGAAAGGACTTCGCCATGACGACTGCCATCATGTTATTTTCCCTTTATGGACTGCTTTGTACTAATTTGGTAGGATCTTTTTTTTTTTTTTTTGGTTTAAGAAATATGAGACTTTTGCTCATTGTCAAAGTGGCTTCAGAAGCTGGGTAAGGCACTGCTGTATTTGATGATAAATACTATCAGAGGGCATTAGTGACTTAAAAAAAAAATTATATTCTGCCTTTCAGCACTTGAGCGGATTAAATTCAGGTACTGTAGGTATTTCCCTATCCCCAGAGGGCTCACAATCTAACAGGCAGATACAGAAAAACCTGCGGGAGAACGGGCGAGCACCCGCTCTCCTGGGTGCGCGATTCAGAAAAACAAAAAATGCAAATGAGGGCCCGCAGTAAAAGGAGGCGCTAGGGACACTAGCACGTCCCTAGCACCTCCTTTTTGGAAGATGCGGCGGCTGTCAGCTGGTTTGATAGCCGACGCTCATTTTTACCGGTGTCGGTTCTCGAACCCGCTGACAGCCATGGGTTCGGAAAACGGACGCCGGCATACTTGAGCATCCGTCTTCCAACCCACAGGCCGCGGGTAGATTTTTAATTTTTTTTAAATTTTGGGGGCCTCTGTCTTAATATCGCTATGATATTAAGTCGGAGGGTGTACAGAAAAGCATTTTTTTTCTGCTTTTCTGTACACTTCCCCGGTGCCGGCCGAAATTAATGCCTGCTTTTGGCAGGAGTTAATTTCTGAGAGTAAAATGTGCGGCTTGGCTGCACATTTTACTTTCTGAATCGCGTGGGAATAACTAATAGGCCCATCAACATGCATTTGCATGTTGTTGGCGCTATTAGTTTCGGGGGGAAGGGGTTGGCCGCGCGTTTTCCACGCGCTATTACCCCTTACTGTATAAGGGGTAAAAATAGCGTGTCGAAAACGCGTGGCCAAACGGGGGCTAACAGTGTGCTCAGCCTGAGCATACTTTACTGCATTGGCCTGTAAGTTTGTACCTGAGGGCAACGGAGGGTGAAGTGACTTGCCCCAGGACACAAGGAGCAGCAGTGGGATTTGATGCCTGGTTTCCCTGGTTTTGTTGCCTGCTGCTCTAACCATTGAGCTGCTACTCCACTCTCTAAGCAAAACGTTAAGTTTATGGCTGCCAGTAGCAACCAGGTATTCATGGCAGGTGACTGAGCTCCAGGTGTGCAGGAATGTGCCAGTAGACTGTACTGTTTAGGTCCCATGAGGAGGAGGAGGAGCTGGTGCAGAGCCCTTTAATTACAGCAGCAGATCTTCCTTTTTATATTTTTTTATAATTTTTTTTATTTATAAATTTATTTTTTTTTAATATACCGACATTCTTACATTAAAATGCAAATCATACCGGTTTACATAAAACAGAAAAAGCAGGAAAAAATATTTCCATAGTCAAATACAGAGAACATTTATAATAAAATTGTTAACAAAGGCATAAGGTAGGAACTTGAAAAAAAGGTTACTTAACAGAAAACATAAAAGAAAAAATATTAAATGAAGCACAAAGAGTTGCACGGAGCCCCTTTGTTGCGCCCCTTCGGCGCGCGGCGCGCGGCGCCTAATGGTGAGGCGCTTTTCAACCACTGCCGGAGCTCACAGTGACGTCAGGGGAGGGGCGTGGTCACACATCGCAGTCATCCATTTCCCTCACCTCCAGATGATAGTTCCTTTTCTTTTTTATTATTTAAGATGGTGTTCACTTCTTGCAGGGGCCCAGGATGGAGGGTGGCCTCCCCGCTCGCTGGCGCCTGATGGTGAGGCGCTTTTCAACCGCCGCCGGAGCTCACAGTGACGTCGGGGGAGGGGCGTGGTCACACATCGCAGTCACCCATTTCCCTCAGTAGACTGTACTGTTTAGGTCCCATGAGGAGGAGGAGGAGCTGGTGCAGAGCCCTTTAATTACAGCAGCAGATCTTCCTTTTTCCCCCTCACCCCAGTCTCTGTGGCAGCTCCTTTCCACTGTGCACTTAGGGCGGATTTTAAAAGGGTTACACGTGTAACCCTTAAAAAAAACAAAACAAAACACCCCTGCACGCGCTTAAGTCCCGGGGGTTTGCTAGGGGGGGACGTGTCGGGGAGGGCGGCACGACGTTCGGGGCGTTCCAGGGGGCGTTCCGGGGGCGTGGCTGAGGCCTCCGGACCAGCCCCCGGGTCGGGTGATGGCACGCCAGCGGGCCACCGGTGCGCGCGAGTTACGAGTGCCTCGAGCAGGCGTAACTTTTGCAATAAAGGTAGGGGGCGGGTTAGATAGGGCTGGGGGGGGGGGGTGGGTTAGGTAGGGAAAGGGAGGGGAAGGTGGGGGGAGGTGGGGGGAGGCGGAGGGAGCGGCAGCACGCGCAGGGCTTGGTGCACGCAAGGTGCACAAATTTGCACTCCCTTGCACGTGCTGACTCTGGATTTTAAAAGATACGCGTGGCTACTTACGTATCTATTGAAATCCGGCGTACTTTTGTTTGCGCCTTGTGCGCGAACAAAAGTACATGCTCGCGCTTTTTTTAAAAAAATGTACCCCTTTCTGTTTAGAAAGAGGCCATGTTGGTAGGGAGGAGGAGCAGCAGCTGCAGGGACCGGGAGCACGTGCTCTGTTCTTGTGCTGCTGGTGTACTGCCACCATCATTATGGCCTAAGGAAAAGAACATGAAAGGGAAGGGGGGGAGAGACCAGGGACGATGTCTTGGGGCTTGTACAGCATTTAGTTTAGGCAATACTGTTGGGCTTTTTATTTGGTTTGATCCCTCTCCCTATAAAATCCTACTTTTAATTTTGACAGCAAGAATTTATAATAAAATTGTCCCAGTGAACCCCAGCATCCTTTAAAGTGTTTGTCTTTATATGCAGTACATATGTGTTGTCATAATGCATCTTTGTTTCCTTCCCTTTTATTTTTCAACATAACTTTATTGAATATGTTATAACATTGATATTTGTTTATTTATTTGATTATTTTATATTCTGTTATTCCATGTGAGAATCGCTACTTCATAATGGTTTACAGGAAGAACTTTCATAAATAAAATGAGTGTTACAATGTGGATAGACATTCATAGAATGGGAAGTAATACAGTGGTAAACTTCTAACATAGGAACAGAGTTAGATTAAAGGGGTTAGCGCGGGAGGGGGTGGTTATTGTATAAGAAAATATATAGGTTATCTGAGTCATGGGGAACTGGGTGTTTCGGTCAGTTAGAAGGTATTTTTGAACAGAAGTTCAGGCATGGAATTCCGAAGTATAGGGCCAGCAATTGAGATCGGTCTATTTCTGGTTAGTGTTAGAAGAGAATCTTTTAAGTTCGGGATTTCTAGGAGGCCTTTGTTCTGTGATCTAAGAGTTTGCGGGGGGGATGTGAGGTTTAAATGTTATTCCTAGCAAATCATTGTTGTTCAGGTTGATGTTGCTGAATATTATAGTTAGTAATTTATAATGTATTCTTGATTGTACTGGAAGCCAATGTAGAGCCAACAGAGTTGGGGCGATGTAGTTAAATTTTCTTGCTCCAGACAATAGTCTGGCAGCTGCGTTTTGCAGTTGTTGCAGAGGTTTTAAGAAACTAGATGGAAGACCTAGAAATAATGAATTATAGTAATCGAGGTTTGAGAAATTGGGATTGTAAAACTGTACTGAAATCCTATGTGCCGCTTAGAGGTTTCAGTTGGCTCAAAATAAGCAGCTTATGGAAACCAGATCTAATTAGTTTGCTTATCTAGGCTTTCATTTTTACATTTTCATCAATTTGGATCCCTAGATCTCTCACTTGGGGCCTCATTTTCTAAAGTATCGCAGGCCTGCGATACTTTAGAAGATGAGGGGCAGGGGGCTGAAACGGGGGGAAGGCCTGCGCTAGCCAGCAGCGATCGCACCATCACGGTGCGATCGCTGCCGGTTTCGCACCCAAAAGCGCCACCATAGGAGGTGTAGCTATTGGGAACGAAAGCTGCCGCGAAAAGGCACTTACCTTTCCGCTGTCTGCGGCATCGGTGCAGAGTCGGCCCCAGTGACGCCCCGACTCCTCCTCTTCTGGGGCCGACTCCGCCCCGACTCCACCCCCATCCTGGTATCACACGCAATAAGGGACTTTTCGCGTGCGAAAGGTCCCTTAACGCGTGCGAGCGGCGTGGAAAATGAGGCCCTTGGGTTGCAGGGGTTACTTGGCAATTTCCAAGATCTGTTCCTGGGGATATAGTTTTTTGTGGTTTGTAGCTTAACCAAATTATTTCAGTTTTATTGTGGTTCATCCAGAGTTTCCATTGAGCTAGTTTTTCTTTTCTTTTAATCATATATTCAGAGATTAGCGATGTTTTTTCATATGATTTTGTTAGAGGGATATAGAATTGTAGATCATCTGCACAAAGGAAGAAGTTTAAACCTGCGGCTCACAGGTCATAAATCAATAATACAACTCAAAACTTTTTTTGTATATTGACAGGTAAGGACATATATAGCAGTTTCTACTGTATCTCGAATCGAAAGAAAGACGCTCAACAAGCAAGATAAGTTGTATTTTACTTGCATTAAAGAAAATCATAAACATTCTTTAAAGTACATGACTGGGTTAAGACCTATTATTAAAGATAAGGCAATTGATGGCTGTGTAAGCTTGCTCAAGCGTGCCTATTATGAAGGTCTTAAAAAAAAAAAAAAAAAAGGGGGGAGGATTAGAGGAGTTGGTTATTTTCACTGTTGATTTCCTTTAAACTGTGGGCACTGTACATTATCATAATAATGCTAAATGTTCAGAAAGACGTCAAAAAGAAAATACTTACTGAAATTTAACTATATACTCTGTACAAAACTCCCAGCACCGAAAACATTCTTATATTTTATAAATGACCTTCATAACGCCCTGCAGTATTCTCGGGCATTGCTGCTCCTTCGCTATACTGCTATTGGGCCATTTTTAATCATTGGTCATAAACAATATTTTTACCTTTTTTTGTATTTTTCAAAATTATAGTAAAACTCAGTGTTGTACCCCTTAGAATTCTTTTTAAGGCATTGAATTATTTGCCGGTATGGGTACTTCCCTTAAGTGGCAGAGCCCCGTATCTCCTCAAGAGGAACTTAACCTACATACGAGCGAAACGGGTCTCTGCCACTTAAGGGAAGTACCCATACCGGCAAATAATTCCATGCCTTAAAAAAGAATTCTAAGGGGTACAACACTGAGTTTTACTATAATTTTGAAAAATACAAAAAAAGGTAAAAATATTGTTTATGACCAATGATTAAAAATGGCCCAATAGCAGTATAGCGAAGGAGCAGCAATGCCCGAGAATACTGCAAGGCGTTATGAAGGTCATTTATAAAATATAAGAATGTTTTCGGTGCTGGGATTTTTGTACATATAGTTAAATTTCAGTATTTTCTTTTTGACATTTTTCTGAACATTTTTTACTATAATCATCAAAAACGTAAAAAAAAAAAAGAGTATTCCTTTAATTTAACATAATAATTTCATAATCTTTGAAATACCATCTTCAACTTGGGTGGCTTCCTGACCTTCTTTCGCAAGCCATTTTATCAGAATACATTGCTTTATTATAAATTGGAATGGCTCACCTCACAGTCCTTGCCTTTCGATGTTTCATCTGCGCTGTTTAGTGATTTTCGTACTTCTTCCTGTTGCTTCACATCACAACGACTTTGGATACAGAAGGTTCTGTTGCTGGCAAGACTTGCTATACTATATTTCTGGAGACAACTGATCATTCCTTCCATCATGTTCTGTAAAAATAAAATACATCATCATCTGTTAATGATAGAACAACTGTCATATAAATCATCACATCCTAGAGGAAAGAAAATAATTCTAGATATATGGTTATCATATATATCAAAGCTCCTGCCTACTGCTAGAAGTCAGATTTTGAATGATTTTTAGTTGGGAGTAGTGAATTTTGGATCATTCATAGAATAAGAAGCCCATGGACAGGGAATATACGAGGCATGACAATATGGGAAGGGAGGAAGGGGGATGTTATAAGTATCATTGCAACAATATCAAAATTAATGGTACATCAGGTATATATTAAACACCTCAAAGGTTTTCTTAGCCAAATATATGTAGGCCCCTTACTTCGAGGGTCTGTATTGTGAAACAGACTCTACTATTGTGCAGGGTCACCTTGCTTTAATTTTAATTTTTAAATAATCAATCCTAAAGTAGATTATATATCCTTTTTGTTGAAATTTTTCTTTATAATAAAATCAATCATCAATTGTCACGCAATCTCCACAGATGCAAAAGGGGACACTAATACTCATCTACTCCATTCCTGGTAGTTCACCCGACACAGCTGTGTTTCGGACATCATCGTCCTGCTTCAGGGGGTATCCTTCGGTATCTCCTTATGAAAGCGTTGTCACGGAGCCTTCTCCAATTTGTTGGCTTACTTCTTCTTTTTAATTCCGCGTCAGCCCCATTGGGCTGCGTCTGCTCTTGAAATGGCATCCGCCTAAAGTGATCATTTTATACCCTCAGACCCGGAAGTTTTCTTCGCCGGAAGCCGTAGTCTTCTTTCACGTCCAATGCTCCCGTCCAAACCGGAAGCTGTTCAGCCGGCAGCCCCAGTCTTCTGTTACGTCCGGTTTATTACTTTTAAAGACACACCAAACCTCCTCTTGTTTCCATGAAATTATATAGGGGGCGTCTAAACATATCTCTGTTTATCAATCTTTCATCAACCAACCCTATTATATAAGCTGCATTCCAAATGATGCACGTCGTCGAATACAGTCTTCTTTCATGTCGTCTACATTTAAATAAACTCCTCCCCTTCACCTCAATTCGCATCTTGGATCTGTTTTCACGTCAACGAGCGTTGATGTTCCAAGAGGATGAAGAGTTTGTTTCCCGCTGGATAGCCATTCTGAACAAATGTTCGCTCGACCTTATGGTCTTGATAGTAGAACGCCTGACTGCCTCTGTAAAGGAGTGTAATAAGGAGGTAGAAGAGATACGGACACAGCTTTCCACTACAGTTGACATAGAAACAGTTGAAGCTTCCACCACCAAGCTGGAACAGGATATAATACAATTTAAGAATCAACTGAAACAGTTTAAAATACAGAAATTTCGCAGGGACGAAACGGATTATAAAAATGATAACATCTATTTTTGGAAGAACAAAAAGGAAGTTAAACGACGTCCACATGTTACATTTCAGGACTCATCAGATGATTCAAGCCATAGTGGAAGTGAGGAAGAAAGAAAGAATTCAAACTCTGCATCCTCCTCGTCATCTTTTTAGGCACAGGCAAAGAGACTTTTCACCCAAGACCGTACAGAGGACGCAGAGGAGGGAAATCCTCAAACTGGCAAGGACGGATAACATGGGCACAACATCGCAGCCAACAGAATTTTTGAGGTTGGTAGATAATCAGGAGGGACCAGGAGTAATAAATATTTCCAATCTGGAATTATCGGATACAACCTTGAAAGTACTGGAAAAGGGATTATCATACATACCCTTATGTAAATACAATCCATTTAAAACTAGGATTGAGCTATATAGGTTCTTTAGAAGACTACAATTGAAGTGTTTTTTCAAAGATTGCAATTCGCAGGATAATTCTATTATTACACCGCGCTCCACGTGGATTCCTCCAGGTCCTATGGATCCGGCCATTGCAACATTTATACAATTGGTATTGAGAGATTTGGGACAATTGGAAGAACAAGGTTCGATGTATGGCCAGACTAGGGCAGTAGATTGGTCCTATGATCAATATCGGGCCATTAAACAATTAGCAGATAACCCACAGGTCGTAATAAAGCCTGCAGATAAAGGTGGAGCGATCGTTATCCAAGACACCAAGGATTATCTATCAGAGATCGTTCGCCAACTTAGTCAAACAGATTACTATCAAGCCTTATCGGTTGATCCAACAGAAGAATTACAGGATATCATTGATGACCTTGTTGAGAAAGGGTTACAAGAGGGCTTTCTCTCATCGAGGGAAGCCCGGGCATTAAGGGTGAAACAGCCGGTTATTCCGGTGCTATACACCCTCCCGAAGATACATAAAGACATTAGGACCCCACCTGGTCGTCCAATCGTATCAAGCAGAGGCTCACTCTTGGAACCTCTGTCAACATTCTTAGATTTCTTTTTAAAACCATTTGTTTTGGAATCAGCATCTTTCTTGCAAGACACGTCACATATGCTGCGGATTCTGGATGAGGTGTCAGATCTACCAGAAGAATATTGGTTAGTCACTTTGGACATTACTGCACTATATACGAATATTCCTCAACAGGAGGCATTCGAATTACTGGAAAAAAAAATTTCAGTCTCATTCACATCCACACGCTGTGCCTACCAATCTTTTATTAGATCTGTTGAAATTAGTTTTGTTCAAAAACTTTTTCAAATTTGATAAGACACTTTATCTTCAAGTTAAGGGTGTAGCAATGGGGGCCACAGTCGCCCCCGATATTGCTAATCTTTATATGATTGATTTCGAAACCCAAATATTGTATAAGTCACACTGGTACCAATATATGCGGGTATATAAAAGATATATTGGTGACATATTTTTTATTTGGGTGTCTTCTGTAGACAATTTACAATTGTTCTTGACTTGGTTGAACACAGTGAACAATAATTTACAGTTCACAGCACACTTTGATCGCCAATCCATAGCGTTTCTAGATATCTTGATTCAACGTAACAACGATGGCATTAGTACAACCCTGTTTAGAAAAAAGATAGATCGTATTAATTATTTGAAGTATTCTAGTGTCCATCCCCTGGGTTTAAAGAACGGCTTGCCCATTTCTCAATTTTTAAGATTGCGGCGCATTTGCTCATCTGTAGAAGAATTTCGGGTTCAAGCATTAGAACTAACAAATAGATTTGCTTCAAGAGGATATCCGAAAGCAATTATTAAAAGGCATATAAAAGGGCCCTATATGCCAATCAATATCTTCTATTACAATATCAACAACGCCCCTTCTCCCAAACAACTACATGTACCCTCCAGTACTCGAAACAAGCTGGAAGACTAATTAACATCATTAAGACACATTGGCATGTCTTGACCCTCCATCCTATTTTCCAGATCGAGCCAAGGTTTGCATTTTTCAGGGGCCAAAACATTAGGGACATAGTGGTTAAATCCACGTTTGTGTCCACAACTGTACCCCAGTTTTCCGGTGGCCACCAAGTGTGTGGCCACTGTGATATGTGCACCCTGGCAGTGACAGGGAACCAGTGGCAAGTACCTAATTCCGATAAAATCCTCAGACTAGATGGATCCACTAATTGTGAGTCTGAACGAGTGATCTATGCCATTCAGTGTCTGTGTAAATTGCTGTATATTGGCTGCACTAAACGTAAAATAAGAACTCGACTAATTGAGCACAGAAGCTGTATAAGAACTGCGAAAGTGACTGCACCGATGGTACCACACTGTATTACACAACAGCATGATTTTACGGATTTAAAATGGCTAGTTCTTGAACAGGTGCACCCAGACGCACGTGGGGGGGATATCCAACTCCGTTTAAATATGCGCGAGCAATATTGGATCTATTGTTTAAATACAGTAGATCCAGCAGGATTAAATGAGAAAGTGAACTGGTACTCGCTCATTTAGTAGCTTTTAAAGAATTGGGAACAGTCGGGATGTGTACCATTACGAAGAGCTATGTAAATTAATCGAACATTATGTGCCTATTTGAGTCTACCTGATGTGGCATTTTAAGACACAAGTTGGTCCTAATAGTGAATCCATGTGTTTGGAGAGTTGAGAGGAGGTGATCAATGTGAGAGGAATCGCTATTAAATTTGCAGATGGATGGGTTTTTTGCCCCTATGATTGATGATGGACAACTAGAAATCTATGTTAACAGATGTTTGACTTTCCCTACACGATCTAAAATACAGGAGGGGTCATGCGAATCCGGATTCGAGGATGAAATGTGAAAGAAGATTTGAACATTAATTCGATCACACGCTCGTTGACGTGAAAACAGATCCAAGATGCGAATTGAGGTGAAGGGGAGGAGTTTATTTAAATGTAGACGACATGAAAGAAGACTGTATTCGACGACGTGCATCATTTGGAATGCAGCTTATATAATAGGGTTGGTTGATGAAAGATTGATAAACAGAGATATGTTTAGACGCCCCCTATATAATTTCATGGAAACAAGAGGAGGTTTGGTGTGTCTTTAAAAGTAATACCTGATGTACCATTAATTTTGATATTGTTGTTCGACATTTCGGTACACTGGAATACGGTAGTTTTTTGGGTGAATAGGTTGTGATTGATAAGTATCATTGCACCATGTATTGATGGAGTTTACGATGTACATTAGAATTTCCATACAAGATGATGGTGGCTATATTTGAAAATTAAAAATTATTAAAAATAAGTAGGGACCTTTCCATTTTTTACGTTTTTTGCCTGGGAATTTAATTATAACTGTTATGCTCAGGCTTGTGGACCCTTGGCCGACGAGAGGGTGGTATACCTTTCGGAGGGTCCGTAGGCTTTCTCGTCAGGTGGCGAAGCAGAACAGGAGGCAGGACCAGCTGACCCTTGGCACTGGAGGCTGAGGCGAACACGGAGACGATGGAGAGATGAGATGAGGCGCTGTCTTCACCACTGGTGGTCTGCGGTTCCCCCGGGAGGAGCCCGTAGGGACCCGACCGCTGGGACTTAGGTGGACCTAGGGAGGTCAGGGTAACAGTGCAAGGGCCAACTGGAGCTTCGCCCTGGAAGCCCGAGGTCCGCCCAGGAGTAGCCCATAGGGACCCGGGCCACTGGGACTTAGGTGGGCCCTTGGAGACTGTAGTCTTGAAGAGGTCCTAGGTCGAGTGCCAGAGGGTCGTCGCTCACCAGTCCGAAGTCGTACGCCAGAGAATCGCCATGTGCCAATCCGAGGTCAGGAACCAGAGAATCACCGTCAGCCGATCCGAAGTCAGGAACCAGAGAGTCACCGTCAGCCAATCCGAAGTCAGGAACCAGGAAGACGAAGCAGGAACCAGAAGCCAAGCTCGAGGAACTCACCGAAGCAAGCAGACTGGACAAAGCTCACAGGAGACGTTGCCAAGTAGAGGAATGAGCAGAGGAAGCCTCCTTAAATACTTCCTCTGCACTGGATAATTGGAAGCAGGTGAGTATCATTGAAGGGATCAGGTCCCTTTAAATCCAGCAGGGGGGCGTGGCCTCGCGTCTAAAGATGGCGGTGGCCATCTTGGATTTCCTCCGAGGAGGAAAGCCAGCAGAGCACCGCGAGGGAGGAGCAGGGACGGCTCCCCAGCGGGCGACTAGAGTGCAGACCATCCCCGGGTGATGGCCACCGGCCCCGGGGAGCGTTTCAGGGGTTGCCGCGGTGGGTCGCCGTCGCGGTGGAGGTAGGGGGCCGCGCCCGTGGCTGTCCACGTGCGCGGGACACAACAATAACAGTCAGTAAAAAATTATTTTGATATAACGCACAAGAGGAAAAAAACAGTGGAAAAGTCTTTCCTATTGATCTTTATTGTTCAAACACTGAAATTCCCAGTCAAAATAAAATAACTGAAAGCAAGGGTCCCTAACTATGACACCCCTTTTGCCAATAACATTTTGTGAAATTTACCAATGAAGATATGTGCTGCTACATGTCCCAAAATACAAAAGACCAAGGTCCAGGGAGTTATGAACAATCGAGGCCTTTGATTTTTTTTTTTTTTGTTACAATTCTAATTAAAACAAAAGGCGGTATTATTGCTTTCTCCAGTTATTTAGTTGTATGTTTTATATTTAACTACTTTTAATGCATTTAATTATTTTAATTTTTCAATATTTTGTATTTAGTATTTTGTGATTGGTCACAGAATGATGGTATATAAACATAACAAATAAATACACCTACAACATTTTTGGCAAAGTATTGTACATTTTATACCTTTGGACATTCCCATAGACGGTGCACTAGAGAAACTTTGTCTCTTTAAAAAAAAAAAAAGTGCATGGCTTTAATCTCATAATTTAATGCTCTGCGGTTCTTGTTGCAGTAACACACAGTCAGTACCTCTAGTTTAGAAGAAAGATAAGGAAGTAGATTCCTAGAAATCAAGCAAGCTGACTGGATAACAATACTCAGTTGTGCAGTACTACTGGAAATGTTTTTTTTCTTATAGATGTGTCTGATTTGGAACAAACTTGGATAAGAAGCTATCCCTTTGTCCACTGGCCCAGGAAAAAGGGGCACTGCAGTGTTATATCTGTAGACATCTTGTCACACTTACTTGACTAAACTCAATGAAAGCTCATTTCCCACTCCTCACAGCCCCTGCAGGGTCTGGTCTGGCCTGGCTTGGCCTGGGAGCCCAACTGTTCTGGTTCAGCTTCATACATCACAGCTGGGTGACAGACCAAGCAATGTGGGTCAGTCTGTGATTGATAGATGCAATGCAGGAAGGAGGCAGAGGAGCCCTTTAGAAAAAAGTGTCATACTCCAGCAAACTTCTAATAAAAACAGCATCCCACCAGCATTGCCTTTGGCTGTCATGGGCTAACTTTATATTTTCTTGTTGATTTTTTTTTTTTTTTTCCGATTTTGGCGTGTAACATGCAATCGATTCCTTGTCTTGCTGATGATGCCAGCAGTGACGTAATATGCCGAAGACCAGTGAGTGTTAACCTCTTTCTGTTTGTGATACATTCAAGAGCAATGGTGGATGGCTGGCATCGAGGCAGTGTTTTGCACTGCCATGCAGGAGGACCTGGGTTTGATTCCAGGGCTTAGCTTCTGCTCCTTGGTCTGCAGATGCTGCAGATACAGCTTTCACTGAATGTGGTAATTTCTAGAGACCAGGCTCGGTGTACTCCATACCTGGTTGCAGAAGGAGCACTGGCCTGTGGCAGCAAGCCAAGGAATTGCTGTGACGGCTGGACTAGAAGGGAAGAGTGGTTTCATAAAACGGGTGACACAACCCAGGCAGTTCCTGATGAATGTTCATGACTTAGCCCGTTTGGTTTTTGCTGCTCCAAACCTAACCTGCTCCTTTCCCTCTAAAATGAAAAAAAGAAATGAGCATGAGACCCACCTCAAACTATTTTCAGATCATGATATTTAATGTATATTTTTCTCTGGGTTTATTCTAGCAATGTAGAAATGACAGCTTACATTTTATAGAAACTAATAAGCTTGAGCAAGAATGAAAGGCAGGACAGGTTGGTTATACAAATTAAGATCTTCTGAACTACTTGTTAGGTTTTGGTTTTTGTTTTTCGTTCCCTGACTCTCAAGCTCTTCCTGCTTACATCATTCCTCCTCCTACATGGAATTAACACATATATGTAGGTTTCCAGGGCTCGCTTGCTTATTTCCTCATGTAGCTACTCCACGGACCTAGGGCGGCCAGTATTGCACTTTTTTTTCCTGAGGACAATTCACTTACTGAGATGCTCTTCATTTGGTGGCCGCGTGACTCTGCTGCAGGTGCCAGCTGTCTGCTTCTCACTTTCACAGAAACATTAAAGGGGAACATTTATTTAACACAGGATATTGGGTGTTTCCCATATAAAAGTAATTTCTTCCATTTCAATTTTAATTTTCCACATGAACATGGGATTCTGATCAGAATACTGACCTCAGTGATTTCTAAATTGGGTCATAACAGCATAACTGACAGCAGATAAAAACTAATTGGCTCATCTAACATAGTAAATAAAGGCAGAGAACGTCTCAAGAGGTCCATCCAGTCTGCCCAGCAAGCTTTATTTATTCTTTTAATTAATTTTTTATTCTGTTAAGGGCAGTAACTGCCGCTCTGTGCAGGTTACCCCCATTCCTTCTATCAAGGGTATTAATTGCTGCTGAATGCCGGTTACCCCTTCCTTATCTTAATTTCCATCCTTTAGTTTCTAGTCTGCCCAATTATCAGTGTCTACATTGCTAAGAATATATCCCGATATGACTGCTTGTAAAAGATTACTCCTTATCCAAGACGGTTTTTGTTGATACCCTCTATACCCCATCTTCTTGGGTAGATAAATATACAAGTTCCCCCATTTAATTCAAGCCCAGCACCCCTCCCTTCCCATGTTGTAAGGACAAATAAACTCTGACTGGCCTTGAACCACCAGATGGCTGGGATGTTAGGTTGTGGTACTCTGCTCTCGGACTACTGGGTGGATCTGAAAAATCAAAGCTGAGCAACCCAGAAGTAGTTTTCAGCAGGTCTGAAGACCTATAACCCCTACTCTTGAGGAGCTGGATTGGTCCTCACAAATCACAAAAGAAATTGCTGGGAACAATACTTTGTTCCCAGTAATTTGAGAGCTGTTGAGCTTGTACCGTGAACTGTGTGAGATTCCATGAATACTCAGTTAAGTAAGCTGAACTGATTACCTAAAGATTGTGAACCTGCTATAAATAATGTAAATGGGTCTTGTATATAACATAGAAACATAGAAATGATGGCAGAAGAAGACCAAACGGCCCATCCAGTCTGCCCAGTAAGCCACGCACTTTATCTATTTTTTTTCCCTTTTTCTCTCTCCCACCTGTTACTATTGGCTTCCAGTACCCTCCAGCCCTATATATATATAGGGCTGGAGAGTATATAGATGTCTGGAACTATATATAGATATATATATATATAACTATATATAGATGTCTGGAACTAAAACTCTTTTTGTACAAACCTAAGAAGTAAAGGTACCGCGTATGTTTAAACCTGCAGGCTGTAGGCCAAGGATACCAGTGTTACATTCTTATTCAGTAAAGCCAAGCTTGAACTTTACCAAACGTGTGGCTTGTAATTGTAGAGCTTAAAGCTTGACAAATGTCTAAGCATAAGGCTTTGTAGTAATCTTTCTCCCCAGAAAAGCAAGATGTAGGTGGTGGTATCTGATGCCAAGGGTGCAACATTTTACTAGTGAGAGCTGGGAAGGGCTAGAAGGTCTTTCTGCTCATGTGCAGCCATGCACCATGAGGCAGCCTCTGTCTTTTTGGCTGAATGAGACAGGTGTGGTTCCTGCATTAAAAAAATAAATTTCTCCACACCGCTTCGCTTGCAAGGCTCCCTCGTTTCTACTTTTTAAATATTGTTTTGAGCTCCTCAGTCATCTTATTTTTGACCCAGTAAAAAAAGAAAAAAAAGACATAATTTGGCAGGTTCCAATTTTCCCCTCTGTAGGTGATTAAGACTATGATATTTTTTTGTTAAATGTGGGGCACCTTTAAAGGTGAGTTGGTGGACGTATTATATTTGAATTTTCAGAACAAAATCCCTCATGAGATCCCCCATGAATTTTCAAAACAAAATCCCCCATGAGATTCCTCAGGAAATTAAAAAGTAATGGGACAAGATTGTTCTATTGTGGACTGGTAACTGGTTAAAAGACAGGAAACAGAAGGTAGGACTAGATGGTCAGTCTTCCATATGGAGAAAGGTTGTTAATGGAGTACCACAGGGATCAGTACTGGGACCTGTGCCGTTTAACATATTAATAAATGATTTGGAAATGGTAACGATGTGTGCAGTGACTAAATTTGTAGATGACACACAATTCAAAGTTAAAATGGCCACGGATTGTGAGGAACTGCAGAAGGACCTTGTGAGACAAGGCAACTGGCAGATGAAATTTAATGTAGAAAAATGAAAAGTGGTGCACATAGGGAAAAATGATCAACTACAGGAACATTATGCTGGGTTCTATATTGGGAGTCGCTATTGTTCTTGTGAACAATACATTGACATCCTTGACTCAGTGTGTGATGATGGTCAGAAAAAGTAAATTGATTATTCTCAATGATCTGAAAAGGAATGGAGAATAAAACAGAAAATATGTTGCCTCTGTTTTGAGCCATGGTGCAATCGCACCTTGATTATTGCTCTGCTTTTCCCAACAAATAACCCATAATCTTATGCTTGCAAGTAGAAGAGGTTCACCACATGATGCACAGATATGAGCATAACTCCAGCTCTCCATCCATATTGTTAAGCTGTATTTTCCACCTGCCTGAATCTGACATAAAAACAAATTGGGTTCACATTGGCACAATAGGCACTTACTATTATCAGGAAGAAAGAAAACTTTATATCTTCTCAACCTCTAGTGATTTAGTTTCATGAAAGGCTTAAATCATTTTAAATTTCCCATAATACTACCCGCACTTTCCTGGGATCTCAGTGTTGTCCTGTGTCACTTGTTGAGCGCACTTTTTGAGCCCATGAATATCTGTCGCCTAAGTATTTCACATGGAAAATGGCATTTCTTGTTGCTGTTGCATCTGTTAAAAGAGTCAGCAAGCCTCAAGCCCTGATAATTTACCAACTTATACAAAATTCTTCCATAATAGAGTAGTTCTGCATACCTATCCTAAATTCTCTCCAAAAGCAGTCTTTGACTTCCACCTTAATGAATTCATCATCTTACCAACTTTTCTCCCTAGGCCTCACACTCAGAGCTAATTGACCTTGCGCAATGGATTGCATTTCTCATCATAACTCTTATCTTTAAATGACTATTTATTAATGTTAAATTATGTATGTTATATTTTGTACATCGCTTAGTGTGTTTGTATTTTACGATTAATACATTTTGATGAAAATAATATAAGCTAGATTGCAAAAGAGCAATGCCTTTCTAAATCAACAGGACAAAGGATGTTGGAAAGCCCACAGTTTGTTTCATTTGACCCTAACAAATCTGGACTAACAGTCACAAAACCTACAATTGCGGATTGCATTACAGATTTTCTCCTTTTATTATGCTAAAGCAGATCTCTCTCTGTAGGGCAATGTAAAAGCACATGAGCAATGGCAGCATATGTAGGTTTACCTTGTCTCTACTTCCATTGAAAGGCTACTTGGAGTTCAATCCATACATTCAATTCTTTCTACTGTTTAGGTATTGAATCATTCCAACCCCTTTAGGCCAAAGAAGGCAATGAATTCCAAGAATCTACACATACTTATATAGATATATAATCAGTACCAGCTGAATATTAGTTTAAAAGGAGGAAAAGACCTCAGAACCCAACATGCACTGTTAAAACAGAACCTGTAAGCATGTTAACTGGTGATATCATGGGTCTAAAAGACCTCCCATCCATCCATGTTTTATTTTATCATTTTCTTTAATTAAAACAAACTTATCTCATGTTCCTATGCCCATTCGAATGCAAAATGTGAAGGTCAGAGTTGCCATTCTTGTGCCTCTGTTGCGACCGTCGTTGCCCGACGTCTCCACTCCGCCCACCTTACCACATTGGGGACTCCCTGAGGGGTTGATGGAAGGCTGGCTGCCGCGGCGACTTTCGGCCGTCCTTGTCCGGCGTCCCCGGACCGGCCCGACGCTGCAATCCGCCATGTTGACCTGATGCCTAGGGGTGCGCGTGTGGCACGCCCCATCTCAAGTGCCAGAAGTGGTGTGAACCTCAGGGGCGTCCCCTGAGATGACGTCATCCGCTTCAGATATTTAAAGGTCTCTGAATTGCTAACAACTCGAGTTAGCAAGGATAAGGATTCGTTCTATCTACGCTACTCTGCCTCCTCGGACTAACCAGGGGTACCCGCTCCTCGGGGGCCTCGTTCTCTCTTACTTTGTAGATTGCAGTCTGGAACTGGTACTCGCTCCTCGAGGGCCGTCGTTTCCAGACTTCTTTGAAATTCACTTCTGTCTGGAAGTCATCGCTGCCTACTACATCTGTGAGCTATCATCGCTTTCTCAGAGCTTTCCCTGCAAACAGGTACTCGCTCCTCGAGGGCCTACTTCATTCCATCTCCTGGGCTTCTATGAGACATTGTGTGTGTTACCATCAGGTTCTGTCCATGAACTCTGCATACCCTGCCTACTCACTATATTTCAGTTTCTCTACAGCTCAGCCTCCAGGGATCGCTGTTCCAGTATCTGAGGGACTACAGCCCAGCCGGGCATTCCAGCTCACTACTGCCACCTCTGGTGGTTCAGTATACTGTCTAATAAAAGAACTAGTGTGTGTCTGTCTCCTAACTTTCAGGCCGATGCAGTGCTCTTGGACGCAAATTTCCCCTTACCCCTTATTCAGTAAGGGGCGGAAAACGCGCGTCCAACCCGCGGCACCTAATAGCGCCCTCAACATACAAATGCATGTTGATGGCCCTATTAGGTATTCATGTGCGATTCAGAGAGTAAAATGTGCAGCCAAGCCACACCTTTTACTTTCAGAAATTAGCGCCTACCCAAAGGTAGGCGCTAATTTCTTCCGGCACAGGGAAAGTGCACAGAAAAGCAGTAAATACTGCTTTTCTGTGCAGCCTCTGACTTAATAGCATGGCGATATTAAGTCGGTGGTCCTGAAGAGTAAAAAAAAAAAATTGGAAGTCGGCTGGCGGCTGTCGGGTGGAAAACCGGATGCTCAATTTTGCCGGCGTCCGGTTTCCGAGCCCATGGCTGTCAGCGGGCTCGAGAACCGACGCCGGCAAAATTGAGCGTCGGCTGTCAAACCCGCTGACAGCCGCCGCTCTGGGCTAAAAGGAGGCGCTAGGGACGCGCTAGTGTCCCTAGCGCCTCCTTTTGCCTGTTTCTACCGCACCACCTAATTTAAATACTGAATCGCGTGCACCGGCGAGTGGCCGGTGCGTGCACCGGGAGAGCGGGCATTCGTCTGCTCTCCCGTGGACTTTACTGAATCGGCCTGTGTGAGCCTGACCGGTGGTCCCTCTGGGGATCTTCCCCCGGGGGCGTGGTCATCTGTCACCGGACCAAGGATCCACCCACAACTCTCCTAAATAATAACAGCCCCTTCAAATGCAAAATTTAAAAGCCAGAGTTGCCGATGTTGGACAGCGTTTTGCCAAGTGGCTGCTTCAGGCAATTTCTATAAAACAAGAGCATTCAGTTCCGCATATTCAAATATGCTTTTCATATTACTTCCTAAAACAAATGCTCACAACTACTCTCAAATTCAGCGCTTCATTATCTTAGCGACGCCGCTTCTACCAGCTTGTATAAAAAAACGCTGGCGTATGCGCAAAATGCTTTTATACTAAACGCTGGGCTTAAAAAAAAAAAGCCCCAAACTACGATGATAAAATTCCTTGTTTGTTTAAATTAAATTTTCAGCAGCAATACAAATCCTCTAACTGTTGTGTATTAATTTGTTCATTTCAAGTTAAATAAATTTTTCTTCTATTCAAATTGTACAGGCATTCATGTTAAACATCTTGTCCAGACCTGACCATCTTATTCCATCTGTATCCTGAAATGATAATATATTTTTTAAAAATGATAAGAACATATGAAAATGCCATACTGGATCAAACCAAGGGTCCATCAAGCCCAGCATCCTGTTTCCAACAGTGGCCAATCCAGGCCATAAGAACCCCAAAATTAAGTCTGTTCCATGTTACTATTGCTAGTAATAGCAGTGCCTATTTTTTAACAGGCCGATACAGAAAACTTCGTGGGAGAGCCGGTGAGCGCCTGCTCTCCCGACGCGCGCACAGGCCACACTCCTGGGTGCGCGATTCAGGAAGCCCAGGTATGCAAATTAGGGCCCGCGGTAAAAAGGAGGCGCTAGGGACACTAGCGCGTCCCTAGCACCTCCTTTTTGACAGAAGCAGTGGCTGTCAGCGGGTTTCACAGCTGATGCTTAATTTTACCGGTGCCTGTTGTCGAACCCACTGACGGTCAGGGGTTCGGAAAATGGATGCCGGCAAAAAAAGTCCTAACCTCTTTAGTCTTTCCTTTATCATTTTGGTCGCCCTTCTCTGTACCTTGTCCATTGCAACTATATCTTTTTTGAGATGCGGCAATCAGAATTGTACACAGTATTCAAGGTGCGGTCTCACCATGGAGCGATACAGAGGCATTATGACATTTTCCGTTTTATTCACCATTCCCTTTCTAATAATTCCCAACATTCTGTTTGCTTTCTTGACTGCCGCAGCACACTGAACCGACGATTTCAATGTGTTATCCACTATGACGCCTAGATCTCTTTCTTGGGTGGTAGCTCCTAATATGGAACCCAACATTGTGTAACTATAGCATGGGTTATGTTTCCCTTTATGCATCACCTTGCACTTATGCACATTAAACTTCAACTGCCATTTCGATGCCCAGTTTTCCAGTCTCACAAGGTCTTCCTGCAATTTATCACAATCTGCTTGTGATTTAACTACTCTGAACAATTTTGTATCATCTGCAAATTTGATTACCTCACTCGTCATATTTCTTTCCAGATCATTTATAAATATATTGAAAGTAAGGGTCCCAGTACAGATCCCTGAGGCACTCCACTGTCCACTCCCTTCCACTGAGAAAATTGTCCATTTAATCTTACTCTCTATTTCCTGTTTTTTAGCCAGTTTGTAACCCACGAAAGGACATCGCCACCTATCCCATGACTTTTTACTTTTCCTAGAAGCCTCTCATTAGGAACTTTGTCAAGCGCCTTCTGAAAATCCAAATACACCGGTTCATCTTTATCTACATGTTTATTAACCCCTTCAAAAAAGTGAAGCAGATTCGAGAGGCAAGACTTGCCCTGGGTAAAGCCATGCTGACTTTGTTCCATTAAACCATGTCTTTCTATATGTTCTGTTATTCTGATATTTAGAACACTTTCCACTATTTTTACTGGCACTGAAGTCGCTAACTTGTGTGTAGTTTACCAAATCACCCCTGGAACCCTTTTGAAATATTGGGGTTACATTAGCCACCCTCCATTCTTCAGATACAATGGATGATTTTAATGATAGGTTACAAATTTTTACTAATAGGTCTGAAATTTCATTTTTTAGTTCCTACAGAACCCTGGGGTGTATACCCTGGTGGTACCCATCGCTGTTCCAGATATTTGTTGGTATATGTTTCCTTCAAATATGAAAAAAAAATTTGTTAATGCAAGTCTCATCAAATGCATGATGCTTAGTTTATCCTACCATATGCAATGCAATTCAGTTTAAAACTTGTTTAAATAAATAAATAATTTAAAAAAGGTCAGACAAGGGGGTCATTCTCTAATGCTATCGCATATGATAGCTAGCTTGGGGCGGAGTCGGCCCCGGAAAAGGAGGAGTCGGGGCAGCACCGGGGCCGACGCTGCAGACACAGCGCTTGCGGTGAAAGGTAAGATTCCTTATTACCACCAGTTTTACGCTGAATAGCTACACCTTTTATGGTGTAGTTATTCTGTGCGAAAGCCGGCAGAGATCACACCGCGGAGGTGTGATTTCTGCCGGCTATCGCAGGACAGCCCCCCGCTTCTCCCCCTCGTTACCGCTGGATTCTCTAAGGTCTGTGACCTTAGAAAATCCAGGCCCAAGTCAACTGAATAAACATTATGCCTATTTCCAGTGCTATGGGCTTAGACTGAAAAATTAGGTCTAAAGTGGGTTGTTTCATTGACCACCTGTGTTGATCTTAAAGTGCTCATAGCTGTCATAAATTCTAGGTCTTTAGAATAGTTTCCACTATTTTTCCTGGAACTGAAGTCAGGCTCACTGGTCTATAATTTCCCAGATCGCCCCTGGAGCCCTTTTTAAATATTGGGGTTACATTGGCCACCCTCCAATCTTCAGGTACAATGGACGACTCCAATGATAGGCCACAAATCTTAACCAGTAGATCAGAAATTTCATTTTTGAGTTCCCTCAGTACCCTAGGATGCATACCATCTGGTCCAGGTAATCCGTCACTCCCCAGTCCGTCAATCCAGCCTACCACATCCTCCAGGCTCACAGCAACCCGGACCAGTCCGTCTGACTCACCACCCCTGAAAACCATCTCCGGAACTGGCATCTTCCCAACATCCTCACCACAAACACGGAAGCAAAGAATACATCCAGTCCCTCCGCAATGGACCCATCATCCCCAAGAGCCCCCAAACGTTTTTTTTCTTTTTTTAAATATAGCAAGGTGATTCATTATGTCATTATTTAGCCTTGGGACCACTACTGTAGACAAATCCAACTGGATTTGAGTGGTTTACTCTTGAGATAACATGTCCTGAACTGTTTTACTTGGTGCAGCTGAAACTGTTTATACCAGGTGGACCTGCAGCTTTGACATCTGACTATGCATTATAAGGGTAATGGCATAGGTGCTTTTCATTTACCGTTTTTAAAAAATGTATAATCCACTCTATCTTCAGTACTAGGCAGGTGACAAATTAAACATCTATAAATGAAATACAAAAACCAAGTAAGAGTATAAAACACCATATCAAATAAATAAATGTTAATCTGATCACTTAGAATACTAGTTAGCATAATAAGATCTCAGCCAATTTATATCTTAATGCCAGTATTTAATTAAATTAATTGCATGCCAGCTCAAATAATTATGCCTTAAGTAACTTTTGGAATCTGGGAACAAAAGATTCAGCTTTCAGCTCTTCAAGCAAGGAATTCCACGAAGAGGGCCCAACTACACCAAATAACCTTACCCTTGGCTCAGAAAGATGAACATGTTTCTGAATCCTAGCTCTACTGTGGGTTGTTGCACATCATCTGGGGTAAAAGGTGTGACATGAATGTTGTGTAGTGTTCCATGCTTGTATTTGAGTCATTTATAAGAGTTTGGTTTTAGAATATTTAAAATATCTTCCATTTCTGTTTCAATGGGGAATAAGAAATATATTTTCTGGATTTGAAGATTTTTATCTCTTAGGCTATTTTGTATATTTAAAAGAAACTTCTTTAATTGCATTGAGTGATTGGTGATTCTTTTATTACAGGTTTATGAAATTGCAATTAAATATAATGCACATGTATCCATCATTGATACTTAAGACAGAACAGGTCAGGTGGTAAAAGCAAAGACAAAACCGTTCCCCAATATCACTTACATACCTATAATTATTTTTAATATACATTTCTCATTCAATTAGCATATTTGTACCACATGAGTTATATTATAAAACTATGTATTTACTTCCTTTTCTCTTTTGGAAATGCAAATATTTTTAAATTACTATTTATGTACTGTAAACCGGTTTGATATGTTCGCATGAAAAATTCGGTATATAAAATTTTTTAAATAAATAAATAAATTCCACCCCCAGTAAGCATCGGGTAAACAGTTTTTATCATTAAAGAACGTTCTAGGAAGTAGGACATTTCTTGTTTTGTTTTCAGAAATATAAGCCTGTCGCCAAACTCAGAGAACAGTAGGGTAGCAGCTCGTATGACCAGTCAATCTGTAATGTGTCAGAGGCAGCTTTTGATGCTCAGTCAGTGCAGCACTAGGAATTGTTAATCGTGCCATAAACAAAACACGGAATGGCTTATATTCGCTGCTATTGAGGCGACTGGTATGATTAGGATTTTGTGGTCCTACCGCTTGTGAATTACGCTCTTCTCCCTCCTAACCCCTCCTGCAGGCCACGAGAACAATACCTCTGTTATGGACTCCCATTTGGAGAACTTGACAGGGAGGTGTTCTCTTCTCTGTCCTGCCAAGGACAGCACATGAGTACATTAACTGTGTGGGGGGACCTTGCCTGTCCTTCCTATATTCCTAGGCAGTAATGGGCAGAAAATGTTCCTGTTGGCAACAAGACGACAGAGAACATTTTTTTAATAACTCCTTTTAATAGAAATGTATTCCTGAGAGCTTCTAGTCACTGTGGGAAATATAACAAAATAGAAACCCCAAAGAAAAAGAGAGCGAAATGAGAAGGCAGTGTGGGTGTGATCAATAGCTTTAATATTATTCTGAGCAAGCCTCTTGATGCACATAATGACTGAATATCAAAGATCAGGGGAAGTGGTAAGCACAAATATAGTGGGAAATGCAAAGAATTACTTAAGCAATCTCGCATGTAAATCAAAACATGACACGGGAATATTCTGTATCCTAGAATGAGAGGTGGTTTCCCATCTCATGACGGATATCAGAAGGCCTGTGGCAGGGATGGGGAAGGGCTGATGGGCAGCTGCCCGGGCCACTATGCTAAAAGGACAGCAGAAGTAAGCCTCCTGCATGTCTATGTAATGGGAAGGGGACCAGTATGCTGGCTTCCCTGCCCCATACCCACCCCACCATCTCACGTGCCTTCTAGCCCTGCCGTAATCCTCGCTTGTATATAGAAATCTATTTAGATAAAATGCAACCTTTTCATTAATTTGCATATTTTGCTTTGACCTGTTGAAAGGAGTGTAGCTCTTGAAAGCTCATCCAAAATGTATTGTAGTCCAACATTTATTTATTTATACAATTTATAGGTCACTGATCCAAAAATAATACCACCTACAACTTTTTTTGTTGCCCTTTATTTCTAAAGATGAGTGACCAGCTGGACTCTGAAAAGTGAGAGGATTGGTCACCCTGAGGGAGAGGAACTGTTCTCGATTTTAGATCTTTAAAACTTGTCCACAGGTGGCAAGAGAGTAGTTTGAGAAGGGGATGGGTGTGGGAATGGAAACAGGAGGTGAGAGATTTGCAGGAACCATACCCCGGAGGTATTTGAAAACCAGCAGGATCTCTTGATAGAGATGTACATCAAAGTGTTTCATTAAAAAAACAAAACAAGAACAGAAAACCACTCCCTTCAGTATGTAAAAGGACATGATGCTTCTAGAGTACTAATTAATTTTAAGCAAGAGCAATTTAAAAAAAATTTTAAATTAATTTTTATATCTCGAAAGAGACAACAACATGAAAGTCGGGATGCTTGTTTGGAGTTTCACATCTTAGCATTTTCTTACTTGAGCTATAGTTTTGAAGCGTGACAGCTCCGTTTACGCTGAAGTAGATACAGTGTGTTTCTCTGGCCTTTCTGCCATAGGAGCACTACATATAGAAAAAAGGTCTATGCCAGGCTGCTGATGTTATTAAGCCAAGAGTTTATTTATATATCTGATTGTGTATTAGACCAGGTGTGAGCACATTTATTTATTTATTTAGCCATTTTACATACCGTCGTTCCAAATAAAGATCACAACGGTTTCAAACAATGTTCATTTTGAAAATTGACACATACTTGAGGATAAGGTATTTGCTTCAGGAGGTAGCTTCTTAATGACTTTGTCCTTGAGGGTGCATGCTCTGTGTTCAGAAAAGTGGATAGATATCCCCATTATGATCTGCCAGGTACTTCTTCCAAGAACCTAGAGTAGTTACTGTTGGACAAAGAATGCTGGGTTTGGATATATATATATATATATATATTTTGGTCCAAACCCAGAGGTGAAGATTGTGGGACTGCTCCATTCGGTGCAACCCCTCCCTTTTGAGGGTGAAGAAATAAAAGCAGCTCTCTCCTGAGAGCTTTGGGGGCAGTACTTTTAAGTTGTGGAGTTAGCTGAAAGTGCAGTAGGTTTTTCCTTCAGATTTTGGGCCTATTTGGGAGTACTTCGGCAAACCTTGCCTGGTGTCCCTGAGAGAGGTCGGAATGCGTCCCTCCCAGCACACTCCCTGGCTGGCTGAGGTAACTTCCAGAATTGTTTTGAGTATTTGCTGCATTTTTCTTTGTAAGAACCCAAAAGATCCTCTGGGTGTTGCCTGGAGAGAGGTCACTGAGTTTTCTTCCCTTTTTGCTTGTTGTAATCAACACCGATACATTTCTGTGGAAAATAAAACAATGGAAAATGTGAAGGTCCCAACATCTAGGTAACTTGAACTGGGATTTGAGCTGGTGGCCTGTGGGTGAAAGGCCCCTGAGCCATGCAGTCCCCATTGTCCATGTGTTATCTGCACTCCTCAGCTTGCACCCTGTGGGGGAGTGAGAATGTGAGCTCAGTCATGAGGGACTTTGTCTCAGTCTTATTTTTGTCATTGAAGGCTTGTATTTCTTGATCAAACAGTATGGCTCTTCATTTCAGTGATCTTATTTATAGTTTACACAATATTTGATTTTAGTTTTGCAGGAGAACTGCTGTTTCTGGAAGCAGAGATAAGATGAAAGCCCCCCCTCCCCCCCCCCAATGGTTAAGTTCTGAACTCTGTAGGGATGAGAGAATTTTCTTAACTGTCCATATTAGGACAAAGACTGGCTTTGCATCTGTTCTCAGAGCAAAGTTACCAGAGTAATTTATTTTTGCTTTGAAAATTGCCATGGGTACAGTGTCTGCTCGTCATTTGCCTACTTTTTCTACAGGTAGATTTTTGCTGGAAAAGTATGGAAAAGATGTGAAGATGCCATCTAGGCACAAACGTATTCTCTCCCAACCTTAATGGGGCCCTAGGAACGCACGGACTTTTAAGCCACATTGAGAGAGGGCACAGTAGGAACGCTGGTTTAACTAAGTTAAAACATTTTGCTGTTTTAGGCATTCAGTGCCTGGAGGAAATGAGGAGTTGTATTAATGAAGGTAAGCGCCTTTCATTTCTTCCTCGTTCTCCAGGCCCTGGGGTTTGTAAACCTCAAGCAGAAGTTTGTCAGCAATCTGATTTTGCTTGAGATTTGGTTACGTCAGTGATAGTCCGTGATAGTATCCTGGAGATGCCCGCAGAGTGCACCAACTGCAGAACAGCTTAGAGGAATGTGGAGAGGCTTGGTGGAGGCTGTTGCCCATTACTGGGATGTGGATTAGATCAGGGCTGTGTGGCCTTATTGGCCAGGGATGGGCAGCTCAAATCCTGAAGCGGAAACAACAGATTTCATGATATCCACAGCTCCCCTATAAAGAAAGGCTAAAGAGGTTTAGGGCTATTCAGCTTGGAGAAGAGACGGCTGAGGGGGGGATATGATAGAGGTCTTTAAGATCATGAAAGGTCTTGAATGAGTAGATGTGAATCGGTTATTTACTCTTTTGGATAATAGAAGGACTAGGGGGCACTCTGTGAAGTAGCACATTTAAAACTAATCAGAGAAAATTCTTTTACACTCCACACACAAAAGCTCTGGAATTTGTTGCCAGAGGATGTGGTTAGTGCAGTTAGTATAGCGGTGTTTAAAAAAGGATTGGATAAGTTCTTGGAGGAGAAGTCCATTACCTGCTATTAAGTTCACTTAGAGAATAGCCACTGCCATTAGCAATGGTAACATGGAATAGACTTAGTTTTTGGGTACTTGCCAGGTTCTTATGGCCTGGATTGGCCACTGTTGGAAACAGGATGCTGGGCTTGATGGACCCTTGGTCTGACCCAGTATGGCAATTTCTTATGTTCAAAATTTGTAAACTATCCAGGCTTTTAGTCCAAATATGTACCAAATATTCATTTTGGACATTTTGAAAACTGTACCTATATGTTCCTCTTGAACTGGAGTTACCTACTTCAGTCATAGGTCAGCCAGTGACTCTTCAGAGTCTAACATCTATGGTGGTGAACTTCAGTGTCTCCAGGCACATAGATCATTTGCTAAGGAACATAGTATAGGGGGACAGAAAATATTCCCAAATAGTTCAGAATTGCTTAAGATATTTGTGGATTGCTTAGGGTTTTAGAAATATTTCCTTCTGCATTGCTGCCTGTTAGCTTGGTTGACAGCTGGTATAATGTACCCGGATCTGGCATATTTTATCCTAACGGAAAAAAACTCAGTGGTCATTGCCCTTAGCTATTAGAAAACTGGATGATGTAGAAAATGACACAGGATATGTTTCCCGCTGTGACACCAGCAGGTTTTCTAGCAAAAGTACTTGTGCACTGAAATAAAGCTATTAATTGAGTGAAGAAAAGAAAGGACTTAAACTGGTCCAAAATCATATGTGGTGTTCTACAGAGTTAAGATCTTTAGAAATGGCCTCGGGGATGGTTGGGTAATATACTGTGTGGTTAGATCAACCCTGGGCTCCATAACAAAGTGAGAAAATAATTGTATTTTCTACAGACTGAGAACCGTAGTGCAACTACATTACATGCCTAAAGACAAATGGAGTTTTAAAATTATGCATTGTTTAATATCTGTATTACATTTCTAGCACAATGAATGTTGCTAGGTCAAAACAATCTGTTTCTTACTGAGAACTTGAATTAAAAATTAGAATAAGGAACAAGGGCCCTACCAAAACAGGCTTGTTTGCATGTAAAGGCAATCCAGTGAGGATAGATTAGAGTACCTATATTTTGATAACTAATAATGATTGTTAATATCCAATATATGGCAATATATGGACAGATTTGGTATTGCAAGCATACTGCATAATTCCTAAAGAGCATTTAAAATTTCACCACAGCCAGCCATTTGCTTTGCTAGAGAAGCTACCCTTGGCTGATACAAAGCAACAGGGGCTCTATCTATAAAATATCTGTGCTAGAAAAAGATTGGATATCCATATCCCTATAAATGCCAAATGTAACCATTAATAATGCTTCAAGGATGCTTTTAACTTACCTTTTTATTTCTTCCAACAGAGTAGACGCATTTTGTCTGCTATGCAGGCTTAGGACTGTTCCAGTGTTATTAAATATTACTGGCATTTATGAGATCTGTGGGTAACGAGGCTTTTCTTACTAGCACTCTGGACTGCCAGGCGCTTGCCTTATGCTAGAAATATGTTAGCACTCTCCTGGAGAAACACATACATAAGGTTTTATTTTTCCTTTCATTTTGGTAGGAGTTTACGTAGAAAAGTGCTGTATAAATCTGAAGTGTCATTCTCTGCAGAATGCTGCAGCTCAAATAGTATCTAACAGCCCATTTCTACATCCAGAGAAAGGACAGTCTGATGATCTTCTCTAAAGTTATTATCTACGACCGTGGGCCCAACTGCTTATGGAGTGTGATTGAGAGCAGCCTCTTAAAAAACAATAGGCAACTTCCTGGCAGGTGAACCCTATGGTATGTCCCTGTGAGCTTTGGAAGCCTATATACGTTTCTGGCTTTTTTTGTTTGTTTTTTATTTTGACATGTGAATCTAGTTTTAGACTGCAGGACCCTGGCAGGGGGGGTGGGCCCTTCTTGCAGCCACTGTCCTTATACAGGTTTTCAAGCTGAATCCTTTTATCTGTGTGATAAACTATAGAGGAGGCCATTAGTAAATCTTGCTTCTTGCTGTCTGCCAAGGAGACACTAACAAAATTACAGAACCTACAAGCAATTATTCCAGTTTCCCCACAAGAGAAGGGGGGTCATTGCACTTAATATATTTTGTGGTTCCAAAAAAAGATAGATGCTTCTGCCCAGTGCTGGATCTAAAAGGAGTCAACAGATACCTCCAAATCCCCCATTTCTGGATGGAGACAGTCGGTGATAATTTCAGTAAGGCCAGGAGAATACCTAGCATCCCTTTCCTTAGTGGAAGCTTACTTCCGTATTCCCACCCATGTATCCCATCAGAACCTATTGAGGTTCTGCATATTGGGCGAGTATTTTTATCTTCAAATGCTGCCTTTCAGCCTGACTGCCCGCAAGATGTTCACAAAGGTCATGGGGGTGGTTGCAGAAGCCCTGCATATGGTACGCTTGTACCTAGACTGGCTTATAAGAACCAAATCAGCTCAGGAGAACCATCAGACTTCTGAAACAGTATATTCCCACCTCTTTCAGCAGTTAGGCTGGGTAGCAAATTTCTCAAGAGCAGTTTAGAGCCGTCAGCACTGGAATTCCTAGCATTCTGCTACTACACAAAGCAAAGGTTGAGTATTTTTGACATTGGTGTTAGTGCCCAAATGAATAGACCAGGTGCTAGTGTTTCAGGCTCAGGAAGAGCCCAAAAGAGCTACCTCCACCTTCTGTGCCTTATGACATCAACCCTGGACATAGTCCCATGGGCTAGGTCCACATATGGCCCCTCGAACAGGCTCAGCTAATCACGCTGCTCGCCTGCCTCTCAGGACTATCTGCGCTAGCTTTCGGTCTCCTCAAGGTTAAGGAGCAGCCTGAACTGGTGGGCTAAACTCTTAAACTTTCCGACTGGGCAGTGGTCACAATGGATGCCTAAAAGGGTGGGGTGCATTTTTCCAGGCCCATTTAGTCCAAGGATACTGGTCAAGAGAGGAGATATCATATTCAATAAACAGATTAGAAACAAGAGCCATCAAGCTGGCTCATAGTGCTTCCTCATACTAGTATGGGGGAATGCAGTCAGGGTTTTCTCAGATAATGCCATGACAGTTGCATACATCAATAGGCAGGGGGGCACTTGTAGCCATTTGCTGGGAAAGGAATTAGCATGGCTGCTCAAATGAGCAAAAGAACATCATCTCTGCCTCTCAGCAGCCTATATATAGCAAGAAAGAAACCTGCAAGCTCATTATCTCAGTAGGAACAGGCTGGACCCAGGTGAATGGGCACTGGGTCCAAAATCATTTTACATGATAGTGAATCAGTCAGGTCTCCTGTATGCAGATCTAATGGTGACATATGAATGCCAAAGTTGACATTTTTAATTTGCAGAGCAGAGGCATAGATGCATTCCTGTATGTCTTCCCATCATGGCCTCTTATAGGCTGCACAATAAAGGTGAAGAACCTTAAAATTCCTGATCAATCTAATGGCCCCAGATTGTCTAAAGAAGCTCTGGAATGTGGATCTGGTGAGACTCCTGAATGGAGCTCCATTGGCTCTGCCAAAGAAGTGGAGTCTTCTCTGGAATGGGCTGGGGCCAATGGAAAATCTGTCTCCATTCTCTTATGGCTTGGCCCTTGAAAGGGCATGCCTGCAAAAGAGAGGATATTCGGCCTCAGTAATTTCAACTATGTTAAAAGCTCGGAAGTTTTTCACTTGCCTAACCTATGTCACAGTTTGGAAAATGTTTGAGGATTACTGTTCCAAGCAGGACCTTTCTCCCTGATTTGCAGACATCTGACAGGTTCTAGATTTCTTATAAGTGGGCTTGGACAAGGGACTAGCACTCAGTTCCTTGAAAGTCCAGGTAGTAGCCATCACATGAATTGAAGGTATCCCAATAGTCAGAGAGAAGGCATTATCTGAAAGAGGTAATGCTCCTTAGGCCACCATTCAGTCCCCAGTGGGATCTTAACTTGGTGCTAGGCCTTGGTCAAACCAACCTTTAAGCCAATAAAACAGGCATCCATTAAGGGACATATCTCTGAAAACTTCCTTCCTCATAGCAAAATGCCGAGCTAAATGCAACTCAGAGCTGCAGGCCTTGTCTTGCAGAGATCCTTACCTAGTAATTTTGCAAGATTTGCAAAATATAGATAGACACAATCTAATGGCACACAGCCAGCATGAATTTAAAGAAAGTCTAGCCTCACAAATCTGCTACATGTTTTTGAAGGGGTAAATAAGCACATGGGTAAAGGTGAACCAGTAGATGCGGTGTATTTGGATTTTCAAAAGGCGTTTGACAAAGTCCCTAATGAGAGGCTTCTAAGAAAACTAAAAAGACCTGGGATAGGAGGCGATGTCCTTTCATGGATTACAAACTGGTTAAAAGACAGGAAACAGAAAGTAGGATTAAATGGTCTGTTTTCACAGTGGAAAAGGTAAAACAGTGGATTGCCTCAGGTTACTGAACTTGGACCAGTGTTTTTTTAATATATTTATAAATGATCTGGAAAGGGGTACGATGAATGAGGTGATTAGAATTGCAGATGATACAAAATTATTCAAGATAGTTAAATCACAAGTGGATTATGATAAATTGCAGAAGGACCTTATGAGATTGGAAGATTAAGAATCCAACTGGCAGATGAAATTTAATGTGAGCAAGTGCAAGGTGATGCATATAGGGAAAAATAACCCTTGCTGTAGTTACATGATGTTAGGGTCCATATTAGGAGCTACCACTCAGGAAAGAGATTGTCGGCTCAGAGTGCTGTGGTGGTCAAAAAAGCAAACAATGTTAGGAATTATTAAGAAGAGATTGGGAAATAAAATGGTGGATGTCATCATGCCTCTGTATCGCTCCATGGTGAGACTACAGTTTGAAGACCATGTTCAATTCTGGTTATCACATCACAAATAAAGATATAGTTGCACTGGAGAAAGTACAGAGAAGGGTGACCAAAATGATAAAGGGCATGGAACTGCTCCCCTATGAGGAAAGGCTAAAGAGGTTAGGGCTGTTCAGCTTAGAGAAGAGATGGCTGAGGAGGGATATGATAGAGGTCTACAAAATCATGAAAGGACTTGAACTGGTAAATGTGAATCGGTTATTTACTCTTTCAGATAGTAGAAAGACTAGGGGGCATTCCATGAAGTTAGAAAGTAGCACATTTAAAACAGAGAAAATTCTTTTTCACTCAACGAACAATTAAGCTCTGGAATTCATTGCCAGAGGATGTGGTTAAGGTAGTTGTTGTAGCTGGGTTTAAAAAAAGCTTTGGATAAGTTCCTGGAGGAGAAGTCTATTAAACTGCTATTAATCAATAAGAAATAGCCACTACTTGTTACCTGCATTAGTACCTTGGGATCTATTTAATATTTGGGTGCTTTTGCCAGGTACTTGTGAATTGGATTGGTCACTGTTGAAAACGGGATACTGAGCTTGATGGACCCTTGATCTGACTCCAGTATGGCATATCTTAATGTTCTTATAGTTACATTTTACCTTGTCCTGTCTTTCCTGCCCAAGGTAGTAATCTACATTTCATGTGAATCAATCTG
Organism: Rhinatrema bivittatum; assembly: GCF_901001135.1. NCBI lineage: Eukaryota > Metazoa > Chordata > Amphibia > Gymnophiona > Rhinatrematidae > Rhinatrema > Rhinatrema bivittatum. The sequence continues at coordinate 38,792,257 of NC_042631.1, read as the reverse complement.
TATCCCTTCTAACCTTCAGCAGTAGTGATGGTCAGGGAAAAAATAAGCCTACCAGTATTAGCTGTACATCAGATTCTCATGAGATATCTAAAGGTAAATATTTTTAGGACAATAGACAAAACTTTTTGGCACCTGGGAAGAGGAGGTGACCTTCAAGGTCACTGTAGTTGGAGGAATCAAGGAGGCAATTTTGTTGGTCTCCCTACTGTCAGGTAAGCAGCCCATGAGCTCACGCTACGAAGGTAAAAGCATCATGTTGGGCAGAGGCAGCTGTCTGAACTTCTCTTACACTCTTGTAAAACATTACAGACCGGACATACGGACCAAGGCAGATGTTGCCTCTGGGAAAGGAAACATTATGACAGCCCTGTTTTCCCGACCTAGCAAGGGAATACTTTTAGAAACTCCCATAAATAATGACTGGTCTAGCAGGAAGAAAAAAGGAAAGTTACATTTTTACCTGCTAACTTTCTTTCCTTCAGACCTGCTAGACCAGTCTAGAACCCATCAGGGTTAAGCAGAGTATGTTCTGTCCTTCTGTAATAGTACCTCTTTCTCACTCAGATCTGTCAACTGGGCCCTGTGACATATTATAAATGAAAAAAAGGAGGTATTCTGGGTAGTCACAGTGCTCTGGCAGTAGACTACTGAATGAACTAGGACCACACCCTCCTTATAGCAAATACTGAGGTCTTAAGAGGTGAGTCCTTACGACCTCAGTCTGGGCTGCTATAGCAGGACTCAAGGAAAGAAAACTATCAGGTGAGAATAATTTAACTATTAGCGTTTACCCTTTGCATGCCACTCATGATTTTATAGACCTCTATTAAATCTCTCCTCAGCTATCCCTTTGCCAAGCTGAAGAGCCCTAACCTCTTTAGCCTGAGAGAGAATGAATTAGAGAACAAAGATTCCCATGTTGAAGAGTGGAACTTGCACAGATCTGTTCAATTTCTTTAAGTCCAGAATGGTCTTGAGGCCCCTGACCTTCACTGGGACTATTGAAATGAACCCTCATATACCTTTGCATCACAGGGACAGGTACTGTAGTCCATGTTCTAAAATATATATTCCCCTATGAGGAAAACCTAAAGAGGTTAGGGTTCTTCGGTTTGGAGAAAAGATGGCTGAAGGGAGATAGGATAGGTCTAGAAAGTCATGAGGAGTGGAATGGATAAATGCAAATTTGTTCTTTACTCTTCTTGTCCAGAAAAAAATGTTTTAGATTGTGTTTCTATAGATTTATTCTCTCTTTCATATTAAATTTGACCTCTTTCTGCCTAAAAACCAAGAATCCTAAAGAGGTGAAAGTTCACTCTCTAGGTCTCAAGTGGACATTAATGTATTTGAAAAACATTTTTTTAGGAAATGTGAACCATTATCCGTTTTGCATGGTGCTGACTAAATTGGTCCATCGGCTTCTTGAGATGGATTTGATCTTATTACTAGGTGCTGCATTTCCACCAAATGCACTCAACTAGAGCAGTGTGTAGTTTTAATTTAATTGAGTTTGAGACACATTCTGTTTGGTGGTTTTTTTTTTCTTTTCCCAGGCTGTGGGGCCTGTTCAAAGTGGATTACAAGCTCAGCAAAAAAAAAAAAAAAAAAGCAATATAAACCAAATTAATCACATAATATAAATGAAAGTGTAGTGTGACTTTAACAATAAATAACTGTTTGTCAGTTTTATGGGTAGTGTATTGTGGTTTGTATGCAGGAGAGTTGTGTGCAGCAGTGTGGGTTTCCATTCATATTTACATGCAAATGAGCTTCAACTGATGTGGCAATGGAGAGATGAATTCTACCAGCCCATTGAGGTATGTCGCATCATACAGGTCCCGACTGCTGGTATAGTTTCCTTATCCATTCTTGTTCTATTAATGGCTACAGTAGTCAACCCTTTCAATAATGTTTTACACAGAAACTGCACGGTATACAGACTAATATGTGGTAGTACCAAATACTAGTCAGATGTGTATTTTAAAACAATTGCCTCCCTAGCCAAAAATTGCTGACCGAGGCGAAGTATTAAAATTATAAATAAAATATAGATCACAACATAAAAAATACAAAACATAAAACACTTAAAATAAACCAAATAAAAACTATATTCAACCAAACACATAACATAACTAAAACCCACGGTGCCATACAAGGGTATAAAAAGGCCCAATCCAAAAAGCTGTCATGCATTGCTAGAGATATGCTCAGACTGAATGGGAAAGACAACTGCAATAGGAGGCAGCGGAAAGACAGCAAGTATAATGATGAAATGTTGGACTCCATTACGCTCCTCGAGCTGAAGGGCTCCCGGGTTCTCACTACTGTAGGAGTTAATAGGAAAGACTGATGGTAAGGAAAATTCCCATTGGGATAATCCTTACGTTGGCGCAATAAAAGGTTTCACAAGCTGCAGAGTATTTACTTGGATCAGCTGCAGCTCATAGAGGTAACATGAGGGCAGAGGTGATTTATCCTTGCTCATAGTTTAGCTTTTTTCTGTTTTAGTTCACTTGCTCAAGGTAATTCAGTTCTTCCCTCATCTATCTCATTTAAACCCTCAAAGAAAAGAGCCCCACTTAAGAGCTTTTCAGTAACTTGCTCTTTTTTCATAATTTGGTGGTCCTCCTTTTTGTTTCCAATTCTTCGATGATATGGGTTGCGTTTTAGTTTAGATTTTTAATTTTGGCAGGGTTTGGAGGTGGTGTCTGGTATACTGGTTCAGTATTGGTTATTTTTGAAGTATTTTGAAATTGGTGCTGGAGAAAACTATGTGCTTCTCAAGTTGTGAACCCTTTTATTTGGACCATACATGTATTTATTGGATTTATATTCTCCACTTCCTGAAGCTGAGTAGTTTACAATGAGTAAGAATTAGAGGGCAAAACCAAAATGGGAATACAGAGGCGGTCTACAATGATTACAATGGGTAAAGAACCAGTAATGCTACAGAGGGCAGCAGTGTGTGGTGGGAATAACCCATATAAAATAGCTAAATTAATTACAGAGACCAATAATGCACTATGGAACTACAGATACGAACTTATGTTATATAATTACAGTTTTTAGAGAGTAACTATAAAGTAATACTACAGTAAAAGACCTGCAAGGCAACATGGAATAGGTGGTGGGGGAGTATATACAGAGTAACATCGTACTGTCGAAATAAAAAAACAAAAACAAAAAATGAATTTTATTTATTTATAAAATTTTATATACCGTCATTTAGAAAATTCCATCACAGCGGTTTACAAATATCCATGGTAATAAACATAAGATCAGTAATAAACAATACAATTTATAAAAGACAAATATGAGCTACTATATTATACATAAAATCAATGGTAAAAAAAACCCCCAAAACATTAAAACAGGCTAATACTATATCAACAAATTACATCAGGAATAAAATAAAAGTAGTTATAGAAAGCAGTTATAAAACAGTGCAGTATCATGGGAGCATAAGAGAGAGCATGGCTAGGGTGGGGAGTTGCAGGAACAGCCAGGTTGTCAGATGTGTTCTGAAACTGAAGAGGTTAGGCACTAGATGTATATCAAGCAGGAGCAGATTACACTGGTAGAGTGCTGTGCAGGAAAGTTTATTTGCTGTGCCAATGAGCTTAACCTCCTTGGTTATGGCATGGCTTCCCAAACTGTGGGACAGGACCCCAAATGGGGTCACAAAACCTTCATCTGGTGTTGCAAATGCGTCAAACAGCAACATTCTTCAGATGCCAACAGCAGTAGCATTAGCCTTTGAGCCAGCACATGCTTGCTGTGGCACTGCCCTTTCATGAGTTTCTATGGTAACAGGAGGGGCGCCTGTGGGCTTGCATAAGCTTACAGGCCCCATGCTGACTTTCATTACTAATGCTGCTGCTGCTTCCAGATCACTTCATAGCTAGTCCTTAGCCAAACTGGGAGGGAAGGAGAGAGCTGGGAGTGTATGAGCTGATGGAGATTGCCATTGCTTATCTCTCCTCACCAACCATTGAACCAACCCAAGAGAAAAATGTTGCCCCTGTCATCATCCTTGCCTTGCTTCCCACCAGTTGCTATCCACGTTTGACACGGGGTCCAAAGAAAAATGCTGCTGAATCTGAATAGAGGAAATGTTTGGAAGAGGAGCTATTTGAAGGGAGGGATAAGATGCATGAGGGGTTTGAGGGGTGGTTGAGCTTGAGAGGGATTGGCTGTGAAGGGTGAGAGAGGATGAATGACAGAAGATCAACTGGGGGATGTAAGAGTGGAGCTAGGAGAGTGTGAGAGAAGGGTTGAAGGGGAGACAGTGAGAATAGGAGGTGAGAGGGGATGGGATGAGAAGGTAAGGGATGACCGGATCAGTTGGGGTTAAAAGAAGGTCATGGGTGTGAGAGATCTGATGGATTTGAAAAGGGCTGGAAGGGATGAGGGGGGGGATGGGCTAGGAAGACAGGAGCTAGGAGATGTAAGAGGAAGAGATTGGTGGAGGAGGTTAAGAGAGGAATCCTCTGGGAGGGTGTGGAGGTTGAGATTTGGGCTGGAGGGTGAGAGAGGATTGACTGGAGGTGGAGGTTGAGATAGGGGATTGGGGAGTGATTGTTGGAGAGGGACTGCACACTTGGTAATTTGTTTTGGCTGCCTCTGAGGTCATGCATATTTTCAAGTGCTAAAGTGGGATCACATTGACTAAAAGTTTCGGAAGCTCTGGGATTCAGTGGCAATTCTCATGTAAAGACTGTAGGGCTCTGGTGAGAAGATCTGGATAGACAGGATGCGAGGTACTGTGGTCCTTGATTGTTTAGTACTTTCAAGGTGATAAGGAGCAATTTAAATCTGAGTCTACAGTGGATCAGGAGCCAGCGTAGATCAGCCTGAGATGTGGGCGCTCAAGCTTCATTTTGCAATGAGATGAGCAGCCATGTTCTTTGAGGTGAATCTCTTTGGTTAGTTACACGTCTGAGATAAGATATAAGCATAGATTACTGTGACTAGATTGGTGATGGGCAGGAATGGCTCTAGCTGCTGGATGTATTGTAGCTGCTAGAAAGCAGCTTTGGTTATGACTGAAATTTTGGTTTCCCTTTCCCATGTTGGGAAAAAATTCAGTATATCACTTTGGAACTGGTTTATGGGGGTGGGGGACTTGGTTTATGTTGAGGGAAAGTGGACACAGTGCCCAGGTAGAAGGCCTATTTGCTCAGAGAATGTCAGGCTTTTCAGAGTTCGGGGTCAACTTCAGCTTATTCTGGATAGCCCGGATGCGAGGTAATAGGCAGTTGTTTGCTTTTGCAGTTGCTTCCTGTCATTCTGTGCTAAGCAGGATCATCATTTATTTATTTATTTATTTATTTATTGGGTCTTATATACCATCACTCGGATTCCATTGTAACGATTTACAACAATAAATACATTATAAACATTAAAACAGCCAGGTAAAACATAAGACAATATAAAACTTAAAAGATTACAACTAATAGTGACATTTCATAAAATGATCCTAAAATACATCAAAAACTCCTGTTCACTCCTCCTCCTTTCTCCTAAAATAAGCTACTATATAAACTCTTAAAAAAAAAATCTAAAACAGTTAAAATCAGAACGTTCATACATAAAACGGTAAAAAATAGAGCATAAAACAGACTTCACTGATTGGAGTATGCCTCCTTAAAAAGCCATGTTTTCAATCCTTTTTTAAACTGTTTAAAATTCACCTCCATTCTGATTTCTACCAGGAGCGTGTTCCATAAATGCGGGCCTGCCAGTGCGAGGGCTCTATCTCTCACTTGATTTAGTCGAGCTGATTGAACTGAAGGTATCGTTAGTAGCCCTTTATTAGCGGAACGCAGATTTCTCTGAGGGATGTGTAATTTAATAGCTGCATTTAGCCAATCTACCTGGTCTCCATAAATCAACATGTAAAATGCAGAGCGATTTAAATTTGACTCTTGTGTTCTATTGGTAACCAGTGCAAATGAATTAAGGTTGGTGTAATATGCTTGCTTTTCCTTTTCCCTGTAAAAATGTGTGCTGCCACGTTCTGAAGTACCTGTAAAGGTCAGATAGTAGAAGCAGGTAATCCTAATAGTAAGGAGTTACAATAATCCAAACTACCAAATAGTAATGATTGTAAAACTGTACGAAAGCCATTCAGCTCAAGTAAGAGTTTGTCGCTGTAGAATTAATAGCTTTGCGAATCCTACTTTCAGCTGAAAATTGTCTGCGTACATATAGTAGGAGACATTTAGGCAGTGTAGTAGCAGGGCAAGGGGATAGATGTACACATTAAAGAGAATGGGAGACAGTACTGAGCCCTGCAGAGTACCGCAGTTTAACTTTCATGGGGGAGATGAGTCTCTCCCAGCCTCACAAACTGCATCAGGAGTAAAGACTCAAACCACTTATAAGCATGGTTACCAGTCCTTGTTGATTATGCCAATCAAACAGTATTCCATGATTGAGTGTGTTGAAAACTGCTGTGAAATCGAACAGTATAAGCAAAAAGCCATGGCCCTTATCAAGGTCTCACCACAGGTCACAGAGGATTGCTAGCAAGGTAGTTTCAGTGCTTTAGTTGGGCTTAAAACCAGATTGGAGGAAGTCCAGAAATGGAGTACATGAACATCTGTGACCACATAGGTCCTGTGCAATAAATACCATCACCAAAAGTTAGGATGGTCAAAAGCTTGCACTTGGAAGGAAAGTTCCCTAGTTATGGCTAGATTCATCAGTTAGCTTCTCCCAAAGAGACTCAAATGGCATGCCAAGCATCCTATAGGATTCGTGTATTCTTGAGCTTATATTTTCAGTGGTTGATGCCTCTGTTCAGCTATTGCACCATGGCAATGACTTGTGGAGCTGAAGTTGTAGTCTCCGTACGTATGATCTTATCAGACAGTGGTTGGATGGAACTCGTTTGTCATTGTTTCAGCTCTACAAACTGTTTTCACTAAGCAGAAACTGAGGGAACAGGTGCGATTCTAGCTGTAAACTGTAGGCATGGTCTGGATAAGGGGCATGCATGGAGCCAAAGCACCTCATGGTCAGAGAGTGACTTTAAATGATTAAAAAAAACCAAAAAAAACTATGTGAACCTTTGCTCTAACTTTTAAACAAAATAATGGATGTCATTTTTTTGGGCAGCCATAGATAGATTGCCTATCATGTGAAAGCTGAGACATGAATATGCTGTGATCGTAGCCAATGTAAAGGGAGGGAGGGGGCTGGCAGAGCTTCTTCGTACTAGTGACACAGATAATTGAGTTATTGAGCAGTTAGTATAAAGTTAACTGCTTCTTGAAGAAGATGTTGTACTCTGCACAGAGGAACCTTTTGCAATTAATTATCCCTCTGGCAGCATTTTATGGCTTTACGTTTGTTTTTTTTTTTAAACATTCTTTACTCAGTTACAGACTATGTGGCAGTGATGTGTATAGAAGTTGTGGAGTTTTCTTTTTTCATTTTCAATGCTTTTAAGCTACTGTTTTTGTCTTCATGAATTCTGCTGCAAAAAATAATGTACCTGTATTGCCATCTATGTACATAGTACTGTCCAAGAGAATTTATTTGGTTATGGTAGCCCTACCTCAAAAGAATGGGGAAGTTAAGTGGCCTGCTCAAAGCAATTGGTGGTTGAGAGAACTAAACCAAGGTCTCTACCCTAACTGTGCTCACAGCAGAGAGGTGGGTTTTCCAGAAAAAGATTTTTTCATGCAAATGTTTTTAATTTGCATTAAATTTGCAAACGTTTTCCTCAGAAAATTTTAGTATGCAAATTTTCCTGCTGCCCTAAATAGATTTGTGATCTGATTTGGCATTGCGATGGATATGGTGTGTGCGAGCCCTTAGTTCTGTGGTGCAGTTGACGCAGTCATGAGGGCGAATCCCCGTGGCCTGCACTGGCAACTGACGAACGCGCTCTGTATCAGGAGAGTCTTGAGATTCACCTTTACCAGCCACCTCCTCTGCAGGTTGAGCTCTTGGATTTTGATGGCCGGCATGACTTGAGGGTCCCTAAGGCCAAGGGGTCAGGTCCAGGTGGCAGGCAGTTGTAGTCTGGTTCAAGTGAGAGGTCAGGTCCAGGTAGTAGGCAATCGTAGTTGGGTCAAAGCAAGATGTTAGGTCTGGAGACTATAAGCCGAGGTTGGAGGTGAATAGACAACAAGGAAGATAGGCTGGATGTGGCTGGACTGGAAGGCAAGACAAGACTTGATCAGGAGCGTGGAGAAGCAACACATACTGCACAGGATGCAGGAGACCCATTGCTGAAGCATCTTAACCTCAGAGAGAGTCTTATGTAGGGAGTAGGCGATGATGTCATCAGAAGGTGCTGAGACAACTTTCCCCGCCGTGGGCTTTTTATCCTGCTGTGGGTCGGTTGCACGCGCGCCTAGGAGGAGGGGCTTGGAGCACTGTGACGCGATGTCATGTTTGGCAGTGCTGGAGGAGCATGGCATCCCAGCCACAGGAGAGCATTGGTGATGTCTGGGTGAGTCTGGCAGCTCACGGGGCCTTCTCGTGAGCCATGGTTCTTAACAGGCATGTTTAGTGAAACAAAAACTAGAGAGACTTACATGGATTTGGTATCCTGTGCTGACAGGAGTCACACAGGGGTCAGCTCTTTCAGTGCTGCTATTTAACATCTATCTGGCCACCATTTGAAGTCTATTAGCTGGCTTAATGAAGACTTCTGTCTGTATGCTGTTGATGTACAGTTCTATATCCCTATTTCTAAGTCATGGCATGAAGTCACTGCAATATTGTGATTTTGTATAATCATCTATATAGAGCTGGCTTACAACAATCTAGCTTTAAATGTGGCCAAAACTGAAATTGTTGCTATCTGTAGTAGAGGCAATTGTGATACCACCTACTGTAAAGATTGAAGGTGCAGAGATTAAAATTCTCCCTCATTCTAGAAGTCAGGAGGTAATTGACACCAGATGAACAATGACCCCCCCCCCCCCCCCTAGATTTAAGGCTTCTATAAACTGCGCCTATTATGCTGTATTAAGTCATTACTGGACCCTATTGATTTTTCATACAATGGTACAAGCCATGATTTTTCCGATGACCGATTTATTGCAACGCAGTGTTTCTTGATTTGCCTCTTACTACCATCAAGACACTTAGTAAATATCTGGCTGTCATATTAGCTCTCTCATCTCTCCTGTACTGTTTGACCTCCACTGGCTATACCTGTTCAGTGGAGGATCAAATATTACATTATTGTGCTGACACACAAACTTCTGGCACTAGATGGGCTGCCATGGTCTGTCACCCTGCTCCGGATATATAATCCTGGGAGGTCACCACATTCCTCTGAGAGAGGTTTATTGGACATTTTTATCAGTGCGCCACCCCGGAGTTGCTGACACAAGGGAGTGAGCTTTTTCTATCGCTGCCCTAACTCTCTGGAGCTTGTTACCGCAAGAGTTGTGGCTGACTGTCACAAGACCTTTAAAAGCATGGCTAAAATTCATCTTCAGACTAGCATTGCTGAGGGCCGGTCTTTGTGAGCTGGTTTACATGTTTGGCTTCTTGACTATGAATGCGACTGCCTTCAAATTTGTATCTATTGTCATCTAACAGACAGAGGGGGGTTTGCTTTATTTATTTTTGTTTGTTCTAATATTGGTTATGAACGTTACTTTTGTGCACCGCCTAGGGCCTTCGGGCTAGGTGGTATATAAATAAATAAAATAAAATAAACCACCGTATTAATTCCAGTGCTGGAGCTCAGTGTTTTTAAGGTAGCTAAGTAGTTGAACTGAAATGTTTGTTTGGGGAAAAATCAATAAAGGCACTTCATATGGTTGAAATTATATTAAAACAAATGCAGTTCCTTATGTGGAAAGAAATTAATTTTATTGGAATACTTGTAAAATTCAATATACAATAACATGTATTTCTTACACTGATTAAATTTCAGGGAAAAAAACAAAGGCACTGAAATCTGCTGACACTCATTTTAGTGCTCCCAAAGAACTGTGCATGATATGCCACAACTGTCCAGCCGTCTAATTCAGCAGTTTAACTTTCTTCCAATGAGGTCACTGTGGCACCTCCATTGTCACAGTCACTGGCATGGGCACCGTTTTTTCTTTATTTGTTCTTTCACCACACAATAGTTTTACCAGTGAGTCTACAGGTAAGGGCAATAGTTTGTTTTAACCTATTGTGCTTCTCCAGAAGCAAGAGATGCTGGAAAATATTTCTTTACTTATATTTAACTCACACCGTTTCACTTGTATCTCAGGGCGAGTTACATTCAGGAAGAAGAAGGTACTTCCAGAGGGCTTAATCTTAAGGGACTCATTCGCTAAGCCGGGGCAAAAATACCATGCAATTTACAAAGGCGTGGTAAATGACCTGCCACCTTGTACATCCCATGGTGTTTTTTTTTTCTGGCAGTGAGATACCTCCAGGAAAAATACTGCAACGGTAAATGGTCCCCAAAGAACATGCGATGGTGGCTTCTTCGGGACTGTGGGACTGCCATTGCTTAAAGAGGTCATTCCTGCCCTGAAAGTTATGAAAACACCCTGAGGGTCTGCATAGACCCCCCCCTATCGCACCCTCCTCCCGCAGACTGGCCCTGGATGCAGCTGAATGAAAAATCTGGGCATTTCCGTAAAGAAGTATTTCCTTCAATTACTCCAGAGTCTGCCCACTTTCACCTTCATCCCAGGGACTCCTCATTCCACAGCCTCCTTTCCACTGAAAGAGGCTCAATCTCTGCACGTATTCCTTGAAGGTATTTAAATGTCCATCATATCTCCCATTTTCCTATAGGATATACATGTTTAGATCCTTAAGTCTGCCCTCATATGCTTTATGAAGACCATTGATCGTTTTAATAGCTGTATTCTGGACCAACTGTATATAATCTTTATAGAATTGTGTGGTCTCTAGATGTGGTCTTGTGAATTGCACACAGTACTTCAAATTAGGTCTCACCAGAGACACTTTAGAAGCAATATCACCTATTTTTTCATGCTGGTCTTTTCTCTCCTTTTGTACTCAAAACATCCTTCTGGCTTTTGCCATCATCTTGTCTGTTTAGCCAACTTAAGTTCATTAGATGAACCTAAAACTGGCTCTGTTTGTTCATAGAACAATGTCTCCCTGTATATACTGTACTGCTTCCTTGGTTTTTTGCAACCCACGTGCATAACCCTGCACTCTTTTTTAGTATTAAATCTTAGCTGCCAGATTCTAGAACATTCTTCAAGCTTCACTAGATCCCTCTTCACATTTTCCATACCTTTATAGGGTCTTCAGTGTTGCAGATTTTATCATCTGCAAAAAGGCAAATCTCTTCCAACAGAACTACTGCAAAATCACTTACGAAAATGTTAAAAAAAAATAAAATAAAAAATTGTTAAAAAAACAAACTTGGGACCATTCCCTGCAGCACACCACTGGTAAGTCCCCTTTCCTTGGAGCGAATAACATTTCCCTCTACTCTTTCTCTTCCCACTCAGCCAGTTTCTAACCGAGTCAGTCACTTTATGGCCCAAACCTAGCCCATGCAGTTTGTTTGTCAGCTATGCGGAACCATGTCAGACGCCTTATTGAAATCCAAATCCACTGCATCTAGCTCACTCTCCTGATCTAACTCTCTGGTCACCTACTCAAGGAAATTGATTAGATTCATCTGGCAAGACTCAGCCTCTGCTAAAACCATGCTGCCTCATGTCCTGGAATCCGCTGGACTCCAGAAACTACAGGCTTGTGGCCCCTGAGCAAGGTACAGGTTTCATGCTGTGGACATTTCTTGATACTGGGAGTTGTATTTCAGGGATGGGCCATGGCACTGGGATGTCCAAGCAGCTCCCAATAAGTCTTGTCTATCCACTTGCCCAGTAATTCTGTTCTGAGCAATAACTTCTTGCATTTTGCCTGGAGCCAATGTCTGGCTCACTGGTCCTTCCCCCAACCACCCGCCTCTTAATCCCATTATTCCCCTCCAGCGTCTCCTCCTCGTCTCCATCTGATTGCCCCCCTCACAGCATCTCCCTCTTTCTTCTCCCTTCTTCCCTAGCATGTTCCTCTTCCTTCTCTTTTCCCCTCTCCCTTCCCCTTCCAGCATCTCCCTGGCTTCCTGTGAATTCTTCAGTGCAGGCAGCCAGTTATTAGAGAAAACCCTCAAACCTTTCTCCGCCAGTCTGATCGGCAGTTGCAGGGTCTTGCGGAAGGCTAGGCAGCCCAGAGAAAAGTGTTAGGAGTATTGTAACAGCGCCTGCCACTCAGTAGAGGTCATGCAGCCAGTGGGCCATGCTGCTGAAGAGCTGCTGCCTTCCTACCTCTGTAACTGTTCCCTCTGCCGCTGCCTTTCCCATCTGTGCCAGCCCTGCCAGCTGTGCTCAGAATCAGCAGCCTGTGCTTCCTGCATGCTGACCTCGTATATATAACGAGACCAGCAAGTCTGAAATCTCAGCCTGCGAGTTTTGAGCATGTTCCCAGGGCTGGCACAGATGGAGGAGCGGTAGCAGCAGAGCCTGGCTTCTCCTGGCTCTCCTGTTGAGGCTGGGTCATGCATGGGCCGGGGAGCGCTTTCTGCGGTTGTTCAAGGAATCGTGCATGGCTGTGCACGCGCGCGCACACACACACCTCATTAGTGAACAGTGAGGCTGACTCTCTTGAGCACTGTTCCTGGAATACAAGAGTGGAATTCATCAACGACCTGTAGATTTCAGGTAAACTAGACAAAGCACAGGCTCACTTCTCTTAACTAAGTATGTTTGTGCCTGATGATGTGAATAGGTTGTGATGTGTGTATGCTTGGAGTGACAAGTTGTTGAACTTTGTTTATGCTTTACAGCACACTGATGTGCACCACATTGTTGTGTTAGGTTTGAGACCTAAAAGCACATACTCCAAGAGCTTTCATTGTTGTGCTAAGGATGATTTTTTTTTTTAGTAATTGTGCTGAAGAAATTTGTAGATATTAGCTGATTTCTCAAATATATTAAAACTGTTTTCTAGCAATATTTTAAAATTAATTTGAAATCATTGATCTCCTCTCTTGCCTTTCTAATTTATATTGTGTATCAGTTTGTGAAAACTATTAACTTATTCATGCCCTCAAGGGATGTGCATACAGAAACTTTACAGTTTATGCTTTCATTTCATGCTATTTTTTTTTTGTTGCATTTTTTTTTGGCTTGTTTAATTTGTTTTGGTAGTTTTATGTACATCGATGCTGTTTTGTGTGCATAAAACTTAATTTTGTGTATATTGGTTGCACTTATGTGCATAAAACTACTGAAATAAATGAAAACGAAAGCACATCCTTAATGTCCACCATTTTGATGAAGTAATTCAGGCTAATGTAACCTACAAATAGTATGGACAACTGAAGAGAGTACACTTGGGAACAGAGATTTTATAAAACAGTGGGGACAGCATACCAGGTGCAAAACATTGGTAATGAAATATGGGTTGGTCCAATTTCTCAGGGGGAAGTGCTGTGCACTAACATGTGGAACATCTGGCTTTGATTCCTGGGCCAGGCTTCTGCTCTCTGCCTTGGCAGATGCTGAGGATGCTGCAAGAGCAGTTGCTTATTAGTGACGCAGAGTAGCATCCATGTTTGCCAGTTCCGGAGGGAGCAGTGACTTATGGCCCCTGGCTGAACGCTGTCATTGCAGTGGCTGGACTGATTTGGGAGGGGCATAGAAAAATAATGGGGAAATGCTCAACTAATTGCTAATGAATCGTCCTTTGCACAGTTTGGGTCTCCCACTCTACACTGGAAACTCTGCTTGTGATAATACCTTTGATTGAATAACAGATGGCACAACATGCAGTTCTGGTTCACCCGAGAGAGCAATGTGGCTACTAGAATCCTGCACAGTCGGAGGCAAGAGAAGAGGACTGAATACGTTGCCCTGCAAGTTGGGAGTCCTGCATAATTTATTCTTCAGTGGCTTGCCGGATCTGAAGCTCTGCCACGGCACTTGTAATTCACCAGCGTGTCAGATTCGTGTGCCAGAAGTCATACCAAAAGGGGCCGAACCACCTGGATTCTAAAGCATCTTACGGGAACTCTGAAGCAGCTCGGGCTGTGATACCGTTTGCTGTTCCTGCTCTGTTAGTGTTTTTACTTTGTGGGTGACATTAAAATTTATGTTGCATAAATAATGCACGTATAATGTAGCAATTACTTTCTGGCATAGAGGAAGTATTGCCCAGATCCTGGGAGGAAAGGGAAGAAAATACGGACACAAAGAGAGGAAAAATGTGTGTGGGGGGGCAAACCAACGTGTTTTTTTTGGGGTCTCTTTTCCACCCTTTATTATTGACATGATTTAGACAGAAACCTCCTGAATCTCCAAGCTCTATACTGAGACCCTGTGGTATGCAGGACCCTTCTCAAAGGACTGGCCTTCAGTATAATGTTTGCTGGCTTTGTGTGCATTTATTGGTACTGCGTGCCCAGTCTTTCTCCAAAATGAGCATCAACTTTACTTAGGGGTCTGATGTAAGGGATGTATCCCCTAATACACAGGGGTGGCCAGCTCAGGTCCTCGAGAGCCACAAACAAGCCAGGTTTTCAGGATATCCAAAATGAATATGCAGATACTGCCTCCTTCGTATGCAAACCTCTCTCATGTACATTCATTGTGGATATTCTGAAAACATGGCCTGTTTGTGGCGCTCGAGAACTGGAGTTGGCCACCCCTGCCCTAATAACCATTTTGAGATTCATTCAGCACCAGGAAACTATTTAAATATAGTAATATGATGGCAGATAAAGATTGGAAAGGCCCATCTAGTCTGCTTTAGGAGTGATTCTGTATCCATTTGCCCAAAGGAGTCCCCTTTAGGATTGCAGCTGCCACTCTGTGCAGGTTTCCCCCATGTTATCCAGAAAGCATAATGCAGTCATATCACTGCTGCCACAGGCTGCAAATGTCGCTCAGTGAAAGTTGACCAATGCCATTTTCTTGCCACAAGGGATTTTCCATGTGTATCCCATGCCACCTCTGAAGTTACTGTCCCTGTCATCATCACCTCCTCAGAGAGCATTTTAGGCATCCCCCACCTTCTTCTTAAAAAAAAAAAAGTTCTGACATTTGTTCCTGAATCTATTTCCCCACGCCCCCAGAATACATACCTCAAAATATCAAATTTCCTTTTCCTTGGCTCTGCTATGTCCCCTCTAGGTTGTATTCCTAACTCACCTATTATTTTTATTTTACCTCAACCTGCTTTATTCTGGCAATTTTCTCCTGCTTACAGCTCAAATCAAAACCAGACTCTACTAGGCTATGGCATCATCATGGGAAGTTGTAGCCTTGAGGTATTTTTATTTTAATTAGAAAAGAAATCTACATGCAATGATTCATTTAGGGGGTAATATTGAAAAGATTTAGGTGCCTAACATGGAGTTTGATGCCTAGAACTTCCTAAATGAAAAACTCCCTCCATGGTGAGACCGCACCTTGAATACTGTGTACAATTCTGGTCGCCGCATCTAAAAAAAGATATAGTTGTGATGGAGAAGGTACAGAGAACGGCGACCAAAATGATAAGGG
This sequence comes from Rhinatrema bivittatum, assembly GCF_901001135.1. Taxonomy (NCBI): domain Eukaryota; kingdom Metazoa; phylum Chordata; class Amphibia; order Gymnophiona; family Rhinatrematidae; genus Rhinatrema; species Rhinatrema bivittatum. Next base: position 38,776,733 of record NC_042631.1, on the reverse strand, counting down.
GAATGGAACAGCTCCCCTATGAGGAAAGACTAAAGAGGTTAGGACTTTTCAACTTGGAGAAGAGACGGCTGAGGGGGGATATGATAGAGGTGTTTAAAATCATGAGAGGTCTAGAATGGGTAGATGTGAATTGGTTATTTACTCTTTCGGATAATAGAAAGACTAGGGGGCACTCCATGAAGTTAGCATGGGGCACATTTAAAACTAATCGGAGAAAGTTCTTTTTTACTCAATGCACAATTAAACTCTGGAATTTGTTGCCAGAGGATGTGGTTAGTGCTATAGCTGTATTTAAAAAAGGATTGGATAAGTTCTTGGAGGAGAAGTTCATTACCTGCTATTAATTAAGTTGACTTAGAGAATAGCCACTGCCATTAGCAATGGTAACATGGAATAGACTTAGTTTTTGGGTACTTGCCAGGTTCTTATGGCCTGGATTGGCCTCTGTTGGATACAGGATGCTGGACTTGATGGACCCTTGGTCTGACCCAGTATGGCATGTTCTTATGTTCCCTCATTGAGTGCCTAAATTTAGGTGGACAAGGCATACTCCCATCTTTGGGGTGAAACAATCCAAACATGCTTGCCAGAGGGCCGAAACTCAGAGGTCATTCACCCAATCAAAATACATGTCTCTCTTTTTTTTCTGAACTTTAACACCATCCCTTACATTTACTGACCTCAGTGAGGAGTAAATTAATGGAATCTCTGCTAAACAGAATATAGATCAGTTTTAGGAATCCAGTGGATTACAGGATCCAAGGGCAGCATGGTTTTACCGGAGGTGTAGGGCTTAGACAAATCTAATTAATTTTGTTGACTGGGCGACCAGAGAGTTTATCAGAGGTGAATGCTAGAACCGCCAGCACTCAAATAGTAACAGTCCTACCTATGAAAAAGCTGAAATATACCTCCTATTAGGGAAACAAAACAAGCCAGGCTGCTATAGATCCCTACACAGAAAATACACGCTAGCAGAATACCTCACCTCTGTCACATAACAGAACATAGACAGACCCTCACTAAATACAGAATAAAGAGACCATAATGTATTAATAGAAACGTACAAACGAAAACTGAACTGGAAACCATAAAAAGCCAGAATTTGTATATAGCACAACAAGTGAAAAACAGAAACATCAGTCCTCATAAAACATCGAACAATAAAATCAAGAAATATAAAACAATTATAACAGTAAAATCATACTAATAAAAAGAAATTGTCTGTGGACCTTTGGGCCAAGGCGAGATTTGCTCTGTCTGCAGGGAAGTGTTAAGTGCTGACTCAAAAGGTGCACAAACCTTTGCATGTGCCATATTCATTGTTTTATTTTGAACTTGTAAATAACTGCAAATATTAATTATGCATTAAAATTTGCAGAAAAATGTTGTGTTTAACTTTGTACAAAGGTAACTGGTATTCCTTTTATCAATCACAATATAGAACCACATGAGCAAATCACTATTTCAGTTATTTGTATATCTGTAGGACCTCTGGTCTACGTGAGTTTGTTAAGCATACAGACTCATTTATGTAGTATACAGGTCCAAATGAGGTATACTACATAAATGAGTCTGTATGCTTAACAAACTCACGTAGACCAGAGGTCCTACAGATATACAAATAACTGAAATAGTGATTTGCTCATGTGGTTCTATATTGTGATTGTTGATAAAAGGGATACCAGTTACCTTTGTATATTTTGATGTGTGTTTCACAATTTTGGAGGTTCTGGAGTAAAAGTGTTTTGGGCATTTAGTGTGTGTTTAACTTTGTACCATGCAGAGTTTTTGTCTGCTTTTGATCACTTATAAATTAATTAAAACATGCAGTTTGACCAGGGCTGCATAAACCTTTGCAAACAACTTTACGTGCCATTGCAGTGTATCACTAACAGGTGGAAGAACTCCAATCTCCTTCCACTCGTTAGTATCAAAGTTGATGAGAGGTAGCATTCCAAACCTTCATTGCCTTGGTACCTCAATGCAGGGCTTCATTTGAAGATGTGAAGTGGTGTGAGATGGGCAGGGCCAATGTGGAGGCGTGGGACCAGGGCCGGATGTGATCTTTCTAACACCTTCTTCTCTTAGCATGCTTGATGAGCACTGGCAGGTAAAAAATGGCTGGGGGTTGGGGATGCAGGATCACCGGGGTAAGGAGGAAGAGGCAGATAGAGAGAATGAGATTCATTCCCTCAACTCCCTCCTCCTCCTCTGCCCTGGTGATCCTGATCCTCCATCCCTAGCCGCTCTATAAATTCCCCAGTGGTCCTAAAGCCCCTCACCTCCCCTCCCCTTCCTTGAAAATCATCCTCTCCAGCAATTCTCCTCCTCAGCCAGTAAAGTACAGGACTCTTCTTCAAGCCAGAATCAGCTGGCTCATCTCTGCTTTGGGGGTGGGAGCAGACTGGTGTGGACAGAAGTATTGAACCTGGAATTCAAAAGCGTGGTCTGCTCTTTGACCCCTTGGGGGGGGGGGGGGGGGAAGGAGCAAGGTCGCAGGCTCTCCTCACTCACTCTTCTCTCTCCATCGCTTCACCACACCCAGTCCTATCTCCTCCCCTCTTTTTCTCCACCCACTCTGATTGCCCCCCCACTCTGATCATCTTACATCTCATAGTCCCTCCAATAGCCTTAATGTGACACCCTTCAGCACCTCCCACCCCATGACTCACTCTGTCCCCCTCTCCCCTACATAACCCACAGCCTCTCATTTCATCCCACTCACTCTCCTTCCCTTCCCCTAAATCCCTTCATTCACTGTCTTGGCCCTTTCACCCTCACCAGTGTTGTGACCAGCAAAAAGGCGGCAGGGCCTGGAATGACAGCATAAGCAGGAAACCAACGCGCTCAGGAGTAGCAGAAGCAGTGGAACTGACAGGCATTCACCCCACTCTTTTTTTAAGGCTGATGGCCATCATGGCCTCCTAAAGTGTGCTGGGAAACTGAGCAGAAATCAAAGCCATGTAGCTTCCCTTGTCTCATGGTACACAGCTCCTTTCTTCTCTGATTCCACCAAAGGCTGAGTGGTGGGGCGGGTCATAAATGATCCATGCAGCTACTGGGTCTGTTTTGTTTCTTCAGGGGAACCTGAACTGTCATTCTGATAGCTTTTTTTCTGGGACCTTTCTCAGGTCCCAGAAAAAAAGCTATCAGAATGCTGTTCTGGGTTGTTCTACGAAAAATTAAACCCTTGGTGATGGACACAAAAAGGGTTGAATTAGCACAAGTTTGAAATTTGTGAGCAGCAGTGTCATTCATCCAGGCCAGGTTTGAAATCTTGACAATTGTCAGCACGACTTACAAATTTTCAAACTTGTGCTAATTCAACCCTTTTTGTGTCTGTTCTTTGCTCTGCAGTATCAGTTTCATTATCATCCCTTCCATTCTGTTCCCTGCAATACAAGAATAGAGATGGGGAGACAAGAGGGTAGGGGCTGGATTAGGGAGAAGAGTGGCAAGTCTCTTCTGATGGCTCCAGGCTCTCCCCATCATAAGAACATAAGAAATTGCCATCCTGGGTAGACCAAGGGTCCATCAAGCCCAGCATCCTGTTTCCAACAGAGGCCAAACCAGGCCACAAGAACCTGGCAATTACCCAAACACTAAGAAGATCCCATGCCCTGCAGGCTGCCTGGACGGGAGGGGCTGGAGCAGAATACCCCTGTTGCTTTGCCTTTTAAGCCTGAAAAGAAGTGCTCAAACTGCGTTCCCGGCCATTCACCCCACAAGTTCAACCTTGCCTCAGTGTAGTCATTGCTCATCTCATGAAACCTCTATTCAAAACTCTCAAGTCAGTGGACTTGAAGTTTTCACTTGTAGTCACTTCTTGTAGCTGTCACTTCAGCTTGAATTGTAGGTGTTTTCTGCTTAGCATACCTACATTTTTTTTGCAACAGGGTAGTTCTGCTTGCTCAACCTAAGTTCCTTCCGAAAGTGGTATCTGCATTCCACATTAACCAATATATTGTGCTTCCTACTTTCTTTCAGACACTGCATGCACACAGAGGAGGAAAGACTCTTCACTCCTTGGACTGTAAGAGCCCTAGTTAATTATCTGAACAGCTGAGAAACTTGATGATGAGGTTGAATTATTTCCTTTGATCCCAACAGATTGGGACAAGCAATTGTCAAGAGAACTCTGTCTAGTTGGCTAGCAGACTGTATTATTTATTTATTTATTTATTTATTTTTAATTTTTATATACCGATGTTCCTGTAAAGAATACATATCGCACCGGTTTACAAGGAACTGAACAGACGCCTCCAGGGCGGAAATACATTAAAACAGTCGCCTCAAGGCAGAATACATTAACACAAGTATACAGGAAAACTATTAAAAGAGAACTTTCATAAGTTATTATGCACCATTATGCGCTGACTGGCTTGCAGATTAGATTCTGTCAAGGCTCATTATGTGAGATCCATGGCAAATTCAGTGGTTTATCTCAGGGCCACTTCCCTTGAAGACATTTGCAAAGCTGCCACTTGGTCTTCAGTTCACTCATTTATGGCCCAATATTGTCTCAACAACATCTTGCAGGGTCAGTAACTTTGCACAGCCTGTTCTCCCTATAGTATTTATTTATTTATTTATTTGTTTGTTTGTTTCATATACCAACATTAAACATGGGTATCACATCGATTTACATGATAACTTTTGTGATAATGTGATGGCGGTCATATTATCTTTACATTGTAACGTTATTAATAACACAACTATGTATTGATTTAACATTTGTAACATTATAAAAATTGATTAACAAACATTAATAAATTTCTTAACATTGTCTTTAACTTAGCTGAATGTTAGTGTTGAAGTATGTTGTTTGTTTGAGATGTTATGAGGTCTCTTGGTGGGCTGTGAGATCTCTTGGAGGGAGTAGGGATGGATCTAAGTAGTGTGGGTTAATTGTTGTTGGGATAGGCTTTTCAGAAGAGCCAGGTTTTTAGAGCTATCTTGAAGTTCTGTGGAGAGGGTTCAATTCGGAGTTTTGTTGGTAGTTTGTTCCACAGAGCGGGGCCTGCTATTGAAATTGCATGTTCTCGCGTTGAAGTGAGGTGTGCCTGTTTGATGGAAGGGATTGAGAGTAGTCCAGTGTTTTTAGAACGTAGGCTTCTTTGAGAGGTGTATGGATGAAGGGTGTCCTTAAGCCAGTCAGTCTTTTCGTTGTAGATGGATTTGTGCATGAGGGTAAGGGTTTTATACTGGATTCTGTGTATGATGGGGAGCCAATGGAGTTCTTTCAGTATGGGGTTTATGTGTGTGGAGCGCTTGCTGTTAGTGAGGGATCTGGCTGTCGCATTTTGTAATAGCTGGAGTGGCTTGAGGGTGGAAGTTGGGAGTCCTAGGAGGATGGAGTTACAATAGTCGAGTTTAGACAGGATGAGGGCCTGGAGTATTGACCAATAGTCTTGGGTGAATAGTAGGGGTTTGATTTTTTTTTGAGGACTTGTAGTTTGAAATAGCCCTCTTTTATTATTGTATTTATGAAGGTTTTTAGATTGAGCTCGGTGTCTAGTGTGGTGCTTAGGTCTCTTACTGTTGTGTCAATTTGGCTTTGGATTTGATTGGAGGAATGGTCTTGGATATTCCATGTGGGGGGATGGTTGGAGATGTGTAGGATTTCAGTTTTTGTGTGATTAAGGGTGAGTGATAATTGTTCTAGGAGTTTTTTTTTATTTGAGTCATGATGGAGTTCCATTGTAGGAGGGTGTCCTGGAGGTCTTCTTTTGTGGGGAGGAGGATCTGGATGTCAACGGCGTATACAGAGTATTGTAGGCCCAGGTCTGTGAGGAGTTTGCAGAGTGGGAGCATGCAAATGTTGAAAAGGATGGAGGACAGAGATTATCCTTGGGGGACGCCGTGTGGAAGGGGGTACTGTTTTGATTCTTTGTTGTTGAAGGTGACTTTGTATGATCGGTTTGCTAGGTAGGAGCTGAACCATTTGATTGTTCTGCCGTCTAGTCCAATCTCGCACAGTCTGGTTAGGAGGGTGTTGTGGTTGATGGTGTCGAATGCAGCGGATATGTCCAGTAGTATGAGAAAGTAGGATTTGCCGGCATCTAGACCTCTGAGTGCTGAGTCAGTAAGGGTAAGTAGGAGGGTCTCCGTGCTGAGGGTTTTTCTGAATCCGTGTTGCGATGGGTATAGCTTTTTTTGGGGGATTCCAAGTGTTCGGAGAGTTGATGGTTAACAATTTTTTCCAGGATTTTTGCGATGAAGGAGAGATTTGAAATGGGTCTGAAGTTATTTGGGTCATTGGTATCTAGTACACATTCTATTGGTGGGGTCAAGGTTGCTTGTTTTAGTAGATACTCCACTCTGCAATTTTCAGTTTGAGACTTCACATGAGTGGTGGAAATTCATGTCTGCTTGTCGTTGGAGAAAACAAGTTTGTTTACCGATAAATAGGGTTCTCTGTAGACAGCAGGATGAATTGGCCATTCTTAATACTCATCCTTCTCTCTGAAGACTCAGCTAAAGTTTAAACTCTGGAAGAGACCGAGGCTCACCAGAGTGCGCACACATAGGAACTCCTGTACATCTTCTGTAAAGGCTTGACTGAGAGCTAGGACCATGTTACCACTATCCGATGACATCACCCACACGTAATGGCTAATTCATCCTGCTCTCTACCGAGAACCCTGTTATGGAGGTGAGCAAGCTTACTTTCTCTTCAGGTCATTGCTGTGTGTTTGCGACGGGGAGACTTCCTATCCTAACATTCTGGGCGGCAGGAACAGAGACAGCATGGGGCTGAGGGATCTCTTCCCTGGAGCCAGGAAGCTAAGAGGAAAGGGTATGGATCAGAAGATCCACACTCCAGGCCTTGGGGGCACAAAGACAGTGAGCAAGGGACTGGAAGATCCCCTACCCATATCCTCGAAACAGCATGCAAAGCCGAGGATCCTTTCCTCAGGCCCTGGAGGTAGAGTAGATGCAAGTGACATTTTTTCAAAACACTTTTGTGATTTTATTTCCACCTTTAATGCATAATTATCACGTAAAATTGTTTTAAGGGGAAGGAAGAAGTTGGAAATGGGAAAGAGGGGATGGGGAAGTATTTAGCCACTTGAAGAAGTGGCAATACTAGTCCATTATTGGGGAGAGAAGGCATGGCTGTGGTTTTGTCCTGGGGAGAATAACATGGGTGGCAAGAATGACGGGGCGGAGAATATGCTTAATTCCTCCTCCTGCTGTCCTTGGCAACAGATGCATTAATTGTCCTTAGCATTAATGATCCACTGTGCTCAGGGTCCTCTTATTTAGTGCAGTAGCCATGAAGGGAAGACTGACCTTGAATTGGTGAGGTCAGCGCATGGAGGAAGGATTGTCTGAAGAAGGAATCTTGTCAAGCTTGTAAAGAAAGAAACTGCTTGTTCTGTGCTGGAGAAGGTGGCTTTTTTTCCCTTTTCTTTTTAATTCATGCTTCTGCCGCAGCTTCTCAGTAGCTTTATATTCTGATCACAGCAGATCCCTTGCTCCTTGCAAATTCCCTTTCAGCTGAGACAGAATGAAAAAAAAAAAAAAAAAGGAATTGACTGCAGAAGAAGAGGGCATTACACCCACACACATGCAGACAAGTATACACACGTGTGCCCAAATACATATGCAGAAGTGCATACACTCTAAACCATGAGAAAACAAAAGTGCCAGCAGTTTTGCACATTGGTGCACAGAAGGACCTGATCTTTTACTCATGGGCACACAGAAGAGTTTGCACCCTTACACCTGGGCGTATTGGAATACATTTGTCAACATGCTTGCCATCATCAATTTCAAGATCATCATGAGAAGATTGCCATGAGTCCTGTGGAGCAATTCACTTTTTTAAACTCTGCACAGCCATGAATCCACACCCCAGTGGCAGCTGCTAAAAGCTAAAGCAATTAATTATTCATTGAAATAGTTAAGGAAAATACTTTTTTTTTTTTTTTTAAACAGCAGTGCTGAGAGAGCCTGTCTCTTGCAGTGGGAGGCTCAAAAATGTCCGACTTTGTCTTTTACAGGTGCTTGAAGGACTTTAGGGTGGCCAAGTACAAACAGATGTAGAAACATGCACGCACTAGGGTGCCATCATGCATTGTGGTTAGGAGAGCAGAACTTTTGCAAATGTTAATGGGAAGCAGCTACTTTTTAAACTCTTTCTCTTCTGCCCTGTCATTTGAAACGTATTTGGAGGTGAGGGCTCAGCCTTTTCTAGTTGCTGCAAGCAGTTCTGTACCTAGGGTGGCAAATATTTAGGGGGCTGCAGGCTGGCTAAGATTTGACATCTTCCAGCTTTGCTGAATCTCATTCTGCAGAGGAACAGTCCTCTGTACAGAAGATTGGGGGGGGGGGGGCACTAAAAGAGCTTAGGGGGAGCAACATCTTAAAACCGTCTCTGGCTGCAAGGTTAAAAACTAATGTATGTGAATTAGCCAAAACACATGGGTGATGCTACCCAACAGCAGCAGCAGCAGCATGGACCCAGCTCTCAGAGCTCAGTAAATTATTTACTGAGTATGCCTGGGAGATCCCATGCAAGCTCGCTGCCTCAAAAGCATGGACTTCTGTTTTCATTTTTAATTTTATTTTTCTTGGGAATGTATCAGTGTGCTATGAATTATTAGGAAAAGAATGGAGAATAAAACAGAATATCATAATTTCTCTGTATTGCTCCAAGGTTTGACCACACCTTGAGTACTGTGTGCAGTTCTGGTAAACATATCTTAAAAAAAAAAATAGCAGAATTAGAAAAGGTACAGACAAGGGCAACCAAAATGATAAAGGGCATGGAATGACTTCCCTGTGAGGAAAGGCTAAAGAGGTTACAGCTCTTCGGTTTGGAGAACACAGCTGAGGGGAGATATGATAGAGGTCTATAAAATGAGTAAAGTGGAACTAATAAACATGAATTGGTTGTTTTACTCTTTCAAAAAGTACAAAGACTAGGGGACGTTCAACGAAGTTACGAGGTGATACATTTAAGACAAATAGAGAATATGTTTTTTTACTCGCGCATAATTAAACTCTGGAATTCATTGCTAGAGGATGTGGTGAAAGCTGTTAGTGTAGCTGGGTTTAAAAAAAGTTAAGACAGGTTCCTGGAAGAAAGTTCATAAACCATTTTTAAGGTGGACTTGGGGGAAATCCATTGCTTATCCCTGGGTTAAGCAGCATGGAACTTATTGACCTTTTAGGATCCTGCCAGGTACTTGTGACCTGGCTTGCCACTGCTGGAAACAGGATACTGGGATTGATGGACCTTTGGTCTGATCCAGTATGGTAAATCTTATATTCTATCGAGACAGTGGTGCTGATAGAAGGGGACATCAATCCACCCATTATCAGCTGTGGCAGGGGACCAGTCAACTCTTGCCCAACATCAGTATTTTTCCTTCAAGTATCCATTCTTCCAAAGATGACACTGAAAAGCGCAGGGAAGGGGCATTGAGGTCCTCCCACTCTTCAGCAGCGGCTGCCTGCTTGATGTTGACGGAAGGAAAAGCACTAGCACATGGCTCAGCAGCAGTTGTACTCTATCCCCAGGGACCAGTGGGTCATAACAATTATGGAGAATTGCTACCACTTATACTTTTCTCACCCTTCTCCAACCCAGTTTCAATCTGCCCAACAGCATCTGGAGGTGGAGTCATTCCTTCAGCAGAAGATGATAGAACCAGACCATTTTCAGGAATATGGCCAAGATTTCTATTCACAGTATTTCTTAATCCTCAAGACATCAGGGAAATTGAACTTATTCTGGATTTAAGTGAAATTGTGAATAAGTTGTTGCTTCATGAGCAGAATAAGATCAATTTCCTCCAGATGATCATTCATTCATTCATTCATTCATTCATTCATTCAAAGGATTGGATATGTGCTCTGGATCTGAAGGATTCCTATACATGTATTCCCATTCACCCTTCCATCGGAAGTTCCTCATGTTTGTGGTGAAGGAGAGATATTACAAAAACAAGGTGCTCCACTTTGGCCTCTCCACACTCCCAAAGGTGGTAGTGGCAGCACAGCTTCCTCAGCAGGGAGTCATTCAGGTACTCATACCTGGATAATTGGCTGGTGATGGGTCCATCTCCTTCAGAAGTTTTAGAGTCCCATAAGTATCATACAGCTCCATCAGTTCCTGGGTTTTCGGGTTTACTTTGACAAGTCAAACCTGGTTCTAGCTAACAGAATTCAGGTCATAGGAGCCTGAGTAGACTCTTTTTAGGAGAAAATATTTTTACCTGTCAAAAAAGCTGCTTGATTGATGGGCCTGGTAAGGTTTTTCATTTAAAAGGACTGAACATCAGCAAGGTTGATTCTGGCCCTTCTCAGACACAACTGCTGTGCATGTGCAGTAGCTCTTTGTCCGCACATATATGGCCTGTGATAGGACTTCCAAAGCCAATGGGATCATCTATATTAGCCATCATCCCACAAAATCTCAGTGATCATGACATGAGAGCATCTCTTCAGAGCTGAATGAATCCAGAGATTTTAAATATGGGCTTTTCATTGCACATTCCACTACATCAAGTGACTGTCTACTGACAACAAGGGGTGGGGGACGCACACTAGTGCAGCTTGGATCAACCACCTGGAGTTTGCAAGTCATTTACTATGCTTTAAGGGCTTTCTCACCTTCTTTCAGGAAATAATCTTGATCCAGATGGACAACCAAGTAGCCATTTTCTATATAAGAAAGCAGGGAGGTATGAAATCTAACAGTTTCTGCCAGTAGGCCCTCTGATCCTGGTTATGGGAAGAGCATCACAATGCCCATCTCCAGGTGTTCATACTTTCCAGGAGTCTAGAACACATTGGTGGACCCCTTCAGCAGACTGTTACAATTGTATGATTGATCCCTAAGTCCATTGAATCACGGATGATTTTTTTCACTAACTGGGGAAGGCTGGAAATCAATCTGTTCACTTCAGAAGGCAAAAGGGAATGTCAGTCTCAGCCATGCATCTGAGCAGCTACAAATCAGCTCCCAACACTTTTTTGCCAGACCTGAAGTGTTGGTCTACTCTATGCATGCCCACCGATTCTTCTTATCACTAGGACTAACCAAAAGATCCTTTGGAAGAAAGCAAGAATAATCCACATAGTACTACCCTGGCTACGGCAAGTTGATATCCATGTCTCATCTGTCAGTTTAGTCTTCTGATAACGTCTCAGACACTCATCATGAAAGAAGACTGGGTTTGCCATCTGAACCTACTAATGCTGGCCCTCAGTATGGGTTTTGAATGTACAGTAGTCTTCTTTTTCCTTCTCAAAGAGGTGGAGGATGTTCTGGTTGAAGTTTTCATGGTGGAAGTCAGAAGACCCTACAGTTTCAAATGGAAGAGATTCTCAATTTGGTGTGGATCCAGCCATCTGGATTTCTTCTCCTGTGGTCCAAGGGACTTGCTTCAGTTTTTGTTCTTCCTCTCAACTTCTTGCCTTAGCATTTCTTCATTCAAATTTCATCTCAGCGCCATTGCGTCATTTCACTAGCAGGTGGGAGAGGTTCCGAGATCTCTCCTCCCCCTTGGAATTAAAATTCATGAAAGGCCTATGGCATTCAAAATCTCTGATAAGTAACCCTCTACTGCTTTGGACCTCAATATGTCTCTGTCAACTCATGAAATCTTCTTTTGAGTTGGTGGTCTTCAAGTTTCTCACCCAGGAAAGTGTTTTCTCATGACTGTCACGTTAGCATGAAGAGTAAGTGAACTGCAGGCTCTGGTTTCATATTTACCATACCTTCAGTTTTTTCATAATAGGGTGAGTTCATAGAACCATCATAAGTTCCTTCTAAAAGTGGATCTGCATACCCCTTTAATCAAGCTGTTGTGCTACCTATATTCTTTCTAAAAACACTTGTGCAATAAAAACAGGTTCTGCACTCCTTGGACTGTAAGAGAACTCTGGCATATTACCTAAACAGGAGTCAGCCTTACTATTAAGCTTCTCAACTGTTTGTTCTTTAATCCCAATAGATTCAGAAGGGCAAATGGCCCACTCTGTCCAATTGGCTACTTGATTGTATAGCACATTATGTGCTGGCTGGATTACAAACTCTAAGGCTTATCAAGTGAGAGTCATGGTGACTTCAATGGGTCATCTCAGGGCCATTTCTATTGAGGATATTTGGAAAGCTGCTATTTGGTCATCTGTTCACACCTTCACGTCTCACTGCTGTCTTGACAGCATGATCTGAAGAGACAATAACTTTGGATAAGCTGTTCTACACTCTGTTCACCCACTGACCACTTGGTGGGGCTGAGTTGTCTTTAAGTAAATGGTCTGCTATATGATCCTCAGCTTAGGACTGTCCACACATTACGGCTAATTCATGCCTGCATCTTGATGAAGAAATTAAGTTTGCTTATCTGCAAACAGGATTCTCTGTAGACAGCAGGATTAATTAGCTATATTTAATACCCATGCACCTCCTTAGAGAATCTACTACCTTGCTAGCGCTTAAACTTTCAAAGAGACTGTGGGGCTCACCAGGCAGTGTACAGTATGCATATGGGAATTCCCTTGCATGTTCAGTAAAGTCTTTATTGAGCTCTGAGAGCTAGCTCTGTCAGCACCGTCAGATAACATCACCCACATAATAGTTACTTCAACCTGCTGTCCAGGGAGAATACCATTTACAGGTAAGCTTGTTTTACTGATACATAACAGAGCGCGGTATTTCTGAAGTCAGTCCTTGCTAGTTTGGTTTTCATGAAATCTACAAAGAATATGTATGAGAGAAATTTGTATGCACTGTATTGTATGCATATCCATTGTGGATACCTGAAAACCAAACTGGCTTGGGGGTAGGCCAGGACTGGCTTCTTATACTGACATAGAATATGATGGCAGATACGGACTGAAAGACAGGGGTTTCCAAACTTTTTGGGCGTATAGACTCCTTTTCAATCTTCCAGAATTTTGTGGCCCTCCTTACTTTTTCAATATGCTTCTCTTTAATTTTTATTTATGTAGCATATATGGAAAACTGATTGATATAACATGTGTGTTTCAGAATCATATGCAATGTATAAAATTTAATATTAAATTAGAAATGCTTACTGATATAAACTAAACATACATATTTGCAGAGCATAGCATTAAATGTGTGAATATATTAATATTGAATAACTTGCCTAGCAGATGTTCAGGCAGCCATGCTGCTGGGTCTGTATGTCAAGTTACAATGCAATGGAAACATGGGTGTTTGCATAGCTAGATCTGTCTTGCATACTATGTATTGTCAACCAGATCAGTGTGGAGGTAGGTGATGGTGGAGAACTGTTCAGAAAAGCTATGTGGGCCTTGGAGGCCAGATGTTTGGGCAGCTGCCATACTGCTATTGATGGCTGTTTGGCTTATTGTGGGGTTTTCTGGGTAAACATGGGACAGGATGGACTGCTGTGTGGGACCATGTAGCCAGACGTCAGTCAGGGCGGTGTGTAAAGACCAGCTTTAATGAATTGGCACATGAAATCTGTTAGACCATCTTGCTATTTTAATGTCAAATTTGGCTTGTATTTCACTGTCAGCCTTAGAAGTGTTTAAAATCATGAGAGGTCTAGAACGGGTAGATGTGAATCGGTTATTTACTCTTTCGGATAGTAGAAAGACTAGGGGGCACTCCATGAAGTTAGCATGGGGCACATTTAAAACTAATCGGAGAAAGTTCTTTTTTACTTAACGCACAATTAAACTCTGGAATTTGTTGCCAGAGAATGTGGTTCGTGCAGTTAGTATAGCTGTGTTTAAAAAAGGATTGGATAAGTTCTTGGAGGAGAAGTCCATTACCTGCTATTAAGTTCACTTAGAGAATAGCCACTGCATTAGCAATGGTTACATGGAATAGACTTAGTTTTTGGGTACTTGCCAGGTTCTTATGGCCTGGATTGGCCACTGTTGGAAACAGGATGCTGGGCTTGATGGACCCTTGGTCTGACCCAGTATGGCATTTTCTTATGTTCTTATGTTCTTATCAGTGGGTTTCTAATCCACTTGTTTTTAAACTCTGGGATATGAAAATACTTGTGCAACCATACTTGGAGGTTTTGCAGATATTCCCTGATGTCATCTTTTACTCCTTCCGAAAGCTTTATTTCAGATATATTAAGAAAATCTAAAGACTTTGTAATGATTCATAGTTCGAGCAAGATGACAAGACCATGATTTTATTTAATTGTTTCCACATTGTCCTGAATTTGGCAGTGTTTTGGTCTTTCCCATTTAGGTGACACACATTTAGGTTGCCAAGTTTTAGTTTTGCAAACCAGAAAAATTTACTAAAGGAATCTGAATACTTACACAAAGGTAGAAATACTCTTACTTTATTGTGCAGTTCAAACAATCATATCTGTATATTCTCCCGAGAATGGAATTGCTGCTAAAACATTTGGAAAACTGTGTACCATATTGGCTATTCGAACAAGCTATTCGAACAAGCTTTTTATCCATAATGACAATTCCGCTCAAGCTTTCCAAATATCTTCAGCTTGTACAGTGACTACTTCATATCTAGCCAGGTCCTCTCTAGAACCTCACTCATTCTTTAATGTATTCTCTATTTAATATATTCTTTGTTATTTGTTTGTTATTTATTTAACCCCCAGTTTACTTGACCCAAGTTTATTCTCCTGTTCGATGTAATTGCATTGCTTTTGGTCATGCCTGTTTAATGTTATAATGTAAACCGAATTGATATGTAACTTTGCTACATGAATTTCGGTATATAAAAATGGATATGGATATTCACTCATTTTATTTGTATTCATATTCTGCCTTTCAGGCACTTCAAAGCAGATTACATTCGGGTACTGGTGGTTTTCGTATCCCCAGAGGACTTACTATCTAAGGTGGTCATTTACCGTGTCACAATATTTTATCGCGGGAGAGGACAAATACCGCAGGCTACAGGTCCCACTGTATTTTCCCCTCCATGGCAAAATAACTCTGAGGCTTCATCTGAAAGTGGCAATGGTGCTATTTTGGAAAATGGTGATGCCTGGTGGCTAGGGAGTTCCCAAGGCTCCATAAGACACCAGGGACTTATAAATTATGGGGGGGGGGGGGGGGGGGGTGTAAGGGCGGGTTGATTATTTGTGGACATGGGAAGGACTTGGGAAGGTGGACGGGGCATCGTTGTGTGACTGTTTTTCTAATTTATTTTTTTTTACATGATTTACTTTTCAGTTGCCTCTACAGGTAGCAGGGAGTGGGTGCAGGTGTACCCAGACCTCCGGTGAGGGGTTCTTTTTCACATTGGAAGTCTTCCTTTAGGACCGTGTCTGGCCCTTTATATTTCATGCAGGAGCATCGGGCAATGGGTTGATATCCCAATGCTCCCACAGAAAAGTTAGCTACAATTCCTGAGTAGCAGCTAACTTTTCAGGAAGTAATGCGACTTGCCTTATTTTTGGCAAGTTGCATTATTTTGTTTACATAGAATTAGGAAGGCATTTGAAAGTTTTATGCATACAAAGCAGCCCATTTGAAAAGGAGCATGTTTTTTAGGTCAAATATCACGCAATATCGTTAATATCGCATGATAAACAGCATTTTTTTTATGCTTATTAGGATCTTATCACAGCTTAGTAATTATACCCCTAATTTTGTACCTGAGGCAATGGAAAGTAAAGTGACTTGTCCCAAGGAGTGGCAGCGGGATTTGAGCCTTAGCTTCCCTGGCGGCTATTCCACTTCAAGATATACCAAGTGGGCAACTGAGTCTCTCTGAGTGACACAGGGGTGACTGTAAAGGTTCCAAAAACCTCAGATAATTCTCTAGTCAATCCAATATAACTTATTTCCAAAACTAAAATACTACCAGGGTCTATGTTGCAAGAGGAAAAGCTCTAAAGCAGGGCTTCCTAAACCTGTCCTGGGGACCCAACAGCCAGTTGGGTTTTCAGGATATCCACAATGAATATGCATGAGATACATTTGCATATATGGAGTCTCCATGGTATACAAATGTTGTTGTTGTTGTTTTTTATACTGACATTCGATCTGAGATATTACACCGGTTTACATTCAGGTACTGTAGGTATTTCCCTATCCCCAGAGGGCTTACAATCTAAGTTTGTACCTGAGGCAATGGGAGGGTAAAGTGACTTGCCCAAGGTCACAAGGAGCAACAGCGGAACTTGAACCTTGGTCTCCTGGTTCCTAGCCCACTGCTCTAACCACTGGGCTATTCCTCCTCCCTTATGTATCTCATGCATATTCATTGTGGATACCCTGAAAACCCGATTGGCTGTGGGATCCCCAGGACAGGTTTGAGAAGCCCTGCTCTAGAGAAACTGAGTCTTCGGCCACATCTGTCCTCTTTCTGTGATAGAAAGGGTGGACAAAACTTACTTCCAGACAAAAGTTAGAGAAATAGATCATTACTGGGTATGAACTAGCAGTAAATCAATGCCTACGCTCTTTACCAAGGCTTTGGACATACAAAACTCAAGTAATGAGGAATAGCATAACAGCTCCTGCTCACACTCAGAATCCACACAAACCATTAGGGGTCACTCAGTGATATAGAATCTGGATTGGACCTTTGTAGCAGCAGGCTCCAGTGTGGGTGCTGTGGCAAAGATTGTATATTACGCTGCATGACCTTGCTACTAGACCACACTCTTTAGTAGGGATCCCAATTTTTGCCTAGTTTTCTAGAGGGAAACGCTTCTTATAAAATAATCACATCTGTCTTGTCTTCCCGCTTCCCCCAATAGCTTATGAACCATTGACATAGACTATTTCACACTTCTGCCATAGATTGCATTGTGCCCACTGACCACCAGTTTACTCTGTGTCCCCACGCCTCTGACATTTGCAATTCCTGTTGTTTTCCCTTTCCTGCAAGGAAATAGGTAAATTCAGATCAGTTGCAATCTCAAGGAATTGGAGCAGGTTGTGAGGTCATTGAGTATTTTTAAAACTTCCCTTCCATTGAATGACATTGAACATTTTAAAAGCTGTGCAGTCTTTAATTGTAAACCGCTGTGAAGGCTAACGCCAATGTGGCGGTATAGAAAAATCAATAAACTATAATTAACTGTCATAATCGTATGCAAATTTCTGTACCCTAGAAGGAAACTAGACACAAAATGTTCACACATTCCTCGTTTTCCATTTACTCCTTTCTTTGCCACTCTTCTTCCCTCTTTCTTCGTGCTTTAAACAGCAAAAAAATAATTTATGGATTTGTTCTGCGCGCAAACTCTCCTGAACTATTCAGTTTTCAACAACCACGATACTTCTATCTGTATAAAAGCTAAAAATCAAAACGTGTTCCTATACAATTATGGATCAAGTGCAAAATTGTAAAAAATATGTAAAGCATAGTTTTGGGAAATTGCTCTGCAATTCTTTCTGGTTTGTCTTGGGTTTGCCTTACCCTGCTGCCTCACTCTTCTCTTTCCATTTAATCCTTTTCTTTTTTTCTTTTTTTTTTTAACTTCCCTTCCTCCATTTTTTTTCTCCGTTTTATTTACTGTGCTTTTCATTATCCTTTGATTTTCATACCCTTGACACTCCTCTTCATAATTCAGTTTGTCTTTTACCTTCCTGCTATTCCTCCTCATTTTTCTCCCTCTTCCTTTCCTCCTCTCTGCTCTTGGTTTTTTTTTCCCCTCTCGTTATCCCCATTGATCTCTCTAGTGGAGCTCCTCTGGTTGTTACAGCCGCTGATGTAATTGAAATGTTTATGGCTGCACTTGTCCCTGGATAATGTGAGCAGTTTTTTAGGAGGAGGAATTTGCCTTCTCTCCTGGTAAATGGGTATTGATTTTTAACAAAGACCTTTATTCACAAGGCTAAAAATAAACTTGACCTCCGTGCTTATAAGAGAAAAGGGCGGGGTAGGGGAGGGGGACAGTGCCTGTCCCTGAGAAGCGATGTGGCAGTGAAAGAAGAGTGGGATCCTGCCACCACTGTGGTAGATGCATGGGGATGGATGGTTAATTTGGTGTAGAATCGGGGTCAGATATAGAGTATTTGGCTTTTTGAAAGGCATTTGACAAAGTCCCTCAGGAGAGCAGACTCAGAAAGTGAAAAACTTGTGGGGTAGGAAGCAATGTCCTATTGTGAATTGGTGACCGGTTAAAAGACAGGAACTAGTAGATTAAATGGTTCCAAATGCAGAAAGGTCAATGGTGGCATACCCAAGGAATCAACAATGAGGCTGTTTTAACATATCCAGAAATGATATGGAAAAGGAAACAGATAATCGTGTTTGCAGGTAACACAAAATTATTCAAAGTTAAAACACAAGTGGACCTTGTGAGTGTTGCAACCGTCGCTGCCTGACGTCTCCACTCCGCCCACCTTATCTCTTTTGCGACTCCCTCTTTGGTTGATGGAAGTTTGACTGACGCGGCGTCATCTTGCCGACCTCCTCCGGCGTCCCCGGACCGGCTAGACGCTGCCTTCCGCCATGTTCTTCTGAAGCCTAAGGGCACGTGCGGCGCAGCCCCGACTCAAGTACCAGCTGTGGTGCGAACCTCAGGGGCGTCCCCCTGAGATGAAGTCATCCTCACCGGATACTTAAGGTCTTTCGTTTTGCTAGCTATTCGGGTTAGCAAGGGCTTTCTCCAAGTATCGCTGCGGATGGGATTCGCTCTCTGCATACCTTGCTACTCTGCCTCCTCGGACTTTACCAGGGGTACCCGCTCCTCGGGGGCCTCGCTCTCTCTTGCTTTTCAGGTCGCAGTCTGAAACCGGTACTCACTCCTCGAGGGCCCACGTTCCTGGACCTGTTACCGAATACAACTTCTGCCAGGAAGTCACCGCTGCCTACAACACCAGTGAGTTACCATCTCTCTCTCAGAGCTTTCCCTGGAACCAGGTACTCGCTCCTTGAGGGCCTACGTCATTCCAGCCTCTGGGCTGCTTCAAGAGACTATTGTGTGAGTGTTACCATCAAGGTTCTGTTCCTGAACTCTGCCTACTCACTATCTTCAGTTTCTCTACAGCTCAGCCATCCTGGAATCACTGTTCCAGTGCCTGAGGGACTACAGCCCAGCTGGGCTCTTCCAGCTCACTACTGCCACCTCTGGTGGTTCATTATACAGTTTAATAAAAGATCTAGTGTGTGTTTGTCTCCCAACTCTGAACCTGACCAGTGGTCCCTCTCTGGATTTTCCCCCAGGGGTGTGGTCATCTGCCACCTGCCCAAGGATCCACACACAATTATCACAATAATTACAGTGAGAATAGGAAACTGAGTTTTATCAGGGGCAGCAGGGATTTGAACCTTCACTCCCACATTTTCAAGACCAGGAGATCTTGCAGCGCAGCCGCAGAATCAGCAAGAATCCTCCAGTAAATTTCAAGTGAAGCAAAGTTGGGGATACCCACCTACAGAGGCTCTCTATGGACCAGCATTAGGTGCAGCCCAAATAGACCGCTTTATATAAGGAGTTCCAGCCTGCCACACCTTGAGTTTGCTGTGGATGTATTCCTGTGCTTCCTGGTTCCTGCTTTGGTCTGGGTGATTTGTAGTCTAATTCTGTAGGGTACCCCATGCACTAGCACACTCTCAATGATGGGATTGTTCCATTGCAACCATCAGAGGGGAAGTGAGGTACATCTTGCAGCATGAGATTTATCTGGGGAGAGAGAGTGAACACAAAGTTAAAGGACTGAAGTATAGTATTGATATAAGCTAGTTACAGAGGTTTAATTACAAACTCTCTTGTCCCCAATGCTAAACGTAAAGAAACAGAATCCTTGTGGGCAATACCTTGAAATCTTCGTCTGTGCGCAGCAGCAGCAGTCAAAAGGGCAAATAGCAATTATTTGAAAAGGAATAGAGGACAAAACTGAGAATATCATAATGCTATTGTACAGATACATGGTGAGACTGCACCTTGAGTATTGTGCACAGTTCTGGTCAGCCCATCTCAAAGACACAGAAAAGGTGCAGAGAAGGCCGACAAAAATGATAGAGGGGGGTGGAAAAGCTTCCTTATGGAGAGAGGCTAAACAGATTAGGGCTCTTTAGCTTGGAGAAGACACCACTGAGAGGGGTATGTTTGAGATTTATAAAATCATAAGTGGGGTGGAATGCATAAATAGGGAATAGTTATTTACCCTTTCAAACATGAAACTTTCAAACATGAAACTAGCAACCGGCAGATTTAAAGCAAATCATAGGAAGCTATGGAATTTATTGCCAGAGGATGTGGTCAAGGCAACTAATATAAATGGGTTGAAAAGAGGATTGGACGGTTTCTTGAAGGAAAAGTCCATAAACAGTTATTAGGCAGGTAGACTTGGGAAAGTGAGATAGATCAACAATTAGGGATCCGATGGGTACTTGTGATCAGTGCACTCTACTGTCAGAGATAGGGTGCTGGGCTCAATGAACCTTGGTCGGACCCAGCATGGCACCAGTTGGGATCTTATACAGTTGTTTGTTGGTCAGGATTTGAAATAATCCAGGTCTGGAAGTTTTACAAGAAATTCTTATTCACGTTGAGCCCTTGCTCTGACATAGACATTTATATGTGTATCTAATACAAATAGTTGCTTTTTACTTATCTTGGATGTGTATAAACTAGTGTCCCTCTGTCTCTAACTTGCTTTCTATTTGTCAACCAAACCCTGCTATGGTGGAAGCTTCCTGTTGGTCATAGTAGGAGGGAGAGAACCTGGAATGGGGGCTGTGGGAGGAGGAGGAGCAGGAGAGGTGCCAGGAAGAAGAGCTATAAGGTAGGAGGGAGAGCAGCCGAGAGGGGAAATAGCCCACTCCCAGATCTTCTCCTTTCTATGGGGGAAAGGTAGAAAGGAGAAGAGCCAGCGATTCTCATCTCAGTCCTCACAAATTCCCAGGTCAATATAATTTCCAGCATAGGTACAATAAGTATACAAGAGATATTTGCCTGCATTGCTTTTATTATACAGCAAGTAAATAAATCTCCTGCATATTCACTGTGGGTATCCTGAGAAGCAGACTGGCTAAGGGTTATACAAGGACTTGGTTGAGAACCTTGGCTCTTGGGTCCATGCATGTAGTCTAACCCAGGAAGTATAGGCATATTCTTTGTGATTTAATGACTTCTGTTGTAAATGTGAATCATGCTTTATAAATTAAAATACGTTTTTCATAATAGTCATAGTTTCTGATGCGCATTAAAAATACAACAGTTTAGAGTTGGCTAGATGCATATACGGCACTTTTCTGTTTTATTGTTTTAATTTCGTGATGGGGATTTCCACTTTCTTTATGATCTGAAGTAATATCTTGGTGAATGCCTCTGTGGAGGGCTGACTTGTGACAGTGTGTCTGCGGCACCTCTGGGTCCCTAGATAACTGGGGCAGACACACAATATTTCAGGCTTTGGGTTTATGTCAAGAAAATAGGAAAATCAGTTGGGGAAACCCCCAAAGGGATTATAATCACAAACTGAAAGCCTAGCCCCATCTGAACACTATGTATACTTTAGCAGTTCCCTCACTTCAAGAGGCCAAGCCAAACTTGTTAGCTTAAAAATAAAATTCAGCACAGTTTAAATTCTTTTAAGAAACGGCACAGTTTTAATTCCACCTTTGTTTAAAAAAAAAAAAAAATGTATTACCCACACATGTCCAAAATTTCAGGTGGGTCTTTACTTTGAAGTCTTCTTTCTGGGTTTCTTCCTCCACACCTGGGTCTGTTGCTTCCTCTTCCTTTATACTTTGTCCCTCTGGTGGGAGAGTGATTCAGTAGTGCGAGTCACAAGCGAGCCCTCTTAATGATCAACTACCATGGTCCCAAAGACCATATATCCCCTCACAGCCTCATTTAAATAAATTGGATGCACGACACTATAGAAGTCCTACCAGGATGCCAACACGCTTGGCGATACTTGCAATTCATTGCAAAGGTCAATGGTACTAGCTTTCATTTCTGTGCTTCGACCTATAGTTGGGGGACAATAGTTCATCTCTTGGTCTTCTGAGTTTAGTATCTTGAGTGTTGACTGGTCGTCATGATTTCTTTGGTGTGGACAGCTGCACAGTGCACTAGGAAATGGGTTAAGGTCACACACTAATTCTGACCCTCTAGCCCCACTGGATAACGGTCAGATGTTAATGATTTCCATCTCCTATTGACCTTGGTTGCGTTGGAACCAGTGACAGTGAGATGGAAAGTTCATGTTCTTTAGCCTGACCGGTCAAGAAGAGCAGTGGTTCAAAAATCACCCCACGAGCCATCTGGCTGTGATTTGTGATTGCTTTGGCTTGTGCTTGTACTGATTCATGAAAATAAAATAAGATTCTAAAATTGTGGCTCATGATGCACAAAACCATAGGTATTGCATGATGAGAGAGGGGCAAGAACATTTTCCCTTTCAAAATGACTCTCCTTCCATTTACCCGGCCCCAAATCCTTTCCCAGTTCTGGAGGACCTCTTGCGCCTCTGGCTATTCCCCTTGAGCCAGCAGGAGAGCAGTTGGTAGTCCAAACTCTCTGCTTCTACTGTTGCCAGTGCCTCTTCTTGCTGACTGTTTACAGTCTCAGATCAGCTATTTGAACCACACAGGGCTGCATAGAAATCTGCACAGTAGTTCAAACAGCTGATTGGAGACTCTAAATTACATGGGAATGAGCGGTGCTGGGAACAGGAGAAGCAGGCTAGGGAAACACTGGGCCTGGGCTGCTGGCTCTGCTGCCTTGCCGGATGGGGAGATGATGCTTTTGGGGGGGGGGGGGGGCAAGGGTGGAGGTGAGATGGAGAGTTCTTGTTGCAGGGCTTGGGAGCTGCAGGCTTTCAACCTGGGAGGGGAGGTGGGGTGGGGGAGTGTGGATTCTTCTGCCTATGGAGAGCACTATTTAAAGGAAGGCAAACTTGCCTTCACAAGACAGAAAAATGACTAACAGCATCACAACAAAATCTGATTTTGTTTTGGAGATGATATGATTTTCCAGAAAAACCCAAATCTTTCTTTTCCAACTTTACCTTGTAGGACCCATTATTTGCAGTGGGTTGATTTAGGATCTTTGGCAGATGTTTGAGATAAAATTATCAGATTGTCTGCATACAGTAGGCACTTGATCTCTGAGCTATTTAGTTTCAGTCCTGGCTCCAAAGATCTCCAGCTAACTGGGGAAATCATTGATGTAAATATTAGAAGGTAGACTGGTTTCATCCCTATTTGTTCTCCTTGGATAAAACCGAAGCTGTCTCCATGTTTATCTGTAGCTTACGGAAATGATGGAGACCATGACACTGACAGCTTGTCCTGTGCTCCAGAATTCCTCGTTATGTCCCTGGCAACCTGCATAGCAATGGCATAGAACAGTGCTCACTAGTGTTGCATGCGGAGAAGGTAGGAAGTAGCTCTGTGCAACATGTGAATGCCGATTTGGCTTGGCCCCCTCCCACACCCCGCACTAGATATTTTAGTCTAGAGAAACCTCTGCAGTAAACAAATTAGAAACAATGAGCTGCGGTGGAACACACTATGCCTAGGCTCTGATTTTGGGACAGGTATTTGGCGCTAGAGCGTCAAATACCCAGGCCAAAGAAGAGCCTGCTCCCACTTGCTTTGGGTTTGTGCATTAGTGCCCCGTGCCTTCATCCCCCCACTCTTCGGGGTGGGACCTCAGTCCCTTAGCTCTCCAGTCCTGCTTATTGACATTGAGGTTTTAAATCGGGCCCTGACTGTGCCCATTTCCCCAGCAGACTGAATCCTCTACTCAATCCTCCCCTGCTATCCAGGTCTCCTTTTATTTGGTGGTGTTTTGGTGTTGCCCAGAAGCTCCTCCTGATACTTTCCTCTTCAAGTCTCTTCTCTTCTGTTTCCCTCTATCGCCTGCAGTGCACACAGGGGAGGGTGCGTCTTTCTCAGAGTCCATTCGTTTGTAGCAGGCCAGGGGTTTGACTGTAATGCATGGTGTTTAATATCCCTGAGCAGTGAGCCGTTGCGTAGGCAACATCAGTGGGAGTCCAAGACGCATCTTCTCCTCTTTGTTGTTGTTATTAGTATTGACTCTCTTAATGGGAAGGAAGTTGCTGGTGGGCTGCAGGGTCTGTCAGACGCTCTTTCACTGATAGATGTTCTCTCGTAGCAGGCTGGGAAACATCATGGAAGGCATTCCTGTACCACGGAGTTCTTCGTGCAGCCAGGATGGGAAGTGTGATATGCAGTGTATTGTGTGCAGTGGCTGGTGTTAGTTAATACCTGAGAGAGGATCCCCAAGCTAGGCTGATGCAAATTAGGATTCATGTGGTATGCTTTGTTTAATGAGAAGAAAAATATTATGTTAACCTATCAAGAATAAAAATGATTAAAAACAAATAAAACAAAGTAAAGATGATATGTAAACTAGGCTATTAACTGCATAATTTTAGGACTGCCAAAGTGCCTATCTTGGGCAATGGTACTGGCCCCTTCGTAGTCCCAGAAGTTGACTTTGCAGAACCTTCAGCTGTGACTACTTGTTATCTCTGTCCAAATGCTTTTTTTGGATTCCTTTTAATAAGAGTTGTAAGCCAAACATTCATAGTCTACTTTCCTACTGACCTGATGAGATCATCGTGTGTGAGTGTCTGTGTAGTTTCAGATTTCGGCCGCTGACTGTAGAACAACCAGTGAAGTGCGGCTCACATTTCTTTTTCTTTCGGTTACATACGTGGGGTGATTAGGACACATTTGTGAAAGCTTCCCCGCTATTGGTTGCTAGTCATAACCATGTGCAAATATGTGTACCAAAGAAGGGAACAAGGGATCATGGAATGTTCACCCATCTTGTTTTGTTAATAAGATTTATTTTAACAGAATGTCTCACAGAAAGAGATGTGTAGGATTTGATATAGGGATGGAAAACTCAAATTTTGTTTACATGGTGCACACCATAGAGGCTTTGGTTCAGAATTAGGCTTTTCTATTCCAGCAATTTCATAATTGGGAGAGGGAGCTTCATTTTTTTTCCCTCTTGAATTGTCAGTTTTCAGCAATCTCCTGTTTTCATGTTTTGGGAATATTTAATATTTCTTGCTCAATTAAAGGTTTCTGTAAACTGTTTAATTCCTTCCCATTTCTCTATCACAACTTGATGTCATTGTCAATCTGGGCAGGTTATATGAGAATGAAAACCTTCTTATTGGCAATTCCTTTTCTATTAACTGCGACAGCTGTCAGGACCTGTACGCATTACTGTTCAAGGAAGTGTGAGTTCTCCCATGGTACTTCCCTCTTCCTACAGTTGGGATGCCAGTTCTGTACTTACAAAAAAAATAGGAGCACTCTGGCCTGACTTCGTGCTGGAGGTTGTGATGTCATAAAGTCCTGCCAGCCAGTTGGTATAAGCAGTGCTTTCCAACCTTTTTTGTTTTGTGGCACACCAAGCACTTCATTTTCTCTTCCCTCACCTTCCCATCCCATTGGCGGCATCATCACCTTTTCCCTCCCCCCATCTCTTGGCACCATTACCTTCTTCCTTCCCTCTTTCCCCACCATCATAATCACTCCTCTCCTCTGGCATCATCTTCTTCTTCTTTCCTTCCCTCTCCCCCACTCCCTATCATCATCGTAATCACTTTCTCTAGCCCTCATTCTTCCGTACCCCCAACCCCTAGCATCATCATCTCCTTCCCTCTCCCACCGTCTCTTCCTCTCCCCCTCGCATTATCACCATCATACCTCTCCTTCTACCACCCCTTGAAATTAGCATCCCCTTCTCTCTCCACCTTCTCACCTTGGCATTATCATCATCACCACCTCTTTCCTCAAACCATCCTCCCACCCATTTGACGCCATTCCTTTGAATCTCCTAATCTCAATCCCTAACACAATTGCGAAACCCATCGCAGGAATCATAACTGCGCACTAACTTAAGGTCTTGTCCCCAGACTCCTTAAAGCTAGCCATCCTGAAACCGCTCCTAAAAAAACCAAACTTATCTACAGTGGACCCAGCGAACTTCTGTCCCATTGCCAATCTACCCATCATTGCCAAGCTTATGGAGAAAATTGTTAATAAGCAACTCACTGAATATCTGGAGGAACACAAGATTCTTGCCCCTTCACAATATGGTTTTCGCAAAGCACTAAACACAGAATCCCTTCTAATCTCCCTCACTGACTCTATTATCATGAGCATGGAAAAAAAACAACCTCTCCTACTTGTTCTCCTAGATCTTTCTGCAGCCTTCGACACGGTTAACCATACTATCTTCTTAGACCGGCTCGCAGACATCGGTATCACAGGCACCGCTCTCAACTGGTTCAAATCCTTTCTCAGCAACAGAACCTTCAAGGTTAAAATAAAAAACAAAGAATCGCACCCGGTCATCTCCAAGCTGGGAGTCCCCCAAGGATCCTCCCTTTCTCCTACACTCTTCAACATATACCTTCTACCTCTCTGCCTCCTTCTTTCCAGATTAAAGATCAAACATTATCTCTATGCAGATGATGTTCAAATTCTTATCCCTATTACGGAATCACTACAAAAAACCCTAAGTTTCTGGAATAGCTGCTTCCAGGAAATCACCACGCTCCTCTCCAGTCTCAATCTAGTCATCAACAAGGACAAAACGGAAATCCTCTTCATCTCTCAGGGGGACAGCCACTCTCTCCTTAAATCGCCTTCCGCTTCACCAGACAATTACATAACCTCAACTCACTTAAGAGATCTGGGTGTGCTCCTGGACAACCAGCTCAACCTAAAAAGATTTGTTAACAACACTACTAAGGAAGGCTTCTTCAAACTTCAAGTCCTAAAAAAGATGAAACCCTTTCTACATTCTCAAGATTTCCGATTTATACTACAATCAATCATCCTCACAAAAATCGACTACTGTAACTCCCTGCTCCTGGGCCTTCCAAGCCCCTGCAGATGTTACAGAACTCGGCGGCCAGGATCCTGACGAATTCAAAAAAGAACGACCACATCACACCTATCCTCTACAACCTCCACTGGCTCCCTATCAAGTTCAGAATACTTTATAAAGTCCTGACCATTTTGCACAAAACCATACACAATCTCTCCCCTATAGAACTCACCTTTCAGCTGCGCCCTCACACCTCAGTCAGACCGATTAGAAGAGCCTACCAAGGCACTCTACACACCCCCCAAGCAAAATCATCTCTAAGGAACAGAGCCCTATCCACGGCAGGCCCCACGCAATGGAACTCTCTCCCACCTGAACTGCGACTAGACCCCTGCCCAATTTCCTTCAAAAAAAAAACCTCAAAACGTGGCTATTTAAATCAGCATTCCCAGAACCGCCAGGGTAGCCATACCAATCCACTGTAACTGTCTCATGGCACCCAGCAAGCATGGAATATCGTATCAAGTTAATTCTGTATTTCATTTACTAAGTCTTTCGTACCTCATGTACCATTTTGGATCATCCTTGGCGCATCCAATGCCCCTCCTATTTTATTGTTATGTATTGAAAGCTATTGAATGTTTTTTTTTAAAGTTATTAGCTGTTTAAAGTTCTATGTAATGCTTTCATGCGAAGTTATTTGTTCCACTGTAAACCGGTTTGATTTGTATTCTATACAAGATCATCGGTATATAAAAGTTAAAAATAAATAAATAAATAAATAAATTTCCTTCTACCTCTCTCCCCCACTCCCTGGCATCATCATCACATTCCTTCTCTCGCTCCATCTGTTCTTGTCCCTGGCATCATCATTACTACCTTCCCTTTCCCTCTACTCCTCTCTGTTACTTCCTGGAATCATCATCTTCTTTCCCCCTCCCTATCTTCTGAACCTCCCCCTCTATCATCATCATGCTTTTCCCTCTCTCTGCCATCACCTTCCCTTTCCTCTATAGCGCTCTCTCACCCCTAAGCACCATCATCACCTTCCCTCTCTCTCTCCCACTACCTCTTTTCTCCCTCCCCTTGCATCACCATCATCTTCCCCCTCCACCCCTCTCTCCCACCACCTGGCAACATCATCCCTCACTCCCACCCCCAGGCATCATCATCTTCCACCACCTCTTCCCCCATCCACTGCATCATCATGGCCTTTCCCCATCTCATCATCCCCACCTTCCATCTCCCTCCACCTGGCATCATCTCCTTCCCTTTGCTTCCACCCCCCTCTCCCTCACATCCTGACATCATCAGCTTCCGTCTGCCTCAACCCCCTGGCATCATCACTATCCGTCTCCCTTCTATCTCTCTTCCTCACCTTTTTGAAGCATCATCATCTTCCCTCTCCCTCAACTCCTGGCATCACCTTCCCTTCTCTCTCTCCCCCCCCCCCCACACCCAGTGGCACATTCAGCTATACCTTTCCTCACCCCCCACCCCTAATCCTTGAACAGCAGAAGTCTCGGAGCAGGCTTACCCTGTGCTGCTGTTTCCTCCTTTGCAGGCCTCCCTCTGCAAGCTGAGCTGCATGGGACCAGCAGGTCTCACAAAGCGTACAAAGCCCCATGCAGTTTCCATTGCAGGGAGCCAGCAGAGGGAAAGCAGGATCAGCTGCAGATAAGCGCTGCTCTGATGTCACCTGCTGGGACATCCTACAGGCTCAGAGGGAAAGGCAAAATAAAGTCCGCAGACACGGCACACCTGCACTTCAGCCATGACGTAGCACGCTGGTTAGAAAACGCTGACTTACACTAATCGGTCAATCAGATGGCTGGGACTGTTAACTTCCACTGCTGGCCAGAACTAGCACACGTTCCACATGGACACTTTCCCTGTGCCTTGGCTCCTGGCAGATATAATCATACAGACAGATGAGCACCCACTCTTATACACGAGTACTTGATGATTACACTCATATACATACACCGGTTTATAAGACGAGCTGCTTGTTCCAGTGCAGTAATAGTGCACACCTCTAAGCTCATGATAACCTGCATACAAGAAATGGAATGAGGGTGGGTGGAAGAGGGAGGCACCAAGGAGAAGCAACTCTGCAGACTGGGGAATTGGAAGGGGGATGATGCCGCCGTAGGGGAGAGGCAGCACAGCCCAGGGTTTGGAGACTTCAAGAACAGTAGTGTCTGGGGCCACCCAGGGAGGGGCAAGAGGGATGTGTATGTTGGGGAGAATACCATGCCAATATGCGGTTCCATTCATACCATCTTCTCTGGCAGCTGGGAGGCAAGTTCTCCTATACCATGCTCCATCCTGGAGGTGTGATCCTGGAATTTTCCTTACTGACAAATCTTATTCTGTTAACTTGTAGAGCAGTCAGCACTGACAGGGTTCTGTGTAGGTTGCTCGCTTATAAAGGAGCTGTATATATAATATACAGATTCTTGTATGGCACTAAGGGGCATCATTAGGAGGGCTGATGGCTCTGTGACAGCGCTGTGCAGGAGATCCGGGTTAAATTTCAGAGCCTGGCTTATTTTAAAAACATTTGATATTCCCCCCCTTTTCTTAAGTTAGTGTCAATATGGATTAAATTCAAATTAAAGACATGAGCATGTAGGCAATGTAAAATGTAGGTTAGTCACAAGGCAGATAAAATTTAAAATAGTCGTCTGCTCCTGAGGTCATCAGGGGCTGGGGATATTGTTAAGGCAGCCTAGGATTGAAGGGAGAGTTTGTACAGCTGTGCATGCGTACTGGGTTCCAGAGAGAATCAGTCTGTGATAGTAAGAAACTCTGAACTCCCATGCTGGGTCGGACCAAGGTCCTTTAGGCCCAGCATCCTATTTTTGACAGTGGCCAATCTATTTCCTGTTACTTCCAGGAATAAGGGGTGGCTTTCTCTAGTCGTCTGGCTAATGTTCTATGGACTTTCCCTCCAAGAATTTGTCCAAACCTTATTCAGAAGGCTACAGTAGATGCCTAGAGTCTTGTGCACCAGGTGATAAATTTTAATAAAGATAAGGGAAAAGCCCCTGAATAGTTGCATAGGAAGGCATGTGGTGCCATAGTCCAAACAGAGGTCAGTTCTGATTAAATTTAGAGCCTCATTTACTCATTTTTCCCATAGACACAGAATTGGAGAAAAGCCTTAGTAAATCAGGCCCTTAGAGTCCAAAGGATTAGAAGGAAATTGCAGACCAAGAAATTACGGAAATGTGCATTTCAGAATAATTATGAATTACAGTTCTGCCAATTTACCAGTTCCAGGAGGGAGGTTTTTTTGGGTCAGGCTTGGTTTTTAAACTGACATCTCAAAACAGTGTGGGGTTTGTAGTCCCTGATTCTACCCTTGAAATCACTGCTGCGGGAGAGGGGTCATTAAAAATCCAGAACTGGCATAAAATCTCCCTCCTAGAACTGGCAGCTTTGGAATTACTAGATAAGTATTCAAACTGGGTGAGGAGGACTGAGGTCTGCGATAGGAAGAGGGAAGTGCCATGGGAGAACTGGCACTTCCTTGAACAGTAATGCGTACAGGTCCTGACAGCTGTCGCAGTTAATAGAAAAGGAATTGACAATAAGAAAGTTTTCATTCTCATATAACCTGTCCAGATTGACAATGACATCAAGTTGTGTTATAGCATCAGTTCGTGTTATTAAACTGGAGCTTCCAGAATGCCTCTCCTCTAATGTCATATTGCAGACTGTGCCTAATTTACACTTTGGCCATTTCTTTATATCTGTACTTCATAGCGCACCTCTGGCCAGGAGTTCTCAGTAGGTCTTGAACGTACTGTCTGACTCGAATCATTCAGTGATGCATGGTGCACGTTTCCCCAGGGTCAGGTCTGGGAAAATAGAGTAGAAGGTGAGGGGAAAATCCTGTTGATCCTTAGATTAACAGAACGGATAAGCATTTTAGAGAAATCTTTGGTGCAGATTAAATACATTTGGAGGATTCAGATGGCAGAAACAAAGTCCTTGAATTCTTGGGCAGGGGGTTTAATATGTGCTGGTGCTGGGGCGCATGGCCCGATAATTTGAGCGTCTGGCTTTAGGGCTGGCTTCAGAGCTCCTAAATGATGTGAGGCCATGAAGGGCTGGATGAGTCCTGTGGTCCTTCCTGCTGCTCTGTAATCTTAGACTTGAGTGCAGGTAAGACACCTCCGTTCAGTAAGTTTCAGCTTTCCACAGATCACTAGAGAAGAAAGCATGACTCTCTCTCCCCCCAGATGCCAGCTAATTAAACTGACAAGCCAACTAAATATAACCTGTGAGCAAGAGACTGCAAGACCTTTTTTGATTTTTTTTTCCCTGGTGCCTTTTACCCACGTAACTTCCATCACGACTTCTCCCCCGCTACCTGACAGCAGTTTTTCCCAGGCACCTGCTGGCAGGGAGCTAATGAGGCCTCCCCCCACCACAGACGAGCTTTAATCTCACAGACCCTCACAGAGGCGCTTCTGATTCAGGTACCTTATCATAGGGTTTGTGAGTTTGTGTTGGCGCACAGCTCTTTAGCTCCTGGTGACAAACTCTGTTCCACTGTTAGGATATATCATGTGGTGCTAAAAAAAAAAACAAAACACATAAAAAAACAACCCATATATATGTATGTATATATATTTTTTTTTCTTGAGGCTAGAAACACTGCTCTGAGTGTTTTTATTGTGGCAGAATGGAAGGGAGAAAATTGATGGGAGTGGGGCGTGGAGTCACTGTGGCTGCACATTCAGTGGCTAAAGGTGCATAACACGGCTGCCATCCTCTGCCCTCCCCCTTGCCAAAGTGGCTGTCGGGAGAGGAGCAATGCAGATCCCAAGGGGCTGGCCAAATAAAATTGCTATTGGCCAGTGGAAAAAGCCAAGTGCCAGGGGGGAGGATGAATTAGCAAGGGAAATAGGGCAGAAAGTCAGAAAGAGCGCATCCAGTCCTGAGAATTTGTAAAGCAGAAGTTTCAACTGCATCTGCTCTGATGGGAATAATTTGAGGTTTTTTTGTTTTGATAAGGAGCAAAGACTGGTTGTGTTGTTCATTTTCTTATGAAGTATGATAAGTGTTCTGTTTTGATTATTAACATGTAAATGTTTTTTTAATGGGTGCTTATTTATGAATTAATGCTAGGACTGTAGAATTAGTGGTTATAAATCAAAATGTTTTAAACTTTCATGTAAACCACATCAATGTCTTCAAACAAGGTGGCAGTAAATCAAATATAAATATTTTATTTATTTATTTATTTCGAAGTTTTTTATATACCGCGGCACGTTAATAACATCACCTCGGTTCACAATCAACAGTAAATCAGCAACAAGCTTTACATTCAAAAAGAGAATAAACTCATGTGTACATATTAAATCAATTAAGAACAAATTAATGACATAATTAAGCACTAATCAAATTAACTTAAAGATAATCATAATCAATTGATAATAATAATAATATAATCATAATCGATCGATCGGAGATGCAGAACAAGTAATAGGTATTTCAGAAAATGGGGCAGATCATTGTGAGTTTGCTTGTTCGAACAGCCAAGTATTGAGGTTCTGCTTGTATTTTTTTATGGCAGGGTTCAAGACGCAGTTCTGTGGGTATTTTGTGCCAGATATTGGTTCCCGCAATAGTGGGAAATAAATAAATTGGAAGGTGTGAATTTTGGCACAAATGCTTCATTCAGACCTTGGGAAATGCATGTTCTGGTGCTAGATTTACATTCTATAGCAAGTGCACTATGAAACTAGTGTTCTGATGCATGCATCCTACTGCATTCAGAGACTGGGAGTTTATATTCTGGACCTAGCGCTTTATTGCACTCAGCGGAGTATAAATCCTGGCACTATTGTGCATGCATGTGAATACTGGTGCACTTAGACTATGGGGCTCATGCAGTACCATGCATTAGCCACTGCATACAGCTTAATGCGTGATTGGACACGCGTTTTGGACGCGCATCCATAACCCCCGATTCAATACGGGGATTAGCGTGTCCAAAACACCATGTAGCTAATAGTGCTCTTCACATGTAAATTCATGTAGATGAGGCTATTAGCTAATCCCCACTATCCAATAAATTTTCCTTGCGGCCAATGCGCCCTTGCAACATTGCAGACTTTACGCCAGTATCCTGTTTCCAACAGTGGCCAATCCAGGCTACAAATACCTGGCAAGTACCCAAAACACTAAGTAGATCCCATGCTGCTAATGTCAGTAATAGCAGTGGCTATTCCCTAAGTCAACTTGATTAATAGCAGGTAATGGACTTCTCTTCCAAGAACTTATCCAAATCTTTTTTAAACCCAGCTACACTAACTGCACTAATCACATCCTCTGGCAACAAATTCCAAAGCTTGAAGTATATTATAATCCTGTTGCACTTCGAGTAAGCATGCTAGAAATATTTTGCACATGTCATCATCATAGTCTATTATATGCTTCTGTCATGCAAACAGCAATTTGGGGAACAGAGCTGTGCTTTTTTCTTTTTTTAGCTCTGAGAACTACTAAACTGTTTTGAGGGGAATTCCTGATAATGGAATGAAAGTTATTAACTTGAGCTTTAGGCCATCACATGATAGTCTTTATTCTTTTCTGTTGCATTTTTTTAAACCTTTCTCATATACAGTGTGAGTATGTAATTATGTTTTTAGGGATCTGGTAGAAGTTACTTAAATCTACTGTATAGACAATACCGTGGCAGTCTTTTGCCCAAGCTTTTGCTTTCCATTTTTGCCTTTTTTTTTTTTTTTTTTTTTGTAATTCTTGTTGTTGATCTCCCTTCCTCTTGCTGTCCTCCGGAGACAGGCAGATGTGGTGGTGCTTCACAAAAGCAGGAGCAAGGAGGAGGCTGGGAACTAGAGGCCAGTTAGTGATGAGTAAACTAATGGAATCACTGCTAAAACAAAGGATAATGCAATTTAAGGAATCCAAAGGATTACAAGATCCAAGGCAGCATAGTTTTACCAGAGGTAGATCCCTTTAGATGAATCTGATCAATGTCTTTGATTGGGTGAACAGGGAATCGGATCAGAGCGTTAGAGGTAGTGTACTTGGATTTCAGTAAGGCTTTTGACATGGTTCAGCATAGGTGGCTTATAAATAAACTGCTTCACTTCAAAAAGGAAATGTCATATCAAAAGACTTCTATTGAACGCCCAATTCCCTGTAGCTACAGTAGTTTTGTACTAGTTTTATAATAGTTTTAACCGCATCATCAAGCCTGTCAGCGTGTTCTCGATCAACTCAACAGGAGAACCGCCCGGACCTCTAATCATCTGTGGCTACGTTACATCTGTATTTAGTCGTATTTTTTTGCAATTTTACAATATTTTTGTATTTTTTGTTGTTTTTAATCTTCCGGTAAAAAATTGTTGCAATTTAAATCCAGCTCAACATCCGGCCGAGGTTTCGCAGCATAGGCTGCTTCATCAGGAGCTATGATGCAAGTGCAAATTCTTTATGAACAAAATGTCTCTGTCAAATAAATTCCTTCGAGTAGGACGAACAGCGTCTCACCACAGCTTCTAACACTTTTGTTAGAAGCTGTGGTGAGACGCTGTTCGTCCTACTCGAAGGAATTTATTTGACAGAGACATTTTGTTCATAAAGAATTTGCACTTGCATCATAGCTCCTGATGAAGCAGCCTATGCTGCGAAACCTCGGCCGGATGTTGAGCTGGATTTAAATTGCAACAATTTTTTACCGGAAGATTAAAAACAACAAAAAATACAAAAATATTGTAAAATTGCAAAAAAATACGACTAAATACAGATGTAACGTAGCCGCAGATGATTAGAGGTCCGGGCGGTTCTCCTGTTGAGTTGATCGAGAACACGCCGACAGGCTTGATGATGCGGTTAAAACTATTATAAAACTAGTACAAAACTACTGTAGCTACAGGGAATTGGGCGTTCAATAGAAGTCTTTTGATATGACATTTCCTTTATGAAGTGATTTCGTTGTTGTGGAAATTGTCCTTGTTCTTTTCTGATACGTTATAAATAAACTGTGCACCCTTAATATGGGCCCTAAAGTGACTGATTGGGTTAGAAACTGGTTAAGTGTGGTAATAAATGGGGTTTACTTGAAGGAGAGGGCGTTACTAGTGGTGTGCCGCAGGGATCAGTCCTTGGACTGGTTCTTTCAACATTTTTTCTAAGCAATATTGCGAAAGGACTATTGGGAACGATTTGTCTTTTTGTAGCTACCAAAATCTGCAACAGGGTAGAAGGTCAAGAAGGGGTGGAAACTATGAGGAGGGATCTAGTGGACCTTGAGTAATGGTCTAGTGCAGTGGTTCTCAGCAGGTGTGTCATGAGGTCCTGAGTGGTGAGGTGTATCACAGCAGGAGTGCGAGATGGTTGACGTCGTCTTTATTGGGCATGACTGGAGGCTACACTCACTTCTCTCTCCTCTTTCTGGCCCAGTGGGAGGCTGTTTCCTCCTCTATCCAGATCACAGTGAGACATCGCCAATGCCTGGTCTTCTGAGTCTGATGGAACACCGATTTTTATTTTCCTCCACTGGACCTGGAAATTATGCTGCTGATGTAGGGGTTGGGGGAAAGGAGATTGGGGATGCTGTGCAGGGAGAGGTGAAAGAGGGAATATTACATCCAGTATTTCCTGCTGAGCAGGAAAGGGATACAGGGGGTTGGGGATAGCTGGACAGGGAGAGTTCAGCAGAGGGAGCACAGGGAAGTGGATGCGAGATGGAGGTCAGAAATGCTGGAGAGGGATGTGAATATGAGGGGATGACTGAACGGGAATAATTGGGTGAAGTGAGGGATGATTGGGGCCTGGAGGTGGACTGGTGAAGTAAAAGAGCCATGATATATCAGTTTTGGGAATATGCATTTCATCTATCTTCGTACTTCGCTTAGGGGCGGATTTTAAAAGCCCTGCTCGCGTAAATCCGCCCGGATTTACGCGAGCAGGGCCTTGCGCGCCGGCGCGCCTATTTTCCATAGGCCTGCCGGCGCGCGCAGAGCCCCGGGACTCGTGTAAGTCCCGGGGTTTTTTGTCAGGGGCAGGGCCGATCGCTGCGTTTTGGGGGCGGGCCCGGGAGCGTGGTTTTGGCCCGGGGCGGTCCGGGGGCGTGGCCGCGCCCTCTGGAACCGCCCCCGGGTTGCGTCTCGGCGCTCCAGCAGACCGCTGGCACGCGTGGATTTACTTCTCCCTCCGGGAGGCGTAAATCTGTGGACAAAGGTAGGGGGGGGGTTTAGATAGGGCCGGGGGGTGGGTTAGGTAGAGGAAGGGAGGGGAAGGTGAGGGGAGGGCGAAAGAGAGTTCCCTCCGAGGCCGCTCCGATTTCGGAGCGGCCTCGGAGGGAATGGAGGCAGGCTGCGCGGCTCGGCGCGCGCCGGCTGCCCAAAATCGGCAGCCTTGTGCGCGCCGATCCAGGATTTTATAAGATACGCGCGGCTACACACGTATCTTATAAAATCCAGCGTACTTTTGTTGGCGCCTGGTGCGCCAACAAAAGTACGCGAACGCGCATTTTTAAAAAATCTACCCCTCAGTGTAGGTGGAAATGTATTTCTGTTTCTAGTTCTGCAGTTTTGCACTGCATGAGGAATGGGTTTGGGGGATTTTCTTTTCAGTTTTTGTCTCCATATTTGTAATTTGTGCTTTTTTTATTCTGTATTTGGAGAAATTTGGTACTATGTATGTGGCAAAGTGAAGTAATGTACTTATTTAGGCATTTGTAACAGTCTTATTTGTTGTGTTTTCTCAGTAGGATACAGATTGGATGAACACTTCTGCCTTTGTAGGACTATTGCTGTTTGAATCCTTGGAGTTAGTGTTGTTAGGGTATCTTTGTTACCCATGTGCTGAGCCTTTTTTTCAGGTTTTGTATTTTACAATGCGCCTGGTTAGGAGAGGGAATGTAGGTTGCTTTTACTGAGATGACACCAGAATCAAAATATATTTTTTGTATGGCCAGTTGTAAAGGAAAATATCCTAGTTCTGTTCTGCACTCATGGTTGGGTGTCTGGGATTCCTGTGGATGTAGAGTATGTGTTTACATTTGGCCCCGTGACAGCCCATGTGTTCAGTGTCACACATGTGAGCATCATCTGTAAGATGAGTCATGACCAAAAAAGTTTGAGAGCCACTGGTCTAGAGTCTGGTAGTTAAGATATAATGCTAAATAATGCAGGGTAATGCATTTGGGCTGCAAAAACCCAGAGGAGTGGAACAATATGGGGGTGAAATTTCTTGTAAAGCATGAAAAAAGAGCAGGGTCTGAAGGCGATTATATCCCGTTGATCTTAAGAACTCCAAACAGGTGGATGAGCTGGCAGCAAAAGCCAGAAAGATGCTTGTGCATCTTGAGGGAGAGTAATGGTCAGCAGAAGAAAAGGAGATCATATTGCCCTTTTGTAAGTCTTTGGGATCTCATTTGTGTATAATTCTGGGTATAAACCAAATAGAATCGGTCCAGTGAATGGCTACTTTATTTATTTTATTTATTTATTTATTTAAAACATTTTATATACCGATTTTCACGGAGAGTATCTGACCAAAACGGTTCACAACTTCAAATTATAAAGATAAAAATAATAATACTAAAGAAAAATAGAAACAAAATAAATAAATAGAAAATAGTAAAGATTGAAAATAAATACATTGTATAATTATAATCCCTAACACTCTACATAACTTAACTAAAAAGAAAATTTTTTTAACAAAACAAGAAAAGTCAGAAATTTAAGAAGAATTACAAAACCAAGGTCCTCATTATCATATAGTTATCAACAAATAGTCTATTAAGCTCCAGATATGTATCATAGACCGGTACTGATATTATAAGGAGCTTTGAGTAGAGGTATTCACTTCCTCAATTCCTGCATAAGCTATTTTAAATAGATAGGTTTTTAATAGTCGGAAATCTGTTTTAAAGCATATGTGGACAGACAAATATCCCTAGAGCAAAAGTTGGGACAGGGGAAATCTGATAGAGACCCCCACACACGTAGCTCCAAGGCATCAGTGCACAGGAGATGAGCCTCTTTCAATGGAAAGGAGGCTTTGGGTCATGGGTTTGAGGGTGAAAGGGAGTAATATAAGGAAATGTTTCTTTACAGAGAGAGGTGATGGAGACGAGGGCAGTCTCTGAAATCAAGAAACCTTGGTATAAGCACAGGGGATCTGTGAGGGAGTGGAAGATATATTTTCGCTGTGGATAGGTAGACCAGATATGTTTTATGATGGCAAAAGACCTTGACTTCAGGAGTGTCAGCTTTAAGGCAGGGGACTGCCAAATGAAGTTATCAATGGGGCCTTTGCCTTGTGATTTGGCAGTTTATTGTCTCTTACACACTGGATGTAAAGAAGAACAAAAGTTTAAAAAAAAAAAAAGATGATGGGGAGGGAGAAATACTTTGAGGGGAGCGCTGCCAGGAGAAAATTTCTGGCTGGAACTGTGAATCTGAAATAATCCATTGTGGGAATAATAAATGGTAATAAACATTAGCAAAAGGAAAAAGCCCAGTATGGTTTTCAAGAAGTGATTGAAAAGTAAGTGCAATAAAGGCAGTCATTAAGTGTCATGGAGTTTTTACTTTTGCGTAGCCAGAAATAGTTCAGAGAATGGAGGAGATAGCCAGCCAGAGATGCAGAGGACACTGCAGGTGTAACTTTGTGCATGTATGTTGGTGCCAATTATGTGCACGTCTGTGAATTTTCAAAGTGGATTTAAGCTCATAAATCCGCTTTGAAAACTCTGGCTCCAGTCTGAGAGTAATAACGTACCCTCAGACTTTAGCCTATGCATGCTGTTTGAAAATTACCCTCTTGATATTAGACTCCTAGCTACAGTGTTTCACAAGTGTTGGTGTTCTCCGTCGACAAGTAAGCAAAAATCTCAACTGATGGTGCTGCCATGGACCCAGCTCTCAGAGCTTAGTAAAAGTCTTACTCCCTTT
Source organism: Rhinatrema bivittatum (assembly GCF_901001135.1). Lineage (NCBI taxonomy): Eukaryota > Metazoa > Chordata > Amphibia > Gymnophiona > Rhinatrematidae > Rhinatrema > Rhinatrema bivittatum. Next base: position 38,738,035 of record NC_042631.1, on the reverse strand, counting down.
TGTCTGAATTACATGGACCTATTCCCATTCTCTTTTCTAACTCGGTTTTTGCCATTATCTTTTTTACTTGTTTTCAGTTTTGTTGCATTTTTTCTTGCCACTGCCTCAGCATCTCCTTTAACAGAACTTTTCAGCTCTACAACTGAAAGAAAAATGAAGAATAAAAAAGCAAAGAAACATATGGTCAGTGGCTTCAAGGCCTACATCTGCAGGGTGCTGGATGTCAACTACAGATATTCATTCTGTCCGCTATCTCTGCCTGGGGCTGGATCTTGACTCTTCCAACTACTATGGTTGTGGTCAAATATCCTCAACAATGCAACAGTATCAGGCCTGGAAGATGGAGGTCTGTAGAAGGCACCGTTAGGTACGAGCCCGAAGTCCTGGTGCGAGGATGAGCAGTGTTTCTGCACCTTTTCTCTGAGCGAGGCAACGTCTGATTCTTGTTGTAGGAAATTGAGGGAGGGTTCTTCTCCGCAAGTCAGGTAAGGCTTTCCCGTTGTCCCTCTCCCCACCCCATGTCCATTGTGCCATGCCCCAGATCCATTACAGGTCAGGGATTGAGCATGGTATGGAAGTTTATGATGCCAAGAAGAGTGTCTAAGTGCCATGAGGGATCCCCTCTGGGGCCATCTCCTTCAGCGCTGAAAACATTAATGCCATCTGTTTTGGGTCCACTGGATAAACCCATTGTCATTCTAGACTGGAGTGGGTCTACTCTCTCGGCAATCCCACTAATTCTTCTCATTGCCGGGGCTGTAAAAAAGGTCCTTCAGGATAAGGTGAGGGTAATCCTAGTACTGGCCTGGCTATGGCAAGTGCGCTATCCATATCTCGTCAGTCTGTCAGTTAGCTCTCTGATCCCATTGTGGGGATGTTTCCAACTCTCTTATCCAAATCTGTCATCTCTCGTCCTCACGGCATGGATGTTGAACTTGCTGTAGTCTCCTCCTTCTCAAAGAAGCTGAGGATGAGCTGATTTCAGCTAGAGAGCCTTCAACCAGAAGATCATATCAAGTAGAAGATGTTTTTGATATGGTGCAGAACCAGCCAGCTGGACCCCTTCTCCTGTGATCCGAGGGGTTTGTTTCATTACCTATTCTTCTTTTTGTCTTCTGGCCTTAGCTCCTCTTTAGTTAAAGTTCATATCAAAGTTCATGAAAGGACTGTGGCGTTCCAAGCCTCCGTTCAGTAAACCTCCTGTTCCTTGGGACCTCACCATAGTCCTCACTATTGTTGCAGGTCTGTGCCACCGGCCCCTCTCCCGGTCACAATATGGCTGGGATTCTCTAGTTAAATAAGAAGCTGAAATGCTGGTTAATTCTCTGGGGTGTTTGTCCACTGTCCCAATGCCTGACTTCTCGCTGCAGTTTCTCCCGGTTCCTCCCGCAGAGGCTCCCCAGGCCAGGTGCTCCAGCATGTATTACCTATTTTTACCCCATTCCTTCCAGAGTGTTACAGCTATGGATTCGGTTTCTCTCGCCCCAGTTTTTGAGCTGGGATTATGCAAATATAGTTTCAGATTGTCCTGGCAGTTTAAAGTCTCTATTACCTTACTTTATCAAACAGTCCCAAAATCATGCTGTAAGAAAGCACGTCTTTCCTTAATCGTCATACTTGCTGCTCACAGTTGCTTCCTCAACAGCATAACACTGACTTGCGTTTTATGGGCCTGAGTCTAGGGCCTACTGCCACCTCCCACCATAGTCTGCAGCTGAGGGTTTGTAATTCCCCTTTCACTATGTCTGCAACTACATCCACCCATAGCACTGTTCACTTAAAGCTCCTGACCTGCAGACTCAGAATGTGTATCCTGTTCTGGAGAGGGTCTCCCAGTCCATCAGCTCAGGCTCATCCTCAGGCTGCCCAACCCCTCAATCTCCTCTCTCTCTTCTCCTGGTTCTAATAAAACTCTTTCCTGTTCCTGCCCCATCCCTCCTTCTGGCAAGCTCTCAACCTTCTCCCACCACACATTGGCTTTCTCTTCCCCTTGATGAGGTAAAGGTTCTTCCTCTTCCAGAACCCCTGTGTCTTATGGGAGTTGGAGTCTGAGTCTTATTCTGACTTTTTTTACTTATTGGATCTCCCTCCCATGTTTTCCTTACAGCCTGCTTTCTTTTATTGACCAGGGGAATATAATACCCATCACACTATACATGATGTAAAGATAAAAAGGAGGAGATAGTATTGTAATAGTAATCTTGATCCCACCAGCCTGGTGTTCTGGAATGGTATCCCCTCCCCATGTGAAAATGGTGTGGAGATTTAATGACCTGAGTTAAACCTAGTGCTGCCATAGTCAGTATTGTAGGATGGTGGAGTTTCTATATGTAAGTTAGAGTTGCTCATAGTTGCTAGTTTTGAGAATAGGATAATAAGCTTGAGGAGCTCTCATTCAGACAGTATATTGTTGCGAGGGGCTTTGTAGATCAGGAGAAGCCCTGTTGGGTTCTTGACTCCTGTCTTAGATATAGGCATTCTGGGTCTGATGTTTGGGGGTGAGGGAATGAACAGTGAGTTTCAGAATAGGACTTCCATCCTCCCCTACTCCCAAGCCTTCCTGTCCCAGGTTGATATAGGATGATGAAACTTGCTGGGTACAGATAATTCCATAAGAATCCGCTGGACTCATCCTGCCATGACTCAGTTATCTGTAAGTTATCTAAGCTTTGTTCATTTGACATCATGAATGAACAGGGATTTCGCTGGCATTTACCATACCTGTGTGTCCATATGAAAGATGTACAGAATCAGCTTGATAGTGGGTGGTGGTATTGAGAAGCTGCTAATTATCAACTTTCTTTTGTCCTCTTTAAGTTCTGGGGAAGCCATGGTTTCCTCTATCACCCCACTGGGATTCCAGATGTGTCTTGGTCCTATGGATCAAGGCACAGAGCCTAGAAATGTAATTTATACTGTGGGTAGGATCCTCCCGGATTGTTGTCTGTCAAGTTGAGTTGTTTCTGCCAAACAGGGATGGTGTTCAAGTATCAGGCGCACAGATGTTCAAATGAAAGGATAGCCTTTGGCTCAGGCCTTTGACATTGGGCCAGCTGGTGGGAGGGCCCACCTTCGGTGCTGGCATTTCACTGCAGTGGCAGTGTAGACTGCTAAGGTAGTTGCCTCAGGGTGGGCTCAGATGGAGTCACCGGGGGCAGATGTGGGAGTCACCAGGGGCAGATGTGGGAGTCACCAAGAGATCAAGTGCAATACGCTGTCCTTATCCCCATTCTGGTAGAAGAGGAAAAGTTGAACGGTGCTTCATAGTTTTGTCCACCAAAATAAACCCGGATATTTACCCAGAAGAATGAGTTATTCTTTGCACTGATTTTCTCCAGTTGTTGTAATAAACACTAATAATTTCCTGGAAAAAAATGATTAAATAAAAACTGAAAACGAAGAGCTTTACTTTGAGTGAAGCAAGCAATTTTGGTTTGGATAGAGATTCTAGAACAAGTGGTCAGAAATTTGTCTTCTCTCTTTGAATCCCTTTTGCTCTTTCTCTAGCTAAAAAAAATAAGTGTTTTCAGAATTCGTTATAGGGCATGGCAGTGCTGTCCACGTACTTCTTAAATATATATCCTATCGATGTGCAATTAGGAAGTGACAGTGTATCACTTGATCAAAGGCTGTTTATTGTAAGGACAATATAATTAGGGATGATTGAGAGAACCTGAGTAGCAATTGCTATAGGAAAAAAAATAAACATCTGTTCAGTTGGAAGGAATGAGCAATTAAAGAGAATTTAGTTTTCTGGATGGTGTGCACATAGCCGTCAGGTCCATTCCCAGGCAGCTGAGCGGAAAGAGCACACCTGCAGATAGCAGACCACCTGTAATTACACCGCAGTATTTGCGGTCCCCGTAATTGTTATATAGCAAATTCGTTAAATCAGGTTGGCTTTTTCTTATCAGGCAGTAGCAGAGAGGTGCTGATGAAGCAGGGTTTTAAATTGTGCAAGGGGTGGGGGGGTGGCGTGCAGTGGGTTTACTGAGATAACTTTTGAGGCTGGCAAGTACATCTGAAGCGGTCTCAAGCATTAGGAGTAAATATTTTCTTGCAGGGAAAGGAGCGCTTCATATTATTCCAAATTGGCTTTCATTTTAATTACTGTAGTAGTAAGAATATATATTATTTATGTGGTGCTGTCAGGGGACATAAAACTGTACTGAGTGTGATTACCATGTATTTATCTAAATGGGCAAATTTCTATCACAGTAAATTAAAACAAAATTGCTGAAGGTGGATGTTTGGATAGTGGCAGCAAACCAGTGTTGTGGCTATATAGTAAGTCCCCACGATACTGGTAGCTGTACCTGATGTTGGCTCTCTTAGCTGCCCATTCACCAAATAATTTTATATTGGTGCACGTTGCCCACATGTTAGGCCTTTGTCTAATCAGAGCTTGCTCTTTCTTCAGTCATATTGGTTGATTGGACTTATTTTCTCTAACCCTAACCCAGTGTTGAAAGACTAATAAACCAGCTGAGTAGCAGGCATAATAAATCAGATTCTGCTGTGGCTGCTGGAAAAGCTGCAGGGAATGTCCAAGGATTACAGTTTTATCCGTGGGTGCAGCTTTGTCCATTTGATGGAACTAGGATGACGGTGGTTATCCTTGATCCCATGGCACTTCTGTGGTCTGTTTCTTCCTGGGCTGCAACGTCAGGGTTGCAGTTGGATGCAGAAGAAATTCTGACACTTTTTTTTTTTTTGTAGGTTTCTTTCTGATCAGCGGTGGCTGTGTTTACCCTTCAGCTTGCTCCGAAAAGCTCATTCAGGCTCTTTTCTCCCAGCACAGTAACTAATAACAATAGAGAAGTGCTGTTGAGAGTGATGCTGTCTGAGTACGTGAGTGACTGAGTTATTTTCTCTTCATTTAGCAGGCTCGGCTGAGCCGCTTTGTGTGAGTGGGGCTGGGAGAGAGCAGCAGCAGCAGCGTGTGATCTGTTTTTAATTCATGGCTTTTGATTATAAATGGAAAAAGGCAGGCAGGTGCCCCTCCTGAGCTTTAGTTGGGTATTTTTTGTTTCCTCTGGCCTGAAATGACAGGAGGCTATTCCTGGAAGTGCTTGCAGAGGCGGTGACGTGGCTGGGAAGCACGGTCTGCGTGTGCTGCTCCGTGTTTTCCTCGCTGCTGGAATGATGCCAGTGTTGCCCACCCGGCTCTTATTTCCTGAGACCCACTGCACGGATGAAGGTGGACTGCCGATTTTCCCTAAGAAAAGCAAGCTGTGAGCTTTCTTCAGAAGTGTTGAGAAAAAAATAGAGCCAGTCAGGCGAGTCTTCTGCTATGGGGAGAAGGGGGGGAAACTCCTGCATCTTGTCCTGCCTTCTTTGCCAGGTTTTCTCATGATATTTAGTGACTTACGGAAACCCACGAGATTTAAGTCCTGTATTTAGTTAAAAACTTGGAATTGTAGTTTCTGTTGAATGAAGAGGCTGTTGATGCTGGCTAGGGCCGGGAATAGTTCAGCAGCTGGTATATCCCAAGTTTTTTTTGTTTGTTTTTGTTTTGTGAAGGTGAAAGGATGAGATTACAGCCAGCAAAGGGGGCCGATGCAAAAAGGTGCACTCAGCAGTTTGAAAAACCCTCACTTGCATGCACAAACTCTACCACCAATGCAGCAAGGAGTTCTGCACACAACATTATCAGGCCGATGCAATATCATGCACGCAGGCTAGCACACAGGTTAACCTGCGGTTGGACGTGCGTCCAAACCAGCACGGAGCTAATAGCGCTCATCACACATAAATGCCATATTGATGAGGCTATTAGCTAGTACCTCTATGTAAAAAAAAAACCAAACAAACTATGCACTTGACACACACACACACATTAACCCTCCAACATAAACGCCAACCCAGGAGCTGGCGTTAAGTATTGAGGAGCCCCAAAAGTTAAAAAGAAAAGCAGAAAATACTGCTTTTCTATGGCTCTTCTGACATAATATCATCAGGATATTAAGTTGGAGGAACCATAGAAAGCAGCAACATGGAAAAAAAACCAACAAAAAGAGCTTTGCCCACAGTCAGGTTCGGAAAACAGTCGCTCAATTTACGAATGTGCGTTTTCTAACTCGTGCACAGCCACTTCTCCTGGGCTCTGGATGCCGAAGAGATGCTAGGGATGCACAATTTCCCCAGCACCTCCTTTTTAATGCAGCAGCAGCTCATTAACGTACTGTATCGAGCACGGGGAGAGGTGGATGGGCACATTATGAAAGCGGGCGCTCAATCATGAATGCCTGTTTTTCGCGTGCCCATATTGCGTAGGCCTGTAGGTGTTTTAAGTTAGTGCGTGCTCATGATGGCATTAGTTGTTACTCCCAATGCAGAGAGCTGGGCTAGCTTACCACCTGCTTTCGTAGTGCTGGAAACTTAATTCCGAATCCGAGGTGGAGTAAAGCTTCCAGGGCCGACATTAGTCTATGATGGAAGCTGGAGTTCTGGTGCTGGGACCTCTAGTTGGGATTTTATGCGTAGAAAGCATGCTTTGTGCACAAAAAATGATTTCTGTGCAGAAAGCATTTTTGGTTGCATAAATCTTTTTATGCCTGGAAAGATTTGCATGCATAAACTGTTTTCTGTGCATAAACTTGTTTTTCTGTGCACTAAGCCTTTGCTATGCGCACACTTTCTGGTTTGTGCACACATTTTAACTCCTGATTGTATTAGCATGCTATTAACTGCATTTGGAGGTTTAAAAAAAAATTAGCTTTTGCATTGTGGAACTGCGTGCTGAATTTCAGCTTTTTGCATCGACCCCAAAGAGAGAGAGCAGATATGAGATGGAAGTCCTGGAACAGCCTCATACTCAGTGCGCTGCAGTATTCTAAGCTATTGAGGCAGCCACCCCACATCAGTCTGTTGAAAAGGTTCTGGCTTTGAGTGAGCAGGGCGAAACTCTAGGCTCTAACGCAGCCTTTCTGTTTGAAAAAAGAGCATTGAGGGGGGTAGGTCCAAGCTATACCCTTGGCTATTAATGCTTATTGAGGCCGATGCAATAAATGAGCAAGGAAAACAGGCGCTCAATGTCAAGCGCCCGCTTTCCTAATGCGCGCCCAGGCATCTCTCCTGGGTGCACAATTCAATATTTAAATGAGTCGCGCTGCCAAGGAGGCGCTAGGGACACATATGCACTCCCTAGCGCCTCCTTGGCAGCTGGCGCCCAGGAGAGGTGGCTGTCAGCGGGTTAGGAAAACGGACACTCAATTTTACGAACGTCCGTTTTCCTAACCGGTGCCCAGCCAGGAGTTAGGAAAATAGACTCTCGTTAATTGAGCATCCGTTTCCCTAACCTGACCGCCAGCACTTTAAAAAAAAATAAATAAATAAAAAAAAAAATTTTTTTTTTAAACCTTTTTGTTCCTCCAACTTAATATCACCACAATATTAAGTCTGAGGTTTACAGAAAAGCAATATTTTCTACTTTTCTGTTCATTTTTTTGGGCTACTCAGAAATTAACGCCTGCTCTGGGTAGGCCCCAAAGTATTTTTAGGCATTTGTATTTTTGACATGTTACTTTCATGATGTTTTGGTATTTGATGTGTGTCTAAGGAAGTTTGTACAGAAACATGTCATGCTGTGTAATGGATGTGAGCGAAGGCCTCTGGAGGTGAGGAATCTACTAAAACAAGAGATGAGTGATAGGGTGGGGGTCTCGAGAGGTGGAATGCTCCTGAGTAGGTTGGCCCCCAAGGCAGCCAATGATAATGCAAACTCCAGCTCACTATTGTGAAGAAAATGAATATAAAAAATAAAAAAGATAGCTTCACTGAAAGGAAAAGGCCTTCCCTTGGAAGTGACTGAAGTTGGACCATCCTGTTGTCACAGAAAAGTTCCTTGGTACTAGCCACCCTGGCTTAAAAAAACTGATAATGTTTCTTGTTTTGTATTTGTAATGGCTGCAGTTATTCATAGAATGGGGCGGGTGTCTGCTGTGTTGTAATGATCCCCCGCCGACCTGGCTTCTTGCTTCTGTGAAGATTAGCAGACCTGGTGTGTGGTGCATTATCATGCTGCCGAGCAGGGTGTGATATCAGCAGGCACCATCGAAGCAGCCCTAACTATTGTCTACTGCCATAAAATATGGAATGGAGCACAGCACTGGCTACGCTGACATAGGCTATTCCCGTGGGTCTGAACAGGGTTGTCCCCGTCTTTCGGTTACGTTAGAACATTCCCGGTTCTGATTGACTGGCAAACATGGAGAGCCCACAGGGTCGCTTCCTTCAGAAATGGCAGCTCTGAAAAAAGGTAAAAAAAATAAAGCAGTGAAGAACAATTAAAAAATAAATAAATTAAAAGGGGGGGGAGGGTTCAGTCTGGAATGGCCCCAATATTTTGTAACAAAATGTCAGAAGTGCTGCTGGCTGTGCTGCGTTCTGAGGCAATGGAAAATTGTCTTCATGCATTGCTGTTCCCTCTCCAGTATTAATGACGGGGTCACAAGTGCCTGCCCCAGGAGCTTGTAATCTGTTTGAGGAGAGAGGTTCAGTAGCTTGCAGAAGGTTGATGGAGGTGGGATTGGAACTTGGATCTTCAGATGTCGCTGCTTTGCCTTTAACGATGACTTACTCTTTTTTTTCTCTCTCTCTCCTTTTCCTTGCAGGACTAGTGAAGTTGGGAGTTCACTGTGTAACATGTCAAAAGGTCGCTATCAAGATTGTGAACAGAGAGAAACTCAGCGAGTCCGTGTTAATGAAGGTAATGTTCTAATGGGAGATCAAAAAGGAACAGGAAACGTTCTTGGCTTTTGTGGCTTGTGCTCTATGCAAAATTAATATCTTTAATTATGTTTAACAAGCATGGCTGTCTGTGTTAGGACAGCGCACTGCATAATAATTGAAAGAGGGCTAGGATTAAAGGGATGGAGAATACATGGGTTTAATTAAGAGCAGAATTAACTGCTGGCCTCGCAGCTCGGAAAGCGCTAGTAGATTCCTGGGTGTTGGAAATCCTGGCACTGCGGCATGGTTTCACGGATTCTGCTGTGCTCAGAGGGGTGGGAGTGTAAATACCGCACCGTACAAAGGTTAGCGGTGCTAGTGCGCTGTTGTGATCCGGGGAGTGAATGCGGGCTGTACTCGGGGAATGGGAGTGCGAGCCCTGACGGCTGGTGCACTGGTGTGTGTGTGTGTGTGTGTGTGTGTGTGTGTGTGTGGGGTCTGGAGCATTCAGAGGATGGAGTCTGTCTTTAAAGGGAGGAACCTTGCTAATATGCTCTGAATCTTCCTGCGGCTGCTAGTGCCTTGTGCTTGCACTGTTCCATCTTCTGAGCTATTATGTTTGATTTGTCGGGTCAGGGAGCTCTTTGGTACTCTAATAACCTGAGATTAGGTCCCCCATTTGGCTCAAGGTCATAAGAGGCAGATTAATCTGGTCTTCTTTTTTTTCCCCCTCATTGCATAAATGGGCTTTTCATGAGGAAATGTGTACGTAGGACTGACTCAGCCTCTCCTTTGGTGACCTGACCTGGATAATGGTGTTCAGCTCCAGAAGCTGGCGCCTTGACTTTCTCAGTTACTGGAAAATGATGTTTAGTGCTGTTTGTGGTTAAGGGGGTTTCTGACCCCTCGTTAGGGTGTGTATGGCCTCGCGTGTAAAGCCAATGCTGGTATCAAACCGTTCTCCGTCACGGGCCTCCTTTCAGTGCTTGCCTTTTGCTGCTGCTTTTCATTCCTGCCACTTAATTCCTTTCCTCCTGCTCCGGAAGAAATGTTCTTTCTATCTCTTCTGACTTCTTCTCCTGATGCTGCTCCTATTGCCGGGGCGGGAGGAGCTCGCTGTTCCTCACTGAGTGCCCATAATCCTTCTATTTTATTTTATTTATAAAGTTTTTTATCAGATGGCCAAAAAAACACTTTTTTTCCCCCCTTATAATTAAAATGGACCTGACCTGCTGCAGAGCACTCCTTTTGGTCCTGTTTCCCTAACCAGCCCTCTACCTCCTCCTCCTCACCCCCTTTGTTTCATTTTCGTTTCTTCAGTGCTCCAGCGATTCTTCTCACGTGGAGAACGGCTGGAACTCTTGGCACCCAATAAACCAGTGCAGGCAGGCAGGGAGGGGCTGCTTGGGCTGCCCACGCCACCCCATCTAGGGCTACTCTGCCTCCGATCTCTCGGATTCAGGAAACCTTATTGGCATGACTGTTGGTATATATATCTATTGCCAAAGTAATAAAGTGTCAAAAAAAAAAATACACAAGAGAAAGCGTTTAGAACAGTAGTGATAAAATTCCTAAGTACAGAAAGAGCAATTCCAGGATTCTGTTAATGCTTAGCACTGTTTCAGGCCTGGCGCTACAACGCATTTTGCTGCCATAGCTGTTCTTCGCCCCCCCCCACCAAGGTATAAGCGGAGAAATTCCTTCTCATTCTTTTGTTGGAAGTCTCTTATCTTTTCTGTCTGCTTTGGGAAATGTGCATCTTTTATACCTCTTTATAGTTTGCACGGCGCGGGAGGAAATGCATTTGCCTGGGTTTCCCCCTCCAGCATTGATTGCCTTGTTTCTTGGTGTTTCTGTGTAAACGTTGCTGTTTCGTGATTTGCGGTCCCTTATTCTGTATGTGGTGGGGTTTTGTCTGCCATGCACTCTCTCTCTCTCTCTCTCTCTCATATGTTGACCAGCATCACACAGTGTGTGTGTGTCCCAAGCAGGCTTAAACACTGCCCAAGGTAATAAAACCTGAATAAAAAAGGTGAGAGCTGAATTTTACTCATGCAGGAACAATTGAGTCCAGATGCAGTGAGCTAATGGTGCACTAAAGCATTGAGAGTCGAGAGAAAAAAATCACCCTGAACTGAAAACGTACACAAAGATGTTTAGTGTGCATAAAATGATTTATGCGCTTAAACCATGATTAGAACACAAAGCATACTTTCTGTGCAAAAGACCTATTTTATACGCAGAAATCATGGTTTAGGCGCATGAATCCCGCGTATTCAACCCCCGCACCACACACTGCCCATAGGCTCCCTGGCTCTGCCTTTGACCAGCAGTTGTCTCTTGAGCATAAAGTGAATGTCAGTAAAGCTTACGCACCGCTCTGCATCAGGAAGGGGGGCGGGGCCTGGTCAACATGGGACTGGCATGAAGGAGTGCTAGCATGCGCACGCTAGCCCCCGGGTTCTATGCACACTTGTGCGTAAAAATCCTCGAACGTGCGCACGATAGCACTCCTTATTTCAGCAGGTGCTGTGTTCATTCCTAGCACCTCTGCTGGTAGATTGCCTTCTCTGTAATCACAATCATATGAACTTGGTTAGATTTAGAGTGATTTTCCCCCCAGACTCGTGCCCTTTCTATTTGAAAAGTTGAAGAAACCCAGATGAAAATGCTTTGAGTTTTCTGGGCCAAAAGACTAGTAAGATTTCAAGGTACAGGGAGGAAGCAGAAACCTCCCTTATTATTGCGCTTATTTCTTTTTCTCTTTTTCCATCTGTTCTGTGACTGTGTATACAGTACCTTGGCATCTAGTTCCCCATTTGCACCATATTTGCAAAAGATTCTTTGGCATATGTACAAAACTCATGAAGAGATCTAGAGAGCGGAGCCCAATCTGCTGTATCTATCTATAGAATCCACGTACGTTTTACAGTATTTGTGCATAGAGGGCATACATTTTTCTAGTGCCAGTGTCTGTAGGATTTCTTTCCACAGTGCTGGTAATGATTATCTGTTTCTGTTCATTACATTTCAGGCTCTCCTCCCTGGTGCAGCCGTGTGCTGCAGTGTGTTTATAGGTAGAGTAAATGTTTTTTTTGTACTGTGCAGCTGCTTGAAACATGGGCAAGGCATGTACAGAGGCAGCATTTGGTAATGCACCTTCCAATCGTAATTGAATACCGTCGAGCAGCATGAGTCGGAAGGGCTGCTTCAGAGAGGAAGTATGTAGAGAGGAGTAAAGAACATGGTTCTCTTGCTGCTCAATACTGGATCAGCAGTGGTGCTGCAAGGCAGGACTGAGGTGCATTGGAAGAGCTGTGTGGGGAGGGTGGTCAGTGCTGGGATAGCAGTGGTGGTGCAGGGCAGGACTGAGATTACTTGTCAGAACTATGGGAGGATTCAGTACTGGATCAGCAGCAGCGCTGCAGGGCAGGACTGAAGTGCATTTGGCAGTGTGCGTGTATGGGGATTTTGTACTGGATCAGCAGTAGTGCTGCGGTGGCAGAGCTGTGTGTGGGGTAGTGTGGGTCAGTACTGGGAATAGCAGTGGTGCTGCAGGACAGGACTGAGATGCAGTGACGGAGCTGTGTGACGCTTGAGCAGTATCTGTCCAGACTCTATGACTTTTATCATTACTGCTGTATTAGCCCTCCGCTGTCATAAGCATTCAAAGCAATCTGAGCACCAATCTGAGCACTTTTCGAGAAAGGGGAAGGATGAGATCCTCTCTATCCTCACTGGCAATAGAAAGGAAAAACTGCACTTCAGCTGAGGAAATAAATCCTGGGAGAATTAAACTCATCGCCTTTCCAGACCCATTTGATCAATCCCCCAGCTTCTCTTGTTTTCCTCTCTATTACAAAGCGTGAATGCTTTATCTGGCAGACGGGGGTGGGGGAGGGCTGTGCGGTGTGTGGGACGATGACAGATGTCCCTCCTTTCAGTTATTTTTACATGGAGATTGTTTGAGCGAGGCGCAGATGTGGCCCAGCGTGGACGGGAAGATCTGTTTTCTCTTGCCATGGGCTTGTTTTCGTGCATTTTTACGCCAGCCTTGCTGGGAGGCAGGTGTCCGAGCTGTGAGCGTGCGAGACGGCGCGCTTTCATTTCTCTGCAGCGAGCCCTGCCACCCGCTAGTCGGAGGCTGAGCGTGGCCTCGCCCGCTGACCCTGGCCCTCTTTGTGCTGATGGGAAAGAGAATGCAATTAACTCCTGGCTGGCTTGCTCCTTGCTTTCTCTTTCAGAAAAATGGCAGTGTTTTTTTGTTTTGTTTTCCTTTTTTTTTTGCCCTCTGAATTCTTTTTACTTCTTTTACTTCTTTTTCATTTTTCTTTCTTGTTTGCATGTTTTGCCTTCCATGTCACCCTTCCTGTCCCTGTGAGATAGAAGCACTGTGAGGGGGATACTGTGTTCTTCATATCCTTGTCTCTGACATCCCTGTACAACCTTGTAGCAGTTGAAGGGTGGCAGGGTTCCTCCTCAGCCCGAAGGGCTTACTGTGTAAGCTGGGGGGGGGGGGGAAAGATCACGGAAACCGCAGGGAGAGGGAACTTGAATGCAGAGAGGTTTGACGACTTGCTGAAGGTCACAAAGTGAGTGTGACAGATGGGATGCAAATACAGGACCCTGTGGTCGGTTTCGTGTATTGTTTCTCTGCCGCACTGCCTGCACTTCACTCCTACACACGTTACAAGCTGTACTGGCACTGGTGCCTAATGCCGCCCCCCCTTCCTGTTCCCCCCTTCCCTTTCTGTCGCTACTCAAGGCAGTGCTTCCACTGGCAAAAAGTGAAATTGGTCATGGCTGACAATGACCAGCAGCACGGCCTCAGCATTTCATCTTCGGTACTGTGCAAGCCAGAATTACCAAAGCAGAGATTGTCCAAGTAAGCAAGATGCCCAGAGATGCCCCTAGCTTGAACTTTCAAAGAATCCAGTAGGTTATAGAATTAATTCACAATATGTTCCTTTAAGGTTCTTCTTTTTTTTTTTTTATGGAAATGACCTTGTGTGGTTGCTGTGACCATCCTCAGCTGATAGGATCAGATCTTACAATTGGATTTCAACCGAAAAGAGGCAGAGAAGTGACCTCTCAGTTTCTGTACGTGTGCTGCTCCTTATGTCTGCATGCAGTGGAGATGCAGGGCTTAGGAAGACGTTTGAGTGTCTCTTACCTCTGTGCAGGGCTTTCAAATTTATTATTATTTTTATATATACTAGTTGAGTTGAATTAATGTCAAATATTAAAGAATGCATTGCATAGTGACAAAGTAGATAAGGACCAATTGGCTCGTTCTCTCTGCCCGGTTGTCTTCATTTCTGGTTCCACTTGGGGATATGTGTATGTAAATTCCTAAAATCAGCAGCCCATGTCTTTTACCCAATCTCTCAATCCTGCTACAAATGCACTCTGAATCTGTCCCAAGCGTGCTGGCCTCCCCTGGCAGGCTATTTTAGGCTTTATCGTTTCTCACCAAAACCTTTTGACTAGTACTTACGTTTTGCTTCCTCTTTGTTTTCCTGCTTTGGAATTGGACCAGTGTCCCTGAGACGTCCAGGTGTTGACTCACTGTGGCCTAGCCCTGGGTTATGCTAGTGGTTCTGATAGCCCTTCGATCCCAAATAGACCTGGATTTCAGGATAACTGAAGTATGCAAATGCATGTGTGCAAATATACAGTAAATGACACGAATATTCATTGTGGATATCCTGAAAACCAGAATTGTCTGGTGTCATGAGAATAATATTGCATGCAGATTGTATATAATGCTAGTCTTGGTTTTTTACTTTGCTATTGTTCCTTCTTGCAGACCTTCCCATGCACCCATTTCCCTATTGATCTGTACTCTGTCCCTTATTGCCATCTTTCTGGTCCATCTGGTTAACTTCTTCCTCCCAAAGCTGCAGCAGAGTCAGAAGAAAGGTCTAGAACGGGTAGATGTGAATCGGTTATTTACTCTTTCGGATAATAGAAAGACTAGGGGGCACTCCATGAAGTTAGCATGGGGCACATTTAAAACTAATCGGAGAAAGTTCTTTTTTACTGAACACACAATTAAGCTCTGGAATTTGTTGCCAGAGGATGTGGTTAGTGCAGTTAGTATAGCTGTGTTTAAAAAAGGATTGGATAAGTTCTTGGAGGAGAAGTCCATTACCTGCTATTAAGTTCACTTAGAGAATAGCCACTGCCATTAGCAATGGTTACATGGAATAGACTTAGTTTTTGGGTACTTGCCAGGTTCTTATGGCCTGGATTGGCCACTGTTGGAAACAGGATGCTGGGCTTGATGGACCCTTGGTCTGACCCAGTATGGCATCTTCTTATGTTCTTAAGAGGAGCTGGGGAATGCCTGCTTTCATCACCTTCCCCTCCTCCTTCCTTGCCTTTGGAATCTGTGCAGATGAGACGGCACCGTGGCCTGTGCTTCAGTGTCCCTTTTATCTTTTGAACACTCCTTCTGTCCCACAGATATCCCCTCCTGAAGAGTCCACGTCCATTCTTCCCCGTCTCTCTCTCTTCTGTGATTCATTCTAGCCCTTTAGCTTTGCCGTTTGGCTAACTGCCGTCCTCTCTTATCTCTCTTTTATTTACCTGGCCTGCTAAGTCTCCTTTCGGTTTATCAGCTTTCTGCGTGGTACTTTCTCCCATAGGCAGCACTAGAGCAGATGCCTTATCACACACTCCTGGAACTACCTGCTCACCCTTGGAATATTATTTTTGCTGTAAATATGACCCAGCCGTACGTTTTTTTCCCCCGCAGGAGATGCGGGAGGAGAACAAGTGAAGGTGCATAGTCCAGAACTGTAAAAGCACTTACATCTGCCCTGTAACTTATCTGTGCAATATTCAAAATTGCACCTGGCTCATTGACACCTGTCTGCACAGCAAGGCAATGGCAGAGCAGCTTAATGTCCACTATAACACAACAGAGTAGAGTGAAACCACTGAACATATAGGACGTCTTAAAACACCAGTGAGCATTTAGCCTGTTGATTGCTGGGTAATAAATGGTGCACGTAGAGCTGAAATCCTTGGTTTTGACCTTCTAAGATGAAAAGTAGTGAATTGATAAGTAATACATTTGTAATGGCCTTAACGTAATTGAGAGAGTAATGATGTGAGATGACGACGCATTTCGGATGATTGCATCAGGAGGTGAAATTGCCCTTTTCGGTGTGTTTCCATCTCACGCTAGCACTGTGTGACACACCCTGTGGAGCAACGTGGGAAAACCATAGGTGTTGCAGGATCTGAGGACCTCTGCAGGAATGGGAGACTCTCCCAAGATTCACCCCCCAGTGTTTATAAAGTTCTTAGTGCTGGCAGACTCCCCTAGGCATCTCGCTGCCGTCCCCGCCATTTCTGCTCTTCTCCCCTTAAGTGTCAAGAGATTTCCCTCAAGCACAGCACTCTGCTGCTGTCCCTCTCGCCTCAGCAGCGAGAGACGCCCCCCCCCCAACTCTCCACCCTTATCTCTCTTATTTTGCAGTGCTGGCAAATTCCCCTGAGCACATCCCCCCCCCCCCCGTTTCTTTCCTGCACTCCCCATTTCCATAGCTCTGATTATGCTGTACTGAGCCTTGTAGAAGGAGCCACTGCTGCATCAATTTCCCTTTTAAGAAAGTGATCTGAAAGAATTAAAATCTTTCCTGGAAAATAAGTGTGTAAAATTAACTTTGAGAGGTTAAAATGGGCTGGTTTTTTTTCATTTGGGGAGGTGGGAAGAGGAAAGGAGTGGGTTAATGCATTAAATGTACCCTGGATTAATAACACATTTAATGCAATAACCCTCTTTCTGGGTTTTGTTTTGTTTTTTGCTATGAATGTGACCTTTCAAATTTAGAGAGAAATTTTACACGCCACGTGAGCCTCCTTCCATGATCACAACTAAAACAACAAGCTGGTTGGCTCAAGCCAGCTGTTAGAAAATAATCTTGCATTGCTTAAAAGGGAATTTATCAGGGCAGTAAAGTGTGGTCAAGGTGGGAGGCAGCTCCGTGACTATGCATTGGCCGTCCCTTGGTATTTAAGCTGTGTGATTATCCTCTGCAGACAGGTACATGTGGCATTCTCAGTCTTGGCAAGGAGAGGCGAGTGTGTGTGGGTGTCTATCCAGCCACCTTCTTATTGCAGCTCTCTCTAGGTGGCAGTCCAGGGGAGGGTAAACAAAAAAAAAACTCCTTGCCTATCTGGACTTGGTGGTCCTGTACAGAGGCACAAAATCCTTCTCGACAAAGAGTAGTTTGACCCAAATCAGTGCTGCAGTGAGTTTTTCCATGGACAAAGACCGATTTAGTCTGGGATGGGGTACTGGACAGCCTGCCCATCCATCACTGGCAGAAGCTGTGCTTGTCATCGGTTGCCCTGGTAACCCCCCCCCCCCCCCCCACTCTCTCTGCTGAGACAGGAAGCACCCAGCAGCAGCAGCAGCACCACCCACCCACGCCAGCTATACCCAGGCTGCAGCCCAAGAAAGAGAGAGAAAACGCCTTAAGATTCCCACTTCAATCCCCAGGACAGAGATATTTTTAAGATTAAAAAAAAAATCTTCCTTCCATTCGTACGAAATTGAAGAAGATCTGGTTCGTTTCTGTGCTGTTGATCAGAAGCCCTGTGCAGCCATATCCGTGGTGCTCGTAAAGAGTGAATCAGGCACAGACGGCTGACAAATGGATTCAGGGTTTGTGAACAGACAAATATTAATATGCAAGATGTGAAACGCATTAGGAACGGAAAGAGAGGAACGCCGACCTTAAGTGGAAGGAAGCGAGCCAGGCGATGCCCTCCCTAATCTAGCCAGCACCGCTTTTTTAAAAACCGTCCCATCAGATATTACCTGTTATCTTTATTTCGCGTCCCCCCCTGCTATAAGTGCTTTCCCTTGCTATCTTATTCCCCCCATCTTTAGCTATCTCTTCCCTTTATTTATCTAGGAATTTGTATGCCGCCTATTCACAGCGCTAGGCGGCTTAACAGTAATATAGGTAATGTAATCACTTCAAAAACAACGCCACACAGCGCGCGTCTCCACACGTGAAGACGGGCGATTCTGTGCACTTCACAAATCAAAGGCCCGACTATAAATAGATGGTTTCCTAAGTTTTGTTTTTGTTCGGCCACCCGCAGTACGGGCCCAGCACCCGAGAATATCCTCTCTCTCTCTCTCAGATCAGCCAGCTGCGCTTGTGTCAAGGAGGGCACCTCCAGAAGTCCTCTCCGGGAAGATGGCAGAGCACCCGCGGCATTATAAATCCACGGCGGAGAGTCTATTTTTAACCAGTGCAGTTCTCACAGTTAACCAGTGCAGTCTATTTTTAACCAGTGCAGTTCTCACAGTGCAGCAGAAATATGCCAGACACTTTGCGGCAGAGGTTTGCAAAACTCGCAGGGTGCGCGGTGCATTTTTTGGGTGGCCCTAAAAACGGCGCGTTACAATAATCCAGGGCCTGGACCACCGAGCAAAATTCCCGAGGACCTAAAACAGGACATAGTGTCAGTAAGCGCAGTTTATAGTGCCCAGACTTAGTGATGGCTTTAATTTCTCTGTCCTGCCCGCTCTCCCCCTCCCCCTCCCCCCGCCCTTTCATTCTATTACACCCTTCCCTTACACTTTTTTTTTTTTTTTTTTGCGTATGCTCTTTCTCCATTGAATCCCTCTGTCACACTTTCTGCTTAGGAAATAATTAATGGAACATTAGTTTCTGATTAACTTGCACATGATAACTTTGTTGTAACAGATATATGCTGTGCTTGCATTTACAGATATTTTGTTTGACGGTATGGAAACTCACTTTGTCCTGATTTTGTTGCTGCAGTTCACTGCAAGTATTACCCAGAGAAATCAAACTACATGATTAATGTACAAAATCAGCTTCCTACATATGTACGTAACCTGTAGCTGAAGGAAGCTTTGCGTAGCATTTACTGCTAAGGAAGACGTATGTTGTATGTTGGCTGCTGAGAAATGTGCAGCACTTCTGGAGCATGAGATACAGACATTCCCCCCTGCTTAAGAAAAGCTTCTGCACTTGCAACCTGCTGATGGCTTCAGGACGTATAACGCTAGAGTTCCTGCCTATTATTGTTTTGTTCTTGGATCCATGTAAGCCATTCATTACTGGTGGTTGTGTTGGGCATCATCTTTGCAAAGAGCATTAGTCATGCAGTGGAAAAGTGAGGTGATGTTTTGGGTATTGCGTTCCTATCTGAAATTGGTAGGGATGTGCCTATGCGTGTCTCTTGATCAGCCTTGCCAGCACTATACATTTTTTTTTTTTAATTTAATACATCGAACTGGAATCAAATATAGTAACACAACAAGAATAGCACTCTGTTACAATAAGTATAAATCCAAATCCCATATTCTGCTCCGGCATTTTTCATTTTTTAACCCCTCCTCCTCCTCACCTCCCCCCCTATATTCTCATAAACATTCTTCCAAAACATCAAACAAACCAAAACCAAAATGTGTTCCAATATAAATGTAAGTTTACCTCTACTAATCGAGGACATAATCGGTCTCTGCCTATCAGCCAATCTCCAGTTGAACCCATCTTTCCAAAGTGTCACACAGTGTGCCTGCTTCATACTGAGCTCCAGAAATGTTCAAGAAATGTACCGACTTGCTCCTTCTGTGAGGGGTCCAGCTGGGGATTTCAGCCTCTGAGTTTCTGACCACACCCCAGGGACTATGAATATATCCCTTTGCTAAGTCAGTAAGAGAACCCTGACTGCCTATTGCTTTTCCCTTATCCCTTTATCCTGTCCAGGGCTGGGTTCTGAATCCTAATCTGCATGGGACACGTGCTATTGCATCAGCTAAAATTACGGGATCTCTCTAGAGTTGCCAATTGGTTTCATTTTTTTTGAGGACAGATTTATCCAGTCCTGGCTTCACCCCGCTGAATGCATGGATTTTTAGTTCTATTGGTCGCTTTAAAAAAAAAAAAAATGCAGGACTGGAACAGATTGTACTGAAAACAAATGGAGCCAGCTGGCAGTCCTAGATCTCTCCCAAATTCAGCAGATGACCCTTCTCCTTCAGCTCAGTGGTACAAGTAGGGTCCATGATTTGGATCCTGAAATTTTCTATCTGAGATCGTGAGATCCCCAGGCTGTAGCAGTGGTGAGAACTCATCTAATGCCAACAGTGGGAATGCCCAACTGACCAGAGGATGGAGGATAGGAAGAGATTTACCAAACCTCAGAAATCTTTTGCCCGCTTGAGCAGGTGCTTATTTGGTATAGTGAGGAAGACAGAACCAAAGCTAAGGGAATCGGTCCTCTAACTGTAAATCCATGGTTTGAAGCCGGTGAAATGCGCATTCAGTTCTGGGGATCTTTGGGTAGAGCTCTAGAGCTGTGGTGCTGGGATGACTGGAAGGGGAAGGATGTCCTCTGTGGATACTTACCATAAACAACCTCCTTATTTTTGCTTTTCTTGTTTGAATGCAGTTTTCTCATCAGAAAGCTCTGTACTCTGCTGCTGAGAAACAAGGTTTTTCACTCCAGCAGAATGACACAAAAGGGGGTTTACTCCTCAGTGAGCAGCCTCACTCAGATCTAAACGTGCAGTCCTTGATGAGCTAAAGAAACATGCAGTGTCAGGGAAGCATGTGGGGAGCATGCCATGCAGCACCGGCAGGATGTGTGCGCATTTCTAACCCGTTCTCCCAGGGGAGCTGTGGTATGTATCCTCACCAAACCACTTGCAGCATTGCACCTAGAAGTGCATGCAGGAGCAGCTTCTCATGAAGGGATAAGGCTTACCTGAGTTCATCTTTTGGGTGTGAAGAACTGAAAGGTAATGGTGAAAGAGGGGAGGGCTGTGAAAGGATGCAGTCCTATTCCACTGAAAGCAGGAGACAAAGATACAAAAATCAGGTTAGCAAGAGTGTAATCACTTCTAATCACAAAAAAACCTCAGGAACAATCCCCTCTATAAGTAGCAAAAATAACGAAAAAGAGGATGAAGTTGAAGTACATCGGTAAATACTATTGTCTGGAACGTTAGCCAGCACTTCTGACTGCTGAGTATGTTCTGTACTGTTTTTGATGTATTTGTACTAGTTTTCTCTTATATTTTTTCATTAAATGTTCTCAAAATTTGCTCTTTTAATTTTTAAATGCACATAACATTTCTTTCATTTTGCAAACTTAGAATATAAATTGCCTTCCAATATTGATCACAGTTCTATCTCGATCTCAAAAAGAGCAGGATAGTACTAATGTTGTAGTTAAGATACATAACATATTGTTTAATGTTATGTATCTTAACTAAATCCCAGTTCATACTTCCTGTTCTCTGTAAGACACACATATGTTATGTCATCCCTAAGTTACTTGTAAACCGAAGTGATTAGTAACATTGTTACTAGAACTGCGGTATATAAAAAATGTTAAATAAAATAAATAAATAATGTGTACTTATCTTGAAGTTGGCAGTAGAGCTGTTGGCTTTCCAGTGGATTATTTAACCCTGCTCAATGTTTCATGCCCGACACTGACAGCATTTCAACGGACACTGTCTGCTTCAGGGGCTAGAGAGAAGACTAAATATATACAGATCACCAAAGTGTTAAACAATTCCAACAGTAAAACCAACAAAGCAGTTCATGCATTTACTTACTTACTGTTTGATCGCTATTTCATTCTTACAGCTGCCATCTTGAAAAGATCTTCAACATCTTACCTCATTTTTTTTGCAATTCCCAGGACCAATTAACTATTTGCTTGCAAATTACATCACGTTGGGGCATTTCTCGCAGTGCTTT
Source organism: Rhinatrema bivittatum (assembly GCF_901001135.1). Lineage (NCBI taxonomy): Eukaryota > Metazoa > Chordata > Amphibia > Gymnophiona > Rhinatrematidae > Rhinatrema > Rhinatrema bivittatum. Next base: position 38,716,589 of record NC_042631.1, on the reverse strand, counting down.
CCTCCAAACACTACAACCATTCGGCTGTTTACTACTGGGCAACATCACAAGTCTCTGAGCAGCGCTGTTTCAAGGTTTCTCTACTATACTCATGTTTATAAAGAGTCAATGATCAAATTAGATGGTAAATTAACTTTACTGTAGTCACATGAAAGAACTGATGTCTGAAATAAATACTTATACTAATTTCTTATAATAGAGAAATGAGATGGGTAGTGGCTCTAGAGATTCAAGATCAAATCTTCAATAAAAATGAACCCATTCTATTTCCTTATTTAACCCGTTAGGGTACACCATATTCCTGTTATATATGAAACGCTGTTGTAACTGAAGTAACTTTTGTATCAAAGTCACCCTCGCGGGGCACTCGCTGAAGTTGTATGAGACAGCCCGCAGCTCTTCTACTATATGAGATGCCGCTACCCAATGGGATATAACTGGTGCTTCCTGTTTCTGCCGACATTTGCAACTTCTTCCATCTTATATCAAGGATTCGTCCCCCTTCATCACTATTTTGGAACAATATAAGGGACCTTTTCAGGATTTGTATTTAGTAACAACTGACATCACTTCATTATACACTAACATTCCCCAAAAAGGAGTGGTGTTAGTGGTATGCGAGACATTCTCATCAAGAAATTCATCACAACGGGTTCCGAATTCATTTCTATTAGAGTTGGCTTCCATAGCTCTACAAGAAAATTACTTCAGCTTTAACGGTACATATTACCAACAAGTTAAAGGGACTGCGATGGGAGCCTCCGTGGCCCCAGATTTGGCTAACTTGTATGTAGGGGATTTTGAGAAAAAGTGGCTTCCATCTTGCCCATATAAAGATGATAATCAACTATGGAAAAGATTCATAGATGGAAAAGTTGAGAAATAAGGTCAGTACCTGGAACATCTTCTGTAAGGTTGCAAATGCAAAAAGAGGAACACACCCAACTAAGATCAGAGCCGCCATGCTTGCCCTATGTATGGGGAACACTCTGCCCATGTGATGGAGATCAATCTGGTAGCTGCCGAATTAACACAGGCTGCCAAAAACCAACTATTCTGAACTGCTTGGGTATGCTTGCTGGAATAGCACTGACCAGCCAAACAGAGAGGAAGCTGCAAACTGAGCACACCGGACACCTTCTGTAACGTCACACTATGGCAAAAACCGCCTGAGGAACTTCCTCACACAACAGAAGTAATTAACCACAGCTGTGACTGCTTGGCGTGAGGACATGGGGTCAAAACCGGGAGGAGTGGGGGGCAACCCCCGGATGGTTCTTCATTTCGATCTTCAAGTGTGGTTTCCAGAGTAATGGCAATATGCCATCTGATTTTGAACAAGTGCATGTAAATACATTTTGTGAATATTCATTATAGATATTGCTGCTTTCTGAGGACTGGAGCTGAGAATCCCTGATCTAGCCTGTGCTCTTGCTTTTGAAATTTCCAGTACCAAAGAGAGCTTCTGCAGCAAGTGAAGTCTAAAAGCGCAGAGACAGAGCGCAAGAGCATGGCTGTGGAGAGAGGGTCTGCAGCCCAGAAGTATAAGGTGCCACAAGTGTCTAGCGGAAATGGGCTGCCGCTCACCTTAGGGGCTGCGAAGGACAGAGTTAAGCCAAGAGTGAACTTAAACATCAGCAGAACCTGGGAATTTGTGTTATTTCTCTTCTATAGTTTGTAATTCTTTCCATCGCTTTTTTACTTTGGCAGGATATGAAGTGGTGGTTAGAGCAGCAGGCTGCGAAGCAGGGCATCCAGGGTTCAAGTCCCACTTCTTGAGCAAGTCGCTTTACTCTCCAGTCCCTCAGGTACAGACTTGGATTGTGAGCCCTCTTGGAATAGGGGAAATACCCACGGTACCTGAATATAATACACTCCAAAGTGTCACAAAAGGTGGAATATAATAATAATTTAAAAAAGCAATAAAGTTTCTGGGATCTGAAAGAGACACTGCCCTTCGCAGGCGTGCATGCATATGAATCCAGCAGCCCTGCAGTGACAGGTGCCAGAGCCTAAAGCCTCCAGGAGATTGTGGTTTGGCTAGAAAGTGCTTTCAAAATGGGAACACAGCATGACTGTAACAAATTTCAGTCCTGCATTGCAGCATTATGAGGCAGGAAAAAAAAACAGAGAGAGAGAAGACAGTGTGTCTGCGTCATACAGGGAATTCTGAGCAGGAAAAGCTGTGAATTTGGGTCAGCGTGGTTCTAAAGTGTGCATTCTCCAAGGAACCAGGGGAACCCCCTTGTCTTCCCCCCCCCCCCCCCCCCCCAACCAGTGCAGGGACACTAAAACAGCAAGAAAAGCATGGGAGGGGGGATGATGATAGGAACGACTGCAGAGTGACAGGAACTGTGTTGTGCGGACTACTGTCCCAAGGTCACTGCTGTGTAAGCTAGTGCACAATCCCCACCGTCTGCATTCACTGCAGCAAGGCTAGGCTTCACTTTTCAAGGTGTTTCAGGAGAGGGAGATGGCTGCTCTGCTGTCCCTAGAGACTCTCTCCCCTTCCCACAGAGTTGCTTGAATAGAATTTTTCATCTTTCTCTGCAAAGTTCTTTCTGTGGGAGTGAGACTCTGCCCTTATTTGCACACATCTCCCCCTCCCCCATGCCAAAATGTCATCTTTTATCATCCCTGGCTTCCTGAAAGTCCTCTGTTGGTTGTGTGCTTCAGCTTAAGATTTTCTGCATTTACTTCACATCTGTCTCTTCAGGACCTTTAGATTGTTAATAATGTGCATGACCTGACTCTACACAGTGAGCTAGCAAAATAAAACAATTTACAAGTGCTGGAAAAAGTACAACATAAACTATCAGTTAATGTTTGCATTGTCAAGTAGCCGCTCCTGCTGTATATTAATAGGTGTTGGGTACAGTACCTCTTATTGTATAAGAGTGTTGCCACATGCAAGCTTGTGAAAGTTCTTGTGTGAGACGGTACAGCAAGCATTCTGTAGTTTACTATGTCAGTAAGACTGGGAAACATTGCCTTCTGGTAGCTTTATCCCAGGAGCGGAGGTATATGGGGCAACCGCCCTCGGCCCCATGCTTGGTGGAGTCCCATGCAGGCCAGCTGCTTCCCTGGCTGCTGCTGCAATCAGCTGTTATGGAATAGGTCAGGAAGGAGCCGCCTGTGTCTTGCCTCTGCCACCCTGCTTCGTTATGCAGTCAGCAATTTATGCCAGCGCTCCCTTTCACCTCCAAGTTGAGGCCCTGCACGGACTTGCCACTGGCAGTGCATCCCTCTAGGTTCAGCCCTGCTTTTACTTGTTGGGCATCTCTGTGTGTGGCTGGATTACAGATGTTCCCAAGACGATGTTGTCGTGATAGTCATTGTACTGTTGATTCCACAGCTTAACATGTCAGCATAGCCAGTGTTGAACTGTTGCTGTAAACCGTCGGAGACTTTCACATTTGGAGTGTTGTATGGTTTCTCCAACCTCTCTTGATGAGCTTTAATTAGTGAGAGGTTCTCTTCCTCTTCCTGGGTTTCTTCTTATTAATTTTAATATTTTCCTCTCTTTCCTGATGCTGTTGAATTCTTAATGAATTGCTTTCCTACTTAAAATGCTTGTAGTGACTTTCCTAGTGATTGTTTTCCTTCAAACAGGAAACTCACCCTTAGTCAACAAATAACACTTCTGGTGATATAAAAGAAAATCGCACGTCTCGTTTGCATACATCTCTGAGAGAGTGGCTTTTTGTGCTTCTCTGTTTGCTTTTTTTTTCAAGGTAATTTAGTACTGCTGAAATTACCTTGATTGACAGTTGGGGAAGCTGAAATCCTCCGTCTATCCCATACAGCAGGGGCAGCACTTGCTTACTCCTTGCTCTGATGGGAACACCTTTGGCACATCAGGGGGATGACAGGTGACTTTCCATCCTCATTCAGCTCTTGCGTTCTCTGCTGAGATTACCACCTATGGCACTGCCTTGCGCTTTCTGTTGAAGATAGTGGAAATGGTATACCGAGCCCGAGACAATCAATTTATTTCATGAAAACACACACTGTGGTTTTCACATAGTAGTAACTTTTGGTTACTGCGGACCTGAGCCAAGTTAGTATCAGCATCCTTAAAGATGATTTTGGATTCTCTGGGACCAACAATAGCCCTTTATCTTGAAGGGGCTGGGGGCTCCAGCTCCTTCTTCACTGATCTTGAAAGACAACTTTGCTGTGCTGGTCTTGAGGAAATGAGGCTTTGGGTCCCTTGGATGCCAACATAGTAATATAGGAAATGACGGCAGAAAAAGATACAAATGGCCCAGCAAGGTTTTTTTAGGGTTGTAACTGCTATTCCATGCCTGTTACCCTAATACCTCATTGCTATCATTGGGTTTATTCCATGCCTTTTTGAATTCTGGTATCATTTTTGTCTCCTCCATCTCAACTGGAAGGGCATTCCAGTTATCCACCACCCTTTCCATGAAAAAATATTTTATAATATTGGTTCAGAGTCTACCCTCTTGGAACAGTAGACTTGAAAAGTTCTGGATCCTTGGCGCATTCTTGTAGCTCTTTCAGATACCTAATTCCCATTATATTACAAATACACAATACCCTTTTTACACCTTGTTCAGTCATCACACATCCTGTGAATTGCTTTGTTTTTCTTAGTATATTTTGCGTTAACCTCTATAAAAACGGGTTATCCAATGAAGTGGACTCAACTTCCCAAAAGCTCATGCCTTAATAAATCTGTTAGTCAAGGAGTTTTTTTCCCCCAAATGGAAGTGATTTCTAGCTTCATTACAAGCAAAGTATGATCCTCTGATGAATTTAAAGGAGATCAGTAAGGGGTAATGGCAGAGAAATGTATGTGGCAGTCTCCTCAGCGTCCTCACCTGCACAGTTACCCTCGGGGGTCGTGCTTGTGATTTATTCTACAAGAAAAGTTGTGGATGCCACTTTCTAAACATTAATAGTAGCTGTGACATGAACTCTGCTTAGTCGGTGGTCGTTATATCCCAGAGGTGGGACCATATTAGTTCCATCCAGGGTATAAAATCTGCAGGTGAAGTGTAAAACCCACAGCTGTTTCATGATATACTTATTCTTTGCAGGCTGTGTAAACAATTCAAAAAGAACCCAGTTTTCTCCATGTCCAGTATAGCTACTCGAAGTTTGTACTAAAAGATACCCTCTGCAGTGTTTGTGGGTAATGGCTCCTCTACCAGTGCTATAGGCAGGGTTTGATAAATTCTTCAGAAATTATTTCAAGGGATGAATTACACATGCCGCATTCTCCTACTGTTGCCCCTCCTGTAATTTATTTTGAGGGCCGGAGTATAATTGAGTGCATTTCTTTCTTGGAATGTGCACCCCCACCATATGGTTTGATCTCTACTCCACATTTCACCCAGATTCTGCCCACTTTTTCTTCTCAACTCCCTCTGTTTTCTACTTTTCCCCAATTCCTCACTTTCTTCTTCTCTCTCCACCTCCCTTTCACTCTTCTCTTCTTTTTCTCCACCATCTCCCCATCTTTCTTCCACTCTCCTACCACTCCTTACCCCTGCTTCTACAGCCCTCTGGCCTCCAGGTCCCAGATGGAGCCGGAGTTATGGCCACTTCCTGCTGGGGTCTCAGTCAGAACCACAGATGCCACTGCCTCACTTGCCAAAAATATACACTCGAACCAGGTGAACAGGCAAGTGGATTTTAAAAATGTGGCTTTAGATTTGACTCATCGTAGGATGACATTGGATTTGGAATATTTCTGTTATCACAATGGATAAGACACATAATGTAACAGCTTTGGATTTGGGACACTATAGATCACTAATATTCTGCCTAAAATTCAGAAGCCATATGGACCCCTCTGTTTCACTCTATAACATTTTATAAATTGTATGATATAAAAATGGAATTATGGTGATCTGACATAGCAGCATCCTGGGTTGCATTTTAAGAAGCAGTACTTGCAGCCTCATGTAGGAAATTTTCCTGATTTATTTAAAATGTTTTTATTTGCCGCTTATACAATACGAGTGGGTCTGAGCGGTTTACAAGGAAAATATGGTTGAGATAACAAACATAAAAATGCTGTTAAACTATGATACCTTGTAATGGGGGACTAGTTAGAATCAGTCCGCTGCTGACAGATTAATTGCAGTGGAACATAGATAGGTCTTTAAGTTTTTCTTGAACTCCTTAGAATTGGTTAGTAGCCTGAGGGAATCTGGAATCGAATTCCAGAGGGTAGGTCCAGCAACTGAGAGAGCGCATCTTCTGGTGAGGTCAAGCCTTGCATTTTAATTGTGGGAACTTCTAGGAGATGAAGGGTTGAACAAAGCCAGATGGCAGATGTTTTATGTAGAAGGTTACGAATGATAGCTAGGACTTTATATTGAATTTGGAGTTGCACAGGAAGGCAGTGTAATGAGCAAAGGCCTGATTGCCCCCTGCCCCACCTTTTAGTTGCCAGTGATGGCAAAGGAAAGAAAGCTGTTCCCTTTCTGTGCCCCCTTTGGCTATCTTTGGCCAGTGGATGGCTTTGACTGACAGCACGATGGATTTGGGGCATCCGCTGGCAATGCAGGGAACTCCAATGTTCCTGTGGATTTTTGCTGAGAATCCCAAGACCTTGGTTGGTTCTGATAAATGAGCTCCCCCTTCTGCTGCTGCGAGGAACAATCCTACTGGAGTCTCTGGAGTGTGCGGGGGGGGTGCAATTTTGCTATGCTCTCTTTGAGAGGAGAGGCGCTTCAGCAGATACGGGGGGGGGGGGGGGGGAGAATGCTGGAGGAAATGGCTCCTCTGGTGACCTGGATTCTAGTCCAGCGGCACCGAAGGAAGTTGGTGGTGTGAGGGAAAGCGTGGGGTGTTATCACTGCACTGTCTTCAATCTGTGGCCTCATTTCAGTAGTGTCTGGAGGATACACCAGTGTGGGAGATCTACAGAGAAGGTCCAGCCCAGTATTTTTCCAGTTCTGCCATAGATAACTTTAGAGGTTATCTGGCAGGCTGTCACCAAGGCTGAGATTTCTTTAGCTGGTCAGATGGAATCTTTGTTTAGTGCAGGGGTAGACAATGAATATGCATGATGCATTTGCATATTGTGGAGGCGGTGCATGCATATTCATTATGGATATGCTGAAAACCAGAGCTGTTTGTGGCAGTCAAGGACTGGGGTTGCCTACCCCTAGTTTAATTACAAGGTGAATTAAGAATAATTTAAGAACAGTGCAATACTTGTGGGACACTAAAGGATCAGATGGGGGTCACTTAAGGCTGAAAATTTCAATTTACATTAAAACACAAATGAAAATAAATGTCTCTTATGTGCGACAATTCTAATGCTAATATTGAGAAGCTGGAAAATGCCAGTAGAAACAATCTGTGTTTAACTTCCCCCAGTCTCTGCTTATTTCACCCAGAGAGATGTTTAAATGGTGCTTTGAGCTCTTGGAAGTTATGCCCCCAGTAACTAAAGTTTGCTATAGCACTCAGCAGTTGGGAAGTAATAAAGATAGAGTGTTGGGAGGAGAAGGGCAACCAATGAAGCCTAGCATTGAACGTACTCTGTTCTTAGAGAAAGGATCTAGCAAGGCCACACTTCGGATGGCACAAGCTCTAGAGTCAGTCAAGGAGCTTGCGTTCTGTCATAGGGCTTAATGGTTGTAATGTTCATACATTTTCTGATGTGTTCCAGGCAACCCTAGCACATATCAGGGGAGGGAGGAAGCATGGCCTATTAGTTAGAGCAACAAGCTGAAAACCAGGGAAGACTGACACTTCTTGTGACCTTGGCCAAGTGGCTTTATCTCCCACTGACACAGGTACCCACTTAAGGTTTTCGAGGGAGATTCTTATAGTACCTAAATACTTAGCACTATTGTACAGTGCTGTGTACATCCAATAGCACTATAAAAATAACTATTAAGTACTAACTAAGTTAGACATAAGTATTTACTATTAAGCTTGTGTGTCATCTCTTGGAGAAACATTTTGTTTTTTTAATTCCCTGTAAATGCTTCATGACTGCAAGAGTCAACTTGAAGCTTTCCTTTTAGAGTAAGTGTATTCTGGACATCTCCTATGTTAGAATACTAGTGTCCCCAGTAACTTGGAGGGTATTAGTATCCTAGAATGTACTATTGCAATTGGTGGTTCCTTTATCCATTTTTTAAAAAACGAATAAAAAAAAAAAAGCCTCATGGCCACAGGTTCTGCCCATCTGTCAATGACCCTCGCATTTCCATTTGCTGCCACATGGGGGCACTCTGAGCTGTGATCAGCATAGAGACCTGCACAGGCTGTGCTGCCAGGCTTCGCTTTGCTTGTGATACAGCCATGCCCTCAAAGTCTTGGCAGAAAAGAACACCAGCGCCCTTCCCTACAGTACCGGTATCTCTCCGTGTGGTCCGTCTAGCACTGGGTCCTTCCAACTGGTTTCTTTATTAAAGTGATTTCTTTTTATTTCTTGAGATGGATCCTAGCCCTGGATTGTGGATTTGAAGCTAGCTAGGTGCTTTGATGCATCGTTTTGTTTCTTGTTTAACATCTTGAGATACTTTCAAATGCTGGGGGCGGGAGGTTTCTATAAGAAACTGGATGTTTTTCTCTCTCTCTCTGTCTGTACATATATATAGATAGATAGATATAATTTTTTTCTAAAAGCACAACTAAATTTAAAAAAAATGGAATTAATGCTTTTTAAGGTTAAACAGAAGACAGCACTGGGATGTCACTCCTAGAGCCTTGGTTCACTGCTCTTATAGCTCCTCGAGTGACAGGACCTGAATATCAGTGATGTAGCATGTTACCCTAATGAGAATAGTATTTAGCAGTTTTGCTCTCGATAGGGCAGTGATTAAAATGCGGAAATTAAATTAGCCAGAAATGTAATGCTCAGCGTATACTGGATTAGAGCAACCCTGGGCTTTATTTATCCAGCTCTGCCAGGGCAGCAGTGGGAGTCCAGAGCTGGTGGTGCTGAATGGAGAGGAGCCTGAACAGGGTTTGTCAGATTACATCATCGGAAGACCTGGCTACGTATGTGGATAATTTGCCCATGCTAACAACAGCTTTGGGTGCTCTGTCATCCTGACCTCCCCTCCACCCCAAATCTCTCCGAAGGCTCGGAAAAACTACTGCTGCGAGCCTTTGGATATCCCACAGAAATGTTTTCGGTGATTTGTGGCACGCTTCTTATCTGCAGGCAGCTCTTAGAGCTTTCCTTAGTTTCTCCGAGGACAAGCAGGACGGCATCATCTGATGGAGCTTGGCCCGGAACGTTTACGTCATAGTTTCGGGACTTTTGACTGTGCCCTCCTGGGCATGTGAAGACGTGTCCATTCAGGGGGGGCCCCTTAGTCTCTGCTATTTCACGGAGTCCACCGGTCCTGGTTCGTCTTCTGCTTTCTCAGGGTGGTTTTTTTTTTCCCTCTCCCAAAAATCAGGCAGGATCCGTTCAGCACTGGGCCCCGCAATCTTTTCTACCCTTGTTAGTGTCCATAGGTAAGGCTTTTCAGTAATTTTTGTAAGTTTCCATGTCATTGTCTTGCCAGTCTTGGTCATGTTTGCTTTTGTCATGGTGCATGAAGGGTATTGCAGAACACCTGGCACATGGTGCTCCCATGGCCTCATGTTGGTGGTTTGTACCTTGACATACAGTATCCAGGCTTGAATTCCAGGCCTAGTGGAGAGAAGGTGCTGAAGGCACTGGCTTTGGACAGAAGGAACGTGGCCGGCGGGGGGGGTTTGGTGGAGAGCAGCTCCTTTTACGCCTTGCCGCTTCCTTGATGTTCTCTGCAGGACGACACTTGTTGCTGTGAAGATCTTCCCCAATATTAGGTGGCTGAGATTGTGCGGCAGGGACAGGCATTGATGTAACTCAAAAAAGAGAGAATTGTTTTGCATAAGATATTATTAATGGCATTTAATTGGCTCCAGTTTTTTTGCAGACCACTGCTGAATTTTCAGTCTGTTCGGTTAAGGGAGTTTTTTCCAGTGGTGTTTTTCTCACATTTCTGTTTTCCATTTCTGTATATATTCGTTTGTATCCTCTTTATTTAATATGAAGATATGTTTTTCTTTCTCTCTCTCCATATTACAACCCCCCCGCCCCAAATCACATTGCTGTCTTTCATTGGAGGGGCCAGTAATGTGTTTAGGCAGCTAGTTTCCCCCATTATCCTGCTCTGGCAAGAATGGAAGAGAAAAGATAGGGAGGGGAGAGGCTAATTGGTTTGCAGCTTATGCCATTCAGCTATGGAAAGATCCCCTTGTTATATGTCCACGCTGAGCACAAAACAGGCTACACACGCATTGCCAATTTTTACATAGTTCTGCTTAGAGAGATCCAGCTCTCCGCATTTATCCTGCTTGTATTCCTGCGCTTAATGCCAAGTTCAGCGTCATTAGTGAAATGCAGCATTACTGGAGGGCTCAAAGAATTTGCAGCGCATATCACCCCAAAGTCCTTTCAGCTCTGACCCAGGTCAATAACGACAAGTTCCCAGGCTGCACTGAAATGTACTTGCAATTCCAGTGGTAGTGCAATGCACATTGCAGCGGTGTTCAGTGTTAGTGCAATGTATTGAGTGCTGCATCATTGTTGGGAACCTTCATTTTCCAGTTTTGTTTTATTTTCCCCAAGAAAATCAGTGTTTGTTATAACCAACAAAAAACAAAGAAAATCAGTGTTTGTTATAAACAACAAAAACAGGAGCAAATGAGGGGGGGGGGGGGAGGAAGGGGGAAGAGGAGTCATTATTTTCCACTGTTAGGTTGGTTCTAATGAACACTGATAAATTCCCAAGGAAAATGAAAATAAAAAATGCAAATGCAGACCCCAGGTCCCTAATCATTGGTCTGTGTTAGTACTGTGCACAGTGTGGTGGTGGTGGTGGTGGTGGTGGTCATTGTCGGTGCAGTACACGGCGCACTGCCTTTCAGTGTTAATGTTAATGTTGACACAGTTTAGTACTGTGCACAGTGTGGTGGTGAGTGTCGGTGCAGTACATGGCATATTGCTGTTCAGTGTTTATGGTTGATGTTGACACAGTTTAGTATTGTGCACAAACACTGAAAAGCAGTGTGCCGTGTACTGCACCGACACTGACCACCACCACACTGTGCACAGTATTAAACTGTAACCATAATCACTGAACAGCAATATGCCATCTCTGCACTGACACTCACCACCACCATCACACTGCACAGTACTAAACTGTAACCATAAACACTGAACAGCAATGTTGACAATGTTGACACAATTTCACCTCTTCATTAGTGGGATACACTGCAGGATGCATTTTCAAAGGCGTAGTTGGGAGCTTTGTGGATAGAAGGAGGAGTTACGCAGATAGAATGGCCGAATCTGCATTAGCTGATCTTCAGCCACCTTTAAATACGAGCGTACTTTCATCTGCATTAAAGTGGTGTGGTTGGGGACTATATGTGTACATTTAATTTTCAAAAAAGTTGCATGTGTTTGTCGCCTCCATTTGAAACAGCTGAAAGTATGTGCATAACAACCTGATCGTCTACACAAACTATGAGGGTACTTTCTGTTTGACGATCATTGAAAAAGTACCCCCATAGCATAGATGTATTTATAGTTCTTTAGTTTGCTTTTGTGGTTTCCTGACCAGGGACACCTTATACCTGCCAATGCTGAACGATCATATGAGAGCATATAGGGGTAACACAGCATGCACTGTGCTTTCATGCGGTGCTGTTAGCAGGGCTCAGATCAGTGTACTTGATGTTTACATATTTAAGACACGGTGAAAGGATTAGCACTGTACTGAAACAACAGGCTTTGCAGACTCTACAGTTTAATGTGTATGGGGGAAGCTTGCTCTGCTCGCTCTGTGCCTGCGCCATGATGATCAGTGTTGGGGGGGGGGGGGGGGGGAGTTTGTTTCTGTCAAACCTGTTTTGTGGGAGGTAAGTGGAGGGCTTCAAGTTTCCATAGGTTTTAGTGTGGTACAGTTTTCCAAACTAAAACCAAATAATTCAGATAGTCTTTTATATAGTGTACAATCCTGAGTATGGGTCTCTGTCTTCGTAATCCTTAGCCTCTGTCAGTCAGAGCCACGTCAGCAACAAAACGGAGCCTAAGAGAGCAAGATCCATGCTAACAATGCAAAACGCTGCCTCTGATCTGCCTTGTACTGTCCAAACAAGCTCCATGGTGAGAACCACAGGATGAGCGTGGCCATTTCAGAGAGGCTCCAGGTTCATTTAAGCCAGTCAGCCTTCAGCAAGAAACTGTGCCTTTGTTCTTATTGGGGGAAGCCAGGATGATCCTCCTCACCTTCACTGTATTGTCTTTTTAATGAATGGTAGGGATTTGCTTATCCACTTATATTTCTAACCTCCATACATTCATCTCAGCCTGCCTTAAGGGATTGCTCAGCCCTTGTTACACACTTGCTAAGATTTCATAGAAAGTGCTCGGCCCTTCAGCGGCATCCCTGCAGTTTCTTGGCAGAGGTGTGAAGGGGAACGTGTTCTCTGAAAAGACTTAGAAGAGGAGCACACATTATTTAGTTTGTCTTACTGAATCGCCTTTCTATAAACACAATCAAAGTGATGCATTAAATATAGAATGTGATGGCCGGTGGGGACCGTGTGGCCCATCTAGTCCGTCTAGTTTTCCCTTTCTGTTGCAGCACCATAGACCCCCAATTGGTCTCTGGCCAGTTGATGGCTTTCCCATCACATCTTAGCAGCTAGGGAATCCTCTTTGCTTATCCCATGCCTTCTTGAATTCTGTTACTGTTTTTGCTACCTCCAACTCTTCGGGGAGGATGTTCAGTCCATCCAACACCTTTTCTGTGAAGAAATATGATCCAAAGTTACTTCTTCATCTGTGCCCTTAGAACCTCATATCATAGCTGCTTGTTCTAGAACCTCCTTTGCAGTGGTGTTAGGGGGGGGGGGCGGTGAGGCCCCTGGGTGTCGGGGGGTGGGGGGTGAGCAGAAGAAACAAAAGCATTGGTGACAGTAGGACATCTTTCCCCCTCCCCTATGAATTCCTTCACTCCTTGCTCCCCACCCCAAGCAATTCCTGGTGTGTTCAAGTCTCCCCATCCCAGTGGTACTCAGTCCTTTCTCCTTCCCCTTAGCGTTCCCTGGTGTATTTGCTCCCTCTCCCGACGCTTCCTGATTCAGTTACTCACCCGCCTTTCCTAAAACAGGAGGAGGAGAATGGGTCCTTGAAGCTGCTCAGGCGCTTCCTCCCTCCTCCCCGGCCTTGAGATTCAAAGTGTGACACTGGGACCCTGCAGGGGAGGAGGAAGGAGGAGACGCCTGATCATCTGCAAGGCCCCATTCTCCTCCTGTTTTAGGAAAGGTGGGTGAGAAATTGAATCGGGAGTCATTGGGAGGGGGAGCAAATACACCAGGGAATGCTGTGGGGAAAGAGAATGGGGGCGGGGAGAAGTGCACAGACCAGGAATTTCTTGGCGGAGGAGCAAGGAGTGAACGGACTGGGGATCGCTAGGGGGAGAAGAGTGAACGGACTGGGGATCGCTAGGGGGAGAAGAGTGAACGGACTGGGGATTGCTAGGGGGAAAAAAGTGAATGGACTGGGGATCATTATGGAGAAGGAGTGAACAGACCGGGGACCATTGGTGTGTCTAATCTCAAGTCCATTTCACCCCACATGTGACCATCATGCTCCTCGCTTGAGCCATCTAGTGCCTTCCATTATATGCATTTGTGTGAATGCATATGGGGGAGAGAGAAAGTGTGATTATTGCATGTGAGAGAGAGCGTGCGTGTATGATTGTATGTGAGAGAGTGTGTGTGTCTGATTGCCTTTGAGGCAGCATGAGAGTGAGTATATGTGATTGCATGTGGAAAAGTGCTTGTGTGTGTGTGTAGAGTGTGAACGTGAGAGAGGAGAAAGTTTGTGTATACATGAGAAAGTTAACTTGTGTGTATGTGCTTGAGACCTTGTATGTATGAGAAAGAGGGAGCATGTACGTGTGTGTAAGTTTGTGCGTATGAGAGAGGGAATGTGCATGCGTGTGTGTGTGAGCCTGTGTGTAAGACATAGGGAGCTAGGCACTAGATACTTAGCAGTGGCCAAATAACCTGCCAGTGGGCTTCCCTTCATGGCCAATAGATTAGAACTCCCAGTGGAAGGGGGTGAGTCATATGGCAGGTTGTGAGGGAAGAGGGTGAGAGAGGGGAAGGAGGGGTATGGTTTACTATTTTGATGGATTTATATTTGTTGTATGAGGCAAGGTGATGTTTCTGTTTTTGCATTATTGCACTGCATTTGAGGCTGGCTGGGAGGGGAGAGAGGCTGGGAAGCACAACTGCTGGGGGCTTGAGAAGTCTGGGAGGAGAGAAAAGGCTGGGGAGCAAGACTGCTGAGGCCTGGGAGGGTAGGAGACTGAGACTTCTATTGCTTCTGTTTCTCTAAGATGGGAAGTGAGAGAATTTGATTTTCTGTGTTATTTTTGGGAAATGTGCATGTGAATATTTCTATATTATTTCTGGAGTTATTCTGCAGGCAGAGTCTGGCTTTTTGGGGTTTCCAGCCCAGCTCTTGTCTCCACATTCCTCTTTCTAATTTGTGGTCAGTTATTCTGTATTTGGTGAGGGGGCAGGCAGTGATGTGTGCAGGTCTGGGAAAAAAAGGACCAACTTTGGAATGGTGTTTCCTTTTTTTCTTGATGGTTGGAAGTAGAAAAACTGGAAAATTTGGAAGAACATCTAAATTTTGCAACCCACTCCTTGACTCTGGATCTTATTCTTTATCAGAGAATGTTTTTGTTTGCTTTCACTACCACCCAGGGAAGGGGCAGTGTTGGTGGCCTGGCTGCCCCATAGACCGTTCACAACAGTCTTGTTGGTTCATTTCTTTTCTGGGGTTTCTATTAGTGCGACTTTCTTGCCCATAAGCATTTCTACAAGGAGGACTTTTTTTTTTTGGAGGGGGTGGGGGGGGGTGCCAGGGAGGCAACCCAGATGCATTGGCACTGGGCGCTGAAGACCCTTGCTACGCCTCTGCTCCTTTGCTTCTTGTGCATTATTTATAAAGGTGACGTTTTTGAATGGCTTTATCCTATCCCCCCTTTTTCTCCTCTCCTATGTACGTGTGTTGCTCCTTAAGGCTCGTTGCAGATATTTACATTCCTTACCCCTGTTGTGCTTCATCAGTGTCAGCCTGCTAGCATGGCTTGTTGCCTGTGGGTGGGATGTCTGAGAGCTTTCCTGTAAAGCAGCGCTTCCCTGTGATTCTGCTTTTCAGAATAGCAACAATCTGTGTTGATGAGAGCTTTGCATGCACATTCTCCAAGAATCGGGCCAGTGGAACCAAACCCACACTAAAATCAGAGCTAAATTTCAGTGCAGTGGTTTGATTTACACATGCAGCATTTACCCATGGGATGCAGTAAGCTAAGTATACAAATCTCGTGAGACTAAAAAAACAAAAAAAAGCATGCAAAATGGAGAAAGCATGCACTTTTAAATTTGCAAGCCATTTCCATGCCATTACATTGCAAACCCGCAATTTAAAAAAAGTCTTTTCTGCAATCGCAGCAGCATCACCACACGTCTGATATGGGCTTAGCATTTGGGTGGTGCCGCCTTCCTGTAAGAAATCAAGTTCCATCATTTTGGGAGTGAGCTATGGAGAAAACATGCTTCAGAACTGATCAAAGGCATTGGGAGGCAAGGGCAGGGCACAGCTGATATTAAACATCAAGGGGGTCCCCTCCTAAGCCTGCAAACAGCACGAAGCGGTTCCTCATCCAGCTCTCTGGCCCAGGTCGTGCAGAGAGAAAGCCGAAGCTGTGGCCGGCACATTTACGCCCGACATAAATGCCATGCTGCTGCTGCTGCTCCTCCTGGTAAGACCTCCACCAGTTTTGCTGTTGCTTCTTTCCACCAGAAAAAGAACTTTTGAGAATTCATGGGCACCACTTCTGCTGGCCTGTGAATTTTGAAAGTTTTTGCGGTCTCGCAGGCAGCCCCTGTTCCTCTGATCTGAATGACGTTGACTAGCATAGTGCCCATAAATACTAATTGTCAGCAAAAGGAGGCATCCTAACCGGTGTATGTATATTTTAAACAGAGCATCGATAGGAAAGGATTATTGTATACGGCACATCACTGCTTGCTTCTGACTTATTTTTGGATTCTCCTGCTGTCATAGCTAAATATACCAATGATGGAGTATCATGGGAAGTTTAACTCTACATCTGACCCAGGGTTAAATTTCCTGCAGTAAAATATGTGGGTAGGGCAGTCCTTCATTTAGCGTGATTCCCTGCATTGCAGGGCAATAGTTAATAAACTCATTACCCTGCAATTTGCATTTTTTACATAACATTTAATAATATTTGTTTTCTTAGCATCCAGTTAGATGAATCCAGAACAAAATGGGTTATGCACCTCTACCAGCAGATGGAGATGGAGCAAACTGACGTCACAGTATATACATCCTTGCAGTGACAACAGCCTGCCAGTATTCTCCTTCTCCAGCAGATGGTGGACATGCGTCTCCCCACTGGGATTGCTTCATTCTAAAGAAAAGGAGAATTAAGGAAATAAATTTGCCCCGCTCTCCTGCGGTAATACTAAATGGTCCCTCCCACAGTTGAGAATTCCTGAGGTGATTTCCTTGGTCCCTCAGACAAGTGCCTTGGTCCGTAAGCTGGTTTTTCAGCCGGCAAGGACATAGCTGCTTGAGCAGCTGAAAGGCAGCGGGTGCAGGAATCTGAGCACGGCAGTGACGGAACATGCCCTCTTCCCCCGCAGCTGGAGACCTTCTCTATACTCAGCCAGGTAAGGCTGTGCTTTGGTAAGTTTTAAAAAAAAAATTATACAGAGATCTAGAAGGAGTTTTTTGTTGTTTAGGGCTTCCTCCTTCCCTAGTCTCCATGCTCGGCACGCTGGTCTGACGTTAATCTCGTGCTGTGGGAGGTCGAGGGACATGGGCAGCTTTGCGGGTTGAGCAGCCTCCTTAGGCTAGGCCCCACTCCATGGCTTTTCGCTGCGTGCTACATGGCAGGCTGCAACGGCATTTTGCGCACTTTCTAAGGCTGCCCTCTACAGGATTGTCAATCCAGCATGTGCGTCTAACTGTGCGTCCAAGTTGTGCACCCAGTTTTTGGGCGCACTGTCGGGCCTTGTAGTCTTTACATCCATGTTAAGCGATGCCGTACTGGCCGCACGCTTACCTCTGTACACAAGTGGTACTGTGCACTTAAATTTTTTGTACACTTATTTTTGGGTGCCTAAGCAGACGCCTAGGTGTGTGATGCCCAAGTATTGGCCGCACAATTTTTGAGCACCTAGGGTGAGCGCACATATAAACCAACAAAAAAGTAAAACAGCTAGAAGCACATTTCTTGCTGCCACTTAGTGCACTGTCAGCTATAATAGCGCCTGTACCTAGGAAGCCTAAGTGTCTTTCTCTTTGCAGTCATATTTGGGAGTCTCAGCCAGGAGTGCCAGCTAATTTGTGCCAGCACTGTTTGGAGGCTCAAGGAGAATTGTCTTCCTCTGATTTCACTAAGCCTGGTTCTTCCCAGCCAGATGTGGGTCTGGGTAAAGATGACTCAGGTGGGGCGCCTGATTTTGGAACTCCCCTAACTGGTTCCTCAGCAGGAGAAGGTAGCTCAGTGAGTACACCTCTTGGTCTGAATACTTCTACTTTTTCATGGGTAGAATTTTTCCAGGGGTTGCAATTCTTTCTTCAGGACAAGTCCTCAGCACTGTCCAATGCTTCTAGAGCAGAGGCGCAGATAGGAACCTTGCCTGCACCTTCTGTTAAGCGCCAGAGTTCTCCTAGAGCAGCAGCAGGACTGCCCCACAGAGATCCGGATGCACGGATGATGACTCCGATCCTGCCTCTCTTGAGGATGGTGAAATCCCCCCCGGATTAGAACCATATGGAACTATGTTACGGTTCTTTCATAGAGATGAATTGCCAGCTCTGATTTCCCAGACCTTGAAAATACTTGGTTCCTGGGGCAGATTCATTGTCTGAGCCAGAGAAATACCATTTTGGTTTCCTTGTGCAAAGCCTTTTGTTTTTTCCCATGATGGAGGCCATTCAAGAATTGATTGATCTTGAGTGGGGCGCCCCAGAAGCTAATTTCAAAGGGGGTCGGGTTTTGGTGGGCCATTTGGTCTTCTTCTGCCGTCATTTCTATGTTTCTATGTATGTATGTTTCTATACTGTCTAGATCCAGTGGTAAGAGAGTACTTACATTTTCCGAAGGTAGATTCACTTTGTGTGTACAGTCTCCAAGTGGACCCACTATTCCTGTGGAAGGAGGAACGGCCTTGAAGAATGCTCATGATAAAAACATTGAAACTATCCTTAAGCAAGCATTTGAGGCAGTAGCAATGACCTTGCAGATAGCTTCTTGTTGCTCCTTGGTGGCTCGCTCTTGTTTGCTTCTCCCCCAGGAGACTGATGACTCTAAAGAAAACTCCAGGGCAGTTATGGAACCAGCTTCTACCTTCTTAGCAGATGTGGGCTGTTATTTAGTCTGCACTTCAGCCAGAGGGGAGGCTTCGATTGTAGTGGCCAGGCGTCAGTTATGGTTGAGAAATTGGTCGGCCAATGCAACTTCCAAGGGCTAACCTCACCAAATTGCCCTTTAACAGCTCACTTTTGTTTGGCAGCGAGTTGGAGAAATTGGCCAGTAAGTGGGGCAAATCTCTGGTTCTTCATATGCCGGAGGATAGGTTCTTCATTTGCCGGAGGATAGGAAGCAGATGCAGCGCTCCTTTAACATGCGAGCTCGTATTAGAGGATCCAAGCATTTTCGACCCTATAGAGGAGCGACCCTTCAGTAGATCTCCGTCCTTTCATCCCCAACAACCCAGAAGAGGCACAGGCACAAGTAGTGGAACCTCCCGAACCTCCCAATGAAGGTTTTCTGACTCACCCCTGGGAACAGGAGATAGGGGGACACCTCTCTCTTTTATCAGAGGTGGGTCAAAATCACATCGATCCTGGAGGTGATACAATAAGGATATGCGATGGAGTTTTGCAGTGTTCCTCAGGATCTGTTCATGGAGTCTCCCTGCCACTCCTCACAGAAGAAGCAGGCAGTGGAAGGTACATTGGCAAAGCTCCTCAGTCTGAAGGCATTGGCCCCAGTGCTTGTGTCTCAAGGCGATATTCCATTTATTTTGTTGTGCCAAAGAAGGCACCATCTTGGACCTCAAAGTCATCAACAGTTGTCTGCGAGTGAAGCATTTTTACATGGAAACATTGCACTCCGTGATAATGGCCGAGGGAATTTCTGACCTCTCTGGATCTGTCCAAGGTGTATCTCCACATTCCAATCTGACTAGAACATTGCTTCCTGTGGTTCGCAGTTCTGGGATGCCACTTTCAGTTTTGGGCACTGCCTTTTGGTCTGGCCACCGCTCCCAGAACCTTTTCCAAGGTAATGGTGGTAGTTGCAGCAGAGTTGAGAGAGGATGGAATCCTAGTACACCCGTATTTGGACGACTATCTGATTCATGCCAAGTCACTGGAAGAGACCTGCCTGGTGACTTTCAAGGTGATTTCCCTGTTGTGGGAGCTTGGCTGGGTTGTGAACCTAGCCAAGAGCAGTTTTCAGCCTACTCAGTCACTGGAATACCTGGGGATTCGATTTGACACAAAGCAGGGCAAGGTGTTCCTGCTGGAAGCTCGAATTCAGAAGTTGCTAGTTCAGCTCCATCTGTTCTTGAACACTCTGCACCCGACTGTATGTTTTATCTGCACAACCCTGGAAGTGGTACTGTGGACAAGGGTGCATATGTGTCCTCTTTAGTGCTCCCTGCTGTCTCGGTGGAATCTGCAGTCTCAGGACTATTCGATTCTGCTCCACCTGCCAATGGAGGTCTCCTCCTAATTGCATTGTTGGCTGCATGTGGATCATCTAGAGAAAGCAATTTCCCTAACATTACTGGACTGGCTATTGCTGACAACGGATGCAAATCTCCTTGGTTGGAAAAGTCACTGTCAGGAGCTGACAGCGCAAGGGCAGTGGAGTGCATACGTTTCTCTGGAACATCAATCGGCTGGAAGCCAGGGCAGTCCGTTTGGCATGTTTACAGTTCGGCGACAGGCTGCAGGGTCGATTGGTCCAAATAATGTCGGACAATTCAATGACTGTAGCTTACATCAATTGGCAGGGAGGTATCAAGAGCCAACAAGTGTTGCAGGAAAATAGATCAACTTATGGAATGCGCAGAGGTGCATCTCCAGATGATCTCAGCCTCACACATTGCAGGCAAAGACAATGTAAGAGCAGACTGTCTCAACAGGGAAAGTCTGGACCCAGGAGAGTTGATGTTGTCAGACAAGGCATTTCAGCTGATTTGGGATCGCTGGGGTCTCCCATTCCTAGATCTGTGGTGACTTCGCGCAATGCAAAAGTTACACGATTCTTCAGCTCCAGGAGAGATCTGAAGTCATTGGGGATCGATGCCTAGTGCAGGACTGGCCAGAAGACAAGTTACAGTATGACTTTCCTCCATGGCCCATGTTGGACAGATTGACTCAAAGGATCGAATGCCACAGAGGGATGGTGTTCTTGGTCTCTCCAGATTGGCCCAGGACACTTCCTTGGCATATTTGTGCAGGTTTGGAGCGTGTTTGAGGCCTGGTGTGTGGCCCAAGGTACTCTTCCTTCCTTGGTCAAGATTCTGCTCATTCTGGAATTTTTGCCGCATGGCTTGTATAAAGGATTGGCTCTCAATTCCTTAAAGGTGCAAGTAGCGGCTCTTGCCTGTTTCAGGGATCAGGTAAATGGTGGATCCTTGTCGACTCATCCTGATGTGGTCCGTTTTCTGAAAGGAGTGAAACATCTTTGTCCTCCTTTGTGGTTTCTGGTGCCCCTAAGGAGTCTTAATTTGGTTTGGGATTTTTTTGGCAGACCCTAGGTTTAGACCATCTACGTACTCTGTCCTTGCAGTTGCTGACCTTGAAAATAGTGATCCTTATGGCAATTTTTTCTGTGCATAGGGTTTCCAAACTGCAGGCCTTGTCTTGCCAGGAGCCATTTCTCCAGGTGACTCCGGGGTGGTACACCTGCGTACTGTTACTTCCTTTTTACCGAAGGTGGTCACTGAGTTTCACTTGAATATGTCCATCTCCCTGCCATGTCTCGACCGAAAGAGAGATGTAGAGGAATATCGTCTGTTGTGACCCTTGGATGTCCAGAGACATATGGTCAAGTATCTAGAGGTTACTGAGCATTTATAGAAATCGGATCGCCTGTCCTTCACTAGACAGGGAGAGCCAGTCTCATGGGCTACAATAGCTCGCTGGATTAAGGAGGTGGTCATGGCTTCATTTGTGGATTCCGGGAAGCTGTTACCTAGTCAGGTTAGGCTCATTCCATTAGGGCTCAAGCAGTGTCATAGGCAGAAGTTAGATTGTTGTCTCCCTTCGACATTTGCTGAGCTGCAACATGGTCTTCCTTACTCATCCTTTCCAGGTATTACCGTCTGGATGTTCAGGCCCGGGAGGATGCAGCCTTTGCATGTGCGGTTTTGACTGGACCACAGGCAGCCTCCCACCCTATGAAGGAGTAGCTTGGGTACATCCCACTTGTTCTGGATTCATATGACTGGACTTTAAGAAATGAGAAATTACTACTTACCTGATAATTTCCTTTTCTTTAGGGCAGTCAGATGAATCCAGCTTCCCTCCCTTGGCTGCAGAATGATTGCATAAATATTCTCCTGTGTGCCTATGTATTACAGGGATTACTGGTTGGTGTTACTCCAGTCCCTAGACTAGTGTTAATACATTATTGTGTTAGCTCAGTGTGTTGCCTGTTGGCTGAGTTTTGAAATGGCTATCTGTTTATAATCAATTTTGTTTGCTAGTCTGTCCACAGTTGCTTTTGAAGAAAATACTGGCAGGCTATTGACACTGCAGGGATTTATAAACTATGACATCAGTTTGCTCAGTCTCCATCTGCCGATAGAGGTACATAACCCACTTGTTCCGGATTCATCTCACTGTCCTAAAGAAAAGGAAATTATCAGGTAAGTAGTAATTTCTCATTATCGCTTCTCTGATTAAAAATTGCCCAAAGCGATGAACAGATATTTACTACATCAATAGAACAATATACAAAATACAAAGAATATAAAAATGTACCTATGCTAATCCTAGCGTTGGTTTTAACCTGCATTTTATATCCCATGTTTTTCTGTGCAAAAAACCCTGTTAAATACCAGGGTTAATTTTGCACAGAAAAATGCCAAATGCATACTAAAACCAGATTTAAAACCTCCTCTTGGGTCAGCGTGCTTTCTTACATCAGTTCCCCTGTTAGCTTGTCAGTACCTGAATGTAAACCGATGTGATATCTCAGATTGAATGTCGGTATATAAAAAAAAAACAACACAAAAAACTTTGCTGCCCTGTAAACCAAGGTCCAAATTTCGGGAACCACTTCTCTGATACAGTAAATGCTTGTCCCCTGTGTACACAAACCTTAAAACTCAAAAGTTAAATCAACAAAATGTCTGATGGCTGTGATTCCAATGTTGTAGTGGTTGCACTTTTAATACTTAAATTTATTTTGCACTCAGGATCCTGAAAGCACTGTAGATATGTAAATCAGTCTTATTCATATACTCCTGCTTGTGCTCATTAGGTGCTGAGCTGTAGATTTCCAGCCTCAGCTGTCTCAGGTGCCATCGCCTCCTCACCTATTTTAATTACTCCCACCCCCATCCCAGTATTCTTATTGCATTTATAATAGACAACACTGCCACACCTTTATTCACAAACAAGATCCTTTATTGGATGGATATGGCTGCAGCATAGGTCAGTTGCATACAACAGTTAAATTACTATCATTTACTAAACACATTCTCAAATGCCCAGGAATTGATCACACCCCAGTCTGCTAATTTTCAACTTACAAATGCTGCATGGTATCATGCTACTGTGATGTAATGTCATTGGAGACACATGACACTTTAAGTCTTTCTCCTTTGGTTCGCCTTTAATTCAGTTCTGCAGTACCAACTAGTTGTCTGCAGTGCAATGATGTCCTGGCCTGTCAAAGAGCAGGAGTGTCTGATTAAACAATGGCCACACAATTTTTTAGAAAGCTTGTGAGGGATTTGGTTGGGCAGATGATGGAGGGGCACTTAGGGAAGATAAGGCCATTGTGGAAAGATTAAACAATTACTTTCCTTCGTTTTTTACTGAAGAGAATATTGGGGAGAGATCCGTTCTGGAGTCGATTTTCAAGGGTGATGATTCAGATCAACTGAACCAAATCGCGGTGAACCTGTAAGATGTGGTAGGCCAGATTGACAAACTGAAGAGTAATAAATCTCCTAGACCAGATGGCATACACCCCAGGGTTCTGAAAGAAAGAACTAAAAAATGAAATTTCAGACCGATTTCAAATAATTTGTGACCTATCATTAAAATCATCCATTGTACCTGAAAGATTGGAAGATAGCCAATATAACCCCTTTTTTAAAAAGGGCTCCAGGGGTGATCCGGGAAATTATAGACTGGTAAGCCTGACTTCAGTGCTGGGAAAAATCATGGAAACTGTTATAAAGAATAAAATCACAAAACATTTAGCTAGACATGGTTTAATGGGACACAGCCAACATGGATTTACCAAAAGAAAGCCTTGCCTCACACATCTCCTACATTTTTTTTGAAGGAGTGAATAAATATGTGGACAAAGGTGAACTGGTAGATGTGGTGTATTTGGATTTTCAGAAGGCATTCAACAAAGTCCAGCATAAGAGGCTTCTAAGAAAAATAAAAGTCATGGGATAGGAGGAAATGTCCTTTTGTGGATTGTAAACTGGTTAAAAGGCAAGAAACAAAGTTGGACTAAATGGTCTGTTTTCACAGTGGAAAAAAGTAAACAATGGAGTGCCTCAGGAATCTGTACTTGGACCGGTGCTTTTTAATATATTTATAAATGATCTGGAAAGCGGTACAACGAGTGAGGTGATCAAATTTGCGGATGACACAAAATTATGCACAGTAGTTAAATCTCAAACGGATTGTGATGAATTGCAGGAGGACCTTAGAAGACTGGAAGATTGGGCTTCTAAATGGCAGATGAAATTTAACGTGGACAAGTGCAAAGTGATGCATATAGGAAAAATAACCCTTGCTGTAATTACACAATGTTAGGTTCCATCTTAGGAGTTACCATCCAGGAAAGAGAACTAGGCATCATAGTGGATAATACTTTGAAAACATCAGCTGTTTGCTATGGCGATCAAAAAAGCAAACAATGTTAGGAATTAAGAAGGGAATGGCAAATAAAACGATGGATGTCATAATGCCTCTTAATTGCTCAACTGTGAGACTGCATCTTGAATACTGTGTGCAATTCTGGTCACCCCCAACTCAAAAAAGATATAGTTGCACTAGGGAAAGTGCACCCGTTAGAATGTACTATAGTACACTTACTCCTACATTTTTTATGTGCCTACATGTAAACCGTTGCAATGGTATATAACTTAGCGATGGTATAGAAAAGACTTTAAATAAATAGGAATTAGCTTAGAATATTTGAGGCATTGTTGCTATCCATTTTGTAATTTTTCAGTTGAATGTATTTTTTTCTATAATTTTTGATGATTTTGCTGTATTTTTCTAATAAATATATAACAGATACATCTCTAATAGATTCTTAATAATATTAATGTAAAATTACTCTCACTGAATATTATATGTTTACATTATCTTGCCAATGCTTATGCTTAATCCTATTTTCTTCTAATGAATCCTTCTTCCAATTTTTGAATAAAGATCTTTTGGATAAAATAGCATCTTTCACCTCACTTTTTAGGCATGCTGGCAATCATTTGACTTTCGTTCTACCTTTCTTTAGTGCTACAACCGTGGATTTACTTACTGTCCCCCTTCCAGTCATTAATTCAAAATTGATCATATGATCACTATTTCCAAGCGCCCCACCACCGTTACCTCTCTCACCAAATCCTGCGCTCCACTGAGAATTAGATCTAAAATTGCTCCCTCCCTCTCTCGTTGGTTCCTGAACCAATTGAGCCATAAAACTGTCATTTTATTCCATTGAGGAACTTTATCTCTCTAGCATGTCCTGATGTTTCACTTACCCAGTCAGTATTGGGGTAATTGATATCTCCCATTATTAGTACACTACCAATTTGGTTAGTTTCCTTAATTTCTCTTAGCATTTCACTGACAGTCTCACAGTAGTATACTCCTATCACTATATTCTTCCCCAACACGCAAGGGATTGCTACCCATAAAGATTTGATTGTGCATTTAGTCTCATGCAGAATCTTTATCCTGTTGGACTCTATGCCATCCCGGACATAAAGCGCCACCCCGCCACCAAGATGCTCCTCTCTGTCATTGTGATATAATTTTTACACTGGTATAGTGCTATCCTATTGGTTATCCTCTTTCCACCATGACTCTGAGATGTCAATTAATTTTATGTCATACACTGCTGTGTACACTGATTCTTCCATCTTACTTCTTAGACTTCTGGCATTAGCATACAAACATTTCAAAATATGTTTTTTGTTTGTAGTAATATTCTGCTTTTCTGTTGATCCGGATAAATTGGAATCCTTTAGCTCAGGTGAGTTTTTAATTATAGGCACTTGGACTACTTTTCGTATTATTGAAACCTCTCTGTTGGGATGTCCTAATTCTAATGCTTCATTAGTGTCCTTTAGAGATACCTCCCTCGGAACCATGCGCTGCTGAGCGTCTGTCGGCTTTCCCCTTTGATTTAGTTTAAATCTGCTCTATCTTCTTTTTAAAGGTTAGCGCCAGCATCCTGGTTCCACCCCGGTTAAGGTGGATTCCATCCCTTCGGAAAAAACTCCTCCTTCCCCAAAAGGTTCCCCGTTTCCTTACAAAACTGAATCCCTCTTGATTTCTCCATCATCTCATCCATGCATTGAGACTCCAGAGCTCTGCCTGCCTCTGGGGACCTGCACATGGAATAGGGAGCATTTCAGAGAACGCTACCCTGGAGATTCTGGATTTCAGCTTTCTACCCAAGAGCCTAAATTTGGTTTCCAGAACCTCCCACCCACATTTTTTTATGTCTTTGGTACCCACATGTACCCCGAAAGCCGGCTGCTCCCCAGCACAGTCTAAATCCTATTAGTGATGTCTGCCACTTTCGCACCAGGTAGGCATGTTAAGAACTTAAGAACATAAGAAAATGCCATACTGCGTCAGACCAAGGGTCCATCAAGCCCAGCATCCTTTTTCCAACAGTGGCCAATCCAGGCCATAAGAACCTGGCAAGTACCCAAAAACTAAGTCTATTCCATGTTACCATTGCTAATATCAGTGGCTATTCTCTAAGGGGCGGATTTTCAGAGCCCTGCTCGCGTAAATCCGCCCAAAACCGGGCGGATTTACGCGAGCAGGGCCCTGCGCGCCGGGAAGCCTATTTTACATAGGCCTCCCGGCGCGGCAGAGCCCCGGGACTCGCGTAAGTCCCGGGGTTTCTCGGAGGGGGGCGTGTCGGGGCGTTGTCGGGGGCGGGCCCGGTCGTCGCGGCGTTTCGGGGGCGTGTCGGCAGCGTTTTGGGGCGGGTACGTGGGGCGTGACTACGGCCCGGGGCGTGGCGCTGCGCCCTCCGTACCCGCCCCAGGTCGCGGCCCGGCGCGCAGGAGTCCCGCTCGCGCGCGGGGATTTACGCCTCCCTCCGGGAGGCGTAAATCCCCCGACAAAGGTAGGATGGGGGTTTAGACAGGGCCGGGCGGGTGGGTTAGGTAGGGGAAGGGAGGGGAAGGTGAGGAGAGGGCAAAGGAAAGTTCCCTTCTAGGCCGTTCCGATTTCGGAGCGGCCTAGGAGGGAACGGGGGTAGGCTGCGCGGCTCGGCGCGCGCAGGCTATACGAAATCGATAGCCTTGCGCACGCCGATCCAGGATTTTAGCCGATACGCGCGACTACGCGCGTATCTACTAAAATCCAGCGTACTTTTGTTTGCGCCTGGAGCGCAAACAAAAGTAGGCTGTTCGCGCTCGTCTGAAAATCTACCCCTAAGTGAACTTAATAGCAGGTAATGGACTTCTCCTCCAAGAACTTATCCAATCCTTTTTTAAACACAGCTATACTAACTGCACTGACCACATCCTCTGGTAACAAATTCCAGAGTTTAATTGTGCGTTGAGTAAAAAAGAACTTTCTCCGATTAGTTTTAAATGTGCCCCATGCTAACTTCATAGAGTGCCCCCTAGTCTTTCTATTATCCGAAAGAGTAAATAACCGATTCACATCTACCCGTTCTAGACCTCTCATAATTTTAAACACCTCTATCATATCCCCCCTCAGTCGTCTCTTCTCCAAGCTGAAAAGTCCTAACCTCTTTAGTCTTTCCTCGTAGGGAAGTTGTTCCATTCCCCTTATCATTTTGGTAGCCCTTCTCTGTACCTTCTCCATCGCAATTATATCTTTTTTGAGATGCGGCGACCAGAATTGTACACAGTATTCAAGGTGCGGTCTCACCAAGGAGCGATACATAGGCATTATGACATTTTCCGTTTTATTCACCATCCCCTTTCTAATAATTCCCAACATTCAGTTTGCTTTTTTGACTGCCGCAGCACACTGAACCGACTATTTCAATGTGTTATCCACTATGACACCTAGATCTCTTTCTTGGGTTGTAGCACCTAATATGGAACCCAACATTGTGTAATTATAGCATGGGTTATTTTTCCCTATATGCATCACCTTGCACTTATCCACATTAAATTTCATCTGCCATTTGGATGCCCAATTTTCCATTCTCACAAGGTCTTCCTGCAATTTATCACAATCTGCTAGTGATTTAACTACTCTGAACAATTTTGTGTCATCTGCAAATTTGATTATCTCACTCGTCGAATTTCTTTCCAGATCATTTATAAATATATTGAAAAGTAAGGGTCCCAATACAGATCCCTGAGGCACTCCACTGTCCACTCCCTTCCACTGAGAAAATTGACCATTTAATCCTACTCTCTGTTTCCTGTCTTTTAGCCAGTTTGCAATCCATGAAATGTTACCTACCAGCCACCTAGCTGTCTACATTCCTAATAATCAAATCACCAACTGTGATGGCTGACCTAACCTTTCCCTCCTTGGCAGTAGCCCTGGGAGACACATCCTTGCTGCGAGAGGACAGTGCATCACCTGGAGAGCAGGTCCTTGCTACAGGATCATTTCCTGATGCATCAGGTTGATGCTCTCGGATCATGAGACCTTCCTCCTCCAAGCAGCACCAGGGCTGCCAGACTGGACTTGGCTACGATGTTCCTGAAGGTCTCATCTATGGCTGCCTCATCTCCTCCAGGTCTGCCACTCTAGCCTCCAGAGATTGGACTTGTTCTCTAAGAGACAGTGTGAAGGTGAATATCTAGATACATCTGGAGAGCTTGAACCTTGCTAACTTTTTACCCTTGCCCTGCTCTCACCCTGGTACCTGTTTCTGCAGACACTATTTTGCGATATGGGTAGTAAGAAAACTTGTGGTTAGCCTGGAAAACAGAAGTTATAAACAATACTCATTGTTCCCTTTGGGTGACATGGCAAAAAAACAGAAACTTTTGCTAAGTGTGGAGGACCTTAGTGCAGACCCCGACTGATCATTTATTTTTGACAAGACAGAAGTGAGAATACCAAAGGGGGAAGCAGATGCTGACGTAGTTGATGTAAGGGCACTAAATTGGCACTTACTCTCCTATAGGAGAACTAAAACATGATTATTTTGCAGAAATTATAATTTGCACAAGTAGGGTAAAGTTCAGTCTGGCTAAACAGGAGCTCTTTGCATCGGATGCTCATGTACAGTTTCTCACCAGTGGGTAAAAAAAACCATACATGTGACACTTGATGCAGAACACTGGGAGGCCCCCCTCTGGGTGCTGGACTGCTGCCTTTAACTTAAATGTGTTCAATTCTAGTTAAGTTTTAGGTTGCTATGGGAGCAGGACTGCGTACAATTAGGGTCCCTTAAATGATAAGGTGTGGGAGATTTCTGAATTTGTTAGGCTGATTGATTTTTGTTATTTTTTATTACATTTTTTTTTTTTAGTGTGAAAGTGTCTCCTATCTATAAATTAAAGGATGAGCTAGGGATGGGAGGGTTGGGAAATACAAACACACAAACGTCTGTTTTTTGCCTGCCTTTCTGATTACCTATTTAATATAAGCACATAAAACTCCTGGTTTTTGCCTGCACACTGACAAGCTAATCAATACAGACTCACAAACCCACTAAATATACCCCAAGTTTTAAAAATTTCCTCAAGCAGTACTTACTAATACTTTTCAGCCACCAGTATGGTGATTCTCTCCTTTCAGTGTACCATTTTTTATCTCTAAGGATTGCCCATTTACCCCTGATATTGGGCCCGGAGCATAGAATAACTATACTTTAAATCACACATAGGACCTAGTTAAAGGTAAGTACCATGCTTTCGACTGGCGTTCTGAGATACCTAATCCACAAAGCAGAGATGGTAAGCCACACCGGGAAGGGCAAAGGAGTCAAGCCATGTTACAGGGTGTGCGACAGAGCTTATTGTAAATGCTATTACTGTGGGGGGAAAACCCCACAACCTGCTGTCCGGGTAACAAGGGTTTTGCACTGCTTCCAAGAGTACACGCTATATAGACTATTGAAAGATGTGCTGAAAACCAGAGGCACATTCCCCATGCAGTCCCAGCTTCCATAGCAATCAACATTCATTGGGAAACCAGAGGCAGCTGTCTCTTCCCTGTGGTAGCAGGGCCTTGGGCACAATCAGCTGTGCAAGTTCTGAGAAGTGTGCATTCACCTTATAAGATGTCAGCATAGTGCTCCCTTACAAGAAAGTGATGGATCCAGAGAGACTGTAGTTGGACTACCACATTCTTAAGAGCAGGTTGCTTGAGCTGCAGGCGACTGCGGGAAGACATTTCATGCCGAGGCTAGAATATACGATGGTGGTCTGAGCTGATACACCTGCCATGTGTTTGGCATTGCATTGCATTCAGGAACTCTAAGGCTTGCCCAACAGCGCTCTCTGATATCTCTGATATCTGGCCTGCAGTGCAATTTCACTGTACCTGCAGCCACCTGTAGAAATTAGTATGGGAAAGAGCCATGGCCTGCACTGGTGCCCCACGATACCCAGTCAAGAAAGGAGACATGTGAGCAATAAAGGGCTGGACAGAAGAGTGGAAACAATGCTGCATGTATCCAAAATGGTGCTAATCTGAAATGCCATTGGGGGAAGGAGAGAAACCAGTCAGAATCATGCCACCATATGTCAGGCGTGGACCCATATTATCAGCCATATGGTGCAATCCAATTCACCTCCCAAGATGCATGGTGAGAGCACAACGCACCAAGACAATAACCGGCCATACTCCTTCAGAGAAAAACTTGCAGCCAGCTGATACATTAGGTAGATCATTCCTTTATTCATGAACGAAAACAGTGGATCAGAATGACCAAGCTCTGCGGGTGCTAGTGCTGCAGGCATTAAAGACACTAGCACTTGCCGGGCAGGGGCACGAAAACAGAGCAGTACCCAGTGTATCTCATGGTATTGTAGAAGGAAGAGAGAGTACTTGATCAGCATGGTGTAGCTAAGGTATAATATCACCATGGTCTTGGGAAGAAAAGGAGATTAGAGCCTAGTGTACATCAAACCCCAGACGAACAAGCAACTGAAAGGGATGATTAAAGAGCTGCAGGACTGCCAGCAGATTTTAAAACTGAATTAGCCAACACTGTGAGATTAAAATGCCTATTGAAAGCCTTAAGAGAAGGTGACTCATCGATAGCATTACAGTGTAGCTTTACCAGGCTTCCTATAAAGCAAGTCCACTTGTCCTAGAGAATATACCAGGAATCCAGGCTCCCCAATACCTGAATTTAGTTGCCAGAATAAGTAATGTGAAGAATGAGGTAATTTGGCCAGCCATAGCAAAACTGTCTTCCAAGTTATGTTGTCAATGCAACAAATGGAGCCTGTGGCCAGCAAGCTACCTGCTGCATCAATTGCTCATGGTAGCTAATGCAGACTTGGTAATAGGTTCAGTGACGTGGCAGACAGCTTGTCAGAAAAGCAACCCACAGTACCAACCATAGGAATGGGGTAATTAGGCCACAATAAGGATGTGTTATACGTACTGGTCTTGAATCTGCCCACCTGCCATAATCTGACCTCACCTACAAGAGATGATAGCTGAAGTAATGAGAAGTCCACTGCCACCCAAGCTATCTTGACACTGCATCAGAGAGCGACTAACACTGGAAGCAGTCTGAACCCAATAAATGGTGTGCTATACTCACCAGCTCTGTGAAGGTAGTGCATGCCTGACAAGCCAGAATTTTGCTGCCCTTATCTGCAAAATAATTAGTACAGTTATGGATTTTGGGGAACTCGGTAGCACAAGGAGATAGAGGAATCCCTTCCAGAGGAAAGAGAGCTAGATATAGCTGATCCTTTCCTCTTAACTGTATTCCAGCTAGTATGGAGGCTGATGCCCAACTGCAACAAATAACTTAATGACTACAGCACACCTGCAGATTGCATAACATCACTCTGTAAAGGGTTACTAACATACTCACTCAGCCTGGAGGCCAACTGTCACACACCCAACTGCCAGATGTTAATTGCTGAAAGAAAGAAGGATGGCCTTTAACAAAAAAGGCCTACATATGAGTGCTGGAGGTGATACCCTTCATGCCATCTGAGGTAGAAATCTGTTTTGGGAAACCGTTAAGTGCCAAGCCATTCTTTATGACGCTTATATCCAGGGATACAAGAACACTTAGATTTTGTAGAAAGTATAATTTTTTATTGATCAATATAAGTATTCTTGGGAGATGCTGGATGCCATTTCTCTGTCAAACAGACCACCAGCATCTCATTGTATACATGAACTGACCCTTCTTCTAGAGGTAAAATATAATACTAGGTTAGAAATTCTAGAAGTGCGTGACTACCCAGAGAATAATTTACATAGATTGTCATGTCAACAGCATGATAAGATTATCTCTGAGCTACCCTGAGTATTTCTCCAAAGTGGGTCCCATTTACCATCACTCTTTAGATAGTCCTTTGATCTGTTAGAATCTTGTTGGTCAGGGCAATTATCATATCTTAAGCTGTGTTTACAGATGCCCCTGAAAATGGTGCCTCTATAGTGTCAGTATAGCCTGAAGCTCCAACCGTTGCCTTCTGCTTTTGTGACCCTATAATTAGGCATCACAACGTGTCGCCAGCTTCAGCTGCTGTCCAGGTGTCCTTGGAATTCCTGCAGGTCAGGCTCAGTAAGGCATTTGAAGTTCATATAGCCAAGAAAGGCTAAGATAGCAGAAGATTCTGGGTCAGTTACCTGCTCCATGTTGGTCTCCAGCTCAGGCATATATATCAAAACGCAGATTTTACTCAGTATAACTCTTGTAGCCGAATGGCACATTTGATGTTGACTGCCATATGAGAAACTTCACCATATGTAGGGGCACCAGCATTGTGGCTATTGAAGATCAAGTGATGCATGTACCTTTGCAAGAGAAACATTGTTTGCAGGCAATCAATGTCCAGAGGGCGGAAGAGAAGAAAGATGACATGTGAAAGAATGCTGACAATATGAGCGATAAAGAAAGGTTTCTGTATCCTCTAGCAGAGAACAAGCGTAGCACCACAAAAGGGGGTAACGATGGGAGGGAAGCACAATGGCACCAGAGGTACAATGATCTTTTCCAATTACAAAAGAGCTTATGCAGCTGACCTATGCACTCCAGAACCCCGGAAACTGTGGAAGATGCACAAGAAGGCCAAATGCCTAGATGCAGTATTGAATTTACTGACCAACACTGACTGTGAATTCCCTCACAGTTGCCCTGCTTTACTGATCATCGCAACAATGAATGCCACCACAATTGCCCTGCAGTGAGACACCGATATGAAAGTTCTATGTGAAGGCCACATGAGTGCGGGCCTGATGGATCTGGCTAAGCAGAGCGTGGCACTTTTATATCTGTATAGCTGATTGGAGCAGCTGTTGACAATGGAGATGGCAGGGAGCATAGAAGAGTAAACGATGGCCTGCCTGCTGAATGACAGATGGCAACATGTCCGATATTCCTTATTAGGATCGCGTAGCCAAATATAAGTGCTGCAAACTGATAAATGTGTGCTGGACAAGCTGCTATGAGAAATGCAACAAGCAGAAAATCAGAAATGTGCTTTAAGATGGCCTTAAGTAATTTGTAAGCCTGCTCCACTAATTTGTCTATTCTAGAGCCCATAGCCAGAGGAATTTTTTTTAATTCCCAGTTTTGCCCTATAAGATGGTCATTGTTATCCAGAATATAGAGAACAAGAAAAAGATAGACATCGCTCCCTGACCATTCCCCACGCTGCCCCCTTTACTTGTCAAAAAGGCAGAATGGTCCAAGCACCACTGCCAGGCAAGCTATTGCAGTGTGAGGAAGTCAGCCGGACCACCAGACCAGCAAAAAAGGGGGCGCTCAGGATGGACAAAGAAACAGCAGAAAAGCACTGCCTCTGTCCCCGCCGAGGAACATGGTGTGGAGATTCCCACCGGAAACATTGTTTGATGGCGATGATTCTGAGCAACCAATGAAATCACTGTGAAAACCAGATAATGCAATAGATCAAACTGACAAGCCAAAGACCAACAAATCATCAGGACCACTAACTACCCTTAAATGAAGGCACAGGAGAAACCTACTTGGAGCAGCAGCTACTTGAAGCTTTAAGCTCCTAATGAAGCCAGCACTCGCCTTTCTCCTGCTGCTGGGCCCTGTTCAGAAGCCTGGACTGTAGGATTGGAAAGGAGGGGGTGTGTGTGGGGGGGGGGTTGTTTTTTTGTTGTTGTTGTCTTCTTTTTTTGATGACCTATCGTTCACTCCACCAGACCTCTATGTGGCTACAAGAAAACTGCAAACCAGGGTGGTAGCCCCGGACCCAATGTCTCTCCACAGTAGTGTACCCGTGAAGGCATTGCTTGTGTCTCTGAGGAAGAACTGGAGCCCGGTATCTATAATTTCTGCCACCCCCAATTCAACTCCATGCACTGCCACACCAGCAAGTAAGGAGCACGGGGGGGGGGGGGGGTGTTGGCCTCCAGTCTGTTAAAGCCACATGCTCAAGTACCTGTTCGTCCAGTCAACTCTCCTCTCAGTTCCTGCCACTGAGGCCCTACTGGATCATCAGCTGTCCCATGCTGGAACGTTGGCGGTCCTTTCCATTTGACTCCATTTTGTTTGGTGTTGGCCCCATCTCCTTCCACACCAGGAGGGGGGCCTTCCATTTAAGTGACCTCAGAAGCAAGAACATAAAGGCTTGCCTTGCAGTTGCACTTAGGTCATCAAACGCTGGGGTTCCAATCCGGCAGTGACCAAACCACACTATCAGCCTGCAAGTTCTACTGCATGCGATCCACCTCCCCTCCTCCTGCAAGCTGCTGCTTCCCAGACCTTACCAAAACAAGTACCTATGAGGCTGAACACTGGGATTCAGTGGAATGCTCTTAAAACACCGGCTGCCTCACTGAAGGCCCGTGCTACTGCTGCTGAGACACAGCTATCTGCAGGCCCGGCCACAGAGCCACTACACCCGGCGACTGTCGTACCTCCGGGGAGCCCAGAGGGCACTTGGGCTACATGAGCCCCATCAGCTCCCATAGTCTCCAAATACACCCCACCACGGCAACCGCCCCAGTGGCGCTGCTCAATCTCTGACCCAGAGGGAGTCGCAGCCAGAGTGATGCATTTTATTTTTATTTATTTATTTTAATTCACAGGCACTTGAGTAGGGCCCCCCCCCCCCCCATCACAAAGATCTCTCATTCCCTTTAAGGGTTCGGCAGACGTGCACCCTCATGTACTCTGGCTCCGAGAGAGCTGCCCACAGCTTGGCCTACTTGGGTCCTCAACCTCATAGCCAGACATGCCATCATCTGGAGGAATCTGGCTATGGAAGGTGTATTTGTATGTATGTGACAAATGTGTGTGTGTGTGTTTTGTTTTTTTTAAATCATACAAGTTTCACAGTGGCTGTCTGCTGTGAGAGGTGTGCGCTGTGACCAATCCGACTGGGATTCCAATTCTATGTGTGGGCTTTTTTTTTTTTTTTTTGAATCATACAGGCGTTGCAGTGGCTGCCTACTGCGGGGGCCTTCTCTCACCCGATGAGGGGGACTGGAGACTGCACACCCTCCCCCACACAGACATCTGCCTGCTGCCCTGCTTTGCTCATGGCCTGCTCTGGTCCCTAGCCCACTCAAAACCACCAAAAAAAGAGGTTGGTGGAAGGGCCAGCCAACCTTTACATTTTGCTCTTTGGCCCCCTTCCCCTGCTTCTGAGGTTGTGACCTCCCCTCTATCTGGGGAAGTGTTGGCTCCTTAATTCCAATTAGAAAAGGTTGTCTGGGGGACCGGCGATTGTGTGGGGAGAGAGACGCTGCCGCTAACCTGCCTGGCCCAACGGAGTTGCACTGATTACCATCCAGCTCAGCTGTGGGACTCCTCCGCTGACGTCATCTGCCAGAGCCGCGAGGGTAAAAGCCCGCGGTGCCGAGGTGAGAGCGGGACCGGCGATTGTGTGGGGAGAGAGACGCTGCCGCTAACCTGCCTGGCCCAACGGAGTTGCACTGATTACCATCCAGCTCAGCTGTGGGACTCCTCCGCTGACGTCATCTGCCAGAGCCGCGAGGGTAAAAGCCCGCGGTGCCGAGGTGAGAGCGGGACCGGCGATTGTGTGGGGAGAGAGACGCTGCCGCTAACCTGCCTGGCCCAACGGAGTTGCACTGATTACCATCCAGCTCAGCTGTGGGACTCCTCCGCTGACGTCATCTGCCAGAGCCGCGAGGGTAAAAACCCGCGGATAGCGGCGCACCGTCGATGCCGGCGCCCGCCGAAGCCACGCACGCCCCTTTGGCGTGCGCGGCTTAGATCGGCTTCGATCGCCTGCAGATAGCCTGCAGACCACCCTAATTTTTCCTCGGATTAATGGGGCGGAAAAGAAAAGCCAAGTTGGTGACATCATCTCCGGCTCCGCAGAAAACTGGTCCCATGGATGCTCACCTGAGTAGAGGGAATTTGCCACGGAAGGACAGTGAAGGGGACTCGATGGAAGCCTCCTTAAGTCCTGGCATAAGACCTACGCCTCTGCAGCCCCCAGGAGGAACATCAGGATGTGATATTCCCAACGGAGAAGCTGCAAATGTAAGTGGCTTTGAATTATCTTCGAGGCCGCTGGAGTCTGCAACGCCTCCCTGCTTTAAGCAGATACAGCAGGAAGCAGGGGTAGGAAATCTGTTGGTGCAGTTAGATAGTCCTCGGCTAGCTACCATGGACGAATCTAAAATCACACTGGGTGATCTGTGGAGGATGTTGGTAAAGCTAGATTCTAATATGACACAAATGAACTCTTCCTTTACTACAATAGCGAATGGAAATAGATCTCTTATACAAGAACAAGGGACAAAATTAAAAGATGTTGAGGTTGTAATTAATAATTTAACAACAGAATTGCAAAATGTGAAAATGTTAGAAAATTGTCATACTGCTGATAACATGGTATTGCACTCTAATTTGGAAAATATTGAAAATTTTATTAGAGTGAAAAATTTACGTTTTGTAAATTTTCCCTATACAAGATTAATATCACCTTTGGAAATGTTTGCTAAATATGTTAGGGAAAATTTAGCTTGTGATGAGGTACCCTTAATATCCAAAATATATTATTTCCCAATTAAAAATAGTAATATTCCTGGTTGATTAGAGGATAGTACTCCCGGAATATCTACATTCTTGGAAGACTCTTTAGATTTAATTAACAAAAGGGCTACATTATTTGTCTCTTTTGTTTTAGAAAAGGATAAAGAGCTCATCTTTAGTAAATTCTTCAAAAATAAGGATATAACATTCTGCGGGCAGAAGGTATATGTATTTCCTGATGTCTCCAAGCCTACTCAGGCAAGGAGAAAGAAATTTTTAGCCTTGAAAACAAAATATTAGAAATAGGAGCTTCATTCTATTTGAAATATCCAAGTAAATGTTTTATTAATTTTCAAGGAAAAAAATGTGTTTATGGAGCCTTCACACCTTGAGGCATTTTTGAGGGATAAAAGTGAAGAAAATTTGAATGTAATTTTACCTGCAAGAGAATAGGTCAATAAGTATACAATTGGCAGCAATCTCACAGATTTAGTATTGGTATAATTTCTTTAGTACCTGGTCCCCACCATTATTTGTATTTAGTGAGATAGATGTGTTTAAGGTTTGGAATGGATTACTATTCTTTATTTGTGATATTAAACTGTCCACTAAAATTTCCTGATTATGCACAGAAATGTGAAAAATTGTAATTCATTTTTGAAAATGTTCAATAAAGAAAAAATTATAAAAAAAAAAAGAAGAGGTTGTCTGGTGTGGTGATGGTTAACACCTTCCATATCTCCAGCCTCTTGGAAGTTTATCAGCAGAATGCTAAACACCAGTTTTGGCATCGCATCACCAAGAACGTGTCAATGGCTAGGCCGCCAGATTTTGTCATGAGTTTTTCATACCAGGTGCCAGCCGGTAAGGCTGTAAAACATTTCAAGATCTTTCGTCTCGGGTGTATGGTACTTGAGTGTCTTCTAAGTGGCCGCTGAGATGGTGCATCACTCTGGGATTAGTGTTTGAACCTGATGTGAGAACTTTACTGTGAGTGAGTGGTCTTACTGATCACTAAATCAGTGTTTCCCAGTTGGGCACCTTCAGACCTATGTTGATTTTCTTTTTTTTATATTCCACTTTTTGGCACTTCAAACTGGATTACATTCAGGTACTTTAGGTATTTCCCTATCCTCACAGGGCTTACAATCTAATTGTGTACCTGATCAGGTGTGCCACAGAAAAGTCAAGCACGGGCTGATGCCTATATCCAGACCAGAACCTGGGCTCTGTTCTCAGCACCTTGCAGCAATAAGACACACTAGCAGTGGCTCTTAAACATACAGGAGTTCCCGAGAGCATGTGTAGCCATGCATGCCTCCTCTTCCTAGCTACAGCATGATCCCCAGAGTGCAGTTATTAATGGGCAGCATGCAGAACACTGATAGCTGCACATGGCACCCTCCTTCTGAGCTTCCTCCTTTGAGTCCTTCCAGCCTCTGCGTTGGGCTGAG
The DNA here is from genome assembly GCF_901001135.1 of Rhinatrema bivittatum. Taxonomy (NCBI): domain Eukaryota; kingdom Metazoa; phylum Chordata; class Amphibia; order Gymnophiona; family Rhinatrematidae; genus Rhinatrema; species Rhinatrema bivittatum. Next base: position 38,678,452 of record NC_042631.1, on the reverse strand, counting down.
TGAGAAAGGGAGAGCATACAGTGATAACTGGATGTGACTCATTCTCTAAGTGTTGGAAGCATCAGCAGTGTTGGAGCTTTGGCAAACGCATGTCAGCCTACATAACTAAGCGAGCCAAGTGCCTGCACCGTACTGACTTCTCCCATCTCCTTCACTTGTATGTAGAGAGAATTGGCCCACTATGATGAGTTCGTGTGTCTCCACCCCTTCTCTCCCTTTGTTTTAAAATTTGAGAAAATGATTGGTAGGGTTTTTGTTGGGAATCCCGGCCGCGGTCTGCCGGGTCCCCTTACCTGCCCTGGTTGTTCGTCCTCTGGTGGCATGGGGCGGCCCAGTCCTGTCCTTATCAGAACAGACTTCTGATAAGGGGATTGGTCCTTTCACTGACATATGACAGTGAATGGACCAATTGACAGGAAGTGAAGGAGTGAATAAATTAATATTGTGTCCGTTAATATTAATTTATTCATCCTTCACTAACTGCCTGCAAGAGTTCCGATTGAGCCAGACCTTGGGGATACTGCTTTCTGTGGTTCCCCCTATAAAGCAGGTGTTAAATTTGCAGCATTAAAACGGGCACCGTGGCCGTGCGGCAATTTTTTTGCATTGTGGGGTAATACCTAATAGCCTCATCTACATGCAGTTTGCATGGGATGAGCGCCGTTAGCTATGTGCTCGAGTGGACGTGTGTTTTGGACGGGCTAATCCCGATATTGCATCGGGGTTATTTTAGCACCTCCAAAATGCATGTTCAACCGACCGTTAAGCAGCACGCTGACCTGAGCACCCGACATTGCATCGGCCTGTCGGTGAACTGAAGCCGACACACCCTGTACATGATACAGAATTAAACATGACATCTTTCTGTAAGCTGTAAAATTGCTAAGTGTTTGCTAATTTTAACGGATTGAAAACAATGAATATGGCATGTGCAAAAGTTTGGATACTCTTTCAGACAATACTTTATAACACCGCCTTTGGTGTTATAATGTTTCCCGTAGCCAGCTAATAATCTTTCCGCTCTTGCTTTTGGAAATTTTTTTCCCCCAGTCTTTCTTGCAGACCTCTTCAAGCTCAGAAATATTCACGGATCTCCTTGCATGCATTTCATTACTGAGGGCTCCCCACAGATTTTAAGTAGCAGTCTGAAGTCTGCGGAGGCCATTCCCAAGCCGTAATCTTTTTATTTTCTGTAGTACATCATGGTTGATCTAGCGGTATATTTTGGATCGCTATCTTTCTGGAAAAAGCCGACCTCTTTTTCAGCTTCAGTTTCTTAACTGTGGGACATTAGTTGACATTTGGATGCATCCAGTCTCCCTTTCTATCCGCACAATATTTCCTGTGCCACTGACTGCCACACGACCCCAAACCATAAACAGATCCACCACCACCCCCTTCTTAACAGTTGGCAAGGTGTGTTTTTTCTTCCTGTTTTTCTCCAATTGAATCTCTTATGTGGTTATTGGTCAAACACTTCAATTTAAAGCACTTTGTGCCAAAAGGTTTCAAGCTTCTCAAGGTTTTGTTTTGCATGCTGTAGATGACTTTTGTGATGAAGTCGTAGAAAAGATTTCCTTCTGACAACTCTCCCGTGTAGGTCAATGTGTAAGCAAAAACCGTACTGTGGAGCTACTCCAGCAGGAGCTGAACTTTTCAGCGGCTCATTTGGAGGGACCTGTGGGTTCTGTTTTGCAGATCTGACTAGTTTTCAGGCAATTCTCTTGGAGCTTTTTCTTAGTCTTTCAGATCTTACCTTGATTTCAACAGTCCATGTAACTTCCATGTTTTAACAATCTTTCTGACACCATTTAATGTTTTATTTGGTGGCTTATCACCATTGTAATCATTGATCTCAGTCCAGTTGAAGATTATAATGGTTATGAGGATCCTGAATTAACATTAAATGGTTGGCCCACATCAGTTTGTGAAGGTCTCTTAATTTTCAAATTAATATGATACATGGAATTAGGTGTTTAGCAGGAGGGTTGGCGACATAGGGTTTGTTTTTGTTTTTTTTTAATGTATTGAGGGACGTCCAGTATTTGACTTACAGAGGTTTGTGTTTTTGTTGGACTGCCACATAGAGGTGGTGTCAGCTTCTGATTTATATTGAAACACAATTTGACCAGGGGCGTCTAAACCTTTATACACAACTGTACTTTGTATTACATGAGAGATCCTTTTATCACAACTTCCATCCCCTTCTCTTTGAAATGAGACCTGATTTCTGTTCAGCATCTATACTACTCCTATCCTACAAATATCAATCTTTTATTTATGTATTTGGATATACTGCTCACCTTTGTGAATAAGAAATTCACCCAGGGTAGACTGAGAAAGAGGTGTGAGCTGCTTGGGGTGCTTTTTTGTTATGGCCTTAAGCTATTCAGCTTGTCTTCTGTTACAGTGCGTCACTGTGACGCTTGGACTATATTTAGAGTTTTGCAAAAGAGAACTTTATAGGTTAACGTGCGGTGCACATATCTCCACTTATTCTAGCATTCTTTTTCTTTTCCCAGCAGTCAGGGATCTATGAGCATTACTGCTTGGGCAGTGTATTTGGATTGTCTGGGTACAGGAGACAGTAGAGAGAACTGACTGCACCACTGCCGACGCAGATAGGTGTGGGGGAGGGGAAAACGAGGGGCACAGTAGCAGGTTCCCGAACCCCTAATATTGCATACAGATCCTTGTTCCCTCAGGTGTAAACCAGGGGTGCTCAAACCGGTTCTATGGGCCCCTCCAGCCAGTCAGGTTTCCAGGATGTCCCTAATGAATATGCATGAGAAATATTTGCATACATAAGAGGTAGTATATGCAAAGAAATCGCATGCATATTCATTAAGGATATCCTGAAAACCCAACTGGCTGGGGGGGGGGGGGGGCATAGGACCAGTTTGAGCACCCCTGGTCTAAACTATACCCCTGTAAAAGGGTTTTACGCTTATCCGGAACAAGTTTGCTACAGATTCCTTCTGCACGTAATTATAGGCTTTTTCAATGGCGGCCCTGTTTTTCGGAACTCAACTCCAGTGCATTTGAGACAAAGCGGACTTGAGTGTTTTACGACAGCAGTTGAAACTTTATTTTTTACAGAGAGGGACATAAGGATGAAAACAAATATATTGCAATTGTTATAATGGGTTGTTTTTTTAGTATGTTTTGGTCTGTTTTATTTGATTGTGTTAATTGTATGTAATTCATGAATGTTTGTATGTGATTCGCACTGAAGGGAAAGTTTTCTAGGAAGTTGCGGAATGTAAGATTATAAAATAAAATAAATAAATACCTTTGTGTATGATTTGCAGCAACTTGGAGAACTTGTCTCTCAAATACCATATCAGCTAATGCCCATTTGTCCAATTTGTAGTGTTTCTTGAAGATGTGAATGGAACTCCACATTGCTGGAAGATGTAGTAGGCCGGATTGACAAACTAAAGAGTAGCACATCACCTGGACTGGATGGTATGCATCGTAGGGTACTGAAGGATCTAAAAAATGAAATTTCTGATCTATTAGTTAAAATTTGTAAACTATCATTAAAATCATCCATTGTACCTGAAGACTGGAGGATGGCCAATGTAACCCCAATATTTAAAAAAGGCACCAGGGGCGATCCGGGTAACTATAGACCAGTGAGCCTGACTTCAGTGCCGGGAAAAATAGTGGAAACTATTCTCAAGATCAAAATCGTAGAGCATATAGAAAGACATGATTTAATGGAACACAGTCAACATGGATTTACCCAAGGGAAGTCTTGCCTAACAAATCTGCTTCATTTTTTTGAAGGGGTTAATAAACATGTGGATAAAGGTGAACCGGTAGATGTAGTATATTTGGATTTTCAGAAGGCGTTTGACAAAGTCCCTCATGAGAGGCTTCTACGAAAACTAAAAAGTCATGGGATAGGAGGTGATGTCCTTTCGTGGATTACAAACTGGTTAAAAGATAGGAAACAGAGTAGGATTAAATGGTCAATTTTCTCAGTGGAAGGGAGTGGACAGTAGAGTGCCTCAGGGATCTGTATTTGGACCGGTGCTTTTCAATATATATATAAATGATCTGGAAAGGAATACGATGAGTGAGGTTATCAAATTTGCGGATGATATAAAATTATTCAGAGTAGTTCAATCACAAGCAGACTGTGATACATTACAGGAGGACCTTGCAAGACTGGAAGATTGGGCATCCAAATGGCAGATGAAATTTAATGTGGACAAGTGCAAGGTGTTGCATATAGGGAAAAATAACCCTTGCTGTAGTTACCCAGGAAAAAGATCTAGGCATCATAGTGGATAATACTTTAAAATAGTCGGCTCAGTGTGCTGCAGCAGTCAAAAAAGCAAACAGAATGTTAGGAATTATTAGGAAGGGAATGGTTAATAGAACGGAAAATGTCATAATGCCTCTATATCGCTCCATGGTGAGACCGCACCTTGAATACTGTGTACAATTCTGATCACCGCATCTCAAAAAAGATATAGTTGCGATGGAGAAGGTACAGAGAAGGGCAGCCAAAATGATAAAGGGGATGGAACAGCTCCCCTATGAGGAAAGGCTGAAGAGGTTAGGGCTGTTAAGCTTGGAGAAGAGACGGCTGAGGGGGGATATGATAGAGGTCTTTAAGATCATGAGAGGTCTTCAATGAGTAGATGTGACTCGGTTATTTACACTTTCAAATAATAGAAGAACTAGGAGGCATTCCATGAAGTTAGCAAATAGCACGTTTAAGACTAATCAGAGAAAATTCTTTTTCACTCAACACACAATAAAGCTCTGGAATTTGTTGCCAGAGGATGTGGTTAGTGCAGTTAGTGTCGCTGGGTTCAAAAAAGGATTGGATAAGTTCTTGGAGGAGAAGTCTATTAACTGCTATTAAGTTTACTTAGGGAATAGCCACTGCTATTAATTGCATCAGTAGCATGGGATCTTCTTAGTGTTTAGGTAATTGCCAGGTTCTTATGGCCTGGATTGGCCACTGCTGGAAACAGGATGCTGGGCTTGATGGACACTTGGTCTGACCCAGCATGGCAAGTTCTTATGTTCTTATTGCATCTCTCCTCCATGGAGGCGAGGCATACAAACCAGAGACTGCTATAGTGATTATACTAGAGGCATTCTTTGGGCTTTCTTGTATAACTCAGTAACACAAGATCTAATCCATCCTAAGAAAGTGATGGGCTCTTGTAGCCAGTATCATAAATGATGAAAAATTCACATTTCCTGAAGACTGTTTTACAACTATGATTTGAAAGTTTCCAGAATATGAAGTTTCATCTTTTTTTTTTTTTCTTTCTTGGGCTTTGGACACAAAATGGGTAACACAATTTCTTGGTCCATATGAAAAGGAAAATTGGCTTTAAGAGAAAAACTTGGAACGATTACCAGCACCTTGTCTGGAAAATGATTATAGAAAAAGCCAAAGTTTTCAATTTGCTTATTCTCCTTGCTGAGCAAATTACAACCTAAAATACTATCTTGTGGCTGGTTTACTAAGCCTTGCTAAAATTCAGGCACTGTAACGCATGTTAATGGCTGATTTTAAAGTGAGTGGGCTCCACTTACTCAAATGCATTTATATTGTACAATAATGTGGTAGAGTACTTCAGTAAATCCACCCCGCGAGTCAGAAAATGAGAAATTAGACCAATAGGTTAAAATGGAAGGAAATGCCAAGAATTTAGTGGCCTTAGTGATACAGGTCTCTGCAAATTTGCTGCTCTGAAAAATCACCATGTCTGGGTGAAATTTAATTTCCCCTCCCCCACTCCCCATTGTCAGTCAGAATACAGATGTTAGAAATAGTAGAGAAGGTGGGAGCAGGGCCGCCATCAGGAATTTTGAGGCCCCATACAGCCAAAATGTCTGGGCCCCCAAGCGCACCTGCCGCCTGGCGGCTGCGGGCCCCCATATGTGGCAGTAGATCCTGGGGCCCCATACTGCAGGCCCAAGAATACTGCCCTGATGGCGGCCCTGGGTGGGAGGCTCATAGAATTCATTCTGGGGAAGGTAGCAAGACCACGTTTGGGTGGGGGGGGGGGGGGGGGCTGGGGCTGGTACATCTATGTCTCTGCTATTGACTCAGGAAGGAAGAGTGTATAAAATATGCATGCTTGCAGATGACACAGAAGTGTATAGTAGAGTAGGAAAAAGGAAAGAACCCTTGAGAAATAACTGATAGTTTGGAAGCTATGTATTGATGCAAAAACCCAAGCTAAATAATGCATTTGATGCACTAAAGTTGCTGGGCTAAATATTAGGAGCGTAAGAGCTGGCACCTATCACACAGGAAAGGGATATAGAAGCAGTGACTCCTGATGACCTGTTTCGTCTCTTGTAATAAGTGAAAGTCCCCCACGTCTCTCCTTCTCCTGCTCCAGCAGTGATAACTGTATTGGCATGAGGACGGGATTAGTGTGCTTTTGTCCTTGCAGTTTCTCCTTTACCAGTGGGTTTCCTGCTTAGAAAGTTCTGGTGAAGGGGAGGAGCTGTGAGAGCGTGTTTACCGCCCTCCAAACTACTCTTATTAAATAGAATAGGCCGGGAAGCAGAGTGGAGCAGCTGGGCCAGGGAGAGGCGTGAACCTGATTATGGAGAATTAGGAGAGGTGTGACATGGGGGACAGAAGAAGGTAGAGGGGGAAGGAAGAGGAGGGTGAGAGGGCGGAGGGAAAATGGATCAGAAGACTGAAAGGGAGCAAGGAGTGCTCCTACTTTACCACTTCATCTTGGAAGCCCAGACCAGATGCATTCCACACAATAAAGGCGAAAGGAAGGCCAAACAACTGTCAACATGGTTAAAAGGTAAGAAAGAGATGATTATAGACAAAAGAACATATTTGAAAAATGGAAAGAGGATTCAAATGAAGAAAACAGGAAAACGCATAAGCACTGGCAAGTTAAATGCAAAACATTGATAAGGCAGGCAAAAAAGATTTTGAAAAGGAGCTTGCTGTAGAGGTAAAAACTTGTAATAAGCCCCTTTTTCAAATTCATCTGAAGCAGGAAGCCTGTGAAGGGGGTTAAACCATTAGATGATCGAGAGATAAAAGGGGCACTTAAGGAAGACAAGGCCATAGCAGAAAGACTAAATTTATTTTTTTCTTTGGTGTCTACTAAGATGTTGGGGAGATACCCATGCCAAAAACAGTATTTACTGATGATGATTTGGAAGACCTGAAACAAATCATGGTGAACTTGTAAGATAAAATAGGGCAAATTGACACACTAAAGAATAGCAAATCGCCGGAACCAGATGGTATACACTCCAGCGTTCTGAAAGAACTAAAATATTAAGTTGCTGACCTATTAGTAATTTGTAACCTATCATTAAAATTATTTATTGTACTTGGATTGGTGTTACATTGGCCTCCCTCCAATCTTTAAAAAGGGCTGCGGGGTGATCTGGAAAACTATAGACCAGTGAACCTAATGTCAGTGCAATGGTAGAAACTATTTTAAAGAACAAAATTACCCATTAAACATGGTTTAATGGGACAGAGTCAACATGGATATTTTCTTGCCAATGTTAATAGCATAGTCCACTGATCCTTATATAAGCTGCATCTTTTACGTAAATTGAAACCATTCTTGCAGCCCACAGATTTACATACAGTGCTGCAGTCAATTATAATAATGGGATTAGGTTTGTTTGTTTAAGATATTTCTAACCTGCCAATCTTTAATCCTATGTGAGGAACAAAATAGCATACTGAAATAAAGACAAGCTATCCATATAACAGACTTCCAAAAGCTGCCTAACACATTCCTCAACTGAGCTGCAAACCTGCTTAAACAAGAATCCCTTCATTTTCTTACAGAATACATACTTGATACACACTTCAGCCCACAGCTCGTCAGGCAGTGAGTTCGAAAGTATTGGACCTACCATTATAAATATACGTGTTCTGGCTTACTTAAGTGCAAGTGTCTAAAATAATGGAACCTTCATTAGATTTTTTTTTTTTACCTGTGATCTTAATTGATGAGCAGGCACATAGAACTTTGAAAGTTGCACTGATGCAAATCAGAACTTCCCCATGCCACATCTTAAAAATAAACAACAAAAGGTAGATTTTCAATCACCCGCGCAGGCGTCCCTCTGCGTGCAGTTCCCATCACTCGCGCACACGGGCGCACCGATTTTATAGCATGCATGCGCTGGCGTGTACGTTGTAAAATCAGCTACCCGCATACGAATGCCGACCTGGCGTGTGAATGTAAGGGGGGGGGGAGGGGGAATTTTATAAGATGCGCGCGGTGATGCGATAGTCCCTAATCCTCATTCCCTCCCACTCCGCTCCAATAAAGGAGTGGACTGGATGAGAACTTCCTAAATCCCCTAACTAACCTGCCTCCCTGTACCTCTATTCGCCCCGACCCCCTAAAACCCCACTAACTACCTTACATTTTTTTTGGTTTTGTTACTTACCTGCCATCTGGAGCAGCAGTAAGTTGCACGGGTCCAGCATTCCCGGCACGCGCAGCAACGGGACAGTGCCTTAATGGCGCTGTCCCGGCACGCGCAGCAACGGGACAGTGCCTTAATGGCGCTGTCCCGGCACGCGCAGCAACGGGACAGTGCCTTAATGGCGCTGTCCCGGCACGCGCAGCAACGGGACAGTGCCTTAATGGCGCTGTCCCGGCCTGCCCTTTTTTTCAGCAGGTCTTTCTGCTGCGCATACCGGGAGATACGCACGTGGCTGTGGGCCTTTGAAAATGCGTGCGCGCACGTAGCCCGGCCACATGCAGGCCTTTTAAAATTAGGCCGTGATGTTTTAAACTTAATGTGCCATGCAATTAGGAGCCAGTGCAAAGATTGGGGTTATATTCCGATGACTAGAAGTGCCAGCCAGTATCTGTTCTGTCTCCGTAGGTGTTTTCCCGTTTCTTTACTGGCGTCCTGTTTTCACAGTGTTCTGCTTCCGCAGCAGCAGTGTTGTCTGTTCCGTTTGCTAATGCCGTGTGTGTGCTTTTACTCTGCAGAAAGCTTTTGTTTACGGTTTCTCTGCCAATTGATGGCCTGCGCGTTTACTGCTTCTGATGTTAACCTTGGACTTAGAAGAACGGAAACTTAGGAGTTTTTCCTCCTGTGTCCAGACAGGTGAACTCAGCTCAGCCTATGTGTGTGCGTGCTTCAGTAGCAGTCCTGCCCTAGTCCTGCAGATGAGAAGCCTCTTGTTACCGTGAACAGCACAAGTGGGTAAAATAAAATCTCAAATGGCTCAAGTGTATGAAAATGAGGGCTTCAAATGTAGAGCTTCAGCAACTAAGTGAAAGTGAAGCAACCCACCCTTTATCGTCATTTGCCCATTGAAAGTGTTTTCTTTTTTTTTTGTTGGGTTTTCTTTTCACTTCGTTTCTGTGATGCCCAAACAGTCAGTCAGTTGTGCACTTACAAAAGAGGACCTTTGCCAAAAATTTCCAAAACTGCAAGCAGAACTCAGCAGACCCAGCCATGGACGTTTCATTTATCACTTCCTCAGGAGATCTGCTGAGCTCTTCTGGGAGGTTTCTGAACTGCTTGAAAAGCTAAGTGGTTTTGCTTGTATGCGCACAGTTGACTGACTGACTGACTGGGCACCATGGTAGAGAATTTAATTTTTTTTTAAACACTTTCAATGGGCAAATGATTAGAAGGGTGAGTAGCTTCACTTTAACTTTTGAAGCCCCATTGTTTGGTACCTTTATTTTATCCACTTATGTTCTGTGATATTGGCTTTGTGGGGTTGGCTAATATTACTGATTGGTTGCTAGTTTATTTTCTGTGACCCAGACTGTTTTGATTACTGTTTTCTCTTGGGTATTTACAGTAAGACTTGTTTTCTTGTTTACTTGTTAATAAAGTTTGGAGTTGAAGAAGCAGCCACCTCTGTGAAGTAAAGATTGAGTTAAGCTATCTGTTTAAGTTGCACATAAAAGTGTGCACCAATGAGAGAATAGTATCCATGCCATGGCATTCTGGGCCACTTGCAAAACGCTCAACTTTTATATTGGGCTTCCTACAGGTATAATTAGAGCCCTACAGATTATTCAAAACATGGCTGCCCAGGTCCTTACTAGTGCCTGCCTCCGGGATCAAAATACCCCAGTTCTGCAGGCATTGCACTGGCTCCCCATTATCTGGCAGATTTAATTTGATTGCCACTATTATCTAAACCTTCCCTTTGTCGCTAAAGTCCTTGAAAAAGCTGTCAACACGCAACTGTCAAACTACCTACATCAGCACCAGATACTCTATCCATCACAACACTGCTTTAGAAAGCACTTTACTACCGAACCTCTACGGCTCTCCCTCGCTGACTTTGTCATCAGAGGCTTTGACAAAGGTCACACTTTCATTCTAGCCCTATTAGACATCTCCGCAGCCTTTGACACTATCAACCATTCGATATTACTCGACAGGCTAGCTGATATCGGCATCTCTGGGACCCCACTTCGCTGGTTCAAATCTTACATCAGTGACAGACACTTCAAGGTAAAAATTGAAAATCACGAATCCGAGCCAATCAATATCACAAGGGGCGTCCCCCAAGGCTCCTCCTTATCATCCACACTCTTCAACATATACCTCCTCCCTCTCTGCCACCTACTCTCAAATCTTGATCTCCCACACTGTCTACGCAGACGATGTGCAAGTTCTTATACCCATCACTGACTCCATTTCCAACGCCCTAAAAAGATGGGAAAGTGCCCTCTCTTCCATCAACAGTCTACTTACCCAACTCAACCTAGCCCTAAATGCTAACAAAACTGAACTTTTGATCATTACACCCCGACATCAATCCCCTACTCAACTATACAGCCAGTTCTCCCACCGCCCCCTCAAGATTCTCACATACAGTAAGAGACCTAGGTGTCATACTCGACCCTCATTTTAGCCTACAGAAATTTATCTCCTCCACTATCAAGGACTGCTACCATAAGTTACACACTCTCAAAAAACTTAAACCTATCCTGCACCTCAGCGACTTCAGAACAGTCCTACAAGCCCTTATCTTATCGAAAATAGACTACTCAAACGCGCTTCTCCTAGGTCTCCTGAAGAACAGCCTTGCCCCCCTGCAACTGCTACAAAACTCAGCTGCATGAATATTAACAGGCACACGCAGAAAAGAGCACATCACACCTATCCTCAAACAACTCCATTGGCTTCCTATCACAGCTAGAATTCAATTTAAAACCCTCACCCTTATACACAAAGCCATTCACCACCCAGACATGCACTGGTTCTCAGACTTTCTACACATCCGTTCCTCGTCCAGATCTACCAGAACACCCTACACAGCAACCATACAAACACCTTCCCCCAAACTCTTCCATCTAACAGCTACCAAACAACGCGCCCTCTCCCTTGCTGGATCCTCCTTATGGAACTCAATGCCTACCCAGCTACGCCTTGAGACCTGCACCAAGAAATTCAGACAGAACCTCAAGACATGGCTGTTCACCCGAGCCTACGCATGAGCCCCCCTATTTCTATTGTCACCCCTATTCTACCTCGCCCCCTCCGCCTTCACCCCTCTCCTCCCTCTAGGTCTATTACTCTTAAACTCCTCCTGTCATATCACCTCCAGCATTATTTATGTATATAACCTATACTTTTGTATTTAACTATGTATTGCATTTAATGATTGTACTGTAAATATCCCTGATTTCACCGATGCCCCCCCTCCCCCCACTTCCTAGTTCTATTATCAGTTTCATTGTAAAGCCCTGTTGGCTAATTTTTTTGTTCCATGGAAACCGATGTGATGTTTTCTTAACGAATGTCGGTATACAAAAAACTTTAAATAAATAAATAAATCTATGAGGCTTTGAATAATGAAGCTCCATTATGTATTAATACTGAGAAGACCTACTGGCTCTCTTGTACCCTGTGCTACAGTAGCCAGAATTTTCTGGAGCTCCTCTTTTCCAAACTGGTCCATCTGATATAAGCCCATGAGAGAGCCTTTTCGGTTGAATCCATACAGTACTTTGGAACTCACACCCTACTCAGTTGTGATCTATCGCAGGGGTGCTCAAACCGGTCCTATGGGGCTCTCCAGACAGTTGGGGTATCAGCATTTCTCTAGGAATATGCATGAGATTTATTTGCTTCATTAGGAATATCCTGAATACCCAACTGGCTGGGGGGGCCCCAGTAGGACCGGTTTGAACACCCCTGAATTCTATCGAATGGCACAAGTTGTTAAAAAAAAAAAACAAAAAACCACCTTAAAACATATTTTTCTAAGCAAGCATCTGAGCTGTTAGAATAGTTTTAAACTTAGTCCAGCCTACTACTATTTGTGATGGAACAATTGCTATTTTATGTTTGGTTTATATTTTATAATTATAGAAGTTTATATAAGCCACCATGAACAATGAAGCAAGCAGGTAACATTTTTGAAATAAAATGGATTTCTCCAAGGACAAGCAAGATGTTAGATCTCACGCATTGGTGACATCATCAGATGGAGCCTGGCATGGAAAACTTGTTCAAGTTTCCAGAACTTTGATTTGGCATACTGAGCATGCCCAGCATGCCTTATAACTATGCGTCCACATGGGGTCCCTCTTCAGTCTATTTTTTTCCACGGAGCTTTGCATCGCAGTATGAGTGAGCTTGTGGGTTCTTCTGGGTCCATCCCATACCCTCCTCAGCTAGGTTTCTTAGCATTTTGGGTATGTTTTCTTTCGCTTTGACCTCCCCCATGGTGGCGATGCCTCGGTGCCCGCCAGTCATTGTTGCCTGTTGTGCATACCTTCTTTTCACTTTGGTCATGGCCATTACCAGTTTTCTTGTTGCCCCAGGTGCCCAAGGACCATGTCTATTACAGATCCCCATGATATATGTGCCCTCTGCCTGGGGGCATCGCATAACATGACATCCTGTAATTAACCTGTTTAAGCCTCCATGTATAGACCTGTAAATAGCCTGTTACAGTTTTTTAATGCTATAATTTCAACCTCTCCTGCTCTTTGTATATTCCTCCCTGTTTCCCCTCCCCATTGATTGTAATTTCTGCCTTTCTAGTTACAATGTGAACCGGTATGATGTATGCTTACTAATGCCGGTATATAAAAGTTTCAAATAAATAAATAAATAAATAAATAAATCTGGGGTTGTCAAAGCCATCTACAGTTCTTTCTTTATGCGGATGATGTACAGATCATCATCCCTATCCACAACTCTTTATCCGAAGCCCTCAAGCATTGGGACAAATGCCTGGTATCCATAAACAACTTTCTCACCAACCTCCACCTGACCTTGAACATGTCCAAAACAGAAATGATCCTTAGTTCGCATCAACATTCTACTAAACTTAAAACCATCTCCAATGACCCTGCCTTCAGCTCTCTGCACTCGCAATCAAGCGTAAGAGACTTAGGGGTCTTCCTAGACCAACATATCAGCCTGAAAAAGCATATTAATTCAACGCTTAAAGCGGGCTTTTTTAAACTCAATGTATTAAAAAAACTCTGCCCCTTACTCCACCATCATGATTTCCGGACTGTCATCCAGGCCATTCTCTCTTCCAAGTTCGACTACTGCAACTCCCTCCTGCTTGGGCTCCCCTACTCCACCATAAAACCTCTACAGATGTTCCAAAATGTAGTAGTCAGGGTCATTACCAATACTAGAAAAAGTGCCCATATCACATCCATACTCAAAGACCTCCACTGGCTCCCCATTCCCTCACGCATCTTGTTTAAAACTCTCACTATTATTCACAAAGCCATCTACAGTCATAATTCCTGCCTGCTAGATGAATCTTTCAGCTTCGCACCCTCAAACCGGCCCACTAGGACTGACAAAGCAGGAACCCTTCAAATACCTTCTCTCAAAAAGGCCCACCTATCTTGCATTCGGGAGCGCGCTATTTCCATTGCCGGCCCCATGCAGTGGAACTCTCTCCCCTCAACTCTCCGGCTCGATCCCTGCTCCAACAAATTCAGGAAGAAACTAAAGACTTGGCTCTTTAGACAGGCCTACTCTGAGACCTCAGCCTCCCTGTCAACACCCCTCTGAGCCCTTTCAACCCTGCTCCTTTTGTAATTCATTTATCCACCATGATTGCTTAACCCAAGTTATTTGCCTTCACCTGTTATTACTTTGGTTGTTCCGTTTTTCTTCTTGCCTGTTCTGCTTCTCCCGTTTTCCCCCTATCTGTTTTTTGTAATTCCTACTCTTTTAAGTTACAATGTAAACCGGTATGATGTTGTATACTAATGTCTGTATATAAAAGTCCTAAATAAATAAATAAATAAGTTGTGCCCAAATGATCCCGAAGGGATGTCGCACCTGACTCGACAAGATGGAAAACTGTTCGGGTCGGGAAAATCTGAGCCATCGACTTCGGCATTATGGCATTTGCACCGATGGTCCTTGGAGTCACATTGATGGACAAGACGCCATCGACATTTGTGGGACTGTTGGTTCCATCAATACCGCTGGTGGTTTGGGGCGCCGGAGACTGACCATGCTTGGTCTCCTCCAGGTTCCTCATCTTTGATTTCTGCACCAGGGAAAGACTGGGCCAAGCACCAAGGGAAGCAGAGTAATCATTGGGAACTTTCGAGGAGGAGCTGGAGTGGCGCGTCCAGCAGGTGGTGGAGTGAGCACTGCAGGGCATTGGTCCCATAGCACAGATACCAGTCTTGTCCGCTTTGGATCTGCTGCTGAAACTGCTCAATGTGCTCCTCAGTGTGTTACCAGCCCGGCTGGCGCTGGTTCCTACAAGGCTATCAATGCCTGTTGGGGCACTGATGCAGTGGACGTTGCCGGTTCCGAGGAGGCCAGCAGAGATGCCATGGCCTGCTGCCCAGTTTTTCCAGGGCTTGCACTGGGTTTGCCGATGACTGCACCTCTGGATGAAAGCAGAGTATCCAGGGCCCCATCCCCTGTTGATTTCAGTGATGATGTGGGTCCTTATGATCCCTAGGGGAATGGTAGTAAGGAGTCATCCTCTGAGGGTCTCACCTCAGAACAGTCTCCTCCAGAAGAGCGAAGGAGGTCCCCGCCGGAGGTTTTATCTTTCCCAGGTTTTGTGCGGGTAATGGCGGAAGCCATTCCGTTTCAGTTGTTGACAGAGGAAGACACCAGATACAAGATGTTTGAGATCCTCCAATTCCTTTCCAGATCATTTATATATATATTGAAAAGCACCGGTCCAAGTACAGATCCCTGAGGCACTCCACTGTTTACCCTTTTCCACTGAGAAAATTGACCATTTAGTCCTACTCTCTGTTTCCTGTCTTTTAACCAGTTTGTAATCCACAGTTTTCTGCGTGGTTGTCTATTCGATTCAATACATAGGGCCATGAGCACATTTCTGCGTGCATTATGGCGTGTTTGGTGTGCACAGATTTTATGCGTGTATCTAATTAGCATATGTGGTCGTTATTACATCTCGCTTTGCTGCTGGCTTTTGCCATGCGCACCAAAACAATCTGTGCAGAAAAATCAGCACGGATTTCAGTGCTGGTCTTATTATATCAGCCTAAGTGTGTGGTGAGGATCAAAAAAGTTAGAAATTAGGAACGGAATGGAGAACAAGACAGGGAATATCATGATACCTCTGCCACAAGTTCAAAAAAACACCTTAAAGCGTGACCACACCTTGAGTACTGTGTGCAATTCTGGTTGCTCCATTTCAAAAAGATATAGTGGGAACTAGAAAAGATACAGAGAAGGGCGACCAAAATGATAAAGGGGGTAAAACAGCTTCCCTATGAGGAAAGGCTAAAAAGGTTAGGACTGTTCAGTTTGGAGGTGAGACGGTTGAGGGGGAGATATGATAGTCAATAAAATCATGAGTAGAGTGGATTGGATACATGTGAATTGAATGTTTACTCTTTCTAAAAAAAACAAAACAACAGACTAGGAGATACTACATGAAGTTACTAAGTAGCACATTTAAATGAAACTGCAGAACTTATTTTTTCACTTAACCTACAATTAAGCTCTGGAATTTATTGCTAGAGGATGTGGTAAAGGCAGTTAGCATTGCTTGGTTTGGACAAGTTCCAGAAAGAAAAGTCCATAAATTGTTATTGACCAGGTAAATGTGGGGGGAGGCACTGCTTCTCCCCTGGCCATAAGCAGTATGGAATCTGTCTAATATTTGAGACTCTGCCACATACTTGTGACCTGGATTAGCCACTGTTGGAGACTGGATTTGCTGGATCCTTTCTTATGGCATTGTCACAATGTCAGGAAAACCTTAAAGTTTTACTTAGTGTTATGCTCAGGCTTGTGAACCCTTGGGCCAACAGGAGGATGGAGTACCTTAGGAGGAAGATCCGTAGGTTCTCCCATCGGGTGGTGAGGCAGAGCAGAAGATGCGACCAGCTGACCATCAGCACTGGAGACTTAGGCGACCGTGGGAGCAGATGAAGAGTCGTGACGTCAAGGAGAAGAACGGAGTCTTCCACTGGAAGTCCGCGGTCCCCCCAGGAGGAGCCCATAGGGACCCGGACCGCTGGGACTTAGGTGGACCTTTGAGAGGTCAAGGAGTCCAGAGTTCGGTGCAAGGGCTAACTGGAGCTTCACCCCTGGAAGCCCGCGGTCCCCCGGGAGGAGCCCAAAGGGACCCAGGCCGCTGGGACTTAGGTGGGCCCTTGAAGACGATGGTCCAGAAGTAGTCCGAGGTCACGTGCCAGAGAGTTGTCATATACCAAGAGATCGCCACTTGCCAGTCCAAAGTCACACACCAGGTACACCAAGCAAGACAGGAACAAGATCCGAAGTACAAGAACTCACCGAAGCAAACAGACCTGACTATGTAGGACGTTGCCAAGTCAAGGAATGAGCAGAGGAAGCCTCCTTTTATACTTCCTCTGCTTTGGCTCATAGGGAACAGGTGAGTGTAATTAAAGGGATCAGGTCCCTTTAAATCTGAGGAGGAAGCGCAGCCTAGCGCCTAAAGATGGCGGAGGCCATCTTGGATTCTCTCCACGGAGAGAAACTCTGCTGGACGCCGCGAGGGAGGAGCAGGGATGGCTCCCCCCAACGACCGTCACTGGGGCCCGTGCCGAAGCGACGGGCAAGGATCCGAGACCTCCCCCAGAGCTCCCGCGGCGGGTCACCGTCGCAGACATGGTAGGGGACCGCGGTCGTGGCCTTCCACGGCCGCGGAACAAAACACTTAGAATTTGATTTTCTGAAAAATTGGATCTTTCCTCTTCCTTTTGAAGGATCTAAACGATTAATTGTTGGTATTAGAGAGTTATTCTATGGGCTTCCTTCCCGCGCAGGTCCACGTGCTATCAGATTAGTTTCATCAGCTTGGGCTGAGAAAGGGTGATGCATCTGCTGAGGAGCTACAGAAAGCTGCTGCATGGAAATCTATCCATATCTTCATAAAACACAGTAGTTTAATTATTTACTTATCAAATGCAACATCTGGCCTCAGGGCGGTGATACGTTAGATATCTAGATTTTTTTTATTGCTTCTTAGAGCCCATTCATTTAAACTATTAGAACAGTAGCTGAGGATAATTTTTTATTAACTTCTTTCTTTGTTAAGTATCACCAATACAGACGTCCTTCCTTTTAAGACTAGAACAGGATGTCTCTCTTGTACTGTACTCTACAATCTGGTGCTTTGGGAATGTCCAGAGGGCAGAAATGGATGACATCACTAGAGAAAGCGTGAATAGACACCTTGAGAGTCTGAGGTCATCTGAACCTATCAGAAAAGAGGTGGATGACAAGCCATTTGTCGCTTAACTGAGAGAGATTACTTGTATGACTGACACTTTCTATATTATAAAATTGCCCTGCGGTGCTACAGTGATGAGTCTACCATGGTGCCAGTCTCAAGGTGGCTGCATGTATGTTTCTGCTATGATTGCAAACCTTGTTTGCATTTGTGATTAGCAATAATTGCTTTTATTGGTAATGGAAAGTGATTTCATTAACACAAGGACATCCGGCAAAGTCCATGAGTTCTCAAAAGCTCATATGCTACATCTTTTTTTTTTTTGTCTTTTAAAAGGCTGTATGACCTACATAGAATCCAGCACAAGTTAACGATTTCTCTATAGGATCATGTAGAAATAAGGACAAGTTATAGATATGTTTTTTATAGAGCTAACTCAATACATCTGTGATGAATTTTCGAGAGCAAGAAAGCACAGCTCTCAAAAGATGGTCATAGATATATTTAGTCCAATAAAAAGTTTTCATCTACAACTTTGCTGTATTTCTGCATATTCAGGGTAGACTAACACATCAACCACAATACTTTCTAAAGGCTCAGTAAGTAGCCAACTCCAGAACAGATGACCAGGTAGTTCTCTTTTGACTCTTAAATAGCATAAAAGCTTTGTAGGTTGGTAAGTATAGTTGGTAAATCAGAATGATAAAATAACTTATCCGAGGTCTCAGGGATCATGTTGTAGAAAGTTTGAGCTTCTCTAGACTCTCCTGCTCTTTCTCAGCATTTTGACATTTGTTCAGTCCAGATGCAGTGTGTTAATTTCATCTTTTTATAACCGCTTGCACATACCGCTACCTCTAATAAAGAGAGCATTGTATTAAGGGCATCTCAATATTTTGTTTGCTCATCTGGGCACTAATTGCCCTGTCTTTTGGTGTTCTGCTTTACTATTGCCTACATGTTGAAAATCTGTAATAACATGAGATCCCAGCACAGAAATTGAGTTTCTTAGTGTCCAGTCAGATGAATCCAGAACAAGTGGATTTATGCTCCCCTACCAGCAGATGGGAGATGGAGCTAACTGACGTCACAGTATATAACCCCCTCTAATGACCTCAGCCAGCCAGTATTCTCCGTCTCCAGCAGATGGTGAATGTGCATCTCCACACTTGGGGATTGCTTCAATTTGAGAAAAGAAGAAAAAAGAAAAAAGAAAAAAAATTCACCCCGCTCTCCTGCAGTAATACCATAAGGTCCGTCCCCGAGTTGAGAATTCTTGAGATTTCCGTGGTCCCTTTGAGGTATGCCTTGATCCAGTAGCTGGTTTTTCAGCCAGTGTGGACTTAACTGCTTAAACAGCTGAAAGGCAGCGGGTGCAGGAAGTTGAGCACAGCAGTGATGGCAAATACCTTCTTCCCCTGTAGCCGGAGCTGGTAAAGCTGAGCTCCAGTAAGTGTTTTTAATTTAAAAAATAAATAAATAAAATTTGCAGAGACAGTGAAGGAGAGTTCTGCTAGGGCTTCCTTTCTCCCAGTCTCGAGGCTCGGTGCGCCGTTCCAACATTCTTCCCACTCCATGGGAGGTTGAGGGACGTGGGCAGCCTGGTGGATTGAGCTAGGCTCTGCTCTGAAGTTTCTTTGTTGCATGCTGCGAGATAGGCCTCAATGGCTTTTCATGTGCTTCTTAGGCTGCCCTCTACAGGATTGTCTGTTCGGCCTGTGCGTCCTGTTTTTTTCTGGATGCCTAGCTGGGCTTTGTTGTGCATACATGCACATGCGTCCTTATGCATCCAAGTTCAGTGCTTTTATGTGAACCTGTCCTTTGAGCGGCACTTATTCTATGGGTGCCTAGGTATGGGACGCCTAGTGTTGTGATGCCCAGGTGTCGGGTGCCCATGTGTCAGACGCCCAAGTGTTGGATGCCTAGAATTTCTGAATGTTTAAAAAACAAACAAAAAACCCCAAACAAACAGCTAGACACTCGCCTCCGGCCACCGTTCAGCACACTGTTGGCCTTAATGGCACTTATTCCTATGAAGTCTAAGTCAGGGGTGGGCAAGTCCGGGTAGAATTTTTTCCAAGGGTTGCAATCCCTTTTTCAGACTCTGTCCTCAATCCGGTTCACTGCTACTAGATTTGAGGAGCAGGTAGGGACCTTGTCTGGACCTTTTCTTCAGCACAGGAGTGCTCCTAGAGTGACAACAGATCCTCCTGATAGGGATCCGGATGGCACGGATGATGACGCTGATTCCTGCTTCTCTGGAGGATGGTGAAATTCTTCCCAGTCTAGAACCATATAGAACTATGCTACGGTTCTTTCATAGAAATGAACTGCCAGCTCTGATCTCCCAGACTTTGGACATGCTTGCGATCTCTGGGACAGATTCCGTGTCTGAGCCAAAGAGAAATCTCGTTTTGGTGTCCTTGTATAAAGCCTGTACCCTCTGGTTCCAGTGGTGGTAAGGCATTTGTTTCCAGTGGTAGATGCACTTGTGTGCGCAGTCTCCAAGCGGATCACTAATCCTATGGAAGGAGGAGTGGCCTTGAAGGATGCTCATGCTAGAAAGATTGAAACTATCCTTAAGCAGCCATTTGAAGCAGTGGCAGTGTCCTTGCAAATCGCTTCTTGTTTCCTTGCTGTTTGTTTCTCTCCCAGGAGATTGATGATTCTGGGGTGAATGATTCTGGGGTGAATTCCAGAGCAGTTAAGGAACCAGCCGCAGCCTTCTTGGCTGATTTGGTCTATGATTTAGTCTGCATCTCCGCCAGAAGGATGGCTTCAATAGTAGCGGCCAGGTTCCAGTTATGGTTGAGAAATTGGTCAGTCAATGCGACCTCTAAGGCTAACCTCACCAAGTTGCCCTTTAATGGCTCACCTTTATTTGGGAGCAAGTTGGAGAAACTGGCCAGTAAGTGGGGCGAATCTCTGATTCGTTTAGAGGATGAGAAGCAGGTGCAGTGCTCCTTTAATATGAGAGGTCGTGCTAAAGGATCCAAGTGTTTTCGACCCTATAGAGGAGCAACCTTTCAGAGAACTTGGCCTTTCAGTAGATCTCAGTCCTTTCGTCCCAGACAGCCTAGAAGAGGCACAAGCTCAGGTAATGGAACTTCCCAAGCCTCCCAATGAAGGTTTGCTGACCCAACCCTGGGAACAGGAGATAGGGGGACTCCTCTCTCTTTTATCGGAGGTGTGTTGAAATCACATCTGATCAGTGGGTCCTGAAAGTGATGTGAGATGCATATGCGATGGAGTTTTGCAGTGTTCCTCGGGAAGTATTCATGGAGTCACCCTGCCACTCCCTGCAGAAACAGCAAGCAGTGGAGAGTACATTGTCAAGGCTCCTTAGTCTGAGGGCTGTGTGCCAAAGAAGGAGGAGGGCTCCTTTAGTTCTATCCTGGATCTCAGAGGTGTCAGCCATCATCTGTGGGTGAACCATTTCCGCATGGAAACATTGTGTTCAGTGATACTGGCTGTACAGTGTGGGGAGTTTCTGACTTCCCTGGTTCTGTCAGAAGTGTACCTTAACATTCCCATCTGACCAGAACATCAAGGCTTTCTCTGGTTTGCAGTACTGGGGTGCCATTTTCGGTTCTGGGCGCTGCTCTTTGGTTTGGCCACTGCTCCCAGAATCTTCTCCAAAGTACTGGTATTAGTTGCTGCAGAATTATGAAGGGCTGGAATCTTAGTACTCCCGTATTTGGATGATTGGCTGCTCTGAGCCAAGTCACTGTAAGAGCTGCGTGGTGACTCACAAGGTGATTTCCCTGCTGCAAGAACTCGGCTGGGTGGTGAACCTAGCCAAGAGTGGTTTTCAGCCTTCTCAGTTGCTGGAATATTTCGAGGTTCATTTTGACACAAAGCAGGGCAAGATGTTCCTATCGACAGTTTGACTTTAGAAGTTGATAGCCCAGCTCTGTCTGATGGCCACCCTGTGCCCAACTGTATGGTCTTACCTGCAGGTACTTGGCTTGATGACGGGAACCCTAGAAGTGGTACCATGGGTGAGGGCGCATTTGCGTCCTATTCAGCACTCCCTGCTGTCTCGGTAGAACCCACAGTCTCAAGAATATTCGATTCAGCTTCTCCTGCCAATGAAGGTTTCCTCCCAGCTGCAGTGATGACTGCAGGCAGAACATCTGAGGAAGGGAGTTTCCTTAATTCCTCCGGACTGGCTGGTACTGACGGATGTGCAAGGCCACTGGAATGCAGAGGAGTCTCTCTGGAACATCAATCACCTGGAAGCTAGAGTAGTCTGGTTGGCATGTTTACAGTTCAGCGACAGGCTGTGGGGTCAATCAATCCGTATAATGTTGGACAGTGCTACGACGGTGGCTTACATCAATCGGCAGGGAGGTACCAAGAGCCAACAAGTGTTGCAGAAAGTAGATCAACTTATGGAATAGGCAAAAGTGCATCTCCAGATGATCTTGGCCTCGTACATCACAGGCAAAGACAGTGTAAGAGCAGACTTTCTCAGCAGGGAGAGTTTGGACTCAGGAGAGTGGGTGTTGTCAAACAAGGCATTTCAACTGATTCGGGTTCACTGGGGTCTTCCGTTCTTAGACCTGTTGGCGAACTTGCACATTGCAAAGGTTCCGCGCTTCTTCAGTTGCAGAAGAGATCCAAAGTCCTTGGGGTTCAATGCCCTAGTGCAGGAGTGGCTGGAAGACAAGTTGCTATATACCTTTCCTCCATGGCCCATGTTGGGCAGTTTGATTTGAAGGATTGAGCAACACAGAGGGATAGTGCTCTTGGTATGCAGATCTGTAGAGGTTCCTGGTAAATTAGCTTCTTCGACTTCCAGCGCACAAGGACCTGTTGCAGCAGGAACCTGTTCATCACGAAGATCCGAATCAATTTTGTCTTAGGTTTGGCCCTTAAAAGGACTCGCTTGCTGAATCGTGGCTATTCCGCGGCAGTGATTTCCACCTTACTTAAGAGCAAGAAAGTTCTCCTTGGCCTATGTGTGGGTTTGGAGAGTGTTTGAGGCCTGGTGTTAGGATAGAGGTACTTTTCCTTCCTTGGTCAAGATTCCGCTCATTTTGGAATTTTTGCAGGATGGCTTGGATAAAGGCTTGGCTCTCAATTTCTTGAAGGTACAGTAGTGCCACTCTCCTGTTTTAAGGGTCAGGTAAATGGTGGATCCTCGCCAGTTCATCCTGATATGGCCCGTTTTCTGAGACATCTTCGTCTTCCCTTTTGGTTTCCGGTGCCCTTGTGGAGTCTTATTGGACTTCTTGGCAGGCTCTATGTTTTAGACTGCTCCATACTCTTTCCTTGCAGTTGTTGACCTTGAAGATGGTGTTTCTGGTGGCATTTGTTCTGGGCGAAGGGCTTCTGAACTGCAGCCCTGTTTTGCCTGGAACCATTTCTCCAGGTGACTGCAGGGGTGGTACAGCTGCATACTGTTCCTTTCCTTTATCGAAGGTGGTCACAGAGTTTCTCTTGAATCAGTCCATATCCCTGCCATCCTTAAACAGAATGAGATGTAGAGGAGTATCGTTTGTTGCAACCCTTGGATGTCAGGAGGCTTATTGTCAGATATCTCAAGGTTACTGAACTCTTGCGGAAATCGGGCCATCTGTTTGTCCTTCACAGCAGTACTAGACAGGGAGAGCCAGCCTCGCAGGCTACAATTGCTTGCTGGATTAAGGAGGTGGTCATGGCTGCATATGTGGATGCCGGGAAGCTGTACTTAGGTTAGGGCTCATTCCAC
This sequence comes from Rhinatrema bivittatum, assembly GCF_901001135.1. NCBI lineage: Eukaryota > Metazoa > Chordata > Amphibia > Gymnophiona > Rhinatrematidae > Rhinatrema > Rhinatrema bivittatum. Next base: position 38,655,083 of record NC_042631.1, on the reverse strand, counting down.
TAGGGCTCATGCAGTGTCAAGGGCAGAAGTTAGATTGTTGTTCCTCGTTAACATTTGCCAAGCTGTGATGTGGTCCTCCTTACACACCTTTTCCAGGTATTATCGTCTGGATGTGCAGGCCCGGGAGGACGTGGCCTTTGCACATACAATTTTGACTGGACCACAGGCAGCCTCCCACCCTGTGAGGGAGTAGCTTGTATACATCCCACTTGTTCTGAATTCATCTGACTGGAAGCTAAGACATGAGAAATTACTACTTAGCTGATAATTTCCTTTTCTTTAGGACAGTCAGATGAATCCGGCTTCCCTCCCTTGGCTGCCAAATGATTGTATTATAATCCTTCTGTGTGATTACAGGGATTACCAGTAAGTGTTAGTCCAGTCCCTAGTCCATCGTTATAATATTCTTGTCTGAGCTCTGTGTTGCCTGTTGGCTACGTATTGAAATGGTTATCTGTTTTTAATCAAGTTTTTTGCTAGTCTGTCCCCAGTTGCTTTTGAAGAGAATACTGGCAGGCTGATGTCACTAGAGGGGGGTTTATATACTGTGACGTCAGTTTTCTCCATCTCCATCTGCTGGTAGGGGAGCATAAACCCACTTGTTCTGGATTCATCTGTCTGTCTTAAAGGAAAGGAAATTATCAGATAAATAGTAATTTCTTAATAGTAAACGAGTTCTTCCTATCTATAACAATCATAGCTATAGTTTGGGGGGAGGGTACGGGGGAGGCTGAATTGGCCCCTTCCACTCCACCAATATATCTTTCCACTGTGCCCAGCTTCCCCCTCTCCCAAAAGCAGGCAAATTGTGCCTTTGGTTGGAATCAAATAAGTAAGCCTGTAATGGTGACAAGTTGTTAGAATGTGCTCTAAGAAATACTGTGCAAGAATTTGCTGTGAGGGAAATGACCAATTTGGTGATACTCCAGGTTTGTTATAAAAAGGGACTGTGATTAATGACTCTCCTTGGAAGAGCTCTCAGCTCCAGCTTATTACCTCTAGTTCGTGGTATTTCAAGGTGCCGCAATGTAGTGATGAGTTGCTCTTTGTCAAAGGTCCTCAAGCTTGAATGTGTTTGAGCATCACTGCAGCCTTGTCTTTTGCTACTCAAGATGAGAATGTGGATCTTTCCTTGGTCCCCCAAGTGTGGTGACTGTCGTAGCCCCAGTGAGCCGTAGTACCACTCGAGAAAAGCTTTCACACTCTCCCTCCTCACCCTGGTTTACACATTAGACCAGTTTTGTGTCTTTTAACAAAGAAGGCTAACAATGCAAGGACTATGACGAGAGCTCTGGTGTTGCAGAAATGTGATGTCTCTGGATTTAATAGAGAAGCAAGTGATTCCCAGAAGATCTGGGAGAGCGGGAAGGTCCGTAGTTTGCCACAATCTGCAGTATTTGCTCCAGAGAAATACAGCACAGGCAAAGCAAAAGGTACTGCAGGTAAGGACCAATGCACCTTGGCAGAGCTGAGTGTGTGGTAGATGGGGGGGGGGGGGGGGGGGGGGCTGAGCTCTGAAATAGCAGGTGCTATTGGTCAGGAGGGCTGAAATGCCTTGAAGGATTTGTGTGGGATTGTGTCCTTAGGACTGTGATACAGAAGGTCAGCATTGAGGTGCACTGGCAAAGCAGGAAGTGGAGTTCAGTACCGGAATAGCAGGGGATGCTGTTGCTCAGGATTGAAGACCGTCTGCAGAGCTGTGTGTGGTAGGTCAAGACTGAAGTGGAAAGAAGCTATTTACAGATGTATTGGGGGTGTTTTATTTTTTTACAGAAACTGCAGCTCACACAGGAGATCTGAGGGAAAGTGATGAAAAAGATTACAGAGCACTTCTTGTGACAAATGTTTCAAGAATCCTGTATGCAGCAGCCAAGGCTCAAAATAAAACAATCTTTATTCAAAAGTGCATATTAAAACACAACAGCTGAGAACAAAAGAAGGAGCCAAGCTCTCAACTCCCTTTTGTGCAATTGGCAGTTTTTCAGTGCTGCTCTCTCTTTGGTTTTGCTTTGGGGCTGGCAATTTTCTCAAGCTTTTTTGGGCTTCTTTTGGGCTCTGGAGCTATGAGCCTTCATGCACAACTAACCAGAGATTTTCACCTTCATTTGTACCCCCTCGCAACTCACTTGGTTCAGCCATTCTATCTAGCAACAGTCTTTAGCCAGAAGTAACAGGGAATTGGACTCAGACAGCAACCAACAACAACTAAGTAAGGGGGTGACTTGTACAGCGCAGCAGATACTACCATAAGCTGGGCAGAATGAATGGATGGATGGAACGTTTGGTTCTTTTCTGCTGTCGTTTTCTGTTTCTTGGAGCCATGCACTAGGGCTCCTTCCTTAACCATGCCATTGTGGGAACTAAATCCTGCCACTAGGCGGTGGTGTTGCGTGATGGCCGTGACTGCCCTGGATCCCCAGTCACTTCTGGCCTTGGCCGTGGAAGATGTCAAACCCCAGATCCTGTGCATGGCAGTGCACGGCACTGACACTGAAGCCCTGGATCAGCCTTGCCCTATTTTTGAGTATGGACTTTTTGAACTCTGGTGCCCTGGCTCTTGGTATGACTACCTGGGATATTTTGTTTAATTTTTTTTTTTTTTTACATCTTGCATTTGTGTAACCCCCATTCCCAGGTGCACGCTAGATACGGATGGGGCCACAAAAGATTTAAAGTCTCTTCGGGCTTGGAACCACTCCTTGTCAGGTCTGTTACTGTCCCTTTGTTGGGGGGGGGGAGGAGTTGTGACTGTTATTTGTGTTCTCTGGGAGAAGTACACGTTTCCCAACATTTGTGGATACCGTGAGTGCCAATCATAACACAATAAGACTCTGGTGAGTGACCAAAATAAATGTTTACTGAAAGAGTTCTTTGGTAAATGGCACGGTTCAAATAAATCCTTTTCGCTCAGGTGGCTGATACAGTTCTTTCTCTCTTTTTCTATCTGTGCAGGGGTCTCTTTATCAGGGTCCTGGGGCAAGGGAGATGCTCACCATCCAGAGCTTGGATTGATGAGGTTCCCAGTGGATAAGGGTATCCTTGGTGGGACAGAATACCCCCCTCCAGCTGGCCAAAAATCTATTACATGGTCTCTGCACAGATTCTCAAATATCTTTCCTGGGGGTGAAAACTCTAATTGGAGGTCTCCAGATGTAACTCGATGTTCATCTTTACTCTCAGTTTTCCAAATTTCTGTCTTTCTTTTTTTCTCTTGAATTCCAAGTTTGGAAAGGGATCCTCTGAAGCACACATAGCTCTCGATGTTCCTCTATCAGGGCAGGAAAACCTCTTTCTATCAGATCTTCCAACCAGAAATTGTCGTTCTCCACAAACTGATCTTAACACCAGAAGCCGCTGCAGCAGGTCGCCAACATTTCTCTGCTTCCTTGGATGGTCACAGCAGAGCAGGTCTTCCCCTTTCCTGGGTCCCCCAGGGAGCGGGTTCCCTGTGCTCTCACCCCCAAGCAGCACTCAGGAATCTCAAGGCTTCTTACCAAGAAAAATATTAAACGGCCCAAAAAAAACCCTGGATGCAAACTCAGCCAGCCAGAATCCTGACTTTGCCTAGGAACTACAGGCAGATGGTACCCGAGTCCACGGGTAGCCCAAAGTCAACCACAACAAAAATTCCCCACACCTTCTTTAACTTCAAAACCCAAACTGCACTGCCCCCAGAGCTCTAGGAGAGAGATGTTTTAGTTAACTTACTAGGGGGACGGCCATTCCAGCACCCTCAAAGGGAGGGGCTCCATTCAGATAGTACATCCCATAATCTCAGACCTATGCTGTACCTATCTGAATACGGGAATACCCAGGGCTTAATGGTAACGTGACCGGAGGTTCCGTTACATTTGGTTTACACAGTACAATAGTTAAAGCATTTGTACAGAGAGGAATAGGAGACATTCAATGGGAAAGCAGATGGGAGTTTAATGAATCAGTTGTGCACAGTTCAAAGGTGCAAGGATAAAGTCAGTACTGGAGCGAGCTTTCCTCCCAGACAAAAGGGCTGTGGTGCAAAGGGGCCTGGTGAAGACCCTCCTGCAATGGAATTAGACTCTACTGAGGTCAGTCTTTGTTGACCTGTCCACATGGTAGTGGCAGTGCATGTCATTCCAATGATGCTGTTGAATATGAGAGGTCTTCAGTGGGGCCTTTGACATAAGTGGAGCCAGCTACGGTAATGATTATCTCCTTGCATCTTAGTGATAATCAGGATGAAAGTAGCCTTGCAGTGGTAGTTGAAACTGCTGTTCCTGGAGGTGGGCCTCCCTCTGCATGCTCAGCCTCAAGTGACACTCTTGAATGACTCCACCTCTAGAGGGTGGGGAGCTCACACTGATACATCTCAAACTCAGGGGACTTGGTCCTTTGCAGAGTCAATATCCTAGAATTACATGCCATTTGGTATGCACTGATGTCATTCTGTCTCCTCCTGGCAGGAAGTAGAATCTTAATTCAAAACAGGTAATCAAGTAGCCATGTTACCATAAACAAGTAAGGTGGCATAGGCTCCTTTGGTCTCTTGTCGGGATTCTCTCTGGATCTGGAAATGGGCTATCTGTCACGGTACTTATCTAAAAGTAACATACGTTCCAGGAGCACTAATTGCTCTGGCAGACCAACTCAGATGAGTCCTAAGAACATAAGAACATGCCATACTGGGTCAGACCAAGGGTCCATCAAGCCCAGCATCCTGTTTCCAACAGTGGCCAATCCAGGCCATAAGAACCTGGCAAGTAACCAAAAACTAAGCCTATTCCATGTTATTGTTGCTAGTAATAGCAGTGGCTATTTTCTAAGTCAACTTAAAAAATAGCAGGTAATGGACTTCTCCTCCAAGAACTTATCCAATCCTTTTTTAAACACAGCTACAGTAACTGCACTAACCACATCCTCTGGCAACAAATTCCAGAGCTTTATTGTGCATTGAGTGTAAAAGCATTTTCTCTGATTAGTTTTAAATGTGCTACATGCTAACTTCATGGAGTGCCCCCTAGTCCTTCTATTATCCGAAAGTGTAAATAACTGATTCACATTTACCTGTTCCAGACCTCTCATGATCTTAAACACCTCTGTCGTATCCCTCCTCAGCCGTCTCTTCTCCAAGTTAAACAGCCCTACCCTCTTTAGTCTTTCCTCATAGGGGAGCTGTTCCATCCCCTTTATCATTTTGGTCGCCCTTCTCTGTACCTTCTCCATCGCAACTATATCTTTTTTGAGATGCGGTAACCAGAATGAGTGGTCATTTGTTCCACAAGTGACAGACAGGTTGTTTAATCTCTGGGGTCAGACAACAATCATTTACATTTATTCAGAATTTATGAATCTCCTAACTCTAAAAGGCCTAGGTGATGTACAAGACAACATTTTTGCTTCAGAGAGCAACAGAAAAGTTAAAAGATTTTGGGGGCAGTCTCATTATTTACAGACACAATCCAGAAAGTGCTATAAAACCATGCAAGAATGAGTCTCTTTGCTCCAGCATGGTTCCAACAAATGTGGTTCCCCTACCTTATTCAATTGTCTGAATGACCTCTGATTCCGTTGGGGACTTCTCTTGTCATTTATCATACAGGAGGATGGAAAACTTTGCCATCAGAACCTTCCCTTTCTGGCCCATACCACATGGATGTTGAATGCATGGTAGTTTCTTCCCAGTTTCTTTCAAAAAAATTGGTGTGTTAGAGACACTAACATAATTAGCAGCAAGCATGTGTGAGATAAGACACAGAAGAGACCAATCAGTAATACTATAATATTTATTATAACACTGGTATATAACAAAGCACAAAATTAGAACCTATGGTAAGCCAGCTGTACACAGAAATGTCTTTCCATGCCTAGCTACCAAAATGAAGAAGATTCTCGCTCACCCAATCCAGTCTGTTTCCCAGTTTGGCCAGAAGTGAAGGAATCAGGAATGCTGGTGTCCAATCAGTAATTGGTTGCTATTGGTGCTGATGATGCACACTCTGATGCCCCTGTTCTGTGTGGTGTTTTCTACACATACATTATTATAGCCCTTTGTTTCATAGGCTACGCTGTGTGGTAGGCTGAATTTTTTCCTCTTATCTTTCCAGTTAACAGTAGAGCTTCTTTGAGCCATTGCTTGACTGAGCTGTTTCTATAGCTGGTTATCTCCTTCAGGAAACAGGGGAGAGATGTCTTTGTAGGCATATTTTATTTATTTATTTATTTAATGTCTTTTTTATACCGATAACCGTTCACACATCGTATCGGTTTACAGTTAAACAGGAACCATTGGGCAGAACCCTTACATATAACATTGCAAACAGGTTAACTTTTGGGCAGGGCCCTTACATAAAATTGAGAACAGCAAAATCATATGTGGGAGGCTATCTCTCTTGCTTGAGAATGCATTGTCCTTGAGTTAGTCATGTAGCTTGTTAGAATATTGGAGGAAATACCTTTTGCAAGTGGTTATTAGATCTCCATATTCCATACCAAATGTCCTTGAAGCTGCAGGGTATAATTTTCATCTGTTCAGGACGTTATCCAGGCGTCTTTTCTGCGTACTGACACAAAGCAGGGAATAGGCCAATCCTTAACCTAACTTACTAAGCCTCATTGGCTAGACTTCATGCTAATGCTCATATCTTCCTCAGCTAAATGCTAACCCCATCTTGATCTTGGTCAGGTAGCCTTTGACTACAAGATCCTATGACTTTGAATGGAAGCTTTTTGGTCTGGTGTCAGTTGGGCTCTCTAGACCTGTTCATCTGTAATTAAAGGGACTTGTTCATATTGTGTGTGAAAATACACCTCCACGCTATTGTGGTCTACCAGCAGATGTAGTGAGCATCAATATCCATTTATCCTTTGGCATCAAAAATATATGAAAGGATTGTGGTATACTTTGTTATAGGATCTCAATGTCTTCTTAGCTCAGCTTATGAAACCTCCATTTGAACCTCTGGACCAGGTTACTCTAAAGTTCCTCATGTGGAAAGTTCTCTTTTTAGTAGCTGTAACATCTGCTCGATGGGTCAGTGAATTGCAAGCATTGGTCTCCTATTCACTATACTTTAAACTCTTCCATAGTAGGGTAGACCTGTGTACTCACCTGAAGTTTCTTCCAAAGGTGGTGTCGGCTTTTCACATCAATCAAGCCATATTCTGCTTACCTGGTTTCCAAGGCCTCATGCACATAAGAATGAGAAGGCTCTTCATTCCTTGGTCTATTATTTGAGAAGGACTCTGCCATCGCAATTGTTTATATCATTTGGTGCCAACAGACTGGAAGTAGTAATCACCAAGAGAACTCTGTCAAATTGACTAATGGACTGTATTGTGCACTGTTATGTGCTGGCTAGCTTACAGATTATAGACTGTCAAGGCTCATTAAGTAAGAGCATAGCTGCTTCAGTGGCACACCTCAGGGCTGCTTCAGTTGAAAACATCTACAAAGGGGTGTCTTGGCCATCCATGCATACCTTTTGTATTCCACTGCTGTCTGGATAGCAAGTCGAGATGACAGTCATTTCGGACAAGCAATTTTGTGGAATTTGTTCATCCAGTAGTCCTCACTGGTGGGAGCAAGATTCTTGTCTTTCTACTTCAAATATGGCTGTCTATTTAGGAACACTAAATTTTGGACATCGTTTGATTTTTATCACATTCAGTTCCTGGTTCAAAAACTTCTTAATGTGCTCCTTGGTTCCATCCACCTGCTCCTAGATATGTGAGATATTTTACACTGAGTCATAGGAGTTTCTTCAAATTAGTCCATTCTGTACCTGAAACTGTTAAACAGATGTGTTCAGCTGAGAAAATCACTGTGATTTCCCACTATGGGCATTCCAACCAGAAGACCTTTTGTGCTTCATTAATTTGCAGTACAGATATTCACATATCTTTGTCAGTAAGGTGCGTCAGAAGTACCTATGGTTCATTCAGAATGGCCAATGCTTCCAGTATAGAGATTTATTGTTCAGTCTGGCCTCTGTACCAAATATGTTCCCCAAGGTCTTTGTGATCCTCATTGCTGACACTATTCATCTTCCCATACTTGAACAATATACTCAGGTCCCAACCTTACGGGAATGTTAACAGGCTAACAGTCGGGTCATTTTCCTGCTTGTAGGATCTCAAGTGGGCCATCAACTGGAAAAAGAAAAAGTCCCCTTGAATCTTCTCAGGGCCTCTCGCATCTAGAGGGTGAGGTTTTATACTCTCTTAGGACTTATATACTACTAGAAGACAAGGGCTTCCTTTTCCTGGAAGACGTGCACTTCTAGAATTAGGGGCTTATGAACCACTGCAACATGCAAATGCATCATATGGTCCTGATGGCCTCAGTGATAACAATAGTACCATGGGCCAAGTGTGCTGTCCTTTTCAAATTTGTTTTTTCCAGATGGAAACCAAACATTTGCAGGGCTATTCAAGGGGCTGAATGGCATAGTGGAATTTGCATGATTACAGGGGAACATGAGCTGATAAATTGCAGAGGGAAAGCTTATGAGATTGAGTTTTTATTAGTTTTTTTTTGTCAGTAATGGCGGCGTGGATTAACTCTTTTGAAAGTAAGGTGCTTTTCATTATAAATGAAGGACCACTGCAGGGTTGGTTGCAGTTCAAGCACTGGGCTAAGCCACATTAGAGGGCTGGTGAAATACCGTGCACCAGCCGCTGCGCACGGCTTAACACGCGATCGGATGTGCGTTTTGGATGTGCGTCCATAACCCCATATCCAGTATAGAGATTAGTGCGTCCAAATTACTGTGTAGCTAATAGCAGTCATCACATGTAAATTCATGTAGATGAGGCTATTAGCTAATCCCCGCGATCCAATACATTTTCTGCACGGCCAATGAGCCCTTGCAATGTGGCAAATTTTACACCAGTCCGGGGCTGGCGTTAAAAGTATGTCACGCTCAAGGGCGCACTGAAAAAAAACCAAAAACATCCTGCTTTCTGTGATTCCTCCTAATAGTATCATAGTATCTTGTGCATGTCTGTGCAGATTGAGTATCCATTTTTCCGCTTGATAGCCACCTGTACTGTATGCCCGATGCCGAGGAAGTGCTAGGGACGCACATTTTACTCTAGCGCCTCCTTTATAGTGCGACCCCCCCCCCCCCGATATTGGAAAAAAAAATATTGAATCGTGCACCCGGGAGAGTTGGCTGAGCGCCCGTTTTCTGTGCAAAATTATTGCATTGGCCCCCCCCCCCCCCCCTAGGTGAAATAAGCTGGCAGTGAGCTGGGCCTTCAGAGGATTCCCTGCCTTCGCCGGTGCATGATGGAGAGAGATTAAGTGCAGAATGTGCTAATTGTTGCATATATTTTATCCTAAGAGAAAGTATGTCACACTTGCTGCTGCTGCTGATTATTTTCTTTATTTATCAGCCCTGTGTAAATATATTTATATAATGCCTGAAGAAATAAATCCTTATTCTTATTCTTAAAAAGTTATTTTCAGCTGTGCTGCATTTGGCTTGAGAATCGGTATGAGATTTTCTCTCTCCAGGTGCCTCATCACTCGCTTGTTCTCTCCCCAGATGCAGCAGAAAGATCTCATTTGCAAATCTGATTGACTGCGGTATTTATGGCAGCTTAAATACTATTTGTGGTGAGATGGGAGGAGGAAGATTTTTTTTCTTTGCTTCCTTTTTTTGTGTTTCTTATGCCCTGTCAAAGATATCTTGTACATGGTAAGAGATGCGTGCCATGAGCCTTTGGTGACTTTTACCTACCCCCAGACTGCATGGATATCTTTATTGGAGGTAGGAAATAGCTGGTGTCTCCATGTCATCGAGGACAGTCTTGAGCAAGTCCTGCTTTTGTCCCATGCATCTACCTGTCTCACTTTTCTTAGGGAAATCAGAGCTTAAGTTCCTATATTCAACTAAGTAAAATAGGATAGGTGCATCCTGCCCCTGATGACCTGAAGCTACCGGGTACCCCTGCACACAGGAAGTAATTTATAAGTTAACAGGTGTTGGGCATGTTACCTCTTATAAAGATAAATGTTGACCTGTGCAGCTTTGGGTAGCTGAATCAATAAACGTATGTAGTGGGGTAAGCAGCCCTGTCAGCTCTCTGCCATGTACAGTAAACTATACTTCAGACAGCACCAATTAACTTCTCGCAAAAGGCACGATTTTAAAAGGGCCCCGTGTGTAAAAAAAAAACAAAACAAAAAACGGGGTTACGTGCGCGGTCGGGCCTTGTGAGTGCCGTGCACATTTTAGAATGGGCCCGGCCATGTGCATAACCCCCATTACACTCAGAAGTGCCGGGCCCTGCAAACAGGCGGGCTGGGAGGTGGGGGGTAGTGGGCCAGGCCATTAGCTGCTGTTCCAGGGAAGCCCGGCAGCCGGCCAGCATGCGGAGGTCACTTCTGCTCCAGAGGGGAGCAGTAAGTAACTAAACTAAAAAAAAACATAAGTAACTAAGAAGGGGTTAGGGGTTGGGGAGGAGAGGGGAAAGAGTAGGAAGGTTAGGTAGGGGGTATAGGGAAGTTCCCTGTACGTACTAGGATCAGTACAGACGGTGGGTTATGTCCCCCGTCCAGCAGATGGAGTCAGAGCAAACTTCGGAGGGTGCTGGCATATAAGCTGGTGCACCCCTCCTGTATCCTCAGTATCTCTCTGACTCCAGCAGATGTGAGAAGGGGAACTCTTGGTTCCCTCTACTCAGTGACTTGTCACTTGTTTTTTCTTATTATTCTGTCTTCCGGTGGATCAAGTAATTAAATCTTATTAGTTTGAAAACAAAAAAAAAAAAAAAAAAAAAGTTTTGTTCTGGTGGTGAGCCGGCTCGGCTGCCGCCACGTTTGTTTCTATTCAGGCTTGCCATTTGGACTGCCTCTTTCTTCCTTTCCCCCCGTCTCGCTTCCTATCCCGGTGGGGCACTGGGTAAGTGGTTTTTTCTTTTTGGGGGGGAGTTTTTGTATTTCTTTCCTTCTAGCTCGCTTTGGCGTTTCTCCGACGGTGGATGCTGGTGGGGCCAGCCTCTCCCCTCACTCCAGTCACGGTCTTTCGCCCTCTCCCCGCGGTCCCGCGACGTAACATTCCCCGGGACCGCAGGCGGCAAGGACGTTGCATTCCCCTGCCGCCCCCGGGGCCGTTGGGGCGAATTTGAGTTGAGCTCGGGCGCGGCGCCCCGCTCCTCCCGCGGCGAGTTCTTCGGCGTTGCTGCCTCGTGCATTGGCCCCCCCCTCCCCGGACGCTTGCGATGCAGCGCGTCCGTTGTTCAGCCTGTGGCGGCCCGGGCCAAGCCGCATCGAGGGACGGTCTCTGCGGCAGGTGCCTTCCTGGTGGGGAGACTAGCACCGCTCTCCTGCCCACTTCTCCCCCGCGAGCCGAGTGCTGCGGGCCTCGGGGGCTGGGCCCGCCCCCGTCGTTGGCGGGAGCGGCGGCCATCTTGGAGCTGGAAAGTAGCATGGGCTCTGACGCAGAAGAAACCTCGGGGGATTTTTTACCTCTGGCGCCCACGAGCCTGGATCCGGGGCCTCTTCCCTCCTCCTCCTCCTCCGGGCTTTCCAAGGACCCCCTTCCCACCCCATCAGCGGGCCCATCGGGTTTCTCGGCGGATTTTGTGGTGCTCATGCACCAAGCGTACCTACAGAGCCTGAATCCACTGGGGAGCTCGGTTCCCACTCCTCCTCCCGCTAAGGCCCCAAGGCTGGCAGGTGCGTCGGTGGCAGGATTAGGGGCCGGGGGAGGCTCCCCCAGGGCCCCCCTGATTACGCCCACGCCCCTACCGGGGCTGGGGGGCGACCCTGCGTCGCAGGCGGACGACGAGACACTCTCAGCACACCTGGAATGCGACGACCCACGGGTCCTGCGGATCTTCCGCAAGGAGGAATTGACGGATCTCATTCCGCACGTGCTTCAGGAATTGGACCTTGACCCCCCAGTCGAGCCCCCAGGGCCTCCAGCGCCTTCCGTGGCCTCCGCTACATCCAAGGGTGATCCTGTCTTAGCGGGTCTCCGTCCCATGGCACGGACTTTTCCGATCCATGATTCCTTCCTTCACCTCCTCGTGAGGGAGTGGAATAACCCGGAGGCGTCCCTTCGGGTTAGCAGGGCCATGGATAAGCTCTATCCTCTCCCGAGCGATTTCCTGGATCTTCTGAAGGTCCCCAAGGTTGACTCAGCGGTTTCCGCCGTCACGAAAAGCACCACGATTCCGGTCACGGGAGGCACTGCCCTACGGGATATCCAGGACAGGAAGCTGGAGGTCGCCCTCAAGAAGATCTACGAGGTCTCGGCACTGGGAGTCCGCGCGGCCATATGCGGTTCCCTTACCCAGAGAGCCGGTCTGCGATGGGTCCAACAGCTCCTTACTTCCCAGCAGTTGCCACCGGACGAGGCGGCTCATGCTGACCGGCTGGAGGCGGTGATCGCTTACGGAGCAGACACGTTACATGACTTGCTGCGGGTCCTGGCGAGGACCATGGCGTCGGCGGTGTCCGCCAGGCGCCTCCTGTGGCTTCGGAACTGGTCTGCGGACGCTTCCTCCAAGTCTAGCCTGGGGGCCCTGCCTTTTAAGGGCAGGTTCCTCTTTGGAGAGGACTTAGATCAGATTATCAAGACCCTGGGAGAGAACTCGGTCCACAAGCTTCCAGAGGACCGTCGCCGGTCCTTTCGTCCGTCCACGGGGACTCCCAGGAACAGGTACCGCGCTCAGAGGCGCTACAGGGGTCCCAGACAGCAAGGCCCGAGGACCCCGTCAAACCGGTCGCAGTCGTGGACTCGGCCCTTTCGTGGCCGCAGACCCTCCAGGGACTCCTCGGCTCAGGGAACCCCCGGCAAGTCAACGCAATGATGCCAGGCTGGCCCTCTCCTCGCTACCCCGGATTGGGGGGCGGATCGCTCTGTTTTACGAGGAGTGGGCCAACATCACCACGGACCGCTGGGTCCTCGACATCCTAAGGCACGGTTACGCGTTGGAATTTGTCCGGTCTCCCAGGGACAGGTTCCTCTTTTCTCCCTGCGGGTCCAGCAACAAGCGGCTGGGGATACAGCAGACGCTGGACCGCCTCCTGGACCTGGGAGCCATTGCGCCCGTCCCCTCAGGAGAGGTGGGCTCGGGTCATTATTCAATTTATTTCGTGGTTCCCAAAAAGGACGGATCCTTTCGCCCTATTCTGGATCTCAAGGAGGTCAACAAGACGCTTCGGATCTCCAGGTTTCGTATGGAGACGCTCCGCTCCGTCATCGCGGCGGTTCATCAGGGGGAGTTCCTAGCCTCCCTCGATCTCACGGAAGCTTATCTGCACATCCCGATCCGTCCGGACCATTGGAGGTACCTTCGTTTCAAGATCTTGGGTCAGCACTTTCAGTTCCAGGCGCTGCCCTTCGGTCTGGCGACCGCGCCCAGGACCTTTACCAAGGTTATGGTAGTGGTGGCAGCAGCGCTGAGGAGGGAAGGCATTCTCGTACACCCTTATTTGGACGACTGGCTCATCAGAGCGAAGTCCTTGCCGCAAGGGCGGGCGGCTGTCGACAGAGTTGTGTCCTTCCTACAGTCCCTTGGCTGGGTGGTGAACTTCAACAAGAGCAGTCTCCTTCCGTCCCAACGGTTGGATTTCCTGGGGGCGCGCTTCGACACGGTACAGGGCAAGGTCTTCCTGCGGCCGGACAAGGCGCAAGCCCTTCGGGAGCTGATCATCAGGTTTTCTGCTCTCCAGGTTCACACGGCGCGGGACTACCTGCAGGTCCTCGGCTCTATGGCGTTCGCAATCAGCCTGGTCCCCTGGGCGTTTGCCCACTTGAGGCCCCTGCAAATGTCCCTTCTCTTGAGATGGAAGCCGGTCTCTCAGGACTATCAGGCGATCCTTCCTCTCCCTCCGACAGCCAGGGCCAGCTTGCGATGGTGGTTGGATCCCAGGAATCTATCCCAAGGATGCCCCCTGGAGACGCCGGACTGGATTGTGGTCACCACCGATGCCAGCCTGTCCGGCTGGGGGGCAGTGTGTCTCCGGAGCTCGGCGCAGGGTCTGTGGACGAAAGAACAGACGACCTGGCCAATCAACCGCCTGGAGACTCGGGCGGTCCGGTTGGCTCTCGTGCAGTTCCTGCCCATGATCAGGGGACGAGCGGTCCGAGTCCTCTCGGACAATGCGACGACGGTGGCCTACATCAACCGGCAAGGGGGCACCAGGAGCAGACTGGTGGCGCTGGAAGCGGCGCGTCTGATGGCTTGGGCGGAACGTTTCCTGGACCGTCTGGAAGCCTCCCACATCGCCGGGGTGGACAACATCCAGGCGGATTATCTGAGTCGTCAGGTGTTGGATCCGGGAGAGTGGTCCCTCTCCGACGAGGCGATGGCCCTCATTGTCAGACGCTGGGGGACGCCCGCGTTGGATCTCATGGCGTCAGCGGTCAACGCGAAAGCCTTTCGGTTCTTCAGCCGTCGGCGGGAGCGCGGCGCGGAGGGCGTCGACGCCCTGGCCCTTCCCTGGCCCCCTCGGCTGTTGCTCTACGTTTTTCCCCCCTGGCCCCTCGTGGGCAAGGTGCTAAGGAGAATAGAAAAACACGTCGGTCAGGTCATTCTAGTGGCTCCGGAGTGGCCGCGGCGCCCGTGGTTTGCGGATCTCCTTCGTCTGGCGGTGGGCGAGCCCCTTCGTCTCTCGCACCTCCCACGGCTGCTCCGCCAGGGCCCGGAATTTTCGGAGCAGGCGGAACACTTCTGTCTTGCGGCGTGGCTTATGAGAGGAGGGGCCTCTTGCGCAAAGGCTACGCCGGTCCCGTGGTAGATACGCTCCTCCAGGCGCGGAAGACCTCCACTTCGGTTGCTTATGTGCGGGTATGGAAGGTTTTTGAGGTCTGGTGCTCGGCGCGGGGGGCTCTCGCGACTGCAGTATCCCGTCATCTAGTGCTGGCGTTCCTGCAGGAGGGGCTGGAGAAGGGCCTCTCCTATAATTCCCTGAGGGTGCAGGTCTCCGCTCTCGCGTCGCTGGCTCGTGCCGCGGGACGGCCTGGTCTGTCGGCTCATCCGGACATCTCGAGATTCCTCCGGGGAGTTAAGCGCCTACGTCCGCCGGTACGTCCTCTCTGTCCTTCGTGGAATCTCAACCTGGTCTTGCAGGCTCTAGGGGGTCCTCCCTTCGAGCCCCAGCGGCAGGCCACTCTCAAGGACATCACTCTGAAGGCGGTCTTCCTGGTCGCTATCGCCTCGGCGCGGCGTATCTCCGAGCTGCAGGCTCTTTCGTGTCGGGAACCCTTCCTCCGGTTCACGGACTCGGGGGTTCACATCCGGACTGTCCCTTCGTTCCTGCCGAAGGTGGTTTCCTCCTTCCACGTGAACCAGGTAGTGGAGCTGCCTGCATTCCCGGCTGATGCTCCCCTGTCACTTCGCCGCCTGGATGTGAGGCGCACCCTTCTTCGTTATTTGGAGGTGACTAACGAGTTCCGGGTCTCCGATCACCTTTTCGTGCTCTGGTCGGGGCCTAGAAAGGGTAGGCAAGCGTCCAAGACTACGATTGCGCGCTGGCTCAAGGACGCGGTGACTTCGGCGTACATCGGTTCCGGTAAGGATCCCCCGCCGGGTCTCAAGGCTCACTCTCTCCGAGCCCAGGCGGCCTCCTGTGCGGAGTCCCAGCTCGTCTCGGCGCAGGAAATTTGTCGTGCGGCGACCTGGAAGTCTCTCCACACGTTCTCCAGACATTACCGGCTCCATGTACAGGTATCTGAGTCTGGTTCCTTTGGGGACAGGGTCCTTCGAGCAGGCTTCCCGGGGACCCACCCGGTTTAGGGAAGCTTTGGTACATCCCACCGTCTGGACTGATCCTAGTACGTACAGGGAAAAGAAAATTACTTCTTACCTGCTAATTTTCGTTCCTGTAGTACTATGGATCAGTCCAGACGCCCTCCCTGGACGTATCTTGAGATCTAGGAGGGAACCTGCTCGTTCGTCTCTTCTGTCTCCCTATTCTCCTGGTTATTCTCCCTTCGGGGATCTGAAACTGTGTGTCTGTGTTTGTCCCTGTTTGGACAGTTCTTATTGCACGTTGCATAGTTTTCTTTTTCACGGTTTGTGATTGATTGTGCAGGGTTTTGCTTGATCCACCTGCCTTGGTCTATCCAGTACTCTTCCTTGGCTTTGATATTCTCGATACTGAGGATACAGGAGGGGTGCACCAGCTTATATGCCAGCACCCTCCGAAGTTTGCTCTGACTCCATCTGCTGGACGGGGGACATAACCCACCGTCTGGACTGATCCATAGTACTACAGGAACGAAAATTAGCAGGTAAGAAGTAATTTTCTTTTCTCTCCCAGTCTGCCTCCTTAATTGGAGCAGACTGGGAGGGAACTGGGGAAGCCCACAATGTGTCGCCTCGAGTTGTCTTTTAAAATTCCTGCCCCACACGCGGAGAAGGCTACCTGCCCATACATGCACGCACAGACTAAATTCCAGCATGAATGTACGTGCGGGAAACGTATTTTATAACATGTGTGTGGCCTTAAAAATCCGGCCTTAAGATCCTCTGGATTTGACATTCATTGGTGCTATATAAACTTTCTGAGGGCATTTTTATTTTAAATGTCAGTCTGCACGGAAAGTTCTCCCTCCCCCCATATGTACAGAAATACTAGGCTTGGAAACCTGGGGAGGGGGGAGGCAATGGTGGGGGTTCGCATCAAACAAAGTAGTAATCAGATGGTTCGAAAACCACATGGATAAAACAAGATACAATTACATTTTAAAAAGTAAAACAATATGGCTTATTCTTTTTTTGTAAGCTATAATTGTATTGCATTCAAATGAAACAATATGCAATAAAGCATGATAAAAAAAAAGTAAGCCTGTGTGGCAATCTTATTTGATGATGATAGCTAAGAAACCCCTCCCCCCCCCCCCCCAACATCAATCATCCTAAAGTAATCCAGATTAATCAAATGTAGGTGTTCACCTGTTCGAAAAAGTTTTACAATACAATCCCTTGCAGTCTCCTGTTTGCAGGAGATAACATCTCTTTGTGAATCTGTATCTATGTAACTGACACCTTGAGTGCTGCCAATTTCCCTAAACTTACTCTATAATAGTACAGAACATATGCTAAAATTGTACATTAAGGGGTAGATTTTCAAAAAGGGCGCCCTCACGTACTTTTGTAGGTGCATCAGGCACAAACAAAAGTACGCTGGATTTTAGTAGATACGCGCGTAGCCGCGTGTATCTGCTAAAATCTTGGATCGGCGCACGCAAGGCTACCGATTTCGTGTAGCTGGCGCGCGCCAAGCCGCGCAGCCTACCTCCATTCCCTCCGAGGCCGCTCCGAAATCGGAGCGGCCTCGGAGGGAATTCGCTAACACCCTCCCCTCACCTTCCCCTCCCTTCCTCTACCTAACCCACCCCCCCCTACCTTTGTTGAGGGATTTACGCCTCCCAGAGGGAGAAGTAAATCCCCGCGCGCCAGCGGGCTGCTGGCGCGCCTAGACGCAACCCGGGGGCGGTTCCGGAGGGCGCGGCCATGCCCCCGGACCGCCCTGGGCCAAAACCACGCCCCCGGGCCCGCCCCCGTAATGCCGCGTCCCGCCCCGAAAACGGCGCCCCGCTCGGCCCCGCCCCCGACACGCCCCTTCGGAAAACCCCGGGACTTACGCGAGTCCCGGGGCTCTGCGCGCGCCGGTAGGCCTATGGAACATAGGCGCACCGGCGCGCAAGGCCCTGCTCGCGGAAATCCGGGCGGATTTACGCGAGCAGGGCTCTTAAAATCCGCCCCTAATGTTGCATGAAATCTTGAAAATCACAAATATTTACAGTTTAATCATACACATTGTGTCAGCTTGCTGAAAATCTTTACTGGAGTCTTGACCAGACTGCTCTGAGAGCTCCATCAGCCTCATGGCTATATAAAGTCTCTGTGTGCAACATGGGAAGGAGAAGTGACCTGATCGCTGTGGGGAGGTGAAATCTGGCCCTGGTTTCCCATATTTCATGGCTCAGTGGTTTAACCACAAGGGCACCCTGCTAGTGACAGTTACCTGTATATCCCATTGCTGCACAGCCCATGGAGATAAGACATCTCATAATAGGAGCAGTGCATCTTACCAAACAATGCAGAGTAAATTCCATTGCAGTTCGTCTGAGCCATTACACTCGGATAAGTCACCACCTCTAAACTTACACACCAATAGCTAAGTTTGTTTGCATAACATTTTCCATAATATATTTTAACATAATTTTCTCATATATGCTAATAAGATTGGATTCTTGTTAAGTCATATGATTTCTTGTAAATTGAACCCAGAAGGCAGAAACGAAACTTAATGCTGACTCTTAACATACTTTTTAACTTTTAACGTACTTTTTAGTATTTCAGCAGCTTACAAGTTTGATCAGTGTGCTGTTATCTTTCTCCTAGGACAAGCAGGATGGTAGTCCTCACATGTGGGTGACATGATCAGATGAAGCCTGGCATGGAAATCTTCTTTCAAAGTTTCTAGAAACTTTGACTGGCACACTTTGCATGCTCAGCATGCCATGATCCACGCATCCATGTGGGGAGTCTCTTCTTTTCCACGGAGCTACCGTTTCATGGTTCTGGAGCTTGTGCTCTTTTTGCGAGAAACGCTCCACAAACTATGGGGGGATTCCACTTTTCTTCCTGTGCTGGGTCTCTCTCCAGGACCCTATTGACTTTTCATTGGTTGGTGAGCTTTTTCTTTTTTCCTCTTCCTCGGTGTCCGCCGGTCATCATGTCCTTGCAGTCTTCTGCGCGCCTCATAGCGGCCTCAAGCTTCTGTCAGTGCCCCGAGACTATGTCCTTAATGGATCCACATGCATCCTGTGCTTGGGGGCATTGCACAATGTTCGTGGCTGTGAATTGTGTGCTCAAATGACCCCCAAAGAGCCACCGTGCCCGGCTGGACAAGGTGGAGAAGGTTTTTGGATCAGGGAAGTCCAATCCTTCCACTCTGGCATCGATGCCGTCGACGCCCAAGGACCTGGGGGAACTGCTCGTCCTTGTCCCTTCTGTGTCTCCTCCCCCGAGGCCTTTGGGTGAAGGGGGTGCCAAAGATCGGCCCATGTCTGTTTCTTCTAAGTCCCGGACCTCTGGATCGTCACCCTCGGTGCCAAGGAAAGAGCAGGCCAAGCACCTTGGGAGATCTCGAAAGCACTGCTATCGGTCTCCTTCCTGGCATGGTGCAGGGCTCGGGTTGGCCTCGACGCTTGCTGCCTTGCCACCGAAGCGGCCACAGCGAGAGGAGGCCTCGCCCCTCCTCCACCCCCCCCCCCCCCATGTCTGGTGGCCAGAGGCCGTCAACACTGATTCCGGTGTCAGGTGCAGACCCTCCTCGGCATCTTGTGGAGAAGCTGACTTCGCCCCTCCCCTCTCATCCTGCTCTTTCATCAGATGCATTCAAGGCAGCGCTTGAACATCGGGTGCGCCTGGTGGTAGAACGTGCTTTGCGCAGTGGGGAGCTCCCACATTGGTGCCAGTACCTCCCTCTGTTCTGGTGCCTTAACTGATGCCGATACCAAGATCCTCACTGATGCTGGTGCCTGCACTGATGCTGGTGCCTGTGGTGCTCGGGTTGGAACAGTTATTGGATCAGCTCGATGCACTTCTCAGTGTCCTCCCGACCCAGTTGGTGCCAGCAGCCCGTCATCCCTTGGTGACATGGGCACCGAAGCATAGGGCATCCGAGCCAATCCCCATCGGGGACTCCTCTGGGGAAGAGGGCCCCTGCACCATTGGGGCCTTGCATGCCCCGGCCCGCGCTGCCTGGCTGGTGCCTGGACCCTTGGGCCTCCCTTTACCCATGGGTCCCCTGGTGCTTCAGCCCTGGGATGTGCCTAGCACTCCCCAGCCTTCCCTTCCTCCTTAGGTGGTCTTGATGAGCCTGAGGGCCCTTTTGACACTTGGGGAGACTATACCTCCAATCGCTCATCAGTGGATTCAGGTGGTCTTCCTTCGTATCCGTTCTCCTCGGAGGAGCAGCATTGATCTCCGCCAGAGGAGCTAACCTTCACGGGGTTCATCCACTCTATGGCGGAGGCCATACCCTTCCAACTTATGATGGAAGAAGATGCCTGCCATAAAATGCTGGAAATCCTCCAATTTGTGGATGCCCCAAAGGAAGTACTGGCAGTCCTTGTTCATGAGATCTTTCGTGAACTGCTTCTCAAGCTATGGGAGCGCCCCCTCTTCGTTGCCCCAGTGAACCAGAAGGCCAATGGGGGTTGTATCTGGTGCAGCAGACTACAAGTTTTGAAGAGTCAGCTTCCCCACCAGTCGGTGGTGGTGGAGTCTGTCTAAAGAAGGTGAAGTGGTCAAAAACACATGCCTTGGCTCCCCCTGGCAAGGAGCATAGGGCGTGGGATGCTATGGGTAGGAGGGTGTTTCAGGACGCCATGGCAGTAGCCTGTATCATCTCCTACCTTCTGTACATGACCCAATATACCAGTAATCTCTGGAAGCAGGTCCAGGAGGTTGCAAACGGCCTAGTCTAACAGCCCCAGGAGGCCCTTATGTCCATTGTTCAAAATTGCTTGGAGTGCGGAAAGCATGAAGTGCAGGCTACCTATGAAGTTTTTGAATCAGCAGGCCATGTTGTGGCTACTGGTATTTTTGCGAGGCATCTCATTTGACTCCGTGCCTCGGACCTTCAGCCTGAGGTTCAGGAAAGACTGGCTGACTTACCTTACACTGGGGATAACCTTTTCGGTGACAGTGAAGGATGCGGTCGCATAGCTGAAGGATCACCATGAGACACTTCAGCATCTGTCAGCTGGCGTATTTGCTTCCCCGTCCTCTTCCAACAGGTCCTCGAGACTGGGTTTGAGGAGGCCTTTCTACAGGATGAGAAACTACTATCCTCCTGCCCCTCTTTCCTGCCTGCAGCAGGTCAGTTCTAGGGGCAGGTCCCAACAGCAACAGGGCCGCAAGCCTCAGCCACCGCCCCATAGCTCCACTATGGGGCTTTGACTGACTGCGAGGGAGCACAAGCCAGGGGTTTCAATCAAGACCAGAGGGCCCACTGGTCAGGGGCCATCTCCATTTTTTTTGCGGACCGATGGCCGTCCGTGATTTCGGACCAATGGGTCCTGTCTGTCATCCATCACAGGCACAGGCTGAAGCTCATGGAAGTTCTGCCAGATTTGCCCCCATATCCAATTTGGGATCCCATCTCACATCTGGAGCTGCTCCTCGTGGAGCTCTCATCCCTCTTAACGGCCAGGGCTGTGGAGCCCATTCCTCAGGACCAACAGGGTTGGGGGTTTTACTCCCATTATTTCTTGATTCCAAAAAAACAGGAGGCTTCCACCCCATCCTCGATCTGCAAGCCTTGAACAGATTTCTCAAAAGAGAAAAGTTCAAGATGGTATCCCTGGGCATCCTCATTCCCCTCTTGCAAAGAGGGAACTGGCTTTGCTTCTTCGAGCTTCAAGATGCCTACGCACACTTCAGAATATTCCCAGGTCACAAGAGGTATGTCCACTTTGTGGTGGGTTGTTGGCATTTTCAATATCGTGTGCTCCCGTTTGGCCTGGCCTCCGCACCTCAGGTCTTCACAAAGTGTCTGGCCGTGATCGAAGCCTATTTGCGCCAGGAGGGGATCCAGATCTTTCCATAAATGGATGACTGGCTGATCAGCACCCAGGCAGGAGCTTTGCAGTCATTTCACCGATCCATTTGGATTCTAGAGTCCCTTGGGTTCTTAATCAACTACCCAAAGTGCCATCTCCATCCGTCGTCATGGCTGGATTTCATAGGAATCCACAAGCACAGTAAAGGAGCAAGTACTGCACTCCAATTATATTATCCAAGCATCAAAGGAAATGCAGAAATGTGAAATCAGTCCCAAACTTTGAATTTCATGAAAAGGGTTCTTTAATTCATAGGATTTCATAGGAGCCATGTTAGATGTGACGCAAGCAAAGACTATTTTGCCCTGTGACAGGGCAGGCACATTAATGTCCCTGGTGGGGGAGGTCCAGCGGCACCAGATCGTATTGGTGTGGCTTATGCTGCAGCTTCTGGGGCACATGGCCATGACCGTCCATGTCACTCTTTTTTTCCTGTCTCCATATGCGCTGGGCCTAGTGGTCCCTGTGATCCCAATGGCCCCAGGCCACCCAAGGTCTTCAAGTTTGCATCTAAGTCTCCCCCTCTCTCTTGGTGGAGAACTCCTTCCAATCTGGAGCAGGGTGTTCCCTTTCAGGCTCCTTCCATCCAGATTGTGCTGACCACAGGTGCATTCCACCTGGGTTGGGGGGCCCATGTGGAAGGGGCTCCACACCCAGGGCCTCTTGACCACCCAAGAAGCTCTGTATCAGATCAACTTCTTGGAGCTGTAGGTGATTCGGTACGCTCTGTCGGCCTTCCGAGATCAGCTAGCCAACAGGGTGGTCCTCATCCAGACTAACAGTCAAGTAGCTATGTGGTATATCAATAAGCAGGGGACACCAGATCATTCCTCCTTTGTCAGAAAGCAGTGCAGATCTGGGCCTGGGTGCTAGCTCAGGGAATGTTGCTCCGAGCCGTGTACTTGGCTGGTGTGGAGAACACTCTGGTGGACAGGCTGAGCTGAACTTTCAGACCCCACGAGTGGTCCCTGAAGCTGGAGGTGGTGGATCAGATCCTCTGTCTCTGGGGGACCCCGGATTTGGATCTAATTGCCTCCCCCTGCAGTAGGAAAGTTCCCAGTACTGCTCGGATGGCCAACCTGCCATGGACGCCTTTGCCCTTCACTGGGGGTCAGGCCTCCACTTTCGTTTATATCAGAGTCTCTTGAAGCTTTGCCAGGACAGACAAGTTTTGGTCCCACTCCTGCGGAATCTCTCGGCAGGACCTGGTTGGCCTGGGAACTGCCCCAGACCTCTTCACACAGGATCGGGGCAGGCTGTGCCACTCCAACCTCCGGGCCCTGTCACTTATGGCCTAGATGTTGAGCAGTTGATCTTGCAGTCTCTTTATTTATTTATTTATTTATTTATTTAACAACTTTTAATATACCGACGTTCGTGAGGCACATCACGCCGGTTTACAAGTAACTCAGTTAAAGGAGGAAATTACAATGAACAGGGGGCCGGGGGATGGGAGCAGGCCAGAAAAAGGGGGGGGGGGGTAAGGGAGACAGGAAGGAGAGAGGGAAAGATAGGTAGCATGAGTGAGAGTATAAAAAACAACCGTTAACATAAGAAATAAAAGGAACTTATTTACAGAAAAAGGAATATTTACATTAGTGACAATTAGCATAGGATTGATTATATCGGACTAAAATGAACAATTTTGTAAAATTGTAGGAAGATAAAAGGGGAAGGGCGGGCAAGGAGAGGCGAAAGGGAAAGCCTTGGGAGGGAGGGAAAAGCCTAAGGAGGGGGGAGAAAAAGGCCTAAGGAGGGGGAAGAAAGGGAAAAAAAGGGAAAGCCTTAGGAGGGGGGGGGGGGGGGGGAAAAGGGCGGGGGGGGTGGGGGGGGGGGAGGGTGGGAATCTGGGTGGGGGGGGGGGATTATGTGGGAATGTATAGGTTTGGTTGGTTTCGGGGTAGATTATGTGGAAATGTTTAGGTTTGGTTGGTTTCCGGGTAGGCCTTTCTGAAAAGCCACGTTTTTATGCCTTTTTTGAAGGTGGCCAGGCAGGGTTCAAGGCGGAGAAAGGTAGGGAGAGTATTCTAGAGTGAAGGGCCCGCTATGGTAAAGGCCCTTTCTCTCGTGGAGGTGAGATGGGCGATTTTGAGGGAGGGGGTATGTAGGGTACCTGCGTGGGAGGATCTGGTAGGACGGTTGGTTATGCGGAAGTGGGGTGAGTCCTTGAGCCAGGGGTTGGGTTTGTAGAGGAGGTTGTGTAGTATGGTGAGGGTTTTATACTGTATACGGAAAGAAATGGGTAACCAGTGAAGGTCCTTCAGTATGGGGGTGATGTGGTCTCTTTTTCGTGTGTTCGTTAGGATTCTTGCCATGGCGTTCTGCAGGATTTGTAGGGGTTTGATGGTCGACTCTGGAAGGCCAAGGAGGAGGGAATTGCAGTAATCCACTTTGGAAAGGATAGTGGTCTGCAAGACTAGACGGAAATCTTGTGTGTGGAGTAGTGGTTTTAGCTTTTTCATGATGTGAAGCTTGTAAAAGCCTCCCTTAAGAAGGGATTTAATGTGGGCTTTGAAATCGAGGCGCTGGTCAAGTTCGATGCCAAGGTCTCTGACAGTTGGAGATGAGACGTGGGGGGAGGATGTAACATTGGGGAGGGTAAGTTCAGGTTGATTAGATATTATGAGTATCTCAGTTTTAGAAGCATTGAGGGCAAGGTGGAGGTTGGAGAGGAGAGAATTGATGGATGTAAGATAGGAGTCCCATAGTTGACCTCTCAGAAGAGGTATCGCAGGTCTTGATGGCTTCGAGAAAAAGCCTTCCATCAGGAAGTCTTATGCTGTGAAGTGGAGGAGGTTTACCGTCTGGTATGAACAGAAAGGTCTCAACTCCTTCTCCTTTCCTGTCTGGTAACTCCTGGATTACCTGCTGCACCTCTCGAAGGCTGGGCTTAAAACCAACTTCGTTTGGGTTCATCTCAGTGTGTCATAGGTGCTTACCACCAGGAGTTGGACGGTTCGCCATATCTGTGCAGCCTGTGGTAGGACAATTCATGCGTGGGTTGCTTCAACTGTGGCCTCCCCTGAGGCCCCCTATGGTTTCTTGGGACCTTAACATGGTGTTGGCTCAGCTGATGAAGCCACCATTTGAACTGCTGTGCTCCTCTACCCTCAGGTATTTGACCTTGAAGGTCATATTCTTAGTAGCGATCATGTTGGCATGCAGGGTCAGTGAACTATATGCCTAGGTGACTTATCTGCCCTACACAAGATTCTTTCATGACCAGGTGGTTCTATGCGCACACCCTAACTTCCTGCCAAAGGTGGTGACAGATTTCCATCTTAACCAATCCATCGTCCTGCCTACTTTCTTACCTAGGCCTCATTCCAGCCAGGGGGAAAGGGCGCTACATACATTCGATTGTAAGAGGGCCTTGGTCTTCTACCTGGACCGGATGGCAGGCCACAGACAGTCCATCCAGCTCTTTTTCTCTCTTGATTCTAATATTTCCTTCTGCTGTGTCCAGGTGGGATTGCAACTGGGGGGGGGGGGGGGGGGGCACGTTACGGCTCATGCTGTCAGAGCCGTGGCAACTTCAGTGGGTCACCTGTGTGCAGTTCCAATGGGGGAGATCTGCAAAGCTGCAACATGAAGTTCTCTCCACATCTTCGCAGCTCATTGTCTGGATGAGGACGGCCACCGGGATAGCAGATTTGGGCAGCCTGTCCTCAGGAACCTTTTTCAACTGTGAAGCCAACTCTTCCTACCTAATGCCCCTGGTTTGAGTTCAGACTGTCCCTACTGTTACCAACAGCTCCTCTGTTGCTGTGCCTGTTGGCACCTGTTTGGTGTCTGTTGGTTATGATCACACCAGTCCTAAAGCACCCAATTAAAAGGGGGGAATGGCTGCCCAGTAATACAGAAATTAATAGCAGCCAAGGACCCAAATTCTAAGCTCAATAATGGTGTAAATACACAATGTAGTCTTATATATAGCAGACCTCATACAAGATATACATATTTCATGCTAATTAGCATAAGTATACCGCAGTATAATCATTGGTCATGTAGTGTCCAGAATTTTTTCAAAGAATTTTTTCTGCATACGTGAACATTAAAGCCCGTTGGCATATTGTGAGAAAGGTGACATTGCAAATTTTGCATAACATTTTCAAACAAAGCACTTAGCTTAGTAGTTCCGAGGAGTAAGCAGAGACATGGAGGTGAGGACGTGCACAGTGGCAAGCCCGACACGGACCGTGTTTCGGCTTCAAAAGCCTTCTTCAAGGGCAAATAGTATCTGCAAGTCAAACACATTATAAGTAAAAGAACATCACATCATGGATCATGCTAAGCTAAGTGCTTTGTTTGAAAATGTTATGCAAAATTTGCAATGTCACCTTTCTCACAATATGCCAACGGGCTTTAATGTTCACGTATGCAGAAAAAATTCTTTGAAAAAATTCTGGACACTACATGACCAATGATTATACTGCGGTATACTTATGCTAATTAGCATGAAATATGTATATCTTGTATGAGGTCTGCTATATATAAGACTACATTGTGTATTTACACCATTATTGAGCTTAGAATTCTGGTGTCTGTTGGTCCCATTATTTTTCGGGGCCAGCCTATAGCTAGGGATTCACCTATATGTGAGGACTACCATCCTGCTTGTCCTAGGAGAAAGCAAAGGTGATTCTCCTAGGACAGCAGGATGTTAGTCCTCAGGAAATCCACCTGCCACCCCACGGAGTTGGGTTCCTGTAGTTTTTTATTTTTTTGTGCTGGGCCCCACGTGGATAGTGGCATGCTGGGCATGCCCAGCATGCCAGTCAGTTTCTAGAAACCTTGACAGATGTTTTCCGTGCCGGGCTCCATCTGATGATGTCACTCACGTGTGAGGACTAACATCCTGCTGTCCAAGGAGAACATCTGTTACAGGTAAGCAACTTTATTTCTTCACTGCCACCAAACTATTCTGGCTTCATAGAAAATCTCTCAAAGCACCTTTACATTCTGCAGCTCATTGGGGTAGGGGAGAACTCGTAAATGCATGTTCACTGAAATGTGATGTTCTGGCTTGTTCTGTTGTGCCAGCAGATCAGACAGGCCTTCTGGGCCTTCAAGCCTTCAAGCTTGTTTTTATCCAGAGCCTGAGGCATAGATCAAAAAGAGTCACTAATCAGGCATGTGGCATTTGTTGATTTGTTAATCCAATATGGTTTGTTTTATTTCTTCTAATCCACACAAAAATGAAGGTTGCAGGCAGAATGGAGGAGGGCCAGGTTTCAGTCACCCTGTAAACCCCCTTGGATTTGGAATTGATGGAATATAAAATGGAATAAATAAAATAAGTAAAACCCTAAGCTTCAGTGCACCAAAGCATGGTTCTCTTAAAAAGGATCAGAAACCATTTATCCTTTTTATTTATTTAGTTTTTTTTTAAATGTAATCTTTCTTTTTTTCCTGCAATTAAAGCAGATCAAAACATTAGGATTTATCTTCATCCACTGAATCAGACTCTGGTCTGCTTTCTTGATGCTAACCCTGGGTCTCAGCGCAGTAATTGCTTCCTGTACATGTTGCTTGGGTTTCGCTAGGCTAGTTTCTCTGCAGCAAGGGTGTGGGGTTGAGACGGACAAGTTGGGCCATTGAACATTGCTGAGTACTGCTGCAGACTGTACAAGGTAAATCAATAAGTGCATTTGTTTCTTTCTTTTTTTTTAAATGTAGAAAGAGCCCCCTATGGGAGACTGGCACAGACTGTGTGTATGGGCCACCCATACGCCACTTTATATATGTGTATAGCTGGAGATCCCTGTGATGAGCATTCTGCAATCATGTGGGAGACCTAGAATTGATCTGGACGCAGGTTTATTTATTTATTTATTTAAAAATGTTTATATACCGCTTTTACAATTCAGAAGAATTAATCAAAACGGTTCACAGCCATAATAAGTGAACTTAACAAATAAAAACAAATTAAAACTAACAAGTAAAATAATGACACAATAAACATTCAAGACCTGCGGCTTTTAAACAATAAAATTACAAACGGAGTAAATGGAAAAAAAAAATTCTTATGGGTGTTGTATGAATTGAAGGAGATACTGCTGTTGTAATAGATGGATGAATGATGATGTTATGAATTAGGAGATAAAGAGTATGCTTTCTGAAATAGATAAGTTTTAAGTAATTTTTTGAACTGTTGAATAGAAGAAGTAAGACGAAGATGATCTGGGAGTGAATTCCATAAAACAGGACCTGCTACTGAAAATGCTCTTTTTCTGGTTACTGTTACTGTTTCTTTGGTTGAAATGGATTTGGGGAACTGCTGATGTAATTCTCTGCAAAGGTTCAGGGTAAAGAGGAGAGAGAGAAATAAGTTCTCAAGTGCTGGAACGGAAAGAGATTGCTTGTGTGATATTGGCTTCTTCATAAGAGCCATATGGGAAGGAGCAAAGAGAGAGGAGTCAAGCATGACTGACTTCCTGATAAGAGACAGATTAGTGGGAGTAAAGAGAAAAGCTGTGCCTCAATGATTCCCTGATTGAGAAAGGAATGGGGAAACCAGGAGAGATACCACATTTGAGAGTTTCCTGTTGAGAGCTTGATGCAAAGAAGTGGGGAGAGAGGATGGGAGATTAAACAAGAAATAATATGGAAAAGGAGATCTTGTTTTTAAAACAGTGACTCACCCATTGGAACCAGAGCACCCTGTACACAGAATTCTAAATACTGGAATAAATTCATCCAATCAGATTACTCTGCTAGTTGTAGTCCTTTTGCATCTTATTCTGTGTACATTGCTGTCTTGCACAGGAAGGCGGTATGCCACAGTGGAATAATTTTATCCCATCAGGCTTTATTTTAAATAGATTATGAAATTTGTAGGAATGTAGATTTTATACTGAAGATGGTTTTGTAATGAGTTAGAGTAGTGGGAGATGCTTCATGTACCACTACTTCTCTCAGGTTTTTACAAGCAAGATTCAATTTCGGTGTACAACGAATCAGCAGAAAGAAAGAGACTCTGAAATCCCATTCCAAAAGTAGCCTTATCATAGCTTCTGTGCTGAGCATGTGAGGCTTTACATATAAAGTACTTTGCCTTTTGCCTACTAGCTGTAATTGATTACTCTTGCTGATTCTGATTGCGTGGCCACCATGGGGTGTCACCTCACTACTCACCTCCAAGAGTTACACAGTTCCCTAGCTGGTTCAGACCCATAATTTTGTAATCCTTATTCTATCAACAAATAAAGTGGAGAGGATGAGTGGTACACACAATGATAAATAACCATATAAGCATGGTATAGTGCTATAGATGTGAGGATCCTTAAAGTTCAAATAAAGAGCTCAGTGAGGTCATTGCCAAGCAATTCCATCTTTTATTGTGAGTAATAGGGTGAAGCAGATTTTGGTCCCCTGACACAGGCCATGTTTCGCTACTCCGGCTACGTTAGGAAGGACAGAAGCCCAAACTGTTAACAGATAAAGGGGAGGATAAGAACAGACAAGGATTCAAAATGAAACAAAAATGGCTACAAAAAAATTTACATTCAAAATATATGCATGAAAATTGCCATTATTTGGGTATGTTCTTGTAAACAATGTAACAAATCAGGCACTACAACACTTGGCATCCCCAGACACTGACAAAATAAAAAATGAATAAGATAAAACATAAACAGAAAAGAACCAGAGGTGGATTATTGACATTCAAAATATATGCATTAAAAATGATTATAAGAACGTACTCGATTAATGGAAGTGTAACAAACAGGCACTATAACACTCTCCGTCTTCAGGTTTTGTAAAAGGAAATGAAACCAAGACAGACATAGGCAGAGAGGAACCGGAAAATCAAAGAAAGAATAAAAAAAAAAACCCCACAGCAGTATAAAATCAGGGGCAATACATACTGCAATAAATTATTACTGAAAAAAAGACATCAAAAGCTGCTTCAAACTAATTGTATGAGGGGCCCCACAAGGACAGCGTCAAAACACTGGGTTCGGGGGAGCCCTGAAAAAAAGCACCAGACAAGTGACAACGATAGAGACCGGAATATGCGAAAGGGTGAGGTTGCACACAAGCCAGCAACACCTACCATAGGAAAACATCACATGTTGGAACAACGAGCACTTAAAAAACAATCTAAACACAGTTCTTGGAAAGCATCTGCAGGGACGATGAGACTCGAGATAAAGCTTAGAAGGTGGGTGGAGCTACCATGAAAAACACGCTAAGAGACATAAGAGATAAATCAGCCAATGAGAGAATAGGCAGTGAAGGGGCTTTAACACAAAGGGAGTGAAGGGCACAAAGTAGGAAAACAACAAAACCAAAGGGAGGCAAAGAGAAACCCAGGGACCAAAATTAAACATATGTACAGATGTGAACAGGAAACTAAACACAAAAATGGGCACATTAAAAGAATGCAGACCACTGAATGTTCAGATTTAAACAAGAAGGTTGTAATATGTTCAATGTAAAAATCCACCACTGTTCCCTCTGAATAAACCATTCATCAAAATTACCAATGCAGATGTGTGGGGAAGGAACCTAAATGGCAAAAAAAAAGCAGAGATATTCAATAAAATGGTGAAAGTCACTTCTTCACAAGCATTGCATATACAGCTCATATGTTCAAAAATTTGTATTTTAAGTACCCGTGTGGTTTACCCACATAAAGCAATGGGCAAGGGCAGGTGACGATGTATACCATGCTGCTAGTACAACAGATGGAAGAGTGGTGTAAGAAAAATACTGGACCAGTAATGGGATGAGTGTATTCATGTAAACATTCTGAGAAAGGGCAAGCAGCACAGGAACTACAGGGGATATGGCCAGAAAAACAAGGCACGTCCACCTATCCGGTGTTTAGGTCAGATGATATTAACACATATTTGAGGTTGCGACCTTGAGTAAATGTGAAATTGGGGGGGGGGGGGGGCATGGAAAACTGAATGTAGTGAAAGGACACTCCAAAATTGTCATATTACAGAGCAAACCCGGCCCACTTTGGTAGAAAAAGGAAGAACACAAGTCAACTCAGATGAGGACGTCCTACTCTGGGGAGTCAGTAGGAGCTCGCGATCAGTGTGATATGCTCACTTCATAGCTCATTTCAAAATTTTATAAGGATAGCCAGGAGCTTGAAAATGTGCTTAATATGTTACGGACCTGAATTAAGAAGTCCTCTCGTCACGAGCAAAGTCTCCTGAGTCGAAAAAATTGGCCAACTGGTTTATTGGCATGGAAAATCCAAGGACGATGACTCATAAAATGGAGTAGAGTATTACAGTCAGTGTTTATGGTACAGAGTAGTGGGAAAAATGCCGTGGCTCAATGTAATAGAGATAACCAAAAAATGGAATGATATATGTAGGCCTTGAACCGCAGGTTGGGATCAAAATTATTCAGGACACCTAAAAAAGCATAGAATTGAATATCGGTGCTCGTATATATCAAGAAGATATCATCAATATACCGGAGCCCTGCTGCAATCATTGCATAGAAAGGAGAAGTACTGACATAATTTCTCAAAATTATCCACATTCAGGTATGCAATGTCAGGGGCTAAGGTGGAACTCCATGGCACTACCTTTTATTTGCTGGTAGAACAAGCCCTGAAAGGTGAAGAAATTGTAAGGGCAATGCTAGTCA
Organism: Rhinatrema bivittatum; assembly: GCF_901001135.1. Lineage (NCBI taxonomy): Eukaryota > Metazoa > Chordata > Amphibia > Gymnophiona > Rhinatrematidae > Rhinatrema > Rhinatrema bivittatum. The sequence goes on along the minus strand of NC_042631.1, from coordinate 38,623,887 downwards.
GAGAAACTAAGAAATTGGTTGGAAACAGAATCCTTACTCTATTTCATGAGATAGTTATACTGCTTATTAGGTCATATAAAAACATGGAATATTCTTCATTCCTCTCTCCTAACACCCCTACCTCCATCAATCTCTTAGATTCATGTATGTGTGTTGTCAAAAGGCACAAGTGTGTTGCAAAGTGGTCTTATGGTCTGGTAATTCATAGAAGGGCCAAAAGTCTTACATATTTATATTCAAAGTTTCAATTTCCAAAGTCAAGAGCAGCGATGCAATGTTAAACAAAGTAAGTTTCTGGTGTATAATTTAATGTTCCTCTGTCCCCCAACACAGGACCGTGTTTCACCGAAGCTTCATTGGAAGGAACAATTCTACAGAAAACATAAAATCAGTAATGTAAGGAAAAAAAAAAATTGAACAAAAGTACAGACCAAATAGTGGCTACAGCGAGGGAATAGGAAAGAAGAAAATAAACATACCTCAATAGGGATTACACTGAAAATCGCAATTTATAATAAATCTGAAAGAAAAGGGTTAAAATAGAGTAAAAAAGAGGAACAGCAATACGAGTAAAATGCATAGGGAAAAAACAGGACTCAGTCTGAAAACAAATCTTATTTGTAGCTGAGTTCAGCGTAGTGTGGAGACCGGCTTTAAAAAGCAAGAGTGTACTGAGACTATAACATATACACGAGAAAATGAAAAGCGCGCAAAAAATGCCATCAAAATGATGACAGCTTGGGGGCGGAGTTGACAATGTCACCCAAGTCAGTGATGTCACATGTTGTGAAGACAAGGAATGTGAACTATGACAGTGCTAAAGACAAGGGACTAAATACAGTCAGACCACTTGATTTCCCTATTTAAGCCAAAAAGGGGTTAAGGAGTTAAAAGTGAAAATCCAGTGCTGTTCTCGATATTCCAGGAGTCTTGAAAAATCACTGCAGCGCTGAGGTGGGGGCACCACTCCTAAAACGAAGAAACGGAGTTCAGTAGGGGGGTGGTTAAAGTCCAATCAATGAGCAGTATGGGGAATTTCCAGTCTAGCATGCCTGATGCATGAGCAATGCTCAAAAAATTCTGGACTTGATTTTACCTTCCAAATAGTTTTTCCAACATACAAGAGAGAAGAAGGACAAAGAATAACGTAGATTACTCCTGACTTGTTGCAAGAAGATGTATGATATAAAAATGAATTCTTTTGGGAACTGGGGTGTGCGAATTCTGATAAAATGAGTGGCATAGAACAAGCAGTGCAATTCCCACACGGGGAATGGCCTAAAAGGATGGTGATGGGCGAAGGTGGAGGTTTCAAAAAAGAGAGAACCATGATATCCTGCAAATTTTTTTAAGCAAATCTGGGTCAGTGTGAGAAAATAGAAATGGGAGCAAGCGTTTGCTGACAATCGAGCAGACTTCTTTTATGCGGCCTGAAAAAGGAAGGACACATGTCATACAGTCATCTAAATCAGTGGTAGGAGGCAAAAAAAGCCAGTCACGTTGGACATGCAAGGCATGTTTATGGACTTTTTTTTTTTAAAAGACTGTGGGGATAATTTTGCCTATAAATATGCCTTGCATGTCCACCGTGAGTGGCTTTTTGTCCCCTAACACTGATTTAGATGACGATGTCAACTCCACCCTCTAAGCTGTCATCATTTTGATGGCATTTTTTGCGCGCTTTTCATTTTAAGAACATAAGAAAATGCCATACTGGGTCAGACCAAGGGTCCATCAAGCCCAGCATCCTGTTTCCAACAGTGGCCAATCCAGGCCATAAGAACCTGGCAAGTACCCAAAAACTACGTCTATTCCATGTAACCATTGCTAATGCCAGTGGCTATTCTCTAAGGGGCGGATTTTCATACTCCGCGAATAGGCCTACTTTTGTTTGCGCTCCAGGCGCAAACAAAAGTACGCTGGATTTTAGTAGATACGCGCGGAGCCGCGCGTATCTGCTAAAAACCTGGATCGGCGCGCGCAAGGCTATCGATTTTGTATAGCCGGCGCGCGCCGAGCCGCGCAGCCTACCCCCGTTCCCTCCGAGGCCGCTCCGAAATCGGAGCGGCCTCGGAGGGAACTTCCTTTTGCCCTCCCCTCACCTTCCCTTCCCTTCCCCTACCTAACCCACCCACCCGGCCCTGTCTAAGCCCCCACCTTACCTTTGTCGGGGGATTTACGCCTCCCAGAGGGAGGCGTAAATCCCCGCGCGCCAGCGGGCCTCTTGCGCGCCGGGCCGCGACCTGGGGACGGGTACGGAGGGCGCGGCCACGCCCCGGGCCATAGCCACGCCCCCGTACCCGCCCCCGAAACGCCGCGTCCCGCCCCGAAAACGCCGCGACGACCGGGACCGCCCCCCCGACACGCCCCCCTCGGAGAACCCCGGGACTTACGCGAGTCCCGGGGCTCTGCGCGCGCCGGTAGGCCTATGTAAAATAGGCGCACCGGCGCGCAGGGCCCTGCTCGCGTAAATCCGGGCGGATTTACGCGAGCAGGGCTCTTAAAATCCGCCCCACAGTGAACTTAATAGCAGGTAATGGACTTCTCCTCCAAGAACGTATCCAATCCTTTTTTAAACACAGCTATACTAACTGCACTAACCACATTCTCTGGCAACAAATTCCAGAGTTTAATTGTGCGTTGAGTAAAAAAGAACTGTCTCCGATTAGTTTTAAATGTGCCCCATGCTAACTTCATGGAGTGCCCCCTAGTCTTTCTACTATCCGAAAGAGTAAATAACCGATTCACATCTACCTGTTCTAGACCTCTCATGATTTTAAACACCTCTATCATATCCCCCCTCAGTCGTCTCTTCTCCAAGCTGAAAGTCCTAACCTCTTTAGTCTTTCCTCATAGGGGAGTTGTTCCATTCCCCTTATCATTTTGGTAGCCCTTCTCTGTACCTTCTCCATCGCAATTATATCTTTTTTGAGATGCGGCGACCAGAATTGTACACAGTATTCAAGGTGTGGTCTCACCATGGAGCGATACAGAGGCATTATGACATTTTCCATTTTATTCACCATTCCTTTTCTAATAATTCCCAACATTCTGTTTGCTTTTTTGACTGCTGCAGCACACTGCACCGACGATTTCAATGTGTTATCCACTATGACACCTAGATCTCTTTCTTGGGTTGTAGCACCTAATATGGAACCCAACATTGTGTAATTATAGCATGGGTTATTTTTCCCTATATGCATCACCTTGCACTTATCCACATTAAATTTCATCTGCCGTTTGGATGCCCAATTTTCCAGTCTCACAAGGTCTTCCTGCAATTTATCACAATCTGCTTGTGATTTAACTACTCTGAACAATTTTGTGTCATCTGCAAATTTGATTATCTCACTCGTCGTATTTCTTTCCAGATCATTTATAAATATATTGAACAGTAAGGGTCCCAATACAGATCCCTGAGGCACTCCACTGTCCACTCCCTTCCACTGAGAAAATTGCCCATTTAATCCTACTCTCTGTTTCCTGTCTTTTAGCCAGTTTGCAATCCACGAAAGGACATCGCCACCTATCCCATGACTTTTTACTTTTCCTAGAAGCCTCTCATGAGGAACTTTGTCAAACGCTTTCTGAAAATCCAAGTATATTTTCTCGTGTTTATGTTATAGTCTCAGTACACTCTTGCTTTTTAAAGCCGGTCTCCACACTACACTGAACTCAGCTACAAATAAGATTTGTTTTCAGACTGTGTCCTGTTTTTTTCACTATGCATTTTACTCGTATTACTTGTATTACTATTCCTCTTTTTAACTCTATTTTTTAACCCTTTTTTTCAGATTTATTATAAATTGTGATTTTTAGTGTAATCCCTATTGAGGTATGTTTATTTTCTTCTTTCCTATCCCCTTACTGTAGCCACTAATTGGTCTGTTCAATTATTTTATTTTCCTTACATTACTGATTTTATGTTTTCTGTTGAATTGTTCTTCCCGAAGAAACTTCAGTGAAACATGGTCCTGAGTTGGGAGACAGAGGAGCATTAAATTATATTGAAGAAGCTTACTTTTTCACATTGCATCACTGCTCTTGACTTTGTAATTAAAACTTTAGAATATAAATATTTAAGACTTTTAGTTGAATTACCAGACCATAAGTCCACTTTGCAACACACTTGTGACTTTTGTTATAATTTGGTGTGTTTTGTTTATTTTCCACATCCTTTGTTTGTTGTCAAAGCAATACATAAAGTGCTTAAAATATATAATGAGAAAATTACAAGGGCACAAGACAATTTTTGGATTCATTCTCTTTCTCTCTCTCTCTCTCTCTCTCTCTCTCTCTCTGTCTGCTTCCTGTCTCTGGCCTTCTTTGTGTTTTTTTGTCCTATCAGCAAATTAATTATTAGGGAGTTTATTTGAAGAAGCGTAATTTCACTTGCTGGGTAAAGGCCTTCAAAAACTATGGAGGGTGTGATGCTCTGTGACACTGAGTAGTCTTTATGTAAGATCTAGATTTAATGGATCAAAATGAATAGAATGAGCTGCCCCCCCCCAAAGCCATGGTTCAAATCTTGCTTCTTCCACTGACACCTCTTCTAACCTTGGGCAAGTCACTTCCCCCTCCATTGCCTCAGGGACCAGGTTGGTATCTTGAATGGCAGGTCTTGAAACTGTGACCCTAGGAGCTCTAAGCATGGACTCTCAGGGTGAGTCACAAGACTGGCTGAATCTCAGAACACAATAGTAGCAACTACTTAGTTGACTTGGTGGAGTCTGCCCATGCCTCTAGAAGCTCCTGAGTGAATCGGCACCGGGTGTGTCCCCAGATTGAGGGATGGATATAAGGAGCCCCTTGCCTGAGACACCTTTGCTGGTCCAACAGTCTCCTGAAGTTGCTGTCTGTGGAAACACTCCTTGATTGGCTCACTCCTGATCTACACTGGAAGTCTAGCCATGCCAAAGCCTTCTGAAGCCTCGGCCTGCCTGGGCCACTTAGGTACTTCCCTTGGTCAAGTCCCAGCCACAGGCTGCACCGTCTGGATCAACATGCAGGGTATAGCCGCGGCATTGGATGACGACTTCCGTGACACTTAGATTGTAAGCCCTCTGGGGCAGGAAAATATTTACTGAACTCGAAATATAACTCATTTGAGCATGAGTTTGGAAAGATTAGTAATTAAATCCCAAATCCTTTACCCATTCACTTTCATCTCTCTTGTCTCTCCATGCCTCCCACGCTAGCTGTACCATGCTGGTTGCAAAAGTCAGCAAATTTTCCCTGTGTAGGAGGCAGAGAAATATCTGGGTATTGAAGTATGGGGGAGGATTAGGGTGATGTAGCAGGGAAGAGAGGATGTGGAGGTGGGGAAGAGAGATCTCCTCTTGAAACAGAAGCTAATTTTATCTTGAATTTTTAAAAATTGTCATACTTTTCCCTTTTGTATGGAGGAAGAAGTTAACTCTTTGCTGCTTTTAGATGCTGTGGCTTCTGTAGATGATTATTGGATGTTGTAGCTCTGTAAATAGAAAGCTTCCTGGCTAAAAAAAGGCTTAATGTGTGTTGCAAAGAACCCCCCAAAAGTGCAAAATTCCTGCAGTGATACCATGCCCTGTGATAGCTTTCAGCAAAATCCAGCTCTTCTCCTCGCTCTATGGACATGGCAGAGACACACTAGATTATTTTAACGACATGGGATATTTTATTATGCAAAGCCAATAGTCACTTAGGAGAACAGAAGAGATACCCAAAAGTAGAGCCAAGTTCAATGAAGGGACAAAGGGATGGAAACCTTCTATATCCTAAGGGAAAAGGGATTTATTAGGAGAATGAGAGAGAAAAGACTTTTATCGCTTTATAATCTGGCAGCAGGGATTACTGAGTGAAAACAAAATAAGCAAGTATTACAACATTTCTAGTCTCCTGGGAGGCTGGTTGTTACTGGCAGAAAGAGAGTGAATGTGATGGGGGAGAGATAAAAAGAGGTGTCTTAAGAGCCAGGCATTTTCAGTTGAGTGGTAGAGTTCCTGGTGTGCAGCCAGAAGCTTACAGGTTCAGACCCTTAGGTCTCCAGTAGCACAGTAAAGCTGTGGCACTGCTGAATGCTTTAGTTGAGTGTTGAACCTTCAGCGAGGATGGGGAAGAGGGACGTGATAGGCATCTAAACACCTCAAAGATATGAGAGGAGAGATTAACACCTGCAGCACAGGATAATGGTTCACACTCAGCATTGAACATACAGCTCCATACAGTGATGATTTTGCACTGGGCTAGGCCAGCTCACCTTCCTGGATCCTTTTGACAGTGCCTGTGATGGTGATGCTTCGCTTAGGACGTGAAAAGGTGGGTGTCGTAGGCTGCTGGTCCTGTAGCTGCTGTCCTTATACTTCCCCATTTAGAAAATCAGTTGACTAAGGCCCTAGGAGCCCACCATCGCTTCAGCTGGGAGCCAACTGCCTGACCGATTTCCCCCCTCCAGACCACCCCCACCTCCTCAACCTGTATGACTCTGCCAGTCATAAATAGGATGAAAAGGAAGCCTGGCTAATGCTGTCCCACCTCCCCCTCCCCTCGGGAGCCTGCACCAGGGTAGAACTGAAGAAGCTTGGGTTGATTGCAAGCTGGCCATCCCCCCACCCCCTTGAAACCTGTACTGCTGATTTCTCCCCCACCCTCTCCTGAAATATGCACTGCTGGAGGAAGCCCTTCGGTGGGTCCATGGTAGCTTGTGGAGCTCATCTTGCTGCCTGCCGAAGAGAAGTTAGCCTGCAGCCACTAGAGTAGGTAGAATGGGGGTGATGAGGAGAAACAACGTCTTGGCAGGGAGCAAGGCAGAAGAGAGAAGGTCAGTGTACATTCTGCCTCACCCCCAGCACCTATTTATTTATTTTACGGAAAATCATCCCTGGTTTCATATCTCATGACATGCAAGACACAGTTAATAAGTCAGGATAATCTCAACCACAGCAAGCCCCCAAAACTCAAAAACAAAAATAATTCTTGGTAGAAAGGCATCTCTAAAAATTATCTACAGCAGGCCATTCAAGCTCCTGACATAAACCATGTTATTTGTGACATCTAAACAGTAAAAGAAATAATAAAACAATTTAAAAAGATAATAAGGCCAGAAATCATAGAATAAATATGTATAACTCAGAGCATAAAACAGCCTTCAGGTACGTAACACACAAACCAAAAGGAGTTTAAATAATTTGAAAATGGTGCCAGGAAATCACATGGGAGACAGCAACCAATCAGCATATAGACTAGGTAACCCTATGGGAGCAATAAGAAATCAGATATTCCAAAGCAAAATCCAAACAAAACTGAGAATAAGAGATGCAGATCCAACATATTAACTTTTTTTATCTGTTACCCCATGCGATCACGGCATTCTGGCAAAATGCAAGTATAAAGAGCACTAGCAGTAAATCTGAGAGATTGAGATTGTATCCAGAATATCCTAGTTTTAGGAATGAGATTTATTCGTTGTTATGGTATGCACCAATCACATAAGTAAAGGAGCAAAACACCTTGTATACCAAAAAAGAAAGCAAATATATGCAAAAACAGGTGCCAAAATGATTACTAATATTCTCAATATTAAGAGTCAGGAACCTGGTATCAGTTGATATTTGTACTCCCAAGTTTAATCCACCGTCTCTTGTCTACAATGGGCAAGAGACGTGTAAAAGCACTCAAATTTACATCATGTGCCAATTCCAACCTACCAATCTATTTTTTGTATTTATTTCATATTCACTAATTTTTATTTTTTTTTCAGCCAATTGTAATATATAAAACCAGTAGATCATTGCATGGAAAAATGAACTTAACTGGCCGTGCGCCTAATCAGCTTCCACAGACAAAATCTGTTAGAAGAGAACCACATAAGTGCTTTTCGCTCTGTTAAATGCCCAACAGTGACTCTGTTTCAGTGCTGCAAAGCGCCTGCATCAGAGCTCCGGCATAATACTCCAGAGACTACCGCATGTGTACCTTGAGCACTATCTGCTCTGCTTAGCTTGCTTTGAAAAATGCCAGCCCACGCCATTTGTGCACCAATCAAATCCCTTTATAGGCATTACCCTGAGAAATGCATTTTAATAAAAACTTTGAGGACAGGATACAGCCAAATTCACGCCTAAGGATAAAAAGGAGATAGGATGTTTCTTCTATGCAACAAGCTCAGTGTTTAAAACTAGTACTTGGGTTTCACAATGAATATGCATGAGATGCATTTGTATACAGTGGAGGCAGTGCATTCAGATGCATCTCATAAATATTAATTGGGAATATCCTGAAAACCAGACCTTGTTGCGGCACTTGAGGACCAGAATTACCTACACCTGAACTAAAAGACACACAGAGGGATCCCAGCAAAAACTGAAAGAGAGGGACTTGTTTCAATGCTTATGCTTTTCTTTTTTTGGGTGCCAAGCCATATAAACTCACTTTTCGGAGTTTGTGTAGTAGTAGGGCACTACTTTTGGGTAAGATGGTAATTATGAGCGAATAGCTCCAATTCCTCTGTGTGAGAAAAGGTTGGGGGAGTGTGTGGATTAGTATGAGCCTGTGGGAGGTTGTGAGTTTTTGGGGGAATATATTGTACTGTTTTATGTTCCATACTGATGTGTTTAATTTTTGCTGTAATGTTTAATATATTTTATGCTGATGCTATTGAATTTGTTTTGTTACTTATTCAGTGGCCTGTTTTACATTTATTTTTTGTTGTAACATGCACCAGGTAGAGGAAATTTTATGTAGAAAGACGTGACCCACACTGAAATGGACGTAGTATCCAAGAGACAAACATTTTCCAGTGGTAATAAGGTTGAAAAAGAAGAAGTCATGATAGGAAGCTCTATGGAAGCAAACTCAAAAGTAGCATTAGGAAATATATTTTCACAGAAAAGCTGGCGCATGGAACAGCTTCCCAGAGAAGAGGGTGGAAGCAAAAAAAAGAGTAACAGAACCGAGAAGGCTTGGGATAGGCATAGAAAATCCTTGGATGCAGGGAAGAAGTAATCTGCAATGTACAACTTGGGTTCTTATCTGCCATAATCTTCTATTTTATATGCCAGTTTAAATCTTTATACTTAGTAGGTGTTGCCTGCTGAAGGAAAGATGGGCTTAAACCTAGACATAAAAGTGGGCAGGAGTGCAATTGGGATACTACTAAGAATTGAATTAACACTATTGGAGAGGGATTTTGTGCAAAACTGGGAAATGCAGAGTAAGTTTCATGGAATCTAATTCAAGTGCCATGACCCAGCACCTTCAGTGAAGGAAATGAAACAGAATAATTTCATTATTAGAGCTGGCTGCCTTGAATTTGCAGAATACTCAGATGACTTGCAAAATTTAACATAGTTTATGGCAGAGCTGGGGCTTGAGTTTCTGGAACGCCAGCTCCTAGTCCCATGCCCTAAACCATCCAGTTCCAGTTTCTCTTCAGCTCTGCCCCTTTTATCATGGTTTTGATCAGTATATTCACATCCCCTCCTGGAAATATAGGCTTCATTGGCAAGACTGGGCCGGGCTTTGAGAAAAAAAAAATGGAGGTGCTTCTTATGTTAGCCACAGCATGTACAGAATAACTGAGAGGTTATGATCCATGTCAAAAATATAGCAGTGCTGTCTACTGCACATGCCCACTGAGGCAGCATGCTGAAAATGGTTAATGGGGATATGGCTAATTGTCTTCTGCTATACGTTATCTGTGACAGGACACTTCCAGTTCATCTCCCACGTCACTTGACAATCCTAACCAGAAAAAAGCCAACGTGTTCTCCTCAGAAATAGATTTTTATTTATCATATTTGGCAGGACGTAGTATTTAGAAGATAACAACCATAACTGTCTTTAACATCCTAGCCACTAAGCAGCAGTTTACCCTAAAGAAAGTTCTGTACCAGGGTGGTTACAAACATGCCATGAACCTTAACCTGCTTAATATGTTAATACTTATGGCTAACTTACTTAACCCCTGGTCCCAACTTCAGGCGATATCCCTGTGTTCACTTCTGAAGCAGCTCTGGCTGGAGGTCTGGAGAATGTGTGCAGGGAAGGAGACTTGCTTCCTGGGCTTGGGACTGGCAGAGCTGGCAGGCAATCTGGGAAGGAGACTTGCTTCTGGCTCTGGTGCTTGGGCTTGCTCTCATCCATCACTGTCTCAGATTCTGTGTCACTCTCTGAATCTAAGCAGGGCGTCTCCTGGCCACACCTTGTCTTCACCCTCCTCGACAGTAGGGGGTGCTGATCTGCTTCAGAATCCCCTTTTGCTCTTCTGGTTCTTTTTCTTTCAAGGGTCCCTTCCCTGGTTTCAGGGTCACTTTTCTGGATTCGCTTTCAGGGTTGATCCCAAGGTCGCTCCCTTCTCTCTATTTGCCCCCCCCCCCCCCATCTTTTACTTTCCAGCTAATAAATATGCATAAGCTCATGCATAATCATGTGGTGGGTGGAGGGTCTTTGCCACATTGCAGGTCTTTTTCCCCCTCCCCATTTCTTTGGGGGGGGGGAGTACTGCCACATCTGTATGCCAAACTGTATGCCAGAGTCAATGTTTTTCTCTGTCTCAGACTTCCCCTTCCCCATTTTTCCAAGGATGTGGGTCCTTCTGACCTCTGGACTCCCTTGGCCGGTCCATGACTCCTGCTTTATGAGCTTAGCTGCTGCATTGTTTCTCTGCCTTGGTTTTTTTGTTTTTGTTTGTTGTTTTACACAGGAGCATACAAACAGGCAGATTTTGTAGTATCCTTCAGTGTAAAGTTCTCACCTGGGCAAGGCCTCTTCTCTTGCACTGTGCCAGTGTCTTGTCCTGTCCGTATTTATCTGCATATGTCTTTGGCTATTATGATTCATATTTGATGCTTTCAGTGGTAAAACGTGAGATATCTCCCTACAGGTTGTCTAAATGCATGTACGTTTGAGTCGTTCTTTTGTGGTGGTCCCTTTTCTCCCGCTGCATGTTGCCCTTGATCCTGCTGCTATTCTGGATTGGCACTGATAATGCATCCAATTTGTCATTCTTTGCCGTGGACTGAATGTTATGTGAAACGCTGTGATGTTTCTGCCAACTTTCTGCTGCTAACACTTGCCAATTCTGTGCCACATAACCTAAGGAGGAAATACATTTTTTTTTCTTTCCCACCTTCTTTAAACTGGTCTTTTTCTTGCTGACCTCTGAGCAGTAAATGCTGTCTTTGGCAGTGAATAATTCTCTGGAAATCCCAGGGCTGCATTCGGCTCCGTGTCCTCCATTTTCAGGAGACAAATGACTGCCATTCCTTCTGCTGCCAACAAACTCACTTTATAACCATCCAAGAGACGCTCTGCTTCGAAGATCTCACCCCGAGGCCTCCAAACCTACAGCTGTAATGGAACTGTGGTATGGTTGTCCTTTAAAAATCAATTTCACCTTGTACGGGCAACAGCTGTAACAGCTGCTGTTGCATGTCGCCTCCTACAAGAAACATGCTTGATTTTCCTTAACCATTTTTCAGCATATTTCAGTCTGCAGATTCACCTTGAGCAAGATTTGGTGAAGAAATTCTGGTCTTTCTCATTATGATTCTATCCCCAGAGGCTGAGCATTACTTTTAGAGGGCAGATCAGAGGTCCTGCCCGAGTGGGGAACAAAAGACACAAATAAGGTTTCCATTACACTCCTTGGCAGTTGTGACCTGTGGACGCTGCTGGTGCTCGGGAAATGTAATTGAGAGCAGAAACATTTTGTCCCACCTCCTTTCTGCAGTGATTGTTCCTACCCAGTGCTTTCTCTTGGTATTGGACAGTGAAAGACTGCAGTAGCACAACCTACAAAAAAGAAATTCAAGGTGCTGCTGCCTCCTCCTGTTTAATTTTAAGTTGGCACTGTCCAGTGCTTCTCTTGTGGGGTTAGTGTCTCCATATTGATTTGTTTTGCATGTACCATAACAGGAATGAGCCTTACTCTTAAGCCATGGTACGATAGCTGACATCTCAATCTCTCAAATGTACTAATTTCCCTTCATAATACTTGCATTGTGCCAGAGAGGGAACGCATTGCATGCACACTATCTCATACATATTCATTAAGGGTATCCTGAAAACCCAACCTGTTTTCGGCCTTTAAAGGCCACCTGTGAATCTCACGGTCGTAGGGTATATTAATGCGAGAGATCATTAAGGCCCACCCCAGGTTGCCACTGAGCTAGGAATCTCTACTGTGAGAGATGTAGCCAAGGTAGCAGCTCAGGACACCCATTCTTCTCCCCTATCGTCCTTCCTTACCGTAGCCATTCAAGTTTCCCCACAGAGGCCTGGGGGTGGGATCTGCCACTGACAAATCTCATGTGTCAGTGCCGCTTCCTACCACTTCTGCTACGGCGGGTCAGATTTCTGGAAAAATCATTTTCCAAATCTCACCTGCTCAAATGCAGCAACACTGGATATATGTGCAGCCCTTTCCGAATAACTATAGATTGTAGCCCATTATAAAATCTGCTGATATGTTGATCTTAACCTTTCTGATGTACCTTTATAAAAAAAACATTTGTGAAAATTCGGTCATTACCCAATTCTGCATAGAAACCGTAGAATTGTTTTCCAAGAAGGGGCTATAAAATTCTCCTATTCATCTGATTTCAGTAAAGAGAATTAAGGGGAAGCCATCTGTGCAGATTTTACAAGCTAAGCCACCTCAGTCATGCGCTACCATCAACTTGCATAATTCCAATATATTTGTTCCTGTAAGAAGAAATTAATATTTCTTGTAAAGGTTTTATTTTATTACGTTTATCTGTCTATATCAAAATGACTTTGCTTTAAGGGCCAATGATGATTGTTTCTCCAGTGATTCCAGTTGAAGTTTATCAGTATAACTTAAAGTTTCCAGTGAAGGAAGAACGGGTTTCATTCATTTATTTATTTATTTATTTATTTATTTATTTATTTATTTATTTATTTGTGCAGTTTTTGTGTACCCACCCATGGTCAATATGCACAGCTTTCAAACCAAAGATAAGAACCAGACTATCTTATCCACAATAGTGGGGTTTTCCCAGGATAGGGAATAAAATAGAATTGGCTTGTTTTGTGGGACATCTGAAACTGAGGTGATGTGCCACAAGTGCCGCGGTATATAAAAAAATCTTTAAATAAATAAATAGAATTCAGGGGTGAAATATTCAGGTTCATTTGTTGATGGACCTGTTGGCAGCGGCTCCCAATAGCAAGCTGCCAAAGTTCTTTGATTATTTCAAGGGTGACAGGGCTGTGACCAGAGATGGTGCACTTGCCCAAGACTGGAAGAAATTATTTCTGTATATTTTTCCTCTGCAGACAATGCTGTCTCTAGTACCAGTAAAGACCAGAAGTTGCAAAATAGAAAGTTAATTGCTTCATGGCATGTACCTTGCTTGCCAGATTCGCCTTCATTACTAGAGCTGCTGGATCTGATGATGAAAAAAAGCCACTCTAATTACCAGAAGTTTCCAGAGATGTAAAACCAAGCCCCATTCGTCATCCCAGTTGGCGGTTTCCGAAAGTGATGGCGTGGAAGCTGAAAGGGAAGTGCTGAGATTCGTGGGCTGTGCAGGGTGGCCGATAAGATACCTTAGGAGGAGGAGAAGAGGAGAGTTCTATTTAGTGCACAGTGATTTTTTGAAAAACTGAATTTAGCACCAGTGCATGCTAGCTACATCTATAAAGACTACAACAAAATAAAATGTTTACTTACAATTTCAGCACGATATCTATCTCAGTCTCTTGACTGCAAGTCTGGACTGCAACACACAATTCTTCAAAGAGCCCTGCTCATTTGGACACTTTGCTATGAAAATTGTTTTCAGAAAAGTTCTGCAAGTATTTATCTGATCTTTGGGCTCTTTCATAAAAATGTAGGAAGCCATACTCTGGTATCTCTGCCACAATGTTAATGACTTCAGGGTGAACCCTAAAACATTGCCGAGTCCTTTTCTCAAGTTTCCCATATATTTCAGTCATTAGCTTACATGCCAAGGTGATTCTAAATGACATTATTATTATTATTATTATTATTATTAATAATAAGATTTATAGACTGCTTCCCTGAGCCAGAGGATTGCCCAAAGCAGTGTGCAAAGGTGCAAGTGAACAAAAATAAGCATCAGGTTAGCTAAAACAAAAACCTCCCAAAACAAAAACATCCAGTCACCATCCTAATTGGTGAAAGAGAGCCACCAGGAAGGCGCTCAACGTTCCCAAGCTGTCTTAACAGCACCGGTAACCTCTTCCCTAACCAGAAAACCAGCTGTGCTGCTGGGACATGGCTCCAAAGCTTCTATACTTTGATGATAATTAATCGGGAGTTAATACAAAAATATTTTGTAAACAATTTGGGAGAAAGAGAAGTAAAGCTCTACCAATGCACTGCTATTTCCTTCATCACTAAAACATTTCCACTCGTCCTCACCTAAACTCCGAAAGTAACTTGTGAGAGGTTTCCTGTATTTCAACAACCAGTCAATAGATGAAAGGAGAGAAAGCCGTCTGTTCATAACATACTGCTATAGATTGCATAAATCCATTTCAACAAAGTCACAAAACTTCTTCATCTCTGCTGTTCTGCTTGCAGAAATGCTGAAATGAGCCTATCGCTTGAGAATGCAATTTTCTGCATCAATATCAAGGTTTCCCGCAGTGAGCTTTGTTGTGTTGTGGAAACATGGAGCTATAAAGTTGGCTGCAGCAATTCCTTTAGAGTATTTTTCAGTTTTGATAAATACTGCTGTGCTTTCCATAATTAATGCTTGCAATATATGCAGAGGGTTTTGCAAGACCAAGACCGAAAAAGTCAAATTTAGCTACTAATAGTTGTGTTGCGATTGTTCCTGAGTCTCACAATAAAAATCCAGAAATATATGTTGGACCCCTTCTCAAAATTATAATATCTCAAAACACCTCCTTGCACCTTTGAGACAGTCGTTGCAAAGCAAAGTACCGTATTTTTCGCTCCATAAGACGCACCTGACCATAAGACGCACCTAGGATTCAGAGGGGGAAAATTAAAAAAAAAAAAAATTGTGCTAAACCGGCTCTGCGTCTGGGCGTCTTATGGAGCAAATTAGGGGAGTGTATAGCTTTTTTTTTCCTCCCCATTTTGTTTTCGGGTCTGGGGAGAGCCATTTCGGTCCACTCCCCAGATCAGAAAACTTTTTTCTCTGGAAACCCCTCCCCCCCCCAAAAAAAAACCCCCATCCCAACCCTTTAAATTAACAACCCCCCACCCTCCTGACCCCCCCAAGACCTGCCGACTTAGTTTACCGCAACCCCCCACCCTCCTGACCCCCCCCAAGACCTGCCGACTTAGTTTACCGCAACCCCCCACCCTCCTGACCCCCCCAAGACCTGCCGACTTAATTTACCACAACCCCCAACCTCCTGACCCCCCCAAGACCTGCCGACTTAATTTACCGCAACCCCCCACCCTCCTGACCCCCCCAAGACCTGCCAAACGTCCCTGGTGGTCCAGCGGGGGTCCAGGAGCGGTCCGGGAACGATCTCCTGAGCGTGGGCCGTCGGCTGCCAGTAATCAAAATGGCGCCGACGTCCCTTTGCCTTTACTATGTCACTGGGACCGACCGGGGGGGGGGGGGTCAGGAGGGGGGGGGTTGCGGTAAATTAAGTCGGCAGGTCTTGGGGGGGGTGTGGTAAATTAAGTCGGCAGGTCTTGGGGGGGTCAGGAGGGTGGGGGGGTTGCGGTAAACTAAGTCGGCAGGTCTTGGGGAGTCGGGGGGGGGGGGTTGTTAGATTTTTTTATTTTTTTTTTATATTCGCTCCATAAGACGCACATACATTTTCCCCCCACTTTTGGGGGAAAAAAAGTGCGTCTTATGGAGCGAAAAATACGGTAATCCAAATGCTTTATAATGAAATATGGCACTAAAATACTTACACAGTACTTTTGTTTTTCCTCATGTCATATTTTTCACAGTTGCGGCGTCATTGAGATTTCTGTATCAGCTTCTGTACTACAGCCCAAACTTCTAAATGACTGATAATGTGTTGCAGCTTGGTAGACTTTGCAGAGTTCGCTGTAGTATCTGTATTGTCTGGAGGAAACACAGAGGATTTAAAAAAAAAAAAAAAAAAAAAGTCAAACAGGACATACCTGCTCTCAAGTGTTCACTTTGTGCTTCTCTGACAAAATGTGCTGATGTAGAGATCCCTTTCCTGGGATGCTGACATCAATATCACAGTGGCCCTAGACATGGTCCTGTCTGCTTTGTGTTATGAAATCAGCCATTCTGTTTCAACCGTCGGTTGATGGGTATTTTTTGCTTGAGCCTTTAGAATTCAGGGTGTTGTCAGGTGTAACCCAACTGTGCATTAGCACAGGGAAGCAACTTTTGAGGAGCAGCTCCAGTCACAGAAAGCAGGTCTTGACAGCCACATAAACTCAAACTATCATCAGTGTTGTAAATCACTTCATCTTCACATCTATCTGTGTATAATTAAACAGCCATGCCAAGTATTGTGTTTCACCAGGGCTATGTTTATTTTTGTAGGTTAGATTTAGGATAAGCTATTTAACTTTCTCTATGCCGCTGACAGGACCTTGAGCTGCTAGTCTTCAGTTTTGCACTGTCAGTAGGAAACATAACAAATTGAATCTTTGTCCTTTGCAGGACCAATATGAAGGGAATAATTGATAAATAACTAGTTTAACTAGTGTCTTATTTATATTGCTTTGACTAAGATGTGTTTATACTAATTACATACTCTTAAATGCTTTTTGCTTTTATAGTCAAGTTATGAAAGACATTGTTTTATCAGTTGTACTATGCTTTGAGCATTTTTTTTTTTTACTGGCTAGCATAAAATGTTGTATAACAATGAAGACTAACAGTCTAAAGTTCAGTTGTGGGTTGAAAAGTTGGGTGTCTCAAGAGAAAAATAAAGGATTTGAAGTGTCTTCCTTGCCATCTTGATAGACCTGTCCAGACAAGTGGGTTTATTCTACCTCCTCACTGATGGAGGCAGAGGAGACTCATTTTTCGGTGACGACATCACTGGTTATAAAGTGGGTACATTCCAGGAACTTGCCAGGAGACTGCCTCTAGGTGATGGTGAACAAGTGACGGATCACTACAGTTGAGTTTTAGGCTCTTCGGGTCTTTGCCTGGTTGAACAGGTATTTCTGCTTCTTGGGCTGATTCCCCTTGTCGAGCAATGTCGCTCCCAGGGCTAATTTTTCCTTGGTGGAGCAGGCCTTGGGGCTGATCCCAGGTTCTATGATGGCCCTGGTTGATCGCTCTTGCATCTGGTTCCCAGATGCAAGAGGCGATCTTGCATTATAAAGGGCTTGGCCTGATTGAGCCCTGTGAGGAAGGTCCCGTAATGGTGGGAGAGGAGCCTTGAAGTTTCCTCTACTCTCCTCTATATTTTCTCCTCCTATTTGTTGAGAAAAGCAGCAAAGCTGGCAGCAGAGAGAGAAGTTACTTGACAGAGAGGAGAGAGAGAGCCTACGTAGCTACGGGGCCGGTTACTTCCCGGAGGTGGTGCGTGCTAAGCTGATACCAGGTAGGGAGTCCTCTTGCTCATGTCGGTGCTATCCTCAGGGGCAGTGTTTTTCCCCACGTGGCCCCCTGTGCAGTCACAGGGCCCCAGGATGAATAGAGGTCTCTCCTGGTCCATGCACATCAGTTCTCACCCTCCCCCCGCTTCCTATACTACTCCTTTAGATTTCTGCATCCCAAATGCACAAAGCTGTACTTTTTTGGGATTGAACTTTTACTGCCAAGTCTTTAACCACGCCTCAAGCTTTCTTAGATCACTTCTCATTCCATGTGCTACTCCTGGGGGGAATTCTGTGCGACTACAAATGCAGAATTTCCGTAGTCCCTCCGCCCCACTATGCAAATTTTACCAATAAGCGCAGAATCCGGCGAAGCGCCACCACCACCACACAGAGGACGTTCACCGGTGGGCTCGCAGCAATGCAGCATTTGGCTCTGCGAGCGTTCAGGAAGAGGAGGGGCCTCCAAGGAAGGTGCAGGAGCCTTAGGCACGGCACGTGGCAGGTGCCACCAGCCTGCCCTGAAGACTTGGGGCCTCGGGGGGGAAAAGCACCTGAAGGAGGGATTGCGCAGACCGGGCCATGGGAGCAGCTGAAGGAGAGACTACCCAGGCTGCCTGACTGGAGTTCCTTAGGTTAGGCTAACCTGCGGCTCAAGCATATTAACTCAGCCGGGTGGGGAGGGCGGAGAGAAGACACTGTGATAAATGCACAGGGAGGAGGGAAGAGAGAGAGAGAGAGAGAATACTGCCTGTTGTAAGGGGGGACACGCGTGAACTCTGATTGGGGATCCGCTTCTTTATTTTTAGTTTGCATTATTAAAAAAATAATTTAAAATAAGGGGACACCAGGGCAACTGAGTCTGGCTTGAAGGGCTTCCCTGAGCTCTCCCACCTCCAAGCAGACGGTGCAGTGAGCTGGAGCAACTCTCAGGTTGTTGGCAAGGTTTGGAAAATTTGACAGCCCCCCTCCCCCGCCATGGCTACAATACGAGCCCTTTATAATTAATTAATTAATTTTGCCTGTTTTGTTAGATGTGGTGCAACTTTGAATCAGCAGCTGACAGAGAGCAAGGCCCTACCCAATCCCAAATTTATTGGAGCTGGCAGCCAGAAGAGGCCAGTAAGTGGGGTCCTGCCTCTTCCCCCTCCCCTCTCACTTATTCACTGTGGGCTGCTGCTTGTACGTTTCATAGCGAGAGAAGCCTGAGGTGCAAGTGAGTCCATGAATATGTGTGTGAGCATGAGAGAGTGCACAAGTGAGTTTGTGAGCATGTGTGTGAGCGTGAGG
The DNA here is from genome assembly GCF_901001135.1 of Rhinatrema bivittatum. NCBI lineage: Eukaryota > Metazoa > Chordata > Amphibia > Gymnophiona > Rhinatrematidae > Rhinatrema > Rhinatrema bivittatum. The sequence continues at coordinate 38,605,103 of NC_042631.1, read as the reverse complement.
GTTACTCCTGAGTCTACTTCATTTCATCTGTACTGTAATTTAAATGAAAATACTGGTTTACACTGAAATAGTTATTGTGACAAATGTGCAGAGTTTTACAGAATTTATAGAATTTGTCCACAGAATTTTTAATTTTTTGTTGCAGAATTTAAACTTTTGGGGTTCAGAATTCCCCCAGGAGTAAAACGGGTGAGTTATACTGTTGCAGATTTCCATGTTATCCTTTAAAAGGAAAACCTTTCCTTCTCTCCCCTCCGCAATAATATTCACAAAGATGCTCAACAGAACGGGCCCCAAAACAGATTGCCGAGGAATCGCCGCTAATCACTTTTCTCTCTTCTGCCTGAACTCCATTTGCCACTGCTCTCTGTTAGCAATCAATGTCTGATCCCATCTAGCACCTCGGCACCCTTTCCCAAGCTGGTCATTTTACTCATGAGCCTCCTATGCGGACCAGGACCAAAGGCTTTGCTGAAATCCAAATAAACCGTAGCTAGCACCTACTCTTAATCTAATTGTTTATCTATTGTAATTTTAATTATAATTTTAGTTTGATGTTAATCCGCCTGGAGACTAACTTAGGAAAAGACAGAATAGCAAATGTCTATAAATAAAATAATTCTCTAGTTGCTCAATCGGAAAAAAATAGATCAGATTCATATGACGCAGTTTTTCTTTGGTAGAACCTATAACAGTCTTGGTTTATTCTTATGTTGGCTCAATATAAAAAAAAAAATAACAGAACCCATAAGGAATCCATTTCTCTCCAGGACCAATATGGCTACTAGGACTCTGCATTTGGAAAGACAGAATAGTCCAACTTGCAAATCATAAATTATATGAACCCCTGCTGTCATTAATATTACTAATCATTTGTATAGTAATACCAGGTGTACATAGCACTGAACACAGCGGGAATCCCTGTTCTCTGAGTTTACATTCTAGCCAAACTTAGAGAAATAAGTTTTCAGGTAGAACTCCGAGACCACGTTTGTGGGAAAACTAATCCAGGTGGGTTGTAGGTGGCGGTAACGGAAGAAGGGACAAGCCTAATGAACTAAAACTATAAAACGTGAATTCCCTTAAGAGTCTTATGAAAAACAGCTCATGGTGGGTGGGTGTGTGTGTGTGTGTGTGTATGTGATGCTAAGTCCTTTCCAAACTGAGCAGGGCTCTGCTTTCATCTGCACTTCCAGCTAGCTTAATACAGTTCTCTGCAATCCTAAACAATTCACTAGAAACAAAACATTAGGGGGAAGATGCTGTGAGATCAGCAAAGAAAACAAGCACATTGCTGTTGTGCTGTAGGTGATGCATATAGATACACACCATGGGCCTGATTTACGAAGCATTTATTTTTCTCCCCATAGACACAGAATGGGAGAAAAACCTCAGTAAATCAGGCCTGCCAGCAACACCCCCTCCATGATCCTTCAGAGCCAGATCTATTAGAAAGGTTTTCCGTCTCTTACATCCACTGTGAAGCAGCATCATCGCTCTCAGGACCATTTTAAGCCTCTGAGGCCCTGGGTAAACCTCATTAGGATAGACCCCCTCACAATATAATAGTTTTGTGCAATTTATGAACCATGGACTCAGCCGATGGTATATTAGTGGTATGTTAGTTAGCTATCTCATTCTACCTTCTCTTCTTTTTTTTTACCATTTTATTCTTTAGTTTTTTTTGGAGAGTTCAAGCTGGGCCCCTCTAAGGCTTTGGGTCCTGGTTAAGTGCCCCTTTTTGCCCTATGGATAAAACTGCTCTGATCCCTACCGTCTTCCAGCCCTTTCCAGCCCCTGCTCCCAAAGGATAAAAGATCTGCTCCATGCAGATCCTTCGTTATATTTACCTACATGGAATCTCATGTGGCACCTGCTGCAGCAGTGGGTTACAGCTCCATTCCAGTCTATTGAGAGTGAATAATCTGAGGACGAGAATGGGCAGATCTCTGAGCTGTAACTGCAGATAGCCCCTGCTGCTGTGTACTTTGGAGCCAGGTTAGGTTTTACCCTGTTCTACCAAGCGGTGCTCCCTTGCAGTGCTGTAGCTGGTATGGGAGTATTTTCCTCTGAAAACCTCAGAAGGGGTTGGTAGTCCTTGGCCTTAAGATGATGAGTTAAAGGGCGTTTGTTATCTTTCTTAGCCACAGCCAGTAAGTTAGTTCAGGTTTTTTAGCCTGATCTGCCTCTATACTTTTGTGTTTCTTCCCTTGGAGTGCTTGCACAGATGCACGGTGTTAATTTCCAGCTCCTGAAACCTCCTGATCCACATCTCTGAATAGTTGTAAAATATGGCTCCCAACAAGGCAGATGTCTTTTCCTTGGAAATGTTGGGGTGATTCGATCACTAAGAGAGACCCATGATTGCCAGCTCCCAGGAAACATTTTTACTGATAGTCTTAACATCTTTTACTGATAACCACAGTAATTTCTTTGGTGCTGGCTGTCAAAAATGTTTCCTGGGTCAGCTGAGGGCTGTCCCCTTAGAGTAGCAAATGAGGAAGGGGGGGGAGGGTCTTGGAGGATCAGCAGAGCATGGGTGCTGTCTACCTCTCCCCGCTTCGGCGACTTTCAGCAGAGGGACTCAGGAGCAGATGCAGACAGGGTTGCTAACCGCCAGTAACGTTTATGGGCAGCGCAAAGATATTTAGAGTCCTTACGGACAGGCCCATTTTGGGGGTTATTTTTATGGTTGGCAACCCAGTTTGGGACTTGGGGAGTGAAAGAGGGACGAATGTCTTTATGGGGGGGGGGGAGGGGGGTGGAGTGTGCTGCTGCTGGCTGCATTTATCCTTTCTGACGGTCCCTATGTAACTCTCATCAATGTTTTGCTGTTTGCACATGAACGATGCCATTGATCCTCCCGCTTGCTGTTTCCCTGGGGGTGCTGTGCCGCTGCTGAATGGTACAGTTAGAAAGGAGAAAAGTAGTAAGTGATGTGTGCTGCCACAACTGGGAACAGCAGGCTCTCGCCTGCATACATTACTATTTCCTATACAGTGCTGTCCAGCAAGGCCCTGGGAGATTCTGCAATCATATGCAGTATTCCCTAATTTTACCTTATAAATTTCTTGAATTGGAGTGTATATGTCATGTTCTGGTAGAAATCTAATAGAAAAATTGACATTTAACCTAAGAAAACACTTGTGCTGTATACTAATCCATATTCAAATAGCAATAGCTGCCACTCAGTAGCTCCATCTTAACTTTGGAATAAAGGACTCTGCTGTATACCGTGGCTTTACCCACATAGTAGTGAGAGCTGTATATGTTTGTAACCTCATGCCAGGGATGGCTAACTCAGGTCTTCAGGAGCCATGAACAGGCCAGGTTTCAAGATGTTCACAATGAATATGCAAATGAGAGATTTGCATGCACTGATACTATTGTATGTAAATATATTTGATGCATATTCATTATGGAAATCCTGAAAACCAGACAGGCTTTTGAGGATTTGTGTTGGACATCCCTTCCACATGTACTGGAGCTAGCAGGGAGTTATCACTTTAATATATTCTCAGTTCAGGATAAAGTTTTTTGTTCATCCCTGTGCCAACTCCCTCATTCTACCTTAAGGAGCCTGGTTCAAAGTTTTAATCCAGTCCTCCCTAAGGCAGAACGCCACAAGGGATTATGGGTGAAAGCTGGTTCCCTTCACCCTACCATAAGAACCCAGGCCTAGAAAGGCTTGGGGAGGCCCCAGGGAGCTGGTAGGACCTCACGATACACCCAGATGGATGTTTACCTGTTAGTAGCTCACCTTGCGTCAGGCACAACTATCTTGATACTTGTATCTTTGAAGCACTATGATGGGAAGAGAGGGCCCAGAGGTCTTTCTAAAGAACTTTGAATGGATCACCCTCCTGTCGGCCTTGCTGGAGATCAGCTAGACGACTAGGCTAATTTGCTCACCAGCAAGAGTCGAGCGGCATTCCAGGCTGCCAGTCCAGGTGGGAGGGCTTCCTATATGGATGTCAAGGCTGCTGTACTACAGAGAGCGGGATACTCCCCAGAATACTATCAGCAGCAGTTCCAATGGGTGGCCCTACAACCTGGGGAGAGCCCAGAAGACACTTTCATCATTTGAAAGATGCCGGGTAAAGGTGGCTGTAGCCGGAGAAAAGGTTGGGACTGAAAGTGGCTCATCAAGTACTCCTGGGGAAGTTCCTAGACTGTCTGAACTGGCCCATGTGGAATTGGGTCTGTCGGCACACCGGGCTCACCCTGGAGAGAGCCCTGGTAGTGGCAGAAGCCTGCCACCAGGCACAGTCAATGCCCGCCAGTATAAGAGGCTTAGAGAGATTCCCTTGCATGACATAGAGGATAGAGGACCTCAGCAACGAACCTCCTAGATAGGGGGCTCTGCCTCTTACCTGGTTTCCAGATACCAATCTTATCCACATGTTTTAGCTGTGGACAGAAAAGACACTTGGCAGTATGACCATAGCGAACCTATGGACGTTTGCTTGGTGATCCAGCCACTTCCAGAAGAGGAAGTGTACATACTTAAAAATAATGCTCTGAAGCAGAGACAATCCACAATCTGAAAAAAAAGGGGAATCTGGAGAGGCGGGAACAATTCAGAAACAGGGCTTTGAAGATCCTCTGTACCCTTTGTGCAGAGAACAGGCTTGAAGAAGACAGCTGTCCATATAGACAGCTGGAAACCAAAGAGTCTTTAAGTGAACCTGGTAGGGCAGAAACCCAACCAGCCTTACAAGAGTGTTCTTTCTGTAAAACAGAAGGTCATGCAAAGGAAGAATGTCCTTAGCTTGATGACCTGGAATCAGCTTGCGGCCCTTGCATAGCAAGGGGAATAAATGAGGAATAGGCCCCAGGACTGAGAGAGTGTCTTCTACAAGTGGAATATAAAAAGTTTTAAATAAAATAAGTGGGCTGTAAACATTAAACTTGGAATTCCCCATGTGTCATGGCTAATTCAGCCCTGTGTAACCCTTTCTTGGTGGGCTTACTGTCTCCCAAAAGGCCATAAAAAATATTTGTTTCTTGGGGCTATTTCCATGGGCATGGGGAGAATATGCTTGCTTATCCCAAGGTGTGAATCCTTTACCCTTTAAAAATACTAAAACAACCAACCAGCAAACTTAAAACCAATAGTAGAAAGTACTTTTTCAGTCAGCGCACAATTAATCTGGTGTCAGAGAGTGTAGTTAAAACGTTTATCATAGTGAGGTTTAAAAGAAATTTGGAAGAGTCCATAACAAATTAGCAGCCAGGTAAATTAAAGAAAACTATTGTTATCCCTGGGAGTGAGTAACAGGAATTAGATCTACTTTGTAGAATCTACAGGAGCCCAGCATGGAAAACTTGTGTTATAGAACTTTGACTGAGCCTCATTAAGCATGTTCAGCATGCATTATTTCACACATCGATGTGGGATCCCCTTCAGTCTTTTCTTTTCTACTGACCCTGTCGTTTCACCGTCAGATGAAAGCCTCAATTTTTCTGACTTTTGGCCTACTTGGCCGTTTTGGAAAACTTTGTTTTCACAAGAATTTTCTTTGCTGCCTTGTGCAGTCTATGTGGGGTGTGTGCCCCCCCCCCTTCCTGGTTCTCCCTTTAGCCTCCTAGATAGGGTTTTCAGTGGTTATCAGTAAGTTTTTTTTGTTTCAATATCCCCAGGATGGTGGTACGTTTGGTGCCCACCAGCTGTCACTGGCTTCTGCCATTGATTTTTATGTCATGTCCCTTTTATTTTGTGACACGTCTACCTTGGGATTTAAGCGATGCCCCCAGTACACGAGGACCATGTCTATCATGGACCCCCATGATAGGTGTGTCCTCTGCCTTGGGGCATAGAATGATGGCCGGAGTTGCAGCAGGTGCACCCAGATGACCCTGAAGGGACGTAAGATCCGGCTCGACAAGATGGAGCACTTCTTCGGGCCAGAGACGACTAAGCCATCGACATCAAGGGACCTGAGAGCTGTATTGCTGGACACCGCACCATCGACATCTGCGGGGACAGAGGTTCAGTCGACGCTGTCGGCTGGAAGGGACGCTGGAGACCAGCCATTGTCAGGCTCCTCCAAGTCAAGGATGCTGGGTTCCTCGTCATCAACCTTGGCACCGGGTAAGGACCATGTCAAGCATTGAGGGAATCCGAAGAAGCATCTGCTTTGATCCCAGTTGATGCATGATGTCAGGAATGGGGAAGCACCACCTTCGGCTGTGATGCCCCCAAAGCGACCCCGCGGCAAGGAGAGCTAGTCCTCCATCAATGCTGGGAGTGTGCCACGAACTCCATCAGTCACCATGCCAGCTACCGATCCTTCTCTCAGTTCTGAAGAGGATCTGGTAACACCTCTTCCATCCCAGCCTGTCTTGGCATCGGCGATATTCAAGGAGGAACTACAGAGGCATGTGCAGCTGGCCATTGAGAAGGCAATGCGGGGCATCAGAACTGCTGGCATTGTGGTGCCTTGAGCTGCTGCTAGAATCTCTGCATGTGACCATTGGCATGTTACCAACCCTGCCGGCATCAGTTCCTGGGACGGCATCAATACTCTGCAGGGCACCCCCGCCTCCCCTTGCTGATCCAGTCATCCTTGTTGGAAGGAAACACCCCCCCCCCCCCCCCACAGATCAGCAAAGACACTGGGGCCTATGTCCCCACGTCCAGTTCCATTTGTACCTACACCACTGGATGAAAGCAGAGTGCCCAAGGCTCCATGCCCAGTTGATGATAGTGGGAATGAGGGTACCTATGACCCCTAGGGAGATAACTCATCAGTGGCTGATGATGCTTCTGATGGTCTCCCCTCAGATCAGTCTCCTCCAGAGGAGTGGAGGAAGTCCCTGCTAGGATTTGTCAGGTTGATGGTGGAGGTCATCTCCTTTCAGTTGATGTCTGAAGAGGATACCAGGCACAAAATGCTCAATATCCTCCAGTTCATGGAGCCTCCCAAGGAGATCATGGCAGTACAAGATCCTTGTGGAATTACTGTAGAGGATGTGGGAATACCCCCTTACAAATACCTCCCATGAATAAGAAGGCTCTCAGATTCGACAAATTTCAGCTACCCTACCAATTAGTGATAGTCTAATCTGCTCTCAAGAAAGCCCAGTGTTCTCTGACCCATTCCTTGGTGCTCCTGTGGAAGGATCACAGAGCGATGGATGCTCTTGGAATGAAGGTGTTTCAAGGGACTAGATTATTGAACACATAGCTGCCTACCAGCTCTATATAAGCCAGTATATGAGGGATATCTGGAAGCAGGTGCATGATGTTCCAAGCAACTGCCTCAGCAGCAGCAAGACACACTCCTGTCGCTGGTGCATAAGGGCCTGGAGTGAAGAAAACATGGTCTGCTCGACCTATGATATTTTTGAAACTGCATCAAGGGTCTCTGCGGCAGGAATTTGGCGCCTGCAGAATTGCATGACTTGGGGCCTCAGATCTCCGATTGGAGGTGCAGAAGTGACTCGTTGATGTTCCATGCACTAGAGAGAATCTCTGTAGAGATAAGATTAAGGACATGGTGGCCCAAATCCAGGACCACCATGTGACCCTATAAGCAACTCTCCGCCAGCACTCTGGACCCATCCTCCTTATTTAGGAGGTTGGCCAAATCAGGGCCGATGAAGTCCTTCTTACACCCAAGGAGGTACTATCCTCTACTCTCTTGCTCCCGTCCCGTCAACAACACCAGAGCTGTTGTGGCCATCCTAGGCAGCAAAGGGCCCCGAAGACCCAGGATGTTGATCTTATCACAGCACCTTGGAATAGGAAGGCTCCTCATTTTTGCTCCTTGTACAGGACACACGGAAAACCAGCCTCAGGTGCCTTTGCCTGGCAATGGGCAAGTCTTCTGTATGTGTTTTCTTCAGCTCCACTGGTAGTGAAGACTCTTGAAGCTTTGTGAGAACAAAAGAACTATGATCCTCATAGCCCCTTATTGGCCAAGACAGGACTGGTTTCCACTCCTGTGGGAGTTGTCTATCAGTAAACTGATTAGTCTGGTGACTTCCAAAGATCTCATCATTCAGGATTGAGGCAGGTTCTGACATCCCAAACTCCAGGCCCTGTTGCTCACAGCCTAGATGATGAGATATTGCAACCGTTCGATCTCTCAGAAGATGTCTCAGATCCTGCTGGCTTCAAGAAAGTCTTCCATTAGAAAGTTTTAAAGACTGGAGTGGAGGAAAGTTTCCGTGTGGTGTGAACAGAAGACCTTAGATCCGTTTTCTTGCTCCACATAAAAACTGCTTGACCACCTTCTATACCTATCTGAAGCTGGCTTAAAGACCAACTCCGTTAGAGTTCATCTGAGTCCAATTGGTGCTTACCACCATGGTGTAGATTGTATGCCCTACAGCCTATAGTTGTATGTTTCATGTGGGACCTACTTCAGTTGAAACTTTCTCAAGGAATCCTACTGTGTCTTAAGACCTCAATGTGGTGTTAGCTCAGTTGATGAAAGCTCCCTTTGAGCCACTGAGCTCCTGTAATCTTCTGAAATACCTGACCTGGAATGTCATATTTTTGATGGCAGTCACTTCAGCACGCAGGGTCAGCAGGCTTCAAGGCTTAGTTACTTTCCCACCCAACACTAAATTTTTGCATGACAGGGTGGTCTTACATATGCACCCTAAGTTGGTGTCGGACTTTCATCTTAACCAGTCCATCGTCCTGTCAACATTCTTTCCCAGGCCAAATTCACACCAAGGAAAACAAGACCTGTATAGTTTGGACTGCAAAAGAGCCTTAGCCTTTTAATGTGGATCAGACACTCAACTTCTTGTTTTTTCTGATAGGAATATCTTAGGCATCGTTGTTGCTAAGCAGACACTTTCCAGTTGACTGCCAGATTGCATCTCCTTCTGTTATACCCAGGTGGGACTGCATCTTGGGGGCTTTGTCAAGACTCACTCTATTTGAACCATGGCAGCATCAGTGGCCCACTTGTGAGCAGTTCCCATGGAGCAGATCTGCAGAGCTGCAAAGTGGAGTTCTCTCCACACATTTACATCACATAATTGCTAATTGGATAGAGATGGCCAAAACGATAGTAGGTTTAGAACCCAATTCTGTTCCCGTCTGTGTTCAGGCTGCCCCTCTACCCTTGCTACTAACAAAACCTGTTGTTTTGTTCCCTTTTTCTTTGGGAGGCAGCTTGTAGCTAGGGATTCACCCATGTGTGAGGACTCCCATTCTGCTTGTCCTCTGAGAAAGCAGAGTTGCTTACTTGTAACAGGTATTCTCTGAGGACAGCAGGATGTTGGTCCTCATGAAATCTGTCTGCCATCCTTTGGAGTTCGGTTTCCACTACATGGGTTTCTTCTCCTTTTTTATTTTTATCTTTGAATTCTATATTATAAGACTAAAGGGGGCCCTGCATGGATATGTGGTGTACTGCATGCTGGGCAAGTTCAATGAGGCTCAGTCAAAGTTCTAGAAACTTTAACATAAGTTTTCTGTGCAGGGCTCCATCCGATGATGTCACCCATGGGTGAGGACTGACATACTACTGTCCTCAGAGAACACCTGTTACAGGTAAGCAACTCTGCCAACTTAAAATGCACATGGGAGTATGGCATATGAATGTCTGCTTAACTTTTTATCTCACAAAGGTGCTAGTAATATCTCTATCATCCTTTTCATTCATATATTTCTCATTTGGAGGTGGGATTCTTACTTTTCCAGTGTATTTTTTCAGACTTCATTATCTCCCCAGTAACTTGAGGTAGAAGACCCCAGTAGTCAGACTCTGTAACCCATCAGTGGTGGGTCTTTTGAGCTGTTACACATGACCTTGTTCATCTAGTTGCTCTCTTCTGTTCTCAGCTCTTGGTCTGCACCTGGTGCTATATCTTGGACCTCAGCTCTGAGCTGTAGCTGGTCTGCTGCGCTCTTGCGACTCTCCAGGTGAAGTGTCCACACGTCTTGAAGAGCTTTGGCACACAGAGTGGGAGCTCCCATTCTCTTGTAATCAGCCAGTTAGGGCAGGTAAATGTCAGCAAGTAGCAGCGGTCCAGAGGTGAGCCATGTGGCAGAAACTAGGAGCTCACACCCACCTTCCCCGAAAAGAATTAGACACTTGGAACAGTGTACCAGTCTTTGAATGTGCTGTGCTGCTATTGTAAAATTAAATTTGTGGTAATACAAAAAATGAAGGTATACCACCGGTTGCTTAGTACAATGATACAACTGTAAAGAATACCCGTTAACAATGTATTAAATTTATTCAAAACACAATTAAAACAGATCACACATTTACATCATACAAAATGTTCTCCCATTAAAAAAAAACCTACCCCAGTTTCCAAATCTATATTTCAACACAGTTATAAAATTTTGAGGGAATTGGGAATATTTGGAAACTGGGGTAGCTTTTTTAATGGGAGAGCATTTTGTATGATGTAAATGTTCTGTTTTAATTGTTATGAATACATTTAATGAATTGTTATCCGGTATTCTTTTACGGTTGTATCAAATAAATTTGTGGAGCGGTTTAAACAGTTTCATCAACTGCAATATTTAATTCCAAGTCGTGACTGGAATATTGAGGCAGACTCCTGCGCACTCCACCAAACAGTTCAGTTATTCAGATCCCTCTGTGCATTTCTCAGGCTGGATCAGAGTGCCGGCAAGGAATATGATCTGCCCTCTTGCCTGAGGATGGGACTTCATAGTCCCGTCAGAGTGCACTGGTATCTTCCAATGCCTGATTTCGATTGTGATAATGCAACGCAAATGTGAGGAAGAAGTGGTACTCTGTTCTGGTGTAGATGAATCAGGACCAGGATTTGCAGTAGATGGTGAAACCTCCTTACTTTTCTCTTCCAGAGCGTTTATTACTTTAAGTGTGGGTATTAAGCCAAAATGTTGACTACCCATTTCTAACATTCTCCTCTTTTGGGTCTCTGCTTTTAAGCTTGCAAGGTGCTGACTGTAATATTTTTTTTCTCCTTTTGTTTTTATGTTACAGGTGGAGCGGGAAATAGCCATCTTGAAGCTAATAGAACATCCTCACGTCTTAAAGCTACACGACGTCTATGAAAATAAAAAATATTTGTAGGTATTACCCATTTTGGGACCTTTATTTTGGGGAAGGGAAGAGTAGGTAACAGAGTGAGTTACTTTATAATGCCAGCATGTTTGTTGATTAAATTGCCCTCTTCTGACAAGTCCCCCTGTGTAACGCAGACACTAAAGTTGACAGAGTCCCAGCTTCAGTAGCGATTCATAGTTAGAACCCTATGTTTGATTGGGTTTTTTTTATTTTTGTAATATATTCAAGTACCGCACAGTGAAATCAGAATACAAAACTCAGGATAGGTTTTCTTTTCCTGGTGCTGATATCATTATAATGTCAGTTTGGTTGTGCATGACAGCCCCATTTTATTCTGTGCTCACTTAGGGGGTGATTTTCAAAGGAGTTACATGCGCAAATGTAACTATCATAGCAATTTTCAAAAAGTGCACTTACGTGAGTAAATCCTGTGGACAATTCAGTGGCATATACTGTAGCAATTTTCAAAAGCCCATGTACTCAAATAAAGTGCTTTTTAAAATCTGGCACTTATTTATTTATTTTATTTATTTATTTAAGTTTTTTATATACCAACATTCAAGACAGTGGTCCCATCATGCTGGTTCACAAGAAACAGGGGTGAAATTATAATAAACTTTACCATTTAAACAATAGTGCAGAAAAGCAGTTACATATAACAAGGAAAACAATAACTTGGAATGAGAAGGGAAATGAAGATTAGAAAGTTATATATATGTATAAATAACATTGTGAGAGGTGGCTATTAACGCTAATACTAGCGGAGCTTGTTGCATGAAGGGAGTTAGATGGGGTTGGAGTTAGGAAAGGCCTGCGTGAACAGCCACGTTTTGAGTCTTTTCTTGAATGTTGAGATGTTGGGTTCCATTCTAAGATCCGGGGGAATGGAGTTCCATAATGTTGGACCGGCTGTGGAGAATGCCCGATCTCTAAGCGTGATGTGTCTGGTAGTCTTGGCTGGAGGTACTTGAAGTGATCCTTTGTAAGCATCTCTTGTCGGTCTTGTGGAATGGTGTAATCGGAGGGGAATATGGAGATCGATTGGGGCTAATTGATGGATGTTTTTGAAAATGGTGAGAATGGCCTTGTAGATTATTCTGAAGTGGATGGGCAGCCAATGGAGGTCCATCAAGATAGGTGTTATGTGTTCTCTTCTCCTGGTGTTGGTGAGTATACGGGCGGAGGCGTTTTGTACCATTTGTAATGGTTTGGTGTGTGATGAAGGGAGACCAAGCATGATGGTGTTGCAATAGTCCAGCTTTGCGAAAATGATTGATTGTAGGATCGTTCTGAAGTCATGTGTGTGGAAGAGAGGTCGTATTCTTTTCAGCACTTGGAGCTTGTAAAAGCAGTCTCTGGCGGTTTTGTTGATGTTAGCTTTCAGGTTTAGGTGATTGTCAATTTGAACTCCTAGATCTCTCACTTGTGTAGTGCTTGGTACTGTAGGATGAGTGTATGTGATGGAGCTGTTTTCTGGAGTGATGAGTAGAAGTTCCGTTTTTGATGAATTTAGTATCAGGTTGAGACTTGTAAGAAGTTGTTTGATATTTTGGAGGCAGGATTCCCAGTGCAACATTGTTTTTGCGAGCGATTCTTCGATGGGGATCAGGACCTGAATATCGTCAGCGTAGAGAAAATGTTTGAGATTGAGGTCAGTGAGAAGTTTACATAAGGGTAACAGATAAATGTTAAACAAGGTAGGAGACAGGGATGAGCCCTGAGGGACTCCTACGGCTGCGGGGTGTAGAGAGGATTCTTTATTATGAATCTTGACCTTATAACCTCTGTTGCTGAGGAAGGTTCTGAACCATGATAGGGCAGTGCCTGAGATACCTATGGCTGATAATTGGTTGATGAGAAGGGAGTGATTGACCGTATCAAATGCAGACGAGAGGTCGAGTAGTATCAGAAGGAAGGCTTGTCCTTTGTCTAAGCCTAGGATGATGTGGTCAGTCATAGAGATGAGGAGGGCTTCCGTGCTTAAGGTTTTACGGAATCCGTATTGTGATGGAAATAGAAGGTTGTTGTCTTCAATGTGGTTTGAGAGTCGTGAGTTTACCAATTTTTCCATTATCTTGGCTATGAATGGGAGGTTATGGAGTACATTAGTGTGTGAAAAAAGGAAATGAGCAGGTACGTGCTACTGGTCATAGAGCAGCCTGAAGGTCGTGTTCCGAAGTAACCTTTATCAGTGAGGGCCTCGTACATAGTGCTGCTTGACACGGTCCCAGGCTACATGGGCTTCCATGCAGAATCACTCTCTATCCCCACACCAGTCAGCCGTGATGTAGCCTGGCAGTAGAAGAATGGTCAACAAAGACTCCTTGCAGTAAAGAAGGGACTCTAGTGTGTGAATTCATCACATAATTTTGGACACTAGTTTTCCAGAACTGCATTGTGATGAGCTGATTGAATGATTGCTATCACTTTATCATGTAATATGTTTTTTGTCATGCAAAGTAAAACCACTAGTATAAATTCGGAAAACTCTAAAGACAGAATTAACAACAGTAACCCCATTGTAACAGTATTCAAACATTGCAAATAATACCATACCTACTCAGTTCTCAGATAAATGGAGTCACTCAGTCTTTTGTCTTAGTCCGTACAAAGCACCTGATTTGTCGTGGTATATTTTTGTGGGAAAATATAAAAGTAGCAAAACCAACCAAAGCTTATTTGTGTCTGCCTACAGCTCCAAAACATCGATTATATGCCATTTACCAACTTATAAGTAACAAGAGAGTATCAAAATATGCAAAAATGGGGGCACAGATGGAAGATGAGGTGATAAAACAATGATGGTATCAGAATATTCAGCCCAAAATTATGGTCAAAAACCAGCAAACCTGTGTGTTGCTGTCAGGCAGTAACCACAGTGACCTCTAAGGACTTAAGTCAATCGTTTGCCAGCATTGTGCCAGTGTATACTGTTGATCTTTCTATTGCATATAAAACCTACTTAGTTTGTAATCCAGCATTATATGCTTGAAGAATAATACAGGAGCACAGAAACTTGAGACACGCAGTCCAGTTTGATGATGGCGTTTTATTCTGTAAGGGACCCCTGATGCGGGCTGTTTTTTTTGCCAAAGCACTATTCCAACCACAAGTCGCCCAGTCAGATTTAAATCCATTGATTGTGTGCACCAATCTTATTCTTTTTTTATTTATTTTTATTTTTTTATTATTATTTGTAGCACCTCCAAGTCTACAGTGTATACCAATCACACACTGCTTTTGCTCATATGTCCAACTTTATTGTATTTTATTATGTTAATTCCTCTTAAAAACTGTAACCAAACTTCAGGGACTCCAACTTTTCAAAATTCAGTTTTTCTGTACCGGAGGTCACTACTAGAGCAGCCTTAGTAAGCAACAGTCCTAACCACGAGAGCATAAAACAGACTTCCCACTTGTCATCATTCCCCCGACATGGATCCACGTTTCGATATCTGCATCAGGGGGTCCTCTTTGTATCTTGGAAACTCTTCTCATCTTTAGTCAGCAAGGTGGATTGTAGGTAGCAGCGTGTGGAGCTTTCGTAAGAGAGCGGGTGACTTGTGTTTGGAATTGTGATTATTTGTATAAGCCCCCAGATTACTTTAAGTATTGGGCGTGGAGTTGGTGGGTTTTTTTTCCAACGCACTGCCAGATTTTCCTCAGAAGAACATCTTAGTGCTCCTGTATTACTCTTCTAGCATATGACGTTTGATTACAAACTAAGGACAAGGTTTCTAGGCACAGTACAAAAAGATAAAACGTGGACATCGACACAGTGGTAGCCACAGCCTTTAGAGGTCATTGTGGCTACTGCCTGATAGCAACACACAGGTTTGCCATTTTGTAACCATAATTTTGGGTTGAATATTCTGATATTACCTAGTCTTCCATTTCTGCCCCCACCTTTGCATGTTTTGGTTTAAATGCATGCGAGTTGTTTTGGGGCTCGCTTTGTTATGAAGAGCAAGCATTAAGAGAGTACCACGTTAAGCCTCTGAAAATAAAATTAATTAAAACCAAAAGCAGCTGAGCAGAGCCGATCCCTTTAGAAGGATAATGATTGTTGAGAGATTTGTGCTTTCAGCACTACTAATGCCTCTTCCTTAGGCAGCGTGGCCAACCATCAACGCTTTCTTGTCAAATTATCACAGAAGGACATAGAAATATGCAAAAATCTGTAAAAAGCCTTTTTAAAATGTAGAAAATTCCCCAGCGTGGCGCATGTTCCAGTGGAATATTCCTACAGCTGTCTGATTTGCAAACATTTGAATTCATTCGTATGCTGCCTCCTTGTTTTGGGGAACAGGCAGAGGCCCAAGTCAGATTTTTCTAAACTGGAAAGTTTACCCCTATGAGATTTTTCCTGTGCCACAGTGCCCAATCCTTTCTGCTTAAGTGACCCAAGTTCTGGTGAGAGACTACTGGCTGTTCTTGGGCTTTGCACCTGTACTCCAGTAAATTTATTTATTTACATGTTCAAGTACTCCGCAGATTCCAATAATTGTTCAGCGCGGATTACAATAAATGACATCCATAATTAAAATGGAGAAACCTATGCATGAATTAAACAACAGAAGGCAAAGTTAATTATGAATAAGCTTTACTAAAAAGCATGGCTTTCACTTTTTTTCAAAAAATAAATATTTACTTTCTTCTCTTAATGCGGGTGATGAGGCATTTTATAACCCAGGAGCTGCATATGTAAAGGCCCTTAGATGTGCCTCTTGTAACTTATAGCCCTACATCTTCCATCTTTGTCAGCACAGGTTCCAGAGTTGCCCACATGATCCAATTCAAGGAGGGAGATTTTGAGCCAGTCCTTGAGTTTTGAACTTATAGCCCAATGCATTGTGGTATTTGTAGTCCTTGTTACTACTACTTGAAACCACTGCTGCAGGTGCCAGGATGCATCAGAATGGGGCTGTGAGAAATCTGGCACAGATATTCTCCCTCCGGGAAGTGGGGTACTTAACATCTTTGGGGTACAGGCACAAAAATACTTCTGGAAGGTGCATGAGAAATTTAGGACTGAGCTGGGGGGAGGATGTGTGGTCTAATGGTTAGAGCTGAGAACCAGGGAAACCACTTGTCTGGTGACCTTGAACAGGTAGCTTAATCTCCTCTTCTCTCAGTACCCGCTTAGATCGTAAGCTCTTTGAGAAGGGACTTATTGTACCTGAATACCTACCTATATAATGCGGTAATCTTCCTTGAACATTGTTTAGAAAGGCAATCTAAAAATCCCCAAATTATTATTGTTAGTCTCTCTCCAAAAACCAGGTGCTCGGTGGCTGTGCGGTCATTGCCCTCCTCTCTCTCTCTCTTTTTAAAGCTTGCGGCATCAGCATGCAATAAGGGGACATTAAACAGTTTTAACAGTAAAACTCCTTCATAGCTTCGGCGGTTTGCCGGAGCTAACTGAAACATTTAAGAGAGAAATTCTCAGCATTCTGCTGCAGTGAGGCTGGGGCTCCTGATTACGATTGATTTAAAGCCAAAAAATCGTAAAGGCTCTGGTTCTAGGCTCCCTGTCCTGATCCATGACCATTCCCAGCTCAGGCCACTATTCTCTCTGCATGCTAGCTTGTCACTATGCACATCTGCTTGGAGCAACAGGTTTTCTCAAGTCAATTTCCAGTGTTTTCCAGGCATGTGAACATCGAAAGGGCTTTTGTAGTTTTAGTAGAGGGCATAATATAAGAATTCTATGTAAGGAACCATGGGATTCCTTGACAGAAGGAGTAAACCAAAATCATGGGGAGCTAGAGAGGGATGGCATGAATAGAATTTGGGGTTTGAGTTCCCTCCATATGGGAGAAAAAGATGGTGTGTGCTTGAGCCTTAACCCCTGCCACCATCTTAGGGCGTGGATTCTCTGTTCAGTTTTTCCTGGGTTGCCCTGTTGTGGGACAGCTCTGTGAGTGCATTCCTACTTTCCATTTGTTCTTTTGGGGGGGGGGGGAAAAAACCTCTGTGGGTCGTCTTCACAGAGACCTGGGTAAAGAAGTGCCTCAAAAAGCATAAAGTAAATAAAACAGAGTTGGAAACGCAGGCCGATACAGAAGCATCGCGGGAGAACGGGCGCCCCGTGTTTGAGTGCCCACTCTCTCTCGACATGCGCCCAGCCACCTCTCCTGGGCACGCGATCCTATATTTAAGTGAGGGGTCACGCTAAAAGGAGGCGCTAGTGACGATTACGCGCTCCTTGTGCCTCCTTTGCCTAGGAAAGGTGGCTCTGTCAGCGGGTTCAGGAAATTAATCTCAATTTTGCCAGTGTCCGTTTTCCTAACCGATTGCTGTCAGCAGGTTCAGGAAAAAGACATTCAAGCTTCTGTTTTCCAAACCCGCTGACAGCGATCGGTTAGGAAAATGGTCGCTGGTAAAATTGAGCATCTGTTCTCCTAACCGGACTGGCCTGCACGTTTTGGTTTTTGTTTTTTTTTTTAATTTTTTTTGTTACATTTTTGGTTCCTCCAACTTAATATCGCTAGGATATTAAATCGGAGAGTGTACAGAAAAGTAGTATTTTCTGCTTTTCTGTACACTTTTCTGGGCTGCTCATAGGGGCACAGAGAAAATAAATTGGAGGGAAAGGGAGGGGCGAGAATCTGCTTGAGATGAGAGGCAGAGGATGAGAGACTGGGATGAGAACAAACTGCAAGAGAGATCAACTAGAAGAAAGAAAAGCGTCAGGAAGAAATATTAGCCAGGTGAGGTGAAGGCAGCTGGATATATATATTCTAATTGTATGTATTTTATTAAATTTCAGCATATTGTTTATTAAGGTTGTAAATTATTATGATTTTAGTTGTGGGTTTGTGATATGTATTTACCATGTAGAGGTAATTTGTCCTTTTGGGACTGAATTTGGATGTATACTGCTTTGAATGGATTATTTACCTGTATTAGCCATGTATAAGACTAGGACTGGATTTAGGATTTGGGAGTCCATAGGCAGGACTAGAGACCCTGGAGATCAGATAGTGAGTGAAGTCCCTCAACCCTAAACAGAAGGCATTCGGGATTACTTCCCTTAACCAGTTAACCTGATGTTTGTGACCCTGCTTCAGCAGCAGGGGGTAAAAGGGGGAATTGGATTCAGACAGCCAACGCTAGGCCCTGACAGTAGAGATAAAGCACAAGACTGCTTCTACGGCCAAATCCAGAAAGTAAAGCACGTTCAAGCAGCATTGTCTAAATTATCATGAAGGCTGCTCGCCCAGGAAAAAAAAAGATTTGCAATGGGTTTGACAGTTCCTTGGTTTAGATTGTAAACATTGCTACCCTTAGCATAAGGCTTGGGGGGAAGCGTGCATGGAGCAGCAGTTACTCCTTATAAGAAGCTTGCTGGGCAGACCGGATGGACCATCTGCTCTTTTCTGCGGGCCACTCTCCACTTGAGAGTCCAAAGGGGCATGGCCGTGGTGCTCTGGAAGTGGATTGCTAGAGCAGGCTCCTCCTTGGCACAGTTGCACTCTCCTTTGGCACCTTCGCCTAAATCCGGACCTGTTTAAGACAGTTACGATAAAAGGCATTTTTAGAAGGGAAAAGGAGACTCTAGTGACAGAAGATGTGAGAGGAGAGAAAGAAAGCAGGGAAAGAAAGCAACGAAAAGTGAAAATCGAGGTGAAAAGCAAAAACTAAAATATCTAGACATGACAGGTTGTTAAACTGCTTAATGTTTATAATGTAAAAATGTACATTTTATGCAAATTCATGCAAAGTTTTCATTTGTCTAACAATCTTTATCGCCAAATTTATCCCTGAGATACAGCAGTAAGCTGGCTATTGATCAGTGATTAATTTTTGCAGGAAGAGGGCAATCATTTGCAACTTGGGTTTAATATTTAATTTATATTTTGACACCACCTTCCATGTACCAAGGCACAATCCAAAGTGGTTTATAAAAAAAAGACAATAATGAACACTTAATCTAACATCATTAACTCATCAACATATGAAAATGGTTACTACATCAATAAAATGGTACATAACACAGTGTTCAGGCAGCTGTATTGTCTTGAAGGGAATGCGATTCTTTGCAGGTTGGGATGCCTTTTTTTGCATCAATAGTAGAGTTTTCTGATGGCAATAGTATACATGAGTTTAGGAGATTGCATGGCTTCTCTTGTTTACAGTTTCATACAAAGGGCAGATGCACATAATAGGCAACAGCCATATATAGTTTATTTTGCTAATCCAGTAAACATTTTGCAATTTCTACTGCATCCTTAGCTATCATTTTCAGTTTTGATTTTTTTTTTTCCTGGGAATTTCAATGTCATAACAAATAAAAAAAATTAAAAAAGGGGGAAAAATTACTGTTATAACAGGAGAGAAACCAGTGGAAGTATCTTTTCTCCAAGGCCTCGCTCTCCTTCCATCTATGCTCTGTCTCCCTTGCATCTTCATCTTTCTCCCTATCCTCTGTTCCCTAGAGGATTCCCTCTGGTGCTGCTCTTTCTCTCTCGCTCTCCTTTCCCTAATTGATGCGGTGGCTGGACCTTAGAAAGGGTGCTTAGTGTGTGTATGAGTGATGATTGTCCCATGAGAAACACACAGTTGATCTTGTTACTGCCGAAACAAATTCCTCGGGCAGGAAGCAGGGGCCTGCAGGCTGAGGGTTAATTTAATCTAGCTGGGGGTAATTTATTTTTGATTAGGATCCTCTCCTCTAGGGTAAAACCTGCCTCAGGCACTAAAATATTGACACTGTGGGTTGGGAGGGGTGGTCACCAGTTGTTGCTTGCACATTGATAGGATCAGGCAGACAGAACTCCCAAGTAGCCATCTTTTAATGACCGAGCTGAGACGTTTTAACAGTGATCTCTACAGTGAAAGCATCCAAATGAGGACACAGGTTCCCTAGCTCGTATGAACATCTCACTTTAATGGACCCAAAAGGGGATAAATTAGGATAGAAACGTCAGTGCAGAATTGTTTTCCAGTGCCTTATAAATTCTATAGAACATTTTTAAATCATGTATTTTAATGATTTGTGCCTCCCTAATTCCTTATAGTCATCCACCTGGTTTTCTGAAACCCATCCCAGCATGTAGGTCTGGACTTATACGTGTACCTATTAGGCCTGTGACAACAGCGGCAGGAATCTGAGGGCAGCAAAATTCCTGCCTGCAGTCCTCCAATCCAGCCCCTGCCTTGGATCTCAGAACTGATTTCTTTGTACTCACCACCCCCATGCTAAACTTCCAGTTCCATTTCCACAATCCTCTACCTATCCCTGCTGTCCCCCCAATTCCCTTCTCTGCCAACTCCCATGGATATCTGAGCTCCGGCAGCACTGTCATCAGAAGGCAGCGAGTGTGGTGACTGTCAGCCCGTGATCTCCATCTCCTACGTGAAAGTCTGGAAGGAGTGGGGCCACTTTGATGCTTGTGAGCACGAGCTGACTCAGACTCACATTCACTACTGTCTTCTCATGGTGCCACTGGAACCCCCGATATCCTTTTGGTTGTTACTAGTTCTCTGAAGGGGGAATTAGCTATAAGGTTGGTAAAGTAATGAAAATATCCAATCAGATTTGCAAATTAGGGAAGGGAAAGGGAGAGGAGGGAAGATGTGAAAACAGGATCAATTTCAGGTCCTTTTTTTTTTTTTTTGGAGGGGGAGAGACTTAAAAGGCATAGGAGGTACAGAGAAGAAAGGGGCTGGTTTGTGGGAAAGAGATTTGGAGGTCTGGGTGAAATTTAAGGACCAGATCCAAGATCTTTATTTCTTTAAAAAGAGTTTTATAGTGCTTAGTTGAGGAATCAAGGCATTTTACAATTAAAAATAAAAAAAACATAATCAGTAAACAAAAACTTCTAAGACAGTAAGGTTTAAAACAAAACATAATTACATTGGAAAACAGGTAGATAACTTCAGTGATAATGACAATTCTCAATATTGAATGCCAACTGAAAATGATTAACATTGGCAGTCCGCACTTCCGTGTCTGTCCCCTTCCCCCTCCCCCCCCCCCCTTTCACAGCCGCCCCACATATCACACAGAAACTCAATGCTTGGTGAAACAAGGCCGCAGCATTTATTAACATTAATTAGAATAAATCAACATAATTACATTACCGGTACCCGAGCCGTCGGTACGTCAACCCTAGTGCATTCCGGGCGTCAAACCGGCGTCCGCCGTTTAAGCCAGACCGCCACCGTCTTACCGGCCCCCCGCCGTGCCAAAGCCACAGGGCCATTCTTCGAGGCCGCCCACGCCTGGATACATGCACTTTCTTTTACCTAGGACTTCCGGTCCGTCCTGACCGTGTCCTCTATGTCCCCACCTACCTACCGACTCGGGTACCCCCGCCACCAGACTGGGACAGTGCCCCACTTGTCTCAGTCTCCCCCCAATTGCTGCGGCCCAACCTTGCAAAAAACCTGCTCCAGCGATTCTTGAATGGAGTTATTAAATAAATCGTAACCTATGTCGGACAGATGTATTTGGTCCGGCCTATACAGGCCGGAGCATGGCTCGTCTGCCCATTCATGCCTGATTTGGTGAATGCCCCTCTGTTGCGCCCATAAACCGACCTGCCTATTAATCTTCTTCCTACCCCTACCCCATAACTTACTGCCCTGCCATTTAATCCTAGGTATTATATCCGACCAAACGATGGCTGTTCCCGGTGTCAACTCTCTAATCGCGGCCAGGTCCCTCTTTACCATCTCAATCAACTGTTTGGCCAAATGCACCCCCAGGTCGTTTCCCCCGAGGTGAATAACTATGGCGTCTGGGTGTTGAGACGTGCATAGTTTGTGCCGCAGGTCCGATAACAGGTGTTCCCATTTCATTCCCGACCTTCCCATCCATTTCAGGCTGACTCCTTTCGGAGCCAGCCCCAAGTGCGCTCCATAAGGTCTCTCCTGCGCCCTTTTGGCCGCCCATCTCACGAAGGAATGTCCTATTACCCATGCTATCTTCCTTTGGTTCCATGCATCTGCGGGTGAAATTAAACGCATTAGTTATCCATCTGAACGAACTCCGGCCTCACATACCGCTTGGCCACCGCGGATTGCCAACGACCGATCTTACGGATTGTATCCATCGGCAAGCCCGCTTGCGCTGCGCTGGTCACTACCCCGATCCGGAACGAGTGTGTTCCGTAATCTCTCGGGTCCAATCCAATGCTTTTTAAAGCTGTGCGCAACACCGCTGCGAACTGATACCTAGTTAGTGGAACGCCATCCCTATGCACCAGCAAGTGCTCCCCGCCCTTCAGCCTTATCCGCAAATAGTTCTTTATGTTCCTCACTGGGCAAGTTACCTGTGCCCCCGCTGTTGTCAATATAATCTCGACCCCTTTTGCCTTCTGGTCTGTCTTTGATTTGTGGACTCTGAGTCTAATGAGCCGATCCTGAGCTTGTACGTTGCCGTACAATAACCCGTTATTAACCTTATCGTTTTTGGATGGGGCCACCAACTCGCTAACCCTTAAAGCAGCGAAAAAAGCCGTACAGAATGCTGCCCTGAACAATGCCACCTCAAATGGCTCGGTGCATACTTGCTGTACTGCGTGCCACAATCTGACCAGTAGCTCATGCGTGATGGGTCGTCTTTTATCGCCTTCCCATGCTACCTCCCTCGCCCACCCTGCTAGCAACTTCTTGACTATGAAGAAGCTGAACGGATCCCCCAGCCCCTGCGCCTTAGTGAAGAAGGCAAAACCGGCCAAATGGTTGATCGTGGCTCCCCTGGACCGGCCTGCCTCCTTTGACCGTGATATAAAGCGAACTATCTGGTTGGCCTCTACCACCCCTGGTGCGCTGCCCTGCTCTAACAGAAACTCCTGAACCTTCTCATAACCCCGGCAGTACGCTTTCCAGGTCGCCGGGGCAACCGACGCCCTCAACAATCCCTGCTCGACCTTGCTCCAATTTGCCATAGACGGGCCGGTATTGGGACTCCCTCCGCCTCTGCCTCCGGCACCTGTTGGCGAAAAAGATCCCACTTAGCCCTTGATAACGCATCCGCCACCTGATTCCGGGCACCCGGTACATGTTTTGCCCCTACAGTCATGTTCAATCGCAAGCTCTGCAGGACCACTTCCCTCAACAATCCGGCCACCCGGGGACAGTGGGCAGCCTGTTTGTTCAGCACCATCACTACTGCCGAGTTGTCACACCAAAAGACTATCCGTTTGTTGCGCAACTTGTGGGCCCACACTGTAATCGCTACCAATATGGGAAAGAGTTCCAGGAACGTTATATTCCTTACCAAGCCGTCGTCCCGCCATGCCTGCGGCCATGGCGCCGCACACCAGGCACCTTGGCAATACGCCCCAAATCCCCAACCGCCTGATGCGTCCGTGTAAATATCTAAATCTCTGTTGGACATTACCTCCTCCTGCCACATTGCTATACCGTTGAAATTTTCCAAGAATTGCAACCACATCACAATTTCGGCCCTTATCGGTCTCGCTACTCTGATGTGGTGCGGTCTCCTTACCCCTTTCGTCGCATCTGCCAATCGCCTCAAGAAAGCCCTTCCCATGGGTATTACCCGGGTGGCGAAATTCAGACTTCCTATTAAGGATTGCATCGCGGTTAAGGTGACCTTCCTTGATGCCAGTGTCTGCCTAAGCAAGTCCCGTAGCTTACACACCTTCTCAAACGGTAATCTTGATGTCATTGTCTGGGTGTCTATCTCTATGCCTAAAAAGGACAGGGTAGTAGTAGTGGGGCCTTCCGTCTTTTCCTGTGCCAATGGAACCCCAAACTCTCGGGCCATTTCCTGAAATTCTACTAACAGCTGTGCACAGGTGCTCGTATTGGCCGGTCCCACAAACAAGAAGTCGTCAAGGTAATGAACCACGTTGCCATTCCCCGCCCTTTCCTGCAATGCCCAATGCAAGAATGTACTGAACATCTCGAAACAAGCACAAGATATAGAACACCCCATCGGCATACACTTGTCGAAGTAGTAACTGCCTTTGAAGTGAAAACCTAGTAGCGGGAAGCTGTCGGGGTGGACGGGCAGCAGTCTGAATGCGGACTTTATGTCCGCCTTGGCCAGCAAAGCCCCTTGGCCGCATTGCCTTACCAAAGCGATCGCCTCGTCGAAGGATGCGTATTGTACCCTGCAAGCATCCTCCGGCACGTGATCATTAACCGAATCGCCTGGGGGATAGGACAGGTTCTGGATAAGTCTGAATTCCCCTCGCTCTTTCTTAGGCACTACTGCCAGAGGTGATATCATCATGTCTTGGAAGGGGGGGTCCGCGAATGGGCCCGCCATCCTGCCCAATTCGATTTCCTTAAGTACCTTCTGTTGTACTAAGTCCGCGTGTCTCACTACTGAGACTGCGTTACCTAAACTTGTGCTCCTAATTTTTCCATTAAACGGTATTCTAAAACCGTATCTAAAACCCTCCCTAAGCCTGGCAGCGTCTAAACTTCTGGGGTATTCTGCCAGCCATTCCGACATGGTTGCCAATTGTATCGGCGAAGGTGCCTTGCTGAAAACACTATTGTTTTCCTCCTCCTCCGAGATTTCCTGCCGGCCCTTGCCCTTTTTTGACGCACCTACTTGCCGAGTGCGGTCCGGCACACATGGAACACACGTGCTTAAATTTGCATTCGTGGAAGGTGCACCCTGCCTTATTGAATCTCCAACACACTTTGCTATTCCCGCTCTCTCCCCAGGAACTACTCCCCGGCGTAGGTGTCCCGTTGCCCGCCTTTCCGGTCCCATGTGCTCCACTTGTATCAAGTACCTTGCTAGTCATCTGACGCAGCCATAAACCGACGTCCTGTGTTCCCCATGACATGCTCCTGTTGTCCTCCATTTTATCCCTAAACTGCTCGTCATAATTCAACCAGCACCAGCCCTGATACTCCTTGTAACCCTCGAGTATGGCATCTGCGTAGCTAAGCATGGGCGCATACTGCGATGGGTCCTCCTTTCCCGTGACACTGATCATCCTCAAAAAGGCTCTGGCCCAATTTATTATGTTTTTTGCCACCTTCACTTCCCCCCCTTTCTTCTCCTCCTTCTTTCCCCTCTTTTTCCTCTCCGCTGCGCCTTTCCTGCCCTCCAATATGGAGAATATATCTATATATTCCCTTCTCCTTATTTTACTGCGCAACTCTCTCGGAACACTTTCCCACAACTCCGCTAAAGGTGGCAGGGCATTACGGCTGTTGCGCCCGCCGCTGCGCACCCAACCGTCCCAGAGGGCCCTCTTTCCCCCTCACTCCCGTCGGATTCCTCCTCTGACGCGTCAGTGGAAGATTCGCTGTCCTTCCTCGTTCTCTTATTACCCTTTCTTTTAGGCACTGCGTCCTTGTCCCGTCCTCCATTACTTTGTTCGCTGGGTGCCTCTGTCCCGGCCGCCAAGTCCACTGCACCGTCCGGTGCTCGTGTCTCATCATCCTCCACCGAGCTCTCCTCGCCTCTCGGCTCTCCGCTCCATGTCCTCTGCCGGCACCGTTCGCCGCGGTCCGTTTCTTGGGTTGGTGACCCGACTTGGTCTTCCTCTCTCGCCCTTGGATGGGCTCCGATGCCTTTTGGGCTCCAGTGCCCCCGTCCTGTGGGGCCATCGTTCCCTCAGTCGCCGGGTTATACCATGGCGGAGGTACCTGCCACCATGGGGGATACATGTGATGCTAGTAAGGATTACCCATTGAGGCCATCCAGGTCTGAGCACCGTGCTGGGTTCCTCCCATCCCACCGTGTGTCACCAACTCTGGCGATTGTCCGGGTGCTCCCGAGGGCTGCATGGCTCCTGCTCCCATCGCCGGCCAGATGGGCCATCCCCACTGCGGTGGGCCGCCTTGCCCCGGCTCCGGCTGCCTGCCTTGTGACCCATGGTGGCTGCTTTGTTGCGCCGGGGCTGGTTTCGCCTGCTGTCGCCGGCCTTCGTTCTTCCTCGCCTGAACCTTCTTCACCTTTCCAGCCAATCCTGGCTCGCCCTGGTTCCTGGCCTGCGGTCTTCGCCTCCCCCCGGCTTCACGCCCTCCTTTCCCTTTGCTAGGGGCAGGATCCGCCGGTGCATTCCGTGGCTCTGTGCCCCTCGGCTGCCGCGCTCCTCCCCGGCCTGTCTGCTGCCTTGCTGCTCCCCGGGCTTTCTGTGCTCCTTTACCTGGCATGCTCACGATCAATACAACGACTCTTTTTTCTGTTCTTTATTTAACTGTTTATTATTGTTTTACTCACGGTTTGCCGCTTCTAACGGGAGGAGCGCTGGCAGGTACCTTGCGTCGCTCCTGTGCTCGGCTCCAGCTCTTTTTGTCTCCGGAAGTGAGTCACTTTAAAATTCTTTGCACTGCCACGTGGTTCCCCTGCGGCTCAGCTGTCCTGGATCCCTCTACGGGTGGCTGCTCCTTTAAATTTCTCTCTTGGCCCTTGTCTCCTCCTCCTCTTTGCTTTCCTCGGATCTGACTCGAGGCTGCCCACGTGGCCACCAGCCGAGTCCCAGGGTCGCTGCTTATCCCAGCGCCGGATGCAGCAGGAGAAAAAGTCTGCTTTAAATCTTTTGCCCGGGTCCTCGGATCCTCTTAGTGCGTCCGCAGTGCTGCCTGCCCCCTCCTCAGCTCTCCCGGACGTCCCACCGCACGATTCGCGGTCCGATTGCGTGCTCCACGCGGTCGGGCCCTGCCGATGCTGTCCCAGATGCTCCGTGAACCGGCGAGCGCTGGCCAGGAAAAAGGATCGAGGCCGGCGCTCGCCGGTGTCTTAAAGGCCCCGGGTCTCGCGAGAGACCCGCGGGCCGACGTCATCACGCCGATGACGCGCCAGCGCCGTCCCTCGCGTTGCCCCGCCCCCCGAGGGCCGACGTCACCGCGCCGCCGCTCCCTGCACCGGGGGCAGGATCGCACGCCGCCGCGCGAACAGCCCGCGCCTCGGGACGAGGGGGGGGCCCTCCCCTTCGGCGGACGCCATGTTAAGGGGGGGGGGGCCCTCCCCACACGAGGTGAGTCGGCCCGGTTGTATTTTCAATGAATTCTTAAAGGTTTTTGAGCATAGGGAGTTCCTGAGAGATTCTGGAAAAGAGTTCCATAAGGTAGCTCCAGTGACTGGTTTCAGACAGCTAAAGGCCTTGCTTGGGATGAGCGTCATGTTCTAGATGGAATGTGGGTTTCTTAAAATGCACTAATCTATGATGGCTCAGGGTTTTAGAACAGTCTTACTGATATAACTTTATAGTGTATACACCAGTAAATTGGCAGCAATGAAGATTAAAGAGAACAGGGGTAATATGTTGTCTTCTATTCACACCAGATAGTAAACAAGCAACAGTGTTTTGGGCTATCTGAAGAGGTAGACCGAGATATGCATCACAGTAGTTGAAACTGGTAAATAGTAAGGCTTTTGAAGCACTGTCCTGAAGTTATAGTTGTCTTACAAAGGTCTGAGATTTCTCATAGTTCTAAATTTAAAAACATTTGCGTTCACAACAGAATTGATTTGTG
Source organism: Rhinatrema bivittatum (assembly GCF_901001135.1). Taxonomy (NCBI): domain Eukaryota; kingdom Metazoa; phylum Chordata; class Amphibia; order Gymnophiona; family Rhinatrematidae; genus Rhinatrema; species Rhinatrema bivittatum. Next base: position 38,577,639 of record NC_042631.1, on the reverse strand, counting down.
GTTTCATGAAGAGATTGGAGTCAGAAATGACACAAAGTTTTAATTTGGGAGACCAAGAGAATTTTGCAGTCTTCAGAGACAAAATACAGTGGTTTAGCAAGTGAAGGAATACATTCCCAAATCATAATCTGTTTTCTCCTTGTTCAAAATAAGTTTGCTGTGATATAGCTATGCTTTTACTGATGATAAACAAAGTAATACCATCTGCGCTGTGTCTGCCCAAATGGTTGAAACTGGGGAAAAAAAAAACTGAACATCAGCATTCACTCAGTAGTGTACACCTAGACATGAGAGCAATTTACAAATGGGGACCAGGTAAATGGCGGAAAACCAAGATCCCAAGAAAATCAAGCTTTCTCGATAGCAGGGCCATGTCTGGAACACCATGTCCCCTTACCTCCGCACCGAGCCAATTACTCAGACATTCAAAAAAAAATTAAAAACATGGCTCTTCAAACAAGCGTTTGAATAACCCCCTTCTCCTACCAAGTTTGCCATCTACTAATATCGATCTTTATCCCGCTCCCCCCTGCCCCCCCCCCGATGTCTTATTTATCACCTGTCCATTATATACCTTTCCTCTTGTACATAGTTATGATATTTTCTAAATGTCTTAGTTACTCTTCTCCCTGCTAAATTTATATTTGCTACCTTCCGCTCCGTGTCGATCATACTTATGTTACTACCTTTCTCATAACGCTTTATTTTTTTCCGCACTGACTATTATATTTATTTTCTTTCATGTTAACTATATATCATAACAATTGTTCCATTTAAACGTTATTGTTTCTTGTAAACCGATACGATATGCAAACGGTTATCGGTATATAAAAGCTATTAAATAAAAATAAATCCCTGAGGTACACCAGCAACATGCCATGTTAAGGTAGAGGAGCTGATTTGATTGTTTTTGATGCTGGGATAGATAGAAACGTTACCATTCTAGAACTCTGCCAAAAGGTCCGCTCTCTTAATCGATGGATCAGTATCTGATGGTTTAACACGTCAAATGCTGTAGACAGATCCAATATAATTAGTGCAGATCGCTTCCCCACATCAGACCTCCACAGATTATATCAAAGCTCGAGATTAAAAAGAGATTCTGTACCCACTGACTTTTAGAAGCCGAAATGAAAAAAATTAAGAACAGAATGATTTTCAAGGTATTCCGTCAAGTGTTTACGAACAACTGCTTCAATCCCTTTCAAAGAAAGAAATTGAGGAAATTGGGTAATAGCTCGAAAAACAAGCAGGATCAAGTGAGGATTTCTTCAGTATGTCATACAGAGACTTGTTTAAGTGATGTTGGTAAGGTGCCTTCAAGCAGTAAAAAATTAATGATATTAGTGTAACCCCACCCTGGTGTGCAATCTTAGCACGGGTGAGGCTATGAACTAATTTGTAACTCTTCGGGGCAGGAACCCAGTCTAGTTGTACTACTTCCCTTCCTTGCCAGGATGTAGGTTTGATAGACTTGGGGATGAAAGGAGTCCTCTCGGTTCCCAGTGCAGGGTGGCTAATTCTCTCTCCCGGACTTCCTTTAGTGATGCAATAATTAAGGTAACAGTGTGTGCTGGGATGCCAAATAAAGCCTGGAGTCAGTGTGTTAGTGTCCAAAAAGAATTCTTTACTGTTAACAGTTAGGAAAATAGCGCAACTCTTGATCTACAGCAGCACAGTATTTATGTATTTATGTAATTCATTTATATACCGACGTTCTGTTATATTCGATCATGGCGGTTCACCACAAACAAGTAATATCTTCAATTATTATATATTTAATTCATAAAAAATATAAAATACAGTCAAACCAATAAAAGATTAAAGTATGTCAAAAAGAACGAGGTTTGCATATTCTCTTTCTCAGTATAATATCTGGTTACAATTTCTTCCTCAATCTGTGCAGGAATATCGAGCCAGACCGGGGGAAATCCTACCCCCAGGGCATGGAAAGCCAGGGTCCCCAGGTGGGCAGGGCGTCCTTTGTATGGGCAGAACCACCCTCTCCGACTGGCTAGGATATAAAGTCACGGTCTCTGCACCGAGAGAGAAAACTTTCTCTCTCCCCAGGGTCTGCAGAATCACCGGATGGGTGTCCTTTTTGAATGGTAGATAATTCAAACCTTCTTTGTTCTTATGCAGTCCTGTGCTTTTATTTGAATCCCTGATGGGAGGGATCCCCTGGAGCAGGACTTTCTGGGCTCCAGTCAGGAAGGAAGGAAGGGCAGTCAAAACTTACCCCCTGAATGGTAAACTTAATCTTCTTAAAAACTGAAGATAACACCAGGGTTCTCCTTACAGCAGGTCACTGACACCCTGACCTCCTTGAGGATAAAGGGGGGGGGGGGCAGGTCTTCCCTAACCTGTACAGCCCCAAATCCAGGGGTTCCCCAATCTCTGAGCCCAGGAGGTGTATAGGCTCCAATAAGGCTCTTACCACTTAAAAGGTTAAACTCCAAAAAATGCACTTGGAGAGAATCTCCCATCAGACAGGTTGTGTAGTGACTGGGCAGAAACTCTCCCACCCTGGCCAGGGCCACCCATCAGGGCTTACTTGGCTAACCTGGCTGGGCGTGAAAACTAACAAAAACTAAATTCCCCTCTACCTCTGTACTTCAGAAGGACTGCCTCCTGTGGTTATATACTATTACAAGGGATAGCCATTCCAGACTCCACAAAAGGAGGGTCTGAATTTACATAAGAACATAAGAAGTTGCAATACTGGGTCAGATCAAGGGTCCATCAAGCCCAGCATCCTGTTTCCAGCAGTGGCCAATCCAAGTCACAAGAACCTGGCAAGTACCCAAACATTAAATAGATCTCAAGCTATTATTGCTTATTAATTACAACCATAGCAGTTTATGGATGTATCCTCCAGGAACTTATCCAAACCTTTTTTAAACCCATTTGCACTAACTACTGTAACCACATCCTCTGGCAATGAATTCCAGGGCTTAGCTGAGTGAAATAATTTTCTTCTATTTGGTTTAAATTAGCTACTTGCTAATTTGAATGGAACTTTCCATTAACCATCCTACTCTAATTAGAGGACTGATAATAAACCCCAGAACTTACAGGTAACCCAAGAAGATACCCAGGTTACATTAGTGACAAATTGTGTTATTGAATACTTGGAAGCTTTTAGAAGTGCTATAGAACATGGGTTTATCGGAGAGGAAAATGGATTCATATTCAAAATAATCTGGATTATTTCACTTTGTGAAACAGAAAATTGATGCAGAGGTAAATCAGTTTTGGATGTAGCATACACGTTCATGATCTTTTGCGTGAAGTACATTGCAAAGTCTTTGCATTTGGATGGATTCAATAGGGATACTGAATCAGAGGTTTTTAAGGTGGCATTTGTTAAATATTGGACTGTCTAGAATGGGGGGGGGGGGGGGATTATGATGATGCAGTTTGGCACTGGCACCAACAGTGCCTATGGCAGGCTAGAGGCAGCAAAAGCCAAATTTACTCACTGCCAGTGCATACTGGTTCTTACCCTAAAGCAGGATTAGATTGCATTGGATTAGAATTAGAAAAACAGGATTAGGGAAAAATATCAGGAGAGCATAGAGTTAGGCTGGCTGTGAAATAGAACTGGTATATTATGAATAATCATAAAAACACAGTTTATCCATCTTTGGGATGTTTTTAGCAGTACTGAGGTGGGGTATCTTTATTTTTACTTCCACATATGTGAAAATCAGACAGCAGTAATTTGACAAACCCTCATTAGCACAATCCTTTTTCCCAGGCACATTAGCACAGGCGCATTGCCCTCAACCCAGGAATGCTTCCCCTATTTTACTATTGTGACTAAATGTTTTATGTATTATGTATGTTTTTATTATTATGTCTTCCCATTTGGATTTCTCATCACAAGCGGAGAGGGATATCGATTATTAGTGTTTTTATTATTATACATCACCAAGAAATATTGCTAAGCGAGCTATAAATTTTATAAATAAATAAATGCTATACCTACCCTGCTCCTAGTCTGGATATTGGAGCAATGGTGCTGCGATCCGGATCCATGTACCAGCACTCCTTCCAGAACCTCATATCATGGCCTCTGGATCCAGTCATCAGGTGTCACCATTGTATCCCTATTGTTGAGCTTTTAATGTATACTGTACACTGTTTTGAGTGGGTACATTTTGTATTAGCAATATCTAAAATTTGTGAATTTCATTAAATTGATGACCTTGATTCCCTCCCTCCCCCCAGGGGCTGTGCAGTATCACTAGCCCCCAGCTGACCCAGGTTACAGAAGACCCAATCCAGAAGTCAAACGGGACCTTCCACATGGAATTTCACATCACTCGGCACTGAGCCTCACTTTCTAGGAATATTTAATAGATGGAAACAGTTTAGAAGAAGTTCTAGGCCTGCAATGCTTGCCCTCCAGAGAATGATTTCAGCTCAAAATTCTGTGCTAGAACTGAGGTGGCTACCTCTGGTCCTCAAGAGCCACAAACAGACCTGGTTTTCAGGATATCAACAAGAATATATATATGCATGAATTATATTTGCATGCACTGCCTCCATTGTATGTGTAAATGTATCTCATTCATATTCTTTGTGGCTATCCTGAAATCCAGACCCGATTGTGGCTGAGGACTGTAGTTGGCCACCCTTGCACTATTTATTTATTTATTTGTTGAGTTTTATATGCTGTCATTCGGTAAAGCCATCATAATGGTTTACAAAATTTAAATTGTAACTCTCTTAATTGTGGAAAAAGTACAACAATGTGCATATTAAACAGAGGTTAAACATTTCAAGTCCAGAAAGTATCATTATGTGGGAGGAGGAGGGATTGTTTGTTCTGGTTGGAGAGAAGTTATTTTGAGGTTTTTGGATGAAAGTTCGATTGGGAGTTAGGATGTTCAGAAGTATGAAGGTCAGTGTAGAATTTGCGAAACAGCAATGTTTTTAGGTCTTTTTTGAACATTTTGAGGTTGGGTTGGGTTCTCAGATCTTTAGGTAGGGAGTTCCAAAATTTAGGGGAGGCAATGGAAAAGGCTCTTTCTCTTGTTGTTAGATGCACATCTCTGATGGGGGGGATGTTTAAACATCCTGAGTTGTTTGAACGTAGGTTTCTTTGAGGATTCTGGGGGGTTATGTTTAAGCCATTTAGTCCTTGATGATCATTGTTTAGAATTTTATGAATGATGGTCATTGATTTGTGTTCGATGCGTGCTTTAATTGGGAGCCAATGAAGTGAGATCAATATGGGCGTTATGTGTTCATTTTTTGTTGTTCCTGTCAGAACTCTGGCTGCTGAGTTCTGCAGAATCTAGAATAATGAAGGGATTAAGAGACATGAGAGAAACATTCAAATATCTCGTAGGCTTCTGTAAGGTATAAGAAGGTTGCGTAAAACATGAAAATTGCATGATGAAAACAAAAAAGTACGTCACCAAGGGGAGCAGACATGGCAAGATCCCTTTGATAGGATCATGGTAGAACATCACTGGGTGATAGTAACCAAAACCATGGGCCCCAGCTCTGTGGATGCATGAGCACCCCCCAATATTGTCTCCTGCACTCCTGTAGATTGGGAGGTGAGAGCTCCACGCTGCAGAGCTGTCGGGGAGGGCAGTAAGGAAGTGTTTGTCTCCTTGCTACTGTTTCCACCTTCGCCTGCAGCCTGTTAACTGGCTGTGAAATATCTCACCAATGGGCTGCAGGAGAGGGCAGGCAAGATGTGTTTGTGTCTCCTCTGCTGCTTCTGTTGACTGGCTGTGGGAATGTCTGACCAGTGAGCTGCAGGGGAACCAGAAAGCAGGTTTCCTGAGTTGCAGTGGAGATGGGGAGGGCTAGGCAAGGGAAAGAGGGCCAGAGGGTGAGAGAACTGCTGGGAGATATTTTAGAAGGGGATGTTGGCTGGGCAAGAGAATACTGCTGTGAGGGTATGGGAGAGGAACTGAATGGAGGAATAGATGCAAGCTGTAAGGACGAGAGTGACTGGGAAAGCAGCAGAGAGGACTGTGAGAAGGGGACAGTAGCTGAGAGAAGGGAACAGGGCAAGCTGGGAGAGAGGACATGGGCTATAATGAGACAAGGAGCAGGGCTGAGTGATTAGGTGAAGAGGGAAAGGAGCTGTGTGGGTAGAAGAGGTGACAGGAAGATAAACCAAGAAAAGGGCTGTGAGTAGAGGGGGAATCATGGTGGAGGGAAGAGGCAAGAAGAGATGAGAGAGATGGAAGGGTAGAGATTGGGAGGGAGTGGGAGAAATGAGCTGTGGAGAGACGGCCAGTAGATATATCTATGGAAGAAAAAACAACAAATGAGGAAAAATCAGAAAATAGTTTCCTCTCTGCCTCCTCATACCTTTCCTTTTAAAATCTAAGACAGAGCCAAGAGCAAGCAGAGATGGGAGAAAATCAGACTATAGACACGCAGGGTAGAAAATTGTTTGTTCAAAGTTTGAAGATTTTTGTGCAAGCTGCGCAGGGTCATGGGTGGGGGGAGGCAGGTGTTATCTGCCTTTCTTCCAACTCTGCAATCACTAGAGTAAATAAAGTATTTTACTGGAAGGAGGAGTGGGCTGGGATGGCTTGCGATAATGGCTGGTGAGGTGCTGACTGTTGAGCCAGGGCTCAGGACATGCAAGTAGTGTGGGGTATGTTATGTGGACTCTGCAGGAATGGGACTGGTTCTGGCCTGGAATATGAATGCTGGGAGAGTGATGCAAGGGGTGGGGAGGCAGGAGCAGTAGGAGGAAAAAATTAGTTTCTGGGCTTCAGGAGGTGGCATCACAAACTGAAAGATGAGCTGAAATTGTCAATGAAGGGAAGCCTAACATGCTGATGCAGGGTGGGAATCAATGAAGGGATGGAGAGCCAAGCCTGCAGAGGAGGGCAGCCGGCTAAGGAGCAGCTAGGGAGTGTGGAGGGCTGGTAAGAAGAACTGGGAGGGGAACGGATAAGTTAGTGGGAAATGGAGAGCAGAGAGGAGTAGGCATAAGGGGGGATGTAAGGAGTGACACTGGAAGAGGGATATTAAACTGCCTCCTACCAGACTTGAAATTCAAAGTATGCCTATACAGGAAGGAGAGAATTAAGATGACAGAGGGGAGTAGGGAGTAAGGAGGAAAGAGAAAGATAGGTAGAGGAGGAAGAGATAAGGAGAGTGAGAGAGAATGGTGGTGGTGAGAGTGAGAGAAGAGACCCTTGTTGGTTCGGCTGTTGACACAGCGAAATGGAGGACACTGGTGGGACTGAAATTGGGTTGTGGAGAAGAGCGACTGGTGGGACTTTGAGCCTTCCCTGACTTTTGTTTTGTTCACATTGCCTGCTCCTCTCCTGACATTTAAATATAAGTTGGTCAGGCACACTCATAACTTACTGTGTTCTGTTTTTTCTTTTTTTTGCTGGGGGCACTGAAATTTGGAACTCTGCACTCTGTCTATTTCAAAAGTTGGTTCCTATGAACAAAGCAATGACAGTGTTCTAAGTGTGCTTGGACACATTCAGAGGGTGGCAGTAGGAAAGTGACCGGAGATTGAGCAGGGTCAATGATTCTTTTGTAAACATGAGAAACTGGGATGAGTCTATAATGTCAGAAAGTAGCATTGTAAGGGGGCAGATTGATCTTCCTGAGAATAAAACTATGCATATACCAAAACAAGAAGAAGCTCCAAAACACCTTGCTTGTCTAGCAGAAGTCCAGACCACAAAGGAGCTGGTGATCATCTATCACACTAACTCACTTATCATAGAAAAGGTAGCTCAGGACACCTTAAATGTGTGCCAACTCAGGCATTGCTTTTAATTATTTATCAATGAAAATCAAAAGTCCATCATTGTCTAATATCTTCATTTTATTTTATTATGCACACAAAAATGGTCTTTAAACGACCCAAACTGTCAAGTGCTTAACTTTATAATCCATGTCACAGCAATCCAAGCGATAATAAAAATTTAAGCACTTGACAATTTGGGATGTTTAAAGACCATTTTTATGTGCATAGTAAAACAAAAACAAAAAAGGTATTAGACAAGTTTTCAATATGGGCTTTTATTGATAAGCATGGTTTTTAATCATTTATCAGTGTTAAGAATTCACACAAAGTGACTTGAGCTCCCTTTCTGTGATACCAATGAATCAGTGTTCTAGATAATCACCAGTTTCTTTGTGGTTAAGAATAAACTGTGCATGTCTGGGGACTCCAATCTATTTCTAGAGACTTTGCAGTTCATTGGAAGATAAATCCTTTAATCTGAAGGCTCTGATATTCTGTTGGCAGACCTTCATTCCCAAAAACTTAAGGAGATGAATCCTTTATTCCTGAAAACTAGTCTTGTGCCAGAAGTGGAGAATTAGTGCATAGAGAGTAAGGAGGCCTTATTTTCCCTAAGGGCACTTCGGAAAGATAAGGCCATCATAGAAAAAATAAATTAATTCTTTGCTTCTATGTTAACTGATGAAAATATCGGGGAGATACCCATTCTAGAGAGACTTTTCAAGGGCATTGATTCAGATGAACTGAACCAATCACGGTGAACATGGATGATGTAGTAGGCCAGCTTGGCAAACTGAAGAACAGCAAATCACCTGGACCAAATGGTATACACCCCATGGTTCTGCAAGAACTCAAAAATGAAATTTCACACTTATTACAAGTAATTTGTAACCTTTCATTAAAATCATCCATTGTACCTGAAGACTGGAAGGTGGCCAATGTAACCCTGATATTTAAAAAGGGCTCCAGAGATAATTTGGGACTCTATAGATCAGTAAGCCTGTCTTCAATGCTGGGAAAAATTGTGAAAACTATTATAAAGAATAAAATCACAGAACATATAGATAGACATGGTTTAATGGGGTACAACCGACATGGATTTATGCAAGGGAAGTCTTACCTCACAAATCTACATTTTTTTTAAAGGGGTGAATAAAAATGTGGATAAAAGTGAACCAGTAGATGTAGTGTATTTGTCAAAAGCCTTCTGGAAAATCCAAAGTCCCCCATGACAGGTTTCTAAAAAGTAATGGGATAAGAGGTGATGTCCTTTTGTGGATCACAAACTGGTTAAAAAACAGCTAACTGAGAGTAAAATTAAATGGTCTGTTTTCACGGTAGAAAAAGATAAACAGTGGAGTGCCTCAGGGATATGTACTTGGACCAGTGCTTTTTAATATATTTATAAGTGATCTAGAAAAAGGTACAAATGAGGTGATAAAATTTGCAGATTACACAAAATTATTCAGAGTAGTTAAATCACAAGTGGATTGTAATAACATGCAGGAGGCCCTTGCAAAACTGGAAGATTGGGTGTCCATATGGCAGATGAAATATAATATGGACAATTGCAAGGAGATGCATATAGGGAAAACTAACCCTTCCTGTAGTTACACAATGTTAAGTTCTATTTTAGGAGTTACCACCCAGGAAAGAGATCTAGGCATCATAGTGTATAACACATTGAAATTGTCGGCTCAGTGTGCTGTAGCAGTCAAAAAAGCAAACAATGTTAGGAATTATGAGGAACAGAATGGCAAATAAAACAGAGGATGTCATAATGCCTCTTTATCGCTCCATGGTGAGACCGCACCTTGAATACTGTGTATAATTCTGGTCACCGCATCTCAAAAAGGATATAGCTGCACTGGAGAAAGTTCAGAGAAGGGTGACCAAAATAAGGGGCATGGAACAACTCCCCTATGAGGAAAGGCTAAAGAGGTTAGGGCTGTTAAGCTTGAGAAGAGACGACTGAGAGGAAGGAATATGATAGAGGTCTACAAAATCATGAAAGGACTTAAACTGGCATATGTGAATCTGTTATTTCTCTTTTGGATAAGGACTAGGGGGTATTCTATGAAGTTAGCAAGTAGCACATTTAAAACAAATTGGAGAATATTTTTTCACTCAATGCACAATTAAGCTCTGATGTGGTTAAGGCAGTTAGTGTAGCTGAGTTAAAATGGTTTGGATACGTTTCTGGAGTAGAAGTCCATAAACTATTAATAAGTGATAGCCACTGCTTGTTGCCGACATTAATGTCTAGGTACTTGCCACGTACTTGTGACTTGGTTTGGTCACTGTTGGAATCAGTAGGTTTGATGGACCCTAGGTCTGACTCAGTATGACATATCTTATGTCCTTATTGTGGTGCATCCATTATTCAGAGGTCCTTCAGTGTGAAGGTGATGAATTGGTTTGTTAAAAAGACGATTGAGTCAGTTTGGAGATGAATTTTTATGTTCTGGATGTTCTAGGCCAGTGTTTCCCAACCTTTTCAATCCAAAGGCACACCTACCGTAAAAAAAAATGTTGGCACACCAGCCTCTGCAGACATGAAAAGGACTCATATGGCCAAAAGAAGAGCTAGAGAAGTACCAAAACTCCCACCAGCGTCTCTTCAAATTTTAAAACAAAGATAGACAGGGGGAAAGATACTTGCACTTATCACAAGGGAGAATAAAATGGAAAACACCATATGCCTCTGTATCAAGCCATGGTGGGACTGTACCTTGACTGTTGTGTTTAATTCTGGTCACTCCATCACAAAAGAAAAACATAGCAGAACTAGAAAAGGTGAAGAGGAGGGCAACAAAAATGATGGAATGGCTTTCCTATGATGAGAGGCTTCATAGGCTAGTGTGACTGATATAGTCTATGGGTTGCCCCAGAAGTGAGTTGCCTAGTCTCAGAGGAGTCTACATCAGGCCAGTGATCGTAAATGGCTTCTGCTTAAGCCAGCCACCTTCCCTTCAGTTTGAGCTCTCCAATGCTAGTGCCCAGCGAGGTATGAGAACAGGGGGAGTTCCCAACATGGACAAGGAGTGCCTGACAGGGTAAGGAGCAAGAACTAACCAGAAATCCAGGAGGCCAGGAAGGAGAAACAGGAGTGCTAGATGAAGAAGTTGAATGTAACACTGATGAAATTGCAGTCTTCTGGAAACCAAAGTGGAGCCAGACGGAGGACCAGCTTTGGCAACTGACTGCTGAACCTGCCTCAAAATAAGTACAGGCCTATACAGGAAAGATGGCTGCCAGAAGACAGTGAGGAGCACAGAGCTGGGGGGACGACAGACAGTTCAAGCAGCTCACCGTGACCCCTGCAGGCTGGAGAAGCATTTGACAACAGATCCTTGTCCCTTCTATCATGTTCCCTCAGCTAGCAAAATAGATGGCTGAAAAGGGGTCATGGTAGAAGGTTATAAAATCATGAGCAGAATAGAACAGGTAAATAAAGATGATTATTTACCCTTCCAAATAATACTTACTCCATGAAATTGACCACTAGCAGATTTAAAACACATCATAGAAAGTACTTTTTCATTCAGTGTGCAATCAAGCTGTAGAATCTGTTGCCAGAGGGTATGGTCAAAACGACTAGAATAGCGGGGTTTAAAAGAGTTTCTTCAAGTTCCTAGAGGAAAAGTACAGTTAGACTAAAGAAAGCTATTGCTATCCCTGGGGGTGAGTAACAGGAAATAAATCTAAGGAGTGTTTTCCCCAAACGGGTTTGTTCTGCACATATTATACCTTAAAGAAATGAACCTCACTTGTAAGCCTTGGCGTGTTGGGGATGATCTCAGTCTCTCAAATTTACTGCTAATGCCCTTTTTAGTACTTGCATTGTACCAAAGAGAGCCTGCTTCTGGAGTTCATGGGGTGAAATGTATTTATTTACAAGTTTTGTATACCATCATTCGGTGGGTTTCATCATAACAGTTTACAACAATTTCATAAAATCTAATACAATGTCAATTTCTAAAATATATTAAACATTCATAAAAAATGTATACATAATTAAAATTATTAGCATCACTATCATAAACTATCAGTTCATAGTCAAAACAATAAGAGCAGTATATAAAATAAAATGGCATTACTCTCGAAAACATGTTAAAAGTTCAATAAACCAGCAATCATGAGAGTAAAAACATAGTAATGAGAAGTAATTGGTAAATAGAAGACTATTGACCTTCATAAAATGCCTTCCTGAATAGCCATGTTTTGATTTCGTTTTTGAAATTTTTTTATGTTTTGTTGTAGTCTGGTTTCAATCGGTAAAGTGTTCCATAAATTTGCACTTGCTAACGATATTGCTCTCTCTCTTACCTGAGTCAAACGGGCTGTTTTTATCGAGGGAATAGGCAGGAGTCCTTGATTCATAGATCTTACATTTCGCTGCGGTGTATGTATTTTTATTGCTGTTTTGAACCAGTCTGTTTTTTCTCTGTAAATAATTTTGTGAACTGTTAGAATTTTGTAGTCAACTCTGTATTTTATCGGTAGCTAATGTAGTGATATAAGAACCGGTGTGATATGATCCTGTTTTTTTGTTTCGGTAAGAATCCTAGCTGCTGTATTCTGTAGAATTTGTAATGGACGTGTAATTGTTAGTGGTAATCCTAGTAGTAAACTATTACAGTAATCCAAGTTGGCAAAGATTAGCAGTTGAAGAGTAGTCCTAAAATCATTTTGGTCCAAAAAGGGTTTTAATCGTTTTAATATTGCTAATTTTTGGTAACATTCTTTGACTTTGATTGTAATGTGAGCCTTACAGGCTTATCTTAACAGGCAACATATCAAGATGTGCTTGAAAATTCTTCTTAATCAGACCTGTGACACCCGATATGATTAGGACTATTTGTATCTCTCTGCTACATTTTCTAGGTCTCTGATTCCATCTCTTGGTATTTAAGGATATTTGCTTCTCCAAAATACTGGTAATCTCTGGTACTGACACCTCTTTCAGCAATGCCGTTCTTGTCCTTCACCACAGTATCTAGATTTTGCGTATTGATCTTCCTGGAAGTGGGACTAGGAATGTCCCAGGTGATCACAACTTCTTCGTTCTCTTCTGTTCTATTAGTGTTGTACTCCTAATGTTTGTTTGGTAAATCAATATTATCCTGTTTACTCAGCTTCCAGTGAATAAGTGGTGCTACCTTGTTGTGCCTCTCTATATCCAGGCCTTCTGACATCAGCACATCACATCCACAGAATCCATAGGATCTGAATTTGTCCATTTTACTAGTCTTTTCTGTGCTGGGTGTGAGCCACCTCATCCATAGTCCACAATCCTGTGGTGCAATCTCTCATCCAGAGCTTTGATTTCACCTCTTCTCAATGATTGTTGCGTCAAATCTTGAGCTACATGGGATTGCTGAAGTAACTCTATACTGCCCCCTGTGCTTCTGCAAATTATCCTTCCTGTTTGCAGGTTTGATTCTTTAATGAGTTTTTTTCCTCTTGTTTTGCTAATTCTGTAGCTTCTTTACCTTCATGTACTGGTGGATCTTCAGTCATTCTCTCTATTTGCTTGAACGATTCTCCTAGCTTAAGGATTGGAAGTGTAGATACTTGCTTGCTTTCGCACTGTTTTAGCATTTGGGTCCATTGATGGGCTTGAAGGCCTATTATGGTGGCTCTGTAAATATAATCAATTTTAATAAGAGCCATACCACCTTCATCTCTAGAAATGAATAATTTGGCGTGCACCGGTTTTTATAAATTACCTGATGGACATGAAGGAGCTTTCTTTTTACTTTATGGGATCTGACAGGTATTTGCTACCTGACTGGCCACTGTCTGAGACAGGATGCTGGGTCTGATGGACCTTGATCTGACCCAGCATGACATTTCATGTTCTTATGTTCACCTTCTTTTATATACAAGTTCAGAAGGGAGCAATCATGTGGTGTAGGTAGCTGGATCACTTAGTTTCCTTGCTTGCTGCATGTGTCTGCCAGAGCACTTCCACTGCTGCTACTCTCAATCTGATAATTTTTTGCCTTACCAGTCTTCTAGATTTTTTGAAGGTGTAAATAAACATGTAGGTAAAGGTGAGCCGGTTGATAAAGTGTATTTTGATTTTCAGAAGGCAAGTCTCCCATGAGACTCCTCAGAATATTACAAAATCATGGGATTGGAGCAGTGTCCTATTATAGATTGAGAATTGGTTAAAAGAGTTGGACTAAAAGGTCAGTTTTCTAATTGAGAAAAGGTCATTAGTGGAGTATCACAGGGATCGGGACCAGAACTGTACTCTAACATAGTCATCGATAATCTGGATACGGGAACAGTGGGGTGATCAGATTTGCAGATGACATGCAATTATTTTAGGTTCAAACAGCAGAGATTGTGGAGAATTGCAGAAAGATCTTGTGAGACTAGGAGATTGGGCATCTGAATGGCGGATAAAATTTAATGTGTGCACAATGCTGGATTCTGTATTGGGAGTCACCATCCAAAAGAAGGACCTTTGGAGCCTTTGTGGACAGTATTTATTTTATTTAAAAATTGTTTTGCCTGTAGGCAAAGTACAACAAATTAAAAGAGCATAAACAATCAAAACAAGTAAAATTTATAAAATCATTGGAAATTCTTGGCTCAGTGTATGGTGACAGTCAAAAAAAAAAAAAAAAAGCAAATAGAATGAGAGGAATGCTCTGAAAAGGATTGGAGAATGAAAGAAAATAACAAATTGACTCTGTATCGAGCTGTGTAGCAATCACACCTTGAATATTATATGCATTTCTAGTCACCTCGTCTCAAAAAAGACATAGCATAACTAGAAAAAGTGCAGAGGAATGAGACAAAAATAAGGAATGGAATTGCTCTCCTATGATAAAAGAGGATGTGCAGGTTAGGGGCTCTTCAGCTTGGGAAACAAGGCTGAAAGGAAGCATGATAGGAGTTTATAAAATCGTGAATGGGAGTTGATCTAATAAATAAAGGATGTCCTTTAACCCTTTCAAGTGTAGAGAGCCTAAAGGTTCTCTACCAATGAATAATGGTTGTACCCCTTGGGGCGGGGGAGCCGCGGGAGCAGAGTTAGTGAATGAGAGAAGGATAGCTACCCCATGATGATGAGTTCCAAGCATATAAAAGCTCTTGCCACTATTTAGGGTATTAACCGCTGTAATAAGCAGCTACCCCCACGATTGTTTACCCAGATTGTGAAGTTCAGTCCTTGTTGGTTGTTGCCTGAATGTAAATCCTGTTTTCCACTTTCCCCCCTGCAGTATAACATATTAGTCAGGTACACTAAAGAAAACCACTTAAGGCATGGAATCCAGAATTTCCCTAACAGTGGCAGCATCTTTATTGTTGGTCCCAGTTTTGTTTTGTTTTTGTGTTGATAAAGGACGCTGGGGTTTCTGTGGTTGAGACTAGGGGTTAAGTATGGAGAAGACAGTTACCTTTCCCCCTTTTAGTCGCCAAGGTTTTGGGAACCTTTCTTTTTCTGAGGGGGAAAATCTTGCACCTTTCCTACCTCTGCTTTTCTGGTTTCCCCCGTTTATTAGGAACTTCTCCTGTTCTGTTTTACTGAGTACCCCTAGGCCCCAGGGACTCAGGTATTTTGTTCCACATCCAAAGGGAAGGGCATTATTAGCATCCTGCAGGAGGGACTGCATAGGGAGTCATCCACAGGAATAGGTGGGAAAGGGGACCTCGTGGACTCATCCTGCTGATCTCAAGGAGATAACTGAAGAAGAGTGATTAAAGGTACCCCTTAGGTATCACCAGCAGGTCAGAAGAAGAGAGAAGACTCCTGGAAAGAGAGGAGAACTGGGATTGTTCTATGAAATACAACTGTATTAATTGGAACACTATCTCCTATCCATTGGGCTGCCAGCTACCCTAGTGAATGAAAGGGAGGCAGATTGCAATTATCAACCAACATTTATTTATTTAGTTAAGTTTTAATTCCGCTTATAGCAATAAATTATGCTAAACAGATTGCAATAAAAATAAAATCAATAAAATTGGCGTTAATTCCATAATAATCTTTGAGAGAAGGATGTCACAGTTTATTACATATGAGATCTTGTACATCTCTTCACAGCACCAGCAGCAGTAAACAATCTATTTGTCAAGTGCATAATTCAATAGTAAACGCTTAAATTGGAAGCTATAACTGCTTTCAGCACAAGTATTAGTACATAAATCATCAAAAGATTATCAGTGCTGTTTACCATGAGCTGAAATATGTGATAGGAGTTTGGGCAATGCACAGGATCTAGAAGTTGATCTTCTGCCCTGCTTAGGAAATCTTGGATATTCAGGTAAAATTAACATATAAGAAGAACTTTGCACAAGAAATACAAAAACAAGGGGACCCTCCATGAATCTAACAACCTGCAGATTTAAAACAAAACATAGAATGTACTTTTTTTAAATTCACTGTGGAATCTTTTGTCAGAGAGCATTGTCAAGGCAACTAGTAAAGAGGGTTTAAAAGAGGTTTGGACATGGTCCTAGAGGAAATGTTTATAGAAACATAGAAATGACGCAGAAAAAGACCAATCGGCCCATCTAGTCTGCCCAGCAAGCTTCCACACTTATTTTCCCATACTTATCTGTTTCACCAACCACCAACTTCAGGGCTCTTGTTGGTAACTGATTCAAATTTTCTGCCATCCCCTGTCATTGATGCAGAGAGTAATGTTGCAGTTGCATCAAAGGTGAGCATAAGGCTTATGGTTAAGGGTTGTATCTGCCACATCAAGCAAGTTACCCCGATGCTTGTTTACCCAGATTGCACAGGTCGATGCCTTGTTGGATGATGTCTGAATGTAAATCCTGTTTTCCTCACTTCCCCCTACCTTTGAAGCAGATAGCAACACTGTATATGCTTTCAAAGTGATGTATCAGGCTTAATTGGTTTAGGATATTAACCGCCGTAATAAGCAGCTACCCCACGATTGTTTACCCAGATTGTGAAGTTCAGTCCTTGTTGGTTGTTGCCTGAATGTAAATCCTGTTTTCCACTTTTCCCCCTGCAGTATAACATATTATTAGTCAGGTAGACTAAAGAAAGCCATTGCTGTCCCAGGGAATGAGTAAAACACGGGATCTTCCCAGAACTTGCATTCCAGACTGGCCACCGTCAGAAACAGAATTCTGGGCTTGATGGACCTTGGTCTGACCCAGAATGGCATTTCTTATGTTCTCCCAATTCTTGGAGTGAGTCACGTTCAGTAATCAATGCACTCTTTTCCTGTCTGTCTCACCGTGAGTATAAGACAGAGGCTGGAACAACTCAGAGGAAACTCAAGAGGGGGTAGAGAGGGTAGAATTGTGTGACTAGTAGTATAGTAAATGATGGCAGAAAAAGACCTAATTGGTCCATCCAGTCTTCCTAGCAAGCTTTAATTTATTTTTATTCTGTTTAGTGACTGCCGCTTTGAGCAGGTTACGCCACTGTAGGTTACCCTTTATCTTCATTTCCATCCTTTAGCCACTAGGGGATCCTCTATGTTTATCCCAATCCTCTTGAATTCCATTATAGGTCTCATCTTAATCATCTCCACCAAGAGGTCATTCCATGCATCTTCCACCCTTTCTGATAAGAAATATCTCCTGACATTGTTCCTGAGCTTACCCCCTTTGAGCTTCATATCATAACCCCTAGTTCTACTGCTTTCCCTCCATTGGAAAAGGCTTGATTCCCATGCATTGTTTATACCCTTTAAGTATTTAAATATTGAATCATATCCCCCTTGTCAGTTCTCTCTTCCAGGGTCTACGTATTCAGGTTCTTCAGTCTTATCTCATATGGCTTTTGATGCAGCCCCCACACCATTTTAGTTGTCTTTCTTTGGACTGCTTGTATCCAGTCTCTATCCTTTTTAAGATATGGTCTCCAGAACTGATCACAGTGCTGTAGATGAGGCCTCAACAATGACCTGCACAGGGGAAATTTGACCTTTGTTTTTCCTGTTGGTTATGCCTCTTTCGACGCAAACCAGCATTCGTCTGGCTTTATCCAGACACTATCATCCCAAAGTCTCTTTCCCAGTCCATGCACATTAGTCTCTCACCCCCCCCCCCCCCCCCCAATCTCGTATAGCTCCTTTGGATTACCGCACCCCAGGTGCACGACTCTGCACTTCTTGGCATTGAATCCCAGCTGCCAAAACTTCGACCACTCCTCAAGCTTTCTTAGATGACTTTTCACTCCTTCAGGCGTTTCCACTCTGTTGCAGATCTTAGTGTCATCCACAAAAAGACAAATGTTACCTTCCAACCCTTCCGCTATGTTGCTTACAAAGATATTGAACAGAACCGGTCCCAGAACCAATCCTTGAGGAGCTTCACTTATCACTCTTCTCTCCTCAGAGCAGGTTCCATTTACCACCACTCGCTGTCGTCTGTCGGTCAACCAGTTTGTAATCCGTTCCGCCAACTTGAGACCCAACTCCGAGGCTTCTCATTTTGTTCATGAGCCTTCTGTGTGGGCCAATATTGAAGGCTTTGCTGAAATCCAGATAAATCACATCAAGTGTGTGTGCTACACACAATGGGACTCAGCTATCCCTGCCCGGCATGCCGCCCATTAATTCCGGCACGCCAGGGATCATGCTGCAGCTAGGAAGGAGGTATGCTTGGATAGACATGTTCTCATAAAGGAGCTCCTGCATGCTTAACAGCCACCGCTATTGTCTCTTGTTGCTGGGAAGGGCTTTGAGCAGGGGGTGATTTTCCTGTGGCATACCTAATCAGGTCTGAAGGCACGCCGATTGGGGAACACTGTTCTAGGCCTCCCCAGATTGCTTGTCGGCTCTTCCTTCCAAATCCCGCACCCCCACCCCTTCCTTCTCGTGTCTTCTTCTGTCTAATGCTCCTGTGGATAGTGGGATACTCTCTCTGCCATGACTTGTAAATTACAGCTGCTGTAACTGGCTGGCAGAGACTAATTGTTACTGTGCAGGGAAACATTTCCTGCAAAATGTTAATTTCACAAATCATGTTTGACTTTTGGTGTGTGATTTAATTTGTGACAAGGGACCTTGGTTGAGTAGATTCCTAATGCTGCCATGAATCAAATGTAACCTTTACCCTCTCCCCCCCCCTTTCCCCACTGTAATTTATTTAGAATGGAAATTATGGTTTTTTTCCCCCAGCCTCGTCCCATGTGTGTGTTGTCTGTATACTAAGTTTGATCAGTCTAAACATTGTAGAACTAGGCTGACACTCTTTTACCGGTCCAGATTTTATGGTGTTTGTATTGCTTGAGTCGCACAGTTTGAAGGTTGCCCGTCCCCTTACAGCAGGGGCATATTTCAGTGTCAGTGCGGAAGGAAGCTGGGGGAGAATCTCACATCATTCTGAGGACTGATGAGGGGAGAAGAGGAGTTTGGGAAACCTTTCTGATGTGTGAGACAAAGCATTAAAACATACAGTGTGTCCCAAAGAGCAGCGAGCAATAATCCAGAAGACAGATCCTTCCCAGTCAAGAGGACATTAATTATACAATTCCACCCTTGCTGTGGATTATGCCCTCATTTGTAAAATACAGTGTGGGGATGTTAGCTGGAGACAGGTATAATGCATCCTGAGCGAGCTGCTCTTCTCTCTAGCAGGCAGAAGGGCATTTCTTTCTTTGCAGGGTTGAGGAGAGGGAAGGACATGGGAAACTTCAGCCCGGCCTGCTTCTGGTCCTGTTGCTCCATTCAGTGCTGCTGGAGGATTAGCTCCTCACGTGGGACCTACTACTGTTGCCTGTGCTCCTGTAGACGAGAACGCTTCTAGACACAGCATTATGCGCGCGCACACCTAAAAGCTATCATTTCATCCCTGGATTACTGCTCCCCAAATGCATGATTTCACAACTTCTTTTTTTTAATTTTATTATAGCATAGCTGCCAAATTCTTGACCTTTCTTGCAGTTTTTTTTTTAAAGTCATCTTTGATCTTATCTATCCTCTTGACAAGTCTAGTCAGTTGTAGATGTTCCCCAGCCCTTCCACAGTGTCGCGTTATAAAGATGACGTGGGATACTGGGCTTAGCGCTGTGGCATCCCACTGGTCACTTCGCCTTCACCAGAGTGAATCCCATTGACCACCATTCTGAATCCTGTTGCTCAGCCAACTTTTCGCCCAGGATGTAATTTTTCTTCCAGCCCCCCTGATGGTGGGAGACTCTCACTGACACACATTTTATTTTCTTTTGAGGGGCAGGGGGAGAGGGTAAATTCTGTAATACAGCATTTCCCAGCCCAATCTTGGACTCCCACCTAACCAGTCTAGTTTTCTGGGTATGAATATGCATGAGATAGATTTGCATGCATTGGAGACCCAGTGTATGCATATTCAATATGGATGGTACTGAAAAGCAGACAGGTGCCTTCAGGGCTGGGTTTGGAAGCGCTGGTGAAATTTGTATGCCATGGGAATTCCTCTGGGTCTGCAGTCCAGAGTGGGTGCCGAGTCCTGCCTTTTCCTTCTGTTCTGAATTGATTGTTGAGCCAGGACGGGACCCTTCGTGTCTGCTGATTTGTAATATTGCAGGGAATTCAAGAGTTCGTATTCAGCAGCAAAGCGAAAACAGGGAAGGCAACCGAGATCCCAAATAGACAGCTACCCCTCCCCCATCTCCCTGGCTCTGTGCTGTATATCAGTTGTGTAGGAGATTGCCGTGACGGTGTGTTTCGGCATGCACGACTTCACATTGTAAATTACAGCCGAGGAAGCTCCGTAGTGCATTCCATCAGTAATAAATCATAGGTAGGCAGCCCGCTGATTAACAGCAAAATGGAGGAGGGCGGGCGCCGAAGGAGAGTGAAAAGATACCTTCATGCTGGCCCAGCCTGAAACTAATTCCTGTGAATAAATATGTTTACAAGAATTTACCAGCATGGCCATTTTGTAGCAGAAACAAATAAAAGTTCATTAATGAGAGCTGGTCAGGCGCTCTGCGCGACCGTGTGAGAGATTGCCGGCTCGGATCTGGGAGCATCAGGCTCTGCGCTTGGGGAAGGGGAAGGCGACTGCCGCCGTGGCGGGACTGTAATGGGGGCTGACTGCGGCTCCGCAGGCTCCCAGGCATAGGTGCCAGCTCTGTGGGGTGCACTGGGTCCTTGAGCAGCCCCCAAGATTGGACAAACTCACTGTGGCTAGAGAACAGCAACCTGTGCTGGGTTTAGCACCCTCCAGCCTTTTTGCAAAGTTGGCACCCGTGCTCCCCAGATATCTGGGGCAAACGCACAACTTTTCATACTTTTGTCTCTTTTTAAGTGGGTTAATTCCAAGAAAACAGGCGTGACGGCAGTGAAGGAATGGATACAGCAGACACGCGGGAAAAAACGGCACCGCCTGAGCTCTTACGGGGTACACTTAGGCAGTTCCCTTTCTTCCAGGAGCCAAGCTAAGCTTGTTAGCGCTAACAAAAAAAAAAAAAAAAGCACTGTTTAAACAGCCCAGTTTTAAATTCCCTTCCCTCCTTTGGGCTCTAACTTGCAGCCTTCTCTCTGGATTTCTTCCTCCTGGCCTAATTCTGCCGCGTCTCCATCCTGCTCCGTCCTGGGCTCCTCTGCATGGGGAGAGCGATTCAGCATTCCCCTTGCATCACAAGTGAAACCTCTGGGGGCCCCAAGGATCCTGTCCTCCGGGTAGAGTACATACCACCTCATATGGCCTCTCCTGGGCAACGAGCAGCATGCCCTTCCAGCCCCTGGGCCAGTGACAGCTCTGCAGGGCCACCTGGGGCCATACCCTCTGAAATAGAGGCAAAGAAGAGACATGCCTCCCTGCCCTGACCCCCTTGCCATCTTTTCCACAGACCAGGACTGAACACTTGAGAGGACTGGAAGGAGGAGGGGGGAGGTTGTGCCCTGCCCCTCCCCATCATTTTCATAAATGCGCATAATATATCAAGAGATATAAAACACTGATATAGTAAGACCATACCAATAAGAGAATAATTTTTCAACACAGCTGACAAATAGAGTATCCAATAATTAAAAACAAACTTTAAAAAAAATTCACCAAACATCAGTAACATATTTCAAAACACTATACATCAATTAATACCCAATAATTAAAACTAACAAACCAGTGGATGAGTCAGGGGGGTGGGGGGTGTATATGGACTTTCTCCTCTCTCTCTCTCTGTGTGTGTGTGTGTGTGTGTGTGTGTGTGTGTATATATAATATATATACACACACACACACACTCTCACACTCTCTCACACCCACACACACTCTCACACGCACACACACTTTAAAACAGAGGACCCCAAACTCAAGGGATACAACCCGGTCAGGCTTTTAGGATTGCCTCAATGAATAGGCATGAAACCTGCATACTCTGCCTCCATTGTATGCAATAGACCTCATGGCTATTCGTTGTGGAAATCCTAAAACCTTGAGTGGATTACGGCCCTTGGGGGTCTCTGCTCTACAACCCACCTTGATTCTCACACATATTGCTCACTCGGGTCAGCTTAAGTGGCAGGAATGCTCACACACACACACACGCATGCTGAGTCGCACACAAGCAGACAGGTTGACATATTAAGGCCAGGTAGGGATGACTTCTTCCAGGTGGGGAGGGTGAGGGTTAGGTTGGTTTCCGAGTGGCGATGGAAGTGTCCTCGTATGTGCTTGGCTATGAGTTGCAGGGGAGAGAGGGAGATGCTGGGGGGGGGGGGGGGGGGGTGTGTGAGGGAGATGCTCGAGGGGTGTGTGTGTGTGTGTTGCCTGAGAAGGGACTGCAGGGAATTCTTCTGGAATAACCGAGGTGGTGTTGTTCTCGCCCTTAGCAAAAGGAGGGGCAGAGTAAACGCTGCTGGCAGGTGGAGGTGGAGAGAGAGGAGGCCAGGGCTGTTGGAAGGGCAGAAAACCATTTAGAGTGCACTGTTCAGGCCCGGTGTGGTGGGGATACCAATCTACTTTGTCAGGGAGTGAAAAGAGAGGCTGAACGGGGGAGAGAGACAAGGGCTTAGGAACAGGGGGAAATGGCTGTTGACAGGTGCGAAAGGGGCTGAGGAGAGAGAACAGGAAGGGATTTGAGAGCAAGAGGAGGACAGGGAGAGAGGAGCAGCTGGGGAGAGGCAGTGAAGTCTCTCCACTTTTTTCTTCTCTCACCAGCTCCTCCCCCCTGCTCACAGCCCTCTCTTCTTCCCTCTCTAGCAAAATCTTATGCTCTTATGTCCTCCTTTCATCCCCTATCCCCACCTCGTGCCCACCCCCATTGTGCTTGCCCCATGCCCAGTCCTCCCCGCCCTGTCCCCTTTCTCTCCGCATGCGTGCTTTCTTCTCTCGTCCCTCCTTCCCTCTTCAGCAGCTCTCCTTCTCCTTTTCCCCGCTCCCACTCCCCTTGCTCTGGCTCATTCTTGCCTCCACTTCCTTGCTCCCCACGCTTCTGGTCCTCCCCCATCATCCATCTGCCGCCGTGACTTTCCACAGTGAACACACACCTATGTGTACAGCAGCAGAAGTGCGATGGTCTGGCGGCGGCAGTCTGACAGCAGAAATGAAGGTGGGGCAGGTCCTGATTCCCGCCATCGCGGCATGGCAGCGCCGCAACATCTGCAGTGACAAGAGGACGGTGACGGTCGCGGCAGCGGCGGAAACGCACAGGAGGAGGAAATTGCCAGTGGGCAGCAGCGGCCCCAAATAGGGGATGAGGTCTCTGGCTGCAGAAAGGGCTCTGTGGTTCCGTCGTTGCTTTTTTGAACTTGCTCACAGTGGAAGCTGCATCTTTAAGTCACAACTTCCGTGACGAGCAAGTTGCAGGAAAGGGGGAGGATCAGAGTGCTCAGCACTCTCCTGATCAAGTGCTACTTGTTTTTTTTTCTCTGTTGGTTCCCGCCAGCCACATGTGCGCGCGTCACCCTTGACCGGATGTTAGGGTGTCTGGTTGCACTTGTAACTGGACACTGTGCAATCAATGGAAAAACCAGACTGTCCTGTTCAAAACCGGGCAGTTGGTCACCCTGCTCATTGATCGTGCGCCAAAGAAGATATTTAAAATATTTGTCATAAGAATTTTCTGCACTGGTGAATGTGTTGCATCCACAACAGTACAAGGGGTTTAATATCTTAGAGAGAGTGTTTATTAAATAGGTTCTTATCTGAGAAGAAGGCATTGGCAATTACATTTGGAAAATGTTTTCTTGAGACATTTTTCTCTGTTTATTTTTTTCAAGAAACAGCAAGCCCTTTAACTTGAACAGCAGCACGCTCTACCCTGCGCCTTATTTATTTATCTATCGAGTTTTATATACCTTCATTTTGTTTTGCCATCATAACGGTTTACAAGTTTCGACGGATAAGATGTTAAGAGGTTAGGAGGGGCATCATTTTCGCACCACTAACCGCCCCATAAGAAGTGCCCATGTAGGTACCCTACACACTCCTTCCCTTAAGTCTGCGCATCTGTCCTGCACCAGAGAAAGGGCTTTCTCCATAGCTGCTACCTCCCTCTGGAACTCTCCCCCCTCCTCCCTCCGCAGTGAGCCGTCTCTCACCAAATTTAAAAAAGGAGTCAAGAGGTCACGTGATGCGGTGAGCCAAGCGAGTCGCACTCGTATCGGCTCCGGGCACTGCTCCCCCGAAAAGTGACTTCACTAGCTACTTGACCACTCGAAGAGCACTAACCACATCTGCTATTATAGGCACAAAGGTTATACGCTGCATCGACGGGACTTATGAGAAGGTATGACTACAAGGACGATTAGGAAAGATAAATTCAAAAGCCCGGGCACAGAAACCAAGATGGCGGACCAACGCGGCGGGCCGGAGGGTCTGGGCCTAGATGAGAGAACTGTATCCTGACTTACCGAATCAGTCGTGCAGGGGCTTGAGTCAAAATTCTTGAGTATCAATGAAAACTTCCAGGTTCTAAAAGACACTTTAGGGGACATTGGGAAACGCATTGATGTAGCAGAAGGACGAATCGCGGTGATAGAAGAAGATGCAACGGCGGTGGCCACGAGGGTATCGGCGCTCGAGACTGCGATACAAACAGCAGAAACCAAACTGGAAGAGCTGGAAAACAGAGCGCGACGAAACAACTTAAAATTCCTCGGGCTGCCAGAAATAATCAGCGATGGTGAACTTAAAAGGATCTTGGAGGACTGGCTGCCGACAGCGCTCAGCTTGCCTGTGTTGGAGAACAAATTGATTGTTGAAAGAGCGCACCGCCTAGGTCCGAAAAGAGACTTGGACAGGAGGCCTCGTTTGGTAATAGCAAGATTCTTGGATTGGACCCAAAAAACGATGGTGCTGACAGCCTTTAAGAAGCAGAGAGACCTTAAATATAAAGACAACAAAATTATCATCTTCCAGGACTTTTCAGCTGCGGTGGCTGCGAAACGGAAGCGTTTTTCTCCAACTTGTACCACTCTGGTTAACAAAAACATCCGATTTAATCTGCAATTCCCTGCAACGTTGCGCATTTGGAAGGATGACAGCGCAGTCTCGTTTGACGATCCGGACAAGGCAGCGGAGTGGCTTAAAACAAGTGTGGTTCAGACTTGAACATTGACTTATAGACATTCTGGAGTGCTCTTCAGAGGTATATGGTTATGGCTACAGAGCCGGTGGGACATGAAGCAGGTTTGCTGGTGAACACAGCATAGTTTTACGTTTTTACATTTGAAATTCTTACCAGGTTGTGGTTATTCTAAAATACGTAGGGGGGTGATGGCAGTCTAAAGCTGCACAAAATGGATCCCAGCTATGGGGTTCCAGTTTCAGAGCGAGTGGGGGAGTAGTGCCCGAGCGCATTTATACACGGTCCTCTAACCCCATTTTTGGGGGTTTTCCTTCTATTTTCTGGGTGTTTAAGGAAGAATGAAGTTCAGTGTTATATTACTGTATATGGTTTTGATGGGGGAAGGAATAGTGCTGAAGCACACATGGGAGGGGGGAGGGAGGGGGCATGGATGTCAGGTCAAGCGGGGTATGTATGGTAGGGACTTAAGGTTCCGGACAGATTCGGTCTCTGTGGGATGTGTGAATGCTTTTCATGTTGGGGATCACAACAGGGCTTCAGGGCAGCTGGGAGTCCAGGCTGGGGGACTCTACAGCGAGAATGGAATTCAGAGCTTTTCAGATAAGGGTATCTACTATATAGAAGATGGGTAGTTTTCGCTTTAGCTCCTGGAATGTGGGGGGGTTGGGCACTCCGATAAAACGCCAGAAAGTCTTGAGTGCTTTAAATCGCCAAAAAATAGATATAGTGGGGATACAGGAAACACACTTATCAGAGTCCGAAAGTAAAAAACTTAAGAGGGGGTGGGTGGGGCAGTGCTATTATGCTCCTGCGGTCAATCGGAAAGCAGGGTTGGCGATCTTGATTAACAAGAGACTCCATTTTGATTTGCATAGGCAAATTTCTGATGAGGACGGCAGGATATTAATTCTTCAAGGGAAGTTACAAGGGCAAGATATTACTATTTGCGCGGCTTATGCTCCCAATGCCTACTCCCATCCGTTTTTCAAAAAAATAGTGGGAATGGTGTTACCAGTGCAGAAAGGTCCTCTGATTGTACTAGGGGACTTTAATTGTGTACATGATGGTAGTTTGGATAGGTCACACCCAGCGCAAACCTTGAGGCCAGGAAGGACCACGGGGATAACATACTTGTGTCATGAACTGCATCTCTTGGACATCTGGCGCACCTTAAACCCCACGGAGAGGGATTATACCCATGTTTCCCGGGCGCATGGTACCCAATCCCGCATAGACTATGTTCTGATATCAGAGTCAGTATTTCCTAGGT
Source organism: Rhinatrema bivittatum (assembly GCF_901001135.1). Classification (NCBI taxonomy): domain Eukaryota; kingdom Metazoa; phylum Chordata; class Amphibia; order Gymnophiona; family Rhinatrematidae; genus Rhinatrema; species Rhinatrema bivittatum. The sequence goes on along the minus strand of NC_042631.1, from coordinate 38,551,149 downwards.
GTACCAAAACTCACATTGCAGATATTGCCGTTTCTGATCATGCTATTGTCTGGGCGGATGTACGAGATGGCAGGGGTGAGCCCCGACCACGGCTGTGGCGCTTCCCTAGTCACTTAGCGGAGGAATGTGGGTTCCAGGAATATCTTAGGGAAAGGTGGAGAGTGTATGAACAGCACAACCAGGGGCACAAGGAGAATCCCAGTTTATACTGGGAAGCTGGTAAAGCGGTGATGAGGGGGGAAATCACATCCTACCTAATTGCAAAATCAAAGGCAATGCACAAGAACATTTTATTGTTTATTTATTTATTTATTTATTTAACATTTTTCTATACCGAACTTCATGACAAGCTTCATATCAGGCCGGTTTACATCAAACTTGGGGGTTAACTTAACAAGAAACCATATAACAAGAAGGCCGAAGTGCAATTACAAATAACAGGGGGAAAGAACTTGGAGGCTAGTGTAGCCAGGAAATAAAGGACAGGAAAAACTGGAGAATAAACATGGATGGAGATGTAATTACTGGGTTGGTCTTTTAGTCTATTGAGCTAAAAGAAAGCTCAGATAAGATGTTATGTTTCAGGGAAGGCTTGGGCAAAAAGCCAAGTCTTGAGTTTTTTCCGGAAGGTAGTCAGGCAGGGTTCCAGTCGTAGATCCGTCGGCAGGTTATTCCAGATGGTGGGGCCAGCTGTGGAAAGTGCCCGCTCTCTCGTGGAGGTTAGTCGAGTGAATTTAGTTGGGGGAACTTGAAGGGTTCCTTTGAGAGCCTCTCTGATGGGTCTTGCAGATGTGTATGGTTTGAGTGGTAACTGAAGGTCTAAAGGAAGTTGGTTGTGTGTGGATTTGTGGATGATGGTGAGAGCTTTGTGCCAAATTCTGTATTTAATAGGTAACCAGTGTAGGTTTCTAAGTATCGGGGTGATGTGAGTTCTCCGGTTAGTGTTGGTTAAAATCCTGGCTGCTGAGTTCTGGAGCATCTGTAGAGGTCTGGTGGCGGAGATCGGAAGTCCTAAGAGGAGAGTGTTGCAGTAGTCGATTTTGGAGAAAATCGTTGACTGTAGCACTGTTCTGAAGTCCTGGAGGTGGAGGAGGGGTTTGAGTCTTTTCATAACTTGTAGCTTAAAGAAACAGTCCTTCGTAATATTGTTAATTATTGTTGGAGCTGAAGCTCAAACAGGCTAAGCAGACACTAGCTCAGACTCCCACCAGTAGTCACCAGCAAGAGTATCATATGATTCTCCACTCCTTAAACACTCTACTCCATGAAAGGGCACTCAGGTATCTGAATACAGGAGCACACAAGCTGTTCCGGTATGGAAACAAAGCGGGGAAATTATTGGCGAACCTAGTGCGCCTCCATAGGGGGAAGACGTTCATTGCTAAACTGACGGATGACAGAGGCACTCCTATCACATCTAGTTCAGCAGTGTTTGCCAGGTTCAAGCAGTTTTATGAGCAGCTTTATGCGGAAGACAGGACGGGGGGCAGTCAGGAGGAGGGAGAGTTCTTCGCAAATCTAAAGCTGCCGCAGGTCTCCGAGGCACATTTGAGTCAATTAAACGCCCCCATCCGGGTTGAGGAATTAATGGCGGCTATTAAGGGGAGTAAACGTAATAAGGCTCCAGGGCCTGATGGCATGAGTGCTGAGTATTATAAGATCCTGTTACACCAAGCCTCAGGGGATCTTTTGAGGTACTTTCAGGAGGCTCAACAGCGGGGACAATTCCAAGATGGGGTAACGAAAGCGTACATTACAGTGTTAGAAAAACCAGGCAAGGACCTCTCCTCTCCAGGAGCATATCGGCCAATCTCTCTGTTAAATTTCGAAGCCAAACTTTTTGCTAAGATTCTGGCTGACAGAATGAGTGTGGTGTTCCCTTCTCTCATCATGGCGCAACAGGCGGGCTTTGTCAAGGGGCGGACCATTAGCGCTAATCTGAGTAAGCTTTTAATTGCTATGGAGGAATGCCAAAGGAGGAAACGAGGGGCGATGATTGTGGGATTTGACTCAGAAAAGGCATTCGATAGGGTGTCCTGGCCTTATTTATTCTCCGTCCTGGGTCGCTATGGCTTGAAGGGAGATATCATTCAGAACATTGCCATGTTATATCACAATCCCCGGTCCGCAATACTGGCAAATGGGCAGGTTTCCGAGGACTTCAGTCTGTTTCGAGGAACGAGGCAGGGATGTCCCCTATCCCCTTTATTGTATATCTTGTCCATTGACCCTCTCCTCCGGAGAATTGAGGAAGATCCACAAATTCATGGCTTTCAGATGGGTCAGCAGGGGTTTAAAGTCTCTGCTTTTGCAGATGATGTCCTCGTCTTTCTGACTCGGCCGCAAGAATCTCTGCCTCGGGTGCTGCAGCTACAACAACAATTCGGCGCGTTTGCTGGATTGAAAATTAACGTTGACAAGTCAGAGGCTATGGCGTTAGGTTCGGGGATCCGGGAGAATTGGGAAGGTTCCTTTCCATTGAAATGGGTTGACTCTGATATGCGGTATTTAGGGGTCAAATTGACAAATGATGTGGCGAAACTACATAAAGCTAACATTGTGCCCCTTTTAAGGATTATGAGCCAGAAGCTGCAGATGTGGTCCAAGCTTCCGCTATCTCTGTCGGGGAGGATATTTCTATTAAAAATGATGGAGTTGCCCCGTTGGGTCTATGTCTTGCAGCAATTACCGATTTGGTTAACTAAAGAAGACATTTTGGAGATTAATAAGGTGGTGCGCAGGTATCTCTGGGGATCCCATAAAGCTAGATTGCCGTTGACTACACTGATGAAACCTCGGGTGCAGGGTGGATGGGCATGCCCCAATTGGAGAGATTATAATCTATCCTGTATTTTACGGCACATATACGATTGGGTGAATAACACCAGTGCCTGTTCCCCATCTCCGTATATTAGAGAATGGCTTAAGCCTTACTGCCCCGGTAACCTGATTCAAATTCCAAAGTCACATTTACCTCGGCAGCTTCTTAATAGTATCCTGGTAACTTCGGGGAGGGAGGCGTGGAGATATTTATGCTTGACCAAGCTGGGGATGAGAACCACTATATCCCCTCTGCTGACCCTGGTAGGCAATCCACAATTCCCGGGTGGTTTACACACCCCTATCTTTAAACGATGGGCGGCGCAAGGTATGGACTCTATTCTGCAACTGCTGAAGCCTGGTACCAACTCCATTAAAAGTTTTCAAGAGCTCAGCGAACAATATAATATTAATGTTAAGGACTTTTATGGGTACTTACAGGCCCGACACTATGTCCAGTCAGTGGTGGTGGGGAAATTGGAAGTCCAGAAGGGAGAGCACTTACTGGATTTTTTCCAGCAGATGGGACATAAAGCTAATTCCTGCGCCACTTTTTCGAAAGTCTTGCGTACTCTACCCGATATGAGGGTTATAACAATGATACAAGATAAGTGGGTTAAACAGGCGAATATCTCGCTCACCAAGGCAGAGATTATTAGAGCTCTGGAAGGGTGTCAGCAAGTATCAGAAAATATTAACATGCGAGAAGCAGGCTATAAAATCTTACATTGTATGTACATGTCCCGAGTATGGATGTTTGCGGCTAAACTATGTGATTCTGACTTATGTTTAAAGTGTCGGGGGAACAGGGGCACTCTCTTTCACAGTTTATGGGAATGTGCAGTTATACAAGATTTCTGGTCGGAACTCTTATCCGCTTTGGAGCAGGTATTGAAGACACCCATTCCTAAGGATCCTAAGGTATGTCTTCTCAGACTTTTGGATGACGTAGCTTCTCTTTCGGAGTTTGACCAACAGTTCCTAGACAAGGCATTGTTGACGGGCACCCAGACCATACTGGCGGAGTGGATTTCAGCTGATAAACCGCAGGTTATGCATTGGAGGAACCGTTTGACCAAGGTACTACAATTTGAATATATGACCGCAGCTAGTAAATCGGACACTGCACAAGCAAACTGCCAGAGGATTTGGCAGCACTATTGGCGACAATTACCCACAACTTTAAGAGACTCTATCGAGAGCTTATTGGAGACGAAGTATACTGGAGCCCACAGATCCCGTCGGACTGCCACCAGTTGCTGAAACCACTAGGTGCCGTGTGATTCCACTAGACACATCCTTGTCCTGCTCACCATTTAATGTTTACTTACCTACCTACTGCGACCAGTCTTTGGACATAACCTGAGACCGCTTGACCTGGGGAGGGGGGGGGGGGGGTTGTTGGGTTACGGGACTTGGTGGGTTGGGTGGAACAGGCTCTGTACACATCTTGGTTAGTATGATGTATGGCTATATGTTTGACCACTGTTCACGTTGTGTCCATGGTTCTGTTCCACTTGTGTTTGTAACTTTAAAAAAGCAATAAAGAAATATTTAAAAAAAAAAAAAAAGGAGTCAAAACATGGCTCTTCAGACAGGCCTACCCCGATACAAACATAACGTAAACTTTCCGCCTAAATGGTACCCTCCATGTCCTTTCCTTCCGCCAGCCCCCCCCAAGCTCCCTCCCACCTCTAATGCCTCCTCTACCCCCCTCTCTTTCCCCTTGAATCTTGCACTCTGAACTCCCTTGACCTACGAACTTCATCGAAGTTCCATGGACTCTGCTGAGACATAGTTATCAGCCCCTGTTTCCCCCACCTGTTCCTGCTCACTCTCCGGACAGGGGTCAGGGGCTGGTTCAGGGAACCTGGGAACTGTAGTTCCTGCTGCTCTCCGGTTCGCCCTCTGGTGTCTAGGTTTGGTACTACCTGCGGCTGTTTTCCTATATCCTAGCTGTCTCTGCTCCGGGCCAGGTTGTACTGCATCACATTTCTCATGAGCCACATGAGCAGTGTCGAGTTCGCACAATAAGATATTTTTATTGAGGCCTTTCCTACAGCCTGGCGTGTGCTTATGAACTAAAATCTGCTATGTGGTTATCTTACTGTAGCCTCATTGTCGCTGCCTTGTGCCCTTATGTCCAGGCAGAGATGTAGGGCTAAGGTTTATTTCCATTGTGATGTACCAAAATTAAAACACTGGGGGATGTTAAAATAAACTTGAGACTTCCGGTGATGCAGTGAGCTGAGCAGACGTGTTGTGCTGAGGCTCCGGGTGCTGCCACCCCCTTCTCGCGGTCTGTAACTCGTTTTTTTGTGTTTGTTTTTTTTATATACTGCCACTGGGAAACATCGCTCTGTAATGAAGCAGGAGCTACATTCCTCCGTTCTGTGGCTGCTTATGTCCACGAGAACGACAAAATAAACATAAACGGTACCAAAACAGCCTCTTGGAGTCCGCATATTGAGACCAGTTTTGTTCCATGATGTATATTCTATATTCTCTGTTGACAAGCGGGGATGAACCAGCCCTTTCAGCTTTGTCTGGCTCCTCCCACTCTTCAGCAACAGAAGCTGTCTGCTGGAGGGAAAGGCATCAGACCAAAGTTCAACAGCAGAAGCACCAGATTTTGTTTCGTTTTGATGACTCTGAGGCCTATCTCCTCTGGTGGGGGGAAGGGTTCAGTCCTTCCTTGTGGAATAGCTCCAGATCACAAAGGACAGTGGGACCTCAAAACTGTGGAATGTGACTGGTGCTTATCCGTCTCTCACCCTCCTCTAATTTAACGGATTTCAGTCTTCAACTCTTTTTCTTTTTTTTTTTTTTTCAATCTGCTTCTCTTTCAGAAGGCAGTCAAACCTGTATCTTCCCGGGAACGTGGCCAGGGATTCTATTGTATTTCTTAATCCCCAAGAAGTCAGGAGGATTGAGGTTTTTTACTGGATTTGTGAAGAGTGACCAAGACGAGCTCCCTCCAGATGAGGGATGATTTATGTGCTTTGGATATGAAAGTTGCTTACGCACACATTCCCATTCATCCTGCCCATCGGAGGTTCCTCGGGCTCATGGTGAAGGATGCATACTACCAATACAAAGTGCTCCCCTTTGGCCTGTCAGTGGCCTCAAGGGTGTCCACAAAATGCCTTACAGACGTAATGGCGTGACACCGTGAGTGGCTTGCTAGAGGACAGATTCATTCTAAACTCTGGCTATCCTTTTGCAGTTTATATTAATTACAATAAAAAAATAAAAAATAACAAAACTCAAGGCTGCTTACCTCAGCAGTGCTGAAAACAGAAATGCAGCGGTTTACACACAGAAGTGGTTTAGCAAAGTTCTCGCTGCTTCCTATTCTCATCTGGGGCTGTCTATCCTCTCTGGGACCTGCCTTCTTAACCCTCTCCCCAGGGGAATTGCCCTGCAACCAGAATTCCCTTATAAGCTGCCTTAAGGTAGACCAGGCTAAATGGTTGGTCCTAGACTTCTAAGGAGAGTCTAGCATGCACTCCTTTATGTACCCCCCCCCCTCTCAGTTTCACCTTGTCAAGTCGAGCGCCTGCCTTTCCCCGTGTTAACTCCCAAGAAAGTAAGTCACCATTCCTGTTTTCCTTTTCCACTCTCAACTGGGTCTGGCCATTTCTTTTCCTAGCAGAGCGTAGGGTCAGTATTTATTTATTTATTAATTTATTTATTTATAATTTTTATATACCGACATTCTTACATTAAAATGCAAATCATACCGGTTTACATAAAACAGTATGGGACCCCTTAGGCCAAAGTGTACCTTCCCCCTCCCACATCTGTTCACACCTCCGGCTAAACTCAAGGGTCCTACTTTCAGGTGTGGATTGTAACATAGTAATGACCGCAGAAAAGGAATGGTCCAAGCTTCTTATGGTAGTATCTCCCGCACCGTGCAGGTTACCCCCATGTTTCTCTTAAATGTAGTAACTGCCATTCCATGCAGTTGTCCTCAAGCCTTATGATAACCCATAAAAACTGTACCGCTAGCAACATTTTTACTGGGTACTGCTTGACGTGCTTTGCTTATGGACTTGGCCGTAGAAGCAGTCCTGTGGTTTTTTTCCTTATGTCTGCATATCAGTACCCAAGACCTTAAAAGTCAGCTTCCGTTTCCTCAAAATTGATCCAGGAGAGAGCTAACTGGGATATCCAAACACTTGGATATTATTTTGTAGCCTTTTCCTGTCTTGTGCATGTCTATAACTTTATCTTTAATTTCCATAGAATGCTCTTTGGTCTTCATATTCACAGTTTCCTTTAGGAAAGCTTTCCACCAGGAAATATTACTCTATAACGAAGCAGGAGCTACATTACTCCATTCTGTGTCTTATGTCCACAGAATGGAGTAATTCCAGTACCATTTGTCCACTGTCTGACAAATGGTACTGGAATTTAGGGGGTCTTGTATCCAGAAAAACTGACATTTTAATGATTCACAGGTAGAGGCCAGTTGTAAGCCAGTCTTAAGGCAATATTTTTCATCTGTGTAAACTTGGAGTTTCCACAGCGCAGGGGTTGATACTTATGCAAGCAGCATTTTCCAGTTTTTAATTTTATTTTACAAAAAAATGTAGAGAATAAATGAATCGTGACTTTGAAAATTAATTTTAAAGGGATACTGGTTTGCAATAAACATACTGTCTGGAACATTCTGTATAAGTGTCATTTGTAATCCACATAAACCTGCTGACTTTTTAGGGGGTTGAATACTTTTGCAAGCCACTGTATACAGGCACATACAACGCTGACCTGCAGCACCCCCTGCTGTTCTGATCTTAGCCTTATGTTCACACTCTGCCAGTTCACCTCAGTCTTGCTTGGCTTCTAAATTTACTGGTGATTTAGTTTAAAAAAAAATGCACACGTATTGATGGTTTCAGCTTGTTGTAAATTTTGTCCATGAACCAACTTCAGGGTGCCTTTAATGTTTGCTACAATGCATTCTTTTTAAGGTGCATGTACCATAGAAACATAGAAATGACGGCAGAAGAAGACCAAACGGTCATTCTAGTCTGCCCAGCAAGCTTTCACACATATATTTTTTTCATACTTTTCTGTTACTCTTGTCCCTTTAAATAACTTTTTTGGTTCTATTTCCCTTCCACCCACGCTGTCGTAGATAGCAGTGCTGGAGCTGCATCTAAGTGAAGTATCTAGCTAATTGGTTTGGGGTAGTAACCGCTGTAATAAGCCAGCTACTCCCACGCTTGTTTATCCAGCCTGTTAATTCAGTCTTTGTTGGTTGTTTGAATACAAATCCTCTTTTCTTCATTCCCCCTGCCGTTGAAGCAGTGAGCTGCGCTGGATATGTATTCTAAGTGAAGTATCAGGCTTGATTTGGGGTAGTAACCGCTGTAACAAGCAAGCTACACCCATACTTATTTGTTTTACCCAGACTATGTAATTCAGACCCTGTTGGTAGTTGGCTGAATATATATCATCTTTTCTTCATTCCCCCTGCCTTTGAAGCAGAGAGCTATGCTGGATATGCATTGAAAGTGAAGTATCAGGCATTTTTGGTTTGGGGTAGTAACCGCCGTAACAAGCAAGCTACTCCCCTGCTTTTATGTGGATGCAAATCCTTTTTTCCACGTTTCCTCTTGCCGTTGAAGCATAGAACAATGTTGGAGTTGCGTTAACCGTGTGTATGTTTATTGAATAAGGATATTAATCTCCAGGAACCTTTCCAGGCTAACTTAATTACTGATTCTTCCTTCTAGGGCCTGGGTTCTTGGTCAAATGGGGGGGGAGGGGGGGAGATGACTCCCAGGGTCCCAAGTGCTAAGGGTGGCTACCTTGTCTCCTTTTATTATTTCCTTGGGGCAACCAATGTTATGTCCCACAGCATGCTGGGTGTGTCAAAGAAAGACTGGAGTCACTGTATTAGTGTCCAAACTAATCTTTACTGATAAAAATGATGAAACTGACACAATCTTACTTCGCAGCAGCACAATGATTTCTCTTGTTAGAATTTCCTCCTCAATCTGTGCAGGAAGTTCAAAACACCCACCAGGGGACATCCTACCCTCCAGAGCTTGGAAAAATAGGGTTCCCAGGTGGGCAGGGTGTCCTTTTGATGGGTAGATCCACCCCTTCCAACTGCAATATTTTGTTGCAGTCTCTGCAGAGAGAGAGAAGCTCCCTCTCTCCCCAGTGTTTGGAAGCAGTGGATGGGTAACTTTCTGGATGTTAGGCTTGGCCTTTACTCAGTGTGTTGGATTAGGCTTTGTTACTATTGCAGTCCTTGGTTCTTTTTCTTTCGGGCCTTGAAGCAAGATTTTTAATGCTCCCAGCAGGAAGGAAGGACAGTCACAACTTCTGACTTGGATCTTGAAATTAGGTTTACCAGACTCAGGAAAATTCTGGGTGGCTCACAGTGGGTCACTGAAACCCCTTCCTCACTGAGGCTCACGGGAGGGCAGGTCTTCCTTAACCTGCCAGGTCTAGTCCCAGGGTTCCCCATTCCGTGAGCCAGGAACTGAACAGGTTCCAGAGAGGCCCCAATAGAGTAAAAGTTCCAAAAAATGACCCAGAAGGGAATAGCCCAAACCAGCCAGAAATTAGGCTGGAAAGGATGCCCCCTTCCCGACCCTGGCCGGAACCACCAAGCAGGGCTTACCTGGCTGAAACCAGCTGAGCCTGAAAAATAACAAAAATCTAACTCCTCTCTACCTTCTGTACGTAGTATTAAACCCAAAGGACTGCCGCCTCCAACTGTAGCTGGGGAACTATTATATAGCATTACCAATGGGCAGGCCATGGAAAACGCCACAGGAGGGGGCTGCATCTGCATGGATCTCCCAATATCCATCCTACTCTAACTGACACTGTCACTAAATACCCAGGGCTTAAGGATCTAAGGGCCATGGACTCAATTGGGAGAAATGTATTTCAGGTTGCCATGTTCATTGCCTGGATAGCGACCTACCAGCTCTTCATGAGCCAGTATATGTGGGATGTTCTGAAGCAGGTGCAGGAAGTGGCTGAGCAGCTTTCTCAAAAGCAGCAAAGCTCCCTCCAGTCACTGGTAACCAAGAATCTAGACAACATGAGATGGAAAACATGGGATCTGATCAACCTATAATGTTTTCGAGGCAGCATCAAGAGTCTTTGCTGTTGGGATAGGGATGCACAGGCTCACTTGACTGCATGCATCTGATTTCCGTCCAGCAGTGCAAGAACTCACTGGTGTGCTGTGTATGAGAGAGAATCTCTTTGGAGATCATGGAATTAATCTGGAATTAATAGTCTCCCACATCAATCTAGATTCTCCAGCAATTATACTCGGCGACTTCAATTTACATGTTAACAATCCCTCTCTATCTACAAATGGGAAAACTCTCATTACCACCTTATCTGCTTTAGGTTTCAACCAAATTATCAAGGAACCCACCCATAAAGCAGGTCACACATTGGACCTCATCTTCACTAATTCTGGTATCTCTAATTCAACTCAACCAATCTGCGAACCAGTACCCTGGTCGGACCACTCTCTAATCTCGACCACCATCACACTTGCACAAAAAAACAGCTCCCTCGCCCCTCAACAACAATTCTCCTATAGGAAAATATGTACATCCGAGGACCTCCACAACCACCTAATTTTAGAACTTCCCCATATGGACCTTTCCTCTCCAAATTCAGCACTTCATTCTTGGAATAATATCACAGAAACTGCAGCTAATAAACTCTGTCCTCTAACAACTAAAAAACTAAAACACAACCTTCCAAAAAAACAACCATGGTTTAATGAAGAACTACAAAATCTAAAACTTTCCCTCAGACGGAAAGAAAGCAAATGGCGCAAATCTCCTTCAGCGTCCACCCTCTCTACCTACAAATTTGCTCTCCATCACTACAAAAATTCCTTGCTAAAAATCAAAAGAGACTTCTATGCTCATAAGATTCATCATTTGATCTTTGATGCTAAAGCCCTATTCGCCTACGTCTCCAACTTAACTCAAATCCAAATACCTGACATTCCATTTAACAAAGCCCAAGAAAAAGCAGAGGAACTTGCCCTCTTCTTCAACAACAAAATAGCCAACCTTCTTTCTAAGAATTTGCTCAATACTTCTTCCCCTCATAGTACCTTTATACACCATAACAAAAACATCTCACTCAACACATTGGAACCCACTACAACTTCGGAAATCCATAGAATACTGAAAAATATGAAACCATCGACACACCCATTAGACCAAATCCCTTCCAAATTACTCCTCCTTATTCCGGACACCATATCCAAAGCTCTGGCAGACATAATCAATTGCTCTTTATCTAAAGGACTCTACCCTGACGACCTCAAAATGGCATCAATCAAGCCGCTCTTGAAAAAACCAAAGTTAGACCCAGACGACCCCTCCAATTTTCGCCCTATCTCAAACCTCCCGTTCATTGCTAAAGTCATGGAAAAACTGGTTAACTCTCAATTATCAGACTACCTGGAAGACCACAAAATTCTCTACCCTTCACAATATGGCTTCAGGAAATCGTTAAGTACAGAATCTCTCCTAATTTCCTTAACAGACTACCTCATCCTAGGCCTAGACAAAGGCCAGTCCTATCTTTTGATTCTCTTGGACCTCTCAGCCGCCTTTGATACTGTTAACCACTCCATGCTCTTAAACCAACTATTGAACATCGGCATAACGGGCTCTGCACTGTCCTGGTTCCACTCATTCTTAAAAAATAGAGGCTTCAAGGTAAAAATACACAGCAAAGAATCTAAACGCTACCCTTCATCACAAGGAGTTCCCCAGGGTTCATCCCTCTCACCTACCCTCTTTAACATCTACCTCCTCCCTCTCTGCCAGCTTTTAACCAATTTGAACCTTAAACACTACCTGTATGCCGACGATATCCAAATTGTAATACCAATCAAAGAATCCATTAAAAAAACCCTCGAGCTTTGGGATTATTGTCTACAAGAAATCAACTCCCTCCTTTCCAGTATGAATTTAATCCTAAATTCCTCAAAAACGGAACTCCTTCTCATATCCTCTGAGATCTGCCACACACCCACAATTCCTCAAACTAATTTACAAACAACAAAAGTAAGAGATTTGGGCGCAATCATCGATAATAGACTTAATTTAAAAGCTTTCATAAACCAAACTACTAAAGACTGCTTTCATAAACTGCATGTTCTAAAAAGAATAAGACCACTGTTCCACAACCATGACTACAGGACTATCCTACAAGCAATAATCTTCTCCAAGTTAGACTATTGCAATTCTTTATTATTAGGTACCCCATCAGCACACACCAAACCACTACAAATGGTTCAAAATACTGCAGCCAGAATCCTAACTAATACAAAGAGAAGAGAGCACATTTCCCCAATCCTTAAAGAATTACACTGGCTACCAATTCATTTCAGAATTCTTTATAAGTCAATCACCATAATCTACAAATCCATCCAACAAATCGCCCCTCTCAACCTACAAATCCCTTTCATAAAACATACTTCCTCCAGACCCATAAGAGAGTACTACAAAGAGTCACTACAAGTACCGCCTTCCAAAACTTCCCTCCACATAACTTACAGAGATAGGGCTTTCTCCACAGCAGGACCCACGCTTTGGAACTCCATACCAACGGAACTTAGACAGGAACCCTGCTTACTGACTTTCAGAAAAAGACTTAAAACATGGCTTTTCAAACAAGCCTTCCCAGACGCAGATTAAAAACTATTCTATCCGATTTTCAACCTCCAATCAACATATTTTATTATTATAACCATCCTGGTATCCTACCCCTAAGCATTATTATCATCCAGAATCTTCATTACTTATGATTTCGCCTTTATTGTTAAACTACATACTTGTACGGAACAATTCATTGTAATTCTCAAACATCCATTTTTGGAAATTCCTCCATTCTACAGGTTTATACACTTTGTTAAAGTTTCTATCTTGTCTTCTTCTTGCTCCTAGTTGTACGTCTCCCTGTTTATTGTAACTGCATCTATATTATTTATAGTTCATATTATTTCGTTCTCTGTTCCGGTTATCACCCATTGTTTATTGTAAACCGGCTTGATGTGATATTTTCACGAATGCCGGTATAGAAAAAATTAAATAAATAAATAAATGTTAAGGATGTGGTGGCACAGATACACAATCACTGTTACGATACACGAACAGTTCTCTACTCCCACTCTGGATCAAACCTTCTCCTTTGGAAGGGAACCCAAGATCAGGGCAGGCGGAAGTATTTCTTCCACCCTTTGGTCACCCACTCAGCAGTCCCCTCGCAACCGTTCCAAGACAGAGTTTTGACTGGACCACAGTGAACATAGCAAAGATCCCAGTACCCATGCTGTGAGATCTTCTAATCAGGGGCATGCTATGGGTCTACACAAATCTGCAGCCCATTATAACTTAGGCAGAATGGGTCTTTGGGATTATTCGGAGAGGGTACGAATTAAACCTATTGGTTGTCCCACCAAGTTGGCCTCTGAGCCTGACCTGGACACACACACACACACACACCCCTCTCCTCCCTCTTAATGGCCAGAGCATTTGACCAAGAGGGCAACGAGGGCAGGGATTTTACTCCAAGTACTTCCTGATTCCAAAAAAAACAGGACTCTTTTCTCATCCTAGACCTGAGGGCCTTGAACAAGTTCATCAAAAATGAGAAGTTCAATATGATTTCTCTGGGCACCTTGACCTCTTTTCTGGAAAAAGAGGACTGGCTATGCTGGCTGAATCTAGGACACCAACAATCATAACGAGATATTCCCCTCATAGGAAGTATCTAAGATTTGTTGTGGGAAACCTACACCTTCAGTATCATGTTCTGCTGTATGGAATTGCATCTACACCACGTGTCTTCACAAAATGCTTAGCTATGGTGGCAGCACAGCTATGCAGGCTGAGAGAGCATTTGTTTCCCTATCTGGATGAGTGGCTGATCAAGAGTACATCTCAGGAGGAGGTCCATACATCTGGAGTTACTATGGTTTGTCATCAAGTACCCCAAATCTCACCTCAGCCCATTACCTCAATTGGAATTTATTGGACCTCTGCTAGACACGACTCAGGCCAGAGCCTTCCTCTTGCATCAACGGGCCACTACCCTGATGAACATTGCAGCAGAGGTCCAAGAAAATTTACGTTATTGGGCCACATGGCCACAACCGTTCATGTAACTCCCATGGCATGTCTGTTCATGTGAAGAGCCCAATTAGTCTTGAGGTTGCAGTGTTTTCAAACCATCCAAAATCTTTGAAATTGCATCCAGGTCTCTCTGGAACTCTTTGTCCTGATGGCGGAAAAATTCCAATCTGGCTTGATGTGTTCCCTTCCACATTCCTTCAATTCATATCGTCCTAACCATGGATGCAACCAACCGGAGTTAGGGAGCTAATGCAGATGGGCTTTGCACCCAGGAATATTGGTCTGCCCAAGAATGTCTGCATCAGATAAACTTCCAGGAGCTCCGGGCGATTAGGTATGTGCTATGGGCTTTCAGAGATTGGCTATCTAACAAAGTTGAACAGATTCAGACGGACAATCAAGTAGTGATTGTATTATTTCAACAAGCATGGAAATGTCAGATACTACCTCCTGTGAGATGAGGTGGTCCCTTCTCTTGGGGGATAGCGCTCAGGACCAGCTATATTTGTCTGTCAAGAACTCACGAATGGTCCCTCAACTAAGGATAGCAAATAAGATCTTCTGCCTCTGGGGCATCCCAGAGGTGGATCTATTTGCTGCTCACACATGATCTTTCACACACAGATGCTCTCTCATCCACATATATTCTTTCATATACATGCACATGCTTTCTCTACATAGACATGCCCTCTCACACACACGCAGCTGGGAGCCTCTGGGCCTCATCCCTTCTTCGGCTTCCGGTGGGTTGGGCTGTGTTGATGGCTCATAGGGCCCCCTCACTTCTTTGGCTGCTGGCAGCCATCTTACCCTTCCTCATTATAGTGCTGCCCCTACTTAATCTGTTTTGGGAGTGGAGGGGGAAGTGGTTGGAAATGGAGCTAATTTATGAACCTTACTTGTTTTGGTCTTAGAGTTGTTGATGTATTCATAGTTGTAAGAAGCATGCTCTCGGAGTGATGTCCTACAAATTAGTTGATTTTGCACATCCCTTGACAGAAAATGAACCTCACTCGTAAGCCAGAGTATGTTGAGTCTGATATCAGTTTCTAAAATTTACTGCTAAAGCCCTTCTTAATATTTGTATTGTGCCAAAGAGAGAGACCTCCTGGAGTAGTTAGGGTGTTATATATATATCTACCTTATAAATGGCCTGTGACCGACGGCCCGCAAATGCGCAGTAGAGCACAGCTCTACTGCGCATGTGCGGGCAAGGATGTCGATCAGAAAAAAAAAAATGGCGGTGGGGCCGCAGGAGCGGGAGGAGAAGCAGCGGCGCCGCGCGCGCGCGCGGTGCCGCTGCTTCTCCTCCCAGATCTGCCGGCAGATCTCGGGGGGGGGGGGTGTCACTCCCCACGCCCCCCCCACCGAGATCTGCCGGCAGATCTCGGGGGGGGGGGTGTCACTCCCGCGCCCCCCCCCCCCCGAGATCTGCCGGCAGGAGCGGGAGGAGAAGTACGCGGTGCCGCTACTTCTCCTCCCCAGATCTGCCGGCAGATCTCGGGGGGGTCACTGCCGCGCGCGCGGGAGTGACCCCCCCCCCGAGATCTGCCGGCAGGAGCGGGAGGAGTTAATGGAGCCGGGTGAGGGTTGCGGGAAGTCGCGCTTACGGCGCCGGGAGGAAATGGAGGTGGGTGAAGGGAGGGAGAGAGGGGGACTGAGTGAGTGGGAGGGAGAGGGGGACTGAGTGAGTGGGAGGGAGGGAGAGGGGGGACTGAGTGAGAGGAGAGGGAGGGTGGAGAGGAGTGGGTAGGGGAGGGGGGTGGTGAAGAGTGAGGGGAGAGAGAATGAGGGGGAGGTGAGAGACAGAGGGATGTAGCCCGTTTTAACGGGCTTTACGGCTTGTATATATATATATACATACAGGCAATATGTCTAGACACACTTGGAAGTCCTTTTAAACCAGACTGGTGGCACCCAATATAATTGGGACTATTTCTGTATCTTTCTGCTACACTTTCTTGGTCTCTGCATCATTTGGTACTCTTTCTCTCCATATGATGCACATATTAGTCACTTGGCGCTGGCATTTCTTTCAGCAATACTGTTCTTATGTTTTTCTCCTTTACCAAAATATCTGGTGCTCTTGCATCAAACTTTTTATCTGTTGGAATATGAATGTTTTTCATTCCTGTCACAGTTTGGGGAGAGTAGGGGGTTACGGTTGTACCTTCCAACCCACAAGAGCCACTAGGTAGTGTGACTGGAAATGGGAGTCGGAGAGGAGGTTCTATTCAAGCATTGATTTAAAGTGCCTGGCAGTTCGAGTACAATTCAGAGAGCACTAGCATTGAAAGGGGCAAGTTTGTAGTTTGTTGGCAGCTAAGAGTTGTTGCAGTTTCTCTTTCATACTGATTTCTTAAGATGTTTCACAGGAGGCAAAGGCATTTAAAAAGTTTGAAAGGGGGCTGGCCCTGCTGCTCAGGCTGCTGCTGTCTGGTGATTCCCTGTGCAGTGGAGCTGGATGAACTTGGGCATGCCATGGAGGTGGTGCGTTCAGGCCTGGGGAGAGAGGGAAAATGATTGCCACTAGTTTGGTGACCTCTATCAACGAACCGGCTATGCTGACAGTGCCAAAGGAGTTCCCATGTCGCCTGAGTAAGCAGTCTGGGGAGAAGAAGGGACAACAAATATTTTTAAGGGCATGAGGAGGCCAAATATATTTTTCTTAAAACAGCTTGAAAGCTTTTCCTTTGGCCACGTTGCCTTTACCATTCTGAATTTAACTAATTTAGGGTCACTATTGTTCAGATTCTCATCAGAAGCCTGAGCAGCCATTGCACAGATACATGCTAAAGGGTGGCAGGGAAAACACTTTTCAAAACGATCTGTGGTACAGTTTTGTTGTTAAAAGGTATAAGAAATAAAACACGTACCAAAACAAGAAAAAAGATCTTGGGAGGAGAGCCAAACGTTTCTGTGCTGGTGTGTGTAATTCTGACGAGGTGGTTGGTTAGAGGAAGGATGTACTTTTTTTTTTTCCAGTCGTCTGTAGCAGGGTAGGAATTGGGTGTGTTTATGGTGCTAAAGAATATACTGACTGAAGTCTGTGATTTTTTTTTTCCAGGTATTTGGTGCTAGAACATGTTTCAGGGGGTGAACTCTTCGACTATCTTGTAAAAAAGGGAAGATTAACACCAAAAGAAGCCAGAAAGTTCTTCCGACAAATCATTTCTGCGTTAGACTTCTGCCATAGTCATTCAATATGGTGAGTACTGAAGTGAAGGCTAACCCCCCCCCAGAGCACAAGAGAGCAAGCCCAGCTGGTCGCATGCATTCGCAGGGACCACTCTCTCTGCTCATAGGTGCCTGCGCACGAGCGGAGCACTAGAAATGTCACAAGGCCAAAGGCAAGGAAGCTCAGTCAGCCTCCATATACAGACTGACCATGCTCTGCTGGGAATCAAGTGGGGCGCCGGAGCTAAAAAATATGTAAAGTTCATTACAAACGTAGCTTAAAAATACAGAGCCAACTCAATTTTCATGGCCAAAGCAAAAAAAAAAAAAAAGATGTTCCCAATCGTTATTTGAGCAAATGGCTGTTAGTGAAGGGGCTGTGATATGTACTTGATATATTTATCATTAAGGTTTACCTGTATGCACCTCTGTGTAAGGTAAAGAAACGCATTTGCATTGGTTTCTAAGTAGGCCCTCATATGTGCTTTTATATCGGCATACATATACATGTGTCCGTCGCCTAGTCATATCGCTGTCACACATCCACACATATGTATTTTTCGGGATGAGCACATACACAGGCATCTCTCCCCTCCCCCCCACCACACACAGTCCTTCTGATCTTCCTTGTGTCACCTGCATCTCTGAATCTGTGATTAGTTTTTCTGTTGCTTGAAAGTGTGAGGATTTCTCCTGCCGTTTGCAGAAAGTCAGATCTCTTCCTGTCTCCTAAATATATAGTCCAGCCTCTTGAAGGAGGAAAGGATATCTACTCCTCTAGACTGTTCACCCATGCAGCGGGGGTTTCGTCCCCTGAGAACCCCCAGGCATGTATGAGAAGAAGAGACAGAAATAAACTGGAAGGTGATCAAATGAAGTTCATTTCAGCAGTGATGATCTATTAGATACAGAGTAATTAGTACGCAGGGAATTTTTTTTTTTTTTTTCATTTTAGCACAAAAGAGCTGTTGTATATTAATGTCATGGCTCATTTGTCCCACGTCGTCATAGAAAAATCACTTCCATCCCTACTTTTCAGCCAAATGCGTACTGTGCTTTCTTTCACACCCAAAATTTACATAGCAACTTGCTCAACCCGTCGATTTCCCCGGCTCTCCTTGCAGCTGCTTCCCGTCATCCCACTGCCCTCACTCATCCAGCTGTGGGAACCATTTTCTGTTCCGCCGTTCCCGTTTTGCAGAGCATTCTGGCATCCCCAACACACTCACTCTCACTCACTCTGTGCAGAATTTTCTCACCTTATACAGCAGAGACGACAAGATCCTGGCCTGCACTGCCAGGTTATGTTAATGCTTCCCTGCTAATTTTGTTTATTTCCATGGCTGCGTAATCCTTGCTAAGCGATTACTTACCAAACAATCTTCTTGTAGGTCACGGTTTGTCATCATTCTTCCGCTCTCAAGTTCCATTGTATTCCCCTCCCTCCTTCCCCCCCTTATATTTTCTTTTCTTTCTGCAGAGTTGTTTAAAATTGCAGCTGCATAATGCAACTACAAACAAATTATTTATACATTTAAATATGCATTGTATCTATATCCATCATTCTTAGAGACTGGGAGCCTGGCAGATGACAGCTGAAAAATTCAGGGGGAGTGATTTGAAGGAAAGCCGTAACTGAGTTCTGTCCTTGCTAATCAGAAGCGGTATTAATGGCAGTGCTGGAGGATGCCCTGGTGTAAATATATTAGTGGCAGTGCTGGAGGATGCACTGGTGTAAATGTATTAGTGGCAGTGCTGGAGGAAGCCCCGGTGTAAATGTATTAATGGCAGTGCTGGAGGAAGCCCTGGTGTAAATGTATTAGTGGCAGTGCTGGAGGATGCACTGGTGTAAATGTATTAGTGGCAGTGCTGGAGGAAGCCCTGGTGTAAATGTATTAATGGCAGTGCTGGAGGATGCACTGGTGTAAATGTATTAGTGGCAGTGCTGGAGGGTGCCCTGGTGTAAATTTATTAGTGGCAGTGCTGGAGGATGCACTGGTGTAAATGTATTAGTGGCAGTGCTGGAGGAAGCCCTGGTGTAAATGTATTAATGGCAGTGCTGGAGGATGCACTGGTGTAAATGTATTAGTGGCAGTGCTGGAGGGTGCCCTGGTGTAAATGTATTAGTGGCAGTGCTGGAGGGTGCCCTGGTGTAAATGTATTAGTGGCAGTGCTGGAGGGTGCCCTGGTGTAAATGTATTAATGGCAGTGCTGGAGGATGCACTGGTGTAAATGTATTAGTGGCAGTGCTGGAGGGTGCCCTGGTGTAAATGTATTAGTGGCAGTGCTGGAGGACGCCCTGGTGTAAATGTATTAGTGGCAGTGCTGGAGGGTGCCCTGGTGTAAATTTATTAGTGGCAGTGCTGGAGGATGCACTGGTGTAAATGTATTAGTGGCAGTGCTGGAGGAAGCCCTGGTGTAAATGTATTAATGGCAGTGCTGGAGGATGCACTGGTGTAATGTATTAGTGGCAGTGCTGGAGGGTGCCCTGGTGTAAATTTATTAGTGGCAGTGCTGGAGGATGCACTGGTGTAAATGTATTAGTGGCAGTGCTGGAGGAAGCCCTGGTGTAAATGTATTAATGGCAGTGCTGGAGGATGCACTGGTGTAAATGTATTAGTGGCAGTGCTGGAGGGTGCCCTGGTGTAAATGTATTAGTGGCAGTGCTGGAGGGTGCCCTGGTGTAAATGTATTAGTGGCAGTGCTGGAGGGTGCCCTGGTGTAAATGTATTAATGGCAGTGCTGGAGGATGCACTGGTGTAAATGTATTAGTGGCAGTGCTGGAGGGTGCCCTGGTGTAAATGTATTAGTGGCAGTGCTGGAGGGTGCCCTGGTGTAAATGTATTAGTGGCAGTGCTGGAGGGTGCCCTGGTGTAAATGTATTAATGGCAGTGCTGGAGGATGCACTGGTGTAAATGTATCAGTGGCAGTGCTGGAGGGTGCCCTGGTGTAAATGTATCAGTGGCAGTGCTGGAGGATGCCCTGGTGTAAATGTATTAGTGGCAGTGCTGGAGGACGCCCTGGTGTAAATGTATTAGTAGCAGTGCTGGAGGACGCCCTGGTGTAAATGTATTAGTGGCAGTGCTGGAGGATGCCCTGGTGTAAATGTATTAGTGGCGGTGCTGGAGGATGCACTGGTGTAAATGTATTAATGGCGGTGCTGGAGGGTGCCCTGGTGTAAATGTATTAGTGGCGGTGCTGGAGGATGCACTGGTGTAAATGTTTTAGTGGCAGTGCTGGAGGATGCACTGGTGTAAATGTATTAGTGGCAGTGCTGGAGGATGCACTGGTGTAAATGTATTAGTGGCAGTGCTGGAGGGTGCCCTGGTGTAAATGTATTAGTGGCAGTGCTGGAGGACGCCCTGGTGTAAATGTATTAGTGGCAGTGCTGGAGGGTGCCCTGGTGTAAATGTATTAATGGCGGTGCTGGAGGGTGCCCTGGTGTAAATGTATTAATGGCGGTGCTGGAGGATGCACTGGTGTAAATGTATTAGTGGCAGTGCTGGAGGATGCACTGGTGTAAATGTATTAGTGGCAGTGCTGGAGGGTGCCCTGGTGTAAATGTATTAGTGGCGGTGCTGGAGGATGCCCTGGTGTAAATGTATTAATGGCGGTGCTGGAGGATGCACTGGTGTAAATGTATTAGTGGCAGTGCTGGAGGGTGCCCTGGCGTAAATGTATTAGTGGCAGTGCTGGAGGACGCCCTGGTGTAAATGTATTAGTGGCAGTGCTGGAGGACGCCCTGGTGTAAATGTATTAGTGGCAGTGCTGGAGGACGCCCTGGTGTAAATGTATTAGTGGCAGTGCTGGAGGATGCCCTGGTGTAAATGTATTAGTGGCAGTGCTGGAGGGTGCCCTGGTGTAAATGTATTAGTGGCAGTGCTGGAGGACGCCCTGGTGTAAATGTATTAGTGGCGGTGCTGGAGGGTGCCCTGGTGTAAATGTATTAGTGGCGGTGCTGGAGGACGCCCTGGTGTAAATGTATTAGTGGCGGTGCTGGAGGACGCCCTGGTGTAAATGTATCAGTGGCAGTGCTGGAGGATGCCCTGGTGTAAATGTATTAGTGGCAGTGCTGGAGGGTGCCCTGGTGTAAATGTATTAGTGGCAGTGCTGGAGGGTGCCCTGGTGTAAATGTATTAGTGGCAGTGCTGGAGGACGCCCTGGTGTAAATGTATTAGTGGCAGTGCTGGAGGACGCCCTGGTGTAAATGTATTAGTGGCGGTGCTGGAGGATGCCCTGGTGTAAATGTATTAGTGGCGGTGCTGGAGGGTGCCCTGGTGTAAATGTATTAAAAAGGTGAATTTTGAAAGCTGGGTGCATGCCAAAATCGGGAGAGGTGTGTGTATGTAGGACATGGACATATCCAACCGATTTTAAAAGCCACTTGCATAGCACATGCCTCCCCCGATAAGTGTCTCTCTGTTGGAACAAAAAAGGGGCGTGATGTGGGCGGAGCCAACAGAAGTGCGGACAGGTACTTACTGCCTAGTCCACACCCAAGTCCAGTGCCGCATAACTTTAGTTCCGCTATGGAGGAGGTGTAAGCTTTAAAAAAAAAAACAGACATCCATGAGTGTTTTAAGGGGTCTGGAGCAGACTAAAGAACCAGTGGAGTTTCAAGGACCTAGCTCTAGACTGGGAAATGGATGGACAAATTGGTGAAACTAGTCATGGCGTGGAGGTTCGCCTGTTCTAAAATTCCCCCATTTGCACGGCTCATACCCAGATAGGCGCAGCTGGAAAATAGGGTGCACGCATGCTTTCGCCTAGGCTATTTTATAACATGCGTTCATATGTTATGAAATGGCCGCGTCCCTGGGCAGACGCTAACGCATAGGCTTCAGTGTGCGCCCGCACGCCCCTTTGATAGTTACCGTCCCTATGGGGGCAATGGAGTGTGTACTGGTGTAACTGTGCCTTTTCCTGGCTGAAAGGAAGTGGCAAGAACAGGGACTGAACTATACGAACTGTGACCGGATCCCGATGGTGACTTGCTAGGAAGCAATGGCTGTGCAGAAGCGTGTGGAAGAAATTACCTGTGGTGATCAGGAAAGGAGAAAGTCATGGGTATTTACCCGAGAGTGGAATAAACTACTATTTGTATAGGTGGGAGAGTCCGACGTAGGCATTGAAATGACTGAGATTTTAGGAGGGCAGGGAGTACGGGATTTTGTTATTGTCATTGTTTTATTTGATTATTTTGTGTGCTGAAGTTTATGGTATTTTTGTATTTAACATGTCGTACTATTAAGATGTTATGAATCGCTTTTATTGTACCTCACCTTAATTGGGCGTCTGTAAGGCGAGTAATCAAGTGTTGGTTGATAGGTAAATAATATGGACTGAGCTGAAAGTAAAAACAAATGAATAGAAAGTATGAAGCTGAAGCGGACACGATAGCAGCATTCTCTAGTAAATTCATTTGGTAATTAGTCATTGAGATTTCTTTTCTTTTCCTTCATGAAGCGACCGGTAGTGTCTAACATTTTTTGAAGGCTCCTCCTGTTCAGCTACTCCCACCTAAGTAAACCAAGGGTGTTGCTGTAGTGCAGAGCCCCATGCATTCTTGATAATACCACATGAAAAAAGTATGAATGTAGCACTATAAATTGGAAAATGAACTTTGAAAGTGTTCATAAATTGAGAGTGCACTGCAACAGATCATATATTACGTTTTCAATTTATATGTCTCCCACCTCCTGAAGGTTCCGGGGCAGCTTTAAACATCAAAACATACAAGAGTTTAAAAATATTTATAACATAATGCAATAACATGATGTACCTGGTAAGCACCCAAACATTAAATAGATCCCATGTTACTAATGCCAGTAATAGCAGTGGTTATTCCCTAAATCGATACCTACAGTACTTTGAAGTTCTTGAAAAGCAGTATATAAATCAATCAAACAAATGCACAGAGCGCACATCAAGCTAGCCTTGGATGCTTTTGACCTTCACTGAGGCCAGGGACTTCTGTACATGTATCCTCCAGTTCCCTTAGTAGTGATGTCTTTATTGAAGCTTAAGGAGGAATGGGGGATCGTGATTCTTATAGCCCTTCGTTGGCCAAGACCAAACTGGTTTCAACTCCTTTGTGTGATACCCATTTAGGAACTGATCAGACTGGGAATTTTCTCATATCTCATCACTCAGGCTCAGAGTAGTCTTCACCATCCAAACCTTCAGTCTCTCTCACTCACCGCTTGGATGTTGAGAGACTGATTCTGCAGCCCCTTGACCTTCTGAGGATGTCTCTTTCAGAAAGCCTTCCAAGAAACATATTCTATGTACTGAGCTGGAGGAGGTTTACTGTGTGATGTGAGGGCAAGGTCCTGAATCCCTTCTCCTGCTGTACAAAAAACTGCTTGCTTACCTTCTACAACTCTTGGAAGCTGGTCTTAAGATCAATTTGGTTAGGGCTCACCTTAATGCAAGTGGTGCATATGTTCACCGTGTACATGGTAAGCCCATCTCTGAACAGTCTTTAGTTGTACATTTCATGTGGGATCTGCTTCATTTGAAGCTTTCCATAAGACGACCTGCTGTGTCCTGGGACCTCAGTGTAGTTTTGTTCCAGCTGATGTGCTCCTGTTACCTGAAGCCAGTGTGCTCCTGTTACCTGAAGTACTTGACCTGTAATGTCGTATTTTTGATGTTGGTCACTTAAGCACACAGGATCAGTGACTTATCTTCCTTACAACAAGTTTTTTCATGATAGGTTGGTCTTACATATGTACCCTAAGTTCCTGTCTAAAGTGATGTCAGAATTCTATCTTAACCAGTCAATTGTCCTTCCAACATTTTCCCCCAAGTCTCATTCTCACAAAGGTGAACAAACTCTGCACAGTTTGGACTGCAAGAGAGCTTAGCCTTCTATCTGGAGCAGACAGCAGCTCATAGAAAGTCCACTCACCTTTGTTTCCTTTGATCAGAGGAAGGTGGGGATCGCCATTGCAAAACAGATGCTTTCCAGTTGGATAGCAGATTGCATCTCTTTTTATTATGCCTGGGTGGGCTTGAATCTCGTGGGTTGTGTCAAGGTTTATTCTATCCAGGCCATGGCAGCATCAGTGGCTCACTTGGGTTCAGTCCCCATGGAGGAGATCTGCAAGGTTGTGACGTAGAGTTCTCTGCACTCATTCACATTGCATTACTGTTTGGCAGGGATGACCCACACGACAGCAGGTTTGGCCAATCTGTCCTTCGGAACTTATTTGATGTGTAGAACCCGACTCTGTACCCACCTAAGGCCCGTTGTTTTTGTTCCAGGCTGCCTCCCCTTAGAGAATATACGTATAAACAAGACTTGTTGCCACCTAAAATATTGTGGGTGTGCTAGAGCTTTTCCCTGGGGATCCACCAGGACAGTTTTTAATGGTGGTGGGGGGGGGGGGGGTCGGGGGACTGAGAGGAAGGGAAGGGAGCTTATAGGGACAATTTTTATTTATTTGTTTTAACTTTTTAAAAGCAGAAACACTTTCTTTTTTTTTTTTTTGGGGTGGGGGAGGTTGAGATCTGGACAGTTTTTGGTTTTTTTTCTTCTTTTCTTTGGCACACTGAGAAGGGAGGGGTGATGTCCAGCAGAAACAATTTACTATTTAAGGGCAGGAAGAACAGGAGGACCAGTTTAAAGGGTTTTGTTTTGTTTTTTAATAAAAATACAATTGGGAGGAAGAATCCTAGCTTGATGGTGGGGTGGGGGGAGTCTGCCAGTTAGTGCCGGATTTCCAACACTTCTGGCAGGGGATCCCAGCCGCACTTATGCTTAGATTCAGGAGAACATTCAGCCGGAAACCTGGTGGATTAGGTTCAGCCGAACATTTCCCTAAAGATGATCGCTGAAAATTATCCAGCTATCCTACCTGCTCGCTGGCTCTTTCAGCGCTGAGCTCCAAGTGTGTTATTGCAAGAAAGTAAAGGGTCGCCCTGAAAGAAAATAAACCACTGTAAGAATAGCGTGGAAGTCGTACTCGCAATAGAGAAGTCAAAGTTTATTTCTGAAATTGCTGTTTTCCTTTTTCGAGGGGATTTCTTAGTTCTTTACAGTGTGACAGCGTGCTCCAGGCTTTATTGGTTTCTTTTGTTTTGCAGAATAAGACGTATGTGTGTGTGTATGGGGGGGAGGGGAGTGTGCGTGTGCAAAAAATAATCTGAGTAAGAGCTGCAATAGCAGAAGGTGCCGCAGGTCTGTATAAATGGATCTCTGTGCTAGAAAACCAGTGGCAGGGGAAGAAGTGTGGGGGGGGGGGGGGGCTTAGGGATGGAAGTGCATCTGCACTGGAATAGCACAGGGTATTCTATTGCCACCTCTCCATGCTCCCCCTCCCCCGCTCACCCCCACCCTCTGCTGCGCTATCGTACCATTTCTTTTTCATGCTCTGAAAAATGACGTCGGTAGTTTTATTTGCTAGGGCTCTGGAATCGAACAATGGGCGATAACCTCAAGGGAAAGTGCACTTGGCAGAAGGAATTATGATAACATACAGTTTACTCCTGTTCTGCATTCCATTCAATTCCCTCTGCATCAGAGGCAGAAATTTGCATTTAAATAGAAATGATTTACGTGTCAAAGCTGGTCTGAACTCACAGGGCCAGTCCTAAGGATCAGAACACGGAGCCCTCAGGTGGGGGGATGGCTCTGGCTTTTGCTAGAGGAAAACTGGGATGCTCCAATTAACTGTGGATCGTTTCGTCGGTGCTGGAGCTAGAGAAATAATTGTATTTTTTGTTCTTTTTCAAGTATGGTCTCGCACGCCTCTGTCTCAAAGAGAAGCATCCAGTGCTGTCCTGGTTAGTGCTTTGTAACATGATGACATGCTTGGCTAGGGTGAAGGAAGACCAGAAACACCCATCAAGTGTTACTTTCTGTTGGGCTGATACAGTAAGGTGCGGTAGAAAGAGCTGCGTTAGTGCCCGGCGCACTCGCGTTTGCCGCACGCACAGTTCGGATCACCTACCACTCGATACTGTATTTAAATGGCATGCAAATGCAAGCCGCGTCCAACGCGCGTCCATGAAGCGCAATCCATTTTACTGTATAGGCGCTATACAGCTATACAGCGCCTATACAGTATCCTGGGTGCGCTGGTACCTGTCATTTCAAATGACGTTTGAAATGACAGGTACCAGGAAATGGATGGTTCTCCTACAGATCCCGCTGCCTTGAGCGCCCAGCACCAGCAAGCCCCAGCAGCCGGTGATCGGAGGCAGGGAGCGCAACAAAGCACCCTCCTTCGGACGGACAAGAGAGACGAAATTTCACAGTCCCAAACCAACCCAATCCAAGCCAAGCCCCAGCAGAGAGAGACGAAATTTCACAGTCCCAAACTTTCCCCCAGCCCCCGCTCACCTGTCCTGGCCACGGCCACGCAATCCCCCAGCAGCAGCAGTAGAAGGGCGTCAAGAGAGAGCGGCTTCAGCAGCCCCGCCGGCGAAGGTGAATACGTGCACGCCTGTACGTCCAATATGGGCGCTCAAGGCAGCGAAGGCGCATGCGCACATGCCGTGACCGGCTGGACGTCGGAGGTCACGGCATGTGCGCATGCGCCTTTGCTGCCTTGAGTGCCCATATTGGACGTACAGGCGTGCACGTATTCACCTTCGCCGGCGGGGCTGCTGAAGCCGCTCTCTCTCGCTGCCCTTCTACTTCTGCTGCTGGGGGATTGCATGGCCGCGGCCAGGGCAGGTGAGCGGGGGCTGGAGGGATGTTTGGGACTGTGAAATTTCGTCTCTCTCTGCTGGGGCTTTGATTGGGTTGGTTTGGTTCGGGACTGGGCGGCTAAGTGCAAGAAGCATTTATTTTCTGTGGATTGGGTTGGTTTGGGACCGGGCAGCTAAGTGCAAGAAGCATTTATTTTCTGTGGATTGGGTTGGTTTGGGTCTGGGCGGCTAAGTGCGAGAAGCATTTTTTTTTCTGTGGATTGGGTCGGTTTGGGACTGGGCGGCTAAGTTCACACTAACGCCAGGGTCAGGGTAGGCGGTAAATTAGTAGGTTAAAGACGCGGCAAGATAGCAGGTTAAAAAGGCGATAGTCGGGGCGCACTTTACTGTATGGGAGGGAATAGCTAATCGGATCGTTTACATACATATACATGCCGCGGGCGGAAAGGGATACGCGTCAAGTTAAAGAAGCGGTAAGGATCGGTAAAAACAGACAGTGAATCGCGGGTTAGACTTACGCGGCGAAATTGTGAGTACACAATGGGTTAGAAACGGGGTAACTGCGGCCGCGCTTTACTGTATCGGCCTGTATGTATGCGCCAGAGGAGAGGAACGTGATCAACTGTGCTTTCAAATGCCGGGAGGCAAGCATTTTTCGGCGGGAAAGAAGCTCTTGAAAAAGGGGTCATTTATTAAGCTGAATGGTGGTAGATTCAGGAATAACATAAGGAAAAAGGTTTGTTGTAGAAAAGGTGCACGATGGGGGCTAAAACAGTAATAGAATGCAAAATAAGCAGAGAGGTAAAATAAAAGTAAATGCAGAGATGTTATGTGGCAAACTAGATGGGCCACGTGCTCCTTACCTGCCACCGTACCCTGCTGCTTCTGTTTGCCTAACACCTACCTCAGAGCCCTACTTACCAAGCATTTTTCCCCTGGACACAGACTGGGAGAAGACCTTCGGTAAACAAGGGAAGGGAAAACAAGCCCTGCAGCACGGATAAAATAATTCCTAATCCCAGTCCCGCTGGATATGTGATCCCTTCTCTCTGAAGTTTTAACTTCATCTTAGTGCCCATCTCATGTGCCTTGTGTCTGGCTTTCAGCCCCACTCCTGCTATCCAACCCCTCGCCATGTAGACCCACTTGGGAAGTGTGTTAAAAACACAGGAGTCCCCTCAAAAGGGAAAGACCTGAAAATTCAAATTAAAATGCTTTTTTTTTTTTTTTCCTTCATCCGCAGCGCTTGGAAATGTGAAACTGCATGTGTGAAATAATTTACAAGCTTGCCAGCTTGCTGTGCTGATTTACAGTTCTTAGTTTCGGGATCACGCTAGTATTTTTGTGTCTTGTGGGCCACGTGCAGATCCCCCCCATGCACAGTTTTGGCCTACCTCATGTACCGCAGCACTCGCTGTACCAATATCGTCTTGGCGCCAGGCTTGCTGGCCACCTCCTCGCTGTGGTGTTGCCTTATATACTGCCTCACTATGCGGTCTGAATGCAATCCTTACGCAGCGCTTCACGGCAAAAGCTCAGAGGGCAATTTCCTGAGGCGATTTACCCAGATATTTCCAAAAAAGTGATGCCCTCTATCTGGTTAGAAATAGGCACGGCCTCCCCAGGGCATGCGCTTTTATTTGGATTGTGATGAAGCTTTCCCGGGGGGGGGGGAGTAAAATGGCTTGAGTGCACGGGATTTTCAAATGCATGCAGGCTGTTTTACTCCCTGCCCACCAGTAGCAAGCAGAGAGTACCCGGGTGCCTTCAGCATGTTAATAAGTGCATAAGAACATGTCATGCCGGGCTACATACCAAAGGCCTTTTGAGCCCAGCCTCTCGTCTCCTACAGTGGCCAGTTCTGGTCTGGTCCATTCCGTGTTGCTTATTCCCAGGGAAAAGCTGTGGCTTTCTCACGTCTGCCAGGCTGCTGATGCTTTTGCTTCAGGACCTTGCCAAACCTATTTTTTAAATTCAGCTACTCTAGTTGCCTTGACTCACATCCTCTGGCTGCAAATTCCACAGCTTGATTACACGATAGAGTGAAAAAATGTTTTCTCCGATTAGTTTTAAAGCTTTCTACCTTTTAGTATCGTGGCATGTCCCCTAGTCCTAGTACTATCTGAAAGGGTAAATAAGCATTCCCACTTATGATTTTAAAATCCTTTTATATGTCCTTTGTCATCTCTTCTCCAAGCTGAAGAGCCCTAAACTCTTTAACCTTTTTTTCATAAGGGAGCCATTCTATCCCCGTTACCATTTTGGTTGTCCTTCTCTGCATTTTTTCTAGTTCTGCTACGAGACAGGGCAACTAGAACTGCCCACGACACTCAGGCTGCGGTTAAACCATTGAAACACTGATCTGCTCTGCTTTATTTTCCATTCTTTTCCAAATAATTCCTAACACTTTGTTTGCTTTTTTGACCGGCATCACGCACTGAACTTAGGGTTTCAGTGCATCGCCCACAGTGACTCCAAGAAATCTTTTCCAGGGTGGTGATTCCTAACACAAAACCCAGCATCGTGTAACCGGGATTATTTTTCTCCGTATGCATCACTTTGCACTTGTCAGCATTAAATTTCATCTGCCATTTAGATGCCTGATCTTCCCAGTCCCCCAACGTCCTCCTGAAACTCCTCACGATTCTCTCATCTTCTAACAACTTTGAACCATTTTGTGTCATCCACAGATCTGATCACCTCACTTGTTGCTCCCTTTTCCAGATAATTTATAAAGGTTAAACATGGAGAAGAAGGTCCATTTCGTTTTCCCCTGTTTCCTGTCTTTTTAATCAGTTACCAATCCACAGTAGGACATTGACTCTAGGGTTGTGATGTCATCTCAAACAATATAAGAAATGACAGTGGTATTTTATTTTTATTTTATTCTGTTTCTGCCATTTAAAAAAAAATCAAAAAAAAAATCAGGGCACAGATTTAAAAAATAAATAAAATAAATAAAATCCCCCCCCCCCCCCGGTTTCCTTCCATCCCCAGACTCTGTGCCAGCCCCCATGGCCACTGCCCCTTAACATACCTCCAATTAGGTCACCTTCCTGGGCTGTTCCTGCTCCTCTGGCACTATTTCTCCCGATGGCGCCAGCTTTTCACCGAATAGCAAAACGCCGCCGCACCATTTTGTTGTCTGACTAAAGGTTGGGCACCATTAGCAGACTCTGCTCACAAGGTTTGGCACGGAGTCCAGGGAGGCCTACAGGGCATCGGAGAAGGGCCGGGGGGGCATTAACGATGGCAGCTGGGGTCTGATTTCAGTACATGCAATTCTAAAATAGTGCACACTAAAACCAAATGAAATGAAAAAAAGAAATCAAACCTTGTCCCCGAAACTACCCCCGCAAACAGAATGAAAATAAATTCTGCCTGCCTGCACCTAATTGCCTCCTATCCCATGACTTTTCTATTTATTTATAGATGTTTGATATTTCACCTTTTACCAAGAATGGCCGCCAGATGGATTACAATCAATGTAAATCAACAATTGCAATTGGCATAGCCCAGTGGTGGTGAAATTCCCAGCAGAGTAAATAACTACGAGTTCTTAATCAGAAGCAGAGGAGTCTCTCAGCTACATTATATTGCCTGGCTCACCCTAACTTGCCAAGAAAAGACACAAAGAGAGTAGGGATTATTTTCTTTTCTTAATTTTTGCACTCAGTGAAAATACCTGCTTATTCTCCAGCTACGCCCGCTGTTTAAAAACGGCCCCCTCAGCACAGCGACACCTGAGTTTGACTCTTCCGTGCCGCCCTAAGGTAGATGGCACTTCCGCGCCCTGCGGAGAGAGCTGGTGTTTATGTCGGCACCTTACTGTCCAGCAGCCTCTGGCTCGGTGCACATCGTGGTGTCTCCTCGCACAGCCGCGTCTCACCACATGCTGCATCGCACCAGAATATGTCCTCGTTGTTCTGGTCCTGCTCTAAATCGTAAGCTTTGTGAATGGAATAACGTTTTAACCCACTTTTTTCCACACTCTCCAGTCACAGGGACTTAAAGCCAGAAAACCTTTTGCTGGATGAGAAGAACAATATTCGGATAGCAGACTTCGGCATGGCATCTCTGCAGGTCGGGGACAGCTTGTTAGAAACCAGCTGTGGGTGAGTACAGACCTTCACCTCCTGGCCATTTCTAGATTTCACATTAGTAGTTTGCTTTCTCTGAATGAGTTGTTGTTACATAATGGGATTTTTTTTTTTTCAGGGCTCACTCTTCTGTTCAAAGCCCTCTTTATGTCATGCAGGCTGTCCCTAAAATGGACAAACCAGTGACTTTCCCAGGGTTGAATATTCAGGGGCAGCATAATGTGCAGTGATGAGTTAAACTGTTTTTTCATACATGCACCCTTGAACTCCTGTGTTACTGATGCCAGCATTCATTTCTGGATTAGCCTGGCTTTGCTCCATGTTTTGTTTTTTTTTGGACTGTGGAAGATGAAATTTAGCAGTGTTCTCATTTGCGTTTGCGTTTAATCCTAGCATTGACTTCTAAGCTCTACTCACATATATTTGATCTGTCATTAGTTACTCCCTCATATTGCTCCTGGATGAAGTGAGCCTGTCACGAATGTGCGTAGGCTACTGGGGGCAGGGGGGGGGGGGGGGGGGTGTATGTGAACAATGCCAGCCTGGCTAGCAGTTTGCAGCTGTGAAATTAGTCAGAGGTTGTCTCATGTCATGATGACTTCTGTGCTGCAGAAATCTCCACTGAGTTACAGTTTCTTCTCCCGTGTACAGAATCTCTTCACTTGAAGTTGGAAGGGAGGAAAAGAGCCAGATTGCAGATGGAGTATATTGTTGTTATGGGGAGCACAGGCAGGATCTGAGGAATAAGGCTGAGGGTGGAGAGGGAAGGAGCAGCAGAAGAACAGGGGGATATTACGTAAAGAGGAAGAGACCACGAGTCACTGTAGACAGAAGAGGTTGAGACTAGATGGAGACCATAATTACATTCAGAGTGAAACAAGGGTTTTTATTGGATGAAGATGGAGCTGGGAAAGGAACGCACTCTGGTATAGAAATTCTCAAGGATAGCGTTCCAGTTTCCCCTAATATAATATGTATCTTGAAAACCTGGAATAGACTCCAATCACAGTTAAATGGCACTGTTATGCCTCCGTTTATACGTCTTCTCGTTTGTGAGGAACTTGCTAATCGGTGGCCAAAATATGTTAATTATTTTGTTACTCCCCATGTACGTACATATCAGGCTTTTGAAAAAGATTTTGTCTCATTGGCTAAATTTAAGGACACATTTAGTATTCTTGGCTGCGTGTCTTGTACATATATTTGTTGTGCTCCAGAAAAGGGTGCTAATGTTTGAGAGATTTCCCTAGTATTCTCATGAAGAGTAAAAAAAAAAAACAAAAAACCTATAGTCTTTCACACAAGAGGTCGTGGACAAAGGCTGACCTTCTGTCTCTGAGGAGGACTGGACCTCTGGCAGAAAGTAATCCAAGTCCAACCTCAGTCATCACCATAGCAATCAGACCTTTCAGACCTTATCTGCGACCATATTGTATATGTTTGTGTAATGTCAATAAAAGATTAATGCTAGCTTAACAGTGAGAAACGACCTCATCCATATAAAGGTCTAAACTGCATTTGTTGAAGGAGTTGTGGGCTTGTCCCAGTATCATACGGAGGGCAGTCTTCAAAGGGATGTAACAATAGTAAATAAGGTAGATTGCCCTGTTAGAAGAATGTCGCCTCCTCAAAGCTGAAAGTATGTGCTGCCTTTCACAGCAGAACAGGACAACAGTGAATAAATAGGAATGTGCAAGCTCTTGTGTGCTCTTGCACATTCCTATTTATTCACTGTTGTCCCGTTTTCACAATGTCCTGCTTCCACAGCAGCCTGTCTGTTTCTGTTCTTAATGCTTTATTCTGCATGCTCACAGCATCTGCTATATTGAGCCCAGTATCCTTTTTCCAACAATGGCCAGTCCAGATCACAAATGCCTGGCAAGATCTCAAACTGTAAATAGATCCCATGCTGCTTATCTCTGGGACAAGCAGTGGATTTCTCTAAGTCCACCTTAGTTGTTTATGGACTTTTCTTCTAGGAACTCATCTAAATCTTTTTCAAACTTATCCACACTATCGGGGTAACTTTTCCCTATGTGCATCACTTTGCACTTGTACACATTAAATTGCATCTGCCATTTGGATGCCCAGTCTCCCAGTTTTGCAAGGTCCTCTTGCAATTTCTCACAATCCTCTTATGATTTAACAACTTTGAATAATTTTGTATCATCCCCAAATTTGATCACCTCACTCATTCCCATCTCCAAGTCATTTATGAATATGGAGTGGAGGAGTAGCCTAGTGGTTAGAGCATGGTTCAAGTCCCACTGTCACTCCTTGTGACCTTGGGCAAGTCACTTTACCCTCCATTGCCTCAGGTACAAACTTAGGCCTGGATTTATCAAAATGCACTAAATATCGCATGCGATAGGAAAAGGGGTGTGTTTTATGGTAATAGGCAGTTTATCGCAAAGTGCACTCATACCTGTGCGAAACGCTAACCTTTTCACACTTTGCGATACATTTCAGAACTGTTGTATTTCCTACAAACAACCACTGGGTAGACCATTTTTAGTAGTTTTGAAGCTCCCGGAGAGACAGCCTAGCTATGACAGAGAGAGAGAGACATACAGACAGACAGACATGATGCCCTCACACTAGATAGGTATTTACCGTATTTTTCGCTCCATAAGACGCACTTTTTTTCCCCCAAAGGTGGGGGGAAAATGTATGTGCGTCTTATGGAGCGAATATAAAAAAAAAAAAAACAAAAATCTAACAAACACCCCCCCCCCCCCCGACTCCCCCAAGTCCCCGCCGACTTAATTTCCTACAACCCCCCCCCCCAAGACCTGACAAATTAATTTCCTGCAACCCCCCTCCCTCCTGACCCCCCCAAGACCTGCCAAACGTCCCTGGTGGTCCAGCGGGGGTCCGGGAATGATCTCCTGGGCGTGGGCCGTCGGCTGCCAGTAAACAAAATGGCGCCGACGGCCCTATGCCCTCACTATGTCACTGAGACCGACCAATAGCAGCGGTCGGTCTCAGTGACATAGTGAGGGCATAGGGCCGTCGGCGCCATTTTGTTTACTGGCAGCCGACGGCTCACGCCCAGGAGATCGTTCCCGGACCGCTCCTGGACCCCCGCTGGACCACCAGGGACGTTTGGCAGGTCTTGGGGGGGTCAGGAGGGTGGGGGGTTGCAGGAAATTAATTCGGCAGGTCTTGGGGGGGTCAGGAGGGTGGGGGGTTGCAGGAAATTAATTCGGCAGGTCTTGGGGGGGTCAGGGGGGTGGAGGTTGTTAATTTAAAGGGTTGGGATGGGGGGGGGGTTTGGGGGTTCCCACAGAAAGAAAAATTTTCTGATCTGGGGAGTGGACCGAAATGGCCCTCCCCAGACCCGAAAACAAAATGGGGAGAAAAAAAAAACTATGCACTCCCCTAATTTGCTCCATAAGACGCCCAGACGCAGAGCCGGTTTAGCACAATTTTTTTTTTTTTAAATTTTCCCCCTCTGAATCCTAGGTGCGTCTTATGGTCAGGTGCGTCTTATGGAGCGAAAAATACGGTATATCTCTATGGGAAGCCCACCTAGTAACTCAAGGCAAGGTTTAGGTATTAGTGTAGGGGTTAGGGGCCACTCTGACATTCAAAGTGAGACGTACGAACAGCACAGTGCTCTCTTGTGAAGATTTGATGACCTTCGGAGTGAGGAAACTCACCTGGGATAACATCAAGCTAGATTGAGAGAGCAATGCATCAAGCTAGGTTGAGAGAACATTGCATAAATCTCATCTTTGGCTGACTTTCCTCACTCCGAAGGTCATCAAATCTTCACAAGAGAGCACTGTGCTGTTCGTATGTATCACTTTTACTGTCAAAGTGACCCCTAACCCTACACTAATACCTAAACCTCACCTCAAGTTACTAGGTGGGCTTCCCATAGAGATATAAATACCTATCTAGTATGAGGACATAATGGCTAGTCTCTCTCTCTCTCTCTCTCTCTCTCTCTCTCTCTCTCTCTCTCTCTCTCTCTCTCTCTCTCTCTCTCTCTCTCTCTCATAGCTAGACTGGCTCTCCAGGACCTTCAAAACAGCTAAAACCAGCATGGCCAAAAACATCACAATGTGCAATAAGGCCCTAACACTAATGAAAAAGGTGTAATTTAAAATCAGCATTAAAGCCGCCCAGCCCACTCCCACCCTGAACTCTTTTTCAGATTTGCATCGCACCATGCGTTATGGTGCTATCGCAGGCGTTAAAGGCGTTTCGCATGCATTAAGAGGTTTTCGCATGCGTTAAAGGTGCTTAACGCATGTGAAAACTCCATAGCACGATTTGATAAATGACCCCCTTAGATTGTAAGCCCTCTGGGGATAGGGAAATACCCACAATACCTGAATGTAATCCACTTTGAAGTGCTGAAAAAAAATGCAAAAAGCGGAATATAAAAATCTAAATAAATGTTAAAAAGCAATGATCTTAGTACAGATCCTGGAGCACTCCATTATTTACCTTTCTCCATTGAGAAGATTAACCATTTATCCCTACTTACTCTCTGTTTTCTATCTTTTAACCAATTCTTAATCAAAAATAGAACATTATCTCCTATTTCATGACTTTTTAATTCCCTCAAGGGTCTCTCATGAAGTGCTTTGGATTTTCAAAAAGCATTTGACAGATACACCATATCAACTGACTCACTTTTATTTACATGTTTATTCATGCCTATAAAAAAATGTTGCAAATTAGTGAGGCAAGACTTCACTTTGCTAAATCCATGAACACTTTGTCCCATTAAACTATGTCTATCTGTATGTTCAGTAATATTCTTCTTTAGAATGGTTTAAACCATTTTTTCTGGTACTGATGTCTGTTTCGCTGGTCTGTAGTTTCCTGGATCACCCCTGGAACCCTTTTTAAAAGCTGGCGTGAGATTGGCCACCCTGCGATCTTCAGGTAACATAGTAACATAATTATGATGGCAGAAAAGGACCCAATGGTTCATCTAGTCTACCCAGCAAGCTTCTTATAGTAGTATCTGCCACATTTCTCGTAAGGGTAGCAACTGCTGCTCTGTGCAGTTATTCCCAAGCCTTATGATAACCCATAAAAAATGTAATACTAGCAACATTTTTACTGGGTGATGAGCCGTCTTGAAAATCCAGACAGCGCTGACAGGTTTGGCTTATGGACTTGGCCTTAGAAGCAATCCTGTGCTTTTTCACTTATGTTTGCATATCAGTAGCCCAGACCGTAAAAGTCGGGGCCTGTGTTGGTTGTTATCTAAATCCAATTCCTCTTCCACCCCACCACCCCCACTGCCGTCAAAACTGAGAGTGTGAGAGTGATGTAGTTTAATCAAAAGCATCAATTTTATTGGTTAAGGGTAGTAATCCTTTGCCTTCTGTTAAGGGTAGTAATTGCTCCTCTAGGCAGGTTACATCCATGCTTATCAGTTCCCCAGACCATAAAATTTGGGGCCCTGGTTCATTGTTGTCTGAATCCAATTCCCCTTTTCCCCTTGCTGTTGAAGCAGAGAGCAATGTTTCAGTTGCATCAAAAGTATCAAGGCTTATTGGTTGAGTAGTAACTACTGTGCTAGCAAGTTATCCCTATGCACCCTTTTCTTCAATTTCCATCTTCTAGCCTTTAGGAATTCAGTGTTTATCCCATGCCACTTTGAAATATTTGGTTATGTTCATCTTCACCACCATCTCTGGAATAGCATTGCAGGCATCTACCACTCTCCCAGTGAAGAAATATTTTCTGATGTTGGTTCTGAGTCATCCCCCCTGGAATTTCATTTCATGACCCCTAGTTCTACTGATTTTTTTTCCCAACAGAAAAGGTTTGAAGTTCATACATCATGAAAACCTTTCGGGTATCTGAAGTTCTGTATCATATATCCCTTGCATCTCCTCTCTTCCATTGTATACATATTTAGTACAGTACTGTATTTTAGCTGCTTTTAATGATAGTTTACAGATTATGAGCAGTAGGTCTGCAATTTCTTTTTTCAATTCTTTCAGCTGATATGTATACCATCTGGTCCAGGAGATTTTCTACTCTTTAGTTTGTTAATTTGCTTTAGTACATCTTGCAAGTTCACTGAGATTTGTTTCAGTTCCTCTGAATCATCAATTTTAAATATCACTTCTGGCATAGGTATCTGTCTTTCTCTTTTCCTTTTTTTTTTTCTCCTTTTCTTTTTTGTATGGGTATCTGTCTTACATTTTCCTCAGTAAAGACTGAAGCAATGAATTCATTTAATCTCTCCACTATGGTCTTGTCCTCCTCCCTTAGTTCTTTTGGCTAGAACAGCCTCTCACCTCACCTTTTAACCCTAATGAATATGTCTGAGAGATTTTCATACAGTGGAGGTAATGTACTTGCATATTAATTAAGATTATCCTGAAAACCCAGTCTGTTTGTGGTCCTTGAGGGCTGAGAGTGAATATCTCTGAGATAGAAGGTTATAACATTATTTATGGTATGGTACAGGTAAATAAGGAACAATTATTTACACTATCAGATAATACTAGGAATAGAGGGCTCTTCCTGAAACTTAGCTGATTGTCAATTTTAAACACTTGTAAGAGTATTTTTTTTTTTAGTTGATGCATAATTAAACTGGAACTTGTTGCCAGAGAATGTAATAAAGTCTAATAGTAAAGCTTAGTTTTAAAATGATTTTTAAAAGGATGCTTTCAAGAAACTTGTTTGGGCCACTATCTGAGACAGGACTCTGGGCTTCATGGACCATTGGTTGGACCCAGTATAGCAGTACTAGTATTATGCATGTTTGCATTTTCAAATGTGTACGGGCTTTTTTTTATCCATGATCATTCCCCCTCCTCCAGAAATGGCAGCTGCCAATGGACAAAGCCATCTAGGCAATTTCCCTATAAAAATTATGTGTAAAATGTGTACAAACCTAGCAACACTGCGGGTTATTCAGAGTTTCCCCCATTATGTTTGAGAGCACCACAGTTCAACCATTGTGGTCTCCGGTGCCTCGCTTTATCTTGGATTTTGCTAATGTATTTGTACCCAATTACAATGGGCTTATTTATCCTGAGAAGAACTCTCAGCCTGGTGATCATAGCCCATCATTAAGTTCACCGATAATTTATTAATCACTTGGAAAACAACCCGCACACCCTTCACTATATGGCTTGTTCAGCAGTGAGAAAAGAGAAGTTAACGCTTTACTGAATTAAACCGCCAAAGAAGTTTCTGCTGGTTTGTAAAACTATTTTTTTTTCTCCTCTGCCAGTGTTTTGAAATAATGGTGGATCTTTGCTAAGGACCTTTGCTGCTTTCTGTGAACCTCTCTGACGTGTTTACAGTTTGTTCATACGGCAGTGTCCCTTCTCTCTGTTCCCTGACATGCTCTTCTGATGTCCTGATCTCTTTGAACTTGCAAATGCTCAGCATCAGTGATGCCTGGCTAAACCTAAGCACCATCACCAGAATGTAACCCGCTGCCCTCCCTCGTTTTACCCCGCTAAACGTTTCCTGGCTAAAGTAAAAGGGGGAAATATTAGTGGGTTTTTGTCCTAGAACTTCAAAAGGTTACCCAGACGAAGCCTTCAAATATGAGAAGCTACATCCATAATGCTTTTAGGCCATACAATCCCCAGGCATCGGGGTTTTGTTTTTTTTTTATAATGAATGATTCAGGAATATATATTTTTAAAACATATTATGTGACAGACCAGACCTGGGAGAGGTGCTCACGTGCTCATGTTTTAGCTATGGCAGCAAAAACCTAGCCTTCCCCCGACCCCCTCGCCCTTAAACCCTGCCACTGATCAGGAAGTAGTAGGATTTACCCTGCCTATCTACCAGTGTTTGAAAGTTCCTACAAGGTGGCTTTTACAGGAAGGGGAATTGATTCTCAGTTTTGCTTTGCCAGAGAAGGCGGCTGTCTGCTCTACTGGCGTCACCTCCGGCTCTCAAGCTGGTATCTTCAGAGTGAGGTAGATCTTTTATGGCATTGTGGTATTTGGCTTTGTGTGTTTTGTTTTGTTTTCTTTTAGCCTTTGTAATCCTTTCACGATGTCCTGAGCGTGTGTTTGCTGGCTTCAGACCTTCCAGGTCGCTTTCACCTTGAAACTTAACAGCTGTATCTTTGGGCCTTACACTCCATTCCCTGTGTCATTCTGTGTAGCCGCCCTCAGTATCGGAATTTCTCTGTAAAATCTGTGAAACCTCACACAGCCGCATTCCTCGCTGTACAGACTGGTCAGGCCTAGCAGCAGATGCTGTCTCTGAAAAGCTGTGCAGCAGTTTTCTGCACTCTCCATGTACACAAAGGTCCCCTGACCGTGCATGTGGCTTTTAGGTTTGCCTTCGGCTAAGGATGTTAATTTACAAGACACAATGTCATGGGCCCTTTCTTTTGGGGATGTTGTTCCGTGGAGTTAAGGGAGCTCACTGATTTCAAACTTTCGTAAAACTGTCAAGGGAATTTTATTCAGAGAGGTTTTTATATAATTTTTACTGCTGATTGTTTTTATAAAAATGCTGTGTTTTGGTTTTTTTTTGTAATCCGCTTAGTATGGCAGAATTAAAGTGTTTTAAATAAATAAATCTCCTTTTCCAGGACCACCTTTAAGGAATAGTGAATATGGGTAACTGTGTGTTGGGTCCTGTGCTTTAGCATCACAGCAGTGTTGCTGCAAACCTACGCAGGGTCTCCTAGCACTTTGACTGCCTGGTGCTGCTGCTCCACATGGGTCCCCATAGTCTCATGGGATCTATTAGTTCTGCATGGTTCAGAATGCAGGGTGTCTGAAGCTGGGCAGTCAGTCGGAGGCTCCCATACAGATTAGTGGAAAAAGGCTAAAGAAAGTCTTAGTTTAATTTGATGTCAAGGGGGTCTACAGAGACTGATTTGCCTTGGTCACCACCACCTCTCCTCTCTCTCCCCCCCCCCCCCTTTAGGGTTGGCTCTGCACATTCCCTTGTCTTAGCTGAGAAAGAAGCAGGAATTGACTGGATCCGGGATGTGCCATGTTGTAGCACAGTCCTGACTCAGCACTGAGATCAGTGACACCAGTCTTGCAAGCAGGTAGCAGTGCGTTGATACACTCATGAAGATGACAAAGTCCTTGCTGCTGGAGACCAGAGGAGTAGTTAGCAGGGAGATTAATTTAGCAGGGCTGGCTGCAACCAGTGACGGCATGAGCGACACCACCATCATCCTTACTGATCCTCCTCTGACCTCAGTATTGTAGACATTCGCTCTCAGAACCACTTTGCCTGCCCCTGGACTCACCTGCCCCTGGAGTCACCCTTTTGTGCTCACTGACTTACTTTCTCTCATCTCCTTGCTGGTTGAAGGTTCCCTCCATGCCAGAACTGGAGAGGGAGGATAGTGAGAGGGGAGCATGGTCCTGCCACCTAACTCACACTACATGATGTACAGCATGGTGCACGCAGCATTTCATAAATAAGTCATTGCTACAATAGAATTTGAATGATCCAGCTCTTGGGTACCTCAGTGTCATAATTTGCAGGTTTGATGCTTTGAATCTGCAAGGAATATGGGGCTGGGCTGGCTGCAGTCTTACAAGTTGCACTGTTATTGCCTTCCATCACGCTGCTTTATTAATTATAGGAATTTGCTGAGTAGAAATGAAATGTCTGAAGAAAGGACCAGTTTTATCCAGACATGGAGATGCAGGGGGTGGAAGGGGTGGAAAAATCCCAGGTGACTGATGGGTCACCTGAATGCCTGATGCTACCTCGGGCCAAATGAAGTCGGCGCTGTGGCAGGTCTAGGACCAGATGGAACCCCCATAGCCTGGAGCTGCCCCCTGGCTGTCAGGCTTCATAATAGTGGAGAGGCTGGGGGGAAGGTGAGCAGGGAGAGACCAGAAGGGAAGAGATAAAGAGTTAAAGAGGCTTGGGGAGGAAAAGACCCAGGAAGGGGAGAACAGAGAAGCAAAAAGAGTAAAAAAAAAAAAAAAGCAAAAGTAACATCCCACTTCCCACAGTTACCTCAAACAACCTTGGGTGGTGGAAGGTATAGAAAAACATGATCCTTTGCTGTTCAGCACCATGGTCTGGACAGCTCCTATGGCAAACAAATACCCATATCCAAGTTCATAACTCTTCAGTTTTTTGAAATGTGCTGGAGACACACAACAAAAAGAAAAACTATCAAAAAATCCCCCCCCCCCCCCCCCAGCTCCTAAAAAACTTCTGACTGATACCAATGTTTCCTTTTTTGTCCCCCTAGGGCTGTGTGGCTCTGCACGACTCTTGTGCACCAGGTTTTATCAGTGAGCAGGGGAGCCACCCCCTCCCGGTAAGGTGCTGTGCCCCCTGTCCATATCCCATTGCCGGCTCAGTGGCAGTTGAATGCTGCCATGTGGAAGGTCCCTGGTTCAGTTCCCGTATCCGGTCTTCCAGGGCCTTAGAGGGGAAGGCATTGTAGTCAATAAGGGCAGTAGCAGGTGGTGGGTTTTAGAGCCCATGATAGTGTTCTGGAAGGGGCCTTGGCGCATGGATCCCGGCCTAAGGACGTTTGCTGCAATGAGCAGACTAGAAGAGTGAGCGAGGGGTGGGAAAATCCCTGGGTACCTGTGATGGAAGGTTAGTGCTGCTGGAATCCCAGCATTGCTTCCAGCTGGAGAAAGGAGGAACTACGGAGCCAAAATATTCCACACGCTCCTTTCAAAAAATGACCATGAAATTCCCAGACTGAAAATATTTCTCTTTCACCTTTGCTATTTGTTTTGTATTTCATCTTCATACT
Organism: Rhinatrema bivittatum; assembly: GCF_901001135.1. Classification (NCBI taxonomy): domain Eukaryota; kingdom Metazoa; phylum Chordata; class Amphibia; order Gymnophiona; family Rhinatrematidae; genus Rhinatrema; species Rhinatrema bivittatum. The sequence goes on along the minus strand of NC_042631.1, from coordinate 38,509,525 downwards.
GTTGTCAGTCGTCTCTGTGATCTGGTTTGTCCTCTCCTGTTCCTTTCATGGTTCTCATTTCCATTAGTATTTCCTTCTCTTTCTATCAGTCTCTTTGAAATCTTTCTTCCTTTCTTGTCAATTTTCTCCATTGCTCCCTTCCATGTCATCCCATGTTTTTTATATCTTTTTCATCCTTCTCCCTTCCCTGTCTCTCTCTCTCACTCTCCCTCCCTTTCATTTTTCTTCTCTCAGCCTTCATCTCCCTCTTTCCACCTCTCTCTCTCTCTCTCTTTCTCTGCCTCTCTGTAACCTCCCAGTTTTGAGTTGTGCAGTGACCCCCTAAGATTTAAGGAGTTCCAGGCAGTTTAAAAACCTTGAGGCTGCTGGACTTGAGCAGTGGGCAAAGGCTACAAGCAGTAAAGTACAGCTGGCCCATTTTTGGGGGAGAGGAGGAGATAGGCATGCATGCACAAGAGGACAGGTCAGGACCACTGGGTGGGATACGTGCACTGTGAGGGAGCATATAAGAAACTCCCTCAGAACACCTTATAGCACCGGCTACAGCTATCTGTACCGGTCCTCCTTAACTCCCAACCCAGTGAGGGATTCTGGGCTAGGGTGGATCTCTGCAAGCAGGGATAAGAGGCTAGGGCCCAAGGGACGAGGGAGGCACCAGAGAGTGACAGAAGCCTTGAAATAAACTGTAAAGTACAATTGGTTTTTTAACTGCTCAACCTAGCTAAGTTGTTTATTATTGTTGACCAATAAAGAAGCTTATAAAGATTTTAGCCAGCCTGGAGTTTATACTCTGGCTAGTCCTGACCGCTCGGCATCACATGCACCCAAACAGAATTGGGGCATGGGAGGGATTTAAGTTGTGGTGGGCCATGTATATGTGCGACTTAGGGGGATAATGTCTGGCACCCATATTTTTCCAACCCTGCAGTTTTGCAGTTGATCTGGATTCATGTTGAGGCAAAGGAGCATGAAGTTGTTGAAATGTAGAAAGATGCATCCTTTCAATGAGGGGGAGCATTCTGGATGGTCTGGGTATCAAGGATAAGGACAGGGATTTTGGTGTCACATTGCTAATCCCTGTACTGTCAGTGCCATATGGATAAATGAGCACAAGATGGGGGGAAAGCTGTCCAGAATGGATTGTGCCCAGGGAGTTTGGAAGGCTCCTGCACTGTTTGTGTATTTTAAGCTCTGTGTCAGTCACTTAATGTACTTAGGAATTATAGTCCCAGTTCATTAGCGTTGCTGCCATGTATCTTCAGAAGCTGTTGACATAGACGCCATGTGGGTAGAGAGGAAGCGTGCACACGCTCCCTTGCCTTTTAAATGAGAGTCCTTCGCTGCTGAGGGTCCCACGCAGTATTCTTCCGCGCTTCTCAGCTCCTTCCCCCCCAGTTCAGAAATGAGGATGATTTTTCAGCATTAGCAGCCCAGTCTCAAAGTTTGGTGGGGAATGATGCGTGATTGGAGGGAAAGGGGGTGGTCAGACTTTTCCTCACTGACTGACTGCATGTCAGCATGTGCCATTGTAAGCTCCTGTTACAGGCAGGCAGCAGTGCTTTAAACCTCGTTCCCCACTGCACAGAGGAGCCACAGCCCCAGAATAACTTTCTGTGTTAAGGTGGTTGGGCACGTCATTCTAGAAATCATGGGGGCCAACTCTCATGCACCCAGGGAGTCAGCAAAATCAACTTGGATTGGCTGTCATTTCATAGCTGTCTATGGAGCTGTGTAATAGGGAATAAAAATAGACCCAGCCAGGCAATCTTCTGTCCTTCTAATTAACATAGTTGCATTTTGCTGTACTACTCTTATAAGTATCCCTCTTAAAAGAGAGAGAGAGAGAGGGAAAATCTGCTCCATGATAAACTCCAAGAGCAATAATGTTCTGTTAACCCTCACCTGGTACAAAAGGACTTGCAACATAAGATTAAAAGTAGAGGCACCAAAGCACCCAAATTTACTATTGAAACCATTCCAGTCAGAAACACCGTTGACGTAGCAACATTTTTTATATAAGGCATTTCATGCCGACAATTCAAATCTTCTGTGGAACTTAATTACCCCATCAATGAAGAAATTTGGGTGAAATGTTTGTTCTCTTTATTATGAGTGCGTACAGTGCTGTCCTGTATTTGTCTGGGCCGCTATTTACCTGGTTATTTGTCCTTTTAGTTTGATATAATAGGACAAGTCCAGAGTATCCTTAGTGGTGGGAAAGCAAAGTGAAAGCCAGAGTTGACATCATGGTGTTGCAGGAGGTAAAGAAAACAAGCAGATATCCTTTTTCTGCCATCGCATTCAATGCTTATATGTTTCTTGGTCTTTTTTTTTTGTTTGTTTGTTTGTCTTTGAGCCTTAAGAGCGAGAGCAGAGCTGAGGACAGGGGTAGGGGGTTAGGGAGGATAACGTTAAACAGATAAATGTACCAAAAAAAAAAAAAAGAGAAGGAAGCAGAACTGAATGAAAAGTAGAGAAGTGGATGCCTAGGGAAAAAACCGCATGAGGTCAGTATTCATCTAGGATTAAGATAGGTGGAAGAGGTGGTACCTACGGAGGGAGGTAAAGAAAGAGAGTGCACCAGGAGGCCAAGAAGGTACTCAGCAGAGAGGGTGAGTCGCTGGACTTTACGGAGGTCAAACGAGCAGTTAGGTAAAACATGTTTTGTTCTGTAATCCTTTTCTTTGAAAAAGCTTTTATAAATAGAACAAAGAGAAAATAGAAGAGTTGGCCGGTATATTTATTCCTTTGAACACAGTTCTTGCTTGGTGAGCTTATTCATGGCGACATTACACCACTGTTTGATTTCCAAATAACAAATGTCAAACATTTCAGCAGGGTTACAGTGTGTCTGGTTGTTGCACGGCAGATGCATGTCGTTTGAGTCTTATTTTTGGCACCGTGCTTGCTCTGATTATTTGTTTTCTTGAAAGTATGTGATCTAATTCCAAGGCAAGGTAATATTGGTTTCTAGCATCGGTGACATGAAAAGTGATTAATGGTAGAACTGCACGCTAGCTCCTCTTTACTTTGCATGACCTCCTCCTATGCTTTGCCTACGACAAAATTCATTCATTGGAGAGCCGGGCCCATCGGAGAGATTGGGCAAGATGGACACAGCTGTCATTATTACAACAGTGGAAACAAGTCCCGTACAGTGGCATCCTGAAATGGGGTCTCCATGCCGTTCTGGCCATCCAAAACAATGGAAGGGGGGGGGGGGTGGGGGATGAACAGAGCACACCAGTTTTAAGTGATGCAAGAAGTGTGCTGGATAGCAGAAATCTGCATATTTTGACCTGATAAAAGCATTAGCGTTGTTTGATCACTCTGCTCGTTTGCTGCCAACACTCCTGGATTTGCATACTCACCGTCAGTACTTAACCACTGCTTTCTGGCAGATAAGTGCACCTGTCTTCCCTGACCGATACAAAAGTTGAATTAGTGTTGCAGGTGAAGTCTCTCTTCCTGACCTAATTCTTGATCTCTTTTTACTTTCCCCAGAGGAGGGCCGAAGGAGCTCCTCCGCCAGTCAGGCTTCCTGGTGATACACTGTACTGACTGTTTTGGGGCAAAGTAGTGCAGTTGCCCTGCTTGCCCATTTTAATGCACAGAAATGACGCTTAAGAGAACAAGTAAGGTGATATCGTTTTATTGGACTAAATCCATTTTTTGATTAGCACTGGCTTCATAAAGTCAAAACACTTTCCGTAAACCTTTCCACCTCAGAACTATCTCTTTGCTTCAGATACTTTGGCGATCTGAAGGTGGTGAAGCAATTTCACAAGGCGCTAGCTAAAGCTAGAAGAATCCATAGAGAGAGAAATAATCAGTAAGAAAAAGGAAGTGATGAGGCCCTTGGTGAGACCTCACCTAGAGTACTGTGTTCAGTGCTGGAGCCCATACATCAAAAGGGATAAAGACCAGATGGAGGCGGTCCAGAGAAGGGCGACCAAAATGGTGCGGGGTCTGTATGGAAGACTTATGAGGAGAGTGTGAAGGATCTGAATATGTACACCCTGGAGGAGAGGAGGTGCAGGGGAGATATGATACAGACCTTCAGATACTTTTTAATGATGCAAGATCCTCAATTCTTTTCCGCTGCAAAGAAAACAGTAGAACTAGGGGACGCGAAATGAAACTCCAGAGGGCGGTGACTCAGAACTAACATCAGGAAATATTTCTTCAGGAAAAAGGGGGTGGATGCCTGGAATGCCCTTCCAAAGGAGGTGGTGAACACAAAAACAGTCAAAGAATTCAAAGAGGCATGGGATAAGCACTGTGGATCCCTAAAGCAATGAAGAGAAGAGTGCATGGGGGTAGTTACTACCTTTAACAGTACGCATGGGGATAAAGCTTCTATGGCCAAGTCCAAAAACAAAGAACGTTCAAGCAGTATTTTCTTAATTATCAGGAAGGCTATTCACCATGCAAAAATGTTCTAGTAATTTTGTTGGGTTTGACAGTTGCTTGTAAGTATTAGCGGCAGTTACTTGGGAGTAACTTGCATAGAATGGCAACTAGGGTAAAAAAAAAAAAAAGCACTAATGACTTAAATGTTAGGGATTTAAACTTTTTTTTTTATTTATAATCTAATAGGTTAAAAAAAAAGGAGCACAATTGAATTACACATGGCAAAGAAGATATTTTAAGTACAAAAAGTATACTGGTCACAACTTATACAGACAGATTTAAAGAACATAGATAACGCTCTACACTAGAACACAGATTACCAATCTTATATCAACAATTTGTACCCCATTTTACTATAGGTCTATTGTTTTGTTTTTGTTTTGTTTTTTATATCCTGTCTATTTTGGGTTTTTTGATATGGATACATTGGTGTTCTGTTTGAATTGCCTATGTCACCTTTAGATTGGCAACATTGTAACCTTGTCCAGTGTCTACCTGAGCTATTATTGACATTAATACATTGTATCTACTGAACAGTTAGAGCTATTGATGATAATAGGATTGGTAATTTGTGTTCTAGCTGGGTTTTTTTGGTTGTGTTTCTTGAGCACTTTCTATTGTACGCATATAGCCTGCATTTTGTGTGTGTGTATATATATATAGAGAGAGAGAGAGAGAATCAGACACTGGTTCCCAAAACAGCCAGACCTGGCATTATCACTGTTTTCAGCTATCATTAAATAAGATATCTTTTGTATATTATGATGCACCAAAAGCATAACAGAAGTGCATTGTGAGGCATGGGACAGCTGAGAGCTCGCAACCATACCAGAAGCTCCAGGGTTTTAACTGTGAGCGTATGTTAATTTCTTAACTGCAGAAAGAAAGAGCTGGAAACTTTGAACCTGTTTGGGTAAGCTCTCAGTGACCATGGGAATGGCTCAGGCTGCTCTTAGACAATGAGTCTTAAAGTGTTCGTCTGTACACAGCAACTTGACTTATCCAGAAACATGAATAGAACAGAAGAGGGGACCTCATGAGAGAATCAAATTGCAGTTTTTCTATTGATTTTGGTGCTTGTGCATGAGCTGGGTTTTGAGCTGTGTAAATTCAAGGCCCTTCATTCATTTACAGAACAAATGCAGTAGGAGGAGCAGTGGCAGTATCCACTTCTCCCACAGGAGCCGTGAGCACGCCGGCCACTTCCTCTGTCCTGCACCCCATCACAGAGCAGGTATGGCAGGAGCTGTAAACATGCCAGCTGCCCGCTACCCAGTAACCCGCCGCACATTTCTGATGTTGCAGCATGTGAAAAAGCACAAGGAGCAGGTTCCGAGTGAGGAGCTGGCCGAGCTATGCTAAGCCCCATTTCACTATTGGAACTTTTATAACGAACCGGACTTTGCATCGTTAACCTTGGTGCCCTTCAGCGTGACTGCTCAACATTGCTTCAGCAGTTTTCTGACCCATGTGTCAGAATAAAGAATGGACTTACCCAAGCCAGGGGTCATTTGAGATTGCTAGCACAGTTTTGTGACCCAAATGGGACTGCAGTGCCACAGAGAAACTGAGAGCAGCCCAGGCTGATCTGGGGCAGGAGGTGTAATTGGTTCCTACATTCTGAAAGCCTCATGCCAGCTTTATTGCTGCCAAGAAGCAACCAACAGGTATTGTATGGGAATACTGTTTTGAGTATCAAATTGAACATCCAAATGTTTACCAGGTACATGGATGGGTGTGGTTGGGGCTGGAAAGAGCCATGCCCCATATGAGTATTGAATGTGTATGCTACTACATACGAAAATACTGGATGCTGGTGTTGCTGATTTGTAAAGGATGTTAGGCCACTGTTAGTGGATGAGAGTGATTATCAAGTTTTGAATGCACTGCTGTTTTCGGTTATTCACGGGTCAACCTCTCTAGCTAGAGGGGCAGAACTTTGCCATTGAGTTGGAAAGCCCACCCATCTATGACTTCTGGAAGTGACAGCAGATCCAGTAAATCAAAAGGTGGGCCACCTAGCCCACAGTGGGATGGAATGCAATGTTCTTTCCATCCACCTATGACCATCCAGCTCCAGCAATGATGGAGTTGGAATCAACCCAGCCAGGGGCCACAGAGTGATCTCATGTCAAGAAGGTTGGACTCATAGTGAGACCAAAAGGGGAACTCCCTGATCTACAAGGGCCAAAAATGTTGCCCCAACTGGAACATAAAAACCCAAGACAGTGGGAGCTGGGAAATCCCCACCACCTATGGCTATGCCTCGTACAATTGCTTGAGGATGAAGTGTGCTGAGAGAGGTCTATGAGTGAGAAGTAACTAAACAACTATCCATTCTGTCTCGCTGAAGCGGATACAGTTCAACAGTGGGCCAAGGCCCTAGAAAATTTGAGTCAGATGGCGTTGCTTCAGGAGGAGACTGAGCCAGTTACTTTCAGAAGGATCCACCATTATTGCCATCCAAGCCTAACATCTTACAAAAGTATTTATTCTAGCCAAAAAGCCTGGGCAGAGTGAGGGGAGCGAAAGTGGAAACCGTAGCTCCCGAGGAGCCTTTTCCTGGGTTAGAGGAAAGGGGAAGATTAGTGCTGGATCAACACCTGGGACAGATGTCTGCAGCGATTTGACCTCCCTACTGGAAGTGGACTATTCAACCGTGCTCATACCAGAAGCATGGAGAGATGGATATTGATAAGCCCAGGAAACCCACCAAAAGATGAAATTTTAGCACAGCTGTCCCAGGCTGATAGGATTGTGGTGAGACGGGTGTAGAGTTTATTTGGTTCCTCCTACCCTTATGTGGCATTCAGTATCATGGGCTATGTTGAAAGGTTACGTGAAGTGGGTCAGGGAGCATATTGAGGCCCCGTTAAAGGACAAAATGTATGTTGACCACATTAAAAATCATCCAATATTTCAACACACTGTGGATCATCATTTAAAGCAGATGAGGCAGGGCCGCAATATACATAAACATTACATTATGTTTTGTCAGGCGGTACACACAGACACTTGTATGAGGAAAAGATTTTGCCAGATGGGATTGTAGTGAGGAAGCCTCACTTTAAACATTATATTGCATATTAGTAAGAAAATCCTATCGTTAGGTACAGGATTTTTTGAAGATTTAAAATACTATATTTGCAGTTTGGTTGTGCATGGGGTTCTCTTAATTTCTTTGCAAGTTCCATTGAGGGGAGACTCATCTGAAGAAAATCTAAAGAAAGATTCTGCATGAGGAGACATTTCAAGACCAAGAAGATCCTAGAAGACATGCACAAAAGGAACTGTTATAATCTTACCAAGAATTTGGGATTTCTATATACCTGAACATTAAGCTACTATGTTCAGAACAAAAAAAAGTGGTTTCTGTTTTTGGCTTGAGTACTAGAAATGTTAATTGGGAAAAATAACAAGAGTACTTGTTGGGGTGGAATGATTATGGGGATGTCAACAAATTTGCAGAAAATTTTTTTTGAGAAAAATACCTTGTTATAGAAATGAATAAATAGTTTCTATGCTATTAACTTGTTGTATGGCTTGTTGTATGGCTAATTGGATGCGACTAGTACTGGTTAATCTTGTCTTATAGCCATATTTAATTAATTTTCTTTTAGGAATGATAGAAGGATGATGTGACTTATTGGAAAAGTGCAAAGAGTGGAGTTGAAGTTGTGATAGTCCCATGAAGTGGAACCTGATGGATTTGAATTTAGGTGTTGATGGTGATATTTTATTGTTTTTACCCCAGTCACAGGTGTGTTCATGTGAATATTGACAATGTATTTAATTCTTTTCTATAGCGACATTCATGACAGGTCATATCACATCGGTTCACATCAAACATGCGAGTTTAACTTAACAATAATCATAGCTAGAAAGCTACTGATAGAGTTAAGGGAAGTGGTAAGTAGTAAGTTACAAAGAACGAGGGTTACAGGAACTTGGAGGTTGGAAGAGAGTAAGGAGAGAGGAACAGTTGAGTTAAAGTAAATATATGGAATAACAATGGTAAGAAGAACAGTTAAATGATTATATGTTATGACAATAATATATTTAAAATAAATATGTAGAACAATATATACAATATAGAATACAGAATGTAATGTTACCGCTTATATGGTTATTGATAGGCTTGTTTGAACAGCCATGTCTTTAGTTTTTTTTTTAAAGGTCAGTGGACAGTGTTCCTGGTGTAGGTCTGGAGGCATGGTGTTCCATAGGAAGCTGCGGAGAAGGCACGTTCCCTAGTGGAGATGTGAAGAATGGATTTGGGGGGGTTATCGTGTAGGGTTCCTTTATAAGCAGGTCTAACTGGTCTTTTTGAAGTGTGGAATCATAGCGGGATTTTTAGCTCGAGCGAGTGCTGATTGTGGATGGTTTTGTGAATGATAGTGAGAGACTTATGAAGGATTCTAAAGCTGATAGGGAGCCAATGGAGATTCCTGAGGATGGGTATGATGTGGTCTCCTCGGCTGGAATTGGTTAGGATTCTGGCGGCGACATTCTGGAGCATCTGCAAGGGTTTTATGGTAGTTGCGGGGAGTCCTAGAAGGAGGGAGTTGCAGTAGTCAATTTTAGAGAAAAGGGTAGCTTGGAGGACAGTCCAGAAGTCATAGAAGTGGAGGAGTGGTCTAAGTTTTTTCAGAATTTGTAATTTGTAGAAGCAGTCTTTTGTTGTGTAACAAATTTTTTTAAGTTTAGTCGGTTATCCAATACTACGCCGAGGTCTCTTGCTTGGGCAGCTGTGGCGGTTGAGGGGTCTGGGAGGGAAAGGTTATTGTGGTCCGAGGAAATAAGGAGTAGTTCAGTCTTGGTCGTAGTTCAGTCTTGACCATAGTAATGTAAAGGTATTTCTGGGCAAAATTAAATTCTTTGGAGGTAATTGTTAAAGGAGTTACATGAGTAAAATTATATACTATTGTAGCAATTTTAAAGTGCCTATAGTGCGCATAAAGTGCACTTATACATGAATATCCTATGGACAATTCAATGGCACATAGTGTAGCAATTGTCACAAGCCCTCTTACACGGGTAAAGTGCATTTACATGTGTAAAACCTAGTTTTAAGCGTGCAAATGCTTTTTAAAATCAGGCCCCTTAGTGTTTAGCTAGAGACTATCAACTACAAGGTAGAAGGTGGTGGTTTTTCATTATGTTTCAGGGATGGAGTATTTCTATTGATAGCACCGTGGAAAATATTCTATAAACCTGAGTGTTGAGATTTTTATTTTCGTTATCTTGTAAAGATAATGAAGAACATGCTACAGAAAGGGGATACATTAAAACAATGTATCTTTAATTTTTCTGGTTCCTTTCCAGGCTGTATTTGGGATGGGATGTGTATAAATGTTCCTAATTTAATTCACAGGGACGTGAGAGAATTCTGATTCAACTGGGTTGTGAGAGAATTCTTCCATAGCCTAGCAGTGAGAGTGCTTTGTAAGAATTCAATTTTTCCATTTACCAATAATTGTTGGGTGGCTGTCTAGTTTTAAACTATCATGGTTGGGTAGTTGGTGTTGCGCAGAGTGGTGGATCATGTTTTAGAAGGGGTAATGGGGGTTAATCCCTTTATTTTGTGTAGTGACAATAGGACTGAGTATCATTGCTTCACAATATGGAGGCCCGCCATGGAGTCATGTCCTGGGCTGTTGGCAATTTGGAATTTCTTTGATACAAGGAGAAGGTGGAAAGTTATTTAATTTGTGTATGCATAATTAGAGCTTTAAAAATGTGTGTTTGGAGAAGAAACCCGTGTAATAAATTGCCTATACCAGGTGAAGAACCTATTCTTATGTGTACATAGTTACAAGAGGGCATCTGTGTGAGGTAAATTTGTGACTTTGTTCCATATTGGAAAAAATCTTTACCAGAAGGACTGTAGAGAGGTTGCAGAAGGTAAGGACAGTAATGTGCTGAGGCAGTGCCACATGCTGAGAGGTTTAGTGACCGTGTGTGTCCTGGAAGGAACTGGATTCCCTGCAGACTCTGATACCTTACGTTGCCCTGCTGATGTGCCGAGCTTTCCAGACCACATTCATGTGACCTTCAGATGGGTGCAGAAAACCAAACATTGTTTCAAATCTTTGCTGTTTTTTTCTCTTTCATTTACTTTTTGGTTTGGATTCTTTAGCTTGAACAGCCTGAGTGGGCCTTACCGCCCTCTTGTGTTGTCAGACTGTTACTTTGGTTTTGCTCTTCTCCATGAACCTTCCTTTTACAGATTCTTTATCTCCAGTGCAGTACTTTATGGTCTCTTGCTTGTTTTTCCTCCCCTGGTGTACTTTTCTTCCCTTTTGTCTCTCTATTCCTTTGATCTGTCTCTGAGCATTTTTAAATTGCTCAGTAACATTTTCTCAAAAGGATATTCTTTTAAACCCCAGCGTGGTGCTTTTGGAGTATAGTGATTTTGGAGTATAGTGATTTTGACAGGCATTGTATAAATACGGTGAATGGTGGGAGTGACAAATGAGAGAGCACTGCTCCTTGTCTCCCTCCTCCTAGCTCTTACCCTCATTAAGCTGCTTCTCCCTTCCATCTCAATAGCCCCTTCCCCTGCCCCCTTTTTTGGTCTCCTTTTCTCTTGCCTGTCTTCCTATTTTATTTTCCCTCTGTCCCTTTCCCTTTTACCTCTGCCCTTTCCTTCTTCCTTTTGACTCTCCCTACATCCCCGTCTCATTTATCTTCCCCTTCCCTTTCTTCTCTCTCCTCTTACTCTAATACCACTTTCTTTTCTTGTCTCCTATATCCCCCTCTTCCTCCACTTCCCAGTCTCTTCTCCTTTACTCTTCCTTCTCTTTTCTCGTCTACCTCTCCCCTCTTTCCACATTTATCTGCTCCTCCTTGCTGTTCCCCGTTTGCTTGTCTCTTCTCCAGCAGTGCGTTCCCCTTTCTTCAGCCATAGGCTCCTCTCTTAATGTGCGCAGACAAGACGGCAGAGGCTCCCCTTCAGTCCATGGCTTGCTGTCCATGGGTGGATTCTTCTCTAGAGTCCAAGGGCTGGCACGGCCTAAGCTTTCTCCTCCCCTTTTGTCCCTTTAGCAGGAATGTGAATGCCCATAGTCTACAGGCGACTCTTCCATTCCTGTGCCCAGCTTGTCCATCTCCTCAGGAAGGGCTTTGCTTCCTGCTTCACAGGTTCTGGATGGAGTCTTTAAACTGCAGAGTTTCTTCCTTTCTTGTACTTTTGACAGTGTCCAGCCAGCAAGAGGAAATTTAAAAAGGCCTGTGAGAGCTCATCGGAATTCCTGCGCCTCCTGCCAAAACTAGATTAGTTTTCTAATTAAAATCACTTTATTATCTTCCAGGAGTACTGTTCAATGGCAATAGATTGTGAAGTTCGGGCCGTGTTCTGCCTGCTGATGGTATTTTGGGGAAGTGTGTTAATTGCCTCATAATGTCATGAGAAGTGAAAGCAGAGGCTTGGTTAAAGGATCCAATTTCACTTAGCAGAAGGGATGGGAAGTGACAGTTCTAGGAAGAAAACTGAGCAATGCTGATCTGGAGCCAGGGACGCGTGCGCACACACAAGGCACCCGAAGCATCTCATCTTCAGAAAGTGAGACTCTTAGCAGTGGGAAGACACTTCTGCAGCCTCTGACGCCAGGCCTGAGTGGCTCTGCCATAATGAAGAGAATAAAGTAATAACCCACACTGCCTTCCCCCGCCCAGTTCTTCGGCAGCACGATCATTACCTGGCAGGCCAAGGCTGTTAACGGACCCGAGCATGAGGCCAGGCAACAGATACTGCAATTAACTTGCTAGATGATATCGGGTGATAATGCTTTTCTCTTTCTATCCATTTTTTTTTACGAGTATATGTGCTAAAATATTGGATTAACAGTTTATTATGTATACCGAGGGGGATAGGGAGGAGGGAGCAGGAGGAAAGGCATTAAGTTTAATGATGATGATTGCAGGATAACAGAAGATGGAGGATGATAAGGGAAAGAGAGTGAGAAGAGAGAGAGAGTGTATGTGTGTGTATGAGCAAAATTTATCTGGAAGTATTAGAGAACAGTCTTTACCTCAGGCTGCAATCAGTGTTCATAGCAGAAGAACAATAGCAACATAACTACTCAATCACATTAAAATTTTCCCATTTATCAAGGCGTCCTACTGGGCTTAATGATCCCTTCCCACTGATGTGGCCAGAAGCCATTATATGGACCGGTGATGTCACTGATGACACACATGCTGCTGAAATAGAATCCGCTACTTAATTTTTCCTTGCCCGTGATGGTGATGATTTCTTGCAGCTGCATTGCAAACCCAAGGGTATTGAATAGGAAAGATGATACAGGTTTAATGGTTTTGGCACAGGTTCAAGCTTACAGGTAGGGCAAAAAAAAAACAACAACAAAAAAACAGGCAAAAAGAACTGCAAACTACATGTCATGAAGTGGCTCAACCTTTGCTCAAGGTTTTAGTTTCTTGCAACTTCTTCAAAGAGAAAAATGTCAGAAATAAACTGTACTGAGGGACTTTTGCCCTATCCTTAAAGGTAGCCCTGCTACAGGAATGTGTGTGTGTGTGTGTATATATATATATATATATATATATATATATATATAATATTATATATATATACCTGACTGTACAATCTAAAGCAGGGGTCCCCCAAATCCGGTCGTCAGGGGCCACAACCCAATCAGGTTTTCCCCAATTAATATGGCTGAGATCTAGTTACATGCAGTGGAAACAGGGCATGCAGATACATTCATTGTGGATTTGTGAACCCCTTATCTAGCATTGCGCTATGATTACAACACACCACAGCTAAAATGAGAGGGCCACCTTGGCACTAATACAAAGAGCCAAATAAAGGCAGGGTATGCTAATTAATTACTATATTAATTACTGTATTCCCCTATCAGTGAGCCTGTGCTCCCTGTGACAGGAGGTAAGAGGACATCCCATAGCTGACTGAGGGAAAAAACTGGAAATAAATTTGTTTCTATTACAAAGCTTCCATGATTTTGGAAAGGAGCAATTGTCTGTGGTTGGGGAGTGTGGTGGGGTGGGGGAGATATTTTAATAGATCTGCCTTCTGCTGACCTGAAATGATTTATTTTCAATTGCTCCTTGCTAGGGTACTTCCCATGCATCACTGTTGTGAGGATGTTTTCTTTCGGGAGTTGAAGTTATGAGGCGAAATAAGGACATCTGCAGATAAAAAGATTTGATGGTGGAGCCTGTACACCCATGAAATATAGGCAAGACATGTTGAGGCTCGTCCTTAAGATGCAGTTGGGTGCTTGCCCCCCCCCCCCCCCCCCCCCCCCCCGCGCATCTCTAGATGTGCAAAGTGAAGGGGAGGCCCCTTATGACCCCTGGGAAGGAGAGGCATCCTTTTCCTCCACAGAGGAATTGGAGGATTTGCCCTTGGAGCCCTCTCCGGAGGAGGAGCAGCGGAAATCTCCCCTGGAGGATCTCTCCTTTGTTGGGTTCGTTAAGGCCATGGCGGAATCTGTGCCTTTCCAGCTATTAACAGAGCAGGATTCTCGGCACAAGATTCTGGAGATCCTGCAATTCCTGGATGCCCCGAAGGAGAGGTGGTGGTTGCCCCAGTCCATGACATCTTTAATGAGCTGCTAGCCTGACTCTAGGAACACCCCCATCTCTCTTCCTTCTGTGAATCGCAAAATGAACACAATTTATCTGGTCCAGCTTATCACCGGGTTCCAACGCCAACGGCTCCCTCTCCAGTCGGTGGTGGTGGAATTGGACTTGAAGGCGAAGAGGCTTCCTACTCATGCATCAGCCCCCTCTCCCCCCCCGGGGCACCAAGCATAGAGCTCTGGACGCTCTCGGACCCTGCGTATTTCAAGGCACTATGTTAATGGCCAGGATTGCTTGTTACCAACTCTGTATGGGTCAGTACTTCAGGAACCTCTGGAAACAAGCCCAGGAGTTGGGGGGACACCTCCCGCAACAAGTTCAGGAGGAATTTCAGAGGGTAGTTCAGCAAGGCCTAGAATGTGATAAACACGAGGTCCGCTCTGTGTATGATGTGTTCGAGACAGCCATGAGAATTGCCACAGCAGACATTGGGGCTCATCTCTGATCTGCGCCCTGAGGTCCAGGACTGACTGGCAGATTTGCTTTTTCGGGTGAAAACCTGTTTGGGGACAGGGTTAAAGAGGTGATGACACAAGAGGACTGTCATAAGTCCTTTCAACAGTTGTCAGCCAGTACTTCTGACACCCAACCTCCCAGCAAGAAGCACTCTAGGCAATATCCGAGGCAGCCATTTTATTGGCCACACAAGAACTACCCACCGGTCTCAAGATCGAGACCTGAACGGCCTCTGGCAAGATCAAGGATGTGGTAACCTTGTATGCCCCATCCGACTTCAACCCCTGCAGCAGAACCCCGTCACGGGATTTTGACTAGCGGCCGGGGAGCGTGAGCCAGCCTCCCTTGATCCATGGTGTCAATTTTCCAATGGGGGACCAACTGCATTTATTCACAAACTGATGGACTTTGATTATATCAGACCTCTGGGTCCTATCCATAGTGTGCCAGGGGTACAGGTTGCATTTCCAATTAGTTCCACCCCACTCTTCTCTGTGTCCATGGTGGAAAGAAGTAGGGAACCTACAGATACTTCTCTTCCTTCTTAATGGCTCAGGCAGTTGAACCAGTTCTCCCAAGCCAGTGGAGAGACTGGTTCTACGCCAGATGTTTCCTGATTCCCAAGAAAACTGGTGGCCTTCAGCCCATTCTGGATCTGAGGGCATTTAACCATTTTCTGGTCAGAAAAAAGTTCAAAATGGTCTAGTTGGGCACCTTGATTCCCCTCCTCAAGGCGGGAGACTGGCTCTGCTCCCTCAGTCTCAAAGACGCATACGTCCATATCCCCATTTCTCTGGTGGATCGAAGGTACCTACAATTCCTGGTAGAAGGGAAACACTATCAATACCGGCTGCTGCCCTTCGGCCTTGCATCCACACCTCGAGTTTTCACAAAATGCCTGGCAGTAGACGGGGCCTGTCTTCGGAGGTGAGGGGTTCATGTCTTCCCTTACCTCGATGATTGGCTTATCAAGAGCAACACCAGGCCAGAGGCGCAGAGTGCCATGCAAGTCACCATCTGAGCCTTGGAAAATCTGGGGTTTCTGATCAATTATCCGAAATCCCATCTCCAGCCGTCATTACAACTGGACTTCCTTGGGGCCTGGCTGGACACCGTCCAGAAGAAGGTTTTTCTACCTCAAGACAGGGCAGAGACCCTTGCTGCACTTGCTCGGGCAGACGCTCCCATGTCTCAGCGCACCAGTTTCTCCAACTGCTGGGTCATAAGGCAGCAATGGTGCCCTTTATGCCATTTGCTCGGCTTCACATGTGCAGGGCTCAGTGGACATTATGCTCCCAGTGGTGTCAAGCCAGCCAGAATCTACGGGTTTGTGTCCTGATCACCACTCCCCTTCAGCAATCCCTCATGTGGTGGGCATCCCCATCAAATCTGGAAAAGGGGTTGCCCTTCTAGAGCCTGCAGCCCCAGATTGTCCTCACCATGGATGCGTCCCATGCGAGTTGGGGAGCCCATGTTGCAGGCTTCCACACTCAGGGTCTTTGGACCTTGCAGGAGACGCAGTCCCAGATAATCTTCCTGGAATTACGGGCAATCCAGTACGCCAAACGCACCCGAAGTTCCTTCCTAAGGTGGTCACGGAATTCCATCTTAATCAATCCAAGACCGCATGCTTACCAGGGTAAACGGGCACTGCACACTGTAGATTGTAAAAAGGCTCTGGTCTTTTACTTGGACCGGACGGCACCTTGCTGCCTATCCACTCAGCTTTTTGTTTCCTTCGACAGAAACAGATGGGAAGTTACATTTTGTAAGTAGACCTTATCCCATTGGCTTGCGGAATGTAGTTCCTTCTGCTATGTTCAAGTAGGCTTATAGCTTGAAGGTCACGTCAAGGCTCATTCCGTTCGCGCCATGTCAGTTTCAGTGGCTCACTTGTGTGCCGTCCCCATTCATGAGATTTTCAGAGTGGCGACCTGGAGTTCCTTCCACTCGTTCGCCTCGCATTATCGCCTGGATAAGGATCGCCAGCAGGACATTCATTTCAGACCATCAGTGCTCCGTAATCTCTTTCAGGCATGAAACCCAACTCTCCCTCTGTGGGCCCTATCCTTGGGTGCACGCTTGCTCCTCTGCTTATTGCAGCTCAAGTTGTTGTGCACATTGGCACCTGTTTTATGCTGCACGTGTTGGGAGTGGCCTGGAGCAACATAATCACCCATGTGTGAGGACTACCATCCTGCTTGTCCTTGGAGAAAGCAGAGTTGCTTATCTGTAACAGGTGTTCTCTAAGGACAGCAGGATGTTAGTCCTCACGAAACCCGCCTGCCTCCCTGCAGAGTTTGTTTTTCTCTTGGTTTATTTTTCATGAACTCCTGTTACAAAACTGAAGAGGTACCCCGCATGGGCGCGTGGTTAGCGACATGCTGGGCATGCTCAGTGTGCCAGTCAAAGTTTCTAGAAACTCTGACAATAGTTTTCCGTGCCGGGCTCCATCTGATGATGTCACCCATGTGTGAGGACTAAGATCCTGCTGTCCTTGGAGAGCACCTGTTATTAGGTAAGTAACTCTGCTTTCTGTGGTTTAGCATTGCCTTCACTCATATTACCAGGCTTTGAAAAATCTGCTCGCCTATGGAGAGTGAGGCAGGGGGGTGTTCTCAGCCCTGACCAGGGACCCCAGCAGAAGGAGGCCACAGCTTGACTGAGGTTGCTGCAAGAGGAGGTTTCATCTCTGAGAGGACCCGGGGGGGGGGGGGGGGGAGACCAGGAAAATGAGGGGATGGGGACTGGTGGAAGAGAAAGGTCTGCACCCGGGTGAGGGAGGTAGAGCTTGGAAGCATGTTCTTGCCAGGGAAGAAATGCTCTTATGTTCTTCTAACAACCTTCCCCCTCTGGGAAAAAAAAATATAGGGGTGGCAGCAGTGCATTCCATCCCTGGTGAGTAAGTCCTAGAGGACTTTTTCAAACCTTGTGTATTATATTTCTGGTGTAGTGGCAGGACACAACATATTTTGCCATTCTAGCTGCTATTCTAGTTTCCCTGAGGATTAGCTAGAGCTTTTCCTGCTCATTCCATAGTGAAAAATCTTATTTTCTTTGCATTTTGCACAGTACAGCAGAAAATGTATTATACTGCATGCAGAGTCTGGTGTCTTGCAGTTTGTTTTTATTTTTGTCTGTATGTTTCTGCATTTGGGGAGGGTCTTGTCTGTGTGTGACCTAGGTGTAAGGTATTCTAGCATATAGTTTTTATGTAGAAATGTAGAGCAGTCTAACATGTTTTACATGTGTGGCAGAAAGAGACAAATTGTCTCATCCAGTCTGCCTGGTTATTCTTCTCCATGCTGCCAAGGATATCTCCCAGCTACCAGTTATAGAGCTCACATTTCTGCAGGATATTGCTCCTCCTCTGTCAATTTTTGTTGTCCTCCTCAATTCTGGGTAGATGAGAATATAAATTCCCACACACGATCCAGCACCAGGCACTCCCATCCCGCTACATCTTGTCACCAGGCTTTGTAATAATCTAAACAGCTACCAAATCGTTTCAGGCTGTTGCTTGATCATTTATCGCCTGTGTTGATGATTTTGAAATTGCTTGTTTTAGGTATTTTGTATTTTTATATTTATGACATGAAATGATGTTGGGGGTTTCTTGGATAGGAGTGTGATTATTTTGATGATTTTGTTTTCCTTCTTAGTTATGTGATACAGATTTTAATTTCTCTAGTGAGAGTAGGAGATGTGGTTGGTTGTATTAAGGATTTTAAAATTACTATTTTATTTTAATGTATATTTCTGTGTATTATGTTGTGTTATTGTTGATGCTGTTTTCTGTAAACTGCTTTGTGTCCCCTTTTTGGGGGAGGAAAGATACAAATCAAGTACATTGTGACGTATAATCATAACAATCAAAATTACATAAGTAAAACAATACCCATTAACTATAAACTCATAAAAACACAATAGCTAATGCTTAAGTGAAGCCTGTGAATGTTTTTCTCATAATCCACCTTTTTCTTCTTTCCTTCAGTGAGTGCAGTTGACACCAGCAGTCTCTGCCTCTTGTCTCTCTCTCAGTCCTCCATGCCCCACTTGTCCTGTCCCCAGTAGTTTGTCCAAAAAAAGCCCCTCCCTTCCCCTTCTACGTCCTATTTCCCCGTGGCAGTCTCTCTCTCTTCTGAACCTTGCCTCATGCCTGTCTGACACGAATCCTGACACCTGCTGGCTCAGCTGAAGTCCAATCCAGCTGGTCCAAGTTTTCTTCAGCAGCAGCTCTGAGCCTCCGTGCACTGGACTGCTGCAGCGCTGGTAATGCCAAAGTTCACACTGCCTCTTCTGGTCTTTTTTTGGATGCGTGATGCCGTCGCTGATCCTGCTTCCTCCTCTTTACTCAGCGTCAGCCTGCACAGCGCCAATGCTGATAATCCAGCCGAATTCTCCTCTACCCTATGCTATTGCTTCTGGTTGCCTCCTTGGCACTGGCAGAATTGGGTGGTCCTGAGAGTGACGTGGATGGGCCACAGCCCAGCCAGGCCCATCTATAGCTACACCAGTGGCCTCCATCATCTCAGTCTCCCTAAGGAGGTCCAACCTCCAGAAGTGGACACAGTTTTGTTTTCTAATTTGCATTTCCCAATAAGAGGTGTATTGGGGGTTCTAGGGTCTATTGAAATATTTGCAGTACTGGCTCCTGTATAGTTATGGTGGGTAGTGTTTAAGTCCTAGAAGTTAATGCTGTTTTGAAGTGGCAGGTTTGCTGTAATGGTGCCAAGTGTGCCGGGTTTTATTTGCAGGGTGTGGTGTTGCTTCACAAAGTGCCTGATAGTGGAAGGAGTTTTTATTGCTGCTATTGAGGTGACAAGAGAATTTGAATATTCCTTTTTTTTTTGCATGGTGAATAATAAGGGGGAAGTGTTCCAGTTCTGCTCTGCACTCATTAGGGGGGAGTATGTGTGCATGTGGAATGTTTAGTTTACAGAACTGCTAATGCTGGGTTGCATTGTGGTCCTGCCCTATACTGTAAGGTTAATGTTGGACCCCCAGACTTCACTGTCATGTGACACAATTGGTTGAATGATGAAACTAGATAATGCTTTCTTTATTGCAGAGAGGGCGCTTAGTATTTTTTAATGCAGTTAGAGCCAGTTGGTGTGGATGAGGGGTGTAAATAGGTCCCATGGTGTCTCTCCGCTATCATGTTTCTGCGTGTGTGTGTGTTGATTTTAAAAGATTTCTTGCCCACACAATCTGCAGTTCTTGGGAGGTTATATAAAAACCATGCATATGTAGTTTTTGTAAGTGCCCAAATAATATAAAATCGCCTGACTCAAGCCCCTTCCTCTTCCTGCGGCGGCAGAACAGGCAGGTGGCCTCTTGTCCGAGACAAGTCCCAGCTCCTGTCCCGTCAAGCTGGTCTGCGTTGGTCCTAAATGCAATTATTGGGATCTTCTTAGGCTGTGATACCTTTTATCAGACCTACAAAAAAAAAAAAAAAGATGTACCCATGTAGTAAACTGGTTTGAACTCCGTCCTCTTGGGTAGCTGAAGCTGGCAGCACATCTGGTAGATGTTGTTTTATTTGTTCTGACAAAGCGCACTTAGAACTCAGCCGCCACACGGTCCACAGCCCTGCTTTTTAAATTTATACCAGCAAGGCAATTAAACAAGGAACTCTGCTTTATGCATTCGCAGTCTCTGCAACAGTGGGAAAGGCAGAAATCCTCTAGTAAAGCTGCAGTTCTGCTTTTAAATTCATACCAGCAGGGCAATTAAACGAGGAACACTGCTTCATGCATTCACTGGCTCTGCACTAATTGGACAGCAAAAAAATCTCAAGCAAGGCTGCAGCTCTGCTTTTTAAATCCACAATAGCAAGGCAATTAAATAAGGAGCACTACTTTATGCATTCAGTCTTATACTTTTACCTCCACAGGGTCATCTGTACCTCTTTCCCAACAGTGATCTGGTCCCAGGTCCTGTGCTAATATCGCTCCCTCCTCCCTAAATTCTGCTTCCTCTCAATCTAGATCTGCCACACCCTCATCAGGTAGTTCCCTTTGATCCACCCAGCCTGGGTCTGGCTCCTCCCTGCCTCCAGTCTCCTGGTATCTATCTGAGGCAGCCTGGAAAATGTAGTCCTCAGAAATGTTTCCTGAATGCTAGGCTTGCGGCGTTGCGGTCCAGCTCTGAGAGTCCGTCTCATAACCTGTTCTGGGGCAAGGGTACCCCTCTCCCTCTTCACTACAATCACATGAATTTTCAAGTTCAAGTCTGGATTGGCCACTGTTGGAAACAGGGCGCTGGGCTTGATGGACCCTTAGTCTGACCCAGTATGGCATATCCCTTGTTACTTCTGAAGGAGGAGATATGTGGTATCAAAAATTCATGTGTGACAACTTTTTTGTTGTTGTTGTTGCTAGAATTAAAGATATTGCAACCTACAAAGATCCAGTTTTCTCCAGGACCAATACACTGATAGAAGCTCTGCAGACGCACTTATTGTGAAGTCAATGGACAGGCTACAATGTACTGTATTTCTTAGTTATTTAGGTACATTTAGAATTTATTTTGGAGATATGCAGTATTTTTTCCTGAAAAATCATATTTTTGTCTTTTCCAAGTATACCAGTAGGACTTGTGATCTGCAAGTAGACTTTGAGCAAGTTTCTTTTCTGACAGACACTCATTAGTGGGGACAATCAAAGCAGCACTTTACATTAAAAAGTTGAGTATCACAGCTTAGTACTGTGAATTGCTGCTAAACCAACTCAGACTTCCCTCACTCCCCCAACCCCACCCCCATGTTTTTTTTACCTGACCTCTCAACCCTTTTCCTACCACTGCCCTCCATATCTGACCCAATCAGGCCAAAATCTGTTACAGTAGTGGCCTCTGTCCCCTCCATTGGTATTCTATTTCAGGTCTCGTAGTTGTCATCTTTATTCTTACAAAACCAATACTTAAACCAATAAGACCTCTTCCATGCCTCGTTAACAGATTTTGTAATAACCCACACCCCCACCAGAATTAGTGATGTCTAAACAGCCGGCCTCTCCATATTGATTGATGATTGGGTTTTAACCATGGTCGCTCCATGCAGGTTACCCCAGCCACCTTGGAAGCCTGATGCACTACTGCTGCACTACTGCTGTTAGGATCATGATCATCACAGCATGCAGGTTACCCCAGCCACCTTGGAAGCCTGATGCACTACTGCTGCACTACTGCTGTTAGGATCATCATCATCATCACAGCATGCAGGTTACCCCAGCCACCTTGGAAGCCTGATGCACTACTGCTGCACTACTGCTGTTAGGATCATCATCATCATCACAGCATGCAGGTTTCCCCAGCCACCTTGGAAGCCTGATGCACTACTGCTGCACTACTGCTGTTAGGATCATCATCATCATAGCATGCAGGTTACCCCAGCCACCTTGGAAGCCTGATGCACTACTGCTGCACTACTGCTGTTAGGATCATCATCATCATCATCACAGCATGCAGGTTGCCCCAGTGCTTTCTTGAAAGCCTGATGCAGTCATCCCACTGCTGTGTATTATTGTAACTGCTGCCTTATGCCACCCTTTCTCCACTACCCTGGGTAAATAAGCATCGAGGATTCCATACCCACTTTTTCTTTGAACAAGATTTCAAGAATCACCTAACGTTAAACTTTAAGTCTGAAGCAATGATGATGAGTTGTTCATCAGTGCTTCAGCCTTAAAGGGGAATTGGATTCAGATAGCAACCAACGAGGGCCTCTACTTTTACGGTCTGGGGAACTAAGCATGGGGGTAATCTGCACAGAGTGGCAGCTACTGCCCTTTATAGAGGGCATGGGATTACTGCCCTTCACCAATAAAAGCCTTTATGCTTTTGATGCAACAGCAACATCTCTCTCTGCTTCGACAGAAGGGCTGGTGGGAAAGAGGAATTTGGATTCAGGGACAACTAACACGAGCCATGGCTCTTTTTACAGTCTGGGGCACTGAAACACACACATTAGGGACAAAACACAGGACTGCTTCTATGGCTAAGTCTATAAGCAAAGCACGTCAAGCAAAACTGACTGATACATGGGGGGTAACCTGCATGGCGCGGCAGATACTACCATGGGAAGCTTGCCGGGCAGACTGGATGGAACATTTGATCCTTTTCTGCCATCAGTTCTATGCTTCTATCAGGCACCTTGCTTGGGACCAGTTAAGCTTAGGTGGTGATTTATTTATTTCATTTTGTTGTAATTATTTGTTTAGCCTTTCCTTTTTCACTGGCAACTCAAGGCGAGAAACATTCATGTACTGTAGGTATTTCCCTGAGCTGAAGAGTGCCTGCAATCTAAGGAGATAATAAATAAATAAAATAATATAAATAATATAAATAAACAAATATAAATAAATAAAATAATAAATAAATAAAATAATAATGCAATCTAAGGAGATAATAAATAAATAAAATAAATATTAAGCCATGATATTTTGTCTCCCCCCATGATATTTTATATCATGGGGGGAGACAAAATATTACAGAGAGGTGTTCGTGCAATATTTTGCCCTCCACCCCCGCCACAGGAAAATATCACAGCAGCTTCCCTGCAATATATTTTCTCATGGAAAACTTTCCATGAGAAAATATTACGGGGAATCTATGAAAAACACGTATGGCTGCCATCATCTTAAAGGGCTTGCAGCAGCCCAAAATGACTGCCCCCCCCCCAATGCAGAAATCCCCTCTGGGGAAGTCTTGGCAGAGCCCTGCTGCCTCTACAGGTGGCCCAGCAGGACAAAAGAATAAAAATAAAAATTTGCAGCAACACCCTGCCTCCTTTGAATAAAATATTCCCCCGGTTCAAACCCTCAAGGCATCCAACTTCCCCAGACTCCCACTTCCATAGAATTGAATTTCTGGTGTCTAATGGGGGGTCACCTCCATCCCCTGACTCCTCGTTTCTTAAAAATAAGTCCCTGGTAGTCTAGTGGCTCACCCCTGGACTCCCCCATACATTGAGAAGAAAGCCCTAGTATCTATTGGCGGCCCGGAGTGCCCCAGACCTTGGACCAGTTGATGCTGTATATGGTGTCAACTGACCTTTGCCCCCTGTGACACAAGTGATGTCTTCTCAAAGTATGGGGGGGGGGGATCCTGGGGTGGGGAGTGAGCACTAGACTCCTAGGGAATTATTTTTACAAAGAGGAGTTTGGATGCCTATGGGGGTGTTAACTGGTATGATATTTTATTCAAAGGGGAGGGTTGTCGCCATGCACCATTAAAAGTATTTTAGAATTGTTTTTTTTTTAATGCAGGCTGCTTCAATAGGCAGGGGAGGCAGGGATCTGACAAGACCCCCACAGGGTATTTTTACATTTTGGAGGGGGGAGGTTAGGGTTGATGCTTTAAATTTCATTCTGGAACATTGGGACATGTGTTAATGTCCCAATGCGCCGCCAGAAAAGTTAGCTATACCTTTTGATTTGTAGATACATTTTCAGGCATTAACATGGCTTGAGCCTTTGTTTTTTTGTTTTTTTGTTTGTAAGCCCCATTAATTCATTTGCATCGAATAAGCTAGGCATTAGCTACTTTGCCATATGATTTGCAACACTTTATGCATGCAAATCACATGCAAAGTAGCTCATCTTGATAGGGGTGTGTTATGGGGTAAAATATTGCTTGATATGACTGCAGTATTGGTATATCCTGCACTGAACAGCATTTTTCATCATATTCTTATTGCAGGTTAGTAAATAGGTCCTCAGACTGACCCAGTTTGGCAATGTCTTATGTTTAGGTTTATGTTCCTTCTAGAACTATCCATTCTGAAGTTAAAATGAGACTTTGACTCCCATCAGTGAACAGTGCTCGTCTGAATTTTTCCAGATCCAGTGCCTTTTTGGTTGCTGGTCCTGTTCTTTGGAACACACTTCCCAGAGATTTGCCATTTGAAAAAAATATCTATCATTTTGGAAATAAAGAAAAATGAGGATGTTAGGGAGATACCCGTTCCGGAGATGGTTTTCAGGGGTGATGAGTCAGATGAACTGAACGAAATCACTGTGAATGTGGAAGATGTAGTAGGCCAGATTGACAAACTAAAGAGTAGCAAATCACCTGGACCGGATGGTATGCATCATAGGGTACTTAAGGAACTCAAAAATGAAATTTCTGATCTATTAGTTAAAATTAGTTAAAATTTATAACCTATCATTAAAATCATCCATTGTACCTGAAGACTGGAGGGTGGCCAATGTAACCCCAATATTTAAAAAAGGCTCCAGGGGCGATTCAGGTAACTATAGACCAGTGAGCCTGACTTCAGTGCTGGGAAAAATAGTAGAAACTGTTCTCAAGATCAAAATCGTAGAGCATATAGAAAGACATGGTTTAATGAAACACAGTCAACATGGATTTACCCAAGGGAAGTCTTGCCTACAAATCTGCTTCATATTTTTGAAGGGGTTAATAAACATGTGGATAAAGGTGAACCAATAGATGTAGTGTATTTGGATTTTCATAAGGCCATTGATAAAGTCCCTCATGAGAGGCTTCTAAGAAAACTAAAAAGTCATGGGATAGGAGGCGATATCCTTTCATGGATTACAAACTGGTTAAAAGATAGGAAACAGAGAGTAGGATTAAATGGTCAATTTTCTCAGTGGAAAAGGGTAAACAGTGGAGTGCCTCAGGGATCTGTATTTGGACCGGTGCTTTTCAATATATATATATATATATATATATATATATATATAAATGATCTGGAAAGGAATACAAGTGATGTTATCAAATTTGCAGATGATACAAAATTATTCAGAGTAGTTAAATCACAAGCAGATTGTGATACATTACAGGAGGACCTTGCAAGACTGGAAGATTGGGCATCCAAATGGCAGATGAAATTTAATGTGAACAAGTGCAAGGTGTTGCATATAGGAAAAAATAACCCTTGCTGTAGTTACATGATGTTAGGTTCCATATTAGGAGCTACCACCCAGGAAAAAGATCTAGGCATCATAGTGGATAATACTTTAAAATCGTCGGCTCAGTGTGCTGCAGCAGTCAAAAAATCAAACAGAATGTTAGGAATTATTAGGAAGGGAATGGTTAATAAAACGGAAAATGTCATAATGCCTCTATATCACTCCATGGTGAGACCACACCTTGAATACTGTGTATAATTCTGGTCGCCGCATCTCAAAAAAGATATAGTTGTGATGGAGAAGGTACAGAGAAGGGCAATCAAAATGATAAAGGGGATGGAACAGCTCCCCTATGAGGAAAGGCTGAAGAGGTTAGGGCTGTTCAGCTTTGAGAAGAGACGGCTGAGGGGGGATATGATAGAGGTGTTTAAGATCATGAGAGGTCTTGAACGAGTAGATGTGAATCGGTTATTTACACTTCTGAATAATAGGACTAGGGGGCATTCCAAGAAGTTAGCAAGTAGCACATTTAAGACTAATCGGAGAAAATTCTTTTTCACTCAACGCACAATAAAGCTCTGGAATTTGTTACCAGAGGATGAGGTTAGTGCAGTAAGTGTAGCTGGGTTCAAAAACGGTTTGGATAAGTTCTTGGAGGAGAAGTCCATTAACGGCTATTAATCAAGTTTACTTAAGAAATAGCCACTGCTATTAATTGCATCAGTAGCATGAGATCTTCTTAGTGTTTGGGTAATTGCCAGGTTCTTGTGGCCTGGTTTGGCCTCTGTTGGAAACAGGATGCTGGGCTTGATGGACCCTTGGTCTGACCCAGCATGACAATTTATGTTCTTGTGTTCTTACTGTTTCCATCTAGCCTTTGATGATTTTTTAGGAGGTGAAGTTAGGAAATGGGTACTTAAGTAAGAGTAGACTACTATGGTTTTTATGTTTGTATGAGTTTTACATTATTTTATTATATATTATGTAGTACTAAATTATGGATGTTACGCTATACCCCTCAGTGAGCAAAGTTTTCAGACCTGGAGGTTAAATTTACTAAAGAAATAAATAATTAATCCAGCACTCAGATCTGTCCACCTTCCCCCATATCATACCACCATGTTTTATAATAATCTAAACAGCTACCAAAACTAGTGTGGCTATTGCCCAAACATCCAAGTCCTTATGGACTTACTAGACATTACCTGGCTGGCGCCGACTCAGTTCATTTCTGGGGAATTGTAGTCTGCTGGTACAGCCAGGCTACCCCATTGTACTGTATTGATGATTCTCTGTAATCTGCTTTGAAGTCCCTGACTGGAAAAGTGTGTCATAAAGAAGCAATGATGAAGATAATGGCCTTCATTATTGCTAGCTTGTGCTTCCATTCGCTTCCCCTTAGTTTTGTCCTTATTACCTCTCCACTTAACTCTGCTCTTGAGGGAGTGAAGGGTGGGTTGTTTGTAATATCTCACTTCCCATCCCTAGTTCTGTCACTATCCTAGAATATGGCAGGAGACAGGGACCATTAGGGTCCATCTAATCTGCCCAACTCACTCCTGGTGCAATGCCATAAGCTCCAGCCATCTCCGGCTCTCCACTCATCTCTTTGCCACTAGGGATCCTCTGTGCTTATCCCCTTTTTTTTATTCCATTACCATGTTTGTCTCACCAAACTCTACTGTGAGTCCACACAGTAGACTGTGTAAAAGCCAGAAAGATGCTTGGCTGCACAGGGAGAGGAATGGTCAACAGAAAAAGGGAGGTGATATTGCCCCTGTGTACAATTCCGGAGATCGCACCTTTAAAAGGATATAAACTGGTTGGACTCGGTCTAGAGGGTGGCTACTAAAATGGTCAGTGGTCTTCGTTCTAAAGCATATGCGGATAGACTTAAAGACCCTAACGTATACCCTAGAGCAGTGGTTCTCAATCAGCGATTCACCAAGGAGTGGAAGGTGTGTCATCAAATATTTGACATAGCAAGCCTGTGCTTTCTCTAGCAGCCACAGGTGCTTGCTGCTTGAGGAGAGTGCAGAGTAAGGAGCTGGTACTTAAAATTCCTCATCACCGCTTCCTGTTGCTGCTTTCCCCTCAATCCTGGCAATCACTGCTACCACCAGTCCAAGCCAGAAATGTTGCAGGTATGCTGTATCGTTTATAATGTATGCTCTTGTATTCTGTATTGGATAAGGGTCAGTCTGCATTGTGCATGTTTGATAGGAATTCTGCTAACTAGGATGTAGATTCTGTGTAGGAATCTAGAGTAGTCTGGCTTGCTTTGTTTTTCCAATAGTAAGTGCACTGTGTTCTATATTTGCAGTCTTGCTTTTTCATAGGTAAGGTTGCTGCTGTTCAAGCCCTGGGTGTTAGTACTCTTATGATATGGCTGGTAGGCTGTATAATTTCTAAATTTCTTTTTAGCAGGTTTTCATGTTATTTCACTAAGTGGCTGGCACGGAAGGGATTTTGAAGTACTATTACTGACAGGATATCAGAATTTGAATATATTTTTTGTGTGGTGAGTTAAAAGGGGGAAACTTCCTAACTCTGCTCTGTATAAACTCCAGATGAGATCAGAAATTTGAGGCTGACAGAAAATGCATGAGAGTTTGTATTGAAAAATTGTGTGCTGCATATGCATATCAGTCCCAGATTTCTCAGTGATGCGGTAAGCAAAGATTTACATTTTCGTGAAAAAAAATAACATTTAATAATTTATAAGCAGCTATTGAAATTAAAAATTATCTTTCTCCTGCATCATTTTCAACAATAAAATATCTAGGATTTTTTTTCTTTAGTATAGTCGTTAAATGTAGTGTGCAATGTGTCACGCACGTGAACATCATCTGTCAGTTGTGTCATGACGGAAAAAAGGTTGAGAACCACTGCCCTAGAGGAAAGGCGAGATGGGGAGCTATGATAAAAACATTCAAATATCTCAAAGGTTTCCACGCACAGGAGGTGAGTCTTTTTCGCTGGAAAGGAGGCTCTAGAACGGGTCATGAAATGAAGTTTAAAGGGGGTAGACTCTGGAGTAATCTTAGGAAATATTTCTTTACAGAGAGGCTGGTGGTTGCATGGAATGGCCTCCCGGTGCAGGTGGTGGGACAAAAACAGTGTCTGAATAAAAGAAAGCATGGGATAAGTACAGGGGGTTTCTGAGGGAGTGATGAGAATTATAATGCTAAATTAATTGAACGGATGAGCAGATTGGATGGGACATATGGTCTTTTTCTGCTGTCATGTTTCTCTGTTTCCATTCCTTGCATCCACCACTATGTTGACGTACTTGAGTCTGCCCCCTGGAGTTTCATACTTTGACCTCTTGTGCTAGAATATTTTTTCCTCTTCTGCCTCATTTTATACCTTTGAGGTATTTGAATGTCTGTCATATTCCGCCATGTCTCCTTTCCTCTAGAGTAGAGATATTTAGGTCATTTAGTCTCATGCCATGTGGTTTTTAGTGCAGACCCCACCCCATTTTGGTAGCCTCTCTCTGGATCACCTTCAGCCTTTTTTAGAGAAATAGCTTCCAGAATTGGTCACGATATTCTTTTTTTTATTTGAAAGGGGGAGATTTGAATATGTAATGAGCCCCTTCCCCCCCCAGGTTACATCCAGTGGAAACTATGCATTTCCCATCCCTATTGTGTTTAGTTGAGCCATTAATCTTAATTTTTATTTGTTTTCCAATTTTAAGGTATAAAGGCATACAGTGTTGCATTTTGGTGCTTTTTATAATGCCTGCTGCAAAGGGACGTGTTCTCATATTACCACCTTTTGGCTTTTAGGTCACCACATTATGCCTGTCCTGAAGTGATCCGGGTAAGTTACAGTGAGAGCTTTGTCTGTACAGGGAATGCTAAATGCATAGTCTTACTGTGCTCTTAAAGCAGGATTACATGGGAGCAAATACGCACGCACACAAATGTACAGACTGACTGATCACAGATTAGCATCTGTCTGGGATGTCTGGATCCTGTTTGAAAGCAGGGGGATGAATTAGATGGCCTCTTTTGAGATCTCTTCCAAGCCTTTCTATGATTCTGTATTGGGGTTTTTTTTGGGGGGGGGAGAAGGGGGGGGCGGGACAGGGTCCAGCAATTTCCTCCTCTTCCACCTTTAGGCTTCCAGCTCAGTCAGGACCAGGCCTGGGATCTAGTGCTCCAAGTCTTCATTTGTGGATTTTTCATCCTGTTTTATATACTCTTCCAGCTTACCTTAGTTCAGTTATTGCACTAGGGAGCCCTTTAATCACGGGCCCTGAATCCAGCTACTTGGTATCACCATTGTATGATGCTGGATTCCCTCCTCCCAGATACTGTGAATACTGCCCCTGCAGCATCCCCAGCCCTAGCCCTAGGGAGTGGAAAAGCTGAGCCAAAAATCAAACCCAGGTCCCTCTGCATGGCGGTGCAGAGCATGGTCACTGAGCCAACGGCCGGCTTTCTATGATTCTGATGCGTAAGATGCACAGGCATTCACATGAGCATCCCCATCACCAGCCATCAGCGTGTGAGACCAGAGAGTCCCTTGGCTTTTGGGGAATGGCTGAAGTAACTGGCCACGCCCCATGGCCTTTGGGAAGTGGCTGGTCTCTATTATGCCTCCCTCAAGGGAACTGAATTACACAGATTCGTAAACCTATGCCCAGGATGAGCTGGGAGTTAGAAGTGATTTGAAGAAAGAGAGTAATCTGTTGTATCATTATTGCATAAGGGAGTAGAAGTCCATAAGTAGGCAGAAAGCTTCTAATGGTGTGTTCAGTATTAGCTGCACCTACTCGCTCTGCAATTGATAACCTTAAGAATTACTACACAGCTTCAGGTCATCCAGAACAGAATGAGCCAGGCCTGTTTTTTCCCATGGCATGTAGCAAACTGTAACTCCAACTCCCTTTAGAAAAGCAAGACTCTGTGTCAATACAAGCAGTGAGGCAGAACCAGGACTGGCACTAGCCTGTCCCTGATGACCTGGAGCCATCTGGTATTCCTATATTGTTACCAAGTGGCAGTGGTCCCCATAGATCCATTCCTGTATGTTTACTTTGCTAGTGATCCCAGCTTGTCAGCGAAGTGTCACTTACTAACAAGTACTTGTTGCGTTTTCTGCCACTCATTTCTTCTGTCCTCGTGTCAAACAGGGGGAGAAATATGATGGAAGAAAGGCTGACGTCTGGAGCTGTGGCGTGATTTTATTTGCATTATTAGTGGTGAGTTCTGCTTCATGCACTAGCTTTTCTTATTTTATTTCAGTGTTCTAAAGAATTTAAAATGTCTCTCTTAAACTCCTTGACTTTTCTCTTCTCCATAGTAGTTGTCTCCATGCAAGACCTCACTTCCCTCTTCCCCAGCTAAGAGGATGCTGTCTCCATCTCTCTATCTCAGTGTTTCCCAACCTTCTCAAACCCAAGACACACCTATATTAACAAACATTTTCTGTGGCACACCAACCTCCATGGACCAGGCAATGCAGACATCTAGAGGATTCATATGGCCAGAAGAATAGCTAGGGAAGCACTGAAAGACCTACCAGTCTCTCTTTGAAATTTTAAAATAGAGGGGAGTGGGAGGGGCCAAGACACACACGATCCCATCATTAAGGACAAGTTCTCTCTACATACAAGTGCAAGAGAAAGGAGAAGTCAGTGTGGCACAGGCAGCCAACTCACTGAGTCACTTATCATTTTGTGTCCTTAACCCTAGCGTTAACGCCCTAATGCATGCATTAAATAGCGCAACACTTACTAATATGCAAATATCACATTAGTCATGCAAGTGAGGGAGTTTGGGCTGACTTAATGGTAATAAGCAGCTCCTAATGTCAAATGTGATAGAGTAATGCTCAGCTGCGGGGGGGGGGGGGGGGGTGTTTAATGGGGAAATAATTACACCTTCTTTCTGTGCGTTGTGCCCGCGTTAGCTGTGTTACTGACCGAAAAGGTTTTTATTGCACATGCCAGTTCAGGGGGGAGAGAGAGACCCCAATATGTCACTTTACTGTTTATACCATTGTAAGAGGAGGCACTTTTAACGGGGTGAAATTTGGGGGGGGGGGGGGGTAGGTTTGGGGGAAGGGGCAGTTTTACATACACAGTCAGAGGTACGAAAAACAAAGTTGACATCACTGAAGATTTTCTGTCATTTGGAGCGATGAAGCATCAAGCAAGGTAGAGAGTACATTGTACAAATCAACTTCTCTTTTACCTTTCATCCCTCCAAATGACAGAAAATCTTCAGTGATGTCAACTTTGTTTTTCATACCTCTGACTGTGTATGTAAAACTGTCCCCCCAAACCTCACCCTGAGTTAAGTGGCCCCTCTTAACAGTGGTATAAATGGTAAATTTACATATTGGCCTCTATAGAGTGTCTGTGTCTCTCTCTCTCTCTCGCTCTCACAACCGGCATGTGCGATAAAAATCTTTTTGGTTGGTAACGCACCTGTGGTGGATTAATCAGCATGCGATGCAAAAAAATAGCATGGGTGCGATAAACTTTTGGTGCGTTGCAGAAATTACCTATGTGATGCGGGAGCAGGAAAATTAGCCTAACCACGCCCCCTTTTTTTTTTTTTTTTTATTGTGGGCGCTATTTCCGCTGTATTTATAGCACTTTGATGAATCTAGGTCTCAGTTACCTTGGCCTCCACATGTGGCTGCCAGAGCTTCTCCACTGCTGTCGCTCCCAACACTCGGAATAAGTCACATCTAGTGCTCAGTGTACGTTCTGCCCTTTCTCATTGAAGCCTAGGAGTAAGACAGAGGCAGGAAGGATTCAAAAGAGGAAGCTCAGAAGGGGGAAGATGTTGGTGCTGACCAAAGCAGGGCTCTGATATCCATACTGTGCATGGTGCTTATTCATTTCCATACTCCAGGGCTCGTGCTGTAGCTAGGAAGGGGGAGGCATTTGTGACCATACATGTTCCAAGAAAGGAGCTTCCTCATATTTAAGAACCATTGCTGGTGTCTGTTGCTGTGAGGTGCTGAGAGCAGAGCCCAGGTGCCGGCCTGGATCCGAGAATCAGGCAGCGGTGGCTTTCCCATGGCACACCTGATCAGGTCTGAAGGCACACTGGTTGGGGACACACTGCCCTGTCTCACGGAGTTCATCTTGTCCCACCCAGGGTTGTTTCCATCATAGTATTCCCTAAAGCTCTCTAGCATTTACGCATGCTGTAGGAAGGGACCGTTGCCAGCTCTAAAGTGTGCGGGGGCTGTCTCTTATCTTTATATCCCTAGATTTTTCTGCCCCTCCGAGCCTCAGTTGGCTGTCACTGAAAGAGGTTATCTCTGTCCTATGCCCCAGAGCTCTGTTCATGCAAATGTCAAGACCCTTTGACAGTAAAGTAAGCTCTGGTAGGGATTCCAGAATGCGTCTGTGTTACAGAGCAAGTAGACTGCATCACGCAGCACCCTAAAATGTTATGTTGGTCTGTTACTCAAAAATATATTCTCTCACAGGGAACAAGGAATTTGTGTCCCAATATATCTCATTATGTAACAATATTGGGGTAGATTTTATAAATTTACGCGCGCGCGTACTTTTGTTCGTGCACCAGGCGCGAACAAAAGGCGTGTCGGGAGGCGTGTCGGGAGGCGTGTCGGGAGTGTGATGGCGGCCCCCGGGCCGCCATCACACCCCCGACACGCCTCCCGTCCCGCCCCGAAATTCATGCTGCCCGACACGCCCCCTTTGCAAAGCCCCGGGACTTACGAGCGTCCCAGGGCTTGTGCGCGCCGCCGAGCCTATTCAAAATAGGCTCGGTGTGTGCAGAGGGGGTTTGGGGTAGGTTTTCGGGGGGTACTCGCGTGCCCCTTTGAAAATCTACCCCATTATGTAGAAGCTTGTCAGTTTCATGTTTCTGCTGTAATAGATTATGTTTATCGAGAGGTTCTTTTTTTTAATTACCTCTAATTAACCATCTCTTTTGTCCCCATTTCTTTATCTCTTTTTACATCTTTTTTTTTTCACACTTTTTTTCTCATATCGTTATTTGGTTGCTTCATTTCCTCTTCTCCCCATGCTCCTTTCTTTCATGATATATATGTCCTTTGTTCCTCTGTACTCTTCTTGGGTCTTTTTTTGGATTGCTAAATTTCTTTTTCTGCATCTCTTTTGTAATCGTGTTTTCTCTTTTGCTTCTTACTCCTGTCTGCGTCATTCTTTATTTCCCCCCACCTCTTGCCCCATACCCTCCACTAGAATTATAACTGAAGTAAAGTTCTACAATGTTCTAATTCCATGCAGGTTACCCAAGACATTTTGCATTGATGATGTCAATATTCCTATTGTGCCCAAAGTCAGAAACCTTGTGGAGGTCTAGATTCTGATTTATCTTTTAACTCTCAGATCAAAGCGGTTGTCAAGAATGGGTTTTTTTAAGCTTCATATTTTATCTGGTCTAAAACCTCTTTTATTCCCATCCAGTTTTAGAACAGCAGTGCAGGCTGTGATTTTACCAATTTTAGATTATAGTAACTCTATTTGGTTTTACCAGCCATTCCTCAGAATATTGTGGCAAGAGTTAATTCAGGGAGGATAACAAGAGACCATATCATGCCTAACCTGCTTCAGTTTCACTGGTTACCAATTAGTTGATGTATAGAATATAAGATAGCCCTCATTGTTGGATATTATATATATATATATATATATAATCCTCCTCACTCCCTTCGCTCATCGCAGCGTGGTTTTCTGGACATTCCATCTATAAAAGAGGCTCAACTTAGTGAGACAAGAGAATGTGCCTTTTCAGTCACAGCACCTGTAATATAGAACTCCCTACCGGTTGATATACGGCTTACAGTCTGCACAAAAGCTTTCAAGACCCTGTTGAAAACCTGTTATTATCAGCAAGCTTTCAGTTGTTAAATTTTATTTTATTTGATTTTTATCTGTACTTTTACTTCATTGCTGATGTTTTAGTGCAGATGTCTGCATTTTTGTAAGTTTTATTTGTTGTTTGCTATTTTATGAATGTCTTACTTTGTACGTCACCTAGGGCCTAGTTTCAAATAAACATAAACTCTTTCCATGTGAAGGGTGCCCTCCCATTTGATGATGACAACTTGAGGCAGCTTCTGGAGAAAGTGAAACGTGGCGTGTTTCATATGCCTCACTTTATCCCGCCGGACTGCCAGAATCTTTTGCGAGGGATGATCGAAGTAGATGCACCTAAAAGACTCACGGTAGGTAATTACCTATTGCTACTGGTCAGCTGCATGTAACAACCACAGGAGTTTAGACATTTCTCATTTTCTTCTGCTGATAGAATAGTACTCCTCATATTAAAACTTCCTGTACACAAAAATCACTTTCTATTTCTGTTTTTTGTTGGAATTGAGCATTTTTAAGTGATGAAAAAGTAGAGGATGACAAAGACTGCAGTAGAGTGAAACCAGGGTATGGATTAGTAATCTGCCATGCAGTAAAGGTTTGAGGAACTTGATGAAGTCAAACAAAAGAAAAAAGACCATCTGAGAGGGAATTACACTAATTCAAGCATCCCATTACTAATGCAATTAAAATGTTAGAGAAAAGATGCAGAATGTGTGAAAAATAAGAACGTAAAAACACTAGTCTAGGGAGCAAAGAACAAAGCTAAACTGGGCCGAATTCTACCAATAAGCCATGGATTTCATGAGCAAATGGCACAACTCTGCACAAACAAGCCGATACAGTAAAGATGCGTGGAAAATGGGCGCTCAGTCTGTGAAGTTGTGGTATTTCATTGAGCCTGGAATAGTCGTCCATTGCTTCTTTACCCTAAAAAGCTCTCTTTAGTGAGGATGGGGCAGAGTTGCCGGATCCTTTGTTTGTCATACCTTCTGCAGAATTACATTTATTGTCGTCATTCAGAATGGTGCCCCTAATCTAATCTCCAAGACGCATGCTGCTCTGACACTGGTGGATCCTGAACATAGGCATTTGGGTTAATAACCTCTGTTCTGGGTAAGACAATAGTGTAACTTGTCTTTAGATCATGAAGCACTCAGTAGGACTATCAAGGACAGGCACTATCCGGGGTAAAACAAACTTGCCAGCGTGCATTCGAGTGCTATTGTGTAGAGATTCAGGTGTATCCAAAGCCCTAAGTTTTTGAAAACATGCCTTTAAGCCATTTTCACTTTTTAGGAGTATACAACTACTTGTGCAATACAGATTGTTATTGCCTAATTATTTGATTCTTGCCCACAGTCCGAATCTTTCAAGTCTTGAAGGCTAGCTTCAAGATCTTCCATAGCCCTGGCTTCTGGAGCCATTTCAGGCTAGGACCCAGGCCCTGGGGTCGGAGAACATTTGCAAGCCCAGCTGATTCCCTATGTTTTAGGGTATCCACTCTACCATTGTGCCTAACAGTATGTTGTAATCATGGATTGGATAATAAATTCTCATTTAAAATGTTTTTTTAATTGCTCCTTGAAGTTGTTACTTTTTTAATTTAAAGATGGGGTGCATTGCTGCTCAGCCACCATGTTCCCAAGGGAAAATAGGAGCGTACACCTAGCTATTTCCTCCATTTCTTCTCTGAAAACTGGAAAGCTAAACTGGGCCGAATTCTACCAATAAGGATCAACTAAATTCCAGAAAGGTCCAGTTGTAACTAGCTTGACCAAGGTTTAACTGTTTAGCACCCTCCCACCCTACCCCTCTACCCACCCACCCACCCCTAGGTTTGTGTTTCTAATATAGTCTACCTAAATTCATAATTGGCAACAAGGTAAATTAATATTTCCCTAATTTCTATCCATCAAACAAATTACCAAAATGAGGACTATCCAATCCAACTGTTGTGGAGCCTTTATATTGAGGGTAATCATATGGAAACTTAAGGCTTGCCCCATTTGTTCAGAACTCTCTACCTTGGAAAAGGATCTGACTGAAGTTAAATCTGAATTAGCTTCAATAATGAAAGTCTCAGCCACTTTACATTATTCAAGAAATAATTTCCCATTACCACAGAATAACCAAAAGTCAAGGAAAAAGAGATTTACTGTGGGCTCAGGTAGGATAAGTCCTGTGACCCACAGACACCCGTTATTGACAGCTGTGCAGCCCACAACTCTACCCCCCCCCCCCCCCCCACTCACACAGGGCATTAAGGAATTTAAAAAACAGTATTACAGTGGGCTCTGGTAGAATTAGACCTGTGATCCGGAGACACACAGTGTATCAAGTGCAACAAGTACAAAATGCCTTCTCTGTATTAAATACTGAAGAAGTTCTTGAGAAAAAGATTGAAGTGTTATTTGATAAGAGAGAAGAAACCCAATGTATACAGAATTTCCAGATCAGAAACCAAAGAAAAAAGCTCACTGTGATGGAAGACTCTGCAATCAAAGGCACTAATACAAAAGGAAAAGTGGATAACAAAACTCAACTAAAGAGGTCACAAAATGAGTCCAGGAACAGCAGTAACCTATACAAAGAAAGCTGGAAAGCTATGAGCACAAATGCTCATAGTTTGGGCAATAAAATCCCAGATCTGCAAGCCCTAATGGTGGAGGCGAACTTGGACATTGTTGCTTTCACGGAAACGTCGTTTACGGAATCTCATGACTGGGATACGGCAATACCAGGCTATAACTTGTTAAGGAAGGATAGAGAGGATAGGAAAGGGGGAGGAGAAACAATATCCAAGTATGTGAGCTGCAAGGAAGATGGGGCAATGAAGAAGCACTATGGGCCAACCTAAAAAAAGATGGGACATCCATTTTTATTGGAGTGGTTTACAGGCCTCCAAACCAAAAGGAAGAGATGGATAGAGATGTGGTTGAAGACATCCAAAAGATAGGAAAGATGGGAGAAGTGGTGATCATTGGAGACTTTAATATGCCGGATGTAGACTGGAGAATCTAATAATAGAGAAATAGTGGATGCCCTGCAAGTAGCTTTGTTCAAACAAATGGTTATGGAACCCACGAGAGAAGGAGCTATACTGGGCTTAGTGCTCACTAATGGAGATAATGTCTCTGATGTCCAGGTGGGCGCCCACCTCAGCACCAGTGATCATCAAATGATATTTATTTAATTTATTTATTTAAGGGTTTCTTATATACCGAGGCACGTTTGCAAAACATCACCTCGGTTCACAATGTAACATAACTTAGCAACAAGCTTTACAATAATAATAATAATAATAATAATAACTTAGAACAAGCTTTACAATAATAACATTAACAGGTAGCGGTTTATAGGGCAGGGGATGATAATACGAGATATATATACAAATGTACATGTTAGTTTTAACAATAACGTTATATAAAGCAATCAGGAAAATCAGTAGGGTGAAGTGAACGATGGGGGGGGAAGATGAGGAGAAGACCTAAAGAGGTTGGGAGGAGGGGGGAGAGGATAGCGAGGGTGAGGGTCAATTGGGTAGGGAGAGAAAAAGAAAGGGCGAGGGTCAGGTGGGCGGTCGGTTGGGCAGTCAAGTCATATCTTCCGTCCTATCGCCAATCTCCCATTCATAGCCAAGATTCTAGAAAAAGTTGTCAATACTCAACTCTTCGAATACATAGAAGAAAACAAAATCCTATTCCAATCACAATACGGATTTCGCAAATCACTGAACACAGAATCCCTCCTCATCTCCATGTCTGACTTCATATTAATGGGCCTTGACAAAGGCCAATCCTTCCTCTTAATTCTACTGGACCTATCAGCCGCCTTTGATACGGTCAATCATTCCATTCTCACTTCCATTCTGGCTTCTATAGGTATCTCAGGCACCGCTCTCTCATGGTTTAAATCTTTTCTCTCCAACAGAGGCTTCAAGGTTAAGATACAGAACAAAGAATCTTCACGAATGGACGCATCCATAGGAGTCCCTCAGGGCTCCTCACTGTCACCTACACTCTTTAACATTTATCTTTTACCTATCTGCCAACTCCTCTCCAACCTTAACCTCAAACATTTTCTCTACGCCGACGACATCCAGATCGTGATACCCATTAAAGAATCTTACACAAAAACATTGGTTCACTGGGAAAACTGTCTCTTCGAAATTAAACATCTCCTGGCTAACCTAAACCTAGTTTTAAACTCCTCTAAAACAGAACTGCTTCTCATCTCCCCAGATAACAATGCCATCTCTAATCCTCCAACTATCCCAACTACTACACAGGTGAGAGATCTAGGAGTATTAATTGATAACCGGATGAACCTTAAAGCTTACATCAACAGAACCACCAAGGACTGTTTCCACAAACTCCAAGTTCTGAAAAGAATTAGACCACTCTTCCACACTCAGGACTTCAGAACCATTCTACAAGCTATCATTTTTTCTAAGATCGATTACTGTAACTCTATCCTACTGGGCCTACCTTCCTCCTATACTAGACCCCTCCAGATGTTACAAAACGCTGCGGCAAGATTACTGACAAACTCCAGGAGGAGGGACCATATATCTCCAATCCTAAAAGATCTCCACTGGTTGCCTGTTCACTTTAGAATCCTCTACAAATCTCTTTCCATAATATACAAAACCATCCATCAACACACCCCACTCGACTTACAATTCCCATTCCAAATTTATAACTCCTCCAGACCAACAAGAGACACACTCAGAGGATCTCTTCAAGTGCCCCCAGCCAGAACTACCAAACACATTACCTTGAGAGATCGGGCCTTTTCAACAGCCGGCCCCCTTCTGTGGAACTCCATCCCACCGGACCTTAGACAGGAGCCCAGCCTCCCAACCTTCAGGAAGAGACTTAAGACCTGGCTGTTTAAAAAAGCTTTCCCGGACACCGATTAATTCTATTCAGCCAGATTCTACCACTTCCACATGTAAAAATGTTATTACTAATGTAAATACCTATACCTAATGTTGTTCTCTCCCTTTTCTTCTCTCCTCCCAGTTCTTTTACCTTGTTATTTGTAACTGCTTCCTTCTACACAAATAGGTTATTGAATTGTTCACTGTACACCCCTGTTATATGTAAACCGGCATGATGTGTTTGCAACATGAATGCCGGTATATAAAAATTTTAAATAAATAAATAAATAAATAAATAAATATCTTAGGTGAGAGACAATTCGTTAGTTTGAACAGCCATGTTTTAAGATTGTGCTTGAATTTTTTTGTGGTTTAATATCACAAAAAAGATACAGAAAAAAAGCACAAAGACCCGAGTTTTGCAGTTCAAAAACACGGACTTTGATGAAATGGGGAATTACCTGGAGGAAGAACTAAAAGGCTGGGAGAATGAGAGAGATGTGGATCAACAATGGACCAATCTAAAAGGAGCAATTACCAAGGCAACTAATCTATATGTTAGAAAAGTAAAGAAAAGCAAAAGAAAAATGAAACCTATCTGGTTCTCAAAGGAGGTAGTTGACAAAATAAAGGCTAAAAGAACAGCGTTCAAGAAATATAAAAGATCCCAAAGGGAGGAGCACAAAGAAGAATATCTGGTAGAACTGAGGGAGACGAAGAAATTAATCAAGATGGCAAAAAGTCAAGCGGAAGAGAGGATTGCCAAGGAGGGAAAGAGAGGTGACAAAACATTTTTCAGATACATCAGTGAAAAGAGAAAAGTTCATAGTGGTATAGTGGAATTGAAAGGTGGAAAGGATCAATGTGTGGAGAGAGACGAAGAAATGGCAGAAATATTAAACGAATACTTCAGTTCTGTGTTCACTAAAGAGGACCCTGGAGAAGGACCGTCACTAGTTAACAAGAAACTGGAGGGCAGTGGAGTAGATGTAACTCCATTTACAGTAGAAAATGTATGGGAAGAGCTGAAGAAACTGAAAGTGGACAAAGCCATGGGGCCTGATAAAGTTCATCCCAGGATACTGAGAGAGCTCAGAGATGTGCTGGCGGGTCCGCTGTGTAACCTGTTCAATAGATCCCTAGAAACGGGAGTGGTGCCGAGTGATTGGAGAAGAGCGGTGGTGGTCCCGCTTCACAAGAGTGGGAACAGAGAAGAGGTTGGTAACTGCAGACCGGTTAGCCTCACTTCGGTGGTGGGAAAAGTAATGGAGTCACTGTTGAAAGAGAGAATAGTGAACTATCTACAGTCAGGAGAATTGCTGGACCAGAGGCAGCACGGATTGACCAGGGGAAGATCCTGTCAGACAAATCTGATTGACTTTTTTGACTGGGTAACCAAGGAATTGGATCAAGGAACGGCACTCGATGTCATCTACTTGGATTTCAGCAAAGCTTTTGATATGGTCCCGCACAGGAGACTGGTGAATAAAATGAGAAGCTTAGGAGTGAGTGTCGAGGTGGTGGCCTGGATTGCAAACTGGTTGAAGGATAGAAAACAATGTGTGTTGGTAAATGGAACTCTCTCCGAAGAGAGAGCGGTGTTAAGCGGGGTACCGCAAGGATTGTATTGGGACCGGTCCTGTTCAATATCTTTGTGAGCGACATTGCAGACAGGATAGAAGGTAAGGTTTGTCTTTTTGCAGACACTAAGATCTGCAACAGAGTGGACACGCCGGAAGGAGTGGAGAGAATGAGACTGGATTTAAGGAAGCTGGAAGAGTGGTCGAAGATATGGCAGCTGAGATTCAATGCCAAGAAGTGCAGAGTCATGCATATGGGGAGTGGAAAGCCGAATGAACTGTATTCGATGGGGGGAGAAAGGCTGATGTGCACGGAGCAGGAGAGAGACCTTGGGGTGATAATTTCTAACGATCTGAAGTCGGCAAAACAATGTGACAAGGTGATAGCTAAAGCCAGAAGAATGCTGGGCTGCATAGAGAGAGGAATATCGAATAGGAAAAGGGAAGTGATTATCCCCTTTTAC
The DNA here is from genome assembly GCF_901001135.1 of Rhinatrema bivittatum. Lineage (NCBI taxonomy): Eukaryota > Metazoa > Chordata > Amphibia > Gymnophiona > Rhinatrematidae > Rhinatrema > Rhinatrema bivittatum. The sequence continues at coordinate 38,468,381 of NC_042631.1, read as the reverse complement.
CGGTCCTTGGTGAGGCCTCACCTGGAGTACTGTGTTCAGTTCTGGAGACCGTATCTCCGAAGAGACAGAGACAAGATGGAGGCGGTCCAGAGAAGGGCGACCAAAAAGGTAGAAGGTCTTCATCGAATGACTTATGAAGAGAGATTGAATAATCTAAATATGTACACCCTGGAGGAAAGGAGGAGCAGAGGTGATATAATACAGACTTTCAGATACTTGAAAGGTTTTAATGATCCAAAGACAACGACAAACCTTTTCAGTATCAGTGGGTCACGATTTGAAGGTCCAGGGAGGACCAGGGAGGAAGACTCACAACCAATGTCAGGAAGTATTTCTTCACGGAGAGGGTGGTGGATGCTTGGAATGCCCTTCCGGAGGAAGTGGTGAAGACCAGAACTGTGAAGGACTTCAAAGGGGCGTGGGATAAACACTGTGGATCCATAAAGTCTAGAGGATGTGAATGAATGTGGAAAAATATTTGCATTCACAAAAAAGCAGGGAGTAGCTTGCTTGTTACGGCGGTTACTACCCCAAACCAAATAAGCCTGATACTTCATTTTCAATGCATATCCAGCATAGCTCTCTGCTTCAACGGCAAAGGAGAAAGACTGATACTTTATGCATATCCAGCATAGCTCTCTGCTTTAACGGCAGGGGAGAAAGACTGATGCTTCACACACATCCAGCATAGCTCTCTGCTTTAACGGCAGGGAAGAAAGACTGATGCTTCACACACATCCAGCATAGCTCTCTGCTTCAACGGCAGGGGAGAAAGACTGATGCTTCACACATATCCAGCATGGCTCTCTGCTTCAATGGCAGGGGAGAAAGTCTGATGCTTCACTTTCAATGCATGTCCAGCATAACTCTCTGCTTCAACGGCAGGGGGGATGAAGAAAAGAGGATCTATATACAGACAACAACCAAAAAGGACTGAATTACATAGTCTGGGAAAACAAATAAGCATGGGTGTAGTTTGCTAATTGTGGTGGTTACTACCCCTAACTAAATTAAGCTAAATATTTCACATAGATGCAGTTCCAACACTGCTCTCTGCATTAATGGTGGGGGTGGAAGGGAAATAGAACCAAAAAGTTACTAAGAGCCAAGAGTAACAGATAAGTATGAGAAAAAAAATGTGCATAGCTTGCTGGGCAGACTGGATGAGCAATTTGGTCTTCTTCTGCCATCATTTCTATGTTTCCATGATTTCAGGAACAAATGGCACAACTCTGCACAAACAAGCTGATACAGTAAAGACGCGTGGAAGTGTTAAGGGCACCCAGCCATCTCTCCTGGGGGACCGATACGGTATTTAAATGAGGGGTTGTGCTAAAAACAAGGCGCTAGGGTCAATTGCGCGCCCCTAGCACCTCCTTGACAGTGGAAGCCCAGGAGAGGTGCCCGTCAGCGGGTTAGGAAAACAGACGCTCAATTTTACGAGCATCCCTTTTCCTAACCTGACCGCCGGCACATGCACACCATGATATTAAGTCAGAGGGTGTACAGAAAAGCAGTATTTTATGATTTTCTGTACACCTTTTTGGGCTGCTCAGAAATTAATGCCTGCTCTGGGCTGGCCATTAAAATGTGCGGATCGGGTGCACATATTTTTTTATATTTGGGGTGAATAGCTAATAACCTTATCAACATGCATTTGCATGTAATGAGCGCTATTAGTTTCGGGGAGGGTTGGACGCGCTAAACCCCTTATGGTATTTATTTATTTTATTTATTTTATTTAGAGTTTTGTTTTTTTTTCTATACCGGCATTCGTGATTAAAAATCACATCATGCTGGTTTACATATAACAAGGGGGTGTGAAACGCAAAAAACGAAACTTTAACAAGTGCAAAGAGGTCATAAAGTTACATTATAACAAGGTTGAGGGGTATAAGGTATAAGGGGTTATGGACGCGCAACCAGCTGCGGGTTTAAACAGTGCGCTCAGTTGAGCACACTGAGTGTATTGTATCCACCTGAAAGTGTTTCACCCGGAGCCTCTCTTGTCAATCGATGCATTTCATGATTCCCCTTCAGCTCACGGGAGATTTTTGACGGTAATTCTGTCACACCCAGAAGTGTTGCCGTTGCACCTGCTCCTTGCTCCGTGCATCACGCTCCTTGCTCCTGAAGTCTGCATTCTTACACCTTCCAAAAAGCAGGTGTCACAACTGCACCTACAACATGCCAACCTGCGGCTCGTGCAAGCACTCTTTTCTGTGCAGCAGTGCACCTAGCACCCCCCAGTATGTGATACTGCCCCCACTGCAGCATCTGCAGCTCAGCACATTAAACTTTCCTTTCAACCCCCGCTCAGGCTTCCGGCTCTCATTGTGCTGGTGCAATGTTTGGATTGGGAACTTTGGAAGTAGCTGCATGGAGAGGGGGTCCTTTAGGGGACCACTTTTTAGTTCAGATGATAAACTCCGTTACCTGCAGTCAGAAGTCTGAATGAGGATACAGAGGAAACGGAGAGAGAATGAGGGTAGCCCACACCCACTTCCTCCTACCCAACCCCCTTCAGCTGTATAATAAAGGCTATGCTCTTTTCTTTGTCACAACTAATTGCCATTCTATAACCCATAACCCCTCCCATGACTTCAGCTGGGTAGCAGAGAAGCCAAATTAATTGCCTTGGAGGGGAAAGCCCTGTAAAAATATTGGCATTTAACATTCACATTTGCAAGTGTGACAGGCTGACTTCATAACAATAATGAGCTGAAGGCAATTACATTTTCCCTGGCAAATACCATAGCTGCAGGATTCAGCCCTTTGCTGAGGCTGCACTTCCTCCCCCTAGCAGTGTCACCTAAATAGTCATTGTTCCACAATCTCCCTATTCACCTCCTTTTTAAAGAACAGTTTGATTTGATTAGTGAAGGGTAGGCTGATGCATCAAGCAGCCGTACTAAGGATATGAAGACAAAAGCTGCTGCAAACATTGCTTAATTAACCTGGTTCTGGAGCGTTGCATCCTTCAGCTGCTCGAGCTGTGCTGCTGCTGCTGCTGCTGCAGCCGCCTCCTCCAATCCCTGACTGCTAACTACTGCTGCTGCTGCAGTCCTTTCTGCAGCCTCCCTTGGCTGTGGCTTCTCTCCTCGTGGTGCTGCCGTTGCTGTGACCTCTTCAACCTCCTCTAGCTCGACTGTTCAGCATGTTCAGGCTGCTCTCTCTTTGCGCTGCCGCTGTTGCAGTCGTCTCCCCCCCCCCCCCCCCGACTCGGACTGCTCTTTCTTGTTCTGCAGTCAGCTCTTCAGCCTCCTCCTCCGGCTCTCTGTGTTCCCGCAGTCGCATCTGCGCTGGCTCTGGCTGCTCTCTCTCTCTGGGGGCCGATGCAATAAGATGCGCGTTGAAAGCGGGCGCTGGTATTGAGCACCTCTATCCCTAACGTGCACGCAGCCACATCCCCTAAGCGCCTGATGCAGTATTTAAATGAGGGGCTTCCTAAAAAAAAAAAAAAAAAAAAGGGGGGTGCTAGGGGAGAACAGTGCGTCCTTAGCACTCAAATGCATCAGGTGCCCACAATTGCAATAGGTGCTCAGTCCCCCTTCTTCTGACCGATTTTGCTAAGGTTGCTGAAGACGTCCATAGCTGAGCACTCCTTGCTATGGGCTTCTAAACTGTGCGTCCAGAAGAACACATTTTTTTTTTTTTCAAATCAAGCCAGTATACATTCAATTTTCAACACTGCAAGCAATAAATTTGTGTGACAATGATACTAAATAGGAGGAACCACAGAGGACCGTATCTTTAAATTTCTCATGAGCCCTTAACTCAGGGATTCACTTTACGCCACCTCCAGGGCTGGAGTTAAATTTGCCACTTTAAGAAGTTTGATTTTGAATAATCTGTAAGATCTGGAGCGTGTGGTCAATTTAAGCAGGCAGAATAAATGCTTCCTGCTACAAGTTATGGTTAGGGGGCGGGGGATGGGACTTTGGTAGATGGTTGATTTTTATTTTATTTTTGCTAATTACTTTATGGTATTTTATTCTCTTCATATTTGGTGGTTCTTAGGTGCACAAGAATAAGGCACTCGAAGTGTATGTCATCTTTTGGTTATAGAGGAGGGGGATGAAGAATTAAAATGATGGAGTGACTATGCTATTAGATATAGCACATTTATATGTGAATGTCTGCTTGTTTATGGGTCATGTGAATAGAAGTTGCATTTGCTTATAGATTTCTTATTTGATGTTAATATGTTTTCTTCCATTTGTATATTTTGCTATGTTGTAGTCTATTAAATAGTTTAAAAAGTATGCATTGGGTGCCCAGTGATTTCTGCATGGGGAGGTGTAATAGCCTCATCTACACGGAATAGCCTAGTGGTTAGAGCACTGGACTATGAACCAGGAGACCAAGGTTCAAGTCCCGCTGTCACTCCTTGTGACCTTGGGCAAGTCACTTTACCCTACATTGCCTCAGGTACAAAAACTTAGATTGTAAGCCCTCTGGGGATAGAGAAATACCTACAGTACCTGAATGTAAACCGGTGTGATATCTCAATTGAGATGAATGTCGGTATATAAAACAAATAAATAAATAAATGATGGGCACAATCAGGTATGCATTTGTTTGGGCGTGCATTTCGGATGCACTAATCTCCTTATTGCATTGGGTGCTACTCTAGCACGTCCATTCGCATGTAAATCTGTGCACTAGCCTGCTTGCACTTTATTGCATTGGCCCTTCTAAGCTACTGCCGCTGCTGCAGTTACCTTCTCAGGCTTTCCTGCTCTGGCTGCTCTCTCTGTTCTGCAGTCACATCTTCAGCCTGCACTGCTCCTGGCTGCTCTCCTTGCAGTAGCAGTCACCTCCTTGACCTTACTGCCTGCTCTGGGCACAGCAAACTTAATTGTTGGTCTACTCTGTTTCGTCCAGGAAGTCATCTTTTGGGGTTTTTTTTCCTTTTTGATTCTAATATGACTTTAATTAAAACATAAACATGCCACGAGTCATTGTCCTGCAAAGCCAAAGTACAGGAATGCACCTCCAGAGAGTAGCAATGTCCAGTCTTACAGTAATTTATAGTAATAATTCAGCACCTACACCTGAAGAGTTTTTAAGCTAATAACCATTAAAAGAAAAAAAAAAAAAGACCACCACTTGCAGAATGCTCTTTACTGAAACCTGCTGAGGCGCACAGTGTAAGAGCTGCTCCCACTGTCCTTTGCACACTTCATATATGTGAGAGGGCTGACCGTGCACAATGCTGCCATGAATTAACAGAAAGTGCTGTTCATCATTAGAGCTACAAGAATACCAGACATAGCAAAACTGCCTGGGACCTTGCCTGGCCCCCTGATTTATAAGCCAGTGTAATAAGATGTACTTGGCAGAGTGCAAAGTTTTACCCGCAACTGTTTGCACGTTCTTGGTGTGCAAACTTCACTCCCACTGCAGGAAGTTTTGTGCACAATAGTGTAGCGGTAGGTTAACGCCCTCAATCAAAAAATGTTCATGTTCTGTTTTTGTGTGTGTGTGTGTGTGCACTCATTTCTATTTAGTGCTAACTATGTTTTGTTAGTGTGTACTAAAAAAAAAGCGTGCAGTAATTGGAACAGAACAAAAAGTGCTCCAAATGCCCATCCCTGTTACCTATTATTTTCTAGTGCAGAGAGGTGCATAGGCTTAACTTTTCTGTTTCCTGAACGCTGCAAAGTATCAGGATTGTGCTGCTTGGGTCCTGCACTCTGGATTTATGTGCACAAGTGGTGCTTTCCTCTCCCTTGAAATATTTTTAAAGTGCCTCTGTTTTAACAAGTGAGCAATCACTGGGCAGGGTGAGGAAATGCAAGTGGGAGCTCTGCCTGGGAAGAGCTGGGGTGCTAACAGGAGTGCTGCTGCCACCACCAAAATAAAGAGGAACCAGGGGGCCTGGCTGCACCATCCAATAGAAGGCGGGATGTCCTAACATCCCACCTTCTATTGGATGGTGCAGCCAGGCAGGGGGTAGTTAGTCCTGGGTGATTCCTGCTTCCTGGGCCATGGCGCACAGCTTCTGCAGTGGCTGACTCAGGCTGATGGGCAGCTCAGGCAGTAGGGGTGGGGGAGGCTGTGAGAGGACACGACAAGGTAACTCTTGTTTATTTATAAACCACAACATATTTACATCTGTACAATATTTACATTATTTACAAGCATTCTGAAATTATTATTGCATGACTTGTGGCAAGTCGCTGTCTGGCCAATGTGAGAGATCAGGAACTTGGGTTCCCCTTCCTTCCTCCCCCCCCCCCCCCCCCCCCACCTTGAGTTAAAATGTGCATTCATCCCTATGCAAAAAATTTGAGAATATATTTTTCTAGAAGCACTCCTGACATATTGGCGTACCATCAGCTTATTGCATCAGGAGTTAAGACTTGTTTAGCGCGTGCTTTAAGGAAGGCGTGTGCTGAATTTCGGCGAAAGGTTTTAGTGCGCGCTTTATTGCATAGACCCCCTTAGATTCCTAACTTCTGTCCAGGATCAGCAGAGCTCTGGTGCTTCACAGAGGGGGGGGACTGCCTGTCGAGATGCAGGAGGAAGGGAAGGAGACCGCTCATACTGTGGCTACGCTTGCTGGAAGAACAGCAGCACTGAGGGGGGGGAGACTTCCCTTGACAAGCGAGGGAACCTGAGAGACGGGTTGCAGCTGTGAGGGAAGGCGCAAGCAGAAATATATGTGTGGGGCGCAGTTGCAGCAGAGACCTTATTAAACCGGGTTTAATATTTGAAGAAATTGTGATTCAGTCGCACAGACTTGGTATTTTGTGGAGAAGGTGTCCCAGCACCCACAGGGGAGGGAGGCGTCTAGCAAGATCTGTGAGGATGGGGGGGAAAATATGTAACGAAGGCTTCATCTCTGTAGAAGGAAAGCATGTAATGGGGTTTGAGTGCTCTGGGGGGAGCGGGGATGGAGGCGTTGGGGGGGGGGGGTCTGAGTGCTATGAGAAGAAAGAGTGGGGGGAAAGGAATCGCATGAGGATCCCAGCACTGTGAGAAGGGGGGATGTGGTGTAACAGGGGCCCAAGTACTGTGGGAGGAGAGGCATATAAGGGATCCCCAAACGTAGCTTCTTCCAGTGCAATGTGGCGTTGTGCAGCCGCTCCTTTCTCCCTAAGCAGTTCTTGTCGCAAGGCCAGCTCCTGGTGTTACCTCCATTACACAGAGTCCAATATCCCATGGCTCCAACAAGCAATCACGTTGACGCTCATCAGTCCCATGCCCTCTTTACCTTTTGGCACTGTGTCAAGTAAAGCATTTTGTTTCTTGTTTCTGCTTCCCACGTTAACTCCTGCTTCTCTCTTTCCTTGTAGCTAGAACACATTCAGAAACACACATGGTATATGTAAGTACTGTGATTTCTATCTCATTTACTGTGTCCGCCATGTTCGGTCCCAAAAGTGCACTGTGCTTATTTTACTTCAGACTGGCCAGCAACAAATATAGTGCATGACGGGAGAAGGAAATTCTGGGTAGAACTTGCTCTTTTCCCTTTGCGTTGCCTGTTGCTTCCTCCTACACAACAGTTCCACCTTGGTCTTGCCCAGGAGTCAAAATGTCAAAGATAAAGTTAGCAGCACTCCCTCAGTCATCCTCCCTCTGAAGAACAAGCAGTTGCCAGTAGCCATGCACATGGGCAGTGTCATCCTAACAGCACCAGCACGGACACGTTTTCCAGGAAATCCCCCTGGCTAAGGCTCAGTTTGTCGTTTTCCAAGGTGAGTATCTTTCTTCAGCAGCCGCTTTTTGCTGCATTAGCTCTCCTGAGATTTTTTCCTCTCTCCTGATTTCAAGTCAGTGTGCCTCGATAGTTTTTTGTTTTCTTTTAGGGTTTACACCGTTTTCCTTGGTTTCTTAATTTTTTCACTGCTTCTGGCCTGCTTTAATCATAGTTTGTGATAGGCTGTCCAATTGCAGTCCTTTTTTTTTTTTTCTCTTCAAGCAACTCTACTTAAGTAAAGATTTCTTTTTTTGATTTTGTGTCTATTTTTCTGACAGTAGCAGAGAAGGCAGCCAGCTGTTTCAGGAAGCAGATGATGTCCATAATCAACCATAAGATCTGGTACAAGCGACTTGGCAAGAATCATGACGTTTACCACTGCAGCATCTGCTCTAGAATGTTGCCAAGGGCCATCAAGATAAGATTGCTGTCCCTTCTTAAGGAAATAAAGAAAAAGTACAGTGAACTGGTGCTGAAGACCTCATCAAATCATAAGGGCTAATGAACTGCACAGACTGCTGGAGGCAGAGAGTTCCTGAAGAGAATTTTGACCCCCTTCAGCACCAAAACCAAAGGATAGGCCCAGAGAGAGTGATCTTGATCTATTATTTGATGACCGTCTGACTCCGAGCACTCAAGCACAAGAGTCTAGAAGAAACAGTTCCGAGGGTCTTTCGAAGAACAAGGATCATTGACATTGATCTACTAAGACAATTCTGAGAGCAGGGGGAAGTGTAGTTTCTGATCCCCAAAGTAAAGCTCTACCCCCGCCCACTGTGGGTGCTTCCTACATCAGTCTCCAAAGGTCTAGCTTCAAATTCTTAGCACCCTTGAGATACTCCAAAGAAAGTCAGCATGCCTGGTGATTCCCACTTATCTTCAGGTTAGCAATCTTTGAGGAGAAACTTCATAAGCAGAAAGCACTTGAAGAGTGCCAAGTGGCTGGCATCAACCTGCTTAATTCTTCTCAGTGTTGAGTGGTCTGCTTACTGCTGCTTCTCCTATGGCACTGAGTGTCTTAGTGCTGATATCAAGCTTCACTGAGGATCATGTTGGGTGCACCCAGGTTCAGAGCCTAATGGCTTGGAAAGGCAAGCCTCCTGAGACACTCAGCAATAATTTGCTCAGTGGCCCTAGCAGTTGGCCTGTGGTGCCAAAAGACCGTCTGCCCTAGAATTGATACAGACTCAAATGTCTTCTCCAGTATTTGAGTGATTTTAAAAAGTCATGGGTGTCTCCTTACCGGTCAGAGAGAAGTTCTGAACAGCACTTTTCACCTGACATCACTTTTGATCTCTCTCCTCCAACTGAAGACTTTTTTTTTTTCTGCTCTTGTATAGGTAATGGTCAAGGCCATTCCAAGTGAGTTGCAGGTTGAGGGAAAGCCTAGAGTACATGAATTCCTCCAAGATTTGGTGGCAGTGCCAGTCCACCCTCTTTACTAAGACATGGTGGATATTTTATTCTAAATACTTCCTGGCTCCCAAGAAAACTGAAGAATACTTTCCTATCCTCAATCTTAGAGCTTTGAACGACTATCTTGAGACAGAAAGCATGATAGTTATCCTGGGCACCTTTAATACCCTTGTAAACAAAGGAGACGGACTTTGTTCTCTGGATTTGAGCAAAACATACACAAACAAAAATACAACCTAGATTTGTTGAAGGAAAACACCACCTCCAGTGTTCTTTTGACCTAGAATCAGAAAGCAGCATGACAAAATGTCTTGCTGTTGTCACAGCAATGTTATACATACATAGGGGTTCATATGTTTCTTGTCTTGGATGATTGTCTGATCAAGGGCATCTCTCGGTCAGAGGTAGATGAATCCATGTGAAACATCATTTAGGTGCTGGAGTTACCAGGGCTCATAAGTAATAGATAAAATGAGTCTTGAACGTATGTTTTATGACTTCTTCTGAGTCACAGTCCAGAGCCCTAATCAGTAGAACACTTATCCCTTTGTTAAAAGTATCATCCCTTATTCAGTGAACCTAAATGATTTGTCAACTATTCTAAGTCCACATGAGCTCAACATGCCAATTGAAGCTCACAGGGACTCAGGTTACATCGTTTATCCCTGCCATCAGAATCTGGACTTAGTGTCTGCAATGAAGGAAGTAAGATGGACTTGGCAGACATCAACCTGGACCATGCTGAAGATGTTGGGTAAATCACCAACTTCTTTTGAGGAGATGTGAATCTTTAGGTATTGGTGATTTTGTTCTAAGATGGTTGCAGAACTTTTTGATAGGGAGAAAACAACTGGTGTACTTTCAGGATAATTTCTCTGCTGCAGTTGAAGTGGGTTGTGGAGTACCTCAAGGCTCCTCTATATCACCGACCGTATTTAATATCTTTATGAGTGGTATTGGTGAGATTATTCACAAAGGCAGGGTATAAACCTTATATATATGCAGATGATATACAGATTCTTGTTCCGTTGGGACCAAATAGGGAAGCTGATTATGAGCAATTGGTAATTTGCTTGGAATGTGTGAAAAATTGGTTATCAGATAGTAAACTGGTGCTGACTTCTAAGAAAACAGAAATTTTGATTTTGGGAAACAACAAATTAAATCTCCCGTTAAAATGGATGGGGGAAGAGATTATACCAGAGGAGGAGGTTAGATCGCTTAGAGTCCAATTGGATTCAGCTTTGAGTCTAGAACACCATGTCTCTTTTTTGGTGAGGAAATGTTATCTTATATTGATTATTACAGTGCTTTATTTTTGGGATTACCTGTTAGAGCTATTTGTAAACTGCAGATCATTCAAAACATGGTGGCTTGTAACTGGGAGTTCCAGAAGAACTCCTACAAAACAGCTATTATTGGATTTGCATTGGCTGCCGGCGAGATCTAGGTGTAAGTTCAAGAATTTGGCCCTGGCTTTTAAAAGTTTGAAAGGAGTTGGCTCACAGCCACTGAAGAATCATATATATTAGTTGGTATAGGCCTAGTAGAAGTTTAAGGTCCTTGAAAGGTTATTTTTTTAAGGGTCAGGAGGTTAAAATGTTCCAATATTCTCAATTGAAGGCAAAATCATTTTCTGGAATGATTCCCCATCCTTGGAACAACTAACCGCTGAGTTTGAGAGAAGAGGTAGATCTATTAAAATTTAGGAAAGCAACCTTGTTTGATAAATGAAATTGTTCAGTAGATAGAAAGTGATTAGCAGAGAAAAAGGAAGAAAACTTGCCCAGAAGGTTTGAATATGCTATTATGTATTTTTACTTTTTATCTATTTTGTATTTTTACCTTTTGTTTTGAATTTATGTTGGAAATCGCTTAGGAAGATATTTTCTGAAGGCGATAAATAAATCATTTAAAATAAATAAATAAATAAATTCCGATGGAACATAAGAATTTGCCATACTGGATCAGATCAAGGGTCCATCAAGCCCAGCATCCTGTTTCCAACAGTAGCCAATCCAGGAAACAAGTGTTGTCATATGACACACATTTTAAAAATGTTAAGCAACTGCAAATCTCTTTTTTTAAATAGTTTATTCATTTTTAAATTTTAATATATTTTTACACAAACATTTTGTGTGCTCATAAATTCTGGACAAATTCTCACTTTTAGTTCCAAACTGTGTGGTCTGTGAATCACCAGAAAGAATATGATATGCATCCATAATTTTTCTTCTTTTATGCCTACACCCTAGTGATAAATAAAACTTGACAAATGTCCATTCATGCCATCACCTTTATAATAATAAAAAAAAAATTTGAAAGCTTTTTTTTTCCAAAGTATGTCCATTTCTTGTTGAAGCTATTCATTTTCCCAAAACTGACCTATTTTTACCAAAAAGAATGTATGCATATCTTAAGGGAGTTGCTTGGTGCCTGACGCAGACTGTTTTTCACTCATTGGCTACATCAGGGAAGAAAACTTCCTTCTGTCACATAATCTTGGTGAACAAAACCATATTTTTCATTCTAAGGTGATTGACCCACTCAGTCCTGCCATATAACTGAATTTCAACAGATGAAGGACCCACTAAAAGTCACAGTGGAATCAAGCCACGTAAGGACTCGAGATATGCATCTGTGTGCCAGAGAAGCTCAGAGTCTTGGTGGTTTTTTTCATTTCAAGTTTCACTATGGGCATACCCTTTTAAATTCAACCACACTCAGTTGTCCTGGATGCAGATAGGTCCAACTTGGGCTGGAGACCTCACTGGACTTCACACCCAAGGTCCTTTGTCCCTCCAGGGAAAACAAAAGTCTACACATCAACCGTTCGGAGCTAAGATTAATTTGTTATGCATTAAAGGTTTTCAGAAATCATGTGGTCAACCAAGTTGTTCTAGTCTAGACAGACAATCAGGTAGCCATGCTCTACAAGCAATGAGGAACAGGTTCCTTCCTGTGTCAGTAAACTGCCAGGTTATGAGATTGGGCTATCTCACTGGCGTGACCCTGAGAGACCCTTGCATGACAGAAAATCTTCAGGCAGACAGACTGGGTTGCCTTTAGACCTTGGCAAGTGGTCCCTGAATCAGAGTGGGGAACTTCCAAGATAACTCTGTTTGCAACAGTTCAGAACAGAAAGGTAGCAACTTTATTTTCTAGCAGGAGGTCAGAAAGCAGACTAGCGTTCAATGCCTTCTCCTTGCATTGGTGAAAGAGACTTCTGTACACGAATCCTTAGATACCACAAAAGATCCCCGCACTTTGGATTGCAAGAGAGCCATTGCCTTCCATCTGGAGTGGTCTAAAACCCTTAGAAAATCCTATCTTTTTCATTTCCTTTTGCCCCCAAAATCTTGGAATTTCTGTGTCAAAGAAAACACTGTGTAATTGGCTAGCAGATTGCATATCCTTCACTTATGCCCAAATGGATCTGACCTAATCAAGGCAGGGCTATGGCTTCATTGATGGCCTTTATGAAGTTGAACATCTGCAGAAGAGCTATCCATGGCTGTAATAAGGAGTTCCATCCACACATCTATATCACATTATTCTTTAAATGCTGCAGCAAGTTTGTACGGTCCATTTTTTTCATGGTCTTGGGTCTGTTTTTTTGTTAGTGTTATCGTCATGTAAAGAAATGATGGTGATCTATCCCGCCAAAAAGGTGGGATATTTTTGTATGAAATTGCTGTTGCCCTCCCTTTATTAGAAGTCACCCTTTAGCTGGGGAGCTCCCCACATGTGTGACCACGTTGAATTGCTACCCTTCAGAGAAAGCAGAATTGCTGGCTTGTAATGGGTGTTCTCTGAAAACAGCAGTTCACCGGTCACACAGTCCCTTTCCCCCTTCCCTTCTGAAGTTGAGGCTGTTAGCTTGATTTCAGAACTGAGGCGTGTGCAAGGCCACTGGAATGCAGGAACTTGCTCCTATATCTAGAGGGATTTCCGTGTTCACGCCAGTGCTGTCAGGATGTCGACATCCGTATGTGCAACTGATGGACTGCTTTCTTCAGAGAACACCTGTTACAAGTAAGCAACTTTGCTTTCTGTTCCGCCAGTCTTCCTGGTCACCTTTTCCCTCTCACTGTACCTGTGCACTTCTCGCACATCTATCCATCTTTCACTCTTTTTTTCTTTGCTTGCTTTTTCCATCACCACTTTTCTCTTCCCCTTCTTCTCCATCTCCCCTTCCACCTTCCTCTCTTCTCAACTATTCTCCAGCTTATTCCCCCCTCCCCTTCTACCTTCCTTTCTACCTCAAACTGCCCCACCTCCTTTCTCACCACACAGTTTTCTGTCCTTTTCTCGTCACCTCCCCTCTCACATTCCTGTTCTTGGTTTATTTTCTTTCCCCTTCAGCCTTTATGGTTTCACTCTTTCTCCCACTGCTTAACCCCCCCCTTTCACATGCGCTTCGCTGCAGGATGCAGATAGAGGCCAGATGTGTGTGTGGACACACCGTGAGCTTGCACACTCCATCCTCATAGCTGCTCCTCCTTTTCCTCCATGTGCATTCATCTCTGCCTGAGGGAAGAGGAAGAGCAAGCAATAGCTCTTCATTGTCGTCGTGTTGGTCAAACTTAGGCAAGAAAATTGTTGGTACAATGAACCAGCATATAACATAAGAAATTGCTGTACTGGGTCAGACCAAGGGTCCATCAAGCCCAGCATCCTGTTTCCAACAGAGGCCAAACCAGGCCACAAGAACCTGGCAAATACCCAAACATTAAATTTGATCCCATGCTACTGATGCCAGTAATAGCAGTGGCTATTCCCTAAGGGGTAGATTTTCAAAAAACGCGAATAGGCGTACTTTTGCTGGCGCATCAGGCGCCAGCAAAAGTACGCTGGATTTTAGTAGATACGCGCGGAGCCGCGCGTATCCACTAAAATCCTGGATCGGCGCGCGCAAGGCTATGAATTCTGTATAGCCGGCGCACGCCGAGCCGCGCTGCCTACCCCCATTCCCTCCAAGGCCGCTCCGAAATCGGAGCGGCCTTGGAGGGAATCCTCTAACGCCCTCCCCTCATCTTCCCCTCCCTTCCTCTATCTAACCCACCCGCCCGGCCCTGTCTACACCCCCCCCCCTTACCTTTCTCCGGGGATTTACGCCTCCCGGAGGGAGAAGTAAATCCCCGCGCGCTAGCGGGCCTCTTGCGCGCCGGGCCGCGACCTGGGGGCGGGTACGGAGGGCGCGGCCACGCCCCGGACCGCCCCGGGCTGTAGCCACGCCCCCGTACCCGCCCCCAAAACGCTGCCGACACGCCCCCGCAACGCCGCGACGACCGGGCCCGCCCCCGACACGCCCCCCTCGGAGAACCCCGGGACTTACGCGAGTCCCGGGGCTCTGCGCGCGCCGGTAGGCCTATGTAAAATAGGCTCACCGGCCCGCAGGGCCCTGCTCGCCTAAATCCGCCCGGTTTTGGGCGGATTTAGGTGAGCAGGGCTCTGAAAATCCGCCCCTAAGTCACCTTGATTAGTAGCAGTTAATGGACTTCTCTTCCAAGAACTTATCCAAACCTTTTTTAAAGCCAGCTACACTAACTGCACTAACCACATCCTCTGACAACAAATTCCAGAGCTTAATTGTGCATTGAGTGAAAAAACTTTCTCCAATTAGTTTTAAATGTGCTACTTGCTAACTTCATGGAGTGCCCCCTAGTCCTTCTATTATCCGAAAGAGTAAATAACCAATTCACGTTTACCCGTTCTAGATCTCTCATGATTTTAAAGACCTCATATCATATCATATATAATCCCCACTCAGCCCTGCCTGAGTCCTAGTCCATTCCTATGTCAACCAGCGTATGCTGGCTGTCGCTGTATTAAGTTATACTAGCACTGAGGGTGAGTGAGTGTGGCTGCCTGGAGATGGAGCCTGTGAGACAGCAATGCCCAAGGAGCATGAGCTGTATAGGAGGAGGAGCACTTTCAGATCCACCAACTGGATTTATGTCATGGAAAAACATCCTTTATCAGCCTGAGGCTCTGATCAAGGCAGCAAAGTGTATATGCAGATCTGGGTTTTGTTTCCTAGCAACAGCTCCTGTCTTTAGATTGGCGGAGCAGCTGGAGGCACATACAGCTCCGCCCCCCCCCCCCCTCCGGAACTAGACCATTATGGCCACATCTGGCCAGCCAGCAGTGGCGTATCTAGATAGAAGTTTTTGTGTGGTTGGGGGGGAACAGTAGGGACAGGCTGTATGTGGAGGGGGTGCTGTAAACCAAAGTGACACTTTCTCACAACACTCCCACCCTGTACAGCATAGCTCCCTGCCTTTTAAACTGGCTAGAAAAAAACACATTAAGAAAATTCCCAAGGTCCTTCTGTGCAATTTCAGCAAAAAGATCCCAGTAATACTACCATTAAAATTATTTGAGCAGAACCGCTCGCCTCTGGACCGGAGCGCGGACAGAAGGGGGCTGCCTCTCTCCCGTAGCGCATCGCACGTTCGTAGACAACCTGATTCTGGGTCAAGGTTTTGTACGTAGCAGAGCAGCTATCTCGCTGCAAAATTTAAAAAAATATATATATATTTGATTCTCTCATTCAGCCAGTTCTACTACGTGGACATGAGAGCAAAGCCTGGAGTCCATACATAAAGGAGGAGAATCTCATCATAAATCCTGCACTTATGTTTCTATAGCACACACTGCATCAGTTTCCCCAATGGACCTTGGATATTAGCCCTTATAACTCACCATGCAAAAACAATTTACTCAAATTCTGGCGTCACCTCAAAAATAGCAACACAGTCACCTTCCACTGCTAGACACATTGAGGTCCACGTTCAAAAGACATTTAGACGGATAACGTAATAGTTATCCATTTAAATGGCTTACTCTACTGTATTCAGCCCTTATCCAGCTAAATTCTAGCCGGCTAATAAGTTAGAGAGCCAGAATTTAGCCAGATAAATTAGGAGTGATCCAGGGGTGTAACTGGGAGGAGCTAAGGTTAACCGGCTAATCCCAGTAGACAGCAGGATAACTTAGCTGGCTTACTTTTTTGCTGCATAAGTTGTGGGTGGGCAGTGGATGGATTGGGGCAGAGCGACTTAACCGCATAACTTAAGCGGCTAAGTAGCGATATTCAGCCTTAGCCGCATAAGTTAACTAGCTAAGTTAGATCTGCTATAGAGCAAATCTAGCTTATCCAGTTATAATTTATACGGCTAAGAGCATATTAGATACACGTATATTCAGCAACATAGCCATACCGCAGGATATACTGTGTATCTTAGTCAGATAAGTTATACCGGCCAAGTTACTTAAACGGCCAGCTTTTAATATTGACCTCTTTATGAAGTAAAACAAAACTCTGCAAAAAAAAAAAAAAGACACTCAGCATCTATATAGTAGGGGTAGCCAACTCCAGTCCTTAAGAGCCACAAACAGGTCTGCTTTTCAGGATATCTGTAATGAATATGCATGATATACATTGCATGCACTTACCTCCATTGTATGCAAATCTATATCATGCATATTCATTAGGGATATCCTGAAAACAAGGCCTCTTTGTGATTCTTGAGGACTGGAGTTTGCCATTCCTGCTGCATAGCAAAGCTATCATAGTATAACAGCACTAACTCCCAGAACTCAAACAGCAACAAGCCTACCTATGAAACAGCAGCACTGTAACTATTACACTGGGCCCCAGAATACCAATATACCTCCTATTAGGGAAAGAAACCAGCTTGCTACAGACACAAGAGCTACTCGCTGACAGAACCTCTCACCATGGTCACAAATGAGAATATGAAACATGCAGACAAAAACTGAAATGGAAAACCCAAGAAGCCAGAGTCTGTAGCAATGCAGGAGAAGGAGAAATAGAAATACATTTCCTCCTATACTTTGCAAAATATAAAAAGAGTAGATGTACATTCCAAATCTCTAAAAATTGAAATTACATTTTTCTTTCTTTGTGGTCTGGACACTTTTTTTTTATAATTGGGTTGGTCCCAGTCTCTTTCCTACTCTGATGTCATTCTTCTCCTAATATATTTTCCAGAATTTCCTATCCATTTTTCATTTCTTCTTTCTTCTTGTCTTTTTCCCTTCCTTCCCTACATTTGTCTTGACATTGAACTTTCCCTTTTATCTTTCTCCATTTTTCTCTTCTCTGTCTCTCTTATCCACTCATGACTAGGTTTAAACCCTTTTCTCAATCTCCAGTTTGTAGTCTCCCTCTTTTTAACCTCTCATCTACCTACCTAATATCTTTCTGTCGCCCACTCTCGCAGTCTCCCATCTGTTTCTGCTTCCCCAGTTTTCTATTCCCCTTCTGTCTTTCACCCACTCTCTAGCCCCTGTTTCTATCCTCTTTACTCATCTCCTCCCCAGCCTTCCTCTGGCTTGCATTTCATCTCCAGCACTGTCTTCTTTACTGTCACTCATCCCCTTCTGGTATCCAATCCTTCTTCTTTCTCTTACTCCTATTCCCCCTTTTTTACCCTCTTGCCATCCCATTTCCACACTCACCCACTCCACAGACCTGTGTTTTGACAGTGCCGCTCAACTCCTCCAGGTCCTTCACACCATCACTCCCTCTCTCTTTCCCTTCCTCCCTCCTGACACTTATTCCCCCTTCTCACCTACTCCTTCCAGATGTTCTTTACTCCTCCTCATTTCTTACTGAGATTCTTTCAACCTTCTCACCCCCTCCCCCTAGAGGCACTCACCCCTTCACTCCCTCAGGAAGCTTTTACCGCCTCCTCATCCCCCTTAAATCCTCTTCCCTCCCTGTAGATGCTCATTGGCCCTTCACACCCCCTTCCTATGCACTCTCCCTACTCCCTGTCCCTCACTCTAGTGGCTCTTCTCCCCTTCTCCTTCCTCCCTCCTCCCTCCAGATGCTTTTCACCCCATTCTTCCAGGCTCTTTCCTGTTCGTATCCCCTCCCATTCTCAGCAGCCCTGCAGTTTCACTCTTGTCTCCCCTTCCTCCCATCTCTTTTAGTCCCTACCAGTTTCTGTCCTCCCCTTCCCCCTCACTTTACTGCTGTATTCCTCAGCTGGCCTCCAAATGCCCCCCCTGTCTATGCAGTGTGTAGACCAGGTAAGCACATTCAAAACTTGCAGGTGGCCCTCCTGTCGTCTGATCTCCTTCATCACAGGATCAACCTGCTGGCCACTGACATTTGAACATGCTTGCCCAGCCGGCACAGACCAAGGATAAGAGGGGACAGTAGCACAAGCTCCTGCCTCTCCTCTCACTGGGTCTGAGGCTGTGGGTTCTGAGCAGCCCCTGGTGCGGCTGAAACAGTGGCCGGCAGCAGGAGCCTCGTTTAAACGAACGTAACCTTCTGCTGCTGCTGGTGCAGGGCCAGTCTTGCGGTAGGAGCTGCGAGGCTCACCCCGGGGCAACAGGAGATGGCATTTCCTTAAACGCAGAGGAGGAGCAGCGGCAGCCCGTGCCAGTGCACCACCGCAGCATTGGGATCAGTCAGGGGGTTTGAATTATCCCTTCCCGATCAGATGTCTGAAACTGGGGTAGCAAGCCATTTTTGAGGGTGGCACTTGCAGATGCCAGCCAGAGAGCAGTACTAGTGCTCTCAGGTGCTGCAGTACTTCCTTTGCATGCCCAGTTCCCATGTGTTATGTAGGACACTTATTATTGTTTAAGTGTATTACTGTGTGCACCTGTGGTGGACTGCAAGATGAGCACAGTGATGCATTTTACGGTTAAAGATACATTAGCATTATTTATAGATAGTAAAAGGTACCCCCACATCATATAACAGAGTTGCAAGTTTCATATTCATCGGTGCCCTATTTTTGAAAGATGTGCAGCTTGCCACTAAGTTCCCGATACTCTGTGGTGAGACAGCCTAGCTGCACTGTGCTAGAGAGATACAGAGAAAGTCAGTCAGTCCAGTGATATTGGCTGGATGTTGGGTCACCAGATGTACCGGTCAGGGAAGGGAAATCCAGTCCAATTGTGTTGAGGGACTTATAGGTTCACTTTCTTTAAGAAAAGCAAGACTACAAGGCCATAGATGCTGTAAGCACCTCCTGGTGCTTTATACTGCAGGCCCAGTTCCTCAAAGGTATGGAACAAGAGATGACAAATCAACCTCTGTCTATAATGCAGGCCTAACAAACTCAAAATAGGCTGGTGACTAAATCTTAAATCCTGCTGCAAGACTCCGGCCACTTCATCAGACCTACGGAGTTATTAATGGTAAATTTCTTAAATACTAAGAAGTTAATTTTAAAAGCAGTACTTGTCACACGGATTTTAAAAAGTTGTTAAGTATGCATGTATATACCCATGTGTGTGTCAAAAATCAGGTGGAAAAGGGCCGAGACGTGCAGTGCATGGGTGTTCCAGGGTGGGATCAACAGTTGCGTACGTAACTCCATATTTTAAAACTGGAGACTGTGGCGCACATTGGCTTGTTATGCGCATAACTTTACTGCTGCTCCAGGTGAGGAACAATTTGGTAGATCTCGAGTTTTAGGGCTTACAGGACAGGGTGAGGGGTCTGAGTCAACTGTGTGGTAAGCAGGATGAAGAAGCAGAGGGGTCTTGAAGACCTCAATATTAAGTGGGTAAGCTGGTGGACCAATTGAAATAAACTGGGTTTTAAAATCCACCTACGTATGTGCATAAAAGTCGGGAAAGTTCTAGGAAACGTACGTAATGTATGTTTTCTTGAGCAAAGGTTGTATTTTAAAACATATGCACGAAGGTGAGCGCACAATTTAAAATTGCAGCCTGTCTCCACTCGTACGCTAATACTTGCGTGTATGGATGCATGCACACTCATTTTAAAATTAGCCCTGTAATAACCTTAAAAAAAATATATATTGAAATGGCTCACATTTACACCATAAGCGGTATACATTACTGCTATTTTAACAAATGTTTGGTGGGTTGTTTTTTTTTGGTTTTTTTATCAAGACAGAGCCAGCTGCAGCATTAAGGCTTTGAGAGGGATGGGGGGAAGAGGGATCGTCCCTGTAATAGTGCAGCAAGAAGTCCCAGCACAAGAAGCCTTCATGTGGTTATTGCATGCATCAAAAGGCACCAAGATATGTCATCTTGGTTGGGTTGGTTCTTGGCACGAGCAGTGAGTCCTAACCCGTGTCCTTGCTCTTCCTTGCAGAGGGGGTAAAAATGAGCCTGAGCCTGAACAGCCAATCCCTCGGAAGGTGCAGATCCGCTCCCTCCCGTCACTGGAGGACATCGACCCAGATGTGCTGGATAGCATGCACTCGCTAGGCTGCTTCCGCGATCGAAACAAACTCTTACAGGATTTGTTGTCGGAAGAGTAAGTTTTCCTGTTGCCTTACAGCAAAAGCATTTATAGCAGCTGTAAACAGAACCTTGAGAAATTAATCTGGACATCAAAGCATTTCCCTGAGGGTGGGGAACATGTGTGAGACCTGGGGAATCCTCCTATCTGCAGACTATAATCCATAATGACAGTCTGGTTGAGTGTGATCATCCAAATGAATCGGGGCTCACTACATGGTGAATGATTTGACCCATCTCTGACTAAATGCTACGTAGTTCCTTTGCTTCTCCTCTTCTACAAAAGGGAAAACTTAAATCAATTTGCACATTCCTAGCAAGCAATGTGAGAAATATCCATGTGTATCATGTTCTGTAATACTAGCTTGTTTCCAATATTATGCCTGATTTTTTCCTGTGGTTGGAGTTGGTTATGGTTCTAGGTTAATTTACCTAGAACAGGTTTAAAATTTAAAGCTAACTTGATGCTGCTCCCCCCGATTTTTTTAAGTAACTTTAGTTTTTTAATGAAAGACTTGATTTCAGATTCTAAATCACAACCTTCAAATATAAGTTTTTGTCCAGTTTAGTGGAAAATAGTTTAAAAGTTTTGGAGCCTATTACCATCTGTAAATAAAGTAGGTTTCTTATTTTTCCTGTTTCTGTTTATGGACTATTCGCATGCATGTTTCATTTTCCTGCCTGGTCTAAAACTTGATTAGAATTTATAGATAAGTAGGAACATTGTGGAGAGGAACTCCCATGGCTCAGTTTTGGAGCGCAAAGAGTGGGGATAGTCTCTGTCTCCAAATTATGAAAGCAAGGCAGTCCTTCCAAAGGGCAGGTTCTTCTCACGAATATCTAGAGCCATCTCATGAACCCTTTCACTTTTAAGCATCCCATTTGAGCCCTTAAAGAGGCAGGGTCTAGCTGGCCATTACGAAGAGTGATATTTATGTGAGACTGCCCTACTCCTATCCCCCTCAATCCCTCATGCCACTTTCTGGTTTCTCTTTCTTCTACCCTTCTCTCCCCCATGGCTCTTTCCTGGATCGTTCTCCTCTCCTCTCCCCATCTCCAGTTCTCTCTCTTCACCTTGGCTCACTATATTTATCTGCTTCCAGGTCCAGCTGCATTGGAGAAAAAGTCAGTTCGGGGCCTGTGAGCCGGGCTGACCAGCCTTGTGGTACACAGGTTTTCTTTGGAGCAGGAAGGGGGGATCAGTGCTGCAGGACCTGTGAGTGCATCAGGTCAGCAGTCACTCACTGATTTTTCTCCTCTTGTGCCTGAAGACTGCTGGCCTTAATCGGTTATTCTGGAGCAGCAGGCCACTGGGTCACTTTCTTGGTTTCCACCCCTTCCCTCCTCACTGTGAGGGCTCACAGGCAGCATTTATGCCACTGCTGGAAGCCTTTGACATGGAGCAGGCTACTCAGCTGGAAGGGGGGGAAAGTGGTCCTGTTAAATTAACCTCTGTTCCCCAGCCATTATTCATTATTACAGATGACTCAATTTTAAATGTGGGTTCTGTTCCATTGAAAGTCATTCACAGGAAACAGGACAATGGGAAGTGTTTGCTGTACCAGGATTCTACTGTAGAGGGCAATTTCTAAACAGATTTCTGGGAGTATAAGTCAAGTGTCTGAGAATTATCCTCCCACGATGTGGTGGAGCATGCCACGGTATTTCAGCTGCATTGAGAGGAGGAGTTTTCAGACTGCATTTAGATCAGTGGAAGAAAACTCCATATCTAGATTGTATTTCATACTCTCTGCATGTCACTTTTCCATCAACATTCTACCCTCACAGCAAACAGGTGCAAGCAACTTTGCACCTGCAGCAATTTTCAAAGTATACGCCGTCTTTGAAAATTACTGCAAAGGCTGCAGTTAAAGAATACACAGGGACTCTACACCAATGTGTGCAGTTTGAAAATTGCCCCCTTAATGTGAGTCGCTCAACTAATATTCACTTGTGTAAGTCAGCTTCCCTCAGCCTTGACTGTGCTCCCTCAGGTTGGTAACAATTGTCATTTTGTGCCCATCATCATCATCATTGTTTCTTCTAGGACAGCAGGTGGGTAGTCCTCACACATGGGTGACATCATTGGATGAAGACCAGCGCGGAAAACTTATGTCAACATTTCTGGAACTTTGACTAGGCACACTGAGCATGCCCAGCATGCCCTATACATTATGTCTATGCAGGGTCCCTCTTCAGTCTCTTTTTTTTCCGCAGAGCTTTCTCCTCACAGTTAAGGGAGCTCTTGGCTTTTTCCTTGAAATTTGCTTTTGGAAAAACTTTTCACCGGATATTTTTGATTTTTTTTTTAACGTTCTATCAATGGCTGGTCCGTCTCTGTTCCTCCCCGTAGGCTCCTTAGGTTTTCAGCGTTCTCGGTACGTTTCTTTTCGCTATCATTCCCCCCCGTGGTGGCGGTGCCTGCCAGCTTTGACCGCCTGTCATCACTGCTCACCTTTTACTTTTCTTCTTTTCATTCATCATGGCCTTGTCGGTTTTCATCGATGTCCCCTGTGCCCAAGGACCATGTCCATCACGGACCCCCACGAAATATGTCCTCTGCCTGGGGGCATCGCATGACATCTGGGATTGCCACATGTGCACCTGGGTCATCGTTTTCACTCAGTGCATAATTAAGCTCTGGAATTCATTGCCAGAGGATGTGGTTACAGCAGTTAATGTAACTGTGTTTAAAAAAGATTTGGATAAATTCCTAGAGACTAAATTCATAAACTGCTATTACGGTAATTAATTAGCGATAGTAGCTTGTGATTTCTCTAATGTTTGGGTACTTTCCAGGTACTTGAACATAAGAACATAAGAAAATGCCATACTGGGTCAGACCAAGGGTCCATCAAGCCCAGCATCCTGTTTCCAACAGTGGCCAATCCAGGCCATAAGAACCTGGCAAGTACCCAAAAAAAGTCTATTCCAGGTTACCATTTGCTAATGGCAGTGGCTATTCTCTAAGTGAACTTAATAGCAGGTAATGGACTTCTCCTCCAAGAACTTATCCAATCCTTTTTTAAACACAGCTATACTAACTGCACTAACCACATCCTCTGGCAACAAATTCCAGAGTTTAATTGTGCGTTGAGTAAAAAAGAACTTTCTCCGATTAGTTTTAAATGTGCCCCATGCTAACTTCATGGAGTCTTTCTACTATCCGAAAGAGTAAATAACCGATTCACATCTACCCGTTCTAGACCTCTCATGATTTTAAACACCTCTATCATATCCCCCCTCAGTCGTCTCTTCTCCAAGCTGAAAAGTCCTAACCTCTTTAGTCTTTCCTCATAGGGGAGTTGTTCCATTCCCCTTATCATTTTGGTAGCCCTTCTCTGTACCTTCTCCATCGCAATTATATCTTTTTTGAGATGCGGCGACCAGAATTGTACACAGTATTCAAGGTGCGGTCTCACCATGGAGCAATACAGAGGCATTATGACATTTTCCGTTTTATTCACCATTCCCTTTCTAATAATTCCCAACATTCTGTTTGCTTTTTTGACTGCCGCAGCACACTGTACCGATGATTTCAATGTGTTATCCACTATGACACCTAGATCACTTTCTTGGGTTGTAGCACCTAATATGGAACCCAACATTGTGTAATTATAGCATGGGTTATTTTTCCCTATATGCAACACCTTGCACTTATCCACATTAAATTTCATCTGCCATTTGATTGCCCAATTTTCCAGTCTCACAAGATCTTCCTTGCAATTTATCACAATCTGCTTGTGATTTAACTACTCTGAACAATTTTGTGTCATCTGCAAATTTGATTATCTCACTCATCGTATTTCTTTCCAGATCATTTATAAATATATTGAAAAGTAAGGGTCCCAATACAGATCCCTGAGGCACTCCACTGTCCACTCCCTTCCACTGAGAAAATTGCCCATTTAATCCTACTCTCTGTTTCCTGTCTTTTAGCCAGTTTGCAATCCACGAAAGGACATCGCCACCTATCCCATGACTTTTTACTTTTCCTAGAAGCCTCTCATGAGGAACTTCGTCAAACGCCTTCTGAAAATCCAAGTATACTATATCTACCGGTTCACCTTTATCCACATGTTTATTAACTCCTTCAAAAAAGTGAAGCAGATTTGTGAGGCAAGACTTGCCCTGGGTAAAGCCATGCTGACTTTGTTCCATTAAACCATGTCTTTCTATATGTTCTGTGATTTTAATGTTTAGAACACTTTCCACTATTTTTCCTGGCACTGAAGTCAGGCTAACCGGTCTGTAGTTTCCCGGATCGTCCCTGGAGCCTTTTTAAATATTGGGGTTACATTTGCTATCCTCCAGTCTTCAGGTACAATGGATGATTTTAATGATAAGTTACAAATTTTTACTAATAGGTCTGAAATTTCATTTTTTAGTTCCTTCAGAACTCTGGGGTGTATACCATGCGGTCCAGGTGATTTACTACGCTTCAGTTTGTCAATCAGGCCTACCACATCTTCTAGGTTCACCGTGATTTGATTCAATCCATCTGAATCATTACCCATGAAAACCTTCTCCATTATGGGTACCTCCCCAACATCCTCTTCAGTAAACACCGAAGCAAAGAAATCATTTAATCTTTCCGCGATGGCCTTATCTTCTCTAAGTGCCCCTTTAACCCCTCAATCATCTAACAGTCCAATTGACTCCCTCACAGGCTTTCTGCTTCGGATATATTTTAAAAAGTTTTTACTGTGAGTTTTTGCCTCTACAGCCAACTTCTTTTCAAATTCTCTCTTAGCCTGTCTTATCAATGTCTTACATTTAACTTGGCCACTGTTGGAAACAGGATACTGGGCTCGATGGACCCTTGGTCTGACCCAGTTTACATATCTTATGTTCTTATGGACATCGCGTTTGACTTGATAAGATGGAGAAACTCTGAGTCGAGAGAGTCCGAGCCATCGACTGTATCGGTGGCCTCTGTACCAATGTACCTTGGATCCTCACCAATGTATACCATGCCATCGGAGGGGGCCTTCAGTTTAGTCGATGCTGCTGGTGGTTAGCAGTGCCAGAGACCAGCCCCTATCAGTTTCTTCCAGGTCGAGGATGTCTGGTTCAACGACATCGACCTCGGCACCCGGGAAAATGCCAGGCTGAGCACCAAGGGAAACTGAGGAAGCACCAGTCACCTTCAATGCATGGTGTAAGGCTCAGGGATATGCCAGCTCCTGCCATGATGCCCCTGAAGCGACCCTGTGGTGAGGAGGGCCAATCCTCCATTGATAGTGGGGGTCCGCAGTGGTCTCCACCGGTCCTAGTACCAGTTGGCTATGACCTTGGGGATTTGAGGAAGATCTGGCCACCCCTTCTGCCTCCCTTCTGTGGCATCAGCAACTTTCAAGGAGGAGTTGGAGTGGTGAGTCCAGCGGGTGGTGGAACGGGCCTGCAAGGCATCGAGCCTCTGGCACCAACGGTACTGATGTCAGCACTATCTGTTCTTGAACTGCTGCTGGAGTGGCTCCGTGTGCTCATCGGTGTTTTGAGTGGCATCAATTCCCGGGATGCTGTCTATGCCTGGCAGGGCACCAGTGCTTCCTCCGACCGATACGGTGGCCATTGCTAGTTACTACGAGGAGGAAGCTCTATCGAGGCCGGCAGGGACGCTGAGGCCCGTAGCCTCCTATCCAGCTTTGCTGGGGCTGGCACCAGTGCCACCAGTGTCTATACCTCTGGGTAAAGGCCGAACACCTAGGGCCCTATCCCCTGTGGACTACAGTGAGGATGAGGCCTCCTGTGACCCCTATGGGGATGACACTGCAGATTCCTCTTCTGAGGACTTGGAGGGTCTCACCTCAGAGCCATCTCCTCCAGAGGAACAAAGGTTTCCACCAGAGGACTTAACCTTCGCAGGTTTTGTGCGGGTGATGGTTGAGGCCATCCCTTTTCAGTTGATGACGGAGGAAGATGCCAGGCACAAAATGCTGGAAATACTCCAGTTCGTGGAGGCTCCTAACAGCCCTGGTGCACGAGATCCTTAAGGAGTTGCTGCTGAGGATCTGGGAACACTCCCTCATGGTATCTCCTGTCAGTAGAAAGCAGATGGGGTTTACCTCATTCAGAAGGCTACCGGATTCGATAAGTGTCAGCTGCCGCACCAATTGGTGGTGGTTGAATCCACCCTCAATAAGGCCAAGTGCTCTCGGACCCACTCCTCGGCGCCCCCAGGGAAGAATCTCAGGGCGATGTACGCTTTTGGGAGGAAAGTATTCCAGGGAGCCATGCTCATTGCCCGTATCACCTCCTATCAGCTCTACATGAGCCAATACTTGCGGAACCTCTGGAAGCAGGTGCAGGAGGTGCCCGAGCAGTTGCCTCAACAGCCGCAGGACACACTCATGTCTCTGGTGCATAAGGGTCTGAAGTGTGGAAAAAACAAGATTTGTACAACCTACGATGTTTTCAAAATGGCATCGAGGGTCTCTGCATCAGGAATCGGTGCTCACAGAATGGCATGGCTGCGGGCCTCGGATCTCCAACCAGAGGTACAGGAAAGACTTGCTGATTTGCTGTGTGCGGAAGAGAATCTCTTCAGAGATAGGGAGAGGGAGTTCCATCTCAGTCTGTCACCTCAATTGGACTTCAGAGGAACCATACTAGACACGGCACAGGTAAATGCCTTCCTGCCATGTTCGAGCCCTTACCTTGACGTCCGTAGCAGCAGTGATAGAACAGAGCCAGCTGGTGTCAGCTATTGAGGCTGTTGGTCCACATGGCCGCAACCGTCTGTTACTACTTTAACACATTTGCACATGTGCAAAGCCCAATGGACTCTGAGGTCACAGTGGCACCAGGCCATGAAGAGCCTCCAGGAACACATCTGAATCACCCCGTCTCTCCAGGACTCTTTGTCCTGGTGGCAGATACTTTCAAATTTGGAACAGGGAATATCCTTCCAAAGTCCCCCTACCCAAATTGTTCTAACCATGGATGCATCCACCCTGGGGTGGGAAGCTCATGTAGAGGGGCTCTGCACCCAGGACACACTCATGTCGCTGGTCCGCCCATGAAACACATTGTCAAATCAATTTCCTGGAGCTTCGGGTGATCAGGTACATGCTGTGGGCTTTCAGAGATTGGCTGTCCAACAAAGTTGGGGTTCATCCGAGTGCAATTGGTGCATACCACCATGGTGTAGATGGTATACCCATCTCTGTACAGCCTATAGTTGTATGTTTTATGCAGGGCCTGCTTCAATTGAAGCCTCACCTAAGACTTCCTGCTGTTTCTTGGGACCTCATCGTGGTGCTGATTAAGTTGAGGAAAGCTCCTTTTGAGCCGTTGCACTCCTGTGACCTGAAGTACCTGACCTGGAAAGTCATATTTTTGGTGGCGGCCACCTCAGCATGCAGGGTCAGCGAGCTCCAGGCCTTAGTGACTTATCCACCTTACACTAAGTTTATTCATGACCGGGTGGTCTTCCTGCCTAAGGTGGTGATGGATTTCCATCTTAACCAGTCAATCGTCCTGCCCACATTCTTTCCCAGGCCCCAGTTGCACGAAGGTGAACGAACATTGCACAGTTTGGACTGCAAGTGAGCCTTAATCTGGAGCAAACAGAAGCCCATAGACAGTCCACCCAACTTTTTACTTTTTTCAATAGGAATAGATTGGGTGTTGACGTTTCCAAGCAGACACTATCCAATTGGCTAGCAGATTGCATTTTCTTCTGTTAGATCCAAGCAGGACTGCATCTTGGGGGTCATGTAAAGGCTCATTCTGTCAGAGCCATGGCAATGTCGGTGGGCCACTTGCAAACAGTTCCCATGGAGGAGATCTGCAAGGCTGCGACATGGAGTTCTCTCCACACATTCGTATCCCATTATTGTCTGGACAGGGATGGCCGATGTGATAGTAGGTTCAGCTAGTCTGTCCTCAGGAATCTCTTTGAGGTGTAGAACCCACCTCTCCTTGCCTAAGGCCCATTGTTTGGGTTCAGGCTGTCTCCCCCTCTGTTACCAACAGCACTGGGGTTGTTGTGCCCGTTGGCACATGGTTGGTGTCTGTTGATCCCCTTTTGTGTTGGGGAGCAGCCTGTAGGTAAGGATTCACCCTTTTGTGAGGACTACCATCCTGCTTGTCTTAGGAGAAAGCATTGTTGCTTACCTGTAATAGGTGTTCTCTTAGGACAGCAGGATGTTAGTCCTCACGAAATCCACCTGCCACCCCACGGAGTTGGGTTTCACCTTATATTTTCATTTTTATATAATTCTGTGTCATATTACTGAGGGACCCTGTGTGGATGCTTGGTTTAGGGCATGCTGGGTTTACTCAGTGTACCTAGTCAGTCCCAGAAAATTTGACATAAGTTTTCCGTGCCAGGCTTTATCCTATGATGTCACCCATGTGTGAGGACTAACATCCTGCTGTTCTAGGAGAACACTTGTTACAGGTAAGCAACTTTGCTTTATTACACTCTCTTCCAGCAGAAAAAGTGTTCAACCTGAGCTAACAACAGTTTACCGGCAACAATTTTTAAATCGCAAACAGAATCTTATTTTTATATCATATTTTTAGATATAACAGGAGGATTAAATTTAGGACCGGATTTTAAGAGGTACGCGCAGGCGTACATTTGTGCGCAACCCTGCGTGCAACCATGCGCATGTTATAAAATCCAGGGTTGGCGTGAGCAAGGGGGTGTACAATTGTGCAACATGCGCGCGCCGAGCCATACAGCCTTCCTCCGTTCCCTCCAAGGCCGCTCCGAAAACGGAGCGGCCTTGGAGGGAACTTTCCTTCTGCTCCCCCCACCTTCCCCTACCTAACCCGCCCCCCAGCCCTACCTAACCCCCCCCCCCCTTTACCTTTTTCTTCTAAGTTGCGCCTGCCTCTGGGCAGGCGTAGGTTCCGTGCACCGGCTGACGGCCAGCCCGCGATCCCGGGCACAGCAGCAAATGGCTGCTGTGCCTGGAGGCTCCGGCCCCGCCCACGCCCCGCCCCTTTTTTCAAGCCCTGGGACTTACGTACGTCCCGGGGCTTGTGCGCATCGCCAGGACTATGCAAAATAGGTTTGGTGCACCCAGGAGCGGGTTTTTGCAGTTACATGCTTAGTATACATGCGTAACCCTTTTAAAATTCGCCTCTTAATGTGTAAGCATCGAACTGGGTTGACACTCCATGAAGTTAGCATGGGGCACATTTAAAACTAATCGGAGAAAGTTCTTTTTTACTCAGCGCACAATTAAACTCTGGAATTTGTTGCCAGAGAATGTGGTTCGTGCAGTTAGTATAGCTGTGTTTAAAAAAGGATTGGATAAGTTCTTGGAGGAGAAGTCCATTACCTGCTATTAAGTTCACTTAGAGAATAGCCACTGCCATTAGCAATGGTTACATGGAATAGACTTAGTTTTTGGGTACTTGCCAGGTTCTTATGGCCTGGATTGGCCACTGTTGGAAACAGGATGCTGGGCTTGATGGACCCTTGGTCTGACCCAGTATGGCATTTTCTTATGTTCTTATGTTCTTATGACAGATTACTGAGAAGTAGACCGAGACTCGATGACTTGGAAGGTGGAATAGTAGGGGCTTTTGTATCAGAGTGAAGTTTGGTGTTACCACTAGAGGATGGGGAGTGAAAAACAGGGAAGGATTGCAAATCACAGCAGAGGGGATTGAAAGAGAGAATCTATATTTTTGCTTAAGTAACAAGGAGAATGATCAGAATCTGCAATGTTGAGGACTTTGCTGAAAGGGAAGCGGTGTGAGAGTCCAAGAGGCTCAGTTTGGGGGGACGGGGTTTCTGACTGGTAGACGTCAATGAACAGCAAGTTTTTAGCTTCATGCTGAAGGTGAGGAGGTCGGAGTAAGTCTTATGTCCAGGGGTAATGAGTTCCAGAGGGGCAAGGCTGCTCCTTTGAAGGTTCTCTTTCTTGTGCTAGAGAACCACATTTCCTTTAGAGCCAGAATCGCCAGTCATGTGTAAGGTCGTGTGCATAGAGGTCAGGAGGGGGTGTACAAGGAGTCTATCTTTCAGGTAGGAGGGAACCAATCTCTTGAGCGCTTTGAAAGCCAGGACTAGGTTCTTGAAAATGATGCGATGAGAGATTGGGGGCCAGTGTGGTGATCTGTGCGAATTTACTAATGTTGAGCAGACACCCGGCTGCAGCAATTTGCACATGCAGTAGGTGCTGGATCAGCTTTTTTGGGAGGCTGATGTACAAGGAATTACAGTAGTCCAGGCTGGAGAAAACGTAAAGCTGAGTTGTCAGATAGTGAGCAAAGATGACTAAATTTACATAGTTGAAAGAAGGCCTATTTTGTCACTGCCAGAATTTGAGCCTCACATGAGTTTTGATTCTAGGACGAAGTTTAGGCTATGGACTTGGTGACTGACAGGCATAAAGGATCCTTCTAGAGTTACTCTTGAGTGGATGTAAGAGTAGTTGCTGTTCCCAATCGAAAGTACTTCCATATTTCGGAGGTTTCACGAGCTTGTTTATTGAAGCCAGGCTGCTATGGATTTCAGGCAGTTGTTCAGATCTGAGAATTTGTTTGGAGTCAGAGCCTAAGGGACACAGCAGCTGAATATCATCCGTATAACTGAGGTATGGAATTTGGAAGTCCCTGATTAGTTTATCCAGTGGTGCCAGGAAAATGTTGAAGAGTGTTGGGGATAGGATGGAGCCTTGTGGCACACCACATAGGCAAAGGGATGTTTGCTAGAAGAGGCCTGACCAAGTGAGATAGCTTGGGAGCGATCATGGATGAAAGATCTGAACCAGGAGAGTAGTGAGCCTGAGAGGCCTAGGTCGGTTAGACAGGATATAAGGAGCTGGTGGTCAACGAATGAGATGCTGCAGAGAGATCAAGAAGGAAAAGAAGAGCCTGCTGGCCTCTGTCCAGGTATGGGCATAGGTTGTCCACAAGGGATGATAGTACAGTTTCTGTGCTGTGACAGGGTCTGAAGTTTGATTGAAATGGCTCAAGATGGTTCGTGGCTTGTAGTAGCTCTTCTATTGTAGCAGCATAACTTTTTGAATAATTTTGCTAAGGAAAGGAAGATTTGAGACTAGACAGTAACTGCTAAAGATGTTTAGGTCTAGACTAAGTTTTTGAATAAGGTTTAACCACTGCTTTTTTTTTAAGGCATATAGGGAGGTGTCCTTCTGATAGGGAGGCATTGACAATAACCAGGAGGTGGTTTAGGAGACCCTGTTTGGTTTGGTTGATAAGCCATGATGGGTAAGGATCTCCTAGGCAGATTGTTAAGTTGAAGTCTTGAGGATTGAGTCCAGGTTATCTAGGGTCAAGGGGTGGAATTTGAAGAAGTAGAGGGATGGCTTGGCTTTTTGAGTCCAGCAAAGTTGGTTATTGGGGTTGCTATCCAAGTTCTGCTCTGATGTTGCTGTTCTTGTTAGTGAAGAAGTGTGCCAGTTTGTTGCAGAACTAATCCGTGGCTAAGGAGGGTTGTTGATTTGTTTTGGTGCCAAGGAACTTGATTATACAGGGTAGTTCATAGCTTGAGCAATTGTCTAGAAGAAATACCTTTTAGTTGCTTCCCTGATGGCCTTACAGTAGGTCACTTGGTGCCTCTTACAATATTTCCTATCAAATTGAGAGTTTGATTTCCTCCAGCAGCTTTCAAGTCTTTATCCAGTCCTTTTTTTTAGTGCTTCTAGCTTATATAATCAGTTTCCCTAAGCCTTGACTTTGCTCCCTCAGGTTGGTGTCATTTTTTACCCATGAGACAAATGCTTGGTACATTTGGTCCTTCACTGTCATCACACATGATGCAATATAAAAGCTCCTTGTGTGAGTATCATTACATTATGTCTTATGGGATAACATGTCACATACAAAGCCCAAATGACAAACTCTGGAGTTTTCTGGCCTGCACCAAAAATTGGATGATTTTTTTCCTGATAATTACACAGTTTGTGTGAATCAGTCAAATTATGCACACAGTTCACAAGAACTGGCTACTACATGTAACAGCAAATGCAAACTACATTCAATTTTTGAAGAGTTTGTGTTGTTCATTTTCATTTGTTTAAGAACTAAAGATGATGTCCTACATGTATGCACATGTATGCAAACTACATGCAATTTTTGAAGAGTTTGTGTTGTTCATTTTCATTTGTTTAAGAACTAAAGATGACGTCCTACATGTATGCACTCCCAGAATGCTCTGTGGTAATGATGTCATTCTATTCTTTCCATTCTGGTGCTCCCTTGCAGTTGTAGAGCATGCTGGGAAGAATTCATATAAGGGCTGCAGGTGGCCATTTTTATTTCTAAAGAATAAACAATCAAAAGATGTACGTGCTTTAGAATTAGAGCAGGCTGTTTATATATAGTTATGAGAATATTAGCAAGTATTTCATATAAGGAAAACAATTAATCTCTTCATTCAGATTTTCATGGCATCACTGTTAGCACAGTAGTACTTGCCAAACAAATTCGTATAGCATTTTAACAAAATAATTGATTCCTTTTAGTCATTCAGATCTTTATTTCATTGCTGAAGACACAAAGCTCTTCTATAATTTGCTCCGACCATTATGAATGTAAGAAAAGTGGGGCATGGCTCTGATGTTTCTCAGAAATAGAGGCATAGCTGGGGAAGAGTTGCAGCAGAATCAAAACTGTAAACATTGAGGTTTTTACTTTTGCAGAAAAATTAATTTTAAAAAATCTCCTTCCTCATATTTTTTAGTGTATATTTTAATTGTACAATTTTTGACCACAATAGCAAAACTTGCTTGTAAATTCATGGCAAATAGTTTACCAGATTTGTGCATTTACAAAATAAAATATGTCAAGAAATAGAAAGAAGATTTAACACGGAAAGCAGCAGAACCAGGAAACAGGCCTGTTGTTCTCACAGGACAAGCAGGATGGTTGTCCTCACAAATGGGTGACATCGAGGATGGAGCCCAACCACGGAAAACTTCTGTCAAAGTTTCAGGAACTTTGACTGGCCCCTACTGGGCATGCCCAGCACGGCACCAACCCTGCAGCCAGCAGGAGTCTCCCTTCAGTCTTCTTTTTTCCGCGCAGCAGTAGCCACGTGGTAGAAGAGCTCTTAACCACGTTCCTGACAGGAATTTCAAAAAACTTAATTTTGAAGAAAATTTGCCCCACAGGGGTCTCCCTTCGACAAATTTTCGGTCCGCAGAACTTCGGTAAGTTTTTGCCGTTGTTTGGTCGACTTCCGTCGAGTTTGGCCCTTGAGGCCTATTGTCAGTTGACAGTCCCGCGGCTAAATTTTTGGCTTTTCGCCATGGCGTCGGGTTTCCGTCGGTGTCCGGACTGTACCCGAACTATGTCAATCACAGACCCCCATGGAGTCTGTGTTTTATGTTTAGGGAGCGAGCATGATGTTCTGACTTGCACCAAATGTGCCCTAATGACACCAAAGGGTCGCAAGGCCAGAATGGAGAAGATGGGGCTCCTCTTCCAAGCTCGTACCCCAACGCCATCGATTGCATCGACGTCATCGGAACCGGCACCGTCGAGGTCTCATCATCATCGACAACCCTTCGGTGACCGTCCGCCATCGATGACTTCGCGGCCATCGACTCCCGTTCCTTCTCCTGATGATCGAGGGGATCGGAAAGAAAAACATCGCCATCAACGTCATAAGTCGCGGCCTGTCGAGGAATCAACGTCATCGACCTCAGCACCGACCGAGCCACCGCCAAAAAAGTCTCGATCAGAAGTGGCACCGTCCACTACTGTTTCACAGGCACCGAGGCAACCCTCACCCCCTCAGGGTTTGGGAGCCGTGATCCCACCGGTGACGGTGGTCCCTCCGGCTCAGCCTCAGCCTCCCTCTCCCGTCGAGCCGGGTCTTGTTACCCCTGGTCTCCAGGCAGAACTGGATCGGCTGGTCCAGGAGGCCATCGACAAGGCGATGCTACGGTTCCAGACTCCTCCGGCACCGACTCCGGCACAGAGAGTGCAACCAGTCACCAAGCCGATTGCAGCAGCACTGGCACCGCTGCTACACCGCATGGAGGCGCTCATGACAGCCCTTCCACCGGTGATACCTCAGTCACCGACACCGGTAAGACCGCTGTCACCGACAGGTTTCTCATCAAGCGGAGAAACACCGTATCGAATTCCCCCTTTGGGAATTGTTCAATCGATGCCAGGTCGTCCCTCGCCACCGATTTCTTCTTCGGGGGCGATACGCACCTCTGCTCCACCGAGGTTTTCGATGCCGACACCGATTCCATCGAGACCGACACCGGTTCCCTCGATGCCTACACCAGCACCGATACCGGCACCGATTCCTTCGAGGATTTTCTCGATGCCCCCGGTGATTCCAATCGATATTTCGGAACCTCAACCTGGGCCTTCAGGTGTTCAGCCCCCTCGAGGTCTTGCAGGTCATCATCCAGATCCCTATGATACTTGGGGTGATGATACCTCCACTGACACCGATGATTTGCCTTCACCTCCCTCTCCTGCGGAGAGTAGAAAGCGTTCTCCCCCTGAGGACCTCTCTTTCATAAATTTTGTGAAGGAAATGTCAGAGTTGGTCCCATTCCAACTTCAATCTGAACAAGATGACAGGCACCAGATGATGGAATTGCTCCAATTTTTGGATGCCCCAAAAGTCATCACTTCTATTCCCATTCACCAGGTTTTTCTAGACCTTCTTAAAAAGAATTGGGAATCTCCCGGATCTGTTTCCCCGGTCAACAAAAAAGCTGACTCTACATATCTTGTACAGTCAGCACCTGGTTTTCAAAAACCTCAATTAGACCATCATTCTGTAGTCGTAGAATCAGCTCAAAAGAAAGCTAAACGACTAAAGCCACATTCTTCCATACCTCCTGCTAAGGAAAACAAATTCCTAGATAGTGTGGGTAGGAAGGTATATCATGGAGCTATGCTGATTTCCAGAATAGCTTCTTATCAACTTTATATGACACAATATAATAGAGTCATTCTGAATCAGATGCAGGAATACACTGATGCCTTGCCTGAACAATTCCAGCCACAGCTTCAATCCCTTTTGAATAAAGGATTTGAAGCTGGGAAGCATGAAATAAGAACAACTTATGACATATTTGATGCTTCCACGAGACTTTCTGCCACAGCCATCTCAGCCAGACGTTGGGCTTGGCTTAAATCATCTGACCTTCGTCCAGAAGTTCAGGACAGGCTCTCAGATTTACCCTGCCTAGGGGATAATTTATTTGGTGAGCAAATTCAACAAATTGTTGCTGAATTGAAGGATCATCATGAGACACTTAAACAGCTCTCATCTATTCCTCCTAACTTGCCGCCTAAACAGCCGTTTAGGAAGGACTCCAAAAAGTCTTTCTTTAGGCCAAGAAAGTATTATCCCCCATCATCCAAGCCTAGGCCTGCATGGTCTTACCATAAGACCCAGCCTCGCCAGACCCGTAAACAAAAGCCTGCAGCAGCTCCACCACTGGGCCCTGCGGCGGGTTTTTGACTTTTCCTTAGAGAGCACTTGCCAAACCCCTCTTCCAGCTATACTAGTAGGAGGACGGCTCTGCCACTTTCTAGAAAGATGGCATCAAATCACCTCAGATCAATGGGTGATAGCAATCATTGCACAGGGTTACCACCTCAACTTCCTATCCCTCCCTGCCGACTCCCCACCTCTGCAGGCGTGGAGACTCACCGATCACTCTGTTCTTTTAGAACAGGAAGTTTCTCTTCTCCTACAGTCAAACGCTATAGAACCCGTTCCTCCCCTACAACATGGACTAGGGTTCTACTCCAGGTACTTCCTGATTCCAAAAAAGTCATGGGGACTTCGTCCAATCCTAGACCTACGGGCTCTCAACAAGTACCTTTCCAAGGAGAAATTCAAGATGGTAACCCTGGGATTGCTACTCCCTCTGCTGCAAAGAGGGGATTGGCTATGCTCTCTAGACCTAAAAGACGCATATACCCATATTGCAATCACGCAATCTCATCGCAAATACCTGTGTTTTCTAGTAGGCCGAAACCACTACCAGTACCGGGTACTACCTTTCGGCCTAGCATCTGCACCACGAGTCTTTACCAAATGCCTCGTGGTGGTAGCAGCATTCCTCAGGAAGGAAGGTGTCCACGTCTACCCCTACCTGGACGATTGGTTAATCAGGGCCCCAACCCAGCAACTAGCTCGGTCCTCCCTGACACTAACAATTCAAACTTTGCTTTCTCTAGGGTTTCTTGTCAATTACGAGAAATCCTACTTAGTCCCATCTCAGACCTTATCCTTCATTGGAGCAGACTTGGACACCTTACAGGCAAAAGCCTTCCTTCCTCATCAACGGGTTCAATCCCTTGTGTCCCTAGCTCACCAGCTGCAGTCTCAACACACAGCAACAGCTCGCCAGTTCCTCGTTCTCCTGGGACACATGGCCTCCTCCGTTCATGTGACTCCCATGGCCCGTCTGGCCATGAGAGTCATGCAATGGACTCTGAGATTACAATGGACCCAAGCTCTTCAGCCTCTGTTCCCCATTGTTCGCATCACCAATACACTCCATCTGTCTCTTGCCTGGTGGACAAATCAATTCAACCTCCTACAGGGCTTACCCTTTCTTCCACCAGAACCCCAGGTAATCCTCACCACCGATGCTTCCAACAACGGGTGGGGAGCCCATGTACACAACCTACAAACTCAAGGATTCTGGTCACTAGAGGAAGCCAAACACCAGATACATTTCCTGGAGCTCCGTGCAATCCGTTATGCTCTCAGGACCTTTCAAGATTGCCTAGCGAACAACGCAATCTTAATTCAAACAGACAACCAGGTGGCCATGTGGTACATAAACAAGCAGGGAGGCACAGGCTCCTTCCTTCTGTGTCAGGAAGCTGTGCAGATTTGGGCGGAAACCCTCTCCCGCTCTATGTACCTCAGGGCCACCTACCTGCCGGGAGTAGACAATGTCTTGGCAGACTAGCTGAGCCGAGTCTTCCAACCACACGAGTGGTCACTCAATCCTCTGGTAGCGACCTCTCTGTTCCACGAATGGGGTTATCCCCACATAGACCTCTTTGCGTCCCCTCAGAACCACAAAGTGGACAATTATTGCTCTCTCATTCGGAGCCAGCACTCTCGGCCGAGGGATGCGTTCTCCCTCACGTGGACAACCGGTCTGTTTTATGCATTCCCTCCACTTTCTCTTCTGTCGAAGACTCTCGAGAAGCTGCGTCAGGACAGGGGAACTATGATCCTGATAGCGCCACACTGGCCACGCCAAGTGTGGTTTCCCATACTACAGGATCTCTCCATCCGCAGACACATTCCTCTGGGAACGGATCCGCATCTGCTCACTCAAAACGACGGATGCCTCCTCCATCCCAACCTCCAAGCCTTGTCCCTGACGGCATGGATGTTGAAAGGTTAGTCCTTCAGCCATTTAACCTTTCAGATTCAGTTTCTCGGGTCCTGATCGCTTCACGAAAGCCTTCCACAAGAAAATCGTACTCATACAAATGGAAAAGGTACACATCATGGTGCACTTCTCAGTCCCTTGATCCCCTTTCCTGTCCAATCTCTAAATTCTTGGACTATCTCTGGCATCTATCAGAATCAGGTCTAAAGACCTCTTCCATTAGAATGCATGTCAGTGCGGTAGCTGCCTTCCATAAAGGTATCGGGGGTGTCCCTATCTCAGTACAACCCCTTGTAACACGCTTTCTTAAAGGCTTGCTCCTTTTGAAGCCACCTTTACGTCCTCCGGCCCCATCTTGGGACCTTAATCTGGTTCTTGGTCGCCTTATGAAACCGCCTTTCGAACCTCTCCACTCCTGTGACCTTAAATATCTCACATGGAAAGTGTTATTTCTTTTAGCTATCACTTCAGCTCGCAGGGTTAGTGAATTACAGGCCCTAGTTACCTATCCGCCTTACACTAAACTCCTGCAGGACCGGGCGGTACTCCGCACTCACCCTAAATTTCTGCCTAAGGTAGTTTCGGAGTTTCACATTAATCAATCCATCATACTACCTATCTTTTTTCCCAGGCCCCACTCCAACCCCGGGGAACAGACTCTGCATACCCTAGACTGTAAACGGGCTCTAGCTTTTTATCTAGACTGTACAGTTTCTCACAGGAAGAGCACTCAATTATTCGTCTCTTTCCATCCTAACAAGTTAGGACAACCTGTGGGTAAGCAGGCTCTTTCCTCCTGGTTGGCGGACTGCATTTCCTTTTGCTATCAGCAAGCTGGCATTCCTTTCCAAGACCGTGTTAAAGCACACTCTCTAGGGCCATGGCGACTTCAGTAGCACACCTCTGATCGGTGCCGCTTCCTGACATCTGCAAAGCTGCAACCTGGAGTTCTCGCCATACCTTTGCAGCCCACTATTGTTTGGATAAAGCTGGAAGACAGGATTCCATCTTCGGCCAATCTGTCTTGCGTAACCTTTTTCCAACTTGATGTACCAACACCCTTCCACCTCCCGTTAGGGTGCGGATGTCCTTTCCCAAATTCCACCCCAGTTGTTGTGCCTGTTGCACGCCGTTGGGTACATTTGGTGCAAGTCAGGACATCCTCAGCTCGGTACTCACCCATTTGTGAGGACAACCATCCTGCTTGTCCTGTGAGAAAGCAAATGTTGCTTACCTGATGTAACAGGTGTTCTCACAGGACAGCAGGATGTTAGTCCTCACGAAACCCGCCCGCCACCCCGCGGTGTTGGGTTCATTTCTTTTATTTTTCGGCACTGCCTGTAGCTTTGAAAACAAGACTGAAGGGAGACCCCTGCTGGCTGCAGGGTTGGTGCCGTGCTGGGCATGCCCAGTAGGGGCCAGTCAAAGTTCCTGAAACTTTGACAGAAGTTTTCCGTGGTTGGGCTCCATCCTCGATGTCACCCATTTGTGAGGACTAACATCCTGCTGTCCTGTGAGAACACCTGTTACATCAGGTAAGCAACATTTGCTATCTCTGATAATAATCATCCGCTTGTCTGCTGCCACCAGTGTGGTTTCCTTGGTTTAGTTGAAATGTCTAACCCTGGATTCTTCAGTTAGAATTTGTTCTTCTTCCTTTTCCTTCCTCTACTCCCTTCTTTGCCAGAGAAAACCAAGAGAAAATGATTTATTTCCTTCTGCTGGATCGGAAAGAGAGATATCCCAGCCATGAAGATGAGGATCTGCCTCCCAGGAATGAGATAGGTATCATACCCTCCAACATTCTGCAAGACGTGGGTATATATTTTGGGTATATGGTTTTATATACAAACATACACACATACATACATACATACATACATATATTTTTTTGTTTATTTAAGGTTTTTATATACCGGCATTCATGAAATGATCACATCATGCTGGTTTACAAATAAACAGGGGTGCAATAAATAAATAAATATATATATATATGTTGTGGGAGAGGTGAGGAATTTGGATAAAATAAACATTGACCAAATATTCACATTATCCAGTACTATTTGGGGATTTAGTTAAAGGTATGTCTGTCACAGATATATATCTTTTATCTGTGCATCCACAGTGATAGGTCTACAGATACAACTCTATTTCTACACCAGCCATAGACTGATATGCAATATATACACACAGCTATATTTACTGCTATAACTGCATATCTGTAGATCAAATATACTTGTGAAAATCTTGTCACAGTATACACTCATGTGCTTGCCTACAAGAGCTTATGCCCATAGAAGGATTTGTGTATATGCATGCTTGGGTAGACATGTACAATACATATACAATATGTGTGTATGCACACACACACACACACACATACCCTGTACTGCTTATGATTATCTTAACATTAGTATGGCAAGATAATGAAGATACTGCTTCCACTTGCTCTAGTTCAGTCTTCCCTGCATCATCCTTGTTGGGGGGTCATTTTATTTTTCATTACTCAGCGATCTAGGAAAGGAGAACACATCTACAAATGCACTTGTGGCTTGTTTAAAATGTCCCTTCCTGATCCTAAGCCTGTCCTGTTTGATCTCACTAGATGTGTAATACTCAGTTTGTCTTCAAGGTCAGCCAGGTCTGGTTTCCAGGCTATCATTAATGAATAATCTTGACGTATATTTGCATATGTTGGTCTCAGAGCCTACTTAATTTCCATATTTCTGGATATCAAGAAAACCAGACCTGTTTGTGGACCTTAAGATTTAGAGTTAATAACCACACTGCTAGCTAATATAATATCCGCAATACCTGTTAATTGTGTCATATGTATGGAAGCCCGGTGTCCCAATAATTACTGGAAATGGACCACTTCCTCCCCATCCGGTGACGATGTTATTCTGAGCCTGCTTTTTTACCTGTGCAGAGAAAGAGCTCTGCCACCGGCCTGAGAAGCCAGTCCGGGTCACAGCACAGATCTCCCACCGCCTTCAGTGCTGTGGTGTCCGTCTCTCCTTTTCAATCCCCTGTTTTATTGTCTAGCTGTTAACTTTATTCCACTTCCTGAATCAGTGGTCGGGAGGGTGTCACCCTCTGTCACCTGTGGAACTTGGTAAGAAACAGCATCGCAGGGTTTAATTTGAAAGTAACAGTTTCTCTGATGAGCACATCTGTGGAAATGAATACAGAGCAACATGACAGAGAAAGTGTGCGGGGGAGAGGAGAAACTAATGTGATAGAAATAAAATTATAATGGCTGCTGGGCTGGGTCACATCCTGGTAAGAGAAGAAAAGGGTTCTCTCTTAAATTGGTCCTGTGTTCAGTACCTTTGGTTTCTCTTTCTCCGTCTCTCCCTTTCTCAGCAGCAGTGGGT
Organism: Rhinatrema bivittatum; assembly: GCF_901001135.1. Lineage (NCBI taxonomy): Eukaryota > Metazoa > Chordata > Amphibia > Gymnophiona > Rhinatrematidae > Rhinatrema > Rhinatrema bivittatum. The sequence continues at coordinate 38,427,276 of NC_042631.1, read as the reverse complement.
TGCCAGTGGACAGTAGCGAGCTCTCTGCACGCACAGCTCCCAAAACTAAAGCTGCTTTCCCCTTCTTTTCCCCTTTCCCCCAGAATTTAGCTTTGGTGAAATACCGCAGAGAGGGATGAGAGCGGTATTTGGTCTTGTAGATTTCTGCATTCCTCGTTCAGGCGGTGCTGACTTAAGTCTGCCTTCTCTGTGCTTAAGATCCTCCCAGGAAGCGCGTGGACTCACCGATGCTGAACAGACACGGCAAGCGGCGGCCGGAGAGGAAGTCCATGGAGGTCCTCAGCGTGACGGATGGGGGGTCCCCGGTCCCGGCTCGCAGGGCAATAGAAATGGCTCAGCATGGCCAGAGGTGGGTAAATCCTCGGAGCCAGGCGAAACCCGTCTCTCCCAGGCTGGACAGGGGACACCGTGATGCTCGCGCGCTCGGTGCTTGGCCGGGAGAGCAGTGGCGCGCTGCGCGTCGAGCGGCAGTCAGCAATTCGCTGGCAGCCCGTTGGCACCTGCTGGGATTGTACCTTAAAATCAGATGTCACATTCGCAGGCGTTTGTCGTATCATCCGGCAGTGTTGTCTGCCAGGGCAGATACCGCAGCACTGACAAATTATGCTGTACACTCCAAAAAGTTCATTTTCTTTGCTTCAGCTAGGAAAAGGGGGAAGGGCAGGCAGTAATTGACACTTTAATGTGATATGTAGTGCAGTAATTCTGAGACACCTGGCGTTAAATTGAGTTAAGTGGAAACCATTCTCATAGGGAGCAGTGACTTCTGGCCATGTTAAATCATATTATCCTACAACAACCTGGTCACGAAATCTCAGAGCAAGTCAGCAGGTAACAGATGTCAGAGTTGTAAGCAGGGCAGAGGAATGCAGAAGGCCTTGCTTTGTTTTTTTTTGTTTTACTCCATCCTCCACTCCTGGCTGTTCAGCGTACATAAATAATCATCAGCGAGCAGATGGGGTGCTGACAGCTTTCTGATTGGTTGCCCTGCATGCAGTGGCTTTCTGATTCGTTCCATCTACTTCAAATTGCGGCAAGAAACAAGAGAGAATTTCGGAAGAAATGCCCGATTTAAAATATTCTGTGACGTGAAATGCGAGGCGCAACCCAGTAGCACACAAGTCCGTGTGTTAATAGGATTTTGGCTTCTTGCCCAATTACAGTAATGTGCCAGGAACAGCCAGTCCTAAACTGAAACCCTGAGGAACCCGGGCTCAGACTTCCTCAGTAAAACTATCCAACTGTCTAGTGCTTAGACGGTTCCAGTGAAGGATTAGACACAAAAAAAAAAAAGGAGCTGAACTGGCACGAGCTGGAAATGAGCCACTGCAGCGCCAGCCGTCGAGGTTTGGACCCTGGCTACCATCCATTAAATTTCGGTTACATTCAGTATATTCACAGTTCAATTACCTTAAATGTTTTAATTATCTAAAGTTTGAGCACATGTGCATTCTGGCTTCAAACTACCGTGGAGGTTCTTTAGGAAATTTAAATATCCGTGGGGGGGGGGACAAGTTTGTAGTATGTATATTTGTGATCTGCAGTGAAAGTCATCCCATGGAAGCTGCAGGATGTAAGCACTGATAAATAAAATAAACAGAGGGCTGTGAATGCCTGGCAAAGTGAAAGAGAACCAGGGGCTAGGAGAGAACCATTGCTGGGAGTAGGACTTGAGAACCAAGACAAAATCACATACATTGCCATTTATCCTGCCGTTGATCCCTCTTCCTCTTGCTATGTACATTTCAAAGCTTGTTTAGTTCCGTTTAGGCTTTCAGACTGTCCACTCGGATAGTCCATTTCCTGGCCCGCTGAAAGCCCAGTGATGATCTCAGCTGCTCAGGGCCTCCATTTCCTTGGCTCTGTAAAGAGTATTTTTGGTGCGCACACAAAATCTGCCTAGACCTCCAGATCACCGGAGAGGCTTCTAATTAGTGTATTAGCAAACTGAATCAGGATATGACCAAGCATCCAAATGCTAATAAAAAGTATTATTTAAATAATCCATCGTGTTCATTTTTGGCATGCCTGGTTCTATCCTCATTCAGTTTGCTGCTGTTTTTAAACTGTCCTTATTAGGACAACGTTTTGGCGGGGTAAGGTTTACCCCATACGCTTTGCTCTTCTGCAAACAGACTCCTCTTCCCTACAGTAATCTCGTTGGCAGAGCTCTCCTCATTGTATGGGTGTAGTACCATTCTGACACCTGGTTTCCCTGACTAGTCAAGCCTGTATACTCCTTTTTCTCTCTGTAGAATTACCGAAGACTGCTATGTAGTGTTCTAGATCCTTCATGGACACCTAAACTGGAATCGTACATTCTTTAAGGTTAGGATCCTTTCCTTTCTTGACTACTACTAGGACAAAAGCTTTCTTCCATTTCTTGGGATATTCCTGCTCCTCTTGCCCTCAACTTTAGGACTGTGGAAGTACCACTGGGATGGAAAGCTGCTGCTTTGCTTTACCTCCCTAGGAGGACGTGCACAGATTCCTGTCCTGAAGTCCGTAGTTGTTCCCTTCCTCACACGTACTGAGCTCTCTAGAACTACTATATCTCTTAACAGATGTGAAACAAAAATATAACGGCTTAACACGACACAATGCTATGGTGACTTCCTTAAAAAAAACAAGTTGCCAGGAAGCCAGGCGGTGTTTGGATGCCTGATCCACCACCTGGTCTTATTTATCAACAACCTTATGAAAATGTGCAAGTGAAAAAGCAAAGCATTATAATGCAGGAAAACCATACTTTTTAAAAAAAATATTTCATTGCACTAAAATCGGGAAATACCTTCTGGTGTAAACTCAGATTTGTTAATAAGCTCAAAGAGAGAACCCCAATATCAGCTGACGTTTTGTATTACAGCTGCTTCAGGGGAATAATTATAGACGAACACTGAAGAAACCGTGCTCAATCAGAGCTTGTCACAAGCTCAGAAAGTAGAAAGATACATAGAAACATAGAAATGACAGCAGAAAAGGACCAAATGGTCCATCCAGTCTGCCCAGTAAGCTTATGGTAGTATCTGCTGTGCCATGTAGGTTACCCCATGCTTATCAGTTTCCCACACCATAAAAGTCAGTGCCCTCGTTGGTTGCTGTCTGAATCCAGTTCCCCGTTATTCCTCACTGTTGAAGCAGAGAGCAATGTTTTGAGTTGCATCAAAGTACCAGTCTTGTTGGTTAAGGGTAGTAACCGCCGCATCAGCAAGTAAACCCCCATACTTGTTTCCCCAGACAGTAAAAGTTGGGGCCCTTTTTGGTTGCTGTACAAATCCAATTCTCCTTTTCCCCTCCATTGAAGCAGAGAGCAATGATGGAGTTGCAGTAACAGTATCAAGGTACTTCCGTCTTCAAGACACTGACTTAGAGAAACCCATTAATGTCTGTGCGTGATGAAGTGTGCAATACAAAGATCTGGCATTCTCATAAAGGGAAATGATACATACCATATACTGTTTATTTATTTATTTATTTATTTAATTTTATATACCGGCAACCGTTTGCACATCGTGCCGGTTTACAGATAACTTAAAACAAGGATATATATAGGCAAAGCCTTTACAAGGAACATTGTGTAACCTAGAACATAGTAACTGTTAAAAACAGATCATTTAAGTAGGACACAAATATTAGTGGGGAATGTAAGAGATCCATACACAAGTTTCAGTAATTGACTTGCTGGTGAAATCAAAGATGAGTTGTCCAAATAAACCTTCTGGAGGTTATTAGATAATTTCACCTCTCTATCTGTATTAAGATTGATTAGCTGTGTCAACAAGCAAGGCCAATAAACTTACAGCTTTTATCTAATGTCTCGCAGTAGAAAAACTAAAGCTAATTAACAATATGGTATAAAGAGCTAAGAGATTTATTTTCAGCTGCCAGCCAGCCAGCAAAGTTAGCCGGATAAACTTACAAGACTAACCTTGCTGGGATATTCAGCAGTGTGGCTGCATCGCTGAATTTACCCAGCTGTTTCAAAGTTAGCCGGATAAATTAATCTGGCTTCTCTCCGGCAGCCCTAAAGTTATCCAGCTGGGTAAGTCAGATAATGCTGAAAATCAAGCTTTATCCAGCTAACTTAGGGCTTGATTCATCAAGGTATTTTCCCATAGAAACAGAATGGGGAAAAAAGCCTTAAGTGAATCAGGCAGCTGGGTAATCAGCCCCTGCTCCCCAAGGAGCCCCGCCTCACCCCGGACTTATTTGGCTAACTTTTTAGCTGGATAAAAAGTTGTTAGCCAGCCAAGTCTAGGGATGGTCGTACCTGCGGAATTTTAAATCCCATGGTTTGGCTAGGGTACGACTGGGACTCAGCCACACTACTTTCATTAGTAACCTCTAAATCTGCAGGTGAGCCATGTGAAACTAGTCCTACAGGTAAACAAAAAATGCGTCATAACATTTTGTACCTTTTAACTGCCTTCTTCGGTTTGATATTTCCTCTAGCATCAATGGCTTCAGATCTTTTTTTTTTTTAATTCTTTTTTTCACATTTCCCATGTATTGTGCTCTCCTTTTGTTTTAAACTGTTTTAGCGTTGTTCAGACATCCTCCTGTGACATCACTTCCTCTGAACAGTGCTATTCAGAGTGCAGGCTGCAAATGCCTGGAAAGTCCATGAACATGCAGGAACCTGGGTGTGATTGCCTCTGACCAGCTAATGAGCAAAGTTGGAGGAAGTGATGTCACGGGATGGGCTGGTGCTATATATCAAAGGAGGGCAGGAATTGAAATAGAGAAGAGATTGCAGAATGGTAAGGATATAAAATCTGATTTACCTCTAACTGAAGGGGGGAAAAAAAAGGCAGCCATTTAAATGATTAAAATGGCTTCCTTCCCTTTCATCAATGGAACAGTATCATTTCTATATGAGGACTGCGTTGAAGAAATGCAGCAGGCCGCAACCATGAGACCCTAATTTACACAGTCCTCTCTGCCCTGCATGGACTTTTTGTGAATGAGGGTCACTGAGGCCCGCCCATTGCTTACTGTGCAGTGAAGAGTTTGGTTGTAATGAAAAGACTCCAGTAAGCTGGCCCTGTGAATTTTAGAGTGGCATTTCAACACAGGAGGCTTGAATTTGAGCCTCCTGCCTGGGACCAGCAGAGCATGGTCTGTAACGTGTTTCAGTTCAGGAAATAGAAGGAAAGCGGCTGCCATTACCGCAGCAACTTCTGCTGGCGCGAGAGTTTTGCTGAGGGTTTGAAGGCAGGATCCTCTCCTGCCCATAGCCAGGGAGGTCTCCTGTCGTCTAAGCATGCCGGGGTACGGCAGGGTGAACAATAAGAGGGAAGAGACCTTCCAAGAGTTATTTTCTGTGTGAAAATGAAACCTGTGGGGTTGTCTGTTGCTAATTTTGTGATGTCCATGTTAAATCGGCTCGCTCTGCTGTGTTTCTTAAAATCACACTTTATACCCTTCCGTTAACAAGGACGAAAGTGGCTAAATGCAATCATGCTCTATTGTCCCCTTCCTGAATTACATCGTCAAGCAGATGGCAGATTGACTGATAGACATCCTGACAAGAAAGAGCATAGCGGGATGTTCATATATCCTGTTCTCAAGGCAGCAGCAGAGAGGGAACCTGGACGTTAGAGCTGGAGTCTGTCAGCAGCTGCTGATGACATCAGACTTCAAAAGCAAAGCTGGCGTCACCAGAATCCCAGGATGGAAAAGTTCTCTTTTGTGACTCCAGTTTGTGTTTTTATTTTTAACACTCCCTTTTATTGCATCCTTCACCACTCCCTGCCCTTGGCGAGCACCAGTTCCCTTGCTGTCTAAGACCTAGACGAAAAGCCATGCTGAACTCTTTACTGAGTTCAGCATGCTCACCCCCCTGCCCCCCAGCCCAGACCCCTGAGTACAGCACATCTGTAAAGCAGCATAACCTAAACCCAGACACAGCTTATTATGAAACCTCTGCACTTGCCCCTGAATCTTTTATTTGATATCAATTGGATTGGAAAGAGCTCTCAGCTTGTGTTGTGAGCTGTGTGCTGTTCTAACTGTAGCACACCATGCTGCCTCTATCCTGAAGGCCCGATTTGTACAAATTGGCTTTTAAGTTGAATAGATAAAGTGATAGGGCTCTGGCTACTGTGGCAAACACCTCCACCCATCACTACTGCGCACACACACACACACACACACTCTCTCTCTCTCTCTCTCACTCTCTCTCTCTCTCACTTACAGGAAGGCAAAGTCATGTATTGCAGTGTTCTTGAGTGACAGTGTGCTTTGTGCTGCCAAATAGTGAGATTCAGACCCCAACCCAAAATAGCTGCTGAATTAGGTAACAGATTATTGGCTCAAATGGAAAATTCTTTACATTAATAAATTCTAACCACAGCCCCCAAAGATAAGATCAGTACATAGGACAGCACTTGGTGATTTGTAATTAAGAGCAACAAAATAGAATAATAATAATAATCAACAAAGGCTTTTCCCAGGAAGTAAAGAATAAAATAAATCCCTTCAAAAAAACAGGTCCAACTATAACATCAATGACCCTTTACCTGTCACTGCCTGTTGCTTTGGATTTGATTTGATTTTAATATATCAAACCTTCTATAATCTACTCCTCTTCCGTAGAGTGGCAATAAGTTCAAAGGTGAAATCCTGTGCTAAAAAGTAGCATTTTAGCTACACAACCATCTTGGACTTGGGGGGGAAAAGGCATCAGCCTTCTCTGCAATATTATCTCATTCTGGAACCCTTATCTCCAGAATGGTATGATGGAGCAGGCAGAGCCCAGGGGAGGGATACCAACAAAGTACAGAGCCTGCACCCTAAGCCCTATGGGCTAAGACTTGAGGACTCCTAAAGGAGAAGAGAGAGAGGCTGGATTACGATGGAGGCATTCAGATACCTCAAAAGCATAAAGAATGCACAAGAGGAAGAAAGTTCTAGACTTAAAGGAGGACACTGGGAATGAACACAAGGAAATATTTCTTCACTGAAAGGATGATGGTACATGGAGCACTCCAACAGTGGAAGTGCTGGAGGCAGAAACAGTTGAGAAATTAAAAAAAAAAAAATCATGGGTAAGTGCAGAGGATCCTTAGCTGCAGGAAAGTGAAGGTGATGCCGCAATCAAGTCCAGTTCAAGTATCATTTCAAAATGGATTAGTGGCTGTTGTGAAATGAAATGGTGATCCCCGACCAATTTTCAGTGGTCAGATGTCCACATCACTAAAGCCACATGTACAACTTAAGCAGAAATTGGCACCATTTTTGGCAGCCTCGGCAGAGGCACCGGAGACTGCGCAGGCCTAGAAACTGAACCTAAAGAAGGCGATTCCTGCAGAGTGGGCTGGAAGCATGTTAGCAGAGCAGTGTGAAGGAAGCTCTCGCGGCTGCAGAGTGGGCTGGAAGCATGTTAGCAGAGCAGTGTGAAGGAAGCTCTCGCAGCTGCAGAGTGGGCTGGAAGCATGTTAGCAGAGCAGTGTGAAGGAAGCTCTCGCGGCTGCAGAGTGGGCTGGAAGCATGTTAGCAGAGCAGTGTGAAGGAAGCTCTCGCGGCTGCAGAGTGGGCTGGAAGCATGTTAGCAGAGCAGTGTGAAGGAAGCTCTCGCAGCTGCAGAGTGGGCTGGAAGCATGTTAGCAGAGCAGTGTGAAGGAAGCTCTCGCGGCCTGGAAGCATGTTAGCAGAGCAGTGTGAAGGAAGCTCTCGCGGCTGCTGCTGCTGCCCGTGTTGTACCTGTCCTGTGGTAGGGCAGCGCGTGTAGGTGTCTGTGTCTGCTCTGTGCCTGTCCTGTGATGGGGCTACATGTGAGTGGAGGGGGGGGAGATGTCTTTGCTGTGCCTCTTCTGTGCTTAGGACCGTGTGTGTGTGTGTGTGTGTGTGTGTGTGTGTGTAGGGAGAGCACGCTTGCACTGTGGCTGTCTGTGCTGTACCTGTCCACTGGATTAATGGATTACTGTTTATTTCTGATGCTTCAGTTCACTACCTTTCACTAACGCTAATTTTATGAGGAAATAAGTTGCCAAGGGATCTAAAAGCAACTGTGCTTTATTTTCTGACTTACTGGTAACCAATTATATTTATATAACAATAATTAGTGTTAATAGTTATATATTGTGTATGATTGCCATTTGTATCTAACTACATACATTTATATGAGATTAAGTATTGCTCTTTGTTAAGTATATGGTTTGGAGATTACAGGAATCAGCAGTTATATTGTATTTGTGCCCGGCGTTGGTTACAGTATCTAGTTCCATGCTACTTATCGCAAATTAGCAAATGTCTCTAGAAATACATTATATATGTGAGAATTAATACTTGCAACTAGATCTGTTTTTTCGGAGATTACATTTTCCAATGTTAGATATTGGGGGGGGGGGACTGGAAACGCCTTGAGGTTTGAGGTCTCTCTTCCTCTTATGCAGCTGGAGTTACTAATGTAGGAGGTTTTTCACAGGGTAAGGTAGAATGTCGTCATGTTAATGGGCTCGTTCTGATACTTGTCAGAGTGAGGCCAATGTATGCAGGTTAATGATGTGGAGATGTGAGTGTCCCCCCCTTGAGATGAGCAGAAGTTGGAAGGTCTCGCTTAAGCCCTTTTAGAGTGCCTGTAATTTATTACTCTGCATGCACAGCTACAATATGGGAGGTCTGACTCCTGCATGACCTCCTCCTGGGCATACTTAGGTAGAATGAGATAAAATATTCTGCGTACCATGAAGTCCAGACCTTTTGCTCCCTAACATACCTTTCCCACCTATGTATTCGCTGGTGAAAAGGGCCTTTGGGGAAGGAAGAGAGTGCCAGACAAGACAATGTAGTTTCACAATGCAGTCCTTATTGTCATGTTGGCAGGGGGGTGGGGGCAATTGAAGTGTGTTGAGGTGACGAGGGTAGGTAACTACGTACAAGTGTAATGACAGCCACCCTTGAGATGAAAGTCTAGTCTTCATCCAGGTAAACAAATTTACTTAACAGGGGCTGCCTGCTTCTGAGCCCAGGACAGAGGTTAGCTGTTCCCTCCGGAGTCACCAGGGCAAGATCTGCCACGCTTCGCACAGGGTGATGGGGGCTGGAGGGGGTGGGGGAGGAATTGGGGTGGATGGGGGGGTGGGAGTCTGAGTGTGAAAGTGCCTTTATTCACAGTGGTAACCCTTGTTTTCTCACTCTCTTCCTGCCCATAGTAAGTCAATGTTCAGTAAAAGCCTGGATATCTCTGACGCCAGTCCCAAATTCAACAAAGAAGAAAGGTATAGAACACTGAAAGTCTACTACCCTCCCCGCTTCCTCACCGCTGAGAACTTAAAGATGCCGTACTTATCTGCTTCAGAGCAGGGAGGGTGGCGGGATGGGAGTAAGGAGAAATGGGGCCTGAATTTTTATTTAGATTTATTTATCAAATAAAAGCACATTTTTTAGGCACCGAGATGGACTCACCTCTGTAAGGTTTGGTTAGGGGAAGCAGTTGCTTGCCTCTTCTTCCTTGTTGAGTCCTTTTATCTGAGGGAGATTTCTAGTGCTAAGGGAAGAGAGAGAGAGAAAGCGGTAGAACTGGAGGGGGGGGGTATCTGGTTGACTCTCGGCACTAAGGAGAGCAGGATATGCGGAGAGGTTCCGCTGGGGAGTCTCAGCACGGAAGAGAGGAGTTTAAGTGGAGGGGTGTGTGGAGGGCTCTGCCGGGTGAGTCTTCATGTACTGACAAGAGAGGGGGTACAAATGGAGGAGTGTCCCAGGAGAGAGGTGAAAAGAAGGGGGGGGAGTGCTGTGCCTGGGTGAGTCTCCCAGCACTGAGGAGAGAAGGGTAGAGGAGGTGGTGGAGTGTCTCCGGGGAGCCTGCAGGTCCTGAGGACAAGAGGGTTAGTTGGGGAGGAGTTTCCCAGCACCAAAGGAGAGAGCTAGGAAAAGTGGAGGTGAGAGGGGGAGAAGCAGAGTGCTTGCGTGCCTGTTTTATACATGCCACAGTGCTCATTCTTGCTGTGGGACTCATAAAGCAGATGCAACGAGACCGAGCCAGTGCTGAAATAACAGATCTTCCCTTCTGTTTCTGTGATGCTGCCTAACACCTTAATGCCGTGCACATGCACACGGTATTAAAAGGAAAGCGAGCGCTAGTGGTTCTAGAAAACGCGCCATCTGGCCGGAGAATCTTCAGCATCCCCAAGACTTGCAACAGGCCTGCCCCAAAGCGCTCTCCTTCATCCTGCGCTCTCGTGCACCCCCCCCCACCCTCACCCCCCTCCCCCGCGTCTTTCTGTAGAGTGCTAACCAGATGTGTCTGGCTTGAGCAGAGCAGGTGCTGGCCACATTTTTGGCTGCTTTTTTTTTTAATTTACAGTTTTCATTTTGAGAAGAGGAATTACGGCATCTTTAAGAGTCGGGTCCTTGTAGTTGCACATGGTTGTCTTGGTAGCCGAGGCCACTGGCCCTTCCTTTTCATACCCTAACTTTTTTCCAGCTGTTGCTCATTGCTTTCTCCTCCCCATGAGTTTGCTTTCTCCTCTCATATCAACCTCTCCTCGTTCCTCCTTCTTCCTTTTCCTTTTGGCCTTTCTTACGTTGACTTATTCTATTTCTCCCTTTTTTTCTCTTCCTATTACTTCCTTCTCTTTTTTTTCCTTCCTTTTATCCCTTTTCTATTCCATCCCAGCTCTCTTGCCTCTATTATTTTGGCTTTTTGTTTTCCTTCCTTACTCTCTTACTGTCTGCTGCAGCTCCGTAGCTCCCTCCCTGCTTCAGTATTAGTAAGGGGATGCACATATCTGTGGTTTGGGGGTCCCTTCTTGCTAGGATTCACTTTTATTTTCTTGTTTTACCTCTGCCTTGCTCCCTTTACCCCTGTTGTCACGTTATCCTTCGAAGTGCTTGGTAAATTCTGTGATGCCTTTATTTGCATATTGTATTTCAAGGTTTGGCAGGACTGGGAAGATGCGGAATAGATATAATGAGCCTCAAAGTATTGCATCCTCTTCCAAAGTATTTTAATTATCAAGCCAATAAAGTATGAGTGTTATTCCGAACACAAAGCAGTTTAATTAAATGCTGCCTCCCATGTCTCTTTCACTGTCTGAGCATGTTAGAAATCACATGCAATGCAGGAAGGAGACGCCCTACCACATGCGGTATGAAAATGGTCTTGATTTCATGAAATAACCATACAGCAAATGTTTGGTAGACCTGAAGGACAACGTTGCAAACCAAGTCCCCCAAGTTTTCAAGGTGGTATAGGCCAATCCTGGTTCTCTAACCATCTTTCCAGTACCTTGTGGATTCCCAGAATTAAAGCATGATGACATGGACCAGAATGCATTCTGGTGAATTATAGACCTTGGACTGAGTGGCAGTGCTACCATGACAGCTAGACTGGCAGCACACTAGCTAGATAGACTTGTTTCCATGCCAGACATTGGTAGTAGCAAGGTCACAGCATTTTGTCAGCTCTTTTCCCAACGAGGCCTGTGCCGAGGAAAGGATCCGCACTGACACCGTGCTCACGTCCTTGTACCTAATTTTGCAAACTGAAACGTAGTAAAATGTCACTCACTGCTCCTGTAAACTAAATACAAAACCTTTATTCTCTTCCTGTTTAAAAATTGGAGTGATTCACCACCATCCCCAGGTATGAAGAGCTCATAATGTTTTGACAGCCAAGTGATTTGACTGACTGGTGTTCTCTCATGACGATAGGCACTGCATCATGTGGTGTTCTGTGATTCTGAGAAAAGATGACCCCATGGCAGCACCTTGAGGCCACGTGCTAGACACCCAGCCTCAGTCCCTGAACTCCAGCTCCTTTTGGGACGACAGAGGGCCATGTTCATAGCAACAAAGATGGAGCCTTTAGTGTCCTCCTGCAGCAACACTGAACTCCACTTGCTGCAGGTTGGGTGTGATTTATAGACTGGGAGAGATCTTGCAGCACATTTTGCGCATCTTTTAGCTATAAGCACATGCGTACTATATGTGTATGTATGCATTCCCACCTGCTATTTCTTCAATGGGGGGGTGGGGGGGGTGGGGAGGACAGTATATGCAGTTTGAAAATCACATCTACACCTGCTGTTTTCCTTCTCTGACCTGAACGACTCTCCATAATCCAACTAAAAATGGTTCATGTCTTTAGCCACATTGGGGGGTGGCTGGCCACTTTTTAGCCAGGGCAATCTATCTGGTTCAATCCCTTTGAAAATTGCCCTTTCAAATAATTTATGGCATCTTTGCTACTATTTTTGTGCATTTTTATAATTGCACTATTGTGAAAATTGCGCAGACGGGAAAATCCCGAGGGATTCTGTTCTGGGATATGCCCAAACCAGGATTACTCACGTTCCCGCATGATCGTGCACACCGGCAGCTCAGTGGTGAGCCTGGCATAAATTGAACACATCTGACATGCCATCTTTGGCGGGGGATATCCTATTTCGTTTTACATCAGACAGAGGTCGAAAGAGGGATTGGTGGTTCGTGGCAGACTGCAGAAAATAACCCCTTAGTTACTTTTACAATGCGGACACCCCACAATGTAAAATCCAACTCACTATTTATTGAATCTGAATCATGGACCTGTCATGCAGGGTACAGAGCTCCATCCTGCCCATTGAATGGATGTTTGTGATGTCAGATATCTGGTGCCATGATGACCCATGCTGCCTGCAGTGGTCTTTCAGCTCAAGATAGGACCTTTAAAGCCATGTTGTGTCCATGGAGTGTCTCACTCTACTTTTCTATACTCTTCTTTCTGCTTGCCGCTTCTTCCTCCTTTCCTCTTTCCCTCTCTCCCGAAGGATGACAAGTGACGAAACAATTGGGTAAGCTCCAGTTTTGGATTCTTCCTGTTGTCATAGCTTTTTGGGGAGAAACATAAATTTCAGAGTGGCATTATAATTTATTATTTTTTAATTTACCTTTATATGCTAAGAAGTGATGAGAGCTTTTGATACACTGTTACATTTGTGTTTATTTGCATTGCATTTCATAGTTCACTGTCTTTATTGAAATTTAAAAAAAATCTCTTAATTAGAGAAACCTCAAACACTAATCTTCGAGGGCTACCGATAAGTTTGTTTTTCTGGATATTCGCATTGACTATTCATTGGACTTATTTGCATACTGCAACTGTAATTTATGGTCAGTAGACATAATTTGGTAATCCTAAAGAAAAGCTCCGTTTTGTGGTCCTTGAGTTTGACCACCTAGATACTGGAATGTACTGTAGGAAACCTCATCTGGGGCCACTTCTATTTGAACAGTAAACTCTTGCTATAACCAAGCGAATTATTTTCCTGCTCGAGTTCCTGCTTTTTAGAGCAGGTGGGAATTGGGAGTGCTGTGGGGTTATGGTACTCCTAGGAAGAATGCAGGCAGTTGCATGGCATTTCATAAGGTGAAACAATTTTACTGGTACTAACATTCCCTGAGTGAGACCAGCTTGTAATATCTATTGAAAACTCCCTCTGAGGTTTTCTAAAGCAAGGGTGGGGTGTTTTTAAGTTTGTACAAAAAGAGTAGTATACAGATTAATTGTGGAGGCCCACAGGAGGTCACTGTCAGATACAGTCACTGTGGTGGAGGTGGCATTCAAAGAGAAGGAAAATGCAGACTGTTTATAATGACCATGACTAAACATCTCTTTGCTATTACAGCGACTGAGGTGGACTAGTCTTATACTGTGTTGGTTGCAAGTTAGATTTTCAAATTGATCAAAGGCAAATTTAAACTCCATTTACATGCGCACATAATTCATGTTTATTCAAGTTTGCTACCACAAACTCCAGCGTAAGAATTGGAATTGCCATCTCAACCTTGGAAGGCCATGCATCAGTTTCTCTGCCATGATTTATGCCCTGGTTGGACTGAGCTCCTAAGAATGCCGAGCTGGGTCAGACCATGGCTCTTCAAGTCTAGCCTTCGGACTCCAACACTGGCCAGTTTGGGTCACAAGTACCCAGTGAATGTAGATTTATTTCTTGCTCACTCCCAGGGATAAGTGATGGCTTTTCCCAGTCTGCCTGGCTAATAATTCTTTATTACATTTTCCTCCAGGAACTTGTCAAAACATTTTTCAAACCTCGTTATAGTAGTTGCCTTGACTATGTCCTTTGGTAACAGATTCCACAGCTTGATTGTGTGCTGAGTAAAAAATATATTTTCTATGATTTGTTTTAAATCTGCCGGTTGTTAATTTAATGCAATGTCCCCTTGTTTTAATATTATTTAAAAGGTTAAATAGCCATTTCCTATTTACCCATTCTACCCAACTCATGATTTTATAAACTTCTATCGTATCCCCTTTTAGCCTTCTCTTTCCAACCCAAAGAGTCCTCTCTTCATGAGGGAGCCATCCCATCTCCTTTATCATTTTGGTCTCTTTTCTACGAACCTTTTCCAGTTCTGCTATGTCTTTTATGAGATGGGGTGACCAGAACTACACACAATACACAAGGTGTGTAGGCACCATGGCTTGATACAGAGGCGTTATGATATTCTGTTTTTTTCTCCATTTCCTTCCTAACATTATTTGCTTTTTTTGACTGCCGCCGCACACTGAGATGAGGATTTAAACATCTGCAAGGACTCTGAGGTCCTTTTCTTGGACAGTGATTCCAGTAAGGAACCAAGGATTGTGTATTTGTAGTTGAGATTGTATTTCCCTATGTGCATCACTTTGCACTTGTCCACATTTAAATGCTCATTTTCTTAGTCTTACAAGGTCTTTCTGCAGTTCCTCACAATCCACCACAGTTTTAACAATTTAGAATAATTTTTTGTTATCTGCTAATTTCATCAGCTTACTTGATGCTCCCTTTTCCAGATCATTAATGGATGTGCTATACAGCACAAGTCCTGTGGTACGCCGCTAATGACCTTTCTCTATTTGAAAAATTGGCCATTTAGTCCTGTTTTCTGTCTTTTAACCAGTTATTAAGCTGCAATAGGACACTGCCTTCTATACCATAGCTTTTTAAGTTCCTGAGGAATCTCTCATGAGGGACTTGGTCAAATGTGTTTTGAAAATTTAACTCCACTATCCACATATTTGTTTACAGCTCAAAAAATTGAATTGATTTGTAAAGCAAGACTTCCCTTTGCTAAAACCATGTTGACTCTTCCCCATTAAGTCATGTCTGTCTATATGGCCAATAATTTTGTTTTAAAGAATAACTTCTAATATTTTGCCCAGCACTGACATCAGGCAACTCTGGCTTATAGTTTCCTGGATCATCCCTGGAGCCCTTTTTAAAAATAGATGTTACATTGGCCATCCTCCAGCGGTTTTAAATGATGTTACAGATTACTAGCAAAATGTTTGCAAATTCGTGTTTGAGTTCTTTCAGAACTCTGGGGTGACTACCATCCAGTCCCCACAAATTTGATCTCTGAGAGGCTGCTTATGTCTATATCTTTATTAAGTGCCATATATTCTAACTCTCCAATCTTATTTCTTAGACTTCTGGCATTTGCATACAGACATTTTTATAGTGGGTTTTTTTAATTTGTATTTCTATTTTTATTTGTATTCATATCTTGCTTATTAGTGGATGAATCAAGCAGATTGGAGTCATTCATACCTGTGTCTGCTTTATTTAAATCCATCTGGGCTGCTTCAAGCATTACCTCAGCCTCTGTATCAGAGTACCTCCCTCTGAACTACCTGCTTCTGAGTGACTATTCGCTTTCCCCCTATTTGAAAGCTACTCTATCCCCTTTTTGAAAAGTTAGTCCCAGCAGCGAGCTTCTTTCCCTGGTTAAGGTGAAGCCCATCCTATAGGAACAGGCTCCCCCCCTTCCCCAAAACGTTCTCTAGTTCCTAAGAAACCTAAAACCCTCTTCTCTGCACCATCGTCTCATCCACACACTGAGAATCTGGAGCTCAGCCTGCCTCTGGGGTCCTGTGTGTCGCATGGGGAGCATTTCTGAGAATTCAACCCTAGAGATTCTGAATTTCAATTTCCTACTTAAAAGCCAAGGGTTATCCTCCAGACCCGCCCCCTTGCCACCTTCCTGTGTTGTTAACACCCACAGCTCCTCTGTGCTGTACATTTTCCTACATGTTAGTCAAATGTGTCTTATGTGAAACTTGGCAAAGCCGCAAGGTAAACAAACACTTTCCCCTGGCCCACCATTTTCTCTCTCTCTCTCTCTCTGTCGCATTCCATATGGTGAACACCTGATTGGTTTCTGATGCACAGAAAGCAGATTGGATGATTGATCTTCAGATAATAGTGGATGATGGAGCTGTGAATGTAGCTAAACCAGCAATTTCTATAGATGATCGCTACCAACATGTGACAGTTCCCTTGTTGTCCTGAGCAATTTCTCCAGTTTCTTTTAAAGTGTCAATTGGTTAAATCACCACTCCCGACTAACCACAACAAACTTCTATAAAAGTACCTAAAATATAGTGCCATACACCCTAAGGAACAGATAACTTTTTAAAAGATATTTGAATCATACTTTTCGGACCAATTTTGCTGTACTGTCTGAGCTGCTTTACGTGTTCTCCTTGTTAGTCACGATGATTAAAAAAAAAAAAATAAATAATAGAAATAGGAAATGCTTAATAAATAGTTTATGCATTGTATGAAGGGAGGAGAAAATGGGGGCGGCTTATCCAAATTTTTTCTCTTAAGGGAGGGGGCTAAGAATAGTTGTTGAATATTTTTTAAGTATTGCTTTGTATGCTATTGAGTATTGCTCTGCTTTATTTCATTTGATTCATGAAAACTTCATAACCCGCCTAGTAAAGCATGTGACACAATAAAAATACATCCATAAAATCCAAAATAAAATCACAGCATTGTAAGCTGCCCTGGATCCTTTTGGTTAGTCTGCATATAAATGCAAATGTAATATAGAACAAGTACCTTTGGGAGCAGCATGTGTGGAACATAAGCCATGAATTATCATGGGTTTTAATTAGCATGTGTTCTGGTTATTCCTCTTCCAACACTTATGCCCTTGTGCTCTTGAGAAACTTCATTGCAAATCAGCCTTCTGCTCTGGTAAATGGTTGATATTGAAAGGATACCGAGGAGATGAAGGAATCCTGCTGTTTGTCCTTTCACATACAAGGTTTGTTATGTTCATACACATGGATAATAAAAAGGCTTAGACAAATTTCTGGAAGATAGATCAATTATAGGCTATTAAACACAACACTCTGGGATTCCAGCCCAGACTCAGGACGTCCCTAACTGACTGCCAGACGCTGGAAGGGTATGGCAGGGATGAATTATTTTGCACATCCCCTTTTTCTTAGTCATCTCCTCTAAGATTCTTCTATTTTCCATTTTGAAAACCACATGCTGGGCTAGAATAGCCTATGGTCTGATCTAGTATGGACGTTTTTAAGGTCTTTTTTTGTTTATGAGCCCAGGTCCTCTCAAGAACAGCACTGTTTGTAATATTGGAAATGGGGATCTGGCCACCCCCAAGCAGGTAGGAGTTTATAGTCATGCACTAGGTCATTGGTGGATTTTAGATAATATAGTAGTCTCTGGTTGCCAAGTTTCATTTTGACTTACAGATTTGGTGTCTGTTGCCTTCCATTACTTTCAGGGACTTGCAGCTCTTACAGTGTGATTTTTATTTCACATAACCAATATCTAACTGCTGTCAAGAAAGAGATTTGGCAACATATCTACATTTAAAAATATATGCACATAATTGAACACAGTAACAGAGACGCAAATGGGTTGAAATAACATATTTGAAATTCATTAAGGAAAGGACTTTTTAAAAAATGATTATTTATAGCATTTTCGTAGTTGTGAGGAGCCCCAGCTATACCTCAAAAGTGATACTGACCGATTAGTTGAAGAGTGAATTAATGCTGTCTCAAGGAGTGTGCTGGTGCTTAGATTATGGGACTGTAATGAAAGAGGAGCCGTGGCCTGAGAGATATGTTCAAAGACTCACCTCTGCCACTGATTTTGCGTGTCAACGTGGGCAGGTCACTAACTCCTGGAGTCTCCTGCATCCAGGCGAAAATGAACCATTTGACTTTAATCTGGCTCTCTAGGATAACAAATTAATTAAATTTAATATAATTTATACCTCTCTGCCAGAGGACTGTCATTGCAGGTACTGTGCTGGGTAAGAGTGGAGGAGGGAGGGAGAGGAAATAGAATTGCAGGAAAACCCTAGCAGCTTCTGGTAATATAGTACCATTCGAGACAGGATCTAAGGAAGCTGAAAGCCCAAAGGAATAAGAAGAAACTGGCAGGTACAGAAAGGCTATTTTTAGGAGGGAGACAGTATAGAAAATAACAATTTCGTTAGAACAAGAATTCCCTTCCTGTAGGTGGGAGTAGGGCTTGAGTTGAGTGGGTTTAAGTAGGCATGGCATGACAGTGCTTTTGTTAAAAACCAAAGCATCGTACCTTCCATGGGCCTTAGGGCTGTACAGGTGATTTTTGCATAGATGTTGCTAGAAATCACTTTTTTAATCAGTATTACCAGCACGGAAGGAATTGATCTGATTAGTGTTTCCCATCAGTTGTGGAGAGCATCACCTGCATAATTGTGGCACATGCTTGGATCCTCTCAAACATGGTTCAGAGGCTTTGATAATGAAGCTGTGACTTCTGTTGAAAAATTACAAAATTTCCAAATGTTGCTCCCAATACGAAAGTAAGCTAGGGTACAAGATGAGCATTATTCTAGGAATAACCAAACAATGTAGCATAGAGTCCAACAGGATAAAGGATTGCTGGAAATTAAAAGCACAGTAGAATCTTTATGGGTAGAAATCCCATGTGTGATGGAGAACAGTATAGCAATGGGGATATACTATCATCCAGCTGACCAGAATGATAATTGAGACGATGAAATGCTAAGAGAAATTAGGGAAGCTAACAAATTTGGCAGCACAGTAATGGGAGATTGCAATTATGCCAATATTAACTAGGTAAATGTAACAGGACATGCTAGGAAGTTTAAGTTCCTGGATGGAACAAATGACTGCTTCATGGAGCAGTTCAGGAAACATAGTAACATAGAAATGATGGCAGAAAAGGACCAAATGGTCCATCCAGCCTGCCTAGCATGCTTCCTAAGGTAGTAACAGTTCAAGTTACTCCCATGTTTCTCTTTTGGATAGTAACTGCTGCTCTGAGCATTTATCCCCAAGCCTTATGATAACCCATAAAAATTGCAGCTAGCAACATTTTGTACTGGGTGATGAGCTTTCTTGAAAATTCTGACAGTGCTGCTTGACGTGCTTTGCATATGGACTTGGTCATAGAAGCAATCCTGTGCTTTTTCCCTTATGTCTGCAGATCAGGACCCCAGACCATAGAAGTCGGGGCCCTCTTGGTTGTCGTCTGAATCTAATTCCTCTTCCCCCCCCCCCCCCCCCCGCCACCTAAGCAGGGATCGAAATTGCAGTTGCATTAAAAGTATCAAGGCATATTGGTTAAGGGTAGTAATCATGCCTTCTGCTGTCCAACAAGAGGGGAGCCATTTTAGATCTAATTCTTACTGGAATGCAGGATTTGGTGTGAGAGCTAACAATGGTGGGGCCGCTCGGCAACAGTAATCATAGTGCAATCAAATTTGACTTAATGACTGGAAGGGGGACATTAAATAATTCTACAGCTCTAGCATTTAAACTTTCAAAAGGAAGACTTTGATAAAAGGAGAAAGATAGCAAAAAAAACTATTTGGTGCAGCTACAAAGGTTAAGAGTGTACAAATGGCATGGACATTGTTTAAAAATTCCATCTTAGAAATGCAGTCCAGATGTATTCCACACATTAGAAAGGGTGGAAGTAAGGCCATTCATCTGACAAATAGAAAAAAAGCATTAGCATTGGCAAGTTAAATGTAAAACATTGATAAGACAGGCTAATAGAGAATTTGAAAAGAAACTGGCCATAGAGTCAAAACTCATAATAAAAACTTTTAAAATGATATTTGAAGCAAGAAGTCTGTGAGGGAGTCAATTGAACCATTAGATGATAGAGGATATGGCCATTGTGGAGAAACTAAGTGAATTCTTTGCTTCGGTGTTTCCTAATGAGGATGTTAGGGAGATACCCATTCCAGAAACTGTTTTCAAGGGTAATTATTCAGATGAACTGAAATCATTGTGAAACTGGAAGATGTAATAGGACAGATTGACAAAATGAGTAACAGATCGCTATACACCCCAGGCTTTTGAAATAATTAAAAAATGAAATTTCAGGAAGTTACTGGTAATTTGTAACCAATCGTTAAAATCATCCATTTAACCTGAAGACTGGAGAGTGGCCAATGTAACCCCGATATTTAAAAATGGTACTATATTACCAGATATTTAAAAAGGGCTCCACAGCGGGAAACTATAGACCGGTGAGCCTGACTTCAGTGCCCGGAAAAATCATGGAAACTGTTATAAAGAATAAAATCACAAAATATTTAGATAGACATGGTTTAATGGGACGTAGACAGCATGGATTTACCCAAGGGAAGTCTTGTCTCACAAATCTGCTACACTAAAGGAGTTAAATTTGTGGATAAAGATGAGCCAGTAGATTTAGTTTATTTGGATTTATAAAAGACATTCGACAGTCCCCCCATAAAAGACTATTAAGAAAATTCAAAAGCCATAGGACTGGAAGCATTGTCCTTTTGTGGATTGCAAGCTGGTTAAAAGATAGGAAATAGAGAGTAGTAGTAAATGGTCAGTTTTCTCAGTGGAGAAAGGGAAACAGTGGACTGCCTCAGGGATCTGTACTGGGACCTGTACTTTTTAATATATTTACAAATGATCTGAAAAAGGAAACTGAGTGAGGTGATCAGATTTGCAGATGACTCAAACTTATTCAGACTTCTTAAATTACAAGTGGATTGTGATAAATTGCAGGAGAACCTTATGAGACTGGAAGATTGGGCATCCAAATGGCAGATGAAATTTAATGTGGACAAGTGCAAGGTGATGCACATAGTGAAAAGTAACCCACACTGTACTTACACAATGTTAGATACCATATTAGGAGTTAACCACAGGAAAATAATCTGGGCATTTTAGTAGACAATACATAGAAATCCTCGGCTTGGTGTGCAGTGGCGGTCAAGAAGGCAAACAGCATTAAGAATTGTTAGGAAAGGAATGGTGAATAAAATAGAAAGTGTCACAATACCTTTATATCACTCCATGGTGAGACCCGTGCCTTCAGTAACTGCAATTCTGGTCGCTGCATCACAAAAAAGATATAGTTGCACTAAAAAAAGTACAGTGAAGGGCGATCAAAATGATAAAGGGGATGGGATGGTCCCCTGTGAGGAAAGGCTAAAGAGGTCAGGGCTGGTCGGCTTGGAGAAGAGATGGCTGAGGGGGATATGATAGAGGTGTATAAATGTGAATTGGTTATTTACTCTTTCAGATAATACAAGGACTAGGGGGGCACTCCATGAAATTTGCAAGTAGCACATTTAAAACAAATCGGAAAAACATATTTTTCACTCAGTGCATATTTAATCTCTGGAATCACCAGAGGATGTGGTTAAGGCAGTTAGTGTAGCTGTGTTTAAAAAAGGTTTGTAGAAGTCCATGAACTGTTAGCCAGGTTGACTTAGAGAATAGCCAGTACTTATTACTGGCATTAGTAGCATGGGGTTTGTTCACAGTTTGGGATCTTACCAGGTACTGTGATCTGGATTGGCCACTGTTGGAAACAGGATGCTGGGTTTGATGCACCCTTGGTCTGTCCCAGTATGGCAAATTCATATGTTCTAAAGGCTGAGATCTTTTCATTGGCCAGGTGAAAGTCTTGCATAAAACAGTTGCATAAGTTACAAGTAACAAGTTCCATCCAGATCTAAAAAGGTATTATTTTCTGGGACATATCCATGCATTTCTATGGATCACATCTGTGATCCATAGAAATGCATGGATCCAAAAAACCCACCCCTGTCTTCACGCCCACCCTGACATGTCTTGAAAATTTGTTGTGGATAAAAGATCTCAGAAGCCGTCTTTTCCTTTGGCTCACAAAGCAGGAGAGTCATGGCCCAGAAAGAGTTAAGGCTTTATTGGAGAGAATTCTCTCTCCCTTCCTCCCGCTGTCCCCTACAAGGGATTGATGGCTAGATTTTCTGCGCCTTTTTTATGTTGGACCCCGTTACCTGCACTGGGCCACTAAACAAATTATCCTGTGCACATTGCAATGTCTCGGGGGGCACGCACAAGTGTCCCTGCGATATCTCCAGGCATTACGTTAATAGAAATCCTGGCATCTTCGAGGTGGTATATTTCCCCTTGATCAAGTGAATGGTTTCTCGTGCCATGGGGGGTGCCTGCACTGCAGAACCCGTGGCCACAGCTCACAATAGTGTGGCTGCCAGAGTCTTTTCAACATGTGTGTTGCATCCATAAGGTTTTTAATGTGAGTACTGGTAAGCAAAGCTGAGCAGGAATGTGAAAAGGAAGCGCCAGAGAGCACGCTTACTTACATGGCAGGGCTTCCTAAAGCTCTGTTGCTAGATTGCTAACTGGGAATTGGGAGGGTGATGGTCAAGCTTTGCCTTTACTGGTCAAAAGCACGTGCATCTTTTACTGTGGCTGCACCATGGTTGGCAGTAGACAATGTACAATGCCAGATATAGCGTGCACAAGACGGTAAGAAGAAATGCCACCTGTGCACGCTAGAAATGAGACACGGGGGATGTTCCCAGTTCCATTCTTTTCTGGTCTTCAGCTTGATTCAGAGTAGATTTTGCTGCATTTCTCTGCTGCCAGAGGTTGTCATGGAATTTTGGGGGGGGACTGGGCAGGTGAACATTTTGGGGTGAGTATGTTGCCTCCACCCTTGCTGTCCATCAGCCAGAGTTTGGTCTCACCTTGGGCTATGTGCAAACTCCTCAGGCCTGTATTTTCCCTTATTCTATCCACTTAGGTCCCGGTCCATAAGCGGAGCTTCATCAGGTCTCTCCACCAGCCCTCTCAGCAGTCCACGGGTGAGTAACCTGTCTATAGCTGCATACCTAAGCCACATTTAATGCATTTTATATCTGTTCTTACATAATTCATGAGGTAACTTCAGTATTACTGGTATTTGTTTTTTTCCATATATATATATATATATATATATATATGCGGTTCATATTCAAAAGCATTTAGCCAGCTAACTCTGAAGTTATCTGATTAAATGAGTATTTGGGCACTTAGCCGGCTAGATTTTAGTCTGCTAAGTTAGGGGCATTCAGGTGGGCGTAACTGGGAGGGGCTGAGTTAGCCGGCTAACTCAGATATTTGGATTTAACGCACTAATGTAGCTGGCTAAATCTGGTCTGTCTAAAGAGCTGTCCTAAAGTTAGCCAGATAAAGTTAGACGACTGTCTTTAGGATAACCAGCTATATTCAATATTGCAGCTGCACTTTTGAATATACCTCCAAAGTTAGCCGGATAAGTTTATCGGGCAAGCCTTGCTATCCAGACAGTGATTGAATATGGACCTCTCAGTCTTTAAAAAAAAACCTTGCCTTCTCCGTCTCCTGTTTATTTTCTGTTTGTTTTCCTGGGGTATGTCTATGAGTTGAATGGTTAAGGCGATCGGATCCAGAGACTTTTTAATTTAATCACTAAAACACTAGGATAGACCAGTGCCATGCCATCTCAGACAGGTACTTCAGTGAAAGGCTCTCTTCAAGGTATTCCACATTATCGCAGATGAGCATAGTCTGCAAACCAAGGAGCAGGGCAAGTCACAGAAATATTGTCAAGCGTAACCAGACTCGGACATCACCAAAGGGGTCCTGGGAGTCAAATGTGAATGGTTTGTGATATTACCCGGGTCTGAGATGAAGATGACACTGGGAGTTTGTAATATGTTTGCACAAGATGCTTCACATGGGGTAAGAGCCCTGGCGCTAAAAAAAAATGCTCAGTGCCATGACACAGAATGTGGGATCCCTTTACAGAGATGCTGGTCTTTTGCTTCGCAAATATTAAAGATATGCATTTCAGTCCCTTGCTTTTAAAGCATCTTTCTTCCTAATCTGGGAGCCTCTTCTCCCTTTAGGGAACTAAGCTATGCGGGGAGCATCCGCCAGTCTTTGTTGTGGTGGATTTGTCTTGGTGCCCCCACGGCACTCCTGTGGATTTCCTGCAGTACGTCTGTTCTCAGTCTGCTGCTCGGAGTCTACTGCACTAGCTCGGATTGGTCCCATCGCGCAGCGGCAGCCAGCTCTGTCATGCTCCCATCAGCAGACTGGAAGGGAACCTGCACACAGGAAATAATGTACTGAAATCAACTCCTGCTTGAGCTAAACAGAATCTGGAATGTGCTCCCGGAGGCCCCTTTCCGTTGTCTTTCAAAGATAAAGGGGAGTTCTGACAGTCACTTGAAGGTTTATTTTGAAAACAGAGTTTGAAATTTTAAGGACTTAGTAGACTCCAGCTTTGAGTTTTATGATTCAGAATCACCAGAATTCATTGCATACTCATTGATTATTAAACTATTCATTTTAGGAAGGGAAGTTATTATGAAACGGAAGTACACATTCACCAACATTTGTAGCATACTTGCTTGATGCGGTTTAATTCCCAAAATGCGTAAAGTTTATTCGGGTCTGTTGCAGGGGTTGGAGAATGTGTAGCTCTGTATGCAGTATCCTTTGTCCTCAGAGATGCCATGACCAGCAGGAAATCACAATGACCGTGTGATGGCATGGAATTCTAAGCCCATTAGAATTCTTCTATACATGTTTTCAACATAATTCTTAATGGAGGGGATTAATGACACGAGAGTCCTCACGGGTAAAGAGATCTGTTAACCAACAACTGCCTAGACCACTGCTAATGGCCCAAGCTAAAGGAAAGCTCTAATAGGTTTGAGAACAAGACTGGCAAAGCAAAAATCTTAGGTCTATCGCTTTTCAAACTATGTGATTTGAGAAAAGATAAATAAAACATAGATTTAATTTATTTGACTTATTTTGGCTGTCATTGAATCATTTTAAAAGCTGCAGTGGTTACAGGGGCTTGTCAGCCAAACATGGTTTCCTACAGCTTGATGGAGCCTGCAGTGAAGTATTTTAGAAGCCAAGCTCTGTGAATTTATAAGCTTTCTATGTGACTTTGGATTCCTCTCACTGGGCAACAGGCACTAGAGCAGGGGTTCTCAGCAAGGGCCTGGTTTTCAAAATATTCTCAAAGAATACTTATGAAATGCATTTGCATACATGTGGTCTAAGAGCTTGGCTACTCTGAAAATGAGACTTGTTTGCAGCTCTTGCGGGACAGCTGAGAGCCCATGTACTAAGGAATGCCATTACTTTTGATGTTTTTTTAAGTAGGAGTGAATGCTGCTTTAAGGTAGCATACCAAATGAAAAGCCAACCCATGCCATTTGTTGCCATAGAAACTGCTAAATAAGACAAAATAATGAAAAGATCTTTCTTCTGTCACATGCATCGTTATGAACTTAAATTCCAGTGCAATGCAAAGCATTTCTTGGAGAGAGATTGAGTACATGCACTTTGCACCTGGTTTTCTACACGGGGCGTGTGCACGAGAGTGTGTGTATGTGTGTGCGCTTCATTAGCAGTGGTAATGTTCTGTGCACCTGCACGCACCTTGGAAACCGGCATGATCTTGCTCATCTCTTCACCCCCACCACACCCTTTGCTTGTGCTTGTGCAGCCATGTACATTGGCCAGTGCTAGACAGAGAGAGTCCTTAGCAGCATCCCACCAATTCTGTTGCAGACGGGTCTGAAATTAGCTCAGACTGTGCTCCAGTCCCAAAGGTAGTAATGTCCAGTCAGGTGGATGATGACCTCGATTCACTAGGCCTATTGATGGGATCCAGAGTGTAAAATAATTATCCACTCGCCACTGAGATTATTAATGATCCCTCACTAATGATGATACTAATGATCCCTAGCCAGTCATATTCAGAATATTAATGATCTGCAACCTGAAACCATTTTGATTATTTCCAAATAAAAGGATTATGGATAATCTTCAGTTAGTGCAAAGATTGATTGATTATCTCCAGTCAATCACTAGTCAATTCTAAAAATCTCTAATCAATCATCGTATCAGTAATGTATTAGAGCACTGTAGGCCAGTAGAGACCCAAACCATATCTCTCTCATGTCTGTTTCATGGCCTTGGAAATGATTTCTCTCTGGCTCATTGTTAGACCTGTGGGTTGTATTAGTGGCACAGTGTAGGGAATCTTCCACAGAGCTAAAGTGTTCTCTGGTCAAGGACTTTCTTTCATAGTACTGGCAATCTGGTACCTTCTACCTGCGATGGATTTTCTAGTAAGTAAACAACTGTTCCTCCCAGAAGCAGCAAAATAAGTTGACATTTTTCCCCAAATATCAGTATCAGAAAATACATAAATGGCATCCTCCAAGTGTATGCCTGTATTTTTTATTTGATCTCATTGGATTAAGTCATGCTTGTGGGGTAATCTTTTGAAGGGTGCTGCCCAATCCACATTTTATACTGTCTAAATGACAGAGAAGTAATATGAGAGACAATTCTCTTAGGGGCATAGAAGTACAAAGGATTGATAAGACAGTTAATTGGAATAGCCTCAGTGACTTCTAACCTGCTGACTCACTGTGTTGGTAACATGAAATCTGACAGCAGATGGACGCCAGCAAGTCATTCTCTTCTGCTCATTTTCCCTGTCCTACGCATTACCACAGACCCCATTTGGGTATGACTTTACACTCACTCTTGCTTCACCACACCTCCATGCATCTTGTCCCATTCCAGCTCAGTCAGAACCAGTGCTGGGATTCTAGCCCCATGAGTCTTCATTTACATCAGCCTAATATTGATAGACCCACTCTTCCACAGTTCCCAGTCTGATCATTGCAGCGATGTTCCTGAGGCTGGGAGCCAATGCACCAGGGCCCTCTATCAGGGGATCTCTAAATCCAGCTGCAAGGTATCACCTTCAATGATAGCCATGACTCCATCCCTTCAGAGGCTGTGAATGCAGATCTCCACAGCACCCCCATCCCCAGCCAGCCCAACTCTGGGACTGAACCGTAGATGTGCCACGGGACAGTACACAGCCCTGCCACTATAAGCCACCGCCACCTTTTGTGAATTCTGACACTTGTTTTTACCCCCAGTATCCCTGCACCCATTACTCTGTGAAGAAATGCTTCTTTATATTTACCCATTTCCAGCCATCCGTCATGACTATTTGTTCTAAAAAGTCTTTAGAGTCTGACCTTTAATGCACAGAAAGATAAATTTCCTGATTCTGAGAGATACATTACAGTACTGAAGAGGGGGATGCCATTGTACCCAGCGGAGGCCAGTAATGTAGGACAGAAATTATTAAACTTGCCAACTCATCCTTGCTGGGGGAAAAAGAATAACCCTCTCTTCCCACCCCCAAGTCCCCTCCACAGATTATGATATCATCACACACATAAAAATTGAAATTAGTTCCCTGGAGCTGTAAAGTTCAGTTTTTTGGATCTTAAAAAATCGCAAAATCTTCCTCAACATTGGTTCAGCAGGTTGGAGGATCAGAATGGCAACACCCATAAAACGAGGGAGGAGCAGGGACATCTGGTATTGCTCAAATATAGTAATAAGTGTCTCATTGTTCCCCCCTCGTGCATGTTCCAGTAACCCACCTTTTCCTTTCAGAGGATTTGCCTGTTCCTGGCGCACCTGTCAGGCTCATTGTGGGTGGGAAGTGCTGAGAGGGCACTGGGGGACTTCAACATCTGATTTCTGAGCCTCCCAGGTTAAAATCCTGTTTAAGTAGGTGTCTTGTTCTATTTACTGAACAGCAAAGCCATGTGGGTGTTTTAACCAAAACCAGTAATTAGGGTTTAGGCCTAAACAGTGGATCCAAACCAGAGAAGGATCCCTTTTAGTCTGAGGTTTATCATGGTATTTGGGAAAAATCTCATACTTGTCTGGTTGCTGATTTTTATTTTTTTTTTTCATGAGGGATTTTTATTTGAGGGGGAAGGGGGCCTTCTAGTGTTAACTCATATAGGAAATTGTAATGAAAAAAAAAATCAGGAAGCAAGGTGTTCCGTCATCCTGTAATAACTGACACTTCCTCCCCAAGTGTGGCTGTGCTTCCTTCCCATCAGGCCTTGCTTTGTAGTATCAGGTGCGGAGAAATCTCAGGTTAAGGTTTTGTCTCTCCATTTTAATTTGCCTTGTCTGATTCTTTTGTTTTTGCTTAGTTTTGGTTGTGTTGCTGGCACGCAGTTGTTTAATGGGTGCCAGACCAGGTTATGCTGTTGATGCTCTTGTTGCTGTTTTGCTGCTGGTGATACATGCTGTGCTCCTAGCTAATTGCATGTCTTCTTTTTTGTTGTTGTCCTGTTTTTCTTTCTTTGCAAATCCCCCTTCTTCCCATCTACCTTCATTATTTGTGTTTACATGTTCAATGTTGATGCATCTGTCATCTAAATGGATCTGGTTTCTGTTTTGCCTCCTGCATTGGCCTATATTGTATGTCTGTGAACTCCCCCACCCCCAACACACACACTCTCGCTCTTGATGTGCATGAACTCTCTCTCTTTCCTCGTCTGTCTTGTAGCCTATTAGAAAGTTTTTCATCCCCCCTCAGACCACCCATCTTCCTTTCTCCCCCCGCCCCCAAATTACTCTGGACTCAGATGCTTGTAGGAACCTATCCAGGCCTGATCACACTCTCCAGCCCAAGCAAGGGCAGCAGCCCAATCCCAAGACGCAAACTCTACCATCCAAGACTAAACTGTCTGAGAAGCCACTGCAGTCAACCAAATCCAATCCACTGCCAACCAGCAACACCAATGCATCCCCCTCCCGGCACTCCCCTGCCCAGAATGCCCAAGGCTGTTCATCCGCCAATGCCACCTTTAGCCCAAAGCTGGCTGTTCCTTCCATGCAAGTCACTCCTATGTCTCCTATTAGATTACTCCCTTCTAGTACTGATCCAAACACCAAATCTATCCCCATCATACAGGTCACCCCTCACCCCTCTCCAAGGGGAAGTCCCCTCCCTACCCCTAAGGGGACACCTGTCCACACGCCCAAGGAGAGTCCAGCAGGAACACCCAACCCAACACCACCTTCCAGCCCCAGCATTGGAGGGATGCCCTGGAGGACACGCCTCAACTCAATCAAGAACAGCTTCCTGGGATCGCCTCGATTTCACCGCCGGAAATTACAAGGTGAGTCTGTTACAATAAATCTATACTCAGCACATTTATGTGTATTACAAGCACATGCTAAGTCTGTACCTGCCAGAGCACTATGGGAAGGGTACTTGAGGCTGTCTTCTCCAAGATCATGGTGAGCATGTGTTGCCATAGTCCTGTGTTTTTAGTATATAGTCAGTTTGTACTTGCCATTGCCCTCTGTGTTTGTGATATGATAAATCTGTGTTAATGACACATGGTAAATTTACAGGTACTGCAGTCGTGTGTTATAGGCATATTAGTTGTCGGAGCTCTCGACAGTCCTGTGTGTTGCAGGTATACTATTAATGTGCACCAGCCATAGTCCTTTGTGTTAGAAACACTAGGTGAGTCTGTGGTGACCATAGCTCTGTGTACAGTAGTACACATTAACCACAAGAGTGAAACTCAAAATACCCAGAGGTGGTAAATATTTTTTCTAAAGCAAAGACCCAAGGGGGTCTCTGCTTCCTCACTCTTTTTGCCTACCCTTATTAGGACGGGTATGGTGAATAAAACGGAAAATGCTATAATGCCTCTATTGCTCCATGGAGAAACTGCATCTTGAGTACTGTGTACAATTCTGGTCGCCGCATCTCAAAAAAGATATAGTTGTGATGGAGAAGGTACAGAGAAGGGTGACCAAAATGATAAAGGGGATGGAACAGCTCCCCTATGAGGAAAGGCTGAAGAGGTAAGGGCTGTTCAGCTTGGAGAAGAGATGGCTGAGGGGGGATATGATAGAGGACTTTAAAAACATGAGAGGTCTAGAATGGGTAAATTTGAATCGGTTATTTACTCTTTCGGATAAAAGGATAGGGAAGGAGAGAAACTTCTTTCTCACTACTGTCCTTTCTCCTCTTTCCTCTCTGCTCCCTCTCCCCCCCCCCCCTCCTGTTAATTGTATTTTCAATCTTTTGTTAAACAGTTACAATGTAAACCGGCATGATGTTTGCCACGAATGTCGGTATATAAAAATCAACAAATAAATAAATACATAAAAAAAGACTAGGGGGCACTCCATGAAGTTAGCAAGTAGCACATTTAAAACTAATCGGAGAAAATTATTTTTCATTCAATGCACAATTAAGCTCTGGAATTTGTTGTCAGGATGTGGTTGGTGCAGTTAGTGTATCTGGGTTTAAAAAAGGTTTGGATAAGTTCTTGGAGAAGTCCAATAATTGTTATTAATCAAGTTGTCTTAGAGAATAGCCTCTGCTATTACTGGCATCAGTAGCATGGGATCTACCTAGTGTTACTTACCGGGTACTTGTAGCCTGTATTGGCCACTGCTGGAGACAGGATGCTGGGCTTGTCTGACCCAGTATGGCAATTTCTTATGTTCTTATGATATTCTGGGGGATGGAGTTAGGAATTTCTAGGGTCATGAAATCCAGTTAGCTAAAGTCAGTTTATGAAATAAATTCTAGGTATTATAACCTGTAGTCTGGGGCTAAATACTTGCACTGTTTTAAGTATTTGTGTTATTGAATTACTCGTGAATACACACACATTATGGAAGTAAATACATTTGGACTGGCCCAATGACCTAGCAGCAGAAGCAACACCATGAAATACCATTTGAGAGATCCAGATTCAAGTGCTGTACCTGGCTTCTGTTCCTTGTAGCAATAGAAGCTGGGTATACTGTGGAGGTAACACTCATAGACCCCGGGGAGTCAGGGGAGTCCCAGCCATTGCTTAAGAGGTATATGTTTGGACTTGTGGCACATGCTTGTGCCAGGTTCCGGTGGGTCTGCAGTCAGAGGTCTGCCACTCTGGTGGCTGGATGAGACAGGAGAGGAAATAGAATTAAAAAAACTGGTTCATCAGTTTTTGACGGCCCTACTCCTTCCCCCAGTGGTAGTGATGAGGGATGGGATAAAAATCCCAGCTGTTGGAAGTGTCAAGTGAAAGACAGTGTGATAAGCTTAGTTGATTTGTGAGTTTGGCTGCAAGGAAGGTGGGGGGAGATTTTTTTCTCTGCTTATTTTAGATGCTGAGATTTTTTTCATTTATTGTCTATGCTGTCTTTTTAGTAATATTAATATTTGATAATCAACACAATCCCATTCTTAATGAAATACGAAATCTGGGTGTAATCCTTGATTCAGCATTCTCTATGTTCTCTGAGAACAAATAGGATGGTTGTCCTCACACATGGGTGACATCATCAGCTAGAGCTCCGATGTGGAAAACTTATGTCAAAGTATCTAGAACTTTGAGTAGGCACACTGAGCATGCCGTGTACCATGCGTCCACGTAGGGTCCTTCTCCAGTCTCTTTTCCGCGGAGCTGTAAGCCTTGTGGTGTGAGTGAGCTCATTTTGGCTGTTTTTTGGCCTTGTGGAAAACTTTGCTTTTTCTTGCATTTTTTTGTGGGTTTTTCTTCATTGTTCCATCACCGGATCCCTCTCTATAGCCTTCCCATAGTATCTCCTACTCAAAGTTTTCAACAATTCGGGTAAGTTTCCTTTTGCAGTCACTTCCCCATGGTGGCGGTGCATCAGTGCTTGCCAGCCATCGCCACCCCACCGCCATAGTTTCGTTTCTTGCCCCTTTTGTTTCATCCCGGTGCCCAAGGACTATGTCCATCATAGATCCACATGAAATATGCATCCTCTGCCTGGGGGCATTGCATGGTATCCGGGGTTGCCGCTTATGCGCCAGATGAGCCCAAAGGGATGTCTGCTTCGACTCACTGGAGCAGCTCTTTGGGTCGAAGAAGTCCGAGCCATTGACATCGAAGGACCAAGGAGCCACACTAATGGACACTGAGCCATCAACATTGGCGGAACCATCTATTCCTCCTATGCCGTTGGTGGATAGGGGTACTGGAGACTGACCGTCATCAATCTCCTCCAGGCTGAGGACGTCAGATTCCTCATCATTGACCTCTGCACCAGGGAACAACCGAGGTTGAGCATCGAGGGAAGCCGAAGAAGCATCATTACCAGTCCCTATTGATGCAGGGGGATGCACTGACTTTTGCTGCAATGCCCCTGAAGCGACCCCGCAGCGAGGAATGCCAATACTGCATTGGTGCTGGGGATCCGTGACGGTCTCCACCATTCCTGATGCCAGTCACCAATCCACCTCGAGGGTCTGAAGAGGATCTAGCCACTCCTCCTTCCTCCCAGTCTGTATCGGCATCAGCAACATTCGAGGTGGAGCTGGAGCGCCAACTCCAGCTAGCAGTTGATCGGGCACTGCAGGGCTTTGGTCCTATGGCATCAACGGCACCAGACCCGTTGCCGCCCATCCTGGAAAAGCTTAACGTGCTCATCGGTGCATTACCAACCCAGCTGGCATGTGTTCCCAGGACAGCACTGGTACTCAGCAGGGCACCAAGGCCTCCCCCTACCGATACGGTGGTCATCGCTGGTTTCTCCAAGGAGGAAGCTCCACCGAGACTGGCAGAGATGCTGATGTCTGCCACCCCCATCCAGTTTTACCAGTGCCTGCACCTCTGGATGAAGGCTGAGCACCTAGGGACCCATATCCTATGGCTCTTGGGAGGATGACATTTCGTAGTCCTCCAAGGGTCTCCCTTCGGACCCTCCTCCTTCAGAGGAGCAGGGGAAGTCTCCGCATGAGGACGTAGCCTTCGCAGTTTTTGTGAGGGTGATGGCAGAAGCCATCCCTTTTCAGTTATTGATGGAGGAAGATGCCAGGCATAGAGTGCTTGGGATCCTCCAGTTTGGGGAGCCTCCTAGGGAGATCTTGGTGGTCCCGGTACATGATATCCTTGCTACTGGGGATATGGGAACACCCTCTCACAGTGTCTCCCGTTAATAAGAAGACAGATGAGGTCTACCTCATCCAAAGAGCTGCCAGATTCGACAAGCGTCAGCTGCCCCACAATTGGTGGTGGTCAAATTGACTCTCAGGAGGGCCAAGCACTCTTGGATTCATTCCTCAGCATCCCCAGGGAAGGACCATAGAGCAATGGACACTCTTGGGAGGAATGTATTTCAAGGCACCATGCTCATTGCCTGTATTGCTGCCTACTAGCTCTACAGGAGCCAGTACTCGTGGGACAAATGGGGGTGCAGGAGGCGGTTGGGCAGCTGCCTCAACAGCAGCAGGATACCCTCATATCACTGGTGCATAGGAGCCTGGAGAGCAGAAATCACCAGGACCGTGCAGTCTACGATGTTTTTGAGATGGCATCAAGGGTCTCTGCGGTGGGAATCCGCACCCGCAGAGTGGCATGGCTGTGGGCCTCGTATCTCTGACCAGAGATACAAGAATGACTCACTGACATGCAGTGGGAATCCGCACCCGCAGGGTGGCATGGCTGTGGGCCTCGTATCTCTGACCAGAGATACAAGAATGACTCACTGACATGTCGTGTACTGGGGAGAATCTCTGCAGAGATACGGTAGGGATGCTGTGACCCAATTTCAGGACCACCATGAAACTCTCCAACAACTCTCTACGAGCACACCAGACTTGTCATCCTCTTCTAGGAGGCTGACGACAGGGACCAAGAGGGTCTTTCTTTCACCAAGGGAGGTACTGTCCTCTGCCTCCTGTCCACACCATCATGGCTCCCTCAGCGGCAGAGAGCCCCCCCAGGCCCCAGCGGACTCCTCAGTCAAGTCCAGGGATGGGGTTTTGATTGGGTCATGGGGAGCGTGTGCCAGTTGCCCATGCTGGAGCAATGGATCCTCTGGTCGGGGGCAGGCTTCGGTTCTTTGTGAACCAGTGGCCCAATATAACCTCAGGACCCACAGGGCAGGACGGTAAGTGGTCAAGAAAAGCCATGGATGAGAAAAAACAAAACAAAACAAGACCGGAGCCTTGGAAAGAATCTTCTTTCCAAGTCTCCGGTCTTGTTTTGTTTTTTCACACCAATATAACCTCAGACCAGTGGGTTCTGTCTATCATCCATCAAGGGTACCAGTTGAATCTATTGGGTGTTCTGCTGGATTGCCACCCCCATGCCCATCTTGTGTACTGGTGGTGCATCGGGAGGTACTGCTGGTGGAGCTTTCCTCTCTCTTTACAGCCGGGGCAGTCGAGCCTGTATCACCAGGGCAAAGGGGGAGGGGATTCTACTCCAGGTTCTTCCTGACTCCAAGGAGTGTCCCATTCTAGACCAAAGGGTCTTGAACACGTTTCTAAGAAAAGAAAGGTTTGATGATTTCCCTGGGCACCTTGATTCCCCTTTTGCAAGGAGGGGAGTGGCTATGTGTCCTCAGCCTAAGGGACGCATACACTCATATATATATATCGAGATCTTCCCCAGTCACAGGAAGTTTCTCCAATTTGTGGTGGGGAAGACAGTGCTTCCAGTGCTGGGTGTTGCCATTTGTGCTCACATTGGCCCCATGGGTCTTCAAAAGATGCCTGACCATGGTGGCACTGAACCTCCGCAGACTGAACAATTTGCTGGTTGGGAGCACATCTCGGACAGAGGGCACTTGACCATCCAGGTGTTGGAGTCACTAGGGTTCGTTCTCAACTACCCAAAGTCCAATCTCAGCCTGTCACTTCAATTAGACTTGATAGGGGCCCTGCTGGACACTGCTCCAGCCAAGACCTTCCTGCCTTCCTAGAGAGCTATTACCTTGATGACCATCACAGCAGAGATCCAACAGAACCAGCAGGTGTCAGCCTGGCACATATTGAGGCTGTTGGGTCATGTGGCCGCAACCGTCCATGTCACTCCCTTGGCACGTTTACACATGCATAGCGCCTAGTGGACCCTGAGGTTGCAGTGGCACCAGGTCATTCAAAGCCTCCAGAATTGCATCCCAGTCACCCCATCTCTCAAGGACTCATTGTCCTGGTTGAGGGTACCTTCACATCTGGATACATCCAGCCTGGGGTGGGGAGCTCATGTAGATGAGCCCAGCACCCAGGGCCTCTGGTCTGCTCAGGAACATTTCTCAAATCAACTTCCTGGAGCTTCAGGTGATCAGGTATGCATTATGAGCTTTCAGATATCTGCTGTCCAACGAAGTTGACCTGATTCAAACAGACAGCCAGGTAGCCATGTAGTATGTCGTCAAGCAGGGAGTCATGGGATCGTACCTCCTGTGTCAGGAAGTGGTCCAGATCTTGTCGTGAGCCCTGTCCCTCGGGATGGTGCTCAGGGCCATGTACCTGGCTGGAATGGAGAACCTGGTAGCAGAGAGGCTGAGTCAAGTCTTCAGACCCCATGAGTGGTCTGTTGACCAGGGGATATAAAATCAGATATTCTGCCTCTGAGGGAGCCCAGACATAGATCTGATCATGCCCCCCTGCAACAGAAAGGTGCCTCAGTTCTGCTCCCTGTACAAGTCAGACAGCAAACCAGCCTTGCTCGCCCTTGCCCATCATTGGGGCAAGGGTCTTCGGTATACAATATTTTCCAATTCCCTTAGTGGCGAAGACTCTCTTGAAGCTTCACTAGGATAGGGGGATTATGATTCTAATAGCCCCTCATTGGCCAAGACAGATCTGGTTTCCACTCCTACAGTATTTGTCCATCCGGAGACTGATCAGTCTGAGGACTTCCCCAGAACTCATCATGCAAGATCAAGGCAGGCTGCGGCATTCCAACCTCCAGGCCCTGTCGGTCTCAGCCTGGATGTTGAGAGGTTAATCCTACAGCCGCTTGATCT
The DNA here is from genome assembly GCF_901001135.1 of Rhinatrema bivittatum. Taxonomy (NCBI): domain Eukaryota; kingdom Metazoa; phylum Chordata; class Amphibia; order Gymnophiona; family Rhinatrematidae; genus Rhinatrema; species Rhinatrema bivittatum. Next base: position 38,391,548 of record NC_042631.1, on the reverse strand, counting down.
TTCAGAGGATGTATCTCAGGTTCTGGTGGCTTCTGAAAAGCCTTCCTCTAGAAAGTCCTTTGGACTGAAGTGGAGGAGGTTTTCCATGTGGTGTGGGCAGAAGGCCCTAGATCCATTCTCGTGCCTTACACAAAAACTGCTTGACTAACTTCTACACCTATCAGAAGCTAGCTTAAAAAACAACTCCATTAGAGTTCATCTTTGTGCAATTAGCGCACACCATCAAGGTGTAGATGGTACACCCATCTATGTACAGCCTTTAGTTGTATGTTTCATATGGGGCCTGCTTCAATTGAAGCCTCCTCTAAGGCCTTCTGCTGAGTCTTGGGACCTCAACATGGTGTTAGCTCAGCAGATGAAAGCTCCTTTTGAGCCACTATGCACCTGTGACCTGAAATACCTGACCTAGAAGGTCAGATTTCTTTGTGGCGGTCACCTCAGCGTGCAGGGTCAGCGAGCTCCAGGCCTTAGTGATTTATCCAGCTTACACTTTATCATGACAGGGTGGCTTTGTGTCCGCATCCTAAGTTACTGTCTAAGGCGGTGACGGATTTCCATCTTAATCAGTCAGTCATCCTGCCAACATTATTTCCCAGGCCCTATTTGCGCCAAGGCGAACGAGCACTGCACAGTTTGGACTGCAAGTGAGCCTTAGCCTTCTGTCTGGAACTGAAGGCTGTGATGTGGAGTTCTCTCCTCACATTCATATCTCATTGGCTGGATAGGGATGGCCGATGCCATCTTTTGGACAAGACTGTTTGAGGTATAGAACCTAACTCTCCCACCTAGGACCCATTGTTTGGGTTCAAGCTGTCTCCCCGTTACCAACAGCACCGGTATTGTTGTGCCCATTGGCACCTGGTTGGGTGTCTGGTTCCCTTTTGTGTTGGGGAGCAGCCTGTAGCTAGGGATTCACCCATGTGTGAGGACCACCAACCTGCTTGTCTTCTGAGAAAGCAGAGTTGCTTACCTTAACATGTTTTCACGAAACCCGCCCACCATCCCATGGAGTTGGGTTTCTCCTAATTTTTACTTTAATCATAGACTGGAGAGGGATCCTGTGTGGATGCGTGGTTTAGGGCATGCTGGGCATATCAGTGTGCCTAGTCAAAGTTCTAGAAAATTTTCATATAAGTTTTCTGCATCGAGGCTCCATCTGATGATGTCACTCATGTGAGGACTACATCCTGCTCTCCTCAGAGAACACCTGTTACAGGTAAGAAACTCTGCTAAATCTCACATTAAATCCATAGTTCGCACTTCATTTGCCAAACTATAGCTATTATGACATCTAAAAACCACTGCTTAACTGTGATTTTTGAACCATTCTGCAATGGCTCCTATTTTCAGGATTAGATTATTGTACTTCCCTGTTCACTGGTTTACCCATATATACCCTCATATCCATGCAGATTGTGCAGCATTCCTCTGCACGATTGACAGGCACAAAGATTCATGAACACATAACTCCCGTACTATTTTCACTAGACTGGCTTCCAATTTACTGGCATATCCAGTACAAAATGGTCATTATTAAGTCTTTTGTATAATGTTTCATCTCCTTGCATTGCAACAACATTGAAAGTCCCTTCCTTCAAGATAGCACATATTGAAGACCCCAGAGAGAGGGCCTTCTCGACTGCTGGCCCAATGCTATGGAACACGCTACATTTTGACTATATGATCTATCATAGAACACAGGGCTTTTAAGAAGGCTCTTAAAAACCCATTATTTCAAGGAAGCCTTTGCCTCATGTCCATAGAGATTCCAGAATTAAGAAATTGACCATTTTTAGCACTTGCTACTATCTCTGTCTGTTTATTTTGTTACTGATGTTGTTTTTATTTGTGTTATTTTATGCATGTACAAGTTGGGAACCCACCCCAAACATTGGAGGGTGCAGGTAATAAATATTTCAAATAAATAGGGATTGAGATGCCAGCCATGGTGATTTTATCTCATTTGTAATGCTTAGGTGACCTGAGGTCATCATGCTGACATGAACTTGATTTTTTCATTTTCAAATCAGATTCACAAAGTATGCAAACCAAGAAAGCTTCTACAATTCCAGAAAAAAAAAATAACCAATGAAAAATTTACATCAGTATTAAGTCAACATTTCAGATACTATAAGCAATTTACAAGCCCACAATCATGGGGGGGGGGGGGGAGGCAGATAGGTTTTAACTCCAAAAATGGCAAATAAAACACATTAACCAAAATAAACTATAGGAAATAGTACCCAGAATGTGTTTTTAATGCCACCTGGCAATGGATGACCCACAAGAAAATCAGAAATATGAATCCAGAGGGTTTTTTTTAATCTTGTAGCAAATATTCCAAATGAAAGAGGGTGTAAAACACCCACATTTGTTCCCTCTATAATTCACTAAACGTTTGCACGGAAGTTTAAGGAAAAATGCCTTCCTACGAAGCTAAGTAGCCCTAAACATATCAGGAACAATTTTAACAGTTTGAACCACAAAAAGAGGCATTTCTAAATGTAGGGGCGGATTTTCAGAGCCCTGCTCGCCTAAATCCGCCCAAAACCGGGCGGATTTAGGCGAGCAGGGCCCTGCGCGCCAGTGAGCCTATTTTACATAGGCCTACCGGTGCGCGCAGAGCCCCGGGACTCACATAAGTCCCGGGGTTCTCCGAGGGGGGCGTGTCGGGGGCGGGCCCGGTCGTCGCGGCGTTTCGGGGGCGTGTCGGCAGCGTTTTGGGGGCGGGTACGGGGGCGTGGCTACGGCCCGGGGCGGTCCGGGGGCGTGGCCGCGCCCTCCGTACCCGCCCCCAGGTCGCGGCCCGGCGCGCAGGAGGCCCGCTGGCGCGCGGGGATTTACTTCTCCCTCCGGGAGGCGTAAATCCCCGGAGAAAGGTAAGGGGGGGGTGTAGACAGGGCCGGGCGGGTGGGTTAGATAGAGGAAGGGAGGGGAAGATGAGGGGAGGGCGTTAGAGGATTCCCTCCAAGGCCGCTCCGATTTCGGAGCGGCCTTGGAGGGAACGGGGGTAGGCAGCGCGGCTCGGCGCGCGCCGGCTATACAGAATTCATAGCCTTGCGCGCGCCGATCCAGGATTTTAGTGGATACGCGCGGCTCCGCGCGTATCTACTAAAATCCAGCGTACTTTTGCTGGCGCCTGATGCGCCAGCAAAAGTACGCCTATTCGCGTTTTTTGAAAATCTACCCCGTAGAGTACAGCCAGAGCTTATCAAATTCAAGTCTATTCCACCAAGTTTTCCAAAAATGCTAAAAGATGAAGACCATCAGGAGATGACGCAGGGTCCAAACCCCCTTCCTCCGGGTTTTCCTCGTGCTTTCCTTTCGGTAGATAAAACAAATGGCAGATTCCTGCAATCTCTCCTTTAAAAACTTCTTAGACGTCTTGGGGGCAAGGAGCTTCATGAAATGAGAGATCAGCAGTCTCGAAGAGTCACCCAGCGCTTCTGCTTTATTATGTGACGCCATGTCTTCTTTCATGAAAGCCAGATTGGACAACTGTGACTTCTTCCACCCCTTATTTGCTTGTGAGAATGGCCTGGGGTTCTGATCCTGGCTGACCAGATCCTGCTCAGTACTTTGGGTAGGAGATGGCTGAGGAACATGGCACGCTGCAGAAAGCGATGCGGATGACCCAGGCGGGAATGTTGGCTGATACTGTGTTGCTGAGGGTGCTATCTTCTACCTGACACGTTAAACCCAGCTCTGCTCTCTCCACGCTAAAGATATCATTCTGGGGTAGATTTTACAAATGTACGCGGGATTTTATAAGATACGCGCGTAGCCTATAAAATCTTATAAAATCCGGGGTTGGCGCGTGCAAGGGGGTGCACATTTGTGCACCTTGCGCGCGCCGAGCCCTGCGCACGCTGCCCGTTCCCTCCGAGGCCGCTCCGAAATCGGAGCGACCTCGAAGAGAACTTTCCATTCACCCCCCCCCCCCCCGCACCTTCCCCTCCCTTCCCCTACCTAACCCACCCCCCCGGCACTATCTAAACCCCCTCCCTACCTTTAACTTAAAGTTACTACTGCCTTCGGGCAGTAGTAACTTACGCGCGCCAGCGCGGCAGGCCCCAACACAGGCCGCTGTGTCGGGGCACTCGGCCACACCCCCGAAACGCCCCAGAGCCAGAAACACGCCCCGAAAACGCCGCGTCACTCCTGACACGCCCCCCCAGGCAAGCCCCAGGACTTACGTGCATCCCGGGGCTTGCACGCGCCGCCGAGCCTATGCAAAATAGGCTCAGCGCGCGCAGAGGAGTTTTAAAAGGGTTACGCGCATACCTTGTGCCGTAACCCTTTTAAAATCCGGCCCTCAGCTTTTTGCAAGACCAAGAATATTAATCATGATAACAATGAAAAAAATTACTACACAGATTTATACAATCTGGATCTTGAGGAAAAAAAAAAAGCACCAAATGTAAGTTTTAGAAAGTCCTCTGCATGCTTTTCTTCTTAAAGTAAGTGTAAAGCCCTTTGGATAAAAACACTATATGGATGACTTGATAATAACCATGACAACCCAGAGCTTGGAAATCATCATAAAGATGTAGAGTTCTAAGAAAGTCCTGCATGCAAGCCTGTGATAACAGAAAGAGGAGATATGTTGCGGCTGGACAGAATCACAATTATTTTCTTTATTTTCTGAAGTAATTATTGGCTTTCTTTTCTCTTCCCCCACTCCTCTCTGATCACAGGCACTAGTAAAATGGTCACCCTTTCAAGCACAGTCTGCAGCACAGTTGATGCAAATCTGCCTGGTTCTGCATGGTCCTGTAGGGCAGTAGATACTGCTGTGGTAGGGGGTAGTGTGATTAAATGCCCGTGTAGTGCACACTACAGGGGTGCTTTAGGTACATTTTCACAGAGAGAGGACCCCTGTCGTTTCTATTTGAAGGTTAGCAAGTACAAAGTGCTCATGTTAAAAGCATTCGAAAATCAAAGGTATATACGCTATTCCTCCCCCAACCTACAGGCATGCCTCTTTGAATTGTGGCTAATAGTACACAAGTTTTGGCAGCCGCGTGTACATTTTAGTGCATTGGAAGGGGCAATTTCCAGTCAGGCTATTTAACCCGGGTAAATGCCTTGAAAGTTTGCGAAAAGCATGTACCTTAAAAGCACTCACATAGTGCATACACCTGCACCAGGGTATTTGAAAGTTGGCCCCTGTTATTCACATAAGGGGCAAATCTTGCTAGGTTTGCTCGTGTGGATAAAGGAAGGGGCTTAAAACAGCATTTCCACTCTCCTTTTCGTCTCAGTTAAGAACTGCTGCAGGCGTCCAGAGTAGAAGAGTGACACCACTGCCCCTCTAGGGAAACCTCTTTGTAACAAATCTTGGCCGGTCTTCCACCCACTAAACATATGTTTATATTTGTTATAAGAGCCAGTCTGCAATAACAAATAATCTTTGTAGCAGATAAATTCATTGGCGCCCGACTTCTTTGTCTGTGATATGTCTGATTCTGTATTTTTCTGAGCCAACATGTTCCTTTTCCTTTGGGCTTCCAGGTCAACTAAATTGAAGCCTCCATTGGCCTTCAGAGTTGTAAGCCCTCATTCACAACTTACCTGTGGGGTTTTCTCATATTTGTGTATCCCCCTCGTCCCCCCCACCAGTCACTTAGATAAGTGATGGTTCTTGGCCAGGAGCCACACCCCAGGGCTCCCTCCAGAATCCTGCAGTCGTGGGCACAATGGCTGCCTCTCTCAGGGATGTGAATGCTGTCACCACAGTACATCCGGCCTCTTCTAGCCCAGTGAGCAAACTTGGGTCCTGTGCACGGCAGCATGCTGGGCTTATCACTGATCCTCCCCCAGCTCTGTTGTGTCCATTCAGTGTCAGAACTGTACAGCTTTCGATTTCACAGGAACAGAACGTGTGTCTTGGCACACTCTTGCAAATATAAGGGTCTCTTGCACTGTAGAGTTAATATATGCCAAAAATCAGGGTTCTCAACCCAGTCCTCAGGAGATGCCTAGCAAGTCAGGTGTTCAGGATATCCACAATGAATATCCATGAGAGACATTTACACGTGCTGCCTGAATTCTATGCAAATCAACCTCCTATACATTCATTTCGGATATCCTGAACACCTGGCTGTCTAGATGTGTCCTGAGGATTGGGTTGCCATAGACTAGTGTTCCATTTCATACTCTGATAATTTGCACTAAGGGTTATGTACAAGTCCCAGGGTTCCTCCCCATCAGGGCTTTAAGATTTTTTCATCTGACTCAAGCACAGCTGGCCATTGGGGATATAGTGGGATGAGGTAATTGGGAGAGTTGCCCTGAAGCCTGGCAACAGCTAGGGATCCAGAAGATCTGTAGAAATGAGTACTTATCTAACCATGTTAGGGGCCTGAATATTTAGTTTGCTCCAGTTCCTGAGAATAGATCTGAGAGGCCCTACCAACCCATGAGCGATGATAGACATCAACAGGTGCATGTTTCCTCTGACTTTAGGCCCAAGCAAGAGACAGGGTTCCTTTTGACTGTTGCATGGTGAGCATTAAAGATAATTAATTCTGAACTAGAGATCGTGGAGCAGACAACTCTCAGCACGACAATGTGGCTTATATAGGTGAGACTGTATCACAGTAGCAGTTTCGAAAGAACAGGCATCACAGTTTTGGATGCTTTCACACCAGCTCAGCCGTGGAACAGAGATGCATTGTGCTCCATCAGCATAATATCAAAGCCTTGTAAAGGACTAAGAAGGCTCAATAAAATGTAAGGCATTTATGTTATCATATATTGGCATAGATTTTATGCTGCATGACTGGGGTTTTTTGTTGGTTTTTTTTTTAACAAATCACTATAAAATGGTATTTTGTGCTTTTCATATCTGGGCAGACAAAGTCTTTGAAGGACAAGGATTATCATTGTTGTAAAATGGTGAAAGTCAGTAGGTAGAATCGCCCTTGGATTCTTCCACAGTCACTTCTGTTATAAGGGCATTAATTAGTATTGGTGTACACAAGCTCTTTCATTGGCACATCACTTGTAAAAGAAGCAGGAGACGTTAGATTTACGACTTTTCCTTTCTGTCTTTCCTCTTTTCCCCTGTGTGCACAGTACCTACCCCAGAGGAGATGTCCAACCTGACGCCAGAATCCTCACCAGAGTAAGTAATTCCCATGCCCTCTGTCTTCCCAGTAGAGCTGCATTATATGAGAATAAAAATATTATAATATGCTCTTGGACGCTGACGGGGGAAAAAAAGTCTCATAAGCTGATAGGGCTGCATTTGTATTGTGATATCTATGTTTAATCACAAAAAGTACTTAGTGTTACAGCTATGACCCTACAGTTCCTGGGTTGCCAGTATTTGTTCTAAAGCAAATCTGGCCTTCAGGCTCCAAGTGCCTTACAGAGTATGTTAAATAAATAAATAAATAAAAAGAAGCAAAATATTTTGTAATATAACTTAGTAGAATAATTATTGCAAGTTGTCGTTTGGCTGAACATTGTAGTACATCTTGTGTTTGTCCCTCAGCCTTTGGCAGTAAATCCAAAGCATGCGATGCGTTCCATGCACAAACAGTAAAGTTCGCTTTTTTGAGCGCTTTAGTGGTAAAAATCCATTGCTCTGACACATACATCACGCAATATCCCGGACATCAGTTCATGCTCAGCTTCATGGGGTTGGTTGTTTAACTCTCAAATTCAGGAGGCTTCATTGGCGTGGCAATTTGCACATGTGTTGCCAAAGATAGTTCACATGAAGTGGTTAAAATAAAAGAAAAAAAATTCAAAATAGCGGTAATAGTAAAATAAGATTAGAGAGAGAGGAGAACAGGGAAAATTGTAGAAGGGTAGCCCAGGGGTTACAGCAGCGGAACGCAAACCATGGAAGTCGGGTTCAAATCCCATTGCTGCCCCTTGTGACCTTGGGCAGGTCACTTCCCCCTCCATTGCCTCAGGTGTAGACTTAGCTTGTGAGCCCTCCGGGGACAGAGAAATACCCGCATAGTACCTGAATGTAATCCGCTTTGAAATGGCTGAAAGGTGGAATATAAAAAAGATAAATAAACAATTCCTGGATTCTGGTACTCGTCTGTATTGTCTTTGGTCAGATTGTTCCGGTCTGGTGGCCGATACAACATATTTTGCTGCTCTTGTTGCTGTTTGTCCTGTTTCTCCCAGGATTATACAGAGTTTTTTCCTGCTAATTCTTTTCTGGAACGTCTTTGATTTTCTCCGTTAGTTTTTGGGAAATGTATATCTCTGATAACTTTGTATTTTGCAAGGTGTAGGGGGTAATGTATTTCTGTTTTTGTTTCTCTAGTGTTGCACTGCATACATAATCTGGCTTCTTGGGGTTTCCAGTTCAGTTTTTGTCCGCATATTTCCATTTCTAATTTGTGATCCCTTATTCTGTATTTGGTGAGGATCTGTCTGCACGTATGAGCGAGATGAAGGATTCTGCTAGTGTGCAGCTAATGTATAGGGATCATTAGGAGTCCTACTTGTTCTATTTTCCAATTTGTACCCCCCAATAGGAGATGTATTAGTGTTTGTGGGTAAATTGTATTTATATCTTATGACTTATTATCCACCTTTTTGAAAAGAATTAACCCAAGGTGGGATACTTCAATTTAAATAAGCCGGAACAGCAGGAAAGACCAGGTAGTGAGGGTCTTACAGATGGAACTATAACCTGGAATGGAGTAGCGGCCTAGTGGTTAGAGCAGCAGACTGATGACCACTGCCACTCCTTGTGGCCTTGGGCAAGTCACTTCACCCTCCATTGCCTCAGGTACAAACTTAGTATGTGAGAAAAGGCTTAGTAAATCAGGCCCTTAGACTGTAAACCCTCTGGAGAGAAGGAAATACCTACAGTGCCTGAATGTGTGACTTACCTTGAGCGACCAATGAAAAAGCGAGAGTGAAATAAATAAGCTTCCAAATAAATAATGATAATACATAGGATAAATAGCACATTTACATAGGTATTGTTACATGTCACCCAAAATTATGTGGAAGGTGAATGGGCTGGGGGGAGCAGAGGACCTGAGTAATGGACGTTGAAGTGTTTGATGCCTTTTTGTTATTAGGGTTTTTGCTTTGAGAGTCCTGGGAATTTGTGCTGTTTTGGTATGACAGGTTTTCTACATAAGCGCTGAGTGTTTTTGCAGGGTTTTGTCTTGAAGTATAATGTTCCTGGTAGTGACTGAGGTGACACCAGAATTTTCATCTTTTTTTGTATTATCAGTAATAAAGGGGAAGTATTTTAGTTTTCTCTCTCTCCCCCCCCCCCCCTCCCCATAATAAGTAGTGTCTAAATCTTTGATAATGATTGGTTGACCTTCCTGTGGTCCATTGTGTGTCAATGCTTAGTTATAAAGTGAAATTTTTTAGCCAAGCAATCAAATTGGCATATAGTTACACATGCTCAACAACGTACTTCACTACTTCAAGCCTGTGTTGTCATGCTGGTCCCCAGAGAAATGCACTTCACCAGCTCCAAGAACAGAACCTGAGAACAGCCCCAACCTTTTGGAATTCATCAGACTAGCTCCAGATCTCCTCTTCATAGTAAATGATGGCAGATAAAGACCCAAATGGTCCATCCAGTCTGCCCGGCTAGGGCTCCAGCTGCTACTCTATGCATGTTACCCCCGTGCCTTCCTTTAAGGTTTGTAACCTTAACCTGCTTCTTGCAGGTTACCCCCATGCAGAAATGTTGAACCTAAAGTTACCACAGGCTACTCTGTTTTTCATTTCCAAACTCTAGCTATTAAGGGATCCTCTGTGTGTATCCCACACCCTTTAGAGTTCCATTTCCGTTCTTGTCTTCACCATCTTTCCATGCATTACTATCCTTTCTGTAAAGAAATATTTCCTGGTATTTTTCCTGAATTTATCTCCTTGGTGTTTCATGTCTTGACCCCTAGTTTTACAGCTTCTTTTACACTAGAAAAGGTTTGATTCATGTGCCTCATTAATACCTTTCAGATATTTAAAAGTCTGTATTGTATTTCCCCAGTCTCTCCTTTCCTCCAGCGTATACATATTTATTTTTTTTTGTAAGTCTGTTTTAGTCAAGTTGCAGAAGGAAAACAATGAACAAATATGATCATAATAGCTGTGCCAAAGGTAACAATAAACAATACAGCTGAATAAGCATCGGATACGATTAGAATTCCTCTGCAACTCTTCATTTTACTACTTTAATCACCCTTCTCCAGAAGAGCAAGATATGGTCCCTCCCTACAATTACCCACAGCACAGTCACACAACACACACACACTGTCATTCTGGCTGGTTCTTAACACAATTATTGTTAGCTGTTTTACGAGACTTGTATAAGTTTTAAAAGACAATTTTCTCCCACAAACAAAAATACCCATGCATCATTGTCATCTGTCTAGGATGTTGAATACTCTTTTTCCACAACTGTTTCATCATAGCTTTACAGCCCCTCACATGTACCAAAACAGATTTCCAGTGTAACAAAAACATACTTGAGTACTGTGTACAATTCTGGTCACCACATCTCAAAAAGGATATAGTTGCACTGGAGAAAGTACAGAGAAGGGCGACCAAAATAATAGAGGATGGAACAGCTCTGCTATGAAGAAAGGCTAAAGAGGTTAAGGCTGTTCAGCTTGAAGAAGAGACAGCTGAGGGAGGATATGATAGAGGTCTTTAAAATCATGAGAGGTCTAGAATGGGTAAATGTGAATCGGTTATTTACTCTTTCAGATAGTAGAAGGACTAGGGGGAATTCCATGAAGTTAGCATGTGGCACATTTAAAACTAATTGGAGAAAACTCTTTTTCACGCAACGCACAATTAAGCTCTCGAATTTGTTGCCAGAGGATGTGGTTAGTGCAGTTGGTGTAGCAGGGTTTAAAAAAGATTTGGATAAGTTCTTGGAGAAGTCCATTAACTGCTATTAATCAAGTTGACTTAAGGGATGGCCTCTGCTATTACTGGCATCAGTAGCATGGGATCTACTTACTTACTTGCCCAGGTACTTGTAACCTGGCTTTGTCACTGTTGGAAACAGGATGCTGGACTGGAAGGACCATTGGTCTGACCCAGTATGGCAGTTTCTTAAGTTCTTATGCTTTTTTGCTAACATAATGGCCACAGTGATGAATTTTTTGTCCACTTGAAGAAGCTGCAAATTTCAATCCATGAAATGTAAATATAATAAAGGTCCTGACCAAGTGATATCACAATCTAAGACCCTATCCAATAAACCATATATTTGTCTCCCGTAGTTTTGCATTTTAACACAACCCATAAACATGTGGCAGAGAGTTCCTGTTCAGACTCCCACAGATGCATAATACTACCTAGGGATCTAGTAAAATAGATCCTGTGTGAAAGCTTAAATTGAATCTCTCTCAAATTAACTGGGATGATGTGTTTATATAACCATGAAAATGCCAGTTGCAGATCCTCCTTTTCAACTGTTACACCCAGCTGTTCACTGCCATGCCAGATGATCTAAGTGAGGATCTGGCAATTTAGATTTTAAATGATCAACCCACATTGCAATTTTATTAAATTTAGGAATGGTGTGCAGCAACGTTTCCTCCTTATCTGAGAGATAATAAGCCCAGATCCCCCTTCGCTAGTTGTAGACAATAGCGCCTTTCCTGCAGATACGCAAAGAATTGCCTATGCAGTAACCCCCAGATCTCTTGTAAATGCTGAAAGGAATAAATGGACATCAAATCAGCATCAATCCATTCTGACACAGAGTGGAGTCCTTTATTAGCCCAGTCTCTGGACATCGTACAGTCTTTCCCAGGCAAAAAGTCATTATTACCTTCTAAAGTTATAAATGAGGAGACAGAGAAATTGCGTCCAATACTTTTCCTCCACCAAAACCATGCTTTGCGCAAGGCTGTCAACCAAAAAGGTGGGCAGAATACAGAAGCCAGTTTAGTCCCCGGCATATGAAGTAAGTTAAAGGATGATACAGAATGAATCAATCCTTCATCAACTCCTCTACGTCAGATTTTTTTCTGATTAGAAACCCAATCGTGAATGAGACATAGGAGACATGAAACAGCATAAACCCGCAGGCCTGGTATGGCTAATCCACCTTGTGATTTTCCCAGCCTAAGCGTATCAAATTTGATGCACATACGTTTGCCCCCCCCCCCCCCCCCAAAAAAAATTAAAGAGCCTATGGCTGACTTACAGGCCGATATATTTATTACACACATCCGACTCCCAGAAATGTAAGTCGACGCGCTAGCTTTATCCCTTATTCAGTAAGGGGTAATAGCACGTCAAAATCGCGCGTCCAACACCCCTCCCCCCCCCCCCCCCCCCGCAACATGCAAATGTGTGTTGATGGCCCTATTAGTTATTCCCGCACGATACAGAAAGTAAAATGTGCAGCCATGCCGCACATTTTACTTTCAGAAATTAACGCCTACCCAAAGGTAGGCGTTAATTTCTCTCAGCACCGGGAAAGTGCACAGAAAAGCAGTAAAAACTGCTTTTCTGTACACCCTCCGACTTAATGTCATGGTGATATTAAGTCGGAGGTCCCAAAAGTAAAAAAAAGTAAAAAAAAAAAAAAATTTGAAACCGTCTCGTGGGTTGAAAACCGGACGCTCAATTTTGCCGGTTTCCGAACCCGTGGCTGTCAGCGGGTTTGAGAACCGATGCCGGCAAAATTGAGCGTCGGCTGTCAAACCCGCTGACAGCCGCCGCTCCTGTCCAAAAAGAGGCGCTTGGGACACTAGCGCGTCCCTAGCGCCTCTTTTTACCGCGGGCCCTATTTTGAATAAATTTTTTTCTGAATCGCGCGCACAGGAGAGTGAACTGTGCATGTGCCATGCGATTTTTACTATATCAGCCTGTCTAAGGCCATCAAATCTTTATTTTTAACTGAGTGGTATCATCTGCAGATAATATTGAAATTTAGGAAGTATAACCATCTTTACCAAAGTGCACTGCCCTATAATCAACTAAGGCAGATCTTTCCATCTCTTCAGCTGCAGTTTGACTTTCTCTAGGATAGGGGTAAAGTTATAAGCATTATTTATCTCTTTATCCCTTCCTGCCAAGTTAATCCCCGGGTGCTGCATTTTATCAAGTACCCAAGCTAGTGGAAACTCTCCATCCCATCGTTTAGGCAGAGAACAATCCAGAGGAAACGCCTGGGATTTATCGTAATTAATTTTGAGACCAGCGAAGGCCCCAAAGGCATCAGATATTCAAAATGTGTTCCAGACAAGTTCCAGGGTTATCTACAAACACCTTCATGTCATCTGCGAACAATCCTAGTTTCACCCTTTTATTTTTTATACATATACTATGAAAAGTCTCCAAATCACATAATTTTATGGTCAGGGACTCTAAGACAGGACAAAGAGTAATGGTAATAGTGGACAGCCCTGCCTAGTTCCCCTACCCAGTGCAAAAGATTGAGACAAAGTTCCATTTACCAACAATTGAGCCTGTGGTTGAAAATATAATAACCAAATCCATTGAATGAATTGGGTACCTAGGCCAAATTTCTGTAATACCCACATTAGATATGGCTATTCCACACAGTCAAAAGCTTTGGCTGCATCTATGCTTATCAACATCCCCTCTTGTCCGACATGTCCAGTGGCCTGAATCCCAGGATTGCCTTTAATAAATTGTTATTAGAAAGTCTGCCTTTAATGAAGCCAGACTGATCCTGCGATACCAAGGTTTGAATGACGGTATTCAAGCGAGTGGCAAGTGCAGCTGCCAAAATTTTCAGATCTTGGTTTAATAACGACGTTGGGCGATATGCCTCAGGGCAGCTTGGATCCTTACCCGACTTGGGCAGTAGAAGTACAGTTGCCAGATTTTAGGGAATACATATTTAGATCCTCCAGTCCCATCTCATAAGTCTTTCAGTGCAGACTCTGCAACATTTTTGTTGCCTTTCACTGGATTGCTTCCATCCTGTGCCTATCCTTGATGAGATGAGGTCTTCAAAACTGTACACAGTATTCCAGGTGAGACCTCACCAATAACCTTTACAGAGGTATTATCAGTTGTGTCTCTCTCTATGCAGCACAGCAGCTTTCTGGCCTTAGTCACTGCCTTGTCACTTTGCATCGCTGCCTTTAGATAGTCAGAAACTATCACTCCGAGATTTCTCCCTTGGTTTGTGAAAATCACTTTCACCACCAACATGTACAGTTCCCTTTGGTTTACTGCACCCCAAATACATGAGACTACATTTCTTGGCATTATATCCTAGCTGAGAAACCTTTGACCACTCCTCGAGCTTTCTTAGATCCCTGCTCATTCTCTCTTCTCTTTCAAATATATCCACTCTATTGCAGATCTTATGCTATCTGCAGAAAATCAAACTTTTGCTTCTATCTGCTCTGCAATATCAGTCACAAAGATTGGGGCGGATTTTCAGAGCCCTGCTCGCATAAATCCGCCCAAAACCGGGCGGATTTACGCGAGCAGGGCCCTGCGCACCGGGAAGCCTATTTTACATAGGCCTCCCGGCGCACGCAGAGCCCCGGGACTCGCGTAAGTCCCGGGGTTCTCCGAGGGGGGCGTGTCGGGGGCGTGTCGGGGGCGGGCCCGGTCGTCGCGGCGTTTCAGGGGCGTGTCGGCAGCGTTTTGGGGGCGGGGTACGGGGGCGTGGCTACGGCCCGGGGCGGTCCGGGGGCGTGGCCGCGCCCTCCGTACCCGCCCCCAGGTCGCGGCCCGGCGCGCAGGAGGCCCGCTCGCGCGCGGGGATTTACGCCTCCCTCCGGGAGGCGTAAATCCCCCAACAAAGGTAAGGGGGGGTTTTAGACAGGGCCGGGTGGGTGGGTTAGGTAGGGGAAGGGAGGGGAAGGTGAGGGGAGGGCAAAGGAAAGTTCCCTCCGAGGCCGCTCCGATTTCGGAGCGGCCTTGGAGGGAACGGGGGTAGGCTGCGCGGCTCGGCGCGCGCCGGCTATACAAAATCCATAGCCTTGCGCGTGCCGATCCAGGTTTTTAGCAGATACGCGCGGCTCCGCGCGTATCTACTAAAATCCAGCGTACTTTTGTTTGCGCCTGGAGCGCAAACAAAAGTAGGCTATTCGCGCGCCTTTTAAAATCCGCCCCATATTGAACAGAACCAGCCCCAGAAACGTATTCTTCTCTCCTCAGAGTAGGTTCCATTTACCACTACTCACTGTCGCTTGTCAGTCAACCAATTTGTAATCCATTCCACCACTTTAGGACCCATTCCTAGGCTTCTCATTTTATTTGAGTCTCCTTTGTAGGGCAGTATCAAAAGCTTTGCTGAAATTCAGGTAAATCATATTAAGTGCTCATCACTTATTCAGTTCTCCTTGATCCAATTCTCCAGTCATCCAATCAAAAGAAAATCAATCTGGTTCATTTGAAATGACTTTCCTCTGGTAAAACCATGTTGTCTTGGATCTTGCAACCCACCGGATTGTAGATAGCTCAGCATCCTTTCCTTCAGCAGAATCTCCATTAATTTTCCCACCTGAGAGGTAAGGCTATCAAGCCTGTAATTTTCAGCCTCCCCTCTCCTACCACTTTCACGAAACAGGACAATGACTGCCCTTCTCCGACCTTGTGACACCACTCTCATCTCCAAGGATCTATTGAATATGTCCTTCAGCAGATCTACTAGCACTTCTCTGATCTCCTTTCATATCCTGAGATGTTTTTCCTCAGAACCCAAAGAGTTGAAGAGTTCCGCCTCTTCATTTCCAGAATCACAAAGCCTTGATGATATTCATCAGGTGAAGGTAAAGATGCATCGGCATCTGTCTTGATTGTTGGATGTTGCTAGGAACTGGAACATTCTGGTGGCAACCTTGAGTCCCTCAAAGTGTTCCATGGGGAGAAGAGCTCATCCTTCATTCAGTCCTGGGAATCGTGACGGTCTTTGAGGTTTCAGCCACTGATATATCTCTGGTGTCACAGGAATACATGGCATCTCCTCCTGCCTCCCAATCTATGTTGGCATCAGCAGTTTTTGATGAGGAGCAAGATAGGAACATTTAGGAGGTCTTGGGAAAATATTGATGCACCAGCATCGGTATCCCTCCAAACAGATATCCAGCTCTTTCTGGAGTCCTTGGTAGCTCCTGAGGCAAGGGCCACAATGCTGGCTCCTGGAGGAGAAATTATATTGTGTACCACCGCACCAATGATTATCTCCAGTCCATTGGGGGAGGAAGTTCTGAGGCACAGGAATTTGTTGAAGACTGTAATGAATGAAAAGGGACATACCAGGAAACCCTGTTGGCCAAGCAATGAGATTCAGAATAAATAGCTTTATGTAGCAATGCAAGAAGTTGAAATTGTGATCTGATATATGGGCAACCAATACATAAAATGCCACATTTTGGTGCAATTGTAACACATGCATTAAATATTTAGGTAAACCCAAATATATAGAATTACAGTAATCCAAATTACTAAACACCAAAGCTTGAACAGTCAATCTAAATTCCTGCAGATGAATATAATTTCTTAATGGCCATATTAATAGTTCTGACATTTTTAATATGAGCTTTTATAGAAAGCTTAGAGTCAATAGTCACACCCAAATTACAAGCCTCTGCCTTTAAACATAATGGCAAAGATCCAACACTATAGACAGCAGAGTCTGGGGAAGACTGCTCAGTCCCAACCAGAGAATAAAAGTTTTATGTCAAAATTAAGAACTAAACAATTAGCAGCTAACCAGTTAATGCTGCATGCAAATAACTCATTGGCAAACTCCTGACTATTCTCACAAGGGATATAAAACTGCACATCATCAGCATATATTTTATAAATTAAACCTAGCAAAGCCATAATTTCTCCTAGGGCTGCAAATAGTGCTGTTATCTTGTGGTACACCAGCAGTATTTAAATACCAGAGTTTGCACCATCCACACTAACTTCCTGAGTTCTTCCCTGCAAATATGATGCAAACAACCACGCAACCCATTCCAATACCCGTAACTTAGCAACCAACTTTGTATGGCATATGGTGTCAAATGTCTCTTTCTCTCTCCCATTCCTTCATCTTTCACTCTCTCAATTTTATTTTGAGTTCTATTCATGTATTGCCAAACACTATAATTAAAAAAGTGTTAATATGCAAATTATTATGTAAAATATGTATTTATCTACAGTGAATACTTAATGAACTGAAATCAAGTGCATGCAGTCCTTGCCTTGCATATCTCTTTCTCCCTTTGTCGCAGCCTGGCTTTCCCTTTCTCTCTCTCTCTCTCTCTCTGTGTCCTCCCGGAGAGCAAGACAAGCCAGGATAACTGCAGGCTGGGCTGAGAGGGGAAGGGAAGGGCACAAGGACTCTTCTGGCTCTCCGTTGGCCTCAGAAAGTTCCTGGAGTTTTAAGATCCTGAGCTTTAATGGTTTAATTGGGTTGGGCCCCATGGTAAACTTAAAAATAACCATAAAAAATAATGAACTGTTTTATTTTTATTGAGATTAATTTATTCCCTCCATAATCCATTTTCTTCCTCCTGTCTTAACTCCCATCTGTCTGCTTTTCGGTTTCTACATCTTTTCTATATTTGGTGCTGGTAGAGGGTTGTTTTCCCCCCCCCCCCCCCCCCCCCCCACCTCCCATGTTTGAGACAAAAAATAAAATGCAGAAACCAGTATTGCCTTTTCTCTTTTGGTAGCGGGCAGTCTGAGCTTGTATTACTTCACTGCCAGGTAGTGCTCTTCACTCCCTTGCTAACTCTCTGGGGCTTGATCTGATGCAGAGCACAGGGCAGTCCTCCTCTTCCACCCTCCCCATTTTTATTCCTTTGCAGGTTCTCACTGCTGTTTTAGTTGGGGATTGCCCCCTCTCCAGTCTGGCGTCCGCCAATCATGGCTCCATTACTTTCAGCCGCCTCCCATTTCCCATTCATGCATTGGTGATCACTGCTTGCATGTTATTACAAGACGCACCATCTTTATAAAGTACTCTGCGACCATCGCCTTGTCAAATTGCTGCCCAGTGGAGGAGCAGTGGGATACGAACCAGGGAAGCCACTGCTGCTTCTTGTGACCCTTGGGAAGGTCGCTTCACCCTCCACTGCTTCAGGTACAAACTTAGATTGTGAGCCCTCTGGGGCAGGGAAGTACCCTACAGTACCTGAATGTAAATCCGCTTTTGAAGTGCCTGAAAGGCAGCATACAGAGCTAAATAAACAGACTGACCATTATGAGGCCTGTCCACTTTTAGAGGGTCAGTCACTCCTGGCATTGGTTATGTGACTGCTGTTCTATAGTCTGCATTGCTCAGAACATGGGCAGAGCGGGCACAGCTGCTGCCTTCCCAGAAGCATTATCTGCTTCCAAGTTTGTAAGAGTCAAAATGAAGAACTGCTCTTGATTGCTCATTAGGATAAAAGCCTGGATCTACATAGTCCGAGAAGAGCATCACAAGCATTTCTCAGTGCACAGCTCTCTGGTGAAATACACCAAAACTTGATTATCTGACTTGGAGGGGGTTTTTTTTTTTGGGGGGGGGGGAAGGGATGGAGGAGGAGGCAGGGGGTGCAGCAGTTTCCTCCTGCTGCTTTGGGCTTCCAGCTCAGTCAGAACTGAGCTGGGATCTGGCACCACGAGTCTTGATTCACAACTACCCAGGGGATATTTTACCCATATTGTATCCCCTCCTATCTCATCTGCTCCAGTAATTGCAGTGATAATCCTCGGCCGTACACCAGGGCTCCTTCCAGAACCCTGCAATGCTGGACCTCATATCCAGCCAGTAGTTGCTGCAGTTGTGTAATAACTAGGACCCCCTGCTCCCCTACCACCCTCCAGAGTCACTTCTTCACTCTGATGCTGCGTGAATGTGATACTTTGTGCACGCTTGGGACCTGGTGTTAGAGCACTAATATGCTTCAGTTGCCAGCAGCAAAGTGTTCTTTCCCTTATTAATGAAGCATTTTATTATAAGGAAGACAAATCTGGGTAGTGCTTTATTGAGAACAGTACAGTTTGCCCTACATTGCCTCACTTCTTTGCAGTACTATTGAACCTAAACATGAGCACCTTCATTTGCTGTTCAAAAAATATCAACATGCTCAGATTTGCAAATATTTCTCATGATGCTGTGCTGATTTTTATCAGAACCCCCATGCAATCAGCATCATGAAGCTTATGAACAGAGAATACTCCCAAGGTAGGGAATCATCATAAAAGGCAGACCTAGATTTACGCAGAGGCCTCCTAAACCTGTGACCATAGCGGCAAAATTCCTTCCCCTGCAGACTTCTGATTACATCTTCCCTCCCCTGCCTCTGCTTCTGAGCTTCTCAGTCGACAAGCAGGCATGATTAGCCATTAAGCACGGATGATGACATTTAATGATGCCGACGTGGACCCAGTTCTCGCAGCTCAGTAAAAAAAAAAAAAAAAAATCTTACTGAGTACATGCAGGTGTTCCCGCACACTGCCTTGTGAGCTCCTCAGTCTTTCATCGCCTGAGCTTCTGCATAGATGTATTTTCAGTCTCACTCTAAGACTTTGTTGGCCTTTTTTCTTTGATCTAGGTTTTTTTCTGCCTCATTGCATGTTTTTCATTTGCCACTCCTTCAGCAGCTAGTCACCAGAACTTTTCAGTTCTTAAAAAAAATAATTAAAAAAAAAGAAATGGAAAAATTCAAGGCCAAGAAACCTGTGATCAGTGGGTTTAAGGCCTGCATTTGTGGGCACCAGATGTCTGTCGCTGCCTGGGCCTGGATCATGACACTACCAACTATTAAGGTCCCCGAGGGCACAGCAATACCACACCTGGAAGATGGAAGCCCTGTGGAAGGTGCCATCTCAGGTAACAACCCAAAGCCTCTCCTCTTCTTGCAGCAAGGCCTCGTTGGATTTCTGATGCCACATGAAGTTGAAGAGGGATTGTGCTCCCTCTATTTCCTGCAAGCGAGGGAAGGCTCTCGCCGCCCCCTCCTCTGTGATGCCAGCTCTTGGACTCATCACAGGTCAGCAGTTGAGCAAGGTGCGTTAAGACTGGCTCTGGGTGCGGTCCCCAGAAGAACCGCCAAAGTGGCACAAGGAATCCCCTCCAGAGCCATCTCCTTCTGCACTGAGCAAGTCAGAGCTGTTAGCACGCGGCCCTGCTGGAGCAGACTCATCTTTGACAGCTAAGCAAAGAGTCTCTTTAGCAAATGTACCACTGTCCTTAATGGTGCAGAAATCCTCATGGTACTGAATCATGTATTCTTTCCAGATCTGATGTCATCCAGGGGTGCCATCTGTCTCAGTGGCATGGAACAAGCATACCAAGAAGCAATTATCCTCCTTAGCATTAAAAAGGCTTTAGCAGAGCATCCTGGTGCATAAGCACAAGAGTCCCTCCTATTTAGAAAGTTTATCTATGGAGCAGAGGAAAGCTCTATTGGCTCCAGCCAGTGGTAGGCATTGATATAGAAGGTGCAGAGCATATCAGAATCTGCTGCTTCATTACTTGCAACCGCTGTGGCTCTGAACTCTTTCCCAGCACCATTGGCATCAGTAGCCCTTATGAAGATGAACCAGTCTGAGTTTATGAAGAGGAACTTCATTTCCCAACTTCAGCACAGAGGGTCCTTCAGACAGTGAGAGCCCAACAGTTGGAGCTGGTGAAAAATGTCTTGCCTCCTTAAGCCCTGGACTGAAGAGGGAGGTTAGAATATCTCATGTTCAAGATTCTTCCACTACATATGACCCTATGTATTGATGCCTTCAGTTGGAGGTGGGAAGTGCACTTCAGTGTTGCATAGACCCAAGTGTCATGACCCCTAGCAGAAAGAACTACAAATCAACTTTTTGGATCAATGAAACATCCTATATGCTCTAAGGGCTTTCTTTCCCCTACACTTAAGATAAAGAGCCTTGATCCAGATGGTAACAGGATAGCTGTGTTCTATGTCAATAAGCAAGGAAGCACAGGCTTTTGCGCTCTCCATGAGAATTCCCTCCAAATCTGATCACATTGCCCATCTCCATGTGGCCTACCTACTGGGAGTCAAGAATATGTTGGTGGACAGCATCAGCAGAGTTCTGTAATTGCACAAATGATCCCTGGATCAAAGGGTTACAGATAAATTGTTTGCTCGTGGGGGAACATTGGTGATCAATCTGCTTGCCTCAGAGGTCAATAGGAATATAGACAAGTTCTGCTCCATGCATCTGAACAACTACTGGTCAGCATCCTGATTTTTTTGTGCTAGACTGAAACACAGGTCAATTCTATGTATACCAATTCCTCTGATTTCCAGGACTGTTCAGAAGGTGTTTCAGGGCAAGGCAAAGGTAATCCTCATAGCACCAACCTGGTCATGGCATCTGTCTCATCTGTCTATTAGTTCATTATCCAATGACTTTAGGGATGTCTGACTGTTACCACACAGGAGGATGGCATTCTCTGCCATCTGAACATGCCGACATTGGCCCTCGTGTCGTGTATGTTGAACACACAATAGACTTCTCCTTACTTCTTCCTAAGGAGATGGAGGATGTGCTGATTTCAGCCAGGAAGCCTTCAACCAGAATATCCTAGAATTTCAAGTGGCAGAGGTTTTGACATGGTGCGGGACCAGTCGACTGGATCCCTTCTCTTATGACTTGCTTCAATACCTATTTTTCCTCTCGTCCTCCAACCTTAACACCTCTTTAGTTAGTTTATTTCCACACCATTGTAGGTTATCATGAAGAGGTTCTGATCTCTCTCTTCTCTTTAGTATTCAACTACATGAAAGAAGTGTGGCATTCCATACCTTCATCAGTAAACCTTCAATGTTGTTGAACTTAAACATAGTCCTGCTCAACTCATGAAACCTCCCATTGAGCCTCTCGATTCAATGGTCTTGAAGTTCTCATCTAGAAAATGTCATTTCTTGTAGCCATCGTTTTGTGTCTAAAGAGAAAGCGAATGGCAGGCTCTGGTTTCTTTAATAATATATAGAAACTTGTCCCTTGATCAACGAAGATAATTATATTATGAGAAACATTGTATCCAACCTTTATTCAATACACACAAAACTTTTTCAGTATTTTACCTTGTGTATTTTATAATTTAATAACTTGGACCTTCATACCACCCCACGGATACCAAGCTTTACTTTTGCTTTGTATTTTCACCACTCGGGGTCATCTTTAATCATAGGTCCTTTACAAAAATATTTTATATATAGTCTTTTTTTTAATTTTTTTTTTTTCTTAAAAGAAAATGCAGAGTCCTCCTGGACTCTGGATTCTATCCAAGGGGAAGTATTGCATTTGCATTTTCTTTTAAAAAAAATTTCAAAAAAAGACTCTATATAAAATATTTTTGGAAAGGACCAATGATTAAAGGTGACCCCAAGCGGTGAAAATACAAAGCAAAGGTAAAGCTTGGTATCCACAGGGTGGTATGAAGGTCCAAATTATAAAATATACAATATAAAATACTGAAAAAGTTTTTTGTGTATTGAATAGATAAAGGTTGGATATAACGTTTCTCATAATATAGGTTCTGGTTTCTTGCCATACCTGCAGTTTTTCACAGTAAGGTAATTCTGAATACTCACCCTCTGAAAGTATTCTCTGCTTTCTATATTAACCAAGCTTCTCAGTTATGTCCTTTGATTACACAGTTTCCAAATTAATTCTATGTAATTGGCTAGTGGATTGTATCGCACACTGCTATGCCCTGGCTGGCTTACAGATTACAGACTCTGACAAGGCTCACCAAGTGAGAAATTTGTTGATTTCAGTGGCACATCTCAAGATTGTTTCCATTGAAGACATTTGGTTATCTGTTCACACTTTCACATCCTACTACGATCTGAACAGCATATCCCCAAAAGACAGTACATTTTGACAAGCAGTTCTGCTCAGCCTATTCACCCAGAAGTTCACCCTTCACTGGTGGAGTCCGGGTTGTCTGTTTTCAGTTATTACCTCACATTGCAACCCTCAGTTTGGGAGTCTCCTCGTGTCATGAATGATTCATGCCTGCTTGTCAATGGCGAAAGAAAGTTTGCTTACCTGTCAATAGGGTTTTCCATAGACAGCAGGATGCATCAACCATGCTTTAAAAAAAAAAAAACAAATAAAAAAAAAAAAAAAACTTTGGACACGCTTCCAGAAATTAGGTCCATGACCAAGGTAGACTTGTTGGGGTTTGCCATCCTTTACTTTTGAAAGTGCACAACAGGGGATGGATCTCCCCATTACGATCTGCTGGATGCATCAAGTTACCTGGATTAACCACTTTTGGAGACAGGATGATGTCCTCAATGGTCCATTGCTGTTCCCCAGTGTGGCACTTCTTGTGTTTTTAATCTAGTAGGAAAATCATCAAAAGCTGTTGAACTCTGTAGAAACGTTATGTAAACAGGGTGCAAAGAATTTAATTTTTTCCAGGATTAATACACTTTTACAGTGGAGGAAAAAAATATGCTTGCCTGATCAATAGTACATTTTCCAAAAGGAAGAAGGAACAGTGTTTCCCAACTGGCTAAACTTAGGTTGAGACACACAAAGTGACCTGTCCAGGCTCTCAGAGTCAGTGGAAGAGCAAGTGCTGAACCCATAGAAATGTAAAATATGTTGGCAGATGAGAACTTGCTCCACCCAGTCTGCAAACTTGGACTTGCTTACTCTGCTGCCAAAGATCTTACTTGATTTGTGATCTGTTCCCTCCCTTACCCAATGTCATGTTGTGGCTCCTCCAGTGATGAGTCAGACTAGATAGCAGCATCTCAGTAGGGATTTATTTACACACGAGCTACAGCTTACACGCTTCAGGCTACAGCATGTAAGAATCTACAACTCAGGCTTCCGTTATATCATGCACAGTTGTGAGGGCATTCCATAAATCAAGTCCAGGATCTAGGTGCACAATAATTCCTAACTTCTTCTTGCTGGACACAGCACACTCTTAGACAAAACTTTAGCACAACACTAGATAAAATGTTAATACTTCAACACTATTTAACATCTAAAACAAAGGCTTCAAGAAGTCAGAGGTCTTCACCACAACAGGTTTGGTCTCCAAGCCATTGAATAGCTGGAAACACTAGGGATTTCCCAAATTCACTCTTAAAGTCCTGAAGACCAACCAGGCTCCTTAGAGCTGGAACCACTAGGAAATACCAAGCTAAGACCCAGATTCATTAAGGCTTTCCTCCCATTTTGTGTCAATGGTAAAACCCTTAGTAAATCATGTACTAAATATGCAATATCTGCCTGAGCCTGCATTTATCTGAACCATTGCATGGTTCTGTAAATAAAGCAGATACCTTAAACCTAGCAGATTGCGACTCAAGGCTGGCCAGAGCCCTTTCCTTGACCACCCTGCCGCTGAGATCCTTCCATCACTACTTTGGCTCTTACCATCTCTGCTGGAAGTCTGTTCCAGGTGTCCAGCACCCTCTTGGTGAAACATTCTTTTTGAGCCTGCCTACCTTCAGCTTCATATGATGACCCCTTGTATAAAGCTTCTCCTTGACTGACCATTGTACGAATCGTAATGCCACTCTCTTCCATGAAGAATTTTGCAGTGTTGGCTTATATCTCTCCTCAAGAGTATTTGAATAAGTGCCTTTTTTCACAAACACCGTGAATGCAGTCAGCCTTCAAAAAGAATTAGGAGAGTGTTCGTTCTTAGACCTTTCCATTATAGACCATCCTCTTCCCATGCTATTTAATAGAAAAGTCAAAGGGAAATTGGGAGCTTTTGACAATTTAAGATGGTGCTAAAATTCGTTCACCCAATAGTAGTTTCCTCCAAAATATCTCTGGCAAAACACGCCTATGCATGTATGACAATTATTCACAGTCTAAGATCTATTAGTTTGTAATGTTTGCGAATTTTCACTTTTTTTTATTTTATGTATGTATTTATTTTTACAATTTGCCGTCTGGAACCCTAAAATTGTCAAAATTATCAAAACACGGCAGAATTCCTTGTGGCCTTCATTATGTTACCCCCTGCGCGCGCGCGCACACACACACACACACACACACACACACATATACACTCACTCGTTGTGAAATATTGTGACAACACTTCTCCATGGAATGGAACAAGTATAGGGATTAACAGTGAAATTTACTTACTGGCAAATGACCAGTGATGCACGTCCCTGCTATAAGCAGATATTCCAGTGTAACTCCCCTAAGTTCACAAAAATTTACAGGCAATCAGAACTGCCTCTAATCTTTCACTCTTTGTGTACCAAAGCTATTTACACAACCACCATGTTCTCCACATCCTCCTTTTTCCTTTGTCTGGTCCTCAGTATCTATAGTTTTGTTCGTTGAGGATAGTTCTCCAAGTGAAAGTATTTTGGGTGGCTGTTGCAGGATCTCCTCCCAGTAACCTATGCAAGCTGTGCTCCCCCTGCCTCCAGAGCTTCAGCCTACATTTGTAAAATTGTTTGTCCTTAAGTAGAACTGAGAAGAAGCCACTTGTTAACATTAGGAGAATTAGCAGAAAGGACAATTCTTGGTTGCCTCAGCTACGATGTACACTGGTTTATGACATGTGCATTTATTATCAGCAAGTCATTTCTTTTTACTGCGCTGCCCTGCAGCTCCTTTAATGATGCAGTAAACGGAGCCCAGAACCTTCTGCACTTTATGGCTCCCTGTGCTCAGCACTCGCCGGCTGGCTCCACACACAAGCTGATTGATACTTCAGCAAGTTTGTGTTTTCCAACAGGGGGAAGAAACGAGTTCCAAAGTCATGCATATCCTTTCTCATTTTTCTGCTTCAGAAATGAGATGGATGGAAAGAAAGATGGGGATGAGAGATGATGGTAGCAGCAAATAATTTTGGTTGCATAGCCCTTTTTGGCCAGCCTGTTAACCCATCTGCAGCCATTAAAGAGATCCAGGCTTGTGTCTAGAATTGAGCTTCTGCTTCATGGGCCAAATGAGTGTTGTGGAGGAAGCTAAGCTCATCCTGGTCCATCCTGTCAGATCTGGAAGTGATGCAAAAGGAGCCATTGACATTGCTCAGCAAATGAGGTCCAGAGACTATGGGAAGGAGGCACCCTCCTAGTCTGGAGACTGTGGATAAGGATTATTCATGAGACAGAAAAGATTCAAAGACTAAGGGACCCAGGGATACCTTGTTAGACAGAGAAGGTCAGGAGGATGAGAGAATAGGGACTGACGGAAGAAGGCAGCCTATGGGACTGACTGAAGGGTTGACACACCATGAAACATGGAAAGCGGAAGCTGAGGGAAAACATTCACTCATGAGACACAGAGGATCAGGGAACTGTGCACCCCATGAGACAAGTAAATTCTAGAGGCTGAGAGAGGAAGGGTACCCCTATGAGACAGGATTAAGAGAAGAAGGCAGCCTCTGGGACACAGGAGGTCGAGAGAGAATGGTGGTTATTCACGAAACAGATAAGGGTCAGAGGCTGAGGCAAGGGGGATTCTCATAAAGATGGGGTTTCGAGGCAGAGGGAGCTGCATACAAGCTTGTATGTAGAAGTTAAGATACCCATCAAAGCTGGAAGCTCTACTGGATAAGAAATCTTTATTCCAGAGTTTACAATCTCTCTGCTTGTTTGTACAAGGACTTGGCTGGATTGCATTTCCAGGTGTCCTGTATATTTTCCAAGTTGAGTTCAAATTGGGAGAAGATTCCCTATTGTGGCCCTTTCAGCCTGAGACACCAGATTTCATCTTTTCAATTTCTTACACACATTCTGAGGAAAACAGGAGGATTCTTTTTGAAGTTTGTTTGTTTTTTTATCTTGAATTGCCTCAGTCAGTAAAATTTGCACTGTCATTGTACCATGTTTTATGTGTATAATATGCTTCAAAGCTGACAGTAAGTATGCTTTAATAATAATCTATAGTGAGCTTGGCTATGAAGTACTCACCTGTGCTTTGTGCCTTCAATTTCCCAGTGTGTGGGTCATAAGGCTGCAGACACTGGTACTAGGTACTCTAAAATGGAAAAACTGAAACAGCTTCTCAGTTTAAAGCTACCAGTTGACAGCATATTCTGTGCAAAGAGGGTTTCCTCTCATCTTTGTAAAATGTTTCTAAGTAGGCTTTGGCATCTTGTGCTAATGGAGTATCACCTTGTGCAGTCTTTCAAGGAGAGAACTGCAAAGCCAGCTCTAAAACTTTTCTCTTTCTTTCTGCCCCTCACTGTTGACTCTTCTAGGCTTGCCAAAAAATCCTGGTTTGGAAACTTTATTAACCTGGAGAAAGAAGAGCAGATATTTGTGGTGATCAAGGACAAGCCATTGAGTTCCATTAAAGCAGATATTGTCCATGCCTTCCTCTCGGTAAGCTTCCAACATCTGGACCATTTGCACACAAAAAAAAAAGCTCAATGGAAATCATGTTTTGCTGTGTTGTATGGCATATCTGTATGTATTTTAGGGTCATTGGAGATGAGCTGAGCCTGCCCTAGCATTGTCCCCATTACATCTGTGGATTTGTAACTGCAGATCTCTATGGGTAGCCACAATGTGCAGTCTTCTGATGAGGTAAAATCTGTAAGAGTTAGACTACATGCTAGTTGGTCTATGGGAAATCACATCAGCTCAGTCCTCCGTACAGGATAATGGGCGGTTATGCCTCACAAGACAATTAAAATCATTCTTAACCTTTGAGGCTCTAAAATCTGTGGTTTATGCCCTTGTGATCTCCGTTCTAGATCACTGTAATGCTACTTACTGGAGGTTACCAGGTACTTTAATTAGAAAACTTCAAGTGGTACAAATCATGGCACGAATCTGCAGCTCCTCTATTGGAAAAAGTACACTGGTTCCTGATAAGATTACAATGTAAGTTTAAAGTACTTACCCTCACTTTTAAGATCTTACATGGGATTTCCCCCCCATATGTCATCTAGACTGCACTGGAAGTCCTCACTCAGGGAAGTGTACTCTCAGCATAGCTATCTACTTCAACTTCCATCTCAGAGAAGCATTCGGCATGTAAAATTACATTAAAGATCATGCTCTGAGATTGTCATGGATTAGCAGAGAAGGATGGTGTTTCATCTCTCTCTCTGTCTCACACACATGTGTTCAATCACACACTCATATTCATGCCCTGTCACACACACATGGTTTCAATCACACACCATACATGCTCTTTCACTTATTTCCCATTCACTAAAGCACATGTGGCAGCAGCCTCTTTGGCCCTCGAGCTTTTGCTCTTTTATTTTCAGCCGCAGGAGCTGCCAATGCTCTGCCTCCTGTTTCTGCCACATATGGCTCACTGCTTATCCTGATCCTGACTCTGCACGGCCCTGCTGCTCCTCTTCTCAGCTTCCCTGCTGCTTACTGGTGGGCCTGCTGTTAGGCTTACCTGCCCCTCACCATGTACTGGCTGATGCTCCACGTGCTTGTGTTCCCAACAAAGAAATCATCTCCTTCCAGTGCAAAGGCCCACTACACCGCTTCCTCTTCCGGGCCTCAGCAGGAAGGAGGAGATGCTGCCCCCAGAATGGTGGCACTTTAGGAGGCCACCTAATTCACCAAGTGCTTCTACCAGCTCTGAAAATTTGCTGTAATCAGAGGGGAGGACATTTAGTAAAGCTACTGCAGTAGCATATAACTTCATAAAGGGGATACTATGTCAGAATAAGAAATTAATTAGGAAGAAACTAAAAGGAGCAGTTGCCAAGGATAAAAGTCTGCATGAGTCATGGACACTTTTTAGAAACACCATCTTGGAAGCCGAGATAAAATGTATTCCATGCATTAAAAACAGTCCAGTGAAGACCAAATTGCAAGCTTAGTTTTAAAGGTGAGGTGAAAGAGACAGTTAAAACCAAAAGGGCATATTTAAAGAAAAATGGAATGTAGAGCCTAATGAGGAAAATAGGCAAGAGCATAAATACTGGCAAGATAGATGTAAAATAGTAGTGAGACAGGCCAAGAAAGGATTTGAGAAGCTTGCCAGAGAAGCAAAAAATAAAAACTTTTTCAAGCACTTTAAAACAAACAGCCTGCGAGGGAGTTGGTTAAGCCTCTAGATGGCCAAGGAGTACAAGGAAATAGCAGAAAAACGTAATTAATTCTTTGCCTTGGACTTTACTGAAGAGGATGTTTGAGATATCGCACTAAAAGCATTTTTTAAATTCTGAGCAATAAAAGTGAATCTCCAAAATAAAGTAAGATGTAATATATCAAACTGACAAACTGAGTAACAAATCACCAGGACCAGATGGTATCCATCTCAGTATTCTGAGAGAACTCAACATGAAATTGCAGACCTGTTGCTAGTAATTTCAACGTGGTCACACTAGTTCCCAAGGCTTGGAGGGATAAGGGACCTTAGTAATTAAAAGATCTTTTGTTGCCCTGCAGCCCTATTTGTGTACTGAGATCAGCAGGTAAGAATTTACTAGTTCTTTTCCTGCTGTTTATTTGGTTTCAACCTGGCAGCAAATTTTTTCTGTATTCATACTAGGGATGTGCAGAGGGACGCCATACGTTGCATTTGGGATTTGTATTCGTCAGGGGCAGATACGTTGCATTCGGCAAGGGGGGCCCCCCGATACGTTTATACGTTAATTCTTATTCGTTTCCCGGCTAAAATTAAATTAACTACAACCCCCCCCCCCACCCTCCTGACCCCCCCAAGACTTACCAAAACTCCCTGGTGGTCCAGCGGGGGGTCCGAGAGCCATCTCCTGCACTCACACCCTCGGCTGCCGGTATTCAAAATGGCGCCGATAGCCTTTGACCTACTATGTCACAGGCACTCTGGTGACTACCATGCTTTTAGGAAGCAGAAGCATTTTATTTTCCACAAGCCTCTGGAGGTTGAAACAGAATTGCTTTTTAGTTTTATTGATTGTAAGTTTATCAATTTTAGTTTTTTTGTGTTTTAAATTATAATCTACCCTGAACTACTTGTCTGTGTATGGCAAAATATAAAATATTTTAAAGAAATGAATAAAGAAATCCATAGCCTGTCATTTAAAACAGACACGGTTCTTGATGACTGGAGAATGACCAATATAGCACCAGTTTTTAGAGAGAATCCCAGGTGTGATCCAGGAAACAATGGATCAGTGAGGCTGATGTTAATGCCAGTCAAAATGGTAGACGCCATCTTTAAAAACAAAACTATTGACCGTCTAGATAGGCATGGCTTAATGGGAGAACATCAACATGGTTTTAGCAAAGGGAAGTCTTGCCTTACAAATAGACTTTTTTTTTAAAGTATAGATAATGGTGGGCCAATTAATATAGTGTGTGTTGATTTTCAGAAGGCCAGTGAGAGATAGGATGGGGGCAGTGTCCTTTTGTGGATTGGTAACTGGTTAAAAAACAGGAAACAGAGAGTAGGACTAAATGGTCAGCTTTCCACA
Organism: Rhinatrema bivittatum; assembly: GCF_901001135.1. Taxonomy (NCBI): domain Eukaryota; kingdom Metazoa; phylum Chordata; class Amphibia; order Gymnophiona; family Rhinatrematidae; genus Rhinatrema; species Rhinatrema bivittatum. Next base: position 38,361,265 of record NC_042631.1, on the reverse strand, counting down.
TGGAAAAAAGTTACTAGTGGTGTACCTCAGGAATCTCTAATGAGGCCAGTACTGTTTAACATATTCATAAATAATGTGGGTAAAAAAATGAGTGAGGTGATTTCATTTGCAGATAACACAGAATTATTCAAAGTTGTTAAAACAGCAGTAGATGGTGAGGAATTGCAGAAGGACCTTGGAAGACTAGAAGACTGGGAAATCTGAATGGCAGATTAAATTTAATGTGGAAAAGTGCACATAGGAATGTGAAAAAGCAATGCACACAGGGGAAAAATAATCCCAACCACAAATACACAGTGCTGGGTTCCATATTGGGAGTCACCAAACAGGAAAAGGACCTTGGAGTCCTTACGGGACAATGCATTGAAATCCTCAGCTCGGTGTTCAGCAGCAGCGGAAGAAAGCAAATAGAATGTTAGGAATGAACCAAAAAGGAATGGAGACTGTACCTGAGGATAGCAAACTGCCTGTGCACTGAGCCGTGGTGCGACCATACCTGGAGCGCTGCTTGCGCTTCTGCTCGTCCCATCTCAAATAGGACAGAGCTAGGAAAAGTGCAGAGAAGGGCAGCAAAAATGACAGAGGGAGTGGAACGGTCCCCTTACGATAGATTCTGCAGGCTTAGGTCCCTTCAGCTTGGAAAAGAGAAGGCTGAAATGGAACCTATGATATATATAGGTTTATAAAATCATGAGTAAAGTGGCTGGGACCTTTCAAGTCCATGAGTAAGATGGATTTACCCCTTCAAACAATACAAAAAGAAGGGGACATTCCATGAAACTAATCTCCAGCAGATTAAAACAAAGCGTAGAAAGCACTTATTTGCTCTGTGCTCAGTCAAGCTGTGGAATCTGTTGCCAGAAGACGTGGTCAAGGCGACTAGCATAGCGGTGTTTACAAGAGGTTTGGACAGGTTCCTGAAGGAAAAATCCATAATACACTACTGCTCAGATGGGCTAGGGAAAGCTATCACTTCTCTGGGAGTGAGTAACAAGAAATAGATCTTGTTTTTGGGATCTGCTGGGTACTTGTGAACCAGTCTGGGCACTGTTGGAGATAGGATGCTAGGGTAACATCATTATGTTTCTCCAATCTCTCCTCCACTGTGCATCCTTCAGGGCAGCTCCCGGAAGCCACTTTGTGATGCTGCTTCATGACACCTCCTGTGTGGCAAACAGGAGTTTGCAAAAAGGATGCTTGCCTTCTGGAGGGGTTTCCCTGTTAATGAAGGACAGGGTGGAGGTATCCCCAATGGAAATGCATGTGGGATCATACATTTAAAGCATGCACACACACACACACATTCATGTCCTGGAGACTGACTTGCAGTTTGACCTGAGGTTGGGGTGTATTTTTGTGTTTTGCTTATCCCCCTCCCTTTTCCCTTTGCTCTTCCTTCAGATTCCTAGCCTCAGTCACAGCGTTATATCCCAGACGAGTTTTCGAGCTGAGTACAAGTCCACAGGGGGCCCAGCTGTCTTTCAGAAGCCCGTAAAGTTCCAGGTGGACATCACGTACACGGAAGGGAGCGAGGCCCAGAAGGAGAATGGCATCTATTCCGTCACATTCACACTGCTGTCAGGTAACTGAGGCACAGACGCAGGATCTGCTCTGACCCATTCACACTGCTGTCAGGTAACTGAGGCACAGACGCAGGATCTGCTCTGACCCATTCACACTGCTGTCAGGTAACCAAGGCACAGATGCAAGATTTCCACCATCCTCTGTTTCACCCACCCCGTAAACATCCAGCATCCTTGATTTAGCACTGCGTGCTGCGGCTGTCAGTGACTGATAAGAGAGAGTGAGAGGGCAGCAGGTCCCACCTTCACCTCCTCCCTCTGTTTAGCAGTTGCATTTTTGGATATCAGGTCACCAGAAATCAGTTCACCCAAGCTCAGAGAGAGAGAGAGAGTGAAAACCCTGACCCGTTGCACCCAAACCCACAGCTAGTTTGAGCTTCCCCAGCCAACATGAGAGCTCAAACATTTTTTTCCTCTTGCTTCAGACTTGCAGTGACCTTTATAGTTAGTTATTATAGGCTTCAAGACCAAACTGTCCTGCTTAGAAAGAAATTGACTCCCTCCCTTGGTCCCTCACCAAAGCTTCCCTGTCTTCATCAATTGCGTTCCTGTTTACCCAGGATTACTTCTCGACACCAAAAGCTGTTAACAAAAAATTACTGAGCAGGAAAATGCACTGTGAAATTAAGTCTTAATTTTCTTGATTTCTGAAAGCAAAATGAACAAATAAATGTTGTGCTGAGATCTGATTAATGTTGTTGCCTCTAGGATATGTTGCTACCAGGACACAGCTCAGTGGTTTTGTAATTATCAATACATCACACTGGAGTGGGGACAAGTGCTTGTAAGGATCTGTTGCCAAGTGCTTCTCTGGCCTGCATGTGGTGCTGTGAAGCTGCTTCAACTGTCTGTCTAGTACCCCCCGTCCTCTGTGCTCCTCACGTCCCCCTGGCGGCCATCTTGTTTCCTGTATAGGCCTGTAATACTGCGGCAATCTTAGCAGTCAGTTGCCAGAGCTTGGTCCTACCTTCCGGGCCTCATACTCTGGCTCTGTTCCTGCATTATCTTCAGCTTCTACTTTGGCTCCAGTTTGTTCTGCTACCTGGGCTCCTGGATTTCTGGTTTGTTCCTGCTCATTACTCTGTTCCAGACCTCGCGTTCCTTGTTCATGCTTGAATTCTAACCCTGCTTCTCATGCCTTGCTGCCACCAGCTCCAGAGGGCTTAGACTGAAGGGAAAGGTGGCTGGTTTAGGAGGAAGTTTCTGTATCTGAGGTGACCTGGATTTAACTCCCCTGGCACTCAGTCACTTGTTCCTGGGACAGCTCACAGATTGACAAACGTCAGTGCCTTACTGTAAACAGAGAACATGCCTTGCATATTCCAGATCTTTGATTGCTGCTGTGCTATAAGACAGAGGTGATACTAGATAGGGCTGTCCTAACACACAGTGTCGAGAGCAGGGGTGGATTGCTAGAAAATATCAGCCTGGGGCATTTTTCCAAAACTGTCCCACAGGGTATCTGACTCCCTTGTGCCCTTTTCCCTGCAGCACATGCATCACCAACTCCCAAAAGCACACTGACCCCAGAACCTGGCAAAATTGATCCCAAATATCTCCAAAATTTCACCTTAAACCAGGGAGTGCAAACAGAGCTATAGCCCCATTCCATCTATACAAATCGGTTGGACTCCCCACAAGTTTGCTTATATCTCTTATATCTCTTAAATATATATATATATATATATATATATATATATATATATATACTGGATTCCTGATCTGGCCAATCAAGTATCTTTTGAACTAGTGCAAGTAATGAAACAACCACACCGCCAGCCAATGTTGGACACACACAAACACACACACACACACACACTCTTTAATCACACAAACAGATTTTCAGATTGCAGAAATATTATTGGCACTTATATACTGAAACACACAGACACACACACTCTCTGACACATACTCTGACACTTTCTCACAGATAGACATTCTCTCTCAGAAAGACAAAGCCACGCATACAGAGCAAGTGTGTCTTCAGGCACTGCAGGATGACAGCGCTGCTGGAGGGGAGGCGGGAGGAGTAAATTGATTCTGGCAGCCCTGCAGGTGCTTCATTATTCTGGCCCCACTGTTCCTGATGTGAGGGGCGTGGGATGTGGGGAGGCTGCATGCGACCCCCACAGGTTTTTCTTTGAGCCTCACCGGGTTGGGCTCCATCACAGCCCCTCTGAGTTCTTCCCTGCTGAGTCTTTCTTCAGCCATAGTAAGTTGGGCTCTTCTGAAGTCCTGCCAAGTGCTTCTTCCCCGCGGAGCCTTCCTTCAGCCATGGCGGGTTGGGTTCCCCTGTGGCCCCGCCAAGCCTTTCCTTGGGCTGCGGAAGCCCATCTTCTTGACTGTGGCGAGTGACCTGAGCAGGAGCTAAGAGGAAATCACGTGATCAGGAGCCATCAAATCATCGGTGGATGCCCGATACCCCAATAGGCCAATCCGTGAAGAGGGGGAGTATCCCCAAAATGCAAAAAATCTCCTGCAGAGTGGGAAAAGTTTAGTTACAGACCAAAGATGTAGGGGACTGCGGAATAAGGGTAAGAAAGTGCAAGGCTTAGAGTCTAAAAATGGGTAAGGGTAGGAAGAGCCACGTTTTAGCAAAGCAAAGTGTTTCCTCAACAGCAACCTTGTTGATTTCAGTCGAGGAAGGGCATGAAAGGAAAAGGAGGTTGCTGATGTGTGGGATTTTGGTGTTTGTACTGCATAAGTAAGCCCACTGCCATCCGCTTCAGCTCATTGGTGTGTCCGCCCAGCTTAGAAACCGTTTGTCTGTGCTTCCCCCCTCCGCCCGCCCCCCCGCCCCCTTCTAGGGCCAAGCCGGCGCTTCAAACGAGTGGTGGAAACCATCCAGGCGCAGTTGTTAAGCACGCACGACCAGCCTTCCGTCCAGCAGCTATCAGGTGAGTGTGAGGATGGGGAGGAACGGAGACCTGGCTCCACATGAGGGTGGGGCAGGGTGGGATGAGGAGTTCTCCAAATATCAGTATTTTCCATGGATTGTCCACCAATAAGCTCACGTGACCTGTTGCATGGCATATGAGAGAAGCATAGTGTTCTAGACCTTGGAACTCTGCTGTACACAAAGCTCGCCACCAAAGTCAACCACGTGTGGTTAGTGGCTTTCCTTCTACGGCTTTAGGCAGAACTTCTCCCACTCACACCCAAGTGTCATGTTCTGCTTTTCAATATTTCACCCTTTTCCTCCATTTTTCTTAAATCACATCTGATTCTGTTGACAGGAAGGTGTATTTCCCTACTCTGCAGGAAGATTACTTCCCTTAGGCTCTACTCAGCTCCTGCATGACTGAGATGGCACTCCTTTGATTATTTAGCGAGTCTATATGGTTTCAATTGCTTTTGTCTTTCACAAGGCACCGGTTCTAAATTTTCTGTCCCAAGAGAGCCCCTACCACTATCATCTGGAGAGTGCATCAGTGCCTCGAGAATATTTTGGCATCTCAACGGTGCTTTGATGCCTTGAGACTGCAGTACTGTGGCATCAAGATTATGGCACTTCTGTGCTGCAAAGCCTCATCAGTACCTTATACATTGCTAGTATTAAACTACATCTTATTGGTGAGTTAAGAATCCCCCTACCATGAATAAATGTCCTGGTGTACTTCACTTTAATGTTCCCCCAGAATGACTAGCAGAGGTGGTAATCTGAGCTAGACCTCACGTGCTTTGAGTTATGGTGAGTTTCTCTGCCTTTGCCCATGAGGTTGTCAGTGTGTTTCTTTTCTGTGTCCCCCTCTGACTCTTGTATCCAGACTGGGGTTCATGACTTGCCTTGTGTACAGTTGAACGTATTAATGACCTCTTCACTGGTTCTTTCTTTCAAGAAAATTTACTCTTTCCAGCTCTCAGGGTTAAGGGTGGTTATTTTATTTATTTATTTTTTTACATTAAGCTTTTCCATTAATCTTTTTATATTTGAAGGTATCAGTCTTCAGGTTACTCTGCACTTTAGACTTTCGGGTGTTATCTAATTTTTTTCTGATCAGTACCTGGACAGATTATTACAGCGTCCTTTCTTCACGAGTGGTCTGATGGGTTTTGTTTTGTTTTCTACATTTATCCCCTAGATTTCAGTTATCAGCTTTCTAGTTTGCTTTTAATGAAGAGATTTGTTGGTGACATTGAGAAGCTGTTTCAGTCATGCTGTCCTTTTCCCCTGCCTTGGCTTTCAAACCGCCCTGAATTCTCCTCCTCGCCAGCTTGCAATTCTGAGCTAGGTTTAAGATTTTCCAACGTTTACTCTATTTGCGTCAAATAACTTGGCCTTTTAAGGACATCGCTGCTTAATGCTCAGCCTGGTCGCTTTCAAGGCTTGTTGCTTTCAGATAGTATCTTGACACAAAAAGGGGTTGAATTAGCTGAAGAGTCTGAGCAGTAGCACCAAGCTTCCTTCTGTTTCATGCTGCTGCCCTGTCAGACTATTTGTCCACCTGTAGATCATCCGACGATATAACTCCCAGATCCCTTTCTTGTTTAGTGCACATCAGAACTTCTTCCCCTATTCTGTATTACTTGGGTTTTTGCTACCCAAATGTATGATCCTGCATTATGTTTAGCATTAAATGGTGGTTGCCAAACTGTAGACCAAGGATCCCCCAAACCTTTCAAGACAGTTGGCCACCAAGGGACATTTCAAATCACTCTTCTGAGCTGGGGGAGGAGCAGCGGAGGGAGAGATCCTCTTGGAATGTATTTTATTGAGAAGCGTTTGAGATTGAACCATGTCTGACCCTTTTGGTGGGGGTGGTGGGGGGGTAGACAGGAGCCGCAGAGTACTTAGGAGTTACTGGGGTGTGGCAGATAGAATGTCAGTAATAATTAATTCTAGATTGTTTCAGGTTGGCGGTCCTGCCGCCTTCCCCAATATCTCCCTGCCTAGAGAAGTAGGGGCAGGGAGGGTGGACTCTTGCTTCCTCTCTACTTCCTTGCCCTTTCTCATATCCTCCCCCCACTCCCCACACACTCCTTCTCCTTGTCTTCTCACTTTCCTTTCTTGCTACATGCCAGATTTGTGGTATAAGCAAAACAAACCTTTCTGGAGACTCTAATCCAAAAAGACACTCAGACTTGGATTTCTGCACTTGGTGCCTCCAGAGTCTGCATTCTTTGGGAGGGAGGGGGAATGATGTCCATGCCCTCCTCCCCTACAGCTCAGAAGAGATGGTGCAGTTGGGATTTCCAGGAAGCACCATTTTTCCTTGGCTCTCCTGGCAGGTCCCCCAGAACCCACAGCTTGGTAGTGCCGGTACCTTCCTCCCCCATAGCCTGCACCATCCTCCACAGCAGCCAAAACCTTATGGCTGTCTGCAGCTTCTCTCCCCATCTTCAGTCCAAGTGGCTGTGTCTGCACAAGCAGATCTAATGCCTGCAATGCTTAACACAGCCAATCGGTGGTGGCTTTAAGCAGCAGGCTCCGCCCATGCCGCTCCGACATGCTGCCCCCTTGCACTTCGGACTTCAGCTACCTGAGCTGGTGGTAGCAGCAGAATGTGCTTCCATTGCAGGCCAAATCAAGCTCCTCCTGTCATTGCTACTGTGGGCCAGACGAAATTAAGACCAGGGCCGCATCTGGCCCTCGGGCCATAGTTTGGAGACCCCCTAACATTTTAAAGTAATTTTCACAATACCTGCATTGGTGTCTACCAGGCCTGAAATGCCCTTTTTGATACCTCCCAGTGTAACTGAGTTTAAAAAAGATTTGGATAAGTTCCTAGAGGAGAAGTCCATAAACTGCTATTAATCAATAAGGAATAGTAGCTTGAGATCTATTTAATGTTTGGGTACTTGCGACTTGGATTGGCTACTGTTGGACAAAGGATGTTGGTCTGACCCACTATGACAAGTCTTGTGCATGCCCAGTGCTGCAACTAGCATTTCAGTACTAGGGTAGACAATCTGATTTGTCCTCCTCTCTTTTTTTCTTAGGTGTTAGAAGTAAGGCCACAGAGCAGTAGTCTATCCTACCAGTGGTCCTCAAGTGCCCCACTCCACTTCTTTACCCCAGGGTCCCTCCCTTCCCTCTCCCTTCTTCTTTCCCCAAGTAATTCTCTATTACCCCCACCAAGCCTCACCCTAGATTCCCCTTTCACCCCCAGTAAGCCTAGAGCTCTCCCCTACCCCCACCAATGCTCAACTCCCAGGGCTTCTCACTTTTCTCTGTACCCCTAGTTATCCTTTATTTTTCCCCCACCCCCAGCCTCACCACGATCTCCCAGAGATACCCAGGCTCCCCCCTTTTCTTTCTGCTCCTGGTGGTCCTCCAGGTGCCTCCCCCAGTATCATCCTCGAACCTCTAACTGCCACTGGTGCTCAACACCCATGTCCTTCCTCGCTCTGTTCCTTCCTCCCCCTTGGCAGTCCTCTGCTCCCCGTGATCACTCGTTCCATCTCCACCTCAACAATAGTGAATAAGCTGCCACCTTTATTTACTCTGCTGCTGCTCCTCTCCTCATCCAGTAGCAGAGAGAAGCAGCAGGGGTTACTGCTTCTGAACCTCCTGTCCTCAGGAGCCATGGCCCACGTCTTGCCTGCTTCTCCTCCACCACCACTTCATGGGTGGGGGGGGAGGGGTCTGGAATCGACCTGTACCCATTGCTACTCGAGAGTGGCGAGGTAGATCAGCCCACGCTCCCTGGGGGATAGGGGGTGCCCAGATCAGCCTGTACTCCTCTCTGTCAGCGTCAGCAGTGGGGAGAGCCCAAGTTAACCTGTGCCTTCTCTGTTTCCTTGTTATCACGCTTTCACACGTGTTTGGAGGAGGGCTGGATGTGCTTGCAACCCCTTGCAAGGGAAAGAGGAGGCTGCCAAACGATCCCATGTTGCCTCTGCTCCTCTTTCCTCTTCTCAGGAGGAGGGGAGTAGATTCAGCCTGCACCACCCACTCTAACTGCTGCCACCTCTTCAGTGCAGCCGGACTCTTCCTTCATCTAACGGGGCTACAATCGACTGCACTCACGGCCTGCATCCAAAGAGATGGAAGAGAGTAGCAGCATGTGTGGGGTAACTCAGTGCATCTACTGTGGACAGACCCTGCATCATTGCTCTCACACCACAGGCTTGCACCCTGGGTCACCTTCCCCACTTACCCCCACTCTCATTATGCTGCTGTGCACTCCTCCCACCCAACCCCCCACACTGCCTCCTTCACACCTCCCAGTCTGCTCCTCCACCTGTTGATATCTTCCATCTTCACTTCCTCAGTTTTCCCATTATACCTCCTGTCTGCCCCTTCCGTTGCCTTCCAGTCATGCAGCCCCTTTCTTTTCTCACTTTTACATCTCGCAGCCCTGATATACCCCTTTTAATTCTTGATATGACTGCCTCCAACCCTGGTTCTATCCCCTTGTGTTACCAACACCTCCTCACTCTGCCTTTCCTACCTCCCCTGTGCTTTCATCTATTCACTCTGCCCTTTCACGCCGCCCTTTCTTCCTCACTTGAGGCTCCACCTCCACGCCCTCCTACTGACACTATGTCTCCTCTCCCATCTCCTCCCCGCGCCCCTCCTTTTCCTCTCCCAGGACTCATTGCTTCTCTTCCTCCTCCCGGTGCCGGTGGTCTGCACCATCTTTTCTCCTTCAGATATCGTCAGAACTCTAAAATGTACAGCATACACAGAAAGTGCTTTTTCTGCTTGGTTGAAGATATCTATCAGCTTGCTCCTCAGTGTACAGCTATATTGATCTTTGTAGAAAAGGTAACTATTTGCCTGTTTCCATTAATTCTTGCAATTCACCCACCTCCTATGCGGTGGTTGAATTGTAGACTTGCCTAGGTTGATGTAGACTTGCCTAGGTTTTGAATGGTTCTTGGGTGTTGCTCTGCACTGCAGAGTTCCCAGTGCTGAACTGGGAAATTTATCTTGGGTGCCATGAGACAGGTCACAAGGGCCATCCTTGTGAAGCCATGAAAGTACTGCCTTTGGAGAGCAGTTACAGGTAAGTAATCACTTTGTACCTATATCTGTATACTGTATATATGTGCATGCCCGCATGTACCTAGAAGTCATGACAGTGACAGGAAGGAAAATAATGTGGGTGGAAACCCTGCAGTCATGAATGATATGACATCTGGTGAGCACAGAAGCAAAGGCGGGAGAAGAAGAAAGAGCTGATGATAGCCAAAAGGTAGAGAGACATACACACTTACCTGTGCGCTGTTTCAGTGCAGTAGTGGTTGAACTAACAGTGGTGTTGGGGCTGTAGTGCTAATCTGTATGCCCCGGTTCACTAAGGCTTCTCAGCAATTCTGTGACTGGGAGGAGGGGGGGGGGGGAACTTAGTGAATCAGGCACTATTTAGGATATTTACAAATAGCTCCCAGTCAACTAGAGCAGGCTGATTTTAGGGAAATCAGAATTACAAATCCATGTATGCAAGCGAACAAAACCAGGATCAGCCTATCCTGACTGACCCCGGCATCTCTCTGGCGATCCTAGTCCTTACTCTCTTAGCCAGCCAACAGGTCAGGTGCCTGCGTTTTGGGCTTCCTTATCAGCAGACGGAGACAGGTTTGTTGATGTCACCCTATATATGTGGTATTCCTCCCAGCCCTCGAGGGCCGCCAACTAAGTCAGGTTTTCAGGATATCCCTAATGAGAATGCACGAGATAACTTGCATACAATGCAGGCAGGGGCATGCACATCTCCCTCATGCTTATTCATTAGGGGTATCTTGAAAAGCTGACCTGTCGGCGGCCCCGAGGCCTGGGAGTAAATACCACTGCTATATAGGGTCCTGTGCTGCCTCAGTCTGCCATTATGCTCTGTCTCCAGCAGATAGGCAAGCATCCTGTGCTGCGAGCTGATGCCTGGCGTAGGCCAGGTGAAAAGGATTTCAGAAGAGCTTTGGCTGCTCCTAGGACAATAGTCCTTTGGGGCTAATCATTCCCCGACTGAGCAAAGCCAGAGACCAAGATCTACTAAGGCCAGGGAACCCATCTGGTTATCCCATGTAAACCACTGTTGGGTAGTATAAGAGTTTTTCAAGGTTCCCTTCTCTAACTATTCATAAAAATTCTACAATTTCATTAACATATAGAAAATTGCCTAAGCATGTCATCAAGCAAGTGAAGACTAAAGGGGGGGGGGGGGGGAACAATAGAAGAACATCAGAAAGAAACAGACATCATTTCCTGGACTGTGTGAGGGAGGAGGTACAGAATGTTTTGAGGGAAGGGGAGAACAGCCCCAGTGATTTTCATTATCTGTAACCTCTTCCCCCATGTACTGCCTGGCATATTACTCATAGCCTCGGAAGGTCGAGTTGGTTCTAGGGTCAAGTTGTGCATTTTTTTCAGTCTATGGGTGCGTGTCTGCCTTTTTGTGTGTCCCTGTGTGTGTCTTATCTTTCTGTGGTGAGTGGGAGGGGGACGGGATTTTTCAAAGCGGTTGTGTACATAAAACCCAGGTTTATGCGTGAAGTGGCTTCTTATTAAATTGCTTGGTGTTTGTGCACATAAGTGTGCACACAACCATATTTCGTCCATACTTATATGTGCACAAAAAAAAACAAAACAGAAGTTCCAAGGGGAGGAGTTGGGATTTCCATGCACACGTTTTGATTAAGTGTGTGCATAATTTACCCTGCACAAGTTGTGTGCTGCAAAGAGCAGATGTAACATTATGTGGGTGAATTTTTGTGCTCAGGATTTCAGATCATTTTCAAAACAAACTTATGCTGACAAGTTTGCTTTGAAAATTGCCATAAATTGTGCGTTTTGGCAAGGCAGAAGTTACACAAGTTATTATAAAATTACTCTGTGTGTGTCCGCTTGCATTTTTAGGGAGCAAGGTAAGAAACGTCTCTCCTCCAAATAGTGCATTAAACCTACAGAGGTCAACACCCAGTTCCAACATTATAGGCTTAATACGAAAAGGTCAATGCTCAGTACCTCCAGGTTAAAACCAATCACAATGGGGCCAGTTTCCAAAGGGTTTAGGCTCCTAACTTTTGGAGTTAGGAGTCTAAATTGGCCCTTTTGAAAATTTACAAGGGACGAGTTCCTAAATGTAGGAGACTAAAAAGTGGGCAGCTACAGAGGCAGAGTTAGGGCAGGAAAACAAAGTTAGGAGCTTAACACTGATTTTCAGAACTAGATACCTAATTTAGGGGCCTAAATATAGGCAAATGAATACCAGCCCTAAACCTAGGAGTTTAAATGTATGTGAATTTTCAGCTGAACACTTGGGAGGTAATTTTCAACTGGGTTTTTGAAATTTGCTACTTCTACACATGTAACCCCTTTGAAAATTCACTCCATAGGGCTGAATCTTCAAAAGGCTTTATGTACATAAATGGACGTTTGAAAATTGCTACCGTATACGTTGCTTTTATGCATGTAAATCCTTTGAAAATTCACTCCTTAGGCTCCTGTTTGGCTGAAAATGGGCAGCTAATTTAGGAGCCTGGATTCAGATAGGGGTTAAGCTTTTTTTTTTTAATATCAACCCCATTTAGTGTAACCTTGTTCTTTCTTAGCACCTTCTTCCATTCAACAACAACCATCTATGTGTCTGACATCATCTCCCCCCCCCCCCCCCACCCCCTTCCACCCCCTTCTGAGCTCGGCCACATCTCTCCAAGCTTCTTGGACATTATCCCAGCCTGCCTCCCCACTTCTGATCTCCTGGGCACCATTTATAGAGGTGCAATTTCCACAAGCCTTGTGTACATCATTCCAGCCTCAGTAATCTGGGAAATATTTATGAGACATCATTTCTCAAATGTCTCATAATTCAAGTCTGAATGCCATGGTGACATTATCCCCCCCCCCTCTGTGTTTTACACACCAGTCATGTTTATTCTCCTAGCTAATCCCTGCACGTCTTGATGTCAAGATATCTCAGGAAATCAGTTTTCCTAACAATAAACCCAGTGGTGCAGTTAAACTAGTGTTTGCTCTGATTTTTTTAAACTTACAGCTAAAATTAAGTAAACACAAAATGTCCCTTGAATGGCTATGGGCTACAATAAAGAGACTATGTTTGCTTGAGTGTCATGGGTTGAACTCAAGTATGAAAGTCCAAGGGCAGGTCTCGTTTATTGGCGAGTTTGTCAAGCACCAGGCACATTCACATGCTCACAAATAAGCATTTTCCATCAAATGTTCTTCTGATGTACTGCCCTTTGTCCTCAATCCCCATGTAGTAAGGCTGCAAAATTATCTAAATGATATTAATTTTGAAAATCGCAGCCCCAATGAACCACAGGTTTCACCCTGTCTTCCACTAAAGAAAATGAACAGAAACCTTTCAGCTCTGAACGTTTGCAAACTGTGTAAAGAAGAGTGTGATCAGCTCTGTGCAGTGGTGTGCGGTGACATTCAAGGTACGGGATTCAGTAAATGCACACCACCTCCCCCCCCCCCCACAACCATCTGGTATCATCACATTCCCTCACTTCCCCCCCCCCCCCACCCCTTGGCCGGGCCAAGTCTGGGGAGAGCCACTGACCCAAAGCAGTCCAGCTCCACATGGAATCCTGCTTTTCCATGTGGAACCAATGCAGCCAAAGCTAGTGCAAAAATATCAAGTGCCCTAGCAAACCTTATAGCCTTGCACCCTCCCCTTCCCCCACAACCCACACAAAATAAAAAAAAAAGTATGCATTTAGAATCTCAGACTTTCATGTAAAAGGTTCTGGGGTAAATATCACTTACAAGATGTATATTGTATTTATATGCATTGCTGTGGTACCAACCAAAAACCCTGCCAAAAACAAAAAAAAAAGACACTCTGACCCCATGTAGAGTTAGGTGTATTATAATGTACACTGGGTGTGAGCTTAGTCCTCAGATCCATGAGTAAACTGAATTACAATATACTAGACCTCCCATACCAAAGCAGCATGAACTGCCAACTCTCAAATAGTTACAATTCTTCATATGAAAAGGCAATGCCACAAATATGACACCAGGCCCTAAAACACCAATACACCTCCTATTAGGAAAACAGACAAAGCCAGGCTGCTATAGATCCCTCCAAAGAAACTATGTGCTAGCGCACAGGTGGCAAACTCTGGTCCTCGAGGGCCACAAACGGGCCAGGTTTTCAGAATATCCACAATGAATATACATGAGTTAGATCTGCATGCTCTGCCTCCAATGTATGCAAAACTATCTCATGTATATTCATTGTGGTTATCCTGAAAACCTGGCCTGTTTGTGGCCCTCAAGGGACTGACGTTCACAACCCTTGTGCTAGCAGAATATCTCATCTCAGTCACATGTAGAACACAGACAGACCCTTACCAAATACAAAATAATAAGACCATAAAGTATAAATAGAAACATGCAGGGAAAAACTGTACTGGAAACTTCATCAAGCTGGGCTCTATCAAGAAATATAAAGTATTAATCATAATAGTAAATGCATGCCAACAAAAAGAATAAATATTTCAAAACTGACGAATAGAGCATCCAATAATTAAAAACGAATATCAAAATTTAAAAAAAATTCCCAAACACCAATAAGATATTTTGAAACTGCAGATTCCTCAAACACCACCCAATAATTAAAATAAGGATAAAAACATTCCTCACTCTTCATACCTGAAAACTTTACATTTCAGTTACCCTTAGATTGTTGTGGATAAGGCAAGGGTGGAGGTGCACACAAACCTCCTCCTCCTCTCTCTTATATTCACACACTAACACACATGTTCATTCTCACACACACACTCACATATGCTCACTCCCAAGCCCCCTCTCTTGCTCATACCTATGCTTCCTTTCACAGGGTCACTGACTTTCACCCAGGCTCTCTCTCACACTCACTCATATGCTCCCTAACTCTCTCACCCTCACACACATTCTCCCTTACAAGCTCATTCACATGTTTTCTCTCTCACACACATGCTCTCTTACAAGCTCATTGACTCACATATTCTCTCTTGCTCCTTTATATGTTAACTGATTCACACATTCTCATTCTCGCTCACACACATGCTTCCTCGCACTCAGACTCAATGATACATAGGCACTGTCTCACTTACACATGCTGCCTTTCACAGGCTGACTCTGACACATTCACTGACACAAACAGGCTCTCTGGCTTACACGTGGTCTGTCTTATCCCCTATCCCTTCACTCAATAAGTAAATAAAATATTTTTCTTACATTGTGATTGGGAGGCTCCAGGCAAGGCCCCAGGGTCTAGGTAGGCTGCTTGTTGCTGCTGCCTGAGGAAGGTGCACAAACTGTAACCATGCTGACTCTACACTCACACACAGGCACGCTCTTTCACATGCACGCACATTCTCTGAACCTCTCATCCTTTCTTTGGCTGCTGACTGCAGGGGCAATGCCAGTGGCCTGCAGGGCATCGTCTTTGGCCATCAGTGGCCCTGCAGGGCCTCGTCTTCCATTCTTCCTATTGCTGGCAGGGAATGGGACTGCCAGCATGTCATCATTCTGCTCCACCACGGGATCTTCCCTTTTGCTGGCATGAGTGGGAACTCCACCAGCATGTCATTCCACACCACACTCTCACATAAACACACCCACACACACACATATACAGGCACTCTCACACAGGCACTCCCTCTCACCACTGGCACACACAGGCAGTCACTTTTTCACACATAGTAGCACTCTCTCACATAGCCTTCCATGCACACAGGTGCACACACACAGGCAGTCACTTTCTCACATAGAGGCACTCTTTCACGTAGTCTCTCATGAATACACAGGCACTGGCAGTCGCTGTCTCACACACAAAGGCACTCTCGCATACATTCTCTCATAAATTACACACACAGGCACATGCTGGACCTATCACTCTTTTTTTGGCCTCCTGCAGCAGGGGAAATGCCAGCAGACTCAAAGGGTTTTTTCTTCTGCCACGAGGGCTTTCTTAGTGCTGGCAGGGAGTGGAAATCCCCTTTAGCACATTGTCATTCTGCGCCGTGGAGACCTTGTTAATGCTGCCGGGGAGTGGGGAATCCCACCAGGATGTCTTCGTTTCATACTGCTACGGAGACCATAGTGCTGGCGGGGAGTGGAAACTGCGCCGCCCCCCCCCCCCCCCCGGTGTGTCTTCCTTCTGCGCTGCCACAGGGACCATGCTGGCAGGGAGTGGGAGCCCTGCTAACATGCCTTTATTTTGCACCATTGTGGGGACCTGCTTAGTGCTGGCGGGGAGTGGAAACTGCGCCCCCCCCCCCCCCCCCAGTGTGTCTTCCTTCTGCGCTGCCACGGGGACCATGCTGGCAGGGAGTGGGAACCCAGCTAGCACGTCATCCCGGGGCAGCCTCAGCGACAATTAAAATGAGAGAGGCGGCCGCCACAGGGGATTATTTTTTGGAAGTGGAGAAGGCACTTGCTGCTGCTTCCAAAATGTAGTCACCTGAGGGCAGGGGATTCATTGAATCCCTCGAAGGACCTGACTGCATGCCACTGGCTCTGTGGCAGTTTGTTTTGACAGTAGCATCCAATTTTGAACGATTCCTCATATAAAATGAGGACAATGAGGTTGATGTGACTTTGCAAATAAATTGACCAAGATTCTGCAAAATACGTAAAAATCCAAGCATAGAACGATGGGGGCTGAAGATTGCAAGGCACTTGATTACAATATAGTTAGTTTGTGAGTCAGTTCCTCAGCCTGCCCGGCTAGGTCTGTGCTAGAAGATAGGTGAGATGAAGGGGATATGTCCCATAACAACCTATCATTTTCCTGCTGTAATTCCAACTTTATTGGACCACCTCAGCACAGCACAAAGTGAGCCATTAACATAAATGTCATCACATCTTCAGCCAAGGTCATCAGAACATAACCATCCTCTTGCATTGAAGCAAATGTCCTCAGGACAGAGCCAACTATCCTGAGCCAGGTATTTTTAAGATTTAGAGGTCATCTTATGTACCGGATATTCACTGCTGAGAGAGACCTGGGGGCTGGCAAACCCCGTACATCATGTCTCAGAGCACTGTAATATGGCTTATTGCGCATTAGCTGCAGTGAGTTGCAATCCCCCTATATTGGCGAGAACTGCCTAAAAGTACACCTGGGTTGGGACTGGAAGTGCTGTGGAGGTAGCACTCACAGCACCTAGGAGTGGGCAAAAGTGCTAAATATTACTCCTGTGGCAGCACTATCTAAGACTGGAAGTAGTGCTGCAGTAGCACTAGCAGCCTTTTAGGAGGGGCTGATAACACGAGGAAAGGCCTTATTACTAGACTTTTACTGAGTAAGGCTTGCAGTGACCAACCAAAGAGAAGGACAGGAAGCAAGTTTAGAGAACTGAATCTTGATTTCTCTGCCAATGGAAGGCTCTGCAGTACTTGGCCTATGAAATTTGAGAGGAAGTTGAAGAAAATTTGGAAAATAATTGTCATCATGCACGTGGGCAACCCTGATAGGAGCCACGTGCAAGGAGCTAGGAAAGAGGACTTGCAGTGGAGGATAAAGGAAAGTTTGTAATTAACAGAGGATCAGAGCTGAACTCAAGTCAGGAGTATCATTTTCTGGACTTTCCAAAATCCAAACTAAGCATTGCATATATTGTACACCAAAAATGCCTACCTTTGGTGCTCCAGAATAGCAAACAGATTCCCATAACCAAAATGCACAAATTTGCCATATTCTTATTTAAATTGTGACTGCTGCATACATGTAAATCTTATCCTTGCCTGTCTGCAGGGGCTTTTAGTAGTGCTGCTGATTCTCTTAGCATGTGGGGAAAAAAAAATCAAGCCAAATATAGAGCCAAGGGCATCAGAAACGAAACTGGCAATCTTGATAAGGAAATGCCAGAAACTTGAATGGCACAGCGTATTCATTCCAGGAGTCCTGGAAGGCAGAGCTCGCTAGCACTCTTGAGCACTGGTGGTGTCCCTCACTGCCATGCACGCCATTTTTTTGACACACCCTGCTGCTCATCCTGATTACACTCTTCACTGGCTGTACAGGTCAAGTCCCTTCATGATCGGCCATTAACAAAAGTTGTGAATTATTAATGTAAAAAACAAAAAAAAAACCTACTAAAACTTCACAGCAGAAAGTGTTGCCTGTGTGCATTTATGCATATGTTAGAGATGAGAGAAACTTCACCCATAAGGATAGTTGTGAAAGCGACAGTGGTTTGTGAAACTGTTCCAGGATTAGATTGTGGAGGTCCAAGAGCAGAGTGAGCAACAAGTGATGGAATCTTTGCACTGCTCTAATAATTTAATATAAATATTAAAAAAAAATAAAACATTTTTGAAGCAAGGGAAGTAGCAGGATAGCCCACAGGCCAACTTCCTCCTTGGTTTATAGTTGACCTTGTGCTAAGTTGTTGTGTGGGACTGAAAGTGCTAGGGTGCTTAAGTGCAATTGTTTTGTGCTTTATAGGTTATATTAAGTAGGTTTATTGATAAGTCACCTGGAAAAAAAAAAGGTTTACGCTTTTGGGTATGGCTGGGCAACCTGATCACATCCATTACTTGATATCAGCCTGTGAGCTTGGGTTTTGCATTCCAGCTTCACTCTACAGTGCCAAATGTGCAGGGGAAGGGCTGGAATTTAAACATCCCAAAGCCAGATTTTTTTTCCAACTTGACTTGCAGTGCCCCCTGCTGGAGAGTAAAGGGAATCTTTATTTACAGATGTAATGCAACCACTTGTTTCCCGTGGGGGTGAAGAGACACTAGTGCGGACGTTTCTTGCAGGTTTTCAATGGATAGCAAAAGTCTGTGAGCCGGGGGAGGGATTGTGCTCTTTCTGTTGGGGGGGGGGGAGGGGGGGTGCAGTGCTCTGTGAATTTCTTCTTGTGGAGATGTTTACTGTATGGGATCCTTTCTTTATGTTCTTCCCTCCCTGCCTCCCTTCCTCCCTTCCTCACTCCTCTTTTCGTGCTGTGATCCAGACACCACTAACTGTGTGGAATTCATGACCGGCAGACTCTCAAAATGTGGTAAGAACCTGCCTTCTCTCCCACATACCCCTTCCCCTCCCCCACTCACTTCGTCCCCTCCAGAAAAAAATATATTCACCCTCTTTCTTTCCTGCCACTTCCTGCTGTTCCTATCACTACCTCACGTATAACACCCCAGGCTGTCCCTGAGTTAGGTAACTCCAGGTTATAGGGCACTGTTGAGTTGGAGACCTAGTGGTGGTGGTTAGGATAGGTCTTTAACACTCCACCCCAATGTACTCAGGTACCCCTAGTCTACAGCTACAAATACCAGAATGCACTGAGTTAGAGCAAAAAAAAAATTACTAGCACTATCAATTCTTTCTGATCCAGAATGCAGCTGGCCATATTGAAACACATTATACCCACAGTGTAGCCTGCCTATTAGAGGTATTGTCTCTATGCAGCATCGGTGCATTGCAGCTTTCCCCTTTATTACATTTGCAGCCCGAATCTGAGTTAGTCATTTTTAATTTGCTTTTACCGGCCATTAAAAATCAGCTTTGCATCTGCCATAATTTACTCAACATGCTCATTCTTTCATTTGGCCTGTTTGGTGGACATTGAGTCAGTCACGTGGCATGGTTTATCTGACTTGCACTGAATTGAGATGGGTTAGAAGCATTGCCAAGGCAGCACTTGCAGCACCTGAAGGAAGGCCCCAGGTACTTTAAAGGCTGTGACCCCTTCTGGTTAACTCAGCAGATTTAGGTGTCCTTTGCCAAGGGCTTTGCTCTGCTTTCTCACCCTTGGGAAGCTGCTGCAGTGCCAGGACGTCAGCTGGGAGGGGAGAAGTGCTTAGGTAGAAAGTGCAAAGACCACGCATGAAGGTTCTGTGGCACTTCTCAGATGTCCTTTAAGGGCAGGTACCAGATCTCCACACTTTGTCACTGTACTTTTGTATGCATATTTTATGCAGAAACCCCACTTCGTACACTATTTTTTGCCTTCCGCAGGGTTCAAATGGCCCTTATTTTGTTGAGGTCTTTCTCCTTCTTACCTCTTACCATGCATATTGTCATTTGTTCCCACATTTTCTATGCTGTTTGTGTCAGAATGATTAAATACATTTTTTTTCCTATCAAAAAAAAAATAAATTGAGGGGTAGAGAGCGGGAAGACAATATTTATTTATTTATTTAGGCATTTTATATGCCATGGTTCCAGAATCTGATCACAACGGTTTACATCCTTGAAGTGACTGCATGCTGATCAAGTGACCTGTATGCCTCACATGTGCAGACACATGCCCTGGGTCAGACTGCTAAAGATAAATGAATAACATAAATCCCAATCCCACCCACCACTATTTCCTTGCTGTTCAGTACCTCTTTCCATTCTACTTTGTCACTTAACCCCAATCCAAGACAAGTCTGATAGAATCCATAGATCTTTTAATTGCTGCATTCAAGGCCGAGCATTTGCAGGTCTTTAGCAAAAAGGATTGACTTATAGGGGGAGGACATAAAAAGGCAAAAATTAGAGAAGTCAACAGGAGAGCTTGTATAGCAAAGATAAGGGAATACGCTTAGCGAGAGAATTTACAGATGGTAAATTCACTGCTGTTCACATTGTGCCAAAATTTGCAACCTGTCTGCGCCGTGGTGATGAAGCTGAAAATGCTCGTGTTGTCCATTGGGTACTATTAAATTTATGATTACACTTAGTAAAATGTTCAACAAGAAAGAGATGCTTCATGTTTCCCAGTATTCAAGCAACTCTTTGGTTCAGTGACCCTGGTGCAAATCGTACATTTTGTTTTTCCAGCGTAGTACTTCATACAAGGACAGGCAAGCGAGTATACCACGTGTGTAGAAGTACGGTCACGTTGTTGGGAACATACCATTTCATGTAGATTCGTTTTTGACAAATCGGAGAAATGTGACAACCTCAGCATTGCCAGAGATTTCCAATGGAAAGTACTTGACGATGGTCAACCGTAGCATGGTCAGAAACTTCGCATATTTGGCAACAATCTACACAAAATGGCATGTTTCCCTGTGGCAAATATACTATGTGCACTTTAATATAGAAAGAACCAAATGTTTTCTTTCAGGTTGGTGCTTTGTTCCCAAACAATATGTGACCTACACCTCTACACACGTGCTTGTCTTTGTATGAAGTACTGTCTTGGAGTGGAGATTATAGGAATGAAATGTGGATTCGTTCTTTTGTGTTCACACTTAATGCTGAAGTTGACACCATGACTGCTTCACGTGCATTAAATCAAGTATTTGATGTTCCTGAATAACTAATCCCAGAGTCAGATTGCCTGCTGGGATTAGTTTTTGCAAGTAAAGGTGGGTTTGCTCCCCCATTTCCTGCCAACTTGAACGAGAGAAGCAGTGAGCTTAGAGCAAATGCATGTTCACAGGCAGAGTCATGCATGACTATAGTCTAATATCCATGCCTGACCTGGCGGGGGGGAGAGTGACAGGGTGCAAGACCCATGGCACATCTGCCTATGCAGGCTCCCATAACATTTTTCTAGAATTAAAAAAATAGTTCATCTAAATTAAACAAAAAAACCCTCACCAATTGCATTCTTTCACCCGCTGAAGTTCCCATCTCATTCTCATCTCCCCAAACACATGCTTTCCTCTCTCGCATCTCCTCCCCATACATGCTTATGTGTTTCTTTCATGGATTCCCCTCACCATGAACTTGGTATGATCTTCTCGCCTCACATACTCTCCATGATGTTTCCCCCCTCCCCTTCTCTTCAATAGAAAACATAAATGCCAAGCTGGGTCAGACCAAGGTCCATCAAGCCCAGCATAGTGTGTCTGACAGAGGCCAGTCCAGGTCACAATTACCCAGCAGATCCACAATAGTTTACCTATGTCTTTCCCAGGGATAAGCGTTAGCCAGGTAGACTTGGGAAAGCTAATACCTGTTTCTCCAAGGACAAGCAGGATGGCAATCCTCACAAATGGGTGACATCATCCAATGGGAGCCCAGCATGGAAAACTTACGTCAAAGTTTCTAGATCTTTGACGTAGCCTCATTGAGCATGCCCATTGCATGCATTATACCATGCATCCATGCGGAGTCCCTTCTGTCTTTCTTTTTCCGTGGAGCATTGGTGGTCATAGTAGGAGTCTCTTGTCTTTTTTCTCTTCACAGATTCTTTGCTTTTTTTGCAATTTTTCTTGTTTTCATTTTCACCATTTAATGTGGGGTCCCCATGTTTTCCTAAATAGTGACCCTAGGTTTTTCAGCATTTCTCATTCACAGTTGCTTCCTGCTAGGAGGTGGTGCTGTTGGTGCTTTCTGGCCATTGGTGACTGCCATCATCAAGTTCCTTTTCTTTTGTAACACCATGTCATCAGGTTTCCAACAGTGAGAGGAGTATGTCTTTCATAGATCCCCATGATGTCATGTGCTTTGGGGGCATTGTATGATGTCTGGAGTTGCCACAGAAGCACAGAAATTACCCCAAAAGGACACAGGTCCCGCTTGGAATTGATGTAACGTCTCTTCAGGCACCAGAAGACCAATCTATCGACATTGGAGGCATCAACATTGATGGACCAAGGAGCCACACTGATATAAGTAAAGTCATCTGCATTGGGGAGAGGGGGCATTGACTCTATTGGTGTCAATGGCTGGTAGGGAACCCAGAGACAGGCCATCATCCAGCTTTTTCCAGTAAAAAAAAAAAAAATCCTCTGCTTCAACCTCTTCAACCTCAGATCAAGAAAAGCCAAAGAAGCATCAATCCAGTTGATACAGGGTGCCGAGCATGGGGATGGTCCAGTGGCTGCTGAGAAACCACCACTGCCACCACCACCACCACCCCACCTCCCTCCTGAACTAACCCTGCAATGAGGAGAGCTCATCCTCGAAGAATCTGGGGACTTGCTATGGTGCCCACTGGTCCTGGTGTCTGCCTTTGATCCTCATCTCTGTTCCAAAGAGAATGTTGGCACCACTCCTGCCTCCCAGGCTAAATTGGCATCTGCATCTTTGAGGAAGAGTTGGAGAGACACATTCAGTAAGTGATAGAAAAGGCGCCACAGAACCTCTGCAGTACTGCATCAGTGGCACCAAGAGAGGCACTGCTGTCTCCCAAGCCACTGCTTGACTCATTGCAAGCACATGTCTATGCTCGATCCAACACCATGATCCAAACGGGTGGTTGAACCAGTGGTTATCCTTGGCTTCCTGTGAGAGGAAGCCCTTCAAGGCAGGGTCCTGGGCCCATCTGCCAGTTTCACCAGGGTTAAAATGCCCAGAGATCCTTCCCCTGCAAGCTGCTGTGGTCGGAATCCTCTTACACCTGAGGGTGCATAGGCTCAGATGTTAGTTCAGAAGATGGCTCATCAGAGGACATCCCTTCTGATCCTTTTCCTCCTCCAGACAAAAGGAAATCTCTACCTGAAGACCTCACCTTCGCAGATTTTGTACAGTTGATGGCGGAAGCCATCCCATTTACGTTGCAGACAAGATGCTGGATATCCTTCAGAATGTGAAACCTCATAAGTAGATTGTGGCAGTCCCAGTCCATGAAATCCTCCAGGAAGTGTTGTTGAGGATGTGAGAGAATGCCCTCTCAATGGCTTCTGTGAACAAGAAGGCAGATGCAGTTTATCTCATCAAGCAGGCTCCTGGATTCCACAAGCATCAGCTACCACACCAGTCTGTGGTGGTTAAATCTACTCCCAAGAAGGCCCAAGCACTTTAGAACCCACTCCTCTGTGCCCCCAGGGAAGAATACTTAGGGCATTGATACTCTTGACAGAAAGACTTTCAGGATGCCATGCTCGTTGCCTACATAGTAGTCTATCGGCTCTTCATGGCCAGGATAAGTAGGACATATTAAAGCAGGTGCAGGAGGTGGCCAAGCAGCTTCCTTAGATGCAGCAAGACATCCTCCAGCTACTGGTGACCAAGGTCTGGAATGCATTTGACTTATGTTTTTGAGGCTGCATCAAGAGTCTCTGCTGTTGGGATAAGGGCACATAGACTTGCTTGGCTGCATGCCTCTGATCCCCTGTTAAAAAGTGCAGAAAAAGCTTGCTGATGTGACATGTACTGGAGAGAATCTCTTTGGAGATCAAGTTAAGGATGCTTGTGCAACACTGCAGACCTGCCCTTTGCCTCCAGGAGGTATCCAAGGTTGGGGCATAGGAGGTACTTCTTCTATCCGAGGAGGCACTATCCTCTGCCCACTCAGGCATCCTCTGTTGCCAAGGGTGGTTACAAGGGGCCTGCTGAGGATGGGACTAAGTTCTAGCTAACACCTGGGACAGGATTTTGACTGGATAATGGAGTCCATATAAGCAAGTTTAGGGTGTAGGGACCCGTCTACTACAGGACACTTGCAGTCCCCCTCCCACTTCACTTCATGATCCTAAGTTCAGGAAAAAGACAATGTGCTCCTCAGAATTAGACTTTTATTTATCAGATTTGGCAAAATTTAGCATATAGAAGATAACAATTCCTGTCTCTAACATCCTGGCCACTAAGCACCAATTTAACCTAAAGAAAGTGCTGTACCATGGGTGATTTCAAACATGTCATAAACTTTAGCCTGCTTAATATATTAATACTTATGGCTAACTTACTTACCCCTGGTCCCAGCTTCTGTAACTTCTGTAACAGCTCTGGCTGGAGATCTGGAGAATGTGGGCAGAGGAGAAGACTAGCTTCTGGGTCTGGTACTGGCAGAGCTGGCGGGTGGGGCGGGAAAGAGACTTGCTTCTGGACCTGGTACTGGCAGAGCTACCGGGCTGCTCTCCACTCCTCACTGCCTCAGACTGCGTGTCACTGACCCCAGGCAGGGTGACTCCTCTCTCGGTCTCCTGGCCACACCTAGTCTTCTCCCTCCTAGATAGCAGGGGGTGCTGGGCTGCTTCAGGTTCGCTCTCTGCCTTTCTTCTTATTTGCCCCGTCTTATACTTTCCAGCTGATAAATATGCATAAGATCATGCATAATCATGTGGTGGGTAGAGGGTCTTCGTTGCAATGCAGGTCTTTTCCCCCCTCCCCATTTCTTCAGGGGGGGTTGCCACATCTGCTAAGCTGTATGCCAGAGTCAGCGTTGTTTCTGTTTGAGTGCCCCCCCCTTCATCCAAGGTTGGGGGTCCTTCTGACCTTTGGAGTTCCCTTGGCCGGTCCATGAATCCTACTTATAAGTTTAAGTGTCTGCATTGTCCCTCTGCCCTGGTTTTATTTACAAAAGCTGTTTTAAACAGGCAGATCTTGATAAATATCCTTCAGTGTTGGTTTACAGTTCTCATCTGGCCAGTTTCTTTTCTTTAGCTGTGACAGTGTTTTTGGCCTGTCAGTATATTTGTCTGCATACTTCTTGGCTATTATGATTCATATTAGGTGCTTTCAGTGGTAAAACATGGGGTATCTCCCTATAACCATAGCCAAGGTTCCAGTACCCATGCCACTTGCCAGTCAGGTTCTACATGAATCAGTGGCCCAGTGTAACCCCGGTTGCATGGGTCCTCAGCATTGTCCAGAGAGAATACAAATTTAAACCTATTGAGTGGCCCACCAAATCAACTTCCAAATTTATCTTGGGGTCAACTAGTGCATCAGGATGTGCTGTTCACAGAGCTCTCATCCCTCTTAAGGGCCAGAGTGTTCAAGTCCATCCCACCAGGGCAAAGAAGACATGGATTCTATTCCAATTACTTCCTGATTCCAAAGAAAACAGGGGGAACTCTGCCCAGCAAGCTTCTTATGGTAGTAACTGCTGCTCCATGCAGGTTACCCCCAAGCCTTATGTTAAGGGTAGTAATAAAAATCAAAACCAAGCAACCATCAAATCCATAACAAAATTACTGCTAACAACATTTTTACAGGGTGAGCAGCCTTCCTGATAATTCATACAAAGCTGGTTGAACATGCTTTGCTTGGCTGTAGAAGCAGTCCTGCACTTTTTCCCTAATGTCTGCATATCAGTCCCCTGGACCATAAAAGTCAGGACCACTGTTGTCTGTCCTCTGAATCCAGTTTCTCCCTGCCTCCCCATGCTGTTGAAGCAGAACTTGAAGTTGCAGTTGCATCAAAATTAGATATAATTGGTTAAGGGTAATAACCCCCATGCCTTCTGTTAGGGGTAATAGCTGCCACTTCTTGCTCATTACCCTCCGTGAACCCTTTCTTAATTTCCAACTCTAGCCGTTAGGGATCCACAGTGTTTATCCCATGCTTTTTTGAATTTGTTTACTGTTTTCATTTTCACCACCTCTTCCGGAAGGGCATTCCAGGCATCCACCACTCTCTCCATGAAGAAATATTTCCTGACATTGGTTTTGAATTGTGTTCCTGAAGTTTATTATTGTGACCCCTAGTTCTGCTGTTTGCTTTCCTATGGAAAAGGTTTGAGGAACATGCATCAATAAAACCTTTCAGGTTTCTGAAGGTCTGCATCATATCTCCCCTGCACCACCTCTCTTCCAGGATATGCATATTTAGGTCCTTCAACCTCTTCTCATAAGTCATTTGATGGAGAACCCCACCCCCACCTCCATTCTGTCTCTGTTCCTTTTGAGATATGGTCTCCAAAACTGAACACAATACTCCAGGTGAGGCCTCACCAAGGACCTGTACAAGAGGATTATCACCTCCTTTCTCTTACTGGTTATTCCTCTCTCTATGCAGCCCAGCATTCTTCTGGCTTTAGCTATCACCTTGTCACATTGCTTTGTCACCTTCAGATCCCAGACACTATCACCCCCAAGGTCCCTCTCCCAGTCCGGGCACATTAGTCTTTCACACCCCATCATATACAGCTCTATTGGATTACCATACCCTAGATGTATGACTCTGCATTGAATCCCAGCTGCCAAGTCTTCAACCACTATTCAAGCTTTCTTAAATCACTTTTCATTCTCTCTACTCCTTCAGGCATGTCCTCTCTGTTGCAGATCCTAGTATCATCCACAAATAGTCAAACCTTACCTTCCATCCTTTCCATAATGTCACTCACAAAGATATTGAATAGACATGGTCCCAAAACCGATCTCTGCGGCACGCTACTTAACACAGTTCTCTCTTCAGAGTATGTTCCATTTATCATTACATGCTGTTTCCTATCAGTCAAACCAGTTTGTATTCCACGCCACCACCTTGGTATTGAGTGCCAAGCTTCTCATTTTATTCATGAGCCTACCATGTGGGACCGTATCAAAAGCTTGTGTTGCCAGAAATTTAAAAAGCTTTTGTAGCCACTGTCTTGAAGACCCATATAGAATGGGAAAAGAGATGGGGGCAGGATGGAGGGGGGGTTGGCCATAGTTCTAACTCATATTAACTTTGCCTCCCATTCCCCCATCTGGCAATGCTCCTGATTTGAGATGCATACTTTGATTTTCTGCATGATGTGATCCCTTTTAGTCCACCAACAGACTGACTACTTTTGCTTCTCCATACTTGAAGGCTCCTGTGTGGTCTCGAAAGCTCACATATGGCATTTGCAGAGAATTCTTCTGTTGGTCCAATAAAAGGGACCACAGTAGCCACAAAGAATCCAGCATTCTACAGGACCAATAAGGCTATCAGAATACTTGGCATACAAAACAGTACTGTGAGGCAAATAACTTTAAAGAATCAAATTAGAAAGGAAGATTCCATGGAGATTGTGGTGTTTCCAAAGAGCACCATTGCCTCTAGCACTTCTGCAGTGGGGACAATGTGCATTTCCCCTGCCCTCCCACCAATCATTTTTTTGAGGGGGTGGATAGTTGGAGTACATGAGTGCATTTCTTCCTGGCAACCCACCGCAGCCCTATACAGCTGGGCATCCCTTTTCCAGTCCCCACTCCATCTCAATGTAGACCTCCCTCTCATTTTCCTGATACTTCTCCCCTTCCCCACTGATCTTCTCTCCCCTTCCCTCTTCACTTTTTCCCACTCACCCCCTTAGTCTTCTTTTGACCCCTCATACTTCCCAATTTTCCCCTTCCCTCAGTCTTTCCTTTCCCTACCTCCCCTCCCTTAACTTACCCATTCACTCTCCTCCCTCCCCAGTCTCCCCTCCTCTCACTCTCTCCCTAATGTGCCTTTTTCCATTCATCCCCTATTCATCTCTCCTGTTCTTCTACTCATACTCCTTTCTCCTTACCTCCCCTCGCTTCTGACTCTCTCCAACTCCTGCCGCTTCCCTCCTCCCTCACTCCTGTCTCCACCTCCCCCCACCACTTCCCACTCATTCTTTTCTCTATACCTTCTCCTATTTTCTCTCCTGTTCCATCTCCTTTCCTGCCACCTCCTGCAGCAATGCTGTTTGCAACCCCAGTCAAATAAGGATCAAAGATGTGGCCAACATGCTAGACATTGGCTGCATTTGACCTCTGTGGCCACAGTGAGCTATGAGGTACTCCAGGCAATGGCTTTCTTCTGCCTCCTCCAACCATATGGGAAGGTGTTGAGCAGCATTGGTCATCTGCTGGCGGGCCTGGGGAATCCTTCACGCATGCTGTTCATGCCTCCAGCTCCTCCTGCTGTGGTCTGTGACATTACTTACATGTGTAATTTTCTGTGCATGCACAGTTGAAAAATTACACAGACACGTCGTAAGGTGCATAAGGTGTTCCTACAGTACTTGCTGTAAAGATTGTCTAAAAACAAGGGGAAACCGTTGTTTGTGCAGGAATTTTCTAGTGCTTTTCAATTTTGACTCTATTGAAAATGACCTTACCCTTATTGGATCCAGGTCATTTTTAGTTGGCAGGTGCCAGGCCCATGCTCCACCCCCAAGTTTGGTCTGATAAGTAATTGTGCTGCTAGATGGATGGATTGCACTGCTGCTGTAGTGCTTTCAGCCTTGGTTGAATGAAGCTGAAAATGAAAAGTTATACCTGCTAATGTCATCTTTTTGGAATCATAGCTTTAGTTATAATTACAGATCTGTGATCAAGAACTTCAGCAAGATTTTTAAAATTAAAAGGTGCATTTAACCAAGAAGGATATCTGCTGCAAAAGACTGCAGATAGAAATCTAGCTTACCATTTGGACAGCTACACCCCCAGGCAGTCGTACACATGAAATTGTTGTGACAGATTCTGTGAGGGTCCTGTGCCATCAGTGGAGGGTGAAGAGTATGAGGCTCCATTACTCTTTCTTGTTGCTTGTAAGAGATAAAAGGCTTCTTGGATTTGTGGGCCTGTAGTGCACCCGTGACACCATCTGATGATTCTAATGCCCCCAAAGATAAGCAGTCTTTTAACATAGTAAATAACCAAACAAAGACCAAAATGGTCCATTCAGTCTGCCCAACAGAGCTTTGCTCACTTTGGGCCGGATTTTAAAAGCTCTACACGCATAAATCGGCTTACACGCGCCAGGCCTATTTTATAAAGGCCCGGTGACACGCATAAAGTCCCGGGATGTGTCTAAGTTCCGGGGCTTTACTAAAGGAGCAGTCCGGGGGCAGGGCCAGAGGCCTCCGGCACAGCGGCCATTTGCCGCTGTGTCGGAAGATCGCGTGCTGGCAGGCCGCCGGCGCACGCAACCTGTGCCTGCCTCCAGGCAGGCACAAATGGTATAATAAGAATTTGGGGGGTTTTAGAGTAGGGCTGGGGGGGGGGGGAAAGGTTAGGGGAAGGGGTGGGAAGGTTAGGGGAAAGGGAATGGGGGAAGCACCCGGGCGTTGGCACACGCAAGGTGCACCAGTGTGCACCCTCTTGCGTGTTCCGACCCCTGATTTTATAACATGCATGTTATAAAATCGGGCGTATGTGTGCACGCCGAGTATCGCACTCACATGTTCGCCCGCGCGTACTTTTGAAAATCTACCCCTTTATGTATACACAAAATCCCTTATGCAGCCCAGCACCAGCTACCGCCCCCCCCTGCTCCCTATGCACCTCCTGACCCCCTTCCATCACTGTCCTTAGCATGCCCAAAACCTGCCAAAATGGCTTCCACCTCCTTAGCCAGTAGGCCATTTCAGGCCCCACCAGCTTCAGCTCTCTCTCACACAAAACCAATCCCCATGCTAGCACCTCTATACAATCACACCAGCACTGCTTCGGGTTGCTACCGCTGCACCGTGCAGGTTACTCTATTTTAAAGAGGCATTGCAGTCCCACCTGCCCCCAAAGACATTGCTCACTGATATGTTAGAAACACACAACTTCACATGCAGAAAATAACTTTTAAATTGGTACTTTCTCGGTGGTTTGATGCTAGAGGCACACCAATAGATTTTAAATTCCCTCACTGGCACTCATCCAAGCACCAGCAGATCCTGCTTGACCCATTGCAGCTGCCTGATGGAGTGAAAGGACCACCAGGTGTGCAACATCTAGAAGCTTGTCCTGGAACCACAAACAAAAATAACTTCATTTACCCACCCAGTTAGGGTATGTAGCACTACAAACTCTTTGGATGTTAGTAATTTTGCCAACTGTTTGAGACCATTATTAGGTTATCCCAGCTATAGTCATTGTAGTTGGTTAGGGGCACATTTTATTTTTCTTTTAAACATTTTTTACTTTCATATTCTTCTCCCGCTTTCTCCATAATGCACATGCACCCACTCCCTCTGCCACCCCCACCTTGCCCTTCCACCCTTCCCTCACCTGGATCACACATCACGTTTTCTCCTCGTTAAACCCCATTGTTCATTGGTTTGTTTGTTCTCTCTCTCTTTCATTTTTCCTTTTTTTCTCTTTCCCTTCCTTCCTTCTCTTTTCTGTTTCTGTGTACCCAGGCAGCCCATTGAGTAACTTCTTTGACGTAATTAAACAACTTTTTTCAGACGAGAAGAATGGACAGGTGAGCCACGCCCCAGCCACGCCCACCAAGCCACACCCAAACAGCAAGCGGAGAGATTCTGATACTAGTGACTATGGCACTAGAGGAGACACTAAGTACCCGACCGGCAAGGACAAAGCAAAGATACTGGCATCCCTCGGGACACAAGAGCAACCCTAGAAACCATATATCTTAAAGAAAGAGAGAAATAATATTAATGAAAGGAAGTGAGTTAGCCTGTACACTAGGAGGATTGTATATATCTTGCAACAGTTCCAAGCTGTCTAGTCACACCTTTTATATGAAGGAATGATTGTATATATTCTGTGTATATATATATATATATTTATATATTATACATAATATATATCTCCAAAACAAAAAGAGAACACGGTAGCACAGATGCAAACCTGGATCATAAGAATTCAGGGTTGTTCTAAGTTTCTATTATTTTTGTGGGTTTTCAACTTTTTTTCTGTTCTGTTTTGGTTGTGTTTGTATTTTTCTGCATTTTTTTTTTTGGTTTGTGTTTTTTTGTTCTGTTTGTTACTTCTCTTCTCTTCCCTGATATCATCCCGTGTTTTCCGCTCTGCTGCCAGGAATTATCCAGAAAAGTTAACATGCCAGCCCACAGCCTTCAGCCTCTCGGGCTCTGCTGCGGACATTTCCTGACAGAAGGTCACCGAGGTGCTCTGTCCCCCCCAGCCGGCCCTTGTCTTCCCTCTCCCGGGGGTGCCAACCTTCCCTCTTTGCTCTGGAATCTGCAGAACTTGCACCTTCACCTGGGGGACCAAAGGATTTCCCCTTCAAATGCAGGGGATCATCTCCAGGTTTACACCTCCCAGGCAAATAAATTGTCTTCAGGAACTAGAAGGTTCATCTCCAGGGATGAGAGGATCAGTGTCGCAGGATAAAGGATTCCTTTCCCAATAGATTTAAGTAGCTTGTGGGACGAAAGGATTCGTCTGCCAATACATTTTGTTGGGGGGCCTCCAGGAACAAGATTCATCTCCGGGATGGTCATCCTACCCCTAACTGAATTCAGCAGCATCTTTTAGACACGTAGAATTGAGACTGAAGCTGGAAGTAGACTGAAATCACAGTAGTGACCTTGAGCTACAACATCCATATAATTTTTTTTCTTTCTTAATTTCCTCAACAGCAAAATTAAACTTAATGTTCCAAAACAAATCTCCACTCCTCTCAGAATGAAAAAAATAATGGAAGCACACAAGGTCCCTCACTTCTGGAGACACCGACTGAAATGGGATTTTAAATAGTTTTATTTTGATAATCAACTGTTGGAAGTGGGAGGGGGAAACTTGTAATGGTTTTTAAAAAAACAAAAGAAAAAAAAAAAGAAAGAAAGAAAAAGCTTGGGCAAAATGGGCCAGTCTGTGGTGGGAGAGCTGAGTTTATAGACACAAGCTACAGTTTCCTTTTCGTTGATACCACCACCACCACCACTGCCGCTGCACTGCTGCTGCTCTTATGGCCCTCCTGTGTGAAATCTTCCACCAATAAGAGGACCTCCCTACCTCCAAGTGTGGAACATTCCGGCACCCTGGAAACTTCTGTGCAGTGTGGGACCTGCCATCGGCTGAGGGACTTCTCTGCCTGCATGTGACCACCTACCAGCTGGGTGCATCCCCTCCTACTTGGGATCTTCTACCAGCAGGGTTTTATCCTGCATGGGACCTTCCTCTCGCAAAGGGACTTTTCCTGTTTCCATGTGGGACCTTCTACCAACCTGGGGATTGGGAGTGCTCTTTTCCACTGCCACAGTCACCACCCTATCTTTGATGCAGATTAGTGACATTTCCAGTGGGGCAACCAGACACCAGTATTATTTATTTATAATTTATTTATTTTATTTTAAAGTTATTTATTGCTTTTTGGTTTTATTTTAGGTCTTTTCCACACACTGGCACTTTGTCCAACTGAGAAGTAAGAGGTGAATGATTCTGGAGGTGGGGTGAGGGAGGGGAGGGACAAAATATGGGGAAAATTTAATCACAAAGCTACTGTAAACTGTAGAAATGTTAACTGCAAGATATTTTTATAAACTTTTGGGGTAGGTCGGAGGTGTTGGGCAGGTGGAATGTTTTTATGTGTCTAAGTTATTGTTAGGTCTTGGTTATTTATTTATAAATATACATATATATATATATTTGAAGAAGATGGAGCTGTTATATTTTACGTTCTGTTTTATTACTGTACAAGAATAGCACTGATACATGTATTAATTTTAGGGAGGGGAAGGGGAAGCCTTTGTTCTCCTTTCATTAACCATTTATAAAGGTCTCATTTTACAGTGAAAACTGTTGCATAAGACCAACTGGCAGCAAAGGGCAGTGGCCTAGCATGATTGGTAACTGGATGAGTCAGATTAATTTTCACACACACACATAATGTATGTGATGTGCATTGCAAACCTGTCTAGAAAGCCCCCCGTGCTCTGTATTCGCAGGGCACGGTTTTTTTTGTATGAAAGCTGGTAAGCAGGAGACTAAAGAGCTCTTAATATCTATCCCATTGTTCAGCACTGATGTAGATGAATTTTGAGCATTGGGGAAACCTTGGAAAATTGGGGATAGGAGAGGGGGGGGGGTCACAAAAAAACAGAAATTGGAGACTGCAGCTCTTGCACCTACTCAGGGCTTTGCTTTACCTTCAGTTTTTTGAAGGTTTCTCTTATTAAACTTTTTATTTTTTTTAAAGGTTTTCCCAAAAATATGCAAAAATAATCGCCTTCAAATATCTAATTTTCCTTAAAGAAAAGAAAGCTTGATATTTAAAATCATCAATGAACCTAAACATACAGTATTTCCAGATTTGGAGATAGGAAATTTTGGGGTATGGGGGGGGAGAAAACAGGCACCAAATTGAGTCCTTCAAGGCCCCGACTGCCCCAACCTGCCAGAGGCCACGGCTTTCACTGGGATTTGCAGTTACTTCAAGGAAACTTTCCCTTGCAAAGAAGGCAAGGGAAAGCGAAGTAATCTATGTATAAACAAACTGCAAGAGAAACTCCTGCTTTGCTGGAAAAAAAAAAAGGAGGTTTAGAAAGCTGCCGCCCCCTGTGCCCCTGCCCCTCCCTTCAGGCAGGTTTTGAGTGTTCTGCAGGTTTTAAACATGGATGAAGCCCCTCCCTCGCCTTCTTTCTTCAGACTAGATTTCTTGTATATAAATAGTTTAACCAATTTGAAATACCGGCCTTTCAGCTACCAAAAGTGATGGGGGGGGGAAGGGTTTGGTTTTCGTTCTTCGGCTCCTGTTCTTAAACCTTATCTTGTATTGCTGTGTGCATGTGGAACAATAAAGGATGTTGATAGTTGAGAGGGTTTGTTGTAGGGGTGGGGGGGGGGGGGGATCCAGGGGAGGGAAATAGGGCAGATCTCGGTGGGCAGTCTTTTTTTTTTTTTTAAACACGCATGATGATTGTAATCTTGTCCATTTCTTTAGGATTTGGGTTTCTATTTTCCTTCCTGCCTCCGCCTTCCTCCAGTCCCACCCCCCTCCTTCTCCCTTTTCTTTGTACCCCCCAACCCCACCACCTCCCTTTTTCTCTTTTCCCCCGTGTATAGATTTTTAATAATTCTGTTGCATTGTACCTCTAAAGAAAAGGCTGGGATTTCACCACAGCACGAACAAATGACAATAAACAGTACGAAAGAGCAAAATCGAAATATGTAAAAAGCCTGTGCATTTCTAAGCAGGGAGGAGACTAGCCAGGCGACAAGACATCGTGGAAACTAAAGCAATACCTTCTCCTTCCTATTTTATACTTTGTGAAGACACACACGCACGTACATACGCAGTGACTATTTAACAAGTCGAAGTGGACAGAAAGAGTCAGAGAAATCGGATGTCTCCCTTGTTAAATAACTGTGAGAAACTTTAGTGCAAAAACCAATAAATCCATTCAGTAAAGATTCTGCTTCTGTGTGTGTGTGTCTTTACTCCCTCAAACCTTGCCTGTGCCCAGCCACCTCAGGTAAGTTTTTTTTTGGGCAAGGAGCAATGACTGTTGTGAAGTTGGATCTGATTATAGAAGGATATCTTCAGGAACGTGAGCAGGGCCTTAATTACTTCTTTTCTTATGTTTCAACTGTTGTGCCTGTCTGCACAGTTCAGAGGAAGCAACCCAAGCAGGAATGGATAGTTAAAATGTTGTGCGCCACTGGACTTCTACTGAAGTGAAATCCAGATGGAAGCGATAGGGTAAAGACAAAAAGCAGAAAAGAATAAAGATAATGCAATGGTCGGGGTCCCCCGCAGGCTTCCAAACCAAGAGGAGAAGGTGGATGCAACTCTTGTTCTAATCAATTTCCAGAAGTGTCCCAGAGTACATGGCCCGGTGGTTATGGGAGATTTCAACCCCCCCATGCATTTGCTGCGAACACAATACAGCAAGTCACAAACTAACAAGTTCATGGAATGTATTGAGGACAACAATTTTCTACAGAACTGAAGAAACCTATTGAAGTGAACGTCTTTCACATCCGATCTTCACTAATGGAGAAATTGGTTAACAATGTAAAAGCAAAAGGGAAACCTAAGTCAAAGTGATCATAAAATAACCACTCATGCTTAGGATGGGAAGGAAAGAAAATACAGTCAATTTTATTATTTAATTTAAGAAGCGTAGGGAACTGGAAGGTGGGATCCCATGGGGAAAGCAAGTCTAAGGGACAGCAATGATCTGAAGGAATGACTGTTCCTAAAAGACACTGTACCAGACAGCACAAAAAGAATAACTTGTCTGCACAAGCAGGAACGGACATATAGCGGAAAAGCAAGTCTATTGAAGGTCAAAGGTGGAAATTTAGGTTGAATGCCAGTGGATGAGGATATAGCAGTCCTTTTAAGTCTACAATGAATATTCATTACAGACATTGGGTATAAGGCTGATTTGCATATTTGTTACCCAGAAAACCAGACATGGTTATGACCATTGAAGGACCCTCATGAATACTTAGTATACAGCACCACTTGTAGGATAAAGTCAAGAAAGACAAGGTGTCCTATGAGAGACAATTAGCAATGGGTGATAGGAAAACATTCTAGCAATAAAGAGAGAACTAAGATAGTACAGAAAGCATGCTAATAACAGTTGTCTTAAAGAAAACAGGTATTTCAAACTATTTTGTCAGTCTTTCCAAGAAAGGTAGCCTGTGATCAAATACTAAAACACTTACAAGAATAACAAAGAGGCAGGACTTCTGGGTGGAATAAAGAAAGAACAAGTATTGTCAAAGTTGGAGGCCTGGAGGGAGACGGCACAATTACTGGCAATTATGTTTGCAAACTCAAGGAGGACAAGTGGAGTCTCGGAGGACACGTGTTCTCTTTAAAAACGTGAGAGTGGTAAGGAAAGACCCGGGGAATTATAAACTGGCCTATTTAACTTCTTTATTGCCGTGTTTTTCAGAAAAATACTGAAACAAGTTATTGACTTTGCAAAACACTTTTATGGTAACAGATTTGTAAAGAGTAGTTAAGTGGTTGTGGAGAAGAAATTATGCCACTCGTTTTCTTCTGCGACAGCATTGATAATGCCTTGTAGATGTGGAGGAAAGAAAGATGAGATCATATCATAATTTTAGTAAGGCAATTAACTTTAGAATAGCTACAAAAGGCTCAACAGCAACCAGCAAGGATATATCAAGTGGCGATCCAGCCCGAACCCGGTCCTATTTAATATAGTTATTAATAATTTAAAAATTTCCTGGAGGACCAACATTAAAGTTCAGACAGAACCTGAACAGTTTGGAGCAATGGGTAAGTAATAGAATGAACGAGGAGGATAAAGGCAAAGATATAAATACATCTAAAGCATGAAATGAGGAATAAGGGGAAGGGAGGAGGAATTGGGAGTAGTTGAGGGAGGGGCGATGCACCCTGGAGTTTTCAGGTTGGGGCATGGTATGAAACAGGAAAAATTATGTACTATGCTATTGCTTTTTGATTCCACATTTTCTAATTATTTTTTCTAAAATAAAATCAGGATAGTGATAGTGTGGAAGAAAGTCTGAGTAAACAACCTGAAAGTGTCAGCACTGTAGTGCAGTTATAAAGAATGCACACAGCATGCTCTTGACACTTGTAGGATTAGTTGGTGCAGTAGTGTTTTATGAGAGTTGCAGAGGTAGAGGTCATGTCTTATCCCTGACTCCTGGAGAATTGGTTCAGGATAGGGATTTATTTTGTCTAGTTCACTAATACGTAAAATGCCTGAAGAAATGCTCCTGCTTTACTCAGCTCTGCTAAAGCCCTAATGGCCGAATTTTAAATCTGCCATGAGCACAAATTTTCGCAGTTACACGCGTGGCCGGGCCCTGCGTGAATTTTCAAAAGGGCCCAGCCACGCGTGTAACTGCCGATACATGCACAAGCGCTGGGCCCTCAAAAAGGGGGAGGGGGTGGGGTGTGGGTGGGACAGTGGCCATTAGCCGCTGTCCTGGGGAAGCGCACGCAAACTACTTCTGCTCCAGGGGAGTAGTAAATAGTAAAACAAAACAAAAGTCATATAGTAAATAGTAAAACAAAACAAAAGTCTTTAAGACAACTGTCAATTTTGGAACTTCGCCCCTTCAATATTCTCATCAGTTACTAGTCTCCTAGTATTTTAATTTAATACATTCTTAAGGTTTCTCTTTTTCCAGCTGAATTCAGCTTCCTAGTTCATGGTCCTTGTTATTATGTAACTTTCTTACTTTTCTGCTTTACCTCCACTAATTATAAAAAGTTGTTCCTTTGTTATGTTATGTTACACTGATCTACCCCTGTTCGATGTAAACCGACCTGATATGGTATTTAACCTTGAAGGTCGGTATAGAAAAAATGTTAAATAAATAAATAAATAATAAATATAAACAAAGGGGGTGAGGAGAAGAGGGGAGGGAGTTTAGGTAGGGGGTGGTAGGGAAGTTCCCTCTCAGTCCGCTCATTAATTGGAGTGGACTGGGAGGGAACGGGGAAAGGCCCAATTGTGTCAGCGTGCAACTTACTAAAATCCCCCCCACAGCCCACGGATTTTATAACGCATGCGCATGTTATAAAATCTGTGCGTCCATGTGCGTGCACGCACCTTTTAAAATCTATCCTTAAACTACTGTGGGCAATTTTGGTACCACCACGCTTAGAAACGTGTGGTGAAATTTAAAAGAACAACAATTAATTGGTACCAAGATACCGTGACCTGTGAGGATAGGTTAAATGAGTTGGGACTATTTAGTTGGGGAAAAAAAGGATGACTTGCTAAAAATCTTTGAATACACAAAGGGTTGTTATATGAAGATCAGTGCTCCTACTTCATTACGGAAAGGACAAACTGTATTGTACTTGAATTGCGGCAGAGCTGATTTAGGTTAGAACTTTCTAACTGAGGGTAGTCGAGCATTAGAATGTTACCATAAAGGTGAAGGAGGAGGTTGACATCTTTATCTCTGCGGTATCTTTTTTTGGCTTGTCTAAACTATTTGTCTAGGAGGCTCCATTGAGCAGGAACTTTCTCTTTCGTGTGTCTAACAACATTGCATATGTCTAGAAGCACTATAGGAATGGTAAGTACTAAATCATTTGTCTGATTATAGGTATGGGGGAGCCTTCCTGTTGGTAGGCTAATGGACATGATGACTTCTGGGAATCTCCTATCATTCTATAATGTTTGCCATCAGGGATATAAGAACTGCCATGCTGGATCAGACCAAGGTCCATCAAACCAAGCATCCTGTCTCTTAACAGTGGCCAGTCTGGGTTGTAAACACTCAGCAAATCCTCAATAGTTACATAGAAACATAGAAATGATGGCAGAAAAGGATCAATGGTCCATCCAGTGTACCCAGCAAGCTTTCCATGGTAGTACTTGCTGCGCCATGCAGGTTACCCCCCATGTATCAGTCATTTTTGCTTGACATGCTTTGCTTTTGGACTTGGCTATAGAAGCAAACCTGTGTTTTTCCCTAATGTCTGCAGATCAGTACCCCAGACTGTAAAAAAAAAAATTTGAAAAAAAAAGTCATGGCTCATATTGATTATTTCTGAATCCAAATTCCTATTTCCGCTTCACCCCCACCCCATTCCGAAGTAGAGAGTGATGTTGCAATTGCATCAAAAGCATCAAGGCTTATTGGTTAAGGGTAGTAATCCCATGCCTTCTGTTAAGGATAGCAACTGCTGGTCTGTACTGATTATCAGTTCTCCAGACTGTAAAAATCGGGACCCTCGTTGGTTGCTGTCTGAATCCAATTTCCCTTTTCCCCCTGACGTTGAAGCAAAGAGCAATGTTGGAGTTGCATCAAAGTGTCAAGGCTTATTGGTTACGGATAGTAACCGCTGCATCAAGTTACCCCCATGCACGCTTTCTTCGTTTTGTTTAGGACTTGGCCGTAGAAACAGCCTTGTGCTTTTTCCCTTATGTCTGCATATTAGTATCCAGACCTTGGAAGATGGAGCCCTCAGCGACTGAATCCAATTCCTCTTTTCCCCCTGCCAACTAAGCAGGGAGCAATATTGCAGTTGCATTAAAAGCATCAAAGCAAATTGGTTAAGGGTAGTAACTACCATACCGGAAAGTTACTCCCTGCATGCTTATCTCATTTCCGTCCTCTAGCCTTTAGAAATTCACAGGGCCAGATTTTAAAACAGCGCGAGGGCATAGATTTGTTTGCACAACCCGGCGCAAACAAATCTACGCCCAATTTTATAACATGCGCGCGGAGCCGCCCGCATGTTATAAAATCTGGGGTCGGCGCGCGCAAGGGGGTGCACACTTGTGCACCTTGCATGTGCTGAGCCCTAGGGGAGCCCCGATGGCTTTCCCCGTTCCCTCCGCCCCCCCACCTTCCCCTCCCTTCCCCTAACCCGCCCCCCAGCCCTAACTAAAACCCCCTCCTGACCTTTATCTCGAAAGTTACGCCTGTCTCTGGCTGCCGGTGCACCATCCCTCGGCACAGCGGCTGTGCCGGAGGCCACAGCCCCACCCCGGAACACCCCTTTTTGCAAGCTCCGGGACATACGCACATCCCGGGGCTTGTGCGCGCCGCCAAGCCTATGCAAAATAGGCTTGGCGCGCGCAGGGGCAGATTTTCTCAGGTTACGCGCGTAGCCTTTGGAAATCTGCCTCACAGTGTTTATCCCATGCCCCTTTGAATTCTATCACTGCTTTTTGTCTTCACCACCTCCTCTGGAAGGGCGTTTCAGGCCTCCACTACCCTCTCTGTGAAGGAATATTTCCTGATGTTGATTCTGCATCGTCCCCACTGGAATTTCATTTCATGACCCCTAGTTCTGTTTTCTTTCCAATGGAAAAGGTTCGAAGTCCATACATCATTAAAAACTTTTAGGTGTCTGAAGGTCTGTATCATATCTCCCCTGCATTCTTCTGGCTTTAACTATTGCCTTATCACATTACTTTGCTATCTTCAGATCACTATCACCCCAAGATCTTCTCTTGGCCCATGCATATCAGTCTTTCACCTCCCAATCACATTCACTCTTGAATTATTGCATCCCAGATGCATGACTCTGCACTTCTTGGCATTGATTCCCATCTGCTAAAACTTCTACCACGCTTGAAGCTTTCTTAAATCATTTTTCATTCTCTTTCAAGTGTGTCCACTCTACTGCAGATGTTAGTATCATCTGCAAATAGACAAACATTACCTTATATCCCTTTCACAATGCCACTCATAAAGATATCAAACAGAACCAGTCCCAACACCGATCCCTGTGATACTCCGCTTATCTTGGCTGTCTCTTCAGAATAGGTTCCATTTTCTATTACATGCTGTCTCCTAGCTGTCAACCAGTTTGTAATCCACATCACCACCTGGGCGCTCACTCCTAAGCTTCTCATTTTATTCACAAGCCTTCTATGCGGGACCGTATCAAAAGCTTTGCTGAAATCCAAGTAGATCACATCAGCACTCTTCTTCAATTCAATTCTCTAATCACCCAATCAAAAAAATCAATCAGATTTGTCTGACAGGTCCTTCCCCTGATGAATCCATGCTGTCTTGGGTCGTTCAACCCACCGGCTTGTAGATAGTTCACTATCCTTTCCTTCAGCAGCATCTCCATTAATTTTCCCACCACCGATGTGAGGCTAACCGGCCTATAGTTTCCATCCTCCTCTCTGCTACTACTTTGTGAAGCAGGACCTCCACGGCTCTTCTCCAATCCCAAGGCACCACTCCCGTTTCCAGATTACTTTATACAGTTAACTGTTTGCTTGTTTTAATGGACCAATCCATAACTTAGCTAGAATAGTTTCCCCTATCCAAGTTTTATGTACCCCTTGTTCCATGTACCACCTCCAGGTGAATTCTTTTTCTCTGTTTCAATGTTCCAATGTAAACCGATGTGATTTGTATGTCATACAGGAACACCGGTATATAAAAATTAAAAATAAATAAATAAATAAAATATCTATTGAAAAGGCCCTTCAGTGGACCTGCCAGCACATCTCTGAGCTCCCTCAGTATCCTGGGATATACCTCATCCAGCCCAATGACCTTGTCCACTTTGTTTGCCTAACCCTTCCCATACATTCTTTTTGGTAAATGGAGTTTTGTCTACCCCATTCCTATCTATGATCTTGTCTATCAGCAATGGTCTTTCTCCAGTGTCTTTTTTAGTGAATACCTAACTGAAGTATTTTTCATATTTCTGCCATTTCTTCATCTCGTTCCACATATTGTTCCTTGTCACCTTTCAATTTCACTATACCACTTCGGACTTTCCTTCTTTCTCCAATGTATCTGAAAATGCTTTGTTACCTTGCTTTACCTCTTTGGCAATCCTTTCTTCTGCTTGACCTTTTGCTTTCCTGATTCTTCATCTCCCTCAGTTTCACCAGGTATTCTTCCCTGACTTCCACTTTTTGAGATCCTTTATACTTCTTGAATGCTGTTCTTTTTGCCTTTATTTTTTCAGTCACTTTGAGAACCAGGTCAATTTCTTTTTCCTCTTACTTTTATTGATATATGTTTCTTGTATCTCACTCCCAGGGTTAAGTGCTGGTTTTCCCAACTCTACCTGGCTATTAACTGTTTTGGGAATTTTTCTTCAAGAAATTGTCCAGTCCTCTTTTAAACCTCACTATGTTGGTTGCTATGACCATATCCTCTGGCAACAGATTCCATAGTTTGATTATGCAGAGTGAAAAAATACTTCCTATGATTTGTTCAAAATCTGCCAAATGCTAGTTTCATGGAATTCCCCCCCCCCCCCCCCCCCCCCCAATCCTAGTTTGAAAGGTAAATAACTGTTCCCTATTTACCCATTCCACCCCATGATTTTATAAATCTCAATCATCCCCCATGTCCTCTCTCCTTCAGGGAGCTTTTCCATCCTCTTTTTTTTCTCTGCACTCAGGCAAACCCATCCACATGAATGGGTTATGCACTTCTACCAGCAGATGGAGACGGAGTAAAGCTGATGCCATGGATATGTAGCCCTGCCCCAACATCAGCCTGCCAATATTCTCAATCAGCAGATGGTGGACATGCATCTTCCTACTGGGGATTGTTTGCAGTAAAAAGAAAAAGAAAAAATAAGAATAAAGGAGAAGTTTGAAGGGTTTCTGAGGTGACACCAGTGGGGTCCCTTCCTCTGTTGAGCATCTTCTGTCCAGCAGCCTGGTCAGGCTTGGACTACATAGTTGGAGGTCAAGGGAGGATCAGCTGTGAAGGCTTTTGCTCTCTTCCCCCCTTAGCCAGAGACTCATTCGTGTTCTTAGCCAGGGAGGGAGGGATAAGCTCATGTTAAAAAAAAAAAAAAAGGGGGGGAGAGATTAGAGAAGTTTTATTTCCCCTATTCCTTTCTTCCTGGGTCTTCCCTCTATATTGGTGCTCAGCATCTTTTCCCTTCATTCCTCACTTCTCTGTGTAGTTTAGTGAGGTGCAGAGGTGGTGCAGGCTCAACAGGTTGAGCATCCTTTGGCTAGGCCCCGCTCCCAGGCTTGGTCTCTTCAGCTGTGTGGTAGGCTACGGCAGCATTGTGCATACGCAAGCATGCAAACATTCTCACCATGAGGCAGAGTAGTGACGGCACGTACATATGTGCCTACTTGTGTGCATAAGGCTGCGACCTATATTTGTACATTTAGTTATGCACCGGGTCTTCCTATGTGTGTACGTCTATGGCCATACGGTGTGCACGTATTGAGCGTTTATTTAGCACATACTTGGGCAAGTACCTTATTTTGAGCATGCATACAGCTCATTGTGGGGAAGTATGGTACCAGTGACAAGTCTAAGTGCTTAGCAATCTGGACTGTTTTCCATATAAGGGCAGTACAACCAGGGATTTCTACGAGTTTGTCAGTGCTGCCTGGATGCTTGAAGTGATTTGCCTCCTCTTGATTTTGCCAATGCTGATCCCCTCGAACAGAGGGGAGTGGGGCTGAAAGAGACACAATGGGAGTGTTCCCTTCTGTTTACCCAATGTCAAAGACATCTTCATGGGATGTTCTGTCAGAGAGCATCCAATTTGGATCTATGGTGCCTGGTGTGGACCTGTCTTATTTTTTCGGGTAGAATTTTTCCAAGGACTACAGACCTTTCTGCAGGGTCACCCATCGGAGATAGTGATACCTTCTAAATTGGGTTTGCAAGGTTCCCACTTGTCTGCCGCTGCATGCAAATGCCGCGGTGATGCATTCCCCGATTATGATCAAGAGGAAGTGGATAAGGATACATCGGATGACTGATGGGGATTTGGGTTTCTCCCTTCTGGGAGAAATTCCCGTGGCTTTAAAGCCACAAAACTCTGCTCCATTTTTTTCATAGAGATAAAGTTGCCGAGTCTCTTATATCAGAGACGAAAGACACTTGGTATGGCTGGGGATGACTACAGATGCAGAAAAGAGGGACCTTATACAAAGCATCATGTTTCTTTCCCCTCCTGAATGCAATTTAAGAGTTGATTGACCTTGAATGGAGTGCTCCAGAGGCCAACTTTAAAGGGGGGGTGGGGGGGGGGGGCGCACTTTAGCATATCTGTACTCCTTGGATCCAAAGCAAGGGAACAGTTGCATTTCCTGAAGGTAGAGGTGCTT
Organism: Rhinatrema bivittatum; assembly: GCF_901001135.1. Lineage (NCBI taxonomy): Eukaryota > Metazoa > Chordata > Amphibia > Gymnophiona > Rhinatrematidae > Rhinatrema > Rhinatrema bivittatum. Next base: position 38,317,985 of record NC_042631.1, on the reverse strand, counting down.
GTGTGTTCTGTTACTAAGCAGACTACCATTCCAGTGGAAGTAAGGGTAGCTCTAAAGGATGCTCAGGATAGGAGAATTGAAGCTATCCTTAAGCATGCCTTTGAGGCCATGCTGATGAATTTTCAGATTGCTTCTTGATCTCTGGTGGCTCGGGCTAGTCTACAACTCTCTCAGGATACTGAGGGATTGGGTTCGTATATTAGAGCGGTAATGGAACCAGGAGCCACATTCTTAGCTGATGCGGGCTGTAATCTTCTTCACTCTGCTGCCAGAGGGGTGGCTTCCATGACAGCAGCTAGGCATCAGTTGTGACTGAGAAACTGGTTGATGGACACAATTTCCAAGTCCAATCTCAAAAGATTACCCTTTAAGGGTTCTCTTTTTTTTGTTTGGCAGTAAGTTTGATAAAATGTCAAATAGATGGAGGAATCCCAGGTCTTTTGTTTGCTGGAGGATAAGTTGGCATCACGTGTTTTTGGGGCAAGAGGCTGCGCTAGAGATTACAGGCATTTTCGTTCTAATAGGGGAGTGAATACTCAGAAACCTCGTCCCTGTGGTAGATCTCAGTATTTTCAGCCCAGAAAGCCTCAGAAGGATGCAGGCTCTGGGAGCGGAGCACCCCGATCTTTACAATGCAGGTGTGCAGACACACTTGCTGGTGCATCTATCTTGCTTTTATCAGAGGTGGGTCCAGATCACATCAGACCAATGGGTCCTGAAAGTGATAAGGGAAGGCTATGCTCTAGAGTTTCTTCACATTCCTCTGGATGCCTTTATGGTCTCTCCCTGCAACTCCCTACAGAAGAGTGTGGCAGTGGAGACTATCTTAAGGAGGCTGTTGGACTTGAAGGCCATAATTCCTATTCCCGAATCACAAAATTCGGGCTGCTATTCCATTTGTTTTCTCATACCCAAAAAGGAGGGTCTTTTCGGCCCATCCTGGATTTCAAAGGAATCAAATGGTATTTGTAGGTGACGCCTTTCCAAATGGGAAATTCTATGCTTTATAATAGCAGTGAATTTGGAGGAATTTTTCACATCTCTGGATCTGAAGGAAGCATTTGTGCATATTCTCATTCGCCAGGAACATCAGTGTTTTTGTGGTTTGCCATTCTGGGACTTCATTATCAGTTTCAGGCCCTGCCCTTTGGGCTGGCCATTGCGCCCAGGACCTTTTCCAAGGTTGTGGTGGTAGTAGCAGAGTTCTTGTGCAAGGACAGCATCCTGGTTCATCCATATCTAGATGATTGATTCAGGCCAAGAGTATGGAATAGTCATCTGGCTTCTCGCAAGGTGGTCTCCTTACTGCAAGAATTAGGCTGGGTGGTGAACTTGACCAAAAGCAGCTTACAATGGTCTCAGATGCTGGAGTATCTCAGCGTTCATTTCTATACGAAGCAGGGCTGAGTGTTTCTGCTGGAGTGTTGCATTCAGAAGTTGATTGCTCAAGTTTGAACCCTGAGAAGGACTATTCGCCCGACATTGTGGTTGTATCTACAGGACCTGAGTTGGATGGCAACCACGTTAGAGGTTGTCCCCTGGGCGAGGGCATATATATGTGGCCTCTTCAGCGCACATTGCTTTCCCAGTAGAATCTCTGTCACTGGCTTATGACAGCGTTTGGAACGTTTTTGAGGCCTGGTGTGAGGAGCGAGGTTTTCAGCCTCTTAAGGTGGAAATTTCATTATTTTTGGAATTTTTTACAGGAAGGATTGCTTAAAGGCTTAGCCCTTAACACCTTGAAGGTTCAAGTGCAGCTCTCACTTGTTATAGGGAGCAAATCATTGGTAGGCATTTGTCTTCCCATCCAGATGTATCCCTGTTCTTGAAGGGAGTTCAGCATCTTCGTTCTCCCTTGCTGCTACCGGTGCCTCCATGGGACCTTAATCTGGTATTGAATATTTTGGCGAATCCTACCTTTCAACTGCTATATGGCCTCTACTTGTGGCTACTTACCTTGAAGACAGTTTTTCTCATGGCAATCTGTTCAGCAAGTTGGGTTTCTGAACTGTAGGCTCTTCTTGCCATGAGCTGTTTCTGTAGGTGACTCCAGAGAAGGTACAGCTTCAGACTGTACCTTCCTTTTTGCCAAAAGTGTTTTTTTAGTTTCATTTGAATCAGTCTATTTCCCTGCCCATGCTGGACCGGGACATGAAAGTGAGTATCATCTTTTGCATATCTTTGATGTGAAGCAGCATCTGATATGGTACTTGGATGTTGCTAAATCTGTCAGAAAGTCGGATTGACTGTTTGTACTCCATGGTGGAGGTAAACACGGTGAACCAGTAATGCAGTTGGGTTAAGGAAGTCATCATGACCGCCTATGTTGATGCCGAGATTCCTTTGCCTAAGCAATTTAGAGCATATTCCACTAGGGCTCAGGCGGTATCATGGGCAGAGCTTCAATTATTGTCTCCTGTCGAGATTTGCTGAACAGCGACATGTTCTTCCTTACACACCTTTTACAGGCATCACTTGGACATTTAGGCCAGGGGGGTCGATGCCTTCGCACATGCGGTGTTGATTAGACCATGGGCAACCTCCCGCCCTGTTCGGTAGTAGCTTTGGTACATCCCACTCGTGTGGATTGGCTGCAGAGAAAGGAGAAATTACTACTTACCTGATAATTGCCTTTCCTCTAAGGGAGGCAGGTCAATCCACAACTGCCTTGGGCTGCCAACTTGCCTTTAGTTCGTCCTTATGTACAGATGATGCAGAGTGGTGTTCCTGTTTATTCATTGACGGACTGGTAAGTATCATAACCAGCCCCTTAGTTTAGTGAAAGTTAATTCTCTTGTCTGATCTCAGTGTTCCCAATTGGTTGGAAGCATGAGTGGTTGACTTTTAATAGTCATGTTCAAATATAATCAGTTTGCCACAGTTTGGCTTTTCCAGAGAATACTGGCAGACTGATGTCGGGGCAGGGCTATATGTCCGTGACATCAGCTTTACTCAGTCTCCATCTGCTGATAGAGGTGCATAACCCACTCGTGTAGATTGGCCTGCCTTCCTTAGAGAAAAGGAAATTATCAGGTAAATACTAATTTCTCTATTATTTTTGTCACCTGTATCTGTACTTTTTCTATATCTGTTGTCTTTTTTGAGATGGGGCGACCATAATTGCACACAATACTCAAGGTGCAGTCACACCATGGTTCTATACAAAGGCATCATGATATCCTTATGTTTTTTCCTTTCCAAATATTTCCTATTTGTCTTTTTGACCATTTGAGCTGAAGATTCAAGGTATTGTCCACAAGGACTCTGAAGTCCTTGGTGGAGACATCTAACATAGAACGCAGCATTGTGTATCTGAAGTTGGGATTACTTTTCTCTACGTGCATTTCTTTGCACTTATCCATATTAAATTGCATCTACATCTGCCCAATTTCCCAGTGTCATCTGCAAATTTGGTCACCTTACCATTCTCCATTTGGGAAACTGATCATATAGTCCTACCCTATATTTCCTGCCTTTTATCTAGTTACCAATCCACAATAGGGCACTGCCTCTGATTCCATGACCTCCCACTTTTCTGAGGAGTTTCTCATAAGGGCCTTTTACAGATACCTTCTGAAAATCCAAATACACTATATTAACCACCTCACTTTTATCCACATATTTATTTACACCTTCAAAAACAATCCAGTAAATTGGTAAGGCAAGACTTCCCTTTGAAAAAACCATGTTGACTCTTCCCCATTAAGCCATGTCTGTCTATGCAGTAGGTAATTTTGTTTTTAAGAATAGCTTCTACCATTTTGCCTGGCACAAACGTCAGACTCACCAGTCTATAGTTTTCTGGATGAACCCTGGAGCCCTTTTAATTCAAAATCTGCATCCCATTGGCCACGTTTGGTAGCATGGCAGTTTTAAATGATAGGTTGCAAATCACCAAAAACAGGTCAACAGTTTCATGTTTTAGTTCCTTCAGAGCTCTTGGGTAAATAGCATCTGGTCCCAGTGATTTGTTATTTTTTAGTCTGATTTATTACATCGTCCAGTTTCACTGTGATTTTGTTTAGTTCCTCAGAGTCTTCATAATCAAAAAATGTTTCCAGTGTGGGTATGACCCAGACATCCTACCCAGTAAAGATAGATTCAATGAATTCATTTCATTTTTTTGCTATTTTCTGTTCTTTTCCACCTTAGTCATTTAGCAGCCCAATGGACTTCCTCACAGCCTTTTTGCTTCAAATGTACTTGAAAAAAGTTTTTTATTACTTATATGTACCTCTGTGGCAAGCTTCTTTTAAAATTCTCTCTTAGCCTACTTAATTACTTTTTTTTTGTTGTTTTTAATATCTAATCTGCCAGTGCGTATGCTTTTCACTATTTTACACATTTGGGTCTGCTTCCATGTTCTGAAATGATGTCCTTTTGATTTAATTGCCTCTTTATCCTTGCTTTTAAATTATACAGGCAGTCATTTGGCTTTCCTTCAACTTTTTTTTAATGCACAGTATGCATTTTTTTCTAGGCCACAAGGATGGTAATTAAAAAAAAAAAAAAGGTCCATAGCCTGCAATTTTTTACCTTGTGAACTGCTCCTTTGTAGTTCCTTATTTTATCATAGTCTCCCTTTTTAGAGTTAAATGCAGCTGGATTATATCAAATTCAGTTACATTATGCTCATTGTTACCAAGTGTATCCAGCACCTTTATCTCTTTCACTGAGGACTAGATCTAATACAGTTCTCCATCTTATTGGTTCCATGACCAATTGCTGTATGAAGTAATCACTGATGGCACCTCCCTTGCATGTCCTGATATAGCATTTACCCAATTAATACTTGGCTAATTAAAGTCTATTACAGTAGTATACACATTTTTTAAAGTTGTCTGCAGCGATAAAAATGTACCATTGATTGATGTTGATGTGCTGAATTCATATATGACAAACAAATTAAATTGGCTGTTTCCATAATATTTAAGCTTTTACATTTTACAGCTATATCTATTTCGTAGATAGTGTATAGATAGAGTTTTAATCATAAATTGTAAACTTCGATCTTTTTGTGTATTTATAGTTGTATAATATGTCAATTGTCCTGTTTATGTAACACTTTAAAAATTAAATCAGCAAAAGGATTAAGAAATTTTATTAAACAAAAGGCCAAAAACTATTATGCATATATATGTACATAGTTTAGTCCTTATTCAGTGGCTACTCAACTCTTCTTCACTTGTCTCATATTCATTAAATGGAAAATCTCTTGTCAGTGTCCAGCAATAGTCTGCAAGTATTAATGGGCTCCATTTGCCCCAATACCATTTTTCCATTGCTGCAGTGTCCTGGTGAAATCACTCACCATGCTCATTGCTCACTGCTCCGCAGTTTGGTGGAAAAAAATCTAGATAAGAGTGCAAAAAATGTGTCTTTAGTGACATGTTACAGCCATGGCTTTTTATGCCTTGAGGAGATTTTCCACCAACTCCTTGTAGTTGTCTGCCTTGTTTCTTCCGAGAAAATTTATTCCCACTAACTGGAAGGCTTTCCATGTCATCTTTTCCTTGCCACACAATGCAGAGTTAAATGCATCATAAGAACATGCCATACTGGGTCAGAACAAGGGTCCATCAAGCCCAGCATCCTGTTTCCAACAGTGGCCAATCCAGACCATAAAAACCTGGCAAGTACCCAAAAACTAAGTCTATTCCATGTTACCGTCACTAGTAATAGCAGTGGCTATTTTCTAAGTCAATTAATAGCAGGTAATGGACTTCTCCTCCAAGAACGTATCCAATCCTTTTTTAAACACAGCTACACTAACTGCACTAACCACATCCTCTGGCAACAAATTCCAGAGTTTAATTGTGCGTTGAGTGAAAAATAACTTTCTCCGCTTAGTTTTAAATGTGCCACATGCTAACTTCATGGAGTGCCCCCTAGTCTTTCTATTATCCGAAAGAGTAAATAACTGATTCACATTAACCCGTTCTAGACCTCTCATGATTTTAAACACCTCTATCATATCCCCCCTCAGCCGTCTCTTCTCCAAGCTGAAAAGTCCTAACCTCTTTAGTCTTTCCTCATAGGGGAGCTGTTCCATTCCCTTTATCATTTTGGTCGCTCTTCTCTGTACCATCTCCATTGCAACTATATCTTTTTTGAGATGCGGCAACCAGAATTGTACACAGTATTCAAGGTGTGGTCTCACCATGGAGCAATACAGAGGCATTATGACATTTTCCGTTTTATTAACCATTCCCTTCCTAATAATTCCTAACATTCTGTTTGCTTTTTTGACTGCTGCAGCACACTGAACCGATGATTTCAATGTGTTATCCACTATGATGCCTAGATCTCTTTCTTGGGTGGTACCTCCTAATATGGAACCTAACATTGTGTAACTATAGCATGGGTTATTTTTCCCTATATGCATCACCTTGCACTTATCCACATTAAATTTGATCTGCTATTTGGATGCCGAATTTTCCAGTCTCAGAAGGTCTTCCTGCAAAAGAAGTTCATGACACTCTCCTTTATCGTAGCTTCTCTTAATCTTGGAAACTTACCAGTGAGATATTTAAAGGCTGCTTTGCTTTAATTTATTTATTTATGTATAAAATTTATAGCCTACCACTCCACAGATCTCAGCGGATTACAATAAACATACACAATATTAAGAGAAGCATAACTCTTGACAAAGTTCTTCAGATCCAGCTTGATGTGTAAGGGTAATGGTAAAATCTTCCTTGATTTAACAAGTGCTGGATGCTGAACACTTTTCCCTCCATGACTTTAAATAACATGATGCAATTCATAACATGTATGACACAATATGAGCTTCGGCGTGCATCATTCACTGTAGTGCTCAAAAAGCAAGTAATGTCCAAACCCAGTCATAGGTGTATATTACAGTGGTCATTTCTGGTTTAATTTGAGATCCTTTCCCTTCTTAACTCACTTATCCTCCACAATTCCCAAGTCAAAAGGTTATCGAAAACTAAAGCCAATCAACAATTTTAAGTATTTTTGTTCTCAGTGAACCAGATTTAGTAAAGTTTGATTGCATTCATTTTGGAAGCTTTTTGGCTGTAGACCAGTGTTATTGCCAGTTTTACTAGCCAGTTTAATTTCTGTTAGCATTTTATAGTCTGTTTCATCATTCTGGGCAGGCAGGTGGTAATTTATCCCTACTGCTATCCTTTTCCCTTTGTATTTTCTATCCATAAGGATTCCAGATTGCATTTTGTTTCCTGTAAAACTTTTATCCTGCTTGACTCTATGCCATCCTTAACATATAGAGCCACCCCCTCCACCAATTGTATTTGCCCTGTCCTGTTGATATAATTTGTACCCTGGTATTGTAATGGCCCGTTGTAATCCTCCTACCACCAGGTCTTTAAGATGACTTATGTCTATTCCTTTAGTGCCATCCATTCTAACTGCAGTCTTATTTTTCAGACTTCTGGCATTTGCAAACAGATATTTAAAAGTAGGTTTAGTTGTATTTCAACCTGCATATTATCAAATGATACTGGTAGTTTTGAGTCATTTTTTTTCTCTGCATGCTCTTTAAATACATCTGGGCTTTTCAAAAATTTGCAGTCACTTTTTTATTGAGATATTGTAACTTATGTGTTTGCCAGTATCCTTTGAAGATACCTCCCTCCGAGCCATGTCGTCCTGCATGACTGTCAGAACAGCTTTAAAGTTAGAACATGGGGATACGCTATCTCCCTTTTAGAAGTTAAAACTAGCAACATGATTCCACCCTGGTTAAGATGGAGCCCATCTTGTTGGAATAGGCTCCCACTTCCCTAGAATGTTCCCCCAGTTCTTAACAAAACTAAAACCCTTTCCCTGCACCATCCATGCAGTGAGACTCTGAAGCTCAGAGTGGCTCTGTGATCATGCATACAGAATTGAAAGCATTTCTGAGAATGCAACCCTGGAGATTCTGGATTTCATTCCCTACCTAAGAGTCTAAATTTATTCTCCAGAACCTCCCTCCTGTACCTTCCTAGGTCAGTAGTTGGGACCACCTATTAGCAGCCTTTGTGTTCATTTGGAGGAGCAAGGGCATCTCGCAGGAGACCATGACCTTGCTGTTGCAGGAAGTGATCCTGGAGCAAGGACCTGCCCTCAAGGTGATGCTTTATCCTATCCCACTGAAAATGTGGCTCCAGGGGTCCATGCCCAGGAGAAAAGGGTTAATATGACCATTGTAGTGATTCAATCATTAGGAAAGTAGATAGCTGGATTGCTTGTGGATGTGAGAATTTCTTGGTAACTGGCCTGCCTGGTGCAATAGGAAGCAGACTTCATGTGCCAACTAGATAAGATTTTAGAGTGCTGGGGAGGAGCCAGCCGCTGTGGTATATATATACCACAGCGGCTGGCTCCTCCCCAGCACTCTAAAATCTTATCTAGTTGGCACATGAAGTCTGCTTCCTATTGCACCAGGCAGGCCAGTTACCAAGAAATTCTCACATCCACAAGCAATCCAGCTATCTACTTTCCTAATGATTGAATCACTACAATGGTCATATTAACCCTTTTCTCCTGGGCATGGACCCCTGGAGCCACATTTTCAGTGGGATAGGATAAAGCATCACCTTGAGGGCAGGTCCTTGCTCCAGGATCACTTCCTGCAACAGCAAGGTCATGGTCTCCTGCGAGATGCCCTTGCTCCTCCAAATGAACACAAAGGCTGCTAATAGGTGGTCCCAACTACTAGTGCCCAATGTCCCTGAAGGTCTTCTTTCTATACCTCTGTCTTCCTCAGCTGCTCCAGGTCTGCCAGTTTGGCTACAGAGATCAGCCTCATTCTCTTAAGAGCTAAGAGCTCTTTGCACTGGGTGCATACAACTTTTCAGCAACAGGTAGATAATCATACATGTGGCATTTGGTGCAAAAGACTTGCTGCTGGGAATTTGTTGACTTGCTAAAACCTTACAAACTGATGAAGCTGTGGGTATGTCTCAGTTTAAAGCAGGGCTTCTCAAACTATGGGTTGGGACCCCAAATGGGGCCATAAAACCTTCAGTTAGGGTCACTGTGCTCTTCAGGTACCAGTTAGGGATGTGAATCATTTTTGAACGATTAAAATTATCGTCAGATAATTTTAAAATCGTCCTAAATCGTTAGAGTGCACGATACAATACAAATGCCCCCGATTTATTGTCAGGGGCATTTGTATTGTATCGTTACATAGGGCACGGGAATTATTTGGGGGAGGGCGGGAAAACCGGCACACCAAAACAACCCCTAAATCCACCCCGACCCTTTAAAACCAATTCCTTACCCTCCCGAACCCCCCCAAAATGTTAAATTACCTGGTGGTCCAGTGGAGGGGGGTCCCGGCGCGATCTCCCGCTCTCGGGCCATCGGCGCCATTTTGGCTGCCACTAATTAAAATGGCGCCGATGGCCCGATTAAAAAAAAAACCCCACCCGACCCTTTAAATCGACCCCCCCCCCCCCACCCTCCCAACCCTTTTTTTTTAGGGAGGCCCGCGCCGCTAAAAAAAAAACCCCCACCCGACCCCCCCAAAACCTTTTAAAATTACCTGGTGGTCCAGGGGGGCCTCGGGGAGAGATTTCCCGTTCCCAGGCATCAGCTGTTCTAAAAAAAAAATGGCGCCGATGCCCCTTTGCCCTTACCATGTGACAGGGTATCCGTGCCATTGGCCGGCCCCTGTCAGCCTATAGGGGGCGGCCATCTTTACTCATCAGCCCCCTATAGGGGGCCGGCCATCTTCAAAGATGGCGCCGGCCATCCAGTGCTCCTACCATGTGACAGGGGCCGGCCAATGGCACGGATACCCTGTCACATGGTAAGGGCAAAGGGGCATCGGCGCCATTTTTTTTTAGAACAGCTGATGCCTGGGAACGGGAAATCTCTCCCCGGGGCCCCCTGGACCACCAGGTAATTTTAAAAGGTTTTGGGGGGGGTCGGGAGGGTGGGGTCGATTTAAAGGGTCAGGTGGGTTGTTTTTTTTTTTTAGCAGTGCGGGCCTCCCTAAAAAAAAAATTAGCGATGTGAATTGGAATCGGAAACGATTCCAATTCACATATCTTAACAATCAGATTTCCCCCCCCTGCCGAAATCTGATCGTTAAGACGATCTGGCACACGATTCACATCTCTAGTACCAGTAGCATTAGAAGAAGCGAGAAGGGCAAGAGTTGACAGGAGGTGAAAAAGGAGATGGGGATGGGAGGTGATGAAAGGATCAAGTGGGGGTTAAAAGAAGGTATGGAGAGAGGATCGGCTGGGGAAGTGAGAAGGTTGAGAGAAGGGGGTCTGCTGGAGAGAGAGGATAAAGAGGTCATCTGGAGGGGTTAGAAGTTGAGAGAGGGGATCAGCTGGACTATGGGCACAGTGAGGAGGAGTGATTGAGGAAGAGGACCGTACCCCTGCTAAATTGTTTTGGTCAACCTTTTGAGTTCACGTGAATGTTCAAAGTGGTAAAGATTCGGGGGGGGGGGGGGGGGGGGGGGATGTCACTGGCAAAAAATTTATAAAATTAGTCAATCCCTAAAATCAAGATTAAGTGACTGCTGGTCTAAATGTATTTATTTATCCATGTTCTATCTTTCAGGCACTTCAAAGCAGATTATATTCAGGTCCTGTATGTATTATTCTCAGAGGGTTTACAATCCAAATTTGTACCCAAGGCAAAGGAGGATGAAGTGACTCACCCAAGGTCACAAAGAGCAGCAGCAGGATTTGAACCCTGGGCTTCACTGGTTCACAGCCTGTTCTAACCCCAAGGCCACACCTCGACTCACTAAAGGGCCCATTTTCAAAAGCTGGTGTGTGTAAAAAGTGGAAGATATGTGTGTGGCCAGGCCATGCACGTGCTACAGGGATTTTTATCCCTTTGAACCCATTGTCCCTGAATTCAGGGACGCCCTAATATCAATATCAACACCTGTTATCCCGCTAAACGGGTATAATCACATACTAAATAACCAATACTAATATTAAAAATAGCACATTGACAAAAATTATTGGTTTTCCCGAGGAAATTAGGGTTGACTGGTTTATCGCCATATGAACCTAGGGGGTTAAAGGGCCCTGGCCATGTGCGTATCTCCTGGTATGGGCTGAAGACTGGCCTCAACAAAAAGGGGTGGGGACAGCACCATTAGGCATTGTCCTGGTGAAGCGCCTGCTGGTGCGTTCAATTTACTATGGCTCCGGAGAGCAGGTAAATATTAAAAAAAAAAAGCTAGGAAGATGGGTTTTAGGGGTCAGGGAGGATAGGGGAAAAGGCAGGCACAAGGTTGGTAGGGGTTTTAGGATGTTCACTCCCAGGCCGCTCCTTTATTGGCTTGCATATGTTATAAAATCGGTGTGTCCATGTGCTCTGATTTTGAAGAATTTCCTCCTAGTGAGGGTAATCTCTATATCAACAAAAGGGACTGGGGTGGGAATCAAAACCATGCCTGGTTGCCCAGGAACTACTATGCTCACCTTTTCAGATCAAGTAAGTTACCTTTGCAACCTCACAATTCTAGCTCTGGCAAACAAATATTAACTTTTACTGGCTCACGGAATTAAGTCTATTTCCCCAGTACACACACTCACAATTCCAACACTGCCAACCAATTACTAACCTTAAACCTAACACACAATAGAAACAACCACTAATAGTTTTTCCCTGCAAGAAATGTTTTTTGTCAAGAATTAAGCACCATTTCCTAGCAAGCCCAAGTTACCACTAGCAGATGAAGTTTAAAGTGTTAGTACTCCCTCTGGACTGAAGTTTACTCAGTTCCAGTGTTGCCAGGTACCAAAAATTATTATAGCCCAATCAATCACAAAATCTAGCCCAAAAGGTAGCACAAAACAAAAAAGTGCAAAAAAACCCAAAACATTTTTAATTATGCAAAGTCCTGCATTGCATGCAGACAAATTGACAAAAATACCTATGGATATAAAAAAGTTTAAAAACAAGGCTAGAAAAGCCTAGAAACCTAGGTTGTCAGAGAAGATAGTGGACTGGTTCCTTTCTCTCCAATGGAGTTTTCTGTTTTGCTCTTAAAAATTAAGGGGGTGGAGGTGGGAAATGCAGACAGCATACACCTGAAAACGACAGTCCCTAGTAAAATATACCTCCTGTACACTATAATTAAGTAGAAGAAAATAAGCAAACAAGTCATAGGCAATACCTTTTTAATGGACTGAATACATCTGTGACTAGCTTTAAGTTAGTGTGAAGATGTCATCTTATGCACAAAGCAGTTGATCCATACTTCTAATAATCAAGCTATAACTGCACTAAAACTTTTTTTTTTTGCTTCAAATCTCCAGTATCATTATTATTCTGCCTTTCAAATGCATGGGCATATCTCCAAACCTTGCAACCTATGGCCCTTTTGTAATTCTCCACAAGCTAAAATATTATTGAATTTCAGCAACTAAAACTAGCTTCACTGATAATGCACAAGAGCTGAGAGATTCAGTAACTACAGAGTAAGTTTAAATGCATAGGTGTAGTTTAGTTGTGGGGAGGGAGCCCACCAGGTAGGGAGAGCATATAGGAGGGGTGGAAAGGGGAGCTGATTCAGTACTAGCTTCTAGAAATTTGGTGGTAGTGGCACCCCCACCTCCCACTTCCACCTATGCTTCTGTGACTGCAGCCACAGTGGCACACTCGAGCTTCACACTCCCATTAGTTACAGTTCATGTCATCCTTCCACCTATGCTTCTGTGACTGCAGCCACAGTGGCACACTCGAGCTTCACACTCCCATTAGTTACAGTTCATGTCATCGTGAGTGTCCAGACCAAGTTCCACCCCCAGCCTAACTGCTCCATTTCTCCCCAGTAGCATTCAGTCAGTGCGGCACAGTCCTGAAATTAAAAAAAATAGTAATAGTATCGGCAATAAAGATGCTTGAAAAGTTTTACCACTTTCAAATTATTTCATCTGTGTACAACATTGTTTCTAGATACAAACCTTTCTTGCTCCCTACAGCCACCTAAAAAGCCCGTGCAGTAGCTGGCGATGCACCAGCAAAAGCGCTTCCAGAGACAAGGCAGAAGACGTCTAAGTAAAAAAAAAAAAAGAAGTAGCCCAAAATCCCACAGCTGAAAACATTTGCCACACAAGCTCATTGAAAAGTGGCCCAAACTGCCCAGCTGGTAACACTGCTCTGCTTTAAAGGCAATTACTGCAATAATAATCTCCTCTGAGTGATTCACACTGCAAGTAGATTACAAGTGGAAATCTCATCTAATCTCACTCCCTGTTTCTAATACTTGTCCTTAACACCTTTTCAGCTCAAACATTAGTGGCTAGTTGCCCAATAGCCAGGATTCTCACCTTCTCAGATCAAGGAACTTACTTTTTGAAACTCTCAATGTTAAGAATTGGCAAATAACTACTTTCATTAACGCACAGAATTAATCGTCTATTTCCCCAGTTCTCACACAATTGTAATACTGGCAGGCAAATACTAACCTTAAAACTAGTACACAGTAAAAACAGCCAGTACTAGTGTAATCCTCCAAGAAAATGGTTTTTCTCAAGAATTAAGTGCTTTTTCTCAGAAAGTCCAACTTACTACCAGCAGATGAAGGTTCTGCTATTAGCACTCCCACTGAACATTGCTATTAAGCATGATCCTCCCCAGTCACTGCCTCCAAATGTTTGTTTTGCAATTACCATTACAGGAATGAACCTCATTCATTAAGTATATTGAATATGGTCTCAATCTCTCCAAAAAACTGCTAGTGCCCTTAATACTGGTAATGTGTCAAAGACAGCTTCCTTCCTTTATTGAGGTCAGTATGAAAGTTATTTTAAATCACTGCAGTGGTACCCAGAATATTTAGGTCTATTCAGCAGCATCCCTTGTAGGTATGGAGGCATAGAGCACACTTGAGGCAGCTTTCATCGCAGGCAGGAAGAGAAGGGCCGAGCCCTCACGAGGCTCTTCCTTTTATTGTACATTCATACAAAGGCAGATGATGTGTCATTACATGATTGGCTACTTTCCCATAGCAACAGACGAGTCCCTACACTATTGGCTTTGGCTCAGGGGGTGTGCACGGATCATCTCATTGGCTGCTGAAATCTATACCTCCTGACTTTGTCCTGCCTCTGACTAGGGAACACCCAGCCCCTCTTTCAGGCTAACAGGATTAATTATAAGCCAGAGAAATACATGACAGTCAGGTATCCTTTCCCAGGCAGAGACTTAAGCACAAGTGATGCTTTTATTCAGGCAAAGGTCAGGGAGAAGGGAAGATAGTGTTTAAACCCTGATGAAATGGCTTGCTGGCAAGCGCATATTTCCCACATCTCACCCTTTCTGTTTTTGTTTAGGTAGCTCAATAAAGCTTTAGACCCTTACTGAAATCTGTTATGTCTTGGTATGGGCTGGAAATAGGGGAAGGGGGATTATGGAGAGAAGAAAGCTGATTCGACGTGGTGTGCCAGCTGCCGATGAGCTCCTGAATCTCCATATCACCCAGAGCTGGTGCAGGTGGTGTGCCAACGCTGCAGGGCTCAAGATTCCCTATTAGGCATCTTACAAGACATCTTTGTATCCGGGCTGAGAGCAAGGTTTCAGTATGGATATGAGGTTGGGTATGCACTGAATACAGCATCACAGGCAGATAATTAAGACAATTACAGTAATTATAATAGAAATCACCCCTTTGAGACCAGAAATAGCAGGGAGCCAGGACCATAGCCAGTCCCATGGAGAAGTTGGTATTCTGTCTGAAAGTGGTGCATCAGCAACCATGGTTTCTATCTGCTCTATGGTATGTGTGAGGTTTGCTTTATAGTCTGATATGTACACACAGCAATGAGATCCAATTAATGCACAAGCACCACCCTTTAAGGCTAAAATTGTGTCTAAGGTATAGCTGTTCTGTAATGCTACTTCTCTAATCTGAGAGACTTCTGTTGTGAGTAGTTTTAATACATGGACTGTCTGATTAAATATGGCAGTCGTCCAGTTAGCTAGGATGTGTAAGTCTCTGTAATTCATATCTGTCCCCATTGGGGGAAACAGGCTTCTAGCTATCTGAGTTTCTGTATACTTTTCTATGGGATTATTTATCGCCTCCCTTTTGTTACAGAGCCTTGCTTTGGGTAAATTTTTGACTGCATAGTATGAGGGGAGGATGTAGCCTAAAGTGCATCTGTCGCTCCATCTGGGGAAATGTACATATATGCTCTACGCCCACATAACATCCATATGTTTCCTAACAGATTAGTGGACATGTCATTGGTTATCATTTGGGCTATATAACTATAAAAGGTAAATCCTTCATCCCCTCTATACTTTCTGTACTTGCTTGGGTCTCCTACTGCACATCCTGAAATCTGCCAATTGCATACATATGTGTGGTATAATTATGTAAGTGTTCAGTGATTAATACAAATGTTCAGTTACAATATGGATATTTCCCACCTGAAGTCCCTTTCCATCCCCTGTATCATAGTCCCAACAAAGAGCGGCAGTCTCTTGAAGACAGCTACCAATGTGTAGTATGGTATTATTAACTGGAGAGTTAATGAAAACACCTCTCTGTAAAGGATAATTAGTCCATACTGTAAGGTTAAATGGTACAGCATGCATCAGTAGTTCTCTGCAGGCTTGGGTTGGCATGTGTGTGCAGATCTAACAGTCTGTTCGATTCAACAGGTGTGAAAAGTTCTGTGCATCGAAGATGTACATGTTGTTCTGTCAGAGTCCTTGTTCTGAAATCGCCATAGCTGGAGAAATAAGGCAAAGGATGAGGATGCAGAACATAATTGTTAATGAGTTGGCATTCAGGCAAGAAAAAGCGGCTAATAAGTTCTCTGGAGTTTTCTCAAGGCCTTGCTGTTCTAAGAGTTGTGCAGATTGGTTGGATAGGGCCTTGATCTGTCCCCAGGTCATGTGGTGCTGCTTTTTGCAAGGAGTCCGGTCTCTGTCCTTCTGAGGGCTGTGGAGGCTCATGGAGAAGTTTGGGATCGGGTCCTGTAGACCTGGACACCTTTCCATCTTTCCACGGCTTGATATACCTGTGGAAGCAAGCAGAGAAACATATCCTCGTTCCCCATTTTAAGGGAACGGGACCGTACCAGACATTAAATATTCTATACAAAACTGATGGCTGTGGGTGACTAACCCTAGTCCCATAATGATTACTCATGGCTGTGTTCTTATGTGAACCTGATTAGGGGAAAATCCAGGGGCAATCCCTCCTTTTTCTTTTTGTTTGGTCCAGAGCTCTTAAGGGTATGATTTGCTCTCTCCACAATGGCTTGCCCTGTGGTGTTGTAGGGGATGCCAAATAAGTATTTAATGTTCAATTATTGACAAAATTCATGCAAAGGAATGGCTGCAGTAAGCAGAGCCATTTTTCAGAACAGAGGGTAGTCCCATTATCAAGAATGTTTTTATGCAGTGATCAATTTTCATTCAGTAAAATAGCAATAAATGTAAATTAATCGTTTAAAGGAACAATCATTTGCAGTAAGCTGGATCACAAATGACAAGTATGTCATACATTATATTAAACATATGTTACACAAGACTGACATATATTCATTCATCCTGCAAATATTCATTTACACAAAACTGACACATATTCATATTCATTCTGCAAATATTCATTCATAGTCTTCTTGACCTCAAGACAGACAACAGATAACACATAATATGAGCTAAAAATCTTATCAAAAAGTTATCAAAAACAAAATTAGATCAAGGATCAAAAGTCAAAAGGTGTTAGAAAAATGTTTAAATAAACTGCAAAGTGTTCACCTTCACATCTCCTCATGGCAGGAAGGCTGTAAATCTGGAAAATATTAAAAACTGGCATACAGCAAAAAATTACTAAGGTAAGGATAAAAGTGAGCTTCTTACTTTTTTAACCTTGAAGAAATCAATTCTATTATTCAATTTAATAAAATCAATTTGGATTTGCAAGAAAAGGCTTGGGAGGGATTGCTTTAGATGTAGCAACCTCTGTCAGTAAAAATTAGAAGGTTCAGAATTCTGTAAAAATTTTGTGAAAAAGAAAATAAAACTGAAGTTTCTTTAATACAGAAGGTCTGTAGGCCTGAAAAATAAAAACTATTATACAACAGAATTATTAAAACAATAATATAATATAGGGATGTGAATCGTTTTTTGACGATTTAAAATATCGTCCGATATATTTTAAATCGTCAAAAAATCGTTAGGGCCACGATACAATACCAATTCCCCCGATTAATCGTTAAAAAATCGTAAATCGGGGGAAGGGGGAGGGCAGGAAAACCGGCACACTAAAACCCCCTAAAACCCACCCCCGACCCTTTAAATTAAATCCCCCACCCCCCCGAACCCCCCCCCCCCAATGCTTTAAATTACCTGGGGATCCGGCGGTGGTCCAGAACGGCGGCGGTCCGGAACGGCCCCCTCAATAGAATCGTGTTGTCTTCAGCCGGCGCCATTTTTCAAAATGGCCGCCGCAAAATGGCGGCGGCCATAGACAAAAACGATCGAAGGAGGTCGTTCCGGACCCCCGCTGGACTTTTGGCAAGTCTTGTGGGGGTCAGGAGGCCCCCCCAAGCTGGCCAAAAGTTTCCTGGGAGTCCAGCGGGGTTCCGGGAGCGATTTCTTGCCGCGAATCGTTTTCGTACGGAAAATGGCGCCGGCAGGAGATCGAGTGCAGGAGGTCGTTCAGCGGCGGTCCGGAACCCCCGCTGAACGACCTCCTGCAGTTGATCTGCCGGCGCCATTTTCCGTACGAAAACGATTCGCGGCAAGAAATCGCTCCCGGAACCCCGCTGGACTCCCAGGAAACTTTTGGCCAGCTTGGGGGGGCCTCCTGACCCCCACAAGACTTGCCAAAAGTCCAGTGGGGGTCCGGAACGACCTCCTCCGTCAAATCGTTTTTGTCTATGGCCGCTGCCATTTTGCGGCGGCCATTTTGAAAAATGGCGCCGGCTGAAGACAACACGATTCTATTGAGGGGACCGTTCCGGACCGCCGCCGTTCTGGACCACCGCCGGATCCCCAGGTAATTTAAAGCATTTGGGGGGGGGGTTCGGGAGGGTGGGGGATTTAATTTAAAGGGTCGGGGTGGGTTTTAGGGGGGTTTAGTGTGCCGGCTCACGATTTTAACGATTTTTCACGATAGTTTACACACCCAAACGGCAACAATACGATTCCCTCCCCCTCCCAGCTGAAATCGATCGTTAAGACGATCGAGGACACGATTCACATCTCTAATATAATATAACTTGTAGAATAGCATAGCGCCTCCTAGTGGAGACCCCATCATTACTTTATAGATTGCAACTATTGTTCCAGGTTGCAATCAATAATACTCTGAGCTTACTTTCAATGTGGAATATCAGAATAGAATTTCTTCATATAATTATTAGAATAGGAAATTAAACACGCTGTTCGCGCAGCTCTGTCTGCTGCACGCTAAAGTTTGAAAGTATTAAAAGATTAACTAACATATAGAAACTAGAGAGAGAAACTGCAGGACTAAGTCCAGTTCTTTTCTTTTCAAAAGTTCTCCCTCCCTCCCCCATGAGTGGCAAGCAAGAGTTAACAGAAAGACAGTAAAGGGGGGGGGGGGGGGGGGGAGGAGCAGTGTTTCTCAAAAGAAAAGAACTGCACCCAAGGAACTAATCCTTCAGTCAATAGGAACTGAAAGATAGCTTTGTTTAACAATTTAGATTGCATTAACCATAGACAATGGCTGGCAAGTTCTTGCTGATTCCTTGCAGACAGATACTATTTTAATTTACTTTTGTCCTGAAAGGGAGAATTACAAGTTCTGTGTGCTAGCAATACAAGCTATAAACTTAAATCTCAGAGAAATGGAGTCATTTTAAATGTGAGCCAAATTAATTTTGCAAGAAGTAAACATTTCACATGAAATCCATACAGCAATTGTTCAAATTTCAGTACAGTTTTAACATAAGGTTTTGCATACACTTTGTGGGGGAAAATACTCTCAAAGTATGCAGACTTTCTGTAACTGAATTCAAAGACTAAGAGAAACCATTTTTTCCAAATCTGTACTGTTTGTTAAGAGAAACCATTTTTTCCAAATCTGTACTGTTCGTTAAGAGAAACCATTTTTTTTTTCATAGTGATATTTTCTTTGCTTGTAACGCAGGAGTCTAATTAAATCATTTTTTTCATATTGATATTTTCTTTGCTTGTAACGCAGGAGTGCAGCTGCTTGGCCCAAGGTCTTATACGCTGATTTCTTTGAAGACCTGTGGGCATAGCCACTGCTCATGGCATTTGCTGCCACACCCAGCTCTTTAATCCCTTTTGTAATAGGAGAGGCTTGAATCCCTTTCAATAATTCCTCTCTTGTGAGATTTCCATGTTCTAGATGAAATCCCATGCTGACCGCGGCACATAAATTGTTACCGGGAGCAGTGGTTTGAGATGGTAATTTACCTGGACAAATTGATGATGCAGAATTAATGACTGTCTCAGGCAATGGCAAATGAGGGTACAGGGAGTGGTTGGTGGGGGAAGGGGGTTGCAGGCAAGATGGAGGAAGGCTAGTTTTTCTGACCTCAGTGTTTTCAGTTTCCTGGGGCCTTTTCTCTGAGATGGACGCAGAGGAAGCCACAGGAGCCATGTGAGTGTGTGTCCCCAGATGTTCTATTTCATTTTCTGTCCCCCTTTGTTCATGGTTCTTTTCTGTGATGGGGAAGGCTTGAAGTCCTTCCAACAATTCTTTTTCTGTAAGGTTTTCTTTCTGCTGAAATTCAATGCTAATCACCCCACCCAGGCCAAGTTGTGGCTCAATTGTCCTCAAGGACTGCTTTTCTAAAGAGGTGTGAATGGGCTTGGGTGTGGGTATGGAGAGCTGATACAAAGAATTTGCTGTCTCTGAGGGAGACTGAGCATAAGATGGGGGAAGGGTATTCTGATTGAGTCTGCCTGCTTCTAAAAGCACATGGTTTGAAACTGCTGTCTTGGAACTTTTTTCTCCTATGTGTTCTATGGCCTCTGTACATTTTTGCCAGATTAATCTTTGCTTTATGGGAGCTCTGGGAGCCATATGAAGACAATTGCCGATTAAAATCCAGTCCTGGGTATTTAGAGTTCCAGCCTCCATTGAATACCAAGGGCAACGGCAAGCTATTTCACTTACTAATTTTTCTAAGTCCCCCAGGCTGATTTGCGCTATTTTTCTTCTGGTGATGAAATAATGATTATTGATTATTTTCTGCAGCTCCCTGGCATGTAGCCTCTGCTGTACAGTCAAATCATTGCCCATGCTCACGAATGTGGGGAACAAACTTGCTGAGAAATACTTTAAAATTTACTAAGAAGTACTTTTTTAAAAATATTACGATTGCAAATCTGTTGAACGGTACGTACCTTAAGCTATGACCAGCCGAAATAAGCATGGAGTTTATCATCACTGTCGGGCTCACCAGATGTTGAATATGAAGGCATAGAGCACACTTGAGGCAGCTTTCATCGCAGGCAGGAAGAGAAGGGCCGAGCCCTCACGAGGCTCTTCCTTTTATTGTACATTCATACAAAGGCAGATGATGTGTCATTACATGATTGGCTACTTTCCCATAGCAACAGACGAGTCCCTACACTATTGGCTTGGCTCAGGGGGTGTGCACGGATCATCTCATTGGCTGCTGAAATCTATACCTCCTGACTTTGTCCTGCCTCTGACTAGGGAACACCCAGCCCCTCTTTCAGGCTAACAGGATTAATTATAAGCCAGAGAAATACATGACAGTCAGGTATCCTTTCCCAGGCAGAGACTTAAGCACAAGTGATGCTTTTATTCAGGCAAAGGTCAGGGAGAAGGGAAGATAGTGTTTAAACCCTGATGAAATGGCTTGCTGGCAAGCGCATATTTCCCACAGTATTGCACACATACATAAAGCAAGAACACCACAAAAGCAGGTTTGGGGAAGGAGTTGAGAAAAGTAATATTTGAATCAATTTGGATTAGTACTACTGCTTGAAAAGAAGATATTGTCAAGCAAATGTTCTTTCAGTTATCTGTGTTGGGTCTTTATGCTTTTTCTGCAGGATAGTGATTCCCAGGCTGTGGGTCATGACCCCGAAATGCAATCAAAAGTAGTGAATAAGGGCCATGAGAAACAGCTTCCCTTACCTCCCATCATGGGCTGTAGGGGCAAAAAGGGAAGGAAGAGTTGTGTTGAGTCCATGCAGACAAAGGCGGAAGGAGGTGGTGGTTTTCAGTCTGCATAGGTGCGAGTCTGGGAAGAGGTGGTCTGAGAGGGAGGGCTTGATGGGCTCACTGTCCACTGAAGTTGTGCTGGTAAAGTGCTTGCTTATGGTCTAGAGGTGGGCTTTATTCGTGCATGAGGGACAGGTTTGCAGGAAAAGACTGCTGCGGATGAGGGAGATTGACTAGTGGGAGAGACAGAATGTGACTGCAGAGATGGGGAGATTGCAGACTGATTACTGGGGAAAAGGGGTTGAGGGTTAGGGATGGAGAGAGAGACTGAGAAGGATGAAAGAGGTTGAGAGTGTGATTGCTGGGGATGAAGGAGATTGTTAGGGAAAAGGGAATTGAGTGCTAGGGATGGGAGAGAAAGTGCTAGGGATGAGAGAGACAGCACATGACTGCCGAAGATGAGGGTTAGAGAGAGACTGAAGGCGTAGAAGGATTGAAGAGATGGTGACTGGGAATGAGGGAGATTACTGAGAGGGGACATGCATTGCTGAGGGTGAAGGGGTTTGAGATGGAAATGGGGAGGTAGAGGTGATTTTCATGAGTCCTGATATATGATAAGATTGTGACTCACAATATTTTTGACAAAGACAAAACATGTGAAATAGTTCTTCTATTTGGAAAGGTTGTATAGAAAACATGACAGCAGCAAAAGACCAACTACTCAGCTCCATAATCCCTACTGCTCCCTCAGGGGTCCCCTGTGCTTATCCCATGCTTTCTTGAAATTGCCAATCCATGGTGTAGTGTATTAAAATAATTATATTTTTGCTGGTCTGTGGAGCAAATGTGATTGAAGGATAATGAGACAGAAGCCTTCGTGCTGCAGTACACCCTGCCCCATAGCCAGCAAAGACATTTCCTAATTCCGTGCGCTGTGTGGCACAGTCGTCATGTCGCTTCATCCAGTCCCCTGGCCGCAACCATCATCTTCATCCCCCAGTGCAGTCATCAGTTCTCCCTCAGCACCCACTGTGGTACAGTGATCATCTTCCTCAATCTTTGTGCAATCCTATTAACCCCCCCCCCCACACACACACACACACACACTCCCCTTTGGACAAGCATCTTTCCTCTCTCCCCAACCCCCACTGCCCTTGTGCAGTAATGACTTTCCCACACCTGTGGTCCCTTGGCACAGTCCTCCTCTCCTTCACCCCCCCTCTGCCACAATCATCTTCCCTCCCTCCTACCCCAACCATTTATTTCCCCTCCCCCCCCAGCCCCCCATGTGATCTGCAGCCACAGTACCCACCTCCTCCCTGTGCAATTTCCTTCAGCGGACAAGCAGCAGGAGTCTGAGGAGGAGCAGCTTCTTCTTCCCTGGTGACGCCTCCGCTGCAGGCTCCCCTCTGCCCTTAGAACCTGTACAGGGTCCAAGGGGTCTCACAGGACCACGGGGAGCCACGTTTCCAGCTGCAGAGGGAAGCCCAAAGGGAAGGCGTCAGCATCAGCAGTAAGTAAGAAGCATTGCTTGCTGAGGATTCCTGCGGGCTGGAGTTGCTGGAGCCATGCAGGGGCTGCTCTCTCTTCTCTCTGGCAGCAGCTGGCTGATTTAGGGGATAGGCCTGAGGGAAAAGCTGACTTTGCTTCAGGTGCTGGTAGCATTTGCCTGCCAGCATGTTTTCAGCCACATACCACTGGGAATTGCTGAATGAGGAGTGAAAATTGCTTGAAACTGAAAATGAAGACCCGGCCGATAACTTAGTACAGCTTTTAAAACAGATCACTTTAGCTGGATCTCTCCTTTTTAAAAGTTAATCCCAGCAGCCGGGGTCCCTGCTGGTTAAAGTGGACTCTGTCCCACAATATATTTAAAGCCCTCGAAAGGACTTAAGGGTACAGTAAAAGATAATTCAAGCCAAAAAAAGGCATCCCTTAAAAAATAAAAAGCGGAACCTAATAAGAAAGCATATAAGCCCTGGCAAGTTAGATATAAAACAGGCCAAGCCAGAATTTGAAGAGAGATTTTCCCAAGGGAGAAGAAAAAAATAATCATAAAAGCTTTTTCAAGTATATTAAAGACTGGAAACTTGAAAGGGAATCAATTGGGCCATTAGAATACCAGGGGGCAAAAGGGATGCTGAGGCAGGATAAGGTCAAACCAAATAAAATGAATTCTTTGGTTTGGTCTTTATTGTGGAGGATGTTGAGGATATACCCACACCAGAACCATTCTTTGTAGATTATGAGTTGGAAGAACTGAAGCAAATCCATGTGAATCTGAAGCTTCATAAGCTTGCGTGAGACTGAGTAGGTGTGTACTCTGTTCTTAGGTCCAGCCTCTTGAAGAGGTGTTAGAGCAAACTGACAAACTAAATAGTAACAAATCATCAGGACCTGATGGTTTTCTACACATATAGTTTACATATAGGCTTGGGGGATTTCCTGCACAGAGTGGCAGTTGTTACTAGCCTTAACAGAAGGCAATAGCGCTCTCCGCTTTGATGGCAAGGGGAAAAAGGGGAATTGGATTCAGAGAGAGCCAACACTGGGCCCCAATTTTTATGGCACTGATAGACAGGGAAAAAGCACAGGACTGCTTCTACAGCCAAATCCAAAAGCGAAGTATGTTCAAGCAGCATTGTCTGAATTATCATAGTGGCTGCTCGCCCTATAGAAACATTACTAACAGTAATTTTGTTATAGGTTTCATAGTTGCATGATTTTGATTGTAAATATTATTACCCTTAACATAAGACTTGGAGGTAATCTGCATGGAGCAGCAGTTACTACCATAAGAAATTTGCTGGGCAGACTGGATGCACCATTTGGTCTTTTTCTCCCATCGTTACTATGTTATCTCAGGATTCCAAAGGAACTCAGTAAATTAAAAGACCTGGCACTAGTAATCTAACATTCCAATCGTTCTCTGTTCCTCAGGGCTGGAGGGTAGTCAGTATAATGCAATTTTCAAAAAAAAGATTCAGGGATGATCCAAGTAACTATAGATCGGAGCCTGATATGGATAAATATGGTTTAATGGTAAAGAGCCAGCATGGATTTAGCAAGGGAGTATGAAGTGGTATACACAGGAAAACTCCAGAATACCTTAAGGGACTAGATCCAGAGATCTGTCCCGGTTTACCTTAAGCCCCAGACATCAGGGAATCCTAGTCCAGTAGGAGGCCCCAGGGAAACAGGAGAAAGCTTAGGAAAGGGCCAGACTGTAAGTTGTGATATTGCTTTGTTGTGTGTAAACTGTGGAAGACACGCAGAGTGGTTCTCAGTTATGAATTAATAAAAGCTCTAGAATATTCAGCCCGAGCCTAGCCTAGCCTAGCCTGCATTTATTCTCTGGCCAGTCTGACTGCACTCAGTACCATAATATGGTGTCAGTGTGGGGATCTCTCAGGTAAGTAAGGTTGAAAGGAGATTTAACAAGTTAAGCTAGGACCATGCCGAGGACTCCAGGCACTGGAGGGTTACTGAGGGGAGGCTCGGAATGCCATAGTCCTTTCCTAACTTTTGACACCAGAGGGTGGCGAGAGATTTGAGCCTTTCTACCTGTTGGTGATACACCACAACGCAAGTCCCCAGACCACACATGAAGGGGTCCAGAAGAAACTTAAAGATGTTAACTATGGTTATTATAAGCATCGGCTTATATGCCCATTACAGTCTTTACTAGGATATTCAGAATTTTGATCTGTATTTCAGGCCTTAATTGTGCTATGCCTGGACTATTGTATTTGTTTGCCTGCAGCTGAGATGCACCCCTTGCAGGTTTTGTTTTTTTTGTTGGTTTTTTTGTTGATTTTTTGTGGGGTTCTTTTAAGAACGCTGCTGCGCACCTTATTCTGGCTTGGACAGGAGCGTCTCCGTTATCTGCAGGTTTTCATGGGAAAGCCAAACAAGAACAGGGCTAAGGACCACAAGCAAGGCAAAGGGGAACTCCAAGACTAGGCAGGGAGCTGTAACACAGGCTTTTAAGGTATGGCAGTGCCGAGCCATGTGCCTTTGAGGCAAACCTGCACAGCTCAAACTGTGGCCCACTAAGGGCCTCTGCAGAAGGGCTGTACAGCAGCCAGTATCATTAAAATATCCCCTCCCCTCTCCCCTCTTCCTTCCCTCCCCTTCCTCTTCCCCCCTCCCCTCTCCTCCCTCCCCTCTTTCCTCCCCTCCTCTTCCCCCTCCCCTCTCCCTTCCCCCTCTTTCCTCTCCCCTCCTCCTCCCTCCCTCTTCTCACTCTTCGCCCTCCTCCCTCCCCCCCTCTTTCCTCTCCCTCCCCTTTCCTCCCCTCCCTTCTCCCTCTCCCCTCTTTCCTCCCCCTCTTCCTCTTCTCCCTCCCCTCTTTCCTCTCCCTTCTCCCTCTCCCCTCTTCCTCCCCCCCCCTCCTCTTCTCCCTCCCTTCCTCTCCTCCCCCCTCCTCCTCCCCTTTCCTCTCCCTCCCCTTTCCTCCCCTCCCTTCCCATCCTTCTCCCTCTCCCCTCTGTTCCCGCCCCCTCTTCCTCTTCTTCCCTCCCCTCTTCCTCTCCCTTCTCCCCTCTCCCCTCTTTCCTCCTCCCCCCCTGCCATCTTCTCTCTCCCCTTTCCTCTCCTCCCCCCTCCTCCTCCCCTTTCCTCTCCCCCCTCTTTCCTCCCCCCTCCTCTTCTCCCTCCCCTTTCCTCTCCTCCCCCCTCCTCCTCCCCTTTCCTCTCCCCCCTCTTTCCTCCCCCCTCCTCTCCCCCTCTTTCCTCCTCTCCCTCCCCCTCCTCTCTTTTCTCCCCTCCTCCCCCCCCTCTTTCCTCCTCTCATGCTCCCCCCTCCCCCTCCCCTCTTTTCTCCCCCTCCTCCCCTCTTTCCTCCTCCTCCCCTCTTTTCTCCTCTCCACTCCTTCCTCCCCTCTTTCCTCTCCCCTCCTCCCCCCCCTCTTTCCTCCTCCTCCCCCTCCCTAACCCTTCCTCTCCCTCTCCCCCTCCCCTCCCTTCCTCTCCCCTCCCTTCCTTTTCTCTCCCCTCCCTTCCTCCCCCTCTTTCCCTCCCCTCCTTTTCTCTCCCCTCCCCTTCCTCCCCCTCTCTTTCCCTCCCCTCCCCCTCTTTCCCTCCCCTCTCCCTTCCTCCCCTCCCCTCCTTTTCTCTCCCCTCCCTTCCTCCCCCTCTTTCCCTCTTTCCCTCCTCCCCTCCTCCCTTTCCCTCCTCCCCCTCCCCTCTCCCCCCCTCCTCCCCTTTCCCTCCTCCCCCTCCCTCCTCCCCTTCCCCCCCTTCCCCTCTCTCCCCTCCCCTTCCCCTCTCTCCCCTTCCCCTGGGGTTGAGCCTGCAGATTCTGGTGGTCAACAAGACTTAGCTGGAGGTGTACTGGAGCACAGGGCAAACAAGGGCACTCAGTGAGACTGCACAGTCTACCCAAGACTAGAAGGTGATCATGAAGCAAGGGGCAAGGAGTACACCAGCAGAAGAGAAAAACAAGTTAACAAGGACAGGACCTAACAGAAACAGGGTACAAGGCAAGCAGGTACACCAAACAACCCCTAATCAGGCAAGAGGGCCACTGGGGCCCACACAAGAAACAGGGAAAATATTCAGGTCACAGGAGCTAGGAGGCCACAAAGGAAAAGGCAAAAAGAACAACACTAATCAGGCAGGACCACCACATAGGAAGAGGGCAAAGGAGTAATTGTATACCACAGCAATAGGTAGGGACACTCCAAGATTTGTCAGGGAGCGGTGAGTGAGGCAGGCTTTTAAGGTACAGCAGTGTTGAGTCATATACCCTTGAAGCAAGCCTGTGTAGCTAAGATTGTGCTCCGCCTCCCCTCCCCAGATCATTACAGATAATTAACTATCTGCCATCCAATGGGTTACAGCAGTGGTCCTAGCCCTGTCCTGGGGGCCCACCACCCAGTCACATTTTCAGGATATCCACCATGAATATGCATGAGAGAAAATTTGCATGCACTTGGGACCCACTTTTATTTGAGCCTCCATTATGGGACCGTCTCAAAAGCCTTGCTGAAATGCCAGTAAACCACAGCAAGCAGTCTTCCTTGATCTACTTCTCTAGTGTCACACTAAAAAAAAATCAATACGATTTGTTTGAAAGCAGCATTCTTTGGTAAAACTATCTTGTTTCAGATCCTGTAACCCAGTGGTCCTCAACCCTGTCCTGGGGGCCCACCAGCCAGTTGGGTTTTCAGGATATCCACAATGAATATGCATAAGAGAAAATTTGCATGCACTAGCAGATGTCACAACATTATTCAGAGTAGTTAAATTACAAGTGGATTGTAATAAATTGCAGGAGGACCATGCGCAACTGGAAATCCAAATGGCAGATGAAATTTAATGTGGACAAGTGCAAGGTGATGCATATAAGGAAAACTAACCCATGCTGTAGTTAGTTATAAGATGCTAGGTTCCATATTAGAAGCTACCACCCAGGAAAAAGATCTGGGTGTCGTAGTTGACATTACATTGAAATCATCAGCTCAGTGCACTGTGGTGGTCCAAAAAAAGCACACAATGTTAGGAATTAGTAGGAAGAGAATGGCAAATAAAATGGAGGATGTCATAATGCCTCTGTCTCGCTCCATGGTGAGACTGCACCGTGAATACTGTGTGCAATTAAGAACATAAGAAAATGCCATACTGGGTCAGACCAAGGGTCTATCAAGCCCAGCATCCTGCTTCCAACAGTGGCCAATCCAGGCCATAAGAACTGGCAAGTACCCAAAAACTAAGTCTATTCCTTGTAACCATTGCTAATGGCAGTAGCTATTCTCTAGGTGAACTTAATAGCAGGTAATGGACTTCTCCTCCAAGAACTTATCCAATCCTTTTTTAAACACTGCTATACTAACTGCACTAACCACATCCTCTGGCAACAAATTCCAGAGTTTAATTGTGCGTTGAGTAAAAAAAAGAACTTTCTCCGATTAGTTTTAAATGTGCCCCATGCTAACTTCATGGAGTGCCCCCTAGTCTTTCTATTATCCGAAAGACTAAATAACCGATTCACATCTACCCATTCTAGACCTCTCATGATTTTAAACATCTCTATCATATCCCCCCTCAGCCGTCTCTTCTCCAAGCTGAAAAGTCCTAACCTCTTTAGTCTTTCCTCATAGGGGAGTTGTTCCATTCCCCTTATTTTGGTAGCCCTTCTCTGGTTGCTGCATCTCAAAAACGTTATAGCTGCACTGAAGAAAGTTCAGAGAAGGGCAACCAAAATGACAAAGGGCTCCCCTATGAGGAAAGTATAAAGAAATTAGGGCTGTTCAGCTTGGAGAAAAGATGGCTGATGCAAGGGGGGGGGGGGGGGGGAGAATATGAAAGAGATCTACAACATCATGAAAGGACTTGAACAGATAAATGTGAATTGGCTATTTACTCTTTCAGATAATACAAGGACTAGGGGGCACTCCATGAAGTTAGCAAGTAGCACATTTAAAACAAATTGGCGAACACACAATTAAGCAGTGGAATTCATTGCTAGAGGATATGGTTAAGGCAGTTAATGTAGCTGGGTTTAAAAAAGGTTTGGATAAGTTCCTGGAGGAGAAGTCCATAAACTGCTATTAATCAATAGGAAATAGCCACTGCTTGTTGCCGGCATTAATAGAATGGGATACATTTAGTCTTTCATTAGTTTCCAGGTACTTGAGACTTGGATTGGCCACTGTTGGAAGCTGGATACTGAACTTGCTGGACCCTTAGTCTGACCCCTGTATGGCCTAATCTTATGTTCATATGTTATGTTCTGGATTCCCAGGAGATATATTGATCATGGGCAGGACATCACAATGCCCATCTCCAGGCACAGGGCTTCCTGGGAAAGGGTTTAACAGCCCTATCTCCCTGGTTGTTTATGTAAAACTTGGCCACATGGTTGTTCATCTGGATTAAGATTCTATTTTCTGACAAGAAAGCAGAGCATAGTTATGGCTCATAGCTCCAGGTGGTTGATTTGTAGATAAATCTCCACTGGGTATCATGATCCTTAACTTCATGCTGCTCCAGTGCCTACTCCCCACCCCTTGGTAGAGGCAGCGGTAGACAAAGTCACTTGATGCAGGGAAACGCTTAACACAAGGCCCACTTTAGAATTTCTAGATTCATCTACCACTGAAGGAATGCTGTAATCCCAGAGGTCCCTGAGATTTGGTGGAGCAAAAGCTGATAGAACTGATCCTATTGGTTTTGATGGCCCCCTTGAAGACCCCCACATGTGCAGGCAAGTCAGAGAAACCACATGCACTGCAGCCATCATGGTTTCAAGGTGTGGGATCAACCTTGATAATGCTAGGTCCTGCTACCAGGACCTAGCATTGCAATGGAGAAGAATGCCTTCTCCTGCAGTAGAGTCTATGAACTGAGGAGGCATCTATGAACTGAATTCTTTTGAGCTGGAAAACATGTTTGAATTAGCAAAGCTGATGAGGAAGCGCAGGGACTGGAGGTGCCATATGTGGTCTGCTTGAGGGACCCTAGAACTCGTGGCAGGGATGGACCTATCACTAGATATCATCCAGGTATGAAAACAGACAGACTTCCTGCTGATGAAGCTTTGCTGCCACTACCATCAGGCATTTTGTGAACACCTTCAGGACCACAGAAAGACTTATGGGGAGTACCTTGTACTAGTAATGGTAGTACTTCACCACTTTTTGGGGATCAGAAAATACCTAGAATGGAAACCCTGGCTACACTCCTAAGAAGGGACAGGTTTGACTGCCTTCTGTTGTAGGAGCAAATCTACTTCCAGTTGCAACTGGGCCAATCGGGAGAAGTCTGAGCTGAAGACTGAAGTCCATTGGGGGTTGGAGGAGGGTGAAAGACATGCAAGCGATAACAATAGTTCACAATTTTCAAGATCCACTTGTCCTTGGTAGTATGGAGTTATTCTGGGCAGGAAGACAGAGTTCACTGGAGAAGGTGGGTCTCGGGGCTTAGCTGTATCTACGGCTGAGCCTTTGGCTGACCCCTTTGACAATCTCAGAAGGACTGCTGCAGTGAAGAGTGGAAGAAGTGCAATAATACTGAAAAGAGCAGAAGGGTTGTCTTCGGAAAAACAGACACTTATAAGGAAAACACTGGCCTTGAGCAGGAGCTGATTACTTCCCCACCACAGCTGATAATGATTGCAAGGGGCAGTGATGTTCTTTCATCAGAACCACTCTCTGATTAAAGACTATCATGCACATCCTCTCGGAGACCACAACCACATAAGCTGTTGGGCTCCTACAGCCACAGCCAAAGCGCTGGCCACTATAGCAAAAGCTTTGTAAGCGGAATGGATGAAGTGCTTTTCATATTCCTCCACATCAGGGCACCTGCTCTGGGTCTGTTAAATCTGTTGGAGGCTTTAGCTTTAGTATACATTCATGTAGATATTGCACCATATAGAGCTGGTGAACTGTGATCCAGGAACAGTTATGAACCCCTGGAAGATGTTTCCCAATGCATTCAGCACTTTGGGTCCTTCTCAGGAGGCATACTGGAGTGATCACACGTGCACTAAGCACGTTTCAACACTGACTCTGCCACTACCAAGTGGTGTGTTAATGGGACAACCACATACGCTGGTGAAATCTAGTTCCCAGGCCACCAGCAGGCACAATGTCAGTATTTTCCACATCCTCAGCTGGAGGTCCTTAAGAAACTTGTAAAGTGGGATAACCAAGGAATCTGCTGGAGGTTGAAGAAACAGGAGAAGCCTGAAAACATCTGTTCTTGGGTCCTTTTCCTTTCTGCAATGATACTGTTTTTTCTATCTTATCTAAGAACTTTGAGTAGCAGAGCTCCTTCAGCAAAGATGTAAGCTGAGGCAAGTCTGGTAGGGGATCTAAAGGAATCTTTGTAAAAACTTCCATCTGTGGAAAAAACATTAAATCATGACCCCAAAGATGAGGGTGAATGAGACAACATCTAGTATGCTAGGGGGGGAAATGTCTGGTAAGAACTCCAAAAGAACAGAGCCCATGTCATCTGACTGCTGAGAGGACTCCTGGATGAGAACTCACCACCTTATGGTATAGATTAACTCCCCATTTGGGAAGCTCTTGAGGAGAGGCACTCACCATGGAGAGTCTTTAAAAGGCCTCACTATATTGGAAAATTTCCTCCATCTTGGGACAGTAGCAATTCTAATATCCATCTCTGGAAACCAACAGCTGTGTTCCCAGAGGCTGGGGGACCCTCTGAGGTGGATGAGAGAGATCCTTTTTAGAAATCAAAATCGGTTCATCATTACTGAGGGCTGCCTATACAGCTGAGGAAGATTTTGCACACTGACAGCTGCCTGTCATGTTAGTGGCTGGTTCTAAGGTTCTGGGTGAGAGCCATGCTGGCACTTCCCACTGAACAACACCTTGGGCCATGGCTACTGTTGACTGCCCTCCTACCAGACCCTGAACTCATGCCTCACTGAGGGGATTGGCTGTACCTTTGGAAGCAAGCTCAGAGTTGAGAACATGGATGGTACACTCATCAGCTAATGGCACTCACTTTTTCTTCGGCTCCATGGGGGAGGCAGGGTTCCTTGCGTTGTTTGTATGCTCGTCTGGTACCTTAAGCTTTTGCACTCTACTGATCCCAATTTTAGATTGAGTCAGGAACTAGTGCCATGATAGGAGCCTTCCTAGGCTTGCCGGATAGAACTCGAGAGGATTACGATCTCAACTTCTTGCATCAAGAGAACAATGCGCCCTCATGTTTAGGCAATGAAGGTCTCTACTGCCAAGCCTCACTCTGAGGCTTGGCACTCTTACCTGCCAGTGCCATTCATCGTTCAGGTGTGGTGCTGATGAGCCCTAGGGGACATCCAGCCACAGCTGTAGCTGTTGAAGTAATCATGGTCAGGAATGGGCAGCAGTGACAGATGGCATGCATATTTGTAATGCACATCCGGTTCCTAAAGCGACAGACCTTGTAGTGGCTGGGTGTATGCTTTTTAGCTTTGGATTTTTCCACTTTTTTTAAGAACTTAAAAGTTCTAAGTGAGGGGCTGCTGAGACAGTAGTAAAAATTAGAAGCAGGAGCAAGGCAGATAAGGGCAAAAATTAAAAAAAATATATTGCAACAGACTAGGATATAGCTGTGTGGTAATTCAGATGAAGAGACTGAGGGACTCACACAGAAGCACTTGTATGTGGGGGAACTCCATGCACACTCAGTGAAGGGTTTGTTTTGTTTTGTTTTTTAACCAAGCTCTGAAAGTTGGTCTGTCTGCACCATCAGGTGATGTTATGCATGTGCAATGGTTAATTTATGCCTGTCAATGAAGAAACAGCATGACTGAAGGGCTAGTTTTCCCCAATGCAAAGTAGTAAATAGTGTAGAGCCTCAGGGATCTGTACTGGAACCAGTGCTGTTTGATTTATTCATTCATGAGCTGGAAAAAGAGAAAACGAGCGAGCTGATCAAACTGACAGATGACAGGGGCTGGCTGTGGATGAGAAAGGGACATCAAGCCGTCCTGGTAAGAGACTTTGTGGGATTGAGACACCCGCTGAATACCATCAAAGAGAGTGCTAACAAGCGGGAGGAGAAGTGAGAGAACAGCTGACCCAGAGTGCTCTACGTCATCACCAGGGCCCAGGACCTTTAAATCCCGAGGCACGCTGGCATGCTGCCTAAGCCGCACGTGCCGAAGGGGCACGCGGCTTAGACTGGCTTTGACCATGAATGACTGCAATTAACAACACGCTGTCTGGAATTCACCCTGTAATGGGTCGGAAAAGGAAAGCGAGATTTGTTACCTCCTCGCCATCTACAACCAGGATAGGCCCCATGGACGCCCAGGTAAATCAGCAGGGTACGCCAGTAATGGACAGTTTGCATAGCACTTCGGATGCATCGCTAAGTCCTGGCAATGGGCCTATACCTCCACAACCACTAGGAGCTGCGAGAGAAGTACTTCAAGTCAAGATTGCTTTGCTAAATGTGAGTGGTCATGAGTTACAACAGACATTGGCAGAGGCTTTACCAACTCTCTGTATTGAGGCAGGGGAGGAAAATGTTGTTAACAACATTGGTAATTCCCAGATAGATTCTGTGGATCCTGCCAATGTGAATCTTGGGGATTTGTGGAGAGTTTTGGTAAAATTGGACTCTAATTTAACTCAAGTAAATTCCTCTCCGGTAAATGTTAACAGAATATCTATAGTAAATCAGGGTAAGAGATTGAGTGAGGTAGAATCATCTTTGAAAGAACTGTCTGAAAAGGTTAATTGTGTTCAAAACATAGAAAGTATGTTTATTGGAGATAGTAAAATGTAACATCTTGAATTAGAAAATGTGGAAAATTTATTAAGAATAAAGAACTTGAGATTAGTTAATTTTCCTTTTACAAGGTTACTATCACCTAAAGAAATGCTAGTAAAGTATTTAAAAGAGAATCTGATGTACGATGATAAAGATACTCCATCTATTTCTAAAATATACTATTTTATATCACGGCCTAACAGAGGATCAGGTTTGGTTGAGGAAAATTCTATTGGCATTTCAACTTTCTTAGAAGAGTCAACAGATATCATAAATAGTAGGACAACACTTTTTGTTTCCTTCAATCTAGAGAGAGAGAGAGAGAGAGAAAGATTTGTTATTGGAAAGGTTCTTTGGGAATAAAGATCTGAAATTTTGTGGCCAAAAGGTGTTTATTTTTCCAGACGTCTCAAGACCTACACAGATACGTAGGAGAGTTTCTGGCACTTAAAAATAGGACCCTGGAAATTGGTGCAACGTTTTATTTGAAGTACCCCTCAAAATGTTTTATTAACCACCAGGGTAAAAAGTTTATTTTCACTGAGCCACTTCATTTGGATAATTTCCTAAAGGATAAATTGAGTCCAATAGAAAACCAGGTTATACCAACAGAAATGGCCCAAGAAAAAGAAAGTTAGTGTCCCTTCTCAAGAACTTATGATGAACGTGTATTTGGTTAATTTGTGCCCCCACCATTATTAGTCCTTAATAAGAAATGTTTGAGATTATATTATTTTTAATATTAGGTGTATGGAATATTATGTTATTTCTTATTAAGATTGCCTATATGTGTTGGAAATATGATTAATGTTTGTAATATTTCAAAAGATTTAATAAAGAGATAATTGGAAAAAAAAAACAAACAACTGACAGATGACACAAAAATATTCAAAGTAGTTAAAACACAAGCAGACTGTGAGGAACTGTAAAAGGATTTTACCAGACTCTACTTCTCGGCATCTAAAAGTACAGATTAAATTTAATGTGGACAACTGCAAAGTGATGCACATAGGGATAAATAATCCTAACTATAGGTACACAATGATTAGAGAGTCACCACCCAGGAAAAGAAATCTTGGAGACATTGTGGACAATACATTGAAACCTTCAGCCATGTAGACCGGGGAAAATCATTGGTTATCCCTGGGAGCGGATCTGCCAGGTACTTCCTACAGATCTAGACTGGATGCTGGGCTCAGTGGAACAGAAAGAATAATCCATGAAAACCAGAACAACTTACAAATGATGGTCTGAAAACTGGCTACCTTTTAACTGGACTAGGCATATGCCCAGGTTTTTGGAGTGGAGTAGCTGCATAGTGGTTACAGCAGTGGGCTGTGAATCAGGGTGAAAATCCTAATCAGCAAATCCATAAGGATCTTGTGCATTGGAACTGTCACAATCTCCTTAGGATGCTCCACATACTGAAGGATTTCCAACATCTTGTGCCAGATATCTCCATCCATCTGCAAATTAAATGGGATGGCCTAGGCCATCAACTGGACAAAGCCTGCAAAGGAGAGGTCTTCCCGGAGGAAACCTCCTTCTGCCAGCAGGAAGAGACAGGTCAGAGGGGAAACCATCGAATGCCTCATCTTCAGAGAAGCCTCCCCCCAGGGATAAAGGGGATATTCCTCACTGTCATTGACAGCAAATGGCCAGGTGGGCTGAAAACCTGAGACATTCCCCATCCTCAAGAGATCTTCCTCCAATGTACCATGGTGACTACCAGCATGCTGGATGAAACTGCTGATGGCCTGCCGGGAATCAATGCCGCAATGGCCACCATCAGTGGTGCTAGTAGGACACTGATGAGTGTCTGAAGTGAGCCAAGCAGTGGCTTGAAGAGAGTCTGTGCCGTCCCGGTGCGGTTGGTGCTCAACTACTGAGGCCCTGCAGCAACTTCTCCAACGCAAGCTGCAATTATTTCTCCAGCTCCTCCTCAAAGATTGCCAATGCCATCACTGACTGGTAGCCAGGAGATGTGACCAGATGTTCTGTACCAAGAGAAGGATTGGTAGCTGACATCTAGATCACTGGAGGTTGTGGCAAATTCACCACAGGTTGCTTCAGGGGCTTCTTGGCAAAAACTGGAGCATCTTCACACCCGGCTTCGTGCATTGACGGGGACCAATGCTGATGCTTTTTTTGGCTTTCCTCAATGCTCGGTATGGTCCTTCCCAAGGTCAAAAAAGAGGAACCCAGCGATCACCTGTCTCGGGAGTCCCTGACATTCGTCAATGTCTATGCAGCTGATGACCCCACCGACGTTGATGGCTCGATAGTCATCACTGTGGTTCCGATGTCTCTCAGTGTCAATGCCTCCAATGCATCAGTCTTCTGGTGCCTGAAGTGGTGTTCCATCTTCTCCAGATGGGTCCAGTGTCCTTTTGGAGGTCATCTGGGCACATCTGTGGCAATCCCAGACATCTACGATGTTCCAAAGTACAGGACAAATCTATCATGGGGGTCCATGATAGGCGTGACCCTCTCACATTGAAGGCACTGCTGGAATCCTGAGGACATGGCATCGTGAAACAAAAGGGACACAAGATCAAAATCAAGGTGGTGACTGTCAATGACCTACAGGCACTTGGTGCCTGGGATTCAAAAGCAAAAAGAAACTTAGCAGGAATGCCGAAAAACCTACCTAGGGATGATGCAGAGGGGAACTGCGGGACCCTGTGTCAACGTGATGCGAATCCAGTTGGTGAAAAATCTCGAAAAAATGAAAGGCAAAAAAATGAGAAACAGACTGTGAACCACAATGCTGCACAGAAAAAGTAAGACTCGTGTGAGGACTGAAGGGACACATGGTATAATGCAAGCTTGGGCATGCTCAGAGAAGCTCAAAGCTCAAGAAACGTTGATACAAGTTTTCCGTGCTGGGCTCCACTGGATGTCACCCATGTGTGAGGACTGCCATTCCTGCTTGTCCTTGCAGAAACTGTTTTAACTGGTTTTCACCACAGCAACTATTTTATTGTACTACTGCATGCACAGCAAATACAAGACCAGAACTCCTTGTAAGCATGTACTTTTCCCACCTGCTTTAATCTGCTTGAAATATTTCTAGAGTCTCAAAGTACACATCTCTTTCCCATGAGGGGGAATCCAGAAGCACTCTTCTTTGTTCTTTGTAAGCTGTTCTTAGTTTGAGGAGTCAAACATTAGAAGATAACCTATTGTATTGCTTGCATAATCCAAAGGGAAAAGGCATTTACAGGTCACTCTCTGATATATATTCCAAGCAGGGCCCTTATACTGGTGGTAGCAAGGTGCAAACTGGACATTTTGCAGAGAAATGGAAGGGGCCAGTATCCTGTGAATGGGAGTTGTTACAGCAGTCTATGAACAGTTATTGGTGTGTTTGTAGAGCAGCCTGGAGCGGCAGCTGCTACTACCCTAATAAAAAATAAATATAATAAAAAAACCTGCTGGGTTGACTGGATGAACCGTTTTGGTCTTTATCTGCTTTCATTCATTATGTTACTATATGTTAAGTCAGAAGATCTTGTTGAGTAACTTAATATTCCTGGGGAGGCCAATACAACCACATTGGAGGTGAATCGTGCTTGTTTTTGGGCACCATGGGAACTCATTGCACCAGGGTTATAAGTGCTAAAATTTGACCTCCATGGGAGTTTAGAGCCTGGGAGGTTTCTTGTTATTTGTATTACATGTTTGTTTTATTTATTATTATTTTTAATATACTGGCCCAATCAGGTCATCCAAAGTTGTGTACCCTAAAAGCAACAACAAAAAAACCCACCACCATACCACCCCTCCCAACCTCTTCACAATCTTTCCCCCCCCCCCCCCTCCCCCCAACCACATCAAAAAATAACCTTTAAAAACAACTGGAACCAAGAACATCTCCAGTCAAACAAATTCCAACAACAGTTCAAGAGTTCTATCTTACATCCAAGTTGGTGATTATTAATCAGTAGTGCTCTGTGGACCATTAGTCAGTGGAAAGGTGTAAAAAAAAGAAAAAATCTGGCTGCTTGGAGGCTTTCTTTGCACTGCCTGCTGTTCTTTGAGCTGACTGCCTGGAATCTGCACTTGATCCATAGAAGGGAAGTGTTTCCTGCAGGGTGAGCCACTGCCTGATATCCATTTCATGTAACTGCAAGACCCAAGTTTTGAATAACTCGGAGCAGTATGAGGAAGCTGGAGCCCAGAATCAGCTACACAAATGCTCTGATATGGTAAAGCAGTAAAATCCTTCACAACAGATACTGGGATTCCCTTTGGCCACAGGATGGCAGAATTGTGCAACAGAAAGCATAATGTAGGATTTTGTTTTGTAAGGGGAGGGATGGAGGGATGAGGCAACACGTGGGTAATAGAAGAGGTAGACAATGAGAAGCGTGGCAGCTTACATTCTTAATGTAGAGTAACAACAAACACCAGGCTTTCCAAAACACTTTGCAATAACAGCACCTCCTAATAAAATGTACAATATATCTCCAGCATTTTTTCTTTAGTGGTTCAAATTATTCTGAGAAAAGAGACAGATTTAATTACTGAAACTGATTGCTGAGATGTTCTCCTTCCTGTCACGTTTTCCTTTCGGCAATGAGACTGCTGCCAGTGTCATAAAACTATGCAAGTGTGTCTAACTCCGTGCCTGCCGCATTGCCTCACTGTATTTAGGAAAGGCCTTGAAAACCATTTTTTGGGGGGGGGGGGGGGTTAAATATATTGCAGCTGGGACTCTTAAAGTAAACAGATGTGGTAAGCTACTCATCTTTATTCCTTTATGTTTCTTTTTGGGGGTTATCGAGTTTCCATTTGGCAGGGATCTTCAAGAAGGGGTTTTTAGCATACCTCAGGACTTTATTGAGATTTAGGGCTGGGGATACATTTTATGTTGATAAATGCTTGCTTTTTATTAGTGTGTATAATGCAATTATTTCATTATTATGTAAATGTTTGTTTATTTTATCTACTTTTGTACAGTGCCTTTGGCAGTACAGTTGAAGAGGTCATTAATAAATATAAAATTAAATTAACTATATGCAAATATATGGCATGCATATTTGACAGAGATATCTTGAAAACCATCTAGTTTGCTGCCTTTAAGACCTGGAGTTGGTCGCCCTATACTCTACGCACAGGCAATTCTGCCAAGCTTACCTTATCGGGAACTAGTCTTCCCCCACAGGTTTGGGGAAGCTCCCAGGAGACATTTAAATACCACAAATGCATAAAGAAGACAGAGCAAAAACATTTCTCAGTGGACAGGAAATTACAAAACGAGAGGTTATGCTCAAAGGGAGCATAATATAAAGTATTTCTTCACAGAAAGGGTGGCAAGACCCATAGCAGAATTAGAAAGCTTGGGATAAATATAGAGAATCCTTCATTGTAAAGAAGTAAGAGACCAACTGGGGTTTCTGGCACTGTATCACAGGCCTTATCTGCACCCCTCCAGGCAGTGCTTAGGATTCTTTGGGTTTTGACATGGATAGGATAGATACATTGCCCCAGGTAGCCTCTCTATCTCGTTAAGCCAGGGGTGGGTAAATCTTGTGGCCTTGCCACTCTGTTGGGGGGAGGTGGTCCCCCTCCGCACACTGGTAGGAAGGGGAGAATCCTCCTCAGCGAAGCCCGGAGTGGGGATTTACATACCGATCCCGCCTGCAGCAGTGGCATTGCTTCTGCTCTTGTATTCTATTGTAAACCGCTACGATGGCTCGAATCAGTGACGGTATATAAAACTAAATAAATACTGGCCAGCAAGTGTCACCTGTGGGTCATCAGAAGTGATGTCACCACTGCTGGCTGAGATAGTCACACCACCATGGGTCACAGTTTGCTCACCCCTGCTCTAAGCTCTTCTGTTTCTCTCTCATCTAACAATGGAGATAGGACTTCTGTTTATGGTACCGTATTTTCCGGCGTATAAGACTACCCCAAACTTTTCCAGTTAAAATATAGAGTTTGGGATATACTCGCCGCCGTATAAGACTACCCTTCTGTGTCACTACATAACCCTACTGTATGTGGTACCCAGTATACAACAACCAGCCAATCACGGCAAGCGATGTACCTTACTGGCGATTGGCTGGTGATTGTATACAAATCCTGCTTGGATTGGTCAGCTCTACCTGCTTGCCCAGCCCTCCCTGTCTCCAAGACTATCGGAGCGGTAACGCATCCCTCTGGTCCACCCTTGTATCCTATTCCCGGTACCTCCTTCTCTGCCTCTCAGATCTCGCTCCTGAGGACTGCAGTGAAGCGGCGCAGACGTGCATGTGCGAGATCTGAGAGGCAGAGAAGGAGGTACCGGTAATAGAGATGTGAATCGGAACCGGAATCGGTTCTGATTCCGGTTCACATCGTGGTTTTTTTTTTCGTCCAGCCCGATCATTTTTTTTTTTGTTTGTTTTTTTTAATCGGCTGCGCCTGAGCCGATAAACAAAAAACCCACCCCGACCCTTTAAAACTAATCCCTCAGCTTCCCCCACCCTCCTGACCCCCCCAAGACCTGCCAAATTAATTAAATACAACCCCTACCCTCCTGACCCCTCCAAGACCTGCCAAATTAATTAAATACAACCCCCCACCCTCCTGACCCCTCCAAAACCTGCCAAATTAAATACAACCCCCCACCCTCCTGACCCCTCCAAAACCTGCCAAATTAATACAACCCCCCACCCTCCTGACCCCTCCAAAACCTGCCAAATTAAATACAACCCCCCACCCTCCTGACCCCTCCACAAGATCTGCCAAATTATTTTTCTACAACCCCCCACCCTCCTGACCCCTCCAAGACCTGCCAAAAGTCCCTGGTGGTCCAGCGGGGGTCCAGGAGCGATCTCCTGGGCTTGGGCCGTCGGCTGCCAGCAATCAAAATGGCGCCGACGGCCCTTTGCCCTTACTATGT
Organism: Rhinatrema bivittatum; assembly: GCF_901001135.1. NCBI lineage: Eukaryota > Metazoa > Chordata > Amphibia > Gymnophiona > Rhinatrematidae > Rhinatrema > Rhinatrema bivittatum. The sequence continues at coordinate 38,277,744 of NC_042631.1, read as the reverse complement.
CACTGGGGTTGACCAATGGCAGCGGTAGCCCCTGTGACATAGTAAGGGCAAAGGGCCGTCGGCGCCATTTTCATTGCTGGCAGCCGACGGCCCAAGTCCAGGAGATCGCTCCCGGACCGCTCCTGGACCCCCGCTGGACCACCAGGGACTTTTGGCAGGTCTTGGGGGGGTCAGGAGGGTGGGGGGTTGTAGTAAATTAATTTGGCATGTCTGGGGGGGTCAGGAGGGTGGGGGGTTTTGTTAGATTTTTATTTTTATTTTTTTATATTCGCTCCATAAGACGCAGACATTTTTTCCCCCACTTTTGGGGGAAAAAAGTGCGTCTTATGGAGTGAAAAATACGGTAATTATTCGCCCTATAAGATGACACCCGGCGTATAAGATGACCCCCTACTTGAGAAGATTTTCAGGGGTTAAAAACTCGTCTTATACGCCGGAAAATACGGTAATATAATCTTTCCTCACATTTCACCAATTCCTCTACTAAGTGAGAAAGCTTGGTTCTGAGACAGACTAGTCATAAAACACTGCAATATTAATGTAGGTGGCTTAAGAGGGCGGTTCATTTGTATCGTGGCATGTATAAAACTAAAAATGTGTGTGCGTGTGCTGCGTTAACATTCAGGTGGATGCGTGCAAACAAAAAATATTATTAAGTAATTGAAAACAACTTACTGAAGCATAAAGGGTCCTTTTAATCAGGGCTGGATCCAAAGTACAATCCTTGTAAAATAATAATCTAAAAAAAGTGTCCTTGAAAAACGATGGCCTAAAGAGGTTATCTCAGATTCAGTCCCCCGACACGGGGACTAAAAAATGTTTTAAATAATTTTTCTAAAAAATGTTTCTATATACATTCTTTTGTAGTATTACTTTATAGATTTTTTGATTTGTATTATGGTGACTTAATTTGTTTCATTACAGGGATTTGTTACCTATGATTATACCTATTTTTATCTATACAGCTTTCTTCATAATGGGTATCTCTACCGATGTGATTTTGTATGCCTCTTGCATTATGCCTTTTTGTGGATATGTGTTTTACTGTTTTTGTCATTCTATTTTTTGTTCTTAGGATATTTCAGTTGAATTTGCTTCTGTCCCTCCCGATGCAGCTCTGCGAAACGCTGTCCCGTGTCGGGGGACTGAATCTGAGATAACCTCTTTAGGCCGTCGTTTTTCAAGGACACTTCTTTAGATTATTTTACATGGATTGTAAATCAGGGATGGATTTGGATCCATCCCTGATTAAAAGTCTCTTTAAGCTTCAATAAGTTGTTTTCAATTACTTAATAATAATTTTTGTTTGCACGCATCCACCTGAATGTTAACGCAGCACACGCATATTTTTGGGTATTTCCTTCTGCGCATCGGTCCACTTTACTTTTGTGATGCATAAAACTAACTCATTTAGAGACACCACCCTAGTGAGAAAGAGTAAAAATTCTCAGACGGTGGAAGCTGGCACTCATTTTGTTTTTACTTAGTCTAACTATATACCGTCCCTCAGTGCTTTAATTCTTTAAAAAACTATTTGATTGCTTCATATGCCACACACCCCCCCCCCCCCCCCACACCTGTATTTTTGGTACTGCTCTGCGGTAGAACAGGAATTGGATTGTTATACTACAGGAAAAATGTTGCCTGTGATATTTCTTTAAAATAAAATATAAAAAAAAAAAAAAAGAATTACTAGAATATTGGCAGGTGCACTCTAGGAAGATGACCAGTGTGTCTTATTGTTTAAGATTATCACTGTGCAGGGGTTTCGTCCTCATGGTGAGTGTTAAGCAGTGCGCAACTGGTGGCAGCAAATAATCAAGCTGTCTTCATAATTTACTTTTTTTTTTTTTTTTTTTTTTAAAGAGGACTCTACAGTGCTAACTAGCTGTATATTTGCCTCCACCTTAGGATGACAGAGTAAGAGAGAGTGATCACTTACCCAGAAGTGGGTATGGCATCTGGCCTGTATAGGGCACTCCCATCCCCCATCTCAGGGACCAACTCCTTACAGATAACAGTAAGCTAAGGACTTACACTACTAGAAAAGAAACATCTACTCCAGACACCCAAAACCTCCAAGTCTATCAATATTCCCCACTTCAAGCAAATTTCATTGGACCAACAGTCCGGGCGTCTGCCTCTTCTTAAAGTGAATCATGCGCCGGAGGAAAGTGGCTCTCTCAGGTCTAAGAAAAGTATTACAAATAAAAGACATATCCTGCTTTTATTTTATTCCAGCCAAGAATGGACTAGGATACAGTGGTGACATGGGCCATAAGATTCCCATCCTGCTGGGAGTTCACTCTGCCCAATCTTATTCAAAGCAGCAACATGAACCTAATTCCTTGATCCATTCAGTTACTGACAATGCTGGAGACACACAAATTAGGGGGAAGGCCTTTGTGCCTGATAGAATTTTATTTTTATTATTATTATTATTTAAACAGATGAACTAAAATAAGCCAACAGTATAATTTTATGCCAGCATCAATCTCTCTTGCACAGGTGGTGAGGCACTGACCCCTCTGTCCCTCTTGCCGCCTCCCATCCAGCCCAAACACTTCCATTATTTCTCTTCTGCAGGGCGAGGCAAATCCATATTGTATCAGGTCAAAGCTTGCCATTATTAACCATCAAATCCCAGTGCTGCTGCAGGGGGGCCTGAGCACACACTTCCACCGACTGCCCCATTCATTCTATGTCATGATTCCGCTTCTAAAGCAGCCCCTGGGATAAAGGGGGAAAATGAAAATTCTATGCAAAAATAAACCCCAAAAGAAAGTCTGCATTTTAAGCCACTTCAAAATAAGTCACTCTTTTATAACATTATATACTTAAAATATGGCAGTGCCACCATCCTAGAAAAAGCTTTGGGGGGGGTGGGGGGGCGAGGAGGTCCTTGTACACAAACAAAAAAAATAAAATGTGGACGGGGGCAGGTTAAACTGTCCTAACTCGGATGTAATTTTTCTTTCTTATTTTTCCCTGCACTAAACCAAACCCCGGTACACCCAATCCATCTAACAGAAAAAGGCAAAAGATAGGCGGTGAAAGAACAAAAACTGATGAGAAAAGTTGGTGCAGTGTTTAACCAGTTGGTACATAAAAACCAAAAAGCTTCTTGGATTTTTCTGGGGACCACGAGCCCCACGTGGCGGCAGCAAATTTCGGACTCTCTCGTCTCAGTGTGTGTATGTATACAAGGGCCCATATACATACAAACACACACCCACACACACACACAGAGAATAGATAATATTGTTTTTTTTTTAAATGTTAGTTTTGCTCCTATGAGAAGGCAAGAGGTGGGTTCATCTCTCTTTCAGGTGGTTCTGTGCTCCCGTGGTGCTGGCCCCACTGCTGTTGCTACAGAGGACCTCTGTCAGGTCATCCATGATGGAAGTCTCCTTGGGGTCCACGAGGTTGAATTCCCGGATAAATAGAAGGAAGTGGATGTAGAGTGTGTTTAAGTGTCCGTGTAGCTCCAGTGCCACAGTCTCCTTAAAATGTGCAGAGTAGATGTGGCCCAAGACATGGAACAAGTACTTGCAAATTTTCTTCACAAGGGACTCGAAGGAGTTTGGAAATTCCTTTCCTAGTGGGAATAAGAGAGATGCAAACATTGTCAGATTTCATCTGCAAGAAGGTTTTGTTCGAGAAAGCACATGACAGAGGGCTGCAAGGTAGCTTTGGTTTTCAAATGTAAAAGAAAAAAGAAAGCGCTTTAATCTAGATAAATCTGGCAGATAAACTGGAACACCTTCTGGGTGTGGCCAGGAGGAATTTTTTAAAGCATTATTGTCAGTATTGGTTTAGCCCTGGAGTCTATCAGGGAGCTTAAGATGTAGGTGCAAATTTAGACCAAGCCCCAGATTAAAGAGAAAATGATTCTTGGATATGTTATCCTAGCTATGAGTCTGTGGCACTATGCACCTGAGAAAGCTTTTTGAATTGACTCAGTAAACTGCTATTTACTGTTTTGATAAACAGCTTTACATAAGAACAAAGAGTCAATAAGTTGGAACTTGCACCCCTACAGCTATGCAAAAATGAGCAGTTGCTAAGAGTCACAGAAGATCTGATGCCACACTGCAGCACACACAAGTCTCCATTTGAATGCTTTTAATATGTGAACTGTTGCAAAAAAAGCACAAAAACTAAAAGACCTCAGTTTCACTCCATGGTGAAACTGCAACTTGAATACTGTGTGCAATTCTGGGCGCCGCATCTCTAAAAAGATATAATTGCAGTAAAGAAAGTGCAGAGAAGGGCAACCAAAATGATAAGAGGCATGAAACGGCTTCCTTATGAGGTAAGGCTAAGGAATTTAGGGCTGTTCAGCTTGGAGAAGAGACGAGTGAGGAGGGATATGATAGAGGTCTACAAAATCATGAAAGGACTTGAACAAGTTAATGTAAATCGGTTATTTGCTCTCTCAGATAATAGAAGGACTAGGGAGCACTCCATGAAGTTAGCAAGTAGCTAATTTAAAACAAATCAAAGAAAATGAGTGTAACTAGGTTTAACGAAGGTTTGGATAAGTTCCTAGAGGAAAAATTCATAAACTGCTATTAAGTAATATGCAATTGTAGCTTGAGATTTATTTAATGTTTGGGTACTTGCCAGGTACTTATGACTTGGATTGACCACTGTTGGAAACAGGATACTGGGCTTGATGGACCCTTGGTTTGACCCAGTATGGCAATTCTTATGACCTGGAGGGCAGGAGTTGCTGTCATTGCTGAAGGATGACACCTAATGACCAGATACAGGATTCATGTTGGCATGGTTCAGGAAGGAACCCTGGTTAATGACACTTGGTCTGGGACTTTTACAGCATTAAGTATAGGATAGGAATGGGGGTTGTTGGAGAATGCAAGTTTGTTTACCGTAAATGGGCTTCTCTATAGACAGCAGAATGAATTGGCCATGACACGTGGGTGATATCATCCAACGGTGTCAAACAGACCCATCTCTCTAGTTCATGTGTGGCAGGTCCCCTGCGTGTGCTATCTCATAAGCCCCTCAGTCAATTTAGACCTTATCTTTAGCTAGACAGCCGACTTTCCAAGGAAGCAGGCAGTTATTGAGCATGGCTAATTCATCCTATTGTCTATGGAGAAACCTGTTTACAGTAAGCAAACAAATTCTCCATTGACAAGCAGGGCTGATTTAACCATGACATGTGAAGAGTCCCAAACTGAAGGTTGTGTAGCAGAGCACTTACTAAAAAAGCAAATCAGACTTACCGTAGTGAGTGGACTACTGGGTGAACTGCCTGCGCAAAACTGCTTGCCCAAAGTTATTGTCATTTCTTGAGATGCTGTTCATACAATAATGGGACATCCAAGTTGCAGCTTTGCAAGTGCCCTTGACTAAGACAGCTCTTAGGAGAACCACCGAGGTGGCCATGGCAATGTGGCATAGCAATGTGTGATAGTCTTCTAGCCAGTTGGACAACATGTGTTTGGCAACAATTACTCCCAGTCTATTAGGGCCATAGGTGACGAAAATTTGAGAAGCCTGACGATGTGGTTCTCTTCAGATAACAAGCTAAGGCCTATTTATAGTCCAGTGAATGGAGAGCCTTCTTCTCTTTATATACATGAGGTCTTGAAAAGAACATGGGCAAAACAATGGCTTGATTCAAATGAAATGCAGAAACCACCTTTGGCAGAAATTTAGGAACAGTATAGAGCCCCACATTGTCAGGTAGGTACAGAGAATAATGAACCAATGCTTGTAGCTCACTGACTCTTCTAGCCAAAGTGATGGCGACTAGGGACACCATTTTCCAGGTAAGAAACTAAGTAGGCTGATTCTAACGTCTTGTAGGGAGTTACATCAAGACAATATTGAGATCCCATAGGACCAGAGGCTTCACATATGAGATCCCATTCATGAACTTTGATGGAAATTGGCTTTCTATCCACTCGAGGGTGGTAAGGAGCAATGGTACTGAGATGCACTTTGACAGATGACATACTAAAGCCTGAAGAGAAAAGGGAGAACAAGTACTGAAGCAGCTTAATTCAGAGCACAGGTGAACAGGTTCAGGGAGCCTGCCTGACACCAAGATGAAAAAAAAAACTTACATTTAAAACTGTACGCTCTTCTGGTAGAAGGCTTCGTGGTCAAAATTACAATGCCCTCAACCTCCATAAATAGTGACAATGAGGAAACTATAGAGTGCTCAACATCCATGCACTCAAGTTGATGAAGGGGATGCTTGGTTAACATAGATAACTCTCCTTCTTGATTAGTAGAGCCAGATCAGATCCCAAGGGGATCAGTAAGCTGACTGACAATTTGACAAGAAAGTAAACCATACTTGCCTAGGCCAATCTAGAGCAATGAGAATAAGCTGTGGCCAGCCTGAGTACCTTCTGAACTGTCTTCACCACCAATAGAATGGGACATATTGGTGACATCTTTATCTTTATTAAAATGTGTAATCACTTAACATGAATCTAAGCAATGTACAAAAAACATATTGGAAGACATATAGCTGAGCTGCAGACTTAAAAGAAAAATGTCCAGAGTGAATTTGAACTTGCTTGGAAGAAAAGAGCAAAATTTGTTGACTTTCCCCCAATAACAAAGGTATGCTGCAACTACTGCTAAGTATTTCGTGAATACCTTTGGTGATGCCAAGAACCCAAAAAGAACCACTTTGTATTGGAAGTGAAAAGAATCCACTATGAATTTGAGGTATTTCCAGTGAGACAGATGAATGTGTATCTAAGCATATATGTCTTTCATAACTAGGGTGCACATCCAGTCTCCCACTTGGATGAAAGATAGGATGGTGTGGAGGGCGTTCATTTTGAACCTCTCCCTTAACAGGCTCTTGTTCAGTCTTTATAAATCCAGGATAGGTCTCAATCCCCCGACTTCTTAAGATAAGAAAACAGTTGGAATAGAACCCCGTGCCGCAGTCTTGGGAGACACAAGTCGTATAGGCCATTGGCTGAGAAACAATTCTACTTTGAGATGGTTAAGTGAGACACATATGGATTGAAGATTACACATCAATGCAGTGCTGGGGGGGTGGGAGAAGCGCAAACAGTAGCTAAATTCCACAATTTTGAGTACCCAATGGTTCTTGGGTGATGATCTGCCACTCTTCAAGAAACAGGTGAATCCTTCTCCTTACTGGAAGGGTTGAAGCCCGAAGGTTGAGTCTCGCCATAAACTAGATCCAGGCTTGGGGTGGCATCAGTCAACATTTCTCATATGATTGCCCATGTGCCAGAAGCTGCTGCTGTGGCAGCATAGTTGGAACTGTTGAAATTGGCAGAAGGATTGTCTCTGGAAAAAGAAATGCTTAAAAGCAAAGTAAGGATGTCTATTCAGTTCCACTGACAAAGACTGAATGGCCTTGTGCTGCTACTTGATCTGGGCCATTATTCCCCTGACCTTAGCCCCAAAAAGGTTGTCCCCAGAACAAGGGATGTTGGCCAACTTGTCATGAATGTCCTTGCACACCTGCTGGCTCTCATCCTGGCCATCCAGGATGCTCCGATGGCTGCTACAGAGTGTCTAATTCATATACTGACGGAAGGAGACGGTGCTTGCACTCTTCCATATACAGAAGAGCCCGCTGATAAGCTTCCTGTCCACAGACTATATCATAGGCTTCAGCTCGTGGATGCAGTCTTGTAAGTATTTTACAATATACAGTTGATGAGCATCAAACTTTAGATTTTCTTCCCAAATTTTTCCAACAACCTGGAGTCTTTGGAAAAAATTCTGGTCTTTTTAGCTAGGTTTGGAAAGGCTTATTGAATATATTACAACAATTTATACAATGAATTAGTACTCTGGATCTGAATCTTCAATTTAGATTCAGCATTTTTAGATCTACGGATCTATAAAAGTCAGGGTATTTTACATACTTTGGAAATCCATGGATAGAAACATATTACTACATTATAATAGCTATCACCCACAAAGTCTTAAAGATAATATACCCATAGGGCAATTCTTAAGACAGTTACGGATTTGAACTACAGTTGCAAAGTTTAAAAATAGGGCAGAGAAACTTATATGTAGATTTCAGGATCGTGGATATACAAATCATGTATTATAAAGGCATATAAAAGAGCACTCTATGCCAACCGGGTAAGTTTATTGATACCTTCTAGTAAGTCACAGGTCTATGATTTATTTGTGCAATTCCATATTCTCCATATACAAATCGCGTGAAAAATATTGTCCGTCATCATTGGTCTATTCTGAGTCATGATACTCTAAAGAATTTCCAGTTTTTGCCATTAAAAAGAATTGATCTCTGCAGATTTATCTAACGTCCTCATCTCCCCTTACGAGATAGCAATTTGCCGTTGATTACTGGACAGGTCTGCTGTGGGTCATGTTCAGTTTGCCCTAATGTACTTGAAATAACACAATTTTATGTACAAACACGAGTATATAAACTCCCAGGTAAGTATGATTGTCAATCAGCTCAAGTTGGGTATGCAGTGATCTGTCCATGTAAACAGCTATATATTGGACAAACAGAAAGAAAATTAAAAACAAGAATTTTAGAACAAGATTTGTATTAGTATTGAAACAGAAGGGGCCCCTTTGGTAAATCATTGAAAGTCTAATGGACACACTATTGACGATTTGAAATTCTTTATTACCCAGATGGAAGTGCAATGGGGATGCAATATATCTAAGATCTTAACCTGCAAGGAACAAAGATTCATTTTTGAATGGCAGACTTCTGAACCGGTTGGGTTAAATCAAGATATTGAATAGAGCATTCTTCTCTAAGAATTTATGTGAGATGAGAAATTTGCCATGTGAAGTCCCGCAGTTAGATTGTCCCTATAAGTATTAAGTTTACATTATGGCAAGTTCTCACTGTGATGGGTCGGTCTAGCCAGTTGATTCTAATTATTTATAGATTTTGCAATTGGCATGTATCCTTGTCACATAATAAGCTCCCTTTCTGGTCTGCTATAATTGTGTTGAGGAGCTAGTCTGCATGCGTGGTGTTTTTGAACCTTTCGGGTGGAGCGGATCTGTTAGAAAGTAAGTTATGAGTATGTGAGCTTTGTGCTTTAGATCCATGTTTATTGAATATGATCTACTGTTGGGGTTAAAATTAAGTTTCTTGGCAGATTGTCTCACTTTGGTATTGATAGGCAAGTTGTAAAAGATATCCAGCGTTGAAGTGGAGAGAGAGTAGTAAAGTTAATTATCATCGCATGATGTAAGTTGTGACTTTTCTGCATAGTATGAAAAGTGAAGTTGACTAGGTTCCACCACTTCTCTCAGATGGACCTACTAACGTGTCAGTTCTCATCTTTCATGAATATCACCAAGTCATTGAGGTGAGAGGAACTCCTCCTTGAGGGAACAAATCAGGAGGTACTGAAGGGTGCCCTCCTTGTTACTGGCCCCCGATGAATTAAAGAACGTCTTCACCAGTTCAGCCATGTGGTCTATGGACTGTTAAATCTTCTGGCCCATAGTTGGAGAAAAGACATCCTCCTCTGAAATCAGCACAGGGTCTTCCTCTTGAGAAGCAAATAGTGGATTCCAGGAGATGGCTCCCTCCTAGGTTGACTGAGCTGATCGCCAAAGAAACCAGAGGCGCAATGGAACAGATAGGATCCAATGTCTCCAAATGGGTAAATGACATAAGGTGCCCTGAAAGGTCTGGGATCTGGAAAAAGGAGGCAAGATGGACATCAACACAGAGGAAGGTTAACTGTAAGGAGTCTCCTCCAAATCCCTTCAGCTCTTGTTCCTGTGTTGAGTGTACCGATGGTGTCAATGTGTCGATGGTGCCAAGGACCAGCACACGAATGATGCATTGCTGGCTCTGACAAATGATGCTTCTTCTGCAATGACAAGCCCCCTGTAAATGGGGAAGTGACCTGCAGGTGCCCAAAGAGTGCACAGCTCCTGCTCTCGACGCTTCTGCATCTTGCTCAAACCCTGAACTACGGGGGATTTGGAGCCCAGCGCGAATGTTGGGGGAACCCTATCCAAGTTGCTCCTGCTCAACTCAGTTTGGAGGGATCCCAAGAAGGTCCCACTTTTGATAGATAAACTGCTCAGACTCCAATGCTTCAATGACCTGCAAAGTTCCTCCATCTTCCAAACCTTGGACTGCTATGATCTAGGCGGTATCTGACCACTATCATAGCAGTTAGATGAGTAGTGATTTGGTCCTAGGAAACTGTAATAGATATTATGGCCATTGGTGATGGACTTCTTGTGGCAAACACAGTCCTTGAAGCCACTGGGAGTGGCCTTCTTGGTGCTGGACGTTTCAATATTATTTATTTTTATTATTTTTAGGTAGCACTGAAAAGTGATGTTGAGGGGCTGCCAAATCAGCAAAGCAACTAAAATAAACCCAAGTAATTTTGAAGAAAAGCTGCAGTTAGCAGATTAGAAAAAATGAAGCAGAGAGTGAAGCTACACAGTGCAGAAATTTGGATTAAAAAAAAAAAGATTGAGGGGCTCACAAAGAAATGCATGACTAGGAACTCCTGCACATGCTCAGTAGTAAAAAAGATTACTGAGTTAGAGAAATAGGACCGGTCGGAGCAGTCAGATGATGTCATCCATTTGTCATGGCTAATTCTGCCCTGCTTGTTGACAGAGAGAGAAAACAAGGGGAGAAAAAAAATCCCCAGGTAGTTGTGAATGAAGGCTCATGTTATCAGATCACAATGCTGGTTTTGACTGAGCTGGAGATACAAAGAAGCAGGAGGAAACTGCCTGCCCAACCCCCCCACCCCCCCCCACCCACACAAAAAAAAACCCAAAACAAAACAGAGCGGAGTGATGTGGGGGCTCTTTCACAAATCATTAACCCCAGTGTCCTGGGTTGCATATAAGAGCAGTTTCAAAATTGAGGAGTACTTTTTGTGACAGCAAAGATTGCTGCCAGGGACCACAGTGGACAGGCATGTGGTGGGGTTCATAATACAAGCAGTTCTGGTAACTGGAAGTTATGAAGTTGGGGCCTGAGAATAGGGAGCAGACGAACTGGCAAGTAAACCACATATCATGGGGTAATGCCGATGCGGCACGAAGCACTGCCAGTCACCTGTCCCATCTGTTCAGAAAGGATAGTCTTTATCTGTCTGATATAGGCAATGACATTTTTAACAAAACATTACAGGAAATGACTGATGCTGCTTTGGAGCAAGTACAATTATTATCCCCTGCCTGTGATGGAGAGCCTGAGAAAATGGGGTGCTAGGTGCTGCTGGAAACTGTGGACCTTACCCTGTGAAGCTGCCATGCTCAAGAAGAAAGCTCCCCCCACACAATATTACTAATCCGGGGTTGGGAGAATGGCACAATCTGAAAAGGCTGCAAGGGGATCAAACTTGAAAAGAATAGCCTGGCTGGTCTGGGGGCAGACACGAAAAAAACATCTGGCTCCATGGTGGATCAGGGACCATGGTGGCTTGGTTCATGTACACTTGTGGGGTTTATTGCAATAAAGCTGCAGCCCTGCTGTATATCACACCCAAGGCTGTCTATAATTGTATATACTTTTTGTTGCTGCTGTGTGTGAGATAGGCAGAGTGTGGGGGAAGGGGAAGGAGGGAAGAGGTTTCATGAATCCCTATATTAAAAGAAAGGCCTAGGGAGCACTTGCCCCGGGAAGTGATGTCATTTATAGATGATTCTTGCAGGAGGTATGCATGTTTCATAGGGTAGGCACTTACCATATTTTGTAGGAAAGACGTCTTCATCTGTCACTAACTTCTGGACAGAGCTCATAACAAAGTCCACGTACTGGGGGGCAGTGCATTTTATCTTCTTTCCCCGCTCGTCATACCAGTAGTACTGTCTGTTGGCAGAGATGTGAATGGGATATTAGTAAGGCATGGTGACAGCATCAGCAAGGGACACGATACCAGCAATAAAATTATTACATTAGAGAACAAACAAAAGGACATTTTACAAATATAAACTCAACCTACCTCCTATCCCCACCCCAGCTCTCTCCTACTGCAAGGCCTCTCACATCTCATGGGATCATAATCTCCAACATCCAATAATTCTAGATCTAAGTTACTGACTTCCTACCCTAAAATTGGTTGCATGTCTGTTTTCAACGTAGCGTATTTATAAAGTATTCTATCCAATTATTTTTAGGGTTTTTTTAAATCTCTTTACAGCAGTAATGAGACAAAACTGACACAGAAGTCATCTGTATTTTCATGTCATCTGTAGGTGGCACCATCTAACCAAGCAGGACAACTCTGTTCTAGAGCCAGTAACTTCAACAGAACATCTAAGTCCATGCTTTGCCCCCCAAAAAAGCTGTTTAATGGGATCACAGGCAACATCTGACTTTTCACCATCTACTTCACCTTTTGCCTTAAAACATTTAGTAATTAAAATAATTTTTCCGGTATATACTTTGAATTATGGAAAAGCAGAATTTAAGATAAGAAAATAAATATTGATTCAAAGACTAATTTCTCTTAGTACTGAGGAGAAGCCCTCAAACCCTCCATCACTGTTTTACAATGAATGTAGAGCTCAACAACTCCCAGAAATTGAACTATTTTGATATGGTGCATGTGGAAGCCAGAGTTTAGTTTAAAACTTGGAATGTTTCTGGAGTTCCAAGCTGGTCCAGTCTTCTACCCAGGTATTCACTAGCTCACGATGACTAAACTTGCTCTATTACAGCAAGGCAGGATTAGAAATGGGACAAAAACGTCTCATCTAAAATTGCGTATAATTTGGGGATTTTTTTTTTTTTTTTTTTTTTTGCAAGTGGCATATAGTGAGTTGCCACCACAGCAACAAGATCCCTGGAAATCAGTAGGGAGAGTGGCAAAGTCCACTGATCTGATGTATCTTGCCTCCAGGCATATTTTCAAATTATAGGGAGGTTTAGCATCACAACTGAAGATCATGATTATTTTTATATTCCTCCCGTTTTTACATCATGGAGAGTATTTAACAACTCTACCCACATCTCTTGCCATGGTGCAATGCTTCATTGTAAAATGGTAGAGAAAAATCCATGATGATTATATAATCAGGAAGCATCACATGACTGGGTACTAGCCTCATTTTAAAAGCATAGCCAGCACACAATGAGATGCAAATCAACAAGACAATTTTAAGCAATGTTTGATGACACCAGTGTACTCAGCTCTAACAAGTCAGACTAAACATACAGTAAAAGAATGAAAAGTAAATATTTCTTATTTTACAAATAAACGCCATCAGTACATTCTGTAAGAGTACACAGGGGTTCTGACACATTGACTGAGTGATTATGGAAACTTGTCTTAATGGAAACTTTATCTTAATGCCTCACACTATACTGATGATGGGTGGTGAGGATTTTTAAAGCACACCCATGTGCCTTCTCAATCAACATGGAAAGCCATCTGTAGAACTCTGTTACAGCACACTTCCTGATATAAAACCACCATTCCCTCCTAACGTATTTAACTGGAGCAAAATTGTGCTACAATGGAAAATCTCCAGGCACAGGTTATTGCCATGACTTCCTCATATGGAGGCTGATGCAATAAGACACGCATAAAACATGCATCCAAAGTAACTGCACAATGCTATATTAAAATGAGCTGGTGAGTTAAAGGGTCGCGCTAGGGAGAAATTGTGTGTCCCTAGCACCCAGGAGATGTGGCTATGCACTATTTGCTTCAGGTGCTCAATATGAACCATAGAGATTCAGTAAACATCAACCAAAGAATTAATGAAATATATCGATTATTTGAAAAAAAAAAAAACAAAAACTTTTCTGGACACACAATATACACACACAATAGCAAGAAGCAAAATCGGCTTGGAGCGTGTATATTGTACGTCCAGAAATTATTATTTTTTTTGTAATCGATACATTTCAGTAATTCTTTACGTGATCTTTAGTAATTCTTCTGTTCTCTGTGGTTCCTCCTTTGTGGAGGAACCACTGAGAGCAGCATTTTTAATTTTTTCATAAGCCCATGACTTGTAAATGACTTAACACCAGCTCCTGGGCTGGCATTAAATTTTCTTGGTTAAAAAATGAGCATTGGGTGCCTGGGGATTTACTGCATCAGGTGGTAATAGCTAATCGCCTCATCTACATGGAATTTACATGTCATGAGTGGAATCAGCTACACAGTTGTTTGGGCGCGCATTTTTGACGTGCTGATCCCCTTAATTGCATCAAGTGTTAGTCTAGCGCACCCAAAACCTGTGTCCAACCGCTCGTTAACCTGTGAGCTAGGCTGGGTGCACTTTATTGCATCAGCTCCTTTGTCTTTTGTCCTTTCCATTAGCTAACAAGTGAGACGGATAGGATAGAAATGTGATTATATCCATCTGTATTCCATGAAGCATGGCTCCAATATGGTTTTCTCATGTTTTTGATGCAGATTAGTGAGAAACTTGCTCTCCCAATGCAATGTTGCTATTTTTTTTAATTAGCAGAGGAGTTCACAGTATAAGAAGGAAGTCACAATTTATGTTTTCTGCAGCCAGCAAACCTCAAACACATCATTTTATTTATTTGATTTATATTTCGCTTTTCAGGCACTTCAAAGTGGATTACATTCACATTAAAGCTGAACAACTAAATTACATGGAAATACTTAGACACTGGATTTATGAGATTTTGTATCTATGCACATATTTTAAGGCTAAAGTGGTGTTTATACAAAAAAGATATAGCCAAAGAGAGTACTAATAGCTGCTAATTAGCCTCCTTATCCCTTCTCACACATTTCAGACTGTATGTCTTCTGCTTTGAACACAATAGATCATAATATTTTGATCAATCAGCTCCAGGCCTTGGAAATCTACTGTTCTTACTTGATTTTCTTCCTAGCTCATAGATTGTTGTCAAAAAGTTGCCTTACACCATGACACTTAATCACTCTTTCCATTGCACGCTGGTGTCCTGCAGGATTCATCATTTTATGTCACCTTGTTCAACATCTAAATTTGCCCTATTTCTGATATGTTAACTGAGCTTGGCATTGGGGATCGCTTCTATGTGGACGATATCAATTTTATATTCCTGTTGTGTCGCCAATGCAAGATACGCTCAATAGTTATCAGTTTTTAAGATGAGACACAAATAAATTGGCCATATTGAAAAAAAAAGGCTATTATCATTGCCAGGTTTCTACCTCCTGACATTCCTACTGTATTACAGTTTGGAGATTTGAGAATTCTCATCTCAAGTACGTAACTTGGGGGAAGACAACAGATCCTTCACTTTCGTTGCATCTCCACAAAAATTGGTGGTCAAAGGTACCTTTCTTAAATTGTAATTGTTGCGCAGAACTTAAGACGCTTTTAATACTTAATTTTAGGACAGCTTTACAGACTTTAGTTTTATCAAAGTTGGACTACTGTAACTCATGCCTGGGACTGCCACTTACCACTCCGAAAACATTCCAGGCATTCCAGAATGCTGTGGCATGAGTGCTGATTGGCACGCATTTATTGCTGATTCTTTGTGATTTGCATTGGCTACCGATTTTATGGTGATTTGCTTAAATAATCCTCACGCTAATCCGCAAGCCACTAAGTAACAGTCCCGATTTTCCTAACTGTGGGTTTGAAGCTTCACAGGCCACCCCCCCCATTTACTAAGATCTGTATTGTATTGTTTCTATAATTGTTTTATTTATATAATTGTTACCACTTGCCTAGGACCGTAGACAGCATGGGACATAAACCTTTTAAATAAAAAAAAAAAAGCCTGCAGAGACAGCCATGCGTTCACAGCATCGATCCCACAATACTAGACACCAGCGGCAAGCACAAAGATACCATCAACACCCAAGGAAGTGCAGCGCTTGCATCCAGTAATTAAACATTTTCTAGCACAATAAATAACCTTTGTAAGATGGGGTAGTAAGCTGATCCAATTACATCTCAGCCAAATGGAATATAATAGAGTTAAAAATAGTCAAATGTTTCTTTCAATACAAAGAATTGCTCACTGGATAACTCATATGCCAAGTAAGAAAACTAATAGAAGAAGCTTTCTTCTCCAGATATACCAACGATGTACAGGTGCAGTACAGCTGGGGCAGTCTTGCCTGCGGCCTATTTACTCAGTTCTGACTTGCTCTCCAACTGAGCCATCTAGTCCCCACCCACTTTTGGCAATGATCAGATTTCCAGTTTGTCAAAAAAGTTGGTGAACAGCTAAACAAAGTCCCTGCTTGCGTTGTCATGGCTCAGGCTGTGCTGCCCTGCTGGCTTGCTTTAGTGCTGTCTTTATTTAGACTCAATAGCACATCCCTTAATCCAAAAACATCAAAATGCCTTTGCATGTGTTTCTGAGCCTCCCACTAAGGCTAGAAGAGAGATCAGGCTCAGTGAAGCAGCACCCATAAACCACTTGAGGGGCCAAAGCACTACTACTTCTGACCATCAGTGCAGTCTTTTGGTTTCACATCTGAAAATATTTCATCTACCCTAAATGAGACCCCTGTGGTTTAATTCCCTGACAGACAGACTTTTGTGATGGTGACTATGCCCTCCCCTTGACAGAGAGCTCAGCGACAGTGACAGTTCCCCCTGGCAGAGATCACTTCCTAAAGTTCAGGGGTCAACAGGTGCAAAATAACCCTGCAGTGATAAGGTCTCCTCCCTTCCTTCTGTACTCTAAGTCTCCCAGGTAGACTTCATACAGACAGATTCTCACAAACAGGCCGATGCAATACAGTTTGCTCAGGTTAGTGCACAGGCTGATGCACATTTGGGAAGAGCGTCCATAACCCCTGATGTGATAAGGGGATCAGCGCGTCCAAAACGCGCATCTATACCAGGGCGTAGCTAATAGCCTCATCAACACGATGAGCGCTATTAGCCATTATCCCCGATGTAAAAAATAACCATGCGCCTAACGTGCACATTTTAACCCTCAAAAATTAATGCCAGCCCAAGAGATGACATTAAGTTCTGAGGAGCCCCAAAAGTTGAACCTAAAAGCTGAAAATTCTGCTTTTCTGTGGTTTCTCCAAGTTAATACTGTGGGGATATTAAGTTGGAAGAACCACAGAATGCAGCAACCAGAAAAAAAAAAAAGTCTCGACAGCAGTCAGGTTAGGAAAACGGACGTTCAATTTATGAGAGCCTGATTCCCTAACCCGTGCACAGCCACCTCCTCCTGGGTGGCCGATGCAGAGGTGGTGCTAGGGACGCACAATTTCCCCGAGCGTCTCCTTTTTAACGCAGTGGCTCATTTTCCTACTGCATCGCGCTCCCGGGAGAGGTGGATGGGCACGCGTTAGGAAAGTGGGCGCTGAATTATGAGCGCCTGTTTTTCCCGCGCAGATACTGCATTGGGCTAAAAGGGAGCAGGGCACATGCAGTGACCTCGCTCACATGCAGTGACCTCGCTCACAGGCTAATGCAATAAGGTGCATTCATCCAAGCACAGTTTACCCGCACTTAAACGCACATTTTGGAAGCGGAAATCTGACTGCCAATGCAGCAAGGCATTTTATGCTCGGAAAATGAGCGTTCACAAATGTGCGCTCAGCTTAGCGCCCTCGCATGGAAACTCATGCTAATGAGGCCAGTACCCATTAACCCCCGATGGAGAGAGGTGCAGTGGCCTAACCCAAGTTTTTCTAAACGCTGGCAACTTTATTCCTGGTCAGAGGTGGAGTAAACTTTCCAGCTTTAGTGGCAGAAGTGACTTGGTTAGTTCCAGGAGCTACTGCGGGCCAGCTCGTCTGACTTCAGCCGCTACTCCACATGAGTCTTGAGCAGTCCCCCCATGAATAGTGATTCCATTACTGAATTAACAACTGTGGTGGTGGCGGCTCTGGATTGAAGATTAATTGCTATTTCTGAGCAAATTACTGAACTGAATGTTAAATTATCAGAGTTCAGCCTGAGACCGGAGAATTGGCCCTCACTAATAAAATTGTAACTTAGGGAAAGAAAGTATAGAAGCAAGAAGAGAAAATGGAAGACCTTGAGAACAGGGCCAGAAGGAACATCTGAGTGGTGGGGTTGTCTGAGTATAAAGGATCGAAATTTGGCAGGGTTCTTAGAATAATGGTTGCCTGAGATCTTAAACCTCCCAGACCTCGAGGGCACATTAAAAACAGAACGGGCACAGGTGAGAAGGGAAGATGAGGCCCCATATTGCTATCACCAGATTGCTAAACTGGACCCAAAAACAGCAAGTAATGCAGTCCTACCATAAATGTTTGGGAGGTCTCATAGCAGGAGAAACAGATTCGCCTGTTTTAGGATTATTCGACGACTGTCTCCCAGCAGCGAAAAGAATTCAACCTGTTGTGCGCCATGTTGGTAAAGCAGCAGGTTAAATTTACTCTGCAATACCCTGCACGCCTTCAGATTTTGCATGAGGGTAAGACATCTATTTGATAAGTTAAAAGAGGCAAAATCTTTTGTGGATCACTCGCCCTGAACACTCCGCTTCTATAGGGCCACCAATTCATTTACAGATGATGTTCCGTGTTCATTTGTGCTATGTTTAATGCTGAATTTTAAATAAAGTTTCAGCTGAAAAGAAGACTACTGATGGCGGCAGAAGGAAACACCCGACCGGGCATCAGCGCTAGACAAATCTATTGTGGCATGAATCTCAAGTACTTTGCGTACTTAAGGGGTTTTCATTGCACCAAGTAATAATGGGGGTCGCACCTCTAAGATTCAAATTTTGTTAAAGGAGTCTGGGATCCTCCTGAGCGTCTGAAGGCTGGTACTACACTGACTATCATTTGTGAGAGAGACCAGCTGGGTCAAGCTGGAGTTGGCCCAGCCGACCCTTTGAAGTATCTGAGCAAGCAAGAGTTGGATCACAGATTCTGAAATTTGTAGTCTATTATCGAGGTTGTGCCAGAATAGTTTTTTCTTGGTGAACTAGTGGGGAATTATTTTCTGGCTGCAACAAAAACAAACAAAAAAACCCCACAAAGGTTAATGGCTTCTGCTGAAGATAATGTCTTATTGACAAACATATTGACTCACGGAGCTGCACAAGCTCTCACCCTGTTTTAATTTAATCAGTGTATTTGTTGGTCATTTTCTAATATGGGCCGTAAGTAATTTGGCTGGGTAAATGGTAGCCATGTATTCCTTATTCTTTTTTTTCTCATTAGTGAGTTTGGGGGATGGCATCGTTCACTTATCGGACATGACCTATGCTTACCAAAAGGGAGTACATGTGTAAAGATGGGGTTAAATGGGCTAAAGGGATGGGCGACAGGGGAAGAGGGCATTCCCAAAGGTGGGTTTAGAGATTGTAGGAATTTTCACAAATCTTCGAATGGAGGGGGTATATTAATTATCTCAAATTTTTGGTATGGGCTCAGGACAAGGCTGGGTGTCCTGAGTCAAGGTTTACTAGTGGTCCTTTCTTTTTTCCCATTTATCTTTTCAAAGTGAGTAGAGATTTGAGAATTGTATCTGGGAATGTTAATGGATTAGGATCACCCATTATGAATAAAAAGGTTGTGCATACACTAAATAAACATAAGGTTTCTGTGGCCTGTATACAATAAACACACTTAACTGAAATAGAAAGTAACAAATTGTAAAGAGGTTAATGCCTGGTTTTTCTCAGCAGCAAAGGGGAAGAAGGCTGGGGTGGCCATTTTAGTCAACAAAAATGTGTATCTCCAGAAAGAAAGAATCATACAAGATCCAGTGGGGAGATTTGTAATTTTCATGGGGAAATTAAACAGAAGTTTACTATTTGTAACCTTTATGCATCAAATGATTTTAATTGCAACTTTTTCTCCAACTTAGTGATTATTCTCCTAATCAATTCCAAAAGAATAATGTTGATGGCAGGAGACTATAATTGTGAGAGTGATGCCTTGTTAGATCTACAGTGGTCAAGGGTTTTAGGAAAATGAAAGGGAAGAGGATTGCTTCTCTCTGTAAGGAACTAATGGATGCATGGAGGATTTTAAATCCTGAAACTAAGGACTTTACCCAAATCTCCAAGGCGCATAATTCCTTGTCTAGGATTGATGACATCTTAGTCTTACAAAAGTTTCTCTCAAGCATTGTCATAGTGGAAATTGGCCTCCCTATTATTTCCGACCACTCTCTGATTTGGTTGGTTTTTAAAATTGGTGATGAGAGGACAGGGGAAATATTATGGAGATTTTCGAATCATTTGAGAGGAGACAGATTTTCAAACCTTTCTCCAGAGGAAATGGAAGGAGTTCGAGAGTAGTAATTCACAGCATAAAGATTCACCCACCCTCTTTTGGGAGACTGGTAAAGCAGTCTTACAGGGAGAAATTATTTCATATTTAATAGCTCATAATAAGAGAATGAACAAGGCTATCCTCTAGTTAGAGATGAAGGTGGCAAAAGGGAAACTGTCTATGCAAAATTCTAAACAGAATAAGGAATTTACAGATATTCTTAAGAGCCTAACCACGGTCCTTCACTAGCGGTCAGAGCAAATTCTACAGCAAACTGAATATAATTTCTTCAGTTTTGGAAATAAGGCGGGAAGGCTCCTGGCTAATGTGGTCCGGGTGTGGAAAGGGAAATCATTTATTGAAAAGCTCAGAATTAACCAGAGATCCACCATTACTGAGAGTGCAATATTGAGGAATTTTTACATAAATCTATACCCAGAGGATTGAACAGGGGGTAGCAGGGAAGAAAATTTCTTTCAAGACTTACAATTATCAACCTTAACTGGGCAGCAATTAGAATTTCTGAATAGACCTATACAATAGTCTGAAATTCTACAAGTTATTAAGTCTAGAAGATCCTGTAAAACCCTGGGACCAGATGGATTCTCAGAGGACTATTATAAAATTTTAAGTCCGCAAATTGTGGGCCCTTTGCAGAATTTTTATGTGGGAGCTCTTCCGAAAGATTCTTTTCCTAAAGATTTCAATAAGGCATATATTACAGTGCTAGCAAAGCTAGGGAAAAGATCCTCTATCCCCCGTTTCATACGTCCCATCTCACTGTTGAACTGTGACCTGAAGATCTTTGCCAAAATTCAAGCTGATAGATTGAGCTTGTTTACTCTCTCTCTCATCTCAAATAGTCAAGTGAGGTTTATTAAGGACAGGGTCACAAGCTCCCATTTTGTAAAGCTAATGCTGGCTATGTCTTTATGTAAAGCCAACAACATACTGAGTGTGGCAATTGGCTTTGATTCTGAAAAGGCCTTCAACAGAGTCTCTTGGCCATATATATTTTCTGTGTTGAGGAGATATGGAATTAATGGTGATTTTTTTAAATATATAACTTTTATATTTTTCTCCAATCTCTAATATCATTGCCAATGGTCAGAAGTCATAAGATTTCTTTAACCTAAGAGGAAAAGTCAAGGATGGCCCTTGACCCCACAGTTATATATTCTTTCAATTGATCCTCTATTGTGAAAAATTGAGGATAATACTACATGAGGCCTAAAGAAGGGCAGGCATTAATGATGGTTTGTGGTCTTTTGTGATAGTTGTGAATAAGACCCTTTATTTTCTCCTGTGGTAAAGCTGCCCATGCCTCTTGGCAAAAAGCCTCCAGATCCTGAAAACTTTTTGGTTGTGTAGCATGAACTACATGTTTGAGCTCTCCCCAAAATGGCTCAATGATGCTGAGGTCAGGAGACTGTGATGGCTACTCCAGAACCTTCCCTTTCTTCTGCTGCAGCCACTGAAGGGTCAACTTGGTTTTGTGTTTCAGATCATTTCCATGATGGAAAGTCCGCCCCATGCGCAGCTTCCTGGCTGATGAATGTAAATTCTCCTCCAATATATTCTGTTAAGATGCTAAATTCATCCTGCCATCAATTTTGACTAAATTCCCTGTGTCACTGTAGCTCACACACCTCCAGAGATCTACTTCCATGCATCACAGTAGGAATGATGCGCTTCTCTTCATAACGTTTATGGCTGTGAACATAAAGTTCAATTTTGGGCTCATCACTCCAAATTGTTTTGTTCCAGAAGTTTCTAGGTGCTGTTTGGCATATTGTAAGTGGGCTGTTTTTTGTTGATGGTGCAGCAATGGCTTTTTATTGCAACTCTATCATGCAGCCTATTTTTGTTTAAATATCTTATTGTATATGCTGAAACACCCACACCACTGTTTCTGTAGAAGCTGCTTGTGGGTTTTTCTTTGCATTCCGACAAACTTTCCTTGCAGTTGTGTCTGAAATCTTTCTTGGTCTACCCTTGGTATTAGCAGAACTCATAATTTTCCACTTCTTGATCAGAATTTGAACAGTACTGAATGACATTTTAAAATCTTTGGATAACTTTTTATATCCTTTTCCTGATTTATAAAGTTGAACTACTTTTGCTCGCAGATCTTTTGACAGTACTTTTGCTTTCCCCATGCTTCAGTAACCAAAGTCAATGCAGCCCTGGATGAAATGCACGAGGGTTTCTCAAGAGCTAAGAAACTGATTTGACTATTTATACACATACAAATTACAATCAAAAAGGCATGGGTATGGATACCTACCCTTCACTGCCATCTCAACCTGTGTGTGTCAACTTGAATGTATTTTATCAGCCCAAACATTCAAGGATACATAAACTTTTGAACAGGACCATTTTGTTATTTAAATTATTGCTATAGTTTAATGATTGTTATTTTTAATATGTTTCAAATTAAAATTATTATGCATCACAGAATAGCACAGATATGTTTTGTCTGATCACTCATGTTTTCTTAAAATGCTAAACATCTTACAAATTCTGCCAGGGGTATGTAAATTTAGAAGCACATCTGTACATGAGTTGCAGTAATGGTTGATAACACAAAAGTTTTAATTACAATTTGGAAATCTTCTCGCAAAATTATGTATTTGAATTGCTGCAATCTTAATTTTAAAAAGTCAATTTTTAATACTGCCCAAATTTGAGGCATATAGGACTATTCATAATCCACATAGAAGCCTAAATACCTAATGGATTTTGAAAAAGTAATAGGAACTCTAACAAGGATAGCCCAGTAAACTCAAGGTGATGCAGGCTAACTACTAATCCACAATACTTGTTTTTCCTGTACTGAGAAACAATTGAATCAAATACAACCAAGATTAAACAACATTCAGTGACTTAGTAATAGCTAACACTTCAACCAAATTCTCTCGTATGGGGAAACAGCTATATGTCTGCATAAAATCTAAAATTTAAACCAAGTTTTTTCGTAACAGTGTACCGAGGTTGTAGATGTAATTGAATAATGTTGAGGAGAGGGTTGATTCTTGAGGCATCTCTAACTGAGGGTCATTCCAGTTGGACTGATCATAATTAACTCCAACTTGTCACGGACACTCAAATAAAAATGAGCAAAACCAAATTCTTTTACATGAATACCAACGCCAAAAAGTCGGTTAAGCAAAATGGAATGACTCACTGAGGCAAATGCTGAACTTAAATCAAGCAGAATTAAAATCACTACTCCCCCACTATTTCCCGTAAAAACACATCATTCAAAGATAATAAAAGGGTCTCAGTACTATGATTGACGTGATAGCCACATTTATATCTATATGATAGCTTATGTTCTTTGAGATGTTCATCTAATTAAATCAGACTGCCTTTTCTAGGACCTTGGCAACAGAACAAAGATTCAAGATAGGTCTGTAGCTGGCATAACTAACAACTGGTAAACTGCACTTCTTAAGAACAAGGTAAATAGTCGCCCTTAAGGGAGCTGGGGATTAAACCTTCTGTGAAGGACAGATTCACTATCTGACCTAGAATGTTAACAAAGGTAACCTTCAAGCTACAAAGAACCTAAAATGGACTGTCCTCCAGAAAAGGGTGGGGGGCTCTTAATTTTCTCATGATGTTTTCAATCTCAATTTGTAATACATGCACAAAACTGTCCCTCACACTGCATAAAATTCAGTATGAGAAAGGCTACTATACTTAATTCCCTTCCCAGTAACAACTATCTTTTGAACTTTATCTTTACAAAATTGTATACAACCCTGACAGTCAATGGACACACTTATCTAATGACTTCGGTTCCCAAAGTAAATTATTTATTTATTTAAAGAGTTTTCTATGCCGAGGTATAGCTATCAGCCTTCACCCCGGTTCACAGTTATAATATGTTACATTTAACAGTGAACTGAGAAGAAAAAACATAGGTTACATCAGGGAATTAAATAATTGAAATTAACAATATTATAAAATAAACAGTTAAAAAGCTATACAATTAACTTCAGGTGAAAAAAAATAACGTTTAACACTAGGTGTGTTTATGATCAAACCATGTAGTCCTTAGTTTATAAGCGTTCTGATAAACGAATGTAAATTAGATATGTTGTGTGAAATTAGCCAATACCATCTTTGAATGCTTGACAGAATAACCAAGTTTTAAGCCCTTTTTTGAATGGCTTGATATGTTGGTTTGAGTGGATAAGTGAATGGGTAGAGAGTTCCATAATTTTGGACCAGCTATGGAAATGGCTCTTCTCCTTGTGTTGGATAGTTTGGCTGATGGGAGTGATGGTATTTCTAGTTGTAGTTTATTTGTTGTTCTGGTTGTCCGGTGCGATCTATGTACATGTATGACATTGTCGAAAGCTGTGTTGTCTGTTTTGTGAATTGCGTTATGCAGGATTATAAGTATTTTGAATTAATTCTTTTTTCGACTGGAAGCCAATGTAGGCTATTGAGCACGGGTGTAATGTAGTCTGATTTCTTTTTGCCAGTTAGGACTCTTGCTACGGCATTCTGTAGAAGTTGAAGTGGTTTTAAGGTCGCTTTGAGTAGTCCAAGCAAGAGTGCTTTGTAGTAGTCGATGCTGGTGAAGATGAGAGATTGTAAGACGGTACGGAAATCTTGGTGGTGAAGCATTGGTTTTAGGTGTTTGAGTATTTGGAGTTTGTAGAAGCCTTCTCTTGTTTTAGTTGAGATGTGTTTCTTGTAGGATAATTCACTGTCAATCCAGAATCCGAGGTCTTTTATGTTGTCTTTAAGTTGTATGTGGATGTTGTCTATATGGAGAGATGGGGTGGTTTTGGGTCCTGTTTTTTTCGTTCGATTAGGATGCATTCCGTTTTGCTCATGTTTAGACATAGTTTTAGGTGGATTAGCATCTTTTTTATAGCTTCCAGGTGAGAGGTGGCGAGTGTCAATGCCTCTCCTATGGTTGATGTAATTGGAATGAGGAGTTGTATGTCATCAGCATACATGAAATAAGATACGCCTAGGCTAGAGAGGAAATGGCATAAAGGGAGTAGATAAATATTAAAGAGTGTGGCTGAAAGGGCAGACCCTTGTGGTACACCTGTCTCGAGGGGGATGGCTTGAGATGTTTCATTGTTGATGGCAACTTTGAAGTATCTGTCTGTTAGATAAGAAGTGAACCAGTCAAGAGTTTTGCTAGAGAGACCTATGTTTGCTAGACTAGATATTAGCTTTTTGTGGTCGACCGTGTCAAATGCCGCTGAGAGGTCGAGAAGGATTAGAATGCGACCTAAATTGTTATCAAGGCCTCTTAGTATATTGTTGGATAGGTTGAGCAGTAGAGTTTCCATGCTGAGGTTTTTTCTAAAACCGTGTTGGGTGGGATATAGTATTTTGTGGTTCTTGAGGTGTTCATTGAGTTGTTTCAGTACCGCTTTCTCTGTCATTTTTGCGAGTAGGGGTAGATTTGAAATTGGGCGGTAATTGTTCATGTTGTTTGGGTTAAGGTTCTTTTTTTTTTTTTTTAGTACTGGCATGATTGTAGCTGTTTTTAATTTCATTGGAAGCTCCCCTTCTTCGAGAGATTTATTGATGATTGCTGCTACTGTGAGGGCTATTGAATGAGCAATTTCCTTTAGATCTCGTGTGGGGATGGTGTCTAGGTCATGTCGAACTGGGTTAATTTTTCTAAGCATTTTTTCAGTTTCCGTTGATGAGATAGGTTCAAAATTCGACCAGGGTGTTGTTGCTGAAGTGAGTGTTTGGATTTCTTCAGCCGGGGAGTTATTGAGGACATCCGTTATTTTGGTTATTTTGATCTTGAAGAAAGTTGCTATGAGTTGATGGCGTTATCTTGGCATAAATTTTTTGAATCGGTTGTGTTGGGGTTTATGTTTTCAGAGATGAGGTTGTTAACTATGTTGTAAAGGGATTTGGCGTTGTTGGAGGAGTTTCTGATCTTTTTGCTGTAGTAGTCACGTTTCGTATCCATTATCATTTTTTTTTATAGGCAGCTAGTTGCGTGCGATATCTCTGCAGAGTCATGGGACACTTGTCTTTTTGCCATTCTTTTTCATATTTCCTAAGGGTGGATTTCATTTTTCTTAGTCGAGTGTTGAACCATGGGTTCTGTTGTTCCCTATGATTTTTTAGCTGTTTAAATTTCTCAGGGTTTATATTATTTGCGGTGTCTTCTGTAATTTGAAACCATGAGTTGATGGCGTTATTTATATTTGAAAGGTCCAGATTTGCTAGTTGTTTCCCAAGTTCTTGTTGGAGAAGGTTTGTTTGGAAGGGTGGTTGATATTTGAAGGCTAGTTGTGGTTCATTAGTTTTAGTCGTGTTGTTGATCTTAGCTTTCGTCCTGCATTGTAAGAGGTAGTGCTCAGACCAGGGGACTGGTTTATATGTAATAGAAGTGTCTGAGAAATAGTTATTGGTGAAAATCAGGTCCAGTGTATGCCCAGCTTTGTGTGTGGGGTTGCTCATTTGCAGATTGCCATTTAGACTTGAAAGCATGTCTAGTAGGGTTTGGCAGTTTTGAGATCTGGGATTTTCATCTGTGTGCAGATTGAAATCGCCGAGAATTATAGTAGGTTTCTTTAAACTGATATTTATTAGGAATTCTATTAGCGTTGAGATATTGTTGTTTAGCAGTTTGGGCGGGCAGTATACTAGGCATATTAGTAGGTTCTGTGAGTCAAACAGATATTTCAAATTGTTTTGGGAGATTGTGTGGGATCACTTTCACTGAGAAAAGCTTCTTTATAATGAGGAGCAATCCACCTCCTCTTCGGTTCTTGCGAGAGATTGAGGTGTCATATGTATTGCTGTCAATTTGGTTTATTAAGACTTGATCGGTCTTTTTGAACCATGTTTCAGTTATTGCTATGAAGTCGGGTTTTTTTCTTGTAGTATATTATTTATTATCATGTATTTTTTGGTTAAGGAATGAGCATTTATGAGAAAGAAGGTAAGGCTTAGTATGTTTATTATATTTTTTGCTAGAGGTATGTTTATTAGGTGTCTTTGTCTTGTCTGGTGAGGCGTGGTGGTAGATGTCATAATCTTTGGTCTATCTGATTAATGAATTTCCGGATGTTTATAAGTGTAGCAGGTGGGAACTGTTTGAGAGAAAGGAGGAGAAGTAGGAGGATGTTGTTATCGTGAGTGGGCGCTGTGCGAGGGTGCTGTCAGAGCTTGGTTAGATTAGGATGACTGTTAAATGCTGGATTTAGAAGGGTCTGTAAGAGAAATGGATTATTTATGGAGGGACCAAAAGCTTGCTTGATGGTGTATGAAGTAATTGCTGAGAGATGGAGTTTGCTGGGACGAGAACTGGAAGAGAGTTGGGGTTAGTTTGTTGATCCTGTTGCTAACCGGCGTTTGTTTGTTGAAATCTGATTCGTATTGGGTGGTGATAGGTGTGTTTCGGCTGTGTGCTGGATGGTGACTGGTTTGATCCAGATGAGTGCAGTCTGCTGTGGTTTAGTGAGGCTTGTATCGGCTCTGATGAGAGCTGGAGTATGATTGAAATGGATCAGATGCGTGCTTGCTGGTGTTTGGAGAGATCCGTATTATGCGTGATGGAGTCGAAAAGATTGTAGGAGGTTGCTTGCAGAGGTTGTGATGTTGTTGTCTGGAGTTGTATGGATGATTGAGCAGGATGAGTGAATGCTCGGTATAGTGGTTTTATTTATTTATTGTTTATTTTATTTTAAAGTTGTAGCTTAGGCGGTGAAGTACAGGCTAACTGCGAAAGGGGGAGGGGCCCTGGTGCTGGGGCACTCCAAGGGGCGCGCTAAGGGGCAGGCCCCTTAGTTCGCGCTCCTTTGGGCACGTGACGCCAGTGGGAGGCACGGTAATTTAAAGGGCTTCAGAAGTCTCTGAGATAGGCTTGGAGCCTCTCGGAGGGCGTGGTAAACTCACCGCGCTGGATTGGTGGCTTCTTCTCTTTTGATTTCTCCGCTTTCTTTCTTTATCTCTTCTTTCCTCTTCTTTCTAGATTTTACTTTCTTTTCGTCTGTGCTGCGGTTTGCCTCCTCTGCATGGTTCGCTAAACAGCGAGCGGGATCTAGCCCCGATTAGGCCATGAGAGCCCCGGCAGGGGAGGTAGGGTTAGGCGGCTGATGCAGGGATCAGGCGGCGCGAAGAGGGACACCGGTGGGAGGCACGGCAATTTAAAGGGCTTCAGAAGTCTCTGCATTAGGCTTGGAGCCTCTCGGGGGGGCGTGGTAAACTCACCGCGCTGGATTGGTGGCTTCTTCTCTTTTGTTTTCTCCGCTTTCTTTCTTATCTCTTCTCTTTCCTCTTCTTTCTAGATTTTACTTTCTTTTCGTCTGTGCCGGAGTTTGCCTCCTCTGCGCGGCTCGCTAAACAGCGAACTGGCTCTAGCCCCGTTTAGGCCACGAGAGCCCCGGCAGGGGAGGTAGGGTTGCTGATGCAGGGATTAGGTGGCGTGAAATTACTGAAAATAACACTAGGGGATGACTCAATGACCCTTGTAGCCTGGTCTCAAAATAAGTATGCCTCATATTTAAAAAAAGTGGTCCTATAGTCAAGCATGCACTTGCATCCAGGCACACCTATCCGTCTCAGATCAAAGACTTATGCCACATGCTCTGATTTTTCTCATACTACTAAATTAAACCATGGAATCCAAGGATGGTAATTATGGGTCATTTTGACCTTTAAGGGAGCAACTTTCATTACTATTTCACATAATGCTGTGCCAACTTTGTCTACAAATGAAGCAACTGACTCATAATTTAATCACTTGAACATTTAATCACTCAGCAAGAATCAGATCAAGATCTATAAAACGGCAACTACTTTTTGGGAACGGTATCAAAGTTAATGGCTTATTATTAACTGGAAAACAATTACATGCTACTAAATAATGATCAGACCAAAGGACTGGGGAAATAGTCAAGTTTGCCACTAATTCAGCCTTCTGAATATCATCAGATATAATTAACACATCAAGCACTAGTCCAGTTCTATGAGTGGCATCCGCAACAATTTGTTTCAAATTATGAGCTGACAATGCATTTAAAAAATCTTGAACAATGCCTGCTGATGCCCTGAATGTAGGCAAATTAAAATCAATTAAAAATTCATTTTGGTGATCATACCCTTGCACTAATATAATCGCAAACTGGTTGTAGGTCAGATCTTTTTAAGATCCAGGGGGTAATAAACCAATCCCATAACCCAGTTCCCAAATCTAACTGTTAAATTTTTCACATCCATGGCCAACATCAAGGGACTTTGGAGTGACATTTAAATTTTTATGATAAATTAGCACCACACCCTCACCCTTCTAGCCCGGATGGGCATGTGCCTAATAATTATATCTTCTTAGACAAAGTTGATTCAATAATATATAAATCCACGTTCGAATGCCAAGTTTCATTTAAATATAAGAAATGAAGTATCTGTTCAAGATGAAGTCCAATAATAACATCCTCTTTACTGGTAACTGAGCATGCATTAATATAAGCTACTGATAACAAGTGATGTGCAATTTTCCTGAATGATCAATTATTGCTGAAGGAGGTCCCCGCTGGATTGGCATGAACACTGAACTTCCCTAATCAAAATGTGGCTCTTTTTTAGGATACTGGGCATAATGGCCAAACCCATAGCTCACTGGTATATTGAATTTCCTACATGTATTCATGGGAATTCTAGACAACATTGACCCAAAAACCAAAAGCAATAAACCAATCATCTCCCATAAACAAAATGATATAATCAATTAAATAAACAAAGTCTCAGAGGCTGTTTTCAAAATTTCAGATGATGGGAGGAAAGGGGGGGGGGGGGTTTCCCATTACTGAACAGCCACACCTACTTACATCGAACAACTCAGCAATGGTTCAGGCAAAGGGGCATAGCCCCTTGCCATGGTTCATCGCTGGTGGCCTGCTGCTGGTGAGCCTGCCGTCAGGCCTGAGGTTGAACCAATCCCTAGGCACACGATGATGATGTCAACGCTAGGAGGGCAGAGCAGGCAGGCCCCATCCCAGGCCGGAGTCACAACAAGCAAGGAACAAGCTGGCACAGAACAGCATGGCAACCAGGTAGGAATCTCACCAAGACACACTCAGCTGAGAAGTACATTTTAATATTGTCAGGCTCAGTATTTTAAACCAGTCCTAAGCACATGACGATGTCTTCACCAGTAGCATTATCTGTTGCCAGAGGGTCCAAATAAATGTTAAAGTGTCTGGTTTTTTTTCCCTTTTTTCAGAGGTGCAGTTGAACAGATAATATCATCTGTTCATGAAAAACCCAGCTGTGAAAACTGGATGGAGTGAAAGCAAAGTCCTGTCTTCTCTGCTTAATATCTAATTAATTAATTAATTGATTGATTAATTAATTAAACATTTT
Organism: Rhinatrema bivittatum; assembly: GCF_901001135.1. Taxonomy (NCBI): domain Eukaryota; kingdom Metazoa; phylum Chordata; class Amphibia; order Gymnophiona; family Rhinatrematidae; genus Rhinatrema; species Rhinatrema bivittatum. The sequence continues at coordinate 38,247,196 of NC_042631.1, read as the reverse complement.
TATATACTGGCATTAGTTGTGGACATCATGCCGGTTTACAGCAAACTGGTTAAGCTAGGAAATTACATTTTAACAGGGAAATCAAAACTGGGAGGGGGGTAACAAGAAGTATAAAAGAATAGAAATAATAACAATAACATGGATAATAATATGATGAAATGTGTGTCCTAGAGGCCTCCTGAACTCACGTTCTGTGTTTACACCAGTAACATTCAACCTCAGTCTGCTCAGCCACACTAATCTCTCAAGGCCTCAGTGTGGGTATCTGACAACTGAAATTTCTTCTTGAAATAAAGACCCCAGAAGGAATTCTAAATAGAATTATTGGTTCTGGTACAAAGGCTTTTTTTGAAATTGCAGATGGGAGGAACGGGGGTTCCCAATATCACTGAACAGAAAAAAAAACTCTATACATTTTCAATTAATGGCTCACAGTACATAATTTCCCCACTATCGAGAGGGAGCAGGCAAAACTATTTCGTCTCTGGTTCTATACAGCCCATACCATGACAGATGAGAAGAGACTGTAAAGAAATTCTGATAGGATAAACGTTTTATCAATGTACTGCTGTACATCCTTATAAAGATTAAACAAAAATTGTAAATTTGATTTAAGAAATTGCAAGATATACTCGGGATAGGAAAAACAAAAGATCAGACATAAAACACTGTTTAAATCTAAATCAATAGGAGTACTTAGATTACCAGATTTATAAAATTATTAATAAGCATCCCAATTAAATGAGATTGTTTCTTGGATAAAGAAAAAATGTGCAAGTTAAATTTAGGGTATTTGCCAGTGACCCCTAACCTGCTGTAAAAGGAGCTCTGAATACGGAGACGTTAGCAAGGAAAAAGTATTTTACAAACATAGCTGAAGATCAGGGGAAGGATAAAGTGGAAGAGAAGAGCACACATTTGAGAAGGTTCATATCCTATATGAAAAAAAGGAGTCATTCCAAAACTTGACACCGCAGTAATGGGTAGATGAAAAAATGCAGGACTGATTGAACAACTAATTCTTTGGGCAAATAAAAGGAAATTGTAAATTGCGCCCAACAGACTGGACACAAGATTATAAACTGGAAAAACCTGGGAATAGTTAAATAATCCTTTAAAAGGTTTGAATCTTACCTACAGGAGTGACAAGATCAGACCAGGGATATACAGTATAAAGAGGAAAGAAACACATCCAAAGGTAACCATCTTAAAGGCTAGGTCAGCGAACCGAAATACCAGAAACAGAAAATAATGAGAGAAACGGAAAAAAACAATTTCAACAAAATCCATAGCCCCATCAGTATGGTGAGCTCTCATGGAAAAGTCATCAGATGAGGTAGACACCAGTCAGAAAGAATGGGGGCAGATTTCAAAGGGATACGCGTGTATCCCCCAAAAACGCGCAAGCCCCAGGAAGCGAGTAAGTCCCGGGTCTTTCCTGGGGAGGTGTGTTGGGGGCAAGTCGCAGCAGCGCGTCATTCGGGGCAAGGCCACGGGCGTGGTTCCGGCCCAGGGGCATTTCGGGGGCATGGCTGAGGCCTCCGAAACTGCTCCCGGGCCGGGGAATCGCGCGGCCCGTGCACGTGAGTTATGCCTGCCTTGGGCAGGCATAACTTGTCAAACAAAGGTAAGGGGGGGTTGGGTTAGGGAGGGGAAGGTGCGAGGGGGTGGAGGAAACGGAGGCAGGCTGAGTGGCTCGGCGCGCGCAGTCTGCCGATTTTGCAAAGCCTTGCGCGCGCCGAACCCGAATTTTAAAGGATACGCTCGGCTACACGCATATCTATTAAAATCCAGCGTACTCTTGTTTGCGCCTGGTGTGCGAACAAAAGTACGCGCAGGCATACTTTTTAAAAATCTACCCCAATATGAACAGATGCTGGAGTGTGAGTGAAGAAAAATGAATGGTACTTATATCACTAGGACAATGCAAAGGAAGATTGTGGGATGACGTTCCTGCAGCCAACATATCAAACTCAATTCAATAAAAGCACAAGACTAAGAAATAACTTTACAATGTAGCAAGAAAAAACCAAAACGCGTTATATTATGTTGGTGCAAAAAGGTATGGATGGAAGGGAAAGAAATGGAAAGAACTGCAAGAAAATATTTAAAAACAATGGAAGCAAGCCTAACACCAGATAGGATCATTTTAATTACTGGTATGAAAATGTTTCCATCTTTGAATCTAATACTTAAAAAGGTTTAGACTGAAGGGAATGCTAGAAAACAACACACTTATAAATAAACTAAAGAAATAAAGCATGACTAACGTAGTAAAACTCTAAAGGTCTGTCTCTGTGCTTTGGTTTATTTTAAATACATTGAATACAATATAATTAATCCTTAAAAGTTAGGATTAAAGAATGCTGGTATCAGAACATGACCCTCTGAATCTCTGCTTGCTACCAACGTTGAGGAGCACCAGTTAATAATTACAATCTGGGCAATTACACAATCAGGTCTATGAGAGTCTAATGGGAAAATGGGTTTTGATACAGGGAATTTGGACACAGGAACATTTGCGGGAATATGTGACAAGGGGCTGCTTTTAAATCTTAGCCACCTCTATAATAAATACATTTCCCATAAACACTTGACATTCATATTTGTCGACTAGATTGTAAACTCCATTGAGTAGGGACTGTCTCTTACATGTATGTACGGTGTTGTGTACATTTAGTAGCACTTTAGAAATAAGTAGTAGGATTCCTGTAACAAACTATCGGGCCGATACAGTAAGGAGTGGTAGAAAGAGCTGCGTTAGTGCCGGGCGCACCCGCGGTTGCCGCACGCACAGTCCAGCTCTACCGCTTGATACTGTATGTAAATAGCTTGCAAATGCAAGCTGCGTCTAAGAAGCGTCCGTGAAGCATTAAGCCTGCGCAACCCATTTTACTGTATAGAGCGCTATACAGTATCCCGGGTGCGCTGGCCTAACGCTTCACGGACACGCTGGTATCTGTCATTTCAAATGTCATTTCCAGGAAGTGGACCAGGAAGTGGACGGTTCTCAGACGCTCGGGATTGCCAGTCCTCTCTCCCCTCCTCCCGAAGCAAGCAACGAAAGCGGAAAAAAGCGAAAAAGCGAAAAAAAAAAAAAGTAGCAAGAGAGAGGGGAGAGAGGACGGGCAATCCTACGCTCGGGATTGCCAGTCCTCCCTCCCCTCCTCCCGAAGCAAGGCGCGAAAAGCAGCCTTGCTTCGGGAGGAGGGGAGAGAGGACTGGCAGTGTAAAGCAACAAAGCGACTTACTTTTTTTGCAGCCCCCCTCCGGAGACGGACATCAGCGAAGACGACCGCGGCTCCCCTGCCTCCAGCTGCCTGCGAAGACGGACACATCGCATGGGCGAAAGCAGCCCCTGTGCGTGCAATTGGGCCGCTCAAGGCGTGACGTCACGACGTTTGGCGTCACAGCGGACAAAATCGTGACATGCTTTTTGACAATTTAGCCAAAAAGAGACTTGGAGCATTTGAATGTTTGAGATCCTGTGATTGAAAGCTGGCAAAGAACATATGGATTGAAGTATTTTGGGATTACAAGAGAATGTAGTAACTGAATGTTAGGCAAGATTTCAAAAAAACAAAAAAGGTTTTTTATATGCATTTAAAAATTATAAAAATTAATATGACTAACTTAACTAGCCTCCCTGTGGTTGAATATCAACCTCTTCAAGTCTAACATTCTGGCAACTGCAACGCCTAACTTTGGCTTTTCCCACATCTTCATTAGGACATTATCCAACATTGTATGAGGTGGCAATGCTGAAGATTCCACTGGAAAATTAAGTATCTTCAGGATGCCTATTACTTCTGACCAGGGATCTATTCTTTCTGGACAACTACATTTAGTGCCTTTCACATTTTCAACAAATTTTGAGTAAGTGAGATGTTCAGGAGGAAAAAGAATGAACCAGTGGCTCCACGGGCAGATCAGATGGTATCCCTGTGAAGCTTCTAGGGACTCTTGGAAATGGTATACTAGACCAGGAAGAGTGTGCAGAATTCCTACTAGAGAAGCAAAGCTTCCCAGAAGTCAACAAAGTATATAGTGGAGTAGCACCTGGCATAATCTTGAGTGGTGACTTTGCTTGAATTACAGACTGGTGAAAATGCTGAATAATGTGATTCTGGAATTAAAGAGGAGAAGAAATCTCAAACTATATCTATCTGGTCTACTGCCTGCTGGGCTGCTGTTAAGGGCAGAGCGTCTTCCTGTGATATCATGATGGAATCATGTACTGACATGAAGAACGATCCTGATAAGGGACCTATTGCCAGAATTGGGTCCAGTGTTTGTAGGTGAAGACCCTGAAAAAACAGTTGAGTTTGAAGCAAAGATGTCGTAATTGGAGGTGGTAGGTTAAGCATAGACTCTGCTCTGGCTGAGCTGTAAACAGTATATAATTGAGTTTGCAATACTGATATGGTTATAGCATTTTTCTGGATTTGTTGGCAAAACTGGGTAAGATGCTAATTTTGGAGCGTTGGTATTTGTGAGAGAGTGTTGAATGTTGTGAAGCGTCATCTGATATATGCTTATGCTAATGTGGACTTCACTGAGGATTTTTGTTTATACATCAACGATTTTTTAGGAACACTTTTCTCAGCACAGTGTGATGATTTTTGAACTGGTGGAGTCTGTTTCATGTGTTGGGCATGTCTATGCGTCAAACTTAGATATTTAATAATTGAGAGTCCCGATGTCCTGTGCACTGATGAGATGTGCAATCTAGTTGATGCATCTTCATTGATCCCTCTGATATACTATGCATCGATCTTCGGCAATATCTTTGGATGCTCGTGTATCAATACCTTTGAAGCATCTTTCATGAATGTTTTTGATGCATAGTGAATCAAGTACTTCAATGGTGCTTGCTTCTGGTGGACCCACACATGTCTCGATAAGCTTGGCTCATCTTGGTGGAACATTTTTTGCGACTTATGCATCTAGAAAAGAGTAAACAGTTTTGATGCATTTGATGCATCTCCAGAAGGATGGGACTTTGCACCATGGGGCATCGAGTCCTTTATCTTTTTGACTGCCGTGAGCTTAGATTGAGTTAACAGTGTTTTGCCTTCTGTGGCAATTTCACCAGTTCTGATGAGAGTGATGTGATGATGCATTAGATGATTTATTTCTGGAGGAGTCTGAGGACCTTTGACTTCTGATGCTGACAAACTGGAGCGTAGTCCCTAATCTTAGCTGCCCTCGACCCACTGTGAATGTGGGAATATCCTCCCACATGCTTCACAGTTAGGTTGATCATACTCCAGCTGAGGCAACGGTACCAGTGTTCATGGCTGTCCATGATGGACATGACCCATTTGCAGGTGCAGGTCTTGAATCCACCCATGTTGTTTTTTTGGGGTTTGTTTTATTTTATTTTATTTTTTAAATAAACCAAGTAGAGAGAGAGATAGAGAGAGAGAAATCCATCCATGCAAAGCATGGACAAAAAGAAATGAAGGAGGTTTTGGGCAATGCCCACGCAAGAATTCCTGCTCATGCTCAGAGTTCAAAAGCTCTACCAGCTTTGACAGACAGCGCCACAGATCATGTCTAATTCAGCCCTGCTTATCAACAGAAAAAATAGCTTCAAGAAGCCAATTCCAAAAGGAGGGAAAGATGGGTTTATATGCTATTTCTCCAGCTATCCTCAGAGAACACCTATTACAAGCAAGCAACTTTACTTTCTCCAAGAAAAGCAGAATATAGTCACACAACTGTGAATCTATTTAAGGGTTACCTTCCATCAAAACAGAGAATAAACTACAACCTTGTCTACTGGTTAATAGCATGTTTTATTGGAAGCATCTGAATTTAATTTTTATAATTTTTTTTTTTTTGTTTTGGTTTTTTTTTTAAAGAAGGCAATCCAAACTAATAAAGGAACTTGGGGCGATGGAAATATATTTTACCCTGAAAGAGACCTTGAAGAACTGATTGTACCACTATGGTGAGTTTCCTTTTATTGCCACCATTCAAAGGCGCTCACATCTCCTGATTTTCATAGCTGTAGTCAATAATAATCGCTTGCACATACAATTGCTAAGTCCAGGCCCCAGTATGCAATACTATTTTAAGGCTGCACTGAATGCAGGTTGAGTGACTCCGTTAAGTCAACAATGGAGGTTGTACAGGGCCCCTGGCCTGTGGTTTTACAACTCTAATGATTAGATTACGCTTCTAGATCTTGGTTTTGAAGGTGCAAGATGCTTAATTAAGGCAGAAATTCCCAATAATTTCAGTAAGGAGCAAAGTAGTGCAGTTGCCTTCTTAGTCCATGCAGATATATATACATATACTCAACTCACAATTAAACTCTGGAATTTGTTGCCAGAGGAAATGGTTAGTGCAGTTAGTATAGCGGTGTTTAAAAAAGGACTGGATAAGTTCTTGGAGGAGAAGTCCATTACCTGCTATTAAATTCACTTAGAGAATAGCCACTGCCATTAGCAATGGTAACATGGAATAGACTTAGTTTTTGGGTACTTGCCAGGTTCTTATGGCCTGGATTGGCCACTATTGGAAGCAGGATGCTGGGCTTGATGGACCCTTGGTCTGACCCAGTATGGCATTTTCTTATGTTCTTATGGATTTTAGATTTAGTAGGATATAAAAATATAAATAAAATACTGTCATGTGAAAAGTCAGTATCCAAACAATAGTGGGATATAATGTGTGGACGGAAACCTATGTCACAACCTTGTAAACCTCTTCAATGGAGTCCGATCTTAGATGAGCCACCATCACTTCCTTAACTAACATTATGAGCCCTGACATGGCAATCTGCTACCCAATTTAATAATTGTTAGCAGCAATCCTAGGTCTGTTAAAATCAAAAGAAACAAAAAGCTATAGGAACCTTCTATGGGATTTGATCCACTCCAGGTAGAAGGCAACAGCTCTCTCACAAATCTAAACTGTGCAGGGCTTGTTCCCCTTTATGAAGTCTGTGGAAGAATATGGATAGAATGATTGACTGGTTAAGATGGAATTCAGACACCACCTTAGTCAAGAACTTCAGGCGTATGAGAAGCATCTTCCTTCTGTGATTAAATTGTGCGTAAGGTGGCCTGCAGCTCCCCAATTCTGTAGATTGAGGTGACAGTCATCAAAAATGCAATCTTCCAGGTCAGATACTTGAGGGAGCAAGTGTTCAGAGGCTTGAACGGGGTTTTTATCAGCTGAGTTAATATACTGAGGTCCGATGATATAGTGGGAAACCTAATGAGACATTTCAACTGAAGCAAGCCCTGTAAAATCTTACAAGACTGTACAGAGATAGGGTTTCCCTCTAAATGCTGGTGATAAGCACCAATCAAATTAAGATGAACCCTAAAAAACTTGGTTTTGAGGCCAGACTCCAAAACATGTCAAAGGGGTTCAAACAGATTTTGTATGGGACAAAAGAAGGGATCCAATGCCTTGCCATCACACCAGATGGCAAAACTCCATTTAAAACCATAAGATCTACCAGTGAAAACCTTCTGGAAGCTAGAACTTGAGTTACTCCATCAATAACCTAAAGAACAAATTTTGTTCTCAATTTTCAGGCTGTGAGGGCAAAAGACTGAATACTGGGGTGAAACAGAGATCCTTGATTCTTTGTAAACAATGTTGGGGGAGTTCTCCAATCAAAATGGAGACTCGGACTCAGAAATAATCACATGAGATGAAGTTTGAGATGGCACACAACAGTGCTGAGCAGTCAGTCAGAGGTTTCCCTCTTCAGTACTATACAGCTTGACACTAATTAATACCCTCAATGTCCGGTTCTATCAGTACCCTCATTAATGCTGAGATGCTTGATGCTGATACCTCCATGTCTCAAGATGAGAAAGGTTTTGCAGATCCTCTTGTTCAACTCCTTCTCAAAGACTGCTGAAGCCAGAACCAAAGGAAGACTCAGTAGGTAAGGAGAGGACTTCCTGGGCAAGCAGAGGGAAGGTACCAATGCACTTGGTCTGGACCCCTGAAAATAACTTAGTCCCTTCCTGGGAGGCTTACCTCTAGGCATAGTTGTTTAGGAGGCTCGGTAGCAGCTGCCACTGTCTCTCTGCTCTCAATCTCGAATCCCAATGGAAACAGATGTTGTGACTAATACCAATGCAGATGCCCAATGCTCAACATCAATACTCAATCCTGATACTGATGTAAAGGAACCCTTCTCTAGCATTCTGGGATAGATCAATGCTCCCTCAAAGCTCTGTCAGTGGTCGGTGCAGTTCCTGGATCCTTTGTTACTGATGCCTTTGGTGGTCATGCAGAGATGTCCAATTTTTCACCCAAAATGTCAGTGGAATATGGTCTTCATTGTTTGATCATCCTGGGGGACATCTCTTGACAGATGCTTCAATGAGGGACATCATGGTTCACATCAAGGCAACTCGTGCAGACAATGTGAAAGTCAGTGAGGGACATCTTACTGTTGCAGTGTGGGCACCTCTTGAAGCTTGCAGGCCTTCTTCTGCATCATAGTTGGGAAAAATCAATGCAGTGAAATCAAAGAATAAAATCTTTGCAAAAAATAGGGCTGACCAAAGCTACTCTCACAAGGCTTTACAGGGACTGAAACCTTAGGGCTGAACACTATTGACAACAAAAAATAAAACCTATATAAAGGCAAACAAGCATGACTAAAAGGCTAAGGGGACTCAGAGAAGAAAATGAACTGACTGAAGAGACCCAGACTGCCGCTGAAGCATATTCTCATCACAGAAATGGTTATTGATTGGGTTTTTTTTAAATTATGTTTTGTATTTGTAAATTGCTCTGGCCAGATCTGGCATCTGTTGTGCAGTATATAAGAAACAAATAAATAAATAACTATTCTTCATGGACAGGATAATCAACTACATGACTGGGCAACATCATCTATAATACCAAAGCTGAGAATTTCCACAAATGTTTTTAAATGCCTAGAAGGCTTTTCTGAGCACAGGCATGTGCTGCAATCAGCAGTCTCTTACCTCCAGCTCCAGACCTGAGAATAACGCTGTCAATGCTGCCAAGGCCTATTTCAGCGAATGCGGCAAGATGCTGCCAACACGCATCAGACACCAGCTGCTCCAGAACTTTCTTCTCGCCAGACTCCTTAGGCACACGCGCATCACTCAAAGAATTAAAGGGACCATGGCAGGAAAAGCCCTATGGTCTCTGAGATTTATGTAGTAAGTCCTGGCCTACAAAAGGCCCTCGCCTGTCTTAGTCCTTTCCTTAGCAACAGGTCAACCTGCTTCCAGTGGTGTGAGTTGCCAGTGTACTTGTTCCTACATCTCCAGTTCCAGCTTGTCTCTGTTCCAGCTCTTGTCTTCAGTTTCTGGTCCTGAGTTTTCAGTCTTCAGTTCAGTCTTTGTCTTCAGCCTCTGTGATCCTAGTCTTCTTGTCTGTCTTTTTGGTTGCCTCTTCAGTGTTTCTCCTACTTGATTTGCTCCTTGCCTGCCTGCCTTGCCCATCCATCCCTTCTTTACCCTTTGGATACTGGATACTGACACCTTGGCCTGACTCTGCCTTCGAACATAGCCTGCCACCGGATACACCTTGCTTTCTCCTGTTCCAACCCTGCTACATCCATGAATCTCGTCACAAAAAGAGTTCCCTACCTAAGACCTGCTGGCCCAGGTATCTAAAGGTTCAACCGGAGGGGAACATGGGCTGGTAAAGGTGAAGCTCCAGTTGGTCCTCTGTTTCATCTGTGTCCGCCTTCTGATGGTGGGGACCTGCAGGGCCTCACCTTGCAGGTAGCGTTAACTCCACCTCGGTCCAAGGGTCCGCGCTCGCAACAGTGTATCTTTTTACATAGCCCCCATCACATGGGCCTCCCTCAATCTGCATATGTAGCTTAACTGAGAAGCAAACTCCAGAAAGGTAGGTAAGAGGATATGCAGGGCTTATTATCCTACATGGAGAATTTACTAGGAAGCAATTTGGCTTTCCCAAAGGTACAAGCATGATTATCAACCACACAGAGTGAATAAATATGGGTTGCCTTCCAACAAAAAAAGGGGGAGGGGAATCAAGCAACTATCCATCCACAATGCAGTAAACATTTTTTTGTTTAGAAGACAATCTGAAATAATAAAAATAAGCCCCGGGGGGGATGAAGTTGGATTCTACCCCTTGAAGAGACCCTGGAATACAAACTGACCAAACTTACTGTTGCACTGGGACTATGTAATTAAGCATAGTGATATGTGAATGTGTTGAAAGAAGTCCATGTTGCAGCAATGCAAATCTCCTCAATGAAATCCAGTCTAACATGGGCCACCAAGTCAGCCATGGCTCTGACACTATGAGCCTTGGAATGGCATTCTTGAGTTCAACCTACCTAGGCATAACAAAAAGGAAATGCAATCTTCTATCCAATTTGACAGAGTTTGTTACAGAGATCCCAGGCTTACTGGATTTAAAAGAAACAAAAATTTGGGTGGACCTTCCATGTCTGCTTGAAATAGGCGGCAACTTCTAACTTGCAATTTAGACCATGCATGGCTTGTTTGCCTTTGTGAACAAGTGGCCTGGGGAAGAATGGTAGCAAGATGATTAACTGGTTAAGTTGGAAGCCTGACATTACCTTGGGCAGGAACCTGGGAGGGTTATGCAGCACCACCCTGTTATGATGGCTAAGTCACTAGGACACAGAGCTCGCTAATTCTAAAGACTGACGTGACTGCAACCAAATATAATCTTCTAGGTAAGGTACCTCCATCCACATGGTGCCAGAGGCTCAAAGTGTTTTTATTAACTAGGTAAGAACAGTAGTGAGGTCTTATAACATAGCAGGTAGCTTGACAGGAGCATTCAATTGAAACAAATCCAACATAAACATGCACAAACATGGGGTTCCCTTCTACATGGTAATAAGCACAAAATTGCACTAAGGTGGTCCCTGACGTGTAAATGGGCTTTATGTGAGAAAATGGGCTTTTGAAAATTGCCCTGTAGGGTTATGCAAATAAAGGTACATACGTAAATCACTTATGCATGTATTTTTACACTCATATTAAAATGGTGTTCCAGAGCGGTTAGGCTAGGAAATTATTTATGTATTTATTTCTATGGGGGTAATTTTCAAAAGGATTTACATGCTTAAAACTGGCTTACATGTGTAAATGCACTTTACCTGTGTAAGTGGGCTTTTAGAAATTGGTATAATATATGGCATTGAATTGCCCATAGGTTTTACAAACAAGTGTACTATAAGTACACTTGTTTGTAAAATGTCAAATGTCATAATGCCTCTGTATCACTCCATGGTGAGACCGCACCTTGAATACTGTGTACAATTCTGGTCGCCGCATCTCAAAAAAGATATAATTGCGATGGAGAAGGTACAGAGAAGGGCTACCAAAATGATAAGGGGAATGGGACAGCTCCCCTATGATAAGGGGAATGGAACAGCTCCCCTATGAGGAAAGACTAAAGAGGTTAGGACTTTTCAGCTTGGAGAAGAGACGACTGAGGGGGGATATGATAGAGGTGTTTAAAATCATGAGAGGTCTAGAACGGGTAGATGTGAATCAGTTATTTACTCTTTCGGATAGTAGAAAGACTAGGGGGCACTACATGAAGTTAGCATGGGGCACAAATCGGAGAAAGTTCTTTTTTACTCAACGCACAATTAAACTCTGGAATTTGTTGCCAGAGGATGTGGTTAGTGCAGTTAGTATAGCTGTGTTTAAAAAAGGATTGGATAAGTTCTTGGAGGAGAAGTCCATTACCTGCTATTAAGTTCACTTAGAGAATAGCCACTGCCATTAGCAATGGTTACATGGAATAGACTTAGTTTTTGGGTAATTGCCAGGTTCTTATGGCCTGGATTGGCCACTGTTGGAAACAGAATGCTGGGCTTGATGGACACTTGGTCTGACCCAGTATGGCATTTTCTTATGTTCTTAAGTGTGTAAATGGGCTCTTGAAAATATGTTACATTTACAAGTCCTTTGAAAATTACCTATGTGCATAAAGTTAAGCACGGAAATTTACACCTGCTCTAGAGCATTTGCCTGCCCTAATTATCAAAGCAGATTTACATGCACGTCTGCTTTGAAAATTTGGGTTAAAGCGAGTATTTTTTTTTTTTTTTAAATAACTTATAGTCTTAGTGCACAGTTATAAAATAACTTTCATAGTGTTCAGCACTGCCTGTAGTTCCAGAAAATTTAAGGGATGACATTTCTCCTGATAGGACTAAGGGCCTGGGTGGGTAGCCCTTAAACGTGAGCTCACCAACCCAAGCTAGAATTATCTGCTATCAAGGTAATTTAATGGGGAGGAATATGAAAAGACAAGCTTTTGGTCAAACTGGCATGGGTTAGCCACCAAGTCAGAATCTCCTAAGCTCAGCCATGACACAAATGCGATCCTGAAGCCTCTACATGGCTTGGCTCCACTAGAACTTTAAGATCCACAGGGCTTATCTCATATGGTGACATGCCAAAGGAATGACATGGACTGTTGAGCCCATACTGCCTAATGTCCTTAACATATTCTAAGCTGAATCGCTCCCGTCACTGCTGTCATTAGATTAGTAATCCTGAGTCAGGTAATTTATGATGAACCCTAGCAACTTCAGAACCTGGATGGTGTTGCACACAAATTCCTCTGCCACTGCTCAAGATGTGCTCTTGCCCAGCCATTCGCCCAAATAGGGAAACACTCGCAGTCTGCACAGAATGCTGATAAATGAAAAATCTTTTATCACTGCAAATCAAAAACCAATGTTCTCTACAGACAAAAAAAAGAAAAAAAGACTGAAGCAAACTCTTCATGCCCAGAAAAGCCTACTAGGCTTTTCCAGGAGCCGTGGAAACCCTCCTCATCAGCACCATAGGACAGCTTCACTGGTGTGGCTGATCATTCTGCTTGTTCCTCAGAGATTGCATCTGTATGCTGCTGCTCCCACATGACGGCAGCAGAGCGGGAATTCCTGCTCATGCCTGGAAAGGTTTCTTAAGAAACACTTAAAAATGATGGCAGAAAAAGGCCAACTCATCCACACCAACTAATCAAGCTTTACAATTCCTACCACTCTCCTCAGAGATCCTGTGTTTATCCAGTGTTTTCTTGAATTCAAATACTGTCCTTGTCTCCACCAGGCATCTACTACCCTCTCTGTAATGAAAAGGTTCCTTAGATTACTTCGAGTCTGCCCCCTTGTTCTACAATCTTTCTGTTGACAGAGGCTTGCCGCCTGTGCATGAAAACGTTGGACATATTTTAATGTCTATCATCTCTGCTATCCCGCCTTTCCTCTACGCTATAGATCTCTAAGCTTTCCAGAATGTCTGGTGTCCGTGGAGATGTTGTCATTCACTCATGCGGCTATATTATCCAGACTGCCTTCTGAGAAAGCAGCAAAATCCTGGTCGGCGATAAGGGAGCCTACGTACAGAAACCTTGAGGGAACGTGCTGTTTACATAATTGGTTAATCTTTCCAGTGTAAAAGTCTTTTTAGATTTATGAAGGGAGATCCCCCAAATCTATCAGTTCCTTGAAAGTAAGAGATTTTTGCACCATCACTACTGCTGGCATTTGAGTTTCTTTACTGGCTTAGGATGTAACAAATCCCCTGAGAAATAACTTCAGGAAAAAAAGCAAAAACGAGCTTCAGCTGCTTAACTAGTGAGCAGGCTTCCTACTGCCTTAATAAGACAGCTGCAGTAGTCTAGTCCTGGCTGGGACATGCGGTTAATGAAAACAGTTTTCCTCTTCCAGGAGCAAGTAAAAGGAAAGGGAAGGATTTCTTAACCTTTGGAGACTCGGATCACCCTCCTCTGGAAGATATCTCAGAGCAGCAATACATACCACAGAGCACTTTGAATACGCCGACAGACAGCTGTGCCCCTGCCTTGTGTAGACTGTAAACAAGAACCACAATCAAAGCTCACACAGCTGTTGCGCTCTCTGCAGCTTGTTTACCTGGAGAGAGCCCAACATGACTACATGGTATACACAGTATGAAACAGACAAAAGATGGCCGAATTAGCACAAGTCTGAAATCTACATGCTTTATCACCACTAATGGTGGCAATGCTGCTCGTTTCAAATTCGTATTAATTCCCCCATTTTTCTGATTACCAGAATGAAACCTACATTGTGAGTAAGAGACAGCATCATGAAAAGCTAGTATGTGCTCCAAATCAGAAGTCAAGCATCAGGGAATGAGCAAGAGCGCCAAACGAGCTTTATAAAATTAAAAGCAGTGTTCTGTTTCATTGACAACAGATTCCTTATTCTGATGAGATTCTGGTAATTCTAAGTTTTAGAAATCACCACTAAGACTAATATGGTTACTAGATCTCTGCACTGTTGGCATTAATTGTATAAACCTGTAATGTTCTGAAGTAGGAGACTCGGGGTTCAGGCTCCTTCCTATTCAACAGGACCAGCAAGGCTTGGGCATGCCATGGAAGTGATACACTACAGCTCCAGGCACGGTGGTGACCCCTGCTGCAAAACTCAGTCCCGGGGAAAGCTTTCCACCAGCCCCGCATACTGTCTGGGTAAAAAGCAGGAGATAATCCAGAGGAGAGAATAAATAAAACATTCTCTGTGTTGTGCCGAGTTCACAGAAAGTAAAGTTAATCTGGTCTCTGATTTAACATACCTGAATTGAGACAGAGAAACTTCTTCTCCTGGTCATTTACTCCTCAATATAAAAAGAGGCATCTAAAGCACCACCACTGCAAAATCCTGCTTCCAGGTCTTCTTCAGGCCCGGAAGAATGAAGTGATCATGGTCATGACAGGGCAATATTTCCTATAAAAGCACCTGGTTTACATGGTTTCCCCACAGCAAGTTAACAGATTGGGGAGACAGGATTTGGGGTCTCCAATGCGGTGAAAACTGATCCTTAGTATAAAAGACAAAGACACACACATACACAACAACATGGTGCAGAGAGATTTGTTTGGACACTACAAACCACCACCATGAAGGGAAAACTTCCAGTTCTAAAATTCTTGCAACTATGGAGAGTCACTCAGGTGAAAGCTGAGGCTGAAGAAAATCTCTGTACTAAATCATTTTGGGAAAATCTGTTTCTAAGCTGGTGGTTCTTCGGGCCCCAATCTGTTTCAGCCTTTTCCCCTACACTTATCAATACTAGTACATACATACCCATAAACACCCACTGCCTCAGTCCTACATAACCAACAAGACTGTACATGTATCCAATAACAAACATTTAAAATCAAAGTAAAAGCAAAATGCCCCAGGCCATGCAGAAACATTTCAGACTCTTTTCTCTTTCTTTTTTGGTCATGCTGATCTCAAGCAGAAGCCCATCTGTTGACCTAGAGCAACTGTGCCTTGCACTATTGTATATCTCGTCATGCAAAAGGAGAAGGGGATATTGTAGCTAACGTTCACATCCAAGGCTTTTGGGGGGAATAGTTGCTTCATTGTGATTTTTAATTTGTCATATCTTCAATACCTGACACATTCATAGGATGTCCCATAAAGCTCCCAAATCCATTCTGAGTGAAACATTCTTATTTTGGTACTTTATTTTATTTAAACATCTTATCAGGGTTGCTGCTAGCTTTTTTTCTGGCCTGTGCAAACAATTACTGTGCCCCCCCCCCCCCCCCCAGTTCATTCATTCTCTGCCCTGGGCCCAGTTAAAGAACGCCCAACTCCCTACAAACTTTAAAAACTGACACACACCCCCCACCAATGGTTGATGCAAGGGTATTAGGTGCCCCAGGCAAACCTTATAGCCTTGTATAACACGCCCCCCCCCCCCCCATTCCACACACACACAGTGAGGTAAAACTATCACTTACATTATATTTACATGCACTGCTGTGATGCCAACCAGAAATCCCTGCAAAAATAGACATTTGGACCCCATAGGCCTATTGTGATGTGTGTTGGGTGTGGGCTTGACCCTCTGAAAGCCCTAAAACACTAATACACTTCCTATTAGGAGAATGCCTCACCTCAGTCACACATGCAGAACATAAACAGATCCTCACCAAATACAGAATAGAGCAATCAAAGTAGAAATACAAACGAGCAGACAAAAACTGAACTGGAAACCGCAAGAAGCCAGACACTCTATGAGGTGCAACAATGAAAAAACAGAACCATCACCATTCCTCAAACATCAAACAATAAAATCAAGAAATAGAATAAATACATAATACTAAAAACATACTGTTTAAAAAAACCAACTGATGATTAAAAGACCAAATTAAAAACTCATATACAAGTTTCTTTTTAATGTCCCAAACACCAATAAAATATTTCAAAACAGCAGACACAGCAAACACCTGAAAAATAAAATTTAAAAGGATTTTAAAAATTCACGCTCTCCATACCTGGAAACTTTTGATTTCCAGATACCCTGGGATTGTCGTGGAATAATGGGAGTGGGATGTACAAACTTTCTCCTCTCTTTCTTGTACATAGTCACACAAGCTCATATACACATACCCTCCCCTCTCAGACAAACCCACAGGCATCTCCAGCTCTTCTTTGGTTGGGATCTACCACCAACCCCAGGCCCTCATTTTCATTTCAGCTGCTGGCAGATTGGAATCCACCTGCAGCCCTCATTTCTCTCTCTCTCACACACACACACACACATCAGGCAGCCCCCAATTTCTCTCCTTGTCTCTCTCACCCCCCCCCCCCCTAAATAAGCTCCCATTTACACCCGCATACCCCAGGCAGATTCACATTCACACCCCCTATTCATCCCGGGCAGGCTCCCATTCTCATACACACACCCCCTAGTCATCCCAGGCAGGCTCCCACACACCCATCCCAGGCAACACACACACGCAGCCTCCCATTCACTCACACACACACATGCAGATCAGGCAGTCAGGGTCATTCCTCCTCTGCTGATGCTGCCAGCTGTTCCTTCTTTGTGGAGAAAAGCTGTTCTACAGCTCTTCTTCTGCTATGGCCTCCAGCTTCTGCTGCTGGTGGGTCTCAGTTTCTTCTGCCGCCGGTAGGATTGGGTCCACCGGTGCCATCAAGGACTTCTTCCTTCCACCACCGGTGGGATTGGATCCACTGGCAGCACCAAGGGCCTCTGTTTCTTCTGCCGCTGGTGAGATCGGGTCCACCAGTAGCACCACGGGCCTCTACCTGCTCCTGATGCCGCCCCACCAGATGTGCCACCCTGTGCAATTGTGCAGTTTGCACACCCGATGGTGCCAGGCCTGCATTTTATATTCTGTGAATCCAAAATGTTCAGCACAGATTACAATTTATGCTTTTTCACTAAAGTCAATGTAACTCTATGCACTGCCAAAAGGAGATGAGATATATACAAGTATTTCAGCAGAAAAGAACTTTCACAGAATGTAGCTGAAGAACTTTGACTCTGTAGGCAGGTAGAGGTAGAGAACGTAGGCTGTAGCTTGTAGCTCCTTGAGCATCATTTCTACTGCTCTGCTCCTCAGTCAGTAAGACACTGTCATTCTACATAAAGCACTTAACTCAGCACTCTCCCCAAGAAGTAGGTATAATGCTTCAGCCAGCTCAAAGAGCAAGAGCCTCAGCCTGGAACTGAACCCATATCACCCCTGAAAGTGCGAGCCACTAGACAGCCAGCAAGCGGGCTGATATTTTGAAAAATATGGTAGTGGTACTTTAACTCTCTAGTCAGTAATGAGTTTTTGAAAATACCCATTATAGTGTTTCATTATATGACATTATCTAGACAAGCAACTGGCACTGCAGGACAAACCTGGTGCCACTAGAAAGCTCCTGGCCTGTACTTCATCAAAGGACAAGGCTGGTCTTGACATTACCAGTGGGAAGGGAAATTATAGTGCTGTGATTTATTCATAAATATATGAAAACCCCACCTATCTTATAGACAACATCTAGGCAGCTTTCCAATAGGCATGTAAATCAATAATGTGATGGACCCATCAAGTGAATCTGCGGAGCCCTAGACATACTGCATCTATTTTTAAAACTGAAAAACAGAAACATCTCCAATAACTCTGTCTTCCACAATCTTCCTACAAAGAATTTGTATTCTAAGCATCCAAATAAATTTCTGTTTGTTCACTTTTTTACTTTAGAACCCAGAGCAAGGTGGCCTTGCTAATATTTGTTGGAAAAGGAATTAAGCATTTCTAGTCATCTCAAGTAACTCAGGGCTGATTCAGGCATACCCTTTGCATAGAATGGGAGATCGTATACTGTGTATACATTGAACCAGCCCAGCTTTTCACAACATGAATCTCACCTCTATGCAGAAGATTCATACTGAGGTTTATACTGACTCCAGGGAATACCATATATTTACTGTGTATTACAGCATAATGTCTCTGCCTTCCCTACAGTCCCTGAGCACTTGGTATATGTAATAAGAATGTAAGAATTGCCATGCTGGAAAAACACAAGGTACATTGAGCCCAGCTTGGCCAATCCAGGTCACAAATACCTGGCAGATCCCAATAAAGTAAATTTAATTCCTGTTACTCTCGCCCACGGATAGCAATAGCTATCTCTAGTCTACCTGGCAAATAATGTGTTCTGGACTTTTCCTCCAGGAGCTTGCCCATATCTCCTTTAAATCCTACTATGTGAGTTGCCTTGACCACTTCTTCTGGCAACAGATTCGACAGCTTGA
Organism: Rhinatrema bivittatum; assembly: GCF_901001135.1. NCBI lineage: Eukaryota > Metazoa > Chordata > Amphibia > Gymnophiona > Rhinatrematidae > Rhinatrema > Rhinatrema bivittatum. The sequence continues at coordinate 38,228,588 of NC_042631.1, read as the reverse complement.
TAGTCCACTGAGTGAAAAAGTACTTTCTATCATTAGTTTCAAATCTGGTGGCTGTTAGTTTCATGGAGCATCCCCTTGTTTTAATATTACTTGAAAGAGTAAATAATCATCCTTTATTTACCCTTTCCACCCTAGTAATTGGGATTATTTTTCTCATTGTGCATCACTTTGCATTTTTCTACATTAAATTTCATCTGCCATTCAGTTGCCCAATCTCTTAATCCATAGGTTCTCAACCCAGTTCCTGGATATTGTCACAGATATTTGTTTTAGTTGTTCATAAACTGCATCATTAAAGAATGTTTCAGGTGTGAATATGTTCCCAACATCCTCCTCCATAAAGACCAAGGCAAATAATTCATTCAGTTTGTCTGCCAACTTCTTGTCTTGCCTGAACACTTCTTTTGCTCCTTGGTCATCTAGTGGTCCAATTGACTTCCTCACAGGTTTTTTGCTTTGAATGTACTTGAAAAAGTATTTATTACTTTTTTTCCTTCATTGGCAAGCTTCTTCTTAAACATCTCTCCTGGTCTAACTACTGTTTTGCATCTAACTTGCTAGTGCTTATGCTCTTGCATATTTTCATCATTTGGGTCTGCTTTTCCATATTTTGAACAATGTTTTTTAAGATTTAGATGCCTCCTTTACTTCACCTTTCAACCACATTGGCAGTTATTTGGTCTTCATTTGATCTTTTTTAATGCGCAGAGTACATTTTATCAGGACTTCCAAAACGGCATTTTTAACAACATCCATGCCTCATGCAAACTTAATCCTTGCAAGCACTTCTTTTAAATTTTATCTAATTTCCTAATTCTATCATAGTCTCCCTAAATTCCTAATTCTATCATAGTAGTATATAAAGTTATATACTACTGTAGTAGCTTTACTTAAAGTCCTCCCTGCGGTGATTATGTCAAATTTGATTGCATTATGATCATTATTTCTTAGCACACTAATTCATGTACTAATTACTTACAATATTTGTTACATTCCATAAACTCTTCCTTTCTGTCTTATGTGCAATCACAGCTCTTCCAGAAAATGGAATATGTAGTAATCATCTGTAAATAGCATTCCCCTGTGCACACAGCAGCAAATTGACACTTACATGTTGCATATAGTCCATATCTTAATATTCTCCTGCCAGTATATATCACTCTTCCAACCCGCTTAGCAATGAGATTGTAACGGTCACTTACGTGTTGCATACAGCCATCGTCTGGCATGTCTCTCCTGTGCAGAATTCGGAGATTGTGCTATACTGTAAATTGATGTGATTGAAAAAAGTTGTTGCTGGAAAAAAATGATATAAATTAGAAATGCTAGAATTATCAATGTAAAACTAACTCTTCGCACCCTTTGATCAGACTGAACTAGTGGAAAGAGAAATGTATACAGTTCCCTTGGGGACACAACAGACAATCACTGAAATGTGATAATGGCATGTCTGAAGGCCTCACCCACGAAAGGGCAAATAAATTAATTGCTCCTGATGTATCTGATTCCGGCAAAAACATCTGTCCATAGCTGTTCTGTTTGAGTTTGTAGGACAGGAAACACCCTCTCAGATAGAAAAACCAGAATGACTTGAGTTAGTCATTTTTAGATGGCTGTAGGACTTTTATCTATGTATATCATTCAGAGTGCTGCTGCAATATGAAAATAATAAAGAAGCAGAGTGAGAGCATATTTTTCAGGACCCTGGAAATATTTCAGTTCCAAGAAATAGTCCTTTTCTATAAAAGCATTTATGGCAATGCTGTGAAAGTCAGTTGCAGAACAGCATGCACCAGATAAGAGCACAGATGCAAGATTTTATAAATAAATAAATGTTCCTTTTCCCCCAGATACTTACTGTTGCTCGCTAGCCACTCATTTAGGTCAATTTCTCGCGGTAACATCACCAGCTCCTTGAATTCAAAGTCTGTGACTCTGGACTTCGTGTACTCAGGCTCTAAATAGAGTTTCTTCTCTTCCGGCACCGGCTTTTTACCATTTGGCTTTGCTTTGGATTTCCTGCAGAAAGGAGAGAATACAAGGGGGTAACTGAATGGTCCTGGATTCAGTCTAGAAATATCCATTTACAGTTCATCCTAATTTACCAGTTAAATAACCTGACAAACTTATCTCCCAGTGGGTCCTAGAAGTTGGAAACTGTTCAAAATGACAGGAAGCAACTTCTCAAAATATCCTCCTAGTTCTGCAACCATCTGCATCTTTAGTCAACTCCAAAAATAAAAGGCTTGGCTATTTTTCATTAAAACAAATGGCTCTTGTTTGCTTGTTGCCCATGCATTACCTTCTCACTGGTAGCCTGAATGTACTGGAAAATGATCCTTGATGAACACTTACATACATTAAATACAAAAGAAAAAATAAGCTCAGTGCCTTGATCCTGATCCTGGTAGCAAATGTCCATGTGTAACCTTCCTGACTTCTTATGGCAGAACTGGCATCGCTTTCTCTAACATAGTAACAGAAGTTATTGTGTTGCTATGTTAAAAGAGAGAGATGCCAGCACTATCATAAGAGGAGGGAGAATTCCTCTTATATGGTTGAAATATGTAACACTCTGTCTTTCTGAAAGACTCCCTCGGTTCAACACGTTTCACTGCAAGATTAATCCATCTCCGTCTGCTCTCCTCCACATATCTTTTATGCATTTTACAAAATATTAGTATGTGGGCCCTGAGTGTCCTCCTGCCATATATTTTCCTAACTGTATGCAATTTTGGGAAGCTGCCTGACCTCTCCCTAACCCCATAGGAATGCTGTTGCTCGGTGTCTGAACCAGCTTGCCCCGACGCTAAGCAGCACAAAGCCAGCTGAAACCAAGCGCTGGTGGTCACAGCCTGCAGGGAAGTCAAATGTACTGCATTCCAGGCAAAGAGGGTCACTATCCCTGCTCAAACCAAACACATGCAGGCAGTGACCGCAGACATCTCTTCCACTTCTTGCCTCAAAGGAAAACATTTCTCCGTGTAAGGAAACAGCAAACGGCTTTCCAAGTCAGGGCAAACTTTTCTTGCATTACTTAATCAGGGGTCACCGTTAGACCTCCAGGTATTATCAGCAGAGGCACACTTCAGAGAGACTACGTGGAAATCTGATAAAAACACGTCTAGTAATACCACAGTAGAAACTAATTAAGACCCTCTATTTTGCACTAAACTATTTGCAGTGATATTTTCAGTTTCTGTGTCAAGTTTCTCTTTCCTGATGTAAATATGAATGCATTAAAAGCTGGCAGACTGTAAAGGCAGGAAAAATCCTGAAGCCGGACTAGCAGTCACTGGTGGAATCGGGGAATATTCGATCCTTAGAAAGCGGCAGAGTAAATCACAGTCACTCTGTGATGATTCAAGGCAGCATGGCCAAATCACAGCCTTCCAGCCAATGCCCTGCATTTCATCACCTCTGATTTGTCTCCTTCCCCATTAGGATTCATACAGACCAATATTCAAAGGACACTGAGCACCTGGTTTCCTTTTTAGGCAGCTGAACTTCAGCAAAGTTTCAGCCAAAATTAGGGATATCAGTTTTAGGATGAGAACGTATGCAACTCGGGGTTCTACTGGAACGTATGCAACTCGGGGTTCAGCAAAGTTTCAGCCAAAATTAGGGATATCAGTTTTAGGATGAGAACGTATGCAACTCGGGGTTCTACTGGTAATTTTAAGCTTAAATTAGGCACCCAGTGCTGGATATCGGCACTAAGCACTTATCTTTCTTTCCCTGCCCCCAGGTCCCTTCCACGTTTTTAGGTACCAAGTCAAAACTGCTGCCTAAATTAGGTTTTAAAGGGGCAAAATTAGGTGCCTAACTGTGAAAGTAAGGCAACTGAACTCTGAAAACTGACCTCTCAGTTCCTAGGGAAATGCCCACCATGGTGGCTCTGAGATATCTGCAAGAAAACTGCAGACTCTCCCTGTATTCAACAGGGGTCCAGCGCTGCCATGCCCATCTTAAAAGCACCCAATACACCACATTTACAAGAAACCATTTATCCTATTCCAAGTCCAATGATGCAGTCCAGAAAGCAAACCTTCACCAATCACCCCCGAGGGACGTTTGTTTTCTGGACACAAACAGAGATGATATGCAATAAACTGTGGTGCGCCTGCTGCTTGGACTTTCTGGTAACTTCTGAAAGCCATTTTGAAACACTGCCACATTTTAATGACTGATGCACACTTCTTTTGGCTGGATTACTTGTTGCTTCTTACTCCTGGAGAAACACGTTTTCCTCTTTCATTTGCAAACGACACTGTCAGCGGGCAGTAGTGTACCTACATACCTCACTGCACCCGTACACTACGACGGTAACTTTTAAACAGCCGCACACGTATGCCGGCTCGCACCAAAGGATGTGGCCATTTTATAACATACGCGTGAACATGCACACGTTAGAAAATAGGCTGAATGCGCGTACAAGTGCACGCAAATCCCACTTCCATCACATAAGTGGGGTGTCACGCATCCACACCACTGCCAGTTTCACCAGTTCGTTCCCGGTTCACCCAGGCAAGGGACAGGAAATCGCAACCCCTTAGTTTAATAGTCTCTCTTTCCCCCCTGTTAGCCATGACCCTTAAAACCCCACTGACTACCCCAGATTTTATTTTATTTCTTATATGCCATCCATATTAGTAGTAAAGTTAGGTGGCAGGGGACCCCAGCGTGCACTTGTTATGTGTACATTTCATGTTAAAGTCCCAGAATGCCCATGTTCTGCCCTTGCCTCACCCAGACCATGCCCACAACCTTTTTGGGCTCTCTCGCTTGTGCGCACACTGGGAGGTGTGTGCATACATGGATGCCTTTTAAAATCTGCACGGTGCACGCCGGCTGGACGCACTCGCGTATCTCCCAGCTCTGGCACGCACCGGGCTTTTAAAATTCACCCAAACGGGCGCTGCTGAAAGAGAAAAATAATAAGCACGTGATTCATAGCTACACCTTAAAGATCTGTGCGCTGAAGTCTGATTCATCTTTGCATTAGAGTTAAGTCAGGGGCACCGAGCAAAACTCCTGAACCAGGCGGTATTGTGGCAAAGGGCTGAATGGCCTCGACTTTTCTCTAACGAGCCAACAAGATCCTCCAAACGTCCAAGACTCTGAATCACGACTGCCCCTTTTCAAAAGATCAAAAGGGCTGTGCACGAGGCGAGCAGTGTCAGAAGACATCTCCGGCTACAGACACACAGGACACATTCTTAAATACAAAAGCCCTTTAAATGTTTAGCGTACAGATGGTGACATGGTTTGTATTTTCATAACCTTTCTGCATGACAAGGTAGACACAACTGGTCAGGAAAATGGATGAGACGGCGAGTAAGACTTAAGAAAAGGTAAACCTGAGAAACCAAGCATGTACAGAGGTAAAAATACTTGCTAAATTATTTCGCATTTACAAAAAGAAATTCAAGTCAAAGAATTTTTTTTAAGCAATTCATTGCGAGATCAACTATTTCCACTACCTTCTCACCAACTTTGCCACGACTAAGCAGTTGGGATGGATAAATAGGCTCAGAGATCCCCTTCTGTTCCAAGAGTTGGAGAGGTTCACAGACCTCCCTCCCGTATCTGCCTGCCCCAGGAGATGGGGGAGATTCACACAACCCCCAGAACATGTGGAGACTCACAGACCCTCAAACCAGTCAGAAGACCACCTATCACCAACCTCTATTCGACTTAGGAATCAATATAAAGAGGCTTATACAGGACTCAAAGCTAATCAGCATTAAAACAGATGCTCCCTTGCCATCTGTGTACAGCAATGAGACTTTAAAAAAAAAAACAAAAAAAAACACAAAATACTAAGAAGCTGGGATGGAATCTTAGTAACACTTTGCCCATTTATCGCATTGTGTTAATCCTTAAGCCTCCATTTCCCAGGAAAATGCCATTTCATAACAAGTCAATAGCCGATGTGCGGCACAACCAGGTATACACAGGAACTCAGGTGTGAGTAGCATCTCCTGTAATAGCTTTAGCAGAGGAAGCAGAGTAGCAGATGACACTCTTTCAGCTCTTCCCCATTGCAAGTGGAAAAGCGATTATACATGCACAATAAAATGCACATGTGCACCTCACCAGTGTGTGCTGCTGAAGTATGTCTGGAAAGTGGATCCAGCATTAGGTATAATCAATGCTTCCTTCCCAGAGATTAGCTTGCAGCGCAGGAATAACTGGGGAGAATGTCAGCCCTTTGCCTTGAGGAAGCACTCGTTGCTTCACTGGCGTACCTCGTACAGCAAGAACAAAGAAATGTATAGCGTTGAAACGGCGTGCTGCTGTATTCTGCCCCCAGAAACAGGAGTGGGCTGGACCCAGACAAAATGGGCTTGAGAAGAAATAGATTCGGGAGCCTTCTGCCTATACCAGCCACCTTTCCCTCGGGTAACCCTCAGGCGCCGATGGCCGACAGGACTAGGATAGCAAGGACAGGAAATGGCATACACACACCAGGGAACTTGAAGGCACCCACAGAAGCAAGGCAGGACCGATAGAGGGGCATGAATTAAAGGCAAGGCTAAAGCAAAACAAAACAAAACTAGGAACAGACTGACAAAACAAGCAAAACAAGAGCAGAGAGTATGCAGGACTGGAAGGGGTACCCAGAAGATTAGAGTCAAGTGCAAGATACAAGAAGAAAATGCAAGAACCAGACACAGAGCAGGCCTGGGGCCAAGACTAGGAACACTTGGCACTCAGTATGGTGCGAGGCTGTCTTATAACTGCAGCAGTAACAGAACATGGCCGCCAGCAAGACTGCCAAGCCACAAAGCCTAGGCAACTAGGCAAGAACGCATGGCCCACTGAGGACCCCTGCTGGCAGGAAGCAATAATGCCCACAGATCCTCCACTACCTGCGAATGTTTGGGCCTCCCATACTACAAGTTCCAGAGAGAGAAAACATTGGCTTTACTGCGCTGATTAACTTTAGAATCAAACTGAATGTTTATAACTGGATATTCTACCTTAGATTTATGAAGAAATAACATTTTTGGCTTTGTGATGCAAGGGTACAGTAAAATGTTAGTAAAGCAGGGACAAATGCATTGTCCAAGATGCACAAGTTCACAGCAACTCTGAATACTGAGCTGGCAACTGTCCCTTGTCAGGAAAGACAGCTCCTCATCCTGGAAAAACAAAACAAAAAAAAGGACCAGAATGTGGTTCAGTCTCGCAAAAATAAATTCCTCTAGAGTCTAGGTCAGTGTGTTTAAGGGGTGTCCCAGTTTCCTCTAGCATGTAGCTGCTGAAGCTCTGGCAGCTCTCAATATGAACTTTCTGCAGGCAAGTCACCTTGTGCTTCGCATGGCAGTCTGCTGAGCTACTCACTGAGAAAGAAGAAAGCGCTCATCATGCCTGGGCAGTAAGTGAAGGTAGCATCCTCCATCAGGCACTGTTCAGAGGTGGCAGGGTTATGCATCAGCTCAAGCACAGAGCTGCAAACATTCCTTACATACACACACTGATGATGTTGAGCAAAACACTTCCATGTAACCAGTGACACTGTAACCACATTCTACAGCACAGCATATGCTAACGATTTACAAAGAATAAGTGATCAGGAGATATTCATGCAGAGGGACTATGCAAGTGTCTGGACTGATGGGGCTTGAACACACAACCCTTGAAAGCAGAGGAGCCCTGTGAGATACAGAAGCAGGAAAAAAAACAAGGGGACATTTACCCTCCAAATGCCAGGTAGACAGACATGCCCTTGGAAGGTCCCACTGGTTCAGCAGAGGGGATGTCCTGACTGGTGATACAAGGAGAGCAACAGCAGCACACCTTTGCTGTAGAACAGACTCCTGGGATACTTTCTTTGCAATCGCTAGCTTGTAAACCCTCTGGAATAGGGAAATACTTACAGTATCTGAATGTAATCCGCTTTGAAGTGCCGAAAAGTAAAATATAAAAATATAAAAAAATAAAAAATTCTAAAAATCTGCTCGCCTAGCTTTATTCCTGTTTACCTTCATCTCTGCAGTCTGTTTCAGAGACTGCAGAGATGAAGTCTCTGAAACAGACTTCATCTCTGCTGTCCCTGCTCTACATTAAGCCTAATTAACCATTAGACAGATTAGGCGCAGGTTTCTTGGGTGCGGCAAAGAGCAGCTGCAATGACACCAAAACAATAGGTCCTAACAACCACACAAACTCTTGTGTGCAGAAGCAGCCACACCAAGTATTGCTTTGTTTTGGTATGTGAGGTTGTGTGTGTGTGGGGTTTTTTTTTTTGTTTGTTTTTTTTTAAGTGGTTTGACACCTTTATATCTTCACCTCTCACAGGACAAGAGCTACCAGCTTTGTTCCCAGCCTGTGGTTTAGGGTACAGGAGGGGAGGCGGTAAGGCTGGATTAAGCAGAATAGAAGAGCGCTACTCTGATCCTTAATCCTGTCCTCTTCCTATTGTTTCCCCCCTTCCTGCACCCTCTCAGGGAGCTGAAGGGAACAGAGGAAGGTGTGAAGCTGGAATGGAGGCAGAAAAAAAAGAAGAGTTTGGTTTTTGACTGCAGAATTTTACTGCTAATCTGAGGTCCCCTAATTTGTACTTGGTGAGAGTCTGTTTATATTGTGTGTGTGACTGAGGTGCTAACAGGTAGATTCTATGCAGGGATGTGTAGCAGTGGGGATTTTTCATTTTCCCAATAGGATGTGTGCTACATATATGATGATAATATATATCACAGTCTGAGGCTGTTTGGAAGAATTTACTCCTTATCTGAACCACAGCTAAAGGCAATATGTGAATATCTACAAGAAAATCTGGAGGGGCTCCATCAGAATTTTGGCTCCTCTAGTAGGAGCCCTCAACTTGCTCGCAACAAACACTGTTCTCTCTAGCACTGTGTAGATTACAGGGCTCCTAATGCAGTTACTATCCATAACAGGTATCCTTCTCCCTCTCAATAACGAGCTCCTGGAACATCTCCAGCTTGCCCATTTCTTCATAAAATTAGATTTTAGAGGAGCCTAGAACTTAATTTGCATCTGGGGAAGGGAATGTATGGAAAATGGCATTCCATACCCGGTATGAATATTTCAGTATCTAGTAATGCCATTTGGATTAAGGAGTGTTCCAGCTACATCCCAAAACCTTGTAAATGAACTGTTCTGAGAAATATGTTAGACCAGCACAAAACGGTCTATTTAGATGATATTCTAATAGTCTTGGAGAATCTGGCAAACCAAGACCAACAGATATGTCAGCTTTTAGACTGCCAAAGAAGGCATAAGCTATTCACGAAGCTAAAGAAATTACAGTATGGGAAAAAAAAAACTCCAGAGATTTCAGAGGCTACAGATTACCAAAAGGAATACACATGGACCCCACATATGATTTCAGCAGCGATAGAATAAACAATCCCAAGGGATATGAATGGGCGTGCAACGTTTCTTGCAAAGTTCCATCAACTTCTCAAGAAGTTCTTAAGAAGGGAATCCCATTCAAATGGACCTCTGAATAGCAATAGGCATCTAGTTGTCTAAAGCACTGACTTCTGCCCCAAATCTGGTAAACTCTGAACCAGAGCAACCATTTGCAATAGAAACAGATGCATCAAGACTGGCCATAGAGGCTATTCTGTCCCAAACAGGCACCAGGGAACATGCTCCACCCCTGTGACTTCTAATCCAGCACTAGAGAAGAGCTACCACATTTATGATAAAAAGCTGCTGGTGATAAAGTTAGCATATGAGGAATGTCTCCATCTTCGGGAGGGGAAACAGCATAAGATCCAAAAATGCACATATCACAAGAATCAAACACTTCTAAAGACCACCTGAAATATGAATTCAGTACTAGCACACTAGTTATTCTTTCGATTCAACTTTGTATTGACCTATCAGCCTGGGTCCAAAAACATCAAGGCAGATGCTCTGTCCCATAGAGAGGGCAAAAAGATACTTGACAAAAGAGACACCAATGACTCTACTTTGAATTATGAACTTTATTTTAGGCACTAGAAAGCAGGGTATTGTGGAACAAATTATGGAAGAACTGGCCTGGGACCAGTTTACTCAAGACTGGGGCAGAGAAGAGAAAAAGATAACCAATATGGGCCCTGACTAACGGTCTGGGGTACTGATATGCAGACATAAGAAAAAAAGCACAGGACTGCTTCTATGGCCAAGTCCATAAGCAAAGCATGTCAAGCAGTATATTCTGAATTTTCAAGAAAGCTCGTCACCCAGTTAAAAATGTTACTGGCAGTACATTTTTATGGGTCATCACATAGCTTGGGGATAACTGCTCAGAGCAGTAGTTCCTAATCTTAAGAGAAACATGGGGGGATCCTGCACAGTGCAGCAGATACTACCATAAGAAGTTTGCCAAGCAGACTGGATAGACCATTTGGTCCTTTTCTGCCATCATTGCTATGCTACTAGGTTAAGAGAATGTAAGCTGGCAAGAGGATTGCCTCTATAAGGGAAACAAACTGTATGCACCAAAAGGGGATTTACATTTAGAAGTATCAGGCAGAGTAAGAGGCTGATAAACCATATTTTCTGTTGCCCAGGTTGGGGTCAGATCATAAGGGAATATGTAATATACTATGAAGTTTGCACAAGAATCAAAATTCTAGGGGAAAGAAAGCCCACAAGGATTCTTGACACCATTACCAATACTGTCCACACCACGGGAATGGATATACCTGGATTTCATCCCTATGTTAAGGGCAATCAATGATCCTGGTGGTAGTGAACTTGTTTTCAAAGATGGGCCAATTTATTGCAGGAGAGGACCTCCCATCAGCATGGGAAATTGCAGAGATGTTGATAAGAGGCAGTGCAACTCCATGAAGATTGAAGCAACAGTTTACAGCATGATTTTGAAGAAAGATAAGGACTTGGATATCCAGTAAGCTGGTTAAAGGTGTATCATCCAAAATCCAATGGGAGGTCCAAATAAGTAAATGAAAACCCTGGAACAATACCTTCTGTGCTTTTGTAACTATCATCATTTGTTGTCTTGACTCCTCTTTCATAATACCAATATATAATGGCAGATGATAACCATTTGGCCCATCTAGTCTGCTTAGGTATTCCAGTCTATGCTGCTAAGACCATACCCCAGCTGCCAGCCAAAGAAACTTGACCACTTGTAGGATATTGCTCCTTATCCAAGTTTCTGTTCCGGCAGATTTAAAACAAATTGTAGAAGTATTTTTCAATTCAGCACACAATTAAACATGTTTGAATCCCCCCCATGTTGGTTGCCAAGAGGACTGGACAAGTTTCTGAAGGAAAAGTCCATAAAGAGTTATTAGTCAGGTAGACTTGGGAAAGCCAGTGTTTATCCCCGAGTGTGAGATACAAGAAACAGATCAAGTATTGGGCATCTGCTGGGTACTTGTGACCCAGACTGGCCACTGTTGGAGACAAGATGCTTGGCTTGATGGACCTTGGTCTGAGCTAGCATAGTCATGTTCGTTTCTCTACCATCCTGGTAGATGAGCACACAAGTTCCCATACTTAAAAGCTTTATAAATAAATGTAAAAATTAGAGGCACTTTTGCCCAATCATGCTGGCTGCCTATATTCCATGACTTTACTGTACAGTACATTACCACCACCAACCTGCAGTATTGACCTGGTTGACATCTGGGGATTTGTAGCTTGTTTGTTCTAAGTTGCTATCCTGTAGCTGTAGTGTTACTAGGTCACACTTTAATTGGTTTATTAGCTTTTCTCCTCTCCCACTGACAACCAATAGGGCTTTGAAGGAAAAGGGGGGCAAGAGCAACGGCACACAGGAAAGAAGGGTGCTCTTCTTCACAACTGTGCTAATGCTGCATCTGATGCTACATTGACAGAACTCTATCATGATAAACAGAACAAATATAAATACATTTCAAGAGTGATGGTGGTCCGGAGACCCCAAGTGACGTTTCTGAACCTTAAGTCTCCAGAACAAACCTTGTGAATTCAAATGTATGGGCAACAAATAAGCTGCATTGTGTTCACATGATCAACAATACACACCCCTCTATTGTACGGGCTAATAATAATGCTTTATACTGGAGCCATTAGGCAGGAATCAGATCTACCTGCTTCTGGGACACAATAACTTAGCTCTTAGTGTCCTGGCAATTCCTAGCATATAAAAATATCAGGATAAATTTGTGTTCACAGAGTGCTCCATAATCATCAAATCCACAAACGGCTACTGTGCGCTTTCCTATAAAGCAGTAAAAAACAAGGATGTAAGATTTTTTTTGAGAGGAACACCTGGTAACCAGCCAGCTATTAACAAACAAGTTAATGCAGCAGTGCTGACAATTTAAAACTATAGTATCATCGTCACTCAACACAAATTCTCAGGTCAATGCAATAAGGTGTGTCCAGTCTAGTGCACAGGTTTACTTGCGGTTGAGTGCGCGTTTCGTGCGTACAATAATATCCCCCGTGGAGAAAGATTAGCATGTCTACAATGCACGTCCTAACAAATGCGTACTGAGAATTTGTGCTGAGTGACAACGATACTATAGTTTTAAGCATGAAATTTTCTCTTTAGAACTGTAGAAACCTTACTCCTGGTCACAGATAGACATTAAGTGCGCAGGCTCTTAATGCGCATGTTACTGCATCGACCTAAGAGTGCAGAATGGAAAAGTGGGATTAGGAACAGAGATGTTTAAAAATTTGGGATATGTTCATCTTTTAGTTCATAAAAGTGTAAACACTTAATAAAATAGTTGGCCAACCCAGAGAGTCAGTGCCATTGCACTATCATACGGAGGACCTAGGTTAAATTCTCAGGTCAGGATATCTGTTCCTTGGGTCAGTCGGGACTATGGGTACTGAGGAGAGTGCTCACAACTCCTAGAAGGCGGGAATGGCAGTCAACGTGCAATGGCAACAGCTAGTGGCCGCATTTCAGCCCCACTATTGCTGGGTTCCAGAAGGAGCCCTGGTGGATGGCTTCTGGCTGAGGATCATCACTGCAATGACTGGACTAGGTGAACTGGGAAGTGATATGAAATAAGGGGAAAATCCCAGGTAGTTGTGCATGAAGACTCATAGCACTGGTTCCAAAGAGCAGCAAATTGAAAGGGTCAGGAGGAAACTGCTGGGCCAAAAAATAACAAACAACAACTTTAGGACAAGAAAAGAATAGGAATAAGACCAAAAGAAAAAAATACAAACAACTTGATATTTCTTTTTTAGATTAGTTAGTATTGGTGATTTAAAACTATTTTTTGGGATAATTTGGAAATGACAGTATATATTTTACTGCATTGCTGGACTCATTCTTAACTGGACTTGTATGTAATGACCCCCTGGGCTTCATTACCAATAAGGCCCTAATTTAACTTCTTTAGCTAGGAACAGTGCAGGCTAGTAATTAGGGGAGGTAATAAAAGCAGAGACTGGGCAGTGTAGTCTAAGCTTTGGAAGGGCAGGAGGTTTTATTTTTAACTCAGTTGGATTTTGAGGGATCTTTAGGGCTCAGGCACTCCAGACTCTGGGCTGTTTTGGGTTTTTGCTGAATTTTTTCTTTGTAAGAAGCCTGCGAGGCCACTGGCTGTTGCCTGGTCATGGGAAAACCTTTCCCTGGGGGGGGGGGGGGGCCCAGCATAGGGAAGACCTGCCCCTCTGCACCCTCCTGGAGGACAGAGGTATGGAAGTGACCTGCTGCAGGGACCTTCTGGTGAGTTTTGGACTCCGTTTTTGGGAAGAGAGTTTTTGCATCGGAAGATCTGGGAGGAACATCTGAGAGCTGTGTGTTCCTGTGTGAATCCTTTTCAGCTAGGGATCCTGAGCGAGAGAGAAAGTGGAAAACTGTGAGTAAGACCAATTTTGAGACCCAAGGGAGTTTTCACCCTGAGGAAAAAGAAGATTGGAACTCTGTGTAGAGACTGTGTTACCATTTTTATTGCCAGGGGGCTATTATGCTAAACAAGAGTCCACTTGCCCACTGGGGAACCTCATTTATCTAGGCCCTGGAAGGTTAGTGCGTCCCTTGCTCTGGTTAGAGGAAGAGACCCTTGCACAGACTGAGACTAAGAACTGGGAATGCCATCTGAGAAATGATGTGAACTGTGCCACTGATTCTGAACAAACCCTGTCCGTAAAAATTTAATTTTTGACACTTCATCTGAGTCCCCTGCATTGTTTGCTAGCACTCACATTCACCTAAGGGAAAGAGAGAGGATGCCTCTCCTAGGTACAAGAAACAAACAAACAGTGTCACCCTTGTCACCCAGGGCCTCGGAGGAGAAATTCCTTCCTCCTGATGGTAAAAGAACCCAAGCCTGGGGTTGGAGACCTTTGTGAGTGTTTGCAATAAAAGTGACCCCGAAGGATACACATTCTTTTATGGCCCCATCGGTGTCACCACCCAGAGATGGGTGTTACATCTGTATGTGCAGTAAAGGTAGACAGCCGTTCACAACAAGGTGCCAAGGGCTCTCAAGCCAGAGCACAAGCTGTATTTGACTGTTAAAGGGGGCCCCCGTTGGGAGTCTTTAGAAACTGCACTGTAAAAAAGGTTAAATAGTAAAAAAAAAAAAAAAAAAACTCGAATAAAGAAGAAAATGCCAGCTGCACCTTGTAAAAGGCAGACAGATGTTTCTGTCAAGTGCCTCGGCAGGGAATATCATCTACACTGGTTCTGCATGTAGCTGCATTCAGTTCATGGGCTCTATACCTGGGCATGGCTTTCAACTCAATACATTACAGCTGGCTGCCCAGCTTCTCCATACAGAAGTTATCAATAAAGGACACAAAATTCAGTGGCAGGCAGCTCCCCCATTAAGTAATCGCCTGACTTGCCTTTACTTAAAGTATATAGAGGGAATCATTTATTTGGCTTTAAAACTAATTTTTCTCCGGACAGATCAGACTCAAATAGGCTCTTTGCTCTAGAGCAGCAGTTCTCAACCTGTGGGTCGCGACGCCGGCGGGGGTCGAACGACCAAAACACAGGGGTCGCCTAAAGCAGGGTCCCCAACCACCGGTCCGCGGACCAATCCCGGGCCGTTGGGGTTTTTTGCCGGTCCGCGGCTGCTGCGGGGAGGCGGGACGAAGCTGGAGACCTGCCTCCTCCAACCCCAAAAGGGAAGAGACATGGCCCAAAAAGCTAGCGCGTCGCAGTGAAGTATGTTGCTGGAGCCACCCAGGCAGGAAGGAGGTGTATCAGCCACTGCAGGTGCTCCTCCTACTTCCTTCCTGCCCGCCCTGCCCCGGAAGACAAATGTTGCCGGAGCCGCACGGGCAGGAAGGAGAAGGCGCGTCAGCCGCGTGGGTAGAAGAGGCCCTTCAGCCGCGTGCAGAAGAGGAGCAGCGGGGCCGGGAAGACTAGGGCCGCTGCAGAGCCCATCCTGTGGCAACCCGTAAAGAAGAGGCCCAGAGGTGAGAGAGAGGTGTGTGCGAGTATGAGATGAGTTGAGAGATTGTGTGTGAGAGTGAGTTGAGAGACTGTGTGTGTTTGCAGAGACAGCATGTGAGAGCCTCTGTGTGTGTGAAAGAGACATCATGTAAGAGTGAGAGCCTGTGCTTGAGCAAGGCAGCATGTGGGGGTGTGAGAGAGCCTGTGTGTGAGACTCAGACAGCCTGTGCCAGTGAGAGACCGTGTGTATGAATGATTGCATATGAGAGAGAGCATGTGACAGTGAGAGCCTGTGTGTGTATGTGTGTGTGAGAGAGAAATGCATGTGAGAATGAGAACCTGACTGTGTGTTTGAGGGAAGAAGACAGGTGGAGAGAAAAGAAATAGAAAAAAAGGCAATATAAAAGGAAATGGCAAAAAAATAAGAAAGGGAAGCAGATGTAAAAAAAAAAAAAAAAAATTTACTTTTATTTATTTATTTATTTTTAACTTTTCTATACCGATGCTCCTGTATAGGATACATATCGCACCGGTTTACATGGAACTGAAAACAGTCGCCGGGAGGCGTATACAATGAAACATAGGAACAAAGAACGTTCGGGGAAATAAAACAGTGTGGGGAAATGTAACATTTTACTTTTACTTTTTACTGATTGGCACATGTAATCTTTGTTAATGTCAAGAGTAGCACTTTCTCTATGCGGATCTCACAATGTACGAGATCAACATGGAGGAAGTGGAAGCCCACGGGGCCTGCACAGAGGAGGCAGCAGAATGGGCTTCAGTGCCAATAGCAGCAATCGGCGCCTCCCCAATAGCCACGTGGCAGCAGTGGCGGTAATTAGATTAATTGTTTGACTCAGCTGGAAGTGACAAAGTATGAAGTGGGATGTGAAATCAGCTTGATCTGGTCGAGAATTAGGATTGCTGTTACACATGAACTGTATTTGGCAAACATTAAAGGGAGCCAGGATAATCAATTGAAGCCTGCAGCTGAGGACTGATTCATTATGACTCATGTAGAAATTAGTGCATTTTCCAGATTAGTCTGCATAACACAATTCTCAACATTCAGCATTATTTCTGCTGCATAGAGTTTTATCTGAGAGGCTCTGAGGTTGTGAGGGAGCCAGTAAGAGTGAGACCATGAGTGTGTATGAGAAAATCCAGGGGAGTAAGAGTGTGTGTGAGTGGGGGAGGGAGAGAGTGTCTTACACCCTGAGAGTGTATCAGTGTCTGTGAGAGTGAGAGGTTATGGTGGGTATAAGAGCATGAATGTGTATGTATGTGACAGTGTATGTGTGAGAGAGAGAGGATAACCTCCTAATCCTCGACAATATCAGGGTGACTGGAAATCAAGAGCTCCCATGTATGGACAGCAGGGGCTTTTTAAAATCCTTATTAGTTTTAATTATTGGGTGTTATTTGATATATGTGCTGTTTTGAAATATTTTATTGGTGTTTGGGAAATTATAAAAATGTATATGATTTTAATTAATAGAAATTCTATTTATCAGTAATTTTAAAATATTCTTTTATTAGTATGGTTTTACTATTATAACTGATGCTTTATGTTTCTTAATTTTATTGTTTTATGAGGAATGGTGGTTCTGTTTATAAATGTCATAAATAAGTATGCACTAAAATCCAACCCCATCCATAACCCCGCCCCCATATCACCAAAGCCCCACCCTCACCCCACCCCCACCCCGCCATGGAAAAATTTATTATTTTTTGGTTTGGGGTCACCGCAACATGAGGAACTGTATTGCGGGGTCACGTCACTAGAAAGGTTGAGAACCACTGCTCTAGAGCATAGAACTGTAAAACTCTCAGTTCAATCGCCACCTTGCACATTGTTAGGCTTAAGGTTTTCGCGGAGCAAGAGAGGGACCTTGGGGTAATAGTGTCTAGCAATCTGAAGATGGCGAAGCAGTGTGAGATGGCAATAGCTAAAGCCAGAAGAATGCTGGGCTGCATAGAGAGAGGAATAACCAATAAGTATTTATTTATTTATTTAACATTTTTCTATACCGTCGTTTGGTGGGGACCGTCACAACGGTTTACATTAAGGCACATAAAAGAGGCTAACGTATCTTAATTTACATAGGTGCCATTTTAGGGTCGGTAACAGTTTGTAAATGATATTAATTGGTAAGTGTAATGAGTCATTTCCAGTTTACATTTTAACAGTTTAGGTTACTAGATTACCTTTATCATTGTACTTTCATCCTTTTGCTGAGCTTTAAAAGAATGAAACTTATTCTGATTAAAATTACACACATTGATTTTGGTTATGTGTTTGTTGTTCAATTGTTTGTTTGTACCTGCTTTCCCTTGAGTACTATTCTTCTTTCTCTTTTTGGTAAGCTAGTTTAAAGAGCCAGGTTTTTAGATTTTTTCTGAAGGTTTTGTTGTTGCTTTGTAGTCTCAACTCTGTGGGCATGGTGTTCCAAAGTATGGGTCCTGCCAAGGATAGAGCTCTTACTTGTGTGAGTCTAGCTGTTTTGACTGATGGAATAGTGAGGAGTGCTTTGTTGGCAGATCTCAGATTCCTATTTGGGACGTGTACACGAAGGGCTGTGTTCAGCCAGTCTGCTTTTTCATTGTGTATTAATTTATGTATGGTGCATAGTGTTTTGTACTGAATTCTTTGTTCAATGGGTAGCCAGTGTAGTTCTGCTAAGGTTTCTGTGATGTGGTCTCTTTTGCCGGTTAAAATTCTAGCAGCTGTGTTTTGCAATATCTGTAGTGGTCTTAGTGACGTGTATGGTAGGCCTAGCATAAGGGCGTTACAGTAATCGGTACTGGCAAAGATCAGCGCTTGGAGTACTGATCGGAAGTTGATGGTTGTTAGAAGCGGTTTAAGTCTTCTCAGCACCATTAGTTTGGCATATCCTTCCTTTACTTTTACAGATATGTGTTGTTTTAAGCTTAGTTCTGTGTCTATTATTACGCCTAGGTTCCGTACTTTATCTGCTAACTCTATTTTTTGGTTGTTATTGAGTATAATTGGGTTTTGAACGATACCCGATCTTTTTCGTTCTAAATGTATAAATTCTGTTTTCTCAATGTTAATTACTAGCTCCATTTGGTTTAGCAGTTTGATGATATCCAGATACATATTTGCTATATTTAATGTTTAAAAGGAAGTGATAATCCCCTTGTACAGGTCCTTGGTGAGGACTCACCTGGAGTACTGTGTTCAGTTCTGGAGACCGTATCTCAAAAAGGGACAGAGACAGGATGGAGGTGATCCAGAGAAGGGCAACAAAAATGGTGGTGGTGGTAGTGGGGGGGGGGGGTGTCTCCATCAATTGGCTTAATGAGGAGAGATTGAAGGACCTAAGTATGTACACCCTGGAGGAAAGGAGGTGCAGGGGAGATGAGACACAGACCTTCAGACACCTGAAAGGTTTCAGTGATGCACATTTGACATACCTTCTCCAGTGGAAAGAAATCAGTAAAACTAGGGGTCACGAAATGAAACTCCAGGGAGGAAGACTCAGAACCAACATCAGGAAATATTTCTTCAAGGAGAGGGTGGTAGATGCCTGGAATGCCCTTCCAGAGATGGTGGTGAAGACAAAAACAGTGAAAGATTTCAAAGGGGAATGGGATAAACACCGTGAATCCCCTTAAGGCTAGAGGATGGGAATGAAGAAAAGAGCGCAAGGTGGTAACTTGCTGATATGGTAGTTACTACCCTTAACCAATAAGCCTTTATACTGTTGATACAACTGATTATCGTTCTCTGCTTTAACGGAAGGGGGAAAAGAGGAAAAGGAGAATCAATTTCAGACAGCAACCAACAAGGACATGAATTTTATGGTTTGGGAAAAGCAAGCATGAGGTAACTTGCTGATGCGGCTGTTACTACCCTTAACCAATCAGTCTTGATGTAACTCCAACATTCCTCTCTGCTTCAACGACAAGAGATAAAGGGAATTGGACTCAAGACAGAAACCAACAAGAGCCCTGACGGTTTGGGAAAATAAGTATGGGGGGGGGGGGTAACTTGCAAGGCAGATGCCACCCCCTGATGATACCTTAATAGGGGAAGACCTGCATGGCATGGCTGTTGCTACCATAGGCTTGCTGGGCAGACTGGATGGACCATTTGGTCCTTTTCTACCGTTATTTATAGGTTTCTATGTTTCTATTAGCTCTTACATCATTTGAAGCTGCTCTACTTCTACAAGCATTTCTGACAGAAGAAGATGGAATATCGGAGAAGAACGTGATAGTGTAAATGCAGTTATCTCACACTGTGAATCAGTTACTGGCAATCAGCTTTGTTATAAATATGCAACAGCAGCAGCATCACAGGACAATTTTCAATTCTATCTTTCCTTTGATATGCAGGACTCAATGTGTTTTACTAACATAAATCTAGGATTGGCAAATTTGGTCTTATCTCAATGATAGCTGCCAGCTGCCTACCAGCCTTTAGTGTTTTGTTGTCCTGAGATGCCTCATCAAAATTAAATTGATTTTCCATGTGACTTATTTCAATATATTCCCAATACGGCACTGTCCAATATGTGGCTCCTGCGTCAGAAGGCCATCAAGTGTGCTGGAGAATGCAATAGGAATATATCTATGCAATCAAACTCAAAAGCTTTTCCACTCTGAGGACTCGATGTAGCACTTTATTATATAGCCCAGCTAAAATGGAAAGTCATTTTATGCAGTAGTATAGTCCTAAGTAACGTACATGCTCTTCATAGAAATAGCCACTTTACTTCTCATTTTTAATGCTGCAGCCTTTGAACTGTAAATATGTCACAAGTTGCTACTTCAATGGTCTTATATAGTGGTGTTATACATTCGTGTTATCACTGACATCACTAGTGAACATCATGGCTTTCCTCATGTTAGCTAGATTGTATATTAAACTGCTACATAAAACCTGAAAAATGGAAAACAATTTCAGTTTGTGTCAAGTCCTGTTCCATTGATGATTACAATCTAAACTGATGGTGACTTCTGTGGTCCTAAAACCCCCAAATTACCCTCAGTTCTGCAGAAGCTGGAGTTTTCCATCAAATGACAAAGGCATATAAAGTACTACAGACAGTTGCAAATAAAGGTTCATGATGCTAGTTTCCAGCTCCAGGTGCAGCTGAAGTGGAAGAGTAAAGGAAAAGGAGGAAAACCACCGTGTAAAAGTAAATAGTCAATGTTAATACAAAAATATATGCAAATAAGTTGCAGAATGTGGGAACTGCACCATTGAATTTCTCTCTTGCTGCAGAATTTGTCCATAAGCTCCTGCAGAATTCTGAACGCCTCCTGTAAATGCATGCATTTCTGACTGGTCACTCGTGACAATGCACAGCATGAAATATCCAGATTCTGTAGTTTTGAGGATTTTGGGAAATGTTTTGACATTATATGTATTGCTATGACAACTACTTAATGCATTTAAAATGAAAGCGGTTATGTTTCCACTGTCACTAATGCACTGCGAGAGGGAAAGTCTGACACACAGTACATGATGGCAGATAAACCTACGCAGTTTGTATGAAAATACTGACCTCCTCCATTTTTTGATCATGCCCTTAATGATTAAAAGGGGAAGATATAACTTTAAAAGCAACAAAACACAGAGCCCGCTGGAATGGATGCAGATTCCAGGGGCTATTTCATATTCTGACTTTCTAGCCTAAAGTAGTTTGGCTACAACCCCCAAATCATCTCCAAGAGGTTTGGTTGCTCAATTCAACACCCAGGACAAATCTACTGCAATACAAAGAGCAAGAGCTGGAAAAACTGAGAAAAATCATAAAAGGCCTACAGCCACTACTCCTGCAGTATGAGGCACTGAAAGAAATATTCCCTGCCCCACTGATA
This sequence comes from Rhinatrema bivittatum, assembly GCF_901001135.1. Lineage (NCBI taxonomy): Eukaryota > Metazoa > Chordata > Amphibia > Gymnophiona > Rhinatrematidae > Rhinatrema > Rhinatrema bivittatum. Next base: position 38,207,380 of record NC_042631.1, on the reverse strand, counting down.
TTGGCCTTCAGGCACCCACCGAATATGAAGCAAAACTTAGACAAAAGTGAGCTTCTAAAGGAAGCGGCATAAGAAGAAAGTGGCACACAGCCCTGTAATGTACCATGCTGCACAGTATGCCAACACCTAGCACAGGACCCCACAATCCCCCCCCCCCCCCCATGTGAAAAACATTCAGCGTAAGAGGATTCTCTTCATGCTGCTCCTCTAATGTAGTGTATAATATTCAACGCAGAAAACGTGCAGAAGCGACAGGGCAGACATTAAAGGCAAGAGTCTATTCACACAGACACAAGAGCAAACACTACAAGGAAGACCAGGCCAACATCTTCATGGAGGAACATCAATGATCTTATGATCAGGAAAATAAAAGGAAAACTTGAATTAATCCAGGAACGCAAGACCTTTGAAGTCAAAATAATCACTTTGGAATTGACAAAAAGGGACTCAAAATTCCTAGATTGTCTATCTCAACCACTGGTCTGTGGACTGGCAGTGGTCCCCAGTAACATTTCTGACAGTCTGCAACGAGACCGTGATTGCAGGAAGATGAGGAGGAAGCAAGACCTGTCTTACAGCTGCACACATCACACTGCACCCTGCCAGCAGAGACTTTTTCAAACCCCGTCCCCTTGCGCTGCAGACCTATTTTGCCAGCCGGGGCCGATCCTGAGGCCCCATCTCTGCGGAGGAGCAGCTGAATGATAATGAGCTGGCATGAGAATGAGTCAAGGTCTGCTCCACCCTTAGGAAACCCCCCCCCCCCCCTGTCATTTTAGAAGCCAGGAGGGGACAGGAGCACCGCGGGGCCTGGGGATAGAACAGGACTCATGCCGTCCTTAGCATTCAGCTGCAGCTGCTCCCTTCCCAGAAATCAGGCCTCGGGACCTACCCCAATACAGGGTGGTGGTATTAATTGTAGTAGTGTTGCTTATTGGCAAAGGGGAGGGATAGAGAAGGATTTTATACATACATATATGCATATATATATATTTTTTTTTTTTTTTTTTAACTGATGGCTGACTGGGGGGCAAGGAAAAAGAGGGAGGAATATTTTTTTCAATAATCAACTGGTGGCAGGCTGGGAGGGAGAGGCAGGAATTTTTTTTTCTTTCATGAAAACAATACTATTGGCTGGATGGGAGAAGGAAGGGAGTGAGAGAGATGGGGGCTGCTTGCTTTTTTTTTTTTTTTTTTTTTTTAAATAAAACAGTTTTCTTAAACTGGCAAGTTATTCTCTTAAAACACAAACCAGATGCAAAGCTGGCCCATTAGATAAAAGACTAGGTAGCAGAGGGAGCATATCCTTACCCCCTCAATTTTCTGGGATTTCCTCCCCTCCCTCATCAGCAATTTAACCAGTCCATGTAATTTAAGGAAGATAGGTAGCTGGCCCCTGGCTACAAGAGACTGAGACACACTGTTCTATCACATTATGAGCTGGAAAATTATACTGACTGTTACCTTCTGATCACCCTGCAAGCCCCCTTACCCCTTCCCGTCACCCTATCATTGGAGTGCCTTTCATGATTCACTCAGGACAGTCACATGACTTTACATTTCCTGGGAATGTCACCTTTTGCTCATTTGCATTCTGACCTGAAGAGAGTATTAGCTCTCAAAAGCTAGTGAAGAAATGAATTATTAGTCCAATAAAAAGGTATCACCTGATAACTAATAAAAAGAAAAAATATATGTAACTTAATTCTGTGACTTTCTTGCAGCAGGTCTGTGAACAGCTCGTGTCTGTACATGCTGTTGGACAGTAAGAATGGTATTGAAGCCAAAGCTTTTGCTGCTGCTCTTAGGACTGGAGGAAAACAGTTCTCAGATGCTGAATCTGTTTCTCCAGGATCTGGAGTTTGCTTTTAAGATGAAAAGTCAATTCAACTGTGCAAACTTTGGCTTGTTTCGAAGTCTTGTCTTTTTGTTACGACTTAAATCAAAGGCCTATCTGTCACCCATCGCAAAGGCAAAGTATAAGACATGCAACGGAGAATAAAACAAATTTATGCACTCCATCACATCACAAAACAGTAGGTAAATGTGACCGTGTAGTAAGGTCCTTCCCTCTGACTGCATGAGAGAGCACTGCAGGATCAGAATGTGTCTATGTTAAATACTCCTTCACAGGGCGGTTTCTGCGTGAAATCGCCAGCGTTAGCAACAGGAAGGAAACCGGTCAGCTGTCTGATTTAGATTTTAATGGGTGGAAAGTCCCACCAAATGTCAGTAACAATGAAACCATCCTGCAGTGGTGATAGATTTATAGGAAAAGGAGGAGAGGCAGACCCAAGCTCTCTTTGTGCTTTCCCCCACAAAGAAAGAAAATGAAAGCGCCTCCGCACTATGATACAATAGCAATTTTCTAGCACAACTGAATGTCAGATAGCACCATTTACTCACACCAAATCCCAGTGTAATTTACAATTATAACTTGTATATAGCCACCTTTGTGGTGGAAAGCATAGCTATTTTACTGGTATGACACTTCTAGGGAGAAGAAACAAGATGGAATTCAATCTTACTGGACTGGTCTGTCAGGACTCAAAGAAAGGAAATTAACTGATAAGATTAAATTTCACCTTCCTCTTCGACCTGCAGAACAGTCCAGATAAGCAGGACATTGGCAAGTAGTTCCTGTTCCAGGCAGAATGATATCTCTGTGGCCCCTGGGACTCTCGCCAAAGCTCAAGTCTTCCCTTGCCTATAAGTAGTCTATAATGCTTCACAAACGAGTGTAGCAAGGACCATATTGCTGCTCTACAGATATCCTGTGTGTTGCTACCTTATGTTCTGCTCATTAAGATGATATCTGGGCTCTCATCGAATGTGTTTCAGTCTAGGTGGAACCAGCCTGCCCTCTCCTATATAGGCTGACCCAATAGCCTCCTTGATCCAACTTGTGTTGGATGCTTTAGAAGTTGCCTGGTCTTTTCTCTGGTCCCCAAACAGAATATATAGTCTGTCTGACTTCCTAAAATCATTCATGATCTTGAGGTATTGAAACAAAACTCACCTAACATGCAATAGGTGCAGATTCATATTTGAGACTGCATTCTCCTCCTTCCTGAAAGCCAGCAACAAAAATTCCTGTTTCAGATTAAATTGACACCATCTTAGATAAAAATGCAGGCACAAGGAGGATCGTGAACCTGTTCTCATGAAATGTTAGAAATGGATCCCTATATGACAGTGCCTGGAGCTCTGAAATCGTCCTGGCTGAGCAAATTGCTTCCAGAAACATTGTTTTCAGTGTCAGATCCTTCAGGGATGCTTCGTTTAGTGATTCAAAGAGTACCTTCACTAAAGGCCCTCAGGACCAAGTTTAGATCCCACCCTGGCACTATTTAATGCCAGGGAGGATGCACATGCTTCAAAGCTCTCAAAAAACATATGTCTGGTTGAGCACCCACTGAGGTGCATTTTACTCTACCTTTATAACATGACAGTGCCAGTACTTGCACTTTCAGCAAGTTCAAAATCCAGCATTTTTATCTTTGACCTGAAAGGGTCTATTCCTCTTTCTACACCAAAATTCAAAGACCTTCCAAACTCTACCAAATACCAGGGATGTGAACCTCTTCTTTGATTTTAGCCGTGTCGTAACTACTGCATCTGAATAGCCTTGTTTCCTTAACTATTTCCTCTCAATAGCCAGGCTGCAAGACAATACAAATTTGGTTCCTCCATCTCTGCTGGGCATTGCCCGAGTAAAGCTCTGGCTGTTCTGAACCTGAGAGGGTGTCCCTGCTCAATCCTACCAGGTCTGCATACCACAAATATCTGGGTTAATCCAGTGTTACCAGTATGACCTACCCCTCGTGGTCCGCTATTCTCTGTAGCATCCTTGCTATCAATTGCTATTCAGGGAACATTAGAATAGCTCTTATGCCGGCTGAGGCTGTCAGGGCATTTGTCCCCCTTCAGCACTTCTTTCTGACGTGGCTGTAAATTTTTTGGCCTTGGTATTTTTCCTTGTGGGCATCAGATCCCAGTGGGGCTTCCTGCAATTGTCCACTACCTCCCAAAATGCTTCTTCTGATAGCAATCATTCCCCTGGGTCCAGAATATGATGGCCGGGGTAGTCTGCTTGTACATTGGCTACCCTCGCTAACTGTCTCACAGTCAACTCCTTGAGAAGAGCTTTTGTCCAAGCATCAGTTGATCTGTCTCTCTATCCAGGAATGGGCTCCACATACCTCTCTGTCTGTTGACAGACTTCACTGCAGTAGCGCTGTCCGAGAGCACTCTTACAGACTCCCCCTCACCTCACCTTGGAAAGGAACTGGATAAGTGCCATTCTGATTGCCCTTATCTCCAGGCAATTCACTGAGCAGGAGACCTCTGCTTTTACCCATTTGCCCTGTGCTATCTGTCCCTCGCAGTGGGCTCTGTAGCCTGTCCAGCTGGCATCTCTCACCATCATGATCCACTCTCACGAGCTAATTGGGCTCGTTTAGCCAGTATCAGAGGCTGTTTTGCACTTACTTTTATCTCTGGCTGTATGGGGCCCACTGGGACAGCAATGCCCTTTGCAGCAAACACATATGTACCTTTGTCCATGGGACTAGGTCTGTCATGGCTGCCACTGAAAACACCTGCAGATCAGCCCTTGCCCTGGGACTCCTGTTCTCCAATATTTCTCTCACCTGGGCCTGAAGCTTTCTGATCTTCTCCAAGGTTATAAAGACTTTCACCCTCCCTGATATCGAACCTGGCTCCCAAGTATACCAGAGATCGGGATGGTTGCAACTGGCTCTTGGCCTCATTCACAACACAGCCTAACAATTCCAAGCAATCGCCTACTCTCAACATAAATTGTTCACTCCCCTACCCTGACTAGGCCCAGATATAGATGTACCGGTATGCCTTCCTTCCTCACGGCAACCACTACCACCACTTTGGTGAAGGTCCTTGGCGACATGGCCTTGAACTGGTAATGGGTTGCTAATACTGAGATCATCAGACATTTCTGATGCGCTTCCATGATGGGAATATATAGATAAGCCTCTGCTAAGTTTAGGAAGGTAAGGAATTCCCTTTTCCTTACCGCTCCCATTTACTGGCCTTAATGTCTCCATCCTGAATCTTGGTACTCTGCAGGTCCTGTTTACTCTCCTGGAGTACCTTCCTTCCTGGGCACTACAAAATAAAGAGCATAACACCCTGTTGCTTTTGTAAATCAGGGACTAGTACTATCGCTTCTAGATCTATGAATCATTGTTTGGATGGCCTCCCTGTTTATAGAGGATCTGCATGGGAATACTATAAAAATGTCTAGTATTGGCGCAGCCTGTTCTAGTGCATAGCCCTATTGGACTATTTCCAGGACCCATTTGTCCCCGGTTACCTGGGTCCACTTTTTGAAATATTTTGTTAAGCGATCTCTCACTAGAGGGAGTGATGAGTGGCCTGAGGATGCCTCATTTGGCCCCACCTTCAACAACCCTGTCTTTGCTTCTTCTTTGAGGTGGCTGAAATACTTGTCTAGACTGGGGCTTAATGCCTTGGGGATTCAAGGCCCTGAATGGTTTATATTGTTTGGGGTCCTTACCTAGACCCCTGAAAGGCTTTATAGTCCCCCCTCTCAGTCCTCTGGTAACTTTTGCAATTTAGAGTCCCCCAGGACCTTCACCAACTTATCCAGATCACCTTTGAACAGGATTCGACTCAGACGTGTCTTTGACAGTCCATCCACTGACCACCATCTTAACCATAGCATTCGCTTCACCGTTAACACCATGGCAACCTACTTAGCAGAGGTCCTAATTAAATTATATAGGGTATCTGCCACAAAGACTGAGCTGGATTCTAACCTGGCTGCCTCTACTTCTGCCCTCTCTTCTGTCTCTCCCTCATGCATGCATTGCTGCTACAGCCATTTCATCAGTGATCTCGCTACACGCCTTCCCCCCCCCCACGGTCTGTAATGACAGGCTTGCAATCTCAAAGAACTTTTTTTTTTTTTTTAGCATCTCCTAACCCAGGCTAGCCACCACCAGCTGGAGACAAAATTACTAAAGGCCTATCCTGCTATCCCAGAAAAAGTAGGATCCAGTGATGTCAAAAGAGGAATAAGTTCTCTGCCTCCACCTGCTGGCACCTGCCTGCTGGCACCTGCCTCCACCTGCTGGCACAAGAGGATAAACCCGCTTGTCTGGACTGGTCTGTAGGATGAACAGGAATATTTCACAGTTGTATCTGGGAAAACTAAGGCAGCAAGAGATGCAGTGCTTTGCTCCAGTACAGAACCCAAGGAGAGTAGGATCTGAAATGAGGTGTTTCACATAGGAGTGTACAGTCAATTTTTTGTTTTGTTTCAGAGGGGTTTCCCCCATTTTCTGTTGCATTTTAGTGCGCAATAAATCAAATTAGTAAGTGCTAATTCTTTTAGTGTGAACTAAACAAATATTAAGGCACATTAACTGAAATGAAACAGCAGCACGTCCTTAGATTCAGAAGCATTCCCGACTTACAGGTTACAATTCTCAGCATTAATTTATTTACAAAATTTGATAATGGCCTCAAAGTGGATTACAATGTAACAGGTACATTAGCAATAACATTAGTTATAGGGTTGTGTGCAGTCATCATTGGATCAATGTCTAGCCATAGTGTGATTTTTTGGCTCTTTACTAATAACCAGGCTAGGGAAAGGCCTGGTTGAAAAGCCATACCTTTCCTTTTTTCCAGAAAGTGAGGTAGGATGGCTCAAGGCGAAGGGGTAAGGGTACCCTCATTCCAGATTGTGGGTGCACAACCACTGAAAGTGCACAGTCTTACGCAGGCAGTTTCGCGACATCATGGGAGGGCGCAGAGAAGGGCCTTCTGGGAGGATTGGAGTTCCTTTATGGGGGATGTAGGAGGTAAGAATGCCTGTTTATTCACACATTTAAAGACAAAGGAGAGGGCTTTGAATTTTATCCTACATTCTACCAGGAGCCAGTGCAGTTTGTGTAGAATGGGCTTTATGTGGACCATTACTTTGAAACCTACCAAAATTCTTGCTGCAGTATTTTGCAAGAACTGGAGGCATTTTATACAGTACCGAGAGATGCCATTCACAAGCAAGTTACAATAGTCAATTTGGCTGGTAATTAGTGAATGAATTACAGTAACTAGGTCATGTTGATCAAGGTAGTTGCATAATTGGTAAATCTAACCTAAGTACACATCTTTCACTTGGTAATCAAAGACCTCAGATATTTTATCACAGGTCATTGCAAAATGTACATACAATTGGTCAACTGCACGCAGCTATTAAAAGTTAACTAAACCTACATATTTTATTGAAGGTTGAGCTAATACACGGCTCGATCCAGTAAGGCCGCGGTAAAAACAGTGAGGTAGTGTCAGGCGCACCCTTCCTCCCCGCACGCACAGTTCTCTTCACTAACTCCCCGATACTCTCCTCTAATCGCATGCAAATGCATGCCGCGGCTGTGAAGCGTTAGGGAAGGGTTATGCCCGCGCACCCCCTGGGTGCGCTGGTGCCTGTCATTTCAAATGACATTTGAAATGACAGGCACCAGGAAGTGTAAAAAAGTTTAAAAAGTGTAAAAAACAAAAAACCTGTGTGTTATATAAAAAAATAAAACAATTTTAAATACCTGTCGGAGGGCCGTGGGTCCAGGCGGCCGGTGGGCGGCGGGCAGCCATCAGCGGCATCCGGTAGTCCCTTCTCCCTTCCAAAATCGCCAAAATCGCACGGGCGGGTCGGCAGCGGGGGGGGGGGGGGCGGCAGCAGGATCCGGGAGCGGCGGGTAGGCAGCAGCGGGGTCCGGGGGGTCCGGGGCAGCGGCAGCGGGGGGGGGGGGCGGCAGCGGGGGGGCGGCAGCAGGATCCGGGAGCGGCGGGGTCCGGGGGTGGCAGCGAGATCCGGGGAGCCAGCAGCGGCAGCATGTTCGATCGCGCAGGCAGGTAGGTGGCAAAGTAAAGATGGCCGCCTGCACGGGAAAATCGTGCAATTGGCCGCTGAAGACGTGACGTCACACCCCGTGACGCCAAACGTCGTGACGTCACGTCTTCAGCGGCCAATTGCACGATTTTCCCGTGCAGGCGGCCATCTTTACTTTGCCACCTACCTGCCTGCGCGATCGAACATGCTGCCGCTGCTGGCTCCCCGGATCTCGCTGCCACCCCCGGACCCCGCCGCCCCCGGGTCCTGCTGCCGCGCCCCCCCCCCCCCCCCCCGCTGCCGCTGCCCCGGACCCCCCGGACCCCCCTCCTGCCTACCCGCCGCTCCCGGATCCTGCTGCCGCCCCCCCCCCCGCTGCCGACCCGCCCGTGCGATTTTGGCGATTTTGGAAGGGAGAAGGGACTACCGGATGCCGCTGATGGCTGCCCGCCGCCCGCCGGCCGCCTGGACCCACGGCCCTCCGACAGGTATTTAAAATTGTTTTATTTTTTTATATAACACACAGGTTTTTTGTTTTTTACACTTTTTACACTTACCATCGCAGGCCCGAGCCTTGCTACTTTTTCGTTTGTTTTTTTTTGCCCTGGTCCCGTCCGGTCTCCTGCAGCCCCGTCCGGTCCGGACGGGGCTGCAGGAGACCGGACGGGACCAGGGCGGGTAAGCAATGTTTTTACCCTACACTACACTACACTAACTCCTACTAGGGGGAGGCGGTAAACTAGCAGGTTAAGGCCGCGGCAGAACAGCGGGTTACGGAGGAGATAATATCAGCGCCCGTTACAGTATCGCAGGGGAATAGCTAATTCCTTCATTATACAGCTTTTTCGTTCATTTACATGCCGGGTGCGGAAAGGGTTATGCGTCTGTTTTCAGAAGCGATACGGACGCGTGAAACTGGACACTGTATTGCCGAACTGCCTTGCGCGCCCGAATTGTGCGCTACGAGCACGTTACAGACGGGCAATCCTCGAGCGGACGATACTGGATCGAGCTGACAGGGAGCTAACAAGGGGCAAAAAGTAATGTTTTGGTCCTATCGGGCCAATGCAATAAGATGTGTGCTGAAAACGAACGCTTGTACTGAGCACCGTTTCCTATCGCACATGCAGGCAGATCACCTGGGCACCCGAGACAGTATTTAAATGAGGGGCTGCATAAAAAGGAGGCGCTAGGGGAGAATTGTGCGTTCTTAGCGTTCAGCTGCATCTGGCGCCCACAACTGCAATGGGCACTCAATACGCACATCCATTTTTACCCTGCCTCTTCAGGCCGATTTCTTTGTTATTTAGCCAAGGTTGCTGAAGTGTCTTATATTAAGCGCCCCTTGCTATGGGTGTCTAATCAAGCCGATATTCATTTTTCTCTGTCACAAGCAGTAAATTTAAGCATCACAATGATGCTAAGTAGGACAACACTCATCATATCACAGAGGACTGTATCTTTATTTCTCATGAACCCTTAATTTGCGAATTGACTTTACTCCACCCTCCGGGGCTGGAGTTAAATTAACCTTGTTAAAAAGTGTGCTTTCCTGCATCGGGGAGTAGTAGCTAATGGCCTCATCTACATGGAATTTACATGTGATGGGCGCTATCGGCTACACATTTGTTCGGGCGTGCATTTTGGATGCGCTAATCTCCTTGCTGCATCAGGTGCTAGTCTGGAGCTTCCAAAATTCGCATCCAACCGCTTGAAAACCCGTGCACTAGGCTGGGTGCACTTTATTTGCACTGACCCCTAGCGGTTTAGGATAACCGCAACAGTATTAGGTTTGGCATGTAAGACGGCCACGGCCTTGTTTCCATAAATCCTGCTCCCATTCTGAGCCTTGAGAGACAGGGGGCATTACTCGGGTCGTGGCTGTATGATCACTTAATGTAACAACGCACACAAACTGCAGTTATATTATGCCCTTACGCCACCTTTCAGCAAATTCATGAACTCCAAGCACAGTTAACCCTGTTCAGCCCCTGCAGGACGTGCTCAGTAACAGCAGCTCATGAGCGGCTGGGGGAACATGGAGAAGGACAGGTATGGCACAAATAGGATTAATGTGACACTCAGAAAGGTTAAAGAACAGGATTGCTGGCAAACAGATGAACTACTATGAAAACTTCTGCCCAGCTGAGCAGCACATGGAACTATCAGGAATGCATTAGAAGGCAACACGAGTTTGAGATGGAGAGGAATTGTAACTGGTATATTGATCTTAAAGTCTGCATATTTTAATGCTGTCCTCTGTAAAACTTCAAGCTGTGCAATACATTTCAGTCAGAGGTCATGACATGGATCCCATTCTCCCCCACCTTTAAATATCTGTCAATAGCTTTAGTGGATTGAATTCCGTATTCATTATGCCTCTGTTTTCAGGCTGTAAAATACTATTTACAAAACAAACAGGTAAATAAAAATGATTAAAAACCTCAAAGCAGCCCAAAAAAACACTCTCTCACCTGATGTAGGGTCTAAGAGGAACAGAGAACAAAAGCCACCACTTTAGAGAGAACACCCCCGCAGGTGAACATGACTAACGGAGGCAGAGATGCTCCCACCAACCTGGTGGCATGGATGGAAAAGGAGGAGCTTGCTCGCCTTGGGGGTCCCAACACAAATCTGTCGCTCGGAAGCGTCACGGGCAGCCTTGAACTTAAACACGCCGAGCATCGTTCAGCACGAAAGGGCACCCGGCCAGGCATTTCCTTGGAAGGGACCGTCTTGTGGACCAGGATAATGGTCTATTTATACATAAATATCTATTTGTTCCACTGGCACAAACAACGTGGCAGCCGGGCCAATGGTGTTGAAACATTTCCCAGATGACCAAGAACTTCTTTTTTTTTTTTTAAACAAACCAATTCTTTCCTAACCATGAATGCTGCTTGCACCTTGGGGGGGTCTAAAAAGGGCAAAGATTGCAGGCTTTTTACAAAGCAAACCCTCTACTCTACAAGTTGCTAGCATTTCCTTTTGCAGTGCCTGGCAGAGACCCCCCACTTAACCTGTTTGCCCGCTCTCCTCTCAGTCTTTTAGCATCCGTGGAGCTCCGATACATAAAGAGGCACCACACGCTTGGCAGCAGCCCTGGCTATGGCTCTTTTCTTTCCCCATTTTGTTTTTCTTTTGCTGTTTTTGAAAGCTGCTAATAGTTTATTTAAGAGGACGGTGAAGGGGGGGAGAGAATGCTCCCTGCATGCCAGGGAAACTTTTCCCTTTTCTATTCTCACAGCTCGCACTTTGCCTTAAAAGGCAATCTTTGCTCAGACTGCGGATACCGAGCTGCGCGACAGCCAGTGCCAAGGCATGGCAGGCACGCCTCGGCTGACGGGATCCAGCTCGACATCTCCGTGTGCCAGATCTGAGGGAAACACAGCGCGCAGAAAGGACGGAAAGCTTTTCCTGTTTCCAGTCAACGTGCTTCAGGCCAAACGGGGGCTCTAGAAGGCCTCACCTGAGGTCTGTGACGGGGGTGGGAAAGCAGGCAGCCCCCTTCCCAAGGCTGCTGCGTGGAAGAGACGAAGGAGCTCTGGCTGAGCGGTCACTTAAGGCAAAATATAAAATCAAACAATTCAATTCAATCTGGAATAATGCAATACAGAAACATTTCCCTGGGTCCTCTCATTTCTGCAGTACATGCTCTTTTCTTGTACACTTCTTTCTAGAAAAACTGCTGGGCTGCCGGACAGTTTGCATTTGAGTGAACAGCAGCTAAGCCAGCATCAACCTGAAGCGTCTGTACACTGTTAAATTAATTTAGTAAAAATGAGATCAGGTCTGCTTTCACCTACAGGCAAAGGGGGGCAGCTGCCATGTGTGCCGACAACTCCCCCCTCCCCCTCGCACAGCAGGGGGGGCCTATTGCATGAGCGCACACAGACACGCACATGGCTCTGCCCGGATCTCGCTCTACTGGCCAGTTGCCAATCTCAGGGAGCCGAGAACAGTCCTCCGCTTTGTGCTCCAGCTTCCCCTCTCTCCGAAAGTGTGCAAAACAACAGGAGAGGAGAAGTCAGCCTGGAGAAAACAGGGCACAAAGAGCCACTCTGCTCCCTATTCCAGTCCCTCCCCCCTTCCTGCCATTAAGGAAAAGGAGGGGGAGGGGGCCAGCCTAGAACAGACAACTGGGAGCAACCTAATCCCCTCCCTCATTTTACCCTCTCCCCTTCTGTCTGCCGGGGATAGGAAGGGAGGGGTGGACAGCAGGGCAAAGGAGGATTCAAGTTTTGCCTCCATATTTTTCTTTCTAAATTGTGTTCACTTATTCCTTATTTGGAGAGGGTCTCTCTGATGTGAGAGATTCTGCTAGCGTTTAGCTCTGTGTAGGGATCACCAGCACAACTTTCCTGTTTTCCCACTAGGAAGCGTATTAATGTTCTAGGGCCTGGAAGAATACTTGTAGCGTTGCCTTTTCACCTCGGGATCTTCCTCTGAGTTCTGGGTGCTGTGCTGGTACGGCAGGTATGCTCGCTATATGCATTCTGAGTGACATTTTTGCGGGGTTTTGTGTTACTGTTACAGAGGTGGCAACAGAATGTGAATTTTTGTTCCTATGGTGAATAGTAAGGTGAAACGTTCAGCCCAGATAGTCATTTCAGAGATTATCTTCAACCAGTGTAAAACGGATATCTTATTTTATACATTTAGATATTTCTTGATTTTTTTTTTTTTTTTATTTTGTGCAGTCTACCCCCAAAATTCACAGAGGACACATTCATCAGACACAATGATATGATTTCTGAAACACATCTGAATTATGTCTGTATGTGCCGCTTACCCGAATAAGTCAGTATTTATCCAGCTACGTGTTGCAGACATTTTCCCACTTTAAGGGTTTTAAGTGCCAGTGCAGTAGTGCAGGAAATAAGCACAGTTCTGATCCAGGGGTTAAGTTTCCAGCGCAGATAGCCTACTTTTGGCCAGCGTATCTTTCTTAGCGCTGGAAGTTTAACCCCGGGACAGAGCTGTAATAAGAGAGCCTCAAGTGCTTAAAGCAGCCCTGAATAGGATGTTCAGCATGTATTGTGCTTTATTTTTGATAACTTCCTGCTCACATTCCCAGTACTTATTTGGGGGAGGGTTTGGGTAGAGGGGGGGTAGGGGGTTTGTTTGTTTTGTTTTTATCTCAGAGTCATTTTTCTCCATCTCAAATACTGTACAATAAAAATACCCTGGAAGACTGTTCTCCCTGCTCATATCATCATCAGAAAATGGCATGGGAATTCTCCGACATCATCATAGGCAGGGATAACAAAGCCTCAACCCTACAATGCATTCTCACAGAGAAGTAAGCAGAAATCTAAACAGATTGGGACAGAGCAGAGGCAAACACAGAAGCCCAAGATCCTCAGCAACGTACAAGCTTTTAGAGGTAAGCTTCAAAGCAATTTGTGTGCATAAAACACAGGCTTTGGCTCCTTATATAAAACTGTGTGGAGTTTGTGCACATAAGAATGTGGAAAACTGATTTTGCTCACACTTCTATACACACAAAAGACATGCGTTTCAGGGGATGGGGTTGAAATCTGTGCGCATACTTTTGATTTAAAAAAATGTGCACATAAATTGACCCGCACGTTACACGCTGCAAAGAACAGGTGTAACTTTGTGCAGGTGAAAGAATTTTCAGAGTCACTTATGTGCACAAGTTCACTTTGGAAAATCAATGTAGCATGAGCACTTTGGCAATGCTTAAGCGACACGGGGTATTCAAAATTGCTCTCTTAATAAATACCCTCTGGACTTCCTCTGTTTACAAACACATGAAGAAAATAATTCACAGCTTTCCTAAAAAAGAGGAAAGCATGGATATTATAAATATTAGCCTAGGTGCTTAATTTGTCGTACCACGCATCTGGTGTGTTTCAGTCATGAACCGGGAGTAACCGCTCTCCAAATCTGATTCAGGGAGCAATTTTTCTCACAGCCAACATCATTGTTATTATAGATAACCGGGAGAATTCATCCAATCAAATTGCTCGATTTGTGAATTCACCCCCATCTCTAATTAGCATAAAATGTCAAGGTGTGTAACGGAAAGGCAATTGAACCATTTCACTATGGTCCGCAGGGAAAGCTGAAGAACATGCTCTTATAGCAATTTTTAAATTAAAAAAAACAAAAAACCATGGCATTTATTTTAAAGTATCTACAAATCCTAAATTATAATTGCTTCACAATAAGATATATGCAGTGAATAGATTCTTCTCGTACAAGGCTCACAGTGCAGAATCCAGATGAGCTGCCAGAAGCTCTCATCTGGATTCAATGATCGTGCAAGTCTCTGCAACTAAACATGCACATGGTGACATATATATATATAATGAAAGACAGCGGACTATGGGGAGGAGAGATACTGCTGCGAGCTCACGATGCGGAGAGGCATGGCAGCCAACCGCTGCGGCCGACCAGAGTCAAAGAGCTGAAGGGAAAGAAAGGGAGATGGGGAAGCCAGTGCAGCGACGGAGAGGCTGGAGGGAGAACAAAGCCGAAAAGAAACAAAAAAAAAAATGGGCACAAGAAGAAAGAAGAATATAAACATTCAAATGAACAAAAAGTTAGAGAAAACAGAGTCAAAGCCCAACTAAGGGTTATCATGAAAAACAGATTTTACACCTTGGCTACTTTGAGTAGTGACTGTATTTAGACACCAAGCACAAACAACACATTAATATACACTTTTTGTGAAAGCGCAAATACTATAAATCCTACATTTCAGCGGGCATTCAAAATGCATTGCATTGCCGGTTAAGAGCTGTTTTAGTGTGCATGCTAAAAATCATCAGCACAGTTTTAGTGCACAGGCCCCTACATGGCTCTGAAATTAGTAGGATTCAATAAATTACTATCCTTCTAGTAAGAGCATCTTGTTGCCATCATTAACATAGTACAGGCCTATAGATGGATAAAAGTAACAGCATTCTTGCTAAATATAGAAACTATTATTCTTTTCCACATCGCTAATCAATGTAAGCCTTAAAAGTGCCTTTATAGGTTAAAGGAATCTTCCATATAAAATGAAGGAGGTATCCGATTGGTTGATGACTAAGTAACAGTCAATAGTAGGGTCTGGAAGAGGCTTAAGTACGTACAATCCTAACATAGATGACCTTCAACACAATTTTCTAACAAAGGGGTCTAACAGGATAGGTCAGGCCTTAAAACCCAGGTATCCAGTTTTTTATCCATCTGAAGGAACGGTGGGTTCATGGGGCAAGTCTGAGCAAGCAAAAAGTGCTGTTTAAATCCTGCAGGAATGTGTGCAGTGCATTCCTGTGATAAACTGAAGTCCCATTTCTTCTTCCTCTTCCTGATGCAAACGGAAAAAAAAAGATATCAACCAAAACCATGAGGAGCCACAGTTGACTGCTCTGAGTCTTTAATGAGTGTAACTCAGAATTCCCTCTGTGGACCCACTGGAAAGGCCAAAGGTAGTTTCAAGAGATTGAGAGAGGACATCACAGCTAAGGCTCAAGTGCCAGAAGAACAGCAAAAACAGTCATGAGCTGTAATTTATCATCAGTCAGGTAAGGCTGGTCTTAGCGTTATGTATCCTCAGCTTTGTAAGGAAAGAAAAAGGCACTTAACAACCAAGGGGCCGATGCAATAAAGTGCACTCAGCCTAGTGCACGCTTTACGAGTGATTGGATGCCCGTTTTGGACATACGAGGCTAACACCCAATGCAATAAGGGGATTAGAGCGTCCAGAAAGTACATCCAAACTCACACGTAGCTAACAAAACGTTACGTAGATGAAGCTAATAGCCATTACCCCCTCGATGCAGAAAATTGCAGCTTGGCTAATGCACCCTTTGTAACGTGGAAAATTTAACACCAGCCCCAGAGCTGGCATTAAGCCATACTGCGCGTCAAGGGGTCAACTAAAAACCAAAATACTGCTTTCTGTGGCTCCCGTTTAAATAGACTTTCTTATTTTGTGGATTCGGCCTGTTGCAGCGATAAAACTGACAAGACTTTGTCCATTTTACTATTTTTCATTAAATCATGAAACGGTTTAACTTTAATTTTTCTGCTAGCCATTCCCTCGTGTAAGTACACAAGGTGTCCTCTCTCAAGTGACGTTGGCTCAGCCAACTTATGAAGTTCTGAAGCGGCAGGATAAAACGGATGCTCGTATTGCGCGTCTGTTTTCTTAACCTGCGCACGGCCATGTCTCCTGGATGGCCAATGCTATGGAGCGATAGGGACGCACAATTTCCCCCCTAGCGCATCCTTTTTAGCGCGGCAGCTCATTTGCATTGGGCGCCCAGGAGAGATGGCTGTGCATGCATTAGTGAAACAGGTGCTCGATACAAGCGCCCGTTTTTACCGTGTGGTTTCATTGCATCGGCTTGTAAAAGTATACAAAATTTAACAACATAGTAAACTAGCAGGAAAGACAGTAACCCAGTCTCTCTCTCTTTCTGGATTATTGCAGTATTCGGCACGCAGTTCCTCACCGCTTTCAGAGGCCTGACCGTACCAGGCTTCAGCTGACCGTACTGAGAAAGCTCACAAAGTCTCACTTCTCTTGCTCTCTTTCACAAGGAGCCACCCTCTCCCACACTCCCTGAAGACCCTAAACAAGCAGGTGGAAAGGGGGAAGTGGTGGGGTGAAGGACCAGTCCAACGGAACATCTGTTTCCTTCTGAAAATAAAAGTGCCTGCAGCACTCAGAGTATTTCCCAAAGTATTGCTAAACTGTCTGCCACTCCCAGCGACAGCAACTTCCATCAGACTCAAGAGAAATGAAACAAGAGTCTGGTAGAGATCATGTGGTGGAGTACCCTTTGCAGCTCTTCTGCACTTTCTAATGAATGGCCTCTCTAAGTCAAATGCAGGCACAGCAGGCTAAGGCAGGGGGAATAGCATGCATTTCCCAAGCAATATCTGCACCAGCACAATCACTATGCACTCTTACCTCTCTCGGATGGCACAGTGAAGGGACCTGGCTGAGGCATCCAAAGGGGATATAGCATCAGAGTGCAGTTAGACTATGCTGCACCCCCAGTTGCTGCAGAGCCCTCATACCTCGTGCAATATTCTATCAGCAATAAGAAAGATGCTGGAAGGTTGGCAGTTAACACATTTGTTACTCTCCATTCCACAGTTCAAGGCAGAGTACAAAAAAAATACATCCATAGATAAATAGTGGCACAATTAGACTGGAGAGGCAGGAGTCTTCAGGCAGTTTTCTTTGTGACAGACTGTGGAGCAAACATGGAAAAGGCAATAGAATATGGGGGCTTTCAGAGTATTCGTTGCTTTGTACACTTGCTGCACCTGGCAGTGAGGGTTGCCTCAGGGCTGGAGCCCAACGACAACAGGAATCAATTCCTGAAGAACCGGATAGAGAGGTGCAGGAAAATAGCAAGGGATTTCCACAGAAGCATGAAGGCAGGGCTGCTTCTCTGTAAGAAGCAGGAAGAATTCATGATGCCTCACAAGCCTCTGATTCAAGATGTTGGCACCCTCTGGAATTCCACCTATATGATGCCGCAGAATTTAGTAGAGCATCAGACACCCTTTCATACTCTTATCTCTGGAAACAGACATAGGTGTGGCATTGCTTCCTGGGACATCATGACTGATTAGTGATGAGGCACCTGGTACAAATCCTGAAGTCCTTTAAGAATGTCTCGGAGAATCTGAGTTCCAGATGCACCAGCATGGGCTTGCTACACTGTGATGATCCACAGGGAGTTTCGCCCTCCAGTCCCAGCGCCTCACATTCACGAAGGAGATGCTGGTAACTAAGATGTCTGAACAGGAATACCAGAAGCAGAGGTACAGTGGGGATGTGGCACAAGAAAGAGTAGCCACCTTAGGGAGTACTGCAAGCAGGAGCAGCACCCTATCAGCTACCATTTTCTCCCCCATCTCCGTATGCCAAAGTCTTGTTGTCCACAAACAGGCCATAGCTAAAGCAGCTGACAAGATAGATCCTTGCCCCACCCCAACAAAAATTTCTGTGACACGCTGTCTCACAGATCCCATTGAGGACATGGACACAGATGTGCTGGCATATTGGGCACACGTCAGCAGCCTGGTCAGACCTAGCCCAGATGGCTTGCCACTATCTTTCGTGCCCAGTGAACGTGGCCTTCTCAATGACAGTGGACATCATAAGCACCACAGTTAATGAAGAAACTGGTCTTTTTAACATAGCAACATGGTAATGATGGCAGAAAATGAGCAAATGGCCCATCCGGTCTGCCCAGCAAAATTCTTATGATAGTATCTGCTGTGTTACGCAGGTTACCCTATGTTTCTCTTAAGGTAGCAACTGCCGCTCCGTGCAATTTTTTGATGAACGTTCTTGCAAATTCAGACAGTGCTGATATGGTTTGCTTCTGAACTTGGCCTTACAAACAGGCCTGTATTTTTTCACTTATGTCTGCTTATCAGTATCCCAGACCGTAAACATCAGGGCCCGTGTTGGTGTTTTTTTGCATGCATTCCTCTTCCACACCCAACCTTGGATTTCCAGAATTCCCATGCAGGTGGCAAGATGACTGACAGCACAGTGTAGGCTTTGCTGATGCTCTGCCTACCTGCCATGCCCTAAGTGTACCATCTTAAGGGTCTTGCTGCTACTTGCTTTGCCTATCTACTATAAATACATAAAATTTGCCATACTGGGTCAGACAAAAGGTCCATCAAGCCTAGTATCCTGTTTCCAACAATGGCCAATCCAGGTCACAAGTGTCTGGCAGGATCCCAAGAGGTAGACTTGGGATCCTGCCAGATACTTGTGCAAGTATCCTGCAAGATACTTGTCCCCGGGATAAGCAGCCATGTGCTGCTTATCCCGGGGACAAGAAGTAGATTTCTGTAACTCCACCTTAATAATTAATGAACATTTCCCTCAAAAGCTTGCCCAAACCTTTTTTCAAACACAGCTACTCTAACATCTTTCACCACATCCTCTGGCAATGAATTCTAGAGTTTAATTATGCATTGAGTAAAAAAGTATTTTCTCTTATTAGTTTTACATGTATCACCTAGTAACGTCATTGTGTGTCGCCTAGTGTTTGTATTCTTTGAGAGAGTAAACAACTGATTAACGTTTACTCATTCCATTCCACTCATTTTATAGACCTCTATCGTATCTCCCCTCAGCCATCTCTTCTCCAGGCTGAAGAGTCCTAACCTCTCTAGCCTTTCCTCATAGGGGAATAGTTTCATCCTCTATCATTTTGGTCACCCTTCTCTGTACCTTTTCTAATTCTGCTATATCTTACCTGTCATTAGGGATCTTGCTGCCATATGCTTACTTGCCATGTCCCTCATAGTGTATATCACCTTATGAGGTCTTGCTGTACTGCTCTGCCTAGCTGCCATGCCCCAGATGTACCAGTTAAGAACTTGCTGCCACACGCCTACCCTGCCATACCCCTTATGTACCACCTCAAGGGTCTTGCTGCTACAGGCGTAGCTGCCATGCCCCAGCTTTACCACCTTAGGGGTCTTGCTGCTATTGCTCCACCTACCTAACTTGCCCCTCTGGGGTCTACCTGCCATGCCTATTACGTACCAGCATGGGAGTTTTGGTGCCTCCGTGTTCTTTGTTGTTTGGATCTCAGTCTAGCTCTCCCACCCTGTTTATTTGTTATACTGCAGTGTTTTGTCCCAGAAAAAAAACATTTGAAAAAAAAAAAAATACAAGTTTCTCCTCCCACCCATCTCTTTTCTGGTTCTTTACCTTACTGTTTTGTTGTACACCTCTAGGATCCCAGCCTAGTTCTACCACCCTTCTTCTTCCTTGGTCATACTGAGGTATGTTCTCCCCAAAATCCTCAATAAGGCCCAAAAGAAAAGATGCACAGGAGAGAAATACTCTGAATATGGTAAAGGCTTCAGTAGGAAGACAGAACTAATTCAACACCAGAAAATCAACAAAGGGTAGAGCTTTCTTACTAAAGCAAACCTCACAAATTACCAGAAAAGCCACAGTGATGACAGACAATTTACATATTCTGATTGTGACAAAAGTTTTAATCAGAAAAAACAAAATTTCACAAGAAACCCAAAATCCTACCCAGCAGCAAGATCAAGTAGGGAATATAATAAAGGAATGTAATAAAAGTTTATGTCACAAAAGCGATGTTGATGACAGATCTTGCTCTTGTACTAATTCTGACAAGAGGCAAGTGCTTTAACAGGAAGAAACAGACATCTCCCATGCCACTCTGACTGCTATACCCCTTAACTCTACACCTTAGGGGTCTTTCTTTCACTCAGCCTTGCTGCTATAACCATATGTTGCACCTTGAGTGTCTTGCTGTCACACCCCAGGCTCTACATCTCTCATGTTGCCTTAGTGTGTTGATGCCACTCTTTGTTCTGCTCTGTCCCTTTATCGGTGCCTTGCTATTTTTCCTGCCACCTTTTCTGCTTTCACCTTTTCTTGGTGCCTTAGAACGTTGATGCCACTTTGCCTCATGCTGCCTTCAAGGGTTCATGCCAATATTGTTGGTGTCTTCTTTTGAAGACTTGGGGCATTCTTGCCCACTCTTGCTGCTTCTTTGCCCCTCTGATGTTGCCTTGGAGAGCTCCTTCCACAGTTTATACCCCTTTGCCCCTTCACAGAGCCTTAGGTTATTCATTTCACTTTTGGTGTCACATCGACAGTCTTCATACTTTCTCATGTCTTCACCTTTCTGATGATGTCTTCTCACCAATTTTATTAAAATTGACGAGAAAACCCCCATTTTGAAGCCCAAAATAATTTGCATTGCTTCCCCCCATAAACATTAATGGTAAACAAATGAACAAATAAAGCAAATGAAAAAAAAATGTTTGAAACTAATAAACCAAATGAATGAACCAAAATGAAAAGTTCACCTCTACACATTCCTAATAGTTAATTCTGTGGTTAGCTTTGATTATAGCTGTGTCTTGATCAATCTTTTCATCCTTAGACTGCCTTCACCAGAACAGCATAACAACCCATGAAGTCTTGGCTATATTTCACTTTCCTCATAGCATTTAGTCATCCATAATCTCTGCTGTACATGGAGGGAGACTGCGCTCTGTTAATTCTTTGTTTAAAACATGCTTTGAGATCCTGTGTTGCTAGAGAGTGCTAGAAAACTGCCCATTATTATTCTCGTACCATGTGACAATCAAGAGAACAGCAGCAATTTATAGAGTTCCTTTCATCTAAGAAGAATCACAGTGAGTATCCCACAGTAACATTTCAGGAACATACATGGGATGGATGGCCTAGTAACTTACTTCTCAATCATGACCTATATGAAAGCTTCCAAAGGGCTGAAGAGAGGAGGAGTAACGATATCACTACTAAATCAAAACTGGATGAACTGGGCAGAAGCAAATACCAGTAACTCATTTATGATTACAAGGTCCATAAAAGAGGAGAGAATTTTACATCACAGAATTTAGTCCGATTCATTGCAGAATGACCTACATACATCTGCTTTCACGGGAGAAAGTGCCTTGTAACTGGGTGGGGTGCCCCAACAAGGCAAGATGTACTGTTAAGTCCATCACAGTGTCTCTGGAGGGAGCTAATGAAAAGCTTCATTCCAGAAGCAGGAGTTCCTGTGAAGAAAAATATTTTGACAAGGTGTAACATGTCCGTATGGGTTGGCCTCAGTTGCTGTGTTGTTTCTCTCTCAAACTCCCAGGAGGGAAGGGAGAGATAAAGACAGACTCTTGCTCTTCAGCAGGACCAGGCATGTTCCCATATCTCTGGCACAAATAGGACTGACATATGGCAGCATTCCATTTTTTTTTTTGTTTGCCAGGAAACCAGTTTATGTTTTAACCTTCTCATGCAGCTTCACTTCATTTGAACATCTTTCATTTTCCAAACAAAAGAGGTAGCAAAATGAAAAGTTCTCATATCACAGTAATGGTAGCACATGGACAAGCTTATTTCACTAGTAATAAGGTCCACAACAGAGCAAACTTTCCTCACACACAGATCCACCACAGAAGAGGGACAGCATGGGCAGCAGAGGTGCAAGCTTCACTCACACGCACACACACACACAGTACCTCACCACAGACCAGGTACAGCAAGGGCAGCAGTAGTGCAAGCTTCACTCACACACAAAATGCCTCACCACAGAACAGGGACAGCATGGGCAGCAGAGGTGCAAGCTTCACTCATACTCACAATGCCTCACCACAGACCAGGGACAGCATGGGCAGCAGAGGTGCAAGCTTCACTCACTCACAATGCCTCACCACAGACCAGGGACAGCATGGGCAGCAGAGGTGCAAGCTTCACTCACACTCACAATGCCTCTCCACAGAAGAGGGACAGCATGGGCAGCAGAGGTGCAAGCTTCACTCACACTCACAATGCCTCACCACAGAAGAGGGACAGCATGGGCAGCAGAGGTGCAAGCTTCACTCACACTCACAATGCCTCACCACAGACCAGGGACAGCATGGGCAGCAGAGGTGCAAGCTTCACTCACACTCACAATGCCTCACCACAGACCAGGGAGGACAGCATGGGCAGCAGAGGTGCAAGCTTCACTCACACTCACAATGCCTCACCACAGACCAGGGAGGACAGCATGGGCAGCAGAGGTGCAAGCTTCACTCACACTCACAATGCCTCACCACAGACCAGGGAGGACAGCATGGGCAGCAGAGGTGCAAGCTTCACTCACACTCACAATGCCTCTCCACAGAAGAGGGACAGCATGGGCAGCAGAGGTGCAAGCTTCACTCACACTCACAATGCCTCTCCACAGACCAGGGACAGCATGGGCAGCAGAGGTGCAAGCTTCACTCACACTCACAATGCCTCACCACAGACCAGGGAGGTCAGCATGGGCAGCAGAGGTGCAAGCTTCACTCACACTCACAATGCCTCACCACAGACCAGGGACAGCATGGGCAGCAGAGGTGCAAACTTCACTCACACTGCCTCTCCACAGACCAGGTACAGCACCAGCAGCTCCCCCAATCATGTCTTTTAATCAAACATGTCCTCACCACTGTACACTGTATCTATATCACTCATGCTTAAATTCTATAGCACAGTACTGGCCTCAACCACCTCCTCTAGTAAGCTATTCCAGGCATCTATGTCCTTATATTTCCTCTCCCGAGATTCGAACCATGACCCCTTGGGCCTTGCATTTCTTTTTCCATGGAAATCTGTGCCTTACTGTACTTTATTGATGCCTGCTAAATAGTTTCTATCATATCTCCCCTTTCTCTTTTCTCCAGCTTCTTTATAGGATTTTTGTGGCAGGTCTGGTTCCATTTTTGTAGTCCTTCTCTGAACTGCTTCCATGCACCTGAGGTTCTTATGATCTTGAGAACTGAACAAAGCTTCATTAGTGATATAGATAGATAGATAGATATAGATATATCGGTGTGCCGTCAGACCTGATCAGTTAGGACATGGAAAAGTCAGGTCAGGTGCTCTCAGCATTTTGCATCAACAAGGGTAAATCAGTGGTGGCTCAAACATTTATTTATTTATTTATTTATTTAACGGTTTTATATACCGACATTCATCAATGATATCACATCGGTTCACAGCGAAACAAGAAACTAGTGCCTGTGGCGGCGCTTTACATCGAACAAGTTTAACATAATACAATTAGAACATATTGAAACATAATAATTAGCGAGTAAGGAAAGGTAGGGGAAATAAAGCATTAATCTAAAATTAAAATAATATGAATACAAGAGGGTAAAAAGAGAAAAAAGGAGGAAAAAGTGACAGAAGAATGAAATTAGATTAATAAATTAGTGTAGGCAAAGATTGCAGGTATATACAAAATGTACAATTATAGGGAATAACATGAAATATCAAATGTGAAGGGAAGGGGTGAGGAGAGGGGGGGAGAAGGGGTAGGGTAATACAGAAGGGAGTGAGAGGAGGAATGATGTATGCTTAGGGAGAAACCAGTTCGAGGGGGACTCATCCGCATTTAGTGAAAATCTGGGTCAAGGGGGACAGAGATGGGAGGGCATAGATGAGAGAAATGAGAATTTAAGTGTATGCTTTGGTGAAGAGCCAGGTCTTAAGCTTGCGCTTGAAAGTTTTTGGGCATTCTTCTTGGCGAAGTTCAACTGGCATTGTATTCCAGAGAATGGGCCCTGCGATTGATAATGCACGTGCTCTTGTGGAGGTTAATTTGTAGAGTTTAGGTGAAGTGGTGGGCATGGTGGCGAGATGAATGTGTCTAGTGGGTTTATTGGCTTGGTGAAACATATAAGAGGCTCCTTTCTGAGAATATGTGTGATCACACTTGCCTCTTCCTTCCTAGCTACAGCATGAGCCCTGCAGTGTGGTAATTAAATGAGCAGCATACAGGGCATGGATAGTCAGGCGCCTGCGCCTCTGTGTGGCAAACACAGTGCACACAGCACCTTGCCCCTCCTGAGCTTCCTCCTTTCAGCTTCCGTCTTATCCCCAGGCTTGCACTGAGCACTGGATGTGACGCGTTCTGAGTGCTGGGAGCAGCAAAATAGAGGAGCTCTGGAAGCTACGTGTGGCAATCAAGGTAACTAACCAAGCAGATTCGCCCACATCACCCCAACTTCTCCCTTCTTCAGGCCCACTGTGATGAGTTCATGTGCATCCGGCTGGATTTACGCGCGCAGGCGTGCCTATTTTGCATAGGCCGGCGCACGCACAGCCCCGGGACGCACGTAAGTCCCGGGGCTTCGTAAAAGGGGCGGGGAGGGGCGTGGCGCCGGCCCGGGGGCATGGTCGAGGCCTCTGGACTAGCCCCTGGGTCGGGTGATGGCGCGCCAGCAGCCCGCTGGCGCGCGCAGTTTTACGCCTGCTTTCAGCAGGCGTAAATCTGCCAACAAAGGTAGGGGGGGTTTAGATAGGGCCGGGGGGTGGAAAGAAAGTTCCCTCCGAGGCCGCTCCGATTTCGGAGCGGCCTCGGCGGGAACAGGCAGCGCGCGCTGGGCTCGGCGCGCACAAGTTGCACAAATGTGCACCCCCTTGCGCGCACCGACCCCGGATTTTATAAGATACGCGCGGCTACGTGCGTATCTTATAAAATCCAGCGTACTTTTGTTCGCGCCTGGTGAGTGAACAAAAGTACGTGCTCGTGCAAATTTATAAAATCTACCCCTTAGTTTTTGGGTACTTGCCAGGTTCTTGTGGCCTGGTTTGGCCTCTGTTGGAAACAGGATGCTGGGCTTGATGGACCCTTGGTCTGACCCAGTATGGCATGTTCTTATGGGTAACACTCAGCTGTGATGACTGCACCTCCTATTACACTTACAATTGGGGCCTATGTATTTAGCACATAGGAGTTTTGCCATAAAATTGTTCTAGCAAGCCTTGTTCAGGAAGATCCAATAAGCTACTCCTGTTCAGTCACTCGATGGGGAAACAAACGTCAGAGCTGGGTACAGCGGATGGATATCTTTAGATAAGATCTCAGACACCATGCTTTATATAGGTGATACCCTCTGAAATTACTATAAAAAAATTAGTTAAAAAAAATTTGTGTCTGTGGGAGATTAAACTGGGGAAATGTTAAAACTATGATCATGGCTGCAGAAATTGTTTTGTTCAGTGCTACAGTCAATGGATGTAGGCCTTAAACCATTTAAAAAGCCACAGATATACAGAGTCCAAACCTCAAAGGGCCCTTTTGCTGGCATACACAAGTTTTTAAAATTAGATTTATTTGGTTACATAAATGTTAAAACTTTGAGAAGTAATACCTAGCTCAAAAGCAGCAAAGAATCATGAAGATCCAAAATGGGAGCAACAAAACGGGATAAAAAAAACAAAAAACTTTAGCACAACATTTATTTATTTATAAATTTTTATAGGCTGTCATTCGGAATATACCATCACAACATGAAGTGCCTTTACTGGATCCAGTCCTAAAAGGAACTCCTCTTTTTGCACCAATACAGAAATCAGTCATGGCACTGCTAATTTATAAGTAGTGAGAGTCGCTCATGCATTGTGCTGAGAATTTTACTGCGCAGCCATATACTTTAGAGAAAACTGGGACCTAAGCCCTGGACTCTCACTTATAATCATCATCATTAACCTAGATGCCTACTGCAATTTTATTTTTTTGGGGGGGCAGGGGTGTTTGGGGAGCAAGATAACATACAAAATTTACATAACAGGCATCAAATCTTAACCCCCCACTTGGAAGCTCGAATGTCATGCATGCTATTTGGTAAATTTATTTCTTTAAAAAATGTATATTCTGCCAATCCACAAATATTAGCGGATCACAATACACACACATAATAAGATACGTACAATTGAAAGAGCTTAATGGAATACAAGCATAATGAAACAATAAACATGCAAAAACCAATATGGCATATCAAAGACAAAAACATTATAAACAAAATTTAAGCCTGCAGTACAAGGAAACTTAGTACATAATGCACAGACCATATCAGTTCCTAACCCTTAATGACCAGGGAAAGCTTGGGTGAAAAGAGCAGCTCTGAGTAGCTTCCGGAACCAAAGCAAGTCATTCTCAGATCTAATTGTCTTGGGTAAACCATTCCATAAACTTGGACCAGCTATGCCAAAGATCCTTTTATGGAGAGTAGCCAATCAAATTTGTTTTGAGGAAGAACTTTCTAACAAGAGTTGAGAAGAGCACAACTGGCGAATAGGGAAGTATTTTTGAATGGAGGAATCAATGCAAGATGGAGCAAGTTGATATACGGCTTTAAAGACCATGGTGAGAACTTTGAACTTTATTCGCCAGGCAACTGAGAGCCAGCATAAGCTTTCAAGAATAGGGGAGATATGATCATGCAGAGAGGAACCAGAAATCAATCTAGCCGTTGAATTTTGGATTAATTGTAGAGCCTGAAGATGGGAGTTGAACAGACCTAAAAACAAGATATTGCAAGTAATCAAGTGAACACAAAATGAGGGATTGAGTTACAGTACAGGAAATGTGGTGGCCTAAAATAGGCTTCAAAGAACACAAAGTACAAAATTTGAAGTAAATTGATTGAACCTCAGAGTTAAAATGTGGCCGCATAGACAAAGAGAAGTCAATTATGACTCCCAAATTATAAGCATTTAGTTCAATGGGAATGGAAAAATCCATCAAACTGGAAGTCTGCAGGGAAAGTGGGTCAAGCAACATGAAAACACGATTTCAGTTTTTCTTATACTGAAAGAAAGCTTATATTCCTTAATCTTGCTCAAGCAAGTTTTTGAAAGACAAGATCAAATGAGGAGGTAACAGGGAGGACAAAATATCATCTACATATATTTTGAAAAGGACACCCAACCTGGAAAGAAGTCCACAAAAGGAACAAGGTAAATATTAAAGAGAAAAGAAGAAAGTGAAAATCCCTTGGGGATACCCATAGTTAAAGAATGCAAATTTGACGAAGAATTGCCAATTATATAAGACCTGGTGCAGAGAAAAGAAGAGAACCAGGTGTGAACGGCAGAAGAGATGCCCAACGATGCAAAATGACCCAATAAGAAATTGTGATTAAGGGCGTTGAAGGCTGAAGATATGTCGAGCAGGATCAGGAGATATTGAGATCCAGAGTCAAAACAAACATTTTGGTATTGTGATATGGCCTAAATCTAAACTGTGAAGAGTTATGGACATTGATGTCTAGAAACGCCAGTAACTAATTATGAAAGTCTGTGATCTTACCCAACACAGGAAACAAGGAGATGGGCCAGAAATTCCCTGGATCTGTGGAGTCCAAGTTAGTTTTTTTCAGCAATGGACGCAGTACTGCTGTTTTTAGCTTCAAAGGAACTCCTCTCCTTCAGAGAGCAAAGCATTGATAAGATCGCTAATGACAGGGCTTACTTCGGAGTGCAGCACCTTAAGCAGAGCAGTTGAACAGGAGTTGGGAATACAGAAACTTTCAACTCACTGATTATGGGAGACAGGCAGGGGAGAAATCAACAATGAAGAAGAGGATAAGAAATGTGTAAGTGAACTATTGGAAACTGAAGAAGCAAAGGTGTCAACCACCTGGGAGATTTTCCTAGAAAAGAATGAAGCAAAAGTCTCACATATAGAACGTGAGGCATTGAGAAGACTACCAGTGGGTGGAATAACTAGTGAGTTAACTATCCTAAATAACTCATATGGGCAGGAGACAGCGTTAGCAATCTGTATGGAATACCATGAATGTTTAGTTTGGTCAATGGCATCTTTGTAAATTGTTAGCTAAGAGTGATAGGACTCATAAGTGGAGTCTGACCTGTTTTTCCACCGATGCTCAGTAGCCCAGAGTCTGCATTTCATGTCTTTTAGGGAACAGATAAACCAAGGGTCAGGTTTTTTTTTTGTCTGTGAACCAATAAAGATTTCATAGGTGCAAAAAATTGTCCAAGTCAGCATGCAGCAAATCCTGCCAGTGGTTAATCAGGCTTTCAGCATCATGCGCTGATGGACTGGAGAGACTAGGTATTCACCTAGTATGTAATTCATCAGGCTCAATGGGAGGCTGCCTAAAATTGTTTGGCTGGAGCCTGGCTTTTGCGCCCTCCTCCATGCTGTGCAGCTTGAAATTGCCACATGCTCCCATCTATAGGGCCAATCGTTGCTATAGCCGCATGCATCAGTGCTTGGGGCTTGCCAAATGGGACCGGGTCGTCTTGGAATGCAAGGATGGAGCCCAGCTCACTCAAGAAGACATAGGGAGGGAGGCCAACCGCAAGCATGTGATGCAACGATAGACTTACTCGTTGATGAACAGGTGCCACTGATGTGAGCTGAAACAAAGGAGTGGGCAAGAGGAAGGGTTTGCGGCTGGACTCTGCATTTAAAGGGGCTGCGCCTTCATTGGATCACACCCGGTGTCCCCCAACGCTGACATCCTGCATGCGGCTGGCACTAGGAAGAGAAGATGGAGGAAGGTGCTGGGAGTTGCTGGGGTCATCACGTGAGCAAGTCTGTGGGAGGAAGGCATCTGGCAGAACCCTGCCCGACCCCAAGTTAGTTGCAGGGCTCTGCGCATTTATTCTTGGAAGGGATATGCTTACCATTCATTAGTCTTGTAGAAAAGATTAAACAGAAGCAAAGAAAGAAAAGAGGAAGGACGTGAAAAGAAAAGGGTAGATGGCCTGATAAACTGATCTGAGAAACTGAAGCATGTGCTATAATCTGAATGACAATGATACTAGGTGCTGCTGACAAATCCTCAATAGCATGCCAAGCAGGCTGATACTTGTCCAAATCCTCTTTCTTCATGTTTCCTTTGCTACCTATCTGAACCATGAAGTATTAGCTTTGATGTTAATGAAAGATGTACGTGCGAATGTATGCTTATCACGTGTGTGCAAACAATAGACTGAACTGAAGGAATGGAGGAGGGGATGGTCATCAAATGCAACAAACTCTGGAAAATCGTACAGTACAGATGTGTGCCCACTAGCAACTGCAGAAGCAAACTTCAAAAGGTAGCAGAAACTCCGGCAATGTAAATTAATATCAATGGACAAATTTATGGTTTTGCACGTATTTCAGCATTGGTACTTGACCTGAGACTCAAGAGCCATCCGTGACACCCTCGGAATTATTTCACATAAAATGGCAATAGTTTAGAAGGTAAAAAGACAATATATGAATGTGACTGCCTCTTACTTGGATCACAGCTGAAGTCAACAGAAACAAAGATGGAATACCACTAGGTTACAGGAGAAAAATGCAGTGCTTGCCAGGGTTGAAGACTATAGAAATGCAGTGCTGCCCTATTTATTCAAAATTACAATAGCATCAATGCCTATGATAGCTCTGCAAAGCTCTATTAAGTAATTATATCATCTCTTATCAGCTGCCTTTAAGAAAGAGGCCAAACCACACTAACCTACAGCTCAGTAATCTTTGTCTTCCTCAGAGGTGGGAGGAGGAGAAAAAAACTAAAGCAAATAGTTGTGAGATTATACTGTCTGGCTCTAAAAGTTAGATGGCAACTACTAAACCCAGGAGCCCTCAATGCACTCTCCTGCTGTACTGAAAACAAGGCCGTGATCCCAGCAACCTGGGATAAGCTCCACAGGCTCTAAACCCTGGACAAGGAGCTGGGTAGGTTGCATCAGAATATACCCGACCAAAGTGGCTTCTAATTGTAACTTGCTCTCCAGGAGAAAACATGTTGGCAGGGCTCCAGCTAGGATGGGGATTAAATTCTGCTAAACTTTCATGTCTCCCTGACAAACGGGCCAATACAGTAAGGTACGGTAGAAAGAGGTGCATTAGTGCCCGGCGCACCCGCATTTGCCGCACGCACAGTTCGGATCGCACAGGTCGGATCACCTACCGCTCGATACTGTATTTAAATGGCATGCAAATGCAAGCCGCATCCAACGCGCGTCCATGAAGTGCAATCCATTTTACTGTATAGGCGCCTATACAGTATCCTGGGTGCGCTGGTACCTGTCATTTCAAATGACGTTTGAAATGACAGGTACCAGGAAGTGGATGGTTCTCCTACAAACCCCGCTGCCTTGAGCGCCCGGCGCCAGCAAGCCC
Source organism: Rhinatrema bivittatum (assembly GCF_901001135.1). Classification (NCBI taxonomy): domain Eukaryota; kingdom Metazoa; phylum Chordata; class Amphibia; order Gymnophiona; family Rhinatrematidae; genus Rhinatrema; species Rhinatrema bivittatum. The sequence continues at coordinate 38,176,999 of NC_042631.1, read as the reverse complement.
CAGCAGCCGGCGATCGGAGGCAGGGAGCGCAACAAAGCACCCTCCTTCGGACGGACAAGAGAGACGAAATTTCACAGTCCCAAACCAAACCAACCCAATCCAAGCCAAGCCCCAGCAGAGAGAGACGAAATTTCACAGTCCCAAACCAACCCAAGCCAAGCCCCAGCAGAAAGAGACGAAATTTCACAGTCCCAAACCAACCCAATCCAAGCCCCAGCAGAGAGAGACGAAATTTCACAGTCCCAAACCAACCCAATCCAAGCCCCAGCAGAGAGAGACGAAATTTCGCAGTCCCAAACTTTCCCCCAGCCCTGGCCGCGGCCACGCAAGCCTCCAGCAGCAGCAGTAAAAGGGCGTCAAGAGAGCGGCTTCAGCAGCCCCGCCGGCGAAGGATGAATACATGCACGCCTGTACGTCCAATATGGGTGCTCAAGGCAGCGAAGGCGCAAGCGCACATGCCGTGACCGGCTGGATGTCGGAGGTCACAGCATGTGCGCATGCGCCTTCGCTGCCTTGAGTGCCCATATTGGACGTACAGGCGTGCACGTATTCACCTTCGCCGGCGGTGCTGCTGAAGCCGCTCTCTCTCGCCTCTCTTCTACTTCTACTGCTGCTGCTGCTGCTGGGGGCTTGCGTGGCCGCAGCCAGGGCAGGTGAGCGGGGGCTGGGGGAAAGTTTGGGACTGTGAAATTTCGTCTCTCTCTGCTGGGGCTTGGATTGGGTTGGTTTGGTTTGGGACTGGGCGGCTAAGTGCGAGAAGCACTTTTTTTTTGTGGATTGGGTTGGTTTGGGACTGGGCGGCTAAGTTCACCACACTAACGCCAGTGTCAGGGTAGGCGGTAAATTAGTAGGTTAAAGATGTGGCAAGATAGCAGGTTAAAAAGGCGACAGTCGGGGTGCACTTTACTGTATGGGAGGGAATAGCTAATCGGATCGTTTACATACATATACATGCCGCGGGCGGAAAGGGAAACGCATAGAGTTAAAGAAGCGGTAAGGATCAGTAAAAACAGATAGTGAATCGCGGGTTAGACTTACACGACCAAATTGTGAGTACACAGCGGGTTAGAAACAGGGTAACCGCGGCTGCGCTTCACTATATCGGCCTGAAAGTGAGTTAAAATGTTACTTAGGACACTGATTTAGCATTTTTCAGGATTATGCTTTCTGTGGTTCCTCCGATTTGTATTGCGACAATCCTAGGTAGGACAAATCACGGAAAAGCAGTTTTTTTTTTATTTAAGTGGACCCCTTGATGCAGGGTAAGACTTTATGGCTACTCTGGGACAGGTGTAAAATTTGACAGATTAAAAAGTGCACCTTGGGCGTACGGCGATTTTTTGCATCAGGGGGGTAATAGCCTCATCTACGTGGCATTTACATGTGATGAGCGCTATCAGCTGTGTCTTTATCTGAATGCGGCGTTTTAGACACGCTCATCCTTTTATTGCATTAAGGGTTATAGACACATTTCCAAAACGCGCGTCCAATTGCTCGTTAACCTGTGTGCACTTTATTGCAACAGCCTCTAAGTGTTACGGTGGAAGTGGGTTAGCAGTAAGCACAGGTGTCAAGTAACTCCAAGTCATGGCAGCCACCGAAGTCAGATTTGTTCCATTATATTTTCACCCTAAGGATGTGGGGATTTCCCCAGTTTTATTCATACAAAGAGGGGATACTTTTTAAAAAATAAAAAAAAAACAGTAGCAGCTCCAAATGTTTCTCATGACTCAAGTTAGCAATCAATTCTGAATACACAAGAACCACTTTCTGAGCAAGGAAGGGATCCAGTCAACTGAAAACAATCCCCCAAGCCTGAACATATCATTTCCCCCTTGCAGTCTGGTTTCAGCTCTTAGGTGCACAATAAAGAAACAAAGGGCTACGGTCTTCTGAAGGGTGGAAGTAAAGAAAAGAAAAAACTCCGCTCCAGGCAGAAACCACAGTTTTGGCTGCTCATCTGTGTGTCTAATGGGGAAGGAGGCGATGGAAGCAATACGGAGCACCTTATCACATCTATTCTCTTGCTGGCTAAGTTTTTCAAAATGTATTTCTATGGTTAAGATAACTGAGAGCCAAGATGCATGTCCAGGCAGTGCACATTATTACAAGTCGGGAAAGGAATGTAAGGAGGAGAGGGTCTGAGAATCTTGCAAGATTATAGTTAGCACCATTCTGCTAACCTCTACAGCTTTTTACAGACTAGAAAAAACAGAGCTGTCTGGCATCTCCCTATTCTGGCTTCGCTTCCTACCTCCAAAAACTGCACAGGCCAGTCTCTGCTGAGAAACACACCACCTCCCTCCAGTCTGCATCTATTGGTCCTGCTTACAAAGTCAATCCAACAAGGTAAAAGGGCCTTTACCTATAACTCTTCAGTTCTATTGAACACAAAGCAGTTAAGGAAAACTTCAGTGATTATTATCTCTCAGCATGACAAACAAGAAGCATGGAGTCAAGCACTACTGCAGTTTTAATGAGTCAATCTAGGAGGGAATAATTGCACATATTATATTTATATCATTACATCATCTTCAGGTTATCTCCTCCCCACTCCCCAGCCACCAACACATGACTTAGGCATGAAAACAGAAGCATACTTACAGATTAATACTTACTTTTGTCTATGTAACATCTTTTATTACTTTGTACAATCTTTATTTAAAAACTGACTAGCAGAGCACAAACCCCATCACCATCACAGACTCACTGATGACCCAGAGTATATATCTCAATCCCTCTATGTAAATGTATCTTACAACATATACTTTCTCTCTGAATACAGCCCTGGAAAGGTACCATATAAAGCTATTAAAATCCAGAGAACAGTATAAGGGTTATAGCATGGGCTATTCTACTAACAGAGGGAAAAAAGTCACTATTTCTCTGCAGTCTGTACAGTTAACTGGGCACTAATACTACTATTTTGCCACGTTCCTCCTCAGGCTATTGTGTTGTGTACAAAGAACAAAAGTATGCTGAAATCATGTTCTCCCAGCGGTGGCTGCGCTGGTATTCTGACTGAAAGTTCTGTATAGATGTCAATTACAGAAGAAAACCATTAATGTTAAACCTGTAGCTTGGAGTCCGGTTACATCACTACTTTCAGTCACTGCATTGTGCAGCACATTAAACCAGATATTTTATCCTCCGTTTAATTCCGACATATCCTTTGACACAGAGATACACTGAACAGGCAGGCGATGGTCTGAAGTTACTGATCCACTCATACAAACCTATTTGCATCTTCTATAAATGAAAAAGCTTCTAGCACATTAAATAAAAGTTTATTCAATTTGGGGGTTTCGTCCTGTACAGTCCAATAAATGTTTACAGATGGACTTTCCATATTAACAGCAAGGATTTTTATAAGCACTGTGACATATGTATGTGAAATAACTCTTATCCTGTGCATATTTTTAACAAGGCCCTCCCACATAGAGCTACCCTGCTAAGCTATAAAAATACATTTTTAGTGAGGGTAACACTGCAGCCAAAAGTGACTTAAATGGAAAACTTTAGAAACCTCTCAGAACAAATAGCCAGTCCATTGGCCATAGGTATGTTAAAGTTCTGCTTTATTGCTCAGCTATGCAAAGAGACGCATAGTCACATCACAGACACCTGAATATCATGGAAGAACCCATGCATGATAACAGATGACACAAGCAAGGAAAGAATGAGGAACAGCAAATAAATGAAGGTGGAACTGAAGATATCTAAAGCTGAAAGGGAAACTATGAAGTTTTGTGTACGCTTTTTACACAAACTGTATTTTAAACCATTTTCTAGGTTATGGTGCACTGCAGCAACTAACAGATGCGTACTAAAGGCTGTAGAAAGCGTACAGAAATGAAAGGGTATTAAAGGGTAGCAGTGGGATTTGAAACTGTAGCTCTGTGCACTAAGGCCTGACTAAAATATTTGTCCTGAATCTTTCACACATAGGAGCAGATCAGGAAAGCATGAACTCCCATTATTTCCAAACTCAGAAAAACTTAATACACAAATAAATTGCTCTCCTTTTATATTCCAGCATAAAACATTACATTTTATCTGAGAAACTGAAGATTTAAGCTACTATTTCTACAATATTCACAAGATTAATCTCGAGTTCTCCACCGGGGTCACTATCTCCTTTCTTACACGTCACTTTCCTTCTCCTTCCTTTAGCCACTGCAACCCTTTCTTTTTCAAAAATCATCTTCTTGACTCCTCCAAACTCATTACTTGCTTCTCTGAACCCATTCCCACCCAACCCTCTTTTGGCCATGCCCTTCATCTATCACATTCTCAACCCATCACTCTGTACTACAACCATTCCCACTGCATTCAAGCATACTGTGATCACAGCGCTCCTGAAAAAGCCTTAACCGAACCCTACATTCCCTGCTACTGTCCCATCTTCCTCCTCCCATTTACATTCAGATTCCTAGAACATGCTGCTCATGCTCTGGAATTCAGTGCCGAAAGATATGGTAAAAGCTGTTAATGTAGCTGGGTTTCAAAAAAGGTTTAGATAAATTCCTGGGAAAAAAAGTCCACAAACCATTAAGGAATTTATCAACCTTTTGGGATACTGCCAGGTACATTTAACCTGGATTGGTCAGTGTTGGAAACTGGATACAGGGCTTGATGAACTTTGTGTTTGACTCAATATGGTAGATCTTATGTTCTTCTTGACATTTCAAGCTATTTTCAATCCATTCCAATCTGGCTTTCTCCCTCTATATTCCACTGAGAGAACCTTTGCCAAAGATTCCAGTAACCTCTTCCAAGACCAAAGTTCTCTGCTTAATCCTTATCATTCTCTATTCACTGCCAACACCATTGATCACAGTTTACTCCCAGACACTCTGTCTTCACAAATCTGCTCTATCTTGGCTCTCTTACTACCACTCCCATCGGACTTGCAGTGTTTCCTCTGGAGGAGCCCCCTCCACAGCTATATCAACCAAAGACTCTCAGGGCTCAGTCTTGGCCCCTTCTTGCTCCATACTTGCTCCCTTGATGACCTTATTTCCTCTCATGGTTTCTACTACCATCTTTATGCTGATAACTCCCAGATCTACGTCTCTTCACCTGAATACCCAGCAGCCATACTACATCTCAACTTGTTAGTCTGACATTACTACTTGTAAACCCAGCTGCCACCTGAAACTTAACATGATCAAGACAGAAATTCTCCTTCTTCCCTACCCCCTTTTTGTATGACTGTGGAGAACACTACCGACAGTCACTCAGAAGCACATGGTTCAGAACAGGGTATTCACAAAGGATTCCATTTAAAAAAAGGGAAATCAGATTGTCCTGACAATGAGGATGTGGAAAACTCAGATTCCAAGTTACCAGAATCAACTGCAAGTAAGCAGGTCATGCAAAAAAATGCATTTAGGTATTTGTATGCAAATACCAGAAGTCTAAAAAATAAGATGGGAGAATTAAAGCTTATAGCACTAGATGAATATATTGATATAATACAGATATGGTGGAAAAAGGACAACCAATAGAACACAGTGACACTAGCGTACAAAACATATCAAAATGACAGAGGTTAAGGTTTCCATGGAGTCAACTAGGATACAGATTTTATAGGAAACTGCACTCTGAAATCTCTCTAGAAAAAATTGTGTGTGAGACAAGGGGGAGCAGCATAACAGTACACATTTACTACCATTTATCCAACCAGGATGATGAAGCAGAGATTAGACAGGCTACTAAGCATGAAAACATAATAGTAATTGAAGATTCCAATTATTCCAGTATTGACTGGGTGAATGCCTCATCAGGGCATGTCAAAGGTTAAGTCTCTAGCTACCATAAATCAGTGCTTCTCAACCCAATCCTCAGGGCGCACCTAACCAGTCAGGTTTTCAAGAGATCCACAATGAAAATGTATGAGATATATTTGCATGCTCTGCTTCCATTGTATGCAAATCCCTCTCATGCATATTATGGATATCCTGAAACGCTGAGTGGATAGGTGAGCCCCAAGGACTGGGTTGAGAAGCACTGCCATAAATGACTGCTTCATGAAGCAACTGGTCTTAAAACTGACAAGGAGGGGGGCTACTTTAGATTGAGTTCTCACTGGAATGCAGCATTTTATGCAAGAGGTAAAGGTGGTAGAGCTGCATGGCAATATAAATCATATTGCAAAGGTGAAATAATCATTGGCAGAAAAATAAATAACTCTACAATAACATATAACTTTAAAAAGGGAGAGTATGATAAGATGAGGAAATGAAGTAAACAAAAAGGAGAAGGGTTAAAAATATGTATGAGGGATAGGGATTGATTAAAAACACCATCTTGGAACCCCATAGAGAAAGTATTCCATAAATTAAAAAAAAAGAACAAGTGTCTGTCAGCATGGTTAAATGGTACTATGAAAGAGGTTATCAAAGCCATAAAAGAAGCAGGACCTACTGAGGTAAAAAAAGGGAGGCACATAAGCACTATCAAACATCAATAAAGCAGGAATTTGAGGAAGGATTTGCTAAAGAGACAAAAATCTAATAATAAAAATGTTTACAATATATTAAAGAAACTTTTGAGGGAGCCAGCTGATCAGAAGTCCTCAGGAAGGATAAGACCTTTTCAGAAAAACTAAATTCTTTACTTTTGTCTTTACTGAGGAGGATGTTGGGGAGTTACCCACACTTGAGTCATTCTTTGTTGGCAATGATTCAGAGGAATGGAAACAAATCAGTGTGAATCTGGAAGAGATTTTTGTAACTGCTTCCCCTTTGCACAAGTTTAGTTTTACTGTTCTATGCACCCCTTTTTTCAATGTAAACCAGCATGATGTGACCTGGTCATGAATGCCGGTATATAAAAAACCTAAATAAATAAAATAAATAAATAAATGCTAGAGTAAATTGACAAAATAAATAACAGTACCTTGTAAAAGTCTTCAAACCTTTGTACATTTTTCACATTCTGTCTAAACAATAAGAATCAGTGAAACAAATTCCTACTTTAATGCATTTTGATATGCATAACACTTTCATGAAAGAACAATTATAGAAATATTCCAAAAGTAATTAAGAATGAAAAGTACAGAGGAGGGCAACAAAAATAATAAAGGGAATGGATTAGCTTTATTATGAAAAAGACTAAACAGTTAGGGCTTCTCAGCTTGGAGAACAAATGATTGAGAGAGAATATGACAGAGGCTTATAACATTATGAATGGGATAGAACAGGTAGATAAACAATCAGTTATATTAACATAGTAAATGATGGCAGATAAAGATCAAAAGGTCCATCCAGTCTGCCCAGTAAGGTGCTCAGGATTATAACTGAACAAATATGCTAGGACTAGAGTCAATTCATGAAACTAGCAGGTAGCAGATTTAAAACAAATTGGAGAAAGTAATATTTCAATCAACACACAAGGTGTGGAATTTGTTGCCAAACGCTGTGGTCAACGCATCTAGCATAGCAGGGGTTAAAAGGTTTGGACAAGCTCCTTGAGGAAAAGTCAACATACCACCATTAGCCTTGTAGGCTTGGGGAAGCCACTGTTTTTCCCTAATTATGAGCAAAGAGAGATTGGACCTATTCTTTGGGTACTTGTGAAGTAGATGGGCCACTATCAGAGACCTTTTCTATGTTATGTTAAATTCTTCTGCTTGCAATCTCTAACCTGGCTTTGCCTGATCATAGCCTTGCTGTTCAGCCTGTTTCTGTGGCCATCCTGGAGAGATGAGCTCCGCAGAGCAGGGAATATCTCTCCTGTCTGTGTCTATGCAGTGCTGCATACATCTGCTGGCATTGATGATGTTTGTTTACAGTAGTGATAATATGGTGGTGGTCATTACCTTTTCTAAAGTTCTGCCCCTACAAAGAAATTTCATTACAGATTTTACTAGTACCTAGTCATCTCTTTAAATAAGGGCGGATAGGAGAAGAAAAAGAAAATGGTGACCATAACATCTTGACTACATCCCGCCTAGAGGAGTTAGGTTAACATTCAATTCATCTCAATTAGCAGAATAGTGAACGTGTCTTCAAAAACAAATAGTCCTACCTGCATTCCCACCTCTGATCCATCCCCACCTTCACTGTTTTCTCATTTAGACTTTACAGGGTGGAAACTTTTATTCCACTAAAGCAGCCCTTGTTCTCAGTATCCTGTCTTAACTAGATTTTAAGCACCACAGAGCAGGGGCTGTCTCATATATATGTCTGTATAACGCTACAGATACTTTATAGCTCTATATAAATCATTATTAATAGCAATACAAAGACTGGAATACACTGTTACTGCTGATCCTGCCAAAATAGCTGAGTGAGTTTATTTATATTCCACTTTTTCAGGTACTTCAAAGTGGATTAAATTCAGGGACTGAAGATATTTCCATATCCCCCCCCCCCCCCCCCCCGAGAGTTCATAATCTATGGGCCTCCTATATGGCAGGCAAGGGTGAGCATGGAAAAGTCTGGCACAAATTCTCACCTTAGGTCACTTCCCGAGGATCTAAGCAAATACCTGGACAACAGTTCCCCATCCTAACCTCACTTTGCAGCCCTGCTCTAAAGCTGGATCCTCGCAGGTTTCTACTGAATAGCACAGCCAAATCCTGATTTACTTAGGTGGGCTACAGTTCATAAATGTTTAATTTTTTACGGAAAGAAAAAGAAAATCAGGTTTCTTAACTGAAATCAGAGAGGACTGGGTCATTGTTTTACATTAAATAAGAAAGCTCTTATTTCTAACCCTTAGACAGGTACTTCCTTAGACAGGAAGGTTGTTATGTTTAGAATTCAAGGTTATTTTTTCTGTTTTGTTGGATTGCATGTTATGTTACCATAAAAATAATATAAATATATCTCGGGTCTCCTCCAGTGAACTACTCTCTATATAAAGTAAAAAGCAAGTTATTTTTAATAATAAATATGTGGATGTGGTGACTGGAATGGCTCATGGCACAGACATGTCCAGGAACTCTTCTGGCACTCTTCCAGCATGAAATAAACTCAAAAATGCAAAGAAAAAAAAAAACTTGGATCAGCAGCAGACACAAAATAGACATAGTCGAAACTGCAGCAAATCAAGACATGAAACCCTGTACAAGCATAACCCTGGCCAGAACCACAGAATATAACACCATTCTGAGCAAAACCCAAGCATCAATACCTATCAGACTTGAAAGATGGATAATTTAAAGCAGCTACTGCTTAAAAACAAAAACAAAAAAAAAAAAAGATTGAAAAGCTTGAAGTAGCACAGCACAAGGGGTGATTCCTGGAAGGACAAACCTAATTAGTAGAGGCAGAAAAGAGATGATCAGTCCAGTACGTTTCATACTAACTCTTTAAAATTGGCTCCTGAGTGAAAACTAAAGCAAATCTCCACGTCCCATCCAGTACTTTTCTTACAGTTCTTAAGAGGAAGAGAATCTGACACTGAGGAAATGGGCAAGTCCCATCTCGTTGGCTCAGTTGAGACTTACTAGACGACAAGAGATGTGACCATTTGTACACACCTTTACTTTAAAGCATTTTTCTGAAATGTGACCAAGGTTATCAATTTGTTGGAACTTCTTATAACATACTTCCCTATCATAAAACAAAAAATGCTAAATTGAAGTACAAAAGTGATAGAACTACCAAGTTATACTGAAATAACATTGCAAGTTAAGCATTATCATGAGAACATAAGATATGCCATACTGGGTCAGACCAAGGCTCATCAAAGCCCAGCGTCCTGTTTCCTACAGTGGCCAATCCAGGTCACAAGTACCTGGCAAGATCCCAAACAGTAAACAGATCCCATGCTGCCATTGCACAGATTTTATTTATTTGGGATACAGTTCATGGCTGTTTGAGGAGTAGCGGGGCTGGTGTGTAGCATGGCAAATATTTGTTCAGTCTTGGGGAAGGGAAGAATTTTAAGGATGAACTACTACCACTACAGAAACAATTCTCATTGCTTAAGGGTTTCGCTGATAGCTTAAAAAATAATCATCCTCTTACCCTCATAAGAACATAAGAAAATGCCATACTGGGTCAGACCAAGGGTCCATCAAGCCCAGCATCCTGTTTCCAAGTGGCCAATCAAGGCCATAAGGACCTGGCAAGTACCCAAACATTATATAGATCTCAAGCTATTATTGCAATGAATTTGAGATGAGCTACTTGCTAACTTTGTAGAGTGCTCCCTAGTTCTTCTATTATCTGAGTAAGTAACCGATTTACATTAACCTGTTTCAAGTCCTTTCATGATTTTGTAGACTTCTATCAAATCCCAAACTGAACAGCCCTAACCTCTTCAGCCTTTTCTCATAGGGCAGCCATTCCATGCCCCTTATTTCGGTAACCCTCAGCCAGCCTAGGAACTTGGGAGGCAGCTTTCCTAGGGAAAGTGAGAAGATTAAAAATAAATCAATCCACAAACCAGCAGGCTCCAGAAAGTGGTATTTGCTTGTGATCAGGGTTAGATACATACAGCTCAGGAAATTAACGGGTATCAAGGGACATTATTGCTAATAAAGCCTACCAAGTGGACTATCATTTAAATGAATAAAAGATAGAACTTGTTTTCTATTATCTTGTTCTTGTAAGCTATCACTTTATCTGTGAGGTTCTTGTGAACTTTTGTTGTCAGAGTGTAAAGTAGTTAGTGGCTGCAATAAGCCATCACTAGGGCGCGTCATGAAGAAAGTCAATTCCACCAAGCATGACTTTAGCAAAAACATCAACCCATGAGCTAACATGCTGACCTGAAGAAAGAGGCAGGCTAGAGAACATATCTCCTGTATAGAAAGGTCCGATATATACCAATGGTATGAGGAGGGAGGGAATAGTGTTTTAGCTTCTACTCTCCAGGGTACATTTTCTTGTTTTTATTTTTCAAAATACGACGACTGCAGAAAAGGACCAATGGTCCATCCTGTCTGCCCAGCAAGCTTGGGTGGACCTTGCTTCCCAAGCAAGCTGCCATGTCATGCAGGTTACCCCCATGTATCAGCTGCTTGACGTGCTTTGCTTATAGACTTAGCCGTAGAAGCAGTCCTGTGTTTTTTCCTTAATGTCTGAGCATCAGTACCCCAGACTGTAAAAGAGCCATGACTCATGTTGGTTGTCCCTGAATCCAAATTTCTCTTTCCTTTCGGCCCCCACCCGCTTCCTTTTGAAGCAGAGAGCAATGTTGCAGTTGCATCAAAAGTATTAAGGCTTTTTGGTTAAGGGTAGTAAACCCATGCCTTCTGTTAAGGGTAGAAACCCCTGCACTGTGCTGGTTACCCCCATGTTCATCAGTTCCGCAGACCATAAAACTCGGGGACCTCTTTGGTTGCTGACTAAATCCATTCCCCTTTTCCACTGCTGTTGAAGCAAGAGAGTAATGTTGGAGTTGCATCAAAAGTATCAAGGCTTATTGGTTAAGAGTGGTAACCACCACACCAGCAAGTTACCCCCATGCACGCTTTCTTCATTTCCTTTAGGACTTGGCCACAGAAGCAGTCCTGTGCTTTTTCCCTTATATCCGCATAACAGTATCCCAGACCATGGAAGTCAGGCAGATGAAATTGCAGACTTACTGCTGTATAAATCTGTGATCATAAAAAAAACGATTAACACATGCTTTTATTTGATTTATATTCTGGTTTTCAGGCACTTCAAAGGGGATTATAACCAGATACGGGTACATACTGCTTCCTACTTAATTTACAGCCCATGAAAAACGCTCATCAGTTCTGAAAATATTGCAGTGAACCCTCTTCTTTTAACCTTAACATTTCCTAGTAATTGCAGTTCTAGTCTGTGCTTGCTTTTTTTTTTGTTTTTTTACATGGGGAATAAAAGGTGTACAGAGAGGACCCAAAAGAACAGCACGCAGCTCATGAATGTTGGATTGAGCAGGAATGAAGGATGCAACAAAACTTCAGAAGTACAATCCCACCATTCCTAGCAGACTTCCTCCTTATTTCATTTATTACAAAATGTATATATCACCCTGGCAGCAAAATTACCAGAGCGGTTTACAATAAAAACACTCATAAAATTACATAAAAAACCAAACATGACTAAATATGATTGCCTTCAGTACTTTAAATGGCGAAAAAAGTAAAACAATTCCACGAAATGTTTTCTAATCCCTCTAGAAAGGCTCGTGTTAAAGATAAAGTAAAAGCTCTTTAATAGTTTATCAGTTTGAACTCCTTTAAATCAACGATGCTGCCCTTCCAGTATATTAACTTTTTCTCCCATGCCTTCCGCTACACAGTAAAAGGCAAACCAACTTTCAAACTACCCGAAAATCCCAACCCCAACCACCTGAAGCACATTCAACACCACTGAAACAAATTTACAGGTCTGGCACAATGCAAAATGTGAAGTTAGGCACAGACAGAGCCATTTCTGCTAAAGTAACTCGGACAGGATGCCAGTTCTCCAAATGTTTCTGGATCTGGTAACTGTATAGCTACAAAGCTACCTTTGCTTCCATGCATCCCAGAACTGAAAGGTTTAATTACAGCCCGAAGAAAATAAAGATGATTTACATACACATTTCACTCGTAGGTTGCTGACCCTTTTTTCTTTTTTTAGGAAAAAGGAAAAACGCATGCAAATGCCCTCTCCCGGCAAGCCTTGTAATTGGCAAAGCTTAAAGGACAAGAGAGCCTCTGCCTGTGCTCCGCATCAGCATTCTCGGAGCTTTATCAGACTTTTCACTACTTCAAACACTAAACACTTTAAGCCAGAAAAGATAAAATGTAAAAATGACTCTTTACTCCTTCTCAGCGTTGCTGCCCTAGGTCAAGCAGTCTGTCGTTACCTTAAGACTTTCCCCACAGCCTGCAGAACCATTTTGCAACTTAATCCAGTTTTCGGATTCTGGGGGAGCACCGGTCTGTCTCCAGGGAGGTTGCAGTGGTCCCCGACCATGATACGGGCAGGAGGATGGGGTGGGGAAGGGCAGGGCAGGGGGAAAACGTTGAGGGAAGGGTTTGAAAATGAAAGCGTGCCCGGCGCCGGATCTTTCTCTCAGCCTTTCAGCTTTCTCACCCAGAACTCGTCCAACTACATTCTGTGTAGACAGTTGCGCTCACTGGCTTGTGTGTGTGTGTGTGTCTACGACGACGCACACTTCACCCTGCCCTCCTCTCACAGCCAATCGGGAAGAAACAAGGAGAAGAGGAGGAGGAGGAGGAGTGAAAGCAGACTGGAAAAGAAACAGCTGGTTCTTTTAGGTAAGCCCTGAACCAGGGCCAAGCCTGTGTAAATAAGAGACTGAATCAGCCCTTTTAAACCCAGGACCCTGCAGGACAAGAATCACAGGGCAGACAGGCATGGGGGCTGCTGCTTTTCTCAGGTTTATAGCAATTTTACAGACATTACCAAATTGCCAGTGCCAGATCAGAACAAATATTACAAAGAGCTTAGAATCCCAAATCCTTTTCATTTAAGGACCTGCATGTCGGTTTGCTAGCACAGGTTTGGAGATCACACAACTATCTTTTAGCTCAAGAATTTAATTTTTCTACAGCTTCGAGGCAGGAAAAATTGGGCATGCAAAATACACTGTGAAATTTTAGCCATACACTGAAACTGTTAAGAAAAAAGTCATATTTTATTTTGCAAAAGTTTGCACAATTTTATAACTTTTCTGATATTGCAAGAAACTAAATCCTTAAGCAAAGACGCAAGATTTCAAAATTGTGCAAGCAAACTGATTTACAAGCTTTCTGTATTTCTTTTGCCTGAGACTCAAATACAGTTTCTTAAGGCATTTTTACCTTAAATGAGCCTCTCCAGCTAGACTGTCCAGTTCAATCAGTAGGTCCAAAGAAACAAACCGGAAACCGATCCAATATTGCAAGTAGCGACCAAAGAGTAGAAGATCAGTAAAAACACCAGGGATTCTTTATTATCTCAAATCTTTACAAGCTGCGGCTTGTAAAGATTTGAGCGCTTGTAAAGATTTGAGATAAAGAATCCCTGGTGTTTTTACTGATCTTCTACTCAGTTCTATCAGTATCCTTTGATTTTTCTCTCCCTCCGATCATGGGTATATAAGAACATAAGAAATTGCCATGCTGGGTCAGACCAAGGATCCATCAAGCCCAGCATCCTGTTTCTAACAGTGGCCAATCCAGGCCATAAGAACCTGGCAAGTACCCAAACACTAAGATCCCATGCTACTGATGCATACTTAATCCAACACCCATCAGTCCCGTTTTCTGCCACCCCTCCCCCCATATTTTACCACTAAACTTTATAATAATCTGAACAGCTAACAAGACGAACAAAGCTGCTTCCCAAATACTATTGCCTCAGATGGAAAACAGCCACCACTAACCTACTTTGTTTCTGGGGATCGTACCTGCTAATTTCACCCCAGCTACTACACGGCCTGTGGTTTGGTAGGTCATACTTACTTTATCTGACCCTTTTCTCTAGATAACCATGCTGAACCGTGTCCAGCTATCGTAGTAATGATCCTTGGCCAGGACTGAAACTGCTATGCCCTCCAGAATCCACCCCGATTCTGATTTATCACAATTTCTCAAGCAAAGATAAATCAATGCAATGTACATAATAAAAACAAATACAGATAACCAAAGCAATAAAATCTTAACAATAACATAATAAACATAAAACAAGCAATGTGAAAATAAAAATATGAGGCATTACATTATGAGCCAGAATAAAAATGTAACACCCAATAATATAAATATTCAAAGTACAGTTCAATAATATCAAATTAAAACAAAACTAGGTGTCACTGCTGAGTGATGGCTGAGATCCCCTCCCCGCAGAGATTGTGAATGCTACCTATGCAGCATCCCCAGACCTAGCCAGCTTCAGAAGAGCCCTGGCCCATGAATCAAACTGGGTCCTCCGTATGGCAATGCACGGCACAGTCCACTGGGTCAACCCAGAGGATTCTTACTTGTGAAGATGTGAAGGGGAATTGAGACCAAATGGGCTTTATGGTGCTCAGCATTCTTATTATTTAGTGCAGTTAGCTCACACCTTTTCATTGTAGCTGAAGGCTACAATATATTTTTTTTTATATATTTTTATATATATTATCTGCCATATTCTCTGTTTATAATGTATAAGACCTTATTTCTGTAAAAAATTATTGATGACACTTGAATTTTAGAAATAAAAACAGATTTTCATAGGATTTTTACAGATTTATTGTTTATTACTAGTTTCTTGGAACTTGAATACTGATCTCGTATGTCTCTCTTTATCGAAGGCCCTCGCTGTGCACCAAACACTGAACAAAATTAAGACACACAAATCATCACCACCGCCTAATCTGTAGCAATTAATACTAGTATGAGATCTATAAGAACCAAAACATGTATTATCAGAGTGACCAGCTGACGAATGAACCAGACTACAAATTTCAGCAAATATACAGAAATAATTACAAATATTCAAGACATACTCATTAAGTCACCCCATTGAAATCAGATGTAAATCTGAAGTAGGGGGGGAGGCTTGGCTTCCTTTTAAAAAATAATTTTGCTCAAGAACAAAAACGAAAAAAATACAAACAGTGGCCAGAGAGGGATGTGATGATATTACACCAGCAACACTCACAGCCAGCACAGGCAGGCAGAGCTGGAAGCCTGGCAGCTTCTTCTGTGCCCTCCCTCCCTCCCTAGGGCACCACAATAGCACGGATGCCAAGTCACTCAGCTGGTCCATGAGGTGATCTCTGGAAACCCTGCAAAGGCGGCTCTGCTTTCTTTGAAACTGGTTTATAAGAACTGACCTTCAACTGGTTGTTTGTTGCTTACTGGGATGCAAGTTGAAGTATACAGCTTTCCCCAGCTCAGGTTCGGCAACGGAGTAATTCCGGAGTACAAATCAGCATGTCATTAAAATGAACTGAAGTAAAATTAGCCGTAATTCAAGGTTCCTCATTACAGGAGAAATTTATAGCTGGAAAGCCGCTCTGGTTGAGGGTAATCTGACACGCAGCAGATGCCGGCTCTGATACACAGAGTAGGGAGAGGGACCGGGCCTACGTATTTACGGAATAAACTCCAGTGGTTATGGGCCAGGACACACATTGTGGTTCTGCTGAGGGAGGTTAGGAAAGCTTGTGTAAGAGCTAGAGCTTCTTCTATTGATGCCCCTGTATGACTGAAATCCTTCTCGATAGATTTGAGTAT
Organism: Rhinatrema bivittatum; assembly: GCF_901001135.1. NCBI lineage: Eukaryota > Metazoa > Chordata > Amphibia > Gymnophiona > Rhinatrematidae > Rhinatrema > Rhinatrema bivittatum. The sequence goes on along the minus strand of NC_042631.1, from coordinate 38,160,852 downwards.
TGGGGGGGGGGGGGGGGGAGAAGAACTATGGTCTATTTTAGGAGAAATTAAAAACAAGGATTTTTCCTGTTTAGATGAGATTCTGTGGTGGGGCTTGGCGCTGGTTGGCTGATAATGATTTGAGGGTTAGGGGATAGGATTCAGAAGGTGGATGGGGGAGGGGATTGGTGTGATGTGATGTCTGCAGACTTTTCCGGCACAGGGATGTTTTTGTATTTGTTTTTAATAGTTTGTTTCATGTATTGTATTGATGTTGACTCTCTGCACCACTCTGGATGATTACTATGTAAATCAAGGAAGTGGTTTATAAAATTGATAAATATTTCTTTTTGGGTGGTCAGGGTTGGGCCCAATGGTTGAGTTAGGTTTTTGCAACCCCTGGACATGATTGGTGCTGTTCCCTGACCCTCAACCCCTGGAAGACAGGATAACAGGGAGCAGAAGGTCTAAGACCCAGCCCCCCCCAGCTTTATACAGCAGCTCAGGGATAGATGTGGCAGCAAAACAGAGAAAATTCTGAAATATAGTACTACTTAAAAAAAAATGTTAATGTCTGCCTATCACACACAATTTTCAAAAGCCATGTACCCAAGTCAATAGTAATTAACCCAATTAAATGGGCTTTTTTAAAGTTACCCTGCCTCCATGCACATTATTCCATAAGGTCTGGAAGTCATCCCAGGAGTACCCCGAGAAACTGGATAGATAAATCTCTGTAGATACTTCTTGCAAACGTGTTTTTCAGATGGATAAGTATGCTTGCACTTTCCCATTGAGAACTGGTGCAAAGTCAGCAGATAAAGCAAAGATGCTTCCCTGTAGCAAGTGTTCTCCACAGACAGCACAACAAATCAGCCACACAACTGAACTGTAATCAACCACAGATCTAGGTACTGTCATCTGACAGTGCCAAGACAGGAGAAAAACTCTCTAGGAGTTCAGAAAAACAGAGACAGTCTGTCTCATGCAGCCTCCACAGTCTTCATCATCATCATCTTACTGCAACTTAACCTTCAACTCTACAAGACAGACAGTGGGATCGCGTGGCTAATTTGTCCTGCTGTCTACAGAGAACACCAGCAGGTAAGCAACTTTGCTTTCTCCATGGAAAAGGACAATCTGCATGCAACACAGGACACCCAAGCTAAGGGCTGCATTTAACTATTTATTATGATTTTATACCTTTAGGGAAACATGCAACCTATACTTTGATAAAGGCTGGAGGGAGAATTGAAGGAATTGATTAAATACATTTGAGAATTGCTTGGCCAAAACTGCTTTGTTGACGTGAAGCATTTTCTAGTCTGTCTTCTTCCTGTTTCCATACAAGAAATAGGGAGAAGATAGGCTAAGGATGCTGCTATAGCTGACTTGGACTTTTATCTTACTCTGAAGATGTCCTGATTTACTAATATAAAAAATACAATCAGAAATCTTTGTGAAAGTGTTTTACAACTAAAAACCCTTTTTTCAATGGGTTGAAGAAGATATAGTTATGAAGATTTTCTGTAAGGCTTTGATCCCTCTAAACAGAACAATAAAATTCTTTTGCAGTCCAAGGTATGAAGAAGTCTGTTCACTTTTACTGGCATGTGGTTTTGGAAAAACATCAGTAATACAATTGACTGATTGAAGTGAAACTGAAAGCCCACGTTTGGTAGAAATTTAGGATGCTTGCATATGTTCTCGGAAAGGAGTTTCTACAAGTTTAAGAGCCACGTAACAGTGCACCCTCCTCACCCTGACCACCACGAGCTGGAAGCCTCTGCTAAATGTAGGGGGCTTTGATTTTGACCCAGCAGCTTCCTCCTGCTCCTTCATTCACAAACAGTGAGGATCTTTTTCCGCTTATTTTATATCCTCTCCCAACATATTTACTCCAATCACTGCAGTGTCAGTCTTGGGCTGTGGGCCATGCACCAGGGCTCCCTTCAGAACCCTGCAGTCATGGGCCCCTAGTCCAACCACCAGGTGTCAGCCCCCTTCCAGTCATTCCTTCCTCACATACAATTAAAAATTATGCATTCATAACACCAGATTGTACATGAAAAAGGACATTCTGAGGCAAAAATATAAATTACAACATGTACATTATATTTGCATGCAGAAAACCCTGCAAAAAATGTAAAAGAAAAAAGGAATTTGAACCCATATGGTATGAGAGAGAGAGAGACAGAGACTAGCTATAAGGCCCTCATAGTAGATAGGTATTTATACCTCTATATGAGGCCCACCTAGTAACTCGAGGTGAGGTTTAGGTAGTAGTGTAGGGGTTAGGGGCCACTCTGACATTCAGAGTGAGACGTACGAACAGAACAGTGCTCTCTTGTGAAGATTTGATGACCTTCGGAGTGAGGAAACTCACACAAAGATGAGATTTGTGCAATGTTCTCTCAACCTACCTTGATGGTACCCAGGTAGAGAGTCCATCAAGCTAGATTGAGAGAACACTGTACAAATCACATTTTTGTGGCTTGGAAAATAACCCCCTAAGTTTGTACATGTTCTCACATGCTCAATTATACATTCATATCTTCTCTCTCACATGCTCAGATACAAACACATACACACGATCTCTGAAAGCACAAGGGGAAGCAGGAGCCTCCTTCTTCAGCTTTATTCTAGCTTTTATTTGTGCAGTGCTGCTTCTGATGTGGGGGCAGGGCTGGGGGGGGGGGGGCTGGAGTATGCAGAAGGAGCCAATGCATCGCTGCTTTTCACTGCCGGTGGATTGAGTTTGCCTCTCTCTCTCTCCTGTTGGGTTGCACTGCTCTCATTGGCGAAGCAGTGTGAGAGAGAGGAGGCGGCGGCAGATGTTTCTTTTGGCCCCATGGGCTGCACTCCTCCTCATTACCAAAGAGGTTGGGCAGGAGAGGGAAGGAGAAGGAGGTCAATATGTCTCATGGCCCTGCAGGACGTGCTGCTCCTTACTGCCAGGGCGATGAGATTGAGGAGGCAGCTGATACTTTTCACAGCCCAGTGGGCTGCGCTGTTCCTCACTGCCCGGGCAGGGCAAGGAAAATGAATATGATGCTCCTCGCTGCTAGGGTGGGGAGAGAGCGAGGAGTTGTTTGATACCTCTAATGGCGCCCTGGGCCATGCTACTTCTCACTGCAGGGAGGAGGGGTGGGAGGATGCTGCCGATGCTTCAGCGCGATGGCGCCCCTGCTGAATGGAGCCTATGGCCACAGCCATATCGGCCATAGGCTAACTATAGCTCTGCCACCACTGTCGGCAAATACAGACCTAGTTGGACCTCTCTATTAGGATTAAGAATGTATTATGTCCCAGAAAACAGGCAGGAGGAGCTAAGTTATTAAAATTAATAAAGTCTCCAAGATAACTGTATTCTAGTGAAATGGTCTTCTGCGAGTTAGATATAAGAACTATGGCTTGGGAGTGAGCAAACAGCTAAGATGACAAAATCATTCCCTTATACAATTTGTGCAAAATGCAACACTAATTGTATAAAAATGTATCTTTTTTGAACCAGCACAGTTAAAATATGCTTTGCAAGGGGAAAAAACAGATTGGATAATATTTGTCCAAGGGAATCAAGCATAGGGCCTGATTTTCAAAAGCATTTATACGCATAAAACTGGGTTTTACATGTGTAAATGCACTTTATCCGTGTAAGTGAGCTTCTGAAAATTGCTACAATATATGCATTGAATTGTCCATAGGATTTACTCGTGTAAGTGCACGTTATGTGTGTAAATGGCTTTTGAAAATTGCTACAATAGTATGTTACATTTACGCGCACAACTCCTTTGAAAATTCACAATGTTAGAATGCTGAGCTGACTTTATGCTATTCCCCCTTATTTTTGTAATTTTTGCTATTTTTCCTTGGTTAAATTATAGTATTATGGTTGAAATTTCTTTTTCTTTATTCCTATTTTGAGACTGGAGTACTGGGAAGCCTTATTGTTATAAGAACTTTTGTTGCAATTATGGTTAAAATTCATTAAAAATGAAAGTATAAAAAATGTGGCAGCCAGGCTTGTGACAGGGTCCAGAATCCAGGATAGGATTAGTCCTACATTGTGAGATTTATACTGGTTACCTGTCGCCATACTTGACATATTAGAGGATGGTCCTCTGTACTTCAAAGAGATTTTGCTCCTAACCATCCGGTGCATTCATCTGGGAAAGCGCTTATTACAGTTTCATCTTTTCAAGAAGAGGATTCGTCAGTTGAGGCCTTATTTGGATGATGAAGCAATGAAGATATTGATATCTGCCCTGGTGCTAGGGACCCTAGATTATGGTAACGGTTTACGGATGCGTTTGCCAGGATATTTGGTGAGGAAATTGCAACGGATTCAGAAAAGTGTAACGAGGCTACTATGTGGGAAAATGAGGAGAGATAGGGTATCACAGCTGCTACTTCACTGGCTTCCAGTTGTTGAGAGAAGGTGACATTTAAATTGATAATTCTGATTTTCCATTATTTAAGGATACATGGCCCATAATATTTGTCAGCTAAATTGTCATGGTCACTGTTTTTCCATCTCCAGGGGACTTATGGTCATCAACCCAATACCAGATTGGTATGTACAATGTAAATGATGAAATCTGGCCAGTGTGGCCCTGATTATTTACAAGATAATTTGTGATTGTCTTGTCAACCAGGTTGCTTTTAGGCCGATGCTACCACACAGGATCCCGCAGAGGTCACAAACACACAGGGCCTAAAAACATGCCAGTGGGAGGGGAAGGAGAGCTGGCTCTGTACAAGGTCAGAGGCAGAAGACATGGGCGTTGCTCCCTTCCCTGCCTACTCTTCCACAGCATGGCTGCTGCTCTCAACCGCAGCACTAGCTGTGTACTTTAGAAAAGCCAGTGCTGGAAAGGCAGCAAGACTGCAGAAGCCACGAGGATGCACTTTTTGGGTCTGCTCCCCTGCTTTCTGCCATGTATTGGTTCATTTTGCGCTTCCTCCAGCTGCCATGACCACTAGGCTTCTGCTGTTAAAGGAAGAAGTGAAAACATGAAGAAGAAAAAACTGATAAGAGCAAGTTTGGGGATAGAGAGAGAGGTGATCAAGAGAAAGGGGAAGGTGAAAAAAGAAAAGAGGGCTAGATATCCTTTGTGTCTTAATGAAATGAGAGGCTCTGCAATTCATTACCACATCAGACCCTGCTTGCCAATATGACTGGGAATCACAGGTGAGGAGTTCAAACATTTTTAAAAATAATTTAAAAGTAACATTTTCATTTGATAGAGGGTGAGTATTATCACTTGTTATGTACTTCTGAAATCCTGCTACTAGCATACAAAGAATGCTCTTCTGTTGATAATAGCACTGTCCCCTCCGATATAGACACTGAAGCACATAGTCTGTTATACTTCCAGGTCTTGCTTGCAACACTTATGATGTTGGAACTGCCAGTGTAAAACCTAGAATGAAAGCTGCAAATCCCAACTCCTTCTCACACTGTGTCACCCTAACTTGCAGCCTCCCTTTACCCAAACCTTTACTGCTACATCTTTAGAGGACGAGATTTTGTAAGCATGCAACTCATTTTGTACAATGGCCTATACACAAGTTATTGCTGGAGAGCTTATAAAGATCTATTGCCAAGTAGGTTTTTCCCAGGAAGATACTGACCCCATAGGGGTTCCAGTTTTATGTCTGGTTGCTTAAACAGTTTTTGTCTGCCTTTGGGTTAATTTCATATGTACCTCGACATACCACCCTCAGAATGATGGTTTAGTAGAGCATTTTAATCAAACGTTCAAGGCCATGTTACGGAGATGCCTGGTTCCAGATGTCCAAGACTAGAATCAACATCCCTATTCTATTGATTGCTGTTAGAGAGGTGCCTCAAATACCTACAGGTTTCTCTCTCTTTCCGCTCTAAAATTTGCCTGGCAGCCCTGAAGCTTATTGAATGCTATTAAGGAGCGTTGATAGGGGGGAAATTAAAGACCACAGGATGTTTTGTCTTATTTGGTAGGCCTAAAGACGCAGAAGGAAATGGCAGCAAAGGTGGTTACTGAGAACCTGAAGAAGGCTCTAGTTCTAGTTAAACTGCAGACTTACTATGACCGATAAGCTCAGGAAAGGCAGTTTGAAGTGGGAAACTGGGTACCCATTCTGGTCCCATCCTCACCCAATAAACTATCGGCTAGACGCAAAGAGCCTGGGGCTGAAGTAAGTTGCGCGCGCCGGCAGTTGGCCGGCGCGCGATCCCCGGCACAGCAGCCGTGCAGAGGCCTCTGCACGGCTGCACGGACCGCTCTGCCCCGCCTGGGACTTACATGCATCCTAGTAAAACAGTTCAATCAGTGGTAGGCAGTCTTTTTTAAGTAAACCTAGAGGACAATAGGCCAGTCCTATGTTTATCTGTGGAGATTTTAGAATTGCCACTTTGTAGGGAGGGTTAATTTCTACCTGGTAAGGTACTTGCTTAAGAGAGGGAGCTATTTTAGATATAATTCTTTGTGGAACACAAGATTTGGTGCAAGAGTTAACAGTCGTGGGACCACTTGGCAATAGTAATCATAACATGATCAAATTTAACTTACTGACTGGAAGGGGGACAATACATAAATCTATGGCTCTAGCACTAAACTCTCAAAAGAGAGCTTTTGATAAAATGGGGAAAATAGTTAGAAAAAACTGAAAGGAGCAGCTATAAAGGATAAGTGTGTACAACAAGCGTGGATATTGTTTAAAAGTAACATTTTAGAAGTACAGTCCAGGTGTATTCTTCACATTAAAAAAAAAAGACAAAAGGAAGGCCAGATGGCTGCCGGCATGGTTAAAAAGGCTATTTTAGCCAAAAGAACTTCCTTCAAAAATTGGAATAAGGATCCATCTGAAGAAAATAGGCAGAGCATAAGCATAGGCAAGTTAAATGTAAAATACTGATAAGACAGGCTAAGAGAATTTGAAAAGAAGGTGGCCATAGAGGAAAAACTCATAATAAAAACTTTTTAAAACATATCTGAACCAGGAAGCCTGAGAGGGAGTCTGTTGGACTGTTAGATGAACAAGGGGTTGAAGAGGCACTTAGAGAAAATAAGGCAATTGTGGAAATTCTAAAAATCCTTGCTTTGATGTTTACTAATGAGGATATTGGGGAGATACCCATTCTGGAAATAGTTTTCAAAGATGATGATTCAGATTAATTGAACCAAATCACAGTGAACCTGGAAGATGTAGTAGGCCAGACTGACAAACTTAAGAGTAGCAAATTGCCTGGGCCAGTTGGTATACACTCCAGGGTTTTGAAAGAACTCAAAAATGAAATTTCAGATCTATTTCTTGTAGTTTGTAATCTATCACTAAAATCATCCATTGTATTTGAAGACTGGAGGGTGGCCAATGTAACCCCCAATATTTAAAAAGGAATCCAGGAATGATCCAGGAAACTATAGACCACTGAGCCTGATTTCAGTGCTGGGAAAAATTGTGGAAACTATTCTTAAGAACAAAATCACAGAACATATAAACAGACATGGTTTAATGGCAGCCAGCCAGCATGGATTTACGTAAGGCAAGTCTAGCCTCACAAATCTGCTACATTTTATTGAAGGGGTTAATAAACATATGGATAAAGGTGAACCTGTAGATTTAATGTATTTGATTTTAAGAAGGCATCTGACAAAGTCCCCCATGAGACACTCCTAGGAAAATGAAAAAGTAATGGGATAAGAGGCAATTTCCTTTTGTGGATTGCAAACTGGTTAAAAGATCGGAAACAGAGACTAGGATTAAATGGTCAATTTTCTTAGTGGAGCGCCTAAGGGATATGTACTTAAACAAGTGCTTTTCTAAAATACATTTATAAATGATCTGGAAAAGGGAATGAGTGAGGTGATCAAATTTGCAAATGACACAAAATTATTTAGAGTTAAATCACAAACGGATTGTGATAAATTGCAGAAGGAATTTGTGAGAACGGAAGACTGAGCATCCAAATGACAGATGAAATATAATGTGGACAAGTGCAAAGTGATGCACATAGGGAAAAGTAACATACATTGTAGTTACACAATTCTAAGTTCCATATCAGGAGTTACCACCCAGGAAAAAAAAAAAAAAAGATATGGGCATCATAGTGGACAATACATTGAACTCATCGGCTCACTGTGCTGCAGCAGTCAAAAAAGCAAATAGAATATTAGGAATTATTAGAAAAAGAATGGCGAATAAAAAACAGAGAATGTTATAGTACCTTTATCATTTCATGATGAGACTGCACCTTGAGTACTATGTGTAATTCTGGTCATCGTATCTCAAAAAAAAGATATAGTTACACTGGAAAAGATTCAGAGAAGGGTGACCAAAATGATAAAGGGGATAGAATGGCTTCCCTATGAGGCAAAGCCAAAGAGGTTAGGGTTGTTCAGCTTGGAGAAAAGATGGCTGAGGGAAGATATATAACAGAGGTCTATAAAATCATGAGAGAAGTAGAACAGACAAATGAATGTGTTATTTATTCTTTCAGATAATAACAAGAACTAGGGGACGCTCAAAGTTAGCAAGTAGCACATTTAAAAGAAATAAGAAAAAATTATTTCACTCAACACAAAATTAAGCTCTGGAATTCATTGCCAGAGGATGTGGTTAAGGCAGCTAGTGTAGCTAGGTTTTAAAAAAAGGTTTGGATAAGTTCCTGGAGAAGTCCATAAACTGCTATGATCAAATTGACTTAGGGAATAGCACTATTTATTTCTGGCATTAGTAGCATGGGATTTATTTATAGTTTGGGTATTTGCCAGGTACTTTTATCTTGTTGTGGCCACTGGACTTGATGGACCCTCGGTCTGACCCAGTATGGCAAATTTTTTTACGTTCTTAGATTAGAGCCTAAATCCCACATAGATAAGGGGGAAGATACAGAAATCAAGGTATCTGCAGGAAATTCAGGACTGTGGGCAGGGGAGCTGGGTTTCCCTATTTTAAATTCAGCCTTTTATTTTAGGTTGATTGATTTAAACATATTGTATAATTTATGTATGTTTTTCCTGTAAACCGCCAAGAGCTGTAGATAGAACAAGATGTACATTTTATTAAAGTAAAAGCTCATACAGACAGACAATTTGGCAGAATAAACCCTAGAGCAGAGAACGAGTTTGAGGAAACTACAGTGAGACTAAGGACGTATGGGGCTCTGAGGTTAGAGTCCCTGAGAGAAGGGGGGACTCCAACCTCACTGAGAATACAAGTAAGGAGACCATTTGATGAAGATGGAGGAAGGTAAAGGCCCTATTTCCCCAAGAAGAGTGACTTGAGTTACAACAAGCCACAGCAGAAGATGAGATGGAAGTGGAAATACCAGGAGAGCCAAAATGGGAAGAGATGGACACAAGGCCAGTACAATTTTTTGGGGCTTTGAATTTTTCTTGCGCATTTGTTCTGGCAGTTAGGAAAGCTACTCTCTTACTCTCGTGCAGTATATTTAAACTATTTCTCCTGAACATTTGTGGGCAGGGACGAAAGCTGCCCTACATACTGTGTTTTGATTGTATATATATTTTTAATCACTCTCCTAAGCATTTGTGGGAAAATAATAGGGGTGTGCATTCGTTTTGACCGCATATGTAAAATGCAGCTTTTTTTTTTTTTTTTTTTAACTTAAAAAAGTGATGAGGCGAAAACGATCGGATTTCCAACTTATTCAACATAGCTATGTTGAATAAGTTGGAAATCGCGATTGTTGATCCTAAATAAAAATTTAAACCCCTCACCCTCCTTAATCCCCCCCCCCCAAGACTTACCAAAACTCCCTGGTGGTCCAGCAGGGAGTCAGGACGCCATTTCTGTATTCCTCTGCGAGGAGCATGTGACGTCCGCGTCACTCCATGACACGGACGTCACGTGATTCCCCGCGCGTTCGCTCCGGGACCCTCGTTGGACACAACCGGAACTTTTGGCCAGCTTGGGGGGGGGTCAGGAGGCCCCCCCCCCAAGCTGGGGGGGCCTCCCAGCTTGGGGGAGGCTGGGGGTGCCTCCCAGCTTGGGGGAGGCAGACGTCACGTGCTCCTCGCAAAGGAATACAGGAATGGCGCCCTGACTCTCCGCTGGACCACCAGGGAATTTTGGTAAGTCTTGGGGGGGGATTAAGGAGGGTGAGGGGTTTAAATTTTTATTTAGGGAATCGGTGCACGTATGGACATAGACTCAACTTATGGAATTCTACATATGTCCATATTGACCGAAATTGACCCCCCCCTTTCGACTTATGGACTTATGAACATAAACTTTTGGTCTGCACATCCCTAGAAAATAAAGCAACCCTTCTGCAGAATATCTGAACTGTGTTATTTTTGTCCTGGTAGTTGGGAAAACTGCCCTGTTGCTGCATAATTAAATTGAATACTTCTGAATTTATCTTTTTCTTCCTGAAGTCACGTTTTAAATAAGTGGAAATACAATTAAAAGTACCCAGTGCTTGCGTATCAGCTGCCAGAGCCCAGTTCTTCCGGGGGGGGACCAGGGAAGTATGAAACAGAGAATTTTGTGTGTCCTGTAGAGTAAAACAAGCATCAGAAGTACTGTCAGACATTCACTTTCATAAAGTTACTTACGATAGGTCTGTGACTGTGTTACTTACACCAGGTCCCTTGGGCTATAAGAGATGGCAATCTCATACCAATATTTAAGACCAGTAATTGTTTTACTTTTCAAACAAACAATTGCATGTGACAACTTCACTGGACTAGCATTTTTACAACTTGCTGATTTTTTTTTTTTATTTCTACAAGCGGACTAACATAATGGAATGTAAACACGAATCAACCAACCTCAAACCCTCTCTCACTAATTCCTGCTGAATATTTATCATACTATTACCATTCACAACTGTGTCATATTTATTCATTTGATTACCTATGTACCGTTTCATAGTCTTATTTTTTCACTTGCTATTCTAATGTATCAATAGGCTGAAATGTAAATATTGTGCTGTTCAATTTCTCCCCTTCCATCCCCAGTTTATTTTCCTTGTTTTTTGTAACTTTCCCTCTCCCTTTTTCTGATTCACTGTATTTAAAGTTCAAGGTTCTTATTGAAAATATTGTTTTTTACGTTACGTTATGCTTTACACTCCTTGTTATTTGTAAACCGGGTTGATGTGATGCCTATCATGAAACTCGGTATAACAAAAACAATAAATAAATAAATAAATAAATAAATAAATAAATAAATAAAATAGCGACCACACTAGCTTATTCACATTTGGAAGACACGGCCTCTCCCGATCTGGCACAGTAAAATGAACTCTCTCTTTCATATGTGAGCATGACTGAATGTGGGCAGGTTGGCCAGTCGGGCTCCTAGAAGTCTATAATGGTTTTTAAAGATGTGAACAACTGTTTGGCTTCTGGAGTCAGTGAATGATTGAATGTTATAGGAATGCTGCAAGAGAGCAGATGTGATGTGGAACCACAATTTCAAAAGAATAAAACCCTCAAGCTTCAGTTGTGCAAATATCTGAAATATTGGTCGAGGCTCTGCAATGATTTCTGATATAGGTCAAAAAGTAAAGTAGATGAGCCAAACCTAGCCTGTAGAGAACATAACTGTATATCACAGCAGTCTATAGAACTTTTAAGTTAAGAGAAATAAATGCCAAGGAAACAGAAAGGCCAGCATGGGGTGTGCAGAGCGAAAGTTAATCATGGGTTTAACATGTCTGAGGTGTAACCGGCCAACTGATGTGGTGTTCATTAATCTCTGGGCTTGGCAATGGTCCCAACCAATACATAAAACAAATCTGGGATACTGGCTCTAGGCACCATACTAAACTGAGCTAGCACATTTGTGCAGTTCATGTATAATAATCTAAAGATGAGAGTCTTCTTGTGAAACACGAACAGGAAACTCAAATAAGAGAAAAAGGTTCAAAACCCATTAGCAAACAATCATCCAGTTTTTTTTTTCCTGCAGGTTCCTGCTTGTTCCAGGATCAAAGCTCTCCATCAAATCTAATTCCCCATTTACTGCTGCTCATTCCTCCCTCCTCCACCCTCTTCCACATTAGGAAGAGGCTTAGTACTAATTGCATGGGCATAAATAGTAGAAAGAACGAGCATTCTCTACAGCGGGTCCTGCCATCTGGAATAACATGCCCCACAGACCTCAGGCTAGAACCCTGCCCTTTAACCTTTTGAAAAAAACTTAAGACCTGACTCTTCCTCCAAGCCTTCCCTTAACTTTCAAAACCAGCAATTTCTAGACAGGACTCCGCTTACCTGACTAGGCGTCCCGCCTAGTTTAGGAGTTATATTTTTGCCTCTGTTTCTTTGTTTCGTTATTTAGTTTATTCAGTTATGCTGTCCTTTGCCTCCGGCTAACTTAGCCCCCCCCCCCCCAAGTTACTATCTCCTTGTTATATGTAACTTTCGCCTCTTGTTAAATGGTTGACTAAGTTATGCCCCTTGTTACTTGTAAACCGATTTGATATGAGTTTATTCATGAAGGTCGGTATAGAAAGTATTAAATAATAACAACACACCAGCACTTCATTAAAAGAGGAAAACAAAGAACTTACTGACCTACACAGCCTAGCTGTAGTTGTATCCCATGATTTCTAAAGTAATTAAATAAAATGGCATATGTATCAATATAATCCACCAATGCCAGAGATGGAAGCACACAGCTAAGCACCACATTTCACCTGAATGCATGAAATATAGCCTCTCCTCTCTAATTTCTTAAAGTATTATAAGCATAAACCGCATTAAGAATTTATCGACCATTATATATATTACACTCTAGCAGCCATGGGAAGATGGAGACTCCTTCCCTGAAACTGGTCCACCTGTGTGAGGCTACAGAGAAGGTATTTTCGATGGAAAATCCCTTTGGCTAAGTGAAAGTCATAAGCTCTTTGGAAAACATCTACAAACTTTTCAGCAAGCCTTCAGCACTGTTTTTTTTTTTTTACTTCCATGATTATTGGATGGCTGTCTGGTTTTGAACTGTGCCATTGACGTGTGCTGCCCATTGCACAGAGTGATGAACACATTTGGAAAGAGTTATGGGGTAAACCTTTCTCCATATTCCTGGGTGTTGATGGGGAGACATGCTGGAGGCTGTTGGTAAAATGAAGTTTTGCTGAAACAGGGAGAATGTGAAAAGTTATTCAATCATTAAAGATTTGAAGTGTTTCAGTTGGAGAAGAAGCTGTGTAAAAAGAGTACCTATACCAGGTGTAGAACCTACTGTGATTGAGATGCCCAGTCAGGATAGAAATAGATTATGTTTATGCTCTCCATGTATGTATTTCTATATTGCCTATGGTCTGTAAGGTAAATATCTGACAAGTCCCAAATTTGAAAAATCTGGGGAAAGTGTGTAAGGACTGTACTAACTGTACTAACTGGCATGGGGAGGTAGAAAGAGAGTGTTAGTGATAAGAGGTTTGGGTATTACTCCCCCATGTGGGACAGCAGAGTTTATCACAAACCGGCACTATCTTAGGAGTGTGGATTTTAGTTTGGGTTTCCTAAAGGCAGGAGCTCTCTATCTCCTGTTATTTATTTTTTCTAACTTATTCTACAAGGGCTTTCTATTTCCCGTTTATAGGTCAGACTTAAGCTGAACTACTTCAAATTGCTTTTGCTCTTTTATTACATTTTTTAAAATTTCCCTTGTGAGTCCTTGTGTGGATAAGTTCACAGAGAATTGAGGCATCTCTGTAGATGGTTAAATCAAGGGTAGGGAAGATTCTGGCAGGGTTCTATCGCTCCTCTGTAGGATAGACTTGTTAGTGACCCAATGCAGAGAAGTGCCAACTTTAAAGGATTCATCTTTTGTGCTATCTCCTCAGTTGTGAGGCAAGGACGTTTTTCCACTCTTCCTGTGTTTTTCCCCTTTTTGTGAAACTATTTTTGAGCCATCTGGAGCAGAGTGCCCTTGGTACCAGGGAATCAGTTCCCATATTTTTGGAAGAGACATATTTCACCTAGGAAGAATTGGAGGATTGAAGGTTTTCATGTAAGAAGTAGATTCCTGTCCCTTGCTAGAGAGAAGAAGTTGAGAGTATTCCAGGACAGTGTTTGCTGCTGACTTAGGTCTGCTATACTTGAGAGGAGATTGCCCATCTAGTACTTCATAATGAGAAATTACTACTTATCTGATAATTTGCTTTTCTTTAGGACAGTCAGAAAACGGGCCACATGAGGATAAGTCTATAAAGGATCCACCATTTAAATGACCCCTGAAACAGGCGACAGCTACTGCTTGTACCTTTAAGGAATTGAGAGCCAAGCCTTTATTCAAGCCATCCTGCAAAAATTCCAAAATGAGCGGAATCTTGACCAAGGAAGGAAGAGTACCTCAGTCTGCACACCAGGCCTCAAACTCTCTCCAAACCCGCACATAGGACAAGGAAATAGAGAACTTTCTAGCTCTTAGCAAGATAGAAATCACTGCCACAGGAGTATCCACGATTCAGCAAGCAGACCCTTTTAAGGGCCATACCATAAAACAAAATAGAGTTGGATCTTCATGAAGAACAGGTCCCTGCTGTAACAGGTCCCTGAGCACTGAAAGTCGAAAAGGTGAATCCACTAGGAGCCTCCGCAGATCTGTATACCACGGTCTCCTGGGCCAATCTGGAGCAACCATCCCTCTGTGGTGTTCAATCCTTTGAATCAATCTGAACATGGGCCATGGAGAAAATGCATACAGCAATTTGTCTTCCAGCCACTCCTGCACTAGGGCATTGGTCCCAAATGACTTCAGATCTCTCCTACGGCTGAAGAATCGTGGAACTTTCACATTTCGCAAAGACGCCAACAGATCTAGGAATGGGAGATCCCAGCGATCCCAAATCAGCTGAATTGCCTCATATGACAACGCCCACTCTCCTGGGTCCAGACTCTACCTGCTGAGAAAGTCTGCTCTTACATTGTTTTTGCCTGCAATGTGCGAGGCTGAGATCTGGAGATGCACCTCTGCCCAATGATCTATTTCCTGAAATACTTGTTGGCTCTTGGTACCTCTCTGCCGATTGATGTAAGCCACATCTTGGTACCTCTCTGCCGATTGATGTAAGCCACATCAGCCCGATCAACCCTGCAGCCTGTCACCAAACTGTAAAAGATGTCAACCGGACCACCTTCCTTCCAGCCGATTGATGTTCCAGAGAGACTCTTCTATACTCCAGCACCCTTGCACTGTCAGCTCTTGACAGCGAGCACCTCAACCAAGGAGACTTGTATCCGTTGTCAGTACTAGCCAGTCTGGTGGGGTTAGGGAAACACCCTTCCACAGATGATCTTCCAGCAGCCACCACTGTCAGACCTCCATCAGCAGGTGAAGCCGAATAGAATAGTCCTAAGACTGTAGGTTCCACCGAGACAGCAAGGAGTACTGAAGAGGACGCATATGCACCCTTGCCCACAGTACTACTTCCAAGGTCACCGCCATTAAGCCAAGTACCTGCAAGTAAGACCATATGGTCGGGCGCAAAGTGTTCAACAGACTGATTTGAGATAGCAACTTTTGAATTTGAGCTTCTGGCAGGAACACCTTGCCCTGCATCATGTCAAACCGAACCCAAAGGTATTCCACCGACTGGCTGAAGACTGCTCTTGGCTAGGTTCACCACCCAGCCAAGCTCCTGCAACAGGGAAATCATCTTGTGAGTCACCAGGTGGCTCTCTTCTGGCAACTTGGCTCGAATCAGCCAATCGTCCAAACACGGGTGTACTAGGATTTCATCCTCTCAACTCTCAACTCTTCCACAGCTACTAACATTCCCTTGGGAGCGGTGGCCAGACCAAAGGGCAGCGCCTGAAACTGAAAGTAGCGCCCCAGAACTGCAAAGAGCAGAAAGCATTGATATTTTAGTTGGATGGGAATGTGAAGATACGCTTCAGACAGATCCAGGGAGGTCAGAAATTCCCCCAACTGCACGGCCACTATCACCAAGCGCAAGGTTTCCATGCGAAAATGTTTCACCCGTAGATGAGAGTTGACACCTTTGAGGTCCAGGATGGGATGAAAGGAGCCCTCCTCCTTTGGCATGAAGTAGTAAATGGGATATTGCCCCGTATTTTCTTGAGATGTGGGCACTGGGACCACAGCCCTCAGACTGAGGAGCCATGTCAAAGTTCCCTCCACTGTCTGCTTCTTCTGCAAGGAGTGGCAGGGGGATTCCATAAACACGACCCAAGGAACATTGCAAAACTCTAATGCAATCCTTCCAATGTGATTTCGACCCATCTCTGATAAAAGAGAGAAAGGTGTCCCCGTATCTCCTTTTCCCAGGCGTGGATCAGCAAACCTTTACTGGGAGGCTCAGGAGCTTCCACTACCCAAGCCTGCACCCCCTTTCTGGGTTGTCTGGGACAAAAGGACTGAGACCTACTGAAAGGTAGAGTCCTTTGAAAGGTCACTCCTCTTTAGAGGAGAAGATGCCTGGATCCTCTAGCACAACCTTTTATGTTAAAGGAGTGCTGCATCTGCTTCTTATCCTCCAGCAAACGAAGAAGTGGCGATTCGCCCCATTTACTGACCAGTTTTTCCAACTCGCTCCCAAGTGAGCTGTTAAAGGACAGGTTAGTGAGATTAGCCTTGGAGGTCGCAGCAGCCAACTAATTTCTCAACCATAATTGGCGCTTGGCCGCTACTATAGAAGTCACTCCTCTGGCTGAAGTGCAGACCAAATCACAGGCTGCATCTGCCAAGGCGGCAGCAGCAGGCCTAATTTGGCATCCAAAAATTAGGCGGCCCACACCCAAGCGCCTAACTAGGTGACCAAGACTTAAGCGTCCCAAAGATAAGTGCCTCAAAAAACGTAAGTGCACAGGTAAGCATGCGGCCACTACGGCCAAAATAAATAGCTAGACGCACGCCTCCAGCTCCCACTCAGCGTACTGCCAGCCATAATGGTGCCTTTATCTAAGATATCTAAGCGCTTTTCCTTTGCACTGCTTGTCATATTAGGGCAACTTAGCCAGGAGTGCCTGCTAACTTGTGTCAGTGCGTTTTGGAGGCTCGGGGAGAATTATCTTCCTCTGATTTCACTAAACCTGGTTCTTCCCAGCTAGTTGTAGGTCTGGGTAAAAAAGACCTATTAGGTGGTGTGTCTGAATTTGGAACTCCCCTAACTAGTTCCACAGCAGGGGATGGTAGCTCAGAGTACACCTCTGGTGCCTTCTGGTTTGGATATTTCTGCCAAATTAGGCATCCAAAAATAAGGCGGCCCACACCTAGGTGCCCAAGACTTAGGTGTCCCAAAAAACGTAAGCGCACAGTACAACATGTGCGCACAGGTAAGCGTGCAGCCACTACGGCGCTACTTAACTTGGACGTACAGACTAGAAGGCTTGACTGTGTGCCCAAAAACTGGGTGTACAACCTGGATACACAGCTAGACGCAAACGCTGAACCGACAATCCTATGGAGGGCAGCTTGAGAAAGCATGCGAAATGCTGTTGTGGCCTACCATATGGCATGCAGCAAAAAAGCCTCAGAGCTGGACAGTCTAAGGAGGCTTCCCACGTCCCTCTTCCCACAGAGCGGGACGAATGTCGGAACTGTGCACAGAGCACGGAGACTGGGAGAAGGAGGAAGCCCTATGCAACAAAAGCCTTCTTCTAAGTCTCTATATCTTACTTTTTTTTTTTTTAAGTTTACTGGAGCTCAGGCTTACCTGGCTAAGTACAGAGATGGTCTCCGGCTGTGGGGGGAGAGGTTATGTGCCATCACTGCCAAACTAGGCTTCCTGCACCCGCTGCTTTCAGCTGCTTAAGCAGCTAAGTCCACGCTCGCTGAAAACCAGCTACTGGACCAAGGCACTCATCTGAGGGACCACAGAAATCACCTCAGGAATTCTCAACTGGGGGAGGGACCATTTGGTATCATCACAGGAGAGTGGGACAAATTTATTTCTTTAATTCTCCTTTCTCAAAATGAAGCAATCCCCTGTAGGGAGATGCACGTCCTCCATCTGCTAGAGACAGCGAATACTGGCAGGCTGTCACTGCAAGGGTATATATACTGTGACGTGAGTTTGCTTTGTCGCCATCTGCTGGTAGAGGTGCAAAACCCACTTGTTATGGATTCATCTGACTGGATGCTAAGAAAGTAGAGTTAAAGTTAAG
Organism: Rhinatrema bivittatum; assembly: GCF_901001135.1. NCBI lineage: Eukaryota > Metazoa > Chordata > Amphibia > Gymnophiona > Rhinatrematidae > Rhinatrema > Rhinatrema bivittatum. The sequence continues at coordinate 38,142,778 of NC_042631.1, read as the reverse complement.
AAGACTTCAGGAAAGATTTGAGAATTGGGACTTACATTCTGATAAATTGTTGGGACTTGATTCTAACACTCCACCACTGGTAGAAGCTGGGATAAAGTTGGAAGTTGGAAGGAGGCATAAGCTTTCTTCAAAAGCTGAGTAATTGGAGAAGAGAATATTGCTTTCTAAGGAAATGGCTTCCAGTACATTAAAAGACTTTACTAGAAGAGTGAGATCACAAATTTATTAAATCTTTCTTCAGTCTATATGTTCATTGAAATTATTTAAATTCTGAATTGAGAGCCATAAATACTCTTCAATCATCTAATCAACTATCAGTAAAGAAGTTGGAAACTACTTTGCTTCTCAGTGTTATTTTTGGATGCAAAAGACTGATTATCAGTACTGTTTACAAAGGAGAAAAAAAGTGCTGGTACTGTGTTAAATGCAAAAGGGCCTTGAAACTACATTTCCCCCCACAGGGAGCCCTGGATCTCAGATGTTAATGATATCTGAGGAGAACAGAGCAGACATTATCTAAATTCCTATGTGCCCCTGGGTGCAGTCTGAGGGATCTGTCCTCACCTAAGAGTTACACAAAAAAAAATTTTCCCCTGCTCTGAACATAATAAAATCCTGAGCTGCAAGGTACCCTGCCTGAACTATCTGGGATGGATAGTTATTTTTTAAAAAATGGAAGAACTAATGTCTAGGGATGTTTCAGTACCATACTAGACTTTTAATGGTGAAGAGCAACAGTAAAAGATTCCTATTCTTGTTCTCAGCCCCTACCTCCTGGACTCCAATCTTTAAACCACGGATCAGCAACCATCGCCTGTAACAGCTTCTACATTATCTGGTCCCTCCATTCCCTTCTTCGACACATGCACACATAAAACTCTCATTGTAGATTATACAACACAACTACTGTTCTCACAGCTTTAAGTCAATATTATACAACAAACACAGCCAAGTGGCTGAGTATTTCTTGCCAACTTGTGGAAGGTAACAAGGCCAAATATGAATAGAGAGGGAGGACCCTTAAGTCAGCTGCTAACACTGGCTGAGATTACTGGGTAGGCAATTCATGGGGTCTCTTCTTACAGCTCCCTGACAGAAGGCACCATTTAGGGAGCAAGGAAAACATTCTCTCAGCAGCTTACATAGCCTTGCATACAGCAGCTCTTCAGGTTCTGCAGCTGCTGCCATGAGCAGATGGTTTCATGCAATATAGTCCATAACAAACAAGACAAAATCCTTCCTTCAAAACTGCACATTCAGTTTTTACTCAGCTCTACAGCACCGGCATATTCTCAGTACTTGCGAACAAACACATTTTTGGACTGAGCTCGATGTGTGCTGTGTTCTAAGCAAATATCCATATCCTTAGTTAAACACAGAAAAACTGCACAGGATTTCAACATCAATAAAATTAAACTACGTTTCCCATGGGGTCTACAGCACTAAATTATACCACCATATGCCCTTCAAAAGAATAAAGAACGTCTTTAATAGAAGTATTTGTTGTGTAATTTTCAGGACTATTCTGGATTCAGTACTTTTGGTTGGCACATACCTTCCAGAACATAAGCCTATTGACAGGCCAACAACAGATTAGAGAACCACCAGCAACACGGAATTTAGCTGATGCCTGCCAACCTGGTAATGACAGAGCTAATACTACCACCCCCCCCCCTCTTACCCTCCCTAAAGAAAAAACTACCTACTCTTAAGAAGGGCAAATAACTTCTGCTATACTTCAACATTAATCATCCAATGAGCTGTCTCCAAATAAACTAATTGACCTTGACGATACATCCTGTTGAAGGTAGTACAGAAGTTTTCAAAAAAAGCAAAATACTAAACTAATAGTAATTAATAGTAATTCAACTCACACTGGAAGTACCTGAAATTGATATATCAACTAAAATCATAAGGACCTAAGATTTGCCATACTGGGTCAGACCAAAGGCCCATCAAGCCAGGTATCGTATTTCCAACAGTGGCCAATCAAGGTCACAAATGAGCAGGATCCCAAAAGGCCAATTCCACGGTGTTTATCCCAGGGATAAGAAGTGGATTTCCCAAAGTCCACCTTAATAATGGTTTATGGACTTTTCTTGCAGGAACTTGTCCAAACCTTTTTTAAACCCAGCTACACTAACAGCTTTTACCACATTCTCCAGCAGAGATTAATTATGCATGGAATATAAAAATATTTTCTCCTATTTGTCTTAATGTATCACCTAGCAACTTCATTTAATGTCTCCTAGTCTTTGTACTTTCTGAGAGTAAACCAAATCATGTTTACCCATTCCACTCCATTTATTTTATAGACCTCTATCATAGCTCCCCTTAGCCATTTCTTCTCCAATCTGAAAAGCCCTCACCTCTTTAGCTTTTCCTCAAAGGAGACTCATTCCATTCCCTTTATCATTTTGATGGCACTTTTCTGTACTTTTTTTTTTTTTTTTTAATTCTGCTATATCTTTTTGGAGATGTGGTGACCAAAACTGCATCCAATACCTTTATTTCTCTTTTCAGAATTGCCACACTTTAAATATCGAGCAAAATGGTTTTCACTTCCAAAATCAAAAAACACATCTACATTCCCTCCCACCAACCCCAACAGTATGCATCACTATGAGCAAATCCCAGTGCCAATTTCAGGCTCTTTAAAGCAATCCAACTCTGGTATCAGCAAGCCTTATAATTAGAACAATTACAGGATTAAGCTAAGCTGCCAACAAGTCTGCTGTGGCTCATTTTCTTCCCACCACACACCTATATCACCACTTGCAAGGCATAAGAAAGCAGATGTACTATATGGTTAGCTACCAGATATGCAACTAATTCGGCCACAGGCTTATATAGACTTTGCTTACATCAACATGAGATTTATTTATTTAAAATATTTCTTTACACTCATATTCATAATACCTGGAGGATTCCAGCAAAACATACATAATAAACTGCCTAAAATATGAGGAACATGACCAACATCAAATATAAAAAAACCCCCAAACAGAATAAAAATGAGACAGTCACAACAATATCCCACAAAGTAAAAACATACAGGCAGAGAAAGAAATCAAAACACTAATGAATGCATCACTAAGGCTGCCTAAAATTCACATTGGATATAACATAGGGACTCGAGACCTTCGTTCCGGCCATCTCGCTCCTCCCCCCTTTGCCAAATAATACAACTTAACAACTGTATGGTAATAAACAAAAGGCCGCAGTTTATTAAACCTAACCCAAGCCAACTTAACATAAATGTAAATAACATCCCCTCCTCCCCCTCCTCCACCGCATCCCAATCTTCACTTACACCGCGGCCCGGTGATAAGCTATCCTTTACCCCCTTTTTCCCCTACTTACCCCGCCGCGTCACCAGCGAGGGTAAGCTTGCGGCCTGAGCATCAGCCCCCCCCCTTGCTCGTTAGGCCTTCCCGTGTAGCAGCCCCAAGCTACACGGGCATTCCTCCCCCCCCCTCCGAACAGTCCATTACAATGTCACAATATACAATACAATATAAATGGCTCGGGTTTTCCGCCACCAACAAAGACCCTGCTGCAGTCTTTGTACCCCCACTGCGGCCCCTCAACTGATCTGCTGCCGAAGGCCATCTTCCAAGGCATTATTAAATAGATCAATACCTACGTCGGAAAGGTGGTCCCCGTTCCCTAGAAAATAACCCCCCAAAAGCTCCCAAGACCATTGATGCCGAATCCAAAATCCACCATTCCGCACCAACCAGTTACCATTTTGGCGATTCAATTTTTTGACACCGTTACGCCATAGCGGCTCACGGTGGTGCTTGAAGCGAATGATCACATCAGACCAACCCAATTTAGTGTGGGGCAATCTATTCATGAGCGAAGCGAAATCCTTACGCATGATTGAGATTAATTGGCGACAGGACAGCTTGCTGACATCATTGCCGCCCAAATGAATGAGAATCCATCGAGGGACACCCCAGCGGTCAAGATTGCCTTGCAAAATGTCACAAAATTTCGCCCAGCGCATTCCCCCTCTTCCGATCCAACGCACATTGACGCGTCTGTGATCAAGATTCAAATTCTCGCCGTAAGGTCTCTTCTTGGCCCGGCGATGAGCACGATGGATAAAGGAATGACCCACGATCCAGGCACATTCCCCTCTCGACACCTCCCAGACCCGATCTGCAAGATAAACAATCCCGTTACTAAGCAGCCATGTCGGGCAACCTGCCTCTACTCTCGCACGTAAGCCCGGAACACCTCTGACTTCCATCTCCCCAGCGCCTGTATCCCTGTCACCGACCAGCCCATTTCCGCCGCCGTGGTAGCCGCACCAATGCGAAATGAATGCGACGTATAGCGGCTCACCTCCCACCCTAAACACCCCACGACTCTACGCAACACCGTCACAAATTGATACCGCGTGAGGGGAGAGCCATCCGCATGCACTAAAAAAGGGCCCCCGACCCCCGGCCGAACCAATACGTATGCCAGCGCCAAACACACCGGACAGACCCTCCCGCATGCCGCCCGGATTAAAGAAATCCAGGCGCCTTTCCCCGCCTGATCCGTTTTGGACATGCGAATCCGAAGCGTTACCCGCTCCGCATACACACACACATCACCTACTTGCAACCCCGCCCGCCCCCCCCTCAGCCGCCCTGGACCGCGAAACTAACTCTCCTATGCGAAGGGCACCAAAGAAGGCCCAGGAAAAAGCCAAACGAAACAGCGACAGCTCAAACTCAGATCCACAAACGCTCTGCAAGCCAGTGGCCAACGCAATCAAATCGCCATACCGAATCGGTTGCCGATTGTCCCCCCGGACACCCTGCCCCCTACCCCAGCCTTCCAATAATTTCTTAACGAAGAAACTGCGCAAAGGGCTATCATAACCCTCCAACTTATGAAAGAAGACAAAACCCGCCAATTGACTCTTAACGGATGCACGGGAGAAGCATCTTTCGCCCATAATATAAACTGAACCACCTCAGCATCCCGCACCCGCCCCCCCACCCACCCCCGAGATAATAAAAAACGAGTCACAGAAGTATTGCCAGCCACGTAAGATCTCCAGGTCGCCGGAGCCACGGAACGCCGAATCAAGTCCCATGTCTCGCCAGGCCGAGGTTCCACAAGTGGGCGGGGACTCGCTCTCCCTGCCGGTCTGCCTGAGGCGCCGCCGCCCGGAATGTGTCCCACTTAAAATGAGAGAGAGCATCCGCTATGAGGTTCAATGACCCAGAGACGTGACGCGCTCACAAATTAACATTCAGCTTTAGGCATAACAAGACCAAAACCCGCAAGAGAGCAGAGACTTTGGGGCATTTAGCTGACTGTTTATTCACAACCTGGACTACCGCTAAATTATCGCACCACCACACAATTTGCTTATTAGCCAGGTCCGACCCCCATACTGTCAATGCCACAATGATCGGGAAAAGTTAGAGGAAGGTAATATTCTGCACTATACCCTCGTCAACCCAGGTGGCCGGCCAGGGCTCAGCGCACCACTTGCCCCGAAAGTAGAGGCCAAAACCAGACGCCCCCGCCGCATCCGAATACAATTCCAGCTCCGCGGTGGACACTTCCGGCTCCATCATGATACAGACACCATTAAAAGATTGCAAGAAGTCCTCCCAAATTGCCAATTCCTCTTTGACCGGGCGCGATACTCGAATAAAGTGATACCCCGAACGAATTCCGACCGTCCGGGCAGACAAGCGACGAATGAACGCCCGTCCCATAGGAATTACACAACAAGCGAAATTCAAGGATCCGATCAAGGATTGCATCTGCCGCAGGGTAACTTTGACCGCTCCCTTAACCATATGAACGATCTCCCGCAATTGTTGAACTTTAGCCAACGGCAGGCGACAAATCATTGCCACAGTGTCCAATTCAATGCCCAAGAAAGTCAACTGAGTTACTGGACCTTCCGTCTTGTCCTGGGCAATGGGCACGCCAAAATGCGCAGCCGTGCGCAGAAAACCCGATAACTGCTGCTGACAAACATCCGTACCGCCCGGCCGACAAAGAAAAAATCATCCAAATAATGCAGCGAATCCGCGCACGCATTATGGGAAATCGTAGCCCAGTGAATAAATGTACTGAACGTCTCAAAAAATGCGCACGACACCGCACATCCCATGGGCAGACACCTATCAATGAAGAAGCCACCCTGGAAGTACAAGCCTAACAACGGGAAACAAGACGGGTGTATCGGCAGCAAACGAAAAGCCGACTCGATGTCCGCCTTCGCCATCAAAGCTCCCGGCCCCGCCCTGCGGACCAACGCCACGGCCTCGTCAAAGGATGCATACTTCACCGCGCACATGGCTGGCGGGATAAAATCATTAACAGACCCCCCGTTTGGATGCGACAAATTTAGTATCAATCGGAACTTACCCGCAACCTTTTTGGGAATAATAGCCAACGGGGATAAGTGCATCCGCTCAAATGGCTTACCCATGAAAGGCCCGATTATCCGCCCCAAAGCTATTTCCTCCTGCAATTTTGCCGTGACGACCGGAGCCAGTTGAGATACCGACCGAGAATTTCTAGCCCTACCCCCATAACCCAGACCCGAATATGGAATACGAAAACCTGCACTAAACCCATCCCACAGGAGAGCAGCGGCCACCCTGTTCGGGTAAGCACGCAAACCCTCAATCAGTTCGGTCACCAGTATAGGTGAGTCCGCTTTGCACATTAACATGTAGTTATTTGGGCCCCTTACTGACCCCCCCTCCCGCTGCCTTTGAACACTTAAGGGCCGAGTGAGCGCCCCCGCAGGTGGCGCAAGCATGCCGGAACTTACATTGGGGAAACAAACAGGTGAGTTTGTTGTATCGCCAACAAACATCTGCTGCTCCCCCCGCGCTCCTTGAGCCTGCACTGCCTGGGCGCATCCCTCAGACGCGAAAGGAATGCCCACTACCACTATCCGCTGACAACGCACCACCGGGAACAGGTGCCCCTCCTGCCATTCGACTCATCCGAACAGACCCTACGCTCTTGTTAGTCATCTGGGTCAACCACAGATGAATGTCCTGAGAACCCCAGGACAAATTTGTTCCCTGCCATTTTGTCTCGGAACTTCTCATCGTAGTTGAGCCAAGCCCAACCGTCAATCCCGAAAAGCACCCAGAATGCTGTCCGCGTAAGAGAGCAAAGCCCCATAGTGGGAGGGCTCAAACTGAGTAACTACACTTGCGAGCCTTAAAAAACCCCGCATCCAATTAACGATGTTCTTCGCAATGCGCCGTCCCGAACCACTTTTATGGAGACGTTTCTTCGCCTTCCTAGAAAGCTTCTTCCCTCCCCTTCTGCCCTCCAATAACTTAAAGATATTAACAAACTTTCGCTTCCGAATGCATTTAACTAATCGAGTGGGAACCTCTTCCCACAATTCGGACAAGGAGGCCATTGCCGGGGGAGCCGCCTCACATTTGGGTCCTTCCCCTAAAATCACCCGCGTGCTAGGCCGAGCCTCGCTAGATCGCGAGAACGAAGTGGAAGAGCTCCCGCTGGACTCCCCCCGGGACCTCCGTACCTTACCCCTACGTTCCCCACCCGAACACGGCGGGCCTTCCGTACCTGCGAGTAGTCCCGGGGCATCTGGACATGCTGTTACGGGTAGCTCGCCACCATTTGTAGTCCTAGGCACGGACGCTGCACTGACGCTGAGCCCTTCCCGTTCCCTCCACGCTTCACGGCTGGACGGGCCAGGGCGATCGTCCTCGTCTGCTTCTGTGAAAAAACCCCGTACACCACTGGCCCCCCCTCGCACATCACCACTCTGCGCTGCCCCCGCTCCCCTGAATCGCCCAGAATGCCCGACAATGCTGTGAGAATCACAAGCTCGGTCCGAACCGGTCGGGAAAAATTGCGCACCCGGTGACCCACCGTACCCAGTCTGCCACCCACCAAAATCCGAGCGACCCCGGACGCTGCTCTCGCTAGGCCCCTGGATGAATTGATACCCAGACCTGGCCATGTGTCCCAATATCTCAGCAATTAACGCGGCCGTCTCATCTGTGCCGCGCTGCGGAGGGAGAAAGGGCGGCTGCGGGACAGCAGGAGGGGGAAAACAGCGGGCATCAGGCCTCGGGGGAAGGGTGGGGGGCACCACGCGGGAGAGACGCCGGCCCCGTGGGGAGGGGGCCGAGGATGGCTCAGGGGAGCTCCGGCGAGCCGCGCTCCTGCGCCTGGCCAGCTGGCCTGTGCGGGGACGCTCCAAAGCAGGGCCAGGCCTAGAGCTAATTATGGAAGCCTCAGTGAGGCCACGTTGTAAGTGTGCTACACGGGGGGAACAGTCAGGAGAGTTCCCCGGGACCAAGGTGGAGGCCTGCAGCATGCTGGAAGCTAGAGGCGCGGACAGAGCAGGCCTGGGGGGGGGGGGGCACCAGGGAGAGAGGAAGGCGACGCCGCCGAAGGAGCCGCGAGGGAGCCAGAGAAAGAGAGTGGGGGCGGGGCAGCACACGCGGCAGGAGCAGGGACCAGACCAAAATGCGACCCAGGGCTGAATGGCGGCGGTGGCGAGTCCGGCTCCGGACCACTTTCACCCGAATCGACCGGCTGGAGGGCCGGTACGATCGCAGGAGAAGGAGGAGCAAGGGAGAGCCGAGGAGGACAGGGAACAAAAGCAGGAGAGGCGGGACGGCCAGAGGAACTCACCGCAGGAGCCGGGACATAGGAGGGCAGCACGCCAGGAGGCACCGGGGAACCTCGCCGACCCTTTCCGACCGCCGCCGCCATGGACCGGGCAGACCTGGCACGTGATTTTGGTGCCGGCTGAGTCCGGGAACGTCGCATGTCACTGCAGTAACTCCTTCAGGTAGGGTACGGCAGAAAAAACGCAGAAAAAACCGTGAAGAGCACGCGCTGAGCAGTTGAAAACCAGGCACGCAGCAAACAGAAAAAACCCTCTGCTTACCACGCTGCCTGGTTCCCAACTGCCTGAGTCCCTGCACTTCCCCGCTGTTAGCCCTGTCTATCCACCAATGGGAGAGCAGCGTTCAAATTCGCTGTCTCCCATAGGTGTCCCACACTGGCTCTACTCCCCCCCCCCCCCCCCTAGTCCCGCCCCGGCTCACCGCCGCCCATGCTCTCCCCCTTGTTATAGTCGGCAATCCCGGACCGGTCCGGATCGCCTCCCTATATACTAAAAGCTGGTTCAAGTATCATGATTTAGAGGGCACTGCCAAAATCCAGCCTAAAAAAGTGCACCAAGACCCCTTCTTAAATGTTTGGTTATAAATCATAAGCTGCAAATATTGTACAGCACATTCCACAAAAGTCGATAAAGCTGTTGCAGTCTTCAGTCAAATGCACTATCCTAAATGATGAAATTTCCAAGAGGCTATGATCAGACAAGCGTAATGCTCAGAAAGGAACAGATTTGCAATATGGCAGTAATCCAAGGGGTTATATTATTGTTTATGGATTATCATTAATATTTTATACTTAATGTGCCATTTAACAGGGAGACAATGTAATGCTTGCAACATTGGGGCAATATGTTCACAGATCTTCATGCCTGTTTCAAGTCTAGCTACTGAGTTTTTGACAATTTGTAATATCCACAATGCACAACATTGCACGCCAATAAATAATGAATTGCAATAGTCCATGCCAGTGAGAACAGCACTGGTGGAGCTGAGCGAAAATCTGAGGAAAACAAAGAGAGGCTTTAATCTCCACAACATGCAGATTTTAAAAAAGGGCTTAATGTTTTAATGTGAGATCACATTGATAAATATGATTCCAAGAAAATGCCCAGATTTCACACTTGGGATCTCACAGGGATGGAGTCACCATCATTGTAAAGCAAGATGGCGTTTCATTCCTAGGAAACAAATCCAGGATAATAATCTCAGTTTTAGCAAACTTGCTTATGAAACAACCAAAATTTGATGAGTCACAGTTAATAATTCACATGCCCTTGCCCAGATGGATAATATGGGGAAAAAAAACTGGACGTCAAGTACACAGAGTTTGTAATTGAACCCGGGACAGCTGACCGCTAGGGAACCCATTATGCTGTATCACTTAAATGATGAAGCTGCAATATTTACTTGCTGTGTTCGATCGGATAGGTACACTTTACCTGATATTTCAATTTCTTCCAAAGGGGAAAGCAAAATGTAATGATTCTGAGTGCCAAAAGCACGAAGATGTTGAGTAGTATTAAAACATAACTAGTGCCATTGTTGAACACGATTCATACTATATCTAGAATGGATAACAGCAAGGTTTTATAGTACTAAACAATTTTCAAAAACCAAAATGAAATTATCATGCTCGTCTAGAAAGTCATCCAAATGAGAACTCCATGTGTTCTATCATTTTTGCCAAAAAAGGCAAGGTAGAACTAGGACTATAATTACTGAAGCTGGAGGGATCCAAAGAGGGTGGTAACACTCATTCTTCTAAAGACAAATTCACCAATTTCACGATGTATTTACTAATATCTTCACAAAGCACTTTTAAAAGAACTGGTGGATATTGTTTCAGAGGGCAACTGGATGAACTTAGCTTGGCTATTACTTGTACAATTTCATCCTGAGACGCATGGAAAAAAAAAAAAAGATTCCCACGGGTGAATCAGGAGTATTCAGTGGAGCTGTATAAACTGGAAATCTGCTGCAGATTTTACCAACTGTCATGAAAAAATTGCATGGCATCTCAGAGCTCAAGATTGAGTGCAGCATTACAACTAGGGTCTACATTGCTGCTGGCGACTGTTAATCTCTCAACTATATGGGACAAGGTACAAGGATTATTCCCTGTGGCAGAGACCTTGCAGAAAAAATAGGTTCGCCAATCTATGCAATTTTTGCTTGTTTTTGCCCAGTGATTTATTAAACCAAGAGGCAATCTGCTTGCATTTCAGCTGTATTATCTTCATAGGGAACAACTCATCATACGAGATCGCTAGGGCCTGTTGAAAGACCTCTATGGCTGCAGAGATGTCTGTAGGGGTAAAATCAACTAGTTTCAAAGCTAACTAATCACAGACTAATCAGGATCAATATGACACTGTCTCCTAATCTGATCTTGCCTGTCCTCACTAATGACAGATGGACTATGAAATAGTATCTAGTCATAAAACGAGATCCTGCTGGGTCCAAAGTGCAAATAAAAAGCAAATTTAAAGTATGGCCAGATTTATGAGTTAGGTCCTCCACAAGAAGTTCCCATCCTAATACACAGCCTCTAAGAATATCTTACAAGCAGCTGGCAATAGTTTTAAATCAATGTGGAAATTAAAATCTCACAAAACAATAGAAGACCTTAAATCAATATTTACAATAGATAAAACTAACTAGAGAAGAATCATGGGCCATTAATCCAGGACAGTAACAAACAGATATTCAATACATATGTCAATAGCATTATTTCATATGCAGAACTGAGAGCCAGCACATGCTTAAAGATGACTAAAAGACCTCTGCCACACCTCTTTTGGTGATGTTGGCACTATAGGTCGATAGACAAAGCTGATTAATAATTACAAAATCAGATTTAGCCAGCCATAACTCCATGATGCACAGTCAGGAGCTCTTTCAACTAGAAGGTCAAAAGTAAAAGGACCTTTCTTTGACACCAACTGTGCAGTAATTAACAATATTAAAAGATAGACAAGAACTGGCTTGCCCCAGAAAATGCAAATGTGGTGGGGTATCATGATCTCATATGGGCCCCACAATGCCTGCAAATTGCTGATGTAGTGTTATGTCCCAGACCAATATTGAGTGAGCAACTGGTGACTCCCAAGCCACGTGTGGCTCTTTCAAGCACAAACTGCAGCTTATGAATGAAGTCTTTCCCCTACTGATGTTCACAAGGGCCAAGCACAGGTGTGTTTTCCGCCCCTTCCCCCTTCTCGGCAGCCAACTCATGGGCTTGCATGCTGACTGCCACGTACAAGAGTTGTAAGCAAAGGATCTGCCCGCTGCCGCCCTACTCCCAGCAGCCAGAGGAGTCAGACACAGGAGAATGCTCTGGACCCTGTGCAGTCTAAAGAGCTAGGACCCAACAGTTACTGCAGACACTGCCATCGCTCACCTGTGCTGCACCAGAGCCTCAAAAAGGAGGCGGAGGAAGCTTTACAATTCAGTCAGATAAGGCGGGGGGGGGGGGGGGAGGGATAAAAACAGGAACGACATGGGGGAAAGGGTAAAAAGTGCAGGAGAGAGAAAAAAGGAGACTGCGTATTTATATGCTTAAAGTAGAAGAATTGCAACAGAGCAGACTTCTATCATTTAGTATGTTTCTGTGGTTTTAGTGTTTATGATATATTTTATTTGCTTTCTAATCATTTGTTTCACTCCTGTCTTATATTGCTGATGTTAAACACGCACCCCCCCCCCCCCAACTCTTCAGACAAATGAATGTGCGTTCAATAGGATTTAAAAAAAAAAAATTGTGATTCCACCTCAGGTGCAATAACTTCAGAGCTTGTCAACAGATACTGTGGAACAGCTCTGCAGAGAAAAAGGAGTGCAGGTTTGGAAAGTTCATCAGTCTCAGATGCTCATTTTTAAGGCAATTTTCTTCCTATTGAACGCAGAAGAACTAACATCCTTCTTCAGAGAATCTGAAACTTTCCCTTTAACTTTTTTTTCTTCTTTTACTCTGCCCTTTATCACTTTATCAGTTTTTTTTTATCTGAGAAATCTCTTTACCCAAGGCCTTTATTCCAGCCATCATAGCATCACTGACATTCACTGCGTCAGACTACAATGTCTCCCATAGTAATCTCTTGAGGAGGCCCTCGCCTGTTCTCCCAAAGAAGCCAAAACTTTAGCTTTAGTGGCCATCGCCAAAAGACTCCGATGAGATGGTTCTTGGATCCTTGCTCAGCTTCAGCTCCTCAACAGAGCAAGCGGCATGCCGAGAGTTCTCTTTTGCAGGGAAACCCAGCCCGCGAGGCTTATACTACCCTGCAGCTGAAGCTGTGAGATTCCCCCATCCCAGGGACCCCATGAGTACAGGAAACTGAAGCCGAGGATGTTCAGAGGATGCTGATACAGGAGAAGCCATGGTCCTACAGCACTTCGTCACTGGCAGGGTCAAACCTGCAGAGGCATCTGAGCCAGATGCGGGGAAATCAGCAGCATTACAGCCATGCAATGGACCAGAAATCAGAATGGAAGCTGCAAGGTAGGCAGACTTCATCCCTACGAATAAAACAACTGGAGAGACAGAAAAGGAATAGCAGCCCAAACTGCAGTGAATAAAGGCATCTATGCAACCAGTGGCACTTGTCCTAACAGAGGTTTTAGAGGGTGGGGGGGTTCTCTTCTTTTGGAAAAACATCTTTTTGTCTAACAGCTACTTTTACTCCAACATGTGTATTTCTCTAAACAATACCAAAACTTCCACTGATAAATTGCTGTACACCTTTAAAAAAAAAAAAAAAAAGTTACCACCTTGTCTCATTTTTCAATATATTTTTTTTTTTTTTATTTGTGCCCTGCAGTTTCCTGCTGCTGCTTTGAGCTTACACCTCAATCAGAATCAGCTTCTATCAGTCCACAGCACTGTGAGATTTCATTAATCTTTCCTAGTCCAGCCACTGCAGGGATAGTCTGTGGTCACAGTTTCCTCTGTAACCTGATACATATGCACCTTGAATTTAGGCAGTAGGTGTCACTGTTGTGTAAAGGCAAAGGATCCCTCCCCTCCTGCCATTGCAGCATCCGAACCCCAGTCAGCATGAGGAGTGAAAATTGTACCTAGAAATCAAACCCAGGGCTTCGGCAGAGCACAAACATTGAGCCATCACACCAGTTCCCATTTTCCACTCACGATTTTCTGAAAAAGTTATCCCCACCACCCCAAAAGAAATTTTAATTCAGTTTTTGCAGCCATAGCTTTCAGCCAGGAGCCATAAAAACCAGGGCTTCTTCCAGAACCCAGCAATCATGGACCCTGAATCCAGCCACCATTGCTCAATGACCAACTCCCACTCTCAGCTCCAGCTGACCCATGGAGAAGACCTGAGCCTGGCAGTGTTCTAAAAAACTTGTACATAGGCTTACAAAATCTTCTGAAAGCCACTAGCTTATCTAAATACAGATTTACAATCAACATACCAGCCCTATCTTGCCTCAGTCACAGAAGAAATGGCTAGAATTTATGCTGGTTACACTCAATAAACATACTACACTCTCTGATGTAAGTCCTAGAAAGGCTGAAGCAGACCAATCCCAGTGTCACCACGAGGTCTTAGATCCTCCATTCCTCTGTTCTATACCAGGCAATGCAAGAGAGTTCTTTTGCACAAGGAAAACGCCCGGATATGCTCCACATCTCACATGCAAGCAAGCAGACCTTTGTTTGGCGAGCTTACAGCAGAGCAAACAGACTCAGAACGGTCCAGGTCGATGCTGGGCAAAGGGCAGGGAGACAAATGGAGTGCTACTGTTATCCTAATTTGTGACAAATACAACCACCACCAATTTTTTCTTCAAATTAAAACATTTTTCCTACTGTGGAATGTTATCGAGGGAGCTGAGAAATTAGTTGGCAGGCTCTCCAGCTGCTGCTGCTACTACTACTACTGCTGCTGCTGCTATTACTACTACTGCTGCTAGACATGCACAGCACCGTATAGCTACACATAAAAGACAGTCCGACAGTCCCTGCTTCGTGAAGTTTCAGTCTAGTTAAGACAAACAGCAAACAGATTTCAGGAACCGTATTTATTACAGTGAACATGGCTAAAAGCAACCAGTCCATGATCGGGAAGGGCCACAGCTCAAGAATTAAAAGCCTGGAATTAATCCTCTGCTGACTCCTGCCACCATTAACAGGGGCTCAGCTGGGATTTTTTTTTTTCTTATATTCCTCCTTTCAAGACACTTCTAAGTGGATTGCATTCAGGTACTGCAGGTATTCCCCTATCCCTATAGGGCTTACAATTTAAGCACAAGACAAAGCCCTTTCCTCACCATGAGCGTCAGTGGGATTTGAACTCCGGCTTCCCTGATTCACCACCTTGCTGCACTAACCACTAGACTACCCCTTAGGATTACAAACTATAGCAGAGTTGATTTATTCCAGATACATTCCATCTCTATGCCCCTTGGCTATGTATCTTTCTTTGCTTCTATAGTTTATCTTACCAGCTCTCCCACTCTCTCACACACACACACACAAGGTTTTAAAAAATATTTCAGGGAGTGATGACATAAGGATGGGAGGTCATAATTAGCCCCACTGATTTTGGATATAGCTCACGGACGTAAGGGATTATCATGCATGTGGGAACGTACAATATAGCATTATCACTGAACCACTGACCTGGCTCTGTTTCACATTTACATATTTACTTAACCCTATTCTGAAGACGTAAACTTTTCATGAAGACTGTAATCTGTAAGCATCTGTATTTATTATAAGAATTTGTATTTACTATTTATTTTATTATTATTATTTAGCTATTAACATTGTTCTGTTACCACTTGGTACTATTTCTCTCCTTTACCTCTAACTCTAAGTTCCTACTAAGTTAGCCATGTTATTTATACCCAATCGTTGGATGTAATTGTATATTTATTTAATTGTTCAATCTGTTTGATGTAATTTTCTGATCCTTGTTCTGTGTAAACCGAAGTGGTATGCACTAGTGCATGAACTCCGGTATATAAAAGCCTTTAAATAATAAATAAATTTAGTACACACAAAAGGAGCTGAACTAGCACATGTCAAACTTCTGAAAAGCAGTGCCAATCATCAAGGATTCAAACTTTTCAAATTTAGCAATATTTATCCTTGCAGAGTTGGGTGGATTTGGAGTCACTACAAATATTTCAAAAAGAATCTTGCAGATGTTAAGCAACGATGCTAGAACAAGAGGTCAACTATTCCAGTCCTTGCATAACAGTCAGTTTCATGATATCGACAAAGGTTATTCTGATCTATGCTTATCATAGCTGCTCACCGCAAAAATAATTTTATCTTAAGTACCATAACAAATGTTACAAAAATCTGTAAAAATGCATAGTGCAATAGTAACACTTTTAATCTTTTCCAAGGAAGAAATACGCTATAATGGTCTATTATTTAGATAAGAAATATCTTTAAAACTGGCAAAATATAAGCTTGCGATCACAAATTTAACACTGATGTTTACCTATTATGTACTAAAATTTAAAGTTTAAAAAATGCAGAGTGCACTAAAAATGGAAGACACACTAAGTGAGGTAAACTACCATGAAGAATCATCATAAATGAGAAAAAAATTAACTAAAGGATATTTCAAAAGTATTTCATTAAAGACAGCAAGTGACAAAGCAATAAATATCGAAGTAGCTATACTAATGCAATGGAATGGAAACTGATCATGTCCTAGATTGTGCTGAGAACATGTGGTAGGCCAGATTGACAAACTAAAGAGTAGCAAATCACCTGGACCAGATGGTATGCACCCCAGGGTTCTAAAGGAACTCAAAAATGAAATTTCAGGTCTATTAGTTAAAATTTGTGAACTATCATTAAAATCATTCGTTGTACCTGAAGACTGGAGGGTGGCCAATGTAAGCCCAATATTTAAAAAGAGTTCCAGGGGCTATCCGGAAACTATAGACCAGTGAGCCTGACTTCAGTGCCGGGCAAAATAGTGAAAACTAGTCTAAAGATCAGAATCACAAAGCATATAGAAAGACAGTTTAATGGAACAGTCAGCATGGATTTACCCAGGGGAAGTCTTGTCTCACAAATCTACATTTTTTTTGAAGGGGCAAACAAACATGTGGATAAAGGTGAACTGGTAGATATAGTACATTTGGATTTTCAGAAGGCATTTGACAAAGTCCCTCATGAGAAGCTTCTAAGAAAACTAAAGGGTTTTACCCAAGGTGATTTTTGATACCTTTATCAGACTAGGAAGACAGGGGTTCAAGAAATAACTCTAATCCTTCATAGCTGACCAAACGTTTGATTTCTGAGACCAAAACCAGAAGAAATATTTGCCGCCTCTCTCCAATAGCTGAGTAACTGGTGAGCTCCTCAGCTACTGGGCCAGGAACTAAAGCCTCACAAATTGATTTAACTGAGGTAAAAAAAAAGCATCAGCTAAAGATTCAAAATTAATAGGTACATTTGTGGGGGCAGGTCAAAGAAACAGACCCTTTCGTTAGTTCTTTAACAAGATCAAACTATTCCTATGGCTGATTATTTAAAAAAAAAAATAAATTTCACTTTTCTATTAAACGATTGTTTTTAGCCAAGCCTAAAGCACCCCTATACTTTCTTCGTCAGTCAGAGACTGTTTTCCTCCACCTCTGCTCAGCTCTTCGCAAGGAACTCTTCAGAGAAGCAATCTGACAAGAACCAAGGAATCTGGCTCTTCTTAATCAAAGGAACGTTCCTGAAAAGAAGCAATATCATCTAATGAACTGGTCGGAGACTGTACCAGTGAAGATCAATTATCACTCTTCAAAACATTCTTCTTATCTTGCCAACAAGATTCTAATTTAGAGACATTCACTACTCCTCGTCATTATTTTTGTGAACTAATAATAATTGGAACAATAAACCAAACAACTTCCAAATATCTTTCTGAAGGAGCACTACTTCATCCTCTGAAAGACACTCCAAAAAGGCAAACGGGAGCAATAGAGTGAATATAATGAACTCCCCTCCCCGTTTCCTACTTACTCTATGCTGGTGCTCAAAAGAAAAATCCAGAGGATAAAGCAGATGCAAGATAATCAGTTTTTAACAGCTGGGATTCTGTTACACAAGGAATATCAGTAGGAACCTTATTATGGACAGAGCAAGCATTCACTACAAAAACTGAGGGGCAAAACTAAAAGGAGATATTATAAGGGCAACTAATATTTTTGTTAGGAATGCAAATAAATGAAAGAGGCTGCTATGGTTTTCTAAAGAAGTAGCTGGAAAGGTAAGGAAAAAAAAGTCAGCATTCATAAACTCCAAGAGATCAAAGAAAAACGAAGACAGGCAACATAATCTGGAAAAGCTAAAAGAAGCTGAGAAAGTAGCCAGGGATGCAAAGATGCAAATGGAAGAAAAAATAGTAAATTTGGTGAGAGAAGACTTTTTTTTTTTTTTTTAAGATATGTTAGGAGGAAATGCAAAAATAGCACTGAGACTCAGAGGGGAAGGGGAGGAGTATGTGGAGGCTGATACGGAAAAAGCAAAATAGTTTAGCAAATATTTCTGTTCAGTGTTCACTGAAGAAGGGCCAGGAGTGGGACCACAAACAAAATAGACCTGGAAGTGACATAAACCTCAATCGATTTTCAGAAAAGTATGTTTGTGAGGAGCTAACTAAACTTATAATTAGAGCGATGGGGCCAGATGGGAGACATCCAAGAGTTTTAAAGGAACTTAGAGAAGTCCTGGCAGCTCCCCTGGATGACCTTTCCAATGCTTCTTTAGAGTTGGGAGTAGTTCCGGAGGACTGGAGACAGGTGGATGTGGTTCTTATTCACAAAAGTGGAAGTAAGGAGGAGGCTGGGCCCTACAGGCTGGTTAGTCTGTCCTCTGTGGTGAGCAAATTAATGAAATCGCTGCTAAAACAGAGGACAGTGCAGTTTTTGGAATCCAACAAATTACAAAATCAGAGGCAACATGTTTTATCACAGGTAGGTCTTGTCAGACGAACCTGATCAATTTCTTTGATTGGGTGACCAGGGAATTGGATCAGGTGAAAGCACAAGATGTAGTACACTTAGGTTTCAAGAAGGCCTTTGACGCAGTTCCACATAAGTGACTTGACTGCCCTTGCTATGGGCACTCAAGTGACTCGCTGGGTTAGAAACTGGTTAAGTGGGAGGCAAGAAAGGGTAGTGGGCAATGGAGCTCATTCCAAGGAGAGGGGGTATAAACTGGCAATGTACACGGGGATTATTTCTTTGATCGGTTCTTTTCAACATTTTTGTGAGCAACATTACAGGATTATTGGGAAAAAGGTGTCTTTATGTCAAAGATTCCAAAATCTGCAAAAGGGTAGAGAGCCAGCCAGGTGTGGAAAACATAAGGAGGAATCTAGTATAGCTTGAGGAATAATCTAGGGGCGGGCAGCTAAGTTTTAATGCTAAAAAATGCAGAGAGTTGATTTCTTTTCAAGTATCTGCTCTATTTTTCTCTTGGTCTCCCACAATTTCCTATATTGAAGTTCAATGCAGATATGCCCAGATGGAAGAAACTTTTCTTTTATGGAAAATTATCTTGTTTAATTGTATTTTCCTTTCTGACTGTGCATAATCACATTGTTATATTTCTTGTAATAATTGTTTAAAATTCAATAAAATATAAATAAAAAAAATGCAGAGAGTTATGCATTTGAGTTGCAAAAACCAAAGGGAGAGGTACAGCATAGGAGGCAAAATTATTCAAAGCACAAATGAAGCGTGGAATCTGTGGGTGATCGTAGCTGATGATATTAAGGTGGCCAAACTAAGGCAATGGCAAAAGCCAGAAAGATGGTTGGGTTCTTAGGGAGAAGAATGGTCAGCAGGTAAAAAAAAATGTGAGACCTCATTTGGAATACTGTGTGCAGTTCTGGAGATCTCAAGGATATAAACAGGATGGAATCAGTCCAGAGGGTGGCCACTAAAATGGTCAGTGGTCTTCATTCTAAAGCATATGGGGACAAAGATCTCAACATTGCACCCTAAGGGAAAGGCGGGATGGTGGAGATATGACAGAGGCATTTAAATACTTCCGACTTCCATGCAGAGGAGGTGGGCTTCCTTTCAATGAAAAGGAGGCTGTAAAATGAGGAGTCAGGGGATGAGGGGAATTGTCTTTATAGAGAGGGATTTGGATGCATGCATGGAACAGCCTCCTCGGACATGGTGGCGACAAGAACAGTATCAGAATTCAAGAAAGCATGGAATAAAGACAGAGGATCTCTGAGGGAGTAGGTTGTAAAGCTAAATAGTTGGTGTGAACGGGCAGAATGGAAAGGCAATAATGGTCTTTTTCTGCATTCCTGTTTGTAAGTTTGACAAGAGCTATTCTGTATGGAAAATCTTTTCTTTAGTGTCCCTATCAGAAATAAGGAGAACCACCACCACATTTAAAAACTTACAAGTTAACCCTGAAGCCACATAACTCTCCTTCCCCAAAATAATGGGAACCGGCAACTCCTCCTCCATCCTTATTCAGATACAAAAGATGACACTTTCAAAAAATAAAAATCGCAGAACAGAATCAACTTCAATATAAAATTAAAGTCACCAACCCCCGTATTCAGGAACGTAGGCAGGGGCTGCATAAAGGAGTACACTTTTTAGCACAAGCCTGCCAAAGGGAGCCTGCCTACAGATCTGCCCCTAAATAGGGCGGGGTGAGGTGCTGATCCTGTCATCTGTGGAGGGGGTGTGGTCACCAGTCATCACCCCCTGGCAAACAGTACACTCAGTGGATAACCTTCCGGGGGAAGACCCTTGGTGATAGTCAGTAATTCTCATATTATTTGCAACTATGCATTGTAAACTATCTGCCATGTGCCTATGGGTAGATTGCTACTACTGCTACTACTTCTTAACACTTCAGTACAAAAGGCAGGGATTTGTATGCCCCACTAGGTTTAGAAGAGAGAGAGGAGGGGCTTCAGGCAGAGAAACTGAGTCACTGCCAAATTTAAATGGACCATAAGTTTCTGCAGATATTTCTTACTGACTGCTCTGGTACCTTGGTTGATGTTTGTCCCTGCCAGCGTAAATCTCAAGATATCTAACCTCAAACGGAAAATTGGAACGGAATATAAAAGCTACACAGGACTAAATTTAGAAAGTGGTTTGGGTGTGTGTATACCACGAAGGCAGGCAAACTGGTTTGAAGGAGATGGGGGGGTGAAGCAAACAGTAACTCATTCACAAGGCTTGTTGTTATATGATATACGGAAAACTGCAGCCAGATCCATCACAACATGCATAGCTCTAGCTAGCAATGCCAGTCTCTCACATATTAAAAAGAAAATCAGAACTTCTCTTTACAAGCTAATCATGACCTTGTATTGTGCTCAGTCCAGGGAAAACACAGCTCTTGTACATCCTAATCATACAGACTTTCATATCTCTTCTTGGTTTCTTTATCTGATAGGAATATTGGTGTCCTTATTGATCCCTCTTCCCTAGGACTCTTCTCATATCCACCACGAGAATCCTCAGTTTCCAGTTGTGCAGTATCAGGAAAAATTCACCCTACCTGTCCAACTCTTACGGCCTTCTCATTCAGTACCTTATATTTTTCTTATTTTGTTCTGCTGGCCAGCCTGCTCCAATCCTCTTTCTAGCACCTATAGGTCTTTCAGAAGTGTGCTCTCCTTGCTATTCTCACATCACCCCTTCTCCTTCACATCCTGTCAAGACTCCTTCAAAAGTCTTCACGTGACTCGGCCCCACTGTATTTGTTCTCCCTTATTTCTAAAACATACCCCTTGTTGTGAACGCCGCACTCTACTCGCTCTGCTAGTCACGCCCTTCTTATTTAATCTCACTCTAAACACATTTTCTCCTGATTTTGGGCTATGAGTGCCTATGGGGAAGTAGGAAGAAGTGGCCAAGGAGTATTAGTTAACCTCTACTCCATCTTGGTATTAATGATTGTTTTTGTAATCATTTCTATGATTTTATTTTTGTATGTCCTTATTTATTTTTATGTCATGTCTCACCTCCAACCCCCTGATATATTTTCTGCAGTCAGCACAGTTTGAAATCATGGAAGGAGATGATTTAAGACACAAAGTAGATATGTTCTTACGGTGTATAGTGTATGATGAATACATTTCTTCACTTGTAAGTAAGCCATGGAGGAGTTTTTAAAGCACTGGCAACAGGTGGAAACATTCGGGCCGATACAGTAAAGTCTGCAGGAGAGCGGGCGAACGCCCGCTCTCCTGGCGCCCGTACCGGCCACTCGCCGGTGCGCGCGATGTAGTATTTAAATGAGGCCTGGCGGAAGATCTGGGCAAAAGGAGGCGCTAGGGACACTAGCGCATCCCTAGCGCCTCCTTTTTGACAAGAGCGGCGGCTGTCAGCGGGTTTGACAGCCGACGCTCAATTTTGCCGGCGTCAGTTCTCAAGCCCGCTGACAGCCACGGGCTCGGAAACCGGACACCGGCAAAACTGAGTGTCTGGTTTTCGGCCCGACAGCCACGGGCCGAATTCAATTTTTTTTTTTTTTACTCTTCGGGACCTCCGACTTAATATCGCTATGATATTAAGTCGGAGGGTGCACAGAAAAGCAGTTTTTACTGCTTTTCTGTGCACTTTCCCGGTGCCGGAAGAAATTAGCGCAGACCTTTGGGTCGGCGCTAATTTCTGAAAGTAAAATGTGTGGCTTGGCTGCACATTTTACTTTCTGAATCGCACGCGCATACCTAATAGCGCCATCAACATGCATTTGCATGTTGGACGCGCGTTTTCCTCCCCTTACTGAATAAGGGGTAAGGGAAAACGTATGTCCAATAGCAGGCTAACCGTGCTCTCCGTCGGAGCGCACTGTACTGTATCGGCCTGATTATTAGAAAACTCAGGTGCAGTCTGAAATTTTCAGGAACCAGAATAAAAAAAGGATTAAAAATGTAAAAACAAACAAACTCAAAAATGCTATAAACTTGTTTTGTCTGGGGGAGGGGAGGGGGAGTGCTTTGCTTATTTTGATTTTTTTAATTTTTAATTTTAATTATTGTTTCAAACTTTTTTTTTGTCCAGCCCTTGCCTCTTCCCCCTTCCTTTTTTATCCTCTCCTCTTCAATGGCAAATCTATCAGCTCCTTATCCCTTCCCTCCCATCAGCAGACAGCGATGCATCGGATGCCTAATTTTAAGCACCTGGACAATCTGGCGCCTGGGATTTTTCCAGCTGTGTCTGCCAATGGCCAAGATTCCTATCTCCAGGGGCTTTGAATGCTGTGTCCAAAGCATCCACAGCTGGCCCAAGGAGCAGAAGCCAAACTGGGTGCTCCAAGTGGCTTCCAGCTTAATTTTCTTTTGTAGATGAGGTCCCCAGAACTGTTTCATCAGTCAAAAAGGTGTCGAAAGGATACCCTGAGCAACCTCTCAAATTAATTTCCTCATACGTTGCTTCAGTGTTTGACTCTGAAAATATTTAGAGACATACAAGATTACTTGAATGCTAAATGTCTCTAGGTCCTGTGTTCAGATACTATTGCACAATCATTGTGGGTTTGCTTTAAATTTATAACCTTATGTCTTTATCTGTGTTTTCCTGCCAGCAAATGTCAGCGATGCATAAATAGCCAGTCAGGGTGTTATGAGGCAACATAAAGCATTCAAAAGTTTAAGTGTATCATCATTTCATGTTATCTTTCTACATCTCTGGATAATCAGCGTACTTATGCTACATTGCTTAAGTACCAAGATTTCTTCATCATCATGATCATCATCATCACTATTTATTACACACGCTTTTCCAACCAGGGAGTTCAAAAAGCGAGTTACAGAGTTGGATTAGTACAAAGGTATTTGAATATAATTTGCTTTAAGCTAACTGCCTAAGAAAATAAAGAATCTGATATAAAAATGGGTCCCTGTTTCACTCTGCAAACCAGAGGGGCTAAGATTTCTGTCTGGATGGAGTAAATGTCCTCCCTCCCCCCCTCCTTTAGCTGCCCTAGGACAGCCTGAAATTACATTTGACAAAAGACAATGCAGGATGATTGAGGTAATGGCGCAAAGCCCTGACGGAGACAGTGCAGGGAACGTGTCACACCCCAACAGCCCCTGTCCACCACCCATGCAGGAAAGCTTTCATCTTCCGATAAAGGTTTTTCATTTTTTCAAGTAATGGAAATATGCAGACGTAAAATGTTCTGCAAGGACACAGGAGGAAGGCAATGCTGCAATCGTTGAAGGAATCCGCCCATGAAAAAATGTGAACTTAAAAACAAACTCACTCTTCCCCCTCCCCCTCCCCCCTCCCATAGAAAAAAAAAATGAAACCCTGAATAGTTCACACAAAACTCCTTTCCTCTGCCATCTCACGTGCCCGCAGTGCATCCACAGTGCACATGATCAAGTTCCCGGCCCGTATAAACAAAGATTTAACAAAAACAGCAAAAGTGGGAGCTGGTTGAACTTATGTGCATCTTTGCAGTGAGATGTATGTAGGCCGTTACACGAAATGACCCCGGAAAAGTGGCAGTGTAATAACGCTCTGCGTCTCATGATTAATATAGTGGGAGGTCTCGACTGGAAACCTGTGCCAGAGCGCACTGTCTATAACCCCTGAGAAGGGGGATAGAAAATAATGGAGGGGGGTGGTGGGGGAGAGAATTGCCTTTTGTGTGAGAGTCATACCTTCTGTCTTTTTGTGTGGGTTCTTCCAAGTTTGGTCCTGCAGATGGAGGGAGTTGATCTGATGAAGACAGCATGCGTTCACCACAACCCTCCTTTGCTCTGTTACTGACACCCCCCCCACCACCACCACGATCTCAAACTTCATCCATAAGGCCGGGCTGGCTCAGTAAGCGACGCCGATACATTGTATCAAATTCCAAAACCAAAACAGCAGCTTTATTGTTCTGGAGTACCCAAGCTAGCCAAGAACTACCTACATGGATGAGATCTTGTAAAGTGCCTTCCGTGATCAGCACAGGGCGTACCTACAGCTGACCATCAGCCCTATGGGTTCAAACCTAGCCCTATCAAAATTCTCATCCGATGGACACCAAATACCTATTCATAAAATCTCATGGGAAAATACTACTCCGTGACTTTTTCCAGCGCACTGTTGACACCTCACAATAGTCATGGATCTTCATATCTTCATTCTTCCGTGCTGGATTCCCCAGACAGTGGAACATTAGTACAGTTCACCCCCCACTCCTTCCCATCTTGGAGCATATACTGCTCTGGGAGGAGCCTGGCCTCTCTGCTTCACCGCTACACTAAGCTCCTCTGAGGGAGGAGGAAGCCATGTTTCCACTTGGGCCACACGTAGAGAGAACACTCTAGGGTAGATCCCCTCCAGTTAATAAACTCACCCACAGCTGCACTTCTCTTTTTGGCTGTATAGTAGTTCCCATGGAAGGAAAGAACCCATCTCTTGACACTCTGGTACCCCTCTGCTCTGGTCCAACCATGGTGGGGGAGGGACTTCCTTCCACTTCTCCTCGGCCTCGGAACTCTCCCCTGAGGGAAAGCGCCCCCCCCCCCCCCCCCCCCCGAAGGATCCCAAGGCTTCCCCCAGTCCACAGGCTCCATACTCCAGACAATGACATGGCTGGAGGTCCCTAATCCCAACTCTATACAAGAGAGGGCAGGGGAGGAAAGGGCAAAAACCCACCAAAACCTTTCCCTTTTATACTGTCCGCTCTCTAGAATCCACCAATAAGAGAACCCCAAAGCATTCAGGACACACGCTCCTCCCAAAAGCTCATTAAACAAATGTACATCCTGATTCAGTGCCTTAACATGCCATCCAGTGGTCATTTCATGATACTACATGGTAACTATTTAAACCATATTCTAATGAGTCAGATCATACTGAGGGCTGGGTCTCCACTACCCAAACGGTTTTACACATTTCCTCCCAGAAGAAAGTGAATCACCCTGAAGGGGTGAAGGGATAGCGTCCCAACATCAGACTGCCAACTATCAATAAACTGACAAATCAGTTTAAACAAACAAAAAAAAATAAGTGTTGCTGAAAATTATTTCATGTCAGTAAAAATGTCATGAGTGACCAGCCCATATCTCCAGAGGACTCAAGCTCTGCAAGGCTGCAGAGCTCAAGAGTCATAGACTTTGTCCTGGAGCATAATACAGCTATGAACAAAATGACTGCAGTAAAATGTGTGTCCTGGAAGACTGTCTTTAAAAATATATATATTTTCATGCCCAATATAGCTGGGTACCTGTTCTTCCCTTGCTAGATATTCTGTATTAAATGACCCCTCTCTTGCACGGGTTACCGTTTTCTGAGCAGAGCCAGACGGAAAGCTCTGCCTCCAACATGTAAGTCAGTCTGTGAGTCACAGCTTCAGTTCCTAGCATGGTTAATTCAGCCTTCCAACCCTCTGAGTAAATGAAAGGAGCAATAAGTGGCCCGCAATGAAGTGGATAAATAAATATTAATTTAAGAGCGGGCTGCCGGCTGGGGTTATGGTCCTGGCCACCATCACTGCTTGCACGGGTGGGTGGAAGTTTGTGGCCCAAACTTCATTACTTATTTTATGGGTGGGTGGGTTGGGAGCAGGTTTCGCCATTCAGCCAACTTATGCCTGGGAGGATAAGTAGACAATTTAGGCATGGGGTGAGGAGTTCGACGCCCAGCCATCCTGCAGTTGGGGAGGGAATTTAGGGTGTCCAGAAGCACCTGGCCCCAGGCTCTGCATCTGCTTGGGTAGGTGGGAGTCCAAGGGAGGGGGATTCACCCACTATACTGTGAAAAATTTAGCTCCTGCTCTGACCCAGGGGTTTCCACAGTAAAGGGAGAAGAACTAGGCAGCCTCCCCTACCAGCGCACCTCCTTCACTGCAGGGGAATCGCTAATAAGACCGATTACCCTGCAATTGGCATGAGATGAGCTAATCTTGATATGCATTTTATAGCTCAGGTTTTTCCAGTGCTAAAACCCTTATTACATGCTGGGGTTAGGTTAGTGCCAAAAATCATGAGTTAAAACACGATAGCGTCAATGCAGCTTATTACTTCGGTCCTTTATATAGTAAGCACCCTGGGTGCTGGGAAATACTACAGTACTTGAATGTAACTCACTTTGACCTACCAATTTATTTTGGATTTAGCGAGAGCTAAATCCAAAATAAATTAAAAAAAATATATATATACTAATAATTATCAGTAAAAAAAATCTGTTAAAGTCTCAGCTTACACAGATCTCTCACTAAACAAATAAGCAAATGTATGGAAGGGTGGAGGGCATGGCCAAGGCTAGCATGCCAGAATGCAAGCATGAGTAGGTCAGGATGAAAACAGGTACAGTGACTGCCACCCGTTAAGACTTCAGAACAAGAGAGTGTCCAAGCAACAGTTTTCTGCAAATGAAAACTGGAAGGCAGAACGAAATAAGGAAGGGGAAAAAAAAGATGCAAAATATATAAAATATATAAAAGCATTAATAGAGAGAACGAGCCAAAAAAAAAAACCAAAATGAGCTCCAACACTATTAAAATAGAGGATCAAAAATCAATATAAACAGGGGTGCAACCTTTTCTGTACATAGCTAGATTGACAGACAACCAATACCAATCTTTCAGTGGCATTTTGGCCCAGTTATTTTTCAACTGCCACCTCCCAACCAAGCATTATGAGATTTTAGTCCCACGTTCTGTACTGAAAAAAAAAAAACAGCTGCTGTTAAGCAATATGATCAACCTCAAAATACCAATAGATGAAAGTTGAACAAGCAAGAATAGCTCAACATGTTCCTGCTAGACTGGAATTAGTTGAGAGTCGTGCATACACGATCAAGACTCACAAAACATGGACAACGTGTACAAAGCACAAACAGTGACAGGAAAAAGTGCAACAGGAAGTGAGCTGGATAAGAGCAGCAGAGAATGAACTTCCCAGCACTGACGTTACGGTGGGCACGTCAGCCTTGGCACATTTTAAGCTTCTTGTTGTTCTGAAGATAACCTTGTGGCCTAGCGGGTGATTCGTCCAGTAGGTGGTTTGCTGGAGTCTACAAACCAGAAGGCAGTAACATAACTGTGACGTCAAGGACACATTACCCACAGCTGCCAAAATATTTCAACTGAAGTCTGTGACCCAAAATGGGATTGCCAATGGAAAGGAATTAGAACATGACAAACTCCAGCAGGGGATACTCTGGAAGGCAACATTTCTAAATGTATAAAAGTTCAACCTAAATATTTAGATTTCCATTAAGGAGGCATTCCTGTGCTAACACTGAAGCTGTAGCTCATCCTAGTCTCTGGCAGCAAGTAGCACCAAGGGGTTATTGCACTGACTATCCATTATTGCTTTAATTAGCATCTGGCAGACTTACCACATTCATACACTCAATACTGTTGTGTACTTTAGTAAAGTCTGGTGTGAAAACAGTAATTCCCATTCAGTGCTAGGATAAAAAACTAAAAAGTTTGCATCTATATTAATCATACTGTGTATTTTTTATGTTCAAGCAAATGATCATTTTGAAGGTTTGTTTCCAATTCAAATTTGCTGCAGATTTCATTACATAAAAGCTAGCAATGTGCAGTTTGGACAACGAGTTTCTAGAATCACAGAGCAGGACCTGAACAGTCTCCGAAAAAGATCATCTAATCCATCCCCCTGCTTCCAAACAGGATATGTTAACATCTCAGACAGATGTTTGCCTAACGGCTCTTAATCTCTAGTGATGATTTCACCACTTTCTACAGGTAACCAGGGCCGGAGCAAGAGTATTTGGAGCCCTAAGCAAACTTTCGATCAAGCACTCCCCATCCCCAACTTATCTATTGGCAGCAGCTCCAGCTGTGCGCTCCCTTCCACAGTACTGGCTTTTCTCCTCCGAGCCTCCTGCTGGTGAGATTTTGCCGCCCCCAAAATTTTGGCACCTCAGGCAACTGCCTGGTTTGCCTAATGAAAGAACCAGCCCTGCAGGTTATAATTTGCAGATTATTAACAGCAGAGATTATTAACTCTGCTGTTAATAATCAAAGCAGCATTATTTTTTTTTTACCATTTCCCCCGAGTCAGAAATTGAAGCAGTGAAGCCAATGTACAGGTAAAACCAATTTTAAGCATGCCCAGATATAACGTAATCCGCCATACAGTTAGTGCAGACCATTCTATCAATGATCTTCCACCACTTGGGATTCTAAAAGGGAGTTTAAAATAATCAGACACTTTGAACGCAGTAAAGACAAGCCAGGTGAGCTGAAGATGCTGCGGACAGGGTGTTCACAGCCCCTGTGGGGGAACAGGCAGCTGGATTTAGAGCTCTTGATATAGGGGGTCCAGAAGGCTCTCAGGACCATTGCTGCAATGACCATATCTAGGGACAGCGGATCGATTAAATTGCGGGGAAGGTTTATGGCACCAGAATACAGCAGCTGGTTCCAAATATACTGGAAGTAAAAGGACAAAGGAGGAACGATCAGGCCTCTCGTCTACCTCCCCCCCCCCCCCCCCCACGCAAAAAAAAGGGTTCAATAGAGAGTTTCTTTACATATTATCAGATATTTTCCCAATAAGTTGAGGCAGCTTTATCTTCTGTATAACAATTAAATTACCTACACTTTATCATGATGCTTTGTAGATCATGGTTATAAAAAGTATCCATGATGCCTGGAGGTGGAGTTAATGTACTGCGAGTATAACCAGGACCCCCAGTCTTCCTTAATGCCGCAGATGCAGTAAGGGATGCAAAATCTGGCCCTTCCCATGGAGCCACTAAGATCGCTCCTTTCCTGACCCCCCCCAGCCTCCCACTCAGGCTTCCATCCTGGCTTGGCTAAGTAGGAGAGCAGCGTTGCACAGCACTTCGGGTCACATCCTCCTTTTGCTGCTCGGGACATGATTTAAAGCAAGACACTGGCCCTTGACAGCAGAGGATGAGGAGACAGCCGGAAATGCCGTATTACTGCTGTCCTCCGACAGCCAAGCCAGGGTGGGAAAGCAAGTGAGTGAGGAGATATGGGATGTGAGGGGCAGGATCGGAGGAGATGTAGGGATGCGAGCAGAGGGGATTAAAGCAAACAAACAGTAATTTTGCATTAAAACAGTAGAAATATGTCATGTTTAACTTTGTTCCATGTAGAGCAGCTGTTCCCAATCTTTTCTGTGTTGTGGCACTCCAGGCATAGAGCTCACTTCATCCTGACACACCAACCTCCCTGACCCCCTACCCTCCTGGAATAATCTCTCTCTTCTGTTCCCCTGGCATCACATTCCCTTCACTCACCCCACCCTCCACTGCATCATTTTCCCCCTTTTGCCTTCCTCTCCCACAATCTCTTCCCTCCACTTCACTGCAATCACGACCTTCTCTTCCCTCTCTCCCCTGGCATCGTCTTCTCCTCCCTTCCCTCTCCCCAAACCCTATCCCTAGCATCATCACCACCTTTTCTTCCCTCTCCATAGGCATCATCTCTTCCCTGACCCCCCCCCCCCATTCCCAGAATCATCACCTTTTCCTTTCCCTCCACCCCTCCCAGTATCACCACCACCATTCCTTCTCTTTTCCCCCCAACCCCTTGCATTACCACTTTCCCTTTCCCTCCCTTCTCGCTCCTCCTCCTCTAACCCCTGGCACCATCACCATTCCCTTTTCTCTCCCCTTAGCATCTCTCTCCCAACCCTCTCATCACCTTTCCATCCCTTTCCTCTCCCTCAACACCCCCAGCATCATCCCCCTCCTCTTCCCTTTCCTACCCTCTCCCACCACCATCACAATTGCATTCTCCTTTCTACCCTTTCCCTCCACCTCTCTACTTATGCATCATACTACAACTACTATTAAATTTCTATAGTGCTCCTCAACTGCGCAGTGCGGTACAAAAATAGTTCCTTCTCAGTAGAGCTTACAATCTAATCAAGACAAACATATAAGACAAGAGAGACACTGGGAATTTCATGAAGACAATAGTTAAAAATTGACGAGGCTATAAGTAGAACAATCACGGATTAAAATTTAAAAAGCAGCCTCAAAAAGTGGATTTTTAGATGGGATTTAAATAAGGCAAGAGAGGGAGCATGGTGTACCAGCTCAGGAAGTCTATTCCAAGCATATGGAGCAACCAGGTGGAAAGCATGGAGTCGGAAATTGGTGGTAGAGGAAAAGGGCATAGATAGGAGTGAGATTCCTGATGAGCGAAGAGCACAAGGAGGGGTGCAGAGAGCTAAGAGATAGGAGAGGTAAGTAAGGTGCTGCAGAATGAAGGCTCTTATAGGTGAGTAAGAGGAGTTTGAACTGTATATGGAAATGGATAGGGAGCCAATGGTGTGAATTGAGAAGAGGGGTGTGAAGTGACTTTGGTGACAGGTAAGTCACGCAGCTAAAGTTTGGCTAGATTGTAGTGGAGACGGTTCACTGGGAGAGAGGGGACAAGGATAACATATAGTAACATATTAATGATGGCAGATAAAGATCAGATGGTCCATCCAGTCTGCCCAGCAATTTGCTTATGGGGGTAACCTGCGGCTCCATGCAGGTTACCCCCATATGTATTGTAAAGGGTAATAACTGCCACTCCATGCAAGTTGTCCCCATACATTCTGTTAAAGGTAGAAACTCAGAAAGGAAGGAGCAGATTTTGGTGATGTTAGAGAGAAAGAAAAGGCACATTTTAGCAGTGTTTTGGATATGTGTAGAGAAGGAGAGACAGGAATCAAAGATGACTCTAAGGTTACGAGCTAAAGGGATTGGGAGGATTACAGTGTTATCCACAGAAACAGAGAAAGGAGGAAGAGGGGATATGGGTTTGGGGGAAAAGATAAGGAGCTCTGTCTTGGCCATGCTGAGTTTAAGGTGTAGTGGAACATCCAGGCAATAATGTCAGACAAGTAGGCTGATATCTGGAACTGGATTCTTGATTACATTTCTGGTGTAGAGAGGTAAATATAGGAATCATCTTTCGGATAATAGAAGGACTAGGGGGCACTCATGAAATTAGCAATTAGCACATTTAAAACTAATCGGAGAAAATTCTTTTTCATGCAACGCACAATTAAACTCTGGAATTTGTTGCCAGGGGATGTGATTAGTGCAGTTCGTGTAGCTGGGTTTAAAAAAAGGTTTGGATAAGTTCTTGGAGGAGAAGTCCATTACCTGCTATTAAGTTGACTTAGAAAATAGCCACTGCTATTACTGGCATCAGTAGTGTGGGATATACTTAGTTTTTGGGTACTTGCCAGGTACTTGTAGCCTGGATTGGCCTCTGTCGCAGACAGGATGCTGGGCTTGATGGACCCTTGGTCTGACCCAATATGGCAATTTCATATGTTCTTATGACTGTGCCCAGCAGGTCAAACTTAGGCCATTTTGTTCAAACTGTAGGCCAGGAGGAAGTGGCGTTCCACAGGGCTCTGCCCTCTCTGCTACCCTCTTCAATGTCTATCTTGCTCCCATTTGTGAGATTTTTTCATGGTCTTTGCATGAACAATCATGTTTGTGCAATGACATACAATTTATTGTCCAAAACTCTACTACTTGGTCTGACATATTGCAACTGGTTTCACTATGTTTACAGTCAAGATAATCAGTGGTTATTTCAAAATAATTGCTACTGAATATCGCCAAAACTGAGCTTATTATTATGAGTAAATTTCCACTACATAACATTCCATCTTCTTGAAATTTACTATTAAGTCATTCCCATCCAAAACCAGGTGAAGAATTTGAGTAATTATTCATAAACCCCTATCTTTTACACAGCAGATTAAAGGTATGGTAAAATCTGCGTTTTTCAAATTGTGTACTGTCAGAAAGCTGTGTCCTCTATTTGAACCTAATAAGTTTTGAACTGTTTTGTAGTTTCTAGTGTTAATCGGCATGGAATTCTGCATTGCTCTATACATAGGGCTTCCAAGCAAAGACCTTCTATCCACTGCAGCTCACACAGAATGCTACCACTACGACAGCATTTAACAGTGGTTTTCCACTCCTTACACCAGTTGCCAGTCAATTATAGGATCCAATATAAATTAGTCAGTTCGATTTACAAACTCATCCATGGAGATTCAGACCGCTGGACTGGCACGGTTCGGAGGATATATAAGCCTACTCAAGCGTTACGATCCTACTGGAAGTTCTCTTCATGAGCCTTGCCCATGATAGAGCATTTCTGTCACAAGTCCAATATTGTGGAACTCTGCCTGAGAATCTTCGGTCTATTGATTGCCACAGCACCTTTAAAAAACCTTTTTTCAGAAAGCCTATAGTTAGGATATAGAGTTTTATGAGCTCATTTATGAGGAAATTATATGCTCAACAGGTTATGATGTCTGCATTAATTTTGTCTGTTCTGTGTTGAATTCTTTTATGCATGTTTATTTTGTACTCTACCTTGCACCCTCTGTGTGAACAGTGCTTAAAATAAACTTTTAATAAATAGAAAATGTCAGCTTCTGTTCACCCTAGATATTCACAATTTGACCAGGGTTGCCTAAACTTTTGCATACAACTGTACATATGATTTTGATGAGAGAAAAGCCAATCTTACAATACAGAGAGAATCTGTGGCTTGAAATAGTCAGGCAGAGTAGTATAGTCTACTTAAAAATAGTGTATTCTCCAAATAGCTTTACTATACCCCTCCCTTACAAAATTATATCCCTGGCAGATCTGCCATTGGAAACTGGGGAAGGCGCTGTCAACATTAAACCTGTCTCTACAGAGATAGCAACAGCCCCACCTTTCCATGACACACTAACTTATCACAACATGCAATCCCAGAGGAGCAAAACCTGGCCAGCTTAATCTATCACATGCATGATGCATCCAACATAGAATCCAAATATCAGTCAGTATCCAAACTAGTAACAGAGGTCCAGTGATCAAGGGCAGGTATCTCAGCTGGCAAGATTATTTCATATGATCAGGGGGGTCAAGATCTATATTTTACAGCTATTTTCCCATTTCACTAAATTGCATAACCCTCTTATTTTATTGAAATATTTTCTGCCTTTTGGTTTATTTTGTAGGAATAAAAATAATCCAAAAACATTTGAACAATGTTACTAAAAATGCATAAATAGTTGAAACCCTAAACTCTAGCCTGACCTATCATGTATTGGCTCTGTTTTAGAGCTACAGTCAATATGTGAACATTTTTGCAACTTCCAATATCTAAGATTGGAATATCTAAGAGATTCTTCCCATTTGAACGCTGATTTTAATGAGGAATAGCTGGTGGTTACTTTGAATGTTACTTAATTATAGTCAAATATAATGCAAGATGAAGCTACAGAACTTGGAAACTCTGGTGTGCAAGCATACTCACACACACTAGCACAGAGAGAATTTTTGTGCCATCTTATGCGCACTGCCCTTACCTGTAACTATAGTGTATTTAATGGTGACTTTTTCTAACAGGTTAAATGCACTACAATGGGTGTCAAAATGGCAACATCCATTGCCTGTTTTTATGTAGCTGTATTTGAGGAGAAACATATACATCTGAATATTGGTCTTCTGGAAGATTATGTAAGACTTTTGTAGATTTTGATTGGCTTGCATAAATACTGAGATACATATGCAACAGTCTGTCTCATAGTTAAACATTCAAAATTTGAATTTATTGTTTACCCCACAACTTGATAATCATCAAATTTGGTTTCTGGGCATTTTGATTTAAAAAGCAAATGAATATTTTTGGACAATTACATATAGGAAGCCTACTAACACGAAACATTTATTACATATAATAGCCACCACCCAAATCATTTATGTGATAATATTCCAGGGAACCAACGTTTGCTACTCAGGCGGCTTTGTACAACATTGAGTATAAATATACAATTCAAGCACAGCTTATTCAAAGTTTTTAAGTACACATTGCATATTTATTATTTATTTATTTTTAGTTTTTTATATACTGATGTTCCTGTATAATATACATATCGCACCGGTTTACAAGGAACTGAAACAGTCGCCTCTGGTGTGTCATACATTGGAACAAGTTGAAAAAAAAGAACTTGCAGAGAAATAAAAAAAGGACTACATTCAAAGAGCCTATTAGCAGAAATAAATAAAGTACCAAACTCAAAAACATATGTACAGAGGGATAGATGGGCCGGGGTCTATAGTGTCATCGACTTCATCGGGCCTTAGCTCTCCAGGAACGCTTGGGCGAAAAGCCAAGTCTTTAGCTTCTTTTTGAATGTCATGAGGCAGGGTTCTTGGCGGAGGTCCGGAGGGAGCGAGTTCCAGAGTGGGGGACCAGCAGTGGAGAGGGCGGGTTTCCTCAGTGAGGTTTAGTTCTTTAATTAAAGATCATATACATGTATCTCCTCATATTTATCTCTCTCAAGCAAAATGGGTTCAAATGTATCCACAAAATGGGTTCAAATGTATCCACAGAAGAAATGCTATCCTTAAATTTTCACGTACTCCAAATCACAAATGCTCAAGGTGAACCCACGTCTTTCAACATATGTTGTATCAAAGTTTCCAAATGTTCGATAGCAGGTCTAAACTTAAATGGAAACAACTTATCCAATTAAGTAGCTACTTCTATGCAGATATTCAGTGGCATAGTCATACTGCTGAATATCCATGTAACTTAGCTGGATAAGTTATATCAGGCTAAGGCCAGATTCATATTCATGGTATATCTTTTCACCAGCTTCTACAGATGTAACTTGCTATTTATTCATCCTACTGGCTGGTAATGGGATACTCAGAAGACTAAAATGCTGTGCAATAGAAAGGACAGAGTTACAATGTGGGTGCAATGTATCTAGACCAATATTGAGACACAAGTAGTGGTGAATTTACAGATAACAAACATTATACATCCTGGTGGTTTCATTCCAGAGTCAGAACAGCAGGTTCTACCAATTGTTTAAGCATTTGGGCGCCTCATTCATATTTTTACCTATTATAGAATTGTTTCACGTGGTGGCAAGCTTGCAATTGGATGGTTTGAGTCATGTGACCATTAGTGCTTGGCTATTTTGAACAGGCCACCATAGACAATAGAGTATTCCTTGGGAACCCACAGCAGATGTCGGTTTGGGTACGTGGTATGCTAAAGAAAGTAAGTTTTCCTGTTTGGTTTCCTCTGGCGGGTCAGCTGGAAGTCATCTATTGTGTTAGGGGTACACGTTATTGTTCTACATTTTGTTTTTCATTTTGTGGTGATACCCTATACACATGAATAAGAAATGTATAAATTGATTAAGTACTTACTGATAGCAATGAGTGTTTACAAGTATATTCTATAGATTTTAAGAACTTTTTTTTTTTTTTTTTTTTTTACATTTTTCACTTATCTAGGTTGTTTCAGCTGCTACAAATTAATGAATGCTGGGGGATGTATGAAGCTTGCCTATAGAGCACAAGAATTATTATATCTGTCTCCTTCACAAAGGCCATTTGTGGCAAAAAGTAACCCTGGTCGGAGTTTTGTGAAATTTACTGACTTCTTTACAAGATGAAGGATTTCTTTTCTTTTGGTTTTGTTTTTTTTTAAACCTGCTGCTCCTTACTTTTATAAAAAGGCTGTTTCATATATTAACCACTTGCTATTGAAAATGGAGACTTGAGTATCCAATGTCAGATAGGCATTTGAAATGCTTCCCATAATAAATTCTTTAACAATTTTTTTAAAACATTATTTGTACTACATTTAACAAAATATAAATATATATATATATATATATACACACACACACATACACACACAAGAGATATATGCTCAATAGATCCTTGGAGACAGGTATAGTGCAGCAAGGGCAGTTTTAGTCCCCACTTCAAAGTGGTAGCACAGAGCAGCCTGGGAAAATTAATGGAGACTGCTAAAGGAAAGGATAGTGAACTAACTATAATCCAGTGGGATCCAGGATCCAAGGCAACATGGTTTTACCAGAGGAAGTTTGTGTCAAACGAATCGGATAGATTTTTTTGATTAGGTGACTGACCATAGAATTAGATCAGGGACAAGTGCTCAATGTAGTTTGTTTATGTTCAATTACTGTGATTGCGACCTCATAGCTGTGCGAGGATACAGGTATTGCTAATATAATCACATAATATACAATCACTGGTCAGTTCATAAAGTTTGTTCAACATTCTTAAAAAAAAAAACCACATACTTAGTTCACTATAACTTTGGGTAATTTTACTTTAAATAAAAATGTGTACTTTGTTGACTTTAATGAAGAATGTATGCTTATATTTTAATTTTTAACTATGCATATAAAACTCACAAATGTTGTCAATGCACTTCTTCCATGTATACCACCATTGCAACCGTGTTCCAAATATGTAACTACAGAAAACTTGTGCTGACTAAATAAAGCAGTCCATCACTGTGTCCCAACACAGGCTGGGTTTCGATGTATTTCAGTGTCTACACCAGGGGATATATTAGCAATACCGGGTCCAAACAGCTGTGAGGTCACAATCATCAGCCGATTTTTTATTATCTATAAAATGCTGTCAAGCTTAAAACATTTAATACTGATGATAGGCTTATATTTTGGGAGATTTGGGATTTTCTCTACCACTTTGAGATTATAAATAAATCAAAGTGAATAAATCGAACATCTGATGTTCCGCCTTTTTCCAAGAACGGACTGAAACAGATTACAATTTAAATAAAGCTTACAAATACAATATAATATAACAATAGCAATCAGGTCAGCTTACAATTATAACAATCATATTTAGAATATAGTGTTTACAGTAGACATAATGACAGGGCTAGCACCTGATGTAGATGAAGAAAGAATATTGCCATCTAAAGCTCAATGGGGACTAAGTTAAAGTTTTGGATTGAAGTCCTGATAGTCATGTCAGGAAACAGGAATGCTCTGCTGGAGAATTCAGGGGAAGATCTGATTGATCAGTCATGAACGTGAGACAACATGGTTCAAGGCGTAGGGGTAGTGGTACCTAGTTCTAAATTTTTGATGCATAGGAGCTTAAAGTATGAAGTCCTCAGGGTTATCTGAGTGGAGGCCAGAAGAGGGGATAAGAGAAGACCATTTGGGGGGAGGGGAACAGAGTTCTCCTGTGGGAGCACAGGAAAAAAAAGAAGTTGGGTGAGATATTCAGGGGCCTGTTTGTTCATGCATTTAAAGACAGGAAATGGTTTTGAATTTTATCCTACTTTGGGAGCCTTATGTGGTCAGATGCTTTGGCCCCTACTAAAATTCTAGCAGCAATGCATTGTAAGAGTTGGAAGTATTTCATACTGTATTGAGAGATGCCACTATAGAGAGAATTGCAATAGTCCAGGTGTGGCCAACACCGGTCCTCAAGAGTCACAAGGAGACCATGTTTTCAGGATATATTTAATGAATATGTATAAGATAGATTTGCATACAATGGAGGGAGTGCATGCAACCTGTTTATTCATTGTGGATATTCTGAAAACCCGGCCTGACTATGGCTCTTGAGGACTGGAGTTGGCCACCCTTGTAATAATCAATTTGGTTGGTAATTAATGCATGTATTATGGTAACAAGGTTGTGTTTATCCAAGAAGCTATGCAGTTGGCAAATCTGAGATGTGTCTTATGACGTTTTGATTGCATCAAACCCTTATGATGGAGAGGGGTTGCTGATAGAGAAAGTAGAGATTGCAGGGGATGACTTTGGCAACTTAGCCAGAGGAGTTCCAACTTGGAGGGAGTAAAGTTTGAGTTTGCTTTTGTCTTACAGCTTAGCACAGGAGCTTAGCAAATCATTGAGATCCCATTTTGATACAGAATTGGATGTCATCTGCAAATAAGTGGCATTCAATGTTAAATGTTTGGATAAGGTCACAGACTGGATGAATGTAAATGTTGAAAAGGATCGGTGAGAATACTGAGCCCTATGGTTCTCCACAGGTGAGATGCTTAGGAATGGAGAGTTTGTCAGCCCATGAGACAGACTGTGTTCTATTAACTATAAAAGACTCAAACCATTTGAGGGAAGTACCTTCAATGCCAAAGTCCCCCCAAGCATTTGAGCAGATGTTGGTAATCAAAAGGTGGCAGAAATGTCTAGTAAGACTAGGAGGGAGTCCCCACCTTGATCTGCATTCAGATGAATAGGTATGTGAACAAGCCAAGATGCCTTGAGTTAGTATAGTATTTATAATGATGGTTAGCCAGAGATTAGATCCTGTTTTAGGTTGCAATTGAAACTGGGGGGAATGGGGTCCAAAGAGCTTGATGACTGACTTATTCTCTGGAAGACCTTCTCCACTTCTTGTGGGGAGATTAGCCTGAAGTCAGATAGTGAGATAGCATCTGGAGGGAGTTGAGATGATACAGCTTTTGATGAGGTCCTGTATAGGAGGTTCATGAATAAAATGGGAAGCCTGGGAGTGGGTCCTAAGGTGGAGAAATGGATTACAAATTGGTTGACAGACACAGGACAGTGAGGAATGATAAATGGCACCTACTCTGAGGAGATCAGGGTGATAAGTGGCGTGCCTCAAGGATCAGTTCTGGGGCTGAATCTGTTCAAGGAGGAAAAAACCCGCAAAACACACACAAAAAACAAGGCCAAAAACAGCCTGAGTGAGCTCACTCACACCATGAGGATTACAGCTCCATGGAAAAAGAGAGACTGGAGAAAGACCCCACATGGATGCATGGTATAGGGCATGCTGGGTATGCTCAGGACTCCATCTGAGGACCCATGTGAGGACTACCGTCCTGCATGTCCTCTGAGAAAGTGGTTTTCCCAACCTTGTCCTGTCTCTGAATAATTTATTTTTCTCTTTTGGAAGTTTTATGCTTGGGGAAATTCTGGTATCAATGTACCAGAGGAGATGAAAAGGAGATATCAGGAATGAGGAGAAGAAAAAAAAAAAAAGAGGGGAGGGAGAATAGATTGGGTATGGGGAGGACTGGGTACGGGGAGGTGAGAATCTGATATATAGGGAGGTGGGAAGGAGACATGGAAGGGATTAAGAACCTGGGACCTCAGAGATGGAGAGGAAGGAGCTGATTCTGAGATCCAGCGAGAGAAGAAAAGAAGGAGATATCCCTCCCTCGATTCCAGCCCTATTCCTCTTCACATCCCCACCCTTCCTGTCCCCATCTCAAGTGTACATACAGCTACACCCATCCACCCTCAACCCATCTTCTCTAATCAAATCTTTACAATCTTTTTATTCAAATTCCTGCTGGCCTCTCTATTCAAACTCCCTCTCTCCCATCCCCTCTTTTTAAATAATTTCCCCATCCACTTCTTTATATCTTCCATACACACACACACACACACACACACACACACACCTCCTTCACTGATCCAGCAGCAGGAAGGGGAGGTCAGCAGCAACATACTGGACACATCTTCCTCCTCTGCTGCCTAGGGCTTGACTGCAACTTTGACCTGCACAGTCAGGCTGCAGCATCCTCTGCCGCCTGCAGCCTAACATGCTGCTACTGCTCTCCTCCTCTTCCTGCTGCTAGATCATTGGGGGAAGGGGGTGGGCTGGATTTACCATGCACCTCTGACAAGCCTATGTCTTTACAACCTGATGTGGCCCCCAGTTTCCCCACAGCAATTTTGTGGAACACATCAAATTCTTCGGGAAGGGGTGGACGGTGCAGTCTTTTCTGTAGCCAAGGAATCATGGGAGACCAAGGACCTGACTGTATGTCATAGTTTTATTTTAAAATTACAGTCTTTGTAGGTTTTGATATCTGAAATCTTTAAAGGATCAACAAAATATTTTAATATAGGCACTTTTGAGATCTTGCAGATAAAGATAGGGTTTTTGTGGCCTTGAAATGTGTCATGCACTACAATCTCAAGTGTCCTTTAAAAAAAAAAATATACAACTACCTAAAACGGCCTCTGTTTTTGTCCAGGACCAATATAACGACTCTATATCCTTTGAATTTCAGAGTTTTATGAGATTTACTTTAGAAACAAGACTCCAATTTGCTACAATCAAGACTTCTTATTAAGAGAGATCAATGCACATGCATACTGTCCTATCCCTAGAACCTGACTATTCTACAGTACAGGTTAATGGACAACACTTTAATCTATTAGACAATGAAGCAAGTATTTTCCCTTACCTGTTCAATGTGTATGACCCATTCCTCTTAAGCCTCATGGTTGCAGACAGAAATCTTAGTAAAAAATCCAGAATGACTCAGTTGATATTACCTCACTTTAGCCAAAAAAAAACAACTTATGATTTCATAGGTTGGAACCAGGGGAATCTACTTCTTCAGTCCCATCTGAGTCTCCAAAATGGGAGATACCCAATAAAACAATTAGCTAGCAGGTACAAAAAAAATATCTGCACAGGCAACAATGACCTGAAGGTATTACAAAAAAAACAAAACCGGGAAATGAGTCCTTCGAAGGCAGGAACAGAAGCTGGCAAGGATGCAGTTGGCTGAACCCTCCCTACCTGACTCGCCAACTTCAAGGCACAATGCTTGTGCTATGCTTGTACTTGAGTATCTTCAGCTCTTCCCTCATTAGCGCCTGTGTCCTCTGTCTGATCGCAAAATACTGGCTATGCAAATCGCAGCATCAAAGCTCAGGCAGCTCCACAGATTGGGGGGAGAGGTCAGTCTCCTTTAGCTTACAGGGAGCACAAAGTAACCAGAGACACATACAAAAACAAAAAACAGGGAGGAAGGACAACGTTTTCTATAGAAAACAAAGTTTTGGAAAGAGATAAAACTTATTAGTCACGTAGCATCTAACGCACACTGCAGACAAAAATTGTTTTCAGCAGTCCTGGGCAAACTGCCCTGAATAAATCATGGGCGTGAACTGGCTCTGATTAGGCTGCTAGGCTTCCTTTCCTGTCCAAGACAACATCCCCCATCTCCTCCCTCTGCCCCAGGCAGCCCTAAACTACATAGCAGCCCCTATTATTTCCTAACAGTATATGTTGCATATATAAATATAAATATAAGTACTTTTTACATAAAAATGTATTTAAACTATGTATATTTTATATTAAGAGAGAGTCAGAATGATCTTAAAGTCATACTGTGTAAGTAAACAAAAGATATGCAAACTGACTAAAAATCTAAACCACAACTTAGTACTCACCTTATGCTCATCTGGCCAGCAAAGACTGAAGGTACTAAAGAAAGCATCCACAGTCCCCAGAAGAAGGAAATCCAGGCCAGCATACATCAAACACCTAGAGGTGGGATGCAAGTTGCATATGTACAGAGTTCGAAAAGGAGTCACGGTCTGTAGTCATGTACCGAGAACTAACACTTCAAGACATGGGCTTCAGAGAAAACAAAAAAAAGGAAAGGAAAACCCAGCGGCCCCTATGCGTGCAATTGGCTGCTCAAGACGTGACGTCACATGCCGTGAAGCCAAACGTCGTGACGTCACATCTTGAGCGGCCCAATTGCACACACAGGGGCCGCTTTCGCCCGTGCGATGCATCCATCTTCGCGGGCACCTGGAGGCAGGGGAGCCGCGGTCCCTCGTCGCCAATGTCCGTCTCCGGAGGGGGGCTGCAAAAAAAGTAAGTCGCTTCGTTGCTTTTCACTGCCAGTCCTCTCTCCCCTCCTCCCGAAAAGCAAGGCTGCTTTTCGTGCCTTGCTTCGGGAGGAGAGAGGACTGGCAATCCCGAGCGTAGGATTGCCTGTCCTCTCTCTCGCAACTTTTTTTTTTTCGCTTTTTCGATTTTTTCCACTTTCGTTGCTTCGGGAGGAGGGGAGCGGACTGGGGCTGCCCCAGAGACCAGCACCCATAGACGCGGCCAGGGCAGGTGAGCGGGGGCTGGGGGAAAGTTTGCCACCTACCCTTACCCCCTGCCTCTAACGCAGGGGTATAAGGGTAGGCGGTAAGTTAGCAGGTTAAACGCGCGGCAAAATGGCAGGGTAAAAAAGCAATAGTCGGGGCGCGCGTTACTGTATGGGAGGGAATAGCTAATTCGATCGTTTACATGTAATATACATGCCGCGGGCGGAAGGGGTTACCCGGTGATTTAAGGACGTGGTAAGAGTAGGTTAAAGGGGATTGTGTATCGCAGGAAGGGCTAACGCGGCCGAAAAGTGGGTAGAAAGCGGGTTAGGAGCAAGGTAACCGCGGTCGCACTTTACTGTATTGACCTGAAAGTCAGTGCAGCCCTGGATGAAATTCACAAGGATTTCTCAAGAGTTAAGAAACTCATTGACTATTTACACACAGGCACTAATTACAATCAAACTAAGTATAGGTGTGGATACCTACCTTTCACTGCCATCTCAACCTGTGTGTGTCAACTTGAGTGTATATTATCAACCCAAACATTCAAGGGTATGTAAACTTTTGAAAAGGACCATTTTATTATTTCCTTTATTGCTATGATTTGTTTAATGATTGTGCTATTCTGTGATGCATAAAATAATTTTGAAAAACATTAAAAACAACAGGTGTTTTGTCTGATCATTCAGGTTTTCTTAAAATGCTACACATCTTACAAATTCAGCCAGGGGTATGTAAACTTATGAGCACAACTGTATATTGGAGCAATTATACTCGGGGTAAGTTTCATTTTCTGCTCAGCACTAAAGCAGAAACCTCAGCAATACTATAAATTACTATCTGAATTCCTGCCTCCACTATACGTCCCACTCACTCCTATTTAGTTTATACAGCACTTGCTGAATATTTAAAGAATTTTTAATCAGAAAGGGAGTACTGGGTTAGTATGCCAAAAATAGACTTTGCTGAAAGGGAAAAAAAGAAGGTATTTGTGTAGAGATTCTCTTCCTTTATAACCTTAAAAAATTCTGTTAACCTAATAAAGATATCTCTACCTGTCTACTCTGCAGGTTTTATTTTAAACCTATATTTATCCCCCATTTTTCTTTATTAGATTTTACTAGCCCATACAGCTCAGCTGGTTGACATACAGTACATAGCCTCAGTGGCCAGGAGGGAAGTCTCCTCCAAGAACTACTTTCAGTGCTGCTCCTTCAGCAGGTAGGAGTAGCTAAAGTAGTGAAACACATCTTCCCCTTCCTTCTCGGGATCAGGCACATCACCTCCATGGCATGCCCAATGGGACAAGAGAGACTTCAGTGCGAGTCCACTATATTGTGGTGTTGACTCAGCCACAGGGATAGCAGCACAAAGCTGGTTTTATTATAAAAAATCATTGTTTGGGGGAGGGATGTGTTCTTTACACTTTATCACCTCACCCTCTATGGATGACACAGGCCACACCAAGAGCCTCAGTTTGCCAAGTACTGACTTGGAATGGAAGTTTTCTCCATGGCTATACACCACACAGCTATTCAAAAGCCAGTTAAGTCAACTGACGGCCCCTAAGCCTTGCCCAATCACAAGGCAAGTACCTTATATTGCAGATAGTAACTCTATTAGTAACTTGTTCTACCCACATTTCTCAATATACATAAAAAATGCTCCATTGTAAACTGTATTCTTTGTACAGTAAATAAACACTGCAACCTGCAAACACTTAGATTTCTTCTCTACTACTACTCTGCACTTGTAAAACAGAGCATGCTAGTCACATAACCATTTAAATCACTACCAAGGCCATGTTATTGTAGCTCATAATGACCATAAAACTCACAAAAATGTTCTTTTCTAATTTATATACTTTAGGCAACATCAAAATGGATCTTTTCCCTTTTTCCATCATTTCCTGTATTGTTTTTGGTCTATTTTAACCTACTGTATTGCATTCCATTTCAAGAAGAGTTATTATTGAGTCCACAGGCGTC
Source organism: Rhinatrema bivittatum (assembly GCF_901001135.1). Lineage (NCBI taxonomy): Eukaryota > Metazoa > Chordata > Amphibia > Gymnophiona > Rhinatrematidae > Rhinatrema > Rhinatrema bivittatum. The sequence continues at coordinate 38,098,471 of NC_042631.1, read as the reverse complement.
AATTTGAGCCCTTTCATGATGCAGCTGGGGTAGTGAGGGCTCTCTTTTCACAACTTATCAATTCATTCTCATTGCTAATAGAAGAACCTTTTATAATGGTACAGTGTTTAGCTTTTGTACATAGGCCTTAAGCCTGAATGTGTATTTCCTGATTCTGCTGGCAACATATTTCACCACCATGTGCTTTGGCAAAGCTCATTGCCGGAAGAAGGCAACACCCCAGAGACGGTGCCTGATTGGACAATAAAGCTACGTTCATAATTGGATATTAGAAGAAATTAATACACCCAGGATGTGCATCAATGTATTTCTATTGGACAATGAAAAAAGTTTAAAAGTCTCAACCCGAGCAGTTCAGAGCTGAGAAACAAGCTTGATGCCCAGTTGCCACTGACCTGCGTCTCCAGAGAAACAACGACTTCCTCTTTCCTTGTTCCTCTTCCTAAATTGTCTATATTGTCTTTGTATTACTATCAATAAATTTGCCTTTTAGATCATAAAGCTGTCTGAAGGTGCTTTCCGAATACCCGCAGAAAACATATGGTCCTTCGAGCCGGAAAACGGAAAGGAAAGCCTAATGCCTGATGCGGGTATCGCGGGCTAGCACACCTTCAGGGATACCTCATTGCCAGCATCGAAGGAAGTGAGGGTGCCATTGATCGGGAGTGGAAAACCGCCCTGAAGCATCCTGAATCTACTTTGAGATTTTTGAGACCTGAAGCACTTCAGCAACCACTTTGAGGAAGTAAGTCTTACTCTCAAAAGAAAAAAAAAATAAAACTGCTCAGTTACTTTTATTATCTCTTAGACCTTGGCGCGCACTGCTATCTGGCAGATCTTGTACAGTACCAATCAGTTACCCCAAGCTGAATACTGCGACACAACTACCTGGGACTCTTGCCTGGAACCCCCGAGGGAACATGATACAGGGACGGAGTAGTCAGGTGGGCCCCACACGAAAACGTAGCTAAAATTAAGCACGCAAGATTAGAAGCCTTCAGATCAAGCATTCCACGGGCAAACATACGTGGAGCTGACTGGAAAGGTAAGTAAAAACTTGTCTTATACGAGTGAGTCATAGGTTTTTCCGTTAGTGTACTAATAAGTTCGAAAACAATTGGCAGACTTGACGCTGCCTTTTGGCCCTATCCCGGTTGTTTCGGCGGTAACGCACTGGAGCCCAAGTAATTTAAGTAGGAACCGGTAACCAGTCGAACGGAAAGGAGTAGATAGGTCTTCAGTACTCGTCTGTCTGCAGGCTATCTCTCCCTAGTCCCGCTGTGAATACCTTCGTGTTTGAAGAAGTACAGCACACCGGAAGCGTGAATTCACGGTACGGTGAAAACTACAATTAAGGTAAGGTTGAACCACTCTTTCTCATAAGGGAGTGGCTACACGAAATTTATTATTAATACTTGTGTCGTAGTTTGGTCTGCAATATTGAGAGATCCCAAGATGGTAGGAGAGGCTAGTGAGTTAAATCCTTTGGACAGAGTTATTGCTCTGCATAAACCTACTGAGCAATTGATTCGTAAGTGCCATTCTAAGTGGGTAAAGTGGGCAGAAGAGGATGCCTTCCTCGCTTGGCCAGCAGGAGGCTCCTTTGACACGCCATTACTTGTACAGCTTATGACCTATCTGGAAAATAAGTACCGAAAGCCTGGAAAGAAGCAAAAAAATTGGCAGACCATGTCCAAATTCATAGTTGGTTTGTCATGACCAAAGCTTTCCTAGAGAAAGAGGAAGAAATTAGTAAGAAAAGCATGCCCCCGCCCCCTTATAGCACTACAGATGCTGCTTCCCAAATGTCCGGTACCAAATGTCGGGTGCAGAGTACAGGACCCTTACCACCTTTAGAGGAGGTGGTAACCGCAATCGGTTATTCCCATTTAATCCCTACAGCACCGGCTGAGGTGAAACTGCAAAACAGTCCCTCGGTACCGGAAATGCCTATGTCTGGAACTGTTAAGGTCGAAGGTACCCTACACTGTGTTCCTGTTAATGACTCCTCACAGGCTACACAAGTGGCCAAGGCAACTAGTGCAGCTGAATCTGAACCCAAGTCTGAACCCAAGTCAGAGCGTAAGCCTCCAGTGCTTACCCCGTACCCTCGTTTGATACTGACGACAGATAATCCTGATCCAACAGCTCCAGTGTCGGAGGTAAATATCCCTGCTCCACCTCCCCCGCACATACATGCACCACTGAATCTACACATAGATTCACCCTTGTTCAACACTGAGTTAATTGACAAGGTGAGGCGGCGAAGGCGACATCTCGCCCCTGAAGATGAAAGACATGAGACCACGAGAGTTCTTCCGGTCTCTGCCACTACTATTCTCACCCCAGCGCAGTACGTGACAAAAATGGAACAGTCTGATACATATGTTATCATCTGGCTTGACATGTTACATGGCTGGACTCTTGTTTTGAGCCCACAGATGAGGGTTTACCCCCTCCAAGGGTCTCTGGAAACTGATGATATGAATACAGCTAGGAGTGCCATAGTGGACAATCCAGACCCTTGCTGGTCAGTTAGTCAATGGCAATACATGAGGGATGGTTTAGCAGTTTGGGAGAAATATGAGGGACAATTTCCTGACATATCACAGAAAACCCAGATAACCCAGGCCCCATGGGGAGAACGTAAGGATAAAAAGATCTTCCTGCCACCAACCCCAGTAACAGACGCGTTACGTGCGCTGCCCATAGTCACCAAAACTAGCTCTGGTGGAGCCCCACGCCCAATTTATATTCCATGGACTTTCACAGATATGCATACCATACTTTCTAAGCTGCCCCTGCTCTCTCGAGGTGCAGAGGGCTGGATACAAGCCTTGGAGAAACACACAATAGGGATGCAACTAGCATTAGGAGACGTTAAAGCTCTTTTTGCTCAGACACCTGGTTTGGAACAGAATGCTGTGTGGTCTCGATGTAAGAGATCCCAGGTAATGCAAACTCAGTGCTATGATGGGGATTCCTTTAACCCCCACAGACCTGATGTATGGGAGGCCCTTCGGCACCTGTACCCCAAACAGAGAGATTTCACCCGTTTGTCTGCAGCTCGGTGGAACCCAAAAGCTACATCATTTGATAATCATTTACACTCTTTTCAAGAAGTTTTCAGTCAAGAAATGAATGCTCCCTACAATGAGCCTAATTCACTTCCTTTTTTCTGCCATATGTTTTTGCAGACCCTGCCTGATAAATTGCGGTTAGCTTTGTCTTCCGTGGTAGGCATAACTGATATGTACTGGACTCAAATGCACAATCAATTCTTACACCATGTGCGGAAGTTTGAGGAAGCTAGAGAAGCCACAGGAAGAGCTGATGAAAGCACAAACTAAGGTCTGTGCCCTGCAGCTTAAACAGCTTCAGGAACAGAAAACTGACGAACAGAACAGTAGGGCTGCAGATAGTCAGGATTGTTTTTATCAATCCTGCGATGATGGGCAATACCAGAAGAGAGAATTTCAAGGTAGAGGCAGGGGACGCCCAGTAACCCGAGGTCAAAACACGGGACCCTGGGATTGGGAAAGAGATAGAGAAATATGGGAAAGAGAGGAAGGCAGATACACTCCTGACTGGCCAACACCACAACGCCGTCTACCAGACCTACAGTGCTATCGATGTGGACAATACGGTCATTATAGTAGGGATTGTCATTATCAGCCTAACCACAGATTCTCATTCCCAAGAGGGAATATTAGAGGCAGATATGCTGCAAGGGGGGGACCGAGTAGACCCCCACCTGACAATAGGCCACCACCACCACAATTTGACCCTAATAACTGGAGGAGCAGTGGCAGTCGGAGCCAATACGTCCCTCCATCACAATGACGCCAGGCTTTAATAGCCAACATACATGTCCCCAGATAAAGTGAGTTCACACCTATCAGAGAAGGTATCTGCGTATGTAGGACCTTACATTGCCACCTTAGTGAAGCTTGGACAGAACACAGTGTGAACTTAATATGAAACAGTTTTAAATGGAACCACATTTAGTACGACCATCCTTTAGGATGATCTCCTTATTCTGAGCCTTACTTTTATAGCTATTGCTTGCTTTACTGCAATATTCATTTCAGGACAAAGAAGCTAAAATAAGAATTTGCTTACCTAGGATATTTGTGTACATAAGACTAGTAAATCCTTGCCAGCCTTCCCGATGTCTGTCACGTAAGCCGGAGTGACACGCGTTGCATACAGGAACCTCCGGTATATAAAATCCAAAAATAAATAGATATGTCTCTATAGACTTTGTCTGACTAATTACGTGCTGTCCCTACTATAGAAGACAGCAGCCGTGCACTAGGATCAGATGCATGTGGTCAGTCAGTTGTTATCTGATTGAGAACTTTTGTAGTGCCATCACATATGTTAAACGCCCTAAAAGTAATAAGCTTGTGGACAGATATAACAGGTTGCTAGGCTTCCTATGTTAATGTATTTACTGGTCTTATTGTTCAAGCTATTAAGATTTATTTGTGTTACCATTTGCAGGTATATTTTAGTGTAAGCATGTTTAGTATAATTAAGTTAATTTTTAAACGGTACCATATAGTTTTAAGTTTTAAGTGTAAGTTCCTCTTTTCAATGTGAATGTATTTTTATTAAGGTGTTCACCAAGCGCATGCGATACCTTCCTCTTGTAACATGTTATTCCCTTTCTGCTTTAAACTGTACATTTGTGGTAAAAGAGGGATCAAGGGGGGGAGCGAGATATATCTCCCACCAAAATAAATCCCCTTTGCTCTCAACTTTACATACTGATTCTTTATTACGTTACTGACTTCACATTCCTTTAATACTGAACTTGAGTACTGACAAGAACATATACTAGTGTTAGAATTTAGAGTCTGAGCTGCTGAATTATGATTCTGAGAGGAGAATTATGAATTTGAAAGGACATTTTAACTAAAGAGTCAAACTGTATCTTAACAGAAAAAAAAAAGGGAAGTTGTCTCTTGCAAACCTGCAGAGTACAGCTTATCTGTTCTGCCAGCACTAGCTGTACTACGAACGGAAGAAAGAAAAAAAAAAGGAGAAATAGTTTCTAGTTTAAAATGTAGCATATTTAAGTATTAATTATTTGATATTTGAGTTCTAATTATTTTAATTATTTGATATGACACATTGACTATAAGCTCAGAACATTATTGATTAAATTTATTTAATATTATTGGTTGGAAATCTATATGTACAATATTTGTTAATTTGATATTTCAATTGTATGCTAGTATTTACTTTTCAGGTCTTCAAGGACTTCTACCTTTTGGATAGGACTTCTACCTTTTTGACAGAATTCTGAACTTTTATTTTTCATACACATTTTTGAATTTTTGATTTTTAATTCACCTTCCTTTGATACATTTTTTGATACGAATTTTGAGCTCATATTATATGTTATCTGTTGTCTGTCCTATGTGAAGGCGACATTGAATGTATATTTGAAGGATGGATGAGTGTATGTCAGTCCAGTGTGACATATGTTTAATGTAATGTCTGAAATATTCGTTATTTGTGGTTTAGCTTACCACAGATGACTTTTTTTAAATGCTTAATTTGCTTTTATGCTACTTTACCATATTAGGTATCTGAAACTATTAAAGAAGCACATATCCTCATTAGGCCGTGATGAATGAAAAGCTGTTACACCTTACTGAAAGCTTGAAAACAACATTTATGGGACTCACTCCATTCTTCCCATCCCTTCTATGGAAGTCTCGGCCTTAACACAGAATTCATCTTCCACTCATCATTGAACTTTACTACTCTTGCTTGATTATATTTTGCCTTTATGCTGTTGTACTCTACATTAATGCAGTTCTCATGATTGTGTGAATCTTATTGCCCTGATCAGATTAGATCCATTCCCAATCATTGTCATCTCTTTACACAAAGACTAACTGTTATGCATTACACCACACTATGCTTTGTCAAATGTCATTGATAATTGATTGCCATATACTCCAAGCTCATATGCCATTCTGCAAATGCCATGATTTGGATATCTACATACATCTACATACACCTACATGTTACACACCACATTAATTTAAAATACTAAAGTTTGCTGCTATTCCCAGTTCTCTCAAATCTATTATAGATTAATTAAGATGATCATTCATCCCTAGGTCCCATAGATAACTGGTTTGACTTACCATCTATGATTTCATTATTGCTTTCCACGTTATATTCATCTCCAGTTGATATACTCTGCCCTTTTAGTCCAGACTTGTTCAGACATCTGCGTGTCAGTGAAAGACCGGCGCAATGTGCTGCAGCATAGTTTGTCAGTTCAGCCTTCACACCGTTCTTGGGCAGCTCATGTGAATAGGCTGCGCAGACAAATATGTCCTCTTCAATTCAAGTACATTTAGTAAGTCTAAAGGTTTAATGTAGTCCCAAATGTTTATATAGTTATTCTTGGTGATTGAAGACAGAATTATGACATTCATTTGATCTCCCTATTCTTAAACATCACATTTAGTAGAGTTTGCAGATACTATCCTATTGGTTACAGAGATTCCTTATCCCTCATCCATATGGATGTCTCTTTCGACATCCTACTCCTAATTCAGATTTTAAGCATTTGTTTATATTCCCAAAATGTTCAAATGTATGATAGGCTAAGACATAAGCAATAGTACTCCCAAGCATGGTTTTGCTCCTATTAATTAATTATAACTATTGCTTCTGCTATGTCTCAAATACTCTCAAGTTACTCTCAAGTCACCGCAGTTAGACAACGTCTAATGATGAACATCTCCTTCTGAAGCTAATCTCCTTCTGAAGCTAATGAGTGAAAATTTCTAAAGGATAAGGTTGTATTTTCATAAAATTTGGTTTAATTGATGGGAAACACAGTTTAAAGTGGCTTACATTTCTAAGCGAGTTTGCAATGGTTAATTGTGAGAATGAGTGAAGTTTGTTATTTTAATGGCCTAAGACATCATCCTGCATTACTGTGAAGACAACTATGAACTCCTATACCATATTAAAGGAAGCCTTTCATTTACCAGCAGCAATGTTACCTCCTCAGGCTGTTATGCTTAACGATGACGGGTAAGCACCAGGTAGCAAATCATTAGGATTGCGTACCCTGGGCAACCTAAGACAGTGGCATTAACCCTGAGTAGAATGATGGATTATTGCTTCAACTATTCTAACCATTCATTTACAATCAGTAATCAATCATTAAGTAGATCTATCGATTCATATGCTGCTAATAGGAACACATTACAGAATCTTGGATCAACTGGAAGAAGGCCAGAACAATACCTGAATGAAGAATGAATGTGAGATTGAATGACAATAAAACAAAATACAAAATGAGTATACCTGAACAATTGTGATTGTGATTGTGAGTGTGAGTTGTATAAAAAGAATGATTCAACACCATAAAGAATATGGAAGCCATTTTTAACAGTCCAAAAGGTGGGACATACTAAATTGATGCTATGACCATTACAATCCAGGAAATACAATCTCAGCCTTTCATTTGTGAATCGTTCCCAAACGATTCAAGGGGGGAATGTACATAGGCCTTAAGCCTGAATGTGTATTTCCTGATTCTGCTGGCAACATATTTCACCACCATGTGCTTTGGCAAAGCTCATTGCCGGAAGAAGGCAACACCCCAGAGACGGTGCCTGATTGGACAATAAAGCTACGTTCATAATTGGATATTAGAAGAAATTAATACACCCAGGATGTGCATCAATGTATTTCTATTGGACAATGAAAAAAGTTTAAAAGTCTCAACCCGAGCAGTTCAGAGCTGAGAAACAAGCTTGATGCCCAGTTGCCACTGACCTGCGTCTCCAGAGAAACAACGACTTCCTCTTTCCTTGTTCCTCTTCCTAAATTGTCTATATTGTCTTTGTATTGCTATCAATAAATTTGCCTTTTAGATCATAAAGCTGTCTGAAGGTGCTTTCCGAATACCCGCAGAAAACACTTTTCAGGTCATTTCTTCTCTCAGTGGTTTCCTGTATCATTCATCTCCAAAACTAACCTACCTCCATTTCTGCACCAAAACAATTACTGCCCTCAACTGTTTCTTTCTGTGATGTAACATTTGTACATCAAATCCAGCAGCTTAAATATTACATCATTTGCAGTGCATTTGGACTCCTAGAAACTAAAATGGCTGCCCTGTTGTCTGTAACTTTTTCAGAAATTTTTCATTTTTGTGTATATCATCAAAAAATTAACAAGATTGCTTAGACCAGGGATGGGCAGTTCCTGTCCTCGAGGGCCACAAACCAGTCTGGTTTTCAGGATATCCCTAATGAATATGCATGAGAGAGATTTGCATGCACTCTGCCTCAGTTGTATGCAAATCTATGTCATGCATATTCATTAGGATATCCTAAAACCGACAGGTTTGTGGCCCTCGAGGACTGGAATTGCCCACCCCTGGCTTAGACTGATCACCCCTGGCTTAGACTGATCCCCTCCCCACACATACAAACAGAAGATGAGATATTTTATTATGTTTTGAAGTTTCTGAAACATTCTTCTGCAAAATTAGGAGACATCAAAAAGGCTTCCTGGTTCTGCACACCAATTACTATCAGGCTACAAAGAAGGGTCGAGTGGGGATAGGGAAATACCTTCAGTACCTGAATGTAATCCGCTTTGAAGTGTTGAAAAGTGGAATAAATATATATACATATACGCACACACATACTCATATTCAGATATATATTCATATATTTATTCTTTCTTGACAATAACAAAATAAAAGCAAATAAATACAGAATACACAAATTATTTAATGCCCAAAAATTGAAATTCAAGTATTATTACATTTTTGTGGTCCTTTGACAGCTTTGCTCATAGGTTGCAGCAACCACCGTATTTGCTGACAGGTTGATTGATTGATTTATACAGAGCTGCTAAGGGGTAACAATTATTAAGATGGAGATTTTCAGTGCACCACATACAACTCTCCCAATCCTTCCAGAAAACTCTCATTTATTTCGATTTTCAAACGCCTTTCCACAAGAGGCCCCAGGCACTGTACAACAAATAAATATTTAGTGACAACACCAGGGATGAATGAATGAGGACAGACTGCAATTTCCCCTGCCTTAGACTAGCAGCTACCTAGAAATAAGGGGATATATACAGGCAAGAAATCCTTCCGAACTTAAAAACAATTTTCCAAACTTTGTATCTTTAGTTTGATTTATTTCCTCTATTTCATCTTGCTCTCACACATACTATTATTTAATGATACTTTTGCTGCTTCACCAATCATGCCTCCTTATCACATTTAAACATGGCTATCGTGGCCCGGGAAACCTAGAGGAGAGAGGTCAGTAAATAATAAACGCATTTTTATATAAAAAGCATGCGCAACTTGAAAGACAAAAAGATTTCTGCATGAAAGGATAAATCAGGTATTTACAAATAAAGATCAAGTAAAAACTAAAGAGCAAACATACATATTGTAGCTTTTCACTGGACTAATTTCACACGTTTGTGACTAACTTTTCAAAGCTATGCCCCCTTCACCGCCTACAACTTAGTCATTTACTATTTCCACCTATGTTAAGGCGGCGCAGGCCTGTCTCGTGCTACCGAGAATAACAGGAGGCAAGCGGCGCGAGATGAGGAGGGGGAGTGAAGGAGGTCCGGGAGGCGGCGGCCAATGGTGAGGCAGCAAGTGTGAAATGCTGCCTCGCTATTGGCCGCCCTGAGAGGGTGACAGTTGGGCTGCTGTTCGCGAGCCTCAGTCGGTACAGCGGCTGCGGCAGTTAACAGTTTTTCCCTCCCTCCCTCCCAAGGTTTTATAACGTACAGATGAATTATGTGGTTTCCATGTTGCTATGCATTGTCGCAGTGGTGGCAGTAAACACGAGCCCGATGTTGTTAAAGTGTTATTATTGTATTGTAAAGGGGGCATTCGGGGAGGTGGAGGGGGGGAATCTTGTGTAGTTTGGGGGATGCTACATGAGATGGCCAATGAGCAAGGGGGGGGGGGGCCGATGCTCAAGGCCGTACTCTTACCTATGCTGGGAAGAGGTGGGGTAAGACGAGGGAAGGACTTTGATTAGCTCCACCACTGGGGCGTGGTGGTGGGCAATTCGTGATGAATGGTGTGGGGTGGGAGGGGGGGCGGTGTTTGCCTATGACTGTCGTATTAAGATTGATGGGCTCGGATTAGGTGATGAAAAAAAACTATGGCCTTTTTGATAACCAAAGAAAAGTTCTATTGTCGTCATTTGTGACTAGTACTGCAGAGCGAAGCGGGAGTCTTGCCTCTCTATGTTACTAAGTGAACTGACCTAACGAGCACAGTGCAAATAAAAACTGAGTGTTTTCACTGGCCAGAGCTCTGGCAGCAGCCTGAATCTTAAACGGGAGATCAAAGCAGTACATGTTTAAAGAATGGCAGCCACCTCTGAGGAGTCACAAGGTGACTGCAGCAAAGCAGCATGGAAAAATAAAGACCGAAGGAATGCAGAACGAGAGACAGAGGTGTAAAATGACTTAGGATCACAGAGTCAATGGCAGAGCCAGGCTTAGAACCCATAGGTGCGGAGCCCCAACCAACTCCACTTTCCTGCTGGAGCACACACACTTACAGAAGGCAGGGATCTGTTCTCAAAGCATCTGTTTGCAACATCAGTGAAACAAAAAAACCCCAAAAAACCAAACTACTAAGGTTCCCAAGGTTCAAATCCCAGCAGGGTTAATCCAACTTCTAAATGGGTACAACTTGTAAATGGGTAAGAACAATGTGCATCTCCTATGTAGAAACCATACAAGGGCTATATACATATAGGGCCCAATATTCAAAGAGATCCAGTTATTCAGATTTTACTTATCCACATAACTTAGAAGGGATATTCAGCTGCACAGCTATGCTGCTGAATATAATTGCATAAGTTCTAGTTATCCGGATACATAGAAACATAACTTAGGTATTCGGCTAACTTAACTGGAAAAGGCTGAATATGGGTACTTATCCGGTTAAGATAACCTGATAAGTACCGCTGCCCTGATCCGCCCATTGACTGTCCAGTTATCTACTTAGCCAGATAAGAGACTTATCCAGTTAAGTGGGGGTCGCTAAACATTGCCAGATATTCATTGGTCACCACTTAGATAAGTCCTACCTATCTGGCTATCCAGCGCTAAATGTGCTTTCAATATCGGGCCCATAGCTATTACTTGTTTGCACATTCACAACAGGGCAGAGAACCAGGTACTGCCAGAGGGTCGACCCTTCACTTCCAGCTGCAAGTGTGAAGCATATTGAGAGTCTTATGCACTTATCACAATCACAACATCACCACCTTATACAATACTGAAGACCAAGAGAAACTGCTGTCATGATACATATTTACCTGAATGAGTCAAATTCCTTTTTCTCTAAATAGTCAGCAGTTGATAAAGGAAAAACTGTTAAAAATATATAGCAGGATGATTTGGCCATTGTTCTACAAAAGAAATCTGAAGTTCAAGTCTCTTGTCCGAAAGATGACCTCACTAGCAGAAGAGGACACCAATAGGCTCAATTTTGTTGGAGCCATCTCTTTCAACCCTAACAGCAGGGGAAAGCAGGGTCACCTGTCCAGCTGTCAATGGCAGGGGTGGAGAAGAACAAGAAGAGTTTTATGTTATTTGATTTACACTTTCAGAAAAGTGCCATGGGATCGTTAATGCCCACAGAACAGGACTGCATTAGGAGGAGGGCATGCTGCAAGGCAGAAAAGATATAGTGAGGGACCTCTTTCAAGAGCTAAGCATGGGCAAAGAGTGCACATACTGTTTATCGCTTTAAGCATTACAAGTTAAATCTGTTCCTTTCTACCTTTCACTGCAAGGGAAAAAAACAAGGAATGAACTGTTAGCTCAACTTTACACACTGAAAACCTACTATCTTGCTGACTGAGATCATTGTGGGATGTGGTGTTGCTGCTCCACCCCGGCTGCTATAAAAGCAGCTGCTGTAAAATTTAGATTGCCTAAAACCTTAGCCTGGAGGCACAGGAAAGGAAGGGCAAAAAGGGAAAACCTGCCGAAGAGAAGTAAAGAGTGAGCAGCCTAGGAGGGAGTGTGATAAAAGTATAAGTTTTTAAAAAAAAAAAACCCTAAACCCTAAATAAGTGTAAACTCCATCAGAGAGTTTAAACAGAAAATGAGTTACACCTATTAGACATACTTTATAACAACTTCAAAGCAGAAAATACTTCCATAAAGCTTTGCCATGGGAAAAAATTTATTTATTTTATTTATTTAACATTTTTCTATACCGACCTTCAAGGTTGAATACCATATCAGGTCGGTTTACATCGAACAGGGGTAGATCAGTGTAACATAACGTAACATAAGGAACAACTTTTTTATAATTAGCGGAGACAAGAGCAGAGAAGCAAAAGTTACATAACAACAAGGACCTTGAACTTGGAAGCTGGTTCAGCTGGAAAAAGAGAAGCCTTAAGAGTGTATTAAATTATATACATTATGAAATGTCCGAGCCTGGTCTAGAGCTAGTTAGCTTATTAGGGTAGCAGACTATTGAATGAGGTGAGAATTGGAGTGGCGAAGTTCGAAATTCATATTCATAATCTGAGTAGTTATCTAATGAAAGTTTGAAGGATCAGGGAAGGCTTGTAAGAAGAGCCAAGTTTTGAGTTTTTTTTTAAATGTTGGTAGGCATATAAAAAATTATATTGTTTTAAACTGTACTGATTATATTTATGTAATGGAATAATTATCAGCTTTTCCATACAAATGCACAATTCAATGATGGGTTACATCATTTTCCCTTTACATTTCTAAACTAGTGAAAAAAATAATTTTAAAATCACTAGCATGCAGTGAACTTATGTCATTTTATAGCAAACAAAGATTTAAGAGACAAAGGTAAAAATTATATTTTTCAATGATTATAATAAAAGAAAGGTGTCCAATAATTACTACAGTTATAAATCACAAATTCTGATTGAACTTGAGGAAGGAGAGTCAATTCCTGAAAAACAGACAAGATGAGGTTCATATTCAGTCACAGTTCAGCTAGCAAAGTTAGCCTGGTAAGCTTATCCGGCTAACTTTGGAGGTATATTCAATAGTGCAGCTGCAGTACTGAATGTAGCCGGCTCTCTTACAGGCCGATACAGTAAAGCGCGGCCGCGATTACCCCGTTTCTAACCCGCTTTGTACCTGCAATTTGGCCGCGTAAGTCCAACCTGCAATTCACTATCCCTTTTAACCCATCCTTACCGCTTCTTTAAATCAACGGGTAGCCCTTTCCGCCCGCGGCATGTAAACGCTCCGATTAGCTATTCCCTCCCATACAGTAATGTGCGCCCCCGACTATCGCTTGTTTAACCTGCAGTTTAGCCGTGTCTTTAACCTGCTAAATTACCGCCTACCCTTACCCCTGCGTTAGAGGGTAGGCGGTAAAGTTTGCCCGTGAAATTTCACGGGCAAACTTTCCCCCAGCCCCCACTCACCTGCCCTGACCACATCCACGGGTGCCGGTCTCCTGTAGGGGCCCGTGCTGACAGGGACAGGGACATTGACTCACAAATGTCCCTTCACTTTCTCTTTCAGCATGCCTTCTCCCGCTTCAGCAGCCCGGGGCAGATCAGGCGCTCTCCGTGAGGCGGCTTCCAGCAGCCCCCGCCGGCGAAGATGCATGAACGCACGCCTGTCCTTCCAATTTGGGTGCTCAAGGCACCAAATGGGACGTACAGGCGGTGCGAGCTCATGATGCCAAAAAAAATTGCACCAGCAGGCAACTGGAAGATTGCCAGAGTGGCGGCTCCCCTCCCTTTCCTGCATGCGGGGCAGCTCCGGCTCGCCTGCCTGCCTCCCCCCAGCACCATCTTGCAGCTTGTAGCGTCACCCCTGACCCTTGAGCGCCCAAATTGAACGTACAGGCGTGACCACGAATTAAATTTGGCAGACTAGATGAGATTTCAGGTCCTTATCTGTCATTGAATCTCTCTGATTTATGGAAGGTATTTTTTTTACAACAAACAGTGAATTTTCAAAATGCTACATGCGTAAAAATTAAGATATATGCACGTAAGTAACATCTACTCCCCATATTCCATATTTTACAAAAAAAAACATGTGTATTTTCACTTTCTTGCACACGTGTAAAAATGGTATAGTCTGGGGTGTTCAGGCCAGAGGCCAACATTTATGCACATAAGTTAATTGTATCCAACATAAGGTCGTTTCAGGGAGTGAGAGTTTAGTTGCTCTTTTAGGTGACTGGGCTATTGCTTTGGTCTATCAACCTCCTGGGCAAGAGGGCACATCTTCTGCAGTCGTATTAGATTTTTTTTTTCCATCCATGTATCTCCATTACAGGAAGCCATTACTAGTTGATGATTTCAATATCAGATTTGATTTTCTTACTGATAAGGTGAGGGAATGTTCCAGTGATATGCCCCTGTTGAGCTAGCCCAAATTACTGATACACCAACACATTGTAAGAGTTATATTTTAGATTTAATATTCATCCCTACAGATTTGGTTTCTAGAGATGTAATTACTAATATTCAGGTTACAAAGGTCAGATGACCTGACCATTATTTGATTAGTTTTAATTATCAGGTGGGTTATTCCTTCTACACCAGTTAAGAAGTATTAATTGGCAGCCTAGAGGAGATATTGATTTAAGCACCTTTCATAATGAATGGGAACATGTAGTGAGTGGGGCAGTTTTGATTCTGCTTCAACATTAGCAGATTCTTTATGCAATTCTCTAGCTCTAACTATAGAAAAGTTAGGCCCTCAAAAGGCAGTGGAACTTTCTTTGCCACGTTTAAGAGTTCCACGGTACAACTCTCTTTAGGTGAAATGAAGAAGGCCATGAGACGTGCAGAAAGGCGCTGGAGGAAATCCTTTACTGAGGTACTGAAGGAGGAGTATATGATTGCCCATAAATTATATTGACTGAGTTTGAAAAAGCTAAGAAACTATCTTACATCTCATCTGTAATCATCTTTAAACCGCCCCGTGAGTTATTTCAGCTAGTTTCCTGCTTAACAACCCCATTGAAAGGAGATGGTGACTCAGATGAAATAGATTGCGATATCTATGCTGAGTATTGTAGGAATAAACTTGGAGGTTGAAGTCATAGTTAGTAGTCATGAGTCACTGGCTGAACATCTGGGAATGGTTCTAATACCAGAAAAGGCCTTTCATAATTATTCCAGACAACGGATATGAGGAGGAGGAGATAGAAACTCACCTGAGACCACCAGCCCCATCAGAAACCAAAGCATCTGAGCCCACAGGGACAGGCCAGGCTTAGCTGTGAGTAAAGATGTGCTCATTTTTTGAAGGTCTCATCACGTACACCCGTGTAGAGCTGTCTAGGAAGCAATTCAGCTGTTTTACAAACAAATCTGAGAGTTCACCAAGTGTTCATTGAGCACATTACGAGGCAGAAAAATGGTTGAATTAGCCCAAGTGAAGAAATTACACCATTGTGAAACTGTTTACTGTTTGAAGACAGCAATGATATAACTGCTCACAAGTTTCTAACGGGCCAATTCAACCATTTTTCTGTTTGCTATCAAATGTCCAGGGTATGCTAACATCATCTCTGGTCACAATACTGAAAATTTGGCCAAAACTTTAAAAACTTTTAATGTTTCTTAAGCCTGAAAACAAACACAAACTACTACATTTTAGGATAAAGCTATATATAAACACCTTTTTTTTTAAATGAAACATATACCGTGAGATAGCCAGGTTTTTCTACTCTATGGTCTGCAGTGCAACTCAGCGAGATAGAGGGGTCAGACACACCTGGAGAAGGAATTTATCCCGGCAGTGTGTGATATAAAGAATTAGAACAGACACAAAAGTCCAAGGGGGTGCTATTTCTCTGCTACGTTACACAGAGCAATATAAAAAATGGGAATGTTTAAGTATGGTTAGATTAAAAATAACATACATTTTACATTTTCAATGTAACCTGAATCTAAAATATCCTACAGTTTCCAGAAATCTGTATCCCTGATACACATCAAAATAAAAATAAACATAGAAACATAGAAATGACAGCGAAAAGGACCAAAAGGTCCATCCAGTCTGCCTAGCAAGTTTATAGCAGCATCAAAAGTCACAGGCTTATTGGTTAAGGGTAGTAACAGCTGCATCAGCAAGCTACCCCCATTCTTATTTGTTTTCCCAGACCTTAACATCTGAATCTGATTCCCCTTTTTTCTTTTCCCCCTACAATTAAAGCAGAGAGCAATATTGGAGCATAGAGCAATAATGGAGTTGCATCAACAGTATGAAGGCTTATTGGTTAAGGGCAGTAACCGCCACTCCGTGCAGGTTACCCCCATGCACTTTTTTCCTCATTTCCATCTTTTAGTCTTTAGGAATCCACAGTATTTATCCCATGCCCTTATGAAATCTTTCACCATTTTTGTCTTCACCACCTCCTCCGGAAGGGCATTCCAGGCATCCACCACCCTCTCCGTGAAAAAATATTTCCGGATGTCGATTCTGAGTCTTCCTCCCTGGAGTTTCATTTCGTGACCCCTAGTTCTACTAATTTCTTTCAAACGGAAAAGGTTTGTTGATTGTGCATCATTAAAACCTTTCAGGTGTCTGAAGGTCCCATATCATATCTCCCCTGCACCTCCTCTCCAGGGTATTCAAATTTAGGACCTTCAACCTCACCTCATAAGTCATTTGTTGGAGAGCCACCACCATTTTGGTCGCCCTTCTCTGGACCACCCTCCTTCCTGTCTTTCCCTTATGAGATACGATCTCCAGAATTGAACACAATACTCCAGGTGAGGCCTCACCAAGGTCATGTCCAAGGGCATGATCACCTCTTTTTTTCTTACTGGTTATTCCTTTCTCTCTATGCAGCCCGGCATTCTTCTGGCTTTAGCTATCGCCTTGTCAAATTGCTTCGCTGTCTTCAGAATGCTAGACCCTATCACCCCAAGGTCCCCCTCTTGTTCCGTGCACAACAGTCCTTCACCCCCCATCACACACAGCGCTTTTGGATTGTCGCACCCCAGATACATGACTCTGCACTTCTTGGCACTGAAACCCAGCTGCCATATCTTCGACCACCATTCAAGTTTCCTTAAAAATCACATCTCATTCGCTCTACTCCTTCAGGCATGTCCACTCTGTTGCAGATCTTAGTATCATCTGCAAATAGACAAACTTTACCTTCTGGCCCTTCCGCAATGTCGCTCACAAGCATACTGAACAGAAAAAGGGAAGGGGTGTGAAAAAATGTTTAAATTACAACAAAAGCAGCAAAGAGGCCATGCTGTGATTAGGCTTTTCATGTATACTTTCAGAAAAAAAAAAAAAAAAACATACAATAGGGAAAACAAACAGGAAATGCCTGACATGGTCACACAGTCAGACTTCTGAGAAATGCACGCTCTCCCTGATTTTATGTGCAGAATAATTTTTGCATTTGAACTGGCACCATTCCAAAGGCTCTGCACAGGAGGCGGTAAAACAAGACAAGGTCAGACACCAAGGTGAAGAGCTATTATGGGATATATGAGAAGGGAGAAACAATAATGGAAACTCTGGATTAAAAAAAAGAAAAAAAGTTGGCTTCAAAAGTAGGCCTCACCTTCCTTAGTTATTAAGCTCATGACAGATGTAATGACAGATACAGGAAGTCAGACAGTGATGGTGTAGTTAAACCTTTCAATTATAGTATAATGAATAAAATATAAAGGCACTATCTAGGCAAAAGTCTAACAAATTATCATATTTAGATATCGGCTTACATTATTTTTCCTTTTTTCACATCCTCTTATTGTTCTCTTATTTTTTGATTGATAAAACTATCCCCCTCTCCCCCCCCAGGGGATTTACTATCAGTTCACAGGCAGTGACCTCTATAAGATATAGCTAAAAGCTATGAATAGCACTAGCCAAAGCATCTTTTCAGAACTGAGGAGTAGGCTAATGATTACTGCAGCAGACTGCAAACCAGGGAAGCCAAGGTTCAAATCCCACTGCTTCTTCTTGCAAATCATGTGCAAGTCACTTCGCCCTCCACTGCTGCAGGTACAGATTGTAAGCCCTCTGGGGATAGGAAAATACCTACGAAACCTGAAATGTCACAAAAGGCAGAATATAAAATATTAAAAAAACAAAACAAAACACATTGCTATCAATACTGATCCTTCACTGGCCAGCAAGGGCTCCAGTAAAAGATGCCCCCTTTCCCAGAGGTTATGTCTCTTCAATGGAACTCAAAGCAGGGGCCTTGCACAGGGACTCAAAGGCATTTTTCCATCCCAGCAGCCAACCACAGGGCTGTGGCAGTGGAGTTTGCCTTCTTCTTTCACCCCTATCTAGTTAACCGGTGCTTTATTTATCCACGTCAGGAAAGTTTCTGAAGGTATGAGATTATATCCCTTCTTTCGGGATTTCCTAATATAACCCCCATAAGTAGCGTCATGTACCATAACTTGCGGCATCAAGGGTTACTACAAACTACCCTCCAGAATGCAGGGGCAAAAATCCTAACAAGCACAAATCCAAAGGATTAGACTGCTCCAATTCTGGAGGAGTTACACTGGTGCTAATTAAATGGCGAATGGATTTGCTTGATGCGGCGGTTACTACCCTTAACCATTAAGCCTTATGCTCACCTTTGATGCAACTCCAACATTACTCTCTGCATCGATGACAGGGGATGGCAGGAAATTTGAATCAGTTACCAACAAGAGCCCTGAACTTGGTGGTAGATGAAACAGATAAGTATGGGAAAATATTCTGCCGTCATTTCTATGTTTCTAATTTTTAAGACTGCATCCATGGTAAATGTGTTAGAAAGCTGGGTCCCTTCTTACTTAGCTGACCTTCTGACACCCCACATTCCATGAAGAAAAATCAGCTCATTGCAGCAGGATCTACTAGTATTTCCTTTACCTTCAAAAGTAAAACTTGCCTCAACCTATAAATCAACATTTTGGGCCCAATTTTTAAAAGCATTTACTCGTGTAAATCTGGATTTTTCTTGAATAAATGCACTTTACTCAAGTGGGCTTTTGAAAATTGCTACAACCTAAACCACTGAATTGTCCATAGGATTACTTGCTTAAATGCACTTTACTCGAGTAAATGGCTTTTGAAAATTGCTCGATATTATGTTACTTTTATGTGCATAACTGCTTTGAAAATTACCTCAGTGTGGTTGAAACTATGCTATGGAATGGGATACCTTGGGTATTCATTCCAAATCCAACCATGCCCACCTTACAGATGCACCAAAGGCCTGCTTTTCACACATCTGGGCTAAGTTTTAGATGAAGAGATCTGTAGTTTCACTGCTAGCCCTGGATAGTAATTTGCCTTTGGGCTGAGTTTTGATGGGATTTACAGAAATCAGCATTATGCAGAAGAGAGAGACCGCAGCGGGATATATATCTCATGAATACTGTGGATAATGAGGATGGGGTTTTGAATTTTGTGTATTTATTAGGATAAACTACTAGAACTGTTTATGATGGACTGAAGTGAGTTTCTGGAGCTGCCCTACACCTCATTTCATGTTCTTCTTTGATAGATTATTAATGGAACAGAGACTTAATTTCTTACAGTCCTTGGGCCCTCACCCCAGAAAGTCAAGGTTTTCAGGATATCCTTAATAAATATGCATGAGAAATATTTGCATGCACTGGATGCAGCCCATCCAAATAAATCTAATGAATATTCATTAGAGATATCCTGAAAACGAGACTGGCTAGGGCCCCCCCCCCTAAGGACCGGTATGAGCACCCCCGCCCTGAGATAAATAATCTATTTAACCTGGCTCCCCTCACTGCGATCAATGCTTCACCTGAATCAGAATTCTCTTTACTGGCTTCTTCCTGCATACCAGCTGAGGATTGCTGCAGATAAGAAACAAAACCTCCTAATTACTGCTTTATTTTTAGTTTTCAGAAAAAGAAGTGTATTAATGATAAAATTGCCGACTCTACCGAGAATCTCATCCATCTTTTTCCACTTTTTCTTATACAGACTGTATTATAAACTTCTATAATTCAATTTTCTGCAGCTCCACCCAAAGTGGTCCCTGCCTTTAGTGAAAATTCTACTTATTATTCCACCTTTCAAATCTTATCCCTGGTTCTCCCCCCAATACTTGTTTTTCTATCAATCTGTCTGGATTAGACTGCAAGGCCCACACATCAGAAACTCTCCCTGTGTGTCTCTGTGTAGCACTATGTAAATGTTTAGCAGGTACAGTTTCATTATGTCAATGTTTACCCTACATTTTTCTCTTGGAACCACAAACTAGGACACAAAGTGAAATTGCTTGCCTGTAAAAGGGTATCCTTCTCATGACCGCAGTAGAATGGACCGCATACATGGGACACACGACTCCATCTTGTACAGGCATGAAGGATGCTTCCAGAACTTTGTGGGTTAGCTTTCTAGGGGTGTGAGGTGATTCCCCATGCACTGCAGAACCAGCAGTCAGTTTTACTGGTTTGCTAAGCTTAGAAGAAAAGGTGTATAAAAGCTCCTCAGAGGGAGGCAGGTGGATTGGTGGCTCACTGCTGGCAGAGAACACATTTTACAGGCAAGCGATTTTGCTTTCTTGGATAAGGGCAGTAGAATCACCAACAAGAGACTTCCTAGCTAAATGCTGTCTTCAAATAAAAGGAGAAATACAATATGAACAGTCGTCAACACAGGAACAAGACAAAACCTATTTTTATGTACCGTATTTGTTCACATTTCTTACATGCTGAATATTAAGAAAATATTAAGAAAAATTAGGAAAAATCCATTCATACATATTCATAAAAACATACAACAAAACAAATAAAAAAAACATTCAGAGAAAAGCCTGTGGAAGATACAAAATAAGGAAGACAACACAAAACCATAAAACTGGTCTCTTTAGGGTGCCGATGTAATAAGACCCATAGTGAAATCTGTGCCAGTTGTCTGCGCCTATTGTTTTTAGCACACAGCAAAACCAGTTACCTCTCATGCAAATGAGATACGGGCAGAAAATCCACACAAAAGTAAAAACGTGCACAGTCAAGGTCCTATGTAATAAACCATGCTGAAACCCGCATTAACGTGGTGACCTGCGAGTGATTGACAGGGCGAAAGCCTTCCCCTTTCATGAAACAGTGAAGAAGTCAGTGGTCCAGGAGTGGGGCTGAAGGTGGGCAGAGCAATGCCTACTCCGTTCATGTTCCGCCTCTGATCGCACAACATCTGTACCGGCGGATGGCAGCAAGCGTGGGAAGCACAGCAGAGATTTCTTCAGCCGACCTGCAAAACGTACCATAGCATCCGGAAAAAAAAGTGAAGGTAATCCGTGATTACCCCGGAGCTGCATGGACACCCAACCACGCCACTGCCAGCAATGGAGTAAACCGGTCTCCAGACACGCGCTTTAACTTAACTCCAGCCCTGACCCCAGGCGCTAAAAAACCCGCATACAGAAACCCACACTTAACCCGTGCTCGGCTCCCTGCACAGCTCGTGAATAGTTCATTTCTTCCTTTGCATGCCATTTGAATGCGCTTGCTCAAAACCAGCCACAGGTTTTTAAGTGGGTTTAAGTGCGCGGTTTTCCCACGCTGACCGCGTTTACATACACGCTTAAGAGCAGCGCAGGAAAAAAAAGCATGCAAAAACCCACGGCAGCTTTAGCGCAGATCATTACATCAGCCCTAGGAGAGGAAAAGGATGAAATCCATAAATAGACCTTGAGGAATGGACCGTTCAAAAACTAATATCCCGATGGAAAACAGACATTACAGTAATGGTTAGGGAATGATTGAACTGCCAGGTATATAGCACTGTTATCCCATGAGAGAACACCCGGATTTCAAACTCTTAAAGAACATAAGAAATTGCCATGCTGGGTCAATCCAAGGATCCATCAAGCCCAGCATCCTGTTTCTCAACAGAGGCCAGACCAGGCCACAAGAACCTGGCAATTACCCAAACACTAAGAAGATCCCATGCTACTGATGCAATTAATAGCAGTGGCTATTCCCTAAGTAAACTTGATTAATAGCAGTTAATGGACTTCTCCTCCAAGAACTTATCCAAACCTTTTTTGAACCCAGCTACTCTAACTGCACTAACCACATCCTCTGGCAACAAATTCCAGAGCTTAATTATGTATTGAGTGAAAAAGAATTTTCTCCAATTAGTCTTTAAATGTGCTACTTGCTAACTTCATGAAATGCCCCCTAGTCCTTCTATTATTTGAAAGTGTAAATAACAGATTCACATCTACTCATTCAAGACCTCTATCATATCCCCCCTCAGCCGTCTCTTCTTCAAGCTGAACAGCCCCTTAACATCTTCAGTCTTTCCTCATAAAGGAGCTGTTCCATCCCCTTTATCATTTTGGCTGCCCTTCTCTGTACCTTCTCCATCGCAACTATATCTTTTTTGAGATGCGGCGACCAGAATTGTACACAGTATTCAAGGTGTGGTCTCACCATTATGACATTTTCTGTTTTATTAACCATTCCCTTCCTAATAATTCCTAACATTCTATTTGCTTTTTTGACTGCTGCAGTACACTGAGCCGAAGATTTTAAAGTATTATCTACTATAATGCCTAGATCTTTTTCCTGGACGGTAGACAGCAAGGGTTATTTTTCCCTATATGCAACACCTTGCACTTGTCCACATTAAATTTCATCCGCCATTTGGATGCCCAATCTTCCAGTCTTGCAAGGTCCTCCTGTAATGTATCACAGTCCGCTTGCGATTTAACTACTCTGAATAATTTTGTATCATCCGCAAATTTGATAACCTCACTCATCGTATTCCTTTCCAGATCATTTATATGTATATTAAAAAGCACCGGTCCAAATACAGATCCCTGAGGCACTACACTGTTTACCCTTTTCCACTGAGAAAATTAAACATTTAATCCTACTCTGTTTCCTATCTTTTATTTGTAGTCCACGAAAGGACATCGCCTCCTATCCTATGACTTTTTAGTTTTCCTAGAAGCCTCTCATGAGGGACTTTGTCAAACGCCTTCTGAAAATCCAAATACACTACATCTACCGGTTCACCTTTATCCACATGTTTATTAACCCATCAAAAAAATGAAGCAGATTTGTTAGGCAAGACTTCCCTTGGGTAAATCCATGTTGACTGTGTTCCATTAAACCATGTCTTTCTATCTGCTCTACGATTTTGATCTTGAGAATAGTTTCCACTATTTTTCCTGGCACTGAAGTCAGGCTCACTGGTCTATAGTTACCCGAATCACCCCTGGAGCCCTTTTTAAATATTGGGGTTACATTGGCCACCCTCCAGTCTTCAGGTACAATGGATGATTTTAATGATAGGGATGTCAGGAAAATTTGTAACCTATCTGCTTATTCAAGTATAACAGGACGACCTACTTGTCTGTCTGTACTAGGAAAAATTTTATTGGTCACCCTTTTTCTGAATGTCTTCAGAGATTCAGTGCTACCATCTCCAAGAGGTTCATATAAAGTGATTATTCTTAGACAGATCAAGGACCTTGAGTGTATAGCTTCTCTAGGTGAGCACTTAAGCCCTGGCTGGGAACAGCCATAGTGAACACAATTTAATGTAGAAGAATCCATATGGGGAGATCTTTAGTCAAACTGGAATAAGAGTCACCATAAGAGCCTGAGCTTTTCCATGACAAGACTGTAGTCCTATAGTCCCTACATGGCCTGAGCCCACTGAGACTCAAGAGAAATAGCATAAATTGTTACTACCACAAGGCCAAGCATTCTCAGTATGGACCAGGCTGATGTTTGCTACCTCTGCATTATCTCTCCTGCTTTGTCGACAATATCTTAGGCTCCTTCATCAGGGATCTAGTTCTTGGAAAAGTCATGTCTAGAAGAGCCCCTATAAAATCCAATCGAGGTGTAAGATTCAGATGAGCCTTGGGAAAGTTGATGATGAACTTTAGTGACTGCAACACCTTGCTGGTTATCAATAATTCATTCATACCTGCTTGAAATATGCTCTTGAGCAGCCAGTCATCGAAATAAGGAAACACATGCATTTTATAGCCTAAGTAGGGTGCTTCTAGGAACTGAAAAGAAAGAAAAAATACCAACACAGAGCAGAAAAAAACACGAGGCAAAAAATGTTGCAGGTAAAGTGTTGCTCTGACAATGGGAAGAGGGGGGAAACAGAGTAGCTCTAAGTCTGGTGGCATAGAGAAAAATACCAAGCATGCCTAGAACCTCTCCCTAGAGAGCTCTGGAAAGATCCTTCATGCTAGCACAAGGAAGAGTCACGTGACTCGTGTGCATGGACCTTTACGCTGCTTGGAGAAAGTAGTGTGGGTGCCGTGCTAATGCAATTGAGTGCACAGAAAAAGATTAAGAAACAGAAACAAAATAAGGTGCTAACTTTTTATTGGACTCACAGACAAGAAATGTATTAAATTAGCCCAATAAATAGGTATCACATTTGATGTTGGTATTTGTTAGCCTTTATTTCATTTAAATTGCTTGTCAGAGAAAATCACCACCACTAAACAGTCCAAAACCATTTTTAGACCATAACAAATAAGAATAAGAGAGTCTCTGCTTTTTAGGCAGCCACAGGAATTTCTCACCACGCTGCTTGTAGTTTGTTTCAACAAGAATTATCAGCATATGCTGGGTCAAAACGGAGAAAAGCAGCCAAAGATACTCAGAAAAGGAAGATACTTCATGGAGTCATTACGGATGCAATCACCTGGTGAAAATGTTAGTCATAAACCTGGTAGCATTTTGACGAATGGCTAGGGAGAGGGGCCAACAAACTGCAGGATTGGCCAATGGTCACACTTTGTTACATGGGAGACAGTTTCCAACTCAAAGGGCAATGCTTGTCTATTGTTATTAATCAGGTCAAATTTCAGCAAAATCTTATTAGAACAGTGGCCTGCGAACACATTTAAAATTACTTTTTCACTTCCGTCACGTAATATGCATTCGTAATTTGACATTAAGAAAAAGGACCATGGATTCTTCAAGGCCCGAGGAATCAAATATGGATGGCTCACGAGCATTCTTACTCCATGTGCTTAATTTTCAGCTAATCCTAAATACAGATAAACCCCCTATACAAAGGAACAGATTGTGATTTCCACATTGCTGAGCTGTATGCAGGAAACAGCAGAATTAGAGTCAAATATTATGAACAAGAATCACTAATTATCTGCCACTTCATGTGGATCAATAAATTAACTTTATATGCAAAATATTTTCTAAGATGGTTATACCATATCAAGACTCCCCCCCCCCCTTTCAATTTCTTTACCTATAAGCCTATCAAAACATCCTAGAAATTGGCCGATTTGGAGAGTTGCTAAAACAAAACCTACATAAACATCCTGATGTTTATGTAGGTTTTATTTTAGCAACATGCAGATGTTTATAAAGATTTTAAGCTTCCACCTACCAGAGAAACTCCCTTCTGCAATGAGAGAGAAACGAGCACATCCCTTCATAGCAGTCCGAATCTAGTCTTTCTCCACTCAGAAAACAGGCGCATTTCTGATAACCCCGCCCAGGATAATTGCTGTCTTTGCTTGACAGCTAAGTGCAATGTCTCGTCTTCTGTGCTGTGGGAACGCTTCTTGGAGACGCTGCACTGTTTTCCTCTTCTGGTTGTTCCTCTTCTCCAGTGCCAGCAGCTTTTTTTTTTTTTTTTTTTTTTTTAAATAGCATCAACCACTGCTCTCAGGAAAAACTTACAAATTTACATATATTGAAGATTTATGAAACAGCGAGATTCACTCCTTTCTACAGTCATCTTTCTCCTCCTGCCAGATTCCTTCAGAAATGTCACATTCCAGTGTCCATGACTGTGTCCTACCCTACATGTCATATCTTGAACTTCTTTTTCTTCAACATCACTATGACCATGTAACTAGTCTTCTCAAATTGCTACATTGGCTCCCTGTCCACTTCCGCATACAGTTGAAGTTTCTCTTACTCGCAAACAAATGCATTCGTACATTACTTACCTCTTCTCCTTACCACATACTTCTGTACTCTCTTCATTGGCCAACATGCTCTAGTCTGGGCCCTTCTCCTCCACCAACAACTCCAGATTGTGATTTCCACATTGCTGAGCTGTATGCATGGAACAGACTTCCTGATCTGGTGCATCATGCTCCCTTCTCTGGCTATATTAGAGAGTCCAGTCTAAAAATTCACCTTTCAGAGGCTGTTGATAAATCCTAACTACTTCTCTATAATAAATACACTTACCACAGTCTCTTGTCATTTGTTTATTTTATTTATTATTTTTATATACCGACATTCGATCATGCATGTTTTGACTATAATGTAAGCTCCATGGAGCAGGAATAGTCTTTATATGTATCTATTCAGCGCTGCATTTGTCCAGTAGCACTTTAACAATAATAATATAAAGTCCGTAACACATTATTAGCCAGGTAAACAAGGGGAAATCATTGTTATCCTTGTGAATAACAAACAGATCTACTTTTTGGAATCTGCTAGGTCCATGTGACCCAGACTGACCACTGCCAGCATGGCATTTCTTAAGTTTGCATGTAGTGGTACTGTGAAATAAATAAAAGACCCATTAGTTCCATTAGCATCCCCTAGAATCTCTTTCACCACTAATTTATTTTGTCACACTAAGGTTATTTGGCCTTTTCCATGCACAAACACACACTCTATTATGCCTATGATGATTTATCCATGCTTCACTGACATCCAAGACTATCTACACCCAGTGAGGATAACTTTCAAAAAGATTTACGTGCATGAAAGTAGCATATATCGTAGTGATTTTCAAAAACCAATTTTTGATCTTACGTGCATAAAACCTTTGACAATTCAATAGCACATTGTAGCAATTTTCAGAAGTGCATTTATGTGTGGTAAAACCCAGTTTTAAGCGTGTACATCCTGTTGAAAATTACCCATGCTATGATCTCTTATTTATTACTATCCCCACCCACTTGGGGCCCTATTTCTGCCTTTTTATCTTTCAGAATCTTTATTACTCAATAACAAAACAAATTCAGTACAGTGCAACACAATTGTCAGATCTGCAAATTCACGGAAATGTGAAAATCTCTTTTTCCATCTTTTATACTTCTATTCCTCAATCCCCCCCACCTCTCTCATCTCATCCCCTCCCTACAATATCAGCTTACAGAGCCTTTAGATGATGTTCAGTATTTGATCAGAATGTCATAGAGGGAATTTGTTTCTAATGCCTCCATATTATTATTATTATTATTTATTATTATTTTTAATTTTAATATACCGAAGTTCTTGTGGGAATTACAAATCACTCCGGTTTACATAAAACGATGAACTGCCCAACAGCAGATGGGGGCTTTACATAGAACTGTAGAACATAAGGAACAATACTGAAATGAACATGACTGAAATGAAACATGACTGAAATGAAATCCTTTAAACTCTTCCTTGTCCCACCTTCCCATCACCCCGTCTCCATAAATGGCTTGTACATCAACCACTAAAGACTCAATATTTAAACCAAGGAAATTGGATATTCAATACCCAGCTTCTAACATACGGTGAGAGAGCCTGAATATATTTTTGTCACACGCAGAAATGTCCTCCATCTCATAAACGTGTCACGACTAGCCATGTTTCCCTGTGCATCAAAAGGTGAACCTGATTTCACCAGTGCTAATAGGAAGGTCTATCCATACCTTTCCAAACCAATGGCCTAATAGGCCTTTCCTCACAAGAAGTCTTTCTTCCTTAGCACAAAACTGTAATTGTGATAGAGCATCATCAGAAAGGACAAGATTAATATCACAGGGCACTTTATGACCAACAACTTGACTTTAAAAAAAAAAAAAAAAAACCCCAACCATCTGATTCCAAAATGATTTTATCACAGGACAACACAAAATACATGTAGGAGAGATCCCAGAGCTGTCATACATTTTTGGCAAGTGTCAGTGACAGTTAAATGGACCTTATAAGCCCTAATAGGAGCAATTCAAGCCCTATGCAAGAATTTAAAGAACATCTCTCTCAGGTATACATTTCCCGTAAGGCCTCTTATCTTTTTAAAACATTTCAATAAGGAGTCTGCCAACAGGATGAATGGCAATTCCCTGTTCCATGTTACTGTCAAATCGCTACAGGAATCAGATTTTGTCTTTGTTCTGAAAAGCATTTTGAAATAGTCCCTATTGATCTCCTCCACCAACAATTGCTCAAATTTATAGACTAGATTGGGATCAAAATTAGACCTCTTTAAATTTCCTATGTAATATCTCAGTGGTAAATAAGCAAAGTTGTCAATCTGAGTGAAAGCGTAACTGTCCTTTAATTGTAGAAGTGTCATAATCCTACCCTCAGGTCCTAACAGGTGGTGTATCTGGGTAATCTCCAATTTGGCCTGTATGGACAAAAAGGGTGAGACTTCTGGATTTCCTCCAAATTTCTTGACTATGTTTTTCCACATACTACATACTGGAGCTATTAGAACACTTCCCTTAACTTCTTTAGCCAGTTTGCTGCTATCAGCATGAAAAATATAACAAAGAGCGAGGTGACAATATGGCTGACTCTGTCCTAGTACTGGCATAACAAGAAGTAGAAAACAGCCAATCCATCAGGATCCTGGCCATGCAGGCATCATTACATATTTTCAATTTTGGAAGGCCCAATCCCCTCCCATCTTCAACCATTTTAAGGAAATTCTGGGCTTAGCTTCTTTCCATAGAAATTTTAATAGTACAGTATCTAATTTCTTAATATCTTTTTGCAATAGATGAAGTAGGAGAGATTGAAATTATAGCCACAAAGGAAAAAAAAATCACCATTTTAAATAAGTTTATACGCCCAACCAAAGAAAGGTACACTTTTACCATTATTGGAAATTAAGCTTCAAATATTCTAGCAATGGAGACAGAAAATTATAAAGGAAGTTCAACTCCTCTGGCAAATAAATATCCAAGTACTTGAAAGTGCCAGAAGCCCATGTGAAGCAAAATCTTTCCCCCACCAGGTCCGTATCATTTTTGGAAAAGCCAAAGCCTCAGACTTGGAAATATTCAACTTGAAAAATTTCCCAAATTGATC
This sequence comes from Rhinatrema bivittatum, assembly GCF_901001135.1. Classification (NCBI taxonomy): domain Eukaryota; kingdom Metazoa; phylum Chordata; class Amphibia; order Gymnophiona; family Rhinatrematidae; genus Rhinatrema; species Rhinatrema bivittatum. The sequence goes on along the minus strand of NC_042631.1, from coordinate 38,069,390 downwards.
AAAACATCTCTCAAATAACCCAGTGAGGGTTTGGGATTTGCAATGAAAAGCAATAAATCATCTGCAAAAGCAGCAATCTTGAAAATATCAGAACCAAAAGGAATACATACAATCCCCTCAGTTTCTTGTGTAACTAATTAAAAGCTCCAGAGAAAGTAAAAATAATGGGGAGAGAGGGCAACCCTACTTAATGCCAAGTCCAAGTGTAAATTCTGCAAACCTTGCCCCACTGGCTAATACTGCCTTGGGCTCAGCATACAACATCCTAAGATTTTGTAAGAAGGATCCAGTCAGTCCCATTTCTGTTAAGATAAAAACCAAATATTCCCCCACTCCACGCGATCGAATGCTTTTTCCGCATCAAAACTAATCAGCAGAGAGGGACTATTGAGCCTCCTAACCATTTCCATTGCAGCCAAAATAAGACGTATATTAGTAGTACTACATTGTCCTCTTACAAATCCAACCTGATTGACTGAAATAAAATCGGAAAGGAGTAGAGCAAGCCTATAAACCATTATTTTGGCCAATAATTTGATATCCACATTTAACAACAAAATTGGACGATAGGAAGTGAAGGATCCTTCCCCAGTTTAGGGACTGCTGTAATCAAAGCTAAATTGGCTGCCATTGGAAGTCTCCCTTCTCGAACAAGAGCTTCATAATACAACTTCGTGGGATCAATTAACATCTACCAAATTCTATAAAATTCTGCGCTGAACCCATCTGGTCCAGGCACCTTACATAAACTAGCCTTCATAATTACATTAAGTATCTCTGCTCGCGACAGTGGCATATTTAGCTTATCCAGATGTTCAGGGCTAAATTTGGAGAGAATTAATTATTTAAATATTTCCTGGCTTGACTCAGATTACACTCCTGAGAAGAATAAAAGATTTTACAAAAGTATTCTAATATAGCAGGATCTGGGAGGGCATTTTCTCATACTAGAAGCTGATTATTTGGGTAGCCCATCAGTCTTTGCAACCTTTATGCACCTAATAATTATGATGCTTTTTTTTTTTTTCCAGGAATCTCATGGACGCTGTCTAGATATGATCCCGGGGGCGATTTCAATTGGGTCCACGACCCTGCATTGGATAAGTCTGTAGTAAAGCTTTTTTTTTTTAATCCACTCTTCAGAAATACATTTGTACAACCTCTACCATTATCCCCATTTTACCCCATTAGCTTCCTCATATATAAAGACCAACATTGATCCTATGCACATAGCTCCATCAGAGAATATTTATGCACCAGAACAGGACATCCTAGAACAGAGCATAATACCCTAAGGGGTAGATTTTAAAAGGAGCGCACACAAGTATGCCCGATTTTATAACTTGCGTGCTCAAGTTATAAAATCAGTGGTCGGCGCGCACAAGGGGGTGCACAATTGTGCACCCCCTTGTGCGCAGAGCTGCGCTGCCTTCCCCCTAACCCCTTCCCCTTAGTCCTACTCTAACACATCCACCCCCCCAAAATTATCTTACCTTTTGCGCCTGTCTCCGGGCAGGCGCAAGTTGCGCCCGCCGGCAGCCTGCTGGCACGTGATCCTTCAACACAGCGGCAATGGCCGCTGTGTCAGAGGCCTCTGGCCCCGCCCCTGCACCACCCCTTTAGTAAAGCCCCGGGACTTACACACATCCCGGGGCTTTATGTGTGTCGCCTCTGGATTTACTTGCTTGGGCTTTTAAAATCCAGTCCTATATGTGTGCCAAAATTTTATATATGAATGAAACAGAGATTTTAAGATCTTCAGGCAGAGAAATAATTCTTCCTTGTGCACCTACATAACTTGTACTACTTATTTACTACAAACTTACACTATTTTACTTACTATAGAACCATTTCTCTTTACCTTAAAAAGTTTTGCTATTTTTACTGATGTCCTCAGCAACTTTTTTATTTTTTTTTAAACAGCAAATAAATGCAGGTGGATTTAGTTAAAATACAGTTTGAATCTAGGGGAAAATACCTTTCTCCTTTATCACTGATTCAACCAGCTCAGTAATATTTGTAAGGAGCTCTTTATTTCTTTAGTATGTGCAGTTTACACAGCACTATTTACACTGTGTATATACTGTGGGTGATTTATTACAACAAAATACAGAAGCAGACCATATGAGCCATCCTGTCAGCCTGTCCACGTCTCCTGCTCATCTTTAGAGTCCCTTCCTCTCCCCTCAGGGATCCTCTTTGCTTGTTCCATGTTTTCTTTAATACTTATCTCCACCACAGTCAGGCTGTTCTAATGCATATACCACCCCTTCTGAAAAGAAATACTTCCTTAGATTAGATTACTCCGGAGTCGACTGCCTTTCACTCTCATGACTCCCGCCTTCCAGAGCCTCCTTTCTATGGAAGGTGACTATCCATAGGCTGAGAGACAAGTGCAGTGCACTGCCATTCATAAAATCTGGATACAATTCCTAGTCCCAGCTTTCACTTCCTGTGCCGGCCAAGGCAGGGGATGCTATGGAGGCATTCACAGCTCCTGGGGTAACCAGGGGGAGGAGGTTGCAGAGATTCTCAGTTATCAGAGTCTACTCTTCCCAGGTTATGGAACAAGCCATGGTTTGTGGCTCCTTCCTTCCCATCTCCCTGGGCTGAGGATGGTCGCTGCGATGGCTGGGCTGAGTAAGGGAGGGGAGAACTAGAACAGGGGGCAAAAGCAAATGCAAGTAGTTGAGAATGGAGGCTCAAGGCACTGAAGCCCAAAAGAAAATGGTTCCAACTGAGCAGGAAACTGCTTCTCCAAAAAAAAAAAAATCCCAATTAAACGGCCAGTTGCATCACTAACGTCGTCAAGCAGGACAGCTGATTTGCTGCTGTTACAATGTTCAATAATCAGCTGGCGTGAGAAAGAGAAGTTCAGCAAATATTAAATTAAATATTAAAATTAGTAAATATTTATTAAGATATTATAGATCAGGTGCTCTGTGTTAACCAAATTAAAAAAAAAAAAACAACCCTGAGTGTGGGGGCAGTTTGTTAAACAGGTGTTCATGGTTGAAAAGACAGTCCACCCACTGTGTCTGTCCATTTCAACTCTAACATTTGCCTGTATTCCCTGCAGCTGAAATATTGACAACACCACAGGAGACAGTGTTGTGCCTCTCTACTCCACCAGCTCGGTTAAAAGAGAGGATTAACAAAAAGACGACAGCATCTTTCAGCAGCACGGAAATTACCCCTCACTTACGAGAGCGAGGCATTCACAAGCATGCAGCGCCTGAGCTGCTCCATATGGACTCCAAACACAGACCACTTAGTCCAGCCTTTACAGTCACAGATACAATGCTAAATGATCCTGTGCTTAACCTACCACCTTACTGTAACTAGAACAAAGCAAACTATCTCTAATATTTCTCAACTGTCTGAAATGGAAAATGAAGCATAGCTTGTGCGCCCGGGAACTTACTTTTAATTAACTGCTGTCTGCTTTATAGGAGTACAAAGCAGACCTCAACATGTGAATGTCACCATATAATTGGCACTTTGAGCATTACAAGACCTAGATTAAATTGCAGTGTTTAATTAAAGTGGCACCACGTCACTGACCATTAAACAGCAGCCACTGAAGGACAGTGAAACGCCCAGGTTTACCGCTAAGAACTGAAAACTGTTGGAATATCAACCAAATAAGGGGGGACGGCGTTTATCTAAAGTATCCAGGAAGAGGATCGGAATAAAAGAACTGCAGTACAGCAGGCGCTTAAACCCTACAGAGGAGGGGTCTCACGATTTGATTGGTTTAGTCGGGCCAGTCAACATTTAAAGCATTTAACGGCTCCTCCATCCAGTCCTCCAGGAAGCAACAAAACAAATGCGGTTTGCAGGATATCCAAAAGGAAAACTGAGGATATTTATTTGGTCTATGAACCAAGTTAATTTGGGAGGCTGGGTTGAGAACCACCAAGAAGTCTGTCATTACTGCTTACACTGGGCCATGGTACAATTTCTGACAGCTGGCATGCGTTGCTAACGCAACGCCTTCTGAGCAGAAAGTTTCACGGGTGCTGTTGCCTCATTCAGCTGCTGTTCAGCTAGTTTCACACTGCGTCTGGAAAGCAAGACAGGATTTAGTGACCCCCTCTTGAGTTTCAGGACAACAGTAGTTAATTTATAGCCCTCCAGGATTCTAAAACTTCTTTCCCTGAGACACGCCTTCAATCACTATTTCAGAGGCTTTCAAACTCTTGGAGGCCACAGCCTTCTTCTGTTTTCACTGCCTGAACAACAATCAAAAAAAAGTAGCTTAAGTAATCCATATACAGTGACAGAAGGTCCACTGTAAGATTTGTAAGGTATTTCATTCTCAATGACTTTTCGCTGGACACAACCAAGCATTCACATTTAAAGCTGATGTTTCAACTCTACCTTCTGCCTTACTGAAAATCTGCTTTTCTGTACTCTCTCTGGGCTTACGGAAGACATGCTGATCTTGCTGGAGTGTCAGATATACTTAATGACCTTACAAGTGTTGAACAGAAGGCTCCAGCAAAATACAGAAAGCAGGGCTTACTATCACCAGCGACATGGAGATGATGCTAGCTCGACAAGAACCAGACAGCATCCTTACATTCTATCTCTGCATATTGCGCTCCCTTTCTCAGAGATGGCACATGGCAAAAGGTACGTTCAATTCAACAGCTCTTGGTCCTCCAATGAATGCTGTAGATTGAAGTGCAGCCGCTTCAGGCCTGATAAAGGATGGTATTTTGTGCATGCCTCTTTAAGGAAGGCACAGCAGTTTCCTTCTGCCTATTAATTTTGCTGCTATATATTGACCTAAAACTGTGCCAAGCAGCTTCCCTCGCACGCCCTCTCTCTCCCCCTCCCAATCCCTTTTCTGTGTCTGAAACACTTCCTGTCTCTGCTGGATATGCAGCCTTTTTATTTGCAGCCCTGCTCAGATTCCTCTCTGTAAGTTCCAGGAACCCTGTAGCTGTCCGGAGTCCAGATGGCAGCCTTCAGTTCAGGGCTTTTCAACAATATCCCTTCGCCTTGCCTGCCTCTTCTCAGCAGCTTGGAGGGTAGGCAATGCTACATTCAAACAAAAAATATACACACGCACCCCCACAGAAACAAACAGCGTCTGTTACTGAAGGGAATGTCCCTTCTCCACTCCAGATTTCTTCAATATACTCTCTGTCATTCCATAATGTGGTTTTAAACCTTTTTATTAGCAATGATTCTGCTTGTTTGCCCTAAAGCAGTGTAAATGAAGGACTTCAATGGTGGATAACAAGAACTGTTCCCCGCTTGTTCTTCACAACTAGTCCAAGATAAGTTCTGCCAGTAGCAGGATCCAAAATATTCATTATTTATGCCTTCCGTTCCCATTCTGTAGCAATGTATAACAGAAATCATATGGCGAAACTGAACGACGGTATATAAAACTCGATAGATAAATAAATAAATATGGTTACAATGTCTTAACAAAAAAATTTATCATTGAAGTTTGAGAAGAAGAAAGTTAAATGACTTGCTCAAGGTTATTTCATGGTGCTGTGCTCTATCACCAGTACATAAGAACATAAGAAGTGCCAGGCCGAGTCAGATCAAGATCCATCGAGCCCAGCATCCTGTCTCCAGGTCGCAAGAGCTCAGCAGATCCCCCATAATTGATCTATTTCTTGTATCCCATTTCCAGGGACAAGCTCTGGCTACAGACTTTTCCTTCAGGAATTTGTCCAACACTCTTTTGAACCCCACTATCTTGACAACATCCTCTGGCAACAGATTCCATAGCTTTACTGGGTACCGAATTAAAAAATAGTTCCTACAATTTTTTTCAAATATGCCAGTTGCTAGTTTCATGGAGCATCCTCTAGTCTTAGTGTTATTTGAAAAGGTAAATAAACATTCCCTTTTCACGCAATCCATCCCGCTCATGATTTTATAAATCTTAAATCATATCTCCTCTCAGTTGCCCCTTTTTCAGGCTAAAAAGCCCTAATCAGTTTAGCTTTTCTCCATAAGGAAGCTTTTCCATCCCCCCTTTATCATTTTTTATTCCCTTCTCTGTACTTTTTCCTTGTCCACTATGTCTTTTTTTGAGATGGGTGACCAGAACTACACACAATACTCAAGATGCAGTTGCACCAGGCTTTATGATAATCTCACTTTTGTACTCTATTCCTTTCCAAATAATTCCTAATATTTTGCTTTTTTTTTTTTGACTGCCGCTGCACACTGAGCTGAAGATTTCAAGTCCACAAGGACTCAGAGGTTCTTTTCCCGGGGGAAGGGGAATAGGACTCCTATCACAGAACCCAGCATCATGTGCCCATACATGGAATTATTTTTCTCTGCGTGCATTAGTTTACACTTGCCAACATTAAATTGCATCTGCCATTTAGATGCCCAGTCTCCTAATCTCTCAAGTCCTTCTGCAATTCCTCACAATCCACTGTTTTAAATGACTTTTAAACAATTTTGTGTCATCTGTAAATCTGGTCACCTCTCTTACTGTTTTTTTCTCCACATCATTTATGAGGTCCCAGTACAATGCGTGGCTATTATCACCAACAGATATCTTCTCTTCCTTGGCCATCCTCCTCTTGCACTTACTTCTCAAACCTGAAAAAGCTTTATTATAACAGTGGTAGCAAGGTGGTGTTCCCTAAAAGCTGAGAAAACATGTAAATCACCCCAATGTAACTAGGGATTGGGGTGATTAAATAAAACTGGTGAATACTTAACTGTAAATCCTTGTTCTTACCCTTATTCTTGCATGAGTCCTAAGCATCAACAATTTGGAGAGACTTATCTGTAGAAGATCCAGACCACCAGAGTACAAAGATTAGCTGGGCCACCAATTTTAGCCCATTTTCAAATTCCCATCTCTAATGTTCTTGGTCACAGCAACCATAAAGCTGCAGTTCTGACAAGCAAATCAACATACAGAGATCATTCTAGGAGTGTCTCTTGTGTTCAGTATTTAACATTAAACTGGCTGCCAACTAAAATAAGTAGAGTTTGACTACCATTCATTTCAAAGATCTACCAAAAATACCAGACTCTCGGAATAGAGTATTAGGCTATCACTCAAGAAAAGGGAGTAGGAAGATAATATACTGGTCTATGCCACAAAAATGTCAGCATTTAATACTTGGGCCATGTCTGAGCAGATATGTTAGCATGTAGAAAAAAAAATGTCTCTCTCTCCCCCTTCTTCCAAAAAGGCTATTGTACACCACCTTGACCAACAGATGCCCAATAGGAATCACTTGAGAAAAAAATGCCAACTGATCTAGTCCATCTCTAAGGTATTTTATCCACCAACTTTTCAAGAGTTTGTGTCATGGCTGAATCGTTGTTGTAACCATTTGCAATGTACATCCCATATAGGTGTTTCATGTATATTATATTTGAATATATCAATTTTTGTTACCCTGATGGGTTTACAAACATCTGTGTACCAGAAAGACACTGATTGCAACAATTTATTGTTGTATCCTAGTCATCACCCAAAGTCTCTGCGTAACATTCTTTGGGGACAATTTTTGCATCTAAGGCACCTCTGTTCTACTGTATCTCAATTCAAATACTGCACTCAAGACATGTTTGAATGGTTTTGTTTTGGGTTTTTTGTTTTTTTTTTAAGAAAGAGGCTATCTGTATAATGTAATCAAGTGAGCTTTGAAGAGGGCCTTGTATTCAAACTGGATCTTCTTTTGATATAAAAAACAAAATGAGTCTTCACCTGTAGTACGTGTGCTACCATTTTTACATAAATTTTGATGTTTGTCAGACTATTTTAAGATACTAGTATCTTCTATCACAGCATTTGATTTTTTCATCTCCCTCGCATTTTGCTTTTTGCCTTGGAAAAAATTTAAGAGATAGTTTGGTGCACTCAATGTTGAGATCTGAAGTGCCAGCTGGTAATTCACATATTGGTCACTTCAAGCATGGGAGATGTTCAGTGTGTGATCTTGTATGGGAAACTGACAGTGTATGTTTCGCTAATTCATCGAAGGAGTCATTGTTAAAAACTTACACAGATTGGAATTCCATGCAATTAGATATTTGTGTGATCTGTTATGTACTGGCAGCACAAAAAGGAAAACAAGATTAGAATCTGTGAATATCTTTGGCTGCATTTGAAATTGCTGTATGGAGGTGCCATTAGCTGAGCATCGGCAACATCTGTAACATAACATTGAAGATTTATGATTTGTGGTTCTGCAAATGGTGATGTTACACTATGGAGGTAACATATCACAAATACTTGTGTATAAAGAATGTTTATTTTTTTTGTGGAGCACAGTACAACCTCATGGTTTCAATCATGAGACTGAGTGGCAAGCATGCCTGTGTAACATAATGAAGGCACTTTGATTGGCTATATTCATGACCTGTTAGTAAGGGATGGGTGAGATTTGTATAAATAACACCTCATTTCTAGCTCCTTTCACCTGATGCAATACATAGCACTTAATAAGCTAATGGATCCACTAAAACTGTAAGTTTGCAGATATACAAATATTTTTAAAGAACAATTTTTGTTAAGCCGGTGTGTGTATTTGAGACTGTCAATTTTATTTTGCCAATAAATTTTAAAGCTGATACAGCGTTTGAATTGCTATTGTTCTGGCAAGTCACTTTAAATATAATCAAACACTGCAGCCTGGTATTTTTAAAAAATTCATTGGATTTCCTGCCCCTCCTGGAGAAAGCAGCAAAGTGAAACATGGCCCACGTCGAAGGTTAACTTGTCCAAATCTCATCACACTGTTCCTCTACTTTTCAGAAATGAACCAAAATTGTATGTGACCACTTTCTTCCTAACAATACTAAAATGGCTCATTGAGCTCAGCAGATAAAGGTAACCCCTGGATGGGAAAAACCCTTAAGCTGCACCTGGGAGCTACTCTGGAATGGCTCCCTCGCGAAATAGACCTGCTATGCCTTGGAACAACCTAAGAAGAGCGCTACTGCTCCACTGGCTCTTGGAGCTCACAAGGAACCGAGAGCACTGCCAGTCAGAAGCAGTGACATCCTTTCCCCGGGAATGAAGAATGAGGGACACCCTTTGTGGGGGTGGACAATCGGGCATCCAGAGGGGAACCCATAATGGTTGCCCTGGAACTCAGTCGAATCTCCCCTTCTTGAAGGGAGAGGAACAATGGGAATCGAGGCCTCCCAATCCCAAAAAGCGTCCAACTCTCCCCATTGAGAGCTGTTACAATCACTGAGGTTCAGAAGTGACCAATCCACCACAGGCAAATACCCTCAGATAGAGTAGGTCACAACAGAGGAGCCCCAGCAAAAACAATCCAATGACCACCACTGTTGTCCCTGGTCCTGGCCTCCCAGGAGATGCACAGATTCAAATCGAGGTTCCAGCTCAGAGGTAAACATGCCAGGGACGGAACCTCAGGGGTTTCCCCACAAAAGGGGTTTATGACACGGGAGGGGTCAAAAGACATATCCTCTTCAGAGGGAAAAAATTCCCGACACTACCACTTAGGGTTCGATCAGGAACGCAGTCCTAGGTCAGTCCTGTGGTTGTGATGCACAACCCATTGTGCTTGCCACAAGGGAAACACACAGATACACCCATACAGTGGAGGGCAAATGGAAAAAAGAGCCCTCCGCTGTAAAAACACACTGACCAGTACTCATACAGTGGTATCCACTTGCTGGAATAGGTGGCAACGCACTGCCAAAAGGCAAACAACAGTGTGTGATGATGCCTTCCCCGTCAGTGCTCCCCAGCACTTTGCGATGCAGAACTGACGAGGAGATTGAGACTATGACACGAAGATGGCAGAACCGTGGCTTGGCTGAGAACTGCCCAGACAGGGAGAATACTGTCTGCCATCTTCCGAGGTGCTTGGAGTAGATGCTTTGGTGAACCCGACCACATGTGCTGTGCTCCACTGTCACCGTAACTCCAAGTGGAGTGCAAAGGAACAGTACGACGATGGCATCCCCAGTACTACTGGGGCTCTGGGCATAGTATGGTGGTGGCTGGCGTTCTATAGCGTCACCCCCCCCCCCCCCTCCAGTATCTGATAACACTCCAAGAGGCTGGACACAGCCCTTCAAACTGCATCAGGAATGGCTCACCAGTTTCCCTCATGGAACGAAAGCAGCAAGGTCCATGGTGACCAACAGTGCCCATGGTGCTCTGAGGTCATTCATGTGGCAACTGACCAAATCCACTGGTGCCCACAGTAATGACAGTGCCCGTAGGGCCCACAGCACTTTCGTGCTCACCAACAATGGATCACATCCAGAGCATCAGATCAACACGGGATCAAAAGCCCAGAGGCATCAATAGAGACCCTGGCGCCTGAAGGCATCGATGGACCGGCAGTACCAAGGATGTCAGGGGCACCTGCAGGGACACAGCCCTGACATGCCTCATTGGTGCACAGAGGAACAGACTGCCAGCGCCATCAACTGTTCCCTTCAGCTCACCTATCCGTCCAAGGACAATCCATGCTACAAACTCGATGGCATCCCTCGCCAGCAGCTATAGCTGACGATAGTCTTGCTAGCACTCATTAACACCAATGGTGCACAAATCCAAGCAGGGACTCCAATGCCTCCCAACCCCAACGGCTCAGGGCCACAGAGCATCGATAGCCATAGATCAGTGATGGGACAGAACTTTGCCCCTCAGTGCTCTATCTGGACACCACCAAGGCACCTCGAGGGCACCAGACCACTACACCTCGGCATACCAGGGTGCCTTGACTAAAGGGCGACCCCGATGCTTGATCCATTCAAGGCAAAAGTCCCTGCTACTTGAGGGCTTCAGTGGCACTTGAGGTCTCCCAAGAGCTCCGGTGTCAACAGCCTTGGGGATGATCAGGGCCCGATGGCCTCCATGGTGGCCCACGCACATCAATGGCATTGGGGGAGGCCACTCATACATCTCGACAGGATCAAGAGCATATGGCATCCATGGCACCGAGGCATCCATGGCATAGAATGAAGCCAAGGCATCCATGGAATGGATGGGTCCACCACCACGAAGCCCCATGTGGTCGATGACTCCAGTGCCTCAAGTCCACAAATGCCTATTGTGGACTTGCCTACAAATGCCTATGACATAGAGGGCAAACATGCACTCCGTTGGCATAAAAGGCGCCCCAGCACCTCAACAGCGTCAAGGGTGACGATGGCATTCAATGGCAGTCCTGGTTCCCTTCGTGGTCCTGACATTGATGTGTCAAATTAATGGTGCATTGGTCACAGAAGTGCACGAGCAATTGATACTGGGCATGGCACCAAAGGTGCAGCAGCAAGCTGCTTACCCAGGGCTCCTGCTCACCCTCTCTCCCAGGAACACTGCACTGCCATCACCGGCAAGCAGGAAGGGAAGCTATGTCATCCTGGGCTCCTGCCTGTGGAGACTAGTTCCTTTGGGTGTGGGGAGAATGAGCTCTCCCCCCACAGGAACAGTATGGTCCTCAATCTCTTCACTATCTGACCTCCATCGATAGGTGAAACATGGAACTCCTGCCTGGGTAGAACTCAGGTGAGTTCCCAGGCTCAGCAGCTTACACTGATCAGCCACAGACTGCACTCAATCAGTCCTGCCAGAACCAGACAAAAGGTACACAGACAGAGCAAGGAGAGGATACAGAAACTAAACTGCAGGTGCAGTTTTTTGGGTTTTTTTAAAGGAAGAAATAGACTGCCAGACTGCACAATGACTAAGGCCCGCCATGCGGCTGTCAGACAGAAAAAAAAAGAAAACTACCGTAAAGGACAGAAAACAGCTGCAGTTCTAAAAGAAATCACTTACAAAGACTGTAGAGGAAGAGAGCAAAGCTGAATACCGTGAGCACACGGCTCTGCGGGGGGGGGGGGGGGGGGGGAGAAGAGAGATTCTGCCTAGGGGGCAGGGTGATGACTACAGCTGCACATGCTCAGTAGGGCATGTTTGAAAGTTCTAAATTCTTTTAGATCAAAGTTCCGTGCCGGGCTCCATCAGATGACGTCACCCATGCATGAGGATTTCCATCCTGCTTGTCCTCTGAGAACTGAGAACAAATGAGGTGATAAATTTGCAGATGACAAAATTATTCAAAATTGTTAATCACAAAAGGATTGTGAGAAATTGCAAGAGGACTTTGCAGAACTGGGAGACTGGGCATGCAAATGGCAAATGAAATTTAATGTGGACAAGTGTAAAGTGATGCACTTAGGGAAGAGTAACCCAAATTATGGCTACATAATGCAAGGTTCTACATTAGGAGTCACCACTCAGGAAAAGGATCTAGGTGTCATTGTTGAAAATCTGCTCAGTGTGCAGCAGCAGCAGCCAAGAAAGTAAATAGAATACTAGGGATTATTAGGAAAGGAATGGAGAATAAAACAGAGAATATCACAATGCCTCTGTATTGCTTCATGGAGCAACTTCATCATGAGTATTGTATGCAGTTCTGTCACCACATCTCAAAAAAGATATAACAGAATTAGAAAAGGTAGAGAGAAAGGCGACCAAGATGATAAAGGGGATGGAACAATTCCCCTTCGAAGAAAGGCTAAAGAGGTTAGGACTTCAGCTTGGAGAAGAGACGGCTGAAGGGAGATATGACAGAGGTCTATAAAATAATGAGTGGAGAGGAACAAGTAAATGTTAATCGGTTGTTTACTCTTTCAAAAAGTACAAAGACCAGAGGACTCACAATGAAGTTACTAGGTAATACATTTAAAACTAATAATTGTATAATTATGCTCTGGAATTTGTTTCCAGAGGATGTGGTGAAAGCTATTAGTGTAGCTGCGTTTGAAAAAGGTTTGGACAAGTTCCTGGAGGAAAAGTCCATTAACCATTATTAAGGTAGAATTGCAGAAATCCACTGCATATTCTTGGGATAAGCAGCTTGGAATCTATCTACCCCTTGGGATCCTGCCAGGTACTTATGACCTGACTTGGCCGCTGCTGGAAAGGAAACTGGGCTTCATGGACCTTTGGTCTGAACCAGTATGGCAATCTTATGTTCCTATGGACTGGGGTTTTGTTTTTGTTTTTTTTAAATACTCACATGCATGTTCTTAGTAATTGGGACATCGTGTATTTAAGGACATTTAAAAAGAAATATTTTGTGATGTTTTGACATGATTTACGCAAGTGGGGGGTTTTTTTTGTGCTTATGATTACATTTTATGACTATACATACTTCGGTTTATGCAATAGGGATGGTGTGCTGGTGGAGATTTCAGCAAGGGAAAAAAGTTATAAATGAGAAATTAAACAAAAAGGAAAGCATATTTACTTTATCCAATTATATATACCGTGCTGTATTTCACAAGCACACACAAAGCACAAACTCTTTTCAAATAAATGTTGTACATTGTTTAAGCAGCCCCTCTGTACTCCTTTTAAAGCCCAAGAAATTCCTATTTTTAGAAGAAAAACTAAAGTTGCTTATCTACAACAGGAGTCCATCAGTCCCCAACTCTGCTCCAAGCAGTCAAATTCTCCAGAGTTTCTGGAAAGGCCTTTGTTACGGATTCAGGGCGATTCCTGTGCTGCTGCAGACCTGCAGATTTTCCCCTCAGTTCTAGGAAACAGCATCCAAAGTGAAGAGGGAGAGATTTGACCACTTGTGACCTGCTGCCTTCAAAGAACACCTACTGTTCCAGGTAAACACCTTTTATTAGCTAAAAAGCAGAAAGTTCAGCTGGGCACACAAGTGGAATTCCCTAGCTAAGCCTTGCAACACAGAATGGAAAGGCTGCTGCCTTACATCTCTTCAGTCAATACAATATAGTGACACATAAATCTGTTTTAACAACCTTTATTTGTACAAAATTTTATTAAAAACATTTTACATCATCTTCTTTCTTCGGATACACACAAGAAACCTATATTCAGGAATATAGGTGACTCCTGATTTAAATGGTGAAAGACGTGATGTGATGGACGCTGAAGGACTGTGAGCGTTTTTCGTTGTGTTTATGGAAAGAAAAAAACCGTGTGAGAATGGAAGAATAGTATTTTCTCCGTGGACTTACTTTGATGTGTTTGAAGTTGGGAACGGAGAAAGAATACCCATGGGTGTAACTGAGAAAGCCATATAGAAGATCTGGGAGCAGTAGTGGATTGGATTATGTTCCCCTGAAGAAGCTGGTTAAGGCGAAACATGTTGGGAGTGCTGAAAATACAGTAATAAAGGAAGGGAGTGTTAATATTCAACAAAACGGCAAAAAAGAAGTTTCACTACAAAGCGGGAATTTTTTAGAAATGTGTGAATGAATGAAATTTTAGTGATGTGTTGTTCCTGAATATAGGTTTCTTGAGTGTATCCGAAGAAGAAAGACGATGATGTAAAATGTTTTGGGGGTTTTTTAATAAAATTTTCTATAAATAAAGGTTGTTAAAACAGATCTATATGTCACTATATTGTACTGACTGATAAGTAGTGTGATATATTTATATAATTGCCAGTTTTTTTAATTCTATTTACATCTCTTCAGAGCAGAGCTAAGTCATTGATATGGTTGGATCTATACATAAACCCACTAGCATGCAAAAGTATCTCCAGGGCAAGGGATTTTGTAAATTCTGGAAACCTCAACTTCTTACCTGTAACACTCGTTCAACACTGTGCAATCAATTGGTTATAGGCGTGTTTACAGTCTGCCACAGGGTGCCTGCCGTGGACATTTTGAAGCACTTTTTATAGGACTTCACACAAGCCCTAGCAGTTTTTCCACACCTACAATGAGTTACCGTATATAGCCTCAACAGCATTCACATAATTATCTATTACAACCCTAAACCTAATACCACAAAACTTAACACTGAAATGCAAGGTGAGAAGAAGAGCTAAGCAGCCTGACAAATATTTCTCAGATAGCTTGTTCCTACAGCTTTTAAAAATGTATGGATAATCCAGAACTTTATTCTGCATGTAAGAATTAGATTATACCTGCACTTAAAGCTTTAGGTAAACTATTGGGATTAACTTGTTAACAGTATGGGTGTACAAAAGCAGATATTTAAACAGAAACATAGAAATGACGGCAGAAAAGAACCCATGGTCCATCCACTTTGCCCCAGCAAGCTTCCAATGGTAGCATCTGCCGCGATGTAGAAGCAGTCCTGTGTTTTTTCCTTAATGTCTGAGCATCATTGCCCCAGACTGTAAAAAAAAAAAGAGTCATGGATCATGTTGGTCATCCCTGAATCCAAATTTCTCTTTCCTTTCAGCCCCCACACCCCCTACTTCAATAAACAAAGCCTCAAACCTGTAACTTACAAATGAAGAGTTAAATTATGCAAATAACTTCTCCAAAAAGCATCCTGGAGAAGCTAAACAATACAGCAAGTCTAAACCACAGGTATGGTGAGAAGACTTTCCATACTACCAACGTGTACCTGTTTCATACACCCAGAAAACACTGCAGTTCTGTCTTCAGTATTTACAACACATTTTCATTTCATTTGTAATAATATTTTGGAGTGTCTCCATGTTATTTTAGAGCTGGTGCTTAAACAATGAACACGTGCAATATCTGTGCTGTGCCCACAGTCAAATGTAATTTTAGGCCTTCAAGCAGGAGGGTGAGGCTGGACAGAGAGACTATCATGCGCTTGGCATTCCTGCAATATCTACCAGACAGTATGATGTATGGGTCTGTGTGCTCAGCTAAGCAACCATATGCACTTGTGAACTCCTCACTCTATCCTCTTCTACTTTCTTTTGCCTCATCACTCCTTTCCCCCTTACTTAACTTTAATTTATAACTTGAATCGCATTTCTTCTTCATCTCTCCTGCCCAACACTCACTTCTCCCCCTCCTCAACCAATGCTTCCCCCTATTCTACAGCCTTCACCCCTCCCACCTCCTCCTCATGCCTAGCCTGTACCTGACCACCCTCACCTCAGTGTGCCTTCCCCTGATCTCCACTATTACTTTCATCTCTACCTCCCTGCTTAACTCATACCTCTCCCCTTTTCCTCTCTCCACCACTAACCTTCCTCGACTACTTAACTTGAATCACCACAGGGCACCAAGTACTTGGATTTCAACTCCAATCCCACTACACATATGGGGGTTATAATGAAAGCTTCCCAGAACACAACTTTAAAAAAAAAAATGTCAGAACATGAGCTCTGTAAGCTCTCCTCTTGTGCAGGTACACCGCTCCTCCTTTCCAGTGCGCTGTGGCAGGCCTGAGCTGCCTCTCGGCATGTTCACTGTTGCTGGTTACTAGACACACAGCCCCACCTGGTGGTAATACTGCGGTAACTGCAAGCATGCAATTTGAAATTTCGTTTTAAAGCTGAAGCTCTATTTAATACATAGGGCAGAGCCAGAACTGAATTTTCAGGGGCCCAAGGCTCACCTGGGGAGGAAGGCACTGTGCTAGTTCCCACCCTACCCCCATCCTACTTGGGTCTTCACGGCAGCAACTACAAAACCCTTTGATTGCTAGCATCACTCTGTCTTTCCATGCTCTCCCTGCCCTGGTTGTCTCTCACTTTGCTTTCTGTGGTAATGGCAGCTATTCTATGCGTGGTAATTCTCTGCTAGAAGCCTATATAATTGCTCTATAAGTCCAGGCTTTCCCTGAACTCTTAAGGTGCTGAGAGGAGGGGGACTAATTACCTGCCCAAAAGTATTCAGACATTTTAGGTTTATTTATTTTAAGATACAAAGAATACAAACAAAGGCATCAGTGTGGAGTATACATCAGTAATAGTACCAGGGTAAGGGGGGAAAAATGCATTACAATAAACAACATCTATTACAAAGATAAATGTCTCCAAGACCAATACACTGCCCAAACGTGCTCGAGCTTCTCTTGCTTGTTATGAACTGCGTGTTTTACACATGCACTGATGTGAAGATGCTTGTAGTGAGGTCTGGCAAGATTAAAGCAGCACCCTGAAAGTCCACTGAACCTCTAGGGTGCCAAGCTCAGAGCTGGATAACTAATTGCCCCTTGTGGCTTGAGGTCTAACTGTTGCATACAGCGTATGTGATGGAATCTGTGACATGAGTCAACACTGATCGATCAAGTTCAGTGGCTGAGAATGTACGCAGAAGTAGAAAGGAACAGTATGAAACATGTAGAAACAATGACTTAAAGAGCAAAATATTTAAACGGTTCAGAGTGTGACTGTTTGCTATGTATGTTGTTGAAACATTGCAAGGTACACAGAGTTACCACTTTCTTCGAAAGATCAATATTGCCCCGGGAATTAAGTATAAAATTTAAAACAATTTCAGTTTTTTAACTTTATTCAGTACCTGAATGTAACCTGCTTTGAAGTGCCATACAAAGCTGAATATAAAAATCAGATTAAAAAAAAAAACATGAATTTTAAAAAAATTTCTAATACTGCTGCTTGAGGAGAATTTTGGAACACAAACCATTCATAACTACCTTAGATAATCAGAGTTCATTGCCCTGGTTGTGCACACTATAAACCTATGCATTGGTCACCAGGAATCCACAGGTCCCCATTATACGATTCTCCATCACCCTATGAATTATTGATATGACAGCACTGATCAACCAGGATTCCACACAACCCGGTTACACTCTGCATAGCCCTGCGTATCAGTGACAAAGAACAACACTGGAACACCCAGGAACGGGCAAAGCCACAGACTCCTCACATTCCAATACCTACGATCCAACAATAGATAATGTTCCAGGTAAAGAGTGCAAGAGCCTCTGGCACTGAGAGGACCCAAGGAAAAAAAAAATGAGATCATGTATTATTTATTTTAGAGACACTAAGATCCAAGTGTAGGCTCTGAGTTAGCAACCAACAGACAATGATACCTTTTTGGCCAAGATCCAAGGGCAAGATCTGAACTATAAGTGGAGGACAGTCCCTTCTTGGCTTTTTGGTTGAGACCGAGAACCTGTACCGTATGGAGAGGTTAACACCCTGTCATCCAGCCTCCCTGGGATGATTGCATTACAGCAATTAGCGATGCGAAGGTACTAAACCTCTTTCTGTAAAAAAAAATGTAAGTATACTAGGAAAACATCTGGACACCACACTAGCTTATGAGGGGTAGACAACTGCAGTCCCAGAGGACAGAAAGCCAATCAGGTTTCAAGAAATCGACACTGAATATTCATGAAATACACCACCCACCACTGCATGAAAATTTGTCCCATGCATATTCACTGTGGATCTCCTGACTGGTGTGTAGCACAATGACCAGAGTAATCTACCCTGCTCGAGCGTTCTTTCACAGATTCCAAGTAGCAGCAGCAAGGAACATTACAAGGAGCAGAAAGATATGGGGAAGGAATATGTGAATAGCTTTCATTCGTTAATTGTACTCTATAGTATGTCTAAATGAGTACGTTTTTATTGTACACTGCCTAGAGTCTTGTGCATCCGGCGATTCATACATTTTAACAAAAGCTGTAAAATGTAGGGACCTTTATTTTCAGTTTTCTGCTTTATTTTTTTCCCCAGGAATTTATCAGTTTATTAAAATAAGAAAACATGAGAAAACAGAAAAATGACTTATTTTCCTAGGTAAATATTAACAATTTATTTTGGTAGATAATCCAATATAGTAAAAATATAGAGGTCCATATTCAATCACTGTCCGGCTAGCAAAGTTAGCCAGATAAACTTATTCAGATAACTTTGAAAGTATATTCAATAGTGCAGTTGCACTACTGAATATAGTCTATCATCTTAAAGTTAGGACCAGACTTAGCCAGATAACTTATCCATCCAACTATGAATATCAGAGTTAGCCAGATAACTTAGCCAATTAATGTAACTCCTCCCCTAAATTTTAGCCAGATAATGAGATAGCCGGCTATGTGCCCAAATATTTAGCCAGATAGCTTCTGAGTTCTGTCTAAATGCTTCTGAATATGGCCTCCATATGTTAAAGCAGAGTGGAACAGGCTGCCGGTGTTAACATTTAAAAAGGAAATAGAGCTGCTTTTAAACTAGACCACGGGGGAAAAGCCAACAACCGCTCCGATGCACATGCTTCAGAGGGATGTATCTCCCAAAGATACCTGCAAAACAGGGAAATTAGAATATCCTAGTAGAGAGGTTGTGTTTAAGGCTGAAGTAGTATTATAGAAAAACTGCTTAATTTTGAAAAAAAATCAATGCTTGTTCAACTTCAAAAAAAAAATAAATAATAAAATAATTGTGAGACCAGTGATTATACAAAGTTAAAGATGGCGATTTAATGCACCTTTTAGAATTGTGAGGTTCATTAAGCAAGA
The DNA here is from genome assembly GCF_901001135.1 of Rhinatrema bivittatum. Lineage (NCBI taxonomy): Eukaryota > Metazoa > Chordata > Amphibia > Gymnophiona > Rhinatrematidae > Rhinatrema > Rhinatrema bivittatum. The sequence continues at coordinate 38,050,177 of NC_042631.1, read as the reverse complement.
ACTATCTTCATATTTAAGTGTGAGTAAACAGCAAGTTTACTCACAATATATATATGTTTACTCACACTTAAATATGAAGATAGTTCTTGCTTAATGAACCTCACAATTCAAAAGGTATAATATATATATATATATATATATACATACACATATATACACACACACACACACATACATACACCTTGCTTGTTAGCAAATGGAACATGCGGTTTTAAAGTTATTTACATCTGGGTGCCTTTTGTCTATGTCCTCCTGACCTACTTCAGTCTTACTTGATCCAAACCAACATCATATAAATGGAAACCGCATGTTCCATATGCTAACAAGCAGGCTGTGAATACAAAGAGAAATTAAAGTGCAAATTAAAAAAAAAAAAAAACCACTTTAAAATGTCTGTATGTGAATGCCAGAAGTTTGAACAGTAAGATTGGTAAGTTAGACTATATGGCATTATACGAGGATATATACGTCATAGGCATGTCAGAGATGTGATGAAAGGATAACCAATGGACACTTATAATACCAGGCTATAAATTATATGGTCATGATAGGGCAGATCAGATTGGTGGAAGGGTGGCATTATACATAAAAGATGGTATAGATTAGCATATAATGAGTCCCCGTGATATGCAAATTTATCTTATGCATATTCATTGTAGATATCCTAAAATCCCAGCTGGCTGTGGGGTCCCCAGGACAGATGGGAGATGTTCTGGCAGAGTCAGGCATGATAAAAATCCTGCAGGAAACAAAATGCAGTGTGGAATCCTTATTAACAGAAATTACATGTGTGACAGATAGGAATACAGCAGTGGGTGTACTACTGGCCATCTGGCCAAAATGAAAAGCTGAAATTTAAAAAGCAAATGTTCGGCAACACAATAACAAAACGGGAGATTTCAATTACCCTAGTACTGACTGGGTCAGTACCTCATCGGGACATGCTACAGAGGTTAAGTTTCTAGATGCCATAAATGACTGCTGGTCCTAGAACTGTTGAGAGGGTTTAGATCTAGTCCTGGTACCAGGGGTTACTAAACAGTAGCAATCAGAATGCAAGCAAATTTCAGATAATCACTGAAGGATGGACATTGAGTAACATATAAAAAGCGAGACTTATCACAGAATGAGGAAATTAGAAAAAAAAATGAGACGTTGCAAGGTTTAAAAGTTTGCATGAGACGTGGACATGGTTTAAAAATTACTGCTAGAACACACAATAATCAGAAAAGATTTTTCTTAAAGAAATTGCGTAAGGATCATTATACTAAGCACTCCCTGTCCGAAAATCTTCCTTGCTTTTTATATAATCATCAGTCCAAAATCCAGATATATATGTTTTTAGTATGTTTTTGCAAATAAAATGAGAGAGAACAAGCACTTATCTTTGTACTTCTTGTTGTGTTTGGTATGAAAATCCGATTGATCCCAACACGCGCCAAGTTTTGAGGTAAAACCTCTGCCTCAGGGGATTATGTTAAGTCACACCAATACATTCTTATAAAGCTGTTGACCGATGATTATAAAAAAAGCAAAGAAGGTTTTCGGACTGGGAGTGCTTAGTATAATGGTCCTTATGCAATTTCTTTAAGAAAAACCTTTTCTAATTATTGTGCATTCTAGCATTAGGTTTGTTTTTTTTAGAAGCCCAGATAAAACATTCCAAGAATTAAAAAAGATCAAAGGAAGACCATATAACTGCCAGCATGGTTTAATGGTGAGATAAAGAAAGCAGTTAAAGCTAAAAAGCATCATTCAAAAAATGGAAAGCAGAGCCAAATGAAGAATATTTGCAAGACCATAAGGACTGGCATGTTAGATGTAAAGTAGAAGTTAGATAGGCCAAAAGAGAATTTGATTAAAAAGCTTGACAGTGAGGCAAAATCTCATTAAAAAAAACCTTTTCAAGTAAATTAAAAGCAAAAAGCTTGTGAGGGAGTCAGATGGGCCATTAGATGACCAAGAAACAAAAGGGGTGTTCAGGAAGGCCAAGGAACTTGCAGAAAAACTGAATGAATTATTTGCCTCAGTCTTTATAGAGAAGGATATTGGGAGAATACCCACACCTGAAGCATCCTTTAATGGAGGAAATTCTGAGTAACAAACAAATATGTGGGACAATGGAGGATGTAATACATCAGACTGACTGATGCTGATTTTTAAAAAGGGCTCCGGGGCAATCTGGGAAACTATAAACCAATAAGCTTGATGCCATTGCCAGGCAAAATGGTAGAACAGTACCTGAATGTAATTTGCTTTGAAGTGCCAAAAGGCTGAATATAAATAAAGTAATTCTTTTTTTTTTTTTTTTTTAATAATTATTTATTTATGCAGTTTTCAAAGAACAGAAAATAGTTACAGATACATTGATAATAATCATATTCTCATTTGTAATCTTAACATATGAAATAAACATTTAGTATCTGAAATAGTTTTAACAAGTAATCCACTAGGAGTTTTTTAATTGAGGTAATTAAGCGGAATTTAGGAAAATTGACAATTGAAAAAATAAGGTAAGCATCTAACCTCCATTTATGCCACTAACCCATAGCCTGAGAACCTTGGGTTCGTGAATCCAAAAATACTCTTAATTGGGCAATATCATAAAATATGGATTTCTGATTTTGACACATTTCTGATTTTGACACATAAAGCAAGTAATTCTTAACAAGGTAATTGGCAGATAGACATGGCTTAATGGGGAAGAATCAACATGGTTTTAGCAAGGGGAAGTCTTGTCTTACTAAGTTTTCCGACCCGGGCTCCATCTGATGACGACACCCATGTGTGAGGACTACCATCCTGCTTGTCCTAGGAGAATCTGGTTCATATAATGTATTTGGACTTTCGGAAGGCATTTGATAAAGTTCCCCATGCCGAGACTCCTCAGGAAATTACAAAGTCATGGGATAAGAGGCATTGCTCTATTGTGGATTGCTAACCATCTACAAGGCTGAAAAGAGGGTAAAACTAAAAGGTTACTTTTCCAAATGGAGAAAGGTCATTGCTGGAGTAGCATAGAGAACAGTACTGGGACCTGTGCTCTAACATACTCATAAATTATCTGTAAAAGAGAGCAAGTGAAGTGATCAGATTTGCAGATGACACAAATTCAAAACTGTTAAAACAGCAGAATGCAAGGAACTGCAGAAGGACCTTGTGAGACAGAGACTGGACAACTGAATGGCATTTCATGTTCAAAATGATGCATATAGAGAACAATAATGCCAACTATAGGTAGACTATATGCTGGGTTCTGTACTGAAGTCACTACCCAGGTAAAGGAGTCCTTGTGGACAATACATTTGAAATCCTGGGCTCAGGGGATAGCGGCCGTGAAAAAGGCAGAGAATGTTAGACATGATCTGAAAAGGAATGAAGAACAAAACAGAAAATATCATAATGTCTCTGTATCGATCCATGGTGTGAACACACCTTGAGTAATGTGTGCAGTTCTAGAGGGCCCCATCTCAAGACAGACATAGCGGAAGTGGAAAAGGTGCAGAAGGGGGCAACAAAAATAAAGGCGGTGAACACCTCTCCTGTGATGAGAGGCTACGCAGGCTGGGGCTCTTCAGCTTGGAAAAGAGATGACAGAAGGGACATGATAGGAGTTTATGAAATTACAAGTGGGGGAATAAGTAAAAGACGGTTATTTACCCTTTCGAATAATACTAACACAAAGGGACACGCCATAAAACTAACCGCCAGTATATTCAAAGTATTTTTTCACTCTGCTAACTATTAAGCTATGGAATCTGTTGCCAGAGGAGATGATCAAGGCGATTAACCTAGCGGGATTTAAAAGATTTGTACAAGCTCCTAGTGGAAAAGCCCATAACATATTAGCCAGGTAGATTAATGAAAGCTACTGCTAACCCTGGGAGTAACAGGAATTAGATCTACTTTATGGGATATGCCAGGTACTTGCAACCTGGATTGGCTACCGTCAGAGACAGGATGCTGGGCTCGATGGACCTTGCTCTGACCCAGCATGGCAACTCTTATGTTCTTAGGATCCTACAGCAGGATCTCTCAAAACTTTTAAGAGAAGAACCACTTAACTTTCAAAATCACTGACAGGGCTAGATGAAAATGTTAATGACTTCTCCCAATATCTCCTCTCAGTCCTTCCAACGTATCCAACCTTTTCCCTTCCCCCTTGTTTCTTCTCTTTTCCAGGCATTTTTCCACTCTCCTTCCTTCTCACTCAGGGCCTGATTTTAAAAAGCATTTACATGCGTAAAACTCGGTTTTTATGCAAATGAATGCACTTTATTCGAGTAAGTGGGCTTTTAAAAATTGCTGCAATATATGCCATTGAATTGTCCATGGGACAATTTAATGGCATATATTGCCGTAATGGTAAATGCCACTACGGCTGTAATGGCATTTACTCAAGTAAAATTGCCACGATAGTACGTCACATTTACGCACGTAACTCATTTGTAGTTACCTCCTCAGTCTTAACTTTTCCTTACTTCTCCCCCTCCCTAGAATTTCCCTTTTTTCAATCACTCCTTCCATTGTTTCTTTTCCCACAAGGGCACTGCTCTTTCTGCCTCCCCTCTCAGCATTAGCTCTAGTGGCAACTTTGGCCTTCTATCTCAACAGCAAACAGCAACTCTGGGAAACCCAGTGTAGCTCTAGTAGTTATTCCAGCCACTCTCCCCAAACAGCTATGGCAGGAACAGCTCTGGCCTCACTCCTCTGATGCAACTCCAGTGGCAAGTCGGGCCTGGGCACTGGACTGGGTCTCCCTCTTCCACCAGCAACATCCTTCTTTCTCCTGCATTGTGGGCACATGCATCATATGCACATACATGCTGCAGCCCACAACCTCCTGCATACACCCCAGAGTTCTGAAGGAACTAAAAAATGAAATTTCAGACCTATTAGTAAAAATTTGTAACTTATCATTAAAATCATCCATTGTACCTGAAGACTGGAGGATAGCAAATGTAACCCCAATATTTAAAAAGGGCTCCAGGGGCGATCCGGGAAACTACAGACCGGTTAGCCTGACTTCAGTGCCAGGAAAAATAGTGGAAAGTGTTCTAAACATCAAAATCACAGAACATATAGAAAGACATGGTTTAATGGAACAAAGTCAGCATGGCTTTACCCAAGGCAAGTCTTGCCTCACAAATCTGCTTCACTTTTTTGAAGAAGTTAATAAACATGTGGATAAAGGTGAACCGGTAGATGTAGTATACTTGGATTTTCAGAAGGCGTTTGACAAAGTTCCTCATGAGAGGCTTCTAGGAAAAGTAAAAAGTCATGGGATAGGTGGCGATGTCCTTTTGTGGATTGCAAACTGGCTAAAAGACAGGAAACAGAGAGTAGGATTAAATGGACAATTTTCTCAGTGGAAGGGAGTGGACAGTGGAGTGCCTCAGGGATCTGTATTGGGACCCTTACTTTTCAATATATTTATAAATGATCTGGAAAGAAATACGACGAGTGAGATAATCAAATTTGCAGATGACACAAAATTGTTCAGAGTAGTTAAATCACAAGCAGATTGTGATAAATTGCAGGAAGACCTTGTGAGACTGGAAAATTGGGCATCCAAACGGCAGATGAAATTTAATGTGGATAAGTGCAAGGTGATGCATATAGGGAAAAATAACCCATGCTATAATTACACAATGTTGGGTTCCATATTAGGTGCTACAATCCAAGAAAGAGATCTAGGTGTCATAGTGGATAACACATTGAAATCAGTGTGCTGCGGCAGTCAAAAAAGCAAACAGAATGTTGGGAATTATTAGAAAGGGAATGGTGAATAAAACGGAAAATGTCATAATGCCTCTGTATCGCTCCATGGTGAGACCGCACCTTGAATACTGTGTACAATTCTGGTCGCCGCATCTCAAAAAAGATATAATTGCTATGGAGAAGGTACAGAGAAGGGCTACCAAAATGATAAGGGGAATGGAACAACTCTCCTATGAGGAAAGACTAAAGAGGTTAGGACTTTTCAGCTTGGAGAAGAGACGACTGAGGGGGGATATTATAGAGGTGTTTAAAATCATGAGAGGTCTAGAACGGGTAGATGAAAATCGGTTATTTACTCTTTCGGATAGTAGAAAGACTAGGGGGCACTCCATGAAGTTAGCATGGGGCACATTTAAAACTAATCGGAGAAAGTTCGTTTTTACTCAACGCACAATTAGACTCTGGAATTTGTTGCCGGAGGATGTGGTTAGTGCAGTTAATATAGCTGTGTTTAAAAAAGGATTGGATAAGTTCTTGGAGGAGAAGTCCATTACCTGCTATTAAGTTCACTTAGAGAATAGCCACTGCCATTAGCAATGGTTACATGGAATAGACTTAGTTTTTGGGTACTTGCCAGGTTCTTATGGCCTGGAATGGCCACTGTTGGAAACAGGATGCTGGTCTTGATGGACCCTTGGTCTGACCCAGTATGGCATTTTCTTATGTTCTTATGTTTGCTTTATGTATAGTTGAGGCCCAGTTTCTGTGCATGCCCCACTGTCAGTTTTCTATGGTAGGAAATGCTAGAAAGCACTGCAGGCTTGCAGCTATGTAAAATGGGGGGACAAGACTTTTTTTTTTTTAAAGAGATGTTAGTGATTGAAGGAAGTGCAAACGTGGCACTGTGAGACTCGAAAGTGAAGGGAAGGAATATGTAGAGGCTGATGAGGAAAAAGCAAAATTGCTTAACAAATATTTCTGTTCAGTGTTCACTGTGGAAGGGCCTGGAGCAGGACCACATAAAACAAACACAAATAAGATTTGAAGTGAGGTAAACCTCAATTTTCAGAACAGTGTATTCATGAGGAGCTAACAAAACTTAAGGTAGACAAGGTGATGGGGCCGGATGGGATACATCCGAGGGTACCAAGGGAATTTAGAGGTGTCCTGGCAGCTCCGCTGGCCGACTTTTCAATGCTTCATTAGAGACTGGAGTAGTTCTGGAGGACTGAAAAAGGGCAGATTATAGTTCCTTTTTATAAAAGTGGAAGTAAGGAGGAGGCTGGGAACTACAGGCCACTTAGTCTGATCTTTGTGGTGAGCAAATTAAAGGAATTGCTGCTAAAACAGAGGACAATGGATTGCAAGATCCGAGGCAGCATGGTTTTACCAGAGATAAGTCTTGTCAGAAGAATCTGATCAATTTCTGACTGGGTGACCAGAGAGTTGAAGCAAGAGAGAGCGAAACAGTGTACTTGATTTAAGGTTCCACACAGAAGACCTATAAATCGTGCACCCTTGGTATGGATCCTAGAGTGACTGACTGGACTAGAAACTGGCTGAATGGGAGGCGACAAAGGGTTGTGGTGAATAGACTTTTCTCTGAGAAGGAAGCTAGCGGTGCGCCTCCTGGACTTTTATAAGTGAAAAAAAAAAAAAATCGGTTTAAACTGAAAACACAAGGACCATAGATGTGGATTACCATCAGAGAAGTCACAGATCAATCTAACCCATACTCCGTAATGGCATTTTCAAAGACATTTTGTATTTAATGATCCACAGAGCATCTCAAAACTGGTCTTGCACGGTGAAACAAGGCATTGTAGCTACTGAACATTTGTGACTGAAGTGTCTGCAGCTGCCTAAACCAGGATACTGATGACCTTAGAGAAAAACAGCCACCTATCTTTCTATTCTTTATTCTTGTATAAGGTAACTGCATTTTCTTCGGGGAGAGGCTGAGGTTGCAAAAAAAAAAAAAAAAAGTAAAGCAGCTTCATCTACTGACAAGATATTAAATTCTATTGAATCTTTATTCTAGTAATATTTATTGCATAATGTGCTCATAAATAAATACTGCATCATACTACAAAGCTGACATCTAAGTTAAGAGTGCTCAAAGCCATTCTTAGTGGGGGACTTGGACACAAAAAATCATTCAAGACAACTAAGTCAACAGTATGCGCTATGTATGGCTTTTATTCACTTTTCAAATGCACAGGATGTGTCTATCCATAACTAGAGATTTGTAACGGGCTGTAACAATTGTATTTTCCAGGAAAGAAGTAATATCAGGATTGGTGTGCTGCCAAGAAAACCAGACCTACAGGCATGGCTTTATTAATTTGTTTTGCCATTGTATTGTCATATTTTGGTTTTTATATGAATGTTTTATTGCTGTACTAAACCTCAATTTTTTTTAATCTGCTATAAGTGCGGATTAAAATAGTTTTTAAATAAATAAATAAAATGATGTCCTTATTAGTATTTCTTTGCAAAGTTTCTGAGAAACGTGAAGCCACTCATGGCCAGCGTTTACAGACCCACCATTTATGCAATAAAATTACAGGGAATAGGGCTTGTACCGCTCTGCCAAACAAGCCCCTCTCCTCTGCTATTTTCAGTTGGATAGAAGAAGACTATTGGCATTCAAGAGTGAAACAATATTATCACACCTCAAAAACCACTACTCGCAATTTAGTAAAATGCAAGGGATATTGATCTTTCATTGTGATCACAGCTACAGCTGCGGCCACCTCCCATCACGTACCTTCCCACTAATTTACACTCCAACAGATGTTATGCGGGGCTCTGCACTCCACCCTGAGAATTTCTGGCACAGCCGCGCTAAGCACATTCTCAGTCCCCCAGATATCCCCCTGCCCGTTTCTGGAAGCAGGCACACCACGTGCAGAAAGAGGCTTGCAGCACACAGTTCCCAGGTCTGCACACCAGTAAACCAACACTTATAATGGAAAGGAGAACGTGCAGTACGGTAAATCCTAGGAGCAAGGAAGGCATAATGGAAGCTCTTTCCTAAAGAGTGGCATTGCCCTATCGAGTCAGCATGTGGTACTGTATCCTATATGGCCCAATCTGATACAGATGAAACAAAAAGAGTTGACATCTGAGGTATGCATGGAAAGTTTTAGAGACCTAAGAGAAGAATTATTTTATCCATTTAAAATTTGCATAATCCGTTTATAATCAGTCCGCACCGCAAGCCCAGCGCATCCGGCGCCAACACGTCGGGGTCCTAGGCCGAATCGGACCACACGGTGACCATTGAGCGGCGCCCTGAGCCCCTCCACCTACCCGGCGAAGAGGACCTCCCTCCAGCGAAGTCATCTACGCGACCTATGCGGCAAGGGCCTTTAAAGGAAAGTTGCCCCTTCATGCACCCCTTAGTACCGCCACTTATGTGCTGCTGCTGCTCTCTCCATTCTCGTCGACCAAGCCTCAACATCCCCTCCTGCCTGCAGCACCTCTGACCCTTAGTACCATTCTCCTCCTCTACAAGAACTGCACCAACAGCCTTTCCTAGCAGCAAACTAACTCTCCAGATACCTGCGCAGACCCCTGTCATCCAACGCCCTCAATTTCTGGCTCCCTCCCTACCCTGCTATATCAGGGTACAAATTATATCGCAATGATAGGGAGGATCAACTTGGTGGGGGTGTGGCACTTTATGTCCGGGAGGGTATAGAGTCCAACAGGATAAAGATCATACAAGAGAGTAAATGCTCAGTAGAATCTATATGGGTAGAAATCTCATGTGTGTTGGGTAAGAGTATAGTGATAGGAGTATACTACCGTCCACCTGGACAAAATGGTCAGACAGATGATGAAATTCTAAGAGAAATCAGGGAAGCAAACCAATTTGGCAGTGCAATAATAATGGGAGATTTCAATTACCCCAATATTGACTGGGTAAATGTAACTTCAGGGCTTGCTAGAGACAAAGTTCCTGGATGTAATAAATGATTGCTTCATGGAGCATTTGGTTCAGGAACCAACAAGAGAGGGAGCTATTTTAGATTTAATTCTTAGTGGAACGCAAGATTTGGTGAGAGAAGTAACGGTAGCTGGCCACTTGGCAACAGTGATCATAACATGATCAAATTTAAACTAATAACTGGAAGGGGGACAATAAGTAAATCTGCAGCTCTAACACTAATTTTAAAAAGGGAAACTGATAAAATGAGGAAAATACTTAGAAAAAAACTGAAAGGTGCAGCTGCAAAGGTTAAAAGTGTTCAACAGGCTTGGACATTGTTTAAAAATACAATCCTAGAGGCGTAGTCCATATGTATTCCGCGCATTAAGAAAGGTGGAAGGAAGGCAAAATGATTACCGTCATGGTTAAAAGGTGAGGTGAAAGAGGCTATTTTAGCCAAGAAAACATCCTTCAAAAATTGGAAGAAGGATCCATCTGAAGAAAATAGGATAAAACATAAGCATTGTCAAGGTAAGTGTAAAACATTGATAAGACAAGCAAAGAGAGAATTTGAAATGAAGTTGGCCATAGAGGCAAAAACTCATAATAAAATTTTTTTTAAATATATCCAAAGCAAGAAACCTGTGAGGGAGTCAGTTGGACCATTAGATGACAGAGGGGTTAAAGGGGCTCTTAGGGAAGATAAGGCCATTGCAGAAAGACTAAATGAATTCTTTGCCTCCATGTTTACTAATGAGGATGTTGAGGAGATACCAGTTCCAGAGATGGTTTTCAGGGGTGATGAGTCAGATGAACTGAACGAAATCACTGTGAACCTGGAAGATGTAGTAGGCCAGATTGACAAACTAAAGAGTAGCAAATCACCTGGACCGGATGGTATGCATCCTAGGGTACTGAAGGAACTCAAAAATGAAATTTCTGATCTATTAATTAAAATTTGTAACCTATCATTAAAATCATCCATTGTACATGAAGACTGGAGGGTGGCCAATGTAACCCCAATATTTAAAAAAGGCTCCAAGGGCGATGCGGGTAACTATAAACCAGTGAGCCTGACTTCAGTGCTGGGAAAAATAGTGGAAACTATTCTCAAGATCAAAATCGTAGAGCATATAGAAAGACATGATTTAATGGGACACAGTCAACATGGATTTACCCAAGGGAAGTCTTGCCTAACAAATCTGCTTCATTTTTTTGAAGGGGTTAATAAACGTGGATAAAGGTGAACCGGTAGATGTAGTGTATTTGGATTTTCAGAAGGCGTATGACAAAGTCCCTCATGAGAGGCTTCTACGAAAACTAAAAAAAGTCATGGGATAGGAGGCGATGTCCTTTCGTGGATTACAAACTGGTTAAAAGACAGGAAACAGAGAGTAGGATTAAATGGTCAATTTTCTCAGTGGAAAAGGGTAAACAGTGGAGTGCCTCAGGGATCTGTACTTGGACCGGTGCTTTTCTGGAAAGGAATACGACGAGTGAGGTTATCAAATTTGCGGATGATACAAAATTATTCAGAGTAGTTAAATCACAAGCAGACTGTGATACATTACAGGAGGACCTTGCAAGACTGGAAGATTGGGCATCCAAATGGCAGATGAAATTTAATGTGGACAAGTGCAAGGTGTTGCATATAGGGAAAAATAACCCTTGCTGTAGTTACACGATGATAGGTCCCATATTAGGAGCTACCACCCAGGAAAAAAATCTAGGCATCATAGTGGATAATACTTTAAAATCGTTGGCTCAGTGTGCTGCAGCAGTCAAAAAAGCAAATAGAATGTTAGGAATTATTAGGAAGGGAATGGTTAATAGAACGGAAAATGTCATAATGCCTCTGTATCGCTCCATGGTGAGACCGCACCTTGAATACTGTGTACAATTCTGGTCACCACATCTCAAAAAAGATATAGTTGCGATGGAGAAGGTACAGAGAAGGGTAACCAAAATGATAAAGGGAATGGAACAGCTCCCCTATGAGGAAAGGCTGAAGAGGTTAGGGCTGTTCAGCTTGGAGAAGAGACTGCTGAGGGGGGATATGATAGAGGTCTTGAACAAGTAGATGTGACTCTGTTATTTACACTTTCGAATGATAGAAGGACTAGGGGGCATTCCATGAAGTTAGCAAGTAGCACATTTAAGACTAATCGGAGAAAATTCTTTTTCACTCAACACACAATAAAGCTCTGGAATTTGTTGCCAGAGGATGTGGTTAGTGCAGTTAGTGTAGCTGGGTTCAAAAAAGGTTGGATAAGTTCTTGGAGGAGAAATCCATTAATGGCTATTAATCAATTATACTTAGGGATTAGCCACTGCTATTAATTGCATCAGTAGCATGGGTTCTTCTTAGTGTTTGGGTAATTGCCAGGCTCTTGTGGCCTGGTTTTGGCCTCTGTTGGAAACAAGATGCTGGGCTTGATGGACCCTTGGTCCGACCCAGCAAGACAATTTCTTATGTTCTTACCTGGAACAACAACTGCACACCTCTTGGTGCACCCTGCCTCCGTCTTCCCATGGTCCCACACCTGAACTAGAACTCTGTTCACAACAAACCTGTGTCAACCTGGAACCCAACCTAGACCAAGCCATCCCCCACTATAACCAGTACTAAACCTTTTGCCTCTTTCTGTTCAGAGCCTCAACACAAACCGACCCAGCGCTCCACCCACCAACGGCCCTCCTCATCTCATCCTACCACATTGTCTCCCCCTCACTTGACTCCATCTTCATTAGCTGCACCTCCTCTACCCTCTATAGCCTCCTCTCCCCCTGCATCCACACAAAGATGCTACCTCTCCCCATCCCCAAACTTAAATATTCCTCACGCAGCCACAGAAAACACCTGACAACCCTCCTATCCCACCATTCAAGATCCTTGACTCCAATCATGACATCCCCCCCACACAGTTTATCAGCCTCTCACTATTCACTCTGATACTCTTCAACACTCAACCCCTTGTGAAAAAGACTCCTATACACAATATCCTGCTGGACTCCAAGCCTGACATCTGTGAAATTACAGAAACCTGGCTCAAACACACAGATGTAGTACTGCTAAACCAACTACCCTCACATCTATACGACATCTTCTCCATACCAAGGCCCAAAAAAAGAGGTGGTCGTCTACTCCTCACTGCCAAAAAAGACCTTAGACTAACCTCACAAACTGTCAACATATCCCCCAAATTTGAAATCTGCTTCTTTAAATCATCACAGCTTCAAGTATGCCTAATATACACATCCCCTGGTCTCCTTGAAAGTAACACCTCCTCCCTCATCGAATTTATCATAGACAACATAGATCTGGACATTCCAACCATTATACTCAGCGACTTCAACCTCCACGTAGACACCCACCCTCAATCTCCCACATGTGAAGCCTTTCTCTCCTCCCTTGACGCTATGGATTTTAAACGAATTATAAGCCACCCAACTCATAAAGCAAGCCACACACCAGACCTAATCTTTACGAACTTGCGCATACTCACCTCAAACTCCCTCCTGCTCTGCTGTCCCCTGGTCTGACCACTCACTTATAAAAACCACCCTCTCTATAAAGAAAAGTCTACCCCACCCCCACACAACCACATCTTCCAATTCCGAAAACCCTGCACCAGAGATGACCTAATCTCCTCCTTCTCTGACATCAACAAAATTGACCTAACAAACACTGAATCAGCACTTTCCTCCTGGAACAATATCACTAAAGAAATTGCTGACAAAATCTTACAGCAAAGAAAGAAAATGGCGAAAACATCCCTCACCCACACTGCTTGCCTCATACAAATCTTCCATGCATGTCTATAGAACTACCATTCTGAAAACAAAACGTGATTTCTACACCCTTAAAATTCACGACTTTCAGTACAATGCCAGAGCCCTCTTCTCTTATATCTGACCTTACCAAAACCTCCCCCTCACCCAGATCAGACACTGACTCGAAAAGCAAATGTGACAACCTTGCCCTTTTCTTCAACAAAAAAATCTCTAAGCTTATGGTAAATTTTCACTGACACATCCTACTCCAATATCCTCCCCATAAACACCACGGCTAACCTTGACTACCTTGAAACCACATCATCTGAAATAGAATCCCTCTTAAAGAAAATTAAACCTTCTTCACACCCATCTGACACCATTCCAACCAAATTCCTACTAACTATCCCCAACCTAATAGCCAAACCCCTATCTGAGATTACCAAGGGTGAGGGAGCAGTTGATGATGTCCCTAACATTTTAAAGCAAGCTATGGTCAAACCCATCCTAAAGAAACCTAATCTCGACCCCTCAGAACTCTCCAACTTTCGACCAATCTCAAACCTTCCTTTCCTAGCCAAAATCATGGAAAAAATAGTCAACCTCAGTTTCTCCGAACACTTGGATAAACACAAAATTCTATCCCCTTCTCAATTTTGCTTCCATAAATTCTTCAGCACTGAAACACTCCTAATATCACTCACCGACACCATTCTCAAAGGTATGGACAATGGGCATTCCTACCTCCTAGCAATGCTTGACATCTCATCTACATTAGACACCATCAGCCATAAAAATCCTATTAAACCAATTCACTGACATTGGCATAACAGGAACCACATTCCGCTGGTTTGAATCCTACCTTGAAAACAGACACTAAAAGGTCAAACTGGGTAATAGTGAATCTGATCCTATCAACTTAACCTGAGGTGTACTCCAAGGCTCCTCACTATCCTCTACCCTCTTCAACATCTACATGTTACCCCCTCTGCCAACTCCTATCCGACCTAGGCCTCATCCATTTCATATACGCAGATGACGTCCAAATTCTTATCCCCATCACTGACTCCCTGTCCAAATCCTTAAAGATCTGGGACAACTGCATCAATTCAATCAATCACCTCCTCACAAATCTTAATCTCTTAATACTGCCAAAACAGAACTCCACATCATTTCTCATAATCCACCCACCATTACCCCCACATACTCCACCACCCATTTCACAACAGACAAAATATCGGCGTTACCATCAACAACCAATTGAACTTAAAAACATTTATAAAATCCACCATGAAAGAATGCTATTTCAAACTTCATGTCTTAAAGAAACTAAGACCCCCTCCTACATTCTAATGACTTTCACACTGTCCTTCAGGCCATAATATTCTCCAAAATTCACTATTGTAACTCCCTCCTCCTAGGCCTCCCCACCTCTACCAAACCCCTCCAAATGTTACAGAATGCTGCAGCCAGAATCCTTACTAATACACGCAGGAAGGACCACATTACACCTATCCTAAGAGACCTCCACTGGCTCCCTATCTCCTTCTGAATTCTCTACAAGAGCCTCTCCCTTATACACAAGACCCTACACAACCAGAACATCCACTGGCTAAACGACTCCCTCCACTTCCATACTTCCAATAGACCCAACAGATCCGCCCTTCACATACCTTCTCCTAAACTCACATCTCTCCCTCCATGAGGGATCGAGCATTATCAATAGCAGGACCCTCAAACCGGAACTCTATGCCTCCGCATGGAACCTTGTATACATTTTTTTTAAAAATTAAACACATGGCTCTTCAAACAGGCTTTTACTTAATGCCCCTTATCCATCTCATTCTTCCTCCCATAAACCTGGTTTTTCACACCCCTGTTTACATGATCCTTCTCTCTACCCAACCCTTCCAACTATACATTGATGATACCCCTATCCTGCCTTTACACGCCCGCTCAACCTTTAAACCTCTAACTGAAAACCTCATTGAGTTTTCCACATGTTATGTTTCCTCTATTGAAATCCTGATATCTTTCAAGTTACCCTATTTATATTTATTCTTATGTTTATAGTTACATTTACCTTAATTTAAATTATTATGTTACCAACTGTTCTCTGTAAACGTTATTCACCCTGTTCCATGTAAACCGATGTGATGTATAAACAGCTATCGGTATATAAAAGCCTTTAAATAAAATAAATAATACACAATCCATGCTCCTCATTTAAGTGGAAAGAAAAACTAGGATTGAACCAAAGGAGAAACTCTCTAGAACAACAAAATACTGAATTATCTTGGTAGAAATTCAGGAAGGGCTCCTTACAAGATGAGACTTGATACTCTCCTACTGTCCTAGAGAAAGATGAAACAACTAGGAAGGCTGACTTAAAGCAGTAGATTCTTCAAAATTATCAGCTTGCCTACATCATGACTCTACTACTTTTGGCCTTATTCTTAGATCTTTCTTTTTAATTGGCTTTTTTGATTTAAAATGTTCTTTATTATTCATCTTTATTTTGGCTATATCCCTTATTTCTCCTTGTCTGAAGCTACTCATGCTGAAACGTTTTTGCTAGTACTGCTTCTTTAAGCAAAAAATGACAGCAAAGGCTTTCAAATATGATCTTTGAAGAAATTTGCTTAGCAAGCCAAGTCTATCATAATGTTTGTCTCCATCTGCCAGTAGGAGGTTATAGTGTCCAGCTGTTTGGACGAATGAGGATAAATTGATTTTGTCTCCATGTTAATATGGCTATATTGACAAAATAATATCCAGTTCTGTCGAGATATAATCATGGTGCCAGTGTACATGATATAAAAACACCAATAAAATACATATGCATACCAATACGATGGCAAACATTTCTACCAGTTAACTACTGGTAGAAATTTGTTGATTTAAAGGAGACAAAAAATACCACTTTCATTGAGATTAGAAGCCTCCCCCATTCATCTTGGAAATCACTGAAACCAGCAAGCCAGCAAATTTGCTTGTGGCATGTACACTTTATTAACCCATCACCTCTGGCATGCAAACCATGTCTGGAATTTCACAGCACAGAGTATGCCCCCAATATGCACTGCACAAAATCCTCGTTAGGCCAGGATTCTTTCCCTGACCCAAATTAGACCTGCATCCTACACACTAGGATTTGGTCACGTTATTTTCTACAGTTATTCTTTTGTGAACACGAGGCTAAGCGGCATAAAACATAGGTCCAGTAACTGCTTGCCACCCTGCTCCAGACACTGACGGGCAAAGCGATGCAGTGAAGTAGCAAGACTATTTAGAGAACAGTTGAAAGTGAGGTGAAAATTATAGTGAATGAAAGGGAAACTAACTTTTCTGTAAGAATTTGCAATAAAGAAATTCCACAATTGGAAGTTTTTCCTTTTCCAGAATGTGTTATTGAGAACTCAGGAGTAGAGCTGATCAGGATGTAATCACCATGACTGGTTACAACATCTAAAGTTATGTACAGCAAGAAGCAAATCAACTGGAATCTCCTTTCAGTTTTTTATTTTTATGCCAAATTCTAACAGCATGACAAACAAAATGGTAAGATGTCTTCCCCCACCCCTGAGCAACACAGATGCCCAACATCACCTTATGGATAAGATAATGTAGAGCCGATGCAAAAAAATCAGAGCAGAAAAGGCTCTCACTGTTGAGCGCCTGTTTTCCTAATGCGCGCCCAGCCACCTCTCCTGGGCCAGACTGAATATTTAAATGAGGGGTCATGCTGCCAAGGAGGTGCTAGCGACAAAATGTACGACCCTAGCACCTTGGCAGCAGGCGCCTAGGAGAGATGGCTGTCAGCGGGTTAGGAAACGGATGCTCAGTTTTACGAGCATCCCTTTTCCTCACGTGACTGCCGGCACACTTTTTTTTTTTTTTTTAAACCTTTTGGTTCCTCTGACTTAATATCACCACGATATTATGTCAGAGGATGTACAGAAAGCAGTAAAAGCAGTGTAAAAATGTGAGATTCGGGGGCACATTTTGTTTTTGGATCTGGGGAGAATAGCTAATAGCCTCTTCAACATGCATTTGCATCCAAAATGCGCGTCCAATCATGAGTTACAGTACACTCCGGCATTAGCCCCGTTGTTTTCTAAGAGGATCCCAAACACAAGCTATCAATAAAATAGTCAACACAAGAGCCTCTTGTTACTACAATGGCCTAGTTGCCCTTGATGTTTTAAATATCTCAGGTTTATAAACTCCACATCAAAGAAGTCTACGAGTGGTCACTTATCAGGAGTCTGTCATATCTCCTTCTCTCTCTCTGTTGTGTACACACACACACACACACACTAGAGAGAGGTATAAGGATGGGGTGCGAATGAAATGGGGAGGGCAAGAGTCAGTTGATATGGGGTGTTAAATATTGCTTGGGGTGAGGTAGGGTGGTACATGGAAAATGTTGACTAAGGATGGGGTGGACAAGAGTTGGTAGGGTTTAATAGGATTGCTCTGTATTAATCGTTTTTGCATACAAACATCAATATACACCACATCATAAAAAATAAATATAAAAAGCATGAATGACAAAAATCAAATGAACTGGCAACAATAAAGGATGCAGTATAAGAGGGCACCAAAATCAAACCCAGGCTAGAGGTAATAGGCTCCAGAGCAGCAACAGTGACTACTTGTGGATGGACAGACTGAGAGGACCATATGGTTTTTATCTGCCATCATGTTCTAGGTTTCCATGAAACCTTTCCTCCTTACTTTTGTGTTACTGGCCTTTGACATTCAGCAATAGAACTGTACTCCACAGCACTAGGGTGTACAGCAAAAGTCAAGGGCTAAGGGGAACGTCCTGGAGGCTACAATGAAGGAATAATTCTCTTGAATTATCACTTCATCATACAGAAAAAAAAAGCAGACTACACACACTCAGCATCACATTTAGTGCAGTGGGATGCTAGAATGGCATGTGCATTACACAAAGATTATCTGGCTAATGCTACGTTTCCCTCTATACTATAGTGAAATTTAAGCTAGCATGATTATTTTCTTTCTTTGAGTCCTGATAGACCAGTCAGTTGTGGGAATTCCCTCCTCCACAGCTGCCGGAGACAGAAGACACACCTTTCTTTTTTCTCTTGTGACATCTCGTCAGCTATAAAAGAAGATGTGGCTTGAGACAGTTGTCAGTAACTTTCTGTCAAAGGGAAAAAGTCAACTACCCTACTCAAAACGAGAATCAAAGGAAATTAAATTATGCACCAGAAAGAGACCCAATCTCCATGATTGCCATGTTCAACTGGTATGCCATTATTATTTCTCACTAAATATATATTACAATTTTTTCTTTATCCTTTCCCTTATGCATCTACTATCTAAGAGCGAAAGGGAACCTAGGACTTCTGCTTCTGAACCTGAAAAAAAAAAAATAGGAAAGTGGTTGGAAGTGGGACATGAGAACAAATAAGAAATCAAGAAAGAAAGGAAGAGGGTTTCGTGCATTGTCACTTCCATATGGCCGCACCCATCTCCAGGTGGGTCCTGGATTGGTCTAGTAGGACTCAAGGAAAGAAAATTATCAGGTAAGCTTAAATTTCAACTTCTTTAACTTCTGCTGGACCAGTTGTTACTTGTGGGAAGTAACCCAAAGCTACTACTTCCTGGGGTAGGAGAAGCAAACATTTGACCAAAGATTGCATCTGCCTTTACGCATACATCCAAGCCTATAACATTTGATTTTTTTTTTTTTGATTTTTTTTAAAGTGCAGTGAAGCCCAGAATACTTTCAACTATTTTTTCCAGCACCTGACATCAGGCTCACTGGTCTGTAGTTTCCCGGATCACCCCTGAAAACTTGTTTAAAAACTAGTGTTATATTGGCCCAATCTTCAAGTGCTGTAGCTGATTTTAATTTACAGATTACCAACAATAGGTCTGCAAATTCGTTTTTCAGTTCTTTCAGCACTCTTCAGTTTGTCAATTTACCCTACTTCACTGAGGTTCACTGAGATTTGTCTCATTTCGTCCGCATCATCACCTTCAAATATCACTTCTGACATGGGTAGCTTTACATCTTCCTCAGTAAAGACCGAAGAAAAGAATGAATTCAATTTCTCTGCTATGGTCTTGTCCTCCCTTAGTTCCACTTTTAGCTGTCAATCAACTAATGGTCCAACTGACTCCCTTGCAGGCGTTTTGCTTCAAATGTATCTGAAAACTGTTTTTATTACGAGTTTTTGCTTCCACAGCAAGCTTCTTTTAAATTCGGTCTTTGCCTTCCTTATCAGTGCTTTGCATCTAACTTGCCAGTGCTTATGCTGGTTCCCATTTTCTTCATTCGGATCCCTTTTCCATTTTTTGAAAGATGCTCTTTTGGCTAGAACAGCATCTCTCGCTTCACCTTTTAACCATGGCTTATCTCTTGTGTTTTTGTCTTAGTAGTTCTGTACTTGTTTTTATTTGACTGCACATGGCATTGTTTTTTTGAATGTATAGTCTTTTCTTTTATTATGTATGTACATTTTGTAAACCGTTATAATCTACAGAGTATGCAGTATATAACACATTTTTAAATAAATGTCTGCAATCATTTGGCCTTCCTTACACCTTT
The DNA here is from genome assembly GCF_901001135.1 of Rhinatrema bivittatum. Lineage (NCBI taxonomy): Eukaryota > Metazoa > Chordata > Amphibia > Gymnophiona > Rhinatrematidae > Rhinatrema > Rhinatrema bivittatum. Next base: position 38,030,156 of record NC_042631.1, on the reverse strand, counting down.
TTTTAATGCATGGAATATATCTGGTCTGGGCTTCCAAGATGGTATTTTTAAACATCATCCATGACCGATATAAACTCTTGACCTTTGCAGCTGCTCCTTTCAGTTTTTTCTAATCATTTTTCTCATTTTATCATAATCTGCCTTTTGAAAGTTAAATGCTATAGCAGTAGATTTCATTAGCGTCCTTCCTCCAGTTAGTTATCAAGTCAAATTTGATCATGTTATGATCACTATTGCAAAGTGGTCCTATTACCTCTTTCACCAAATCACGTGTTCCACAAAGGATTAGGTCTAAAATAGCTCCCCTCTTGTCTGTTCTTGTACTAGCTGCTCCATGAAACAGTCATTTATTTCATCTAAAAACTTTACCTCCTTAGCATGTCCTTATGTAATATTTACCCAGTCAATACTGGGTTATTGAAATCACCCAATATTATTATGTTGCTATTTTGGTTAGCTTCCATAATTTATTTTATCATCTGACTATTCATTCTGGCCAGGTGGACAGTAGTACACTCCCTTCTCACATGGAATTTGTATCTATAAAAATTCTACATTGCATTTTGTTTCCTGTAGAACTTTTATCCTGTTTGACTCTATGCCCTCTAACATATAGCACCATCCCTCCATCAATTTGATCCATTCTAACATTATGACATAATTTGATATCAAAGTATTCCACTGGTTAATCATCTTCCACCAGGTCTCTAAGATGCCAATTATATCTACCTCTTCATTCAGAGCTATGCATTCTAACTGTCCCATCATATTTTTTTTAGACTTCTAGCATTTGAATATAGACATTTCAAACTATATATTTTGTTTGAATTATCAACCTGTAATATCAGCAGACGGGTAATTTGGAATCTTTCTGCTCTGTCTGCTCTTTACTTAAAGGTACATGAGCTATTTTATCATTTATTGCAACTACTCTATCAGGATGTCCTATGATCCGTTTTGTTAGTATTCTTCAAATATACATTATTCCAAACCATGAGCTTCTGAGCATCTTTCCCCCATTATCTAGTTTAAAAGCTGCTCTATCTCCTTTTTAAAGGTTAGTGCCAGTAGTCTGGTTCCACTCTGGTTAAGGTGAAGCCCATCCCACCAGAAAAGGCTCCTCCTTCCCCAGAAGGTTCCCCAGTTCCTGACAAATCTCAAACCTCTTCCCTGCAACATTATCTCATCCATGCATTGAGACACTGAAGCTCAGCCTGTCTCTGGGGTCCTGCGCAGTGAATGGGAAGAATTTCTGAGAATGCAACCCTGGAGGTTCTGGATTTTTTTCCTACTTCAGACCCTAAATTTAGCTTCTAGAACTGCTCTATGTCATTGATAGTCACATGTATGTACCAGGACAGTCCGTTCCTCCCCAGCTCGCTCTAAAATCTTTTAATGGTAAGGGGACCTCTGTCTCACAAGGGATTGTAGGCCCCTAGAAAGGTTGATTTTTGCATAATTTACCACCCATCCAAGGCGCTCTATGGGAGATATTTTCTAAACCCTTATCGCATGCGATATGATGCCAATTAGGGGGAGGGGAGGAGTTGGTGGTGTTTTCCCTGCCAGCGATAATGTTACTAACATTATCACCGGCAGCAGTGCGCCAAATAACTATACCTTTTATGGTGTTGCTATTCGGTGCGCAAGCTGGCAGCCGGCAAACCCCCCCCCCCCCCCCTTGTTTTCACAGGATTCACCATTCTGCAAAAGAATGGTGAATCCAGGCCTATGACTCTCCTGGAACAGCTCTGATTAGCTAGTCTTCTAGACAGTGATGGACCAATATTCCCTGCTTGTGCAATGCCACCACCACTACAACAGTCACTTTGGTGAACGTGCCTGGTGTAGTCACCAATTGAAAAGGCAAGGCCTAGAATTGGTAATGCTTGCTCAAGACACAACAGCATGGCAGGTTTTGATACAATTCCTGAATTGGTATATGGAAGCAGGCCTCGGCTAGGTCAAGGGAGGTCAAATATTCTCCTTTTCTTACGAACATTACGGACTGCAAGGACTTCATCCAAAAGTACAGGACTCTGTGGTATCTGTTGACTCCTTCACACTAAGACAGACAACCGTAAAACTGTGCAGAAGGCTCTTGGGACTTTCTTACTGTGTCTTTTATAGCCAATTTAAAGGCAGGAAACCATACTGTAGGGATGGGCATGACGTGAGTGTCACTCTGGCTTGCCTCCCCCCCCCCCCCCCAATAATTCTGTCTAGACTTCACTGATGTCCCTCCCTTTCCCACCAACCAAAGCACTGGTTGTCCCGTGCAGTGATACCAACGTAATGCGGTTGAAGTGCCCCGCCCCCCAGAATCGCTTCCCGGCAGGCTCTCTGGTTACGTGTAGATACAGAAATGCAGTGCAGCATTGTGCATGCTGCTGGAAGGAGCAGGCGCCCGGCAAAGATGAATGCTGCTTAGGGGGGGGGGGGGGGGGGGCGGAATTATGTAATGGGGATAATGGCAGATATTTTGGGAGGTGGAAGATTCTTGGAGGAGAAAGGGAAGAGGACAGACTTAAAAAGAAAGACATTGAAAAAGCAGAAGAGTGAGAAACGTTATTTTTTAAGGATTTGTTAATGTATAGAGCCATGAGTGCTTAGAGCTATGCAGTTTCAATTCTACAGCAAAGCACAGCAAACTGTTTATTAAAACAATCTACTAAATGGGGGGTTTTTCCCACTGATTTTCTTTTGTTTTTTTGTTATTGTTATAATAAACCCTGATAAATTCCCAGGAAAAATAAAGATCCCTACATCTCTCTCGGTGAAGAATGCCGTTTCATTTACAGTCAATTAGAGAACGACATAAAAAAAAAACCACTGCTGGTGCTAGAAAATGCTTCCCGCCGCCACTCCTCATACCCGCCACGTTCAGTTGCCATTTCTCCGGCTTCCCCATCCCCAAGCACCCTCCTGCTGTCACTGCAGTCAGTCATTCTTGCACCCTCTCTGCTTCCCCCCTCCCCCTCCATGTCCGGCTGCCTTGATCATTTGTTCCCCGGCACCATTTCATGCTGCTGCCACTCCTGTGGCCCTCCCCACTAGCCCAATGCCATGCCACTATTGCCGTTCTTCCCCACCCTCCTACTGCTGCCACTGTTCCTCCCGGCCTCTCAGCAGCCGCTGCACCTTTCCCCCTCAGGCGGCTCGTGCAGACTGCCTTGGGTGCGCCCCATTTCCAGCCGGCCCCTGCTGCTTGCCTTGGTCCACTTTCCTACAAAAGTCTCCCTCTTCCCCAGCCCCACATGGAGGCAAGGCACATAGAAATGAAAACACCGCACTGCGACCTTACTTTTACCCAGCATCCCTTGCAACAGGAACAAAGATAATTCCCAGGGGAAAGAAGGAAAGGTGTCCAAAAGCAACTTAAAAATAAACAAGAAGTTCCACAGAAAACTAGTCAACTTTCCATGACGTGCACACAGTGTGCGAGATGCATAAATTCAAAAAAATAATAAATGGCCTTGTCAGAGTCCTCCTGTCCCTTCTGACATGTCCTGAAAATCTGGCACGCACAGAATGCCAAACACAAAATTTAGCTAGGGGGAGGGGGGACACACAGAGCAATCTCATAAACCTGCTTTCCCTTGGAAAGTAGACAAAAAAAAGGGGCAGACTGCAGATAAGCCAATAATGTACTTAATCTCGGGAAAAAAAATGGGGGTTGGAACCGAGGAGTATCATCTAGATTGAAATCCTTTATCAGGGCCAGTTAGGTCCAGGCACGACCAGAGTGCACACTCAGGCACTGAGGAGAGGGTAAGACCGAAGCTGCCACAGTGGTGGCTCCTGCTGGCCAATGAAAGGATGCATCTCGGAGGCGGCAGCCCCTCCAGCCTGGGTCTAGTAGTGGAGGGGGAAGGCAGGACAAGAAGTAGAAAAAGGAACACATTTCATAATACTTGTTCTTTAAACACTCTGTGTAGCGACCTCCGAGGAAACAGACCAGTTGTCAAGTTGAGAGATACCAAAACTCTTCAGGCGGAAGGCAAACATGAGACAGCATCATATCCTGGTTATAAACACCTTCTCAAGTACTTAAATACGTCTGAGGCGGCAGCTGCAACACAGCGCAACAACAGAAGCTTCTCCTATGTTACTGGAGAAATTATGTCTGCAAAATGCACTCACCTGGACTGGCCATCATCTTCCAGGGGTACAGGGTCAGGAAACAACCGACATGACCACCTTCTAATGCAGATGTAGGTTTGGGAAATGGGAAAAACCCAATTTGCAGGCAGGGAGAAATGAGAAACTGCTCACTCCAGCAGGAGTGCGTAACCACCTGGGGACACAGGGTCATACCGCAGAGCATCAGGTAAATTGTTAAAAAGCAGCTTTCAACACATGGACACACTTGAAAAGCTCAGTCTTTCAAGCATACTTCGAATACAAAGAAGAGACCCAACCACAACCACAGCAGCCGACAGCAAAATAATAATCCACACATCAAGCTGCGTCCTCCTTATACTACAGCTTTCAAATCTGAAAAGATTTCATATAAGGCAAGAGGCTGCAGCCCTCAAACTTTTTCTTATAATATAGCGCTTGCAAGTTAATAATTAAACTTAACTATCTGAAAGCTTAATGTTAGAATTGCTACTTTTAATGGAAATGAAACATATATGGAAAGAGTACTGCCAGAGACAGTTTTATTAGGATACGCAACATGTTTGCTTTATCCCATTAGGCAGCAGCCATCCTCAGAACTAAGGGGCAACAAAATAAGCTGTGCATTAAAACCGTGTGCCGAAATTCAGCGCACAGTTTCTGAACGCACGCTCTAGAAAGCAACACCTGATGAAGTATGCTACAGCATCGAACCCAAAAATGTGCACAGAAGGCATGCTTAGCACACTTAAAACTCATATTGTGCTCCAGACTCATGTTTTAGGTACACAACTCGCAGGGGCACAAATCACGTTCTGCAGACAGTGCTCACCTGCCCTATTTTATATGCAGGAAACATTTTAAGTGCACAAATCGCGTTTTAAGAGCATAAATGCCGAGTACAGGAGCCCCGCACCATGAACTCCAGGTTCAGCCCTAGCCCCTGAAACTTTGCTTCTGGCCAGGAGTTAAATTTCCAGCGTTATGAAAAGATGAGTTACGCCCACGGCACCGCCATGTAATAGCTGATCCCTTGATTAACATGGCATTTGCATGGAGGAACAGCAACCCCCCCCCCCCCCTCCTTGCACTGGAAGTGACGCTGTATGCACAAAACACGTGTGCAGAGCCCAGCACACCCGACTACGTCAGAGCCTGAAGGGGTGTCATCCCAACTCCGGGTCTTCAACAGCTCTCAATCCTTTTCCTGGTTTCCAACACCCATCGCTATCCATTCTGCTTACCCAGGATAACAGAAAGAAGTATTGGGCTTGAATTCAGACCAAACCCTCACAATTAGGAGATACCACCACAGTGTGCTAACCCAGTTACGGCTCTGCTGACTGCAGAAGGCATGCGCGACAACCTTGAAGGAGGAGAGGAAGGACAGGGTATTTTCACATCTGCATCACAGAATGATAACCAAAGAATCCTCTTAAAAACCACAAATGGCACATTAGGTCAGAATGGAAAATGCAGTGAGGAGTTATAAATAGACAGCTGCTCATCTTTCTCTAATCAGTCGACAAAATACACGGTTACAAGGTGAAAGTGTAAGAGAGTGTGTGTGTGTGTGTTCATGTAACGGAAGAGACACCATACCGCGCAACACATGAAAAGTGCACAGACCCACAATAACATTGTTGGTGCCAAAATGCAAACTTTACAAATGAAACTGTTAATGCTCGCAGTCTTTAAGCTGCGCCCTGTGCTTCTGGATGCACGATGTCACTTACATTAAACATGTTTAGTTCGTACCAGCTAATCACTCACAAATTACCTCAGGTATACAGGAATGATATGGACTATTGCAGTGATTGAGAGTTTCTTCTAATTATGCTGTTCCAAAAGCACCACCACAGAGGGGTGCAGCTTAATGTAAGTCACCTTCAGCTAAAATCTAAAATAAATTGCTACTACTGTAATAGCCTTTTAACAAATTCAACAATTGAGGTTTTTAACGTTCTTAGTCTGCAGTCAGGTTATAAAATCGGTTAAAAATGAAGAATGTGCAGTGGCTAAATGCGCCACCAGCTTTCAAACACAGCCATGCTGTCCCTGGCTTGGAGATGCTTGCCATCAGTGTGACCGACTTGACAGGTGCAGCCTAGCGGAGACTTTAGCTGTCACATGCCAGCAGCCTTATAAACAGCAATTTTCAAGGGACTGCAGAAGTTATTATCGTGAACTACATTATGTTCAGTCCCCTCACAGTCCTCCGTTCAAGGACTGCAGCTGGGGAACTCATCTGTACATCAATTCACCAGCCAGGCTGTAAATCCAGTGTGTGAAAACATCAGGTCCTCCAGCCAAGGAGCACACACTCTCAATAGATAGATCTCAAGTTTTCCTGCGCCTCTGGATTCCCCAATAGACTATATATATAGAAGCACAAGCAGCAACTCTGATAACAATCAGCCACAGAAGTTATTCTAAATGACCTGTGAGTCATTAATCAAGTCCACCACTGATATTTTTACTTCTTAAGGACTAAAAAGTAAATATCATTTCTTTGCATTATGGCTCCAATTTTTTTTTTGTTGTTGTTTAACTCGTACCTATCATTTGGTGCAAATAAAATTCTGCTTGCTAAAACTTTATATCTTTAAAATATGTCTGTCATTATTGCAATTAAGGTTTTCCCTTCCTCAAAGCTCTAGTCTAAAGCCCATAATTGGGGATATTTTCTACATGATGAGATATGGAAACTGTAAAACTTCAGGGAGCCTCATTCAGAAGTTAAGCTAGCGAAGAAACACTTGTTCTACTGCGTACAATCCAAAAACAAAAAAAAAAAAAACCAGCAAGAGTAAAAGGGGAAGCAGCTCATGCTCTGTACATCATGCGTGGTACGATGAGAATCACACCCCTATATTCAAACCAGTCACTGGAACAAGCACTTCCTGACCCTAACCAAGGTTACAGCTGACGCTTAGCAAAGAGCACTTTCAATTAGTCATATATATGTGAAGTAACCCGTCTTGGGAAGGCTCAAATGAAATGGGGTCCATGGCTCAAAACATTTGCTCATCCCTGGACTAAACTACCTGACCTGGAAGGTCATATTTTTAGTAATGGTTACTTCAGCTTGCAGAGTCAGTGAGAGTTCTGGGACCTCATAACTTATCCACACACACATATTATATATAAAACGGGCATCCACACTGGCAGCCAGCAGCTTGAAGTCCCCGTTTTGCTTCTGCTAAAAAGGCAAACCATCAAACATAATAAAGTCTGAAAGGAGTAAGCTCACACACACATGCAAACACCCCCACACTCAGAGAGAGAGAGAGAGAGAGAGAGAGAGAGAGAGAAGCGGATACTCTGCACCCAGACAGAAAGAGAGAGAGACACCCAAAGAAAGAGGCCCCACAGACATCCAGAGACCCAAATATCCCATACCCAGACAGAAAGAGACCCCAGAGGCGTATACTGCACACCCAGGCCACACAGCACAATTAGAAGGGCTGGAAATTCTGTTTTAAAAAAAAATTAGCTGCCAGCCAATATTTTTTAGGAAGCAAGAAAACCTCCATCCCACCCTGCCAAATTTATTTTTTTTATTTTTATTTATTTTTTTTAACATTTTCACTGATTTTTCATGTTTCTCTATTTTTGTATTTTTCTTACTTTGTTCATCTTTTCTTCTTGTTTTGATTCGATGGGGGGTTTTTTTTTTTTGTTTCTTTTAGAGGGGGGTTGTCCCCCCCCCACACACACACACTTTTTTGCCTTTATTCCTTTCCCCACCTCCTTATTCTCTCTGGCCCTTTTGCCCATTCCTGTCTCCCAAACCTCACAACCTCTTTTCTCCCAGGTGGCCAACAGTTGTGACCTCTGTCCCTAGGCAGGGGACTCAGCAGCTCCTGCCGGGCTGAGGCCTGAGGCTGGCAGCTCTTCCTGGGCTGTGGAACACCAGTGACTGCCACAGCTCTTCCCATTTGGCTCACCGCAGCAGCAGCAGCAGCTCCCCCTCCCCTGGCCATCAAAAAGCGATGCACGGATAAGCCCCGGCATGCTTACAAGTACGGCCCTACGTTCTGGCAGCTCCCTCCTTCCCGAGCTTGCAGCACACATCTCCACGGCATGGCCATTTTTCTACCATGACTGGGCAGCCGGTGTGCCCACCCCCCACCCCCCTTCAAGATTGTTCATGCCCCCTCCAGTTTAGTTCACGAGAGGCCAGAAGCTCAAAGGTGGGGGGGGGGGGGGCCTATCATCAGCTGTGCAACCACGATGAGGTTCCACGATGCTGCAAGTGGCTTAATGGAAAAGGTCAAATGAAGTAAGCCCGGCATAAATCTAAAAACTAAAGGCCCTACAGAAACCTGTCTTCCTGCCACATGGTTAAACTGAGGTGTTCCCTAACTAGAGTCTAGTCTCCAGAGATGAATCATCTCAAAATATATCTAAAGATAATGGCATTTAAAGGAAAACTGCCAATTAGAACTAAGATTACAATTGACAACTAGGCATGGAGTAACTTTTGCATTTTTAACTACCTTGGCTGTGTAATGTCCCTTACCTTCGAGCACCTCCGGCAGAGTGCCCTGCTCCGTGCTGCATCCAAAACACCCTGGGCAACCAGAACTTCCCAGGCATCACATCCTGACCAGTATATAAGGAAGCTCTGAACCACCAGCAACAGGTCCTCTTGTGCTGTGCTCCTTCCGGACCTGCCTTGTCCAGCCACTTTTCACCATGTCCTGCTCTGCCCAGCCTGGTCTCTCCACCCAAATTTGTTTCTCTGCCTGCCTCGGACTGATCTTTTGTTACGGACCCGGAATGACTTCTGCCCTTGTTGTGCCGCATCTCAGACGGAAATTACCTCTGCCTGGACACAGACTTTGCTAGTTCTCTTCATACCTTGCCAGCCCAGACTCCTGTCTGCGCTTTGCCTTGTGGTGTCACACCTGTTTGTCTGCTAGGGCCTAGTCCGTGCTTGCACTCACCAGGATGCATCAACCTAGCAAGAGCCCTCGGAGCGTGACAGGCTGTGACAAGACCTGTAGTTATGACAAATGATATAACAAATAAATTACACTGAATCCAATCTGTAGCAACAACATTAAAAAGGGAAAACTAGACAAGTAACCAAGCTTACATTTTATAAAGTTATGTCAAGGAGGACGTCTCAGAACCAATGTCAGAAAATATTTCTTCATGGAGAGGGTGGTGGATGCCTGGAATGCCCTTCCGGAGGAGGTGGTGAAGATGAAAACAGTAAAAGATTTCAAAGGGGCATGGGATAAACATTGAGGATCCCTAAAGGTTGGAGGATGGGAATGAAGAAAGGGTGCATGAGGGTAACTTACTGGTGCGGCGGTTACTGCCCTTAAGAGAAACATGGGGGTAACCTGCACAGCAGGGCAGATACTGATGAGACTGGGTGGCCCATTTTGGCTCTTTTCTGCCGTCATTTTTATGTTTCTATGATCTGAGCCATGGGTTATGATTAATAAAAAGCAGCTCTTCAATACCAACCAAAGATGGACTGACAGTCATCGAGATTTATTTGTTGTGGGTATCCTGAAAACCTGAATGGCTGGGGAACCTTTGTTTTAGGCTGGGAAGGCAATAGACTCGGGGGTTGCAATGAAGTAATGTTTCACAGTCCTGGGAGATCAGAGCTGAAACAAGGTTGGGTTTCCTCATGGATAAGTCCCAAAGAACTGGAAACCACATCTGTCTTTGCGATAGGGTTGCTTTAAAAATCATAGTTCACCAGTCTCTTCTGAGTTTTATTAAAAGGCCTTACCACCAGAGGGTATCAGAAGAGGTTCTCTCTCTTTATGGGGAAACTATCTGATGCTAGTTTGTTTTTACAGTATCCTTCTGGAGCAGAAAGCTTGCAGCCTTCCTGTTGTGAGCTGTAGCTAAATAGCTCAGTCTTGAGGGTCCATAAAAAAAAGAAAGAAGCTGTTTGCTATACTCTCACCAGCCACCCATTAGGGTCGAGCTGGTGATTCAACCTGTCAGTGTTTTCCAAGCCTGCCATTTAAGTGGCTCTTATAGTCATCCCATCTGAAAGAGCCCAATGCAACAGTCCGACACATTCACGGCACAAGAGGAGAGATCCGGTCCCTCTTCTGCTTGTGCAGGCAGAACATGGCTAGCTGACTGCCAATCTGACGTAGGGCAATTTGATTGGCCACTTGATTTCTGAAAATTAAAAAAAAAGTGTTTACAGTAGTAGCTTCCAACCTTGTTCTGGAGATACACCTGACTGGAGACCAAGTGTATGCAAATCTCTCTCATGCATATTCACTGGGGCTATCCAGAAAACCAGAATGCTTAATTGTACCTCCAGAACTGAGTGAGAAAGCACTGCTTTAGAGTATAACTACTGCCTTGAAATCCACATTTTGGCACGTAAATCTTTTGGAAAGTTCCCCCCAATGCTTTTATACATGCAGATGGGGGATCAAGAGGCAGGTGGAGAAAGCCATTTTCTTTTGATAGTGTAGATTTTACACATCTAGAAATTTGTTTTTTTTTTTAAATGCAGGGAGCTTGCAGATCCTCATTACAGTCTCTCTCTCTACGTATGTTCTAGAATGACTCTGGTTACTTGCGTTGGTTGTTTTACTGTGCTGTTTGGGGCTGTGGTTTTAGTACTGATTTTGATATTATGTACCCGCCCCAAAAATGGAGAGCACAGGTTAATAAGTTTTTATTTAAATATGCCTGCAAGCTAATTTTCGAAGGGAGATTCCTCACAGGGTTTACTTTTCAGAATTGAGGGCTAGTGGGTATAAAAAGTAACCATGGGCTTTGCACCTGTTTATAACAATTACATGAGGATTTCAAAATGAAAAAAGGGGTGGAATTCAAAAGGGCATGGGATAAACAATGCAGATCCCTACAGGCTCGCTAGAAGATGGGAATGAAAAAAAGGGGTCATCTTTAGGTGCAACACTGCCCTTAATCAGCATAACACAAAATTTAAACAGCAGCCAATACCCCCATGAAAACCTTAAAAGCACTATTCAATCGCACTACCTAAAAGTACTTAGGGGTCGATTTTAAAAGGTGTGTGCGCACATGGACGCGCCAATTTGACAGCACGTGTTCGTCACCGTGCGCGTTGTAAAATACGATATCTGCGCGCACACGATTTTATAAATCTGCACATGCATGGGCGGGTGGGTGTCAGTCATGCTCGCAACGGGGAGGGAGGGGATTTTCAAAAAGTACGCGCAGCGATGCAGGCAGGCCTTTCCCAGTTCCCTATCCTTCCTCCCTCTTCCCCTAAACTCTCTCTTACTATCCCAGATTTTTTTTTTTTTTTTGCTACTTACTGCTCCTCTGGAGCAGAAGTAAACGCCACACACCAGCCGGCTGCTGGTGTGCACTTCCCCAGGACAGCGTCTAATGGGGCTGTGCCGGCCCGCCCAGACCACGCCCCACCAGCCCACCCCTTTTAGTTGGCCCGGCACTTCTGCGCATGACAGGGGGTACGCGCGAGACTGGGCCCCTTTGTAAAATGCGCGTTGAGGGCCCGGCCATGTGCGTGATTCCCGATTTTTACACGCGTGAGCCTTTTAAAATTGGCCCGTTACTGCGCAGAGGACAGGGCAACTAATTTTATCATCAGAATATTCTGCAACCAATAAGGAAGACTCTGAGCCCTGTACTTTAACCACGAAACTGCATTTCCTATTCAATTTACACAACCTCACACTAAAAATTATTTGGACTTAATTACAGAATGGAATCTGATAATTTGTTTTATAATCAATTCCCACGGTGCAAACCATCCCCTTTCAGCTTGACCCTCCTTGCACTGCTGGAGCAAAGATGCAAAAACAGCTGGCGTGGAAAAGATTTAATGCCTTGTTAAAACAATGCTCACAGCTCTTCACAAATGGCTAATTAATGGGAAAGCTTTAAAAAAAAAAAAAAAAAAAGGAAGAGTAGTAATAGGCAATGTCTGAACCTGCAAGCACTTGCTTTCCCTGCTGATTATGCTTATTGAGATTTTAGTAAAAATTTAAAAAAAAATTGTTAAAATGGGTCTGGATGATAATGCACTCACAACAAACAAAACACCACTCACACACTAACCCAGTGGATCTTTGTATAGCAGCAATGAAATGTAGGTTTGTCCTTCTACTTCTCTTTGTAGAGATGCTAGGAGGAGGGACAGAGGACACCTGGAGCTTGCTTGAAATAGGGGAGACTCGGCCTCTTCCCAAGCTCTACTGATCTCCATCCACCCAGGATCAGCAGGGGTGTCGCTAGCACCAACCTCTTCTCTCTTTCCGTCTCTGGGGCTCATTCCAGAGGCCTGGGTTTGCTGAAAACGTGTTCTGAAATGCCATCCAGGTTAAATCACAATTAACAGGCTGATAAAAACCCTGTGTATTTAACAGCAGGTCTCGAGTTTTCATAAATCCAGGACTGTATGAGCCAGTGGGCGCGCTGAAGGAGACAGCACAGCGCCTTCTCGAGAGCTGCAAGAAAGACTCGAGTCTCTGCCTCTGCTCGGTGGCGTCCCCTACTGGCTAAAGATCAAGGCGCAGGAGTACTGGGTTCCAGGGGGGAGGTGCGGTCCGTGGGCCCCTGGCCAAGAACTGGCACTGCAACGGTCGGGATTGGAAAACCCCCCAGTTAAGTTTGTCAATGAACGATAAAATGCCAGCTCTAACTGAACTAGAAGCCCAAAGCAGCAGAAGGAAACCGCCAAGACCACAACCCCCTGTCCCACCAAAAACGAAAAGATGATCTGAGTCAGGAGGCAGCATATATGTGTGGAAGACGTCTGCTGCAGAACTCAACGGACCTGCTGCAACAGCTTTCCTCCAGGAAGGAAGAATGCGGGAAAGTCGCCAGCTCTCTCCCCTTCACTGCAGGAAGTTAATCTGCTCCCTTTGGGGTTGTTTTTTTTTTTTTTACATCATTGGGGGTCCTAAATTTCAAAATATTAAAAGAAAAACAAACAAAAAAAATGTGAGGAACGGTAGCAAGACCAGTTGGAAGGCTTCTTTTAAAAAAAAAACAAAACAAACAAGGCCATGAGGGCAAACTACGCCAGTTCAAACAAGCTGCCCTGCATGCTCACAGGTTGCTGGAGCTGGGTGTGTGCAGCTAGGGCAGCAGGATGCTTCCAAGTCAGACCTGATCGGTCGCATCAGACCGTCCCTGGCACTTGCAGAGCAGCGCTTCTAGTCACAGAATGCTGCACATGGAGGGAAAAAAAAAAAACCTTTAAAATCCGCCATTCCTGCTTTTCTTCAGGAGGAGGAAACCTCTAGCTCATCGTTTCCCCAACCTTTCCAGGCCCAAGGCATTAAGAAAAATATTGTGTGGCCCTCCGGTCTCTCTTCCAAACTTTAAAACGAAGGCCGAGGGCCGAGACGCACATCAGTTCGTCGTGATGGACCAGCTCCCTCTCTAGACAGGTGCAGGAGAAGGGAGAAGCGGGCGCAGAGCAGGCAGCCGGCACACTTAGTTAACCTCTGCTGCCAGAGCTCCTCCGTCGCCACCCAAACACTCAAGAGTGAATTAGACCCAGCGCTCAGGGCACGCTCTCCCCATCTCAGGCAGATGCTGGAAGGACTGGAGAAGATGGGATGCGTTAGTAGTGCGTGTGCTTCACAAAGCGGGGCCTGGCTATGCAGGTCCTGCACGCTGCCCACTGACTGCTACACTCCGGGGGCTCAAGCTGCGGCTAGGAAGAGGCGGCGGCAGGCATGATCGCTACATGCCCCCTGCATAGTTAGGAGCCACCGCCAATGACCCTTGTTGCCGCGAGGATCTGAGCAACAGGCAGTGGTGACTTTTCCGTGGCACGCTGGTTGGGAAACATCAGTCTAGAGGGAGATGGGTCTTTGTGACGGGTTCATTCGCATCTGTGCCCCCTTTCGCCCTCTGTTTTAAAACGTGGAAGAGAGACTGGCAACGAGGCTTTCAGCGATTCCCCAAATCTTCTTTTAAGCATGCATATCCTCTCCAAGTCGCAGGATGCTGTGCCACACAACGCTTATGTTAACGTAAGCTTGGCCTTGAAAAGGCTGGGAAACACTGGGCTTAGAGCACAGATAGAATTGTTAACGTCACTTTTAAGAAGTATTTTGTCACAGATTACTGGTCCCCAATAATAATCAGTTACAGATCAGTCAATACTTTTCCTACAGAGCAAACTATTATTAAACAAAACTTTAGCAGCAAAAATAAGGTGAAAATTTCTTGAGGTAAAAGCATTCCCAGTGTCTCTGGGTTTGCATTGCCAAGTCCCAGACAGGTCCTTCTCCCGCTGGGGCTGTGCAGAAAGCATTCACAGCCCCGGGGACGGCCATAAAGTCCTGCACAACAGCACCACCTAATGGCCACATTTAGTACCCCTGGATCACAGGGTTCCAGAAAGAGCCCCGGATGCACCATTCCCAGCTGAGAACTGTTCTTTGATGCCTGACCTAGGCGAGATGGGAGGGGATAGAGAATGGGGAAAGCAAGCCCCAGGGTAGTTGTTACTTTCCCTGGTTTTCTGTGTCAACTCAAGGGCAGATTCTGCAGCAAGAATTAAAAAAAAAAAATAAAATAATAATATATGCAGCAAAGTTTCTGAAATACTATGGCAATTATGTGACAGATCTGCATAAATGTGCATTTTAAATAATGTGCCTTTATTTTGACCTTCCTTGGTATCTGAATAACTAATATGGTTCTTTTGGAAGTTTTATCGATGGGGAATCTCACGTGGGAAGAGGTAATCTCAGACATACGGGGGGGGGGGGGGGGGAGTAGGAGGAGGATGGATCAGGGATAGGGAGGTGAGCAGAAAGAATATCAGGGATGGGGAAGTCGGTCTGGAAAAGGGAGAGAAAAGTGGTCCCTTTGAACTCCAGCCCTGCTTGCCTAGTCCTCATCCCTTCCTGTCCCCTCTCTTTCAGAGCCTCTCCTTCTTACACCTGCCCCCTCTCTCACACACTCCCATCTCCATCCCCCCAGCCATAGCCCTCCTTTCATATACCACATCATCCCGTTTCCTCTCTGGTCCTTCTATTCCCCTCCCTCTCGCACCGATCTGGACTGCAGGAGCAGAGCAGCAGCAGCAGCACCACACTGGACCAGGTCCTCTTCCCTCTGTCACCCAGGGCCCAGAGAAGCAGCCAAGCCCCAGGCAGCAAAGGAGAAGTAAAATGCCACCACTGCTCCCTCTTTTGTGTCCTGGATCAGCGCCAGAAGCACAGGGACAGCCTCAGTCTCCTGGACCCAACTCTGTCCCTCTCTCGCGGAAATCCCATGCTGACCAGCCAGTTCGGTGGCAAGGGCCAGATTTTGCAGCCCTTCCAGCAACGTTGTGGGAGACTTAGGTGCCCTGCTAGTTGTGAAGGAAGGCTCACGTTGCTGGATACCAGCACTGGTCCCGATTGAGTTGGAGCATCAGAAGAAGAGGAGAAAGAAACTGCCCAGCCGCAATGAGCTTATTTTCAGATTTCCTTAGGAAGAGAATATAACATTTTGCTATTCCTGTTTCTCTAGCAGCATTTTGGCTGAAATTCAACATCTTCCCTATTCTCTTGCAAAAAGAGATAACTTACTAGGCCTGATCTAAAAGAAAATTCCTATTTTTGTTTATAAAAAAAAAAATTGTCTAGATTCCTTTTCAAAAAGTAATCAACTACTTAGATTAGTAATTCAATTACAACTTACTACTTTAATGTAAAGTAGTTACTCTACTATGCACAAAAGCATCTTCGGGGGAGGACATACTTGCTGGCTACTAAAAACCTTAAATGGCTACAACACGCTAAAAAGAGAAGAAATCTGACCAGCACACAAAAGCACCTGATTAATGTGAGCTAAATACACACTAAAATATTTTTCAATCTGATAACTATGGGGTTAATTCGCAACCACTAGGCTTCCACTTGGTTATCAGAGCCAAACATTCTGGGTTTCTTGAATATCAGTTGCCATAAAAGGGTTGATTCAGGATCAAACATTTACTTAATTTAGAAAAAGAAATTTGGGTCACATAGAAGACAGCCATAATCAGCCTCTGCTCCTAAACTAGCCCAAAAGTCACCCACACACTTCTGCATATTTTAGTTAAGGGCCGGATTTTAAAAGGATTGACGCACATAACCGGCCTTACATGCACCAGGCATATTTTAAAAAGGTCCAGCGACGCACGTAAAGCCCCGGGACGCATGTTAAGTCCTGGGGCTTTACAAAAGGGGCAGTCCGGGGCCCAGAGGCCTCCGACAGAGCAGCTATTGCCACTGTGTTGGAGGATCGCGTGCCGGCAGGCTGCCGGTGAATGCAACTTGGGCCTGCCCAGAGGCAGGCGCAAAAGGTAAGACAAGAGTTGGGGGGGCGGGGAAGGTTAGGTTAGGGAGAAGGAAACGGAGGAAAGCAGCGCGGCTCGGCGCACACAAGGTGCACATTTGTGCACCCCCTTGCGCGCGCCGACCCCGGATTTTATAACATGCGTGCGCCTGCGCACACATGTTATAAAATTGGGTGTACATGTGCACGCGCCGGGGTAGCATGGGCACATGTACGCCCGTGCACACCTTTTTTTAAATCTACCCCTAACTCCTGAGACCCTTCATTTCAAATGTATTTATTCCAATTCAGAGCAGGAGTAAAGCAAGCTTCCTTACCTGTAAATAGAGTTCTCTGTAAACAGCAGGATAAATTAGCCATAAAGTCAACATCAAGCAGACCCAACTCTCAGAACTCAGTAAAAAAAAAAAAAAAAAAAAGTCTTATTGAGCATGTGCAGTGATTTCTGAGCACGAGCACTGCCTCATGAGCTCCTCTGTCTAGTGCAGGGCTTAGTTTTAGGGAGCTAGTTGATTCTCCAGGGAAGACAGCATGACTAACTCATCCTGCAGTCTAAAGAGAACACCGTTTACACGTAAGCAGACTTGCTTTCTCCATCAACAAGTAGAGCTGAATTAGTCCCAAGCTGAGGGTTGCACAGCAAAGTTATTTAAAAAAGCAACCCAGCCCCACCAGTGGAGAGTGGTGAAATGGCTGTGCTAAACTGCTTGTCCAAAATTAGTCACCTCTTCACATGTTGTCCAGAATCTAGTGAGATGTAAAGATTCACAGATGACCAAGTCGCAGCTTTGCATATGTTCTCAATGGAAGTGGCTCTTGAGATTTATTTATTTCAATATTTCTCAGCTGTATTATCAACCATTCTAGGTGCAATAACAGTACTAAAACAAACAAAACCCACATAACAAAAATGATAAAATACAATAAAAACACCAAGACTAAAACTACATAAAACCCATACATGTAAAAAAATCTACATAAGACAATGATAGCTGTTAAAAAACCACAAACCGTGCTAGTTCCAGAGATAAGCCACTGTGGTTTTTTCTTGCTGAGCTTTGACAAGTCTAATCTGTAAGCCAGTGGGGCACATAACAGTGTGCAATACAGCCCCATAGCCAGAATTCTCTTAGCAATTGCTACTCCTAGTCTGTTGGTATTAAATGACAAATAGTGGAGAAGCCTGATGATGAAGCAGAGTCCTTTCAAATAATACACCAAGAAATTTCAAAGTAGCCAGCTCCAGAAGCTCAATAGAGGTTTCATGAGCTGACCTAAGCCAAGGTGACATTCCAGATCCCAAGACACTGGAGAGTTTTAGAGACAGGAGGTTTAGAATGCCACAGACCTTTCAAAGTAAAATAGTAATAACAGCAGAAAAGGACCAAAATGATGCATCCAGTCTGCCCAGCAAACTTCTTGTGGTAACTGTTGTGCTGTACAGGTTACCCTCATGTTTCTCTTTTACTGGGTAATGAGTCTTCTTGAAAATTCAGATATTGCATCTTGATGTGCTTTGCCTATGGACTTGGCCATAGAAACAGACCTGTATTTTTTCCCTTATATCTGTGTATCAGTACCCCAGACCATAAAAGTCAGGGCCCGTGTTGGTTATCATATGAATACAATACGACTTTGCACCTCAAAACCCCCACACCTGCCATCAAAGCAGAAAGTGATGTTGCAGTTGCATCAAAGGAATCAAGGCTTATTGGTTAAGGGTAGTAATCCCATGCCTTATGTTAAGAGTAGTAACTGCTGCTCCGTGCAGGTTATCCTGTCCACTATGAGTGGTTCTTGGCTCAATGAATGGAAGTCTATTCAGTACCACTCACTGCACAGATATTAGTGCCCTCATCAGTCAAAGGAAAAAGTAAAAAAAAAAACAAAACCCTATCTAGTGAAACTAAGAGGGGTGAAGTCAGAGAACTGGAAAGCCCCTCATGGAAAAATTAATGAAAAAAACAAAAACACAAAATCTGATGAATTGAGAGAGAGGAGAACCACGACCGAAGGGCTCCATAGAAAACTAAGAACCAAAAGGGGTCTCTCCACAGGTAGTGTTACACATGCTCAAATATGCCAAAAACTTCTAGAGGCTTTTGTATAATCTTCCTGCAACAAGCTCTGTCTGATGACTTCACCCATGTGAGGATTTCACATCCTGTTTGTCCTTGAAGAATACCTGTGACTCCTGAATCGACAGCAACATTCGTGGAGGGGCTCATTACAAGCAGAGGTATTTTCTTCTGACTGATTCAAGTGCAATGGCCCAAGCATACGGGATAGCTGAGGGAGTGGTAGGAATTGTATCTATGAACAGTCGGTGGTTATGGGCAGACTAGATAGGCCGCATGGTCTTTTTCTAACAGTTTCTTTCTGGCAATGGTGGGAAGGGGTGGAAGTATCATATGCAGTTGTTAGGAGACACAAGAAGAATGCAAGAAATGGGGAGTTCTGGATGAACAGGGTTTGAATAAAACAAACTCTTACCACTATTCTGATACTCTCCACTGGTCAACCCTGTAGTCATTTAGTTTTGCCTACAGGAGATGACCAGCCTATTCAACAACAGAATCAATTTATGTGAGATATTTATTGCCCTAAAATAGTTCCATCATCTAGATTTGCTTTGAGGGGGAAAAAAAAAAAAAAAAAAAAGACGTCAATCTTCAACCCTTCTTGTTGACAAAATAAATTTACTCTCATGGAAACAGATACAGGCCTTGTTGTGCAGCTCAATGCCAGAATAGCTCAGGGACAACCACCAGCACCCTAACTTCTGAGCCAAGAATGCTGCCACTTCATCACTCCCAGGCCCAGCCTCAGCCAGCCCAGGAAGCAAGAGCTCAAGTCAGAATCAATCTTCTCCCAATCGATAGCAGGGATCACACATTCTACCCTGTCATACAGGTCATGCTCTAGTATTCATTTTAATAATCGAAAATAGCTTAAGCGCTGCCCTCAGAAAGCAATCTATGACTTAGTAAGTGAATGGGAAGGGAAGCTCATATCCTTCCATTAAAAGCTAGCTATTCTGTTTCCTCTGTTAAGAGACTAAACAACCAACCTTTGACAGACAGGAAAGGAAAGCTTTCCTTCTAATGCAATGTGCAGAACTAATCAGAAAAAAAAAACCCCAGGAAAAACTGTACAAGCTTCTGTCAATGGTAAAAGAAAGCTGAACCTAACATTTAATAGAAGTCTCATTAAAAGGTCACATGGTGATTAACAGCACGTGCTTTACATGACATATAAACCTTAGTTTTACGCAATTACTTATAGTACGTGCGATGTCACTATGACAGTGTATGCAATGTCACTCATGCTCCGTGTGCGGAATGACTTGCAATCTCTGCTTACGTCCTAAAATGGCAAGAGATGCAGCTGCATAGGACGGAGGTTTATCGGCAGAACTGCACAAGCAATAGGAGAGTGCCAAAGGTCAAGATGGAGATGCACTGGCAGAGCTGTGCATGTGGGACTCGAAACTGGACTAACATAGGGTGCTGCAGAGTACGACTGAGGTGCATTATCAGAACTATTGGGGCATCGGCAGAGATGCGTGTGGAGGTCTTAGTACTGGAACAGCAGTCGTACTATAGGAGAGGGCTGAGGTCCGTGTTCGTGGCGATGAATTTTAAAAGTACAGGGAGTGCTGCAGGTCAGAATTAAAACTGTCAGAAATGCTGGTTTACAAGTATTACATTCAACCTTAGATTTGTGAGAATTAATCAAGCTGCTTAGATGAACCATTACAGAAAGTCTTCTAAAAAAAAAAACAAAAACAACTGCTACTATAAGAACTCTGCTTATTCAAACATCTTTTCTGACTCCTGTGTGTTCCCTTCCCAAGGATTAGTGCTGCACAAAAAACTTTGCATGCATATGTGTTTTGCTTATGTGAACAATTCTCTGAGCTCAAATGGCTTCTTAATTAAAAAAAAAAACAAAACTGATAGTGCCGATTTCCTGTTTGAAAAACGACCACTTCCTTCTGAAAAATCACCCCACTCTATTTCCTTCTTTGCAGAACCCTGTTAAGGTTTGCTGTCGAGATCCCTTGGCACTACCGCTCTGCCCAGACAGGACACCCTACCCTCTAGGCACAACATTAGTACCAGGAATGACCTCACTACAAAGGAGCAGATGAAATGCAGGCGGACGGGAGACTTTTGCACATTTGTTTGTTTTTATCTTGCAGCATACAGAAGTTTCATTCTTACCAGTCCGATTACCAAAGGAACAGTTCACAAGTACCAGCAGTGCTTAGCGTGGGCAAGCAGAGGATGGATGGATGGCCAGCCCCATAGAAACAAGCAGATCCTAATTAAGAGGCCACATCCCTGTTGCTACTGCCTCTCATTTAAGTCAAGACCTCAGAGTGCTGGTTATTATAAAGCCTCTTTGCCCAAGGCGACAAACACCTATTTCACTAGTCTGCACGTGCCACTCATTCTGGCAAAAATTAGTTTCCAAGAGCACTAGTTAAGAAACAAAAATACACCGCGAGTGTTAAACTCTTCCCTAGTAAAAAGGCTAGGCACCCAGCCACCTTACTATAAATGCTTTATGAGGTGCCACCAAAGCTTACCTAGTGACAGGAATGTATTACCGGAGGAGGCTCATGCTTATGTGCGGCAGTCATTACCTTACCACCTCTTCCCTCTCACTATGGCCTTAAAAATCACTGCAAAAGAATCCAGTTGGTGGTATGGGGCATGATGGAAAGAAAGGGAATGGGATGTTTATGCATCTTTGTTGTAGTTTCAAATTGATTATACAGGATCCCTGTTTTAGGAAAAAAACCTTACTATAGGGAAGAACGGCCTGGTGGTTCGTGCAGCAAGTTGAAAACCAGGGAAGCCAGGGTCCAAATCCCACAGACGTTCCTTGTGACTTTGGGTAAGTCACGTCACCTTCTACTGCCTCTGGTACAAACAGAGGCTGATGTGATGACTTGTGTCCGTTTTGTGAACTTTTGCCATAGATGCAAGTGAGCTCATTTGCATCTGTAGCCAAAAGTTTCATGTGAAAATGTTCCATGTGCTCCCGTCCATGGCAATGTCTGAAACATTTTGCAAGCTGGTAATCCCGGACTGGGCCACCAAGCTGTCAAGGGATCGCACAGCCTTATAGGGGGCCACACAGCGCATCTGCCCCCCCTCCACCATTAGTTTAATAAATCCTTTGACTCCCCAAGCCTACCTGAAAGTTAGGGAGATGACTCCTAGAGGCTGGAGCTATGTCTACTCACTCCTGCCTCATCATATTTTATCTTATCCTTTCTACACATTGATATACAATTTTATATGCAATTTTTCCCAGTTTTGGTTTGATGCTAACTTGTTATAATGTAACTTTCCCATGGTTTGGTTCGATGTAAACCGGTGTGATAAGAATCTTCGTCTTGAACGTCGATATAGTAAAATGATATAAATAAATAAATCAGCATCATTTTCAAAAGCAATAGTACCAGCTGACTGGCTAAGCCCATATACTCCGAGTTGTAAAAAGGTAGTGGTCAATTTCTGAAATATACATTTATAGATTCAACAAGATCAGCAGAGCAAACCCAACCCTTCAGAATTATGCTGAGAAAGCTGCAATACATGTACATATATACAAAAAAAAAAAAAAGGAAGAAACTATTTTATTTTGCTGCCTGTGATGAGAGAATAACAAATAAATTAGTGGGCTAGTCGGTCAGCCAGTGGCATTTTGGACTGATAGGCAGAAGCGAATGGGCATTGCTCTGTCCCCAGAAGACCCCCAATCTCCCAATTTTCAGGTAAGCTGGGAAGGCCCTCCAAGCGGATGGGGTTTGGAATTTTAAATTCAGAGGTCACAGTGCAGAGTGAGGAGAGGGTGGGGTAGAGGACAGGATAGATGAGCCACATGGCCATTTTAAGGCCGCACATGATTCACAGGGATCCCTGAACAGGCTGTAAAAAGTAACTACACCTTTGACGTGTTTGACTTTTGTTTTAGGGATTTTTTTTTTTGCAAAAATGGATTCACATCAAGATAATAGTGGTAGAGCCACCTGGCAACAGTGATCATGACATAATCAAATTTTACATCATTACCTGAAGGGAGGAAGGATAAGGAAGACTACTGCAGTAGCATTTAACTTTTAAGATGTAGACCGTGATAAAATTAGAAGAAAAAAAAAAAATGAAAATGAGCAGTCGCAAAGGTTTAAGAGTTTGTATGCAGCGTTAATGCTGTTTAAACATCTTTGAAGCACAGACTAAATGCATGGCAATCATTAAAAAGAGCAGAAAGAAGAAGAAACGAGTACCAGCATGGTTAAATGGTAAGATGAAAGAGGCTTTTAAAGCCAAAAGGACTTTTTTCAAAAACTGGAAGCTGGATGCAAATGAAGAAAGTACCTGACAAGTAACCAAACATTAGATAATAAGCAATAGTAGCATGTGATCTAATTACTGTCATAGCAATTTGTGGATTTATCCTCTCGGAACTTATCCAAACCTTTTTTAAACCCAGTTACACATCCTCTGGCAATGAATTCCAGAGCTTAACTATGCACTGGTCATTTCTTTCATGGGAGAAAGGTAAATAGTGGAGTGCCCAGGACAAATGCTTTTGTGATATATTTATAAATGACCTGGTAAAAGGACTGAAGAGTGAGGTGATCAAATTCACAGATTTATTTAAATCTTATTAACCATTTCCCCTTCTAAAAGAACTGTCCAAGGCAGCATACAGTAAAAAAGATGCATAAATAACAAATCACCGCAAACATAAAATAAATGCTGTCATAAAATTATTCAACGTTGTTAGATCTCGAGTCAATTGAGAAAATTGCAAGAGGACCTTATAAGACTGGAGGACTGGGCGTCTAAATAGCAGATGAAATTTAATGTGAACAAGTGCAAAGTGATGCACATAGGGAAGAATAATCCGAACTACAGGTAAATGATACCACCCGGCAAAAGGACCATGGAATCACTGTGGACAAAATTCTGAAATCCTCAGCCCAGTGCACAGAGGATAAAAAAGTAAATAGAAAGTTGAGTATTATTAGGAAAGGAATGGAAAATAAAACAAAGGATATTGTAATGCCGCTGTACTGATCCATGATGCAACTGAACCCCGAGAATTGTATGCCGTTCTGATCACCCTCATCTCATAAAAGATACAGTGGGACTGGAAAAACATACAGAGAGGAGATATGATAGAGGTCTATAAAATCACAGGTAAACAAGAAATGGATATTTACTCTTTCAAACCGTACTCCCGAGCAGGGGGACACACCCTGAAGCACATTTAAAACAAATCCAAGTATTTTTTCATTCACAAACTGGGGAATTTGTTGCCAGATCATAATGATGAATGGAGTTGGCGTAGCCAGGTTAAAAAAGGATTTGCACCTGTTTTTGCTAAATTCCCTATTAACATGCTTTATTGCATGATTTTCCACTGCAGCAGCTCATTACTGGGAAATCTGAACAAATGTTTGCCATTTAGCAGACTACACATGAATGTTTACTATCATGAAGCTTGATTTTGCAAAAAAGTGTTTGCAAGAGGTTGTTTCCATGAAAGATTTTACCTGAAATGCCCACACTAATATTTCTGCACATTTTGGAGTGTTTTATGCTAACAATTTCAATCTAGTATATCAACCTCTTAGTTCAGGACCTTAAGTTGCCCATAAGGCATGTTTAATTTCAGTAAGGAAAATTAAAAAAAAAAAAAGGGAAAGGCTGTTCATTCACTGATCTGTGCTTAAATATATTACTTTCCCTATAACAAACGTAAAAAGCTACCTTTTAAATTACGAAGCAGGTGTTGACAGCCATGCTGATGGGATTTATAACAATGCTGAACCCTGCTCAGGCATCAGAAGGAATAAGTCATTTTAAGAGACCAAACACTGCCACAGAAAACAGTCCTGTGGAAGAGCAGAGGCTGAGAAGTAAGGAAGTTACTGATGGAGGCATTTTTCCTAAAGTACACCACCCTTTGGTAAATGCCAATGTCCTCCTCCTGTCTAAGGTTGCTGGATTTAAGAAGCTTGCATTGCCACAAACAAAAAAAAGAAGTAATCCAATAAAAGACGTGTCTGTCAGTCTGTCTCACTCACTCTGTCCTGAACAAGTTCATGGCTCTACTGACCTTTCACCAAGGTCGTGCACATCCAAGCTAACTATATCCCCAGCAGAACAGTCTATTATCCGTTCTAACGCGTTAGCAATCCCGAACACGCCCTACAATACAGATTCCACCAAAACCAGACAGTTGCCCCAGTAATAAAGTCAGCTCAGTACTGTTAATTTTGTTTTAACACTACAAGGACATGTACACCAGTATTCAGAAAGGAACAAGTAGCAAGGCACAGGACAGCAGAGAAAATCCACATCGTGTATAGCATTAATGCGCTATTAAATATGTGGATTAATTCAAAGTAATTAAACATGCATACGTATAGTAGTAATGAAAAAAGGAAGCACTGTGGACTGAGAATCTCAGTCTTCTATTACCGGCTTGGAAAAGAAACAGAAAGACGTGGATAAAGGATTTCCTGTGTGCACAGACAACAGCCTGCACCCCGCATCCTTCAGCAAAATAAAATCATAGTAATGTACTTATTTCTTCCATGCGGTTGTATTACAGCTCTCTCAGCAGATCTCGGATGGATCAGCTTTCCTCTGCTGGCCTTCTTGAATCTGTAAAATGTATATTGCCAAAACTGACCACTGCAACTTTAAAACTCACAGCAAAAACTACAGGGGAAGCTGGGAAAAGAAGGCGTAGAGTCCAGGAAGTATCCTAGGTTGATGTAAGCATGGCTTCTGCTCCTTGGGCCAGCTGTGGAGGACAGAGATTACGGTCATCATCACAAAATGGTGACACCTTGTAGCCAAACCCAGGGTTCACTTGTACCTGGAGACACTGCTCCAAAAGCTATGGTCTGGATTCTTGGTCAAGGCGAGTCATTGGCTAGACAGGAATGGGGGGGGGGGGGGCGGGGAATTCCCAAATAATTGTAAATGAAAGCTCATAGTGATGCAGTTCAGTAAAACAACAAATTCAAAGGGGCATGGGATAAACACTGTGGATCCCTAAAGGCTGGAGGACGGGAATGAAGAAGAGGGTGCATGGGGGTAACCTGCACGGAGCACCAGTTAATACCCTTAGCAGAAGGCATGGGGATTACTACCCTCAATCAATAGCCTTGATGCAACTGCAACATTGCTCCCTGCTTTGATGGTAGGGGGAGGGAGGAAAACTGGATAAAAGGACAACCAACATGGGCCCTGACTTTTATGATCTGGGGCACTGACATGCAGACAGACATAAGGGGAGAAGCACAAGTTGGCTTCTTTGGCTAAGCCCCCAAAGCAAAGAACTTCAAGCAGCACTGTCTGAATTATCAAGAATGCCCCTCATTCAGTAAAAATGTTGCTAGCAGTCATGTATGGGTTTGACAGTTGCTTGGTTTTTGTCCATTGTAAATCTTACTGCTCTTATCATAAGGCTTGGGGGGGGTATCCTGCACGGGGGCAGACTGGATGGACCATTACTGTGTTACTATACAAATTACATCCGTTTGAAATTGCCAGGAATCCCAAATGGAGAAGAAAACCGCTGGAATGGACTGCCCCCGATGAGAAAAAAAAAACTCAAGTCTTGCTGAAATGCTCAGCTGGAGATGTTAAGTGCCACCACATCCCACCATACACTGTTTGAAGGAAAATTAAATTTTTAGTAAAAAAAAAAAAAAAACCCACAACATCCTGATGTCCCAGCTTGCTAGTACATTGTCCATGCCTCAAGGCCCATGCAACTCTCTGAAAGGTTCCATGATGGGTCACAGCAGCTTACAAATTCAATAGATAAGAAGTATTAAAAGTAATTTTGCCTCCAATGGGTATTAGCACTGAACAGCACGATGCACGCATGACTACATGCCTTAAATGCTGTTTCAAACCCTGTTCAAGTAAGACGAAGCGGCAGCAGAGATTTCTAAAAGCCATGTCCCACCTCCTTTTTGTTTTAAGCAGGGGTAGATGGCATGGAGCTTTGCTGAGAATAATCCCAACTCGGCCATCTGTGCACTGTGAAACAAGTACATGGGCGCCACAGGATTTCTGATGTACCTACGCGACTGTGGAAGCACAAAAAAGAACTAATCTGCCCCGACTTGGAACCCAGAACCCACCATGGCCTGGAGTTTGCTCACCGGCCTGCTGTGGCAAGCAAGCTGCTCCGTGCTGATGGGACACACACACACTGCTCTTTACTATGCTGCTAACATAAAATGAACAGAACGAGTTCTGTAAAACCACTACCTGTTTATTTGCAAAGACTGTGGGTGCTCCTGAAAGCAGAGGCCGCATGCATGCCAAAAGGCCTTGTTCCACATCTTTGTGCAGTAAAACACATCTCATCAGGGACAGGAAGCCCAAGCTGGCCAAAAACAAAGCAGTTATCATCCTGCCCGAGCAGAAGCAGCTTAGCGTGTGGTGGGCATGGGGTTTAGTCACTCAAGACACAGAAATGGAAGTCAGCATTTTAAGCCTCGCCCTACTATGACCTTGGGCAAGTTCCTGCCTCTGTATGCCTCAGTTTTCCTCCCTGAACCAAAAAATAGCAATACTACCAAGAAACCCCCGGCACCTGTCTGGACATGTGCTACCATAGTAATGGTGAAATTAAAAAAAAAAAAAGTGTAACCAAATATAGACTTTAGCATATCTGTAAAGAGTTTTTGGATAATGACCATAACTTGCATTGAAACTGTGAATATTTATCCATTTTTCTGTTCTTAACTACTGCTGCATTATTTTATACATACATGTGAAACTATTTGTCATCATATGCCACCGTGCGCTGCCCATGGAATGTGCGAGTTATAAATCTTTTTTAATAAATAAATATTCTGATCTGGAGACTTAAATGGACTCTACAAATGAGGCAAAAAAAAGTATCCGCACGGCAGGTGCCTACGATTTGTCCGCGTGTCCTCTGCTGGTGCCGCACCCTCAGTGAGAGGCTTTTCTCGTGTGAGGAAGGGCACGGTGCCAGCAGACACCACCTTACTGGTTTCTTCTTGTCTGCTTCAGTATCACGCTCACGCTGAGCCAAAAAAAAAAAAAAACATGCATGCCCCCCATTCCCAGCTGCCATTCACCTGGAGGTGGCTGCACTACTGATTCTGGGAGCGTGCTGGGACCTGAATTCAATTCATTATTAATCCTGACAGCCACTACATTTCTCTCATCCGGCACAAAAAGGAGTTGAATGAACTCAAGATGGAAACCTAAAAAGCAGCCGCAGCTTTAGCCTAGACCAGCGGTCCCCGACCCTGTCCTGGATGAGCCAGTCGGGCTTTCAGGATGTCCACTATGAATATGCATGAGAACATTTGCATGCACTGCCTCCATTGTTGTTCTAAAATGTTAAATTTGCACCAGTCCCACCCCTTTGCAGGTGTATTATCACGTGTCCAATATGTGCACACGTACTGAACCAACACCCACTCTGCCTTCGCTGCTCCAACAGGGACTTCAAACATTCTTGCGCTTAGAAGAGATTTGAAGTTTCTGGGACTACAAAGGTTTCCCCAGAAGCAATCTGTCGCTCTCAAAACGCAAACACGCAGGTGGAGCGAGACCCACGTACCTTACATAGGTACAAAATCCAGAGATGGGTAGAAAGCAGCTCCTGGCTACATATTAACCAACAGCTTCCAAAACCAATATCATTCCAGCAGCAGCCAAGCTATTAAACTAAAACTCCTGCTTTAAATAGTACCACAATAAAACTGCCTGTGGAAAAGCTCTCTCGCACCAAGAATTTTGCTAATGCCCCAGATGTCAGATCCCCACCCTATGAAGCCTCTCCATTCCTACCACAGGCACTTACAAACCCTTTCTGACTGAAACCAGACTCGTCTGTACCTGTCCATAGTTTTTACATTTTGAATGCCTTGTATGTTATGTAGTAAACAGCCCTTCCTAACAACTATTCACTGCTTACGCTTCCCATGTGGAACCCAGAAATGCAGCAGTCTGTTTGCCAAATGCCCACCATGGGATTTTTAAATTAGATTTTAAAAGATATCAAAGGGAAACAGACTTCCCCTTCCCACTATAAAATGAGTTACCAAGGCAGTGCCTAAAAGCACAACTGTACACACTGAAAAGGATGGGGAACGGCTCCCGCTGGGCACTATACAGCCCGTCTGCACACTGCTGCGCATGGCCGTACTCTGGAGATGGCAGGTATGCTTCCTGCAGCTGTTGAAAACCACACTCCCTTACTAATTTTACTACCCTGACCTCACTCCCCTTGTGACTAGGTCCAACAATCAGAACGGCACTGCTGATTCAACAGGAGCACTTGGTAAAGGCAGAGACAAAACGCTGATCCGTTCTGATACAGAGAGCTTCTGTTGTACCAGTCCCAGTCCTGGGCAATGTGTCCTTGGCTAAGGCACTTGAAAAGAAACCCTGACTGGATCACTTACATACAAGCATGAAGGTTTTCTGCTGAATAAAATATACTTTTGTCCAAGATCCCAGAATTAAGCTGCACACACTTCAGGGAGTAACAGGAATATGAGATCTATTGTATGGGGATCTGCCAGGTACTTGCCATATGAAATGGCCACTGTCGGAGACAGGATGCTGGGCTTGACGGACCTTGGTCTGACCTAGCATGACATTTCTTATAAAGCTTAGAACAGTTAAACTTACTAAAGCAGTCTGCGATGTAATGTTCTCTGTTTTCCATCTTGGTATTTACTGGCAGTTAATGCTGAATAATAGATAGGATTTGTTCACAGACACTGAGGAGAGGAAGTTCCAGTCATTGCACAACAGCAACACCTAGTGGCCAGACGTAGGGCCCAAAACTGCAGGATTCCAGAAGGCGCCCTGGTGTGTGGCCCCCTGGCAGAGGACGGTCGCTGCAATAACTGAGAGAAGCTGGGAGGGGATTTAAAGCAGGGCATAAGTCACTGGGTAGCTGCAAATAGAGACTTATGGTGGCAGATCCCAACTCCTAGTCAAACCAAGATAGAAACCCAAGGGAGTTTCCCAGTTAAATAAAAAACAAACACACACACACACACACCCTGTTGGTGATCCTCACCTGAAGTGCATATTCCTGTAACTATAATTGCTAATAGCAATTAATTATGTCAAATTATCAGACTTCCCATGCCGTACTAACATACAGCATAGCCTTCCAAAACCCTAGGACCTCAACAGGCTTGAATTTGATTAAGATAAGACAGAGGTCCCAGAAAACAATCTGAAGCGTTCAGTTATCCCAAGAAAGTCAAATTTGAGTTCAGCTGCATTCCTTACATAGGTATTAAACATGAATTGCAAACACACAGAATGCAGCACTCCTGCTTGCCAGTCAGAACCTGGCTACCCTCTGTAAACTAGCTCTGCATGCCAGAATCAGTGCTGGGGATGTTCTGTCAGTCCAATGCAGAAATGCATGAGACGGCTCCTGCACGGCTACCCCAATCAGAACTCGTTACTGAACCCTTCCCCAGTATCCCTGCCTGCAGTTGGAAAAAGCACCCTCTTCCACTGCCTCCAAAATATGAACCAATCTGGGCAATGGACTCTGGTTTTCAGATCCCAGCTGCAAACATTTACTCCCTGCATCTTGGATTCCTCTCCCTTATGTTCCTAAAAATCTCTGCGTGGTAGGATAGAGACGCAAACCAAACCACAGGTGGATTTCAGTTTGGTTCAGGACCAACAAAACCCATGGATTTATCCAACATTCACATCAACTAGTCAGCCTTCTAAAAAACTAAATAAATGTGAGTGCAAACCTAAGGAATGAGCTTGATAGCTTCGCCAAATTGTTTCACAAACTTCTTTTAATGAAGCTCAAATGTGTCACCTATAGCAGCTCGACCTGGCTTTTCTCAATCTTTTCACCTGCTTCCAGATAGGCTTTGTATCATGTCAGTATATTTCCCACAGTGCCTACAAAAGAGTTTGGGATTATATGAACAAAAGTAATTATTTGTGCAAAAATATGGTGTTGCAAATCAGCACAGAGTACTTGGAATATCTGTTTAAAGAATTCAAGGAAACACTGCCAGTTTAAGATCAATGGAATTATCGACCTCCACCGATCATTTTTTTTTTTATAACCAAAGCTCAAGTGTGATGGAAAATACATTTAAAATTATATGGTAATATGTTCTGGTCATATTCCAGATTTGCTTGCATGTCCTGCTGTGTCTTTTGCCCTGCACATACCAGTCGTTCACCAAAGCAATCCTGGTCATGTAGCCATATTTAAAAGGCATCCTCCAACTGTTTAACAAACTTAGCAGATCAGTTAGTTATAACTGGGGTCTAGATTATTATGTTGCCAATCATATAGCCAAACCAGGGCACGTTACAAAAAAATTACACAGAGGAACAATAAAAGAAGTATCAGATTTGTTAAAAGAGAAACTTCTAATACAGGTTCATGTTGATTTACAGTCACTTAGTCCTGTTTTATTAACATTTTACATGAAAACATGAAAGTTAACATACACCTCCTGTGTATGGAAACCTTGGAGATTATTTAAATGTCTCTATCCTATCTCCTCTAACCCACCACTTCTCTATGGTCAATATGTTCAGCGCTAAGTCTGACCCAGCCTAGCCACCCTCTGGACAGACCCCAGCCAGTTTGTATCCTATTGAAGGTGCGGTCTCTAGAATTGTTCGCAGTATTCCACGTGAGGTCTCACCAGGGACCTATACAGGGGCACCGTCACCTCCCTTTTTCTGCTGACCATTCCTCTCCCTATGCACCCAGACATCTTTCTGGCATTTGCTGTCGCCTTATCCACCTGTTTGGTCACCTTAAGATCATCAGATAACAGTTACTCCCAGATCCCGCTCTTCTTTCATGCTTAGAAGAATTTCACCTTCAATACTGTACCTCTCCCCTGGGATTTACCACCCTGAATGCATTAAATCTTAGCTGCCAGACTCTTGGCCATTCCTCAACCTTCACCAGATCCCTCTCATGTTGCACACCCTCCAGGGTGTCTGCCCTGTTGCAGATTTTGGTATCACCCACAAAAAAAAAAAAAAACAAAAAGGGGGAGACAAACCTTTCCCCAATAATCGTTCTCCAATGCTGCTTACAAAATGGTGAAAAGAACCAGTCCAAGGCCCAGCTCCTGCAGCATACCATCAATAGCGCCCCTCTGCAGAGTCAACCCCATTTACCACTACCATTCAACTGGTTTCTAACCCAGTCAGTTATTTATTTTACTGCCCACAAGCAGAATGCTCAATTTATGTGTAAGCAGTCTTACTGAAATCAAAATAGACTAGCACTCTCCCTTACTCCAACTCTCAGTCACCCAGTCAGAAATTCATCCCATTTATCCACAAGACCTACCTCTGGTAATACGCTGCTGCCTCGGATCTTGCAATCCATTGGATTCCAGAAAGAGAACTATCCTCTGTTTTAGCAGCGATTCCATTAATTTGCTCACCATAGAGGTTAGACTAACCGGCCTGTAGCGCCAGCCTCCTCCTCATTTCTACTTTTGTGAAGAGGAACCATATCGGGGGCCTCTGGAAATGGAAGACCTCACTCAGGAATCAAAAACAGGTCTACCACTGAGACAACAAGCTGACCCCAAGCAATTTAACTTTTAATAAAATTCATTGTCTGAGGACAAACGTAATGCTGCAGAACATTTTAGCACTGTACATCCGAGGTGAAGTATTTCAATCAAGCTGACTTTAGACTGCTTTAGAGAAAAATGACCAACTACACAGGTCTCAGCAGGAAGAGATTTTAAACACTTTAAAAACTGGTATAGTATGTATGGACTGGCATCGTGACTCTGCCATGCAAATGGCCTGGGTTTAATTCTCAAGCCAGGGATGCAGCAGAGGTAGCGTTCATATCCCCTGGAGGCAGGAGATCGCAACCACTGCTCAGTGTTGACACCTAGTGGCCAGATGTAGGATACACATTAGCTAAGTTCCAGAAGGAGCTGTGGTCTATGTCCCCCCCACTGCTGCACTGATTGGGCTGAGATGGAGGAGGGGGGGGGAGGGGGGGACATGAATAAACATCAGAATCACAAATGAAGACTCATGATGCCACAGCCCAACAACGCCTAGTTTGATTGAGATGGAAGCTCAAAGGAGGAGGAGGAAGAGGTGAAAACTACTAGGAAAAGGGAAATAACCAAACTAAAACTAATATTTCCACAGGCATGAAATATAAAAATCAAAGGGATCTGAATGATCTTGCAAAAGCTGTCAAATGAATTACCTAAATTGTCTTGCTAGTACTACAATCTGGTCTGGTGAAATGCTGAAGATTCAAGTTGTAGTGTTGCATAATATAATGGGACATTTACAGAGAATATGTATTTGCTTCTCCAAAAGGTAGCAGTGTGCTCCTGACTGGATCGTGATCTTTTGTATTCTTGCAGAATGCTACATTGCAACTTAAATTTCTAATTCACTTGGCTCTGCTTCAGTCACCTGCATGCAGTGAGCTGGTGGGGCAAAAAAAAAAAGAAAGAAGAAAGAGAGACAGGCAAGCACACAAGCCTACCGAACTCAGACAGACCCAGCAGCTCAGTGGCACTGCCATGAAGCAGACCCGATTTTCCTGAACCAACAAAAGGCTGGGAATGCTGCAGAGGCCTAACAGCTGGAGCCGGCGTGCACATGGACTGGGCTCCAGAGGACACTACGTTCTGTGACTCCTGCCCCAAAGATTGCCTCTGCAATGGTCACTGAACAGGAAAATACACCTGGCAGCTGTGAATGAAGGCTCATGGCACTGCTGCCCATACAGGCATGCTCTAATCAAGTTGGCACAGGAGGAAACGCCAAGGCCAAGAATATAATATATTATTTTTTAGTTATTCCTGTTACTTCCTTCTCCATATGCTAGTTGCATATACTTTTGTTTCTCAAATTGTTCTATGTATCATTGTTTCGTTCCAATGTAAACCGGGGTGAAGGCATGTGCTAAACCTCGGTATATAAAAGCTTCAAATAAATAAATAAATAAATAAATAATAAAAATTAGAATTAAGGGGGGGGGGAACCTCAGCCAAAACATTGAAGTCCTCAAAAGAACAAGCAAAACAAGAGGGGGTAGCAGGACTCTTTCCTATCTCTGACCTCATCCTTGCTCTGTTGTCACTTCTGCCCCGTACAAAACCGTTCCCAAGAAAACCACTGACAGACTGGATTCGGTTTAGCATTTAAATGGTAGGTGTATGTAATTTTTCAGTGCATCCACACACTTACATTATCCCAAAAAACACTTTCATAGTCAGCCATACACCACAGGGACAACAAACCTGTATTTTTATACTGCACTATTAACTAATATGGCGGTTTACATCAGCAATTTCAGGAAAGGGAAACCAGGAATATGAGGCATGAAAACAGGAAACAAACCAGAACACTGCAGCAGCTGAGAGAGCACAGGAGCCTCTAGGAGGATTCCTACCTCAAGCTCTCTCTCTCCCAGCTCCTTGTACAACAACATTCAACAGAACTTTTGCTGTAATTACGTGTTCTCTTATACAATGTAAACACAAGTGATTGCTTTGCACACTGAAGTATTTCTTGTTATTATAAACTGAACAACATTTAATATAAAACTGAAAGTAGAAGAACAGCTAGCAGTTTCCAATGCCATGAATAAATGGGGCTGTGGTGTCGATTTAATCTTTTTCAATCTGGAATTCAGAGCTCTTTCAGCGCCTGGCAGGTATATCTGTGCTACTAAACCCTCTGTAAGCACAGTGGGTCCAATTAAGCAGTTTCTTCCATGTTGTATTTACAGGGAAGCACCCCCTCCCCCCCCCATTCATCAAGCCCATACACAATGATCAAGAGCGAGACCGGAACAAGTGTCACTATTTTCTTAATTGGGGGGAGCTAAGAGTATTTTAAAGCATTCACACAACTAATAATGTAGGCAAGAAAGAAAGCAGTGCCCCCCCCCAATAAGCACCCAGGCTATTTCACCAGTGAGTCAGCTGTCCGTAATCTTCAATCCACCCAAACAATTTGGCAAATACACTTCAGTTTTGACACACAGCACAATTAGCAAATGAAGCGGACTCTCCAAAACCTCTCTAACATCACATCTGAACCCTACCATGCTTCTCATGTCCTTCAACCCAAATACTTAATTGCTAAAAACTAACCTGGAACCCCTCTTGCTATTTATATTTCAAATTCTGCAACCCCACTATTTTCTGCCAAGGCCATGAAAACGATTCACACAAGTGAACCCGTCAGTCAATATAACACTATTCTACATTACGGACTGGTAGCAGGAAGTGCTGCAGAACATTAGTCAACTGGCCAGCTACCATGGTGTATGCCAACTGAAGGCAGCAAGACCAAGCACAGTATTATCCAAGGGAGAAGACTGTGCAGTGCTTGCTCCAAGAAGGGGGTGCCACCGGCCTGTGGGAAAACCTGTGCTAATAAGAGTCCCACCTAATTCAGGGAAACACTGCTGGGGGTAGAGAGTTTGGTTTTTCCCCTTGCCATCCTTCAGGTTTTACGACACTGCAGGAGTGAGATCTGCTCGTGTTGCCATCAGAAGAATGGACTCGGGTCTCTGGATCTGCTCTGCAGGGAGGCGTTGGGCCTCCAAGCACTGATCGTCCTTCGTTTCTTGGTGAATTTAGGGCAAATCCGTCAATAAAAGTGAGAGATAAACAGTGTGTCTCACGCAGTCTATAGTGAGCGTGCACATATGCGAGAGGATGGGCTAGCGTATACGTTGGTAGTAAAAGTCTGGTCAGTTGTTTGCTGGGCCATTTTTTTTTAAACCAATCACCAGAGACAAATTTCAGAAATTCTACCTCTGCCATTCCAGCATATAAAGCCCCATATAGCTTTTCTACGTGACCTGCAACACCTAAAGTGAAAAAAAAACCAAACAAACAAAAGTCAAACAGTACTAGTATGAAGCTAATATTATTTTCATACACCTGCTTAAACTGTGTGGCAGCATAATGCGAGCAGCTACCTGCCAGCCACACCAATCCTGACGGGTACATTAGAGTTTTGCTGTATTCCCTTTGAAATCCTGGCAGCCTGCAGGAACCAGCAGCTTCCTCCATACTGATGCTGGCAGACAGTGCACCAAAGCCCACACAGGTGTGCATGTACATCCAAGATATATATTTATTTTATTTATTTAACAGTTTTATATACCGAAGTTCTGGTAACAAAGTTACTAATCACTTCGGTTTACATTACAACAATAGATTGACAGTATTTAGAATAATGTCTTACAATGAACAGGATAAATAGAACTTGGAGAAAATAAAAATAATAACTTAAGGGTAATTATATACAAAGTAGTGGACCTTCCTGGAGATCAAAGCTTAGGTATTAAGTTTGAAATTAAGAGAATGCTTGGTTGAACAACCAGGTCTTTAGTCTTTTTTTAAAGGTGGGAGTCGATTGTTCAATTCTAAAGTCTGGTGGGAGTGAATTCCAGAGATTAGGACCGGCAGTGGAAATAGCTCTTTTGCTAAGTGAAGTCTTGAGAGGATGGGCTCTTAGCGTGCCTTTCTGAGCTTGTCTAGTTGGACGAGAGGTGGAGTGAAGCTGTAAAGGGATGGTGAGGTCCATTGGGGTGGAGTTATAGATGGCTTTATGGATTATTGATAGGGATTTATAGAGGATTCTGTGTTTGATAGGGAGCCAGTGAAGGTTCTTTAAAATGGGAGTAATGTGGTCCCTTTTATTAGATTTAGTCAGGATCCTCGCAGTGGCATTTTGTAACATTTGCAGAGGTTTTAGAGAGTTTGCGGGTAAACCAAGCAGCAAAGAATTACAATAGTCTATCTTCGAGAAAATGATTGCTTGTAATACATATCTGAAGTCTTATATATATATATACACACATACACACACATATATACACATACATACATATATACACACACATACATAGAGAGAGAGACATGCAAGTGAAAGAAGATATACCACCATGAGGATGTGGGCTAATAAAAGAATGTAAAAAAAAAAACAAAACACTGATGAAAAGGTTATAAAATATAAGATACAGGGTTCAGGTAATTATTACCCAACTATAAAAAAAAGTGACAGTGTCTGGTATCAAAAGTCACATTTCAGGGAATCTCATCAAAGCATCTCATTTTTCAAAAGCTCTGCAATACCCAAAAAGACAAGACTGTCCAAAGGAGGCAAAGAATCCCACACCGTCTGAAGAAAGACACTAAAAGAGCTGATAATACAGTTCAAGGATGCCATTGAAAGGGGACGCAACACAGCGGATTTAACATCTAATGTTTAGTCCTAAAATAACGCATCATTTCCTGTTAATTGTATATGTACAAATTCTAGCCCGGTTTCAATCGAAAATCAGCTTTCAGAATACAGCAAAGTCTTTCCAGCACACGCAGTTCTGTCACACGTCAGTTCCTTAAAGCGTCTCAGTACCACGGCACCCGGGGCAGCTCAAGGCAATCTGCTGCCTGAGGTGCCCCCCACCCTTCAGAATTCCACAGTCTCCGGGCCAAATCCGGAGAGTTCCCAGGTACGAGTGTGAGGCAGCCGCGGCAGGGGCAGGTAGTGTGAGGCAGATGCCACAGTGGCGTTTTTTTGCCGCCTGAAGCGGCCGCCTCACCGTCTCATTATAGAGCCGCCCCTGCATGGCACTAAAACCTCTCTCCACCTGGTGAGCTCCCGGTCATTGGCTGAAGAAGTGAGCAGAGAATATGTAACCAGCCAACATTGAGCCACGGTTATTTCAGGCAGTGCCATGA
Organism: Rhinatrema bivittatum; assembly: GCF_901001135.1. Taxonomy (NCBI): domain Eukaryota; kingdom Metazoa; phylum Chordata; class Amphibia; order Gymnophiona; family Rhinatrematidae; genus Rhinatrema; species Rhinatrema bivittatum. The sequence continues at coordinate 37,992,919 of NC_042631.1, read as the reverse complement.
GACAATTGGCCTACCAAATTGCTTGAGTCCTGTTGGCTCAGAGGGAAATAATGGGACACAATTCAATACTATTACAGATTTAATTAGGCTAATCAATGAAAGCACATAAATGGAGATAAATAGCTCAAGTACAAATTTCTACAATGAAAAATGATTACAGTCTGTTTTTAGTCATGCAGAGAATCATGGGAGAGTCAGGATTAGAATCCAGCCTTTCCAGTACCTTGTCAAAAAAGAAATCTCCCATGCTTCCCCATGTCCAGCAGTAAGTGCTAAATACCTGACTTGAGAACATGATCCTGTTGTAAGACAAACACACACTATAAATATAAATATTATATATATATATATATATATATATATATATATATATATATATATATATATATATATATATATATATATATATATATATATATAGCTATCTAGATAAATAGATATCTATATATCTATATCTATCAGAATTATCCTTCCCAGAAAGCTTAAAATGACTAAAATTAGACTAGCTAATCTATATTGTGGATTTACAATTTGAAACCCTCAAAGAAACTGAAAAATACATCTACTACAATTTCAAAGAGTCTGTGGACACTTTGTTCACTTCCTACTCGATCTGTGCAGGCTTCCATTCATTCATTTCTTTCCTTAAGAAACCTTTAGTATAATTGCATGGCACTGGTGGAAATATGATCACTTAAGATTACATACCAAAGACTTACAGGAACAACACTCATCCTGTTAACATCCGTTTCAACGAGTAAAATTTAAATAAAAAAGTGTCACAATGGCATACCAGCATAAGCCGTCTGATGTTTGGTGATTCTCAATCCAGCATCCTGCAGCACGTGCATGAAGGCTCTACGGAATACAAACAGCAGACTAATTCCACTGGGACAACCCACAGCAGACAACTGGAGAGAATACCTTTCATTTCGAGCAAGGAGAACGTGAGGGTCTATGTAAAATCATCTCACACACACACAAATCCAGAAAGCGGTGCACCACAAACTGAACTCTAGTTCCACCTCCTACCGCTCAGCATCCAAAGATGGTCCAACTGAATGAATCAATGCATAATGCAGCACAATGATCCACTCTTCACACGTGAACCAAGAGGAGCTGTCAATAACTTATGGCAGCCTGCACACAACAAAATGACTCCTGAGTTTTTTTTTACTTCCTATTAGTGGTCCCACAGCAGGTCACAACTGAAGCTTGTTTAGATGGTAGAGAAATAAACTTCGGATTACCATGTCCCTCATATCTCAAATGATTAGCATTTGTCACATCCAGCTGGCAAGGTACAATCTGGGATCACAGCTTTCATACCCTGTGTTACATTTTCTCTAAAGATCACACTGCAATAGCTTTAAACTACTTAGTTAAGTTCTACATGATTGAACATTTTCTAACAATATTGGAGCTACAAATTTGCTGAGAAATTTCCACTTAAAACCAAAAAGGTATCTTTCCTAGCCAACAATGTTGTCCAAAGAAACATTTTAGGCCACTGGTTCCCAAACTTTCCCATGCAGCTTTCTAAATATGAAACAGGAGATGACAGCAGCTAAAGAACAAGCCCAGTTATAAAAGTTTACACCTCCAAGCATAGATTAAAGCTTGAGCTACAGAAGCTTGACCATTTGTAGGATAGCGCTCCTTAGCCAAATCAGATGATTTTATCTTCTTCTTTGCTTCTCTACCAATCTGGGCAGAGAAGCACACAAGTTCCTATACTTAATCCAACACCCAGCCCCCAATCTCAAATGCATCACAAAATAGAATGATGCACACATGCAAATCTAACATGGGGGTTTTCCAGAAAGTGTACGTTTAAAGAAATACCTACACAAACCTGTCTCACTGCCCTAATGTTCACCGATTTTCCTGGTTGAGTGGTCACAATGGAACTTTTTGTGGCACAGTGTCTCCTGAAAAACACTACCTTAAGTGATCAAAGTGCATTTTGTGCCACTGAAAATGCTGTCCCTCCAGGCTATAAAGCATGATGTACACTAACACCCAAAGTTATTATATCCTGGCCTCCATTCCAACCTACAAATGTTAAAATTGTGAATCAAAGAGACAAACATTAGGACACAATTTTAGAAACTGTAGAAACAATTAAGATCTAGTCAGCTATAGAAAAAAAGCTATGTAACCTGACCACCTTTCAAACCAAGGTTGGGTATAACAAAAATAAAAGACTCATATCCACTGGTTTCTAGAAAATCTACCTGGTTTTCTATAATAGTGTGTTAAAATTAAAATATGTGGGGGCAAGATGGCGGCGTGAGCGGTCGTGTGGTTAGCTGCTCCTGAGAATTGCTGTTACTTTTACTAAGATGCCAGCGAAAAGGAAGGGAAAGGTTCGCACTTTTCCCCCCCCCGAGTCGCCCTTACCTTCAGATCAGAAGCGGATTACTAACTTCACTTCCGCAACGGTGGTGAAAACGGGCGACGATGTCCCCGCTGCAGCGCCTGGAGAGGGAGCTCCAGCGCTGCCTGGGGAAGTGACTCTCAGTCCCCCGGACTGCCGACCCCCAATGGCGCCCGCGGCACGGGCAGACTTCCAGCAAGCAGCGACTTCTGATGACATCACTCGGTCCCCGGATGGAGGACGCCGAGAGGGAGAAGCAGCACTGCCCTCGAGAATCTCCTCAAGCCTGCTAGGAACAGCAGGGGCACCGGGTATGGAAGATCTGGAGCCTTCTTTGTCTCCTATAACCCCCAGAGAAGAGGGGAAGAGGTTGCTGGAAGTTCAGACGGGGGCTAGCCCAGGACCATCGATGGAACAGGAGAGGGGTGAGTTGATTATTCCCCCCAAACCACCCACGGTGACTCTGGACCTTCTATGGGAATTAATGGCCGGCATTGGGCAGTTTGTGAAGGAAGCAGACTGTAGATATAGAAAAGTGGAAGCCGAAATGCAATCCATGACTCTTAAAGTGGACGGCCATTATAAAGAATGGGGAAAAAAGCTTACAGACATCGAGAAAACAACTGCTCAAGTTCAAAATGTGAATGTTAAGCTGATTAAAGATCTTGGAAATCAGTCTAAGAGACTGGAATCGTTGGAGAATTACACCAGACATTTGAACTTGAGATTTCTAAATTTCCCGCGTGCTTTGGGGGAGGACGTCCAAAGTACTTTAAAAAAGTTCTTTCTTGAAAATCTAAAATTTCAAGAATCTAATCTGCCTTTAGTTAATAAAGCTTATTTCCTTACCAAGATACAAGGGAGAATCTTAGGAAACAATTAGGCCTGTTAGAAAATTTGACGCAATTTATAGAAAGCTCTGCTATTGAAATTGTGGGCAGAGGTACTTTATTGGTATCCTTTGTTACAGAAAAGGATATCAGTATTGTAATGAGAGCATATCAGTATTGTAATGAGAGCAAATATTGCAGAAAATTTCTACGGTCAATCGGTAAAGATCTTCCCCGATTTTTCTAGGCCTACCCAGTTAAGAAGGCAGGAATTTATTAAACTAAGACCACAAGTGGTGGCCTTAGGTTATACTTTTCTTTTGAAATACCCATGCAGGTGTTTCATTAAAGGTAAAGGCGAAAGCTTTATATTTACAGCTGTTGAACAACTTAAATCCTTCTTGAATGCGAGAAATGTGGCTGTCCCATAGAAGGGAATATCGACAGTCAGTAAAGTAAGACACCACTTGATAAACGTTAAGCCAGTTATCCTTAAATAAGGTTTTATGATTTCTCCCTAAATTTTCTTAGTCTTGGCCCCAATCATTCTCTGTTTGCCTGAGATAACAAATGTGTAGATGAAAACATTGAGTTGTAATGAAAAATTGTTATTATGTTTATCCATATTTTCATTTGCCTGGAAGTATGATCTTATGTATACTTTTGAAAAAATTAATAAAGTGTGAATTAAAAAAAAAAAATTAAAATATGCATTAAATGTTAATATGCAGTTACTGAGTGGAAACATTTCATCAGGAAGGAGCAAATCATGTATGTTCAAACTAGGGCAATCAGTAAGACTGTATGCAACTTTCAGCAGACATGCACATATATCATTGCTATAATTAGAAAGTCATTCTTTGTCTTTTTTCCACCTTCATGCCATCTTTCCAATGATCCTGCCTTGTAAAGCAAGTTTTTATCCACTATAATTGCACAGCAAGACTACTGTCCAACAACTTACCATGAACTGACCAATGAACAACTACAGCACCAACCAGGTCCTCCGGTATTAATTGATTAGTCAAAATTCAGAGCTAGTATCTGTAGCTAAACTAGTTCTGTTTGTGCATGGCTTTAGACCGAAAAGTAACATTGGTTCAAGCTGTATTCAAAAAGGTTTTCCTTCGTGGCTCCATGTCTGGGATTCACACAAGAAAGGAAAGTGAGTTATCCAACAAATCTCAACCAATCAAGTTCTTTAACCCAGTGGTCCCCAACCCTGTCCTGGGGGCCCACCAGCCACTTGGGTTTTCAGGATATCCTCAATGAATATGCCTGAGAGAAAATGTGCATGTTATGGAGGCAGTGCATGCAAATTTTCTCTCATGTATATTCATTGTGGATATCCTGAAAACCCGATTGGCTGGTGAGCCCCCAGGACAGGGTTGGGGACCACTGCTTTAACCAGGCCATCTTGCAAGTCCAACTGCAACAAAACCCAAACAGCATTAACTGCTTAAATTAAAAAAAAATTAAATGTATCAGGGGATTCACTGTGCCAGGACAGAGCAGTTTACTGACAGTCTTCATTTCAAACACAAAGGAAAAGGTTACGTACATGCTACAGTGAGCAGAGTGCACATATACTGTATACCTTTAAAGACATTTTGTGTGTGTGTGTATGTCCTCCATATGTGAAAGAAGAAATATACATTCTGGTGATACAGAAAGAACATATATTGTTCAAGATATACAAAGTCATTAATGGAGATATGCTCTATGCTTGTGACATTATACAAACACATATGCATTAGGTTCAGCATAAAGAGAACCTGGGTGAAATCTTATCCATCCCACTTACACTGTAAATTCCATGAAAGTGCATCTGTAAAACTGGAGAAGCCTGCTTGTAAAATCTGAAATGCATATGCTGTTAATCAATGAGAGCAGATTAACCTTGTCCACCAAATAAGATACCCTCATTGCTGCAGGCCTGAGATATCAGAAGGGTTTCTGGGATATTACATCTTAGTCTATTAACAGGTTACTCCTGAAAGTTTTCAAAATAGAGACATTTCATGTGATAATCAAAACTGGAAACATTTAAAGAAGAACAAATAATAAAACTGTCACCAAACAATTAAATGTTTATACTAGTCTTATCTAAATATGCCTTACCCATCTGCACATACTGTTTGAACCACACAAGAACTAAGGTACTACTTGTTGTTAATAGCTTCTTTTGAAGTTCATCTCTGAGATATCCATGAGTCTTATCAAGGCCAAGAGACACAGCCATAACTCTCAGGCCACCAGGAAAAAAGCTAAACTTCTTGCCAGGTAACAGTACTAAAACTGCAGCCTAGAGCAGCACCTAATTCTAAGGTTCTACAGTGACAGCTGAAACATGCATCCGGATCATTTAGAGTCAGAATGTATATTGCACACACTAAATCTTACACAGTGCACTGTATATGCTTCCACAATAATGGCCTCTGTTTGCAGACAGAAAAATCAAATCAGTTCTACTTTTGTGCAATTAGCATTAATTGAATGCCTTACAAACCTTTGTGATGCAACACTGATTTCACACTTTATTTCAGATGTCTGCAACCTCACTCCAACCCCATTTTGTTCTCTACAAATTCCTGTGCATATGTGGGGGAAGAAAAAGGCAAATCTGAAATATCCCACCAAAAAAAAAATGTAAAAAATGTAATTGTGCTTTATCTTTTTGGTGCCTGCCCTTATGTCAGTACCAGGAAAAAGCTCCTCTCTGCAGAATGGACACGCTGAGCATTCAGATCCTCTTGTAGATATCTAGTTACTTCACCTCTGAGTGTAAGCTTTAGAAGGAGAATAAAAAACTTTGAACATGCATGGGTTGCACACATCAATGCTCTCAGCACAAAAACACACATTTCTTTAGATTTTATCCAATGTTGGCTCTGCATTCTCACCACCACCCTCAGAGTAAGTGCATCTGCTGAATGTCCTCACTATAGAGGCACATATGCCAACTACTCCTACGAAAGTATGAACCCAATATTTTCAACAGCATGTATGCAAAGTCATCCTTAACATGTATGTCATTTACATCCTCGGCTCTAGCACATTTCACAGACATGCCGTGGGTATACAATCTGCTACAAATCAAAACGGTCAACCATATTAGTCAATTTTGCATGTTTTCAAGCATGTGAAAGGCATATGCTAATTAAGTCCAAGGTTTTAATTAGGGCTGTAGAGCTCTCTGAACAATGGTCGGATTGAGTTCAGCCTTTTTCTGGCTGCCTACTGCAACTTACCTGCTAGCCCATCCATTACATCACCATATAATATACCCTATTAATAGCTATCAAACGCAGACCAACAGTATAATACCCAATCCCTCAAGATGATTCCAGACCAAGTGGGTCCAGGGCGATTCTGAGCTAGTTAGCATGACTTTTGTTGGCTTCCATGCTATGCATGCATTGTTACACCCTCAGATAAGCACCCCCTGTCACCTCGTGTGCGCGTACTAAACTATACTTTAGGGCGCACTGCACCTACCAACTTCCCCCGTACTCCCCAACTCAGCCAGTTTCCTATACAACCCAGCGAGTCGGGTGCAGGTGTGCGCTCTGCTTGCACCGCGAACGCCCCTCGTGCGCTCGTTACATGCAAGGAGTTTCTCCGTCCTTTCAGCGCTCCACTCACCCCATGAGCCAGTCCATGGCGCTGCCGACGGGCCGGGAGCTCGCGGTGCCTGGGGGCAGATCCGGGGGGGCTCCTCTCGCTGTCTGTCGCTCGGTGCAGCCTCGAACTCCCTTATCGCATGCTCTCTCTCAGCGCGGGCTGGCTGCTGCCTCCGCCTCCTCCTGCTCTCCGGGCCGGGCGCCGGCCGGGACTCGCCTGTACAGTCCCCGAGCCCGCGGCTGCGCGCCGCCCGCCGCCCCTGACACTGTGACTCCCGACACGAGCGCACGAGCTGGGCGCGCGGCACTCCAGCCAACCAACCAACCGAGAGACCACCCGCCACCGGCCGGAAGTAAACACACGCGGCGCCCGCCCCTTCCCTGCTTCGCTTACTCTCTCTCTCTCTCTCCTCGCTTCCCAGCCCCTACCCGCTTCCGCGTCCACGCGAGCCGCACCCCGCCCCACCCTACGCGTCACGCGCCGCACCGTCGGCCCGCTGAACGTGGCACCTGGGAAATGTAGTCCAGTGCCAGCCTGGAGAGCAGGAGCCCCCAAGAGCCGGTGCTTTCTCGCTGCTTCACGCAGGCAGAGGGACATCGCGTCCGTTTCCTAGCAGAAAAAAATTATCCAGCATAATCGCACTTTAATTACATTCAGGGCGATCATTTAAAAGCGGGGCCCACCTGACAGGTATCACGTGGCCCAACGCCTGCCGGGAGGCCTCAGGCTACGGGCTAGTCCTAGCCCTTTTCCTGTTCTTGCATGTTGCATTGTGGTACTTGTAATTGATGTGAGGAACAACGAGCATTGAACCTGCAGCCGTGGGAGTGCAAGGTCAGGGGATCTTATAGCAGAGCCACAGGGATTCTCTTATGGAGCCGATTGCGTCTGTGAGGAGCGGAACTACAAATACCACAATGCAAGGAATAGGGTACTCCACGGAAAGTAGACAGGGAGCCCCTGGCGATCCTTATGGCAAGCAGTGCTAGCGGTGCAGGTGGCGACCTATCGATAGGGCACAGGGTAGCTGGCACTGAGAGAAGAGAGAGATTCGCCACAGCCAGGGTGCACCGTTAGCGGATCGCCGCTAAGCAAACGCCCCTATAACGCGGCAACCGCTGATCTGGCAACCTTGAAATGTGACAGGTGATTTCCTACCGAGCTGCACGAGGCCACCCATCAACTACCAGCTACATCCATCAGGCCGTTTTCCCATGGAGAGACAGATAGGAGGAATACGACCGCCATATAAGACGTTCTTCTAGTTTAAAAAAAAAAAAAGCACTTAAAATAACAGACATGGCCAAAATTCTCCCTTCAGAAACTAAGCCATTGTGTGGCGCTCTCACGTGTGTTATACTGAAAGCTTGAGGTGCACCTGAAAGATAAAGGGATAGAGCCGTGTCGTTAAATGAATACTCCCGTCCAATCTAGGTTTCCTAGTCCCTATCCCATCCTAATGCATTTTGTAGGATAATCCAAGCTACAACGTGCACCAAAGGTAGATCTAGAAAACACTATCACTGGATCATTACTTCTGAGGACCACTTGACTCAGCAATTATAAGGAAGACAAGTGTCAGCCTAGATTTTTCAATTGCAGTTACAAAGCGTTCTGGGGGCTTCGCAATGTGAAAGGATCTTCATCGGATGAGGTACAAGAGGAGAGATTGAAGAATCTAAATATGTACACCCTGGAGGAAAGGAGGAGCAGAGGCGATATGATACAGACTTTCAGATACTTGAAAGGTTTTAATGATCCAAAGACAACGACAAACCTTTTCCATAGGAAAAAAATCAGCTCCAGGGAGGAAGACTCAGAACCAATGTCAGGAAGTATTTCTTCACAGAGAGGGTGGTGGATGCCTGGAATGCCCTTCCGGAGGATGTGGTGAAGACCAGAACTGTGAAGGACTTCAAAGGGGCGTGGGATAAACACTGTGGATCCATAAAGTCAAGAGGCCGCCAATGAAGAGTGGATGACTCGCCAGAATGATGGCTACTGCCTGGAGACAATACCCTTATTCAATAAACGTACACATGCTTACTGTGACTCCAACATCGTTCTAGCTTCAACAGCAAGAGGAAATGTGGAATAAAGGATTTGCACTCACAAAGAGGGGAGTAGCTGGCTTGTTACGGCGGTTACTACCCCAAACCAAATAAGCCTGGTACTTCAATTTCTATGCATATACAGCATAGTTCTCTGCTTCAACGGCAGGGGAGAAGAAAAAAGGGTTCACACTCACAAAGCAGGGAGTAGCTGGCTTGTTACGGCGGTTACTACCCCAAACCAAATGTGCCTGATACTTCACTTTCGATGCATATCCAGCATGGCTCTCTGCTTCTACAGCATGGGAGAAGAATAAACTGATACTTCAAGCATATCCAGCATAGCTCCCTGCTTCAACGGCAGGGGAGAAGAAAAACAACCAATAAGGGCTGTATAACATAGTCTGGGTAAAACAAATAAGCATGGGTGTAGCTTGCTTATTGCGGCGGTTACTACCCCTACTACCCCTAACTAATCAAGCTAGATATTTCACTTGGATGCAGCTCCATCACTGCTTTCTACATTAATGGTGGGGGTGGAAGGGAAATAGAACCAAGAGCTAAGAGAAACAGATAAGTATGAGAGAAAAAAATGTGTGAAGCTTGCTGGGCAGACTGGATGGGCCGTTTGGTTTTCTTCTGCCGTCATTTCTATGTTTCTAAGAAATGTAGAACAACTTAGGATGCCCATTCCTCCTCTTTTTCAGAGAATAATCTACTTTTTTTTTTTTTACAATTCTGGCCTCTGTTGATATGATACAGGATGCTTCCATGCCCTCTGTTTTCTCTCGAGAGATGCTCAATCCACAACTGAACGTTAGGGTGTTGTTCTTCATTGATTAATATATTTGTCATTTAATTAATCCTGTGTTTGTTTTGGTCCTGCAAATGCTAACAAAGATGCTGTTTGTCATGCAATAAAACTGAAAACTTGCAGCTTAGGGACCTGTCAGGCTTACACAAAAAGTAAGTTAACTTTAAAAATTCATAAAGTCTAATCCCCCACCCACCCACCCAAAACAAAAATTTAAAAAATGTAAAAATCAGTACTTGGCATGGCTTTGTAATTATACAAAGTGATTTAAAACGCTGATGATCCTTTGATTTTATGTGGTTATTTTGCTGTGTTTGCAGCTGCCCTTTACTACCCCTTCCCCCCCCCCACCAATAAAAAAAAAGAAATGCTGCTGCCCTATGCTAATGCACAGTTTGTACAGTGGGTTGCACGAGCCTTGACATCAAATCTTAATTCAAAATGCTCAAGCAAAATATGTCCTTCAACTTATAGTAAAATAATAAATAACGGCAGAAAAAGACCCAATGCTCTATCCAGTCTGTTGCGATTCCGGGCTGCCCCCGGAATCTTCACCTACCTCGTCGGCGCTCCGCTCGGGCGCCGCGGGCCCGGCGTCTCCCCACCTCGCCCGGGCCTGCAGACGCTTCCCCTGTTGCCTCCTTGCCGCGCCGGAGCAGCCGGCGTCTCGCGGCGCTAAGCCCCGCCCCTTAGACGCGCGCGCGCGTCCCGGGTCTATATTTAAAGGGGCCAGCGCGGGAATATTCGGGGACGCCTCCTGGTGATGTCAGACGCTGCAGGGTACTTAAACCCTGCAGCTGGGCCTAGTCTTCGCCTTGCAACGAGGTTCCCAGGCTTGCTCCTGTCTGCTGTTGCTGCGTTTGGGCTGTCTTGTCTCCTTTGGGCTTCGGACTCGGATTGGCTTACGTATCTTCTTGGCTCCTGACCCCGGACTGGTATTTGGTATCCTCTGGCTTCTGACCCCGGACCGGCTTTCGTTGACCCCCTGGCTTCTGACCCCGGACCGGCTTACGTTGATTCTCTGGCTCCTGACCTCGGACTGGCTGACAGCGATCCTTTGGTTCCTGACTCTGGACTGGCGAGCAACGACCCTTCGGCACTCAACCTTGGACCACAGCTGACCAGGCCCCCGCAGGCCCTCCTAAGTCCCAGCAGCCGGGTCCCTACGGGCTCCTCCTGGGGGGACTCCGGCTTCCAGGGTGAATCTCCTAAGTCCCAGCGGCCGAACTCCTACGAGCTCCTCTCGGGGGAGGATCGGCTTCCAGGGCAAAGGTTCCCTCGACACAGTGCCAGCGCTTTCATCACCTCTGCCCTCGCCAGAGCTCTTGGTCGCATAGGGCTCCCAGAGTTCCACCTTCGACCAGCCACTAGTCTCTCCTCCCGGTCGGGGTCGCTGCTGCAAACACCTACAGCAGCTCCTCTTCAGGCTCCGATCGGCCCAAGGGTCCACGAACTCAACACAGTCTGCCCAGCAAGCTTTTTTTTTCATAGTAGTAACTGCCGCTCCATGCAGGTTACTCCCATGCCTTCTGTTAATGGTAGTAACTGCCACTCTGTGCAGGTTACCCAGTTACACAGGTTATCCCTTTTTTCCAACGATAAGCAGGCTGAATTAGCCATCATCCGGTGGCATTGAACAGATTTATCTCTCTAAGGTAGTAAGAGTTTTGAGCTCTACTAAGCATGTGCTGGTATTGCCACAGAAGCCTTTTTTCATCTGCACTAGAGCATGGATAGTTACTGAGTCTATCCTCACTCTTTTCTCGCTTTACTATCTTTTTCTCATTGCCTTGCTACTTCAGCAGCACCCCCAACAGCACTTTTCCGTGCTCATTAAAAACAACAACATAAAATCCGCTAGTCAATGGACTAGATCTTTGAGGAATTTCTCCGCAGTGTCATGTCAGGTAAGAAAAAACCTACAATGAGTGGCTTCTAAACATGAGTCTGCAGCCAAATAATTTCCATCACAGAAGGCCACGACTTCTGCTGTCGTCCTCTGGGACTGGACCACGACCAGCCAAACTGCCTGGACTGCAGTTGGATGTCCTGCGGGTGCAGTGCTCCAGAGCAGCAAAAATTGAGGACCTGCAACAGTCATCCAGAGGCCACAGCTAAATCTTCATCCTTCATCCCAGAGTGCAAATTCCTCTGCCTCCCCAGGTAGTTACTTGAGCCGAGACTCTTCAAAAATCCCTCCTTCCTCCCAACCAAGGGCCACAGAGTCAGAAAGTTGCCATGCGTTGAAGTCCAAAAAGACACTCAGAGCCTACCCATGCATCAAAAAGGCACAAACACCAAGATTCCTCGGCGCCAACAGGGAAACAGAAGAATGCTTTGATGCATGACGCATAGGCAATGTTCAGTGCATTGATGCATGGTACATTGAAATACCCAATGCACAGTGAATTGGAGCATCCAGCTCATGGTCAGTCAAAGCACCCAATGCATGGTACATTGCAACACAGTGAATCAGCCTCATCGATGCATACATCATCAATGAATGATGTGAAATGGTTCAATGCATGGTGCAACCCTCAACACATCGATGCAATTATCAACGCAACTGCATCTTCCAACGCATTCAACTCTCTTTACCTAGGCAGGTTTAACCACTGCACCTCCATGTTCATCCTTGACTCATTCAGCCTCCTCATCGCAGCTCTAAATGACTCACATCAGAGCAACAGTTTTCAATTCCTATACTGTCTGATTTTCCCCATGAATAGCATCCAGTGCCTACAAGACATTTTGAGCCTGAGATATTGAAAACTGCCCTGTGCATGCAACTCTACGTTGATCTTCATGTGATCTTCATGTGTTATATCAAACCATACTGACTGATTATCACTGGTGTCCGGGGTGCACCAGCCCAGACATTAGAGATATTGTCTCCATTTGTGAGTACCAGGTCCAATATCGTTTCTCCCCTCATGGGTTCCATCACCATTTGCCTTATCAGAGCCCCTTTAAAAGCATCCACAATTTCTTGATTTCTTGCAGATTCTGCAGAAGGGATACTCCAATCCGCATCTAGCAGGTTAAAATCATCGACAAGCAACATCCTATCTTTCCTTCTCATTTTTTTGGAAACTTCAGCCAGATCTCTGACTAGTTCCTTTGTTTGAGTTGGAGGCCTGTAGAACACACCAGTGTAAATTGATGTGCTATTGTCTCTTTTTAATACAGCCTACAGTGCTTCCTCCTTTTCCCAATACTCTGTATTTCAACTGCTTGGATATTGTTCTTCTCTCTTTTCTATCACCTCTATCCTTCCTCAATAGGTTATAGCCCGATATGGCTATATCCCAATTATGAGCAAATTGAACCATGTCACTGTAATTGCAACCATATACAAGTCTGCCTCCACCGATAAGGCCTGCAGATCTGGAATTTTTATTACCCTGACTACGAGCATTTGTGCTCATAACTTTCCTGCTATTTTTTCTTGGCTTGTTACTTTTCTTGTCCCTGTTGCTTAGAAATGTACTATTGAGCTGATTTACAGGCCGATTCAGTAAAGTCCGCGGGAGAGCGGGTGAAAGCCCGCTCTACCAGCGTGCGCACAGGCCACTCGCCTGTGCACGCGATTCAGTATTTAAAGGAGGCCCGGCGGTATAAACAGGCAAAAGGAGGCGCTAGGGACACACTACTGTGTCCCTAGCGCCTCCTATTGGCCCGGAGCGATGGCTGTCAGCGGGTTTGACAGCCAACGCTCAATTTTGCTGGCGTCGGTTCTCAAGCCCGCTGATAGCCATGGGCTCGGAAACCGGACGCCGGCAAAATTGAGCGTCCGGTTTTCGACCCGACAGCCGCCGGCCCATTTTAAATTTTTTTTACTTTTTTTAACCTTTGGGACCTCCGACTTAATGTCGCCATGATATTAAGTCGGAGTGTGCACAGAAAAGCAGTTTTTACTGCTTCTCTGTGCACTTTCCCAGTGCCCGAAGAAATTAGCGCCTACCTTTGGGTAGGCGCTAATTTCTGAAAGCAAAATGTGCGGCTTGGCTGCACATTTTGTTTTCTGAATCGTGCGGGAATATCTAATAGGGCCATCAACATGCATTTGCTATTGGGTGCCGCGGGTTGGATGCGCATTTTCCGCCCCTTACTGAATAAGGGGTAAGGGAAAACGTGCATCCAATGGCAGGTTACTGTATCGGCCTGTGAGTTTGTTAATTTCTACACCTACTTTCAGTATTTGCCAGGGGCGACATTCCAGTTCCACTGTCTTCCTTCTGCCACCCCAATCCTCTAGTTTAGACGCCTAATAACATAAGACCTGATTTTCTCACTTAGGATCCTTTTTCCTGCCATGGACAGAGATGTAAGCCATCTTTACCATATAACCTTCTACTGTTCCATACAACAAATAGCCCCTTGTATATCTAAAACCTTCTTCTTTACACCAGGTTTTGAGGCATATATTAAAGTTGTCCATATGGCTTAGCTTTTCCCCTTTCCATGAACAGGTAACACTTCTGAAAAGGCAATAGTCTTCACCATGTGCCCTGGCTGCTTTCCCAGAACTAGAAAATCTCTTTGTGCTGCCTGAATGCTGTTTCTAGCAAGGTCACTTGTCCCCAGATGGATCACATCCATTTTACAGTCCTTACACTCTTCTCTGATTGCACTGACAATCTAGTTTGCGTTACTGTCAGCTGAGGATCCTAGGAACATGATTTCATTGCAAAACACAGAAGAAGCAGCCATGACACGTTCTGTACCTTGTACTACTGTGATAAGCAGATCGGTATTCAAGGAAAGAGAATTCTGTATCAGCACATTTTGTCAGAAAGGTGCAAACTGGACACTCAAAGTCTAGCAACATCATTTTTGGTCGCTGTTGGAGCTATGTTTCATATGTGGTGGGGGTGTCCCATAATGAAAGGTCATTGGGAAAGAATTAGTGTGTAAATAAAAAAGGATTGTAGATGTTCCATTGACCTGGGATCCTAAAATATTTATATGGGTAGAAATATGGTAGAAAAGAAGAGCTATTGAAGCAATGCCTAGTAACTGCAAGATGCAAAATTGTTGCAGCTTGGAAGGAAAAAGCAGCTCCTAAAATGGATTCCTGGTTTAAGGGGATTTAGAATGCATATGTAATGGACAACATAACAGCGGTGAGGAATGACAGAATGGATAGGTTAAATGGATTTGGTTACCTTTGGAGGCTTATATGAAAAGTTAGGAAAATAGTAGGCTGGTGAGTATGTTTTGGGAAAAAAGTAGGTGGGAGGGTGGAATATCAGGGTAAATGGGGAAAGTAACATGTGGTGTATTCTGAGAATGAGTCTGATATTTGTTCAAGGCAATTGTAAACTTCTGATTTTGCTCTTGTTGTTCATAATTTGAAAGTTTGTATCATATTCTAATAAAAATAAAATAAAAAATCATCTCTGTTGCCCAGGGATATGGTTTTGTTTCATTTTGAAAACCAAACAAAGACAAACATTTGTTATCATTTCCTTTTCAAAATTTGGTGCCTCTTTCTCCCTACCCAACCACCAAGGGACAGGAACGATCCCCAGTCACTCTTGCCCCTCCCCTGGATCTCCAGCTCAGAATGGCTGTGGCCAGCTCTGAGTCCAGCACCCCTTTGCTGTACAGAGATAGGGAGGTACGGAGATACTTTCCTACAACAAAATGGTGCCAGCCTTAGGGCCCGCCGCTGCCATTTGAAATGGAGCCCATCTGGGGCAGGAGTGACTGCGAATCGCTCTTGAACCTTAGACCTGCGGATGGGCTAAGTGATTGGGAAGGGTCCGGAGGAGCTGTGGTGGCAGAGGATAAGGGACCAGGGCAGGCCCAACAGTTTTTCTTGCCTTTTTTTTTTTTTTTTTGTTATTTAAAAATGAAATCGATGAAACAAAAAAGAAGATAAAAGTAAATGAAAAACATGTTTCACCCAGAATGTCGCTTCTAAACCGTAAAGTTACTGCCGCTGAGCTTTGCAAAGCCTTCCATGCTGTGAAGCACCACCAATCTCAGTGTAAAAACTGGTAAAGAAATGAACAAATTATTCCATGATTACGAAAAATTAAATGTGGAAAAATAAAGGCAAAAACATTCTATTATTGTATTCCATTCTAAAGGATTTGGATTGCTTCAAAGCAAACAACCTTTATTTTCCTTTGGCAACCGATGCCTGAAACAAATCTGCATCAAAGTTTTGAGATATTTTAATTTTGAGAAGGGGATTCAGCATATATTTCTGGATTTTTACAGTGATAGGAAATCTCAGAAGCTATCACAACACAACCATTATACAGATTTAGATGTTTCAATCTTGACCTGCTAAACCTTTGGTACATACAGCTGACGATGAAAATATTAATGTTACGCGCCCCGCTCACGGCCATCCCGCGCACGGGACCGCTCACCTGCATGGTTCCTCAGTGGGTCCCGGGACAACCTCCCTCGCAGTAGTTGCTAGCCTGGTGTCCCGCGGTGGCGGTCGCCGGGCCTCACGCTGAGGTTCGCCATCTTCCTCCATGCTAGCCACGCCCATACGCGCGCGATACTTGTAAGGCCGAGGGCAGGCCTGGGTTCGGTGGTGCGCCCTGATTGATCTTCAATGTAAGGAAGTTCCTGACTTCACTTCCATGCCTTGGCAATCGGGTTGGCTAGTATGCTAGATTGTCGCCGCACTTGTTCCTGCTTGTTCCTAGTCTCGTTCCGGGATCCTTCTGTTCCAGTTCCGTTCCTGTCTTGTTCCTGCATCCTCGTTCCTGAGTCCTGCCTGTTCCTGTGTTCGTCTATCTGCCTTCCCAGGTAGTACCCTCAGACTGACTGGTACTGACCTCGGCTTGTTCTTGACCTGCCTGCCTGTCTGCCGCCTGTCTACGACCCCAGCTAGTTCCTGACTCGTCTATCTGTCTGCCGCCTGCCTCAAAGACCTCAGCCTGTTCCAGATCTGCTCGTTTGTCTGCCGCCTGCCTCAAGGACCTCAGCCTGTTCCAGACCTGCTCGCCTGTCTGCCGCCTGCCTCTAGACCTCTGCTTGTCCCTGACTACATCTGACCTCCGGTTTCTGACCCTTGCTTCGGTTACCACTCCTCGGACTGACTTATGGACATTGACCTTTCGCCTGCCTGACCTCGCCTCCAGATTCTGGCTCTGTTCCTCGCCTTGTCATCACCAACTCTGTTCTGGTTCTCCCTGCTCCAGCTCGAACCCGACCAAACTCCTGTGTCTGTGGGCACGCCGGACTTCCACTCTCCCAGGAGACCCTGTGAGGCCCACCTAAGTCCAAGCGGCCCGGGTCCCTACGGGCTCCTCCCGGGGGGGACCTCGGGCTTCCAGTGGTGAAGCTCTACCTAGCCTCTGTCTCCTCCAGTGCTCCGCCCCCTGGGGCCAGTTACCTCCTGTTCCCTTTCAGGAGCCATTCCATTCTTGTCCCAGGACAAGGGTCTACCCCCCGAGCGCAACAGTTAATTTTGGAAAGCACAACAGCGTTGACCAAAAACTGAAAAATGCTCAAAAGAACATTGTTGTGGCCAACTGTGTGGTTCAAGTTTTCCACAACAAGGCATGCTGTAGGAAACCTTGACGCTGATGCAGAAAATGTCTCTCGAGGTATATGCTTATTTCAGAATTTTTGCAAGCAGAACCACACAGTCGAAGGAATTTCATCTATTGAGGTATGTTGTGACCAGACGGCTTTCTCTGTTGCAATGCAGGAAACCTCTGACAAGTTACTTTCAGAGTTTAGGTGAGGACCAGTGGAAATGCTAGTAAATTGGCTGAGCTTAACCTTTTCAGCTCATCCAGCCTCCTGAAATTATGCACAGATTATATTGAAGCTTTAGAGGTTAATGACTGAAATCTATGGGAAACCTGAGAGAAGGATTTGATACAAATTTTTTGGGTTCTCAATACCAGACTGAAGCAATATTGGACTACACAATTAACACTAATTGTGGCAGAAAAATGAGAGAATGATTTTTTAAATTTTAGCAAAAGAGCCAAAAAATACACAAGCTCTAAAAACAGCTTTCTTAACAAAAAAATTAGTCTTTGCAAGTGCT
Source organism: Rhinatrema bivittatum (assembly GCF_901001135.1). NCBI lineage: Eukaryota > Metazoa > Chordata > Amphibia > Gymnophiona > Rhinatrematidae > Rhinatrema > Rhinatrema bivittatum. The sequence continues at coordinate 37,975,188 of NC_042631.1, read as the reverse complement.
GTGGTCTTTAAAGAATGTTGTGATATACCGTAGTTCGGGTTTGTAGTCTTAAGGAGGTTGGCATAGATACACTGTAAAAACGTTGTGGAAAATATTTGCTCTCCTGAAATGAAAAACTGTCAGACGGATAAGGAGCGGTATCTGAAACTGTAATGGGAATCACTACCCAGGAAAAGGACCTTGGAGTGCTTGTGGACAATATGCTGAAATCCTTGGCTCAGTGCACCGCGGTAGTCACAAAAAGCAAATAGAATACTAGAAATGATATGGAAACAAATGGAGAATAAAAAGTTGTACATCCTACTGCCTCTGTATCAAGCCATGATGCAATCGCACCTTGAGTACTGTGTGCAGTTCTAGTTGCCCCATCTCAAGAAAGATACAGGGGAGTTAGAAAAGGTGCAGAGGAGGGTGACAAAAATGATAAAGGAGATGAAACAGCTCTCTGATGAGAGACTATGCAGATTACGGCTCTTCAATTTGGGAAAGAGACAGCTGAGAAGGGACATGATGGAAGTTTATAAAATCATGAGTGGGGTGGAACGGGTAAATAAAGGACAGATATCTACCCTTTCATATAATACTAAAACATGGGGACACTCCATGAAACTAACAACCAGCAGATTCAGAACAAATCATAGACGGCACACTCTCAAGCTGTGGAATCTGTTGCCAGAGGATGTGGTCAAGGCAACCAGCATAGCAGGTTTAAAACAGGTTTGGATAGGCTCCTGGAGGAAAAGTCCATAACACATTATTAGCCAAACAGACTAAAGAAAGTTGTTGCTCTCCCTGGAAGTGAAAACAGGAATTAGATCTACTTTATGGATCTGCCAGGTTCTTGTGACCTAAACTGGCCACTGTTGGAGATAGAATGCTGGGACCAATGAACCTTGGACTGATTGATTTGCTTTATAATATTATCCTCTTAACTTTATGATAGTCTTTATACATGTGGTTACTATGAATTAGCACTAGATTTAGTAAAAAAAAACAAAACAAAAAAACCCAAACAAACAAACTCTAAAATCATTATGCACTAAATACAATCACCCTCTATTCTTGAGGTTCAATGGTCACACAGACCTGTCCTGCTGATCCCACAGCCAGTCAGAATGTCTACAATCAATATGCATGAGATACATTTTCATACAGCAGGTCTCCAATGCTTGCAAATTTAGCTCATGCATATTTAAGAATTTGGGTTGAACAATGTCCAATACAATACCAAAAAGATGCATAAATTCTGAACAACATCGGTGAATTACCACATAACATCCATGTCGATATATTGGAATCAAAAGATATTCACAAGGGTTTATAATGGCCCCTATGCTCATTGTTGATGTCTTGAACGTCTGACTGGCTGTGGAGTCACCAGGACACATTTAGAAGTCCTGCCCTAAGAGCACCTGCTCTCTCCAATATATGGGTCTATGTACCTTGACTCCTTTCTTGCTATTTTTCTTTTTTTTTTTCAAATTAAATATCCTGTGAGCCCTCTGGGGATAGGGAAATACACGCAGTACCTGAATGTAATCTGCTTTGAAGTGCCTGAAAAAGCAGAATACAAAATTGATAGAAATTGATAAGAACATAAGAAAATGCCATACTGGGTCAGACCAAGGGTCCATCAAGCCCAGCATCCTGTTTCCAACAGTGGCCAATCCAGGCCATAAGAACCTTGGGAAGAAGGGTGCTTATTGTCTTTTGAATTAATTTGGGCAGACTAGATGGGCTTTACGGTTCTTATCTGCTGCCTTATTTTGTTTGTGTCTGTAAGTTGCTGTACTGTCATTGTAACCCAGGGTAAGGAGAGTGATAATATACATTTCTTCCAGAGCTTAAGGCCCGCACATGTTACTTGCACAGACAGAGCCTCAGCACAGCAGACACAATATGCTCTCAGCTACTGTACATTTGACTGTTACCTAAATGACTAGTGATAACATTTACATGCTCAATTGACTGCGTAATATGGTCATTGTCATGGTTTCGCCTGCTGTGCAGTCTTCCCCTGCTAAGGTTCAGCCTACTGTGCAGTCTTCTCTCCACCAGGAGTCCTAAGTGAATCTTGCTCACCATCTTGCCAGTTACCTCCTCACTGATCCTACTACTTAACCCAGCCTGCTCAATTCCTCGGTGCCTCTTCAGTGAGTCAACTCAGCTCTCTGACCTGGCCACTCTTGCCTTGTGGTCTTCCCAGGCCTCCTGCCCTACCCGGGCCTTCTGCCTTGCCTTGGCCTCTCGGGCCTCCTTGCCTTGCTCTGTGGCCTCCCAGGTCTCTTTGCCTTGTTCTGTGACCCCCTGGGCCTCTCTGCCTTACTTTATGGCCTCCAGGCCTGCTAGGTACTCCTAGTCGGGCTTCCCTGTTTATTGTAGCCTATTCTGTATAGTCCAGCCCTTGTCTAAACCCTGCCCTTGTCCAGTCCTTGTTCTGTTTTGCGCCGCCCAGTCCAGTTCCTTGCCTGTTTCCCAGTCCTTGCCCTTGTCCCTGGTTCAGCCCTGTCTGTATCCAGCCCCTGCCTGCCCTCAATACCTGGTTCTACCTTTCAACAAGTCCCTGGTTCCAGCCCCCAGCCTGTGCTCTGTAGCCAGCCCCAGTCCATATTCTGTGTGCAGCTCCCAGCCTGTGCCTGCCCTCATCTTCCAGCTAGTGCCTGACCTCAGCTCCCAGCCTGCAAAGAAGCTCCCAGTCTGTGTTTGCACTATGATGTTCTGCTGGAGACAAGTCCTACTGGCCCCCAGAATCCAAGGGTTCAACCTGCAGGGAGGGGGTTAGTTAGGCAGAAGACTAGCCTTAGTCCAGCCCTGCGTTCCTGCACTGCTTCTGTGGGGTGCTCCCTGACTCCATCTCGCTGCCCTAATGACAATCATTGAGATTAAAGTGTATATGTGACCTAAGACTGGTGTTTGCTGGAATAATTCTGGTGCTCAGATATGCCTTGTGCAAAACCTTTGCATTTAGTCTTCAGATTTTTTTATTTTTTTTTGTCCTGACACATTCTTTCTGCTCCTTTGGTCTTCCAGTTCAATCAGACCCAGCCTCTATTGAGCTAAACTGACATGAGCCTTTATTCACAACTACCTGAGGTCTTTTTCCCTGTTTATATGCCCTCCCCCCCCCCCCCTTTCCCAATTCAACCCAGCCATCCTAGTCACTGTCCTCAGCCAGAGGTCACAAATCATGGCTCTTTCTAGACCAGGGCTTCCCAAACTGTGTGTCAGGACCCAAAATGGGTCACCAAACCTTCCATTGGGGGTCACAAGTACCAGCAGCATTAGTTGTGGAAATCAGCATGAGGCCTGTGAGTGAGCACTTGCTCACAGGCCCTCAAGTGGTTCTACCCTTGCAGGAGTTTGCGTTAACAGAAAGCCCTGCACGAGGAGGGGTCAGGGCCACTGGAAGCCCTGAGAACTTGCACGAGCTCCTCGGCCCCATGCTGATTTTCAGTTGTAATGCTGCTGCCACTTGCAGATAAGTCATGCTTGGGACCAGCCAAGGGGGAGGAGGAGATTGTCACTGCCCCTCTCTCCTGAACCATCACTGAATCTACCCAAGATCAAAATGCTCCCTGCCCTCTCTTCCCACCAGTTGTCATTCACCTTTGGCCCAGGGCCCAAAGGAAAACGTGACCACTGACCCTGGCCATGGGGACGTCTGGAGAAGGGGATGCTTGAAGGGATGGATTAGAAGCAGGAGAGGTCTTAGGACTGGATAAGGTGAAGAAGGATTGGCTATGGAGGGTGAGAGGCGGGGAATAACAGAAGATCAGCTAGGGGATGTACGAGGAGATGGGGACTAAGAGGGGATAAGCAGGATAGAATGTGAGAAAGGTCAGAAGGGAGGAAGTAATGGGAGGTGAGAGAGGGGGATGGGGATGAGTGAGGAGGGAATGGGGGACGGGAGGGGAAGGGGATGACAGAGGATCAGCTATGGGGATACAAAAAGGGCTGGATGAGCTGGGGAGGTGAAAGGAGAGGGGTCCTCTGGAAGGGATGGGAATTAGCTGGATTGCAGAGAGGGTGAGAAGGAGTGTTTGTTGGAGATGGACTGCACCCTTGCTAATTTGTTTTGGTCATTCTCTGGGATATGCACACTTTCATATACTAAAATGGAGTCACGTTAATGAAAAGTTTGGGAAGCTCTGTTCTAGACTTTGGTTAACCTGGACCCTAAGTCTGGCCACTAGGTGTCACCATTGAGTGATGGCCGAGACTCCCTCCCTCCAAGGCACTGTGAATGCTGCTTCTGCAGTATCCCTGGCAGGCCTGGGAATCAGACTCAGCTCTTGCCCACGGCATCGCACAGCACTTGCCCCTGAGTCATGAGGCCAGCCCACCAGAGATTTTCAATATCCATGTTCTCCATTTTTCTGCAGTTTCCAGCACACTCACAAATAATAAAGGCATAAATGGACACGGCCTGAGACAGGGATCTTAGAAATCCCGACAGCTGCATTTTAAAACACTCTTTATCCTAATAAAGGCATTATTTCCACCCAACTATTTTGTTGGCTCTATTTTACCTTTAATGTTTCGAGGGCTAACACAGAATGTCCATTTTTTCATAAATTAGTTGTAGTTTTGTCACTCATGAGACTTTCCATTCCACTCATCAGCACAGAAAGTAACACCTTCACCTAATGAAGCATCACTCACATGACCTCTATACAATGCATGTTGGTCCAGGCTACATTTAAGATAAATAATCTTTTGTGATCAGATTGGAATCCGCACCTTATCTTTAACTCTCATTCACTTCTTCTTTGCTCTACATGAGCGATGCTTCTTGAGCATTTAAACAATGAGATGGGCTCCTAAGAGCAACATTCAGAATTCTTCTTTTTTTAACCTAAATCCGTTCATGTAAACGCTATTCACGTTGGTGTTGCTCTAAAACATTTGTGCTGCTGTAAAATGCCTGGCCACCTCCCTCCTCCCCTGAACTGGGACAGAATGTCATGACTGCGGGGTGCACGTGCTGTGGGATCACAAAGCCAACAATAGAACCATACAACAGCCCAGCAGGGCCGGTGCCAGGAAATGGGGACAGGGAGGGGAGGCCACGGAATCAAAGCGCTCACAGTGGAGAGCAGACTGAGAAGAGTTATTTTAAGGCTAAGGGAATGATTAGGAGGTGAAACTGAGGCAGGCTCTCCTTTTAGCAAGCACACCACTTGCCCAGTATGGAAGCCGCCTGGTTCCCAGAGGCAGAGCTCCTGCCCAGATCATGAACAGGACAGCTTAGCAACTGTCAGGCCATTTTACTATTACTTTATACAGAGTCCAACCTAGTGCATTAGCGTTTCAGAAATAGACATGCAGACACCCCCGAAGTGGATGTCCAGATTCTCTGCATGACAACCAGAGCAAAAAAAAAAAAATCATCATCATTTATTATTATTTTTATTTATTTACACATTTCTAGACCACCAATCACCATTTCTTAGCAGTTTACAATAAAAACATTCACAATATTTAATACTAAACAAACATATCTTATAAGACATAAAATAATCCCTAAAACAAAAAAATAATACAAATAAAATTTAAAAACGAATATAAAAACGACAGAAACTAGTAATGATAAATCCCGCTGAATCTCATATGATATTATCCTTATTCAATCTGCCTAAACAGTTGAGCAGCTTGACTCCTTTGGTAGGTAAAGATATTTATTTCATTGGATGCATTATAATAGCTGCACATAAACAAACTCTTAACCCAGTCTAGATATTTCTTAGCATTTCTTCCTCTTTATAGCCATTTTCATTCCATTCAGGTAGCACTACCTTCTTTAAAAAAAATAAATAAATAAACTCATGACCTGGCTAAAAATACACATAAAAATAAGTAAGGTAATAAAAAACTAATCTCTAGCCCTTCAATGACCACTAAACTTGATATTTAAATCATCAAATATCAAAGTCATAAAACATATCATTAAAAGACCATGACAGTTTAAAAGCAGTCGGAGAACCCTGCTCAGTCAAGTTATTACATTAGAAAAGGCTTGTTGATAAAAATGTGTTTTTACTAATTCCCTAAATTTTAGTAGAGCGGTCTCAGATTGAATTATTTTAGGATGAGCATTCAACATCATAAGACCCTGTGTATAAAAAAGGGCGCTCTCTAAATTCATCTTATTTTATTAATTTAAAGGAAGGCACACAGAGCAAACTTTGGACCTCAGAGAGTGAAGGCTGCGAGGTGGCTGATAAAGTTTAAGACTGCACTGAAAGCTGAATTCCTGACTAAGGACGACAGCTTGAATCTGATATGCCAAGCCATCGCCAGAGGAGCTTGGCCAAGGCGGGAGGGGACGAGCTCCCGAAGCAGCCTGCCGGTAATAATACGGGCAGCCCCATTTTGCCACCAGCTGCATGGGGCATATCGCAGTGTTTGGGAGGCCTAAATATAACGAATTACAGTAATCCAAGGAAGATGTGATAAATGTACGCATTTATCACATAAATACCCTAATTGTTAGGGTCTGTTTCATTCATAAAAGGACGCAGCCTGCGCAAACGTCTGTAGCTTGCAGAAAGCTCCTTTAACAACTTAGCAATTCGAGGTTTCATGGTCAGTTCAGTGTTAAGTAAAACCCCTAAGTTGTGAGCTTTTGATACAATAGGAATAGTGATGTCATCCACGCTCACATGATGGGAACCTCTTCAGGAGGAACTCTAGAGAGATATGTCTTTTTTTTTTCCAAGTTATTTTCATTTAGCCATGATCTCAATTTTTTTTTTAGACGTATAGGGGCCGATGCAATAAATCTGCGTGGAAAACGGGCGTTCAGGGTGGAGCGCCTGCTTTCCTAACGCACACCCAGCCACCTCTCCTGTGCGTGCGATCGAATATTTAAATGAGGGGTCGCGCTAAAAAGGAGGCGCTAGGGACAAATGTGCGCCCCTAGCGCCTCCTTGGCAGCAGGCGCCCAGGAGAGGTGGCCGTCAGCGAGTTAGCTCAATTTTACGCACATCCGTTTTCCTAACCCGACTGCCGGCACACTTTTTTTTTTTTTAACTTTCTGGTCCTTTTGGTTCCTCCGACTTAATATCGCCACGATATTAAGTCGGAGGAAGTACAGATAAGCAGTATTTTCTGCTTTTCTGTACACTTTTTGGGCTGCTCAGAAATTAACGTCTGCTCTGGGCAGGTGTTAATTTCTGAGGGTAAAAATGTGCATGTCGGGTGCACATTTTTTTTTTTTTTAATTGGGGGAGAATAGCTAAGAGCCTCATCAACATGCATTTGCATGTGATGAGCGTTATTAGCTTCGCTGGGGGGGTTCTTAAATATGTGAAAGGACAGGCCCTTTTTAGGCTTACATACAGGCCGATACAGTACAGTGCGCTCCGGTGGAGCGCACTGTTAACCTGCGATTGGACGCGCGTTTGACGCGCTAGCTTTACCCCTTATTCAGTAAGAGGTAATAGCGCGTCAAAAATGCGCGTCCAACCCCCCCGAACCTAATAGGGCCATCAACATGCAAATGCATGTTGATGGCCCTATTAGGTATTCCCGCGTGATACAGAAAGCAAAATGTGCAGCCCACATTTTACTTTCAGAAATTAGCGCCTACCCAAAGGCAGGCATTAATTTCTCCGGGCACCGGGAAAGTGCACAGAAAAGCAGTAAAAACTGCTTTTCTGTGCACCCTCCGACTTAATATCATGTCGGAGGTCCCGAAAGTTAAAAAAAGTAAAAAAAAAAAAATTGGAAATCGGCCCACGGCTTGCGGGTTGAAAACCGGACGCTCAATTTTGCGGCATCCGGTTTCTGAACCCATGGCTGTCAACGGATTTGACAGCTGACGCCGGCAAAATTGAGCGTCGGCTGCCAAACCCGCTGACAGCCACTGCTCCTGTCCAAAAAGAGGCGCTAGGAATGCGCTAGTGTCTCTAGCGCCTCTTTTTGCCGCGGGCCCTCATTTAAATACAGAATTGCGCGCACAAGAGAGTGGCCTGTGCGCATGCCGGGAGAGCGGGCGTTCGTCCGATCTTCTGCGACTTTTACTGTATCTACACAAATTCCTTTTGTGGCCACTCTTGTCTCTTGTACAAGAAGGCGTCAGCTACCAGCTGAGTATTGTTCTAAGCACTGCATGCCTTCACCTCCGCACTGTAGGTGAATACCCTGAGCACTCCCCATCAGTATTCATTTATTATTTACTTATTTATAACCATTTCATATTGCAGCTTTTCCTAAAGGTAACCAACCCTTTATTGGGCAAAATGAGATATTATACTACAACAGCCCAGCTGAGCAAGAGTATAAAAAAATTAGCATCTAATAGGATTGAGGGCAAGTGCAGTCCAGTGTGAATTCAGTTTAATTGGTTTATTGTTCTGCTGTGTTATTTCATGTATAATCAGAAACCCAGAAACAACTTTCTAGCACCTAATGCCTTAGCTGTCTCTCCTTATATTTATGTGCAGTACAAGGGAACAAGCACTTGATGCTGACAAACCTTAGTTAAGAGGAAGATAATTTTCAAAGCTATGTACTCGGTAAAATGGCATGGCTGAAAGCTGTCATCCTCTATCCAGCTAAAAATATGCATGATCTTCCATGGAGTGTGTACATTATGCCAGACTGCGAGAAGGCATTTCTAAAGGCATATTTAAGTTGGGAGAGGAAAATGGTGCACGTACATCATATTTTCACAATTACACATGCTAGTTTATTCCTCTTGTCCACCCACTAAAAATAACAGGTATAAAGCAAACACCCACTTTTAGCGTGCACTGTCTGTGTATCAATAGGCATGTGCATTAGTTTAAAACGAATTGGAAAAACGAAGAGAATAGGGACCAATTTGTTTCTTTCATGGGGCCCCAAAAATAAATTGAGAGAGCCCCCCCCCCCCAAACATTAAACGAATCTTATTCATTTCAATCATTTGAAATAGAGTGATTTCTATAAGCCATTATAGTCAATGGACTCATAGAAATCATAGGAGAGCAACAGGTATACAGTTAGGAATTCATACAGTGAATAGGGCAGGCAGTCAGCAGGAAAAGGTAGGATGGACATGTTGTCAAGGAGACAAGAGGGATGGCGTATCAGAGTGAAGCAATTTGCCAGTCTGAGCTATCGCTGCACATCAGGTACAATGATGCTGATCTTGAAGACTGAGAATGTCAGAGATTTGCTGTGCATTTCTTCTGAAGGCCTTGTCTGTGAAGAAGGATGTTGAGCTCTCTCTGAGTTCTAGGCGAACCTTTTTCACTGTTGCCCATTTTATAGTGTCACTGTGCCAGCAGCACAAGAGAGTAAAGCAGTGAGGCAGCCCTGTGTCACAGTCTCTGTGTCTCACAGCAGATTTGTGTTGCTTCCTGTTCTTTTTTTTTCCTTTGTAGTGACTGAAAGCAGACTGGAGAGTTGCTTGATTTTGTGTCTTCCTAGGCAGTGGGCATAAAGTGAGCAGTGAGGGCAGGACAGAGGGCACAGCACAGCCTAAAGCATACCAGGCTGTGTGATGAAGCCTGTCAGTGTCAGAATAGTAGTGCACACAGTGTGACACTCACTGCAGCAGTGTCTCTGTGTTCCGCACACACACACATCGGCGTGGCACTGGCATGGTCAGTGGGCATTACAATACTACTATGAAATATTAAATCATTTTAATCTTCACATCTCCATAAAATCAATCATGCCAGGGGTAGGGAAAGGCAGAGCAAGTATAGTAAATGTGGCTAAAACTGGCCAGGCTGGCACTGGCAGTGCCAGCAAGAACCAAAAAAGTAGTCCTGCTCCTAAGTTCAAACGGGATTTCTTACGGACAGCAGAAGCCAGCTCTGACCCAAAGAAACTGATTTATGGAGATGAGCATGTGCCACCGCAGAGTGCAGATGACACTGGGCATATTTCACTCCATTCTGTTTTTGAAAAGAGGGAAAAAGTGGCAGCAGACTAGTTGCAGGCAGAGAGTTAGCAGCAAGGTGACAGGGACAGGAGAACAGGAATGCAGAAGTGTCTTAGCCTCATCCATTTCATTGATAGGGGAGAGCAAAATGAGGATAGTGCCGAAGAGCAGACAGCACAGGTAGAGAGCGCGAAGGATGCCCCTGGCATCGTTCCTCAGAATCATAGGCCTGGCGACACATGCAAGCCCTGGGACGCGCGTATGTCCCGGGGCTTGAAAAAAGGGGCGGGGAGTGGGCGGGGTGGGACCGAGGCCTCCATCACAGTGGCCATGCAGGGGGGACTGCGCACCAGCACTTGGCCGGTACGCGCAACCTACGCCTGCCCAGAGGCAGGCACACCTTATTTAACAAAGGTAAGAGGGGGTTTAGATAGGGCTGGGGGGCAGGTTAGGGAGAGGAAGGGAGGGGAAGGTGGGGGAGGCAGAAGGAAAGTTCCCTCCGAGGCTGCTCCGATTTCCACCGTTGAGCGTGCCGACCCCGGATTTAATAACATGCGCTCGGCTGCGCGCGCATGTTATAAAATCGGGCGTGGGTCTTAAAATTTGGCCCTTAATGCCAAGGAGAACATTTTGTATAGGTATCTGAATTTAATATAGATCCATCAGGTATCCAATACAGCCAGCATATCCAATTTCTTTACTTCATCCTGTGCCAAGCAAAGAGTCCACTTTTCAAAAGGGCAGATCTCAGTTGAAAATCTGTCTACAATAAGGATTCCCATAGAAGTTTTATATATATATATATATTACAAATACAACCAAGATAAATCCTAATATAATCATTAGCCCACTACAAACATGAAGGAAAGCAATTTAAAGGAATTACAACAGCCTACCCTGGCACAAATGCTCAGCTACAATCACACTTCCGGGGTCAATCTCTAGGAGAAGGTGCTGGACCCAGAGAAGAAGAACTCAGCCGAGCATTAAGTAATTGCCTCTGGGATATAAAGGTGGTCACATGTTGAGGGTCAAATATTGATCTGATACTCTAAAAAGGGGGTCAATCTGTTATGGAAATAATATTTCATAATCAAGTCTCTATCTGAGTCCATAACATAGCCTCAACCAGAGTTGAGGGAACTCTTTCTTCGGAGACAGAACCTTTGAAATAATCAGTAAGATTCAGGACGTCCAAAGGCGCTTGTAGTCCTGGATCAGGATGCAGAACTTTCTTAGATTGCGGTAAATAATAACCCTTAGCAATAGGAGCTAAAATATTCTCATAAAATCTTTGATGCAACAATAACTATGTTCCTTTTAGATTCTTCTCACAATTTGTCAGCTATATCCAGTGACCTCATCACTGTCATAGTGGCTGATCCAGTAGTTCATGGGTAGTGCTGTGCACTAACTACCATATGCTTCAGGAGCAGCACTCACAGCCACTGAAGGAGGGATTGTCTGTCTCTACAATGGTTGGGCTGAGTAAGGAGGGGAAGGAATCTAAAAATATGGGAAAATCCCTCAGACTCACGCTTCAGTAGCCCAATAGAGGGTTGATCTGGAAGCTCAAAGAAGCAGGTGGAAACTGCCATTTACAAACTTTGTATGATGTGTGAAACTGCCATTTACAAACTTTGTATGATGTGTGATGACTGGTGAACTTGATGAAAGATTTTTTACAGTTCTCATTATCCATAATTTTATATTACACTCTCAATTATCATCTGTGACTTTAGTTTCCATTAAACTGATTTAGGTGATAATGCCAATTCTAATTACATTTTGCCAATTCTTCCCTTCCTTATGATTTAGAGCAAGTGGAGAACTTCCCTTTCATAATGGTTGCTAAGTATAGTTCAGATGACTCTTAAAGCATAGCTCCAATTCTCCTACCTCTCCTGTAGTTCTTCTTCCTTCTTCTCCTTCCTCATATTCTGGTGATACTCATAAGTACCTGCTTTACTCCTCGTCTCCTTTTTATCTCCTTGAGATAATGAGCCTAAGGATGGGTCCACAAATTCTCCCTCTCTCCTCTACTCCTTCTTCCAGAAATGGATAATGACCCATTCCTCTCCAGAGCTCCTTACAGTCCACCCGTGCTCTCAGACTGACACACACTTATCCTCTAGCAGTAGCTAGTATACATTGAGCCCCTGGGAGAATACTCAGGCCTGTTGTAAAACAAAATTCTAGAAAGGAAAAACCAAAACATGAGATGAAAAGGATAGAAAAACAATCTCAGAAAATACAAAACACACCATGTTTCTAGACTGCAAGGTCTGCAAGGTTTCAGACAAAGTCCTTCAAAAGATAAAAGCTCTCTGTTTCGCGACATAGGCTGCTGCTTCAGGGCGTGATAGTTTTGTTTTCAGAAGCCAACATAGATCCGTTTCTAAAGATAAGTGTTGCGCTGTGATGGACGAAAGCACCAGGGGGCGCTCTCCAGCGCGGGATGAAATGTGTGCCCTTGCGGTGAAACGTCCTTACCCTGAGCCTCGACCGAACCTGCGAGCTTCCTTGAGACCACCAACGCAATGGTGGTCTCTGAATGGTCCTCTGACCATTCCAAGCCCTTTCGGACTGCCGCTAGGGAGCGGCGGGAAGCAGCAGGGCGGACAGAGGACAAGGCAGACGAGGACAAGACACAGGATGAGGATTCAGATGATGACTCAAAGCAGGCGAAGACTCAGACATTGGAGTAGACGAAGACTCAGGCGTTGAGGTAAACTTGAAAGGAGTGCTGCGACGCCACGCACCCTACACACCCCAGCCGGGATGGCCATGGGCAGGATCGCAACAATAAGTACTGAATTTTATAAGCCTTGGATTCAGTAAAAGAAAGTAAATAGGCTGATTAAGTATAACAAAGATAATTTTAAAAAAGGGTTTTTTTTCCAGTGATGGCAGCCAAGTAGCTTAAAGCACCGTTAGAAGTTGTCTATTTATGACATTTAGCAGGGTGCGCTGTCTGAGTTTTTTTCCCCCTTATTTTATTAGTTTTTGTATGTTTGGGTTTCAAAATTGAATATTGGGCTTCTGGTCTTTTGTAGTAATGGTGGATACAATATTTTTGATAGATATAATAAAAAATAAAATATAAATATAAATAAAATATATTGATTTTCAATTTAGAAAGTATCAGATATATGATTTCCCAATTTGACTTGGAATGACTTATTAGATAGGAAGGAAGAGAATCATCTGCGAACACTACCTTCGATCCCAATGTTGCTCAGTTGATGTCCACAGTGTTAAATCAATTTGCACAAGAAAATAAGATTCATCAGAATCAAACCCTCGTAAAACAGAGTCCATTAAGGAGAGGAGTAAAGTCTCAGTTGAAGGATGTTTCCTAAATCCAACTTAGGGAAAAGAATGTCTTTGTCTTCCAAATGATTCGCAAGTTGAGATAACACAGCTTTTCCCAGTACTTTTGAGAGTAAAGACAAGTTGGATAGGGGCCTATAGTTATCCCAGTCATTGATTTTACTGGCTTTATTTTTTAGGATTGATTTTATTACAGCTTAACTCAGATGATACAATTCCTTCAAAGAGAGGGAGATTAATTAAGGCTGTGATTGTCGGAGTGATAACATTGTGTTCTTGTTTCAAAGAACTGGCTGGAATCGGATCACATGGGTGAATAGCAGAGTTAGTTTTGGCAATAATTTGGCTGATTTCAAGATTAATTACTCTGTCAAACGTAGTCCATTTAACCAGGCCATGCAAATCTTATGGGGCTCTTCTTAGAGAACAGACAGGGAGATGAGTTTTCAATTTATTAATTTTATTTAAAAAAGATGTGGCATACTCATTGCAAGCAGCATTTGAGAAGTTATAACTTCTCAGGAAGGAAGATGACGGGTCCTTAATTAAATGTTTAACAACATCAAAGAGTAGTTTAGAATTAAATATTACTCCATAAATCTGTTTAGCATAATAATCCTTTTTTGCTTTATTAGTTAATGCACAGTATTTTATTAGGAGAGATCTATATTTTCCCAGGGATTCAGAAGACTTGCATTTCCGCAATGTTTCTCTCATTTCCTGAAGGACTGTTTAGTGCATCTTAAATTTTCATTGTACCATGGCTTCTTAAGTTTGGAAGTATTCTTTTCTTTATGAATAGTTTTCATCTGGACAGGACTGAGGTTTTCAGCCATGTTGTTGACAATCTGATCTCAGGAATCAAATGCCGAAGAGGCATTATCTTGGTTTAATTCAGGGAGCTTATTTTCTATTGATTCTGAAAGGACCTCCATATCAATCTTTTTCCTGATGGTAAACATATGATTTTTATCAATACTTTTATGAGGAGGGTTGAGGAAGGTTATTTCCACCTTTATTACTTGTTGTTCAGAACAGGGCAATATAGTGTGAGAAGTATTGATTGGACAGTTATTGGTACTGGCAAATATTATATCTATTTATTTATTTATTTAACAGCTTTGTGAGTGGCTTTAGAAACAAATTGGGACCACCCCAAGGCATCCATTGTCTCTAAAAACATTTCACAAGCTATGGTTCTAGGCACTTTTGTCTACATGAAGGTTAAAGTCTCCTACAATTAAGGTAGTGTCTGGTGATGAAAACACCTTAGTGAATAATTCAATCAGTGGTGAGCAATCTTTTTCTAGTGTACCTGGAGGACAGTAGACCAGTCCTGTGTTTAATTGAGGAGATTTTAGAATTGCCACCTCATAGGGAGGGTTAATTTGTACTTTGTAGGGTACTAGCTTAAGTTCTTATTTACTAATTATTAGTAAACCTCCACCTTTTGTAACTTACCTCCTCTCTTAATTCTATCGGTAGCACTCTAGCTACGATTAATGCAAATGTTAAATTCCAATGTTCGATGTAAACTGATATGATATGACTTGACATGCGTCATGAACGTCGGTATAGAAAATAAATAAATAAATAAACCTTTTCATTTAGGTCTAGGGAAATGAAATACATCTTAGTGAGGATGAGAAATTTGGTTTAAGAGAACATTGTCTTTGTCATTCAGTCGGGTTTCCGAGATGCAAAAAATAATTGGATTTAAATCCTCTAACAGAGGGATTTCTTTTTTTGACAGAGACTGAGCATTTAACAGAAGCAGAGTAAACATCAAGCAAGACGAGATAGCAGAAGAGTTTCGATTTCTCATCGGACAGACCACATTTGTGTTCCTTCTTAGCTTCTTCCTGGGGATTCTTCTTAGATCTCCATACAACCTCTCTCTTTGGCCTCAGCACCTTTCCTAATGTACACTGTCACTCTTCTCTGGAAATCCTCTCCCAGTGGAACCTCCTTTCCCAGGCCTTCTCTGTGGAGAGACCAGGACCCACTGGTACCACTCTGTGAAGACATGGCTAGCCCCTTTCAGACGTCAAATCCTGCAGCCTCTTACGTCACTCCTTTGCACTCCTACACCCATATCAAAGTACGCCAAAGCTTTTATACATCCTTTCAACCCCTCCCAACGGGAAGTGATATACTTCATTATCACACTGACATCACTTTATGGCTGGGTCTGCTGAAACCTCTGAATTATACTGCTGGCATAGCAGACCAGTTGAGGCCCTTGCTGCCATAAAGATGGACAACTGCCAGTAAGGGGCATATTTGGGGACCCCCTTACAGCTGTCTTGCGATAGAATGTTGAAAACCTTCTCTGAAATAATTGTTCTTTGTTCTAAAAGCACTGCCTATTCTGGGAAAGGAGTCTCTCTCCTGCATACAATCCTGGTACACAACATTGGCAGTGAATTGATCTTCACCTGTATGGACCTTTAAAATACAAGTGAAAGCAGTTTGTTCTTATTTTAGGCAACCTTTCAGACATTGACTTTTCACATATTCTGTAGACTGCTTCACTCTTATCTCTGTATCTTTGGTAAATAAAATATACAAAGTTTCATGTCACATTTGCTGGTACTGTTGTGTGTTTAATTTTTGGTATCTTTGAAGTATGCAGACATTTAGAGCCAGATGTACTAAGCATTTATTTCCATAGACATAGAATGGTAGAAACGCGTTGTTACATCTGGCCCTTATTAATCTCTTCCACTGAAGCCATTTGTTGTAGATGTTCATCCTTTTCAGCTGATGCTATATGTTATTTCCTCTGCTGAATATTATGCTCACTTATATATAATACATTGTAATTTCTATGATATTGTATGTCATGTGCATAATCGTAATGTGTTAATTTGCTTCTTTCAGTATCCTGTAAGATTTTTGCAATGCTTGTCTTGTTTGGTTTCTGTACTAAGAGGCTTGTGTACTAAACATTTTCTCCTCTTTTATGTCTATGAGGAAAAGAGGAGATGTGGCTCAGCTAGTTCCATGTTTAATTTTGGTCCTGGTGGAGACAGGAATAATTGTGCATCACTCCAGTCCTGAAGAACTCAGCTTGCCTTGGTGTAAGGAGAGGTCTGGGGAGTCTAGGATGGGCTGAGGAGCTGAAATCTTTCAAATTTGGATGGGAGGCAAGGTTTGTGATTGGCTAAGCTACACCATTGCTCTGTTGGGGGGGGGGGGGTTGGGGGCAGTATAGGAATAATTCAGACCAACATTTGCTGATCGTATTTTAAAGGAGCTCATTCTTTTTGAACCAAAGAAAATGGATGATGGACTGCAAATCATTATGGGCATTCTTCTGTATATGCTGAGACTGAGAAGTGCAGGCCTTGGAGAAAGAATGGCTTAGGTTGTAAAACATGTCCTTGACACTGCCAGCACTCCGTCTACCTTAGCTCAGCCTGGAACAAAGAACGTTGATACTGATTGGAGGACGCTTATCTCTAATGGCATTTTGAGACTATACAAGTCATGAACTCTTCACGTCATAAAAAAAAGTGTGAAACTCCCAATCAGAAAGCTATGTTTAATCCTCATACATATGCATTGACTGTGCATGCATTATGCAAATTCACTGCTATAAAAATATATGAAACAAAAAAGCCTGCTAAAATTCCAGCTATCAAGAAATCCATCAGGGCGTCGACCATCAAAGGCTTCCCAGTTCCCACCAAGACCAATGATCACCTTTGGGGTCAGAAACCTGAGCCTGCCTGCAGGTTTGCAGGTACATTGTGCAAACAGATGCTGACCAGAGATGCCTGCACCCAGATAAGCTTTCCTGACCTGCACACAGAGTACACAGATACATGTGTCTTCATAGAGAGAGAAGCTACCCATCTTGTTTGCCAGCATGGTAAAAGAACAAACTTTAACTTTTAATTAAGAGATTTAAAGTTACTTTTAGTTTGGAGTAGATAGTTGTGATTGTTCTGAATGAAATATCTGCAAGCTTGCAGTCCATAAGCTGTAGTGCTATTGTAGAAATTGTGAAACTGCCTTTAACTTTCTAAATCACCTAGATGATCATTATATCAATCGATTATATATTAATTGATAAAAACTCTCAATAAAATCTCTAATGTTAGAAAAACTGAATGAGTCCTTGTTTTGATTAAAATGAATGCTGATCAACCCCAGTACCGGTGGTGGCATTTTTGCTGCTTTGTGCAAAATGTTCCTGTGCTTCCCCATCTACCGTTTTATTTATTACTTTTTTAATGCTTAAATTGTGCTTTTTTTCCCCAATAACTGACACACAGTGAAAACAGCCACACTCTGTCCCAGGCCCCCCTTTCCCCCACTGAAAAAAACCCTCCAGAACTCCAAGCTTTCAAAACTGACACACACACCCCTGAATCTATCTTACCCCCATTTATGGGTCCAAAACACCTAAATGGGGCAGGGGTGATCCTCAGGTGCTCCTGCTCTATTCGTTGGAAGGTAAAAATGGCGCTGGATGATCCTGTAGCCTGCACCATTTTGTTGTACAGAAGCACATGCACTGCTATGGTGCCAACCAAAAAAACCTGCAAAAATATACACTTGGAACCCATATAGTATTAGGCCTATTGTAAGGTATGTTCGGTATGGGTTTGGCCCTCAGAAAGCCATTAGTAAACTGAAATACAATGATATAGTAAATCTCCCATAACAAAACAGTACTAACTACCAGCACTAAAACAGTAACAATCCGATCTATGAAAAAGCAACACTGCAAGTACTATACCAGGCATTAAAACACCAATACACCTCTTATTAGGAAAACAGAACAAGCCAGGCTGCTATAGATCCCTACACATAAACTACAATCTAGCAGAATATATCACCTCACACATGCAGAACACAGACACACCATCACGAGATACAGAATAAAGTGACAATAAAGTATAAACAGAAATGCGCAGATAAAATCTGAACTGGAAACTACAACAAGCCAGACTCTGGATCCAATGAATCAATGGAAAACCAGAAACACCACCATTCCTGATAAAACATCAAACAATAAAATCAAGAAATATAAATCATAATAGTAGAACTATATTAATTAAAAGAATATTTCCAAACAGCCAATGAATATAACAATATTCAATAATTAAGTAATCATATAAAAATATACAACTTTTCCAAACAGCAATAAAATATTTCAAAATAGCAGACATATCAAATACTCAATAATTAAAACTAATAAGGATGGGAAAATCCCTACTCTCCATAATGTAAACTTTTGATTTCCAGCAGCGGCGGATTCTTGAGGAAGACCGGCCCGGGAATTCGCCGCCCAGGCCGGCCCAGGACAAATCACGTGGTCTGCCGAGCGCGGCTCCATCATGGCCGCGCATGGCAGACCACATGACTGGAGCGACCGGCCCTCCGGGGGATGCCCGATCCCTCAAAAGGCCAATCCCGCCCTGATTTCCAGTCACCCTGAGCTTGTCATGGATTAGTTGGTGGGGGAAGGGGGGTGCATAAACTTTCTCCTCTCTCTCACACATGCAAGTAGGCACTTTCTCTCTCTCTCTCTCTCGCTCATGTACATACACACATATATACCTATTCACACAACACATGCTTTCTCTCTCTCTCTCACACACACACACTTGGGCAGCACCCTCCCTCTCTCTCTCACTCACACATACACAAACACAGGCAGGCACCCTCTCTCTCACATGCACACACACAGGCAGGCTCCCCTTCTCTCACACTCACATGCTTTCTCACACAGCTGGGGGCCCCTCAGTTAATTTTTTCCTTTCTTTGGCTGCCAGCATGATGAGCTCTGCTGGCAGCTTGTTGGAGATTCTCTCTCTCTTCTGCCAGCCTAGCCTAGGAATGGGGAAGATCACAATCCTGGAGAGCAGGGGTCAGTCGTTAACAGCAGAAACCCATCCTGCCACTCCTCCCTTTGTACCGGCCCTGTATCATGTTCAAAACTAGCAGGGCTACCACTTCCTCCATGCTAATCTTGTGGATTGCGAGATCAGCATAGAAGAAGTGAAAGCCCCACCAGTTTTGAATATTGTAGGGCCTGTACACGAGAAAGGAGGCGCAGTGGAACAGGCTTCCTCCTCTCTGGTCCGGTCGTGCGGAGCCTGAAGTATGGCATGCGCAGCAGCGCACCTTGAAAGAAACACTGCCACTAACTTAAAGAGCTAGGAAAGGCTTCCTGTTTTTTGGCGGCTGTGTAGATTTTTTTCCTTCTTATGGCACAGCCCTCTCCCTTTCTTATACCACCCTCCCAGGTGTGCCACCCTGTGCAATTGCACGGTTTACACACCTGGTTGCACCAGCCTGAGTAATTAATAAATTCATAAATACTTTGTCTTGTACAGTTGGAGGTTCCAATATCAATAAATATTCTACAATTAGTGGTGCTACATTACCTATAACAGGAGGGGAAGATGCAAGGGTGAACCTTTATTTTGAGGCTGGGGATTTGCATGCTGAGGGTGAATTTGGGGCTGCATACCATTTAAGGCATCTTAGGAATAGTGCTTCAACAGCATTGTCAAGTGTAGAGGCGTGCGGGGGGGGGGCGCCAGCGACCGTGCGACCATGCAACCAATCGACCTCTTGTCGTCACCCGGGAAGAAGAAACGTTCCAGCCAGGATCAGCGGGCTGAAGAGAACGGGCCCTGAGCGGCACACCCTGAGAGGCGGCGGACCGGTGTCAGAGCCTAAGCAGCTGGCTGCTCACGGCCTCTCCTGCTGCCGTACGGCCCACCAATCTTCCTGCTTGGGGAGGGAGGGGGGGAGGGAGCGGAAGCTGTGTGCGGGTGTGGTGCACGCATGCCCGCCTGCGCACAGCTTCCCCTCCCTCCTCTACCCCCCCCCCCCAAGCAGGAAGATCGGTGGGCCATTCAGCACGAAGACAGCAGGAGGCCCTCAGGCCGTGGTGGAGCTCATCCCGCCATGGACTTAAGACAACAGGAGACCATGATGTGTGTGAGCTTGTGTGAATGAGTGAGAGCCTGTTTGTGTGTGCATGTGTGTGTGTGTGTCTGTGCGAGATCCTATGTGTGTGTGTGTGTGTGTGTCTGTCTGTCTGTCTGTCTGAAAGCCTGTGTGGGTGAATGTGGGTGGGTGTGTGGATGAGAGGGTGTGTGGATATGTGTGTGTATGAGAGGATGCTTGTAAGTATGTGTGTGTGTGTGTGTGTGTGCATGAGAGGATGCCTGTGAGTGTGTTTGTGTGTATATGAAATGGTGAGTGTATAGAAGAGTGATTGTGTGTGGGCCTGTGTATATACATGAGAGGGTATCTGTGTGTGTATGAGAGGGTCCTGTGTGCAGGGGTGGGGGTAAGAGAGAGGAAGTATGTGTGTGTGTGTGTGTGTGCCTGGGTGAAACAGGAATCGTGTGTGAGAGAATCAGAGGAAGTGTTTTTTGTGTGAGAGAGAGACGGAGGAAACGTGTGTGTCTCTTTCTCTTTCACATACTCATACACACACACTCAAACTTCGTCTGTCTCTCACCAAACGTATATGTGTGTGAGAGACAGAGGAAGCATATTTTGTTTGTGTCTCTGTGAGTGTATGTACCCCCAGTTTACAACAATCTCAGGGTGACAGTTATGGAGAGTGGGGGATTTTTAAAATCCTTATTAGTTTTAATTACTGGGTGTTATTTGATGTCTGTTGTTTTGAAATATTTTATCAATGTTTAGAAAATTTTTAAAAAATGTTGTACAGGAGCTTCTAATTATTGATTATTATTCTATTCATCAGCTGTTTTGAAATGTATATTTTTTAGTCTGGTTTTACTATTCAGACTGATTTATATTTCTTGATTGTATTGTTTTGAGAAATAGTGCTTTTCTGCTTCTCCATTGTTGCACTGCAGACAGAATCTGGCTTGTGGTTTCCAGTCCAGTTTTTGTCTGCATGTGTACATGTGTGAGAGAGAGAGATAGAAAAAGCATGTGTGTGTATGTATGTGTGTTAGCGTGTGAGAGAGACAGGAAGCATGTGTGTGGGTGTGTGAGAGAAAGATGGAAGAAGCATGTCTGTGTGTGAGAGAGACACAGACAGGGCCAGTGCTAGCCTTTTTTGCTGCCCTGTACAGGATTTTGCAATTGGCTGAAGGGAGACACATCCACTCACTTCCTTTTCATGAAATGAGTGCCGTACGTGGGAACTCTCCGAATTTAGCCCAGAGACTCCAGAATTCTGAAGGAAGTGCCAGGTCTCTGGGCCAACACCCCAAACCTCTGGGTGCTGCTGGAGAAGCCAAATCCAAAGAAAAAGTTGTCTGAGCCACCCAGACCAGGAGGAGGAGAAGCGTTGGGCCTGTGTGAGGAAGAAGAAACAGGGACAGCACTGGCCCTTACAGCAGCAGGAGGAGGAGGAAGATGAAGATCATCAGGGAAAGAGGAGCAGCATTGGACCCATGCTGCAGAAGGAGGAAGAGGCCATGGTTTAGCCCAGGACTGCAGAAAGAAGATGCTGCTGTGGCTGGTAGGTTTGGAGTGGGGGAAAGAGAATGAGTGAGAGGCAGAAAGATGGGTGCATGTGTGTGTGTGTGTGTAAGAAGGAGAGAAGTGAGCGTGTGTGTGGGTGAGAGGAACAAGGGTGAGCGGTGAGGGTGTGTGTGTGGGAATGAGTATGAGTGTGAACAGATGAGTGTGGGTGTGAGAGAAAGGTAGTTTGTGCACATGCTGCTGCTGCTGTTTTACCCCTGCCCGCCCGGCTAATCTGCACCAGTCTCAGGGTAGGTAGAAATGAAAGGTTTCCAGGTGTGCTGACCACTCCCTGTCACGTAACCTGTTTCTAACTCTGTCAGTTTATTTCATGTTCCCCGTTTCAGGTGAAGATTGGTCTATAGATGGAGCTGTGCTTGTGGTATCTGCCCAGTCTCGTCCTCCTCGTGCTTCATGTGCTTGGTTTGGGAGGATTGTTGCTTCTTGGTTTGTGATGTATATTCTGCTCCTTTCTAAAGATGCCATTTATGGGGCTCAGTTTGCAAAAGATTTTACAATCTGCTTCTATCATGTGATCATCTTAAAAACAGTCAGACCAGAAGATTTATCTCATCCTTCTTATAGAGCAAAAGCCAGAGGTGGGAGAAAGGAGGGGGACGCACCCTGCTCTGGGTTTTTTGCCCCCCTTCCCATCCAGAAATCTTGAAGCTGCCATGAATGTATCAACATTGCCCTCGCTGTCAGCGAGCCTGGGCTGTAAACCTATGGAATTCCTCTCTTCTCTTCTCTTCCCTTCCCCCACACCACACTTAATAACATTACCAAAAGTAAGGATTTAAGAAGGTACATGAATAGTATACAGCACCTTGTGGTAGAAATCATCATTCAGTGTTGGTCTATCTTAAACTGATCGCCCACTGCTAATTTACATATTAACACAGTGAAATAATAGTGCATGAGCACCGAGAAAACTGCCTTAGGGCTTAAATTGTACTGCATCAACATTGCTCTTTATTCTTCACAAACCGAATGTTAAAAGCACACACATGGTATAGATAAAATTGACAGATACTTTGTTCAGTTTATCCCAAAAATCCTGAACTCTGGCATAGTGTGTAAAAGTGCAAATCAATGTATGATAAATGAAATTAAATGCAATAGCACCATCTAGTGGCCAATTGAATAAGTAGCAGCAAAATTATAAGGGGCTCATTTTCAAAAGCACTGACAAACATAAAATACGTTTCATGTGTGTAAATATATTTTTTTTATTTAATTGTCCCAGCGGGGGAGTGAGTGGGGGAGAATGGAATTGGAGGTCTGCGGGGATGTGATAAGAGATCGGATCAGAGGTCTGCTGGGAAGGGGCGGGGAGGGGGAGAATGGAATTGTCAGTCTGGATCACTTAAGACTTCCCCGCACAATCTGAGATGGTGGGGGGAGAAGGGGCACCACAGAACCAACAATGCTTAGGGGCACCAAAAGGTTAAATCCATCTCTGAGGGCTGTGCCACTGAAGAAAGAAGGCTGCTTCTGCATGCATGTTCTGAGGAGAGAGACAGGGAGAATGTGTATGTATGTATGTGTGTATGTGTGTTTGTGTGTGCGTGTGTGTGTGTGTGAGAGAGAAAGAGAGAGTGAAAACACATGTGTGTGTGAGAGAGAGAGAGAGAGAGATGCTGTGCTGGCCCAAGCAGGAGGCTGCTGATGCCCATATGTTTGGGGGAAAGAGAAGGCATGTGTGTGTGAGAAAGCATGTGAAGGATCATATGTATCTATGTGTGTATTTGAGAGAGCATATGGGAGAGAGAGTGTGTGTGCGTGTGTATTTGAAAGCACATATGGAAGAGAGAGCATTTGTATGTGTGTGTGTGTGTGTGTGTGTGTGTGAGCTTTGTGAGTGAGTGTGTGTGTGTGTGTTGGAGAGTGTGTGTATGTGAGAGACAGAGAGAAGGAAGTTTGTGCACCCCCCTACACCACTAATCAATGGCAATCTCAGGGTGACTAGAAATCAAAAGATCCCAGCTATGAAGAGCCAGGGATTTTTTTTATCCTTATTTGTTTTTATTATTTGGAGTTATTTGTTGTGTCTGCTGTTTTGAAATATTTTATTGGTGTTTGGGAAATTTTTAAAAAATTTATATGAGTTTTTAATTATTGGATATCTTTTCATCAGCTGTTTTGAAATATTTATTCTATGAGTATGGTTTTACTGTTATGATGTTTTATATTTCTTGATTTTAGTATTTGATGTTTTATGTGGAATGATGATGTTTCTGGTTTTCCATTGTTACACTGCATACAGAATCTGGCTTGTTGTGGTTTCAAGTTTAGTGTGTCTGCATATTTCTATTTATATTTTATAGTCTCTTTGGTCTATGTTTGGTGAGGCCAGGTTCAAGGGCAGTGATGGCACATTAATGCAAATTTATGTACCGGTAAATGAAGGGAAGGTGAGGTGTCCTTCCACTCCTCCAATCCTCAAGTGTCCAGTCTCGGTCTGTGGAAAAGTTAGCAACCTTGGGATGAGGGGAGGAAGAAGTAAAGGACCTATGGGCCCATAGCCTGGATCTTTGAAGTATCTAGCAACTTCCCTGGAATTAGCCATGACATGTGAGTGATGTCATCTAGTGGCACCAAATGGACTCATCTCTCTTATCTAGTAAAGCTTTGAACTCTATTGAGTATGTGCGTGAATTCCCATAGGGGCTTTGCCTCGTGAGCCTCCTCAGTTGGTATCAGAGTTAGTCCTAGCTAAGTAGTTGACTCTCCAGGGAGGTGGGCAGGTATTTAGCATGGCTGATTCATCCTGCTAACTATGGAAAGCAAACTTGCTTTTTTCTATGGATAAGCAGGGCTGAATTAGTTAGCCATGACAAGTGGGAGTCCTAAGCTGAGTATTACAGGTGGGAGATGGAGGCATTTTTAGGTGGGACGGTAGAGCCATAGCTAACCTATGGCCGATATGGCTTCAGTCATGGGTGCCATCCACCAGGGGTTGCCGGCGCATGAGAAGCATCCATCTCCTGCCTCCCTCTGCACCAGCAGTGAGGAGCAGAGCGACCTGAGAGGCCACGAAAAGCATCCTCCTCCTCCTCCTCCTCCTCCAACCTTCTCCCCACCCCACAGTAAAGCTCAGCATGGGCTGCAGGGGCCACACAATCCACCACCTCCTTCTCCCAGCCCCAGCAATAAGAAACAGCACGGCCCGTGAGACTGCAGGAAGCCCGGGATCCCCAGCAGTGAGGAGCAGCACAAGCCCCAGTGCTCCGGAACATTGACCTCCCTCTGCACGCTCCAGCCCCTCTCCCTGGAGGTTATAAGAAAGAGGGAGAGTCTGGTGGACCCTGAGGGCTGAAGGAGTTGACTGCTGCCGTTGCTGCTGCCCCTTGTGCTTCCAGAGGGGAAAACAAAGATCACGTGTTTGTTTGTGAGTGTGTAGGATTGCACCTGTGAGAGAGAGCATATGAGCGTGTGTGTGTTTAATTGTGCATGTGAGAGATAGAAAACAGAGAGTAGGTCTAAATGGTTAATTTTCCCAATGGAGAAGAGTGGAGTGCCCCTGTTTGTCTGGTTTTTTTTTTTAATCACATTTATAAATGATCTTGAGATGGGAACAAATTTGCTGATGATACAAACTTATTCAAAGTTGTTAAATCACAAGAAGATTGTGAGAAATTGCATGAGGACCTTGTGAGATTGGGAGATTGGGAGCTTGAGCAGCTAAATGTCAGATGACATTTAATGTGGACAAGTGCAAAGTGATGTAAATTACAGCTACATAGTGTCGGGAGTCACCACCCAGGAAAAGGATCTCGGCGTTTTCATGGATAATACATTGAAATCCTCTGCTCGGTGTGCAGTGGCGGCCAAGAAAGCAAGTAGAATGGTAGAATTTATTAGGAAAGGACTGGAGAATAAAACACAGGCTCCTTTGCTGGAGCATTGGACTCAGATGGCTCATTATGAGGATGACTTAAGATTTTTTTGGTTATCCAACAGGAACATAATGTGCGGGGTGCTGATGTCACGAAAAAACGTACGTTAAAAGAGCAGGGGTTGATTTTTGAGTGGCAAACTCTTCCCCCTAATTGATTAAATTGGGAGGTTGAAAGGCGGACATTATTGTTCGCGGGGTTGATGATGCATTATGGGTTTCAGTGAATAATTTATCGGCTTGGGTTTGAAAAGGGAACAAATTAGCTTAGTGCACAGCCACGGTGTCTGCGAGGGAGTTAACGGCGCGGGATGTGTGGAAGAAAGGTAACTGATGTAGGTAATCGCTATATTTTATGGTGGTAGCATTATGAGTTAAAGTATGTTTTAAGTATTTGAAAGATTGTAAAAGTAACAATATATAAAAGGAATTTTTTGATAAAACACAGATAGCGGAAACCGAACGCGGCAGACGCCGTCAATTTTAATTGTGAACTAGCAGGTGATTTTAATTGTTATCTAGCAGGTGAATCATTGAATTCTATGAAGACGCTGTAAGTTTAACCCGGGCCACATGCTTCAATGTTTGGCGTACAAGGCTGTTTAGCGTTCCGTGATCCAGCGGGCCATTAAAGTATGGTGAAGATTAAAATATGATGTTGATGTGATTCTGGATGTTTAATTTTGATATGTGAAGTTGGGTTTGAATGATGTGGTGACATCTTTACATACAGTCCAATGCTATGTGTGGATAGCGACTGCATAATTTTGAAATGTCCTGCTTATCCTTCTGATGATGTTTGGTTAATATGATATAAAATCAGCGGTAGAGACGCCATGGGCTTAATGACGATGTGATGAATGGGAATAAATACAGTATTTAAGAAGATGGCAACCTAATGCTAATGATAGCAACACACAAAAACCACAGTGTTTGAATTAAGTATTTTTCCCTGAGGAAGCCTGGTATGACGGGCGAAACGAGAGTCTCGTCGGAGCACTGTAAAAAGTTCTAGTGGGTCTTTAGTTCAGGTTTTAAAAAAATACTATATGCAATATATTTACTGTATATGTTTTTCTGTTTACAGAATGTGTATTATGATCTGATAAGTATTGTGTGAATCAGATGTATATGCACTGGATATGAACAATTTTGCAATGTAAAAGTTATATGAAGAGGTATTGATTATGCATATGTATTAACTTTTTAGCTATTATGAGGTGGCATGATTTGTATGGTGTGGATGGTAGTATGAATGCAGTGTAGGGAGGGCAGTGAAAGGGTTGTGAAGTTTTAATTATAGGGTAAATATTTCCTCACATAGCTGGATATATATAATACATGTATTTAAGTTAATAAAATTGCACATTAAATAAAGTTGGGGCAGTATATATTGCCGAGTTCCTCTGGTGTATTGGTGCGATTTAGATTAAATACATGACAGATTCTAAATAAAGTAATCACACACATGTTTTTTGATACAGTGGTGACGTTGTTGAAGAGGTTCTTCGTGTAACGCGGGGATTTGAGGAATTTGGAGGAACATCTATGAAACAGTTGAAGCTGTTGTCTTATTAATGGAAGTAGAAGGAGTTCTATGGGAATTTAAAACGTGTTTTGAATGACCATGCTTTTGAGGTCAGATTGACATCGAAGATTGATGAGGAAGAAAGATTTTATTAAGAATTGCTTGATCAGTAAATGAAGATTTAACAACTTTAGTATTAAAGGACTCTGCAGTTAGAAAACATCATCTGGGAATTGATGGATATTTGTACGTTTTAAAAAAGATGCCCCGAGGAAGCCTGATTCAGGCGAAACAAATAGGATCCTGTTTTGTTGGATTTTTATGATGATAATTGTAGTGTGTATGGTGTGAATGAGTTGGTGGAGATTATATAGTTGTGTTTTGTATGCTTTTTAAGTGGCGTAAAGTGTTATTTGAGCAAGAATAATGTGATGTTTATAAAAAGAATTTTATATTAATAAATATATAGTGTGAAACTAATTAGTGGTGTTTCCTTAGACCATAGGCTTAATACCGTATGGGTTACAAATGGCTTTTTTTTTTTTTACTTTATTTTTACTTTATTTGCAGGGTTTTCTTGTTGGCACCACAGCAATGCATGCTGTTATAAGTGATTTTTTTTTCCTCAGAATGTCCTTGAATATGTAAAATCTGCTATTATAAATGTATAATTTTAATTGTGTGTGGGTAAGGTGTGACCAGAAGGGGGGTGACCTCTAGTGGTTGGATTGGGGGTGCATGGTTGCAAGGTACTGAAGAGAGCCCTGGTGCATGGCCCTCAGCCCAGGACTGACACTGCAATAATTGGGGTAAATAAAGTTGGGAGGGAATAGAGAATAAGGGGAAATAAGATCCCTGGTAGTTGTGAATGAAGGCTTATGGTGCCAGGATCTGTGTCCTGGTTCTGAATGAGCTGGAAGCCCAAAGGAGCAGGAGGAAACTGCTGGGTTAAAATAAAAATCAAAGCCTCCCTACATTTAACAGTCTCCCAGTTTGTGGTGTTGTATGTTATGTTAAGGGTGAGGGCGCACTTTTTCACTTGGCCGTAGGTGCTACATGGTCTGGCTTTGGCTTTGGGGGAGGGGAGTATGGCAAATAGACCACAGGATTTTGAAGAAAGGGTTTTTGTTAGATGGACATAATAATCTTGCTTGGCAAGTGTAATAGCAGAGGCGAGCATAAATTTGAAATGAATAAATTTAGCATGGGAATGGGACTTCAGCCAAAGATGCTCTACAGAGTGGGCATAAGGACGTAGGAAGCCAACTGAAGGAAAGCCAAGGTTAGGGTTTGGCATATCTAACAGGACAGGGGAGTAATGGAGGAAGCATGTCCAAAGCAGAGGACAGTATAGGATTATAGGAAGAAACTATCTCATCAATAGATGCAGGAAAGAAGAGATGAGACAGTACTGGAAGGGATTCAGGGGTCAACAGCTTGAATAATCCGCTTTGACGGTATATCTGATGAGGGGTCGGTCTATACATTTTGCAAATAAATAAATATTCCTAATGATGTTCGCTGTGATTGGGTGAGACTGTGGGAGAGGTTGGTTAAGTGTGAAAATTATCAGACGAAAGTCAGAGAAGGAAAGAACTGAGGTGGAGAAGCCTGAGAGAGTGCAGTTGGAAGAAAGGACTAGGTCAAGGCAGTAGCCACACTGGTGAGTGGGAGAATTGGAGCATAGTTTGAGTTCGAATGAAGAGGTTAACGTAAGGAACTCTGAGGCAAAAGAGTCAGAGGGGTTATCAGTATGGAGGTTAAAGTCCTTAAAAGTAAGGGTAGGGGGGAAATGGTTTGAGGAAGAAGGAAAGCCAGGAATGAAAGTCAGCAAGGAAGATGGAGGGGGACTTATCAGGGAAAAGTAGATGACAGCAACCCGGAGTGAAAATGGGGTGAAAAGATGGAGGGCGAGAGCTTGAGGTGGAAGAAGGGGTTGAAGTCTGCAAGAAGAGAATAACAGCCCAACACTGTCGCCATGGCCTACCGAGCATGGCGCATAGGAGAAATGATAACCCCCATGACAGCGAGCAGCAACAGAAACAGAATCCTCAGGGGAAAACCAAGTCTCGGTCAAATTAAGGAGAAAAAGATGTTATGAAAGTAAGCAGGCTTACAGTACAGCAGGCATTCCACAGAGAACCTGAGAGAAGAGGCTGGAAGACGAGGAATAAGGCAGTGGTGATTTTCTAAGGTACCTGGTGAGGGAGGAGGTCTGTGGTAACTTTCTTTCTGCCAATTGCCCCCTCCCACCCAACACAGACCTCCTCCTCCCTCACCTTCCTACCTTACCTTTCTTACAGGTTCAGGCGGGCAGCGGACTCCTTCGGAGGCTAGCGGGTGAGCTCTGCCAGCTGTCACAGGGCAGTTTAGGTGCATGGCGATGGCCTTCTTTGGTGGCTGGCAGGATGGCTGGCAGGATGCTTGAGCGAGCAGCAGTCAGCTAAGCCTATTCCTGCACTGCAGACATTGTAGAAACTCAAGGGCAGTCACCGGAACTCCCTGTCTGCTAATCTTGAGATTGCAGCCAAAAGTGCCGGTATATGAAATTGGATGTATCCATGGACTTGATTACGTCAATGTGTACAGCACAAATGTGAACATCACAGCCCATCATTTGCTGTTTGTGAATTCTCCCCTTGTTCATCAACAGTTGACAGACCTTGGTCCAAAGATGTTTAACTCTACATAAGTGAAGGGTGGGTCCATGATGAGCCAGTCAGTTGGCTGGTCTGCCTTCTTCTGTTCTTGCTATTGGCCTCATAGTTAGTGGCATTTAATATACTCATGAATGATGGCACTGATGCATCATTTAGCACCAATGATCCAGATGCCTGTGGCTCTGATTGCTTCTTCTGTGAAGTGTTGGCCTTGGTGGTTGACCTGCTAATGGTACTGGTGTTCAAGTAGGATACTGAGAAAATGCATGTGCAGGTCCGGCTCAACCGGGTGTGCACACCATGCATTTGCATGGGGCGGCACACCTGGGGGGGGGGGGGGGTGATGGCAGCCGGAGAGGACGCTGGACCACCAGCAGAACTCAACTCACCAGCATCCAAAAACAAAAAAAAAGGCCACGAAGAAGAGAGGCAGGGCACCGACGGAGGTCAACCTGCTGCCGGCCAAAAGTGAGGAAAGGCCGCAGCAGTTTTCCCTTTTAGCTGCACACATACACTCACAGCTTTCCAGCCCCTCCCTCATAACAGAAAGGCTGGTGCGGACAAACCGAAGGAAAGACTAGCCTGTGGGGCCGTGGTGGAGCTCATCCCACCATGGCCTGAACTTAAGGGAGAAGGAGGCCAATGGGGCCATGAAGGAGCTCATCCCATCATGGCCCAAAGTGAATGAAGAGCAGGATGGAGGTGACCATGGTGGAGCCCATGATCATCCCACTGTGGCCTGGAGAAAGGAGGCCATGTGTGTGTGGTGTGTGAGAACCTTTGTGCATGTGTCTGTGAGAGCTTGAGTGTGTATTTCTGTCAGAGCTTGTGTTCACGTATCTGTGTCTGAGTTTGTGTGCATGTGTATCTGTTTGTATCTGTGTGAGAGCTTGAGTATGTGTGTCAAAGCTTGTATTCATGTTTATGTGTGTGTCTGTGTCAGAGCTTATGTGTCTGCGTGAGAACCTGTGTGTGAGAGTGCCTATGTGTCACAAATAGGTTCTCACAGGCGTGCTCACACACAATAATGTGTCTGTGAGGGAGAGAGAGCAAGTGTGTGTGAGAGCATAGACGTATATATGAGATGGAGTGTGTGAGAGAATTAATATATGTGTATGTATGTGTGTTTGTGAAGATAAAGTTTGTGAGGCTCAGAGTGACTGGAAATCAAATGATCCCAGGTATGGAGAGCAGGAGATTTTTTAATTCTTGTTAGTTTTAATTATTGGGTCTAAATCAATATTTCTGCTCTTTTAAAACATTTTATTGTTTTTTGGGGAAATACTAGAACGTATTTTAATTATTGGATTTTTTAATTCATCAGATGTTTTGAAATATTTTATTGGTGTTTGGAGAATTTTGGATATTCTATTTGTTAATTGCTTTGAAATAATTATTCTTTTTATGAATATGATTTTAATATTATGAGTGTTTTATATTTTTTGATTTTATTTTTTAATATTTTATGAAGAATGGTAATGTTTTTGTTTTTCCATTGTTGCTCTGCATATAGAGGATGGCTTGTTGCGGGTTCCAGTTCAGTTCTCAGCACGTTTCTATTTATACTTTCTGGACTCTATTCTCTATTTGGTCAGGGTCTGTCTATATTCTGCATATGTGACCAAGGTGAGCTATTTTGCTGGCATGTAGTTTCTGTGTAGGGATCTATAGCAGTCTGATTGTTGTGTTTTCCTACTAGGAAATGTATTGATGTTCTAGGGCATGGTGTAAGAATGCAGAAAGACATAAAAATATTTAAGAAAAGCTTAAAAACACTACTGTTCAAACAGGCCTATGATTTAACCAATACCCAACCATTAATCATTTAACCGACAGTTACGTTGAATTACCTTCTACAATAAGACTAATAAAAAAAATAATTAGTGTTGCAATATAGGCATATTATATTTAACTAAATGTGTGTTCATGACGGTTATGTTGCATTATTTTATGTTATTCTATGTTTATATTTTATTGATATTAAATTTGTGCTATTTCTTGTTATTTTTTAAAGTTAATATTAGATTTTATATTATTACTTACTACTCTAAATTGTTATCATATCTTAAGGTCGTTTTAATTTTTACAATGTATCTTATTATAGTTTATTTTAATGTGTTTAAATTTTTTAAAGAGGCTTAACCGACTGAAATTTTTGATGTATATTACATGACCGCTATGTACACCGTCTTGATTGTTTGTCAGACAGACGGTATATAAATTAGATAAATAAATAAACAAATAAATAAATAATATGTGCAGGTTACCTTTTCATAGATAAGGTTGTTAATGTTTGAGTGCTGGCAGTTAGAATTGTTTTGGTATGAGAGATTTACTATATGTAATGGTAATTCAGTTTGTGCATGGCTTTCTGAGGGCCAAGTCCACACTCAGCACGCATTACAAAAAGTCTAATTCCATAGGTGCTCCAAGTGTCTTTTTTGCAGTATTTTCTGGTTGGCACTACAGCCGTGCATGTAAATATAATAAGCATATTGTAAGTGATATTTTTGGCACAGAAAACTGTACTTTTGAGTGTTCTTTTTTCATGTAAAGTCTATTATAAATGCATAATTGAATTGTCTGTGTGTGTGTGTATATATGCAAGGCTGTAAGGTTTGCCTAGGTTACCTAATATCCTTCCCTTGACTATGGGTTCCATTTGGCGGGGGGCGGCAGTTTTTAAAAATATAGATTGCTGGAGGGAGCTGGGCTATTTTTGATGGGCCTGGGACAGAGACTGAATGAATTGGGGACAGGGCGGAGGGCAGGGGGGGCAGCCCAGTAATTGTTCGTACAAGGCAGCAAAAAAGCTAGCACTGTGCATGCAATAGCTGGCAATGTTCAGCAGAGTCATTAAGAGATGGTTTTTTTTCAATGATTAATATATTTTTTATTCAACAACTTCAAAAAGAAAGTTGTTAAAGAACTAAGCAAGTCAGTATATTCCCTAACACGGACCCATATTTTGCCCAAAGATTGCAACGGGAGAGGCTAGAAGGCAAGCAGCTCAGACTGATTGCACCATTGGGTTCAACTCCCAAAGAGGGAGAATCTTTGAGAACATTTTCTCTCTTGATGATACATTTGATTTCTTTAATGTAAGCCTTTAATTGAACACAATGCAGGATGACGTTCTCTGAATGAGAGAGATCATCAACTGTGCATGGCTTCGTGTATAGATGCCAGATTGCCAGTGACAGCAAGCATTTGATGTAGTGGCCAGGGTCTGCCGAAAAGAGAGCACAATAGGATGAGGTATGCCATAGCTCATCTCAGTGCTAACCACTTTGAAAAGCGGTTGAACTGGTGTACTCTTAATATGCCTTCTTGATGATGTTAGTGGCAAGTGTGGTTACCTGTGGGTAAATTTCTGTGGTCAATCACGGATTCATAAGCTCAAAGGAGTTTCTTTCAGCTAGGAATCCATTGTTCTTTGTAAAAAACTCAGGTCTAATTAGTCATGGTTACATATATGTAGAATCTTCTTGTTTGATTGTATATGTAGCCCAACACTATTTTGCTGTTGGTGTAGAACTTGACAATGTCTGGTTGAATGTATTTTTCACTAAGAATCAGCTCTGCTATTTCTACTGCCAATTCTGCTCTACATAATTCAAGCCCTGGTATGGTGTGGTTAGGATAAGGTGCTAATTTAGCTTTTCCAATGATAAATCCTATGTAGGATCTTCCTTCATCTGTTATCTTCACATAGGCCATGGCGGCTACAGCCTTTATGGATGCATCTGAAAGGACAGAATGTAGTGAGAGAGATATACATATGTGCAATCTGGAGCTGCTCAAGATCTTGCATGGAATCCTTCCACATTTCCCATTCTTGTTTTGTTTTGTTTTTTTCCAGAATCAGTGAGGTATCCCACTCCTTTATCTCTGATGAAAGTTCTCTTAATAAAGACTTCCCTTGTATGGTGAATGAAACTACAAAACCAAGTGGATCACATAAGCTGTTTACTGTGGACAAGAAGCCATGGCTGTTCCTCGCTTGAGACCTGAAACATGAACATGTCTCCTTTCAGGTCCCAATTTAATCCAAGACTATTCTGGAGTGGTGGAGTATCAACTCCCAAATTTAAGCTCTGAAGGAAAATGCTTTCATTACCTTGGCATTAGTGGAGGCTATTTTAAGGAACTTCAGATTGGCTTCAGCTAACATTGTCTGTGTTCACTTTAACAAGCTGTAGCTGCTTCTTCTATCATCCACATAGAAGTCTCTTTCTACAAATTGTCTGCATCTGTGCCATAAACCTTCTCTGCTTCTTGTGCTGTCCTCCTGAGTTCATAGGTAGATACTGTGGATGATGGATTGTTACATCCTGTACTCAGCAATCTTGTTGTTGATGTTGTCTTGGTATCACAGGAATTTTAGATAGTTTCTGTAGTTTCCGTGAACAATAAAAGTTGAGCCCAGAGAGACTCCTTGAAACTCAGTTCTTGAATCAAATACAACTCTGATTTGACCTGGTTCCTGAGGATGGTAAACATCAATGATAGGGAGATACCAGCACTCTTCACCTTCCTTCAGGGGGGGTGGGGGGGGGGTGTCTCTGCATGACTATTATTGAATATGTCCTTCATAAAGAATACAAAGTGGTCCCTTGTCTCTGGCTTCCATTCCAGGGTCTGATGTAGTGGGGATAGCCACAAAAGGGCCTGCTTTTTGTTGTTAGTAAAGACAATGTCTGGGTTTTCAGAATGAAGGGGATCCTTGAAGAATTCCTTATCCAATATCTATGTGGCACAGTAAATGAGCGATCAAGGTTTCTTTGAGTATTTTTATTTAAAGTACGCATGAAATCACAGCATATCTGCTTACCTTCAGCAGTAATCACCATTCACATGCAGGATTCACCTTAGGTCAGCAATGTATACAGGAGCTGCCTTCTCCTGGAGACTTCAGCCTGGTCTGCTGATTCCAGCTGGGCTCTGCCTCTTAACCTTTCCAGCTGGGTCCTGCCCACAGGACTCTTCCTGCCCAGTAGGATCCTGCCCACAGAGCTCTCTCCATCTATAGGGATTTAAGGTAGACCAGGCATCCAGCCTAGTCCTGCACAGGTTAAGGAGGGGTAGTAAGGCCACTCCTTCATATACCCTCCCCCTCCTCTTGAACCCATTGGTTCAAGCATCTTCACTCACCCTGTATCCCCCCTGGGATACTATGGCTTCACTTCCCAATAGACTCTTTCCGGCCTCTTGCCTGCTAAACTCTTGGTTGTGGCTATAGAGCTGGGTTTCCCCCCTCTTGCTATGGTTACCTAAAATACCATCACCACTATCACCCACTCTGCCCCTCACTCAGTATCCAAATCCAGTCCTTCACTTGAGTCTATATACAGCTCTGGGTTACAGTTCTCCTCCAGCAGGACTCTCTGGACTTTACTTGAATGTTTCTGTGTTGACGTCTTCTCCAATCGCTGTACAACTCGCCCTCTTTCAGGCTTCCACTCTCTTTCAACTATTGCTATGGCATTTTTTGACTCATCTGTGCCATCTCTACCTGCAGTGCCTTCCTCTGGCAACTATGTAGTGATTTTGTTTGGGCACCCTACAGCACCTTCCTCCAGGATCTCTGTAGTGCCTTCTGCTGGCTCATCTGTAGCGCCACTCATTGGTCCTTCTGCAGCACCCCTCTCAGGCCTCTCTATCATGCTGCCTTCCCTATGCCACTCTGTTCTGCCCCCTTATGGGCAGTCTGTAAAGCCCTCCCATGAGCTCTCTTGTATCTCAGACTCAGTCACTACAGGTTCAATCATCTGACTTTCATTCACTTTTTTTTGTAATCTGCTGTGCCTGCTCTTGCCCCTTGGGCTCTCTCTCGTCTGTCATTTGTTTTAGCAGAGTGTTTGCTGGCTCCATGACAAGTTCCTCTATAACACTGCTCACCAGTTCCTCAAGAGTACATTGCCATAGCTCCCTCTGCACTTGGTCCTTCTTTGCTGCAATGGCATGCATTTCAGTCAGTGTCTGAAGCCATTTACTTCTCTGTGCAGCCAGAATATCCAGGAATCGGTTCTCTGGCTCCACTACCTTGTCTACCATATCTCCAGCCTCAGGTTCTCCATCTCATCCAGCTCTCAAAAGTGGAGGAATCCTATCACACAAAAGTAATTGGCTGCTCACTTCTTCCCAAATACTCTGGCTTCTTTTACTTCACCTGTACTGCATTGCATCCCTGGCTCCACTCCAGATTTTCTGTAGTACTGCTCCAGGCTCTCTCTGGAAGCTGCACTCCTTGACCTGTAGAGCTGCTTGCTTACTGCTGGATGTCCATGCCCTGCTCCCCCCACCCCCCATCACAGCTAACTTTGGCAGCTTCACTTCTTCAGGGCCATACCTTGTTCAAGTCCAGTCTCTCTGCATCAACTATTTCTCTCTCTTTTTTTTCTCTGAGCAAAGGTAAAAAAAAAAAAAAATCCTGTTTTTCCAGCTTTAACTTACTCACTTTTTTCCTCTTTCTCTCAGATGAAGCTAGTCTCCTTAGCCTGTTTAGTTCCTGACATTCTTATGGCTGTCCCTACAGCCAGGCCCATTAAACCAACTTTCTCTCTGTACTAAAACACTTTTAATTTTGTAGTCCTTCCTGAGCCACAGTCTTTTTCAGTGCTCTGTACACTCCTGCGCTCTGTACCTTATTTAGAGTCACAGGTTCTCTCTCAGTGCTCTGTGTTCCAACAGAGGGGCCGATG
The DNA here is from genome assembly GCF_901001135.1 of Rhinatrema bivittatum. Classification (NCBI taxonomy): domain Eukaryota; kingdom Metazoa; phylum Chordata; class Amphibia; order Gymnophiona; family Rhinatrematidae; genus Rhinatrema; species Rhinatrema bivittatum. The sequence continues at coordinate 37,938,710 of NC_042631.1, read as the reverse complement.
CAATACAGTGTGCTCAGCCGAGCGCATTGTTTAACCCGCAGTTGGACATGGGTTGTGTAGGCGCATCCACTGCCCCTTATGCTAAAAGGGGATTAGCACCTCCACAACATGCGTCCAACGTGCCGCGAAACTAATAGCGCTCATCACATGAAAATGCATGATGATGAGGCTGTTGGTTAGTCATCCCAAATGCAAAAAAAAAATTGCATTCAATACGTACATTCTTGCATTCAGAAATTAACGTCTCAAGAAAAAGAGCTCTACACCCTGCAGAAATCTAAGCCAAGCAATATCAAAAGATGACACAGTGTGATAAAGAAACAAATGCATTGCATCCACTGTTGAGACAGAACAGCAGATGCCCAGTTCTCCGTGGATTATGGGGTTAAGATACCATAGTTGTGTTTGTATAAATACATGAAATAAGAATGAAAATAGGACAAAGTGGGGCTAAAGTGGAGAAGTCTATTGAAGAGGAACAGCAAACTGGGTGGGACTTAAAGTACCAACTGAAATGGCTTGTGTGTGACCATTATAAAAGTTATATTATTATAAATTATATTATATATTATATTATTATATAATATATATATATTATATATATATATTATATATATAATAATATAATTATTATAAATTATATTCATTTCCAAGTTATTCTTCCTGTTCTCTGTAAGACATTTGCTTGTCACTGTTATTGTTCAAAATGTAAACCGAATTGATCAATAATTCTGTTATTGGAAAGTCGGTATAGAAAAAACTTTAAATAAATAAATAAATAAATAAATAAAAGGGGATAGCTATTATTCCAGGGGTGGGCAATTTTGGTCCTTAAGAGTCACAGATAGGTCTGGGTTTCAGAATATCTACAATGAATATGCATGAGATATTTTTGCATACAATTGAATAGTTCATGCATATTCATTATGGATATCCTGAAAACCAGGCCTGTTTGTGGCTCTTGTGAACCACTGTATTATTTCAAAAGGGGGTAAGAATATAGAAATGAAATACATTGGGACAAAAAGGAAAGGAAACCTAGGAATAAGACTGGATAAGGAAGCCACAGAATCCAGGAATACAAAAGCAGCCGCCTAGACCAGTGTATTCACTTCCAATTCTCGAGGTCTGCAGACTGATCAGATTGTCAGGATATCTCTAATGAATATGCACAAGAAAGATTTGCATAAAACTGAGGCAAATGCACAGTGAATGTCAAATTCCGGTCTTTAATTCCAATTATTTTCCACTGAGGCTCGTATTCTATGCCGACACTTCATTAATTTTGAAAGATATTTGTGGGTTACATATACATATGTTGCTACATGCCTCATTCCCATTCAGAGCATATTTCTGTCTCCTTGGTGCATCTCACCTTTCACCTGGCAGAATTTCTAAGAGCTGCCATCCCTCAATGTGAGCTAGTCCTGTACTTTTCATTCTCTCTCCTCCAATCATTCTGGTATTTCTCTGATTTTTTTTCAATAAAAAGAAGTAAGAGGAGGTTGATGGTGCTTGCGAACAGTGGTTCAATATTCTGCAGGAGCTGAGAGACAGACGCAGGAAAGGGACCATTGGCCCAAATGGGATAGATCTAATGCAGAAGTGACATCTCCCTTCCTTAGTTAGTGCTGCGCCTGTCAGAGCCCGAGCCCTTGTGTCCTTGGAGAGAGTCAGGCCTGGAGTTTCTTGAATCTGCAGTTCCAGGCATGGGGGGGAGAGAGGGGAGAAGGAGGGGAGGAGGAAGTATAAATGGAGAGTGATCAATACCTGCACTTTTGCCAGACTGAGACTCAGCAGATCCACAGAGATACAGAAGCTGAGCTCATCACAGCAGCCTCTCCCAGCCTCTGAGTAGTTTATTATTAGTCTTACTGTGTGTGTGTGTGTGTGTGTGTGTGTGTGTGTGTGTGTGGCAAAGGCTCATTCTAGCTGAAATCCATTAACATGCACAAAGCAGCATAGGATGCTTAGGTGCATAGGGAAAGGAGGTGATATTAGCTCGGTGTAAGTCTCTCGTTGGAGATCTCATTTGGAGTATTGTGTACAATTCTGACGACCACAACTTCAGAGGGATCATCTAAACTAGACAGTCAGGCCAGGGGGCAGCTACTAAAATGGTCAATGGTCTTCATCGCCAGCATACGGGGACAGACATGTATACCCTGAAGGGAAGAAGAGAAGGGGGAGATATGATAGAAATATTTAAATACCTCTAAGGAATAAATGCACAGGAGGCAGGCCTCTTTCAACAGGAAGGAGGCTCTAGAATGAGGGGACATGATATCAGGGTGAAAGGGGGTAGACTCTGCTGTAATCCAAGGAAATATTTCTTTACAGAAAGGGCGGTGGAGACGAGGGCAGTATCAGAATCAAGAAAGTTTAGGACAAGCCCAGAGGATCTTTGAGGAAGAGAAAGGGACTGTAAAGCTGAACCGGAGTGCAGACTGGATGGGTTGCATAATCTTTACCGGTCATTATATTCTATGTTTCTGTGTTACCTACAGAGCATCGACCTCCAGACTAGGCTTGTGCGAGAAGCAAAAAGCAGCTTCGGTGACGGCCGCCTAAACTCACGATGTCAGCACTTTTTTTTTTTTTTTTAACATATTTTATTGAATTCTTAAACTTCATATAACATGAAATTTAAAGGAAAGAAAACAAATTGGAATACAGGCAAATAGCCAATCATAGGAACTTCGAGGCAAATTTATACCCATTTCACAGTATTCCAATAGTCCAGTCCACATTAAAAAATGACAAGCACTAAGGCAAAACACAACGAAAGGAAATACAGTGTAATAATATATTGAGAGAAAAATGTAAATGTATCCCAGTAACAAAACTCCTATAACAACTGTTACCAACTTCCCAATCAACCACCTTTATCCACCAAATGAGCAGGATCACAGAAAATAAACTTATTCTTTTGAAATGTTATCAATCATCTACAAGGGAATTTAAGAAAAACAGTGGCTCCTAGAGCCACAATCCTTTGTGTCAACTGTGTGAACTGCTTTGGCCAAAAAAAGAAACGTTTTTATTTTTAAAGAATTTTTGGAGCCCAAGAGATTCATCTTGCTCCAACCTAAAAGAAACTATCAGAGTGGCCTATAGATGCCTCTAAAAAAGATGTTAAATTAGAGCTTTCAGCCTGTAAGACATCCTTCACTTCATCAGGTCCTTGATTTTCTGTCTTAGATCGAGGAACATAAATTTTAGAAATCACTACAACTTTATCACTAGGAATACTCAAAATTTCCCACAAATATTTTTTAAATAACTCGTACACTGAAAGCAGCCTAGATGTTGGAAAATTTAAAAAAAACGCCAATTTTTAACTTTCAAAGCATTTTCCAACCCCTCCAGTTGTTTTTGTATAAGAAAAGTGTCCTTAATAAAAGATGCTCCACATGATTGAACAGTTGTAATCCGAGAGCTTAAAAATAAAGCAGAAAATTCTAATTGTGTCGTGAGACTTCCATGGTTCTCAAGTGTTTTTCCTTCTTGGCAACAACTCTCCACACCTCGGCTAGGGTGACATATTCAGGCTTGGTGATTTCAGTATCTATTTCTGTCGGCAGAGAAGTACCAGATGGCCATGAGTCAAAACCAACAACGGAAGGGTTAATCACAGCCTGAACGGGCTGCAAACTTGCCACATCCATATTAGCCAGTGTGGTTATACCTCCCAGATGTATCAGATTTATTTGCTGCCAGAACACCTCCAGGAAATCCAGTAGGGGTGGGAAAGGACTGGTTCTGGGTAAGAGTATAATGATAGGAGTATACTATCATCCACCTTGAAAAAATGGTCAGACAGATGATGAAATGCTAAGAGAAATCAGGGAAACAAACCAATTTGGCAGTGCAATAATAATGGGAGATTTCAATTACCCCAATATTGACTGGGTAAATGTAACATCAGGACTTGCTAGAGACATAGAGTTCCTGGATGTAATAAATGCTTCATGGAGCAATTGGTTCAGGAACCAACAAGAGAAGGAGCTATTTTAGATTTAATTCTTAGTGGAATGCAGGATTTGGTGAGAGAGGTAACGGTGGTGGGGCCACTTGGCAACAGTGACCATAACATGATCAAATTTAAACTAATAACTGGAAGGGGGACAATAAGTAAATCTGCAGCTCTAACACTACATTTTCAAAAGGGAAACTTTGATAAAATGAGGAAAATAGAAAAAACTGAAAGGTGCAGCTGCAAAGGTTAAAAGTGTTCAACAGGCTTGGACATTGTTTAAAAATACAATCCTAGAGGCGCAGTCCATATGTATTCCGCGCATTAAAAAAAGTGGAAGGAAGGCAAAACGATTACCGTCATGGTTAAAAGGTGAGGTGAAAGAGGCTATTTTAGCCAAAAAAAATCCTACAAAAATTGGAAGACGGATCCATCTGAAGAAAATAGGATAAAACATAAGCATTGTCAAGTTAAGTGTGAAACATTGATAAGACAGGCGAAGAGAGAATTTGAAATGAAGTTGGCCATAGAGGCAAAAACTCATAATAAAAACTTTTTAAAATATATCCAAAGCAAGAAACCTGTGAGAGAGTCGGTTGGACCATTAGATCAGTGGTCCCCAACTCTGTCCTGGGGGCCCACCAGCCAGTCAGGTTTTCAGAATATCCACAATGAATATGCATGAGAGAAAACGTGCATGTTATGGAGGCAGTGCATGCAAATTTTCTCTCATGCATATTCATTGTGGATATCTTGAAAACCCGACTGGCTGGTGGGCCCCTAGGACAGGGTTGGGGACCACTGCATTAGATGACCGAGGGGTTAAAGGGGCTCTTAGGGAAGGTAAGGCCATAGCAGAAACAATAAATGAATTCTTTGCCTCCGTGTTTACTAATGAGGATGTTGGGGAGATACCAGTTCCAGAGATGGTTTTCAGGGGTGTTGAGTCAGACGAACTGAACAAAATCACTGTGAACCTGGAAGATGTAGTAGACCAGATTGACAAACTAAAGAGTAGCAAATCACCTGGACCAGATGATATGCATCCTAGGGTACTGAAGGAACTAAAAAATGAAATTTCTGATCTATTAGTTAAAATTTGTAACTTATCATTAAAATCATCCATTGTACCTGAAGACTGGAGGGTGGCCAATGTAACCCCAATATTTAAAAAAGGCTCCAGGGACGATCCGGGTAACTATAAACCAGTGAGCCTGACTTCAGTGCCAGGAAAAATAGTGGAAAGTGTTCTAAACATCAAAATCACAGAACATATAGAAAGACATGGTTTAATGGAACACAGTCAACATGGATTTACCCAAGGGAAGTCTTGCCTAACAAACCTGCTCCATTTTTTTGAAGGGGTTAATAAACATGTGGATAAAGGTGAACCTGTGATGTAGTGTATTTGGATTTTCAGAAGGCGTTTGACAAAGTCCCTCATGAGAGGCTTCTACGAAAACTAAAAAGTCATGGGATAGGAGGCGATGTCCTTTTGTGGATTACAAACTGGTTAAAAGACAGGAAACAGAGTAGGATTAAATGGTCAATTTTCTCAGTGGAAAATGGTAAACAGTGGAGTGCTTGGACTGGTGCTTTTCAATATATATATAAATGATCTGGAAAGGAATACGATGAGTGAGGTTATCAAATTTGCGGATGATACAAAATTATTCAGAGTAGTTAAATCACAAGCAGACTGTGATACATTACAGGAGGACCTTGCAAGACTGGAAGATTGGGCATCCAAATGGCAGATGAAATTTAATGTGGACAAGTGCAAGGTGTTGCATATAGGGAAAAATAACCCTTGCTGTAGTTGCATGATGTTAGGTTCCATATTAGGAGCTACCACCCAGGAAAAAAATCTAGGCATCATAGTGGATAATACTTTAAAATCGTCGGCTCAGTGTGCTGCAGCAGTCAAAAAAGCAAACAGAATGTTAGGAATTATTAGGAAGGGAATGGTTAAAATAACGGAAAATGTCATAATGCCTCTATATCGCTCCATGGTGAGACAGCACCTGGAATACTGTGTATAATTCTGGTCGCCGCATCTCAAAAAAGATATAGTTGCGATGGAGAAGGTACAGAGAAGGGCAACCAAAATGATAAAGGGGATGGAACATCTCCCGTATGAGGAATGACTGAAGAGGTTAGGGCTGTTCAGCTTGGAGAAGAGACGGCTGAGGGGGGATATGATAGAGGTCTTTAAAATCATGAGAGGTCTTGAACGAGTAGATGTGACTCAGTTATTTACACTTTCGAATTATAGAAGGACTAGGGGGCAATCCATGAAGTTAGCAAGTAGCACATTTAAGACTAATCGGAGAAAATTCTTTTTCACTCAATGCACAATAAAGCTCTGGAATTTGTTGCCAGAGGATGTGGTTAGTGCAGTTAGTGTAGCTGGGTTCAAAAAAGGTTTGGATAAGTTCTTGGAGGAGAAGTCCATTAACGGCTATTAATCAAGTTTCTTAGGGAATAGCCACTGCTATTAATTGCATCAGTAGCATGGGATCTTCTTGGTGTTTGGGTAATTGCCAGGTTCTTGTGGCCTGGTTTGGCCTCTGTTGGAAGCAGGATGCTGGGTTTGATGGACCCCTTGGTCTGAGCCAGCACGGCAATTTCTTATGTCTTATGTCCTTATGACTAGCTGAAGCCCCAGAAGAAAAAGAACTATCAGGAACAGAGTTTCTCATAGTTTGACTCACCCTTCGGGTCAAATCCATAGGGCCCTTCGCCACACTCGCTGCTGGAAAAGAAGGAATCAGTTTCGCTTTCCTTTTGCTTCCCATCTAACGAGATGGGCGCGGAAAAGCCTTCCAAATCTTTTCAAAGGGGGGGGCATGCGGCTTCGGCAGCGTGCTGGGGGGGGGATGTGTGCCGCTGCCTCGGTGTTTAAGTAGGGGTGGCGGCTGGTTTTGATGACGTCACGGGGAGCATCGTAGAGGCAGAGTATTCCCGGGGCTTCGGTACTCAGTCCTTGACCCAAGTGACCCACAGGTAGGTGGCAGTTCTCTCATAGAAGGCTTCCCGCAATATCGCAGTACTTTAAATCACTTTGTCTTCATATCTTGTGTGCACAGATAAACAGCCACACCAAATGTTGCTTGTCACCATGGCTAGGTTGATTTTAGTGTGTTAGGTTTTATGGGGTTTTTAAGTGGTTTGACTCACTTTGTGTAGCACAATAGGCTAGCACTGAATTTACAGAAGACTGAAATAGGAGTGTTGTGGAGATTAGATAAATACTGCTGCTATTCCATCCTCCTTTGTGCTTTAAGAATAGGGAGATCCCAGTAGCTGCACAGGTGAAAAGCTTGGGCGTGATTTTATTTACTTTAGAAAGTTGTATCCCACTTCTACAAAGTCCAAAGCGAGCCACAAAATGTACAATCATAAAATTCACATGTACACAAAAAAAGAGAGCTCTGTGCAGCCAAGCATCTTTCTGGATTTTGCTGTTGTTTTATCCACCTGTTTGGCCACCTTAAGATCATCAGACACCATCACCCCAGATTCTGCTCTTCCTTTGTGCTTAGAAGAATTTCACCTCCATTACTGAACCTGTCCCTTAGGTTTTTGCAGCCTAAGTGCGTTACTCTGCACTTTTTAGCATTAAATTTAGCTGCCAGACCTTTGACTATTCCTCGAGCTTCGCTAGATCCCTTCTCATGTTTTGCACACCTTCCTGGCTGTCCACCCTGTTAGAAATTTTGGCAAAAAGACAAACCTTTCCTGACAATCCTCTGTTGTCGCTCACAAAAAATGTTGAAAAGAACCAGTCCAAGACCAATCCCTGAGGCAGACTCAGAGAAAACTCCATTTACCACTCCCCTTTGTTATCTGCCACTCAGCCAGTCACTCTAGGATCCATACCAAGGGTGCGCAATTTATTTCTAAGTCTTCTGTGCGGAACCGTGTCAAAGGCCTTGCTGAAATTCAAGTACACTACACCTAGCGCTTTCCCTTGATCCAATTCTCTAGTCATCTGACAAGATTTATCTCTGGTAAAGCCATGCTGCATTGCATTTTGCAATCCATTGGATTCTAAAATTTGCACTATCCTGTGTTTTATTATGTATTTATTTGCAGTCATTTATAGACTGCTCCTAAAGAGAATCTCACCATAGGGGTCAGACCAACTGGCCTGTAGCTCCCAGCCTCCTCCTTACTCCCACTTTTATGAATAGGAACACATCCGTCCTTTTCCAGTCCTCCGGGACTACTCCCGTGCTTTTCTCTCACTGAAAAGGTCACCAGCGGAGCTGCCAGGACTTCTCTTAGTACCTTCGGATGTATCCCAACCTGCCCCATCTCCTTATCTATTTCAGATTTAGTTAGCTCCTCACCAACACTCTGCATACCCTACTGGGATCTCTCAGACAATCTTTTTATTGCAACAGCTACAAACAAAACAAGAAAACACTCTCTGAGAGCAAAAGGTAATAAATTTCACTGCCTTTTAGTTAAGTAATGGAATTCTATTCTGCCTGTTTTAGTTATTCCATTATTCTGTTTGATACAGTTATGTTCCTTGCACCATGACTCTCAGAATATCTGTTACAGACTAGGTATTTGGTTCTGGCATTGTGTGAGAAACAGTGAGCCCATACAAGATAATTCCTACCAGAGCCCCAGAAGCAGCATTAGTAATCATCGCCAGACAAAGGTTCACTTACGAGTGTAGTGAGGTTTATGAGCTGATTGAGATGAATAAGGTTGCTGTGGCTACCTGGTAATCATAGCTTATAATAGCGGATATTTTGCCAATCCCTAAACTATGGATATTAGCTTTTCAGACCCCATCGGTTCCTTCTTCAGGCTGTATAGACTCATAGAGGTTCTCATAGTGTTTCAGGAATCCTGTCTTGGGTGCATTATAGCTACAATAGATTTTGGGACAGGAAAACCAAGGAACCACTGAAAATATTATAAAAACCACTGAAAACCCAAGAACCACTGAAAATATTATAAAAAGGTCTGATGAACCCACAGTGTAGCTGGACTGTTAAACTTTGTGTTAATTAATTACTTAAAGTACAAAATTATAGGCCAATGCAAAGCATTGGCCTATAATTTTGTAATTTTATAATTTTATAATTTTGTAGCCTAGAACAAAGTGCACTATAGAAGGGAGAGAAAAGAAAGGAAAATAAAGGAAACCCACAATCGGATAATGAGAGAGAAAAGCACCCGATTCAATTACAATAGTATGGACTATGTCTAATTTTGGGACTCATAGCTTAGGGCACAAGAACACTACAATTCAGCAAGAGGTTTAAAATTTAGTTTATTTGGCTTTTTTAAAAAAGAGGCAAAGACAAGTGTTCTTGTGAGATGCAATCTGCCCTCTATCTGTAATAAGTAGCATCTCAATGAATTTCTGCCCTGCTCTGACTTATATAATTAAAATCCAACATTCTCGAAGCTTCCAGAATGAATGACGTAACTGGCCAAAGACTTCCTTACAAAAATACCTTAGGCCATCGTCATGACAATCTATCATGTATAGGAAATGCTTGTGAGGTCATGCTCCATTCAATTGTAAAAATCATTCTATACTAATCTTTCCTGATCCCATCCTCCCATGATACCAGTTCCTGTATCATACTGGCTTTGATGCAAGTATTCTCTTCTTGTCTTCTGTTGTTCTTCTTTGTTTATTGTAAACAACTCACAGTCTGGGTCTTGAATAGATCTAGACTTTGATTCCACTTCTTGGCACCAAAATTCATTCAAAACTATCACCTCACATAATTTCCTTTTCACATTGGTTTCAGTTCACCAAGACCAGCATTTGCAAGATAAAGGCTCGCATCCAGGACTCAGTTTCTCTGCATTGTAAAGCAAATGTTTGTCATTGATGCCTTCCTGGCCTGTAATTATAGGCTTTGCAGGGTTTACCAGTTTCCCAAATCTTCTGCATCCGTTGAATCTGTGATAGTCAGAAAGTCTCTCAAAGTTCATTCACCTCTGACAGGCCAGTAAAGCAGAGGAGTCTGGATATTCTTGGTTATCTTAATCAGACATATTCTTCATTTCCCTCTATGGGACACCTTTAATGGATAGGTGTCACATCAATCAGTCTTCGATGAAAAGCCATGACAGAGGAACTTAAAAATGTAGCCTAACCACTAACCTTGGTATTTATCAGGTGTAGTGCATAGGTGTGTGTCCCTCTAGATTCTTAATTAATATGAAGGATGCTCCCACAAGCATTCACTAGTTAATCAAAAAATAACATCAAAACTAATTTTCACTAGGTAGCTATTAGCTCTATAATGGAGCTATACAGATACCTGCATTATAAAAAGGACCTACTTCATAATAACATGATCACATATGTTATCTTTCAGAATCAAGTAAGTACATAATAGTGGTATAACATGTAAAAATAAGTACACAGAGAGACCAGTATGAAAATACTGTGTTTTTCATATAATACTAGGTATTCTGGGCAAATCTTTTCAATGAATACTGTTGTTATGAACAACTACCCAGGATAATATTCATTAAAATGGCAACTAGGGATATAATCAATGCACCTTACCAGAAAAGTAAAGAAACCAATAACATAGAAGAAAACCAAGAATCTATAGAAAAACTCATACTGTGTTGTGCATACATGATGTAAAAGTGTTGCAAAGCATAAGACATATTCTAGTCATATGCTGCAGTGATGGAAGATCAAATACAAAACATATGCATGATAGACAAAGGCATAGCAAAAGTAGTGCTATCCAGTATTAGGACAACAAACTGTAGCAGTGAAAGCACTCACTGTATGGACTGTCCTAATTCACTTGTGGCAGTCATATATTCAAGAGATAATACAGCTGTGTAGGGCAAGTATTAATTATTAAGGTAGATGATGGCTAGTAATACTGCTTCGTCTTCAGATACTTCTAGGGGAAATGGGGCTAATACCCTTCTCAAATGATGGTAAGTCTAAATATATTGGGGATAATCATAACAATAAATGAAAGTTAACTCTGTGAGAAAGTCTTTAACATATTATGTGAACTACTTTACAGAATTGATAAACCATCAGTGTAAGATTTTACACAGGGAAGGAAGGAATGTCATATAAATAAAAGACAGAAATAAGGAAAATTATATCTTCCCCTTTGGAATCCTAAATAGAAACCCACTAGCTTATAAGTCACAGATAGAGTTTATAATGAAAGGACCAAAATAAAAAGAAAAGAACAATGAGCAATTAATATGCCGAAAGATATAGTAATAGAATGTTGCAAATCCCTATAGCAGAGCTCCTCATGTGTAAGGTATGTATTTGTTTCAAGGAGAACAGAAATCTTTGTGAAAGAGAGTGAAACAGTCATTAGGTAAAATCTAGTAAATAGTGTCATAAGAAAAGATATTCAAAGAAGGGTTCAGCAAAGACATTAGAATAAGAGATAGAATATTGAGATATTAAAGATCAACAAAGTGATTATCCTAAGTGCAAGCTGCAAAACCAAAGAATAGAAATAGCTTATAACTTAGGCTGGTGTGAAAGAGAAATATAAAGAGATCTCCCTCTTGAACCCTGAATTATCATATTTGAATCACAATGCAACACATCACCCTCTATGTGATCAAAGCAGCTTCCATAGATAAAGATAGGAAAACCTAGTACATATGCATTTAACTGAGTCAGCATATAAGTATTATAAAGTCTAAGACTGGAAAATATTACTTAACTTGGAACATACAAACTAATAAAAACAACATCACTTCAAATAATATTATTAACTTGAACACCTAAGTGCTGACAGAGAATGAAAGAACCCAAATTCTGCATAAAGTCATTCCCACAAAACATAAAAAAACAAATATCAGATATAAATTGTAAGCCTTGCAGTCCATATAATATGTAAGAAAGTCTGTGACCATAATTTCTGCATTCAGGGCGTATATAGTTCTTTTAGTAGGATTCAGTGATGATGTCAAGGCCGAATCTCTTAGCTCCTTAGGTTAGATGCATGTGTATGAAGTCAAACCTGAATAAAAGTGCAACAAATCCGATTAAGTAGTAAGAAAATACTTTTATATCACGTACTCCCTATATTTAAGTTGCCAAATAATCCCCACATTATTTCAAAACATCATACAATGGTCCAGACCACAAACATAAATACTCAAACTGTACATTAAAACATATATGTCACAGCACTGACCACATAATACATGCATTCATTCATTCCTCCTTGTACACATGTAACATAGAACAAACAACATGACAAACGTTTGAGCTCAAAAAAGAAAAACGTATTTTAAAATATAAAAGAATTGGATCGATCCACAAAAGAAAACAAAAACTCAGAATGAGAATTAAAATAGATCTATTCAAAAATTGAAAAGGAATCAAACTGGAAAAAACTGATCTTCATCTCCCATAGCATAGAGACAGATGCGCTTTGTGCTTTGGTACCCTGGAAAGAAATCTAATATATAACAGTTAATATAATGTTTAAAATGAAAATTAAAAATGACATTACAGGTTCTTTAAAAGTCAAACTACTGTTATACCTTAATTCAGCAAAAAACAGTCATAAAGCTACTTTCCTTTCTCTGATGGTCCACCCCTAGGAGGCGCTGTCCCCTATGATAAGAGCTACTTCCTTTTACAAATCTAAAATCTCTTTTTGTTTTTCCTATGCTTGTAAACGCCTAACTCACCTTCTAAAGAAAAACTTAAAACAAACAACTTTGCACTTAATTAGAAGTCAGTTATTTCCATCCAATATGCATATGTTCCACAAAGTTCTTACTACCAAATCCTGCAAATACCCTAAATAGAAATACGAATCATTTCCAAAAGCACAGACATATCAGCTAGGAGTCTGGAAGTCTGCAAAATAAAAGGATGGCACAGACTAATATGCATTAACCAAAAGTTTTTCTTACTGGCACATAACTGAATAATAGACATTGCTGCTTATTTCTCTGCTGTTCACCGTCTCACAATCTTTCTCCTTTACATATCATCTAACCAGTCCACAATACAAACATGTAATACCTGAACTCCCATCAAAATAAACCACCTAATTCATTCCCTTACGTCTAAAAGTTAGCAGCTAGTGAGATATAATCAAAACTGAGAACTAACATAATTAACACATATTGCCGCAGAAAGGTCATGCATATTAGTGCCGTCCGTTTATTTCTGACCTGTGTTTAATTTAATTAAATCATATCTTCACACAATTTTAATGCAACTTACTTATATCTTTTCTCTCCTTTTACCCAAAACAGTCTAAATTTCTCAGCACACAGCCTTCTGCATATTCCTTAATCTCTTCCCTCTTTAACATTACGTCATCTCTCATCCCTAATATTCACTTTCCCCATACTTTCAACACAAATTTCTGTTTTCACATTAAACAGATCACTTCATTAGTCCCTCTTCTATCACCTGTGCACTCTGTCCTATAACATACTTAAACCTCAAACCTTTCAGCAGAACTGTAATATCCATTTTAAAAGTGACTCACTCCCAGGTTTTTTTTTTTCCTTTCTTCTCAACCACATTCCTAAGGGGGGGTTCACCTCCTTTCCCGCCAAACAACTGTTACCCTCAATGAATAGGTTTGTTAAGTGATAAAACCCTTAAACAGATCATTTCATTAAAATGGAGTCGCTCTCTTGTAGTATATCTATAGATTGTTTTCCTTTCTATCTCTCTGCCTATACCTCTGACCAAAGAAAAAACCATACATTCCTCTCCAATGATAAATCAAATCTAATTATGAATGGCTTTAAATAAACACAAGTTCATGCTTTCGTTCTTACCAAATGAAATGAAACACCATGCACAATAAACTCTCGGTAATCACACAATTCTAAAAACTTAGATGCAAATATGAGCATCTCTGCATTAATGGTAGGAAATAAAACCAAAAACTAAAAAGCTTACTGAGCTGGTTATTCTTTTTCTACGTTTACAGTGAACATAAGAGTCCTTGTGGCCAGCCATGGCTACATCAGTCAGCTCTGTACCTTGAGGGGGAGGGGGGAGAAGCAAAACACCAAAAAACTGAAAAAACTTCATTTCTCTGGTTAATGATACCCTAACAGCAATCACGCATTAACTCCAAAGCAAACTTAAATATGAACTGATAACAATAAATCTCATAGACTAAAATAAACTGGAGGCATTTATGTACCTCTGATCACAGACAGCTGTAAACTATAATATCCAGCCATGCAGTTTCTAGTTTTAAAAGCACCGCATTTGTTTTTGTTTAACAACTAAACTTTGGTAAAAATCCACTAACGAAAAACACCTTATCATACTAATTATAAAACTTTCAACTTACCAATTGTATCTTATTCCCTCTTTCTCCTTCTGAATCTACACACTTACAACAGCCGCTCCCCCGATGTAAAGTGAAAGTGAAAGTGAAACTGCTTGAGCGCAAGCCATGCGGTCTAAGAACAAAAGACCCCAGACTGACTAGTGCTGGCTACCCCTCTGTTTTTCAACTGTTCAATCTGAAAATACCAGAACTTAAGTTAGATTTTAATCAAATCATCAACTCATGTCCTGTCTCCCTAACATATATTAAAGAACATTGTGCAAAAAGTATTCTAAACCTGATATAACACACAAGCTATATACACTGTACAACAAATAAAATAAAAACATTGCTACTTACAGATTTTTCCTTTTTTTTTTTTTTTTTTTCTTGTTACATACTCACAAAATAGATCCAACTTCATTCCACATCTGCTCTGAACTCATAATTCTCCGGGATAAGCCTCCAGTGTACCTGGGTAACTCAATCTTTGAACGGCAAGCCATATTTTACCCTTCAAGAACCTAGTATTACCTTCGTCCGCCAAAAGCAATACTACAGCTTATTAATAATTAATAATTAATAATAACAACAGTTATTAGAGTCCCATCTGGGGTGCCAAAATGTCTAATTTTGGGACTCATAGCTTAGGGCACAAGAACACTACAATTCAGCAAGAGGTTTAAAATTTAGTTTATTTGGCTTTTTCAAAAGACATGCAAAGACAAGTGTTCTTGTGAGATGCAATCTGCCCTCTATCTGTAATAAGTAGCATCTCAATGAATTTCTGCCCTGCTCTGACTTATATAATTAAAATCCAACATTCTCGAAGCTTCCAGAATGAATGACGTAACTGGCCAAAGACTTCCTTACAAAAATACCTTAGGCCATCGTCATGACAATCTATCATGTATAGGAAATGCTTGTGAGGTCATGCTCCATTCAATTGTAAAAATCATTCTATACTAATCTTTCCTGATCCCATCCTCCCATGATACCAGTTCCTGTATCATACTGGCTTTGATGCAAGTATTCTCTTCTTGTCTTCTGTTGTTCTTCTTTGTTTATTGTAAACAACTCACAGTCTGGGTCTTGAATAGATCTAGACTTTGATTCCACTTCTTGGCACCAAAATTCATTCAAAACTATCACCTCACATAATTTCCTTTTCACATTGGTTTCAGTTCACCAAGACCAGCATTTGCAAGATAAAGGCTCGCATCCAGGACTCAGTTTCTCTGCATTGTAAAGCAAATGTTTGTCATTGATGCCTTCCTGGCCTGTAATTATAGGCTTTGCAGGGTTTACCAGTTTCCCAAATCTTCTGCATCCGTTGAATCTGTGATAGTCAGAAAGTCTCTCAAAGTTCATTCACCTCTGACAGGCCAGTAAAGCAGAGGAGTCTGGATATTCTTGGTTATCTTAATCAGACATATTCTTCAACTAAAAAACAAACAAACCCTCAATAGGGAGCTTAAGAGGACAGAAAAAAGAAATCAAAATCTCCTCATCTTATCCTTCCAAAGGGGAAGTGTCAAAAAATTATAATTATAATTATAATTCAGCTGAATGCAGAGTTTTACAAACAGTAGAATGCACATTTTGTGAGCATAAAGTTTACTGCCGATGAAGCACGGAGTTTTACACTCATAAAATGTGCATTAAAAAAATGTGCGGTGAGCTTAGTGCTCTTGCATGGAAATTCCATGCTAATGAGAGCATTAAGTATTCCCTCTCAAAGCAGAGAGGTGTGCTGGCTGGACTCATGTTTTTTTTAATGCTGGAAACTTTAGGCCTGGTCAGAAGTGGAGTAAAGTTTCCAGCATTGCTGTGCTGGAATAAATACAGATTTATCCAGCTATCTGGCATATTCTCAGTGATTTTGATATGTTTCCAGGGTTGACCCTCCCACCCCCGAGTCAAAATGCATGGTAGCCACACATTTTAACTCACGATGCATTAGCATACCATTAGCTTACTGCATTGGGGGTTTAAAAAAATGTAACCCGTGCATTAAAACTGCGCTGAAATCCAGCGCACAGGTTCTTAGCACACAGATTATTGTGTCAGCCTGACAGATTGTGAGCCCTCTGGGGACAGGGAAATACCTTCAGTACCTGAATGTAATCCACCCTGAAGTGCCTGAAAGGTGAAATATACATCAAATAATAAATAATAATAATAATTAATAAATATTATTATTTAATAATTATAAATAATACATATTTGTTTCACATAATAAGAAAATTTAAAAAATTCATGTTACAAAACAACAGAAAATCACCTAAAAAAAAAAAAAGAAAAATGCAGCGCAGTGAGAACAAAGTGCACTATAGAAGGGAGAGAAAAGAAAGGAAAATAAAGGAAACCCACAATCGGATAATGAGAGAGAAAAGCACCCGATTCAATTACAATAGTATGGACTAAAAAACAAACAAACCCTCAATAGGGAGCTTAAGAGGACAGAAAAAAGAAATCAAAATCTCCTCATCTTATCCTTCCAAAGGGGAAGTGTCAAAAAATGCAAACGTATTCCCCTTATAGTGCACCAGGCACTTACAGGGAAATTTAAGGAAAAAAGTGGTCCCTACTTCCACCCCTTGTTGCCATAATGAAGGAAAAGTTTCCTTATGCAGCTGGGTAGCCCTGGCCAAATCAGCAAAGAGACTGACCGCAAACCCAACACAAACACACACACATTTCTGTATATGAGAAATAATTTAAGTGACCAGTTCTAAACTGAAGGTGACCACTAAGGTGGATCTCGTGGCTATCACATTCAGTGAACTTTCTAAAAAAGAAAAAAAACTGACAACTCAAGGCTGTCCAGAAATGAAATCCTCTTCATTCCATCCTCTTCAAGGTTTGCCTTGTGTTTTCTCTTCAGCAGATAAAACATATTGGAAATCCCAGGGAAACATTTTCTCTGACACATGAAGAGTCGCCTTCATATATCCAGTAAACTGGTTTGTGGAAAGTTAAAAAAAATATCAAAGCTTCCTTGCTTAGCAACGATTTTCCAAGGCTTCTAGTTTACTATACAAAGCCAAGTTGTCTTTCATAAGAGCCACACTAGATAACTGTAGGCCAACAATTTGGCTCCCATATATATATATATATATATATAGAGAGAGAGAGAGAGAGAGAGAAAGAGAGAGAGAGAGAGAGAAAGAGAGAGAGAGAGAGAGATAGATGACACTACCTTCACTGGTGCAGAAGCAGTCACTGGTGCTATACAAACATCTGGCATTGACTTCACCGATGCAAGGACTGGAGCTGAATAAACTGGAGCTGAAGTTGTAGAGACCGCCAAAGCTAGATTCATCGACACAGGAACCAGAGCTGAAACTGTATGGACAGCAAGCGCCGACTTCACTGTTGAAGAGACAGGCACTGGAGTTGTAGAGACTCCTAGCACTGACTTCATTAGTGCAAGAACAGGAACTGCAGTTGAGCAGGCAGCTGGCTTGCACTTCACTGGTACAAGAGCAGGCACTGGAGTTGAACGGACAGCTGGCATGGACTTCACTGGTACAAAGACAGGAACTGGAGTTGTGGCAGCTGGCGCTGACTTCACCAGTGCAAGGGCAGGGATGGCCCTTTATCTGGGCAAAGTACAGGTGAGTACCTCCTTTAGATGCACGTTCATACGAGGGAAAGACAGAGACTGGTTCTCAAACTAGAGACACAAATGGTGCGAATGCAGGTGAGGCAAAGTCAAAAGCTGGTTGCATGGGTGAAAATTTCTCCAGATCAGATCCTCAAAAGGCTTGAGCCAAGACACCTACGAAGCCTGTATAGTCTTCAAGGAGAGAGCTGTTACTCTCCAGCAAGGAGCAAGACTAGCTTAAATCCTTCCTAAGTAGTAGGAGAATCAACAGGGCCACTTTAGCTTCATCGCTTGGGTAGTCATGAGGACATTTCTGGAACAAGAGAGTCAGCACTGACTTCTTAAACTTAAGGAGCATCCCTTTAGTACCATGAAAGCCATCTGGGAACCATCTGCGAGGGTCCCAAGAACCTGGTGCAAGAGTCTCTTGGAAAGCTGGAGTCATTGAAGGAGTAGCTGGATCGGCCTGGAACAGAGTCACTGGAGGAATTAGAACCAGTTTTGTTTGTGCAAGAGATGGAGCTGCTGGAATCCCCAGTACATATGGTGAAGCTGCGGGTGTAGCCTAGAGTGTTTGGCACTGCTGGCCCAATCTGGAGCAGTCTCACCAGAGGCGTTTGCTGCTCTGGAGTGAGGACCCAGTCTGTAAAACTGTTTGCAAGCTTAAAGTCTTTCCTAATGTTGGAATCCCCAGCCATGGGCCTCCCCTTTGGCCTAGTCTCAGGCTTGAGCTGGTCTAGACTGTCAAAGCTATAAAGGCTATTACAGCTCAGCTATCAAGGGCCACCCTAGATAAAAGATGAGTACCTAGAGAGGCTGGGCCCGAGTTGTGATGGTGAAGCCCAAGGGCTGGAAAGAGAAGTGAAGCAGGAACACTGAAACAGGGTCAGGATCAGCATCTAAACAGAATTTCCACAGAGTGAAAGCCGAGAAGATTGTTGGACTAGCAACTGTGAGCCTTCTGGGACTACCTTATATGCAGAGTCGTATCTTGTTTGCCCTAGTAAAATCGCTAGGATTCCCTGGTCCACCAGCAGTCTCTGAAGCTCAGTAACTGGGTCATGGTCATGGCAATTCCCGGGGGCCGTGGGTTCAAGCCACATTAACCTGTGATAGACTTGGCCCTACCTCCTAAAAGAAATTGTACAAGTTAGACTTTAACTGGAAATAAGGTATGTTCTGTCCTGATAACTGTAATCTAAATATCTTTCATAGTGATAATCTCCCCAGGGCTAGGGGCAGCTTTATCTTGGTATTGCAGACAGTGCTGGAGCACTTGGAGAAAAAAAAACCCTCCAAGCCCTTGGGGCTGCTGCTCATGGTAGGCAGCCGAAAGCTCCTGCAGCTGTTTACCTCCAGGCAAGGTGAGAAAATGGCCTGAGGACACGAGGGCCCACGCTGAAGATCCTTCATTCTCTCCATCTCCAAAGACAGCTGGATCAGAAACCACTTTGGTAGGGTACCAGGCTGTATTGGAGAGAGAGGCAGATTAACACAAGAAGCAGTGGGAAAGTCCTGCCATCTGAGCTCAGAGAGAGATCAAGCTCCTTCGCAGTCTCTCGAATAATGTTAGCAACTTCCTCAGGACGCTAAAAACTGGCCTTCACAAAACAGCTGCTTAGCCCCTTTACTGGTTGGGCATTCGATTTTGCCTTTTTTTATCCCCTCATGGCAAAAAGAGCAATCAAGGTTAATTTGGTGAATGGAAGCTCTAGTTCAGTATGCTTCGTAGGCGCCATCTTGTCTGTTCCCAGCCCCTCCTCTGGACTGGTAAGCTGTAATATTTTAATCTTAATAAACCCTTTTGCACCCCATATATCATTCTATCCATTCTCTTTATTTAACTCTGTCTTTTCTTCTTTCTGACTCATCCTTGACATTTAGATCTGGTCCAACTCATTTCTGCTATAAACGTATATAAACCCCGATCAAACACTCTGCTCCCTTTCCTACATTCATTCTCACCCTACAGAGTCTAGTCACATTCTTACACCTTTGCAGGATTGTCTGCCCTCCAGTTCCCCCCATATACCATTCATATCTATCTGATGACAGCTATGCTTAGTAACATAAAACTTATTATTTTACTTTATTGAAAAAGCAAACATCCTCAAAATATCATAAAATCAAATAAAAATACAATTAAGCATCAACAAAGCATTAGGATTAGTGTATGAAAAATCATCTTAATTAACAAACAAATGTCAGACTAGGAACAGTGGTAGTTATATGTGTCTTGTACTAGGAAGAGATTTCTCTGGAAGAGCTTGCTTATTTATTTGTTTAATTTGTGTTTCTTTGGGTATAAAAATCTACCTGCCCTGTCACTCTGAAGAGGCCTATGAGATTCCACCACCACCTCCCCCTCCAAAAATTCAGGAAGATTTCCATTGATGGTTTCTTTCGGTTTGCCCAATAACAGCGATAATCGTTAAAGGATTATTGAGATTTAGCACTGTTAGCTGTGTGTTTACACTGCCCGCACACATGACCCTGATATCATCGCTTCTCCTCTCTGCTGAAACGAGCTATAGGACATTGGACTCGGCGGTGACCTCATCGTGCTAAATTCAGCCACAGCCGAGAGCTGAATCAGGAGACCCTGCCAAGGGCAGAGAGGCAGCCAGTCCCCCTCAGCTCCCTCCACCCCAGCAGCCCTGCAGGAAATCTCAGCCTGACCAGGGAAAATCTGCAGCATCCTGTGATATTTTACCCCCCACTCAAGGACCACATCCAACATCAAATAACCTAGAAGTAAAAAAAAAATTCCACCGGGCTCCCATCCGTTGTGATTAATCAAGCTGAAGTAAAGGTCAGACCTTTCTGTTAATACATTTCTGGCTAACCTTCCAGAGCCGCTCTCCTTTTGTCAGATCAATGCAGAATGATCGAGTTTAGATTGAAGTCTACGCCTGTCGTATCCACGTGTGGCCGTGGCTGAGTGTCTTCAAGCCATCCGTCACTCCCATGGCTGAGCTTGCTTGGGGACCTTTGTTTTCAGCTTGTATTTTATATTCCTTGGGGGCTTTTCAATGTGGCAACAATAACCAGAACAAAAAAAAAAAAAAACTTTTCCACTGATTTTTTTTTCCAGTGTGTTATAACAAAGTCATTTTTCCACTGTTTTTTTTTTTACGTTATTTTTATGATATTCCCAGGCAAAATAAAATATAAACTGAAAACGAAGGTCCCTAAGCACATTTTATGCACTCGCCAGTTTCTGATCATGGTTTATCTGTAAGTGGCTCTGTGCACTATGACTACTGGGGGTGGCATTGAGAGCCCTCAAACTCCTAATGCTTCGTGCTGTCGGGGGGGGGGGAGGAAGGAGGATTTCTATTCAAGGGCCCGGTATCCCCCCTTCTCATCATTTTTCTGTGGGGAGGAGGACAGGTGGGCCAGCTGGCTGGATGAGGGGCTGGGCGTGGGAGTCTGGGTTGCTTTTAGTGGGCTCTGCACTTGATCCCTTGAGGGTAGTGCAGATGTCGCTAATGGGTCTTTTAATCCCCGAGCCCTCAGCCTGCTGTGAGTCACAGCACAAATATCAGGTCACTGGAGTTCCTCTCTTACAGGCAAGCTATTCTTAACCTAAACCAGCTCTCGGCATGAAACATGCTTTATTTTAAGTAACCGCGGCTTTTTTTTCATGCCTTTTTCCATTTCCTTGTAATGTGGTGCTCTTTGCCCAACTGAGTTGGAAGAAGCTATTAAGATTTGTTTATAGGGAAAAAAAATGCTCTTAAACCTAAAACCGCTTCCTCTCCTCCAGCGATGAGCTACCGATCACCTACCTACACTTTCTTCCCATCCCTGCAGCAGCTGAAGAACCAATTATGGAATAATTGAGTAAGGGGCTCCCAAGCCTCTGCTTCCTTCTCTTCCCCTGCCTTTCTCTCTGCTGAGCTCCGGGGAGTAATTCTGAGGGAGCCAGCCTTACTGCAGACCACGCAGATACTTTTCCCACGCGTACGGCTCGGGTGGGTTAAAAGCGGTTGTGTTGGCAGGGGAAAATGTCAATTACTCCCCCCAACCCAAACGTGCTCAAAGGAACGTAGCTACAAGTCCATGCACTGCGAACCCTCCACTGCTGAGAAGAGGACAGATTTCAGCAGTCTGGGCAAATTGGGTTTACTCTTGTAAAAGGGTTTCAAAATTATATGTGTTAAATATGTCATGTGTAATGCATCCATGTTATTGCATCCATGTGATGTGTCTGTGTATTTTATATATATATATACTTTTAAATATTTGTTTCCCCCCTTAGAACATGAGAGCCGTCAAACTGGGTGAGGCCTATCAAGTCCAACATCCTGTTTCTGAACAACAGTTGCCAACCCAGGTCTCAGGTACCTGGCAGGATCCCAAATAGTAGATAGATCCCTTGATACTAATGCTCGGGCATAAGCAATGGCTTTCCCCAAGTCTACCTGGTTAAATAATGGTCTATGGACTTTTCCTCCAAGAACTTGTCCAAATCTTTTTTTATATTTAAATATGTTTAAGAAATTGCAGTGCTATAACATACAGAATGACATGGAGGTGAATAGTTCTTTACACACCATGTCAAATACAAAGATTACATTATCTAATTAAATACAGAGATATCAAATAACTAGAACTAACAAAATAAAATAGATGCACTCCCCAACCTCCCAACCCACAGAGTGTTCAATGGAAAAGGACAAATCCACTCTAAGAACAAAAACACAATAAAAAAAAAACCATAGCTAGATAATGCAGAGAAGCTAATCAACCCAGATCATTTAAGATTTGGCTTCTTGCTCTAGGAGAGAGAGAATCCAAGCAAGGAAACCAAACCTGAAAACTGTGCTTTGCGTTTGGGTGAGAACCACCTGGTCTGCAGTTTCTCCATACTGGCCAAAATAAATAAAGCATTCCTCCAATACACAAAGCTGTAGGCATGCAAAGTTCTCCAAAGAAGAGCAGTCTTTCTACCCAACAAAAAAACCTTCCTTAGCCACAATTTTTTGTATTTATTGCAGAAAGGAAGAAAAGGAAATCCTCAAACAAAATCAAGGCTGGGTTACAAGGGATAGAAAACCCCACAACATCAGCCCATATGTAACAAAATTGTATGCCAAAACCTCCAGGTCACAATATATGACTAGAAAGAGTGAACCGGAGTGCAAGGAAGGTTTAAATGTGTCTCGCTGGAGGCAATCTGTGTTGGGATATATGAGACTGAGTGATAAACGTACTGAGTTTTCATGTAAGAGCATGTTGTTAGATAAGGTATTAATAGACATAAAACAATGAGAAAATAGTTTAGTCATCAAAGTAAAATGGAGATCCTGCTGCCAAGATTGTAATAAAGATCGATAATCAAACGGAGAGTCTGTTTGTTGTACAAACTTATGTAAAGTTGATATAGTGGGGTGAGTAGGATCATACACATCAAAAATTTCCCGCACTTTGGACCATCCCTTGTTGAACAATAAAGCCATTCCCAAACTCTGGACGTAATGTCAACTTGTAAGAAGCCAAAGAAATCTGATGGAAGTAAATCATAGATATCTTGTAACTCTTGGAATAGTAGAACCTTTCCCACGGAGCCTAAAAATTGTTAGCAAATCTTTTTTAGCCCAATCTGAAACTAACTGTTGCAACGTGTGTGGGAAATTGTCTGTTACCCAAAAAAAGCAAAATAAAAATTGGTTATTTATTCTCGGATAATAGAAGAACTAGGGGGCTCTCCATGAAGTTAGCAAGTAGCACATTCAAAACTAATCAGAGAAAAAGTTTTTTCACTCAATGCACAATTAAGCTCTGGAATTTGTTGCCAGAGGATGTGGGTAGGGCAGTTAGTGTAGCTGGGTTTAAAAAAGGTTTGGATAACTGCTGTAACAAGTTGACTTAGGGAATAGCCACTGCTATTACGGGCATTAGATGCATGGGATCTAATTAATATTTTGGGTACTTGCCAGGTACTTGTAACCTGGATTGTCCACTGTTGGAAACAGGTTGCTGGGCTTGATGGACCCTTGGTCTGATCCAGTATGGCATATCTTATGTCTCATTTGTACTGAATATGCAAATGGGAATAAAGCCACCTTCAAGATTTAAACAAAGGTTGAACCAAAACACTAATTCTGCAAGGGGGTGGCAGAGATAAAGATGTAGTATGTAAAGCATATTGTAAGGATCTGGGTCAGATTTAGAGCGAATGGGCCCTGGGTGAAAACTGAAAAGCACTCCCTCCTCAACTAATAGCATCCCTCCCAGTCCTTTCTTAGACCATGGCGGAATGGGATCCGCCATGGCCACAATGTTGCTCTCTTTGGCCACGGTGGGATGGGATCCTCTGCAGCCACACTGGGGCTCTCCTCCTCCATCTCCACAGTCCTCAGGGTGCCCCTCAGCTGATGGTGCCCCGGGTGACTTCCTGGCTCACCCAGCTCAAAAACCAGCCTTGGCAAGGAAATAGGGCACATCAATGCTGACCCAGTCGAGAGCAGGGTATAATAGCTAGTTGACATTAACTGGCCTCCAACAGTTCTCAAATCAGCTGATCTGTTGTAAGGTTTTAAATTAAGTAAACCCTAGGTCCAAGGTCTCATCAAAGTATGCACAGCAATGCAAGGCCCCTTGGCCAAAGATACTTGCTGAAGAGTTTAAAAAGACTATGTTCAGTAGAACAAGTAAATTGGTAGCAGAGAGAAAAAAACATAGCCATTTGAGAAGCTAAACCATCTTTAAAAATGTATCTTACTCATTAAAGATATAGTACAGAAAAGCCAGGTTTGTGAAGGCTTTTACATAAGGTTCAGTAAATAAGAAAGATTAGGACTCATGATATGCGCAAGGGCCCTGCTGACAAATACCCATAAATATTTAAATGATTATCTAGTCCACTTTAAAGGAAAATCTCCTGACCAATTATGAGTGTCAAAGACTCCAGTCAGCAATGCCTTGGATAAGTTCAGTGTAAGGCCGGACAGTATCTCTGACATTCTGACAGTGCTACTGGTAATACCTGTACAGGGGTTCATTCGAAAACTACAGTTGTTGAGCGGAGACAGTGGGGAGTTGAATGGAAGAAAGATAATTATTTGCATACGACAAATCACATGCCCTAGCAGAATACAACTATAATACTGCGCGAAAAGAGATGCAATTTCTGCACTGGCATTTACAGTTTTCCCAGATGCATATTTCACAGCAGTAATAAACCTAGATCTCCCTGGGATTTGGTAATTTGAGTGACCATATGGCCTGCTTTATTGCAAAATTGAAAACAATGTTATTGATAATATAGTAAACTCTTTCTAGTACATTGAATTAAAGAATTAAGTGTTATATTTATTTATTTATTTATTGTTATATATTTTTACGTATATTTCATTTTTCAGCACGTCGAAGCAGATTACATTCAGGTACTGTAGGTATTTCCCTATCCCCAGAGGACTCACAATCTAAGGGCCTGATTTACTAAGGATTTTCTCCCATTCTGTGTCTATGGGAAAAACCCTTAGTGAATCAGGTCCTAAGTTTGTTCCTGAGGCAACGGAGGGTAAAGGGACTTGCCCAAGGACACAAGGAGCAAAGGTCAATATGACACTATTAAGTTCTTCAACAATCAATCACGTGATCCCCCAATAACTGAACTTTAGCGCTATGGCAAATTCAAATGTAACAACCGGAATGCCAAGGAGTGCTCACGATATAAATAAGACGCTTACGTTTAAAGTTGACCAGTCATAATAGGCTTCATCGTGGGAGCAAGATTGCTATATAACTCCGCCTTATTTTTAATCATCGGTCAATGTCCGTGACAATATATATTTTTGTAGAAATTTTCAAAATTGCTTGGTAAATGTGACATCTTAAGAAACACGCGTGTTAAGAACTCAAGGCTTCAGAACTAAGTAAATCAGCGGTGATTCTTAAGATAAGTCACATTTACCAAGCAATTTTGAAAAAATTCTTCAAAAATATATATTGTCAGGGACATTGACCGATTAAAAATAAGGCGGAGTTATATAGCAATCTTGCTCCCACGATGAAGCCTATTATGACTGGTCAACTTTAAACGTAAGCATCTTATTTATATCATGGGCACTCCTTGGCATTCCAGTTGTTACTATCAAGTTCTTTACATTTCTTTACCACATATATAATAGTATCTTCATGAAGAACCACCTTAGTAGTCTCCCAAAAGAGATAGATTTTATTGATGTTGTCTATTAAAGTGCAAAATTTCTTGCCATCTATAGCTCAGGTAGGTACAAACGATTGATCACAAAAAAGGTGAGAAGGAAATTGCCAGTTGGGCCTACCAGAGAAACCATTGAGACCTTCCAGAGACAGCCAATTCAGAGAGTGAGCAGAAATCATAGAGACAATCTGAACCTCTGATACCTTAGAAAAAAGGTTTTGGGAGAGTAGGAGTTAATTCAGTCTAGAATGGCTCCTGTGGACTCGTGGTACATATGTATAATCTCTTTCCAGAGGATGTAGGACTTGCCAAGTGTCACTCAAGTCTAAGGAATGACCCCCGTAAGAAACACCTTGAAGACTATTCTTCTGTATCGTGGTAGAACGTTTTTCTTTTATCTAATGTTGTGTACTCAGTTAAAACCTCCTCCAACTAGTAGCGAAGAAGTATCAAAGTCACTCAATAATTGAGAAATATTCTGAAAAAAGGAGTGAGTATAAGTATTTAGTACATACAAATTACAAGTCACGAGACGTGTACCATACAAGGTGCCTTGTATTATCAAATAGCGGCCTTAAGGAGCAGACACAGTTTTAAGCTGCCTTACTTATTAAAATAGCCATATCTGCCCAGGCAGAGCCTGAGTAAGCAAAATAAACCTCACCCATCCATTGATGCTTCAGCTTAGTATGTTCAAGATCAGAGTTTAGTTTCCTGAAGTAAAGCAAGACTAATTTTGTGATGTCACAAATACTAAAGGATTTAACATCTTTTTACAACAGATCCAATACCTGAAACATTCTAGGTTGCACAGTGCAACGTGCTAGACATTATAGAGAAAGAATAGAAAATGCAGAAGGGAAAAAAAAGCAAATAGTGACATAGAAGCTCCA
The DNA here is from genome assembly GCF_901001135.1 of Rhinatrema bivittatum. NCBI lineage: Eukaryota > Metazoa > Chordata > Amphibia > Gymnophiona > Rhinatrematidae > Rhinatrema > Rhinatrema bivittatum. The sequence goes on along the minus strand of NC_042631.1, from coordinate 37,911,748 downwards.
CAGTCCAGGCCCCAACAGCCATACACAAAGTTACAAACATGGAACTGAACTTTTCTGAGCGAAGTAAGATCCAGAACCTCAAATACTGAAACCTCTAAAACAGAAACATTATCCCAGCCTCTCCCCCCAAAAAGCAGGAACAAATCTGTTCTAGGTTAGCTAAATATAAAAACAAAAATAAAAAACCTGTACATCCCACCACACTATGCTTACTACCCACTACAGTGGTGAGAGTCATACATGCAACATCAATACCTTCCCCAAGATGAAAGAGGCATAAGCAGTACTGAGAAAATAAACAGAGACATGATTTCAAAAACAAGAATAACGGAACAAATGAACAGTGAAAACGTAATGATAGTGATAGACTATTTACCACACATGATGTAAAAATCATAACATGTTTGACTAGGGGGAAAATAAATAAACTAAACACCTACATGAGAATCTGCACGGTGCGGCAATTACTACCATATGAAGCTTGCTGGCCAGTCTAGATGGATCATTTGGTCTTTTTCTGCCATCAATACTATGAGAAATTGCACAAATAAACTTAAAAGTCGTGAGAATAAAGAGGCAGTGATCCAAATGATGAAAACATCTAATCCATGAAGATTTGTCAGTAAAACTATTGCAAACAAAATAAAGTAGAATTACTGGACACAGTCAAATCAAGCACTCAGCAAAAATATACAAAAATGGCTCTACAACAACAATGCTCCAAAAGAGACAGAAAAAAAATCCAAACTGTATAAAAAGAAAAGCTGACGGCTGCAATTGCGTTTGTATGCATGACAGTCAATACACGCTGGCAAAGCATGGCACAAAAAAACTACAACAATAAGGAAACAAAGGTAGGTTCTGATTGGCACTAAAATATCTCCAAGATAAACAGTGCAAGTCTAACAGAAGCCAAAGAATGAGAGAAGTGGTGGTATCCAATACAACTGGATAAAGAACTTTCATGTCAGAGAAAAAAGCAGCATCCAATAAAGATAACTGCGCTGTGTGGGAGACACCACAGAAGACCAGGCCACAGGGATTCAGGAGTCCAGGTTTTGGCCACTACAAACGTATAAAAAATCTGGGGTTTCCCTTGATAGATGACTTGAAGACTACCTACGATATTGCAGTATCCAGCCAATTTGTTTTTCATGGGCTGCGTACAAATAGGTGCAAAGACCTTATGCCTCACCAAGAGTTCAACCAAGAAGTCCTGAAAAATATGAATTTTGTTATCTTTATATTTAAGTTCAGGTGTCTTCCAATACGCACGGAGAATCTCAACCTTGGGAAGGAAGTTCAGTAATTTAGTTATCACAATTTGGGGATGAGTTGCAGCCTCCCTGCGTGGTCCCAACCCTGTGAGCTCTCTCGATTCTGAAGGTCCCCAGCAGTTCTGAGGTCCGACGGCAGCTATTGTTCCAACATTCCCCTAAGAGGGGCATCAGGTAGCGACTCAGGAAAGCTCACAAACCAAAGATTATTGTGCTGGGAGCAATTTTCCAAATTGTCAAATTTAGACAGGATCAAATCCCTAGAATTTTGCCACTACCGATGGTCTTCCTCAGATTTCTTTACCTGGTCCTCGGTGTCAGACTCTCTTTTTTACAAATCTTTTAGTTGCTTGGTAATACTTAAAGTATCTGAATGTAATCCGCTTTGAAGTACCGCAAAGCAGAATATAAATAATAATAATAACAATAAAGTCCATCATTTGTTGTGTTAGCATATCTAATTTATGGTAAATCCTATCAAATTTATCATCAAGGGCTGCTGTTACAGCGGCAGTGACCTACACAACCAATGTTTGCTGTACAGAAGAAGAAAGGCCTTTCTCAAGGATGTCAGCCATCTTGCCGACAGTTTTTAGGCCTATCCTCCTTTTTCGTCGAGTGAATAGTCATACCTCAAAAGGCTTGATAGAATTCCTGTAGAGGTAGGTTGTCTGGAGATTTAGAGCGCGAGTTGAGCAGAAAGACGTACTGCACAGAAAATGAGGTGTTCAGGAAGAGTCGCAGAAGCAATGCAAACACACGTCTCACTCTTTACTTTGCACCACGTGACCTCCCCTCCATACCTTTTTTAAACCCAGCTACACTATGCTTTTACTGCATCCTCCAGCAATGCATTCCAGAGCTTAATAGTATGTTAGGTGAAAAAAATAGTTTTTCCGATTTGTTTTAAATGTGCTATTTAGTAGCTTCAAGGGGTGTTTTGATGGAGTAAACAACTGATTTGCACTCTCCTTCCTAATACCCCTCCATCCCCAAGATCCCCACTCCATCTCCTATTCCCTCTTCCACTCCTCTCTGACATCCCTTCTCCATCTCCCTCTTCTTTCCATCCCTCAGATCCTTCCCTCTACCATTATTCTCTGTCCCCTGCTTCCCTTCCCAGCACTGATCACTAAGATCTCTTTTCTCCTAAAAACAGTGAAATAAATTAACCACTCAAGAAATACCAGGAAAAACGTTTACAAAGTAAAAAGAAAATAGCATATTTAATATGCAAATCTATGTAAATTAATGCAAGTGTGCCACATAATCACTGCTATATGTTTTTTTAATCTTTCCACAGAATCTATGCTTGAGCTGCTGCAGGAAACTGAAGGCTGTGCTTGTGATCTTCTGGTGCCTTAATAATCTGATCAGCCAATGATTTACTTGTTTGTGATTGTACAGGCACAAATTGAAAAAGTCTTCCCAATGGTTCATTGCTAATTTTATCATCATAACAAATATAGTGAGAGTCAGCTGGGGAATCCACACATGGAAAAATACTTTTCTGATTCAATTTCCTCCACAATTGCGTTCTGTAACTTGATGCCCATCAAATTAATCATTACCATGCTTCTCTCTGTGTGTACTGTACAGCTAATGCTCATTCCAGGTGAGTTACAAAGTAAAACATAAAACACTGAAATAACAAACTAAAATAACGCAAAAACAAAACACTTATTTATAACATAAAAAGCAGATAAAAACAGCCTCAGCAAGTATTCCTGCAATATAGAGTAAAAGAGCTTTACAACGAAAATGTTAAACTTTTGAAAAATCAGCCTCTAGGCGAGCTTCTAGAGAAAGATTATTCCGCAAAACCGGTGCTATGCAATGAATTGCGCAATTACATAATCCAGTATGCCTCAGCTCTGACAAAGATGGTTAAGGAAGCAGAGCATCCCGAGAAGGTCTCAATACCACAACCGCCACAATACCAAATAAGCCGGCCCTTCATCCAGGGACCTAAACCTCCTAGGGACGTCATAACCAGAGATAAAAACCTTCAATTTGATTTTACAAAAAACAGGCAAACAATGCAATCTGGATAAGATCGGCATGATACTGTCGTGCACACAAACACCAGTAATGACACACGCGGCCATATTTTGAATCGTTTGTAACAAATGTATAAATTAATGTGGAGGCCAATTAATAATTCAATGCAATAATAAGGTCTACTCAAAACAAACATAAGCCAAGTGCTAAGTCAATCAGATCTTTTTCACACAAGAGTGATACATGTTTCCAATCACTGAATCCACTGTCTGAGAAAACAAGATGGCATTAGACTCTGGGCAACTACCCCTATTGTCCATTGGTTAGAATGGACCTGACTGTATGCATGCCCAGGACTTAATTTGTAGACAAAAAGGAAGTGGAGTGGGGGAGGGGGAAGCGGATCAGAGCTTGGTGTGACCTGCGTGAAGGACTCGGGCCAGCGCCAGGACTGGTGTGAACTCGCTCACTCTCCCAAACACACACATGTATGCGAATACTCTTCCTCCTGTGCCCAGTGATTCTCCAGCCCCAGCCATTCTTCACTTGATGAGCACTGGTGAGCGAAAGATGGCTGGGGGCTTGAGCACTACTGAGAGCTGTGGATGGAAGATCGCTGGGGTAAGGAGGAGCAGGAGGGGCCTTTCTCTCTATCCTACTCCTCCTACCTGCATTCCCAGCTCCCTCCCTCAGGAATTCCCCAGTGGTCCATTCCCTGGTAGTCCTTGAGCTCTGCCCCCCAGAAAATTTGCCTCCCAGCAACTCCTCTCCCTCCTTAAAGGCATAGGCCTCTTCGAGCCAGCTGGCTCTCCTCAGCTCTGGGAGATGAGGGCACATTCGTGTATATGCTGCCCACTCTCCTCAGATTCCTTGGACTAAGAAGGCTCTAGAATTAAAAAATGTGGTCTGCTGTTTGCTTGCTTGGGAAAGAAAGGAAGGGAGTAGCAGCAAATCTTTCCTCACTTACCTCTTCACTCACCTTTCCTAATTCACTCTGTCCCCAACCTTCCGATTACCTCACTCATAGATTTCCCAATTCTGATCATCTCCCTCACACCTCAGCCCCTGTAATCCCCTCACTCTCAGCCTGCCGCACCTTTGATCCTGTCACTCAGCACCTCCCCCTTCTCATCCGCACAACCTCTCACTCACTTTTGCCCTCCCATATCCCCTCACTCACTCTTGCTCTTCCCCACACCCTCTCTTCTTTCCCTCCCTTTGATGCTCTCCCTCTCCCAGCACAGTCACCAGAGGCAGAGAGGATGGGACCCAAGAAGCCAGCAGTGGGGCCAATAAACCAGTAGCCCCCAGCAGTGGCAGAAGTATTGGGGCTGACAGGCATTCACCCCATGTGACTTTGACTCTGGCTGTTCTCCCTCTCAGCTGCCTTAATTGTGCTGGGAAACGGCACAAACATCAAGGCCATGTGGCTGCCTCTGAATCAGGGCGAGCAGCTCCAACGCTCTCTGCAGGAGCTGGGGGCCAGAAATGATCCAGGCCGTTACAGGCTCTGCTCCATTTCCTTGCGGGAAAAGGGACTGATTTACACTGCCAGCACGACTCTGCTTCCTTGGGCCCCTGAAAAACGCTGGCAGACCATTGTTCTGGATTTATTCCATCAGAAATTAGGAGCTAGGCAGCAGACACAATCGGGCATTGAATTTAGCACAAGTTTGAAAGATATAAAGCAGTAGTGCCAGTCATCAAGACCAGAGCTGAAACCTTTGACAACTGGCCATACTGCTTCAAACATGCACTGTACCAATTCAACCCTTTTTGCGTCTGTCTCAGGATCAGCCCTCTCCCCTCCTGTTCCCCAGAGAACAGGAAGGAAAGGAGGAAAAACAAAGGGGGATAGGGGAGGTCGCAGAGTGACTTGACTTTGCTCTGTCTGCTCCAGGTTCAACCCCCTCCTCTCCTCTTCCCTACAGGCTGCCTGGATGGGAGGGGCTGGAGCAGTACCCCTGCTACTCTGCCTTTTAAGCCTCAAAAGAAATGCCGGAACTGCATTCCCCCACAAAATTAAGCCCTGTGCAGGCCTTAGCATAGCTGTGTTTAAAAAAGGATTGGATAAGTTCTTGGAGGAGAAGTCCATTACCTGCTATTAAGCTGACTTAGAGAATAGCCACTGCTATTACTAGCAACGGTTTTTGGGTACTTGCCAGGTTCTTATGGCCTGGATTGGCCTCTGTTGGAAACAGGATGCTGGGCTTGATGGACTTGATGGCTTGATGGACCCTTGGTCTGACCCAGTATGGCATCTTCTTATGTTCTTATGTTCTTATATCCATTGCCACCTACGAGGGCCCGGCCTGACAAGCGGGCCACCCTCTGCCAACCTCAATGGCATCACAAACTTTAATTGTGGCTAATTGACTGCTGAGCCCTGACACCAACTCTGGCACCGCCTGCCGTCCACACAGGAGCCTGCCCGCCCCAACCACTGCAGACATCGTCATCCAATGGCGGCAGCAGCATATTGCTTTTAACATTTACTCAGGGAGCAGCCAAGGAGAGGGGGGGTGGGGCTCCAGGTGGGTGAATTATTATTTATTTAGTTAGTTTATATCAAATTGCAGGAGCGGCAGGGTATCCAGGTACAACCAGACTTACCCAAGAAAATGAAATCGGGTAGCACGCAACATTGGCACTACCTGACTGCGCTTAAGCCACGCCCTGGACCGCCCTCGCCCTTCCACTTTTTATTCGGCTAAATTTCCCCCAGGTAAAGTTCAGCTGCTTGGAAGGAGGGGAGGAATATTAAAATCAAGATTTTTGTCTGTGTAACTTAAAAGTTACCCAAACAAAACCTTTTGAATACTGACCCCCGAAAACAGATCTTTTTCAGCAAGCAGTTTTTTGAGTTTTTAACCTTTTAAGGTTGCTGGAAACCAATTGTATTTTAAGCTTGTAGTAGAGGAATTTCATTTAAATGTAGTTTATTGTACATATACATTTTATGTGTATATTGCAATGTAATCTGCTTAGAATTGTTGCACAAATATAGGTGGAATATAATTAATTGTATCTATCTGTCTATATATATATATATATATATATGTGTGTGTGTGTGTGTGTGTGTGTGTGTGTATGGATGTTTAGTGTGTGATACAACTGTGTGCATGGTATATGTTTGAGCATTATAAATAGGTGTGATGCACATCGGAGATACACTTGTATGTGTTTATGCATGTCTGTGACATATGTCTATTGTAATTTGTAACTTTATAAGCATGAGCACAGTGTATGCCTGTATGTAACACATACATGTGATGTATCTACGTGCATGAGTAATCCCATGGACTATCCATTGTCTTTGGGTCTTGTGTAAGAATGACTACCTCTTTATATGCATGTGTGCCTGTGTTTGGATATGCAGGAGTATGCACATATAGGTTTAGATACAATACTCGTCCTAAATGGAGTTTGCGCATTTCTGCTGAAGGTAGGCTTAGGGATGTTTGATCAGCTTAAGGTTTTTCAAAGCATTTGTAAGATGATCCCTGTCCTGAGCCTCTCTCTATATATAGCGACAGGCTATCTTTTTATAGCTCTGCAGTCAGAGGTTGTGGGAGGCGGATGGGTTGGACTTGAGATGATTAGAGCTGGGAACTGCAGACTGGAATGTGTGCTGGTCCCGTCAGCTTCACCACCAACAGTATAAATGGAGCATCAGTCAACAACGGCAAATAGTCAAAAGTAAGCCCATACTCCAGTGGAATACCTAGAACTGATGTTTTGGCTGGGCCCAGGGTTAACAAAGGTGGGTTCGAGGCATATAGGCCCAAATACCACATCATAATGCAGGCCCATTTTCTAAAAGGTGCATTGTGTTAATGACCCAAAATGCACTTTATTAGTAAATGGATCCCACTGAAAATAATGGGGCCTGCACTAAATAGTATGGGCCTGATTTTCAAAAGCATTTACACGTGCAAAAATTGTTTATTACACGTGTACATGCACTTTTGTAAGCGGCCTGTCTAGACATGATTTAGGAGAACCTACAATCGCCGTGGAATATCGAAACCAGGAAGGGCTAGAACAAGGGCATTAGATGCCCTAGGAGAACTTTACAGTCTTCTGTGCCCTCCGCCCGCCCACCCAGTTGTACCATCCTCACATGCATGCTGCTAACCCCCAAGGATAAGTAGTGGCTTTCCCCAAGTCTGGTTAACAGTTTATAGACCTTTTCTCTAAGAACTTAAGTCTTTTTTAGACCCAGTTAGGCTAACAGCTTTTACCATATTCTCCAGCAATGAATTCCAGAGTTCAATTTATGTGTTAAGTGAGAAAATATTTTCCCCAATTTGTTCTAAATGTGCAACTTACTAACTTTTTGTATATTTTCCCACGCGTACTGGTGGCTTCTCACTCATTTTTTGGAATGCTTTATCCAAGTTAGGGTTTGTGTTGTAGATCCTGTACCATTTTGATAGCCCTTCTCTAAACTGCTTTCATCCTGTGAGTGTCCTTATGAAGGTTTGGCTTCCATTGACACACTACTCAAGGCGGAGTCTCATGCAGGATCTGTATGTCCTCTGTTAATACACAATGCTCAAAGTTGTGGTCTCCTTAATGGTCTTGTTAACGATCTCTCCTTTACTCAGGGTCTGTTTTGGGGGTGGCTGGGGGAAAGCCAGGGCAATTTCTCAGAGTCCCAGTGCCACAAAGGGCTCCCTTGGTGAAGCTGAGTGATGTCATTGAGGCAGAGCTTTTGGGAGTTTAGTACTGGATTGGTCCACTCCATAGTTTTCACCCTGGGCCTCAGTGTGTCTAATGTTGGCCCTGCTTCTCCTTAAGCAATAAACTATACTGTTAGCTTTCCCTGTTGTTTTATGCTGACTGTAACCATCAAGCCATATAAGATGATTACTTCTAGCTTGTTTTCCAATTTGGCAGGTGCCAGTTCTTGTCCTCCCCATATCTATTATTTTTCACTTTTTTTTTGCCCTGAAGCACAATTTCTGAATCTTTGACCATTCCTCCAGGTCTTTCCAGTCTCCTTTCATTCTTTCCATCTTTTCCAGTGCACTTATTCTGTTACAGACTTCTGTGTTATTTGCAAACAGATATGCTTTTCCATCATCTCAAATGTTGCCAATAAAGATATTTTCCTAGTACTCCATTGGCCGCAGCTCTTTCAGTTCTTTTGCTTACTAGTTCCTCACCAAATTAGCATCTGTCTGTCCTACTCCCATATTGGCTAACTTGTTTATCAGTCTGGTAAGTGGAACATTGTCAAAGGCCGTAGCTGAAGTACAGATAAGCTACATGCATGCACTGCTTGTTCCTAAATTCACTACTTTTGTCATGTCTTCAAAGAAATGAATAAAGTTTATTTTCCCCTTGTGCAACCATGACATGTGTCCTACTTGCTTCATTGTTCGTCTATATTATCCTTGCCTTTACTAGTATTTCCTTAGCTTTGCCCAAAGGTAGCTTTAGGAGGTGGCAAGTGGGATGGCAGTGCTTAGCTCTGTGATTAAATGGTCCCCATGTTTGACATTTTGGATGAGAAAAAAGAGGAAGCAGGATCCTATGATCCACACATAGAAGACTCCAGCAGGATGGGCGGGGAGATGCACATGGCAGCCTCATTTAGGTAGCAGCTCAAATTCTGACTCTAGCACCCTCCTCACCCATCTAGAGGCCTTACTCTGATACCTGCCTCTGGCCCCATACCTACCAAGGGCCTACCCTGGCTTCACCCACTACTGAAGTTAGACTAGGGGTGAGAAAATGTTAAACCTAATGGCTACATTGGGGGCCCAGTTGGATAGGAGTGCCAATGAGAGATCAGGAGGGGCTCTTCTTCAACCCCAAGGATCTGATGACCCACTATTGTCTCTTCCAGACCAGATCAAAATCTCTCACAGTTTAGATGTGGCCTATGGACCATAGTTTACCCATCACTGAACTGATAGGTCTATAGTTACCTTCCCTTCTTTTTCCAGTTTTGGGACTACACCTATTCTCTGCCAATGCCTTGGGATCACCTGTTTCCAAAAACAAACTGAACAGAGCTGTGAGGGATGCAGGAATGACTTCCTTGAGTTCTTTCAGTTTTCTGAATCTCATTGCATTATCTACTCTGTGTGTACACAGCAAAATATCCTAGAGCAGCGGTGGCCAACTCTGGTCCTTGAGAGCCACTAATAGGCCTGCTATTCAGGATATCCGCAATGAATATGCATGAGATAGATTTGCATACAATTGTAGCAATGCATGCAAATTTCCCTCATGCATATTCATTGCGGATATCCTGAAAACCAGGCCGGTTTATGGCTCTCAAGGACCAGAATTGGCCACCCCTGTCCTAGAGGAATTTTTCTCAATGATAACAACATCCCTTCCTATTTGCTTGTGCTACCAGAGATTTTAGTATATTTTTCATAAGAACATCTGTGTCAGTCCAGGGAAGGCCCTCCTATACCCCAGTATCACCCCAAATTCTGGATGATACTGGGGTGCAGAGGGCAATCTGACTTACCTTGTTATTTACAGCATCAAAGAACAAAACACCAAGATGGTAAATGTTCAAACATCTATTTTTTATTTCAACACATTATTCTTAAATAGAAAAGAAAGGAAGGAAAGAAAACACATTAAAAAGGAAAAAAGAATCATGGATTTGAGACCGCATTCAGTAATTATGGAAACAGCCAACTCTGAGGGTAGACTCTGTTCCTTTGGGGTATCGGGTAGCATTTCATTGCAGGGGGTCACAGCTTGAAATTAATTCAAAAGGAAAACATCACATGAAACCTGTCACTAGCAAAGCAGCACAAACCACAAGCAATGGAGGGGGGGGGGGGGGGCAGCTGGAAGACCATGAGAATTAAGGAATTGGCTACTAGCATTGCAAGCTTGGCAGGCAAATCGTACAAATCGTTGTCATGCAAATCAGGTTATAGTACATTGCCCCGGTATTTGGCCGGCAGCAGATTCCCACCCAGAATTTTGGTCAGCGTGACCCCCAACTTTTGTGAAGATGCCAGGGTGGCTTTGTGGCGTTAGCTGGAAAATCGGAGTGCCCTGCTTAGTTACAGGTTGGTTCTTTTGATAATTTAATCTCATGGGATGATGGTGGCTGGGTTCTTGGGAGACTCCAGGGCATGGCAGGGAAGTGGCTAGTGCTGGAGGAATTCAACTTCCCTCTTTCCAGAGTCCCAGAAGCAGAAGATCCTGCTGGCAGAGTTGCTAAGGAGAAACCTCTCTCCCCGATTGGTGTGACTCTCAGAGCTCCAGACCAGCTGAAGCCCCATGGACCTGCCATTGGAGTTACATTGCTAGATCTCTTACATGTGCTTTCAGGCATCCTGTACTTCCCTTAACTTGTGTGCACACTGGAGCTCTCCAGCTCAGATGGTAGGGTTCCAGCACTTTAAGTTACTTCTAAGATGACCCTCTCTGGCTCTCCTCTCTAAACTGCTACAGCTTCAATGTTCATGGCACTGCAGCAGTAGTACCACTATGTACTTTCACCAATATGACAAAATATGTGGCATTGTTTAATCAAGCCAGTGCCTGGAATTGGCATCAGATTCCATTGTTTATAATTCTGCCTCCTGCAGTTGAATGACTGTAATAAAAGGCCAGCTGTAGGGTAGATGTTATTTCAAATGTGTCAAAAAGAAAGCCTCAAGAGAGTTTCATAATCTGGCTGCAAGCATGCTGTGATAACCTGAATAAGGTGATTTGGGGGTTTTTCGTGGTGGTGGTTTGGGATTTGCTTTGCTGTGATATTGAACACTTACCCAAAAACTCAGTTATAAGGAACCTTGGGATTCAAGAGGTGGGTGTCTAGGGTGAAAATCTATGTTCCCTGAACCCTAGAAATTAAGAAGGTTGGACTTGATGGAATTCTAGTCCTCTTTCAAACTAATCAATTATGTAACCAATTACTGTTCTGCAGCTACAATATCCCCCTTTGGAAATTAAAATGGATATTGGAAAGAAAAGACCCTTACACAGCTGCTGAGGCAGCAGACACTGAAGAGGTATCAGTGCTTTCATTGGAACAGATGAAAGGATAATGGTGCAGCAAACAATGTCAACTCAATGCCAATGATGTACGCAGATAAAAGGAGAGGCCATCATAAGTGAACATCAGCACACTGATGTGAAAATGTACCATGCAGCACACCCTTAACACACCAGATCCGATAGCAGTCCATATCCTGGCTTGGACTAGTGGGGGAGGAGAGAAGGCGTGCCACCAAGGCTAAGCCACTCCCAGTTTTCTGAAGCTAAATTTCATTGCAATCTGGAAGCTGAAGTTCTGTTTGTTTTTAATAGGAAAAATTCCAGGACAACATCAGCCAGTCAAGATTGACCAAAGTTTGTTGGTCACTACAGGGGAAAAGTCAAAGTGCAGAGGAAAAGGTGAAATAATGGTTGTGGACAGGGTAACTATGCATATGTATCAAAAGTACAATGAGAAAGTTAAAAATAAAAGACACAATGACATATTCATCTTAACAATAGTTGCAATAATTATAATAAATATTAAATCAAAGGATTGCAGTTACAACAATAGTAGCTTATTTTTTATTATTAACTAATGAACATAAAGAAATCGTAGAAAAACTTTCTTATCAGGATTCAACCTTTGTAGAAAAAAATGATACATTTATGGAAATTTGCAAAGAAAAAAAAATAAACCCAAGGATACAAATGGTTGCAATTACTGCGAAGGACGTAAAACCAGCAATGCCTTTCTGGCTGCTGAGGGTGAGGCTCGATTCCTATGTACAGATCTATGATTTCCTTATCCTCCTAACATTATTTTTCTGACTCTTATCTAAATCCACTCTGCTTCTTGCTGCAGGTCTGAGGAAACCAAGCAACGATCAATCACGATCACATGGAAGCAGGGCTGCCTGACCACATTAGGATTGCCAGCTGGTTCCAGGTTTCCAGGATGGGCTTATTCAGTCCTGGTTTTTCCCAACGGCTTGCATAGACTTATTTATTTAAACCATCTTATAATTTTGCACCTTCTATATTGTTCAACGTGGATTTCAGTAAAAACATATAAAATAAGGGGCCCGATATTCAAACAGGAGCTAGCCAGGTAAGTAATACTTATACGACTATCTAGTGGCAGCTGAATAGCCGGGTAAACTCAGTGGCTGCTAGATAGCCAGATAAGTTACTTATCCAGCTATCTTTTAGCCAAAGGAAAAATGGGCAGGCAGTGGGTGGACGGGGACCGGCCCTACTTAGCCAGATACCTTAATTGGCTAAGTAGCGATATTAATACTTAGCCAGATAAGTTAACCAGATAAGTTTATATCTGCTATTGAGCATGTCTAGACTTAGCCAGGTAACATAAGAAAGGCGATACATCAAAAACAGTAAGTTAACTAATTAATATGGCTAAGTATTGCTTTGTACACAGATATTTAGATGCTGCTTAATATCTTTGTAACTTAGCTGGATAAGTGTTATCCAGCTAAGTTACTTAGCCGGCCAGGGTTTGAATAGCTACCCCAAGATGCATAAAATATAATACAACAGTAAAATATAACATATTTATCTTGCTTTTGTTAGGAAAATCAATAGGGACAACAGAATTACGTCCATGCACATAATGACATAAAGCAAGGACTGAATCAATCTATCCTGAATATCTGGAGCCACTTGCCAACCTTAGATGATGTGGAGTTAGGCTGGCACCACAGCTGCATGATGCCACAGGGTAAAGTCGGTAATATGGCTGCATGATGACACAGGGAAAGGTTAGCACACTGCTTGATGAAATAAGAGTATGACTGCATGATGACACAAAGATAATTTGGCAATACGACTGCATGATGACAGGGAGTCAGGTTGATGACACAGCTACATGACACACTAAAGCTGCTTCATGGAGTGAGATTGATAGCAAGGCTGCATGGCGACACAGGGTAAGAGTGATAGAGACAATGCTTGGTGACATGGAGTGAGAGGTTGATAACATGCTGCATGACAAGAGGTAAGGTTGATACACTGCTCAATGACAGGGAATCAGGTTGGTGACACAGGGTAAGGCTGCTTCATGGAGTGAGGTTGATAGCAAAGCTGCATGACGACACAGGGTAAGAGTGATAGAGACAATGCTTGGTGACATGGAGTGAGAGGTTGATAACATACTGCATGACATGGGGTAAGGGTGCTCAATGACAGGGAATCAGGTTGGTGACACAGGGTTAGGCTGGTAGGCTGCTTGATGTCATGAAGTTGATATGCCCACAGTGACACAAACCTTTGGGATGAACACTGTAGAGGCTTGAGGTTGCCTCATCCTATCTTTAGTGGTATGGAGCCATTTGGTAATCCTACAGTAGAGGTAGGCAACTCCAGTCCTGTAGTGCCATAAATAGGTCTGGTTTTCAGGATATCCATAATGAATATATGCATGAGATATATTTACATACAATGGATCACTGCATGCAAATAATACCTTATACATATTCATTATGGATATCCTGAAAACCAGACCTGTTTGTGGCACTCCAAGGTCAAAGTTGCCCACCCTATCCTACAGGATTGCAAGTCTCATATTAGGTAGGAAAAAAACAATCAGGGTTTAAAAAAAATCCAGGACACTCAACTTTCATGACACAGAGATATTGATAACCTTATTAGAAGATATGGTTACCAAATGGCTTCAGCTCATCCAGAACGATCTGAATAAGTCCTGATTTTGTCTTATTGCATGTAGGGACATGTACTTGTACCTTCCCTAAGTATAACAGCACCTCAGGGCCATACTTGAAACAGGACAAAAGATAGGACTGGCAGAAGGGATCACTCATACTATCATAGGATTCTTTTCAGTTGCTTTGAACTGAATGGAGAAGAAGGGAGCCTGATTGTCGCACTATCCCTTGCACACTAGTTGCTAATGTATCCCCTAGTAATGTAAGTTAGTTGGTCATGACTGCCAGTTTGATACAAGCTCGTATCTAATAATAGTTCACAGCTGGCATTGCCACAGCTATAAAAAATAGACCTACAGGACCCAGAATGCTTTGCAATTATAGGTAGAAAAAAAAAGGATCAGCTATATTTCCCTGAGGCATATTCTTCTTTCCTACAGCGCTATGAAGACTATTGTCTCTGCACGGAATTATTTTTGGTTTTAATTAAGAGACTAAACAAAGCCACCTTCAGCAAATCTCCCTGACTTAGCAGAAGTGATCTTCCATAAGCCACACTGCTGGGGCAGCCAAGTTCTGCATTATCCGCTGCAATGGTCTCTAGTTCTTATCACGTTACCAGTGATATGTGCTGTTCCGCATCGTTTTCTAGTATCTCTTGGGTGCATCCTGCGCACAGGCTTTTCTGTAGTCTTTCAATTAGAGCAGCCCTGTTGTTTTAAGACGATGTTGTGCAATTATTTTAGGTCATGAGTTCTCATGCTTTTCCTTGTGGGTTTTGTCTAAGCAACAGATAAGCTCTGGGCCTCCCCACTTCTGAATCATGCTTTCTCCTCATACTTATAAGTTACTGGGGATAGTTCCAGGCCGAGTTTGCACCATTGCATTTATGGACTCATGGTCCTACTCTTCAAGGGGCCGTACCAGAGGAGGCTGAATCTGTCTTGGTGACCTGCAGTCATCTGGTTACCCCAACACTCATGTCCTTGCTTTGATCTCTGTCTCCATTGCAAAAGTACTAACCACTGCAGAAAATGTCTGCTTGCATACTCTGTGTCACTGTGAGAGTTGGCGTATTTTATGGTTTGTATATTGTCTGTCATTTAGTATGTGTGTGTTGAAGTGGCTGTGTTACTGAGGTTTTCTCTCACTTGGTAGTGAGCACGAGTGTATGTGGCTTTGTGACATTAAGTGTGTTTGTGAGTGTGACTATATGTTTGCCTGATAGTGAATATGTCTATTACACAGAAGACAGGAATGTGTCAGTATCAGTAGTTAACTATGTGAAAAAGGGTTCACACGCAGAGAAAGTTGGCATGTGCATATTTTATTTATTTATATTCCACTTTTCGGCACTTCAAAGTGGATTTCGTACAGGTACATAGGAGATCTCTGCATCCCTTCCTGTGTGTGTGTTCCTGTCCCTGTGTCTCTGAATGTGTAGAACTGGTTTCTAAGCATGTGTCATCCCTTTGTGTCCCTGTGTGCAGAGTGGCACTATCTCTCTCATCCCTGCTTGTGTAGCTCAGTCATTTGCATCGCCCTCCACGTACGGCTATCTGGCTGTTTGTGCAAATATCTGTATTCCTAAGCCTCTCGTTATGTTCCTGTCTGTGTATCTCCTTGTGTTTTGGGGGGCATGCCTGCCTGACTCTTTGTGTGTGCTTGTATGAGTGCATCTATAGACAGATAAATATATATTCCTGCCTGTTCATACTTGTATGGGGGTCTGTGTTCTTCTGTGTATCTGACTTTGTGTGCTGGACTATGCATGGATAATTGTAAAAACTTAAGAGTTTACAAACATGTTGCCAAGCAGAGAATGACATTTTCATCCCAAGCTACTCTGCATGGAACAGCTACAATCTGCAAGATGAGGATGGCTCTAGATGCATAAGAGCTACCCAAAGTTCGCATGCAAGGCAGGGTCGTCTTTAGGCTGCGGCAGGGCCTAGTGTGCTAACGAAATGTGGAACGTCAGGTAGGCCTCACAGTGACAACCTGTCACCACAGTACTTTCCCAGCAGCCTGGCCTCCAAATGGTTCCAACAGTTTCCTCCCTTCAGAAGAGGTAGGGCCCATGCCCTTGAGCCAGCTACCTTCTCCTGCCAATGGTTAAGGGCCATCTGTCGACCTGGCGTGGGGTGCCTGTCATGGGACACAGTGCAGTTGCACCTTTCACAGCTTCCTAAAGATAGTCCTCATGCAAAACACATTTTAGGGAAAGAGGGGTGAGCGTGAGTTTAGATCAAAAGATGGATGCATGCCAGTTATTGGGAGTGTGGTGGACCAGGGCAGAGACCAGGAAAGATTCCACAGTAGATGGAAATGTTGAGAAGACATGTGACAAGAAAGAAAGATACTTACTGGGAACAATCAGCCATAACATTTTTTTTTTTTTTAGTTGTTTTGGTTGGTAGACTATAGAAGCATTATCTTGGGAGCGCTACGTCTGGGGGTCAGCAATTTCTTTTTGCCAAAATGCCATAAAATGTGCGTTCTCTCCAAGGGATGGAGGCTTGCTGACCTCTGGCTCCTCCAGCCACACAATCCACACAATAATACACACCCCCTGTACTGTCCCTGTGTCTCAGCTCTGGTAAGCTTGTGCATCACAAGATCTGGTCCATGGATTTTGAAAACTAAGCATGGTGCCAGCCTTATAGAGAGGACTTTGTGTGCCCAGCATGTGGCACATATGTGGGGACTTGTTGACTCTGCTTGAAGCCGATTCTGTTCCATTCCATTTTGTACATTGTACTTCTATCCATTTTTATTTGTATTTGCACACTATCTTTGAGTAGGGGCTCTCAGTTTCAGCACTGAAAGCAGGGCCAGCTCTAGGGCAAAAATCGGCTCTTCATTCTCTTCGGTGCTCCAGACCACCATAACGCTCGATGCTGGCACTGCCCAGCGCAGCCCACCCAAAGGCTGGTCCCGGCTCCGTACACGTTTTGACAGCTCTGGGAAAGGACAGGGTGTGTGCATGCCAGGAACGAGTGCTCCCTTCTCCACCACATACGCCTGGCAGGCTTTCATATCAGCACTAGAGGGAGCCTCAGCCAGCACAAGGAGGGACTTGTTTCATCAGCTTCTCTGCCAAACTGGGAACCTGCTCACAGGCAAAACAAGGATCCTAGAGCAGAACGTATTTTTAAAACAGGTACAGTAAATAGAGACCTAAAGTGACTTTTTTTTTAAACTAAAACAGAGACATAGATTAGCCTACATTTGCCAATAGAAAATGTACAAGTTTGCCTCATTCTTTCTGATTAAACCTATGTTTGTGCCTTTTTTTTGAGTGGGAATATTTTTATGAATACAAAACTGTGCGGTTCCTTCTTAGTTTATTTTACTTGATTTGTATCTTGTGTGCTTATAGGGACCCCCTGAATTTATAGATCTTCTGTCTGAACACCAAAAACCGTTGAGAGACGGGGAATCTGGGTTCAGATCCCTCATCCCCCTGGGCTGCACAGGCCCACGTATGCACAGAAGAGCTTAGGGATGGAAGGCTGGTGCTGCCAACCAATGAGTGGTGTCAGGCATGCACCTTGGAGGTGTTCCTCAAGGGATCCTTGGACCCCCACGCCCCCAAGCATGCCTTCTGTATGTCTGCAAGGAGGAGGAGGTGGCAGAGACAACACTCTCTCAGTGACTGGCGTGTGATTTACAAACATCTTCCAGCACTGCCTGCCTGAGAGGTGTAATAGGAATGCAGTGAAGTTAGCATGGTGCATGCTGGCTGCAGCTTGGGCTGCTTCCTCCCCACGGGACGTCATGATGCTACAAGCTGCAGGGTCCTGGTTCGGTCACCGATCGGACAGATACGGCACATGTGCGTCTCCCACGGAAATACAAGTGGATGTGCGAGGCATCTATCATCCTAGACATAAGCATCTTTTGGGAGGCCTCGCTCTTCAGTGATATGACTTGATCTTTGTATACTGTATTTCATTTTTATGATTAAAACCTGAGGGAAAAAACAACCCTCAAAATTCTATTTTAGCTTTTTTTTTTTCAGAATTTCACCCATCATTTTTCCCTTCCCCATCACAAATCAGAGGGAGCCTAAAAAATGAAAGAAACCCACGTTTGTCTGTCACATCTTGCAAAATGTGACATACTTAAGCACAGTCTAGAACACAAATAAAGAGGAGGATTAACGTGCTTTTTCTTTGCGACCGAGCAAGCTTCGCCTCCAGCACGGATCCCATCTGTACTGCGTGCAGGCTCAGTGGGCCTTGGTTTGCAGCAGTCCTATTCCATAGGCAAAGCTCAGGGGGAAAGAGACACATCCCTGAGCGTCAACAGCTGCTTATTCACATCATTTCCAGAAATATCAAAGCAAAGCCACCTTAGACTCTCAAACGTTTTGTCCAGCATTAGGAATCTTTGACGTTCTCAGCATCCGACTAAATCCAGCATTAAATTTATGGAGCGTAAGATTCCAAAGATAGGAGCCTAAGGCCTTAACTAAACATCTTGGTGGCTTTCTTAACTTCTACATCCCCAACAGTGCTCATACTGATTTGCTTCTTCTAAATAGGACAGCTGGTTCCTCAAACAATTTGCTACCCTTGAGTACCTCAAAATCTATATCATAGATCAGATACATGGAGCCATCTGTGGCACAAGTCCATCCAGCAGAATATTTTTAAATGCATGTGCGCACACACACATGTACACAAACTACATGTGATCTCTGTAATGAGACCAGCTGTCCATCTGAGACTCCTCATAAGTACAGTATGGCCCAATGGGCTGCCCTTACTGCTAGGCTACATTTCTTTTTTTATAGTGATGCAACCTCCCTCCCCAAACTCCTCCATGCCTAAGTGATATGTGCCACAGATGGGTGATAGTAGGTTCTGTCTGGCCATTTAAAAAAAAAAAAAAAAAAAAAAAAGGCAGTACAATCATGGTGTCATGTTCTGGTAATCTTGCTTTGAACTGAGGCGAGAAGGGGGCCAAACAGCCATAACATTATTCATACATCAGTCCAAACTCGTGGACCCTGGTGTGACCTCAGCACAGAAGAGTTGAGGGACACTTGCATGCCCAACACTGCTGGATTTTACCATCAGAACATGCCAAATGTGAAGCATTTGAGTTATTTAAAACACAGTAGCTCCTGGGCACCTCAGCTTTAAGAGGTGTGCTCACAGGGGATGACTCCCTGCTTTCACAGTGATCTGCTCCATCTTATCATAATTCTGCATCCTTAAAGCCTCCCATAGCACAGCGAAGATGACATCTTTAAGTAGCTGAATGAAGAATATTTTACATTTTTTAACAGTCTGAACATAGCTTAAATTATTAACCCATTTGTATCAGTCTACATAAGTTTCAGGTCATTAAAGCTGCTTTGCTATTGGTTAAAACCTTAGCAGAGCTATAGATAAGAGCGGAGCAGAAGCAAAGCTCATTTTATGGCGCTGCACTGTGCTAACACCAGAAGATCAGACCAATAAGGATACAGGATTTCCTAGGCCCGCAACACAGTAAGGTGATCATTAAAAGGTTCTAGCATGCAGCCCAGGTGTGCTGGGAGGCATGAGGACAATGGCAACACCCAGAACGTGCACAGAAATCCTTTAATAACGTCTGTTTGTTGCTGAACTTTAAAAATCCCTACACCTATTTTTGTGTTTAAATAACAATACACAGTCTTTCACCATCTACTTACTGTACATTCAACTGCCTCAGTTGAAATTTCACTCAAGCTACAATGCTCTGTGAGGTCATCGAGCATTGTTAAAGCTGCCTTTCCATTGGTTAATACCTTATGATGTGTGGACTGTCATATGATGCCATCTGACAAATCACAGTGCTTGATATTTTTTCTTTCATTTTGTAAATACAAATTAAAGCACAAACCAAATATGTAGAAGAGGAGATGCCCAATGTGACTTCAGGGCTGCATCTCCTCAATGAAGAGAAAAAGTGCATTGCTTTCTTTGCATTGTGCATAATTTTTGGGAGAAGAAGAGAGACTGGTCTGTATGAAAGGCCAGAAAAGGAAAACAGATGAAAAAAAATAGTCTGATATTGCTTTAAAAGTTCATGTTTCCATTTTAAATACCATACAGTAAAAACAGTCTGAGAGGGATGCCTACGTCCTCTCTGAAATCATTGCCAGAATGAACAGCGTCAATAAATAACAAGAACAACAACAACAAAATCTGGAAATAGTTTACGTCTCGATAAAAACTGCAAGTAAAACTGTTTGCCTTTCTGTGCTGTTATATATTATATATAATATATATAGGAATAAGGGAGACAGTATGGCAGCATAAGGGGTGAGGCATGGAAACCTGCTGAGCATGCTCAGTATGCTGGTTGGGAAAAGGAGCCTTGAGAGGAGGAGCGAAAACCACATTCATTCTGTCTGGGGCTAGTGAATCAGAAGATAGTCTGTCACCTCCAACCCCCCCCCCCCCCCCCCAATATCTCTCTGTGGGTGAAACACTCCTCCTCTTCTTCTTCTCATGTTTTTGAGCTCCTCCTACCTTGTGCAGGATGAGTGCCATTGTATGTCACCCCCTCATCCACTTTCCAAGACCCCTGAACATGGGCTTCTCTGAACTTCCACCCTGCGCAAACGGCCAAGTGCCACTTCTTAAAGGGAAGCACAAAGGTAACGCCAGGGATGGAAAGGTTCCTATTATCAGGGTATAGGTTTTGCTTTTGAGCTCCCATTCTAGTGCCTGTAGACTTGTGTTTCCCTTTACAGAAAGCCTGGTCAATGCATACCAACACTGAAAATAAAAGGCAAAAAAGGAAATGCCCTAGTCTAGCTTAGCAGTGCTGAAAGGGGTATGAGGGAAGTGGGAGACAGGATTACAGAGCATGCTCAGTCATGTTTCAGGCCTCCTCTTCAGCTAATCCTCTGCAAAGGTTGTATATTTATCTCTATAAATAATTCCCGACCCTAGTTAAATACCCCTGTGGCTCTGCACTGTGATGCGGCTGTCAGGAAACCTCAATGACCTCCATGCTTCCTGAAAAGCTGGACTGTTTGCCAATTTTGCCAAGGTCTTCCCGGGACCTGCTTTCTGACATGCCCTCCTCAAACTCCATCTGGCAGCTCCGCCTTTTGAACTGTTTCTCAGTGGCACCATCCTCATGCCAGCTCCGCCGGGCATCTCTTTGCTCCGGCCGCTGCTTGTCCCTCAGTCTGATCTCACAGCTGGTCTGCAGAGTCCCACAGCTGAAAGAGGAGTAGGAGGTGGCACTGGCAAACAGTGCCCCTGTGCCAGATCCTGCTGGTGAGTCTGCGCTGAAGTACCAGGGCGTTTCCGCGGAAGGGGTACTGGGGGTCTCTAAGTGAGTGCCCCATGCTCCAAGGCTAGCGGTCCCTATGGCATTCTGTGGGGTCACACCAGGCAGGCTCAGTCGCAGTGTCTGTTTGAGGCTATCCTCCATGCCGCCGCCGTTGTGCACTGTACACATGCCGCTAAAGTTCAGGCTCAGCCCATGGGCAGGGGATCCTGCCTGGTGCCTGTGTTTTCGCCTCTGCCGCATCTTCGCCTCCAAGAGCAGATCCGGCCCATTGGGCCAGTCCGGGCTGTCCAGTACGGGTGAGAACTGGCACAGGCCGCCAGGCCCCGAGGAGCTGTCCAGCCTGCAGAGTTTGGGAGTTTCGCCCACATTAGCCAAGCCAAGGGATTCCTGACAGGTACCAGGAGCATAGGCCGATTTGATGTCCAGTGAGAAGGAGCGCTTCAGTCGGTTGGTATCCTGGATGCGCTCTGAGGATAAGTGAAGCCCATTGAGGCCTTGCTGTAGCATGGCAGGAGACACTATCTTTGGAGCTCCAGCTGCTGAGCTTGTGCTTCTTGAGGCCTCCTCGGCCATTTCTGAGGTAGCAGGTGTGAGGGGCTCAGGCATCCCTGCTGTTTCGGGCAGGGGATCTCTGTCACCTCTCTCTCCCTGGGCCCGCAGCGTCCCAGCAGACAAGGCCTTGAGAAGCTTCAGGCTCCGCTCATACTCCAGCAGCTGGCCCAGGAAGTTAAAGTTGGGCGATATGGATGGCCTCCGGTCTTTCACAAACCTGGACAGGGCACACAAACAAGAGGAAGTTAGACATAACTCTGACCTGCTTCATAAAATTCCCTGTTTTTGTTTTCGCTTATGTAGGCATTCAGTGATTAACACCACCTCTCTCTTCTCACACAAATCCCCATTAAAAACTTCAAAATATTGGTCTGGCATCCAGCTTTGCGGTGGGGAAATGATCAAGATTGGCTTAATTTCAGCATATCATGGCATGGACTCATGCTTAGAGCATAGGATTATGATATCTGAAGGTAGAGGGTCCAGTCTCACATTCAGCACTCACTGTTGGAAAATGAACCAGTCACTTAGCCTCTCTGCTCTCCTTTGGGGCAGGAGCTTCTAACCATGCAATTTATTTTCTACATTGCTGTGGATACGCTCAGCTCTCTACAAATAAGTGTCATAAGCGACATGAATGCTGGGATGACAAAACTAGATTCCATTCTTTCTTTGATCCAGTGGTTTCCTCCTGCTCCTTCATGCTGGGATCTGGCGCCATGAGCCTCTATTTGTAATTACCTGGGAATTTCTCCCCTATTTTTATCCCATCTGCTTACCTAGTCTGGTCTATAACAGTTGTCCTCAGCTGGGACCATGCACCAGGACTCCTTCTGGAAACCAAAATCTGAACACTAGGTGCGACCCAAACTCCCACTCTCCAGGGGCTGTAATACTGTCGCAGCAGCATGCCCACTCCCACCTAACCAGAGGAGTGGAAGACCTGATTTGGGGATTGAGTAATAGGCCTTCCACAAAACTGTCACTGAGCCACCAGGCCCAGCCGGGAATCCTACATTCTAATTGGTCAACGTTCCATTCACTTCAATGGTCCAATCTCTCATTCATAAGGATCTCAAAAGTGCACAGAATGTCCATGAGGACAGACCTCAAATGCTTTCTTTTATTTAAACTAAAGATTTCCAGGCTGGCCCAGTGGTTCATGTGGCAGGCCTGGGTTCAATCTCCGGGGCAGGTCTTCTGCTTCCCAGGCCATGGCTGATGCTCTTCAACAGCGTCATGCCCAAGTGTTTTGCTTCACTAAGTAAATGAAGTTTCTCGACTCTCTGGAGGGAGAAATTCAGCAAACCTCAATATCTCATGCAGAATGATCATAACCCAGGTGCCAGATGGATAAAATAGGGGAACCCCCTTCCCACGGGTAGCTGCAAATAAAGGCTCATGGCGTCGTTGCTCGGCGGAAGCTATTTTTTTTATTATGCTGGAAGGCCAAAGGAGCAGGAGGAAACTTCCAGACCAAAGAATATCCAAAACAAAAAACTCCCAAAAGATTTATCTTAACTTGAATCTATGTTAAACTCTGGTAGGAGGGTTATAGTGGTAATTATGATCTCTAAGGTTGGGCATTTGCTGTTAACAGGTTCTCCTACCAAGGCATTAATTGTAAGGAAATGCATCCTTCCCCTGGTCATTATTCATTTATAGTTACGATAACCTTTCAAACTTTGCTTTTATTTTGATTATAGAAAACAATATAGGACAACTTACTTGTGCAAATATTCAATCAACTAAATCCCAAATACACGCATGGTTTTAAGTAGTTTGGGAGTGGTGTATTTTATTTATGCAGACAATATCCAGTTTTACATTCCGGCTGGAAGGAACGGTATTTCCAGGGATGTGTTTTTTTAAATGTATGAATGCTGTGAATGCTTGGCTTAGTGAGAATAAATTATTTATTTATTTATTTATTTAATTTATGAACTTTTATAAATTAGTGCTCAGTGTTGCCAAAACTACCCTTCTATATCTATCTATCTATCTATATATATATATATATATAGGTTCCCCTATATATTTCCAAAAGAAAGGAAAAAAGGAAAAAGAGCACTAACGTGAACTATCCATCAATTACAAGAACATCTTTATTAGACAAATTTCATAAAATAAAAGATGACTTGTGAATGTTAATTTGACTGTGTACAAACAACTTTTAATTGATGGACAGTTCACGTTAGTGCTCTTTTTCCTTTCTTTTTTGGCTGTTTCTCAAATTGGAGCACTTTAGATAGTATTTAAATTGCCTAATATCTAATCCTAACCCTGTTCTTTTGTTCTTTCTATCTTTATTTCTGTCTCCTATTTCCCTGTATTGATTTATGTACATTTACTGTGATTCTGTACTCAATGTTGATTTTACTTTGCTGATTTGTTATCCATATATTTGCAACATTTAGTAAACTAAGTTTTGCTTTTCCAGCTTGTGTGTAGAGTGTATAAAATACACCCCCACACAACCACCCGCGCACAATGAGGGACACCAATATGTTTCTACCAGGAGGCAATAGGTAACAAAAAGCTGACCAGGGGTCTTTTAAAAAGATTGGCATTAACAAGCCTGTCACTTATACCCAAAAGTAACAGAATTCCTAAGAAGTTCAACATTAATCATCTGGGTCTGACTTTTGGAACCTCATATCAAACTGAATTTTAGGGCAATCACACCAGACATTCTTGACAGTCTTCTTTGAATCACACCCCTGGCCAAATTTTGTGCAACACTGGAGCAAGATAAATTTGAAACATCATTTTTCTACTGTCAAGATGAGATGTACAGATGAAATGGCATTTTTATGCCTAATTCCTATTTTTGTTGCTAAAGAAATGTTCCCTTATGAGGTCTCTTATTAATCAATTAATCAATGAAACCATCCTTCCACTTATGAGTCTTCTTTCCATTAATAGTTCAAACTCGCTCAGGGGTCTTAACAACTGTATTTTATGCAAGCAAAGAAAATGTTCTGCTTGCAGATGTGGTAAAAAGAAAAAAGTCACCATCCTTGAGCATATCTGTAACGGAATTTCTGGACAGAAAAGCACCCCCCCCCCCCCCTTTGTGAAATCAATGGCTTTCAATAAACCTGCTTCCTTTGGAAGGGCTTTCCAGATGTGCTTCAAACAATGGAATAGATAGCATTGAAGTTAAGGGAGAAAGAATTGGTAAAAGTCTGGAGTAACCTTGTTAATTTGTCCCAAACAAAAAAGAGTTGAACTTATTAAAGGATGAGGCCATATCACTGGAGCGGAGGAATAAGGATCTCAAATTAAAAGGAGCCAGATAATAGTTCCCAATTCTGATCCACTACAAATCAAAGTTTAGAGTTCCAGTGTACAGCAGCCCTCGCCTGGACCACCCAATAACAATGTACAGTTATGATCTAAAGTAAATAGGATTTATTTTCACAAATATATACAGATTTCATTAAAAAAAAAATCACATTTTCAGTATAATAGGTTTTGTCATCTATTGTAACTATAGTAACACTGGGTCTCTGTATAATTTTTCATTCCTTCTGCTCACCAGTATTATTTTAAATGCTGAGCTCCCCTGAGGGTGCTTTCACTAAGGGTGTGACTGCCTGATCTTCCTTCTGTGTAACGGCAAGGCCTTTCATAGCGTGTCTGGGTTACAAAGCAGAAACTAAAGCAGGCTGCAGCAGAGTTTTCCCTGTGACATCAGGTGTTATCCGAATGACGGCACTGATGGAGTCCGGTATCGGAGCTGTATTCCAAGCTTTTCAGCGTTCTCTGAATGGGATCTATTGAGCATGTGTGGGAGTTCCCACACTGGAGGGTGCTCGCAGGGTCCCCCTCCCAGTTAGGTATTTAGCTTAAAATTGAAGAAGCCAAGTCCAAGGCAAGATGGGTGAGTTTTGTGAGGATTATGCATCCTGCTGTCCTCAATGAACACCTGTTACAGGTAAGCCACTCTGCTTTCTCTGAGGATGAGGAGGATACTATGTTCTCACATCCAGGAATCCTAGCTACAGGCTGCCTTTCAACAACAAAAAAAAACCAGGGAAAACTAACATGCCAATGGGCAATAAATGTATTTGTTGGCAAATGGCCATTTTATATTAAAAGCAAACTATAAGCTTGGAATGCTGTAAGACCGTATGTCCGACATTATGCAGTAAACTTACAGTTTGCTTTGTAAGAAATGCAGACATTGTTGGGTTTATTGATGTTTGAGAGGCCCCTGAAGCGGGCAACAAAAGCCAAAACACTGCCAGTGTTAGGCTGGCAGCTGAGGCGGGTATTGACAGCAAAGTATTTCATTTATAGCACCTGGTTTAATGGCCTGTAGTCCCATGTGCTACACACTGATCATCTATCGCTTTTAATAAGTTTTTATCTGAACAAAAAAAATTATTTATTATGCGGGAATGACTGTAATACTGGGTATATGATTCAAATGAATGCTGGAGAAAGTCTACACAGTACAGTAGCTTGCTTATTCTCCATCAGCGAGCTCTACTGTTCTTGAAGTTGCACTATATATGAAGCCAAGTCTGGTCAATCACCTGACAACTTGATTAACAATAATTTTATTCATGCCCTCACCTATAGGTGGCACACAACCCTGCACTAGGCCATGTTGAGAGCCAACACACCAAAATGGAAGAAAAGCCAGACATGATGACAAAGTCTTACGGGAAAACCCAAACCGAGAGAGAGTCCAAAATCGCAAAAAAAAAAAAAAAAAAAATTGTTTTGGAAAATAACCCCCGCAAGAGGAAAGAGCGAGCAAAGAACTGGGATTCTGCGGAAAGAAGAGACCTGAGAGGCCCCCGGTGACCTGCACACGCATGAAACACAGCTCTGATGCCGTGCTCCGCTGGGGACGCCACCTAGATGGGAGGACCCAACATCCTGCTTCTCCGCAGAGAAAGCCATTGCTCCAGCAGGATCTAATTCTAGGGCTGCCGGAGAGTCAGTACAAGCGGCAAAGAACAGAAAAATCCTAAGTCAGGATAACACTAGGAGGTGAAAACAGGTTGGCAGTTCTAATCAGAAATATCACTAAATACTTATTGATTTTAATTCTGTGGAGCAGTTTCAGCCATTCCAGCTTTCACTTTGTCCTTAATTAGACCTGATTAGGCTCTGATGAAGATTTTTCTTTTTGATGTGCAAAGGTATAGTGGAAAGCTGGAATGGCTCACAATGCTATGCAGTAGGAGTCATAAAACAATCCCGGGCAAACTGTAAGAGACACGTTTGTAAACTCCCATTCAAATTTTGGGTACAGCTGTGTTGGTCAATGAAAATTTACCCATTAGAATACACAAATAAAGTCCAGATAAAGTTACAAAGACATGGATTACTCAAATAAATTAGTCAAGTTCATCAATTAAAAATACTTGGAAGAGTCCGAAAAGAAACAAAAAAATGTACGGATATTGGAAAATATCCAAACAAAAAAGCCGGAATGCCATGAAATTAATATTTTGGTTCAAACTGCATCAGTTTATCACATCCATTAGGATCTGGCAAAAGTTGTGAAATTTGGTTTGATAATCAAATTGTTTGCCTATGCCAGTCCATCACTTCTACCGTCAGACTGGGA
Source organism: Rhinatrema bivittatum (assembly GCF_901001135.1). Taxonomy (NCBI): domain Eukaryota; kingdom Metazoa; phylum Chordata; class Amphibia; order Gymnophiona; family Rhinatrematidae; genus Rhinatrema; species Rhinatrema bivittatum. Next base: position 37,884,392 of record NC_042631.1, on the reverse strand, counting down.
CAGAGTGTACAGTTCCAAAAGACTGCAGCCTTCTCCTAATCAACGATAAAGGCAGTGCCTGCGTGCTCCCAGGGAGGACCAGATGCCTACCCTTTGCCTCAGCTCAAAACCCCCTGCCCCCAAGACATAAATGTAGCGTACCTGTAGGCGTCATCTGAAGACATGCCCATTGTCTTCATGATGTAAGCAATGGCAATGGTGGCTGACCTGGAGATTCCTGCCAGGCAGTGGACCATCACACGGCTGCTGGACACCTTGGCCTTGTCTGCGAGACAGTGAAAGATACAATAAGCAGCTGTCAGCAATGCCCTGAGACAGCAAGGGGGTTATATGGGATTTTCAGTAGGGAGGCTCTGGGAGGAGAATTCAAAATGGGAGGGTTCTGGGAGCAAAAAGCTGTAGAAGGGGGATCCCATCAGGAAGCTGATACATAATGCTACAAAGTGCCCAAGCACATATTTGATAGGTCTTTAAATTAGCTACAGTAGTGACTTGTGATAACAGTGATCATTATTATGATAACACTTTACAATAACCTATATGATGTGTACGATCTGCCCTTGCACTGTACTGGATATAATCACAAGATCCACTGTAGACTTGTTAGTAACTGGGAAGCTGCAGTGGTCAGTTTTGCATGACATTCCCTGTGCCCACTTTCAACAGATGCATGCTTATTAGCTTCAGGGTTCATCATGCTGTGGAGTCTGATAACACGAAGGGTCACTCCGTCCTCCCACAGCAGTGTGGACCTGTTTTGTCCTCTTTAGAGAACATGCTGCAACCTCCAGAATCCTTTGGTGCGAGTTAACCTGCTCACGGACTGGATAAATATTTCTCTTTTCACAAAGCTCTCTTGGAGAGTCTCTGATACCTTAATGCAAGGCTAACTTTTCCCCACCACTGCCGCCTCCTCACCTATAAACTCGATGCACGCGTCCAGCCAGGGCAGCAGTTTCTCGCAGTAATTATCATTGACAGGAATGCGCATGAAGTGACTGTCACAGACAAAATCGGGCTTGGGACATGTGTTGCTGGCGTTGAGGACATAGGCGATTCCATTTTGGGTCATCAAATCCTGGTGACAAACCAACAAGAAAAGGACAGGAGTCAGTAAATACACTAAAGCAGAGATCCTCTCTTTTCCTATGCAGGGGAAGGCTCCCAGACCACGCTGGGCAACTGTCCACTGCACTTCCCTAAGTGCTGCTCCCTCCCTCCCTTTGAGGGCTGGATCAGAAGCTTGGGTGGCTTAACCAGGAAGCAAGCCTGGAGCTTTATTCTGCACTCAGGCACCAGCTCTCAGCCCTCTGCCCCTCTCTGGCAAGTCTCGCGATGGACCCTCAGCAAATGTAACCACATGCAACCTGGAAAAGGCATCAAGGTGGTAAAGGGAAAGAAAAAAAAAATAACGAAACAGCAAAAGGCCAGCCAGCCAGGCAGAGAAATAAATTCAAGGGATCCTCTGCGACAAAGCCCTGTGGAAGTGCAGGATTTAAGCTCTGCCAGCTTGCGTGGCTTATCCGAATATTTTTAACCACATTCAGCATGGCTTGCCAATGGCAGATCTGTTTTCTCTCTCTTTCTCTCCGAGCAGTACATTATGGCCAGGATTACAGGAAGAGCCTGTAATCGCTGCGCTTTTCTCTCCCTTTTCATTTTAGCCCCCGTGCACAACTTTCTTGCCTCTCTTTGGGTCCCCACCTCTCCTCCCCTAACACTGCAGACCCTGGGCCAGGCTGCCTCCCACTGAAGGCACAAACCCGCTGGAATGTAAAGCATCTGCCTCTTTATTTTGCTTCCTAAATGTTTCACTCTGAAAGTGAATGCCTCCACCGCGGGCCCTTCGGCGGGCACGCCATGGGGACATTCCAGCTCTTACAGCAACATCGGAAGACCCCCACCTGCCAGGGCAGGCATCAGCAAAACTGCTCTCTTTCTGTGCCAACTGAAAATACTACATCTGGTTTTTCCCCAAACAAAGATTCTTTTTCTGCATATTTTGTAGCCAGGGCTTATTTTTTCAATTTTTTTTGTTTAATAGATCTCCTTTTGTCTTGTCTCTCTTTTTAACATTTCTTTCTAAAGCTGTTGTGGCAATATTCCTTTAGAACAAAGGCTGAACTTGTCACAGTCGCACAACACGTCTGAGACCGCCCGCCCCTCCCCCAAGAGAAAGTCAAGCTAGGGCTGACCACCATCCAGAGACTCGGGGGGCTTCCTGCCTCTTTCCTGTAAGGCCGGAGAAGCTGGGTCTGACTCCTTAGCATAGAGAAAGCAGCTTGGCACCGTATCATGTATAGGAGGGGGTCAGAAACCTTCCTGGCTGGCACATCACGCTCTCCCCGGATTACCGGCATCACAGTTTTGAAATGACTTGTGCTACCTGAATTCAAGCTTGAGCAGGTTCGAGGGCAGGAGGATGGGAGCTGGGACTCATCGGGGGGGGGGGGGGGGGGGGTGGAAGCCCGCCTTCCCATGCCGTGGTAGCATCGCTGTTAGATCGATAAGGCTGCCGACCTGTGATGTTTAAGTTCATCGTCACAAGAAAACCAAATGCGGATGTGCAGTGGTGAGAGATGGTCCATGATTTACAACCTTGATTTACCTACCAGGTACTGTGGCAAAAGGTCATTGGTGACTAAAACTAAGCTGGCCACACTTTTTCCAGCAAAGGGCAAATAACCACCTAGCCTGAGAGGGGTTTCTGTGGCTCTGCTCTCTGAGGATCTCTTCGGAAACAGAATAAGTTCCTCTAACCAAGCACATCTCAATCCCTTCCTAAGAGAGGGCAACACATCTCACATACACATCTCACATAAATACAGAAGAGTAAGCCGCTGCCTGCAAGCCACGTCTTACCTTATTTAAGACATCCTTTTGTGAGCCCAAGTACAAATGTGGCAGGATTCGTGTGGGGCCCACGTTGGCTACCGGTAGGCAAGGCTGTGAGATGCTCATGGGCAGAATGGCAGTGGGTTTCCCTTCGCACAGCCCCGGGAAGCAGGATGAGAATGTAGCAAAACCCCCTGCAAGGTACAAAACACAAAAGGCACTCTCTTTAGTGACTGCTTTCTGTTGCCAAGTTGAAGTTTATCCACACCCGCCCATCACAGCCATGAGGCGCCCATTCCAACAGGACCCCAGGGCTGTGAGGATGCAGCTCAAAGATGCCCACGTATTAGAGTGCACCTCGCCGACACCGGAGGAGGCTCCAAGAGATGCCTTACCCGCTTGGCTTCCGTCACTGACTGCAAGGAAAGGGCCCAGACACATCGATCATACTGGGCCTCCGCAGACTTCAGTGACAAAGGTTATAGGCATCGGTGAAAAGAGCTGATGGCGGATTTGGAAGTGCGCAAGTACTGTGGTTTTGATGTGGGCCTGGCGCTCAGCTCTGAATAAGAAGTTATAGGTGGCATTCTTTATCCGCAGGAGAGAACGAGTCAGTCACCTGTCAGGCACACAGTGCCCCTTGCATGCACTCATGATCTACGCAAATTCAGTTTCAGCATGTACATTTTTATGTCCCAGTCTTTTTCATAGACATGCATACATATTTCAGTTACTCGTATGAAATTAGTCTGTAACATCCAAACGGTACCATACAACAACTGCTGAGCAGCAAACCTAGATGTTGATGTCATCAGTGCAAGCACTAACTGCCCTCAGTTAGCCCAAAACAGAACTAGCCACAGTAGCACAGAGCTTCAAGAAAGCAAAGCTGGGCTGGCCTGGTGCCCCAGTGGCAGAAGGCCTTGGGTTTGATTGCTGGCTTAGCTCTTCCGCTCCCCGGGGAGATATTTCTCTTTTGGCTTCCTACAGCACCAACAGCGGTGACTTCTGCTGGAGCTAAAGCAGAGTCTCCCTAGGTTGCTATGGTGGTAGTAATCTTAGTACATTTCATTTGCATCTCTAGCCCTTGTCAGTTTGGGGCAGGAATAGTTAACACATTTCACACAGCCGTCTTCCCTTTTCCTGCTCGCACGCAGACAGGCCTATACGTACACTCCCAATCTGTCACTTCCTATCTGCTTTCCTGCATGACATAACCTCCCTGCCTGGGAGATGAGGTCAGAGGGAGAGAGGCGCAGCACAGGTGCATGGGGCCGAGTCCTGCTCCTCCAGCCACCTCGGAAACGACGCTCTGCTCTCCTGCGCAGACCGTCAGAGCGAGGAGCCAGGCTGCACGAGTGGGATGTGGATACACAAAATGCTGGGAGCACCACCTCGCCCTGTTTGTCAAAAAGTCACATTGGCCGTCAGCACCCAGGGGAGGAACAGCAGTCATTGGTCCACACGGGTGGGAACTGACGAGGCACCGTGCCAGGAACGACTTGAAAACATTTTGTTTGTGTGTGGGCTCCCTAGCCCAATGGCTAGGGAACAAAACAGCCCAAATTCGACCTCCGAGTTTTGGGAATGATCTCTCATGGTTTAGCTTTACGAAAATCACTGCTTTCAAAACAGATTTATAAAGTGTTAAAAATGAACTCTTTGGATTAGTTCATTTACTTTTTGATTTCTATTCTACCTTCTGTTATGGAATAAATTTACAAACACTGGAGATCCTGCATATGCAAATGTCTCTCATGCATATCCATTAGGGATATCCTGAAACGGTGGGGTCCGAGGAGTGGTTGGAGCACCACAGTTCTAGGAATCCTGTGACATTATGTAAGTTCCCTCAGAGCATTACATGCACAGCGATGAACGGCTCTCCTCACTGGACACTCTGTTCAGCCACGATCCTTCAGCTCAGAAGGTGACTGCGCTGAAATTCAACGTCCCAGCTGGACAAGGAACCAAAAGAAGTGGCAATACTTCCCTGGCCAGCTGCACACCTATTCATGTTATAATTGCTTTACTGGGTTTGTTGAGTCATCACAGAGTAAACGAGGTGGGGCAGAAGGGAAATGGACAGCTCAGGTGTATTCAGCAGCATAAAACTTGCATATACAGCAGTCCGTGCGTGTGCTCAGCTAGAATATACCTGGCTGCCATCTAGCGACTACAGCCAACATTTACATACTGAGCTGCACATAGACGAATGCCTTGATGCCAATACCCTGTTCTACCAGCAGAGAAGAGCAACCAAAATGATAAGGGGCATGGAACGGCTTGTCCTATGAGGAAAGGCTAAGGAAGTTAAGGTTGCTCAGTTTGGAGAAGAGACGACTGAGGGGGGATATGATAGAAGTCTACAAAATCAGGAAAGGACTTGAACAAGTTAATGTAAATCGGTTATTTACTCTCTCAGATAATAAGAATATAAGAACATAAGAAATTGCCATGCTGGGTCAGACCAAGGGTCCATCAAGCCCAGCATCCTGTTTCCAACAGTGGCCAAACCAGGCCACAAGAACCTGGCAATTACCCTAACACCAAGAAGATCCCATACTACTGATGCAATTAATAGCAGTGGCTATTCCCTAAGTAAACTTGATTAATAGCTGTTAATGGACTTCTCCTCCAAGAACTTATCCAAACCTTTTTTGAACCCAGCTACACTAACTGCACTAACCACATCCTCTGGCAACAAATTCCAGAGCTTTATTGTGCGTTGAGTGAAAAAGAATTTTCTCCGATTAGTCTTAAATGTGCTACTTGCTAACTTCATGGAATGCCCCCTAGTCCTTCTATTATTCAAAAGTGTAAATAACCGAGTCACATCTACTCGTTCAAGACCTCTCATGATCTTAAAGACCTCTATCATATCCCCCCTCAGCCGTCTCTTCTCCAAGCTGAACAGCCCTAACCTCTTCAGCCTTTCCTCATAGGGGAGCTGTTCCATCCCCTTTATCATTTTGGTTGCCCTTCTCTGTACCTTCTCCATCGCAACTATATCTGTTTTGAATGTGGCGACCAGAATTGTACACAGTATTCAAGGTGTGGTCTCACCATGGAGCGATATAGAGGCATTATGACATTTTCCGTTTTATTAACCATTCCCTTCCTAATAATTCCTAACATTCTGTTTGTTTTTTTGACTGCTGCAGCACACTGAGCCGACAATTTTAAAGTATTATCCACTATGATGCCTAGATCTTTTTCCTGGGTGGCAGCTCCTAATATAGAACCTAACTTCGTGTAACTACAGCAAGGGTTATTTTTCCCTATATACATCACCCTGCACTTATCCACATTAAATTTCATCTGCCATTTGGATGCCCAATCTTCCAGGGGGCACTGCATGAAGTTAGCAAGTAGCTCATTCAAAACAAATCGAAGAAAATTATTTTTCACTCAGTGCATAGTTAAGCTCTGGAATTCATTGGCAGAGGATGTGGTTACAGCAGTTAGTGTAACTGGGTTTAAAAAAGGTTTGGATAAGTTCCTGGAGGAAAAATCCATACATTGCTATTAACCAATAATGAATAGTAGCTTGAGATCTATTTAATGTTTGGATACTTACCAGGTATTTGTGACTTGGATTGCCCACCGATGGACCCTTGGCCTGACCCAGTATGGCATATTTTATGGACACACAATGGAGCTGCTTCTAAAGTACCATCACCAACAGCTGCACTACATAGCAGGAGTAGCTCCCAGTGCTACCCACTGTCTACGATACAGCTGTGAGGCAGTGAACACTACAGCCCTTCCCATCTGTGCCCCCGCCCTGATTAGCAGAGATTATAACTCTATTAAAAGAGAGGAATAAGAGGAGGTGACATCATGCCCCAAACTGGCTGAGACTTGCTCTCTAATCTCCCCACCCCCTGTTATCTCTGTCCTGTCCCTTACACAAGCACTCTGCTGTCAGCAGCTCCCCTGGCAGAAGCACAGAAGAATGAGCGGGACAGCTGTAACCAGGGCTATGAGGCTGGAGCACACAGCCATGAATCAGAGAGGGCAGAGGACAGCTACCCCCCAGGGGAGGGAGGGAGGAGGCAACAGCGAGACAGCAGCCCTGAAACAGACAAGGCAGAGGAGAGCTGCCCCCAGGGGATGCCAGGGTGTGTGTGTGAGGGAGTCAGGCCCAACACATAAAATCTCCTGTAAGAGCAGAACCTCTGTTAACTTTCTAAGCAGCTTCCTTCCAACATACTGCGGAGTAAAGTTTTCTACCTGGGAATCCTACTTTTATCCTACTGTGCAGGGAACTCTGCCCTAAGAAAAGTAGAATTACAAGTCCTCTTTATGCGACAGAGTAAAACCAGGCCTGGACCATTCTGCCCTGTCGAAGCAGAGCTGGTAGGCAACTCTACGCCTGAGAGAGACAGAGAAGCAGGCCAAAAGGGTCCTGAGAGTGGGCTGCAGCCATGACACTTTTTAAACAGTCACACTCAGCTCGTGTCAAGATCTGCTTTCTTTATTACGGAAGAGAGGCTGAGCAGTTCCTCACTCCCATGGACAGCCGTATCCCCCAACCAGCTCTGCTTCACAATTAGTCACCGCTTAACAAGAAAAACTGGTGCCGAGGTTCACCCTTCTGCCCTAGATAATCCCCCAACTGGGGAGGGTGAGGTCTGGGGTGGGATGACGCCCGTGTAATGTGGTGCTTTGCATTCTTCAATTACAGTGCTATAGTGCTGATAACTTTCACGGATGCTCAGAAGGTACAATTAGGCTTCCTAGGTTTCTGGGTCTGCATTCCTCATGCAGAACAACATTGCACCTCCAGTATGCAACCGCACGAAAGTTACACTGCTACTCCATTCATGTTTATTCCCCCACATCATGGAGAGCACATATTAAATAACAGGTGAACATGGACATAGAGATATAATGATCCATAGCACATACACAGCCTACAGCCCACAGAGATGAATCATTTGCAGAAGAAGGAAGAAGAAAGGTTCTAGTATTCAACACATGAAAGGCATTCAATTATGTGACCTGAGTGCTCGCTATCGTTCGGCGGGTGACTTGCAGGGGCTGCCAAAAATGTAACTGAAAAGCCACCGCGACCCAGGGGCAGGGGAATTTCCTAGACGCACTGGAATGTGCATGGTCAACCCTTTCTGCTCAATGGGAAAGTCCAACTGTACTTCTGCTGCAGGCATGTCCTTTGTTTTCTGAAATCTCTCAGAAGAAAGGAAATGCAGGTAAAACCAGGTATCCCAGCAGCCAAGCCTGCTCGCCATGAGCTGATCTCCACGCTCCCTCCGCAGCCTGGGAGATGCACAGCTCTGAATCTAAAGCCTTTCTAAGATACCCGAAAAAAGGATGGAAATAAAGATCAGGAAGCAATAGAACTTACATTTCTTGACTAGTTTTTGGGCGCTAACACTGCCCTTTGTCATATCAAAACAATATGAGCCGGCTGAAGCAAAAGACGCCACTGCCTGAACATACAAGTTAGCTCCGGAACCGTCTTAGGTCAGTCCCGGGAAAAGGTATTAACTTATTACTCATCTTTATTTCTGCGCACTCAGGTGGACAGACATGGCAACCCCACCACGTTGTACAAACCAGGCTTCTAGAGGCAGTGCAGGGTAGGAATATGCATGGGATCATAGCACTGGCGGGCAGGACTGAGGTGCTCTGGGAGAACTGGGAGCGGGTCTCAGTGCTGGAATAGGTGAAAAAGAATTGCTAGAAGGGACAGCATCCTGAACAGGAGGAGTGTACTCAGAAAGGCTCAGGAGTCCTGCAATCACACTCTTCCAGCCCTGGCCGTAGCAATTAACTTGGCTAGACTGGCAAGAGCCACAGAGCTGGAGGTGCAGGAGTGTCTAAGTGAAGGGCTCCCCACAGATACAGGGGAGTATCCTGCATCTACAAGCAGCAGGAGAGGCTCTTTCAGCTCTGCCTATTGTGGTATTGACTCAGGAACCGGTCCTGCTTCATTTCCTCCGCCCTCCCTTCTCTGTGTATGTATGTGAACATGTGTGATACCCGGCTAATCTCTTCCTTCCTCCAAGCAGCAAAACCAACCGCCCCAGTACCCTGCCCCTTAGAAGATTGGTTTCATCATGGTATCTCAGCCCCTCACAGGTCTCCTCGGCACCCACTGAGCTCCTTTTGTCATTCAGCAACACAGGCACTATAAGCCCCAGTTTGCACAAACATGGACAGACGGGACAGCAGGAAGGGGTGCTGAGATTAATAATCAGAAAAACCGCTTTCTCATGCCTGCCTAATGTGATCTCTTTCAGCTACGCCTCACATATTCCCTGGAAAAATCCCTCCTCTCCAGTCTCTCCCTCCCTCCACAGACCTGACATTGTGGCTGCTTTATTAGTATTTCTTATAAATACAATCTTGGTGACAGCAACTCACAGCACATTAGCTGTCACAGACGTGGTTACAGAAAATGCTACTCACGCTGGGAGAGACCTGACCATGCTCAGCAGACCTCACAGCTACGCCTCTCCCGTTTCCTCCAAGCCCTACTCATCTGGCTGGGACTTTTCCAATATTTCTTTTCCTGTTGCTATTAGCTACCGAAGAGCTGTGAGTGCCAGGGACTTTTGCTCTTATTAGTCTTAGCTTTCATTTCCTATATGATGCTTACAATGAGGTCATAATCTAGTAGCTGTGACATCATCATACTCTATTGCTGAAAAGCTCCATTGTGATGTCTCAGACACTGGATCACAGCATGGAGGAAGAAGGTGGATTAGATATGAGGCACAGATGAACCACAGCCAGCAAGAACATGACATGAAAAGTCCCTGAAATAGTTAACCAATGTCTTTCAGAGCACAGGAACTTTGGAAACCTAAGGGAGAGTGCTGGAGTTGGGAGATCTCTCTGTCTGGATGTACACAATCCAAACTACTTTGTCATTGTTCTTAGATCATGGATGACTTAGGAACTATAAGAATTATATTATGAAAACCTGGGTCCCATGGGGTGAAGCAACACTTGCCTTTTCCTCTGCGGGTTGGAAGAACAGGTGATAAGATTCTGCCTCTTAACCACCAATACACAAGCCATGAATGTGCTTCATGGAACAGTCAGTCTGTTTTTATGCTGCGTGACGTCCTTCAGCTTTCCTAACTACTTGAATCAATTGAAAGAAACTTCAAGCTCCATAAGCCCTTGTGAGTGCCCTTCCAGTCTTCACAAATGCCTCCATGATATATGCAGACATCACAACTTTATTGATACCTATAGTCCCTGAATGTAATCCACTTTGAAGTGCCAAAAAGCGGAATATAAAAATCTAAAAAAAATAAAAATTGATTGATTGCCCACAAATCACATATAGAAACATAGAAAATGACGGCAGAAAAGGACCAAACAGTCCATCCAGTCTTCCCTGCAAGCCTATGGTAGCATCTGCCTTGCCATTCAGGTCACCCCATACTTCGTTTCCCAAACCGTCAAAGTCAGGGCCCTTGATGGTTGCTGTCTTGAGTCCAAGTCCCTGTTACCTCTTGCCGTTGAAGCAGAAAGCAATGCTGGAGTTGCATCAAAAGTATCTGGCTTATTGATCAAGGGTAATAACAGCTGCATCAGCAAGTTGTTTTCCCAGACTGTAAAATTCAATGTCCATGTTGGTTGCTGTCAATCTAATTCCCCTTTTCCCCCTGCCGTTAAAGCAGAGAGCAATAATAGAGTTGCATGAAGAGTATGAAGGCTTATTGGTTTAGGGTAGTAGTCGCCACACCAGCAAGTTACCCCTATGCACTCTTCCTTCATATATATTCATCATTCAAGCACAGACCACACCAGTCAAATCCCAACTGTGCTTGTTGTGGTAGAACTATTGGGACAATCCTGTATTTGATTAGCAGGGAGTGCTGCAAGTCACAAGAGGTACAATGGGGACTTCCGATTATGGCAGCAAAGAAGTAAAACGAGCTTCAGAAGTGTTCCTCAGCCAATCCTAATTAGGCTGCAATCGGTGGTCCAGATTATTTAAAACAATGAAACAGTGATGAGAACCAAGCTGACTTAAACTATCCCAGCATTTTACAAGGACAGACAGACAAAGGACAAATCAGCTGGACTGAAGATTCTAACATCCTGACATCCGGGGGTCTTTGCTGCCTTCCCCAGCCACTGAGAACATAGATATGGTTACATGAAAATTCTCCCTGGAACTTCACCGAAATTCAAGGCTCCACCGCAGAAATTGTGAGAAAAGTAGATAATGGAGGAGGTATAGAAATGAACTGGGATACTAGAAGACATGTAAGAGAGAACAAACAGATATTAAGCAGCTAAAAAGAGAGTGAAATGCAGAAAACTAAAGCAGGAGACAGAGAAAACAGAGCTGGAAGCTCTAACATTTGTATTTGTGGAATTGCCAAGAGGGTGGGAGTCATGAACATGATTACATTCATGAGAAAGTCACTGAAATGCTTCCCAATAAACACAGAAATGGAGAGCAAAAAATCAGAGAGCCACCAGATTAGAGGGTGAGACCAAGGGCACAGAGGGTTAAACTACTCCATTCCCAGCAAAATGGAAAATTATTCAACAGGCAAGAAAACTCAAGCAAATATCCTGAAACAAATGGGAGGTAAAGAGTCTTTGTAGACCTCGGCATTGAGGTGGTGCAACAGAGAAGGAAACTCTAGAAATACAAGCTTGAGTTAACAAGTATAGGATTACAGCTCTCAGCTAGAACCATAAGTTTCAATGGAAGCAGGTTGATATACCTACATTCCGAAATGGAGAATGGAAAATAGATTTCCTGCCTGAACAATTCACTTGCAGCAAGACCTTGTCAAAATTGTACCAGGTCTCAGAGACCACAAGAAATCAGAGATAGAGATAAAGGAACCCACATGTGGAGTTCCAATGCTGGGGAAAAGGAGAAACCAGAAATGATCAACTCCCTCCCTCCCCCATACACAATATCGACTGAGTTTCAGGACCCAAAAAGCCAGACCACAGAAATGAAGGAGGCGACCCATACAGATACCCGGCCAAGAAACCGAAAAACAAGGCTGGATACAAAGACCATCACCACCTAACAATAATGTACAAGAGCACTGAAAGAGAGGAAAGATTTCAGAGAAATAGAGAGGGCAGAGGACTGATATAGCAGGCTCCACAAAGAAGACGATAAGCAAGCATACAAGATGATTGGCTACAAAGAAGGTGCAGACAAAATCCTAGTTGGACTCTGAGATCAAAAGAGGAAAGTACCTTAGTCTATATTTATTTATTTATCGAGTTTTACATACAGTCGTTCGGTTTCACCATCACAATGGTTTACAAAGTTTCGATGTTTAACAAATGGATTAAAATGCGATCCGAAATGATGAATAAGAGAAGGAACATATAAATGTATTACAGAAATGGGTTTTGGGACGCAAAACTCTAAACAACTGTATATATAAAATGCCTGTGGAATACATCCTCCTAAAACCTTACCCAAGAGCAGCAAAGATACTGGAAAAGAGAATACATTTGTGAGCTATGGGAACAATGTGAAATCCTGCGGGCTGAGTGCAGGACGGTAAGCATGACTGGCTTCTAGGATGTGAAGGTTTAATGCACACTGAACCAATATCACCTAGAGTTCAGCAAAAATTTGACAAACACGTTTTCTTAGCACATTCAGGCAACTCCTGCCATTCTGCCCTATTTTCATCATAGTCCATATTTAGATTACATGAGGATGAATTGCAAACACCAGAGGATACAAATGGTTTAGGTGTGGCCCAGTTGGCCATGAGAATGGCCAAAATACCAAGAATATGAATACAGTGAATACACTGGTAAGTGAATGAGGGAGGTTGAGCTGAATGAATGAGGGGAGCTATAAATGTGTTCAGAGATGTAACAGATTTAGTGCAGTATGGTGGGATCTGTCTTGCTTAACAGCATCAAAATAGTAGCATGGAGACCTAGAAAGCGGTGGTTATATGACTGAGTAATAAGAGTGAGATGAAGAGCAGGGATCCTTAATCTCACTGGGCAAAGAAACAAAACCGGGAGAGCGTCCTAGGGAGAAAAGACAGAGATATATCTCCGAAACCTAACCCCAAACTCTCCCAGCTCAAAGACGCACTGCAGCAACAGACCCAAGCATCAGTGATCCACACAAATAAATAAATAAGCAGACCCAAAGAGTTCTGCGCCAGAAGGGAGAAGGAGGTCCTGGATAGAACTGCACAGGGAGCACGGCATGCAAGGAAGAAGAACACATGGTAGAGAGGGAGGCCTCTAGGACAGCAGGAGGAAGCTTCCATACCCATTCTAAGGAGAAGTCACACAAGTCAAATATTTAGCTGGGTGTGCTACTAACAGTGAATACCGTGAAACTCCAGACCGTCAAGAATGAGAGTCCAGGGAAAGAGTACTAATAATATTTAAAAGGGAAACTCAAGCAGGCCCAATTCAGAGAGAAGGGATCCCAAATGGAAACGCGGAGCCCCAATTACCAATCACATTAAGGTCCCTGAAGATATTTCATATGATGTCCATCAAATTGAAGGTCAGTAATAAAGGACATCACTCCAAAATCTAACAAGAACCACAAGAGTCCTGATAGTCATACGTAACTATTGACTCACTAAATGCCCAACCTCCTAGTATGGGAAACGGGAAAAGCCTATATGAGAAAAAAAAAATTACTGAGGTTTCAGTGAAAAAGAAAAAGACAAGAACAAATAATTAGAAAACTACTAACAGTACTCAGATCACTCCAGGAACATTACAGAAAGAAGGGCAAGCAAGAAATTGTATCGGAGAATCTTAGATCTTTGTAGCAGAATAAATCAGACTGAAGACGGGACAGAGCCCCTTTCGGGAATAACCAAAGGAAATTGCTTAGAGCAGGGGTTCTCGACCCAGTCCTCAGGACACTCCAAGACAGTCAGGTTTTCAGGAGATCCATCATGAATATGAATGAAATAGATTTGCATATAGTGGAGGCAATGCATGCAAATGTGTCTCATGCATATTCATTGTGGATCTCCTGAAAACCTGCCTGGCGGGGTGTGTCCCGAGAACCCCTGGCTTAGAGCATGCGGGGAAAGCTAGCAAGCTACTGCCCTGCCACCTGAAGAAAAAGTAAGTGGCAGAGGGATCAAAGAAATAAACATGACAAACCTACAGAAATATGTAAAACATTCATAATTACAAGAAACTCTACACCACTGAACCTTGCTTAGAAAGGAAAGAATGAGGAATTATATTTGTGAAGCAAAAATGAAAGAATTCTCTAATCTGACTGCAAGAAAATTACTGAGCACATATCTCTGGCAGAGACAAAAGCAGCAATTAAGGAATTAGCACCAGGGAAAATGGCTGGCAAGATGGCTTCCTCCATTGAATATTACAAAACGTTATGAAATGAAATAGCCCCCACTGCTAACCAGAGTATTTAATGTTCTTTTAACTAAGAAGGGCAGTAAATAAATGTAAGTTAACATTAATATTAGTGACATGAAAGAACTACCAAACACTAGGTGCAATGCCCATGTATCAGTGATCCACCAAGAAAACACCGCCAAAGAGATTGCACGAGCTTTAGACTTGATGAAAGTAAGCTAATACAAAGGGTGAGAGCTGGTGCTGAATCTGCCCGCCCTACCTCGGAGAAACCCAACTGGTGGTTCCGGGGACTAGAGAAGGGGTTGCTGGGAATAGGGAGGACTGCTGAACCCGACTATCATGATCAGTGAGGCTTGATGCTGGAGTGAATTACTTGGTACTTGAATACTGAGAGTGCATGGCTATGCTCACCTTCGACTGGAGCTGTTTGTGAGTTCTGTGAACTAAATCTGCTCTCGTCCACTTTGAACTGAAATCCTGACCTCTTATGAGCACTTTGACTGCAAGCTCATGAATGATCCCTGCACCCTACCCTGTGGGAGCTTGCCTTTGAGTTTTGAATCCTTGTGCTGAAGAGAACTGGTGTACTTGTTTCTGCTAATCCTGCTGTCTGAAATGAAATCTTCTTACAACCTGAAAGAGACTGCTTTAAATATTCTCAGGCTCAGAACCTTACTTTATTAAGCACGAAAACCTTGGCCAAAATGCCAGCAAAAAGGATCAAAAGTATTGTCCCCAAATCGACACTCCATAATCAAATGGGTTTCATAATAGGTGAAAAGTCAAACGACAGACAGTGGAGACTGACACCCCCCCACCCCCCAAAGCCCAGAATACACAGATTAAAACAGCCATTGATGACTTCAATACAGTGCAATGGAAATTTCTGTTCACCCTTCTAAAATCTCTGCATTTTGGAGGCAAGGTCTTATCACAAACACAAAGCAACAATAAAAATCAACAGAGCCAGCTCAGAGGCGTTGCTCTTCCATATGTGGTGGGAAATGCCCGGTGACCTGAATCTACTGGCAGAAATTATAGGTGTGAATAAAGAGATTCACCAGTTTTGATCTGGATCTAGAGCCTAAATCATTCCCATTAGGATACAACAACACTAACCTGGCTTTGGGTGCACATTCCAAACTCACATCAATTGCTACTTGCAGCCAGGATGATATCAGCCAAAAGATGGAAATTAAAGGACTGGCTGGCTACGTGCTGGAAAAGTCACAGGTTGGAAGGTATCGTATCATCAATTAGAAACCAACATGAACAAAGCATACAAATATGAACAATTACTAACCGGACAACTGCAGACTCCCCTAGAAATACAAATCCCCCAAAGCAGAGAATGTGGGACACCTAAGTTAGTGCGGAAATGAATCCGAAATGAGCTACCAATGAACACTCCTGTCTCCTCCCTAACCCCCCTTCTTCTATTTTCCCCCTCCTTCATCCATGAGACCGAGTTACCCCGCCACACTCTTTCAGCCCCTGCTTGTCAATATAAGATACTAACGCTTGCATGAAGATGACCCGAGCATGACAATAATACTCCACATGACTCATCACCAACATCCCAACACGAGGAACATCCACGGGCCCTGAATCAGAAATGAAGAGAGAGGCAAATGGGGACACTAATCTCCCTGGTAACCAGAGAACCACTGCAACAGAGATGTCATAATGTTATATGAATCCGCTTGTGCGATGTAACTCCTTGTGGATTATAGATCTCCTAATCTAATAAAAAGATTGAATAAAAACAAAACGGAGGGACAATATCAGCTGTTAGTTGTGGAGTGAGGGTGAGGGCGAGGTCAGGACTGAGATGCAGCACAGAGCTGTGTGCTGAAGCATACATTTTCCCAGGCAATTACACTAAAAGGACATTTCTTCTTAAAAAAAAATAAATCTAAAATGACGCTACAAAATTTAACAAGAGTGCATGTGGATAGAATTGCCCTGCTTGCCCCTCAGGATTCGAGCAGTGCCCTCGCCTTCAACGTGGTAAACTTAGGCCATGAAGAGTTGCTCTGAGAGACAATTTTGGAAGTGTGCCAGCAATCGCTGCCGAGGAGGCTGTGAAGGCCTCAGACTAGAGAGGGCAGAGGGGGATAACCCCCTAAAACCCGGAAGAGAAACCACCGCCTCTCGTCTTCCAAAATCTCAGTTTGCATTGCAGCTGCCACCGCTGTGGGCGGACGGCTTCCAACCTGGCAATCCCCGTGCATGCCCCTGGTGGCATCGCTCCGCTCCCTCCCTGACCCCCCCCCCCCCCCAGACTACAGGAGGGCGGGAGAGATGAGCAAGCGAATGCCTGAACCCTAACAGGGATGCATTGTTTTTTAAAGGCTTGCTCTAAGCTACAGAGAATGTGTCACTCCCTTGAGAAGCTCAGTACCAAGCGCACAGCCATGTCAGGCAGAAAGACAAGAGGCTCAGGTTGTCCCGACTCCAAGTAACACAGATGATGCAAGAGGAGTGAGGGATGCCTGCTGGGTTTGCAGAATGCCTTTGAGAAGCAGCGGCATTCAAACCTTTTTTTTTTTTGTTTTTTTTCTGCAACACATCCTTGTTCCTGGAAAACTCCAAGACAGCGGCGTCTCTCTTTATGGCAAACCGACTGGGAGGAAGCAGATGTGTTTATTCTAAAACAAATCTTTGTTAGAATTTTATTTCACAACCTCATAGTTTTTTTTTTTGTGACCGCTCTCTGCTATATAGGGATTTGCTAAGGGGGGGGGGGGGGGGCGGGGAAGCGGCGTGTCTGAAGCCAAGGCCAGAAGGACCCCCCCCCCCCCTCTTGTGTGATCTCAAAAGAGAGGTCTGCGGAAAAAGTGAACAAATCAGACCAGGACTCTTCAGTGCAACAGTCGTGCGCTCATATACAAGAATACTTCAAGGATACTGCACGAGATTAGACAAATACCACAGGGGGGGGGGGGATGGAAATCACCCCCCCCCCCACACACACACACTCAAGAGACAGAGCTGGCATGGGCTGGGGCTGCCCTGGTCGCCTGCACTGTCTTGTGCTATTGGGTGCGTGTGGAGGGCTGGCAGCGTCTCTGCATTGCTGGCTGACAGCCTGCATGGTGACCCTGTCAGCCAGGCGTGGAGGGCTGCCCTAGCCCCCCCCCGGCACGTTCCCTGCCGCGCGGGCAAGAGGGCTGCCAGTGTCACCAGCCACGGCCCACTCACCTTTCCCACTTTACCAGGGGAGAAAGCATCGCAGCGGTGCTGTTTCCTGCTCCTGGAAGGCTGACTTGTATCTATGACGACCGTGAGCGCAAATAGAAACTTCCTAATTGGAAAGGCATGGCTATTGTAATTTCATCGAACTGATCCAAAATAAACGGCAGGGCTGCACCGCCAAAGGCTCGAGCCCTGCCCGTCCCTCTCTCATGCCACAGCTGCCTGATCCTTCACCGCTGCAGGGTAAGGCAGGCATGCTGACGGCCCAGCCGGGGAAGTAGCATGGGATGGGACAGCCTCTTCCCGGGGACATTCCCGTGCAGGCAACAGCACTACAGAATACAGGGAAAAGCAAAACGGTCCACAGAAATGCAGGTGGCACCCCTGGGAGATGGTCTGGGGACACTGGAGGTGTCCGCGCTGCAAGGCACACGCACTCCCGCTGGCAGACTCTCAGATAAACACATGCACGCACGCACACAGAGACCACGGATCAGCAAACCTGCTCTGCTTTCGCGTAGCCTTTCAGTATTTCTACTGCTACAACAAGTTACATAACTGAAAGGCGCAGTGCCAGAGAGAGAGCAGCCCGTCAGGGAGGAGGGACAGCATGGCCGGGGGAGCACCCCAGTGCCCAGGCAATACCTGGGAGAGAGGAAGGGGACAGGTGAAAAGGCCCCTTCCCCATTATTTTGAAGAGAAGCAGGGTCCCTTCACGGAGCTGCTTGGCATTACAGCGTTTTCTCCAGCAGAAGGGAGTGCGTGTGTCCCCCCCCCCCCCCCTGCTGCAGCCTGCTGTCCCCGTGCCCACCGCCTTGCCCACCTCCCTTCCAGGACAGAGACAAACCTGCGCACAAACCTCGCAGCTCCCGGCTCTCCTTCAGCCTCCGCACCCGCACTTTCAGCTTCAGCTGCCCCTCGTGCATCTCTGTCCAAAACTGGTCCTCCGAGGGAGAAATGGCAACATCCGAAGGCATTGCTGGCGGACAGCTGGGCGCGGATCGTCCGCCGGCCAGAAAAACAACAGCTGGGGGTGTCCAGGCACACAGGAGGCCACAGCACAGCCACCAAAGCCGTCTGAGCCCAGTGCAGCCCTGCTCCTCTGTGCCAGGGTGCAGCCTCCCGCCAGCTCCACACGGGCTATGAATGAGCTCAGAGCTAGCTAATGGAGCAGGCATGCAGCCCACATTCCTGCCTCATCACACAGACATGCAGCCTCCCTCCTCCTGCTGCTGCTGCTAAGGGCTGACACATGTTTTCCTCAGCTGCTTAAAGGCACAGCTTCCCAGGCTTTCTGTGCACAGGCCTATAGCGCCCGAAACCTGCCTGAGACAGTCACACACATTTGGACTTGCTCAGAGAAACATGAAATACACCTAACAGCAGCTTCACGTATGTTCATGTATTTCAATAAAGCAATCGTATGGGTATGACAGAGATTTTCCCTCCGAAGTGTAAGGTCTGTTCTCTGATTCAGGGATTAGTGTAAACGTACAGCCACACACACAGCCCCCACCACAAAGATGCACAGTCCCCCTCTCCCCCAACACACACAATACCTCACCATAGGGCAGGCACAGGACAGGCGGCAGCAGTGCAAGCTTCCCTTACACACAATACCTCACCATAGAACAGGCACAGGACAGGCGGCAGCAGTGCAAGCTTCCCTTACACACAATACCTCACCATAGGGCAGGCACAGGACAGGCGGCAGCAGTGCAAGCTTCCCTTACACACAATACCTCACCATAGAACAGGCACAGGACAGGCGGCAGCAGTGCAAGCTTCCCTTACACACAATGCTTCACCATAGGACAGGCACAGGACAGGCGGCAGGTGCAAGCTTCCCTTACACACAATGCCTCACCATAGAACAGGCACAGGACAGGCGGCAGCAGTGCAAGCTTCCCTTACACACAATGCTTCACCATAGGACAGGCACAGGACAGGCGGCAGGTGCAAGCTTCCCTTACACACAATGCCTCACCATAGAACAGGCACAGGACAGGCGGCAGCAGTGCAAGCTTCCCTTACACACAATGCTTCACCATAGGACAGGCACAGGACAGGCAGCAGGTGCAAGCTTCCCTTACACACAATGCCTCACCATAGAACAGGCACAGGACAGGCGGCAGCAGTGCAAGCTTCCCTTACACACAATGCCTCACCATAGGACAGGCACAGGACAGGCGGCAGGTGCAAGCTTCCCTTACACACGATGCCTCACCATAGAACAGGCACAAGACAGGCGGCAGCAGTGCAAGCTTCCCTTACCCACAATGCCTCACCATAGGACAGGCACAGGACAGGCGGCAGCAGTGCAAGCTTCTCTTACACACAATGCCTCGCCATAGAACAGGCACAGGACAGGCGGCAGCAGTGCAAGCTTCTCTTACACACAATGCCTCGCCATAGAACAGGCACAGGATGGGCGGCAGCAGTGCAAGCTTCCCTTACACACAATGCCTCGCCATAGAACAGGCACAGGACAGGCAGCAGTGCAAGCTTCCCTTACACACCAATGCCTCACCATAGAACAGGCACAGGACAGGCGGCAGCAGTGCAAGCTTCCCTTACACACACACATACATGTAATGCCCCAATACATAGCAGGTACAGCACGGGCATCAGCCCTGCAGGCTTCCCTCACACACACTGCCCTGTTAATGTATCTCAGCCCTGCTCTAAGGAAGAGAAGTTAGTTTAGTCTCTGCACTGGTCCAGTTTCTCCTCTCCGCTGAAATTGCAATTTGCAACCAGTGTTAAATGTATTAATAGTGGAATGCGGCCACTTGTCCAGTGAGTCTGACTGAGTTGA
This sequence comes from Rhinatrema bivittatum, assembly GCF_901001135.1. Classification (NCBI taxonomy): domain Eukaryota; kingdom Metazoa; phylum Chordata; class Amphibia; order Gymnophiona; family Rhinatrematidae; genus Rhinatrema; species Rhinatrema bivittatum. The sequence continues at coordinate 37,864,186 of NC_042631.1, read as the reverse complement.
GCGGGTAGGGGAAGCTTTCAGATACCAATGCTTTTTTGCTTCTGCTCTGTATTAAATGTAGCTCAGTAATTAGGGGGAGAAAGATGGGTTTCCCTGTGCTACCCCTCCAGGAATGTGTGTGTGTAACACGGGCCCAGCATGCTCACTTTTACAGGGCAAGAAACCTCTATGGGTATCTCATGTTCTGTGAGCAGAGCTACATTGCACACTCTGAGCTGTTACGAGGATTCAGTCCGGCCCTGGGTTGCAGGCTCGCACCACAGAACCTTCTGATCTCATTCACCGGAAAAACCCTATGAGAAATCCAGGACTGAAAGGAAATCTCTTTTATTCCGTGTTTAACAATCTCTCTCGCTGGTGCCCACTGTGACAAGGAAAGCCTACAAGAGTGAGAGCACCTGCTGCAGTACAACTTCTATCCACTATTGGCAGCCATAATAAAAACAAATAAATAAATAAAAATCCAGCACTCGTGACAGGGAAAGGACATCTTATCTTAAAAAAAACAAAACATTTGGAAAGAAAGAAGTGAAGCTCCAGTGAGCGGTCACTAATATTTAAGTCAAGTGTAAACTAAATTCCCTGTTCATTCTCGGAGGAAAGTGCAGCCTGCACATGAATCACTCTCAACCTAGGGCCCGCGAAAGTAGAAACACCCACATCCTCTCTAACCTCCCTTTCACCTAAGTTAAACTTGCTCCTGGTGACTTCACTGTTTTTCTTGCAGTGACATCATTCCAGGTGATGTCACCGCCAAACCCAGCAGCCTGCCTGGAGCCGGAGAGCTGCCGCGATGCAAACACACAGCTAATTATTCTCAGCTGTGGGTCAGATCCAAACACGCTGCAGGGACAGGCGGCAGTGGCAGTAACACGGTAAAGGTCGGCACTAAAATATCCATCCAGTCTGCCCAGCAAGTATTTTAAGGGTCCAGTTTCAGCACAGACCTGGGACAGGCAGTAGCACTCAAGCTCAGCACAGACCTGAGATAGGCACGGGACAGGCAGCAGTGCTCAGGCTCAGCACAGGCCTGAGAGAGGTGGGAGACAGGCAGCAGTGCTCAGGCTCAGCACAGGCCTGAGACAGGTGGGAGACAGGCAGCAGTGCTCAGGCTCAGCACAGGCCTGAGGCAGGTGGGAGACAGGCAGCAGTGCTCAGGCTCAGCAAAGACCTGAGGCAGGTGGGAGACAGGCAGCAGTGCTCAGGCTCAGCACAGGCCTGAGGCAGGTGGGAGACAGGCAGCAGTGCTCAGGCTCAGCACAGGCCTGAGACAGGTGGGAGACAGACAGCAGTGCTCAGGCTCAGCACAGGCCTGAGACAGGTGGGAGACAGGCAGCAGTGCTCAGGTTCAGCACAGGCCTGAGAGAGGTGGGAGACAGGCAGCAGTGCTCAGGCTCAGCACAGGCCTGAGGCAGGTGGGAGATAGGCAGCAGTGCTCAGGCTCAGCACAGGCCTGAGACAGGTGGGAGACAGGCAGCAGTGCTCAGGTTCAGCACAGGCCTGAGACAGGTGGGAGACAGGCAGCAGTGCTCAGGCTCAGCACAGGCCTGAGAGAGGTGGGAGACAGGCAGCAGTGCTCAGGCTCAGCACAGGCCTGAGACAGGTGGGAGACAGGCAGCAGTGCTCAGGCTCAGCACAGGCCTGAGAGAGGTGGGAGACAGGCAGCAGTGCTCAGGCTCAGCACAGGCCTTAGACAGGTGGGAGACAGGCAGCAGTGCTCAGGCTCAGCACAGGCCTGAGAGAGGTGGGAGACAGGCAGCAGTGCTCAGGCTCAGCACAGACCTGAGACAGGTGGGAGACAGGCAGCAGTGCTCAGGCTCAGCACAGGCCTGAGACAGGCAGCAGTGCTCAGGCTCAGCACAGGCAGTATTTTTACAACTTTATGTTTTTTTTAGTACGGACACTGCGGGACCAACCTGACTGAGGAAGGCTAAGCTGTGTTTCCCCTTCACACATCCCCAGACAGAATGAAACAAGATCTCAATTCGGGAGAGCTCAGCATGTCTGCAGAAGGGGAAACACCAGTGCCTTGATTTCCTTCTGCTAAGCTGTTTCTATAGCAGCCAAGCGTCAAAAAGAAAACATGCAGCCTGGTTAGCAGAGAAAGCACAACCTGACATTCACACTGTGATCTGACTTTTATAAAGTGACCAATTTTATGAAAAGCAAGGAAGTAGTGGCCAGCGTTTACAGCTTACTACATGGGAGAAAGAGACAGAGATCCTTATAGAGAGGGAAGGAAGCAGTGTCATGGAGTTGCTTTTGGTCTGTGGTCACCTTCTCTCCTGCTGCGGTCTCCAGAGAGCCAGGAAAAAAATGGCACATCAGTATAAGTAAACCAAGTTTGTCATTTCTATGTTTTGGCAAAATCCCTGCTGCCTTAGTCCTCTGCATTCTCTCTCCTGGCCCCTCCCTCGCCCCTGTTCCAGTTGTCAAAATCCCAGCCTGAGAAAAACCTCCCAGGAGTAATAATAGAATCAGGCAAACAAGGCCCTCTGACGACACTATTATTAAACATGAAGGCTTAGAGCAGGGGAGATCGGGCAAGAGTCCTAACAGTCTATACATACTGAATGGCAGCCACTGCATCACTTCCAGCACTGCACGGTCTCTGACAGGGGGGGGGGAGTGGCATGGTCTTCTCACCTCACAGGCCTTGCAGGCAAGTAACATGGAGCGTTAGTTCATCCAGGCTGAGGTGCAGAATCCACTGCAAAGGAGGCTCATCAAAGAATCGAAGATGAAATCTGGATATTCAGCAGATGGAGCGTGCATGCTGACTGCACACTGTGTGGGGTGCATGTCCATGTACTACTCACACACTCTGTGGGGGTTGCATCTGTACACGCTGTCTGAGGTTCAAGCCTACACTCTCCATGGGATTCACACCAGCACAGTGGCGTTTTATCTGAAAAACAGATGTCGGGACTCATCTATAGGGCCCTCCTGAATGGGATGGAAAAGAGCATCAACCTGGGACCCAGTTTCTGCAACTGGACACACAGCCTATGAAATGACAGCTTTGCAAATATTACATCCAACCCTAGAACACCAATACACTTCCTACCGGGAAAACCGAACTAGCCGGACTGCAACAGATCACTACACAGAAAGAAGCGCCCAAAGGCAGAATACCTCACCTTGATCTACAGACAGAACATGGATAAACCCTCACCAAAAACAGAATAAATGAGCACAAATTATAAACAGAAATATGCAGGTAAAAACTGAACTAGAAGCCAGACTCTGCAAGCAACACTGGAGAAATGGAAACAGAAATGCATTTCCTTCTGTACCATGCAAAATACAAAGACGGCAGAGAGGCTGCAAATTCACATTCCCAAAGCTGATGTATTTCAGTCATTAAACCAAAAGGAAAAGTCGGGTTTTTTTCTGCGTTTGTCGTCTGGATATTTTAATGCCCCCCTCTAACAAGGACAACATAAGACTCCCTCCCAGACACACAAAAAAAAACGACGGGGATTCGGCAGCCTGAAGATAACGCTTTGCATCCCCTCGCATTACGTTTCCCACTCCCTACCCAGCCGGGATCCTCTATCTCTCACCTCCCTTTTCCTAGCAGGCAGGCTGAAATCCCTCTCTTTTTTCCCAGGGCCACCGGGTGCAGGTTTTTTGGGGGGACCACAGGGCAAGTGGAAGAAAAGGTGCTGGCATGTACCCCCTGAAAAAAGCCCTGCCCCCACACACACACTCTGCACACTGTTTGGGTTGCATGCATGTATCGCTGCCTGCACAGTCGGGCCGATGCTATAGCCAGCGCTGGCTGCAGCACACGGCTGACCCGCAATTGGAAGCATGTTTTGGCGCGCGTCCATATCCCACCCGATGCAAAACGGGGATTAGTGCGTCCAATCACGTGCCTAGGTAATAGCGGGCATCACATGCAAACGCAAGTTGATAAGGCTATTATCGCTTCCCCTTCCAATTTTCATGTTCTGTTTCAATGTAAACCTTCCATTCCCCTTCCCCTTCCAATTTTCATGTTCTGTTTCAATGTAAACCGATGTGATCTTTATTTCATATAGGAACACCGGTATATAAAAATCTAAAAATAAATAAATAAATAAATGTAAAAAAAAAAAAAAAGTGCACCTCCAGCACACATTTTTACTCTCAATAATTAGTCTTGAGGAGCCCAAAAAGAGAACAGAAAAGCAGAAAATACTACTTCCTCAGACTTAATAGCATGGCAATATTAAGTCGGAGGAACTACAAAATTGGAATGTCCTGGGAAAAAAAAAAAAAAAGTGTGCCGGCAGTGCACAGGTTAGGAAAAGGGACGCTCTAAAACTTAGCGTCCAGTTTTCTAAGTGTCTGACCGCCACCTCTCCCGGGCACCCGCTGCCTAGGAAGGTGCTAAGGGTCATGCGATTTCCCCTAGCGCCTTCTTGTTCACCATGGCAGCCCAAATGCATGTTGCACCGGGCGCCCCGGAGAGGTGGATCGGCGTGCGCTCAATCACGAGCGCCCCTTTAACACGCGCCGACATTGCATCGGCCCGGGTTTGTGGGATCCAAGACTGCGTGAAGACCGCACACTGCATGGGCAACACATCCGTGTTAAGGGCTCTGTTTATCCCAATTTTAGTTGCAGAGAGAAGTCCGTCTAAAAATCAGCTGTCAAGGAGTTGAACATACCTCGGAAAGTTCCATTTGCAGAATTGTGTTTCTTGCCTAAGCTGATTCTATTATAACAAGAATATGCTGTTATTTTTCTTTGTATTTGTGTCCATGTCTGGTGTTTTTTTTGTTTTTTAATTTTGCTGGCTTCTCCATTAGGAAAGGGGGCTTCTGACTGGCTTCTCTTGGTGACCGGATGACTCGCGTGTCTCAGCGCAATCGGCACACAGCCTTTCTGCAGCAGAAGTGTTCACTGTAGATTATGGCAGATAAAGGCAAAAGCTGGCCCCACCCAGTTTTCCCAGCTGAGATTAACTGCATTTTGTAACATTTCTCTCTCTTACGTACATTACGCTCCAGGTCCCAGGCAGCTTTAAATACTTTTGTCAATAAACACGAAACTCCAGCGACTCATGCGATGGATAAACACAGCAGGTTGGATGCATTTCCTTGGATTCCTATAGCAGGTTTCTCCCCGGCACAGGGTGTGCAGGCAGCAGGCACTCTCTTGTCAGATTTCTACAAACCGAGGAGTGCGCTGTCACTAGTCTGTGACGAACGCCCCAGAGAGAGCGAGAGACTCGTGTGCTTGAGGGAGAATGGCTTCTTTGTTTTGGGATCCTTGAAAAAGGTTTCATTATGAACCAAAACACAGAACAGATTTTAGAATAATACTTGCTAACTCTAACCGCCTGTCTTGTTCAGCTTGTTACTTATGGGGCAATTATCAAAAACGGGTGCGCGCTGCTTCTAGGCCCACGGGGTTCATTTTCGAAAAGAAATGCCTTTTTTTGGGGGCCAGCTGGCGCGCAGGCGAAATCCGTACTTGCGGACTCCCGGCTGCTTCACAGAAAGCCTGGCATGCGGCCTCCCCTGGCCACATCCCTCTGTGGTGCAGATACTTCCATCCTCAGAGGGCTGCTTGATCAGGGTAAAACAGTTTAACAAACAAAATGGGCTTCTGTGTGTCTCTGGAAACCTGGGTGTTTTTGGAAGGAGCAGCCGCCCCTGTTTTTGGAAGGAGCAGCCGCCTAGTGGCGAGAGCAGCGGCCTGCGAACCAGGGGTCAAACCCCACTGCCGGCAAGTCACTCTGTTCCCCATTGCCTCGGGTATAAAATTTAGGGCCTCATTCACTAAGCCACATTAGGCCTTTTACTGCGTGAAACGTGCTGGGGTTTTTTTTTTGCATGGTACATGGCTTAATGCAGGCATGACATGAGAGATTTGAAATAAATAGTGTCACTGCAGCCCCGGCACGAGCCTATTTAAAAAGAGCTCATAAATACCCTAAACTATGGAAATCAATAAACGCAGACTGCTGAAAAATTCACAGGCCATATTACTGGGCTTGAAATTAGCTACAATTCAGGAGTGGTAATTAATTTCCCACAGGTGCATCAGGATGTTAACGTCCATCCTGAGGTACCTGGGCCTTAATCTTAAAAGGAGCCTGAGAATACCTGCTCCCAAAGTAATGTAAAACCCCCCAGAGGTCTGTATAGACCCCTTCCTCCTCCACCACTGCGTTTATAGGCAGCTCAGAGTAGTGAACATTTTTAAAAATAAACTTTTTCGAGACGATGGAAGCCCCGCCCCCAACTCCTCCCCTTCACACAAACTTTCTGGCCTCCAGAGCTGAGGAAGCTAGGACTCCTCTCCCAAACCCCCCCCCCCCCCCAACCCTTCCAGAAAAGATTCCTGGTGGACTAGTGGACCCTACACCTTATCCCCCCGGACCTCCCCCTACTTGTAAAAATGCCATTGGTGCCCGAAGTGACTCCTAGGCTATGGATCCCATGGCAGCCATCTTGAAAAAGGGGCAAAGGCGGAGAGGCAGCTATTTTTCAAGATGGCTACTCTTGGCCTGGAGCCTGGCGCGCTTTGGGCCCCCACTGAACCTCGGGTAAAGATATCGCGGCTTAGTGAATGACCCCCTTTAGATTGTAAGCTCCCTGGGGATAGGAAAATGTAATCCGCTCTGAAGTGGCTGAAAGGGGGAATATAAATCAAATACATTTTCTAGAATTATTTTCCTGGATGGTCTGTGATAAGTGCAGGGACCACCAATCTCTAATTTGGACTCTGGATTGTTCCATTCTTAGCTGTTTTTTTCCCCCCATTATACTATTTATTGGAGATCACATTAAGCACATACAGCCAATTCTTAGTTGTTTTTTTATTCCATTTGTTGTGACGGTGTATGTCATAGTTCATTCAAGGAACTGCTTTTTTTTTTTTTTTTAATTGTCCTCAGTATGTTTTTGCTGTTTTCTATTGTAATGAGCATTGAATGAGGGTAATGAATACTTATTTATGTGAAAATGTTGATACTCTGCTACTTCTAGCACTATTTACAGAGCAGATTTCAGAGCACACATTCATAATAAAATAACAGAGAACAAAGAACCCTGATTCTAAGAAAAACATACTCAAACGAACACAGCACACAAAAACTTTATAAATTACATAAAAGCTGCAGTAGAATGTATGGCCTTTAATTTTTTTTCCCCTAAAAATAGAAAAGAAATGTTTTAATACATAAATTAAAACTGAGCCCAAAAGGTCCCCTCACCCAATCCCACCCTACACACCTACGGAGAAAGACGAGTGCATCCTGCACCACTCACTTCAAAATACACGGTACAATGACGGACTTGCCATTTTGAGTTTCGGTAACATTCAGTCAAATATACACTGCAATAGCACTGCCTGACACTGCTCCGATACCACTGTATGGGCCAGATCTTTTAATCTATGCCCGATTTTATAACATGCGCGCGCACATGTGGGGTCGGCGCACGCAAGGGGGTGCACAATTGCGCACGCCGAGCCCTAGGAGAGGCCCGATGGCTTTCCCCGTTCTCTCCGTTCTCTCCCTCTGAGGCCGCTCCGATTTCGGAGCGGCCTCAGAGGGAACTTTCCTTCCGCCCCCCCCCCCCCCACCTTCCCCTTCCTTCCCCTATCTAACCCGCCCCCCAACCCTACCTAAATCCCCCCCCACCTTTATTTCTTTATTTACGCCTGCCTCTGGTCAGGTGTAGGTTGTGCGGGCCGGCGCGCGAGCCCCCGGCACAACTGCTGTGCCAGAGGCCTCTGTCCCGCCTCCACCCCGCCCATTTTTTCAAGCCCTGGGACATGTGCGCGTTGCCGAGCCTATGCAAAATTGGCTCGGCGCACACAGGAGGGTTTTAAAAGGGTTACGCGCGTAACCCTTTTAAAATCCACCCCTATATGCACTGCTCCACTACCACCTCCCTCTGGCCGGATGAAGCGCAATGTGGCCAGAACACAAATGTCCTCAGTAACTATGCTGCTTCATTCGACTTGCTGTTATGGATGGAGGCGCTGCTGTGGCCCACTAGCTGGGTATTCGGGCCTGGCAGCCCCCGTGATGGGCAGTGCTGACACCCTGGTTCCAGGGAAGGGTCTACACTTCCTTAAGTGAGTGGGCAGAAGAGCATAAAATGTGTTTACACCGCAGCTGTGAGGCAAACTGGAACCGCAAGCCCAGAGAGTGAAAGGAAACCAGGCCCTAGGGTCAGCCTTTCCCATCTGGCAGATAGCTCTTTGCTCACCAGGTTTATCTGTATTCAAATAAAACCCTCTGCCACTGAGAAGGGAACCAGAGGAGATGTCTAGGGGTTTTTATGTGTCACACCCTTCAGTGTAGAATAGCATTTGTCACTAGTACAGATCCTAATTCAACACAAACTGCCTCTCAGTCAATAGTCCACTGATTGCAGGCTATAGTCAGTGCAATGACATCATCAAATATCCTGTGCCTGTAATTTTCAGAAAAGTCTCATGAAGCAAATGCAGACTGCTAGACCCAGTCAATACAGGAAGATGTGCCCCCAAGGACGGGAGAGGAGCAGGCCTGGATTCGTCAATAGGCACAGTAAGCTAGGGCAGCAGGCTAGATTATGAAAAAGAATATAAATTATACTAATAAATATCATGGGAAACTACTTTAGTTTCAGCATGTAATATAAAAGGTGGACATGTTTGTCAATTTGCTTCAGTATTTTTTTTTAAATTTTGCCTCAGGATCTACCCCTGAGCTGCCACAGGAAACTAGGATTCTGTGCAACCTTGGGGGGGGGGGGGGGGGCTGTGGGAAGGAGGGAAGACAGGGAGCAACAGTTCCAACAGTGCCCTAGGGGTGCCAAAATAATAAATCCGTCACTGGAAGGGAGATGAAAAGGGAGCGATCTTTAGAGGCAATGCATCCACTGGCCATGGCTGGGCTTACGATCTACGACTTCCCAGGAGATGCGGTTTTGCATTCTCTTCACCGTACAACACGGCTAAGACTGGAAAGAGCAAGAGGCCAGATGTGCTTAGGCTGCTGAACCCTATAAGCAGCTCAAGTCATGTCTGCAGCATTCGGCAATTGCATCTGTTCTTGTAGGAAGTGTGCGTGGGGGAGTGGGGAGGGATGTTATGTAGCGCTTGCACAATACTCCAGCAATGCTAGGGAAGGACTGGTCTGGGACCCTCGCCAAACCTTGTCAGAGCCTATCCGCTCTGTCAAAGTGCTCATGTGAGCCCGGAGTGGACGGTTCCAGCGAGGGAGGGGGAGGGAGAGAGGTCCTGGGAGGATCTCTCATTGACGACAATCTCACATTCTTTCCGAATCCTGGGAGTAAACGAACACTCCAAATTTAGAAAGAACCAAGACTGGAAAATTGAAACATTCCTTGAAGAATTGGTACAAACAGGGGGAGGGGAGCGGAGGTGATCTCAGAAATACATCAGCACCAGATTAAAAGGTTATAAAAAGAAAGAAAGGGGAGCGAAAACAGTTGGCAGAGCTGCCGGCACGTCAAGGAGCCCGGCTGGCTGGTTTGCTGCAACAGGAACAGCAGGTAGTGCCATGCCAGGTATGAATGAGAAGTCCACACAGTGCCGTCTTTGTCTTTGCATCTTTTAACCCCAGCCTTAAGTGTTTACCTCTGTCACCCAGACACACCTACTGTGGATAGACTGGTTTTAGGGTCACCAGGCCACATTTTTTTTTTTTTTTTAAACTGACAAGCTGCTCCAGTTCTGGTTTACCATGCATGCATGGATTTGTAGCTCCTGCTTTTCAAAATCAGTTTACAAGGCAGGGACTGGGATCAGCTGGTGAGACTCACCAGTTCTGTACAATTTAGCACAAAAATACAATCCAGAGTTTTCTTGTGTCGGCTGGAAGCATCCAGCATTAATTCCAGGTGGTTATAGACATGCAGTGCCAGTTGAATTTAAGCAGTAGCTCTGGCTAAAGAGTAGTCAGAATTCAATAAACACATTATGAACAGCTGAAGATTGGAGTCAGGGAAAGAAACTTAAAAACAGGGGGTTTAGCCGTAAGATAAAGGGACACCTTTTATTTTGAGGAAGTACAAGTACATAGTAGATGAAAAATAGAAAGGAAACCTTAGAATAAGATCCAAGGAGGGCACAAGAGAGCCAAGAAACAGACAAGCCGATACTCTGCCTGGTAAAACTTAAAATAACAATATATTTGTTGCTGCTTTGCTCACATTTCAAGGTAAATAAGGGGACCCTTCTCCCCTTCCAGCCCAACAACTTTCAGGATAGTTTTCAAATGATAGGAGGCAGGCAAGAGTGGATGAGGTGAGACTCCGAAGCCTTTGAAATGAAAGGTTCTTGTGTTTCAGGCAGTAGGAATGAGGGTGGGTGTTACTGTCCAGGAAAAGAGCAGTTATTTATATGTAAGCAAGTAGAAAGCTGCTGGCCCACCAGGGGAGCAATTCACGAGTTACCTCCTGCTTAACGGCTGCCAACTCAGAAAGCAGGTTTTGCATGTGGAAGCCATTAAACGCCAGACAACTTTCCCTACTGGGTGGGCAAGCGAGAAAGAAGGGAAGCAGGAGAGGAAGAGTGTAGGCCAGAGGCAGGAAAAAGGACCCACTCTCTTCTCACTCTCCAATGGTGGACCCTAGTATAGTACCCAACAACAAAGTCAGACTACATCCCCCACAGTTCCCCAGCGAGTTGTTGGAGGGTCCTGAGATACGGGCTGGCAGGGGTTTGTGCCACTGTCGTCATCTCTTTGAGTACCTGTTGGAAACAGACCTCTTAAAGTTTGGTTTCAGATCAAATGCTTGCTGGGTGGCTAGAAATGGAGGGGCAGGTCATGTTTCTCTTAGTAAGTCATCCTTCGGGACCTTCATTTTCAGTCCCCGCCCCCTCGCCCCAGGAGTTTATTATATTGAGCAACAATGGAAGAAGTTCAGTGAAAAAAAAAAAAGTGCCATTTTTTTCACACTGATTTTAAGAAATTGCCATAAGAAGTTGCCATGCTGGGTCAGACCAAGGGTCCATCAAGCCCAGCATCTTGTTTCCAACAGATGGGGGGGGGGGGGGGGTTTCTCCTTAAAATAAACACTGATAAATACCAGGGGAAAATAAAATAAAAACGGAAAATGAAGGTCCTTATTCGTCCTAAAGTAATAGTGGTTACAGGCCTTTTATTATTGTTCTTAGGTTTTCCAGCTCTGGGGTGTCTGCTGCTGAGTGGAACTCAGGCCATGACCAAGAAAACCCTGGCGACATACAAATTCTGGGCAGGGGATGGGATTGTAATATTTAGTCTCATCTAGACTCAAAAGAGTCAATTTGCACTTTCCGGTGTGGCTCGCACAAATGAGCCACCATGCATGGCCTGGCGTCTCTTCTCAAAATCTTCACACACCCCCAACTCCATCATACAAATGACTGGGAGCTCTGAACTTTGGAGACAAAAGGAAGAGCAATGTCATACTCTTCCACTGCACAAATAAGAAAATCCTTGCAAGAGAGAAAGCAGAATAAAAGGTAGACTTTATTTTTTCTCTTTAAAGGAGAGCTACCAGCTGGTGTCACGTTCTACAGTGAACTGGGATAAAACTTGACAAGAGTGCATCCAACGTCAGCCCTACAGTCAATGCTATTTTTCCACTGACCACTAGGTGTCTCCATAAGAGGAATGCGCAGCTCAAAATCTTTTTTTTTTTTTAACCTCCTAAGGCCAGGAGTCTCCAAAATCACTGAGGGCCACAACCCAGTCAAGTCTTGTCACAATGCATTAGATTTATTTGCATACAATGGAGGCAGTGCATGAGAATTTGCATACAATGAATATGCATGAGAATAGATCTCATGCATATTCATTGTGGTACTAATGAAAACCTAACTGGGTTGCTGCCCTCGTGCACCTCAGCCCTAGGCTGTCAGTTCTACTTCTGTCCCACGATGCGGAGGCCCCTGGTTTGAGCAGGCGTTAATCGGCTATCTGAAAATTGCCATTGCTTACATCACATTGAGAGGCAGCATTCCCAAGGACCGTTTAGGTTGGGAAATACAAAGTGCATGTGTAGACAGCATTTTTAAACCTTCAGGCTTACTTTTGCAGCAAACATCTACTCACAGAAAGGACAATGCAAAAAGCTGAGCAGTAAAACTCTGCGCTGATATGCAGCAGTTTCTTAACACATAAGGAATTTTTTTTTAACTCCCGAGGCAATAAACTAATAGCATGCTAATGCATCTGGAGTTTAAAAAGAAATGCACACGAACCAGAAAATATGCACACAGAAAAACAAGTTTATGCGCAGAAAACATGGATTATGCACACAAATTATGTTTCCATGCATAAGATTTATGCACACAAAAATGCTTTCTGCACAACGCATATTTTCTACGCATAAAATCCCAATTACAGGTCCCAGCACTGGAACTCCAGCTTCCGCCTTACACTAACATCAGCCGTGGAAAGTTTATTCCACCTCGGATTAGGACTTAAGTTTTCAATGCTAGGAAATCAGGAGGTAACCCAGCGCCCCTCTCTGAGCTGGGGAGTGACACCTAATGCCATCACTAGTAAGCGCCAACTTAAATGCACCATGCTATGTGCAAAACTCCTTGCTGCATTGGCAGTAGAGTCTGTGCATGAAAAATGTGCACCCCACTGAGGATTATACTCTGCGCAGGGCCGGTGTAAGGATATTGATAAATAAATACAATATTAGGCCTGCCCCCTCCCATCGCGCTCGAGTCAAACCAGATAAGAGACAGTTGCTCAGCAGCTGCCGGCAGGATATTTCACCGACGACCCCCTACCAGCTCAAGTCAAACTAGTTTGACGGGTCGGTCGTCGGTGAAATATCCTGCCGGCAGCTGCTGAGCTGTCACTTCTGCTGCCGCGGCAGAGGCTGTCTCTTCTCTCTTGCGGCCATGGCTGCTGCCCTGCCTAGTTTCGCCTAGTGCTTCCGCCGGCCCTGGCTCTGTGCTGAGAGCACCTTTTTTGCATCGGTCCCAGAAGCAAGAGGCACAAGTGATATGCGTCCTTCGTACCTGGGACGAGTTTCAAAGCGAAAGTATGTGCAAGCTTTCGTGTTGAAAACTGGTGCAAAGCCAGTGGATAAAAGATTATGCGTGGCCCCAGTGTGGACAGTTTGTAAACTGCCCCCTTATGTAACTAGAGACCATTGCATGTGAAAGTAAAATGCTTCCTAGACAAATTCGATTTTGAAAACCATTTTATTACTTAACTGCTGCAGTGATGCCCACAATACTGCCACAGAAAACTTGTGGTCTCTGCTTCAAAAATATAAATCTTGATCTGTGGCCCAGACTAGGAATAAATGATTTAAACAAATTTTCATAGACATAGAAACATGACAGCAGAAAAAAAAAACAACCATACAGCCTATCCAGTTTACCCGTCCACACCAACTATTCAGCTTTACAATCCTTGCCACTCCTTCAGAGATCCCCTGTGTTTATCCCAGGTTGTCTTGAATTCAGATATTGTCCTTGTTTCCATCACCTCTAAGGGGAGCCTGTTCCATGAGTGCATCCAACACCCTCTCTGTTCAGAAATATTTCTTTAAATTCCTCCTCATCTCATGACCCCTCGTTCTAGATCTTCTTTTCCTTTGAGAGGCCTGCCTACTCTGCATGGAAACCTTATAGACATTTAAACATCTCAAGCATATCTCTCCTATCCTGTCACTCCTCCAGGGTACACATTTTAGAACAAAGACCACCAGTCATTTTAGTAGCACTCCAACCAGTTTGTAGCCTATTGAAGGTGCGGTCTCCAGAATTGTACACAGTAGTCCAAGTGAGGTCTCACCAGAGACCTATACAGGGATATTATCACCTCCCTTTTTCTGCTGACCATTCCTCTCCCTACGCAACCAAGCATCCTTCTGGCTTTTGCTATCGACTTATCCACCTGTTTGGCCTCTTTAAAATCACCCTTAGATCACGTTCTTTCATGTTTAGAATTTCACCCCCATATTATACTTCTCCTGTGAGTTTTTGCATCCTAAATATATAACTCTGTATTTTTAAGGATTAAATCTTAGCTGCCCGATCCTAGACCATTCCTCGAGCTTTTCTAGATCCTTCCTGGCTGTCTACCCTGTTGCAGATTTTAGTATCATTGGCAAAAAGACAAACTTTTCCAATAATCCTTTGGCAATATCACTCACAAAAGTACCGATCCAAAAGGACCAGTTCCTGAGGCACACCATTAGTAACATCCCTCACCTCAGAATGAACTCCATGCATCCTCCCACTCAACCAATTTTTAACCCATTCGGTCATTTTAGAGCCAATTCCAAAGGCATTCAATGTATTTATATGTCGCCTATGTGGAGCTGTGCCAAAGGCCTTACTGAAATCCATGTGTACTAATCTAGCGCACTCTCTGATCACCCATCCAAAGAAATTGATCAGATTTCACTGACAAGATCTATCTTTGTAAAGTCATGTTGTCTCAGATATTATAATCCATTGTATTCCAGAAAATGCACTCTCCTCTGTTTTGGCAGCGATTCCATTAATTTGCTCACCACAGAGGTTGACTAACTGGTCTGTAGGTCCCCTAACTATTTTTAGTTAGCTCCTCTGAAAATCGATTGAGGTTTCCTTCACTTCCAATCCTATTTGTGTTCAATTTATGTGGTCTTGCTCTTGGCCCTTCCACAGTCCACATCAAACAGAAATATTTATTAAGCAATTTTGCCTTCATTATTTATTTATTTAAACATCTTATAGTCCAAAAATCCTTATTCATCCAATGCGGATAACAATTGTATACATATGTATTAAAAACATATAAAAACAAAATAAACACCTAAGCAATTAATCTCCTATATAGCAAGCCTTCACTGCATCTATCTGCACTGTGCCTCAGATCATCATTCCTGTTACGCCTGCATAGACAAATGAGTCTTCAGCTTTTTCCTCAGCAGCCTCTCCATATTCCTCACCTTCACCTCAAGAGTCACTTTTGCACGTCCTCCTACCAATAATCTATCTAAAGAACATCTTGTCCCCTTGTTTTACTGTATTTGCTCTTTTTTCTTCCATTTGCATTCCTGACTACTTTCCCAGCTTCTCTTAGCTTTCCAACATAACATTGCCTGCCTTCCTCTTTCGGTGATCTTTTATAGTTTATGAATGCAGGGTTTTTTTCCTTACTTTTTTAGCAACTTTTTTTTTTTAAAAACCATACCAGTCTTTTTCCTCTTTCCTTAAAAAGGTTAGTTGCCCTTATAATACCTCCTTCTAGTTTTGCACACTGGTCTTCTACTTCCCCTAAATGTTCCCCTCCAGCTAACAACTCCTTGAGATATTCCCATATTTTAACAAAGTTAATTTTCCTGAAGTCTAGGACCAGCACCTTTGAATGGAGCTTTATTTGCCTGCACTCTAGTGCTGAGCTACACTATCTGATAATCACTGGATCCCAGATGATTGTCCACTACAACATCAGAAACACGGCCTCATTGTAAGTACCAGATCCAGTATCGCTCCCTTCCTTGTGGGTTCTGTTACCGGTTGACAGAACAGTTCCTCCTTACTGAAAACCCAGGAACTCCCTGCTTCTAGAAGAACCAGAGTTTGGATGTCTCGATCATCATCTGCCTGACTGAAACCCATTAGCAATTTTGTGACTATCCTCCATTAAATCTCTATTTCTTCTGTTTGTGATGGAAGTCTATATATTATACAAATATAAATAGATATTCTATTTCCCTCTTTCAAGATTAACCCACAGCACCTCCTCTTACCTTGTAAGGCCTCCAATTCTATTGCTTTAATATTATTTTTTTATATTTAATGCCTCTCCTCCCTTTCGTTGTACCTGGTCCTTCCTGAATAGACTGTAACCTGGTATAACTTTATCCCAGTTATGATTTTTCATGTACTACATCTCAGTGATAGCCACAACATCCAAGTCAGCTTCTTCCATGACTGCCTCTAGATTCAGGACTTTATTTTGTGAACATAGTTTTCCAGATGTTGCCCTTGAGCTGACTAACTGCTACGTAGCCCTAGAAGCAGCAGGAACCATCCCAGGATGAGGAGAAAAGAAAACATGCAAACCCCAAAATTGCAAGCTCAGCAACCTCAACACTTAGGAGGCAGTGGGTTGCTATGGTTGGTGACTCACTTCTGAGGGACATGGAAGCATCCATCTGCTGACCAGACATGTTGTTCCAGTAAGTGTGCTGCCTGCCAGGTGCCAAAATCCAAGACATTATGAAGAGATTGCCGAAAATGCTCAAGCCTATTATCTGATGCTGCTCATCCATGTTGGCACAAATAATACTGCTAGGTACCACACCGATTGTAGCAAAGGTGACTTCATGGTTCTGGGAGAGGGGGTAAAGCAGATAGATGCTTAGGTGGTATTCTCCTCTAGCCTTCCAGTCAAGGATAAAGGCCCAGGCAGGGAAGCTCGCATTCTGGAGATGAATGAAAGGTTGCGCAGATGTTGAAGAGATTGTTCCAGTTTCCTGGACCATGGGTTGATGTTTCAAGGACTGCTAAGCAGAGATGGGGTCCACCTGTCGAAGAAGGAGTGCAGCATCGTCCATCACAGGCTGATGAATTTACTGAGGAGGACTTTAAACTAGGATCATTGGGGATGAATGAATATAGGCCTATGGTAAGTGAAAGCCATTGGGTAAGTAAAACATTAAACACACGTATAGAATTGGGGTAAAAAGGGCAACACCTGGAAAGCTATGTACATTAATGTTCATAGTATGGAAAATAAAGGCCCGATCAGCTAGCAATTCATGGGCACAGCCCACTGTGGGACATGACATAACATGCTATGCATTAGGAAATGAGTGATTTGGGTCAGCCAATCTCCTTCAGCAAATCCTTGGTCATCTGTACCATTCATGCAGTTTGTCTGACACAGTACAATGGTGCAATAGTTGCATAACAAATCAGTATGCAAGCCCATTATCTATCTAGTATATGCCACTTAGAATTCCATGTGTTGACACTATAAATAATTAGCGTAATATGGCATGGTTACATTTGTAGAAGTTATCCTGAGCCAGGGAAACATCTAACCACTTGTCCTTGGAAAGGTGCTGGAAAGTTGATGTTAGTCTGAACCATGATTGTGTCATGACCTCCCAAGAATTTGCTCTGCCTTCAGTGGTGCACGCTGTACATCACAGTATGTTTAATTTCACTGTTTATTCCTGATCATTAGACTTGACATCTAGCTATAGCTATACACATCTGATGCCTGAATGCCTAGCATGCAGAACTAAGATACGCAACCTTTCTTCTTCTGGAATGATGACAAACTCCCACTGAAAACATCCTTTGCATGCTGATAAGCAATGAAAGGTTTCAATTGTTCCTCCAGCTGTTTTATGGCCATCCCCACCTGCACTTATGCAGATTCTCTTTCTTTCATTTTGGCAGACATACTCAATGTAACTTCTTCTTACTAAATCAGCACTCTGTATTTTTGAACTGGCACAAATTAAATGTGTGGTTTCCACCACAGAAGTCTTCTCTTGTGTTTTCAGGGTTGACCGGTGATTTGATTGATGGTTGGTGTAAACTTGGTGTACTTCTATTGATATGGGTGGACAGACTTCGTTCATGTTCTGAGACATGGTCTCAGCTGCAATGGCCTTTTCTTGCATGCCAGAAAGCTTCTGGTCATTCTTGGTGAGGTGCAAATGTTGTAGGTCTTCAATATGGATTCTACAGAAAAGATGCCCTCACAGCTGAGCAACTAAAGTTTTGTGAAAGCTGCCAGGGTCTGCCAGTCAACCAATGTCAACACACAAAGCTGCAACTTAGGTGACACCAGTGAGGATATGTAGCTGATTTCACAGTTTTGCCCATAATATTTGTTTCGATATGGAAAGAAAAACACTCAGACTACATGTCACACAATGCCAAATTTGACATGTTAAATACTTCTATATGACTCATGGTTCCCACCTCAAGAATCCAAAATTATTAATTTGTGGAGAAAAAATAAAGATTTCTTTATTTTGTTATTGTGAAAATCATAATACCAAACAAAATTCCCGAGAAAGAACAAAAAATAACCAAATAAAGGTCCTGTGCCAGTCTTGTTCTGCACTTGTGAGTCTAAAGAATCTTACAATATTATCAGCATAATAACACTGACTCTTCATCTGCATGTGTGGTCTGCATCATCTTGTGCCCATACTTGATTATATGTTGGCTGTACCAAACGACCTGAAAGGACACGGCTTATTGAGCATGAGAACTGCATATCAACCCCCAAAAATGCAAGTTCCTATGGTATCTTATTATGTGGATGTTGGACATCAAGTCAAAGATTTGCAGTGGGCAGTTATTGAGTAGATAAGTCCATCCTGGAGAGGGAGGTGATAATCTTATCTCAACTATCACAAACAGTTTTAGATTTTCACCTTGGGCACAGTGAAACCTTTTGGATTAAATGGTATACAACGATTTGACTGATTTGTGGTGATGGAACTGATTTCTCCTATTGCGAGATTTTGTTACAACTAATGATAGATATCTTTTCTAGCTAATTGTGCAGTGCTAAGTGAAGTTATGTGACTGGATATCAATCCTGCTAGCCATTTTTAATTTTGCACATCTACCTGCATGATTAAAACGAGAAACGGACATTAAATTTCCTAATAAGATTCCCTGATGCAGAATTCATATTCATATGATGCATACTTTAAAATACTAAAAAAATTGTGTTTCTTCATGGACTGTATATTGAACCAATGATTAGATTCAAGAACCATATTGAAATCTATTGCAAATTGGTTCAGCATATGATGGTCCATTTTTTAAGATTCTTTAGACTCACCAGTACTGGGATAGGACCTTTTTTGTTTGCAATGTGAAAATCATGGCATTCACAAGGTGATTTCAGAAAGGTTGAGGCACTAATCAGATAGTGACCCATTTGTCTTCATGAGGTTGCTCATCTGCAGGCGCTAACATTTGAATGCTAGGCCAAAGGCACAATAGGGAACACTTTAAAACTCAGTCATCTATAACCTGTGAGGTAAGTGGATTTTTAGTTGTCTAAAACAACGTGCGTACGTTTACAACACGCACAAACCTGTTCACATAAAAGAGATATTCTGGGCTGTGTATTGGATCTACGCACGTGGCTTACATTTTCAAAGGGTATTGGCGTGTCTAACTTTACATCCCTCTTTTATAATTTCTCTAAATGTACACATACGTATTTCTTGCATAACGATCTCAATTTCAAATTCAGTACCTAGTGTTCTGTGTGGGCTTTCCCAGAAACACAGAACTTGATAGCAGATCAGGCCCATGAGGTCCGTCTAGCCTTCAGTGCCTACGGCAAACATAGTTTTATTGAAAAAGGCCCTAAGAAGGCAGAGTTTGTTTTTACAGAAAAAAAATATTTTTTATTTTGTACGCATCTTTTTTTTTTTGATTTGATTAATGTAAACTATTTTAATATGAAAATGACATAAAAGGAAACATTTCGAAGCTGAAGAAATGCAGTCAACTGGAAGCAGATGTGAGCAGACCCATTCAGCCTGAGGACCACCGGTTTCATTATCAAGTCCAGCAGATGCAAAGGAAAGCCTCAGGTGGCTTTTTGGGTCCCTCTAGAGTGGCAATGTGCACAGAAGCTATGAAAGTTACAAGTACAGTAGGATTTTAATAAAGAGGCTATGCACTTCCCTCCTCCAATTCTAAACCCTTACCCCTTAACCCTGCTTTAATATCTCATTAACATTTTAGGTATGAAGAGGCCAATATTTAAAAAAAACAAACCCAAAAAACATACGCTGGATAAGCTATCAGGGATATTCAGGAGGATATCCCCAAATAAAGTTATGCAGGTAAACCCACCTGGCTAGATTTGAATATTGCCAGTTAGGTTTCAAAGTTATCTGCATAACTTTATCCTTAACTGTCTATATTCAGTGGATGTAGCCAGTTAAGTCTTGATGTTATGTGGGGGGGAAAAAAAAAAGAGGTTGTGGTGTGGATTTCCTAGCTCAGTTCCCCTGCCCCCCTCCCCTCCCCTCCATAGTGAAGTAAATAATGACCCTGGTAACACAGACCCCCCCCCCCAACACACACACACATATTGCATAAAGGTAGCAGGCCTGAAACTTGTGGGTTATCTGGTTAAAGGCCTTTGAATACTGGCCTCTTTATCTTTTGTACTTTTACATTTTTATATTCTGCTTTTTGACACTTCAGAGTGGATTACATTCAGGTACTGTAGGTGCTTCCCTATCCCCCGAGTTTGCACCTGAGGCAACAGGGAGTAAAGTGACTTGCCCAAGGTCACAAGGAGCAACAGTGGGACATGAACCCTGTCTCCATGGTTTGTAGTGCGCTGCTCTAACCACTAGGCTACTCCTCCGCCCCAGGTTTAGGGCTTGAGGTACTAAAAGTTTTTTTCCTCATTTTCTGTCTAGGAGACAAAAAATGCTTTGTGTATTTGACCCCCCATGTACTGAAACAAAACTCACTGTACAAATGGACTCGTTCCTTTACTCTGTCACAGAGGCTGCAGCTCCTGTGCAGAGGGGACAGCAGAGGAAGCCCGAGGCTCCACTCTACAGGGGCCCTAGAGGCAGCCGAGGGATAAAGGCCTAAAGCACGTGCTGGGGGGAGAGAACGCAGACATTCACTGTGAAAAGACATAAGAACATAAGAACATGCCATACTGGGTCAGACCAAGGGTCCATCAAGCCCAGCATCCTGTTTCCAACAGTGGCCAATCCAGGCCATAAAGAACCTGGCAAGTACCCAAAACCTAAGTCTATTCCATGTAACCATTGCTAATGGCAGTGGCTATTCTCTAAGTGAACCTAATAGCAGGTAATGGACTTCTCCTCCAAGAACTTATCCAATCCTTTTTTAAACACAGCTATACTAACTGCACTAACTACATTCTCTGGCAACAAATTCCAGAGTTTAATTGTGCGTTGAGTAAAGAACTTTCTCCGATTGGAGTGCCCCCTAGTCTTTCTACTATCCGAAAGGGTAAATAACCGATTCACATCTACCCGTTCTAGACCTCTCATGATTTTAAACACCTCTATCATATCCCCCCTCAGCCGTCTCTTCTCCAAGCTGAAAAGTCCTAACCTCTTTAGTCTTTCCTCATAGGAGAGAGGCACAAAACTGCACACCGAGAAAAACAGCAAAGCAGACACAGGTCTGCAGCATGAAGACGTAACACTGGGGCACAGGAGTGCAGCATGAAGGGAGCCTAGAACCGGAGAGCGTTAATAAACTGCAGGAACATTTCAACAGGACAAACCTCCGGGACCTTGAAACGTAACAAGAATTCCTTCGCATCCAGGAAACTCTCTCTTCAAAGGACCTCAGAAAAAGGAAAGAAAAGAAGGGCATACAATCGGATAGTCTGTTTTGTTTTGTTGTGTTTTTTTTTTTTTTATTTTTAAAGAGTGGGGGCACAGCGAGAGTTTGCCTGGAAAGAAAGCCTAAAAAAACCACTCAGGCTCCTGCAGGAATTGCAGGGTTTGTGGCAGCAGCAGGAAGGCGGGGACATCACGTAAGGCAGGAAAAATGTTGGCTCCAATGAGTTTTCCACAGCTTTGCGTGATGTCAGGAAAATCGCATAAATCAACATGCTTTCTCCTTTCAGGCCCAGCTCCCGGGGCAGAGTCATTAAACACCATTTATAACGAAAACATGGAACATAAGATTTCCAAGGCTGGAACTAATTCACCGAGGAATGTTCTCTTCTCCTGTTCTCTCCTTGTTAGGACTCTTTTGCCTCCTAGATTGTAAAGACATGGGTGAGTGGCCCGGGTCTCATCTCGTAGGACAGAGAGCGTCAGACTGCAACCCGTTCTCCACGCAAAACGTGCAAAAGTGATGGCAATCCAACTGCTGCCTAGAGCGTGCATAATTAGGGAGATCAGACACCAGAAGAGAAAGCGAAGGAGATCAAACTGCAGAAGAGGACACACAAGGCTGAATTTTCACAAGGATTTATGTGCATAAAATCCAGTTTTCTGCATGTCGATTGGGTTTTGAAAATTACCCAAGGGTTCTGCACTTAAAAAGTACATATATAAGATTTCACACTTAAAGAGGCAGTATGGGGGCAGGTAAACCATTTATGTGCACACTTTTGATTTTTGAAAATATGCGCGTAGATCTACAAGTGCGGGTGTGCATCCACTAAGCTGCAGAGGTCCATGCAGAGCTGTTCATTTTCAAAGAGGCCTTGTATACATTAGTACGTTTTGAAAAGTCAGGCTGAAGTCTATGTTCACTTTCTACACAGATTTTAGGCTGGCAGGGGCAGTTATAAAATCACCCGTACAATGTGAAGATGGCCTGACGGAAGAGAGGAACAATTAAAGTGATGGGGCTCCAACGGCTGAAGAAAACAGGTAAAACAACGGGGAAGACAACCATTGAAAAAGAGCAAGGAGACGGGGATTTAACAACTGAGAACAAGTAAAGCCACCGGGATCGCAAGAGCTGACGAGAATGGGGGCAACGAAACAGGGCTCCAATGGCTGAGGAGAAAGAGAGACACGAGGGGAGGGGGCGGGGGAAGGCTGCCCCAAGGGGGCATCATCAGAATGGCTGCTTTTACCTAAGGGTATAAAATCACAAGGCTCTGCCCCAATATCTCAGGCGGCAGAGATCAGCCCCTCCCCTCCCTGCTCCAGCCCCTCCCCTCCCTGGCAGCAGGCAAGGAACTGGATGGGGGTGGATGGGAGCCTGGAGTAGACAAAGAAGAACCCTCTCTAATCCAGCCCCTTCTCTTTTGTTCCCACGGTCTCCTCCTATCTACA
Source organism: Rhinatrema bivittatum (assembly GCF_901001135.1). Lineage (NCBI taxonomy): Eukaryota > Metazoa > Chordata > Amphibia > Gymnophiona > Rhinatrematidae > Rhinatrema > Rhinatrema bivittatum. Next base: position 37,841,423 of record NC_042631.1, on the reverse strand, counting down.
GGGAACAGAAAGGTGGAGGACTGGATAGCAGAACAAAGGATTCAGTTTTTATCTACATATTTATTTTTCAAAATTTATGATCCCTTATTCTGTATTTGGCGAGGGTCCGTGTTCTTTACGTGTGACGGAGATGAAGTATTTTACTGCTATGTCGGTTCTGTGCAAGGATCTGTAGCAGTCCAGCTTGTACTGTTTTCCCACTAGAAGGTGTATTGGTGTTTTAGGCCCAGATGTGCTGCCTTTTCATGCAGGGTTGCTGCTGTTTGAGTTCTGGGAGTTAATCTACTGTATGTTTCACAAATCATGTCACAGTGTCTGATGAATATATGTTCTGTGATTTTTGGAAATAAACTGCACAAAATAAAAAAAAAAAGGATTAAAAAAAAAATAGCAAAATGTATTAATTAAGAGCAATTCATACTACATTGGTTGAAGGTAATCTCTGAAACGGCAGGCTGGGCTGAACTGGAATATTTTCCCATTACTACTCACCCTAGGAAAAACATTCAAACAATGTGGTCTCTTCAGTAACAGTGACACAAAGTCCCTCCATTAGCTGGCACTTTTTGTGTGTAACTTCACAAAGTTACTCAGAACCTATACAGCAAAGCTGCCACACCAACCCAGCATTGTGCAAACCGCAGTTTAATATTTCAAAGGATGATGTCCAGTTATGTGATTTTACAGGATTGTTCTGGGAAGGGTGGTGGTGAGGACATAATGAGAGTTGTTAATTATAAAAAATTCAGGGGGAGCCTATAGCCCTGAAAATTAATTGAGGAGGGGCAAGGCTGAAGGATCGAGGGAAGTGATTCCTAAATCTTTTCTGAGGGTATCCCAGGCACTCATCTTTTCAGGATACTGCAATGAATAAGCTTGTGAAGGAGAAAGGTAGAGGCTGCCTCATGGCTCGCTAGTCCTGTGTTGATTTTATGTTTCTTCAGCTCTTGCTGCTGCCGCTGCAGATGGATCTACAGAACTGCAGTCCAAGGAGCAAAGGAGGGAGGAGAGTCAGAAAAGGGGAGGGGTGCTGCTGCTTGGCAGGGTAAAGAGAGGAGCCATGGAAGGGGCTGCTGCTGTGCAGGAGATTGGGGGGGGGGAGGGGCTGCTGCTGCTGGACAGGGAGTAGGTGAGGGTGAAAGGGGGATACAAGACAAGTAGTAGGGGAGGGAGGGAGAGAAAGAGGAAGCTCCAGGGCAAGTGGTGGGGGGGGGGGATGCAGGGCAAAGAATGGAGGAAGAAAGAAGGTGATTCAGGGCACAGAGTAGATTGGGGGGCCAAAGAAGGGAGGGGAAAGAAAGATTGTTCAGTATGGTGTAGGGGGATGCTGGGTAGGAGGGGGCGAGAGAGAGAAAGAGAAAGGGGTGCTTTGCTGGAGCTGTCACCACCACCATAAGGACAGCTGTGCCTTTGCTGCTATAGGAGAAGGCACTGTGTGTCAGACACTCGTAAGTGAAATGTTTTGGGGGAACATTAATTCTGTATATCTGCCCTGGGCACAGAAAAAGTTGGTCCTCACACTGCGACAGGCCTCCAGTGGTTGAGGAGAACAAGTGATGCAATGGGCCTCCAATGGCTGAGGAGAACGAGCCATGCAATGGGCCTCCAATGGCTGAGGAGAACGAGAGATGCAATGGGCCTCCAATGGCTGAGGAGAACGAGAGATGCAATGGGCCTCCAATGGTGAAGGAGAACGAGTGACATGACAGGCCTCCAACAGAAAAGTGAGAAGCCTCCAACAGCCGAGGTAAATGAGTGATGCAACGGGCCTCCAATAGCCAAAGAAAACAAGTGATGCGACAAGGCTTCATTGGCAGAGGAAAACAATCAAAATGACAGGTCTCCAATGGCTGAGAAGAATGAGAAAAGCTATCCCACAATCCAGTGGGAGCACGGAGAGGAGAGGATCACCTTGCTGGTGGCTGAAGAGAATCGGTAAGTACTACTTGGGGAAATTTTAGAACTTAAATGTTTTGGGGAGAAGTAAACTACTGGAGTATATTGTTTAGTGTTTGTGTGTCTATATTAAATAACTAGTCAGAAGGCAAGCAAAAACTAGGAGTTTGTGTGTTTGTCTTTCCCTCCCTCCCAACACTCATTTTTGATTTATAGGCAGGTGACACTTTCACATTAAAAAATAAATAAATAAAAATTTAATCAGCCTTTTAATTTAAACACAGAATTGCACCAGGCCTTATCAAGACTTTAATCATCCCCTTGAAGGTCACACCTGATAAATAGTGAATACACTAATAAATTTAAAGGACCCTAATTGTACGCATTCCTACTCCTATAACAACCTAAACTTAACTAGGAACTTAACAAAATTAAGATTTAGGCAGTAGTCCAGCAGCAAGAGGGGGGACCTTCAAGGCTCTTGCATCGAGTATCATATGTATGATTTTTTTACCCCTCCGGTAAGAGGTTGTATGTGTGCACCCGGTGCAAAAAGCTCTTGTCTCTCAAGAGAATGAGTCTGATCTCTGGAGGCTAGAGTGGCAGATCTGGAAGAGCTGAGGCAGACAAAGAGGTATATAGAGGAGACCTTCAGGGACATAGTAGCCAAATCTCAACTCTTGTCTGGCAGCCCCGGTGCTGCCTTGGAGGAGGGTGGTCTACTGATCAGCTAGCATCAACCTGGTGCAGCAGGAAAGGATTCTATAGCAAGGACCTGTGATGCATTGTCCTCTCGCACCAAGGATGTGCGAGAGGACAATGCACCAAGGGCTACTGCCCAGGAGGGAAGGGTTAGATCAGCCGTCATAGTTGGTGATTCAATTATTACGAAGGTAGACAGCTGGGTGGCTAGTGGGCATGAGGATCACCTGGTAACATTCCTACCTGGTGCGAAGGTGGCCAACCTCACACGTCATCAACATAGGATTTTATGCTGGGGAGGAGCTGGCTGTCTTGGTACATGTGACACCAATGGCATAGGAAAATGTGGGAGAGAGGTTCTGGATTCCAAATTTAGGCTCTTAGGTAGAAAGCTCAAATCCAGAACCTCCAGGGTAGCATTCTCTGAAATGCTCCCTGTTCCAGGCGCAGATTCTGAAGCAGGCAGAGTTCCAGAATCTCAATGCATGGATGAGACAATGGTGCAAGGAAGAGATTCAGTTTTGTAAAGAACTGGGGAACATTTTAAGAAAGGGGGGAGTTTTTTCCCGCAGGGATGGACTCCACCTTAACCAGGGTGGAACCAGGCTTCTGGCGCTAACCTTTAAAAAGGAGATAGAGCAGCTTTTAAATTACCGTATTTTGCGCTCCATAAGACGCCCCTGACCATAAGACGCACCTAGGATTTAGAGGAGGAAAATAAGAAAAAAAAAATTCTGTCCCCATGACGGGCTCTGTACGGAGCTCTCCCTGGAACGAATGTAGCGTCTCTCCCTCTCGCGCGCCGTCCCCCTCCTCCTCCTCCCAAGTCAGCCCAATCAGTATGGTGGCGCAGGTCAAATGCATGAAACATTTTATCATAATATATATATATAGTATATTACCCTCATGATTTTCTAATATATCTAAACAAATGAGAAGGAAATGGCCTGTACTAACTTTGATGCCATGTATCGTCTTCTGCCGGCAGAGCTTCAGCTCCCTGCCGGTCTGCTGTTCCCGGGGTGCATCTCACTGCGAAGTTCGGCGTGGCGCAGGTCAAACATCAGCTGTTTGAACCGCGTGCGCTACGGAGGCCCCTCCAGTTCAAACAGCTCCCTGCCGGTCTGCTGTTCCTGGGGTGCCACGGGGTACCTCTTACTGCGAAGGTCGGCGGCACCTCCCCTCCCCCCTTGTTAATAAGTTTATTGTAAAGCACTGTTGCAAATGTTCGTTTTATTTAGCACAGTTGCAATGTTTCTGTTAATTGTGAACCGATGTGAGGTTACTAAACAAATGTCGGTATATAAAACCTGCAAATAAATAAATAAATAAAATAAGTCGAAAAGTAGGATGGGAGAGTTAGAGTGTATAGAGGTGAATGGTGACATAGACTTAATTGGCATATCAGAGACATGGTGGAAAGAGGATAACCAATGGGTAAGGTCCCATAGAACAAGACACCTGTCTCTTTTATGGTTCACAGAAAACGAAAGTGTGAAAGAGTCCCAGACCTAGTAGTGGCAAGCATTTTAGTGCCGAGTGCAGACAGTCGGATTTGCATCCTCCCAACCTCATCCTGATCCCTGCTTCACTCTGTCTTCCCTTCTTCCTTCCCTCACTCAGGATAGGAGGAGGAGAGCAGCACTTTTCCTGAATTTGTATCTGCTGTCAGGCTATGCTTTGTGCCCTGGGTAGCTGCCCCCTAGTTATGCCCTGGAGAAACTCCTGCCTTCTATAGATCCCAGGAGGTGAGAGATAGACCCTCCGCTTTCAGAAGTCCTAGAGAGAGAGAGAGAGAGAGAGAGAGAGGGAGAGAGAGAGAGAGAGAAAGCCCCATCCTTACTTAAGATATAAGAGAAACAAAACATAGCTGTCCCTTCTACAGATCAGAGTGCACGAGAAAGCCCTGTGCTTGTGGCAGGGCCCACAGAGAGACTCTACCACTATTCCAACTCTGTCCCAGGCTCGCCAAACATTTTAACCTGCACTCCTTGGCTCTGACACAAAGTGCTTGCCTAAAAAAATATAAGCTACACATTTAAAGGTGAATTTTAAAAGTCTAACACGCGCATTAATTAGGGGGATGCGCAAACATGTCAGGCTGGTGTGCGCCGAGTGGATTTTAAAAGCTGCCCAGATATGCACGCATCTACCAGAGCACGCATATCTCGGAAGATTTCAATAAAGGGGCAGGCGTGGGCATCCTCTAGACGGGCCCATGAACCTGAGACCTCTGCCGCATAACTTTACTTTTGCTATGGATGACAGGTAAACTACAAAATACAGAAAAATAGGCAGTTCTGCGGGAGTTTAAGGGTCAGGGCTACCTGAGGGGAGTGAAGGCTATTAAACTAGGTGTGTTTGGAGGACCTCTCTTTTCACTGGGCGAACTGGGGATGATGAACTGGTAAAACTGGGAATGGTATCAGCACGAGCCCCTTTTAAAATCCCCCGATTTACACGGTAGACGTGGCATTGGCATGGGCCCATTTAAAATTTGACGCTCGGGCACACGGCCAGGGTATTTTATAACATGCGTGCATATAAATGCGACAGTTATAAAACAGCTGTATCCTTGGGTGCGGGCCGAAGCAAGAACGCACATGTGCGCCGGTTTGAAAGTTGCCATCCCTACAGGCAGCAGATAGTTTCACTCAATTTTTGCTAGGACAAGTGAAACAGGAAATTTTACAAAGCAGAAAATGTGAAATAAAAAGTTCTGTTTTGTTTACTGTGTTGGATTATCGTTTTATAAATCTGTGCATCATTTAGATTGTTTTAAATACAACCCTGAAAAATCCTATTTCTACAAGTAAATATGAAACTGCATTACTTTTCTTAGAATGTACATATTTATATATTTTTGTATTGCAAACAGTACTTTTTATATCTATTATGTACAGGAAAATGACATTAAAGAATTGAATAAGTCATCTCTCTGTCACACTCACGCGTTCCCTCTGTCACTTTTCTTCTTGTTCATCCAGATCTGGCCCTAGCATTATGAAAACTATGGGGTCATCTACAGCACCACATTTTTTTTTTACTGCTGGGGGGGGGGGGGTTAGCCAAAAATATTGCACTGGAGCACCAACAGAAGAAGAATTGCAGAAGGAGCCAATGGGCTGAGTGGCATACTTGGCGGGGATTCCCAGATCCTGTCAGCCAAAGAGCGACACGAGCAGCCAACAGGCTGAGCAGCAAAGCTGGTGAAAATCCCCAGGCCCCACCCGCCAAAGAGCTGAATAAACAACCAGTAGCTGAAGCCAGGGTTGGTGCTGCCATTAGGCAACTTCCTAGAGTGCTGACGTTTTTTGGGGGGGGGTGGCAAAATCCTGACAATATGAGGTCCAGAGGGGTGCGCTATGTCAGAGAGAATACCAGCAAACAAGAGAGAGTGCTGTACTAGAGCCACTGCCGCTAGTGCTGAGCTGGGGCTGCCACCATGACCGAAGTTTCGCCCAGGGCACCAAATACTGTTACCCCCAGTGCTGGCTGGATCCTATACTGCCACCCCCCATGCTGACAACCTGCGGGCTGGCACTTCCAATTGCTGATCTCATGCATGGTGAAATCAGCAGCAGGAAGTGCCAGGCCCCGATTCAACCCTTCTAGACAGTGCAGGGAGCAGGGAGGCAAGCAACACAGGCCCCTGCCACTCACTTGGCCAAAGGGAGGGAGGGAAGAAGCAGAGGTACAAGCCAGATGTTGATGGAGGGAGGAAGGAGGGAAGACACTGGGGGCAGATGCTTGGGAGAGAGGAAGAAGAGAATCTGGTGGTGGATGCTGATGGAAGGAGGGAGGGACAGAAGCAGGAGGCAGACTCTTGGGGAGATGCTAGAGAAGGGGAAGGATGGGAAAGCAGGTAGAGGAAAGGGGATGAATGCTGGGAAAGAGAGAAGATGGGGGAAGGCAGATGCTGGGCAGCAGGGGAAGGAGGCTGGAGGGCAGATGATGGGGAAGAGGAGAAGGCAGGAGGGCAGATACCAGGGAGAAAGTAGGGGGGAGAAAGAGCAGGGATTCGGTGTCGGCGTCACTGCCTGCCAAAAGAGGGAGTGCTGTGCTGGAGCTGCTGCCAGTAAGGGAGCCCAGGATTGGGGGGGGGGGGGGGGGTGGTGAGACAGAAGATTTGCCAATGGCGCCTAACAACCGTGCACCAGCCCTGTGCTCCCCCTCACCTACTCATGTCCCCGTTTTCTTTGCTCTCGTCCTTCCTCTTTTCCTTCTCTCCTCTGGCACATGAGGATGATGTGCTTGGATAACACTGAGTCAGTCCCTCAGGGAAGTCCGAGTCCCATACGCTGCAAAAACATTTCCCCCTCCCCCCGCCAGGCCCACTCTCCTCTGTGAATGATCCATTGATTTTTGGCTTACAGAGCAGATCTTTGGAACAGGTCCCTGGCCAGATTCATTCTCTCTTGAAATATTTAACAGCCTAGGGCAGGATGAGCTGAATGATTTCATGCAGGAAGAGTAAGAAGATATGCCCAGAACCCAGCCCTGGGCTCACACGCACCCAACAGAACGACAAGACGTAGGCATGGGGTCTCTTTATCAAAGTGCATTAAAACCTGCCATGGATACACTCCTGCGGCAGCAGCGCTTCCAGCGGCTCAAAGCCTTTAGTGAATCCTGTGTTAAAAGCAGCACTTTGTGTGGTTAAGTGCCTGCTCTAATGCTGATGTGCCAATATTAAGAGAGTGCCACATTTAAAGGAGCCGATTTCCATTTTAATCAGCTCCTGGGGGAGGGCATTTTTCAGGCCTGCAAGTTCATTTTCAAATGGAAACGCCTCCTGAAGTTTCCCCGTTGAAAATCTCACAGCAGCCGGTGCATCGGCGTCGCTTTACCCCGCAAGTAGGAAGTAAACAGGTTACAGCCGGCGCAGGGGATTTCATTACCTGTTTGGCCCCGCCTTAACCCTGGCCCCTGGTACCGCCCCCCTCTTCCCCATGGGGGGGGGGGGAGGGGGTGCAATTTTCCAAAAGAGTTTTTTTTTTTTTTAATTTACCCTTGGAAATCCCTTTGAAAATGTATCATGCGTCAGGCTGCATCAATTGTATGCCATAGCATGCTCACGACGATTTTTGTGTACATTATGAGGTCGATGATCAGCCAGCAGTGTGGAAAAGCAGAAAATGGCCAGGCTGAATATTTGGTCTGTAGGACAGGTATTTAGCAGGGTAGAGTCACTCGGGTAACTTTGTCCAGGCAGTACTAAATATGAGCACCGTTCGGACAAAGTGACATCGCACACTGAGAATGTCCCTGGTGCTGGCATTTTTTTTTTTTTTATTTACCCTTGGAAATCCCTTTGAAAATGTATCATGCGTCAGGCTGCATCAATTGTACGCCATAGCGTGCTCACGTCGATTTTTGTGTACATTATGAGGTCGATGATCAGCCAGCAGTCGCTAGGGAAAGTTAGCCTGACAACTTTGTGTGGAAAAGCAGAAAATGGCCAGGCTGAATATTTGGTCTGTAGGACAGGTATTTAGCCGGTCTGAGTCACTCGGGTAACTTTGACCAGGCAGTACTAAATATGAGCACCGTTCGGACAAAGTGACATCGCACACTGAGAATGTCCCTGGTGCTGGCATTTTTTTTTTTTTTTTTGCCCAGGTACATTTTGAGAAGGAAACGATTTTGCCTGGACCAAATTTAGCTGGGGAGCGGGGTTTATATGGATAACTCCAAAAGTTAGCCGGACAAACCCTTCATCTTTATGCCCATGCCTGCACCAACAGTCAGGTAACACCCTCTGATAAACAGGCCCTGCGCATTTGTACAACAAGAGACGTCAGCGCACGCCTCAATGCACTAAAGCAACCACACAGTCGTACCTATGTGAGTGCATGGACTCGAACTCACAGACAGCACATGCAGCTGTACACATGCACAGAAGGAGAATCCCAGTCGCGCACAAAGCACCCAGGATGCGCACGCCTCGTTCTGATAGTGCAGGGCACTAGCGACGCTGGAATGTGTGTTTTGTATGTTCCTATTCTATGATGTATGTCTGACTGTCATCCGCACTGGCCAGGATCTGTGGAGATGCAGAATATAAAACGGATCTAAATTAAAAAAAAAAATACAATTACTGTAACACATGACAGCAGAGAAAGATAAAAAAAATGGCTCATCTGATCTGGCCAGGTCAGATTCATCCAGCTTGGGTAAAGGCATATATAAATGCCTATATGCAACCCAATATTAAACTCCCCCTTAACCCGCACCTTTTACTAGACCTCTCGACTCTCTTCCTACCACTGTTCTCCACGTCTGCCACAGTGACGGCCTCCACCACCTCTGCCAGAAGGCTATTTCAGGTCTCGTCATCTTCAAATGCGTGTCTTACAAAAGCTGAGTTAGCTGAGACTTGGACATGGTCAGAAGAGACTCCCCAGCTATAGGCATGTAGAATATATTCTATGTGCGGAGGGAAAGAAAGAATTCATCTTACCACTGGGGAGGTGTTTTAGAAACTACACAGAGCCAGAGGGAGCTCAGGCACACACTGCACCTGACAACCACTGCATATTTATTTATTAGTTCACACTTGTTCTTGCCTTTCTACCAATTACCCAAGGTGGAATACATCAGGAAGTAAAAAATACAGCGTTACAAGAGACCTCCAAATAAGCAAATAACTTAAATTGCAGCTATTAGCCATAGTCCAGGTAAAACCTCATCATGAATATAATCCTTCCATAGAAAAAAATGCTCTCCCTCACACACTTATCAACATTCAGAAATACTCCACCCTCCCAAAGCCCCCCACAGTAAAATCCAACATCTCCCTCTGAAATCTCATTATATAATTCCCTATCATAGCTACCAAGCCTACAACACAATATAGCAGAACTTAAACACCATCAGACTCCAAGTCAACCAAAAATTAAATTAAAAATAAATATTTTATCACACCACCTAAACCATGGTAAAAATCTTAACACACTAGCAGGCCAGCTAAAACAACAATCAAATTTGCTAATGCCCAGGGATAAGTACCGGTAGTGGCTTTTCCCGAGTTTACCTGGTTAATAACAGTTTAAGGACTTTTCCTTCAAGAATTTGTCCAAACCTTTTTTAAACCCATCTATGCTAGATGTCTTTACTTCATCCTCCGGCAATTAATTCCAGAGCTTTATTGTGCATTGAGTGTAAAAGAATTTTCTCCAATTTGTTTTAAATGAACTACTTACTAACTTCATTGAGTTTCCTCTGGTTTTTTGTAATTTTTTTGAAAGAGTAAATAACTAATTCACATGTGCCTGTTCTATTCCACTCATGGTTTTATAGACCTCTGACAAATCCCCTTTCAGCCATCTATTCTCCAAGCTGAACAGTCCTAACCTCTTTAGCCATAGTAACAAAGTAATATAGCAATGAGAGCAGATAAAGACCAAATGGGTCCATCCAGTCTGCCAAGCAAGTTTCTCATGGTAGCAACCGCTGCTGCATGCAGGAAAAATAATAATAATAACAATACACAGTTGGGATGGGGGAATCCAGCAGTCTCCTACTGCAATCTCAGTTACAGCAGGCAGAAACCTTGCACCAAATAAACAACTCCTATTCCTAATCCTCTTTTGGTGCACTGCTTTCTTGCCAAGGACTGCGCAGTTCGGAAGTGGAGGCAAACGCAATGCCCATCAAGCTTTGTCGCTGTCTGACTGCATGCATGAGCAATCTATCTTTGTCCAGGGTAAAATAAACCCCTGTACTCCCCCTCCCCTCCAACCATTTGGCTACCAGGTGTAACTAACCCCTTGTGATTCAATAAAGCTGGAATGACAGTACAATCCTTAAATCCAAGGGAATTCTCATCTGTTGAAAATCTATTCGCCCCCCTCTTCTTATTGTACAACCAAGCCTAACCACGAGATGTGCTTAGGTGCGGGAGCGCATTATTAGGCAGAACCTATGGTTCCCTCTGGGCTTCCAGCTCAACTAAAAACCAATCTTTACGGGAGCTCTGGTGCCATGCACCTCACCTTCCAGGTACCCAGGTTCCATTTCTTCTCCTCACCCCCAGCTGAGAGCAGTAAAGCAGCCCCCGCCAGGATCTGGCACAAACGTACCCTGGAGACAGCTGTGAACTCCCCTGCGCCCAGGGGCTGTCAACACCGCCTGCCTCGGCAGTGTTTCCAGCTCCTGCAAGCCGAGGCCGGTAGGACCCGAGTAAAAGGAGCCATACGCAGTCCGCCTGCACAAAAGCAGGAAGCCATCTAAGCCAGCACAGCCTCTGACCTTTTTTTTTTTTTTTATTTGAACATTTTTATTAAACCAAAGTCAATTTTAACAAAAACAAGATAAACAATTGCAAAATACAAAGTATGCATGGATCACAGTTATCCTATGTATGACCCACTCTGCCCTCTGCCCCGACCTCTCCCCTTCCACCTAATGCCCAACAATAGCCAGAAGGAAGAAAAATTGCAGATCTCGGCATAACTAGAAATAAACACTATCATACATCACACCATTGTTCAAAGGGTTTCAACCTCCCCAGAAATTTAGCAGCAGAATTATTTTCTCATCACCGTCAATTTGCTCATAAAATATTCCCTCCAAAGACAACATTGTAGCCAAGCCAAGCATAGTGGAACATTCTTTTAGCTGACTTTTTCATTTTACATAATCAATTTTTCAGTATCAGGGAAGAGCAGTTTCTCCCTCTTTCATGCTAGAAATATAAAAAACCTACAGCTGCCTGAAACGGCATGGAGCAGAAGCATACATAGGTGCTCATACCACCCACCTCGCACTGTATGAAATCTCATGATGAATCAGGGTATTTTTGTTTGTGTAATAAAACTGAGAAACAGAGGGGGGAAAAAAGCCAGCATCTTATCGTAAAAGGAGCATGGGTCTTTACAAGTGGAACTGGACTTGGTTCAGATCATTGACTTTCCAGTGCGGTACTCTGAAGATACTTTCTCAATGGCCACATGAGAGCCAGGCGCTCCGTGACCTTTCAAAATCTGCTTTGAAATGTGTACCTTTTTCCCCCATTTGCTTCTGCACTTTACAATTATGCACCTGGCAGACTGTGTTTCAAAAACCTGTTTCAAGTTTGGTTTGAGGACTGGGGACTTGGGACTATGTTTCGGATGTACGATGCAAAGGCTCTACACTATATGGTGGTCCCTTACATCCGATTCTTATCTTTCATGAACTGTTATTTGGAGCTTTCTTTTTTTCCCCATAGGTTAGACAATTCTGTTGGTAGTTAAAATTAATAAAATCATTGCTACCCCTTTTTCACTAGGAGTTTTATTTAAGATCTGTGCGATATTATTGGTTAAAGAGTTGGAAGCTCCTGTTATGTTACAAATCTAAGTGAGAGGCTACACTAGAAAGGAGACGTTAATGGACACAGCAGTGCATACTAGGGGGTTTTGGTCAAGTGATTTCTTCCTGATCCTCTGTGCTTGGAGTTCAGTTGTACCAAGTATCTCCTGGACCTGGATGCCAGGAGCTTTCATTTGTGACTCCCTAAGACTTTTCCCATTTATAACCCTCTTCCCCTGCCAACAAACCCAGAGGTCACAGACTGCAGCTCCCTGTGGAACTTGCAATGCCTGAATCTGGCACTAGGGGTCTCCCTTGTGCAATGACAGAGACGCCTCCCACAACCCATGGGGGCTGCGTGTGCTGCATCTCTAGCATCCCTAGCCCCCAGCTGAGCCCAGTAAACACAAGCTGAGCTTGAGAATCAAGCCCCAAGTCTCCTGCACTGCAGCAGATAGCACTGCCACTCAGCTGACCTACAATGTACACCTTTTATTCAAACGAAAGGGTGAAAATACCGATCCAGGCCTCACCTGCCAGCACAGAGACCCTGTAGAAGCAGCTCTCCAACTTGCTCAGGAGGATGAAGAGGAAACTGTCTGCAGCCAAACTGCTCACATCCCGCGTGCTCTGGTCATAGACCACCACATCCCGATGCCACTGCTCCTCCTCCTCGTCCTCCTCGCCCTCCTCTTCCAGCTGTGCCAAAAGAAAAGTCAGAATTAGAAGGAACCAGCGCCGGCAGTTAGCAGGATGCTCGACTACCATTCCCCTTCCACCCCCACCGTGCTTCAAACAAGTGAAAGAAAAGGACAGGCCCAGGAGTACTGCCAGAGCGGGGTCACTTCTATTCCTATCCTCTCCTAAAGCTCCAACTCTTTTTCAGGCAGATCACTTATGCTGCTACGTGGTGTACGGGGGAGAGAAAGAAACTGCAGATACTGAAAATAAATTAAAACTGAAAAATCTGAAAGTGATCTTCATACTTAGGGGTGCAGGAAGAGTCCAAGTCAAGTCATTCAGTTGCAACTAACAGCAGCACGGCCAGCACAGTGGCTCAGTGGCAGGATGCAGGTTTGACTCCCAGTTCAGATCTTCCACGCCCCCTCAAGGTGGCTAGGGCTGGGGATGCAGCAGAGACCAGGTTCACATTGGCCCCTTGGGAGAGGGAGTCCTAACGGAGACATCTGGTGGCCAGACTGAGCGACCCATGACTGCAGGGCTCTGGAGAGAGAGTCCTGGTGTTTGTGGCCCCAGGCCGAGGATTGTCACTGTAATGTCATGAAGAGCACCTTAGGTCCAATTCAAGGACCAGCCCCCCTCTGCAACCTCCTCCAGCCAACGCTGGCCAGGACTCATCAAGGCCCATTCATCATGAGAAAATAAGCACCAATTATGACAATCCGCATAATCAAAACAATTAAAAACAGTGCCACTACAGAACCAGTAATTCAGTGGCAGTTAAAAGTGAAATGAAGCAATGAAATCCACTTATGTTCCAACGGTCATTTAATTTTTGAAGATTTATCAGTTGTTAAAGATTTGAAGACTCATCTTAATTAGCTGGCCCCATTATATAAATCTAGGAAAATTAGGGGTGCTCTTCCTCATCAAGACCCCAATGAGGCATCGCTCTGCTACACCTAATGCATGAATATTGCACCAACAGCTACAGAGCGGACTCAGGGAGGGAGAGTGTAAAAAGCCCAGGGACAAGCCTAGAGCAAGCTGTGCAGACTTTTCATTCCAAAGGTGTGGAAATATAGATAGTACAGAGTGTGTCAGATCAAAGGAAGCAGTAACATCCCAAAAAAAAAAACAGGTAAGCTCATACTCCGAAGGCTCTTGCTAGCACCACTGCATCACAGAGCTGAAGTATTAACCCATCGAACTCTATGTCCAGTTCTGAAATCACCTTTCTGTTAAAGCCATCAGAAGCACCTCACCAGCAGCAGAACCACCCAGAACCCCCTGCTTTCCAGGGTTATTGCCTCGGGCCAGAGGCCACCCGGGGATCCTAGATGTGGTTTTCTAACTCCTTGTCTTACCCTAGTGCAAGCGGGAAGCAGGAGGCACCGGTCTGGGGCTTCCAAAACCAGGAGCGAGAGACAAAGCCTGGCGAAGGCCCGGGGGTTACGGAGGTGAAAGGGCTGCTGGACGTATACTATTCTGGCAGTCTGAAAGGAAAGGAGGCTTAAGAGAAAGAGCAAAGCCTGCATTCTGGATATGAAAGCCAGAGAGAGCGTTTGATCAGGATAAGTGAAAGATTAATGCAGAAGAGCCCAATAACAGACTCTCTGTGGTATGGTTCACAGCACTCATTGAATAGGCTGAGGAGTGGCGTACGCTTGCCATCTGAGGCAGCAGGATCCCTCGCTAAGCTCGGGGGCATATCGCATCCATCACAGAATGGCAACCACTGTGAAGCCAAGACAACGCGTCAGGAAAAAAAAAAGAGAATTAAATAACAGTCCCTGCCAGCACTTTCTAGTAAGAGCCCTCTTCTTCCATCCTTAAAAGATCAATTGTATTTGCAGCCCCACAGGAGCATGAAGGCGTTTCACAGACCTCTGAACAGGAGGGACAGCGGAGCTCTACAGGGTTCACGATAAGAGCTCAATAGAGTTCTCTACAGCTGGAAGAAATCTGCCCCATACAGTTTTCTGTCTGAGGATTTGCTGAATGTGCTACAGCAGGATCACGCGTGGTTCTAGAGAGCTCCCTGTGAGAGGCCCAGTCATAGGATGCTAGAAATTTCTACAGTAAGACAAGCCACAGCTCCATAGAGCCGCTTACAGCACGATTAATTGTGCCCCACAATTAATTGTGCTGCAGTTAAGCACTGGAAGAAAAGAGGGCTTATTTATTTAAAATATTTGTTACAAACTTGCATTGTAAAACTCTAAGCAAGGTCCAATCCTAATATTAAAACAATAAAGCAAACATAAAAACAACAAAATAACTCCTGATACAATATGCTGGTGCATTGGGAGTATACAAAAAAAAAAAAAAAAAGAGTGCCAACTGAAAAATCTGCCCAAAAAGGCATACTTAGTACACAGAAAGCCCGGTTTATGCACAATACATGTTCTCTGTGCATAAATCCTGAGAACAGGACTCCTGCATCATAAACTCCAGGTTCAGCCCCGTAGACTAACCCTAGTCCTAGAAACTTTACTCCACCTCTGACCAGGAGTTGCATTTTCAGCCTCATGAAAACACGAGTTAAGCCTATGCCCCTCTCTGCACTGGGGAGTAAGAGCTAATGCCATGATTAACATGGGATTTGCATGGAGAAGCGCTAATTTGTGCGCACAGTTTTATTCACAGCTGTAGGCCCGTTTTGGTGCCGAAGGGCTTGCTAAATCGAGATAAAGTTGCATGCACAAAAATGTGCACGCACCTCCGTGTCAACGTGTATGCGCAATCGGGCCCTGAGGGAGAAAAG
This sequence comes from Rhinatrema bivittatum, assembly GCF_901001135.1. Classification (NCBI taxonomy): domain Eukaryota; kingdom Metazoa; phylum Chordata; class Amphibia; order Gymnophiona; family Rhinatrematidae; genus Rhinatrema; species Rhinatrema bivittatum. Next base: position 37,826,080 of record NC_042631.1, on the reverse strand, counting down.
GACCCGCAGAAGGTGGACAGCAAGAGCACCTAAGTAAGACAACACTGATGAGACCCTAAAGTTGCTGGTATGGCAGCCCCTGGCAGAAGATGCCATGGACGATGGGAAATCGAGCTGCGTGAAGCAGGACTGCCAGGCATGGGAGCATGAAGAACACTTGAACCTGACCTCCAGGGCTTGTATTTCTTGCAAACGTCGGGCTCTCAGGGGCTGGCTCAGTGTCAGTGCTTTAAACTGCGTTCGGTTCCTGAGCTTAGCTTCGGGTTCCCATGTCAGCTGGGGGCGAGGGGGCGAGGGTGCAGCCCCCCCCCCCCCCCCCCCCCGGGAAAGGGATTCTCAGCCTTCACTCAACAGTGACACCTGCTGGTCAGACTTGGGAACCATGTTAACCAAGGCCCAGAGAGAGCTCTTGGGCAAGAACTGTCACTGGGCTGAGCTTGGAGAGGGAAATTTAACCCTGTAGCCCTATAAAGGCTGGTTCTATCTGCCCTGAAAGCTCCAGGGAGCTGGCGGAAACTGCCAGGCAACCCCCCCCCCCACAAAAAAAAACCCATTGGGTTAACAGCTGACTCAATGTCATCTGCACAGACTGAGTCAGTGCTCATTTCATTCCATTGCATCTACTGACCCGTGGTTTCAGCATTTCTAGGAAATACAGGAACAAGTAGTCTAGAGATGCAGTGGGATAAAAATCAGATGACAGGAAGTCGGTGGGTCACCCCATGCTAGGGGAAGCTGCTAGAGCCGCCACAAAGGCAGCTCACAAACTCACACACACACACACACACAGGCAGGACTTCCAGGGGCAGCAGGGCAGGAAGGAAGCAAGCAGAGGAAACCATGGAGGGCTGGAAAGAAGAGAAGAGACAAGGGAACGAAGCGAACAGAGGCGGCCACATCAAACCACGTCGGGGAGAGCAGAGGGGATGCCTGGAATAGAAATGCAGAGGTGTTCAGGGCTTCGTGCCCATGCGGAGAAGGAACACTATCCTACCGCAGGTCCTGCCGGGGGTGGGGGAAGGGACATTGTTTTTGCCATTATTGAAGCGTTGCCGGGTGATGGCTGATAAACCTGACACGGTTTACATCTTACTAAAGTTACAGGGTTTCAGGCAACATAAATGCCAAAATGAGAGCTGCACTAGCAGAGCTGGGTCTCAGCCCACAGACTGGGATCCGAAGGGTACGCTAAAGTACAATTAAACTCTGGAATTTGTTGCCAGAGAATGTGGTTCGTGCAGTTAGTATAGCTGTGTTTAAAAAAGGATTGGATAAGTTCTTGGAGGAGAAGTCCATTACCTGCTATTAAGTTCACTTAGAGAATAGCCACTGCCATTAGCAATGGTTACATGGAATAGACTTAGTTTTTGGGTACTTGCCAGGTTCTTATGGCCTGGATTGGCCACTGTTGGAAACAGGATGCTGGGCTTGATGGACCCTTGGTCTGACCCAGTATGGCATTTTCTTATGTTCTTATGTTCTTAAGTATGCTTATGGGGTCACTGGGGGGGGGGGGGGGGCAGCTCTCTTCCCATCAGACATGGGCTCGCTCGGTATCTCTGGATTCTCAAGAGCCTGCATGCTGACACGATGAGCAATGCCGATCCCGATGGGCGTCTCCCTTCCCAGACCATGGGGGCAACAGGCCATCACGTTAAACCGAAGGGCTTCACTGCGGCCGGATGCTGGAACGCAAGAGAGCCTCCGTCAATGAAGCTCAATTCTGCTCCACCGAGTAATGGAATCGCTGGGAGACCGCTCCAAACCAGCCTCAAAGACCCTCAGCTCAACTTTCTTCCACATCGACGGATTCCATGAGAGTCTGTGCGCGCATGCGTGTGTGATGGGGACAGCCATGCTCCAGATGCTCTGGTACGTCAGGGAACGCAGGGGGTAACTCTATTAGTGGCCTCAGGCAGATAATGGCTACGGCAACCACGCTGGACCTCCAGCCAGAAACCTGACGGCACGCTGCTTCTGTCCGACAGGCACGGTGGGGTATGGCCAGGGCACAGATAGGGGGCCGGGCATACAAAAACACAAGAATGGCCATTGCCAAGGCCCATCCTTTCTCCGACAGCAGGATGCAATAGGCACTGGTCCTCACGTGAGAGTACAGACCAGATACGGTGCTCAGCTGTAACCTGGGTGGCCCTCGCACAGTCGTACGAGTGGTACTGGCACAATCCCATCCCACAACTTATGCAAGGACCCCACTCATCCGAGGTGTTCTCGTTTTAGAACGATAAGTTAGGAAAGTAGCAATGGGCTGGGTAGAGGGAGGCTGTTTCTTTCTGTGTTTTTTATGGAAAGCTCCAGAGCATCACTTCCCATCAATCTGTAGCAGCAGGCAAACCTCCTGCCCCCGCACTGGCGGATACGCTTTGATGTTCAGTAAATATGGCACCCAAGTAGATGTGTGTATGAGGCTGTGTACAGTGGGGGGATTCGCATCCCCCTGGTATTTTTCTGGGACCTGTAAATGTGGCATGCCCAATGTATCCATACACAGGTCCCTCCCCCCCGAACCTTCTCTCCCTCCCTTCACTTCAGGACCACTGTAGAGCCTTTGGCTTAAAAGCCAATGCTAGAAACTGGTCTGCCTCCTCATTAGTACCTACAATAAAAACTGTTCTATAGCCCTTAGTATAGAGCACTTCCAATATATCAAATACCTCAGGGAGATCAGGGGCCTTACTATACTGCGTCAGGGTCAAAGGTTCCTCCCAAACTTAACTTCTCAGTCAGGCCCAGCATTATCTAGAAACACAGCTCGAGATAGTTATGCAGTGGGTAACAAAAAAATCTGTTTTATTCAGTCAGGGAAAAATGGGAGGCGAGGTGAGTGACGGTGCCAGCTGACAAGCTGGAGGGAAGGGGAAGGATGAAGAAAGGACTCTGTCAGCAAGAACAATAGCGAAGAAAACACAGGCATGATGTCAACCTTCTTGCCATCTGCCAGCCAGCAACAGCAGTGACACCAGCACCTCCCAGGGCCATTGCCAAGGAGCGGACAAGATGGGCGACTGCTCGGAGCACCAAGCTTGCTGCAAGCGCACAAGCCCAGAGGGGAGGGAGGTGAGCCAACAGAGAGAGCATCAGTCAATAATGCGGGCTGCGGCTTGAGCTCATCTCTCCTGGCTCCCTTTCACTTTACTGCTGCCCAGGTGAGAGCAGGAAATGTCACGAGAACAAGCTGCAGCCCCATACTTTTGATCGCATCACCAAAGGCTGTAATTCAAGTAAAAAGTCATCATTGCAGCGGCCAGAAAGAATTGCCCTAAACAGTTAGACAAGCTAGCCAAGCAGCCAGACAGGTAGCACAGGCAGCCCTGCCATTCAGAAAGAGATCCAGCCAGCCAGATAACCTATCAGCTGAAGAGATGCACCAAGAGAAAGAGAGTCAGTCAGTCAGATGGCTCACATGCACAACAAGAGAGCTGGATAGCCAGCGAGATAATCAGCCAGCAAATCCACGGCCGATACAGTACAGTGCGCTCCGACAGAGCGCACTGTTAACCCTCGATTGGATGCGCGTTTTCGACGCGCTAGCATTACCCCTTATTCAGTTAAGGGGCCGAAAACGTGCGTCCAACCCCTCCCCGAACCTAATAACGCCCGCAACATGCAAATGCTTGTTGATGGCCCTATTAGGTATTCCCGTGCGATTCAGAAAAGAAAATGTGCAGCCAAGCCGCACATTTTGCTTTCAGAAATTAGCGCCTACCCAAAGGTAGGCACTAATTTCTTCGGGCACCGGGAAATATGGCGATATTAAGTCGGAGGTCCTGAAAGTTACCAAAAGTAAAAAAAAAATAAAAATTTTAAGTCGGCCCGCGGCTCGCAAACCGGATGCTCAATTTTGCCGGCGTCCGGTTTCCAAACCCGTGGCTGTCAGCAGGCTTGAGAACAGACGCCGGCAAAATTGAGCGTCGGCTGTCAAACCCGCTGACAGCCGCCGCTCCGGTCCAAAAGGAGGCGCTAGGGACGCGCTAGTGTCCCTAGCGCCTCCTTTTACCTGTTTTTACCGCCGGGCCTAATTTGCATACTGAATCGCCCGCTCTCCTGCGGACTTTATTGTATCGGCCCGCCAGTCAGGCCAACTCATCCAGTCTTCCAGCAAGTCCAGAGAGTGAGAGAACCACCCAGCCAATCAGCCCATTAGCCCATCTGGGGAGGCAGACAGAGACAGACAGATAGCTAATCCAACCAAGCCAACCAGTCAGCCAAAAAGATGCTCTTTGCCTCTGCAGATGGAAAGCGAGAAAGCCCTCCTGGACAGAGAGAGCCTGTCAAGAAGACCAGTCAACTAGCCCAGGCATCCCACCTGGAAAGAAAGCCAGCTAACCAGGTAGTCCCGTCAGCTGGAAAAAAACACTATCTGTCCCATCTCACTCTTCAAATTGAGAGTAGAAGAGGCTGATAGTAAATTAAATCCAAGGGGGCAGTAGGTGACAGAGAGGTGAAGACTAACATGCACTAAGAGGCATGCAGGACAGAGGTGAGGTATGATCTGTCTGTGTCTGTCGGAGGTGTGCTCTGTCCTTATCTCTCTGGCTATGGTTTCTCTTTTTCTCTGTTGGCTTTCTCCCCAAATGGGCTGGTTTTGCACATACTTTGACTGGAATTAACCTCATTCATGAGCCTTGGCATTTCAGGATGATCTCAATCTCTCAAATTTACTGCTATTGCCCTTCTTAGTTCTTGCATTGTGCCAAAGAGAGCCTGCTTCTGGAGTTCATAGGGTGCAATCTTAACGGGCAACATATCAAGGTGCGCTTGGAAATCCTTCTTAATCAGACCAGGGACACCCAATTTGATTGGGACTATCTCTGATCTTTGATTGCATCTCTTGGTACTTCAGGATCTTCCTTTCTCCATATGATCTACCAAAAATAGTTACCCGGTACTGACGATCTTCACTTTTACCATACAATCCACGAATAACTGCTGGGTACTGACACCTCTATCACCCATGCTGTTCTTGTGTTCTTCTCCTTCTCCACAATATCTGGTTTTTTTGCGCATCGATCAGCCTGGAGGTGGGAAAAGGAACGTCCCAGGCGAGCACCTCTTTATTCTCTTCTATTCTGTTAGGGTTGCGTTCCCAGTTGAAACACTGATGTTATGATGTTTACACAATTTCCAATGAATAAGCCGCGCCGCCTCGCCGGGCCTCTCTGTATCCAGGCCGCCTGACACCAGCACGGCACATCCAGCGGCGAACGTGTAACCGTTTCCAGTTCTGTCCCACAGAATCTGCATTTGTCCATTTTGTCAGGCTTTTCTATACTGGCTGTGAGCCGCCATCTTGTCCGTACTCCCCTATTATCAGTCTCTCATCTCTAGGTTTGAGTTCACCTCTCCTTAACCATTGATTCATGTGGGGTTTCTGGAATAGCCCTCTGGATTTCCCCATTGTATTTGTGCTTCTGCCAAGTTTTCTTCCCTTGTTTGCTGCTCTAATTCTTTAAAGAGATTTTCCTTTTGTTTTGCGGATTCTGTAGTTTCTTTCTCTTCGTGTGCTGGTGGATTTTTCTCGGTGGTGTGGCCCGTCTGGATGGCTGTATCTGAACGTAGGGGGGTGTTGGTGGGTTTGTCCCGGCAGGCACCGCTGCGGCCTGACCACAAGGCAACAGCGTGCACCTTCCCCGATGTGAGGTCTGAAACAGACAGGCTGGAGTCATCAGTTCAGCAGAGCTCTCTCAGCATCACCCTGCAGGGCTTTCTGCTAAAATTATTATAGCTTAAATGTGTTAACATTTGTGTCTGGTTTTAGGATGGAATTTACTATTGGCTGCTTGGTCTGTGCACTGGGGGCTCAGCGCTTGCCTTCACTGCATGTCTTGAAGTCTCGCCCCCTCCGTCCCCACACTCACTATTTCCTAATTCTCTTATAGAGATTGTAAGTAGGATAGAGGACTTCTTTCTTGCAGCTCTTTCCAATTCGAGTTGTCCTCTTACCTAATTAAACCCCATCTCTGAGGCTTTAATGTTAAACTCTTGCCTTCCTCCTCCTGCCTCAAAGTCTGTCTTGACTAGACTGTAAGCTCTACGCAGAAGGGACTGCCTCGTATATGTACGACACTGAGCACACCTTATAGCACTACACAGATGTGTTGTAATATTAGCAGTAGAGAGTGAGTGCAGAAGGGAAGTCAGCCAGGTGCATGGGGGCACATACTTCCCGAAAGGGTTTGGGGGGGATCCATTTTGTCCGGCGATTGCTGTGGCATCCCTCACTCCTTAATACCCCCCCCCCGCACTTCCATCAGTGACAGCACTGCACCACCCCTCGCCTATCAGCACTATCCACCCCTACACCTCTCAGCACACAGCCCTGAAAGTCCCCCCTCCACACACACACAGGCACATCTTGATAAGATAATACGGGGCTGTTAGGGAGACGCCTTACTTCCAGCACCTACCTCCCCTTACGTCCCTTTTAAAGCATCTTTCTGCATTAGTGAGGATGTTCAGGTTTTCTCCATTTATTTGCATGGCATTAGCTTACCTCATCCCACAGCGCTGCAGATCTCTTGTGTAAGTAAACTGAAACTTGCGCTAATAATTAGCTGGGATTTTGGCGCAGCTTTGATTACATCAGCCCCTTGGTGACGGCACTTGGCTAAGGAGCAAGAGCAAGCAAGGTGCTGAAAGCGACCAAGAGCCTTCCTGGTTAGGGAACCCCATGTTTTGCAGCTGACTGTAAGTACAGATGCCTTGCCCCTCTCTTAGAAGGAAAATCTGGGCACCAGATTTACACTTCACCTGTCTCTTATTATCCTACTCCTCCTGCCGGCTCTTGGAGCAAACACTGAATCCTTGCTTCGCAATACAGGCCTGAGAGAAGGGGGTGTGACGATCTCCAGGGGTCAACATCTGGCATGATCTCTTCCCAAAGTCTTTGGCACCTCTCCTCACCTGCAGCGGGACTGTGGGGAGGTCCAGTCAGGCAGCAGCCACGCGAGACGGCGCCTCTCACTCCCTCTCCGCATTAACCTTTACTTTTCTCCTTCACAGCAGTCTCAATTTGAAGGTATTCGAAGAGGCTGCATCTGTTTGCAAATGCATCCACTGTCACCCCCCCCCCCTCCCTTGAGGCAGAGTCAAAAGACAGATGATAACAGCCCCCCTGCCTCCCTGCTCTTCTGTAATGCAGGCGGGGTGATGTCACCGCCGTCCAATCACAACGCTGCTGCGAGCACATTGGTGTGGGGGGTGGGGGAGGAAGTGGTTTAGGAGAGGCTTAAAGGCCTCTACAGATGGCTCCCGCTGCCCTGAACATTGGATTGATTGCATGAATTACCTTCCTTTTGCATTAAAAAAAAAAAGAGTGGGGGGGGGGGAAAGAGGAGGAAGGCAGTGTTTGATAACAGAAGAAACATGCAAGACAAAGCCTACAGCAAAACGGAAAAGCAAAGTCTAAGAGGCAGGCGCTGACAGGGAGAGACCACGAGAGAGCGGCAGAAGTGCTGGGACACAGGTAGAGAGCTGCAGACCGAGGCAATCAGAGAGAGGAGAGAGACCTGAAGAGACAGCCAGAAAGACAGACTGAACAGGTTATGGGGAAAGGAGGAACAAAGCAGATATAACAGGAAGACCTGCAGAGGGAGAATGAGATCACACGGAGTGCTAGCCTCCTGCCCTTTTGTGCAACTTTTTTAAGCAGATAAGTAAAACTAATGAAGAGATTCACAATAAAAGTTGATCCCTCTAAATCACAGCTTTTAATATTTCTTTCTTGGGTTTTGCATGGGGGAACGCTGTTAAACCACTCCGATTCTGAGCAGATAGGTTAAACTGAAAATCCTCAGCCACTTAACTGAAGGCCAGCACTACAGGGAGGGAGGGAGAAGAGACTGGGATCTCTGCTGGGGGTGTAGAGGATGCCAGCACTGCCCCATCCCTTTAGCACCGGTGGCTGAAGCATGCGGCAGGAGAACAAGAAGGAAGATGGGGAGTTACCTTATTCCTGGGCCCCAGCTGGATGAGCTCAGGGATGGTGACTTTCTCCTGCTGCAGCCTCCTTTTCACCAACTTGGAGCAGCAGATGTTGACCGAGCTGAGTACATGCCAGGAATTGTACTCCACGAAGGAGCGGCTGTCAATCACAAGCGTGCCCTCGGCTCCACTCCGCAGGATGCCGGCCAGCTTCTCTGGTTCCATGGCTCTCCGTGGCACTCTGTCCCCTGCCATGGCCAGGTCGCTGATCCCTCCTCCCAGAGCAGCAAGACCCAGGCCCTGTCTGAACGGACCGTGCTCAGCCAACAAGCCCTGGAGTCTACGACATCGTGTTAACCTGGCCAGGAAAATGAGAGCAGGATTACTCAAGGGAAAACAGAACCCTGCTCGATTTGTGCTCCCACCCTGGGAGCCCCTTCGGACCCACAGCCCAGCGCACCAGCGTCGGGACTCCCACTCCCAGCTTCTGAGCATGGCAGAATGCGCACACCAGGGCACTACTTGCCAGGACTCCCACTCCCCACCTCTGAGCACTGCAAGACCCTGCCCCCTCCCCCCATACACTGGTGCCAGGTCCAGCCTTTGAGCACTGCAGGACCCACACCCCAGGATACACAGCTCATCATCCCAGCAGGCTTTCAGACTTTGTAATGGGCTGTATTAGCATTCCTAATGTGACTTGCTTAATGGAGAGAACAGCAGCATTTTACTGCTCACAAAACCTTTCAAAACATAATTGCTTTTCCACCCCCCACATGCTATCAGTAATGCATTTGTTTTATACTTGTAATTAGGATCAGGGGCTGTGATTAAGGAATCCCCTTCCTACTGTCAACCTCCTAGACCTGCCAGAGACCTCAATCAGCTGGAGTTCAAATCACCTCCCCTCTGCCTCCCCTGTCTCCTTGCCCTTTGTTAAGGGAAAGGATTTTAATGAAGGGGTGTAAGGGAGAAGTGGCCTGGTGCCTCCCCATCCAGTCTCTGACACAGTTCCTAATGTTCAATCAGACCCCCTGCCGTACCTGTACCACAGAGGCAGACTAATAACAGGGCACTCGGGTCTTCTTTTCATCTAGTTACAGCCCATTCAGAAACGATCCTGGACTGTATGCATAAAATGTGGATTGGCCACACATTTTGGTTTTTGAATCCCGGGTGAATGACTAATAGGCTCATCAACGGGCATTTGCATGTGATGAGCGCTATTGGTTTTTCAGGGGGTTTGGCAGCGCGTTTTCGAGGCGCTAAACCCCTTACAGTATAAGGGGGTAATGTGTATGTATATATATATTATATATACACACACACATATACATACACACATATATATATTATATTCCATCTTCACCTGCACCCTACCGAAAGAACACTTTGCTGCATCTACCCAGCCAGAGTAAGTGGAGGAACTAACTGGTGAAGTGACAGTGCTATGAGAATGGCATAACACACGAGAATGAACACAAATAAGCCGATGCAATAAAGTGCACGTAAAAAACATGCATCCAAACTGGGCGCGCTTTTTGTTACGTGCGCATATCCACCTCTCCCGGGCGCCCAATGCACTATGTAAATGAGCTGCCGCACTAAAACGAATGCGCTAGGAATAACTTGCTCATCCCTAGCACGTCCATGGCATCGGGCACCCAGGAAACATGACTGTGTGTGAGGTAGGAAAACAGACGCTCAATTTTCAAGCGTCCGTTTTTTTCCCCCACAGCAGCTGGTTTACCGGACTGAAGCTTGTATATTGTGCACCCCGAAAATTTATTTATTTATTTTACGCCAAACACTTTTTTTTTTTGATGGTGCTGCTTTCTGTGATTCTTTCTACTTAGTACCACGATGATACTAAGTAGAAGGAACCACAGAAAAGCAGTTTTTTGCTTTTAAGTTGAGCCCTGGAGGTGCAGGAAAACTTTATGCCTGCTCCAGGACAGACATAAAATTTTACGGGTTAAACACACGGAGATTTTTTTGCATTGCGGAGTAAAATGCTAATAGCGTTTACAAGTGATGAGCGCTATCAGCTACACCTTTGTTTGGATGCACTGATCCCCTTATTGCATCGGGGTTAATGGACGCGCATCCAAACCGTGTGTCGAACTGCTTGTTAAGCTGGGCGCACTTTATTGCATCGGCCCCCAAAGTAAGACAAACCAGAAGCAGAGGAAAGGCAGGAGAGAGACCACAAGACAGCAGTTGAGCTCCTGGCCTATGTGCAGACGGACAGGCAGGCTGGGGTCTAGGAGAGGGAAAGACTACCGAAGCTAAATCTGACACCCGAAGTGAAAAACAAAACAAAACATGATAAATAAGATCAACAACAATAATAATCATAAATAAATGAATAAATAATCTGCATAAACAGACCATCTACTGAAATCACAGCATTAAATCGGATACAATATTGCGCAGAAAATTCATTACTCAGGGAGTCCTCTACCAACATGTATATAAGATCAGAAGAAAAGGAGAACCATAATGCCTCTTTGGAAAAAAACATACAAACACAAAATAAAGGTATTGTGTAGAGAAATGTCGCTGGTATACTAGTACCTCAAAGGATTGAGGATGCTAAAAATAACAAGGAAGGGGGGGGGGGGGGCGGGGTGTCACATGATGCATGCTGAGAGTTAGGACATGTTTTGGGCTGCTCTGAGGACCTCCCTTTCTTATCATTAAAAATCTGCAATTTAATTTTACAAATTATCCTCTTTAAAGCACTCTGGAAAGGCTTCCCACTGGAGCTTTGTGGACTGTTTCCCATTCAATATAGATCTGGAAAACTGGTGAAGAAATATAAGAAGGGCCACCAGCGCTGGTGCGTTCACCAGGCAGTCATCTAGAGGGTCAACCATTAGGGAGCGGCAAAGAGCAGGTGTTTAGGGCTGAGAGCAGATCCCATTCTGCTTGTGACCAAGAGGAGAAGCAATCCTGGTGGGCTTATTCCACTCATTCGTGGTTGAGAGGAGCAGGGACTCGGCGGGCTGCGACCAGATTTGTGCCAGCAGGGCCACGGATGGAGCCCATCCCATCCACAGCAGAAAAAGAGAGAGAGAGAGGCCTGGGAATGGTGGAAGACAGGCTGGGGAGAGCAGGGGGCAGAGCTCATATGCCTGCAGAAGGAAGACCGACCAAGAGAGCTTGTGAGCCAGAGGGATTGGAAAGAGGTAGGGGTGTGAGTGTGTGTGTGAGAGAGACAGAGAGGAATCCTGTGTGAGGGAGGGAGAGTGCATGTGTGTGTGTGTGTGTGAGAAAGGGAGCCTGTATGAAGGGGTGTGTGTGTGTGTGTGCAGGAGACAGAGAATGTCTGTGTCAGGGGATGCATGAGAGAGAGACAGAGGAAAGGGGTGTGTGTGTGTGTCAGAGAGAGAGTGAGCTTGTACGAGGCTGTGTGAGTGAGAGGGATTGTGTATGTACGAGAGAGTGATGGTGTTACTAAGAGGGAGGGAGCCTTTGTGAGGGTGCATGTGTGAACGAGACAAGACACCTATGTATGCGTGAGAAAGTGAGCCAGTCTGAGTGAATGAAGGTGTGTGTATGTGAGGGAGGGAGGGAGGGAGGAAGGGAGAGCAAGAGAGTGTGTGTGTGACTGGTAGAGTGTGCATGTGTGGGACAGCCTGTGTGTGAGAGAGAACAAATGTGTATAATTGTGTGTATGTGCATATAAGATATAAAGGAGAAAGTTTGTGCACAACAACCCCTGCTCCCCACCCTATCAGCTAATCCATAACAATCTCAGGGCATCTGGAAATCAAAAGTTCCCAGGTATAGTGAATGTTTCATTTTATATCCTTGTAAGTTTTAATCATTGGGTGTTAACAGGACCAGTTGCCTCGGATGCCGACCCTTAGGGGGGCGCCGAAGAGCAGCCATGTGGGGCCGTGAGCAGAGCCTATCCCGCTTGTGGCAGAGGAGTAGAGATTTGGCAGGCTGTGAGCAGTGCCCATCCTGCTCGCAGCCCAGCGCAGATTACTCTCAGCAGGTATGAATGCAGTAGGAAACATAGAAACAGAGAAATGACGGCAGAAGAAGACCAAACGGCCCATCCAGTCTGCCCAGCAAGCTTCACACATTTTTTCTCTCATACTTATCTGTTTCTCTTAGCTCTTTGGTTCTATTTCCCTTCCACCCCCACCATTAATGTAGAGAGCAGTGATGGAGCTGCATCCAAGTGAAATATCAAGCTTGATTAGTTAGGGGTAGTAACCGCTGCAATAAGCAAGCTACACCCATACTTATTTGTTTACCCAGACTGTTATTCAGCCCTTATTGGTTGTTTTTCTTCTCCCCTGCTGTTGAAGCAGAGAGCTATGCTGGATATGCGTGGGGGCCGAGACCAGAGGGACGGGTGTAAATGCAGTAGGAGTGGGGGCCAAGAACGAGGGCGGGCGTGAATGTGGTAGAAGTCGGGGCCAAGACCAGGGGGCGGGCGCAAGGCAGAAGGCTCGCCTAGGGCACCTAATACCCTTGCACCAGCCCTGGTTATTAATATTTGATGTATGTGCTGTTTTTCAATTTTTGTTTTGAGAGGAAATTTTTATTTTTATTAGTTTTTAATTATTGGATGCCATTCTATTTTACTGCTTTTTTTAAATATTCTTTTTACTAGTCTGGTTTTACTATTATTGATGTTTTATATTTCTTCATTTTATTGTTTGATATTTTATGAAGCATGGCAGTGTTTTTTCCTATTGTTGCACTGCCTCCAGAGTCTAGAATCATGCTTTCTAGTTCAATTTTTGTCTGCACATTTTTTAATTTTTACCTTATGGTCTCTTTATTCTGTAGTGGTGAGGTTGTGTCTGTGTTTTGCATGTGTGATCAAACTTGAGGTATTCTGCTAGCATGCAGTTTATGTGTAGGGTTCTATAGCAACAGGGCTTGTTCTGTTTTCTAATAGGAGGTATATCGGTGTTATAGGACCTGGTGTAATATTTACAGCATTGCCTTTTCATAGGTAGGGTTGTTACTATTTGAGTGCTGGTACTTAATGTTGTTTTGGTATGGGAGGTTTACTATATTGTAATTGAAATTAATTTTACTCATGGCTTTGAGTACCAAACCTACACCCAACACGCATTACAATAGGTCTAACACCATATGGGTTCCAAATGTTTTTTTTTTGCCTTTTAGCAGGGTTTTCTGGTTGTGGGCTAGATTTTAAAAGCCCCGCACGCGTAAATCCTCCCGGATTTAGGCGCGCAGGGCACTCGTGCGCCGGCGTGCGCAAAGCCCTGGGACGCGTGTAAGTCCCGGGGCTTCGTAAAAGGGGTGGGAGGGGGCATGTCCGGGGGCGTGGCGACGGTTCGGGGGCAGGCCGGGAGGGCGGTCCCGAGACCCCCGGCACTGCGGCCTGTGCCGGGGGATGCGAGGCGCGTACCTTTTAAAGATCTACCTCCGCATGTTTATTATATTTACAGGCACTGCTGTGATACTTTTATCTCAGAAAACTATACTTTGAATATCCTTTTTCATGTAAAATCTGTTGTTATACATGCATAAGTTTTACTTGTGTGTTTGGGCTGGATGGGAGGGGAGGTCGGGGCCGGTGAGGGCAGAAAGTTCGCCTAGGGTACCTTATACCCTTGCACTGGCCCTGAGGGCCACACAGCTGATTCCAAGATAGCGGATTCCTGCAATGAAGGCCTTACTTTAAGCTCTGGCAAAACCCAAATTAGTGAGGTCGTCTCAGCGATAGTGGCAGCTTTAGATGAAAATTTTGAGAAGATATACCAGAACTTTGCCACCCTTACCTCTCAGTTTATGGATTTCACAAACCATTAAATGACACGCAGCAGCGTGTCAGGGGCAGAAGATTGGATGGCCCAGCTGGAATTGGAAATCTCCGCATTGCAAAAATTTCAGATTTCAGCCGACGATGATCTTGAGGATTTCGAAAATTGCTCCAGAAGGAGAAATCTTCGATTTGTCAGCATTCCACAATCGTTGGCTGAGAAGGTTCTTCAGGAAACATTTGAGAGCTGGCTGCCTACTGCACTCTCTTTGCACTTTTTTGGGATGATGATGATGATAATGTAAAGCAAGGCGTTGCTTTTCTAATTTTTCCTGAATACTTGGCTGTATTGCTTGATTATGTACTTCATTCTTAATTGCTCTACTATGTGGCATTTCCAGATATACTTGTGTCATCGTGAGAGATTACTATTCATATATTCTAAGGCTAGGGAGTAGTGTTACTAGATCAACAGTTTTCTTTTTGCATATCATTATGAACCAATATAACTTGCCTGTGTTTTCAAATGCAAATATGTTATTCTTTTCCTTCCTTTGACTCTTAGAAGGGGGTTGGGGGGGGGTCCTATTGGTGCATTTTTAGTGCTGCCGCTGTTGGTGGCTTTTTACGTTGCGACTAGGTAGACGGTTCACAGGCATGGGAGTTTAATTTTTTTACTACTGAAGTGTAAGGAAGGCTTTGCTCCTGACTAGATGTTTTTGCCTTCTTTCCAGCTGCTGGGAGAGTTTTTTGCACTTTTAGATCCTCCCTAGTTGGTTGCCCATACCCCCTTATTTTGGGATTGTCCGAGCTCCCCTTTATAAGCTGGAAATGGAAGCTGCTGTTCTGAGTGGATCCCAGGAGGCCCCCTGGTCTACACCGGTGGGATACACCAGGAGCGTTCTCAGGAGTTTGATTTCTGAGAGAGCTGCTGAGTTACATAGAAACATAGAAATGACGGCAGAAGAAGACCAAACGGCCCATCCAGTCTGCCCAGCAAGCTTCGCACTTTTTTTTTTTTTCACATACTTATCTGTTACTCTTGGCTCTTAGTAACCTTTTGTTCTATTTCCCTTCCACCCCCACCATTAATGTAGAGAGCAGTGTTGGAACTGCATCTAAGTGAAATGTCTAGCTTAATTAGTTAGGGGTAGTAAGCGCCGCAATAAGCAAGCTACACCCATGCTTATTTGTTTACCCAGACTATGTAATTCAGTCCTTGTTGGTTGTTGTCTGTATATAGATCCACTTTTCTTCATTCCCGCTGCCGTTGAAGCAGATACCGTGTTTCCCCGATAGTAAGACACCCCTGATAGTAAGACGTAGTGGGAATTTTAGGGGGGTCGGCTAATGTAAGACATCCCCCGAAAGTAAGACGTAGTGTTCAAAAAAAAAATAAAATTTTTTAAATACCTGTCGGAGGGCCGCGTGGGTCCAGGCGGCTGGCGGCGGGAGCCGGGTGGTCGCGTGTTAAATCTAGGCCGCGGGCGGGTGGGCGCTTGTTCCCGGGGGGGGGGGGGGGGGGGGCGGGTGGACGCGCGTTAGTTCGAGACGGCCGGCGGGTGGTCGCGTGTTAAATCTAGGCCGGGTCAAACAGGCGCACATTCATTCACTGCCGGTGGGGGCTGCCTCGGCAGCCCCCTCCGGCAGCCCCCACCGGCAGTGAATGAATGCGCGCACAGGCCCACAGCGCCTGTGCGACCCCTGCGATTCGGCGCTGGGGGCTGCCGGTGGGGGCTGCTTTCGGCGCTCAAGGCAGTCACATGCCTTGACGTCACAGCATGTGACTGTCTTGAGCGCCAAAAGCAGCCCCCACCGGCAGCCCCCAGCGCCGAATCGCAGGGGTCGCACAGGCGCTGTGGGCCTGTGCGCGCATTCATTCACTGCCGGTGGGGGCTGCCGGGGCTGCCCCCACCGGCAGTGAATGAATGCGCGCCTGTGCGACCCGGCCTAGATTTAACACGAGACCACCCGCCGCCCTTCTCGAACTAACGCGCGTCCCCCCGCCGCCTGGAACAAGCGCCCACCCGCCCGCGGCCTAGATTTAACACGCGACCACCCGGCTCCCGCCGGCCGCCTGGACCCACGCGGCCCTCCGACAGGTATTTAAAAAATTTTATTTTTTTTTGAACACTACGTCTTACTTTCGGGGGATGTCTTACAGGTTTTTTCCAATATAAGACATACCCTGAAAGTAAGACATAGTGGGACTTTTTGGGGTAAAAAGAAAGTAAGACGCTGTCTTACTTTCGGGGAAACACGGTAGTTATGCTGGATATGCATTGAAAGTGAAGTATCAGACTTTCTCCCCTGCCATTGAAGCAGAGAGTTTTGTTTTTACCTGCTCCCAGTTCAGTAGGGAAAACCCTGCCTGAGGGGACAGGACTGGGTGCTGTTTGTCCTGCCAGTCCATGTGGGGTCTGCATTTACCTGGGGCGCTACTTTGCCCTGCATCCAGAAATAGTGGGGACTGCAGTGACCATTAAGAAAAAGACCACCTCAGTTTTTGAGAAGATTCTTTGTCATTCTGTTTTGAAAGAGGGGGGTTGTCTTTTCCCCACCACCAGCTCCCTGCTTTACTTCTGGAGACAGCTTTTCTTTCTCTTCTCTGGGGAAAGATTTGGACACTAGGACACTCATTCACAGGCTGATCCTGGATAGAGACTGTAGTATTTGGAGATTTATCCTGTTTTTCTTTGGATGATTTTGCCCTTCCTGCTGAACTTTATTTTAAGTTACAGTAAAACTATTTTTGTTGAACACAATTCCAAGCCTCTGCCTGCTCTTTTACACCTCAAGAGCCTACTGAACTGTGAGATCCTCCTACATGAGTGCATATTGGAGAGAGACTGTTTGGTCGTGACTGTACCAGGTACCTACCCCCAGGAGCCTAGGGCCCCAGAGGTTTGCCCCGGCCCCCTTGGTGGCTTACTGTAGTGTTTTGGATGGTGCAAGCAAGAGGAAAGAGATATCCGGGAGACTTCTGATGTGATCCCTGTATTAGGGACCTTAAATTAAAAAGGGGGGGTTACAATGGATTTTAATTTTTTAATTTTGTGTACTGGTTTAGTTACGTGGGGGTGGGATTTTGAGGGATTTTCACCATACACTTTCTTAGTTTTTATTTGTCTCCATTTCATGGATCTGGTTGCACTTTGTCTGGGAGATGCCCAGAGAGTCTCTTTTCCTTTCTTATTATGTTCTGACATTTTCTGATGGCTAAAGTCTGATACCTGGAAAGTTATAGGTTTTGGATTAGTGGTGAAATGGTTTAAAATCCTTCAGTATCTCAACAGATATGACTAATAGTGCACTGCTACAGAAAGCCAAACTGTCTGCCCTTTAGCATGAAAAGCTGAAACACCAATGGGTGGGTCAGGTCTTTCATGCTTTTTCTGGTTCCTCTAAAGCAGGGGTGGCTATTTTGATAGGGAAAATGGTATCCTTTAAGGCAACCTGAGTCACCTCAGATCCAGAGGGTTGATACTGTGGAAGGCTCCCTCTATGGTTCATCCATGGAGTTGTGTAATGTGTATGCACCGAATACTTACTCGCATGTTTTCTTTTTCAAAAGGTTTCTCAATTACTGTCTTCCTAGTCTCACTCTCTTTTTATTATTGGGTGGCAATTTCAGTTGTATTCATAATTCCTCTATTGATAAAACTGCTTGTACTAGCATGTCACATTGGGGGAAACATAAGAGTATTTCTTATCTGTGCCAGGTCCTGAATTTAACTGATGCTTGGCATTCATTGGAGAGAGTTTATACTCATGTACATCCAGAGCACTTGGGAGTCAATCAAGACTGGATTTTCTCTTAGTGTTTGAGAAAGTTTCTGCTAAGATGTTCAATGTTCAGATATGTCCTATGGCCATTTCTGACCAAGTTTTGATCTATTTATTTATTTAAAAAATTTAGATTCTCCACAATTCCAATTTGTTCAAAGCGGATTACAAGTAAAACGTTCATAAAATACCACCAAACATAGCAAACAATATCATAAAAGAATACAACCAAACAAATTAAAAAGCATCTGTTTATGTTAGAAGGGTTTTCTGATGTCACCTCCAGAAGTTCTTGGCATTTTCCTAGCTATCTTTACAAAGACCAGATTTTTCAAGATTACATGTTGGAGAAGTGGATGAATTTTGTTCAGAATAATAAGGAACACCAACAGAATTCTTCCTTATTTTGGAAGACATTTAAAGTTGTATTCTTTCAGAAACCCTGTGCAGCTGATGAAGTGAAGTCATATATCTTACTGCTTTAGGTTTACCAAAATTATCCACAGAGTAATTTCACAAGCTCCACTGTATAAAGCCCCTAAACCCGATGGGTTTGAGTAAAAATTATAAGTTATTATTAGATCAAATTGATCCTCCTTTGAGTTCTTTATTTTGAGGATTTATTTGACAAAGGGAAAAATTGGCTTATGGTGTTACCAAAGCGACGATAATGGTCATTCCCAAATCTGGTAAGGATCGTAAGTTACCCCAAACATATAGACTTACATCATTAAATTAATGTAGACACAAAAGTGTTGTCAAAGGTCATAGAAGACAGGTTTTCTTGGGTTGTGCCCGATTTGATTACAGATGCACAGTTAGGGTTTGTTAAGGGCAGGCAATCAGTGGTTAATATCCACAAATTATTGCTTCCATAGAACAATTCAATTTGAGGCAACCCAACTTTTCGTTAATTATTTGGACACCAAAAAGACTTTCAATAGGATAAATTGGACTTTTATGAGATAATCTTTAAAAGAATAATATGGATTTGTGTGCTATTTTCTGTAGGTATGTCTGTTCTTCATTCCTATCCTTCAGTTTTGATTAATGGGGTATTATCGGAAAAAATCTTATGGTATTAGATAAGGTTGTTCTCTCTCACCATTGCTCTTTCTTTTATCTTTGGATCTTTTCTTACATGCTCTCTCTAACCGGCTCAATATTATTGGTATTCCTTTGGGGCAATCTACTTTTAAAGTAGCAGCCTTTGCAGACAATATGCTACTCCATATTTCCAATCCTTTGGTAGTTAAGAAATTGCCATGCTGGGTCAGACCAAGGGTCCATCAAGCCCAGCATCCTGTTTCCAACAGGACCTGATTTTCAAAAGCATTTACACACAAACTGAGTTTTACATGTGTAAATGGACTTTACTCATGTAAGTGGGCTTCTGAAAATGATTACAATAGTATGTTACATTACATTCATACCTCCTTTGAAAATTCACCTGTAAGGTCTTGGAGGAATTTCTAAGGTATGATAAATTAAACCTGGACAAATCTGAGGTTTTGCCAATTGGAACATTTAACTCTTCCAACTGCAGGGGGATTTTCCTATTCAGTGGATAAAAGACTCTTTTACTTACTTGGGGGTATTAGGTACTAGTGGTGTTGCGAATCTTAATTGTGCTTGTTTATTGGAAATGACTGAGAAGGCTTTATGTGAATGGATGTCTTTTCCATTATCCATACTGAAAAAAATTAATTTGTGGTTCTATGTTTTCAATATGCTCCCACTTTATTTCTCTCGTCGGTATGAAAAATCTATAAATTGCTGAGGAAATGTCTTTGGTCTGGGAAGAAATATCTTTGTAATTCATGTTGAAACCTTCATTACAAGGAGGTTTGGGGCTGCTTAACTGAACATTTTATAATCAAGCGGCTAATCTGCATCATGTTGGGGACTGGTTATTGCTATCTAATTTCGATTAAGGCATCCCTGATAACTCCTGATGAGTCTGCAGTTTGCACTATATACAATTGTATCTAGTATCTTTGTTCAATCTTAACTAAAATATTGGAGGTGGCTTTGTCCATTCTGTACCTTCCTTTCTTGCAGACAGTGGGGAATTGCAATTTTTCTACAGGCTTGTTTCAGAAATGTTTTTGGAAATAGACTCACAAGGGAGTGGGTTTTTTTTCCAAAGTTGTAAGACTCTTTTGCTTTGGCCCAAAAAGATTTTTATGGTTACTTGCACGTGTGACATTATATTTCTAGTTTGAACACCTCTTTATTGGGTGCACAGCAATGGTCTATAGTTTTGGCGATTCTTAATGCATCAGAGCCAAAATGGCTCTCCTTATCTGCTTTACACAAACTATCAAAACAGATAAAATTTGAAAAATGTATTACATAAATGGGGAGAAGATTTACATTTCTCAATAACAGTTGAGCATGATATTCACAATTTAGTGTTAATTGTATTTCCAATCAATATTTTATTGAGCGATACCTAATAAAAATTCTTAAACTCATTTCTCTGTTTCACAGCAATAGAGCCTTCCTGGCTAAGATAACCTCTTCTGTGCTCTGTTTGAAGTGCTGAGAACATGGGGCCATGCTTTCTGGTCTTCATTCATAGATTCTGGCACAAGATGATCTCTTACATGGATAGGGTAGTGGACTTTCATATTCCCTCTAGTCCTGAGCTCGTTCTGTTTGAAGACTTCTCTTCTTTAAGGTCAGGTAATAAGGTTGTTAAGTTATGGTTAAGCAAAGGGGGATTTTTTGGGGGGTAAAAAAACAAAACTATTCTACATTTCTGGAGAGACTCTTCACTGCCAAGTCTGATTTTTTTGGAGAAATGTGTTTCATACTCTGCTTGTGATGGAGAAGATAATTGCAAGGCCAATGGAAAACAGTGTTTTTACCGATTTAGGAGCCCTATTTGGACTCTCTCCCAGTGAGAGCCCTTAATTTTGAATGATCTTGCATGATGTATTTTATGTTGGTTTATGGTGAAGTGTTTATTGTATTGATTTATGGAGATTTGCACAGTATGTTGAAGAGGTTAGGTTGCGGAGGGGGGAAGGGGATTGTAATCTCATTAAAATGTAATTTTGTCATAGCCATTGTACATGAAGAACCCACATGACTATGTCCAGTTATACTTTTTTTGTTGCAATCTCAATGAAGTTAAATATAGTAAAAAAAAAAAAAGATTCAAAAACCTCAAGTTGAAACATGCTGCACTAATGGAAGAAGACCTTAAATTCATTAGTATAATTAAAACACCACCAATCAAAACCGAAACAGAAAAGTTCAGGAGAAATCTATATGAGGATCCGATAGGACATAAGAGAGATGCAGAATCGCTGTCCAGGATACAAGACAAACAACAAAACTATGGAATAGCCTGAAGTAGCAACAAAAGAGCTGGAAACCAGGCTAAAATGAGCTCCATACTGGAAGAGACCCAGCCCTATTGGAGTATCCAATTTTTGGCTCAAATATTTAATGTATTTATACCAAAACCCAACAAACTGCAAAAATCAATTGATCAGGCAGCTAGAAGTAACACCACAATGTCTGAAAGGGGAATTATTCTTCCTGTTGTTAAAGGGGGACCCAAGTAACCTCCTCAAAAGTGACCAAACAATAATGTGCCTGCCTACAGTTTACAAGCTGCTCACTGTAATAGAAGCAGATAGAAATTACAATCACAGAGATCAGGGGTGAGAAAACTGGGGGGGGGGGGGGGGCGTAAATGACCCAAAGGGGGGGGGGTCATGCTGGCCACCCAAACAGCTATGCTGTAGAGTCTTGGGGGTAGATTTTAAAAAGCATTTACTCGAGCAAAACTGGTTTTTGCTCGAGTAAATACACTTTACTCAAGTAAGTGGGCTTTTCAAAATTGCTACAATATATGCCATTGAATTGTCCATAGAATTGTCCATAGGATAGTGCACTTTACTCGAGTAAATAGCTTTTGGAAATTGCTACGATAGTATGTCACATTTACATGCGTAACTCCTTTGAAAATGACCCCCTTGGTGCCATGGAGGTATTGCAAGTTCAGGAGGGAGGAAGATGCAAGAATATAGTGACATTATTGTAAATATGCCACGGCTTTGGTGGGCTGAAGAGAGAAGCAGCTAACTGTTGTGGGCCCAGGCAGGGAGCTGCTAGTGCTTACTGCGTGGCAGAACTGGAAATGGGAGGAGCCACTGCGGAGTTCCACAACCCAGGAAGAGCTGCCACCCTCAGGCCTCAGCCTGGGAGGATTTCCTGCTGCTCCTGTGTCCCTACCCAGGGAGAGCAATCACAACTGTTGTTCGCCTGGGAGAAAAGAAGTGCTGAGGTAGGGGAAGGGAATAGGTAAAGAGGCCAGAGAATAAAGGCAAAAATTGTAAAAAAAAAAAAAAAAAAAAAAAGTTAAAGAAAATAAAAAAAGATGAGCAAAGTAAGAAAAATAGGAAAAATTAGTGAAAACAGTAGTGTAAAAAAAAAAAAAAAGTTGGGCAGGGTGGGACAGACTTTTCTCAACTATTATTACATTGTGTCAAGTTTTTTGAAAAGTTTTTCAGTCCTTACTATTGTGGCATCTAGCCTGCCTGTGTGGGTGATGAGTGCATGTTTCTTTGTTTGTATGGCTTGCTGATCTCTGTGTATGTGTGTGATCTGTCTATGTCTGGCTGTTGGGTTTCTGGCTTTGAATATGAGATATCTATTTCTCTCTGTGTCTGACTGGGTGTGCTTGTTCCTTTCAGCAATATGAACAGAAACAAAAGGGGGGGGGGGGGAATTGAGCCACTGACTGGCAGTGTGGCTGCTTAGTGGATATATATCTTTGTCCATTAATTGCATGAATATAAAGGGGGCCCACGGCTCAAAAGGTTTGCTCATCCCACCAAAATGTTAATTATATTACGGTGAGAGAATAAAAGGGCAACAAAGGAAGAGCATATGGGACCAAAGATCAGTTGATGCTGAATAAAGCTGTAAGAAAGGATCAAAACCTTGGTATAGATTAAAATTTTTCACTAGCATCCTACACTCGGATAATAAATTGCCTTGAAATGTACAGAGTAAATCCTGGATTGATAGAGTACATGAAAATGTGAAAGACTCTACTCCATCTGAATTATGAAGATGGACAATATGTCATTCCTAATATCAAAATTCAGCTAGGAATATTTCAGGGGGTATACAATGGTATATCTCAGCATTGAGTGGTCCTATTAACTATCTGATCTATGAATTTAGCCTTATTCCAAGAGTCACTTATGATACACAGATAACTCTGCAAGTACTATTTGTAAATGATTTGAAACTTTATAGCACCTGTGATACTCCATTAGCAGAACAATTCTGAGTGGTGAAGAGCTTTTCCGAAGACATCAGGATGACAATCTGTACAAACAAATATGCTAAGACAACCTTCCTTAAAGAAAAATTAGGAAAACCTGAAAACATCTCCTTGACTGAGAAGACTAGCATAAAAGAACATGAGTAGGAAGATGTAAATAAACATCTAGGAACAGAAGAAGGTGCAACAATTTTCCATCAATAAGCAGGTTGAATTAGCCATTACAAGTAAATGACATCATCCAGCAGGACTGAACAGAACTGTCTCTCCTAAATAATAGAGCTTTACATTCTACTGAGCAGGTGCAGGAATTCTCACATGGGCATTGCTTTGTGAGCCTCCTCATTTTTTGTCCAAGCACAAGCATGGACATGTACTCATTTTCTCCAGATATTTTTCATCTATAATCTTAAAAATTCAATATGGAAGCAGTCCAAAGAAAGGAAACTAAAACGGTGTGGGATCTGTTCGGAAAGCCATAGGAGATGAGACTTGAAGGACCTTAATATGAATATTCTTGAGGAAAGAAGGGACAGGGGAGACATAATACAGATTTTGAAATACCTGAAAGGAATTAATGATGCACAAAAATGAAATCTTTTCTGGTGAAAAGGAAGCTGTAAAACCAGGGGCATGATATGACACTCCAAGAGAGAATACTCAGGAGCAATGTCAGGAAATATTTCTTCACAGAAAGTGTAGTGGATCCATAGATTGCCTCTCTGGAAGAGGTGGTGACCAGAATGGTAATAGAATTAAAAGGGTGTGGGACAAACAGGAGATCGCTGGTGGCTAGAGAATGGAAATGATGAAATGGGATAATTTTTCTGTTGCACCTAAAATTTACATTTTTGCTTGGGGGTAGCCTGCACAGAGTGGCAGTTGCTGGGCAGACTGGATGGACTATTTTGGTCTTTATCTGCCATCATTCACTATGTTACTATCCTTCCCACTGGTGCTATCTTCACTTCAAACTGGATTCTTCTCATTATCAATAAAAATAACTCCCATTTGGCCCTCAGTAGTTGCATGCGTTTTTACCAAATGCTTCACAGTGGTAGCAAAATATCTGTGTCATCAAGGGATTCAGGTTTTCCTGGACCTGAACGATTGGGCTAGTCACAGGAACTTCTCGGAAGGTGTTCTCCCTATGAAAAACAATTCATCTTCTTCAGGAATTGGGGCTTCTGGTGAATTTCGAGAAATCAAATCTAGTTCTGACTCAATGGATAAAATTCATCAGAGCATAGACAGAGTCGCTACAAGAAACGGCATTTTTACCATCAGATTAAGAGAGCACAATGAGATTGCTCATTTTTGAGCTGCACAACATTCAGCACTTGACAGCACAATAGATTCTCATGACCAGACATGTTGTCCCATTTACCCACCTTCAAATCCATTGCCTACAGTGGGGTCTGTGCAGTAAGTGGAATCAGCTAACTCAGCCACTATGAACAATAATTCTCAGGAGAAAAGATATAAAAGAATTGTGCTGGTGGATAAACCTCTGCGTGCTACAGGATGGAGCACCACTTTGTGCTCTTTTCCATCCAGTAACCCTAGTGATGGACACCTCCATGAAGGGGGTGGGGCACCCATACAATCTTTTTGGACTCAGGGTATTTGGTCCCGCAAGGAAAGTCGTACTTTTGATATGTGTTAAATATATATCTAGGTCTGTGATTATTGCTTATAGAGTAAGTATGATTTTGGTGATTATGAATATGAGAAATGTTTGTGGATATTGTTAAATGTTTTCAACGATTGCTGATATGATTGAATATGGGTAATGTTTGTTGACATTGACCAATGTCCTCAATTATTGTTTACATGAAATTCATATGTTTTTATGTTGTAAGTTCTATAATTATTTTATGTATGTTCTTATTGTAAATCGCCTTGACCTTTTGTGAAAGGCGATTAATAAATTTTAATTAAAAAAACATTATCAAATCAATCTGCTAGATCAGATATGCTCTGACAACATTCACACATCTTCATCAAGGAAAGAACATCTTGATTTAAACCAACATCTAAGTTGCAATGTTTTACATCAACAAAGAGAGGCACAGGTTTGTGGACTCTCTACCAGGAAGCATTAAAGATTTGGCAATGGGCAATCAAACATCGAACTGTTCTACAAGCCACTTATCTTCCAGGGATATTCAACATGTTGGTGGATTGCTGTGGGTATTTCACCCCATGAGTGGTCTCTATAACAATCCACAGTCAACGAACTTTTCAACTTATGAGGTTGAAGCAGAACAGAAAGCTCAACCAATTTTGCTCACTTCTATGCAGCAATCTCAGATTAGCTCAGGACAATCTCCTGCTCAACTGGGGAAAAAGTCTCATATTTGCTTTTCTGCCAATACCACTGATCACCAAAACAATATAGAAGCTATTGCAGGATCATGCCCACGACCCTCATGACTCCAGTGTGGCCCAAATGTCATTTGTATATTTTGTACAACTCTGCCTTGCCAACTTAGGAGGAAGAAATGCAGTATCATCCGAATCTTCCATCCTTCAACCTGATGGCATGGATGTTGAACGCTCAATAATCTTGGAACTCTCTTTTCCCAGAAACTTTGAAGACATACTGGTTTCAGCTTGAAAACCTGCAACTATGTTTTTAAATGGAAAAGATATTCTAGATGATCTCTGCAAAATGTCTTGGATCCATTCTCTTGCGAGTACAACCATTTGTTATCCTGTTTGGTCTTCCTTTCTGACTTAGGCTTTGCTACATCCTCCATCAGAGTATATCTCAGCACCATAGTGACTTATGTCATGACAGACAATAAGCCCATCTCTACTCATTCACTGGTTTTGAGATTAAAGAAAAGATTATGGCATGCCATGGAATTTGAACACTGTCTATTCACTATTAATAAAGCCACCCTTTGAACCTTTAGAAATGGCTTCTCTTGACATGGAAAATAGTTTTCCTGGTAGACGTAACTGGCTAGAAGAGTCAGTGAATTTCAAGCTCTTGTTCAGTACCCCACTGTACATGCAATTCTTTCAAAAGAGTAGTGCTGTGCACTCACCCTAAGTTTCTCCCGAAGGTGGTCTCAGCCTTTCATCTCACTCAGACCATCATATTGCCTACCTTCTTTCTGCAGCCACATGCTCATGAAGATGAGAAGACCCGTCACATGTTAGACTGCAAAAGAGCTCTGACCTACTACAAGAAAAGAACTCAGCCACATCGTCAAACTTTGTAGTGCTTTGTTTCATATGACTCAAACACACTTGGAGTAGTGGTCGCCAATGTACATTGTCCAACTGGTTAGTGAAATGCATTAAGCACTGCTACACTTTAGCAAGCTTGCAAATCACAGATGCTGTCAAAGCTCATCAGTTGAGAGCTATGGCCTCTTCCATTGCCCATTTGTGAGAATTATCCTTGAAGGCATCTGCCAAACTGCTGCATGGTCATCAGTAACATTATGTCCCATTACTGACTGAATAATCTCTCAAAAGACAGTAAATTTAGAAAAGCAGTTATGCATAACCTATTCTCACAGTAGTCTACTTTGCATAGTGAAATCCAGGTTGCTTTATCAATAAATGCTTGACAGGGAGAAATGTCTTTTCCTGAAGTGAACTGAATTCTTTGGGTGGGAATCAGGTTTGACCTGGCAAAAACTGACCAGGAAGCCCAGGGACTAGAGAAGCTTAATGGATTTCAAGGGACTTCAGAACTCATGATGGAGATGACCCATTACCAATCAATCATCTAGGAATGGGAATATTCATACTATCTTCTGACAATGCTATGCCGTCATTCTTGAAAGGTGTTTATTTTATTTAGTGTGATAAATCTGATTTTGTAATTTTTTTAAGTTTGTATGTTGTACACCACCTTGGGCAGGTGTTAGTCTGGTTGGGTTG
The DNA here is from genome assembly GCF_901001135.1 of Rhinatrema bivittatum. NCBI lineage: Eukaryota > Metazoa > Chordata > Amphibia > Gymnophiona > Rhinatrematidae > Rhinatrema > Rhinatrema bivittatum. Next base: position 37,799,378 of record NC_042631.1, on the reverse strand, counting down.
TAATAAATAATAAATGAAATGAAACTTTATGAAGTCTCTCAGGGCCAAAGGGCGGCACTTTGTATTGGTAGTGCACATCCTTCATCATGAACCTCAGGAACTTCCGATGGGTGGGATGAATGAGAATGTGTGCATAAGCGTCTTTCAGATCCAGAGCACGTATCCAGTCCCTCAGTTGAATGAAAGGCAGGGTCATCTGGAGGGAGTTCATCTTGAATCTCTCCCAAACCAGCAATTTGGAAGAGACTCCATCTCCATCTGAAGTAAAGCCGATTGAGAAGGGTCAAATTTGAAGACTGAAACCTGTTGGGTAGGAGGAGGCCAAGAGAAGCTTAAGAGGCAACCATATTCCCCAATTCTAAGGACACCACTGGTTCTTGGTGATCAAGCCTTTCCAGTAAGAAGGACTGAACTCTTCTCCACCAGAGTCATTAAAAACTGGTACCTGGTTTAGGCTGTGTCTCTGCTGAGCTTTAGGCTGATGCCTTTCCCTCTACCAATCACTGTGCTGAAGAGTAGGAGGAGCTTCATGATGTTGAAAAGAGTGGAAGGGACATCTTTGGAAGAATAGGCATTTGTAATAGAAATACTGGCATCGGGCAGGAACTGGTTGGCCTCTTACCAAAGCTAATAACAATAGTAATGTTGATTGAGTTCCTTAAATCAAAGCCATTGTCTCTTGTACAGGGCACATTAGCAAGACAATCACGCATGTCCTCTTGGAGGCTGCTCACCTGCAAGCCTCCAGACCCCTACCTAAGGAGCCTAAGACATGGCCACAGTATTGAAAGCTTTTTATTAGTTGGAATAGGAGTGTCTCAGGTGATCACAACTTCTTCCAGGGCTGTGATCCCATTGCTTTTCTGGTACAGTAATGTTACAGTTGTTTCACAGTTTCCACTGGATGAGTCGTGCAAGAAAACCAGACATTGTCAAAAAGGAGAAAAACACAAGAACAGCATTGTTGATATGTGTCAGTGCCAAGTGACTATTTTGTACAATGGATGGAAAGAGAAAAGATCCTCAAGTACCAAAAGATGCAATCAGAGACCAAGAACAGGTTGCGGAAAGATATAGAAATGATCCAAATTGCATTTGGCTCCACCAGCCTGATTAAAAGGAACTTCCAGGCACTCCTTGATATGCTGCCTATGAACTCCAGAAAAAAAAGCTTTTTTTGGCACAATACAAATTCTAAGGTGAGCACTAGCAGTAAACTTGAAATTGAGATCGTATCCAACATAATTTGGCATATGAGTGAGGTTCATTCTTTTCATGATGTGCGTAAAATAAACCTATCTAACAAAAATGAGGCAATAACCTACTCCTTCAATATCAAAAATATAACATCAGAAAGGCTTATATCTAAACAATGATATTATAAATTGATTTGTATCATATAATGTATACTATTATGCCCAAGAAGAATTTGTGTCCTTTTTTTAGATGCAGTTAAAAATATATATCCAGAGTTTTTGTACCTAACTTGCCAAGTTATTATATTCTTCTTGCCAACATAGGCAACTCTAGTGGGAGAAATGCAGTATATATGGTTTGGTTTCATATGATTTTGATTACTTTTTTGCAGTGATTGCTTAAACTATTTGTGATTTTTTTTTCTTGTGTGAGCACCACAAAGACTCCTGAGGCAGACAATTCTTGTCCTCTGGGGTTATGTTTTTGCGTAAAATAAACCCATTTTGAGACATCACCTCAAAAGAAACTGAGTAAACCTGATAACATCGCTGCGCCAGAAAAACACTGGGCTCATGACTTACAGAATCGTAGAGAATGGAGAAGTTGCGATTACCTGGGACATTCCCATGCCAACTGATAAAAAGCTTGATGCAAGAAAACCGGACATTGTGGAAAGGAGAAACACACAAGAAAGGCACTGCTGATGGATGTGTCTGTACCAAGCAACGACTCTACGGAATGTATGGAGAGGAAGAAGTTCCTCAAGAGATCAAAGAGAGATACAGAACTAATCCCAATTGTATTGGGTGCTATCGGTCTGGTTAAAAAACGTCCATGCACACCTTGATAGGTTACCTGTGCATATTACGCCCGCTGAGCTCCAGAAGGAGGATCTCTTTGGCACAATGCAAGCATTAAGAAGAGCACTGGCAGTACACTTGAGAGATTGAGATCATATCCGACACACTCCAGCTTACGAATGAGGTTCACGTCTGTCGTGGTATGTGCACAAGAAACCTATTTGCAGACATTACCCCAAGAGAAGAACCTGTGTCTTCAAAGTCTATTTTTAGACAAGGGGATTGGAATCTCGAGAGACAAACATCCTTACCTTCTCTGCCCTCTTTCTAGTTTCAGCACTGTCTCTCCTTGTGTCTGCTGTATACCAATGCATGGAATAAAGAACATCCCCAGGGGCTTCTGTCCTTTCTAGCTCATTGTATCAAGCCAAAGGGAAAAAAAAGACTATCCCTAGGCCTGTCTGCCCTTCTATCTTACTGTATCACACTACAAGAAACGTAAAGACCAGCAACATTAGATGCATTAATGGAATCTTTTTTTTTTCATTCTTTAGCGACCAGAAAAACATGTGCTTCTAGTGAAGATTACATAGTAATCATTTATGTTGTAGACCAATCTATGTCATAGCAACAATATAGAAAATGCAATAAGCCAGACACCAGGAATTCAGAGTCAGTTCACATTGCATATTTAACTACAGTGTTTTCAACCCACAGAATCTTAACATATTACCTTGAGAGAGGAGAAATCTCTGATACTGGGTTACTGCTTGTTAAACTGAAGACAGGCTCACCAGACAGGGATAAAGTCAAGATACTCATCTCTGCTTCCAATGCTCAATTATATTTAATACAAAAATGCTCAAGCGACAAACTACTGAGCCCTGTGTTGGGCTCAATTTCCAGCTCAGGTTTTCCAATCCCTGGGCTGGTCGGGGCTAGTGATGCTGTGGAGGTAGCTCCTGGTGGGAGAGAGTTCTAGAAATCATACAATGGCAACACTTAGCGCTCAGATTCAGGGCCTAGGATGGCAGGGTTCTAGATAGAGCCCTATTATGCAGCCCCTAGCAAAGGACTGGAGAGGGATACTAATTCCAGGATAGCTACAAATGAAAATTCATGGCACCAGATCCCAGCCCCTGCCACTGACCGAGCTGGAAGCCCAAAGGAGCAGAAGGAAACTGCCAGGGTTCCCTCCCCCCCAAAAAAAAACAAAGATAAGGAGAAATGGAAAAGGAAAGACAAAAAGGCTGGGAGAGATGACGAGATGCAAACACAAGGGATTCAACTTAAGTTTTAAATGTTTCAAGTTGAAAAGGTTCTCATATTAAAATTCTGACAAAATCTCCCATTTGTGGGGGTTTAAATACTAGCAAAACTCTTAGGTGCCTTGAAATAAGTAAGACAATGCATCTTGGGTTTCTTGAGAGGCATCATACCTCCGGCTCCCTATCTCAGAGCGGTCCTTCTAGGAGTGGATGCCTGGGGTGGGAGCAAGGAAGAGATCCTGAGGAAACAGGAAGGAGGATTAGCCTAGTGGTTAGAGCAGTGGGCTAGGAACCAGGAGACCAGGGTTCGAGTCCTGCTGTTGCTCCTTGTGACCTTGGGCAAGTCACTTTACCCTCCATTGCCTCAGGTACCAAACTTAGATTGTAAGCCCTCTGGGGATAGGGAAATACCTACAGTACCTGAATGTAAGCCGATGTGATATCTCTGACCAAATGTTGGTATATAAAAATAATAAATAAATAAACAAACACAAGATAGTCACCTTTTTGAAGTTATGCTTTCTCCTAAGGGCATAGGAGTGAGGGACAGGGGAGTGACTGTTCAGCCCTACTAAACTGAGATGCAGTTCTGCTTTACATTTAAAATTAGTTCTAGGACAGTCTCCTAACAGTTTGATGTAACCTATTCCATTCTATATTCTATATTCCATCCACTGTTCTATGTAACAAGTTGTTCTACTGTAAACTCGGTATAGAAAAGCTCTGAAATAAATAAATAAATAAATAAATGGGCTGCTGCTTAACATCAATTAGGTCAATCCTCTTATGCCCCATCATTCTGAAACTCCATCCACACACACCTACTGAAGAAAGAGAGAGCGCGGCAAGAGAGGAAGGTGAAGACAAGCAGACTAATGCAGCTTGACCTTCTCAGGGAGCTCCCAGAGAGGGAAGACGTTATCCAGGTCTCCCAGGACCCAAATTAGGAGCTCAGCCTCAAAGCTTTCTTTCCTCCTCTCCTTTGCATTCAGTTCAAACAGCTTTTAATCCTCTTGAATATTCCTGAAGGACCTGCTAATAAACCCTTTATTGCTGCTTCTCCTTCCTTGGAGTGCCTGCAGCAAGGAAATGTTCACAGTTTAATGCGACAGGAAGAGCAAGGCCGCCAGAGTAGAGAAAGAAAATTGCATAGGCAGACAGAGAAAACAAAGCTCGTTCTGACCTCTGTGGAGAGAGCTGAATAGAATAACCTGGATCTCCTGGTCTCAGGCAACCATGATGGCAGTTGCCCCCTAACAGGGCCAAACAATCTTACTGTACACCTCCAAGGGAGGACAGCCACCGGTCAGAAGCCATCTTGTGGAACACGGAGGGCCTTGTGCTCTGAGAACAGCCTCCACATCCTGAAACTCCACTGGAAAGGCACGGGCAAGGTGAAACGTATCCACGATAACAGCATGACAAATGTAATTTTTTTTGACAAAAAAAAAGTTCGATTGTCCCTGGAAATGTGTAACATCTGGTGACTAGCTGTCAACCCTAGTTGGGGGTCACTGGCAGCTGAATGTTTGCATCTTTCATGTTACGTAGCGAAAGAGACTAGTTTTGCTTACTTTTCAGTCATGACATGTGTGACGTTGCTCAAACGTGTGCACTCACTAAAACCTTAAAGGTACATTTTCAAAGAGATGCGCGTGCCAAAAAAGTGCAGATGCCCGTGCATCTAGCACATGCGCGCCTGCAACTGATTTTATAAACCTGCCACTTACAGGCACTGAGTAAAACAGAGCGGAATAGGATGGGTCATGGGCTGTTTCAGGGTGAGGCCAAAAGATATGCACATATATAGTGCAGCGAAAGCGGCATGCATCAAGTTCATTTCTGCACAAATGTACTTCTGCTATTGATCAGGTGCAAGTCTGAATAAAACTATTTTTAACCACATATAGCATGAAGTGCTTGAGGGATCTGGGTAAACTGGGAGGAGTGGATACTAAAGAACCAGGGGAGGTCTTGATGACCTAGATATAGACTGGGCAAACTGATTAAGCTGGTCATTTCCTTCATGCATGCATGTTTTAAAATGTACTCGCTTGTGCATGTAAATGCCGACTATTCCCAGTTATTTGTGTCCATGCTTAAAATTAGGAGCACAGATGTACGTGTTATAAAATAGGTGTTACACGTCCATGTAATTCCAGCTTATTGCGCCACGCACCATGTTACACATATATATGGGCGCGCGCACGCTCGTTTGAAAGTTACCATTGTAGGGCAGTGGTATAACATCATCAAAAGACAAAAAAACAGTCCGCTTTGGGACAAAATGTGTCATAAAAGCATATCAGAATACAGTTTGGACTCAGGACACATCACTTAGTGGGCAGATCTCTTCAAATCGGAACCAGGTTGGTAGTGAGTAATGGGCCAAAGTAAAATAAGCCGGTGGTCCCAGCTGCCCTGGTCATTGAAGATTCAATGGCTCTACATGTGGCTGCTGCAGCAGAGAATCCAAACCCAAATGAGAATATGATGCCCCAGGTCCCTTTACACTCCAGACTGGGGTGATGGGGCATCAACCAGGCAGCGTGTGGAAGCTTGTCTTGTTGGACATTTTCTGGACAGTGGCCCATCTAGCACTTTTTTTTTTTTTTTTTTTTTTTTTAATTACACACCAGAATTTTGAGAAGAAATTAAAAAAAAAAAATTTGTGACAAAGCATACAAGCTTAACTGCAAGTGTTGTAAATTATTACACGGTTGTAAAATGGATGAGAAAACAGAACAAGCTTTGGGCAGGCATGCATGCCTGTGGGGGCATTTTAGGGTACAGAGTGGAGGATGAAATTTCCTGGAGCCCCCCCCCCCCCCCTTCCAGGCACAGAACGACACGGAACCATTGGCTCTAGGCAACTGCAGCGTTGCTGTGCAGCTTTTGAGGACATGGGGCTCACGAACAGCTTAGCACCTCTCCCGTTTCCAAGGTAACAGTGCAGCTGCCAGGGCTGGGACTGTGCCCATACAGCCTGCAGAAGGCGCTTGCTCGGCATCCATGCACCACCTGAGGAAGATGGCAACGGCACACAGTGTGTGTGTGTGGGGGGGGGGGGGGGGGGGGGAGAGCACGGCATCACTTCCTATTGATTTTACCTAAGCTGCATCCTCCTGCCCAAGCCGTGCAATTAGTCTCCATCTGCCTCATTTTACACTCTGCCTGGCAAAATGCACTCTTTTGCATCCTCTCTCGGCAGAAGAGGAATGGAGAGAGGAGAGAGACAGGAGAGATGGCAGAAAGGAAGCAGAGGAAAGCCAGCAGAAGATTGAAGGGGAGAGGATACAGCAGACGAGCAGGAGAGAAGTGGGGGAGACACTGCAGAATAGCAGCAGGAGAGCAGAGACTGCAGAAGAGAAAGGAAGGAAGGAGAGACACTGCAGAGGAAAAAAGGGAGGGGTGGGATGGAGAGTAACTGCAGGAGAGCTGAAAAGCAGCAGCAGATGAGAGAAAGCAAAGAGGTCGCAGAGGACTGGAATGATACTAGAGAAGAGGAAGGGAGGCACAGTGGGGGGGGACTGAAGAAAAATGAGAATCCGGACCAGATTATTTGAAGCCCAGAGAGCTACATCTCCCCGCACAGATCAGCTGAGAACCCTGCCTTCCCCCACCCAAATGGCCTGGGAAGCATCTGTAGAACTAGGTCTGTGGGGGATAAAGAGAGCTGCACCCTGCAGCCCCCCACCCCATCTCACTCCAGCGCTTAGTATGCAGGCTTGAATCAACCATGGGCACCGGGGCTCCAGGACCTAAGAACAGGGGAGGCAGCTCTGCAGGTTCAAAGCAATCTCTGGAGGGAAAGCCTGGAGCCAGGGTGGGGAATAATCATACTCATTTCCCTATAATCTTCAAGGAAGTGTCATGTCAGTGGCAGACCTGCCAGACATCAGAATATCCACAGAACTGCCCAGGGAGCCACTTCCTCGGGAGAGATTACTTAATACACTATGGCATCCCTAGTCCTGCATTTCCATTTAAAATTATCTCTACAAGTACCAGAATGCATCCTACAGGGGGGGGGGGGGGGGGGGGGAGAGAGGGAAGGGAGGAGGCTCCAAATCTGCAGGCAGCACATAGATCCGACAAGAGTAGAGCAATACTAGCGTTCTCTGTAGGGTTGCCACCCCATTCAGGTCAACCCAAATAGGCTAATCCAGTTCTGGCTTTGCCCCACTACATGCACAGAGTTGTGGTTCTGATTTCTTACATCTCCAAGCAAGCATGGAAGCAAAAGCAGGGCAGATCAGCTTGTTTGGTTTGGCCTAGGCGGGATGCAAAACTCAGCTCTCTGGCTCCCGCGGCAGCCGTGCAAAGGCTGGAAGCCTCCTGTCATCGCTACACAATAATTCCAGCAGTCCTGGGCTGAGCTGCTCATGAACACTCTAAAAGCGTGTTTTTACGGCTTAAAAAAATGACACACGTTCCCTTGCTGTCTCTCTCTAACTGACATGAGTAATTGGGAGTCAAAAGCATGCTAGAGTCTGAAGGATGATGCCAAACAGGGACACAGGGATTTTCAGATTTCCAAAGGCCAGAAATGACCTGAAGCAAGCAGCAGTCCCCGGGTCTTTGTGGTGAGCTGGTTGAGATGAGTCATGACTGTGGCTGCAGGATGCTGTTACAGGTACAGTGTCAGATCAGGTTGCTACAAACATAACTTTTCTGAAAGTTATTTCCTCTACACTTTTCCCTGCCTTTCTTCCCCCCCCCCCCCCCACCCGGGTAAAGGATGACTTCTAGCTCTTGTCCTCTCTAGCAAATTGCAGCTCTACAAAAACCTGAGCCTGCAGCCTGATAAGGCAGCATTGCTATGATGTCAGCATGTCTCACTTTAAGGGAGTAAGCAAGAGAATTGCTGACATCACTGAATACTGCCAACAGCAGGAGCAGCCTGCCTGCTTCAAGGTCAATAAAGGGTACTGTCCACTTAACTGAACAGTTGACCAACAGACTGCCTGGAGTTCTGAGCATAAGCGTTCCTCAGGTCAGCCAGGGCTATGGACGCCAAAGAGGCAATGTGCATAGCCCTTGGGAGGGAGGGTATCCTGGCTATTACTCAGGAAGTTGCACAAAGCATGTCTGCACTGTCTTTGAAGGGAGTGGTGGCCTGAGCCTCTCAGCCAAGGACCATCACAGCGATAGCTAGGCCAGGGACAAAGCATGGAAATATCCTAATACTGAGTAGCAGTGAAGCTGCTGAGAAGTAAGAAGTAGAACAAACAACAAATAAAAACCATTATCACTAGACTTCACCACTTCCAACATTAATGTTACTTACCCTCTACTAAATAATAGACCTAAACAAGGAGCACTGCAGGCAGGGAATGAATAGTCAGGCCCATATTTAGCAATAGGCAACTTAGGCAATTGCCTAGGGTGCCAAATACCCAGGCAGAGCTGGTGCAAACATATTTGGCACCCTAGGTGAACCTTTGGTCATTCTCAAACACCCCCTCCCCTCACCCAATTTAACCACTTGTGGCAGTGGCTGCAGCACAGTGCTCTCTTCTTTGACAGTATTGGCTCTGGTGCAGCACCATTCTGGACCTCACATTGGCAGGATGTTGCCACTCCCAAAATCTCAGCGCTCTAGACAATCGAGTAGTTTGTCTAATGAAAGCACTGGCCCAGGCCAAAGAGGAGTGCAAGCTCTAGCAGTCCACTTTAAAGGAGTGCTGGGACTTTGGGGGGGGGGGGTGATGGGGAAGGAGGGACTTCCCCCACTTTCCATCTCTAGGTTATTCCTCCCCCCTACTTTCCAACCTTGTCTATGGGCACAAGACAAATCCATTCTTGTGAATAGTGGAAGGGTAACCTACCTCCTTAACCAATAGGATCCACTGCCCCGATTACCAGCAGGGAAGCTAATGCTTGGATTTTAATGTAAAATATAAAAGGCACACCTCAGAAAGCTTTTGTCTGTGTATGAAGCTCCCTTGGTTTCCTTATAACGAACTTTTATAGCTTTCCCTACTCCGATGTCACTTCAGGTATGGACATCACTCAACCACTTCGCCACCCTATAGAATTTAGCCATGGGGAAGCTATAAACATGGCGCAATGGCCTCAGATAAAAGCAAAACATATTCAAGGAGGCACTAAGTTTGAGGGAGGGGTTCCAGGGCACAGGAGTCAAGGGGTAAGGTCTCTTTGGATAAGTTTCCATAATCACTAGTAGCGAGAGCCAGCACGAGCGGCCTCCTCCTTACCTCTGGAGAGGGACAAACGCCAGGTGAGACACCGCCGCGCAGTCCCCGCCCCCTCCCTCAGCGCGGGGCCTGAGAGCCGACGCATGCGCAGCACGCGGGCTTCCGTTTCCGCGCGAAGGCCACGCGGCGACTACAAGGCACGTGAGCGGGTTAGGCTCGGTCGTAGTCTCCGCGCAGAAGGAAGGAGCGCAGGCAGTTTGAGCTCATAACAGCAGGGCCCATGGCTAAAGTGGAAGAGCTTTTTTTTTTTTTTCCTCTCTCTCTTATCTAAGTGCAAACCACCGCTAACCCTAGAATCCTTCGAATTGGCGTGTCACGGTATTTTGCTAACTAGCCCAAATAGGAAGACGAAGGCTGCGGGCCTAGCCTGAGGGAGGCTTGCACGGTTACCACCTGTGCCGTGTCGTTCCCAGCAATGCCCAGCAGGCAGCTTTCAGCAGCGTGAATCCACCGACTGGGTGCTCACACCGTCCCGCTGGAGCCGCACCACCGCTCCCTTAACACAGGCTGAAAGCGATGGGGGGCTTAAACCACAGGGCCATTAACAGAAAGGCGCCGAGTCTCTGCTCATGCGAGGGGCAGGAAAACGGGCCCTGCCAGCCGGAGCCCTTCCTCCTCGTCCAACACCACCAAGCACCGTATCTGACGTACAGAAATCCCTGTGCTCGTCCAAGAGTATTTTCTGCATCTTAAACGAATGGTCACGCCAAAGCTCCACAAGAGCATGAGGAAGGCAGAGAAGAGGTGCCTAGTAGGCATCCGACAGGGACCTGGCACCCAGTGAGGTTTGTTTTATTTGTAATCAAGTAGAATTATTGCTGTCACGCAGTGACCTAAACCCTTAGCACCAAGGAATCCCCGTCTCCTGTGGTCATCCCACCAAACCAAGCTGTTCATTGTAAGTGCCTGCATTTCTTGTTTTCTTTCATGACTAGGAACGGAAGAAAATAATCAAGGACAAAATTGTAAACATCCTAAATTACTCCAAACACTAGTACAGCCTTCCTGCATCATCTGTCCTCTCTGAGTTAAACAGAGATAATTACAACCATGTACGTATATCCTACTGAAAAATATAACCTCCTAATTTACAATAACCACTGAGACATATACAGTGCATTGCCAAATAATATTCACTGTAATTTCCCGTATAACACCGTTTTTATAGCAGATGGAAAACACCTTCATATTACAATACACACAGATACGATGTAAACATACATCTCCAAATGTAAAATTCACACTAGATATTGATATGCATGTGTGTGCTCTATAATATACCTATATTTCCATATAGACGACATGCACCAGCTATAAATAGCACAGACACTGCAATACATACATGCACGCAACTGCGATCCCCTCAGTACCGTAGAAAACCAGAGTCCTTAAAACTGCTAGTCAGCAGGAGATGCGGACATCTTGCTTGCTTGTAAGTGCTGTACACCTTACCTCCTCCTTCACTACTTGCTCTGACAAGGGTGATAACAATGAGCGGCTGTTGACAAATCTCTGAACATCGGTCTTGTGTGGCTGTGGAGCTCTTTCTGCTCTGTAAATGCAAGGCACACTAGAAAAATCCAGAGAATTCTGGGGGTTTACTGCTGATGAGGCAAGGGCCACCTCTAGCAGCAACAGAAAACAGAACATAAACAGGTAAATCAAATGAATTAAACCAAAACAAAAAAAAAATGTAAGTTCCTGCTAGAGGGGGTGTTTCTGTACGTATAATGCGTTAACAAGCCAAAAGTGATCCAGGAAGCCAGGAGGTGCACTTTAGAACTAAAAATGAACTGGGGATGAGGTCATGATTTGGAAAAAAAAAATCCACCTGACGTCATCCCCAGCCAATCAGAAAGGGAGGCTTAGGGGCGGGGTGACGTCAGCCTCTGATCCTAGGGCTTTGAGCAAAGATTAAAGAGATGAGAGCAAGGTTGCTGTTAGGCTGTTTAAAGGGGCAATGCACTACTTGCCCTGCATTCCCGATTTAAAAAAGAAACGCACGGCGGGATCCCAGCAGATGTCGGCTGAAGCCGCGCACCCAAGAAAGGTGCTTGTGTGCACAGAGATAGCCCTGGACGTTAAAAGCGGCTGGCGTCGGGGGGCGGTTATGTTAAAAGAGGCGGGGTGTGCCGTTAGCATTCACACTGAGAAGAAATCGCTGCAGAAAGAGACAGTGTAAATTGCATGGCAGATGGGAGCTGAAGCTATATCACGATTGTTGTCCTCACACTCTGGAATCGTTGTCACGGTTTATTTGGATATTGTTGGTTAAAGACAGCTTTCTTATCAGATATTGTTTTTAGTCATCTTTGTGTGTGTGTGCGGTAGATCTGATCAGCTCCGATGCTTAAATTGCCCTTTGTGAGGTATTCTGTGAAACACATACAACTATGCATCCTTCAGAGGTATGCAATTAACACAGAAAAACGTATGCCCCACATGGGGTGGCCAACAAGAACCTATGATTTTGCAGAGTTTGATTAGAGCATTAATTGGACAAACTAAAGCCATAATTTTCAGTAGTTTACACATGAAATTTCAAACACATGCAAACCATCCTGGATTTTTAAACACACAAGTTAGCTTTAAACATTGGGTTGCTATGCATGTAAAATAAACATATAATTTTCATTTTCATCCTGTTCACAGGCATAACTTTTTGAAAATGTATGTTATATGTGTAAATCATTAATATCCCCTAAAATATCCTTTCCCTTGATACAGTGCCATGTTTTCCCGTGTGCACAGTTATGCATGAAATGAAATTATGCATATATTCATTTTGCTATAACATAGTAATGACAGCAGATGAAGATCAAATAGTCCATCCAGTCTGTTCAGCAAGCTTCTTATGGTGGTAACTGCCGCTCCGAGCAGGTTACCCCCATGTTTCTGTTAAGGGTAGTAACTGCCACTCTGTGCAGGTTATCCCCATATTTCTGTTAAGGGTAGTAATTGCCGCTCCATGCAGGATACCCCCATGTTTCTGTTAAGGGTAGTAACTGCCGCTCCGTGCAGATTATCCCTATGCCTGATTTATGTGTTGAGTTCCAACTAAGCTTTGGTAATTTTATCTTTTCTTTATTTTCTAGCATATTTGGTACTTGTGAGAGACCAACAGCACTTGAAACCAAATCCTCCATTTATCTACAGAACATATAGAGGAAAGGCAGCAGCAGTGCAAGCTTCCCTTACGCACTGTGCCTCCAGCAGCAACACAAGCTTCCTGGATATACTGCTTTACTATTGTGAGTTAACCCTGTGAAATGTGCGTGATATGTAAGATTGTGGGGGCAAATAACATAAGACGCATAACAAGATACAAGGCCAAGGGAACGTGTAGTGGGAAATGAAAGGTATAATGAGATAGAGGGCCAGGTGCAATGAGCTACAAAGCGGGGGAATGTGTCTTCAGATGCAGGATGCATATTGAGACATGAGAGCTGGGGGATGTGTAATAACATGTGAGCTTGAGGGAAAGGGGGAAGGGAGTGTGTAATAAGAATGTGAGGCCAGTGAAAACATAATAAGATGCAAGACAGTTCATGAGATTCAGTCCAAGGATGTGTAATGAGATACAAGGCTTCTAATAAGATTTGGGCTGGGGAACACCTAATGAGATGAGAGATGTGGCTGGGGGATGTGTAGTGAGATAGGAGTTGTGCAGTGAGAGTGGCGGGGGAGGGAGGATGAGCAGTGACACTTTTGGAGAGGGATCTGTTTTGGGGTTTTATGCTGTGGGTTGTGAGGGCCATCTGGCATCCCTCAGACCAATTTTGTAGGCTCAGTAGTTGGCAGTGACAGTCAAAGAGAGATGGGGCATGGGCTGGCAGCAAAAGGGAGGATTGTGGGCACCACCACCACCTTCTAGGAAATCGCTAGTGGTAAGGATATAGTATATTACACCTGGTAGGCATATCCTTCAGAAATAATGGTCTACAAGAAGAACACTGATCTGTACCTATACTTAACATACATCCATATCATAAACTTGGTGCAGTTGTGCTAGAATTGCACAGCGCTGATGTAAACTTATTTTTATTTTCACCTTTTGGCCTGTCTCTTGGACTGTGGTAGCAGCACACTGAGGGAGGGGGAAGTGCAGGGGAACTGCATACTTTCTCACTAGGTCGCCTACCTCCCACTGATTGGGTTGCTGCTGTGGATGGCACAAATTTGTGGGGTTGGTGGGGGGAGAGCGAGGCTGGAAGGTAGGGAGGTAGGAGCTTGATATGGGAGAGATGAAAGTGGTGTAGCGAGGGGTGGGCGGGGTGGGCGGTCGCCCCGGGCGCCGGGTCTAAGGGGGCGCCAAAAAGCTATTTAAATAAAAAAAGAAATTAGTATTTTAAGCCCAGATGTAAGTGTTGTTGAATACTGGCAGATCGTCTTTTTTTTTTTTTTTGTTTTGTTATGAGAGATTTATAGTAATGGTAATTCAATTTACTTAGGGGCGCCTGTGCTCTAGCCCATGCCCAATCCATGTTCCACTTAGCAAGCATGAAACTTAGGAAAACGAGGGGTAGGAGCAGCCCTGACCCTATTTCAGGTTGCAGGGTGGTCGGTAGAAAAATCGGTTTTCTGTTACTTAAGCCTTAGCCGACCCAAAACCAGGGATCCATCGCACCCGGTCCGCCAGTTTTACAAAGGAATATAAAAAGGAGAGCGGATCGGTTCCCTAAATCAGGCATCACATACTAGAAGGCGGACCAGAGCGGCATTTCTGGCGGTTCAAGGCTGACGATGAGTGTGGGCGAAAGCGGTTGAAAGATGGAGCCTGCCGCAAGCAAGCTTCCATTATCTTAGCTGTATAGCTTTTGTTTCTGTACAGCTGCTAAGTGAAAGACCTGATTAGCGCGTTAAGGGCAGAGTTGGATGTTATGGTGAGCCCCACACCGCCCCTCCAGGGGTGCAGGATGAACCAACGTGACTAGAAGCCGCCCGCAAGGTGCAGCCCTCTCTAGGCTGCAGTCTACTTTTCTCCTAGCACCGAGGGTCGCAGCCTTTTCTTCTGTTTTCATGTATGCAGAGAGCTATCCCCTCAACCCTCATCGCGCTTGGTTTTGGTTTGTTTCATACACTTTGCAACTTTTAATTCTCTAGTACCGCAAACAGGAAAGCGCTTTTAGCCTCCGGCTTCTCCACTCCTTATCCTCCCCTGTGGCGCGTGCTTCAGCGCTCTCCCGCACAAAATCTTGTGCATGCGGCGTCAGCTCCCCTTCCCCATTCTCACCCTTCAGGCTCCCGCAAGGGAGGTACAGCTCCAGGCGTCAACGTCGCCCGGGTCCTCACTTGAGCCTCGCTCATGCGCGTGCTGCCTGACATGGCGGCGCTGTGGCGGTGCGGATAAAGTAGGTAAGACTGTAGCGGGTGTTGGCTCCATGCAAATCATTGATGGAGGGAGGGGGCGCCGAAGAAGTCTCTTGCCCCGGGCGCCAAATTGTCTAGCTACGCCACTGGATGAAAGGGTGAGAATTTGAAATAGAAGAGTGGTAGGGGCAGGCACCAGGAACTGGAAGGGTGGAAGAACACGAGAGGAAGAGATGGAGGGTGAGAAACAGAGGGGAAGGAAAGGGCTATGGAGACAGGAGATATTAAGGATGAGAGACGGGGAGAACCCTCTTCCTCACTGGATTGGGATTTTGAGAGCTGTGTCTGTATGGAATATTTTGAGGCATTTAAGAAGTAAAATGCAAACCTTTTTATAAGTGAGTCTGTCTCTTCTGTTCACCATTTCCAAATCCCCCCCCCCATTCTTCCTCTTCCCCTTTTCCCCACTCATCCTCTCCTCCCTTTCCACTTCCTTTATGTACATATTTATTTTATATTCTGCCTTTCATGACACATTCAGGCACTGTAGGTAAGTTCCCCTATCCCTAGAGGACTCCCAGTCTAAGCCTGTGCCTGAGGCAATGGAGGGAGAAGTGACTTGCCCCTGGCTTCCCTGGTTCTCTCCCCGCTGCTCTAACCACTAGGCTCTTCCTACTCTCCCTTCTCTCTTCTCCTTCTGTATCCCCTTCCCCTCCTCTCTCCACATCTTTCTTCCTTTCCCACCCCTTGCCCACGTTCTCCTCCCTATCCTCTTTCCTCTTTCTGTTTCTGCTCTGTTCCAGGCTATTAAATACCCCTCCCCTCCCTTCCTTCTCTCCTGCCCTCTCCATGCTCCCCTTTGTTACATGGAAACATAAAATACGGAGGCAGGTAAGGACGTTGTGGACCATCTGATCTGCCCCTCTTCATTCCCAGCCCGGTGCAATAGACTCCAGTTGCTCTTTCGCTTTCCCTGCACTGCTTCCCTGCTTTTCCCTACTTTCTGGAATCCCATCACTGTTTCTGTCTTCTTTCCTCCTTCAAAGTTGTTAAACCGTAAGAGGTTTGTGAGAAATTGCGGGAGGACCTTGTGGGACTTGGGACACTTGGCGTCCAAATGGCAGCCGACATTTACTGTGGACAAAGGGACACAATGCAATGTTCCACAGTTGGGAGTCACCACCCAGGAGAAAAAGGATCTGAGCGTCGTCGTGGTTAATACGTTGAAATCCTCAGCTCGGTGTGCAGCTGAGGCCAAGAAAGCAAATGGAATGCTGGGGATTATTAGGAAAGGAATGGAGAATAGAACGGGGAATATCACAATGCCACCTCATCTTGAATACTGTGTGCAGTCCTGGTTGCCGCCTTTCAGAAAAGATACAGTGGAAGTAGCAAAGGTAGAGAGAAGGGCAACCAAAGTGATAAAAGGGATGAAACGATTCCCCTTCGAGGAAAGGCTAAAGAGGTTAGGACTCTTCAGCTTGGAGAAGAGACGGCTGAGGGGGGGACATGAGAGAGGTCTATAAAACAATGAGTGGAGTGGAATGGGTGATGGAAATCCGTTGTTTACCCTTTCAAAATATACAAAAACTAGAGGACATGCAATAAAGTTACAAGGTAAATCATTTAAGACAAATAGGAGAAAATATTTTTTTACTCAATGCGTAATAAAACTCTGCCATTCGTTTCTGGAGGGTATGGCAAAAACCGTTAGTATAAGTGGGTTTAAAATAGGTTTGGACAAGTTCCTGGGAGAAATGTCTATAAACCATTATTGAGGTGGAGTTGGGGAAATCCACAGTTTGTCCTTGGGATAAGCAGCTTGGGATCTATCGACCTTTTGGGATCCTGCCGGGTACTTGTGACCCTGGATTGGCCATGTTGTAACAGAATATTGGGCTTGATGGACTCTTGGGCTGATGTAGTATGGCACATCTTATGTTCCCCTTCTCTCTGCTCTTTATACCCTTTCCTAACTTGGGGTGAGCAAACTTTTAGAGCTGTGGCCCCCCCCCCCCCCAAGATGGGTTGCTTTCTCGCTCTCTATATATATTTATATGAAGGGAATCCACCAGGCAGCCACGCTGTCAGCCAGTGGCTCAAAGGATCCCTTTTGTTTCTCTGAGTTGCAGAAAGGCACAAGAACCCACATGGGCAGAGAGAGGCAGACACCCTACATCCAGAGAAAGACAGAGAGAAACAGATACCTCATATCCTGACAGGTGCCCCACACCCTGATTTGACAGACAGAGTGAAACAGAGACCCAGATGGGACATAGAGGCATCCAGACAGACACGGACACAGTTATCCCATTGCCAGACTGACCCAGAGAGACAAAGACACCCCACACTCAGATAAAGGCACCCCACAGAGAGACAGAAACCCAACGCCCAGACAGGTACAGAGACTCAGACATACTACAACCTAGACAGATATCACACAGACACAGAGAGAGAGAGAGAGACACGCAGGCAGACCAAACACATCATACACAGAGACATAGACCACCCACGCAGAGCACAGCAAACCAGACAAACACAGACACACATTCCACACACAGTCAGATCCATACCCAGAGAAAAATGCACCACACCCAGACAGGCCACGCACCACAATGGCAAGAGTTAAAATATTTAATTTTAGGAACTGAGAAAAACTATCCCTCCCTGCACTTTTTTTTTTTTATTTTCACTCATTTTTCCTATTTTCTCTCTAATAGGGAGATTTATTAAGCTGCGACGGTATAGTGAAGGAGGGGTCCAATATCGCGGGGGGGGGAGTGGGTGTTCCTGCAACATTGGGCCCCTCCCTGACAAACTATTGTGGCATTACTGCGGTGCAATTTTCTATAGCGGGCACAAACGCGCAACAAAAAAATTCACATCGTGTACCAGGGCCCATCTCCCCCCCCCCCCCCCCCCCCGAAATAAAAATTATGTCCAGCCCGCTTTGAATGTTGTAGAATGCGGGCTATAAAATCTTTAGAATAAATAAATAAATAAATATAGTTGTATATGAGGAGTAATACTACTGGCCATATAGCAGTAGGCCCCAATGATTTCCCAGCACTCCTGGGAGCAGCACACAAGCAGGCGGATTTTAAAAGCCCTGCTCGCGTAAATCCGCCCGGATTTACGCGAGCAGGGCCTTGCGCGCCGGCGCGCCTATTTTCCATAGGCCGCCGGCGCGCGCAGAACCCCGGGACGCGCGTAGGTCCCGGGGTTTTTGGAAGGGGGCGTGTCGGGGGCGGGGCCGAACGACACAGCGTTTTGGGTGCGGGGCGCGGCGTTTCGAGGGCAGGACCGGGGGTGTGGCGCCGGCCCGGGGGTGTGGTCCAGGCCTTCGGACCAGCCCCCGGGTCGGAGCACGGCGCGCCAGCAGTCTGCTGGCGCGCGTAGATTTACGTCTGCTTCTCGCAGGCGTAAATCTACAGACAAAGGTAAGGGGGGGGGTTATGTAGAGGAAGGGAGGGGAAGGGGAGGGGAGGGCGAAAGAGAGTTCCCTCCGAGGCCGCTCCGATTTCGGAGCGACCTCGGAGGGAATGGTGACAGGCTGCGCGGCTCGGCACGCGCCGGCTGCCCAAAATCGGCAGCCTTGCGCGCGCCAATCCAGGATTTTAGAAGATACGCGCGGCTTCGCACGTATCTTATAAAATCCAGCGTACTTTTGTTTGCGCCTGGTGCGCAAACAAAAGTACGCGAACGCGCTTTTTTAAAAAATCTACCCCAATGTGACCTGAGTGATTCCTGCAGTGTATTCAATATTATTTGTGATAGGAAGGGTGAATTTCAAAAGCCAGTTACCCAGTGCATACCTCTGGGTATTTATTTATTTATATTCTGTCTTTTGTTACACTCCGAAGTGGATTAGGGACAGAGAGGCGATGATGGTCAGACAATGATTACTTTTTAACCCAAATTTCCCTATGTATAAGGGCAAGAAGCTTAAGTGGAATTCCTCAGAATCTGAGATTTTAAGGGTGAGGAAACCATTCTTAATGAGGCCGATATTCAAAATGGCACTTAACCAGACGGATAAGTCACTTATCCAGCTAAGGGCCAGATTCATTCAGGCTTTTTTCCCATTTTGTATGCATCAAGCCGCAGTAGCGCTCTAACACGTTAAACAGCATATATCACGTGATCGAGCAGTGATAATGTGCAACAAACAAACAAGCATTCCCAGAGAGCTAAGAACTAGAATATTTAACACCCCAGTCCTTTCATTTTAATGTAGTGTTCTGATTTGTTCCAAGATTTGTTCCGTGTAAACTGCCCCCGGCAGTAGTTCTTACTGTTATTTGTAAACCTGAGTGATATGTATTGTATACAGGAACTCCCGGTATATAAAAACTATAAATAAATAAATAAATATTATGCGTGGCCCCCACCAAATTGGCTCCCCTATTACAATGAAGTGCTTTGCATGTGATTTGCATGCATGAATAATGCAAGGCAGCTTATTACTAGGCAATCTGGTGCTAATATTTTAGTGTGGTGACTGAGAAAAGTGGTCAACCGAGATAAAATAGCAGTACCTTCTAACGTGGGTCCCGAGGCTCCTGTGTTACATTTAAAGGACCCGGTAAAAAAAAAACCAAAACTTGCTGCAGCTAAAAAAAAAAGTTGAGCGTGTGTCAGGGCTGACCCCTGGCTCAACCTGGGGCTGCCATTCAGGGCAGTCATGTCGTCTGATCCACAGATCTGGCTGGGGCAAAGTCAGATCGATGCAATTTTGAAAAATGGCATTGACCAAGTGGGCTGCTAGAGGGCTCCCCAACCCCAACGAGGAACCATCATATATTTTTTTTTTAAAGGGGGAGGGGTGCCAGGGAGTACCCCTGAACCACTAATGATTTTAATGTTCATCTTTGGAAGGAGGAGGCCGTCACTGCATTATCATTTTAATCTTTTTATAAATTTGAGGAGTCGGGGCTGCCTCGAGTGGCAGCCCCGGGTTGAGCCAGGGGTCAACCCTGACCTCCGCTCAACTTTTCTTTTTCAATTGTGTCAGCTGTGGCTTTGTATTTTTGGGGTTTTTTTAGGTAGCAGTCCATTAAAGTGATGGCGGCCCCTTGAGATTGGGGCCACTGTTGTACCTAAAAGGCCACTCGCCATGTTCCTTTGGCCTGCAGTGTTTGGCTGCAAGACAAAGGTAAGGGGGGGGGGGTTAGGTAGAGGAAGGGAGGGGAAGGGGAGGGGAGGGCGAAAGAGAGTTCCCTCCAAGGCCGCTCCGATTTCGGAGCGGCCTCGGAGGGAATGGTGACAGGCTGCGCGGCTCGGCGCGCGCAAGGCTGCCGATTTTGGGCAGCCGGCGCGCCCAAAATAGAGCCGTAATCTTTTTGGAGGGAGGGCCCCACTATCGAGGTGACACCCCCTGTGATAATGGGACCCCCTCCTGTGAAAAAATATCACGGCTGCATCGCTGAACATACAGCAGTAGTTAGCTGAATAAGTTTATTCAGCCTACTTATGGTGGCTGAAATGGACCTCTATGTTATTGGTTCCTGCCATTGTGTTGAATGGCTCCCAGTTGGTTTAGTTGAAAATGACTAACCAAATTTCTTCAGTTATCAAGTCCACTTTGCATTATCTTCGTGAAGTGAAGCAGTTACGCCCATTGCTGTGCAAGCATGATAAGGCATCAGTAGTTCAAGCACTGGTATAGCCCAGAATTACAATATAGTTTACCTATTTTTGCCTAAACATGTGTTGAGCCTAGGCTTCAAATTATTCAGAATAAGGCCACAGTGATGATCAATGGGCTTAATAGTCTCTAGTCTTCCCTGGATGATATGATTGCTCCTTATGTGCCTGGAAGGACTCTCACGTCCTCTAAAAAGCCCTTCTTGAATTACCATCATTGAGGGCTATCCAGTTTGGGAGGAGAGCTTTTTCCTATGCAGGCCCAGATTTTTAGAATCATCTTCCTGGTGATCTTTGTAAATCGGATAAATAACTAATCTTCAGGAGGATTAAGGCTATATATTTTTTTTAAGTTTGCTTTTACTGATTCTTAAACCTCACTTTTGTAATGAAAGTATAGAAGGCCTGTTTATTTTCGCCTGTCAGTTTGTAAATACAGTTGTTTCTCTTGTTGCTTTTCTATATTTGCTTGTTTATATAATCTGTTATTGTATTTATTTGAATTTGTTTTGTCTTTCTTTAATTGCTATGTCATTTGGAGGTATCCATGTATGTAATCTTCCCTGAACAGAACTCTAAGAGGAGGCGGGCTCGAAAACTAAATTAGCTAAATTATTATTGATTTACCTGGATAAAAGGGCCCATCTGAACATGGCTAAAAGTGCATTTGCACTACATGTGGGTACTAGGGGGAGGATAATACCTGTAGATGGCATTCTTAAATCTATGTGTTGTTGTTTTCCTGTGGAAAATGTCCATTGATGCTTTGTGCCTGTGAGGGTTGCGAACAGTTCATGCATACTTTATTTATTTAATTTATTTAAAAGGGTTTTTTTTATACCGAGGTATAGCTAGCAGCCTTCACTCCGGTTTACAATTATAACAACTTATTACAATTAACAGAGAACGGAGAAACTTGGGCAACATTAAACTAAACGATACAAGCAAAAAATTTCAGATGCTAATAACAGGGAATATCTGTAATCTAACCATATAATTTATAACTTGAAAACGTTTTTTGTCATAGTCTTAGTCAAACCGTTGCATATCCGATAAAGGTTATACATGGGGTCTGTTATGTTATGTTATTAGAGATTAACCGATACCATCTTTGAATGTTTGGCTAAATATCCATGTTTTGAGCTCTTTTTTAAATGACTTAATGTTGCTTTGTGAGCTCAAGTCCACTGGTAGTGAGTTCCATATTTTGGACCGGCAATGGATATGGCTCTGTTCCTTGTGGTGGATAGCTTGGCTAGTGGGAGTGATGGTATTTCTAGCTGTAATTTACTGGTTGTTCTAGTTGTACGTTGCGATCTGTGAATATGTATGACATTGTCAAGGGCTGTGTTATCTGTTTTGTAAATTGCGTTGTGTAGGACTGTAAGAATTTTGAATTCGATTCTTTTATCAACTGGAAGCCAGTGTAGGCTGTTGAGTATGGGTGTGATGTGTTCTGATTTCTTTTTGCAGGTTAGTACTCTTGCTGATGCGTTCTGTAGTAGTTGAAGTGGTTTTAAGGTCACTTTGGGTAGACCTATCAGGAGAGAATTGCAGTAGTCAAGGCTGGTGAAGATGAGAGATTGTAAGACTGTTCTGAAATCTTGTTGGTGAAGCATCGGTTTAAGGTGTTTAAGTATTTTGGAGTTTGTGGAAACCTTCCTTTGTCTTTGAGATGTGTTTTTTGAAGGTTTCAAACTTTCTCTTTGAAGACCAGTGCAAAAACTGCAAGTTATAAAAAAAAAAAAAAAAAAAAAGGGACATGTGGACTCTGCCTCCATAGTAATCATCCTATGGATGATCTAGGCTTCATTGGCAGAATTCCTAGGGTTTCTCCGGGAAGTTAAAGAGGTGATATTGAAGCCATAAACTGTTTTCAGAGATTTATTAGAAATGGGTTGCTCTCTAGTCAACTAGTTAGTGATCAGTATCTTTAAAAACCCAGACACCTACTGCTATGCTACTCTTATTATACTGCAGTGATAATATGAGTAGCAGGAAATATTCTGGAGTCAAGACTGCACTTTATCTCACAAAGGAGGTTATGAGTAAGGAGAAATAATAATAGCATTAAGTTTGACGTTGCACTCCCGTATGAGCCAATAAGGACCATGAAGTGTTAAGAGCCTGTGAACTATTCCTGCCGGTTCTTATTGGACTAATAGCAGACTGTAATATTGGACCATATTGACTAATTATTGGATATAGTAGGGCTCCATCCCAGTGGACACAAGTCTCTAGGTAAAACTCTACATGGCTACATAAATATTTCCAGTCTTAAATACAAGGAATTTTTTGACTTTTGAGGCTGTAAAATTAAGCAAAGTTCTAATATCTGAGGCAATGGAAAATGCATCCTTTCATAAGGGCTTCTCTTTCATCAGTTACTATGTTCCCGTTCCATGTCAGTGCTTGGCAGTCACGTAAGCTGACACCCTCTGTGTATAATTCACAGGCCAGGTACAGCCAGCAGCTGCCGTGCAGGCCTCCCCCACCCACCTCTTCAATTATCCCAGCCCTTCTCCCCCATTCCAGGGTCTGTGAATTAGATATGAGATAATCACGTCTACATCCCAGCCAACGCCAAGTCTCTTTGTGGTCTGCCTGCCCTGTGGTACTCAGCTGAGACCACACATCTCATTTCACTCGGAGGACCTCATTTGGGAATTTTTAGCAGCAGTCCAACACAAGTCCAACAACAGTAAGTCCAACACAACACAAGTCCAAACAACACAAACAAAGTCCAAAAAACAAAACAACACAAGTCCAACACAAGTAAGACGCTTAATCTTACTGTGACTGACAGACTTCCTAATTACTAGATATCCCTTATTATGGACACTGTATCAAATACTACTATTAAGAATCTGCAACTGGACAATTATCTTGGAGCTCAAAAATTCACTTTATTTCATATATTTATTTGGCATTGCTTATTTTTATATTTATTGCTACGTTAAATAGTTATACTTCTTATATATAAAATATTATATTTCTTTATTTATTTCCAGTTAAACTATTATCCCTTTATTTAGTATTATGTTAAATTGTCAACCAGTTATACTGTTCCATATGTTCTACGGTTCCATGTAAAGCTCCGCTCTCTGTTGAGCAGTTCTTCGTTTTATGTAAACCGGAGTGATTTGTAGTCCCTACAAGAACTTCGGTATATAAAAATAAAAAAATAAATAAATAAATAAATAAATAAGTCAGTCCAAACATTGGCTAGGCCAAAATGTTCTTGTATAATTTAACTTTATTCAATAACATAGAACACCCACAAGAGTAGAGAGAAATTTTAAATTGATAAGTTCTTCAGCTTGCAGCTGGCAGTTTAAGCTCTCTTCTCTTGGCCTTTGACAGGCCTCTGCATGTGCCTGTACTCTGCAAACTGCTCCTTGGGATAAGTTCACCCCATCTCCATCCTTCTCTAAAGGCCCCGCTCTAAATCTTTAATTTCCGTTTCGTATTTGGCATATGTCATCGTGGTATTGTGCCTGTACATCCTGTGTGTATACGGTTAGGTTGCACAGTTTGAATGCTGATTCATGATGAGAGAATGAACAGTAATAGGTCTAAGGCCTTCGCAGATCTCTATTACTCACAGGTATCGGGGCTGTGCGTCTTTACTTTACCCGTGCTCGTGCTGTATATGTAGAACCCCATTGGGATCTCTATGAGGGAGTTTGGCTTAGAGCTTAAGACCAAGCAGTATATAGTAGAGGAATGAACCATCATGACAGAGCATCCTTACTAGAGGCTGCTGCAGTGGTACTTTAGATCCTGCCTGTATATTAGCAATTGACCCCTTCAGGTCAGTGTATGATTTTTGTGTTGGTATCGGAAGGAAAAAGATCTGACTGTGGTAGTTTCCCTATTCTTGGTCAGTATTGGCTCAACTCCCTTTGCTGAGAAGAAGAATAAGAAACAGATCAATTTGTTAGCCCACACTCCGTGATTGAAGTGGATCTCTGTGATTTTTGTGTGTTTTGTATAAATGTGATTTTTGTTGGGAGAAAGAGTTTTTGGTTTTTTTTTTCCTTACCCTTCATGCCCAAGAGAAAGGAATGGGGTGAAGAAGGATTTTCTCCTATTTGCAGTAATTTTAGGTCCTTCAGTTTAAAAGATGCCTGTAGTATCTAAGAGAATTGTGAAGAAGAGAACTGAATCCCAACTGGAATCCAGAGCTAGAAGAACCTGGGATTCCCCCCTCCCCCCCCCCCCCCCCCCCCAAACAGAGTTTCAGCCAGGAGAACAGAAAAGGAGAGCTGGAGGAGGAAGGATCGAGCGGTTCCCTGGTATTGTGCAAGGGAGCAATAAGAAAACCCTTTCCAGTACAAACCCAGGCAGCCTGTATTCCATCCAAAGGAAGATAGGGGAATACAGAAAACGATCATTTTGGACTTGGTTTATTACTGTGAATATTTATGTGACAAGGAGAAAATGAACTTGGTGCCAATTAATTTCTGTTGAACAAGCTGAACCTGAAACTTCTTGTTTTGGAACATCACATGTGTCCATACCAATGTTCCCTCTCATTTTTGAAAGGCTACATGAGCAAAAATGTTCTTTTCTGCAACTTTTTTGTTGCGCTTCCCAGCAAGATACGGATGCAGGCATTGGAAACATAACCTGGTCCGATTACACCCCCGTATGGGTAGAACTGAGGGTAGGCATGGAACCACTTAGGCAAACCTTCTAGAGATTTAATGAAGACCTAGTCACTGACAAAACCTTTACTGATAGCCTATTAGAAGACATTGAGGACTATCATACTATCAATGAGACAGGGGAAGTTAGCCCTACAGTGATATGGGAGGGCCTAAAAACAGTTACCAGGGGAATGTTGATCTCTAGGGTCTCATATCTAAAACGAGAAAAAGAAAAGATCAGAATGTAATTATTGATATACATTGGGAAATTGGAAATCAAACATAAAAGATTAGGAGACAGCACCACCCTCTTTCTTCTCGAAGAAACAAGACGAGAACTGAGGGACTTGAATATGGCAGATTTAGTTTTTAAATTAGAAAGGACGAAACGAAAGTTCTTTGAATTTGGTAATAAAGCTAGCAGACTGTTGGCAAGGCGATTTAAAAATCAATGCCTTCAAATTGAATAGCGAGATAGGGGTGGAAGAAGTGATGGATGCAATAAAATCCCTACCGGCTCAAAAAGCCCCCGGGCCGGATGGATTTGACTCCCTCTTTTATAAATCATTGGGCCGGGAGTTTCTGGAAACTATGCAAGGTGTACATAGCAATGAGGGAGGTGGGCGCTATGCCTGAATCTAAGAAGTCCGCGACAATTGTGGTTCTTCCCAGACCTGGGCGGAATCCCCTCCTCACAGCCTCCTATAGACCCATATCATTACTAAATCTTGATATAAAAATTATGCTAAAATTCTTTCCAACCACCTCAAAAATGTTATGCCTCTCATCATAGCCAAAGATCAAGTAGGATTTGTCAAGGGATACAGAGCTATAGTCAACATCCTCTGTGCTCTGGAGACATGCCTAACCCTGGGAGTGAATGATCCCTTATTGGTCACATGTGACGCAGAGAAAGCATTCAACAGGGTAGCATGGAATTTCCTGAAGCACATACTCTGGAAATTTGGGATTCGGGGGCTATTCTATGAATATATACAGTAACTTTATTATATACCAATCCCATTGCTAGAATTCTGGTAAATGGAGTCCTTTTTAGATGCAGTTCCCTGTGTAGGGGAACCAGGCAGGGGTGTCCCTTCTCCCTATTGTTATTTATATTGTCCGTCGAACCCCTTGCTATTGCCTTACGAACACATCCTGGGATAGATGGCATTCAGGTGGGTACACACCAACACAAGACCTTACTATTTGCAGATGATTTATTACTACTTCTGTCCAACGCACGTAAAACTCTCCCTTTAGCTCTGCAGGTATTTGCTAGGTTTCGGGTTTTAAATTGAAACTAGACAAGACAGAAGCCATGGATATATTAGGGGATCTGGAGTCTACATGGCCTTCTTTTCCAGTCAAGTGGGCGGGAGACAAAATTAAGTATCTTGGGATTTTGATTCACAGAGATGCCACTCAATGGTACCACATCAATAGCCATCCCCTGTAAGATAAGATTTGGGGCAAGGTAGAGGCATGGCTGAACTTCCCTATATCCTTACATGGCCGTACAGCAGTGATTAAAATGATAATCGCTCCCAAACTATTGTATTTGCTAACTATGCTACCTACTTTTATCCTTGGTAAGGATTTAAAGGGCCTACAGAAATCTATTACATGGAGGGGGAAAAAAGTGCGGTTGGCATATAGTACCCTGATGGCCCCTAAAGAAAAGGGAGGGCTGAACTTACCTGATTTTAAAAAATATGCATGGGCGGCGAACCTGCAATTTCTTGTGAATTGGATAAATGGCACCTCAGAGTATACTGACTATTCGCTGGTGGTGGATATTTGTAGGCTTGGAGATCCCAAACTGGTTTTACATTTATCTAAAAGGGGAAGTAACTTCTTTGGGAATTAAGGCCCACTTAGTTCATATTATGCGGCGAGTGTGGGTAGAGTTACAGACCATATTACAGCTTCCTACGCAGGCATCTTCTCAGTACCCATCGCAAGGTAACCCAAAGGATCCTTTTTACGACTCCTTGTCTAAAGGTTTCTCCTCCACTTTGACTCTGGACCCTTGGGTGCCTTCCTGGACCCCTTGTCTGGGCATCTTAAGTCCTTTGAAGAGATGCAAATTAAGATGGGCTTACGGGATACTCACTTTCAGGGATATGCACAATTGCAAGCCTATGTGCTTCGACTTCTGAAAGGGGTCAAGGGGCCTATGGATTCCTCTCTCTACTTACTTATGCTCAAACTGTTCCAAGGGCAACAGGGGTCTTTATTGATATTATACAAGTTTGGTCAAAATGTGGTACCGAATACAATTTTAGATCATTTAGTCTCTAAATGGCAGGATGATCTGCAAGAAGACATGGATTCATATATGTTGAAATAGTGTTATATGTAGATCTTTAAAATTACAAATAATGTACAATTGAGGGAAATGCAAGGTAGAATTTTTCACAGAGTGATTTATACCCTGCAGGCAGCATTTCGGATGGGATTAACCCAGTCCAATGTTTGTGAGAAATGCTCCCAGGGGCCTGCCACGTTGATGCACTCTCTATGGGATTGTGTGGAAATTCATGCCTTCTGGTATCGGACATGTTCTCGGCGGAGGTTAGATGGTCTCGTTCTTTTTGTTTACTGAACAATGACGTAGGGGATACGTCGCTGAACCATGACAATATTTTGTTTTTCTCCAAAACCTGCTTGATCGCTAAGAAATGCATCTTATTGAAATGGCTGGGTTCTGAGCCACTGGATGGCCCATTATGGAAAGTACAAATGATGACTCTGTATCAGATGGAGTATGGATCACTTTATTCTTCCTTTTCACCCAAGAAGAGAGAATTTTTTCGAGACATTTGGTTTGCTTTTTACTGTTCACTCCCAGAGACTGTCCAACATTTGTTTCCACTACAGGAGGCTTCTCATGTTCCCTCTGACGCAGGAACATAAGTCATTTCTGACAATTTTGATGGAGATGGATTTGTACATACTGGTTTAAATAAGGTCGACATCGCAGGGAGGGAGGAGGGAGGGAGGGCAAGGTAGGAGAGCGATAAAAATGGAAAAACTCTGTACTGTTGGTCTAATAAGGAGTTACTGTTTCTGCTGTGCCCTTTGTAGTGTCTATGTACACATGACTATGATCTTTATTCTATGATGTGGCATAGTTTTGTGTATGTTCAATAAAATATTTTGGGGAAAAAAAATCAATGCCTGCAAAATCAGATTCTCAAAATCAAGAACAGAGAAGAGAACTTCCTATATGATAGTACAAAATCTCTAACAGATTTTCCCAATTCTATGAAGAACTTTATTCTGCTGATAACTCCATTAAAGATAAAGGTATAGAGAGCTGTGTAGCAGATATCTCTCTACCATGCCTCCCTAAGGAGGCAAGGGCACACCTTAATGCTAAGATAAGTGAAAAAGAGGTACTAGAAGCTATTATGAACTTAAATTAGGGATAGCCCCAGGATTAGATGGGTACACAGGATTAGATGGGTATATAGGATTTTATAAATCCTGCAAACAGGCAGTTGTTAGACTCCTTGCATCAGTGTTCAACTATCTGAGAGAGGGAGGCCACCTGCCCATAGGCTCCAATGTAGCTGGCATCACTGTGATAGCCAAAGAGGACGCGATCCCACAGTGTGGGTTTTATAGACCCATTTCATTAATCAGTATCGATCTCAAGATATAAAATCCTAGCACAGCGTCTAAGCTTAGTGGCACCTAATCTTAACCACAGGGACCAGGCAGGATCTATAACTGGAAGGCTGGATGCAGACAATGTCTGTAGAATCTTAAACACTATATGGTGGGTACAGAAACTGAAAACACCAGCAGTCTTATTGGCAGTCGATGCAGAAAAAGTGTTTTTGATAGGATACACTGGGCCAACTTATTTAAATTACTCCACAAGTTTGACTTGAGGCCACACTTCTTAATGTGGGTGAAGGCTTTATACCACCACTCAAAAGCATCTGTGTCAGTGGGGGGTACTCTGAGTTTTTTGAGGTTAGCTGGGGAACGAGACAGGGATGCCAGTTGCCTCCCTGCTCTTTGCATTCTCGTTAGAGCCTTTTGCTACACAAATTAAAGCCAATGATGAGATCGCTGTGGTTTGCATAGGTTCATACTCATACAAGAAGGCATTATTCGCAGACCTGTTATTCACAATCACAGACCCAAGAAGATCCCTCCCTATTTTACTAACGGAGATGCGGAGATACTGGAAGATATCAGGCTTTGAATTAAATGAAGAGAAGTCTGAAATTTTAAATCTAACCCTGGAGACTGAGGAATCGTCAGACATTATGTCAAAGCTACCCTTTAAAAGGCAAGCAAGAGTATAAAATATTTAGGAATACGAGTGGGATCAGACTCGAGGAAGTTATTCGATATTAACTAGGGGCCTCTCATGAGAGGAATAACTGCAGATCTGGAGAAATGGGAATGACTACAATTATCCTGGTTGGATAGGATACATACTATTAAGATGAATATTCTGCCCCGATACTGTTATCTCTTGCAGATGCTCCTTATAAATATACACCCCAAAATCCTAAGGGACTGGCAGAGGAAGCTACTCCAATTCATCTGGAAACATCAGCCACCGAGAGTAGTGAGAACAGTCCTCTACTGCCCTAAACGACAGGGGGGATTAGGCGTACCCAACATGGCCCTTTACTATGCTGCATCTCAACTGCAAGCAATAATCTCCTAGCATGGAAAGTCCACCTGTAAGCTGTGGATGGTGATGGAACAGGACTTTATGGGTCTTACCTCCATGGAAGAGCTAGTCTGGTCAGCAGACATCCCCCTAACTATCTCGCAAATTTATCTCCATTCTCTCAAGTCCCGCTTACAATATGGACACAATATAGAAAACCATTGGTAGGAGAACGGACCCTGTGACCCCACTCATTGTTCTTATTTAACAAGTTCTTCTCCCCAGGTATGGAGAGAGCTACAGTTGGGTTTTGGAGGTGAGTAGGTATAGTAAGGCTAGAGCAGCTATGGGATGGGAAATCCATACACTCATTCGAGAAGGCATCCCAGCTATACCCTCTAGAGCAGCGCTTCTCAACCGGTGTGTCACCAAGCACCGGCAGGTGTGTCATGTGTGCCCGGTCTCTCCCGCTACTCTTCTTTCCCTGTTGCCGATGCCGCCGGGCTATCAGCACATTCAAGCCCAGTGGGAATGGCAGCGGTGCAAGAAGCTGTGGCACCTGCGGCTGGCCTTTTCATATGGCCTGATTTAATATTTGTAGTGTTGCCTTTTCATAGATAGGGTTGCTCCTGTTTGAGTGTATTCCATAATACAGGTGTAACTGTGTGCGGATTAGTTTATGTGCATTACTAAAAATCTGGGAGTTTGTTAGGTCGGTTCTGTGTCTGTTACCGAGATGAGATATTTTACTAGCATGTAAGCGTTTGTATCAGTCTTGTTGTGTTTTCTCAAGAGAACATGCATTGGTGGTAAACTGCTGTCTTTTCATAAGTAGGGCTATTGAGCCTGGAAGTAGAAGGAGTTTGAGTTGCTGTTACTGAGATGACACCAGAACAAGAATATCTTCTTTGTAGGGTGAGTTGTATGGGGAATGTCATAATTCTGCTTTACATCCATTATTGTGGGCCAGGGGGGTTCCCATGGATGCAAACTGTACTTTTACATCTAGCCCCATGACGATCATGAGTCATTGTGTCATGCATGTGAGAACCATCTATCAGGTGTGTCCCGACAGAAAAAAGGTTCAGAACCACTGCTCTGGAGGAGAGTTCACTTATACTCAACTCTTTCATTTTTAAGATCAAGGGGAATCCCACAAATGCTTCAAGGGAGAAAATCTATAACATGAACAAAATGATATCTAAATTATATAAACTCCTGATTGGTGAGGTGACCTCAAAACCACGACACATTCTGGCCTAGGAAAGGGTCATTAATATAGAGCTAGATTTATGGGACCTGGGACCTTTGCTATAAATTGACAGGGAAAAGACTGGTTTCCTCAGGAGTCTTTGAGAATGGCTATAAACTGCTATATCGGTGGTACCTCATTCCCCAGAAAATATGCAAGATGTTCATGATGTTGGCGCCAATGTAGGAGGGAAGGACACTTCTTCCATGTAGGGTGGGAATGTATCAAGAGTAGTGGAATACTGGAACATGGTCCTAGCTTTTATTTTAGAAGTCACGGGGTGCAAGACAGAAAGAAACCCCAGACTTCTTTTCCTCTTCATAGATATATGAACTCGGAATGAGAAAACCTTCCACTTAATACAAATTAGTATAGTGGCGGCAGCTTGCGAACTTGTGGCCTGATGTAAACCTGACGCACCTCACAAGGTTCACAATAAAACCAAGCTATCTAACTCTATACTATGTACAGATTTACCGCCCAAATACATGATACACTCCCGAAATTCATAAGGTCATGGGCACCATATATTGAATGGCAGAAGACCCAGACTGAGGTATCAAGACCTTTTGAGTCTAACCCCACATATCCATAAGGCCACTGATTGAAGACTAGAAACCCCATGGGAGGGGTGGGGGGGGGGGGGGGGCGGCATTATCGCGTTGGTGGGACATAGAAAGATAAATTAAAAAAAAAAATAAACACAACTGAATACAAGACTTCACTTTTTTAATTGTCACGCTTATATTATTGTAGCAAACAAGAGTTTGTAATAATCATAACTGATACAATCAGTTGGGAGCTAAAACAAAAAACTGATGTAACTCTCTGAAAAATAATGACTGTTTGTGACATTGTAATATTTTCATTGTGCATTAAACAGTTAATAAAAAAAAGACAAGGAGCGCCATAGGGAAGCCCAGACAGGACAAACAGTGAATAAAAAAAAAGACAAGGAGCGCCATAGGGAAGCCCAGACAGGACAGGAACAAGGCACAGTACAAGCTAGGTCACCAGGAAACCTAGACAGAACACAGGAGGGCCACTGGGAGGCTCACAGAGAACCGGACAAAAAACACAGGCAAGGAAAACAGGAACAAACAGAACAATACAAGAAGGCCTAAATAGGCCATTCTGGGAACACAGATAAGGCAAAGCAAGAAGGGCCTCTAACAGGCCACACAGGAAATAAGCGTAAATGCAAGGTTGGCCAAAGCAAGGAACTGAAATGACTCAAATGAGGTATGGAGCAAGGAATGAGGGTGGATTATATAGGACTGGCCTTATTGCGTCATGCAGCATTCAAGGTGGAGGCTAGAGAAGGACTGAATACGGCCTAGCAGCCAGCATCGTTACATCTTTCCCCAGAAAATATTTTCAAAGCTGCCGCCTGGTCTTTGCACACATTCACTAAACATTACAGACTGGATGCACATACAAGGTGTTACGCTTGGACTCCGGACAGGAGTCGTGCACACCACCCAGCAGGGTGGCTCCAGGTGGAGAGAGACAGGAAGCTCGAAACAGAGTCAGGTACCAGGCTGGGTCAGGCAGGCAGCAATAATCAGAGTCTGGGTCCAGGCTGGGTCAGGGCAGGCGGCAAGTGGCAGTGTCTGGTACAGGCTGGGTCAGGGCAGGCGGCAGTCAGCAGTGTCTGGGTCCAGGCTGGGTCAGGGCACAGTAAGCAGGACAAGGCAGGTCAGAAGGCCCGTAGGCCACACACACACACACACGGAAGGCCCGTAGGCCACACACCAATAGCGGGGCAAGGCAGGTCAGAAGGCCCGTAGGCCACACACACACACACGGAAGGCCCGTAGGCCACACACCATAGACGGGGCAAGGCAGGTCAGAAGGCCCGTAGGCCACACACACACACACGGAAGGCCCGTAGGCCACACACCATAGACGGGGCAAGGCAGGTCAGAGGGCCCGTAGGCCACACACACACACACGGAAGGCCCGTAGGCCACACACCATAGACGGGGCAAGGCAGGTCAGAAGGCCCGTAGGCCACACACACACACACGGAAGGCCCGTAGGCCACACACCATAGACGGGGCAAGGCAGGTCAGAGGGCCCGTAGGCCACACACACACACACGGAAGGCCCGTAGGCCACACACCATAGACGGGGCAAGGCAGGTCAGAAGGCCCGTAGGCCACACACACACACACGGAAGGCCCATAGGCCACACACCATAGACGGGGCAAGGCAGGTCAGAAGGCCCGTAGGCCACACACACACACACGGAAGAAGGCCAAAAGGCCGCACAAGGCAAGGCAAGGATAGGCCCGAAGGCCGCGCAAGGCAAGGCAAGGCAAGGATAGGCCCGAAGGCCACGCAAGGCAAGGCAAGGCAAGGATAGGCCCGAAGGCCACGCAAGGCAAGGCAAGGCAAGGATAGGCCCGAAGGCCACGCAAGGCAAGGCAAGGCAAGGATAGGCCCGAAGGCCACGCAAGGCAAGGCAAGGCAAGGATAGGCCCGAAGGCCACGCAAGGCAAGGCAAGGCAAGGATAGGCCCGAAGGCCACGCAAGGCAAGGCAAGGCTAGGCCCGAAGGCCGCGCAAGGCAGGCTAGAGCAGGGAGCCCAGGTGAGCTCGATGCCGAAGCACCGAGGCAACTGTCAGGCAGGGTTAAGAGGGCACACCCAGAGCATAGAGTGGACATAGGAGATGGACTGGGCCTGTCAGGAAAGTCAGCACTAGAGGGACCCCTGGTGGTGAGGCGGTAGCACAGCAGCCACAGCCGTAACAGTACCCCCCCCTCAAGGCCTCCCCCTCCTCCTGGATCCCATCTGTGCAGGAGGTAGTCAAGAATAACGGGAGACCACTCCGGGGGTGATGCGGCAGGTTCAACTCCTTTCCGAGGCAAAAAGGCAGTCCATAACCCCTCCTGGGACAAGGCGGCAGGGTGAGACCCCTCCTGGGGTAGCAGAGGCGGTGCAGATTTCCATAACCCCTCCTGGGGTGACAAGGGGAACACAAACCCCACCTGGGGCAGAGAAATAGTCCGTAACCCTTCTTGAGGCGATAGTAGGACCGGTCCGGACCCTTCCAAGGTCGGCATTAAGACCGGTACAGGCCCCTCCAGGGGCGGCAGCTGGGCCAGTACAGCAGGCTCGGATCCTACTCGGGCAATTGTAGCAGGCTCGGACCCCTCTCGGGGCGGTGTAGCAGGCTCGGACCCCTCTCGGGGCGATGAAGCAGGCTCGGACCCCTCTCGGGGCATTGTAGCAGGCTCGGACCCCTCTCGGGGCGGTGTAGCAGGCTCGGACCCCTCTCGGGGCGATGAAGCAGGCTCGGACCCCTCTCGGGGCATTGTAGCAGGCTCGGACCCTCTCGGGGCGATGAAGCAGGCTCGGACCCCTCTCGGGGCATTGTAGCAGGCTCGGACCCCTCTCGGGGCGTTGTAGCAGGCTCGGACCCCTCTCGGGGCGATGAAGCAGGCTCGGACCCCTCTCGGGGCATTGTAGCAGGCTCGGACCCCTCTCGGGGCATTGTAGCAGGCTCGGACCCCTCTCGGGGCGATGAAGCAGGCTCGGACCCCTCTCGGGACGATGAAGCAGGCTCGGACCCCTCTCGGGGCGATGAAGCAGGCTCGGACCCCTCTCGGGGCATTGTAGCAGGCTCGGACCCCTCTCGGGGCGATGAAGCAGGCTCGGACCCCTCTCGGGGCATTGTAGCAGGCTCGGACCCCTCTCGGGGCGATGAAGCAGGCTCGGACCCCTCTCGGGGCATTGTAGCAGGCTCGGACCCCTCTCGGGGCGTTGTAGCAGGCTCGGACCCCTCTCGGGGCGATGAAGCAGGCTCGGACCCCTCTCGGGGCGATGAAGCAGGCTCGGACCCCTCTCGGGGCATTGTAGCAGGCTCGGACCCCTCTCGGGGCGTCAGCAGGACCGGTATGGACCCCTCCAGGGGTGTCAGCAGGGCCGGTTCAGCAGACTCAGGCTCTTCTCGGGGTAGTGCAGTAGGTTCAGATGGCAGAGTAGCATGGTTAAAGGTAGTGTGCATGGAAGACACAGATTGTACTGCCGTGGGCTTGATACCTCGAGCCAAAGTCTGATGCTCCTGATTTTGTTTCTGGAGGAGCAGTTTAGAGAAGGCACAGGCAGTTCTAGGACGTCTAGGGAAGGTGCTCGTTAGTGTCCACTTGGCAGCTGTGGGAAGCTGAGCCCTGCTAGAGCTAATCAGCTCTCTCCGTTGTAGAGAAACCTGTTCCCGAGGCTCTAGCACTGGTCTCACAGAAGCCTTCTTGGCCAGGTAAGTCCTGGGTTTTTCTACCCACAAACTGCCAGCAAAAATGTCTGTTTTAGTCGAGCCAGAAACAGAAAACTGGTTAGGAGAGCTGATAGCTTTTTCTAATTGCACAGCTGGTCCTAGAGCAGAACAACAGGGGCAGGGTTTGCCTGGAGGTAACAAACACGGGAGACAGGAGCATTTCCACCACCCTGGTTTAGGAGCCAGACAGTTCAAACACTCCTGATAGACAGAGACATTTTTCTTGTTGCAGTTATTGCATGACCAGTGTTCCTGACCAACAAGTTCACAGGCAAGACAGTTCTGATAGCTTGGATAATTCAAAGTCTGACAGGAATGGCAGGTATAAAACTTTAAAGAAGGAGGCATCTTGAATTAGTGAAAAGATGACTCACCGGCAGGACACAGACCTATCTCTTCCCCTGGAAAATGTGATGGCTTCGGCATACTGTTACGCTTGGACTCCGGACAGGAGTCGTGCACACCACCCAGCAGGGTGGCTCCAGGTGGAGAGAGACAGGAAGCTCGAAACAGAGTCAGGTACCAGGCTGGGTCAGGCAGGCAGCAATAATCAGAGTCTGGGTCCAGGCTGGGTCAGGGCAGGCGGCAAGTGGCAGTGTCTGGTACAGGCTGGGTCAGGGCAGGCGGCAGTCAGCAGTGTCTGGGTCCAGGCTGGGTCAGGGCACAGTAAGCAGGACAAGGCAGGTCAGAAGGCCCGTAGGCCACACACACACACACACGGAAGGCCCGTAGGCCACACACCAATAGCGGGGCAAGGCAGGTCAGAAGGCCCGTAGGCCACACACACACACACGGAAGGCCCGTAGGCCACACACCATAGACGGGGCAAGGCAGGTCAGAAGGCCCGTAGGCCACACACACACACACGGAAGGCCCGTAGGCCACACACCATAGACGGGGCAAGGCAGGTCAGAGGGCCCGTAGGCCACACACACACACACGGAAGGCCCGTAGGCCACACACCATAGACGGGGCAAGGCAGGTCAGAAGGCCCGTAGGCCACACACACACACACGGAAGGCCCGTAGGCCACACACCATAGACGGGGCAAGGCAGGTCAGAAGGCCCGTAGGCCACACACACACACACGGAAGAAGGCCAAAAGGCCGCACAAGGCAAGGCTAGGATAGGCCCGAAGGCCGCGCAAGGCAAGGCAAGGCAAGGATAGGCCCGAAGGCCACGCAAGGCAAGGCAAGGCAAGGATAGGCCCGAAGGCCACGCAAGGCAAGGCAAGGATAGGCCCGAAGGCCACGCAAGGCAAGGCAAGGCAAGGATAGGCCCGAAGGCCACGCAAGGCAAGGCAAGGATAGGCCCGAAGGCCACGCAAGGCAAGGCAAGGCAAGGCAAGGATAGGCCCGAAGGCCACGCAAGGCAAGGCTAGGCCCGAAGGCCGCGCAAGGCAGGCTAGAGCAGGGAGCCCAGGTGAGCTCGATGCCGAAGCACCGAGGCAACTGTCAGGCAGGGTTAAGAGGGCACACCCAGAGCATAGAGTGGACATAGGAGATGGACTGGGCCTGTCAGGAAAGTCAGCACTAGAGGGACCCCTGGTGGTGAGGCGGTAGCACAGCAGCCACAGCCGTAACACAAGGGAGGACATAGTTTTTGGTGCTGCTGTTTTCAAGTTGTTCCTAACTTCTTCCCTCCCAGATTAATTGGGCTTGGGTACTTCCCATGTGTCTGGACTGATGTAGCAGAAAGATAAGGAGATATAAATATAGCAGATAATTTCCTTTCCTTGAATCCTGCTACATCAGTCCAGAACCTACCTGGGAAGATGGACCTATGCAGTATTTTATTTCAGTGCACCTCAGATTTCAAAAAATAGATTGTACTTGTCTAGAAGACGACAACCTTTCACTTGTTCTTTTACACTTGTATTGATCTATTGATTTATTTAAAAGCTTTATTGCCCACATTCTACTTTTCTTGTGCCTCATTAACCAAAATAATTTTTCATGAAGGATTCTTTTCAGGTCTTAATCTTTAGAGAGGTAGCCATGTTAGTCTGGTGTAGCAAAAATGGCAGAGACGTGTGGCATCTTATAGGCTAACCAGTTTATTGAGACATGAGTTTTCAAGGACCAGAGTCTTGTCCCATGGACAACTAACACAGTCCACATCGACAAGCACAGCTGGCAGCAAAAGCTGTCAAATCAGCAAAAACACAGGAGGGAAGTGGAGGTTGTGTTCTTACATTTTGACTTTTACTTAACGAGCTGCATTACTGATGGACGTTTCCAGCTGTATGTTGGTCTAGACAGATTGTGACATATGTCCCAAATTTTTTCACTTTTGGACATTATTTTCATTTTGGGATTTTTCCAGTATTCGAGTGAAGCAGGCGCTGTGTCCTGATACACCCCGTCAGTTGCATCATAGACGTCTGATGCATCAGCTGTTTGCGTCCTGACATCAGTGGGATTTAAAACCCTTTAAGTTTTGATCGCTAGACTCCATTTTAAGATTGGATGCATTGCTGGATGGTAACCGTCTGTGGCCGTACTCATCATTGCACCTGATAAGTTCTTGTTATATTCAGATTTTTCCCCCTGAAGAAGGCAATTGCCAAAACATTGTCAATGTTGGGGTTTGCTATTCGATGATTTTTGCTTTTGGGGTTTGCTGTTTCTATCTGTGTTCACACACCTGCATGGACTGAAACATTAATAACATTCACAAAAAAATTTTTTTTGAGAGAGGTTACATGATTGAAATATCTGGGGCTGGTTAGGCTGCCTGTTTTGTGTTTGACAACCTCTCATTCAAACTTTTATGGTGCAAGTATCAATCATTTTGGATTCCTTTGATCAACTACCACTCTGTTATTTTCCTTAATGTCATAACATCAATTATTCAGCCTCAGCATGAAATGAAATCAGCGTAAAACAAAGCACATTTGGTTACATTGCAGTGGAAGAAACTGGTGGCATTGCCTTGAATTCTGGAGCAAATCTGCTGGCTTTGTGCCCTGAGTCTTCTCAGGACCTTTTTGCATGTACTCTGTGGCGTCAGTACAGGTTTTGATCAGACGTTCTTTACTTGTTTGTTCCATAATGCTCTGGCAGAAAATTCAGCTTGTCACTCAGCCAGCCAGTTTTACCAGCTCTCAGCTTTGTTTTCTCTTTGACAAGCCAGATGATGACACTTCAAGGTTCAGACACTTATCTGGAGAGATTAAATCATGTGATTTTTGCAATTCTTCATCTTGCATTAACTTTATGACCTAACCGTAATGTTACTTTAATTGTTTAAGATAAGATCCCAGCACTGCAAACAGTGATGTCACTGGTATACGGTCATGATCCCATAGTCTATTCCAGCTAGGTTCAGAAACCCAGTTCCAGTTCTTCTCCAAACCTATGGCCTGTGCCCAGGCTCTGCCCTGTCACTGTTTGATTTCCTTTGTTTTCCTCAGTTATGTTTTATAAAGATTTTTTTCTGTGAATGCTCATCTGCAGGGCTGACTTTAGGGATGTGAACCTGTTCAGTAACATAGGGTGAAGCCACAGCTTTAATTAGGCGCCGCCAACTGTAGCACTCGGGGGAGTGGGGGACCTCTCCCTGCAGCCATGGAGGGCGATGCTGTGGCTTAAGAGGGTGCTGGCAACTTCAGCACTCCAGGGGCTACCTGTGAGCAACCTGAATGCCTTCAGGACTTCAGCAGTGGGTGGAGGGCAGGGGCCATGTAGGGATTTTTCTAATACACTTTAAACACATTAAAGGATACAAAGAAAGGAAGGAAGAGGGAAATGCTGGTTCATATGTGACAAGCTCATATCTCTGGTGAAAGCAGTAAACGTAGCTGGGTTTGAAAAGGCTTTGGACAAGTTCCTGGAGGGAAGGTCCATAAACCATTATTAGCCATGTAGACTTGGAAAAGCCACTGCTTATCCTGGTTATGAGCAAGATGGAGTGGATCTATTCTTTGGGATCCTTCCAGGCACTTGTGTCTTGGATTGGCCACTGTTGGATACAGGATGCTGGGCTTGATGGACCTTTGGTCTGACCCAGTTTGGCAGCTTCTTATGTTCTTATGCCCTCTACTCTAGCACAGTCCACACAATGATGCATTGCCGGTGAAGATATTACAGTAGAGACACAGGAGAATTCAGTTAAGAGAAAGCAGAAAGCTAATCATATCTAAAGGCCCTAAATAAAGTATTTATTCTACCCAGCACAGGACAGGGCACGTACAGCTGAAAGACTGCAACTTGGAGGTGTGCACACAAAAAAAAATGTAATTTTGTTTATTGTTTAATTTTCTTTTTGTTTGTGTGGTTTTTTATGTTTACGTTTTTGTTTTCATTGTGCACTATTTGCAAATAGCATATGTAAATCAAATGGAAAAAAAAAGTCGTCATTCAATTTTTCTTTTTTTATTTCATCTCAAAACAACACGAAACAACAACAGTACCATATCAAGTCATACTAGTCACAGATGCCTCCACCATGGGCTGGGGAGCCCATACTGGTCACTACAAGACTCAAGAACTTTGGTCAGTTCAGGCATGACATCCACAGATCAACTTAGAATGATGTGAAATGCCCTATAGGCATTCAAATCACATTCTCAGAGTAAAAGACATAATGATCCAGACAGATAAGCAGGTAGCAATGTTTTATATCAACAAACAAGGAGGAACTGGATCACGGATCCTGTGCCAAGAAAGCCTGCACATATGGCAATGGGTAATACGGAACAAGCCTGTGCATCAAGACACTTATTTACCAGGCATAGCGAATACTATGGCGGACAGGCCCACACGAATGGTCCTTGAATCAAACCATAGCTAATCTTCTCTTTAGGCTGTGGGGTTACTTTTGGATCGACCTCTTTGCAACTGAGCAGAATCAAAAACTAGACAATTCTATTCAATTCAAGCCAGTGTGCCATGTGAAGCTCCAGATACCTTCTTAATTTCCTGGAACACAGGCCTTTTTCTTTTCCTCCAATACCACTCATAGCAAGAACCGTATAAAAATTCATGCAAGACTGAGCCACAATGATCCTAATCACACTGGCTTGGCCTAGAAAACCATGGTATGCCGATCTGGTTCAATTCTCCATCTGACCTTTCATTCATATGTGTGACAATCCTCTCTTATTTATTTATTTTAAAACATTTATTAACTGCCCTTCCTATATTCAGAGCAGGGTACAATATAAAAATACACAGTCAAATGAAAAGGAGAGAACAGGACAATGCATCATTCTTACGAAAAAGGGGCTATCTTCTCCACCCAGCTCTTGCAACTCTCAATCCGACGGCATGGATGTTGAGTGCTCTATTCTAGCACAATAGTCTCTTTCAGATCCAAATCAAAATATACTCTTCTTATCCAGGAAGCTATCAACGAAGTACAGTTACTCCTTCAAGTAACTCGTAATGAAAATGAACCCTGCCGCACATCCCCTTGACGCCATCCTGATCAAAATTCTAAAACAAACATCCAACATCATTGCCAGACCCATTGCCGATGTAATTCATCTGTCACTAGACCAAGGTACCTGCCCAGATAAGCTGAAATGTGCCATCGTCAAACCAATCATCAAAAAACCACAACTAGACGAATCCAACCCTGCCAACTTCAGACCAATCTCGAATCTTCCATTCATAGCCAAAATCCTAGAAAAAGTGGTCAACCGACAGCTATCTGAACACCTAGAAAACCACAACATACTACTCCCTTATAACATGGCTTTAGGAAGTTCCTCGGCAATGAAACCCTTCTTCTCTCCCTCATGGATACAATACTCAGAGGACTAAACAATAGCCAATCCTACCTTTTGATCCTACTGGACATCTCCGCGGCTTTCGACACCATCAGCCATAAAAGTCTCTTGAACAGACTAAGTGAAATCGGACTAAATGACACCACAATCAACTGGTTCAATTCTTACCTATCAAACAGGACATACAAAGTAAGAATAAACCACACAGAATCCAAGCAAATACCCTTACCACACAGCGTTCCACAAGGCTCATCCTTATCCTCTACACTATTCAACATATACATGTAATCTACTGTCCGAACTAGGCCTTTATCATTACGTCTACGCCGATGACGTACAAATTCTACTCCCCATAAAAGACACACTTGACAGCACTCTGAATTGCTGGGACGCCTACTTATCAACAATCAAGCAACTATTATCTTGAATGACTCTCACTCTAAACCACAACAAAACTGAAATACTATATATATGTAATAAACTCACATCACCGCTTAGCCCAGATCTTATAACATGCCTAACCAAAAAACAAATTGTTCTCACTGTAAAAGGAATCTTCCTAGACAGTGAACTAAGCTTCAAAAAATACATAAACACCATATTAAAGGACGGCTACTACAAACTTCAAGTACTAAAAAAAACTAAAACCACTCCTCTACAACCAGAATTTTCTAACAGTCCTCCAGTCAACACTCTTCCCGAAACTAGACTACTGCAACGCAGTCCTACTGGCCTTCCAGCATCCACATTAAAACCAATGCAACTACTTCAGAACCAGCAGCCAGAATGATCACAAACAGCAAAAATCAGATCACATAACCCCAATCCTTAAAGACTTACACTGGCTACCCATCCCATACAGAATCCAATACAAAATATTGACTGAATTCTGCCTTCCTCTGACCACAGCCCATACCAGACTTCATCGCCTGTTGCCTGTCCTGACTGCTGCTCAACCTGACTCCACATTCATTCACTGTACCGGCCTACCATGAATTCTATGAGATGGATCTTCACCTCCACAGAGGCCCGTGAATAATTTCAGCTCGTCCTGGAACCCAAGGGCTCAATTTAAGGGGAATAAGGGCTGATATTGGTGAAGCTTCAGTTGGGCCTCTGCTCCAGTCTGCTTTGCCTGCCGATGGTGGGGACCTGTAAGGCTCCTCCCTGTGGGTTGCACCGACTCCACCATGGCCCAAGGGTCCAATTCTGCAACACCTTGTCATCGGTGTATACATTCACTTCCCACTACTGCCTAAATGCGTTGGCTTTCACGGATAGTGCAGTAGGACAGGCAGTCTTGCATCACTTGATTCGTAAATGGTCTGCTCTACATGGTGTGTGTATATGTATGTATGTGTGTATATATATGTATATTACAGATATGTTTAAGAAGTCATGCCACAATGTCTGATGAATGTGTCACTTATGATTTTCTGAGGGTAGACTGCATAAAGAAAAATTCAAGAAATATATACATTTTTAAATTAAAATAAATCCATACTGAATTAACTGAATCTAGTCTTTGAAATGATTGGCCGGATAACTTGTTTACTAAACAGCCTACTGAATATTGGCCTCCCTAAGTCTAAACCCCCTATTCCTGGTGATCCTCAAGCCCCTCCTTTCCCTGGAAAATTACCTTCTCTTCCTCTCCCTACTTGGCCAGTAAAGTACAGGCTTCCTCTTCAAGTCAGCCATTATGTTATAGGGGTGACAGTACTTGTTATATTGCATTAAATAGATATATGAAGGCTTCTTACAGTGCCTATCCCCATTTACAGATAAACAGACAAGGTACTCAATCAGGTTAAAAGCATGTATTGGTATGCAA
The DNA here is from genome assembly GCF_901001135.1 of Rhinatrema bivittatum. Lineage (NCBI taxonomy): Eukaryota > Metazoa > Chordata > Amphibia > Gymnophiona > Rhinatrematidae > Rhinatrema > Rhinatrema bivittatum. Next base: position 37,756,542 of record NC_042631.1, on the reverse strand, counting down.
AGTAAAGCCAGAGATTGGGAAGGAGGGACAAATGACTGACCTGATAGTCATGTCTGCACTTCTTCAGTTCTGTGCCTGCACATTAACTGCTTATATAGAGAATTTCTTTCTTTATTTACCAGCTTCCTCTTATGTCAGCACATCATGACAGCTGGATGTGTTTCTTTTCATCCTAGCCCACTATTGTTGCCCCAACAGTATCTTTCCTGTTCTCACAGGCTCTCTCTCTTCTATCTGAGTTTCAGCCTTACCATGGTGCCTGGTTTTTGGCATCATGAGTCCCTTTTGTCTGGTTGTCAGAACTCCCCATTGACAATGTTTCTTGAGCAGCACAGCTGCAGTTCTGCACATATACAATTTGTCTGCTAGAGCTGTCTCTCGTTCTGCAGATATACAATAGATATGATTATAGCGTAATATGTGCCATTTTTAATTATATGTATGGGAAGGTTATGAATGGGTATGGAAATGGGTTGTAGTGGAGTATGTATAGTTTTTTGATATATGGTGTTTAATGGAGTTTTAATATATCATAGCTATAATGTGAGTTGAGCTAATTGTAATGTAATAGAGATTAATGTGTATGTAATTAACTATTTCATATGATTTTGTACAATGAAGAGTTGTGTACCAAAATTTTGCAAATAAAATATAATTTTGTTTTGAGTGTTTTAGGTCTAAATAGGGATTCCTTTTTTACTCATTTACTATTATGATGTTTTATATTTTGTGATTTTAAGGTTTGATGTTTTATTAGGAATTGTGATGTTTCTGTTTTTCCATTATTGTATTACATACAGAGTCTGGCTTCTTGTGGTTTCCAGTTCAATTTTTTTATCTGTACATTTCTGCTAATATTTTATGATCTCTTTACTCTATTTGATGGGGATCTATCTGTGTTCTGTTATGTATACCTGAGATGAGGTATTCTGCTAGCATGCACTTTCTAGGTAGAGATTTTAATTTATGTATTTATTTACAATAATTTGTATTCTGCCTATTACCAGGACCTGTTCAGGCTGCTAAGATTTAGGCGGATCTGTAGCAGCCTGATTTGTTCTGTTTTCCTAATAGGAGCTATATTAGTGTTTTAGGGCCTGGTGTAATATTTGCAGTATTGTCTTTTCATAGGTAGGGTTGTTATTGTTTGAGTCTAGCAGTTAATGTGTTATGGTATGGCAGGTTTACTATAGGTTCTAAGTATAACTTTTTTGCATTATTACAATATATTCCTGGTATTGGAGGGAGTTTGTGTTGCTATTACTGAGGTGGCCTTAGAATTTGAATATTATTTTCTATGGTGAATGGTAAGGGGAAATGTCCTTGTTCTGCTCTGCATCCTTTCTTGGGGGAGTTTCTGCGAACGCAGGGTATTTTGAACTTGAGGTGCAGGTTTATATTGGGTTTCTGTGCTTTCTTGTATAGACTCCAGACTTCAGTCCCACAGAGAATTTTGTATTGATTGATGCTCTTGAATAATTTTAGTGGTAGTTTTACTAGATGGTTGAAACTGGCCAGGAATTTCTTTGTTGCTAGTGGAAGCGCTAGGCGGACTAGGCGGCCATCTAGAGTGTGACGTTCTGGGTGAAGGCGGTGGTGGTAACAACATTCCCTTCTTTCCTAATACAGGTGGGAAGAAGAAGTCGTCATTTTGGAAAGAGCAGGCTGCAATTTGGATCCACGTGGCGGAAAAGAAGCGGACCCAGAACAGCATCAGCCACAAGGGCTGGGAACCGCAGGAGGAGGAGGAGCAGCATTGGCTGCACAGGCCGAAGTAAAGAAGCCTCAATGTCGGCCATGCAGGAGGAGGCCCAGAGCTGCGTTGTCCAAGAAGACCAGGAGGTGGAGCCATATCCGAAGTGCAGGCAAAAGGAGGAGGAGCCTAGGCAGAGCAGAGTTGTCACACGAAGCAGAAGAAATCATAAGGCCAAAAATCATTTTGGGTCCCTGCACCCTAAGGAGGAGGCATCCTGTCGGCAGGTTACTGCTGACCTTGTGCTTCCAGAGTGTGAATTAGTGAAATGAGAATAGAGTGTTGTGTGTGTGATGAGCATGTGGGAGAAAGGGAAAGAGTGTGTGTGTGTGTGTGTGTGTGTGTGATTGAGTATATTGAGAGAGAGGGAGAGTGTTTGTATAATAATCTCTCTCCTTCCCCCATTAATCCATAACAATCTCAGGGCACCTGGAAATCAAAAGACCCTAGGTATGGAGATTGGGGGATTTTGTAAATCCTTATTAATTTTAATTATTGGGTGTTATTTAAATTGTCTGCTGTTTTGAAATATTTTTTAAAAATTGTATGTGAGTTTTTAATTATTGGTTGTATTCATCAGATGTTTTGAAATATTCTTTTTATTAGTATAGTTTCACTGTTATGACTATTTATTTATACATTTTTATATACTGACATTAGATCAGTGATGTCACATTGGTTTACAGAAAAACAGAACTGAAATAAGTGGGGGGGGGGGGGTTCTTATTTCTTACAATGAAACGTAATAAACATAACTAGTCTATAACATGGGTAACTTGTAAACGAGCAACTAAGTGGAACGAGGATCTAATAAGGGATGCTTGAAGGGGTATAAATGCTGAAGGGTGGGGAGATTTTAAGACATTGGGGATGGGGAAAGGACACAGGGATGGGGTGGGAGGGGGGGTGGGAATAGGGGGTTGAGTCCTTGGGGAAAGGCTTGTCGGAAGAGCCAAGTTTTTAGGTGTTTTTTTGAAGAGCTGAGTGGAGGGTTCAGTTCTTAGTTGTGCTGGAAGTTGTTCCAAAGTGACGGCCCAGCTACGGACAGTGCGCGTTCTCTTGTTGTGGTTAGATGTGCTTCTTTTGGGGTGGGGATGGGGAGAAGACTGGTGTTGGAGGAACGGAGGTTTCGTTGTGATATATGGAAACGTAGGGGCGTGCTTAGCCAGTCCAATTTGTCTTTGTGGAGTGTCTTATGGATGATTGATAGGGTTTTGTGTTGTATCCGGAAGATGATGGGTAGCCAGTGGAGGTCCTTGAGGATGGGAGTGATGGTCTGATTTTTTTTTTGTTTGTGAGTGATCTGGCTGCTGCATTCTGCAGTAGCTGCAGTGGTCTGATCGTGGCGGCAGGGAGGCCGAGTAGGAGGGAGTTGCAATAATCGAGCTTTGAGAATATTAAGGTTTGGAGGACGGTTCTGTAGTCATGTGAGAAGAGCGGTTTGAGTCTTTTGAGGATCTGGAGTTTGAAAAATCCATCTTTTATGATGGTGTTGACGTGCTTTTTGAGGTTGATTTCAGCATCCATGGTGACGCCGAGGTTTCTGGCTGAAAGGGTTAACTGTTGGTTCGTGGAAGTTGTTGAGTTAAGGGGTTTGAGATTGAGGGTGGCGTGGTTTGTTATGTGTAGGATTTCAGTTTTTTTTTATAGTTGAGTGAGAGTGACAGTCGTTCGAGGAGTTGTTATATCCGCCAGGTTAGGTGTCCCAGGCTTTTCAGAGTGTTTTCTAGGGATGGTTTAAGGGGGTGCAGAATCTGTACGTCATCTGCATATAATGTAGTAGGTTAGACCTCTATTGGAAAGTAGCTTGCAGAGGGGGGGGGAGCATGTAGATGTTGAACAGGGTGGAGGAGAGAGATGATCCTTGGGGTATGCCTTGTGGGAGGGGGATTTTTTTGGATTGTGATGAGTTTATTCTTACTGAATAGGATCTGCCGGAGAGATATGAGTCAAACCATTTGAGTGTCGTGTTACATAGACCAATCTCCTTTAGTCTGGTTAGCAGGGTACTGTGGTTGATGGTATCAAACGCTGCGGAAATATCTAGGAGAATCAGGAGGAAGGGTGTGCCTTTGTCCAGGCCTCTGAGGATGGAGTCAGTGAGGGATAGTAGAAGTATCTCTGTGCTAAGGAGTTTTCTGAAGCCAATTTGCGCCAGTTTTAGAATGTTATGGTTTTCCAGATGTACAGAGAGTTGTTTGACGATTTTTTCTAGGATCTTGGCAATGAAGGGGAGGTTGGAGATAGGCCTGAAGTTGGAGGGGTCAGAGATATCAAGATTGGGTTTTTGGGGATGGGTTTGATGATTGCAGATTTGAGTCTGTCTGGGAAGATACCTTGTTCGAGCGAGAGGTTAATGATGTCGGCTATTGGTTTAGCAATGATGTTTGAGGCTTGCTTAAGGAATTTTATAGGAATGGGGTCTGGGGGTGAGTGGCGGGCTTTGTTCTTCGAATGATTGATTCCACTTCGGTGGAGGCAATGAGTTTGAAGTGTGCCCATGAGGGAATGGGTATGTCAGGTGGTTTGGGGGTTTCTGCGCTGGTGTTGGGGATGTTTGCAATCAGGTTGTTGCTTTGTATTTCTTGATTTTGTTTTATGAGGAATGATACATTTTCTATTTCTCCATTGTAACATTGCATAGAGTCTGGCATGTTGTAACTTCTGTGTAGGGATCTATATGTAACAGTCACTGTTATTACTGGCATCAGTAGCATGGGATCTATCTAATGTTTAGATACTTGCCAGGTACTTGTAACCTGGATTGGCCACTGTTGGAAACAGGATTCTGGGCTTGATGGACCCTCCGTCTGAATCAGTATGGGAACTTCTTATGTTCCTATTAGCCTGTTTTTTTTTCTGTTTTCCTGTTTTCCTGTTAGGAGCTGTATTGGTGTTTTAGGGCCTGGTGTAATATTTTCAGTGTTGCCTTTTTATAGATTTGTTCTAACTGCAGTTCTCTTTAGTTATTTTTTTTCAGAGAGCCAGGCACACATTCAACATGCATGGCAGTAGATCTAATACCATATGGGTTCCAAGTGTCTTTTTATACTTTTTGCAGGTCTTTCTGTAAGTGATATTTTTACTCCAAAAAAACTGAGCTTTGAATGGCCTATTCCAGGTAGAATCTGTTATAAATGCATAACTTTTAATTGTGTGTGGGACTGGTGGGGTCGGGGGTCGAGGCGGGGGGGGGGGGGGGGGGGGAAGCAAGGCTTTAAGATTCACCTAGGGCGTCTAATGCCCTTGCACAGGCCCTGTCCCCAGGATAAGTTTGCAAAGCCTTGTACTACATCCTACAAGCTCCTGAAGGAAGCTGTTTTTGGCAAGATGCAAGTATGAAAAAGAGCACTAGCAGCACATTTGGAAGACTGAGTTGGTACCCAACATATCCTGGCTTACGAGCAAGATTCATTTCAGTCGTGATATGCACAGAACAAACCCACCAACCCCGAGGGCTAAGTGTTCAGACCCTTCAGAAAGCAGCTGGAAGAAACAAAACCCTCCTTGTTTTGATTTTTATTTCATTCCTGGGGAGATAGTAATGCTAAACCTTTCTGGAAGCTCCCCCTGCTTAGATACTCCCATCACTATGAAACTTTGTAAACTGGTGGCCCTGCTGTGCTGCTCCTCATCAGAGCCCCGGGCAGTGCTGATAAAGCACAAACCGCTGCAGGTCAAGGAAAGAATCACTTTAAAACTGGAGGGTGCTTCCATAATGGATGTACATCATTTATTATACAATCAGCATGGGAAATATATCTATTAAATTAAATATATGAGGACATAAAAAAAAGAGATGAGACGTGGGAGTTACCTCAAAGGAGGATATCAACAGAGTCATAACAGAGGATGTGGTTAAGGCAGTTAGTGTAGCTGGGTTTAAAAAAGGGTTGGATAAGTTCCTGGAATAGAAGTCCATCAACTGCTATTAATCAATAGGGAATAGCCACTGCTTGTTGCCGGCATTAGTAGCATGGGATCTACTTAGTGTTTGAGTACTTACCAGGTACTTAGATTGGCCACTGTTGGACACAGGATGCTGGGCTTGATGTACCCTTGGTCTGACCCAGAGTGGCAAGTCTTATGTTCTTATGTTCTAACACAGGAAGTTCAGTGTTTGAAAGTAGAGGAAGTATGCTGCTTACTGTGTAAGCGTGTGAAATCCTGCATGTGAAACGGAAGCCACAGCTTCTTCAGATGAAAATTTAGAGTGAAAGAAGACGAGCTGGGAAGGAGACCTCCTTTCTGAGAAGGCCTGGGACCTTCTTTGGGTGGAATGAGCCACAGGCGAATGCTTAAGAAGTCAGAGCCTTTTGGCATTCTGCTTTTCCATAAGAGCAGAGCAGGATACTCCATCAGACACAAGAAGCAGGAAATGTTTCTGCTGTCCAAATCCATAGCCTTGTTTTAACCATTGTGAAACCTATGAGGTCTCAGAAAGAGGGTGGGCAGGGAAAAGCCTCAGGAAGTCTCCACAGAGGCTTCTTTCATGCGGTGTGTTGTGCTTGGCTGCAAAGCCCTCTCTGTGCAGCACAGACACTCTGCCGTCATCACAGGCTCCAGCCTTAGCCCAGCGGCATAATTTTGCCATGTGAGGAACCTCAGGTGACTTTCTGCTTGCCAGTGCCTTCATCCTTTTGCAAGAGCAGAGTGTCTGGCAACAGGGGCATGTGCCAAAACACACGCAGCTCTTCTACACTTCAGGGCTATAGAAGCATTCAGCCTTCCCATACAGTCACTGCTGGCCTTTACAGTGCAGCAGTAGCAGGCGACCCTTTGACAGAGTCATTGCTACTTGATCCAGTTAAGACTGCTGTCTGAACTGGATCAACCCAGAGGTTGATCCCATCCTGAGTTTATGCCATTGCCTGCATGGAGGTGTCATTTTGGTTTTCCTATGGCTCTCATTCAATAACAATTTTTTTCCATATGTATTTTATTTATTTAAAAGTTTTTTTATATACCGCACATGGGGTCACTTACGTGTCCGTCTAGGCGTACAGAAAAGGATAAACTACATTCTCACAGGACAAGCAGGATGGTAGTCCTCACATATGGGTGACATCATCAGGATGGAGCCCAATCACGGAACACTTTTGTCAAAGTTTCTAGAACTTTGACTGGCACCTACTGGGCATGCCCAGCAATGCACTGACCCTGCATCCAGCAGGGGTGTACCCCCTTCAGTCTTCTTTTTTCCGCGCAGCAGTAGCCATGCAGGTTAAGGAACTCTCTTGAGATTCCTGACAGGAATTTTCCTCACGGAATTTCTTTCAAAAATTTCAAAAAAATCCTACCCCATAGGGGTCCCCCTATCGATATTCATACTCCGCAGTCGAAAGGTAAGGTTTTACCTTTTTTCCGGTCGATTTCTGTCGAGTTATCCCTTCGGGGCCTACCGGCCATCGACTGCATCACGGTTAAATTTTTGTCGGAGTCATGGCGTCGGGTTTTCATCGGTGCCCCGACTGTACTCGAACAATGTCCATCACTGACCAGCACAGGGTTTGTGTTATGTGTTTGGGGTCCGATCACGATGTCCTAACTTGCACCAAATGTGCCCAAATGACACCGAAGGGCCTTAAGGCTCGTTTAGAGAAAATGGAGTTTCTCTTTCGGTCAAAAACCCTGACTCCATCGATAGCTTCGACTTCGTCTGAACCGGTGCCAATGACCTCTCACCAGCACCGACCGGTGTTGACAATTCCAAAGGTGTCGATTTCCTCCTTGCCTCCTCAAGAAAAGGACCGAGGAGATCATCGTGAAAGACGTCGACACCGTCATCACAAGGCTCAGTCCGCCGATCCAGGCAAGCCCTCTGCATCGACGTCGACAGAGCCACCAACAAAGAAGCCCTGTCCAGAAAAGGCCCCATCATCTTCTGTGACCAGGTCACCGAGGCTTTCCCCACCTTCAGTGGTGCTGGGATCTGTGATTCCACCTTCACCGGTTGACCCTCTGGCTACCCCAGTGCTGCCTCCTACTCCGGAGCAGGGTTCCACGCCCCAGGCTTCTGCGAAGAATTGGATCGGATGATCCAAGAGGCCATCGGTAAAGCACTTCAGGGCTTCCAACCTCCATCGACGCTGGTACTGGTCCCCGATCCGATTCCTGTAGCGCTCGCACCGCTACTGGGTAGACTGGATGCGTTGATCGGTGCCCTTCCATCGATGGAACAGAGAGCACCGGTGGGTCCGGTGCCTTCCACACCGATTCCATTATCATCTGATGATGAGGAAACACTGATACCCATTCCACCATCTGGTATTTTACCACTGACTCGTCCTTCGGTGCCTCCTTCGATTCTGTCGGTGCCACCTCCGATACCTGGTCCTTCAGGATTAGCCTGGACCTTCAGGATTAGCACCATTTCTCCCCGCTGAAGACCCACTAGATGCTGGAGATCAGCACTTTGATCCTTGGACCGATGATTTGTCCCAAGATACAGATGATCTACCATCAGAGCCCTCTCCCCCAGATGAAAGACGACATTCTCCACCAGAAGATCTGTCTTTTATTAATTTCATCAAGGAAATGTCTAAAACCATTCCTTTTCAACTTCAGACAGAAGAGGACTCTAGGCCAAGATGCTGGAACTACTCCAATTTCTAGATGCTCCTAAGGAAATCAAGTCTATACCTATTCATGAAATCCTTCTTGATCTTCTGAAGAGAAACTGGGTACACCCATGTTCGGTTCCACCTGTCAACCACAAGACAGATGCCACCTATCTTGTGCAGTCAGCTCCTGGGTTCCAAAAGTCACAGTTGGATCATCACTCTGTTGTTGAAATAGCCCAGAAGAAGGCATATGACGTTCAAAACCTCATTCCTCCATACCTCCAGGGAAGGAACAAAAATCCCTGGATGCTTTTGGCAGGCGTGTCTTCCATGGCTCAATGCTCATATTTCGCATTGCCTCTTACCAGTTATACATGACTCAGTATAACAGAAACCTTTTTAAGAGGATCCAGGATTTCTCTGATTCTTTACCAGAGCAACTCCAGGCTCAACTTCATACTCTGGCTCAAAAAGGTCTGAATGCTGGAAAGCATGAGGTCCGTGCTGTGTATGATATCTTTGACACTGCCTCTAGAGTGTCTGCAGTGGGGATTAGTGCTAGAAGATGGGCCTGGCTCAAAAATTCTCGGACTTAAGACCAGAAGTCCAAGACAGGTTAGCAGATCCTGTGTAGGTGATAATCTCTTCGGGGAAAAGAACCGAGAGACCGTGGCGCAGTTGAAGGACCACCATGAAACGCTGCGCCAGCTTTCTTCTGTGCCGTCCGAGTTTCCTTCCGCCCCCTAAGAGAACTTTCAGGCATGACTCTAAGCGGCCGGCCTACAAGCCAAGGAAATTTTATCCTCCGGCTTCTAGAGGACGCCCTTCCAGACCTTATCAAAAAGGTCAATCCAGGCAGAATCTGCCTCAAAAGTCTCAGCCAGCTTCTCAGCCTGGACCAGCGTCAGGGTTTTGACTCCTTCCTAGAAAGTGTAAGCCAACCTCCTCTTCCATCCATATTGGTCGGCGGTCGGCTCTGCCACTTCAACAGCATTTGGCATACAGTCAGCACAGACCAGCGGGTATGTGCAGTAGTCACTCAGGGTTACCACCTAAATTTCCTGACTGTTCCAGCAGACGCTCCACCTTGGCTGACGTGGGGGACGTCCGACCACTCTCCCTTGCTCGAACAGGAGGTCTCATCCCTCCTCAAATCCCGAGCAATAGAACCAGTGCCTCTCTCCCAGCAGGGGCAAGGGTTTTATTCCCGGTATTTTCTAATACCAAAAAAGTCAGGTGGCGTACGCCCGATACTGGACCTCCGCGCCCTAAACACATTTTTGCAGAGAGAAAAATTCAAAATGGTAACCTTGGGTGCTCTACTTCCTCTTCTACAAAGAGGAGATTGGCTATGCTCTCTAGATCTTACACACACATCTCAATTACATCTCAATTACTGGACGGCCCTCGTCACTTCCAGTACCGTGTACTACCATTCGGCCTAGTGTCCGCTCCACGAGTGTTCACCAAGTGCCTGGTGGTGGTTGTAGCCTTCCTCAGGAATCAGGGTGTGCATGTCTACCCTTATCTCGACGATTGGTTGATAAGGGCTCCGACTCAGCAGGGCACACTAACTTCCCTGCGTCTCACTATTCACACCCTGATCTCCTTAAGGTTTCTAATCAACTATCCCAAATCAAAGATAGTTCCATCCCAAACCCTATCCTTTATAGGGGCCGACCTAAACACTTTACAGGCGAAAGCCTTCCTCCCCCAGGAACGCGCTTTCACCATAGCATCTCTGGCGCATCACCTACAGACTCGAGTATCTTTAACTGCTCGTCACTTCCTCATACTGCTGGGTCACATGGCGTCCTCGGTGCATGTCACTCCGATGGCTCGCCTAGCCATGAGAGTGATGCAGTGAACCTTTAAAATACCAGTGGATTCAAGCTTGTCAGCCAATGTCCAGCATTATCCAGGTTACCAAACAGCTCCGTCTGTCACTAGCCTGGTGGATACACCACTCCAATCTTATTCAAGGCCTTCCATTTCAGGCTCCAGAACCTCAAATTACCTTAACAACAGACGCATCCAACCTCAGGTGGGGTGCACATGTAGGCGACCTGCAGAGTCTGGGAACCTGGTCTCCAGAGGAAGCCAAACACCAGATAAATTTCCTGGAGCTACGGGCGATCAGATATGCCCTCAAGGCTTTTCAGGATTGCCTATCAAACAAAGCCATCCTGATTCAAACCGACAATCAGGTTGTGATGTGGTACATCAACAAACAAGGAGGAACGGGCTCCTACCTCCTGTGTCGGGAAGCTGCACAAATATGGTCATAGGCCCTTTCCCGCTCGATGTACCTCAAAGCAACCTACTTGCCGGGAGTGGACAATCTTTTGGCGCAACAAGCTAAGTTGCACTTTCCATCTGCACGAGTGGTCTCTCAACCCCACGATAGCAGACACGATATTCCAATGCAGGGGTTACCCTCGCATAGACCTCTTTGCTTCAGTCCACAACCTGGTTGGAGGACTGTATCTCCTTTTGCTACCAGCACACTGGCATTCCGCTACAAGACCGTGTGAAAGCACACTATATCAGGGCCATGGCGACATCAGTAGCGCACCTCCATTCAGTGCTGCTTGCTGACATATATAAGGCTGCTACCTGGAGCTGGCAGACAAGATTCCATCTTCGGCCAGTCTGTTCTACGCAACTTATTTTCAGTTTAACTTACCAACATCCTTCCGCCGACCCGTGTAGGGTTCAGGATGCCCTCCTATCCAAAATCCACCCCAGTTGTTGTGCCTGTTGCACATCTTTGGGTGCATTTGGTGTATTGCTCGGGCATCCTCAGCTCGGTACTCACCCATATGTGAGGACTACCATCCTGCTTGTCCTGTGAGAAAGCAGAGTTGCTTACCTGTAACAGGTGTTCTCACAGGACAGCAGGATGTTAGTCCTCACAAAACCCGCGGAGTTGGGTTCGTTTACGTTTTTCTTATTTTATTTTTCGCACGTACGTTTTACTATAAGACGAGACTGAAGGGGAACCCCTGCTGGATGCCGGCTTTGTTGGCGTTCTACATGCAACAGATGCGGTATTGACATCGACTGAACTGATGGTTTCGCAAATAGAAAGAGCGTTTAGAGGATTACGTGTAAACACTTGGTGGTTAGATTAAAGCTTCGGCGTGAGATCTGGTTTCGAAAGCGGAGTCTTTGGGCAAGCAGTATCAGAGATTGTCTTTCTGATTGCCGTGTTTGATGAAAAGACTGAATATTTCAAAGTATTTGAAACACATAAAGTTTTATACTTGATTTTGAGAATGATTCAGACAAGAAAATAACGGTGATAGAGTCCAGGTCTATGTGCGATTGGTATTTCTACAATACATGACCAACAATGATAAAATTTGACAATTTGGAGGATGCATAAGAAGAAATTAATATCATGAAGATGCCAGCATAAAATTACAATTTATGGATATTTATAATATTTCCCTGAAGAAGCCCTATTTTTCTTTGGGCGAAACGGGTATCCCGTCGGGTTGTACATATATCGCATTGAAAAATGTGTGATTTATAAAATCTGCTTATGGTTAAAACAGCATATGTATTTACCAGATAGAATATATCACAGAGATTTATTGTATGCTATATGTTGGGCATGTCAATATTGGGTGGGTTTGGTGAAGTATTGTAGTATACTGATTTTTAGGTATATTGGGGAGATTTGGTATGATTGGTATGATGAGTGTGATGCGTTGTTGTTGGTTTTAATTTGTGATGTTTTCAGCACATAGTGGTCCTAATATAATATATAAAATTTACCTTTGAATAAAAATTTAATATACATTCATTGATTGGCATTATAATTTGCCGAGTCCTCTGTTTCTATAGTTTAGCTATTGTGAATACCAGAGGTAATGTACATAAATTTATGACCTGTATGAGAGAGAGGGAGCATGTGTATGTAAGAGGGAACATGTGTGTATGAGGGAGAGAGCATATGTATGTATGTGTATGTATAGATATATATCTGAGACAGAGAGAGGCGAACGTTTATGCATCTCTCTCTCACTAATCCATGACAATCTCAGATTGACTAGAAATCAAGTTTCCAGGTATGGAGAGTGTGAATTATTTTATCCTTATTAGATTTAATTTTTGAATGCTGTTTGATGTCTGCTGTTTTGAAATATTTTATTGGTGTTTGAATTTTTAATTATTGGATCTTCCATTCACCAACTGTTTTGAAATATTCTTTTTATTAGTATGTTTATACTATTATCATGTATTTATTATACATTATTATGTATAATAATGTATAATTATCTGCTTGACAGAGTCACTCCTTTAATTGGTTCCAGAGCTGGCGTATGGTTTGTGCTGTAAATTGGGCCGCCAGTGAGGGTGCAGTGAGTGGAACCAGCAGGGGTAGTTGAGGTTGACGGCCAAAGACTACAGCAAAGGGAGAAACTTCAGTGGCAGAGGGGATATTGTGGGATAGCTCCGCCCAGGCAGGAGGTCGGCCCAGTCATCTTGCTGGTCATTGACATACGAACGCAGGAAGGTCTTCAAAGACCAATTAGTCCTCTCGGCCTGGCCATTTTCCTGTGGATGATAGGCTGATGTTAAGCTTTTTTATTTATTTATTTAAATTCTTTTCATATACCGATGCTCAAGACCAGGTCTTATCATACCGGTTTACAATAAACTAGTGATATTGAACTTTTTACAGTGAGACCTCTAATATTTAGAGGGAAATTTAGGCCCATGTTCGGAGACAATTTCTTGTGGTAGTCCATGCAAGCGAAATACGTGAGTTAAGAGTCGAGCTTGCTCTGGAGCCGATGGGAGTCCTGGTAACGAGACAAAGTGGGCCATTTTTGAGAAACGGTCTATTATGACCGAGATTATAATATTTCCTTTTGAAGGATGCAGGTCCACGATGAAGTCTGTGGACAGACTAGACCAAGGCTCGGTAGGCGCTGGAAGGGGTTGAAGAAGCCCACATGGACAGCCAGTCGGGTTTTCTGCTGTGCGCAAACCGGTCACGAGTCCACGTATTCTCGGGAGTCCTTTGTCATACCCGGCCACCAATAGTGCCTTTGGAGAATCTGGAGAGTTCGGGTTTGGCCGGAATGACCAGCCAGCATGGAGTCGTGAACCCAGCGAAGTACACGTTCACTGAGACGGCGGGGGACCACAGTCTTCCCAGCTGGTATCGTGTTGGTGGCTGCGATTGATATGCAGGCTGGATCTATAATGTACCTGGGAGTCTCGGGTGTGTCCTCTGGCTCGACATAGCGGGGGAGCGCATCTGCACGGAAATTCTTCGCTGCTGGGCGGAAGTGGAGCTCGAAGTTAAAGTGTGCAAAGAATAAGGCCCAGCGGTCTTGCCTTGGGTTAAGTAGTTGGGCCTCTTTTAGGTGTTCCAGGTTTTTATGGTCAGTAAATATCGTGAATCTGTGTTGCGCCCCTTCCAGCCAGGGATGCCCTTCCTGGAGAGCAAGTTTACTGCTAGGCGTTCACGGTCCCCTATGGTATAATTTTGTTCTGTGGATGAGAATTTGTGTGAATAAAAAGAACACGGAACTAGGGTTCCCTTGGAGGAGTATTGGTTCAAGACAGCGCCTGCTCCAATAGCAGATACATCAACTTCGACTATGAAGGGGCGGTTAGGATCTGGGTGATGTAAACACGGGCCAGTACAGAAGGCTTGTTTCAAGGCATGGAACGCTGATTGGGCCCTGGGGCTCCACACTCGAAGATCTCATCCCTTCTTCGTCATGGCGGTGAGTGGAGCAGCCAGCATGTTTGGGTGACTGCCAGGTTCTTGTGGCCTCTGTTGGAAACAGGATGCTGGGCTTGATGGACCCTTGGTCTGACCCAGCATGCAATATTTCTTATGTTCTTAAGTTCTTAAGTACTTGTGACTTGGATTGGCCACTGTTAGAGACAGTATGCTGGGCTTGATGGACCCTCAGTCTGATCAAGTATGACATATCTTATGTACTTAACTCTTTTGTAGCACTACTCGATTTATGCAGCATTGTACAAAAATATATGAGACAGTCCCTGCTCGGTAGAGCTTACAGTCTAACCAAGACAAACATATAGGGCAAAAGAGATTTTGGGAAGTTCATTCATTACAACAATGGTTTTATTTTTTCATTTAAAATATTGATATCCCACATGCTTCATAATTTGCAGCAGGTTATACAACAATACATACATAATTCAATAAAACCTAAATATTATCATAAATAAAAACACATCAAATGGCATGCGCATGTTATAAAATCAGGGGCGATGCGCCCCTGGGCGGCACAGTTTAGCTAAATTCACGTGGTGATGCATTGGCCTTCCCCAGTTCCCTACCACCTACCCTAAACTCCCTTCCCCTTCCCCTCTCCTCCCCACCCCCTAAATGTTTTCTACCTTCGGGTGTTTCTTTTTTGTTTTTGGAGTTGCTGCTCCTCCAGACCAGAAGCAACCTGCGCACGCCGGCTGACTGCGGCGGGCACTTCCCCGGCATAGCGGCAAAAAAGCCGCTGTACCGGCAGCTCCAGTCCTGCCCCTTTTCTTTGGCCCGGCTCTTGTGCGCGTAACAGGGGTTACGCATGCAGCTGGGGCCCTTTTAAAATGCACATGATGTGCGCAAGGCCCGGCCGCGTGCGTGTAACCCCCGTTTTTACGAGCATGGGCCATTTAAAATCGGGCCGAAATGGAATACATCCAGACCTGGCTATTTGTTGATTTCAAATGTTAGCTTAAGTTATTGTTTGTCTGATTATGGTTTTTTTGTACTCTGCTCAGATTTGTGGATCAGTGAAACAGAAGTTTGTATAGATAGATAAATTAATAAATACATTTTGAGGGCTTTCCTGAACGTCTCAATATTTGTGAGCATACGAATTTGCTCAGGCTTAGAATTCCACAAGAGGGGGGAACCTGCTACCGACAATGTGCACTTTCTGGTTTCCGTTAAATGTTCAACCCTAGGCGCTGGAATTTCAACAGACCCCTCTATGTGCTGAGTGTAATGCACATGATGGTTTATAAATCCATAGAGTAAATGATATCCAAGGTGATGAAGTAGAATTAATCAATTTATATATCGATATGGTTAAAAAGTTATGAGGCTATAACGGGACAATCAGGGGTTAAGGTTTAAAAGCAGCTTCAAAAAGGTGGGTTTTTTAGATGGGATTTGAACTAGGTGAGAGAGGGGGCATGACCCAGCAGTTCAGGAAGTCTGTTCCAAGCATATGGAACTGCCAGGTGGAAAGCACGGACTCTGGAATTGGCAGTAAAGGCGAAGGACATAGATAGAAGTGGCTTGTCTGATGAGCAGAGTGCACGAGAAGGGGTGTAGGAGTGAGGTAGTGAGAAGCTGCAGAGTGAAGGCATTTGTAGGTGAGAAAGAGGAGCTTGAACTGTATGCAGGAGTGGATAGGGAGACAATGTATGACTTCAAAAGAAGGGGTTATGTGAGTGTAGCGGCTTTGGTGTAAAGCAAGTCATGCAGCTGAATTTTGGATGGATTGTAGCGGAGAAAGATATTTCATTGGGAGACCTGTCAGGAGCAGGTTGAGGTAGTCTAAGCAGGAGATGATGAGAGAGTGGATAAAGGTTCTAGTAGTGAGTTCAGAAAGGAAAGGATGGATTTTAGTGATGTTGCAGAGATAGAAATGGCACATTTTAGCAGTGTTTTGGATATAAGTAGAGAAGGGGAGAGAGAAGATAAGATGAGTCCAAGGTTATGGAGATTACAGTGTTATCCACAGAAATAGAGACAGGAAGAGGAGAGATGGGGGGGGAGGTGGAGCTAAGGAGCTTCTTGGCCATGTTCAGTTGAAGGTGGCGGTGCAGAGTGTCAGATAAACATGGTGAGATCTGGGACTGGATTCCTGATGAAATTTCTGGTGTAGAGAGGTAAATCTGGGAATCATCAGCATAAAGATGGCATTGAAAGCCATGAGAGGAAATCCGAGCACCAAGGGATTCAGTATATACAGAGAAGAGAAGAGGGCCCAGGACAGAGCCCTAAGGCACACCAATTGATAGTGAGATGGCAGCAGAGGAGGATCCGCCAGAGGAGACACTAAAATTGCAGTGGGAGAGGTAAGAATTGTATAAAAAAATACTTCAAGTACTTAGTATCCCTGGCATTTATTTCACGCCCATTCTGTATTGTAAAACTGCAAATGACCATTGCTCATTTGCTGCTATTGCAAACTGCTTTGGGTGAATCATGCATGAAAAAAAACAGGTAACAAGGCCAAATAAATGTGTGCTTCATCAACGGTATAACTGAAGGGCTTTAGGGAGTTGGGGGAGTGGGCAGAGTTTTTAACTTATCAATGCAATTTCCTAAAATTCTGAACAGGTTGTTTTTTTGGAGCGCTGGGATGTGTTTGAATCCTTTCTACTCACAGATTGTATTGGAGTTTAAAGAAGGAAAGCATCTATCCAGAAAAATAATTCATGTTGTAAAACTTCTCTCCTGGCTTTATTTCAGCATGTTACGTATGTTGAGTTTGGCAGTCCCAGTGAGAGTTTGCTAATCTGACACTGCAGTGTCTGTCTACTGAGAAATGAGCTACATGCTTCCTACTCAGCATGTCAGAGGAAAGGAAGAAAGCAGAATGTTTTCTTCTAGGGATTTTTCATGAATTGCGCCTTAGTGGGGTGGGCTCTGCTGTTTCCAGGGCTTGTGCCCAATGGTAATTTTCTAAATAGAAAAGATACTGTGTCGGGTCCACCTTCCACAGTTTCCCCAAAGGGGACAAGGAAGAAAGTTCAAAATGGTGACCTGGCAGAAAAGCACCGCTGCTTGCACCATGAAAGAGATGGAAAGACTATAGTCTTCACTGGACCTCGAATGAGGCTGAAGTGCCTTCTGTTCATCTACTCCAATGCATTTGAAACTCCAGAAGATGCTTTTGTAACCAGGGGTTAAAAATACCATGAGAGGGTAAATACATTTTGGTTTTTCTGACCTGAGTTCTGAGGCTGTAGAAAGCATTGCTGGGACGTGGCTTGCTTTCTTTCCCCTTTGGGTTTTTGTCTGCCTGAGGCGGGAGAGGCTGTTGTGGCTCAAAGTAAAGAACCTGAAGCTGTATGACAAGAGTCTTAAGTAACAGGCTTCAGGGAATGAAAAAAACAAACATCTTGTTATCAGTGCTGGCAGGGAGATAACACCTCTGGTGGACTCACAAGGGGGAGGAGGGAGGAGAGGATCAGTTGTGATTTTATTTTCTGTCCTTACATCCAGTTAGAAGAGAGAAGTACAATGATGTCAGCAGGAAGAGCAGGACAGAAGATTTTGATTGTCAGCTTGCTATGTCAGTCCTGCCAAAGCTAAGGCTTATGGGAACTCCATGCTGAGAGATGTGCTAAAGATTAGCCCCAGGAGCAGGAGAGGTTTTGCATGTGTAGAGACGAGAGACAGAGGAAAAAAGGGCAAATTGTTTCTGGCTCCTTTTATAGGGCCCCTTTATTTGTTTGAAAGTTGGAATCCAGAGGGAATTGTTGTTAATATACTCAAAGTAGAGTGTGTGTGACTGAAAGGAAGGAATGAGATTGTGATTTAAAAATAGTGTTCATATTATAGCAACACAGGTAAGAATATTAACAGTCAGTTACTTAAAATTACAGCCAAGATGTAGAGATTTTCATTGGCTTAATTCAGTTAGACTGTTGTAGTAAGAACATTTACTGAGTATGAGAAATTGAGGTGTATAAAAACGCTGTTAATATTCTTTTTACTTGTTAACTGAAAAGTGTAAATAAACTTTTCAGACTGACCTCACTACAAACTTTTGCTACAATAATAGATAGAACCAAACAGTTAATGGGCTGTTGAAGTTCTACAGCCCAAGTACTTAACTCAGATTCTGGTCTGTGCAATTTAAGTGACTATTCAGTGTTTCATATGAAACTGAACTAGATATTTCTGGGTCAGCTTTAAATTCAAAACCTCAGAACAGTTTTATATCAGAGGAGAGGAGCTATAAGTAAGTTTAAGCTGTTTTTTTTTAATTAAGAGCTCTGGGTGTGCCAGTGTGGGTGTGGAAAGACTTTTGAACCAACCTGAACCAGATCCTTTTCCCTCTTTTTAGTGAGTTTAGGATGGGAACTGATTATCTTTTATTTTACAAGCCAAGTTAGACCAGTTCAATAAGACGTCGAGGACACCACATTTAGAAACATTACTTAAACACATCTTCGGAAGAGGGGGTCGTGGATAGTGTATTCAGGGAACGCCTGCTTTGATTTATTTAAAGATAGGTAGGACGTCAAACACCTGCACCAGGAGACAGAGAGAAGAGGAGAAGACAGACTGCCTTCAGCCATCTGCATCCAGCACCTGGAAAGACAAAGGGAGAGCTGCAGTGAGGAAAATAGGAACCGGTCTGGAAGGATTACAGGACAGCTAAGTGAAAGCATCGTGCACCACAAAATTGTTGGCCAACACAATATAGTAATAATTTGAGAAAGCTACATCTATTCACTGCATAGGAGTGAAAATAAGGAAACTGCTACTTCTGGTATTTTTTTCTTAGTGAAGCAAAGAGAACATTAAAGAGGAAAAATTAAAGACCAGCAAACATATTTAACTTCTTTGTTGCATCACGCCTGCGGATCAGCCTGTACACCTGAGGAGATAAAGTTTTGAAAGGATCAAGTTCTTTTATAACTAACTTTGGAAAGAGTCAATTGTATAGCCAGCTGGCACTCTCAGTGGCAGGACTCACTGGGTGAATACAGCTCTGTGATACCACACCTGAGAGCTCTATGGTCTTTTGTCCATGACTGCTGGTTGTAATGACTTCTGGTTCAGACGCTACCATTTTGCTTCTCACATAAGACTAAAATTCTTTGATGTTGATATTCAATGCCACTTAGATGGTTAAGTTCAGGTTTAACCGGCTAAGTAGCACTATTTCAATATTTGGGCATGGCCAGTGGCTGCCACTTAGCCGGCTAACTATTTATCTAGCTAAATAGTTAGCAGATTATCAGGCTAATGAAACAATCTAGGTGTTAAAACACTGAGCACTCTATTTCAGTGCACAGTTTTAATACTCTGATTACTTTTTTTTTTTTTAAACTCCTGATGCAATGAGCTAACGATATGCTAATACATCGGGAGTTAAAAAAAAAAAAAAAAAAAAAGTGGGTTGCCTGTAAAATGAGCATTCAGCACAGGGTGAACTCACATTTTAACTTTTAAGCACTTCAAAGTGGATTACATTCAGGTACTGTAGGTATTTCCCTATCCCCCAGGGCTTGCAATCTAATTTTGTACCTGAGGCAATGGAGGGTAAAGTGACTTACCAAAGGTCCTTGGTTTCCCTGGGTCATAGTCTATTGCTCTAACCACTAGGCTACTACTCCTCCTCCACTCAGATAAGTACTTCTCTGCAAAGTATTTTTGTCTGTCTTTTCCCATTTTTTTCTGGATTTTACTGGTTTTAAGTGCCAGAGCAGTAGTGCTGGAAACTTAACTTCATCTCTGACCCTGGAGTTAAGTTTCCAGTGCTAAGAAAATCCTGGCCAGGTTAGTGTACCTCTCTGCTTTGGGGAGTACTGTTTAATGCCCTCATCTGCATGGGATTTCCATGCGAGGGTGCTAAATATTACTCTCATTTTAGAATGCACATTTTGTGAGCACAAAACTCCTTGCTGCATCGGCATTAAAGTTTACATTTACAAAGTAATTGTTCAAAGGCAGGCAAAGCTGTGCATCGGCCTGAACATAACTTCCTGCATCTGCCTGTAAGTGAGGGGCAGGATAGGGCTGATCTGACTAATTTAGCCAAAAAGGTGCTGATAGTCTTAGAAAAGTAATCTAAGAAAGCTTGGTTGAAGATCTGGCAGCTGGGATTCAATGGCAAGAAGTGCAGAGTCGTGCTTCTGGGGTGTGGTAATCTAAAAGGGCTGTATGAGATTGGGGGGGGTGAAAGACTAATGTGCACGGACTGGGCCTTGGGGTGATAGTGTCGGATGATCTGAAAGCAGCAAAGCGATGTGACAAGGTGGTGGCTAAGGCCAGAAGAATTCTGGGCTGCATAGAGAGAGGAGTAACCAGCAGGAAAAAGGTTATATTTCCCCCCTGTACAGGTCATTCATTGCTGAGGCCTCGTGTTCAGCACTGTGTTCAGTTCTGGAGTCCATATCTCAAAAAGGATAGAGACAGGATGGAGGTGGTCCAGAAAGGCGACCAAAATGGTGTGGGGTCTGTATCAGTAGATTTATGAGAAGAGGCTGAAGGATGTAAATATGTACACCCTGGAAGAGAGGAGGTGCAGAGGAGATGAGATGCAGAACTTCAGATACCTGAAAGGTTTTAATGATGTACGAACATTGAATCTTTTCCGTTGGGGGAAAAAAATCAGTGAACTAGGAGGTCACAAAATGAAACTCCAGGGGGGATGACTCAGAACCGTTAGGAAATATTTCTTCATGGAGAAGGTGGTGGATGCCTGGAAGGCCCTTCCAGAGGAAGTGGTAAAGACAAAAACAATCAAAGAATTGAAATGGGCATGGGATAAACATTGTGGCTCCCTAAAGGCTAGAGGATGGAAATGAAGACAAGAGTGCATGAGGGTAACTTGCACAGAGCGGCAGTTACTATCCCTAACAAGAAGGCATGGGATTACTAACCTTAACCAATTAACCTTGATGCCTTTGATGCAAATGCAACATTGCTCTCAGCTTCAATGGTAGGGAGAAAAAAAGGGGAATTATATTCAGAGGACAGGCAATACTGGGCCCTGACTTTTCCCTAATGCAGACATTGGGGAAAAAGCACAGGACCACTTCTATGGCCAAGTCCAAAAGCAAAGCACATTCAAGCAGCATTGACTGAATTGTCAGGAAGGCTGCTCACCCTGTAAAAAATGTTGCTAGCAGTAATTTTGTTATAGGTTTGACAGTTGCTTAGTTTTGATTGTAAATGCTACTACCCTTAACATAAAGCTTGAGGGTAACTGGCATGGAACAGCAATTACTACCATAAGAAGCTTGCTGGGTAGGCTGGATGGACCATTTGGTCTTTTTTCTGCTGTTGTTACTATGTTACAATCAGGTCGATACAGTAACGTTGAGTTAAAGATTCCCGGTCTGTAACGTGCTGGGAGCGCACAATACAGACGAGTAAGGCCATCCAGCGATACAGTCTCCAGTTTCACGCGTCCTTCGCGCTTCCTAAACCCTTTCCTAAACCCTTTCCGCACCCAGCATGTAAATGAACGAAAAAGCTGTATAATGAAGGAATTAGCTATTCCCCTGCGATACTGTAACGGGCGCTGATATTATCTCCTCCGTAACCCGCTGTTCTGCCGCGGCCTTAACCTGCTAGTTTACCGCCTCCCCCTAGTAGGAGGTAGTGTAGTGTAGTGTAGTGTAGTGTAAAAACATTGCTTACCCGCCCTGGTCCCGTCCGGTCTCCTGCAGCCCCGTCCGGTCCCCTCCTCCCGAAGCAAAAAAAAAAACAAACGAAAAAGTAGCAAGGCTCGGGCCTGCTACGGTAAGTGTAAAAAGTGTAAAAAACAAAAAAACCTGTGTGTTATATAAAAAAATAAAACAATTTTAAATACCTGTCGGAGGGCCGTGGGTCCAGGCGGCCAGTGGGCGGCGGGCAGCCATCAGCGGCATCCGGTAGTCCCTTCTCCCTTCCTCCCGATTTCGCATGGGCATTCATCCAGGCAGAGGGAGCCGAGGGCGAACGACCTCCGGCTCCCCCTGCCTGGATGAGCGCCAAAATCGCACGGGCGGGTCGGCAGCGGGGGGGTGGCAGCGGGGGGCGGCAGCAGGATCCGGGAGCGGCGGGTAGGCAGCAGCGGGGTCCGGGGGGCAGCGGCAGCAGGATCCAGGGGCGGCAGTGGCAGCGAGATCCGGGGGGCGAGTAGCGGCAGCGTGTTCGATCGGGCAGGTAGGTGGGAAAAAAAGATGGCCGCCTGCACGGGGGAAAGCTGCAATTGGCCGCTGAAGCCGTGACGCCACACCCCGTGACGCCAAAAGTCGTGACGTCACGTCTTCAGCGGCTAATTGCACGCTTTTCCCGTGCAGGCGGCCATCTTTTTTTTGCCACCTACCTGCCTGCCCAATCGAACACGCTGCCGCTACTCGCTCCCCGGATCTCGCTGCCGCCCCTGGATCCTGCTGCCGCTGCCCCCCCAGACCCCGCTGCTGCCTACCCGCCGCTCCCGGATCCTGCTGCCGCCCCCCCGCTGCCGACCCGCCCGTGCGATGTTGGGAGAAGGGACTACCGGATGCCGCTGATGGCTGCCCACCGGCCGCCTGGACCCACGGCCCTCCGACAGGTATTTAAAATTTTTTTATTTTTTTATATAACACACAGGTTTTTTGTTTTTTACACTTTTTACACTTTTTACACTTTTTTACACTTCCTGGTGCCTGTCATTTCAAATGACAGGTACCAGCGCACCCAGGTTACTGTATAGGCGCTGTTACAGCGCCTATACAGTAAAATGGGTTGCGCGGGCATAACCCTTCCCTAACGCTTCACAGCCGCGGCATGCATTTGCATGCGATTAGAAGAGAGAATCAGGCGTTAGGTCAGGAGAACTGTGCGTGCGGGGAGGAAGGGTGCGCCTGACACTGCCGCACTGTTTTTACCGCGGCCTTACTGTATCGAGCCGTATGTAAGTGAGCTGGATAAGTCTAGGACAGCTATTTGGCTGTCCTTTAGTTAGCCGGATAAACGTATCCGACTAAATATGAGATAGCTGAGTATATTTAGCAGTACGACTGCTTTGCTGAATATCTTGGTCAGCTGACTAACTTCCTTTATCAGATAGTGGCTGAATATTGGCCTCTGTTTTTTATTTTGCTTTTTTCCCACTTTTAACATTTTTCAACTCGTATAAAAATATTTTTGGAGCTAGTTTGTCTGTCCTGAGGCCTGATATTTTCCACAAACCTTCACTGATCAGGTTCACAGGTAGGGAAAATTTAAAGTATGGGCCCGGTGCACATGCTACTGAAAATGACCTTGATCCAATAAGGGCAAGGTCATTTCTAATAGGGTCAAAGTTGAAAAATGCTTGAAAATCCATACAGTACACAAGCATGGCTTTCCCATCCTTCCTTGTTTACTTTTTGAAGAGAAAGTGGGAAAAATAGAAAAGTCATTGTTTTGGGACAAATAAGAAAGTAGTTTTTTCTTCTAAAGGAAAAAAGCTGGCAGACTTTTTAGAAAATCAGTGAATCACAGAATCAGAAACTCTTCCTGCACCTTGTAACCTACATTGAAGAGAGATGCTGTCACCCAATTTGATGTTCTCAGGAGACTTACTTACTATAAGAGGGTTTCGCATGCAAAGACTGAATTGCGTGGCTGACCTGGTGGTTCAGTGGTACGCAGTGCTCTCAGCCCCTGGGAGGGAGGGAGGCAGTCTTGGCCATTACTCAATGGTGACATCTAGTGGCCAGATTCAGGAGTGCATTTTAGCTGAGTTCTGGAGGGCTCTGCGGTCTGAGGACTGTCGCTGCAGAATCTGGCTGAGTTGGGAGGCGATCTATAAATCAGAAGAAAACACACTATGTTGTTATTAGAAGATGCTCATGTCTTCGTAGCAAACGGGGACTGCTTCCAGCTGAGCAGAAAGCCCAAATGAAGCTGGAGAAACTTTTGGGCACCCTCACCTCCAACATTGGACTGAATGTTAGAGGCGAATCTTAAAGTGTAAAGAAAAGCAAAGTAAGGGAAAATCACTTTTGCCAAGCAGTGGTTGTAGTAATGCTTTGCTATTGTATAGCCTCTCCCAACAGCTCAGTCCATTAAAGATACCACTGTACTGTTCATAACACACTACCTATGGCCCTATCCTGTCACTATGACCTTTGTCAGGGTTCTCTAGTAGGTTCTCAACAGGTGTGTCGGGATGCACTAGTGTGTCACGAGGTCCCAGGAGGTGGGTCGCAGAGCCAGCAGAAGGCTGCTCTTTCCTCATCAGTCTTGGCAGGAGTTGGCTGATTTCTCCTTTATTGGGTCTGACAGGAAGCTGCTCTTGCTTCCTTTTCCTCTTCCTGGCCCAGTGGGAGGTTGTTCCCTCCTCCTTCACCCAGATCAGAGCGCGATATCACCAACTCCTGTTCATATGGGCCCAGCATGACACCAGCTTAATCTTCCCCTGCTTGAACTGGGAGTGAGGCTGCTGATGCTCTCTTTACCCCATGGGGCCTGGACGTGAAAGCAGGAGCATGAAGGAGAGAGGTGCGAGCTGTATAAATCCACTGCCAGCTTCTGCTGCCTCCTCATCTTCTTCCTCTCCTCAATGCTTCTTGCTCTCATCTGCTGCTGGTAAAGAGGGAGGGAGACTCTGGATTGGACTAAGGCTTTTAATGGCTGGGTGCCAGTAGGAGGGGAAATGTTCTGGGCAGGAAGGCATGGGAAGATAGGAAGGGGTGAGGGAAAAGAGGATGGGGTTCCTGAGTAGGGAGAGGTGGAGGTGGGAGGGGATGGGGGCTGTTGGCCAGGGAGGAGAGATGGGAGTGGAAGGAGAGACAGAGGTGTGGGGGCTGCAGGGTTGCAAGAGGGGGGAAGATGGATGATGCTGAGCAGGAAGGGGTGGGAAAGAGGTGGTCAGATGTATGCTGGGTAGTGGGGGTGGCGGTGTTGGGAATTTTGGACAAGGATATGAGCATGTGAAGGGATGATTGAATAGTTGGGAGGGGTGATGGGTACATGGAGGGGAGTGACTGGGTACAAGAGTCATACATACTATATCAGTTTTGAGAATATGCATTTCTTCTTTCTTTGAAGTTTGCTTAGTGAAGGAGGAAGTATATTTCTGTTTCTAGTTCTTCAGTTTTGCACTGCATGCAGAATGTCTTCTTGGGGTTTCCATTCCAGTTTTTCTTTCCACAAATTTTAATTTGTGGTCTTTTATTCTATATTTAATTCTACATGTCAAGAAATCTTTAAATAAATACCTGTTTCAGACTGCCTTCAAAATTTCATCAATCAAACAGTAATACTTCATATCAATATTTTTCATCCCATTAGTCTGTCTATCTATCTATCTATCTATCTATCTATATATATTTGTAAAAAAAAAAAAAAAAAAAAAAGCATCCCTTTTCCTCAACTTTTACCCTCCCTGCAATATATATTCAGCGGCTATAAGATGGCACTTGACTTTGATTTTGATTTAACTAGATTATTTATAATTTATTAACCTTTTTATTTTATTACTGGTGTGTGATTTGTGTAATTTTCTTTAAATATTTTATTTTATGTTTTTTATATTTATGTAAACCGTTTTGACTAAACTCTGTTTGTAAAAGCGGTATAGAAACATTTTTAAATAAATATTTGGTGAAGGCAGGTCTGTCTGTGTGTATATGAATGACATGAAGTACAAACCCCTACATGTTAGTAAAGTATCAGCCTTATTTGTTGTATTTTCTCAATATGATATTGCGCTGGTGGTGAACTGCAGCCTTTTCATGGGTAGGGCTACTGCTGTTTCATTTCTTGTAGTGCTGCTTGAGGTATGGCAGGTTTGATAAACATGTAAAGAGAAGGGTTTTTTTCCAGGTTTTGTATTATTTTATAATGCACCTGGTAGCAGAGGGAGTTTATGATGTTATTGAGATGAAACCAGAATCAGAATATCCTTTTTGCATGGTGAGTTGTACAGACTTAGTTCTGCCCTGCACTCATTTGGGCCAATACAGTAAAAATCGCAGGAGAGCGGGCGAGCGCCTGCTCTCCCAGCGCGCACACAGGCCACTCTCCTGTGCATGTGATACAGTAATTTAATTTATTTAAATTAGGGCCGGCGGTAAAAAGAGGCGCTAGGAACACTAGTGCGTCCCTAGCGCCTCTTTTATGACAGGAGCGGCGGCTGTCAGCGGATTTGACAGCCGATGCTCAATTTTGCCAGCGTCGGTTCTCGAGCCCGCTGACAGCCACGGGTTCGGAAACCAGACGCCGGTAAAATTGAGCGTCCAGTTTTCAACCCGCGAGCTGTGGCCTATTTCAAATTTTTTTTTTTTTCTTTTTCTTTTTTTTTACTTTTTTTAACTTTTGGGACCTCCGACTTAATATCGCCATGATATTAAGTCGGAGGGTGCACAGAAAAGCAGTTTTTACTGCTTTTCTGTGCACTTCCCCGGTGCCAGCAGAAATTAACGCCTACCTTTGGATAGGCGCTATTTTCTTAAAGTAAAATGTGCGGCTTGGCTGCACATTTTACTTACTGATTCGCGCGGGAATACCTAATAGGGCCATCAACATGCATGGATGCGCGTTTTCGACACGCTAGCTTTACCCCTTATTCAGTAAGGGGTAATAGCGCGTCGAAAACGCGCGTCGAATCGCGGGTTAACAGTGCGCCCCCACCGGAGCGCACTGTACTGTATCGGCCTGATTGTTAGGAAGCGGGGGACTCCTGGGGATGCAGAGCATATACTTATATTTACTCCCATGATGGTCATGTGTTCCATGTGTCATGTATGTGAGCGTCATCTCTCAGGTGTGTCCTGACAGAAAAAAAGGTTGAGAACCATTGCCATACTGGGAGTCTCTCCAGTCTACCCAGTACCAGATACCTGTAGTACTGTAAGTACGTCATGCCAATAAAGTTCTCTGAATCTATATATCGGTGCTTCTTCAGTATCTATTGTTCCTGGACCGGGTTCTCCATGGTAGGAAATAGCGTGGCTCATTTAGTCTCTCTGGAAGGAGGTGAGCATATTCCTGGGCTTAGCGCAGAACAGTGCACAGAGCAGCCCTCACTTGGAGACATGTAGAAGCAAACTCCATTCCAAATGATTTGGAATTTCGATAGAATGCGATGAGTCCTTTAAGCCTGGGCCAGCAGGGGTGACCTCCTTCTTTAATTCCTGCCCGCATTTCCTGCGTGGCTTCTCTTTGTCCTCTTTTCCAGAGGCCTGCATTTTGTTTCCTGCGCCTCTTCTCGTTTGCACAATTCCTTGCGTTTGTTGGCTGTTGCGCTGCGGGTATTTTCCCTGGTGTGCGTCTGCCGGTGTTTCGCCGCTGTATCACACATGCACCCTTTCTCTATTGTTTGACCTCTCCTTGGTATTGTGCTGGACCGAATATCCACTGGGTCATGGCAGGGAAGAGTATAAGGGAGGAGCCATGGGAAGGGGGACATGGTGGAGAGGAGCCAGGAGGGGGCCATGGAGGACATCACTAGGCTCTTTGTGCCGGTGCCCAGTGTTGCTGTCCTTGTGCCAATCTGTGAGCTTCTGCTCTTGTAAGTGGGTTGTATGGGAGGTTCCTACCCTTAAAGGTACAAGGGTTTGCAGGCCAGCACTGATCATTAAGGAGAAGAGACAAATCAAAATAATTTTGGAGAAGAGCCTCCCCCCCCCCACCGTCACAACTTTAGAGACTGATTCTCCTGTCCCCCCAAAAATGAGTTATGCCGGGATGGTGCCTTCTCTGAAACTGTTACTTGGGAGCTCAAAATTTGAACTTTCTCCACTGGAGGGGAGGACATTGCAGACAGAACCTTTCCGGTTCAGCTAAGAACCCCATCACTACCAGACACAGGACTTCAACTACCACAATGCACTTAGGTTTGATTTTTAGAAGGTTAAAAAAAAGAAAATCCCACCTCTCAAATAAGAAATGTCATAAATAGAGATATTCAGGAGATATTTGGTAAACAAGAAAATATTTAGGTGGACCCTGCTACCCCAAAACTGGAGCTACCCCTATTGGAAAGTTGGCATCTCTAGCACAGATTTGCAGGGGGAAAGGAGACAAGACCTGTTTGGTACGAGCAGGCAGTCTTGATTGTAAATAGACTGTGGTTTTCTAATCTCCTGTAAGATGCTGTAATACTGCTACCTCCCAAGAGTACGCTGCTAGTTCCTGGGAACACCTAGTCTGTGTGCGCAGTACCGTGTGTGGCACGGGCAAGAGTTGTGTTGCCCCCCCACTAGAAGTCCAATTCTGCACATCCATGACCTGGAAAGAGCCTGTGTTTCTGGGCCCGGCATGATCTGACTTCTCCTAGGAAAGGTGAGTGGAGGAGCCTCCTGTTTCACAGCTATTTCTAGTATAGGAGACTTGCCACAGTGCACAGAGTAACCTTGGATGGAGTGGTTCTCTGCTAGCTCCTAGGAAAGGGCGTAATGAGACGCAGGCAGCATTAATCTGTTTTACATGTGCTGAAGTGTAATTTTCTTTATGGGATGCTGCGCTTCCTTGGTTACCATCCCCAAGAGCAGCGCATACGGCTGCAGTATACATTTAAGGAGCATTTCGGTATCCTATTCCTGGTTCAAGCTGATGTCCGTGCTCTTCCTCTGCCTTATTCGAGATGCACCAGGAGAACGACTCCACATAGCCAAAAAGACATAATTGGATTCAGGTTTATTGTAATGAAGCAATTTGTGCTGAAGAGCAGGGGTGGTTCTGCAGCCCATGGGCTTACATTTATGTTGGGATCTTTTGGCTGTAGACTTTTCTAAATCCTGACTTTGAATGAGCAGAGCTCACTGTACCCAGAATCGAATAACACCTGTTCTAGAGGCTGAACTCACCCAAATCTGTCCCCCACCCCAAGCCTGCCTTATCTCAGACAAACAGATGGGCCCTTTGTGTCCGTTATAAAACTATAAATCAGTCCAGAGCCTTCCTGATCTTGCCTGGGTGCTCCCTGAGGGATGATCTCTCCTCGCAAAGGCCATCTGTTCCCTTGTCACCAAACACAACGCCGAGGACTGAAGCACTTACGTCATGCAGCAGGACCTGCTCTCTGCTCCCCCTCCCTCCATCCCCACACCTGCCATGACTGATGCCAGCTCTCATGTGGCCATCTGTCCGCTTTCGGAGGGACAGAGTCTCATTTTAGCTTACAAAAGACTTTTTTTTCTTTTCTGCTCTGCACTTCCAGAAGATTGCATTGGATGATCTCAGAGCTACCGCACAGTTTCCGGCTCCCTGTGCAGCCTGTGAGCTTGTTTAACACAGAATGGCAGATATTAATGACATTAAGACTTACCCAGTCTTGTTCCATTTTTTCCTTCGTGTTTTGATACTGCAGACCCTACTTGATCTCTGACATTATTCATTATTTATTAAAAATATTTATAACTTGCCTAAATTAACCCAGTTAGGCGGGTTCCAGCTAACAGAAACTTTACAACAATATAAACACACACAATACAGCACACAATTTACAATTTAAAACATCACAGTTCTAAAAAAAAAAAAAACCCCAACATTTATTTAAAAGCTTCCTCAAATAAAAAAGGTTTACGCTTTTTCCTAAACAATTTCACCTCTTGAATGGTCTTATGATAATCTCCAAAGGAATAACATTCCATAGTATGGGCTCGATTACTGAGAGGGCCCAATTCCTAACCTCTTGGGAACGAACAATCTTAAAGGTAAAGGCATTATCTTAATTTCCTCTGTGCTTACCCCAGACTTACATCTTTACAACTGACTCAAAAGAAAACACACAGGGAAGCCAGGAATAATGTAAACTTAATCTAAATGCTGTAATTCCCAAACCTGTCCTGGTGACTACACAGCCAGTTGAGTTTTCAGGATAGCCATAATGAATATGAATGTTCTGAGTCTCCAATGTATACCGATTCCATCTCATGCATATTCATAAAATTTGTAACCTATCATTAAAATCATCCATTGTACCTGAAGACTGGAGGGTGGCCAATGTAACCCCAATATTTAAAAAAGGCTCCAGGGGTGATCCGGGTAACTATAGACCAGTGAGCCTGACTTCAGTGCCGGGAAAAATAGTGGAAACTTCCCAAGATAAAAATCGTAGAGCATATAGAAAGACATGATTTAATGGAACATAGTCAATATGGATTTACCCAAGGGAAGTCTTGCCTAACAAATCTGCTTCATTTTTTTGAAGGGGTTAATAAAAATGTGGATAAAGGTGAACCGGTAGATGTAGTGGATTTGGATTTTCAGAAGGCGTTTGACAAAGTCCCTCATGAGAGGCTTCTACGAAAACTAAAAAGTCATGGGATAGAAGGCGATGTCCTTTCGTGGATTACAAGCTGGTTAAAAGACAGGAAACAGAGTAGGATTAAATGTTCAATTTTCTCAGTGGAAAACGGTAAACAGTGGAGTTCCTCAGGGATCTGTACTTGGACCGGTGCTTTTCAATATATATATAAATGATCTGGAAAGGAATATGACGAGTGAGGTTATCAAATTTGCGGATGATACAAAATTATTCAGAGTAGTTAAATCACAAGCAGACTGTGATACATTACAGGAGGACCTTGCAAGACTTGAAGATTGGGCATCCAAATGGCAGATGAAATTTAATGTGGACAAGTGCAAGGTGTTGCATATAGGGAAAAAGTCTCAGCTTGCTTCTGTTCCTGGCCAGCCTTGCCTCCCGACTGTGGGGACCTATGGGCCCAACCCTTCAGGTAGCATCAACCTCAACTCGGGCCAAGGGTCCAAAATTCCTTACCCATATTGGGGTAGATTTTAAAAGAAGCGCGATCAGCCTACTTTTGCTTGCGCATCAGACTCAAGCAAAAGTACGCTGGATTTTAGTAGATACGCGCGGAGCCGCGCGTATCCACTAAAATCCTGGATCGGCGCGCGCAAGGCTATCGATTTTGTATAGCCTGCGCGCGCCGAGCCGCGCTGCCTCCCCCCGTTCCCTCCAAGGCCGCTCCGAAATCGGAGCGGCCTTGGAGGGAACTTTCCTTTGCCCTCCCCTCACCTTCCCCTCCCTTCCCCTACCTAACCCACCCGCCCGGCCCTGTCTACACCCCCCCCCTTACCTTTGTCGGGGGATTTACGCCTCCCGGAGGGAGACGTAAATCCCCGCGCGCCAGCGGGCCTGCTGCGCGCCGGGCCGCGACCTGGGGGCGGGTACGGAGGGCGCGGCCACGCCCCCGGGCCGTGGCCACGCCCCGTACCCGCCCCCAAAACGCTGCCGACATGCCCCCGGAACGCCGCGACGACCGGGCCCGCCCCCCGACACGCCCCCCTCCGAGAACCCCGGGACTTACGCGAGTCCCGGGGCTCTGCGCGCGCCGGGAGGCCTATGTAAAATAGGCTTCCCGGCGCGCAGGGCCCTGCTCGCCTAAATCCGCCCGGTTTTGGGCGGATTTAGGCGAGCAGGGCTCTGAAAATCTACCCCTTTACGAGCTACCACCCAGGAAAAAGATCTAGGCATCATAGTGGATAATGCTTTAAAATCGTCAGCTCAGTGTGCTGCAGCAGTCAAAAAAGCAAATAGAATGTTAGGAATTATTAGGAAGGGAATGGTTAATAGAACAGAAAATGTCATAATGCCTCTATATCGCTCCATGGTGAGACCGCACCTTGAATACTGTGTACAATTCTGGTCACCGCATCTCAAAAAAGATATAGTTTATTTATTTATTTATTTAAGGTTTTTTTATACCGGCATTCATGAACTCGTTCACATCATGTCGGTTTACAGAAAACAGGGGTGCGGATAATACAACCAAAAAACATAAATAACGTGATGAAGAGAAGCAGTTACAATTAACAAGGGCTAATGAACTGGGAATGTAAGAAATAGAAAGAGATAGAGGAGAATAATTATATACAAAAGTTCAATATAAATATGGTGTCTCATATGTACAGTCTCTGAGTAGAGAGTTTGTTTATGGTGCATATTAGGTAGAGTTCGAGAAGGCTTGCCTGAAAAGCCATGTCTTGAGTCTTTTCCTAAAGGTTAGGAGACATGGTTCGTTTCTGAGTTCTGGAGGGATGGAGTTCCATAACTGTGGGCCTGCGGTGGAAAGGGCTCGGTCTCTTAAGGTGCTGTGATTAGTGGTTTTCGTGGGTGGAACAATGAGGCATCCTCTGTAGGCTTCCCTGGTCGGTCTTGTGGATTTGTGGAAGCGGGGAGGAATTTGTAGATCGATTGTGGTATGTTGGTGAATGATTTTGTATATCAAGGTGATGGATTTATAAATGACTCTGAAATGAATTGGTAACCAGTGGAGGTCTTGTAGCACTGGGGAGATATGGTCTCTTTTCTTAGTGTTTGTCAGTAGACGGGCTGCTGCGTTTTGGACCATTTGGAGCGGTTTTGTGTATGAGGAGGGGAGGCCAAGTAAAGTGGAGCAGCAGTAGTCCAATTTTGAGAAAATGAGGGCTTGGAGGCTGGTTCTGAAGTCTTTGGCATGGAAGAGTGGTCTTATCCTTTTTAAAACTTGCAGTTTATAGAAACAGTCTTTGGTGGTTTTATTGATGTGGGCTTTGAAGTTTAGTTTATTGTCGATTAGCACACCTAGATCTCTTACATGAGTGGTTTGTAGGTTGTTTGGCAGAGAGGTTGTGAGATTGTTATCAGGAGTTATGAGTAATACTTCAGTTTTGGCGGAGTTTAGTACCAGATTGAGGCTGTTGAGGAGGTTTTTGATTTCTAGGTGACAGGATTCCCAGTATTCAAGGGTTTTTGAGTATGATTCTTTGATGGGGATCAGGATCTGGATGTCATCTGCATAGAGAAAGTGTATTAACTTGAGGTTGATGAGGAGTTGACATAGTGGTAGGAGGTAAATATTAAAGAGTGTAGGGGATAAAGAGGAACCTTGTGGGACTCCGATGGTCGAGTCGTGGCGTGATGATTCTTTATTCTGGATTTTTACCTTGTAGCCTCTGTTGGTTAGGAACGATTTGAACCAGGAGAGCGCTAAACCAGAGATTCCTATCGCAGCTAGCAGTTTGATGAGGATAGCGTGATTTACGGTATCGAAAGCTGCTGAGAGGTCCAAAAGGATCAATAGAAAGGATTGACCTTTGTCTGTACCTAAGATGAGTAGGTCTGTTAGGGAGGTAAGTAGGGATTCTGTGCCCCTATTTTTTGCGGAATCCATGCTGTGAGGCGGATAGAATTTTGTTGTCTTCGATGAAGTCCGATAGTTGGGCGTTCACAAGCCTTTCCATAATCTTAGCTATGATAGGGAGATTAGCTATTGGACGGTAGTTGTTGGGGTCTTTTAGGTCCAGGTTGGGTTTTTTTAAAAGAGGTTTGAGTGAGGCTTGTTTGAGGTCTTCTGGGAAGGAACCTTGGGATAGCGAGCAGTTGATGATGTCTGCTAATGTTTTGGATATGGTGTCTGGTATTGAGAGGAGAAGTTTTGAGGGAATATGGTCCGCTGGGTGCGAAGATGGTTTCATTCTTTTAAGGATGGTTTGGATTTCGGAAGACGAAGTGGGTTCAAACATTTCAAGATGAATGTTTTTGATGTGAGGCATTAGGGCTGGAGTTAGAGGGATGATATTGGAGGGAAGTTGAGTAAGAAGATTTGTGATTTTGTTTTGAAAGAAGATGGCGAGTTCATCTGCTTTAGCTTGAGCTTGGTTACTAGGGCATTCTGGTGAGGGTACTTGGGTTAGGGAGGAAACATAGGAGAATAGAGCTTTCGCATCAAAGACTAAGTTGTGGATTTTGGAGGCAAAAAAGTCTCTTTTTGATTTGGAGGTGCTGGCCTTGTATTGTTGTAGCGTGCGTTTGTAGGCTGAGAGTGTGCTAGCAGTAGGACTTTTCCGCCAGTTGGATTCCATTTGTCTTAATTTTTGTTTTAGCCTTCTAAGATCGTCGGTGAACCATGGTTGGTTTTTGGAGGCGTCTGGGTGGGATTTTTTTGTTGTTAGAGGGCAGAGCTTATTGGCTATGGATTCTGTGATGGAGTTCCATGATCGTAAGGCCGTATTGGGATCGGTGAGAACAATAGCGGGAAGGTGTTTGGTCAGCTGATTGGTGAGGTCGTCGGGGTGACAAGGTTTCCTGTAATTAAAGGAGGGAGTAGGTGGATGAGGAGCAGTAGATTTTTCCAATGCGAATGAGGTAGAAATCAGGGAGTGATCCGACCAGGGTATCTTCGTATTTTTTGGTGGGAAGACGATTTTATGCCTTTGTTGATAAAGATCAGGTCCAACGTATGTCCTGCTTTATGTGTCGGGTTATTGACTATTTGGGTAAAGCCCATCGCTGAGAATGCTAGAAGGAGAGTTTGGCAGCTAGTTGAGAGAGCTGGGTTATCCATGTGGAGATTGAAATCTCCTAGTATTATTGCTGGGGCGTCCAGGTTTAGGAAGGTTGTGGTTATTTCGATGATGGGTGAGATGTCGGCTTCTAAGAGTCTTGGGGGGGCGTAGATGAGAAGTATTTGAAGTTGGTGTGATGTGAAGAATCCAATTTCAAGTTTGGTATCTGAGTGGATCGGATGTTGTGAGAATTTGAGGTCTTTTTTAGTTGCAAGTAGGATTCCTCCTCCCCTCTTTTTCAGTCTAGGCAGGGAGAAGATGTCGTAGATTAGCGTCGGTAGTTGGTTTAATATTGCAGTATCTGAGGGTTTCAACCATGTTTCAGTTATTGCGCAAATATCTGGTTTATCGTCAGTGAGGTAGTCGTTGAGGATTAGTGATTTTTTGGTTATAGATTGCGCATTGAATAGTGATAAGGTGAATAGGGAGAGGCCTAGTAGTTGGGTTATCGGAGCTATTAGGATTGGTGTGAGTGTTTTAAGGTTGCGAAGGTTTGCTTGTCTGGTTGGATTTCTTTTCTGTGAGAAATAGTGAGGTATGATTGGGATTGCAAATGTTGGATGCATTTTAGAGGCTAGGTCCATTTTAAATGTGGGTGTTGTTATAGAGGATGCTGTGTTTGTTTGAGTGGAGTTGTTGAGTGGAGTGGCGTTGTTGAGTGGATGCTGGAGTCCTGGAGTGGCTGCTGGGTGGATGCTGGAGTCCTGGTGGTGGATGCTGGAGTCCTGGCGTGGATGCTGGGTGAGTGCTGGGTTCCTGGGTGGTTGTTGGAGTGTGTAGTCGTTTATGAAGTTTGATTGTCTTTGTTTAGCGTTGTTGAGAGGCTGCTGGAGTCCTGCAGAGTTGTCAGTGTGTTTCACCGGTACAGCTGTTTGCCTCTGTATATGTCGTCCTGAATTGTTGTTTGAGAGGGAGAGCGTTTGAGCGTTAGATGGCTGACCTTGAATGTGTAGACGGACCTGGTTCTGATACGCTTGGAAATCTTGGTGGATTTTAGCAGCTGTTCAGCCGGCTTCCAGTTAGTGGACGAGGATTCCGGGGCTCTCAGGGGCTGCACGAAGGGGCGCACAAAGGGGCGGGCCCCTTTGTCGCGCACCTTCGGCGCGCGATGCTCGGCGCCTCGGATGTCCGGGATTAAATCTCGTGTGCTTCTCCGGGATTGGTTGAGGAAGAACCGTTGCAAAGAGGGCGGCAGAAGTCGAGCCGGCTCTTTAAATTTGGCGCGGTCGCGTGGTGCTGAGGTCACCAGCGCGACTGGGGCGGCGTCGGTCCGTCTTTCGTGCGGGAGGGCCCTTCTTGTGGCTTCCTGTGGCGGTGGGCGGAGAGCAGCGAGGCAGCCGGATCGCTGCGACCCCAAGAAGAATCCGGAGGAGGAGGTAGGTGGTACGCTTCCCCGTGGCCGGATGGAGAAGTTGCGATGGAGAAGGTACAGAGAAGGGCAACCAAAATGATAAAGGGGATGGAACAGCTTCCCTATGAGGAAAGGCTGAAGAGGTTAGGGCTGTTCAGCTTGGAGAAGAGACGGCTGAGGGGGGATATGATAGAGGTCTGTAAGATCATGAGAGGTCTTCAACGAGTAGATGTGACTCGGTTATTTTCACTTTCGAATAATAGAAGGACTAGGGGGCATTCCATGAAGTTAGCAAGTAGCACATTTAAGACTAATTGGAGAAAATTCTTTTTCACTCAACGCACAATAAAGCTCTGGAATTTGTTGCCAGAGGATGTGGTTAGTGCAGTTAGTGTAGCTGGGTTCAAAAAAGGTTTGGATAAGTTCTTGGAGGAGAAGTCCATTAATGGCTATTAATCAATTTTACTTAGGGAATAGCCACTGCTATTAATTGCATCAGTAGCATGGGATCTTCTTAGTGTTTGGATAATTGCCAGGTTCTTGTGGCCTGGTTTTGGCCTCTGTTGGAAACAGGATGCTGGGCATGATGGACCCTTGGTCTGACCCAGCATGGCAATTTCTTATGTTCTTATATATGAAAATCCAACTGCTGTGGGGTCAATAGGACAAGTTTCAGAAACTCTGGTTTACAATATCCATTTAAAGATGTAACAATGAACATATATATAGCATTTCTGTTCCATGAACTCAGTTTTCATCACAAAACATATACAAGAATTGTTCCCTTAGCAGGTCCCCCAGAGGGTCTGTCTACAATGGCCCCTGAGTAGAGGTCCCACAATCACGTCTATCCAGTGGGAATGGGTATGGCCCTGTCCTTCTGGCGAGTTGCTCTCTCCTGTGCTTCATGATAGTTGGGTGCTCTGACATCAAACTTGCAATACCCTGTGATAATACTGTAGCCTTTTTCTAAAGCTCTGCATCAGACTGTGGATCACAGGGGTCTACTTTTTTTTTATTATTATTATTATTATTATTTTATTTAATAGACTCACTCATCACACCAACAATTCTGGAAAGGACATGTGCATAACCACCACCTTCTGATCTGCCTGTTCAACGTCTCTTGATCTGGCCCTTGTGTAACTTCTCCTTTCTCACTGGAATCTTCCATCTCTCCTGCACGACCCTCCCGATGGCTCTGCCTCAAAAAAAAAAAGTCAGCTTCCCTGAATTCACCATTCTGGTCCGGTCCATGGTGCAGAACCAACAGATGCAGAGCATCATTGATCCATTCTGGCTAGAGGCAGCTATCCTTCACCATCCAGTCATTTAAGTACGGAAAATTTCAGTTGTAAACAAACACTACGAATGCCATCCAAGGACTGGAAAGCAGACTATTTCCATTGCAGAGATCAGACAAGGGCTGCCCAAACTGCAGCTAAAAATGGGTGCAGATCCAGCTTGAGCTAGCCTTGTGTGTCTACTCTCAGTTTGATGTTGGGTTGGACTGGTCATGTTCCCCAGAGCATGGTCTCCACTGCTGAAGATCCCTTCCCACTCTATTAAGGTATTTACAGCCTGATCTGAGCTGCAGTTCCTGGACAAGCTTCTTGGGCATCGCTCACTTTCAAGGCCCTTCATGACTACTGCACCTCCTGTGTCTGCCACATTATCATAGACTTGCCACATATTGTTCCCAGGTGCATCAGCTGGAGTTCTGTCCAATGACAAAAACCAAGGGCCCCATCCTTCTGTAATAAATAACAAAGGATAAACCAGTTAACTGCATATTAACCAAACCTTTTTCAGGCTCCCCTGCCATCTTCCACCCAGCTCCCACAACTTCCAGGTTCCTTTCTCCATTGCCTTTCTTTCTGGTCCCTCTCTTCCTCCTCAACCTGCAGGTTGTCTCTGCTGCGGCCCCCTCACACCTCCCTCCCACCATCTCACCTTTCAGGCCTCTTTCACCCCCATCTTCCTTCTTTCAGGTGTTTCTCCCTCCCACTCCTGCACCCTTCAGTGTCCTCTCAGCCCCATCTCCTATAGATTGAGACAGAACATGAATGAGTGATAAGACCATGAGAGAGTGAGAGACACACAGAGATCATGAGAGACAGAGACCATGCAGGTGAGAATGTAAGACAGAGAATCAAAGACCGTGATGAGAGAGATGTGTGGCAGTTCATGATTAGTGCTTTATTCTTAAAAAAAAAACAAACAAAAACCTATGCATTTGCTTCGTCTGTCTGTGTACACATTATCTCCTGAACCATTCCACCTACAGACACCAATTTTTCAAGCTAGGTATATGGATAGAGAAACTAGACACCAAAAATAATATTGTCCAAAACAACTGATGGCTCTAGCCAAAACTGGAACAAATTACCCCCCCTCAATATCCTAGATATTTCACCCGAACATACAACCTTGTCTACACCTCTATTTTGCCTCTTCAAATAATGCTTATAGCCCAGTCAACCTGTCCGCTCTGTGTAAACCTGTATACACCATGTTCAAGATATGAGACCTCTGGTCATGATTTGCACATGATATGATTTCCACAAGATATGATATGACTTTGTATTAAATATGAGACTTCTGCTCATAATTTGGGATCCGTCATTATGTAATTAAGTTTCTCTTTTCCAACTTCTAGCCTTTATCATTCGCTCCCACGTGCAACTACCTCTGCACCTCCCAGTTCTCTGTTACCCTGTTTTTTGTAACTGCTCTCTTCCTGCTTTGTTTTTTACCCCTGTTACATGTAAACCGGCATGATATCTCTGATGAAGGTCGGTCAAGAAAATAAATAAATAAATAAATAAATTATTTTTCCTATTTAATGCAATGCTCAGGTCTGGGTTTATATACAAGTCTATGAGACCTGTCCTAGGGTGGCAAAATTTGGGAGGGTGGGGACAGCAAGTTTCATAGCCTGGTCCTTTGAAGGTGGCCCTGCCGCCGCCTCCTTCTTGGACCTCGGCTCCAGGAGCAATCCTCAAAGTGCCCTGAGCACAGGGACTAAACCTGCGCCACATGCCCCGCCCTCTCTGGGCTTCAGTGTGGGGGCGGAGCCTGAGAGTACAGGTCTGGAGGCACCGTGCATATCTTGCAGGTTTGCTGGGGGCAGAGAGCGCCGAGCGCCATCAGCACTGAATCGATGCCTAGGGGTGGGGGGCCAACCAAATCCATCCCTGGCACGAATCTGTCTCAACACACACCAACGTGGAGGTCCATATTTGGAGGCATTTAACCAAATAACTCGCTGGTTATCTAGCTAAACAAATATTTAGGGATTATTATTATGGCTAAATGTTACCCAGATATCTTATCTGGCTAAAATTTAGCCAAAGTACAGGCATTTTGGGGGCATTTCAGGGCAGAGTTAGGTTATTTTATTATTTAATGCAAAGTACAATTTACATACATAAAACAAATCACATAGTAACCACATAAAAACATGCAGTACCAAGCACAAATAATAGGTAACTTATCTGGCTAAGTCTGATCGTGCCATAAAGTTGGCTGGATATCGTTATCGGGCTCATTGTGCTTTCTGGACTGTGACCGAATGTGGACCTCAGTGTCTTCTGAGCCATTCAATCTACAGAACCAAATATTCAGGACAGGTTTATGTATATTAAAAGTAGAAACCAAAATAATGTTTTCCCATAAAACTTATGGATCTAGCCAAACATGGAAAAAAAAACCACTCACTTGAATTGCTCAGTAATTCTTTTCTTACATGTTTTTCTCTATATATTACCTTCAACCACTTCATTCCATCCACGTCCAGGTCACTTCTTAATTCTCGGGACCTTCACTAGACCCCTTCCTCGTGCCTCCAAGCTTGGGGACGTGGCTCCTTTCCCTCTCATGGCACCGAGGACACAAGCTTTTGTCTCAGATTGTCTCGGGCTCTGGCTTAGTAGCTGGGAGCGCTGGCAGTAACACTGGGTCAGCAGCATGCCTTTATCATTGGTCTCGTCAGCTCTTGTTCAGTGGCTCTGCTCCCAGGAAAGTCTCTGTAGCTGCCTGGGAGGATGGAGCTGATGCCAAGGCTGTGCATGACCGGCCTTTTGCAGGCTTATATCCAGTTCCTCTGGGCAGAAGAGGAAGCAGAACACAGGGAATGAAGGCACCGCCAGCTCTGGCGTACAATCATAGCCACGTTCTTGGGCGGCAGGGCTCAGGAGCTCAGCCATACACTGCTGGGAATCTTCCAGACACAGGACATGAGGGCTGTCTTGAGGCCAGTGCCGTGTAACTGCCAACCAGGCATAAACCTGGCCATGGTGGGGGTCCTCCAGGCAAGGGGACCACTGTGGTCCACACCATTTACACCGACTTAGTCGGCCCTGACTGTGAAAGAGGGCCAAGACAAACTCTGTCCCATGTGTCTCCTATTGCTTCCTCATTGGTTCCATCATGACATTCAGCAGCGCTCGCACTGGAGTGCACTGCTCTTCGCTCAGTACCAGTCTCTCCCTGTTCCTTGCTTGGTTCCAGTCTCTCCCCCTGTATCGGGGTGTGCTGCCTCTCCCTCATTACCCGTCTCTGCTTTGTTGCTGTGCTACACTAAGGCTCGGCTTCTTGGAGTTGCATCTGCTGGTGTCCTATACCCCATTCTCTCACTGCCAGAGAACAGATCACGGGGCCTTGCTTCTCACCCCTTGCAATCACCACTCCAAGTGCGATTTAGCCTGGTACGTCTTCATTCCTCTTTCTCTCTCGGGACTCACGGAGACCCGTTCACACTGCCCCAGACCTCATTAATCTTTCTTCTTAAATTATTGTTGTTTGTGGACAGCTGCAGTCCATGATGAGGTGGAGCGACCGGGGGGGGGGGGGGATTGATCCCATTTTGCCCACTCTCTACAGATTGTCCTAGCTCTAGGGCTGGTATATAAGCCCCCAGTTCTGCAATTGCAAAATGTGCTGACTACCGTACAATTTCTCCTCTGCTCAGGGCTGGCGCTAGACGTGCTTAGTTCCCCGGACAGAAAATAAGGACCCCCCTCCTTCACTCTCCTCCCTTCAGTGCTTGATCCTTTTCTCCCCTGTTTCCACCACTCAAGCAGGCCGATGCAGTACCGGGCGCTGGCTGCAGCCCA
The DNA here is from genome assembly GCF_901001135.1 of Rhinatrema bivittatum. Lineage (NCBI taxonomy): Eukaryota > Metazoa > Chordata > Amphibia > Gymnophiona > Rhinatrematidae > Rhinatrema > Rhinatrema bivittatum. The sequence continues at coordinate 37,715,753 of NC_042631.1, read as the reverse complement.
TGGCTCAAGCCGCAATTGGACGTGTGTCCCTAGCCCCCCCCCCCCCCCCGATGCAAAACGGGGGTTAGCGAGTCCAAAACGCGCGTCCAGTCGTGTGCATAGGTAATAGCGCTCATCACGTGCACATGCATGTCGATGAGGCTATTATCTATTGCCCCGATGCAAAAAAAAAAAAGGTGCATCCGATGCACACTTGCCTGAAGCAGGCGTTAATTTTGGAGGAGCCCAAAAGGTGTACAGAAAAACAGAAAATACTGCTTTTCTGTACTTCCTCCAACTTAATATCATGGCGATATTAAATCGGAGGAGCTACAAAATTAGAATGTCCCGGGAAAAAAAAAAAAAAGGTTTGCCAGCGGCCAGGTTAGGAAAAGGGACGCTCTAAAATTGAATGTTCGTTTTCCCTAACTGGCTGACAGCCACCTCTCCAGGGCGTCCGCTGCCGAGAAGGCGCTAGGGGTGCATAATTTCTCCTAGCGCCTCCTTTTTACCGCAGCAGCCCATTTGCATTTTGCATTGGGCGCCCCGGAGAGGTGGATCGGGGCATTAAGGGAGCGGGTGCTCAATCACGAGTGCCCCCTTTAACTCACGCCAACATTGCATCGGCCTGAAGGTCCTTTCCTTCCTCTTCTGCACCCCATATTAGTCCTTTCCTAAATCTTCACTCTGGTCCCTTCCCTTTTCCTATCTTCCAGGATCCCAGATCAGGGGGACAAGGAGAAAAAGTCAGAAAGCCAGCCCTAGTTTAACATTTTTTGTACCCCAGGGCACCCCCTTAGAGTCTCCCTCCTCCCACTGATCTTCCAGTTGTATTTCTCTTTCTTCCTCCTTATCTTATCTGGGGAAGGGGGTGAATGGTGGCAATCGGACATAGAATCAGTGCAGGGCTTGTGAAGTGGTGCATGCTTACAGGCTGTATGGTGCTCCTGCTTATTTCCAGCCCTGTCCCCGTCCACACTGGTTTTCATAGTAACAGGAACCCTACATAGAAGGAAAAGGAGTGAGTAGGGCCACTGCAGGGCTAGCTCACAGATCCATTGCTGATTCTGGGGCCGATGCAATAAAAAGCGCGGAAAGCGGACGCTGAAAAGTCAGCACCCGCTTTCTTAATGTGCGCATGGCGCCCGCAAGGGGAGGGGGGGCGCCATGCTATACCAAAATTAGGAATTTGCGCTAACAAGGAGGCGCTAGGGTCACTTGCGCGACCTTAGCGCCTCCTTTCTAACACGACTCCGCCGCGGCTGCCAGTTACGAAAATCGACACCGGTAAACTCGGCATCGGTTTTCAGAACTCGGCAGTCTGCCGAGGTATCTTTTTTTTTAAGTAAAAAAAAAAAAAAAAGTACAGAAAAGCAGTTTTTTCTGCTTTTCTGTACTTCTTTTGCATGCGCTCAGCTATTAACTCCTGCTCCAGGAAGACGTTAATATCTGAGACGCACACTTTTTTTTTTTAAATGCAGAGTGAATGAGTAATAGCCTCATTCACGTGCATTTGCATGTGACGAGCGCTATTGCATTCACTCCACGTTGGACGCGTGTTAAATAGGCGCTAATCCCCCTATTGCATTAAGGGGTTGATTAGCGCCTATTTACCCGCATCCGAGTGCGGGTTATACAGTGCACTTGGCTGAGTGCACTGTATTGCATCGGCCTCTCTGTGTCTGACTGATGCTATCCTCGTCCCCTCCCCTATAGAATATCCACCCTGGGACAGCTGCTCTCCCTCTCAGTGTGGCCCAGGAAAGTGCTGTGCTTCAGTCTGTCAGTTACTGGCAGAGGGTCTGTAAGGGCTTGGTTTTCCTCCTAATGCCAGCCCTGCCTTGTATACCATTTCCATATTAAAAAGCCAGTAATAAATAAGCAAAGAAAGGGAAATGACTAAAAAGAGTTAAAAATGTAAATGTTTCTTCTGCAGAAACAAACTCTGTAATCTCTGAGATTGCCTCAGGAAGTTTTAGTATTGACATACAAAATAGGAAGCAGAAAGACCAAGCATGATCATCTTAACAAAGTGCAAAAAGCCTTTTGTCATCTATGGCAAAACTAGTATCTGAGACCATTAATGTACTTAAATGCCTTAGAGGAAGAAGGATCATATTTAAAATGAAGTGCTGTTTAAATCGTGTGTTCAACATGTATATATATTTTTTAACCTGGCAAAATTCTCCAGCTTAGTTGGGCCCAGGGCTGGGAACTGGTGCCGTGAACCTTCATTCACAACTACCTGCTGATTTTTTTTCTCTTATTTTTATCCCAATTTAGTTTGGTCCAGTCATTGCAGCGACAGTTGTCAGCTGGAGGGACATGCGCCAGGACTCCTTCTGGAGACCCGCAGTGATGGACCCTCAATCTGGCCCCTGGGTGTCACCGTTGTGATAAATGACTCCCTTCCCCTCTCGTCCAGAAGCTGTAAACCCTGTGTCCAAAGCAGCCTCAGGCCTGGCCGACTCAGTGAAAAGGCATGAGCTACAGCTAAATAAATCAGAATAAAAGGGGCATGTTTCCTCTGTTTTCATTATTTAATGATAACATTGGGGCATATTTTATTCCCTTAGGCTGCTATGGGAAACCAGAGCTCTTGGCCAAAATAGTTCCACCTTATGGCCTTGGGTCTCTCGCTTTGGTTCCAAGTCTGACTCAATGTGCAGACTATGATCCAACCAAAAAGAGAATACAACTATGAAAACTGGACAAAATGCAAGAAAATGCAAAGAAGCCATGAGACAGCAGAATTTGCTATTTTATTGTGACTGCAACTTTCCAGTGACTCCAGGTCAGTTCATTTTTCACCTCTATTATCTCCACTCTAGACATTGCGCCCAGGCAATACACATATGCTCATTAGCCTTAAAGTCTCTTCTGAAACTATCACTTGGTTCTTTGGCCAGCAGACACCTTCTCTCTCTGTCACACATCCTCCCCAGGCTGCACCCCAACTCAAAGTCTCAAGTCTCCTGCGGCCCAGCCTGGCCCTGCCTCTGTGTATTCTTAACCCCCACCTCTGATTGCTCTGAATACAAAACAAAAGACATCCATACAGAAACACAGAAGTGCTCACAGACACTGACACAAGCAGATATGTACTGATAAGACATATGCAAAGACAGCTGTGCACAGATGAACATGTACGGATGTGCAGTGATAGATGTGTACACACGTACAGATGTGCACAAATGCACACAGTCATACAGACGCACAGAAACACAAGAACACAGTCCTGCACAGACGCTCATACAGGTGCACACATCTGTGCCCCTATGTACTAAGTTGTGTTAAAATCAGTCATTAATGCAGGTTAACGTATTGATTTTAATGCAGGCATCTGTGGCCAGTTTAATGCCTGATTTACTAAAAGATGTAAAGCCTTTAGTACATTGGGTGTTAAAACAGGGCTTTCCCATTTATTAGTGCAGATGCTCCCTTCCCTGCCTCAGTAGTCCTTTTCTGGATCCTCATCATCCAAACTGAGTCCCCTCCACATGACCCTAGGTCAGGGGGGCAAGGGACAGAGAGAGAAAACCAAGCCCCAGGACACCCCATAAAGTTTCCTCTGCGCTTCACCTCAATCCTTCAATTTTATTCCCCTGCTCTCCAAATTATTTATTTCTCTGTCCCTTGGCATTCCTTCAATTTACTATCCCTTTTACTTCCCTCCCCACCCAGGATCCCTCCACTTTATACCCACCCTCAACTCTTCTTCCCAGCAATCCTCCAATTGTATTTCCCTCTCTCTCCCTATGGTCCTCTAATTTTATTTACCCTTCACATCTCCTCACCTTATCTTGCTGTTCCTGGACCCAACAGATACCTTTGGAGAGGGGATGGGAGGTGGCAGTCAGACAAAATCAGTGCAGGGCTTGTGAGCTGGCATGGACTCTCGGGCTCTATGGTGGCCCTGCCCCCACACAGTAGGCAGAAGGGGAGCAGGCACTACAGTAACAGGCCCTGCCTTGATTTTATGTTTATACTTCTTTCCCCCCCCCCCCCCCCCAAAATAACATTCACATTGGGACAGCTGATCCCCTTAATTCAGCTCTGGAGAGGGCTGGAGTTTCATCTTTGGGCCAGCAGTGGAGGATCTGCATGGGGCCTAGGCAAATCCCCTGACTGCTCTTCCATTCCCCGCTCCTACCCACCAGTTTTGATCACAGCATCAGAGCATATATGCAAACTTACTTGAAGTCCACAATAAATTAGTGTAGGAGATAGGACAGGGCAATCGGTGGGACACACCAAGAGAAACTTCTTGGAAAATGAAGTAAAGCTATCAAGCTATTGGCCTGGCAGCTTGAAAAAGGGAAAATAGTAGGGAGTAAAAGAAATCTATGACAAGCCAGGGATTGTAAGAAACACCACCAAATACACCTGCAAAATATTTAGGGAGTACTGTGATACATTTTATACCTTAGAATTCAGGAGAGAGAAATCCAAAAAATTGAATACAGTAGAAGTGCTAAACATCCATGTCACTCTAGTTTAGGAAGTGAGATAAACAGCCAACCAATACCAGCTAATGAAAGGAAAGCAGCAGTTAAGAGAAATGGCAGCTGAGAAAGCATGGAAAGCGGCAGGGGAAGATGGTTTCCCAGCTGAATTCTACACAATGCTAACAAATAAAAAGGGAACTAACAGGCAATGTACGCAACATGCTTTTCAGGGCAACAAAACAGGATTAGCAGCCAATGTCCAAAAAATAGGATTTCTTTATTGCAAAGTGTGCACTTTTTACACACTCGTGTTACTTTGCAATAAAGAAATCCTATTTTTTGGACATTGGCTGCTAATCCTGTTTTGTTGCCCTCACGGCTTTGTTAGACAGCCTTCCTTGCTGTTTCTTCAGTCCCGCACATGCTTTTCAGCCCCAACAAACCAACCTGATATTCCAACATAAAGTGCCTGCATAGTTTTACTTATTTATATTCCACTTGTTGGCCCTTCAAAGCAGATTATATTCAGGTACCGTAGGTATTTTCCTATTTGGACCTGAGGTAATGGAGGGTAAAGTGACTTGCCCAAGGTCACAAGGAGCAGCAGTGGGATTTGAACCCTGGTTTCTAGCCCGCTTCTCTAAGCACTAGGCTATTCCTCTTCTGCTAATTCAGTTCAGAGGATTTTTCTGCATTACTTTCTTGGGATCAGCATTTTTGTCTGATCTATTTTTTGGCTTGTTTACCCTTTTGATCCATTTTTTGGAGCCTTTCCCTCTGAGAGCCTTGGTACCCCTTCATAGAAGATTTGGGCATCCCTGTGTAAGGTTAGATCAGCGAGTAGGGAAGATTCTGCTGCTCTCTATCTCACCTCCAGTGGATAAGATCAGTCAGTGACCCGATGCAGAGAAGTTTCAACTTTGGGTTGTTTTTCTTCTGTGACAATCTCCTCATTTGAGAGACGAGGAAGATTTTCCAGTTTTCCTGTCTCTTTTTTATGTTCCATTCCCCCCTTATGAATCCATGTCTATTTTTGTTCCATTTGAAACTGAGTGCCCTTGGTGCCTGGGAATCAGTTTCCAATCCATAGGGAAAAGATGTGTCTTTCACCTCGGAAGAGCCCGAGGAGTGGAGGTTGCATCAAAGAGGATCCCTGTCCATTTACTAGAGGGAAAGAGTTAAAGGTATTGTTCAAGAGTTGTTTTTCCTACTGATTCAAGTGTGCTGCCCACTGGTGCTTTCAGAAGGAGATCTAAGATATTCAAGATGACTACAGGAGAGGTACAAGAATTGGGACTTGCTGTATTCTGATTAGTAATTTTGGAGTAAATTCTAACCATTCTACAGTGGGGAGAAGATTGAGAGAAAGGCTTATGCTTTCTTCAATCTGAGTAATTGGAAGGAGGAGATCAGTTGTTAAGAAACTGGTTTCCATAAATTCAGAGACTTTGCTAGAAGAGTGAGGTCACAAATTAATCTTTCTTCTGTATTATTGTTCATCGACTTTATTTAAATCTCGGTGCTGTAAAGATTATTATTCATTCAATCTAATATCAGAAAAGAAGTTGGAAACTGCATTGCTTCTCAGTGTGGTTTTTGCTGCTATAGATTGTGGAGATTATCAGTGCTGTGTACAGAGACTGGGAAAAGGACTGTGAACATGGGTTAATGCAAAAAGGCCTTGAGGCTATGCTTCCCCCCACAGGGAGCCCTGGACCTATATGTGGAGGAAGGGTTGCAGATAGGATCTATTTTATTTTTATGTGCCTTTCGGGGACTATCAGGGGTCTAACCCACCCAGGGGTTACACATAGAAACATGACAACAGACAAAGACCACACAGCCTACTAGACTGTCCATCCACACAACTGCTCAGCTCTACAATTCCTGCCATTCTTTCTGAGATTCCCTGTGCTTGTGCCATGCTTTTCTGAATTCATAAACTGTCCTCATTTCCACCACCTCAATTGGGAGGTCGTTCCATTCATCCACCAGCTTTTCTGTAAAGAAATATTTCCTTGGATTACTCCAGAGTCTACCCCCTTTCACCCTCATCCCATGACTCTCTTCATTCTAGAGCCTCCTTTCCATTGGATGAGATCCACCTCCTGTGCATTAGTACCTTGGAGGTATGTAAATGTCTCTATCATATCTCTCCTATCCCACTTCTCTTGTAGGGTGTACATTTAGATCTTTACGTTTGTCCCCATTTGCTTTAGAACAAAGATCACTGCCCATTTTAGTAGCCACCCTCTGGACCGACTCCATCCTGTTTATATCCTTTTGAAGGTGCGGTCTCCTGAATGATACAAGGTATTCCAAATGAGGTCTCACCAGGGAGCTATACAGGGGCAATATCAACTCCCTTTTTCTGCTGATCATTCCTCTCCCTATGCAACCAAGCATCTTTCTGGCTTCTACCTTTATCCATCTGTTTGGCCACCTTAATATCATCAGATACAATTATCCCCAGATCCTGCTCTTCTTTCCGATTATAAAAGAATTTCACCCTACGCTGTTCCTATTGCAGAGTTTGGTGTCCTCCACAAAACTGCAGACAGTGATATTGTGTTAGTCTGACAGACAAAATATGCAGAATGTTGTAATGTTGTGCATAGAAGTTTTTATTTCTTTGCACAGAATATATTTTTTTTTACTGCAGAATTCCCACAGGAATACTTGGAATCTGCATCCCCATTGATGTAATGGAGCTATGTAATTTTAACTCTAAACCCACACTGCAGGAAATGAAAAATAACTAGATTGATGGGAATCCGTATCTGTGAGCTGGCTTGGCTGCATGGCAGCAAATAAAATGGCCATCCTGCCAACATGATGCGCACAAAAAAGCCCAGATGCTTTCATCACTAAATTGAGTAAGGACACTGGCTTGCCTGCTGGCTCAGTGACAGATGCTGTGCATTTCCATGCGGAAAATCCCCACCCCAGCTCAGCCAGGGATGGGAAAGGCTGCAATTATCAAATCTCTTCTACTGTGCTGCAATCCCCCTAAGACAGCACGCTGGGCAAGAAATGCAGAAAGCAGATTCTACACCTCCAATTCCTTTCTTAGGACATTGCACAGCTAAGTGAGTCTATAAGTGACAACCCAGAATATGACAGGACCCAACCACTTATCAAACCACTGAGACTGACATGGAAGGCTGCTCTAAATCAACACTTCAAGCAGTTTGCAACCCCAGAATATGCAGGATAGGCAAGCAATCAAAAAAAAAAAAAAAAAAGATGGGTGTTCAGCTCATATCTCAACTTATGCCGAAAATGAACATTTCTATTCCATGCAGCAGACAATCAGAAGAGTGCTCTTCTATTAATAAATCCAGTTCAGGGCCTTTGTGACAAGAAAAGATTGTAGAACACAAATTCTAAAAAGGTCACCCTAGATAGAAGTGGTGGTATTCAAACACCCAGAGGCCAGACTGCATGGAATCCTGTCAGATTGCTTTAGTGTCAAAACTACCCGGCACATCCTCGGATGGAACCAATGACTCTCTGACTCCCCTAGGCCATGTACAATGGAAGCAAGTCCACAAAGCAAGCTCATTTCAGCAACAGTTGGAGGGGTATTTCCAACTGACCACTGTTGGGAGACAAGATGCTGGGCTCCATGGATCATTGGTCTATCACACACTTATGTTCTTATGAGTCACAATATTAAGAGCCCAGTTAACAACAGCAAAACTGCACTTCCCTCACAAAGGTAACTCTCGCCTGTGCCGGAGAAGCTGTGGGAAGGAGGGTAGCTTCTTCCACATGTTGTGGGAATGCCCAGTAATCGACTCTGCTGGGAGACACTGGATCAACAGGGATCACTGGTCCAGCCTTAGAGTTTAGACCAAAGCTGTTCCTTTTAGGCTGTGCCAACATAAATGATACCCTGGGCAGTCTCCCTCAAAAGCTGATGCGACACCTACTGTTAGTGGCCAGAAAAGCAACAGCTAAGAAAAGGAAAGTGAAAGAAAGTCCAGCACCCACAAGATTGGCTCACTAAAAGCTGGGAAATTGCCAGACTAGAACCGGTTCCACAACCTGTGAGCAATCTCTGTGCACAATCTGTCTCCCCTCCGTGCAGGGTATGCACACAATCTACAAAGCAAGGTCTTGTGGACAGAAACACCTGCAGAAAGATTTTCAGAGGGACATGGGGCAGTGGGGCTATTTATAAAAGCCTACGGCTTGCAACCACCCCCTCAAACTCATGAGTTGACCTCTGACCGCTCAGCCTCCTCCATCAGAGTCCATTCAATCCCACAAGTTGACTGGAGAATCTCCCACCCTGCATTGCCAGAGGATTTCAAATGATATTCTGTAGACGGCTTCCATAAGTTTGGTTATTAAGTTGTATATTGTTAATTGTTACTTGTTCTCATTGTAAATCCAGTTCTTTGCAGATCAGCCCCTGTTCTGTGGAGATCCGTTCTCCTTCGCTGTAAGTCAGTTCCATGGCACATGCTTTGAATTCTAATGGTGGAAAAGCATGATCATAAATAAATGATAGTAACTGATGGCAGATAAAGAAGCTGAGATAAATATGTGAGGTAAATATTCCAAGCCCCAGTAAAATAGTTTTGCTATCTGAAATGTGTAAATAGTTAGCAGTCCCTCCTATCTCTTCTGTAAGTTACATGTCTGTGTGCTGTACTGTCAGAAACTCAAAGACTAGGTTAGAACAGTGTTTCCCAGCCAGTGCACCATGGCACGCTGGTGCGCCTTCAGACCTGGTCAGGTGTGCCATGGCAAAGTCACCCCTGCCTGATGCTCAGACCCAAGACCAGCTCCTGGGCTCTGCTCTTAGTATCTCGCAGCAACACCAGTAGTGGCCCTGAAATCTGGAGGTCCTTTCTGAGAACATGATGTAGTCATGCAGGTGTCTTCTTAGCTACAGCATGAGCCCTGGAGTGTGGTAGTTAACGGGCAGCATGCAGGGCATGGAGAGCCAGGTTCCTCTGTGTGTGGCACACACAGTACCTCCTCATCTTCCCCAGCCTGAGCTTCCTCCTTTGAGTCATTTCAGCCTCTTGTCTTATCCCCAGGCTCGGTGAGAGAGGGGGAGGGTGCACAGACCCCTGGATGTGACCACGCTCAGGCCGATGCAATACCAAATGCGAAAAAAAGTGCGTCCAAACTGGGCGCACGTCTTTTCAACGCACGCACATCCCCCTTTCCCGGGCACCCGCTGCAGTATGCAAATGAGCTGCCGTGCTAGCAAGGTCGCGCTAGAGATATATTGTGCGTCCCTAGCGCGTCCATGGCTTCGGGCGCCCAGGAGATGTTGCCGTGCGCTGCCTAGGAAAAAGGACGCTCAATTAACAAGCGTCCAATTTCCCAACCATATATGGGCCGGCGTTAAGTTTTGCATGTTAAAACCTGCACACTGGGCCCACAGTGACTTTTTGCATTGGGGTAATCGCTGATAGCACTCATCATATGTAAATGCCATGTAGATGAGGCTATTAGCTACGCGCTGGTCTGGGCACGTGTTTTGGATGCGGTAATCCCATTATTGCAAAACGCATGTCCAATCCTAGGGCAAGCTGAGTGCTAGGCTGAGCGCGCTGTATTGCATTGGCCTGACTGAGTGTTGGGAGCAGCAGAGGAGATCTGGAAGCCACGTGCAGCAATTAAGGTAATTAACCAAACTGACGGCCCACATCACCCCAACTTCTCCCTTCTTCCGACCCATTCTGATGAGTTAATGTGTTTCTGTCCACTCTCTCTCTCTTTTAAAATTTGGAAGAGAGACTGGTGGGGCTTTCGGTGCTTCCCCAGCTCTTCTTTTGGCTCCACGATTCCTCTCCAGCCCCGGGAAGGCTGAAGTACCGCACGGCATTTTTTTGTTAATGTAGATGCGCCTTGGGCTTGGAAAGGTTGGGAAGCCCTCCCCAAGGCCCACCCAGACCTCTGTGCACACCCCTCCTCCCAGGCTTTGGCTCATGGGAGCGAGTTTGCTCCTGGGGTCTGCAAAGGGGGCCTCGGCTTTGACATAAACTTGCTCTGCGGGTGCCACACACAAGCCCAGGACTGCCAGGGACCAGGCAACACTTGGCATCTGGCTCCAGGGCACAAAGCAGCAGAAAAGCCTTGTTCAAGCAGCAGCGAGATCATGTGAAGCAGCGGTATGTGCGGTATTTAGCTCTAGTGCTGTTATTCCAGAGTCTCCTCTCTCTATACCCCTCCCAGCACATCACTTCTTTTATTGGTGCATTTTTTATTTTTTTTTTGCCGTGCACCTCTTATTAAGGCCACGCTCTCTCTTTAAAGCGTCCTTCCCTGAATCCACTCTTCTTGCTAGAGTCCTGCTTTCCATGTAGCAGTCTGCACCTGCATGGGAGGAGGGGCTACTGAGGCCCCACAGAGCAGAAGGGGCCTTCAAAATCATTTCTCCCCAGAAGTAAAAATACACATTTGAATAAAAAAAGGACAGCATGAAAAGACCGTAGCTGCAGGCTGAATTAGTATTCCGCCCCTTCTGCCTGCACACTTTTGCAAATACTGCTGCTTTAAGACCTATTTTACCCCCTTCCGGCAGCTTGTGTGGAGAGAAGGTGTCCGCCTGTGCATGCAGAGGCAATGATGGACAGGCCCTAGCTAAAGCCCTTCATAAACAGATTGGATTCAGTTTTGGTTTTTTTTTTTTGCAGGGCACAGCAGGCAAATGGTCAGCAATTAAGCCTAAGTGCAAGTAGCTGAGTGCCTTCCCTTTCCCTTCCATCCATGCCCTCTGCACATGAAGCTCTCCCCACTATCCATCAAAGCCTGGCTTTACCAGTGAGGTTCATTCCTTTCACTGCATTCACAAAACAAATCCAATTTGGAGACATTTAGCCTGCAAGAATCCACCAGCCTTTTCAGCCCAGTATCTCTTCATACTGGCTGTCTCCATCCCCTCTTTTCTCTGGCACTACATATGGCTCCCTGGCCCATTCTGGGTTACTCAGGAACGAAATTAAAACCATAAGAAATGCTATACTGGGTCACCGAACCTCCCTAGCGTGTCCTGATGAGACGTTTTCCCAATCAAAATTGGGGTAATGAAATCTCCTCTCATAGGTGCCAGCTCTACGGGTGCAGTGGGTGCTTGTGCAGGTTTGTATTGCCTTTAGTACCCCCACTCATTTTGAAAAGTTGGCCCCCCCTATGTCACCCATTAGCACTGTGTGAGCCTTCATGTGAGCGCTGGACTTGGAGGCTCAAGTGAAGTTTACCAGCTATGTGACTGCTGCCAAAGATCGGCGATTAGGTAGGGGAGCAGCCGAGGTCTTGAGAGATCTCATTGCCTCTTCCTAGCAGGTACATCTGTTGGAATGAGGGGTGCTGAGGGTGCAGTCTTCCATTATACACAGGTAAAAAAAAACAAAAAACGGTTTGCTGCACCCCCAACTACAGAAATGTTTCCAACTCTTCCCATCTGAGCCAAACTGCCGAGGGTGTTCCCTTAGGAAGCAGGAAGCCCTAGCCAGCCCCGGGAGCATGGGCCGTTGCCCCTGGACCCTGCAGCAGGTTGGGCTCGGCCTCTAATAGTCGGCCGGCGGGTACCGCAGGTAGATGAAGATGATGATGAAGCAGAGGGTAGCCAGGGCCGAGCTGGTAATGTTGAACAGGCGTGCTGTTTTGGCATCTTCAATGGCACCATTCAGATCATTCAGGAGTTTCTTGTCCCGCACCTGAAAAGTTAATTGCAGAAAAGAAAAATTATATAGACAGCACGATGTCTTTATAAAATATGGCAGCAGCAGCAGCGACTGTATGATCCCATTACACTCAGAGGGGCCGATGCAATTCAAACGTGCTGAAAGCAGGCACTGAGTGTCAGCGCCCGCTTTCCTAACGCACCCCTCCTGGGGGCGCCATGCAATATTTAAATTAGGGGTCTCATCGCCAAGGGGGCACCAGGGTCGATTGCGCGCCCCTACTGCCTCCTTGACAGCGGGAGCCCGCGAGCGCTTGGCTGTCCGCCGGTTTAGAAAGCGGACGCTGAACTTATCTGCGTCCATTTTCCTAATTGGCGCCCAGCAGGGGGTATGGAAAGCAGATTCTTGTTAACTGAGCGTCCATTTCCAGAACCTGATCACTGGCACTTTTTTTTTTTAACTTCTTTTTTTTCCCTCCTACTTAATATCTGCTTTTCTGTAGAAGTTTTGGGAGTGCTCAGCAATTAATGCTTGCTCTAGGCAGGCGTTAATTTTTGAACTTCAAAATGTGCATTTTAGACACTTTTTTTTTGCATTGTGGGTGATTCCCTAATAGCCTCATCAACATGCGTTTGCCTGTGATGAACTCTATTAATTCCGCTGCATGTTGGTCGTGGAAGTGCTAATCCCCTTATTGCATAATGGGATTAGGTAGCGCCTACACAACCTGTGTCCAACTGCAAGTTAAACAGTGCCCTCGGCTGAGCGCACTGCATTGCATTGGCCTCAGAGGCTGGGAGTCTGAAAATCAACGGGAAAACAGGAGGAGCTTTGAAGTATGCTGCTGTGGGTTCATGTGAAAAACTGAAATTGGTTGTTACCATTCCAAACTGAAAAACTGAAAAAATATCTTCTGAAAAGGTTAATCTGGATTAGGCATTTGTCTTGGGGGCATGGAGGGCTGGGGGGTTTGCCATTAGTTTTCAAGGACAATCAGTTTAAGACTGCTGTAATGATTCCACTTGGCCACCAGATGCCGCTGCTGAGCTTAACAAAACCTGACGGCTGTGTCCACTTCCGTTTCAATCGATGCAAGACTGTGCGCTGCCTCCGCAGAGTCTCTGGCACTGATTGATGAGCTCCTGTGAGTTCCGCAGTTTATTCCTGCACCATGCACACAACCTCCCCAGGAGGCCTGCTGCAGCCATAGCAAATTCTGCAAATTACCTTGCAATCACCCTTTGAAAATGGAATTTCCGCTGGAGCGGAAGGCAGATTTGCAGGCTGTGATACCTTTAACTTTATTGGATTTCAAGAAGAGACCTGTGTTCTCTCCAAAGCCCAAGTATAAGGATAGCTTTTAATAATTCTTATGTTGGTGCAAGAGAGGGAATCGGAATCACAATATCTAAAAAAAAAAAAACCCAAAAACCAGCATTTTCTCCAGTACCACACCTGTTATTAGATAACTGCACTGTAGCAGGGCTGGATGATCATTCTTTGGCTGTTCAGAGAGCGGTGCTTTTGAGCAGCAGTGCAAGCTTCTCTCACACACACTGCCTCAAAACAGAACAGATACACCAAAGGCAATAGCACTGCATGCTTCCCTCACACACAGTGCCCTAGCACAGAAGAGCTACAGCAGCAGCAGTGCAGTCACACACACACACTACCCCATCACAGGAAAGGTACAGCACAGGTGAAACAGTACAAGCTTCCCTCACATGCATTAGCTCATCACAGAAGAGGTACAACATGCAGGCCGATACAGTACAGTGCGCTCCGACGCAGCGCACTGTTAACCCGTGACTGGACGCACGTTTTCCCTTACCCCTTATTCAGTAAGGGGCGGAAAATGCGCGTCCAACCCGCCGAACCTAATAGCGCCCTCAACATGCAAATGCATGTTGAGGGCGCTATTAGGTATGCCCGCGCGATTCAGTAAGTAAAATGTGCAGCCAAGCCGCACATTTTACTTTCAGAAAGCGCCTACCCAAAGGTAGGTGCTAATTTCTTCTGGCACCGGGAAAGTGCACAGAAAAGCAGTAAAAACTGCTCCTCTAGCAGTCCCTAGCGCCTCTTTCGCCCGTTTCTACCTCCGGACCTAATTTAAATACCGCACATCGCGCGAGTGGCCTGTGCGCGTGCCAGGAGAGCGGGCATTCGCCTGCCCTCCTGCGGACTTTACTGAATCGGCCTGATGGTTAGGAGCAACACAAGCTTCCCTCGCACATATTGCCTCACCACAGAAAAGGTACAACATGGACAGCAAACTTCCCTAACACACACACACCCACACAGGTCCATTACAGAACAGGCATACCACAGGCATCAAACAGTGCAAGCTTCCCTCACAGGCACACTGCCCCACCACAGAAAAGGTACAAAACAAATAGCAGAAGTGCAAGCTCGCTCTCTCTCACTTACACACACTCACACACAGATACAGCACAAGCAGCAGCAGTGCAAGCTTCCCTCAACACAGTCTCATCACAGAACAGATATAGCACAGGCAATACTAGTCAGGACCAGTGCTTCCATTAGGCGAATCAGGCAAGTGCCTGATTACCCTTGGAGATATCAAAATTATGGGAGGAGGCTATAAGGGTGCCAGCAGCTCCCATCCTGCCAGTCGCTGAAAAGTACAGGAGCTAATGCCAGTGGGTAAGTTTGGGGGGGGGAGGGAGGAATGTAAGATCGATGGTTGCCTAGGGCATCTAATACCCTTATGCTGGCCCTAATATGAAGGCAAGCTTTCCTAACACACATACATGGGCGCGTGCACACACTGCTCCACCACTGGACAGGTACAGCACAGGCAGCAACAGTAAAAGCTTCCCTCATGAACACAATGAACCATCACAGAACAAGCAAACAGGTACAGCTCAAGTAACAGCAGTGTGAGCATCTATGACAGATAGTCCCACCTCAGACACATACTCAACTCCCACAGAACAGGTACATGCCAGACAGACACACTCACGCCCGCACTCACCACTTGGACAGCATCAGTATAAGCTTCCTTCAGGCACCTACCACACACTCTTTCTCACCACTGAACAGGTACAGCATGGGCAGCAGCAGTGCAAGTTTCCCTTCCTCCCTCCCACACTCCCCTGCCTTCGATTCCTGCCCTCTTCACCACTTGGAAAGAGGAAACTTTCAAGCCCACACTGGGTTCCAGCTTTGTCATCTTGAAACCTCACACACGATATCACTGTTGGATAATTCTGACGCTGGTGCAATACAAGGTATCGCAGCCTGCAGCGGATCTTATACCCAAGGGCTGGCTGGCTGACAGATGCCATTGCGCTCTCTGAGCTTGGCTGCTATTCCCAGCAACCTGACTCCCTTCCGATGTTCAGGGAACTGGTCTACAAAATTCTGTTTTCCAGCCCCTCCTGCGCTCTGCACGGCTGTAATCTCTGGCAGGCTCTGATTCCCATCTACTGTTACCTCATTCTGCAGCAAAATTGCCATTACAAAGATTGTTGATCTGTTAATTAAAATGGGATTATATCTAACATAATCTGCAGTTAGCCCCCTTCTCAGTAGAAAGATACATTTCACCCCAGCTTTTTCACAGAGGTCACATTTGAGCGTGTGACCTGCTTTTGGTCATGCGTGTGCAAGCACTCACCTTGAGGGAATACGCTAGTGCAATGAAGCCCAAGCAGCAGAAGTTGAGATAGACAAAGTTGAAGATAGACCAGAGGTAGTAATCATTGACCTCGGTGGTGTCTGGTGAAATCTCAATCACTGTGGCAGGATTTGTGGTCTTCGTGGTTGTTGTGGGCATTTTCTTCTTCTTCTCCTTCTCCTTGTCCTTCTCCTTCTCCAGGGCGTGCTTGCACTGGATGGGGGGCCAGGTGGCATCCCCTCTGAATCCTTTGTTCTCCATGAGGAGCAGCGGGAGTTGGGTGCTCAGGGCAGGGCGGTAAGAGGCAGGTAGCAGGGGAGGGAGAGGAGCTCGGGTGGGTGGGGGAAGCTTCCTTCTTGGGGCTGAATCTGGAATGTTCCCCAGCTCAGAAAGAGGACTTTTCTGTGCCTCCTCTCTCCTACCTGTACCCAGCTTGCAAGACTGGATATGGGCAGTAAGGGAGAGGAGTATGCAAGTCAGGGAGAGGCAAAGAGAGCTAGTGAGGCAGGATGTGGGGGAGAGAAGGACAAGAATCCAGCAGAACGGTGGGATGAAAGAGAGAGCAGTGGAGGAAAGGAAGTGGAGAAAAAGGAAATGGAGAGAAGAGATGGGGATGCAGAGGAAGAAGGGATGGAGAGAAAAGGAGAGAAGAGGTGAAAGAATTAGAGTGCAATTGGTAGGGGGGAAAGAGTAAGGGAAAGAAGGGAAGGACAGTGGAGCAATTAGAAAAGGGAAGAGCAAAGCAAGCAGCAAGAGAAAATAAGGATGGGGGGAGAGAAATGTTGAGACATGCAGGTGAAAAGAAAGAAAAAGCAGAGAGAGAAAAGAGAGGATAAGTGACCACAAATTAGAAACAGAAATATGTAGGCGAAATCTGACCTGGAAACCCCAAGACTCCAGACTCTGCATGCAATGCAACACTGGAGAAACTGAGAAATGCATTTCCTCCTGCGCTGTGTGAAATGCAAGGAGATCAGAGATGCAATTTTACCAAAACGAACAGAGAAAAATCAAAGACTTCCCACAAAAGAATGAGCAGGAAAACCTCCGTATAATCCTGGGAGAAGCAGAAGAAATGGCAGCCATAGCAGCAAAATATTTTGGATTCTGCCATCAGACCAGAAACATAAGGAGGACGAATGTCAGGCTATTTAACCAGATGAATGGTGATTTATCTGTCTGAGGATTGCTCTCTTCAGAACGGTTACAGAGTGTGTGGAGACTTTTAGCTGCATTCAAAGGGGCGTCCTCAGTCGTGTCTAGGTCAGGGGCGTAAAGTAGGCACACAGGATGGCATTTTCAGATCTGTGTGCCTACTTTACCTCCTTTCCCTCTTCTTGCTGAAAAAGAAGATGCAAAATCTGAGGGTACTTTTCCCTTGGGTATTTGTGCAAGCATATTTTCAAAAGAAAAACTCTGTGCATAGCACCTAGCAGAACTGCAGCTACAAAAGCACCCAAATGCGTTTCACTCAGGTGCGCACCAAACATCACAAGAACCTGGGAATTTTCTTTGTTGTTTCTTTTCTGGACTTTGTAGTTCTTTCCTTTTAACTCTCTTTGTATTATTTTGGCAACACATCGACAAATTGCCAGGCCAATGAAGTTTCTGACTCAGAGAGAGAGAGAGGAAGGGAGACTACCGAACACAGTGAACACATGGAGTGGGTTCCATTGCAGCTCGTGCCTCCTGCAGAGCTATGTAACATCACCTCTCCCCTTTCATCAGGATTCCTTGCACTGTCACAACATAAACCATACCCCACACTTTCACAAGAGAGAGGAATTGGGTCTACAGTCATAAACCCTTTGCTCTGCTGTCACAAGACACAGAATCAGCTGTCACAATCATTCTACCTTGAGAGTAAGCTCCAGGGGAGGAGGTGGAGAGACTAGGAATGAGGTTATTAAACCATAACAGTCAATTCCTTGATTTGCTCATTGTATTAAATCCCTATTATTAAACTCAATCTAACCTGTAAAGTAATAAACTCAATCTAACCTCTAAAGTCACCCAGCTGATCATTTTAAGGAATGTTGTTAAGCATTCCCCCTCTCATTTTAATAACTAGTCAATCGACACAGTCAGTCTTTTCGCTCATATTAGGTCTCTAATCCATCCTTCCCACGCGTTCCTCTAATTTACCCTGTTATGTTATGACATATCAGGACTGGTTATTTTGTCTCAGTTATTTGTCCTAAACGCTCTCCTAAGATACCTGTATCACAATATATTACGATATGTTGAGTTATAATACATGTTAGTTCTGGTTAAGACCTGTTACGATATGTTAAGTTATACGCTTTGATATGTTACAAGTTCAAGTTATAATACATTCCATAATCAACTCCCTTCACTGTTCTATGTAACGCTCCTTAGCGAATTTTTTGGTTATATTGTAAACCGGTGTGATTTGTACTTGTACAGGAACTTCGGTATAGAAAAATTAAAAATAAATAACTATATAAGCAGCAATCAACAATGGGTTGGAGGCTATCCAGTCTTTTGCACTGTCACATGAGGAGGACCCAGTGCAAAGAGCTCCTAGCTCTCAGGAGGCTAGAGTGGAAGAGCTGGGGGAATTGAGGCAAATGGAGAGATATAGCAAGGAGACCTTCAGGGACATAGAAGAGTGGTCCCATCTCCTCTTTGGGAGCCTCTAATGAGAAGGAGAGAACCACCTTGGTGTGGCAGGCAATCTATAGTCCTCTTGCATGAGGATGCATCTCCAAGGGTGTGTAACCAGGAAGATAGGGAGACAACTGCTGTTGTTATGGGTGAGTCAGTCATTAGGAAAGTGGATAACATAAGAAGTTAAAAAGTGCCATGCTGGATCAGACCTAATAGTCCATCAAATCCAACATCTTGCCTCTGACAGTGACCAATTCAAGTCACTTGGAAGTATCTGGCAGATCCTAATGAGGAGATCCATTCACTATTGCTCACTCTTAAGGTAAATGGTGACAATTTTCACATTTATGTAGATAATAATTATTAATGGATCTGTCTCACAGAAAATTGCCCAAACCTTTTTTCAACCCAGCTATATTATCAACCTTGTCCACATCCTCTAGCAACAAATTCCACACTTAACTGTATGAAACTGAAAAAATACTTTCTTTAGTTTAAATTTGCTGCCAGTTAGCTCATGGTGTGTCTCCTTGTACTGGTTCAAGGTAGCCAAGTTGGGCATGAGAATCGCTTGGCAACTTGCCTACCTGGTGTGAAGGCAGCAGACCTCACGTCACCTACATGGGATTTTAGAGAGTGCTGGGGAGAAGACGGCTGTCACTGTGCATGACATAGAAACGTGCAGGAGGGAGAACATGAAGGCTAAATGTAGGCTTGTAGGTAGGAAATTCAAATCCACAATCTCCAGGGTAACATTCTCAGAAATGTTTTCAGTTCCACACACAGGACCATAGAAGCAGGCAAGCCCTGGCGTCTCAAAATGTGGATGAGATGGTGCTGGGAGGAGGACTTTAGTTCATTAGGAACTAAGGGAGCCTATTCTGATGGAATGGACTCCACCTTAACCAGGATAGAACCTGGCTTCTTGTACTAACAATTAAAAAGGAGATTGGTTTAGCTTTAGACTAGATCATAGGGAAAAGCTGACAGTCACTCAGGAACACATGGTTTGGAGTGAGGTATCTTCAAAGGATACTATTACTAGAAAAGAAGAGTATCCTGTTAGAGAATGTGGAGAAAGCCAGGGTAGCTCAGGTGCATTTATGAGCAGACAAATATGAATGATTCTAAATTACATGAATCAACTATTAATAATAAGTGAGTTATAAAAAGAAATAAAAATGATACATTTAGGTGTCTGTATGCAAATTCCAGCAATCTAAAAATAAGATTGGAGAATTAGATTGTTTGGCACTAAATGTAAACATCAGAGGCATCTCAGAGACCTAGTGAAAAGAAGATAACCAATGGGGCATATTGATATCAGGGGACAAAATCTATCAAAATGACAGCACAGATTAAACTGGCATAAAGTCAAGCAGGATGACAGTTCTGAAGAAAAAAAACCTCACTCTGGAATTTTTATGGGTAGGAATTACATGCCTGATGGGGAAGAGTATACCAGTTGGAGTATACTACCATTCACCTGACCAGGATGGTGAAACATACTGAAATGCTAACAGGTTAGAAGGCTACTAAATTAGAAGCGCAATAATAATGGGAGATTTCAGTTATCCTGATATTGATTGGGTAAATATATTAAAAGGGCATGCCAGAGCCATAAAGTTTCTAGATGCCATAAATGACTGCTTTGTGGAACAGCTTTTCCTGGAATCAACTGAGGAGGAAAGGGAGTAGTTAGTCTAGATCTAATTCTCTTTGAAACATAGGACCGGTTGCAAGAGGTAAAGGTGCGGTCACTTGGCAATAGGAATTATAATGCAATCAAATCTGAATAATCACTGGAGGAGGAATAGTAAATACAACTACTGCAGTAGTATTCAACTTTAAAAAAGAGACTGATAACATGAGGAAGTTAGAAGGAAACTAAAAGAAGAAATTGAAAGGTTTAAAATCTGCCTGAGGGATGGAGATTGTTTAAAAATACCATCTTGGAAGCTCAGATAAAATGTATTCCATAAGTTTAAAAAAAGTCAACAGAAGACCAATTGACTTCCAGCTTGGCTAAATGGTACTGTTATTAAAACTAAAAAGGCATCCTTTAAGAAATGGAAAGTAGATCCTAATGATGAAAATAGAAAAGAGCATAAGCGCTTGCAAATTAGATGAAAAACATTTATAATAAGGCAGGCCAAACAGGTCCTCTGCTGTTTTACTATTTATTTTATTATTGTTATTCTTTATATTTATTATTTTTATGTTTTGATTGAAGAGAGAATTTAAGGAGAAACTTTCTGAACTGGTAAAAATGAATAAAACCTTTTTCAAGTACATTAAAAGCAAAAAGCCTGGAAAGGAATCAGTTGGACAACTAGATGACCAGAGAGTAAAAAGGAACACTCAGTTCAAAATAAGGCCACTGTAGAAAAATGAAATTAAAATTTTGCTTTGGTCTGGCTGCAGAGAATGTAGGGGAAGTACACACAGTGTAACCATTCTTTGTAGGTAATAATTCAAAGGAACTGAAGCAAATCATTGTGAATCTGGAAGCAGTGTAGAACAAACTGACAAACTAAACAGTAGAAAATAACCAGACCTTATGGTATGTATTCCAGAGTTTTGAAGAAATTCAAATATGATTGCAGACCTACTACTGGTAATCTGTAATTATCATTAAAATCTGTCACTGTACCTGAGTTCTGGAGAATAACCCATGCAGTGCCAATTTTATTTTTTTTATAAGGCTGCAGGGGTGACCAGGAAACTATACACCAGTGATCGTGACATCAATACCAGGTAACATAGTGGAAGATATAGTTAAGAACAGAATTACTGGGCATATAGATAAACATGACTTAATGGAGAAGAGCCAGCATGAATTGAGCAAAGGAAAGTCATACCTAACCAATCTGCTAGTATTCTTTCAAGGTATAAATAAACAAATGGGGATAAAGGTGAGCTGGTTGATTATAAATGTGTCTGGATTTTCAGAAGGAATTTGATAAATTCCCTCAAAATTAGAAATTAAAAAGTCATAGGATAGGAGGCAGTGTCATAAGAAGTTGCCATACTGGGTCAGACCAAGGGTCCATTAAGCCCAGCATCCTGTTTCCAACAGTGGCCAATCCAGGTTACAAGTACCTGGCACGTACCCAAACATTAAGTAGATCCCATGGCACTACTGCCAGTAATAGCAGTGGTATTCCCTAAGTCAGCTTGATTAATAGCAGGTAATGGACTTCTCCTCCAGGAACTTATCCAAGCCTCTTAAAGCTTGACTAGTACATGATCTACAATTCCTTTCACCCAGTGGAGATTTGAAGTTCTATTCTGGATTGGTAACTGGTTACTGATACTACTGCTATTCATCATTTCTAAAGCACTACTAGACATATGCAGCACTGTACAGATACAGTAACTCAATTTTTACTGCATGAGCAAAGAAGATGTGCTCATATATTTTACTCACATTTTATTACTTTGATCCTAGAGAGAGGTGAATAGTGGCGTGCTCCAGGGATCTGTCCTGGGACCAATGTAGTTTAATGTAGTCATTAATGGCATGGAATGGGAGAAATAAGTGAGATGAAAAAATTATAAATGACACAAAATTACTCAAAGTAGTTAAAACACTAGGGATGTGCTGTCATTTAAAAATCTCATGGAAATACCAACAGACTTTCTTGTTGTGTTTTGTGTCATTTCCCATCCAACGTGACATAAAACCAAATGACATTTTGTTTCGTCATTTCTAGCATGTGCTATTTTTTTCAAAATAACATGTAAAAAAAAAGCACCCACTAAAAACAAACTGAGCAACACAAAACAAACAACGTGGATGAAAAAAGCTGAACAAAAACAAAACAAAATTGCTTTCCATGCACATATGAGCAATCACAGGAGGACCCTGTGAGACTGGGGGCCCGGGCATCTAACTGGGAGTTGAAATGTAAGGTGGACAAGGGCAAAGTGATGCACACACAGGGCTAAATAATCCCAACTAGAGATGCACAATGCCGGGTTCTGCATTAGGAGTCCCCACCCAGGAGTCACTCTGGACCATGCATTGAAATCCTTGGCTCGGTGTGCTGTGGTGATCATAAAAGCACCTAGAATATTAGGATTATTCAGAAAGGAATGGTGAAGAAAACAGGAAATCTCACACTGCCTCCGTATTGATCCATGCAGAGACCGCACCTTGAGTACTGTGCCCGCCCCAGCTCGAGAAAGACATAGCGGAACTAGAAAAGGTTCCCCTATGACCAGAGGCTATGCAGGCTAGGGATATAACAGAGGTTTATAAAATCATGAGTGGGGTGGAATAAGGTAATAGGAAACAGTTATTTACCCTTTCAAATAGGACTAGGGGCCATGCTATAAAATTCTGAACAAATTTAACATTTTTCAGTTGATACACAATTAAACTGTGGAATATGCAATCAATGTGGTGAAGGGTAGTAGTATAACTGGATTTTAAAAAGGTTATTGTAAGTTTCTGGAGACAAGGTCCCTTAATAATTATTAAGTCAACTATTAGATGGCCACCTCTCACTTCTGGTAGAGAGCAGGAATGGATCTCTTCCTAGTGACCTGCAGGCCGATATAGTACAGTGCGCGCCGGCAGAGCGCACTGTGAGCCTGCATTTGGGCGTGCGTTTTCGACACGCTAGCTTTACCCCTTATTCGGTAAGGGGTCGAAAATGCGAGTCCAACCCCCCCGAACCTAATAGCACCCGCAACATGCAAATGCATGTTGCTGGCCCTATTAGGTATTCCTGCGCGATTCAGAAAGTAAAATGTGCAGCCAAGCCGCACATTTTACTTTCAGAAATTAGAACCTTTTCTGTTGGAGGTCCCAAAAGGTCCCAAAAGTAAAAATTAATTAAAAAATGTAAAATCGGCCCACAGCTCGCGGGTTGAAAACCGTACGCTCAATTTTGCCGGCCTCCGGTTTCCGAACCCATGGCGGTCAGCGGGTTTGAGAACTGACACCGGCAAAATTGAGCATCGGCTGTCAAACCCGCTGACAGCCGCCGCTCCTGTCCAAAAAGAGGCGCTAGGGACGCGCTAGTGTCCCTAGTGCCTCTTTTTACCACGGGCCCTCATTTAAATACTGAATCACGCGCACAGGAGAGTGGGTGCTTGCCCGCTCTCCCGCGACTTTTACTGAATCAGCCTGCTGGATTGGCCACTGCTGGCGACAGGGTTCTGGGCTCAGTGGACCATTGGTCTGACCCAGCATGACACATCTCCTGGTTTTACGAACTCTTCCCCTCACTGTCACTGGAATGAGACATCAGTTGCCACTTTCAAAAATCCGTCCTCACTCTGTGGCGGAAGGGAGTGGCTACAGCTTTATTTTACAGGTAGGGACCTTCATTTTCAGTTTACATTGTATTTATCATTAACGGGAGAAGATCAATGGAAACAAATAACCCATGTTTTCCACTGATTTTTCTCCCTGATAACAAACAGTGCTAAATTCCCAGGAAAAAAAATAAAATAAAACTGCAAACGAAGCTCCTCTCTACAGGCCAAGTCTGCAGCTAATGCCTCTTCCTGGGCTTCTGCCAGTGCTTATTGCATTGCCAGATCCTCTCCGAGCCGCCGACGCTGCCCCTGCTGCAGTCCTGCCGCCAGGGTCCGGCCCGGATCGCGCTCTCTTTCTGGTGCTGGCTGTCACTTTCGGTATCTTTCTCTGGATGGCGCTCAGAGGCTACATCTCTGGCTCCTTTGCACTGGGTGGTGGGGATTGGAACTCGCATCCCACACCCTGGACCCAGTGTCGTCGTCCCCCCCACACCGCCGGTGCTGAGTCTTCCCTCATCCCCTGACTCCTGAGGGGCCCCTCAGCCACTGCTGCTTGCGCCTCTCCTTACCTGTTGATGGGGACCCGATCAGAGGCCCTGCAGCTGCCCCAGCCGTGGGTCTCCGCCTGGGTGTCTCTGCCCCCCTCTCCGGGGTCCTCAGTTCCTCTCTCCCTCCTAGTATGTCTCTGGGTCTCCCCGCCCCCCCCCCCTTTCCCGCTGGGTCCCTGTGCCTGCCTCTATCCCGGTCTCACTTTGGGGGGCCCCTGGGGCCCTCCGGGCGGCCGAAGGCGGAGGCTCCTTACCTGGATGCGGCTGCCTTCCTCCCCGCGCCGCTGCCGGTGGTTACATTGGTGCTGGTGCCGGTCCGGTACCGGTCTCGCTGCAGCTCCCCCCTGCGGTTCCAGGGGGGGGGGGGTCGGTGCAGGTCCAGGCTGGTCCTGATCTCGGTGCCGCACTCGCTCGTCTGCCGGAGGGAGAGAGCGCGCTATAGCGAGGCACCAGATGCGCAGCCCCCGCTCGTCTGCAATTCCCTTTCCCTCCCTCGTTCGGTGACTGCGCCTCTCGGTCACCTCTGCACGTTCGCCTTTCACTGATCCCCAAAGCTCTTCTGCTTGCACTGCCTTAGCTTTGCTCTCAGTCCCCTAAATGCCGAGCACCCCCCTCCCCCCATCTTTTCCAGGTCGCCCCTTCCACCTGCTAAGCTTTTCCAGCGCAGGCTGCTCCTTATCCTGCTACTTGTGTTGATTTTCTCCGGGTAAAGGTTCGTTGTCCTCGCAAGTCTCTTGGATTTTCGGGACAGGCACGTCCGCCTGTAATCAACCTAATGCAGCCCGCGCATCCAGAAAGGCGAAGATGCGACCTTCATGGGCTTTGTAAGCTGCCTCTTCCCGGACTGTGCCTCCCGCTACAGGCAACTTTCATTGTTCTCCCACTACGATCAGAGAGAGAGAGAGAGTCTTTTTTTCCCCCCCAGATCTTTCCTTTCTGCTCGTATTTCTCTGGCTGTGCATTCCTTAGGATATCATCCTGCCTGTCTCTGGCTGGGCAGTGAGTCATGCTCCCCAATGACGATTACCTTCATGCTCAAGTAAACCGAGAAGCCCACACGACTCCAAACTAATTGCACAGGAGGCATTTTTTTTAAGGGGCTCAGCCTACCCATGGAGGTGGTGAAGGCAAAAAACGGTATCGGAATTCACTGCAAGGCGCGGGCTGGGTTAGAAACTGGGGGAGCGCTCAGACCAGGGAGGGGAGCGGTAAAAGGTTGCACTCCCAAGGAGAGAAAGGTGATCAGTGGAGTGCCTAAGGGATCGGTTCTGTGGCTGGTTCTGTTCAGTGGGGGGGGAGGGGGGATTAGAGAACATAAACATCTTTTGGTGGATGCTGCCTAACATGCAACATAGTGGACAGCCTGAGGGAGTTGATGGAATAAGAAGGGATTCTTGGTTGACAGCCAACTTCCAGTACCAAAAATATGCAGTTATGCATTTTGAGTGCAGAAATCCCCCAGAAGGGGTGAGGTGCTGATGGGCATGAAACAGGAAAGAAACATCAATACATCCAATGATTTTAAGGTAGGAAAACTGTGCAACAAGGCCATGTCTGCAAATGGAGGATGCTAGGGTGCATTATGAGGGTTATAACTAATGGCAGAATGGAGGAAAGCCAGGGCTTAATTTGGGGGGGGGGAACGGCCAGGAGCGGCATTTCTTTTCAGTCTTAAAAGGCAGAGCAGCAGGTGTGTTCTGCTCCAGCCCAGGAGGTATGCCTGGAGCGCACAGAAGATAGCAGCCACTCTGGGGCCGATGCAATACAGTGCGTTCAGCCCAGCGCACTGTTTAACCTGCAGTCGGACACGGGCTAAATAGGCACTAATCCACCCCCTAATGCAATAGGGGGATTAGTGCCTATTTATCGCGCATCCCATGCGGAGTAAATGAGATAACGCTTATCACATGCAAATGCCTGTGAATGAGGTTATTACTCATTCACTCCAAATGCAAAAAGATAAATGTGCGTCTCAGATGCACATTTATCACTCAGATATTAACGCCTGCCTGGAGCAGGAGTTAATATTTATTTATTTATTTAATTAATTAAAATCTTTTCTATACCATCGTTAAGCAATGGTTCACAATAAGGCACATAATTTCATGTTTGCTTAAATGTGTTAGATTCTATTAACTAAACAGGTGCTAACAAATACTGTAACATAGTTTCATATTAAATATTACTTAGTGGTTGTGATAAGTCATGTCTACTTCTAACTATATCAGCTATAAGATAAATTAAAACTTAAATCTCACTCTATGTTGTTGCAATCTAATAAGAATAAAATACACACAATTTGAGTAAGCTGGTGTGTGTGTGTGTGTGAGAGAGAGAGAGAGTTCTGCTGACCACATCCTACATTTCCCTGGATTCTACTCTCCATTTTCTTTGTGGTATGCTTGCTTAAATAGCCATGTGTTTAAACTTTTTCTGAATGTTTTGATGTCTCTTTGCAATCTGATTTCTAAAGGCATAAGAACATGAGAACATGCCATACTGGGTCAGACCAAGGGTCCATCAAGCCCAGCATCCTGTTTCCAACAGTGGCCAACCAGGCCATAAGAACCTGGCAAGTACCCAAATACTAAGTGTTTTCCATGTTACCGTCGCTAGTAATAGCAGTGGCTAATTTCTAAGTCAACTTAATTAATAGCAGATGATGGACTTCTCCTCCAAGAACTTATCCAATCCTTTTTTAAACACAGCTGTACTAACTGCACTAACCACATCCTCTGGCAACAAATTCCAGAGTTTAATTGTGCATTGAGTGATTAGTTTTAAATGTGCCACATGCTAACTTCATGGTGTTCCATATTATAGGTCCTGCTAGGGATAGGGCCCTACCCCTTACTTGACTTAGTCTGGCTGTTTTTACTGAGGGAATAGTTAACAGGGCTTTGTTTGCTGATCGCAGGTTTCTATTAGGGACATGTACGCGAAGGGCTGTGTTCAGCCATTCTGCATTTTCGTCGTGTATTAATTTATGTATGGTGCATAGAGTCTTGTATTGAATTCTTTGTTCGATGGGTAGCCAGTGTAGTTCAATTAGGGTTTCGGTGATGTGGTCTCTTACTTTTACCAGTTGGAATTCTTGCAGCTGTGTTTTGTAATACCTGTAGTGGTCTTATCGTGGTGTAGGGTAATCCTAGTAGAAGGGCATCGAAAAGAAGTTATGCTTTTCTGTACTTCTTTTTTAAAGTAAAAAAAAATAAAACAAAATAACTCGCCAGACCGCCGAGTTATGAAGTCCGACGCCAGTCATGAAAATGGCTGCCGATAAACTCCTTCCTAGCGCAACCCCCTAATTTCCATATTGCATGGTGCCCCCTCCCCCCCTTGCGGGCGCCATGCGTGCATTAAAAAAGCGGGTGCTGAAAAGTCAGCGCCCGCTTTCAGCGCACATAATTGCATCGGCCCCTCTGTTCCTTAATTCAGCCCCTCCCTTCTTATTCCCTCTCCCCCACCTATTCCCCTGTATTGCAAAACCACATAAGAGGAAGGAGGTGATACTGAAGCAAACGCTGCAAGAACAGACACAAAAAGGGTTTGAATTAGCACAAGCCTGAAACTTGCAAGCATTGCTGCCGATTGTCAAGGCTTCAACCCTGGCTTTGGTGAATGGCTCTGCTGCTCTTAACTGTCAAACCCCTGCTAATTCAAGCTCTTTTTGTGTCCATTACCAAGGAATTAACAACTCAGAACGGATTTCTACCACCTTTTTTTCTGGGACCCGATAAAGGGGAGCAGAACCAGCAGTGTATATCAGTTCTGGTTCCCCTAAGGAAACAGAACAGAACCAGTAGTTGCATGGATCGTTTATGGCCCCCCTAGCTCTTGGAGGAAGCAGAGAAGAACAAAGAGTGTTGGAGCTGCTTACCCTGAGACAAGGGCAGCCGCGTGGCTTCGAATTTTGTGCAATTTCCCAGCACAATTTAGGAGGCTATGAGGGGCAGCAGCCAAGCTGAAACAGATGCAAGGAGAATGCCTCTCAGCCCCGCTGCTTCTGCCACTCCTGGGCGCGTTGGCTTCCTGCTTATCACGGCATCATCCCAGTCCCTGCCGCCTCTGCTACTGGTGACCACACTGATGAGGGTGAAAGGGCCAGAAGAGTGAGTGAGGGGTTGAGGAGATGGAGAGAGGGGGGGGAGGAGAGAGAGATGAATGATGGAATCGGAGGAAGGAGAAGGGGAATGAGGGATGGGATGTGGGAGGGCAAAAGAGTGAGTGATGGGATATATAACAACCTAGTAATGATGGCAGAAAAAGATCAAATAGTTCAACCAGTGCCCAGCAAGTTTCTTAATGCTAGTAGCTGCCGCTCTGTGCAGGTTATCCCCCCAAGCCTTGTGTTAAGGATAGTAATATCAACAATTGAAAACAAGCAATTGTCAAACCCATAACAAAAATGACTGCTAGCAACATTTTGCAGGGTGAGCAACCTTCTTGGTAATTCATACAATGCTACTTGAGTGTGCAGCTGTGGTGTGTGTGGGGGAGAGGGAGGAAGAGTCTGTCAAGGGATCAGAGCTGCTGAGGGATGTGAGTGAGAGAATCTGGACTATGAGATGTGAGAGAGATGATCAGAGAGTGAGTTAAGTGATCAGAAGGGATGGAGAAAGGATTGAGTGGTAAGGGGAGGGAGAGAGAAAAGAGTGAGTGAGTGCGTAGAACATGTGATGTTGAGGTCCATACTTTTGAATTCCAGGTACCACATTCCTGTCCAAGGAGTCTGAGGACAGCAGATGGTGCACACCAGTTTGTTATCACCCTTCAAAGCAGAGGTGAACCAAATCTCTTCTTCTCCGCCGAGAAGGGAGAGGAAGAGAGTTGATGGAGAGAGTGATTTTTCAGGGACTTGAGGATCACCAGGGATAGGGGTTTTAGGACCAATGGGGAGAGAGGAAACAAAGACCACTGGGAAATTTATGGGGGGCTTGGGAGGGCAGAGAGGAAGGGGTTAGAAAAAAAGATCCCTATTCTCTCTATTTGCCTTCTCCTCCTTACCCCAGTGACCCTGAATCCCCAACCTCTAGCTATCCTTAGCTTACCAGTGCTCATCGAACATGTGAAGAGTGTGAGCAATGTGCTCAGGTATGTGTGTATGTGAGAGACAGTTCACATATGGCTCTGATCCCGCACTTTTTCACAGGTCACACCTGATCCTAGCCCCACCCATCTCACCCCCTCCACAGTTCCATTTTATTTTTGTCTACAAATTAAGCCCTGAGGGAAGCCACTGTATAAATCCCATTGCCACTCCTTCTAACACTGGCAAACAAATACTAACTTTTATTAGCGTGCAGAATTAATCAAAGTCCATTTTCTCAGTACACTCAATTCTAACACTGGCAATCAAATAGTAACGTTAAAGCTTGCACACTATATAAACAGCCAGTAATAGTTTAATCCTCCAATAGTTTATTTCTCTAGATTTAAGCACTTTTCCCCAGCAGTTCCAATTTACCACCAGCAGATGAAGGTTCTGCTGTCAGCACTCCCTCTGTACTGTGCCTGGAAGAATGGAGGCCCTGAGAAATGTGCCAGTGAGTAAAAGACCCCAGCCTTGGTGTGAGGCTGAGCACTGGTGCCACTCTTATTTGAGAAGTAATGTGTCTTTGAGCTCCCAGCACAAGAAGTTGAGGTGGGAAACATCCCTCCTCTTGATCCTGCAAGCATAGTAAGACACTCTCCCACCCATGGCCTTGTCCTTCTGATCCATCTCATGTCATGGGGTGAGTATGGCACAGAGGACTGTGATACTGGAGGAGGCACGGAAGCAACATAGGGGACCCCCTTTGATGCCGTTCCTTTTGGAGCCTAAAATGCCAATGGGTACCTCCTCAACATCGAGCTGGGACTTAGCCTCGCCGGCACAGACGCCATTGTCATTCATGGTGTGAAAGATCTCCATGACAGTGAGTTATCTGTTTTTCCAGGACCTGGGGGTCGACTGTATCATCGGCGAGGACTCAAAGGAGCATGGAAGACCAAGGCATTGTCTAGTGCTGGGGCAGAATGCTTCAGCATGGACATCCAGGAGTCCCATAGTTCCTTCCACAGTATGGAAGGACCAAGCACTATCATTGGAATGGGACTGTTATGGTTTAACCAAAATAAATGCTTAAATATCAGCAGCTTGAAGAAAGATCTTTACTTAGATAAAGTATGGAATATTCCAGGAGAGTGCAAAATTACCAGCAAGGCAATTCAGAAGCAGTCTCAGAGAGCATTGTGTACCCAATAGATTAAATAGGTACACCTCCAATTCAGGGCAGGAGTATCATCCAGAAACGCTGCCTGCTTGCTGATATTGAGCCTACAACACCTGCTCTTTCCTTTGAGCCGCGCGGGCTAGTCCCGCCCCACCTCCCACGTCATCAGGAGGCGTCGGCTCAAAGGTCAGGCAGAGGCGTCGCGCGACAAAGGGGCATGCCCCTTTGTGCGCCCCTTCGTGCGCACTTAGCACTTTCGTTACCTTTATTAATTCCATCTCCTCTTCGCAACTCTGACACTCCACTCGAAGAAGACAATGAATATCACCACAGTGATAGGAAACGGAAGATACGGATCTCTACAAAAAAAACGTAATGTACCATGACAACCTCAACTTACGCCCATATTAACAACTAATACTGCAAAAAACCTCTGCTCTATTTTTCTAGCTACGTTAACCATATTACTTGTCAACATACAATCTGTTAGAAAGCAAACACCAATAATATACGATCTAATTACTTCCACTACTGCTGACATAATTCTGATTACAGAGACTTGGCTTTATGAACATGATACTGTTATTTTAAATAATATGTGCCCAACAGGCTTCACTCCTATATCACAACCACGCTCCAGTAGACGAGGAGGAGGCTTATTAGCAATAATAAAATCCTCCCTATCACCCCGTAAAAAAACCATTCTTCAAAATGACCACGCAATAGAGATTTTATTAATAACAACAAGTGTTCTAAACATCTGTTTACTATACAGCCCCCCTGGAATTCTTAACAATAATCTTTATAACTTCCTTGAAACACTTATCACTCTCCCTTGCGACTTAGAAAATACTATTCTTGCTGGTGATTTCAATTTACATTTTAACAACCAACAGAATTACCCTTCTGTTACACACTTAACTGAAGCATTAACTGGACTGAACTTTAAAGCTATCATAATTGAGCCGACACAAACATGGAAATACTCTAGATCAAATATATATTAACCATCCACTACATGACTTCACCGCGGATGTCACCTCAATACCATTGTCAGATCATTACTTGATAAAAGTAGTAGGAACAATCAAAATACCTAATAAAAATAACAATAAAATTAACTCTCATGACTAAATACAACTCTGTTGAAAAAAACTCAACATTGAACTTTTTACCAATACTTCTGCCTGGGATAAGCAGCGTGGAATCTGGCTATCGCTTGGGATCCTGCCTTATATTTGTGTCCTGACTTAGCCCCTGTTGGAAACAGGATGTGGGGCTTGATGGACCTTTGGTCTGACTCAGTATGGCAACTTCTTATGCACTTTTACCAAAAATTAACCAAAACCCACATTCAAACATATCTGATATGCTAAACTACTGGGATAACAGTATAACTGAAACTTTAGACACTATAGCACCATTAAAACTGAAGAAAATCCTCAATAAAGTTTCATCAACTTGGTACAATGAGTCACTTAAAAAAGTCAAATGTAAACTTCGTAGTCTAGAACGAAGATGGAGAAAGAACCCGATTCCTGAGAGAAAACATGAATACTACACTTTACTACAAAAATACAAAAAAGAAATAATAAAAACAAAAAAATCATTCTATTCTTCTAAAATAAAGAACGCATATGGAAATCCAAAGGTTCTATTTTCAATTGTCAAAGATCTCACAACAGTACAAGAAATCAGACCATTACACATATCAGACACCTTTTGTAATGATATAGCCAAGTATTTCACAACCAAAACAAAAAATATCTCAGCTGAATTCGAAACACTTCCTATTCCAAAACAATCAATTCCCCAATTAGACTTTTCCTTTTCAGAATTTGCAGCAGTAACTGACACAACGATTATGAAGATTTTAACAAAATCCAAGCCTTCAAAAAGCCCATTTAATCCATGCTCTGGAAACCTACTCAAAGAATTAAAAGAACATTTTGCTCCGTCAATAACAAAGATAGCAAATGCCTCCTTATCCCAAGGAGTTTTTCCAGATTCTATTAAAAAGACATCTGTTATACCAATACCAAAAAAAAAATCAAGACCCTCTAGATTTAACTAACTACCACCCAATAGCTACACTCACATCTATAGCCAAAATTATCGAATCCGTTGCCCTACATCAAATTTCAAATTATATTGAAGATCATAATATACTCCACCATAATCAACATGGTTTCAGGATAGCCCATAGCACAGATTCCCTACTAACATTGTCATTTGACACCATTATAAGAGGATTTGACTCTAACACAAACTATATTCTCGTTTTGATTGACATATCCGCTGCATTCGATACTCTGAATCACACTATTTTACTAACCAACCTCCAACAAATTGGTATCACTGGGACAGCTCTTCAATGGTTCACTGCATTTTTATCAAATAGACCACAAAGAATTACCCTAGGAAAACACAAATCAGAATGGTACACAACCGAAACAGGAGTACCACAAGGATCATCACTTTCTGCTCTTCTTTTCAACATATATTTCTTACCTCTATGCCGCCTCCTTGATGGTCTTAACATAAACTTCAAAATATACGCTGATGACATTCAGTTCATTATACCTTTTTCTAATACTTGATCTAATACATTCTCTTTGATGCAAATATACTTAACAGCTATAAAAACTTGGCTGTTCCATAACAGGTTAAAATTAAATGCAGCCAAAACCGAACTAGTTTATCTTTCAACGGGCCCTGATTCCATTCACAAACCTCCACAATTCTTCCTCTTTGACAAACAGCAAATACCCATAAAACCCTATGCAAATAATCTCGGAATTTTCATCGACTCAGTTATCTCTCTCAAAACAAATATCTGAGACAGTTAAAAAATGCTTTTTCAAACTACACATGCTCAAAAAACTCAAACCTCTTAACTTTATCTGACTTCCGGACAATTGTTCAAGCTCTAATTCTAACAAACTTAGATTACTGTAACACATTATATTTAGGACTGCCATTATCATCAATATATCCATTGCAACTTGTTCAAAATGCTACAGCAAGAACAATATATAACTTATCTCGTAAAGATCATATAACACCCATTTTACAACAACTACACTGGCTCCCTATAACTCACCGTATCAGATATAAAATCTTGTCTACCATCCACAATCTGCTCTATAACGTCGACTCGGTTTGGCTCTGCTCCATGTTACGCATATACAAGCCCCCAAGACAGCTACGATCCATGGACAAATGTTTGCTAGAAGTACCAACAGTCAAAACAGTCAGCTTGGCTCTAATCTGCAAAAGAACCTTTTCCATTGCCGGTCCAATCTTATGGAATTCTCTCCCCGAAAACCTCCGACTTACATCAAACCGTAAAGAATTTAAGAAAATGCTAAAGACATATCTATTCAGTGATGCATACAATATAACTTAAATACACTAACACAATATACCGCTAGACCTTTATCATGTTTAAATTAGTTGTGTTTGTCTATTTTAACCTTCGTAGGTAAATTTGTTGTGCCTGACTTTTTAATTATGTATGTATATTTGTAAACCGCCTAGACGGTCTTATTGTTTGCGGTATATAAATATTTTTAAATAAATAAATAAATTTATAACATTTTCCTAAATGGGTGACATTAACACAATATCCTCTTTGTAGGTTGATATTATAAATTTATCTCATATATATATGTCAATGAAACTGGGATTCTTGTAAATCATGTAATTTCTTGTAAATTGAGCCCAGAGGGTAGGAACAAAACTTAAGGCTGAATGCAACATACTTTTTAACTTTTGGCCTACATTCTAGCATTTCAGCATATTTTGTCATGTTAGCAACCTGAAATAATTCTACAAGTCTAATCAGTGTAAATTCACAGGGGTAGATTTTCAAAGGGTTATGCGCATAGGGGTAGATTTTCAAAGGGGTACGCGCGTAAGATACACGCGTACCCCCAAAAAACCTACCCCAAACCCCCCTGCGCGCGCTGAGCCTATCTTGCATAGGCTCGGCGGTGCGCACAAGCCCCGGGAGGCGCGTAAGTCCCGGGGCTTTCCTGGGGGGGGGGCGTGTCACGGTGGCACATCATCAGGGGCGTTCTGGGGGTGGGGCCGTGGGCACGGTTCCGGCCCAGGGGTGTTCCAGGGGGCATGGCCGCGGCCTCCGGACCAGCCCCCGGACTGGAACATGGTGTGCCAGCAGCCGGCCCGCACGCACGAGTTACGCCTGCCTTGAGCAGGCGTAACTTCTGGAATAAAGGTAGGAGGGGAGGGGGAGGTGGAGGGAACGGAGGCCGGCTGCACAGCTCGGTGCGTGCAGGCTGCCGATTTTGCTCAGCCTTGTGCGCGCCGATCCCGGATTTTAACAGATACGCGTGGCTACGCGCGTATCTATTAAAATCCCGCGTACTCTTGTTTGCGCCTGGTGCGTGAACAAAAGCACGCATGTGCGTAATTTTGTAAAATCTACCCCACAGTGTAGTAATAGCTTCAAGTAAAGGGCAATGGGTGTGTGAGCTGCAGCTTATTTGATGCAGCCTTGATGGTGGACCCATGACACCTATGCTAGCAGCTGGTAAAAGCACCCTGTAGCAGGACAGTCTGGAACTTCACCTTTACCAGCCACCTCCTTTGCAGGTTGAGCCCTTGGACTCTTGTGGCTGGCAGGACTTAGGCAGGTCCCTAGGGAGGTGAAGATAACTAAAGTGTAAAAGCACACTAGGGTCAGGGCAGGCAGCAGATTAACAAAGTCAGAGACAGGTCAAGGTTGGGGCAAGCAGCTAGCAAGAGTGGTCAGGTCCAGGCAAGGGGGTCAGATCCAGGTGGCAGGCAATCACGATCAAGTCCAGGCAAGAGGTCAAGGTTTGGAGAGTTAGGCCAAGGATGGATGAAGACACACTGAAGACACTAGACAGAGAGATAAGGTAAAGCTGGATGAGGAGAGCTGGAGAAGAAAAAGCTGGATAAGGCAAGGCTGAATGAAGCACAAGAACACTAGGAAGCATGCACTGCAAGGCAAATACTGCAAGGTCTTGGCTTAAATAGGCATCCTAGCCACAGGCACATGCCAACAGTATCCTGGGCCATTCTCAGTGGTGTCAGTGGTGCTCACGGGGGCCAACCTGCGAGCCATGTCCTAACACTTCATAGGAAAAACTTTTCAAAGCACCCTAACAGGATGCTAGTTAACAGGAGTTGCTAAAGCAGCCAGGATGGAAAACTTCAGAGCCGGTGGCCTGCACAGCAAGGAAGACTACCATGGCACCGGCAGTCCTGAGCGAGGGTGAGCCAATCTGGGTCTCTGAAATGGATTTTTCTCAAACAGTGGAAGCCCAGTTATTAGAATTAATTACAATTTTCTTTAACTCCTTGAGTCCTGAAGACAGAAGAGCAGGGCTGGTGCAACCCACTGCACAAGTTATGCATTGGTGCAGGGTGATGGCCTGGGGGCCGACAGTCAAGTGGAGGCCGCAGGCAGGCCTGGAGCGACCAAGTGTGCATACCGTGCATTTGCATGGGGCGGTACACCCGGGGGAGCCGGCGAGCCGCCGGCAGCCAAAGAAGGAGCGAGGCTGCAAGCCGCTGATGCTCAGGATGCTGGAGGCCGTTGGAGAGGCCCGTGTTCCATTTTCTTGTGCACATGGACAGCTTCCGCTATCCCACCCCCCAAATCAGGAAGGCCCGCGGGGCTGTGGTGGAGCTCATCCCACCACCTCCTGAAGACATCAGGAGGCTTGAAGGGCCATGGTGGAGCTCATCCCACCATAGCCCGAGCACAGCAGGAGGCCACGTGTGTATGCGTGTGAGTGACTGAAAGCATGTGTGTGTGTCCGAGAGCCTGTATGTTTGTGCATGTGTGTGTCTGGGTGTGAATTTGTTATTGTGCGTATGTATGAGAGAGAAGATAAAATTTGGGCGTCCCTACCTCCCCCAATCCACAATAATCTCAGGGTGACTGGAAATCAGAAGATCATAGGGATGGAGAGCAGGAGATTTTTTAAATTATTGAACGTAATTTGATAATTCTGCTCTTTTGAAATATTAAATTTTGGGTGAGGGTGAATAGAATATTTATTAATTATTGGATTTTTTTATTCATCACATGTTTTGAAATATTTTATTGATGTTTGGGAAATTTTGTATGTTCTATTCATTAACTGAAATATTTATTCTTTTTGGGGTAGATTTTAAAAGGTGCGCGTAGGCATACATATGCGCACGCTACCTGGTGCGCGCACATGCCCAATTTTATAACATGCAGGCGCGCGCATGTTATAAAATTGGGGGTCAGCGTGCACAAGGGGGGTGCACAATTATGCACCCTGTGTGCGCCGACCCCGCGCTGAGCTGCCTTCCCTTCCCCCACCTCCCTTGCCCTTTCCCCCCTACCTTTTTGACGATTTTTCTTTTGTTACAAAAAGTTGCGTGCGCCGGTCCCCCATCACAGCGGCCATGCGGAGGCACTGTGGCCACGCCCCCACCCCACCCCTTTTTGCAAGTCCTGGGGCTTACATGCGTCGCCGGGCATAACCCTTTGAAAATCTGGCCCTTAATGAATTTGATTCTACTATGATGATTGTTTTATATTTTTATATTTTATTATTTATGTTTTTATGAAGAATGGTAATGCTTCTGTTTTTCCATTGTTGCTCTGCATGTAGATGCTGACTTGTGGTGGGTTCCAGTTCAGTTCTTCTCAGCAATGTTCTGTTTATATTTTCGGATCTCTTTAATCTGGATTTGGTAAGGGTATGTTTGTGTTCTGCATATGGGATTGAGGTGAGGTATTTTGCTGGCATGTAATTTCTGTGCAGGGATCTATAGCAGCCTGGTTTCCAAATAAGAGCTTTATTGGTGTTCTAGGGCCCGGTGTTGCCTTTTCATAGATGAGGCCGTTGGTCTGCCCTGTGGGTTCCAACCCACCAGACAACTGAGATAATGAGAGGCCATGGGCCACGGCGAAAATGTTGCTGCTGGGGCCCCAAACTTCCACATGCTGGAGAAGGAGGCTGCTCAGCGCATCCTAACTCACCAGGCAGTGACCCCAACTAATTGAAGAGCTGGAGAGGACGAGATGTGAGCGAGTGTGTGACAACATATGTATGAGAGAGAATGTATGTGTGTGAGCAAGGGAGCATGAAAGCAGGAGTGTGTGTGTGTGTGAGAGAGAGCATAGTGTTAGTGAGGGAGTAGGTATATATGTGTGTATACACACACACACAAAAACAAATGTAACCTCCTTAAATTATAATTTTATTTATAAAAATATGACAGACCATTACAAAACCATACCTAACCTTATTCAAATAATTTCATTATATATCTCAAAATGATTTAAAAAAAGCCCTGGTCAGGGATAAAATTAATTTAACGACTTTCTATGCCTTAAATAATTTTTAAAATTATTTTTAAGCCAAAGATTTGGTTCTGTACAATTTGCATTGTATCATTATGGTTATGTTATTTATAAAGGTTTTCTATTTACCTTTAGTGGCAGTATGCGATCCAACAACTAAAACATACTTCTCTGATCAAATGCTTAAGTGGGGAATGAAAGTTGAAACATTACACACATGAGACGTGCTATAATTTTCTCTTTTGGAATACAAAACCTAATTTATTAAATTACTAAGCGCTGAAAAGTGACACGAGCTATAGCTCTGGACTATTGCATTTACAATATGTGATTTAACAATCCAACCTCTAACCAGTAAAGTTTGTGGATAACATAGGATTTATCAATCCAGCGCTTAATCAGACAAGCTAATGTGGTGTATAAAGATATAAACTTGTCTGCCACAGTGAATTGCTACTGAAGATTTGACTGAGTGGCATCTCCCCCGAGGAAGCCTTAGATTGGGTGAATCAAAGGCCTTTGTTGGGGTTTGTTTAAAAGATGTATTATATAGGGTTTGCCTTCTTTGAGGAGTTATTAATGTTATTCTCTTGTTTGGAGAAATATAGATATGAGAAGTGCATTGATGGCAGTTATAGGTTTCTGTAGTGTTGTCTAATTGTGGTTTATTGTAGGAGATCATTTTTACCAAGTGTTCTGTCCCCAGCAGTGGGTACATGTTTATATCTGTATATACTGTAGCTTAACTGTGTTTAGTGCAGTCCTCCCTTCTGAGGATTCTTGATACTGAAACACTTTTTGTAACCCATGATAAAAGTCTGTGAGCATGAGCCTTTGCCCTTAAGAGAAGCTCCCTCCCCCCTCCACTTTTTCTCACTATCTGAAGAGCTTGAATGCCCCTCAATCTAACTTGAGTCTTCCTAGGTGCCTTATAGGCTTAAGGGACTGCCCTTCATGCTCACCCTGTGTCATAGGGTTCTTAGACTCACTGCCATTGGACCTTGCCCCCCCCGGCCCTCAGCTTGTGGAGGCGTTTCCTTTAGCAGCTCTCGCCGAGAGTTCAGTCTTGCCCAAGCTTGTTTCTGAGCCAGCAGCGCTCTATAAAACTTCCTGAAACGATCAGGTTTTTTACCTTCTTTCTTACTGCCTTTTTCTGAAGACTAAATCAGCCTCATATCCCTCGTGCTTCCTACCTCTACCATAAACTAACTCCTGCAACACAAGAGACCTCCTCCTCCCTCCTGCCACCCTGTCTCCAGTTACCAAAGATCTTTGCCTTGGGGCTTACGTTTGAGATGCAACAATTGTAAGTAGAATGTACCTGTACAATAAATAATTTCAAACTTAAAGAATCTTTGTCTTGAGGACTGATTGGAAAGAAAGTTTAGCTGCCTGGATGGCAAACTCGGATGTTTACCTGACCCAGAACACCAAGATATGATGTTGGTTGCATGGTTTGTTAGGAGTATGAATGAGTAGAGTGAATAGATGGTCTTATTTAATGCATATAAAGCTGTTGTTAAATTTATTTGATTCCTAACCAGGGATTTTTAACCATTTTCAGATATGTAATAAAGGAATTTGAATAAGGTTAGGTATGGTTTTGCAATAGTCTAACACCAATTTTTAAAAAAATAATTATAATTTAAGGGGGTTACACTCATTGTTTTTTAGTATTTTAATTTTTTCAGTGATATCCCATGTTCGATAAGTGAGTTAGTGCCAGTATATATATATATATATATATATGAGAGAGAGAGGAGAAAGTATGCTATACACCTCATTCTCACTATTCCGTAACAATCTCAGGGTGACTTGAAATCAAAAGTTTATTGGTATGGAGAGCATGAATTGTTTTATACTTAGTTTTCTTTTTTGGGTGTTATTTGATGTCTGCTCTTTTGAAATATTTTAAAATTGTATATGAGTTTTTAATTATTGGATCCTCTGTTCATCAGTTATTTATTATACTTCTTGATTTTATTGTTTGATGTTTGAGGAATGGTGATGGCTCTGTTTTTCCATTGTTGCACTGCATCGAGAGTCTTGCTTGATGCAATTTCCTGTTCCAAGTTGCCTATATAATTTTATTTATAGTTTATGGTTGCTCTATTGTGTATTTGGTGAGAGTCTGTGTTCTGCACATATGATTGAGGTGAGGTATTTTTCCTAATAGGGTGTGTTTGGGCCTGGTATAATATTTGCAGTGTTGCCTTTTCATAAGTAGGGTTGATACTGTTTAAGTGCTGTTTTGACATGGAAGATTTATTATGTTGAAATTGTAATTCAGTTTACTCATGGCTTTCTGAGGGTCAAGCAGACACCCAATATGTGTTATAATAGACCTAATCGCTAATGAAAAGTGGAGATGATGAGCGGTATACAATTAGCGCTATACCATTCTTTATGGTTTACACCTATGTGAGTTCATGGAACCTTGTCTTAGATTTTTCAATGTATTACAGGAGGTTGGTAAATATACATGGGGGTGGGGACTAACACAATACAAAGAGAAGGCACTGAATACCACAGCACAAGGTAATAGGATTACAGTTCAGCCTACTCCAGTAAGTGAGAAAAGAGAGGATGCTGGGAGAACAGTTAAGTCCACAGCCAGCCGCCATGTACCCTGCAGACATTATCTCTCTTCAGCCCTAGGATGATGATGGGTTTTTTGATGAGTTCCAATTCAACAGGTTCTGGCTGGAGTATCCCTTTGAAGTT
Organism: Rhinatrema bivittatum; assembly: GCF_901001135.1. NCBI lineage: Eukaryota > Metazoa > Chordata > Amphibia > Gymnophiona > Rhinatrematidae > Rhinatrema > Rhinatrema bivittatum. The sequence continues at coordinate 37,675,309 of NC_042631.1, read as the reverse complement.
CCTTTGGAGGGGGCAGAGAGGGGAATCTGAGATTCAGAGGGAGAACATTGTGGAAGGTTGAAGTGTTTTCTATAAAAAGGTGTCACTCCCTGGTCTATGTTAGATGTAATACTAAGGAGTTCAAAAACTCACATTCAAAGTGTCTGATGTCTTGTTTCTAAAGTGTTATATTAAATTATTTGGGGAACAAAAAACTCCCGTTATTAAAGAACTGCTCATAACAAAAAATTGTTTATAAAAAAATCATTAAGGAGGAAATGGAATGTTTCATAAATCTACAATGCATTACTGGCTTGTAATGCTATGTATCAATTTTAAATTTGAACTTTCCACCTCCAACCTTATATGTGATTTTTTAAATATTAAAGTGCGCTAAAACCTTTAAATGATTGACAACTGTGGTGAATTAGAGTGCCAGCTTATAATGATAACACCGACTTATATTCAGAAAAATTTTTTAAAGTCCACCCGACAAGGCCTTGTTTCTGACCATGATAATTCACCACAGTTGTCAATCATTTAAAGGTTTTAGCACACTTTAATATTTAAAAAATCACATATAAGGCTGGAGGTGGAAAGTTCAAATTTAAAATTGATACATAGCATTACAAGCCAGTAATGCATTGTAGATTTATGAAACATTCCATTTCCTCCTTAAAAAATTGTTTATAAAAAAAATCATTGTTATGAGCAGTTCTTTAATAACGGGAGTTTTTTGTTCCCCAAATAATTTAATATAACACTTTAGAAACAAGACATCAGACACTTTGAATGTGAGTTTGAACTGTTATTGATATACCAAGTGTCTCTTAGCAAGTACCAGCGGTGCATAGTTTTTTGGTTTGTCACAGATGTAATACTAAGTCACACCTGCATGGAAAACCCCATCCACAAGCTTTATTACAAGATCCAATGCCTGCAAGGCTACAGCATCAGGAGAGGAGCAGACATCACCTCCCCCTTATAGCTGATGCCACATGATATAGTCTCACCTGTAGATTACAAGATCAGGCAGCTAACAGCAACCATTCTTTGGCATATTCAGTAACTCCACAGGACACAGGCTGGGGGGAGCTTTCATTTGCTTTATTGCTACTCTGGAACAGTCTTGTGGGCAAAAAAAAACAACCCTCCACCCGAAAACCCATAATCCAATCAAATAGCAGCAAATTATCATAAACACAAACATGTTTAAAATCAACCCAGATCAAAGCAGAAGACTTTAATAAAGTTCTGATGATTCAATTGGGAGATTTCCTTTCAATCACCTTGAGTATATCAACTGCTAACTTTGCAAATTAAGGAGGCCCAGTGCAGCCCCTCTGCAGGCTAGAGGCAGCAGGTTTCACAGAGTACACATCTGCAAGGAAGCATCCAACAGGAGACACATACATCTCAGCCCACAAAAACAAGCCAGCCTCTGTGTTTGAAGAGCAGGCACATAAAAAGCAGACACTTGCTAAGAATTGTCTCAAACAAGGGAATAAACAAACCCTGTATGTTTGTGAGGAATCTAGATGCCTGACTGCCATTCGGCTCCTGGATTCCAGAGACTGAAAAGCTGGTTCTGGGCAAAATGCAGCTGTCATTCACCCGCTGTTTAACAAGGGGTTCATGGAGGTGCATTTCAGTCAGAGGAGAAAAGTTGTAGGAATTACACTAGCAAACACTCACCCGTTGTAGGGTGAGTGTTTGCTAGTGTAATTCCTACAACTTTCCTACAGTCTTTTTAGGTTCTCCACCCCCCCTTTTTGGCTAAATTGTAACCAAATAACTTATGGGGATAGTATAGCAGTGTGCCAGGGCAGAGTTATCTGGATAAGTTGTCTGGCAAACTCGCCTTGTGGCACAGAGAATAGGCCTAAAGTTAGCCAGATAAGATATCTTATCTTCAAATGAGCTGGATAACTTATGTTCAATGGTACGGCTGTGCCACTAAATATCCCATCGGTTATGTGCCACTAAATATCCCATCGGTTATCCAGCTAAGGTTGCTGGCCGAGAACGGACGCACTCGTTTCTCCTTCAGAACCACAGCCACACAAATAGTAGGGGTCAGAACCCACAGCGACGTTTGTGCTAAGTTACAAAGAGAAAGTACCTGTGTCGTGCTGCTGGCGGTGGGCAGAACGTGACAGGTAGTTTTTGTATTTAACGTCTAGGAACATTTAACGTCTAGGAACATTTCAAAGGCCCTGTGCGCTCTCTGCCTTCATGCAGCTTATTGAAGTTTGCCCCCTGCTCAAAGGTAGACTTTAATAGCCCGGCCTGCGCAAATACCAGGAGGTCCACACGTAGCCAGGCATGCACAGAGTGTATTTTCGCCACGGCCCAGCCACACACGTTAACTCCAGCTATGGGTGGAAGTGCCTGCTCTGGAAAAGGAGCAGCCCTGGGGAAGCACCAGCAGCCAGCCTACCCCCTAGGAAGATGAAGTTGTAAAACAAAAACAAAAAATTTGGAATAGTTGGGGGGGGGGGGGGGGGATAGGAAAGTTCCCTCCCCATCCACTCCTTCAGTGAAACAGTCGGGGAGGGTACGGGGGTAGACCCGATCGTGTTGCCGTGCTTTTTTTTTTAAAATAAACTAACCCCCACCCCCCTCGTGCGGGGCGAGTCACACCCCACCCACACCTGCATGTGCTGATATAAAGTCGGGCATCGTATTTTAACATGCGCACGCCCTGGCCGCCTGTACAGTCATCTTAAAGTCTACCTGTAAGCCTGTGAAAGTTTACCCTTTGCGGTGCAGAATTTCCGCACGAGGCTCCGTGAAAGGCTGCGATGCAGAAGGGTTTCTGACCACTCCTGGCTTGTTACCCCTGCCCCACCGCTGGGGGCAAGGCCTGTGTTCTGCCCCAAACGATGCAGAAGTACAAAGGCCACAATTCTTTGGGAGGTGGCAGTCAAAGCAAGAAGTAGTCAGAAAGGGCACAGGGCAGTGAATGAGTGTGAGAGTGTGAGTGAGTGAGTGTGTCTGCATACACCTACCCAGGCATGTTTTTAGGACATCCACACCCACGATGCATGAGATAAGATTTGCATATAATGGAGGCACTGCATGCAAATCTCTCTCATGCATAGTCATTGTGCAGAGCCTGAAAAAAAAAAAAATGTCTGGCTAACAGGCCGATACAGTAAAAACGTGGGAGAGCAGGCGAGCGCCCAGGCCACTCTCCTGTGCGCGTGATACAGTATTTTAACTTATTTTATTTAGGGCCGGCTGTCAAAAGAGGCACTAGGGACACTAGTGCGTCCCTAGCGCCTCTTTTTTGACAGGAGCGGCGGCTGTCAGCGGGTTTGATAGCAGACGCTCAATTTTGCTGGCATCTGTTCGAGCCCGCTGACAGCCACGGGTTCGGAAACCGGACGCCGGCAAAATTGAGCGTCCGGTTTTCAACCCGCGAGCCGATTTCAATTTTTTTTTTTTTTTAAACTTTCGGGACCTCAGACTTAATATTGCCATATTAAATCTGAGGGTGTACAGAAAAGCAGTTTTTACTGCTTTTCTGTGCACTCTCAGTGCCCGGCGAAATTAGCGCCTACCTTTGCGCTTGGCTGCACATTTTACTTTCTGTATCGTGTGGGAATACCTAATAGGGCCATCAACATGCATTTGGATGTTGCGGCCGCTATTAGGTTCGGGGGGGGAGGGGGGGTGGACACATGCTTTGGATGCGCTATTACCCCTTACTGAATAAGGGGTAAAGCTAGCGCGTCCAAAACACGTGTCCAATCGCGGGTTAACAGTGCGCTCTGCCGGAGCACACTGTACTGTATTGGCCCGTAGGTGTGCTCCAAGGACTGGGTTAAGAACCACCGCCCTCTCATCAATAACAAACTAGAGCAGTTGCATTCACGCTCAGCCCTCGAGGGCGGCAAACAGGCCAGGTTTTCAGGAAATTCCTAATGAATATGCATGAGAGATTTGCATATAATATAGGCAGCTGAATGCAAGTCTCCCTCATGCATATTCGTGAGGGATAGTCTGAAAACGCAGCCTGTTGGTGGCCCTGCTGGGCTGGGAGTGAATACCATGCAACAACTATTGCTAGCCAAGCTCAGATGGGCATGCAAGACAGGCCTGAGAAAGCCTCAGTCTGCAGCCCACAGTCAAAAGATTGTCCACTGGAATGGGTGGAGGATAATCCCCCCTGGGAGGCTGGTTCTAAAGGAGCAGGAGGAAACTACCAGCCCCACAACCATAAAATTATTAGTAAAAGTTGTCCCAGTGCTGTGGGGGAATGTAGTCAGCATCTGCAAAGTTTGGGGCTAGTGTTTGGCCTTCTTTCCTTTACCCAGCCAGGAAAACATGATTAAGTGCTACAGCCAAAGCTTGATATTAATTGCTGAAAAACAACAGCTAATTTAGAAAATGAACACTCTGCAAGTTACTGCTGACCACATCCGGTAGTAAGTTCTGATCCTGTAATAATCTAAAAAAATAAAATAAAAATGTATAAATCAAGTGGTATTTGTGCTTCTTAGCTGGAGCTATTTGCACTAACATCAGCTGCCCTAGAAAACCCATTCCTCATTTCAATATTTACACGTAACCAAATCTTGCATTTTTTTTTTTGTTCTGAACATGTAGCTCACCCTGAAAACAAAATACTCTCCACACCCACAGCAAAAAAAAAAAAAGGACATCATTATATTTTCTCTCAATGCCCCATCCACTTCATCACACCCTGTTTTGGATTTCTGGCAGAGCTGAGGGGCTCATAACCCATCAGGAGCATCTGCAGCACTGCTGGGAGAGGATGTGATCTCATACCACAATGACAAACTCTACTCCTAATTAAAACAATCTGAAAAGAAAACTATTTAGAAAGCTGAAAAGGAATGTAGCCTTCCCTCATCATAGCACACGCTCCATTACCACAACCGGGAAGCAACCTTTGAGACAGTGTGGACTGTCACGATAAGAGCTCGACCATGAGCCAGTCTGCCAGAGCTGAAGAGGGGGCCCTCTGTATTCTAAGGGACTGCTAGCAAGTCTTTAAAAAAAAAAAAAAACGACAGACAGCTGGAAGCCAGGAGGGCAGTAGTAGTTTTAAGCCTATTGGTGATCCTGTGTGTGCAGACGTTTCATTGCTTGTTCTCCACCTTTTCTTGTGCGTGTCTGTTCCTTTTCCCACTCTAGGCTGTGGACAGACTCTTGGCCTTGGCAAAGCCCACACGATCGTTGTCACGGTCAAAGACGCTGTAATACTGGCCAATGAAGACATCTCCCAGGATCCAGAGGGGACCGGCGGGCGGAGGGATATCCAGGCCCATGAAGCCGCTCAGGCAGATGGTGTGGCCCATCTGGGTAACCTAGGGGTGGGAGGGGCAGGGGAGAAAACCCAAAATTGGAAGTTTAGCAGATGCGGGGACAGCCTTTTAAGTCCAGTTGTTCTCAGATCCCTTCCATGTGGCCTACAATGCTGGCCTGGTTTTCAGGGTAGACAAAACATCACTCTTAGCCCAGATTCATCTCTGGTGCATTCATAGTAGTCATCCTGAAAACCAGACCCTCTTTGCCAAAGGACAAAGAGACTGAAGGCCTCAATGTGTTTTATGGATCAGTACTGTTCCACCTCGTGAACACAGCCCAGGCAGCTCCAGTATCCTTCCTCATATTCCCAAATAGTCCTCTCTCTTTTCAGTACCTGCTTATTAAATTGTATTTCTTGTTTTAGTATGGATTAAATATATGCATCAGAAGCCAAGCAAAGTTGTGTGTTTATGCCAAAATCAAACCCAGAGGGCTCATGTAGCAATAGGAATGCATTTATTCTTACTCTTTATCGTAAGGTTTTTCTATTCTACTTATTTTTCTCCAAAGCCCAGTGGTTAAGGTTGGGCTCTGTTCTTAAGTTCTTTTAGCAGAGGGTGTACAAAACTAACATTTGCAACCAGCTTAAAAAGATTTTCTTAAAAAGGATGACACATTTGAATGCACGGAAGAGAGACCAGTGTTAATACACTCCCTCTGTAACCTACAGAGCACCCTTATCAACTTCCTGCCAACGTAGAGCAGGAATTCCCACGATTCCATCACCACCTGTATTTAACCACACACACAGCAATGGCTGAAGTAGCAAATGGTTTGAAACATGGGAGCAGCAACACGCTCTAGGCAGAGTTTATGGGTGGGCAAATCAAGGATGGTGGAGCATCTTGAAGGCAGCAAGGTTTTATGAGAAGGAATTCATGCAGACAAGTCAGCTCACTCTTTTTGACTAGATGGCCAAGGAATTATATTAGCAGTGGGTGCTGCACAGATTGTGCTTGCATTTTACTATGCCCTTGGTAAACTGAATGCATGCTAAAAAGAGCAGGTGGGCAGTGGAGTGCCTCAAGGAACAGTCCTGAGTGCAGCTGTTGTCCATATTCTTCAGTGATATGAAAGAGGATTTTTCAGATCATACTAAGATACAGCATAGCGGATACTTCAGCAGCATCTACACAAACTGGAGAGAAGGGCTAGAGAGGGAAACTTAAAATTTAATGTAAAATAAGTGCAGATATGCATCTGGGGGGGTATAAAAATCTAAGAGCAGGAGGTGATGGAGGTGAAGTACTGACATGCATCTAATAGGTGATAATGTCTGATGCTTTCAAGGGTAAAAGTACAAGGGTTGGTGCAAGCCAGAGAAATGTTAATATACCTCTCCCTGTGTATACTAAGTTAAAAAAAATAAATAAATAAAAAGGAGGGGAGGCGATAATGCATTTTTACAAGCCATTAGCAAGACTGCCTCTGGAGCACCATATCTAGTCCTGAGGGCTCCATCTCCACCCAATACAAAACAGAGCAGAGTCATAAAAACGAAGGCTAGCAACATGACACAGCATCTACACTGTAAACCTTGTGTGGTGAGACTTAATGACTTAGATGTATCATTGGGCAAGGGGGAGAAATCGGATAGGAGCAAGAAATTAAGAATCCCCAAAAAGGTATAAATGCACAAGCACTGTCAATGCAAGGAAGTTCTAGAAGAAAGGAACTTGTAGGATGCTGAAAGGGGTAGAGTAGGGGGATGTTGCGGAAAGGAAAATTGGTTCTTACCTGCTAATTTTCGTTCCTGTAGTACCAAGGATCAGTCCAGACCGCTGGGTTGTGTCTCCCTTCCAGCAGGTGGTCAGAGAAAAAAAGCTGAAAAGCACCCCCTCTTAACTTGGTGTGGCACCTGCAATCCTTCAGTATTAAATCGATACCATAGCAGAAGAAGAAAAAATTAGAGGATAAAAACCTCAAACTTAATAACCAACGGCTACATCAAATTTGCACAGTCAAAAAACTTTAGAACTGCCAAAAACCGGAGAACCGCAGAACATATGTACAAGAAAGGACACTTCCATACGCCAAGCAAATGGCTATCACGGTAAAGAATTCTGCAGATTGAAAAATCACAATATGTAACGGACTCTGCAAGCTCCAAGGGTGGGCGTCTGGACTGATCCTTGGTACTACAGGAACGAAAATTAGCAGGTAAGAACCAATTTTCCTTTCCCTGTACGTACCAGGATCAGTCCAGACTGCTGGGATGTACCCAAGCTACCCTAAATGGGGTGGGACCTGGACAGTCCCGCACGCAGTACGCTGCTGCCAAAGCAGTCAACATCTGGAGCGCGAACATCCACCCGGTAATGTTTAGCAAAGGTATGCAACGATTTCCAAGTGGCTGCTCTACAGTTCTCCTTTGGCAAGACAAATTGACTCTCCGCCCAAGAAGTCGCCTGAGATCTGGTGGAATGCGCCTTCAAACCGTCCAGAATGGTGCGGCCCATATACACGTAAGTGGAGGTAATGCCCTCCTTTAACCACCTAGCAACAGTAGCTTTGGACGCCTTTTGGCCCTTCTTAGGACCACTCCATAAGACAAATGATCCGACAACCGAAAAGCGTTGGTCACCTCCAGATAGCGAAGAAGAACTCACCGGACATCCAATTTATGCGATCCCCATCTGTAGGAGAATGAGGATCCAAATTTGGAAATGCAGGCAACTCTACCGTCTGATTCAAATGAAAACCTGACACTACCTTCGGTAGGAAAGAGAGTACCGTCCATAGAGAAACCCCAGAATCCGAAATATGGCTCTCGACGCATCAAAGCTTGAAGCTCCGAGACCTGCCTTGCGGAGGTGATCGCCACCAGGAAAACCATCTTGAGAGGCAGGTCCTTCAACGTGGCCTGCTTGAGAGGCTCAAATGGAAGACTACATAAGCCACGGAGAACCAAAATTTAAACTCCATGAAGGGCAAACCTTTCCGACAGGAGGATTCAAGTGTCTAGCCCCCTTCAAAAAAAAACAAAAAAAAAACAGGACACGTCTGGATGAACTGCCAGGGAAAAACAGTCAACCTTGCCCTGCAGACACCCCAGGGCCACGACCTACACCCAATCCTTTCTTTAGGCCTTCTTGCAAAAAGGCCAGAATCTGAGCCAACGAGGCCCGACGCGGGGACACATACAACCAGTCGATTACTCGCCAGACCCAAACATAGGCTAGCGACGTAGAAGGGTAGATATAACTGAATCGGAATATCCCCTCTCTCAACTCAAGCCAGGCTGCTAGACAAAAGCGATCCGCTTGATCAAAAAATACTGGACCTTGCCGAAGAAGATTTGGGAGATGGCTGAGACAAATCGGACCCTCGATTGCCAAGTTGATCAGATCTGCAAACCACGGCCGCCGGGGCCATTCTGGAGCCACAAGAATGACTGACGCTACGTGAGCCTCTAGCAGACGCAAGACCTTGCCCACTAGTGGCCAGGGGGGAAACATGTATAACAGAACATTGCGAGGCCACGGAAGGACGAGGGCATCCACCCCTTCCGACCCGTGATCTCTCCAACAACTGAAAAAAAACAGGCCGCCTTTGCATTCTTCTGAGTCGCCATCAAGTCTAGGTGAGGAACACCCCAGCGGCAAGTGAGGATCTGGAAGGCTGCGTCTGACAGCTCCCACTTGCTGGGATCCAGATACCGACGACTGAGAAAATCCGCCTGAACATTGTCTATCCCGGCTATGTGGGAGGCCGCCAGCTGGACCAGATGGCGCTCTGCCCAACAGGGAGGAACCAAGAGTCGGCTACTAGCCGACTCTTGGTTCCTCCCTGACGGTTGATGTAGGCTACAGTCGTCGCGTTGTCCGACAATATCCGTACCGATCGCTGACAGACCAGAGGGAGAAAGGTACGTATTTGCAAGGCGCACAGCCCTGGTCTCCAACTGACTGATGGACCATGTCGCCTGATAACTCGTCAATTGGCCCTGAACGGCGCTTGACTAGCAGACTGCTCCCCAGCTTGAGAGGCTGGCATCAGTCGGCACGATCACCCATTGTGGTTCCTCCAATTCCATTCCCCGTTGCAAGTGGGTCGGAATCAACCACCAATCGAGACTGGACCTGGCGGGTTCCAGGAGGGGCAACTGCAGCTGAACTCCTCCGACCGGGTCCCAACTAGAAAGCAATGCCCTCTGCAAAGGTCTCATATGCGCAAATGCCCAGGGAACCAATTCCAGAGTAGACACCATGGAACCAAGTACTTGCAAATAAACCCACACTAGGGGAAGAGGTAAGGACAAGAGCAGAAGTATTTGTGCCCATAACTTGAGCATCCTCTCCTGGGTGAGGAAGACCTTGCCTATCGATGTATTGAACCGAGTGCCTAAGAAATTCAGAACCTGAGAAGGGACCAACTGGCTCTTGGCAAAGTTGACCACCCAACCAAGAGATTGGAGGCGAAGCAAAACCGTTCGGACCGCCATCCGACAGAGGAGGTCTGATTTCGCCTGTATGAGCCAGTCATCCAGGTAGGGGTGGACTAAGATCCCCTCCCACCTGAGGGCTGCTGCTACCACCATCACCTTGGTGAATACTCGCTGAGCCGTCACCAACCCACATGGGAGTGCTTGGAACCGATAATGTTCCCCCAAAACCATGAACCGGAGGAATCTCTGATGACGCTTGCGGATCCCTATGTGAAGATATGCCTCTGTTAGATCCAAAGAGGCCAAAATTTCTCTCGAGTGGATGGCCGCAATGACCGAGCAGAGAGTCTCCATGCATTACCCGAAGAACTCGGTTGACCTGTTTCAGGTCCAAGATCGAGCAAAATGTTCCCTCCTTCTTTGGGACCACAAAATAGATGGAGTACCTGCCAGACCCTCGTTCCTCCGGAGGAACTGGTACTATGGCCCCCAGGGATATCAACCGAACCAGAGTTTGCCTTACCACCTCCCGTTTGGCTCAAGACCCGCAGGGCGATACCAGGAACAGATCCCTTAACGGGCGGGCAAAATCCAACTCGTAGCCGTTTTTGATTATGCTGAGGACCCACTGGTCTGATGTAATCTTGACCCACTCCTCGAGAGAGTGAGAGGCGGCTACCCACCACTGGAACTGGGGAGAGGGTCTGCACACTTTCATTGGGCCAGCCTGCCCCCCCCCCCCCATGGCCCCTTGAGAACCTCCGTCATTGAAGGGCTGGCGGCCGCGAAAGTAAGAAAGCCAAGACTGAGATCTCTGAATCTGTTGCCGGGCGGGAAAATTGGGAGCCCTAGCCTGCCGAAATCTGCGCTGTCCCTGAAACCAAAGAATTTGAAAGACCGGGGCTTATCCTCCAGCAACTTATACACCTTGTTCTCATCCAGAGACTCGATGAGGGCTTCCAACTCCTCCCCAAACAGCAATTTCCCTTTAAAGGGAAGGCTGCCCAACTGGGTCTTAGAAGAACGTCCGCTGATCAGTTACAAAGCCAAAGAAGCCTCCTGGCTGAGACTGCCGTAGCCATATTGCACAAAGAAGCCCAGAGCAAATCATATAATGCATCCGTAGTGGCTTACACTGCGGATTCCATCCTATTCGCCTGGTCAGCCTCCTTCAGAGGCAACTCCTGAGAGGTGATTATTTGTTGTCCCCATTCCAGGGTTGCCCTCTGCATTAAGCTACTGCAAGACAGCCGCGCGAACACACAGCGCTGAAACCTCAAAGATCCGTTTGAGAAGGACCTCAAGTCTCCGATCCTGCAAATCTTTAAGAGCAATCGCCCCAGTAACGGGAATGGTTGTCCGCTTAGTGACCGCTGAGACAGACGCATCCACCTTGGGAATTCTGAGAATGTCCAATGCCTCATTGGGTAAGGGGTAAAGTTTCTCCATTGCACTCCCCATACACAGGGTCGCCTGAGGAGAGTCCCCACTCACGGGTCACGAGCTGCATGAGCATTGTGTGAAGAAAGGGAAAGGTTTTGGGAGGGGCATGCAGCCCCGAGAGGACCGGATTCCCCTTGACAGGCTCCGTCCTGGGATGCAGGGCCCTCAACATCCAGCTCCGCTAGGACATAAGGGATCAAAAGGATCCAGCTCCTCACGCCTGAACAATCAGAAAACAGGGGGATAGTCTCCCTCTACCAGGGTGGACTCTGAATCCAGGAGGAGCTGGTCCCGGGGAGGATCCACGGGACCAGGATCGGGAACCCCCGCAGGGGCCGAAGGGACACTAGGAGCCGCAGCACGTTTGGCGACCTTTGTTGGCAGAGGCTCAGTATCCTGAAGCTGTGCCTCTGCTTCTAAAAAAGCTTTATGCATTAATAAAATAAACTTAGAAGAAAATGGCACCTGTTCCTTTAAGGGCTCGATAGGGGAGGGCCCCAGATCACACGGCCGAACCGGGCTTAAGCTGGGAGGAGAAAATGGAGGAAGAGACTCCCCTCCCCCTGCAGTAGAGCGGAGGCTTGACAAAATGGCCACCGTTCCCGCAGCAGCCGGGAACGGGGCAGACTGCGATCGGGAGCGTCGCGTGTCAGGTTGCGCCAAAAATCGCACCCGAATCCACCCCAGACGGGCCTTCTAGGAGGCAGCATGCGCACACCCCGTCATGGGAAAGCCGCAGCCCCGAGTCCCCACACGTGGAACAAGAGTCCTCGTGGCATCCTGTCGATTCAAAAAAAATAGCCCGGCTGTGAAAAGCCACAGTAAGCAGTAAAAACAATGTGCACTGCTGAAATTTGGCCTTCCGGAGCCATGGGAACTCGGCCCCCCGAGGAATGTCACGTCTCGGGCCATGGTGGGGAGGGACCGGCCCACCGGTTAATCACCCCACTCACCAGGTTAGAGCATGCCTCTGGGGATGGCGGCTATCGTGACGTCCAGCCCCAGCTGCACCTCCACCAAGGCTGCAGACACCTCGGGAGGATAAAACAGACAGCACTGACTGAAAAGGAAATTAAGTGTTTTTGTTTTTTTTTTTTGTAAAACAAACTTGATGTAGCCAATCTGCCAGAACACACAAGGTAGAGTAAAACACTCTGAAAACAATGAAGAAAATATGCTAGGATCAGGACCGCAGGGAATACTCGACCTTCCCTGCTGGAGTCAGAGAAAATACTGGAGGATCGCAGGTGGCCCACCAAGTTAAGAGCTTTTTTTCTCTGACTCCACCTGCTGGAAGGGAGACAACCCAGCGGTCTGGACTGATCCTGGTACGTACAGGGAAGGAAATATTTCTCTGGAGATTGGATGCTGCATACATGGAAGTGGCTCCCAGGCAGAAGCCAATGAAAACAAACCCCAAAATTACAAGTGGTGAATTTTGAAGAAACTAAAGAAAATTATTGCAGTAATTACATTGACAACCAATCCACGTTAGAGTCCTTCCTATCTGAAAGCAGTATATATTCATTTAACCGTATTCCAAAATTATTTTCTATTGGAATGCTAACAGACTGTAATTATAGATCTCTTATAACCCTTATGCCCAATGCACCAGATTTTTTTTTTTTTTTTAAATTGCATGTAAAATCCTAATTCCTATAAAGAAAAACAGACCCTTATCTTTTAAGCAATGGTGATATGAGTATTTGCCAAAGCAAGGTGTTAGAAGTCCCTTCAATGCCCAACACATAACATGTTTCATTTTTTCTTCAGGGGCGTGTGATGTAGGCAAATCCTGCAGTGCTTTTAAAACAGGTGTCAGTCACATTACACCACGCTCTGTCACACAGATTTATTTCAAAATGGCATAGAAAATGGGTGAATTGGTTGTCAGTGTGATTATTGCAGTGGTTTTCCTTGTTTCTCCTCCCCCCCGGGCAGAAGCAGCAGAGGCAAAGATAGGAAGTCAGAATGTTAGAGCAGCGTGGGACAAGCACAGAAGATCCTTAGTGACGGGGGAAGCTAAGGTTTAAGACTGAAGATCAGCAGTACTGGGCGGCTGCAGGACCTATTTCCCCTCAGGCTTAAAATTTCTATGCCAAGGCTGCAGCTCTGGCTCCTCGCATTCAGCTCACAAAAAATGGGAATTAAGGATGCAGGCTGGTTTAAAAGGTGAGGATCTTGTTCCAGGAAGAGCTGGCCATTCAGTAGGCTTTTACTGTGCTGCAGGTGAGGGGAAGGGTGGTGAATGTTTGCAGGCTGCTCCATTTCTTTTACTAAATCCCGCAACCCCTCGAAGCCCTATAAAAAGCTGCTGAAGGATCTAAATGTGCATACCTTGAAGAAGTGGAGAGAGAGAGACAAAACACTCAAAATAGCACAAAGAGATAAATAATGCACAATAGGCAAGTATTCTTCAATGGGCAGAAAGGTCATAATATGAATGTCAACAGGGCTAGAGACTCAGGAGTAGCATTAGTAATGTCTTCTTCACAGAAAGGCTGGTGGAGGCGTAAACCACCTTCCAGATGGAAGTAGAGGTTAAAACAGTAACAGAATTCAAAACCTAGGAGGAGTGCAGAGGATCTCTAGTTGCAAAGAAGTGAAAGGAAGGCCAGAGCTCAAGTGTTTGTCAGGGGGCAGTGGCATTAGAACAGAAAATAAATAGGGCAGATTGGATGGGCCTTATCCGTTGTCAGATGCTAGCTGAGTCTAATAAAAGGTGACGGAAACTGCAGCCAATCCAGGAAGGATACTGCTACCCGAGCTCTGCACCACATTCTTGGTACTGGGGTGGGTGGAGAGAAAGCGAAACAGCTGAAGAACAAGGCTAAGGACTAAAGGGTTAAACCACAATCATGGAAGAAGTCATAAATGTGAAGGAACGCCCTTTAACAAGAACTGAAGCCTTGGATGATACAATTACTGCTCAATGTTTCCAAGCTTCTCTCTCACTTGCAGACCACAGAAGGAGAAAAAAAACCCCCAACTAAACAATGTCTGGCCATGCCGGAAAGCAGAGATGAGAGAGAAGGTGCAGGAGAAGCTGCACTCTGCCTCCTTCTGCTTGTGGATTATGCCAGCCTGCAAACGTTCACCAAGAAAACAACTGTCCTTTCACCAGGACGATCTGTCAGTCCCAGCCAGGTACTGGTTACGCTGCCCTCAAAAGCCTCCCTCTTGCCCGCGTCTCCCTGCAGGGAAGTTTATTAAGCCTGAGTCTGGCTAAGGATGGAAACAGAAGCTGGGCCTTTAGCGGACTTCGGTTCTCCCTGACTGTGGGAAAGGAAGGAGGTAAACAGCAGATGTGCAGAATTACAAGAAAAAGCCAGCTGAGGGAAAATTGTACCTGTATGTAGTCCCTCAAAACATACTTGCAGAGGCACAGATGGAAAGGGAGAGAAGATTTTGCAATCCTGAACTAGGGGGGACAGACTCGTGCTGCTCTGCCTGGCTCTTGTAATAGAGAGAGAGTAGTAGGGTGATACTTTAGTATTGTAACTATTGTCTTTGCTACGTGTGCAATACTTTGACTGCGCTGCTTTCTGCTGTGCATATAATAAGACCCAATTTTACTGTGTGTGCGCTGAAGTGGGGATTTGTGTTTTCTTGAATAGCAGAGCCTGTCAGAAAAGGGAGCCTGCAGGATACTGATTTCATTTGTGTTCAAGGCAGTGGGTCTCAGGAGGAGGAGAATGTGCTTGGGGGGGGGGGGGGGATATTACAAGTTAACTACCCTTGTTATATGTAACTTCCGCTTCTAGTGAATTGTTCTTGTTTAAGTTATACCCTTTGTTACATGTAAACCGATCTGATATGAAATTTTTTCATGAAGGTCGGTATAGAAAAGTGTTAAATAAATAAATAAATAAATATTGGCTTTGAGTTTCAGAGTAGGGAAATCTACCCAGGGAAGGGGACTGGAGGCCTGGGTCTTTCTGTTTTATCACACTCGCACAGTAAACCTGCAACATTCTTGCACACTCACCTTAAGGATGTACTGCTCGCCGGTGAGAGAGTAAGTCTGCCCACCCAGCTTAAAGGAGATGACTGGCAGGCCAAGCACTTTGTCACAAGGGATCATGTACTAACAGCAGGAAAAAAAAAAAAAAAAGGCTTCATTCAGCTTTTGTGCTGTGAAAGGAAAAATTTATCCACCGCACCTCTGTGTCACATTCACATATGGTTCATCAGAAATTAAAGGAAAAAAAAAACAAAATACAGAAAATTCCAGAGTTGCTACTCACCTCAGCTGCTGCACTGCAGCTATTCATGAACCTATTACCTGAATAAACTTTGGCTGCCTGCCCCAAAGCAGTTCACACCCTACGCTATTCTGCATTTTCTCATTTGGAGCAGATCTTACCGTGTATCGCTCTCTGACCTCCCAGCAAAAGCTGCAGCAAGACGCACTCTCAGTACCACCCAGGATTTGCTAAGTCAAGCCTGCCGTGATCAGGCTACGGATGGGTGCTGCCTACCATGCCAATAAAAGAAAAGCTTCCCTGCTTTTCTAGAGCAGGAAGGTGTTTTTATTTAATTGTATTTTCAGCTGGCAGGTTTCTCTTTATCCTTTCGGCTTCCAGTTCAACTGGAACCAGCCCCTCACTGGGCTATCGCACCACAAGTCTTTCCTCTATTTTATTAACTCAGTCATAGCAGTGATGGTCCCAGCTTGGAGCCACAGCCCATACAATGCCCTCTGCAATCCAACAGATGTGCACTCTTGCTCCAGCCACTAGGTGTCACCATTGAGCAATGGCTGGAACTCTCAACCTTCCCCTCCACCAAGGTCTGAATAGCCCGAAGCAAAGACCACAACTGAGATTTGAACCTGGAGCTTCCTCATGGCAATATATAGCACTGCGGCCGAGCCAGTGGACCTGCCCCTCAAAGCAGTTTCTAATAGAAGATTCCCGCTTTCTCACCTCGCCATGGATAAGCGGCACAGCTCCAATGGCTTTCTGCAGTGCTGTCACCTCCTCCACTGGTCCTGTAATCAGCGAGGTGCCCGTGTCCACAATGGCCTCACAGCCACCCTTACAAAGGGTCAGCTGGTCCCCCACGCCAATTCTGCATGAGGAGCAAAGAGCATACACCACAATGATGGGAACCTGTGCAGCCAGGGTCCTAAATAAAACTACTGCAAACTCAGTGCAGTGTGAAGAAAGGGTGAGGGAGAGGAATGAGAGAGAAAAGGCAGGGACAGCTGAAAGCAGGCCACCCTGGACAGTTAACCACACAATAGTGGTAAGTCCATAAGCCAGGACGACGATTACAGAGGTACACAGAGAAAAGGCAGGGTTCCAACTCACCCATCCATGCGGATCTGCCAGTAAGCTTTGCGGGTGATGTTCACATAGTGGAAGTCACCACTGTAGTACTCTGGGTCTGTTCCTCCCAGCAGCAGCTCGCCCCCAGGCTGGCTCGTAGGATTCCTGCACAGAAAGGGTAAAGTTAACCGGCAGACTACCCAGTGCTGTACGTCTGAGGCAAAGTCAATCTCCCACACTCACGCCCATGCGCAATCACATCCAAACGTGTCCGCCTCCCACAAGGCCTGCTTAGGCAGGCAACCATGCGTGCATGAACTCCGCAGGCAAGGCGGTCCGTGGCACGTAGCTCAAGAAGCTCGCTCGGCCTCCTGGGGGGGGGGGGGGGGGTGCAGCAGCTGCGACTTCTCTCTACCAAGGTCCCCCTGCTGCAGCTTTCAAGATTCTGGGACATACCGGTTGCCTTACTTACAATGCACAAAAAGATTTTCCAGGCTTTGTGGTGGGTCTGGCTAATTTGTGTTCTTTTCACTCTTCCCCTTCAGTTCTCAGCCTCTACCTGCCATTCTCTTTTCTTCCTTCAGTCACTGCTTTTGCCCTCTCACCTGCCTCCACTCTCCCAATTCACTTGTTACGCCTTTTCCCTTGCACTATTCTTCCTTCCCCCTCTCCTCTGTGTGCTGCCCGCCAGAATTTGCTCTTATCTTTTCTCCCCATGTGTCTCCCCCTCTTCTCATCTGTAGCCTCTCTTCTGGACACTTCCCTACCTCAAAAAAAAAAAAAACTAAACTAAAAAAAACCACACAAAAAAACCCCTTAAGACTACTTGCAGTTCTGCTTCCTTGCCACATGGTTCTGTTTACTATGAGGAAACCTATGGCATCAGTGGCAGGCCAGCACCCTGGCAGGAAGGAGTCAGCTGGGACAAACACGAGCCGCAGCGTCCTGCGACAAACTCTGCAGCTGCTGTGAGCCATGGACGCCGCCGTGAAGGAGCCTGCTCTGTACACGTGCCATCGCTGCACAATGAATAAAGCTCATGGAGCTCAAGCTATGTTTTTCCTGCTTATTATAATCAAGGAACTCACCAGGCCCCCCCCCCCCCCCATGCTGACATCAACAGGGCGAACCTCAGGCCGACCTTCAAAATGCATTTCTAAACTAACGTAACTGAGAAAGTAAACGAGTTGGAAAGTCAATGCAATAAGCAGGACTCAATGGCACATCTCCCTTCCCCAGAGGACATGAAAGGTGATACAGAGGATTGGGAGTAAAAATGTTTGAGGCAATTGTAATTTTGCACGGATTTCAACCAAAATCACAATTCCTTGACACCTTTTACTCTAGCCTGTGCCAAAATTTCAGGCAGATCTGTGCTGTAGTTGCCATGCGTAGAGATGGATGCACCCTTGAACAAGTGAAACGTGCTAGAAAAGGACGTCAATCCTCAAACTCCGATTTACGAATGAGCGTTAGACCGGACTGTCCTTTCATGTCCTCTGGGGAAGGGAGATGTGCCATCGAGTCCTGCTTATTGCATTGACTTTTCAGCTCGTTTACTTTCTCAGTTACTGTTCATTTAGAAATGCATTTTGAAGGTCGGTGAATGGTGCTGGCAAAAAAAAAAAAAAAAAAAAGACAGGCGACCTCTTATGAAGGGGTCATCGTTGCAGTGCAGATCCTGCACCTTTACTCCCCTCCTCCGACACCCATCATTCCCACATGCTCTGACTGGTCACAAGAGCCCGTTCCCAGGGGAGGGTGCCTTTACCTGTTCAGGTAAAATGAGAAGACGTTCTTCTCCACCAGCTTCTGGCTCATGATGTCATCAAAGACTGGTGGGGCCCCATCTACAGAGATGCGGGGATAGGCCATGCCCAGGATGCCATCAAACTTGGCAGCAATGAAAGTCACCCCAGGCTGCTTGATGGCCTCCCCAAAGAGCTGCTTCTGAACGTGGAGACTACCGATCTGCAGAAAGACACACCATGGACAGGGTCTCAGTCATAGGGGCGGGATATGCATGGTACCCACAAGTTCACCAGTGTGCAAGACTGGAAAAAAAAAACCAAGAGATCTCAGCTGAGATGCCCGGTGCCTAGGAGAAGGTCCTGTCTGTCTTCAGCAGCTGGGCCTAAGGGGGAGAAGAACTGCCACTGGCAAGTGGGGTAGGATCCAGGTGGGAAAGGAGCCTCTGCCATCAGTGAGAAACTGGAGAGACTAGAAGGGATTGCGGGGAAGAAAAGGAAAGAAAGTTAAAACAAAAAAAAAGCCACACACACACACACTAAGCAAAAAATATCTTTTTAAACGCTATAAAGAATATTTGTTTTCCCTGGCTTCTAAAAATGTGACTGATACTCTTAGAAAACTCGACAGGGAAACCAGAGGTACCTGTACAAAGAAGAAACCAGATCTGGGTCAGCCTGTCCCCTCTCCCCAGACAGACAGAGAGCGAGCCATAGGAGTGTTACACAGGAAGGGAGAAATGGGAACGGATTAGACAAAGCCCGTGATTTTGGTCATGTTGGGAAACTTCTACCACACACTAGTTGTCTCCTTACACAAACCAGCAGGCTGGGAACTAACAAAAAAAAAGTCCCTGCTCAGAAACAAATCCTACTGGGACTAGTGCTGTAGAGGGAAGGGGTCCTTGGGACTCACTGTCACAGTGTCCTCGCTCAGGTATCCAGATAAACTCCCAGTCCCATACTGGATTGAAAACTTAGTCCCATTCTGGATGTAGGTGCTGGACTTGGAGGAATCGTATTTGTGATGTATCACTGTGACAGATGGGAGAACAAGAGAGAGAGAGAAAAAATATGAGAGAAAGAGAAAGGAGAGAGTTAGTTCCTTATGATGTATACTCTACAAATACATCTCTCCATAACACCACATACTAATGACCTCTTCCAGCGAGGGTCCGTTTTCCTGCTCACAGGTCTCTGCTGTTTTACTTTCTATAATGTAACCTCTCTAATTTTTGTTATATGTAAACAGATGTGATGACCTGAATTGAATGTCGGTATATAAAAAACAAATAAATATACTTTATCACCCCTGAAAGCAGGCATGCTGCCCCATTACCCACTTTGGAGTTTCTCAGTTCACAAAATTTACAAGCCCCAGTTCCATCAATAAACACACAGTTTAAACAGGAAGCACCAATGCAGACAGTCACAGCCGGCAGCTCTCAGGGCACAATCAGACTACCAGCAAGAAGATTCCAGACACAGACAGGACTGCAAGCCAGGAAGTACTGCTGCAAGAATCCATCTGAGACAAATACGGTCTCTGAAATCAGGACTACACAGGACAGGACAGAGGAGCAGGGTCATGTCCGATCTGTGGTAGTGGCAATAGAACAGGTGCATACGCTGGGCCTTTTGTTTGCATTTACTCTCACATTTCATATTATGCTAAACTTGCAACTACGGTTCTCTAACATAAGTCAGTTGAAGGAAAAGATAAACGTATTGGTCCTAGTCAGATCTCTCCTGGCCAAAAGGATTTAAGGTAAAGTTACCAGCTGGCAGCAACAATACTCACAACAGGCAATGTCCGTCCAGGAGCACTTGACAGAGGGCACCCACAAGTTGGAAGAGCCCGTGTCAAAGACCACCTGGAATTTCTGTGGAGGAGTGCCGATGAAGATCTCACCGTAGTACTGCGCCTGGAATGGATCAACGAAAAAAAAGGGCAACGTTCACGGCACGAGGCAGAAGGAAAACGCCAGCCAGCCAGCGCTGTCCCTATAGCAGGAGTGAGCTCGTGATCAGAATACCGCCAACCTAATTCTGTCTCGTCATGAGATCCAGTGCAGGCTGCAGAAGGACAGGCTCTGGAGCGTTAGAAAGCCAGGACTGGGGGACATGGGATCTCTGGCATACAATCATGTTGAACCTAAGCAACTGGAATCAGGTACTGGGGGGGGGGGGGAGAAGAGAGATCTGCTCACTTTATTTTGGGGACATCACTGAATGGACTGCCCCATGGCGGCTGGCACTCATACCCGCCTTGCCTCAGGACAGTGCGTACGCCTCCTTTCCGAGCACAGTGTTATGGCTTCCAGTGCACAGCAATCAGAGCTACTCCAGTTTTTTTTTTGTTTTTTTTACTAAAAGCCCCATTAGATACCTTGGTTTCTTACTGCATCAGTACAGCCAAAACCTTATCTGGGGAAGGGTGCTACATTATGCTCGTAGCACAGGCTGGGACAGCCCAAAGCCTTTTTCCCCCAGTGAGAGTAACATTTTCTCAGCCACCAAATCTGATGTGCCCCTGCCTCTGGAAAGGAGCCAGAGAAGCAGCAGGCTCTATTCCAGAGAAAGCAGCTCCTGCTGGGGGAAGGAAGGGAAAAAGACTGGGTAGTTCTAGTCAGCAATACATTTTGGTGTTTTGCTAGACTGGCTAGCCAGGAGCCAGAGAAGGTTAAATTATTCTTACCGGATAATTTTTTTTCCCTCGAGTCCTGCTAGATCAGTCATCACGTACCGGATTTCCCTCCTCCATACTTGATGGACAGAGAAGACGTATATCCTTTGACCTCACTGTGGGCTATAAGGATCCACTGCCAGAGCACTAAGACTCAACAAATCCCCCTTAATAAAAATATTCAATAGTGCCCACAAAACCGATCTGCGTGAGACAAGAGGTAAGTCAATAGCAGAAGAACCGAAAATATAGTTAGGATACCGAGTGTGCTTTGCGTTCTTGCCCCCATTTTCGAATGCACTCTGGACTGGTCTAGCAGGACTCAAGGAAAGACAATTATCAGGTAAAAATAATTTTCCTTTTCTTCCTGTTAGACCAATCATGAATGGAAGATACAAAAGCTACTCCTTACTGGCACAGGTAACAGGGTCTTCCTAACACAAAGATGTCATCTGTCTTGGTTTGCACATCCAATCTTTAATGCCCGATGAAGAAGTGCAAGGATGACCAAGTAGCTGTTCTGCAGGTTTCCCCCAGGGAGGCTGAAGCTGGCCTGTGCCCAGAGTGCTGCTGGCACCTGCGTGCCTGATAGCAAATAGGCCATTGCCTCCTTGGTCCGGCTGGCTACAGTGGACCTGAAGGCCATCTCTCCTCTTCGGGGGAACACTAGACTGGACAAATAACTTGTCTGTTCCTAAAAGCATTCATTGTTTTTAAATCTACAGCAGGCCCTCACCAATGGAACGCTCTCCCTCCAGACCTTCGAATGGAACCGTGCCACTTGACTTTAACAACCAAAAACGTAAGACTTGGCTCTTCACCCAAGCTTTCCCCCGACACCTAATCTTTGCCTCTGTCTGTTTTTAACAGTCGAGCCCCTCTCCATTCTTCCCCCTCAGCGGAGTGTCCGCGAGGACTATCCCTTCAATTTACATGAAGCATTGCTTCCTCACCTACATTGTCCCCAGTTGCCTTCCACTTGTTTAAACTCCCCCCTCCATTTCCTCGATGTGATCCCCCAGACTGGTCTCACGGTTGACCTATGTACTTCACATCCATCTCAAATGCCTGCCCCCTGCTTTATTTCCACTCACTCTAGATATTAATTATACCAGCTCTATTATTTCTCCCAAGCAGTTGAACCAATTATATCCGTTGCACCAGTTTGTGCCAACCCTGGTTTTCCTCTGTTATTTATACGGCCTGCGAGCTAAGTTTTTACTGTTCTTGTTTTCCATTGTTCTATGTACAGCCTACGAGCAAAGTTAATGTTTACTGTAAACCAAGGCGATCTGTATCTCATACAGGAACTGCGGTATATAAAATCTAATAAATAAATAATTCAAAAGTATACGATGTACGTCTAATGGAAGCAGGCTCTTATCTTTTCCCTGACAAATCGCTATCGTCAAAGGCTGGAAGGGATACCAGCTGATTCATGCTGGAGGCAGATACTATCTTGAGCACGAAGGATGGAACCAGGCAAAAAAAAAAAAAATGGACTCCGAAGTGAATACTAAATAAGGATCCCTGCACGACAGGTCTTGCGGCTTCGAGATGCACCTTGCCCAGCAGATTGCTAACAAAAAAGGCAGTTTTCAGTGACACCTGCTTTCCTAGCTTGGAGGGTGGTTTGATCAAGGCTCTTAGCACTAATTCCAGGTCCCACTTGGATACTACTAGGCAAGACATGCTTTCCCAGTTTCAGAAGAGCATCCTATCTTTGGCGCCTTTGATTTGGCCCCTATAGTAAGAGAGAGAGTCCTTTATCCAATCCAGCAGGCAGAGAGTCAAATATCTGTGGAATGTCCATTCTCCAAGGAAAATAAGTTTTGCCTTGCTGGGTTAGACCAAAAAGGTACATCAAAGCCCAGCATCCTGGTTTTCAACAGTGGCCAATCCAGGTCACAAGTACCTGGCAGCATCCCTAAAGGTCAATAAATTCCATGCTGCTTATTCCAGGGACAAGCAGTGCATTTCCACAAGTCCAACTTATTAATGGTTTATGGACTTTTCTTCGGGGAACTTATCCAAGCCTTTTTTTAAACCCAGCTACACTAATGGCTTTTACCACATCCTCTGACAACAAATTACAGAGTTTAATTATGCATTCAGTAAAAAAAGTATTTTCTCCTATTTGTCTTAAATGTATTAGTAACTTCAATATGTGTCCCCTGGTCTTTGTACTTTGAAAGCATAAACATCAGATGCACATTTACCTGTTCCAATCCTCTATCATATCCCCCCTCAGCTGTCTCTTCTCCTAGCTGAAGAGTCCTAACCTCCTTAGCCTTTCATAGGGGAATCGTTCCATCCCAGTTATTTTGGTTGCCCTTCTCTGTACCTTTTCTAATTCTGCTGTGTGCTGAAATGCGGTGACCAGAACTGCACACAGTTTAAGGCGAGGTCACACCATGGAGCAATACAGAGGCATTATGACACCCTCTGTTTTATTTTCTATTCCTAGCATTCTATTTGCTTTCTTGGCTGCCGCCGCACTCTGGGCAGAGAATTTAAACGTATTATTCATGAAGACGCCTAAATATTTTTCCTGGGTGGTGACTGCCAGTGTGGAACCTTGCATCATTAGCTATAATTTGGGTTCCTCTTCCCTATGAGCATCACTTTGCACTTGTGCACATTAAATGCCATCTGTCTTTTAGATGCCCAGTCTGGCAAGGTCCTCTTACAACGTCTCACAATCCTCTTATGATTTATCAGCTTGGACAAATTTGCTGTCAATACAAAAGGATTCAAATCTCATTCATTATTCCCATCTCTAGATCATTTATAAATAGCTTAAACAGCAACAGTCCCAGTACATCCCTGGGGCTCTCCACTAGTCACCTTTCCCCAATGAAAAATATTGACTATTTAGTCCTACTTTCCGTTTTCTATCTTTTAACCAGTTCTCAATTTAGATAGAACTTTTTAAATTTCCTTAAGAGTCTTTGAGGAACTTTGCCAAATGTTTTCTAAATCTTTTTACATGTTCCTTTCACCCGCAGCCATGCTCAGGAGTCAGAAGTGTGGTGTTTGGGGCCAAGCAGGTCCCAGGTGTGGTAGGCTTGTTCTGCCCTGTGAGCGGGGAGCTCCAGGGGGAGCTGGGTTAATCCAGCTCCGCGCCCAAGGGAAGAGCAATAGTCCCCGACTGAGCCTGCACAAATGCTAAGGGTGGAACGCAGCCTGCGACCCTTAGGGGAGGTAAACCCTCTCACTCCTTCCTTTAGAGAGATTAGGGGGTAGCCCTGTTCTCACGTGCCAGGGGCTGGGGGGGGGGGGGGGGGTGTGCAGGAGAGCTGCATGGAGCAGTGGCAGGAAGCCTTTACCCTGGACCATCATGGCAATGCATAAAGCTTATGTAGCCATGTAAAAGCCCTCAGATCCTTAGGGTGTCGGAATTCTGGAGTATAGGTACCACCACAGAGGGGCAACTACTAAGCAGCCAAGGGTGGGAGTGGATCCTTCCCCCCCCCCCCCCCTTGGGCCACATAGTCACCCAGGACGGCATCCTGGTCCAGTGAAGAGTCTCCTCCAGGGTCCACTCGAGGACTCACAAGAAGGGGAGCTCTCAGAGGAGAAAAACTCCATCGAAGTTGGTCTATTTTGGAAAGAGAAGGGAGCGGCCCTCATTCCCAGCATGGTGTCAACCTTAGGGATGCCAGCTGCCACCCCTATAGATCCAGCTGAGGGAGATCCAGGGCATGAGAAAGCCACCTGGCGCCTTTCCGCTGCGTACCACCTTGAGGCGCATGGTCCTTACAGAACGGAACACTCTACAAGGGGCAGAGAATTGAATAAAATCGATCCCCTGCCACTGGAGGAAAAGAAATAATCTCCTTAGGATTTCATGGATCAATTCCCTGCTGTCGACAGTAACATGGAAAATGACGATTCCTGGGAGGGGGAAAAATCAGCAATGAAAGATCTTCAAGACAGGAAAACAGAGGAAATGATTAAGCAGGCCTTTGTGACAAGCTCAACGGCAATACAGGCCTCTCCCTGCAGAGGCTTATGTGGCCCAGGCTGCCCTGCGTTGGATTCAGCAGCTCCCGGACAGCATGGACACAACCCATCTGAAGCCAGCCACAGCATATACCACCGCGGTGAGTAACACTCCCTGTGCTCCACAATATTACTCTGCAGCTGTGGCAAGACTTAAAAAACAGCTGTTCCACTCTGCTTCAGGCCAGCTGTGCCAACTTCCTTCCCAAGGAATGGCCCTGTGGTTACTCACCAGTTCCAGGGCTGCTGCTGTCAGCTGCTTCCTCTAGCTTAGGCTCTTTATTTCCCCCCCCCCCCTCCTTTGCTGCAGATCCAATCAAAGGGTCCAGGGAGGAGAAGGGGAAGAGAGAGCGCGAGACCGTAGTCCTTTTATTTAATTTTTGTTTGGCTCCCCTCCTCGGTTCCCCTTACTGTCAGGGGAACTGTTCCCTGGGGATTCCACAGACCTCAGGGTACAGGGATAACCCCCAAGGGCTCAACTAGGATAGACCTGGGAAAAGCAATCCCCTACTGTCCCAGGAGCAACAAGGGTTCTACCAGGCTGGGGCCAAACCTAGGCTCTGGGACCGGACGTCCTCAAGTGTCCTCAGTTGCCATGACTACAGCTCTTTTATAGCCCGGAGTGAG
The DNA here is from genome assembly GCF_901001135.1 of Rhinatrema bivittatum. NCBI lineage: Eukaryota > Metazoa > Chordata > Amphibia > Gymnophiona > Rhinatrematidae > Rhinatrema > Rhinatrema bivittatum. Next base: position 37,649,821 of record NC_042631.1, on the reverse strand, counting down.
ATCATTAAAAAAATAAATAAAGTGGTGTGTCCTCTGTCTCCATCAGCTCTGGAGGACGGAAATCCAATTCGTGATGACTGGTCTAGCAGGAAGAAAAGAAATATATGGTTGCGTGCAGAGATTCTCGGTCCTGGTCCTCGGGATTTACTGGCCAAGTCTATTTTTCAGGATATCCAGATTGAATATTCATGAGATATTTACAGCGTGTGCAGATCTCTCATGCACATTTAATGGGGATATCCTGAAAAATCAGACTGGCCGGTAGATCGTGAGGACCAGGGCTCAGAACAAATTGGTCAAGGAGGTCGCAACAGTATACAAAAGGTGCTGATTCAGCCATAGAGCATCCACTGCACAAACAGCAGCTAAAGGTGCCAGCTCAGCCAGAAGCAACTTCAAACATGCAAGGAAAACACTTCGTTTTCTGCGTGAACACAATCTTACACAGGTAAGGTGCTTGTGGATGGGCACAGGCCCGTCTCGCTCTGCCAGTGCGCTCTGAGTCAGCAGAAGTCGGAGGCAGAGCTCCGCAATGCAGAAGTCAGCAGCACACACTTCTTGCCAGGCCCTGCTGCTGGGAGGCACCTCCTTCCATGGCATCGTTGCAAGATGGGCCCAGCTGCTCCAACAGCAGCTTTACATCCAGAAACAGCAGCACCAGATTACAAGGCAGGGGTACAGCTGGAGGCAAAATTGACAGACATTCTGGGAGTGCATTTAGACATTACTAGAGGAATGCCCATCAGAAGCGTCGGGATTTAAGAGTCCGATTGGACAGGTTACTCCTTGGAGTATTCCATTTCCAAAGGGGGAGGGGTATGTGGATGTGTATCTACTTAATCCCCCCCCCCCCCCAAACACTCTCAGTCCTTTCTACTCTCCCCCACCTCATCCACATTTCCTTCAGTAGCACCTCCAGGTCTAAACCAGACCCCCAAAATTCCTCCTTGGCTTCAGTCACCTTCCCATTTCCCCAACTGTCAATTTCCTTTTCAGCAACTCATTCCCTTATCTCAGCAGAATGAGTTGATAGTCTTTCTCTCTCTATCCTTTGCGGACCTCTGATGTCCACCCTATCCCCTCCCCTGCAACCCTGTCAACATAAAAGATCCCCTCCCCTGCAAAGTAAACGGATGGCAACAAGGAAGGGGAACGAGTCAGTGTCCCGTCCCCCCGTGCACAGAAGTCCTTCACCCCCACATCCGCAAGCCCAGAGGGTTCAGTGCCAAAGGCTGTAAGCATGCAGGCCATGGAGATACAGCTCCCATGCTCACCAGTGTCCATGTGCAGCGCAGCCAGAATCCTCAGGTTCAGGGGGTTGTTGGAGAAAGGATCAGATTTCTAAAGGTCACCAAGAGGGCAGATGGGATTACTAACGGAGATGCGGGCAGGATGGTAGCAACATTTTCCCCGCCCTACCCCCCAGATTTCTGTCATCCTAGGAACAAAACCTAGTAGGCCTGGGTCCTGCCTCCCACTCTCTCAGGTGAAGCCTCAAAAACCATCCTAATTTTAGACTTACAGTACGTGTGAAGTTGCTTTAAAAATAAAAAAAAAAACAAAGCTGGGACTGAGCCACTGGCTAGCAGCGTGGATGCCTGGATCAGTGGTGGGCAAACTAATACCTGATGGCCACATTGGGTGTTCCAGTCTAGGTGGGAGGGTGCATTGAGGGTCCCACCAACTCGCCTCACCGCTCCCCACAAGCTTCAGACTGAGCAGCATGGGGGCAGGGAAGAAGTATGTGAGCCTGAAGCTCTGTGCTGAGGATTTGGGGGGGGGGGGGGGATCTGAGAGGTGGTGACATTTCCAGGCAGAAGGGACAGGCTCTTACTGCTGCAAGCCGGAAACCGTAGGCTGTAGTTTGTGCACCTCTGGCCAGGCTAGTCAGGGAGAGACTATAAACACTCTTTTTACGATAGTCTGCTTTTTATTAGGGTGAAATTAGGTGTTACCTGCTAATTTTCTTTCCTCGAGTGCCGATAGACCAGTCCAGCAAGAAACTTGCCCTCTGCCTCCTACCAGCAGATGGAGGCAGAGGGCAAGTTTCTAGGTCCGACACTGTCCCTCTATATAACCTAATGTAGCAGGGAACACGTCAGGAGTCTCTTGCTCAAGCTGATGTGCGAACTCCCTTTGGATATCCAGAGCTAATTTAAATGCCACATATATGCTCAAATTAGTGTTGGATATATATACACACACATTTATTTGAAAGAAAGGACTGGTCCAGTGTCCACTCCTCTCCCTCCCGAGGACATGTGCGTGTGGATATTTTTTCGCCCCCAATAACCTTCCCTCTATGTGAATATGTATCTAAAGTAAGATCTTTTCTTTTCTCCTCTCTCAGGCAGGTACTAGACTGGTCTGTCGAGACTCAAGGAAAGGAAAATTAGCAGGTAAAATATAATTTCACCTTCCCCATCATCCTGCAGAGCAGTCCAGAGAATTGGGATGTACCTATCCCGGGTAAGAGTATCCCAGAGCTGCTTCCAGGACCCCATAGCAAATGCTGTATCCTTTTCCTGATCGTTCAGCCTATAATGCTTCGTCAATGAGTTCAGCAGCACCCACGTGGCTGCATTGCAAATGTCCTCAGGTGTCCCTGGTCCAAATTCTGCCCAGGCTGCAGCTGCACTCTTGCGGCGTGTGCTCTGAGTCCCTCCGGTACTCTTTTCCCTTTTACTAAAGCTGTTGCTATAACTTCCGCCATGCAATGGACGCTTTGGAGGCCACTACCTTTTCAGGCCCCTGCAAACACCACAAAAATTCTGTCCAACTTTCTGAATTGACCGGTCACCTCTCAGTATTTTAGAAGAATTATTCTAACATCCAGCAGTCGGATCTTTCTTCCTGCCTAGACAGGCCCCCTTTTCTGAAGCCTGGTAGGGAAACTACTTGATTCATGTGGAAATCTGACACAATCTTCGGCAGAAAGGAGGGGACTGGCCTAACTGTAAGGAGAGAGATGGATTTCTGCATGACAAAGCTTGCAGCTCTCAGATGCTTCTTGCTGAACAGACAGCTACTAAGAATGCTAGTAGCTTTCTTGATTTATTCAAATTGTGCCCGAGCCAGATTTAAGGTCCCATGGTGGTACCTGCAGCTTCCACACATCTGTCTTGCTCCTCTGAAGAAGCAGACGTCATCTGGGTGTGTCACCAGACAGGAGCTCTTGACCTGCTCCCTATAGCATGCTATTGCCGAGATTTGAACTCTGACAGTTCACTGCTAAGCCTTTTCCCAATCCATCCTGTATGAACTGCAACGCTGTGGGCACATCTGCCTTGTGCAGCCTTGTATTCATCTAGGCACACCATCTTTCAAAGATCTTCCAGATTCTTCGGCAAGTGAGATCGAGCTCTTTCTTGCCTTTAGTAGCGTTGCTATGGCATGTCTTGATTATCCTCTCTTGCCAAGATTCCTCTTCTCAAGATCCAGGCCAAAAGAGAATGGATTTGCATCCTTCATGACCACTGGGTCCTGTTTTAGCAGGTCCCATTGCTGGGCTGAATCTCAATTGTTCTCCTATGCTGAGCCTGACCAGGTCCGTGTACCACAGGCATTTCAACCTGTCTGGAGCCACAGCTACCACTTTCCTTGGATGGTCTGTGATCCTTACCACCCTGGCATTTATTGGCTAGGGTGGAAATACATAAACACTGTTTCTCATCAAGCCAGGCCTGTAATAGTGCATCAAATCCACTGGATTTTGAATCCTGTCTTCAGCTGGGAACAAATTTTGTCTTGGCGGTTCTGTGGGTTGCCCCATCTGGCTATTTGATTAAAGGCTCCAATAGATGCTAGTCCCAGGAAAATGGGAACTAACAGCTTAGGAAATCTGCTGGCAGGTTGTCCACTTTCGCTATGTGCGCTGTGGAGAGGTCCTGTAGATGTATTCGTTTTAAATGTATGGTATTACTAGGTAATACACTGCATGCAAAACTGGCCTCTACACCACCACTAACACCTCACCTCGACCTATTAGGTGGCCATCCTATAGGGATATAAATACTTAACTACGATGAGGGCCTTGTGATAATACCTATGTGAAGTGGAACTTACAAATGTCCTTTTGATAACACGTGTTAAGTTTTCTTTGATGTGAGCGAGAAGGATTAATTTTATGGAGGTGAGTTGGCCTCATACCAATGGTACAAAACTTTGTACCATTGGTATGAGGCCAATGGTACAAAGCCAATGGTACAAAATTGGCCTCATACCATTGGTATGAGGCCAATGGTACAAAATGGTATTATGGTTCTCAATAATATTTGCCGATATAAGTCCCATACCCGTGCCTTGAAAGCTGGCTGGCCACTCTTCCAGTGAAAACTCCACCTCAGAAGGCTGGGTTCATCAAACCAGGAGAAAAAAAAAAAAAAAAAAAAGTGGTATGCAGGGCGAGTCGTACGAACAGCACAGTGCACCTTGGTGAAGATTTGGAATGAGGAAGGTCTCAGAAAGATGAAATTTCCATTATGTTCTCTCAGCCTAGCTTGGGGAGCAATACCTTATGCCTTCGTTAAGCTGGCATTTAAAGGGAGGCACACTAATTTGCATGCAGAGTTTTACAGCAGTTTGTGGGCACATTTTTTTTTTACATGTGGAACTTCCTTACTGCATAAAGTGCGCACGTCAAAAATGTGCAAACATTAGCAGGTAAAAAAAAAAAACACACACACACACACAAACACCTTACAGAGCGGCACCTTCTTATACGGAGGCCTCTGCGAGGCACTTAAGGACTTGGCCAAGTCTCAAGCAGTCACACTCAAATGTTACCACCTTGAATCTTATCAGCCGAGCCTCAGTTCCACCTTAACTGTGTTTTAACAAATTCCATGGAATGTTAGAGGGAGTGAAGTGCAATGAGCAGTAACAGCAATAAGCTGAGGCATGGGGAGAGGGGAGGGGGAGGAGGAGGAGCCATTGCCCCTCCCCCTTCAGGCTATGGGTGGTCACTAAACAGGGCTGCTAACATGGTGGGAGGAGAGAGGCAAGTATTTGAGGCCCAGTGCAAGGGAGGACACCACTCACACAGCACTTCCAGGGAACACGTTTACTGCCACTGAGCGAGCAGAGATGCAGGTCTGAGATTATTGCTGTATGGAACGGCCGATCAGGGTTTATTCTAATAAAGTTACTAAATAAATAATCGAGAGACGTTCCTGTTCTTCCACCTTCTATCTGAAGCTCCAGCTGGCTTGCATGTTACCTGTCTCAGAGGCATGGGAGGGACTGAATCGTGGAGCCTCAGGCCAGCCCATCCGGTTCCCTCCATTCCGAGTGGTACCAGAGGGTGCTGGTCCGACTGCATATTAAACATTTATGAACTGGATGTAGGCCGTCATGTAGTTTTATTGCAGTTATATGCCGCACAATATTTTGCACTGGTTTGACCAGAAAAAGCGTTTTGTTTTTTTTTTTTAATTAATTCAGCGAGGATTTTAAGAGGCTGTGCATTTCTGGAATATTACTGCCATTAAACTGCACGGCCCTTAACACCGAGGACTTATTGTCCTGAGGTGCCCTGATAGGTACAACATTTGCCTTTCGAGGCTTATGACAACGACATTCTGGCGTTTTACGCTAAGCAAAGCAGGGAGCTGCGGTGGCAGGCGTGCCGTCACTTACATCCAAGTAGTTACTCAGAGCCTCTGGAGTGGGGTCCCCACCGGTGGGAAAGCCCAGGACGTACTTCTGATTCTCGGCCTTCCTTAGGAAATCCTCCAGACTGGCTGTTTGGCTGAAAGTGCGTCGGATCGAGGTGAACTTTGTCAGGGGGATCCTGTTGGAAAAACATCACAAGTCAGGCCCGGTGAAAGCCAGATAACCCCCAGTGTCTTACGCCACCCAAAAAACAAAATCGCTAAGCATTGGGGGAGGGGGGGGGGGAAGGAGAGAAAGGTAAGGGAGGAGGGCTGGGATCCTATGGTTATGCTTAGGGCTCCATTTTGCCTAGAAGGAGGCCTTGCTTTGCCTCTCGGCCCAGACTCCTGGTCCTCATGCTGGGAGTACTTCAGCCTTCAGACTACAGAGGAAGAACAAACATCTTTTACAGTTATACTAACTCAGAGGAGGAGCAGGAATAGAAGCTACATTGCAAGGAGAAATTTCAAATCACTTGATAGGGCCAACATCCTTGGCCTGTTGATGGGCAGAGAAGCAGGAGAAAGGAGAACAACTGGGGCCGTGCATGGCGGCTCCCTAAAAAGAGCTGGAGGAGGAAGGCGCGAGGGTCCCTAATGAGAACGAGAGACTCTTATTGCCTGCTGTACTCTTTAGCACTGCAAAGTGCGGGAACAGGAGACCGTACACGGGCCGGACACACACAAAGCTACGCAGAGCAGAGTACTGCTGGAGACATATTACCATGGCCTGAAATCAGTCTCCCCCAGGGCAAGGTGCTGCACACCTAGGTGGGCAATCGCCTTCCTGGGACAGACTGCCCACACCCTTTGTCTGCTGGCCAAGAAATGGGAAACTGGCATGGACCATGAGAATTTTGGCAACGTGCGAGTGGCGGTACCAACTGATGACTGAGATCGGGAATATATCCAGGGTGAGGGGCTAGAGATGAGACCATCATGAAAAACAGCTTCGCTGTACTGTTAACACGCCAGGGATCTCTCAATGGGCTACTCTCAGGCTTGATGAAACAAAGCTTACAGTGCAGGTCAGAAAGGCTTCCTGAGACATTCAAAAGGATCTGCTTTGATACAGCCGTGGCTGAGAACCATTGCTGGAGAGAATAAGAGAGCTAGGGTACACAGAGTACTGTACAAAAGTAATTCACATAGCTACAATGACCCTACCCCAACGAGCTTGCAGTGGAAGCTGGAGGTTACACATCTTGCTCAGGGTCAGAGTGGAGCGTCCCACCATCCAGGTCGTATCCCTAACTACTCCACTGCCAACCCAAAGCCAGAAATTGCTCCCAGAATCATGTCTAAAAGGGAATGCTGTCTCTCCCATACTCTCCGACCCTCCCTGCACAAGGGTTTGTGACATTTTTGGCCGAGATCCCTTCCTTGCACAGCAGCAGCGTCCTATCCCTCACAGCTTAGCCTGCAGAGGTGCTTCAGCAGGTCAGGTCTTACCCTACCATTCATATCTTCCTTCCTTTCCCTAAGATGTCACCCGGGGCAGCAAGACAACCTGTAGAGACACGCTTATACAGCCTAACTGGCTGCAGTCCAGAAGTCTCCTTTACAGATTAAAGTAAACAGGGATTCCCCAGGCAGCTCTTCGAATCTCGGGCTCGCATGAAGGTGAGCTGTGCACCTGGAGCCTCTTACGGGATCACCATAACAACCCTTCTCTTATCCTACAGCACCGCAACATGGTGAGAAGCAGTCAGGTGCAATATGACCCTGCCCTAGAGAGCTTACGAGAGCCAAAAGGGAATAAAGCCACTCGCCCAAGAGCACAGGGAGTATCAGTGGAAGAAATGGCATGTGAACTCATTTCTAGTCCCCAGCTCGAACCACGGTGCCACTCATCCTCCTGCACCCAGAGCCTCTTCAAATAGCCACCTCTCCATGAGCTGGCTAAAGGCAGAAAGGGCCCACAGGCAACAGAGGAGAGGAGATGATCTCTCCCCTCCAAGTCGTGGCACCTGGAAGAGTAAGGAAAGGAAAGTCAGCCGGGGCCTGCAGCAGCCCCGCCCCTCGCACAGGTTTCCATGGTAACAGGAAGCCTTCCACGCAGATGTTCTCTTCGTCTTCAGGCCCTGCTAGATGAGAGACGAGATGAGGGACGTTCCGGCGCCTGGAAGATTTTGCACCGTTGTCTGTACCTAAATCCGGACCCTGCCAGCCAACGAAACGGAGACGATGCTGATAGAGGAGGGAAGAGCGGGGGTGGGGGGGCCCCCCCCCTCCAAATACAGCTCCACTACCCACTTAAGCCCAAGCTGGAGATGTATTAGCCTTTGGGGGTCCAGTAGGTTGCATTTAATAGAGGGGGTGGGTCTTAGAGGGAGGATACATGTTTGCAGTCTGTTTCACTCCATTATTTTTCATAGGTTCCCCAAGAATATTCAGAAAAGAAAAAAAAAACAAACCAAAAAACAAAGTGCCAATCAAAACGTTTTTGAAGCTATGGAAAAAAATGTTTTCCTTTCTTGCTTGCTTTTTTTTTTTGTTTGGCTTTTATTCTTATTTTTTTTCTATTTAGTTAAATGTTTACATTTTTCTTTTACATTTTTGGTTCTTCTGAACTTTCGGTACCAAGTACCAAATTTTAAGTGTCCAAGTGACCCAGCTCCTGGGATGTTTTCAGTGCAGCAGCAGCTGGACCGGCAGTGTACACCGATGATTACAGCCATCTTCTGTGAACCCTGGAGACCTCACTTCCATACCACATGACCAGGACAGGAAGGCATTTCTGCACGACATGAGGGAAGCCACAGAGTATCAGATAAAGATACCACAAGCAGCAGCAGCCTCGTGCACACCGGAATGAATCCATTACATTTCTACGCGCCTGTAGCAGCTCTGCGCTCCTGGAAAGCAGGCAGCACGGTATTACCGGAGGGAGATTTTGTTTTAACCAATCTGATCCTGTGTTGAGTGACCACGGAATTGGACCAGGGTCAGCAATGAACACAGCTTACGATGCCATCACGTTCCCAGGAGAAATCAGACAGAGCAGCCCAGCGCTGGGCCTCAAGGTGGCTTCCTGGGTTAGAAACTGGAGCTCATGCCACAGAAACAGAGGTTGCTAGCAACGTGCCTCAGGGAATTGGTCCTGGGGCTGGCTCAGATTACTATTTTGAGTGATACTGCAGAGGGGGAGGTGTTATCTTTTTTGCAAATAACATTTACGATCCCAAGGACCTGGGCACACCTAAAGAAATAAGGCTGTAATGGAAGAAAGCCTGAAGTGGGGGTTGAGTGCTTGGCAGTGAAGTTTCATTCATTTGGAGTGCAGAATTGCAAGGACTTAGTACACAAGAGGGGGATAGGTGACACGGTGGGGGTGAGATACTGATGTTCACCAAGAAGGAGAAAGACCCTGGGATGATCATACTCTGTGTACCAGAAGTCCTGTAAACTGCAACTCAAAAAAAAGACAGAAATATGTGTAGATCCAAGCAAAAAGCAGTGATACCTTAAAAACGAACCCTTATTTAAGAACGTGCCATGCTGGGTCAGACCAAGAGTCCATCAAGCCCAGCATCTTGTTTCCAACGGTGGCCAATCCAGGCCACAAGAACCTGGCAAGTACCCAAACACTAAGAAGTGTTTTTGACATTTTGTTGTGCCAGTGCCTTAGATCTGTATGCATTTCAATAAGGATTCCCCTCTGCCCCCACCATCAATACATTATACTCCACCCCTTTCAAGGCAAAACATTTTAATGGGTGGCAAAGACACAGGAATCCAAAAAAACAAAACTGAAATCCACTTGGATACGTCTCCAACTCCTTGTGTCAATACTTGGTGGAAGCACCTTTGGCAACCATTTCCTCTCCAAACCTCTTGGCTGGGTCTCCACCAACTTTGCACACCTAGATTTGTCAATATTGCACCATTCCTCAAAAAAAAAAAAAAAAACCAAAAACTGTTTAAACTCTGTCCAGTTCCTCGGGCAGTGTTGGAGAACAATCTTCAAGTCACGCCACAGATTTTCCATTGCACCGAGGTCAGGGCTCTGACTGGGACACAACAACATTTACCTTTCTGACACTTAGCACTCCTGTGTAGCTTTGGGTCATTGTGCTAAGGTGGTGAACTTCTGTCCCGGTTTCAGCTTCCTTGCAGAGAGCAGGTGGTTTTCCCCTCAAGGACTTTGCTCTATTCATTGGTCCCTTCTATCCTGACCAGTCCCTGTTCATGATCACCCCCATACCACGCTGCTGCTACCACCTGCTTAGGGTGATGTGCCATTTGCAGGTGTAGTGCGTCGCATTCAGGCCAAAAACGTTTTATTGTTATTTTTAACAGACCACATTTTGCCACCTGGCTACAGGATCCCCCCCCCCCCCCCCTGCAGATTTCAAATGGGACTCAAGGTGGGCTTTAAGTATTGGCTTCCTTCTTGACAGCCTACCATACAGGCCAGACAGGAGGTGTGCTTGGGATACCTCCACATGCATATTTTGACCCGTCTTAGCTTTTCTCTCTCAAATTTGCTATTGGCTTACCTCCCTGATCAGTCTCCTTGCTCAGTCATCCAGTTTGGAGGGGCAGCCTGATCTAGGCAGTGCCCCAATAAATAACGGATTTAGCTGTGCTCAGAGAGACCTTCAAGGACTTTGCAATTCTTTTATGCCCATCCCCAGATCTGTGCCTTTCCACAACTGCCCAGGAGCTCTTCAGCGCTTGTAGTTAGGTCTTTGTTTTGAAATGCAGCGCCCAGCAGAAAGAACCAAAACAGGAACTGCCAAACATATCCTGTCATCATGCGAATCCGTACGAGTTAATCACACAAGTGGCACCAATTTACCTGATGATTTTCAAAAACACACCCAGAAAATATAGCATATTATGCATGCAAGTATCCTGTATTTTATAAAAGTAAAACAAACACACATGTATGTTCTCTTTTGTGCATACACATACCCATGAATAAATGAACCTCTAGGGCATTCTGGGCAGGTTACCAGTTACTCGCATAAGGTGCTATTTTCAAACACACTTACATGTGATTATTTTCCAATCTACTCATATTTTTTCACCCCTAATTACCTGGCTGAGAGGTCTGGGGGCAGGGCAGAGAGAGTCTTTATGAACCGGAGAAGGACTGAGCGAACCTGTGGCCTAACTGGTAAAATTTCCTCATCGCGTGCATGTTTTAAAATTGGCCGACTGGCGTGTGTAAATCAGGACTTTCGTAAGTCCTAGTTTACTTTCACACCTAAAATACATCCATCGATACACGTGGTTTCAATGCACACGTAATCCTACATACGCATTTATGCTGTGCGGTAAAATTGCGCATATTTTATGAAACGTGCACAAATCCGATGGTTAAATTATTCTTATCTGATCATTTTTTTTTTCTTCTAGTACCTCGCTAGACCAGTCCATTACACTAGGATTTCCCACTCTTCAGCTGCCAGAGACGGAGGGGCATGCCCCCCCCTGATGACTTAATTCCTGGACATAAAGAGGGGGAGGAGGGAGTGGTCTTAGGCCTTACCAGTGGCTCCTGTCAAAGCAACCAACCAGAGAAGGATCCTATTTTGTGCCCATCATGTATTGCATTGCTACTACATGCAATAGAGATCTCCATCTATGCATGCGGGGTTATTTTTTTGCCCCTTCTCACTCCCTCCCCTCTCAGGGGAGGGCAGAGATAGTGGGCGAGAGAATGGAGGGGGCTCGTTTTCTGCTTCTTTTAGGGTGGGGCTTGGACTGGTCTAGCAGTACTCAAGGAAACAAAGTTATAAGGTAAGAATAGTTTAACTTTCTTTTCTGTCTGCTAGACCAGTCCTTTACACTAAGGCAGGAGTCCCAGTAACAAAATACTTTTGGTGGGGGTCTAGTGGGCAAAACCATCTCATTTTCTTTATCAACTTGTGCACTTTTGGGAACAGACCTCCTACGAACACCAGGACTTGAGAAGGCACTAAATTGCTCTTTATGTAGTTTACCACCAAGCCCAGTTTTTCTAAGAGCTGGATCTCTGTGGCCGAGGGCTATCGATTTTCCTGTGCGGTTTTTGATCTGATAAGCCAGTTGTCAGAGATGGATGAATCAGCATCCCCTGCTTGTGCAGTGTTGCTGCTACCACCGTGACCTTGGTGAAGGTTCTTGGTACTGTAGCAAGTCCAAAGGGAAGGTCCAAAACACAAAGGGATGGCCCAAAACACAAAGCTGAAGAAGTCTCCGAAAGCTGGGTCTCACGGGGATGTGGAGGTAGGCCTCCGCCAGGAACGCCCCCTTACGTTTGCCATTTCCGAGCAGAGGATTTCCATCCTGCAGTGGGGTACTTTTAGGGGTCTGTTGAGCCCTTTTAAATGCAACACAGGATGAAATATGCCATCTTTCTTTGGCACTACAACATAAATGGAATATGCTCCCTGCCACCTCTCTTGGGGTGGAACCAGAGCTATGGCTTGTCAGGCCTGCAACTTCTTTAGAAACTGCTTTCGTTCTCACTTGCAACAAGAAATCAGAAATATATTTGGATTGAGGCGATGCATTCGGGTAGGTAGGCCCTTGCAATTATCTCCAGAACCCACTGGTCTGATGAAAGCTGGATCCATGCCCCAAAATACCTTGCTAGGTATCTACCCATTGGGATTATTCGAGGAGAGGCTCACTGTATATCATTGGTGGGGGAGATTGCCACCTATCCCCCGCAGAAGGGTCTGTTCTTGGTCTCTTAGCCTCCCAAAAAAACTGGGACCTGCCTCTTGCCCACCCCCCCATGAACCACCCAGGGTACTGCAGCTTTGGTCTTATGCTGATCTCTAAAGGGCTAGCATGCCTTAATCTTCTGGGAGTCTTTGACGCTCCCCAACTCCTACTAACTTCTCTAGTTCTACTCCAAATAGGCCCCCTTAAAGGGGAGCTTACACAGCCAGGCCTGACTGGGAAGCTACAGAAGTCTTCTGGTCACTATGCCTGTGGTCACCGACCTTGCAGATAGCCTAATCAGGTTGTATAATGTATCAGGCATGCAGTTTCCTTGCTTTAGGGAAGTTGCTGGATCACATGCTAGACTGTGCACCCAACGAACCCCCCCCCCCCCCCCCCCGCCCCCTCAGATAGATGCCTGAATTGCCCTACAGTCTGTTGTAAAGCTTTGTTTGAGCATGGATTCTATCTTCCGATCCTGCGAATCCTTCAGAGCTGGGCCTCCCCCTTCACCGGAATGGTGGTCCTGTGCACCACTGCAGAGACTGAGGCGACCACCTTCAGAATCCATAGCAGCCTCTCCTTTTCTTCTGCCGGTAAAGGATATAGTTTCCCCCCCATCGTATTGCTCCCTTTGAAGCCTTCTAACGGCAAGGCCCAATCCATTAGCACCATTTTAATGCATTTTACTTCCAGGCTATCAGGCAACAAAAAAAAAAAAAAAAGATGAACATTTTGAATGGGGCATAGACTTTTTATAACTACTGTAAACAACGTGCAAGCATTTTCAGTGAATAGGAGTTTCTAGAACCAGGCGGTCCTGAGAGGTGGCTGAAAGAAGGTCGACTGAGGAGGATCATTAGAAAATATATTTCTTCACAGGAAGAGTGGTGGAAGCATGGAACAGCCTCTTGGTGGAGGAGGCAAACTAACAAAATTCAAGGGGACATGGGATAAGTGAAGAGGATCCTTAGCTGCAAACTGAAAAGGAAGCCTGTGATCAATTGGGGGCCTATGGCACTGTAACAAGAATTACGTTGAGCCTTCTAGACAGGCCTTATGGCCTCCTATTCTATTTCTGTAGTCTACTGCACTACAAGATCCTATTGGAGAATCAAATGGTTAATGCTGGAATGTTTCAGAATCCATATTATAATTAACCTCTCCAATGCCTTGTGCATTTTATAATCACTGGTGTGATCACATGCTCTACACGTGGTAAGAGAAGAGATGACCCAAAGTGCGACTATGTTCATGAGTCTGTCACAATCCATCAGCCTGCCCATGAAGACCTCTGCCTGGAGGTGCCTCGTTCCTCCATGGGACATTTCAGAACACCACTGAACAAATGGACAGACCTGAGATCTAAATATATGAGGCTTCTCATGTCATATAAACGAGACAGCAAGTATGGGGAAGAGCTCCACAGGCTAGAAATGTTTGCTTTTCCCTGGAATTTAAGATGCAAGGTGCTCCAAACAGGAACTTCCACTTGGGTCTCACCGTATTCAAACAACTATAGGAGGTGCAGGAATAAGAGGACAGTTTCTCACATCTACACCCCATCCTGCTCCAGGGAGAGGAGCCTCAGAGCACAACTACTGATAAATGTCTACCCTCTGTGGGCTGACAGACCCAGTCTCTGCTCTCCAGCTTCCCAACAACAGATTCATTTTAAAAAGGGCAAACCATTTTCTATTTTATTCTCTTTACTAAAATCTACCATTAAACATGAACAGATAATGGGTTACTATATCACACCATCTAGCTTTCTTTTTTATTTGTTCTGCTTCCTAGTTACGTTATCACAAGGCACTACACAGAAACATAGAAATGGCAGAAAAGGACCAAATGGTCCATCCAGCCTGCCCAGCAAGCTTATTAGTAGTAACTGCTGGCCATACAAGCCAATTATCAGTTTCCCAGACTGTCAAAGTCAGGGCCCTTGTTGGTTGCTGTTTGAGACCAATTCCCTGTTACCTTTTGCCATTGAAGCAGAGAGCAATGTTGGAGTTGCAGCAACAGCATTAAGGCTTATTGGTCAAGGATAGTAACTGCTGTATCGCTAAGTTACTCCCATGCTTATTTGTTTTCCCAGACTGTGCAATTCAATGTCCTTGTTGGTTGCTGTCTGAGTCTAATTCCCCTTTCCCCCTGCCTTTGAAGCAGAGGAGTAATGATAGAGTTGCATCAACAGTATAAAGGCTTATTTATTGGTTAAGGGTAGTAACTGCCATATCAGCAAGCTACCCCTATGCACTTTTTTCTTTATCCCATCCTCTAGCCTTAAGGGATCCACAGTGTTTATCCCATTGCCCCTTTTAAATCTTTTTCTATTTTGTCTTCACCACCTCCTCCGGAAGGGCATTCCAAGCATCCACCATCCTTTCTGTGAAAAAATATTTTCTTTTTTTTTTTGAAATTTGTATTTTATTAGAAACCAAGTAACAGACAAAGTGAAAATACCACTCCATGATTCAGAAGATAATAATGTACAGAATGACACAGTATACACTCCAGAGAATGCAAAGTGAAGGTCACAGAACCTGTAGAAAAGCATGCGATACCTTAGTGATGCTCAGCGCTCGCAGATATTTGTTCAGCCGCCTATGACTAAGTGGCCCAATGTTGGGCATCGAGAGTGCAGCTATGTCACTATATGGCGGGGTATAGTCATGTACCAGGAGCATCATATTATCTGTCAACAACATGGTAGCATTGACTAACTGATAAATAAAAACTAAAAAACTTGGAACTTTGATGTCGTCTTCACAATCATTTCCGCATTGGTAACCCATCCCTCCCTTACCCATCCCACCCGCCCCCTCCCCCCATCCAGCTCGTCCTATATATTCTGGTCGAATCCTGTCCTCGAAGTACTCATAAAGGCCTAATTTTTAAGAGGGGTGTGAAACTAAGATGCCATAGCTAGAAGGACGAAAAAATATTTTCTAATGTTGGTCCTGAGTCTTCCTCCCTGGAGTTTCATTTCGTGACCCCTAGTTCTACTGATTTCTTGCCAACGGAAAAGGCTTGTCGATGATTGTGCATCATTCAAATCTTTCAGGTATCTGAAGGTTTGTATCATATCTTATCTCCCCTGCACCTCCTTCTCTTCCAGGGTGTACATCTTTAGGACATTCAACCTCTCCTCATAAGTCATCTGGGCCACTTCCATCTAGTCTCTGTCCCTTTTGAAATATGGTCTCCAGAACTGAACACAGTACTCCAGGTGAGGTCTCACCAAGAACCTATACAAGGAGATCATTGCCTCCTTTTTCTTACTGGTTATTCCTCTTTCAATGCAGCCCAGCAGTCTTCTGGATTTTGCTATTGCCTTGTCACATTGATCACCGTCTACAGATCGCTAGACACTATCACCCCAAGGTCTCTCTTGTTCCGTGCACAACAGCCCTTCACCCTCCCATCAAATACAGCTCTTTTGGATTACCATACCCCAGATGCATGACTCTGCACTTCCTGGCATCGAATCCCAGCTGCCAGATCTTCACCCATCATTCAAGCTTCCTTAAATCATCTCATTCTCTCTATTCCTTCCGGCATGTCCACTCTGTTGCAGATCTTAGTATTATCCACAAATAGACAAACTTTACCTTCTATCCCTTCCGTAATGTCACTCAAAGATATTGAACAGAACTGGTCCCAACACCGATCCCTGTGACACTCCACTTTTCACTGTTTCTCTTCAGAGCAGGTTCCATTTACTATCAAACACTGTCTATTCGTCAAACCAGTTTGTAATACACACCACCACCTTGACACTCGCTCCCAAGCTTCTCATTTTAAATCACAAATCTTCTATGTGGGACTGTATCAAAAACGTTACTAAAATCCAAGTAAATCACATGGCGTGCTCTTCCCTGATCCAATTCTCTAGTCACCCAATAAAAAAAACAAAACAAAAAACGACAGATTTGTCTGACAGGACCTTCCCCTGATTAATCCATGCTGCCTCAGATTGAGCAACCCACTGGATTATATAGTTCACTATCATTCCCTTCAGCAGAATCTCCATTAATTTTCCCATCACTGAGGTGAGGCTAATCGGCCTGTAGTTTCCAGCCTCCTCTCTGCTTTCACTCTTGTGAAGTGGGACCACCAAATCGCTCTTCTCCAATCCTGTGGCACCACTCCCTTTTCCAGGGATCTATTGAAAAGGTTCTTCAGCAGACCCTCCAGCACATCTGAGCTCCCTCAGTATCCTGGGATGTACCTCATCTTGCCCCTAGCTTTCCTAGCTCTTCCCATACATTCTGTTCTGTAAATGGAGTTTCATCTATCCACCCCCTTCCACGGTCTTGTTAACTAGCAACTGTCCTTCAATAGGGTCTTCTTTAGTGAATACCAAACTGAAGTATTTGTTTAATATTTCCGCCATTTCTAATCATAGACTGGCCTGCGGGGAATGCTGGAATGTTCCAGATGCATCTCTTTTAAAAGCATAAAGGCAGAAGACATCAGGAAAGAGCATGATGGCCACACAGCACAAAATACACAGATTTGTGGCATGTATCCAACACATTAGGCATGTTTTGGTTTTTTTTTTATTATCTATCCCTATGATTAATTGTGAGCTGATTTGTCTGTGCAATCAAAGAGTCCCCTTTTCGGTCTCATTTTATGCATGTCATTCCTTAGGAAATACTGGGACTTTGATTCCTGTGACAGAGTGTACCAACAACTCCTTCATTGTACCTTAAGGAGTCCAGCTCAGGTTTCTAACCCAATCCTCCTTAAGGCAGAACACCCTTCACCCTACCATAAGAACCCAGGCCTAGAAAACTTGAGGAGACCCCAGAGAGCCGGTTGGACCTCCTGGTATATTCGTACAGAGTAGCTTTACCTAACAATTGACCTGATACAGAAACAAAGTAGTAGCTCACTTTGCTTCTGTAAGTGTGAAGCACTGTGTAAAACAAAGGTTTGCACCAGAACTGGACTAGTCAAGTCTCGTAGTGTGCCTGGTCTATCCCCAAGGCCGCAGCAGGCCCGAATAGGCTGCAATTCCATTACCTGCCTTTTTCAAATCCAAACGCAAGGCCAAGTTACAATTCTGTATAGTGAGTAGTTCCCGGCTCCCTCGAGCACTTACAATCTAAGCTTACACCTGAAGCAATGGGGGTGAAAGGACTTGCTAAAGTCACAAGAAGCATCACCCAGAGAAGAGAAGAGGATTTGAACCCTGGCTTCATGCTGTCCTAGCCACTAGGCCACACCTCCTCTGTGAAAATCAAATCAGGGCTGCTCTCCTCAGAGCACCACCTACAGAGGATTAAAAACAAGCTATAGGCCAGCTACAAAGAAATCAGATCAAAAAGAGGGGGAAGCAATATTTATTTCTTACCTATGCCCTCCAAAGTTCAGAGCGGGGAACAAGACAAGAATCATAATAAAAGCATAGCCAAGGACACAAATTAAAATGAAAACTGAACAATAACATGAACTGAGATACTGCAGTTAAATCATTACATGCCAAGAGATTCAGAATGACTTTAAATGCCTCCCTGAACAGATGTTTTAAATGCTTTTAATTCTGATATTTCGGACCTGTTGGGGTAAAGTCTTCCATAATGTAGGGCCAACAATGGAGAATGCCCTCTCATGAGTTTCTGATGAGGAGAAAGTATGTTTAATAGGTTTCAGCCAGAGAAGTGCAGAGATCATATAGCGGTGTATATTCTAATCCATGGGGTATTGACATTCGTTAGAAGGCTGAATCTAATGGTGCCTACGTTATACCATTAGCGCTCATGTACAGGGAACCATGGTCATGGCAATTTATGCCCGTTAGGATATGTGCTACAGGAAATAAGCAAACTGATACTTTCTAGAGCAGAGCTT
The DNA here is from genome assembly GCF_901001135.1 of Rhinatrema bivittatum. NCBI lineage: Eukaryota > Metazoa > Chordata > Amphibia > Gymnophiona > Rhinatrematidae > Rhinatrema > Rhinatrema bivittatum. Next base: position 37,631,645 of record NC_042631.1, on the reverse strand, counting down.
TCCAAAGTGTGTGTCGGGACACATTAGTGTGTCGCCTGTAGTGTGGAGGTGTGTCGCCCGGTCCACAGGGCCGGCGGAAGCAGGGAACTATAGCAGGAAGATCGGCGGGCAGTGGTGGAGCTTATATCACCATGGCCCGAAGAAAAGGGTCACGTTCACTCCTCCTCCTTCCTGCCTGTGCAGCCCTGGAAGAAAAACGTTGCCGGAGCCGCGTGGACAGGAAGGAGGAGGAGCATCTGCTGCGTACAGAAGAAGAGCAGCATTAATGGGCCGTTGCGGATCCCACGTCGCGACGGCCCGAGAAGAGGAGGAAACCCGATAGCAGGGCCGCTGCGGATCCCACGTCGCGGCAGCCCGAGAAGAGGAGGAAACCAGATAGCAGGGCCGCTGCAGATCCCATGTCACGGCCAGGGAAGATCAGGGCCTCTGAAGAGCCCATCCTTCGGCAACCCGTGCAGAGGGACAGCATGTGCCAGTGAGAGCCTGTGCTTGAGCAAGACAGCATGTAGGAGAGTGAGAGAGCCTGTGTGTGTGTGAGAGTGAGACAGTATGTGCACGAGAGAGTATGTATGTATGTATGAGAGAGAGGCATGTGAGAGTGAGAGCTGTGGATGTGTGAGATTGCATGTGAGTGAGAGCCTGTGTGTGTGAGAATGTGTGAGATAGCGTGTGAGAATGAGAACCTGATTGTGTGTTTGAGGGAAGACAGATGGAGAGAAAAGAAATAGAAAAAAAGACCCTGTAAAAGGAATTGGCAAAAAAACAAGAAAGGAAAGGTGGAAAAAAAAGCCTGTGACCAACCGATTAGAAAACTAAGATCAGACAGCAAAGGTAAAAAAAAAAAATTACTTTTTAGTGATTGGCACATGTAATCTTTGGGAATGTGCAAGAGTAGCACTTTCTCTATGCCGATCTCACAATGTACGAGATCAGCATGGAGGAAGTGGAAGCCTGCAAATATTTATTATGAGATAGGTTGTGTTGTGAAACATTTTATTTATGTATATATTTAAGGAAACATACATAAATTGTTGAAATACATTTTGTTCGTTTAACCTTTAACTTCTCGTTTGCTGGTAGACTGAATTACTGTGTCACGAAATTATGTTTGTCTAAAAAGTGTGTCACCAACATGAAAAGTTTGGAAAGCTCTGTTCTAGAGTCTCCAAAAGGTATTACAGCTGTGGAGGGCTAGAACAGCAAGAGGAAGGGGACGTTAAAAAGACAACCTACACGCGGTCCTCTGCATACCAGCTCATTTAGAACCAGCCAGCTACACTCTACGAAGATAAACACAGCAGTAATCACACTCATGAACGCTCTTCAGTAACTCTTTCTGAAGCAATGCTCAAGCACACAGAGAGTGTTTGTGTTGTACCAGTTCCTCTTATGGTGGATGCAGCTGGGCCTAGGACTAGATCTGTGGTCCCAGCGGCAGAGATGCCAGCACTAGACAGCCGTGCTACAAAGACCCTGTTTTTTGCAGTATCTTTGTCCAGCTGAAGATCTTTTGACTGCTGTGTCCTCAACCCTGCAGCTGCTGGAGACTGTTCCATAGAAGCAGCTTCAGGCGCAAATCACAAAATGTCAATGCACACTGCTAGCCAGGAAGATCTTTACCAAGGTGAGCAATCTATGAAACTTTGATGGCGAAACTAGTGCACAAGACTATTCTTGGGAATCCAGAAACCATTACTCTTAATGAGAAATGACTGACCCTGCTGAAAATGGAAGGTGGTCAAGCTTCAGTGCGACTCATGTGGTCTGGGGACATCTTTTTGTCTCAAACAAAACAGGAAATGTCAACATCACTGTATTAAGATTTTAGGGAGTTATTTTTAGATTCCTGGAAGATCATTGTACACGAAGCTGGGGTTTATAGAGGGATCAAAACAATCCCCAATAATTGATAAAATGTGGATCATATATATATTACATTGCACATAGCAGGCCTGAAACTGTAGCATGCTGGATACTAATGAGCTAAAAGATATACCTCCATACTCTATTCTTTCTACATTTGTTTTCCTAAGAGATAAGGCTGGTGAAGGCCTTTGTTTAAACCTTTTGGGAGTCAGACAGTACCAGTTTGTTTAATTGGCCATAGCTTAATGAGCTACAGATAGCTATTGTCAGAATACTTGATACTTGCAGAAGCTGGATTAGAGCCAGAGAAAGTGAGAATAAGGATTTGCATGCGACAGTTTTTTTTAGATGAGTCACGAACGTGAGCAGGTAGCCAGTTCATGGAGTCTCCAGCTTCGTACAGCCTTCCGTTTTCAAGGAGATACTATCTCATAGAAAGAAAGGCATATGAGGAAAGTATTTTCTGTATAAATTCTTTATTTCTATCTTTGTTTTTGCAATAAATATTTGTCTTGATTAATCTATGAGCATATTAGTGATATTCATTTTTTTTTAAAGTGTCTTTACTGATTACACAATTTTCTACCAATATTTTTATATTTATTAAACTGAGATTTGCTTTTACAAGATTGTGTGTTCCATGACGTAATATACCACCACTCTGCCCACCTCTCACAATCTCCTGTTACATTTTCTAAATGGGTGGAGGGGAAACAAAAAACCCCAAACAAAAACCTTGCATTACGATCCCCAGCCATTCCTGCATTTCAAAATGGCACTGGCTGACAAGAGGCTTGTGCCAGTTCCAGGAACAGTACCGGCTAGGGATCGCTTTTGTCCCCTATGGATCCACACATCAGGAACAGGGATAGAGGATGGGGGAGGGGGGTATTTAATGCACTAAAAAAAAAAATCTTCCAACAAAAAATAAAAGCCCAGCCTCAATAGGTCTGGGTTTGTGACTGTTAGGGAGGTAGATCTTGAATTGGACTTCAGGTGGCAGAAAGTTTGTTGTAGCAATCTCTGTGCAGTGCTTTACTCAAACAAACATCATTCCACTTCAAAACCAGTCTGCATATATTTGCACTCACTGATTCAATCCAGGATGCACTTCATTCAGACGAGTTCCACTTCTGCAGCTTCTACACCATGAGTGCGCTCAAGAAGGGTCCTTCAGCCTAGGCTAGTTCAGGTTGGGTTGGGGGGGGGGTGTTTCCCCCAAATATTCTGCCTTTAAGGAGCACACTAAAAGGATTCAAGACTTTGAAAGTCAGGCAAAGTATTTAAAAAGGGGGGCGGGAATGCTTGTATGTAAATAAAATTTAAAAAAAAGTGAACATTTTGAGAATTTTGTTAAATAATCAGTGTATTAATTTTCCTGTTCTTAAATGTACCTGCTGTTGAACTATTTTAAAGATATGGAAAAGTACATTAGTTTCTAAATAGTTAGCACCTTTTTACCAATAAGTAAAAAGCTCTTTAACCAGCTTGAGAACAGAGTATAGCAAGCATTAGGCAGAGAAGCCAGCTGAAACGTTACGTGTGCAAACGCTCCTGGTCCATTCCAAGAAAGTCACTGGCATGATGGAGGAAGACCTAGATGTGGTTGCAGCCCAGTGATCATGAGGAATGGGAAATGTCCATGCCAGGACATACGTGTCCCCAATGTGTACGTTGCCCCGCCCCCAGAGGACACTGGCAGAGTTACCAGCCCCATGCGGAGCAGGGGTAAGTGAGAGATTTGTAACTCCCTTGTTACCGAGCCGGTTTCCATCTTGCCACCTGCAGAGAGCAACGTCTGGGGCCCCACACCCTGAAGTGGTGTCAGTGTGGAGACACCGAAGAGGCAGCCCTCGGAGGATGGAAATTGACCTACGAAGGGACAAATCCCAAGAGGTTCGCTCCTTCTTAGTGCAAGAATTGGAGGGGTTTTTCTATGAAATCTCAGAAGAGTGTCGATTTACTAATGGGTTTAGTCTATTTCCCACCCTCTGCGAAGGAGCATGTCCAGTGGGCTGGGGAGAGTTTATACTGCAGATGTTTTGATATAGCTGTAAAAGGGAAATGCATTCATTCTACAGATCACATTACTGCTACCGACTATCTCATGTGAAATTCAAGCTTTTGAAGCTTATCTTTGCTAACAAACTATGGTCCTTAGTATCTAAAGGATCATTTGTTATGCTATGTTCCAATTAAAGCATGAAGATCTGCTCCAAGGAGATTTACTACGTATTCCTCCTTTAGCCAAAATAAGACTGATCCGTACCCGTGACAGAGCTTTTACTAAGACCTCTCCACTGTTTAAAGAATTCGCTTCCCAAGGAAATTCATCTAAGCAGAGACTATTCAGGTTTGAGATGAAGAATTAAAAACCAGGGCCCCCAGTCTCCTGCAATTCTGTGGCCTTGGGAAGAGCTTGCCCGACAAGTAGGTTCTCGCTGCAAAATTGCCACAGGAGGCTGGGGGCTGGGTCGAGAAGCAGCAGCTTTGGCCTGGGCACCTTTCCCTCTCTCGACTGTTTGCAGATGCTGATCCAGGCAAGGTAGCCAGAATACAGCAGCAGCTGCTTCCTCTTCCACTGCACCTGGGCAGGAGGGCCGTGCTTTTAACCATGCGCTGGAACAACACTCCTAGCCCCAGGCTGCAGGGAGGAGGAAGTGGCACACTGTCATGGTTTTACATTACAGCTCCCAGATTGGATGAAGATTGAAGGGGAAAGGGAGTGGCAGGATTATAAGGGGGGTGGTGAGAGAATTGGTAGTGAGGAAGAAGAGTAGTGGGCTACGAACCAGGAGGCCAGGGTTCAAGTCCCACTGTCGCTCCTTGTGACCTTGGGAAAGTCACTTTACCCGCCGTTGCCCTCAGGCACAAACTTAGACTGTAAGCCCTCTGGGGATAGGGAAATACCTACAGTACCTGAATGAACTCTGCTTTGAAGCACTGAAAAAAAAAAGAGTGTGAAAAGCAGAATATAAATATCTAAATAAATTATTTAAGGTGTGTGGTGTTCAGAGATATAGGCTTAAGGGGATCAGAAAGCTCTCTTCTTGGTCTGAAACCAGTAAAATGCTCAATATTTGTTTTTCCAGTACTCACAACTGGCTAACCCACAAACACTTAGCATTGATTCCAGACAAAAATGAGATTATAGCGTTAACAGACAGCATTTAGAAGATGATCCCATAGTATTTAACCTAGCTGGTAATAATATGGAAGGTTTCTCCAACTCTTCTCTCAGTTATAGGTCCCACTTTATGGAAGGCCCTCCTGACACAGTTATAGCCACATTCAGAGGAACAGCTAAGTCTCTTTTATAAGAAAGCATTCAGCAACGCAGAATAGGTTTCCCTCAGACAGAATGCTAGGCTTAGTGGTTCCAATTTTATATTCTGAGGAATAGCTGTGTTAGTCTGCTGTAGCAACGACGACACGAGCTGGGTGGCAATAGGTTGGTTAGTGTTTTTGAATTGATTTTATCAATTTTCTTGTCATGAGTTTTACTGTACTGGAGTATAAACCAGCATGCGTTTTATTGTATTGGATTTATGTTTATATTTTGAATCTTGCTTTATGTTGAATATTTTTATGAATGTCTAGATATGTGCAGAATAAAAGTCTTTGAAGTAAAAGGTGAGGGAAAGTACAGGAATCGGCATTAGGACGTGTGAGAAAGTGGATTACCCTTCCAAACCCCCACCCCCCCCCCAATCTTCTAGCCTTCTGTCCCTGCCCCCGCATCCAAGATCCCCTCCCACAGTCCATCCATAGAAACACGACGGTAGAAAGAGACCGTACGGCCTGTCTAATCTGCCCATCCACCCAACTCATTCAGTTTTACTATTCCCATGCCTGGGTTCATTCCATGTTTTCTGGAGTTCAGACACGGTTCCCGACTCCACCACCTTCACTGGGAGGCTGTTCCGTAAAGAAATATTCCCTAAGATTACTCCTTTCACCTTCATCCCATGACCCCTCATTCCAGAGCCTCCTTGGCATGGAAACCTTGGCGGTATTTAGAACATAAGAACATAAGAACATGTCTTCCCATTAGAGAATATATGTTTAGATTTATACAGGGCTGCATTTATAGGGAAAAAAAAAGAGAGTGGAACTGTGAAGCAGGGCCTAGGGTCAGGCGTTATGAATGCATACAAAAGGGGGTTGAATTAGTAGCACTGTGAGCTCTAGTGCTTATCAAGGCCAGCATTGAAACCTTGACAACTGGCACTATTTCTCATAAGTTTCTAAAGTGGGCTAATTCAAGCCCTTTTTGTGTCTATTTTTTGCTTTGCAGCATCGGCTTCAGCATCACCCCCTTCTCCTCCTGTTCCCTGTAGAAGAGGGAAGAATCTGGATTAGGGAGTAGAGGGAATGCTCCGTCCCCTCTTTTCTGCAAGCTGCCTAGAGAGGTTAGGGCAGAACGCCCCTGCAGTTCTATTTCTTAAGTCGGAAAAGTAGTGACGGAACTGCGCTCCAGGGCGTTCCCCCCACAAATTAAGCCCTGGATTTATAAAATTCTATCCCCACATGTTTCAGAACAAAGACCACTGACCAGTTTAGCAGTCATCCTCGGGACCGACTGAGACCAGTTTAGACCCTTTTGAGGGTGTAGTCTCCAGGATTGTACACAGTATTCCAAATGAAGTCCCCAAACTAGAGATCTAAACAAACATTCTCTAAAATTCTCCGTTTTGCTCTCCATTCCTTTCCCAATAATCCCTAACATTCTATTTGCTTTTTAAGCCATCGGCACACACCAAGATGAGGATTTCAATGTACTGTCCACAGGACTCTTCAGCTTGGAGAAGAGACAGCTGAGGGGAGATATGATAGAGGTCTATAAAATAATGAGTGGAATAGAACAAGTAAATATTAGTCAGCTGTGTGCTCTTTCAAAAAGAGTGCAAAGTCCAGGGGACACACAATGAAGTTACATTTAAAACTAATAAGAGAAAATATATGTTTTTCTCAACTCAATTAATCTCTGGAATTTGTTGCTAGAGAATATGGTGAAAGCTATTTGTGTAGCTACATTAAATAAAAAGATTTGGACAAGTTCCAAGAGGAAAAGTCCATTAACCATTATTGAGGAGGTAGGAGCAGAAATCCACTGCTTAATTCTTGGGATACCACCAAGTACTTGCGACCTGTTTGGCTACTGTTGGAAACAGGATGCTGGGTTTGAAGGACCTCTGCTTTGACCCAGTATGGCAAGTTTTATGTTCTAACACAATGAAGATCATTTTCCAGGGTGGTGACTCCTAACACAGAACCCAGCATCTTGGGCCTATAGTTGGCATTATTTATCCCTTTACATGTGTCCACATTACATCTCCCATTTAGATGCACGGTTCTTGATTCTGGCAAGGCTCTTTTGTAGTTCCTCACAGACTGAACGGAAGCTGGGAATAAGACTCATCTTTTACACTGGATTTTATGGCACTTTTTTTTAGTTTGCTTTAATGATATTTTGCCTATTATCCTATGAGCATTTGGAAATTCCCTGCCGATTTCATGTTAAATTTAGATTTTATTGTGGATTTTTGCCACTGATTTTGTTCCTGTGTTTATGTTTCAGAAATGCAAGGGGGGGTTTTTTCTCTTTTTTTTTTTTTTTAAAGATGATGATTATTCTAGCTTTGATGTTTGCTTTATTCTTCCAAAGTTGTCAATTCAATGATTTGTCATCTTGGTGGAAATGTATTTCTATGTACAAGGTTGTTCCTCACCTTAGGCATCCTGAATGGAAAAGCACAACAAATCTCATGAAAAAATGTAATATAAATTGGCACAATGTAATTCATATTTTCTATGACCCTCAGAGGAAGGCTTCCAAAGATGAGAGTAACATATTGAGCCCTGTTCTATTTAGTGTTGTGTGCTCCATCTTGTAACACGTTGCTGGAGAAAAGTGTGTATGTATGTTACATATTGCTCCCCGTCCCCTCACCATTTTGTGGACTTTTCTTTTTGGACAGAAAGAATATTTCGATATAGTAAGTCATTACATAGCTTTGAGACAAAATACTCATTTAAAAATATTACAATTCAAGAATGCCATGAATTAAAAAGGATTAAAATAAAATATAAAGTAAAAAACAAACAAACTAAAACAAAGCCATGCATCCCAATTAAAGATTTGTTATTGTTTAGGCCCACTGTAAAGCCTAGTACCTGCAAGAAACATCCCACAGCTAAATCTAAAAACTCAGGTTCCATAAGAGATGGAATGCATGAACTGAGGACTCCTTCCACCCAAACTGGGTTTCTGTGGTCAGAAACCAAGTGGCTCCTATGCAGAGCCATGGGCACCTGCAGCTGATGTCAACATTGGGCCACCACCTCTAATCTGCCCCTGAAAAACCTCCAGCCATATTTAAAGACTGCTGTGGCCCTCTTTTGAGGATAAGTTACTCAGATGTTACATGCCAGCAATGGATTTCCTTCATTTGATCCCTAGCACAGCACTTTGAGCTCCTTGCTTACTCAGTTACAGAAATTCACTCTGATTGTACTAGCAACAAAGGTCTCACTGAAGACCAGACCAGGACCCTGAGAAGGAGCTCATCTGCAAACATACATCTATAGTACAGGGATAGCCAACTTCAGTCCTCAAGAGCCACAAACTGGCATACAATGGAGAGCGTGCATGCAAATCTCTCTCATGCATATTCACTGTGGATATCCTGAAAACCCTGGGCCTATTTGTGTCTCTCAAAGACCAGAGAAGGCAAGCCCTTATCTCTGCCAGTTCTGTGAGAGGACCACTCCCACCCACCTGAATAAAAGATTACTCCAGTGAGCTGCTTCACGATGGAGATTCGGGAAAATAGTCTTTGTTTACAGCCTTAGGTCTGAACAGAAGATGACCGTAGAAAAACACTTGCGTTGCTATTTTGTCGTGATGCATACGGGAAGGAATCCATGGTGTGGAAAAAAGATGGGAGGGTCACGCCGGAAAACATCAAATATAACGCTGCAGAGGATAGGGAGGACCCCATAGCTCCCCCAAAGCAGCCACATAATTTTATATATATATATATATATATATATATAAAGGGAGCAACCTCTGCCCTGTACGGAGACATCTGCTAAGTGTAAAACACGGACTCGCAGCTACCACTGTATCTGCAGAGCTTAACATTGCAAGCAAGCCCCGGGGGCCGCAGGGAAAGCCCGTTCTCACCTGATCAGGGCCGTGCAGGACAGTGCGAGGACGGCCAGCAGGAGGAGGCGGAAGACGACCATGGCTGCAGGAGAAGCAGACGACAGCAGCAGCGAGTGAGAGCCCTGGGTGCCTTTGCCCGCTGTTATTAAGGGCAATGACTGAGCAGTCTTCTGGCACGTGACGGGCAGTCACCTGACTCCGCCGAGTCCTGAGTCACGGGAGCCGGGGAGAGGGCGGCGCTTTAACCCCTCCTATGCCGGGCCCAGCGGAGGGAGGGCCGAGGCGCTCGCGAGTCCCAGCCTGGTTAGCAAGTCGGGACAGTTTGCTGAGGTCGGGGCTTTATTTAGTTCCTGTTATAGAAGCAGGGCAGAAGGGAAATGACTGATCATGGGATCAATAACTTCATTGGCATGACAGTTTGACCTGTATTGCCAAAGTAAGTTACAGAATGAGTACAATTAAAGGGAAAGAACGGAAAAAAAATGCAAAATAATCACAATAATAATCAAGTAAAGTTCCAGGTTACGGGAAGTACAACATCAGGGACATGTCTCAGGTTTTGGTACTGCTCTATATTGTCCCTGCTCAGATCAGGACTGATGCTAGCTTTTTTGCTGCCCTTTGAAACCAATTACTGTGCTGCCCCCTCCTCTCCCCCTCCCAATTAATTCAATCTCTGTTCTGGGCTGTCCATGCCCCCCCCCCCCCCCCGTTCTCGGAACCCATGGTCTTGCAACCTCCCTACACACACTCACATTATGCAATTATAACAGATTTTACATGAAAAAAAAGACATTCATAGTCTTCTGAGGCAAAAAAGATCACTTACAACGTATATTATATTTACATGCACTGCTGTGGTACCAATCAGAAAACTCTGCAAAAAAAATACACTTGGAGCTCATATGGAATTAGACCTTTTGTAATGCTTATTCGGTGTGGGCTTAGCCCTCAGAAAACCATGAAAAAACAGAATTACCATTACAATATAGTAAGCCTGCCATACAAAAACAACCCTAACTGTGATGACTCAAACTGTAACAACTTTATGTCTATGAAAATGCAACACTGCACATAATATTCCAGGCCTAGAACATCAATACACCTATTTGGAAAACACAACAAATCAGACTGCTAGATCCCTGCACAGAAACTAAAAATACCAAGGTGTTTATCCAGTTGTTAAAATCTTTATTTCGTCTGTATGTTTATATATAACACCAATAAAACTGTTTATATTTAAAAAAAAAAAAACTACATGCCAGCAAAATAGCTCACCTTGGTCACACATACAGAACATAGACAGACCTTATGTCATGAAGCATAGTGCACAGGACCTTCCTGCGAGCTGACTCACTCACCCTCAACGCTACTGAGTCGCAGGCATAGCAGGAACACTGGTTCGCATGCCAACGTGGCACCTGGGCCCTGCCGCTGTACTGCTCTACTAGCTCCCAATAAACATGTGTGCACAGGATGCACCATTACTTAAAAGGGACTTGGCCAGAATCCCCAGGTGGGTGCCTACTGATGATGTCGGACACCGTTGGTATTTAAGGCTGCTAGAGATGCCCCTCAGATGCCTCAGCAATGGATCTCTTACACCTGAGTAGTGCGTGTTGCTCCTGCATGTGGTTCCTGTTTTCTGTCTGCATTCCTTGCCTCGTCCAACTTTGTCTTCTTCGTCCAGCCTTGTCTTATGTTCTTTGACCTGCCTTGCCTGTCCTGCCTGTCTTGTTCAGTATGTTCCTTGTGTCTCCATCCACCTGTTGTCAGGGCCGGGCAGCCTCTGGTGATTCCTGGGGGTAGACCTTTGGCTACTCCAAAGCCCTTTCAGACTGACAAACAGGAACAGCGATTGTGAGCCCCTGTGCCATGGCTCAACCTCAAGACAAGGCCCGTGCCAACTGCAGGCAAGTGCGTCCTGAAACGGACCAGACAGAGTCCACAAGTCTGTACGAAGGCAGGACATATAGGTGAAGGTTTGACAAAGACAACCTGAAGCAGAGAACTAGCAAGAGCAAGGCTGATGGCTTGAGACAAGGCTGATGACTTGCACAATGCACAGCTAAACAGGAGCAGAACTGAAGACCGGAACCAAGCCAAACTGAAAAATGCAGCAGAAGAGTCCAACAGAAGGTCCAGGGCCAGCAGACAGAAGGCAAGCAAGATCCAATACAATCCAGGGTCAAGGCAGGAAGCAAGCAAGGAGAATCCAGTAAACCGGTCCAGAGTTAAGGCAGGCAGCTGGTGAAGAGAATCCATTAACCAGTTTGGGGTCAAGGCAGGTAGAATCCGGAATGGGCCAAGCTCAAAGCAGAATCCAAAACCAGGCAAACAGCAGGCAAGGACAAGGAACAGGCTAAGGAACCTGTTACCAAGGCAAAGAGTCTACCTTCAGGCCGGCTAAGTAGTCTGGAGCATGTGACAACATCACTGGAGCAAACACCCAGCTCTCCCTCCAATGTGTGCAAAATGGCGCGTGCCGAGGCACACTTTCGCCTATGCGTTCCTCAGCCAGGTCTTAGTTGCATACATGTCAGGGTGCCCACTGACAGTTCCTGCCATACAGTGAGCATCCAAAGCTGGGACAGCAGCTGGATTCTAACCCCTGTAGATACCAGCCCTTTGTTCTTTAAATTAACACTCAGTTACTTAAATACACACTAACAAAGATTCTAAAAACAGTAGCTAGATAAAATATATAGAGATTTCAAACCACGCAAAACAGAGGAAATGCAGAAGAAAACAGAACAATGTCAGCAAGAAATCAGTCTATATTACTGCTAACAATTTAAAATTCAACGTATCTAGCCACAAGCTCAGGTATGTAAGAAGCACTGAACTGGAACCCACAACAAGCCAGCCTCTGTATGCAGAGTAACAAAGGAAAAACAGAAATAATACCATTCTTCATAAACATTAAACAATAAAATAAAAAAAAATAAATCATCAATCATAATAAAACCATATTCATAAAAAGAATAAATACTTCAAACCAGTTAATGAATAGACTATCCAAAATTTCCCAAAGACCAATAAAATGTTTCAAAACTGCAGACACATCAAACACTAAACAATAATTAAAACAAATAAGTATAAAAAATACCTCTCACCGTACCTGGGTACTTTATATTTCCAGATGCCCTGAGATTATCATGGATTAACGGGAAGAGGAGGGGGCAGGCACACACACACACACACACACACACACACACACACACTCACACACACACACACACTCACACACACACACACCTGCAGCCTCTCCACAATGAACATGCATAAGATAAATTTGCATATAATGGAGACTCAATATATGCAAATTTATTTCATGATATTCATTTTGGATATCCTGAAAGCCTGACTGACTGTGGGGTCCCCAGGACAGGTTTGGGAAGCCCTAGTTTGCGCTGCGGCCTCTCCTCTTTTTCTGCTGCAGGTGGGTTGGGTCCCACCAGCAGCTGTGTGGACTCTGCTGTTCTTGCACCATCAGCAGGATGGGCTCCGCCAGCAGCCATGTGGCCTCTCCTTTCCTTCTCCTGCCTGATTGGGCTTTGCTGACGGCCCTGTGCCTTCTCCTGCTAACCTCCTCTCCAGGTGTGTCGCCCTATGCAAATGCGTGGTATGCACTCCTGGTTGTACCAAGCCTGGATCAGATCATCTCCTAGGGTTTGACATAGGAGACAGGGAAATTCCTGTAAAGTGCTTGGGAGTCGATAAAAAAAACTTGGAAAGAGCAGAAAGACTTTATGGTCAGGGGGAAGAGCACGTTCAGAAGCTGAGAAATAAGGTGCACAGGTTCAGGTGACCCGGTGGTCGGGCTGTATGGGCCGCTAGTCTGTGGAGATGAAATAAAAAGAAATGTTTGCAGTAAAAGCGCTCTGGGTTCCAAGAACACTCCAAGACGTTAGCCTGTTTATACAGCATGAAAACATTTCTGTAGTATCCTCTTGTGCATTATTTATACAACATGCACTGGTGTTCAAGTCCTGCCCTCCAACACCCAGTTCTGCCAATGTGCCTCAATGCTGACCAGCAGCTCTTCCAGTAATGTGCGGCTCTACCCAGTGCCCCTTAGTGCTGACCTGCAGCACCCCCTTCGCTTCCAGTACTGAGCCCCCACACCCCATTCCCCTGATGCCAGAGCTGGGAAGGACAGAGGAATCTTGGAGGTGAAAGTTTAAATTTGAGCCTACACAAACAGGTCCCCGGCAGGACCGACTGTCCAGCAAGGTCAGCATCAGTGGTGGCACAGGGCAGCAGGCAGACGATCCTGCTTTAGAATCTGTTGTTAAAGGCACAGGCCCCTCACTCTCTGAAGGTATTTGCCCTGCATGCGCCTTGACTAAATTGTAAGCTCCAGAAAGCAGGAACTCTTGCTTATGTGTATCTGTATTAGAGATGTGAATCGTGTCCTCGATCGTCTTAACGATCGATTTCGGCTGGGAGGGGGAGGGAATCGTATTGTTGCCGTTTGGGTGTTTAAAATATCGTGAAAATCGTTAAAATCGTGAGCCGGCACACTAAAACCCCCTAAACCCCACCCCCGACCCTTTAAATTAAATCCCCCACCCCAAATGCCTTAATACTTCATCAACTTTGGGAGGGAAGTACTTACTTGCCCTAAACCAATGGCAGGAAAACCGGCACACTAAAACCCCCTAAAACCCACCCCCGACCCTTTAAATTAAATCCCCCACCCTCCCGAACCCCCCCCAAATGCCTTAAATTACCTGGGGGTCCAGCGGCGGTCCGGAACGGGCTCCTGCAATTGAATTGTGTTGTCTTCAGCCGGCGCCATTTTGCAAAATGGCGGCCGCAAAATGGCGGCGGCCATAGACCAACACGATTCGACTGCAGGAGGTCGTTCCAGACCCCCGCTGGACTTTTGGCAAGTCTTGTGGGGGTCAGGAGGCCCCCCCCTAGCTGGCCAAAAGTCCCTGGGGGTCCAGCGGGGGTCCGGGAGCGATCTCCTGCCGTGAATCGTTTTCCGTACGGAAAATGGCGCCGGCAGGAGATCGACTGCAGGAGGTCGTTCAGCGGCGGTTTTAGTGTGCCGGTTTTCCTGCCATTGGTTTAGGGCAAGTAAGTAAGTTCCTGCCCTCCCCCTTCCCCCGATTTACGATTTTTTAACGATAAATCGGGGGAATTGGTATTGTATCGTGGCCCTAACGATTTTTGACGATTTAAAATATATCGGACGATATTTTAAATCGTCAAAAAACGATTCACATCCCTAATCTGTATACCACTGTGTACACCTAGCAACACTATAGAAATGATCAATAGTTAGAGTAATATCATAAACTGGACTTTTTGTGGGGAACTAAGGATCAGATGCACTCATTTTTTATCCATAGGCCAGTTCTTCCCAAACCTGTCCTGGGGATTTCACAGTCAATCAGGCTTTCAGGATATCCACAATGAATATGCATGAGATAAATTTGCATGTACGGACTCTCCATGATATGGGGATTTATCTCATGCATATTCATTGTGGACAGCCTGAAAACCTGACTGACTGTGGGGGCCCCCAAGACAGCTTTGGGAAGCCCTGGCATAGACAGAAATGGGAGAAGCCCCTGGTTTTCAGGCTATCCGTAATGAATATGCATGAGATATATTTGCATCCAATGGAGGCACTGCATATCCATGGTGGATATCCTGAAAACCAGACCCGTTTGTAACTCTCAAGGACTGGAGTTGGCCACCCCTGCCCTAGGTGATACAGGCTGACAAAGATCCTTAGAGCAGGGTAACATCTAGGGCAGGGCTGCTGTGCCGCAGAGAAGTTATGCAGTCCTGGTACAACTCAGTTGTCTTCCATTTGTGTGCATTAGTGAAGGTTTCCCATATGAGGTTCTTGGCCTGGATAAGAATGTCAACTGTCCTGTAATTTGAGGGTCAGTCCTGCACTTTGGTGAAAACAATGACTGACTTTTTTTTTTTTTCCACCAGTCACTTTTATTTTAAGTATATTTTAAATATACAGAGGAATTTTTAATATCTACATTCCACTCGAGCCAAGGTCACTGACCCCTTTGCTGTGGCAGGATGGCTCACCCAAACTTCTTCAGGTCCGCTGAACTCAGAGCTTACGCCCTCCGATGACACGCTGGTCCTCCTGCGGTGCATTCTGGAGACCTTCAGAAGTGAACCCGATCCAGCAAAATCCCCGGTGGAAGCCAGATTCTCTGTCAAATGGCAGGAGACATTTTATTACACTTCCAAACTGAGAGAAGTATTCTTTGACTTCTTTTGCCACCACAGTCCAGGATACCTGCAACACAAACACCTCAAACTCTCTACACATCTGCAGGGCCTCCATATTATCCAAGCTCCATGCTGGGTCCTTTACCCATCAGCCCTATGGGCAGTGTTGCCAGATGCCAAAAATTTTGTAGCCCAACCAATCGCAAAACCTAGCCCAAAAGTAGCCCAAAACTAAACAAATGCAACCCCCCCAAAAAAAACCCAAACATTATTTATGCAAGGTTCTTTACAAAGTCAAATTGACAAAAATAACTATGGATATAAAGAGGTTTAAAAGCAAGGCTAGAAAAGCCTAGAAATCTCGGTTGTCGTGTACAGTGTTGCCATAACATCTGTACATATCTGTTGCAGCCTGGGGCTAGGAGAGAGCCCTAACAGGATCTGTGTCTGATCAGGCTGCAGTGTGTGGGAGGGAGTGTGTGTATGGGGGGGGGGGGGGGGGAGGTCTAACTTAAGGGGTTAAGTAGAATAACATAGGGGTCTGTTTTCAAAAGCCCCTGACCACTCATCTTGGCCAACTAGATTTTAGATGGCTACGTTAGCTTGGACAAATGTTCAGCCACAATGTGGTTGGCAAGGTGGTGGCTGAAAATTTGCCTAAACTTAACCAGCCAACTCAGGGTATTTAAAAAAAAAAAAAAAAAAAAAAAGCTTATGTTACCCTGCCATTTCCCATAAAAATCAACCAAAATGAAATATAACCCATCCTCCCCTTTGTTTGCAATAGTAGCATCAATTTTGCAGATTTTTTTTTAAAGCTCCATTTTCTTTTTCCTGTTGCTTGAGCTCACATCTCATAAAACTCACTGAGAAACACTGTCCCAAGCCTGCATCAAAATGTCAATAAAATGGCATAGAGCGAGCTGCAACTATGAAAAGAAGTGTGCAAAAGTGTCTTTAAACTGGCTACTTTGCACTTAGCTAAAATACGGAGTGTCTTAAGAATTTGCAAGAGACTGGTTCAGATATTTTGGGGGTGGTTTCCCTTTAACATAATTCAGAAATTCACCATGGGGGTCCATTCATCCATTTTGAAGCCAAAAAGGATGCCAGTTGCTATTTGGGAAGACCAGCAAATAGAAACCAGCAATTCAAAGCTGGAACAGAGACTGTGTAGGCTCATCCCTTACAAGCTGGCCATCACAATCCACAACTTATTAAACAATATCAAATCCCCATGGATCCTATCGTGTTAAAAAATACACCCCCCCTGGCTCACGCTCTCCTCAAGCCAAAATCTTCTCGATGTTCCCTCCCCACTAGTTGGCCCACCTCGCAGAGATGCCTCTCGCACTAATGCACTATTTCTGATCCAAAACTGTTTGAGCGAGCCTCGAAGATCCTCTTATTCAAACAGGTCCTTTGACATTTAGGAAGCCCTAATTAATGTATGTTCTGTGGGGGAAAAAAGTGTTTCAGTCTGAAAACACACTTGTTCAGTGGTGCTACAGTGTATCCTATATACACAGCTACCTTACATAAAGCTGCTGTACAGACTCCATTAAAACGGTATTGTACAGAAGTACCCCAATTGCATAAAGAATACAGAGTATTTGTTTTTATGGGACACTTTTGAAATCACATAAAAATGCCAACCCATATTATATATTACAAGATAATAATAGTACTTTTCAAAGATAAAAGAAGTGCCAATTGTATATCAATACATGTTTTTAATATTCCCAACAAAACTACTGACACATCTTTAAATCTCACTGATGAGTTTTTGAACAATAAAATGCACAAGACACTGCCAAAATATTTATAAAATGCAAATCTATATAAGGGTCTGGATCAAACCTTCTCTGTGGGTGATACATGGCTGTGTAAATAGCTTGATTCAACCCCAGCCTCCATGGCCACAAAAACTACCACACAGCAAAGGCAATGGATAAGCCAAATGACCTTGCTAGCTTGGATAAATAATCCATAGAGACTATCCCACAATTTTATAAGGCAACACCCCAAGGAAATAAGATGTTTTGTGACCCAACGTGTGCCTGCGGCTTTAAGGTCCATCTGCCCTGCCCACTCTGCTCTCCTTCCAGCCTTTGCTCCCGGTGACAGAGAAAAGAAGCCAAAAAAAACCACACACACACCAAAAAAAACCAGCCCGAAAACCCGCAACCAAAAACCCACAGCTTATATCAAAAACCGCCCAACTGGCAACCCTGACTATGGGACGCAGCTCCTACAGCCCCTGCGCTTTTGCGGACACTGGGCGGAGTTCGAGCGGCACCTGCACTTTTTGTTAGGGCCTGCAAAGCAATTTATCCAATCAGCATTTCTTTACAAAAATGGAGGCCGTTGTCTGGAACGGCCTCCCAGTAGAGGTAGTGGATGGATACACAGAAGATCAGAAAGCAAAGTTGAAGCCAAAGATGAAATAGGATCTGTGGTACTGCACAATGACAGATGTGGACAGATGCCACCTCTAGGCACTGTCAGTACCAGTGCCCCCTACCTCCTGCCGGTAAATCTCTGAATTCTGCACCGCAAATCCACCCCTCCCCCCACGTCTGGACCTCCATGCCAGTGACGCAATCCTCACACTGCAGCAGTGAGTGTGGGGACTAAGCCTGGGCTTACAGACCCCACTCCTTCTGGTCTTCCGTGTGGATTGTGGGGGGGCCCGGCCTTAGTCCCCACACTCACTGCACTGGGTGGATTATGTCACTGAAGTGGAGGTCCAGGGGGTGGTAGCAAGGGTGCAATCAGAGGTGTGGGACAAGATTGCGGGCCTGCTGGGTATCAGGGAGTTTGCCACCCTAGGCACAGGACTAGTAGGTTTGTGCATCAGTCTAGGCCGGGTACTGCGGTACGAAAGGGAAATGGACTGAAAGTCCTTATCTGCCATCAAAGCGCATAGGTCTCTGCATGTTTCAATCCAGCGTATGGCACAGGGGTTTGACATCTCTCTCCTTTGCCTCACGGCATAAAATGTCTCAAAACAGCACTGGGCTGGAGCAACCTGTCACTGGTGGCCAGGTTTGGATTCCACCTGCCAGCGGGGAAGAGGTGGGATGCGGCTGAGAGCCCGGTGTGCTAGTTGCTAAGTTTAGCAGAGCCGTCTTGCTTTAGTACTATGAAAGATTAGCGTAGCACGATTAGCACGTGAAGGATTAAGGAAAGAAAGCTGGAAAAAAACGAGAGCTTGTGGAAAGCAGAACCTTGAGTTGCTGTTTCTCACCTCTCACCCTCTAACTCTGTGGATTTCCAGTCAGCAAATCCTCAGCATTGCTCCATGCCCTCATGTTTCACAAGCCTCTTAAGACAGCCTTGTGATCTAAGAGAACAGAATCAGCATCCGTTTTTGCACGGAACAAGCCTGTGCAAACAGTTGCAGACCTGGGTCTTGATGAACAGAAGCACGAACCATGGTGAACACAAACAATGGAAGAGGCCCCCAGAGTACTGACTGGTACTGACAGGGCACTGCTGTGAGAAAGCATGCAGCACTGGAGCTGTAACTCATGTAACAGGACACAGTAATTACTTGTTTATTTTTTTTTTCTTTTCTGTTGTGTCAAAGAGTGAAGCCTGAACCACGAGGTACTCTGTCTTTTCCTGGCCAGAGGAAGGGTGAAGCTCCGAGACTGGAGGTCCGGCACACATGACTGCACATCTCACATGGGCTGGGAGGAGCCAGGGCTGTGGGCCAGCAGTCTGCTGGCTCTCTCACAATTATTTGTATTTCTGTCCATTGATTGTTTTAGCTCTGCTAGCTCCAATTTAATATAAGAGCAAAATGAATGATGGCAAGTAAAGCCCAAGTGGCCTGTCTGTCTGTCCGTGGTTAGTGGAGGGGTGGGGGGCGGTCAGAGTGTCCTGGGGTTGACTTGGGAAGAGGGGAGGTCGGGCTGGCAGGTGAGGAGGAGTGCTGGGATCAGGCTGGGGTGGGGGTGAGAGTGCATCAAGGTGTTGTGGCCATGCGGGGATAGGGCAGGCGCAGGACGAGGCAGGGGTTCGGTAGTGAGCTGGGGTCAGGTTAGGGAGGGCATCAGAGCGTACTAGGGCTGGGCAAGTAAGGGGGGGAAGGGAGTGCTTGGGTGAAGCTGAGGAGGGGCATCAGAGCATACTGGCCTAGGACTGAGGACAGGATGAGGAGAGGGGAGCCAAGTGCTGGGGCAAGGCTGAGGAGAGCAGGAAAAGCACAATGAATGAGGCATTGGGGATTTCAGTGAGTTTCAGCTCTGTATATATTTTTACACGCACGCACCCCAAAAATTGTCAGACCCCCCCCCCCCCACCCCTCCACCATACTACATTCTCCCCCCTCCAGACATGGTCTCCCTTCCTGCATCCATGCATTATGCCCTTTCCCTCCTCCCTCCAGGCAATCTCTCTTCCTTCCTGGATTCTCTCCCCACCTCCCTCCCTCCACATTCTATCCTCTTCCTCCCTTCCATCCAGGCATTCTCTCCTCTTTTCTTTTCATTCATTCCCTCCCCTCTCTTCCTCCTTCCTCCCTCCTCTCTCCAGTCATTCTCTTCCTTTTCCAGACAGCACTCCTTCTTTCCATCTCTCTAAGTATTACCCCTCTCCCCACAAGCATTCTCTCCTCCCTCTCCAGGTACTCCCTCCCCCTTGCCTCCCCTCCCTACCTCCAGGCCCCCTCTCTCTCTCCCTTCCCCTCTCTTCCCCTCTCTCTCTCCCTACCTCCCTCCCCCTCTCTCTCTCCCTTCCCTTCCCTCCCCTCCTCACCCCATTCTCCCCCTCTTTCCAGGCATTCTTTCAGTGGACATGTTATATAAATTCTGGCATCATCTCAATAAAAACAAAACAATGCACAGGGAGAGGGGCTTTTTGGATGGCTGGAATAGGCTGCCACTTCACCTTGAGCAGCAGAAGGATTTGGTGAGACTTTGTAAATTACTTAAGGCTGAATTATTTAGGGAAGCCTTTGGAGACTAGCTTTGGGTAAGGGTTACCAGTTGGGGATAAAGGAGGTTTGATGTGCTGTGGTTAGATGTGTTGTTAGTCTATATTTAATGTATGTGTTTTATGTAAAATGGTTTTTATGTTATGTATTATTTTACTATTGTAATCTGCTTTGGGCAAATGTTGTATTTTTTTGGGTGGGGGAAAGGTGGAATATACATTCTTTTTTTTTTTTAATTCTTTATTTATAAGCTTTTAGTAAATTACAAATCAAAGATTTATAACAGAAATCACAGATGTCATATCACAAATAAACTAAAAGGAAATTACATCAAAAAGAAAATCTTTATAATATATGACTTCTTACTTAATACAGCCAATGATTCTAGTACCAAATCTTAATGGGGACAGAAAAAGGGAGAATTTTTAATCAATTAAACAAACATCTTCGGAAAAAGATTAAGAGTACTGCGGCATGCTCACCTACTTATTTTAATTATGTCTCTGGGGAGGACGTGGGTTGTTTTTTAAACTCAATGAATCCTGCCAGTTGTTCTGGAGAGAAGAAAATATTACATTCGTCTCTCCTTTTTATTAGACACTTACAAGGAAAACGTAATAAGAAGGTATATCCTAAAGCTAATACTTCTGCACGCAAATTTAAAAATTGCTTACACCTTTGTTGCATTGCCAAAGCTAAGTCTGGAAAAATTTTTACATTTGAATCATGGTATACGATGGATATTTCCTAAAGTAAATTTTCATAATCTTATTTACCTCATAATTTGTAACCAATGATATCAATAGAGTACCTTTATCAATTACTGTTAATTCTGAGTTTTCTAGGAAATTCGTCAAATTGTCTTGAAAAGGCTCATTTGACCTATTATTCTTGGAAATGGGTAAAAAATAACAAGTATTTATTACCGGCATATCTAAATCAGAGAAACCCAAAATTTCTGTAAAAAATGTGTTAACAGTGTCATGTGGAGTCTCTCTAACAATACGAGGAAAATTTAATATTCGAAGATTTAAACTTTTTGAGTTATTTCCAAGTAATTCCATTCGTCTATCCAGTCTTAGACGGTCTTTAGCAACAGTGGCTTTAAAGTCTTTCGTTTTTTCATTTTCTTTTTCCAATAACGTTACCCTTCTATTTGTCTCAGTCAATTTCAAATCCACAGCTGCCAGCTCCTGTAGTTGTTTAGCATTGGCTTGATTCAATGTTTGGTAAGCATTTTTCATCTCCAGCCTAAACCCTACAACCAAATCCCAGAGTCCTTGTAGGGTCACACCGGCTGGACTAGGGAGGGCAGGGGGGGGGAGAAAGGTCCCTTACACCGCTGATATCTCCCCTACCTGCTTCAACGAGCAGCTGAGGGTTTTCAGCGATTCCTAAGGCTAGTTGTACCGGCAGTATCGTTTCCCCCGCGGCTAACTCCCCTTCTCCGGCGGGTTCCGTAGCACTGCTTGTAGCCGTTGCTGTACCCATCCTCGGCATATCTGGGGCAAGGCTCCTCTCCAAAGCGAAGGTGACCCCGGAAGCATTAACATTCCCCGGGTCAACATCGCCGTCTCCTCTGTTGTCTCTCTGTGCCGGCGGCTCAGCGACGCCTCCTCCAAGAGCGCACGAGGCTCTCCCTCGTCTCTTCGCCCAGCGGGATCATCGGCTCCTGGACGGGTAGGTACGGACAAAAAGCGAACTATTTCTTGCTGGATTGGTGAGGGTAAAGGTTCCATTGGAAATACCCTCACCTTTCCCTTACATTTTGGAGGCATATTTCAACTTCTTCAAGAAATAAAGACATTTTTCGCTGAGATGTTAAGAGCGTCTCTCTCATGCCGCCATCTTAACCGGAAGTCCCCCCAATTTAACCATATACATTCTTTTAAATAAATAAATAAATACAATAAATCTTTCCAATACCAGCCACTCTGGAAATAACAACCCCCCCCCCCCCCAAAAAAAAATACATTGCATACTTATATAGAAAACTTGCACTACTGAAACAGCACTAACTCCCAGGTCACAGTCAAAATCCTACCTATGACAGACAGCACTGTAAATATTACACTTGGCCCTAGAACACCAATACACTTCCAACTGTCACGGTGTGAGGGCTTTTACACTTAAGGGGCCCAACTAGTGACTCAGTAGGTCCCCACCACAAATAGGAACTGGAACCAGATGAAATACTAAACCCTTCTTCCGCAGATTGAACCTTTGGATTTGAGGGCCGGCAGGGCTTAGATGAATGTCCAGGCTATGGTCAGAGCAGGCCACAGACAGGTTTGGTCGAGGTACAGACTCTGATCAAGGCAGGTGGCAGATAGGCATGGTTGAGGACCAGGCAGTGAATGAGGCAGGCAGCAGACAGGCACCGTCAAAGTTCAAGCAAGGTCAAGCCCGAAGATCAGTTCAAGGCAGGGCAGGACAGGGCAAGGAACATAAGAACATGCCATACTGGGTCAGACCAAGGGTCCATCAAGCCCAGCATCCTGTTTCCAACAGTGGCCAATCCAGGCCATAAGAATATGGCAAGTACCCCAAAAACTAAGTCTATTCCATGTTACAGTTGCTAGTAATAGCAGTGGCTATTTTCTAAGTCAACTTAATTAATAGCAGGTAATGGACTTCTCCTCCAAGAACTTATCAAATCCTTTTTTAAACACAGCTATACTAACTGCACTAACCACATCCTCTGGCAACAAATTCCAGAGTTTAATTGTGCGTTGAGCAAAAAAGAACTTTCTACGATTAGTTTTAAATGTGCCACATGCTAACTTCATGGAGTGCCCCCTAGTCCTTCTATTATCCGAAAGTGTAAATAACCTATTCACATCTACCCGTTCTAGACCTCTCATGATTTTAAACACCTCTATCATATCCCCCCTCAGCCGTCTCTTCTCCAAGCTGAAAAGTCCTAACCTCTTTAGTCTTTCCTCATAGTGGAGCTGTTCCATTCCCCTTATTTATTTATTTATTTATTTATTCAATCTTATATACCGGCTTTCAAGTTCATTTCAAGGCGGTTTACATTGATTGAAGTTGCAGTAGCAACCTTCAAACACATATATACTAAAAACAAAACATGGTACATGACTAAAATACATTAAAACCAAAAGCTAGCTGACTAAAAATATATTAAACTAAACCAAACCATTTTGGTTGCCCTTCTCTGTACCTTCTCCATCGCAATTATATCTTTTTTGAGATGTGTCGACCAGAATTGTACACAGTACAAGTGAGGAGCAAGTGAGAACCAGGCTGGAGCGAGGCAAGGCAGAGACAAGGGTGAGACAGGACAAGGCAGGAATGAGGCAAGTCAGGAACAGGAGAGCAACATGCACAGTGAGGCAAGACGATCTATTGCTGAGGGGATGAGCTGCTGTGCCAGCGGTGTTTAAATGGTGCCAGTCAGTGATACCAGCCCTTTAAGACTCAGTACGCGTTGCATGAAAATTCCTAAGCGGAGCCCAAGAGGAGCAGGAAACATGGTAGCGGCATTGAGGTCAGTCTAGCCAGTCGCAGGACCATCCCATCATAGCACCTACTGGGAAAATAGAACAAGTCAGACTTCTATAGCGCCTCACACAGAAACTAAATACTGGTAAAATACCTGCCTCTGTCACACATGCAGAATACAAACAGACCCTCACCTAATATAGAATAGTGGACCACAAATATACAGACAAAAACTGAACTGGAAATTCCAAGAAGTCAATACAATACTGGAGAAACAGAAATGCACTTGCTCCTGTACTGTGCAAAAGAGGAAGATATCAGAGATGCACATTTTCCAAAGCTGACATATTCCAATTACTAAACTTAAAATAAAGGGGGTGACATGTTATATTTGTATGCATAGCTCCTTTGAAAAGTAACCTGTTAGAGCTTAAGACATCCATCTTCAGTTCTCTCTCTAATACAGAAGAGTTGACTCAGTTTAAAGGGAAATGGGTTAACATTAGAGCAGCCTCCCCCATATACAGCATCTGCAATATCTGATCCTGCCCCTACAATGCATCTGAAGAAGCAGAAAGAGATGGACTCTAATGGCTTCTGGCAGTTTAAGGTCTTTAACACAGAGACATCAGGCCTGGCTTTGTCAATAGGCCTAGGGTGGCAAAGCTCTGGGTGCAGCAGGCTGGCTGAAGATTTGCCAGCTACCAGTAGAGAACAACCCTCTGCTTCCTGATGCAGCCTCTTCCCTACCCATCAGTGCAAAGGAAGCAGGACTGGAAGGGGCGAGCCTGGAGCAGACAAAGCAAAGGGAGGTCATTTTGGGGAGCTTCACACATGGCTGAGTGGGGATCATTGGGGGGGTGAGGAAGAGGCTGTGGGATGTCTGTGGGTGAGGGAGAAGGGACTGGTGCCTACGGGGTGCTGCCAGATTTTGTAATAAGCAAAAAAATGATCAATAATCACCTAGTGAATCAACAAACTTGTTTTTGCTCCAAATTTTTCCCTTTTTCCCCACAATAGTTTTTTAGCTTCTTTAATTTGATTATTGGACCAAGGGTTATATTTATTTACTCCTGTTATACATTTCATTTTAATCGGATTCAGGCTGTCAGCGATAACTGATGTCATTTGCAGCCAGGAATCAACTGCACTGGTCTCATTTGCAAGGTCAAGCTTTCCCATATTTACTTAAGTTCCCTTTGCAGGTCCTCTGCATTAAATGGGGGATGGTAATTAAATGTAATTGGACAACTCGGCTGAATCATAGTTACAGAATTGAAAGGTATATTTGCATGGATCAGAAAGTGATCTGACCATGGGACCGGGGTTGCTATTATAGAATTTACAAAAATTAAATTTAAGGAGTGTCCTGCTTTTTGCGTAGCTTCAGTAGTGAGTAAATCATAACCAAGAGCAGAAAGTGCTCCAGTAAGGGTATGACAGGCAGTCGAAAAAGGTTTTGCATCAGTGAAGATTGAAATCACCAAGAACGATGGAAGGTTTGTTTGGGTTTAAGGAGGAGACAAAACATTCTACAATAGGAGAGATATTGTGCTCTAGAAGCCCGGGAGGGCAATACAGTAAACATATTTGCCAATTATTAGTCTCAAATAAAGTAATTTCATGGTTTTGTAATAAACTTAATGGTATTAATTTCAGCCCTAGTTTTTGTTTGGCTATAAGCACGAGTCCACTGCATGTCCATGAAGTTAGCATGGGGCACATTTAAAACTAATCGGAGAAAGTTCTTTTTTACTCAACGCACAATTAGACTCTGGAATTTGTTGCCGGAGGATGTGGTTAGTGCAGTTAATATAGCTGTGTTTAAAAAAGGATTGGATAAGTTCTTGGAGGAGAAGTCCATTACCTGCTATTAAGCTTTTTGGCGCAGCTAGTGCCAGTGGGATTCATACAAGATCACACAGAACTACATAGAAACATAGAAACATAGAAATGACGGCAGAAGAAGACCAAACGGCCCATCCAGTCTGCCCAGCAAGCTTCACATTTTTTCTCTCATACTTATCTGTTTCTCTTAGCTCTTTGGTTCTATTTCCCTTCCACCCCCACCATTAATGTAGAGAGCAGTGATGGAGCTGCAACCAAGTGAAATATCAAGCTTGATTAGTTAGGGGTAGTAGGGGTAGTAGGGGTAGTACACGCCATCCTTAGCACGCGGGGGGGGGGGGGCCTGAAAGGAAATGTTTCCCCCACCCAAAAAAGAACCCACACCTTGGAGAGAAAAGAGACGGTGGCTCAGCTAGCCAGGGTTCGGGTATCAAATGCTTCTGTGGTGCCACTGGAGTGCAGCCCCGTACACATAGGGCCGGTTTAGACATGTAAACCCAGCTTAAAGTGGCTAAAATCGGGCTGTATGCCTTCAGATTTTGCATTGAAGAAATCCCATTGTATCACATGCTCTCATTTCAAGGAGGAATGCCTGCATTTTATTTTAAGCAACCTCCTAAAATGTTTTGGTAATTTAATAGAATAATGTCATAGAAGATGTGACCTCTGCCTTTAGAAGACGATGCAAGGAAAGCAGGAAACGGGGTGGACAAACTGCAATTCTCAAAAAGATGTATTTATTTATTTTATTTATTTATTTTTTTATATACCGACATTCGATCTGAGATATCACATCGGTTTACATGCAGGTACTGTAGGTATTCCCCTATCCCCAGAGGGCTTACAATCTAAGTTTTTGTACCTGCCCATTAAAAAGATTTTTAATGGGCAGTTCCCCCAGCTATTTTAGCTGCCAGTCCAAGGCCTAGGTCAAAACCCCAGCAATATGATTAAAAGCACAATATAACCCTCACGCTTTTTAGCGCTTTCTGCAGCAGAAAAACCTCAAAGCTGTTAAAGCCAGGAAGGCCTCCAGCATCCACCCTGCTATCTGCCGCCAAGCAAAGCAGCAGCTTTTGCTGCGCCCTCGGCACTGCCGGAACTCCTTTGCTTGCACCCCAGATGTTAAGTCCGTGGAATATATGCGCTTGCCCAGAGGCTCCAGAGTCTTATGGCCTGGCAGAGAGAGAGGTGGCACTGCCTGCTGCGTGTCACTTCTGTCCCCTCGGAGCTCCAAGGTGCGGGAGCTTCCAGGCCTTCACGGCTCACCTGAGCCTTTATTGCAGGTTTAGGAGCCTTCGCTCGCTGGGTCAGGGAGGAGACGCCCAAGGAACTCAAAGCAAGGAATGACATCACAGAAAGGGAGGTGGATTGGTTTGGAATTCAAAAATGCCCGGAAGATCCTTAGTGGAGAAAAAGAGGGTCAGCGGCGCTGTAGGAGGAAATGGACAGACTGGGTGGGCCTTGCGGTCATGTTCTAGCGAACACGGCAACCAGAGCCAAATCCTCCAACCACAAAAAAACAAAACAAAAGAAACACTTTTGAAAATCTTCATGGGATCCCAGTTCAGAGTCAGATAAGACTGAAATCCCTAGGCTGCTTCTTCATCCAAGCAGACAAGAAAATATCCTAACCGTCTTTCCAACAAGCTCTTCGGTCTTCCTTGCTTCTGGTCTCTACAAGACTAACCCGCATGAGGATTAAGCACATAAGAATCGCCATGCTGGGGAGGCCATGGGCTACTGAGCCCAGCATCCTTCCACAAGAACTGCAAAGCCAGGCCTAGCCTTCGACCCTTTTAACAGGGACCTCGCATTACAATCCAGCGCTTGTACCTTGGGGCTCTTCCCTAGCTTTACATGGATACTCTCCCCTAGACTCACTAATACTGACCTCCTCCTTACCTCCCGTCCACACCCCAGTTGCAATTCTGAATTCCCCTACACCTCCCTGTATTACCTGACTACACAGCAGAGATCGCCCCCTCCCTGCACCCTGGTGATTGTAACTTTTGAGTCTCCATTGGCCTTGTGATACTTGTTCATCCCTGTAAGCTTCTGAACCCCACTTCCCAGTGACTGGGGATCTTCCTTATGGCTTGCTACATTACCGACACTCTGCCCACCACCCTGTGCCCTGTAGTTGCCCCTCTTCCTGTATCCATTTCACGCAAGCCAGACTTGTGCCTGCCCTAAGAAACAATATATACATATAAAGATTTCTCACGGATTGTGGGACATATAAAGGCAGATTTACATACAGCCCGATCCAGTAAAGTCCGTGGGAGAGCGGACTAACGCCCGCTCTCCCGGCGTGCGCACCGGCCCCTCGCCGGTGCGCGCGATCCAGTATTTAAATTAGGCGACGCGGTGCAAACGAGGAAAAGGAGGCGCTAGGGACACTAGCGCGTCCCTAGCGCCTCCTTTTGGCCTGGAGCGGCGGCTGTCAGCGGGTTTGACAGCCGACACTCAATTTTGCCGGCGTCGGTTCTCGAGCCCGCTGACAGCCACGGGCTCGGAAACCGGACGCCGGCAAATTGAGCGTCCGGTTTTCGGCCCGACAGCCGCGGGCCGAATTCAAATTTTATTTATTTATTTTTTTACTTTTTTATACTTTTGGGGACCTCCGACTTAATATCGCTATGATATTAAGTCGGAGGGTGCACAGAAAAGAAAGTCGGAGGGTGCACAGAAAAGAAAGAAATTAGCGCCGACCTTTGGGCGGCGCTAATTTCATAGAGTAAAATGTGCAGCTTGGCTGCACATTTTACTTACTGGATCGCTCGGGAATACCTAATAGGGCCATCAACATGCATTTGCATGTTGAGGGCGCTATTAGGTGCCGTGGGTGGGCCGCGTGTTTTCCTCCCCTTACTGAATAAGGGGTAAGGGAAAACACGCGTCCAGAGCAGGGTGACAGTGCGCTCCGACGGAGCACACTTTACTGGATCGACCTGTGTGATAGTAGTCCAGCAACCGGGTTTCAGAGTGTGTACCTGGTAACCTATAAGAGCTGAATGCTTCTTTGTGCAAAAGATATAATCATCTGTTGTTTAGGACCATGTTTCTCGTTAAGCTAACCACTTAAATAACTTTTAAATTGAAAGTGTTACTTAGCTTAACTGTAAGTCATTGAGTGCTGCCAATACAGCCTTCTCAAAACAAGATGCCACAACGTGCCGCCAATTGCCGTGATGAACTTAAATGAAGAAAGGGTTCCTCGCAGGTCCGCGAATAATATCGCTGTCAAATTAGTCCTGTACCAAGTTCCCTCTCAAGCAAGCTTTATGTCGCACACTGTCTGGACACCCGACGCTGCAGGGTTTCGGAAATCTTCCTTCCTCAGGAGTACAGCAAGCTTGTATGTGGTGGATTGCTGAGATGTGCAGCTTATTCCAGAATAAAGTCAGTGCAAGGTTTAAAGGGACCTTCCTGTCAAAACAGGGGTTTAGCAAAGTGATGCTTTGCTAAACCCCTGTTTTGAGCTAAACTCCTGTTTTGATAGCCGCACTGTGATAGTTGCTTGGCTACTATCACAGTAAATCTGCCTTTATATGTCCCACAATCCGTGAGAAATCTTTATATGTATATATTGTTTCTTTTCTCACATTAAGAGGTTTTCTTTGATTTTGTATTGTCAAATTACTTCCCTGAGAAACGGAAGAATATCCAATGATGACCAATAATCACATTTTACATGGCAATGACATCAGCTCGGAAAAGAAAAAACCCCCAACCTTTTTCTGTGCAGCAGATGAGGGACTCCAGACGGCTTTTAAACCATGAACCGAGCAGATCTGAGCGTGAGTGAGGTTACAGAACTGTTGCATACAGGAAGCCTCAAGGATTCAGCATCGCAAAGCGAAACTGCCGCAGTGTGTTGCTTTTGGAGGAACAGGTCACAGAAAAATGTCTTTTAGAGCAGTGGCAGTGCAAAAAATAAAAGAACTAAAATGATAAAACCTGTCCTGATGAATGTGCAGATTTTTCCTCGGCTCAGCTGGCTTCTGCCACACTCCCTGCTGACTCATTGCTGGCAGAGCCTGCTTCCCCTATAAGAACATAAGATTATGCCATACTGGGCCATACTAAGGGTTCATCCTGTTTTAATAGAGGCCAATCCAAGTCACAAGTACCTGGCAAGTAGCCAAATATTAAATAGATCCCATGCTACTAATGCAGGCAACAAGCAGTGGCTATCCCCTATTGATTAATAGCGGTTTATGGACTTCTCCTCCAGGAGCTTATGCAAACCTTTTTTAAATCCAGCTACACTAACTGCCTTAAATCACATTCTCTGGCAATGAATTCCAAAGTGTAATTGTATTATCCAAAAGAGTAAATAATCAATTCACATGATTTGGTAGATCTCTATCATATCCCTCTTCCCTAAGCTGAACAGAGTTAGCAAAGGATTGGTTTCGGCCGGTCTAAGCTACTCTGCCGCTTCTGTGCTGCCGCTGGAAGCTCTCTCTCCCTCTGCCCTTCGGGGTATATGCTAACCTGGGTACCCGCTCCCGAGGAGCCCTCTGCTTTATTTCAGGTGCCTTACAGGGATCAGGTACTCACTCCTCAAGGGCCTGCTCTCCCTGCTTCGGTGCTGCTACCAACTTCTTCAACCTGGTGGAATCGCATACCTACAGCTACTATGTAGTGAGTAATCTAAACTCTCTGTGGAGGAGACAGACTGCTCCACAGACTCCTCCACAGCAGTCTGTCTCCCTCACAGCATTGCCTTGCAGGGAAACCTACACCAGAATTCCCCTATACCAACGGGGTGAGAAGGGCTCCCTCTGCCGAGGGTCCTGAGTCTGCTACATTCCAGACTTTCTCACCACTGCCACCTCTGGTGGCACACTTCAAGCTGTTTAATAAAAGAACTAACTCTGTGTTTGTGCGTCCTGCATTTAGCCCAGTACTGCGGCGCCTCACGGGCCTCCTCCCCATGGTCATCTGCCACAGTACCCAAGGATCCACCCAAACACCGCTTAACCATAACACTGCCTAGTGCTCCTGCCACACTTCCTGCTTGCTCCTGGCAGAGCTTCATGGGGCCGTGCTCCCCGCTGACTTGTATCTAGCAGAGCCTGCTGCTGACTCAATCCTTGATGCTGCCATGCCGCTCCCTCTCAGGGTATTGCCCTGCCCATTCCCCACTAATGTTACTGTTTAGTGCAGCCTGCTCCTGCTGCTGCCTTGCTCTATACCAGCTTAGGGGAGGCACAGTCCACTTCTGATTTCCTCCGGCGACTGCTGCTGACTAACTGTCTGATTCTGACTGGTCAGTTTCTCCCCAGTGGGATTTAGCATGGATAGATAGCAGAATCTTCCAGAAGTGGAATAGAAACACTGGCCAATGCAGCTCGGAGAAAGACCTTCAAACCAGCGCTGAGTTGAATTCTAGATTATGAGCCGGGGGTGCTGGTCCACCTCTGAATCTCTAGAGTTATAGCGCCGAAGAGAGGGACCTCTCTCCAGTTATGTGAGGACCTGCCCCCTTCAGCACCATGCCACCCATAGGGAGGAGTTTTGCTAGCTACACTCCTATTTCTACTTCCTGATCCTAGAATGATATTTGCTTCAGCCAAATTTTTAGCATTAAAAGATCATTATCATAAAGAGGAAGGCAGCCAAAAACATGCAGCTTGGACTAGGATCTCTTTAGATAAAAGGACAGCATATGCTTGAGAAGCTGTAGCTAATTTAGATAGAAATGTTAATTAAGCTGGTAATTCAGTGAGTTGCCAGGAACTGAAGACTTGACTGCCCAGCATTATTTATTTATTATACCGGCATTCGATCTCAATCGAGATATCACATTGGTTTACATTCAGGTACTGTAGGTATTTCCCTATCCCCAGAGGGCTTACAATCTAAGTTTGTACCTGAGGCAATGACTGAGCCCATGCTTGGTGTTAGCAGTGGGGTTTGCACTCTGCAAATTTTGTGCTAGGTCAGTCCCGCTTACTAATGAAACAGGAGAGTTAGGGCCTCCCAACAGAGAGGTTCCATTAAGGCAAACATAGTCCAAGTGCCTCTATGTAAAAAATCACCAATGCTAATGATTTCCGAATTATCCCAAACAACTGAAAAGCAGGTTGTTAAAACAAACAATGCCAGAAGTCTAAGAAGTAAGATGGGAGAGTTTATTTTATTTTATTTATTTATTTTTATTTTATTTAGGAGTTTTTTATATACCGGGGTATAGCAAAAAAAACTGCCTTCACTCCGGTTTACATTTATAACAACCTGTTACATCTAACGCATTTAAACAGTAACATGAACTGGTACTGAACAATAACTTAGTACAATAGATAAAAACCCAAACAAATGATATAAATCATATAACGAGGTATATAGCCGTGCTCAAATTAT
This sequence comes from Rhinatrema bivittatum, assembly GCF_901001135.1. Lineage (NCBI taxonomy): Eukaryota > Metazoa > Chordata > Amphibia > Gymnophiona > Rhinatrematidae > Rhinatrema > Rhinatrema bivittatum. Next base: position 37,599,762 of record NC_042631.1, on the reverse strand, counting down.
GTATGGGGAGGAGATGATAGGTGAGGATTCGGTGAGTCAGAGAGAAGTCAATGGGATGATATTGCATACTCGGAGATGAGCTGCAGTAGATGTGGTCTGTTGTGCTATCCTATGCCATCCTTGAGTGTTTGATTGAAAAGCCATGTTTTGAGTTCTTTTTTAAAAGCTTTAAGGTTTTCTTGTGAGCTCAGATGTTGTGGTAAGGAGTTCCATAGATTCGGGCCAGCAATGGAAATGGCTCTGTTTCTTGTGGAGGACAGTTTGGCTAGCGGTAGTGGTGGCACTTCTAGATGTAGGTGACTTGTTGACCTGGTCGTGCGTAGTGACCTGTGTACATGTATGACGTTGTCCAGAGCTGTGTTGTCGGCCTTATGAATTGCATTGTGTAGAATTGTTAGAACTTTGAATTCTATTCTTTTGTCTACCGGAAGCCAGTGCAGATTGTTGAGTACAGGGGTGATGTGGTCGGATCTCTTTTTCCCACTTAGGACTCTGGCTGCGGCATTCTGTAGTAACTGAAGCGGTTTTAAGGCTGTTTTAGGTAGACCTATTAAGAGTGAGTTGCAGTAGTCTAGGCTGTTGAAGATGAGGGCTTATAAGATGGTTCTGAAGTCATGGTGGTGAAGCAATGGTTTTAGGTGTTTGAGTATTTGGAGTTTACGGAAGCCTTCTTTTATTTTTGTTGCAATGTGTTTTTTATAGTTTAGTTCACTGTCAATCCAAATGCCAAGGTCTTTTACGTTATCTTTGAGTTGTATGCTGAGGTTGTCAATTTGGAAGGGTGGTGTGGTTAATGATCCTGAATTTTTTCTTCTGATTAGCATGCATTCGGTTTTGCTCATGTTTAGGCATAGTTTTAGGTGGTTTACCATATTTCGAATTGTATCAAGGTGTGTGGCTGCTGTCGACAATGCGTCTTCTAAGGTGGAAGTGATAGGAATGAGGAGTTGAATGTCGTCGGCATACATGTAGTAAGATAGAGTGTATAATAGCAAATGATGAGATTGACATAATTGGCATCACAGAAACTTGGTGGAAGGAGGATAACCAATGGGACAGTGCTATATCAGGGTACAAATTATATCACAATAATAGGGAGGATCAACTTGGTGGGGGTGTGGCACTTTATGTCCGGGAGGGTATAGAGTCTAACAGGATAAAGATCATACAAGAGACTAAATCTTGTGCTCTGTCAGTGGCTCTCTGTCTCACGCTCGCATGGGTGTGATGGGATCAATGTACGCGCAGCCTGTTAGCCTTCTCTTAACCTCTCCGACTCAGCTGCCTTCCTGGTCTTTAGCTCTGGTTCCATGCTCTCAGCACCACAGCAGATGAGATGCAAATTAAGCTAATCTATGAAAGAAAAACGTTTCATCTGACCACAGATGTGGGTGAGGCACTGCCTCTTAAAACTGCACCATATCAGCTGGGAGGTGTAACAGAAAGACAGGCAACAAGAGGTTTAGCACAAAGATTTTAATGCTAAAATTCCAGTCCAGATGTGAAACACCTGGCAGTGATGGAAGACAAAATATTGCACATGCTGACAAGGCAGACCACCACAAGAGGTGTTCCAAACTCTTACAGATCTCATTATTACCCACAAGACACTTAAAAGTAGGAAACCGTGGCACCTTGTTTCAGGAAACAGCGGTTAATGCAGAGGATTATTTGACCACGAAAAAGCCGGGAAGGGCTGGTGCATAACTATGTAACTACGCTGGGTGGGTGGTCCTGGAGAATCTGGTCCTGGAGAAGCCCCAGTACATCCTCGGCAAAAGGGAACAGCTCGAGGAACCTGGCCCACAGATAGAGCCTCTCGCCTGCCGGGCACCAGCTCAGGTCAGCAAGGACTAAAAGTTGCTGCCCCTTGAAGTCGTAGAGGGAGTGACTGTCAAACCGTCTGCAGGTACTTCCTAACCCCCAACTCTGTATCCAGCTTCAGAGAGAAGATGCACAAGGCCTTTCAGTCTGAACTTGCCACTGGTACACAGTACCCGTGGAGTTTTGCACCTGCGTTTGCTGTGGGGACTCCCTCCACATAAAATAACACGCACGGCGTCAAATGCAAGCCACGCACGTCCCCTCCCCCAACCACATTGCTACGGGAGCGCCTGCTCTGCTCGCACTCTGCAGTGCTGGGTGGGCTTGAAGCCATCTGGAGCGAGGACAGTTTGCAGGACACCAGATGCACATGGGGCAATGGCTTTTGAAAGTGGCCCACTTTATGGTCATCTGTGAAAGCTGTCGGTCGTCTCGGCTCAGCTCCCAGTGGACAGGAACCTGCATCAATTGTACCAGCACAATCTGGCACCATAGGGGCTTAGCCAGGCCGTCTCACCCCTGAAGGTGGCCCTCTGGAGCAGGGGTGAGGCACGTTGGCAGGACAGTGTGGGGACGGTTTCACTGCTGCTGCTGCCTCTTCTGTGGTTTTGCTGGGCAGAGGCCATAACCTTTCCCAAGCAATCAGTTCCCAGCAGGGAAAAAAGAAAAAAAAAATATCCCCAATGAATACAACTGCATCCATCTGGGTAAGGGCTCGGTTCATTTGCATAGTTTGGTTAACTCTTGGGGGTTCTCAAGGACCGACTTTGAAAACCACTGATCTACTCTGAAGTGAAATAAAAATCCCGAGGCAGGTCTGCAGTGCCGTAAACTTTCCCTGGCAAAGAGTGCACGGGCCAAGGCTTCGCCCACCTCACAGCCCAGAGCCCGTCTCGCAGCACCGCCCCGGTGCGCTGCCAAGCTGGTTCTGGAGATCGTCGGTGGGAAGGAGCCAGAGAAGCAGCTGCCTTTCAGCACCCACCTGCCGCCAACAAAAAGACCTTTTTATATCTAAATATTTATACATAACCAAAAGGGGGGCTGTGCATTTTGCATTATGAACGTGGAGCCTGCTTAGGCAAATATCTTTCCTGCCGCTTCGGCCTCGTTCACGCTGTGCTCATAATTGTAGCTGCCAGACCAGAAAGCAAACCCCTGTGCAGGGATCCATCCTCTGTGCCAGAAGAAGCTGCTGAATTCTTTTTTTGGGAAGAGGTGTAGCACCCCCTAGTGGACTGCAGGCATATAAAGGCACTGCATGCAGTAGCTGCTTTTGGGAACCCTTCTCACCAGTCTGTATGGGATGGCCGAGGCCGCACCGTCACTAGTAATATATTACTGAATACTCAGCCTGCCACCGGCAGCCCCCCCCCCCCCCCCCAACCTCTATAAAATCGTGGAGCGTTTTCCAGTCCTGGCACCCAGAACAAATCCTTTGCAACCAGAGGAAAGAGTAACGTGGCATCCATCGTTTCCCCTGTAAGTGCAACTCGGCCCTAGACCAGGGGAGACCAGCATTCTGGGGCTTTAGGACTTCAAATCCCAGAATACACTGCGAAAGAGGTTAACCCCCCCCCCCTTCCCCCGAAAATAAAACTGGATAATAGGTCACTGCTCATTGCCATGGGGTCCACCACCTTAGTCCCTGCCCCCACCCAACATTAGAGAGAAGGCTCAGTCTCCATCTGCCAAGCACTCTGTGCCGGCATCTCCTTCTCACTGCGTCAAGGGATCACATAAATCAGCTTTGGTACCCAGGAAATGCAACCACCATTGGCCCCAAAGCAATAAGATGTGAATAAAAAAACAGGCGCCAAACGTCAGCACACAATTTCTTCACCCAGACACTAAAAAACAAGGAGCTAACTTCCGATGAAGCAAGCTGACACATCGGGAGTTCTAAATGCATGCAAACCCCAAACTATGCACACAAAGGCAGGCTTGGCATGCCTGCACCATGATTTATACACTCAAATCCCACATGCAGGACCCCCGCACCCCAAACTCCAGGTTCAACCCCCCCATCGAGGAGGGGGTAGACAGTTCCCAGTCCTGGAGGGCCACAACCCAGGTCGGGTTTTCAGGATGCCCGCAATGAATATGTGGGAGGTAGGTTTTCCTGCACTGCCACCACCGGTATCCGGTTCTATTTAATGCACATTCCTCGTGGAGCTCCGGAAAATCCGACCTGGTTGTGGCACTGCAGGACCACAGCTGCCTACACCTGCCATAGGCAAACATTAGCCCCAGAAACTTGACTCCACCTTCTCTGATCTTGAGTGAAGTTTCCAGCGTTTAGGAAACAGGAGTTAAGCCTTATCCTCCACGCTGCACTTGATTTGCAGGGAGGGGCATTCATTTGTGTGCACAACTCCTGGTTAAAATCGGGAGCAAAGTGGCACAAAGTACACACAGTCCCGCGTTACCTTGTGTGCACAGCCAAGTGCGCCTTCTTACAGCGGGGCCATTAGAAAGTGCTTTCTTCCCATGAGAGGAAAGAGTCAGAGAATGTATTTTATGCCAAACATCAGTACAAAATAATCCTGCCTCTGTTTGCAGGTAATTGTGATCAGGAGCAGTTTTTCAATTTCTTCACCACTGCAAGTCTCCCCCAGCCAGGACAGACGCCAGCTGAGGACTGGAAGGGACTCCTCCCTGCAGTGTCACCCATGTGCCAGCAGCAAGGTGCCAGGTCCCCACTTCAGGCTTCTGCCTCACCCCAGCTCTGCCAAACAGACTGATCTGGTCCTGGTTCCCCCCCCCCCCCCCCCAAAGAATGGATTTGAAACTCTCATTTTCCCCACTGGTTTCCCTAAGAAAACCTGATCCACGTTCCTGCATGCGATGAGGTAAAACCAGGACTGGATCAGCCTATTTTGGTTGACCTGGGATGAGGTGGCAACCCTAAGTCTGACCTCACCCTCCCACTCCATGGCCTGAATGTGTCCCCTTCACATCATGCCAGGACCCCAACACTGCTGTCACATTCACCCTTCCCCCTCCTTCATCCCTTAGGGCTGGAATCAGCCTGGCATGACAGACCTGAGGCAGGGGACCAGGCCGAGTTTAAGACGACGGCTGCGATGCTACTTGGACAAGCCAAAAGCCAGGGAGTAGTCCAGTAACTATGCAGACCACAGCCTTTTATCATGACATGGGATTGGTTGGCTAAGACAATAGGATAAAGTTTTTCTCCTGCATTTACAAAAATTAAAAAAACAGCACTGTACAAATTGTCTGCGGAATGCTAAAAGCCGAGATTTTGTGGATCCCTGCATATGAGCCTGTGAGGCGGGAATGGAGTGCCTGCTCCTATACAGAAAATGGCCACGAGAAGAAAGAGGGCCCTGGCAAGCAGTGCCAAGGGGAAGGTCATCTATGGCCTGGGGGCACGGATGCCAAGGCCCTGACCTTCACCCAACACAAAGAGGTTTCCTTTTAGCTCAGCTCCAGTGTTACTGGGTCACCCTGGGTTCCCTTCTTGCCCTGCAGCCCTATAAATGACCTTCCCCTTCTCTCCCCCCCCCCCCCCCACTGCCTGTCTGTCCATCAGCAATCGCAGGGCACCAAGGCGGATGGGATACCGACATCCTGGGCGCCTTCAATGTTATGGAGACCATCATCGAAGAAAATGTGCGGCTGGATCTGAGCCAAGATGGGGCCCTTGGGGGCTCCGTCCATGAAGAAGGCCTCGTCGATTGCCAGCCCCCACTGCCGCAGCGTCCTGATGGCCCGGATCCCCATGTCCCTGCCGCTGCGGGCTGTCACCAGGTATGTGCGGAGGGGCCCACTCTCCTGCTCAAACTTTTTCCGCATTTTCCCAAGATGCATTGCGAACTGCAGAATCGGACCCTGGAAAACAGAGGCGTTAATGCAAGGATGTAACTTCAGGACGAGAAACGGGGGGCAGGGAGAGGGCACGTAACCTCTTATTTAGCAACGTAACACAATGCCAGCCGAGGCTCGATACTAGAAAGACCTGTACTGCAATCAGGACTGGGAGTGTGAATCCGCTGGTCGGGCAGCTTTCAGGGGACGGGAATGCAAATTCTGCCAACTTCGCCTTGCCTTAGATAAATGAAAGATTTGTCTGGTTTATTTAAGAGCATGGTAAGCTATTCGTTAACCAAGATGATCCACTACTGAGGTGCACGTGAAGGCAGCGTTGTGTGGAATACTGGGCTTGTTCCCACAATGACTTGTCAGGAGTCTCTGATAACATGAAAACTCAAAAACCCTAGGAGCCACAGTATCAGTAACAAGTTCTGCTTGAAGCTCCTGAATCCTCCATACCTTCCGGAGCTCCTGTGCCCACCTGTCCCAGTAGCATTGCCTCCAGTGGGGAACAACTCCTGGTTAAAACCGGACTGGTTTTCAGGACATTCATAATGAATGTAGATGAGATATGTGCAGTCAGCTCTAAGGCATATTCTTTGTGGAGATCCTGAAAACCAGGCTTGGTTGCAGCCCTGGAGAACCTAGCTTGTCTGCCACTGCCCTATACCCCACCTGTCGCCCTGGCACAGTGCTCACAGCCTCTGTATCTAACTGGGGGGGGGGGGGCCTCTGCACCCACCTGTCCCATTGGTACAGCCTCCATGGCCTTCTCATACTTCACGGCCTCGTCCAGCCCCTTCTCCCGGAAGACCTGGTCGGTCTCGTCGGAAAACAGCACCGAATCTCCATCAAACGCCACCCGCAGCTGCATGGTGCTGGCCTGCACTTCCTCCTGCTGAAAGATCAGAGCAGCCGACACACCTGCAGGGCCGAAACCAAGATCACAGCCCAGGGGAGGAAAGCATTTCATACTGTTAGGAGGGAAGCGATAACAGAATTGCTACGACTTGCCAAAGGTGAGGGAGGTTTGGCCTAGTCTTGGGTGGCTGTGATTTGTTTGGCCGGGGAGCACAGTGTGAATAATAATAGAGGAAACGAAAGAGAGGAACGAGGACAGAGCGACGAGCGAAGCAAACTTACCTCTCTTTAAGGCGTTGCACACATCTGTCCGGTCAGCCGAGAGGAACAGTTTTACATTGAGGGACTTCAAGTAGATGGTGGAGTCTTCATCACTAACGAAGCAGAACTTGGATATCTCCAAATCTTTGGTTTAGGGGGGGAACGAAAAAAGAAAAAAGCACAGAAGAGCAGAGTGTGAAGAGACGGGTGGTGAGGTCGTGAGGCCTGGTCTGGCACCATTCCAGGGAAATCTGGCGCAGATATAAGAACGCCAGGGTGCACCGGGGCCTTACCGTAATGCTTGGCACTGTTGACGATGCGTTTGCCACTCTCTGGACTGTTGTTGGAAAGGACAATGACATCAAACAGGCTTTTTCCTCTGGGTTTTTCTCCAGAAGCTGCTCGTTGACCGTCTGCACTGCCTGAGAGAGACAGAGGGGCTTACGATGTGCCAGGAGAGAGCGTGCTGCTCCAGTCAAGCCTCTTTCATGCATCCTTCCCTCCCCAGGTGGCACAGCAACTCTCAAGGCTCTGGAGGGACGTCTGCTCCAAAACTAACCCTCAGCACCATTCTCTAGCCAACAGGATGAGTGCCTTAGCAGTGGCACCTCCTTCCCATTTCCCTCCCCAAAGCCTGACCCCAACCCCATGGCATTGTCTCCTGTAGTGCTCACCGTCTTACTTTACCAAGAATCCCATCTCAGGCAGGCCCAGGGACTAGGTGATAGCAGCAGCAGCACTGATAGCCCCCAGGGTGGGGCTGGAGATGGGCATCTTAACCACTGGGCCATGACAGCAACGTTGGCCGGTCTCCAGGTGCAGGCGTGCCAGGCTCCGGAGGGAGCTGCAGCCTGTGGCCCCCCGGCTGGACTAAACTGGAGGTGGGGAAAATGCTATAAATGGGAGGAAAAGCCCAAGTGAATTAAAGCTGAAGGGTCTGTAGCCCGAGGAAATGCTGTCTCTGATTGAAACAGAAACTCAAAAACGAGGAGTAAACTAAGGATGGGAACCACTCCTACACCCAATCAGAGTCTCCTCTGCTGTGATACTTTACTCTTCTCACCATGGGCTAAAAGAGCTCCATGCTCAGTCCTAGCGCTTAGGTCAAAGGACGGAGTCCAGGGAGGCCAGGGACCAAATCCCGCTGATGCTCCTAGGGCAAGTCACTGCATCCTTCATTGCCTCAGGTACAAACTTACAGGTCATAATATTTTATCGCTGGGGAGGAGGTGCAAAATATCACTGGGGGGGAGGGGGGGGGTGCCCTGTCATATTTATCCCCTCCCCGACAAACTATCACGTGATGAAACAGGACCTACTCGTGCGATGGCGGCCCCACCTCGGGCTCATGGCCCTAAAATCACTCCTCCAAGTGGCAAATTCCCTCGGGGGGGGGGGGGGGGCGGGTCTTATGGAGATCCCAGCCCCTCCCCCATCTTCCAAGGTAATATAACCCCCCCCCCTAAAAAAACAAACACCCTTTGAAACATGCAACGACCCCCAGCCCACTTCCCAAATCCTGGTCCTCCCCCTGCCCCAATCAAACCTTCCTCCCTTCCTTTATCCCCCCCACCCCCACCCCCCTGAAGCAGCCACCACCTCCCTCGTTCCAGGCCTGGTCGACATCATTTTACAAAAAGGGCAAAGGCAGACTGATGCCATTATCGAGTGATGGGGCAAAGTCAAGCCCACGCCATTTTCCAAAATGGTGTCGACCAGGTCCGGAGCTAGGGGGCGCTCTGGGCCCCCACTATTCCCCAACAAGCCTTCGCAGGATTATGGAGGGTCTTTTTTTTTTTTCCTGGTGGACGGGAGGGAGGGTGGGACCACTAGACCCCACGGAAAAGAGGGGAGGTTAATGGAAGGGAGGGGGCTTTTGCTTGGGGCAGGGGGTTGGTTTTAAGACCAAGGGGAAGGATTTGGGAAGTGGAGGGTCTGCCTCGGCAGGCAGCTCTGGGATGGGCGAGCGAGGAAGGGTCTATGCAAAGTCCTGGGGTCTTTTCTGCATTTGGGGGGAGGGTGCACTTTTTTGGAGATATGCTCTTTAAACAGACCTCCTGGGGGCATCGGGATGTGGGAAGAAACTGTAACTACACCTCCCTGAAATGTGATGAAATAAGTTGGCCAAATTTTTTTCCAAAGTCAGCCGTGTTGTTTTATTTACATGGAAGTGATCATGCAGGAGCTGCTTTGCATGAATTAGGCAAGTTTATGCATGCAAAGCAGCTAGTTTGAATAGGGGGAGGAAATCTTTGACGATACCGTGCAATAAACGTCATTTAATGTGCAACATCGCCTTATTGCAGCTTTTAGATTGTAAGTCCTTAGGGAATACCCTCAGGCCCTGAATGTAACCCTGCTTTCAGTGGCTGACCGGTCACAAAAGGTGGAATATAAACCAGAAATGTAATCATTTACTGGCTCGCTCCTGTGCCTTTTATTCCCCTTCCTTACAACTTTCTGGGGAATAAGAAGTCCCTTCGCCTCAGAGCGCACGACGTTGGCAGTGCTGTCTTCCCTGCTCTCCAAAGAGCTCACCTGCTCCTCCTCCACCACTGCGGACCACGGTGGCAGTGCATGCAAAGCTGTCTCGTGCACGGTCATCGGGGGATCGCCTGAAAAGCAGGCCCCCCCCTCGAGGAACCCCTGCCCCACAGCTTCAGCCTCAGAAGCCGGTGGCCTCGGGCATCAGCCCACCTGCCGCTGCAGCTCCGCCTCACCTTGATGAAGCCGAAGGCGGTGCCTCTCTCCAGGGGTTTGTCCTCGTTGGCCTTCTGGTGCTTAGTGTACTCCTCCTTCCCCTTGACCAGGAACAGTTGGTGCTCCTCCTCCAGCTCAAAGATGGCCCTGGTGGTCACCGCAATCACCAGAGCTTCCTTGGGATCTTTCTGCGAGCAGAACAAAAAAAAAAAAAAAAGCCAATAAGAACGAAAGCCACCCCGTGAGGATTAAATCAACAAGCGAGGGCTCCAGAATGCACGTATGGGCGGCTGAGAAGCTGCAAGAAATGCTTATGCCAGGGCTGCCGAAATGCTGGGCTCCGGGTCGCATGGTGACTGGGCTTTCCTGTCTGGCAACGGGGCTGAGCACATCTGGAAGCTCCTGCAGACCAAGCAGGCACAGCCCCGGATCACAGGAGGGGGAAGGGTCTCTCAGCTGCCCTGCAGGAGGCTGCGGAGAGTGGAGATCCAAGAAAGCAGGAGGCTGCTGAGCCGGGGGGGGGGGGGGGGGGAAAGGAAGGTTCGACAGCAAGATACCGGGCTAGAAGGGGCAATGCAGGGGAGCGAGAGGCTGCTAGAAGGAAATGGAGATTTATGGGGCGACTAGAGAGGCAGCAGTAAGACTCATCAAAGATGGGGGAAAGGTGATGACTGTGGGAGAAGAAGGAAGAGGGCCGGACAGATGGACCATAAAAAGAAAGATGTCAGAGAAATGGAGGCAGGCAGGGAGTTGGAGGATCTTATCCTCTGGAAGGGCCAGGCAATCCTGCAGACAGACTGGGCCCTGATCGTTTAGTGACTGGAAGCCAATGCAGAGGGCTTGATTGAGCCCAGTAGGGGACTGGGAACCCGGAGGGCTGGGCCAGTGGGATCTCTGAAGCTGTAGTCAGATAAGATCTGCACTAAGTGCAGACATTTAGGAATTTGTGTAGGAGACCTATGCACAGTGCATCGCAGTAGTCTAGCCAGGACAGGAGAAACGCAGATCTCCGAGTGGCCAGGCTGTCACTCTTAATATATGGCCTTATCTGCTTTTTAAGTTGCTGGAAGTGGGTGCAAGCGCTCCTTATGACTGTCATCATTTGCATTTCCTGATTTAGTTTGGCATCCAGGGGGGTGTCCAAGCTTCAGATCTCTGATGTCATTGAGAGGAAAGGCGTTCAGAAACAATTGTATTTAATTTTGCATTTATTTATGTGACAATTGCTTACACTGTAGCCCTAAGCAATGGTCAAACTAACACCCACAAAAAAATGAGAACAATTAGCAAATGAGAAAGGACAACAGTCACTTTAACACAAAAAAATGAATTATGCAGATACCGCTAAAATGACAATGCTGGGAATGGGCAGGCAGCCAAAAGCTTGCAGGAACAAGAATGTTCTTAACATTGCCTTAAAGCTTTCACGCAATCCGTAAGCCAAAAAGCTTCAGGAAGGGAGGTCCAGAGGGTGGGGGCAGCACAATCTCCAGTCACAATGAGTCGAGCTGGATTGGGAGAAGGAACGTCTGCGATGGCCAGAGGGAGAGTGTTAGGTTGTAAACTCACAGCAAAACCTTTGGCCCACACCAGTGAATCTAGCCTCATCAATCTGTGGACCATCGTTGCGATCTTGAATTTAACATGGCTTTGAACATTAAGCCAATGGAGGCTGCTCAGGACAGGCACCTACATGATCTCTATGGTTCTTCCCCGAGATCAGCCGAGCAGCTACAGTCTGCGGTAACCTCGAGGCCCACGTACAGGGCGATGCAGTAATCCAGCAAAAAGGTAAAACTGACTCTTGAACTATCGCAGGGAAATCATGAGATTCTAATAGGGTCTCTTCTAACCTCACATAATGCGAAGAACCTGGCAAATCAATCCAGAAACAGATGTTCTTTAGGCGAGGAAGGATAGGACATTCAACATTATCGCTGGTAAAGGACATAGGAAAACCATTACCACAATAACGATGGATAATGGTGAATTCTGATTTGGAGATATTTAAAGCGTGTTTATTATGTGCTAATCACTGCTTGGTGGTGGATAAACAAAACGTGAATCAATTCAGCTGCGTCAAGCCAAGTGAATTGTACATGGACAAAAACTGAATACTGTCTGTATACACACGGTGGCCCTCACTAAGGCCTGCCAAAAGCTTGCAAATTGGTGCAAGCTAGATGTTAGAGAGGAAAGCCCAGAGCCTTCTGGAACACCAGCAGAATCAGACGACTATTGAGAACGTCACTGACCAACTCTTACCCGGCAAAGTCAGGAAGGAGCAGAGCCATGAAGGGAGGCAGTGGCTGTATCTAGAATGAAGTAGAGAAGGAAAGGTGGAAGGATGAGATTGAGAGAGATGGGGGGTGGAGGGGATAAGAGGATGCATTAGAGGGGGACATATCACCGAGGGGTAGGGGGGAATGAAAGACGGGTTCTTATGTCCTGCCGTACTGCCGGGAGCAGACGTACAGGTGAAAACTTCTGAAACAAAGCGGATCTCATTTGCATTTTAACTGCCTGGAAAGGGAGTTCTGTGACTTGTAGGAGTTAAAGTCTTTCCCTGGGTCCGATTCAATAAACCCTAAACAAGGAGATGTGTGAACATTCAGGATGCTTATTTATTTATTTGAAAAATAATTGTTATCTGTCTTACAAGGCAGGGATCAGACAAAAAATCAATGTAAACCAACAATACAAACATAACAACAATCAGAGCCACAGAAGAAAAACAACACAGGCAGCCTGCTGAATGGTCATCATTACTAGGCGCCAGGAGTATTCATGTCTCGGACTGAGAAGCCTGTTCAAAACGGAAGGCTTTAAGCTCTGTCTCCTGAATGGTACAGCACAGGTCCTGGTGCGCAGATCATCAGGAAGAGCGCCAGAAAAAGCTCCAGTCCTGCTTTCCGTCAAGCGTCCTAATCGCGAGGAGAGAATGTCTAAGAGTCTGCGATGAGCTGATCTCGGGGCACGCGGTGGAGGGCTCCTTCTTAGGAACAGAATGGTGCACTACGATATGGCACCATTCGGTATGCGAATTCTTCACCGATCAGAAACCAGAGTCATCCGATGACCACAGGCACTAGCCAATGGCAGGGCAGCTTTAAAAATGCTCAACACTAGCCAATGGCAGGGCAGCCTTAAAAATGCTCAACACTAGCCAATGGCAGGGCAGCCTTAAAAATGCTCCCTGACATCACAATGTGCTCTGACTTCTCTGAGACTGAACTGGTCTGCTTCCCTACATGAGGGGGAAGGGGACGGTCACTGGCTTGTCCTCCATCTATCTGTGACAGAATCTTTTACTGCAAATCTTTTTATTAACAATGAGATAGAGAGCATGAAGTAGTATGGTATTCTTCTTTTATATACTATGCCTAAAGCAGAACGAATATCAATAAGGAATTCCCTCCTAGCCCCCCCCCCTTCCCATCTCCCAACTAAATCCCATCTCATATCCTTCCCAGCAGATGAGGAAACACACGTGTTATATATATATATATATATATCAATCAAACAAAGAAATAACTCGCTCCGAACCACGGAGGAGTGGAGCATAAATGTTTTAAATAACTAAATAAGGGTGGCTCATCGCTCATCGTAGAGCCGCTAAGGCAGAAACCTGAACCACGTTGGATTGATATATTTACTTTCAAAACTGCTGTCAAAGTGGATTACAAGATGTTAGGATGGATTAACAAGTCAGAAGCAGAATCTGTTTGCCCTGCAAGGTAACGTGCCCATGGGCGGCAGGGCGGGTTGTGTGTGTACACACACACACCCACGCACACACACACAGAGACACACACGCGCGTGCACACACACACACACACTCTCTCCCTATAAGAATCTGGGCTAAAAATGATTCTTTTTTGTTGTTGTTTTGTTTTTACCTGTTTCACCTTTGTGTTCACAATGATCTTCTCGTCTTCCATGTTTTACATGCACTGGTAAAGACCTCGGAGAAAAGGGGAAAAGGATGATTAGTTTTGCAGGCAGAAAGGAGCTAAGAGCGCGCAGACAGCTGGTTTTCTATCTTCAGGGGGTTTGCACAGTTCTCATCTGCCGAGGAGCTGGCTGTACAGACGCGATGATACCAAGTATCCAGGGTGTTACATCTTTACCACAGCAAGCTGCACCGTGAAAGTAATTAGATACAATTACCGTCCCTATCACGACTACTGGGTCTTTAAGGGGAAATACAATTTATTCAACAGCAACTGACCAGGTGAAATCTAAACAAACATCAAAATCTGAAACAGAACCCAAATTAGCGAAAGCCTGTCTCTTGTCTTGCTCAAAGTCTTGCACCAATCCCCAGGAGAGTTTCCCAGACTCCAGAACCCCTGACGATAACATCTGGACAGAGGCAGTCCTGCGTCAAAAGGCAGTTAAGTTACTGCAGGTGGGGACCAATACTTGTCGCCTCCTCTAGATTGCAGAATGTGTTTTGATATCAGATACACGAGACCTAACCAGACCTCAAACAGACTCCCTCCAATCCCAGAAGGAACGCTGGGTGCTCTGACCAGTTCTTTAATTATGCTCTGGAAGTGGCTGACCAGTGGTGGCTCCGGATGAAATGGTGACTTTGAGGTTGCACGGCTAGAGCTGCTTTGTTAATCTCCGTCTAGACAGAAACACAATCGTGCGACAGACGACGACCAGCAGGCCCATCCAATCTGTTCATTTTACCAGCTACATTCTGCACATAATACCGGAGATGACTTAACCCCGCACACTCCCATTTCCAAGGATTGGGTCTGCTCTTGTGCAGACCCAATTCTTGGAAATGGATACTGGTTTTTGACTCAATCAGCTCCACCTCCTTTTTATCAAAGAGATACCTCCTTCAATTTCCCCAAATCTAATACCCGCAGCTTTATGCCATCGCCTCTAGTTCTGGAGCTGCCCTTTCCACCACAACTACTGTTTGGGTTTTTTTTGTGCTTTACTTGTAGCTCCTTCTCTCCACATTGCCAAAACATTGCTCAAATGCATCTTATCTTTCTCTATAACCTCATCAAAATCAGTCCTCTCCTTTCTGAACTCACTACCAGCACCATTATCCACTCTCTCATCACCTCCCACTTAGACTAGTGCAACCTGCCCCTCACAGGTCTCCCACTGAGTCATCGCTCTCTGCTGCAATCCATCCAAAATCCAGCTGTGCAACTTATCTTTTGTTAAAGTCGCTACACCCATGTAACTTCTCTTCCTCAAGCCACTGCCTTGGCTCCCTGTCCATTCCGGCATGGAGTTCAAGCTCCTCTCTCACCTACAGGAGCCTTCACTCTGCAGCGCCTTTCTTATCTCTATCTCCTCATGCACTCCGCTCATCAGGAAACTTGCTCCTATCTGTGCCCTTCTCCTCTACCACCAACTCCAGACTCCATGCTTGCCACCTGGCTGCCCTGTATGTTTGGAATAAACTTCCTGAGCTGGTGCATTGTACTCTCTCTCTTGCCTAATTCAAATCCCGCCTAAAAATCCACCATTTTGAGGCTGCTGTTAAATTTTAATTCCCAATTATCCACTTTATAGGCTTATTGATTTTAATCATTTTCTTAATTAAATTGCCAAAGTCTATTTTGCCTTGAATGTTTGTCTTGATTAGACAGTAAGCTCTATCAGGCAGGGTCTGTCCCATATTTTTGTACAATGCTGCATATTTCGAGCAGCACTATAGAAGTAGTGGTATTTTAAATGTTTCTATCATATCCTCCATTATAGCCATTTGGAAATGATCAGAACGCTTTCTCTCCAACCAGTGTGCCTTGAGACCTGATCAGCTGAGCCAAGGAAGAAATCTTTAGGTAGCTAATGCAGCCGACTGCCCACACTACACTGAATTCTCCCTTTTCCTGCACTTGTTTTAAAATGTGGAAGAGACGGGTGGAGCTTTCGGTGCTTCCCTAGCTCTTCTTTTTCTATAAGAGGCCTCTCCATGTCCACTCTGCCTGCTTCACAGATGCTGCCGTGCCACACAGTTTTTTGTTAATGTAAGTGCACCTGGCTTGGGCTGGAAAAGGATGGGAAATGCTATTCTCTTCTAAATAATGGTCAGCAATATTTAATCTCTCTTGGTTATTGTATCTCTGGATTTCTGTGCTTCAAATACATGGATCTGCATAACTTTTAAAGGTAAATTTTGGCTGCCACATTTTTCACCACTGTGTGAGCTTTTCTCACTTCCTAATTTTTCCCTACTGATGGAATATATTACCACTACTACATATCACTTCTAAAGTGCTACTAGACATATACAGTGCTGTACACATACCCATACTAGTATTACTATTTATCATTTTTAAACATTACCGGATGTATGCAGTACTGTACAAATACACATAAGAAAGTCCCTGCTCCAGGGAGCTTACAGTCAAGAATATCATGCATGTTCCAGACATTTTTAGATATCTGCTCAATTTACTCATCCAAGTCCCACTTTAATACATTCAGCTTCTCCAGGTGCCACCTGCCTGGTG
The DNA here is from genome assembly GCF_901001135.1 of Rhinatrema bivittatum. NCBI lineage: Eukaryota > Metazoa > Chordata > Amphibia > Gymnophiona > Rhinatrematidae > Rhinatrema > Rhinatrema bivittatum. Next base: position 37,583,788 of record NC_042631.1, on the reverse strand, counting down.
TCATTTTTGCACAGAGAGAATAGCCAGAACCGAGGGTGTGTGCCACAAATACCTAATAATTACTATTCACATTTGTACACCACCCAAAGAGGTTGTCACCATTATACTCCAACTTGTGTTAAGATCTGGACCTCGGGAAATGCAGGCTCTGTTGACAGGCCCAGCAGGAAACCCTTAAACCTGCAGGAAGGAAGCTCTGAATGCAGGACTCATACGATCCCCGAAATAGAGAAATAAAGGTTAGACCTCTTTAATGAATGTATCCTCTTAGAAAACAGCTTTATGAGTCTAAGAAGTAACTGTGCAAACAGCGTAAGCATGTAAAGTGGTTAAGATGAAGTCAAGTGCTAAAAAGACAAACCTGGTCTACAAGTACTAGGATGCCTTGGGATGGGACTGAGGGAGGCACAACAAATAAAACCGAAAGTAAAGACGGAAAAACAACTCTTTCCGGTGATCTTTATTTATATTCGTGCACAGCGACCCAGGCTCCACCTGTGCTATAAGTAGTAACCGACAGCGCGAATCGACTTGCAGCAAAGCGAAAGCCATCAGCTTCCGCGCCACAGCCCCGAGTCTTAATAACTCCGATCAGGCTGCAAACAATCCTGAGACACTCCCTCTTCCATCCTGAGATACAGTGTTACAATGCAATGACACGAGCAGGCAATGCAACAGGGCTTTTAAGGGAAAAAGAAATAACAAAGGTTGCCCATCACAACAACTTACTTATCTTCTATGTCCCTCTCCAGAGCAGCCTAATCCAGGTGCAGCACCAAACCGATTCAATAAAAAAAAAAAAAGGCAGCTCTCTGTCTACTTTACATATCCCCTCCCCTTTCCTCCTCCAGGAAGGTAGGAGCCGCACCGAGCGTGCGCCGAGCCTCGCAGTGCATCAAGGGGCGTGGAGTCCAAGCTTCCATTACTCGTGCTGGGGCAAGAAAGCCCCGTGGACTTCAGCTCCCAGAAGGCCCGTGCGGCGCGGAGCTGGACCGCTTTGGCTCCTGAAATGCCGTGCATTGGCAAGGGTGGAGTCCAGGCTGCGGGCGCTACTAGGGCGTGCTCGGGGCTAATGACAGGGCAGCGATAAACCCCAGCTTCCAAAATAGCTGCTAAAATGAAAGGGTTGATTTCAGCAGCTCCCCTGCTTTCCCTCTCTGTCCCATTTGACGTGTACAAAGTGACTCGGGATGGTTGGAGTGTGATGCCTGTGTATTTTTATTCCCAGCTCTTTCATGTGAAGGTGAAGTTACTCATTTTGTGAGGAGTTACTGTTATTTCAGGAGGCTGTAGTCTATGAGAACTGCAAGATAGCAAGAGTATTTCGGATCTAGCCTGACAAATAAGTATGTTCTCGCCTCTGCTACTGCAGTTCTATTTTAGTATCCAATCCTCTTGTCCTGCACTAGGGGATGGTATGTGCGTGGTTTAAATTCAGTGTAAGCTCCTGGAAGTCTAGCGTTTTCTTGCCTTTACATCACCTTTATTGCTCTGAATTGCAAATCGGCAGTGAGCAGTGTACACGGATGGAAATTGGAAACAGGATGCTGGGCTTGATGGACCCTTGGTCTGACCCAGCATGGCAAGTTCTTATGAGAGTGCTGCTGTTCATCGAGATAGTATGGATGGCTCGGTTCCAGTGTAACAGAAAATAACCTGGGTACCATCCAAGGAAATGTTTTATAGGCATACAGAGCAGGATGCAGATACAGACCATACGGCTCATCCGCATCTCCTGTTCAGTTTATAGTACTCGGAAATCCTCTGTACTTGTTCCATGTTTTCTTGAATTCTGATACAGGCCTCATCTCCATCATCTCCTCAGGTTGTTCCATACATCCACCACTCTTTTTGTAAAGAAATATTTCCTTAGATTATTCCTGACTTTATCCCCCTTCACCCTCACCTCATGACTTCTTGTTCCCGAGCCTACTTTCCATTTAAAAGGGGCTGACTCCTGTGCATTTACTCCTTGCAAGTATTTAAATATCTCTATCGCATCTCCCCTTTCCTTTCATTCCTCCTGGGTATACATTTTTAGATCTTCAACTCTGTCCCCGTATGCTTTATGATGAAGACCACCATCTAGTTTATATCCCGGCTCTAGCAGGTGTGCATACCGTATAATTGCACAGATGTCAGTTATTTTGAAATATTTATTCTTTTTATGAGTATGGTTTTAGTACTATGCTTTATATGTCTTGAAGTTATTGTTTGATATTTTATGAGGAATTGTGATATTCCTGTTTTCCATTGTTGCACTGCATACAGAGTCTGGCTTATTGCAGTTTCCAGTTCAGTTTGTCAACATAGGAACAAAAGAAGTTGCCATACTGGGTCAGACCGAGGGTCCATCAAGGCCATCATCCTGTTTCCAACAGTGGCCAAGCAAGGTCACAAGTACCTCGCAAGGAGCCAAACATTAAATAGATCCCATGCTACTAATAGCAGTGGCTATTCCTATGTCAGTTTGATTAATAGTAGTTTATGGACTTCTCTTACAGGAACTTATCCAAACCTTTTTTAAATTCAGCTACACTGACTGCCCTGCTCACATCCTCTGGCAACGACTTCCAGAGTTTAATTGTGCATTGAGTGAAAAAGAATTTTCTCCGATTAGTTTTAAATGTGCTACTTGCTAACTTCATGCAGTGCCCCCTAGTCCTTCTATTATCTGAAAGAGTAAATAACTGATTCACATTTATCCATTCTAGGCCTCTTATGATTTTAAAGACCTCTATTATATCCCCCCTCAGCCATCTCTTCTCGAAGCTGAACAGCCCTAACCTCTTTAGCCTTTCCTCATAGGGGAGCTGTTCCATCCTCTTTATCATTTTGGTCGCCCTTCTCTGTACCTTCTCCATTGCAACTATGTCTTTTTTGAGATGTGGCAACCAGAACTGCATACAGTATTCAAGGTGCGGTCTCACCTTGGAGCAATACAGAAGCATTATGACATTTTCCATTTTATTCACAATTCCCTTCCTAATAATTCCAAACATTCTGTTTGATTTTTTTGGACTGCCATAGCACACTGCGCTGATGAGTTCAATATATTATCTATTATGATGCCTAGGTCTTTTTCCTGGGTGGTAACTCCTAATATGGAACCTAACATTGTATAACTACAGCAAGGGTTATTTTCCCAAATGCATCACCTTGCACTTGTCCACATTAAATTTCATCTGCCATTTGGATGCCCAGTCTTGCAAGGTCCTCCTGCAATTTATCACAATCTGCTTGTGATTTAACTACTCTGAATAATTATGTGTCATCTGCAAATTTGATCACCTCACTCATTGTATCCTTTTCCAGATCGTTTATAAATATATTGAAAAGCACCAGTTCAAGTACAGATCCCTGAGGCACTCCACTATTTATTTTTTTCCACTGTTTCCTGTCTTTCAATCAGTTTACAGTTCATGAAAGGACATTGCCTCCTATCCCATGACTTTGTAGTTTTCTTAGAAGCCTCTCATGAGGGACTTTGTCAAATGCCTTCTGAAAATCCAAGTATACTACATCTACTGGTTCACCTTTATCCACATGTTTATTAACTCCTTCAAAAAAATGTAGCAGATTTGTGAGGCAAGACTTCCCTTGGGTATTAAACCATGTTTCTGTTTATATTTTATAGTCATTTTGTTCTGTATTTGGTGGAGGTGTATCTGTGTTCTGCATACGTGACCAAAGTGAGGTATTCTGCTAGTGTATAGCTTCTATGTAGGGATTTATAGCAGCCTGGCTTGTTCTGTTTTCCTAATAGAAAGTGTCTTGGTGTTTTAGGGCCTGGTATAATATTTACAGTGTTGCCTTTTTCATATGTAAGTAAGGTTGTTACTGTCTGTGCTGGCAGTTAGTGCTGTTTTGATATGGGAGATTTATTGTACTATAATTTTAAATTAATTTACTCTTGGCTTTCTGAGGGTCAAGCTCATATCCAACATGCTTTACAATAGGCCTAATATCATTTGGTTCCAAGTGTCTTTATGGAGGGTTTCTGGTTGGCACCACAGCAGTGCATGTATATATAATACATTGCAATCAATGCATTCCAAGGGGTTGATGTGTTCCAAAAGAACCATGACTATATGTTAAAAATGAAGACTTTGGGCCAGATTTTCTAATCTATGCCTGATTTTATAACATGCACGCGCAGCCGCGCGCATGTTATAAAATCCGGGGTTGGCGCGTGCAAAGGGGTGCACACTTGTGCACCTTGCGCGGGCCAAGCCCTAGGGGAGCCCTGTTGCTTTCCCTCGGAGCGGCCTCGGAGGGAAATTTCCTTTCGCGCCCCCAGCCCTACCTAAATCCCCCCCCTACCTTTATTATTTAAGTTGCGCGCGCCGGCTGAGTGTTGGCGCGCGATCCCTCGGCCTAGCAGGCCTTCGGAGGCTTCTAACCACACCCCACCCTGGACCGCCCCCACCTCACCCCTTTTTTGGAGCCCTGGGACATATGCGAGTCCCGGGGCTTGCGCGCGTCGCCAAGCCTATGCAAAATAGGCTCGGCGCGCGCAGGAGTGGGTTTTCAGGGTTACGTGCGTAACCCTTTGAAAATCCTCCCCTTTGTGAAACAATGGAACGCCATTCTTACCAAATGCAGTTTATACCTCATGATATTAATTATTAAGACTGTTCAAAATAGCATTGAATTTATTAAAACCGAGATCCAAGAGGCTTCTGCCCAGTTACAAGTATCAGTCAATATAGGTGATTTTTTTATACAACATTAAAAATTGGTTGAAAACTTGGAAAATTTTAAACGTGTATTTAAGAAGTTTAAATTTTCTAAATTTCGGTGTGATGAACTTGATTACCAACATGGTACTGTTTATCCTTGGATGTACATTACTTCTTCTGAACCTAAGTTCATAAAAGTCACATTTGATTCCTCAGGGGAAGATTTGTCTGGTGAGGATGAACCACGTTCTCATAATTCTACCACTTGTGGCTCTGCACATTTTTTAGCTAATAGCAGAACATCACAGAGAGGCAGACGCAATCAGTACAGACCACGCAGGGACAATTGGTCCAATCCTGTGCCAGACCTGGGACCCTGGGACCCAGACATTAAACATGGACCCAAACGTTTCATAATCCCCAGTTTTGAACATTCTTTTTGCACCTTGACCTCGATTCAAATGTTGGGTACTACTGAAGGATTATCTTTTGTACCAACTCCCTGGTGGGACTTTTTTTTCCATAGAGGTCTGTTTAAGTTTGCAAGACTCCTGTGTTTGAAACAATTCTGGGGCACTCCATCAACACTTGATCCATTATTAAATCTACATAGTCTTGGTTACCACCTAGGCAAGAAGATCCATATATCAAGACATTCCACTCATTGGTATTGAAAGAGATACGTGACCCTGGTTATTTCTCTAAAATCAGCCATCAAAATATGACCAGAGATGAGAGACAAGCTCTACAAAATTTAGTCTAATCAGGGATTGATTATATAAAACCTGCAGATTAAAGGGGGCTGCATTGTTGTAATGGATAAAGCAGATTATCTTGGAGAGATCCATTGGCAATTATTGGACAAGACCTACTACACACAATCCCACTATGATTTTTAAACATACTATAGATCAGTGGGTGGATAATGCATTATCTTTGGTTTCTTTCTTGACCCTGAAGGAAGCTTCTCTTCTGAAGATGAATTATCCAGTCACTCCGGTTTTTTACATCTTGCTCAATATTTACAAGCGATATACCGATCGTCTCTGGTCATAATTCACATTTGGAGCTGTTATCCCAGTTTTGGATAAGTTTTTGGCTTCCTTTTGTTCCTCATTTATTTATTCATTTGTTTTCTCTTTTTTCTATAGCGCCTATCATCAGTATAGGTGGTTTACAAATTTTCATACATAGGCATTTTTAAATAAATAAAATACAATAACAATACAAATAATATAAAACATGCAACAGGAATAAGTGATTCTTGACCTCTCCTCTATGTCCCCTTGCTGCTTAACTCTTCTGTCCTGTCTCTTTACCTTTAGATATCATGATAAGCCTCCTTAAAAGCCAGGTTTTTAGCATTTCCTAAATAGCCTCTTACATCATAGACTCTCAGTTTTTGATTACTTTATTGAATACTTTTCAAGAGTCTTCTTAAGTCACGCATTTGGCCACTCTAGACCTGGAGGCACTATATACCAACATTCCACAATCCCGTGCTTTGGATGTTATTACTTATTTAGACACACACCTGTTTGCCCACATAGGATCCCAACCTCGTTTTTATGCTTGCTTTGACAACATTTTTTTGCATCTGAATGCAATAGATCCATGGGACAGTTTATATATGGGGACTTTAATGTTCTTAGATGAATACTCACCCTTTTGAACACTGACTTGCTGTTATTGAAACATTATATTGAAGGATGTCCTTGTCCTGTGGAAGGGCACAATACCTGACTAGATGAGACTGTGGTGTGGTTGAATCAGCTGGACCCTCATTGAAATTTACATCAACCATACATGACACACGCAGTAGCCTTCCTGGATTGCTGATTATCAAAACCATGACTGGTTTCAATACAACATTATATAGGAAACTAACTGACACTAAAACACCTTACTTGTGTGTTGCCTATTCCCCCGGTATTGGTAAAGTTTGTGGAGTGTATGTTTTCTGTTTTCTGATTAAAGTTATTTTTGTTTTGTTGACAGTTGTATGTCATATGATGGGGCACGTTCACTCTTCTTATGGACATAAAATGCTGAGCATGTGGGCGCTTCTGAAACTTTCTTACAAACCTTTGAGATCCTGGCCAGAGCGAAAGACTGCAGAAACTACTAAGATAAGTTCCCCCGGATGCAGATATTTTGAAACGTCGGCTGATGGGGTTATTCTGTTTAATTTTGTCTATTGTCATCTATCTCAACAAGAGGTTTCTATACTTATCAGGGTTTAGGACTGGTTCTATACCTCTCACATTTTATTGCAAAAAGAAAAATTATTTATAAAAATGTGTTATGGGTGAATGATTGAGAGGACCACATTACCTCCGTTCAGAAAGATCTTACACTTTTCCAGCTTGCTGATGCCTGTATTAGTACTGGCACAGTTTATTTTTCTTCAGTTTCAACCTGTATATTTTATTTCACTATCCCCTTTTTGCTGTGCGATATATCTGTGAGTGAGATATCACACGGGTATTTATTTTTGAGATTGCTCTTATAATATACATGCCAGGGTTTTTTTAACTTGAAATTTTTATTGAAACCATCATGATATAGAAACACATTATAACATAAAAAGATATCCAAATGTATAGTTTAACTATGATGTATTTTAGGTTTATTAATGATGTATTTTAGGTTTATTAGTGATGTATTTTGATGAAGCATGATGTTTTATTTTTGTTGTGAACTATTATGATGGGTCCTTAGTGATGGTATATAAAATCTAATAAATCTAAATATCTAATACATATACAGCAGTAAAGAAAGGCCTATACCCTTTATCCCCTAATATACATGCTGTAAGTGATATTTTACTTCAGAAGATTACTGTTGAATGTTCTTTTCATGTACAATTGTTATTATAAACGCATAGTTCTTAATTGTTGTGTATGGAGAGGGCTGGGGGATGAAGCTACAAAGTTTGCCTAGGGCACCTAATAACCTTGCACTAGCCATGGGTTCCAGGGGGAGGGGTTGTGGATTTGGGGGGTGGAACACTGTCCGTTTTTAGATTGCTGGAGGGAACTGGGCCTTATTTTGGCATGCCCAGGATAGAGACTAAATGAATAGGCTGGGGAGAGGAGGCCACACAGTAATCGTTCAAAAGCTAGCAGTGGCCCTGCTTTTGAAGGTGTGCTCTGACTGCTACTGGAAGTACTGAACTAAAAATTCTGTACTTTTTGGGTAAATCAGCAAAATACTTGGATAGAGATGATAGCCGTATTAGATAAGTATTTTAAGAGGAATGCTGTCAGTGCTGCTGCTATCCTTTTGGTAATCACTTGGGCAATGGTAAAGAGCCTGAAGAAATAACTGGAAAGAGTACTCTTGCTGAGTACCTTCATCCATAGATCAGTTTCTTTCTTTTTTTTTAGCCCAACTGTTTCCTCTCTCGGAACCACGACTAGGATCTGCTGCCATGAACCTTCACTTGCAGCTTCCCAAGCATTGTTTCCCCTGTTGTCTACCCCCCACCAATTTAGTTCAGTCATTGCAGTACCACCGCTCTGTCAAGGGCCCTGCACAAGTCTCGTTCCAGAATCCTGGGCCTCAAATCCAGCCATAAGACATCTCTGTTATACAATGATTGTGACTCCCTCCCACGGGATTGCCCGCTCTCCTGAATTTCTTACTGTATTGACCTGAAAGTGATTATTGGGGCATCAGCGCCAGGTAAAACAGGTTCTTCAGAGACTCCGTGAGCATCACCTCTACACCAAGTTAGAAAAGGGTACCTTTGAGCAAGAACTTCCCTTCTTGGGATATATTATCTCTCGCCAAAGCCTATGGATGGACCCCGATAAATTAAAGGCTATACTGGAATGGCCCCGAACTGTGGGTCTCAAAGTGCTCTGCAGTGCTTCCTGGGCTTCACCAATTATCATAGACAGTTTATCCATGATTACTTCTCTTTGGCGGCTCTACTCGCAGCCCTGACTAAGAAAGGATCAGATACCAAACAGTGGACCAAGGATGCTGTTCAAGCTTTCCAGCATCTCAAAGAGGAGTTTACTCTTGATCCATGCTTGCACTACCCAGATCTGTCCAAGCTGTTCATCTTGGAGGTAGAAGGTCTACCCTTGGAGTGGGTGCTGTCCTCCTACAATATAACAGTAAAGGCATACTCATGTCATACTCCCTCTTTTCAAACAAATTGTCCCCTTCAGAGAAGAACTACATTTTATAAGATACCATGAGTTCCTAATGGTCAAGTTGGCCTTGGAAGAATGGCGACATCTGCCAGAAGGAGCCAAGCATCCAGTAACCATCTATATGGATCACAAGAACCTTGAACATTTGGCACAATATCAGAGATTAAACCCCAGCAAGCCTACTGGTTATTATTTTTTAATCGATTTGACTTTGTTGCGGTACCAGCCCGTGGAGAAGAACTGCCGAACCAATGCTGTCTCCCATTCTTTGATACTTAGGGAACCCTAGAAGCTCCACAGCATATCATTAATCCAGCTAAAATAGTGGTTGTGGCCATATCACGGTTCAACCCGGGAAGACTATGAAATCCTGATGCCAGCGATAGAAAGTTCTTCAATGGGCTCATGACTCATGCCTGTCTGGTCATCCTGGCATCACTCAGACATTAGAATTAATCGTGCAGCACTACTGATGACCTCAGATGAAGACTGACATTAAATGTTACATAAAGTCCTGCCCTTTGTGTGCCATGAATAAACTGTGGGAGCACATCCTTGGGGGTTGTTATAGCTACTGCCAGCCCCCAACAAACCCTGGACTTATATAGCCACTGATTTCGTCACTGACCTTCACCTCTTTGGCGACAACACTACTAGTAGTCGATAGCTTCTCGAAGATGGCACATTTCACACCCCTCCCAGGCCTTCCATCCATGCCTAAATTAGCTAAACTCTTTATTGAACACATCTTCCGTCTGCACAGGATACCACTTCACACCATCTCAGACCAAGGAGTTCAGTTTACAGCTAGCTATTGGAAAGACCTGTGCAGAATGTTTGGAATGATGATGGATTTCACCTTTGCTATCACTCCCATAGTAACAGACAAACCAAATGGGTGAATCAAAGCCTCAAGGCCTTTCTGTGTGCCTACATGAAACAATGACAAGATAATTGGGCCTCCCTCCTTCAGTGGGCAGAATTTGCCCATAATAATCATGTGAACAGTTTCACAGAGTGATCACCTTCTTACATTGTCTTTGGGTGCCATCCCTGTGTACCTAGACTTGTTTCCATCTCTGACAAACAACTGTCCAGAAGCTAACCTGATAGGACAGGAGGTCCAGAAATTGTGGCAAAGGACCCACCTCCTTCTAGACCAAGCAGTGAAACGTTTTAAAGAAGAAAATGTCTCCCAGAACCACAACTCCACCCAGGAACCTAAGACTTAAGATGCCCTCCATGAAGCTCGTCCCACAATTCATAGGTCCCTTTCATGTTGAGCGACAATTGGGTTCTGTGGCCTACAAACTTAGATTGCCAGCATCCATGAGGATTCACGACATATTCTATGTTTCTGTATTAAAACCAGCAATTCTCTCCTGGCCAGTCAGACTGCCTCTTCAGACCACCGAAGTGGTCACTGAAGAAGATACCCAGTTGGAAGTACAAGAAATTCTAGACTCTCAAAGGGTCCAGAACCTTAATTTTTGGAAGAACTATGAACCTGAGGAAAATTCATGGGTGCTGGCTTCCAACCTATAAGCCCCCCAACGTGTATTGTAATTTCACAGAAGATTTCCGAGGAAGCTCCGAAGACTGGAGGGGGTACTGTTAATATTTGTTGCCCGTGGGTAGGCCCTGTGAGCTGTGACACTCACTCCCAATGCCAGTCAGCCTCAGCTCAGCTGGAAGCCGCTAGAGTCAACCTCCCATGCCGTTTTGTCTCTCCTGTTGGCCCCAATGCTGCCTGGCCTCAGCGTGGCAAGAACATTGCATTCTCCAGCTGCTGGCGTATGCCTCTGTAAAGCAAATGGCATAACAATGAAGTGATAAGTTACCTTATACAAGATTACATCAAAGATAAGTAACAAATGTTTATTTTAAGTGCATAAAATCTTTTTCCAAAAAAAGAAGAAATGTATGTGTACTAGATATAAAAAGAAGAAAAGCACATACAGGACTGAGTTTTAATGACCTGTGATTATTTAAAAGGCTGATGAATATATAATGTGTGTAGCATTCACGATGATGCCTGTTATGATGGTCATTTAAGAATGAGTTCGTGTCAGTTATACACTGGTAGGTTACATATGTTTGATGTAATATATCCCAAGGATTGTCAAAAAAAGAGAACATCTTGATTTGTTTGATATAACTATATCCCAGTCATGGTTTTTCGTTCTGGTGGCGTGTATTCGGTATTACATACTTACCTTATAATTTCAAAATGTACACGGGTAGAGATACAAATCTAGCCTAAAAAGTCCAGATTACTTTTAATACCTGAATTTCAATTCTTCCTGCTCATGCACCAGATTCATCAATCTGTGCTCTGGACCGGAAAGGAAATTTCTCTGTTTATCTCAGCCAGAACTGAGGTCGACATACTTGGCCTATTATACTATGTAAGAAAGACTGATTAGCTACAATTTACATAGCCAGATTTCTCCTTGAAACCTTTCTAGATCCTGGCATCATATTTGATGATCGTTACAATTGCTGCTTCCTCAATTTAATCCCACCTACTTTGCATTTTCTGAGTCATGGCCTGCTGTCTTCACTCAAAGCCTCTTGGTTTTGTTGCATGTCTTGTCTGTCTGGCCTTATTTAGATTGTAAGCTCCAAGGAGTAGGGGCAATCCATTAGGTGTCTCCTTAAAGCACTGCGTACATCTGGTATGTGCTGTATAAATGAATAATAATGATTCACCCGCATAACAGTTTCATTTTCCAACTTGATGTCCACAGGTACCTTGTGTTTGGAAGTTTCTTTGTTCTGTGTGGGCTGAAAAAGTATTTATTTATTTATTTATTTATTTTATAGCTTTTCTATACCGACTTTCCAATAACAGAATTACTGATCAATTCGGTTTACATTTTAAACTTTAACAGTGACAAGTAATTGTCTTACAATGAACAGGAAGAAATAACTTGGAAATAAATATATGGGGATTATAACATAGATACAATATATAAAGCCTAATGTAGGCATAGGCATAAAAACATAGGCGTGGGGTTGGGTATCGAATTTAGGACTGTCAGTAGGCTTGGGTATTGATTTTTTTTTTTTTACACATGCAACTGTAGTTAGAGGCCATCCTGAAAATTCCCCCTTCATGTTTGTTCATTTAATTAAATTATATATTTATTACTTGCTCTATCTGAAATCCTAGGTGAGTTACAACAAACCACCCATAAAAACAAATAATATCATAAGATATGGTTTGTAGATCAGAGCTTACTAATAGGACCCAGCAAAAAAATCTTTCTTACTCAAGCCACCAAATGTAAACAGGGAAACAGTTTTTCTCTCACCCCTCCCAACTCTGGTGAGTGGGCAGATTCTTCTTAAACACACAAACAGGCAGACTGACTGACGGCAGTCATGGGACACAACGGAAAAGACTCACTCTGCAGTTTCCAGCTGAATTCAGAAGTACAACTTTGGTAATAAATGGTGTTGCTTTGTCTGTCTTACTTCAGTACATGAAGTGACAGAATTTATCTTCTTGACTGGTTCTGATCTCCCTATCACAAGCAAATTATGGTCTTATTTTGAGCAATATCTTTTTACTTTATTTTTATTTGAATATTAACAGATAATCAAATAGTAAATATTTGAAAGAGCAAATTGAATTGTATACAAAGACAAATCAAAACACAAGCAATATATATGCCAACATAAGTAATATACTTGCCAACAAGACATCAAAGAGACCATAACTAGCAAGATTCAAGAAGAAAGATATCTAAAGGAGCTTTAAAAAATTATATCATAAGAGAAAAAATTAATCCTTTAATTAGAATGACATAACCTTTAACAGAATACAACTCATGCCTTGTCTAGTCCATGTTCTGAATGATTAACTATAGTGTTTTGAATGGTGCTTAATAATAGTACCATCCAGCAGGATACTTTGTACAGAAGCATATTTTTTGCTTCCTACCACTGAGGTATACACCACATGATTGTTCTGTACACCTTGGCATGTTTCCCAGATCACACAAGTCTTGTCAAGACATCTTTGAAATATGGGATCAAAGTCAGGCTAGGTGGGATCCGCCAAGATAGACTGCATACATTAGGCATATGCATTTGTTGCTCCATGTGTTTGATTCATTTCGGAGGTAGGCAGGTATCTGACGAATGGATAGTGGGCACACAGAAACGAATGGTGTGTGCGTATGTACTCGCTGTATACATTGTTGTCACTGTATTGCTTGCTTCATTATGATTATGTATTGTCTAACCCGCCAGCTTGAATTTGTAATTTGGTGATTCACCTTGGGGTACATTTTCAAAAACAGCGCGCGCGTGAACAAAAGTACGCTGGATTTTATAAGATACGTGTGTCACCGCGCGTATCTTATAAAATCCGGGGTTGGCGCGTGCAAGGGGGTGCACATTTGTGCAACCTGCGTGTGCTGAGCCCGGCGCGTGCTGCCTGTTCCCACCGAGGCTGCTCTGAAATCGGAGCGGCCTCTGAGGGAACTTTCCTTCCACCCCCCCGGCCCTATCTAACCCCCCCCACCTTTGTCGGCAGATTTACGCCTACCCGAGGCAGGTGTAAATCTGTGCGCGCTAGCGGGCTGCTGGCGCGCCATCACCCAACCCGGGGGCTGGACCGGAGGCCGCGGCCACTCCCCCGGGTTGGTGCCACACCCCGGGCCGGCGCCATGCCCCGAACCGCCCCCTGACCCCGGACACGCCCCTGGACACGCCCCCTCCCACCCCTTTTACGAAGCCCCGGGACTTACGCGCGTCCCGGGGCTATGTGCGCGCCGGTGGCCTATGCAAAATAGGCACGCCGGCGCACGAGTGCCCTGCACGTGTAAATCCGGCCGGATTTACGCCTGCAGGGCTTTTAAAATCCGGCCCCTTGAAAGGTGGAATAGAAATTGCAAGATAAATTAAATCTCACCATAGATGCCTGGAAATAACACTTATAAATTATGTCTGCTTCCTAGACCCTAAAAAATACCTTAACTGAGATGATTCAAAGAAAATAAATTTAACAGCAGTCAAAATTGTCTCCAAGAGCCAAAACGTCATTACGCATAGACAAAATTTGTTCCTGCAATTTTTGAGTAATTCTGGCCAAATCTGGAAATATCTAAACCTTCAGACCTTTAAACAAGATAAGACAGCTTTGGAAATACAAACAGATAATGTTATTATGATCTTGTAAAAAAGCAAATGTAACCAACAGAATGGCCCTGTTGGATATTTCTTCTGTGGAACTCTCAAGAAACCCCGATAGATTCAGACTGCATGTTGAAACACTCTCTAATCCTTCAGATATTGGAACTTGCTCTGACACCTTTTTTCCAGTAGGAAGATAAAATATTCTACTGATAGGGGGTCAATCCCTGTTCTAGAATACACAAAAATTCCTTGAAGTAGGACTTGAAGAACTCCAAAGGTGAAATAAATGTAATAATATGAAAATTAAGTATATGCAGTGTTACGCTTGCCGCCCGCGGCAGCCCCGCGGTGCGGCCCTCTCACCTTTTGAAGCAACTTCTAGGCTCCAGCTCCCTGTCACTTGTGGCAGTGGGCTGCCGGCTCCAATCTCGGACTCCTGCCAGCGCTTCCAGCCCTGCTTCGCTTCCAGGGACTTCCAGCCAGGATACCTCCATCCGTCGGGCCTCTCTGCGGGGTTTGCAGAGAGACGCTGCCAGCGGCGCCGCACCCCTCCCTAGGCACGCGCGCATCAGTGAATCTTTTAAAGGGCCCGCGGCGGGATCCTTCAGCATATAAATGCTCAGGCCTCGCACTGAAGCGTTGCCTTTGCAATAGGTCTCCTCGGTTCCCTGTTTGGTTCTGAGTATTTGTTGCCTTCGTGCTTTGTGGATCTGCGTTCCTGTTTGTCTCCAGTTCCTGTTCCCAAGTTCCTGATTTCTCATTCATCTTGTCTGTATGCTGATTGACCTCCTGGTGCCAACCTCTGCTACGTCCGACCTTGCCTGCCTTCTCCAAGCCTGACCTCTGCTACGTCCGACCTTGCCTGCCTTCTCCAAGCCTGACCTCTGCTATGTCCGACCTTGCCTGCCTTCTCCAAGCCTGACCTCTGCTACATCCGACCTTGCCTGCCTTCTCCGTGCCTTGACCATTGCTACACCTGACCACGCCTGCCTTTTCTGTGTCTTGACCATTGCTACGTCTGACCACGCTTGTCTTTTCTGTGCCTTGACCATTGCTACGTCTGACCACATCTGCCTTCTCTGTGCCCTGACCATTGCTATGGATGACTACGCTGTAGACTCTTTTGTATCCAGAGTTCTACGTTGCTTGCTACACCTTCCGATTGCCACCAGTTCTCATTCCAGTTTGACAGTGACGCTTCTGTCCCTATCCTTTGGACGTGGACTCTTAAGGCTTCGGCCTTTTCTTTGCTCGAGCACCTTCAGTCAATCCTCGCTCCCTGGTGCTTGGGTTCCTGTACTGGGTCCAATCCAGGATAGAATTACACCACCTGCTGGCTGCTGTCTCTGGGCTGAACTATCCGCTTTGTCATTCAATTCTGAGGCCCGCCTAAGTCCTGCCGGCCCCAGCACCCAAAGGCTCAACCCGAGGGGAACGTGGACTGGTATAGGTGAAGCTCCAGTGTCCTCTAGCTTCAGCCCACTCCGCCTGCGGGTTGCGTCAACCCCACCTCAGTCCAAGAATCCACCTCCGGCGCAACATGCAGATTTAAACCTGTGGCTGAATTCTCCAGATTCTCCAATCTTCTGTGCACCAAATTCTGATCTTGAATCCATTCAGTCTGAACAGATTTCAGCAGAGCTACAGAAGCCTCTATATTCACAGTTTTCGTCTCCAAAGATGCAATTTTAATGTCTTGAACTTATCATGGGCCAGGATGAAACAGTTTTGCTCCACAGACGCTAAGGCGTTCCAAACACTCTCGAAGGTAACTACAGAGAGCTTTATCAATGAGGCTGTTGATTTTCAATTGTCCAAGGCAGCACATACCTCTGGGGAAACCAACCTAATCTTCAGATAGTGCAGCAGAGGGTCCAGCCACCACCTTTCCAAAACCCATGGGGAAAGTGCTTCCCACCAACCTCCCATTTTCCCACTTCTTCCTAGGAACACTGCAGATCTCTCCCATCACTAAACATTGAGAAATCGGACAAACAAGTACCCCAAGATGACGCAGCAGAGGTCCGCAGCACAATTGCAGGCATTTCCCGTTCTGCCTGAATTGCCACTTCACGTGTCGGCGGCTTAGGAACTGATCGGTCATCTGGACTTAAGGACACATCAGCCAACTGCAGATCCTACTATAGACAACGCAGGAGTCAGATGCGCCACTTGGTAGGTTGTGTGCATGCTCTGAGATAGTCATCTGGTGCAATATAAGCTTAGGGGTCTCCAAAAGCTTTCCCCGACCGATACTTTCCACTTTACTATAGTGCCACAAGCAAAACGCAGAAGGAAAAATTCAAGAGCACATGCACCTGCTCAGGCCACTATTTGGAATCTTATTTTGCATGATATGACAAAACTAAAAAAATTCTTTTACCTCCTTTTCTCCTCAGCTATGGCTAATAGCTTGCCTGTTCGAGACATCAGCTCATATTGAAAGCAACCATGTTCTGGTCTCTGGAATCATGCGCAGCCTAAAGAAACTGCCGTGGTCCTTGGTTCCAACAGCCACATGTCAAACACAACTCAGCTCATCTGCATTATTAGTCCAGCAAAAGATGTGCCCAAGACTCCATCTTGTGCTTAGCCGGTTGTAATCTGGCCTTGTTATTCCTAAAGTAGTGATGGCGCATTGTCGTCGAGTAGAGATAAGAGACCTAGTGCACCAATTTATGGACTCTCTGTAACGGGAGTCAGACCTTAGAATTTAAATGGAAAATTAAGAGGCATGCAGTTGTGAACTCCTGAAGATAAGAAATACATTGATTGGCATTGCATCCTATAGCCTACAGCAATGGTTTTCAACAGGTCTGTGGAGGAAAGATCAGCCAGCAGAAGACTGATCTTTCCTCATCAGTCTGGGCAGGAGTTGGCTGACTTCTCTTTTATTGGGTATGACAGGAACTTGCTCTTGCTTCCTTCTCCTCTTCCTGGCCAGTGAGAGGTTGTTCCCTCCTCCTGCACCCAGATCAGAGTGCAATATCCACAACTCCTGTTCATATGGACCCGGCAGGGCACCAACTTTATCTTCCTCAGCCTGGCCTGGCAGTGAGGCCACTGATGCTCTCTTCACCCCATGGGACCTGGATGTGAAAGCAGAAGCTTGAGGAAGAGAGGTGCATCTTCTGTAGATTTGCTGCTGCTTCCTCATCTTCCTCTCCTCATTCATCTTGCTCTCATCTGCTGCTGATAAAGAAGCAGGGAGACTCTGGATTGGACAGACTGGGAGGATGCTGAGCAGGAAGGGGTAGGAAAGAGGTGGTCAGAGGTATTTTGGGTAGGGAAGGGTAGAGGGAAGGGCAGAAAAAGTTGAACGAGGAGAGAGGGAGCATGGGGAAGAGAGTGGGGGTGTCAGGAATGTTGGACAGGGATATGAGCATGTGAAGGGACAGTTGAGTGAGGGGTGATGGGGGCATGAAGGGGAGTGATGGAGTACAAGTGCCATACTATGTCGGTTTTGAGAATATGAATTTCTTCTCTCTTTGAACTTTGCTTAGTGTAGGAGGAAATATATTTTTGTTTCTAGTCTCCAGTTTTGCACTGCATGCAGAAGGTGATCTTGGGGTTTCCATTCCAGGTTTTGTTTCTGCATTTGTAAATTGGGGTTTTTTATTCTATATTTGGTGAAGGCAGATCTGTCTGTGTGTTCTGTGTGTATGTGACTGAGATACTTTACTAGAGGTTTGTATCAGCCTTATTTCTTGTATTTTCTCAATATGATATTGTGCTGGTGGTGAACTGCTGCCTTTTCATGGGTAGGGCTATTGCTGTTTCATTTCTTGGCGTTAATGCTGCTGAGGGACGTTGAAAAAGTGCTAATCGTTATATGGTCGGGGATCGCTGCTTACATTCAGTCTTTAATAAATACCAACTATCTCCCCCAATCACAAGTACTTCTAGACACCTCAATTGACCGTCATAATAGGCTTCATTGCTCTGCCTTTCTTTTAATCATAGGTCAATTTTGAATGTTAACTTTTTGTATTTTTTATTTTACTCTCTGTGTATACCTCCACCATTAAAAGTTCAAGCATTGATCCAATTGAATCATAAATCAATATCTCGATAAGACTTATCTTGTCAAAGATGCAAACATTTTAATGCCACCCATTCTGCTGATCAACGGTGCCAATGCCCGACATGGGGCCGTGTTTCGAATAACGGAGTCCTTTTACGAGGGCTATTTTATTTTGGCAGCCTCTACTTTCATGGAATTCCACAGCGTTTTTTTTTATCATTTCTCTTCCGGTCCAGCCCGGAACCGTACTATAAATGATACTCCTGTCCTACATCATTTACCACCTGACTGCTACTAAGTCCAAATAAGGTTAATGACATCACGGAACAATGGTCTACCCCTGGTGTTAGTTTAAAGAGTGCCACTCAATTGCTGAATTGAGACCTGCCGGGGTCACCGTGTTCATTCAAAAAATCCACTGTGATTCTCGCTCATTCAAAACTTTATTAGGATCTCCTCCTTTGGAGTTCATGGGCACTTGTTCCATAATGCGCCATTGTAATTGTTGAAACGAGTGTTGCTTCTCCAAACAATGTGCTACCATCGGGGCCTGAATTTTACTGATTGTGATACAACTGCGATGCTCCGTGAGTCTTACCCGGATAGATCTTTTTGTCCGTCCAATATAATATTGTTGACAAGGGCAAACTATTAAATAGATTACACACATGGACTGACAATCTGTATATTGACGTGCTGTATACACAATCCCTTGTGCATCTGCCACTGTTTCCCCACAATAGCCTGACTGCAAAATGTGCAATGTTGACAAGTTCAATGTGAGAAATGATTAAAAAACGCCGTGGAATTCCATGAAAGTAGAGGCTGCCAAAATAAAATAGCCCTCGTGAAAGGACTCCGTTATTCGAAACACGGCCCCATGTCGGGCACTGGCACCGTTGATCAGCAGGATGGGCGGCATTAAAATGTTTGCATCTTTGACAAGATAAGTCTTATCGAGATATTGATTGGATCAATTGGATCAATGCTTGGAGGTATACACAGCGAGTAAAATAAAAAATACAAAAAGTTAACATTTAAAATTGACCTATGATTAAAAGTAAGGCAGAGCAATGAAGTGAACCTTTATTGTACAATGAAGCCTATTATGACGGTCAATTGAGGCGTCTAGAAGTACTTGTGATTGGGGAGGACAGTTGGTATTTATTAAAGAAAGGTTTGATAGACATACAGAGTGGGATTTGTTTGTATTATTTTGCAATGCACCTCGTAATAGAGGGAGTTTGTGATGCTGTTATTGAGATGACATCAGAATCAAAATATCTTTTTTGTATGGTGAGTTGTACAGGGAAATGTCTTATTTCTGCTCTGCACCCATTGTTAGGAAGTGGGGGACTCCTGGGGATGCAGAGCATATTCTTATATTTACTCCCATGATGGTCATGTGCTCAGTGTATCACCCATGTGAGCGTCATCTCTCGGGTGTGTCCTGATAGAAAAAAGGTTGAGAACCACTGGCCTATAGAGTTATAAGTGAGTGTATAGTGACATACACCACTTAGCATGGTTTTTCTATAATACACGGTATATGAAAACTTTTAAAAAATAAATAAACATGTGTGTATGTACCTGGATTTGTGAGTGTTTATTGCTCTTTGTGCTGAAACTGCAGGGAATGGTGTTGGAGTGCTGCCTGTGAGCTTTTTCTCAGCTTTTTCAGTCTCAGCCTCTTGGAAATAAGCAAAGAAGTAGAGGAATGAAGCTTTTATGGGCTAACTACGATACATAGAATGTCTATTATTAAAACTGTTTGTGTCTTCGGGCTCTGATTAGCGGCTATTTGCGTTTCATGACGTCATCACAACGCCTCGCAGCCACTGTTCATTCCACTTTCACATTCCGCTGGTGGAGGAGTAATCTCTCCGTTTCTCTGACTACAGGTGCATTGTTTAGGACTCGAGGTGTGGCCACACCAAAGCTTGTACACCTCAATCTGGTTTCTCAACTCTGGAGGCAGACTTTCCAGTTTCTCACCTCTACAGCACGGGGAGTCCCGTACAGCTTGGCCCATTAGCAAAGTACAGCGGCTGCTCTTAACAATGCTGCGACGCGAATCTCCAAAATAGACGGTGGCAAGAAGGCATGCCGACAAGAAAGGGTCCCCCAAGGCTCTGGGAAGTAATCTTCCAATGAAGAGGTGAGTGGTAAGGACACCAGCAGGGTCTAAGGAGCCCCTTGACTGTATGGCACTCGAGTGGCAGGGATCTCTGCTCTTGGGACAGACAGACAGAAAGTTACTAATTCTGCTTTCATTATGTATAGATACAGTGTTGTGCCCTGATTGACTTACTTCATAAAACCCATAAAAACACCAAAATCAGCTTTGACATAGAGGGCATAAAACAGCAAGTTCCCTGATTTCAGATGTAAAGAACTAGAACGGATTTTTTTGCGTAAAGTTTAGAAACTCCATTAAAGTTCAACCTTCCTTCTATGTGGTGTCTCTGTGGGGACTTCCGCAGTTTCTTGGGGCAGTTTCGGAGCTCCAAGGTCAGAAAACTGGAAGAAGAGGCAAAGTGTGGTGACGGTCCTTACAGCTTCCGAACGTGTGCATGGGTCTATGTGTGATGAGATTTGTTTCCTAAGGGAGTGCCGTCAGCGCGCACAGCACTGTTAGGTCATTCACACGCTCACTGTGCCGCAGCTTACGCAGGGAGAGGAAGCGACTTGCTGAGGATCATACAACACATGGTGGTAGGTGGACCCGAATCCAAATCTGCAGCTCCGAGCTCTTACTAACAGGCCACTCGTGTGCATTATGTTTTTGTGTGTGCATATCCATGATTCAGTATGGGCCGGATTTTAAAAGCTCTACGTGCGTAAATCGGATTACGCGCGTCGCTGGGCCTATTTTATAAAGTCCCAGCGACGCGCGTAAAGCCCCGGGAAGCGTCTAAGTCCCGGGGCTTTACTAAAGGGGCGGGGCAGGGACGAGGCCAGAGGCCTCTGGCACAGCAGCCATTTGCCGCTGTGTTGGAAGATCGCGTGCCGGCAGGCGCAAAAGGTAAGACAAACGTTGGGGGGGGGGGTTAGAGTAGGGCTGGGGGGGGAAAGGTTAGGGGAAGGGGTGGGAAGGTTAGGTTAGGGGGAAGGGAACGGGGAAGCCCGCGGGCGTCGGCGTGCGTCGGCGTGCGCAAGTTGCACTAGTGTGCACCCCCTTGCTCGTGCCGACCCCCGATTTTATAACAGGCGCGCACATGTTATAAAATCGGGCGTGCATGTGCGCGCGCCGGTCTGAAAATTCACCCCTATGTGTATATCTGCGTGTACCTACCGATGTGGATCAGAAGGTGTGTGCCACTATAAGACACTGGCACAGCCTGAGAAACCCTCCCTGTGTGGCCATCAGAGCAGGCCGAGGCCTCATTTTTAGAATATTACGCCAACATTTTTCTGCCTTCAAATTGCGCGTCTGGAATGTTTAATTTAAAATTCAAGGTTTTAGCTGAAGCTATCACCCGAGCAGTGGTTTAAGGCTGTGGCGTTTACTGCAGAGCAAGAAACGGACACTTAACAGCTGTATGTTCTTGTGCGGGTATCTATGGGTACTTGTTGGTCCAGGATGTGAGTGGTGTGCATTTCTCTTTGCGAGTGTGCAGTGTTACATACAGTATATGTGTAGATGTGTATGTGGTGCATTTTTGGGTCTGTGGTATGAGATATTTCCAGGAAGCACTGGCCTAGAATGTTTCAGCAGAGTGAATGGGGTAAGTCACAGACTTTCCCTGACAATAAACAATGATTAAACCAGATGAAATAGGACTTTTGATATTTAGTTAGAACCAAAAAATAATGACAAAAACCTCCAATGTGCAAATTGGTATTTTCAGTTCTAACTTAAAAGCTGGACGACAGGCCTTCCTTGCAGAGCTCTGACCATGTCCTCCAGTGAATGAAGAAGGGGCACAAGAGCAGCAGTGTAAACGGTTTCTTACAGTTATGGATTATTTGACTTATTTAAATCATAGAAATGATGGCAGAAGAAGACCAAATGGCCCATCCAGTCTGCCCAGCAAGCTTCCGCACTTTTTTTTTCTTCTCATACTTATCTGTTACTCTTGGCCTTTAGTAACCTTTTGGTTCTATTTCCCATCCACCCCCGCCATTAATGTAACCTTTTGGTTCTATTTCCCTTCCACCCCCACCATTGATGTAGAGAGCAGTGCTGGAGCTGCATCTAAGTGAAGTATCTAGCTTAATTGGTTAGGGTAGTAACTGCTGCAATAAGCAAGCTACTCCCACACTTATTTGTTTACCCAGCCTGTGCAATTTAGTCCTTGTTGGTTGTTGTCTGAATATAAATCCACTTTTCTTCGTTCCCCCCTGCCATTGAAGCAGTGAGCTGCGCTGGATATGCATTGAAAGTGAAGTATCAGGCTTATTTGGTTTGGGGTAGTAACTGCTGCAACAAGCAAGCTACTCCCCCGCTTTTTTGTGAATGCAAATCCTTTTTTCCACATTTCCTCTTGCTGTTGAAGCATAGAGCAATCAGATAGCCAGTATCTCAAGTTCATGTAAAGGGAGCAGAATGTCTCCACTTTAGAGGTAGATAATAGTTTTATTGTACCCGCATAAAATTTACAATGGTTTTATATATTGTAGATATTGTTTTTAGGTTTCTGTTTAACAGAATATATTACATTGGTTACAAAGGTTATGAAAACCCCTGCATTTTAACTCAAAGTCAACTTGCACATCTCAAATGCATTGCTAATATACTAGCCAGCTTAAAGTAGAAATTTAGTCAGTTTAGCCTGTTTACCCTGCAGTCAGGTTAACCTTTTGGAGAATCAAAATTCTGTCTTAATACAGACAGTAGCCAGCTGGACCTCTGACAAGCAAAGAGCAGGTTAATACAACCATCTCAGGGTGGCACACAGCAGGTTAATACAACCATCTCAGGGTGGCACACCCAGAGTGCTTAGAGACTCACTGTAATCTATGCAGGCAGGGGACAGAAGCAAAGATGTACTTAGGCAAGGATGAGATCAGCAAGTACTTTATAGTTAAGGGAGCAAGGCTTGAGCTTTATGAAAAGTCTCGGGTGCAAAGTTCACAGATATAAAGTTTGCATGAATGCCAAACCACCACATGTGGTGGTTCTGAATCTTTAGGTCCAAAGTCTTTTCTTTCATCAGGACTTCATACATATGCATAGGATCCAGATGTTGATATTGATTGGATGTTACCACAATCCACTGCCATAAGATTGGCGGGCTTCCGATATGACTTCTTCTTAGCTGTAATATATGTACATATTCTCGCAGGAGATGATGACATGAGTTGGAAGACATCTGGCAAACAATGCTGGGCTTCCTGACTGGATACAGTTTGTCAAGGCCACAAACTCAGCAAGTTCTAAGGTGAAGAAAAGTAGCAGCTTCTTCCCCTCAGTACAGTTCTCACAGGCATTAAAACTGCAGAGGCCATCACGTGGCTTGACTTCCATCTTGTGTGCTCAGGCCTGCAAAGATTGGTTCAGTTGCACACTCCTTTTAGGGTGATCAGCTTCTCCCTACAGCGGCTAGATGACGTCATCAGAGCAGGACCAGCAGGAAGCCCAAAACCCACAAAAGGGGGTGTGGAAAGTAGGGGGTAGTGAAAAATTGGGGGGGTCTCCTCGGCCACACACTTCCACAGTACTCACACACTAGCCAGCCTTCTCACCGCATGCACCTATCACCTACCTCCTACCACCCCAACACACTTCCATCCCCACCCCACTGCCACCAAGCTAGCCACACAAACCCCACTCCTTGCCACCCCTAACCACACACACACTGACCCCCACCCCACTGCTACCACGCTAGCCACAAAACCCCACCCAAACCCCATTGCCACCACCCTCCCAGTCATATACATCTTGCTGCTGCCACCTCCATCCAAATACACCCACTTCTCTTAACCAAATACACTCACCCCTCTCCTCTTGACACCAGGCCTCTCTTCTCCACTCTCTTCCTAGTTTTGCTTTTAATCTCTGGTGGCTTTTGTGTGGTTTTTTAAAATAAAATGTAACCAATCTAAAATGCCCCTAGAGGTGGTGTTTGTGATGCAAAATCACCAAAATCACCTATTTTCAGTACCCTCCAAGTACACCTGAGTGCTGAAAGATAAGCACCTAAATTTATTAATACCTGGGATCCGAAGTCCTAATTATAAGGCAAAATGAATGCATCATCCAGCTAGCTGCCAGTCCTCCACTGGGTGAGATACAGTACACTTGCTATAGTAATGCCCCCCTACAATTTTAATTTTAACTTGCAATTTCTATCCTGCTTTTCTAGGTAGATTACAAATTAGATAAGAATTGTCTTACTATTTTCTTTAAATAAATCCTAATTAATTTTATGGATATGATTGGGTTGATTTTTTTATGGATAGAGTGTACAGGAACAAATCACCCAGAAAACCGTGCATCTGTTTGATGTTTTACAAATGGTAATGATATTGGGGACTTCAGTATTATCCATAGCCTGGGAAAAGCATGTCTTGACTCTCTGCAGTGAGCCCACCAATCACAGAGCAGTATAAAGAGGTGCCCTTGTGAAAGCAGGACTGACACCGTCAGTGAGCCCACCAATCACAGAGCAGTATAAAGGGGTGCCCTTGTGAAAGCAGGACTGACACCTTCAGTGAGCCCACCAATCACAGAGCAGTATAAAGAGGTGCCCTTGTGAAAGCAGGACTGACACCGTCAGTGAGCCCACCAATCACAGAGCAGTATAAAGAGGTGCCCTTGTGAAAGCAGGACTGACACCGTCAGTGAGCCCACCAGTCACAGAGCAGTATAAAGAGGTGCCCTTGTGAAAGCAGGACTGACACCGTCAGTGAGCCCACCAATCACAGAGCAGTATAAAGAGGTGCCCTTGTGAAAGCAGGACTGACACCGTCAGTGAGCCCACCAATCACAGAGCAGTATAAAGAGGTGCCCTTGTGAAAGCAGGACTGACACTGGCTCATATCAGCATTCAGCAATTCCATTTTTGCTAATTCAACTGCTTTGCATTTTCAACCATGTGTCCAATAAGTGCCTGTGCGTTTCTGTGGCAGTAGACAATTTTGACTCAAAATGAAAAAGTTTCTGACTTTATAACTTTACGGCGAGAGGGTCCCTCATATATGTACTTTGCCTGCCACTTCCATTGAGAACTGGTGTGGCTGGGCCAGCAGAGTCCTAATCAGAGACCCCGGTGCATGGAGAGAAGCTGGTGAAGAGACATTTCTCAGTGTCAGAGGTGCCATCCGAAGGAATTTCCTTGTTTCACATTCCTTAGGAGGCACCGCCCTGACTATGTGAGCCAGGCCTCTGGCTGCCTTTATCAACACAGGATCTTAGCAATCTGGAAGAGCTACAGCCATCTTCTCCAGGCAGTCTCCCTGCTCCTAAATCAGCCCAGAAAGATGTTTGTCTTACCTGCTCTTAAAGCGATTTCAGTGCATCCCTTAGTAACCTGTTTTTTTTTTATTTGACTTCTTGTCCAGAAATATCTTCCTAATGCTTCACCTAAATCAATTATCTCAGCTGTAATTTGAGGTCATTATTTCTTGTGCTGTCCCAGTGGAGCTGGGGAGCAATTGATTGCCATGACCAACATATCTATAATAATAATTCACAAATTACTGAGTAACAGGAAAATATCTGTGAGCTATAGAAATTGTGTGGATTTCTTTTGATGTCGGAAGCATTCAGTTTTCCTATATGCAGTAACAGAATATGCCAAGAGGTTGTCACAGAGCCCCGTGCACTGGATTTCTTAAAAGATTTTGATTTGGTGAATGCTTCTTCTAGGAGATTGTAGAAGGAATGAAATAAGTAAGGTTCTTGGCTGAGACACAGGAGAGGAGTGGTTGGATCTGCGTCACTAATACTTGTGACACTGTTATGCCTGTGACATTGCTTTTTTCCTGTAACACGGCTCTTCCCTGTCACATGCTCCCTGTGACGCTGCTACCCCTGTAAATAGTACCAGTCCATGGTGGTAGTATTACCTCTGTGACAGTGCTGTCCCTGTGACGTGTTTGTTCGTGACAGGAATCTGGCAGGGGTTAAGTAGTTGATGGGAACTGCCCCTTGGGATGACTGTAGGCTGTGGGTGGCATTTGAACTGCTATCTCCTACCCCCAACTAGGTCTGTCCTCTGTGTGCTGTCCCCTGCAGTGTGCTCTTCCCTGATAAAACATCAGGTAACCTTAATTTCATCTTTCTGTTGAAAGCGAAGTGAAGATTGGCTTGCAAGCTCCTGGGCATCTTTCAGTTCACAGGACCTGTGTAGAATATTGAGAAAATCCTGTATTAAGACAACCTGTGGCTGAATGATTCTGTCCAAGCCTTTCTGCCCATTGACAAGTCCTCTTGTATTTTCAAATAAGGAAATGTTACTCTTGATGTGGTTGCTGGCTGCTTTGAGCTGAGGATAACTGCTTCTATTTGCTGGCTTAGCATCCTTCTCCTACTATTCTTGCAAGTGGCTTGTGCTTTCTGCATCAAGTGCTTTGTTTTCAAGGGCTTTGAAACATAGCCAAACTTTTAGCGGACAGAGAACTAAGGGGGAGGGGCAGAGGAAATTTTCAGACTCCGCTGGGAGGTTGCCAGCTCATTTTCAAAGGGAAGTTCCCCACTGAGCACAAAATCCTCACTAAAAAGCAAGTGCCGTGATTTCACTGTACAAAATGTTCCCCCACCCGCCCCGACCTAACCACCACCACCACACAGATATTTTCTCCCCCAACCTAACAATCACCACATGGACGTCTCCTCCCCGGCCCTCACCATCACCAGATGGACGTCTCCTCTCCGGCCCTCACCATCACCACACGGACGTCTCCTCTCCAGCCCTCACCATCACCACACGGACGTCTCCTCCCCGGCCCTCACCATCACCACACGGACGTCTCCTCCCTGGCCCTCACCATCACCCCACGGACGTCTCCTCCCCGGCCCCCACCATTGCCACACGGACGTCTCCTCCCCGGCCCCCACCATTGCCACACGGACGTCTCCTCCCCGGCCCTCACCTTCGCCACCGGGACGTCTCCTCTTCTGACCTAAACCTCTCAGCACGGACGTCTCCTCTTCTGACCTAAACTTCTCAGCACGGACGTCTCCTCCACTGACCTAAGCTTCACCACACAGGCCTCTCCTCCCCCACTCCGCGACCATCATCACATGGATGATTCCTCATCTCTCCTAACATGTTGTCTTTTACTTGCACTGAGAGGGCGAGCTTCAAAAAGCTTTTTTCATGTGGGTAAATTTGCCCTCTAAATTCGTTGGTCCCTGCTGAATTCTGGGAGATTACAAAAGTCCTGAGATCGCCCTGCATCAACGCCATTCCTTTTTCTCTTTGCTTGCTGAGCCCATTCCGTTGACACCTCTTATGGGTCTCGTCGGTCTGACGTGACTGGACTGTAAGCTCCACAAAGCAGAGACTGCCACGTGGATGTGTCTGTGCAGCGCTGTGCACATCTTGTAGCGCTAGAGAAAGGATTAATAGCAATAATGGTAACATAAGGCTCATTTGGCTTTGGGACGGAGTGAACACACTAGTGCCCTCTGAGATTCAGGAGAAAACTTTATTGGCAAGATCATTTGTACGTGTGTTGCCAAAGCAGTGCAAAAAGTGATTACAAATAAAGGAGGTGAAAAACCCCAAATAACAATAAAAGAAAATGACAAACGATAGAAAGCACAATAACAAGGACAATGGCAGGATTCTGCTGAAGTTTGGCATTGGCCCTGGTCAGACTGAGGTCAGTATTCAGTGGTGCTGCTAACTCTGGGGGACTTACTGTAACGGGGCAGCTCTCCCTCTGAATATACTCCGCTAACATTGTCAGTGAAGGGACAAGGGCGATGGGAATAAAAGAATACTAATGTGCCAGGAGCTGTTAGCTCTTTTAAACGTAATATGCATCACAGGGAGCCACTTTTGGGAGTTCAGAGGACGGGGATTTGGCCAACATCATTTTTGAGGTGGGGGATTGGCACCCGCTTGGCATGCTATTTTTTTTTTTTTTTTTAGTTGTCTAGTTAACTTCACATAAGAACATAAGAAGCTGCCATACTGGGTCAGACCAAGGGTCCATTAAGCCCAGCATCCTGTTTCCAACAGTGGCCAATCCAGGCCATAAGAACCTGGCAAGTACCCAAAAACTAAGTAGAGCCCATGCTACTAATGCCAGTAATAGCAGTGGCTATTCCCTAAGTCAAATTGATTAATAGCAATTTATGGACTTCTCCTCTAGAACTTATCCAAGCCTTTTTTAAACCCAGCTACTCTAACTGCACTAATCACACCCTCTGGCAGCAAATTCCAGAGCTTTATTGTGCATTGAGTGAAAAAGAATTTTCTCTGATTTGTTTAAAATGTGCTACTTGCTAACTTCATAGAGTGCCCCTAGTACTATCATCTGAAAGCATAAATAACCGATTCACATTTGCCCCTTCTAGACCTCTCATCATTTTATAGACCTCTATCATATCCCTCCTTAACCGTCTCTTCTCCAAGCTGAACAGCCCTAACCTCTTCAGGCTTTCTGTTGTTATTATGTTTGTTTGTGGATCCTTGGGTGCTGTGCAGGTGACCACGCCCATGGGGAGGAGCCCCGTGAGGAGCCACAGCACTGGGCTAGACTCGTACTACACAAACACAAGAGTTCTTTTATTAAACAGCTTGAAGAGAACCACCAGAGGTGGCAGTAGTGAGGCAGTCTAGTAGTTGCAGTCTCAGAGACCTCGGCAGAGGGAGCCCTTCTCTCCTTGATGATGTCAGGAGGTTCCGCCGCAGGTCTCACAGCGAGGAGATACTGTGGATGAGATAGACTGAGAGTTAGAGTACTCACTAGGTGTTAGCTGTTGGTATGCGATTCCACCAGGTCTGTTGTAGAAGGTACAGGCACCGAGGCAGGGAGAGCAGGCCCTCGAGGAGCGAGTACCTGTTCCCTGTAAGGCACCTGAAATAAAGCAGAGGGCCCCAGAGGAGCGGGTACCTAGGTTAGCATATACCCCAAAGGGCAAAGAGAGAGAGAGCTTCCTGCGGCAGCACGGAAGCAGCAGAGTAGCGTAGACAAGAACAGATTTGAGTCCTTGCTAACTCGGAGAGCTAGCAAATGAGTGAAGGTAATATACCCAGATGGCGTGACGTCAGCATGAGGGAACACCCTCAAGGTTCGCGCCAAGGGTGGTATAAAGACGTGAGTTGTGCGTGCGTGCACACCCTAGTAGGTACCTACGAAGAGCGATGGCGGGAGGCTGCACCATAGCCGTTCCGGGGACACCAGAGAGGTCGGCTTGTAGACGCAGCGGTAGCCATCTTGCCCAGGTAAGCGGGAGGAGCCGTGAATAAGGTGAGGCAAACAGGGCGAAGCCGTCGAGGACCAACAGATGCAACACTTTCCTCATAGGGGAGCTGTTCCATCCTCTTTATCATTTTGGTAGCCCTTCTCTGTACCTTCTCCAGTGCAACTATATCTTTTTTGAGATGTGGTGACCAGAATTGTACACAGTATTCAAGGTGCGGTCTCACCATGGAGCGATACAGAGGCATTATGACATTTTCCGTTATTTTAACCATTCCCTTCCTAATAATTCCTAACATTCTGTTTGCTTTTTTGACTGCCGCAGCACACCGAGACGACAATTTCAATGTGTTATCCACTATGATGCCTAGATTTAGGATGGCTGGTTTTTTGACCAAAGTTAGCCGGATAACTTTACTCAGCTAGCACTGAATATCAGTAAATTGAAGCCATGCCCTCATCCTGTCTCTTTTTATCTGGCTAAGTTTTAACTAGATAATGACTTACAGGCCGATTCAGTAAGTGCCCACTCTCCTGTGCGCATGATTCAGTATTTAAATGAGGACCCGCGGTAAAAAGAGGCGCTAGGGACACTAGCGCATCCCTAGCGCCTCCTTTTGGACATGAGCGGCAGCTGTCAGCGGGTTTGACAGCCGACGCTCAATTTTGCCAGCGTCGGTTCTCGAGCCCGCTGACAGTCACAGGTTCAGAAACCGGATGCCGGCAAAATTGAGCATCCGGTTTTCAACCCGCGAGCCGCGGGCTGATTTTAAATTTTGTTTTTTTAAATTTTTTATTATTTTTAACTTTTGGGGCCTCCGACTTAATATCGCCATGATATTAAATCCGAGGGTGTACAGAAAAGCAGTTTTTACTGCTTTTCTGTACACTTTCCCGGTGCTGGGTAGGCGCTAATTTCTGAAAGTAAAATGTGCGGCTTGGCTGCACATTTTACTTAGTGAATCGCGCGGGAATAATTAATAGGGCCATCAACATGCATTTGCATGTTGCGGGCGCTATTAGGTTCGGGGGAGGGAGGGTTGGACAGGTGTTTTTGACGTGCTATTACCCCTTACTGAATTAGGGGTAAAGCTAGCACGTCGAAAACCCGCATCCAAACGGGAGCGCACTGTACTGTATCGGCCTGTTAGTGGGTTAAAACAGACATTCAACGGGACGGGATTGGCCAAGTAAATCCTGTATTTAGCCGGACAAATCCTTCTGAATATCAGTCTCATTATGTTTCTTGCCTGCTGTTTCTTCTGTTCTCCCAGGATTATACAGAGTTTTTCCTTCTCATTCACTTTTTTTGGGGAAGCCTCTGATTTTCTCTGTCACTTTTGGGAAATGTGCAAGTCTGGCATCTTTGTATTTTGCCCAGTGTGGGAGGAAATTAATTTCTCTTTCTCTGGTGTTGCCCTGGGGGTTTCCAGTTCAGTTTTTGCCTGCATATTTTTAATTTGTTTGTCACTTATTCTGTATTTGGTGAGGGTGTGTCAATAACAGTTCCATTTGTTTTGTTTTCCAATCTGCATCTCCCAATAGGAGGTGAACTGGTGTTCTAGGGAAGATATAGTATTTGCGGTGTTGCTGTGCGAGTCCTAGGAATTTGTGCTTTTATAACAGATTGATTGGTTGCACGGTTTTGTGTTTTGTCGTTGAGTGCCTGATGGTGACGCTGTTACTGATCTGATGGCAGAAGTTGAATATTCTTTTTTTGTATTGTGGGTAGGAAGGGGACGCATCCTAATTCTGCTTTGCACCCATTAGTAGGGATGTTTCTGTGGATGTGGATTGTCTGCAGATCTGGGGGTGCAGGTTTCTGTTGGGGTTCTGTCCCATTCTCTATAGTTTTGGATAGGGCTTAATTTGGGGGAGGAGGGCTTGCAACACAGTTCCACCATTTTTTTTTCCAGACTTTGGGGGCCAATGCAGTATAGTGCGCTCAGCCTAGCGCACAGCTTGACGCACGGTTGGAGGTGTGTTTTGGACCCGCTCGAATAACTCCCGGTGCAATAATGGGATTAGTGCGTCCAAAACGTGCGTCCAAACCAGCGCGTAGCTAATAGCGCCCATCACGTGTACCGTCCATGTTGATGAGACTATTAGCCAGTACCCTCCGATGCAAAACAAATTACCGTGCGCCCAACGTACACATTTGAAAACACAAAAATTAATGCCAGACCCAGAGCGTTAAGTCTTGATGCGCACATTAAAAAAAAAAACCAGGTGCTCAATACGATCCAGCCCTTCCCCTCCTGTCCTGCAGGGAAGAGGGGGATATGCGTGATCCTGACGCAGACACCGCACAGCAAAGAACAGACACAAAAAAGAGTTGAATTAGCACGAGCCCGAACCTTGCGCGCATCAGGGCCATTAATTATAAGGTTTCAGCCCTGGCCTGGATGACTGGCTCTACTGCTCACCTATTTTGAACTTGTGTTAATTCAACCCTGTTTGCGTCTGGGTTTAATTTCTGGTAAAATAAGGGGAAATGGGCATTCTGTCACCTTTTTTCTGGGTTGCCATGGACTAGAGCAGAGCTGGCAGTATAAATCAGTTGTGACTCCCCCTCCCCGTAGAAATGTTTGCATATATGCGTGTGTGTTTGGGGGAGAGAGAGAGTTCACACCCAGTCTTGGCTTCACTCTCTCTCTCCTCCCCACACTCCACCATTCCACTTCCCTTTTGTCTACAAATTAAGCCCTGGGTTTGGATTCATGATAGGCCCCAGACTTTACTCTCATACAAGAGGATGGATTGATTTATTTAATATGCTTATATTCTCCAAAATCCATAAAATGTTCATTGTGGATTCCAGTTCTACATGCAAAACTAAAAATAAGTAAAAGCAAAGAGAATAAAAACAAGCATAATGACAATATGAACAATCGAACAATGGTAGTTTTACTGGAGGATTGAAACGGGCCAAAGGTTTCTTTATTGAACATAAAGCTCCTAGAGCTTTCTCCTGTAGCAGTTTTGTAACCGATTTAAAACTCCTAAATGCACTGAATGTCAGGCCAAGGCATACATAGTCTTGGCAAAGCTCCGTTTCAGGGTTATTTCAGAAAAATGTGATTTTGTGTTGGAGCTATTTTAGCTTTTTTTTTTTTTTTTTTTTTAATCAAAATGTTTGTCTTTTTCCAGCTTCATCTGTAGGGCCCATGTGCTGCAGGTTCATGTTCTCTTATGAACCTTCTAAGGTACTTGCCAGGTTCTTGTGGCCTGGTTTGGCCTCTGTTGGAAACAGGATGCTGGGCTTGATGGACCCTTGGTCTGACCCAGCATGGCAATTTCTTATGTTCTTATGTAAGAGAGAAATTGACTGGATCACCTACATACAGTAGGTGTTCAACATGTAATTTGTTTAGTTTAAGTCCTGGGACTGAGGATTTCTCCAGCAGTCTGGGAAGATCACTGTTGATGTTAAAGATGGTAGGACAGAGGCCTCATCTCTGTCTCACTCCTTCCTCCTGCCTGAGGCAGGACTGAATTTAGGCACAGGCAACAGGCTCCAGCGCCAAATTGTTTTTGTCGCCAAAGCGCCAGTGCTGTCAGGCTGTCATTTGGGCCTGCTGGTGCAGTGCCGGGCCTGCAGCAGCAGCACCCACGCCAACAAGAAAATTCAGCACAGGGCCTGTGAGCTCCTCATGCAGACTGGTCCTGCAGTGGCCCGGCCCTGCTCCGCCTGGGCTTCCAGTTACCAGGGAAACCCATACGAGGGGTGGAGTCACCGCAGGATTTATAGGCCCAAGGCTGGATTTTTTTTTTTTTGTCAGAGCTGTTGCCGCTGAGGCCAGCAATGATCTACAAGACGAGAGGCGCTACCGTTGAGAAAAGGGAGGAGATGCCGTGAGAGAGAAGGATTTTCTCAGAGAGTTGGAGGGTTATGGGTTCCAGGCATTTCTGTGGAGGGGAGTCCCATTGCCTTTGTGCACTCGCATTTTAACCCTGACCTGAATTTCTCTGTCTGCAAATTGTTTATCTTCATGTTATAACTGATGGATGAGTACTTGGATTTAATTATATCATAGGTTATCTCCCTTCTTCAATTCTAACTTGCAGTAGTTTAAGATTGAGGCCAGGGTGCCAGCTAGAATCAAAAGCTTTATTCAGTGGAATAAAACCTCCAGGCATTCTTCCCGAGTAGGTGGTTTTATTTTTTTACATCTGTTAATCAGTGTCTGGAAGGTAATAAAGATGTAGTCAGTGCTTCATTGCTTGGAGAGGAACTCAATTTTTTGTTACGGGTCCCAGAAAACCCAACTGGGGAGCAGGACGGGACTTCAGGGTAGGACTTGGGACAAGACAAAGGCCGGTCTTCCGTCTAGATAGCCCCCTCCCCTGCAGGTTGAGCCCTTGGGTTCTGGGGGTCAGTAGGTCTCTGCGGTGGCAGTACATCATAGTGGTGAGACCAGACGGGCAGGAACACGATTAGGCGTGGCAAGGCTGAAGACAAGGCAGGCTGGATACTAAGTGGGACCAGGAACTAGACAAGACAAGGTTGAAACAAGGCAAGAACAGGGCTCTGGCATGGGCAGGATTGGATACTGGAACAGACAGGACAGGACCAACAAGGCAGACAAGGGAAACAAAGAACCCAGGAGCCCGAAGGTAGCAAGACTTGGAACAGACAGAATAGGTCCAAGGGCCCCAAGGCAGGATACATGAGAGAATAGGCCAGAGGCCTCAGGATAGGCCCGAGGACCTCAAGGCAAAGAAGTAGAAGGCCCGTAGGCGGCAAGGCAAGAACAAGGGTCAGGTCACCTAGCCAGAAGTGACTCCATGAGAAGGCAAGGAGACATGGGCAAGGCTGGTTTACATAGGGCTGGGACTTGGGTATGGCAAGGGCAGCAAGCAGGACCTTGACGAGGCTAGTGATGAGGCGCACCGAGGGCCTCTGCTGGCGGGGAGGCATCGGGAAGGTAGCATAGCAGGCAAAATCCTAACAAACCTGACTTCCGTGCAGACTTTTGCTGTGCGTTAGGAACTGTAGTACCCTTTTTTTGTTGAGGACATTGCAGGACAGTTTTTATTTCTGGTTCTTTTTTTTCTTCTCTGTCTCTGACTGTGCAGTGCTGAACCTGATAGCCCCCTCGGAGCAGTGCCTCGCACCTCTCTCCTGGGACAGTCCGTGCTGCCTTCTCCTAGAAGTAATACATTCTTTTGGCTCGGATCAGTCCTCCATGTCACACACCGTTATGAGCATCGCCACGCGCGATGCTCATAACGGTGTCCTCAGCTGTGGACAGTGCCAAAGTGCACACGCTCTGTGCACGAGGAGAGCAATTCTCAAAGGCACTTCTGTGGGTAAAACGAGTGCTATGCACAGAACTTGCCCAGCCGATATGCAAGTAAAATGTCATATTGCTGCCTAAGTTTAGCTGGACTGAGCAGAAGCCTTCCTGGAGGGCAGAGTTAGGGAGGAGTTATGGATTTACACTGCACAGTACAAAGTTCGGCAGGTAGACTGCTTACCGGAACTAGGAGATACCAACATATTACGCCAGTATAAAGAGCTCTGCATTGGTTTCCAGTTTGAATGGTGGCTACAATATAAGGTGGCGATGCTCATACATAAACTGATATCAAATAATAACGGTGCCCCCTTGGATTAGAGCCGTGTTATGTATTTACGTTCCTGCACGCT
Organism: Rhinatrema bivittatum; assembly: GCF_901001135.1. Lineage (NCBI taxonomy): Eukaryota > Metazoa > Chordata > Amphibia > Gymnophiona > Rhinatrematidae > Rhinatrema > Rhinatrema bivittatum. The sequence goes on along the minus strand of NC_042631.1, from coordinate 37,548,793 downwards.
CCCTACGATCAGTTGATTGAAATTAGTTGGAGGCTCCATTGTGCGCATTTTGTCGAATCCCGTGCACGTGCTTTTTCAGTGGCTGGCGCTACATTGTTACCTGATGAGCTGCGATTGCTTTCTGATACCATCTTTTTTTTTTTTTTTTAAGATGGCACTTGGAGATACGGTCGCGTGGGGTTTTGATATTGCTAACCTGAGCTGGCAGAATACAGTCGTTATTGTGGCTTTTTTGTTGTTCTGAATGTTTTATTGTAATCCATCATGACCTGCGTGGACGGAACATTCTGGTTTAATTCCTTATTCTATGTGATTTTATGATTCGCTGACTGCATTTTGCATTTGTTAGGAATGTATTTACTGTAGTCCACCATGATCACTTGGAATGTACGGCGTATAAAGGAGATAAAAGACTTTTTCATGGGAAATTTGTGTGGACATTGTAGCAGTTGTAGCTTCTGCAGGAGGGATGCGGTGGGATAATGTTCAAAGCACGAAAATCCTCTTTGAAAATCGGCCTAATGTAGGCGCATTGAAAATGACCCCCTGTTAACAGTCTGTGCTTGTGTAGATAGGCAGTAGGGTAAGCACTGGGTTTCTGTGTAGGTGTGTCTGGGTATTAGACTGCTCATCATTTGTAGAGTGCTACAAGTGCACATAAGAGACAGTCTCTGCCTCGGGGAGCTTACTGTCCAGACAAGACATCTGTCCTGCATGTGGAAGAACAGACCATCATTTTTACCAAACCATGATCATTTCATGAAACCCTGTCCTGTATTTCCAGTACATTTCAGTGAGGCTTGCACACAAACCCCTCATTATGTCTGCTCCATTTCAAAATGACATTTGAAAGTTGTGAGTTTGTGAGTGTGAAGGTATATTTGTGTAAGTGTTATTGATTGTACAAGGAGGCATATTTATACATTTGTTAGTGCTTCTACTCAAGGGCGTGGATGTGTGTGTCGCGCGTGCATGCACAGCTCTGTATCTGTCGGTGTGTGTATATTTGCAGGGTGGTGCTGTGTAATATAGTTTTAAATTTGTCACCCAGTTAGTCAGTGCGAACCCCGTGCCACATCACACCAACTCTGACTTGTTTCAGTCACCCTTCACCTGCAGCGCTTACTCTGCTGGCTGGACAAAGGGAGGGAAAATGCACATTTCTCTGCCAGTCCTACCTTTGGCCATAGAGCTAGGAGACATCTCCGTGCTTAGGTGATGCAGCGCTGTTACGCTATCTTCCTTTCAGCATGAGATGTGAGCCCACACCCAATTTCCAGCTCCTATCTCATTGCAGGTCACCAGCCATCAAGCACCAAAATGTCAAGGGAGTTAGCAACTCAAGGCTAAACATTTATTTCATGATGACATGGCAACAGTGGAAGTATTTAACTGCAAAGGACTCCATTCCTCCTTGCTCAGGATTAAATGTTGCTCTTTATATCACTCTCAGCCTCCTTCGGACTCTGTCAACGCCACGTAGCTTCCTCTACCTGAGTGTGGAATTTGCCTCAGTCAGAGCTAGAGTCTGTGTCTCGCACAGAATAGCTCTGCTAGATGCCCCTGGCAATGCTTCTTTCTCTGTTTCTGAAGAATGCTTATGGCATTATTGACTTACAGCTCTTAACTTGATGTATGAGTGCGTGAACCCTTAGTGTGCCTTGTTTGTCTAGCAGTCCTATAAAAGGTTCATGGTCACGTGCACAAGCCCAGCCTGTGCAATATCTTCCAAGAAATGATTATTTTGGTGTGAGCAACACAGTGACAGTTGTCACTGGCTTGTGCTGGTATGACAGCATCTCTGGGAAAAAGTAAATAGCCTCAGGCGCCTCACCCAGCCTCTGAGCATTGCAGGACCCCCACACCACAGTGGGAGAGAATAATCAGATGGTCTCTCACCAAGTCTTGCCAAGTGCCTTCAAGTGGTGACCTTGTTGCAGTCTAAATTAAATCCCAGCCAGGCGACCACCACTACTGAAGCAAAAAAAAAATTCATACTGGACCGCACATTGCCCAGGATAAAAAGGTGCCCACCCTTACTCTAAGCACAAGGGCTAATGATGGTGGCAGCGACAGTGCCGAATCTTCAGGCGAAGATAAAATCCCTGGTGCGGCTGTCGGCCACGGTGATGCTGTTCATGTGCCCACTGCAGCAGCCCATAGACCACAGAAGCTAATGAAAAAATGAGGAGGTTTATCTCCTACTAGCTGGCACCCCTGAAGACAAAAAGCAGATGTTATTTTTGTGCCAGAAAACCCATTTTTAAACCTCTGGGATACACAGAGCCTGCCAAAAAAATGGAAGAAAGCAATTATATTGAAGGAAAGTTGCAAAAGGCAGATCAGATCATAGCACATAAAAACTTAAGTGATGACATCTTAAAAACAATTGAAGGATGAAGCTGGAAAAGAAGGAAATGTAGATTAGGAACCCCAGGGGACAGTTATCAGAGTGATTAAGGAACACCACAGTAAAAGTACCCAAAATCAGGGCAAAGCAGGCTGGGAAGATGAGGGACCATGAAAAGAATGAGGCACCCAAACAAATGAGGACCACCGGAGCAGGGGTGTCCGAGTGGCCGGAAGGGCTGGGGGAGGCTGTAGTTTGGATGTCCCTGTGGGATGGGGTTGAGTCGTCAGGGTGATTAAAGGATACCTCAGTAAAGATACCAAAGACCAGTGCCAAACAAGTCAGGAAGAAGAACGAGGCATCTAAGCCCGAGTAGCCAGAGGAGGTGGGGGAGGCAACTGACGGGGTATCCCTGGTGATGGGAGGATGTTGCGAGTAGAGGTGGATGGGGTAGGACTGGCTAGGAGGCAGTATGAAGAAAGGAAACACGAGACTGAAGAATTGGCGACCAAATTCCTGGTCTACATAGAGAGGGATAGGTATACTGGGGTCTTGGGAGAGAAAGACTACTATAAGTAAATTTAAAACCCAAAAGATATGAGGAGAACAGAAGGAAGAGGCACCAAAAGAAAAGATTTAGATAGAACCCAAAGCGGTTCTATAGGGACCTGGGGAAGAACATTAGTACACTTTAAAAAAAAACAAACCACAACCCACCAACCAGTTTTGGAGAATTTTGTATGAAAATCTTGTAGAGCATAACAGAAAAGCAGAATGGGTGCCCAGCCTACAGGAGAGTATAGAACAGGCAAATATGAAAACTATGGAATGGCCTGAAGTTACAGCAATTGGGCTGGAACCGGTTTAAAACAAGCCCCAAACTGGAAGTGTCCTGGCCCTGATGGAGTCCCTAACGTTTGGCTCAAATAGTTGACCTTTCTCCACTAAGATCTGGCTAACTACAAAACCCAATTGATCAGAGAGCCAGAACTAATTCCACCATGGCTAATAACAGTAAGAACACGTCTACTGCCAAGGGGAGAGCCAGATAACGTCCCCAAAACCTGCTCGCCTACCCTCTATAAGCTATTCACCGCAATCAGTGCAGATGGAATATATCACCAGATCAATTCTAATAAAATCTTCACAATACAACAGAAGGGTAACGAAAGAGGAGCCTATAGAAGCAGAGAGCATCTGATGCCGAATAAAGCCCATTTATGACCAGCTGTACGCATGATCGAAACCTCAGTACAGCACGGATGGACTATAAGAAAGCCTTTGTTAACATCCCACATTCTTGGATAGTAAATCGCCTTGAATTATGCAGTACAAAGTAAAATCTGTACTGCTAGAGCACACTCGGCTCACCATGAAAATGCGGCAAGCTGCACTCCACCTGAATTAAGAGGCTGCACAATATGCAATCTCCAATATTAAGGTGTAGTGAGGAATATTTCCGGGAGATTCCCTGTCGCCACTTGTGCTTTGTCTGGCATTAAATCCGCTAAGCACTCTCATTAATTCCTTGGGTTATAGAATTAACTTTAATCCTAGCGTGACCAATCCCCTACTGATGGTATCTCACTTACTATTTGATGATAATTTGAAAGTCTACAGTTCTTGTGATGCTTATTTAGCTGAACAACTTCATGTGGTGAAGAGTTTCTCAGTTGACATCAGGATGACATTTTAGACAAATGTGGTAACATAACATAGAGGAAAATTGAGCAAAACTGAAAACATCTCCCTGGCTGAAGACTGCAATCTCAGGGAACTGGAGCAGGAAGGTGTATATATTAGAGCTGCAAGAATACTAACTGGAAAAGGAAGAAGAGATCACATCACCCAAATACTTGCGGATTTGCACTGGCTCCCAATAGAACAAAGAGTCCAATTCAAAACACTTTGCACAGTTCATAAACTAATAAACGACGAAAAGGCCGACTGGCTAAACACTGCCCTACGATTACATGTCCCTCAAAGAAATCTCAGATCAGCGAATAAAGCACTACTAACCATATCCTCAGTCAAAACAGCAAAATTGACCCAAGTTAGAGAGAGAGCGCTATCCTTGGCAGGACCGTTATTATGGAACACACTACCGCTAGAGCTTAGACTTATGAAAGAACTAAAACTCTTCAAAAAGAGCTTAAAAACTTGGCTATTCAAAAAAGCATTTCACAGTGAGGTCGCTGAATAACAACAAATTCCTACAGCTGAAAGCCACCTAAAAAAAGCAGAATGTTACTTTTTTGTTTTAATCATAATTAAATTTTAAATTAAAACAGTTATCACATATGATTACCACAGTATCATATAAACAGTATCTCAAACACACTTCTTATTTAGAGTATAGTATGAACGATGTAACCGTAAAATATTGGCACCCCATTGATAACTTAGAAAGCAAACCAAACCTATTTTGTGCCTAAATGTAAACCGTTGTGATGGTGCATCACTAAACGACGGTATAGAAAAGTTTTTAAATAAATAAATAAATAAATAAGGAGCAGAGGAAGGTAGAAACATTCAGCAAAAAGTATTAAGAGAAAAGAATACTATAGGAGCGTGAAGCTGATATTGAAGAGTGCCTTGCACAAAATAAGATGCAAGCTGTTAATCAGCTTGCAATTCCTGCACTATCATACAGTTTTGGAATAGTAGACTGGCCTCACAAATATCTTGAAGAACTGGACGTAAAAACAAAAAAGCTCCTCCACGCCCATCAGGAAATGTATAAGAACCAGTGCATGCCAAGATTGTACATTCCTAGACCTGAAGGCGATATGAGTCTTATTGGAATTGATTACACCTATAGAGCTATCATATTAGGCCTTCAAACTTACTTAATGGCATCAACAGACCCAAATGCCAAAATAGTACAAAAGTATGAAAGCAAGCAAGCATCCTCAGTCTCAGTCCTTAAGCTAGGACAGTCATTCCAGTAATAAAGGGAATGACTGAAAATCCATCGGTACACGAAGGTAGAGAAGGTACAGCTTTAGTAAGACAAGGGAAGAAACTTTTTATAGAATCAGCTCAGCAAACAAGGAAGGATAATTGGCAGAAGCACAGGGAAAGTGTAGAGATTTACTTCAGCAACCCCACATAGCTCAAGATTTGACACAACAATGGTTGAGAAGAGTTGAAATCAAACCTCTAGATGAGAGATTGTTAATTGCAGCATAGGATAGTGATCTATGGATGAGGTGGCTCACACCCAGCATAGAAAAGACGGGTAAAATGGATAAATTCAGATTCTGTGGGACAGAACTGGAAACGGTTACTTATCTTGTCACTGGATGTGATGTGCTGATGTCAGAAGGCCTGGATACAGAGAGGTACAACAAGGTAGCACCACTTATTCACTGGAAGCTGTGTAAACATGATAATATTGATTTACCAAACAAACATTAGGAGTACAACACTAATAGAACAGAAGAGAACGAAGAAGTTGTGATCACCTGGGACATTCCTAGTCCCACTTCCAGGAAGATCGATGCGCAAAATCCAGATATCATGGTGAAGGAGAAGAACAGCAATGCTGAAAGAGATGTCAGTACCCAGAGATTATTTTGTAGATCCTATGGAGAAAGCAGACATCCTTAAATACCAAGAGATGGAATCCAAGACCAAGAAAATGTGGCAGAAAGATACAGAGAGAGTCCCAATTATATTGGGTGCCACTGGCTTGATTACGAAGAATTTCCAAGCGCACCTTGATATTTTGCCAATACAAATTACACCCTATGGACTCCAGAAGCAGGCTCTCTTTGGCACAATGCAAATATGAAGAAGGGCATTAGCCGTAAATTTGAGAGATGAAGATCATCCCCCAACATATCCTGTCTTACGAATGAGGTTCACTCCTGTCAAGGAATGCACGAACCCAACCCATTTGGAGACACTGCCCCTCAGCGCACTACTACTGGGATTCACACTCCTGGCTGCTTGCTCTGCGGGACCCACAGCCCAGCTCACTAGTGCCAGGAGTCACACTTCCAGGCTCCGAGCACTACAGGAACTGCACCCTAGCATGCTAGTGCCTCACAGATTTTCAGGCAGGCCCTCTCACGGGTCCAGAGAAGCCCAGGTTGCTTCCAGCTTTTGAGGCTCCTAGCCTTAATGCAAATTTATCTCATCACATCTCTTATTTGCATGAAGTTTCAGCTCTAAGGTGAGAGAGTGTGCCACATTTTGATGCTGTTAGGGATGTGCATAAAAATAAGTTGTGAAATTTTTCAAATGACAAAAAATATTAACAAGTATTTGAAGTGGATGCCCCCTATGAACTTGAGGCACAGGCCAAATGGCATCCCTTCTCTGATTGTGTCTGGCTGCAGGATCTGCTCATTTCACACCCCTGTTGATTTTAGTAACTTGCAAAAGGGAACATTTTCTGAGAATGATTTATAAAGGAAGGTTTGCTAAAGCTTTATTGATATGTCCAGTTTTGACAATAGCTCACGAGCGATCAGCTGCAGGTGTATTGTACAGGGGTGTTAGTCTGTGAATGGAAAGATAAACAAACCACCACAGAAAGAATTTGCACTGAGTGAAATCTCAGCCTAAGTTTGACCTGTGTCTTCCTGGGGGACATGCCCTCTGACCCCCTGAGTTGGGAGGAAGACTGGAAGTCCCATTTCAGTTGTGTGTGGGATTCAGTACTGGAACAGTGGCGGGTGCTGCAGGTCAGGACTGAGGTGAATTAGCCGAGCTGTGTCTCGGAACTCAGTATTGGAATAGCAGTGTATTATGGGAAGGACTGAGGTGCGTTAGCAGAGCTGAGTCTCTGGGTGCAGTACTGGAAGAGCAGGGTGTGTTATGGGAAGGACTGAGGTGCGTTAGCAGAGCTGAGTCTCTGGGTGCAGTACTGGAAGAGCAGGGTGTGTTATGGGAAGGACTGAGGTGCGTTAGCAGAGCTGAGTCTCGGGGTGCAGTACTGGAAGAGCAGGGTGTTATGGGAAGGACTGAGGTGCGTTAGCAGAGCTGAGTCTCGGGGTGCAGTACTGGAAGAGCAGGGTGTGTTATGGGAAGGACTGATGTGCGTTAGCAGAGCTGAGTCTCGGGGTGCAGTACTGGAAGAGCAGGGTGTGTTATGGGAAGGACTGAGGTGCATTAGCAGAACTGAGTCTCGGAGTGCAGTACTGGAAGAGCAGGGTGTGTTATGGGAAGGACTGAGGTGCATTAGCAGAGCTGAGTCTCGGAGTGCAGTACTGGAAGAGCAGGGTGTGTTATGGGAAGGACTGAGGTGCATTAGCAGAGCTGAGTCTCGGGGTGCAGCAATACTGGAAGAGCAGGGTGTGTTATGGGAAGGACTGAGGTGCGTTAGCAGAGCTGAGTCTCGGGGTGCAGTACTGGAAGAGCAGGGTGTGTTATGGGAAGGACTGAGGTGCATTAGCAGAGCTGAGTCTCGGTGCAGTACTGGAAGAGCAGGGTGTGTCATGGGAAGGACTGAGGTGCGTTAGCAGAGCTGAGTCTCGGAGTGCAGTACTGGAAGAGCAGGGTGTGTTATGGGAAGGACTGAGGTGTGTTAGCAGAGCTGAGTCTCGGGGTGCAGTACTGGAAGAGCAGGGTGTGTTATGGGAAGGACTGAGGTGTGTTAGTAGAGCTGAGTCTCGGGGTGCAGTACTGGAAGAGCAGGGTGTGTTATGGGAAGGACTGAGGTGCGTTAGCAGAGCTGAGTCTCGGAGTGCAGTACTGGAAGAGCAGGGTGTGTTATGGGAAGGACTGAGGTGTGTTAGCAGAGCTGAGTCTCGGGGTGCAGTACTGGAAGAGCAGGGTGTGTTATGGGAAGGACTGAGGTGTGTTAGTAGAGCTGAGTCTTGGGTGCAGTACTGGTAGAGCAGGGTGTGTTATGGGAAGGACTGAGGTGCATTAGCAGAGCTGAGTCTCGGGGTGCAGTACTGGAAGAGCAGGGTGTGTTATGGGAAGGACTGAGGTGCATTAGCAGAGCTGAGTCTCGGAGTGCAATACTGGAAGAGCAGGGTGTGTTATGGGAAGGACTGAGGTGCATTAGCAGAGCTGAGTCTCAGGGTGCAGTACTGGAAGAGCAGGGTGTGTTATGGGAAGGACTGAGGTGCATTAGCAGAGCTGAGTCTCGGAGTGTAATACTGGAAGAGCAGGGTGTGTTATGGGAAGGACTGAGGTGCATTAGCAGAGCTGAGTCTCGAAGTGCAATACTGGAAGAGCAGGGTGTGTTATGGGAAGGACTGAGGTGCATTAGCAGAGCTGAGTCTCGGGGTGCAGTACTGGAAGAGCAGGGTGTGTTATTTATTTATTTTATTTTTATTTAAAGAATTTTTATATACCGGGGCACGTAGCAAAACATCACCTCGGTTCACAGTGTAACATAACATAGCAAATAGCTTTACAATGAATATAAATAACGGTTCACAATATAAAATGATATAGTAGCAGGCTTTACAAAAGATTATTATCTGCTTGTAAACTATATACAAGAGACTGAAAATTAACTATATACAAGGGAGGATGCAGTCAAATTTGACTGATAACATGGGCAACAGTAAAGGTTTGGGGAGGAGGGGGGTGGCGGAGAGGTAATGTGAGCAGAAGGGAATATGGAAGTCTGAGGAGGAGGGAGATGAGAAGGCGGGTAGATGCGGGAAGTGTATTAGTAAGTTTGGATCAGGTAGGGGGGTAGAGTTGTAGATGTGGATGGTAGTCAGTCAGTCAGGGTATGCTCGTTTGAAGAGCCATGTTTTAAGATTCTGTTTGAATTTTTTGTGGCATGGTTCCAGGCGTAGGTGGGGGGGGGGCATATTATTCCAGTGGGAGGTTCCTGCCATGATGAAAGAGCGTTCTCTAATAGAGGCGTGTTTCATGAGTTTGGGGGACGGTGTTGGGAGTTTGGCCTTGTGTTGCTGTCTAGTTGGTCTGGTAGGGTTGCGGAGTTGGAGATGTTCAGTGAACCATTGCATGTTTTGGTTGTGAATGGCTTTATGTATGAGTGTGAGGGCTTTATATATTATCCTTGAGGCTACAGGGAGCCAATGTAGGGATTGAAGGACAGGGGTGATGTGTTCGTGACGGTGCGTGTTGGTGAGAATGCGGGCAGCAGCGTTTTGTAGGAGTTGAAGTGGTTGGAGGGTATTTTTTGGTAAGCCTAGGAGGATAGCGTTACAGTAGTCAATCTTGGATAGGATCATGGCCTGTAGTACTGTTCGGAAATCGGACGCATGTAATAGGGGTTTGATTCTTTTCAGGGTGTGAAGTTTGAAAAATCCGCTCTTAATCGTAGCAGAGATGAATTTTTTTAGGTTAAAATGGTTGTCTATCCATATGCCTAAGCTGCGGACCAGTTGTGTGGAAGGGCAGGGGGAGAGCGAGGGGGGAGAGAGGTTGAGAGGGGGGTTATTAGGAGGATAAAGGATGAGTAGCTCTGTTTTGTTGGTGTTGAGTGCTAGAAAGTTATCTGTGAGTAATTTGTTTATTTCAGATAGGGCGGAATTCCAGATCTTCATTGCGTTTGTGATGGAATCAGTAATTGGTATGAGAATCTGCACATCATCAGCATAGATGAAGTGCTGGAAACCCAGTTTGGAAAGCAGTTGGCAGAGGGGGAGGAGGTAGATGTTAAAAAGGGTTGACGAGAGGGACGAGCCTTGGGGTACTCCTTGTGAAAGCCTAACAGGTTTGGATTCGTTAAGACCAATTTTTACACTATAGCTCCTGTCGTGTAGGTAAGATTGAAACCAGAGTAGGGCAGTTCCAGAGATGCCAATTTCCTTGAGGCGATTGATAAGTGTGTTGTGATTGACTGTGTCAAAGGCGGCTGATATATCTAGCAGTGCGAGTATGTGGGATTGTCCTTTGTCAAGAGCTCTAAGTATGTTTTCTGAAAGGGAGATGAGTAAGGTTTCTGTGCTGTGGTGTTTACGGAAACCAAACTGGGATGGGGAGAGAATATTGTGGTCTTCAATATAGTCTGTGAGTTGCCTGTTAATGATTTTTTCAAGTATTTTGGATAGGAATGGGAGGTTTGACACTAGGCGATAGTTGGCTGGCTCTGAGGGATCTAAGTTTGGCTTTTTGAGTATAGGTTTTATGATGGCATGCTTAATTTCAGTTGGGACCTGGCCAGATGTGATAGATTTATTCAGAATGTTAGCAATGTGTTTGGCTATTGAAGATGGATTTGCGAGTAGTGTTTTGGTGGGCAGATTATCTGAGGGATGAAAGGCGGGTTTGATTTTTTTGAGGGTGGTTTCAAGTTCCAGTGTAGAGGTGCATTCAAATTTTGAGAGGGGGGCGTATGAGGTTTGTGTAGGTGGTAGTGATTGGGAGATATGGTTAGGGTGATCAATTGAAGTGTTTTTGTGTGTTGCTGCGTTGGGAAGGCCGGGTTGGGATGTGAAGCGTGCCATAATGGTCTCCACTTTGGTGAGGAAGAATGTTGCTAATTTCTCACATTTTAACTTGTCATCATTGTCAGGGTTATTTCTGTCTGTTGATGTGATTAAGCTGGCTACTGTTATGGGAAGGACTGAGGTGCATTAGCAGAGCTGAGTCTCGGGGTGCAGTACTGGAAGAGCAGGGTGTGTCATGGGAAGGATTGAGGTGCATTAGCAGAGCTGAGTCTCGGGGTGCAGTACTGGAAGAGCAGGGTGTGTTATGGGAAGGACTGAGGTGCATTAGCAGAGCTGAGTCTCGGGGTGCAGCAGTACTGGAAGAGCAGGGTGTGTTATGGGAAGGACTGAGGTGCATTAGCAGAACTGAGTCTCGGAGTGCAGTACTGGAAGAGCAGGGTGTGTTATGGGAAGGACTGAGGTATGTTAGCAGAGCTGAGTCTCGGGGTGCAATACTGGAAGAGCAGGGTGTGTTATGGGAAGGACTGAGGTGTGTTAGCAGAGCTGAGTCTCGGGGTGCAGTACTGGAAGAGCAGGGTGTGTTATGGGAAGGACTGAGGTGCATTAGCAGAACTGAGTCTCGGAGTGCAGTACTGGAAGAGCAGGGTGTGTTATGGGAAGGACTGAGGTGCATTAGCAGAGCTGAGTCTCGGGATGCAGTACTGGAAGAGCAGGGTGTGTTATGGGAAGGACTGAGGTGCATTAGCAGAGCTGAGTCTCGGGGTGCAGCAGTACTGGAAGAGCAGGGTGTGTCATGGGAAGGACTGAGGTCCGTTAGCAGAGCTGAGTCTCTGAGTGCAGTACTGGAAGAGCAGGGTGTGTTATGGGAAGGACTGAGGTGCATTAGCAGAGCTGAGTCTCGGGGTGCAGTACTGGAAGGACTGAGGTGCATTAGCAGAGCTGAGTCTCGGGGTGCAGTACTGGAAGAGCAGGGTGTGTTATGGGAAGGACTGAGGTGCATTAGCAGAGCTGAGTCTCGGGGTGCAGCAGTACTGGAAGAGCAGGGTGTGTCATGGGAAGGATTGAGGTGTGTTAACAGAGCTGAGTCTCGGGGTGCAGTACTGGAAGAGCAGGGTGTGTTACGGGAAGGACTGAGGTGCATTAGCAGAGCTGAGTCTCGGGGTGCAGCAGTACTGGAAGAGCAGGGTGTGTCATGCAAAGGACTGAGGTGTGTTAGCAGAGCTGAGTCTCGGGGTGCAGTACTGGAAGAGCAGGGTGTGTCATGGGAAGGATTGAGGTGTGTTAACAGAGCTGAGTCTCGGGGTGCAGTACTGGAAGAGCAGGGTGTGTTATGGGAAGGACTGAGGTGCATTAGCAGAGCTGAGTCTCGGGGTGCAGCAGTACTGGAAGAGCAGGGTGTGTCATGCAAAGGACTGAGGTGTGTTAGCAGAGCTGAGTCTCGGGGTGCAGTACTGGAAGAGCAGGGTGTGTCATGGGAAGGATTGAGGTGTGTTAACAGAGCTGAGTCTCGGGGTGCAGTACTGGAAGAGCAGGGTGTGTTATGGGAAGGACTGAGGTGCATTAGCAGAGCTGAGTCTCGGGGTGCAGCAGTACTGGAAGAGCAGGGTGTGTCATGGGAAGGATTGAGGTGCATTAGCAGAGCTGAGTCTCAGGGTGCAGTACTGGAAGAGCAGGGTGTGTTATGGGAAGGACTGAGGTGCATTAGCAGAGCTGAGTCTCGGGGTGCAGCAGTACTGGAAGAGCAGGGTGTGTCATGGGAAGGATTGAGGTGTGTTAACAGAGCTGAGTCTCAGGGTGCAGTACTGGAAGAGCAGGGTGTGTTATGGGAAGGACTGAGGTGCGTTAGCAGAGCTGAGTCTCGGGGTGCAGTACTGGAAGGACTGAGGTGCGTTAGCAGAGCTGAGTCTCGGGGTGCAGTACTGGAAGAGCAGGGTGTGTTATGGGAAGGACTGAGGTGCGTTAGCAGAGCTGAGTCTCGGAGTGCAGTACTGGAAGAGCAGGGTGTGTTATGGGAAGGACTGAGGTGCGTTAGCAGAGCTGAGTCTCGGGGTGCAGTACTGGAAGGACTGAGGTGCATTAGCAGAGCTGAGTCTCGGGGTGCAGTACTGGAAGAGCAGGGTGTGTTATGGGAAGGACTGAGGTGCGTTAGCAGAGCTGAGTCTCGGGGTGCAGTACTGGAAGAGCAGGGTGTGTTATGGGAAGGACTGAGGTCCGTTAGCAGAGCTGGGTCTCGGGGTGCAGCAGTACTGGAAGAGCAGGGTGTGTTATGGGAGGGACTGAGGTGCGTTAGCAGAGCTGAGTCTCGGGGTGCAGTACTGGAAGAGCAGGGTGTGTTATGGGAAGGACTGAGGTGCATTAGCAGAGCTGAGTCTCGGGGTGCAGTACTGGAAGAGCAGGGTGTGTTATGGGAAGGACTGAGGTGCATTAGCAGAGCTGGGTCTCGGAGTGCAGTACTGGAAGAGCAGGGTGTGTTATGGGAAGGACTGAGGTGCATTAGCAGAGCTGAGTCTCGGGGTGCAGTACTGGAAGGACTGAGGTGCGTTAGCAGAGCTGAGTCTCAGAGTGCAGTACTGGAAGAGCAGGGTGTGTCATGGGAAGGACTGAGGTGCGTTAGCAGAGCTGAGTCTCGGGGTGCAGTACTGGAAGGACTGAGGTGCGTTAGCAGAGCTGAGTCTCGGGGTGCAGTACTGGAAGAGCAGGGTGTGTTATGGGAAGGACTGAGGTGCATTAGCAGAGCTGAGTCTCGGAGTGCAGCAGTACTGGAAGAGCAGGGTGTGTTATGGGAAGGACTGAGGTGCATTAGCAGAGCTGTGTGGGGAAGCTTCTGTGCTGAAATATCAGGTGTTGCTGCAGGTTGAAGCTCCAGCACAGCCCTTGGTGTACTGTAAGCCAGTTTAGTAGCTGGGACAGCTTTCTGGATGGTGAGTGAGTGCCTCCTGAGGACTCTGCTCTCCTCCCAGCCTTCATTTTTCAAAGCCTTCCGGAGTAGAAGTACTTAAGGGCAGGAAGCGACTTCCTTCCCAGACTTATCTCAGCGGTCAGTACGGGAGATCTCAGAGAGGCCGAGGCTGCTGAAACCAAGAGGAGCCAGTGACTTCCAAGAAGAAGTAAGTTAGGGTTAGTGCACGGGAGGGGGAAGGATTCCTCTCAGAAATCTTTGCTACAAGTTGGCGGCCACTTTAGCAGCTCCTTTTAGCCAGACTGCCTTTGTATTTACTCTTTTACACAACTGTATTTTGAAGAATTTTGTGCACAGTAGAAACTATCACTTTTCTTAACAGTAAACAGAGAGAAATGTGAAATAGATGGATAGACAGAGAATGAGATGGTGAAAGAAAGAGATGAATGAAGAGATGGATAAATGGCTAGACGGAGAATGGAGATGGATGGATGGATGGAAGGAAGGATAGCTGGAGATGATGGCTACAGTTCTGCAAGGGTTATTTATTTGTTAGATTTTATATACCGATATTCTGGTCCAATCATACCGCTTAACAAGTACAATAAATAAATACATTAAATATTAAAAGAATATACGTAAAATTTAAAACCACTACTTAAAAAAGATAAATGATAAACAAATCAGTGCATAAAAGAGGTAAAAATCAGAATAAACGATCCGGGAAAATACAAAAACCATGCTCATTCCCCGAACGCCTGTTTGAATAGTCTGGTTTTCAGGTTCTTAAAGGTTTAGAAATTCACACAGGTAGGTTGTAGAAGGTCTAACTCAATTCACTGACCAGCGATGTATCTGTTGCAGGAAGGTCTCTTGTGATCAGCTGAATAAAGTGCAGTTACAGTTCTGTTCGTCCCATAACTGTGTTAGACTTCTCCTGCATCGTCCGGCGTCTGCTTCGTCCTGCATTGCAGTGCATGTTATGTTTCGGTGGCACTGTAGCCTGTTGTCAGGGAGGGGGATGGTGCTGTCACTTCACAATCACAGTGATGGGATCCGCTTAGAGAAGGTGAGCTGCAGAGTGAGGTAGACGCTCTTCAACTACAACTATCTGACAACTGGCAAACCGGTGAATAACGGGCCTGAGAGACTGAACAATATGAAAATTGTTTAAATAATGAGAATTGCTAACTTTGTTCTGCATACACTGCTATTAAAAGAGGTAGAAAATAGTTTCCCTGCAGCAGCTGCCTTACAGGTTTTGGCATGGGATTAGAGGGAGGAGTCCAGCTAACCCAGGTTGCACGAGGAGTCTCTCTGTCCCATGTTAGACCGTAGGGAGAAATCTATCCCATCTTAGAACATGGAGAAGAGTCTTCCTAGTGAGTGGAGGCATGACCTAGTGGTCCATGCTTAAAATGCTCTACTAGAGTGATTGAAAAATGAATGTTGGGGCTGCCAGAATGAATGGCAAAGTGGGTAATCTGAAATGTCTGATGTTCTACGGAAATCGTAGGCAACCTTGCAGCTTGGTCACCAGAAGGTCGTGAGGACAGTAATATCTAGAATTAGAAGTCCTAGTGGAAATACAGGCACTCTGGCAGGCTTACACGTTCCTCATGTGATGGGTTAGATCTGGAAAGGCCAGAGCGGGACCCAGGAGACTGGATGTTTGAGCAACAACCACATTAGTACTGGTAGCCATTTAAATTATTACAAAGATTTGTGGTTGCACATGGGAAGGGAGAATCTTGCATGCTCATCATCTTGCATGGATTTAGCCAAGGGAAGTCTTGCCTCACAAATCTGGTACATTTTTTTTGAAGGAGTGAATAAACATGTGGATAAAGGAAAGTCCAGCTATAGTGTACCTGGACTTTCAGAAAGCATTGGACAGAATACCTCACAAGAAGCTTCACCCTCCATTTCCTCAAGTATAACAATCGGACTGGGAGTTACCTACACTACCTGTAATCTGCTGAGAAGTGGCTGAATAAATAAATGGGTTCTAATAGTGTTAGTCAAGACTCTCCACCCTAGAGGTGGCTGCGTGCATGTCACAGTGCATAATAATTGTACAGTTCTTGGAAGTGAAATGGTTCTCTTCGGGCATAGCGTAGCAGTATGAGGTGAGGAATGCAAGACTCAGTAGAGGCTACAGAAAGTTATGAGAGAAAAGATCCACGTTCACTATAATGTGCACAGGAGAATGGAGTTTACTGGAACGTTTGACAGGAAAGTGAAGAAGCTGCCGGATGGTTGCCAGAGAGCAGTGAGCTCCATGTTCGAGCACTCTCCTGAATGCAGGCAGCACAAACGAAATGCCGGGGCATTCACACAGTGCACGGAGTCGTAATAAATTCTCTGGCAACTGGAAATGTGGCTTGCGATTCTGCAGCAATTCCAGTTTCTGTGTCCATTGGAAGTAAAAGATCAAACTTCATGCCCTTCTGTCCTCTGGGCAGGACTGGGAATACCCTGGGCTCTAAAATGAAACCTCGCCAATGGATTCAGATAACTTTATCAGCATGACAATTCTGTACACGCGGCCAAACTAATACACTGAATAATTAAAATAAAAGGGAGAAGAAGGGGAAGAATTATAAAAAGGTAGGAACAGAAGAAATTGCCATGCTGGGTCAGACCAAGGGTCCATCAAGCTCAGCATCCTGTTTCTAACAGAGGTCAAACCAGGCCACAAGAACCTGGCAATTACCCAAACACTAAGAAGATCCCATGCTACTGATGCAGTTAATAGCAGTGGCTATTCCCTAAGTAAACTTGATTAATAGCCGGTAATGGACTTCTCCTCCAATATGTAAAGCTACAAGTACAACATCAGGGAGATGCCTCAGGTTCTGGTGCTGGTCCGTGTCGCCCCGGTCCGATTTAATTTCTGACCTGCTGGTAGGATACCTCATATTTTGCTGCGTTTTCCCCTAGGATTATGCAGGCTTTTTCTTGCTCGTTCTTTTGTGGTAAGTCTTGAATTTTCTCTGTCGGCTTTGGGAAATGTGCATCTCGGATCTCTTTCAGTTTTGCACAGCGCAGGAGTAAATGCATTTCTGTTTCTCCATTGTTGTGTTGCATACAGAGCCTGCCTTCTTGAGCTTTCCAGTTTAGTTTTTGTCTGCATTTTTCTATTTCTTGTGTGTAAGCACTTGTCCTGTATTTGGTGAGGGTCTGCCTGGTTTTTTGCATTTGCAACTGAGGTGATGTATTCTGCCAGCCTGTATTTTCTGTGTAAGGATCTGTAGAAGTCCGGCTTGTTCTGTTTTCCAATTTACTCCTCCCAAAAGGAAGTGTATTGGTGTTCTAGGGCATGTTGCAATATTTGCATTGCCGCCTTTTCGTATGCTGGTTCGTGGTCACGCTCCAGGTGTTAGTGCCGGGTTGGTAGGGCAGATTTGCTACATTAGTGCTGAGTGTGTTTTTTTTTCCAGGGTTTTGTGCTGCTTCACAGAGAGCCTGGTGGTGGAGGGAGTTGGTGCTGCTGTTATTGAGTTCACACCAGCATTTGAATATTCGTTTTTGCATGGTGAGTAGTAGGAAGAAGCATCCTAATTCTGTTCTGCATCCATTATTAGGGGTCTTTCTGTGCACACAGAGAGATCGATATTCAAAGTGCATTCAGTGCTATTTAGCCGGATAAGCGGGACTTGTATGCAGCTTTAAAAAGTTAGCCGCATTAATTGTGGGCGGGCAGTGGGCGGATCAGGGCGGAGTGTGTTAGCCATACAACTTTTGTGGCTAACTGTCGATATTCGGACTTATCTGCATAAGTTGTACAGCTAAGCTAGGTGTGCCATAGAGCAGGTCTAACCTTACTCACTTGGCTAAGCACTCAGTTATATGCATATATTCAGCGGCATAGCCGTTCTAACTGGCTTAAGTTACTTAACCGCCCTGTTTTAAATATTGACCCCAGAGTGTTTGCTGGCAGAACTAGAGGCGTAGGATTTCTGTTGGGGATTTTGTCCCATTCAGTATAGTTTGGGGCTAATGATAGACCCCAGACCTCACTTCCGTATAAGAGAATTGGTTGATTGATGTTATCAAATGATTTTAATAGCAGCTTTACTGGAGGGGTTGCATTTCTCCAGAGGTTGCATTTAGGGCTCTGAGAGATTTTTCTGGTAGTCTCAAGCCAAGGTACATATAGTCTTGGGCAGGGCTTCCCAAAATGTGGGTCGGGACGCCAAATGCGGTCACAAAACCTTCAGCTGGGGGGGGGGGGGTCACAAGTGACTCAGCTGGCAACAGCATTAGCAGTCTGAGTTAGCGTAGGACCTGCGAGCCAGACTGTGTTCACAGGCCCTGCAGCGGCCCTACCCTCGCATGAGTTTGTGGTAACAGGAAGTCCTGCACAGGGAGGGTTTAGGGCTTGCACTGGCTCACCAGCCCCCGGGCTGGCTTTCATTATTCATGCTGCTGCTTGCAGGTCACTGTCATGTTTGGAACCAGCCATGAGGGGGAGGGGAGGGCTGTGTGTGCATGGGCCCAGTAAAATTGCCACTGTTCCTCTCTCCTCACCTGTCACTGAACTTTCCCAAGAGAAAAATGCTGCCCTTCTCACCAGCCTTCCCACCAGTCGTCATCCACCTTTTGCCTAGGCCCCACAGGACAATGTTGATGCTGACCCTGGTCAGAGGGATGTTGAGAGGAGGGGGTTGTTGGAAGGAAGGGACCAGATGCAGGATGGGTATGAGGGTTGGATCGGTGAGAGGGATTGGCTATGGAGGGTGAGAATAGTGGAATGACAGAAAGATCAATTGGAGGATGTAAGAGGAGTTGGGGGTGAGAGGCGATCATCTGGGGGGATGTGAAAGAAGGGGAGGAGATGAGGTTGTGGGGTAAGAGAGAGAGGATGGGGGATGAGAGGGAGTGGGAGGGAATGACAGAGGATCAGTTGGCTGTTATAAGAAGGGCTTGTGGTGAGAGAGGATCAACTGGGGGATGCAGAAAGGGCTCGAGGGGGTCAGAGAGAGGGGGGGATGGGCTGAATAAGTAACATCATCTGGGAGATGTAAGAGGAGATCAGCTGGAGGGGCAGAGGTTGATAGGTTGGAGGTTGAGAGAGAGGATCAACTGGAGTGCGGTAAGAGTGCGAGTGGAGTGATTGTTGGAGGGGAACGGCATTCCTACTAATTTGTTTTGGTTGTCTGGACAATTTTCAAGGGCTAAAATGGGGTCACGTTGGCTAAAAGTTTGGGAAGCCCTGATCTAGGATATGCTCAACTTCTTATTTATTTAGAAAGAATTGGAAATTGTGGTGGAGATTTTTTGGCCTTTTCTGGAAAATCATAATTTTTGTTTTCCCCAGGTTTACTTGTAGGGCCCATGACAGGCAGTAGGCAGGGCTGGTGCATCCCGATAGGCGAATTAGGGGGTCACCTAGGGTGCCAGACATTAGGGGGCAGCAGAGAGCAGTCATATGGGGCCCGAGCGGAGCCCATTCCATTCACCACTGAGAGGAGCAGAGTCTCGGCGGGCCACGAGAGTGATAGTGTGTGTGTGTGTGTGTGTGTGTGAGACTAAGAGAGATTGTGTGTGTATGAGAGAGCAGTGGTGTTAGTGAGAGTGAGAGAGAGGGAGGGAGCCTGTGTAAGGGTGCATGAGTGAATGAGACAAGGAACCTAAGTGTGTGTAAGAGAAGGAGCCTGTCTGAGTGAATGAGGTTGGGGTCGGACCTGGAAGGGGGGCGGGGCGGGCACAAGGCAGAAGGTTCGCTTTGGGTGCCTAATTACCCTTGCACCAGTCCTGGCAGGAGGTCTCTAGCAGGCTTAGATTCTCTTGTAAACCTTTTGTGGTATGGGATACCACATATAGCAGGCATTGGACTTCTGAGTCATTTAGTTTCAGCCCTGGGGCTGAGGAGCTCACTAGTACTGTGGGAAAGTCATGGATGTAGATCTAGAAGAGGGTGGGGCTCCGGATACATCCCTGTCTCCTTCCTCCCTCCTGTCTGAAGCTGTTTGTTTTTACCTTCTGGCCAGGGCCGGTGCAATAGTATTGGGCACCCTAGGGGAACCTTCGGTCATGCACCCCCCTTCTCCAGTTTACCTATTGGCAGCAGCTCCAGCACCACAATCCCTCCTACCAGTGGCAGTAGCTCTAGCATCGCACTCCCTTCTTGGTATTGGCTCTAGCACAGCACCGCATTGGGCCTTGTGCTAGTGGAATTTTGTTGCCCTCAAACTTCTGACGCTCTAGGCGACTGCCTAGTTTGCCTAATGGAAGCACCGGCCTTGCTTACAGACGGTTTAATTATATCATAGGTTTTCCCCCCAATTCCACTATGTAATAATTTAAAGTTGAGGCCAGGGTGGCCAGATAGAGTTGAAGGCTTTTGTAAAGTCAATAAAACATCTTTACATGTTTCTTGAGTAAAGATGTGGTTCTGTGTTTTGAGAGGAACCTAATCTGACTTCCTTTACACACACACTCACGCTACACTTCATCCCCCCCCCCACACACACACACACTACACCACCATTGAACAGGGACTTCTAGGGTTGCCACCTGGCTCCATGGCACAAGGAACAGGCTAATCCATTCTTGGTTTTACCTTATTGCATGCAGGGACTTGTAGTTCTAATTTTCCCACTGCATTCCCTAAGAAAGTCGGAAATACAAATGCATGCATGCATTAGAGCAAGGCTAGAACTAGATTAGCCATTCCCTTGAGATGTGGAGCCAGGTGGCAACCCTAGGAACAGCACAGGCAGCAGTAGTGCAGGCTACAATCCCCCCCCCCCCCCCCCCCAGGCATATACTGCCCAAGCACAGCATGGGGTCAGCATGGGCAGAAATAAAGTAAGCTACAGCTCTCTCTCTACTCAACCCCCATGTATTTGCATTGTTGCATCACAGAACGGGGGCATAGGCAGAAGCAGTGAGCTACCCCCCCCCCCCCATAACACACACATACAGGCAGACACACACACACACATTCTCTATGCCTCATCACAGAACGGGGATAGCATGGGCAGAAGTAATGTAAGCTACAACTCTCACCACTCAACCCCCATACATGCACATTATTGCGTCACAGAACGGGGACATAGAGTCATTCAGTACAGTTTGTGAAGTTTACAAGATATTGCAACTTTGGTTGAATAAATGAACATTTGCCCCCTCGGAGAAGAGTGTGGGGTGGATTCTCTTCTTGTTTTGCCCTTGCTCTAGCCCTACAGAGACTCATAGTGCCTTGCGTAACCCTTTTTATTTGTTTTCTTTAAATAATTAGTTTAAAACCCAACTGGAATACAGGAACTCCTTTTCTTTATGCCTTATCTTCTGGCAAACTATCCGAGTGACTCACCACTCTGTGAAAAAAGGTGCTTCCTAGAAGACGTTTGCATGGTAAACAGCAGCGTAGGCGTAGGCGTATAAATCAGCCGTCTGACAACCGTTTGATGCAGCTAAGAGCATGCGCCATGTTCCCTAGCGGGCCTGCTTTTAACCAGAGAAAACCTTCCTGGAGGGGGTGTTCAAGTCAGGAAAGGAAAATAACACTCACAGACTGCATTTTCAACTCTTCCATGCTTTATTTTCCAAGGGAAAACTATCCACACACAAAGGAGGTGCAAACGTCCGTAGGTACTCTGTGCACAAGGCTGTGCACGTGCGCTGTTTCTTTGGAAGCTCCTCTTCCAATGCAGGCAGATTGAGAATTGCTCTCTTAATGCTCAGAACAATCTTTCCTTTCTCCTCTAGGCCCAGTGAATGTGTCTTGGTTCTGTTAAACCTCAAAGATAACAGGGCTGCCTAATGCCTATATGCTGCCAATCCTCTGTCATTTCTGTAGGTTTGGCGTAACCTAGGACAATGGTTCCCAAACCTGTCCTATTGATCCCACAAGTCAGTTGGGTTTTCAAGAGATTTCGCAATGACTATGCATCATGAGATGAATTTGCATATATTGGGGGACTCAGTATATGCAAATGTATCTCATGCCTGATCACTGTGGATATCCTGAAAACCCGACTGGCTGTGGGGGGGGTCGCCTGAACAGGTTTGGGAGATTTTACAACGATGAGGGATTCATCCTTGCGGCATGCAAACTGCATGTGCTTGTAAATATGTCCAGACAGCTACTTAATCTCTGTATAGGAAAAAAATGTGATTCCTGAAAAAATGGCAGTGACTCTAAACAAGGAATAGACTAGGGATGGGCATGTGTAGGAAATGAAATGGAAAAAAAGTAACATTTCCCATATTTTTAAAATGAAATGAATGAGAAATGACAAAATGTTGTTCCTTTTTGTTTAAAAAAAAAGAAAGTAAGGCCCCTTCCCCGTCACACATTCCTGCCCCCCAGGTCGGTGCTTTCTTGTACGGGCAAACATTGACAATGGTGCTGGGCCTCCTCTGCCACTGCCATTTGCAAAGGTAGCAGCGGCAGGGCAGGCGCGACCGGGGAGCACTTCCATAACGCCATTTTCAGCAAGAGGATAACGGGATCTGGGGGCGCACCCAGGAGTGGGGACATTTTGGCTGCCGGTCCAACAGTTTTTTGTTTTGTTTTACTTTCCTTCTGTTTGGGGGTTTTTTTTTTACATTGTGTTTCTTTTTTTTTTTGTTTTGTTTTAAATAAACGAAAAGAAACAAAACAAAATAAAGAAAAAGAAACAAAATCCCCTGAAATGTAAAAAAAAAAAAAAAAAAATGTCTGTGCCCAGCCCTAGAGTAGATCCCTAGACAAGGGTAACAGTCTGCTTTTGATTTTTCATCCCTTTGACAGAAATGGGATCTTTGACAAGTTGAGGAGGAATAAAAGCATGAAGAATGAGAAGCTGTAGTTTTTCTGATTTTGCTTTTCAGAGGATTTTCCCCCTAAGTGGCAGCAGCCGGTCACTCCCCATCCTGCCATGTCGAACACAGCAGCTTCTCACAACGTCTCTGCTACCACCGCGAGCGCGAACACTGCCAGGACCACCACTGAGCCCGGCTTTATTAATCACATCCTTAACAAAATCCCATGTGAGTATTTTATTTAGTTCTAAAACTCTTACAACCCGTAACTCCAAATACAAAAATGTTCCATGTGCCGGACCATAAAACATACATAGTCAAGTTTAAAAATGCAACACGTCACAAATCACAATTTGAACATAAAATCAATAAAAACCACTGAGAGCAGAGGAAGATTTTGCTGGTGCCTGAAGAGGATCGGTGAGTATTGATTTACTGAATAATTTTGGGACTTAAAGTTTGGGGGAGAGTCAAATTGTGGGGTAAATTAATCTTTAATATTTGTGCTTCATTAAAAAGGTATTTTTAAGTGTGTGTGTGTCTGATAAAAAGGCAGAAATGGTAGGCAATTTTGTCTTTCTTTTCCTCCCATCCATCCCTAAGCAGATTCTTTGATTATATAGACTCTTATCCCATTTAAGAAGACAAGACCTTTTCACACCAAAAATCAATCAGGGATTTATCTAAAACAAGGAAGTGACCCAGCCTTTATCAATAGATTAATTGTTATTCCCTTGCAGGCCATTGACAAATTAACATTCAATGCACCATACAAATTTAAAGTGCCACATGTATCTACCAGTTGGTGAGAGGTTGGTTGTGCACCTGGTGCAAAACGCTCCTGGCTCTCAAAGAATGAGTCTGATTGCTGGAGGCCAAAGTGCCGACCTGGGGGAACTGAGGAAGACAGAGAGGGACATAGCAGCCAGTCTGGCAGCCCATGTACTGGCTTGGATGAGCAAGGTCACCTGGACGGACAGCATCAACTTGGTATAGCAGGAAGTGATCCTGTAGCTAGGACATGATCACACAAAGGAGGTGCAGAGTAGAAAGCACACACATTTAGGTAGATAGCCAAAAGAGTAATGCACGGCAAGTAATTATACTGAGTAATAACTGTTCAACAAACAAAACAATTTTTTTATTTTACTGAACGACCCCGACACGGCCGTGTTTCGCGTCAGGCTGCGTCAGGGGGACCAGAAATTTCCAGAATCTTAGTGGTAAATAGGCAGCTCAAGGCATGGGAACAAGGAGGTAGAAACGCGGCAGTGCTTATGACACTAAGGCGTTGGACAAATCTTGGAATTATGAAGTCCACAAGGACTTTCTTATGTTTAAATAATTCAGCACCATCAGGAGCGTGCATCCGCTGGGGCCATAGCGGGGATATATCGCGGGAAGGAAGTCTAGTAAAGAAATTTCAACCGGACCGGGGGTCTCCAATTGCGTAGCTGAAAAAAACTTTTTCGAGGATTTTCTCCTGTTGTTGTGCACAACCGAGGGGGTGTGACCGCAAGAGTCGACCCGGGAAGAATTTACAGTGGGGTAATTTTTAGCGGACCGGGAGGTCTCGGATGTGCACAACAACAGGAGAAAATCCTCGAAAAAATGTTTTTCAGCTACGCAATTGGAGACCCCCGGTCCGGTTGAAATTTCTTTTCTAGATTTCCTTCCCGCGATGGCCCCAGCGGATGCACGCTCCTGATGGTGCTGAATTATTTAAACATAAGAAAGTCCTTGCGGACTTCATAATTCCAAGATTTGTCCAACGCCTTAGTGTCATAAGCACTGCCACATTTCTACCTCCTTGTTCCCATGCCTTGAGCTGCTTATTTACCACTAAGATTCTGGAAATTTCTGGTCCCCCCGACGCAGCCTGACGCGAAACACGGCCGTGTCGGGGTCGTTCAGAAAAATAAAAAATTGTTTTGGTTGTTAAACTGTTATTGCTCAGTATAATTATTTGCCGCACACTACTCTTTTGGCTAGGACATGATCACAAGGTGATGCATTATCCTCTCACACTGAGGAGGGTTCTCCAAGGGGCTGTGCCCAGGAGGGAAGGGCTAGGTCGGCTGTCATAGCTGGTGATTCATTCTATAGGAATCTAGATAGCTGAGTGGGTGTGGGTGTGAGGATTGCTTGGTAACTTGCCTGCCTGCCTGGTACAAAGGTGATGGAGCTCACACATCACCTAGATAGGATTTTAGAGAATGCTGGGGAGGAGCTGGCTGTCGTGATACATGTGGGTGCCAAAAGACATAGGAAGGTGATGGAAGGAGGTTCTGGAAGCTAAATTTAGACTTTTGGGTAGAAAGTTGAAATGTGAAACGCTCCCTGTTCCACATGCAGGACCCCAGAAGCAGGCAGAGCTCTTGAGTCTCATTGCATGGATGAAGTAATGGTGCAGAGAAGAGGGGTTTAGTTGGTTTAGGAACCTGGGAAGGAGGAGTCCAACATAACCAGAGTGGAACCAGGCTGCTGGCACAACTTTTAAAAGGAGAGAGAGCATCTTTTAAATTAGAACATGGGGTAAAGTTGACAGTCACTCAGCAGCGCATGGTTCAGTGGAAGGTATCTTCATGGGATATTAAAATAACAGAGGAATTAGGGTCTCCCAATAGAGAAGTTCCAATAAAAGCAAAAATAGCCCATGTGCCTATAAATAAAGAAAAGATTGAGTTATAAGATTCCAAATTATCCCTATTAACTGCTAGGAAAATTATACATACAAATAAAAAACATACCTTGAAATGTCTGTATGCTAATGCCAGAAGTCTAAAAAGGAAGATGGGAGAGTTAGAATATATAGCACTGAATGAAGAGGTAGACATAATTGGCATCTCAGAGACCTGGTGAAAGGAGTATAATCAGTAGGACAATGCTATACAAGGGTACAAATTATATCGCAGTGATAGGGTGGATCAATATGGTGTGGGAGGGGGGTTGGCACTTTATATTAGGGGTGGCATAGAGTCCAACAGGATAAAGATCTTGCAGGAGACTAAATGCACAGTGGAAGATGGGGGAAGAGTATAACGGCGGGGAAATTCTACCATCCACCTGGTCAAAATGAACAAATGGACAATGAAATGCTAACAGAAATTAAGAGAAGCTAATAAATTTGGCACACAGTTAATAATGAGAAATTTCAATCACCCCAATATTGACTGGGTAAATGTCACATCAGGACATTTATTTATTTATTTATTTATTTAACAACTTTTTAATATACCGACGTTCGTATGGCACATCACGCCGGTTTACAATTAACTCAAAAGGAGGAAATTACAATGAACAGGGGAAGGGGGGTGGGAGCAGGCGAGAAAGAGGAGAGGGGTGAGGGAGACAGGAGAGGAGGGAAAAGATAGGTAGCATGGAATGGAGAATAAAAGAACAACTGTTAAAATAGCAGGAACTTATTTACAGAAGGATCTATTTACAGTGGTTGCAACTAAAGTAAGATTGTTTACCTCAGTTTAACTGTATAATTTTGTAAATTGCAGTACGATAAAGGGAGGGGCGGAGGGGGGATGGCAATGAGATATTGCCTTAGGATAAGGGGGGAGGGGGGGAGTAGACAAGGAGAGGGGTACTAGGGGTGCATCTAGGTTTGGTTGGTTTCAGGATAGGCCTTTCTGAAAAGCCAAGTTTTTATACCTTTTTTGAAGGTGGCCAGGCAGGGTTCAAGGCGGAGAAAGGTGGGAAGGGAGTTCCAGAGTGTAGGGCCCGCTATAGTAAAGGCCCTTTCTCTCGTGGAGGTGAGGTGAGCAATTTTGAGGGAGGGGGTCTGTAGGGTACCTGCGAGGGAGGATCTGGTTGGACGGTTGGTTATGCGGAAGTGAGGCGAGTCCTTGAGCCAGGGGTTGGTTCTGTAGAGCAGATTGTGAAGGATGGTGAGGGTTTTATACTGTATACGGAAGGTGATGGGTAACCAGTGGAGGTCCTTAAGTATGGGGGTGATGTGGTCTCTTTTTCGGGTGTTAGTTAAAATTCTCGCCATGGCGTTCTGTAGGATTTGTAGGGGTTTGATGGTGGACTCTGGGAGGCCAAGGAGGATGGAATTGCAGTAGTCCACTTTGGAGAGGATAGTGGTCTGCAGGACTAGTCGGAAATCTTGTGTGTGGAGCAGTGGTTTAAGCTTTTTCATGATGTGGAGTTTGTAAAAGCCCCCCTTTAAAAGGGATTTAATATGAGCTTTGAAATCGAGGCGCTGGTCTAGTTCAATACCAAGGTCTCTAACAGTCAGTGGTGTAGCGGGGGGAGAGAGTATGTTATTGGGGGATGTAAGTTCAGGTTGATTAGATATAATGAGTATCTCAGTTTTTGAGGCATTAAGAGCAAGGTGGAGGTTGGATAGAAGTGAGTTGATGCCTGTAAGATAGGAGTCCCAGAGTTGGAGGGTTTCTTTTAGTGTGTTTTTGATGGGGATGAGGATTTGAACGTCGTCGGCGTATAAGAAGAAGTTCAATCCTAGGTCGGCGAGGAGGTGGCACAGGGGCAGTATATAAATATTGAAGAGGGTAGAGGAGAGTGAGGACCCCTGGGGAACTCCTTGTGTGAGAGAAATGTGAGAAGATTCAGCTTTGTCAATTTTCACTATGTATTCTCTGTGGGAGAGGTATGAGGAGAACCAAGATAATGCAGTGCCTGCGATGCCTATTTCTGCTAGGAGGGAAAGTAGGATTTGATGATTGACCGTGTCGAAGGCAGCTGAGATATCAAGGACATGCTAGAGAGTAAAGTTTCTAGATGAAATAAATAACTGCTATATGGAGCAGTTGGTCAGGGAACCAAAGAGAAGGGGAGCCATTCGTCACTGTAGGAAGAAAGCAGGTGGAGCCAGTTCCTTCTTCTCCAGAAGGGATAGGGGAGCTTGCTGCCACTCTTCAGTGCAGGGAAGTGCTTGTTTCTTGGGGGGTTTTTTCTTTCCCTCCGGTGACGGCCGACTCCTGCAGTCACAGCGGATGAGGCATGCCACACGGTAGCAAATGCTCCATGTGTGGTGAGACATGCACACGACTCTCCCGGATCGGCCTATGTTCTTGCTGCTTCTCTGGGGGAGAGGGCAGTTCGGGATCGATCGCAGTGACTACTGAATGGTAGCATGGGTCTGGCAGGCCCCTGTCTGTGTCGTGGGAGGCATCAGATCCATTCCTGGTCAGCAGGGGGTCAATAAGGGGTGGAAGAGGACCTCCTGTGGTAGACTTTGGATAATTCTTCCACCTTTTCAGCTGATTTTATGTAGGTGTTACACAAGGCTTATTTGGACCGGAAAGCCACGGGGTGGCATGGGCCCAAGCCAGAGGCTTCAACAGGTCCGCACCCCAGGAAAAGATCCAGGGTCTCAAGGGCTTCTGGGGTACCCAGGGTTCGGCGAGCCCTTGGAATGCCCTTGCAGGATGCCACGGTGGATGACCTCTCTGATGGTTCCGAGGACAGGGTTCCATCCGGAACGGGTCCTCCTGATGTGGAGCCTTCCCTTGGGGGGGGGGGGGGGGCAGGATATGGAGGAGGGGAAGGGGAAAGTTCCGGCTGTGGAGGGGAACAATCCGAAGGTGGTGCGTCTGTTCCACAGCGAAGGTTTGGGACCCCTGATCCCCTATGTCCTGGCTGAGTTAGGGATAAAGGTTCCACAGGAGGAGTCCAATCAGGAGGAGGTGGATCTGGTCATGAATAGTTTAAGGGGTCCAGTGAAGGCGTTTCCTTTCCATAAGTACATTAAAAAGTTGGTGGTCAGGGAGTGGGATACTCCGGAGATTGGCTTGAAGGTTGGCAGAGCGATGGATAAGCTATATCCTTTGCCTGAGGACACGCTAGAACTCTTGCAAGTACTGAAAGTGGATGCCTCAGTATCAGCTCTTACTAAGAATACAACTGTTCTGATGGCTGGTGCTACAGCTTTGAAGAATCTGAAGGATAGGAAGCTAGAGGTCCATCTGAAAAAGATTTTTGAGGTGTCTGGACTCGGCGTACGTGCTGTGGTATGCAGCAGTTTTATGCTTTGGGCAATGGGTGCAGCAGTTGCAAACTGACAAGTCCATGTCCTCCCCAAAGGCAAAGCGGGCAGAGTGGCAGGGTTGCTGTATGACCTCATTGGGATTTCCTCTAGAATGGTGATGTCAGCGGTCTCAACCAGGAGGCTTCTTTAGTTGAGGAACTGGTCGGCGGATATTTCGTCCAAGTCTCAGGAGCGTTGCCCTTCAAGGGAAGGCTGCTTTTTGGAGAGGATTTGGAGGAGCTGATAAAGCATCTGGGATAGAATAAAGTACACAAGTTACTTGAGGATAAACCTAAAGGGACAAAAGGTTCCTTTTCTGTGCATTCTCAGTTTCGAGGGAATAGGCAATTTCGGCAAGAGAGGACATTGGGAGGAGCCCAGAGGCAGCAGTCCTGGAACAAATTTTTTTGAGGCCGAAAGCTGAACCAGGATGGCTCTAGCCAGGTTGGCACTGGAGCCAAATCTGCACAATGAAACAAAGCCAGCCCACTCCTCCGTCCCGGTTATAGGGGGTCAGTTGACTCTTTTTTTTTACGAGGAGTGGGCCAAAATCATGACGCACCAGTGGGTCTTTAAGCATGATAAAGCAAGGTTACACTTTAGAATTTGCTTGTCCCCTAAGGAACCTGTTCATGGCCTCCCCTTGTGCCTCCATAGGAAAAAGGTGGGTGGTACAGCAGAACATCAGCTGCCTACAGATGCTGGGAGCAAATGTTCCCGTCCCCCTGGAAGAACGAAGGACGGGCTGTTGTTCCATTTATTTTGTGGTTCCAAAGGAGGGGACCTTTCATTCAATTTTGGATTTGAAGAAAGTAAATGTGGCTCTCATGGTTTCTCATTTTCGGAGGGAAACTCTGCACTCTATCATTGCAGCGATGTGCAAGGAGGAGTTCTTGGCATCCCTGAATTTGACTGAGACGTTCTTGCAGATAGGGATCCAGCCTGACCATCCAGAGGTTTCTCTGATTCATGATCCTCTGCATGCATTTTCAGTTTTGTGCCTTTCTGTTCGGTCTGGCAACAGCTCCATGGACTTTCACCAAGGTGATGGTGGTGGTGGCAGCAGCTATCAGGAAGGAGCGTATGCTGGTGTGCCCATATCTGGACAACTGGCTCATTTGAGCGAAGTCAGAGGTCCTTTGCAGACAAGTGGTGTACCTGGTGCTGCAGCGCTTGTGATCCCTGGGACGGATAGTGAATTTGTCAAAGAGTAATTTCACCCTTTCTCAAGTGTTGGAGTTTATGGGAGCACATTTTGATACCAAGCTGAAGAATGTTTTTATTACATAAGAGTGTATTGTTGAGTTGCAGTCGCAAGTTTGCAGGTTGTTGGAGAGCCAGGTGTCCAAGGGTCTGGGATTTCCTACAGGTTCTCGGTTCTATGGCATCTACTTTAGCACTCATTCCTTGGGCGTTTGCTCTTATGAAGCCTCTGCAGGCAGCGTTGCTTTCCCGGTGGTATGCATTGTCAGAGCAGTTTCAGTTTTCACTTCCTCTTACGGATCTAGCCTGGTCCAGTCTCTCATAGTGGCTTGGTCGGGGCCATTTGTGTCAAGGGGTGACTTGGAAATTCTGGAATGACGGTGGTTACCAGTGACACCACTCTCTCCAGTTGGGGAGCTTTCTGCCAAGCTCAGACAGTGCAAGACTTGTGGTCGGCACTTAGAGACGAGAGTGGTGCGGTTGGTGCCTCGTGCGTTTCTTCCTCTCTTGCATGGCCATCCAGTCAGGATCTTATCAGATACTGTGACGACGGTGGCTTATATCAACTGGCAGGGTGGTACCAAGAGTGGAGCAGTGGCTCAGGAAACTCGGGAGCTAATCCGCTGGGCAGAACAGCATCTGGTGTTGATAGTGGCTTCTCACATAGCCTTTGAGGGAATGGAATAATTTGATTTAATTGTGGCATGGCGTTTTCCATTGAATTTTTTGAAGAATGAGGCACACTCTTTTTATTTTATGATTTTTATGTCTTTTAGATTTATTTCATACTGTAGTTGCTTTTATGATTTTTAGTATTGTATTAGTTCTTAATTATTTATTATTTTATAGCTACATATTTGCTAGTATTTAGATTTTATTAATGATTTATTGTATTTTCTCTATTTTATCATATTGTAAACCGTTGTGAAGGAACTACTGATACGACAATATATAAAAAACTAATAAACTAGAAACTTATTATTTTGGTAATTTATTTGTTTTGTTATTAAGATATTTATTGTAATTTTGGATTTTTATGTTTTTCATTTTTACTATTGTATTTATTGTAAACCATTGTGATTAAATATGGAATGAAGATATATAAAAGCTTGCTATAAATAAATAAATAAATAAATGTGCAAGTGGATTTTCTCAGCCATCAACAGCTAGATCCCAGAGCATGGGAGATGTTGGAGGAAGCAATGACTCTCACATGTTGCAGATGGGGCAGACCCTGCATGGATTTAATGACAACTCAGTGAAATGCCAAGGCGCCCCACTTCTTCAGTCATAGAAGAGAGTGCGGGGCAGAGGGAGTCAACGCCTTTGTTTTTACTTGGCCTCAGGACATACTCCTTTAATTGTTTCTACAATGGCTGCTGGTGGGAAAGATTTTGTATAGTAGGTTCACCTGGGAGGTGTAATTCTGGTGGCTCCGGAGTGGCCTTGGAGACCTTGGTTTGCAGATCTGATCAACCTAGCAGTAGAAGGCCCATTGAGGCTCACTCATCTGCCAAAGCTTCTGCATCAAGGTCCCATATTTTCAGATCAAGTGGCTCAGTTCTATCTCGTGGCTTTGCTTTTGAGAGGAAACGCTTAAGTGAGAAAGGTTACTCTGAGGTGACTCCAGGGTGATCTAGAAAACTATAAACTGGTGAGCCTGAGTTCAGTGCCAAGAAAAAATCATAGCAATTATTCTAAAGAACAAAATCACAGAACATATAGAAAGGCATGTTTTAATGGGATTCAACCAGCATGGATTTAGACAAGGGAAGTCTTGCCTCACCAATTTACTACATTTTTTGAAGGTGTTAATAAACATGTAGATAATGGTGATCCGGTGGATATAGTATATTTGGATTTTCAGAAGGTGTTTGACAAAGTCCTCCATGAAAGATTTCTTAGAAAAATAAAAAGTCGAGGTAGGAGGCAATGTCTTGTTATGGATTGCAAAATGGTTAACAGGAAGCATAGAGTAGGACTAAGTGGTAAGTTTTCTCAGCAGAGAAGGATAAACAGTGGAATGCCTAGGGGGGATCTGTACTGGGATTGGTGCTTTTTTAATATAATTTAAAAATGATCTGGAAAGAGGAACCATGAGGGAGGTGATCAGATTTTCAGATGACCCAAAAGTATTCCAAGTTGTTAAATCACAAATGGATTCTGTGAAATTGCAGGAAGACCTTGTGAGAGACTGGAAGATTAGGCATCAACATGGAGGTTAAATTTAATGTGGACAACTGCAAAGTGATGCACTTAGGGATAAGTAGCTCACACTGTAGTTACACGATGTTAGGTTCCATATTAGATGTTACCACCCAGGAAAAGGATCTGGGTGTCATCGTGCACAATACTTTGAAATCCTCAGGTCAATGTGCAGCAGCGGTCAAAAAAGCAAACAGAGTGGTAGGAATTATTGGGAAAGGAATGGAGAATAAAATGTAAGCCCTCTGGGGATAGGGAAATACCTACAGTACCTGAATGTAAGTGCTGAAAAAAGTGCAAAAAGCAGACTATATAAAAAAAAAAATCTATAATACCTCTGAATTACTCCATTGAATTGTGTGCAGTTCTGATCACTGCATCCCAGAAAAGATATAGCTGAACTGGAAAAGGTATAGAGAGGCATGACCAAACTGATAAAGGAGATGGAACAGCTTCCCTATGAGGAAAGGCTAAAGAGATTAGGGCTCTTCAGCTTGGAGAAGAGATGGTTGAGGGGGGATATAATAGAGGTCTTTAAGATCATGAGAGGTCTATAACGGGTAAATGTGAATCAGTTATTTACCCTTTCCAATAATAGAAGGACTAGGGGGCATTCCATGAAGTTATTAATTAGCACATTTAAAACAAATCAGAGAAAATTCTTTTTCATTCAGTACACAGTTAAGCTCTGGAATTCTTTGCAGGAGGATGTAGCTGGTTTTTAAAAGTTTTGGACAAGTTCCTGGTGGAAAAGTCCATAAACTGTTATTAACCTGATAGACTTGGGAAAAGCCAATTCTTATCCCTGGGCGTTAGCAGCATAGGATCTGTCTACTGTTTGGGATCCTGCCAGGTACTTATGACTTGGATTGGCCACTGTTGGAAACAGGATATTGGGCTTGATTGACCCTCAGTCTAACCCAGTATGGCAACTCTTATGTTCTTTTATAAACAGGAAAGTGTTCAATAATTTTCTAAAACAAAATAATCTTTGCTTCTCAACTCCCCAGGCAACACATTCCACAATATTGGCCCAATATACAAGAAGGCTCTAGATTAAATCTCCTATAAGGAAAACTCCCTTAAGGATGGAACTGCCAGTAAGTTTGCCTCGCTTCAGCGGGGAGGAGTTCCAGCCTCTCTATTAAGGAAGATTGGCTTACATAGAATGGGAGGTATAAGGGAGTGGATGTGTGACCTGCAGAGACTTGGTGGCATCAGAAGAATGGAGGTGTGGATGCAGGGCATGCCCTCCCGGAAGAGGTGGTGAAAGCAAAACACATGACGGAATTCAAAAGGGCGCAACCCTACAGACTAGAGGATGGAAATGAAGAAATGGAGACATCTATGTTAACTTTAGATGTTACACGTTTGCATGGGGGTAACCTGCACGGAGCAACAGTTACTACCACCCTTAACAGAAAACATGTGGGTAACCCTCATGGAGTAGCAGTTACTACCCTAAGCAGAAGGTATGGGGGTAATTGCACAGCTATTACCCTTAACTGAAAGCATGGGGGTAACCTGCACAGAGCAGCAGTTACTATTCCCATTAACAAGAGGCATGGGGGGTAACCTGTACAGAGAGGAAGTTACTACCAAAAGCAACTTGCTGGGTATACAGGATGGACCATTTGGTCTTTATCTGTCATCAATTACTATGTTACTATGTGGCCTGCACAGAGCTGGGAGGGGGGTGGGGGGGTTCAGCCAACTTGATGGCACATAACATAAGAATTGCCATGCTGGATCTCACCAATGTCCATCGAGCCCAACAATGGACAATCAGGTGCGCTGAGTGAAAAAGCACTCTCTATGATCTGTTTTCAATCTGCTGGTTGTTTAGTTTCATAGGGTGTCCTCTTGTATTAGTATTTTTGAAAGAGTAAATAACCGTCCTTTATTTACCCGTTCCATTCCACTCATGATTTCATAAACATCTATCATGTCTTCTCTCAGGCGTCTCTCTTCCAAGCTGAAGAGCCCTAGCCTGTTTAGTTTCTCACTGTAGGAGAGATGTTCCACCCCTTTTATTGTTTTTGTCACCCTCCCCTGTACCGTTCTAGTTCCACTATGCCTTTCTTGAGATGGGGTGACCAGGCCTGCACACAGTACTTAAGGTCGCTTCATAGCTTGATACAGGGGCAATATGTTTTTTGTTTTATTCGGATCATTCCTAACATTCTATTTGTTTTTTTGACCATTGCCGCACACTTGAGTCAAGGATTTCACAAGGACTCCAAAGGTGCTTTTTCGGGGTGGTGATCCAATACCGAACCAAGCATTGTGTACCTGTAGTTGGAATTATTTATCCCTATGTGCATCGTTTTGCACTTTTTCCCATTAAATTTGATCTGCCATTCAGTTGCCCAGTCTCCTACACTGGAATTGGAATTGGCTATAGGCACACTAGAGTTGTGCCTGGGGGCAGCAGGCTGGCTGAAGAGTTGCTGCCTTCCAGCTGTGCTGAATCTCAGTCATCAGAGGGCAGCCCTCCCTTCCCAGGCAGTGAATAGGGAACAGATGAGCCTGCAGCAGACAGAGCAAAGGGGGGGTCATTTGGGAAGGTTAGGAGGGTCTGAGTGGGAATGATTAGAGGTGAAGGAGGTGACACACACACCAGTCCCTTCTTCTCTAAGAGAGAAGGGACTGGTGTGTGTGTGTGTGTGTGTGTATTATTATTATTTATTATGTCAAACTGAGTGGGATAGAAGGTGGAGCAGGGAAGAAGCACCGTAGGGACATCTACTTCATCCCCCTCATCCACCAATGCAATTCAGATCCCATGACCTTGGATTCTTTCCCCAAGATCCTGGAATCTCCTTTCCTTCCTACTTGTCCCTCTCCCCAGTTCTTGGAACCCTGCCTCAACCCCTCCTACTCTCTTCTCCCCTTTCTCATAAAAACAGAGAAATATGATGGCAGAAAAAAACCCCCATATGGCCTATCTAGTCTGTCCATCCACACCAACTGCTCAGCTCTGCAGCCCCTACCACTCCCTGAAGAGATCCCCTGTGCTTGCCCCAGACTTTCTTGAATTCAAATACTGTCCTTGTCTCCACCACCTACACTGGGAAGCTGTTCCGTGCATACTTCCTTAGATTACTCCTCAGTCTACCACCTTTATAACCCTCCTTCCAGAGCCTCGTGTGCATTGATATCTTGGAATTATTTAAATGTCTCTATCATATCTCCCTCACTTGCCTTGTCTCTAGGGTATATATGTTTAGGTCTTAAATCTATTCCCATATGCTTTAGAATGAAGGCCACGGACCATTTTAATAGCCACTCTTTGGACAGACTCCATCCTGTTTATATTTATTTATTTAGGTTTTTGTATACCGTCGTTCCACTGTGAGAATCACTAGATCACCACGGTGCATAAGTTAGATGAAAGATACAAATGAGGGGTGAAGGGAAGACTTTTAAACATAATGACAATCAATGAACACATTTTAGTATTAAGGATGAACTTTTAGTTACAAAGAGATCTAGAAGGCATTGTTGAAGAGCCAGGATTTCAGGTCCTGTTTAAATTTTTTATTTATTTATTTATTTATTTATTTATGGCTTTTATATACCGATCTTCTTGCATTGGATACAAATCAAACCGGTTTACAGTGAAACAACTGAATACTTGCCATGGAGCAAATTACATAGAACAAAAACAGTCAAAAACAGAAAAACAATGAGTAACATAGGTATAGGAGTTAGATAATATCATACAACAAAACCATAACAATAAAAATATCATAAAACAAAAACCATAACCATGCAGGAGATGAATCAAGGCTTAAGATTGCACTAAACTGTTTGGGCATGTTGCAAAAAGGGTGAACTGAGCGATTGAAAGAATCACTTTCTTGGTGTCAGTAGTAGTTCGAAGGTTTTCAGGTAAGGAGTTCCAGAGTGTGGGGCCTGCTATAGAAATAGCTCTCTCTCTTGTTTGTCGTAAGTAGTAGCTTTTTATGGTTGGTATTTCCAGTAAACCTTTATTATGAGATATAAGAGAATGAGTAGGAATATGTAGATGACATTTTTTTCCAAGTAGCTCATTGTTAGGATCCCGGTTATGGTGAATTATTGTTAGAACTTTGTAGGTAACTCTAGATTGCACTGGGAGCCAATGGAGGGCAATCAGAGTTGGGGTAATGTGATCAAATTTTCTTTTACCGGTCAGGAGTCTGGCCGCTGCATTTTGGAGAAGTTGGAGGGGTTTAAGGTGACTTGCTGGAAATCCTAGAAAGAGAGAGTTGCAGTCGTCCAGATTAGAGAATATAAGAGATTGTAAAACAGTTCTGAAATCATTATATGTTTGAAGATGCACACAGTATTCCACGTGAGGTCTCACCAGGGGCGATATCACCTCCCTTTCTCTCCTGACCATTCCTCTCCCTGGCTTTTACCGTCACTTGTTTGACCACCTTGAGCTCATTGGATACAGTCCCCACCCAGATCCTGCTCTTGTTTCATGCAGAGACTGTACCACTTCCTTGTCTTTCTGCAGCCCAAACGCATTTTTTTTAGCACTAAATCCCAGAACCTGCCTTGCTCTCCCTCCTGTGCTCACATCCCAAATTCCCGATCTTCCCCCTTTCCTGAGCCTTCCGTATCCTCATCCTCAGGCCTTGCCAGCTCTTTCCTTCTCACAGTCCTCCACCTAGCTCCAGTCCTCTCATTTTCTTCTTGCCTATTCCTGGCCCTCCTCCCTTATCTCTTCAGCCCTGGGCCTCTCACCCTCTCCTTTTCTTCTCTCCATCCCTGAGATTTCATCCCTTTTTCTGATGCTTGAGATCTCCTTTCCTCACCCAATAATAAAATAGACATAAGCAAGGCTGGAAATCTACTTCATTTTTATAACAAAATTTACAACATAAAAATGATTGCTAGTGGACTTCAGAAGTTTCTAAATTTTACCACAGAATCTGCCCCTGAGCTGCTGCAGGAAACTGTGTGGCTCTGCCTTAGACCTTCTTCTCCCTGTTAGCTGACTTTATGGGGGAGGGCCGAGAGCACCAACAGTGCCTAGGGGTGGCAAAACCCTAAATCTGTTGCTGGTCTCACAAGGTCCCTCTGCAGTACCTCGCGATCCATTATGGCTGTTGTGACAGATTTGAATAATTTTGTATCATCTGCACATTTGACCACCTCGCTCGTCGTTCAGTTTTCCAGATCATTTATGAATATGTTAAACAGCAGAGTTCCCAGTACCAATCCCTGTGGCACTCCTTTAATGACCATTCTCCATTTGGAAAGCTGACCATTTAGTCCTACTCTTTGATGCCTGCCTTTTAACCAGTTAACAATCCACTATAGGACATTACCTCTTATCCCATGACGCTGTAATTTCCTGAGGAGTTTCTCATGGGGGACTTCGTCAAATGCCTCCTGAAACTCCAACTTCATTAAATCAGCCAGCTCGCCTTTATCTACATGTCTATTTACATCTTCAAAAAACTCTAAAAGGTCATTAAGACAGGACTTTCCTTTGCTAAAACCATGTTGACTCTTCCTCATTGAGCCATGTCTGCCCTCATGGCTAGTGATTTTGTTTTGAAGAATGGCTTGTGTCTCAGATCATGCCTGGAGCCCTTTTTAAAAAGTGGTGTCACATTGGCCACCTTCCAGTCTTCAGAAATCGTGGCTGTTTTAAATGACAGATTGCAGATTACTTGCAACAGGTTAGCAAATTCATGTTTTAATGTTTTTAGGGCTCTGGGGCGGATGCCACCCAGTCCCGGTGATTTGTTACTCTTTAGTTTGTCAATCTGAACCATTACATCCTCCATTGGCACAGATATTTGTTATAGTTGCTCAGAGCCTCCATTAATGAATGTTTCAGGTGGGGTATGTTCCCAACCTCCTCCTCAGTAAATGTTGAGGCAAAGAATTCATTTGGGTTTTTCTGCTATTCCTTTGTCCTCCCTGGGAACCTCTTTTACCCCTCGGGTCTTCTCTAGCTATCCAACTGACTCCCTCACAGGCTTTTTGCTTCAAAGGAACTTAAAACAGTTTTTACTATTACTTTTTGCCTCACCAGCAAGATTCTTCTCAAATTTTCTTGGCTTGCCTTACTTCTACTGCACACTGCCAAACAGGAAACTTGGGTATGATTTCTGGCTCAGGTCTTCCTCGCCCTGGGCTTGGCTGGGGATGCTGCAGAGGCAGCATTCACAGACCCCCGAGCAGAGGGAGTCACCGTCATTGTGCAATAGTGACTTATTGTGGCTGGATTTAGGGCCCATGATTTCACCAAGTCCCAGCCCTGATTCTGAATGAGTTAAAAGCCCACAGGTGTAGGGGAAATTCTTGGGTCAAAAACTTAGGGGCGTGAGCGGTGGAAGTGCATTCATTGGACAATGGTGGGAGACTGACACGTCTGTATGAAGAAAAGCAGGGAGATCAATCCGCACTGACCCGTCTTGACTACTAAGGGTCACTGCCCTATCACATTTAGGAAAAAGTTGGTAAAAGTGGCAGCCGTGTGACTGTGTCTGGCCTTCCCTGAACTAACTGCTCTGTCAGTGGAAGTGGGGTAGGCACGGACCCTCCCCTGGGTCTTGCTGCTGGATGACATGACAAGCAGACTGTGCATGGGAACACGAGTCTTGTTTCTGATGCCAGCGAGACCTTTTTCTTTGTCTCTCGCTAAGCCTCCCTATTGAAGAGGCTTTGAATGCTGTCGTGCATGGTAAAAGTGAGAGGTGGGATTGGAATCTGGATCTCCATCAGGCCTAGGAAGAAGCGCCATGCCAAGTGAGTGAGTTACAGGTGCGCCTCCTCCCAACACTTACCTGTCATTCCCACATTATATGAACTGGCAACTGTGAAATGGCATGGGGCCCAGATTCCCAGGGGATTGCCCTGGAAGTACTAAAAGTGCCCATTTCTGTAATAATTAAACATTAAAAGGGTATTGACCTAAGGAGCTTCTGTGCAACTAGACATTTGCCCTGGCTAATGATGCTCAGAATCTTTTTTTTTTTTATGGTTTCTTAAGGAAGAGATTTCTGGTTTACAACAGCGCAGCTTCTCCCTCTTTAAGCTCCTACAGTGACGTCATGTGAAGTACTGTACGATGTCATAACCTTGTTTTGAGGACATCACAGTGTGAACTCAGAAACATAGATGATATTGGCAGAGAAGAACCAGTCTGCCCATTTGTACCTGCCTACTTGATGTGTGGTCTTCTCCCTCCCTTCTGCTGCCACTACGATCCCTCTGTGTCTGCCCCATGCATGCTTACTTTCTCTTCTTTTTTGCCTCCAGTAACCTCTGCTGGAAGTCTGGGCCAGGTGTTTCCCACCTTCTCAGTTGTTTCTCACATTCCTTTCGAGGCTCCCTCTCTTCGGCGCCATATGTTGACCCCCCCCCCCTCCCCCTTGTCTTAGAGCTTCCCATCAAGGTGCTGGGTCATGACATGACTTAAGTTTTATCACAGGAAATGGCAGCAGACAAAGGCCGGTTGTTCCATCCAGTCTGCTCAGTCTAGATTCTTTCGCTCTGATTTTCTACCACATTGGGTAAAACACCCCACTATGGTTAAACCAACACCAGTTCCCGCACTCATATCTATTCCCAAGACTCTCACCCCTGATTCTACCCTCACTCCCCCCCAATTCTGCCTCCAGCATGACCAAATTCTGTTACGGTACCAGCATCCACCACCCCACCAGGAGGCATTTCAGGCCTTGTCGTCTTCCCTTTTCATTTGTAAAAGACCAGCATGCAATCCAACACCCAGGCCCTCTTTCATGTCGTACCACCAAGTTTCAGAACAATCCATCGAGATATCGGAAGTTGCAATCTGTGGTTGACTTAAATTATAAACATTTCTCTCTCTCTCTTTGTCTGTCTGCCTTTCTCTCTCCCATTCCTGCGGGCTCTTTAGTGCCGAGATGGGCTCTGATTGCCATTGCAGTTGCTGCAGCTCTGCTCCTGCTGCTCATTATCCTCTGTATCATCACCAAGTGCTGCTGCCGCAAGAAGAAGCAGAAGAAGAAGGAACGGATCACCTTAGGCAACGTCAATGGCTCCACCACTGCCAGCTTGGTAAGTGTCATTACTGCCAGCCAGGGGAAGTGTCACTCTACCTGCCACCATCCTGTCACTGCCAGCCAGGGAGGTGTCATTACTGCCAGCCAGGGGGACTGTCACTACTACCTGCCACCATCCTGTCACTGCCAGCCAGGGAGGTGTCATTACTGCCAGCCAGGGGGACTGTCACTACTACCTGCCACCATCCTGTTACTGCCAGCCAGGGAGGTGTCATTACTGCCAGCCAGGGGGACTGTCACTACTACCTGCCACCATCCTGTTACTGCCAGCCAGGGAAGTGTCACTACTGCCAGCCAGGAGGACTGTCACTACTACCTGCCACCATCCTGTTACTGCCAGCCTGGTAAGGGTCATTACTGCCAGCCAGGGAGGTATCATTACTGCCAGCCAGGGGGACTGTCACTACTACCTGCCACCATCCTGTTACTGCCAGCCAGGGAGGTGTCATTACTGCCAGCCAGGGGGACTGTCACTACTACCTGCCACCATCCTGTTACTGCCAGCCAGGGAGGTGTCATTACTGCCAGCCAGGGAAGTGTCACTACTGCCAGCCAGGGGGACTGTCACTACTACCTGCCACCATCCTGTTACTGCCAGCCAGGGGGACTGTCATTACTACCTGCCACCATCCTGTTACTGCCAGCCAGGGAAGTGTCACTACTGCCAGCCAGGAGGACTGTCACTACTACCTGCCACCATCCTGTTACTGCCAGCCTGGTAAGGGTCATTACTGCCAGCCAGGGAGGTATCATTACTGCCAGCCAGGGGGACTGTCACTACTACCTGCCACCATCCTGTTACTGCCAGCCAGGGAGGTGTCATTACTGCCAGCCAGGGGGACTGTCACTACTACCTGCCACCATCCTGTTACTGCCAGCCAGGGAGGTGTCATTACTGCCAGCCAGGGAAGTGTCACTACTGCCAGCCAGGGGGACTGTCACTACTACCTGCCACCATCCTGTTACTGCCAGCCTGGTAAGGGTCATTACTGCCAGCCAGGGAGGTATCATTACTGCCAGCCAGGGGGACTGTCACTACTACCTGCCACCATCCTGTTACTACCAGCCAGGGAGGTATCATTACTGCCAGCCAGGGGGACTGTCACTACTACCTGCCACCATCCTGTTACTGCCAGCCAGGGAGGTATCATTACTGCCAGCCAGGGGGACTGTCACTACTACCTGCCACCATCCTGTTACTGCCAGCCAGGGAGGTGTCACTACTGCCAGCCAGGGAAGTGTCACTTCTGCCAGACAGGGGGACTGTCACTACTACCTGCCACCATCCTGTTACTGCCAGCCAGGGAGGTGTCATTACTGCCAGCCAGGGAAGTGTCACTACTGCCAGCCAGGGGGACTGTCACTACTACCTGCCACCATCCTGTTACTGCCAGCCTGGTAAGGGTCATTACTGCCAGCCAGGGAGGTATCATTACTGCCAGCCAGGGGGACTGTCACTACTACCTGCCACCATCCTGTTACTGCCAGCCAGGGAGGTGTCATTACTGCCAGCCAGGGAAGTGTCATTACTACCTGCCACCATCCTGTTACTGCCAGCCAGGGAGGTGTCATTACTGCCAGCCAGGGAAGTGTCACTACTGCCAGCCAGGGGGACTGTCACTACTACCTGCCACCATCCTGTTACTGCCAGCCTGGTAAGGGTCATTACTGCCAGCCAGGGAGGTATCATTACTGCCAGCCAGGGGGACTGTCACTACTACCTGCCACCATCCTGTTACTGCCAGCCAGGGAGGTGTCATTACTGCCAGCCAGGGAAGTGTCATTACTACCTGCCACCATCCTGTTACTGCCAGCCAGGGAGGTGTCATTACTGCCAGCCAGGGGGACTGTCACTACTACCTGCCACCATCCTGTTACTACCAGCCAGGGGCGTGTCATTACTGCCAGCCAGGGAAGTGTCATTACTACCTGCCACCATCCTGTTACTGCCAGCCTGGTAAGGGTTATTACTGCCAGCCAGGGAGGTATCATTACTGCCAGCCAGGGGGACTGTCACTACTACCTACCACCATCCTGTTACTACCAGCCAGGGAGGTATCATTACTGCCAGCCAGGGGGACTGTCACTACTACCTGCCACCATCCTGTTACTACCAGCCAGGGGGACTGTCACTACTACCTGCCACCATCCTGTTACTACCAGCCAGGGAGGTGTCATTACTGCCAGCCAGGGAAGTGTCATTACTACCTGCCACCATCCTGTTACTGCCAGCCTGGTAAGGGTCATTACTGCCAGCCAGGGAGGTATCATTACTGCCAGCCAAGGGGGACTGTCACTACTACCTGCCACCATCCTGTTACTGCCAGCCTGGTAAGGGTCATTACTGCCAGCCAGGGAGGTATCATTACTGCCAGCCAGGGGGACTGTCACTACTACCTACCACCATCCTGTTACTACCAGCCAGGGAGGTATCATTACTGCCAGCCAGGGGGACTGTCACTACTACCTGCCACCATCCTGTTACTACCAGCCAGGGGGACTGTCACTACTACCTGCCACCATCCTGTTACTACCAGCCAGGGAGGTGTCATTACTGCCAGCCAGGGAAGTGTCATTACTACCTGCCACCATCCTGTTACTGCCAGCCTGGTAAGGGTCATTACTGCCAGCCAGGGAGGTATCATTACTGCCAGCCAAGGGGGACTGTCACTACTACCTGCCACCATCCTGTTACTACCAGCCTGGTAAGGGTCATTACTGCCAGCCAGGGAGGTATCATTACTGCCAGCCAGGGGGACTGTCACTACTACCTGCCACCATCCTTTTACTACCAGCCAGGGAGGTGTCATTACTGCCAGCCAGGGGGACTGTCACTTCTACCTGCCACCATCCTGTTACTAACAGCCAGGGAGGTGTCATTACTGCCAGCCAGGGAAGTGTCATTACTACCTGCCACCATCCTGTCACTGCTCGCCAGTGAAGTGTCATTACTGTCAGCCATGGATGTGTCATTACTGCCTGCCACCATCCTGTCACTACCAGCCAGGGGGAATGTCATTACTGCAGCCAGGGAAATGTCATTACTACCTGCCACCATCCTGTCACTGCCAGCCAGGGAAGTGTCATTACTGTCAGCCATGGAAGTGTCATTACTACATGCCACCATCTTGTCACTACCAGCCAGGGAAGTGTCATTACTGTCAGCCATGGAAGTGTCATTACTACCTGCCACCATCCTGTCACTGCCAGCCAGGGAAGTGTCATTACTGCAGCCAGGGAAATGTCATTACTACCTGCTACCATCCTGTCCCTACCAGCCAGGGGGAGTGTCATTACTGCCTGCCACCATCCTGTCACTGCCAGCCAGGGGGAATGTCATTACTACCTGCCACTATCAGCCTGGTAAGTGTCATTACTATCAGCCGCCATCCTGTCCCTACCAGCCAGAGAAGTGTCACCACTACCAGCCGCCATCTTGTCACTGCCAGCCAGAGAAGTGTCATTACTACCAGCCACCATCCTGTCACTGCCAGCCTGGGACTTGTCACTACTACCAGCCACCATCCTGTCACTGCCAGCCAGGAAAGTGTCACTACTGTCAGCCACCATCCTCTCACTGCTAGCCAGGGAGGTGTCATTACTGTGAGCCACCATCCTGTCACTGCTAGCCTGGGATGTGTCACTACTACTAGCCACCATCCTGTCACTGCCAGCTAGGGAAGTGTATTTACTACCAGTCACCATCCTGTCACTGCTAGCCTCGGACGTGTCACTACTACTAGCCACCATCCTGTCACTGCTAGCCTCATTACTACCAGCCACCATCCTGTCACTGCTAGCCTGGGACATGTCGCTACTACTAGCCACCATCTTGTCACTGCCAGCCAGGGAAGTGTCACTACTACAAGCCACCATCCTGTCAGTGCCAGCTAGGGAAGTGTCACCCACTCTTTCATTGTCACTCTCTATATATTGCTACCACTACCCTGTGTATATCATTATCAGTTTAGTAAATGTCACGTACCCTTCATATATTACTACAACCTAGTTACCCAACTTCTGTACATCACTGCCCACTTTTTATTTATTTATTTATTTATTTATTTAAAACTCTTGTGGTCCACCTAAAGCAGATCAGCTGTGTTAGGCGGTATCATTAAAACATAAATAAAATAGTGACTGCAACAAAGAAACACAACAATGTATACCTCCCCTCTATATATCATTACCAACTACTACCTGTATGCCACCATCCTTCCCCTGCCATCCACCTTCTAGATATCATGCCAGCCTGGGAAGTGG
The DNA here is from genome assembly GCF_901001135.1 of Rhinatrema bivittatum. Lineage (NCBI taxonomy): Eukaryota > Metazoa > Chordata > Amphibia > Gymnophiona > Rhinatrematidae > Rhinatrema > Rhinatrema bivittatum. The sequence continues at coordinate 37,504,722 of NC_042631.1, read as the reverse complement.
CACCCACAGTCTATAAATCACTGCCACTCTGGGAAATGTTGTCCATTGCTGCTAGACAGGTGCATGTCCCTCTCTGCTACAATTGTTAGCCAATACCTTGATTACGTACATAGTAAATCTATCTGTGCTGAGAGCAGAAATGTATGGCTCGGGCCTGGCGTTAGCTGAAAGCTCTCTTTGTAGTAATAGAGTTGTCTGCTCTGGTTTCCATAGGTGCAGCCGGACCTGGATGACCTGGATCCTCGCTTGAAGGAGAAGCGGGGGAAGCTGCAGTATTCCCTGGAGTACAACTTCCGTAGGCAGGAGGTAAGACAGACTGTGCTAAGCTGCTCCACAAGTCAAGGAGTCGTAGTGCTGTGTGCCTGAAGGAGGTGGGAGTAACGCGTCTAATGCACACGAACTCGCTCGCTCCCTCTGCTCAACACCACTATGGCCTTTATTGGATTCACCAAGTTCAGTTTTGGGGCCTTCACACTTCAAGAAGAATGTGGAGAAGTGGAGAAAGATCAGAGTACAAGGACAAACGTGATTATTTGTGTAGAAAAGACTTCTGAGGAAAAGACGGACGAGTTTATTTACCTGCAGAGGACAAGGGCTGGATTCGTAGCAGTACTGAAACATATAAAGGGGAGGATAATCAGGTTTTCTTCATTTCCACTGCGAATAGGAAAAGATGGAATGGGCTCAAATTTCAGTAGAACTATAGGCCAAGCATTAGTGAGAGGGTAGAAACCTATCACTGGGGCTTTTAATAACAAGTTACATACACATATGGATAGGATGGTCATACCTGGGAACTTCTGATTTCCAGTCACTCTGAGATTGTCCTGCAGCAGCGGGGGAGGGGGTGGGGGACGCAGGTATGCAGGGCCGGCGCGACCATTATGCGGGACTAGGTGGTTGCCCAGGGCAGCGTCAGTGAGCAAGGCACCGCCAGGGTACGCAAAAGCACCATTTTCAAAATGCGAAGGGGTGACAGCAGGAGAGGGAGGGAAGGAGAGAGAGACTATAACTCTATTTGCACTATCAGAGGGCACATTCAGCTCAGGGTGGGTTTGGAGGGGGGGAGGCGGTGTCATATTGGACTGCCTAGGGCACTACAGACCCTTGCACCAGCCGTGGGGGTACGCACACAAACTTTGTCTTATGCATACCCACTCTAATACACTCATTTGTTCACTTACACCTTCGTTCACACACATGCATGCTCATTCTCTCTCCTCTCCCTCGCCCACACACACACACACATGATCACGCACACTCACTTCTCTCCTTTCCACAGCCTGATACACTCTCATTCATGCCTAACCCTGCTCTAGTCCTAGGCAAAGGCCTCTATCGTGAGAATACCCCAGAGGATCGTGGGGACAAAGAAAAGGGAAATCCTGTGGTTGGAAGCGTGAATAGTTGTTTAAAAAAATAAATAATACAAAACAAAAATGTACATGGAGGTTTGCAAGGTGCACTTTGCGGTAGGTGCTCAAGCTGGAAACTGATGCTGGCCCCTGAATGGGCATGGCCCTGGTGTTTGGGAGCTGGTGAAAGGGGAATTTTGGCTGAGGCTGCCCTGTTGTGTTTAGAATATTGTGGAGAGGTAGCAGAGCATGGCTACTGCAAGGCCAGCAGCAGAATCAAGAGAGCAGGAAGGCTGCCCCAGGAGAAACACAGGTCCGCACAGTAGCTGCAGGCTCCAGCAGTTCAGGCCACCATAGACAGAAGTAGAGGCCGAGTTCATGCTCCACCTGTGCTGCCATCATGGGGCCAAGCAGAAGCCAGTGTGAGCAGAGCAGGCTCCTTCCACTGTTGAAAGGTCAGAGGGAGGACCATGCCCAGGCAAAGCTGGAAGTGCCAGGCCAGCACATGGGGAGTTGCATTAAAATTGGTCCTGCTGGGGAACAGAGATGCTATGGGTGGTTCCGCACATACAGGGCTGCTTTAATATCACACAAAATGCTAAAGAGAGGTTGAGCGCCAGCGCAAGGCCAGCATTTTGAGCACAGGAGGACAGAGGCAGCAGCCCTCAGAGTTTTCCCAGAGTTGGCCCAGAGACCCAATAATTCATTTGGAATTCCAGTGTCTCCAGGCCAGATCTAGAGAGTTCCCAATTATAGAGATGCTTTAGTAACAGTGGATCTGCCTCTTCAAGTGCTGTTTTTATAAAAGAGACACATGACCTGGAAACCACAAGCCAGATTCTGTATGCAGTGCAACAATGGAAAAACAGAAAATCACTAGTCCTCAAAACAATAGAGTGGCAGATTTTTAAAATCCTTATTAGTTTTAATTAAGGTGTTATTTGATGTGTCTGCTGTTTTGAAATATTTTATCGATGTTTAGGAAATTTTAAAATTATATATTGGAGGGGTGGGTGTCAAAGAAGTATCCGCCTTAGGTGCCTAATACTGTAGGTATGCCTCTGCTGAGCACACATTTTAACTTGGGTTTGTGCCCACATTTTCGGGTTTGCGCCCTTTTTTTTAGCGCCTGGCGTTAGCATACTATTTACTTACTGCATTGGGAGTTAAAGCTTTTTAGTGCTTACATTAAGAAACTGTGCGCAGACATTCAGCACAGTCCTAATGCATGGCTCATTACAACAGCCTCTACATGGGGGAGCCTGTTCAGCCTCTGGAACAGCCTCCTGAGAGAAACTGGGCTTCGATCGGATTATTTATGCTGTGAAAACACGCTGTTTAGCCAAGCTTTCAGTTCCAGAATGCACAGACTTGTCCTGAGAAATTTGTTTCAGAGGAATTGCGACTGAGAAGGGATCTGCTCTGGACTGGAGATACTTGTGTTATGGGTTTGGTACGATTGTGTATTCTAAGCAGTTTTGTTGCCTCTGTGCTAAATGTTGAGGCTCAGGCGTTTGGACAGGGTCCTTTTCAGTGACTTACCCCTAGGCATTCTAGTTATGGATGTCTGGACTCGGATTATTCATAAATTTGTGTAGGGTGAGGTCTGAAATATAGGCCCCTTTGCTAGGAATACCAATCTATTTTGATTTCACGTGATGATTTTATGGCATCGATTTTAGGTGGGTAGTGTTTTAGTAATATGTGTACGTATTTTTTTACTTTAATTATAAATATGGTGATTCTTTTGATGTTTACTAATTGTAATTGCAATATGTGATGCTTTTAAATCGCTCAGAGCATTTTAGTAGTAGCAGTATATAAATGTGAATAAATAAAAATGATTTTATAAATCTCATTTCTACTGCATGAAGAAGTAATACAAAAGATATTAAGGGGCCAGTATAAAAATATATCCGGCTCTGTGAGTTAGCTGGATAAGACTTATCCGACCAGCTTACACGGGATATTCAGTGGCACAGAAGTGCTGCTGCACATACCTGGATAAGTAATAAAGGTAGCCAGTTAAGCTTATCCGGTTAACTTTAGACCTGCTATGGGCCACATCTAAGCTATCCACTTAACTGGATAAGGCTCAATATCGCTACTTATCTGGCTAACAGGCCGCTACAGTAAAAATCGCGAGAGAGCGGGCAAGCACCCGCTCTCCCGGCACGCGCACAGGCCACTTTCCTGTGCACGCAATTCAGAAAAAAATGTATTCAAATTAGGGCCGGCGGTAAAAAGAGACGCTAGAGACACTAGGGCGTCCCTAGCGCCTCTTTTTTGACAGGAGCGGCGGCTGTCAGTGAGTTTGACAGCCGATGCTCAATTTTGCCGGCATCGGTTCTCAAACCCGCTGACAGCCACACGGGTTCGTAAACCGGACGCCGGCAAAATTGAGTGTCTGGTTTTCAACCCATGAGCCGCGGGCTGATTTAAAATTTTTTTTTTTTGTTTTTTAATTATTTTTAACTTTTGGGACCTCCGACTTAATATCGCCATGATATTAAGTCGGAGGGTGCACAGAAAAGCAGTATTTACTGCTTTTCTGTGCACTTTCCCGGTGCTGGCGCTAATTTCTGAAAGTAAAATGTGTGGCTTGGCTGCACATTTTGCTTTCTGTATCGCGCGGGAATGACTAATAGGGCCATCAACATGCATTGCGGACGCTATTAGTTTCGGGGGGGTTGGACGCGCGTTTTGGACGCGCTGTTACCCCTTACTGAATAAGGGGAAAAGCCAGCGCGTCAAACGCGCGTCCAAACGCAGGGTAACAGTGCGCTCTGGTGGAGCGCACTGTACTGTATCGGCCTGTAAGTTAGCTGGATAGATAGTGCTGCCCAGTTAGGCCCACCGACCGCCCACTAACTCTACAGCTAACTATTTAGCCAGATAAGTCATTTATCCAGCTAAGTAGCATTTGAATATTTTTCCCTCCATTAATTAATAGCACTACCTCAGTGACTCTTCTCTATGCTGCCATCCTCATGAGGATCTTGAATGCTTCGGGGGGGTAATTCTCACTTTCTTTCTTCCCTCCTTCACTCACTCTCTCTGTCTCCTCTGCTGAGTGCAGCCTTAGGTCCACCGTGCAGATAAGGCTAAGATCAATTGCTTATTTTATCCAGATCACTGTTGGTGTGAAGCAGGCCACAGATCTAAAGGCCATGGACAGTGGGGGGACATCTGACCCGTACGCCATTGTGTACCTGACGTCTGACAGCAAGAAGAAGTACGAGACAAAGGTTTACCGGAAGACGCTGAGTCCTGTCTTCAACGAGAGCTTCACCTTCTCGGTAAGGGTCCAGGGCTCACTAGCAAAGCGGAGGTGAGAGGCTGCTCCAGACCTCACAGCTGCCGCCGCAGTTTCTCAGGTTACTGCCCCTCACTATATTCAGGACACAAAAAAGAAAGGTATAAATACAATATGAAACAAGATATTTATCACCAAAAGAGAAGGAACATAATCTATTATAAATAATATTTTATATATTTGTATTCTATTATTAACAGTAAAATATGTTTATACCTAAAAAAGGTGCTCAGTATAAAGTGATGTGATATATATGCAAAACTGGACAATGATTCACCTAATACCAGCACTTAATGTCTACAATTTCTAATCGCAGCAACTAATCAATGTGAATTATACACTAAGGGGGTAATTTTCAAAAAGATTTACATGCTTTGAACTGGGATTTGCATATGTAAATGCACTTTATGCATTCAAGTGGGCTTTTGAAAATTGTTATGATAGTATGTTTCATTTACATGGGTAACTCCTTTGAAAATGTACCTTAAAATGTGTTACCTGTATAAGAAGTTTACAGTCACTCAGACCCCTCACATACAATCCACTCTATATACAGCCAGTTCTTTACAACCCCTGTAAGAGTGTTTACAGTCTCTCCGATCTCAACAAGGAGCACTTGTTTTGCCATGCAGACTTCAACAGAGGATATTCTTAAATCGTCTGTGCCAATAAAGTTTGTCACAAAAAGAACAACATGGTTAAATCTGATATAGGCGGAAGATAAATGTTTTAAGTAAATGCAAATAAACCCAAGTCTGAAGGCTTATCTTCACACGCACATAAAGTCCATGCAAATGATAGGCAACGGTGCTGATGTTCCACGATGTGGATAAAGCTTCAATCGTAGCAAATTCTCATCAATATAAAGGTCCATCTCAACAGTCTGCATCAGCGTTGATCCTCAGATGCATATAATTAGTAAAGCCTAATTCTGTAAGGGCCACCGGTTTCACATGAGCACCACCTACAACAACACACGAAATGTCACCTCAACACTTATTTAAACAGCTTACACATACTTCAATATCTAAAAACAAAATCTAGCCCACATATATAGCACAAGGTTATATTACTCACTACATTTTCAAATAGTCAACTCTTCAAAAATGGAATTCACAGCTCCAACCGCCTCCCATATTGAATCAGTTTACAGTACACGCCCACTCAGTCCTATAACCCCTTTTAAAAGGGCAGCATTCGAAATCACTATCTTCATACACACAAACGAGCCAGCCTGATGGTGGGGGGAACATGAGCAGGACACTCAGTACTGACTATGGTACAGTCAAACAATGGGCTAACTAAATGCTCACAGAAAATGAATCTCTTCTTAATCCATAAAAAAAAAAGAGGGTGGAGGCCTGTTATTAGAGTAGAATAAAAGGACATCCTGAGCATGGGGACTGTAATGCCCTTTCATTCCAGGCCACGGAAGACGTGGACCCTCGTGGTCAGGAGCTAGATTCCATCACCATCAGAGGGTGAGAGGAAGAAATGAATGGTAAAATAAAGCTCTAATCTCAGGAGATATGGTCAGGGCTGGAGGTCCACTGGCAGGAAAGGTCTGTGAGGCCCTGGGATTAAAGAAACGGGAAGAATGAATTTTGATGGAATGCTCTCCAGATCAAGGTTTGGGGTCCATCCGTGGCGATGTCCACCCGTTTACTGCTCATCATGGCCAAACATCACCGAGATCCCCTAGCGTGAGAAGGCAGAATGGCATGCTCTGGATGCAATATATTGCTCAGCCACCTGATGCTGTCTGTCCCACTTCCTCTGTAGCTCTTTGCTCAAAGGGGAAACGGATTGATCTTTAGTTCTCCTTTCTCTTCCACAGGCAATGCTTTTTTTATAGAAGGAGTAAGGGGGAACTTTGGATTTTTTTTGGAACTAGCAAGCTCCCATACGTCACCTCAGATCTTCTGACATTGCTGCTGGATAAATATGCAACCTTTAGAAGGCACTTAAATGGTGCATCAGAGCTCCACTCAGGATCCAGTGAAAACCTGGGCAGTCCTTCGTTTCTCTACCAATTTCGTAAAGGTTTACCCCTTCTTTTAACTGGTGCAGCTCAAGTAGCAAACATGGGCTTCTCTGCTTTTTTTCTTGCAGATCTCACAGGCAGACGTGGAAGACACCGAAGTGGTGATACAAGTGTACGACTTCAACCGTTTCTCGAAGCACGACAGCATTGGGGAGGTGCGGCTGCCGCTGGGCGACATCGACCTACAGCATGTGATCGAGGAGTGGAAGGAACTCAGCCCCTCCAGCAACACTGAGGTCAGTACAGGCCAAGAGTGGGTAGAGGGGAGGAGGAGGAAAGGGAGAACACTACCAGATTAGCACTGAACTGCCCTGCCTGTGGGTTGCTTCTTTCTTGGAATCAGTAAAAAAAAAAACCAAAAAACAATCTGGTTATGTCTGGAGAACTTAGCACTCTGTGAAAACCAGAGCTCAGTGAGGATTTATTTAAGAAATGCGTATCCCGCACTATATTCCATTCTAGGCAGTTCACAACTATCTATACATAATCGATCATTAAAATAATGAACAATAAAACGGGACATCATCAATAACAAACACATTGCATGCAAAACATTCTTGTTCCTGAAGGGCCAGATTTTCAAAGCCTTACGCGCGCCGGGCCTATTTTATAAAGGCCCGGCGATGCGCGTAAAGCCCCGGGTCGCGTCTAAGTCCCGGGGCTTTACAAAGGGGGCGGGGCCAGAGGCCTCTGGCACAGCGGCCATTTGCTGGTGTGTTGGAGGATCGCATGCCGGCAGGCTGCTGGTGAGCGCAACATGTGCCTGCCTCCAGGCAGGCGCAAAAGGCGAATTAAAATTTTGGGAGGTTAGGATAGGGCTGGGGGGGGGGGATAGGTTAGGGGAAGGGTGGGAAGGTTAGTTTAGGGGGAAGGGAACGGGGGAAGCCCGAATCGGCGCAGACCTGCGCGCGCATGTTATAAAATCGTGCATACATGTGTGCGCGAGGGTAGCGCACACATGAGCAGCTCATTTAAATATGCCCTTTTTGAGGGAAAATATGCAATATCACCATGAAAAGCATATATCATACGATAAACAGTTTTTCATGCAATAAATGCTGTTTTTCACGCATTAAACACTTACTGCAGCTTGGCAAATATACCCCTAAGTATGCACTAGAGGCAATGGAACGTGAAGTGACTTGCCCAAGGTCATAATATTTATTTATTTATGTATTTCAGAAATGTATAGCTCACCTACCTACCATTCTAGGTGGCTAACAAAAAAAGCATTAATAAAGAAGGAGACAAAACCAAAAACTCAACAACATAAAACTTTGTTCTTCTCATTACCTTGAATTGAATATCCGAAAGGTATTTAGATGGATATCTTTGTTATCTGCCTAAATGCCAAGGTTTTGAATATTCAGCCCTTTATCTGGTTCGAATTTAGCTGGATATGACATTGGGGTAGCACTGCTTAGCTGGATAGGTTATCCGGCTAAGTAGTGATCTTTAGCCTTAGACATCTAACTTAGGCGGATAAGTTATTCATGTTGAATAGCAGCTCTAACTTATGGGCCAATACAGTACAGTGCGCTTGTGTTTGGACACGAGTTAGTTTTACCCCTTATACTGTAAGGGGTAATAGCCCGTCGAAAATGCGCGTCCAACCCCCCCCCCCCGAAACTAATAGCGCCCGCAACATGCAAATGCATGCTGATGGTCCTATTAGTATCATAGCGATATTAAGTCGGAGGCCCCAAAATTTTAAAAAAATCAAAAATTAAAAAAAAAAAATGTAAATCAGCCGGCGGCCCACGGGTCGGAAGATGGACGCTCAATTATGCCGGCGTCCGTTTTCCGAACCTGTAGCTGTCAGCGGGCTCGAGAACTGACGCCAGCAAACCCACTGACAGCCCCCACTGCATGTGGGCCGATATTAAATCGCGCAAACAGGAGAGTGGCCTGTGCGCTCGTCCGCTCTCCCGCACTTTTTTCTGTATCTGCCCGATAGTACTTATCTGTCTATGTAATGATTTGTCTGGGGATATTCAGTAACATATCTGTGCTGCTGAATATCCCATCTAAGTTAGCCAAATATGTCTATCCAGCTTAGATAAATGGACAACTTTCGAATATTGGCCCACCTGTGTTTCAAAAATGGGGACCTGCGACTCATCATACTAGATAAATATTTGCCTTACCTGCTCTTAAAAACCTTTAATGACAGAAATTCATCACCTCCTCTTCTAATTGAAGCCTGTTACTTCTTATCCTGTGCACTAGTGATGATCAGCCCATTGCCATCATCTGTAAACATTTATTGGTTTTAGCTGTAAAAAAAAAAGCTAAGCAGCTAAATGTATTTATTTATTTAATATTCCCTTTATCTGCAACATTGAAAAGGGATAACAATATAACAAAAATCATCAAATCTGTAGTGTTGAACCAGTTAGTGAAATTTGTTCTGGATTATGAAATCCTCAACCATTTTCAGTTTGATTTCTGGTGCTCAAGGAGTATGGAGATTTTGCTCTTCTCGCTTTTTGACTCCTTGAGGAGAGGATAAAGGTAGGGAGGGGGTTTAGATAGGGCTGGGGGGGTGGGTTAGGTAGAGGAAGGGAGGGGAAGGTGAGGGGAGGGCGAAAGAGAGTTCCCTCCGAGGCCGCTCTGATTTCGGAGCGGCCTCGGAGGGAACGGAGGCAGGCTGCGCGGCTCAGCGCGCGCCGGCTGCCCAAAATCGGCAGCCTTGCACGCGCCGATCCAGGATTTTAGAGGATAAAATCCAGCGTACTTTTGTTTGCGCCTGCTGCGCAAACAAAAGTACGCGATCGCGCAGTTTTTAAAAATCTGCCCCATAGTATCCATTGCACCTCACAAATCACATAATATAAACTCAGAAGTAGCTATGTTAAGGTCAATATAAATAATCTCTGATATTGTACAGTTAGAGCTGTCAGGTTACCCAGTTCCAAGAGGGAGATTATATGCCAGTCCTGGATTTCTGGCAACTCCCCTATAGCAGTGATTTCAATGGGTAGAGTCAGGGACTACAAATCCCACACTGCTTTGGGATGTCAGTTCAAAACCAGAACTGGCCAAAAAAAGCCCCCTCCTGGAACTGGGTAACCTGGTAGCTCTGGTAGAGTCTTTCTTAGCATTTCACGATCAAGAGCAGGTCATCCTATACTAACTGCAGTGGATCTAGGTCTATAGGGTCTAGTCTGACTAGTAGTCACTGGGTCAGGAAAATGATAATAGATCCAGATTATCAGGGCCCGGTTGAACTAGGACATTTACTGATGGTAGAACTAGGGTTAGACCAGCCTGTTCTTAATGACCTGGAGCCATCTAGCGTTTCTGCATGTCTGAAGCTATGGAAACGTATTGACATCTCTTTCCTAATTGGACACAAGGCTATGAGGTTCCTGTTGCGGGCTCCACTTTAATCCTCTCTCTCTTTCTTATCCCAGCATGACCGGTTGGGTGATATCTGTTTCTCGCTAAGGTATGTCCCCAGCACTGGAAAGTTAACAGTCATCATCCTGGAGGCCAAGAAGCTGAAGAAAATGGACTCGGATGGATTGTCAGGTGAAATTAGCAGCACAGGCCAGGGCCTACAGCAGAGAGAAAGTAGGTTAGGGATGCATGGGTTAATGGGAGGGGTTTGGGATGGGGGGAAAGGAAGTTATCTTCCGTAGCTCAGTAATTGAAATGTTTTACACATTTATCTAGGAGAGTGGCCTTTTCAGCTCGCTGGTACCTTTGCTGGTTTGAGGACAAGAATTTAAAGGGGTCAACATTGAAAGCGGTTTGTGCAGCTGAGATCCGGATTTAGCTAGAGAAACCACAAGATTTAAAATCCTGCCGGTCTGACTGCCCCAGACCTAGCTGGCTAACGTTTTATCTCTCTAAAATGTTAGCTGGATACATTAGGGACATTCCGACAGAGCACACTTATCCTCCTAAGTTAGCTGGGTAACACTGATTTTTGGTATTACCTGGCTAACTTTTAATAGCTGGGATATTCAGCAGTATGCTCACACTGCTGAATATCCTTTAAAGTCTGAAAATCTCTGGCTGGAAAATGGAGGACGTGTCAGCTTGGTGATGGCAGAGAACGTGCCACCTTGCCCGAGCTCTGTAGACCAGGTATGGTCTAGGATGGAGAGACCTGCTAGCAGCTGCTTTCCTGTGCTTTGCACTGCTAGTGCCACTGGTGTGGGATCTTCTTAGTGTTTGGGTAATTGCCAGGTTCTTGTGGCCTGGTTTTTGGCCTCTGTTGGAAACAGGATGCTGGGCTTGATGGACCCTTGGTCTGACCCAGCATGGCACTTTCTTATGTTCTTCTTCTTGTTATCCTGTCAGATAGCAGCTTTGTGTCGGGAAAGATTCTGTACTGGCGGCTTTATAGTTATTTCATCTTCTCTCAGCTCTTTTGCTCTTCTTTCTGTGTCTCTCTTCCTGTTTGTTTTATATTTACATCCTTCTATGCAAGTAACCTTCCCCTTCTCATCCATCTGTTTTCTCTTTCAGTTTTTCACCTGCTTCTGTAACCTTTCTTCTTCTTCTCTGACTCTTTCAATCTGTTCTTTGCTCTCCATCTCCCCTTTATCCTTTTTTCTCTTTTTCTGTCTCCCCCCCCCCCCCCGTGCATCCTCTCTTGCCGCTCCTCTCTGCATCTTGGGTTTATCCCCTCCCGTCTCCCTCCTGTCATGCCCATCCTTCCTTGCCCTGTGATACTCTCTAGTACGTCTCTCCTTTGTCTCCCAGATCCCTACGTTAAAGTGCAGCTGATCTTGAATAAGAAGAAATGGAAGAAGAAGAAGACGGGGGTTAAGAAGAACACCTTGAGCCCGTATTTCAATGAGGTCTTCACGTTTGACGTGCCCTTTGAGCAGATCCAGGTAAGTGTCCCCGCAGGGTTCGGGTCTGTATCATTGGTTTTTAAGGGCTCATTTCATCGGCATCATTGTCATGGTAAGAGAAAAGTTAATGTTATGCAAAGGTAACGTTTGCCAAACTCGGCTTCCTTTCTTTTTGCCTTCTGCTCTCCCCTGCTCATTTACTCTTTTTCTCTGTTTATTAACCCTTTAGGATTTTTGCTTGAGCCTTGCTCTTTTCTTTCTCTTCTTCACAGAACGTGGACCTGGTGGTCTCAGTGTGGGACCACGACAAAGTTTCCAAGAACGAACAAATAGGCAAGGTGTTCCTGGGCTGCCGAGCCACAGGCAACCAGCTGCGCCACTGGTCAGACATGCTGGCCAATCCCCGAAGACCCATAGCCCAGTGGCACGGCCTTCAACCGGTGGAGGAAGTTGACCAAGCCCTGGATTTGAAAGCTCGCTTCAAACTACCTTTGCCGACTAGCTAATGCAAGGCTCCCTCCTGGGCCTGACCATGCGATACTGGAAGGGGCGGGACCGACGGAGAGGGGGGAGGGGGAAGCTTGCGCACTTATCCACCTGACCTCGTGTAACAGCAAAGCCACAGCACGCGTTGGCATTCACTTTGGCTGGAGGGAAGCCTGGGACATGAACTCGCTGGTGGAGCGGCACTAGAAGTACTTGGATTGATTATAGAAATTACATGTTCGGGGAGGAAGAGAAATTAATCTGCAGTGACGGCCCTTTCGGAGTAGGGAGAGGGCTCCCAGAGATCTCTTTAGCTAAGGGGTGGAGGGGAGTACTCAGGGCTGAACTATTCGTTATCCTGAATGAGATGGTAACAAGGCCGTCTGACTGCTCATAACATATCTCTAACCGCAGGTAATAAGAAGCAGAATTATTGGTTCCTCAATAACGAGCACCCCACAGATTTCTTCACCCATCCTATCCCCTCACATTGCCCTTTCCCACCCATGGTCAAGGCAAGGCTATTAGGCACCCCAGATGAACCTTTGGCCTTGCACCCTTCCCCCATCCTCCCCACAATTAAGATTTTAATTAATAATATTGCTTTTAACTGAAAACTGCCCAGCTGAAAAGCACCTAAAAGTAGAGGTTTGCATTTTGCAATCTATACAGGCCACTTTGAAGGGGAAAAGTACCCGCAGAAAGCAGGGAGGAACATCTGTGGGTGCTTTTTCCAAGCTCAATTTTCAAAGAGAAATTACCCTGGTACTTCCCCTTTGAGAACTGGTACTAAGCTGAGGGGTAAAAGTACCTATAGATTTTGCACCAAAACATATAGAGGTCCATATTCCAAAGCATTTAACTGAATAGCTCAGAGTTATCTGGCTAAATGAATATTTGGGCACTGAGTTAGCCGGAGACGTTATCCTGCTAAGTCTGGTTATCCCATAGACCTGATGTTAGCTGATAAACATATTCGGCTAACTTTCAGGTAGCCAGATCTATTCAGCAGGACAGCCACACCACTGAGTGTATAGGCTAAGTTAGTCAGATAGGTTTCTCCAGCTAACTTGACTAGCCAAATAAACAGCGGCCGAATGTGGACCTGAGAGTTATGAAAATTGTACATACACATAATACAGATATGTTTCAGAAATCATGTCACAGTGTCCGATGAATGTGCCATCTGTGATTTTTTTGGGCAACCGGAACTGAAACAGCAACAGCCTAAACCATTAAAAGGCAAAAATGCAAATCTGATACTGGGCCCTAGAGTAGCAATACTATTTTTCCCGATAGGAAAAGGAGTGGCTTAGTGCTTAGAGTAATAGGTTGAAAACAAGAGAAATCACTTCCCTCAGTGACACTGTGTTATCTTGAATATGTCGCTTTATCTTCCGTTGTATCACGTATCCATTTACATTGTAAGCTCTTTGGGCAGGGACTTCTTCTACCTGAATTCTAAAATTACTGTAAACTACCTTGAATATTATTTGGAAAGGCAGGCTAAAAATCCAAATGTATTAGTAGCAGTCCACGCAAGCTACACATTAGCAGAATATCTCGCATTGGCCACATGCAGAATATAGAATAAGTTATAAATAGAAATATGCAGATGAATAAGCAGAGCATTTTATTTCTATTTTGTTGTAAAGCACCTTGTATCTCCTTTACGTAAGGAAATGCTGTATAAAAGTGAGTGTTATGTTAAAAAAGGAACGCTTGATTACACCAGCCTTGACCGTTTCCTTCCCTGCAGGACAGGAGGGGAGGGGAGGGGCTGCACTAGGGAGCAGCTCTGGCTCTCTTTTGCTCTGCTGTTTCCATTCTAGCCTCAACTCCTCTTTTGTTCCCTGCTCACTGGTTGGGAAGAGGAGGGGTTGGAGCAGGAAGCAAAGGGCTGTTCTCTGTTGCCTGAGATTTGGGGGCATTGGCCAATAGATTTGCTGGGCCGACTGGATGGACCATTCATTGGTCCTTTTCTGCCGTCATTTCTATGTTTCTATGAAGGAGAGCCCTGTGTGCCTGTGCATAGCAAAGTCCCTGGTGCTCTCCTCTTGCTCTCTGTATTCATCCTACCCCTCTATAGGATTTTTCCACCCTCTGACCACCATGTTTTTCAGCAGGATAAACATTTTCCCATTAAGAACAGACAATAAAGCTGATATGGAATTCAAAATACTACCTGAATAAACATACAGTAATTATACGTTTCTCTAGAACACCAGCTGGGACAGGGAAAATTGGACTCTTTGAAAAGGAAATTAGTAGCCATGAAATTAAGGCTATTGATTTAATAATGGGTTGGGGTTTTTTGTTTGGTACATTTTAACCCATTATGCCCCAAATCTTTTAAGAAGCTATCCTGTAACTAGAACACTGGGACATAATGGGTTAAGAGTAATTCCAAGCTAATGCCGTCTGCTGTGCGTTCTCTTTTCTTCTGGGCCCTTTTCCCAAAACTGGCAGCACCTCACCGGATGGCAGAAAGAGGCAGGATCACAAAACGAGCCACGTGAAGTTGGCGTCAGCTAATGCTGAGTGTTTTAAGAAAAAAATCATCCCAGCCACCAGCACGAGCTAGTGGCAGCACTAAAGGCCACCGGATAATTTGCTGTGAGAATTCCTACTTTCAATGATTTGAAACTTTATTGGACTGAAAAAGAAAATAATAAATCTGACAGATACAACAGAATGCACTGCAAATTCTGAGTCGGTTTCTAGCAGTAATATTGGGACAGAATGAACTCGACTCCAGACCGAGTACTTGGAGGAGTTAAATCTGCCTAGGTGCAAAAGTAAGGATTTATGTGTGTGTGGCTTCAGAAAGATCTCTGTGTATTAAGCAGAGAGAGATTTTCTGAATGGGACATACGCGGACATTACATGCAGCAGGAATTCTTTTCTGGTGCTAATTGAATCATGTTAAACTTCTCACCCCTTACCCGAGGAAGAAGCCACATAAATCTCTCAATCGCTCAGCTGTGTGATTTAGGACATGCATGCGTGATATTACAACATAATGAAAAGATCTGCCAAAGGTGAGGACTGGAGGCAGTAGCAAGTAAAAACATATATATAATTACAAATAATGCACATTTACATAACATGTACAGACTCGTATTCTCAGGGTCCCCCAGTCTCCTGTGATTTGACAGCTGTGGGAAAGGCCACAAAATTCAGCTCTTGCTAAGGAATTGGCTAATCTTGGTCAAACTGCCACGGGAGACCAGGGGGCCCTCTCAGATGAGAAGCATTGGTGGCAGGGAGACGTCACATGGCTTTTCTAAGCGGTCCCTCTCCCTTCTTGAAAAAAGCACTGGTGGCCGTATGACGGTGCAAGTTTTCCCCTCTGCCGCTTCCCCCCGGACCCCCTTCATTCACCCGCTTCTGCTGTAAAACATCAGGAGGAGGAAACCACTGGCTTGTCCCTGGTAACTGTCTGACCGCTGCCTGCCCCAACCTTGGCTTAGCTCTAGATTCTCCTTGCCCGCAAGACCCTAAGATTTCTCGCCTAAGCCCTGCTGGGCCCCCAGAACCCAAAGACCCGACCTGCGAGGCATGGGGCTGGTATAGGTGAAGCTCCAGCCTAGTCCCAGCCAGGGCACGTTCACCGGCTGTCGGTGTGGGCCTAATAGGTTTGCCTACTAGGCCCCATCAACCACAACACAAGAGTCCATGTCATTAATTTTCCCACCACCAAGGCGAGACTAACTGGCCAGTAGTTTCCAGCCTCTTGTGAAGTAGGACCACAACTGCTTTTCTCCAATCCTGCGGCACCACTCCCGTTTTCCAGGGATCTATTGAACATGTCTTTTTACAGACCCGTCAGCACATCTCTGAGCTCCCTCAGTATCGTGGGATGTACATCATCCAGCCCCATGGCCATGCCCACTTTCAGTTTGCCTAGCTCTTCCCATACATTCTCTGCTGTAAATGGATTTTCCTCTGCCCCATCCACATCTACGGTCTTGTCAACCAGCAATGATCCTTTTCCCGTGTCTTTAGTGAACATCGAACTGAAGTATTTGTTTAATATTTCCACCAATTCTTCGTCTCTCTCCACACATTGCTCTTTTTCACCTTTCAGTTTCACTATACTACTTTGGGCCTTCCTTCTTTCTCGGATGTATCTGAAAAATGTTTTGTCACCTCGCTTTATCTCTTTGGCAATCCTTTCTTCCGCTTGACCTTTTTGCTCTCCTGATTTCTTTCTTTGTCTCCCTTAGTTTTAACAGATATTCTTCCATGTGCTCCTTTTTTTTGGGATCTTTATACTTCTTGAACCCTGTTCTTTTTGCCTTTATTTTTTCAGTCATCTCCTTTGAGAACCAGATCGGTTTCTTTTTCCACATAAGAACATAAGAATATGCCATACTGCCTATCCTTCCTCCACTATCCTCTTTACCTTCTATTATTATAACCTTTTATTTATTTATTGTCATTTTGTTCAACTAGTTATTTTGTTTAATGTAACTTCTACCCTGCTCTTTTCCATTTCCTCCTCCCTATCCGTTCTTTGTAAACTGATGTGATGTACATACAAACTTCGGTATATAAAAGTGTTAAATAAATAAATACATATATATATATACTGGGTCAGACCAAGGGTCCATCAAGCCCAGCATCCCATTTCCAAAAGTGACAAATCCAGGCTACAAGTACCTGGCAAGTACCCAAAAACTAAGTCTATTCCATGTTACCGTTGCCAGTAATAGCAGTGGCTATTTTCTAAGTCAACTTAATTAATAGCAGGTAATGGACTTCTCCTCCAAGAACTTATCCAAACCTTTTTTTAAACCCAGCTACACTAACTGCACTAACCACATCCTCTGGCAGCAAATTCCAGAGTTTAATTGTGCATTGACTGAAAAAGAACTTTCTCGGATTAGTTTTAAATGTGCCACATGCTAACTTCATGGAGTGCCCCCTAGTCCTTCTATTATCCGAAAGAGTAAATAATCGATTCACATTTACCCTTTCTAGATGTCTCATGACTTTAAACACCTCTATCATATCCCCCCTCAGCCGTCTCTTCTCCAAGCTGAAAAGTCCTAACCTCTTTAGTCTTTCCTCATAGGGGAGCAGTTCCATCCCCTTTATCATCCCCTTCTCTGTACAGTCTCCATCGCAACTATTTCTTTCTTGAGATGCGGCGACCAGAATTGTACATAGTATTCAAGGTGCGGTCTCACCATGGAGCGATAAAGAGGCATTATGACATTTTCCGTTTTATTCACCATTCCCTTTCTAATAATTCCCAACATTCTGTTTGCTTTTTTGACTGCCACAGCACACTGAACCGACGATTTCAATATGTTATCCACTATGACACCTAGATCTCTTTCTTGGGTGGTAGCTCCTAATATGAAACCTAACATCGTGTAACTGCAGCATGGGTTATTGTTCCCTATATGCATCACCTTGCACTTATCCACATTAAATTTCATCTGCCATTTGGATGCCCAATTTTCCAGTCTCACAAGGTCTTCCTGCAATTTATCACAATCCGCTTGTGATTTATCTACTCTGAATAATTTTGTATCATCTGCAAATTTGATTACCTCACTCGTCGTATTCTTTTCCAGATCATTTATAAATATATTGAAAAGCACCGGTCCAAGTACAGATCCCTGAGGCACTCCACTGTTTACCCTTTTCCACTGAGAAAATTGTCCATTTAATCCTACTCTCTGTGTCCTGTCTTTTCATCAGTTTGTAATCCATGAAAGGACATCGCCTCCTATCCCTTTTTACTTTTCTTAAAAGTCTCTCATGAGGGACTTTGTCAAACACTTTCTGAAAATCCAGCTCGGGAGCTGAAGTAATTTGTGAAACAAAGGTAAAAAAAAGAAAAAGTTAAGGTTAGGGGGTGGGGAGGAGAGGGCAAGCAGAAGGGAGGGTTAGGTAGGTGGGGGTAGGGAAGTTCCCTCCTAGTCTTCTCCGTGATGAAATATTTCCTGATGTTGGTTCTGAGTCGTCCTCCCTGAAGTTTCATTTCATGACCCCTAGTTCTGTTGATTTCTTTCCAAAGGAAAAGATTTGATGATCGAGCATCGTTAAAAGCTTTCAGGTGTCTGAAGGTCTGTATCATATCCCCCCTGCACCTCCTCTCCTCCAGGGTGTACATATTCAGCTCCTTCAGTCTCTCATAAGTCTTCTGGTAGAGACCCCTCACCATTTTAGTCACCCTTCTCGGGACTGTCTCCATTCTGTCTCTATCCTTTTAGAGATATGAGCAACTGAACTGAACACAGTACTTCAGATGAGGCCTCATCAAGGACCTGTATAAGGGCATCATCACCTACTTTTTTCGCCATCTTCCAATCTCCAGACACCATTACCCCAAGGTCTCACTCTTCCTTGAGCCATCCCTGAGCATTGTGAGTGAGAGAGCATGTGTCTGTGTGATTGTGTGCATATGTGTGTATATAGGAGAGAGAGAGAGGAGAAAGTTTGTGTGCAACCATCCCACTCCCTCTCCCCCAGCTAATCCATGACAATCTCAGGGCATCTGGAAATCAATAGGTCTCAGGAATGGAGAGTAGTGATTTATTTTTATTCTTATTAGTTTAAATTATTAGGTGCTATTTGATGGGTCTGCTCTTTTCAAGTATTTTATTGGTTTTGGAACATTTAAAAAAATGTAATATTAATTTTGTATTATTGGATGTTATTCTATTCATCAGCTCTTTTGAGATATGCTTTTATTAGTATGGTTTTTACTGTTATTGATGTTTTATATTTCTTGATTTTATCTGATGCATTATGAAGAATGGTGATTTTTCTGTTTTTCCATTGTTGCACTGCATACCGAGCCTGGCCTGTTGCAGTTTCCAGTTCAGTTTTTGTCTGCATGTTTCTATTTCTGTTTTATGATTTCTCTATTTGGTGAGGGTCAATCTGTGATCTACATGCTTGACTGATCAGGGCTGGATTTAAGATTTTGGCACCTAAAGGCTGAGTGCCATGGCTGACACATGGCCTAAAGCAAGCAGAAGCAGTCTCTTTTTTGGCTGGATATAAGGCGCCATCAAAATTTGGCACTCTAGGCAGTTGCCTATACCTAAATCTTGGCTGAGGTGTGACTGAGGTGAAGTATTCTTCTAGCGTGTAGTTCTGTTTTACTAATAGGAGGTGTATTGGTGTTTTAGGGTCTGGTGTAATAGTTGCAGTGTTGCCTTTTCATAGGTAGCTGTGTTGCTGTTTGAGTGCTGGCAGTCAGTGCTGTTTTGGAATGGGAGGTTTACTATATTATAATTGTAATTCTGCTTAGTCATGGCTTTTTAAAGGCCAAGCCTACACCCAAGACACATTACAATTGGGCTAATACCATATGGGTTCCTAGTGTCTTTTTTGGCATCACAGCAGTGCATGCAAAAATAACATACATATTGTTGTAAGTGATATTTTTACCTCAAAATACTGAATGTCCTTTTTCATCTAAATATCTTACTATAAATGCATAATTTTTAATTATGTGTGGGGCAGGCATGACTGAGGGTTGGGAGTGGGGGCACTGTAGAGTTCGCCTAGATCACCTAATACTCTTGCATTGGCCTTGGAGACCTCTGCTGTAGAACAACGCAAGTTAAAAGGGTTTACTGAACCCCCCTGTGGAACAATTTGTCTTGTCTGCTCAGCAGTGTCTCTAGCAGCGACTGGAAATCGATGACTAAGCCAAAGCTTGGTATGATAGAAGCAAATATCTTCTTTCATCTCCAGAGAGTGCGAGTAATTAGAAAAGGTGAGAAATCAAACATATTTCCAGCCTTGCCAAGAGAGCTGTGCTTGACCCTTCTTTGTCTGTTTCCGCTATCCATAGTCGTTCAACTCCCACAGCGTAGCACAGTCTGCTAGGAACAGAGGTCTAATCCTACTTTGTTTCCCTCTAAGCTCACAGGCAGTGCTGCATTTTCTGCCTCTGATTTTCTAGAGCATTTTATAATATAGGAAAAGGGCAGTTTTATTTCAGGTCCCCCTGGGGCAGATTTGCTTCTTTCCCTGGTGCCCAGGGCTGATGATGCAGCTCTTTCTCTGGTTAATGCGCAGAGGTCTGGAACAGGCTGCTAGAAGATAATTCAATTAGCAATTAGAACAGGGATGCTGCTGCGGGCAGAAAACACAAAGTCTAATTAGAAGGCAAGGGAAATGACTAGCAGCTTTCGTTAGCTACTACAACCTCACGCTAACCCTCTAGCAACAGGAAGACGAGTGACTGCAGAGTCTGAGCCAGGCTGGGAACGTGAAGTGAGAAACAATGAATAGATCCTTCCCAGGTGGAAGTCAGACCACCCAGCCCTGCTTAACTTTAAACCCGCTGCCTTCTGCTAGCTGTAGCCCTAATGTTCCTGCAAAGGCGAGTGTGCAAGTCCATGCGTACAGTCCAGGTACGTCCTTGATGGCCAGGGCTCAGGCTGGGAGGATTATGGGGAAGATTCACCTCATCCTAGTGCTTTTTCCCTGTTCCAGTTCGGCTGAAGAAAAGAGGAAGGACCACAGCAGTTGGACATCAGAGCATAAGAAGTGCCAAGCTGAGCGAGGCCAGAGGGCCATCGAGCGAAGCATCCTGTCTCCAAAAGTGGCCCGTCCGGCGCACTCAGACGTGCCCATCAGACCCCAACAGGAAAAGGTTATCTGGCTAAGAAATGGTCAGTGGACCTGGCCTCTAGAAAGCTTATTCAAATCTTGTATAATCGCAGTTACATTTCTAGCCTTGAGCAAATTATTTGGCAGAAATCCCATCATTTAACAGTAGGTTGAGTGAAAAATACTTCCTCAGATTTGTTTCAGATCTGCTATTAGTTTCATGGAGTATCCCCTAGTCCTAGTACCTCTGATAGAGAATGGTTATTTACTCTTTCCAACTTGTTCCACCCTACTTATGATTTTATAATTGTCTTTTAATCCCCTCTCAGTTACCTCTTCTACAAGCTGAAAAGCCCTAACCTGTCCAGCCTTTCCTCTCAAGGGAGCTGTTCTAGTCCCTTAATAATTTGTGCTACCCTTCTCCATACCTTTTCTAGTTTCACTAGCACCTAATACTCTAAATTCGACTGAACATGGATCAATACAGGGGCATTGTAATATTAATTTATTCACTTCATACCACTATAATGCCCAATACTGGGATAGTATAATATGAATTTATTCACTCCCTTTAACCAATAAACCTTGATGCTTCTGACACAACTGCAACATCGCTCTCTGCTTTGACGAAGGGAGGGGGTGGCGAGAGAGAGGAATTTGATTCAGACAATCAACACGAGCTCTGACTTACAGTCTGGGGTACTGATACTCAGGCATAAGGGAAAAAACACAGGACTACTTCTACAGCCCAAGATCATAAGCAAAGCAAAGCACATCAAGCAGCACTGTCTGAATTTTCAAGAAGGCTCATCACTCAGTAAAAATGTTGCTAGCAATACATTTCTTATGAGTTATCTTAAGGCTTGGGGATAACTGCATGGAGCGGCAGTTGCTACCTTTAAGAGAAAAATGGGGGTAACCTGCATGGCATGGCAGATACTAACATAAGAAATTGGCTAAGCAGACTGTGTTATGATTTCATCTGCCTCACAGCCTCATCATACCCTGACTATGATGCCTCTTTGCCAGCAGAGGTCTCCTCAGAGCTCCAATCCATGCTCTCTAGGTCAGCTCCTCACAGCTCATCCAGTTTAGCCTGTGGTGCAGCCCCCTAGCCACCAGGAGTTCTCGGCGAACCTTGTCTGCAGCCTCGCCAAGCTCCTCCTCCTTGCCTGCAACACACCCAAGCCTCGGCCCTACATAACCCTGTCTGTTCCCTGCTTTGAGGTCTTTGCATCGAGTCTGCCTTGGCTCCTTGCCATGACCCCTTGCCTTGCAGCTTCCGGGCCTTCTTGCTCCTTACCCTGTAGCCTTCTGCCTTGCCTTAGCCCATGGCCTTCTGCCTAGCTTTAGCCTTGTGGGCTTCGCAGGCCTTCTCAGCCTTCTAGCTTGCGTACGGTCTTCTGGCCCCCCGATTTCTTCTTGTCTAGCTAGCCTTTGGGCCTTTATGTTGTGTTCCTGGTTCTGTGCGGCAGTCCTGTCCTTTTCTATCTTGCCTGCACTCTAGCCCCAGTTCCAGACCTTGCCTGCATTCATGATCCTGTTCCAGACCTTCCCAGCACTCTGCACCAGTATCAGCTCCTGCCCTTGCCAGCGCTCACCAAGACGCACCAGTGCCAGCTGAAAGCCCTACTGGCGCCCTGATCCCAAGGGCTCAACCTGTGGGGGTTGGCAGACGACTGGCTCTAGTCCTGACTTGCCGTCTCGTGGCACTGGTGGTGTTCCATCATGATAGAACAAGAGCTCTTTTCAGAAAAAAAAAAAAAGCCCAAAACACCTGAGATTAAAGCTACTTTTATTATAATGTATTTATACACACTCATTCCCCCTCCCAGCACAGCTCTGGCCCCCCTTACACTCATTCCCCTTCCCTACCCCCTCCAAGTGAGTCTCCAGCCCCTCAACTCATTCCCTCTCCCCACAAGTCCCTCACACTCATTCCCCCCTCCCAGGACATCTCCAGCCCCCTTCACTTATTTCTCCCCCTCCAGATACCTTTTCTCTTTGACTGTTGCCAGCTGAGTGCTTCACACCCTTCAGCGTTCACTTCTGCGGTACTGCATAAGTGCGTCCTCTCCTCTCCAGGTTCAGAACATTACGGTGCAAGGCAACCAGAGTGCCGTGCCGTGCTGTACCTGATTTGGCCACCTAACGCCGCTGGGAGTCCTGCCCGCATGCCTGGACTGCAGATTGGCTGCCCCGGTGCCCTGCTTGTTATAGACCTGAATGAAAAGCGAGTGGGCCATGGCCCATCCAGCCGCACCTGTAGCTAAGCCACTGCTATGGATAGGCCTCACTGGTAGCAGCAGTCAATCACAGGTACAGCAGGGCACAAGTCCCGCCCACCAAGCTGAAAAAAAAAGCCCAATTATAAGCAACTAGTGAATGTAAAACCAAAAAAAAAGCAAATTGCTATAAAACAAGCCCAAACTTGTGGGAAATAAGTGAGGTTGGCAACACTGCCAGACCTGTCAGCCCTAACAGACTGGATGGGCCATCTGGTCCTTTTCTGCTGTCATTACTGTGTTACTATGTTCAATGTCTGCCGATTGGTCCCTCTACTGTAAGCTGTCAATGAAAGGACCAATCCCGCAGGGACCAATTAAGCTGCCAGAAAGGGAAGAGCCCAGCCAGAGGAGGGGGTTCTCGGGGGAGGGGGTTCTAAAGACGGGGAATTATTACCCTTAAGGTGAAGGTAAAGGGGAGGGAGGACTGATCCCGAACCATTTTAAGGTGAGATGGAGGAGGTTCTGCATTCTTGCGAGGGAAGGGAGGGAGAGAAAGGGGAAGGTCTTGCCGACTTGGCCGTGCTACTATCTGTTGGGGGTTTCCTGGGTGCTCTCCTCTTCACTGCAGGATTTAACTCCTGCTTCTGACCCTGCAGTTAGCATGAGACGCGCCAACCTTGCCACGGATTTTATAGCGCGGGTTTTTCCAGAGCCAAAATCCAATTAAATAATGGGGTTAGGTTAGCGCCAAAAAACTCACGCTAAAACTGGAGTTAGAACCTGCAGTAAGGTCAATCGGCCAAACTGCAAAAGCTGCTGAGGACGGATCGGACACAAAGGGTGTGATTAGGAGCCCTCCTTCCATCTGCAACCTTTGTGGCTTCTGCTGTGGCCCCTGCAAGAGAGGTTGCAATGGTGGACGATGGCAGACAGAAGTGGCAGAAGCTGTGAGCATGGGGGTAAGTGCCGGATTGGCAGCAGTGTCTTTGTGGGGTGCTGAGGGAGCTGCAGAATGAAATAGGCCACCATGCTAGTTACTGAGGGTTAAGGCTTCAGGTGGGAGACGGGGAACTGGGCAATATCTGTGGTGGCAGTGACATGCCACAGCAAGGAGAGAAGCAAAGAGATGGTGAAATGTGGGCTGCTTACCATTGCCGAGGACTCGGTGTCGCTTCTTGTGACTAGTTCCACAAGAGGCTAATTGCCACGACTGCCTCTCACTGCCTGCATGGCCTGGCCCATGCCTGTTCTTCCAAGAAACGTGCTCATGCACAGGCCTGGATGCCAGATGCCACAGGAGCATGCGTGCTTCCTGGAATGAAGGACCCTGGGTATTATTACATAGGATATTCTCAGATAGGGAATGCAGAGACGATCAAAGCCAAGTGATGAGACATTTTGAGGATTCCCATGGGAGATGCCTTTCGGTTCTTTCAACTTAAGAACATAAGAAATTGCCATACTGGGTCAGACCAAGGGTCCATCAAGCCCAGCATCCTGTTTCCAACAGAGGCCAAACCAGGCCACAAGAACCTGGCAAGTACCCAAAAACTAAGAAGATCCCATACTACTGATGCAATTAACAGCAGTGGCTATTCCCTAAGTAAACTTGATTAATAGCCATTAATGGACTTCTCCTCCAAGAACCCATCCAAACCTTTTTTGAACCCAGCTACACTAACTGCACTAACCACATCCTCTGGCAACAAACTCCAGAGCTCTATTGTGCGTTGAGTGAAAAAGAATTTTCTCTGATTAGTCTTAAATGTGTTGCTAACTTCATGGAATGCCCCCTAGTCCTTCTATTATTCGAAAGTGTAAATAATCAATTCAAATCTACTCGTTCAAGACCTCTCATGATCTTAAAGACCACTATCATATCCCCCCTCAGCTGTCTCTTCTCCAAGCTGAACAGCCCTAACCTCTTCAGCCTTTCCTGTTTCCTCTTAGGGGAGCTATTCCATTCCCTTTATCATTTTGGTTGCCCTTCTCTGTACCTTCTCCATCGCAACTATATCTTTTTTGAGATGTGGCGACCAGAATTGTACACAGTATTCAAGGTGCGGTCTCACCATGGAGCGATATAGAGGCATTATGACATTTTCCATTTTATTAACCATTCCCTTTCTAATAATTCCTAACATTCTGTTTGCTTTTTTGACTGCTGCAGCACACTGAGCTGATGATTTTAAAGTATTATCCACTATGATACCTACAGAACCTGAATCTAAACCGATGTGATATCTCAGATCGAATGTTGGTATATAAAAAATAATAAATAAATATGATGCCTAGGTCTTTTTCCTGGGTGGTAGCTCCTAATATGGAACCTAACATCGTGTAACTACAGCAAGGGTTATTTTTCCCTATATGCAACACCTTGCACTTGTCCACATTAAATTTCATCTGCCATTTGGATGCACAATCTTCCAGTCTTGCAAGGTCCTCCTGTAATGTATCACAATCCGCTTGTGATTTAACTACTCTGAATAATTTTGTATCATCCGCAAATTTGATAACCTCACTCGTCATATTCGTTTCCAGATCATTTATATATATACAAGCTGTTAAGCCCGTTAAAACGGGCTACATTATATTTTGTTTTCAGTCCATTTTCTAACACAGCACCCTTCTACACTTTTTCTCCCTCTCTCCCCCTTCCCCTCGTTCACTCCTCCCCTTTCCTCCACTCAGTCTTACTCACCCTCTGTCTCCCACTGCCTTCTTCCCCTCACTCTCACCTCCCTCCCCTTCCCTCAGTCACTCCCACCTCTCTCCCCCTTCCCTCAGTCACTCCCCACCCTCTCTCAATCCCATCCCCTCCCCCTCAGCCCTCCTCCACTCCCTTTTTCTCTGCTCCACAACTTCTTACCCTTCCACTTACTCACATCCCTGTCTCTCACCTCTCCCTCATTCTCCCTCTCCCTCTCCCCCTTCCACTTACTCACATCCCTCTCTCACCTCTCCCTCATTCTCCCTCTCCCCCTTCCACTTACTCACATCCCTGTCTCTCACCCTCTCCCTCATTCTCCCCTCTCCCCTCACTCTTCCCCACCCCCCTACCTCCCTCCCACACACTCACCCACTCCTCCCTCCCTCTCACTCAGTCCCTCCCTCCCTCTCACTCAGTCCCTCCCTCCCCCTCACTCAGTCCCTCCCTCCCAGTCCCTCCCCCTCCCTCAATCCCTCCCTCCCTCCCACTCAGTCCCCTCCCTCTCACTCAGTCACTCCCTCCCACTCCCTCTCTCCATCCCTCCCACTCCCTCCCTCCCTCTCTCTCTCTCCTCCCTCCCTCGCTACTGGCCGCTACCGCTACCGCCGCCGCCCGCTGCCGCCACCGCCGCTACCCGCTGCCGCCGCTGCCACCCGCCACGTTTTTTTTTCCTGACGCTGCCTAAGACCAACGTGCTCGCCCGCACATGCGCAGTAGAGCTGCTCTCTACTGCGCATTTGCGGCACGTCAGTCAACCTTCATTTATTAGGTTGATATATATTGAAAAGCACCGGTCCAAGTACAGATCCCTGAGGCACTCCAGTGTTTACCCTTTTCCACTGAGAAAATTGACCATTTAATCCTACTCTCTGTTTCCTGTCTTATAACCAGTTTGTAATCCACAAAAGGACATCGCCTCCTATCCCATGACTTTTTAGTTTTCTTAGAAGCTTCTCATGAGGGACTTTGTCAAATACCTTCTGAAAATCCAAATACACTACATCTACCGGTTCACCTTTATTCACATGTTTATTAACCCCTTCAAAAAAATTAAGCAGATTTATTAGGCAAGACTTCCCTTGGGTAAATCCATGTTGACTGTGTTCCATTAAATCATGTCTTTCTATATGCTCTACAATTTTGATCTTTAGAATAGTTTCCACTAATTTTCCTGGCACTGAAGTCAGGCTCACTGGTCTATAGTTACCCGGATTGCCCCTGGAGCCACCCTCCAGTCTTCAGGTACAATGGATGATTTTAATGATAGGTTACAAATTTTAACTAATAGATCAGAAATTTCATTTTTTAGTTCCTTCAATACCCTAGGATGCATACCATCCACTCCATGTGATTTGCTACTCTTTAGTTTGTCAATCTGGCCTACTACATCTTCCAGGTTCACAGTGATTTCATTCAGTTCGTCTGACTCATCATCCCTAAAAACCATCTCCGGAACTGGTATCTCCCCAACATCCTCATTAGTAAACACGGAAGCAAATAATTCATTTAGTCTTTCTGCAATGGCTTTATCTTCCCTAAGAGCCCCTTTAACCCTTCAGTCATCAAATGGTCCAACCGACTCCCTCACAGGTTTCTTGCTTCGGATATATTTTAAAAAGTTTTTATTATGAGTTTTTGTCTCTATGGCCAACTTCATTTTAAATTCTCTCTTCGCCTGCCTTATCAATGTTTTACACTTAACTTGACAATGCTTATGTTATATCCTATTTTCTTCAGATGGATCTTTCTTCCAATTTTTGAATGAAGATCTTTTGGCTAAAATAGCTTCTTTCACCTCCCCTTTTAACCATGACGGTAATCGTTTTGCCTTCCTTCCACCTTTCTTAATGTGTGGAATACTTATGGACTGCGCCTCTAGGATTGATCAGTTAATGAGATGAATTCATGGTAGAAATTTGCACAAGATGGAACTTTAAAAGAGAAACAGAATAGGTTTTCAGACTTTACGGTTTCCATACGGAGACTGAATCCTTTACATTCTTCTCACCCCTGCTGTACCTATTCAATGAATAAATGAACAATTTTAGTTTCCAGGGTTGTTCTTTTAGCAGCTTTCACACAATCAGATGAAATATGTATTTGGAGGAGGCTTTATAAACTAGTCTTTGGGGCATCGGGAACTAGCTAGGGCTATAAAATAACCAGTCGAGCTGAGGGAGAATGCTAGAACACATAGAACTGCATTGTTTTATTTTATTCAATTGTGTATGTTTTATTGTGAGCTGCCATGATTGATGGAGTGAGCGGTTAAGAAATGACCTTAAATAAATAATAGAAAGAACAGGGAGCAGACGTTTTGAGGGACATTCATCTATTTATTTGCATTTTAGACCACTTTAACATACATATAGTCCAAAGCATTTTATGGGATACATTTACTTTCATTATTTCTTTACATTATTTTGAGGCAAACACGTGCTGTGCTAAGAGACAGTTCTTCAAGCCTCACTGAAGAACACTGGGTTGGGTGAATTGTTTTGCACTACAGCATAACACATAAAAATGGTCTTTTTAACCAGAACTGACTCTCCTGCCTAATGCAGTTGGTGACTCTAGATCAGTGGCTCCTAAACCTGCCCTGCAGGACTCCCAGTCAGTCAAGTTATCCACAATGCATATGCATGGATAAAATCTGCACGCTATGGAGGTGGTGCATGCAAATTTATCTCATGCATATTCATTGTGGATATCCTGAAAACCTGACTGGCTGGGGGGCTCCCAGGACAGGTTTGGGAACCTCTGCTCTAGATCCTCATTCCTGGAATGTTACTTGAAATATAAATACTTGGATGTGGGACGTGTTAGAAAATGTACATTTCTTTTAAATTTTAGAATGGTTGCAGTCAGATTATCTTTAACAGTGTTGGGCAAGCCAGTCCGAAAGTATCCCCCCCCCTCTCCCCCAGCCAGTCAGGCTATACACAATGAATATGCATGAGATAGATTTGCAGGCACTACCTCAACACCATACTAATCTATCTCATGCATATTCATTGTGGATATCCTGAAAACCAGACTGGCCATGGCAGGGGTAGGCCACTCTGGTCCTCGAGTCTGGTTTTCAGGATATTTGTATACAATGGAAGCAGTACATGCAAATCTGTCTCAGGAGTATCCTGATAACCAGACCCATCAGCGGCGCTAAGGGGTACTCCAGAGCCAGCTTGAGCAACACTGATCTACATCTGCATCCTGGTAATAATTCTAGCATGGAACATCAGTGTTGCAGTGTTTTGACATAAGAAGTAATATGTATATATGCATAAACAGACAAAAACCTGGGGTGCCATGGAGATTTCTGTTTATTTATATTAGCAAGCATGACCTGGGCCATTAATGCTGTTCACTGTATCCAAGCAGGAAGATCCATGGCAATCTGCCGGTTCAGTGCTAGGGATCCCAGCTGAGGACTGCTGCGGTAATGGTTGGGGGAAGGTGCATTAAAAATGGGAGGAAAAAGCAGTAGTTACAAAATACTCAAGGTGCCAAAGGTCCAGCAAGTGCTGGTGCTGATTGAACTGGAAGCCCAGAGGAGCAGGAAGTAACTGCTAGACCCAAAATCAAACATACAACTAACTGTAGTCAGGTTTATTTTCTCTCAAATTAAACACCTTTTGTTAAATAATTCTTACAAAAAACAGATGCTGTACTTGACCATAAATCAGCAAGGGACGTTTCAGCTCTCAGTCCCTGGAGCCTCACTGTGGCTGCTGGAGGGCAGCCTTGGCACACAGGGCGCTGTGGACGAATTTCTAGCATCTCCTGCGCTCTCCCATGCTGTGACGCCAGGATTCACCCAGAGAGCCGTATCCTGGATACCCAGGCCCAGCCCGGCCGGCCAATCGGAGCCTTCAGCAGCTCCTTGACAGATAAGACGGCTTTCTCCTTCCTAGCAGGTGCCACTGAGCAGCAACAAAGTCAGGAGGAGTCAGGTGGGCAAAGAAAAGGCCAGACAGAATCAGGCTGGAGAGGTATGAGAGGAGGGGAAGACACCACGATGAGGGCTGAATAAAAGCCAGTCAGCGATGTCCCAGACAGTGGTGCATGAGGTAAGTTAGATGTCTGTCTGCTTCAGTGTTTCCTGAAAGATGGGGCAGCAACTGTTCCTCACAGAAGAGGTAAAAGGAGAAGAAACCCAATTAAAAAAAAACAAACTGAGGTAAGAATCTAGCAATTGCACAGGGGCAGAAACAAGGATGTGAAGTAATAGCATGCTCAGAAAAATAGTTGGAAGGAGCTATGCTGGGACATTTCATTGGGGTTCTTTTAAGGAAAGAATATTATCTTTAATCTGATGGTAACTGCAAGGAAAGTTTTACGGTTCCCTCTGCAAAGCATTTCGAGTTACTTTAGTTTTCATTATGAGCTTAAAGGTTGGAGCAGCCATATCTTTATAGGTGAGAAATCCAACAGATCTTAATTAAGCTCACAGTAAAAGCAGGAATGGCTCAAACTACTACACAATAGAAATGTTAAATTATCCCCCGGGGTCTTTTACTTTGAGGGCAGAATGAATTGTATTATAGGGGCCCTCAGTTAATGGTGTCACGCTTTATGATCATAACTCAGCCTACACATGCAGCCGCCATGAGGTGGTTACTGCCACACCTGATTGCAGTGCTAGAATACGGCGCGCAGATTTGCCCTAAGTCACACAAGACGGCAGTAGACGAGCTGGGGTTACAGAGAGCTAGGAGCAATAGAGCACAGTCCTGATTCCCAGGACTGTGCTCTGTTGCTTATGGTGAGCACAGCAACTCACAGGAACTCAGTTCCTGTAATTAATATTTTAAAAAGTTGTTTTTTTTGTTTTTTTTTAGGAAGGATAAAATCAAAGAAATATTATGTAGAGATTAAGAAGACAAGAGATACCATTTAGAAATGGTATTTAATAGAGGGGGGAAGCATGCATATGTATCTTTAAGTTTTACTGTACTCACATTTCATCCTTCGCTATAACTTCAGTCTCTGCTCACCGGTTCATATCCATACAGATACACTAATAGAAGAGGAAATGCTCTGTGTCCCTGTAACCTTCCATCCCTCTCTCTTGCTCCTTTCATCCTGGCTAAGAGGCGACTGGAGGTCCCTCCACTTTGAGAAAATGATGTGCCGCTTGGGATTTTGCACTATTACTGTTTCTTCTGCTCGGGTTAACGTAAACCCGGGAGGAACGATTAGAAACACCAAAGAGGCATTACAGGGACAAGTCCGAGGGCCTCTGGGAGGTTAGTGTAGGACCCAGTTCGCAGGGAGCGGGACTACCTTACCCAGCAGCTCATGGGGGCGCAGCGTCGCTCCGGTGACGTCACGGAGAGCGCCCCGTCGGGGGTGAGGCTGGTGCCGAACTGGCTTGGCGGGACTCCGCGAGAGGCGAAACTTCGGAGCCTGGTAACTTGCTCTTTTCGGTTCTGTATTCTCGGTCTCTGCCGAAGTCAGAGTGCGGGGTTGGGTTTGGAGGAGAGAGGAGGCTGGTAGTTAATTACTGCTGCTGGAAGGGGGCCGTCCCCCTGCCCTAAAGAGCTTCCCGTTCAAGGAGGACTGCAGGGGTGGAAAGTGGCTTGCAAAAAAAGTCATGAGTGCTGGGTTGGTGGCAGTAAACCTGGGGCCTGTGCTAGCCACTGTTCCAGCTTGCATAGTAGTGGCCAGACGTGAATTAAGCCGAGTGTATTGTAATGCATCTGTATAGCTCTGCAGTGCCACCGTACCTTGAGTATTGTATTTCCTTCTGGTCGCCCAGATAAGGAGGAATCAGAAAAGGTGCAGAGAGGGGCAATAAAAATGATAAAGGGCATGGCATGGCTACCCAGGTTGGGGCAGTTCAGTGTGGCGGAAGAAAGGCTGATAGGTGGTTGCAATTATCTGCACAGGAAAGCGCTTTCCTAACGCGCTCCCATCCACCTCTCCTGGGCGCGAGATGCAGTATCAAATGAGTAGCTGCGTTAAAAAGGAGGCGCTAAGGGAAATTGTGCATCCCTACCGCCTCCTCGGCATCGGGCGCTCAGGAGACATGGCTGTGCGTGGCTTAGGAAAACGGATACACGTAAATTGTGTATCTTCCTAACCTGATGTCAAGACTTTTTTTTTTTTTCACCTTGTTGCTTTCTGTGGTTCCTCCGACTTAATATTGCCACGATATTAAGTCAGAGGAACCACAGAAAAGAAGAATTTTATCTTTTTCTAATCAACTTTAGGGGTTCCTCAAAGCTTAACGCCAGCTCCGGGGTTGGCATTCATTTTTTTAGGTTAAAATGTGTGAACAGTTATTTTTTACATTGGGGGGAATGTTAATTTCCTCATCAACATGGCACTTACATGTGATGAGCGCTAGTAACTGCGCCTGGTTTGGTCACGCATCCACCCGCAGGTCCACCTGTGCGCTAGCCTGAGTGCGTGGTATTGCATTGGCCTGTGGGAACTTGATGTAATAAGATGCAAGTCGAATGCATCTTTCTGCCTGCACTTGAACGTGCATTTTCTGTGCAGAAAATGTGCGTCCCTAAATGGGGAGTACTGGTTAGTGCCCTTGCATGGAAATCCCATGCAAATTAGGGCATTAAGCAGTACTCCTCCCATGCAAAGACTTAGCCAGTCTGTATCTGGCCAGTGCACATTTCTTAGTACTGAAAATTTAACCCCTGGGTCAGAGCTGGAACTTAAAACCGGGATCGGTGCTTCCATTAGGCACAGTAGTTGGTTGCTTAGAGTTGCCAAACTTTTTTTGGGGGGGGGGGGGGGCAAAATTCTACTAGCATGAGGCCAAGAGGGGCGCTGTGCTACATCCAATACCATCAGGAAAGGGAGTGATGTGCTGGAGCCGCTATCACTGGTAAGAGGGAGTGCTATACTGGAGGTACATTGGGAGAGGGAGTGCATCACCAAAGGTTCAACTGGGGTGCCAAATACTCTTGCACCAGCTCTGCTTAAAACCCTTAAAAAAAAAAGTCTGTCACCCGGGTAAGTATTGATTTATTCAGCTATCTGACAACCGGGTAAGTCTGTATTTATCAGGCTACCTAGTGGCAAACGGGTAAAAGTATCTGGTGCTGCCACCGATTAATCAGGTAGTTGCCGTGATCTGTCAGGAATGCCTCTCCCGTGAGTTAAAATATACGATTCTTCTTACAATTACCAATGCATTTTCTTAAAAGATCTACCCCAAGTGCTAGAAACCCCTTTCTTCTCTCCTGGGTGGACCTAGAGAAATCTGGGAAAATCCCAACTTTTTGATGCCCCCCCCCCCCAAAAAAAAGAGAATTCATAATCCCGCCCAAATCCTGTTCTGTTATATAGGAAGCCAATAACATACAGTATCCAATGATCTCCAGAGCAGACGGCTCCGAAAACGCTGTTAAATTCAGAGTGTTTGAGCAGGGTGCGTTTGTTGTTGGGGGAAACCAGGCGATCAGGTAGGAAATAAGTTTGTTGATTGAAGGGAACTCATTTGAGGACATTTGTAACCCATCAGAAAAGTAGTTCCTTAAAGTTACCTTAGGTAGTTCACCTATAACCCCTGGGGAACTGGGCAATCTCAAATTACGATGGCTGGCCTGGTTCTCCAGAAATTCAGTTTTCCTAGACAAAAAAGTAGGGTCCTTAACCACATTAACAAATGCTATGTTTTCTTTGCCCTGGAGCAACAAACAATATTTTTGGAGTCCCAAAGAATTGATTCTTCTTCGCCGGATCCCACTCAGCTTTAATTGATCCTTTTTTTTCCTGAGCAGGACTTGCACGTCAATGCCCTTTTCTTCTGAACTAGTTTTTCTCTTCTAGTTCTCGCTGTCTCCCTGATATATTTGCTGTATTGATGTAATGAGAAATTGGATTGTTCTCTTTATTTTTATTTTTGTTCTTATTCTTGTATTTCTGAATGCCAAGTTTGGATGCTTTGTATCATTAAATGTATAAATAAATAGGTTTAAAAAAAAAGTGCATTCAGCCCGTGCTATAATGCACATTTTACAATTAATGTGCGTTTTTCACTCCCGATGCATTACCCTAGCATTAAGTTTTCTGCACCGAGAGTTAAAACTGATTTAATCTGAGCATTAAGAATGTGTGCGCATGGTTTCTCGATGCTCAGATTACTGCAACAGCCTGGTGGTAAGCTAATGGTGCGCGAATGCATTGGGAGTTAGTAACAAATAAACAAGCAAGATAGCCCGAAAATGGGCACTAAAGTTCAACACCAGTTTATTACTAAAAAAATGTATTAGAAATAATTAAATCTAAAATCGTATTATAAATAATAATTTATCCTTTCAAATAGTACCGGGAGTAGGGAAGACTCCATGAAAGTAACTCTAACAGATTTAAAACATTTAAAAAAAATGTATTTTTTCAGTACTCCTGGGGGAAATCTGCATAAAAAACATAAAATTCTACATCTTTGAGTAGTCATTTTTCTTTTGAATTGCATTCTAAATGGATCATTACTCAAAGACAGTAATTACGTTGTGTTATTTTTGACAAATGTATGCAGAATTTTGCAGACTTTGTAAATGTGCACAGAGCTTTAAATAATTTTGCAAAGAATTTGCCCTATTTTTGCGCAGAATTCGCCCAGGGGTGATGAACATAAGAAATGCGATGCTGGCTCAGATCAATGGCCCTCTGATCCCAGCATCCTGTCTCCAACAGTGGCAATTTGGGGCACTTGGAAGAAGTACCCGACAGGTACTGAAGATCCATTCCTTGTTCTTCACTCCCGGGGGCAATCCCCAAGTCTGCCCGGCTAGTTGTTAATGGACCTGGCCACTCCTTTTTTAAGCCCAGCTCTACTGCTACCCTTGACCAAATCCTCCAGCAACAACTTCCACAGCTGAATTGCCTGCTGACCGCAAACGATCCTTGTAAGGTCCAGCTTCCTGCTCCTTCAGTCCCTCGCAGTTCTCCTCCATACCCCTCTCTCATGTGCTCACACCCCCTACTTAACTCAGATCTTTCCCCCCCCAATCCCAAATCTCTCTCTCCTGCCTGCCAGGCTAAACCTCCAGTGATCTCTGCGCCCCGCTCAGCTCGCTGCCCCTCTCTCCTCTACCCCAGGCTCCACCTCACCTCAACGCTCTCTCCTACCCGTCGGACTGAACCTCCAGCTCTCACTCACCCCACCGGTTCCCTCCCTCTGCACCACTCGCGGCACTCTCTCTCTTTTCCTTTCCCACCCCCCCAGATTCAATTTATTTATTTACAAAAATCTTACATTCCGCAGTTTCCAAAATATCTTGCTCAGTGCAGATAACGACGTTGTATACACAATATTTGGAGAAAATAATCAAACAATGACGACATATAAAACAATAATTGAAATCAGTCAGCAAAAGCTTCCCTCCCAGCCTTCTCTTTCCCTTCTTCTCCCCCCACCCCATGACTCTCGCTCCCTTCCTCACCATTCCCAGGCTTAATACCCTCCCCTATATCCATCTCCCATCCTGGGCTCAACATCCACCTCCCATATCCCTCTCTCCTTTCCTCTCCCCCGCCGTAGGCTCAACGGCCATCCCCGGCTCTGTCGTTCCCCCTTCTTCCCACCACCCCACCCAAGGATCAGACACCCCCAGGTGTCAAGGCTCATCCTTTCTCCCCCCCCCCCCCCCCCCCCCCCACACCTGTTGGCGATGCTGCCCCTTTAAGCCTGCCAGCCTGATGTCACAACTGTCTCGAGCCCTGAAAGAGGAGAGGCTCCCGAATAAGCTCTAGGAAAAACCCCTCCAGAGAAGGCCAGCGTGCTCCGGCATAGGAGAGGGAACCAGTTTCCAGCGCTGGCGGCAGCAGAAGTCCAGGCCCGTGGCGGTTGCTGTGAGTCTGACGCGGGGGTGGGGGGCAATCCAAGGAAGTGCTTGCACAGCGGGGGCGCCGTATGGAAGAGAGAGAGAAACCGTTCGGGCCTGAAGGAGACCTACCTCCTTCCTCTCCTGCCTGGCACAGAGCAGGTACCGGCCTCCTGCCTCCTGCTCAGGCCCGATGCTGCTCCTAGGACTAATTCTGCACAGCTGCAAAATTCCAGGCAAACTCTGCACTGCACAGATTTCTCCCAGGAGTTATCTTTACAGACAGGCAGCAGGGAGCCCCGGCTCAAAGAGTCATCTTTTAATGTTTTCTTAAATAGTTTTGACACTATGGTAATTGAAATTCACTCGGAGGAAAGACCAGTGATTAGTGGAATGCCTGAGGAATCTGTTCTGAGGTTACTTCTGTTGAATATGTTTTGTGACCGATATTGTGCAGTTCAGCCAATTCATATTTTTGAGAGCTTTTAATTTTAGTTTAAAGCAGGAGAGATCCCATTTGCGATGATGTTTGAGACGGTTTTTTTGGCATTGTTGATTGCAACTTACCTAATGTCCTCGCTTGGATTTTGGGACTTTGTACTTTCTTGGTTCACATTTACAGGCTAATCCAATATAGTACGCTGGCCTAGTGCACAGCTTGATGCACGGTGGAACTCGCTAGAATAACCCCCAATACAGTAATGGGATTAGTGGGTCCAAAGCACGTAGCTAAGCACTCATCACATGTAAATGCCATGCTGATGAGGCTATAGCTCGTACCCCCAGTGCAAAAAAATCACCGTGCACCGACGCGCACCTTTTAACCCACAAAAATTAACACCAGCCCCGGAGCTGGTGTTAAGTCTTGACGCGCCTCAAGCCATCAACAAAAAAGCAAAAAAATACTGCTTCTCTGTGGTTCCTCTGATTTAATGTCATTGCGATACAAATAGGCAGAACCACAGAAAGCAGCATCATGAAAAAAAAAAGAGTTAAACTGAGCGTCCATTTTCCTAACCTGACACCAGGTTAGGAAAATGGACTCTCAGTTTAACGTGATGAGCCTGTGATTGTTTAATTGTAAACCGCTTTTATAGTTTGTACTGAGTATGTGGTATATACATTTCTTTTATTTATATTTTATTGAATTATATCATATACATATGTAATGAAATAATATAGCAAATAACATTATTAGAACAAAAGAAAAATAACATACAGCAATTGTATTGTTGTTATGATTTCATCTAATCTACATTATAATGGAGAGCCAAGTGGGAATAAGGCCACATTCTACAAAATATTTAAAGTAATTAAATCATATTGTGTAAGGACGTTAGCTAACCCATTATATCTGCCACGCCAATACAAGCAACAGTAGTTACTTAACCCTCAGGTATATACATTTCTAAAATAAATAAATGAGCCCTATGTTGCATAGTAAGATGAATATAGATCCCCAGTATAAGCTACATTGTGAATTGATATTCCTTTTAGATTACTGGGGAGGAAACTGAATGTTAACTGGTAGGTATTTTTGGATATCGCAGGTCTGAGGAAAATGGAGGCAGTGGATAAGTGGTGCAAGGATTTCCTTGCACTGAAACTTTTGGACAAAAAATGCAAACTGAAGAAGAACGGAGCAACAGGTAAGCAAGATTTAGAGGTAAGCGGCTTTCCCGGCAGGAGGCAATGGTGCAGGAGTGCTGGTTCCTTGCAAGCTGCGCTCGGGTGCGTGCACAGGTGAAAACAGCACCCCCAAAAAAACGGAAAGTAGACTGGTGCTTCAGAGATCACTGTGCACGCATTTCTACCCCTTATTGCACACGCACAAACAGCCCCCCAAACAACTAGAGGGAACATTGCCCGACTCCTGCAGTCCCAGCGTTTTCCCAGTGGGAGGTGCTGTAGGGAATGAGGTGGGAGCCCTGGCTGCAGGGGAGCTGTCAGCTCCTCTGCTTTTAGCCTCCTGTGTGCAGATATCCGGTAATTAAGATCCTGAGGGTTGTTGCATATTATTTTCTGACTGGTCGCTAGCTGGCATATGAGAGTTGGTGTTTATTAGAATCGTTCTTCCTCTGTCTTTTAGGCACGATAGGGCAGCAGCTGCAGAAGACCCTGACACTGCAAAGCTCCCTACAACTGCCTTCCTCCATCACTCGCTCTCAGTTTTGTGCAGGTAAAAACCACTGTCCCATCTTTTGACACTCAGTCGCAAAATACATATCTGAGGGCAGCTTAGCACAGGAACTGGATCTGCCAGCTGTAGCATCACCCTGAAGACCCCACCTCAGCCTTGTTCTGGGGAGGGAAATTCTAGGGCTGTGTTTGCCCCAATCCAGTCTTGGAGACATACCTATAACCAGTCTGTAATAATTATGAATGCGTTAGATTTGCCTACAGTGGGTCTCCAGTGTATGCAAATCTCTGTCATGAATATGCATTACAGATAGCCTGAAAACCCGAGCCGGCTAAGCATGCCTCCAGGGCAGGGTTGGAAGCAATACTCTAGGAGAGGTGGGGGCTAGGCCTCAGGCTTCCTTCAGTTTTTTGGTGACTTGCACAGACAGACACACGGCATTAGACAGCAGTGATGTTCTATTTCCATTCACCAGGGCTGGCTGGAGGGAACAGCATTATGGGCAAGTTTCTAAGTGATGTCACCATGCTGAGATTTTTTTAATTTTTTTTTTTACCCTGAAAGTGGAGGTCACCTGTGGCCGTGGCGCACATAGCCAGTCCCTTCTTAGAGGTGGGATCACCTGTGCCCGGGGATAGCTTTCCTTCCTAAGAAAACGGCACTGCTCTGCTCTTCCATCAACAGGATGCGAGCAGGCCCGGTGAAAGCAACGCAAGATATAAACAAGAATAATAGATGTGTGTATAATATGAATTTAGCTTAGACATTATTTGTTCTTAAATAGCATGGAATTCCGGCCCACTATCGGGGCAAGTAAATCTGGTTTTGCTGCTAAGTAAGATATGCAAGCTACCTGGGTACTTAGATCAAATGTAGGCAAATCCTGTATGTCTCGACAGCATTCACTGTGGATATCTCTGAAAGCAGACTTGCTGGTATCTCTCACGGCTAGAGCTGCCCATTTCTGCATTATGGTTCTGAACTTCAAGTAAGCTGCTCTGCCCAGCTTCGATGTAGCACAGGAGATCTTTGCTGTAACCCTTTTCTCTCCATTGAAGGTGTTTATGCTCTTGAAGGGCTCTCAGTGAAGATGTTTGCCATAATAAAAGCTGAGCTATACAGACACCTTTTTTTTTTGTTTGTTTTCTGTGCTGTGGCAGGGTCCTGCCCCAATCTGATGATGAACAGGAATGAAGCCCCAGACCTTCATCCCGTAAGCGCAGCCTCCACGCCGCATCTCCCTGTCCGGGTGCGCCGCCCACTTTGCCTGTCCCTTTCTTCGGGTGGCGGTGATCAGTACCAGGGCCCCGAGGATCAGGACTGGCACAAGAGCCTGCAGTCTCAGGTACAGCTTTCCCGCACCTTGTTGGGCAGAGGGGGCCATGATCCCAGCCAGAAGCATTGTTTAAATCAGTGTTAATGATGTAAAGGACTGAAGCGAGGGCTGCCTTTCCTCCTGGGTTTTATGTCTTAAGCAGCAGTTACTGAACACTCTTGCATCTGTGGCCTGGCTCTGCCTTTCCTTTGCTCCTCAGCTGAGATGCAGCTATTACTTTCTTTCCGCTCCGGGAAGTTCCTACTCCAGCTGGAACTTGCTGCTGTATTTGCTTCCAGGAGAAAGGTTCACTGGCCTAACGTCCTAATGGTGCTGCTGGTTATAGGTTTCTGCTTAAAGCCCAGCCCTGCTCTTCTCTGCTTAGGCACTGTGTGACTTGTTGAAAGTTGCTCATTGTAAGCTCTCTGAATCAGAGACCTACCCTGTGATGTGTATTGTACAGTGCTGTGCTCACTGGTAGTACTCCAGTACTGATAAATATCACCAGTAGAATGTGTGATTAATTGCGCGCACATCAGTAAAGGTGAAAGTTAAGTATACCTGTTCATTTCCTTTCCTTGAGTCCTGACATGCCAGTTCAGACTAGGTTATTCTTGTTCATCAATAGGTGGAGGCAGAGAACACACCATGTTCCCCTATATAGTTAGGTTTAGCAGGAAAGACTCTCGGAGGCTGATATTCAGCGCCATTTAGGTGGATAAAGTAGCGACTTATCCAGTTAAGTGGCGCTGTTTAAATATTCTGTCATATTCAATGGCCGCCACTTAGCCGGATAACACTCTGCCAGTTAGCTGGATAAGTTAGACCTGCTATCGAGCAGGTCTAAAGATAGCTGGATAAACTTATCTGGCTAGCATAAAAATTAGTCACTGAATATCACCGCTAAGTTAGCAGGCTAGCATTTAAATATTGACCCCCTTCGGTAGTTTCTTGCCCAAGGCTTTGTCTAATCTACAAATGTTCCATTCTCTGTCCACCTGAAATATCTAAGCAAAGGTGATATATACTTATCCGAGAGCCTCCAACGGGCTCTCTTGTTCTTCCCTCTCTCCCCCCCTCTCCTGTGTGCTGCTGGACGCATGCAGCGCCGTACGGATACGTGTAAGAACTAGTCCCCCTGCCACACGAAGCTTGCGGCCTAGTCAAGGCAGAGCAGCCGAGGTTTCAGGAAACCGAAGGGTTCCAGTAAACGTGTGCGGGCAGGTGAAAGGAAACGTGTGCACACACACATCAAAATATTCTTTCACCAAAGAACTTCCTCGCTGTGGCTGAATTATGACTTAAAGGAGGAAAAGACCCCAGAGCTGAGCATGCATTGTGTTTACAAACATGGAATCATGATTTCAGAAGAACCTACCAAAACTTAATTTTTACATTGTTCTTATGTTAATAAAAAGAACTTACCTTGACATGGTGCGCTTTTGTGAAGTCTAAGGCACTGAACCGCCACGTTGGGCAGCATTTCGCCGAGGCAGCTGCTTCAGGGTGGTAACCTGTTTAGAAATTCAGCCCATCCTGTGGTCGCAGCCGTCTCTCCTCTCGTGGCAAAAATCAAATTACAGCTATCCTGTTACAGGGATGCAGCAGCTGATCCATACGCTGGTCCCGGTGAGCCCCATCACAATCAGGAGGAAAAAGCACAGAGAGGAGCCCGGGGGGAGGAAGAGGGGAGCGAGCATTGAGGTGTGGGGGGGAGGGGGGGGAGAGACAGCGAGCATCAAGGAGGGAGTGGAGAAATAGAGAATGAGCTTTCCTGGAGGGAAGCGAGGGTGAGCCTCACGAGAGATGGAGAGAGAGAGCCTGCAAGCCCCGAGGAGTCGGGGAGTGAGAGAGCCGTCCCTACCATGGTTCCTGTTGATCTAGAAGCTGAAAAAAAAAGAAAAGAGCAGGACGAAAGGAAAGAGGCGCTCCTCCGTTGCTTTGTCTCTTCATGGGATGTCGGAGCCAGGCTGGGGACCAGTTTGTAGCGGTTGTGGCGTGGGACATCCCCGGAGTTTCTCTTTTTTTCCCGGCGCTTCAGCACGGCTCGGAATATCCTCCCTTCTTCCTCTCGGAAACACTCTGTGCACTTTCACCCCCCTGACTTGGAAGAATTGACATGCAGAGCCCGCTGGGGTCCTGGGTAGATTAAAAAGCTCTTACATAGCCAAGTCATGGCTGTTCCTACATGAGCATATTGGGGACCTAACCCTGCAGCCCGCCTTAGCCTGGCTGCTTCCAGGGCGTCACCTTCGGTAAGGCCACACCAAAGTGACATCTCGAATGAGAGGCAGAGCCAGCTGGAAGCAAATCATTGAGAGGGGGCCGGGGGGGGGGGAGGGGAAAAGTTACCCTCTCCCTGGAGGGGGTCAGTGCTTGCGCCTCGCCGGACCTCATCCTGCTTGGTTCCTGAAAGTTGTCTTTGCCGGTGGATGAGCGGTGCTCCTTCCCGAGCAGGCATTCACTGGGCCTGTGCAGTGCGTTCATAATGACGCAGTAAACGGGGCTGGAGTTTAGGTTTTGGTGCCATGGCAGCACCACTTTGACGCTGTGCCGGCCCCTGGTCCTAAAGCAGGCAGACGCTGGCTCCTCTTTGGCCTGGATATTTGGCACCCTAGGCA
The DNA here is from genome assembly GCF_901001135.1 of Rhinatrema bivittatum. Taxonomy (NCBI): domain Eukaryota; kingdom Metazoa; phylum Chordata; class Amphibia; order Gymnophiona; family Rhinatrematidae; genus Rhinatrema; species Rhinatrema bivittatum. The sequence continues at coordinate 37,463,310 of NC_042631.1, read as the reverse complement.
GTTGCCTTTGCCTAAATCTGGTCCTGATAGTAAATGACGGCAGAAAAAGGCCATTTGGCCCGTCCCGTCTGCCCAGTTATTCTGTCCTCACTGCTAAGGATACATCCCAGCTGCCGGCCACAGAGTGTGCTCACCTGCTAGGTTTCTCCTTACCCAGGACTGTCTTTTTGTCTTCCTTCTTTGTAATTCACCAGCTTGGGTAGAATTGCCTAAGCGATCCCCATGTGGTTCCCTCCCACACACACTTTTTTCCCATGCCTAATGACAAGGCTTTGTAAAAATTTAAATAGCTGGCAATACTAGTGTGGCTGTTTCCCAGACATCTGGCCTCCTAGATCCCCTGCCAGACAGCCCCGGCTATGTGAGTGCCTGCATTTCCACTAGGGCTTCCAGTTATCACAGAGCTTGCATCCTGCCAGACAGACCCAGTTACTAGTCAGTTCTGCCATCGCGGCCTGTCAGGTGGATGTCTGTGTTAGCACTATAGGACTTCTAACATTTTATTTTGACCATTTTACCATTTATTAGTACTGGGGGAATTCTGTGCTACTCTGGAGCACCGAATTCGCACAGAACTCCCCTCCTGCGGACAATTTGGCAGGCCTCAGCGTGCCTCAAACAAAGGCCGTCCTCACAGCAAAGAAGGATCAGGGCCTTGGTGTGCCAAGAGTGGAGGCCGTCCCGCTCGTGGTGAAGATGGAACAGGCCCTGGTGAAAGAGAGAGAGAGAGTGTGTGTGTGTGTGTGTGTGTGTGTGTATGTGTATGTAAGACTGTGAGCCTGGGAGGTGAGGTAGAGAGGGAGCCTATGTGAAGAGATTGGGAAGCAGTGTGTATATGTGTGAGAGATTGGGAGCTGGTGTGTGTGGAAAAGCAGATTGTGTGTATGTGAGGGTGTGTGTTTGTGAGAAAGGGAGCCTGTGTGAGGGTGTCTGTGTGTGTGTGTTTGTGTGTGTGAGAGAGAGAGAGCTTGTTTGAAGGGATTGTGTATGTGTGAGAGAGAGGGAGCCTGTATGAGGGGGTGTGTATGTGCTCCACAGAGAGAGGGAACATGTATGTGTGTGTGAGAGAGAGGGTAGTACTGAGAAGAGGGGTCAAATTCTGGGAGTGGAGATAGAGTGGCAGGTGGAGGAGTTGGGGCCTGAGAAGGCAAAGTGAAAGGAGACTGGCCAGGGGAGTAGGGAGAAAGGGTGGAAGAGACACTCTACAGCGAACTTCTAGGGGAAATTCTGCTCAAAATATTTAAAATTCTGCATCTTTAAGTAATAACTTTTCTGTATTACATTTTATATTAATTACTTAAAGACCGTCATGTATAAAGTTTGCAGCATTTTAAGTTTGTGTGTGCAGAATTCCCCCAGGAGTGCATTTATTCTGGCAGCTTTGATTCAGGCCACTACAGCCCTACAAACACGTAACATCTTGCTAGATTATGCTTTCTGCTCTACCCACTTTTAGCAACTATTGATTGTATTGATCTAGATTTATGTAATCTGTTGAGCACGATTTGTAGTTTATAAGTGGAATAAAAACATTTTTAAATAAATAAATCCTCTGTACTTATCCCAGCCCTCTTTAAACTCCGTTACTGTTTTCTTCTTTCCACCTCCCATAGGGGCCAATGTAATAAGACCCGTGGCGAAACAGGCGCTAGTTGTGAGCGTGGGTTTTGATCACTGCGCGCGGCTAAAGCTGGCACCTCCGCGAGATGTAAAAAAAAATAAAAAAATAATGCAAATGACTTGCGTGCCCAAATCCGCGCAGTCACGAAGAGACGCGTGCTTACAGACGCGCGGCAAGGTGCTATGTAATAATAATCCGTGCATAAAAGCAAATGTGGTGAGCAACTGGGTCTTCCTTCTTAGCAAAAGTATGACCCTGGAGTAGGAATGCACATATTTCTAAAAATATTCACATAATTCTGCAGAAAACATGGCAAATATTTTAATGGGTGATGATTCACACCACATGCCATGAAATCTGTCACCTACCGTTGCTGTCATCCTTTGACAAAGCCGCAGGATATACCACAGCATCAGGAGCAGCCAGACAAAATTAGAAATCTCCATACCAGTGATAACATCAGAGCTGCCTGGACACACAACCACACCACACCACTGCAAGCAATGGAATGAAATGGCCCCCGAGTTGGTGCTATCACTTATCTCGTGCCGTGACTGTGACGCCAAAAAATCCTGCATTAAAAAGCCCGCGCTGGCATTTCTATCTTCTAGCTCCGCTCCCTGCGTTGGCCGTGAATAGATAATCAGCTCCTTTGCATGCCATTAGCATGCTCTCGCAGAAAAAACACGGGTCAGCAAGCGCGCGCACAGAACTCTTATTCCATATCCATATAAGGCTTTGCACGGGCAAACGCATGATTAGCCGCTCACAAAGCTGTGGCAGCTTCAGCGCACCTTATTACATCGGCCCCATAAAGCAGTAACGTGCACAATTTGAAAGATGCATTTCCCTTTAGCAGTGTTTGCTTCCTCTGGTCACCACTAGGGGTCCTCATAATACCAGGCTAGCTTCCCTTTTGATTAAGCTGTTGAGTGCAGAGAAACCTGGAAGAGCTGGAGTAATTGTAGCTTGTTGCATACTGCTGCCAGGAAATAGTCACCCCTTGTATCTTATTTCTTACTGGGCAGTGTATTCCTTGAATTTTGTGATTGATAGTTTTTCTTTCTTCTCCAGATGGAGCAGGCTCAGAGCAGTGGGACAGCCAGCAGTACAGGCTCCCTAGAGCGAGCATCTCTCTTCTGCACCTCCAGACCCAACACGCCGTTTAGTCCCACCCTGTCCGGACCTCTGGAACCGCTCAGCAAGGCCAGTTCCCCCAGCCGCTTCTCCCCGTCCCCTTCGAGCAGCAGCTCCAACTCCAGTGCCCCCTTCCGCTCGGGCTCCAGGAGGCTCTGCAGCTACGGCCGGCGAGGGGACTCGAAGGCAGAGGATGCCAAGGGAGAGCTGGCAGAGCGGCGCCGAGCGGAGCCCGTCCACTTCTCCGAGCCCATCATCTCCAGGGTGACGGACTGCATCTACCTGGGCAACCTGCTGGCGGCCTACAGCGGGCAGTCTCTGTGCAGGAACGGCATCGACAGCATCATTGACATGAGCAGCCTGGCCAGCGGGCAGGGTCTGGCCGTCGTCCCGTGCACCTGCACGCGGGCCGTCCGTCACAGCTGGTCCCGCCTAAAGGTGGACCTGCAGGGGCCCCCGGGCGGCGAGTGCTGCACCCTGCGGCAGCGCTCCTTCAGCGACATCAACGACTGCATCCAGGCCTCGGCTGAGAAGAGGAAGCGGGTGCTGGTCCACTGCCGCGACGGCTACTCCTTGGCCCCCACCTGTGTCATCCAGTACCTGATGGTGAAGCGCGGCATGAGGCTGCTGGCCGCCTACGAGCTTGTGAGGGCCAGGTATCCCGTCAACATCCGCGAGTGCCACCAGGACCTGCTGGTCAGCCTGGAGGCGTCGCTGCGCCCCGGGGACACGGACCCCGCGGGCTTCAAACAGGCCATGTCCAGGAAACTCGCTTGGACTTAATAACCGCAATCAAATGAGAGGAAAGAAAACCATGGTGTCCATCTCCTATAGCAAATTAGTATGTGGCACTGCCATACTATGCCCAGTTTGCTCTGTTTCTTGTACTGCAGCGATCTTACCAGCCTGTCGTAGAATCCAGGACTCCTGCGTCACGGAGGAAGGTTAGAAACCCAAACCCCTCAGAATGAGAGCTGAACTTTTTTTTTTTTTTGTTTTCCCGTCAGCAGCCGCTAGGAATGGCGTCGGGTCCTTTGAGGAGCATTTAGTGACAGCTTAAAAAAAACCGGACTGGCATCGTTTGAAGCAAGTGTTGCCACACATGCCAAGGACCTTATCTGTGCCTTATCCTGAGGATGTCTTGCCAAACCATGGGTATACATCACGGTTAATGTAATTAGCCTGGTATCGTTTTAAGCTGCCATATGGCACTGTTGACAGATTGCAGCTGACTGAGAAATGATTGCCTGCCAGTGCAGCAAAGCACAGCACTGTGATGCCGAGAGGAGGCTTCCAGCCGTACCATGCTCCTCATCTGGCACAAAGCTAGGTGGAGTTTGCCGAAAACGTGAAGGGAAGTCATCCTCGGCTGCATTCTCTCTGCTTAACGACGCGAATGGTAAATGAAGCTTACTGAGGGGGTGAAGGGCCCCTCCGGAGCACGGCCTGCTCTGTAAGATGGCCTGGTGGTAGATACAGTGTCTTGGGGATGTGACGTACGGTCCTTTCAGTAGCCGTTTTCCCTTTGTCACGTGACAGGAGTGGTGGGAAAGGCAAGGCTGAAGACATGACGAGGCTCCGTGTCCTCTTTCCCGCGCCGTGCTTAGAAGCTCTGGATGAGGTTTGGAAGGGCAGGCTCACAGGACCCATTGCCGCAATTCTGTTCTTCATGGGACCTTGCTGAGCCAAGGACAGGTGAACAGAACCCTTCGGTACCACGTGTGGCAGGTTCTTGCTGATTATCTGACTTTTTTTTTATTTCAGTCTCTGGATGAGAGCTTCTTACCTGCCCAGAGCCCTCTGGCTGCTGTAGTGGTACAGACGAGCCGAGTGCCACTCCGATCTGCCTCTCAGTGAGATTACGCAAATCATTGGCTTCTGTGGCCTGGAAGCCGTGGAGTTTCTTGTTTATGCAACAGGAACCAAAATGGAAAAAAAAAAAAAATGATTAAAAAAAACCCAAATGCTTTTCAGTCACATTCCGTAGACTTCACTGCTGCTGCTTCCTTTTAATCCATGGAAGAAGGAACCTGCCTTTGGGTGAAAAAATAGACGGACAGTACACATTGCTGTGTAGCAAGCCCCTAGCATTTTAAATGAACTGCAGTGTGATATCCCATGGCAGGGTCAGCTATAAAAGAACTGGATGAGAATCACAAAATGAATGGGGTTTGTAACTTGTTTTTTTTAAATCAAAATTCATAGCTTTAAATCATTTGTGTCACAAGGTTATAAACATTTTTCAAGAGACTGATTCAGGGATAAGGCAATTTGGTAGCGTCCTAGCAGCAAGCAGCACTGCTCTCAGCAGTGGGGCTACCATGTTAACTAGCAATAAGCCCCATGTGGCAGTGATGTGCACTGGGCTGGGAATTCTCAGCTGTTGAAATTCCGGAGACTTCAGACACAGCAAATGGTTTTCCAACTTCAAGACTTTTCTGTCCATTTGCATTGCTGGGAAGTGAGTCCCTGCCCTCTCCTGTCCACCAGCCCCACGCTGTCACAGGCATCAGTACGACGGCCGCAGTGAGGGAGACAGGAAGAGCAGGAGCCGAGTTTTCTGTCTTTTTGCTTCCTCCAGGGCCCCTTGAGAGTGCACTGAGGAGGGTGACACGTCCTCTGGGCCATTTGCAAGGAATGCCGTGGGAGAGCACATCAGATTCACCCCAGGATGATCAGGCCAGCCACATGAAGAGCTGCATTTCTACAAATGCATATTTTCCTAGTATTATCAACAACACATTGCAGTGGGCTAAACATTATGACACAATCACAGCTACTTGCCATTGTTGATGACTCTTAAAGCCATCAGACTGTACATAGAAACATGTCCGCAGAAAAAGCCCATTTGGCCTGTCTAGTTTGCCCATCCACAGGTTGTAGGACTCCCATTACTGATCAAGAACTGCCACTGTCCTGCATCTAGTTAAAACTTGTAACTTACCTTTTATAGTGTCTGAAAGACTGAATATAAATCAAATAAATACATTTATAAATCTTGATCGTGTTTTGCATATCTTCATCAGGAGAAATTATCAATGTTCATAAACTTGAACTGAAATAAAAATGTCAATGGAGATCAGTAAAAGAAGCATTTTTATACATATTTCTAATTAAGACCATTACCAATTCTCAATAAATGCTGAGCTAAAGTTTTTTTACTTTATTGTTTCAATTTTCAGCATTTTTTTAACCCACAATTGGAATCGCCATGAATCTGCCATCTTCACAGAAGGGAGCATTGGTGACGAATTTCCTCCATCGCTTTATTTAGTCACATCATATATTATGGGGTACATATTCAAAAGCCATTTAGACTGATAACGGGAAAGTTATCCATCTAAATGGCTTAGCTGCATATTTAAAAGGCTTATCTAGTAAGTCAGGGGCGATCCTGGGGCAGAAGGTAGGTGTTCCGGGGAAGAACGGAGTTAGCCGGTTAACTGGTTAACTCTAAATGCGCTATAGGGCAGATCTAAAGTTAGCCGGTTTCCTTACATCCGGCTAACTCTGACTTGCCTGGGTATATTTAATTCAGTTCTGCCACTCAATATCCTGCTCAGTGGCTGAATATTTATCTCTCAGATTCCATTAACTTTATTTCTCAGAAAAGTTGAAAACGCACGCATGGCAGCATATCAACTGTGCTTAATACACTTTCTTATAAATGGCATTATTAAAAATCTTCAAACAGCAGCATTGCATTCAACATCTCTATTTAAACCCTGAAGTTGCACAGTTTGAAGAGTGCATGTCCAATACTGTTCTCTCAGATTGAGCTTTGCTTGGCTATCTGTTCCTCTCCAATGTGATTATAGTTTTGCCTAAAGAGTGGTATCACAGGTATTCGCCTAAAACCTGATTATGATGGCTTTATAAGATAGTGAATCGCTCATCACTTATTGTTCATACATGAATGCTTGTATAGATACATTTAAAGTAAAAAAAAAAAAAAAAAAAGGCTTTCAATGTTGGAATACATTTAATACATTTTAATAATCCAGTGTTTCGGTCTCAGCCTGTTGATGGTCCCATGGAGGCCCCAAACTGTCAGATTATTGAAATGCTTTTTTTCCCCATAGGGCATGCCTGGTTTTTCTCTGTCGGAGGATGCGAGCCCTTTGCTCTTTGAAAGGGAAGGTAGATGAGAGAGACCGGGCAGGGCAATTAGTTGGGTGTTTTTATTTAAATGAGATTTTACTATTCCTGGGGGTCCAGCTCCCATCTGGTCTGTCTGTGAACCTCCCCAAGGGCCATGACATGCGCCACTCTTGCCTTCCCATGCCTGTTGAGGGGTGATTTCTGGGGTAATGTCTCCAAATGGGTTGATTCTGCACACACCTTGACAGAGTGAGCCTCACTTGTAAGCCAGGGTTTGTTGAGTCTGATCTCAGACTCAGATTCACTGCTAATGCCCTTCCTCATGCTTGCATGGTACTGACGAGAGCTTCCTTCTGGCGTTCTTAGAGGGCTCTATGCATGGGCAACTTGTCTAGATGCACCTGGAAGTTCATTTTAATCGGGCCAGTGGCACCCAATACAAAACGGACTATTTCTGTATCTTTCTGCCACATTTTCGTGGTCTCTGATTGCATCATTTGATACTTGAGGATCATAGAATGCACAGAATTTAAATTTTGGTCAGTTACATTTTGCCCTGTAGGTGGCATCCGGTGTCAATTCCAAAGTCTTGGGTGGAAGGCGTGGCACATGTGCCTTTCCTAGGCATTGCTATTTGAAAGGCAAAGCAAATGCCTGTTGAGGAGGGGGATGCTGTAAAACGTTATTGGTGCCCTGTAGTACTGCTCTAGTACTGAAGTGCTCCAAACTGCTGCATCCTGCTCCCAGCTGAGTGTTCCTTGAGAGAGTGCTCCAGCGTTGTCGCCCTCTGACAACCTTCCTTTCTGCTTTTCTCTGTCTGTTCCCTTGCCTTTGTTTCTCTCTGTTCCTCTCCATCTCTTTCGCCTGACTTGCTCTTTCTCTCTTTCATGCACTGCATCCCTCCCAGGTGCTCTTAGTTCCCCTGAAAAGGCTGTCAATATTCTTCAGAGGGTCATTACTAGAAATTAAATATTCAGGGCAAAGCAGAAAGATGGAAGGGCCCCAGGCGGAGGCGAGTCCATGAGTGGCCTCTGGGAGAAGAGAGGCCCCTGGAGGTGAAAATGAAAGGAGAAGCATCAGCTTACAAAATCGGCTTTCACAATGCTGAGATACCAGGGCTGGCACAGCAAATGTTTTGAGTTGCTTGCAGGGATGAAAGGAAACGTAATGCAGAGCCTACACAGATTCATCCAGGAGGCTGCGATGTCGTCGCATTAGGACCTTTCTGATGATGTCAGCTTTTGAAAAGATCAGCTGGAGCTTTCTTATCTATTTCTGCTGTTAGCATAGAAGAAAAGGCCCCCAAAAGCAGCAAGGTCCACGTTCCTTTCCCGATGTATTCCCACAGACCCTGCTTGATCTCGATTTTACTTTCCCATACTCGCAGCTCAGGCTCCTCTGTGCTTACTTATGTATTTATGAATCGTGTTTCACCAAACAGAAGCCCAATGCAGTTTACAGTGCTGTACGTAAATACAGTCATTGGTACAAGCAATATCTCATCATCCTTAAAATAGAAATGATTGTCCGTGCTCTCTGTCACTTTTACAGGAATATAGTTTGTGTTAAAAAAAAAAAAACAACCACCCAACCCTCAGCAATGCAAGGCTCCTACAAATGCAAGATTTGCTGGGCTGAAATTCTCTGGGGTGTATTTGAGATTGAATTATTACAAAGCTTGGTGGTAGGACATGGGAAGGAGCCTGGTCATTAGATTAAGTATTGAGAATTTGTTTGCTCATCCACCCAAACTGGTAGAGAACCAGACACAAAGACAGATGGCCAGTTGAAATAGTCCAGCTGGTCCTTGTCTGCCGTCATCTGCTATCTATTTATTAATAAAGCTGTGAAGTAATTAGCACTCTCTTATGAACGGACAGTCCATATAGCAGCAAAGTCCTGTTTTACGTAGGCTTTCTTCCGTGTATCGGGAAAGAACGTTTCCTAAAGAAGAACCCCGGTCTAGTGACAGTGCTGAAGGCACCAACCACGAGCAGTGAGATCACATCCATGTGCAACAGAAAACCTCCTCCAGCTTAGCACTCCCTTGGCCACCTTCTGATATAAGAATGAGAGCCAAATCAGAGGAAAGGGGAGATACGAGATACTCTAATTTCTCAAAGGTTTCCATGCACAGGAAGTGAGCCTTTTTCAACAGAACGGAGGCTCTAGAACGCGAGGGGGCATGAGATGAGACTGAAAGGGGGTAGGCTCAGGAGTAATCTTAGGGAATATTTCTTTACAGAGATGGCCTCCCAGTGCAGGTGGTGGAGATGAAAATAGTATCTGAATTCACGAAATTGTGGGATAAATACAGGGGATTTCTGAGGGAGTGATAGGAATTGTAAAGCTAAATTAGTTGGGCGCATGGGCAGATTAGATGGGCCATACAATCTTTTTCTTTAGCTAGGTTTATAGTGTTTGCTGTTTTTGCCTTTAATTTTATTTGTTCTTAAGTATTTTATTGTATATGTTAGACCATCAATGTTGTTTTTTGTTTTTATGTTGAATCTAATTTGTTATGTATTTATTATGTATGTTTATTGTGATCCACCTGGAATTTTGGACAAGAGCTGAATAGAAATATTTTAAATAAACATTGCTATCTACTGCTGAAATTTGGTGGCCAAATCATTTTTTATGGTTACCACTGGCCACCTTGGCCACTGGATTACTTCTACACAAGCTTTATTGCCTTAAGAGAGGTTTAGAATTGTAATAAAACAAAAACAAAAACCCAATACCTCATTTTATTAAACAGTGGGACTAGAAGTTCACAGGTTGATCCTTCAGTCTACTCCTCTCCGTGGGCTTTATCTCTGATGGTTTTACTCTGGTTGTTGAGGCTTCACTCATGAAGCGTCAGGTTTGTTTTCCTGCTCTCTTCCAGTTGCACATGCTTAGTCTGCCTCAGATTCACGGGTTATAATCCTCTTGCATACTGCTGTGTGCTATGAATGTCATGGTGGAAGCTTACAAGTGTGGTCCTTCCAAAGTGAGAATGCAGAAGAAGAGGCAACTTGTGAGTGAACAGGTAAAAAAGAGGGCCTCAACTCTGTGTGTCTATTTTTAAAAAGTAGCTTTAAATTCTGGAGAGTCTCACTGGCCTGCAGCGTGTACGTGCCTCCTCAGTCACAGAGGCTAACATTATTGTCGACACTGAGTGGAGGATTAATATGTAAAGTGTAGCGATGAAAGGCCATGCTTTTTATCCGTTGTGAAAATTCTTGTCCAGCAGCTCTGGATTTTGCAGGAGTTTCCAGCTTGTTCAGTGCTGGAGAATCCAACAACATTCCTGGAAAATCTCCCTCAGGGCTCTGAAAGTCCTGGCAGGGTACGACTGTGCCAGCCCAGATACAGGACCGGTCCAGGCAGGGCAAGCTTCAACCCCATCCTTTCTGCTCCGGGTGGGCTTCTTCCGGTGCGGAGAGCTGATGCAGTTTTTACAGCCCTTCTGTCCAGACAGATAATTGGGAAGGGTTGAAAGTAGGCAAGCGCTCCAGAGCTCCTGATCCATTTCTAAAGACAGCTCCTAATAAATGCAATAGGAAAGAGCCGGATGAGAAAATGAATGAAATTACATTTTCAGTTTCATACAGTGGTACAAACGGAGGGTAAATGAAGTATTATTTTGTTCGAGCTCTTACAGTGTTTACTCCCCCAAAGAAATCACCTTGCTGAATTATAGCACCGAGCGTATTTCACAGCTTCTGAGTATAAAAGGGTGATGACGAGGGGGATGAATTAATGTCCTGCTTGTCCACTAGTCGGGGTTGTGAGAATAGTCTGATTAAGAGCGCGTGAGCAGCTGCCAGAGGGAAGGGCTTTCAGGTAATAAAGACTTTGCAATAGGCAGCACTGATGTAGAGAGCTTAGTAACGGCCTGCACAAACCCACTACCTCCTCCCCCAAACCACCCAATTTCTGAAAAGACAGGAGGGAATGGAAAGAGACTCGGCATTGGCTAACAATGGGTGCTGAAGGGCAGGACTGAGGTGCACTGGAAGCCTAGTACTGAGGTAACGGTGCCGGCAGAGGGTGGTGCGTGGGTCTGTCAGTGCTGGGGGGGCGGTGGGTGCTGAAGGGCAGGACTGAGGTGTAGTGGAGGCCTAGTACTGAGGTAACGGTGCCGGCAGAGGGTGGTGTGCAGGGTCTGTCACTGCTGGGAGAGCAGTGGGTGCTGAAGGGTAGGACTGAGGTGCACTGGAAGCCTAGTACTGAGGTAACGGTGCCGGCAGAGGGTGGTGCGTGGGTCTGTCAGTGCTGGGAGGGCGGTGGATGCTGAAGGGCAGGACTGAGGTGTAGTGGAGGCCTAGTACTGAGGTAACGGTGCTGGCAGAGGGTGGTGTGCAGGGTCTGTCACTGCTGGGAGAGCAGTGGGTGCTGAAGGGTAGGACTGAGGTGCACTGGAAGCCTAGTACTGAGGTAACGGTGCCGGCAGAGGGTGGTGCGTGGGTCTGTCAGTGCTGGGAGGGCAGTGGGTGCTGAAGGGTAGGACTGAGGTGCACTGGAAGCCTAGTACTGAGGTAACGGTGCCGGCAGAGGGTGGTGTGCAGGGTCTGTCAGTGCTGGGAGAGCAGTGGGTGCTGAAGGGTAGGACTGAGGTGCACTGGAAGCCTAGTACTGAGGTAACGCTGCCGGCAGAGGGCGGTGTGCAGGGTCTGTCAGTGCTGGGAGAGCAGTGGGTGCTGAAGGGCAGGACTGAGGTGCACTGGAAGCCTAGTACTGAGGTAACGGTGCCGGCAGAGGGTGGTGTGCAGGGTCTGTCAGTGCTGGGAGGGCAGTGGGTGCTGAAGGGCCGGACTGAGGTGCACTGGAAGCCTAGTACTGAGGTAACGGTGCCGGCAGAGGGTGGTGTGCAGGGTCTGTCAGTGCTGGGAGGGCAGTGGGTGCTGAAGGGTAGGACTGAGGTGCACTGGAAGCCTAGTACTGAGGTAACGGTGCCGGCAGAGGGTGGTGTGCAGGGTCTGTCAGTGCTGGGAGGGCAGTGGGGTGCTGAAGGGCCGGACTGAGGTGCACTGGAAGCCTAGTACTGAGGTAACGCTGCCGGCAGAGGGTGGTGTGCAGGGTCTGTCAGTGCTGGGAGGGCAGTGGGTGCTGAAGGGCCGGACTGAGGTGCACTGGAAGCCTAGTACTGAGGTAACGGTGCCGGCAGAGGGTGGTGTGCAGGGTCTGTCAGTGCTGGGAGAGCAGTGGGTGCTGAAGGGCAGGACTGAGGTGCACTGGAAGCCTAGTACTGAGGTAACGGTGCCGGCAGAGGGTGGTGTGCAGGGTCTGTCAGTGCTGGGAGGGCAGTGGGTGCTGAAGGGTAGGACTGAGGTGCACTGGAAGCCTAGTACTGAGGTAACGGTGCCGGCAGAGGGTGGTGTGCAGGGTCTGTCAGTGCTGGGAGAGCAGTGGGTGCTGAAGGGCCGGACTGAGGTGCACTGGAAGCCTAGTACTGAGGTAACGGTGCCGGCAGAGGGTGGTGTGCAGGGTCTGTCAGTGCTGGGAGGGCAGTGGGTGCTGAAGGGTAGGACTGAGGTGCACTGGAAGCCTAGTACTGAGGTAACGGTGCCGGCAGAGGGTGGTGTGCAGGGTCTGTCAGTGCTGGGAGAGCAGTGGGTGCTGAAGGGTAGGACTGAGGTGCACTGGAAGCCTAGTACTGAGGTAACGCTGCCGGCAGAGGGTGGTGTGCAGGGTCTGTCAGTGCTGGGAGGGCAGTGGGTGCTGAAGGGCCGGACTGAGGTGCACTGGAAGCTTAGTACTGAGGTAACGCTGCCGGCAGAGGGTGGTGTGCAGGGTCTGTCAGTGCTGGGAGAGCAGTGGGTGCTGAAGGGTAGGACTGAGGTGCACTGGAAGCCTAGTACTGAGGTAACGCTGCCGGCAGAGGGTGGTGTGCAGGGTCTGTCAGTGCTGGGGGGGGCAGTGGGTGCTGAAGGGTAGGACTGAGGTGCACTGGAAGCCTAGTACTGAGGTAACGGTGCCGGCAGAGGGTGGTGTGCAGGGTCTGTCAGTGCTGGGAGAGCAGTGGGTGCTGAAGGGTAGGACTGAGGTGCACTGGAAGCCTAGTACTGAGGTAACGCTGCCGGCAGAGGGTGGTGTGCAGGGTCTGTCAGTGCTGGGAGAGCAGTGGGTGCTGAAGGGTAGGACTGAGGTGCACTGGAAGCCTAGTACTGAGGTAACGCTGCCGGCAGAGGGTGGTGTGCAGGGTCTGTCAGTGCTGGGAGAGCAGTGGGTGCTGAAGGGTAGGACTGAGGTGCACTGGAAGCCTAGTACTGAGGTAACGCTGCCGGCAGAGGGTGGTGTGCAGGGTCTGTCAGTGCTGGGGGGGGCAGTGGGTGCTGAAGGGTAGGACTGAGGTGCACTGGAAGCCTAGTACTGAGGGTAACGCTGCCGGCAGAGGGTGGTGTGCAGGGTCTGTCAGTGCTGGGAGAGCAGTGGGTGCTGAAGGGCCGGACTGAGGTGCACTGGAAGCCTAGTACTGAGGTAACGGTGCCGGCAGAGGGTGGTGTGCAGGGTCTGTCAGTGCTGGGAGGGCAGTGGGTGCTGAAGGGTAGGACTGAGGTGCACTGGAAGCCTAGTACTGAGGTAACGGTGCCGGCAGAGGGTGGTGTGCAGGGTCTGTCAGCACTGGGAGGGCAGTGGGTGCTGAAGGGCCGGACTGAGGTGCACTGGAAGCCTAGTACTGAGGTAACGGTGCTGGCAGAGGGTGGTGTGCAGGGTCTGTCACTGCTGGGAGGGCAGTGGGTGCTGAAGGGCAGGACTGAGGTGCACTGGAAGCCTAGTACTGAGGTAACGGTGCTGGCAGAGGGTGGTGTGCAGGGTCTGTCACTGCTGGGAGGGCAGTGGGTGCTGAAGGGCCGGACTGAGGTGCACTGGAAGCCTAGTACTGAGGTAACGGTGCCGGCAGAGGGTGGTGTGCAGGGTCTGTCAGCACTGGGAGGGCAGTGGGTGCTGAAGGGCAGGACTGAGGTGCACTGGAAGCCTAGTACTGAGGTAACGGTGCTGGCAGAGGGTGGTGTGCAGGGTCTGTCACTGCTGGGAGGGCAGTGGGTGCTGAAGGGCAGGACTGAGGTGCACTGGAAGCCTAGTACTGAGGTAACGGTGCTGGCAGAGGGTGGTGTGCAGGGTCTGTCACTGCTGGGAGGGCAGTGGGTGCTGAAGGGCAGGACTGAGGTGCACTGGAAGCCTAGTACTGAGGTAACGGTGCTGGCAGAGGGTGGTGTGCAGGGTCTGTCACTGCTGGGGGGGCAGTGGGTGCTGAAGGGCAGGACTGAGGTGCACTGGAAGCCTAGTACTGAGGTAACGGTGCTGGCAGAGGGTGGTGTGCAGGGTCTGTCACTGCTGGGAGGGCAGTGGGTGCTGAAGGGCAGGACTGAGGTGCACTGGAAGCCTAGTACTGAGGTAACGGTGCCGGCAGAGGGTGGTGTGCAGGGTCTGTCACTGCTGGGAGGGCAGTGGGTGCTGAAGGGCAGGACTGAGGTGCACTGGAAGCCTAGTACTGAGGTAACGGTGCTGGCAGAGGGTGGTGTGCAGGGTCTGTCAGCACTGGGAGGGCAGTGGGTGCTGAAGGGCAGGACTGAGGTGCACTGGAAGCCTAGTACTGAGGTAACGGTGCTGGCAGAGGGTGGTGTGCAGGGTCTGTCACTGCTGGGAGGGCAGTGGGGTGCTGAAGGGCAGGACTGAGGTGCACTGGAAGCCTAGTACTGAGGTAACGGTGCCGGCAGAGGGCGGTGTGCAGGGTCTGTCACTGCTGGGGGGGCAGTGGGTGCTGAAGGGCAGGACTGAGGTGCACTGGAAGCCTAGTACTGAGGTAACGGTGCCGGCAGAGGGTGGTGTGCAGGGTCTGTCAGCACTGGGAGGGCAGTGGGTGCTGAAGGGCAGGACTGAGGTGCACTGGAAGCCTAGTACTGAGGTAACGGTGCTGGCAGAGGGTGGTGTGCAGGGTCTGTCACTGCTGGGAGGGCAGTGGGTGCTGAAGGGCAGGACTGAGGTGCACTGGAAGCCTAGTACTGAGGTAACTGTGCTGGCAGAGGGTGGTGTGCAGGGTCTGTCACTGCTGGGAGGGCAGTGGGTGCTGAAGGGCAGGACTGAGGTGCACTGGAAGCCTAGTACTGAGGTAACGGTGCCGGCAGAGGGTGGTGTGCAGGGTCTGTCAGCACTGGGAGGGCAGTGGGTGCTGAAGGGCAGGACTGAGGTGCACTGGAAGCCTAGTACTGAGGTAACGGTGCCGGCAGAGGGTGGTGTGCAGGGTCTGTCACTGCTGGGAGGGCAGTGGGTGCTGAAGGGCAGGACTGAGGTGCACTGGAAGCCTAGTACTGAGGTAACGGTGCCGGCAGAGGGCGGTGTGCAGGGTCTGTCAGTGCTGGGGGGGGCGGTGGATGCTGAAGGGCAGGACTGAGGTGCACTGGAAGCCTAGTACTGAGGTAACGGTGCTGGCAGAGGGCGGTGTGCAGGGTCTGTCACTGCTGGGGGGGCAGTGGGTGCTGAAGGGCAGGACTGAGGTGCACTGGAAGCCTAGTACTGAGGTAACGGTGCTGGCAGAGGGCGGTGTGCAGGGTCTGTCACTGCTGGGAGAGCAAAGGGTTTGAGGTGCATAGGGGGACCTGTGGAGGGAGGACGGGGGCTCAGAACTGGAATAGCAACGAGTGCCAAAGGGCAGGACTGAGGTGCCCTAGCTAAGCTGTGTGGGGATGCAGCACTGGAAAAACAATGCATGCGTTCATGAGCTGAGTGCTGGGATAGCAAGAGGTGCAGCTGTGTGTGTGTGTGGTGGCCTCTGCCTGATTGTTGGTATTGTATTGTTTTTTTCACTTTCACAAATACTAACTGTTCTTACTTTCATTCACTCAAAGCCCCGTAATATTCTGTGCATCAAACCCAGGGCTGCCCTTGGGGAGGGTGAATAGGGGAGCTGCTCCGGCCCTGCCCTGCCATGGGAGCTCCAGCCCTAGCCCTAGACTTTCAGCAGTCCGGGGCCCCGCACCCTCCTAAGGTCAGCCCTGATCAAAACATTTGTAAGGCTGTGGGCCAGATCTGCTAAATAGTTTTCCCCTAGACTCAAAATGGAAGAAAACCCTTGGTGCCACACGGGTCTTATTGGATAAAGAGTTTCCTCTGGGCACAGAATGCAACAATTATCCTTTGTGAAGGACACCCTGTGCACTAGAGATGTTCCCGTTTTGAACGCAAGCTCCTCCGTGTGGTCTTAATTCAGTGCGGCCGTCCCCTCCTTGAAGGCATCTTGGGAGCAGATGGATTGCAGCCTGAGGAGGGGGGTGTCTGTATTTCGGGATTATGGCTCACTATTGGTCCAAGGAGCTCTGCATGCCCTTAAAGAGATGGGGAGGTTTCGGCTGAGCTGCTGCAGGAGTCCATTTATACCTCCTCGGTCAAACAGCTGCCTCGTGGCTTGCCAGTCCGTCCCATCTCTCCATCAGCGCAGTCCCAGGCTTTCCTTGGGGATCGGTGAGCCACTGCATGCGTCTTCCTCACGGCAGGGTTTTGGGTTAGAGATGGAGCTTTAATAGGGGTCTGCAGCCTTGCCCCGGGGCAGCGCTAGCACTAGTGTTCACTACAGTGGGGACTTTTCCCCTCCAGATCTTTATTACTTTGCATGAATGTTGCTATTGTGTTTATCCCTCTATGTATATTATAGAATATCTGCTTTAATGTGTTTATTTACGAGAATATCGAATATCTATCAGTCTGTGCAATATCTTCCTCTCCAAAGTTTCTCTTCCCTTTATGTGTAACTATTCTTGTAACGAGGGGGTAAGTTTGCAGTGACAACTTCTGGCATAGTTTATCGAGGTCTTTCACCTGCTGTGCTTGAAGTCTCAGGATCGGAAAGCTTTGGCAAGGCTTGAGGTTTTTAACAGTTTGAGTTTTGCCCTTCTGGAAGGAGCTTTCACCTCCTCCTCTGTGCCTTTTGCATAAAGTTCATTAATGAAAAGGGCCTTGGGGAAGTGAGAGTCAAACGAAACCGAGGGCTGAAGGCCTGCGGGAGGTCCTGCACCTGCTGTCGCTGGGAGGGAAGAGGCTGAATCTCCGTTTGCTTTTTCCCTTAAAGCCCTGAGTTCAGAGGGTAGGAGCCAAAAGTATGGGTGCCTTTTTATTCCGCCTACTTTGACCTCCCAAGGGCAGCGTGAGTGACACTGAGAAGGGGCTGAGACCCACAGGACAGCTGATGCTCCTTGGGAGCTCCTCGGGCCATATTTAGCCCGCGTTTCTTCCAGGCGTTTGCTGCTCCTTGCACATTCTGAGGGGATCGTGTTTCCTGCGGGAGACTTGTGTCCCTGTCACCTCCCAAGGGCCTTAATCCTCTCTCCACCTGGGCTCGGACACTGCATCCACTGTCCAAGAGCCTTGGGTCAGTGTCAGGCATAGAAACGTGACAGTGGATAGATAAAGACTGCAAGATCCAGG
Organism: Rhinatrema bivittatum; assembly: GCF_901001135.1. NCBI lineage: Eukaryota > Metazoa > Chordata > Amphibia > Gymnophiona > Rhinatrematidae > Rhinatrema > Rhinatrema bivittatum. The sequence goes on along the minus strand of NC_042631.1, from coordinate 37,446,041 downwards.
TAGCTGGCTCCCCGAAGGCCTGCTGGAAGCCTTCAGGCTGTATTTTTCTGTTATTCTTTCTGCAAAAAAAGAAAAAAATAATGCCTCATGGGCAGGTTGTGTCTGTCTGGAACCTGGGATCAGTGAAGAAATGAGTGTATGGATTTTGATGAAATTTCATATTTGACAATTATACCCAAATAGGAGTCCAAAATGATGCTTTCCTGCTATGTCTGTGGAACTAAATTGCATTAGCAAAGAATGCCATCAGCATGTCTGTGAACAGTGGGCGGGAACACGCCTAAGCCGCTTGTTTGATTTATAGCAGAGCTGGTCTGCAGAGTCATCTTCTGACAGGTGGATAGTGTCTGCTCTGATCAGCTCAGTGTAGTGCATGAAATCACGTCTCCCTGGGCTGGGAAAGGTTTACTTCGGTGATAATGTGACAAGCAGGACAGCAAAGCCTGGGCCGAGCAGCTCATTCTCATTGCGGGGGAGGGGTGCTGGAAAGGTGATAGTAACCCGGTGCTCCTGGGAGGGTGCATGGCGGAGCAAACCACATGTGGGACCGTCTCCAGAGAAACTCAAAATGTGCTAGAGAGGGGCAACAAGGGAGACTTAGTAATGATAAAAGCATTCGGTGCAATGCGAGAGGTAGGTCCAGTAAAAGACAAGTGCTGGCCCTGAACGCTCTCATGCGCCTTTGTTTGTTGAGGTCCAACTGCAGTGCCGCAGCCCAGTTGCTGGCACATTAGCAGGGACGGATGGGCTGGCTGTGACACGACTTGGACTCTTTGGAGCCCTGGCTGGAGAAATATAACTATTGTGTTCTTATAAAATTCTTGTATCCAAAGAACTTCACAGACATATTGTCCCGTTACAATAGACAGCTCTTTTATCCGGCTCGAAAAGGATGACAGGCCGAGGCACTTCTGCTAGGGGTCCAACATGGGAATGTTAGATTTCTTGCAAAGCAGAATTACCACTCTAGTTTTGCAGCTATTCCACAGGACGCTCGACGCTGAGCTCCCAACGCGAGCTTTGCGCCCAGGCATTCGCTGCGGGGGACCCGTGTGCCAGACCCTTCGCTGGCACCCTGCTAGGCAGGAGCTACTGTCAGCCAAGGGCAGCCTCCACTGCAAGCTACTAGCCAGATGTGCCCACTGCATTGTCAGAAGTGATGGTCATGTACAGTGTTGGTTTTTACTAAAAACAAAATGCCCGAAAACGCTGAAGAAATGATTTAAGAATATCTTTGTTGTCTTTTTTACAGGTTCCAAAACACTAAGTCAAAATGGGTGAAGAGTGAGTACCTTGTTTTCAACGCTCCTTTATTTCTGAGCACTGCTGAGCTGGTCGGTTTTGTTCTCTTGCCCCAAATCCCTAGAATATCAAACTGGTTCCTGTTCAGTTCTGCCTCTCCTTACTGTTGGTCTTATTTCTTGCTCCCCTAGCTTGTTTGTCCAAAGTGATTTTTTGGTTTTTATTTCCTTTCTTTGGATGGAAATGTTTGCAGCCTCCATTCCCTCCCCCATGTTTAAATATCTCCTCTGAGTTCATCCTTCAGCACTTTTCTGCTATATGCAGTAGAGTGGCCCTGGCACAGGAGTAACACAGTAGATGATGACAGACAAAAACCAACTAGCCCATCCAGGCTGGCCAGCCACATATCCCAGCTGCTGGCCACAACAGCTGGACCACCCACAGGACATTGTTCTCCATCAAAGTTAGTTTTTGTGGTCCTTTTCCTTGGCTCTCCACCACTCCTGTTAGACAGAATGGAACAAACGCCTTAGAGAATCATACTCTGTGTCTCAAATTATATATGTGATACCTCAAAGACACATTTTCCTGTCATGACACTTATACTTGAGCTACTACAGAGCTGTCTTCTCATGATCACTTTACCCAACTCAGTTACATGTGGGGTAGCACCCAGACATGTCTTCCCATGGTGATGTATATCTCATTTACGCATATGATACACACAAGTCTTCCTGTGGTGATGTTGTATATGTCAGCTACACGTGATACCATTGAGACATGTCTTCCCGTGGTTACACTATGCAGCACAGTTACACATAGGATACCACAGAGACATGTCTTCCCGTGGTTATACTATGCAGCACAGTTACACATAGGATCCCATAGAGACACGACTTCCTGTGGTTATGCTATGCAGCATAGTTACACATGTGATACCACAGAGACACGTCTTCCCGTGGTTATGCTATGCAGCACAGTTACACATGGGATACCACAGAGACACGACTTCCCGTGGATAGGCTATGCAGCATAGTTACACATATGATACCATAGAGACACGACTTCCCGTGGTTATGCTATGCAGCACAGTTACACATAGGATACCATAGAGACACAACTTCCCGTGGTTATGCTATGCAGCATAGTTATACATAGGATATCATAGAGACAGGAATTCCTGTGGTTATGCTATGTAGCATAGTTACTCATGTGATACCACAGAGACACGTCTTCCCGTGGTTAGGTTATGCAGCATAGTTACACATAGGATACCATAGAGACACGACTTCCTGTGGTTATGTTATGCAGCATAGTTACAAGTGATACCATAGAGACATGTCTTCCCGTGGTTATGCTATGCAACATAGTTATACATAGGATATCATAGAGACAGGAATTCCTGTGGTTATGCTATGTAGCATAGTTACTCATGTGATACCACAGAGACACGTCTTCCCGTGGTTAGGTTATGCAGCATAGTTACACATAGGATACCATAGAGACACGACTTCCTGTGGTTATGTTATGCAGCATAGTTACAAGTGATACCATAGAGACATGTCTTCCCGTGGTTATGCTATGCAGCACAATTACACATGTGATACCACAGAGACTCGACTTCCTGTGGTTATGCTATGCAGCATAGTTACTCATGTGATACCACAGAGACACGACTTCCCGTGGTTATGCTATGCAGCATAGTTACACATAGGATACCATAGAGACATGACTTCCCGTGGTTATGCTATGCAGCACACATAGGATACCACAGAGACACGACTTCCCGTGGTTATGCTATGCAGCACAGTTACACATAGGATACCACAGAGACACATCTTCCCATGGTTATGCTATGCAGCATAGTTACTCATGTGATACCACAGAGACATGAGTTCCTGTGGTTATGCTATGCAGCATAGTTACAAGTGATACCATAGAGACACGACTTCCCGTGGTTATGCTATGCAGCACAGTTACACATAGGATACCATAGAGACACGACTTCCCGTGGTTATGCTATGCAGCATAGTTACACATATGATACCATAGAGACACGTCTTTCCGTGGTTATGCTATGCAGCATAGTTACAAGTGATACCACAGAGACACGTCTTCCAGTGGTTATGCTATGCAGCACAGATACACATAGGATAGGATACCACAGAAACACGACTTCCTGTGGTTATGCTATGCAGCATAGTTACAAGCGATACCATAGAGACACGTCTTCCCGTGGTGACAGTTCCCTGAACCCCTCGCCAGTAATCACTTTCAGGGATTGAGGTTCATGGCTCCTGGCAGTCTTGCACTGCATTAAATAGATATAATGAAGAGCAGGCACGTCTGAGGATGTAAAAGAGTTTATATAAATGCTATTGAATTTATGTTGTAAACTGATACTAACAAATGTTTCTCTTTCTTCCTCTCTCTTCCAGCGATGATGTAAGTCTGTCTCACTGTTTTTCCATCTGTATCGGCAGAAAGCTTGCTTATGAGAGAAGCAGAGAAACCGCTTTGTGCTGGGCCTGCTTATGTTTTAAGATGCAGGCTTTCAGGGTTGCCCTTCAAGTCAGGCACTCTTTGCACAGCTTATACAGAGCCATCACTTTAACAGCTTTGCCTTCCCCATACTCAAGCGCTTCATTTTTCTGAGGATTCAGAAATGAACATGTCTTCACGGAACTGCCCCCCAAAATAAGGGAAATCTGCTGATTTCCAAACCGCAGGAGATTTGTCTTTGTGGTGCTGCTGGCTCTGAGGGAGATGACATTGATGTTTGTGGCTTGGCGAAGGAGGTGATTAAAGATGGACACCGGTCTGGTCCCCTGCTCCTCATGTGCGCTAGAGACCGGTTGGAAGGCCTGGTGGAATCTATCTGGCCACGAGTAGTGATGGGCCTGCCAATTTCTTATCAAGAGCCGGGCTCTCGCCAGCTCTGCTCTCCGCGGTGCTTGCATCAAATCCATTTAACAAGAAGCCCCCAAGAGCCTCAGAGATACCACCTTCTCCTTAAGAGCAGGGTTGGATTTTTTACACGAGTTCAAATTATTGGCCATTCTGTTCGGTAGGAGATTCTCGTGGGTCCAATGAACGTTATCTCCACCAGGAAAAAAAAAAAAATCCAAATTGCCCCATACAAAGGGAAAAAAGCAACATAGGAAAGGGGAAAGCAAAACAAAAAAAGGGATAGTGTGGGGAGAAGCTTTTCTTCAGCTCCCAAGCTTATATCCACTTTGAGATATGTGGTAAAAAAAAGCCGGAGTTGTCCAGGTATTGTCCTTGTCTTTGCCTCTGAAGGGTTAAAAGAAGAACTGAGAGAAGGGTAGTAAGAAAAAAAAACCAAGGAATCGGGTCAAAGTAGGACAAACGTAGTGCTAAAAACCCCTGTGAGTCACTTTGCTTGCCCAGTTTTGAAACAGCAACTCGTGTGCTCGAGGGTTTAACCTCTTGCAGCCCCTGGAAAGAATAAAAGTCCAGGAAAAAAGTGTGCAGATGGAAATATTGTGGGTTCTTTAGCTTTGAGGACTCGGTGAGTTTATTTCTCTCTATTTACTTTTCCTTTGGAGAGGGGTGGAGAGAAGGGGAGGGCTGAAGAGGGAGAGAGTGGGGTTTTGGTCCAGCCTAGCTCAGTCGGAGCCAGGGCTGGGTCCTCTGCCATGACCCTTCATCCGCAGTTACCCAGGGAACTTTTCCCTACTCTCTACCTCCTCCCAACTCCCCTAGCCCAGTCCTCAGCACACCAGGGCTCCTTCCTGAACCCTGCAGTCATGGGTTAAATGTAAAGATGGACCAAAGGTACCAGACTGCACCATTCCAAAATCATGCAAGGGAATTCTTTCACGGGCCTTTTGCCCTCTTTTAAATTACTATTGCTCATCCTAAATCTAGCCTCATGCAAGAGTCATTGGTTTTATTCAATGTTAGCTGACTTTGATGTCACAATGGGCACTGTACTGAGGATGTGAGCATCAGGCCTTTCATGTCCTAGCCTGCCAGAATAGGTGTACAGAGGGAGCTATAAACTCAACCAGCATTTAGGCCTGCACTAGCAAGCTGAAGTTGCCAGCATGTGGGAGCCGAGAGGGCTGGGACTAGATGGAGGAGCAGAGCTCACCATTATAATCTCTCCTTTTCTCTTTCACACCTGCAGAAGAAGTCAAAGATCACCACTGCCCGTAAACAGCACCTGAAGGTAGGTTTCAATCTCCACATTACAGAAACGATGCACTTTTCTATGCAGTATTATTTGGGATTTTCAACATTTGAGCCAAGGTTCCATGTACATATTACCGGTAGTGACCTCTTCTGGGAAAGCCTGGATTTGCAGGACCTGTGAGTCCCCCCAAAACTGTAACCAACAGTACCTATTGCTGGGCCTGTAGGAGCTGTGAGCCTACCTACAGTTAGTGCTCCTATACCATTACCCACATTACCTACTTCTGGGCCTGTAGGAGCTGTGAGCCTCCCTATAGTTAGTGCTCCTATACCATTACCCACATTAATTATTGCTGGGCCTGTAGGAGCTGTGAGCCTCCCTACAGTTAGTGCTCCTACACCATTACCCACAGTACCTACTGCTGGGCCTGTAGGAGCTGTGAGCCTACCTACAGTTAGTGCTCCTATACCATTACCCACATTAATTATTGCTGGGCCTGTAGGAGCTGTGAGCCTCCCTACAGTTAGTGCTCCTACACCATTACCCACATTAATTACTGCTGGGCCTGTAGGAGCTGTGAGCCTCCCTATAGTTAGTGCTCCTACACCATTACCCACATTAATTACTGCTGGGCCTGTAGGAGCTGTGAGCCTCCCTACAGTTAGTGCTCCTACACCATTACCCACATTAATTACTGCTGGGCCTGTAGGAGCTGTGAGCCTCCCTATAGTTAGTGCTCCTACAACCATTACCCACATTAATTACTGCTGGGCCTGTAGGAGCTGTGAGCCTCCCTACAGTTAGTGTTCCTACACCATTACCCACATTAATTACTGCTGGGCCTGTAGGAGCTGTGAGCCTCCCTACAGTTAGTGCTCCTACACCATTACCCACATTAATTACTGCTGGGCCTGTAGGAGCTGTGAGCCTCCCTACAGTTAGTGCTCCTACACCATTACCCATATTAATTACTGCTGGGCCTGTAGGAGCTGTGAGCCTACCTACAGTTAATGCTCCTACACCATTACCCATATTAATTACTGCTGGGCCTGTAGGAGCTGTGAGCCTACCTACAGTTAGTGCTCCTACACCATTACCCACATTAATTACTGCTGGGCCTGTAGGAGCTGTGAGCCTACCTACAGTTAGTGCTCCTACACCATTACCCACAGTAGCTAGTGCTGGGATTGGGATTGCAGATCTGTGACTGGTGACAGTGACAGTAAGTCCTTCATGCCCCTGTTTTTCTTTTTTGTCTTACAGAGCTTGATGCTCCAGGTTGCTAAAGCAACATTAGAGAAGGAAGCAGCTGATAGAGCAGCAGAGAAATCAAGTTACCTTGCCGAGCACTGCCCACCTCTCAGTTTACCACATTCAATGCAGGATCTGCAGGTAGGTAAACATCTCCATTGCTGCTCCTCACTCATAGTTCCAACTCAGTTGACTAAAATTCTTGGCAGTGTTAGAGGGAGGAAGGACCAAAGTTTATACAGCTATAAAGCTGCTGTTCTTCAGAGAAACAGACTTCCATGCTTGTTCTTAAACTCCACTCTGGAACATTATGGAACCTGCAGTCCTTTTACCAAATTGTCGGGCCGATTCAGTAAAGTCTGCGGGAGTGCGCGTGATTCAGTATGCTAATTAGGCCCGGCGGTAAAACCAGGTAAAAGGAGGCGCTAGAGACACTAGCGCGTCCCTAGCGCCTCCTTTTCAACCGGAGCAGCAGCTGTCAGCGCGTTTGACAGCCGACGCTCAATTTTGCCGGCGTCGGTTCTCAAGCCCGCTGACAGCCACAGGCTCAGAAACCGGACGCCGACAAAATTGAGCGTCCGGTTTTCGACCCGACAGCCGCGGGCCGACTTCAAATTTTTTTTTTAACTTTTGGAACGTTTCGGGACCTCCGACTTAATATCACCATGATAGTAAGTCAGAGGGTGCACAGAAAAGCAGTTTTTACTGAGGAAAGTAACCTCCCAATTGCATCAAACCATTTCTGTTCGCAGCTGCAAGAGTTAAAAGCACCACATCACGCTCTACTATTTCTGCTACATGCCAATCATCTATTTTGGCTGTGTGTAAGCTGTCTTCGTACAGTCAGAAGCATTAAAAAATGTGCTCTTTCTTATCATTTATTTATTAAAAGTTTTTATAGCCTGCCTAAGTCAACACAAATTTTTCTAAGTGGGTTATGGCATCAAACACAGAACAACTTTAAATAAGCTCATAAACAAAAAAGAAATGAATCAACCATACCACAAACACAAATCAAATATCTACAGTTATCATTGTCAAGTTATAGAGCCGACAGAACTGTCTCATCCATCAACCCACCGTTAACGTCAATTGGAAAGGAAAGGCCTTTGAATGATCATCATCATTTATTTATGGTGTTTTTCCAACTAGAAAGCTGAAAGCAAGATACAGTAAGCTAGAATCTATGATAAGATTCATTTATTCAATAATACAACAGGGTTTATAGCCAAGTAAAATAAGGTAAAGGCCTAAAAACACAGGGATACAGTAATTAAAGTGACTGAGCAGTTCTGCTATATGTCAGACAGATTGTGCAGCTTGAGAGGTGGGCTCTATTTCACATTGCTTCAAAGAGTCACGTTTTTAGTGGTTTTTGGAAGATTAGCAGGCTTGGGGCTAGTCTGATTTTAAGAGGCAGGGTATTCCCTAGGGTTGGACCTGATCCTGTGAAGGTTTTCTCTCTGGTGCTTGCGGGGTGCACACACCTAATTATCCAAGGGTATGATGCAACTGCTTGTTCTGGGACCTGGTGTGCATTCTTCAGAAAGGAAAAGTGCATTGGGGGTTAAGTTTGGGTTGTTAGGAGAGGCCTTCTCCACCCTCATGTAGGACAATCTGATGGTCCTACAGAGGGTGGAGAAGTTATGGTGGCGGTGTTACTAATATAGATGATGGGAGATCGTGCTGGCACTTTGTAACAGGTACAGAAGTGGGATGGTTATGGTGGAAGCATGGTAGTGGTACAAGTGGTGGGCTGGTTGTGTTGGCAGTATGTTGCTGTGTAGGTGGTTACTGGTATAGAAAATGGGGTAATTTTGGTGGAAATTTGGTGGTAGTACAGGTGGTGGGGTAGTTGTGATGGTAGTGTTGTTCTTATAGGTAGTAGAGTGATTCTGGTGATAATGTTTTATTGCTATACTGTATGTAATCCCCAGCAGGGGCACATAAAATAAGATAGACGTACACTGAGGTTTGTTCTCCTGGCACCTGGTCCATGGGTTGAAAAAGGTGGTCGAGTAGCTGGTGAAATAGATTGGGCTCAGAGGGAATGAGGGTCTCATACTGGACAGGGAAACAGTAAAAACAAACTTAATTTCCCCTCTGGGATTCTTAAATGCCCCTCTAAGTGGAACTCTTGCCATACTCTTCAACCCTTGGATTCGGGATCTCAAACCCACGCCCTGAGATTCAACTTGCAAACAAATTATTTACATCTTCTGGGGCATCAGCAGTACGTCGCACAAAACAGTGAGTCACAGGCTCTCACAACAGAGGTAACAGTACAACAGTCAAGTCAATAGAAAACAGCTCTGCCCCTTAGCAGTCATCCGTTAGTCCTGATAACAATAGACAGGCAATCCATCTCCCATGATTTTTTATCAAGCTCAATAAACTAAACTATAAACCAAAGATTACTCCCTCTTGAGCTCAGAGTCCATCAAGTTGAGGATTATCCAAGAAAGGAAAAGGTTGGTTCATGATTGATTAATTTCATAACATATTATCTGATAATTACCTAGTTAATCTCTTTCGCTCTTACTCCTACTTCACTTATTCCTAGCTACACTAGCTCCCAAGTTCAATACCCCTGTTTATTGTAACTTTGATTTTTTGACCTTTCTTATTTATGTTTACTCTGGTTTTATTTTACTTTTGGTTTTCCCCTGTTCCATGTAAACCGGCCTGATATGAATCCCATTCATGAAGGCCGGTATAGAAATGTTTTAAATAAATAAATAAATAAAATAAATGATTGTGTCTGTATCATAAGGCTACTTGAGGGGATGTAGGCATTAGCCCCTAGGATTTGTCCCTTGGCATTTCATCATCAAAGACAAGGCAAAGCCACTCCTGGACTGGGAAAACCAGAAGACCTCTTGGGAAATCAACAGAACCCCATAAAAGGTTCTGTTCCTGTGAGTTCAAAAGACAACTTCTTTTAGAAAACTCCTCACTTGAGAAAATGAGTAGCACACCCTCCCCTAGAGGTTATCTGTAAGTCCACACTCACTGAAAGGTACAGTGACATAGTTATAACCTTGTACTGCAGAATCACCTGCTCGTAGCAAATGAAAGGAGAGATTAAATAGTAGAGGTTAGGTACATATTGTAGACAAAAATAACCACAGAGGTATGGGTCTAGTTGGAACATGAGCCACAATAGTTGGTGGGGTGGTTATGCTGGTAGTGTGTTACTGCTATTGTTTGTGGGATGGTTTTGGTATTAGCGATGATGGAATGGCAGTTACTACCCTTGACAGAAGGCTTGGGGGTAACCTGCGAGGAGCGGCAGTTACAGCCAAAAGCAGCTTGCTGGGCAGACTAGATGGACAATTTGGTCTTTATCTGCCGTCATTACCATGTTACTATGTTGGGTTGTAAAAGAGGTGGAAGAGATAGATGTTGTAGTGGTTAAAAGCAAAGAAATATATAATTTTTGTGACATGCTTCTGTCTTCTCCCTGCAATATCCATGATTTTCATTTCCAGAGGTAGTAGAGGGCAGCCAGGAAAGGATACTCAGACCAAGATTTCAGTGCAGAAATTATCAGTGGCGATTTATGCACAATTTATTTGTAGAGCACAGACGATAGTTTCCCGAGGACATCACATTATGTGGGGCCCTGTCTTAAAGGGGCTGATGGCCCCAAGTAAGCAACCCCCTTGAAAGTAGTAAAAAAATCAGGGGGGTCTCTGTAGATCATACCGGACGTTGCCTGTTGTGAAAATGTTACAAAAATAATTTTTTTATTGGTGTCAGGTCCCCACCCACTCCTCCTAACCCTCTCCTTCATTACAAAAATGTGACCCTCAGAGGCTGGGACCCCCACCCCATCCCTCAAAACAATTAAACCCCTACTGCACCTTAGTGACTTTCGCACCATATTACAAGCTTTTATCCTTTCCAAAATCGACTACTGCAACGCCTTATTACTAGGTTTACCCAAAAGCACACTACTGCCTTTACAATTACTCCAAAATGCAGCTGCACGCATCCTCACTAACCCTAAAAAACGACCATATTACCCCTGTTCTAAAAAATCTGCACTGGTTACCTGTTGCTGAAAGAATTACACGCAAAACTCTCACTCTCATCCATAAAGCTCTCCACATGCACTGGTTCTCGGAACACCTCACCTTCCACAACTCAAACAGGCCAATAAGGCATCAACACCGAGCCACCCTCAACATTCCCTCACCTAAACTATCTAAACTTGGTTCCACTAAAGCTCGGGCTATATCCGTAGCTGGACCCGTTCTATGGAACAAACTCCCTCCCTACCTACGGCAGGAACCATACCCAAAAAAATGTAAGCAGAATCTGAAAACCTGCCTATTTAGGCAAGCATTCCCTGAATAACCTTCTAGCCCCCTTTCCCCTTCCTAGTCTGCCTTAGTTTATTACTTAATTAGCTATGTAATTAAACTGCAAACATGTAAATAGTTATCTTTGTGAGTATCTGTATTTTGCCTCCTGTTTGCCCTAACCATATTTACTGATTTAATTAGCTATGTTACTAGACATCCTCCCTGTAAATAGTTATGAGTTCATGTACATATCCTTTGCTCTTACTCCACTACCCTGTTTAGTGGTTCCCCCTTATTTGTTTATGTTACATTGCTCGCTGTTTTTCTATAGTATGCCCATTGTTCCTTGTTCTCTGTAAAGCTCGTTTAGCTGCTGTTATGTTTTATGTGAACCGATGAGATGTTCCCAACGTTCGTCGGTATATAAAAGCTTACAAATAAATAAATAAATAAATAAATAATAGACTATTGCAACCTGCTCTTCACAGATCCTCCAGTTAGCCATCTCTCTCCACTACAATCTATCCAAAATTCAGCTGCACGACTTATCTTTCGCTAAATTAGCTACACCCATATAACCTCTCTTCAGAAGTCACTGCATTGGCTCCCTATCTGTTCCCACACACAAATCAAGCTCCTCTTACTCACCTACAAGTGCCTTCACTCTGCAGCTCCTCACTACCTCTCCTCTCTCATCTCTCTCATGCCTCTCCTTGGGCACTTTTCTCATCAGACAAGCCACTTCTATCTATGCCCTTCTCCTTACCGCCAACTCCATGCTTTCCACCTGGCTGTACCATGTGCTTGGAATAGACTTCCTGAGCTGGTGTGTCATGCTCCTTCTTTCACCTAGTTCAAATCCCATCTAAAAACCCACCTTTTTGAAGCTGTTTTTAAATCTTAAGCCTGCTGGTCTGCCTCCAGCCTCATTAACTAACTTTAACAATTACCTGTTAACCTGTCTTGCCTCACAAATCTGCTTCACTTTTTTGAAGGAGTTAATAAACATGTGGATAAAGGTGAACCAGTAGATGTAGTATACTTGGATTTTCAGAAGGCGTTTGACAAAGTTCCTCATGAGAGGCTTCTAGGAAAAGTAAAAAGCCATGGGATAGGTGGTGATGTCCTTTCGTGGATTGCAAACTGGCTAAAAGATAGGAAACAGAGAGTAGGATTAAATGGACAATTTTCTCAGTGGAAGGGAGTGGACAGTGGAGTGCCTCAGGGATCTGTTTTGGGACCCTTACTTTTCAATATATTTATAAATGATCTGGAAAGAAATACGACGAGTGAGATAATCAAATTTGCAGATGACACAAAATTGTTCAGAGTAGTTAAATCTCAAGCAGATTGTGATAAATTGCAGGAAGACCTTGTGAGACTGGAAAATTGGGCATCTAAATGGCAGATGAAATTTAATATGGATAAGTGCAAGGTGATGCATATAGGAAAAAATAACTCATGCTATAGTTACACAATGTTGGGTTCCATATTAGGTGCTACAACCCAAGAAAGAGATCTAGGCGTCATAGTGGATAACACATTGAAATCGTCGGTTCAGTGTGCTGCGGCAGTCAAAAAAGCAAACAGAAATTTGGGAATTATTAGAAAGGGAATGGTGAATAAAACGGAAAATATCATAATGCCTCTATCGCTCCATGGTGAGACCGCACCTTGAATACTGTGTACAATTCTGGTTGCCGCATCTCAAAAAAGATATAATTGCGATGGAGAAGGTACAGAGAAGGGCTACCAAAATGATAAGGGGAATGGAACAGCTCCCCTATGAGGAAAGACTAAAGAGATTAGGACTTTTCAGCTTGGAGAAGAGGCGGCTGAGGGGGGATATGATAGAAGTGTTTAAAATCATGAGAGGTCTAGAACGGGTAGATGTGAATCGGTTATTTACTCTTTCGGATAATAGAAAGACTAGGGGGCACTACATGAAGTTAGCATGTGGCACATTTAAAACGAATCAGAGAAAGTTCTTTTTTACTCAACGCACAATTAAACTCTGGAATTTGTTGCCAGAGGATGTGGTTTCTGCAGTTAGTATAGCTGTGTTTAAAAAAGGATTGGATAAGTTCTTGGAGGAGAAGTCCATTACCTGCTATTAAGTTCATTTAGAGAATAGCCACTGCCATTAGCAACGGTAACATGGAATAGACTTAGTTTTTGGGTACTTGCCAGGTTCTTATGGCCTGGATTGGCCACTGTTTGAAACAGGATGCTGGGCTTGATGGACCCTTGGTCTGATCCAGTATGGCATGTTCTTATGTATGTTTGTCTTGTTAGATTGAGCAGGGAATGTCTCTTTGTGTGTTCATTGCTGTGTACGTTGAGTAACGCTATAGAAATGTTAAGTAGTAGTAACTACCAAACATATTGTGATGCACCACAAAACCCTGTCAAAAACACAACAAGAACCTTTGTATCAAACTTGCCATGCAAATAATGTGCAGGACTCACACAGCAACAATCTTTCCTATGAAAAGACACCACTGCAAATATTACTACAGACCCTAGGGCAGCAGTACACCTACTGGGAAAATAGAATAAGCTGAACTGCAGATCCCTACACAGAAACTAAACATTAGCAAAATTGTTCACCTCTGTCCCACTGCAGAATACTGACAGATTCTCACCAAATACAAACTAAGGGACTTCACATTAGGTATAGAAATGTGCCAACAAAACTAAACTGGGAATCCCAAGAGGCATACCTGGGAATTTGTGAATTCTGGTCACCCTGAGTCTCCAGTATTCTCCCCTTTTCATCCCCAATGCCAGGACAGACTCCAGCCATACTCCACCCTCCCCCAGATGGAGGGAGGGTGGAGTATGGCTTTCCTCCTTCCCCCACCCCTTGGATGGACTCCAGCATTTCCCATTCCCATCCTGCCCTTCCCAGACTGAACTCAGAACTCTCCCCACTTTTCTCTCCCCCTTCCCAAGGCTGGACCTCAGCTTTCCCCCCTTGCTGAGAATCTGCCCCCTGCCTCTCTTTCAGCTACGTAACTGAGTGGTAGGGAGAGGGCCGGTTTAGACATAATGGAGCTCATGGCAGAAACTTTTGAGGGGGCTACTAATCACATGCCCCCTTCCCTCTCCTCATGGCTTGTTCCTGGCTCCTCTCACTCACTTTTGCCCGCCCCCTCCCATCAGCCTCCCATCAGCAACTTCATGGATCCTCCTCTCCTTTGCCTCCTCCTCCTCCCCTCCCTCCCCTTCCTGGATCCTTTTCTCTCCTCTGCATCCCCCTCAGACCGTACCTGCATCTTCTCCTCTGCTTCCCTCCTTCCCATCCCGGATATTCTCCTCTGCTTCCTGCACTCCCTTCATGGATCGTATCTTCTGCTTTTCCCTCCCCCCTGGATCCTGTCCTCTCCTTTGCTTCCCCCTGCTCCTTCTCCTATCTTGTCCTCTGCCTCTCCCTCCCAATTAGATCCTCCCCTCACTTCTGCCTTCCCCTCTTCCTGGATCTTTCCCTCTGCCTCCAATTTAGCCCATTTGTGCATCTCTCCAACCCTTCACCGCACCTTATTTGGATATGTGCTAGCCCGAAGAATACAGCAAGTGGGCTGGTGTTCTGTGGCCTTTCAGACAGTCCCTGGGCAGCTGCCTTGGTTGTGCCCACCAACATCAGCCCTGAGCAGGGACCTGCCCCGTGACTTCACAGCACTCTCCTGCATTGCTGCTGGCACCGCAAAGCCAACACGTCTGCTGGTGTTCTTACAAGATTAGCACCAGAAGCACTACTTGTGTTGCTGGCAGTGATGCAAAGAGGGTGCACAGCAGCAGAGCCTTGGCTGAAAGATTTTTTGCAACTCCTCTTGCTGATTGGCTGGACAAGAGGGTGGGTGGTGAAGAGGCCACATGGGGGGGTGGAGGGAGTAGAAGAAGAGGAGAAGGAGAGTGAGCATTGCCGGGTGAAGGGAGGAGTGAACAAGCCTCAAGAGGGCAGAACCATGACCGTGAGCAGAAGCGCGCACTCCTCCTCCACTGCTGGTCTTCATTGCGGAAAACAACTGCAGGTAGGGGGCTGGTGGCACGGTGCCCTTGAAGCAGTGGTGCCTATGACTAAGGCTATATTGGCCCTAGGCTCACAACTGCTCTGGCTTTCACTATCCTCTTCCCCTTTTCTTTAGCAAAGTTGAAAAGGCTGCCACTTCCACTTTATAGGATGCATTCCTATCATTAGTAGCAACTCTTCCAGCCTCTACCATCACAATGGCAACAGACCTCTCTCCAGTCTGCAGGCACCATCCACTCCCTCTCTGATGCTACTGCAGATTTTAGGTAAATGATGAATAAAACAGAGAATGTCATAATGCCTCTGTATTGCTCCATGGTGAGACTGCACCTTGAGTACTGTGTGCAATTCTGGTCACTGCGTCTCAGAATTGATATAGTTGCACTGGAGAAGGTACAGAGAAGGGCGACCAAAATGATAAAGGGGATGGAACAGCTCCCTTATGAGGAAAGGCTGAAGAGGGTAGGACTGTTCAGCTTGGAGAAAAGATGGCCGAGGAGTGATAAGATAAAGGACTATAAAATCAAGAAAGGACTTGGAATGGGCAAATGTGAATTGGTTATTTACTCCTTCTGATAATAGAAGGACTAGGGGGCACTCCATGAAGTTAGCAAGTAATATATTTAAAACAAATCGGAGAAAATTATTTTTCAATTCATTGCCAGAAGATGTGGTTAAGGCATTAGTGTAGCTGGGTTTAAACAGGTTTGGACAAGTTCCTGGAGGAGAAATCTATAAACTGCTGTTACCAGTGTTAGTAGCATGGTTTCTGTTTAATGTTTGGGTACTGCCAGGTACTTGTGACTTGGATTGGCCATTGTTGGACACAGGATGCTGGGGCTTGATGGACCCTTGGTGTGACCCAGTATGGCATATCTTATGTTCTTATGTTCTGCCACCTTTCCTTTTCTGATGTCTCCTCTCAGGTGGTACTTGGGTGGTCTATTTTGTTTTCTAAGTGTGTGTGTGTATGGGAGGGGGAAGAGGTTGTCCTTACAACATCTGTAAAGGTCTTATATCAGAATAGCCTTTAAGTACATTCATACTAAGTTCCAATCTACTGTGTCACCATAGCACTAATTTTTAAAGAATAACATTTCTAACGGGAATGCAAACAGAACAAAAAAAAAAAAAATCAACCACCCTCTGTATAAATGAGAGTGTTCAACAAAACTGAATTTCACTTTCTTCTCTCATGTTTTTTTCGCCAGGAGTTGTGCAAAAAGTTGCATGCCAAGCTCGATGAGGGTGAGGAGGAGAGATATGACATGGAAATAAAAGTCCAGAAGAGCACCAATGAGGTATTTTCTAGTCAGCGAGTGTCCTAGTGTTTGGCCTTCTTTTCACTTTGTTTTGCTTGCAGACCACTGAGTGTGACCCTCAACATGACCATGATAGAAGCATTAAATATTGGCCACTCTGGTTTTGGTGCCCTGGATCTTGTGCACAGGCTGTCTTGACAGGCTTGGTCATCAGTCCCGGAAGTGCCACAGCCAGGGAACATTGTGTAGTATCGCACCAGTTGGCACTGCCTCTGGAAAGGATTCGAATTCCTAGTGTGGCATCAGTGTGAGTTAGTCATAGGTTGTCTTTCCAGTATCTGCCACCTACAGAGGAATTATAGTCTATAGGAATGGCATCTGAGTTCAAAGGTAGATGGAGAATAGAAATATAAAATTTAAGAAAAGTTAATCTTGTCCACTTGGTAAAATGACTGGGAAGTTTCTCCCTTTATTCATCCTCAGGACTATTGTTGAGAGCCTGCAGTCAAGGTCTTGCAATGCTTCCTCTTCCTTGAGTTACCAATGGCCTGTAGTTAAATCAACAGCCCATCCCTGACTAATGGAAGCATACTGTACTTCTATTTACACCATGATGCTCTTCTCACACTGGAATATTATAAAATATACATCATGTTAATGAGTAGAAAGGTCGTACAAGAGTCCTGATGCACATTACCAGGACTCATCTGCTATCTGACGATCTCAAATATTAGTCTCCACAGTTCCACTGCACTTTTCCTTGCTTTGTCCTACTGAAGTGAGTGTAGCCCTTGAAAGCTAGTTAGAAATATATTTAGACCATTAAAAAGGTATCGCTTACATAGTTTTCATTGACCTTATATTTCTCTGTATCCAAATGGACTAACACAGCAGCAACAGTGCTTTGACTAATTTCCCCTGCAGAAGCTGAAAAAAGTTTCCCTATGTTATCTGCTGTCTGGCTCTGCCGCCCTAGGCTCTCTTTTTGTGCTTTTTTGTCTTTTGGCACCATCCTCTCTCACTTCCTTTACTGTAAAGTCCTCTTTTGATCTGTGCCACTTCTTTCTTTTCTTCACTTTTCTTTTAGGTTGAAGACTTGAACACGAAAATATTTGACCTGAGAGGCAAGTTCAAGAGGCCTCCTCTGAAGAGAGTGCGTATGTCTGCTGATGCCATGCTGCGCGCTTTGCTGGGCTCCAAGCACAAGGTGAACATGGAGCTTCGGGCCAACCTGAAGCAGGTCAAGAAGGAAGACACTGACAAGGTACAGTGCGGTTTGCCTTGTCTGAGCAAGAGCTGCCATTATCACCTGGGGGAATGCTTCTCCCCCTTCCCTCACTTGCTGGTATTTGATAGCACATTGTTTCTGGGATGCTAATGCGCTCTACAGTGCCATAAATGGAATGCTGAAACCCTAGTTCTCATAAAACACAAATGATATATTAAACAACAATGTACATACAATTCATAAATCATTATTAAATATGTCATTTAACAAGATATATTCATGTCTACAAAATTACAAATAACTTACCTCACAATCGTCAATAAAAACAATCTCATACACACATCATACATATTAAAATAACATCAAAAGCATTCATAACATGTTCCGCTATAATATAGCTTCTTCAGGGGTGCAAAATTTATAATGCATCTGTGCAAAAAAAAATTAAATATGATGAGTTATTCACTCCTCCAATCAGGTAAATACATTTTAAAAAGTTCCACCGTAGAATTTGAAAGTTCATGTATTCAAAAATTCTTCCCAAAAAACTTTTCTCAGAAACAAATTATCGCTCTTCTCATGTCTCACAAAAATTCACAATAGCAATCAGTCCCTTCAAAAATGATGACAAGAATGTTCTTTTCAAATCACATTATCAAGACAAATGTCCAAATAGGTTTTCACCAAAGAGTAACAGATCACCCAAGAGCCAAACTGTTCTTCAGTCTCTTCAATTGCTCTCCAGGGAATACTTTCTCTAAATATACAAAAAAATAAATATCTAAACTTTATAGAAAACAAAACATAATTCAGTATATGCGATAAACTTTTGAAAACTCACTATACATGAGAGAGAAGGCCAAATGCCGATGAAATTCATCAATGGCACACTGTCATCTTTACCAAAATCTGACACATATCATCCATACTCCAATGAGGTATAAATATATCTAGACTGAAGAAAGACAACCAAAGAACCAGAAAAATGTATCTCCTCTAAATTTAAATACAGGACAACCAATCAGTTCTATCATTCAAATCCCATTGACGCAGATTCACAGGTAGTGGATGATCTTAAATAAATCTCCTTCCCTGTAATAGGAAGAATGAAATGAAAAATTGACAAGGAAAACTGCAAACTGAGCAGCATGTACAAGAACGATGACCTGCAGGCAATCCACAATCAATTGGTCTAGGTATGCGCAAAACTGAATGTAGAAACCAGTCGCTAAGAAATCGAGGACGTCTACATGTAAATGTAGGAATCTGATCTAGCTCCTCATAACCCTTCAATAAATGCCAGTGCTTCTTAATAATATCAATAAACCCACCTACACATTGAAATAAGGAACATACATACCAAAGGAGGGGATTCTTGAGAAGTACAGGAGGTCAGTAACAAATCCTGATTAACAAAATTAGCTTATTTATATGCCTGCAGAACCAATTTACATGGATATCCCTGCTTTATAAAATGATTAGACAATTCCCCTGCATGTCTCTTGTAATGGGCAATATTTTCAGGTATGTATGATTTGTTCTTCATTTGACTAACAGGTATATTTTCCCTGATAAACCTAGGATGGCAGCTCCTAAAGTGGAACAACTACTGCAGTCCTTTGGTTTCCTAACAATTCTGTAGAAAACACACCCATCTCAAACCTCAACTTCATGTCCAAAAAGGAAATGTCAGTTTCACCAACATTGGCTGTAAGACGTAAATTAGAGTCACATCCATTCAAAATCACAAGAAAGAAATCAAGTTCATCTTGAAAACCCTTCCCCACCATAAATACATCATCCATGTACCAAAGCCAAACAGCTATATGAGGAGCAAAACCAAATCAGAAACAATCCTCTCCTTAAAGTGTGTCACGTAGAGAAATAAGACATCGGGGGGGCCATCGTCGCCCCCATCACTGTCAAGAATCTGCTGGAAAAATTCACCCTTAAAGAGAAAATAATTTCTAGTTAATTAGCATAGCAAGCTACACCACAAAAGAGGAAGGAAAATGCAAATCAACCCTTCTCTCCAAAGTTGTCCTAATCGCATCAATGGCTGCATTTTGCGGAATATTCCAACAGCAAAGATTCGATGTGTAGAGAAACCAGAAAAACTGGTCCACAAATAAGAGGCAAAGATTGTAAAACTTCAATAAAGTTTGATGAAGCCCTTGTGATACAAATGGCCTTAAAAATAATCTACAAACACTGACAAAGGCTCCAGTACTCAACCAATCCCTGAAACTATTGCTCTTCCTGGTGAAGGTATAAACCCTTTATGCACCTTTTGGGAGTATATAAAAAACTGGAACCTGAGGATTATTTTGCACCAAAAAACCATCCTCCTTTACAGTAACTCATCTAATACTTAAAGCATCCAAGAACAAGTCTTTAATCTGATTAACCAATTCTAAAGTAGTATATTCAGTTAGCTTAAAAAAAACCTTCACATCAGAAAACTGACGCTACATCTTGGTTTCATACATGTCATGATCCAAAAGAACCACACTCTTGCCCTTATCTGCTGGTTTAATAATCAAATACTCATAAGAGGATAAGGATGTAAGAGCATGTCTTTCCACTTGAGAAAGGTTAGAAAAAGAAATATCATATTGAAAGTCAAAATGATCTAAATTCCGTTCCACAACTTTTTCAAATGCTATCTACAATGGATTCATCAGTCCCGTAGGTGATCCCATAGACAGTTTCTTAACCACTGAAATGTTCTCTGTTCTATCAGATGCCCCTTGAAAAAAGACTTTCAGACATAATAATCTAAAACATTTTTGTAATAAAAAAAAGAAAACACAACTGAAACGGATCACAATAAGGGTTTTGTGCAAAGGAAAGACCCAAATTTAAGATACAATGTTCAACTGATGATAGAAATCAAGAGGACAAATTCACTGTTAATTCGGGAAAAATTCCACCTACTGTATCTGAAAACCCCGATCTCCCTGTCGCCTCACCGGACATCTTGGCTCCTGCTGGCCACCTAAAAAAGTTCTAGCATTCATTCATTCATGGCACCAGAATTAAACCTTATTTTTCCAGTTGTGAAGGCCAAAACAAGATAACTATTGTGAAGCTCCATTCCACCTCATAATGGTTAAATTTGGTGTGACAGCTGGGCAAAGTGCAATTAATGCCTAGCCATGGATCCTCTATTCCTGCAGAATATACAGTATTTAACCTATTGAAAAATGGCTAGAGATCAGTTCTGTAACCTCCAGGGCCTGTATTTAATTCTGTTGGGTGATTTGTCTCTTCTTTCTAGGACTCTTAAAACTAAACCTGACAACATTGATACTGTTACATTTAGACTCAAAGAGCCTCAGGCACCAGGTGCTTGCCCCTAATAGCATTCTGAATTGATCATCCATCATAGCAAGGAAGAGCCATCACATAAAACCATAAATTTATTAACATTGAAACAGAAAATGTTATCCTGGAGATTCTGCATTTCAGTCCAATCTATAAGCCTATATTTGGCCTCCAGAGCCTCTCTCCTGCACTTTCCTATGTCATTGGGACCCACATGTACCACGACAGTCAGTAAATCCCTAGCACTCTCTAAATTACTGTGATGTATTAGGTCTACTACCTTAGCGCCAGGCAGGCAAGTTGCCAGGTGATCCTCATGCCTACCAGCCACTCGGCTATCTACGTTCCTAATGATCGAATCACAGCAATCCAGCAACCCTAAGCCTACCCTACCATACTCATTCTCCGAGAGCCAGGAGCTCTTTGTTTTGAGTGCCCAACAGGAAGATAATTGTACATGTGGCACTCAGTGCAAGAGACTGGATGGCCCCTATCCCGCTGCAAGATTCTTTCTAAATATATCTATAGGGAAACTGTCAGAACTGTTCAGGCAGGTATAGCGTCTGCAGCTACTTTTACATGTGGATTTGGCACCAATTCTCAAAGAGAAACGGTCTAAGAAAAAAGCAACCAAAGAGATTGAATGTAGTGACATAGTCTGTCCAGTTACTCTGTCCATACTGCCAGCCAGAATCTGAGTACCTGCAGGACTTCTCCTTATCCAGGACAGGTCTTCCCTCTTTGTATGCCACCATCTTGTGGAGAAGAGCATGCAAGATCCTGCCTAACCAAAGGGCAACACCCAGCCTCCTAGGTCCCTTGCCTAACCTTCTCAGGCAGACGCGGCTGGATGAGAGCCTGCATTTCTCTTAAGATTTCTAGCTAACTGCAGAACTTGCAGCCTGCCAGACAGACCCAGCTGCCAGTCGATTCTACCATCACCATCTGTCAGACAAGCCAACACCAGGAATGCCTCAGTTACCACCAAGACTACAAGGGCACCTGCTTTGTCTGCAGATACTTTTTCCCTATCAGAACAATGCACATAGTTTTGAAAATCCCAAACTGCTTGTGTTGTTTCTTTTTTCTCCCATCCCTGCCCTGGAAACGCCTTCTCTTCAATGCACATAAAAGTGCACTTGGCGTGGAATTATGTGCACACTTTTACCTGCCTACAGGGTGGGTAATTTTCAGAAAGTCCTTTTCCCCAGACTAATGTTCTACAATTGTTAGTTAAAACTTGTTTTGTAATGCACCTTCAGCCCACTAATGAAAAAAAAGCGCAATAATAATAATAATAATAATAATAAAAAATCAGCTGTTTCAAACCTAGTGAACCAGGAAACTCCAGGCGTGCCCTAACTCTTTCATGCAACTAGCATTGCTTGTCTCTTCTTTAAACCCTAGCTTTTAAATTCAAGTAATGTATTTTTCTTTGAAAAATATAGAACAATATGACAAAATGTAGTAAAAGGGGAAATTGAACCAGCTTTATCTCTTCACCGTGCTCCACTTCTCAACAGCTAACTCTGTCACTGGGTCAGAGGCGCTCTCCATTCACAGCCGTAGAGCTTGCCACTTTTTTTTTTTTCTCTAATCTGTATCCAAGGATACAACACTCAGGTCAGTAGAAGACTCCATAACTGATTCCATCTTTTCTTGTCCACGCAGGAAAAGGACTTGCGCGATGTGGGTGACTGGCGTAAGAACATTGAGGAGAAGTCTGGCATGGAAGGCAGAAAGAAGATGTTTGAAGCAGAATCTTAAGCTCTCATCTTTTGCTCTCCTTCCCCCCGACCCCCTTCCATCTTTCACCATCTCTTTAGCAGCGTTCTTTAGTGATCCCTGTTTCGTGACGACGTTACAGCAGCAGTCCAAGAACCAATCCCTGAGCTTCCTGCAGCAACCACCACTGCTATAGAAAGAATCAAAATGTCTTACGTACCCTTTGGTAGCTACTACTTGACTGGAAGAAGAACGTAAATACAGTGGCATCATTTTGTAGGATTTGTTGTTTCAAAGTGAACTTAACAATGTAAATAAAGCTTTGAAAGCACGGTTGAATTTTTAAGCCTTGGTGACCGAGGCCTACACTTACTTCCTGTCATGTCACTTTCTCTCTCTTTCTTTTATTAGTTCAAAAAGGAATTTTCAATATAGTCAGCTCATAGTCCGCAAGGTCAGGAAGCTCTGTAAGCTAGAATACAGCACCGCACACCCTCAAAGACAAAGAATAACTTTTGCAGCAGAGCACATTTCCTCTGTGGTTCGAGGCGTGCTTCCAGGCCCAGACAGAACCCCGTGAGGTGCTCAGATCTCCAAGTTCAGTGGCCCTGCAGCGTCAAAGGTCGAGGCTGAGTCACAAAACCTTTCCAGCCCCTACTGGGTATAGTGGTGTGTACTTAAGCCCTTGTTTTATAATTCTGAACCTGATGGTTATCACTGTAGATGAAGTAGCAAATACAGACAGGCCCTTGTAAACCAACCAAAGTGACTTTCTGAATTTCTGCTACAGTGGCGTGGTCGCTGAGACCCAGGGATCAATCAGACGTTGATTACCCAGGGCTGATTGCATTCTGTTCTTGCTGAACAGTTATTGCTTGTGATAATTAATGAAGGATTTTACTGCTGGGGAGCGGCATCTCTGCAGCAGGGCAGCAGAGGATTGGGGTGAATTTTTTTTTTAATTCTTTATCACTTTCACATTTTACAAAAAAATCTAAATTTTGCAAAATTAAGAAAAAGCAGATAGGATGGAATATTACAGATAACATACCTGGAAGTAAAAAACATTTACAGGCAAATATAATAACAATTCCACCAATCTTAATTTTATAAATCAATATACAATGTGACCAAAAATCTAGGATCCGAAATCTTAAGAGAGACAATAAGGAAAAAACTAATAAGAAAAAGAAAAATGAACGGCATCTAACAACCACTTTATGAATTACTGGGTGTAGATGTAAGGGGGATTTTTGAAATAAGAAAATCACTTAATTGTTGAGGAGTGAAAAATATGTTAACCTCAGCTCCTTTCTTTAGTATAAATTTGCAGGGAAACTTTAAATTAAAAGTGTATCCCAAAGTAATTACCTGCTGGCGAAGGGTTAAAAACTCCCTTCGTCTGCCCTGAGTAATTGGAGATATATCAGGAACTAATTTTAATTTTTGCTGTAAAAAGTGGTAGGAAATTTTCTGAAATAATTTTTCATTACTGATTGAATATCCAGAAGCGAAATTACAGAAACCAATAATGTAGCCCTATCAACTATTTCTGCTGCTGAATTTTCTAGAAATTCAGTTAAATTCTCTTGTACATTTATTCTATTTGCTGCAGACATTGCTTTAGGCAAAAAAGAAACATTTATTTGTAGCAGGTAAATGATCTTCATCAAAACCAAGAACCTCCTTCAGAAACCTCTTCAAGGAAATGTATGGGTTTTCTCCCAAAACTTGAGGAAAATTTAAAATCCTTATATTTAGATGTCTGGAGGCATTTTCTAATGTTTCTGTTCTTCTTGCCATAAACTGGTTATCTTTTACAACCGCAGCTTTAAACTTGAGATTTTCATGATCTTTTTCTTCCAAGGGGTGAATTTTTAAAGAACGACTTTCCAAATTGAAAGCCTGGGCAGCTTTGTGCTCTGTTTGTGGAGAGCTCTCCGTGCCATGAGAAAGAAGCAGGGGATGGCTCACAGAGTTGTCCAGAGAAAGTCATGGTTCCAAGTCCCGGAGGGGAAAGTAAAATGAAGCGTTTAAGAAGGTCAGAACAAAGCAGCCCGCATGTCAAGAAAGTTCTGAAATAAAATCTTTGGAACAAAAAAAAAACTACACCAATAGTGATCTCACCAGCTGCAATTTTTGCCAGAGTAAAGTTGCCCTAGATTTGTGTCGTTTGGTACAAGCCCTGAGTTCTGTACCCGTTCCCGGCACGCAAACATTGCAGGGGAAAGCTGAGGCCTGACCCTCCTCTGGAAATGGCCTCAGGAGGACGCTTTTATTTTTTTCTCACAGACAAGGTACAGAAATGTAAACTTGCTAAATCCCAAACAAGGCCTGTCAGTAGGAATGGGCATCTTTACTCTCACACTCATGGGGCAGATTGATCAGTTTGCCGTGCCGGAAAAACTCCAGATTTTTCTCATGGATTTTCCCCAATTGAAATTATTGGGGTATTTTCAGTAATTAATCTGGAGGCATTTTTTTTTTTGCAGTGGAGCAAAACTGCTAAATCTGATCCTTAGTGTGCTAGAAACCCTGTACGTCCACAGGCTGTCTCCAAACGAAAAACCACATGGCAGAGAAAGTGAGAGAGAATATTTTGTTGCATGGTCAGTAAGGAATGAAGGAACTCATTTGGTTTTAATTTAATAATTTAAGCTATCCCCATAAGCAGACAGTCTGGATTTTTCAAGCAACAATTCGGCTGTCTTGAGGCACCAGGGTGAGGTGATTCATGAGTTGGAGAACTGCCTGCTGTCTCCGTGCTCTTCAGTTCTGTCAGATGTCATGCGTTGGGGGGGGGGGGGGGAAGGGGAGTGGAGTGGTTGCTTAGAAGGTAGGGAATCGTTCTTGTCCATCCTGAGCAGGCTTATCTGAGGCCCTAGTGATGACACTGCTCCCTAGCATGGGGGCAGACCTGAGCTTGATTCCTGGACCCAGCTGGGCATGTTACAGAGGGCAGTGGTCCCAGCTGCTGGGGGAGAGAGGATTTCAGCCATTCTGCAACCATGGCCCCCATGGCTGGGATTCAGCGTACTGGCATTGCAGGCTCCCCCTGTCAAGGACCACCACTGCTACGGCTGGGTTATAGAGGGAGCAGAAGGAAGAAAAATCCTGGATAAAGACTCGTGAACGCTCACGGTGCTGTAGCACTTACCTGGAGAGGTTCTGACTGAGCTGGAAACACAAAAGAGCAGGAGGGAACTGCAGGGCCAAAAGAAAGAAAAGTAACCCGAATTGAGACCAGCGAAGCATGTTTCGGTTATCCCAGGAAAACAGGATTTCAGTTTAAAACTGGGTCTGATCTAGACTCAGAGTGCAAGCTGGAAATGTGCAGTCTGAGCCCGTATCCCTTCCCCATGCCCACCATTCTTTGCTCTCCTCCTGCTTTCCTGATCTACGCCTTCTCCATCTCCTGCTGAAATACACAGGAACACCCAGAAGATGTTGGCAGATAAGGACCACGTGGTGCACGCCGTCTGTTCATTTGTGCTTCCACAAGTCTTAGTCTGTGCTCGTTCCCTACCCCTGCTTGCACGGCTAAGGTTCCTTTGTGTCTGTCCCATGTGTTACTTGCATTCTGCCCGTGTGGCCCCCTATAACCTGCCGGGTCAGGGGTCCACCACTCTCTCAGTGTAAAAGCATTTTGTCACATTCCTTTTGAAACTCCCTCCCTTCCTCTTCTTATGAGTACATCAGAAGAAGAATCATTTATGAGGGAAGAGTGAAGAACCCCTGTGGGCCGATACAGTAAAGTCCACGGGAGAGCAGGCGAACGCCCGCTCTCCCGGCGTGCGCACAGGCCACTCTCCTGTGCGCGCGATTCTGTATTTAAATGAGGCCCGGCGGTAAAAACAGGCAAAAGGATGCGCTAGGGACACTAGCGCATCCCTAGCGCCTACCGGACGCTGGCAAAATTGAGTGTCCGGTTTTCGACCCGACAGCTGCGGGCCGACTTCAAATTTTTATTTTTTTTTAACTTTTTTTACCCTTCAAGACCTCCGACTTAATATCGCCTTGATATTAAGTCAGGGGGTGCACAGAAAAGCAGTTTTTACTGCTTTTCTGTGCACTTTCCCAGTGCCCGAAGAAATTAGCGCCTACCTTTGGGTAGGCGCTAATTTCTGAAAGGAAAATGTGCGGCTTGGCTGCACATTTTGTTTTCTGAATCGCGCGGGAATAACTAATAGGGCCATCAACATGCATTTGCATGTTGAGGGTGCTATTAGGTTCGGGGAATTGGACATGCGTTTTCAGCCCCTTACTGAATAAGGGGTAACGCTAGCGCGTTGAAAACACGCGTCCAATGGCGGGTTAACAGTGCTCTCCGTCGGAGCGCACTGTATTGAATTGGCTCGTAAGTAAGCGAGAAAGTGGATACTTACTACACAATAGGATCAAGCAGCAAAAGATGCATCAATGGAATCAGGATGGAATCGTCTTGATCTAAAATCTTGTGTAATGGAAACAATTTTAACATATTTACACGGGTGTTTTGTAATTGGGGTTGGTTATCATTGGGTTCTCCCCCCTCTCTTTTCAATGTGTTCATGCATTTTCAGCTGCCAAAAATGTACTGCAGGGCCTTTCACCTCCAAGGTGGATGCATGCGTGTTTCTGAAGCGGGTCGGGGTCCTGTGGAAATGAAAGGCATGAGATAAAGACAAGACCGTTGCTTTGACTTTATTCTTTTCCCTTGTATGCATTGCTGGAGCCAGAGGAAGGGAGGCACACGGAACAGCCACCCTCTCCTGGGACGGTGACTCACAAACAGGCCGATACAGGCGCACTGTTAACCCGCCACTGTTAACGCGCGTTTTCCCTTACCCCTTAATCAGTAACGGGCCGAAAACGCGTGTCCAATCCGCCGAACCTAATAGCACCTGCAACATGCAAATGCATGTTGATGGCCCTATTAGGTATTCTCGCGCGATACAGAAAGTAAAATGTGCAGCCAAGCCGCACATTTTATTTTCAGAAATTAGCGCCTACCCAAAGGTAGGCGCTAATTTCTTCAGGCACCGGGAAAGTGCACAGAAAAGCAGTAAAAACTGCTTTTCTGTGCACCCTCCGACTTAATATCATGGCGATATTAAGTCGGAGGTGTTGTGAATACGGGGCTAGTGGACCCTTGGGCTGGCCTACAGGAGACTTGGGAAGGACTTCACTGGTCTCGACTGAACAGGCTGGGAGGCAGGCTCCAGGCGAGCAGGTAGAAACAGCTTCACCCTGGAAGCTGGTACTCCCCCGGAAGGAGCCCTTGGGAGTCCAGCCGCTGGGACTTAGGAGATTCACCCTGGAAGTCTGAGCCCCCCGGGGAGGAGCCCGTAGGGGCCGGACCGCTGGGACTTAGGCGAGGTGGTTGATAGAGAGGAAGCAGACGAGTATCAGGCTTGGCTGAGGCAGGCAGGAATCTGGCAAGGGCTGAAGACAGGCAGGAGCCCGGCTTGGGCTGGCTGGCAGGGGCCCGGCTTGGGCTGTAGACAAGCAGGGACCGGCACAGACTGTAGGCAGGCAAGAACCGGCAGGCAGGCAGGAACGGAGTAGCCAAGACGCTGGCAGACTCCGGAGCTCGAGGCAACGGGGGACCGAAGGAACCCTGTTGCAAGGTCCTGATTGGGTGTCCACGGTGGCCATAAGTAGGCCGCAGCGTCTGACATCAGACTAGGGGCGGAGCCACCCTCAGGCGGGAAACTGTCTAGATAAGCGTGTCTCAGCCAGCAGGAACCCTCGAGGTAAGGACCGGGATGTGAGCTTCACGGACTGGACCGCAACAGGAGGTCCCGAAGGGTAAAAAAAGTAAAAAAAAAAAAAAAAAAAATTGAAGTCAGCCGGCGGCTGTCGGGTCGAACACCGGATGCTCAATTTTGCCGGCGTCCGGTTTCCGAGCCCGTGGCTGTCAGCGGGTTTGAGAACCGACGCCAACAAAATTGAGCGTCTGCTGTCAAACCCGCTGACAGCCGCCGCTCCGGTCCAAAAGGAGGCGCTAGGGACGCGCTAGTGTCCCTAGCGCCTCCTTTTGCCTGTTTTTACTGCCGGGCCTCATTTAAATACAAAATCACGTGCACAGGAGAGTGGGCATTCACCTGCTCTCCCGCGGACTTTACTGAATCGGCCCGATTGGAAGCAGAGCGCCTGACCTAGGCGTCTAAAGATCTGCGAAACTTCAGCCGAAATTGGGAACCTCCGGCTGAACATTTGAGTAAGTTCGGGGCCTCTTTGCAGGCAATTAATTTAACAGTGAATGTACTTTTCCACCCCCCCCTGCCCTGGACCCACCCACTTTGTAGGTGCCTAAGAGGGCCATGTGGTTAAGGTTTGACCTGCTCACTTCTCGAGTCAGCTGGACAAACCTCCAGGTTTTAAATGTCCTCTCTGCTTGCTGGCTACGTTTCATCCAGGCAAAATGTCGCCTGGACAAAATTTACTCCGATGAAAAGTGGCAGGGCTTTCCCTGGGGTGCAGTTTTACCTTGTCTGGGAGATGCCGATATTCGGGTAACTCTGTCCGGACAAATAGCAGCCTTAAGTTACCAAGTCAGTTTGTCTGGGTAACTCTAGTCCAGATAGTCAGCTAGCACAGATTCGGGCTGAATCTGTCTCCAGTTAACCAGTCAGAGCTGTCCAGACCCAGTTGACTGAATATAGTGAAAACAGTTCCCTAAATCTAGGTGCTCAGACTGGTCAGCTTTCACAAAGGTAAAATTAGGTGTCTAAGCCCTTTGAAAATTGAGCTCCCTCTGTGCGGCAGAGGTGCACACCTTCTCCTCCAGCTCAAACATTCCTGAGCCCCCTGCACTCACACAGGCCAGTCCTCACCCTTGTGATCCTGCGTACTCCACAAGCCCTGGTGATCCTTGTTATGGTTTTGAGGTGTTTGAGTGGATTGGGTACTGTGGAGATGACCACGCCCACGGGGAGGAGCCCCGTGAGGAACTACAGTACTAGGCTAGACTCGAGACACGCAAACACAGATTTGTCTTGTATTATACAGCTGATGCATACCACCAGAGGTGGCAGTAGGGAGGTGATCCAGTGGTAGCAGTCCAGGGACCCTCGGCAGAAGAGACCCGTCTCACTGAGATGGTATAGGGAGATCCGGATGCAGGTTCCCAGTGCAGCAGAGCTATAGATGAGACAGATTGACAATGTTAGATTACTCACTAACAGGCCGATACAGTAAGGACACGTAAGAAAGAGTGCGGCAGTACTGGGCGCACCCTCGTTTGCCGCACGCATAATTTGGTTCACATACCGCCCAATACAGTATTCAAATGAGACGCAAATGCAAGCGGCGTCCAAAGCGCGTCCATGAAGCGGTAGGCGTGCGCAATCCATTTTACTGTATAGGGTGGTATCCAGCATCTATACAGTATCCTGGGTGCGCTGGTACCTGTCATTTCAAATGTCATTCCACCAGGAAAGTGGATGGTTCTCCTACAGACCCCACTGCCTTGAGCGCCCGGTTGGACGTCCGAGGTCGCAGCTTGGA
This sequence comes from Rhinatrema bivittatum, assembly GCF_901001135.1. Taxonomy (NCBI): domain Eukaryota; kingdom Metazoa; phylum Chordata; class Amphibia; order Gymnophiona; family Rhinatrematidae; genus Rhinatrema; species Rhinatrema bivittatum. The sequence continues at coordinate 37,416,013 of NC_042631.1, read as the reverse complement.
CGTCCAGCCTGGGCGCTCAAGGCAGGGGGAAGGCCCATGAACGTCTGTCAGCATTGATGCAAGTACCACACACTAGTTACTCACCAAAATACTCTTTCTTCATGTGCAGCACCAGCTCCTTCTCCAGTTCCAGGGACTGACCGCACAGGCTGGAGCGTGGACTGGCCTGCGGCGGGCCGGTGCCGTCAGCCTCAGGGTCGCCCGGGGCCCCGTAGCGCGAGGCTGAGTAGCTGGAGCAAGGGCAGACGTGCCGCTGGTCGAAGCCCATGCCGATGCCGCTGTACCGGTTGCTGCTGGGTTTGCTGCCGCTGTCGAAGCCGGTAGGGCACGGCGTGCGTTCATGCGCCTTCCAGCTGCCTTGAACGCCCAACTTGGACGTCCAGGCGGGCGCTCAGGTCGCGGCGTGCGTTCTTTGAAAAATGTTAAAGATTTACTAGAACTGGCTGACACCTGTGCCATGGAATGGGGAAGGCTGATAAGCTCTGGAATAAGGTCTGTGAAAACTTTTAAGGTGTCACTGTTTTTGTGATATTATCAGAGCAATGATCTGCTCTCTGGGGGCAAAGAGTTTTTGAAAAGAAAAACTACAGAGAAGACGGGTGTGGCTGGACAAGGGTGGGAGTGCCTCAGTGGCTCTGCCAGATTCCATGATTGAAAAAGGGAACTTGGAGCATCCAGCCTCCAATTTAAGAACGAGATTATTATAATAGCAGTACTAGCGTGTGCCTGAGGAAATGTAAAGAGCTACAGGAGGACTGAAAGTTACTCCTGCTTCCCTGTGCCAAAGTAAGAAGGACAGTTAATTGTAAGGATTTAGACAGGCATGCAGTGCTATTTTACCCTGCCTTGAGCGCCCGCCTGGATGTCCAAGTTGGGCGCTCAAGGCAGCGGGAAGGTGCATGAACGCACGCCGCGACCTGAGCGCCCGGCTGGACGTCCGAGGTCAGGGCGTAGGGTGTGTAGGGATAGGGCCTGCTACAGGAGCTCGTGCCCACTGCAAGTCAGCAGCAACAAGGAGCCCTGACCCACGAGAAGGCCAGACGAGCCCCCGGAAACGGTGTCCGTTGTTCCCTTCGGAACCGAAGTACTCTGACGTTAAGCGCGTTGGTGCCAGGTTGGGTTACTTTTTTTTCCCCCTTGTGCGAGAAGCATTTTTTTCTGTGGATTGGGTTGGTTTGGTACTGGGCACCTAAGTTCTAGCAGTCCTCTTTGTTGCTGGCATGTGGTGCTTTTTTTTTCTTTGCTGTGGGCAACTCAACCAGCAGTTAGTGATGACTCTTCGGCCGGAGCCAGCGGTGGCATAAACTGCAGCACGATAGAACGGATTCAGATTCAGAGAACTGCTGCTGGGCTTCAGCCAGCGCTCAAGGCAGCGGGAAGCTGACTGAACACGCCAGGGTCAGGGTAGGTGGTACATTTGCAGGTTAAAGACGAGGAAAAATAGCTGGTTAAAAAGGCAATAATCTGGGCGCACGTTACTGTATCGGAGGGAATAGCTAATCCAATCATTAACATTTCATATACATGCGGCGGGCGGAAAGGGATATGCGTCGATTTCAGTAAGCGGTAAGGACGCGTAAAACCGGATACTGAATCGCGGGTTAGACATACCTGTCCAAAATGTGTGTACAAAGCGGGTTAAAAACAGGGTAACCGCGGCCGCACTTTACTGTATCGGCCTGTTAGTTGGTAGCTGTATAGGTGGAGATCCCAGCAGGCAGAAGTAGTTGTATACAGGGACCGAGCCAGGGAGAGCAGGCCCTCGAGGAGCGAGTACCTGATCCCAGATAGGCACCTGAAAGAAAGCAAAGGGCCCCCGAGGAGCAGGTACCCAGGTTAGAGAAATACCCCGAAGGGCAGAGAGAGCTTCCAGCGGCAGCAAGGAAGCGGCAGAGTAGCTCAGACCAGAGGCTTTCCATCCATTCATGATCCTTGCTAACTCGATTAGCTAGCAAACGAAGGGCAGGCTAAATACCCGGATGGTGTGACGTCACTCGAGTTGGACGCCCCCGAGGTTCCCGCCATGACGTGGATAAAGACGTGGGTGGCGTGCGCACCCTAGAAGGCCCTCAGGAGAAACATGGCGTGAGGCTTTGCCATTGCCGTTCCAGGGACGCCGGAGAGAGCGGCATGCAGACGCGGCGGTAGCCATCTTCCTGAGGCTAGCAGGGACAGCAGAGAGAAAGGTGAGGCACAGAGGTCAAAGCCGTCTGAGACCGATGGACGCAACAATCCTAACGTGGTAAACGACAGCATGAAAAGAGCATCCGGCCCATTCAGCCTGTCCAGTTATTCTGTCCACACTGCTAAGGATACGTCCCAGAGTGGGAGCACCTGCAGGACAGTCTTGTACGTTGCCATCCTGTGTAGATGAGCATACAAGATCCCCACTGAGTTCCCTCCAGCACCCACCTTTGCAAGGCCTCATCACAATCCTGCATTGTTATCCTCACCGTGGTGATACTGCATTTGTTGCCCTAATTCTGGTTGTCGTGAATTATTCCTCTAACCTCAGCCAACCTGCATTGCTACCCTCACACTGATGATCCTACATTTGTTGCCCTACTCCTGGTGATCATCTGTTGTTCCTCTTGCCCTGGTAATCCTTCATTATTCCACTTGCCCTGGAAAGCCTGCATTCTTATCCTTGTCCTGTTCCCTTCACCCTGGAGAGCTTGCTTTTTTTGCACTGTACGTGTCAGGCAGCCCACTGGGTTGGTTTCTGTGTGCCTGCTTTGAAGATGCTGGGTTTTGAACTGTTCCCTTCGCCCTCTATCACAAGCAGCACACTGGGCAGAGGAAGGAAAGGGTGTGGCAGACACTACAAATGCCAGCTTTGCTTTTGCATCATCCCACATCCTATTTAGACTAAAACTACTCTTTTGAGGATCTTTTCTTCCTTCTCTCCTTTTATGCATCCAGAGCCCTCTTACCGTGATTTTTCCTGAGTATCGGACCTATTTATTTAGATTTAGCTCATATCTTTTCATTCATTGGTAGCATTCAGATACTGGAGATATTATTTCCCTGTCCCTAGAGGGTTTACAATCAAAGGCCTAGATTTAAGAAGCCACGTTGTCTGACACCTGGTAGGGGAAAAGGCCAGTCGATGTCATTTTGAAAAATGGCATTGACCAGGCCTGGAGCTAAGGGGCATTCTGGACCCCCTCTGCACCACCAATGATTTAAGATGTGAGTGAGTCCAGAGGATGGGGGAGAGGGCTCCGGGAGGCCCCAGACCAGCAGGGAATTATTTTCAGGCAAGGGAGGGGGAAGGAGCCTACCGTAGAGCACCAGGGACTTACTTTTTTTTTTTTGGAAGGGGGAGTTCAGGGAAATGGGGTTTTTGGGGGGAACCGGAGGGGCATACTACAGTGGGGGAGGGGGGAAGTTATGCTAAGTGGAGGGGTTTGAGTAGGGGGTGGGGCATTGCTGCATGATTTCTAAAACCTTTTATTGAGGGGCCGCCTCAACAGGCAGCCCTGGAGTGGGTGGAGGTCTACCGAGACCCCCGGGGATGAGTGGAAGCCCTGGCAGATATTTGTATATTTTGGGGAAGGTTGCATTTTGGGATGGTGCCTCGGGTCCTTTAACGTGATGGCAGCTCTAGTCAAAGTGGGCTGACTTCACTCGGGTAGGCCCTGTTAACACCGTATGATTTTTTTGTGCAAAAAATCGTGCGGTGAGTCCACTGTAATATATTGTCCGGGAAGGGCAAAATATCACAGGACCACCCCCCTCCCCCCCCCCCCTGGTGATATTCAATAAAATATAGCAGCTTAGTAAATCTCCCCCTAAGTTTGTACTTGAGATAATGGAAGGCGTAGTGACTTGCCCAAAGTCACAAGGAGCATCAGCAGGATTTGAACTCTGGCTTCCCCGTTCTTAGCCCAGTGCAGCTCAGACAGACATCCACTACTACTGCTATTACCAATCATTTATATAGCACTACATACATGATATGCACATTGCTGTACAGACACATAGAGACAGTCTGTACTCCATGGAGCTTTCTATCTAGTCTAGACAGGCAGACTGGATGGACCATTTTGTTCTTTATTTGCCAACATTTACTAGAAGGCCGATACAGAAAAATACGCGGGAGAGCCGGCGAGCGCCCGCTCTCCCGGTGTGCACACAGGCCACTCTCCTGGGCACACGATTCAGGAGGATGGCCTATGCAAATTAGGGCCCGCGGTAAAAAGAGGCGCTAGGGACACTAGCGCGTGCCTAGCGCCTCTTTTTTGACAGGAGCGGCGGCTGTCAGCGAGTTTTACAGCCGACGTTCAATTTTGCCGGTGTCGGTTCTTAAACCCGCTGACAGCCACGGGTTTGGAAAACGGACGCCGGCATAATTGAGTGTCCGTCTTCCGACCCGCAGGCCGTGGGTCGATTTTAAATTTTTTTTTTTAAATTTTTTATTTTTGGGGCCTCCGATTTAATATTGCTATGATATTAATTCAGAGGGTGTACAGAAAAGCAGTTTTTTCTGCTTTTATGTACACTTCCGCGGCGGCAGCAGAAATTAGCACCAGCCTTTGGCAAGCGTTAATTTCTGAAAGTAAAATGTGCGGCTTGGTTGCACATTTTGCTTTCTGGATCGTGCGGGAATAACTAATAGGCCCATCAACATGCATTTGCATTAGGGATGTGAATCGGTACCTGACTCGTTTCCGGTATCGATTTCGGGTAAAAACCGCGGGAAATGTTCGTTCCCGCGATTCTTACCCGTTTTAATCGGCTGTGTCATGCCGAAAAAAAACAAAACACCCCGACCCTTTAAATTTAATCCTTTCACACCCCCACCCTCCTGACCTCCCCCGCAAAATTTTTAAAGTACCTGGTGGTCCAGCGGGGGTCCCGGGAGCGATCTCCTATGCTCGGGCCGTCGGCTGCCACTAATCAAAATGGCGCCGATGGCCCTTTGCCCTTAGCATGTGACAGGGTATCCATGCCATTGGCTGGCCCCTGTCACATGGTAGGAGCATCTGATGGCTCCTACCATGGGGGGGGGGGGGGGTGGGGGTCAGGAGGGTGGGGGATGTGAAAGGATTAAATTTATAGGGTCGGGGTGGGTTTGGGGTTTATTTTTAAGTGCCCTTTCTTCCCACCCCCCCAAAACAATAAGAAAACCCCCCCGAAAAATTTCATGGGGTTTTCCTATCGGGTTCGGGAGCCCCCCGAATTCTGAGGAGTTTGAAAATATCTTCCGATATTTTCAAACATCAGAAAAACGATTCACATCCCTAATTTGCATGTTGTGGGCGCTATTAGTTTCAGGGGGGTTGGACGCGTGTTTTTGACGCGCTATTACCCCTTACTGTATAAGGGGTAAAGCTAACACGTTGAAAACGAGCGTCCAAATGTGGGCTAACAGTGCGCTCCACTGCAGGACATGCTAGGGAAGTAAAGTTTCTAGATGAAATAAATGACTGCTTCATGGAGCAGCTGATCTGCAAACCACAAGACAGGGGAGCTATTTAGTGGACACAGGATTTGGTGTGAGAGGTAACGGTAGTGGGGCCACACAGCAACAGAGATCATAAGAAATGCCATACTGGGTCAGACCAAGGGTCCATCAAGCCCAGTATCCTGTTTCCAACAGTGGCCAATCCAAGTCACAAGGACCTGGCAAGTACCCAAACATTAAATAGATCCCAAGCTACTATTGCTTATTAATTAATAGCAGTTTATGGATTTTTCCTCTAGGAACTTATCCAAACCTTTTTTAAACCCAGTTATGCTAACTGCTATAACCACATCCTCTGGCAATGAATTCCAGAGCTTAACTATGCACTGAGGGGCGGATTTTCAGAGCCCTGCTCGCCTAAATCCGCCCAAAACCGGGCGGATTTAGGCGAGCAGGGCCCTGCGCGCCGGTGAGCCTATTTTACATAGGCCTACCGGCGCGCGCAGAGCCCCAGGACTCGCGTAAGTCCCGGGGTTCTCCGAGGGGGGGCGTGTCGGGGGCGTGCCCGGTCGCCGCGGCGTTTCGGGGGCGTGTCGGCAGCGTTTTGGGGGCGGGTACGGGGGCGTGGCTACGGCCCGGGGCGGTCCGGGGGCGTGGCCGCGCCCTCCGTACCCGCCCCCAGGTCGCGTCCCGGCACGCAGGAGGCCCGCTGACGCGCGGGGATTTACGCCTCCCTCTGGGAGGCGTAAATCCCCCGACAAAGGTAAGGTGGGGGCTTAGACAGGGCCGGGTGGGTGGGTTAGGTAGGGGAAGGGAGGGGAAGATGAGGGGAGGGAACGGGGGTAGGCTGCGCGGCTCGGTGCGCGCCGGCTATACAAAATCGATAGCCTTGCGCGCGCCGATCCAGGTTTTTAGCAGATACGCGCGGCTCCGCGCGTATCTACTAAAATCCAGCGTACTTTTGTTTGCGCCTGGAGCGCAAACAAAAGTAGGCCTATTCGCGGAGTATGAAAATCCGCCCCTGAGTGAAAAATAATTTTCTTCGATTTGTTTTAAATGAGCTACTTGCTAACTTCATGGAGTGCCCTCTGGTCCTTCTATTATCTGAGAGAGTAAATAACCGATTTACTTGTTCAAGTCCTTTCATGATTTTGTAGACCTCTATCATATCCCCCTCAGTCGTCTCATCTCCAAACTGAACATCCCTACCTTCTTTAGCCTTTCCCCATAGGGCAGCTGTTCCATGCCCCTTATCATTTTGGTTGTCCTTCTCTGCACTTTCTCCAGTGCAACTATATCCTTTTTGAGATGTGTTGACCAGAATTGCAAACAATATTTAAGGTGACATCTCACTCTGGAGCAATACAGAGGCATTATGACATCCATCCTTTTTTTTTACCATTCCTTTCCTAATAATTCCTAACATTCTGTTTGCTTTTATGATTGCACACTGAGCTGACTATTTCAATGTATTCACTATGATGCCTAGATCTCTTTCCTGGGTGGTAACTCCTAAGATAGAACCTAACATTGTGTAACTACAGCAAGGGTTATTTTTCCCTATATGCATCACTTTGCACTTGTCCATGTTAAATTTCACCTGCCATTTGGAAGCCCAATCTTCCAGTCTCACAAGGTCCTCCTGCAATTTATCACAATCTGCTTGAGATTTAACTACTTTGCATAATTTTCTGTCATCTGCAAATTTGATTACCTCACTTGTATCCATTTCTAGATCATTTATAAATATATTAAAAAATATATTAAAAAGCACCAGTCCAAGTACAGATCCCTGAGGCACCCCACTCTTTACCTTTTTCCACTGTGAAAATAGATCATTAATCCTACTTTCTGTTTCCTGTTTTTAACTAGCTTGCATCCACAAAAGGATATCACCTCCTATCCCATGACATTTTAGTTTTCTTAGAAGCCTCTCATTCAGGACTTCGTTGAACGCCTTCTGAAAATCCAAATATTCCACATCTACCGGTATCTTTGTCCATATGTATTTTCACCCCTTCAAAAAAAATGTAGATTAGTGAGGCAAGATTTCCCTTGGGTAAATCCATGTTGGCAGTGTCCCATCAAATCATGTCTATCTAAATATTTTGTGATTTTATTCTTTATAACATTTTCCATGATTTTTCCCAGCACTGAAGTCAGGCTCACTGGCCTGTATTTTCCCGGATCACCCCAGGATCGCTTTTTAAATATCGGGGTTAAATTGGCCATCTTCCAGTCTTCAGGTACATTGGATGATTTTAATTATAGGTTACAAATTAATTGAAATAGGTCTGAAATTTCATTTTTTAGTTCTTTCAGAACCCTGGGGTATATACCATCTGGTCCAGGTGATTTACTACTCTTTAGTTTGTCAATCAGGCCTACCACATCTTCCAGGTTCATCGTGATTTGGTTCAGTTCATCTGAATCATCATCCATGAAAATGGGTATCTTCCCAACACTGAAGCAAAGAAATTGTTTAATCTTTCTGTGATGGCCTTATCTTGTCTAAGTGCCCCTTTAACCCTTTGATCATCCAATGATCCAACCGACTCCCTCACAGATTTCTGCTTCGGATATATTTTAAACAGTTTTTATTGTGAGTTTTTGCCTCTGTGGCCAATTTCTTTTCAAATTCTTTCTTATCCTGTCTTATTAAAGTCTTACATTTAACTTGCCAATGCTTATGCTTTATCCTATTTTCTTCTGATGGAAACTTCTTCCAATTTTTGAATGAAGATCTTTTGGTTAAAATAGGTTCTTTCACCTCACCTTTTAACCATGCTGGTAATCGTTTTGCCTTCCTTCCACCTTTGGGGTATTTGAAATCTAAAAAACCAGAAGCAGGGTTCTGCACTACAGAGAAATCCAAATCCAAAAGTGCAGAGTATAGACTTTTGTATGTCCTGATCAAAGGAGAATTCCAAACAATTGATGTGAATGCAATTTATAATTTTATTGCGGCAACTCCACTGCATAATACTATCACGGCAAAATAATTTTCAAGGTGCCCCAACACGGTCCCGTGTTTCGCCGGTGGCTGCATCGGGGGGACCAACAAGGAATTCATACAATCTTGGTGCGGAAGATTCAAAAAATGGCAGGGAGTGCCATTTGAAATCTCCCATTATTACTGCACTACCAATTTGGTTAGCTTCCCTAATTTCTCTTAGCATTTCACTGTCCATCTCACCATTTTGGCCAGGTGAACAATAGTATACTCCTATCACTATACTCTTCCCCAAACCACAAGGGATTTCTACCCATAAAGATTTGATTGTGCATTTAGTCTCATGCAGGATCTTTATCCTGTTGGACTCTATGCCATCCTGGACATAAAGCGCCACCCCGCCACCAAGATGCTCCTCTCTGTCATTGCGATATAATTTGTACCCCGGTATAGTACTCTCCCATTGGTTGTCCTCCTTCCACCATGTCTCTGAGATGCCAATTAAGTCTATGTTATCATTCACTGCTATACACTGAGGGCCAGATTTTAAAATTTATGCCGGCACGAACAAATCTACGCCCGATTTTATAACATGCGCGCACTGCTGCGCGCATGTTATAAAATCCAGGGTCGGCGTGCACTAGGGGGTGCACACATGTGCACCTTGCGGGCGCCGAGCCAGAGGGGAGCCCTAATGGCTTTCCCCGTTCCCTCCAAGGCCGCTCCAAAATCGGAGTGGTCTTGGAGGGGACTTTTTCTCCGGCCCCCCACCTCCTTCCCCTCCCTTCCCCTATCTAACCCACCCCCAGCCCTAACTAAATCCCCCCCTACCTTTGTTGAAAAAGTTACGCCTAATTTGCATGTGCCATGTCCTGGTACAGGTCGCTGTGCTGGAGCACTCGACCCCGCCCCCAGACTGCCACCACACCCTGGCCACGCCCTCGGACCACCCTCAGACCGCCACACCTCCGGCCACGCCCCCAGGCCGCCCCTTTTTGCAAGCCCCGGGATATACGCACGTCCCGGGGCTTGCGTGCACCACTGAGCCTATGCAAAATAGGCTCGCACGCACGGGCAAATTTTCTCGAGTTATGTACGAAGCCTTTGAAAATCTGCCCCTCTAATTCTCCCATTTTACTTCTTAGACTTCTGGCATTAGCATACAAACATTTCAAAGTGTGTTTTTTGTTTGTATTTACATTTTGTTTTCAGTTGACAGGGATAAATTGGAATCGTTTAGCTCAGATGAGTTTTTAATTATAGGCACTTGGACTACTTTTATTATTGGTGGAACCTCTCTGTTGGGATGCCCTAACTCTAATGCTACATTAGTATCTTTTGAAGATACTCCCTCCAAACCATGTGCTACTGAGCGACTGTTGGCTTTCCCCTTTGTTCTAGTTTAAAAGCTGGCAAAATTAGCATTGGAGGGCGGAGACATCATTGATTCACCATTCCAGCCGCCCTCCAATGCTAATTTTCCCAGAGTTCCCTTCCCCTTTGAATAGTCCCTGTTGACAGACCATATAGTAAATGATCGGGAACATTTTTGAGCATCCTTTCACAGCGTTTGGCAGCTTATCCCCCTTTGGGAGCATCTGCCGCAAAGCATCATTTACTTAATACAAGCATTTCTCCTGCTAGAATATACGGATTTGATCATTGACACATGCACTGAGTATTCTTTGACACTAGCATCAGTTGGTTTTCCGGGCCACTGTTCCTTCCGATGCAGCCCATGTGGTGAAACATGATCCATGTTAGGGGACCGAAACCTTTTTCTAAGCACTTTTGAATAAAAGGTGGAAACGCTTGATTCAATGCCTCATTTCTCTAATTAATTCAATATAAAGATCCATGAACTCTTAGTGCTATACCATCCTTATTTGTGGTTCTTCACTGATAGCGTATACCGCTCATCATCTCCACCTCCTATTTGCCATTGTTCAAAATACCATTTTGGAAGTCCAGTTCAGATGTATTTTACACACTAAAAAAGGTTAAAGGAAGACCAAACGATTGCCAGCTTGGATAAAAGGTGAAGTGAAAGAGGCTATTTAAGCCAAAAGAACTTATTTTAAAAATTGGAAAAAGGAATGATCTGAAGAAAATAGAAAAAGGCAAAAGCATTGGCAAATTAGATGTAAAACATTGATAAGGCAGGCAAAAAGAGAATTTGAAAAGAAGCTGGCAATAGAGGCAAAAACTCATAATAAAACTTTTTAAAATATATCTAAAGCTGGAAGCCTCAAAAGGTCTCAGCTGGACAGTTAGATGATCAAAGGGTTAAAGGTGAACTGAGGGGAAACTAGATCATAGCGGAAAGACTAAATGATTTCTTTGCTTTGGTATTCACTGAAGAGGATGTTGGAGAAACACCCTGCCAGGAATGGTATTTCATATTGATGATTTTGAAGAACTATAACAAATCACAGTGAACCTGGAATATATAACAGGGCAGATTGACAAAGTAGAGAATAGCAAATCGCCTAGCCAGATGGTTTACACCCCAGAGTTCTGAAAGAATTAAAAAATTAAATTTCAAATATATTACTAGTAATTTGTAATCTAGCATTAAAATCATCTATTGTAACTGAAGTTTGGAGGTGGCCAATGTAATGCCAGTCTTTAAGAAGGTGCAGAGATTTTTCTATGCCCTAATATTCTTTGCAGTACAATGCTTCCAAATTTATTTTAAATGTAATATTACATAGAAAAAATATTACATTGGAGAAGATCTCACTTTGAGCAAACTGACAGTGGGCATTTCCGAAATCCAGTACATACAATCATATTTATATACTGGTTCTACAAAGTCATGATTCAGCAAAACATTTCAGATTGACTAATCACAGTTTTACTTCTACTTTTTACTTCAACATATGTCTTAGGTCCTGATTAATCAGCAGGTTAACATGACCTAGGTCAAGAGTGGCCAACATGTTGCTCGGGAGCCACATGTGGCTCTTTCATGTGCAAATTGCAGCTCTTGCTCTTCTGTCCCCATAGTAACTGGGCAGCACTGCACTGGACAGGAGGGGAAGTGCTGGGGATACTGGGAAGGAGAGAGTCTGTGGGAGAGCAGAGAAGAAACAGAAGGGGTGGAGGTAAAGGGGTCAGGGGGATATTGGTGCTGGGCAAAAGGTGAGGAGATGGAGAGGAGGTAAAGTAGCAAAAGGGTTGGGATGGAAGATGTTCTATTGGGGCCACTGATCTTCCATCATTGTTCTTGTGTAGGGTGGAGGATGTTATGTTGTGGCTGCCAAGAGAAACTGGTGGGGACAGGATAGGGTATTGCGAGAGAGAGATTGGTGGGGATGGGCTAAGCGAGAGAGAGACAGTGGGGATTTAGAGATACTGGTGGGTACATGTGGAGGAATTGAAAGGCTGGTGGGAACAGAATGGATTTGATTGAGAAAGAGAGAGAGACTGATTGGGAAAGGGTGGAAGGATTAAGAGAAACTTGCCAGAACAGAGTGAGGGAACAGAGAAAGAGCCTGGATGTGCATGTCATGGGGACAGCCTGGGGGAAGAGACAGACTGATTGGTAGGGGCAGGATGGGATTGACAGATAAACTAATGGAGATTAAGAGAGATGGGATGGGGTGGGAGATTAAAGCTGGAGTGGAAAGAGGCCTTAAGAAAGACTAGTGGGGGTAGGGGGAAGATATATATATAGAGAAAGACTGCTGGGCACAGGGTTGTGGAACTGAGAGCAAGAGAGACTGGTAGGAGGACAGAGATGGTGGTGGGAATAGAGTGGGGATAGAGAAAGCCTGGTTGGTACAGGTGGAGGGTCTGAGAGAGACTGGCACACTCACACTCAGTGGCTCTCTCTCCTTCACACACATGCACACTCACATTCAGAGGTTCTGTCCTTCACATACACACAGGCAGTCTCTCACATTCAATGACTCTCCCTTCATTACACACACACAGAATAGACACTCTCACATGCAATGGCTCTCTCTCCCTCACACACATACACAACCACTCTCTCACAGTCAGTGGCTCTCAAACACACGGGCACTCTATCACACAAAAAAGGCACTCTCTCCCTCACATACATGCACACATACTCAATGGCTCTCTCTCTCTCTCCCTCACACACACATGCACACTCATATGCAATGACCTCTGCCCCCTTCTGATTAAATAGGCACAGTCACACTCAATGACTCTCTCTCCCTCATGCACACTCACACTCTGTGGCTCTCTCTCTCCATCACACACACAGACACTCTCTCACACTCAGTGGCTTGCTCTCTCTAACATGCACTCACTCTCTATCACTCACACGGACTCAGGGTTTCCCAGTCTCTTCTCCACCTCTTTGTCATGCTGCAGGTTCACGGTCCTTCCTTCGGCCACCGCAGGATGGGTTCCATACTGTCCTGCTAGGGCTCATCTTCAGCCGCCAATGGGATGGGCTCCACTGGCAGCCATGGGCTTTCCTCCTCTCTTCTCTGGCAGGCCACAGGATAGGCTCTGCGGTGGCCCTTCCGGATCACGGGTTCTTTTTGTGGCATGGATTGTAGCAGGAGTCACAGTGATGCAACGCCATCTGTTATGGCGGGGCCTGATCCCGCCATAAGAGCTGCGAGATCTACCCCGTGGCAGCGGGAGATGATGTTCACTTAAATCCGACGCCAGCTGCCCAGGCCAGCTGTGGGTCAGTGAAGTGGATGGCGTGACTGCGGGCAGCATCGGCTTGGTTTATTCCTGCCTGACTTGAGAAAAACAAATGTTAAAAAGAAAAAAAAAACCAACAACAAAACCCAAATACATAAAGGAAATTGGTTAGGGCCAGGGATTCACTGAATCCCTTGAAAGCCCTGCTTGCCCGTCACTGAACAGGTGGGACCCTAGAATGTCCTACTTCTCCTGAGCAGAACCGAGCATGATAAATCAGGGAAAAGATGGTTTCTAGGACTGTTCAGCATTGTTCTAGGCAAATCCTGCAGGTGGGAGCAACTGGACCCAGTCATTCTGGGTGAAGGTTAAAAAAAGCACCAAAGGTGCTGCTCCAGGGTTTGATTTACTCGTTCAGACTGCCCATTGGATTGTGGATCATATACTGATGATAAATGGACCTGGGTGACCAGTAATCTGGCTCTCTCTCTCCAAAATCAGCTGTAAACTGGTTATGTCGCTCAGAAATGACTTGTGATGGTAAAACCATGGAGTTGTACCTCCTCACTTACCTTTCTGGAGGATCTGTAGTTTCCTATGATGAGGGGAAGCTCCCTGCCGCACCAAAGTGGGCTAACTTTGAAAATGAGTCCACTATCAGCAGAATCTTGGATTTCCCTGGAGATAGGGGTAGTTCTGTGATGAATCCAGGGATAGCCATTTCCATGTTCTAGAAGATGCTGGTAGGGGCATCAAGAATCCTTGTGGGATTTCCCGTGGCATCTTGATTCTTGCACACACTTCACAAGATGTAAACGTTTGCCTTTTTCTTTTGTCCTGACCCTAGCCTGGCCACCAGAAATCACGGCTTCCCAGCCCCCTTGTACTGCGAATGCCAGGGCGTCCTGCAAGTTAGAATCAGGGCACGTTCGTAACACTGCTAGACGTGAAGCCCCCTTTGGCACACACAGTTTATCTTCCTTCTAGAGGTAATCCTCTTACTAGCTCTCCTCCTCAAGACTCTGCCAGTCTCCATTTCTAGTCTTGAGAAAATTGGTCCTTGTTCAGTTCCCCCTTAATTTGTTCTAGGATACCCTGTGTTCTGGAGCTGATGATAAAAGTTCTCGGCTTGAAGTAAACTTGCTGGTGCTTCCCTGTCATGTCTTTCCCCCCTCTCTCCAGGACAGGGCATCTGGCCAACAGATTAATACACATGTGGAGAACCCCTTGGGACATGAGGTTAGGAGAGGATTGTACCATTTCCTAAAAGCACCCCCTGCGGGGCTGCTGGAATGGTGAGCTCCTGTTTGCTCAGAGGCAGGCACAGGGAGTTCAGTGTGTCATTTTTACTCGGACATGGAGGAAGCACTGTCATTTTCTTTGGTCTTCCATCTCTGGTAGGATAAGCTTCACGGCCTGGTGTTGCCAGGACAGGAAGAAAGCAGTATCCCTTTTCAGTCTACAACCTGGCTGGAAAGGTTACCTTAGTGCAGGGCTCCGGAAACCTGCCCTGGGGACCCCCACAGCCAGTCGGGTTTTCAGGATATGCACACTGAATGGGCACGAGACAAATTTGCATGTACTGAGTCTCCTTGTTATGCAAATGTATCTCAGGTATATTCATGGTGGATATCCTGAAAAATCAACTGACTGTGGGGTCCCAGGGAACAGGTTTGGGAAGTCCTGCTTTAGTGTTTTTACAGTTTGAGAAATTATGAAGATTATTTTTTGGCCACATTTTTAGCTGGATAAAACTTACCTGGAATAATCAGAAGCATTCCGAGGCCGGGCTGATATTCAGCGTTATCTGACTAAGGGTCTCATTTTCTAAAGTATGGCAGGCCTGCGATACTTTAGGTAATGAGGGGCGGGGGGGGGGGGTGTCGACCCGGGGGGACGGTCCTGCGCTAGCCGGCAGCGATCGCACTGCCGCGGTGCGATCTCTGCCGGTTTCGCACCCAATAGCGCCACCATAGAAGGTGTAGCTATTGGGCGCGAACTCGGATGTGAAAAGGCCCTTACCTTTTCGTCTTCCGCGGCGTCTTCGCGGAGTCGGCCCCCGTGACGCCCCAACTCCCCCTCTTCCGGGGCCGACTCCGCCCCCATCCTGGTATCGCGTGCGAGCCACTTGGAAAATGAGGCCCTAAGTTATCTGGGTAATAAGTATGGTTGTGCCGCAGACCATTCTTAAAGGCATCCAGATAAACTTAGTTTTAACCATTATCTTCCGTGGCAAGGCTGTGCCGCTGAGTATCTGGTTTGTTATCCAGATCCGCTCATCTGTGGCTGAAAGTTGACCTCCTGGAGACTACAGTTCAGCCTGGGTTTTCAGGGCCAAGGTTCAAGAATGCACGAAGGAGAAAGCAGCATGAGCAAAGCCCCTGAGTCACTGGAGATGCAACTCTTGCTGCAGCTTATTTAGATTTCTAGTCTGCCTTTTTAGCCACTTTAAAGCAGATTACATGCAGGTGACTCGACTTGCTCAAGGTCACAAAGAGCTGGCAGTGAGATTTGAACGCTGGTTTCCCTGGTTCATTGCCTCCTTCTCTAACCATTAGGCTGCTCCTTGTGGAAGGTAAACGCAACGACCGTTCTTTGTCTGTTGTACCGGGTGCATTTTGCATGCTAGTGGAGCCTTGGGAGCGTAGAATTTTCTTTCTTTAAATTGAAAATATACGAATGGACTTGGCTAACAGATGCAAACCTCTGAAACAACCAAAAGAGCCCCCAGTGCCCTTTCCCAAGAGTAAAGTGAATTCCCAGGCTTGCTTGGTGCCTTGTGCATGCACCGCTAGCCTGGGCTGCCGGAGCCCTGCTGCGAAGAAGCCACGCTCCCCTTCGGCATAGCCTCTCCATAGGTCCCAGTCCGTGAGTCGTGGCATCATGTGACGACACCTCCAGGAACGGCTCCAACCAGAGCTGGCAATCCTGCTGCTCTCCTGCATTTTGCAACAACAACAAAAAAAGATTTGTTGGAAATAACGCACAGGAAAACAAAAAAAAAATTTTTCCCCTTCTCCTGCTTTTTTTTTTTTTTTTAAATCACTCATTGTTTTCAAGCAACAGCAGCAACAACAGCAGCAGCAACAGCAGCAAGATGAAACCCTAAATATAATCATAGCAGCAAAAAAAAAAAAAAAACCCCAACAAAAAAATGTCTCTGGCTCTGACCACAATATCCGTTCCTTCTGCTGAAGGAAATGAAACTTGCAGCCATTCAGAGAGCACAAAGGCACACACACACACACACACACACTCTGGTACGCCTACACACACACAGACGCACTCACACTGCCACCGAGACACACCAGCACCAGAAGCTGCGGCAGCACTGCAAGGTGAGAGGCGAGGAGGCGAGATGTCTGACTGTGAAGAAAGCCCCAGCGGCCAGGAAGCAGCCCAAGCCAAGCCCGGAGGAGAGGATGACAGGTACCGTATCCTTCGCAGGCTCCCTGCCCTCCGGCTCGCATTCTAGGACCCTGGATTCTGGGGGGTACCGTACCTGCATTTGTCTGATGTTAGCTTTGGGATTTTTCATTTTCTGACCAGGTCCTTTCAAGGCGTGTTAGTTATTTTATACACCGTGGTTCCAAGTGAAGATCACAAGGGTTTACAGAAGTAACAAGGCTTCCTTTAGGTCATGACATGATGATGTAACACATGTTGGGAAAACACTCATTTTGCAAGATACATTTTGGGGTTACATATACCATACATCTAGGCCTGGGGATGAAGGTGGACCCCAGCCCTTTGCTTGGGTTGTCAGCGATACATTGCAGGAAAGGCAGCCAGGGCCGTATCCACTGCCATTCATAGATGCTGTTAGACAGGAGAGTGGACTGACACGGGTGCAGCCATCTCAGGGAGGGAGAGGAGGCTGAAATTCCATGAACGTACTTGCAAAATGAGTTTCATATTGGTTTTCCGTGACGTGCATGAGCCAGTTTGCAGTTTAAAGCTGGGTTTCTGAACTCCATGAGAATTGCAGTGAGGGCTGTGCTGGATCTGTGCATTTGCAGGTGAGGGGGGGGGGGGGTGGGGAAAGAAGCAGGAGGTTATGTGACAGCCTCACCGGAGGACGAGTTGACCAGCAGTGGCAGAAATGATTGAACCCTGAGCTCAGCTCCATCAGGTGGCCCAGAGTCAGGCTAATGTGGGTCTCGGTGATTCAGAGTTCATGCTTATTAAGGTTAGCCATCTAAGATCAATAGCAATATATTTTTTTGGCATAGAAAACAAGAGCACCTACAAAAAAAGGTGGGCTGAATGCTACCGGAAAGCAGATGATATGATTTATGACTGCAGGACTTGCTGTGCCTAGAAACCCCACCCGAGCTTTGTCAGCGAGAGCGCGGGAGCTCTGAGTCACGCAGAAGCCGCATCAGCTCATTCACCTGCATGCCAACTCTCTGCCTATTAAGGACATTGCGCTGTTCACCAGGCCCCCTACAATTTGATCAGTTTTTCAATGCAGTAAGTACTGCTTACTTCAGAACAAAGCCCCATCCCCTTATAAGCAGAATAATCAGGATAGGGTAACTCCGTGATAAGAGATCTGAGGTTCAGGCTGTGCCAGCCATTCATTTTTCTGAGATAATCCGATGGGTGCTAGCTGGGCAAGGTCAGATAAATTGAAAGCTTTCCCCATTGGCAGAGAATGGAGGAAAAAAAATCCTGTAATAGAGCAGGTCCCATGTTTTTTTGCCCCCACAGCACTTAGGAGAAAGGTTCTACATTAAACCAGCAATATTATTAGCACAATGAACTATGAAAACCCACAGACCACTCTCAGGGTGAACCGATAGCAGATGAGATTTTGCTGTGGGAATGTGTTGGCATTAATAGAGAAATACTAAAGCTGCCTATTGTGTAACGTTACCTGTGTGTTACAACCAGAGTGCCAAATGAAGCCCTGCTTGCACTGTGACCGGGGTGGTGTGATGACTGAGACCTGACTGCTCCTTCCTCTGATCATGTTTTCCGCTGTGGTTTCTCTGCAGTCCGGGTTAGGGAGGCAGGAGGGAGAACGCGTAGCTAACCATTGCAATCAGGCACTGCCTGAGAGGGATTGTGACTCGGTGTGTAATTCTTCAGTTGCTCTGAATTCATGGCGATGAACAGTGATTACAGTGCCATTGCCTCCAGCCTGCTAATCCTCTCTGCAGTCTGGACTGGAGTGCGCCCTGCTGGGGAAGTGATTGTTCAGTGATGCCATGGTGTCTGCTGCTGGTGTATTCATCATTCGGTGTCAATGCAGCGTGTGCCGCCGGCGTGCTCCTCGTTCGGTGATATTGCAGCGTACACCGAGCTGGAATGTTAGAGGCACCACAATAACTCGGTGCATAGAGTTGTCACCTTACCACACAGGCCAGACAAATAGGCGGATCCAGTCCTGGCTTTGCACGCGTGGATTTGTAGTTCTGATTTTTCTGTTGATGTCTCTAAAAAACTCAAAGCTGGAAACCCAGGCTTGCAATGGGACAAAACCAGGAGTGGACCAGCCTAATCTGCTGACCTGGGATGAGTTTGCAAACCTGCCTGTATTGGGCCATAACCATCCCTGCACTAGCTCTGCATTCACACTATAGCTTGTGGACTGTGTACATGGCACTGTTTGGAAACTTCACTTAGCGTCATCCATGAAGCCTACAGCTGTTTCATGTTTCCCTCTGGAAGGCGTCAATGCTATGTATAATCATTACAATTTTAATACGGAGCTCCTTAAATATGCAAATTAGACATGGCAAAAAGCCACATGCAGTGCATTAAAGATGGATTGATAACTTCCAGATCACCCTAGTAGGATTTGCTGCTCTTCTTTTTCCAAACAGAATGATGTGATTAGAGTTCTAAGTGAGCGATGGAAAAAAAAATTGGACAGGAAGAACTCTTTTTTTCCCTGCACCGAGGCTGGACACGATGGACGTCTGGTCTTCTTTCAGTCTACGTACAGTAATATGTGAGTGGGCTTCAGCAGGAGATTTGATGAAAGTGGGAGAGATCCCTTTAGTCTTTCGGGGAACGGCACTAGAGTCAGGGAATGTTTTTTGCAGGGGAGCAAGGTGATATTTAGGGAATGAAAGCTCAGTCGCTTTACTGTCGGGGCAAATGATATGGGAAGGAGGGGATGGCCTTAAACCAGCCCCCAGCCTAGCTGCTTTGTTATGTTTGCCAGGGGTAGACAGGGATGTGTGTCCTCACTAGGTGACAGTGGGGAGTTTTTCGGTTTTTTTGAGTAGTTACTTCAGAGGGAAGGCGGAAAGCATGGACTCCAGGAAACAGCAGAGTTGGCTCTTTCACAGATGGCAGCCCACAGCTGGGGTGGGTGCGGTTGGGACGCCCAGGCCTTCTCTGTGCTGTTGCAAGCACAAATGCAGAAGCTGTAGCAGGGCCCTGCCTGCTCATGTGACCCTGTTCCTAATTTCACATCCAGGCCCTCTTTGCTCTTGCTCCACACCCCGGTTTCCTCACCCGTGGTGCAAGTGTCCTCGCCGAGGTACAGGAAGGAAGGTTTGTTGCTGATCAGAGAAACAGATTTTACCCTGGTGTGCATGATGTGCCCCAGCTGGCTCTGGAAGCTGCTTTTCTGCTCACTGTCAGCATTTTAACCCATCTTCCCTCTCCAAATCCAAGATTCAAAGGATACAAAACAACAGGCTACATTTAAGAATATTCTGGGTACTTTCCATTAAAGCACTCTTACATCAACTGCTTTTTCACTGCCAGCTTTCGGTCTTTGCTTCCCATGTTTCAGATCTGTCTTAGCCCTTTGTGTCAGGTCGATACAGTAAAGTGTGCTCCGTCGGAGCGCACTGTCAGCCTGCTCTGGACGCGTGTTTTCCCTTACCCCTTATTCAGTAAGGGGAGGAAAACACGCGGCCCACCCGCGGCACCTAATAGCGCCCTCAACATGCAAATGCATGTTGATGGCCCTATTAGGTATGCGCGCGCGATTCAGTAAGTAAAATGTGCAGCCAAGCCGCACATTTTACTCTAAGAAGGTCGGCGCTAATTTCTTCCGGCACCAGGAAAGTGCACAGAAAAGCAGTAAAAACTGCTTTTCTGTGCACCCTCCGACTTAATATCATAGCGATATTAAGTCGGAGGTCCCCAAAAGTAAAAAAAAGTAAAAAAAAAAAAAATAAAAATTTGAATTCGGCCCGCGGCTGTCGGGCCGAAAACCGGACGCTCAATTTTGCCGGCGTCCGGTTTCCGAGCCCGTGGCTGTCAGCGGGCTCGAGAACCGATGCCGGCAAAATTGAGCGTCGGCTGTCAAACCCGCTGACAGCCGCCGCTCCTGACAAAAAGGAAGCGCTAGGGACGCGCTAGTGTCCCTAGCGCCTCCTTTTCCTCGTTTTTCCCGCGTCACCTCATTTAAATACTGAATCGCCCGCACCGGCAAGGGGCCGGTGTGCGCGCCGGGAGAGCGGGCGTTCGTCCGCTCTCCCGCGGTCTTACAGTATCGACCTGTGTGTTTGTTAGGGAAATTTAAGACAGCCCTTCCCCTCCCCCCACAGACCCAAAAAATAGGTACAAGGAAGCGAGCAAAGCAAAAGGGGATGGACCGAAAGGCACTGGATACAGTTTGATGCCTTTAAGATGAACATTTGTGCCGGGTTGGATGGGGAGCACCAAGATCTTGTTAGACTACAGCTAGAGTTTGATGCACAATTATGGGTTCAGTTCTTCCAAAAACATATCAAGAAATTGGATAAAGATGAAAAAGGGATTAATAAGGAAAGAACCGATGGCTTAGAGCAGGGGTGGCCAACTCCGATCCTCGAAAGCCACAAACAGAGCTGGTTTTCGGGATATCCACTATGAATATGGGAGAGAGAGTTGCACACAATAGAGGCAGTGCATGCAGATCTGTCTCATGCATATTCATTTTGGATATCCTGAAAACCTGGCCTGTTTGTGGCTCTCAAGGACCAGAGTTGGCCACACCTAGTCTAGAGGCCAATATTTAGTGCTGCTTAGCCAGATAAGTAGCAACATATCCTGCTAAGTGTTGGCCACTGAATATCTGGCTGTGATGAGCAGTTGCCACTTAGCTGGATAAGTACTTATCAGACGAAGTAGTTAGCCAGATAACTTGTCAGTGGAATGTGGGCAGATCATGGAGGAGCTACTAATCAGGTTAACTTAAGCCAGATAAGTACCAATATTCAGACTTATCGAGTTAAATAAACCAAATGAGTTAGACCTAATATTAACCAAATATAACTTATCTGGTTAACTAGAACTTATCTGGGTATATTCGGTAGGTCATGTGGTACAGACTGGACCCTTGAGATAGTAAGAGGAGAGCTCTCTTTCACGTGGCAGGCTGCAGGCCAATGGTAGAGCAAGAGTGTTCAGAGTCCAAGCTGAGGTCACAGCAGCAGCAGGCAAAGGCAAGGTCAGTGTCTGGTCCAAGGTCAAGGCAGGCAAGGCATAGTCAAAGTCCAGGTAAGGGTCCAATAGGCAGCAGGCAAGGCAAGGTCAGTGTCCAGTCTAAGGTCAGCAACTGAAGATCAAAGACAAGTGACAAAGACCAGGGAGACCCAGACAAGGCATGAGGGAGGGAAGGACTAGACAGTAAGACTGGCACACAAGGCAGGAGCAATGCAGCCCCACCAAGTGCAGTAGGAATCCTCTTTCGAAGGTGCTGGGTTGCTATGCTGAGCTTTCTTTTATACTAGAGCAGAGATGACATCAACAGTCAGCGCCCCCCAGGAAGTGCTGGCTGCCTGGCCTATAACTAGGCTTCAGGAAGTGCAGGTGGTTCTAACCAGGTACTAGGATGATGCATGCCACAGAAAGCTGTGCTGGGAGTATCTGGAGGTAAGAGGTGTTACATAGTAGCACAGCTGTGCTCCTGAATATCCCTTCTAGGTTAGCCGGATAAGTTATATCTGGCTAACTTAGATAGCCAGCTCTATTTGAATAGTGAGCCCTTAGTGTCTAGAGATTAATGGACTGGGAAGCAGGAGACAAGGGTTTACATACTGCTTCTGCCACCCGGTTGGGACCTGAAGCAAGCTGCTTTATATCCCATTGCCTTGTGTACCCTTTTGGATTATAAGCTCTATGGGACATGAACTGGCTGCACCTCTAAGACATTTTTTGTACCTTACTGACTTTTAGAGACGGTTACAGTACCATGCTTGTAGGTGCTACATAAAAGCAGAATTGAACATAATCGAAGAAGGGAAAGAAAGCTTCACCTAGGAAGAGATGTCCCAAAGGCAGCTGCTCTCCTGGCTCTTGCCTTGTACAAGCATCTCAGAGAGCCTTGCTATCATCATTTCATCAGCATTGTTTATTTAGGACCTGCTTTTTCAAAGCAAGTTACACAGATAAATAAACTAAATCATGTGATGCAGTGGATTACATACTTGTGTTCTGTAGCTAGTTAGCAATTGCAGTAAATGCTGTGCTTCCAGCTATTTGTAGTAGTGTGGGCCGTACAGGACAGAGCAGGGAGTGAGTTTTAGTTACAAAAAAAGTTGCATCATAGCACAATATACCGCTTAAGGCATACTCTCCAAAAAAAAAAAAGGACCTGGAGAGTGAAAGATGCTCGGTGAAAACCAACAAAGATCTACTCCATGTTGTGCTGCAAAATAGTCGTATTTCAATGCTAGCATGACCTTCATATACTTGAGGATGCAGACTGCACTCTGTATAAGCGTGACATGTCTTTATGATGTGTCCTCAAGAATATGAAGGTCGTGCTAGCACTGAAATACAATTATTTTTCAGCACAACAGGGTGAATCTTTGTTGATTTTCATAGTGCTTAAGACATTGGGGATCCATGTGGCTATGATTAATGCTTATAAACTGGTATTATACATAATCATTCTGGGACTTGTTGTAGGGATTAAGGAGTAACCCATAAAGACAAGTAGAAATCAGGAATAAGCTCAGAGAAAAAGGGTTTTTTTTTCCCTCAGAGTCAGAATTACCCTGGCTGAGTTCCTGGAGGACGATGATGTTACCCAGGGTTCAGATCTGGTGAGTTTTGAATGGAGAGATGTTGACCTAGGGATTTCCGCTAATTACATTCTTAGGGTCCAGAATGACTTTTTTTTTAACTGCCTGATGATCTTTTTAATTTTCAGGCTCCCAAACTCAGATTCCTTTCTGCAGCTCTGCTCATGGGATTCAGCTTTGATAATTTGGAAGCACCTGGGACAGTGCACACCTACCAATCTGATTTTGCTGTTTTCCTTCTGAATTGCAATGGGCTGTAATTGTGATGCTAATGGGGGTGACGCCAGTAGTTACCCTGGGCTGGTGGGAGGGTATTAGGCACCCTAGGTAAACCATACAGCCTAGCGCCGCCCCCCTCCCCATCCCACCAGTCTCGTTCTCCTCACAGACACAATTAAAAAAGTATGCATTTATAATAGATTTTACAGGAAAAGGACAAAATGCAGTCTTTTGAGGTACAACTATTACTTACAAGAACATGTATATTATCTTTCCATGCACTGCTGTATGGTATTAGATCTAATACATGTTGGGTGTAGGCTTGGACATCAGAAAAAAAAGAATAAATAGAATTACAATTACAATATAGTAAAGCTTCTGTACCAGTGCAACATTAAATGCCAGTACTCGCACATTAACAATCCTATGTATGAGAAAGCAACAGTACAAATATTACAGCAGCTCCTAAAACAACCATACGCCTCCTATGAGGAAAACAGAGCAAGCCAGGCTACTATAGAGCCCTACACAAACTACATGCCAGCAGAATATATCTCACCTCGGTCACCCATGCAGAGCACAGACAGACCTCAACAACCATAGAATAATAAAACCATAAAGTATAAATAGAAACATGCAGACAAAACTGAACTGGAAATCACAACAAATCAGACTTTGTAGGCAATGGAACAATGGCAATGGAATAATGGGAAAACATCACCATTCTTCATAAAATGTCAAATAGTAAAATAAAGAAACATAAACCATCAATCATAATAGCAAAATCATACTAGAAAGAATATTTCAAAATAGCTGACGAATAAAATAACATCCAAAAATTAAAAACTCATAAACATTTTTATAACACCAATAAAATATTTCAGTTCAACAGACACATCAAAACTAACAAGGATAAAAATAATCATCCTCTCTTCATACCTGGGAATGTTTGATTTCCAGATGCCCTAAGATTGTTGTGGATTAGAATGGGGGTGGGTGGGAAATGCTGCACACACATGCTGTCTCATGCACAAACTTTCAATCACATACATGCTCTCTCCACATGCTTTCAATCACACACACATGCTTTCTCCAAACATACTTTCAATCACATGCACACACATTCTCCACACATGCTCTCAATCATACTCACATGTTCTCACATACATGCTTTCAATTATACTCACATGCTTTCATTCACAAACACATGCTCTCAATCACACACACACTCTCAATTACACTCAAATATACTTTCACATACATGCTTTTCCTACACAGACGCTCTCCATACATGCTTTCAGTCACAGGCATCATGCTATCTCCACATATGCTTTCAATCACGCACACATATGCTGTCAATCACACTCTCAGTGTTCTCACATACCTGCTTTCATTTACACTCACATATGCTTTCCATCACACAAACATGCTTTCTGCATACATGCTTTCAATCACACACACTCACAACATGCTCTCTCACACACATGCTCTCAATCACAAAAACTCAAGACATGGCTTTTCCGCCAAGCCTTCTCAGATCCCCCAGATACACACTAGTCTGTCCTTATCCTCTGCCTGAACGATGGACTTATCCTCTGCATGAACGATGGACTCCGGTACTTCTAAGCACACGATGATTTAACCTGTTTTTTCTCTATTGTATTATGTTTTTTTCTCTATTGTATTATATTTATAATTACCGCCGGCTTTCAACCTCTCTTTCCAGCTGATTAAGCTTCCAAGTTCTTACCCCTTGTTTGAATGTAACTTTTTGCCTCTTCCACTTCATTTGCTTATTTTATTCTAGTTGTCACTTCAGTTTTTACCCTGTTCGATGTAAACCGATCCGATATGGTTTTACTATGAAGGTCGGTATAGAAAAGTGTTAAAATAAATAAAAATAAAGACCCACAGACACACACAAACAGGCTATTTGATCCACTCACTCACTACTCCTCCAGCACATACGGCAGCAGCAGTCTCTTCCTCCTTCAGATGCTGCGGCACATGGGACTCTTGTTCTATTATCCAGCTTCTTATTCTCTGCCTTCTGCTCCAGGCTGTGGGGGCTTCTGATGCTCGGCTTCTTGTTCCTGCCAGCTGATTCTCCTCCTTTTGACAGTGGGGCTCAGAGGTCGCTGCTCCTCCTGAGAGTGCATGGCCCTGCTGCTTCTTCTCTCAGTTCCCGTTCACGACTGCACCTGGATCTTCTGTGACCGCGCGTGCCTCGGGCCTACTGCTAGGTCGGTCTCCTGCTCCTCTCTGCAGTGTCAGCCGATGCTTTAACGTGCTTGTTCCCACTCCTAGAGAAGAGAGCATCTCTTCCTTCCAGTGCGTGGCCCCTCTACGCTTCTTCCTCTTCGGGACACTAGCACTGACAGGAAGGAGAATATGCTCTAAGCGGCCACCTAATTCACCTAGTGCTTCCACTGGCCCTGAGGGTAGCTGCTTTCAAACGATGAAGTTGCCACAAAATGTGGGGGAGGACCAGTGAGACTCTTATTGGGGGGGGGGGGGGGTGTGGTTATTGGTAGAAAAGCATAGCACGTTTACGAGCTCCAATACAAACCAGAAGTGACATCTTTGAGGTCATAGGGAATGGCTACTTCCTTGAGGGCTCTCTGTGGAGTAAAGACTGTGGCCTCCCAGGATGAGCTTCCTGCTACTACACACACAGTTCGCACATTAGGTTCTCCCGTGTGGAGAATCTGCTACGTATGAATATTTATAGCCCCTCTGTATTACAGTAATCCTGAACCCTTGACTAGTCAACAGTGAAGTGTAGGTTGGATCCAACTCTCCAGGAGCTGTGCTATAATTCACACGTCTTAATTATTTCATAGGCAGCTACAGTACCTGGGAAATTGCCAGGCTGAAAATTGCATTCACTCACTCCTGCTAAATGTAAGCACGGGGTTCATTTCCATAGCTTGTGTAAATTGAGCTGGATTGAGGGGAGGTGTTCCCAGGGGCATGTTTTAGGTGGGATTGGAAAAAGAATACACTTAGCTGGTATCTTCAAATTTTGCATGTTATTTTCCTTGTAAACCCTTGGCTGATAATTCCGGGTAAAGTCCCTGTGAGGGAGTATACCGAAAACTCCATCATACTACCTTAAAGGACTGGGCACAGTTGTTGTGCTTGGTCCACCTTAAAATCCAAACCCACAGGGTATCCTGGGTGAAGGAAGGAGCCCTTCACCAGAGTTTAAGAACTCAGGCCCTGGGGAGGAGGCAGGAAGTCATTGTATGGAAAAAAACCTGCTACATTTTAAGGACTGTGTTACCTGAAGTTAAGGTAAGCTGCATCATTAGTTTTGTTTTTGCTTTGCTCTTAATTTTTTCCACTGTAAATAAATTGTACAAAAGGGAAACAGCCAGAGTCTGCTTCCTTTTTCTTTCTGGCTGTTTCTAGGCTGCTGTTGCCCAAGTTACCACATATGGTGGTAGCAGTGGGATCTCTTGCCTAAGCGGGAAGCACAGGTAAAAGCCCACAACCACAGCAGCAGAAAACAACCCCTGCAGAGTAATTTTTTTTCCTGGAGCCTCCCAGTTCCACTCACCCTCCCTTTGTACAACAGGCCAAGGGGGCAGCCTGCCTGTATATTCAGGGGTTAAGAAGTAAATAAGGGCTGGACAGGCCAGCAGGTATTTTTGTATTTTGCTCTTTCCTAACCCTGGAGAGATATACAATATAGAAGCAGGGAAGCTGGATCAGGTGATCCAAGTTCTTACTATAGGGCAGGAACAATTACAGAATGCCCTGCAAACACACATTGATCAGCAACAGGCGTTGTGAGAGCAGATGATGCAGCAGCATACTGTTATAACCCAGATAGCACACGCTGTGCAAACCACGTTAACCAGTCCAGCTCCCGTGTCACCGACACTACTTAAGATGACATCAAAAGAAGATCCCGATGGTTGCCTAAAAAGCTTTGAACGCAAAGCATGACTGGCAGGCTGGCCGAGAACAAGTGGGCTATCTATCTGGGAAATCTACTTACCGGGAGTAGTCAAGATGCCTTTCAAACTGCCCATCTGGAAGGGAGGGCCACATACTAGGAAGTCAAAGCCGCCATTCTAGAATGAGTGGGACTCACCCTGGAAGCCTACGGACAGTGATTTAGGTGGGGAGTTCTGCAGGCTTGCGAAAACCCACGGAATGTATTCCACAGACTTAAAGATATCATTTGGAAGTGGCTGCATCTAGAAGAGAAGACTAGGGTGGAAGTAGCCAAAGTGGTTCCGCTGGAACAGTTCCTAGACAGCTTAGAATGGCCTATGCAGCAGTGGGTCTGCCATCACCCAAACCTTACTGTGGAAACGGCCCTGGAAGTAGTGGAGGCCTTTCATCAGACCCAGACTATGCCTGAGTCACCATGAATCCCAGAGAAGCCACTCGACCCAGGTAGAGGAGGCTGGAGTCCTAAGAGCCAGAATCCCCAACAACCATTAGCCGGATTTTTCACCTCAACCACAAGCCTCAACCAGACCTCCATGTTTCAGCTGTGGAGAAAGGGGCCATTTTGTCAGAGACTATTTTCATAGGGAAGATAAACCCATGGATTTTAATGCCATGGTCCCACACTTTTATAATTTCATGGATGTCCTCAGCTAGGGAGTCTCTACTTTTATGATTGTGGTTGATCTAGTTGATGTTCCAACCCAAGCATTGGTGGACTCTGGGAGTGTGAAAACGCTCATTCGAAGAGACTTTATTGAGCCAGATTGACTATGACAGAATAGTGACCCTGGCATGCATCTATGGAGACCAACGGCAGTATCTAAAAATCCAGGTACAACTAAAGACCCCAGTCAGCCAAGACTAAATTGAGGTGTGAATTTTTCCTTGGCTATCCTGTGGCGATTGGATGGGACTGAGCTTTAGGAGCCCCTGGAACCAGCTCACAATGGACTTGTCCAATCACAACAATGAAGACCTGGAGTTTTCTGAGCTCTTTCCTTTGGAGGATCCTGGTCTGTATCATAAAGACTAAGTCTCAGAGACAACACTGACAGGGAAAATACAGTAATATTGCTAATTTAGACATAGCTGAGGAGACAGGGTCAGAATCGGGGGAAGAACAGCGGACCACCCAGAATGTCTTACCTGGGCTCTTTGAGTGGGAAAAGGAGGGTGACCTTGGTAGCTTCAGGAGGTCCCAGAGGGAGGATGAGTCCTTTAAGTGGGCCCAGGAGCATATACAGAAATTGGATGGGAAGCTAGGCTCTGGGATGCAGGTTACAGACCTACTTTACTGAGTCACAAAGGGAAATGTGGAGGAGGAATTAATAAACCAACTCCTAGTTCCCAAACTATATTGCCAGAAAGTCATGCAACTAGCCCATAGCCACCTTCTAGGTGGTCACCTGGGGGAGGAAAAGACCTGGGAGAAAATATTGCACAGTTCTATTGGCTTGGGCCTACATAAACAGGTCCAGTTGTATTGATGGTCCTGCCCTACCTGCTAACTCACAAAGCCTGCTGGCGTACAAATGGCACCTCTCATCCCCATGCCTATAATCAAAACACCTTTTGAAAGGGAGGGCATGGACCTTGTGGGGCCACTAGAGAGAAGTACGTACATCCTCATTATCCTGGACTATGGCACAAGATATCCAGAGGCAGTGCTGCTACAGAATATGAAGACCCTGATGATGGTGACCACCCTAATGGAGGTTTTTTCATGATTTGGCTTACCCAAGGGAATTCTGATGGATCAGAGAACCCCGTTTGTATCCAAGATAATGAAACAGCTCTACACCTTGCTCAAAATACACTGAGTACCTTGTTGTATCTCCCATAGGCTAATGGCCTTGTCGAGTGCTTCAATCCAATTTCAAATTTCCTCAAACAAATGTTGAGGAAATTTGTGGATGAAGATGACAAGAACTGGGATGCATTGCTACCCTATCTACTGTTCACAATCCGTGAAATGCCACAGAGCTCAGTGGGGTTTTCCCCCTTTGAGTTGCTGTATGGGAGGAGAGCGAAAAATCTTGGACATAGCCCGTGAGACTTGGGAAGATGAAAGAACCCCGGGCAGAACCTCACTGACTATGTTTTCCAAGTGCAGGATCACCTAAAAAGGTTGGGGAGGCAGCCCGCCTATGTCTAGAGAAGGCTCAGGCTACCCAAGTCAGAGGTTACAATCGCCCACGGTCCAAAGAGTATTCCAGCTGGGGGACAATGTCCTTGTCCTCCTCCCATCTTTGGAAAACAAGTTGTTAGCCCATTGGCAAGGACCCTATGAAGTTTTAGAGAAAACAGGACCCATGGATTACAAAATAGCCCAGCAAGATAAATGAAAGAAAACTCTAATCTACCACATCAACGTCCTGAAGAAGAGGGTTGTGCAGGACTGAGTAGTAGTACAAGAAGGTCGGACCTAAAATGGACCATGCTCAAGTTCCTTTCAGATGGCAATTGTCCACTGTGCAGACTGCTGACTTAAAGCACCTGGTAGAGCAAAACAAAGACATTTTCTCAAACATGTCTGGTTGTACTCACCTGGTGCAACATGACATCATTACACCTCCTGAAGTTGTGGTATGGCAACAACCCTATTGGATTCCTGAGGCCAGGCGCCACATCATTGAGACCGAAGTAAAGGAGATGCTCCAGGTCATGGTTATAGAGGAATCTAACAGTGTTTGGTTCTCACCCATAGTATTTGTGCCGAATGGGAGCAAAAGATTCTGCATTGATTTTAAAAGGGTCAGCGAGGTCTCAAAACTCGACACATACCCGATACCATGAGTGGATGAATCGATTAAGTGTCTGGTATCAGCCCAGTGCATCTCCACCATGGACCTTACAAAAGTGTATTGGCAGGTGCCTTTCATGCCAACAACGAAGGAGACTGCATTCTTGTTGCCAAGTGGACTTTTCCAGTTCACCATCCTCCCTTTTGGATTCCACGGCACCCCTGCAAATTTCAACACTTGGGCGACCTCCTGCTCCGCCCACATCACGGGCACACAGCTGCCTACTTGGATGACATCATGGTGTACAGCCCAGATTGGAAGACACATCTAAGCCAACTCCAGGCTGTGCTACCAGTTTGAGGAAAGCAGGACTAATGGCTAACCCCAAGAAGTTTTTGCTGGGAGGGAAAGAAATCCAGTAGCTTGGCTATACCCTAGGGAGGGGCAAGGTCCATCTGCTGACCTGGAAGACCGAGGCAAAAGTGAGAGCATTCCTAGACCTTTCGGGACTCTACAGAAAGTTTATCCCTAATTACTCAGAGAAGGCAGAGCCTTCATAAGGATATTGGTGAAGAAAGCAACAGAGAAGGTCCAGTAGTCAGCTGAAGCAGAGAAGGCCTTCAGGGCTCTGAAAGAAGCAATATGCTCTGAAATGGTCTTGATAAACCTGGATTTCACTGAACCCTTCACAGTGCAGATTGATGCCTCAGAAGTAGGCTTGGAAGTTGTCCTTGTCCAAGAGAAAGATGGTCAAGAACATTCTGTACCCGTATACAAAAAGAACTCAGACAATTTCCATCAATATCAATGCCAATGTAAAAGGAAATGTCACAATATAATTCTCTGAATCGCCGTCTCACCACAAGGATATATCTAATGATGTTATGTTTCTTTTGAATTGCATAGCCGCATCATCAAGCCTGTCAGCGTGTTCTCTCAGTGTTTGACAGGAGAGCCGCCTGGACCTCTAATCATCTGCGGCAGTCTTTTTATATATATTTTTTCAATTTTGCATGTTTGTAAAGTTTTTTTTCTTTTTATCTTTTATCTTCACTGCAATACAGTAGCACTTGTTATCTTATATGATGTAAGGTTTAAATAGAGTTCAACATACGGCCGAAGTTTCGCAGCAACAGCTGCTTCATCAGGAGCTATTGGTAAAAGTGCAGAATTCTTATTGTAGGCAATCTTTCTCTGTTAAATCGATACGTGTATTAGTATACTTTGGACTCGAATCATCGAGCACCGCTCCAGTCTAGCAACACAACGGATGACTGCACCCATAGTATCCCATTGTTTAGAAAAAGGACACATTTTTGCAGATTTAAAAGTTTGTGTATTAGAGCAAATTCTGCCACACTGGCGTGGAGGTGATTTGAATCAAAAACTTTTGAGAGCGGAACAAAGATGGATACATCTTTTAGATACCCTCCACCCCAGAGGATTAAATGCCGAGCTTGAACTGAATGTGTTTTTGTGAACACTAACTTGATACTGACGTCATACTGAGAGATGACGTGTAAGTGAAGGATTGGACTATACTAACATTTAAGCTCGCGTCTGACGCAAAGATGGTCTCTGTTCCCTTTGTTGAAAGAAGTTGTGAGACGATGTTCGTCCATTTTGAAGGTCTGACTGCACGCCGACCCGAGATAAGTAAAATTTCTAATGTATTGATTGATATATAGTGGATAACAATTTGTAACATTATACTAATACAGGTATCGATTTAACAGAGAAAGATTGCCTACGATAAGAATTCTGCACTTTTACCAATAGCTCCTGATGAAGCAGCTGTTGCTGCGAAACTTCGGCCGTATGTTGAGCTCTATTTAAACCTTACATCATATAAGATAACAAGTGCTACTGTATTGCAGTGAAGATAAAAGATAAAAAGAAAAAAAACTTTACAAACATGCAAAATTGAAAAAATATATATAAAAAGACTGCCGCAGATGATTAGAGGTCCGGGCGGCTCTCCTGTCAAACACTGAGAGAACACGCTGACAGGCTTGATGATGCGGCTATGCAATTCAAAAGAAACATAACATCATTAGATATATCCTTGTGGTGAGACGGCGATTCAGAGAATTATATGGCAAGAACATTCTGTGGCATACATTAGCCAGAAGTTGATGTCAAGAGAAAGGTGTTACTCAACAGTTGAGCAAGAGGCCTTAGTAGTCAAGTGGGCCTAGAGGCCTTGTACTACTTTCTGCTGGGATGGCAGTTCACGCTCATAATGGACCACCAAACACTCCTATGGATAAATAGAAACAAGGAATCCAATACAAGGGTGATGAGGTGGTTCCTGGCCCTACAGCCCTTCAATTATCGAATATGAGTTAGGGCAGAAAAGAAAAATGCCAGTGCAGATTTCCTTTCCAGAGAAGTGTCCCTTGTACAGGCAAGGCAATCATCCTGACAGGGCTGAGCTGAGGGGAGGCTATGTGAGGGAGTATTCAGAAAACTCCTTCAGACTACCTTAAAGGACTAGGCACAGCTGTCTTGCCTGGTTCTCTTTAAAATCCAAATCCACAGGGAATCCTGGGTGGAGGGAGGAGCCCCTCGCCAGAGTTTAAGAATTCAGGGCCTGGAAGGTTTAAAAAGGCCTGGAGAGGAGGCAGGAAGCCATTGTATGATACAACCTGCTATGTGTATGGACTGTTTTACCTGAAGTTAAGGTGAGCTGCATCATTTGTTTGTTTTACTTTGCTCTTCATTTTTTTCATTGTAAATAAATCGCACAAAAGGGAAACAGTCAGAATCTGCCTCCTTATTCTTTCTGGCTGTTTCGAAGCCACTATTGCCCAAGTTACCACACTCCCACACCTCAGTCTGTTAAAGTTTAAATCTTCCCATGTTAATTCATTTGAGTATCCATGATTCCCTGAGTGGGGGGGGGAGTGAAGAGTAATCTTTTATGCCATGTGCATTGCATTTACTTTAATACCACTGTAAATTTCTTGTATGCAGCACTGATGATCACTTAAGTCACTTGTGTAGACAGCAGCAGTAATCACACTGGAAGCTATGGTTTCCAACATAAATTTTACTGATGAATGGTGCAATTGATGAAAGTTCTTTACAGTTCACATTCTCAGAATATGATGTACAAGTTGCAAAGTTATCTCATAATGAATTTCTGACCCTTCAGTTTCTTCTAATGGCCACTGAATGCCAATTGTCCAAATTCAGTAACTCTCCATCCAGTCAGAAGGTGAGGTAACTTTCCTCCCAATGGATAATGGATTCCTCCTTAGTCAATTTAGTTGGCTTTCATGATAAAATTCTAATTCTCCTACTTTTCCTGTAGTTCTTCTTCTCCTCTCATCCATTCTGCTTATGGCACATGAAGGGTGCCAGGTTTTACTCTCCTCTTTTCTCGTTTGAGATGGAAATTTGAACCTCAAAATGTTTCTGCGGAATCTCCTTCTTCCCCTCTTCACTCATTCTCCCCGTAGATGACTCTCCCCTGAGGATAGTGAAAGGCACCCCCTCCTTTGGATATGAAACCAAAAGCCTGAGTCCCTGAGTAATAAAAGCAAAAAGGAAAGCCTACAAACATTGAGCAAACCAACAATATGAGATGAGGAGGGTGAACAACCTCCTCTCTCAAGAGAAAAGAGGTTTCCAAACCATGGTCCTTACATGAGTAAAAACACTCTGTCTCCTTTCTAAACCCAGGTCTCAGCCCTAGAGACCCCAGAGGCCTTCCTCTTTAAAAAATAAACAAAACCAGGGAACAGCCATGGACATACCGTCCCTGAAAGGGTGGTGGCTAAGGTTTATATAAAATGGGGATACACCATTTTCCGTCTCCCACATGGGGGAGCTCCAAACCACACTAAACACTGTTCCCTCCCATTATTAGAACATTCCTTCTAGTGGAGATCCATTGAGATCTCTACATCCATAAGAATTGTATCCATACGAAAACAAGTGGGAAAGGTCTGCTGGTCTTTGTCCCTGTGGCAATTTTCAAAGAGAAAGTTCACACACTTTCTCTGAAAATTAGGCAGATGATCCCCATGTATAAAGTGCCTGCAGTCTCTGTACCTGGGTGGATGTTTGGAAATGGCTAGAGGAGGATCAGTAATAAAACTGAACAAATTCTGGAAACTTCTCTCAGGGCAACCAGTATTCTCCTGTTTTCTTCTACTGCCTCTCCCTGCCTCCATCACTCTGGCTCAACATGTGATACCCATGCTAGATACCCAGCTCAACTCGCCCTCCTCCATGCTACCTGCTTAAAGGTTTAATATCTTGAAGATTTTGAATTCCCATCCTGCTCCTGGCACCTCTCCTGAGCACAGGGTATCCTGCTTCCTAGACTGAGCCAGGATCTTCCAAATCCGTGTAGTTTTCATGCTTTCCAAAATGTTCACAAAAGATGGTTGTTGACAGGGCTCTTTGTAATCCGTGTTCACTTCGCTTTCCATGCATCCAAAAGGGCACTGTTTTCAATATAATGGCCATTTGATTTTCAGATTTCCCTCATCCCTGCATCTCAGCCATTTCCTATATGGGGACTCTGTCGAAGCCAGATCCTGAAATAGGTCATCAGTGCTCCCAGGCTGTTTTCTTCTATCACTACAAAATCATTTCTATAGCATTACTAGAAATACTCAAGCACTGTAAATAGAAGGTTAGAGACAGTCCCTGCTCTACGGAGCTTACAATAAAGCGAAGACACAAAGACAAGACAAAGAAAAAGCTCAGAAACTTTGTTTACTACAGCAAATGTTAAAAATCAAGAGACGTGGAATGGGCAGAAGAGAGAATGTCTGGGAAGGTGGGCAGTGTAGAACATGGATGGAATGGTTTACTGTGGGGGAAAAGGATTGGGGAGGTTTAACCTCAGGAAGACCATAGCAACATAGCAAATGATGGCGGGTAAAGACCAAAATGGTCCATCCAGTCCCGCACTGCGTGCAGGTTACCCCTAAGCCGTCTGTTAAGACTCATAGCTACCGCTCCGTGCAGCCATCCAGAAGCAGAAATCTAAAGTTTAGATGTAAGTAACCCCCTTTCTCATTTCCATTCTCTAGCCAGCAGAGATCCTCTCTGTTTGTCCCTCGCCCTTTTGAATTCCATTACCATTTTTTGACTTTCCCACCTCTTCCGAGAGGGCAGTCCATGCATTCACCACCACTTCTATGAAGAAATATTTCCTGACATTGTCCCTAAGTTTTCCATCTTGGAGTTTCATTTGGTGACTCCTAGTTTTAACAACATCCTTTCCACTGGAAAAGATTTTGATTTTTGTGCATTGTTACTTCAGGTATCTGAAAGTCTGTATCCTATCTCCCCTGGCCCCCCTCTCTTCCAGGATATACATATTAAGGTCCTTTAGTCTCATCTCATATGGCTTTCTGTGCAGACCCCACACCACTTTGGGTGCCTTTCTCTAGACCGCCTCCATCCTGTCTTTATCCTTTTTGAAATACGGGCTCCAGAACTGAACACAATACTCAGGTGAGGCCTCGCCAAGGACCTGTATGGGGGTATTATCGCCTCCTTTTTCCTGTGAGTTATGTCTCTCTGTATGCATCTCTCTGGCCTTAGTCATGTTGCTTCGCTATTTTCAGATCATCAGACACTATCACCCCATGGTCTCTCTCTCCTGGTCCGTGCACATCAGTCTTTCACTCCCTCCACCCCAAATGAACAACTCTGCACTTCTTGGCATGGAATCCCAGCTGCCAAACCTTTGACCATTCCTTGAGCTTGCTTAGATCACTTCCCATTCTCTCTGCGCCTTTTGGTATGTATACGCTGTTGCAGATCTTAGTGTTGTCTGCAAAAAGAGAGTTTACCTTCTAATCCCTCCACAATATTGCTCGCAAAGATATTGAACAGAACTGGGCCCAGAACCAATCCTTGAGTCACTCAACTTATCACTCTTATCTCTTCAGAGCAGGTTCCATTTACCACCACTTGCTGACGTCTGTCAGTCAGCCAATTTGTAATCCATTCTACTACCTTGGGATGCACTCCCAAGCGTCTCATTTTATTCATGATCTTCCTATGAGGGACCATATCAAAAACCTTGCTGAAATCCAAGTAAACCACATTGAGTGCTCTTCCTTGATCCAATTTTCTAGTCACCCAGTCAAAAAAAAAAAAAAATTCAGTCAGGTTTGTTTGCTAGGACCTTTCTTTGATAAAGCCATGTTGTCTCAGATCCTGCAACCCACTGGATTGCAGATAGTTGACTTTAGCAGTCTTGCCATTAATTTTCCTACCACTGAGGAAAACTTAACCAGCCTGCAGTTTTCAGCCTCGTCCCTGCTGCCGCTTTGGTGAAGCAGGACCACAGCTGCCCTTCTGCAGTCCAGTGGCACTGTGTAGTACAATCTTAAGAAGTAATCAGAAAGGGAAACGGTATTTCGCCTATCGTGATTTCATCTCGCTTGTAATTTCCCAGGACAGCCGGCACCGTACCCAAGTATACTATATACCAGGGGTGGGCAAACATTGTAGAGCGCCACACTATAAGTTATCGAGCACAACGAGGGCTGAGGGGAGGGGGGGGGAGGATCCCCGTGGAGCTCCTCCACACAGCAATCAAACCCCCCCCCACCACTTGCTGCAGGTATTTCGGTATCCGGCAGGCGTAGGCGCCATCATTTTTAGCACCTGAGGAGCCCCCTTCAATCATGGATTCCAGCCTCCACCAAAATCAGCCAAACACTCAACCCAACAGGCACAAAGTGTTCTCCCGGCTAGCAGACCACCTCACCTCAGTCACAAATGCAGAACACAGACAGACCCTCACCAAATAAAAATAAAGCATAAATGGGAACCCCACCAGCACACCATTACAAGGCACCATCGCCTCTCCTTGCTGGCACGAGGTGGGAACCTCAGCAGCACACCATTACACGGCACCATCGCCTCTCATTGCTGGCACGGGGTGGGAACCCCAGCAGCACACCATTACACGGCACCATCGCCTCTCATTGCTGGCACAGGGTGGGAACCCCAGCAGCACCCCATTACACGGCACCATCGCCTCTCATTGCTGGCACGGGGTGGGAACCCCAGCAGCTCACCATTACACGGCACCATCGCCTCTCATTGCTGGCACGGGGTGGGAACCCCACCAGCTCACCATTACACGGCACCATCGCCTCTCATTGCTGGCACGGGGTGGGAACCCCACCAGCTCACCATTACAAGGCACCATCGCCTCTCATTGCTGGCACGGGGTGGGAACCCCAGCAGCACCCCATTACATGGCACCATCGCCTCTCATTGCTGGCACGGGGTGGGAACCCCACCAGCTCACCATTACATGGCACCATCGCCTCTCATTGCTGGCACGGGGTGGGAACCCCACCAGCTCACCATTACACGGCACCATCACCTCTCATTGCTGGCACAGGGTGGGAACCCCACCAGCTCACCATTACATGGCACCATCGCCTCTCATTGCTGGCGCGGGGTGGGAACCCCACCAGCACACCATTACACGGCGCCGGCTCCTCTCATTGTTAGCAGGGGTTGGGAACTGCACTAGTGCACCATTACATGGTGCTGTCGCCTCTCATTTTCAGCACATCATTAAATGGCACCATCCCGCGGTGAGAGCACGTCCTCTGCAGGCCATTGTGCTGTCACCTGGACCTGCCTGCCTGATGTCATTCAAGGCCAGCGTTGTGTTTTTCACCGCATCTATCAAGGGCATCAATTTGCCACTTAGGTAGGCAGGTCCGAGCACTGGTGGCCCCCACATAATGTAGTGGTTGTAAAAGCTAGGCGGACCTGAAGAAAGGCATTAATGGGCAGGAATTGCCCCGTGGGCTGTAGTTTGCCCACTTCTGCTATATACAGCTAGTAGGGTAGGTGGGTGGGAGTGCCTTCAGAAGACAGGAAGCCCCATAAGGGCAAAAGGTGGAAGTTAAAAGGCCAAGGCCAGGCAGATGGTCAGGAGGACAGATGTGGAGCTGCAGGGAAGAGGTCAAGGGGCCATGACACCTGACCTGCACTGAGGTTGAAACTGGCCATATTAGATTCTGGATTTTAAGTTTTCCTGAATGACTTGAGGCAAAGTAGAAAAAGTATTTTTCTGCCTTCCCTTTCTCAGAGCATTATCTCACTTAGACAGCTTTTTGAGTGTAGCTGTCTTATAGTAGAGGGTTTTATTTTCAAGTTTTGCTAATTTGGGGCCACTGGAGAAGAAATACATTTTTCACCCTCCTAGCTCAGTGATTTTTTGGGGGGATTTTTCAGAGCAGGCATAGAATTGCGCTGACAATGAAGGCGATGCCATTGAAGTTCATGATACAGCGTACAGGGTTGGCATACTGGCAAATCTTTTTTTTTTTTGTGTGTGTGTGGGGGGGTGATGTGTTTTCAGTGGCACAGCAATGTGGAGCAGAAATATTTGAAATGTGTCTGGTGGCAGGGAGAGGCGCTATCCATCCGCTACGATTATTCCATCTGGAGAGCAGTTCAGTTCAGTAAGGAGTCTGGGGTTGGTTCAGTAGCTCGGAGGCTGTATTATGTGCTCCAGTGCAGGAGATTCGGGGTTTAATCTTCTGTCTGGCAGTGCTAGTGGCACTCGTACACAAGGCAGAGATCAGATGCTTTGGCCCCAGGTAGGAGGAAAGGCAACAGACACGAGTGGGATGATCCTTGGAGACCTTCCTCCCTTGCCGTCAACCAGTGAGGGAATTGGTAGTCACTAGGGGGGAGAGAAGGGGGGGATAGAAGAGGGGCGATGCTAAGACTATAGTACTCTAGCTGTCTGTTGCCTAAGGGTTCCTTTCATCTTTTTTTAAAGAGCCCACATGTTCCCCGTTGCTGAAATCAGGACCTCTGTGTGGGGAAAGTCCATGAAGTGAGGCCTGGTGGCTGAATGGTAGAGTCACAAGTCCCAGCATGTAGTAGGGTAAAACCAGGATTGGATTAGCCTACTTCTTACGACATGGAGCCAGGTGGTAACCCTATTACCAGCTCAGAGTTCAAAGGTTGCTGGTTTCAATCTCGGGAAGGCTCTGACAGTATGTGGGGGAAAAAGTGAAAAGTCCCCTGGGTCACATTTTTGGGAGATAGCGGTTGGCCAAGTGGTTAGAATAATGAAGTGGAAGTTAGGAGGCCTGCGTTCAAATCCTGCTTTGTTACTGACACCTGTGACCTTGGGCAAGTCAGTGTCTCCCATTGCCTCAGGTCTTCACTGTAAGCTCTCTGGAGCAGGGACTCGTTGCACCTGTATGTAATTTGATGTAAAGAACTCTGGCTTAGGGTGCTATATAAATGCCAAAATAATAGCCAGGGGGCTAGTGATGTGGCACTCACTGTCTGTTAAGTAGTCGTGTTCAGTTAGGAATAAGCTCCATTGGTCCGAGCCTGTGCCCTCACTAAGATTGTCTGGACGAGACCTCTGCGGCTCCCCCCAGCTCGATTACAGGCAGCTTGGGCTCTCTTGTGCGTATGGTCCACATTTTGGAATGTGCTGCCTAAGGAGATTCGGGAGGAGAGAGATGCTTTTAAGTAGCTGGTGCTTGTAAGGTTTTATTCTTACCGCTATTGTCTTTTGCTTTTCCGTATTTTTAAAGATGTTTCATGGACGGATACCAGTGCAATCCGTGCTGAACAACTATTTTGGAGGAAGTGGAATATAAGCTTTTTATAAGGAATAAAATATTAAGCACCAATGGCAGTGTCAAAGAGGCAAATGGATGGAGTGTTAAGGTTTTAGGGAGGAAGATAAAAAATATAACAGACTAGTTCTGGTCGTAATGAGACTCCTTGACAGTGCATGAGTCCAGCGACGTCAGGATTGAGTGAGAGACTCCTGGGGCAGCGTATGAGGACAGCGACAAGAATAAACGAGACCATTCCTGCCGACTTTTGTCAGCAGGTACTGTCAAATTTAGAGGCCCCTTCTGAAGGACAGAGGCCCCTCAGACAGGTCTAGCCTAGAACCTGAGCCAAGGTGACAAAACGCTTCCTCTCTTCTTCCCAACTCTGTACCCATCGGCCAGTGTGATCTGGCTCAGCCTGGATGCTTTTCCTTCCCCGACCTCCTGCAGACCTCAGGGTTTATTGGTTGCTAATCTTTGCTGTGCGAGATCAAGTAAAGTCACAAACTCTCTCCCTCAAGTCAGGAAAATCTACAACGTGGATCTGTGACTCAGACAGTCCCCTTCTCTCAGAAATAGCTTTGCACTCAAACAGGGGGTATGTAATGCAATGCAGTGCCAAAAACACCCAAGCCAACAGGTCCCCAAATACTGTGCTCTGTACATTGACTTCTTTCCACCCTCGTGCTGTGCAGGTAGTTTTTCATAGGTTTTAATGTTTGTTCTCCTCTTTCTCGAATGCATTTTGTGCTGCAAGATCCTGTACCCATAAAACAGTTTTTTTTATGGGTACATGATCTTGGTTGGTGTTCATTACTGAAGCATTACCCATACTGTGTTGGAAAAGAGGTTCACGGAGTAAGTTGAAATGTGACTACCCCCCTCCCTTTCCTCGCTGTCCCTATGAGACTTGTGCCAATCACTCATTGTATCCCTACATTGGATTATCTGTTTATCTTGGGTAGTGCTGTGTGCGCTCTCAGCACTGTAGAAAACTGTAATGTTAAATGATGATGATGACCTGACCAGGAAGCACCAATGTTATAGCAGAAGGCTGAGAGAGCAAACGTCCTCGTCTGTCGTCAGAAATGGCTCCCAGCTTCATCTCTCTAGGAAAGGCTGGGAAGGTGTCAGAATTCCACGCCTATTTTGCACTCATGGTCCTGCCTCTTTCAGCCAAAAATTGTTTTTCTGGTTGCCTAACTAGGGGGTAGGGGCTGTAATTCAGAGGGAGGTGGAGAATGCATGCTGCATCCTTTCTTTATAAAGCCTATGACACATGGATGGTGCTTAAGGACCCCTGAACGTGCAAGTTCCGTCAGATCTACCCATTGATGGTTGTGTTCTACCTCTTACCCATACAGATGACAGAGTGTACTAAATATCATTTTCCAGCCCTACCATTGGGTCACAGAGGGTGTCAGAAAGCAAGCTGTTAAGGGGTATATGTGTGTGAGTGTGTGTATCTATCTATAGCTATATTTATAGATTTATGGAACGGGTAAGTGGACCCATCAGTTGTCTCCATCTTGACAGTGACACCTCATCTCATAGTTCTCGAAAGCTAGTCAGGAAATGTATGAAGTTAGTACAGTAAAAAGGTATCACCTTGTTTTTTTGTTATCCTTTATTTCCATATCCTCATTGTAAGGAAGTTTCTCTTTAAGAGCATCATTTAGATGAATGAAACTCAATAGCAGGATTGTGCATAATATAAAAACGTGTCGGTTATTCTCATTGGAAAATCAGCAGGTGGGAGGAATGGGCTAGGGAGCTTTAGGACTATAGATATTGGTACTCAAGCTAAAAGATGACTGCATGGTGCTGTGTTTATTGCTGGCACTCTAGAAAGATTAGGTTTGTCCTCCTTGTAGAACGGAAGTTTCTACTTAATGCTGTTCTGAATGTAAATATAGATTCTTGGGGGAGAAGCTAATTTCCCCTTCTTACTTTCAACCAATTAATAACAAAATTGCACAACTTTTATGACGTACCTTAAGTGCCTTACGACCCACAAAGAGCAGTACAGATAACTTAAACCACAGTAGCATCTATTCTAGTTGAATGCTCACTTCTGACACCATTTGTCGGTAAAGGTCACCTGGTTTACCCCACTGGGTGAGTAGATGCACCAGCTTCCTGCAGGTGTCTGAAATTTTGTGCTTCTAATGAATGGAAGGCCCGGTGGGGCGATCTTTCATTGTATACAATGTAGACCATGCAGATACCCATTGGAGCAGTTGCTACTTCGGCTTGTTCACATGTGAGATAAGCTGCTAGAAAATAGCATCTTACAGACAGCCTCAGCCATCTCAAGGCAGGGTGCATCTCCTTCTCTGCTCGCCCTACCTTAGCTAGCTGCATGTGTCAGGAGCCCTGGGCACTGCCCATATATGGTCACTCGGTTGGTGTTTGCTGTGCAAGGCATTCCCTCACCACCCTAACTTGGTGGTGGTGTCAAGCTCGGCTGTCTTGCATTCCAAGCATCCTCACTGGAGCCCGTCTTGGCCGGCCAAACGGAGGCTACTGCTGTTACTAAGTATACCGGTGCGTGGAAGGAGGGAGGGGGAGAGAATGTCTTTGGGAACCTGATACCCAGCAGAAGTATCTATGGCCGCCCCCTTGGAAACAGATTCATACGCAGATGCAGGCGAAGGGGAGTGGGCAGCAGGAAAGGAGAGGGTGGAGGAGGATGGGGTGAGGGCAGTTTGAGATTGTGCCAACCAAACCTATCAGTCTCTTTGTGATTCTAAAATGTCAGGCGGAAGAGTCTCTAGAGGATCAAGATAAGTGGTTTCAAAGGTATTTTTTTTAATGTGGGTAGTTGCAAAGTCCTTGCTGAACAAGCAGCAGTTTAAAAGCACGCGTATACGGTGCCTAGAGAAAAAGGACCTACAGAGATCTCAGCCTACTTTTTCCCTTCAAAATAACACATCTAGATTTGAGAATGAAAAACTGCACGTGTTGCTGCCTCCCCCATCCTAACCTTTGACCTCGCCTATTTTATCCTGCGTGTACTTTCTTTTACCCGGGGGTAACTTTCAGACTGTTTCTTACCTGAGTATGTGAGCTTTGAAAATTGCCCTCCATACTTTTATTTAACTGCTAAAATGTGTTTTTGTTAAACTCTACCTGTGTGTTTACTGGATAGTATTGCGATGCCCATGGACACAGTCTAGCCAGTCCGATAGTTCGGGTTATGTCGAGCTTTTTGGAGCATTTACTGACCTGCAACTCACGCCTTTCTTGGCACTTAATGCTCTGCTGGAAGAGATGAGGGCCCTTAGCCACATAGGTCAAAAAGAAACAGAAAGTGGTCGTTGTACCGAGTCAACTGACATGCCACATCCAGTACATTATACACAAGGGGTAATCTGTGTAGGAGCTAGGCTAAGACTCATTGTCACCTAATGGGAGCCCGGTCAGTGATGCCTCCAGCAGCCGATGGCTTGAAATCCATTTGTCATGATAAATAAACTTCGATCTACCTGTCCTGCGGTCATACACCTCCACCCCAGGCCCGCTGCACAATAAACTGGATCATCCCTGCCCCGCTGCAGGTTTTCACAGACTTTCGAATTTCGGTGCCAGATCTCTGGGTGTTTGAGCACCGCCAATATCATTTTTGCCTCCCCTCAACGCCTCTGCGGTCTCCCAGACCTGAGGCAGGTGAGAAGGAGAGGCTGAAGAGGTGACGCTGGAGGCAGATCTGATGTCTGAGGCCCTCGAGCGCCCTCGGTGCTGGCTCCCCTGCCCGTCTTTGTGAGTGAAAGTCCAAATAGCGAAGCTCTAGAGAAACGTTTCTCCTCATATCAGCTTTTAATAATAAGCTTTAAAATGTGCACGTTGGAGAAGAGAGTTAAAGATTAGGAAGCCTAAAATCCCAGAAGTCATTGGGATAGGTTTGGCTCTCCCTGGATTTTCAGCTTCTTGCTCCTGTAGGATTCTACTATCATGTCACTTCTTCTTCTCATCTGCCTTTCCTCCTGTTCATTTTTCTTCCATCCTAGCCTGTCCCATTTTCTTTACCCTCCCAAGGACAGCATGCTCCTTCCAGCCTCTCTCTCTCTCTTTTACAGAAAATAAGGCAGAAATGATTTGCCTTGAACAACTAGAGAGATTCTGTAATATAAAAAAAAGCCGAAACTGGATACCCCCTGTAGGATTTCTGCTCAAGGCTCTCCATGGGGTGGGGGGAGAGGGCGGCCTCAGGGCACGGAGGCCTGTGGCAGATCTCTCCTGTCAGGAAAATCCTTGCACTGACCAGAAAGCGTTATGCCGCTTCCAAATACCTTGTTCCATTCGCTGGTCACCTTGCCGGCCTTTTGGAAGAGACTGCCCTGACCGGTGCCCCCTTTTCCTCATAGCTCTAGAGAGGAAAAGGTAACAGCTGGACACTTGTGAGCCTGGTCTAGCAGCCCTGGTCAGCCAAGGAACTGGGGAGCAGAGGGCAGCATTTCATGGCTTCTCCGGGGCTGAAGCATCCCGGCAGAGCAGCACATGTTGGAAGAGTGCATACGACTCTTTGGCTGAGGAGGCTAACTCAGATCCCGGGGTGGGATAGTTGCTCACAGTTGGTCTGGCAGGCTTCAGCCCCGGCACTTATGGAGCAGTCAGCTGTACCCTTTGATCCCAGCCAATGACTTTTCCATGGCATCCATTTACAGTATCCAGTGCAGCCTACTTTTCTCTGGATCGGATTACTCCGTCTCCTTAGCTCTTTCCTCCCTCATCTCAGTCTCTTTCTTTGTGCCCAGGCATGTCTCTCTTTAACTATTTCCCTTCCTCAAACACCTTCACCCCCCTCCCTTTCTCTTCCTCCTTTTGCTATTAAATCTTTTCGCTTGTCT
Source organism: Rhinatrema bivittatum (assembly GCF_901001135.1). Classification (NCBI taxonomy): domain Eukaryota; kingdom Metazoa; phylum Chordata; class Amphibia; order Gymnophiona; family Rhinatrematidae; genus Rhinatrema; species Rhinatrema bivittatum. Next base: position 37,371,666 of record NC_042631.1, on the reverse strand, counting down.
CTCTCTCCCCACCCTCCTCCTCTATCTTAGCAAATCATAATCCTATGGAAACTACGAAACCAAGCAAATGCTTCACTGATCCTTTTACAGCCCGTGGCTCGGGGCGTTTTCCCATCATTGGGGCTTATCAGTGAGAATAAGAGAGAGAGGAGGATAGTGAGGGGCAACTGAAGAACATGGCATCCGTGGAGACACCTGGAAAAGCCTGATATCGATGGGGGGAGAGAGAGAGATGGGGAGCAGGGAGGAGAGGCGGAGAGGAGAGCCCTTAGAGGATGTGTATTTAGGAAGAGAGGGTGAGCCTGGCACAGATAATGGGTTCCTGCCAGAAGGGGCATCCCCCCAGGCCTCCATGCTGTGGGGTTACTGGTCTGACGGCTGTGAAGGAGGGGGTGGTGTGGCAGAGAGAGGGGCAGAGCTAAAGGTGTTGGGAGGGACCCCGTGCTTCATACTGGCTGTAATGCCCTTTCCCCATGCCCTCTCGCTGTAATATTAAGTAATATTGCTTTTTTTTTTTTTTTTGTGGCTTTAAAGCATTTTGTTACCCAATTTGAGCGGGGCTCACAGAAAGACAGACTGGACCTGTTTCCTGGCTCTTTTGGGATGCTTGTTTTGTGGTGCTACGATTTTAATTTGAACGTATGTCATTGTATGTGAATCCTGATGGTTACTGTTTGACTTTCTCGTACCGTATTTTAGTGTTTCTGGCTGTAATCCAGCCAGAGCCGTTCTGGGTAGTCGGGGAAATGAATGTAATAATAAATCAAGAAATGGTCTTCCAAGCTCATGTGCAGCATTGGTTTGGGATAATTCTGCCGGCCGGACCAAATGTATCCAAACCTGCAAAGAGTGCACTGTCACGGACAAAACGACTGGGTCCTGTATAACATTTCAAATGCTGGCGTCCCCTCCCTGCATCGATACAGTTTATGGGAATAAAGCGGTGCGGTTGCCAGGTCTGTCCACTTAGCTCTATGGAAAGGAAAAAGGGCAGCAAACATGGTATAGGTGAGACCTTTTTTCCTGGATGAATTTAGCTTTCCAGAGTTGTGCTCCCTTCAGCAGGGCGACGTCCTCCCTAGCTCGCTCGGCCCTGGCCTGGTGATGGACGCACAGCTTTTGACAGCCAGCCACAAACGTGCTAAATTCATCCAAGAAAAAAGTCTCACCTAGTTCTTGTTTGTAAGCTTCTTTTTTTTGCCTTATTAATTTTTGAAGTTGTTTCATTAGCTTCTTTGCCATTTCCTCTGCGCTTCTGGGAGCAGCTGTTTTGGAAGGGCATCACAAGTGAACCTCACATGGAAAAGCATCTGATTGGTTCAGTCAGTGTGGAGCTAATTAATATCAAGCACTTTCTGACTTTGACCAATGCGGATTCCAATACTCATCCATAATTAACATATGACGGGTTTGTGCGTGGGGAAAAACCACACATATATAAACCTGCTTACCAACTGTGGCTTCTTCTGCACCAGTGCATGCTAATGGCATGCAAAGCAGGCAGTTATTTAATCATTGGCGATGCAGGGAAGGTTGGGTTAGTGTGGGGTCAGGTCAGGAGTTAAATGAAAGGCCTGGTTTGGAGACTGCTTTTTTTTTTTTTAATGCTTTTGCGGGTCAGCCAAGCAGTGGACGGAACGGCTAGAGCGACGGTAGCTTCTCATCTGAGGCAGAGTCGCCGATCTGCGTTTCACGCTCTCGCCGGTGGTCAGAGTCCGATCATGACCGGGGGGGGGGGGGGGGTTAGATATTGCTCTACCCATCTTCACATCGACTTCTGGACCACTAATTTATTCATTGTTTGGAAAAGAAAAGCTTTCGCCCCGAGAATCAGTCACGGGTGTTCACACACCAGGGGCTGTCCGCCCGGGTTTCTGTGCAGATGTCTGCGCCATTTACTACGTAGAGCCATGAACGCGCATCGTTGCGCACTTCACAGCGCATGTGTTTGGTGTCTGAGGGTTTCATGTACGTATCCAATTGCAGCCTGCGCTGCTGTTTTGTCTTTGCTGCACTTGCCCAAACAATTGGCGCAGAAAAATCAGCGCAGATTTCTGCGTGGGTCTTATTACATTCAGTCCCTGGAGCACCAACTGAGACACTGAACTAACAGTGAAAGGAAGGATTAAGCATTAAAATGACAACTGTTCTTTTTTTTCACAGCTTTTAGACTAAATGTGCAGCTGTGATTCTGCGATTGCTCTCTATCTCCCCTGCTTTGTGGCTTTCAGTGATCACAGTGAGAAGCTCCTTTCTGAGATCTTAAATCCTAGCTGTGATTAGCACCAGGCAAGTACAGTAAAAAGGCTGATCCTTTTGTGTGGTGGAGCCTCATCTCTTGCCTGAAGTGCTTCCCTAGAATAAGCTGGAAACAGGCTCCACAGCTGGATCTCCCCCCCACAGATGTCTGTGTTTCTTCCTCTAAACCACAAGAGGGGGCTCTCTTCTCATGCTTTTAAGGCCACAACAGGCACAGCAGCAACTGCCTTACCTCACATCGACCTTTTCCTTGTTCATTTGCAGGACCTTGCAGTAATCTGTGCATTAAGAAACTGTGCTGGCTTTCAGCGCCCAATTGTAACGCTCAGATTAAAATCACTTTTAACTCCTGTTGCAGTAGACTAATGCTATGCTAAGGCACCTGGAATTTTAAAAAGCGTGTTATTGAGTGTAAAATGTGCATTCGGATTGGGGCAAACACATTTTAACTTGGGAGGGGGAGTCTATCCCTTGAAACATGTATCGCTGAAGTCGCTGGGACAGTGAGAGTACTTATCTGGCTAAGTGTTGGCGGCTAACCACTGCCAGATAGCTGAATAAGTCCCTATTTACCCATAGGGAAAAATACCCTGGCTTGGCTGCACCCCACCAAGACTGTGTGATGCTAAACCCTGGGCTGTGGGGCTCCCCCATGAATTAAAGGGTTCAATTGACATCGATTAAGCCCCCCCCTGCTCCTCAGTGTCTCAAAGATCCTGGAGGTCTGGCAAGACCCCTATTCCACTCTCCCCATTGCCTGATAAGGCAGCCACATTAAAAAATTAAACTTTTATTCCCCTGAAAATGTGATGCAGGCCCTGCCCCCAAACACTTCCTGTTTCTCAAACCCCCCACCCTCCCGATGTACCTTGGACTTACCAAATTTGCCCTGGTAGTCTAGTGGGGGCCCAAAGCACCCAGAAGGCTCAGCTCCCAGTGGTGGCCATTTTCTAAAACAGTGTAATAGGTACAAAGGCAAGATATCGGCACCGTTATGGAGCCTTAAGGTGTGCTCCGTGCCTCATGCCAAGTTTGATAAGTCCAGGGTGGGTCAGGAGAGTGGGCTAGGGTGGTGGGTGTGGTGGCCATCTTTGTGGGGGAGGTTTGTTTGAGAAAAGGGAGGAGTTTGTGCGTGAGGCCTGTATTGCTTCTTTGGGGTGTGCATGTGTGTGTGTGTGTGTGTGTGTGTGTGTTAAAAATCTATTTTTTAAACTTTTCCGCCTCAAGGGGTGTCAGGGGGTGTAGGACAGGATATCTTGTGAGACACCTTGCAAGGGTTAATCCAGGCCAATCTGCCCCTTTAATTCACTGCCCTGGGAGCAATGGGACCCACGTTAACATCCTGATGCTCCCAAGGAGAGTTAGCGACAACTCCTGAGTCGTAGCTACTTTTCATGAAGATAACTCAGCTTGCAATTATTCAGGCAAGCCATATTTTATTTACATAAAACTAGCTAATAACGAGCTGCTTTGCTAGCATTCTCATGCAAAGCAGCTCAGTACCATTTTAGCTATTGAGGGGAAAATTATGTGTCCATTATTGCTACTGCAAGGGGCCTAACGCAGTTTAGGAAGTGATCCCCTTAGATTTTATGCCCTTGGGGGAATAGGGAAATACCCACGGTACCTAAATGTAATCCCCTTTGAAATGACTGACCAATCAGGAAAGGCTGAATATACATTTATATATTTAAATCTTTTTATTAACCATATTAAATGATTACAACATACAGCGTGTTGATAGTTCCATCAGTAGAATAACAGAAAAAGAAAACCATGACGTGCAACCTGGTGTGTTTGACTCTGTACACATCAGCTGCATGGTAAGGTCGAGAAACTAATATAATCAGTAAATCTACAACATCCACCCCTCCCCACCCCCTGTATATACTGAGTAGTCCAACATCATTCAGTCCAAGTCAATTAGTATGCATTCAAATGCAGACTTCTAGCTCGTGGTGGCAGGGAGTCCAAATAAGAAACCAAATGTTTTAGTATCTGTCGTTTCTTAGCTGGATGACTCTGTTTACCCACCATCAGCTCCATGATTAAGAGACAATGAATAGCATTCCTCCAAAAAAAAGAGATGGATTCACTTCTTGTCGCCAAAAATGTAATATAGTAGATTGAGCAACTAACAGAACCTTAGAAATCCACAGGCGTTGAATGTCGGAATAGGCACTCGCTGAAGGAAATAGTCCGAAGACGGCCAACTGAACAAAAAGAGGGGTGGGAACTGAAAGGATAATACTCATATCATCAAATACTTGCTTCCAGAATGACTGTATATTAGGGCAATACCAAAGAGTGACCCAAGTTTCCTTTTTGAACATTACATTTAATACATAAATCTGAATCTGTTAGCCCTATCATAAAAGCTCGTCTTTGTGATGCATATGCTTGAGAGAGTGCTTTATATTGGAGTTTGCGCAAGTGCACATTTTGCATTGTTTTACATAGCCGCCCAAAGCATGCTCTAAAATCAGAAAGAGAGACAGAGATATGTAACTCTTGAGTCCATTTAGACCAGAGAGAAGTCAGGGAAGGAATAAGACAGAGTGCCTGGTCAGGTCTTCCAAATCATACCAATCCAAGAAAACCTCCAGTCCCTTGGCTGCCAAGGCTGTCGAATTTAAAGAACTGACATAATGTCTTAATTGCAGATAGCTGAATGTATCCACAGTAACATCAGGCAAGTGTTGTCCTAAAAAATGCAAAGGGTACATTTTCCCATCATCGTCTATTACGAGAGACAATAGACTGCATATACATTTAAAATAAAGACCTAGCAGTGAGGAGCTCCTTGTTTCAAAAAAATTATTTAACCCTCCACCACTTCTTTCCAATAACAAACATTTTTCTTTTACATCTGAATCCTTAGTCCTGGGATCACAGGCTGTGGCAGTGTCTCTGTCTGGCCCAGCTTCTGTTGAAGCAAGGGGACAGGGTGGGAAGAAATGAGACCAAAGGACAGGACACAGCTGAACAGAACCAAATTGCTCTGCTCCCCTGTCCAACCCCTCTGCTCTTGTTCCTCCCCACATGCTGCCTGCAGGCAGCTCAGTTTCACCCCCCCCCCCTCCTCCTGTGGGGACAGGAGGGGAGGGGGTGAGTTCGGAGCAGGCACTACAGAGGTGAAAACAATTGCTCTGCTCCCTTTCCCAGCCCCTTTCTTCCTATTCCCTGTAGAGAAGAAAAAAGAACGGCTCTTTGAAATTTGGGGCCACTGGGCAATAGATTCGGGACATGAGCCGTGGGTGCCCGTGGCTAACAACCCTCCCGCCTTTAAGCTTTTATCTTCTGCTCATTCCTTCCTTGCCCAGAGTTGGTCGCTTTTCTGTCTCTGCCTCTCCCTCTCTGCCCATGTCCTCTCCTATTGTGCCTTTCCTCTCTCTCTGTTCATCTGGTCTTTCCTTCTTCTGCCTCTACAGTCTCTCTCCCTCACTTTCCCTCCCTTCCCATCTCTCGTCTATCTCTGGCTACCTTATCGCGCCATCAGCTGTTCCCTCAAAGCTTCATTAATGTCTCTTATTCACTGTGAGCACTATGTTTTCACATGTTAGTGCAGTTAGTTACTGGTATGAGTTTCAAAGGCTTCTTGTGTCATCTCATTTATAAGAATCAGAATTAAGAACATAAGATTTGCCATAATGGGTCAGACCAAAGGTCCATCAAGCCCAGTATTCTGTTTCCAACAGTGTCCAATCCAGGTTACAAGTACCTGACAGGATCCCAAAAAGTAAATAGATTCCATTCTGCTTATCCTAGGGATAAGCAGTAGATTTCCCTACCTTAATAATAGTTTATGGACTTTTCCTACAGGAACTTGTCTAAACCTTTTCTAAACCCAGCTACACTAACAGCTTTCACCATGTCCTCTGGCAACGAATTCCAGAACTAAATTATATGCTGTCTTCATTGTATTTTTTGAAAGATTAAACAATCAATATGCATTGACCCATACCATTCCGCTCATTATTTTATAGACCTCTATCATATGTCCCCCTCAGCCAACTCTTCTTAATTCAAAAGGTCATGGGATAGGAGGTGATGTTCTGTCATGGATTACAAACTGGTTACAAGATGGATTAAATGGTCAGTTTTCTCAGTGGAAACAGTGGAGTGCCTCAGGGATCCATACTTAGACAGGTGCTTTTCAATATATTTATAAATGATCTGGAAAGGAATACAACGAGTGAGGTAATCAAATTTGCAGCTGATACAAAATTGTTCAGAGTAGTTAAATCACAAGCGGATTGTGAAAAATTGCAGGAGAACATTGCAAGACTGGAAGAATGGACATCCAAATGGCAGATGAAATTTAATGTGGACAAGTGCAAGGTGATACTGTAGTTACACGCTGTTAGGTTCCATATTAGGAGTTACCACCCGTGAAAAAGATCTAGGCATCATAGTGGATAATACATTGACATCATCGGCTCAGTGTGGTGCAGCAGTCAAAAAAGCAAACAGAATGTTGGGAATTAGGAAGGGAATAGTTAATAAAACAGAAAATGTCATAATGCCTCTGTATTGCTCCATTGTGAGCCTGTAACTTTAGTACTGTGTACAATTCTGTTCACTGCATCTCAAAAATTAATAGTTACACTGGAGAAGATATAGAGAAGGGTGACCAAAATGATAAAGGGGATGGAACAGCTCCCCTATGAGGAAAGACTAAAGAGGTTAGGACTTTTCAGCTTGGAGAAGAGACGGCTGAGGGGGGATATGATAGAGGTCTTTAAGATCATGAGAGGTCTAGAACAGATGTGAATTGGTTATTTACTTTTTCGGATAATAGAAGGACTAGGGGGCACTCCATGAATTTAGCATGTGGCACATTTAAAACTAATCAGAGAAAGTTCTTTTTCACTCAGCACACATTACACTCTGGAATTTGTTGCCAGGGGATGTGGTTAGTGCAGTTAGTGTAGCTGGGTTTAAAAAAGGTTTGGATAAGTTCTTGGAGGAGAAGTCCATTACCTGCTATTAATTAAGTTGACTTAGAAAATAGCCACTGCTATTACTAGCATCAGTAGCATGGGATAGACTTAGTTTGTGGGTACTTGTCAGGTTTTTATGTCCTGGATTGGCTTGATGGATCCTTGGTCTGACCCAGTATGGCATGTTCTTACTGTCCAGCAAGGTCACATAGAAGTAGAAGGGTGATTGTTTAGCTCTCTATATTATTATGGAGCTTGCTGCAAAAGCATGGTGAGAGGATTAGTGGGGGTTCTGGATGTTGGACTGGGGATGAGATCTTGTATAGTCATCTATCCAGCACAGTAGAGAACCTGTGAGGAAGCAAACAAAAACTGAATCATAAATAGTGATGCCCTGCAAGCAATCAAGCATCTACAGCTGGCAGTGGGGATGTATCCTTGCAGTCCGGACAGGGATAACTGAGTAGAGAGGATGGTCTTTATCTGCAATCAACTTCCGTGTTACTCTTAGCACTGTGATACTGACACTGGATTGCCAGACTAACATCTTGTCTTTCCAGTTTGTTTTCCCAAGTAATGGCATTGGTCACTGACTGAACCCTTTATTTGGCACAACCATGGACAATCATACTCAATTTTTCACCTATTCTCTTCTTGCTAATCTATTATGCTACCTCCCTCCCTTGCCCCATTCCAGTTCAGATAAGTAGTGAGTCAGGTCATGATAATGTAGCCGATGGTCAAGCCCTGCCCTGTCTTGGTTAAGAGTTCTTAGTGATCAGTGATTGGTGTAGTAGACCTGAGGACAAAACTCCTCTGGAGATGAGATATAATTTTCTTCCCTGTATACTGTCAGAACCCCTCGAGAATTTGTGACCCCATAGTAGTTTCCTTACAGTGCAGAAGCTTTTAATAGCACCCCACATTCTTGGATAATCAATTGCCTTGAAATGTATAAAGTGAACTCTGTACTGACACTAAGATCTGCAACAGAGTGGACACGCCAGAAGGAGTGGAGAGAATGAGACGGGATTTAAGGAAGCTGGAAGAGTAGTCGAAGATATGGCAGCTGAGATTCAATGCCAAGAAATGCAGTGTCATGCATATGGGGTGCAGAAATCCGAAAGAACTGTATTCGATGGGGGGTGAAGGGCTGATGTGCACGGAGCAGGAGAGAGACCTTGGAGTGATAGTGTCAAACGATCTGAAGTCGGGGAAACAATGTGACAAGGCAATAGCTAAAGCCAGAAGAATGCTGGGCTGCATAGAGAGGAATATCGAGTAAGAAAAGGGAAGGGATTATCCCCTTGTACAGGTCCTTGGTGAGGCCTCACCTGGAGTACTGTGCACAGTTCTGGAGACCGTATCTCCGAAGGGACAAAGACAGGATGGAGGTGGTCCAGAGAAGGGCAACCAAAAAGGTGGAGGGTCTTCATCGAATGACTTATGAGGAGAGATTGAAGAATCTAAATATGTACACCCTGGAGGAAAGGAGGAACAGAGGTGATATGATATAGACTTTCAGATACTTGAAAGGTTTTAATGATCCAAAGACAACGACAAACCTTTTCCATTGGAAAAAAATAATCAGAACCAGGGGTCACGATTTGAAGCTCCAAGGAGGAAGACTCAGAACCAATGTCAGGAAGTATTTCTTCATGGAGAGGGTGGTGGATGCCTGGAACGCCCTTCCGGAGGAAGTGGTGAAGACCAAAACTGTGAAGGACTTCAAAGGGGCGTGGGATAAACACTGTGGATCTATAAAGTCTAGAGGATGTGAATGAAGAGAGGGTGACTTGCGGGAATGACAGCTAATACCTGGAGATAATATCCTTATTCAATAGACATACACATGGTTAATGCGACTACGACAGTGCTCTATGCTTCAACGGCAAGAGGAAATGTGGATAAAAGGATTTGCTTTCACAAAAAAGCGGGGAGTAGCTTGCTTGTTACAGCGGTTACTACCCCAAACCAAACAAGCCTGATGCTTCACTTTCAATGCATATCCAGAGTAGCTCTCTGCTTCAACGGCAGGGGGGAATGAAGAAAGGTGGATTTATATTCAGATAACAACCAACAAGGACTAAATTGCACAGGCTGGATAAACAAGCATGGGAGTAGCTTACTTATTGCGGCGGTTACTACCCCTAACCAATTAAACTAGATACTTCACTTAGAAGCAGTTCCAGCACGGCTCTCTACATTAATGGCGGGGGTGGAAGGGAAATAGAACCTAAAGGTTACTAAATGCCAAGAGTAACAGATAAGCATGAGAGAGAGAGAGAAAAAAGTGTGAAAGCTTGCTGGGCAGACTGGATGGGCCATTTGGTCTTCTTCTGCTGTCATTTCTATGTTTCTATGTTTCTATGATTAGGTAAATCAAATTCACCTTGAAAACATGGCAGACTACACGCTAACCGAACTATGAAGATGGACCATCTGTCATTCCTAACATATAGCGAGGAACATTTCAGAGAGAGAGTCCCTGTCATCACTATTGTTTTGCATGGCACTAAATTCACTAAGTATTCTTATTAACTTTTTGCACTATGGAATTAGCCTTAATACTAGAGCAACCAATAAGCAATTGATAATCTCATCTACTATCTGTAGATGATTTGAAACTCTACAGCTCCTGTAATGGTCACTTTAGTGGAACAATTCCTTGTAGTGAAGACTTTCTCAGATGGGATCAGGATGACATATGGTCTGGACAAATATACAAAGGTGATCTTCCTTAGAGAAAAACTAAGCAAAACTTAAAATAGCTTTCTGACTAGTGTAATATAAAGGAACATCTGCAGGAAGAAGTATATAAACATCTAGGAGTAGAGAAAGGAGGAAAAATCTGGCAGAAATCACAAAGAAAAATATCAGAGTATATATGCAGGAGACTGAAACTGATATTGAAAAGTGCTTTATCAGCATGGAATAAGATACAAGCTATTAAACAACTTGCAATCTCTGCATTCTCATACAGCTTTGGAACAGTATGCAGACATCCTAAATTTCTTGAGAAATTGGATATAAGAACAAGAAAAGTCTTCTAATGTTCAACAGGTAATCTATAAGAACCAGTGTATGCCAAGATTGTACATCTCTAGAGCAGAAGACAGTATGAATTGAATAGAAATAGATTACATACACAGAGAAACCATAAAATACCTTCAGCCATACCTAATGGCATCAACAGATCCAAATACTCAAAGTGTCAAAGTACAAAAGCAAACAACCACCATCAGTCTCCATTGTTAAGATTGGACAATTATTCTGGCAAATAGAAGAAATGAATGAGAAGCTACTAGTGCACAAGGGGAAAGAAGCATCAGAATTTGCAAAACAAGTATTTTAAAGTATTGAAGGCCCTATCAATATGTCCCCCTCCTCAGGGTTAAGAATTTGTTTTTTTGTATTAACCATTTTGTTTTATTTTTTATGATTTTATCAACATTTATTTATTTTGCTGTAATTGTGATTTGTTTGTTTCACTGTAAGCTGCCTTGAACTTATTGGCTAGGCGGTATAGAAACATTTTAAATAAAATAAGAGAAAAAAACCTTTAAAGAATCAGACCAGCAAACCAGGAAAATAACTGAAGGAAGCACATACAGTGGGAGGTACAAAAACACCATGTAGATCAAGATTTGTCATGGCAATGGCTAAGAGGAAGTGAACTAACATCTAAAGATGAGAATTTGATCATTGTAGCACCAGACAGTGAATTATGGACAAGATGGCTCACAGCCAGCATAGGAAAAAAATGGTAAAATGGACAAAGGCAGATTCTGTAAACGAGAACTGGAAACAGTTATACATCTTGTTGCTGGATGTAATGTGCTGATGTCAGAAGGCCCAAACGCAGAAAGGCACAGCAACAACCGTAACAGAACTGAAGAGAAACAGTGGTGAAGGCAAGGCTCCACACAGCTCACAGAACCCGCGTCTGTCCTGAGCCAGAGAGAACACTGCCTTGGGGAGGGGGAGACAGAGACCGAAGTGGACGGGGAAGCTGGCTTACCTAGACTCAGAAGCAAAAACTCTTACACCCTCTGCTTAAGGTGTACATCTGCCAAAGGTTCTGCTGGGGAGTTTAAAGCTGTAAGATCCTGGGAGACTGGCTGGCAGGAACCTTGACCCCCTTTCTGGGGTGATCCTGCTCTCTCTCTCTCTCGGAATTGGAAAGTCGGACTGCTGAAGCATGAAATAAAGCTGTTTTAGTGCCTGTGACAAGAAGTTGTGATCACCTGGACCATTCCCGTGCCAACTGACAAGAAGCTTGATTCTAGAAACGCGGACATTGTGGTAAAGGAGTAAACTACAAAAAGAGCATGGCTAACAGAAGCGTCAGTATCCAGCGGCTATTCTGTGGACTTATGGAGAGAAAGAAGATCCTTTAAGTACCAAGAGATGCAAACAGAGACCAAGAAAATGTGGCAGAAAGATACTGAAATATCCCCAATTATATTGGGTGCCACTGGCTTGATTAAGAAGAAATTCCAAGCGCCCCTTGGTAAAAAAAAAAATTACATCCTATGAACTTCAGAAGGAAGTTCTCTTTGGCACATTACAAGTTCAGCTGTAAATTTGAGAGACTGAGATCATTCCTAACACACACTGGCTTACAAAGGAGGTTCATTCCTATCAAGATGTTCGCACAGCTAACCCATTTGGAGACACTGCCCCCCTGCAGAGGCCATTCACAAAATTCACGCTGAAAGTCCACATCCACAGACACTGCAGGGGTCACGCACTTCTTCACCTAATAGAAAGGCAGGGCGCTGCCGCAGAAAGCCGCCAGAGATGGGATCCTCAGATATAATCACGAGGCCGAGCTCCCATTCTCAAAAGCTTAGAATCATTCCAGACCAGAATTTAAGAGCCTAGGACCTGGAACAGCCTCATCAATTGACAGGAATCCACTCTCTAATTCCAAGCAAGTACTTACAGTTTTAAAGTTTGACTCAAAGGTTACTCCTGAGCAGGAGGAGAGCTGGGTTGTGCTTCATTCTCCTTCCTAGAGTCACGGATGGGTCCAAACTAGGAGACTAATGAATTTCAGCAAAGTCTCCATGCTGCATCTTGAAGTCACTTGGATGGTGCTAGATTTTTTTCAGTCTCCCGAATTCTAATCGGGTCTGGCTGGTTCAGGTTGGTGTGGAATCACACCAGGATATGATGTTGGTCCTATAGAGATTTTTCAGTCCAACACTAGGGGCATCCTGAATAAGATGACAGGGTTTCTACCAATAATAGGCTAAGGTTGAGAATATCCACATCCAAATGCAAATTTAAAATGAGAGCATAATATAATGTCAACAAAATTTAGGCCAATGAATAAACAAAACCTTTTGGAACATCAGGTCACATTGCAAATAGCGCTACAACAAGGAAATGTCTGCACTAGAGAATACCAGGAGCTAGGTGATAAGCAGCAGCTGGATCACACCGGATTTATCAACTCCTCCCACTTCAGAGTTGTCGCAATGAGAAACTCCCAGATGCTGTGAAAACCTGTTCCTTGTTACCTGGAGCCTGTGAAGTTGTGGGGGTTGAAAACACTGGCAGTATCTCCTTCTCTTAGGCACCTTTGGTCTTGAGAGACCATAGCTTTACGCCCTTTAAGGTCATCTCAGACTTTAGGTAGGCAGTGTCTTCTTTGGCTCTAAAGCCCCACATGAGAATGGGAGTCTCTTTTGCAATGACTGGAGCAGAAAACAGACACAGCTACTGTTACGTCTGAGCTTTGTTTTTGTTCTTCCTGGATCCTTGTCAGAATTTTTAAGTCCTTTGTGGCGTTCATGTTTCCAGTGACTACAACCTTGAGCAGATGTTTCCCAGGTGTTAACGTCAAGGTCAAGGGTCTTAAGGTTTGGTGTAGTTTAGGTCTTGCCTGAATTGCAGGTGTGTATTGCTGATGTACCAGAGGCTAACGCTCCATATAGAATGCCTTTGGGAATTCTGCTGTCGTTCATACGATAGATGAGTCCAAGCCATTGGAAGCATCTCTCGTTCAGCAGAGTGAAGACAGTGGAATGTTTGAGCCAGCTCCAGAAATTTGGAGTTTGAGATTTTATCCTTCCTAGAGATGTCAAGGATGCATTGCACATGTGGAAACTGTTCAGCCTCTTCTCTTGAAATCTCACTACCGCAAAGGAAAGCACTGATATCGTAGATTTTGATGCGTTCTGTAAGTTTGTTGTCCTTACAGACTCCTTTTGTAAGTCTACCCAGGGTGGTCATAGCTTATTCAATTCGCAGATTTAACTCTGCATTAAGTGAGAAGTAATGGTGGATCACTGGTCTGTAAGCTTACTGACAACTTCTAGTGTGTAGTTGATACCAGTAAAGGGGAGCTTGTCAACTTCTTGTTCCATCACATTTGCCTTCCTCAGACTAATGGTGAACTTGAAGTCCTGGCTTGCATGGAAAAAGATTCACGAGGCACTAGTGATGTTCCTCAGTGTGATTTAAGGGGTACAATATTACTGCAGTTCTCTGCTTTACTGTGTTACTATAGTGTTTCTCACAGAGCGGTAGCCAAGCAATTTGGCACCTATAACCAAGTGAGAAACTGCGCCCTCGCCCATTACACAATGCATGACGCCACGGGTTGGGAGACTCTGTTCAATGTTTGTACAGCAACGTCCATGGCCAGTGCAAGGGTGCTGGGCATCCTAGGAAAACTTTACAGCTTTGCACCCCCCACCTCATCACACCCTCCTCACACACAATTAAAATTGCATTTATATAATACAGATTTTACATGAAAAATGGCATTCAAAGCACAGACTTCTGAGGTAAAAATATCAGTTACGATATGAACATTATATTGACATGCACTGCTGTGGTGCCAACTGGAAAACCCTGCAAAAAAGCAAGAGTCACTTGGAACCTATATGGTATTAGGCCTACTGTAATGTGTCTTGGGCATGGACATGACCCTCAGAGCCACGAGAAAAAAGAATTTCTATATAAAAGCAGCACTAACTGCCAGCACTCAAACAGCAACAACCCTACCTATGAAAGTTAATACTACAAATATTACACCAGGCCTATAATAGTAATACACCCCCTTTTAGGAAAACAGAACAAGTCAAGCTGCTATAGATCCCTACATAGAAACTACGCACTAACAGAATAACTCACTTCAGTCACACATGCAAAACACAGATAGATCCTCAAATACAGAACAGAGAGACCATGCAGTATAAATAGAAATGTAGAGACAAAAACTGAACTGGAAACCACAACAAGCCAAATTCTAATCTGTATGCACTGCAACAATGTAAAAAAGAGAAATAATACCATTCCTCACAAAACAAAACTAGTAAAACTATACCAATAAAAAGAATAATTCAAAACAATGAATAGAATAAAATTCAATAATTAAAAACCCATATAAAAATCTTCCAAACACCAATAAAATATTTCTAAACAGACATTTACATCAAATAACACCCAGCAATTAAAATAAGGATTTAAAAAAATTCTGTTATCCATACCTTGGAAATTTTGATTTCCAGATGCCCTGAAATTGTCGTGGATTAGCAGGTAGAAAGTAACTGTGGTAGTTGTGCATACCCATGCTCCCTCTCATACACACACATGCTCTCTTCATTCTCCCGCACACATGCTCTCTCACTCTCCCATACACATGCACACATGCTCTCTCACTTTCCAACACACAAGCATACATTTACTCCTGGGGGAATTCTGCGCTACTGCGAAATGCAGAATTCCTCCTTCCCGCAGATTTCCTCCCTTACCTCGCAGATTTCCTCTCTCGTCGCCCTTCCCACAGATTTCCACCATCACCTCGCTGATTTCCTCCCTCGCCGGAAGACTATTCAAAACCGGAAGGACAGCGGCCATCACGGGACAGGCAGAAAATAGCAGAGGAGACCCTGGCATGCCGCGAATGGAGCGCGTCCCGCGGCACAAGTTCTGTTTGCGGTGAAGATGAAGGCCCGGCGCGCCGTTCGCAGCAAAAAGGGAAGGCCCCTGTGTGCCGTGATTGGCACGCCCGGGCCTTCATCTTCGCCGCGAACGGAGCGTGTGCCGCGGGACGCGCTCCGTTTGCGGAATGCCGGGGTCTCCGCTGCTATTTTCTGCTCAAGGCAAAAATGGAAGGCCCCCGTGTGCCGCGATCGGCGCACCGGGCCTTCATCTTCGCCGTGAAAGGTGCGGGTCCCGCGGCATGCCGGTGAGAGAGAATGTGTGTCGGGGAGGGTGAGAGAGAATGCGTGTGTGAGAGAGGGGTGTGTGTGACAGAGAGCATGTTTGGTAAGAGGGGGTGGGGAGGGTGTGAGAGAGAGCATGGGAGGTAAGAGAGGGTGGGTGGGGGGATGCTTGAGTGTGGGTTTCAGAGAGAGGGAGCCTATATGAGGGGATGTGTGTTTGTGCGAGAGAGTGAGGGAGCCTGTATGAGGGTGTGTGTATGTGGAAGGGACACTCTTACAGTGAATTTCTAGGGAAATTCTGCTCAAAATATTCAAAATTCTGCAACTTTAATAACTTTTTTCTTTAATAATTTAAAATGTAATTACTTAGACTGTCAAATTATGTTATTTTGACCAATATAAAGTTTGCAGAATTTTCAGTTTTTTTGTGTGCAGAATTTTAAATTTTTTTGCGCAGAATTCCCCCAGGAGTAATACATGCTGTCTCTCACTCTCCCACACACAAGCATACATGCTGTCTCTCACTCTCCCACATGCATGCTCTCTCTCACTCTCCCACATACATGCACACATGGTTTCTCTCACTTCCTGCTTGAAGTAGCAGGCAGTTGCAGTCTCTTTCTTCAGCCCCCATGGCCAAGGGAACGACTTCCGGCCACGGGGCCGAGCCAGCTCTAGCATTGGACTACTTTTTAATATAAATATGTCAAAAAGCACCAGTCCAATTATAGATCCCTGAGGCGTTCCAGTGTTTACCTCTCGCCATTGAGAAAACTGATCATTTAATCCTACTCTATTGTCTTTTAACCAGTTTGCAATCCACAAAAGTACATGGCCTGCTATTCCATGACTTTTTAATTTTTTAGAAGCCTCTCATGGGGGACTTTGCCAAATTGACAGACTGTTGTGAACAGTCCTATGGGGCAAAAGCTTTCCTGCCTTTAGATAGGCTGCCAACCATGCCCTTTCCCTCCGTGGTACTGCAAGCAAACAAAAAACATTTTCTGATAAAGAATAAGACCAAGAGCCAAGAACGGATGTCAAATTGATAAATTCTTCCAAAACTTCCAGTTTCTCCCCTTCTGACCTGCACCCATCACTGCAGCCTCATTACAGTACACGACCTGCCCCCTCACCAAATATAGAATAACTGACAACAAATTAGAAAGAGAAAGGTGGAAACAAAAGTAGAACTGGAACCCCCACCGCCCCGAAAAGCCAGATTCTTCCTGCATTATGACACCAGAGAAATAATATAGAAATATTCAGATGTACATTTCCCCAAAGTGATGCAGAGAAAATCAAATTCTCCTAATTCCAATCTCAGAGAAAGAGGAGACGGAGACTGCTAGAGCTTCTCCCCTCCTAGGCCCCAGCAGACTCGCCCTCCCAGTCTCCAGCAGTCTGCTCCCCAGCCTCTCCCCCCTCCCAGCCAGACTCATATGCAATGGAATAATGCAATCCCCCCCCCCCCCCCGAAAATAAATCCATCATAATGGAAACCATACTAATAAACAGTATTTCACAACAGAGCATCTAATAAATAAGGATAAAACCAACTTTAAACATTTCCCCAAAACCAATTAAATATTACAGAACAGCAGACATAACAAATAACATCAAATAATTAAAATGAATAAGGATAAAAAATGTTCCCCTCGCCATACCTGGGAGCTTTTGATCTCCAGTCACTCTGCCCTGGATTAGTGGAGGGGGGGGGGGGAGGGCAGGAGAGAAGGAAACACATTTTCTTTTCTCTTTCTCTCATCTACACACACTCGCACCCTTCTATCCTCTCCTTCTCACTCCCCTCTTCCACTTCCCCTCTTCCACTTCCTCGCTCCCCCCTTCTTTTCACTCACCTCAGTCACTCACCCCCCTTTCCCTCAACCTCCTTTCTCTCCCAGTCATTCATCCCCTGCCCTTCCCTCTCAGTCATTCACCCCTCTCTCCTCCTCACTCCCTTTCTCTGTCACTCATCACCCTCCCTCCCCTCTCAGTCACTAACCATCCTCACCCCTTCCCATCCCTCCCTGCCAAATGACTCATCTGTCTCCCAAGGTCCTAATCTTCTTGTGGGTTAGGTACAGGATGTCCACCGGCAGGTCATCATTTTGGTCATTGCTAGCCTAGCTCCCTCTCTCTCATAAGCACATGCTGTCCCTCTCTTTCATGTGCACATCTGCATGCACACGTTTCTCATACACACACGTTCTCATCCATACACACAAGCTCCCTCTCTCATATACAAGGCTCTCTCACACACACCCAGCCCCTCTTTCTCATACACAGATTCTGACATAAATGCACCCTCTCACATTCACATACATGCTCTCACTCGCATACACACAAGTTCCCTCTTTCTCACACACACACACCTACTCATGCACCCCAAACAGGAGCCCATTCACACAAACACCCACACCCCAGTCAGGTTCCTACACACACACAAACATACCAGTTAGGTTCCCATAGATACACACACACACATCCCAGCCAAGTTCCCATGGACACACATGCACACACACATCCCAATCAGGTTCCTGTACACACATACACCCCTCCCTCCCAGTCAGGTTTCTACACACAAAAACACATCCGTTAGGTTCCCATACACCCACACCCCAGTAGGCACCCATTCACATCTACAACTTCAGTCAGGCACCCATTCACATACCACACACCCAAATCGGGCTCCCATTCACATATACACACACACACTTCCCAGTCAGGCTCCGCAGAAGATGGGGGAGCTAATTGTGCTGCTCTTCCTGTGTGCCGGCCCCTGCGCTACTCAAATCTTGCGAGGCTATCACTTCCTCTGTGCTGATCTTGTGCAGTGTGAGATCAGCATAGAGCACACGCTAGCTGCACGCGTTCTGGATACTGCAAGCCAGCACAGAAAAGGAGGAGAACGGGCATCTTCCTCGTGGGCCTCCTCTTCTCGGCCAGGGACCTCCTCTTCTTCTTGGCCGCCGGTAGGATAGGGTACACCGGCAGCATCGCAGAACTCCTCTTCTTCCACTGCCGCCGCCCTCCCAAGTGTGTTGCCTTGTGCACACCCGGTCGCACCGGACCTGGCCACTTGCAATTTCATCTGTGTCTGCTTCTGCAGCAGGCCCGGAGTTTTCAGGAGAGTTCCTGATGCTGAAAAAAAAACAACCAAAGGCCTCTGAGCGTCCCCTACAGCCTTGGCCCCCTGCCCTCTCTCGCTGTGCCACACTAGAACAGAATTCTGGGAACGCTGAGGGTTCCCAGCATCTACAGGGCATGCAGGGTAGAAATCCATTCATCCATCAGATGGGCATCACCTAGGGGCGGATGCAATAAATTTTGCGGAAAGCGGGCGCTGACTTCTCAGCGCCCACTATCTTAGCACACGCATGGTGCCTGCAAGGGGGAGGCACCATGCAATATGCAAATTAGGGGGTCGTGCTTGGTGACCTTAGCGCCTCCTTGCTAACGCGATCCCGCGGTGGCTGCAGGTTATGAAGACCGATGCCGGTAAACTTGGCTTCGGATTTCATAACCGGCTGTCTGTCGAGGTTTTTTTGTTTTTTTTTTTTATTGAAGAAATACCGAAAAGCAGTTTTTTCTGCTTTTCTGTACCTCTTCTATGTGCACTCAGCTATTAACGCCTGCTCCAGGCGTTAATAGCTGAGTGCGGAGTGTATGCGTAATAGCCTCATTCACGTGCATTTCCATGTGATGAGCGCTAACTCATTCACTCCGCGTCGGACGCGCGTTAAATAGGCGCTAATCCGACAGTGGGTTAAACAGTATTGCATCGGCCCCCTAGAATGCTAGGAACAGAGAGTAAACAGCTGATGGGACTGTGGACAGCCCTGATAAGGTTCTGATAATGGGCCATCTTTTGGCCAGCTGTTCTCCCTTAATCATACTATCTGTCTCTTCCAATGCCCTCCCTCCTCTGCCCACTCATGACTTAGCAAAACCCCTCTCTATCCTTCACCCAGTGGTACAGATCCAAGGAGCAAAGTACTGGCATCTCCTGGGCCGAGATTCCCAGGGAGCCTCTCTTTTTTTTCTCCTTTTACCGTTCTCATTCCTGGGAAGCGAACAAAGGGCAGGAAGCAGAGGAGAAGATGTGGGAAGACATCCCTGTTTTAATGTTTATCGTTCCTTTGGGTGAGCACTGCCCGCTCCTGGCAGATGGGGAACGCTGTTGACGGTGGATGGTGTTTAATATGGAAAATGGTTTCCGGAGTCCCCAGCCGATAGTAAAATGCTGCTTCTCTTTTTATTGCATGCCATAGGCCTTGAAGAGAGAGCTGCAATGCAGTGCTCTCACGACTATGCATGCCCTCTTGCTCATATGCACTGTCCCTCCCTCTATGCATGGCACACGTGCAACACATAGGTAGCAGATTTTTAACGTGTACTGTGGGAAATCACAACAAGCAGATCATACATACCTTGATGATCACCCTCACAGTCCATTTTCCACTTATAAAACATTTCATTTTAATAATTGTGTTTATTTCATATGTGCAGCGATCAGCACGGAACAGCAGTTACTACCCTTAACAGAAACAAGGGAGTGTTTCCGTATGGCGTGCCAGACTGGCTGCGCCATTTGGTCTTTTTTTTTGCTATAATTACTATGTTACTATGTTCAATCCATGTGAATAATTAATGAAAACCATTAACCACTAAATGGAAAAACACTGCTTAAAATGTAATGAGAATGCAAACAATTCATTAAAAGCTAAATATAGTTAGCGTGTTTATTAACTGTCCAGTTTCAGTTCTCTTTCTGGTTGGTTCTCTACTGTCCTGGGCAGATAAGCATTCGAGTTTCCATACTTAATCAAACAGCCTGCCCCTACTCTCAAGCTTTGTAACCATCCAGACAGCTGGAAAGTTTGTTGCCTGTCAGCTAGTGAGTCTGTTACCATCTACGTCCCCTTTATCATATCACGCCTTTCCTCTCTGTCTCTTTAAGGTTTGTGTTGCTGGTCTTGTATCATTTTAGTAGCTCTTTACTGAACTGCTTCCATCTTCTCAAAGTCCTGGAGGGTATGGCTTCAAGGACTGAACACAGTACGTAGTACACACAGGGCAATCTTTGTCTTCAGGATTGTTTCCTCACTTTTGCCCACTACTGAAGTTAGACAAATTAAAGGCTTTCTATTTTTAGCAGGTTTTTTATTAGCGGTATCTCTTTTTGATGGTTACTTGATTTTTTTTGTGTTATGTTTATGTATATTTTAGAATAATTGTATTTCTGTTCTGGTGTCTCTTTGTATGATTTATTTGTATTATGATATTGGATGTTTTAATTCATGATTTGCATACGATGCCTGGTTTCTATATAGGTGGAATATAAAAGCTTCTAAATAAATAGTGTATTAGGATTATTTCTGCTCTCCTCCAGTGCCTTAGAACCTCCCCATCTTTAAGGATAATTTGAGCAGAGTTTCAAGGGACGTGGTCAGCATATTATTTAGCTCTTTTAATATCCTGGGCTGTACATCATCCAGTTCAATGGCCTTATCCACTCTTACTGATGCAACCACACTAGCATCTGGCTCGATCTGGCAGGCTGCAAGTTCTGTAATAACTAGAAGCCCTAGTGGAAATGCAGGCATGCACCTGTCTGGCAGGCTACGCAGGGCAGCTAGGAGGCCAGATGTTTGGGCAGTAGCGCACTGGTATTGCTGGCTAGTTAGATTATTACAGAGCCTTGTGGTTAGGCATGGGAAAAGTGGGTGCAGGAGGGAACAACGTGGGAGTCTCATGTGCTCTTCTACTCAAGTTGGCGAAGTCCATAGGAGAAAGACAAAAAGACAGTCCTGGATAAGGAGAAATCTTCCAAGTGATCCCACTCTGTGGGGCCGATGCAATAAAGTCGCGTAGAAAGCGGGCGCTAAACAGTCAGTGCCTGCTCTCTTAAAGCGCACATGGCGCTCCTAAGGGGGGCGCCAGGCAATATTAAAATGAGGGGGTTGCAATAGAAAGGAGGTGCTAGAGTTGCTTGCGCGACCCTAGTGCATCCTTGCTAACGCGAACCCAATCTGTTTTCGTGACTGCCGTATGTTGGTCATGAAAACAGACACCGATAATCCTGGCATCGGTTTTCGTGACTACTGTTCGCCGCTGAAAACCGCCAATTTTACCAAATTACAGACGAGGAGAGCCGATAAACTCTGCGTCGGTTTTTGTGATGGGTCCGACTTGTCAAATTTTTTTTTTTTTTTTTAGTTTTATTTCTTGTATTTTTCGATGCGCATAGCTATTAACGCCTGCTCCTGGGAGGAGTTAATAGATGACAGTAAAACGTGCGTCTGAGATGCACATTTTTTTTTTGGTTTGCATTGGGAATGAATGCCTAATAGCCTCATTCACATGCATTTGCACGTGAAGAGCGCCTTTACATTCACTCTGCGTTGGACATGCGTTGAATATGCGCTAATCCCCTTATTGCATTAGGGGATTGAGTAGCGCCTATTCTACTCACGTCGGACTGCAGGTTAAGAGTGCGCTCGGCTCAGCGCACACTATTGCATTGGCCCCTGTGGCTGGCAGCTGGGATGTATCCTTAGCAGTGTGGTCAGAATAACTGGGCAGACTGGATAGGTCGGATGCTGTCATTTCTTCTGCTACTTGGTTAAGTACTTTAAATACCTCCTCTTCTGTAATTTGGGGTGCGATCATTTTTTATTTATCAATACCACTTTCTGCCCAAGTTCCTTCACTTTCCCCTTCTATAAATACTGAGCAAAAGAACTTATTTAAGATGTCTGCCTTTTGCCAGTCTCTGGCAATCTCACATTTTCCCTTTATCTTCTCTTCTCCCCTTTGATTTTTCACCTCTCCCTTATATGGATTTAAAGGTTTTCTCTCCTTCTTTTATTGATTGCCCTTCATTTGAGCCTTTTCTCTACTAACCACCTTATTTCCTCCCTTTGTTTTTCTTGATAATTCTGCTTCTCTTTTTTTTTTTGTATCTTTTGAATTCTGATCCCTTGCTTTTACCGTTTATGCTACCTCCTTAGAAAATCAAATCCTCTCACCTTTATTAGCCTGCCTTACAGGGAGATTTGTTGCCTTTTCAATACTTCCTGCTATGGCAGAGCAAAAGTCCTCTCTAGCCTTCCGCTCTCATTTTCCCAGCAAGGCCTCTTCTGTACGATCATCTTGAAGTCAGCCCTCCTGAAATCCTAGAGCAGTTCAGTTCAGGTCGGACTTTGCTATGGAACCACACAATAAAGCAATTCCTGGACCCTAAATTTTCCCTTACCAGGAGGTCCGTGACCCTGTCTTCCTTCGTCAGTAACCAGATCAAGTGTAGCCTCCCCTCCAGTAGGCTCTTCCATGAGTCGTCTGTTGGGCTTCACTCTCAGCTGATGTTGCAGTTGGTAGGCCCTAGTCCACACTGACGTCACCTACAAGCAGGACCTCTCCTCTTGCTGAGGCCTGGACTCGTCTCTACCTTCTTCCCCTGTGCTTAAACTCCCATGTACATAGAATTCCTCTTAGGTTTTTCCAAGACAAACCCAGACTAATTCAGGTTTCTCCCTGCTCTCCCTTTCTTTAGTGGCTACTGTTGTGTTCCTAATCTAAAGAACCGCTCCTTCCTCCTGAAGAGATTGTAGCCTGGGATGGTCACATGCCAATCCTCAATTCTCTTCCACCAAGACTAAATCCAGGTCTGCCTCTACCATGCTGGCATCCAGGTCTATGATTTGGCTAGCAAGACTTATTTAAACATCCTGACTTTTTTCCTCTCTATATACTGTATTTCTTTTTGTTCTCTTCTTATTTTTCCATGAACAATTTTGGAAGCTATTTCTCCTCTATCTTTGCTTGCAGTCTCCGGTATGTTGGTTGTCTAACTTATACTGACAACAAGTGAGGTTTCAAATCGCGTGTCTGAAGCAATAAATGCGACCTACAAGCCGCCTTCACAGGCAGCTGCCACATTTCTAGCAAGCTGCATAGTGTCACAGTACCAAGGTCCCAGCACCCACACCCGCAGTCTGTGCTGTCCATATCTGAGCCTATTGAGGTCATTTAACCACCGATTTCTGTGGCTTCATTTGCCATACAAACCTATGTTCAATATCATTTAACGGCTGCAAATTCCATCTCTCCCCAAATATAAAGTATTCACATAAGAAATTGTTCCTGAGATATCGAGATTGTAAGGGTCTCTAAAATCTCAAATATACTTCCTATAAAACTAAGGCAGAGTAACAATTATCTTATTTTTCAGAAGAAGATTAAGGCATGGTTCTTCTGCTTTGTCTTTGGGAATAATGTCTAGAAAAAGAAGCTCTGAATAATCTAAATTTGTATTCAGTTATCTGACTAGAAATTGTAGGATATATATAATTGATTTCATTTTTGCATTGCTTTGTCTATGATGGGTTGGGAGGTTTATATTGTTTTTAGGAGTTATGGTATGTATTTAATTCTATTGCATGTTGCACTGAGTCTTTTAAGGAAAACAAGTTATAAACATAATGACTATATAAATAAAAACAATCAGATCCTGGTGCACCATGGAAATATTGCAGAGTAGAAGATAAAACGCAAGTGACCCAGAAGTTTCCAGGAACCCCTCAGGGTCAAGAAGCTGAGAAAAAAAAAAGCCATGAAACTACCCAAAGCAATGCCAGTGTTTAGTTTTGAAAGTACGTCTCTCAGGCAATTGGCTTTCCAGAATGCCAGCAGAGAAGGATTGGACCCTGATCCTTCAGGCTGGCTTCGCCAATGTTCTTTCTCTGCACTTCTTGAAGGTTTGGACGTAACGGCCACTGGACAGCGGGGAGTGAGAGAGTCCAGCCTGTGCAGCTGGCAAGATTTCTGCACATAGCCCAGGAGTGGTCTCAGCCTGTCCAAAAGCTCTGGTTCTTTCCTATTGTAAAACCCAAATGATAACGGAACTGGCGCTGGGGGAGGCTGGCCTCCTGGAACTGAGGCCATAAGGACAGCAAATCTCTCTCCGTCCTTAAGTCACTGACCAGGTTCAATTAGCACAACATTTTGAGAGGGTTTCTATTTGCCTCTCCCCAGAGCTGGGGTGGGCTGGGGTGCTTTTATTCCCCCACTAATTGTACCTACACCCCCCTCACTTTATAACCTCCTCTCTCTGAAACAAAACAGCTTACACTTTTACATGTTTTTGCATAGTTTTTGGTTGCCTACATTTGTTTTGTTGTTCCTGAAGGACAGATAGAAAAAGTAAATAGATCCAGAGAGGGGAGGGAAATGAAAGGAGGGAGTAGAAAGAAGGGAGAAGGCAAAATGGAGAGAATGAAAGGGCAAGAAAAGACAATAGACACGAGAAAGTGAAGAGGAGAGAGCGAAGAGGGGAAGAGAATGAGAAAGAAAAAAAAATCCCTGAAAATACAAAAGCAAGAACGGAAAGAGAAGCACATGTCTGATACCGGAGGAAAAGTTAGAAAAAAGAAGAACGGGAATGAACAGGGTAGCGAGAACAAAAGGAAACAAACAAAAAAAAAAGGGCAGAGAAGGGGAAGAGAGAGAGGGAGGAGAGGGACTGGGCGCGATTTATGGCTGTAGCGGGGGGGGGGGAAGGATGAGCTCAGCTTCCTGGGGAGTGACCCCCGCTCGGCGGCGCTCCTCGCCGAAAGACCCTGCCCCTGCCGTCTCCAGGGGGAGGGCTCGGAGAAACAAAGAGGGGGAAGCTGCGGCGGCGGCAGAGCTGGCCGAGGAGAGGAAGCGGCTGGAAGGGTCCGCGGCGCGCCTGGAAATGAGCAGCGGCGCAATCCTGCGCAGGAATTCCAGCAGACAGGGCCTGCAGGATCTCTTGAGGTACGAGGGGGGGGGGAGCCTGCAAGAGGGCGGCCATGGCAGAGAGCGGGGAGTCCCCCTCGGACTTCTTCTCCGGGGTCAGGCTGGGCTCCCGTGCGGGGCGAGCGCTAAGGGGGGGGGGGACTTCCTAGTTTCTTTTAAGATCTTGGCAGCATTTTTCTTGCCTCGGTGCTTCCTACTGTTCTTACTCCTGGTTCTCCCTTTTCCTTTGTTTTACGTTCCCGGGTTCCCATCCCAGCTGTAGTCTAGTTGACCAGCCCCGAGACACGCTGTTACCCTCCCTCCACCTGCTCCGAAAGCAGTCTCTCCCCCCTCCCTCCCACACAGCCCTCCAGCCCCTGTAATAAAGGTTGAGCCGCTAGGGAGCAATGCCTGGCTCTCCCCTCTCGCACATTCTCCTGCCAGCTTTGCCATGCCCCCCACTTTTAAAAATTCCTTTGAAAGTAACTGTTCACCAGTGACTGCTCCTCCCTTCCAAGCGGGGAAGAAGAAAAGAGGTGAGGTTACTCCCCAGACTACCCCCCCCCCCCGTCTGATTCTTTTGTTTTCACTTCTCTCCATGTCCTCTGTGTATGGCTCTCCCCTCTATCACCTCGTCACTTCTTACCCTATTCTCCATTTTATCTCAACCCTCCCACCCCCTGCTCCAGCTTCTCCTTCCCCTCTCTTCCTCTTTCACCCTTTCTCTCCTCCCCTCCTCTTTGCCTAATGTATTTTTTTTTCTCAAACCCCCCCCCCCCCCCCCCGTTTCATTTCCCTCCATCTTTACCCATGTTCCGCTTTTCCCAACTCATTTCCTAGGTTCCGTGTTTCCCGCTGCTCTTCCCATGTTCTTCTCCCCCCCCTTCCTTCCATCAGGTCACACTGTAAGTTCAGTGTCTGGAGCAAGAGCTGCCCTCCCTGGCAGCTTTCCCCCACTGGCCCGCTTCCTCTCTAAACAGGACGCACCTGAGGGAAAGGGAGCCATGGAGAGCAGGCGCGCAGCTGTCACCAAGGGCTGCAGATGCTGGGCTTGCAGCAGCCAAATGTGGGGGCCTGGGTGGCTGAGGGGGGGATCGCAGAGCCCTTCACCCCTAGGCCACTGGTTCAAATCCCGGCTAAGGCGTTTTACGTGACGCGAGACAGTGGTCTCGGTCCAGTTCTGTCAGATTCCTTACTAATCCGTGGAATCGCCTCGTCCGTGATCTGTGACGAGGACATGAGGACAGAGGGCAGAAGGGCGGTCCTGTCAGCTTTCTACAGATGGCCCAATGGGCTGAAAGGTGTATCGGCGGGCACTACCCCACTTGGAGCCCGGCAGTGCCCTCATTTACATGCTGGTGGGAGCAGCTAAGCAGATGGAGCTTTCAAATGCTTATTTTGCCGCAGGAGTGAAGTGGAAAATAACCAGAAATAAAGGGAGTTTGGGATGGTTTTGTTGGTTCTACTGCCAAACATTGTTTCAGGAGCACTGCTGTTTTAATTCACACCAAAAATTAGCTTTTAATCTTAATATCGACACTCTGTAGTCACATAATCAGATATTCATGATATGAGCTTATTAGAAACAGGGGGGGGGGAAACGGGAGAAGGGGAGGTTTTGAAAGAGGTACTCACAATCCCCAGCACCAAATCCTGGAGACCTTAATCCCATTCTCTGAATCCCGAAAACACCTAACCTGTTCCCCACCACCAAATCCTGGAGATCTTATCCCATTCTCTGAATCCCCTAAAACACCTAACCTGTTCCCCCACCATCATATCCTGGAGGCCTTATCCCATTCTCTGAATCCTGAAAACACCTATACCGTTCCCCACCACCAAATCCTGGAGACCCTATTCCATTTTCTAGTCTTCAGATTCCATTTTCTACTCACTGTTCACTGCATGACGAGGAGCAAGTCAATGGCCTAACCTTTATTCACTATGAAGTCATCCATAGTGGTCCCTTTGGCACAGGAATGGACTGCATTCCTTCCACTGATAGCGTGACATAAATACGATTATCCCTGCTGGATTTCTCCTTTCTTTGTAAATGTGTGAATAGGACTCATGACCTTCCCTTGAATGGCAGACACTATATCTAAATATTAAATATTATTAATAATAATAATTGATTATTGACAGGAAATTATAGCTACATGATGCAAGGTTCCACATTGGGAGTTGCCATCCAAGAAAAGGATGTAGGCGTCATCATAGATAATACATTGAAATCTTCTGCTCAGTGTGCTGAAGTGGCCAAGAAAGCAAATAGAATGCTAGGGATTATTAGGAAAGGAATGGAGAATAAAACGGAGAATTTCACAATGCCTCTGTATTGATCCATGGGGAAACTGCATCTTGAGTATTGTGTGCAGTTCTGGTCACCGCATCTCAAAAAAGATATAGCAGAATTAGAAAAGTTACAGAGAAGGGCAACCAAACTGATAACGGGGATTGGAATGATTTGCTATGAGGAAAGGCTAAAGAGGTTAGGGATCCTCGGCTTGGAGAAGAGACACTGAGGGGAGTTACAATAGAGGTCTGGAAAATGAGTGGCATGGAACAGGTAAAGGTGAAACTGTTGTTTACTCTTTCAAAAAGTACAAAGACCAGGGGACATGCAATGAAGTTACTAAGTGATACATTTAAGACAAATAGGAGAAAAGTTTTTTTTACTCAACCCGTAATTGTTCTCTGGAATTCTTTGACTAACCCAGCCGTTAGTGTAGCTGGGTTTAAAAAAGGTTTAAACAAGTTCCTGGAAGAAAAGTCCATAAACCATTATTAAGGTCTGACTCAGTATGGCATGCTCTTTTGTTAAAAGTCTACACCCTTCCCCCTGCCCCTGTCCCAGCCCCATATTTAAGGATCCGTGTCCCAACAGCCACTTCCAACTTTCTCCCTGTCTCCTAAATATAAGAATGTGAAACTCTGCTTATGTCAGCGTATTCCCTTCACAAAGCAATCTGGGATTTATAGTCCATTAGAGAAGTCATTGGGCTGAGTTACGGAAATCAGGCTGAATCTGGTATCCCCTATTGTGTTACCACATAGCCTTAGAGAGTCATCAAAACTCATAAACCCTTTTGGGTGATGATGTTTATTGTGTATTTGTACATAATATTTTGACATATTAACTGAAACATTTGGCCAGTGATGCTCTTATAAATGATCTGCAAACGTGGTATATTTAATGGGGGCCAAGTTATGTCCAACGGGGTCAAGGTCCCATCAGATTCTGCTAATGGATACGTTGCATTAAATAAAACTTTCCTCAACCGTTCTGTTAAATGTAAATACAAAGAGATCATAATTCAATATTATGTCATAAAAGAAATCAGACAGATGTGATATGGATACTTGGCAATTCTTTAATTCCATGCAGCCTGGAGGCCTTTTGTTCTTAAATTTCAGACATCAGTCAGGGACAGAAGTTCTCTCCTTGTTAGAGAAAGTGTTTTACTTTTGCATTTTTATCATGTTGCATGGGCACACGAATACTAGGGAACTGTTCCTGTTTCAGAGCTGTCGCGAGTAGAGAGGGGCTCATTTTTGGACAGGAGTGATCAAAGGCACTTCAGCAGTGCATTATTTTCTGGAAGGAGTGGGCGTTTACTGGATTCTGATCTGTGAACGCATTTGAGGTTAAAGACCACAGAGTCTCTATTTTGGATCAGTGTGAAAATCAAAAGAAACAACCACAGGCGACAAACGCATAATTGTCACAAACCAAAACCCAGCCTATTTCTAAGGACATGTTAGGGGGACACGGGGGGATGTGCTTGAGTGGCCCCATGGCTCAGGCCACAGTGCACTGGCATAAGAGACTTGAGTTCTGAATCTCCTGCCTATGAGGGCTGGCTGGAGTTGGCTGCACTCATGATGCCAAGCACTTGATCCTGGTGAGGGAGAGGAGGCAGCTGCTGATTCTAGGGTCGCTCCTGCCAGACCTAAAGAACAGCAGGAGGGATGGTCTCAGCATCCCTCCAGATCATTGGCTGGCAGACGTTCCTAACGCCTCCTGTCAAAGAGGAGGCCTTAACGATGGAAAAGGGGCGTGACAAAGAGGGCAGATCCAGGGATTGTCCCTGGGGATGCAAATTATATCCTCACTTCAGCACTTAACGTCCTTCAATAATGGCGATTGTGTCAATGGTCTTCCCTATATGAGACTGGAGAAGGGCCTTCGGCATGGCCTACTTCGTTCAAAAGCTTGTTTTCACTCCGTGTGCAGGAAGTGTACCAGATCTAAGCTGTAATTAGGGAGATCAGCTACATGAACAGCATGGACTCTTGTCATCCTGGAGACCCATGCCAGTGTCAGACCACCTGTGCCCCAAGTGCCTATAGTACATTATTGAATGTACAGCATGGCTTGTCTTTCTCAACTCTGCATCAACCCCCATACCCATCTCTAACAACCATTCCTGTAAGCAGTCACTTACCTCCACGGAAAAGCTCACCACAGCCCAGAGGTGGCTGTCCTTTGCCAAGAGAATATCATGCGATGTCGTTCCTGAAAGCACGGAGTGAGTTTCTTTCGTTCTCATGGTGGTGGTGATTGGTTTTAGAAGGCAGTTCTGGGCCAAAGGGCTGCTTGGGACGAATCAGGAAGTGCAGTCTGCAGAGCACGGTGGAAACTGATGCACTTGCCCCTGGTCATTGCTCAGTTGTCAGGTGGAGCTGCTTACCTGTGCATGCAACCAAGCCCTATTACCCCTGCAAAGGGTCTACCACCCACTCCTGTTCCCTCCCTGGGGGCAGTACAAGAAGGGACTCAGAGGCTGGTGTGAAAGAGAGCCTGGTACAACAGAGAGGAGCTTAAGCATGCACAAAGGCAGCTAATGAAGTTGCCCATCAAGGGATCACTTCACACAAAGGACGTGGCACTATGTACTTAAGACAAAACGACAGCCCTCTCAAACGGGTAATCAATTGCATTCACAGGAGCCCTTGGCTTACCCCGCCCCTCAGGCTGGGGTCCCAGCCATTCATTGTCACCAGAACAATCAACACAGCTATTCTGCCACAGAAGAGGACTGCCGACAGGTTCTAGTGGTTTCTCACTCCACAGCTCTGGCAAGGACCCTCCGCTAAGCGGTCCCCCCCCCCCGGGCAATGGGCAGTCACTAGCAGTCCTGTTCTCAGACTTCTGATGCTGTAGATTGAGATCCCTCCCGGTTTCTCTGATTTTTTTTTTTTTACTTCATGCTAAAAACGATTTTGAAAATTGGAGTAGTTAAAAAAAAAACCAAAAACAAACAAAAACCCAACACATACACTACAAAATAGCAAGAATGATAATTTGGCAGCTCAGAAACCTGGATACAGACACCACTGAGGTGGATGTTGCATCCCCTTTGCAGAGCTTTGCTTAAAGAGAAATGAAATCTGACACAGGACACTCCCTACCCTGCTGCCAGGGTGGAGGTGGAGCGAGCCTGTGAGCCTTTGTGGCTGTGCGGGAAGGCTCCCCTCCTCATGCCGGTCTGTGATTTTTGACTGAATACCGGGAGGTGGGCTGCCCCCTCCTGCTCTTGGACGTTACCCGTGGAGCACTCCCAGCCCATGCCAGCTTGGGATATGAGAGCTTTCAGGTTATTTTTCATTTGGGCCTCCTGCAGGGAAGGATAGAGCGATGGCCACTGGGCTTTGGGCCAGCCACCTTTTTTCTAAGTGGTATGATCTAGAGAGTCCCCTCTTCGGGTTTCTCACAGCTCGAGAACAGTTGCAACAATTTATTTGGGAAGCCCCTTGGGCAAACGGAGGAGGAGGCTCTGTCCTTTGGAGGCTCGGCATGGTTGCTGGCAGCTCTGTCTTTTCAATTCTGCACTGGCCAAGAGCCTGGAGCTGTGATCTCATGCTGCACTCCTTTCTCTCGGCTATGGCACTAACCCAAGGTCACCAGTCCAGATGGCTCCACGCCTTCAGGCTCAGCCATTCAGAGGTTTGCTCCATTTCCTCTGTGGATTTGTAGTTTTGTTTTTGCTAAAGAACTTGGAACTACAAGTCCATGGATGCAGTGAGTCAAAACCGGGGCCTGGTGATTCATCCGGAATGCTCTGGCAAGCCTTTAGCCATCATCCGTAATTCCTGCTTCCAGGGCCCTGTGCCTGCCCAGCACGTGAGTCCTGGACGGAGGAGTTGGAGCCTGCATGGAATCATGGGTGATAGGGAAGGCTGATTCATGCCTTCAAGAGCTGAACAGATATATTATGTGGGCCTGGGCACCAGAGCACATTACAGGTTTTCTCCTTTCTAGGGAGAGAGTCACCTTTTCAAGTGTGAGAAATGTACCATTTTTTGCATGTGCTCCCTGAGAATCGGGCCTGAAGCCTCTAGTTCAAATCCCCCCTTCCCCATGCGCAGCATAACCTTGAGCAAGTTTCTTCATTACTCCATTGCTGAAACGCTCGTTTACAAAAAGTGATGCAGCCGAGTACATGGACCGTGCTATATCGGTCATAAATGCAGAGCATAGGGTCATGGCTGCCCGGCAGAGGTTTTGGTCTCGCCGACCATGAGGGCGAGGGCAAAAATGTTCACAGCTGCTGCGTGACTGAGTTACAACCGAGATGAGAATAAGCGGGATGTCAGAAACTGGCTCCGCTATTCATGGGGGCTGCTTCAGGGTTGCGGTTTGAGTGTAATCGTGCCTTTGTGATAGCATCGCCCACTGTGCTTTGTGACATTGGCGATTGGTCAGACACAATCTGTTGTATGACGGCTGCATTCCAGTTTAAGAGCCCCCCCCCCCCCCAATGCAGTGAGCAAGCCATTTAACTGCTTGTAAAAAAATGAAAGCAAAGCATGCTGGGGGTCTGCAAAATGGAGGTTGAAAAGGGATCCATGCTCCCCAAAAGGTTGGGAACCCCTGCCCTTAATACATCCCCAGGAGTGTTGCTGGTCCCACAGTCAAAAACATTTTCTAAATTAAAAAGATCAATGTATTTCATTTTCTAAAGGTTTTGTTCAACTATCTGAGAATAGGGCAGGTTGTGAAGTCACCAAGCATTGTTCAAGCTGCCTTCCCCTTGCTCACTTCCTCATGAGGAGTCCTCTGTGTACAGAAGGACTTCACTGTGCAGTCAAAAGATACTGTAAAATATCACATTGTGTAATCTTTTCTGTCTTTCATACTATAATGGTTCCTGGATGATTATTTAAAGGTTGCTCAAACTATGGATTTTGCACGATGGTCATTGAATTCACCTACATGGTATTGATCTTATTGTTAATTTACATTTACTTTTATTTTATTTAAAAAATGTATATACTGCATAACCTGTATCAATATACAGTTGAAGAGGTGTACAAATTCACAATAAAAAACAGCCATAAAACAACATATACAGTCAAGTAAGATTCTGAAACCTGCCACGCTCCCACAATCATATACCAACCATATAGATATCCACCTGGCTCCAAAACAATGAAGAAAAACAGATCTGTTCTGTCTTAAATATTATAGGAATGTGCAGAGGAAGAAAAGTTGTTTCGGGGGGTTTTGTATTTTTTTTTTTTGTATTTGTTTTAAATATTTAGGTTTTTAATTGGGTTTTTTTTTCTTTTGAATTCATTTTCAGCAAACAGTGCACGTTATTTGTCAAAAACCAATTTCAATGAAAATTTTTGTTTTGAAATTCATTTTGTTTGAAATAAACCGGAAAAAAGGCTAATCCCGTTGCAGTTTTCAAATTTGTTTCAAACGAATGCACAGCTCTACTAAATAACGGATTTCCACGGACTTTATAATAAAAAGGGGGAGGCGTGGCTTTGTGGCTAGAGCAGAGGGCACGAGAAGGACGCGCCAGCAGCAGCGTCTCCTCATGAAAAGAGGAGGAGCTGCTGCTGTCATTTTCCTGCACCCACCAGGTTCTCACAGCATGAGAAGCGCAGTGCCTGAACCCCCATGCTGTGCATACAATGTTAAAGAAAAAAGAAGAAAAAGATTATTGCATCCATACCCATTAAACAAAACAACCAAGGGCGACAGAAACCTTTGCCCATAGGAAAATAATTATTTTCTATATATTATAGGAAACAATGGGAGAACCAACTTATTTTAAACGGATTTCAAAGAAATTACATTTCCATCATCAAAAATGCGGTGAAACTCTGTGGAGTGTACCTATTACTAAATTGTCCAACCCTCCTAGCTTCTTAGGAGTGGGAGTCCAAGTATTGGTGCAGTTGTGCTGGCTCAGCAAAGATATATCTATTGTTCTGATAAACCAGTATGCATCTACAAGGGAACCTCAAATACAATTTGGCACCCCGTGCAGACACCTCCTCTTTCATTGTAAGAAAATTTCTCCTTTTTTCTTGCACTTTTTTGGTTATATCAGGGAAGATTCTTATTTGGTATCCATAAAAGAGCGCACTTTGAATTCGGAAGGATTTATGTAGAATATTATCTCTGTCAATGGTTTGAATAAAAGTTACTAACAATGTAGCTCTGGTCTCAACTTTGCTCTCAAAGGATTTTTCCAGAGTTTCTGTTAAATTATCTGATTCTTCTCCATTACTCTTTTGTTCCTTTTTTACAGGTAAATAAATCAATTTTGAAATCATAGGAATGGCATTCTCCATATATATCCCAATATATTAATGAGATAACTTTTAAGGAAATCTTTTAGAGGTCATCCATCTGGACTTTGGAAAATTCAATAGTCGCAGATTATTTCTCCCTTGTTCATTTTCTATGTAATCCATCCTTTTCATCAACATACTTTCAGATTTTATCAAATTACATTGAACTTCTTTCAAACTCTTAATTTCAGAATCCAGTTGTTGTACGGAATTTTCTACTAATTGAATCTTATTCTCAATTCCCTGTGACTTAGCCATATTTTGCTTGACTAAACTTGTCAAAACCATGAGTGCCGTCCTTATTTCTTTTAAGGTGATCTTTTCAGATATATCCAACGGCACATTCACAATCACGTCAATCTTGGTCTCCTTACCTCTCCCTTCTAAGAGTCCAGCTCCGCCATTTCCCTTCTGCCGTGCTTCCTTCTCCTCGCCTGTGGAACCCTCAATCGGGTTCACCGAAGTTGGCGGTCGACCACCATCTTCTCTCGGGGCTGCAGGAGTCCTCTGAGCAGATTGAATAGGCATTGGTTCCAGTTCTGAATTACCTCCTTCAGAGGTACTGAAAGGCCTTGCTGGGATTGTTGGAGCCCTGGGGCTCAGCGATGTCTTGTCGGGTGGCCGTTCTCCACTACCGTCTCCAGTGGCCCCGCCCTCCGGTCTTGGTTGCACTACTCCAAACGCATCCTCGATCCGTGGTTGTCTTGCTGAAATCATTGGGGTAGAGGAAAGGACTTCTCGGATCTTCGCTTTCCTTTTAGTATGTGGCATCATAAGAAATATAATAACAGGAAAAAAGCTGAAATGTAATAACACCAAGGAGCAGAGGTGAGTTCAAATCACAGAGTCACAGTCATCTTGGTTCCTCCTCTGAGCAAATTCTGCCTGGAGAGAGGAATACTGCCCAGATCCTGCACGGAGAGGGGAATTCTGCACGGAGAGGGCAATACTGCCCAGATCCTGCACGGAGAGGGGAATTCTGCACGGAGAGGGCAATACTGCCCAGATTCTGCACGGAGAGGGCAATACTGCACGGAGAGGGCAATACTGCCCAGATCCTGCACGGAGAGGGGAATTCTGCACGGAGAGGGCAAAACTGCACAGAGTCTGCACGGAGAGGGGAATTCTGCTCGGAGAGGGCAATACTGCCCAGATTCTGCACGGAGAGGGGAATTCTGCACGGAGAGGGCAATACTGCACAGAGTCTGCACGGAGAGGGGAATTCTGCACGGAGAGGGCAATACTGCCCAGATTCTGCATGGAGAGGGGAATACTGCACTGAGAGGGCAATGCTGCCCAGATTCTGCACGGAGAGGGCAATACTGCACAGAGTCTGCACGGAGAGGGGAATTCTGCACGGAGAGGGCAATACTGCCCAGATTCTGCATGGAGAGGGGAATACTGCACTGAGAGGGCAATGCTGCCCAGATTCTGCACGGAGAGGGGAATTCTGCACGGAGAGGGCAATACTGCACAGATCCTGAACGGAGAGGGGAATTCTGCACGGAGAGGGCAAAACTGCACAGAGTCTGCACGGAGAGGGGAATTCTGCACGGAGAGGGCAATACTGCCCAGATTCTGCACGGAGAGGGGAATTCTGCTCGGAGAGGGCAATACTGCACAGAGTCTGCACGGAGAAGGCAATTCTGCTCGGAGAGGGCAATACTGCACAGATTCTGCATGGAGAGGGGAATACTGCACTGAGAGGGCAATGCTGCCCAGATTCTGCACGGAGAGGGCAATACTACACAGATTGTGCAGCTGGGCAGCATTCCCCCAGGAGTACCGGCTCTCAGACCTCTGCTGTAGCCAACAAACCACGCCTCCTTTTTTTTATTATAAAGTCCAGAGAAATACGTTATTTATTTGAATACAGGAACAAATTTGCCTTTTTTGGGGGGTTCCTTTCAAACAAACTGAATTTCAAAACAACATTTTTCATTTAAATTTGTTTTCATTTAAATTATATAATTAACAATAAGATCAATACCATGTAGGTGAATTCAATGACCATCGTGCAAAATCCATAGTTTGAGCAACCTTTAAATAATCATCCAGGAACCATTATAGTAAGAAAGACAGAAAAGATTACACAATGTGATATTTTACAGCATCATTTGACTGCACAGTGAAGTCCTTCTGTACACAGAGGACTCCTCATGAGGAAGTGAGCAAGGGGAAGGCAGCCTGAACAATGCTTGGTGACTTCACAACCTGCCCTATTCTCAGATAGTTGAACAAAACCTTTAGAAAATGAAATACATTGATCTTTTTAATTTAGAAAATGTTTTTGACTGTGGGACCAGCAACACTCCTGGGGATGTATTAAGGGCAGGGGTTCCCAACCTTTTTGGGGAGCATGGACCCCTCTTCAACCTCCAAACATTTTGCAGACCCCAGCATGCTTTGCTTTCATTTTTTTTACATGCAGTTAAATGCTGTGCAAAAAGTAATGAATGTAATAACAAATATGCCCTCCAGAATCATTTGTAATGTATAAATCTTGATATATACTGTAACATAAAGAATGGTTTCTGATATAAATTGTTCTCCCCTGACCTCCCTCTATGGTCCTTTCATGAGTGCAACAACATCCACCCCCCAGCCATGGCCCCTTCTGACCTGCTTCCCTCCACCCACGGCCCCTTCACTGTTCTCTCCCTCCCCCTTGCATGACTCCCTCCTGAGTGCTCCTGCTCTGATCTAGGCTGACGTCAGAGAGAAGTGGGCGAGAGAAACTGGAGGGATGAGGTTAACGTGAGAGAGACTAGGGGACGAGTCGGGGGAAGGGAGAGGAGATTTGTTGAGGGGGAAAAGACAAGCTAAGGGAAGGATGTGAGGAGGGAAGGAACTGGGCAAGGAATGTTGAACGGAGGAGAGAGTGTTTGAAGGGGCAAGCAGGGGAGAGAGTGTTCGAGAGTTGGAGAAGGAGGGGAGAGAATGTTTAAAGAGACGAAGAGACTGAACTGGGGGGAGAATATTGGAGCAGATGAGGAGGGGGAGAGTGCGTTGGGGGAATGAGCTGGGGGAGGGGTATAGAGAGTGTTTAGAGGGAACGACTCCTGCCTTACAATTAAGGTTTCTGGATTTCGGGGATTTCCGTTTGGCTATTGGAGGAGCCTCGGAGGAGTTGCAGGCAGCTTGACATCTTGCAGATGCTGACATTTGTAGTAACAACTGCTGTACTGCCGTTAAGTAAGGACGGCTGCAAGAAATCAGCACTGCTTGCCCCTCCAGACTTCCTTCCCTTAGGCTCCTTGGATTGCTAAAGTAAAATCCCCACAAAACAGAAACCTAGGGGCAAAGGCCGGTTGGTGCCGTGTTGGAAAGTGGCATCAACCAGCCTTGAGCTTGGGGGGCACTCCAGGCCTCTCTAGGCACCAGGGATATCTTCTCAAGCTGTGGGGGTGGGGCCACTAGGGATTACTTTTAATGTTGGAGGGGGTATGGAGCAGGATGCCTTGGGGGGGGATATTTATTTAAAGAGGAGGGGGTTTGGGAACGAGGGAAGGTCCTCACCGCACAATTATTTTTTATGATTTTTATACTTTGGGCCCTCTGGGCCACCTTGACAGGGGGGGGGGGGGGGGTTGGGGAAGGGCTTTTTTGGGCCGAGCAGCCCTTCAAGATTCAGGGCAGGGGCATTGGGACATGGGTGAGCAAACACCTATGCAGAGCAGACTCCGGTTAGGAACATCTTTCTAGGTGTTAAGAAACCAACAGAGGCCCAGGGAACAGTGACAGGAAACAAACGTTCACTTTAAAATGGCTTTGGCCTTTCTGAGGTGTCCTGACCTTTTGAGCTGCTTTGTCTTCCTGTGTCATTCGCTGTGGCTTTTCCCCTGCCTCTCTCCCCTGAGCGGCTGCCGCTTCGTCTTCTCGGTTTGCTTTGTAATGCGGCAGTGTGTGCTTTTATTAATGAACGCACCGCAAGAGTTAAAGCTTTCCCTGCTTGTCCCTGTCTGTGCTGGGTCAGAGCAAAGGTCCATCAAGCCCAGCATCCTGTCTCCCACGAGAGCCGCCAGTCCCAAAAGCAGGGTGGGTTTCTGGTTGCCTTGCCCGGTGGCAAGCAGTGGGTGTCCTGCAGTCACCTGTGCTTAATAACTGTTCATGGGCTTTGCCTCCAGGAAACCCTGCTGTGCTAGTTGCCTTGATCACATCCTCGGGCAACAAATTCAATCTCTCTGCTACAAGCTGAAGAGCCCTAACCTCTTTAGCCTTTCTTCACAGGGGAATTGTTCCTTCCCCCCTTCTCCATTTTGGTTGCTCTTCTCTGTGCCTTTTCTAATTCCACTCTTGTCTTCTTGGAGATGGGGCAAGCATGGCTGAAGATAATACTCAAGGTGCGGCTGCACCCTATACAGTGATACCTCGGTTCTCGAACATAATTCGTTCCAGGAGGACGGTCGAGAACCAAATTGTTCGAGAACCGAAGCAATGAAACCCAATAGGAAATAATGGAAACTGGATTAATTCGTTCCAAGCCCCAGAAAATGCCTATTTACTGGCCTAATTTGTATATAATATGTAGAAAAACATGAGTCTCAACAAGAAATAAAAGTGTACAGTATGTATTAAAAAAAATAAAATAAAATGTACTGTAAAGTACAGTAAATTGTGTTTCATTTACTGTACCTGTACCACCTTTATTGTCTTGAAGGGGAGTCCTCTTCAATAAAAACAGAGGGTAACTGCTCTTCGGGTGTTTCTGTTCTCTGTATCTTTTGCTGAGGAGAATCAGAATCTTTCTCTGCAGTTGCTTGTCTGATTTCTTTACGGAAGAATTTTTCAATTGTTTGCTGTTTTTTTCTCCTTTCAGAAATTTTGCGGAAAGTGGACATAACATTGTCATTAAAAATGTTAACTGCTCTATTTGCTACCACTTTATCAGGGTGATGTTGTTCAACAAAGTTTGCGATTTCTGCCCATTTTGCACACATTTCATGAATAAGGCCACTAGAAATATCCTCCACTCTCTCCTCTTCTTCAGAAGAAATTTCTTCCACCATATCCTTCTGCTGCTGTTGTTGTAGGTGCATCAGTTCCTCGGTGGTTAACTCAGCAGCGTGACCTTCCACAAGTTCGTTGATGTCATCTTGTTGAATGTCAAGGCCCATGGTCTTTCCTATGGCCACAATATCATCAACCACAGCAACATCTTCATCAACGACAGGAGCTGACTCAGCTTCTAAACCCTCACTGTCCCTTTCGGGCCATAGTTTTCGCCATGCCGCATACAATGTGCGATGAATGACATTACTCCAAGCAGTGTCAATCAAGTTTACACAATTTAGGATGTTGAAGTGTTCTTTCCAAAATTCCCTCAGAGTTAACTGTGTGTCATTTGTCACTTCAAAGCACTTCCGGAAGAGGGCCTTTGTGTACAATTTCTTGAAATTGGATATGACCTGTTGGTCCATGGGTTGCAGAATAGGGGTTGTATTGGGGGGTAAGAATTTTACTTTGATGAAGCTATAGTCATCAACTAGATCTTCCTCTAAAGCTGGGGGGTGAGCAGGAGCATTGTCCATCACTAATAGACATTTTAAAGGCAATTTTTTTTCTGCCAGGTATTCCTTCACTCGAGGTGCAAAAACTTCACGCACCCACTCTGTAAAGAATTGTCTGGTAACCCAAGCTTTGGTGTTAGACCGCCACATCACAGCCAATTTACTCTTCATTACATTGTGCCTTTTGAATGGCCTGGGATTGTCTGAATGGTAGACAAGCAAGGGTTTTACCTTGCAATCACCACTTGCATTTGCACAAAACAAAAGAGTAAGCCTATCTTTCATAGGCTTGTGCCCTGGTAGCGCTTTCTCCTCTTTGGTTATGTAGGTGTTGGCTGGCATTTTTTTCCAGAATAATCCGGTCTCATCGCAGTTGAACACCTGCTCAGGAACAAACCCTTCTGCCTTGACATAGTCACTAAATTCTTTAATGAAGTTATTAGCAGCCTCCTGGTTTGCACTAGCTGCTTCCCCATGCCTAGTGACGCGATGTATGCCTTTTCTATGTCTGAAATTCTCAAACCAACCTCTGCTGGCTTTAAACGTGAAAGCACCTTCACCACTTGTACCAGGTGTTTCTTTGTTCAGATCACTGAATATTTGTAGTGCTTTCTCACAAATAACGACCTCATTGATGCTGTCACCTGCTAACTCTTTTTCTTTAATGAAAATAAGGAGCAGCTTCTCCATTTCCTCCATTATCTGAGGCCTTTGCTTAGTTATCAGCGTTACACCTTTGGCAACATTGGCAGCCTTTATAACAGCTTTATTCTTAAGGAAAGTAGAGATGGTTGATTTTGGCACGCCATACTCAGCAGACAGATCCGAAACACGTGTGCCCTGTTCATATTTGGCAATGATTTCTTTCTTCAGCTCAATAGTTGTTCTCACAGCTTTCCGCTTACCTTTGTCTGCATTACCACTTCTGGCTTTCTTTGGACCCATGTCTAAGGGTTAAATTCAGTGTAAAGCGTGACTCTCTCCACAAAGCGTGACTCTCTCTCTGCACTCACACTGATGACGCAAGCAAGGCGCGCTGGGCCGAATGAACGCCATTCGGCTCAACTCGGCTCATCTCGGAAGTTCGAGTTCCAAATATTTGTTCGGATTCCAAGACAAAAGTTTCTCGAATCTCCTGGTCGAATACCGATTTGGTCGAAAGTCAAGGCGTTCGAGAACCGAGGTATCACTGTATCTGTACAGAGGCTTTAAGGTGCTGTCTGTTCCTTTCCAAATAATTCCTGGCGTTCTGTTTGCGTTTTGGCCGCCACCGCACAGGGAGCTGAGGATTTCAAAGTTTTATCGTTTACAGTTGAGTCCAAGATCCTTTTCCTGGGTGGTTGCTCCTAACGTGGAACTTCAGTTTTGTGTACATGTAGTTAGGATTTATTTTTTTGTTTAATAATTAAATTATATTTTATTAAATACATTTTACAAACTAAACGACACTCTTGCCATCACTCACTCTTGAAAGATAAAATCATAAATATTTATACTAAGGATATAAACTCATCAAATATTAACTATAACCAGCTTCCCTCCCTTCCTTCTCACCCACTTAAAGGAATGGCACCCATCTCTCTTTATCTCAAAACTAGCTTTCTAAACTTTACTCTTTATGAAGTCCATATTCAAAAGACATTTAGAGGGATAACTGAAAAGTTATCCATCTAAATAGCAAATGTACCATATTCAGCCACATATCCAGCTCCATTAAGTACTTATTCGGCTGTAATTTAGCCAGATTAAAAAAAAAGAGGCATTCCGGGCATATTCCAGGGAGGGGATCAGATATCCGGCGAATTTATCCAAATAGGTGTATCCAGTGTGTTCATGCACCTTCGCCGGTGGGGCTGCTGGAAGCCGCTTTCGCCACCGGCTGCCCCCCGGAGGCAGGGGAGCCGTGGTGGGCACCTCGGGAGGAGGGGAGATGCATGAACGCACGTCCAATTTGGGCGCTCAAGCAGCGAAGGCGCATGAGCGCACGCTGTGACCTCGGACGTCCATCTGGGCGCTCAGGTCATGGCGTGCGCTCATGCGCCTTCGCTGCTTGAGCGCCCAAATTGGACGTGCGTTCATGCACCTTCGCCGGCGGGGCTGCTGGAAGCCGCTTTCGCCGCCGGCTGCCCCCGCGAGGCAGGGGAGCCGCGGTGGGCACCTCGGGAGGAGGGGAGAGAGGACTGGGGCTGCTGGAAGCATGCAGTAAGTTTACTTTTGTTACAATTTCTATTTGCTTTAATAATGTGTCGAGTCGATTTTCGCCCTGCGCCTTGCTTCGGGAGGGGGGGGAGAGAGGACTGGCAATCCCTGATGCCCGAGCGTAGGAGAACAATCCACTTCCTGGTACCTGTCATTTCAAATGTCATTTGAAATGACATTTGAAATGACAGGTACCAGCGCTCTATACAGTGAAATGGATTGCGCTTCATAGACGCGCTTTGGACGCGGCTTGCATTTGCATGCCATTTAAATAATGTATCCAGCGGTATGTGATCTGAACTGTGCGCGCAGCAAACGAGCGGGCGCCCGGCACTGCCGCACTTTTTTCTTATGCGCCCTTACTGTATCGGCCTGTCAGTCTGATAGTGAAAATAGAAACCTTTAAATATTGGAAGCGGATGACGTCATCTCAGGGGGACACCCCTGAGGGTCACGTCCTTGCTGGTACTTCAGTTGGAGCACGCGCGCACCCTAGGTCATCAGGCAAACATGGCGGATCTGCAACGTCGAGCCGGTCCAGGGACGCTGGAGGGAGACGGCATGGAGACGCCATGGCAGCCAGCCGTCCATCAGACCCGGAAGGAGTCTCCACAGAGGTAAAGAGGGCGGAGTGAGGGCGTTGAGCAGCGACAGACACAACACCTAGAAGAGCTCTCTATAATTTCAGCCTTCCAAGATTGACTTGGTGCTCCATACATTGCTTTAGAACTTCATCTGGATACTGGCCACATCTCCCCCACCATCGGAAATTCAAAGACAATCCAAACTGTGATTGTGACCAACAAAATCAGATGGTAGATTGCATCGCAAACCACTATGGCCTGTGCTCACTCACAGACAGGGCTGGCACTTCCACTGGGCAAACTAGGCAATTGTCTAGAGCCCTAAAACTTGGGGGGGGGGGGGGAAATGCTGCTAACTGCTGACAGACCCCGTTCCACCAGTGGGGGGTGTGCAGCTTTAGGTGAGGAGAAGGGGACGTGAATGCTGGAAAGAGGTAGAAAGAGAAAAGAGGTTCTGGGGAGGGGTGGTGCAAAGAGAGAGAGAGGTGTCTTGGGGAGTAGGTAGAAAGGATGCTGGCACTGTGGAAAGACAGTAAAAAGCTTGGGGTGATGCTGGTATGTTTCGCAAGGGGACGGAATTGAATACGGTGGGTGGCGATGCTGGGCAGTGGGAGAATGGATGCTGGTTACTATGGGCTGGAGGAAAAGAGGGAGAAGCTGGGAAGAGGTGAAGATCTAGGGGACGATGCAGTGCCAGAGCAAATGCCGCCAAGGCAGCAAGCACTATACTGGAGCTGCCACCAGTAGGTAAATCTCAGGTGGAAGGGTGCAAGGCCAGGGGTTCACCTAGAGTGCCTAATACCCTTCCTCCGGTCCTGCTCACAGGCAGATTAGAATTTGTAAATCATACTTCTCAAGCCGTCCTTATGGCTTCCACATTTGACTCTGAGCATCTGATCTTTGCATACTTACTATAGACCAGAGGAAGGAGAACACTCCAAACCTGAAAGAGCCCTGGTTGCAGCACTTCTTACATTAGTAAGTAATTAATGGCACTTAATGTCCCAAAGGTAGGAAAAGGGACAGTAGGTCACGCTGAAAGAGAGGGACCATGCACAACAATGTGGAAGGTGGATGACTTCAAGCAGCAAAAGTAGCACATAAAGTTTCTTTAAAATAATTCAGAACACTTGCACAAAATACTTAGGTTCCCGAAGAGCTATTGGTGTTTAAAATGTCTCAAGACTCTTAGCAGTAAGAATCTCAGTAAACTCGGGTTCTTACTGTCCTG
Organism: Rhinatrema bivittatum; assembly: GCF_901001135.1. Lineage (NCBI taxonomy): Eukaryota > Metazoa > Chordata > Amphibia > Gymnophiona > Rhinatrematidae > Rhinatrema > Rhinatrema bivittatum. The sequence continues at coordinate 37,328,397 of NC_042631.1, read as the reverse complement.
AAGTTTATCCAGAATCCAGTCCCGCATCAGCTTGAAAGTAGCACGCGAGAACTCAGGAACGCAGATCTTTAAAACTAGGGAGAGCGGCTGTAAGCAGTAAAGATAGTTTAGAATGATCAGAAATATTGCAGGAAAGAGAGAGAAGGAAAACCTAGGAATAGGACCAGATGAAAAAGGAATGGGGTTATGCAATAGGTGAGTTAATATTCTGAGCAATTTAGCTAATCTCGTTGTTTTTCTGAGGAAAGCAAAGCATACAGAAAGCTAGGATACATCTAGGAGGACAGAGGTGAGAGGAGATTTACAAAGCATTTATCTTAGTTGAACAGATCTGACCAGAGGGCATGGAGAATAGATTCTGGGCAGTGCCATTTTCGTCTCACTAGAGCTTGGGTGCTGCCTCTTGCTCCCTTGGCTAAGATCACTTCTTAGACTTTTAAGAACATAAGAAATTGCCATGCTGGGTCAGACCAAGGGTCCATCAAGCCCAGCATCCTGTTTCCAACAGAGGCCTGGTTTGGCCTCTGTTGGACTGGCAAATAACCCAAACACTAAGGAGATCCCATGCTACTGATGCAATTAATAGCAGTGGCTATTCCCTAAGTAAACTTGATTAATAGCCTTTAATCAAGATCCAAGAACTTATCCAAACCTTTTTTGAACCCAGCTACACTAACTGCACTAACCACATCCTCTGGCAACAAATTCCAGAGCTTTATTGTGCGTTGAGTGAAAGAATTTTCTCCGATTAGTCTTAAATGTGCTACTTGCTAACTTCATGGAATGCCCCCTAGTCCTTCTATTATTCGAAAGTGTAAATAACCAAGTCACATCTACTCGTTCAAGACCTCTCATGATCTTAAAGACCTCTATCATATCCCCCCTCAGCCGTCTCTTCTCCAAGCTGAACAGCCCTAACCTCTTCAGCCTTTCCTCATAGGGGAGCTGTTCCATCCCCTTTATCATTTTGGTTGCCCTTCTCTGTACCTTCTCCATCGCAACTATATCTTTCTCTGGACTAAGATCAAATGTGAGCCATCAGCTATGGATGGTCCCTTCTTGGTCAAGATTGAGAACCTGATCAGTATAGGAGGGTTAACATCCTGCTACCTGGCTCCATTGGGGAGACAAAAATAGTACAACCCTGGCCAGTGCTTTTAGAAGTGGTTAGTGCTTCTTTTCATGTATACAATGGAATCTGCTTAAGCAGCGGACTCTAATCAGTAAAACAAATGTTACTTCAGGAGCCAGGAAACTGGGAGCAGAAGGCAGCAAAATGATCACTGAGTATTGATCACTATAAGCAGGGTGAACAAGATCAGAACTACATAGGCTGGAGAGTCCTCTGACTCCATTCACTTCCACCCAGGTGTAGCCAGGAAAACAGCAACAACATGGGGAGCCAGGACTCCCCCCCCCCCCCCACCCCACCCCCTTGAAAACAGGGAAGCAGCTGCCACGGCCACCCATCCTGACGCCAAATCACGTCCAGTGTCCTCGATCAGAGAATCACAGTTTTTTTTGTTTGCAGGTGAGGGTGGATGAGCAGTGCCAACGCCCCGCTGCAACTCCTCAACGCCAAGCAATCCACCTGGCCAGGCTGCTGGATCTAATTAATAAGGGTCCAGATGCACAAAAGGGCTGTTCCCATTTTGTGTCTATGGAAAAAAAATGTTTAGTACATCTGGCCCCTAAGAGTTACGGCATAACTTGTCACACCATGTGACTCTCTTGTGATTTACAGCTCTTTCCTTAATTAGTAATAGTTGGAAGAGGGCATTTCTTTTTACTGTTTTAAAAGTCTGCTAGCAAATGAATTCATTTCTATTGCTTGTTGTAGATGCAGAATAAAAGCAAATCCATTTTCAAGCAGGATTAAAAGAATGCTTTGTGCATGCGGAACTTACTGAGGAATTTCAGAGCAAGCTTACTCCTTAAGGACTAGCCCGAACAGAGCAGACGTTAAGGACTACCCCAAACAAATGAAGGGGGCTAGAGTTCAAAAGCACCAAAGAAGGAAGAGCCACCGCCTAGTGCAGGATACAAGGACTGGGGGGAATGGGACTCCCCTGGAGAGGGGTGAAAAGCCTACAGGAATAAGTTGTTTCTCAGCCCAGGGAGGTAGCCCTGGTACAGGCTTAATCCAGTAAGGCTGAGCTGAGGTGGAGGGTATGTGACAGAGTATATGCCCAGGGGGCCCGGAACACCTTGTGGACCAGTCTCAGCTCTCTGGTCCCGGTCCACCTTAAGGCAGGGAATTCTGGGTACAGTGAGTCTTCTCTGGGTGAGGGATATAAGAGAGGCTGAGAGGCCGTGGGACTCCAGGAGCAGGGAGCTCCTTACTAAAGCTGACCTACCTAAGGAAAAGGGAGCCCCTTGAATAGCTGATGTTTGGTGTTTGTGAAAGGCTGATGTCTTTACAACACGTTGAAATAAAAGCACTTAAGAGGAAAAACCATCTCTGTGCCACAGATACCTTTAATTGCAGCTATGTAAAATGATTTGGATTATGTCGGGAACTGGAAATCTTAGCCACTGTTGAGGCATTGGGACCAGTTTTGTATTTAGTTTTTATTTTGAGTTCCTCCTTTCTAAATAATGTTCAGAGCAGTTTACATTCACTAAGGCTTCTCTCCTATTCTGTGTCTATGGGAAGAGGCTTTGATACATCAGGCCCATTGAGCTGCTGATGTGGATTTATCATCTACTGCCTGATATGCAGCGACATTTCCAGGTGGGCTTTATTCACCACCACCCCCCTCATCCCAAGCTCGACTGCATCCCATTCCAACCCTTCTCCCCAGCCCAATTCCAGCGCACTCCAACATCCTTCCCCGAGCCAACCCTAGCACATTCTGAACCCATCTTCATTCCCCAGACCGAGCCCAGTACTCTCTTCTTCCCCAGCATATTTCAACAGCCTTCTCTAGTCCAAACCAAAATTCTGTCCCCTCCCCTCCCTTCCCCAGCATGATCCAACACACTCTGGCACTTTGCCCCCCAACCCGACCCCAGCACTCTCTTCACATCCTTCTCCATTCTGACCTCCTCCCAAGCCTGAGCTCAGAACTCTCTTCCTCTCCACTAACTCAACCCCACCCTTCTCCAGCTTGAACCCCAACACTCCCCATCCAACCCGACCCTCGGCACACTCCCAACACCCTTCTCCAAGCCAACCCCAATACTCTTCTCCTTCCCAGCTTGGCCTCGGCACGCTCCAACCTCCCATCCCAGCCCAGAATGATTCTTTTCTCTCTTCCCCAGCACACTCTGAACATCCTTCCCCAGCCTGACCCCAAAACTCTCCTCCCCTCTACCTGGCCTAGTTTGGCACACTTTGATCTCAGAAATCCCTCTCCCCATCCCAGGATGCTCTAACTCCCTCACAAGCCTGAATCCAGAACTCTTTATCCCCTCAGCCCAACTCCAGCACACTCCGACTCCTCACCCCAACATACACTAACTACTCTCAGCAATCTTTCCCCAACACATTCCAACCCCCTTCCCCCCCACTCCCCCCCCCCCCACTTCCTATTCCGAGCCCAGTGGAGAATGGTATTAATAAAATAGAGAAAAACCTATGAGTAGTTGTGAATGAAGGTTCCTGGTACCAGAATCCCAGCACTGGTTCTGACTGAGCTGTAAAAAAAAAATAAAAATGGGGGAAATGAGGAAGTACTGGCCAAAAAAAAAATGATAGGGACATGGGAAATCAAAATGAGACTATGTTTATAAAATATATCCAAAATGATTATTTCCCGGTTGTATAGTAGTGCATATATAGTGGGCCTTGTAAGCCTCCTAGGGTCCTTACACCCTGCTGCTGTCACAATGCTAGCTCCTCCCACTCAGCCATAGACTCCTCCCACACATATACTACACTGACTGAGCTTTACTGGCAGATCAAGAAAAATACTGGAACATGCAAAGACTATGAAATGCAGCTACTTTGTGTTACTCTGGAAGTGTACACTTCTCCAGTTTGTTAAATAACTAGTTATGGTAACTGGTTACAACTTGTGATAACTGTAACAGCAATAGCTTTAGTAAACTACATCGGAATTAGGGTGTCACTGGCTCTGTCAGGACTGGAGGGTGCAAAGGGCCCCGGCTATGAAACCGAAGGGGGTGTAATCAGTGCATGTTTTTCTATCCAGCAAGCTGGTGCCAGCTACAGGGCCCAGCCGGCACCAGTTTTATGTACCGGCAGGGGGGAGGCAGGAACATCCAGGGATCATTCCTGCACAATTTAGAAATGTTGGAACTGTGTTGACAGTTTGGATTGCTGAAGGGAGCAGGGCTTTTTTTTTTTTCAGCGGCAAAAGAAGGCCTGGGACAGAGCGTGAGACTGACTGTTTCTATAGTGTGTTGGTTATTGAGGAAAAAACCCCAAAAATTTTGTATTAAAAAAAAAAAAATCTGAATGGAGAGGGGGGCACCACAGCAATTTTTTTTTTGCCAAAAATGTTAACACTGGCCTGGGGGTGTGGGGGGGGGGGGGCTGTGTGTGTCTGCCTGTGTGTGTGTATAATATATGTGCTGAGAAAGCACATGGGGGAGGACCATCTTGCCTTAGGGAGGAGGAGGCAGAGTGCAGCTGTCCTGGTTGGAGTTATGAGGCCGAGACTGGATGGCTTCTGAGATCCTGACTGGGAGACAGCTGAAGGTGTGGCAGGAAGAATCTATCCTAAATGTTCTTGGAGGACAAAAAGGTTTCCAGGCTTGCTTCTGTTTGATGTGCTCATTCAGAAACTCCTTGCAGTGGCCAGGATGCTAGAGAAACTAGTTTCTGGGAGAGGGACAGAACCGGCTTTTGCTAAGAAGCATTAAGTAATAAGTACATAAGATTTGCCATACTGGGTTAGACCAAAGGTCCGAGCCCAGGATCCTGTTTCCTTGGCAAGATCCCAAGGGGTAGATCTGCTTATCCAGGCGGCTTATCTTAGAGATTTCTGCAGCTCCACCTTAATAATGGTTTATGGACTTTTCCTCCAGGAACGTGTCCAAACTATTTTTAAACTCAGCTACACCACATCCTCTGGCAACGAATTCCAAAGTTTAATTATGTGTTGAGTTAAAAACAATTCTGTTATTAGTTTTAAATGTATCACCTAATAACTTCAATGTGTGTCCCCTGGTCTTTGTACCTTTTGAAAGAATAAACAACCGATTAACGTTTACTCATTCCATTCTACTCATTATTTTATAGACCTCTATCATATCTCCTCCCCTCAGCCGCTCTTCTCCAAGAGTCCTAACATCTTTAACTTTTCTTCATAGGGAAATTGTTCCATCCCTTTTATTATTTTGGTTAAATTTCTCTGTAACTTTTCTAACTCTGCTATATCTTTTCTGAGATGTGGTGACCAGAGCTGCACACAATATTTAAGATGAGATCTCACCATGGAGGGATACAGAGGCGTTATGATATTCTCTGTTTTATTCTCCATTCCTTTCCTAATAATCCCTAGTATTCTATTTACTTTCTTGGCTTGGCTGCTGCTCACTGAGCAGATTTTCAACAGTGACCCCTAGATCCTTTTCCTGAGTGGTGACTCCTAATGTAGAACATTGCATTGTGCAGCTATAATTTGGGTTACTCTTCCCTATGTGCATCTCTTTGCATTTGCCCACATTAAATTCCATTTGCATGCTCAGTCTCCCAGTTTTGCACGGTCCTCTTGCAGTTTCTCACAATTCTCTTGTGATTTAACAACTCTGAATGATTTTGTGTCATCGGCAAATTTGATCACCTCACTTTTTGTTCCCTTTTCCATAGACTTTGTGGGTAGTATGAAAATTGCCCCCATATAGATTCTTAAAGTTAACTTTCACCATGATCGGAGTTTGGTTTTCTCCAAAAAAAGTCATAGAAACCCACCCACAACAAACAATTGTTTTTCTTTTCTTTTCTTTTTTTTTTTATACTTAGTTTCCTTCTGCTCTTTTAGGCTTCCAGCTCAATCAGAACCAAGGCTGAGGTCATGAACCTTTATTCACAACTCCCTTGGAATTTTTCTACAATTTTACATCCCCTCCCATCTTACATTTGGGCCCGTCCAGTCATTGCTGTGTGATGGTCCTGGGCTGGAGGGACCATGCACCAGGGCTCCTTCTGGAACCCTGCAGTCCTGGACCCTGAATCCGACCGCTGGGTCTCACTCTTGGGCAGGACTCCCTCCCCCAGGGACTGTGAATGTTGCCTCTGCAACATCTCCAGGCCTGGCTGACCCAGGGAGCAGAAGACCCGACCTGGAGCGTGAACTGGGGACCTTCCACATGGCAGTGCATAGCACTTACCAACTGAAGGAGCAGTTTTCGCAGAAAATCAAGAGCAAAGTTAGAGACATCATGTCTTGCGACAGTGGAAGATACCCCACTGACATCAGAGGCAGAGCTAGGTTCTTCAGATGTTAGGGTTTGGGCTCATGGGGTTCGGCTCCACCACAGAGTTTGATGATTAAATTCAGCAATCGTGATCAGCCCCACCAAGAACGATCCGTGTAAAAACACAGGACCTTAGTGTTACTGTGATCCTACTGACCTTATGGGGCAATTTAAAAAATCAGCACCAAGGGCACTGAAAGAGCCAAGGAGATACTCAGCACTGGATGATTCTCACACCATCTTCTCAAGGGGCTCCCATCAGCTCTGTTCCACCTGGTGAGAAACTCCTTGTTCTCACAACATTATTTAACCCCCCTACCACTTCTCTCCATAACAAACAATAAATAGCATATAGAATCATAGGGCTCTAGGCAGATTCTGAAACTTTTTACTTGATTAGCATACGAATTATGTAAAAATATTGTACATGAGCTTTTGAAACCATAGAGGTTTCTTCTTTAGAGGTCACATCAAAGACCTTATTTTAATTTAATTTTTTTTATTATTCACATCTGAAGAGACCTATGTGATTCTGATAGTTCATGTATAACACTTTTAGATAATACATTGAGCCAAGAAAAGCTATTGCAGAATGCAGAGAATCCATCTTACTTCAAGAGCTGAGCCATAAGTTACTGGTTCACTGCATTACATATTCCAGTTGCCAGTTTTTCCTTCCTTTATTATGTGGGTGGAGTCTCTTTTGCATTGTTCTTGTTCTCTTTCTCCTCTCCTCTCCCAATTCTTCTAATTTTCCTTCATGTCTCTCTTCTCTGCCTCAATCTCTCCCTTACGTCACCATTCCTTCACTCTCTGTATTCTATCAAACCTGGATCTCATCCCTCCTCCCTTACCCCTCTTACGTGCTTCATCCCTCCTCCTCCAGTTCCCCCCTCACTAGGTTCTTCCCCCGTCAATCTCTTGTTATCTGCTTCCCTTCTCCCCAGTAGCTACCCCGTCTCTCACCACTCCCCATCATCCCCACTCTCTCCGACTCCCTCTCAGCCATTTTATTTTACTCACCTCCTCTCACATTTACCCATCCCCTCCACTTTGTCTTCCTCATCTCATCATCCCTGGGAAAGATGATTTTCCTCACCCACAATTATCCCCTCCTCACACTCCACCCCATCACCCTCTCTCTGGTTCTCTCTCACCCTCCAGTCATTCCCTTGCATATTTTTCCCCTCCTGCCCCCCCTAATATCCTCTCTAGCTCTCTATCATACATGCTCCCCCATCACCTCTTCTGGCTCTCATACACCACCGTCAGCCCTCTTTCTCTCTCTCTCTCTTTCTTTCAAAGCCTTCCTCCTCCCAGCATACATTTAATGTATGCTCCATTCTTACCTGTTGAGAATGGATGATTGAGAGGGATATACTGTACATTTTTAATAAATAAATCACTACCTCTGGCTCTCTCTCATCCCCATCACCTCCTCACACCTTTTGGCTCTTTCTTACTCCTACCACCCTACCTCCCCTTTTCACGCTCCTCCCAGCATTAAATTTCCTTCTCACCTCAACTGCCATCACTTTCCTATCTCCCCTAACATTCATCCCTTCTCGCACCACCAGAATTCACCTCCTCCCCATCAATCACAGTTCCCTGATTGTGCTGTAGTCCCTGATGCCTTGAGTCCAGGTTCCTGGGATCACAGGCTGTGGCTGTGTCTGGTTCAGTGTCACCCCCTTCTGTTGAAACAAGTGGGGGGGGGGCAGGGTGGTAGGGGACCAGAGTAGAGGGCACAGCAAAAACCAGAAAACAATTACTTTGCTCCCTTGTCTAGCCCGCCTCCTCCTGTTTCTTCCAACATTCTGCCTGCTCACGTCTCATCCCTCCCTTCCTGTGGGGGCAAGAGGAGGAGAAGAGGCTGAGCCTGGAGCAGTCACTGCGGAGAAGAAAGTTATTGCCCTGCTCCCTTTCCCAGCCCTTCTCTTCCTGTTCCCTGCAGGCTGCCTGGAAGGGAGGGGCTGGAGCTGGAAACAGAACAGCTGTCTGAGATTCAGAGCACTGGCCTTATAATGTCAGGGCACAGGCTCCTTGTTCCTACGGCTAGCCTCGCCCCTGACTGACAGTTTTGGCCTGTGAAATGCACTGTCCTAGCTGGAACAGATAGTGTATGGATAGTCACAGTGCAAGCTTCCTCCCACACAGTCACACCAGTATGTCTCTCGGTCTGGTCTGAAAGTCCTGCCAGCAAAAGGGGACATCTGCCTCCGTGCTCCTCCAGTCTTTTACCTCCTTGACTTTACAACGGTGGAGGATCAGTGATGTTTAGATTTTATTATTCATCTTTCCAAACTTAAGTTACATACCAAGTGTAAATACCAAGGGAAATACCTACTTTACCAAGTAAAGTAGGTATTTCCCTTCCCCAGAAAGCTTGCAAAGGCAATGAAGGGTGAAGCCATAAACAGCATTGGTAGGAGAAGTGGGATTTGAACCCTGCCTTCTGGGTTTAGAGCCCCCCTGCTCTGACCACTAAGCTAGTCTTGTGTCCGGCCAGTATGCTGCCTGCTCCTGGCTTCAGATGATCTTTCAGTCAGTGTATTTCCAAATGTAAACAGGCAACCTAGAAACGACCACTGTTATGCCTGTAACAGCCCCACTGAATTATCCAGGCCCTCTTGGGATGAGGGATGGAAGACTTGGTATTCCTATGGCAATCTGTTGAGCAATCCTGTCTGCTGAGTACATGAAAAGCAATCTCATAATTGCTGGGAGCTCTTCAGTATTCATAGTTCTGAAATTAAGGACATGATGACTGAACAAAACAAGAAGAGTAATCATTTCTGGCTCATCAGCTGTACTTATTGGTTAGACAAAGGCCAGCAGTGTAGAAAGGAGGATTCTCGTGGTTAGAGCATTAGGCAACGATTCAGGAGAAGGTCACGGTCCCCCTCTGTGATGTTGGGCAAATCACTTTATCTCCCTGTAACCTCAGGAACCAGTAAAACAGAATCATAATATTCTGAATTTTTAGACCATCTTTCCAATCTTTAGTTCAGGGCTGCATACAACATTTTTTTTTCAGGAACATTTTTCTTAATCTGGCTTTCAGTTTCTTGGTCACCATATTTGAGGCAGGTAAAAGAAGCTGGGTAGGGGGGATCAGAGGGACAGGCTAAATAGCCTCAATTGCTAGAACTTACAACTCATATGACTTTGAGAAATGAACCACACGAGCAGACATTTTTCTTTAGGACTGAGAGTTTCTTCCTGCTTTTTTGGACTTTTGGCTCAGTCAAAATTGTCCTTTCTTGGGCCACAGAGAGGGCCGGATTTTAAAAGGGTTACGTGCGTAACCCTTTTAAAACGCCCCTGCGCGCATCGAGCCTATTTTGCATAGGCTTCCGGCGCACGCATAAATCCCGGGGCTTTCTTGGGGGGGGGGGCGTGTCGCGATCCGCGCGTCATCGGGGGGACGGTGCTGCGTCCGGCGCGTCATCTGGGGATGGTGCTGCGGGCGTGGTTTTGGCCTGGGGGCGTGTCGCGATCCGCGCGTCATCGGGGGGGGGAGTCGCGTCCGGCGCGTCATCCGGGGACGGTGCTGTGGGCGTGGTTTTGGCCTGGGGGCGTGGCCGCGGCCTCAGGACCAGTCCCCGGACCGGAACACGGCGCGCGGCAGCCGGCCCGGCGCGCGCAAAGTTACACCTGCCTCGAGCAGGCGTAATTTTCGCGACAGAGTTGGGAGGGGGTTTAGATAGGCGACATGTTATAATAGGTTCCAAACATGACTGAATTTATTATGTAGAGTAGATTCACAGGATCACTATATGCTGTTTCTTAGGAAGTAAATGCAACAGTTGCATCTTCTCTAATTCAATATATAAAAATAAGCAGCCAATAGTTAACGAAAGGCCTTTAATGACAGTCTTCCAAATTCATACTACATCAGAGACTGCTCGTCAGTGATCAATCATTTTATTTTTGGGAAGGCAGGCCTCCAGGGAGAACATCTGTGATTTGTTGGACCTTTAGCAATTAACTTGCAAAGGGGGATGTATCAGGTAGTACTTGTCTGTAGCTGGCACAGTCCTACATTAGGATCCTTGAATTACTTGCACAGACTCAGCCTGGCCTTGTAGATTTCATTCAGTTTGGGGTTCACGCCATTCTCTCTCTAGCCCTCCATGCAGAAATGTGGACAAAATTCTGGGCATTGTCGGGAAGTCATGATGGCAGAGGGATCCCAAACTAATACAGACGGGCATTGAACCAGAAGAGTTCTAACAGACATGGGAGGTGTTCTGCTTAGTCTTTTAGTTAAAACCAGGTCTCCAGTCTGCTGCATACATTTGCTGTTCAGCAGTCAATACATTTGGAGGCCATATCTAGGATACTAGGACCCCTCATTTCAGAGGGTGTGGGTAACTATTATTTATATCACCTTCTCATGAACATGACCCTCTTGTATCTTAAATACTTAGGGTCTGATTCATCAAGGTCTTTAGTGATAGTAGACAGAGAATAGGGAAAATGCCTTCATGAAGCAGGCTCTTATTTGTAAACTTCACGGGTAAAGCCTTGAAGACTGTGTCAGGAATCCTGTATTCTGAATGGCTGACACCTAACATACAGGCCGATTCAGTAAAAGTCGCGGGAGAGCGGGCAAGCGCTTGCTCTCCCGGCGCGCACACAGGCCACTCTCCTGTGCGCGCGATTCAATATTTAAATGAGGGCCCGTGGTAAAAAGAAGTGCTAGGGACACTAGCGCGTCCCTAGCGCCTCTTTTTTGACAGGAGCGGCAGCTGTCAGCGAGTTTGACAGCAGACGCTCAATTTTGCCGGCATCGGTTCTCAAACCCGCTGATAGCCACGGGTTTGGAAACCGGACACCGGCAAAATTGAACGTCCGGCTTTCAATCCGCGAGCCGATTTTAATTTTTTTTTTTAAATTATTTTTAACTTTTGGGACCTCCGACTTAATATTGCCATGATATTAAGTCGGAGGGTGTACAGAAAAGCAGTAAAAACTGCTTTTCTGTACACTTTCCTGGTGCCGGCAGAAATTAACTCCTACCTTTGGGTAGGCGCTAATTTCTGAAAGTAAAATGTGCGGCTTGGCTGCACATTTTACTTAGTGAATTGTGTGAGAATAACTAATAGGGCCATCAACGTGCATTTGCATGTTGCGGGCGCTATTAGTTTCGGGGGGGTTGGACACGCATTTTTGACGTGCTATTACCCCTTACTGAATAAGGGGTAAAGCTAGCGCGTCAAACGCGCATCCAAACCCGGGTTAACAGTGCGCTCCACCGGAGCGCACTGTACTGTATTGGCCTGATAATAACAGTAAAAGACCAGCAGACAAAGACCAAAATGTCCCATCCGGTCTGCCCAGTAAGGGGTTTAGGGTTGTTTCCTCTCTGTGCAAGACCCCATGCCTTCTGTTCAGGATTTCTGTAATTGCCTCTGCAGATCCATTATCTCACTGTTCTGGACTCCAGAACAATTTCTAAATAAAGGTGTTTGAAATCATTTTATGCTATAATTTCCAGGAGGCAATTGCTAATAGTGCTAATGATCTGCAGGGTCATGTATTTCCTGCTATTTCTTCTCTTTGCCTTGGACCCTAACCTCATCCCACTGCACCCAGTCAGGCCTGGATTTCTCAATAGGCTCACTAGGCCTGTGCATAGGGTGGCAAAAATGGGGGGGGGGGCGGGGGCAGCAGGCTGGCCGATGATTTGCTGCCTTTCAACTGAGCGGAGTCTCACTTGGGAGAGATCAGCCCTCTGCTTTCTGCTCCAGTCACATCCCTCCCAGGTAGTGGTCAGAGAACCGGAGGGGAGTGGCTGAGGCTGGAGCAGACATAGCAAAGCAAAAAAGAACCACTCTGCTCGCTAATCCAGGCCCTGCTATTATTCAGGGAGAGGAGGGGAGGGGGGCGAGCCTGGTGGAGTCAGAGCAAAAGGGGATCATTTTGAAAAGGAAAGGAGAGGCTGAGAATGGGATCATTGGGGGCTGAGGAGAGGAGCTGGAGGGAGAGGGGAATAGTTGGAGATATGTCTGTGTGAGAGAGCAGGGATTGGGGGCATTTTTTGTGTGAGTGTGTGTGTGAGACAGCAGGAATTGGGGCATTATTTGTGTGTGTGAGAGACAGGAATTGGGGCACTATTTGTGTGTGGTGTGTGTGAGAGAGAGCAGGGATTGGGGCATTATTTGTGTGTGGTGTGTGTGAGAGAGCAGGGATTGGGGCATTATTTGTGTGTGGTGTGTGTGAGAGAGAGCAGGGATTGGGGCATTATTTGTGTGTGTGTGTGAGAGCAGGAATTGGCATTATTTGTGTGTGTGTGTGTGTGTGTGAGAGAGCAGGGATTGGGGCATTATTTGTGTGTGTGTGTGTGTGAGAGAGAGAAGGGATTGGTGCTATGTGTGCCAGACTGGATGGGGATTCAAGAGAGAGAGAGCAGAACTTGACCATGGTACACCTCCCTCCTCCTCCACTGCAATTAGGATTCCCTCCACCACTTGATCTCAGATTCTACCTTAAAGCCTGGAACCTCTCTTCCTGCCTACCTACCTCTCAATTCTCACCAGACTTTGGGACCCTACCTTCCTACTCTTTCCTTCCCTTTCTCAGTCCCAGAGCCTTCTTCCTTCTCCACCTGTCCCAGAATCTTGATCCTCCCCTCTTCCTCAGTTTCCCCCATGCACAGTGCTCGCAGCTTCTTCCCATTCCCATTGTCTTCTGAGCTTTCATCCTCTCCTCTCCCCTCGCTGTGAGACTTGGATCCATTTTCTGGATGGAAAACTCTTTTTTTTATAATAAGTACAAAATGTTTGCCAATGTGCTTCAGAAATTTCCAATTCTTGTCACAGAATTTATTCTTGAGCTGTCACGGGGGCTGTCTCTCAGACCTTTTAGACCCTGTTGTCTGACCTTATTGGGGGGGAGGGGGAGGGGTGACAGCACCAACAGTGCCTAGGGAGGGCAAAATTTTAAATCTGTCACTGCTCCCAGCTATTGTCTGGATTTCCAGAAAATAAAGAGACGGCTAATCAAAGAGCGTTTAGTGCTAGATAGTTGGATAAGTTGTGGGTGGACAATGGGCAGATCGGGAGGATGCTACTTATCTGGTTAACTGAACCAGATAACTAACAATATTCGCTCTTACCCGATTAAGTTAACCGGACAAGTTAGACCTGCCATAGAGCAAGTTTAACTTAGCTGGCTAGAACTTATCCGGCTAAGGAGCGATATATACGTGGATATTCAGCGGCATAGTCATGCCGGATAAGCTACTTGTCCAGGCCGCTTTAAATATTGACCCCATGGTTCCTTATTTCTGCTTTTCCTAGGTGCTGGTATTATGGCTATGGTCAATTGAGCTGGCTTGGTCGTATGGACCTTCTTAGAATAGTTTCTCGGCACGTCGGGCCCAGCTGCATTTGTTGCGGTGTAGTATCTGCTAGCAAGACGCACGTGACAGTTCTGCATGACAATATCTGAGAGACTGGGGAGCAGGAATAAAGGGGGTGCTTTGCTCTCCTACTGAAATGCATTGGAGTAAAAGAACTTAGCCAGGAAAAATAAGTATTACCTTAGATGCCCAACTAAAAAGAAATTTCCCTTCTGAGCAGGGCGAGCTGACAGTTCTGGACACTGCTCGCAGTTTCAGCTGCTTTGCAGTAATTATACTGGCAACTCTAATTGTGTTAGTTAATTGCCTCCAGCAGGCTCTGTAATGTATTACTGTGTGCACACTGAGCTCGTCTGGCAGGAAGCTTGTGCTGTGTGCCAGGGTGCAGGGGAAGGAAGGGGAAGGGGGCCTTGGCCAGACTCCAGGCTTGGGTGAGTTAGAGGTCAGGCAAGGTAATCAGCTGTCGAAATCCCACAGATCAGGTTCAGTTTTCAGGTGGGTGCAGAGACCCTTCCTGTGGGTTTTTGGGTTTTTTTTTGGGGGGGGGGGGGTGCTGCCGTCCTTTATGGATTGGCTGTGAGGAGGAGACCTTTTGCATTTATATCTGTTTCAAATACCTTAATGCAGGGATGAGCAAACCTTTTGAGCCTCTCCCCTCCCCCCCCCCCCTTCCAGCCATACTATTTGTTGGGGCCCCTCACCCACCAAAGTTGGGTTACATCGTGTATATAATATATATTTATGTGTATGTGTGTGTATTTAAAGTTTCTCACAACCAATCGGCTGTTGAACCATTTGCTCAAATCACGCTGCCGGCCAGAAGCTCAAAATTCCAGTTTTGATTCTCTTCAGGTTACTGATAGCGGCAATCAGATGCACACAAACAAACAAATGGCGAATGCTTTTAATGCCCTCCTGGAGAAGGCGGTGGAGACAAAAACAGCAGTGGAATTGAAAAAAGCATGCGATAAGCACAGAAGGTCCCTGGAGACAGAAGGATGGTACTGAAGCCCTGGGGTAACCTTCACCGAGCAGCAGTCACAGCCCTCACCCGCAGTGATGGGACTGCTTTGTGCTTCCTGGAAAGCACTGGGGTAACCTGTGCGGCACGGCAGTTACAGCTCTAAAACGGCAGTAGTACACACAGCATGGGGCGTCCAAGAAGGCTGGGGTGAGGCGCTTGGAAGGGAGCATGGTTAAAAGTCAAACTTCAGTGAGCATAGGGAGGCTGTGGGGATTATTACAAAACTCGATCATAAGATACAAGTATTGTTTTTTTATATAAGAAGTAAAGTTTGAAGACGGCAACGCAAGACCTGAAACGGCCTATTTATCGGAGGTGATGGAGACCATCACTGTGGTAGATTTTAGATGCAGAGGGCAATGATGGCAAAAGGGTTGAGAGTTTCGGTAAAAGACGCGGGAGAAAGGGGAGTTGTATTGAGTTGCGTATAAGAATTTATATCTGTATCTACCCAACGAGGACAAATTTCAGCTGGGCAGACTGGACGGTCAGACCATTTTGGTCTCTTATCTCCTCTCATTTATTATGTTAAAATGTACTGGTAGGGGGTCTGGATGATGACTGGGACACCTTCTTTCCCAGGGGCTGTGATCATTGACTCCACAACATGTCCAGTCCTGGCTGGCCAGAGGAATAAGGGCCAGATCTGGGAATCAGCCTCTCTCCGCCCCTCGCTCTGTGATTCTGACCATGTCACGTCACCTTCCTGTATTCAGACTTAAGAGATTATTTGCTCTTTGGGACAGAGCAATGCTGTGTACCCTGACAGCATTTTTATAAATAAGAAATATTACTATAAAAAAAAAATCAATTTCTTTTGATTGAAAGCTTTTTGCCTAGTTTAGCACTTGGTGTCTGAGACTCTGCGCTACCAAGCAGGAGATCTTTGGATGCAATGTTAGTCTCAGCAATACTTAATCTTTTAAATGCCTAAGCAGACAGGGGAGGACACATTTCAAACAATTTTATCAGGGTAAGGAAGTAATTACCTGGCTGGAATCAGCAGCTGAAAACTGCTCTTCCCATCTGCTGGTAAAAGTAGCCCCCCCCATACCACCGCTACCTTAGCTGCAATGGGGAAACGAAGTGATTTGCCACAGTGACCTGGCATGACCTGGCATACACTCTGCACTGCCCTGCTGCAGAGGAGCGGTGGGCACTGGACAGCAAGCAGTGCCCAGCGGTTTGATGGTGAAACTTCCGCACCTGCTTTAAGGCGCTGACTGTGCGTCTGCTGCAAAGTAGATGCAAAGACCGGCGGTACGAAAATACCCACGGCACCAGATTTTTAAAAGGAACCTTTGTGAGAAGTTTTTTCCTTTGAAAATTCGCTTGCTGGTGCAAAGTGCCTGTGTAAGCTGGCGAGCAATGCAGGCAGATATTTAAAAATCTGATCCCGTTCTGTCTCACCTAATGTGTGCCCACCACGTCTGGGCTGGAAATCGTAAAGAAAAGTAACAGTAGCTGCTCCGTGGAAGCCACTGAGTAATGCTCTTTGTAGGGCCGGAGTTAGAAAAACCGTGGCCCGGCTCGTTGCAGGCACCCAGAAGCCGTGCCTCAGTGACGTGATTCAGTCTCACCAAGGAGGGAGGGGCCCAGGCGTTTGCCGTAATTGTAGCCCCTAAAACAGGCCCTGGCTATTTGCGGACACTTAGGCGCATTTTGGACAGGCTGATGCGATATTTTAACTCTCTAGTTCTCCTGTATTTGAAATAGCGACCAGTGAGGTGAAAGTGAAGCGACAGAAGCAGGGCCGCCAGACTGGAGTTGATGATGGAGATGGGGCTCTCCTCTCTTAAAAAGGACTTTATTTGTGCAATGTGCCTAAAACTGTAGTGCTGCTGAAATTTTTATTTTTTTTTTACCTTACAGAGCAATTATTTTTAAAGACCGTAGCCTTTAGAAAATGCCTCAGTGCGATGAATGAGCAAGAATAAATGGCAGAGAGAGGTGGCAGGTAGCCGACAGCCTGCCCGGCATTCAGGCCCACTTGTCAGCCAGCGAAAGCTTTCCGTGTGGAGATTTCCAATAGAGAAGTTTTTTCTTTTACACCCTCCCTAGCTGTAGTTACTCCGGTGTCTAGTGATCGTTTTTCCTCTGACATTCCTTGGGCCTTCCAGAGTTTCGGCGACAGAATAGTGAGACAATGAGATCATGGGGAAGGCAATTAGTCACAAAAAAAAAAAAAAGAAGAAAAAGATGAAAAATGCAGCAAAGGGCCTGGAAACCGAACACTCCTGCTTCTGGAGGACAAAGAACCCATGAAACACTTTCAGCGGTTAGTGACCCTGCAAACGAAATCTAGTCCACATTGGCAGGGCCTTAATACTCCCGCCCTGGGGACTTCATACAGGAACTATGGCAGCCCTGTTACATCACCGTTTTAATTAACGATATTGAAATGCTTAGTGAATTTCAGGGGCACAAGGGGGAAATGAGCTTCTGAATTCATGGTTAGTCTGTAGGTAAGCTGTGTTTTTTTACGTAAGCAGGTTATTTTTTTTATAACTGGCTCCGTACGATTGTGGACAAGCTTCGGCAGCCTTCTGTTCCGCTGCCAGCTTTTAGGTGGAGAGCACACCTGCCCTGAGTTGTCTCTGCTTCTGGGGCCATCTTTAACTTTTGTTCAGCGAGGGATGAATTGCTTTTCCGAGAGTCTGAACACACGATGGAATCCACAACTTGTTCAGCCTGCCCACGTACCCCCACCATGACGCAAATACATTTAAGGACATTTTTCTTCACATCTGTTTTCCAGCGTATATATATGTTATAAATAATGGCATTTCCCCCCATGCCCTTCCCATCCAGAAGTCATATGATGCTGGAGCCCCTCGGCAGGAGCCTGTGTGGCTGCATTTAGGGGTAGAATTATCCGGGCCTTTGTGTAGCTAGGGCATGGTATCATTTTTGTTTTTGATAAACTATGACCGTTTTTTCTCAGTGCCCTTCCAGTGCTCAGATGTGTAACAGTTCTCAGAAAGCAAGCCAAAAATGGCTAGCAGATTCTGGTAACCCTAACAGTAGCTGGAAACGTTTCCGCCAGAGAAGTCTGGCAGAGGTGGGGTTAAGTTTGCTGAGAATTAGAAACCCTATATCAGCCTCCTTACCTACTGGGAGCTGATTATTGACTCCAGTGAATGACTTCATGTTCACAATCCCCCTCCTCCAAAATCCCCTGCAGTCTGGTAACTTGGCTTTCTGCCAGGGCAGACAAGGGTTTCCATGGAAACCGTGGAGCCTGAAGTACACAGGACTAGGCCTGGAACAGGAAGAGATTGTTGATACCCAGCTTTTCATTTTCTGTGACTTTGCGCTTTGTGTTTCCCTAGTACGTGGGGGGGTGAGGGCAGGGGTGGAGTGAGGCAGGTAAGCGGAAAGATGACACAGGGGAGGCTACCGTCCCCCCCCCCCCCCCTCCACAGCACCTGGAGCTTCAGTTACTGCGTGTCTGTAACATAAGTAAATGACTGCAGAGAAAGACCAAAGTGGTGTGTCCAGTCCACCCAGCAAGTTTTTGTAAGGCAGTAAATGCCGCACCGTGCACGTTTCTTTCAAGCCTTCTGTTAAGGGTGGTACCTGTGCTTCAGTGCAAGAAGTTGCCGTGCCAGTGTATATGTTCAATACTATACGCCGATTTTTAAGACACAGAATCTCAAGGCTCCTTCTTGGCTTCTACGTGGGCAGTAACATACAGCATTCGAGAACTAATTTGACAGGATGTAAAGTAGATTAGGCACACTCTCATGTACTCAGCTAATGAGTTCAGTAGGTGTCACAGTTTGAACCGGAGGCAATGACTTGCTCGAGGTCACAGAAAAGCGGCAGCAGTATTTGAACCTTGGCTTCCCTGGTTCGTAGCTTGCTGCTCTAATTGCTAGGCTTCGTCTTCACTCTACTCCTGCGCCTCCCCTCTAGTACACCTCGTTGGCAGGGCTGGCTTTGGTGCGGGATGGAGGTTAGGTCACCCTCCAGAAATCCAATATCCCCATTCCCTGAGAAAGCATCGCTACGAAATGGACACCACGGAGCAGCCCCTCTCTCTCAAGTGCTGCTCAGCTTGAGTGGCAGCAGGCCCATTGGACCCACACAGGGGTGTGCTGATGGCAGTTCTACGGTGCTCCAAATGCTGCCAGCCTGTTCCAGCACCTTTAAGGGGGGCGGGTCTGGCAGGAAGTGATGCCAGAATGCAGGAGGAGAGATGCACCTTTCAGTCCGGCACTCCTACGATAGTGGGAGATCCGAGCGTGCTCATTGGGAATCTGAGGACCCGCACCCTGGAAACCTGAGCCTGAGCAGGATTTAGTGCAGTAGGTGTTCGTGCAGAATGCCACTTCTAATTTATACATTTAGGGTCCCTATAATAACATTTCATTATCCCTAAATATAAGTGACCAACTGGCTCCATTCTTTCAGGGCAGGCTTTACCATACCTGAATGGACTTATTGTAACCCTGTTTTTCTTAGGGACATCCGAACTGCATGTTTCATCCTGTTCATGCATTCTGTGTTCCCACTTTCTTTCAGTAGATTGTTTATTGTTGTTTTATTGTTGTATTTTATGACCTTTTACGCTTTTAGACTATTTTAACAGCTATATTTTAATTAATTTTGCTTTGCAATTTTAGCTGTTACGTGCTTTTATTGCTAGCGATTGTATTTCCTCTATTTTAATTTTGTACACCGTTGTGATGGTTTTACTGATATGACAGTTTAAAAAACCCTAATAAACCATAAACTGCAAGTTCATGTATTCAATGGGGAAAACCTAGGAGTGGCTCCACCTGCCCTGAAAGTACTGATTTGTAAACTGACACTGTACTATATATAGGAGACTATGTACTAAGCATTTTCCCCATAGATACAAAAGGGGAACACCCCTTTAGTAATATCTGACCCTTAGTCTGCAGGCACATCGCTGAAATATTTGCCATTACTGTTGTCCTGCACACTCCTTTAGCACTGCACATAATATGACATTTTCACTGCAGTGCTAATGCAATATTACTCTATTGAATGCTCGCTACGTGGTTTAACAGTGACTTCCTCTTGCAGGATCCGCTCTGCTTCTATCTTGATAGGTTCTGTTGGGTGCATTACAAGTGATGCCTAGTGTGATCTTGGGCAAATTATTATTCGATTGTTCCTCACTGGGGCTTGCACAAGAACTGAAAATGTAAATGATCCCTTGGAACTGCAGGCTCCTCACACAGCCCCCCAAGCCTCAATGTCTTTCACAAGGCTGAGAAATGTGGTCAGCAGACACTCCCAGTGAACTCAGCTGTGGGTTTATTTTATGGGAGAGGGAAGATTCTGAAAGAATCACTATAAAAATATAATTTCTCTAATCTGGGAAAGAGATTTGTTACAATTAACATAGCATCTCTCCCTTCCAACTATTTTGTCTCTGCAGTGATTGTGTTTTCTTTTTTGCTCCTTTGTTTTGGTTCTGTCTCCCTTCCTTTGTTGGAGGAATTTTTACTGCCTTCATCCTCTCGGTTTCTCCCACATCCAAATGTCCCTAGTTCTCTGCAGAGGCCCGAGGGTAGATTCCATGGCAAGATGTAGACTTCTTCTGTGACCACAATGCAGAATTCTGTGGTATTTTTGCAGCTTGCGTGCAGTGTAAAATTCATCCATGTATTGCCATCATCCAGTGCAAATATTGATTTTACTGAGTAAATATTGAAAAACATATTAGAGGTATTTAACTATTTATAGGTAATCTCACCACTGAATCCCTTTTGGATTTCCTTTAAATATTACCCTTGTTTTGCTTGGGAAGAAAGTTGGTTTCCTTAATTTACCTTAGTTTGTTTATCTTGGGGATGTGAATTTAATGTCTTGACCTGATCATGTTCATTCAATGTTAACAGTTCAGTGTTTATGTTGAATACACACATGCATTTTTCATGTTCCCTTAATTTACTTTCTTTAAGCCTTTTAGTGTATTAGTCTTTCCAGTTTAGATCTTTCACGGAAGCGAGAAATGTTTGTACCTTCTTAAGGGGATCATGATTGGTGTGCATGTACAATAAGTATCTCAATGCTGAACCTGTCTGAGGCAACCTATACAAATGCTGAATTGGTTTCTGATGAAGAAACATTTTGGGATAGATTTTCAAAGGGTTACGCACGTAACCCTTTAAAAAAAACCCTGCGCGCGCCTAGCCTATTTTGCATAGGCTCGGTGGTGCGCGCAAGCCCTGGGACGCGTATATATCCCGGGGCTTTGAAAAAGGGGCGGGGACGGGGGTGGGGCGGCGGTCTGGGGCGGTCCTGAGTCCTCCGGCACAGTGGCCGTGCCGGGGGATGGCGCGCTGGCAGCCAGCCGGCGCGCGCAAGTTACGCCTTCCTCGGGCAGGTGTAACTTACAGAACAAAGGTAGGGGGGGATTTAGGTAGGGCTGGGGGGGTGGGTTAAATAGGGGAAGGGAGGGGGAGTGAAAGGAAAGTTCCCTCCGAGGCCGCTCCAATTTCGGAGCGGCCTCGGAGGGAATGGGGAAAGCCATCGGGCCTCCCCTAGGACTCGGCGCGCGCAAGGTGCATAAGTGTGCACCCCCTTGCGTGTGCCGACCCTGGATTTTATAACATGCGTGGTAGCGCGCGCATGTTATAAAATCGGGTGTACATTTGTGTGCACCGGGTAGCGCGCACAAATGTACCCCGCGCGCGCTCCTTTAAAAATCTGCCCCCTTTGGGTTTTAACAAAGATTTTCTTTATTTACTCTCATTATTTAAGATAAAGTAGCGTTTTCTGTGTAGCTGGCCCCTGTCTTGTGTTTCCTTTCCTCATCTCTCTTGCCCTCTGTTCCCCACATCCTTATCTCTTCCTTCCCTCTTCTCTTCACCAGCACTGGCTCAGAGTAACACTTAAGACACCTGGTCACTTGGGTCCTATAACCCAAGGAGCAAGGACAGAGATAAGAATCTGCTCACCCGGGGCACTGAAGGTCAGGGAGTGTTGAGGATTGAGAACGAATGCCACAGCTGCCAGGAGCACTCAGGCTACCCATCTTCCTGCCAGGGTAAAGATAAGAAGAAATGGATCCCCTACTCCCAGCACACTGACAGCTCCCCCCGACGTTTGCACAGGGGTTGATTCCTTGCTCTGGCAGCACTTTCTCATAGATCAATAGGTCAGTTAATTTATCAGTTGTCAGGAGTGGAAGTTGGGAGTCAGCTCCACAGTGCTTTCTTCACTGTCGGCACTACAGGACCTTATTATTGTGGATTGTGGAATTCTCGTTGTCCTTAATGGAGCATTGTTATATTGAATCTGATCTATTTGGACAATATTCCACCATCAGGGCAGACTGTAGGGTCCTGAAGCTGGCATTATTAGGCCAAACTGCTCAGCTGTTGAAGCTGATGTCATGTTTGAGGTTTGTGGCCAAGGTGGGAAGCAGCAGTTGGTTCTGGTGTCGGTTCCAGGCAGGGTGGACAGGAGTCCCAGAGAGCAACAGCGGGTGCGCATTTCTGCCCCGCGGAGTCAGTGGTATTCCAACCATGTCACCCCCAATAATATGCCATCTGGAAAGGGAGAGGGGGGAGGGAGCATAGGATGAAGAAGCTGAACAGCATGCTAGCAGCCCTCCATGAATGTTACCCTCCTCCCACCACCAACCCTCTTTATCAGCCTCCCTGAGATGGAGGAGGACTTTCTGCTGGCAGAATATGGGGTGGGGGAGGGAGATGGGGAAGCTTAGTGTTGTTGCTGTAAGGGAGGAGGAAGGTAAGGCTATGAGTCAGACAACCGGGGCCACAGATCTGCTGACTGATCACCCCCAGGGACCCTCCTCCAACATTCCTGGCTCAGGCCTGCAATAAAACGGCAGCTCCCAGGAATCTTGATTAAAGAATAACAACAAGGTCTTCTTAAAACATGGCAGGAAGAAAACCACATGTACATGTTCTCTCTCATCCAGAGTTTGCAGTGCAGTGGATTGAATTCAGTGCTGCTAGATTATTCAGATTATTGCCTCTGTCTTAGCTCTGTTGGTTCCTTACTTGGGTGTATTGCTAAGTCTTCCTTTTGTGGTTTAAGAGATTTTCACTTGTAGGTTTACATGTGTTTGTAATACCATAGTTATTTCTTTCATGGTACTTCAGTTGATCCCTCCCTCTGCTGTCACCGAGTCCTTGCCGTATTCATGCTTTCCATGTATGAGTGGGAGGAGGCTCTGAGATTCGTCATGCTGGTGCAGGTGGGAGTGGGCTAAATACCAGGAGCTTTCCAAAACTTGAAACATTTCATTTTGCTCCAGAATAAGACAGAAATACAAAAAAAAAAGGAGAATCTGAATTATTTAGCCTTAACTGGCAACTATTATATTACTAAAGCTGTCAGTGTCGCCCACAGAGCTCTCTCCGTTCTGCAGGTGCCTCAGGACTCCACTTGATTTAGATCAGTGGTTCCCAACCTGGGGTCTGTGGACCCCCCCCCCCCCAGGGATCCGCGACACCATCCCAGGAGGTCCTCCAGAAGAGATACAAGAGAGTTTTTAGCTAGGGGGAAAATGTGCGGGCTCTTGCTAACCATGATTAGTGGAGCTGCTGCCCCAAGCAAGGAAAGCGAGAGTGGGGGGGGCCTATTATAGCTCCGAAAACGTCATCCCACGTTGCTGGAGGAGGAGGAGGGACAGAGAGAGGGGCCATGTGCACCCATTAGAAGCCTCAGGCTGCAGTGCTGCATGTTTAGCAGAGGTGAGGAAGAAAGGGACTGGTTGCAGGCCTTCGCGAATCATAAACCCCCACTGCTGCACTTGGTGAGGATGTGGGGAAGCGAGGGGCCGATATCAGCTGTCGGTACCTCTGCAGCCTCTGTGCTGCACACTGAGGAAGGCAGAGGAAAGCTGGGGTCATCACAGCAGCGAGAAACGTTTCCCACTACTGCCACGTGCTCTGCCACTGGCCTGAGAGGGCAGGAGAGCTGCACCAGAAAAGTGAGTAGAACGGCTCAAAGGAGGAAATGAGACTGGGGTTGACAGTATGAATGGAAAGAGAGAGAAGGCATGCAGGAAGAAATGGAGGATAAAGAAGGAGACAGGAATCCATGATCGACCTGGTTAAGGGGAGTGAACATGGATGGCAGAAGGAGAGGATCCCCCAGGAATCATGCGGGACAGAGGTAGGGATAGAGGACCATCATGGTCCAAGAGGGTAGAAGGGGAAAGATATTAACCACCAGGGATCAAGGAGGAGGAGACAACAGCCAGATGTGGAGATGACATTAAACTCAAAGTTTCTAGGGGGATACACAGACAGACATGGAGATCTCATTAACCTTCTTCCCGTTGAAAAGCAGGCTGTTGGTTTTGATTTTCCTAAGATCGAAATCATTTTGTGACTCTCATTTTCTGTATGTGTTTGGAAGGATTATAAAAGAAAATAATAAGGTATAAAAGAAAAGCAGGCTAGAAGGGGACGGGGTGCGGGGTGGTGGTGGTCAGTTTTCAGGGAGGATAAGTTTCAACAATTTTTATGTGGGTAAACACCTGTTTACCTCCATAAACGCCAGCCCGAGTTCTCAAAAGGAAACTCCACGGGGCAGGTCTGCGGGAACCGCTGCTGGATTTCTGCCTGGTCACACTGAACTGCCAACCTGGAATTGTTTTTGGAACTTATTTAAAAAAAATCATCTATACCGCAGATCAGAATTACTGTGCAGTTTCCACGTGAACATTCATAAACTCCTTTTCCCCATTGCGGCTGGACTGGAAGGTGGAATGGCCTCCACCTTCGAGCACACATTTTCAATAGCTTTGGAAAGTGCCCTCCCTCTGTACTTAGTTCAGATGGAATGATTCTGGAGTGCAGATCATTATTTCTTTTGTTATGGAATGCAGACATGAAAGAGAAAGTGTGGGACGGTTCATGAAGCTTTTTTTGAAGCTGAATAGGGGAACCTTTAGATGTGATTTAGATGTCACACACAGAGCGTTCCCTTTGATTGGGGGGTGTTGAGTCCCAGGGCTCCTAGGAGCGTGAAAGTTAATGGAAGGCATTGCCATGGAAACAAAGCTTTCGTTATTAACACAGTTTCCCTGTTGACTGGCAGGTTGACGACCCAATGGAGCATTGAGGACGAGGAAGAAGCAGCCCGGGAGCGCCGCCGCAGGGAACGTGAAAAACAGCTCCAGTCCCAGTCTGAAGGTGATGCGACTGATACCGGCCTGCCTGGAGAGACCGGGATCCCAGCAGCCCAGGACAATCAGTAAGGAATGCTCCGGTGTGCGCCCCCTCAGCGCACTCTTCTCTTTCCCCCCCCCCCTCCCATTGTCAGAAATGCAGCACCTCCCACACACCTGTACAATGCAAACTGCGTCCAATGCAAGTGGAGCTGTACTGGGGGAGGTGGGACCGGTGTTGAAGTCAGTCCTGTCCCTGGGGAAGCATTGCACCACCTCTGCCCCCAAGGGAAATGCAAGTGGAATAGTTTGGGTTTATTTGGAAAAAAAGGGGTGGAAATAAAGGTCAATAAACAAATGATATAAGGTAAGATCTTTTCTATTGGATTTGTAGCCAGTCCCTCGCTTATGCGGTTAGCATCAACCAGAGGGGCTACGGGTCGGGGTTCCGTCCAGATGGGGGATGAAGCTATCTTCCGGTGCCCCTGGCATGGTTAGTTACTACTGAAGACCTGGCTCACACTCCAGCTACTAAAAAGGGTAGCAAAACCCAGAATAGGAGCAAGGAGGAGAGAGTCAGTAAAAGGATTAGGTAGCAACCCACCCCAGTGTCCATCTGTTCAGCTAGTGCACTGGGCAAAAGTAAAAAAACAAAAACCAGAGTACTTAACGGTGTTCAAATTAAAGTTGTTTACTGTAACTTGAAAATAAGTATCCAGGTCAACACTGAGAAAAGCAAAAATAGCATAAAAAATACTAAAGTGATGAAAGCAATGATCTCCTTGTCCATCCTAGGTCTTCTCACTAATCTCCCTCCGCACCACCATCCATGTCAAATATATCCTCCCCAGTGAGAGTAGGATAACTGGAGTGAAGCTCCAGCTGGTCAAGATGGAGAAATATCCCCACGTCTACAACTATTACAGCAAATCAAAAAGTTCAAAAAGCTCTCTTAATCTGTGATCAGCAGGTCTCTAGTACAAGAATCCAAAACAGTTCTTCTCACCCTTGCTTCTTCTTGTGCTCAATTCTACAACTCCAAACGTCAAGGGAACCCCTTGATATGTGGCTCAGATCTGCCTGCCCGACAATGGCCATGTTTCGGCAACAATCTGCCTGCCTCAGGGACCGCGGGAAAAACTCTATTGTGTCCGAAATTTGGGTCCACCCTTGGAAAAGCACTTCATTTTGTTCTTGCGTGTCTAGTCTTTAAAGTGAGCTGCGCCTTCATTTCCTTACCAAAACATGGCCATTGTCGGGCAGGTGGATCTGAACCCACAAGCAGCGGCAGCAATCAGCGTTTTAAAAACAAGATAAGTACTTGAGAAAAGACAAAGATAAGTTATAGGTGGGTCAGACCATGCGCCGGGAAAACAAAAGCACAGATAATTGAATACAAATTGAAAAATAGAATACGAAGAGTTGTTGAATAAGAAAATTAAAGAATAAAACACGGGAGCTATTAAAATAGGTCAGCCACAGAGTGGTTGTTCCATAAATAGCGACCGCACACAAACCACATATCAAGGGGTTCCCTTGACGTTTGGAGTTGTAGAATTTTTGCACAAAGGGAACGAGGTTGGTTGGTGATTAGTGTATACTCTTCTTGTGCTCAGGCAAAAAGATCTCTCTGAATTCAGTCCTTCAGGATCACGGGTGGGGGGGATGCCTTTCCATCCAGGCTGAACCAGTCTGCATCAAAAAATCTCTGTACTTCCAAAAATCCAACAGTCCCAACTCATGATCTTGACATCCAGGGATGAGGAAAAAGCTCCTACAGCCAAGCTTCTACTTCTTTCCAACCTCTTCCTTAAGATCCAGGGATGATCCTTCCTTCTCTGCTCATCAGCTTCTGCCCTACTAAAAACTGAGCATGCTCCTGGGGATTTTTGTATCCTATACAAGCCTTCCGCCGACAAGGTGGGGCCAAGGCAAGGGGAGGAATCCTAATTATCAAAAACCTCTCTTACTGCCCATTGCTAGAAAAGCACCTGAGAGAGCAAATGTTAGTGACTGGCAAAGCCCCGTCACAGATTCAATGCGTTTCTTGGCCCGAGGAAGAGAGTGTTAGCTGCTGAAAGCTACAAATAGTGTCTGGTGAGTCCCAGTGGAAAAAGTATTTCCTTCTATGCCATTTTGTCCATTGACCTGCACATTCAAATGAACTAATGTGGCAACCACGCTACTTTATTTATAAAAGAGAGTGTTTTAGTTTGTAAAAAGTTAAATATTACAGCAGAAATCTGCAATACTAACTTTACAGAGACCTCTGAGTTTGGTGGGAGGTGGGGGAGGGGTGGGTAGGTGAGGGGCATTGTCAGTGAGGATGGGATCAGCGAACTGAGCCCTCCCCCTGAAAACAGATGTGATAAATTAAGTCCAGAACATTGAACTAGCAGTGTCGCGTGTTAATTCTTACACAGATAATTTCAACAGTGTAAAATAAATTCTCTATATAACACCCTATTTTGTTTTAAAATATTTAAGGGAATGCAAGGGGTGACCTTAACAGAGAAGTAATATATTCCAACATGAGTCAGACGCATTAATATAAAGGTCATGCAGCCCTTAACATGTCATTCAATTTGTGTATTCCAGATGTAAACATCTGCCCACTAACCCATGGGGGCTATTAACAATTACCAAGTCAAAAAATGATTCCCCACAAAACGGTAACATTTAAATCCAAAAAGCAGCATAACACAAAAATGTTTCTATATTTATTTAACTTCCAAAAATGATTTACTGAAGTCTGTTTTTAAGTGGAAGGAAAGATCAGGGCTGCACATGGAACAAACACCACTAAAAAGCTTAGCTGTACCAATCGTAGGTCATAAAACCCTCTACTATTAGTTTCACCTGCTATTCAGCATTGGGAAAACAAAACCGGTGCAATGCACACATTTTCCAAATAGGATTCTCGTGTTTATTCTTCTAATCCCCAATACTGAAGCTAAGCTTTAAGGTGAAAACTGTAAACCCTGTGGGCTTCACCCCAGTATTCAGTACCGTGAAACCTCTCTCAATCTCCACCATCATTGAAGAGCTAGGGGGCAGGGCTGGGAGAGGTGACGAGGAAGAGAGAACTCTCGCTGTTGCTAGCCCCTAAGTTTTTGGGGTTCCCGTTTTTCAGGTCTGCCTCAGATCCTGTGGAACCTGATTGATTAAGGTTATTTTCCTATTCTGTGTTTATGGGGAAAAGAAAGTTTAATAAATCACACCAAATGCCCCCAGCCACCACCACAAGCATACTGTCAGCAGTGTGTCCACGTTCTCCCTAGTCTCCCTCTCTCTGTCCCCCACCCTGTCTTCACCAAACGCCCCCCCCTCCCCAGCCACCACCACAAGCATACTGTCAGCAGTGTGTCCACATTCTCACCAGTCTCCCTCTCTCTGTCCCCCACCCTGTCTTCACCAAACGCCCCCCCCTCCCCAGCCACCACCACAAGCATACTGTCAGCAGTGTGTCCACATTCTCACCAGTCTCCCTCTCTCTGTCCTCCACCCTGTCTTCACCAAAGCCCCCCCCAGCCACCACCACAAGCATACTGTCAGCAGTGTGTCCACGTTCTCACCAGTCTCCCTCTCTCTGTCCCCCACCCTGTCTTCACCAAACGCCCCCCCCCTCCCCAGCCACCACCACAAGCATACTGTCAGCAGTGTGTCCACGTTCTCACCAGTCTCCCTCTCTCTGTCCCCCACCCTGTCTTCACCAAACGCCCCCAGCCACCACCACAAGCATACTGTCAGCAGTGTGTCCACGTTCTCCCTAGTCTCCCTCTCTCTGTCCCCCACCCTGTCTTCACCAAACGCCCCCCCCCAGCCACCACCACAAGCATACTGTCAGCAGTGTGTCCACGTTCTCACCAGTCTCCCTCTCTCTGTCCCCCACCCTGTCTTCACCAAACGCCCCCCCCCTCCCCAGCCACCACCACAAGCATACTGTCAGCAGTGTGTCCACGTTCTCACCAGTCTCCCTCTCTCTGTCCCCCACCCTGTCTTCACCAAACGCCCCCCCCCTCCCCAGCCGCCACCACAAGCATACTGTCAGCAGTGTGTCCACGTTCTCACCAGTCTCCCTCTCTCTGTCCCCCACCCTGTCTTCACCAAACGCGCCCCCCTCCCCAGCCGCCACCACAAGCATACTGTCAGCAGTGTGTCCACGTTCTCACCAGTCTCCCTCTCTCTGTCCCCCACCCTGTCTTCACCAAACGCCCCCCCCCTCCCCAGCCGCCACCACAAGCATACTGTCAGCAGTGTGTCCACGTTCTCACCAGTCTCCCTCTCTCTGTCCCCCACCCTGTCTTCACCAAACGCCCCCCCCTCCCCAGCCACCACCACAAGCATACTGTCAGCAGTGTGTCCACGTTCTCACCAGTCTCCCTCTCTCTGTCCCCCACCCTGTCTTCACCAAACGCCCCCCCTCCCCAGCCGCCACCACAAGCATACTGTCAGCAGTGTGTCCACGTTCTCACCAGTCTCCCTCTCTCTGTCCCCCCCCCCTGTCTTCACCAAACGCCCCCAGCCACCACCACAAGCATACTGTCAGCAGTGTGTCCACGTTCTCCCTAGTCTCCCTCTCTCTGTCCCCCACCCTGTCTTCACCAAACGCCCCCCCCCTCCCCAGCCACCACCACAAGCATACTGTCAGCAGTGTGTCCACGTTCTCACCAGTCTCCCTCTCTCTGTCCCCCACCCTGTCTTCACCAAACGCCCCCCCCTCCCCAGCCACCACCACAAGCATACTGTCAGCAGTGTGTCCACGTTCTCACCAGTCTCCCTCTCTCTGTCCCCCACCCTGTCTTCACCAAACGCCCCCCCCTCCCCAGCCACCACCACAAGCATACTGTCAGCAGTGTGTCCACGTTCTCACCAGTCTCCCTCTCTCTGTCCCCCACCCTGTCTTCACCCAGTCACCTTCCCATTCCTCCTCCCTCACTCAATGCCCCAACCTTGTTTCCGGTCTCTCTGTCTTCTCTCCCCACCCTGTCCCATCAGTCTGGCGCTCCCTCAGCCTGTCTGCAGCAGTGCCCCCCTCTCTCTCAATCCCCACTCATCCCCCAGCATTCATCTTTTCTTGAGCCCTCTCGTTCCCAGCATTCTCACCCCCCCCTCTCCCAGTTAGCCATCCTCCTTGCCCTCCTACCCCCTTCCAGCCAGCCACCCTGCCAGGCCGATGCAGTAACCTCGTGCGCTGAAATTCGGCTCTCAGTTCCTCAACGCTCGGATTAAAATTGTTTATAACGCCCGACGCAGCAAGCTCATGCTGTACTCGTACATCAGGAGTCAATGTGGAAAACGTGCATTCAGTTCAGGTCTCGACGCGTGTTTCAAACACGTCTATCAGGCATCTGATCGGCCCCAATGCAGCCTGACTTTGCCTTCACCGCCGGCTGCCATGCCCCGAGTTAAGTGCTGGCATGAGCTGGGCATGACAGCGGCGCTCTCTCCTGTCCTCTCCGGCTCGCGCGCTCTCTTGTTTTTTTGCTTCTGTCTCGCATTTTTTTGTGAATGCAGAATCGGCTTGGGATTGGCTCATCTTGTTTTGCTGTGGCGAGTTTGTGGTTCTCCGTGTTTTTGGGGCTCTTGCTCTCTGCGTCCAACATGTGCCGGATTCCTTGGGGTTTCCGGTCCCCGCGCTGGGCGGTCTGTGCTGGTTTCATGTCGGCTGCGGCTGATTCTGGGAGCTGACATCTTCCGGAGTATTAAACTGCTGAAACCAGTTTTTTAGTTTTATTTTTTAACGCAGTACCTCGGACCCAGGAGTACGTTTCCAGCCTTAGGAAAATGCGAGTTAAACTGGCGCACCTCTCTGCATTTGGGAGGCAGTGGCGTGTGAGCGGAAAGCATCAGCAGTAAAATTTGGGCGCAGCATTGCAGGTTAAAACTGTGCCTTCTGCCTTATTACATCGGCCTGCTAGTCAGCCATCCTCCTCCTCCCTCAGTCACCGCCCAGCAAGCCAGTCCCTCCCCCCTCCCCCACCAGCTAGCCAGTTCCAGCTCCCCTTGAGCCAACTCCCAGCCAGCTGAACCCCCAGACTCCTGCCAGCTCCTGCCCCCCCCCCCCCCAGCGCCCGAACGGCTCTTCCTTTCTGGGGGGGCCTGAGTTTGGACCCCCGCATGGGTCCTCGTGGTCGCAGGTCCCGCGAGACCTGAGAGCAGTGGGGGAGTTTGAGCGCCAGGTGCTGGAGCTAGAGCGAGGCACAAACATGGCGGATGCCATGGCGACCTGGCCCTGGGATTTGTCAAGTCCCGATTTAATACAAAAAGACGCATGAACCAATGAATGCCAACCACTCATGTTTTAAGGCTTCGCTTTTCCTCTAACCACACTGTTCTCAGTTTTCTTCTCTTTCACTTTGACCTTGTCTCTCAACCTCTCCTCGTTCTCCTTTGCATTTACTTTTACTTTCTGCTGCTCTCTCGTGATTCATCCTGCCCTCTCCTATAATCTTTCCTTCTCTTCTTCACATCGCTCTCTTTCCCTCCTTTCCATCTCGTTCCCATGTGTTGTCTCCTTTTTTCACCTCCATCTCTTTCTTACCCCATTGCTGACCCCTTCGAGCCACCCACCTCTCCCTTTCTTGATCTTTGCCGTATCCCAGTCCCTCCCACCTTCCCTTTCCTGGTACCACATCTCCCCTTCCCTGACCTTTCATTCCGCCCCCTCTTAGCGCTCTCCCACCCCCTTCCAGCGCCCTTTCACAGTGCAGTATGAGCTTTCCCGCTCTCTCCCAGCCCCGTATCACACCCTCTGTCTGGTTTCCCCTCCTCTCCCTCACTTCCACACTCAGCAGCACATTTTTAGCAAAGCAGGTGCTGCGGGACAGATCCAGGGAAGAAATAAGGAGGAGAGGAGCGAGGACAGCACAGGAACAGATTGGGACCTGTGTGCTCTGCTCCTCCTTTGCCTGAAACTGGAAGGGCCTGTGACGGGGAGGGGGCAGGCCCCCCCCCCCCCCCCCCGGCTCCTGTGCTTTACCTTGCAGTGCTCTTAGGACTGTATTTTCTGTTCTGACTTCAGACTTGGCCTGCAGTGGCTGCTCTGCTGCAGGGTCTGAGAGAGACAGTGGTAGGATCTGGGAAATAGGGAGTGAAGGAAGGTTAGCTCGGGAGTCTCCTGGAAAGGTCAGTGAAACCCGGGCTGGCTGCTACAATTACAAAAACAAATGCTCCTGCTTTCCCAGAGGAGAACCTTTCTGGCATCACATTCTTGTGGGGTTTGATATTGCTAGGATAGCTCTTGGCTTGCGGTACCTAGAAGGGTATTAATTCCAGTCCTTTGTTAGGAAAATCCAAATGCTTACAAGCACAAACTTGTATTTTTGTATCCACCAACGCCCCCCCAAGCAACATCATCTCCGTCTACGCGAGTTAGGACGTTGCCTGGCCATGGCGTGCTTTCATCCGGCTGGACTGCAGGCCGCCTGGAATTGTGAGCGTGTTGCTGAAACTGGGCGGCCGTCCCTAACCGCGGCAGGACACCGTCGGATCACGTGGGACGCCTGCAACGGGGTTCACGGCCGGCTTCAACGGCAGAGGCCGTTTCACCGACTTTGATGCCGCGGAGCCGTTCAGCCGCTGGAAGTATTCGAGGAGCTTAGACCGCTCTGCCGGGAAGAAGCAGCTGTCGGCATTTGCCTGAGCCGATTCTCCTTTCTGGGGGGGGGGGGGGGAGCGATCAGCGCGTGGTTCCTCTTTCCTAAACCTTGCTCTTCTGGACAGCCCCCCCTTCTGCACGGTGACTCATCACCGATGTACTTGCGATTTTACTATAAACAGAGCATTCTGGTTGCCGAAAACCACTTCCTACAGAAATGTAAGCGGGCGGCTGTGCAGGCAGCACGTCACCGCATGCTTTGAACGCTTGCACTGTGCTACATAAATGTGTGCCTGCGACGTGCGCCCGGAGTGCTTCCTGCTTTATACAGTGCACTCCTGATTTCTAAGAAATTGACACTCCCTGTTTGTTGTAACTTTCTTTCTTCTTGTTAAATGGTTTTCCCCTGGTTCTGCCGTAAACCGGTTACGATAAGACTCCGTCTTGAGCATCGGGATACTAAAAGAACTGAAATAAATAAATAATAAATAAATTGGCCTGGCTGGGTTGGTCCAGTGACTCGGTGGCAGCGCTGTGCACTCTTCCTGTGGAAAGTCCTGAGCTAGATTCCTGGACCGGGTCTTCCTCGCCCTGGGTCAGGTAGGACAGGAGATGCTGCAGAGGCAGCGTTCCCAGTCCCTGGGGGAGGTGGGGGGTGGCAGAAGAGTCACGGTCATTGTGTAAGGGCGGCGCCTGGTGGCCAGATTTGGACCCCAGGATACAAGGTTCTGGAAGGAGCCTGTATGTGAATAGCCCCTGACCACTGCTGCAGTGAATGGACTGGGAATGGTGGGAGGATAAGTCTGTTAAACAGGGGGAAAATCTCTGGGTAGTTAAAAAATAAAAACAAAAATCAAGGCTCATTCTACCAGAATCCCAGCTCTGGCACTCACTGAGCTGGAAGAAAGCAGAGAGGAGACAGGGTCAAAAGCAAATATATTCTCCTATGTTTAAGCAGGAACAGGAGACACGAGTATCCCATTTTTCAATCTTGCTATATGTGGAAAAAGAATTGGACTGAATTTCATACATGAGACACATGAGTAGATCAGGATTTATAAGGAGGAGCCCAAAATGAACCTCACCTCCCCCCCCCCCCTCCCCCCGCTCCTTCCCTCCTCTCCCTCGCATCCTCCCTTCCATTTATTCCAGGAGCAGAGTGGCTCCTCCTGGATGCTCCAGGCACTGACCTCCTATTGGTGAGGCAGAGGCGGATGTGCTCATGGTCCTCACGCTGCCCTGCCTCCTCCCTCTGCACTGCTCTAAAGAGGACGCGTGCGCTGCGGGACGGCCGCGCAAGGCTGGGACTGTCAGCGCACGTGCGGTTCTCTGCTGGTCCTGCCGCTGCCACCGTTGCATCAAGAGAAGGTTCCAGCCCCATTACTTAATCCAAACACCCGGGCCCCTCCAGGGTCGTACGCCAGGCTGCCTAATGATCCAGGCGGCTACCAAAACTACTGAGGCTGTTGCCTGAGCGTGCGTTGATTTTAGCGTTGTAATCCTCTCTTGTCTAGGTTACTCCAGCCTTCCTGCACTGCTGATGTTCGGGCTCCAACCAGGGCTGCTTGCAATCTTTCTTCCAATCTTGCTGCAGCCACAGCAGCCGTTCTCTCTCTGCATGCCGGCTTGTATTCTCCCCTCTTTGGCCTTCTGAAGTTTCATATGACCGAGCAGCATTCAAGCCCCCTCCCTCCCTTCTATCAGCTGTGACTTCTCTCCCCCCACCCCCCGCACCCTTACCACCGTGTTCTGTGTCTGTCCTAAGCATTTTAAAATTCTGTCACTACCTCTGCCGATTGCCTATCCCAGGCATCTGTCACCCTCTCAGTAATGAAGTGTTTTCTCATGTTTCCTCTGAACCTTGCTTCCTCCTGTGCTTCCTATCTGGTCCCCTTCTCCTTGAATTTCATTTCCTATGAGAAATGTCACCTTCTGCTAGCAAATACTTCAGTGTTTCTCTTGGTAAGGCCCCTGTGTCCCTTTTACTAGCTTAGTGGCCCCCTTTGTACCTTTTTTTCTAACATTTGCAGATGCTTTTTGAGGATGGCGTCAAAAACTCCCAGATTGCTCTGACAAAACCCCCTTATGCAGTGACAGCGGTAAGACGAGATCCCAGCATGTGCTCTGACAAACCCCCTTATGCAGTGACAGCGGTAAGACGAGATCCCAGATGTGCTCTGACAAACCCCCTTATGCAGTGACAGCGGTAAGACGAGATCCCAGCATGTGCTCTGACAAACCCCCTTATGCAGTGACAGCGGTAAGACGAGATCCCAGCATGTGCTCTGACAAACCCCCTTATGCAGTGACAGCGGTAAGACTAGATCCCAGATGTGCTCTGACAAACCCCCTTATGCAGTGACAGTGGTAAGACGAGATCCCAGCATGTGCTCAGCCTTGGCCACTGCCTGGCTATGTGCACCCTCTCCCACACTAAGGCTCGTTTCCTGGTTGGTGCCAGCAAGCCGCGCTCCATTCCCAGGATGCTGCACCTGCGTGTTCCTTGTGTCCCAAATGCGTTCTCCCAGAGCCGGCCCGAGGTTGGAAAGCAGGGGAGGGGATGCTGGACAAGAGTGGCACTGGCGCATGGCTCTAATGTAAGTGGATCCTCTATGGCCCAAGCCTTTGGCACCTTCAGAATTTGGTGCCCTAGGCATTTGCCTATAGCTATGTTGCCCATATGGGATGGATGCTTTTAATAATCGTCTTTGTATGTATTATCTATGTTTAATGTTATGATTGTTTATTTGGTGCTTCCTTAGATGTTATCTCAATGCGGGATATAAACACAGGGACGGTAACTTTGATACTGGTGCGCGGGCACACACGTGTGTGCGTATGCCGGCTCGCGCCAGAGGATGCAGCCATAATTCTAACATACGCACATATATGTGCGCATGGTATAAAATAGGCTGTACGCGTGTACATGTGTGCACAATTTTATATGGACGCCTGCATGAGCGCCCAAATGCCGCCTCTACCACGTAAGTGGGGGATTTTAGTAAACACCTGTCCTGACGCAATTACCAGTTTCCCCAGTTCATCCCCAGTTTGCCCAGGTAAGGGATAGGACTTCCTAATCCCCCTAGTTAAACAGCCTTCCTTTTACCCTGTTCGCACCAACCCTTAAAACCCCGCTGACTAGCCTAGAATTTTTTATTTTGTTACTTACATGCCATCCATAGCAGTGGTAAAGTTACACGACAGGGTCCCTGGCGTGCACTTGTGCGCATAAATACTTATGCGTACATCTCGTGTTAAAGCCTCAGAATGCCCATATCCCGTCCATGCCCTGCCTTTTTTTTTGCAATTTCTTATTTGTCTGCGTACTGGGAGTTACGCGTGCACTCGGGCACCTTTTAAAATCCACATGTTGTGTGCCAGCCGGACATATTTGTGTATCTCCCGGTTTTGACGTGTGCTGGGCTTTTAAAATTCACCCCATAATAAATCTGGGGCTGCCTCATCCTACACTTAATTTTGATATTTTTTTTTTTTTTTTAATATTCTGCTTTTCAGGCACTTCAAAGTGGATTACATTCAGGTACTATAGGTTATTTCCCTGTTCCTAGAGGACTGACAATCTAAGGCTTTTCTCCCATTCTGTATCTGGGGGGAAAATACTTAGTAAATGAGACCCTAAGTTTGTACCTGTGGCAGTGGAGGGTGGTGATTTGCCCAAGGTCACAAAGAGCGCAGGCCAGCAGCAGGATTTGAACCCTGGTTTCCCGCCCACTGCACTAAACACTAGGCTACTCCTCAAGCACATTGAATCTCATCTGCCAGTTGTCTGTCCATGTACCTAAAATATTCAAGCCTTGCTGTAAAACCAGTGGCTCGTGCTGTGCATTTACAGTATGAGAGTTTGGTGTCATCTTCCAAAATGACAGCAAGGATGTTTATTCCCCTCTGGGTCGGGGATTTCCAGACTTGTCCCGGTGACCCCACAGGAATATCCACCATGCACATATTGAGGATCCAATGTAGGCAAAGCTGTCTCCTGCATGTTCATTATGAATATCCTGTGCAGTTACCAGGACTGGTTTGCAGAGCCCTGCTGTACATCATGGATCAAAGTAGTTGGTTGATTAGGCAGTCAGTGTGTGGCTTAAATAAAAATAATAAATAAATGATTGCTGCTCCCTGCAGGTGACCCCCTAGTCTTCTTTCTTGTTCAGGGGTTTTCCTGTTTGGAAGATGTTCTGCAGCCTGGTCGGGCCCGCTTTCCACGCCGTATCACGTTCCTCTGTCAGGCCCTTGCTATGTGCCTTATGTCCTGGGGGAGAAAGTGGGAGAGAGGCCCTCTGAGCTCTGCTCTCATGACCTGTCAGTGAGCAAAGCCTGCTTTGAGGGGTTGCACCAGGCTCCTTGTATTCTTCCTGATGCTGTGCTCTGCCAGGTCCCCCCGGGTCCTTTCCCTGCTTTGTGCATGGAGATAACTGATGGATCTGAGCTAATTCTGTGCACGTGGCAATGCTAGGGAAAATCCCATGTGCCACCAGAGGACTCTGCCAACCGTCGTTGAGGAAGCTGCAAGCGATTCTGTTTAACAGGTTTTTTAATCAGCAAAGTAGCTCTGAGCCAGAAAATTGTTTTTTTTTTTCTACAGCGTTGGCTTGAAAAGTAAAAATCCCACGTCCTTCCGTAATACTTGCTATGCTGCACAAAACGTACAGTTCTCTTTAGCAACAATGACTGGCAATGGAAAGTGTCATTTTAGCTGCTGTTTTCATTATCTATGCAGTATAACTATCGTAAGGACAGCAGAACATATAGGTACAGGTAGGATGATCAGCTTCTCTGTGAGTTACATGGATTCACCTCTAGATCCATCCGTGCCTGAGTACTGTGTGCAGTTCTAGTCACTCCAGCTCAAAAAAGATGTAGTGGAACTAGAGAAGGTACAGAGGATGGTGACCAAAATGATAAAGGGGACAAAACAGTTCCCCCATGATGAGAGGCTAGGCAGGTTAGGTCTCCTCAGCTTGTAAAAGAGACTGCTAAGAGGGGACATAGTAGAGGTTGATGAAATCATGCGTGGGGTGGAACGGGCAAATAAAGGACGGTTATTTACCCTTTTCAAATAAAACCAAAACTAGGGACATTCCATGAAATCAGCAACCAGCAGATTAAAAACAGATTGTAGAAAAATAAATAAATAAATAATGCTCATCGAAGCTGTGGAGTCTGTTGCCAGAAGATTTGATCAAGGCAGCCAGCATAACAGGGTTTAAGGGAGGTTTGGACACGTTCCTGCAGGAAAAATCCATAAAACATTATTAGCCAACGCTCTTACAGGGAGTGAATAACAAACAATAGATCTGCATTTTGAGATCTGCTGGGTACTTGTGACCTAGCCTGGCCACTGTCAGACAGGATGCTGGGCTCGATGGACCTAGCTCTGACTCAGCATTAGGGATCTGCAATTGTTTGAAATCAATGGGTAAAATGCAACAAATTAGCTTTTTCTTTAGTTTAATTTGTAGACCCCCCCCCCCTAAAAAAACCCAAAACAAATGAAGATTAAAAAATGTTAGTTTCATTCATGTATGTTTCCCATTGCAAAGTGCTGTAGTGAGGTTAGTAAGTACAGCAACCAAGAAATTCCTGAGAGAGGTAGCATCCAGGACAGAGCAGAGGTAAGAGAGGAGGGCATGTAGACGGGCGAGAGGACTAATCAAGGTGAAGCTGCCCTGCTCCTGACACTACACCTTGGGGGGGTCTTGCTGTCGCTCTGCTTTGCTGCCATATCCCAGACGCTACACATTAGAGGTCTTGATGCCGCTCTTCCTTGCTGCTATACCACCTATGATAGACTTGGTTGCTGCCACACTGCCTAGATGCTATGCCCTGAGGCTACACTTGTGGGGAATTGCTGACCCTCTGCCTTGGTGCTTTACCCCATATGCTACACTTTGGGGATTTTTCTGCCACTTTGCCTTGCTGCCATACCCAGATTGTATACCTCGGTGGGGGTCTTGATGCCACTCTGCCTTGCTGCTGTATCACTTATGCTACACCTTGAGGGTCTTTGACTCTCAGCCTTGCAACCAAACCCCAGATGTTACACCTTAGGGCATTCTGGCCACTGTGTGTGGCTGCTTTGCATCTCTCATGGTGCTTTAGGGTGTTCATTGCCACTCTTTGTGCTGGTTTTTTCCTGCACCTTTGCTGCTTTGTTTCCCCCTTCATGGTACCTTAGGATGCTCATGCCACTCTTGGTGCCATTTCGCCCCCCCCCCCCCCCCGTACTGACTCTGGGGGTTCATTTCACTGTTATCAGTGCGTTCTTATGAAGCCTTGGGGTGTTCCTGACACACTTTATGCTGCTTTGCTCTTCTGATGGAGCCTAGGAGAACTCTTTCCGTTGTTGGTCCCCTTTTTCTGCTTTACGGTGCCTTAGGCTATTCATGCCACTTTTGTTGTCTGCCTACAAATTTCATTAGACTTGATTAAACTCCCCCCTAATGTTAAAGCTCAAAATAGGTTGCATTGCTTCCCCCTTTGACTTTAATGGGAAACAAATAAAATGAATGAAACAAACACTTTTCTTTTCATGTGAAACCAATGAAACAAATGGAGGTGGCTATAAAACAAATGAATGAACCAAAACAAACATGTTGCTTCTGCACATCCTTCCCAGCATGCATTTCTTATGTTCACCTGTAGAATTACCAACTCTCCTACGTATTACATAGATTTATTTATAGGGTTACCAGCTCTCCTAGAGACAGCATAACTTTCCTGTAGGGTTACGTGCGTGCTTACAGCACAACTCACATATAGACCATGCTAACTACTGGGTTACCTATGGATAGCACAACTTGCCTGCAGATAACTGGAAGTGGTCTGTGTAGTGTGATTATTTACAGATGTCTATTCTAGTCTTGTTCCTATGGAACTTGTTCTCTTCTTTCCTTCCAATCTTTTGCTGATGCTCTTGGTGACTCATTCATTACCACATGATGAGCACTGGGTAGCTAATGGGGTCTCAGTTTCAGATCTCCTGATATTTGAAAGCTCTGATGAAGGCCATTTTCTTTCCTTTGTTTTTTTTTCTTTTTGTCTCCCTATTCAGCTGCATTGGCCATGATGAACATTTCAGATGGTTTTAGTGGAAAACCAATAATGTTTTCTTTTTACTTAAAATGAAGATCTGAATCTTATAAGGGCAGGCTTGCCACTTGACTCATATGGTTGACAGACTGATCCAGTTCTAATTTTACCTCATTGTGTCTATGGACTTGTAGTCCTGCCTTCCTTAGAGAAATTAGAATTATAAGTCCATAA
This sequence comes from Rhinatrema bivittatum, assembly GCF_901001135.1. Classification (NCBI taxonomy): domain Eukaryota; kingdom Metazoa; phylum Chordata; class Amphibia; order Gymnophiona; family Rhinatrematidae; genus Rhinatrema; species Rhinatrema bivittatum. Next base: position 37,288,598 of record NC_042631.1, on the reverse strand, counting down.
ATGCAATGAGATAGAACCAGAACTAGATCAGCCTGTCAGGATTGACCTGGATTAGGTGGCAGCCCTACCTAAGACTGATATTGGAAGCTCTGGAGTTCAGTTTGCTGTTAAAGCCACAATGATAGTTAACATAATTAATAGAAGTGTTATCACTTGGCTGTTGCATATCATTGTCCTGGTTTTCTTAAAATCTAATTGAGTGCTTTCCAAGAATGGAGCACTTTCACTAGAAAAAAGACATGTCCCAGAATATAATAGGAAGGCGTTTAAGCAAATTAACCAAGCACCAACTAATACCTTAATTGACAATGGTAGCCAAGGAGCCAAGTACTGAATTACTGTAGTATGTAAACTGCAGTCCCCTCTCACCACCAGATGGTCCATCTAGGATTGCCACTTGAATCAGGTCAATCCTGAGAAGCTGATTCAGTCCTGGTTTCGCCCGATTGCATTTATGGATTTATAGTTTCCATTTCTCTAGGAAGACAGAAAGGTGTGTGTGTGTGTGTATATATATATATATATGTCTGTCTGTCTGTCTGTATATATATTATATACAGACAGACAGACAGACACCCAACTCCAGTCCAGCAGCACCTGTGCTGCTTTGGAGGAACAAACTCACCTGATCAAAGAGCATTATACTGGTATAGCAAGAAGTGATTTTGTAGCAAGGATGTGCTCTCCAGGTGATGCATTATCCTTTCACACTGAAGATGTCTCCAAGGGCTAGTGCCCAAGAGGGAAGAGTTAGGTTGACCATCATAGTTGGTAATTTGATTATTGGGAATGTAGATAGCTGGATAGCAGGTGGATGTGAGGATTGCTTGGTAACGTGCCTGCTTAGTGTGAAGGTGGCAGACCTTACACAACACCTAGATAAGATTTTAGACAGTACTGTGGAGGAGCCAACTGTCATTGTACATGTGGACACCAACAATATAGAAAGATGTGGGAGGAAGATTCTGGAACGTAAAAGGTGGGTTGAGTGGATATATATTACGTCATCGAACACACGATACACAATTTTGTAAAAGGAAAATTCAGTTTACTAAATATAATGAATAATTGGTAGAAAATTGTATAAGTAGCAAAAACAATATTAAAATAAATATCAGCAATAAGTATACAGCAGCACAGAAAGCATTACATAGATTAATCAAGGTAATAGTTATTGCAATAACAAAAGATAGGACTAAAAGATTTTTTTTACAAAGAATACTTTTCTCATAGGTCTCCCTTTCTTTCTGTGAGCCAATGTATTCACTGAAATGCTTCAACGGCAGGGGAGAAGAAAAACAACCAATAAGGGCTAATAACATAGTCTGGGTAAAACAAATAAGCATGGGTGCAGCTTGCTTATTGCGGCGGCTACTACCCCTAACGAATCAAGCTAGATATTTCACTTGGATGCAGCTCCATCACTGCTCTCTACATTAAAGGTGGGGGTGGAAGGGAAATAGAACCAAGAGCTAAGAGAAACAGATAAGTATGAGAGAAAATATGTGTGAAGCTTGCTGGGCAGACTAGATGGGCCATTTGGTCTTCTTCTGCCGTCATTTCATTTCTATGTTTCTATGAAATGGAAGACTGAACAAGCTACCTGCTCGTGTTGTGGCTCATCTAAAGAAAATACTGTTACTGTAGTTCCTTGTATTATCATTTTCCTGGCTTTATTCCAGGGTCTGCAAGATAGATGTTTCGATTTGCACCCATAGCTCTGACATTAACCAAGTCATCTGCAGCTTATTAAGCTATGCTGATACTGCCTGTCAGGCAGTGCCTGACTCTTAAAAGATTCAAACACAGGCCTTTACCAGCCTTATCTCTTAGAATAACAAATGCCTTGCTCTTATCTCAGTGCCTGTTACTGAGCAAGAAAAGAAGAAAGGAAAAAACAGATGCAATTTAAAAACATCTTCTGCTGTACTATATTGACCCACATTTATCAATTATTGGGGCCTGTTTTGGTCCTTAGATAACCTCATCTTTGTGTACAGTGTCTTCTGGGCATCTAGCTAACTTCCTAAAATAATCTTCTTACATTCCACCTGCCATCTCTTGCATCAAAACAAACACCCAAAAGATTGTCAAGAGAAATGTGGATTTAGTGATACCTTAAGTTATATTAGCAAGCAAGTTAAATGAGTTTATTTCTACTACTTTCCTTAAAAACTATATCTTGTGACACATATATGTAGCAAATATGTGCTCTCCTTCATATGAGTTCTCAGTTCTTGATCTAAGTAGTGTTCCATATATAGTAATTGATATGAAAACAATCTTTTGTATTAAAGGCCACTGCAATGCAACATGCAAATCCCATGAGGAAATAGATTAATAACTTTTGTTCCCATAAAAATAAAAACTTTCATTACTCTGGTTCAACTAGTCACGGGACAGTTTATAATTGTGTTCTAAATGCTAGGTTAAATTAAGAATTATAGGGGTGCAATCATTAACCTCTACACAACAGTAACAAACATAAGTGTTCTGGAAGGTACAGCATAGACCTCATGGTATTATTAACATCAAGGCCAGGGCCAATCTATGATCCTGTAAAGTAGCTATCATTTCTCCTAATTGAATGATAGTATTTTTCTGTGATTCCACTGTAATGTTTAAAAATAATTTAAAAATTATGGACATTTGAATCTTTAAATATCCAGTCTTATTGTTCAGTCCCTATACTTAATGTCTCAGAAATGTGTATGCACCAAAACTAAAAGTGTATCCACAAAACTTATGTTCATATGAATAAATGATCATTGGAATCATACAGGACTACAAATCATATAATGCATGTCTAACTCAGTCTGGAAATTAGCATAAAAAAAGAAAAATATACAGACAAGCATGCTTTTTCAGTGCAGTCAATGGGGAAAATAATTTAAATTTATATCCCTTTGACAAGAAAAAATTATTAGGTACACAACTAGCCATTAGATCTAAAGGTATGAGGCATTATTTAATATACCAATATGAGACAGTATAATTAGAAATATTAAGATAGCCCATAATATCGCAAGCTATATTCTGAAGAAATACTATTTCATATTGACTTCGTATATTACCATAATTATCATTATTTCTTATACTAAGCATATAAAATGCAATTTCAAAAAGTTAAAACAGTCAAACCAAACAGTCTTTTGTATAGAACGTTCATAAATGTAGTTCAAGAAATAGAGATGAATACAAGAATATGCAACATAGATGGTCTTTTGCATCTCTACTTGTGTCAGAGCTTGTAAATTCATTTATGATGACAAACAGGCAAGCAGACCCAATATCCCAATAACTTTTAGCAGTGACTCCTGCCTAATATAATGAGGGATAAAACACAGGGTAAGAAAGCCAAACTTTAACACTATCAATTTCTATGTACCATTCTCTCATTAAATACTATTAATCTTTCTCTCTCTGTCTCTGTGGCTAACTCCAGCCATCTCCTCAGTAGTTTCACATCCTGTAAATCAGTCTGCAATTTAAAAATACATTCACTAAAGAGGAAAAGCAAAGTCTATTAGTCCATTGCTCTTTCTGTATAATTGGTCACATGACCCTCATCAATATTACCTAAGCCCCGTCTAAGTTCAAGGCACCTGAAGTTTACTTGACCCAGAAATCTAGCCAATTTAAAATCCTTAGCAAAGCATACCTCTAGTCTGCCAGGAGTGTCTGCGGCTTGGTCTCAGTATCTTCTGTCATCTGATGCGATCTCCATTCAGGTAGTAGTATGCATGATTAACATATCAGACTTTCAGGGGCCACCTGCTCATCAGAGTACATAGGCTACCTTTCATTGTATATTCAGTGTGAGGCTTACTGCGCTCAGGATAGCCTGAGTAACAAAAGATCTACATGTGAAGGTATTTGGGTGTCTCTGTACCTGGTGATGAAATATGGTCTCAGGTCCTTGCTCATCAACATCTCCCACTGTCAGTGCACAGCTTGCTAATCCATTATTTTTAAATTTCTGGAACAATTAAACTTAGGTGTAAAATTTATCTCTCCCCCACCCACTGGTGGTACAAAAAGTGAAAACAAAAAATAAACCCCTGTTTCAAAAATCTATTCCAGTTTTTCTTAAAAGAAAAAATGACTATCTGAATGTTGGATGGACATGAAGATTGCATATGCCAAGAACACAATGAATAGCACTAAGAACCAATAAGACTGTACCAATTCAGACTTTATTATATATGTGAGAATCAAAATAGTAGCACCTGCAAGTATGTAACTAGGTATTAACTAAGTGTATCATAAAACTATTTCATCATGATAATCAATTATTACATCTCAAATATATATTGCTTCATAAAACAAAGAAAAACAGTATCTAAGTAAGACCACCCCCATGAAACAAGAAAACAGGAAGACAGAGTTTATATGTAAATTCTTAGAACTTTTCCATAAAATGAAAGGTTGTAGACATCATTTTTGTTGCAAGCAGGCGATATTGCCCATCATCACTGACAAATGATATGTACAGTTCTCCCACCACAATGCTCTCGAGTCTGTCATTAAAGCAAAACCTCTGAACTTCCATTATTAAGTCAGATGTGTGTCTAAGGATTTAATACCTGATATAATATGAACAAAAATTCAAATTAAGTAAAAAACTCTCAAATAGGAAGAAATTGTTCTTTCTAATTTCTGAAGCAAAAAGCAGGAAGATAAGAAGGAAACTTATCTCATCTCAAAGATCTCTGTATAAACATCTGCATTGTTCAAAGATCAAAGCAGTCAGAAAACTATCTGCATATATCAACTCATTCTGCCATTCATGCTATAATGCACAGGTTCCTTCACTAAATAAACAGTATCAATAATATGATAAGGATAAAAAAATAAAAACTTATGAACACAATTAGCCATATGACTGGTGTTCCAGTCTGTTGGTTTAGAACCAGAAGAATGCACTTTTCCTTTTCTTTGTAGGGATCTCAGAGTTCATTACCAGACATGCAAACTAATAGGCACATCTGCCTAAGGCAGAAATAAAAGAAAGAGTAAGCAAAACAAACACTCAGCTGCTCGCACTCTCTCCATTTCCTTTCCAGTTCAGAACCTTGGGGCATTGCTGATCTGGATCCAAGTATTTACCCAATGTTTAAAGAAACCAAACATTATATCTTCAGAACCGTACTTAAGTTTCTGCACAAATTCAATGCTAGCTATTCTGGAGTCTTAATGCATGGATAAGACAATGGTGCAGGGAAGAGAGCTTTAGTTTTGTTAGGAATTGGGCAAGATTTTGAGGAAGGGAGAGCCTCTTCCGAAGGGATGGGCACCACCTTAACTAGGGTGGAACCAGGCTGCTGGCACTAATCTTTAGAAAAGAAAGAGAGCAGCTTTTAAACTAGAACATGGGGGAAAGCCATGTTCTAGTCACTCAGCAGTGCATTGTTCGGAGGAAGGTATCTTCAAAGGATGCTAAAATAATAGAGGAGTTAGGGCATCTTAAAAGCAATAGTAGCCTATGTGCCTATGAATAAAGAACCTCTTGAATTAAAAGATTAAAAAATACCCCTGTCAAATGATAAGCAGATTGTTAATACTAACAAAAAATACTTTGAAATCTCTGAATGCTAATGCCAGAAATCTAAAACGTAAGATGGAAGAGTTAGAATGTATAGCACTGAATGATGCGGTAGGCATAACTGGCATTTCAGAGTCATGATGGAAGGAGAATAACCAATGGGACAGTGCTATACCAGGGTACAAATTATATTACAATGATAGGGTGGATCAACTTGGTGGGGGTTGGCACTTTATATTAGAGATGGCATAGAGTCCACCAGGATAAAGATCCTGCAGGAGACTAAATGAATAATAGAATCCTTATGAATGAAAATTCCACTTGTGATGGGGGAAGAGTGTGGCGATGGAGGTATACTACTCTCCACCTGGCCAAAATGAACAGACAATGAAATACTAACAGAGATTAGGGAAGCTAAAAATGTTGGCAAAGAAGAGGAGATTTCAATTACCCCAATATTGACTGGGTAAATGTAATATCAGGGACAAGCTAGGGAGGTAAATTGTAATATCAGGACATGCTAGGGAAGTAAATATTCTAGATGATATCAGGACATGTTAGGGAGGTAAAGAGTCTAGATTAAATAAATTACTGTTATATGGAGCAGTTGGTCCAGGAACTGACAAAAGAGAGAGCCATTTTAGACCTAATTAATAGTGAAACTCAGGATTTGGTGTTAGAGGTAACAGAGGTGGGGCTGCTTGGCAACAGGGATCACAATGCAATTAAATTTGACTTAATGACTGGGAAGACATTGAGTAAATCTACAATTCTAGCATTAAACTTTCAAAAGGGAGACCTTGATAAAATGAGGAAAATAGAAAAAAATTGAAAGGTTCAGCTATAAAGAGAAGATACAAAGAAGGGCGACCAAAATGATAAAGAGGATGGAACAGCTCCCCTATGAAGAAAGACCAAAGAGGTTAGGGCTGTTCAGCTTGGAGAAGAGATGGCTGAGATGGGATATGATAGAGGTCTTTAAATCATGAGAGGTCTAGAACAGATGTGAATCAGTTATTTACTCTTTCCGATAATAGAAGGACTAGAGAGCATCCATGAAGTTAGCATGTAGCACATTTAAAACTAATCGAAGAAAAGTCTTTTTCACTCAACGCACAATTAAACTGGAATTTGTTGCCAGGGGATGTGATTAGTGCAGTTAGTGTAGCTGGGTTTAAAAAAAGTTTGGATAAGTTCTTGGAGGAGAAGTCCATTACCTACTATTAATCAAGTTGACTTAGAAAATAGCCACTGCTATTACTAGCATTAGTAGCATGGGATCTACTTACTGTTTGGGTACTTGCCAGGTACTTGTAGCCTAGACTTTCCACTGTTGGAAACAGGATGCTTGGCTTGATGGACCCTTGGTCTGACCCAGTATGGCAATTTCTTATGTTCTTAAGGTTAAAAGTTTACATCAGGTGTGGTCATTATTTAAAAATACCATCTTATACACCCAGTTCAGATTAAAAAAGTGAAAGGAAGGCCAGACAACTGCCAGCATGGTTAAAAGGTGAGGTGAAACAGGCTATTTTAGCCAAAATAACTTCTTTCAAAAACTGGGAAAAGGATCCATCTGAGAAAAATAGGAAAAAAAGCATAAGCATTGGCAAGTTAGATGTAAAACACTGATAAGCAGGTTAAAAGTGAATTTGAAAAGAAACTGGCCTTAGAGGTAAAACTCATAATCAAAAATTTTAAAAATATATCAAAGCAAGAAGCCTGTGAGAGAGCGGTTGGACCGTTAGATGATCAAAGTGTTGAAGGGGTACTTAGGGAAGATAAGGCCATTGCGGAAAGACTGAATGAATTCTTTGCTTAAGTGTTTACTGAAGAGGATGTTGAGGAGATATCTGTGCCAGAAACTGTATTCAGTGGTTATGAGTCAGAAGAACTAATACAAATCATTGTGAAATTGGAAAGGCAGATTGCCAGACTAAAGAGTAGCAAATCATCCAGACCAGATGGTATGTCTCCCAGAATACTGAAAGATCTAAAAAAAATAAAATAAAATTGCAGATCTGTTACTGGTAATTTGTAACCTATCGTTGGGATTGTCTGTTCTGCTTGAGGGTGACCAGTATAACCCCAATCTTTAAAAAGAGCTCCAGGGGTGATTCAGGAACTATAAACTGAAAATCTGACTTCAGGGAAAAATTGTGGAAACTATTCTAAAGAACAAAATCACAGAGCATATGGAAAGATATGATTTAACGGGACATGGCCAGCATAGATTAACACAATGGAAAACTTGCCTTACCAATCTACTACATTTTTTTGAAGGGGTTAATAATCATGTGGATAATGATGAGCCAGTGAATGTAGTGTATTTCGGTTTTCAGAAGATGTTTGACAAAGTCTCCATGAAAGACTCCTGAGAAAATTTTAAAAATGACAGGCTAGGAGGTGATAACCTATTGTGGATTGCAAACTAGTTAAAAAATAGGAAATAGAGAATAGAACTAAATGGTCAGTTTTCGTAGTAGAAAAGCATAAACAGTGAAGTGCCTCTGGGATCTGTACTGGTGCTTTTTAATATATTTATAAATGATCTGGAAAGGGGAATGACAAATGAAGTGTTCAAATTTGCAGACGACACAAAATTATTCCGAGTTGTTAAATCACAAACGGATTGTGAAAAATTGCAGGAGGACCTTGTGAGATGGAAGACTGGGAATTTAAATGACAGTTGAACTTGAATGTGGAGAAGTGCAAAGTGATGCACTTGGGGAAAAGTAACCCACCTGTAGTTACATGATGTAAATTTCCATATTAGGAATTACCGCCCAGGAAAAGGACCTGGGCGTCATAGTGGACAATACTTTGAAATCCTTGGTTCAATGTGCGGCGGTGGTCAAAAAAGCAAATAATGTTAGGAATTATTAGGAAAGGAATGGAGAAAAAATGCCAAATGTCATAATGCCTCTGTATCGCTCCATGGTGAGACCACACCTTGAATACTGTGTACAATTCTGGTCGCCGCATCTCAAAAAAGATATAGTTGCGATGGAGAAGGTACAGAGAAGGTGACTAAAATGATAAAGGGGATAAAAACGTCCCCCTATGAAGCAAGGCTAAAGAGGTTAAGGTTGTTCAGCTTAGAGAAGAGACAGCCAAGGAGCGATATGATAGAGGTCTATAAAATCATCAGTGGAATAGAACAGGAATATGTAAATCAGTTATTTACCCTTTCAAAAAAATACAAAGACTAGGAGACACTCCATGAAGTTAGTAGAACATTCAAAACAAATCGGAGAAAATTATTTTTCACTCTATGCACAATTAAGCTCTGGAATTTATTGCCAGAGGATGTCGTTAAGGCAGAAGCATAGCTGGGTTTAAAAAAGGTTTGGACAAGTTCCTAGAGGAGAAGTCAATAAACTGTTACTAACCAAGTAGACTTAAGAAACAGCCACTACTTATCACTGTGCAATAGCAGCATGGGATCTATTTACTGTCTGGGATTTTGCCAGGTACTTGTGACCTGGCCACTGTTTAGAACAGGATACTGGACTTGATGGACCCTCGATCTTACACAATATGGCAAATTCTCATGTTCTTAAAGGAATGTCTACTAAGTTCATAGATGTAATGGGATTTAAAACCAGAACCAGATCAGTATGTGTTAAAGTTAATTTGGATTAAATGGCAGCCCTAAGTGCATCTAGAAGAGGCATGGGGGTGGCTTGCGGGAATGACAGCTACTACCTGGAGATTAATAATCTTATTCAATAAACATACACACGGTTAATGCAACTCTAACATTGCTCTATGCTTGATCAGCAAGAGGAAATGTGGAAAAAAGGATTTGCATCCACATAAAAGCAGGGGAGTAACTTGCTTGTACGGCAGTTACTACCCCAAACCAAAAATGCCTGATACTTCACTTTCAATGCATATCCAGCATAGCTCTCTGCTTCAACGGCAAGGGGAATGAAGAAAAGATTATTTATATTCAGACAACTACCAACAAGGTCTGAATTACATAGTCTGGGTGAAACAAATAAGCATGGGTGTAGCTTGCTTGTTACGGCGGTTACTACCCCGAATCAAGCCTGATTCTTCACTTAGAATACAGATCCAGTGCAGCTCACTGCTTCAACGGCAGGGGGAATGAAGAAAAGAGGATTTGTATTCAAACAACCAACAAGGACTGAGTTGCACAGGCTGGGTAAACAAGCATGGGAGTAGCTTGCTTATTACGGCGGTTACTACCCAAACCAATTAGCTAGATACTTCACTTAGATGCAGCTCCAGCACTGCTATCTACAATGTCGGGGGTGGAAGGGAAATAGAACCAAAAAAGTTATTTAAAGGGACAAGAGTAACAGAAAAATATGAAAAAAAAAAGTGTGAAAGCTTGCTGGGCAGACTGGATGGACCATTTGGTCTTCTGCTGGGATTCCTATGTTTCTATGTTTGGACTAGTGCAGGGATTGTATGCACTGCCATGGTCCATGTTGTGGTATATGGATTAGGTGATCAGTTCATATGGAGCAAAAGAGCCAGTTTTAGGTTTTGTTTTATTTTAGCTCCTATTTCAAAGCTTTTTCTATAGAGAAACTCCCTGAAAGCTTTGGAAAGAGTAGTTAAAAATTCAGGCCTGGTTCGGCTGACCCTTCTGACCTGGATCTAAGCAGTCACCCTATACATGGTAGAATTCAATCTTCAGCCACCAGCAATCCACCTGTAACCAGCAGTAAGTTCAGTAAATTTGTGAAAGTAATAATAATAATAATAATAAAAATAAAACAACCCAAAACATTCAGAAAGCATAACGATGAGGACAGTTTCCAAGAAATGGGCATTAATAAATCTGTAATAATGCATTTTATTACATCCCTTCCTGCGTCACGAGATTCTCTCATCCTTCTCCATGTTATTAGCACCGGATGCCAGAGAGTCAGGATGATCAGCCACGTCTCCAAATCCTCTGCCAAGTTTTCAAGCAGAAGGCTGAGAGGCTTCTAATCCCGCTCATTCCAGATCTTCTCTTTCCGCACAGCCTGTTTCCTTGCTGTTGTGCCAGGAGCTAGTGGAGATGATTAATTATAAGCCTAATGATCCAGTTGAAGGCATGTGATTAGAAACGTGTGACTTGGGGCATGATCCCAGCCTTTCTCAGGGCATATGTCAAAAATGCCCACAACCCCTCCTTCTCTTTTTAATAATCTAGCCTCATCTATGTAGTATAAATATTTCAAAGAGAACAAAGCAAGTCTCTGCTATAGAGGTAAACCCACTCCATGTTTTTACAAAGGGTTCAACCTCAGAGACTGCTGAGCACAAAACAAGTTGGTGCAGAGTCTGGAAAATACACATATTCATGCTATGGGGGACAGTAAGGCTCAGGGAATCCCACTCAGAACAGTCCACACCTAGTGTGGCGTTCGAAAAAAAAAAAAAAAAAAATTGTATAGTTAAGATAAAACATAAGTTCAGCAATACAAACATATAAGGACAGTTCAGTAATACCACTGTAGATCTTGCAACTGCAGGAGATGCAAAAATAGATCAGACTCAGTCCTAGAAAACAATGACAAATCCTGACATCAAATGACTATTGAGGCAGGAGATTCCTCCTCCTCCTCCTCCTCTTCCTCCTCTAGAAACCCTTGAATTCAAGGAAAATCTTCTCCCATACAAGAATGTTTCCTGATAGGGAAACATTCTTCCTTCATCCTTGGAATACAGGACCCCTTCTTGGAAGTAGGGATGTGGAGCCAAAAATATTCTTTTTTTGTTTGTTTGTTTTTGTTAGTTTTCAGCCCACGGCTGCCTCTCACCGGCTCCCCTCAATGTTGATGACGTACGACTTCCCTTAGTGACTCACTGAGTCACCTGTATAGACCTTCTCACTGGCCCACCCTTCAGGAGATCGACCTGTCTGCCTCTCCTAAGTGCCCATTACTCCTTGGAGCCTCCTCACTTGAAAGGAGGCCTTCTATAGAATTATATATATAGAATTATATATATAGAAATGCGACACCCAGGGTGTCGCATTTCTAGGGGTTGAGGGATGGGAAGGAGAGCTTGCACAAAATGCACATTATGATTGCGCAGAGCATGCCAGAGTATGTGCTAATGCTCTGATCATAGTTCTTGGAGCCAGGTCTAGGGTTTGGTTTGTAATTTGTGGCCTCAGGGGAAGGAGTCTTGAAAGTGAATGGATACTGCCATAATTAAAGCTGTACACCTTTTATTCCAAAAAAAGAAAACGATATGAATATTTTGAAAATCTCTGAGAAAAAGAAAAGAAATGGTAAGTAGAAGTAAAAGCAGACGGCAGCGTACTGAAGATTTTAGAAACTCCAGTAGGGCTGACCCAACCCGAGGACTTGTTTCTACAACTATCATCTCACAACATTCTGCTGTTTGTAGTCCAGCTTCTCAACGGGCAGAGCAGAACAACAAATACAAAAGTGCTCTTTTGTTGGACTCTTCTGCCTCCCACAGAAAAACAGAATTGGATAAGCCTGTGTCTAGGGGTAGCCCTAGAATGAAGAGTTGAGCCAATAGAGGTGGAGGTTAGGTTGGTGGACAGGATCATAAAGCTGTTCCAGGGATACAATGTGTTTTGACTGTGTTTTTTTCTTTTGCCCATCTCTGCTTGCACAAGTAGGCCAGGACATGAAGATGTATCGTAATATAGGGGAAATGTACGTAGAGAGAGGACTTAACTTCAGATATCCTGTAATATAAGACATGGGGCTTACAGCATCTCTGGAATTGAGCCAAAGATTCTGATTAGAGCTGGTTAACTTTCAAACACTATTGTGAGGGACAGCCAAGGCTGTGCAGTGGGAATGAGGGACACGCCACAAAGCTCCATTGGCGTGCATTGGTACGAATGAAATGCAGAGTGAAACATTTCCTTTATTTAACCAAAACAGGGTACTGTCCTTTCATATGGTTACTCTACTATACTTGGATTCATGTTTGTATGAAATATGTCCTTGGGATCTATAACATCCAAAGGGAAGACAGATTCTCAGCACATTAGGTTCCTTGGAGGTCAGCTTCCAAGCATAGGCAGATCTGCACCCACACTTGCTGATTTCTGAATTGACATCTAGGTGATAGGGCAACAACTATGTGGCTTACGTTGATGCTTGGAAGAGTTCTTCCCATCTTGTGATATTTTACTTCTTTCTTATTTCTGCTCTGTTCTAGGTTTGACTTTAAGCCATCGGGCCCCTTAGAAATGGAGGAGGACGAGGGCTTTAGTGATTGGTCCCTTAAGCTGGAGCAGCGGAAGCAGAAGTGGGTGGCGGAGGGGTCACCTGAGGCAGAGAGTGCCTGTACCAGAGAATGGAGTGGGGCCCAGGATGGGGTGACCACCTATAGAGACAGAAAGGACGAATCTGAGAACATGGAGGTAGAAGACAAGGAGGAAGATTACCATGTGAATGAGGAAGAGGAGGAGGAAATGGCAAGAAAAGAAGGAGGAAGCAGGGTCCTGAGAGAAGAGACACTGGAAATCAAGGACACAAAAGAGCATGAAGACTGGAACTACAGAGGAGAAAAGGTAAGTGCGGGAAGAGGTCTGCAGAGGGGAAGACACGAGAGCTGAGGAAGAAAAATAAAATCTGCTTAACTTCTGATTATCTGATAGTGCTTTAAACTCTTCCTTCTTCTTTGCATCTTCTGATTGTCTTCCTGTTTTCTCTCCCGTTCCTCTTGCTTTTCTGTCTTCTGCCGCTCCCACTGGGGACTCCTCTTTGTTAGTTCTAGTTATGCTTGCTGAGTATTACTTACTGATTGGCACCTAAAGCCTCTTTTCCAGAAGGAATGCTTAAGACTGCCTTGTAACCCAGTGCTGACGGGTGGTATAGAGAAAGCTGCTGTCACATACTGGGGTCCTCATAGTCTGATTGTCTGCATTGGTTTTACTAAATTCTAACAAACGGTAGTGCCATCAGTAGGAGGGCCATTTCTTACCTTTAGGGAGGTATTGGGCTTTGCTGGTAAAATATTCATCTTATCTTCAATAATACAGTAGGTCTGTAAAACTATTATAAGCAGGCGGAGAAAAAAAGCTTGACTGTTCTCCTGTAAAAATGGGCATGAAATGTTTTCCAAGCAGCAGACGACAACTAAATTGTAAGGCAAGAAGTTCTGCATCTAGGGGGAGTTTCTGATTTCGCTCCCATTCTCCGGTTAGAGCTTGCAGTTTGTTGTTGGGAAATGAATGACTCCGAGCATTGGAGCAGGGAAATACACAAAGCCTTTCTTGTGTGGGCTGCTATAGTGGCAGAACTCAGGCAAACATGGGACAGACACAAAGGAATCTGGGTGGTGAGGGACAAAAGGAAGAAAACCACAGACCAAGGAAGGCCTTGGCAGCACAGTAGGCTGGGTGGACCAAGTTGGTGCTTATCTGCTGACATTTTTTCTGATCCTGTATTTCTGTGTTCCAGTCTGGACCAGGTCAGTAGTGCCTGGAAATGGGTTGCTCTTTGCTAGCTGGAAGTGAAGTGAGTGAATGGCCTTAGGATAGGAACCACCTCTTTGAAGAGACTTGGCAAAGGCTGGTAAAGCTGCAACTTGAAATCTGTTGACATTTGTTTTAAGATGAGCAGCAACAATGCTGTGCCCCCATCGGCGCAGGCTGCTGAGCTAGGGCCTACTGAGCCGCTGCTGAGTCTCTGTAGGTTTAAGGGGCATGGGTAAAATGGGCGTTTGCCCCCATAAAACGGCCCCTTTGTAACTGCCCCCCCCCCTCCAGTGTGAGCTTATCACAGAGCACATAATTGTACCTGCATAGAAAAAGCAGAGGAAAGTCAGGTGAGTGAAAGTATCTGTGGAGATTTCTCTGGCAAATTTCTGCCTGTACTTTCCAGTGCATACTTTTGCACCTGCTCTCATCACAAACTACGCAGGTGCAAAAGTACCCATGGTGAGTGCGTTTGCATATGAGGCCTGTAATCTCCCTGGGAAGAGTGAAAGTTGCCCTCTTAATCTGAATATATTTGCCGCTGCACCATGGCTGTAAAGAAAAATGACTTTTTGCAAGGTGGCTCACCCGGAGCTGTCAGATGACCCAGGCTATCCATTCAGAATGAAAGAACATGGCCTGGGTGGATGAGTCTCTAAAAAGCTGGAGACATATCTTATGGATAACCTGCATGTGACATTCAAGAAACTGAAAAAAAAAGACCCTACTGCCTTCATCATTAACAGGCAGCGCCAAAGTAATTAAATTATAGTTTTGCCTAGGTTTCTCCATGTACTTTTCAGTTCTCCATGTGAAATTTCACATAAATGGTAGAAGCAGTAATAAGGCAATTTATTTAGGCAGACAGGAGCCAAGAATTAAATTGAAAACATTAGAAAGAATGTGGACACAGAATGGGCTATCCATTCCAGACGTGAAGTTGCATTATATTGCTACACAATTATCGATGGTGAACTCTTGGCCGAATACTGATCAATGAGATGATCGTTTTCTGCTGGGAGCGCGCTGAGATGTATTTTAAGTCTTCACATGAGGGAGAGTTACTGCCGAGACACTTGTCACACTATGCGTATCTGGAAGGAAAGTCAGAGGATAATGGGTTTCAATAACACACTCAGCGCTAAGGCTCTGGATTGGGGGATACAGCTTTTCCAGATCTGGAAGCTTTTAAAGGCATTGGGGCATGGAAGCCATGAGGAATATGGAGAAGTGAGCAGTTTTTTTGGGGGGAGCAATTTAAAAGCTTGCTCCAGATAAAAAGGAAGCTAAGCTCGCTAATAACCTGGCTTTTCCGGTATTTACAGGCGAGACCTGCGTTCTGGTTGGTTACAGGGATGAGGGTACTTCTGTCATCCCTGTCTCTGGTACAACTCTCTCTTCTCAGTGCAGGTAGTGAATGATTGATTTTCAAATTATACTTAATACTGAGCAGCCAAATGGACTCGTGGCCAAATCGGACAGTGAAGTTGCATACAACTGAAAATGACTGGATCCTAATAAACCAGCAGCAAGCACAAGACTCCAGCCGATTCAGTACAGATTTATTTATAATGAAGAGATTCACGGAAGGCAGGGTGCAGCAAGTTAAACTGACCTTAAGTCCTCAGGGTGCATCAAGGCAGTGAACTTATGCTGTCATAATTATATATAAGCAGGCACAGCACATATAGAGCCGTTGACATTGGTTGAGGGCAGGCAAGCCGCAGAGTAAGAGCAAATGAATAAAAAATGCACTAAATATGGAGCACGAATATAGACACACACAACAGTGAAAAATAAAAACATATTATGGACAAGATATATATATTAGGGATATGCTATCATTTGAAATGAAATAGGAAATATCAGTGATGTTTCCTATTTTGATTTGTTTCATTTTCAAAATGGAATGAAAGAAATTGTGTTTGCTTTTCTTTTGTTTCATTTTGAATATCACTGCCATGGCCAAATTTTACAAAAACAAGTCCAGATCCTGCTCCCTCTCCCTGCCCACCAAATCTGCTCATCCCCCGCCCAGAGTCCTCAGCAGATTCTGCAGTACTAAATAATGGCACCGATCTTGGGTTGATCGGCGGCCATTTTGGAAAGCCTGAAGCGGTGGAGCAGGAGGGACTGGGGATCGCTTCTTTCTTTGGAAAACCTGTGGACCCTCAGTGGAGTAAGGATTGGGGTGGAGGAAGGTCAGAGAAGGTCCAGGGGAGGCTTTGTTTAAGCACATTTGGTAGGCAGAGGCATGGGGTACTTTCACTTTGTTTTGTTGTTCAGGTTATTTTTTTAAATTTTGTTTTGCGTAAATGAACAAACTGGAATAATCAAAAACAAACAAAACAAAACAAAATGAAAAATAAAAGTAAATGAAAATTATTCATGTGCAGCCTATCAAATACACACAATTTTCGAGGCCCATTTAACAATGCCCCCACTTGCTAGTTTCACTAGTTTGAATGGGTCAAGGGTCCATATAGTGGGCCATAGGCTACCCAGGATTTTCTTTTCTTCTGTTATCTGATTAAATGAATTGCAGGCATCATGACTACTTGGTGAGTGTGTGTGGGGGGGTTGGGGATGCATATCATCTCTTTTCTACAGGGCTTAGATGGATTTTTGAAGGCCTTGATGGAGATCTTGAATTTTTTTTTGATAATGGAAGAAGCAAAATTGTTGCATATTAGATCTGCGCAATTGTATTTGTCTTGTATTTACCCTATGGGCCAGATTTTCTAACCTATGCGGGGACATAGATTTGTGCACGCAACCCGGCGCGCACAAATCTACGCCTGATTTTATAAAATGCGCACGCAGCCGCGCTCATGTTATAAAATCCAAGGTCGGCGCGCGCAGGGGGGTGCACACTTGTGCCCCTTGTGCGCGCCGTGCTCTAGGAGAGCCCCGATGGCTTTCCCAGTTCCCTCCGAGGCCGCTCTGAAATTGGAGCGGCCTCAGAGGGAACTTTCCTTTGCGCCCCCCCCCCCCCCCCGCCACCTTCCCCTCCCTTCCCCTATCTAACCCACCCCCCAGCCCTACCTAAATCCCCTCCCTACCTTTATTATTTAAGTTGCGCCTGCCTCTGGGCAGGTGTAGGTTGTGCGCGCCGGCCGAGTGCAGATACGTGAGGCACAGGGAGATAAGACTGATTTGGCCAAGATCGCAGGAAACTTTATTTTGTTTATTTGATGTACATTCTGCCTTTCAGATGCTTCAAAATGGCCTCTGGCCACACTCCTGCCCCACCCCGGACCGCCCACGCCCCGCCCCTTTTTTCAAGCCCCGGGACATACGCGCGTCCCGGGGCTTGTGTGAGTCACCAAGCCTATACAAAATAAGTTCGGCGCGCGCAGGAGCGGGTTTTCAGGGTTACGCACGTAATATACGCGCGTAACCCTTTGAAAATCCGCCCCATATGTATTATACATCAGAAAAGCTACATAGAATGGGTATCTGGATACAGGTTTGTAACAAATCACAACCTTTATAGAGATGTAGAGAGACAGAAGGAGCCAAAGATGTAGTCTTATAAGAAAGAAGGGAAAAGAAAGATATGCTATAAATATTCAAATATCTTGCCAGCTTCAATAGAATGAGATACTAAAGGTCAAGAAATCATTATATGAAGCTGAAGAGAGGAAAGATGAAAAGGAATGTGATAAAGAAATTTTCACTGGGAAGGTAATGGAAACCTGAAACATTCCAGCAAAGGTTCTAGGAACCATAAAAGGGACAAAATTCAGGCATGCATGGGAGCAGAATATAAAAATCTAAATAAGTAAAACTAGAAACGGGCTTAGTTTAATGAAGAGAATTGAATCACAATTTTAAAAATTCTGCCTTTCTAGGATAAGACATTTTAGTTTAACCAGGACTTGTGGTATGATGAAATAGTTCTCTTCTGGCCAAGAAGAATTCTCTTGGACTAGGACAGTTAAGTCTGTGTGAATGAAGAAAGAGAATATCCAGTGATGAGTGTGACTTGAGTAGCATCGTGTCATTTGAACGTATTCTGTAATCTGTCTATGTTGTGGTTGAACTGCTCTATGGAGCTGATGTAATAAAGTGTGTCAAGTCGGTATTTATTGCACCTATTCCGGCTGATGCTCTCCAGATGCAGATGAGACACATGCTACCACAGACACTAAAGAATGCACTTTCCTGCAAAAACTTAACTACAGCTTCTGTAAGTTTAGTTAAGTTTTTGCATGAATGCCTCTGTGATGCATTTTATGCATCTTAATGTGTGTACTTCTTTGCTTTGCTTATAGGGAGTGTGCTATTTTGCATCTCACTACCTCATTAGCATAGATTTTGCATGAAAGCTATCGCAAGCTGGTTTATGAATTCAAAAACGCATGGGGTAAACACTGTGGATCCCTAAAGGCTAGAGCATGGAAATGAAGAAACGGGTGCATTGGGGTAACCTGCATGGAGTGACAGTTATTACCCTTAACTAATTAGCTTTCATGATTTTGACACAATTGCAACATCGCTCTCTGCTGCAATGGGGGTGGGGGGTAGAAGAGGAATTTGACAGCTAAAACTGGGCTCTGACTTCTGTGGTCCTGGGTACTGAGAGGCAGATATTAGGGAAAAAGTGCAGGACTGCTTCTATGGTCAAGTCCAAAAGCAAAGCCCGTTCAAGCAACATTGTCTGAATTATCAAGGCTGCTCACCACATAAATGTTGCTAGTAGTATTACTACCCTTAAGACTTGGGGGTAACTTGCACAGAGCGGCAATTACTACCATAGGAAATTTGCTGGGCAGTCTGGATAGACCATTTGGTCTTTTTCTGCCATCATTACTATGTTACTGTGTTACAGAATTACATGTGCTAACCACTTGCAATCAAGTGGTGTTTAAGATATATTAACATTTGCGATAGAGTTAAATCATTCTGGCACATGGGCTCCCAAATATGGAAAAGGTCTAATAATGATAACTATCAGCCAAAGTGCTCTGGTCTCTGGAGGAAGATTTAAGCCAGTCCTGGATTTCTCACACGCTGCCTGATGCTTGGCGTGTTGACTGTGAGTTGGAAGAAATAGGACTACAAATCCCACAGTGCAGTGGGAAGAGAAGTTCAGAAAAGCAAGAATGGCAGGAAACCTTCCTTCCTCGACCTGGCATACTTGGCCAGGTTAGAAATGTTCACGAACGACAGCTAAAGAATCCAAAAGCCTAAAAAGAATTTCCAGGCATGATGAAATACTTGACAAAAAAAAATACCGAGATGATAAGGTTTCCGTGCTGCAGTTTTCCCAGCCCTGACAGCCGTGCAGTGAGCAGGTCCAAAAAGAAGCAATTTTACCCAGGGAACTGAGCAGGCGTACGTGAGAGCGTCCCAAAGGCAACGATCCACATGGACCGGCTCCCAAGGCCCCCCCCCCCCCCCCCGGTTGGGGGTAGCGTATGATTAAAGAACACACTCGTCCTGTGCACAGAGAGCCTGTGCAATAAGTCCACCTCGCTATGGAGCCCAGCAGTCTCTGTCCCTGCCGTGGCAAGCAGAGACGTCGACTGAAACTTAACCACTGGGGAATACTTCATTACTGGACACCACGGCATGCCGACCTCATTTTCTCTGTGGTCTCTCTTTCCATTCCACAAAACACAGTGATGACGTTCTGTCAGTCTTCTTAGTAAATAATGTGATAGTTGATTGCTTTTGATTAGGTACAAGGGGTAAATATTTTTCTCCTGTGGTTTGGTTGGATCTATACAAACATGTTTCCTCTCTCCTCCTCCTCCCCACTGCCTTTTTCTGGAACAGATTTTGATAACTAAACATCTTCCATTTGAGACAGTTGCAAGGGAACCCTGGAAGTGGGTTCCTGGGCCCTGTGTGAAATGGACTCGTGCGGCCTTCGGCGTGAGACTGGGGAGAAGATTTAGTTTGCTAGAGAGGAAAAGTGCACTCTGCCTTACGAGGAGGCCCCAATCCAAGACCTGTAAGGCAATTTTCTATAGCAGGTTCTAGTTAGCAAGTGACAGTACTGGTTAAAATCTAAAAGCAGCAATAGAAAAGTACAACTTGAAGCAGTTCTAGGTATACAGGTAGTTAAAGCTAACAGTACTAACCTGTAAAGCAGCATTACCAATTAGGTGGATTAAAAGACGCAGCATGGGGTAAAAGTCCGAACTGAAGCTACTCTACTAGTTGAGGCAGTGGTACAGTCCGACAGTTCTATTTAACACAATGCTGTTTAGTTGGCCTTCCTTTTATGGGAACTGATGCATCCCTTATAGCTCAGACTGTTCCCCAAAGAAACTGAAATCCATCTAACCACATATACAATTTGTAAAAATATTAATTTAGTAAATCCAAATCAGAGTGATGATCAGGTAATGGATTCCCTTTCCCTTGGGTGTCAAGTTTTCTGGTTTAGAAGTTATTCGGGTACAAGGCATGACATCGCAGTCAGGCGTGGGGGAGGGGGAAGGGGATGGATAGACGTAGTTGCTCTGGGCATAGAAAAGGGGCGAGAAGGAGGCTAGTGAATGAGTAATGGACTGGGAAGCACTTGAACCTCCATTTCAGCCCTGCTACTGACCTACAGTACTTGAATGTTAACCCATTTTGAAGCACCTGAAAGGCAGAATATAAATCAAATAAAATAAAATTTCCTGCAATCATGGCCAAGTCAACCTTATCTCCCTGTGCCTTACGTATCTCTTGAGATTGTCAGCCCCTTAACACAGAAATGGATGGCACAGAGCTGCGTATACTACCAGTGCTACCAGTAAAAGAGCAGGATCGACTGAATTAACAACCAGACTCCGTTATATTAGCATTAATAAAAATATGAGTGGAGATTCTGCCATCTATTCCATGAACTCTTGTGATCAAATAAATATCCACTTCAGGGACCAATACCCAAATCATTGGTGGGGTTTACAATTACAGATCACAGGATTTTAGCACATCTCTAAAAAAATAAAGAGAAACTAGATAGAAAAAGTGTTAGTTTCTTCAAACTAGAAAGTGGATTATTTAATTTACAAAAAAAAAAAAAAAAAGAGAGAGAGAAATCTCATTGTTGTTGCTGGTTATAGGCTCATTTTCAGGTTATTAGATGAAAGGCATGCGGGCTTAAGTAGTCCACCTTAGGGCACACTTAGTTCCAGATGCACTAAAGGGTTTTTCCCATTTTATGTCTTTAGGGAATGTTTAGCACCTCTGGCTGTTAGTGTGACAGGCTGGCCAGTACTGGGATGGAGCTTTAGAGTGGGGTAGAGTGTCGATGAAGACAATCTTGCAGCAAAAGCATTCTGAAAATGGCTGACACAAATCAGACTAATAGAGTTTGTTTAGAATAGATGAATGGAAAATACTGTTAAAGACATGGGCCTTTAATACAGAGCTGTGGGAATCGTATACAATTCTGGTCTTGTTCAGAACACACAAAAAGTTCTACAAGTAACTTCAAGCGAATCACCTTTATGTTTAAAAAAAATATTTATTGAACCAAACAAACTTGGTACACCCTTGTTTGTGATGCCCACGAAGTAACATGCATGCATGTATTAATTAAACATTTTCATATTTTCTCTATTCCCATTCCATAAAAACCAATATAAACAATCACTATAATATACCAACCTCGCCCTCCTGTAACTCCCTATCCATTCTCTACATTGCCTACCCCTCCTTTCCCCCTCCTTTCCCCCAACAATCCACCCTATTTCCCCTTTCCTTACATGACTCCCCCTCATCTGAATCCCGACTGAGATCATGAGACTTATCATACAACTCCTCATCTTTCCTTCCCTTACAACCATACAATACTTAACAAAGACTTCTACTTAGATATGGATTAGTATCTCAGTACACATGTAACCCCCTCCTCAAGTCACTCGTAGAATGCAGGGGTACACAACAGTCCCCAGGGCCACTGTCTCTACCAGATCTCTTTTCTCCCCCTCTAGCACAGTCCAAACTCTGCAGTAGGCCACTAGGGTGCTGGGGTTCTTCTGGCAGGGAAGAGGAGAAGCCCCTAGTGGTGGGGGCCCTGGAACAATGGCTTACATTCCACAGTTAGTATCTCTGATGTACTCACTCCTTGTTGTCTCAGCTGCCACATCCTTGAACTTGAAAATAGCAACCTGGACGCATGAAGTGGTGTTTAACTAAAGCTTTACTGTAACCTCTTTGGCAATCCTTTCTTCTGCATGACCTTTTCCTTTCTGATTTCTTTCTTTGTCTCCCTCAGTTTCACCAGGTATTCTTTCCCGTGTTCCTCTTTTTGGGATTCTTTATACTTCTTGAATGCTGTTCTTTTTACCCGAATTTTTTCAGCCACCTCCTTTGAGAACCAGATCAGTTTCTTTTTCTTCTTAATTTTGTTTACTTTCCTAATGTATAGATTTGTTGCCTTTGTAATAGCACCTTTTAATTTGGCCTTCTGTTGTTCCACCTTGCCAGTTTTCTCCCAGTCTTCTATTTCTTCCTCTAGAAACATCCCCATTTTGACAAAGTCTCTATTTTTGAAATTCAAAACTCAAGTCTTCATGTGACTTCTCTGTATCTTATTTGCGATATCAAACCATATCATCTGATGGGCATCTACTTGGGCATTAGAGACATTATTGCCATTTGTGAGCGCTAGATCAAGTTTCACACCTTCTCTCATGGATTCCATTGCCATTGGTTTGAGTAGAGCCTCTTGAAGGGCATCCACTATCTCTCTACTTCTTGCAGATTCCGCAGAAGGGCTATCCCAGTCCACATTCGGCAGATTAAAATCTCCAACAAGCAACATTTCTCCCTTCTTTCTTCTTTTTGGGTGTCTTCAACCAGATCTCTGTTCAGTTCTTCTGTTCGAGTCGGAGGTCTGCAGACCACACCGATGTAAATGGAAGCACTGTCTTCTTTTTTTTTTTTTTGTAGGACAGCCCATATTGCTTCTTCTCTACCCCACATCCCCTTCATTTCAGTTGCTTGGATATTGTTTTTGACATAAAGAGATATTCCTCTCCCTTTTTTGTCCTCTCTGTCCTTCCTTATCAAGTTATAGCCCGGGATGGCCGTATCCCAATCATGAGACTTCTATGAACCAAGTCTCTGTATTAGCAACACTGTCCAAGCCCACCTCCACCATCAGAGCTATAGGTCTGGGATTTTATTGCCCAGACTATAAGCATTTGTGGTCATAGCTTTCCAACTTTTATCCCTTGGTTTATTGCTATTCCTAGCCACCTTTTCTGCTATTTTGAGCTGATTGATTTTAATTTTGTTGTTTTCTCCTCCCATTTCCTGTATTGCTTGGAGATGACATGGCAATATCGTTGACCACCTCCTGCCACTCCTGCTCTCTAGTTTAAATGCCCGATGATGTATTCTCTGAATTTCTCGCCTAGCATCTTCCTTCCGCTAAGGACAAATGTAGAGCATCCTTATGTATAAACCTTTACTATTCCATACCTAGCCCCAGCCTCCACTGTATCCAAATCCACTTTCCTTACACCATGTTTTGAGCCAGAAATTGGAAGTTATCTGTTCCTGTATCGCCCCCGAGCAAATTTTGCAGTTTCATTGTTTTCATTGTTTCCCAGTAAAGATTTTATTACCCCCCTCGCCACAGTTAATTGTATCCCCTGTTCCTTGTATTGCCTCCGAGCGAATTTTGCAGTTGCATTGTAAACCAATGTGATATGTATTTTATACAGGAACATCGGTATAGAAAAGTTAAAAAAAAAAAAATATATATATCTATATGGCAGAGCCTTTCCTTCCCCTTTTTATTAGCAGGTAATACTTCTGAAAGGGCAGTGGTCTTTGCCATGTGTCTAATCTTCTTCCCTAGACTTTAGAAATCTTTCTGTACTGCAAGGATGCCATGTCTAGCAAGGTCCCCAGAGGGATGACAACATTGATATTGGAATCTCAACTTTCTTCTATAATTGCATTGACTAACTAGTTGGTATTTCTACTGGCTTAGGATCCTGGAAGGCATTTAACTGTTGTGTCTCCATCAAAATTATTTACCAAATTGGTTCCTCTGATGACCAAGTCTCCCAGCAGAAGCAGCTTCCTTTTATGACCTTTGATAATGTTTAAGGCTTTCTGTAATCACTGGGTGACTATATCTCTTTCAGATATCAACTCATTTTCCATTCCTGGAGCTTCTTTGTTTTCCAGTGCAGAAAAGGTGTTATATAAACGAAACAGCGAGGAGAGTGGGTGTCTCTTCATTTCAGGTTTTATTCTGCTAGAGCCCACTGTAATCCATTTATTACTGGGTTTCTGAATCCTTTATAATACCACCTGTTCTGAATCCATTATAATACCACCTGTTTAGCTAGACTACATTAGGCACCGTACCTTTTAATTATGTTATTAACCCCATATATCTTAACCCAAGTTAATTCGACCTGTTCATTGTAAGACATTTACTTGTCATTGTTATTGTTGAGAATGTAAACCAAATTGATCAATAATTCTGTTATTGGAAAGTCGGTATAGAAAAATGCTAAATAAATAAAATAAATATCCAACTTTTCTGTGGGAGCTAGGGTACATATTCTGAATGCTGCCAGAAAGGGGATGTTGTTTGAAACTTGAGCAATTCTACTTTCAGATGAGTCAGCTATTTTTTTATTGAAGACAGCTAAAAGCAAATTGGACATCCCTTGTCTCCAAATGGCAGGCTTTGGGACTTGAGCACCACAATAGTTACACTGATTCAAAGACATTCTGCTAATAGTGAACATAAGAAATTGCCACACTGGGTCAGACCAAGGGTCCATCAAGCCCAGCATCCTGTTTCCAACAGTGGCCAATCCAGGCTACAAGAACCTGGCAAGTACCCAAACACTAAGTAGATCCCATGCTAATTTTGATTAATCTGCAAATTTGATTCCTTTATAGATCATTTATAAATATATTGAAAAGTACTGGTTCAGGTACAGATCCCTGAGGCACTCCACTGTTTACCCTTTTCCACTGAGAAAATTGACCATTTACTCCTTCTCTCTCTTTCCTGACTAATATAAAGATTGTTAGATTGGTACTTAAGTCTTATTCACTTAACCTAAGTTCTTGGAGGAACTATTTAAGAAGAAAAAAACCCTAGGGATGGATGGGTGGGGGGGCCGAGTGGAAGGGAACAAACAACTCTTGCTGATACCATCCTTTTCTTTCAATTAACAAACACAGTTATTTAATACAGATTAGCAATATCTATAGCTTGGAAAAAGTCAAAACTCTCTCTTTACTCCTCTTCCAAGACTGTCCCTCTGCCAGGTCCATGAGGGTACTGGCAAGCAGGGCAAAATCCTGTCTCTGCTGGACCAGGTTGTGAGGCGTGAAGTTGGGGACCACCAAAAATACCATTCCTTTCCTTCTGAAAACCAAAGCCACAACCACAGTTTGCACATAGGCAGATCCTGACCAATCCCAGAAAAATCTTAGTCTAAAAAGTGCCAAAGTTCTCCCTAGAGTTAGCCAGGGACAAAATAAGTCATAAGAGAATGAAGTACCACTTAAGAACATAAGAAATTGCCATGCTGGGTCAGACCAAGGGTCCATCAAGCCCAGTATCCTGTTTCCAACAGAGGCCAAACCAGGCCACAAGAACCTGGCAATTACCCAAACACTAAGAAGATCCCATGCTACTGATGCAATTAATAGCAGTGGCTGTTCCCTAAGTAAACTTGATTAATAGCAGTTAATGGACTTCTCCTCCAAGAACTTATCCAAACCTTTTTTGAACCCAGCTACACTAACTGCACTAACCACATCCTCTGGCAACAAATTCCAGAGTTTTATTGTGCATTAAGTGAAAAAGAATTTTCTCAGATTAGTATTAAATGTGCTATTTGCTAACTTCATGGAATGCCCCCTAGTCCTTCTATTATTCGAAAGTGTAAATAACCGATTCACATCTACTCGTTCAAGACCTCTCATGATCTTAAAGAGCACTTAAATACTTTATGGATAAGTTGTTAAATATATAACTCCCAGATTTCTAAAAACTTCCTCTTAGGCAGGAAATTGCCACCAGTTGCTAGACTCTCCATTGTCACCTAATTATGCAACATATTTCTCCACTACTAATAAAGACAGAGGGTCTACATTCATCCATTTATGCTCCCCAAATCACCTTTTTCCCTAGTAGGAAGGCCTTTCTATCTTCCACCTTTACTTATAAAACTTCAACACTGCAGTATCATCAAATAGTACAGCTTCCCACCTTTTGGCTTTATAACCACACTCAAATCATTTAAATTTTTTTCCCAAAAAATCTTCCTCTTTGGGCAAAAGCAAAACAAGTGTGCAATATCTAATTTTCTACATTTATCGGAGTCAGATAACTTAGCCTTGTATGCTCTGCTTTGCGAAATTTATGCCCTATGCAAGATCTTATCCTGAGTTTTTCTTAAACACATACTGTCTGAAACCTTCTTAATTTTGCAAAAACACTTCTCCAGTTTCCCTTCCATAGTATGTATGTATCAGTTCCATGTAAATCTTTAACATTGTTCAATGTAAACCGATGTGATGTGCAAACGAATATCGGTATAAAAAAAACTTTAAATAATAAATATAAATAAATAAATAGTATGCACCCCTAACTCTTCCACCCACGTTTGGGAAGCTGAAATACTTAGCCTCTCCTGTTCCTCTAGTCAAAAGAATTGTGTAACCCCCTCTCAGGGTGCTGTCTTAACATCGAAGGGGCCATCGAAGAATTTATAGTTCTTAGCGGTTGGATCCACTTGCACCAGCTCTCACACAAGCCTTTTTCCCCAGGGCTTAGATTCTTTGCTGGGGGGGGGGGGGGGGGAAGGAAGTTCTCCTTCAAGGCCCAGAGTGATAGGGGTGATACTGTAGTTCTTTGTCCTGGGAGAGGTATAAATCCATTACCACTGTGAGTAATGTAGGTGCCAGTAACATGCAGGAGCCCTTGGTTTGAGTGTCAAGAAATTAAACTTTACTGAGAGTGAATCAGATAAGTAAATGTCACAGTTTGAGCAGTTCTTAGCACCACAGACGATCTTTACTGTTCACAGTCTTTCCTCTTTCTGTGCAAGGGTCTCTTAGTATCAGAGCAGGGGGAACGCTCACCCTCCAAATGAGATTCCCAAGTGGGCAGGGTATCCTTGTATAAGCAGGAAAAAAACCTCCAATGCTGGTAAAAATGATAAGTCTTTGCATAGGGATTCCCAATTTCCTCTCTCCCCAGGGGTGAAGAGTCCAAGGTAGGGGTCCTCAGAATTTGTTCTATATTGGTCTTACTCACTGTTCTCCAAATGTCCAGGCTTTCTCTTTCCCCTTCTCTCTGTCTCGAGTCCTGGGCAGTAAGCATAAGGAACACAAAGCTCTCATTGTTTCTTCTGTCAGGTAGGAAGGGGGCAACAAAACTCTTCCTCACAGCTCTTTCAACCAAAGGTCTGGCCCAAAAACTGAGTCCAAAAATTTCCAGAAGTTCTCTGCTGTGGGTCACCCCCACACCTCTGTCCTCCAGGAAGTTGCAGAAGGGCAGGTCTTCCCTATCCTGGCCCGCCCCCCCCCCCCCCCCCCCAGGGAAAGGTTCCCCCATGACCTCTCTCCGGTCAACACCCAGGGGTCTCGCAGCTTCTTACAAAGAAAAATCTCTGAAGTCTCAAAACAACCAGGGATGCAAATCCCACCAGACGGTGAGTGGACTGGAAGAGCAGCTCCATGATCTTGCCCAAGGACACCAGGCAGAGCTTGCCTGAATCTTCAACTAGGTCCAAAATCCAAAGAGGGAAAACCTCTGGTGCTTCCTCCAAACTCTCAACTCAAACTGCCCTGCCTCCAAAGCTCTCAGGAGAGAGCCGCTTTTATATCCTTACCAGGGGGACGGCCATCCCAGCACCCTCAAAGGGGAGGGGCTGTACCAAATTGTGCCTTCCCTTAATTCTAAACAATCTAGAGCAAAAATGCTCTGTCGCTGTCAGTACTAAACTTATAAAGTGATAATGTAATATTTAAAGTGTTTTAATAAAGTATATCCCTACACAATGAGTGGTATTGGTTTTATGTTAATGTCTACAAATCATTTATCTGAATAATAATTATGGAGTCAGAGAAAGGTTTCATATATCGTGTAGGTGCCCAGCACCACAACTCAGTGGTGTTATAATCATCAACCTTCCTCCTCCTCCTTGTGAACTTTTTTTGGTTTTTGGAGAATTATAACTTTGTGTTGTCCCCAAAAAAACCTGTGGACTCTTCCGTGGCAATGTAGTGTTATTAAATGCGTATTCTGCAGTGAAAATTCTATGAGACTCCAAAATGGTGTAAATAAAGAGTAAAAAATCAGACTTCCCCGGTAATAGTTGGTGTGTCCGTCTTTTCAAGAATGGTCCCGACATGAACGTTGCATGTTTCAGACGTTGAAGCCTTTCCTCAGGGGCTTAGGTGACTGCTCAAACCAACCTCACGGAGTCCGAAACTCTTTTGTCAGTGGGTTTACGGTAAATGGTGGTATAATATTTCCCGTGGTCTATACTGATGGATACGTCATCCTTGCTGGCATACAGTGGGTAGATCCCCTTTCTGGATATAAAATTTGGAGAAAGAGCAACACCACCTGTCAATCTAACAACGTTGTGTATGTGATTATTTGCCCGTGCCCGAAATTATATATAGGACGAACTACAAGACCTGTCAGAGTCAGATTAGGGGAACACAAATCGAGATTTGTCACATCGAAGCTGACTGCACCGATGGTTCAACACCTAATAGATGCAGAACACAATATTACAGATTTGCAATGGTCTGTAATTGAGCGAGTGGATTCTCCACCCCGGGGTGGAGATATACGTACCACTTTGAATCTACGCGAAGCATTCTGGATTTTCACTTTGAACACCTCAGTACCCCGCGGCATGAACGACGATCTTAATTTCAACACCCTTTTATAGTGTTGTATGACAGTACGATTTATGACATTTCAGTATACACACATTTTTATTCAGTAAATACAGATTTTTGTCTAGTGTTTTTTAGGTATCCATCGAGTTATCATATGAAACTTATCAAAGCGCATCTTTCTTAAAAGCGGTCACTCTGCATCAAGTTCTCTATCAGGTCGGACTCGGCACGGCATCAGTGCATTGAAAATGAGGCACAACACATTTCATTTAGAGTATCTCTCATAGGTCCGCATTCTCACATGGTTTCTATACCAGCAAGTTTTCCATCACGTCCGCCACGTCTGTTGGTGACGTCAATAACTGCAAGGCGGCTCATTGGTTGTTTTTACTCCAGTCTACACAAATAAAAGGGGTCGGCTTTAACCTGACGGATCATTCTTCCTGGCGATCCAGAGAGGAAGATCGCCTCGTGGCAGAGACAACCAGGACAGCATGAATTGCTGACAAAAGAGTTTCGGACTCCGTGAGGTTGGTTTGAGCAGTCACCTAAGCCCCTGAGGAAAGGCTTCAACGTCTGAAACATGCAACGTTCATGTCGGGACCATTCTTGAAAAGACGGACACACCAACTATTACCGAGGAAGTCTGATTTTTTACTCTTTATTTACACCATTTTGGAGTCTCATAGAATTTTCACTGCAGAATACGCATTTAATAACACTACATTGCCACGGAAGAGTCCACAGGTTTTTTTGGGGACAACACAAAGTTATAATTCTCCAAAAACCAAAAAAAGTTCACAAGGAGGAGGAGGAAGGTTGATGATTATAACACCACTGAGTTGTGGTGCTGGGCACCTACACGATATATGAAACCTTTCTCTGACTCCATAATTATTATTCAGATAAATGATTTGTAGACATTAACATAAAACCAATACCACTCATTGTGTAGGGATATACTTTATTAAAACACTTTAAATATTACATTATCACTTTATAAGTTTGGTACTGACAGCGACAGAGCATTTTTGCTCTAGATTGTTTAGGTTGAGTTGGATCAGTTCGCTGTATTGAGTGGTGTGCTTTAGATAGATTTTGGTTTCCCTTAATTCTAGCCTGCACTGTCCCTAGCCAAATGGAGTTACACTAAGGGTCATTACAATTGCTCTAATTGTGAAGCCAGATTATGTATTAAAGTTGGCTTATCCATGTCGCAAGTAAATGAAAAAATATCTGTCTAAGTCATGCTGTACTTTCAATTCCTGGAAAGTTAGCACCCCCCCATCATTCTTAGATACCTGCTGAAGTTGTCTTATTTCCTATAGTTCTCATAACTGAAAGACCTTAGGCTGATCACCCTGTGCGGTGTGGATTTCGTTGAATTGGGAGAAACCTCATGATTTCTCTGCCAAATATTAAATATATGCATATTTCAATGGATCCACCAGGACATTAGTACACAGGTCATACCGAGGGAGCACTAGATCAGTTACCAATTCCTCTACTCACACATCCATATAGGAAGACATTTCATAAAACCAGTCTTTGAGAACCCTAGTAATACAAGCCAAATTGTATGCAGCTAAGTCCAGCAAACAAATCACACTTAATATTAGTGTTCCATGTGAAAAGAGTTTGACTTTATACCCCCTAAACCAGGTAAATGTGCATATACTGGGTCTCTATAATATAACATTTAAACAAAGAGTTTTCTCATGATGCTTTTCTTTTTGATATGTCCCATCTGTTTTTCTATTTCTTTGCTTTATTCAGCCCAAGCAAAGGGATCAGGAGAATGAAACAGAAGGTTCCTACACATCTAGCACCTGGGCTCAACAGGAAATGATGCAAGAGGACAGGAATGAAGATGCTTTCCAGAAGGAAGTGACATCAGAGTACCAGGTTCAAAGCAAAAGGATATTGAGGTAATGTCCAAACTATTGGTGAGGGTTCCACAGGGGGTGAGCACTCCCTGAATGCTTCTGGAGCTCCCAGTTAAACCTGCTTTAGATCATAAGTGAACTGAATTTGGTTGACCGATGAAGCTAATGTTCTGCTGTTGTCTGTCCCATGCTGTAAAGCTGCACAGGATTTACACTGGTGCAGGTGCTGGACTTGTTGACGATTCTGCTAGGGTGGTTCTCTTTTTAAAGAAGATATTTTATGAGGGATATTTGAAAATAAGACAGCTGTGTTCAGGGCGCTATAGTCAAAACGAAAATAAAGAAATAAAATAATACCCCACTAAAATGTCATGAAAGGGGATAACTTTGTTTTCCAGGAAACAGCAAAAAAAAAAAAAGAAATTTTTAAAAATGAAGATGAGGGACAGCTAGCTACTTAGTTATTTATGAATTAGCAGGTGGCCTGGACGTCCTTTATGTAAATGTTTGTGTATATGTGCGTGTTCTTAAGACAAGTCATAAACCAGATCCCGCCACAAACAAGCTGAGGTTCCCATCTTACAAAAGTCTGCAGACACATGTTCTGCTCTCCACATTAAGTACAGCCACTGCTCCCGTCTCGCCCGTCCAGCTTTCCTTAGCTCTGAATCCAGCTCCTTTACCATTTGTTGCTGCTGCCACCACCTCAAGGACCTTGGGTACAGTTCACCAGTTGCTGAAAACCCTAGTGATTCTGCGTGTTAAGGAGACGCAATTTCTCCGTTGGCAGAGCTGTCTTATTTTATTATGGAGTGGCATTTTGTATAAAAGAATCATTTTTTAAAACCAAGGGTGAGATGACCTTCCCTTCTCTTGTCTCTCCCTTTTTTTTCCATTTTGTGTGTTTACCTCCTCTGCCCTCTGACACTTTTTTTTTTCCTTTTTGCATATATTTTCAGGCCCTTTTTTGTGTCTCTCATTCGTGTGTTTTGTATGTGAACCCTCCTTCGCAGGAGGCCACCTTCAGGCACTGTAGGGGTGGAAAAACCGGTGTGCAGGCCCAGATTAGGACTTAACCAGTGGGGTGAGAGCAAAACCTATAAGGCCCAAGGTGAGTCACACACCAAAACCAGCAGTCCACAGCAGGAAAGGTTTTGTTCCAGAACAGAGAAAAGAATGTACTCAAAGTCCAGAAAATCAGAAAAAAAATCAGCAAACAGTCCAAAGTGCACCAAAAGAACACAAAAGACACAGTTTCCTAGTCAGTTTCACAAAGTTCAAGATGGTTACTAGAGATGTACAGGATAAAAAAAACATTGTTTTGTTTCAAACTTCATTTCTGCAGTTTCAAAACAAAAAAAAAAAATCATTTGATTCATGTTTGTTTGCCATTAAACTTTGCATTGCAGCCTATATTGGGCTCCAGAATTGGGGTTTTCTAATCAATTGTCATAGAACTTGTGGGAAGAAATCATCAGAAGAGGGAAAGAACTCCAAGGTATGTAGAAAGACTGTGGAAAGTGGCACCAAAAGTGGCATGAATAGCCTAAGGGTCAAAGGGATACCAACATTGGCTGGAGTTCTCCAAGCCACCATGAGAGGAGCAAAGAAGCAGCAAAATTAGGAAGAACACCCCAAGACTCCAAAAGAGGGCACCAGCGACAGTGACACGAACTCTTGATGGTATCTCAAGTTGCAAAATGGTAGCAAAAGTGGCATCAGCATCCTGAGGTACGATGAACAGGGAACAAAGCAGAAAATGGGCAGACCCCCCCCCCCCCCCAAGTAGCCCAAAGACTGATATCAAGACAACAAAACAACATGAAAGGTGCAAAATAGCCCCCCCAGAGTGGCAGGAACACCTCAAGAGGGTAAGGTTTGGGATATGCCGCAAGGCTCAATGGCAGAAAGAACCCCAAGTTGGTAAAGTATGGACAAGGAAGCAAGGCTCAGTGGCACTAAGACTGCCAAGATGTAGC
This sequence comes from Rhinatrema bivittatum, assembly GCF_901001135.1. Classification (NCBI taxonomy): domain Eukaryota; kingdom Metazoa; phylum Chordata; class Amphibia; order Gymnophiona; family Rhinatrematidae; genus Rhinatrema; species Rhinatrema bivittatum. The sequence goes on along the minus strand of NC_042631.1, from coordinate 37,255,895 downwards.
AAGAGAGGTATAGCAGCAAGGTAGAGTGGCATGGGAGATGCCAGTCATTCTATTGAAGCACATCTGCCAATTGTCAGATTCAGTACAAGAGAATGAACTGTGATAAGGATCATTTTCTGGAAACAAGCTTGACTACATTCCCTTCTTGACCTTGAACTAGCTGCTGGGTGGAATTTTGATTTCTTAAGAAATGGGCTTTCTGAAGGAAACTGAAATCACGTGCAGTGCATGTAAATGGTTTCTGTAATGTATGGTGTCATTTTGTGGCAAGTTGTGTGGGTAGCTTTACTTAGAAACCTTTTTCCACTTTGTGTAGTAGTTCTCTGGCTGTTCCATTTCTTGATTTTCTGGTTTTGTATGAGTTCTCTTTGCCTGAGTGATATTTGTACCATGCTCAGAACATGTGAATGGTTTCTCTCCTCATTCAGTGATACTTTAACAGATTAGCCGCTAACCTTGCTACCCTAATGTGTGGAGAACTATCACACAAGCAGAGTCTGTTCTGACTCTGAAGATGAGCTGACAGTGACAGGCCCCACCCAACAGCCTGGTATGCTTCAGCCTCTGCACTGCCAATTCTTACCTAGTGCCCACACTGCCCTGCCCACTATCCAGGCAAACAGAGACAAAATCAGTAGCAGCACAGCTAATCTCCCCACTCACTTCTACCTTCTGCCATCCCCAAGGGAGAGAGAAACTGCAACGCACAGCTACTGCCTGCCTATGTTTCTCTGTTGACTGACTGGAAAACTAAGAACTCTGACAGATCCACGCACCAAGACCTCGTCCTCCCAAGACCATGACTACAGAAGGAATGCACACTTTGCACAGTATATCTCAGACATGCTCAGTCTTCAAAATCAGAATCACTGGATCCATAGGTTGGTTTAGAGAAATGCTTCACCGTGATACATTGTCTCTGTTGTCTCCTTGAGAACATGCCCTTCCCAGGTCTGACAAGGCAGTGAGATCACACCCGACTCGCTGGACTGGCTGGCTGCTATACTGTAAGCATTACACATTGTCTGTATTCTACCTGTTCTCCAGAAACTATAATGGCCATTGAAATGAATGGGGAATAAAACAAATGAAACAAATAGGATTTTTTAAAATGTAGGGGTCTCCTTAATTTGCTTGAGGATGGCCATTTGTTTTAAGTGAATACATATCCCTAGTGGTTACCCACTTCTCAGGTCAACTGAATACAAATCCCTTAGAAGACTTTTCACTCTCAGGTCTCAACTAAAGTCTTTTCCTTCCTTCAGGCCCCAATAAAGAGCAGGAAATCTCCTTTGTCACAATTCAGGCTGAGGGCTTCCCCAGGACAGGATGGCGTCCCCATAGAACGAGGGGGTCCTTATCCTCCCAGATGACTCCCCAGTCTGTCCTGGAGAAAGTGCTCTCTGCTCCTTCAACACATTCAGAATCTTCCACATTTCTAGTCCTCACCTCTTCCCAGTCTGATTGCAGAACACACTTAACCCAACAATTCCTCAGAACCCCAAACTGCTGAAGGCTTTCCCCCAGTGCTCATGGAAGGACCCTGTATACCAGCAGGAAACCCCAGGAACCTCCTTTCACTCAGTTCTGAAGCTCACACCACCTTGAGCCTTCCATTGCTGGAAATGTCCTCAGCACTAAACATAGCAGCCACTCTAGTGATCTAATATTGCTCACGTGTATCTTTGTTTTCTTTTGTGTTCCCTTCCTCTCTCCGTCCTCCATCTCTTGTGTACTATCTCGTCCTTTCCCTCTGTGGGTGGTTTTTTTTTTCACTTTCCACACTGCCTTGATTTCCACCTGGCAGCTGGTATAGGTTTCTGTATAACCTACATCCCAGGACTTCCATCCGTTCAGCAAGCTCGGTTTTCTTTCTCCATTTTCCACAGTTGCGCCAAATTTATGGAACTCTTTGCCTGAGACTGTTTGTCCCATTGAATTGAATAAAAACTTTTAAAGCAGAGCTCAAAATCACTCATTTAGGTTGGCATTCAATTTATAATTGACCGTGACTTTGCCCAGAGCCTTTTCATCTGTCCATAAAAGCGCGCTGTTTGTTTCTGTCTGATATAATGTGTATATTCAGTTCTGAACATCGTCTAGGACTATGGCATAGGTGATTAAGACATTCTAAATAAAGATAACGCTTACTGGGATGATCTCCTGCTGATGGAAGGGGGAAGCTAACTCAGGTCACCAGGTGATGAAATGCCTTCTCTCAATAGGATTCAGACCTCAGGATTACTTCTTGACCTGTTATCACATGAAGGGGTAAGAGGGGTCCAAGAAGTGAAGAGGACGAGAGGGGGAATAGATCTTGCTAAAGAGGAATTCATGTAACTTAAAAAAAAACTTGTTAAATGAAATTCTTCGCTTACAGATATTATCTGCTTCTTATGGTTTTATTTTGTTTGCTCATTTTTTTGACTCAGAGCAATTTCCTCCTGTTTCTCTGGGCTTCAAGCTCAATCTGAACCAAGTCTGGAGCCAGGAGCCTTCATTCACAGCTTCCCAGAATTTTCCCCCCATTTTCTGTCTCCTCCCAGCGTATGTAATCCAATCGCTGCAGTGCTGGCCCTCGGCCAGGGCTCCAGCACCAGAGCTCCTTCCAGAACCCTGCAATCATGGGCCCTGAATCTGGCCACATTCAGTGGTGTCATTGCACGATGACTATGACTCCCTCTCCTCCAGGGGCTGTGAGTGCTGCTTCTGCAGCGTCCACCATCCCGGCTAACCCGGGGGGGGGGGGGGGGTGGGAGAATTTCCACATGGTGGCACGCCACAGTTCCACTGAGCCACCAGGCTTATGTGATCGGCAGGCAGTAAGTGCTGGCGCCTGTCCCGAGTGCTGCGAACACGCTTTCAGTGCTGACACCTTTCCCTGGTCTCTAGAGCCTTGATGAGGTAAATTCTTAAAAAAAATGAATTTGCCACAGTTCTAAATGGTTCCAGGTCAACAACCCGGCCTGACTTAGCAGAAAATCATCGGGGGGGAAAAAGTGAAGGAGCAGATATCCATGGGAAAAATAAAATAACATTAACAAGTGAGTCCAAAGGCCCTCTTGAGCTGCTTGGGGACCTAAGCAATTACTACATTGCTTATGCCTTGCATTGGCGCTGAAACGTACGGCCATTGGAACCATTAGATGAAAACTAAGGATTTGCATTTAGAAATTCCAGGCAGCATCCCCAGTGTGATTTACAATGGTAAGAACATAAGAAACATAAGAAAATGCCATACTGGGTCAGACCAAGGGTCCATCAAGCCCAGCATCCTGTTTCCAACAGTAGCCAATCCAGGCCATAAGAACCTGGCAAGTACCCAAAAACTAAGTCTATTCCATGTAACCACTGCTAATGGCAGTGGCTATTCTCTAAGTGAACTTAATAGCAGGTAATGGACTTCTCCTCCAAGAACTTATCCAATCCTTTTTTAAACACAGCTATACTAACTGCACGAACCACATTCTCTGGCAACAAATTCCAGAGTTTAATTGTGCGTTGAGTAAAAAAGAACTTTCTCCGATTGGAGTGCCCCCTAGTCTTTCTACTATCCGAAAGGGTAAATAACCGATTCACATCTACCCGTTCTAGACCTCTCATGATTTTAAACACCTCTATCATATCCCCCCTCAGTCGTCTCTTCTCCAAGCTGAAAAGTCCTAACCTCTTTAGTCTTTCCTCATAGGGGAGTTGTTCCATTCCCCTTATCATTTTGGGAACCCCCATGTGGACCCCCGAGTCAGGTCTTCTGCACCCCGGGTCGGATGGGATTGGGGATGCTGCCTCTGGGTGGAGAGGGAGCCATGGCCATGGTTACATTTGGTGGCTGGATTTAGAGGCTTCCAGGAGAGACCCTGGGGCATATCTCCTGAGGCAGTTGCTGCAATGACCAGACTAGAAGGGAGGCTGAATCTGCTGAAGCAGGGGAAAGTCTCCTGGAAGCGGTGAATGAAGGCTCAAGGTAACAGAATCGTAGCCCTGGTTCCAGTTGATGTGGAAGAAAAAAGGAGAAAGGAGGAGCTATCGGTCCTGAAACATAGCAAAGGATAACACAAGAAACATTGCATTTTTTATTCATTTGCATAGTTCCCTAAACCAGCTGCACAAAAACAGTCATCTTTAACGTAAGGAGTGACTTTCTGGTTAGAGCAATAAACTGAGAACCCGGGAATCTAGAGTTCGAATCCCACTTCCCCACTGACCCTTCATGTGACCTTGGACAAATCACTATCTCCCATTGCCTTGGATGCCCACTTAGATTGTAGGCTGTTTGGGACAATTCTAATAATGCTGTAGGCTGCCTTGAGCATCATTTGGAAAGCAGACTAAAAATCCAAATATTATTAGAGTCTTACTACGTGCCTGTATGACAAGAGAAAATAGGTTAAAAGAACAGAATTATGATTAGTGTCGTGTTACGTCTGGGCAAACTAAGGCAACAAGGAGATAAAATTGTTTGCTGAAGCGAAAAATCCAGATTGGTTCCAAGTGTTGTCCTGGTGCTCTGACTGTTAACTAGTGGCCCCTAAAATAGTATATTGACTTGCTTTAATGCCTTTTCTATAAACCTCAAATCTTCCCAATGCCATGAGCTATGAAAAAACCGTAGCCCCTTCTACGAAAACAATAAAAGGACTCCATAATTGGAATGTGGCCTTTTCCACAGTAGAAGTGTTGTTTTTTTTTTTTTTGTTTTTTTTAAATGAGGCGCTGGCTATTGAAAATCCTGCAAAAACTGTCGTCGCCTTATCCTACTTTTCACTCTTTCAGTTCCTCCGATGGGACGTCATCTGAAAACCTTCGTGGCCCAACTGATGGGCCCAAACTTGGGAGCCCCTGCCTCAGACCAAATGTGCCCCTCTGCCCTCGCCCCTTTTGCACAGATGGGTTGCCAGTATATGAGAGATCCCCTGGAGTTGCCAGTCTCTGTCCGAGTCATCCTGAATTTCTGACCCACTTCTTGTTCTTTTGCAGTGTTGTACACTAACTGTATAATATCAAAAACATCTCTGTTATTATCATATACAGCCACCGAGTCAAAGAGAAATACTCCCAGTGGAGAATTTATGGCCTAAACATGGAAAATGGCTTATATTTGTTCATAACAGGAAGGCATCAGTGATTACCTGCACTTATAGCAGTCACGTAATCAAATCTGACCGAACAACGTAAGGGAGTGGTGGATGGGAGCGTAGGCTACCAAAGGAAGCGAGATCACAGCTACAAAGAGCAACGGAGACAAAAACTTGGCAGGGATCCTATTAACTTCTGAATCCTGAATAAACAGAATCCACCCAGCCTGGTATTTTGAAAGGGTATCACTTATAGCTGAAAGTCAGTTTTTCTGTTATTTTATCTCCGGTCTTTTGAAACCACAGAGAGAGAAGGTGGACTGGAATGCTTCCATCCAGCCCTCCCGTTTCTAACGCCTATCCTCTGCAGTCTGCTGGACATGGGACTTAGAAAAACCAGCATGATGCAGCCGGCCCCTGTCAGGGGTGCCAAGGGCCGGGTCCAGTTCCGGATGAGGGAGAGAAGTTAATCGCAGGACCTCTAGCATAGTCACCAAAATAAAAGCAAGGACACTAAAAGTGGTGTTCATAATAAAGTCTTTACTGCAATGTACAGAAACAGCATCCAGTCCAGTATCACAAAAAAAAATAAATAAAAATCCACATCAGCCAATAGTCACCATTATCCATAGGATAAACCCCAAACCATGGGTCAAAAATTTTCAGTTTGTAATCCAAATCCAAATGTGTTCAGATGTCTCCAGTACAAGAGTCCAACCTGTCTTTCTTTGTTATCTCCAGTTCTAGAGTCCAAAATACAATTCTTTTCACCCTTGCTTTTCTGGTTGCTTGGGCAAAAAGAAACTTGATCCAGTCTTTTGGGATACCAGGAGGGTGCCCTTCCCTCTAGACTGATCAATCTTTCCAAAAATCTTCTTCCTATCTCTGAGTCCTTGTCCCCATCCCCAAAAACCTCAAAATCTTCTCAAAGTCCACAAACTCCAAAAATCACTGATTTTGAGATCCTGAGGGGATCTCCAGATTCTCTCATCCAGCTCTACTTCTCCAATCACTTCTTGCTTGAGATTCTGGGGGAATCTCTCTCTCTCCAACCTTCTGTGGGTCTCTTTCCTTCTGGCTCTTACAGCCGTGCTTTACCCTCTAAAGAACTGAGCATACTCTCAGGGATTATATACCCCAAGAAGCCTATCACCTAAAAAGGTGACGTTTTGGCAAAAGGAGGATTCAAAAATGCAAAACCCCTTTTCCCAATGCCTAATGATGGAAAAATACGGGGATTTTATTAATGATGGGCAAAGCCCCCATTGCAATGGCATTAGCTAGGGTTGCATGATACGGAGTTTCATTGTAACTCCTCCAAAGCAAACTGTGACCTTAGAAAGTTATAATGTGCCAGGCTTGGGGGAGTGAGAGCGTCGTCATCAGTGCTAGACCATAGAAAGTGAGGTTATGTTCATTGGCTTACAAACAAGGCTACCTAACTCCAGTTCTTGAGGTCCTCAAACAGGTTTTGATTTTCAGAATATGAAGAATAAATATTCATCAGATAAATTTGCAGAGGTTTATCTTAACAGCACAAAATTAATTTGCTGATTTTGTAATTCTGTAAACCAGGACTGATTGTTATCATTGAGACTCCTTTCTAGACGCAGTCAGTCTTTTTAGAGATAGCCACGTCCATCTGTATGCAGGTGAGGACTGGAAGAATTGTTGGGTTTCACCTGCTGATTTTTCTGGCATCATAGAATCCCTTTTCTCTTCTTAGGTCCCCCAGGCGCTCCCATGAGGAAGAAGACCAGGAACTGGATGATGGTATGCAAGAGGCTGAGGCCAAGCTAGAGAAGATCCGCCTGAGACAGGAGCAGAAGGAGAGCATGGAGTTTGAAAGAACGAGGCAGGAGCAACTGGAGGTCGACGCTGAGCTGGAGGAGCAGAGAAGATTGCGTGAGGAAGAGGAGTGGCGCCAGGAGCATGAGAAACAGAAGCATCTAGCCAGGCAGGAGGTCAGATATTGCTCTGGGACTTGTGGTACCGCATTGTGCTTCATCATAGATAGGCTCGTCGTGCCTTATCTGAATTTGGGACACCTGCTCTCATTTTCACATGATATATTTCAATTAAATTATAATCACCAATGTCAACCAAAGTTAGCACAATACAGGGGCAAGTTTCAAACTTTGGGGCCGATGCAATAATGTTCGCGGAAAACGGGCACTGACTTTTCAGCGCCTGCTTTCTTAACGCACATATGGCGCCCGCATGGGGGGCGCCATGCAATCTGTAAATTAGGGGGGTCATGCTAGGAAGGAGCCGCTAGGGTCGCTTGTGCGACCTTAGCGCCTCCTTGCTAACACGACCCGCCGCGGCTGCCGGTTATGAAGACCGAGGTGTGTAAACTCGGCCTCGGTTTTCATAACCGGCCGTCTGCCAGTAAGGAAAATGGCCGCTGATAAACTCGGCAGCCATTTTCATTACTGGCAGACAGGCAGATTATGAAAACCGAGGCCGAGTTTACCTATAGCAATTTTTTTCTGCTTTTCTGTACTTCTTTTACCTGCGCTCAGCTATTGACACCTGCTCCAGGCAGGCGTCAATAGCTGAGCGATAAATGTGCATCTGGAGTGAATGAGTAATAGCCTCATTTGCATGCATTTACATGTGATGAGCGCTATCTCATTCACTCTGCATTGGACGCATGTTAAATAGGCGCTAATCCCCCTATTGCATTAGGGGGTGGATTAGCTCCTATTTATCCCGCGTCCGACTGCGGGTTATACAGTGCGCTCGACTGAGCGCACTGTATTTCATCGGCCCTTGTGCATCTATTTGCAAAGTCCGCCAGAGTGGTAACTCATTTTCACATCTTTTCCTAGACTTTATGCTCATGAATTTGTCCACGGTTCAGCTAAGCATCATGACTGATTTTATGCACAACACATTCTTGCTACGTGGAAAATTCCAAGCACACTAAAGCCAGGTCCTCCTTTAATTCCAATTAAATTTCTCTTTTTCAGAAATTCAACTTACGTATGTACTGAACTTTGCCATCTCACCAGTCAGTCAGCGGTAGTTGAATTCCATCTTTGCAAGTTAGCTGCCTAGGGGAAATGTCCCATCCCCTCGCATGCTGCTGCTCTCTCTACGGTGACTTTTCAAAGGAGTTACGTGTGGAAATGTAACATGCCATTGAAGCAATTTTCAAAAGCCATTTACCCGAATTAAATGCACTTAACACAGATAAAGCCTATTGACAATTTTCAAAAGCCCACTTACACGGGTAGAGTGCATTTACACATGTAAAACCCAGTTTTACCTGTGAATGCTTTTGAAAATCAGGCCCTTTGTGTTTCTTTCCTTGGTCTATCAAATTCCTCTTCATATAGAAGAGCCATAGCCATGCACTGTACTCCAAGTGCAGCCTCACAAGAACCTTATGCAGTTGGAAAGTAACTGTCTGATCCCTGCTTGCAATTTTTCGCAATCAAAAGTACAGAAGTTGGGGCCTAGCTATTTGCAGCTTGACAGCCCCTTCACCAGTGACAAGTAGATTTTTTCAGCTCTGCTAATATTGATTTCCTTAATGTGTAGCTTTTAAACAATGTGCTTTTTACTACTACTACTTATTTCTAAAGTGCTATTAGATTTACATATAAGAGACAGTCCCTGCTCCATGGAGCTTACAATCTGGTCAAGACAAAGATGCATGACAAATATGTCTATGGAAGGTGAATTTATTGAAGAGAAGTGGTTAGGATTTGAAAGCAGCCTTAGAAAAATGAGTTGTTAGACTGGATTTGAATACGGCCAGAAAGAGAAGAGAGCATGATGCATCGACTCAGGAAATCTATTGCAGGCATACGGTGCAGCAGGATGGAAAGAGAGGACTTGGGAGTTGGTGGTGGAGGAAAAAGTTACAGATAAGAGTGACTTACCCATGAACAGAGTTCATAAGGAAGGGTGTAGGGAGAGAGAAGACAGGTAATGAGCTGCAGAGTGAGTGCATTTCTAGGTGAGTAAGAGAAGCTTGAACTGTATGCGGAAGCAGATAGGGAGCCAGAGCAGTGACTTAAGAAGAGGAATTACATAGCCATCAAGACATAAGAACATAAGAAAATGCCATACTGGGTCAGACCAAGGGTCCATCAAGCCCAGCATCCTGTTTCCAACAGTGGCCAATCCAGGCCATAAGAACCTGGCAAGTTCCCAAAAACTAAGTCTATTCCATGTTACCATTGCTAATGGCAGTGGCTTTTCTCTAAGTGAACTTAATAGCAGGTAATGGACTTCTCCTCCAAGAACTTATCCAATCCTTTTTTAAACACAGTTATACTAACTGCACTAACCACATCCTCTCTCAACAAATTCCAGAGTTTAATTGTGCGTTGAGTAAAAAAGAACTTTCTCCGATTAGTTTTAAATGTGCCCCATGCTAACTTCATGGAGTGCCCCCTAGTCTTTCTATTACCCGAAAGAGTAAATAACCGATTCACATCTACCCGTTCTAGACCTCTCATGATTTTAAACATCTCTATCATATCCCCCCTCAGCCGTCTCTTCTCCAAGCTGAAAAGTCCTAACCTCTTTAGTCTTTTCTCATAGGGGAGCTGTTCCATTCACCTTATCATTTTGGTAGTCCTTCTCTGTACCTTCTCCATCGCAATTATATCTTTTTTGAGATGCGGCGACCAGAATTGTACACAGTATTCAAGGTGCAGTCTCACCATGGAGCGATACAGAGGCATTATGACATTCTCCGTTTTATTCACCATTCCCTTTCTAATAATTCCCAACATTCTGTTTGCTTTTTTGACTGCCGCAGCACACTGAACCGACGATTTCAATGTGTTATCCACTATGACACCTAGATCTCTTTCTTGGGTTGTAGCACTTAATATGGAACCCAACATTGTGTAATTATAGCATGGGTTATTTTTCCCTATATGCATCACCTTGCACTTATCCACATTAAATTTCATCTGCCATTTGGATGCCCAATTTTCCAGTCTCACAAGGTCTTCCTGCAATTTATCACAATCTGCTTGTGATTTAACTACTCTGAACAATTTTGTGTCATCTGCAAATTTGATTATCTCACTCGTATTTCTTTCCAGATCATTTATAAATATATTGAAAAGTAAGGGTCCCAATACAGATCCCTGAGGCACTCCACTGTCCACTCCCTTCCACTGAGAAAATTGTCCATTTAATCCTACTCTCTGTTTCCTGTCTTTTAGCCAGTTTGCAATCCGTGAAAGGATATCGCCACCTATCCCTTGACTTTTTACTTTTCCTAGAAGCCGCTCATGAGGAACTTTGTCAAACACCTTCTGAAAATCCAAGTATACTACATCTACCGGTTCACCTTTATCCACATGTTTACTAACTCCTTCAAAAATGTGAAGCAGATTTGTGAGGCAAGACTTGCCTTTGGTAAAGCCATGCTGACTTTGTTCCATTAAACCATGTCTTTCTATATGTTCTGTGATTTTGATGTTTAGAACACTTTCCACTATTTTTCCTGGCACTGAGGTCAGCCTAACCGGTCTGTAGTTTCCCGGATCGCCCCTGGAGCCCTTTTTAAATATTGGGGTTACATTTGCTATCCTCCAGTCTTCAGGTACAATGGATGATTTTAATGATAGGTTACAAATTTTTACTAATAGGTCTGAAATTTCATTTTTTAGTTCCTTCAGAACTCTGGGGTGTATACCATCCGGTCCAGGTGATTTACTACTCTTCAGTTTGTCAATCAGGTCTACCACATCTTCTAGGTTCACTGTGATTTGATTCAGTCCATCTGAATCATTACCCATGAAAACCTTCTCCATTACGGGTACCTCCCCAACATCCTCTTCAGTAAACACCAAAGCAAAGAAATCATTTAATCTTTCCGCGATGGCCTTATCTTCTCTAAGTGCCCCTTTAACCCCTCGATCATCTAATGGTCCAACTGACTCCCTTACAGGCTTTCTGCTTCGGATATATTTAAAAAAGTTTTTACTGCGAGTTTTTGCCTCTACAGCCAACTTCTTTTCAAATTCTCTCTTAGCCTGTTTTATCAATGTCTTACATTTAACTTGCCAACGTTGAAGGAAGATAGTTCGTGCACCTGAATTTTGAATAGATTGCAGTGAAGAAAGCTGGTGAGGCCTGTGAAGAGCAAGTTGCAGTAGTCTAAGTGATAAGAGCATGGATAAGCGTTTTGGTAGCATAACTCAGATGGGAAGGGATGGCCTTTAGTGATGCTACAAAGGAAGAAATGTCATGCTTTTGCAGTGTTTTGGATATGTATAGAGGAGAGACAGGCATCAAAGATGACCGCAAGGTTACTGACTGAGGGAACTGAGAGGATAAGAGTGCTATCTTCAGAGACAGAAAGAAGAGGGAGGAAGGGAAGTGGGTTTGTGGAAAGACAAGCAGTTTTGTCTTGGCCCTGTTAAGTTTAAGGTGGCTGTGGCACATCCAGGTGCAGATGTCAGTCAAGCAGGCAGAGATGTGGGACTAGCTTCTTATCTGGCATGGTTCCTCACCTTTTATGCTGATGTATCCACTTTGCCATTTCATTCTCCAGTGAGGCGCAGCGCTTAAGCCTAGCAAGGATCTGGTTTCGGACTGAAGGAGGAAGTCCTAGTTCAGAGACCGTCCACAGAGGGGACAATGTTTAAAGTGATTTCCATGAGGTAAAAGGAATTCTCCCACCCTGAATGCAGCTGAAAACCTTTGGAGAGATCCATTGCCTCTGTGGTTTTTTACCGGTATTTGTGGGTGGCGTTCCTGAGGGCAGGGTTAGGGTGAAGACTGAAACAAGGTGTGTACTTTTTGTATTTTCAAAAGTATGGTTTTAGGCAAAACAGTACCCTTCCCAAGTAGGAGGTGCACGTGTGTACAGGTATTTTATTCTTAGTCTGTTTTCAAAGTAAAAGGATGCATTGACTTTGCATGTAGTGCTTCCTGTTTGAAAACTACACCCAGAATGGATGAAACATGGTGAACAGCAGATGTTATTGACCTCAGTTTACAGGCTGGCCAGCAGCTAGCATGATTTGGATGTTTCTAGTTCAAAGTGAACTAAAACATCTAAAATTAGGTGGCAGAATGTTTTGGGCTTTAAAGTTATCCATGAAGCTAGCAAGTAGCACATTTAAAACAAATCAGAAAAAAAAATTATTTTTCAGTCAGCTCTTTTAAGGTCTGGAATTCATTGCTGGAGGATCTGGCAAAAGCAGTTAGCATAGATGGGTTAAAAAAAAAGTTTGGACGAGTTCTTGGAGAAGTCCATAAACTGCTAGTAACCAGGTAGACTTGGGCAAAACCACTACATATCCCTGGGTATTAGCAGCATGGGATCTGTCTACTGGGTGGGATCCTGCCAGGTGCTTGTGACCTGGATTGGCCACTGTTGGAAACAGGATGCTGGGCTTGATGCACCCTCGGTCTGACCCAGTATGGCAGTTCTTATGTTCTTATAATTTTCAAAAGCCAATTACCTGGGTAAATGGGCTGTCTGAAAATTTCCCACCCCTGGGTGAAGGTAGGTGGGCTCAGAGGTGGGACTAGATTGGGGGAGGCAGCAATGTGCACAGTTTCACATTTTCAAAACCGCATGCCTTGTTTTATAGGGAAAGAGTGTTCACAGAAAAAGCAGGTGCAGATCTCTGTGGGTATTTTTCCCTTGGGCAGTTTTGAAAGGTAAAGTTTATACAATGTGCACACTTTCCCTTAAAGAACTGGTGCAAAGTCCATGGGTAAAAGTACTGACAAAGTTTTGAAAATTACCCCCATGAAGATTTAGCGATGCTCTGGTTTAGGGAACTGGATGGTGTCTAGTGTCTGTCCAGGGCCATTTTAAAGATTGTTCGTGGCCGTCTTCGAGATATTCCAGCTTTCTACAAGACAGCGATCTGTACCTCTGTTCAGAAAAGTGCCCATCCCTGAAGTCTGTGATCTCATGGCCTGTGGCAGGGCTAGGGCAGGACCTTTGGCCCCTGAGGAGGTCTAAGCTGGTGGTGAGGTTTCAGCTGTGTGACTGCCAAGGCAAGATCTGCAGGGGAAGCCCAAGACAGGAACTGCCGTAGCGGGTGAGGGGCACAGCTTGTGCTGCCCCTTCCAGTGGAATAAGCATGAGGCACAGGGCTGTAAAGCCCCTCCTCAAGAGAGGAAACGCGGGTGCTGGGAAGATGCAGGGCGAAGTCGTGGCTTGATACCCACACATGAGAGAGAGCTGAAGCGAGAGTGAGGCCTGCACTTTGTCTGAGGGAGAAACAGAGAAAAATAAAAGAAGACACGAGAGAAAACCCTCTCTCTTGCTCTGTGAGAGCGCCATGAGGTGTCTAGAGCCACCAGTCCTCTGTTCTCCTCTATGAAAGGACTTTGCGGTCTCTAGATCTGTGGCCAGAACTCTGAACATCAGACTGAAAATGCTTCCTCTTATCATTTGGGTCTCTGCGTGCAGGAAGAGAAGAGAAAGCTGAAAGAGGACATTGAAAGAAGACGACTTGAGGAAACAGAAATACATCAAAAAACGTTCAGCTCCTCTGGCTCGGATGGAGAGGAACCATTCAGCGGACTGTCCCCAGTGAGTCCAACGGTTAAGGTTTGTATTCAAGTCAGTTGTCCTAATCTGGGTTCGGGGGGGGGGGGGGGGGGGGGGGAAGGTGATCGTTTAGCCTTAATGCTAGCTAAAAGTCTCTCAAAACTGCCTGCTTGTACTTCTGCGGTGGCTTAGATTTGTAGGCCTCCTTTTTTTGCCCTGTGTTTTATTTTGAATCATAGGTGTGCTTCTATTTTAAAAAAAATCTCCTTTCTTGAGGCCACTCTGCAACTGTTTATGCTTTGCATGTACCAACGTGGTGTGTGCATGTGTGTGCAACGGCAGAAGATTAGCCAGTTACCAGCTACGTGTGCATGTGTGTGCAACGGCAGAAGATTAGCCAGTGTACCAGCTACGTGTATGCATGCCGGGTGCCAGGGTGTGCACAGACAGTCTTCCAGTCCTAGAAAATGACCTGTGACTTTGACATTTTCCTTTTGGGAGAATGTTGTTGTGCTGTGGACACTGCGTGTGTAGCCATAGAAGACAGATCCAGTAGTCAGTTTGTACTAGGGTGCTCGCAGTGGACATTTGAACACACATTACATAGGACCTCCTTTCCTGTCCATTTTCTCTGACCTGGTTTGGCTGAAGAAAAGGGTCTTCGAATTCTGAGGGCACAAAAGTGTACATTAACGTTCTGACAGCAACGTTACGTACAGCAACAGTAGCACCAAATACACTAGATGTTGGCAAAATGAGTAGTTGCAGGAGTATATTATCACTTTGTGGGGGAAGTATTCACATTCAAAAATTAATCTTATTTATATTTTCCTCTGCAACTGGACTACAATTTCTAAGTTCAAAATTCATTTTATCTTATTATTTATAGTTGGCATGGTTAATATGTCACTATATCCAAGTTAAATATTTAAATTATACAGTTTATATTACATAATTTTATTAATTACAAGTAAAACTATTCTATATTATTTATTATCATTATGTTAATTTGTCATACAGTTATAATGTTCCATATGTACCACTGTTCTATGTAAAGCCCCCTTATCACTGTTGGGCAGTTTATCGTTATATGTAAACCGGAGTGATTTATAGTCTCTATAAGAACCTCGGTATATAAAAATTAAAAATAAATAAATAAATAAACATTAACTTCCACCAGGTACATGGAAGCAGGTTATTCCATTCTTTTGCTAAAAGAAAACCCCATCATTTCACCACCACAAGGACAATCTGAGCTTGTTCCTCCTGTCAAGAAATAAAACCTGAGCAGCACTGCAATACTCTTGTGATTATGGTGCCACCTGTCTGCCTGCTTCAGAAAGTATATCCTCTCCCCACGAACGGAGAGATGCTTTTGTAGAGAAGTCTGGGGCCAGACATAAATCTGAACAGTGTAACACTAAAAATTGCCTGGCCCTGCTGAGACAGAGGAGCAACAAAATCCTGTGTATGTGTGGCCATATCGTGGTTTTTGTTTTTTTTTTTTTGGGGGGGGGGTTTGTAATCTGTCACTTTTCTTGAAGAAGAGACAGATCCATGTAATCTTTACAGTCTTTTAATAACTTCAAAACTCTGCAACATACAGAAGAGTTCAGACAGTAGAATATAATAAGATAGGAAAATCATACCTTATTTATTCATTAATATTGCTCACCTTTCCCAGGCCACTCAAAATCATGCTAGCAGTAGTAGTAATCATCATATTAGTTATCTCCATTCTCTTACTAATGTAACCCCACCCTGTTGCACATAAAATAATTTGTTTCTCTTTGGGGCTGGAACCACTCGCTGGCTGGCTGTTTCACACTCCCTCTTACTCCCAGGGCCAGATCCTTTGTAGGTGGTTTTTGGGGGGGGGGGATATGCTTCCAGGGCCCAATGCGACAGAGTGACCTTTTTAGCACATTCCTTATAGTTCGTTGTGTTCCCTTGGGGAGAATACTTGTCCTTAAGGTGGGTGCACTTAATGTTAAAGAAATACTCTGGCGTCACTGGGTTAGTGTCCAAAATTAAAGTCTTTACTCTTCAGACAACGGTGATAGCTCGAACTGCAGCATCACTGAAAGCTCTTGTTTCTTTTCTTAGTCTCTTCCCTCTATCTGTGCAGGTCTCACATATCAGGGCCAGGGAAATGTCTACTCTCTTGAGTTAGGTAACGTGGAGTTCCCAGGAGGGCAGGGTTTCTTTAGACTGGTCAAAAAACCCCTTCCAATCTGATAAAATGATTAAAGCTTATTGGCACAGAGAGAGTAAATCTTCTCTCTCTCTCTCTCTCCCCAGAGTGGTGCGACACTGGATGGGTGTCCCAGTGATGCTTGATTTCCCTACTCATGGTTAGCAGATCCTCAGGATCTCCTTGGTTCTTACACAGTATCTTTCTTTCTTTCTTCTTCATGGATCCCTGATGGGAGGGGATCCTCTTGAAGCAAGCGGCTCTCTTTGCTTCAGACAGGAAGGAGGGGGCAGCCGAAACTTCCTCCTGGATCTTGAACTCAGTCTTTTATCCCCAACTGAATTTGGCACCGGAGTTCCTCCTCGCGGCGGGTCACCACCATTTCAGGGGCAGGTCTTCTCTATCCCTGGGCATCCCAGACACAGGGTTCCCCATGCCCTGAGTCCAAGAAAGGCCCAGGTGTCCAGAGGCTCCTACCACTTAATATCTTAAAACCCAGAAAATAGACCCAGAGGGAAATTCGTACCCAGCCAGCATATGAACTGGAAAAGGAAAACCCCTCCCGACCTGCCTGCCTCCTCTGACTGGACCTGAAAAAACAGCTCAAGCAAAACTCCTCTCTACCTCCTAACTCTCAGCAAACTTAAAGGGACTGCTCCCAAGCTCTCTGTAGGGAGCTGCTATATAGGGGACGGGCTTCATTTGAATGGTGACCTCTCCCTCACATTCTCACTAAACTGAAGGCTCACCCAGGCCTTAATGGTGACATAAACCAAAGGGTCCATCACACTAACATCCTTATTCGCAAGGGTCCGCAGATGCAACAGTTCCTTCTCAGAGAAGGGGATGTATTGTACTCCCTGCTCCTTGAGAAGTTGCTTCTGAGTAGTGATCTTTCCATCTCCTAGGGAGCAGAGCTCTCATGGAGGAAATCAACTCCTTACGCTGTGTGCTGCCTTCGGTGTGGTGTCAGCTCCTCTCATGTCTTGCAGTGCCAGGTGTGAGTACCTGTGTGAATTAACAGTGCCGGTTCCTCCCGCCCGGGTGGGTTAACTGCTTGTAGGCTCAGCTCCAAGAACTGCCACAGAAGTAAGGAGCACCTGGATGTTGGTACCAGATTTCCTTGTTTCTTTTACTGAATCCAGCATAAGACGCTATTCTAAAAAGATGGACGGAACTTCTACTAGACATTAGAGAATTCGTATATCGAATGTCTGCTGTGGAGAGCATATGTATGTCATCTGATTTCTGTTCAAGACAGGTCAGGTTAGCTCTTATAGAATCAAGGGTTCGTGGTTCTCCTCACAGTCACGAAGTTCTATGATTCCCTGAAATGCTGGTGGTTCCAACCATTCTGCATCTCTAAGGCAACATCCACATCACTCAGCCGTGAGAGATCTCTGTCCTAGTGGCTGATTCATTCCAAAATTGTCTGTACAAATCATCCTGGCTATGGATGTGTAAGCTCTGTCTGTTTGGGTTTTTTTACACTGAATTCTAGGGCCACACAGTTCCCAGGATGCTATCAATGTCCCATAACTCTTTTTCTCTCTGCTCTCTCATCACACACATAACTCCTGGAGGTGTAGTTCTCCGGGGTGGTGGGAATCGGCAACAAATTCATTCAGGCACCAGAAATCACAGCAAGGAGCCAGTAATGGTGCTCAACAAAAAGGAGCATTCACTTTTAACTTAAAAAACAAGATCTATGCCAATACTGAGAAAATCATAAACAGTAGAATGAAAGCTCATGATTGCAAAAGCCATAGTCTCTTTATCCATGGTGTCAACCCTTCTAGCTATCTGCTCTCTTCCTGAATCAGTGCCCAGTACTCCTTCCCCAGAGAGGGTAGGAAAATTCTCCTACTATCATAAACTAAATGGGAAAAAAACTTGCAAATAAGGGGAAACTATTCTCCTTGTTTCAAAAGTGTAGATTCAGCTCCTCAAAATTCCAACAGTCCTCTGTCCCCCACAAGTTATTGGTAGCAGGGCAAAATGGCTGTCAAAAACCTTTGAGGGTTTGTTTGGCCAATGAATTGTACTTCATGTTACAGTAAGCTTTCCTGTGGAAGAACAAGACCATGTTATCAGTAGGGCTCAAAGCCCTCTGTGATGGGGCTAAGGAGTCTGTCCTGATGGTCAGACTGAGTCCAGGTCTGGTCAAAGTCCAGATATCCCTGTGGTGCCTCTGTTTCCATCTCATTTAACAGAGGTTCCTGAACTTCTTCCATGGCATATCCTCACCATAAACTAGTATGAGTTTTTGAGAAGTTTCTCTTCAAATTGCTTAGTTTACATGACCCTATGTAAAGTTACTCAGAAGAATCTAAGCAACTTATGTTCCTCAAAGTTCCTTTTGGCTGAGATAGATTCAGTTGAAGCTCTCTGTGGAAACATTTGTCAGGTATCCCATCAGGTCGGGGACTTCTCCAGCAGTAATCTGTATGGATGAGGGGCTTCTACTTTATCCTAGCATTGGCCTTGGGTTTTCTTAGCCCAGATGGCAAAAGAGAAGTCTGCAGCCCAGTATCAGCCTGGTAATGTTTCTCCGATTCTTCTGGCTTCCAGAAGAGATTTCAGGAGGGAAATCTTGCCATACAGCTTGAGGGAAAGGTCCTCGAACACACTTCCCTGTTTATCTGCCCTCTGCAATTCTCTGAGTCTATGGATAACCAGTGCAGTTAAATTTCACCTTGGTGAAATTGGTGTTTTGCAACCATGTAGAAGTAAATCTGTCTTCGTATAGTCTTAGTTGTGTGCTCAGTCAAAGTTCACTGCTGAGCCTTCCACTGAGTTGTGGGTTCTCAGCATGGTGTTTGCCCAGTTGTTAGAAGTCCTTTGAAGCCTCTACACTCTTGTCAGCATAGTGTCTGACCTGGAAGTTCATTCATTTTGTTAGTGATCACTTTGACAGGTGGGGGTCTATCGGCTCCAGACCCTAGTGCCTTTGCCATCTTGTTCTGAGTTTTCCTGCTAAGTTGTTTCCATGCACGTTTCTGATCGCTGCTTAATGCTGTGCATAAGGCTATAAAGGCAAACAGCTGTTATTCTTGGTATACAAGTGATCTGTAGCCTTTCATCTGGCGTGATCTAAAGCCCCAGATAGTCTACTCAGGCTGCTTCTTGACAAAGAGTACTATTTCTCTTGGTTAGTACATCGTGCCTTTTCTCATACCCAGAAGGACCTGGGTCTGGTGGGGCAATATCCAGGCTCCGAGTACTGGAGCCATGACTGCCTTGGAAGCAAAGTTGTGAAGCGGGAATCTTGTCCTCATCCCTGTTTCAGAAAGGGTTCCCGGCATGAAACAGAATTTTTAACAGTCTGTCTTAAAGAGTTTCTTTGTGGTGTAAAAGCCAACTTCATTCCCTCCTGGGGCCCATTATTTTGGTTCACACTTCCACACAAAGAAAAATAAAAAAGGTTAACATGAGGGTGTCCAGTTTAGTCTTTGACACTGTTTTGGTTTTTCCCTTTTGTTTGATGTGACCTGAAGCTTGGGAGTCCCCTCATGTAAGGACTGCTATCCTGTTGTCCATTGGAGAACCAACGTTACAAATAAGTAACTTCACGTTCCTTTTGATAATGATAATGACGGCATGGCTGGTCTGATTAACAGAGATATCGGGTCCAGCAGTGATGGAGGGAAGGCAGAGTTAGCAGAGAGGCCCACCAGTAACTAATTCAGGAGAAGCAGAAGAGAGCCGCCTCCTTCTTCTGTTTGCCAAAACGTTTTCGGCACTCGTCTCTAGATGAGCAACAGACAGCTTGTGTGCCAGGATCTGCAGCGGCGTTTCAGGCCAGGGCTGTCTTGGCACCACCGGCCCTCTGTGCAGGTTGTTGTCAGTAAGTCTGACCTGTTTCTACCGCCAGAGCTCCCCAGTGACTGATCTCCTGGCTCTGTCTCCCAACAGATCACAGACCTGACGGAATCCCTGAACCGTTCCATCAAGAAAAGGTAAGAAACTTTCTGCCTCTGGCAGGACTAGCTGCCTTGTTGTTTGAAGAATTTTTGACTTCATGCCAGTTTTAGGTTCTGTATGAAATGAGTTTGTGGTTTAATTTACTTCCAAAGACAGAGCAGTCACACAAAATGTTAATACTTTATCCTTCTATCTCTTTTTCGAGGTTGATATTCAAAGGGTAGCTCTGGCTTTCCTTTGGAGTTAGATAGACAGAACCTTAGATTTTAATCTTTCCCCCACTCCCTGGCTACATTTTCTCCAGGCAACCCAGGTAAAAAGAGATGGTGCTGGGGTTTTCCTGGGGCAAGGTTAGCCGGACAAGTCTGATAAACACCCGGCCTAAAGTTATCCAGACGGAGGTAACTGTCAAAGCCATTTATGGGTTAAAACCTGGGGTTTGTGCGCACAAAAGTATGGGTGTGACCTGATTTCCCACACGGTTTTATGCGCGCTGGCCCCGGGATAGGTGTTCTGGGGAGGGGACGGAGTCTGGATTTACATGCACCCTTCCGATTTTAAAAAACGTGTGCATGCATCATCCTGTACAAGTTATGAGCCGGAGAGAGCAGATGTAACTTTTATGCATTCTTAGGGATCGTTTTCAATAGGAATCTGCATTCATTTCAAACGAAAGCCTAAAACACAACGAATGAGTCCAAATGAAAACAACTGAAAATGGCTTTCTACAAAAATACCAGAAGATTGTGGGTTATTTTTGTATTTGTTAAAAAAACAAACAAACCCCAAACAGATCTCCTGTGGCCCTATAAGTACCCTTTTCCCTGCCACAATTGAATCCAGGCCCGGGGCCTGCCCCCTGGACCTCCGACCCCCCCCCCCCCATTCTTATCACTAAAATATAACGCAAGTGGGGGGGCCCAGTTCTCTTCAGCTGGGCGTCCCCAAGCCCCTCAAAAGATATTGGGGCTGGGGAGCTGCCTCCGTAACTCCCACTTACCTCTTTCCATTGGTCCTTGAGAAATCCTTAGGGGCAGGAATGAAGTCCACTTGCTCCTGCCCCAGCTCCAGGACTTTAAAAATGCTCCTGAGATGCCCTGGGCTCTGTTAGGTTTTAGTGGTGGGAGTGAGGGGTAGAGGGGCCTGGGGGGGCCCATCAGGTAGGCCTGGGCCCTGGTGCTAGGGTGGAAGGGTGCTTTTTAAAAAACTGTTCTTTTTTCTGTTGTTGTTGTTGTTGTTTTCTGGTTCTTATTTTGCATTTTAATGCTTTTTTTTTTTTTTTCAGTTCAGCAAATGAACTGAACCCAAAAACAAAACCATTAAACAAACTGAAAAATTAAAAATATGGGGCTACACAATCCTAATTTTCAAAATGAACTAATGCACATAAGTTTGCTTTGAAAATTGCTGCAACTTATGCACTTTGGCAATGCATGCATTTTGTGGAGTATTATCAGACTCCTTTCATAATGTTACCTGGCTTAATTTCCTGCTCCACAGTTTATTACTATATCAAATGTTCCATGTAATCCTGTTATTTCTGTTATAATTCGTTATATTTTATTACAATGTTATAATGTAAAATAGGGCTGTTACTACCCTATTCTTTTAGTTATCTGGAAACCGATGTGATATCTCGATCGAACGTCGGTATATAAAAGAAATAAATAAATAATTCAGGGTGGACCTCTCTACTTCTGTTTTTCTCTTTCTCTTTTATTCTTTTTGTCATACGCGCTGGTTTTCTTTCTAGATTTCCTCTCCTTGCCATTTCTTCCTTGGCCCCTCTCTTCTGCACCTTTGCTTTGGCCTTCGTTTCCCCTCACTCGTCATTCCCCATCCTCTCTCTCTCTCTGCCTCCCGGTCTGATTCTGCTTTTCTTTCTTTCCTTCACTTTGACTTTCTCCATCCTCTCTCGCTCTCTGCCTCCTGGTCTGACTCTGCTTTCTTTCCTTCACTTTGACTTTCCCTATCCTCTCTCTCTCTCGCTCTGCTTCCCGGTCTGACTCTGCTTTTCTTTCTTTCCTTTCCTTCACTTTGACTTTCCCCATTCTCTCTCTCTCTCCTGCCTCCCTGCCTGACCCTGTCTCACTCCTCTCTGCCTCCTTCTTTTCCAGTAACAGTATAAAGAAGAGCGAGCCTGCCCTGCCCATTTCTAGGATTGACGAAAGGCTGGAGCAGTACACGCACGCTGTAGAGGTGAGGCTCTCTCTCTCTCTTCTCATTTCATTTTCGTGATGGCAGTGCCTGGCTTCCTTTCCTCAGAAGCCTCATAAAGCCAGCCTTCCTGTCCAGTACCGCCGCGCACTGATTTCTGGGCAAGGTGTCCTTGTGTTATCCGTTTTTCTTTGGACTGATAGATTGCACCAGCCTCTTTTGGGCTTCTGATTGAAAGAGAACAGAGGCCTGTGCAGGGTCTGCTGAACCACAGGCCCTTCTTAGACCTCTCCCGCTGCCAACGTATTCCAGCCATCTCAGGGACAGTCCTGGGCTTGGGGCTCCTTCTGGAACCTGGGACGAGCGTGCCCTGAGTCGGAGCACTAAGATGGCAATCCCCATTTATGCAGAGAATTAGTGATTTATGTGTGTGAAGCAGCCATCTGGAAATGACCCTCCTCCAGGACAGCTAAAAGTACAAGCATTGTTCCCCGATTTGTGTGCTTCTAATCACATTTGGCAGTGGTGGCTCTTTTGGGAGAATGATATAGGTGGACTTGGGAAAAATAGCATAGATTGTATTTTCAAATCTGCACGTGCTATTTTCCATGAAAATTTAAAAAACAAGTGTAAAAGTGTGATGGCACTCTGTATCTGTGACAAGTTTCAGAGGAAAAATAAGCTGCTGCCTTCCCTTTGAAATGTAGTGCAAAGCCCATATTAAAATGAAGTTGTGGACATTGCACAAAAGCGCAGTTTGCAATGTGCCCATCTGAGTGTTGTGGTTTTCCAGTGGCAGAGATTCCTCCCGTGGGCTGTGAGCGATAGCTGTGCAGTGCCACCAGCCTCAGTCAGGCTTGGGGAGAAGCCAGATCTTCTGCATAGGAACCACCAAGTCAAATTTTACCAGATTGAAAAATATTTTGGCTCTTTTGGATTGCAGAACAGGAGGTAGAATGGGTGGAAGATTCTGCTCACAGCAGAAAGATATGGCCACATGGGAGGCCCTTGAGAGAACTCATAATCCTCAGTTGGGCTGCATAAATGTCCTCCCTGTGTTCTTTGAATAGTAGAGAAGAGTCTGCATGACTAATAACAGTTTCTTTGTATGTTGCTGTACTGCAGAGCTCTAGTAAAACCACAAAACTTGTGCGTCAGCCTTCTATTGAGCTCCCCAGTGCTGCCGAGGCTGTGGCCAGTAAGAAGAACCTCTTTGAAACGGGCGAGGCCGCTGCTCAGTCCTCTGCAAAAACGACCCCCTGCAAGGTAACGTTACAGCCCCTCATACACACAGACGGTATCCTGCAAGGTACAGTCACATCTCTCATACACAGATTGTACTTTGCAGGGAACAGTCACAGCTCTCATACACACAGACTGCACCCTCTGAACTTGGTTTATTAATTAATTTATTTATTTATTTATTTATTTAAGGCTTTTTTATACCGGTATTAGTGGATACATCATACTGGTTTACATCCGAACTGAAGGTGGAAATACATCAAACAGGGCAGGGGATGGGACTACAGAGAACAGGGGAGAAAAATAGCCGGTAACTGGCAAACAAGAAATCAGACTGTAGAAAATAACATGTTAAACAATGTAACATAACTTAATAGATAAGTTCAAATCACGTACTGATGCAGCAAAGGGGTAAAGATGCAGGGGATCTAATCTGGGTAAGCCTGTTTGAAAAGTTTACAGCCCCTCATGCACACAGTGGGGTAGATTTTCAAATACCGCGAATAGGCGTACTTTTGTTGGCGCTCCAGGCGCAAACAAAAGTACGCTGGATTTCAGTAGATACGCGCGCAGCCGCTGAAATCCGGGATCGGCGAATGCAAGGCTATCGATTTCGTATAGCCGGCGCGCGCCGAGCCACGCAGCCTACCCCCATTCCCTCCGAGGCAGCTCCGAAATCGGAGCGGCCTCGGAGGGAACTTTCTTTTGCCCTCCCCTCACCTTCCCCTCCCTTCCCCTACCTAACCCACCCGCCCGGCCCTGTCTAAACCCCCCCCTTACCTTTGTTGGGGGATTTACGCCTCCCGGAGGGAGAAGTAAATCCCCGCGCGCCAGCAGGCCGCTAGCGCGCCGGGACGCGATCTGGGGGCGGGTCCGGAGGGCGCGGCCACGCCCCCGGGCCGCCCCCGGAACGCTCCCGACATGCCCCGAAAACGCCGCGTGGTTCGGGCCCGCCCCGACACGCCCCCTCCGAAAACCCCGGGACTTACGCGAGTCCCGGGGCTCTGCGCGCGCCGGTAGGCCTATGTAAAATAGGCCTATGTAAAATAGGCCTACCGGCGCGCAGGGCCCTGCTCGCCTAAATCCGCCCGGATTTGGGCGGATTTAGGCGAGCAGGGCTCTGAAAATCCGCCCCAGTCTGTATCCTGTGAGCTCAGTTTACAGACTCTCATGCACACAGTTTGCATCCTGTGAGCTCAGTTTACAACCCTCATGCACACAGTCTGCACCCTGCAAGCTGTTTACAGCTGAGACTGTTTTTATGAAGTGATTGTTCCTTTTCCTTTATTGCAGGATACTGAGGGCTTGAACATTGGTGTTTCTGACCTTATTAACCAGTGGGCCAAAGGCCCATCTGAGGAAGGTGCCAAGCAGACACCCTCAAAGCCAACAGTAAGTACCCACTACCATCCACCCAGTGCTACTCAAGCTAAAATAGTATCTTGGTTCTCCTGTCCACCTTTGATCTTGTGTCATCTCCCTTTTGACTGAGTACTGCTTTTATATCACTGTGGGAAATGATCTTTTTTAACTCCTATTTTGTTATAATCATCTATTTACCTGATGTAAAACTGGTCTTCTGTTTCCACATCATCAAGTATATGATGTTACACATATGTTGTAATAACTAAATTAGATGTCGGTCTATTGCTGTTGAAATTTGGAATAATGGGACGTTCAGGTTTCCTGTTCTTGTCTCAACTATGTGATTTCCAGCTCAGATCTGCTCCTCTGATAGGCGAAATCTCTTTGGAATGAACTGTGGTCCTGCGTAGTGGAAAGGGAATAAGAAGCTCAGGATGCGGACGCGCCACAAATGCGAGCCAGGCCGTTAGAGAGTCTGAAGACACGTTTCTAATTCTTGCTTTTATTTGTGTCCAGGATCTTACAGCTGGAGACATCCTGAGTAAGAGAAGTTTGTGGGAACATAAAGACAGTGCCCAGTCCGCCAACAAGGTATCGCCTTGGCCATCTGCTTGATCTTTCTCTCCTTTGTGCTAAGTTTTCCCCATATGCTGTGGAAGGGAAGGGTTGATGGGCCAGCAGGGAGATCAGGTGTCCATGCTGGAAATGTGACTTAATCTTCCCTGCTGATGCTATAGGTTTATGTGGTAGGGAGCTTGCCTTCAAATGGTGGTCACCATTTCGTATGCCACCATGATATGAGCTTACTCCCTCTCCACCCTTCCCTGATCTTTCTCCTATGCCAAAAAGCAACAGGATCTGTCTCATCCACTGCAAATGGAAGATAGTGAGTGCCGCTGTCACTCTTTACATAGAGAACTATTGGAGGCAGAGGGAAGGGAGTAGGGATGCTCAACAGTGTCCCCATGTCCTGTTTCAGAAGTCTTTCCTCCTATCTCTCACCTCAGCACAAGACCTGTTTCCTTTCTCTTCCTGCACCCCTAGCTCACACGAGCTCTTACCATTGACTAGCGCAGCTGCTCCCCTATCTTAACAAGCAGTGTGTGCTCACCTGGAAAAGTTAGAGATTCAGATTCCAATCCTACCACCTGTCACTTTGTGTGCATGAATGAAGAGGCTTGTAGCGCCCTCTTGTGCTGCATGCATCTTAATCTGTATTTTAAAATAATCCTGAGGGGAAAGTTCAGAAAAGAAAGTAGTAGCACTGCAGTCTATGTGCAGGGACCTGCACTCCCAAAACAAATGCACATAGAAAAATAAAGGAAAAAAAAAAGCTTCCGGGACTTCACATTGTTTGCTATAAAAGCATTGAACTATGTGAAGGTATTAAAGGAAAACAAATCTGACCACCCAGCATGTTTCATGGAGTCATTTGCTTCATTAGTGCAGCATGCTGGTGCCAACGGCTGCTCCTCCTTCTAAGCTTCTCTTGGATGTACAGGATATGAGGCAGATGTTCATATTATTAAGAGGAGCAATGCTGAAATAGCCCACAGCATGTTGTACAAGATGTGGGTGCACTTATTGCGTGGACTTTATGCTGATTTTCAAAGAGAGAGAATGCGAGCAGCTTCCCCCTTGGAAGTTCATGTAAAGTATGTGCAGGAAAAGCGTCCCCTTGCTTCGCACCTGCTTCCTCGTGTGGGCGGATGAGAGGAGTAAAATAGCGCAGGTGCTTGTGAAAATGTCATGTCTGTGCACTAGTTTCCTCCTCCTCTGACCTAAAGACGCCTCTGGGAAGAGTTTCCTCACAGCCTGCTAAATGTGTGCTCTACGGAAGACCACATGCACTTGCAGCTGGCCAGAGGAGAACAATATTTAGACAGATGTTTTTTGTACCCAGGCCAGTGGCTTTGAAAATTGTCCGGTCCCCCCCTATATTATAATGGGAAATCATCTAGCTCCTGCTACCAGGATTGAGTCTGTGTCCCTTGTCCCTAGCTCCTGCTTCCAGGATTGATTCTGTGTCCTTGTCCCTAGCTCCAGCTTCCAGGATTGATTCTGGGCCCCTTGTCTCTAGCTCCAGCTTCCAGGACTGATTCTGTGTCCTTGTCCCTAGCTCCAGCTTCCAGGACTGATTCTGTGCCCCTTGTCCCTAGCTCCAGCTTCCAGGACTGATTCTGTGCCCTTGTCCCTAGCTCCAGCTTCCAGGATTGATTCTGTGTCCCTTGTCTCTAGCTCCAGCTTCCAGGACTGATTCTGTGCCCCTTGTCCCTAGCTCCAGCTTCCAGGATTGATTCTGTGCCCCTTGTCCCTAGCTCCAGCTTCCAGGATTGATTCTGTGCTCCTTGTCCCTAGCTCCAGCTTCCAGGATTGATTCTGTGTCCTTGTCTCTAGCTCCAGTTTCCAGGATTGATTCTGTGTCCCTTGTCCCTAGCTCCAGCTTCCGGGATTGATTCTGTGCCCCTTGTCCCTAGCTCCAGCTTCAAGGATTGATTCTGTGTCCTTGTCCCTAGCTCCAGCTTCCAGGATTGATTCTATGTCCCTTGTCTCTAGCTCCAGCTTCCGGGACTGATTCTGTGGCCCTTGTCTCTAGCTCCAGCTTCCGGGACTGATTCTGTGGCCCTTGTCTCTAGCTCCCGCTTCCAGGATTGATTCTCTGTCCCTTGTCTCTAGCTCCAGCTTCCAGGATTGATTCTCTGTCCCTTGTCCCTAGCTCCAGCTTCCAGGACTGATTCTCTGTCCCTTGTCCCTAGCTCCAGCTTCCGGGACTGATTCTGTGCCCCTTGTCCCTAGCTCCAGCTTCCAGGATTGATTCTGTGTCCCTTGTCCCTAGCTCCAGCTTCCGGGACTGATTCTGTGTCCCTTGTCCCTAGCTCCAGCTTCCGGGACTGATTCTGTGGCCCTTGTCTCTAGCTCCAGCTTCCGGGATTGATTCTGTGTCCCTTGTCCCTAGCTCCAGCTTCCAGGACTGATTCTGTGTCCCTTGTCTCTAGCTCCAGCTTCCAGGATTGATTCTGTGTCCCTTGTCCCTAGCTCCAGCTTCCAGGATTGATTCTGTGTCCCTTGTCCCTAGCTCCAGCTTCCAGGACTGATTCTGTGTCCCTTGTCTCTAGCTCCAGCTTCCAGGATTGATTCTGTGTCCCTTGTCCCTAGCTCCAGCTTCCAGGATTGATTCTGTGCCCCTTGTCCCTAGCTCCAGCTTCCAGGATTGATTCTGTGTCCCTTGTCCCTAGCTCCAGCTTCCAGGATTGATTCTGTGCTCCTTGTCCCTAGCTCCAGCTTCCAGGATTGATTCTGTGTCCTTGTCTCTAGCTCCAGTTTCCAGGATTGATTCTGTGTCCCTTGTCCCTAGCTCCAGCTTCCGGGATTGATTCTGTGTCCCTTGTCCCTAGCTCCAGCTTCCAGGATTGATTCTGTGCCCCTTGTCCCTAGCTCCAGCTTCAAGGATTGATTCTGTGTCCTTGTCCCTAGCTCCAGCTTCCAGGATTGATTCTGTGTCCCTTGTCTCTAGCTCCAGCTTCCGGGACTGATTCTGTGGCCCTTGTCTCTAGCTCCCGCTTCCAGGATTGATTCTCTGTCCCTTGTCTCTAGCTCCAGCTTCCAGGATTGATTCTCTGTCCCTTGTCCCTAGCTCCAGCTTCCAGGACTGATTCTGTGGCCCTTGTCTCTAGCTCCAGCTTCCGGGATTGATTCTGTGTCCCTTGTCCCTAGCTCCAGCTTCCAGGACTGATTCTGTGTCCCTTGTCTCTAGCTCCAGCTTCCGGGACTGATTCTGTGGCCCTTGTCTCTAGCTCCAGCTTCCGGGATTGATTCTGTGTCCCTTGTCCCTAGCTCCAGCTTCCAGGACTGATTCTGTGTCCCTTGTCTCTAGCTCCAGCTTCCAGGATTGATTCTGTGTCCCTTGTCCCTAGCTCCAGCTTCCAGGATTGATTCTGTGTCCCTTGTCTCTAGCTCCAGCTTCCAGGATTGATTCTGTGTCCCTTGTCTCTAGCTCCAGCTTCCAGGATTGATTCTGTGTCCCTTGTCCCTAGCTCCAGCTTCCAGGATTGATTCTGTGTCCCTTGTCCCTAGCTCCAGCTTCCAGGACTGATTCTGTGTCCCTTGTCTCTAGCTCCAGCTTCCAGGATTGATTCTGTGTCCCTTGTCCCTAGCTCCAGCTTCCAGGATTGATTCTCTGTCCCTGTCTCTAGCTCCCGCTTCCAGGATTGATTCTCTGTCCCTTGTCTCTAGCTCCAGCTTCCAGGATTGATTCTCTGTCCCTTGTCCCTAGCTCCAGCTTCCAGGACTGATTCTCTGTCCCTTGTCCCTAGCTCCAGCTTCCGGGACTGATTCTGTGCCCCTTGTCCCTAGCTCCAGCTTCCAGGATTGATTCTGTGTCCCTTGTCCCTAGCTCCAGCTTCCGGGACTGATTCTGTGGCCCTTGTCTCTAGCTCCAGCTTCCAGGATTGATTCTGTGTCCCTTGTCCCTAGCTCCAGCTTCCAGGACTGATTCTGTGTCCCTTGTCTCTAGCTCCAGCTTCCAGGATTGATTCTGTGTCCCTTGTCCCTAGCTCCGGCTTCCAGGATTGATTCTGTGCCCCTTGTCCCTAGCTCCAGCTTCCAGGATTGATTCTGTGCCCCTTGTCCCTAGCTCCAGCTTCCAGGATTGATTCTGTGTGTTTATCCCTTAGCTCTCACCTCCAGTGATGATTCTTTAGGCTTGTAAAAGGTAATTGAAAGGAGAGTGGGTGAAGCACATTGCTTACTTGCCTGCATGGGGTAGTAGCCCCCTGTCGACCTTGGATTCTGTTTATTCCTTGCTTATGGTAGCTGTTCCCATGTCATCCATGTCCTAAAGGGCTTGAGTCGGGTCTGCAATTTCTCTGTCTGTGACCTGCAGAAACTGTTCTCACCTCAGCCAGATCAGGTAACAGAAATGCTGACTGATTTATTGCCTGTTCTTTACAGAGATATAATTGGAGCTCACTCACGATGCACTAAACCTGGACAGGGATAAAAAGTGTTGCCTTGTTTTGATGTGCACTGTGGTTAAAGTCCAAAGAACGAGCTGTGATAATCCCCCCTCTACCACTAAGCCATGATCGGGTGCATTCCTTCAGGTTCCTTCCCTACCCCCTTGAAGGCAGGTGTGCTGGCAAGAGAGTCCCAGGTTACCTCACACGCGTTCGATCTAATCAGCCCATACTGACATGAATGACACTGCAGACAGTGCGCCGAAGGCTTTCTTCTTGCCTTCTGGGTTCATGGGAGAGACGCCCGGTGCGCAGGACCCTGTGCGTGCCCCGAGTCCCATCCCCGATGCATGTGCAGCTCCAGGAGCCCTTTAGGTACTGGAGGAAACTGGATTCTTTGTTGGTTGTGATTCCTTTTATTGACCCCTAATGTAAAGATATTGCTGCCTGGGAGCTTTTGGGGACACACCAGTCCCTGGCCCTCTGACATTGTGCATCATCCTGATCTTCGTGCGAGTCTCCTGTTTTCCCGTAAAAGATATCAAAGCTGGCAAGGAATCCAGTGCCAGTCCATTGGAGACATTACCGCCAGTGCCAGCATGGTGATGTCTCCAAAAGGGGCTGATCCTGCGCACACCTGGACAGGGATGAACCTCGCTCGTAAGCCAGGGTATGCAGGGAATGATCTCAAAACTCTCAGATGCACTGCTAATGCCCTTCTTAATGCGGGCATTGTGCCTCAGAGCGCCCCCTTGTGGATAGCAACATCCGTGGGATGTCACTGGGCGACGTTCTTGCAGCGTGGCTACCTCCAGGTGAGCCCGGGGACCAGCTCCAAGCATGTTCAGAGAACAGTATTGAACTGACGCAGCACGTGGGGGCTTTCTTTGAAAGCTGCAGTGGTTCGCTGTTAGGGCTGGCGCGCGATACACAGAGTAACGCTAAAGTTAAGCGAGCACAAAGACCCTTAGGGAAGGATTCTGAGTAACGTGTGAGGCGCAGAACATTTTTCTCTTTTGCCCACTGCATTGATTCTGCTCCCACAGGACTGAGTAAATGGACCCTTAGGGGCATCAAACTGTCTCTTCCATGGGCATTGATAGACTGACTGACCCTTTGCCTTCCATCTCATTTCCCCCACCTCTCCCCCCCTCCCCCATCAGGGTGCCGCTGCTGGGAAGAAGTACAAATTTGTGTTGACTGGACATGGCAAATATGAGAAGGTATACGTGGAGGACTCGAATTACTAACTCGCAGGCTGCTCGGGCACCAGCCAGGTGAGTCCCTGCGTTCAGTTACCTCCTGTACTTTGCTTTGTATTACACTTTACTTGTAGACCGACCTCGCCTCCTTACGCCCCTTGCACGTCATCCCATCTTTAACTTGGGAACGTAATATTACCCTTGCTGTCCTCTCCCCTTTGGAAACTTTGGTGCAGCCAGGAACGTTGGAGCCAGGTGGAGCCAATGCCAGGGGATTAGGCCCTCTCGGCGAGCCTTCAGCCTTGCCGTCCCCCCTCCCTCGAATCCCGGGTCCCCTCTCCTGTCCTAAACCTACTCGCTGAAGTTAAATTTTAGGATGATTTTAAAATTAAAAATTGTTTCCCCTTTGTTAGAAATGGGGGCTGCTTTTTCCCTTAAATTTCCATGTAAATGCCTTGTAAAGTATCAAAGTGAATGTCATAATGTTTTTCTATTCAAGTGTTAATTCTTGAAATATGTAATTGGAAATTATAAATAAAGAATTAAAAAAAAAAATTTAGGATGATTTTTAGCTGAAAATCACCTTAAGTGGCTAAAACTTGGCCAGCTAAGTTAGGCGCTCAGCCCTTTTTGAAATCTGACTCCTAAGAGCTCGATTCAGCCAGATTTGGGACGCAGAAAAATTTCCAGCAGAAATGTGTTTTCCTTTTTTTGGTGCAGAAAACTTAATCCCATCCCTTCCTATCTCAGATAAGTTGTGCAAACCCCCTAATTACGAGGGTTTTAGACCAGCTCCTGCTCTGAATCACATAATCCACCATCAGTTTCACTGCAACATGCCTCCCCGATACCAAGATCTGTGCCGCAGGAGTACATCATCTGCTTCATAAAAAGGTTTCTCTCGTCTTCCGGTTACTTCCTT
This sequence comes from Rhinatrema bivittatum, assembly GCF_901001135.1. Taxonomy (NCBI): domain Eukaryota; kingdom Metazoa; phylum Chordata; class Amphibia; order Gymnophiona; family Rhinatrematidae; genus Rhinatrema; species Rhinatrema bivittatum. The sequence goes on along the minus strand of NC_042631.1, from coordinate 37,224,365 downwards.
CCTTATTTAGGGTTTAAAGTAAAAGCAGCTCTGCGTGAGGGACAAGATAAAACATTCAATGCGATATTTCAGTGCATGAAATATAAACATGATGCACCACAGAGGAAGTAATGACAGGGCAACCAGACAAACCAGAATTATTTCCATCGGTCAGCCCTTAAGCCCCCGCATAGCCCTCGGCTCCCTAGAGAAGCGAGTAGGGGTTAGAGGCATGGATCCTCCCCACAGCACCACCGCAGGAGGAGGGGGAAGGGCAAAGACACCGTACGGGCCCCCAGGATCAGATATGAGACTTTGGCCCTCCTAGGCACACTCGGGAGGTCGGGGGGGGCCTGCCCAGATCTCCCCCCCCTTCTGTATCCTGCACCCCAGATTTTCTTCGCACCTCCTCTCCCCTCCCCTTCTCTCCTCCATCTGGCCGGGGACAGCAATTTGTTGGGATGGGAGGAGAGATGGTTGGGGGGTATTACTGCACTGTCAGAGTTTGCGAGGGAGGGGCTGGGGAATTAGGGATTATTTAATTTGTGATATTGGGAGTGTATATCGTTATATCTGTTCGATATAGGGGATCATTTATTATGGTTTAATTGTAACCCACTCTTCAGACTCCCAATTTTACCCGGTCCTGGGGTGAATGGAGCCGCTCGCGGGGCCGTCCCGCAGGCGGCACAACGTAACATTTTCCTTCCAGTTCCTCGCGTCATCTGCCCCACATTGCAGTAGATCATGTCTTACTCTCGTCAGACATTTATTAAAAGCAAGGTTTAATTAATCAATTAAATTTATTTGTATTGTTTATATTCCGCCGTTTGGCCCTTCATAGACACAGAATGGAGAAAAGCCTCAGTAAATCAGCCCTAAGTTTGCAGCTGAGGGTGGCGACTTATTGATGTGCCAGAAGGATAATTGGTGTTGGCATAACTGACAGGATCTACTTCACTCTGCCTGCTTCCTCTACCACATACCCAGCCGGCGGTCGGATGCTGTTTTTGTCAGAGTTCTTTTCGGATTCAAGTGGTGGATATGGAATTAGGGAAGATGTGGTCCTAGAGCTCTGGCATTGTGTAGACATGCCAGGGCGGGCAGTTGGTCTGCCCATTTTAAGCTCTCTTTGAGAAATTTTGATGGGTTGTCACGTTACTTTTTCCTTTGCTTTTCTAGTTTGAGGTCCACGCAGTGAACAGAATGCTTTGTGCAGCTGCTTCATGTGCATACACTTAATGAAAGTGAACAGGATCAGGTGAAGCTCCAAACAGACAAATCACAGAATGGAAATTCCAAAAGGGTGCCAGATATTTAAAATTTACAAAAATCCTGGAAAGCAACAAAAATCGAGAGACTTCTGTAGTACAGCTTGCAAAAAGGAGACTAAAAACATACAATTGTTAAAACCCCCTCATAGATTAAATGGGAGCTGCCTGGGTGTGGTTGCTCTGCAAACCTCAAGCCCGCTATGAATATATTTGGGCTGCGAAGATGAGGGAAAGGTACTTTTGTATTTGGATAAAAATCATTCTTTTAGGGTAGGATAGAGGACATTCATAGCGTGTCTATGGCAGCTCTTTGTGCTGCACACTTATTTTTCAGGTTGGGCTATTTTCTTTTTTTCACTGAATATCTTTTTTTTTTTTTTTTTTTTTAATAATTGGAACTTTATTAGGTTTTATAATCCAAACAACATGACATTGGATATTGACAAACATTGCATTACCTTTGGCTTGTGAGAGATTAAGCAGAGTACAATATCCAACCCCACCCTAAGCTCCTAAACAGAAAAACAGAGTAGCATGTATGAAAGTTTAAGGAAAGCAAACCCAGTATCATATCCTCTAGATGCTAAATTATAATTCCACTTCCCTATCCTTTGATATTTTCTCCCTTAAGCATAGGATCAGGAATTCAGAGCCAAATAGCCTGAAAACCTGGAGACCTGAAGATCTAAAGACCCCCACGTCACTGTAAGAATGAAAACCAAAGTAAATGTGATGCTACATGTGAAAAGAAAAGACTCCTCCAGAAGTAAAAGGACATGCCGGGTAAAAAGGCGAGTTCCCTCAAAGGCAAGACTATATATCACAGACAAGGAGATATCCACCAAGGTTCATCCCCGGTAGAATTTCACCCAAACTTTGTGGAAGCTTGGTACTTTATCATGATTTTCAGCTTTGAGTTCTGCCATTCGCCGGTCTGCATTAAGTTTGACCAGTACCTCCGAAAGCCCAGGGCAAGTTTCGGACTTCCAGTAAGAGGCCATCGCAGTCCAGGCAGCCATAAGCACTTGAATGCAAAATTTCTGTTGATATTTGTTCAAGCCCGTATAGGGTGCATTAAGTAAAGCCATACCGGTATCCAAAGGTAAGTTAGCTTGTAGTTTTCCACTTAGCCTCTTTATAAGGGTGTTCCAGAACACAACAACTTTAGGGCATGACCACCACATGTGGAAAAATGAACCAACTAGACCACCCTTCCTCCAGCATAAATTGGATTGCCAAGGATATGTTCTATGTATCCTCTCTGCAGGAAGATGCCATCTATAGAGTAATTTAAAGCAATGTTCCAGTAGGCTTGTAGAAATGGAGCATTGAATATGTCTTCTGAATATTGTATCAGCTTTCAAAACAGCTGTTCCCTCCCCCGCCCACTAGTCAACCTCCATAGGCCAAAAAGAAATTGCGTGAATTGAGGAATACAGAAAGTTCATTGCAGTGAGAAAATCAAGTTTGACTGATGCCATTTTATGTGCCTGGTGTGGTGTCTTTTGTGAGGTGGAGAAAGGGACGGGGGAGACAAGCATATGACAGAGATGTGAGTTCGCTTTTCATAAAAACATGTATTTATTTGTCTTCCACATGTACAAACATTAGTTTACAGAAAACCCCCCAGGTCTTTCTCTCCCTCTCATTCTGTGCTTCCTGCCCAGTTTCCCTGCACTGGCAGTATGTCACACCTGGAATATGGCATCTTCTGCACGGGAGCAGCGGTGGGGCAGGAAGGCACACTTTACTGCCCCCGTGAGCCTCACACTATCTTTTTGTTCTCTTCCCACCCTTTCTCCTCTCCTCCCCCTTGGCGCTCATCACTACACCAACGTCCTGTCTCCAGCATTTCTCTTATTCTTAGACATCTGTACACATCCCCCCCCTGTCCTTTCTATTGGTCACATGTGGCTACCAGGTTTTGCCATTGGGTAGAGACTTGGCTCTATGACTAGTCTGTTTCCCTGAACTGATCCTTGGTCTCCACTGGACGCCTCTATCTGTGATGAAACAACTGCAACCAGTAGTAACTGTCTGAAAAGTGTTTCGCATTCAGTTTTAAGCACATTAGAGGTGTCTCGCTCTACAAGCCTGAAATGTGTTGCTGCTGGTGGTACAGTTCACCGCAAATGCAGAAAGAAATGTTTCGTGCTTATTCGATGGACATTTTGAATGGGCCTGGGCTGTGGTTTTACAGTGTTGTGTTGTGTCTTGTTTGCAGGCCTGTGTTACCAATTTTTTTCTTTTATGCTCATTCAAAACCATGTGGTTTACTGCACCTTTTTTTTTTTTTTTTTTTTAATCGAAGATGCGCTCACAGGGTGCGGCGGAGATGCTCCGATGCTCTGCATCGTGAGAGTGGCTATCAATTTTGGGCATTGATAAATCAGAAGCAGTTAATTAACTAGGCTACCATTTTCATTCACCATTTGGAAGTGCAGAGACTCAGTCAGCTATAAGTACAAACTGAGATGCACAGGTTCTGTCCTATGCCTCCCTTAATCCAAATAAATAATTACCTGAATGTAGGTAATTTAGGCAAGGTTGGACTAAATAGGCTGATTTCTTTTGACTTATTATTTTATGACCCTGTTTAGTAAAGAAATCGAGGGACCTGGGTGATTTTCACACATTGTGTTGAGGGATGCTTCAGTATCTGAAATCTAGTCTTGAGTGGTGGGGGAAGGGGATAACTCTTGGCTGTTCACGCATCAACATATTTTCAGGCTTTAGAGAAAAACCATGGACCCAGGGTGGCCAAACCTGACAATTTTTGTAGGGGTAAAAAAGATTAATAGTATCCAATAATAGTAATAATAAAAAGTTATCTAAAGATGTAGACTCCTCCTCAATAGCAAATAGACTTGTATAGTGGGCACAGGGGGTCTTGGCTGTTAGTGCACCTGGGAGGTGTGGGTGGTGCTGAAATAGAAGGCTACATTCCCAAGTGCGGTGCTTGATTCCCATCGCCATCTTAAGAGGCCAAGTGGCCAAATGACCTTGAATTCTCTGGTCAGGCTGCTAAGCTGCATGCTTTTGATATGAGTTTATCAGTTAAGGCCTAGTGAAGCCTGTAACTCTTACTGTAATGGTGTCAGCCTAGGGCCTATGTGCAGCGACACCGGCGAGTGACACTGTCAAGGAGAAAATATGACTTGGAACACTCATGTACCAAGAAATATCGGCTCAGGTCATTACAAAAAACCTAGAGATGTCACATTATGAAGGTGTTTTAATGAGGTTCCCCCCCCCCCCCTTCATTTAAAAGAATGAATGTGGGAAAAGAAACCCTACAGTGGAACCTTACAAATAATGTTCCACTGCATGGGGGGGTTAAAGGGAGTGCCCGCCCGGCGAGCAGTACCCCTTCTGCAGGTTTCGAATGCTGTCAATAAAGCTATCTACGTTTAAGGACCAGAAGAAGTGAGCTTAAGAACGTCCAAGATTTAAATTGTAAAATTTGTAAGAAGATAATTTGGGCCAAATGAAAAGTTTGCTTGGAGATGTTGTAAGTGCCGACTCCCATTGATGTGCATGGGGAGACTGAGGACATCTCTGGGAACAGAGTCCTGCAGAGATCGCAGGTCAGGAAGGGTGCGTACTCACCCTAAAATTGCAGAGGCACGTATTGCTTGCATTATGTTTTTTCACCTTCCAGGCGTGTGGTCACATCATATAACACCGTACACCAGCAGAAAGACATTTCATCGTTTCTGATTTTTACATTGTGCGTGTTGAAATGCTGCTTGAATGATCGTCATTGTACGACGCTAATGACAGCATCTTTCCAACATGACAATGTTGCTACAAAATTAGATTGCTGCACGTTTATTCGCCACCTCTAGGCATCCTAATCAGACTTCTTTCTTTCTTTTTCTCGTCTTTTCATGACCTTGGGGGGGGAGAATGTCTGAACCTGTAACCCATTCATTTGTTCCTCTGCTGCAGGCTGGGCTGCACAGAGCTGCTCTAGGCTAATTCTCTATTCTAGGTCATTCAGGATGAGATACAGCAAAATACAGAAGCGTTAGCAGAGATTCTGTCAAACCACACCAGCATCGTTCTCTCTCCACCACCCAACAAGCAGATGCAGTGGTTTCAGGGCACCTTTTGCTGCCAGTTGGTTCTTGTCTGGTACTGTGAGCGTATTACAGGCAGGTAAACGCTGTGGGTGTGATATTCAGTACATTTCAAGGGGAGAGATATTTGTTCAGTGAGAGAACATCGAGAAAGAAGGGTTGAGGCTGTGGAAATACCAAATTCTGCAGGATAAAATGTGAGGGACAGTTTGCTTTCCATCAGCAAAGGTTGGAATGAAGGCCAATTTCCATAGGAAGCTTCATTGACCTTTTATGAGGCTAGTTGTATAGGTTAGTGGCTACTGGAGTGCTTTGAAGAAGGCTTGGTAGGCGTGGAGGAGAGAGAGAGAGAGAAGGTGGGGGTGACAAACTCCCAGTCAGAAATGTTCAAAGCCTTACATTTTTAAAGCAAAATATACTCCAGTTTCATCAAAAGACAAAATACACCTTTGTGGCAAGAACTAAAAGCAGGAGCATGGTTTCCTTTCAGGATGGCGCTGCTTTACCTGGGTCTGCATTATTTCTTTGTATACTGCTGGGTGGGCCCCTTACAGGGGGGAGAGATGTTTTGGGAGAGCAGAGCAGAAAAGAAAAGGGAGGGGAATAGGGAGAAGGAAGGATGGCACACTGGGAAATATCTCTCACTCTGGCTCATGCTCCTCCTATCAATCTGTCTAACTTTCCAAGTGCCTGGCACAAAAGGCACATCTTACAGACGGATCGTCTGCCTCACTCAGGAGGTGACCCGCTGTGACCTGGAGGAAAAAGATCGTCCTCACTCTGGTGGCTGGAAAGGATCTTCCTGCCCTGGAAAAACATTGCCTAAAGAGGCCACAAAATGCTCCCTCCAACCTCCCCCTCCCCTTCCTCTAGCTTCTGCAAATCTTCATTCATCTAAGGAATACTGCTGCTGACATATCCACAACCCCTCACTCATGGAAAATGCTCCCCCCCCCCCCCCAGCCTGCCCAAACCCCTCGCTGGCCCCAGCGCTGGAGGAGGTGACTCCTCTTGAGGCGCCACTATAGTAGCAGCCATCTTCCCTGCTGCTCCGTTGTTTATTTATTTTTGTCCTGGCAGTTTCCTCCTGCTCCTTTTGGCTTCCATCTCAGTCAGAGCCAGGAGCCTTCATGTGCAACTGCCTGGGGACTTTTTACCCTCCCAGCTTGCATTAATCCGGTCACTGTAGTCATAGTTCTTGGCAGTAGGGGTCCTGGTGCATGGCCCCCATGCACCAGGACTCTCTCTTGAATCCTGCGATCATGGGTCCCAAATCTGGCCACTAGATGTCACCATCGCGCAATGACTATGACTCCCTCTCCCGCCAGATGCTGTGAGTGTGGCCGCCATAGGACTCCCAGCCCTCACGTGAGCAGGAAATCAAACTCCCTGCATGGCAGTGCACAGCACTACCACTGAGCCACCCGACCATCCTCAGTCCTGATGGAGCCCTGACCAGAAAAAAGATAAGAACCACTTTTATGTAATATCAAGCACACTAATTAAAGACAGACAATTTGAATATTCATTAAGGATAAGAAACCGCAGACATGTATGCTTGTAGAACATATATGTAAAGTACATATATATAATACATACATTTGCTTGAGTATGTTTACAATATGTGTATGTACAATACACATAGATATACAGTAAAGCCCCCAAATGCTCAAGAAAATATCTCCTGCTTTAAAGCTCTACATTTCTTATTTTATTGCTTTTATTACTTTAACTCCAAATTGCTATAATTAAGCACCACTGTGCATGAACACCGCATTTTAATATACTTGTGACTCATTCTCTGGAGCTCCCCAGAAGAAGGCGCAGACTAAGATGGAGAGCTTGGGGGATCAACTTGTCCCACCCATTCCTCATCACTTGAGTTGCCAGCCTGAGGCGGTTCTGTTGAAATCCTTTGGCTCCTCCTCAGAGGTCTTGCGGTGGAGCCGCCCTAGATCAAACATGGTCGTGATCTTCTTCAGGGGTCTGGAGCAAGCTTCTTTTAGCTTGCGGGCATCAAAGCGAGGTGCGAAGAGAAGGAGAGGTAGTCGGCATCGGAACGAGAAGATCCCTACCTCTTTTACTGACTTCTCTCCATCCTTCTTAGTTTCTTCTCTCTCATTTGCTTGCTTGTGGCTCTCCTTGACCATCTGGAAGAGGACAGCATCCCACATTTTGGTGGCCCGAGATTGCTTGGGTTTTACTTTGTTGTCTGTGCTAAAGTTCTTTTGAGCTGCTTCCACTTTTTTCTCCTCTTCGTCTTTGGTCCTAGGCGCATCAGATTCTGGAACTGGAAACTGAGGCTCCTCTGGTTCTACCACCAGGTGTTTCTTAATGCGAGACCAACCACTTAACTTGGTTTTTGGAGGCTTGACCTTCTCTGTGGACTTCAGCAAGGGTTCAGCTTTGGGGAGAATGTCGACCCTGGATTCATTGCCTGCAGCTGGTGACTGTGGTGGAGGGCCTTGAATTGAGAGACTTGTCATGTTTGGATTGAGAGAACTGTCATTTTTGGACACCACACACTTGGGAACCATTGCAGTAACTTCCTGCTTTGTAGTTTCAGTGAGAGACTTTGAGGTTTTGTCACTGCTGTTTGCAGGACTGCTGACAGTGGTACCAGGAATGATAGGTGTGGGGATTTGAGTATTTGGAGTTTCAGGTCTGGGGATTGGGCTGTTTGGGCTTGAACCTCTGGGTACTGCAGCCTCAGCTGACGTTGCTTTTGGCGTAGTTGCTCTGGGAATTTCATAAGCAGAGTCGGATGGAGTGGAGGGAAGGGTGACGACGGTAGGTGTCACTGTTGGTTTATGAGTTGTGGCTCTGTTCACACTAGTACTGACAACTAGGGGCGAGCATTTTGTTGGTGACTCTGAGTGACTTGTTTCAGGTTGAGCTACTGAAACTGGTGTCCTGTTTTCATGGTCAGGGGTCCTGTTTCTCTGATCTCTCTCCGAGATGGGGGTCCTTGACCTGATAGGCTGCACACTTGAGACCTGTGTATGCCCTTCGGTAACATGGGTTGCCTGCCCTGGTGCCTCCGGGACAGAATTACATAGAGCAGGTGTGGTGCTAGGTGGAGTTTTGGGCTCCGAGATTTCAGGGATAGCTGATGAAGAGTGCCCTGGGCTGGGGCTTGGAATCTGGCTTGGCACAGCTGGCTCTGCCCTCGGCCTCTGTGGAGGTTGCTGCAGTTCGATATGTGGAATGACCTGTTTTGAGAGCACTGAAACGGGTGAGGTTGGTGATGGGGTGTGCCTGAAACATTGAGAGATGCTCCTTTGTTCACTTATGCTGAAGGTGAAGGACCTGTGCTTGGGATACGGGGAGGCGACGTGGTGGACTACAGGCTTGATAAAGTGCCGAGGAGGAAGCGAGAGGATGAGGGGTTTTGGTGTTTCTGGGGTCTTGGGTGGAGGGCTGCACACGCAGTGCTCTAGGTCTGGACTCGCTTCGCTGACTGGCGAGAGAGTTGATCGGTAGGCCTTGGGCGGAGGGGGTGCTGGCACTGCTTTCTTGGCCGCTTTCTTTAGAAGCCTCTGAAGTCGAAGGTTTTCTTTCCCAGGCTTTGGAAGGAGAGGAGGCGGAGCCTGTGGATAAGGCGATCCCGGCTCTGGTGTTGGTATAGGTGTTACTGTCATCAGCATTTTAGTCTTCTGAAATAATACAAAGAGAGAGAGAGATTATAACAGTCTTGGGCAACCAGGTATGAACAGAACAGGCTTCTAAGAAGTACTATTACACTGGACTATAAATCAGATCCTCGCCGTCTTCTTTTCAGTAGTTGTGTGTTACTCCTGTTGGTTTTTCTACCTGATAAGAAAATTCTATGAGCAATTATTCTGAGCCAAACCAGAAGTGAGGGACTTATTATTATCATGATTTGGTAGCACAAGAATGAAAAATGAAGTCCGTACAAGTCCAGGCTGGTAAGAACCTTTGGTCTGATGGTTGCTAATTGGCTTGTGCAAAAATAAGTCGGTTATCTCAACCCACGTCCAGTGGACAGCGGTCCTGATAAGCAGAACCATGCAGGTGTATCAGCAGGTCAGCACTGGGTCAAGCAACAGGCATTCACAATGAAGGCAATAATAAGTAGACATTACAATGTACTAAAGGGTTCCCCCCATTTGTTTCCTGTGGGATAAAGAGTTAGTATACCTAGCTCTGAATGTGCCTTTAAGTAACTTTCCTTTAGCCTGCAGCCTTCTTATGGACAGTACTCCCATCCTGGTTATCACATTTACAATTGCTGAGCTGGCTTGGCTGAAACTTGGGGTAACAAGCTGGAATACACTCACTGGGCTCTGTCAGCTGTGGACATGATTAAGTAATTTGGCAGATGGGGAATGTTCTAGGCTGGGGGAGGGTTGGAAAAATAGAGGGAGAGCGGATTAGGGCTATCAAGTTTATGGTGCAGCTTTTTTTTCTAGTTGGTATGCCAGGTCAGCTCATTTTCTAGGAGAGAACATCGCCGTCTGCTATTATACACTCATGCCCTGGCAGTCTTTACACCAATTTTACACAATTCTATCTCTTTTCTTCTTTCCCTAATCTCCAAGGAGTGTAACTCTATTTTAATCTATTCTAAGGAGACCCAAAGCAGTTTATACCATATGAAACAATACAGCATAATACAAGAGCAACAGTTACAATATGTTTATTTTATTTAGTTTAAACCTCATAAATATATATTAATAGCTTTATATACTATATTAATAAGTATTGGAAGGTAAAACAAACTTGTCTGTTCCTAGCCAAGTGTGAATGACTGATTTATAGTTCTCGGGGGCCAGATGTCGGGCACATTAACACTTCTGCCATGTCCTACAGCGGGAGTTGTCAGCCTTTCTCAGCTAAAGAGCCAGCGGCTTTGGGGAATCACACCCGCCAGGTGGCAGAATACTAAGAGGCAGGTTTCTCTCTTTTCCTTTTCCTCATTCACTCTCCTACACGTCCCCTTTTCTCCCCCTTCACAGTCTCTCTCTCCCCTTCCCCGCTCATCCTTCATGGGCACGGTGGCATCCTGAGCAAGGAGGAAGAGACATTAACTTCACGCACCGAGCGCCGTGCCCTCATGGGCCAGGCATATCCTGTGGGTTAAGAGCAAGCCCTAAGGAGGTTCTGAGATGGATCCTTCTCCCCCCACAGCTCACGCTCGTGCAGTCAAGGCCATTTATGCGCATAAAACTATATAAATGGCTGTACTAAAGTAGCCCAGGGCCGAACACATGTACAAATATGCCTTAACCCAGTTACGCAAATTGAGCAGAGGCGTCTAGGGGGCGGAGTTGGGGTGCAGATAGCACTTACATGCATACTCTTTGATTATAGGAAATATGCATGAAACGTGTACACGCACAACGTACACCCCCTAAGGAGAAGGGGTAACTTTACATGAATGAAACTTTGTGTGTGTGTATGTGTACTTGGCCAATTACCGGAGTGTTTTCAAAGCTGACTTCCATGCATAAATTGGCTTTGAAAATCCTCAGTAAAATTTGTGCATGCAATGTACAATGGCCACGCAGACCTTACCGCTATGGAGGCTGTTTCACAATGACTCTCTTAATATCGTCTCTGCTAGTCTTGGTGCAAAAAGGCTGCCTTCTGATGCCAGACTACATCTAAAAAGTTCTGGACTACTATTACTGCTACGCTACATACGCAGCGCTGTGCAAACAGACAGTCCCTGCTCAATAAAGCTTACAATCTAATAAGTCGAACATACAGAACAAGAGACTTGGGGTATTTCGTAAAGCAAGACAATGGTTAAAAAGAAAATTAGTTAACAAGACTAAAAGATAATCAGTCGTAAAAGTGGTGGGTCTTTAGATGGGAGTTAAACGTGGCAAGAGAGGGAGCATGATGCACCAGTTCAGGAAGACTGATCCAAGCACACGGCGTAGCCAGGTATGGAGTCGGAAATCAGCAGTAGAGAAGGGACAGATAGGGGTCACATCTGATGAGTGGAATGCACAAAGAGGGGTGCAGAGAGAGATAAGAGAGGAGAGGAAGTGAGGTGCTGCAGAGTGAAGGCATTTATAGGTGAGAGAGAGCAGCTTGAACTGTATGCAGGAGAGATAGGGAGCTAATGTAGTGACTTCAGAAGAGGGGTTATGTGAGCATTGCGACTTTGGTGAAAGATAAGTTGTGTGGCTGAATTTAGGGCAGATTGCAGTGGAGAGAGATGGCTCGCCAGGAGACCTGTGAGGAGCAGGTTGCACAGAGACGTTCTCAAGTAACTTTTGCTGAAACATCATTGAGATGGATAGAAAGCTGAAGAGGTGTGCTCCACTCTGTAATGTTTTGCAAGAATTAGGAGTAGAGTTTATAGGCTATTTGCAGATGACATTCAGTTTTGGTTTCCGACAAAGGGATCATTGGAGGAATCTTTAGACAAATTGAAATCCTATCTTCAGATAATTAAAACCCTGGTTGAATCACAATTGTTTATCTTTAAATCTGAGTAAAAGTGAAATATTGATCTTAAATAAAAATGAATTGAGGATGGGGGATTGTCTGACTTTTCAATGCGATGGGGCTGATGACAAGTTATCTGAGGGGATGCATGATTTGGGAGTCCAGATTGATTCAGGACTATCGATGAAGGAACTTGTTTTGTTTCTAGTAAAAACGGGGTATTTTAGATTATGGTTACTGCGCTGTTTGAAACCCTGTTTTGGAAAGTAATGATCTTAGATTAGTTTTACAAACAATGATTTTAAATAAAGTGGATTATCATAACTTGCTATTGTTGGGTTTGCCAAAGAATGTGATTAAGCCTTTACAACTACTCCAAAATTCGGCTGCTAGGGTGTTATGTGGGGTTGGAAGATATGATCATATCATGCCTGTCCTTTGTCACCTTCACTGGCTACCTGTAGAGGCTACGATTAAATTTAAAAGCCTATGCCTAGTGCATAAATATGTTTATGGTGGCGTAAAGACTGGGTTGCAGGCTAAATTGCAATGCTACAGACTGCAGAGAGAATTACATTCAGCCAATAAATATTGTTTAACAGTTCCTTCAGTTAAAGATGCTTGTTTAAATGCTACTCATGTTAGGGCTATATCAATTGCTGGTCCACTGATGTGGAGTACATTACCAGAAAATATGCACCTTTTGGGTGATTATAAAGCATTTAAAAAAGCATTGAAAACTTGGTTTTTTAGTGAAATATTTCAAGAATATTTGAGGGGGGTAAATATTGCCTGTTTAATAAATGATATAGTATGTGCTGAGGAAGAACACAGTGATCTGTCAGAACTGGAGTTTTGTTTTTATATTTTGTGCTATGATATATTTGTTTAGCATTATGATTGTTATTGTGCCTTTATGATTGATATTGTGAATGTTTCAGATTTGTACACCGTTTAGATTTACTGATAAGCGGTATATAAATACAAATAAATAAATAAAATAGTCTAAGCGGGAGATGAGAGAGTGGATAAGGGTTCTGGTAGTGTATTCAGAAAGAAAAGGATGGATTTTGGCAATGTTATAAAAAAAAGAAACACACTTTAGCAGTGTTTTGGATATGCGTAGAGAAGGAGGGAGAGGAGTCGAAGTTACAGGCTGATGGGACCGGGATGAGGACCATGTTATCCTCCGAAACAGAGAAAGGAGGAAGAGGGGAGGTGGGCTTGGGGGGGGAAAGATAAGGAGCTCTGTCTTGGCCATGTTGAGTTTAAGGTGGCAGCGGGCCATCCAGGCAGCAATGACAGATAGGCAGGCTGAGATCCGGGATTGGATTTCTGGTGAAATTTCTGGTGTACAAGTTAGAACTGGGAGTCATCGGCATAAAAATAGTATTGAAAGCCAAGAGAGGAAATCAGAACACCAAGGGAATTAGTATATAGGGAGAAGAGAAGAGAACCCAGGACAGAGCCCTAAGACATACCAATTGATAGTGGAATAGAAGTAGAGGAGGAACTACCATAGGAAACACTAAAAGTGCAATGAGAGAGGCAAGAAGTGAACCAAGCAAGGACAGAGTATCAAGGAGACAGTGGTGACCAACAGTGTCAAAAGCAGCAGACAAGTCAAGGAGGACGAGGACAGAATAAAGACCTTTAGCTTTAGACTAAAACAGGTCATTGGAAACTTTGGCAAGGGCTGTTTCAGTTGAATGTAGAGGGCAAAACCCAGACTGGAATGGATCAAGAATGGCCCTGACTGGTCTGGGGTACTGACACGCAGACATAAAGGAAAAAGCACAGGACGGCTTCTACGGCCAAGTCCATAAGCAAAGCAGTCAAGCAGCACAGTCTGATTTGTCAAGAAGGCTCCTTGCCAAGTAAAAATATTGCTAGCAGTAATTTTTTTCATGAGTTATAAGGCTTGGGGATAACTACACGGGGCGGCAGTTGCTACCCTTAAGAGAAACATAGGGATAACCTGCACAGCCGGCAGACACTACCATAGGAAGCTTACTGGGCAGTCTGGATGGACCATCGGTCCTTTTCTGCTGTCATTACCATGTTACAATGAGGCTGACTGGGCTTGGACATCCTGCAAAAGCGGTACACTTGAGGCAGGCAGGAAGCGAGAGGGAACACAGCTGCTAATAGGTGGCACCTGCTGGCCCCTGAGTAACACTGAGGGGTTGTCTTTTACTCTTGGGGCAATCCTGAGCTCAAACATTTATAATTCTGCATACTTTATATTGCTCAGAATAACACAATATACATCACAGTCTCAGTAATTAATGTAAAATGGAATACAGAAAAGTTATTACTCAAAGGTGCAGAGTTTTAGATATTTTGAGCAGAATTCCCCTACAAGTACACTGTAAAATTGTCTCTTCCACCCTTTCTCCTACTCCTCTGGCCAGACCTCTTTCACTTTGCCCTCTCAGACCCCAACTCCTCCATTTTCCATTATCTTTCCTCTCCCCCTCCAGACTCAACCCCCTTCCACTCTATTTCCACTCTCCAGCTGTCCACTCCCAGAGTTTGACCTCTCTGTTATACAGTCCCTCACACAGACTCCCCCTCTCTCTCTCATACACACACACACCCTTATATAGGCTCCCTATCTATGGAACACCCCCCCTCAAATAGACTACCTCTCTCTCTGTCTCATACAGGCTCTCTCTCACACACACACACCTCTTCACACAGGCTCCCTCTCTCACACACAAACCTGCACCCTCCCTCACACACTCACATATACACTCCCTCACACAAGCTCCCTCTCTCCCGCTCACACACACACACACACACACACACATATGCTCACAAACCTTTTTGCCTCTCATGCTGGGCCGGCCGATGTTCGTCACAAGCGTGATGGGCTCCGCTTGCGACCAGCTGGGCCTTTCTCCCAAATTCTGCGCGAAAAACAAATTCTGCACAGGAGGGGTATTCTGCACTGAGCAGTAGCACATAATTCCCCCATGATGTTTTGGATGCACTGAACCCTTTACTGCATCAGGGGTTATGGATGCATGTCCAAAACACGTCCAACTGCTGGATAATCTGTGTGCTAGCCTGAGTGCACGATGTTGCATCGGCCTTTTTGTGCATCCTCTGCCACTGTTTTCTCAATCATGGGAAGCTGAGCCAAAATTCCTCCCTGACGCCATCAGCCGGCACCTAAATAACGCAGCATGCAGCAGTGCATGGAAGCCATGTGCCTAAGGGACATGCCCCTTAGCACAAAATTGCAGTTTGACCTACAATGCAATTTGTTTGGAAGACTCTTTTGATGTGTAAGAAAAGGAAAGGCCGTGTTGGGCTCTACCCGCCTGGATCTTTCTCTGCCCACACTTTTTCTTAACAGACACGTGAGTCCTTCCAGTTTATCAGCCAGATAACGGGTTCTGCTGAACTAGGAGCTATGTACTCTATTCAGCAAGAGGCTATGACCTCACTCTGTCTCGAGGGACCATATCCTTCAAGAGCATGGAGCCTGCCCCAGGTGGGTTTGGAGGTGAAAATATTGTTTTCTCTCCATTAGCCCTGAACGGGGCATCCCAGTCTGATGCAATGGGCTCTCCTACTCCCTTGAGTCCTCTAGATAAACCGTCCACGATAACGCTGGACATTTTGTAGACTGCTATTACCAGGTTAGAGATTTCCTTATCAACTAGAATTGACTGTATGCTGTGTTCCACCGGTAACAGGTCTGTTCAATTAAATGTGCATTCGCAGAAAATACAAGAATAAGATCTCTACAGCTGGTTTGATGTGGGTGGAAAATGTTTTTTAATAAATAAATACAGTGATTGAGCATAATGCTATGGCAATGATAGATAATTTAAATTGACAAAGAAAGTTGGAAAATTTGGGTAATTTTGTTAAAAGATGCAACTTAAGGATGTTAAAATTTCCCCAAATGTTCTTTAGTGTCTTTTTTGGAGACGTTTAAACGATTTCTTGAGGATTTCCTGGGTTTTTCCACAGATATTGTCCCCTCAGTAATTAAAAGTTCACTATTTATCACCTATTACTCGGTAAAGGGGATAGCAAGGTTACTGTAGACCCTTTTGATCTTGCTGGTTTCCTGGAAAATTCAGATTTTCTTATTATGAATGGGGCAACTTTATTAATAGAATTTCTTAAGGAATTTAATAAGCAGTTGAGCTTGGAGTCTTTCTTTTGTATTTTTTATGGGGGGAAAATTTCCATTTTTTCCAGATGTGGCAAGGGATACTCCGTATCCTCATAAACGTTTCTTAGAAAGAAAGCAGAAAGTTTTGGATATAGGAGCATTTCAGTTGAAATTTCCGTGTAAGTGTATGCTTCAATTTCAGTTTTCTGGCCAATAGCTTGGCCCCCTCCAGATCAAGGTGTTACTCTATAAAATTGGTTAATGGTCCATATTGTATTAAATGGCTGGATTTTTCTTAGTTATTTCATTGTTTGCTATCTCTTCCCAATTTGTGGACTTTATGCAGATTTTTGATAGTTGTTTAAATTCTGTTTTCTGATAATATAATTCTAGATATCTGCTTTTATATGGAAACCAAGGTGTACTTGGATGCATGTTAAAAAATGTAATAAAGATTAAGAACTAGAGCTCCATAAGAACATAAGGAATCTACTGGGCAAGAGAAAACCATTAATGCAAAATTCCAGCATGGTCGCATATCCTGTTTGTCTACAAATGATGAATACTGTTCTGATGAGTCTGTGGGACTTTGCATACCATGTCATGGTGTGCCTGGTGCTTAGAGTTGTTTCTCTCTCAGAGTACCGGCAAGACGGAGTTGATCCAGGAGTCACAGTTTGTTATTCATGTCCTTGTCGGCAGCACTTACAATGTCTTGGTCTTGTGTTTTTCAGCTGGTTGTGGCCACAGCTGGATGGAACCAGGAGCAGCTTCCTCTTCTCCAACATGGCCTTCCCTATGGAGCTTTGCATACCACTACCCCAGCAGGAATCTTCTTAGCAAGCTGCCTGAGACTTTTACAAAGCTGCCTGCATTCTTGCCTCCTATACATAGAGAGGTTCTGTGCCACTGCAAGGCTTTTATTTCTTGGAAAAGAAAAGTGTGATCAGCAAGATAAGAAGACTCTCAGCTTTCCTGAATGGGATTTTTGCTTCTTTTTCTTTATTTTGGTGTTAAGAAGATAAGGACGTTTTGCTTTGCCATTCATTGTTCTGGCACTTGGCAATGGACATTTTTCCCGATTAATGCCGTTCTCATCACTCTCTGGTCATGGCCCAGGGACTCTGTGAATGGAGATAATCTACCTGATTTCCCATTAACCTTGAAAATATTTCTTTAATCCTATCAGTTTCTTTGGAGATTGAGACCAGTCCCGGCTGTCCTTTTAATAGCTTTCAAACAAGTGCAGACAAAAATAAGAACAAGCAAAGAAATTTGGAAGAAGTAGAAGTATAAATGCATGGAAAGATACCCAAATAAAGAAGGTTAATGGGAATGGGCATTTTGGGTATCTGTGGGGTCATACATGCTAGAGTTGGAGTAGGCACATTGTTCCAGGTGAACGTAGGAATCTCATTCAGGGTCCTTCTCTCCCAGGGCTGCAGCTAGAACCCATGTCACATAAATAAAGAAGCCCGGTTCAGGTTCTCTTGACCCCACAGGCTTTACTGAAAATCCATTCCAGGTACACCCAAGAAGCAGACTTAAGATTTTTCTCTGGGACTACATTGGAAATATTCCTGAAGGGAACAGAAGTTTGCTTCACATCCTTCACACTCCATATTAACAGCCAGTAACAACATAGGAAATAAATCCAAGAATGAATGTTTGGGATGGAAGGATTGAGGGATTCATTCACTTTCAGAGCTTGTTAAAGCTGCAGTCAGTATAAATACAATAAAGCCAGGTGAATCAAAATTCCAGTTCATGCTCTACACCCCCAGCAACCTGTATTCTGGATGATTCCCAGGCATGCACAGAAAGCCATTTCAAATTCTTCTACTAGTTCAAATTAATGAGTAGATTAAATAGTAACATATAATTATAGTAAATGATGGCAGATAAAGACCAAAAGGCCCATCTAGCCTGCCCAGCAATGATTTTATGTGCATTTACCCAAAGTACATTAAATTTCCATATGGAACCCAGCCTCCCATCCCATGGTGTTCCTTTTAGGATTGCAGCTGCTTCTCCACGCAGGTTTCCCCATACTTTCCAGGAAGCCCAAGGAAGCCATGTCTCTGCAGTCCCAGGCTGCAGCTGTCACTCGGTGAAGGCTGCGCAGTTCCCTCATTGCGATTCTATACTAATGCTAGTGTTGACTTTGTTAACTATTTGTTTACTTCTGGGAGAATTGTGTGGGAATTCTGAGTTTCCACTCCTCCTAAAGCCTACAGAGTGTGACTAGACAGTTAGTGTTGGATGCGGGACGCTTTCATGCCACTCCTTTGAAATGTGCTTTTCATGTGGCTAATAGAAGCCATTGGCCTCCTGCTCCCTTCCTCAGTGCTTTCTAATCCTTTGGGGGTGACCTTCTCACTCCAGGTCACTCTAGTCTTTGTGCTATGTTAATGTGTTCTAAAGTGTGTAGTCCTGTGCTTGAAAGAGAATAGCAGGACTACAGACACCAGAATGTGACAAAATGATAACTGGAACAAATAAATCAGGACCAGGTAAACCAGAGCATGTGGTCAGGCTTCAGTTTAAAATGTAGGCCAGAACTCTTCTACAACTCTCAAAAAGTGACCCTCCATCCAGCTATATCCAATGTGCAGAGGGTACAGACATCTGCAGACCTAAAGAATGCTCATCGCTTTCCAGCTGGGCTTCAGTGGAACCAGTTCGTTTTGTAGATTTCTGTTATATTTCTTATTTTTTGCCTTAAAAAGATTTTTTATTTTCATAGTTTGCTCATTCATTTACATGCTTTATAAGAACAACTAGACCCTTTTGTAACATTATAAATACTTGCAGACCACCTAGAAGCAATGCAAAAGAGATTTCAGAAGCAAGAGCACACAGGAAAACAGCAACCATCAGCCCCTCACACCACACGACAACCCAGCCCCCTCGCTTCCATTTCCTTCCAGCCTCTCCCATCATATCCAGCTACAACTCCCATCAAACATGTTTACCTGCTACAATACCACACCTTCAGTTATGTGATGTATCTCAAGAGCTAAAGACTCTTGGGTCTATTAAATACACACACACAAGCTGGAAAAGCTGAAATGCAATAAACTGAGATGTCTTTATTGGCTCAATGAAAGCCAAATTTTGTTTAATATTTATTTAAAATAGCTTAAATTCCACTTATATTAGAGTAACTATGCTAGGTGAATTCCAAAAGCATAATCAACACCAAACACAACACATACATAATTACTACAAACAGGTACAATACAAATTCAACCATATAATATCACAGTAGAACTACAAAACATAACATTGCACTAATATCAAAGTTAATGTGTAATCAGTTTTACTGAACCACTGGCTGAAAGTTAATTTCTACAGTTTGCCACTGAAAATAAGAACCACACAAAAAAAAAAAAAAAAAGTTAAAACTAAGGTCAGTTTTGGACCTTTGAACTAATTGCCAACATCCAAGGGCTGTAAGCTTTAGTTTGGCACTTGCTTGTAAAACTCTGTTCATCTGGACAGATAGAAACTACTATTACTGTACAGGAAACAAAACACACCCAATATATGCTTTGTATGTGTGAGCAATTAGCCCTGCCCCTTATGACATCACAAGCCATTGATTGGTTGCTCATGCTTAAGCCCTGCTCTGTACTGAGGCTAAATCTTGTTGAGAATGTGCAAGATGGCAAGAAGCTATGCAATTTCCTGTGGTTGACATCACTTCCCTTCAAAAGGAACTCTGTTTCCCTGTGTAGCTAATACAGTTGGGTTGCAGTGCTCACCCTATTCAAGCTTAGATTTGTTTGCTGATTTAAGCTATTCTGATCCCTTCAGGAAGCTTTTTGTTTCTCCCTTTCACTGCTGCCAAACTGTTTTGTATTTTTTGTATGCATTTCTAATAAAGAATATAAAGATGTTTCATTGCCAGCTGCTCAGAGGGTTTCTTTGATGACCAAGTTTCATATTCCCATAAATCAAGGTCTGCTGTCTATGATGCACACTTACCATGCTTCACATTGACAATTATCCCTTGCTAGGAGGGAGACTTCCTCTTTTTCAGGCAAAATTGTTTTCACAGTCTACTTCCGAAAATTGCATTTCCTCCAATGCATTTCCAAGGAAGACTGAAGTGAGACATTCTCCTCTTCTGTAATCAGATCTTAGGGGTTTTCACACTGCAATGTGTGAGCACAATGCAGACTTCCAGAAAACTACTAAAGCAACATACAATGCCTGACCACACAGATTATGTGCCTTTGTGCAATCTCTCTTGTGTTGGAAGGTGGAGATACCATCGGTCTCCTTGGCCTGTGATGTAGCTGTAGATGTAAGTTGCTCCCTGACAGAACCATGTGCTCCTGGAGACCCTCTGGTGCAGGAGGAAGATGAGTAACACTGCCACAATCTTTCGGTGCATTACGACAACGTTCTGCAGTGCGTACACAGATATTTTGCTACTGGCTGTAGGTGTCTCCTGCAGTGTAGCCAGTCATGACAAATCCATACATTTCTGCCATCCCATATCAGACAGAACTAAGATCTGTTGTGCATAAAATCTGATGAAGTGTGTAGTGTGTGTGCCTTCTTCTAATCCTACCTTCTATTCTTCCTCCCCTCCCTGAGCTTAGCTCCCAGAACCTCTTGCACTATAGACTCTATCACTTTTTAACACCCCTCTCAATATATGTTTACTTAGTGCCAAGGGAGAGGGCTGCACAAGAGGAATAACCCCCAGTTGCACCCAGGGTATGAGGGAACAGAGTGGGGGGTTATGGGTTACGTTAGCAACTCTGGGGTAGATAATCCTAGTGCCCGATACTCTTTTCTCTGGGTCCCTGTGATTTGCACCCCAGACCTGGGAACAGGGTACAGCAAAGAAAAGCACCACTCCACTGTAAACACTTAATGCTTTTACTATCAACTTGGAATAACACATTAGATCCAGTTCCGATAAGGCAGTAATAGAGACAAACTTATTGTAACGGAGGAGCAAAACCAATAAAATGAAGTTAGGTATAATCTATCCATAAGAACATAAGAAAATGCCATACTGGGTCAGACCAAGGGTCCATCAAGCCCAGCATCCTGTTTCCAACAGTGGCCAATCCAGTGGCCAATCCAGTAATGGTTTGGTACTTAAGAGATACTAGGTTGGCAATGGCAGCAGTAAAGAAAATGCCTGCATGGGCTATGCCTTCTGATGGATACCAATTTATACTCCAATACCCTTAGAGTAACTTTACACACTTGCCCACAACAGTATTATACTCTCCCCGGTCACACCAACACACACATATATATATATATATGAAAGTTGAGGCCGG
The DNA here is from genome assembly GCF_901001135.1 of Rhinatrema bivittatum. Taxonomy (NCBI): domain Eukaryota; kingdom Metazoa; phylum Chordata; class Amphibia; order Gymnophiona; family Rhinatrematidae; genus Rhinatrema; species Rhinatrema bivittatum. The sequence goes on along the minus strand of NC_042631.1, from coordinate 37,203,163 downwards.
TGTAGTTTAATGCAAGATGTTGATAAACCACCACCTCAAGAGTGCTTTGTATTTTGGTAGGGGTTGAATTCCCTTGTGGAACAGACTCCAGTTCCCTAAATACTCAACTTGCTCAGATAGGCTGGGACCCCACCAGCCCTGTCCTTGTCCACCTGAATTGGTTTATACTCAGTCTGAGACAACCTGCAGTGTAGTGTGTCTCTGGAAGCTTAGCTGATGAGCCAGGCTAACAGTTACTGTGGTTGTGTAGATGTTACAATACAGGCTCACAGAGAGAAAGAGAGACCTACTGAGTGTACTGATCCTGGCAAAGTTAATATTTGAGGTTATGGGTACTTATCTCTGCTCTGTCCTTTGGGGGATAGCTCAGACACCCAACTCCTGGTCCAGAAACCTTGGGAACATTTTTCTGACCCCCCGGGGCTGCGGGGTACTGTGAAAAGGACAGAATGCTATGCAAACCCTATTCCTTCTCTCAATATTCCTCTCCAGCTCTGTGTTTGCTGGTTTTCTCTTATCTTTAGCTTTCCAGTTCTGTTTATACAAGCAGCAAGCTTCTCTGTCCTCAGACTGCACACTCTCTCTCTGAATTCTTTCCCCAGGACACTGTCCTTCCTTGCTTCTCTGCGAAGCTCCTATCTCCGGCTAACTGCACACACACAAACATCACAGGGAAATTAAACACGACACGCCTTTTTTTTTCCTCTCTGGCTTCCCTTGATTTACTTCCCTTGATTTACTTCCTGGATCTCTGATGAGCTTCCATTCGCCTACTCAAAACATGGGACCTCCTAGGTTATGTCAGTCTCAGGCAGGGGACAGGAGAGGCTTCTCGCTCCTTAAGTCTTACCCTGAAGCATGTGGTTCTGAAAAGCAGAACTGCTGCACTGAAACAAGTCTGGTAGCAGCTTCAGACAGTTTCTTCTGCTTCCCTTTATTATTTTTACTTTCTGGTAGCAGTGGACAGCTACAGAATGTGCCTCTCTTTTCATATGTGACCGGGCATCAGTGTAGCAGTTCAACAGCACTCATCGACCATGCCTAATCCTCACATAAATGCAGGTTCATGGGGGCAGGGCTACATCCTCAGCAGTTCTAAAGTCGGATTCTCCTCCCTTTTTTGTTGTTAGTGTAGCCCCTGCTGCATCTTCCCTGGGTTGACAGGGGAGGACATGGGTCACAGCTACACCCATGCTCCTGGGTTCTTTCCAGACAGGGAGTCAGTCTTTCTGCCCTTGAGGGATTTTTCTTTCTGGAGCTCCTCTACACATAATCCAGCAAACAAGAATACACGCCACACTGCAGATGTTGTTGAAAAATAAAATCCTTCACTGGTGAATTTAAGAATATAAGAATTGCCATACTGGGTCAGACCAAGGATCCATCAAACCCAGTATCCCATTTCCAACAGTGGCCAATCCAAGTCACAAGTACCTGGCAAGTACCCAAACATTAAATAGATCTCAAGCTACTATTGCTTAATAATTAATTGCAGTTTATGGATTTTTCATCTAGGAACTTATCCAAACCCTTTTTAAACCCAGCTACACTAACTGCTGTAACCATATCCTCTGGCAATGAATTCCAGAACTTAACTATGCACTGAGTGAAAAAGAATTTTCTTCGATGTGTTTTAAATGAGCTACTTGCTAACTACATGGAGTGCCCCCTAGTCTTTCTATTATCTGAGAGAGTAAATAACTAATTTACATTAACTTGTTCAAGTCCTTTCATGATTTTGTAGACTTCTATCGTCCCCGTCCCCCCACCTCAGTCATCTCTTCTCCAAACTAAACAGCCCTAACTTCCTTAGCCTTTCCTCATAGGGCAACTGTTCCATGCCCCTTATCATTTTGGTTGCCCTTCTCTGCACTTTCTCCAGTGAAACTATATCTTTTTTGAGATGTGGCAACCAGAATTGCACACAACATTCAAGATGCGGTCTCACCATGTAGCGATACTGAGGCATTATGACATCCATCGTTTATTTGCCATGCTCTTCTTAATAATTCCTAACATTCTGTTTGCTTTTTTGATCACCATAGCACACTGAGCCGACGATTTCAATGTATTATCCACTATGATGCCTAGATCTCTTTCCTGGGTGGTAACTCCAAAGATAGAACCTAACATCGTGTAACTACAGCAAGGGTTATTTTTCCCTATATACATCACCCTGCACTTGTCCACATTAAATTTCATCTCCCATTTGGAAGCCCAGTCTTCCAGTCTTGCAAGGTCCTCCTGCAATTTATCACAATCTGCTTGAGATTTAACTACTCTGCATAATTTTGTGACATCCACAAATTTGATCACCTCACTCATTGTACCCCTTTCCAGATCATTTGTAAATATATTAAAAAGCACCGGTCCAAGAACAGATCCCTGAGGCACTCCACTATTTACTCATTTCCACTGAAAAAATTGACCATTTAATCCTACTCTCTGTTTCCTGTCTTTTAATCAGCTTGCAATCCACAAAAGGACATTGCCTCTTATCCCATTACTTTTTAGTTTTCTTAGAAACCTCTCTTGCAGGACTTTGTCGAACGCCTTCTGAAAATCCAAATACACCACATCTACCAGTTCACCTTTGTCCACATGTTTATTCACCCCTTCAAAAAAATTAGGAGATTTGTGAGGCAAGACTTCCCTTGGTTAAATCCATGCAGGTTGTGTCCCATTAAACCATGTCTTTCTAAATGTTTTGTGATTTTATTTTTTATAACAGTTTCTACAATTTTTCCCGGCACAAAAGTCAGGCTCACTGGTCTATAGTTTCCCGGATCATCCCCTGGAGCCCTTTTTAAATATCGGGGTTACATTGGCCATCTTCCAACCAGGGGTCATAAGTTCAGGAACAATGGATGATTTTAATTATAGGTTACAAATGAAATAGATCTGAAATTTCATTTTTTAGTTCTTTCAGAATCCTTGGGTGTATGCCATCCGGTCCAGGTGATTTACTACTCTTCAGTTTGTCAGTCTGGCTTACCACATCTTCCAGGTTCACTGTGATTTCATTCAGTTCATCTGAATCATCACCCTTGAAAACCTTCTCTGGAATGGGTATTTCCCCAACATCCTTTTCATCCCTTTCTCCCCTGCCTTTTTCTTTTTTTTTTTTCTTGTTGCAAAACTTACTTCAGCCCTGGGGCTGAAGTAAGTTGCGTGTGCCGGCCAACTGCCGGCGTGTGATCCCTGGCACAGCGGCAAATGGCCGCTGTGCCAGGAGCCTCTGACCCTGCCCCCAGACCACACCGTCCACACCCCCGCCCTTTTAGTAAAGCCCCGGGACATATGCGTCCTGGGGCTTTACACGCGTCACCGGGCCTTTTGAAAATAGGTCTGGCACGCGTAAGCCCGGTTACGTGTGCAAATTCTTCAAAAATCCGGCCCTTTTTGTATCTTATCTATGTCTTACATTTAACTTGCTAATGCTTATGCTTAATCCCATTTTCTTCTGATGGATCCTTCTTCCAATTTTTGAATGAAGATTTTTGGCTAAAATAGCCCCTTTCACTTCACTTTGTAGCCATGCTGGCAATCACTTGACCTTCCTTCCACCTTTCCTAATACGAGGAATACATATGGACTGTGCTTCTAGGATGGTATTTTTTAATAATGTTCACTCCTGTTGCACACTTTTTCCTTTGTAGCTGCACCTTTCAATTTTTTTAAACTCTTTTTCTCATTTTATCAAAGTTTTCCTTTTGAAAGTTTAACACTAGAGCCATGGATTTTCTTACTGTCCCCCTTCCAGTCATTAATTCAAATTTGATCATATTATGATCACTATTGCCAAGCGGCCCCATCACTGTTACCTCTCTCACCAAATTCTGTGCTCCACTGAGAATTAGATCTAAAATTGTGCCCTCTCTCATTGGTTCCTGAACCAATTGCTCCAAAACTCATTTATTCCATCCAGGAATTTTATCTGTCTAGCATGTCCTGATGCTTCACTTACCCAGTCAGTTTTGGGGTAATTGAAATCTCCCATTATTACTGCCCTATCAATTTAGTTAGCTTCCCTAACTTCTCTTAGCATTTCACTGTCCATCTCACAATCTTGGCCAGGTGGATGGTAGAATACTCCTATCTCTATACTCTTCCCTAACATGCAAGGGATTTCTACCCATAAAGATTTGATTGTGCATTGGACTCTATGCCATCTGAGACATAAAGCACCACCCCGCCACCAAGATGCTCCTCTCTGTCATTCCTATATAATTTGAATCCTGGTATAGCACTGTCCCATTGGTTAGCCTCTTTTCACCATGTCTCTGAGATGCCAATTAAGTCTATGTCACTATTCACTGCTATACACTCAAATTCTCCCATCTTACTTCTTAGACTTCTTGTATTAGCATGCAAACATTTCAGAGTGTGTTTTTTGTTTGTATTGACATTCTGCTTTTTAGTTGACAGGGATAAACTGGAATCTTTTAGCTCAGGTGAGTTTTTAATTACAGGCACTTGGATTACTTTCCTTATTAATGGAACCTCACTGTCGGGATGCCCTAATTCTAATGCATCATTAGTATCCTTTGAAGATACCTCGCTCCGAACCATGCGCTGCTGAGTGACTGTCAGCTTTCCCTTTTGTTCTAGTTTAAAACTGCTCTATCTCCATAAGAACATAAGAAATTGCCATGCTGGGTCAGACCAAGGGTCCATCAAGCCCAGCATCCTGTTTCCAAGAGAGGCCAAACCAGGCCGCAAGAACCTGGCAATTATCCTAACACCAAGAAGATCCCATGCTAATGATGCAATTAATAGCAGTGGCTATTCCCTAAGAAATTCATTAATTCAAATTTGATCATATTCTAATCACTATGGCCAAGTGGCCCCAGCACTGTTACCTCGCTCACCAAATCCTTTTTAAAGGTTAGCGCCAGCAGTCTGGTTCCACCCTGGTTAAGGTGGATCCCATCCCTTCGGAAAAGACTCCCCCTTCCCCAAAAGGTTCCCCAGTTCTTTATAAAACTGAATCCCTCTTTCTTGCACCATCGTCTCATCCACGCATTGAGATTCCGGAGCTCTGCCTGCCTCTGGGGACCTGCGCGTGGAACAGGGAGCATTTCGGAGAATGCTACCCTGGAGGTTCTGGATCTCAGCTTTCTTCCTAAAATCCTAAATTTGCCTTCCAGAACCTCCCTCCCACATTTTCCTGTGTCGTTGGTGCCAGCTTGTCCCTAGCACTGTCTAAAATCCTATCTCGATGAATTACAGAAACACAAAAGTCAAAGCAGATTCACTCTGGCTTAGTGCACAATCAGTACAGAAAAATAGAAGTCCTTTAAGCATGACAGGCTGAGTCACTGACAAGGCTGCACACCCCGGCAGACAGTCATTTCCCGGTACCTGTTTCTCTCTCGCCCTCTTCCAGTAAAACAGAATGAGCCTCTGACGGGTGCTTTCCTCACACAGCAACACTTGGGACCTTTCCCCTGATAGGCAGCCTTCCCTCTGACTCCCACAAAGGCAAAATTCTCTCTCTCCCACTGAAGAAATAAGGAGCATTGAGCTTAACCACCCTCGTCTTTCTTGGATCTCCAGGAATCCCTCCTATACCGCTAAGACAAAAACTTTCTAGCTCCAAAGACCTGGGCAACCCGAGCTTGGGCCCTAGCAACCTTCCCGGGATAGAAGACAGGACTGGCAGTCCTTTTCCCCTAGAGAGACCTCTGTTCAGCACCTCTCCAAGCCAAAGAGAGATGTCCCCAAGCACCCTGAGTCGCAAGGATGCAGGACTTTTATTTATTTCTTTCTAATTTATAGCCCACTGTTCAAGAAATTTCACAGTGCCGAACAATAAATCATGCATAATAAACAGATTCAAAATAATCATAGTTACAGTAATGCTAGACATAAAAGTATCATAAAACAAAATTTAAAACCAAACATGGAGGTCATCCCACTGGGTAGTGTCAGATCTCCTCTCCCATTCCTTCTGTACTCTGACACCACAGGCAGTGGTTGTGGAGACCCTGATGCCTAATAGTAAACGACAGTTTTGGGAGCCCCTTACATTAGAATTCCCATTTGATGATAGACTGGAATTTAAATTGCCCTGGCGATATTTTATTTCTTACATTTTGGATGATTTTGCAATAAAAGATGTGCATTTTTAAATGTTTTCTTATCTGACCTTCTCTGTAGTTTGTGCTATCCTGCACCCTGATAAACCTATTTTACTTGTATCGGGGTTCTGCCTGCATGGGTCAGGGTGAGGAGGTGCACAGTAGCACCCTCCAGTTACTTAGCTTTTAAAATGAATCTAGTCAGGTAGCTCAGATTCCCTGAAGTGAAATGGGTCCCTCGTTTAACAGGTAAATATACTCCAAGGGCATGGGAGGGAAAACACAGACATGGATTTGTTTTTCAAATCTGCTTTCAGCGTTTTGTCCCCATTCTGCTGCCCGCAGAAACAGGTAAAGTGCAGAGGTTACCTGCATTCCTTGCACCAATGCAGGCACGTGAAACTTGTCCCTGTAATGGTGGGAGGTGCTTTCCGAAACCTTAATACCTTAGGAATAAAATAAAAACCAGACAGACAAGATGTGTGAACGTTTCATGATGGTTCGCTTCCTTCTTTGGTTTAGAAATTTGCATACATTTGAGGCTATTAATCAATGGCAGGGCAGCTTTCAGAAATGCTCAGCGGCACCCCAATGTGCTCTGATCTCCCTGAGATTTTAACACTACTGAACTGACTGACCTCTTTCCCTGAGTCTAAGTGTTGGCAGCATCGCGCTGGGGGTCACTGAACAGTTCAAAAGCTATTGGGGGTGGAGCTGGACAGAGACCCAGACATGATTTCAGAATGTTAGCTGCTCTGTAGAAAATTAGGATACAAAAGGGGATTTTTAATGATAACTATTGTTAACCACAAAATGAATTATCCAGGTAAATTACTTTGTACTAGTGCAGGTGTAAAAGGTAAACCTGAGGTTGGGGGGCGGTCCCAGAATATCTCAAGGTGAGAGCTGGGGAAGCGGCAGGGAGTGGGATGAAAGAGTAAACCGCAGGGCTGTTTGTTGGGGGGGGATTTTCAGCCGGGTCTAAGCTGGTGTTTCCGTCCTATTTTCACAAGCTGAAGAATTTTCTTTTCACTTTTCTGAAGTTTGGAGGTTCTGTTCTCCCCTCCCCCTTCCCTCCTACTGCCCCCTTCCCTTTCAGCTGTAGACAATGAAGGGGACTTCTCCCAGGAGCTCCTGTCCATGCGCTGCCAAAGATTCAAGTTTTCTCTTGGGCAGGATGAAACGACGGAACCTGTGATCCTTAAAGGTCTGAGGCCAGGAGGGTGGCGCATTAATTCAGGCGGAGGGAGCCGGCGGCGAAAGCGGCCTCCGGCAACCCAGGTCGCACAGGCAGTGAATGCGCGCCTGTGCGACCCGGCCGGGTCTCACAGGCGCGCATTAATTCAGGCGGAGGGAGCCGGGTGGTCGTGCATTCATCCAGGCAGAGGGAACCGTGGGCCGTTTTCGCCACCGGTTCCCTCTGCCTGGATGAATGGCCATGCAATTTCAGCGCTGAAGGCAGTCACATGCCGTGACGTGACGTCACGGCATGTGACTGCCTTCAGCGCTGAAATCGCACGGCCATTCCTTCACTGCCGGTGGCCGTGCATTCATCCAGGCAGAGGGAACCGGAGGCCGTTTTCGCCACCGGTTCCCTCTGCCTGGATGAATGGCCGTGCGAAATCGGGAGGAAGGGAGAAGGGACTGCCGTAGCAGGCCTGAGCCTTGCTACTTTTTCGTTTTTTGTTTTTTTTTGCTTCAGGAGGAGGGGACCGGACGGGCTGCAGGAGACCGGACTGGGGCTACACCGGAGACTGGACGGGCTGGACCGGAGACTGGACGGGCTGGACCGGAGACCGGACGGGACCAGGGCGGGTAAGCAATGTTTTTTACACTACACTACACTACACTAACTCCTACTAGGGGGAGGCGGTAAACTAACACGTTAAGGCCGCGGCAAAACAGCGGGTTACTGAGGAGATAATATCAGCGCCCGTTACAGTATCGGAGGGGAATAGCTAATTCCTTCATTATACAGCTTTTTCGTTCATTTACATGCTGGGTGCGGAAAGGGTTATGCGTCTGTTTTAGGAAGCGCTAGGGACGCGTGAAACTGGAGACTGTATGGCTGGATGGCCTTACTCGTCTGTATTGTGCGCTCCCAGCACGTTACAGATGGGCAATCTTTAACTGCACGTTACTGTATCGACCTGTATGTTAGTTAAGGATGTGCTGTTGCAGTTATGGCCATAAGGAGGTGCCATTTGCTGCTGAATGCACATGTGCCTAGGGATGCCAGGGGCTAGAGGACCAGAGGCAAGTGGAGAAAGGCCGGGACTGGAAGCAGGCATGGGACCTGGCAGTGAGAAGGAAGCAATGGCTGTGTTCCACGCTGCCATAAAGGGAGAAGAAACAGCCGTTGGAGAGGAATGGGTCCTCACAAGATGGAGGTGATGGGGTTGTGATGGAGCGAGGTGATTATTTGGGACAAAGGGGGGGGGGGGGGGGGGGAGTCAAAATATCCTCCAGTGAATTTCATCAGGTGTCAGCTAGCATATATAGAAACATAGAAATGACGGCAGAAGAAGACCAAACGGCCCATCCAGTCTGCCCAGCAAGCTTCACACATATTTTCTCTCATACTTATCTGTTTCTCTTAGCTCTTGGTTCTATTTCCCTTCCACCCCCACCATTAATGTAGAGAGCAGTGATGGAGCTGCATCCAAGTGAAATATCTAGCTTGATTAGTTAGAGGTAGTAGGGGTAGTAACCGCCGCAATAAGCAAGCTACACCCATGCTTATTTGTTGTACCCAGACTGTTATACAGCCCTTATTGGTTGTTTTTTCTTCTCCCTTGCCGTTGAAGCAGGGAGCTATGCTATGTCAGTTACGATGTCTGTATATTTGTTGATTCTATTATTCTAATACAGTGGTCCCCAACCCTGTCCTGGGGGCCCTGTCCTGGGGGCCCACCAGCCAGTCGGGTTTTCAGGATATCCACAATGAATATGCATGAGAGAAAATGTGCATGTGCCAGTCGGGTTTTCAGGATATCCACAATGAATATGCATGAGAGAAAATGTGCATGTTATGGAGGCAGTGCATGCATATTCATTGTGGATATCCTGAAAACCCGACTGGCACATGCACATTTTCTCTCATGCATATTCATTGTGGATATCCTGAAAACACGACTGGCTGGTGGGCCCCCAGGACAGGGTTGGGGACCACTGTTCTAATAGATGGTACTGCCACCTTCTGACCACTGATGGTATTGTAGCCTCTAAGTATTTCCTGGGCTCGGCATATGTCACTGAACAAAAAAGCTGTTGTGTGTATGTGTGTATATATATATAATTACTAGGAAATGCTTTCTGCATATTTATTTATTTATTTATTTAAGCTTTTTATATACCGACAATCGGGAACATTTTATCGGTTTACAGAGAAAATAATGCAGCAACAGGCTTTACATGGAACAATTAATAAGGGTAATAATATTAGCATATATACCACTGAATAGGAGGGAAGAGTACAAGACGTGCATGGAGCAAGATTGAGTTTCTAGAGGTTACATAGAAACAATTGCTGCTCTCTGGAAAGGCTGCAGACCCCTATGGATTAAGTAAAGATACTGTTGAAACTCCTTTTGAAAATGTGTGTGTTATTAAAAGCAGTTTATGGACAACTCATTGATGCCCTAAATGGACAAGCATTGTCACATGAAATAGTAATTGCTACAGTGACCTGTCATGAAAATGAAATATCTATAGTTGTGAGAACTATTGGAGTTTATATAAAGCAGTGGTATACCTTGATCTGGTGCCCTATGACTTTAAGGTGTGATTATTATTGGAGAAATATCTTTCAAAATTCTATTTATTTTTTAATTTTTATTTTAATTCTGCTTTTCAGCACTTCAAAGCAAATTACATTCAGGTACTGGTGGGCATTTCCCTACTTTACTATTTAGATCACCATAAGAGGGGGGCACTTTTAACTTGGAGTGGTGTTTGGGATGGCAGTTTTACATACACAGTAGGAGGTACGAATAGCAAGGGTGACATCGCTAAAGATTTTCTGCTGTTTGATTCGATGAAAGGTACAAGAGGAGTTGATTTGTACAATGCACTCTCTGCCTAGCTAGATATAGATCTCTCTCTCTCTTTCTCTCTCTCTCACTCTCTCTCTCTCTCTATATATATATACAGGTATATACAAAGCATCGGGCACAAGGGACCCATGCCCCGAGCACACACATTATGTATTTATTTATTTTATTTCGAGGCTTTTATATACCGAAGTATAGCAGTCTGCCTTCACTCCGGTTTACATGAGAGCAACTTAATACAATTTAAGCACATTGGAACAACTTATTATAGTAAGAAAATATTAGAGTCAGAGGTTTAAAAATGAACAACAATTACATACTGGAAACGAACATTTTTTTTTAGCAACATACGAATTAACCATTTTTAAAGGGTTGAAGATCATAAGGTGAGTTCATCGTTGGGCAAGGGGTACGTGTAGTCTTTGTGTGTCAGTGTGACTGTTCTGAGGGAGGTGCCCCGAGTCTCAGCTGCACACCTGAGGGCGGCAGTGGCAACAGCAACAGAGTCAATATAGCAGAGGGTGAGGCAGCGGCAAATTTATAGCGCTCCCAACACATGGAGTGGACTAGGATCCAAACACCATTTAACTTTTTTTTTCTCTCTTCCTGGTTCCACACCACACATAAAAGCATAAGAACATAAGTCCTGCCATATGGGGTCAGACCAAAGGTCCATCAAGCCCAGTATCCTGTTTCCAACAGTGGCCAAGCTAGGTCACAAGTACCTGGCAGGATCCCAAGCTGCTTATGCCAAGAACAAGCAGTGGATTTCTGCAACTCTGCCTTAATAATGGTTAATGGACTTTTCCTCCAGGAACTTGTCCAAACCTTTTTAAATGCAGCTATACTAAAGCTTTCACCACATCCTCTGGCAACGAATTCCAGAGTTTAATTATGTATTGATGCAAAAAAGATTTAGATGTCTTAGATAGAAACACTTTGATTGTATCATTTATATCATTACAGGATATAAATAAGTTAATGAAAAGATATTTTCAGAAATTTCCCATATCTTTCCATGGACAATCCATAAAAATTTATCCTGATTTGGCACCAGTCACTATGATAAAGAGGAGAGAATTTATTGTGTTAAGGCAAAAAAATCACCTCTTTAGGTTTTATCTTTTTTCTACGATATCCTTGTCGATGTGAAATTAAGAAAGGGGATCATATATATATTTTCCATCAGTTAGATCAATTACAACAGTTTGTAGATGCCCAATCACCTGTTACTTCCTCCCCATTGCCCCCAAATGAGTAGCCAAGATTTTGGAGTTATATAAATACCAGTTGGTATTGCTATGTTAAGCTTTGTGTTTTTATTTATTTTCCTTAAATATCTCCTTACTTGATTACAGTAACTTGACAATGCCCTAATTTTCTTCTTGATAAGTCTTTGTTTCCGAATGTACAAATGAAAGATGTTTATGTTACGCTTGGGCTCCGGACAGGAGTCGTGCACACCACCCAGCAGGGTGGCTCCAGGTGGAGAGAGACAGGAAGCTCGAACAGAGTCAGGTACCAGGCTGGGTCAGGGCAGGCAGCAAGAATCAGAGTCAGGTTCAGGCTGGGTCAGGGCAGGCGGCAAGTGGCAGTGTCTAAGTACAGGCTGGGTCAGGGCAGGCGGCAAGTGGCAGAGTCAAGTACAGGCTGGGTCAGGGCAGGCGGCAGTCAGCAGTGTCTGGGTCCAGGCTGGGTCAGGGCACAGTAAGCAGGGCAGGGCAGGTCAGAGGGCCCGTAGGCCACACACACACACACACGGAAGGCCCGTAGGCCACACACCAATAGCGGGGCAAGGCAGGTCAGAAGGCCCGTAGGCCACACACACACACACGGAAGGCCCGTAGGCCACACACCAATAGCGGGGCAAGGCAGGTCAGAAGGCCCGTAGGCCACACACACACACACGGAAGGCCCGTAGGCCACACACCAATAGCGGGGCAAGGCAGGTCAGAAGGCCCGTAGGCCACACACACACACACGGAAGGCCCGTAGGCCAGGTATGGAAATCAAGGAAGAAGGCCAAAAGGCCGCACAAGGCAAGGCAAGGCAAGGATAGGCCCGAAGGCCGCGCAAGGCAAGGCAAGGCAAGGATAGGCCCGAAGGCCGCGCAAGGCAAGGCAAGGATAGGCCCGAAGGCCACGCAAGGCAAGGCAAGGATAGGCCCGAAGGCCGCGCAAGGCAAGGCAAGGCAAGGATAGGCCCGAAGGCCGCGCAAGGCAAGGCAAGGATAGGCCCGAAGGCCACGCAAGGCAAGGCAAGGCAAGGATAGGCCCGAAGGCCACGCAAGGCAAGGCAAGGATAGGCCCGAAGGCCGCGCAAGGCAGGCTAGAGCAGGGAGCCCAGGTGAGCTCGATGCCGAAGCACCGAGGCAACTGTCAGGCAGGGTTAAGAGGGCACACCCAGAGCATAGAGTGGACATAGGAGATGGACTGGGCCTGTCAGGAAAGCCAGCACTAGAGGGACCCCTGGTGGTGAGGCGGTAGCACAGCAGCCACAGCCGTAACAGTACCCCCCCCTCAAGGCCTCCCCCTCCTCCTGGATCCCATCTGTGCAGGAGGTAATCAAGAATAACGGGAGACCACTCCGGGGGTGATGCGGCAGGGTCAACTCCTTCCCGAGGAAATAAGGCAGTCCATAACCCCACCTGGGGTGATAAGGCAGACACAACCCCAACCTGGGGCAGAAAAATAGTCCATAACCCCTTCTGGGACAAGGCGGCAGGGTTAGACCCCTCCTGGGGTAGCAGAGGCGGTGCAGATTTCCATAACCCCTCCTGGGGTGACAAGGGGAACACAAACCCCACCTGGGGCAGAGAAATAGTCCGTAACCCTTCTTGAGGCGATAGTAGGACCGGTCCGGACCCTTCCAAGGTCGGCATTAAGACCGGTACAGGCCCCTCCAGGGGCGGCAGCTGGGCCAGTACAGCAGGCTCGGATCCTACTCGGGCAATTGTAGCAGGCTCGGACCCCTCTCGGGGCGTTGTAGCAGGCTCGGACCCCTCTCGGGGCGATGAAGCAGGCTCGGACCCCTCTCGGGGCATTGTAGCAGGCTCGGACCCCTCTCGGGGCGTTGTAGCAGGCTCGGACCCCTCTCGGGGCGATGAAGCAGGCTCGAACCCCTCTCGGGGCGATGAAGCAGGCTCGGACCCCTCTCGGGGCATTGTAGCAGGCTCGGACCCCTCTCGGGGCGTTGTAGCAGGCTCGGCCCCCTCTCGGGGCGATGAAGCAGGCTCGGGCCCCTCTCGGGGCGATGAAGCAGGCTCGGACCCCTCTCGGGGCGTTGTAACAGGCTCGGACCCCTCTCGGGGCGATGAAGCAGGCTCGGACCCCTCTCGGGGCATTGTAGCAGGCTCGGACCCCTCTCGAGGCGTTGTAGCAGGCTCGGACCCCTCTCGGGGCGATGAAGCAGGCTCGGACCCCTCTCGGGGCATTGTAGCAGGCTCGGACCCCTCTCGGAGCGATGAAGCAGGCTCGAACCCCTCTCGGGGCGTTGTAGCAAGCTCGGACCCCTCTCGGGGCGATGAAGCAGGCTCGGACCCCTCTCGGGGCGATGAAGCAGGCTCGGACCCCTCTCGGGGCGATGAAGCAGGCTCGGACCCCTCTCGGGGCGTTGTAGCAGGCTCGGACCCCTCTCGGGGCGATGAAGCAGGCTCGGACCCCTCTCGGGGCGTTGTAACAGGCTCGGACCCCTCTCGGGGCGTCAGCAGGACCGGTATGGACCCCTCCAGGGGTGGCAGCAGGACCGGTATGGACCCCTCCCGGGGTGGCAGCAGGACCAGTTCAGCAGACTCCGATGGCTGACTCAGGAAGTCTGTCAGTAGGACTGCTTCGGACCCCTCTGAAGACGGCAGCAGGGCCGGTTCGGCAGGCTCAGATGGCAGAGTTAGAAAGTCTGTCAGCAGGGCTGGTGCGGACCCCTCCGAGGACGGCAGCAGGGCCGGTTCAGCAGACTCAGGCTCTTCTCGGGGTAGTGCAGCAGGTTCAGATGGCAGAGTAGCATGGTTAAAGGTAGTGTGCATGGAAGACACAGATTGTACTGCCGTGGGCTTGATACCTCGAGCCAAAGTCTGATGCTCCTGATTTTGTTTCTGGAGGAGCAGTTTAGAGAAGGCACAGGCAGTTCTGGGACGTCTAGGGAAGGTGCTCGTTAGTGTCCACTTGGCAGCTGTGGGAAGCTGAGCCCTGCTAGAGTTAATCAGCTCTCTCCGTTGTAGAGAAACCTGTTCCCGAGGCTCTAGCACTGGTCTCACAGAAGCCTTCTTGGCCAGGTAAGTCCTGGGTTTTTCTACCCACAAACTGCCAGCAACAATGTCTGTTTTAGTTGAGCCAGAAACAGAATACTGGTTAGGAGAGCTGATAGCTTTTTCTAATTGCACAGCTGGTCCTAGAGCAGAACAACAGGGGCAGGGCTTGCCTGGAGGTAACAAACACGGGAGACAGGAGCATTTCCACCACCCTGGTTTAGGAGCCAGACAGTTCAAACACTCCTGATAGACAGAGACATTTTTCTTGTTGCAGTTATTGCATGACCAGTGTTCCTGATCAACCAGTTCACAGGCTAGACAGTTCTGATAGCTAGGATAGTTCAAAGTTTGACAGGAATTGCAGGTATAAAACTTTAAAGAAGGAGGCATCTTGAATTAGTGAAAAGTTGACTCACCGGCAGGACACAGACCTATCTCTTCCCCTGGAAAATGTGATGGCTTCGGCATACTGTTACGCTTGGGCTCCGGACAGGAGTCGTGCACACCACCCAGCAGGGTGGCTCCAGGTGGAGAGAGACAGGAAGCTCGAACAGAGTCAGGTACCAGGCTGGGTCAGGGCAGGCAGCAAGAATCAGAGTCAGGTTCAGGCTGGGTCAGGGCAGGCGGCAAGTGGCAGTGTCTAAGTACAGGCTGGGTCAGGGCAGGCGGCAAGTGGCAGAGTCAAGTACAGGCTGGGTCAGGGCAGGCGGCAGTCAGCAGTGTCTGGGTCCAGGCTGGGTCAGGGCACAGTAAGCAGGGCAGGGCAGGTCAGAGGGCCCGTAGGCCACACACACACACACACGGAAGGCCCGTAGGCCACACACCAATAGCGGGGCAAGGCAGGTCAGAAGGCCCGTAGGCCACACACACACACACGGAAGGCCCGTAGGCCACACACCAATAGCGGGGCAAGGCAGGTCAGAAGGCCCGTA
Source organism: Rhinatrema bivittatum (assembly GCF_901001135.1). NCBI lineage: Eukaryota > Metazoa > Chordata > Amphibia > Gymnophiona > Rhinatrematidae > Rhinatrema > Rhinatrema bivittatum. Next base: position 37,187,850 of record NC_042631.1, on the reverse strand, counting down.
GGCCACACACACACACACGGAAGGCCCGTAGGCCACACACCAATAGCGGGGCAAGGCAGGTCAGAAGGCCCGTAGGCCACACACACACACACGGAAGGCCCGTAGGCCAGGTATGGAAATCAAGGAAGAAGGCCAAAAGGCCGCACAAGGCAAGGCAAGGAAAGGAAAGGCCCGAAGGCCACGCAAGGCAAGGCAAGGCAAGGATAGGCCCGAAGGCCGCGCAAGGCAAGGCAAGGCAAGGATAGGCCCGAAGGCCGCGCAAGGCAAGGCAAGGATAGGCCCGAAGGCCACGCAAGGCAAGGCAAGGCAAGGATAGGCCCGAAGGCCGCGCAAGGCAAGGCAAGGCAAGGATAGGCCCGAAGGCCGCGCAAGGCAAGGCAAGGCAAGGATAGGCCCGAAGGCCGCGCAAGGCAAGGCAAGGATAGGCCCGAAGGCCACGCAAGGCAAGGCAAGGCAAGGATAGGCCCGAAGGCCACGCAAGGCAAGGCAAGGATAGGCCCGAAGGCCACGCAAGGCAAGGCAAGGCAAGGATAGGCCCGAAGGCCACGCAAGGCAAGGCAAGGATAGGCCCGAAGGCCGCGCAAGGCAGGCTAGAGCAGGGAGCCCAGGTGAGCTCGATGCCGAAGCACCGAGGCAACTGTCAGGCAGGGTTAAGAGGGCACACCCAGAGCATAGAGTGGACATAGGAGATGGACTGGGCCTGTCAGGAAAGCCAGCACTAGAGGGACCCCTGGTGGTGAGGCGGTAGCACAGCAGCCACAGCCGTAACAGTTTAATTTGTTTTGTCTTAGTTTGCTTTGTGATTTGACAACTTTGAGTAATTGTGTCATTGGCAAATTTGATCACCTCATTTGTTCCCATTTCCAGTTCATTTATAAATATATTAAAAAGCATCGGTCCTACAACAGACCCCTGGGGCACTCCACTATCTATCTTTTTCCATTGGGAAAATTTACCATTTATCCCTACTCTTTGTTTTCTCTTTTAACCAGTTGGCAATCCACAATATGACACCTATCAAGGGCTGGAGTGCTGGGATTAGATACCCTAGCCACCTTCTGCCTTGCACCGTTCCCCTCTCCCCCACCCCCAGTCGTGCCGACATCCCCCGCTCTACCCTTCTCCCACAGGGAGTCCTGGAACTCAGATGCAATGCTATCTATGGAGAGACAGAGAGTGAGAGTTTAGAGTATATTGGGTCCATCTCTCTTTTCCTATGAGCCCCTGGGTGCCAGTTAGAGGATCTGTCCCACCCAGGGTTTACACATAAATGAGAGGCTAGAGCACATGTGACAGATGGAAGCGTCTGAGTGTGTTTGAGAGAGGGAAGTATCTGAGTGTGTGTATGAGAGTGTGAAATGCCAGAGAGTGTGTGTGTATGTGAGAGATGGAAGCATCTGAATGTGTGTGTGTATGAGAGAAAGGGAAGCATCTAAGTGTGTGTGTGTGTGTGAGAGAGAGAGAGAGAGAAAGAAGCATCTGAGTGTGTGTGTATACGAAACAGTGGGAAGTGTTTGAGTGTGTTTGTGAGAGAAGGAAGCATCTGAGTGTGTGTATGAGAGTGGAAAGTGAGAGTATGTGTAGGTATGAGAGAGGAAAGTGTGTGTTTGTGTGTATGAAAGAGAGGGACACATCTGAGTGTGTGTATATGAGAGTGGGAAGCAGCTGAGTATGTTTGAGTATAAGAGAGAGGGAAGCGTCTGAGTGTGTGTGTGTGTGTATGAGAGAGAGAGGCATTTGAGTATGTGCATGAGAGAGATGGAGATGTCTTTGTGTTTGTGTGTTTGAGAGAGAGAGAGAGAGAGAGAGAGGGTATGTGTGTGTGAGAGAGAGAGAGTGGGTGTGTGTGAGAGAGAGGAGACAGCTTCTGAACCTCTCCTTCCCTACTAATCCACAAAAATATCAGGGTGATTTGGAAATTAAAAGTTTCCAGGTAAGGAGAGTGGGGGATTTCTTTTTATCTTTATTAATTTTAATTATTGGGTGTTTATGTATTTAAAAATGTTTCTAAATCAATTTTCCAAACAAGGTTTAGTGTTGTTTGATGTGTTTGCTGTTTTGAAATATTTTGTTGATTTTTGGGAAATCTTTAAACATTTTTATGAGTTTTTAATTATTGGATGTTCTATTTGTCAATGATTTTGAAATATTTTTATTAGAATTGTTTTAGTATTATAATTTTATATTTCTTGATTTTGTTTGTTTTATGAGGAATGGTGATGTTTCTGTTCTTGCATGGTTGTACTGCATACAGAGTCTGGCTTTTTACGGTTTTCAGTTCAGTTTTTGTCTGCATGTTTCTATTTATACTTTATGGTCCACAAAAAAAGGATCCAATTTTAAACACCATTAGGAGTAAATAACAAGCAATAGCTGCAAGGGGCCTATGTAACTAGTAGATATCATCTCATCCATCTATCTCTATGGATGGAGAGGGGAGAGGTGATAAACACCAGAGTCAACTGCAACAGTCCTAGAGCTCCAATAATGATTTTTCCAGACTTGCAATGTAGTCTCTGAGATGCCTTCCAAAGAAAAACTTGAGGTCTTACCAGCGTCAACTGAGCTGGTTCATAAAAAATATATCCGATACTCTATTTGATAACACAGATGCATGTTTCTGAGATACACTCTCTTACTTTGCAATGTAAGAACATCTTAAGAACATAAGAAATTGCCATGCTGGGTCAGACCAAGGGTCCATCAAGCCCAGCATCCTGTTTCCAACAGAGGCCAAAACCAGGCCACAAGAACCTGGCAATTACCCAAACACTAAGAAGAACCCATGCTACTGATGCAATTAATAGCAGTGGCTATTCCCTAAGTATAATTGATTAATAGCCATTAATGGACTTCTCCTCCAAGAACTTATCCAATCAAATACAAAGTACATCATCAAAGTTGTAGGCAAAACATCCTCTTCCCCAACTTTATCCAGAACCACGTCCCCATAATTCCAGCATTCTCTAGGTCTGCCTGCTCATTACAGACCTAGAATATTATTACCTAAGCTATGAGCATTTGCGGTCACAGTCTCCCAGTTATTTCTCCTTATCTTTTCTGCACTATATAATTCAGGCCTGCTCCTCTCATAACCCTATTGTTAAAGATAGACTAGTGAAGTCCTCACTTTTGTGTTTCTCTTCACAGCCTTCATTTGTTTGTTGGGGGTGATGGCCCAAATCAATTGGCTTTCATCTACCAACCCCCTTCTCTAGTTTAAACACCTTGCAACATATGATCTGAATTTCTCAATATGATTATTTTTCCTATCACAGAAAGATGTAGACCATCACTACAATATAGCCTTTATTGGTGCATATCTATTGGAAGACGACCTGGCTATCATTACATCATTTCTCTGTTATAATCATCAACCATTAACATTATTTCTCTACTACCTCATCTGTTACATCTTCTTTAAACCTTGCTGTTTATTATATAATTTCTGTGTTTCATCTAATTGCCTGTTATCATTTTAGCACATCTTACAAAAAGGTTTGTCCATTAATGAACACGTTATCCTCAAACACAGTGCATCTCATCTGTAGTCTGTAGCATGCCCTGCTGTTCTAGTCCTGAGCTCCATACACATCTCTGTTCTCTGTTAATGCTCCTCACATTTAACCTGCAGTACCCCTGCAATTCCAGTACTCAACTCTACTGGTGCACCTCTATCCTACTGGGAGCTTGTGGCTGTGTGTGTGTGTGTGTGTGTGTGTGTGTGTGTGAGAATGGGTGCCTGCATGGGGTCCGTGTCTGTGAGAGCCTGTGTGTGTTTGAGGGAATCTGGAGGAGTATGAGCTTTTGTGTGCATGGGGGGGGGGGGGGAGAGGGACTTAGAGCCTATGTATATGAGTGTATGGGTATGCATGAGAGCATATATGTATGTGTGTGAGAGAGAATGAACATGAGTGTGTGTGAGCAAGAGGGGATAAAGTTTGGGTGTCCCCTAATCTTCAACAATGTCAGGGTGACTGGAAATCAAGTTTCTAGGTATGGACAGCAGGGGCTTTTTTTTTTATCCTCATTAGTTTTAATTATTAGGTGGTATTTGATATGTGTGCTGTTGTAAAATATTTTATTGGTGCTTGGGAAATTTTAAAAAAATGTATATGACTTTAATAAATGTTCTATTTGTCAGTAGTTTTGAAATATTTATTATTTTATTAGTTTGATTCTACCATTATAATTGATGCTTTATGTTCCTTGATTTTATTGTTTTATGAGGAATGGTGGTTCTGTCATTGTTACCCTATAGACAGAGTCTGGCTTTTTGGAATTTCCATTTTGGTTTTTGTCCTCATATTGCTGGTTGTAATGTGTGATCCTTTATTCTGTATTTGGTGAGGGTCTGTCTCTGCTCTGTGCGTGTGACCAAGGTGAGAGATTTTGCTAGCGTGTAGTAATCGGGTTTGATTCGTTTCCCCACTAGGTGGGGTATTGCTATTCTGGGACTCAGTGTAATATTTGCAGTGCTGCTTTTTCACAGGTAGGGTTCTTGTTTGAGGTCTTGGTATTACTACTGTTACGTTATGATGAGTTTTCTGTATAGATTTTGAGTGTCTTTTTTTGTAGGGTTTTGTACTAGTTCACAATGTGTCTGGCGGTGGAAGGAGTTTGTGCTGCTGTTACTGTGAGGTGCCTTTCTGGATGTGGTGAGGTATCTGCCTCTCTTTGTGTTTGTGTGCACCTGATTGCTCCTATCAGCAACCTGAAGAGAATCAAAACTGGAATGTTGAGCTTCTGGCTGGCAGTGTGATTGCCTGCTATTTAGCAAAGGGTTCAACAGCTGATTGGTTGGTGAGAGACTTTAACATACATATAAATATATATTATATACACGATGCAACCCAACTTTGATGGGTGGGGGTGGGGGGGCGCCGAACAAACTGAATGGATGGAAGGGGGGCTGAGGATCAAAAAGTGTGTTCTCCCCTGGCCTAGAGCACCCTCTGCTATTCTCTTCTGCACTACCACATAGAGCTCTGCCAATGCACCCTCAGTCCTGCCCTGCAGCGCCCCCTGCTGCTCTGGTGGTGCGAGGAATGAAAGCTCGATGCACAGAGATCACGGGTGTGGCTGCAGCTGAGTGCAAGGAGCTGGAAGAAAGTTTATTGGAAAATGGGGAAATAACTTGAAAAAAAGCAAGCCAAAGACCAGAAATTAGGCCTGGAACTGGAGCAAACACCTTGAAAAAGACAAAAGCAGCAAGCCAAAGACAAGATGCTGTGCTGGTAACCAGAGCAAATATCCAGAAGGAATCAGAAGGACAAAAAACCCAGGACAGCAAACTACAAGTAAACATTTATTTTCTGACCTATTTAAGCAACAGAATTGGCCTAGAAAACAGCAAAATAGAGCAAGATATGAGGTGAGATTCCACTAAATGAGATTCACTGCTAACAGAGAATATGTTGGGAAAGTTTTATTAAAGAAAAGCTTAAAGTTTTCCCTCCAGCATGTGAAGGCTTTAATTCACACCTCAGGAAGCTCTCAGGAGGATGTGGCATTCATAGCTGAGAATCGCTTACTGGCCTTTTGGAAAGGTCAGGCCCGGCGTGACCGGGTCTACATGCCATGCATTTTGCATGGAGTGGCACACCCGGGGAGGCGGTGAGCCGCTGGCGCAGCCTAATCAAAGGCGGGCGAAAAAGGAGAGAGTGCGGGCCTCCTGCTATCTTCGGGCCTGGAAAGCTCCCTCCCCCCGCCCCCAAGGCAGGAAGATCAGTGGGCCATACGGCCCGAAGATAGCAGGAGGCCTGCGGGGAAGTGGTGGAGCTCATCCCACCACAGCCCGAAGACAGTACAGGACGTCAGCATGTTTGTGCACGAGCTTGTATGTATGTGTGAATGCGTGAGAGCCTGTGTTTGTCTGAGAGCCTGTTTGTGTGTGCATGTGTGTGTCTGTGTGTGAGAGAGACTGTGTAAGAACCTTTGTGCCTGTGTGAGAGCTTGTGTGTATGTATATGTTTGTGTGCCTATGAATGTGTCTGTGTGAGAGCTTGTGTGTATGTATATGTTTGTGTGCCTGTGAGAGCCTGTGTGTCACATGTAGGCTCTCACGGGCATACATACACACATGTATCTGTGAGGTGAGGGAGAGGTAGCCTGTGTGTTAGAGAGAGGGAGTGTGTGAGAGAATGAATGTGTTATTGTGCATGTGTGTGAGAGAGAAGATAAAATGTGGGCGTCCCTACCTCCCCCAATCCAGGATGACTGGAAATCAGATCCCAGGTATGGATAGCAGACTTCTAAATCTTTATTAGAAGTAATTTTTGGGTGTGATTTGATGATTCTGCTCTTTTGAAATATTTTTTTATTGGGGGGGAACAGAACATTTTTTAATTATTGGATTTTTTATTCATCAAATGTTTTGAAATATTTTATTGGTGTTTGGGAAATTTTCATATTCTATTCATTAACTGGTTTGAAATATTCTTTTTATGAATATGACTTTACTATTATGATTAATATTTTATGTTTCTTGATTTTATTTAATGTTTTATGAAAAATGGTACTGTTTCTGTTTTTCCACTGTTGCTCTGCATGTAGAGGCTGGCTTGTGGTGGGTTCCAGTTCATTTCTTCTCAGCACGTTTCTGTTTATTTATTTATTTATTTATTTAAGTTTTTTTATATACCAACATTCAGGACGATAGTCCCATCATGCTGGTTCACAAGAAACAGGGGTGTAATAATAATAAAACTTTACAATTTGAACAATAGTGCAGAAAAAGCAGTTACATATAACAAGGAAATCAATAACTTGGAGTGAGAAGGAAAATGATCTCTGATCAAGTTATCTCTGATCAAGTTATCTCATGATCTTCTGATCTCTTTATTCTGTATTTGGTGAGGGTCTCTGTGTTCTGCATATGTGTCTGAGGTGAGGTATTTTGCTGGCATGTAGTTTCTGTGTAGGGATCTATAGCAGCCTGGTTCCTAATAAGTTTTATTGGTGTTCTAGGGCCCGGTGTTGCCTTTTCATAGATAAGGTTGTTAGGGTTGTTTTGGTGTGAGAGGGTTACTATATTGTATTCATGGTTTGTTCATGGCTTTCTGAGGGCCAAATTAACACGCAATTTGCAATACAAAAAGTCTGATTCCATAGGAGCTCCAAGTGTCTTTTCTGCAGAGTTTTCTGGTGGCACCACAGGTGTGCATGTAAATATAATATGCATTGTTGTGTTATTTTTGCCTCAGAAGACTGTACTTTTGAATGTTCTTTGTCATGTAAAATTTGTTATAAATGCATAATGTAATTGTGTCCTTATCCATGAGCTCCGGTTGGGGGGGCTTGTCAGCAGGACAGAGCTGGGCTTTATTTGATGGGCCCGGGACAGACATTGAATGAATCGGGGGGGGCAGGGGGGGGGCAACACCGGCCCTGGGAAAAGTGAAGGACACCTCAGAGTGGAAGGATTTCACTGCAACGATCCTTTCACAGAACACAGTGAGATCAGTGAATGCGCACTTTAAAACTGAGCACATTGAGGCCTGTGAGGTGCGCACCTGGCTGCAGAGGTACTGCATGGTGCTGGAAGAGCCATGGCCTGTTCTGGACTGCAGGCTGGAAAGCAGTGGTGCGCCTCCCACTGGCTGATGACCATATACAGCACCTGCCTAACAGCTTCATGATTGGAAGGGAGAGAGGCTCCTGTTTCTACCCTGGGCTCAACCTGCAAATATGTAAAGTGTGAGAGACGTGAACAGACTGGCCACACCAGTGCCGAGTGTGAGTGAAATGCAACCTGTGTGTGGTGGACGGCCACGTGTATGTGCATTGTCTTCATGTATATCACAATTGCCCCCTCACGCTGAATGACTCCCCAGGAGGAAGTCCCCAGAGAGAGGCAAGAAACTCAGCTGGGACTCCAGCCAGAGCAGGAACGCACTGCAAGGCAGCTGCTCTGCCAAATGGAGCAGGAGGAAGCTGCTGTGAGCCAGCCTGCACTTCAGCCAGAACCGGCAGCAAAGGCTGCAGTGCCTGATACCATGTGAGCAGGAGAGGAGGATCCTGGGGCTAGATGGAGACGCCTCAGAGGGGGAACTGGCAGCAGAAACCTCCCTGTACACTGATGCAGGTTAATAAGGAGACTCCCAGGATACAACTGAGTTTGAAACCTCTGAGAGAGCAGAGCCTGGTATCTCCTGGGGTGATACTCCAATTCCTTATGACAGCCTGACGGGATTGGAACCCCCTTCCTTTTATAAAAGCAAAAAAAAAAAAAAAAGGGAAGAGAAAGGCCAGCAAACCCTTAAAGGAGAAATCTCAGGCATCAGGGAAACAGAGCAATAAAGCCCCTCTGACATCTGAGAGTCCCATTTCCACCTCCAATCTCTTTGAGTCCTACAGATTGAGGGAACATCCCCCTCTGATCAGGGGACAGCACACCTCAAGTTGACTTAGGGAATAGCCGCCACTGCTATTACTGGCATCAGTAGCATGGGATCGGCTTAGTGTTTGGGTACTTGTAGCCTGGATTGGCCACCGCTGGAAACAGGATGCTGGGCTTGATGGACCCTCGGTCTGACCCAGTATGGCAACTTCTTATGTTTTATGTTCTCTTGAGGACAGCGCTGAGGAGCACAGGCAGGGATCACAGCCCCTGACAGTAGTCACCGCTGAATCTGAGAGCATGGATATGGACAGTCCTGCTGTGGCCTTTAAGAGGTGCCCATCCTTAACACAGAACGAAGTTGTAGGTAAAAGGAGTAATGTGAAGAAGAAATAAAATACCTCTGTGAAATATGGCAAGCTCACAGCCAGGAAAGCTACCCCTCCCTTACCATTGCCACATGAAATATGAACAGTTTAAAGACAAGTAAGTCACGAGAGGCAGTGTATGACTGCCTGAGGAAAGAGAGATGGGACATATATATAACAACTTCAATAACAGATGATCGCTCTATTATTATCTATGCTTCACTCCCCCCCTGCAAAGATCTTCTACAATGTCGCCCGAGTTAACACTCCCATCTCCCGCTTCCCCCCCCCCCCCCCCTCCGGCCTGCCCTTCCACCCCCCTCTCCTTGCCTACCAATCCTGTATCTTAGAAACCTGCAATCAGTCTAGGCTTATTTATAAACCCGAGTTGACCATGTGAGTCCCTAGTTAAATGTTATCAACATCTGCTATTCTGTGTTCAGTTAAAAGTTTCGATGACCTGTTCTATGTAACAAGTTCTGTTCTACTGTAAACCGGGGCGAAGGCTAACTGCTAAACCTCTGTATATAAAAAAAAACTCCAAATAAATAAATAAATAAATATGTTTCCTGCAAGAGACCAGACTGTGCAGCCTGAAAGAGATCTCCATCGCTAAGTGAGTGTGGAGCGACTGCCTCTCAATATAGTCAGTTGGGCAGGAGGTATACAGCAGGGTGGCCATTCTGTATCCAGGAAGATGCCCCCTGATGGATATGGAAGTGGAGGGAGGGAGTTTGTGCTTGGTCAATGTCTACAGCCCCCCCCCAAACCTAAGGAGAAAGGAAAGAACTGTTCCAGGCAATGAAGCCACTCCTCGTAACTTCCAGGCTCCTGGTCTTTGGAGGGGACTTCAACTGTGAAGAGAGCAGTCTGGATCAAAGCTCACAGCCTAAAGCTCCTGGATATGATGAAGCCACCCTCACAGCAACGATAAAAAGTAGATAAAAGTAGATATGTACCGACAGCACTTTCCTAGACACTCAGGCTACACGTTCACCAGTGGCACTCGGAAAAGCCCCATTGACCGCCTGTATGTCCAAGCATCAGTCTACACAGCTCAGATACAGATTGTGCCCTCTGCCTTCTCTGACCACTGCATAGTAAAGTGCCTGTTGAACACCTCTGAAATCACCCGGTTTGGAAGAGGAGTCTGGTGGCTGAACAACGAGTCCCTGCAAAACCCTGAAACAGCAAAAATGTGGAAAAGCTTTATGAAAACCAGCAAACACTCTTGTACAGCTCTACCCAGGAGTAGTGGGATGACTCCAAAAACCGCCTGCAGTCTCTTTTCGAAAAGGAAGCTGCTTGGGAGAGTAAAGAAGATAAAGGAGGAAGTATTCCTTCTTAAGGCTGCGGCTCAGCAGAGTTTACCTAGACAGGAGCCGTGGGAAACGTGAATAGGCTTGTATACAACCAGACTAAGGCAGAGATGAGAAAACTTCATGCAATCACAGAAAAAGCCCTGACGGTCATGGACAGGAGAGGAAATAAAAGTCTTGGGTCCTGTTCGGAGCTGTATGGAGTCCTTAAAGGAAAGCATTAAAAGCAAGCTCATCACCCAGCTACAGGACTCCAAGGGCAATATGCAGAACTCTCCAGAAAGCAAGGTAGGATGTGTACCAGAATCCTACCAAAGACTGTTCAAAGGATGCACTATACCAACCCTGGAGATACAGGCCCTCCTAGGAGCTATCCCTGTACCCCGACTGTCAGCATTGGAGTCCCAGCCCCTCATGGCCCCGATCACAGAGCAAGAAGCCAGCGATGCCATCTCCAGCATGAACTGCAAGAGATCTCCAGGGAGCAATGGACTAAGTGCTAAATTCTACAAGACTTTCGAAGCTGTGTTAGCTAAGGACCTGGCCAGCATGTGCAACCTTTTCTTGAAGAAAGGGTCTCTGCCGGACTCTCTGCAGAAATCACTTCTGATCCTGCTATATAAGAAAGGGAGCAGAGAACACTTGACTAACTGGAGGCCCATTTCTTTGTTGAACAGTGACCACAAAATATTAGCCAAGGTTCTTTTGAACCGCTTGTCCACAGTGGCTCCATTCCTCATCTGCCCAGAACAATCATAAAAGGCAGGCAGGTTGCTAACAATCTGGCCTGTGTGTGGGAACTTGTAGCACTGGGAGACAGAAGAGGGATTCCCTAATATTTACTGAGTCTGGATCAGGAAAAGGCTTTTGACTGGGTTGACCATGAGACTTTGAAACACTGTGGTGTTCCTGGAACTTTTGTAAAATGGTTGTCTCTGCTTATGGGGTCCCTATTGTCAATGGGTGGCTGGGAGGGGGCTTTAAGATCCAGTCGGGTTGCCCACTCAGTGCCTTACTTTATGTCTTTTCCATAGACCCTTTGCTAAGGGCGGAACAGATTAAAAAGGCCATCCAGGGAATTCCTGTTCACCCAGGAGAGAAGACATCTGCAGTTGCTATTAAGATGATGGCATATGCAGATGACATCGCTTGCTTTGTCCCAAATGCCAGGTCTGAGAAAGCTCTATGGAAGACAATAGAAAGATCTGAAAACGTATCAAACTCTAGTCCGATGCCATGTGGATAGGCCCTGAGGAAACCAACTTCTCACTCAGAGAGGGGATCCAAGCTCTGCCTGAAATCTCGATGCTAGAGGTCTCCTTCTGTGGGGTGGATCCAGCCCATAAAAACTGGGAGAAGAAAATTGAAAGAAGGGAACAGTGGGTGGCCAGAAGGTATAATATTAAATACCCACTTAGTGTTAAAGTTTGAATTATTAAGACATTTCTTTTATCTTCATTTATGGTTTTGTATTTCTGTTGCTTCAAAACTTGGTGGTCTGACTGAATGGCTTGTTCTATGCAAAGGGTGTGGAGGAATAGTGTTTGTTTATCCAAAAAAATGGGGGTGCTTAAGCATGATAAACCCTGTGCTGCTTTGTGCCATGTCCTGTATTTACTTTTAATTTGAATCAGTGTCCGAGTTTTGTTAGTTTTGGCAGCTAACAAACAGATGCTCTACACTTTCTTTGTGTGTGGCACAGGTTGGACGAGGGCAGTTATTGCCCACATTAGCTCTTAATCTAATGTTGGCTCAGACACCGAGATGCCCTAGAACTGACAGCCATAAGAGTCCCACACTGACTGTGGGATCCTACGGTCTTCCAACCTTTGAAGTACCTCAGCATAATACTTGCAAGGCCATAGAGGCAAGTCAAGTCATCGTAGAATACCCTCTATAGCACAAGCTCATGTAACTCTGTCCTGGAAAGTAATATCACTTCATCAACCATGATGTGCCAGGATGTTATGTAGCAAATGAGCGCTTGCACGTGGGGAAGGCAACGGCTGGGATGAAGAACATGACACATCTAGTCTAGCTGGGATTAAGAACATGACACATCTAGTCTAGATGTGTCATGTTCTTAATCCCAGCCGTTGCCTTCCCCACGTGCAAGCACTCATTTGCTACATAACATCCTGGCACATCATGGTTGATGAAGTGATATTACTTTCCAGGACAGAGTTACATGAGCTTGTGCTATGGAGGGTATTCTACGATGACTTGACTTGCCTCAATGGCCTTGCAAGTATTATGCTACTTCAAAGGTTGGAAGACCGTAGGATCCCACAGTCAGTGTGGGACTCTTATGGCTGTCAGTTCTAGGGCATCTCGGTGTCTGAGCCAACATTAGATTAAGAGCTAATGTGGGCAATAACTGCCCTCGTCCGACCTGTGCCACACACAAAGAAAGTATAGAGCATCTGTTTGTTAGCTGCCTATTTAGTAATGCAATGTGGGTAGAGGACACAAAACAATGACAGATACCCTTTTGCTCAAATTAGGTGGACAGACTGTACGGGATAAAGTTACGGCCCAGACAACTTCGATAGGCTCTCAGTCTTTGGCTAATCACAGCATCGTAAAGCCCAAGATATGGCTAGCAAGATGTGCCCTAGTTCTGCTAAAATTTCACATCCCAATCATGGAGGTGGTGGTCACAATAACTAGTATGACCTGGGAATTCCAGGATCATGAAAAAGAATATTATGCCCCACAAGTTTGGAGAGCTTTCTGGGCAAACCTGGTGGTAACATCTTGCTGTTAAATGCGATAACTATGTCATGCAAATGTCCATTTGTGCTGTTAAAATCACTGTAAATAGTGGAAATATTGTAAATATATTTTGCTTTTTATAAATAAAATAGAAATACCGTGCTTTTCCAGTACTGAGACACCACACACAGCTTTTCGCATGGACCTCAGGTGCGGATAATGCCTCTTCATCTGTATATTTGTAACCAGTGTTTGACTCCCTTCACTGGGTCAGTGCAGCCTTTGTCAGGGCCAGATTTAAGATTATAGTGCCCATAGGCAGAAGACAGGGCTGGGGGTTTTGTCCCCAGAAATCAAGAAGTAGCAAACAAAAGTCCTAGGTTTTGGACACCTTCAGAATATGGCTCCCTAGGCCACTTGCCTATGTTGCCTGTGCCTAAATCTGGTCATGCCTTTGTTGCTGATCTTACTCTTTATGTAAATAAGTGGACTTTCACCATACCTGGGAACTCTCAGATTTGGCCCGGAGGCTCCAGAATTCTAAAGGAATTGCCGGGTCTCCGGGAGAGCATCAGAAAACTCTGGGCAGTGGCATACCAAGAGGGGGGGGGGCCTTTATTTTCCAGCAGAATTGGTAATCCATGGCCGCCAGGGGATCCCATGCTGCCCAGCGGCCGAACTGAAGGAGACACATGGCCACTGGCAATGTTCCCTAAGCTCCACTCGTGCACTGCCGCACAAAGCTTGTCCCCCTCCCCCGGGCGCAATAAGACCAGCGGGACTGTGATGGAGCTCATCCCACCGCAGTTCAAGGAAAGAAGAGACCAGTGGCCGCTGGGGGATCCCATCCCATCCGGCGACCAAATTGGAGGAGGTACCGCAGCTTCTGGGGGATCATGTCCTACCCAGAGGCCAGAATGGAGGAGGCACTGTAGCTGCTGGGGGATCGCGTCCCACCCGGAGGCCAAAATGGAGGAGGTAGAGCGGCTGCTGGGGGATCACATCCTGCCTAGTAGCTCAACTAAAGGAGGCCCAGTGTTGGCAGGGGATTAGTCCTGCATGCCTGCTAGAGAAGGAGTGTGTGTGTGTGTGTAGGCATACATGCTTGAGAGAGAGGGAGCCAGCATGTATGTATATGTTTGCCTGAGAAAGAGGGAGGGAGTGTGTGTGTACCTGAGAGAAAGGGAGGGAACCAGCATGGATGTGTGTCTGAGCATGTGTGAGTTTTGAAAGAGAGTTTGTGTATATCTGTGTGAGCATGAGGATGAACGTGTATGTATATGAGAGAGGAGAAATTTTGTGTACCTCTTTCCTCTCCCACTAATCCATGACAATCTCAGATTGACCAGAATTTAAAAGTTCTCAGGCATGGAGAATAATTTTTTTAAAAATTATTATTGATTTTAATTAATTGGGTGTTTGATATGTATGTTTTGAAATATTTTATTGGTTTTTTAGGAAATTAAAAAAAATATGAATTTTTAATTTTTAGATGTTCTGTTCATTAGTTGTTTTGAAATAATTATTATTAGTATGGTTTTACTATTATGATTGATGCTGTATATTTCTTGATTTTATTGTTTGATGTTTTCTGAAGAATGCTGATGTTTCTGTTTTTCCATTGGTGCACTACATACAGAGTCTGGCTTGTTGCAGTTTCTAGTTCAATTTTTGTCTGCATTTTTCCATTTATACTTTATAGTCACTTTATTTTCTATTTGGTGAGGGTCTGTCTTTGTTCTGCATGTCTGACTGAGGTTAAGTATTCTGCTAACGTGTCGTTTCTATGTAGGAATCTATAGCAGCTTGGCTTGTTCTGTTTTCCTAACAGAAGGTGTATTGGTGTTTTAGAGCCGGGCATAATGTTTGCAGTTAGCGCTGGTTTATTATATTGTAATTGAAATTTAATTTGCTCATGGCTTTCTGATGACCAAGCCCACATCTAACATGCGTTAAAATAGTCCTGATCCCATATGTGTTCCAAGTGTTTTTAGCTTTTATGCAGGGTTTTCTGGTTGACACCATAGAAATGCAAGTAAATATAACCTACACACTGTTGTGATACTTTACTTTAAAAGACTGTACTTTGAGTGCCCTTTTTCATGTAAAGTCTTTTATTATAAATGCATCATTTGAAATTGTGTGTACAGAGAGCTGTGGTGGGGAGGAAGGCCGGGCTCAAAGCTGTAAGATTTGCTTAGGGTGCCTAATACCCTTGCACTGGCCCTGATTAGAAAAAGAAAACCAAATTAAATGTTTAAAAACAAAAAAGCAGAATGAGGAGGGGGCCAGCACAATAATTGTTTGCATAGGGCAGAAGAGAGCTAGGGTGTGAGTGTGTGTGTGTGTGTGTGTGTTTTCCCTGCTCCCCCCAATCCACGATTCACAGGGTGACTGAAAATCACACGTTCCCAGGGATGACTATCACCGTGACTAGATGGGGACCGGATGGCTCAGAATTTAATGTCTGATACTAATGGAACCAAGCAAATTAATCTGAGTTAGGATTTGAGCCTGTTTTCAACCCAGAGCTCAGCGTTGATAGAGCAGCATTAATCGTCTGCTCCTGCTCTAACCCCCCTCGGCCTCGCCCACCCATTCCAGCCTTACTGTACACCTAAATGTGCAGCGTCAGCACCGCAGGAAGCTATAATGAGCACTTATAAAAAGTAGTCTAGGAAATGCGTCCTTCAGATACAGCAAACGATATTAATAACTATTTAGATGCACTCCAGTCTTTTTATAAGCCAATGCATTGTGCCTTGAAGTACCCAGGACTGATACTATAGTACAGAAAACCATAAAGAAATGATATTGTATAGCGACCACAATGTGGAATCTTTGTATGTTGTTTGGAGATGTTTTAATGCCATTTCACTGCTTGAGGCAAGAGCTTTCGAGAGCAGGTAGGTCTCTCCTCCAGAGGTGACCTGTGCAGGCTTTGGAAATGCATGCACGTTTAGCAGGGTCCGCCGAGAGAATCACAGCATGCACAAACCCGAGCAGTCCAGCTACTGCCGGAGCTTCTCGTGCATTTTCTGCAGGCATTTCTCCGAGACCTTTCTTATTTTTTAGCGCGTTCGGAGGAAACGCTTAATGCACTCCTAATGCAGGGCTTCCTGCACCGCCAGCACTGCTGAGAAAACAAGAGGCGCACGCAGCTAGGGGCCAGATGTTTCAGCTCCCTAGTGACTTCCCTCTTCTGGCCGAATATTTGGGCTCGGGTCCTCCCCACCCCCCCCCCTCCCTCCATGCAGGCATCCTTCACGTTCATCGATCTCCTCCCCACCCTCCTCGCCAGACCAGCAAGAGCCCAGGGGTACCTGCCTGAGTGCCGAGGGCTTTCAGTGGCTGCAGCCTGTCGCTCCCAGGTCTGTGTGCTTAAAGCTCTGCCCGGGCATCCTTGACTTGAGGGGTGCTCTAGCTGTCCTGCAGAGGGAAGGAGATTGATGTGAGAGGCCTGCCAAAAATAAATCCCAACCCTGCCGCTCCTGACCTAATTTCCTTCTGCACTTTGACAGGATTAGTAGGGGGGTGGGACCGCTAGGGCTGTCAGCTACCACCAGAGGGGCCTGGTTGTCACCATCATGGGGGGAAGGGAGGTTGGACAGAGTGTCCAGGAGGAGTAGCAGGAGCAGGACAGTGGGAGGCTTTTCCTAGGCACTATGAACCCCTGCTGGCAAATACAGGCAACAGCACCACTTCCAGTAAGTGACAGGGGGGGAGTCACTGCTTCCAGGACTGCTCGGACTCCCATGCTGGTCTGTGGGCTCATGTACAACCTCATCTTTGGATAGATCGGTCCAATAAAAGGTCTCAGAGCCTGCAGACTCAGCTGCCATAGATCTTCCCTTACATTCTCATTCATTGAAAGCTCCTCTATTTATTTATTTATTTATTTATTTATTTATTTAAAGGTTTTTTATATACCGCGGAACGTTTCAAACATCACCTCGGTTTACAATGAACAATAATTTAGCAACAGGCTTTACAATCAATTCAGAAAGAACAAGCATATATCAATAAACCAGGCAAAGAGTAAACATATAGTACAATTGGATCCCATCTAATCTTCTGTGAGAAACTATGTATAATTACAAACTATATATGATTAGGTGCATATCTCAATATTAAATAAATTTGCTTTGTGCGGGGGAGGGGACCGGTGGAATGTCTTCATCTCCTCCTAAACATTTTGGAAAGAAAAAGTTGTACAAGCCATGAACTTTTGTATGGACAAAGACTCTCTTAAAAAAGGAGAGAGTGATTTTCATACTTTTTGAGCACCTGTGGGACCGCAAACTCATTTTCAAAGGGAATCTCCTGGTGGGTCGCCCTTAGGGGAGGGGGGATGGGAGTGTGCACGCAAGACCACGTTTGTACCCATCTACACAGAAGCAAGTGCAAAGTACACATGTGAAAGCAAGCAGGCAGATATGACCTCTGACCCGAGTCTGCCCCTTTTTCATGCAGACAAACGTACAGCGCTGGGAAACACTGCAGTTACTTTTACCTGCATACAGGAAAGGGTCAATTTTCATGAAGTGTTTTGGGTTTTTTAGGTAGGTAAACACCTTTGATTATTGCCCCCTATATCTTTAACAGGGATCGATTCTTATGTATTGATGTTACCAGACAGAGAAATCGGTGCTGGCAATGGCATCAGACTGTTCCATTTCCAATATACCACACGGCCTTGAGAGCAGGGCTGGGAATGAGTTGAAGGTCATGGATAACTCCCTGACACTCTTTCCTTGGAGGGGCATGCCAGCTTCTCATCCGCTCTCCCACCCGTTGTCTCCTCTGTTAACCCCTCTCTCATTGTTGCAGTGCTGAAAAGAGCCCCTGGTGCAGCAGTGTTTAGCACAAATTCTGCCATGTGCTGGACGCATTGCCCAGGCGGCAGGCTGAAGGGAGAGCAGTGAGGCCTAAGAAAAATAACATACAGGGACAACAGATGGAAGCGAAGTGGTTGATTTATGGTAGAGAAGAGAAGAGACAAAAGCTTTGCCCAGAATTCCCTGCTATCCCTAGTTAGAGAGGTGAAGGAATGTATTCAGGACCTAGCTGTCCCTGCTGTAAATGAGCAAACGTGAATGTCACTGAGTAAATACTGAGTTTTGTTTTAGAACTACAGAAGTATTTTTGCTGCTAACTAGGTTTTACGTCTGTATCCTGCAGAACCTGAAATTATTCCGTTTCCTTCCGTCTCTTTAAAATTGGGCTAGCCCCGTTGGGTTATAAATAGACCTAACTTGAGCCTGCTGGTCTTTCTCCAAACCTGTGGGGCCTCAGCTCCACGTAATCTGTGCGTCTCTCCTTCAGCTGCTCCTATACTTGGTATGTCCTCCTCACTCGCCCCCGCACCCCTCCCTTTCTCCTTATTCCTCCCCTGCCCTATCTGTAGATCCTACTGGCCAATGGGTTTCCTTGGAAGATCAAATGTCACTATAACAGGAGTTCTTAATCGCCTTGAGAAGTTTGCAGACCCTCCAGCCTGGTCTCAGTCATCCGGGGAGCTCACTGCTTCTCTCTGCTTTTGATTCTCAGGTAAGGAGGTGGAAGAGGGAAGTCAGATCCTGGGTCTAAGGGCGAGAGACCTCTGGTGCAGGGGAGGAATTGGGCCTACTCTTAGAAGGATTGACATAGTTCTCCTCTCTCTCTCTTTATCTTCCCCCCTCCCCCCCCCCATCAAGGGCCATGATAAGCATGAATATCCAGCCAGATTTGAGAATGGCTATCAACAACTGGCATTGTCCAGGATAAAATAAATCTTGAGGTCCTTATGGGAAAACAGCCAGTAGCTTCACTGGCCAAGGACTGGAGAGATACCAGAGAGAGAACAACTGATAAACCATTAGTAATCTAATCTAGTTCTGTGGTGTAATATACTATAGTTTTTGATTGATGTTATCATTCTAAGAACCACTTGAGTGAATGCATAAAGCAGTGACATGAAAATATAGATTTACAGGTCCGACTTTGTACAATGGAGAGCAGTATAGTCTGTTTATGGAAAAAATGCAAGTATTTCAGTTTTGTGCTCATGTACATTGTGAACTGAAAATGAGAAACTTAAGAATCTTAGACAAATCTTGTCTTTCACTGACAGCATCAAAGCTCTGAGGAAAATTGGCCGAGGACTGGATAAAGGGCTTTTTGAGTGTTGAGAGTAATTGCTGAGGGTTTGTGTGGGTGCATGCACAGCCTGGGGAACTGGTGCACAGGAGGAAGCAAGGCTTGTGATGGTTTGTGACCCAAGACCTACGCCAAGCAAAGAGAAGAGATGCGTCCATAAGATATTCAGTGAATTAGCTTTATTCTTTGGAAATCTCTGATAATGCTGCTTTTCGGGAGACTGCTGTGACCACACTGCCCCCACATTCAGGAAGGTTTGGAAGGGAAAGGCATGGATGGTGTTCCATCCATATCTAGGATGGAAGGGAATGGAAGCAGAGTGCCCAACTTTCTGATAAAATGTATTAAATTGATACATTTTCCATACTCCTTTCAGAAAAGAGAATTTCTGCAGTGCTGCCCAAGCACTATTAATCTGAGGGAGCAGTATAGAAAATGCAGTATACAGGTGCTTCCAAGCCTGATTAATCCACCCTGTAAAATGAGTTTTATTTCCTGGAATAACAAAAACCACATGCACCTAACCCATAAAGTCTTCTACTTGAGAAGAGTTACACTGTTAGCAACTTTTAGACTTTTGGATTGACCTGCTCCGATCAGATATGACTCAATGTCTTCAAAGAATAACGTTCTAAAAAGCTCCTCATGTCCTGAGTCAGGCCCCGCCTGTCAGGATCAATTTCCTAACTCATAGACTAGTTTTCTAATTCTGCCACCTTTCCCTCCTCCCTGGTCTTCATCCTGCCCTTTCTCCACTCCTCCCCTAGCAACCCAGTATGGGAAGAGGTATCCAGATAAGGAAAGGAAATGAATAGCTCGGAGGATTATTTTCAGAGAGTGCCTGAGGGGGAAGGGGATGGGGGAGAATTTGATCTCCTAGTTGCCTGAAGGGGCACATTCCCAGCTGTTAGGGCACACACCAGCCAGAGAAAAAGGGGCATGAGGGGTTTGATTAAATGCTGAAAGGTTGTCTGAGAGCGTCTTCCGCCTGGAGCAAGGAGCTCATAAAGATGTTTCAGGCTCTCCCCATGGTTCTCTCTGACTGTGCACCAGGCAGATTAGATTCTTCTTGCCGCTCCGTTTGTTAGGTTACAAAAGGGGATGCTTCAGTCTTTGTTTCAAGCACGCCAGCCTTTGAAAACTCTTCAGAGTGAATTAGGAGAAAGACAGAGGGTTCTCGTTAGAATACATGGAAGGAAAGGAATCTTTTTAGGATTGAAGCAAGAGAGATAAGGTAACATAGCTGACCAGAGGAAGAGTCTCTTTAAGGAGGAAGAATTAGCAATTGTGGTTTAAACAAAACAAATTGGTAGTTAAATAGTCCATCATACCCCATGCATGCATGTATGCACCCTGCAATAGTATGTGTGTGATTACTTAATGTACTTTAAAATGATTTCTGTTTCCTGGAATAAAAGCACATGCAGCTAATCCACACAAATTTATACTTGGGAGGACGGATTATAGGTTATGGTGTTAGCAACAGTTAAACATACAACTATGCCAGAGGTAAGTAGGCCAAAATCCAAAGCCCAATAATTAAATAAATTTATTAAATGTATTAACTTTATACAACATGCTGGCTTATGTGAAACATATGTGCATCCTAAAATCTAATATCTAGACATAACTAATATCTCATTCATACTGCATACATCCAATCATTCAATAAAATCCCAAAACATGTACATTGTAAACATCATGACATTAATTAACATATATTCAAAAATACCCCTGTTAACATCAGTCTACCCGCTCCATATACATTTAACATCTATTTAAATCCTCTGCTCCGACGAGTTCACTCGTTTCGCCTGTGAATACAGGCTTCCTCAGGGAACCTTTATATGTTATAAATCAGGGTCACTTTCTTTATAGATCTTCTGCTTTTAATATTTCCTGATCTCTCAGTTCTTCTCCCAATCATGTTAGACATTTAGATTAACCCTCTTTGACTAGTTATTATTAATAAATGTCTTCAAAGGCTACTTTCTACAGCTCCCTGAATTAGGCCCCTAGCTGTCAAGATCAGTCGCAGGCCATGGGGTAGCTGGGTTGGTACCAACAGACTAAAACTCCTCAGAAACCAAATGGGTCAATGCTAGAAGGCTGGTGGTGGCTGAGCTTCACCTAGCAAGATGATAAGAAAAAAGCATGAGCAGATAAAGGAAATCCAACCTATCAACATCACATGTCACAGGGCAGCCAAGTTGTAATTCACAGACCGTATAACACCAGAAACAACCAGATCAAGGCTGGCAGGTTGGTGGCCTCGCGCCATCCCCCAAAGTCATGGGACTTAGGCAGCTACAGTAGATATTTGGGCAATAGCCTCACTACTTTTGATTGCTGTTTAGGTGATTATAAATCTTAGTGGTAACTCGTTCTGGACATAAATAAATAAATAAATAAAATTTGAGTGGGGGTTGCTGGGTGTTGGATTAAGTATGGGAACTTCTATGTTCATCTGCCCAGGATGGTGAGAAGCAAAGAGGAAGTCAACAGAAACTGACTGGATAAGCAGCGATATCCTACATAGCAATGTGGGCAGACTGGGTGGGCCAATTGGTCCTTATCTGCCATCGCGTACTATGCCACTATGTATATGCACAAGTGTAGTGTAAAACCAGGACCGGATCCGCTTGTCCTAACCAAAATGGAGTTTGTTGGCAGCCATGACTTAATGTGCGTGTGGGGGAGGGGCTGTTTTGGGATATGATTAATGCGACTAAATGTCTAGATGTGTGTATGTGGGTCATTATTAAGACGTATAGATGTGTACATATAAGATATGTATGTATCCATGGGTTTCTAGTTTTTTTGATATATCGACATATGGAGTGCTTTCTAGTAAATGTTCTGCCTACAATGTTATGCATGATTAATGCTCCTTTTGATAATTTGTAGAATGTTTGCAGGACCATAGAGCTTCCCATCTCATTATTTTATTTATTTATTTAAAAACTTTTCTATACCGTCGTTCAGTAATATACCATCACAACGGTTTACAAATAGGCACATGAAAAAATTTGAAATAGATTGTAATTTAACTGGTAGGTGCCGAAATTGTTCAGTTACATGAATCAAATACTATGTGCTATATGTAATGTGTATTGTAATTACCTTTCTGGACTATCCATACATGTGATATACTGTAATTCTTTAATTTAATACTTAAGTATGATAAAAATTAAAAAAAAATTAATGCATCTATATCTATATGAAAGCTGAGCTTTTTTTTTTTTTTTTACTGTTCTTTCATTACTGGTGAAAGCATGACTTAACCCTAAGGTTGGATTGCCTATACTGAAAGGTTCTGAGTGGAGTTATAGCGTTAGATACTCAGAAGAAAAGACATTAATGTAAAAGTCATTTTCCTCTTAAGGGAGGAGCAGTCAGCAGGTCTTCTGGATTGCCCTCAGAGTCCTTGGAAGAGTTTTTTAGGGAGAAGTGGGCAGAATGCATGCCTCCAACAGTGCCCAGGAGGGTCCAAGCCAATTCCCATATTATGGAGGAAAAGAATATTTTGTTTTGCCCCATAGGATCACCTTCTCCGTTCTCTGGCTGCAAAACTGAGGCTGTCCTGTCCTGTAGTCTGGATTCACACGGTTACATGTTGTTTCTGAGATTACCCCAAGAGGAGAGGGACAATATTTAGTGAGCAGCAGTGACAGTGGTGCTGGCACATTAATAATGGCACCCAGAGAGCACCAGTTTTAACAGTCATCAGTGGCGGAGTTGTGCCACTCTCAGTCATCATGCCAGAGCAATCCCAAGAAATGGCACCTATGGCATATTTGAATATAGTTTGCATATAGCCAGTATTGGTCCCACTTGCTAAAGATTTTTTTTTCTGCTCTGCACCAAATGAAAAAAGCTCCTTGGTCAGTAAGACACATTGCAATATTATTCTAGTGGTTTAAAACAAATATTAATTTTCTGCTTCTGTATTTGAAAGAAAAATCAAGTAAGAATGTAAAATATTTGTGGAGGATGAACCTTTCTTATTTTTCTCATCCTCTGGAAACCAACTGGGCCAAAGCTTAAACCAAAGGGAACCTGAAGATTTCTTTCTTCTTTGGTTTATTATCACTCGTCATAGAGGATTGTAATTCAATTTACGGTCACTGGATGTACAATGACTTGTGAATGGAAAATAGTTTTGCTAAGAGAAGGAAAGATTTTGTGGAAAATGTAAAGTAAAAATGATGAGAGAGAGATAGGCTTAAGAGGTTAAGTGACTTTCTTAGTTACAGTGAGATTGGTAGAAATAGGTTAATCAGAAGAGGTCAAGTGACTTTCTATAAGGCATTATGAGAAGAGCAGAATTCCAACTTAGGTCTTTTAACACACTGATGAACAAAATGGACATGTTAAAGAGAAAAACACCTATTAAAACTAATGGAACCACATTGGTCATAGGCAACTTGTATAAAGATGGCAAACTTCAAAGAGAAATGGGCAAGTTGAGTGTGACTGCTTCACCTCAGTACCAGAAGAGATGGGCTTTAGTGGATGCTTTGGTTCAATACTGCACCCACTGTACTCCTGTAGTGCAGAGCAGTAGTAGCCGTCCTGTTCCAAAGGAAAAGAAGTATTATGGGATTGCTATGTCTGCTCATGTGTGTGGCTCTTTAATAGGTTTTGTGTTTGGTGTCTTAGCCACATCACATTTTCAGAACATGAGGCCTCAGATAGGAGTGGTCTTCCTCACATCCACACCTATCCACAAATTAACACATCCTAGATGATAGGCTCCATTATTTCTAGGTGGAACCTTTTAAGTTTTTTTTGACCTGTCATTTTCCTTGCTCCTATGGGCTTCCAGTTCAATCACAACCAGAGTTGGGATGTAGCACCCTGAGTCTTCATTTGTGTCTGCCCGGGGATTTCCCCCCTCCCAGCCCAGTCATGACAACAACTGTCCTTGGCCCCAGGGTTCCTTCCAAGGTCCTGCAATCAAATCTGGTCATTGCAGAATAAGTGGAATTTTGTCTTTCAGAGGCTGTGAACGCCGGTTCCGTGGCATCCCCAGCCCCAGCTGAGCTGGGAAGCAGAAGACCAGATGAGCCTGGAGTCCAACCCAGGTCTCCACATAGCGGTGCCACTGAACCACCAGAGCGGTCCAGTGACACCTTTGATTGGATTCTCCTTAAAGTTATCCCAAGGCAATTTTGTATATGAGCTTCTGTATTCTGGTGTAGAGACTCAGGTGGTCTTGGAAGTTTGGGTATAGACTCATCGTTTGGAAAATTCTTTCTTTATATTTTATTGGGCAATTTATTATTTACTACTTTGGGAATGTATCTCAACTGGAACCAGCCTTTATTCACAACTGGCTGGGATTTTTCCCCATATGTTGTAACCTCATACCCAGCCCAGCCATTGCAGTGGCAGTCCTTGACCAGGGGCCACAGGCCAGGGTTCCTTTTGGAACCTTGTATGTATGCATCCTAAGTCTGACG
Organism: Rhinatrema bivittatum; assembly: GCF_901001135.1. Classification (NCBI taxonomy): domain Eukaryota; kingdom Metazoa; phylum Chordata; class Amphibia; order Gymnophiona; family Rhinatrematidae; genus Rhinatrema; species Rhinatrema bivittatum. Next base: position 37,163,504 of record NC_042631.1, on the reverse strand, counting down.
GGTAGGTGTTGTTGTTGAGCAATGGCTGAGACTCCATCCTTCCCAGCATCTGTGAATGCTACTAGCACAGCATCCCTGGCCCTGGCTAGCCTGGTGAGCAGAAGCCGGGCCCAGAAGTCAAATCCAGATCCTCTGCATGGCAACCAGCAGCACTGCCATTCAACCATTAGGCCAGCCCATATTTGGATAATTCTGATGTTAGTCTCATAAAAGATATCAGGGCCTCTAGAGAACCCTGCTGCACTCCTGAGTATTCACAGGTTGCTAGCAAGTAATTGTAAGACTTAACTGTACATTAACAGGTAAAACCCAACTTATTAATCCACCTAGAAACATCATAAAACTTCCTGAATACACTCAAAGAACATAATATAAGTTAAGCCAGAGGGGGTGGATTGAGTCAGAGCATCATCCAAAAAAAAGGCTGTTACTTTCAGAACAAGTCAAACATTTGTTAGCCATGGAAATGTTGGTAGGCGTAATTTAGTCTTAACTGACTCATCTATCCATGCTCTGGATAATTTCATGATGAGGAAAGATTACAAATACCTGAAATAGAGCATGGCTAGCTGGTGTGGTGTGCCTCAGGAGAGGACCCCCTGATGAAATGGTGAATCTGGGGAATTTATTTATTCAAACTTATAGCCTACCTCATTCAATTAGCTGTTCTAAGTGGATAACATACAATAATACAAATATTCAATTACACATTGAACAGGATATCTTTAAAAACATAAATGTCTTTCAGAGAGCAGAGACTAGCTCTGGCTTGCTGCAAGGGATACAATCATGGAAGCTTTCTTGCTACTGTTTCAGATGGGATACTTTCATCCAGGAAGTCAAGAAGGCAAGTCTTCTACTGTGGAAGGTCTATTCAATTTTGAATCTTAGCTTAGTTTTGAAGGGATCTGGCCTCCTTTCCTCTGAAGCCTCATAGGGAGTCTCTGAGTTTTCTTGAAGTTGATCTTCTTGGGGCATTGCTAACTTGACATTTGTCTACAGTTTTACCATCTCTAACAGATTAACTGGCCTTTGGAGTTGCCCTGGAAGTTTAGGGACCATAGCTCGGAGGCAAGCTAAAGGTGCTTGTCAGAAAAGGTACAGAGAAGGACAGCAAAATGATAAAGGGGATGGAACAGCTCCCCTATGAGGAAAGGCTAAAGAGGTTAGGACTGTTCAGCTTGGAGAAGAGACGTGTGAGGGGGGATATGAGAGAGGTCTATAAAATCATGAGTGGAATAGAACAGGTAAATATGAATCAGTTATTTACTCTTTCAAAAAATACAAAGACTAGGGGACCCTCTTAAATTATTAAGTAGCATATTTGAAACAAATTGGAGAAAATTCTTTTTTACTCAATGCACGATTAAGCTGTGGAATTCATTGCTGGAAGATGTGGTAAAGGCAGTTAATGTAGCTGGGGTTGGACACATTTCTGGAGGAGAAGTCAATACACTGTTATTAACCAGGTAGACTTGGAGAAAACCCCTACTTATCCATGGGCGTTAGCAGCATGGGATCTATCTACTGTTTGGGATCCTACCAGGTACCTGTGACCTAGATTAGCCACATTTGGAAACAAGATTCTGGGCTTGATGGACCCTCGATCTAACCCAGTATGGCAATTCTTATATTTTTATGGAAGCCCCCCCCCCTCTTTCCATATAGCCTCCCAAAACCAGTCCTGGTAAGGGCTGTTTCAGAAGCTGCAAGCAATCTGTTTAGGCCACTCTCTCCCTTCCTCAGGGAGTGACAATGGGTTTGCCTGCTGTGTGCTTGGCATGCTCCCTCACATCGACTTACCAAAGGTACCTGAATGTAACTTGCCTTCATACCACTGACAAAAGTTGAGAACTAAATAAATAAAATAAATGTAGCCCCCTCTTCAGAGACCTCCCGGAATGCAGGGGCACAAAGTTGTCTCCGGGGCCACGTTTCTTCCCACTCTTTGCCTTTCTCTTTTCTCACACTGCGTGCTCAGTCCACTGTAGGTCCCAGGGTGCCAGGGTTCTATCTGGCAGGGAGGAGGACGTAACCTCCAGGGCCCTAGGCTCACAGGAGTAGGCCCCAACACACAGTTTCTCAATCCCTTCAAATTTTCTTTCTCCCCAGTACTTACGCTTGGGTTGTCCTTGCTTTAGTGCACCTCTGACTCGGAATGAAGACATGGACACTCTGGCTGGGTGGTCAACAAAAATTTACTGTGACTAAAAATACTTATGGCAGAATTTTCAAAGACCTACACGTGCAGAATCAGGGAGATATGCATGTGGCTAGGCCATGCGTGCGCCGCATGGATTTTCGGAGCCCTGCAGCCAAGCACATATCTCCCAATATGCGAATTGGAAGGGCTAAAGGAAAAAGGGGCGGGGTCTCGGCAGGGCATGGGTGGGCCAGGGCAGCGCCATTAAGGCACAGTCCCCTTGAAGCGCGTGCCGGGAACAACGGACCTGCATACTTGGTGCTGCTACGGACCGCGGGTAAGTATGAAAACAAAAAAAACTAGGGTAGCTAGCGGGATTTTAGGGGTTGAGGAGGGTAGGGTTAAAGGGAGGCAGGTTAGGTAGGCAGTTTAGGAGGTTTGCTCCTTTACAGGGGTGAACTGGGCCTATTGCGTCGCTGCGCATACCTACTAAAATCCCCCCTTACATGATTGAAACTGGATTCACGCGCTCATGTGCACATTAATGTAAAATCGTGCGCGCATGTGTATGCGGGCAGCTGATTTTATAATGCGCGTTTACGAGCGCATATTGTAAAATTGATGCATCCATGTGTGCGCACCAGCAACCGTGCGCACCAGCAACCATGCGCACGTGGACGCCAGCGTACGGGTCTTAAAATCTACCTTTTAAAGTCCAATTCACAACTAAATTCTCCAATTTATCTTCTTACAAAAATAAACAGTCCAAAGGTGTCTCTTTCCTCAGTTCTAACAGCTGAGTCAGTGGCCCTTAGGTGGAAACACTAGGTAAGACCCAACCTTCAAAATGTTAGAAAGTGGCTCCCAGTGGGGAACTCTGATCTCCTTCTCTCGCTCTTTTTCTCTCATTGTCTACTTGGACTACTGGTAGTAGAAGGTCCCCCTCCAAAAATGTTCAAACTTCAAAATATCTCTTCCTGCTCAGTGAGCGAACTGGTGGCAAAAGAATTCCTTCCAAAAACACAAGAACAAAACTCTCTGCAAAACTCTTTCCTCTTCTCTGTCAGGTCACTGTTGTCCCTCCTTAGCTGAGTGGCAGGAAAACACAGCACCTTATCCCTTTCCTTGTATCAGGTTGGGGGAGGGGCTAAATTAGGGACCAAAACCACACCTCCTTTCAAGAAAACTTCAAATCACAAAAGAAATCCAAGTGCTTCTTTCCCTGTATCAGGCTGTGGGGCCTAAACAAATGGAGACCATTCAGTACAATCTCCAACTTCCTTGAACTCTTAACAAAAAAAAGTCACAGCTCTCCAGCTTATGGGAACTGCTGACCAATCTGGACAAGTCTCTGTGGAGGTGCCTGCAGGGGTAGTCTGCAAACTGCTCTCTCCTCCTAAAATCTTAGCCTAGGCTTAGCTAGGGATAAAAATTGGATAGTGGAGATATAAGGGTAGCCACATAAATAAGTAAATAAATAAATAAAATACAGTGGGGTAACAGTTTGCTAGACTTTTTTGGTCCAACTAGGTTAAGCTTAAATATCAGTAACTGTGACTTTTCCACTTTGTGTTTCTTTCCTTTAGAAATCTTTACCTTCACTGCATGAATGGGCTTAATCAGTGAGTATGGCATTGCTGGGTAATTTTAGGACTTAAAGTTTGGGGGAGAGGTGACATTGGCGGTAAATTAATCTTTAGTTTGTATGCTTAATTAAAGGAAAGGCAGATAAGAACATAAGAACATAAGAAATTGCCATGCTGGGTCAGACCAAGGGTCCATCAAGCCCAGCATCCTGTTTCCAACAGAGGCCAAACCAGGCCACAAGAACCTGGCAATTACCCAAACACCTAGAAGATCCCATGCTACTGATGCAATTAATAGCAGTGACTATTCCCTAAGTAAACTTGATTAATAGCAGTTAATGGACTTCTCTTCCAAGAACTTATCCAAACCTTTTTTGAACCCAGCTACACTAACTGCACTACCACATCCTCTGGCAACAAATTCCAGAGATTTATTGTGCGTTGAGTGAAAAAGAATTTTCTCCGATTAGTCTTAAATGTGCTACTTGCTAACTTCATGGAATGCCCCCTAGTCCTTCTATTATTCGAAAGTGTAAATAACCGAGTCACATCTACTCGTTCAAGACCTCTCATGATCTTAAAGACCTCTATGATATCCCCCCTCAGCCGTCTCTTCTCCAAGCTGAACAGCCCTAACCTCTTCAGCCTTTCCTCATAGGGGAGCTGTTCCATCCCCTTTATCATTTTGGTTGCCCTTCTCTGTACCTTCTCCATTGCAACTATATCTTTTTTGAGATACGGCGACCAGAATTGTACACAGTATTCAAGGTGTGGTCTCACCATGGAGCGATATAGAGGCATTATGACATTTTCCGTTTTATTAACCATTCCCTTCCTAATAATTCCTAACATTTTATTTGCTTTTTTGACTGCTGCAGCACACTGAGCTGACGATTTCAATGTATTATCTACTATGACGCCTAGATCTCTTTCTTGGGTGGTAGCTCCTAATATGGAACCTAACATCGTGTAACTACAGCTAGGGTTATTTTTCCCTATATGCAACACCTTGCACTTGTCCACATTAAATTTCATCTGCCATTTGGATGCCCAATCTTCCAGTCTTGCAAGGTCCTCCTGTAATGTATCACAGTCTGCTTGTGATTTAACTACTCTGAATAATTTTGTATCATCTGCAAATTTGATAACCTCACTCGTCGTGTTCCTTTCCAGATCATTGATATATATATTGAAAAGCACCGGTCCAAGTACAGATCCCTGAGGCACTCCACTGTTTACCCTTTTCCACTGAGAAAATTGACCATTTAGTCCTACTACTCTTTTTCCTGTCTTTTAACCAGTTTGTAATCCACGAAGGACATCGCCTCCTATCCCATGACTTTTTAGTTTTCGTAGAAGCCTCTCATGAGGGACTTTGTCAAACGCCTTCTGAAAATCCAAATACACTACATCTACCGGTTCACCTTTATCCACATATTTATTAACCCCTTCAAAAAAATGAAGCAGATAATTTTAAGTGTGTGCCTGATTAAAAGAAAGAAAAGGTAGATAGTTCTTTTGTGTGTCAGAGAAGACCTTTAGGGACATAGTAGCCAAGCCCCATCTCCAGTCCTGGCAACCCCTGTGATGCCTTGGAGGAGCAAGGTCAGAGAGCATCACCTTGGGTTGTAATATTTATTTATTGAGTTTTATATGCTGTCATTCGGTTTCACCATTGTAAACGGTTTTACAAGTTTCAATTGTGATCCTGTAGTGATGTGATGCGTTATCCTTTTGCACTGAGGATGAGTCCCCTAGCACTTGTGCCCAGGAGAGAAGGGTTAGGTCAGCCATCATAGTTGGTGATTGAATTATTAGGAATATAGGCCTAGATTCATCAAACTATTGCATGTGATAGGAAGAGGGGCATGTTTTATAGTAATAGCTTATTTATTGCAAAGTGCACAATTCCTACCTATAACCACTGGGGGGGGGGGGGGGGGGAGAGAGAATCCATAATGCCCTCATACTAGGTAGGTATTTATACCTCTGTATGAGGCCCACATAGTTACTCGAGGTGAGGTTTAGGTAGGAGTGTAGGGGTTAGGGGCCACTTTGACATTGAGTGAGACGTACGAACAGCACAGTGCTCTCTTGTGAAGATTTGATGACCTTCGGAGTAAGGAAACTCACCCAAAGATGAGATTTGTGCAGTGTTCTCTCAACCTAACTTGATGTTACCCAGGTAGAGAGTCCATCAAGCTAGGTTGAGAGAACATTGCACAAATCTCATCTTTGGGTGAGTTTCCTCACTCCGAAGGTCATCAAATCTTCACAAGAGAGCACTGTTCTGTTCATATGTCTCACTCTTAATGTCAAAGTGGCCCCTAACCTCTACACTCCTAACTAAACCTCACGTCAAGTAACTATGTGGGCCTCATATAGAGGTATAAATACCTACCTAATCATGAATCAGATATCAAGATGAGCTCTGACTCCATAGCTGTTGATCATGACACCTTCCAGAGCCTGAGAGTTGTTATTGCCTTAAACTGCATATACAAAAACAGTCTGGGTAAAAAGCAGTCTCCGTTTAGTGTCCAAAAGTAGAAACTTTTTTTTTTATCTATTAACTTCTAACACATACCCCAGATTTGGGCCCAAGATTTGAAGCTGGAAAAGAAACATTAAGGATTCAGTTTGGAATGCAGATCAAAATCAATGCATCAATTACTTTTAGCTATGAATTGCTTCACAACTTTAACTTTACATTTGTGACTCACTGGAAGTGCTATATGAGAACAGAAACTAAACAAAGTGTTTAGAGAGAATGATCCAAATAGAAATTTCAGGCTATGCTAAGTGCCTGGCAAGCACGTATGATCTCAAAAAGCCAATAGGATTAAGTCTGTATCTATTGATATATATTAGATATTGAATTAATCCCGTTGTATGGTTGGGCCTGAACAGGACAGCAGTACAAGTGTCCTTGGAGAGCGTAATCTTCATTGGAGAAAGGTAGAGCACCTGGCAGATACCTGCTTGAAAATCCTAACCCAAGTTATGTTAGTGCTTTGGAGGGTGTCAAGGATACTTGAACAGTCTAAGTTCTAAAGTAAGACAAGACCTCTCTGTGCCTTCCAGTTTCTCCTCAACTTCAAGCTGCAGATTAATAATAATTCAGTTGGCAGCTAAAATCATTCACCTTTGTTCTTTGAAAACCAACAAAGCAACTGAGAAGAGATGATGTCTTTTTGGTCTAATGAATGTTTTAAAGCAGAGGCTTTCAAAGTTGCTAAGATCGCAGTGAGGTTAGCAAACCTGGAAACTGCATTTCTAAGTATTCATTAGGCTTCTAAAGCTATTGTCTCCCTCCAGCTATTTTAACTAATTGTATGAAATGGCAGATGAAATTCAATGTGGATGAATACAAAGTGATGCATGTAGAGAACAATAATTTTAACTAGAGATATGCAATGGGGTCCATACTAGGCGTCACCACACAAACAGGATCTTGGAGTCATCGTGAACAATAGATTGAAATCCTCAGCTCAGTGTGCAGCAGTAGCCAAAAAAGCAAATAAATGTAGACATTATTTGGAAAAAAAATAGAAAATAAAACAGAGAATTTCATAATGCCTCTGTAATGCTCCATGGTGCGACCTCATCTTGAGTATTGTGTGCATTTCTGGTCACCGCATCTCAAAAATGAAATAGCAGAACTAGAAAAGATGCAGAGAAGGGAGACCAAAATGATAAAGGGGATGGAACAATTCCCCAATGAAGAAAGGCCAAAGAGGTTAGGGCTCTTCAGCTTGGAGAGCAGATGACTGACAGGGGATAGGATGTAGGTTTATAAACTCATGAGTGGTGTGTAACCAATTGATAGCTAACAGTTATTTCCCCTTCCAATTTGTTCGGATTTAGAACGAATGTAAGAAAGTATTGGGGGGTTTTTTTTTCAGGCAATGCATAATTAAGCTGTGCAAGCTGTGGTCAGAAGATATTGTTAAGGTTAATGGCATAGCTTGATTTAAAAGAGATTTTGGATAGGTTTGTGAGGACAGATCCATTAACAATTATTAGTCAGGCAGACTAGGGAATTGCCTTAGCCCGTTTCTGGGAGTAACAATAAACGGACTGCAACCATTTGACCTGCCAAGTACTCGTGACCCGGCTTGGCCATTGTTAGAGACAGGGTGCTGGGCTCCATGGACAGTTGATGTGACCTGCTTGGACTTCTTATGTTCCTACTTTTAGAGAACTGACCCAGTACTCCCAACTCTGGTGTATATTTGGATTTCTGAGGTGATTTTGTTGTTTAAAGTTAAAAGCTCCTCCTGCTTATGAGGCCATGGTGGCTGTATGGGCTTTAGAGTTTATGTAATGCTTGGGTGATTCTCTACAGCAGAAAGGTTTTGGGTTTTCTTTTCCTCCCCTTCAATTTCTTTGTTATGGGGTCTTGGGATGCACTATAAATGGTTATTTCCTTTAGAATTAAGTGCTTATTTTTATTTTTATTATTATTTACAGATATGCAATTGTTTTTGCCGAATTGGAAAATTTCAGCGAAATTGTCCAATTCAGCATAGGTCGGTGGACCTGAAAAACGATCGGGCTTTCCCCAAAATTTCGGGGAAAAATCATTTTTCGAGTTAGCGCGGGAGGGGAGGGGCACATTTATTAAAAAAAACAAAACCCAAACCCACCCCAACCCTTCAAATTTACTTAATTATAACCCCCCATCCCAATACCCCCCCAAGACTTACTGAAAGCCCTGGTGGTCCAGCGGGGGTCCCAGGAGCCATCTTCCGCTCTTGGGCCGTCGGGCCTGCCAGGAATCAAAATGGCGCTGGTGGCCCTTTGTCCTTACCATGTGACAGGAGCTACCGGTGCCATTGGTCGGCCCCTGTCACATGGTAGGAGCAATGGACGGCCAGTGCCATCTTAGGACAGCTGAATAATAGTCCTAGAATTCTTTGGCTAACTAAGCTGGGTCATATTGGTATTTATCTGGCTACGTTAGCCAGAAAAGTGTCCCCACCCCGCCCTGTCCCACCTTTCACTTAGGAAGATAACATTTTAGCTGGCTAAGTGGCAGCTGCAGATCGTACCCAAATAGTCAAATGGCGCCACTTAGCCAGCAGAGTCTGAACTTGACTAAGTAGCGCTGAATATTGGAGCCTGCTTAAAAAGCAGGTAAATTTGAAAGGCTTTTCCCCAGTTGCCATGAATAACTGACGCCCAGGCCAGATTTGTGCTATAAAAGAGGCTTGTAATGGAACTCGCCTTGAGCTACAATGAAAAGGCGTGAGATAAATAAATAAAACAGTAGGAAGGCATTAGACCAGGTGGGATGTATGTGGGATTAATTAAACGAGGGACAGCGGGTAGTTCGTTGCGTAAAGCTGTTAAGGAATTAGTGAATTAGCCAAAAGTCTTTGCCCATGAACCTGTCTTTAGAAGAAAAGCTGCTCATGGACTGGAAGGGTGAGCGGTAGGGTGGAAGGAATTTAAGCAATTATCACCAGCAGTTCAAAAATCTGACTTCCTTTTCGGGAAAACAAATTCAAACAGGAAGACATTCAGCATAAAGCAGTAGTGTCAGAAAAAGTGAAATGATCTAGCTGTAGGTGTCCCAACTGAGGTGACTGTCTGGAGAGGGAGACTCACTGGGGTTACTTCAGAGGCAGGGAGAGTCTTTTATCTCCAACTTAAGCTGCAAACCCAGGCTCTACCATGCAAATATTAGGAGCCAGGGAGCTGATTTTCAAAGGACATTAGAGCAAAGAGCTGTGGGTGCCATGCTAGTTCACTTGGCCATGTAGAATTAAGGGTCAACAAACCGGTTGCAGACGAGAGCTGATGATTGGACTGACTTAGTACATCTTTCGAATAACTTTCTGTTTATCAGGTCTGCGAAGAAACAGCACAGTTACACGGGGTTTAGTCACCCAGGCCCTAGGCTGCCTGCGTATGTCGTCATAGCTGAGTTCAGGAAAGGGGGACGGAAAGGGACTTGACAAGAGGGGCTTGACAATAAAGCTTTACACTTCAAAGGGCCTTTAACTGAGAATGGGTTAGGAAGCCAATGTGATGAAGTCCTTTGTGTTTGTTGCAACGTGTTTGACCATCTTAATTTCTAATGTTTTATTTATATAGTGCTGAAATTCCCTTTAAGTGCCCTGGTTGTGATCTTCCTTTGAGAAGTGTTCAGCTGTTGAGCTGCAATTCTTTTTTTTTTCCCTGTAACATTTTCTGGCTCTGATGATTGAATCTTGTCCTTGTTTCACCGATGTAGCAGCCTTCTTCGCATTTTTTTTTTTTGCTTTGGATCACTGATGTCAGTCCACCCTCTCTAGTGTGCATTTCACTTGGGTAATGCAGGCACAAAAAAGTCCCTTCTTGAGGTTCTTTAAAGAGGAGCTTGGAATGTGGGGGTCTTTTCTCTAAATTGGGGTCAACCCAGGCACTGGGTGATGGGGAAACCAAACTCTTCTCGCCCTCCGAAAGACCACGTAAAAATAAACTTCCTGTATTAAAGGAGATGACCGGTGTCATAGTTCAGCCTCTCTTTCCAAAAGAAATGGTATGAAAAGTGCATTACAATGATTCGGTGCAAAAAAAACGCGACGAAGGATGCGACATCGCTGAAACAAACCAAAAGCATCACAGAGAAAAACCGAGCGACAGCTCAGCAGCAGCTCTTGAAAGCTGGTCAGAGGTGGATGGACTACTTGGGATTTTTCTGCCGACATTTGTTATGTTACTTTCATGTATTAAGTTAATCCAGTAACAAGGTAACGCCTACAACTTGTTTGTTGAGCCAGGATATTAGCATAGACAGAGCATCTTATGCCTTGAAAAAAAAAATCTGAATTGTATGCACTTGCCACTGGGGCAATTTAAACATCTTCAGGCTGATGCAATATAAAGCGCAAAAAAAAAATGTGAGTCCAAACTGGGCTCACGGTTTTTCAACGCGCGCGCATCCTCCTTCCCTGGGTGCAATACCCGAATGAGCTGCCATGCTAAAAGGGACGCACAATGGATAATTTGTGCATCCCTAGCGCTCTGCATCGAGCTCCCAGGAGAAGTGGCTGGGTGCCCACAACAATCTGGCCAGAGCTCCCACCTCACCCCCGGCAGAGCTGTTACCCAATTGATCCTTTTCACTGACACTTGTCAAGACGGCCTTCTGAAAGGGGATTGGTCATTTCACTGACATGTGACAGTGAATGGACCAATTGACAGTCAGTGAAGGAGTGAATACATTAAGTGCCTGACACCTAATGTTAATTTATTCACTTTCCCCACTACAGCCCCGAGACCCCTGTCAGCACCTCACCCCCGGGAGGCTGCTTCTCATGCTACTCCGGTCCTCAAAGCAGCAGCAGGCGGCATTTGGCTCAGGGACTGTGGCTCGACTTCCTGCCCCAGCCGTCGGCATTATCCTTTCTCTCAACCTTGAAATTTAGGGGCTGGTCTCCTCTTCTGTGCGCTAAGCTGCAGCCTCTCTATTTCCCTGGTGAGGGTTGCTTGATTTTTAAACAATCACTAATGCACTCTTGACTCACAGCAAGACTTAATGTCAGCTCCGGGCTGGCGTTACATTTGCTGCGTTAGAAAGGGTGCATTAGCCAAGCAGCGATTTTCTGCATTGGGGGTACCAATAGTCTCATCTCTATGCATTTATATGTGATGAGCGCTATTAGCTATGCGCCTGTTTGGACGTGCGTTTTGGACACGCTAATCCCATTATTGCATTGGGAATTATTCTAGCGCGTCCAACCCAAGGGTTAAGCCGTGTGTAATGCTGGGCGCACTATATTGCATTGGCCTGCTTGTCAGCATTTATAATGCAGAAGGACCAAAAGCACCAGGAATAGGGAGGGACAGGCCAAACAGGACAGATGATCCTGTTGAAGGTTTAAGACTTTACTTGTGCATCTGCTTTTATCCTTTGGGATTTTCTTGGTCCTTTTTAAAGCTGCCACACAGCGATGCCTATAAGGGGGCTCTTCTGGAGTCCTTAGAGGGCATGGCTGACGCTGAAGCTGGAGCCAGCCTGAAATAGAAGCACTGCAGGGATCTGAGCCCCCACAGTTGTTCCTTCTGGATGTAAACCAGGTCTCCAGCTCCTTCAGGCCCGCTCTCACATTTCGCCCGGGTAATGCAGCCGGCGTGAAAAGTCAGCCCTTGAGTTTCGTTAAGAGGGGATTGGAATGTGGAGCCCTTTCTCTAAATTGGGATGAGCTCAAGCAGCAGGCTCTTCTCGCCCCTTTGAAATAAACCACATAAAAATAACTTCCTCAGAGGCGGTATAAAAACAGATGACTGATGTCACAGCCTGATGTCTCTTTCCAATAGAAACAGTACGTACTTAATGCATGGATAATGTACTGAGCCCACCTCTGCCATCTGATACGTTTCCTTTCCTGTTCCCTCACTTTTCTTTCTCTCTCTTACCAACTTTTTCCCCCTTCAGGCCTGATTTACTAAGCATTTTATCCCATTGACACAGAATGGGAGGAAAGTCTTGGACGCCAGGCCCAGGGTCTTTATCTTCATACCTCTGCATACTGCTTCTTTTCTGCACATTTCTGCCTTTATGTAAACTTCCCCCTCTCGGTCTCTTCCCTCCTTAGATCCAGGATTTGCTTGGTTAATGTTCCTCATTATTTTCGGCTTGAAATCATCATGTATTGCAATTTTTGTCTTAAATCATTTATTCTTTTCTTTCTCTTCTCTTCCATCCATCAGCCATCCACAGCCACAATGTCTGACACAGAGGAAGTGTAAGTATAATTCAGGTCTTATTGATTTAAAAATCCACTTTTGGGAATGCCCTGATACAGGTGACATCTGGCGCCCAGTGTGATAATTGTCTTTCCTGAATCCTGTAATGGTAATAAGCATTTGGGGGCATGAAAATTGGTGGATTTTTCTCTAGGGCTGTTTTTTTTTTTTAAATAACGACAAAAGTTGTTTTTGTTTCATGTTGTTTCCCATCCAAAATGGCACAGGAAGTAACAAAACTTTGGTTCGTTTTTGTCATTTTAGCATGCACTAAAAAGACAAATGAAAATGAAGCTAAATGAATTCAATAGAAAACGAAACAAACAGAACTGAAATGGAACAAAAGTTTTTTCCTGATGCATTGCCCTGATATTTTGATCTCATCTGTTGATAAAATTGCAAAGTAACAGAGTAGCATGCAGTCACTAAACAGTCTCTCCTCTTTTTTTCTTTCTCTTTCCTGCAGTGAGCATGTAGAGGGTAAGTCTGAAACATTTCTATACTCTCATGGGGCTTTGTCTGTCAAAATAATCACCATTGCTTTTTTTTGCAGCTCTTTTCTGTTTCAACTTATCTTTTTATTTTTTGGGGGGGGGGTTGTTAAATCTCAAGTGGGCCTTTTTTTCACTGCTTATTTTTTTTAAAGAGGCAATACAGCTACTTTCTCCACTGATGGTTTTTTTAAATTTAAATTTGCTGCCATCTGCTGGTGGTACACAGTAAAAGCTTCTTCACTTTCTCTTCTAGTTCTTCAGCTATTGCTACCTTCTCAGTTCTCATTTCCAGTACTCAGTAGTGCTTTCTGTTTATCATTTATCCATCATCATTTATTTATTATTCATCATAAAATATGTAGAAATATATATATAGAATCAAAAAACAAAAAAAAGTATATATATATGATCTATATTTGAGGGGAGAGAAATTGAGGTACAAATGTACAGTGGAGAAAATGAAATAATTCCTTTATTTACTGAATACCAGTGGCCGTATTTAATAGCATATTAAAACTCTTGCTCTCTCTTACTTATTTTGTTCAGTATCGACTCCCCTTTTATTTTTTCCTTTATTTTGGCATTAGAATCTGCTTTGTGAAATGTTCACTAAACTACTTCAAGAGTTGAGTTCCCTACTGAGACATTTTATCATCATTTTTTTGAAGAACAAAACTGGCACACAAGTATGGTGTGCACAGGAGTTGGCAGGATATATACATTGTATACACTAGAATGCTTAAAGAGGATCAATGTACACAGAGCAGAGAGGTTACACAGTAACTAGAAAAGGTGATGACTGCATACATAGTTCAGAAAATGCACAGGGAATAAGGTTGTTCCTGCACACATAGACGCAGTGTGGTGGGTATGCAGAAAAAAGTAAGTTGCTCACTGTATATCTAGTATATAAGGTTTATTGGAAAAATCAGGAAACTTAATATGTAGACAGCACAGAGCAGTGTGTTTCATGTCCAGTCCTTGGATGCCACCAGCCAGTCAGGTTTTCAGGATATCCGCAATGAACATAAGTAAGTTATATTTGCATGCACTGCCTCTACTGCATGCAAATATATCTCACATATACTCATTGCGGATATCCTGAAAACCCAACTGGCCAGCAGGTCCTGAGCACTGTTGTCAAAAATGAGAAGGAACCTTGTTTGTGTGAACAGACATTTTGGGGAGCCCAAGTATACAGTGCCTGGGATGTACACTACATATGTAGCAGATAAATAGTGACCAGTTACGGTATGCACAGTACAGAGGATTCTTCTTACATCTCAGACTAGTCCCTTGCCATATTTGGATGGTATTTGTACAACTTTGTCTCTTGTCATGCTCCTTTGATACATGGAGGCTGTGTCCCTTGCACTGTGCGGCACTGTGCTTTACCAGTGTTGCACTGTGGGAAGCTTATGGCATCTCTAGAAGCTTTAGCTCTGCCCTCGCTGTAGTCTATGTACATCTCAAGCACAAACATGCCATGTGTACCTTCTTACACTACATGAATAACAGGAAACAGAATGCAGAAAAGTCCTTGGTTTCTCTTCTATAGAACACATGGCTTACATTGCAATAGATTCCATTTTCCCTGAGTACAGTGAAACAAATATTTTGATCTAAAAAGATCAATGCAGGCCAGGGAGCCACAGAACAACTTTCATTACAGGATGGATGTGAACATACATGTTTATTAAGGAAGAACTATTTAAAAGTGCCTCACACTAAGGACCCTGTTTTTCAAAGATCCATCAACAAGACGCAGAGCAGGAGATAATCTCTGGAAAACAGGACCAGCTCTGTAATGTGCAATGTTCCCAGAGTTCACATGGCAAGTAGAAATGTCCATCCTGTGCCTGTTTCAAAATGGAACTCTGATATTGTTCCTGAAATTCTTAAAAACTCAGGCCCTGCAAATTCCCTTGACTTACCCAGGAGCCGCCCTCTTCAGAACAGGGTTGGCACATGACCTCGTGCTCATGCTGGATCTGATTGGGCCGCATTAGTCGTGATGTCATAAAAGCCATTCCACACAGGCCATTTGTGCTGCTGTTCTGAACAGGGCCCCTCCTACGTGTCTGGGACAACATCTAAGCGACAAGAATTTAATTCCAAGAACTTAAAAGATATTGGGCACTAGTGCTTTCCCTGTGAACTTCTGATGCTTCCCAGGCAAGATCTTGTTAAAATGGAGCACCTTTGCTCCCCATGTTACTGTCTCTTGTGCTAGAGCATCACCTTGTGCTGTTTGTTTATCTCGCTGCTTTTTATTTTTTGTTCTCTTTGTGCTCGTTTTGAACTGTAGAAGAATATGAAGAGGAAGGTAAAGAACCCAGCACCTGGTGCCCCTCTCCTTGCCCCTGCTCTCTTACCATCTCCTCCTCCTCCTGTGACTCACCCTTCACTGATCTATGAAGGTTTGACAAGTTACTTTAGCCACTGCTGAAATGGAAGTCTGGATCAGCTCAGGGCCTTCCACATGGAGATTTTCTAAATTTGAGGTTTTCAATGGATTTCTTTCCTACTGGAATTTAAATGGAAGATTCTTATTGTGCTTGCCTGCTAAAAATAGAAGAGGTTGTTCACACAGATGTCAAGTAGCGTTGCCAGTCCCTCAGCTGAGCTCCGACAGGCTTATTGACATCATTCAAGGCCCAGCCCATTATAGGGCTTGTTGTTTCATGTTTCCTGAAGGGAAATGCAGAGCTTCATGTACCCTGGAGGCAATGGGCTTAACTTTGAGAAACCAGCACTGGCTCAGTGGTAGTGAGGTCACCATCCTGCAACCCTTGGGACTAGCAGCGTTAGGCTAATCAGGAAAAAGCACAAGATCCTATTGGGAGAGGTTTAAAGAAAGCAGGTCTGAACTAACCTATCAAGGCTGACCTTGTTGAAATGATGTCACTTACTTCACTTATTGGAAACGAGGTGCCATTGACGTGACATCCACTCTAGAAGGCAAGAGATGTCACCTGTCCCTGTCGTGTGTGGCTTGTCAAATGTGCAGAGAGAATGTTAAGGGTGAAGACACTGGCGACACCAGGAATCCTTTTCCTGAATGCATCCCTCTTCCTCTGTTCCTGTGTGATAACGCCAACACTTTTTCTCCACTTGAGTGAGCCCTCAATCAGGAGGAGCTTTCTCCTCTCTTCCTTGTGTGGTAAATGCAATGAAAACGAGTCGAGTCCTTCCCTTTCTCCCCTGTGATACCAATAGTAAGGCATTCCTTCTCCTCTCCTGTGGGATAACAGAGGAATTCTGCACTCGGAAGAATTCTTCCCTTCTCCCTGTGTGTTCTCTCCTTTCTGTGTCTGATAATATTTCCCCATAGTTCTCTGCAACTGCGTGACAATAACAACAAGACAGCACACCTTTTCTTTCCCTGTCATAACAGTAACAGAAAGTTCTTTTCTTTCCCTGTGTGATAATGAAAAATGACAGATGGTTCCTTCTTTCTCCCCATGTACTAAATAATAATAACAAAGGATTGCGTTTCTCTCCTTTGTGGTGATAATAACAAGTGAGCCCCGCTCTCTCCCCGTGTACTAGTACTGTTATTAATAATGGCAGATGATTGCTTCTCTCTCCCATCGATAAGGACAGATCATCTTTTTCTCCCCCTTCTCTACCCTATGTAACAATCGCAGACTCTCCTTTCCTTCCCCCCTGGGCTTTCTCATGCGTGGATTTGGAAATAAGGCAATATTCTGACTTGAGAGTGTCTACTCCCCTCTGTCAGTCTCTCCCAATCTGCATGTTGTGTCCTTCCCTACTTTCCTGAAGTCAGAAATTGGTTTGAGGCTGTGGGATTGTATATTTGGTTCTTTTAATGCTATTAATGTTGTTTAAACTGTCTCACCTGTCTTTGCCCTGCCTCCCCACCCCCAGCATGAATTTATGTAAGATTTAAAAATTGTATCTTGTCTCACTTGTTTCTTGCCTTCCCCATCACCACCTTCCATGATGCTTTCCACCGACAGAAGTTCATGAAGAAGGTACGTTTCATGACTTTTAAATTATGCCTTTTTGGGGTTGGAGATTGTTATGGCTTGCTGGATAAAAAGAGAGAATATGAACACAACAAATGAATGGTTCTGAGCTACCCAGGACAAGTTGGCTTGTTCTCTTGATGGATAAACTCAGATCAATGTATTCTGACATAAGGGAAGAACTCTGGGTATCAGAGGCACTGAGAATTGACATCACAAGAGAACTTTGATGTTAACCTTCTGACGAGATTAATAAAATGGGAACTCCCAAACTCAGTTCCATGAATAAGGAGCAGGTTGCATGTGATGACGACATAAATGAAGGGTGTAAAACGCCATGCAAAACCCAAAACATGAAATACCATTCCATTATAGGGCAATAAGGTGACTCTTCTTCTAGAGGGAGACTGTAGGCCAATCTTGGATCTTGAACCTTCATCCCAGTGCATTGTGGGATTTGTGGTTCTGCTTCTTCCATTTGCATTCTATACTACAGGTACCACAATGCATTGGCAGTCAGGCATATCAAACAGCCAGCACTGGTATCTAGTCTTCTTCCAGAAGCTGGATCACATCACATCCCTTCTTCAGCTTTAAGAATTGACAACTGTCTTTGGTGAGTCTCTACCATCTGATCCCTCCATAGGTCTGTTTATGTGATATTTAGTCTTTAATGTGTATAATACTGTACTGTCACATCACATGGAGTATTTTATTTCTTACTACTACTTATCGTTTCTATGGCACTACTAGATGTACATACTTCTATCACATCTCCTAACCTGTGTGTGTATAACACATATATATCTATATGTACCTGTATATATTTATATTTTTATTTATTTATTTATTTATTTCCTTTCTTGATTAACATTTGTAGTCCTTTTTCTCCAAATGGCTTCTTGATTTCCTTCTCAGGATTCAAATAATGTGAATGTTTTGTTGTTGTTGGTTTTGTTCTTGCTTTCAGTCGTGCCTTGCACCATGACAACCTGAAGAAGTCCACAAAGAATGTGTGCCCTGTGACTCGCTAACCCAGCCCCTTCTCTTTCCCCCTGCTCACAGCAGTCCAGCCTGAGTGAGGGAGGCGAGATGCTAATGGTCACTTTCCCCAGTCCCAAAGCACTGACATCAAAACTAAAATACAGTTCAAACAGACTGACAGTAGACACAAATTTGCAGTGTATATGGTATGAAGCTGATTTAATGAAGGAAGCTTAGTGGAGGTCAAGAAGTTTTACTTAAGATTATTATGTTGGTCTAATAATTTATTCTTCTTTATTTAATGAATAGTTCACAAATAAGGTCATAATATAAAGTCTGAGATTATTGATAAATGTCTTTCTTGCATACTTGTATTCTTTTACTGCTATAACATTGTTTTAGTACCAGTGTGACTGGACCATAATGATGTTCCCTCTGCTATTACATGAGGCCATTTCACATCACACACGATCTTGATATATCATGCCTGACGACTCTGAAAATAATTTTCAAACAGCCCGCATAGGCTGGCGCCTGAGGGTACTTTTTATCTGCTGTCTTTAGCCAGAATTTCTGTCTTTTTCCTCAACCTATGCAGGGATTTCTATCACTGGGACTGAGAGGCACTCACTCTCTAGGGCTTGGAGATAATGAGACTCCCAGATGGACAGGGTATCCTTTGTTGGGACAGGGAAAGCCCCTCCAAAAATGATTTAAAAAAGCAAAAACAGTGTCTGCACAGAGTCCAAACCCTCTCTCCCCACTGGCTGAAGAATGACGGCAGAAGAAGACCAAACGGCCCATCCAGTCTGCCCAGCAAGCTACGCACTTTATCCATTTTTTTCCCCTTTTTCTCTCTCCCAACTGTTACTATTGGCTTCCCAGCCTGAGGGGAATTAGGGCCTCCAGCCCTAATTCCCCTCCACCCCACCACCAATGTAGAGAGCAGCACCGTATCTGCATCCAAGTGAACATCCAGCTCAATTAGGGGTAGCAACCACTGCAACAAGCAGGCCACACCCCTGCCCCATACTCTTACCCACCCCTGGTATTTTTTTTTTGGGGGGTTTTTTTTTTTTTGGAGATGGCAGCCCTCCATCCGTCCGCTCTGTGAAGGTGGAACACCAACCACTGGCATCCCGCTCCGTGAATGCCTCTGTGGCTACTGCCACTCCGTGCAGTGTTTTGCCGCCTCCTCTTTATTCACGCCCTCTAGACTTGATGGATCCACAGTATTTATCCCATGCCCTTTTGAAGTCCTTCACAGTTTTAGACTTCACCACTTCCTCCGGAAGGGCATTCCAGGCATCTACCATCCTTTCCGTGAAGAAATACTTCCTGACATTGGTTCTTAGTCTTCCTCCCTGGAGCCTCAGCTCGTGACCGCTGGTTCTGCTGATTTTTTTCTGATGGAAAAGGATTGTCGTTGTCTTTGGATCATTAAAACCTTTCAAGTATCTGAAAGTCTGTATCATATCGCCTCTGCTCCTCCTTTCCTCCAGGGAGTACATATTTAGATTCTTCAATCTCTCCTCGTATGTCATCCGATGAAGACCCTCCACCTTCCTGGTCGCCCTTCTCTGTACCGCTTCCATCTTGTCTTTGTCTCTTTGTAGATATGGTCTCCAGAACTGAACACAGTACTCCAGGTGAGGCCTCACCAAGGACTTGTACAAGGGGATAATCACTTCCATTTTCTTACTCGATATTCCTCTCTCTATGCAGCCCAGCATTCTTCTGGCTTTTGCTATAGCCTTGTCGCATTGTTTCACAGACTTCATATCATTAGACACTATCACCCCAAGGTCTCTCTCCTGCTCCGTGCACATCAGCCCCCCCCCCCCCCCCATCGAATACAGTTCATTCGGATTTCCACTCCCCATATGCATGACTTTGCACTTCTTGGCATTGAATCTCAGCTGCCATATCTTCGACCACTCTTCCAGTTTCCTTAAATCCCGTCTCATTCTCTCCACTCCTTCCGGAGTGTCCATTCTGTTGCAGATCTTAGTGTCATCTGCAAAAAGACAAACCTTACCTTCTATCCCATCCGCAATGTCGCTCACAACACCGATCCTTGCGGTACACCACTTAAAACTGCTCTCTCTTCAGAGAAAGTTCCATTTACCATCACACATTGTCTTCTGTCCGTCAACCAGTTTGCAATCCAGGTCACCACCTCAAGACCGCCAAACGGTCTCAAGATGCCTCCTACTCACAGTTAGGTGATGTTCTCTCTCTCTCTCTCTTTCTTAATCAAATCCCAGATGGGAGGGATCCTCTCAGGAACATGCAGCCCTCAGTGTTCCTCAATAGAGACAGAAGATGGGCAGCTTAGTCTTTTTTTCCAGTTCTTTGGCAAACCAAATTCATTGCCCCAAAACGGAAGGCAACACCAGTGTCCTTGCATCAGGTCACCAGCATACCTCCTTCCTCACAGAGGGTTCAGAGGGGCAGGTCTTCCTTACCCTGGGCACCTCAGGAACAGGATTCCCCGTGCCCCAGACCCAGGCGACACCCAGGGGTCTCACAAGGCCTCCTACAACAAAAATCACTAATCCAGAAAATAACCCAGAGGTAGGTCCAACCAGCCAGTGAGTGGACTGGAAGGGCACCCCACCCCCCCTCCCGCAGCCCCGACCTCGTTTATGATCCCCAGGCAGAGTTTGCCTGGATCCTCCACCGCAAGCCAACGTAAACCAAACTATCCTGCACTGCCACCTAACTCACAACTCAAAAGTAATGCCTCCAGTCTCTCAGTAGAGAGCTGCTTAAATAACCTCAGGGACTCACCATCCCAGCACTCTCAATGAGAAGGGCTGGGCATGAATGGTGCCGCCAGCCAATACTGCACTAGCTAAAAGGAGTTAACCAAGACCTCTTTTAGTAATAAACCCCGGGGGTAGGGGGGTCATTATCCTATGTTTCTTTTTAATTTTACTAAAAGGTTTACAAAGTAAATATTCGTAAAAAAATAAGTTCAGCAACTTCTCAATATCTTTTTTATTCCATGGTAAAAAGCCATCATTTCCCCCAAATTTACAAGGACAAAACCTCAGTCCTAATGGCAAAAAAGGTTCTTAAGTGGAGGTACTGAAGTTAGGGGAAGTTGTGAGTGCGATGGCTCTTCATATTGTATATGGCGACAAGAAGATCGTATTTGTTATATACTGTGCCATATTTCAGAAGCACTTGTGAAAAATAGCAGAACTTGCCACTTGTCAACCCAAAAGTTTACTATTAAGCCATTCTTTCACAGTGTACCTAAGCTTCTGGTAGCAGCAACCACGATTAGAAGAGGCTCAGAACCTCCATCAGACTGACAGCTGATAGGTTCATGCAGTCTTTGTGATGTCATTTGTGACATCATAGGACAGTCAGACCCAGTGTCTGGCAGTGGTTCTGCTCTGAGCAGATGTGCTCTAGCGATGCGGGGAAATTGTGAGGAAGCGAATTAGAGAATCCAAACCAGTGACTTGCCTGTAACATTTTTAATTGATACAGGTGAGAATTACTACCTGCTATACAAAATTTGTGAACAATGTACAGCCTATAAAGGATATGGTTTACTTTGCAGTATGGTCCAACCTTTAGCTTACTGTAAAAGGATTGACTATGATGTGTGAGGAGGGGGGTGTTGGGAGGGAAGAGGTGTAAATAAAATAAAATAAAAACATAGGGATAATATGTAAAAAAAAAAAAGGACTTAAGGACTGGAGCCTAGAATGAGAGTTTCTTTTGAAATTCTAAATAAGTCTGTGATGCGTGAACAATAGGGCATGATTGCTCGTTTGACTACTTCTGTGTTAATAGCAGCCCTTAACTTTAATGCAAGCCTCTCCATATTGGACAGAGCTATACTGTACCTGCGGCATAAAAGTAGCTCTGACTTCCACATTTCTAGCTAAGGATATGAAGGGAATGATGCTTTGCCGTGAGGTTGCAGGATAAATCAAGGAACAATACCTGGTATTATTCTACATGTGTTTCTGCATGGTATGCCAAACTCAGGCTGATAGATGTAAACGTGCTACATCATTGCATGTTGGATAAATTATTGAGGTTACTCAAGGGCAGACATGTGGGCAGGGCTGGATTTCCCATTGGGCACATGCCACGTAGGGCACCATTGGCACGATCCCTCACCTCAGCACAGTCCTCTTCCCTATCCCTTCCCACAGGAGAAGCGCATTACTTCTTATCTGCCTCCTCCTGTGCCAGCTTCAGTCTGAATTCTGAACTGTGTAGGGCCCTATAGTCTCATCAAACCCGCTGTCCCCATGTGTTCAGACTTCTGTCTAAAGTTGGAAGAGAAGGAATCGGATACAGGAAAGAAGCTCTGCTCTTCTCCTGCTAGTGGGAGGAAGAGGGGAGAAGAATCACATGGGGGGTGGGGGTGGGGGGGAGTTGCAGGGGAAGACAGGGTAGTCCAGGGGCATATGAGATATAAATCTGATCCTATTCCCCATATGGACTATAGATGATGGCTGGTATGACTGTTTATGCATCTCCAAAACGTGATTTGCATTAAGCATATAAGAATATTGCTTTGTATACTCTCGCAGCTGGAAATTATTTTTCCATTAAGAATTGCTAAGAATTTTGTGACTTAACAGAAGGTATTAAAATAGATTACACTCATTATGGAGAAATGTGATCATTTTTAGTTCGTGTAGATTTATTTTGAAAACAATAAAAAAAACAAAGGAAGAAAAAAGGTTTCTTTGCAAGGTGCATGACTCGGTGTGGTTGCATGCAGAGCATAGTATTCTTTCTGTGCAGAGCTGCCCAAGCAAAGTTGCTTTTGCATGCTCTGTAGAATCTGGGCAAGGGAGGGTGATCCAATATGTCACCTTTTTCTTCTCTTCCATTATCCCTTCAATATCTCAGTCAGTGTCTAGGTTACTAGGCTTTCTCCTTATCAAGAAAGAACAGTTCGAGTAGAAAGAGTTTTCCATGACTATTTGTTGAGGTTCTGGAAGAAGACCTTTGGCCATCTTCCTTTACAAGTTCTCTTTTGCTTCGTTAAGATGCCCTAAATGTCAGAGCTGTAGTTTCTAAGTCCCTCCACCAGCTGGAATGGTGAGACAATAGCATAAAATGGATACAAGTCGTTCTAGCCTTGAAATCAAGGTTGTTTCACAGAAACTGAGACATCAAGCAAACTTTTATTAGCTGCTTCAATGGCAAGAGGTAGCGGGGAATTGGACTCAGACAGCAACCAACAAGGGCCCTGACTTTGATGGTCTGGGAAACTGATAAGTATGTGGGTGACTTGTATGGCAGTCTAGATGGACCATTTGGTCCTTTTCTGCCGTCATTTCTATGTTTCTGTATGTAGGTCTTTGGTTCATAGGGATCTACATTCGTTGCTCCATTCGTTTCATTCATTTCAGAAGTATGTACACATATCAGAAATGGATAGTAGACATGCCAAAACAGATGGTGCGTGTGTATGCATGCGTATCTCACGCACCATTCGTGAAATATGTACCTACTGTGAAACGAATGAAACGAATACAGCAACGAATGTATATCCAAGCCATCTGGCCAGTCTGGTTTTCAGGATATCTATGGTGCATATGCTCTGTCTCTATTTTATACAGACATATCTTATGTATATGCACCATGGATATCCTGAAAACCAGGCTGGCCAGGTGGTCCTTAAGGACTGGGTTGAAAACTACTAACATAGATGACTTCATGCCAGTAACAAATTTAGTTGCTGGATCTTGATGGTGCTCAAACATTTTAGAACTTTGATATCTTTGCACCTGGAGCAGTGTCCAAATTATCACACTCTTAAACCTCCTTGATTTTTACTACTTTGGATTCTTGATGCTCTTACAACCTTGGATCTTCATAAGTGTATATTTTCTTAGATTCTTCTTGATCTCTATAATCCTTGAATTTTTGTAGCCTCCAGAATCTTAAATGGTGGAAATGTTTTACACTGTTCGAATCTCTGTGGTCTCCATAGCTTTATAATTCAGATGAAAGTTAAAACTTTGAAACTCTAGTTCCAGACCTATGAAACTTTTATGATACCACAAGCAAACAAAAGAAAGTATGTTTTCAATCAGTACCTAGATAGCCTGTGGAAGTTACTATCACTGTGCACTTACATTTGCTATGGATGCGAATAATATAACTTGGTTAAAAAAGAGATTAGATACATTTATTGAAAATTGATTAATCAGAGACTATTTAATGTAAGAGTCAGGGATACTGCACCAGGTTTGATGCATTTCTAAAAATTGACTGAAAGGGTATGATAACAATGAGCAAATCTGTATATGCTCTTTTTCTTATACTTGTCTTCTAAGCACCTTCTACTTGCCAGCATTGGAGACAGGATTTGATGAAGTTTTGATCTGACCTACGGGCCGATACAGAAAGAAGCGCGGGAGAGCCGGCGAGCGCCCGCTCTCCCAACACTCGCACAGGCTAGTGACCTGGGCGCACGATTCAGTATCGGCCCACATGCAAATGAGGGCCTATGGTAAAAGGAGGCGCTAGGGACTCTAGCGCATCCCTAGTGCCTCCTTTTTGACAGAAATGGTGGCTGTCAGCGGTTTGACAGCCGACGCTCAATTTTACCGGCGTCGGTTCTCGAACCCGCTGACAGCCTCGGGTTCGGAAAACGGACGCCGGCAAAATTGAGTGTCCATCTTCCAGCCTGCGGGCAGATTTTTTATTTTTTTTTATTTTTGGGGCCTCTGACTTAATATTGCTATGATATTAAGTCGGAGGGTGTACAGAAAAGCAGTTATTTCTGCTTTTCTGTACACTTTCCTGGTGCCGAGAGAAATGAACGCCTACCTTTGGGTAGGCGCTAATTTCTTAAAGTAAAATGTGCAGCTTGGCTGCACATTTTACTTACTGAATCGCGCGGGAATGACTAATAGGCCCATCAACATGCATTTGCATGTTGCGGGTGCTATTAGTTTTGGGGGGGTTGGCCATGCATTTTCGACGCGCTATTACCCCTTACTGTATAAGGGGTAAAAATAGGGTTTTGAAAACGCGCGGCCAAATGCAGGCTAACAGTGCACTCCGCCGGAGCGCACTTTACTGTCTCGGCCTGCTAGTTTGGCAGTTTTTATGCTCTTGCATCATATCTTCTGTTTTCATCTTTATGTAACCCTTGCTGGGGTGGTGGGGGTGTTAAGTCCCAAGGGCACACAAACATATTTATTTTCTTCGGATCTGCTCCAGCTAGCAATTAACTCCCATGCTTTTTATGGGGGGAAGCTCTCGCTTTTGACCCAGATGATGGTGCGTTTCTCCCTGTGTCGTGTTAGCTGCTGCACCCCAGGGTGTGAGATGTTGGGATAAACCAGGCAGGACAAGGCACTGGGTGTAGGGGGTAGATATTAAAAGGTGTGCTTATGCGTCCATGTGCTCATGCTTCCCGGCGTGCACACACGGATGTGCCAATTTTATAACATGTGCACGCCGGAACCGGAGCATTCAGGGTCCTGTTACTGAAAATGATGCTCCAGCCAGTGAGAGCCAGATAGTTCAATCAGATTTAATTATGTGTTAGCCCTAAAACTCTCTTTCCCGTCTTCCCCCTAGTGAGATATAGTAAAGCAGATCTACCATTTTAACGGGACAAATAGCAGTCATAGGTCAAATATTGTATGAGGGACCAGCTTCCTTAAGGCAGGTCAGCTCACTACTCCAGTTCTGGTTCCAGCATCTCTTGAAATTTTAGTTTCATTTATAATGTTATTGATTATTTTAATTCTAGTAATGTTTTATTTTGTTATCGTTGTTTGTGCTGAATTCTGTGTTTATTGTAATCCACGTTTCAACATTGGGAGAGCTCATGGAAAATACGTTTTTGGTTTTTTTGTAATTAAATAACATCTCCCTAAAGTTTGAGTGCCCTTGGGGTGCATTTTGTTGTGGCTGTCCTTAACCTTCATTTTTCTTCCATAAATAACGATGTTTCTTTCCCCTTTCTTTATTTCCTTCTTTCTTTCCTCGCACATCCTGCTCACTTGTTGCCTGTGAACACTGTGATCACCTCACCGCTCCTTAGGGCAAGCAAAACTCTTCCTGCTTCCACCTGAAAGGCATTGTGGAGATTGACTATTTCCTTTCTTTGCAGACAGGTTACATCCCATGTGCTGTGGTGCTTGTCCTGTTAACAGCATTTCTAACCTGCCCCATAATGGTTCATTTCCAATGCCTGGCTGGTTCATGGACTGGACGAAGAGGAAGTAGCTTAAGCTAAAACCTTCTAATGTCAAGCCATCTCTTGTTTTTTTGTGGCCCAGTTTTCTTTCCCTCTAGGAAAACCATGTCTGATTTATTCAACTGTCTTACTATACTGATCCAAAACTTTTTCTGCCCGGTAAAGAAATAGATACATAGAGTTAATGCTGTCTGTGATGACATGACTAAATGGGGAATCGGGAGCTTTACCTAGAGACCACAGAGAGGAAGAGGGATGACTCACAGGCCGATACAGTACAGTGCGCTCCGACGGAGCGCACTGTTAACCCTCCACTGGACGCGCGTTTTCCCTTACCCCTTATCCAGTAAGGGGCCGAAAACGCGCATCCAATCCGCCGAACCTAATAGCGCCCGCAACATGCAAATGCATATTGATGGCCCTATTAGGTATTCCCGCGCGATACAGAAAGAAAAATGTGCAGCCAAGCCGCACATTTTACTTTCAGAAATTAGCGCCTACCCAAAGGTAGGCGCTAATTTCTTCGGGCACCGGGAAAGTGCACAGAAAAGCAGTAAAAACTGCTTTTCTGTGCACCCTCCGACTTAAAATCATGGCGATATTAAGCCGGAGGTCCCGAAACTTTCCAAAAGTAAAAAAAAAAAAAAAAATTTAAGTCAGCCGGCGGCTGTCAGGTCGAAAACTGGACGCTCAATTTTGCTGGCATCCAGTTTCCGAGCCCGTGGCTGTCAGCGGGCTCGAGAACCGACGCCGACAAAATTGAGCGTCGGCTGTCAAACCCGCTGACAGCCACCGCTCCGGTCCAAAAGGAGGCGCTAGGGACGTGCTAGTGTCCCTAGCGCCTCCATTTGCCTGTTTTTACCGCCTGGCCTCATTTAAATACAGAATCGCGCGCACAGGAGAGTGGCCTGTGGGCTCTCCCACGGACTTTACTGAATCGGCCCGTTAGTTGGGGCTTAAAAGTCAGGGTGTAAAATCTCATTTGATAAAATGTATTCTAATCAGTCAGGCAGGTCCATGCTTAGATTAGCAGGTATGTGTTTACATGCATGTTAGTAACCTAAGGCTGACCCCCAAGGACAGTTACAGCCAGTGCTCTCTGTTTTTTGCCTGAATGCATTCTGAGATTTATAATCCTTGGATATGAATTTAATTTCTTACCTTTCCAAGCAATTCAGGTACATTAGGTAGGGCTCTACCCCAGCAAGGGCTTAGAGTCTGTTTATACCCTGGGCAATGCAGGCCAAAGTGACTTGTCCAAGGTCACAAAGAGCTTCAATCGGATTTAAGCCCTGGCTTCTCTGGTTCTAAGCCCACTGCTCTAATCACTAGTCCTGTCCTTCCCTTTCTTTAGCAAACTACCACTGATCTCATCTTTCTTAATTTTTTTTCTCTGCTCTTCTTTTGTTTTCTGTGTCTGTGCTGTCCAACATCAGAAGAGAAGCCAAAACCAAGGTAAGTATTGGGAATGTTTATTTTTAAATTAATATTTTATTTCCTGTAAGAGAAATGGACGCTGTTGCCTAAGACATTTCAAGCTAAAAGGGGCAGAGACCAGAGAAGCAGGGAAATTATGCAGGGTACACCTGTGAAACAGCTTCCATCTGGTCCATCTTCTAGGTGGTCAATCATACTTAGCTGCTTTAGAGTCTGACTCAATCACTCATGTCTGTATAAGAAGGTAGTACCCTGTATTCCTGATTGACCCTACACAACTTCTCATTTTCCTATAGGTTGCATACTTGAGCTGCCACCATTCCATCTAGTAGAAATCATCATAGGACAGTTATGTTGGAGGACTCAACATAACTGTACTTACTAAAGGAACAATTCCCCTAATTATTTACCTTTTTCACTGTAATCTTACAAACCATGATATAAAGAGAAAACAGAAATGACGGCCTGTAAAAAAAATAATTGAGTCACGGTAATAAGCATGGCTATCAGTAGGAAGCCTGCTGAGTCACCAATGAATGAGGTTTTGATGATGCTTAGTAGTTAGGGACATATTTAAGAAGGTAATGCCACTGAAATCTGTGGATCTCGATAGTCTGGCTGTTTACCCCTACAAGGGTGTACTTTTCTTAAGGAGAATAAGTCGAGAGAAATGGTGCGATACTGATGGCCAGATGGTACCACAGAACCACACATTGGAGAAATGTATTCTGTTTAAATGTTAATAGATTTGATTTCTCTCTGTTTTCTCAGACCCACTCTTCCCCCTGGTCCTAAAATCCCAGAGGGTGGTGAGAAAGTAGACTTTGATGTAAGTAACTAGACATAACTTGGTCCACGATTCAGAGCTCATACTAGCGCGCCTAGAATTCCATAGTGTCTAGATTGTGTACAGATCGCCGGTATATAAATAAAATAAAATAAATAAATAAATAAATAGGGCCAGATTGAGTTACTCCATCGCCGGTTGTGGATTAAATTTTATCTCCTTTGTGGTGGTATAAGCCTGTTTTATTTCTTTCTCTCTTGCAAAAGGTGGTTTGCTTAATGCCCCTCTTTTTTCTCAAAACTCCAGGATATTCAGAAGAAGAGGCAGAACAAGGATCTGATTGAACTTCAGTCCCTGATCGATACTCACTTTGAGGGCAGGAAGAAAGAGGAAGAGGAACTGATTGCTCTCAAGGACAGAATTGTAAGCTTTTTGTGGATGATCTTAAATTATTAACTACAATATTTTGCTAATTAATTTGCAAAATAGCCAGGTCACAAGCCTTGACCACTCAAAATGAGTGGTCAAGGCTTGTGTTCAGTGTTATTTACATTGCACATCAATTTCCATTAAAATATCTGCTTACATTCAGCAGTAAAGACAGATACATACACATCCCCTTCCTGGATTCACAGTTAGGACAGCAGTGTTATAGGAGCTGCCTCCTCCTGGAGACCTGGGCCTGGCCTACTGATTCTAGCTGGGCTCTGCCTCTTAACCTCTCCAGTTGGGTCCCGCCCACAGACCATGGTGGGTCATCTCTCTCCTTCAGGAACTTTAGGCACTTTTTTCCAGCTGCTCGAGGCATTTACTTCTCTGCCCACCTTGGACTTTTGGGAGTGGGTTCTCTGGCTCCACTACCGTGGCATGCTTTTCTAGTGCCATACCCCCAGCCTGAGGTTTTCTCTTCTCTCCTCTCTAGAGATGGGAAGTCCAACCATACAAAAGTACATGGCTCTCTACTTGTTCTACGCACTCTGGTTTCTCTTCTGCCATCTCTCCCTGCAGCATACTTGCTGGTGCCTCTCCAGGTTTTCAGTAACACTGCCCAGGCTTTCTCCGGCAACTGCACTCCATGCTCTTGAAAGGCCTTTTCAAACACACACACAGCCAGCTCTGGCAGATTTACTTTTAGGGACACACTCTGTTCAGACATCAACTCAGTGCACAACTGCTTCTCTCTGTCTCTTTTTTTTTCAAAGGGGAAAAAAGTAAAAAAAAAAAACCCCCTCCTACTTTTCCAGCTTTATCTTACTCAATTTTCTTCTCCCTCTATCTTAAGCGCAGCTACTCTCCTTAGCCTGTTTAATTCCTGACACTCTTATGGCTGTCCTTACAGCCAGGCCCATTAAACCAATTCCCTTTCTATACTGAAAACTTTAAAATTGTTTGGCTTTTGTGTGCTCCCTGAGCCACACTCTTTTATAGTTTTCTGTGCTCTGTAGACTGTTTAGAGCAGCAAGTCCTCTTCTCAGTTTTCTGTGTCCCAACAGAAATTTTTTTTTTTTGAAATTTAAGTTTTATTCGAGAAATGTAATACAAAGGATACAAATCATCAATAATCTGCATTGAAAGTACAATTAGAATATGGACAATAAAAGAAATACAATGAAAACTTTCAATCTGTCTCTGCGTTTCCCGTTTTTTAACCCCCCCCCCCACTCCCACCCCTCCCCCCAGCAATACATGGGATCTCAAAATGAAGGGAAAAATGTCAAAAGAGGTCCAGAGAAATGGGTCATGACTGCATCTGTTGTTGTTTCCATATTAAGTATGGAGTCCAAGTACGCTGATAGACTCCCATCTGCTTCCGCCTATGTGCGGTAATCTAACAGAAAAAATTTTAATTGGTTTACTTCTGTGAGCTCCCTGAGCCAAACCCTTCTGAACTCTCCTATGCTCTTGTGAGCACTTCTAAGAGTACTACTTTGGCTGCAGCCGGAGTTTAACTTTTACCTTGGAGGACGCATTTCCTGAGTTTCTTTCTTTCTCTGCCTGCGAGGACCTGAACGACAGGGGTGGAGCCGATAGAGACGCCTTCAAAACCGGCGTCCCTTGAGCTCCCTAATCGCTGCAGCCGGAGTTTAACTTTTACCTTGGAGGACGCATTTCCTGAGTTTCTTTCTTTCTCTGCCTGCGAGGACCTGAACGACAGGGGTGGAGCCGATAGAGACGCCTTCAAAACCGGCGTCCTTCCGGCGCACCGCAGCCGCCGGCGCGCCACCAAAGCCGCGAGCGCCTAAGGGGCGAGCGGCTTTGCTTGGCTTAGCTTGGCGAAGTTGGCGTTGGCAATAATCCCTATTTGTGTGGTTTGATTATCTGTGCTGCAGTCGTGAGGCTATGAGAAGGATCTAAAGTTGTTGAAATCAACGGCAAGAGCCTCGGTAAGAGAATTTACCCATTATATTATTTCTGTCTTTATAAACAAGTTGGACTGAGTCTTCTCTTTGTGATGCCACACACAAAGAGAAAGGCGAAGTTGAGAGAGTCATCCTCCACCCCTGTGATGGACAACCAACTTAAGATCGAGGAATGCTTTGCAAAAACCCCCCAAAATATGCCTGGAAGTAATGTCGCAGGAGGACTGAGCCAGGAGCAGGGTTCACTCCTCCAGACATATGAAACATCCTTAACTCCAGGGGCACCAGAAACACCTGAGCCACCAACTGGGGAAAATATTGGGACACTCTTTGGAGAAGATCCCAAATTAAAGTTGGATTTTCTATCATCTAGATCCCAGAGAGAAGCAGAGATTTCGATCTGCTCCTCGGAGAGCCCTCAGAAGGGCTCCAAGGATCATCTTGACGGTACACCAATGCAATCCACCCCCAGTAAGTCTCCAATAGAGGGAGGGAGTGAGAATATCCAAGAAGAACCTATAACTGGAATCCCAATAATAACACCAAAAGACTTTACCCTTGAAGAGATTGGTATTATTTATTTATTTTTATTTATTTATTTAAGTTTTTTATATACCAACATTCAAGACGATTGTCCCATCATGCTGGTTCACAAGAAACAGGAGTGCAATATCAATACAGAAATCTATAAATGCTATGGCAAATGCGATGCAGGAGGTTATGAATAAGAATGGGGTTTTTCAAACTAAAATAGATAAGGTGGAAGAATCTGTAAAATCTATGCAAATTAAGGTAAACGAAATGGATAAAATTCAAGTAAATTTAATTGAATCAGAAAAAATTCATTTTGAGAGATTGGAAATAATAGAAAATCAAGTTAGAAAAAATAATTTGAGGATATTGAATTTCCCTAAGAGTCATTTAATGTCCCCAATGGATCTATTTAAAAGTTATGTAGTGAATATCTTAAAATATTCCAATGAAGCCATACCAACGATTGCTAGAATTTACTATGTTCCTCAAAAGGAATCAAAGAGTCAGAACCAGGAAAATCAATCTGAATTGAATTTAACAGAGTTGTTAGAAAAATCCTTTGAAATAAATATAAATACCAGAGCCACCCTCATTATACAATTTTCCTCGCTGTCTGATAGAGATTCCTTAATGAGATTATACTTTAGACATTTAAACGAGAAATTTTATGGTCAAAGCATTAGGATTTATCCTGATATACCTCGTACAACACAAATTAGACGGAAGGAATTTTTATTAATGAGGGAAGAAGCTCATAAGAAAGGAATGAAATTCTTATTAAAATTTCCTTGTCAATGTATTGTTATAAACCAGGGGAGTAAGTATATTTTTAATCAGGCATCTCAGTTAAGGCAATACTTGGATACTCATCCCTAAAGGTACCTCTATTGTTCTGGTAAATATAGAATTGGGGGTAGCGTTGATTAATACCTTGTATTTCTATATGTACACTGCTTCTTGATATTTAAGATCCCCTCATAGTCTCTTATTTCTTATGATCAAATGTTTAGAATTATTATTCACAGCTAGGACAATGATGTTTAAGAAATGTATTTTTCCTTTTTCCTTATTGTTAATTTAAGCTGTGACATGTAATTAAATGTTATAAAAGTTGAATAAAAAACATAATACGGAAGAGTACTACTTTGTCCCCACACTTCTTGGCAGGCCACATCCACACAAACTTTTTTTCTCTCCTCTGGAGACTGGGTTTTCTCTGTGCCGACCATAGAAAAAAAAATTCCGCATATGACACCATATGTGACAGTGTAAATGAGCGGTGAAGGCTGGTGTTCAGTTTTATTTACAGTGCACATCAATTTCCATTCAAATATCTGCTTACCTTCAACAGTAAACACAGATAACATCCACTTCCTGGACTCACGGTTAGAACTGCAATGTTACAGGAGCTGCCTTCTCCTGACTGGTAGGGTGGCAACAATATACAGGAGATGCCTTCTCCTGGAGACCTGGACTCGGCCTACTGATTCAGATGAGTTCTGCCTCTTAATCTCCCCAGCTGGATCCCACCCACAGAGCTCTCTCTCTCTGTGGGGGATTAAGGTGGACCAGGCGTCAAGCCTGGTTCCACACAAGTTAAGGAGGGGGGTTTCTAGGGACACTCCTTCACAAGGTAATATAATTTACTGCTTTTCTAGATAGATAATCAAATTGCCCAAACCACGTTAATATATGACTCGCTACTTGTTAAACTGAGATGCTACTTGTGGTGCACTCATAGATGACTTTGTGGAAAAGCACCAAGCAGTCAGCTGATTCTTGATGCATCTATTTGTCTTTGGCAGGAAAAACGCAGAACTGAAAGAGCTGACCAGCAGAGAATCCGAGCTGAGAAGGAGAAGGAACGTCAGACAAGACTGGCTGTAAGTGTGTCTGACTTCTGTACTCCATAATGAAGGAAGCAAGGAGATTGTGTCTGATATGTTACTAGTAGTAAAAGCCCGTCTTACTGTGAAGTGGAGGAAGTGCATAATTCAAATTTGTGGTAGTAGAGAGTTCAGGCTGAGCTTGAGTGTATTGTATGGTAGTAGAGAGTGGACTGGACAATTCAGAGAGAGAGAGAGGCAGAGCTGGAGAGTGGGTTGTTACTGGAGAGTACAGGGAGAGAGAGAGGGGCGGAGCTCAATTTCCTTGGAGCTGGAGAGTACAGGGAGAAAGAGAGGGGCGGAGCTCAATTTCCTTGGAGCTGGAGAGTACAGGGAGAAAGAGAGGGGCGGAGCTCAATTTCCTTGGAGCTGGAGAGTACAGGGAGAAAGAGAGGGGCGGAGCTCAATTTCCTTGGAGCTGGATAGTACAGGGAGAAAGAGAGGGGCGGAGCTCAATTTCCTTGGAGCTGGATAGTACAGGGAGAAAGAGAGGGGCGGAGCTCAATTTCCTTGGAGCTGGAGAGTACAGGGAGAAAGAGAGGGGCGGAGCTCAATTTCCTTGGAGCTGGAGAGTACAGGGAGAGAGAGAGGGGCGGAGCTCAATTTCCTTGGAGCTGGAGAGTACAGGGAGAAAGAGAGGGGCGGAGCTCAATTTCCTTGGAGCTGGAGAGTACAGGGAGAGAGAGAGGGGCGGAGCTCAATTTCCTTGGAGCTGGAGAGTACAGGGAGGGGGCAGAGCTCAATTTGCATACTGGAGATGCAGGTGTGGGGCAACTTTCCTCTTTATTATAGTTAGATGAGCAAGAGAAATACAAAGGCCCTCGGGTTCATGTATTTTCAGTAGTTATAGAGCACGAATACTTAAGAAACTTCACTAGAAGAAAGCTGGGAATCGCCCACTCCCTCCAGTCAATGCCATTGTATCTTTCCCCAGAGAAGCTCCTGCTGGATTAAAAGGGAGGAGCTTAGTAGCAAATTTGCCTTACTATTCCCTAGAGGAAGGCGGGGCTGAGTTATAGCTTCCCCACCCCACAGTCTGCATTTCTGCCACAGTCCCAAAATTCCCTCCTGCAGAGAGAGGCTGCGGCTGCAGAAGCCACGAGTGCCCCCTCACCCCACACACACACGCATGCACACACACACACACACACACACGCACAACCAGAGATCCTGTACTATTCTTCACCAGACAGAAATCTGATTTTTTTGACCTCTTTATGTACAGGAGGAGAAGGTAAGAAGAGAGGAGCTGGATGCCCAGAGAAGGGCTGAAGATGATTTGAAGAAGAAGAAGGCCCTGTCCTCCATGGGAGCCTCCTATAGCAGCTATCTCGCCAAGGTAAGGAAAAGGATTGTAAGAGCAAAGCTGACTCAACCCCCTCCCCCCCCTCCCCGAGTTCTCGAGCCTGCTCAAGTGATGACTGTGCAGTGCTTCAGCTCCACCCATCGGAGCAAAGCAGCTTTTCAAACAGTATCTCGGGGGTGTTTTGAAAGCATGGTGACGAGTAGGAGGAACCTTCCCCATCAATCAGAATTTTATCTGAGAGGTGCACTTCAAGAGCTCGCCGAGCGGGTAAGAGAGCCAGATAACATCATGCCTGCTATTTGGCCAACCAGAGTTACCCGGGTAAGAATGGCTGACCAGAGCGGAACAGCCGCGCCGATTGGCTGAAGTGAAACCCTAGCACGGCCTCTTTCTGTCTGGCTAAACGTGGTGTGCGCAGTGGGGCTGGGGCTCGAGGGTTGGGGGTGAGGATTGAAACAGAGGGATTTGTCCAGCTGGTGGCTCCCACCTTTGAACGATCACTCAGCAGCCAATGGGGTTTTCTTGTGAAAATGAGAGATGGGCTGTGATAGAGAGGTATAAATGATGTACAAGAGGGTAAGCATTTTTCACTAGTAGGAAATTCTAAAACAAGCAGCTATGGTAGAAAGCCAGAAGGGGATAAGAGCCTCCTGGTGGAGCTGTTGGAAGGCAAAGCCAGCATAAGAAAATAAAAAAGAAAAAGAATAAGGCAAGCAGAGGCATGTCTGAGCGTTGGGAAAGAAGCATAAAGTCAGAAATGAAGTAGGGGTTTTGGTATTGCAGTAAGCATGGTAAACAGGCTGAGAAGATGGGCCTTTATATTCTATGTTTCGGGGACCTCCCGGAATGCAGGGGCACTCTGTTGTCCCTGGGGGCCACTTTTCTCTCAGCTATTCGTCTTTCTCTTCTCTCAGCCCACTCAGTGAATGGAAAGCCCCAAGGTGCCAGACTTCTATCTGAGGGCGGCCCTAGGCTGACAGGCATGGCTACCCCCACTCTCAGCTCTATTCACTGTTCTGATGTCCTTGCTTCGGGGCAGCCTCTGAAACCGGACACTCTGCTGGGGTGTTCGGCAGACATTTACTGCAACCAAAATTACTTCAAGTCCAATTCACGACACAACATTCTTCCATTGATCTCAGAAAGGTCCAAAGATGGTAGGCACAGCTCAACCCTCCGATGGTAGAAGGTGGGCTTCCAGTGGGGTCAAGGATCTCCTTTTATCTCTCTCTGATGATAGCAGCAGGACCTCCCAAAAGGGTTCAAAACCCAAAGTCTCTTCTCCTTCCTAATGGGCAGGGACAGGGACTGGTGGCAGAAAATCCCCCCCCCCCCAAAACAACAGAAACAAAACTTCTTTTCCAAAAACAAAATGCTGCTCTCTTCTTCTCTGGCAGGATGCTGCTGTCTGTCCTTAGATGGCCAAAAGCAATCACAGCTCCTTATCGGGACCCACCACAGGCAGGGGTGAAAATCCTCCTGGGTAGGACCAGGCTCCCCAAAGAAAACTTCTGTTGGGAAAACATCAGCTCTCTCAAAATCTTCTCTTCCTTTCTCCAAAGATAATCCCTTCCAGTCCTGGGGGAGAGGAGGGGGGATATTGGCAAGGGGTGGAGTCTCTCCTCTGGACCTGGCTGTGGGGCCTAAGAAGGGGGACCACTGTTACTAACTTCTTTCTCTCAACTCTCCAAATCAAGGCCGACTGAAACTGCCACCCTGCTCCTCATCCATGGTCTGCTTTTAAGAAGCTGACCGACCAATCCAGGCAAGCCTCTTTGGAGGTGCCTGCCAAGGGATGGACAGAAAATTACTCTCTCTACCTAAACTCCTAGGCCAAGACTTAAGCTGGGGTCACTGTGAATAGTGGAGACCCTAAGGGTCGTCAAAAGCAATTCTTGGATTTATCTTATTTCCCCTTCAGGCACAGTCCTCTCATAGCACTCTCTTATTTCAGGCTGACCAGAAGAGAGGCAAGAAGCAGACTGCCAGGGAACAGAAGAAAAAGATCCTGGCAGACAGACGCAAGCCCCTCAACATTGACCATTTGAATGAGGATAAGTTAAGGTATTTTGGCATACTTCCATTGGTTTTGTCATCGGATTTCCCAGGCACTAGTCCCTTGGATGTTCCATTTAATGGCTCTCCCCAGCCTTCCATGCCCAATGGGTCAGTTCTGCTATTTACTGACACATATCCCTCTCGCTTTTCTATGTGACTTTTCCATCAAATGGGACATTCTACTTTAGTGAAAGACAGAAATCTGAAGATAACACATGTACAGTAGAAAAAAATGGTGGATATGCACACAGAAAAGGAAGACAGACATTCACATAGGGAATACATTATCGAGTGAATTTTCAAAAGGTTACACAGGCTTTATGAGTGTA
The DNA here is from genome assembly GCF_901001135.1 of Rhinatrema bivittatum. NCBI lineage: Eukaryota > Metazoa > Chordata > Amphibia > Gymnophiona > Rhinatrematidae > Rhinatrema > Rhinatrema bivittatum. Next base: position 37,126,663 of record NC_042631.1, on the reverse strand, counting down.
AAAATAGCATGTATGCTCGAAAGTAGCATGTACATGTGTATATGATATTTTAGAAACCTCGTGGGTGCGTGCACACTTGCAGTATCACGTGTCAGTTTTAAGAGGATAAAAGGGGTGGTATAGGAGCGTCCTGGGGCAGGGCTCTTAAGTTCTCGTACAAGTTGCTATTCGCCAGACGTGTACATGGATGCATTACCAAACTTGTCTGAACACTTCTAAACCTGCTAAATGACTCCTGAAATTGCAAGCTGATATATCTTTTGTCTGCAGTTTTTGGGTGGGAGGTTTGGGTGAACTGGTGAAAGCATGGGTGAACTGGTGGAGGTAGAATCAGGCTGGTGATTGCAAGTATCAGCGCAATTAATTATTTTCAAAACAGTATGCCCGCATATTTTATAAAATACTCACCTTCATGCTTAACTCTGGGATATTACACTTGCATTGTCAACAAGTATTTCCATTTCCACGGAAAATATACTCGAGTATTTTTTTAAAAGGGTAGAGAAAATATACATTTCCTTGCATTACAAATATAAGCATCTACTGAATCATACATGCATATGTTTGGGACAGAAAAACATGGAATTTTATAAACTGTGCAGCTCCTGGAATATTCAGGCAATGATTCAACAGCTAATAGAGTATATAGAAAGCCTTCTGGGTGGCATTTTCTGTTTAACTCTTCTCCAGTCGTTTTTTAAGTATTCCTTGGGCTAATTAGACTTGCTTGTTGCTTCTGTCAGAAATGGTTGAGATGAGTCATATTTCCTTTCTCAACCCCACATTTTTAGGGACAAGGCTAAGGAACTGTGGAACTCTCTGCACGAGCTGGAATCAGACAAATTTGATTTTGGAGAGAAGCTGAAGAGACAGAAATATGAGGTGGGCTGAGAGGAATCTTTGTTGATAGCATCAACAGCCAGATGTGCCAAACATTTTCCCCCACAGACACAAAGTGGGAAAAATCCTTTAATACATCTGGCCCTAAATCAGAATATTGCAATTTCCTTTTTCTTTATAAAGTGCCTGGTGGATATTGCAAAACAGTTCATCAGATAGCATGGGTATGTAACAGAGACACTAGAGATTCCTAAGGAAAGACGAGTGCATTACATTGGGAGCAGTGTTGGAGAAGCTAGCACAGGGTCTGCTTGACCTATGCCTGGCTTTGGCGAAAGCTCCATTATCATTCTCTCATTTGTGGTAAATTCCATTCTGTTGGGTTTCTTACATTTAAAATGGCATTATACCGGAAGTCAGCTTTTACAGAAGAGACTAGTTGATAAATATTGCATCTGAATAATGCTCGGGGTTGTTGGACATTGGTGAAAGGTTAAAGAAAAGTTTTGATTGGACCTACAGAAATTTCAAATAAAATAAGTGGGCAGAAGAGTTGATGATTATATTGGGGATACCAATGACTCAGAAGTGTTGAACACTATATCCGTGTATGAAAGCCTATTTATAGCAATTTAGTTATTGCTCGTAGAAGCATGAGAGAGTGTAGGTAGATTTTGATAAAATGTAGTTATAGGGAGGTTGATATTAAAAAACCATTTAGATGGATAACTGGAAAGTTATCCATCCAAATGGCAAAATGGCGATATTCATTGTTGTATGCAGCTACATTCTAGCTGCATAAACTGGGGGCAGGTGGGAAGCGTTTCTGGGAGGAGCAGTGTTAGCCACATAAGTTAAGAACTCCTCCACTGCTCCATTTTCTTGTCCAGGTTACAGCTTTGTTCTATGTAGGGTTTCACAAATGCAAACCAGCGGCAGGTAACTTTCCTGACATTAGACATGTGGCTTCTTTGGTATTTTGGAAAGGGGGGGGGGGCCCCTAGGAATCTGATGGACCTTTTGCGACATTATGGCCAGCTGGGTCAGAAGCACTTTGCTGCATGTAAGAGAACTTTTGTTTCAAAGATCAAAGTTGATATCAAGTACCCGTTTACTGTAAGATCTCCAGCAGGTAGTGATATTCCATGTTGCCTGCCTTTCAAGGTGGGTGGTGGTGGGAAGGGGGGAGGGGGGTGGGGACAAGAAACCTAGCTCCCAGAAGGACAGCGCAGTAACATATGGTCATGTGTGTCGTTTACAGATCACCACACTCCGAGGCCGAATCGATCAGCTTCAGAAGCAGTAAGTATCCTCCAGCCCATTCACTGACCTCCCTTCACCTCTTACTACCAGCTGGAAGCTGTTTTATTCTTGCTTCTCCTAAAAAAAAAAAAAATCAAACACCACCCCCTCCACCCCCACAGGAACTGAAGCAGGGCCTGCATTCCAAACAGTGCTACAGAAAGCCAAGCGAGATCTGCAAGATATCTAAAATAATTTTCTGCAAGCTTTCTCTGCAAAATTGCCTTCCTCTCAGCTTTGAAGGCCTGTTTCAGCTCCAGTCTGAGTGTAGATATTTGCTCCCTGCACTGTGATGTGCTCATAGGGTCCTGTGGTTTGTAAACCACTATCCTTTTGCGTTCTGGTACCTCTTGTCCATCTACTTCAGCAGAGAAAATATAGGGCTCCCGAACAGCGGAAAACATTGGCTTGTGACACAATGTAAATTAGTTTTGCTGCTGTCTTAGTCCATTTGAATGCACAGAAATAGAGATTATGAAATAAAAGCAAAAAAACAAACAAACCCATGTAAGATCATACCTTTCTATTGTTAGACCAATCAGATAGTATCACCTTATATAATTTTTTTTTTATTTCTTTTATTTCTGTATAATATAAATGGACATTTGTCTACAAATCACTGACACAGGGTCAACCAGTTTTCAGCAGGCTAGCTACAATGTACATCCTCCAGCGCAACTGTGCATTGCCATATGATGGTACAATGCATCCGCTATGCAGTTCTCAATTTAGAGAACAATTGGCACATGTTCCCTAAAAGAAGAAATGCATTGAAGAAGATGCATTTTGTTACGATTGGTGTCTTAACACCTAATTAATAGGGCAAATACATTTAAAGTTTCTCATGCAATGGGTTAACAGTGGAAGCTTCCATGCAGGCTGCTGGGTAGCACCAGCTTCCCCTATCATTTGTAAGTCCACGGCACAGAGCAGGTGCGGGTCTTGGCTGAGCTCAGATGTTGAGTCAAGTTGGGTCACATCACACCGATCATGAGTCAAGTTGGGTTACCAACTTGACTCATGATCGGTGTGATGTGATTGATGGTGGGGGGGAGGATTTTCTTCCCCTCATCCACTCTTTTTAATTATTTTTCTGTTCCTCGTTTGCCCTGCGATCATATTGGTTCTCTGTGCACCTCACTACCAAAGAATCAAGGCAAAAGATGTGAGCGTAGAGAGGCAGAGAGGTGAGGAGTTCCAGCACAGGAGCCCTTAAGGTTCACCCAGGTCATGATGAGCACTTAAGCCAGTTCTGTTGCTTATTGCCCTTTCTAATGGATTCTGGTCCATGCAGGCCCATCCTTTCCTATAAAGATAACAAGACTGTGAGTCTGTGCCAGCTTTTACTTTACCCGCTACTCTGTTTCATTCTGAAATATCTGCTATGATGTTTTTCCTGTTTCTCCCCTCTGATTTGAAGCCCCAAATCTGACTTCTTCCATGAATTCCTCACTATAACTGATAAAGAGTGAATCTGATAAGGAGTGAGTTGAGGATGCTATAAAAGTCGTGCACAACAGAAGCAGGTGGCAATCTCCTTTCCTCTGCAGAACGGGAAACATTTCTCAGAGTTTCTGTTCCCTCCTAGGAAGGTCCTGACCCCAGTGGGGAAAAGCAGTGATTATTTTAAGAGCAGGCTCAGACTATTAAATAGGCTTCAGCGGTCTTTACTCAAACTTCATAGGTGCAGTTTATTTCACCCTCGTCCGTCTTGTACAATATCCTGTCCTCCTAACAAGCTCCTCTCTAAATTGGTTAACAGGCTTATATGTGTGTGTGTTTCATGGACTTACCCTTCAGTATAAGGCTGCTCCTTCATAAAGCCACGGTAAAGGCAGTGGGAGAAGAGGGGGAGTCGCTGCAAGGCAGGTGCTCAGTTCACCTGGGAAACTCCCTCCTCTTAAGAATAACCTTAGTTGTGTCCACACAAATCTCTCATTCCTATGGGCCTGATTCTATGGGATTAAAGCGAAGTAAACCAGGCCCACAGACTCTCCGGTCAGACTTTGTCAGCTGAGTGATTAATTGTCTGTAGGCTTTTCAAGCAATCCGGGTGTATACAGAGGGGAAAAGTCACTGTTTTGGAAAATATCTTGCACTGGACACCACAGGCTGGAAGCCATGATGGTACTTTTTTTTTATTATTTTCCTTCTGGTATCTAGCACAGTTTTCCTTTCGATTCTCTAAATATTTTGACTGCCTCACTGCTCTGCTGAACAGGATGCTAGAGATTGTTGGTTTCTGTTTTTCTTTTTTTGGCTTGGTAGTTCTTCTTTTTTTTTCTTCCAGCTGAGTCAGAACCAGGGCTGGGATTCTGGCGCCATGAGCTTTCATTTGCTACTACCCAGGGATCGGTCGTAATTTTCTGAAAAAAAGGGGGAACAATCCCTAACATGGAACCTATTTTAATAGACTTTCCAGCTTTTCCTAATGTAGTCAGAACAACTGTTCTGAGGCTGAGAGCCATGCAGCAGGGTTCCTTCCAGGACCTTATATCATGGGGTCTCAATCTAACAGTGACTTCTCTCTCTCTGTGTGAATGCAGCCTCCATAGCATTGCCATCCCCAGCAAACTCAGAGTAAGGAAGGCCTGATCTGGGAGTCGAACGAGCCACCCTCTGCAAGGGCTGGCCCAGAGATAACCATGCAGTTTTACTATCAAATCATCCCAAGCCCCTCTTCCCCAGTGAAGAATGATGACGTCATTCAGAGTTGCCAAGTTACCCAGTTCTAGGAGGGAGATTTTAGGACCCTTCTGGTTTTGTAGTCCCTGATTCTACCCAGAAAAGTCCTTGCTGCAGGTCCCATAATGCATTAGGATTGGGTTGTCCGCAATCCAGGCCTGGCCTAAAATCTCCCTCCTGGACGTGGGTAACTTGGAATCTCTGCATCATTGCATTTAACAGCTCCGTCCTGTGCAACATTGTAAGATTCCATGGCTGAGCACAGCTGCCTGCAGGTCCACATCACTTTTCAGAAGCTGATACTCTGTAAAAATCGGTGAAGAACATTTGATGTGATCAGCTGTACAAGAGCTAGGTCCACCATGACAGATTTCAGCTTTAATTGAAATAACCAGTGCTTAAATTGTAAATAGATCTATAATGTTAAAACAGTATTCCCCCGCCCCCCTTCTTTCTTCAAAATGCACTGCTACTCAAATGGCATCAGAGAGCATCTAAAACTCAACACATTTCAGGATCTTTATTTTCCTTTATAAAATGTTACTTCGCTCCCTCACCTCGCCCCTTAACACACGTTTGTCTTTATAGCTGAAGCCTTCTGCAGGGCGATCACTTGAGTTTGTACCACTGCAGCACCTTGGGTTGCATTGCATTCAGTTTCCCCGAGAGTCTTGCATACATCACTGAGAAATCTGGCTCTTTGTAATAAAAAAAAAAAAAAAAAGCAGCCCTAAGCGTCATTGATGGGGAGTCCTTCTGAATGTATGCCAGTGGCTTTATTTAAAGAGAAGCCTTATAGAATAGGGAAAGGTTGGCACGGAACCCTGGGTGCCCACCACGCCGGCGCTGTGCAATATCTAACTCGACTAATTGCTCATCACAGAGAAATCTAGGGGGCTGAGGACGTGGGCTTGCCTCCCATTTATGTACTAATGCAATGCATGTACAACAAAACTGTTTTGTAATCAGTTTAAGTAAGAGATTTTCAAACCTTGCAGCCCGATTTAAATAAGTTACTCTGTTCTCCCTAAAATTAGTTTTCTTGCACCAAATGACTAGTTAAGGAGAGAGCCTTTGATGAGGAAGGCAGTTGGCCAAGTTCTATGAGTTTTCTTTCTTTTCCTGTCCTGTGATATCTGAACTTTTAAAACTTTAGATTCCAGTCTCTTCGCCCGCCCTTCATCTTGTCTTCCAGCCTTTTCATCCCTGTGCCTTTCCAGATGTCCCAACAGGAAGTGAGGAGACACAGCCCATGATTTACCAGCCATGCTGGGGGCTGGAACAGGGCCGGATTCGGGCATAGGCAATATAGACGCACGTGCCTAGGCTGCCAAATTCTGAAGTTGCCCAAAAGAAATCGAGTCCCTCCTCCCACTGCTCTGCCTATGGGCCCTGTAATCTTTAATCTGGCTCTGTGCCGAAGTACAGCCTACCCATAGCTATTCAGGAGATGACCCAAAAAAAACCCTCGAAATAAATAAATAAATTTGAGCCACAGAATACAATGAGTAATTGTATAAAGTGTGTGCAATTTCTCTTGATCAAAATTTACTATCAGGTTAGCTCTTGTCCAAGGCTTCCAGCAGGGAATAGGAGACCTTGGCTTACTTAGTATAAACTATCAGTGAAAATGAAGAGTGGATGAGGAAGAAAGCAGGGGAAAGGATATGAACAACAAAATGAACTCCTATCCCTCTGTATGGAGAGCATGGACAACCTAAGATGATGATGTCAGAGCGTTATTAATGTTTCATCCACTGCTAGTATGCCTGTCTTAAGGGTCATTATCATGCCAAACTGACTCCGTATTTTCTGCCTATTGTAGCAGCAAGAAGGGAGCTGGAGGCCCCAAGGGCAAGGTTGGCGGGCGCTGGAAGTAGAACCCAAACCACAAACCCAGCGGTGGGCAGGATCTCTGACAGCGGGTCTAGGCGGCTCTCCCCCGTCTCCCACCTCTCTGCAGACGTTTATTCCTCGCCAAGCTCCCAGCAGCTCGGATGGGTTTAGTGCATTTCTCTGGGCACCAGCAGGCACTAGGATCACCATTCACATCAAGGACACTCACCGGACTAGAAGCAGATCCTCCCTGGCATTAACTACACTGCATCTGCCTGCCTGCTGGGCCTCCAATGTCTTAATAAAGAGAAAAACAGCCTGCTCCCCTGTGGATTGCAGTGTATGATGCCCTGGTTTTTTTTTGTAAATAAAGTATCTTACGCTATCTAGTCCAACCTATCCCTTCTCCTCATGACTACAATGTGATTGTTTCAGTAACTTTTTCTTATTCCAATCATTGGATTGGACAGCTGGAGAGGCACACCAGCACCCAGATGAAAGACAAGCAGGAGACGTGGTAGAAATTAGGATGACATAAAGCGAGATGTTAGAAAACGTGTAACGTGTCCCAAAATAGCAAACTGCAAAGCCGGGGTTTTTTTTCAGGGGGGTACTTGCTGTACTGAATACCAGCACCTTTGTCCTCCACCTGCTTGATTTGCCCTGTGGTCCTTAAAAAAACCAAAACAAAACTGAAAAACGTCATGCAACCTACATGTGAGATAGCAGTGCTTTTACTGATAAATGCAATAAAAAAAAAAATCTAAAAGCACAGAAAACCCCACAACAATGGTCACAGGACCAGTGCAAGAGTATTAGGCTCTCTAGGTGAACCTTACAGTCTGGCGCCCCAACCCACCCCTGGACCTCCCCACAAACTATATAAATTATTACATTTATAATAGATTTTACATGAAAAAGAACATTCTGGAGTAAAAATATCACAAGTATATTATTATTTTTAATGCACAGCTGTGATTCCAATCAAAAAACTTGTATAAAAAGACACTCAGAACCCATATGGTATTAGGCCTTTTGAAATATGTGGCCTGGGCTTGGCCCTTAGAAAGCCATGAGTAAACTGAATTACAATTGCATTATGGTAAACCTCCCAAAACAAAACAGCACTAAATGCCAGCACTCAAATAGTAACAACCCTACCTATGAAAAGGCAACACTGCAAATATTACACCACGCCCTAAAACACCAATAAACCTCCTCTTAGGAAAGCAGAACAAGCCAGGCTGCTATAGATCCCTACACCAAAACAGCATACTAGCAGAATACCTCACCTCAGTCACACATGCAGAACACATACCCTCATTAAATACAGAATAAAGACACCATAAAGTATAAATAGAAATGTGCAGACAAAAACTGAACTGGAAAACACATAAATAAGTCAGACCCTATATACATAAAACAGTAAAATCAAGAAATATAAAACATCAGTCATAATAGTAAAATCATACTGATATAAATACATATTTCAAAATAGCTGAGTACAACAACATCCAATAATTAAAAATATTTACAAATTTGTAAAAATTTCACATACAAAATATTTCAAAACAGCAGACACTTCAAGTAACACCCAATAACTAAAAGTAATAAGGATTTAAAAAAATTGATTTCCAGTCACTATGAGATTGTCGTGAATTTATCGGGGGGGGGGGGGGGGAGTGCATAAACTTTCTCCTCTCTGTCTCACATACACATATTCTCCAGTACAAACACACTCACTTACTCACACATACTTACACTCATGCTTTCTCTCTCTCTCCTGCATGCTCTCACACACATATTCTTTCACTCTCATATTCTCACATGCTTTCTCATACACATTCTCTTTTACACAAACATGCTCTCCTACATGCTCTCTCTTACACACACACACACACACACACACACACACATGCTCTCTATCACGTATGCTCTTGCATTAACAGTCACAGCAAGAAGGCAATTGCAGTCCAAGCCTCTAACCAATGGTTCAGGACAGTGCAAGGAGGGAAACTACTGTGCCTGCAAGAAGCCTGTTCTCTCTGTCTTGGTAGCTCACGTCTCTGCCTTCTTCTCAGGCTGCTGTACTCCTCTGCCTGTTGTCTCCGAGTGTGCAGCAGGTAGCATGTACTTCTTTGCTGCGTCTGCACACTCGAAGATCCCCTGGCTCTGAGTTCTGACATCGGTGCTGCCGCGCCAGGGGTAGGGTTGAGGGGGGAATGCGGAGATAAGTGCCGAGTGACACTTCGACTTTTATCCCATTGCTAACTGGCTGCCTCTTCTTGTCTCAGATGGCTTGCAAAGGCCAGTGAGGCAGCGGCTGGACCAGTCTGCCACCCCAGGGACCATAGCGCTCTAGGTGGCTGCTCGGTCCGCCTAGTGGTTCCATCGGTTCTGAATGGTCATAAAAATGAACAAAATAAAGAAACCGGTTGAAGGATAAAACTGAAATCCCGGCATGGCCATGTTGCAGTGAAAAATACCTGCTTCAGCGGAAAACTTTTAAAAACGATACCAATACAATGAGTTATCCTTTCCTGTTCGCTGTGTCAATTCAGACACTCGAGATATTCCAAAGAATGCGACAGAGTGGTCATGTAATTTCTCGTATGGTAGAAGATTCACGTAAAAGGTCCAAGATCCACATAACCTATAATGTACATAAGTTACATATAGAATACATCATATAGTTACACTCCATAAATAAAAGCTGCAAATTGTTTTTCAGTGAATAGTGATCCTATCATATATATATATATATATATATATATATATGTATCAAGAGTATGATATTATGATGAATAATAAAATAACTCATGTCTGTGCTTATAAACTGAGCATATTCTAAGATAAACTGTGGCATAAAAAAGGAGGGTTGTATATCACAAAACTGCATATAGAAGTGAATTTGTATCTCTGCACAGCACATTCACATTCCAACCATAAATAAAACTAGGGATTGCATCTCTGTGGTTTAGCACAAATACAATCGACATTAAAAAAAAAAAAAAAAAAAAAAAAGGAAACCTGCATGGGTGGTCAGCACAAGAGGACTACTGAACTTCTTAAAAATAGTGGGGGCAATTTTCGAATGGTTTCAGTGCGTAAAACTGGAAGTTACGGGTGGAAGGAGCACGCACGCGCACAAGCGCTATTTTGTAAAAGTCCAAGGTACGTGCGTGCTAGCACTGTCACGTGTCCTGGGGCAGGGTTTGGTGGTCTGTGCACCCGCTGGTATTTGGTAAGCGACATAAGCTCTTACGTTGCCAGCTTTTAAACCTCATTTAGTTGCAGAAGTGAAATTGCACTTGTCTTTTGTCTGCCGTTTATGGGTGGGAAGGCCTGAGTGAAGTGAGGAGGGTTCAGGGGAAAGTGATGGAGGGTCTAGGTGAACTGGTGGAGGTGTCGGCGAACTGGTGATTAAAAGTCTGTACACAAGTAAGTATTTTCACAAACTGAGTACGTGCGTGCTTTATAAAATCCCTGCCTTCGCACATAAACTGCAGTAAATGCGTGCACATGTTACAATTATGCCATATGTAAAAATATGTGTACGTACTTTTGTAAAATAAGTACAGAAGGTATGCGGCTCCTTGTATTTAAAAAATATGCACGTGCTTTCAGGGTCACACAGTTTATAAAATGCTGCTATACCTTTAGATACATCCACTTATGTGAATATGTGCTGAGCTACACACACTATTGAAAATGATCCTTCTATTTCACTTACCTTTATAAGTATGTAATATTTAAAAACCTCATATTACACCACAGTTTAGAAGGGCACTGGGTTCGGATTAATCTGCTAAAGGGAGCGTGGCTCTAACTGCGATACCATGCACATAAAAAAAAAGTCACGGTGTTGTCTCACCACCGAGCTCCGTATTTGCTTCTCGGTCAAACCAGCAGAGGAACCAGAGCAGCAGATCCCTTTGCTGATGATCACTGCGTCTGCTGGGTTTTCAGCATCTTCTCAAAGAGACTTGTTAGATGGTGCCTTCTCAGAGCTAAGTGGAGCAGATAGTAAGATATCGATACAGCCTTTGGCTATCATTTTATAGTTTTCCCCGAAGCAGGCATCTTTTGACTAAACATGGCCATGTCAGGACTTCAGTCTTATCCTTGAACCGGTTCCTCTTTTCTCTTCATTTTTCTGATCATTATTATGTTTTTTTGTGTATTTGGATTTCTTTATTGTATTCATCAAATGTTTATGTGATGTATTTTGTGACACATGTGACAAGTTTCCCATCTTACTTTATGTCATCCTGATTCCTATCATTTAATACTGGCAAACAGCAGACCCTACAAGAAAATCGTAGTCCAGCGTTTAGCGAAAAACGCATTATAAAAAAATATCAACTCCTGGTTCATAGCGGGGCTCGTTTTTAAATTCTCATGAATCGCTGCTTTTCTGTAGTTCTTCAGATCCACAGAAAGCATTCGTACGTCCCATCCAGTTATCTCTTACGGGGGGAGGGGTGCTAACTCCAGTCCTCGAGAGCTACAGACAGGCCTGGTTTTCAGGGTATCTGCAATGAATATGCAGGAGTTAGATTTGTATACAATGAGGCAGTGCATGCAACTCATCTCATGCATATTCATTGTGGACATCCTGAAAACCAGGCCTATTTGTGGTGCTCGAGGTCCGGAGTTGGCTCCCCTCCCGCCTGTAAGAGAGAACTGGGTGTGAGGTACGAATGCTTTCTGTGGGTCTGACGGAGAACTACAGAAAAGCAGTGATTGATGAGAATTTAAAAAAACAAACAAACCCTGCTATGAACAAGGATTTGACATTTTTTATAACGTATTTGTTGCTAAATCACTGGACTACGATTTTCTTGTAGCGACTGCTATTTGCCTGTTTTAGTACATCCGTCCTGCAACATCTTGTCTAACTAGTAACACAGATTTATCTACAAGAGCTCAATTAAATTTAGCAACTAAAGAGTTGCAGGTTGCTTTTCTATATATCCCCTTTCCTTGCGAGGAGAATGTGGTTGTTGCTGTTGTTTAATGCATAATGTAAAAGATAATTGTACATGTGTATTCGGATGGGGGGGAGGAGGGTTCAAATCTGAATCCCTTTTGAGCCTAGGGAGGCGGGGGAAGGGATGGACCAATGCAGCTCTGCTTGTCCGAGCACCTTACATCGCTGTCATATTAAATCTGGGCCTTTTGGGCTCAACTTGCAATAATCTGTGTCTGTTAATATTGCTGCTGCTTACTCATCGGTTTGTGAAAAGCATCAGTGTGCCAAGTTCACCGCCTCCATTTCTCTGTCTTCAATTGCAAATTCCCACTCACGCTCACAATTCTTAGATGTCTAGAATTGGAAATAAAAAAATGCAAAGAGATCAGATAAGATACCTGATGAGTTTTAAAACACTCAGGCTAAGCATCTGACTGGTTTAGGTATTCAACTGATATTGAAGTGGATCTTTAACTGAAAATATGTCTTGTCGTCTCTGGGGCGGATTTTCAGAGCCCTGCTCGCCTAAATCCGCCTGGTTTTGGGCGGATTTAGGCGAGCAGGGCCCTGCGCGCCGGTAAGCCTATTTTACATAGGCCTACCGGCGCGCGCAGAGCCCCGGGACTCGCGTAAGTCCCGGGGTTTTCGGAGGGGGCGTGTCGGGGGCGGGCCCGAACCGCGCGGCGTTTTCGGGGCGTGTCGGGAGCGTTCCGGGGGCGGGCCCGGGGGCGTGGCCGCGCCCTCCGGACCCGCCCCCAGGTCGCGTCCCGGCGCGCAGGAGGCCCGCTGACGCACGGGGATTTACGCCTCCCTCTGGGAGGCGTAAATCCCCCGACAAAGGTAAGGGGGGGCTTAGACAGGGCCGGGTGGGTGGGTTAGGTAGGGGAAGGTGAGGGGAGGGCAAAAGGAAGTTCCCTCCGAGGCCGCTCCGATTTCGGAGCGGCCTCGGAGGGAACGGGGGTAGGCTGCGCGGCTTGGCGCGCGCCGGCTATACAAAATCGATAGCCTTGCGCGCGCCGATCCAGGTTTTTAGCAGATACGCGCGGCTCCGCGCGTATCTACTAAAATCCAGCGTACTTTTGTTTGCGCCTGGAGCGCAAACAAAAGTAGGCCTATTCGTGGAGTATGAAAATCCGCCCCTCTGTGCGTAACTTTGTGTATTCTCACACAGTCACAGAACTACCTATAACGGAAAATGTAGGTGATTGTAGATGTGATTTACAGCTGAGATGTGTACACAAGTGTAGTATTCTCAGAAGCCTGAATACTGCATGACGATAATAGATAAAAAGTAGTTGAACACTTGCCTAGTGAGACATTAAGAGGTAGCTTTGAGCAGGCCAATACCAGACAACCCATGCTGTCTGTCTTGGTAAAGTGTTTGCTATCCTTCATCATTTTTATCATTATCATCCTCTGTCCCTCCACTGCTTGCAGCACCAGGTCATGTTTTAAGCCAGTGGAGTGAACGACTCACAGTGCTGCCTCTTGGCTCCATTTCTTTTCTAGGCCAGGCTGCCACAGTCTTGGTTGTGCTCCATTGGGTGCATGGAATTGTGGTTCCTATTATTTTTTAGGGGGAAAAAATGGAGCCATTTGGTCCTCTATTAACAGAAGAAGAAATGGCCATCCCAGACATACTTGAAGACAAGAGCGTTGTGGTATATATTGGGTATTTGTGGGGAGCTATACCCCAATAGCTGCATTGTCTGATTCAGACATTGTAAAGAGAATGAAGTGACAGATGCTGCCCAGATAATTAAGTGGAGAAGGGTAAACAGTGCAGTGCCTCAGGAATCTGTATTGGGACTGGTGCTTTTTAATATATTTATAAATGATCTAGAAAGGTGAACGATCAGTGAGGTCATCAAATTTGCAGATAAATATGTGAGGTCGGCCTGGTAACTTGCCTGCCTGGTGTGAAGGTGGCGGACCTCACGTGTCACCTAGATAGGATTATAGACAGTGCTGGGGAGGAGCTGGCTGTTGGGAACATGTGGGCACCAACAACGTAGGAAAATATTGAGAGAGGTTCTGGAAGCCAAATTCAGGATTTTAGGTAGAAAGCTGAAATCCAGAACCTCCAGAGTGGCTGTCTCTGAAATGTTCCCTGTCCCCAGAGGCAGGCAGAGCTCCAGTCTCAATGCGTAGATGAGTCGATGGTGCAAGGAAGAGGGATTCAGTTTTGTAAGGAACTGGGAAACCTTTTGGGGAAGGGGGAGTATTTTCTGAAGGGATGGGCTCCACTTTAACTAATTTAGTCCAGGTGATTTGCTACTCTTTAGTTTGTCAATCTGGCCTACTACATCTTCCAGGTTCACAGTGATTTGGTTCAGTTCATCTGACTCATCACCCTTGAAAACCATCTCTGGAACCGGTATCTCCCCAACATCCTTATTAGTAAACACAGAAGCAAAGAATTAATTTAGTCTTTCTGCAATGGTCTTATCTTATGTGAGGGAGTCAGTTGGACCGTTAGATGATCGAGGGGTTAAAGGGGCACTTAGAGAAGATAAGGCCATCGCGGAAAGATTAAATGATTTCTTTGCTTCGGTGTTTACTGAAGAGGATGTTGGGGAGTACCTGTACTGGAGAATGTTTTCATGGGTAATGATTCAGATGGACTGAACCAAATCACGGTGAACCTAGAAGATGTGGTAGACCTGATTGACAAACTGAAGAGTAGTAAATCACCTGGACTGGATGGTATACACTCCAGAGTTCTGAAGGAACTAAAAAATGAAATTTCAGACCTTTTAGTAAAAATTTGTAATCTATCATTAAAATCATCCATTGTACCTGAAGACTGGAGAATAGCTAATGTAACCCCAATATTTAAAAAGGGCTCCAGGGGCGATCTGGGAAATTACAGACCGGTTAGCCTGACTTCAGTGCCAGGAAAAATAGTGGAAAGTGTTCTAAACATCAAAATCACAGAACATATAGAAAGACATGGTTTAATGGAACAAAGTCAGCATGGCTTTACCCAAGGCAAGTCTTGCCTCACAAATCTGATTCACTTTTTTGAAGGCGTTAATAAACATGTGGATAAAGGTGAACCGGTAGATGTAGTGTACTTGGATTTTCAGAGGGCGTTTGAGAAAGTTCTTCATGAGAGGCTTCTAGGAAAAGTAAAAAGTCATGGGATAGGTGGCGATGTCCTTTTGTGGATTACAAACTGGCTAAAAGACAGGAAACAGAGAGTAGGATTAAATGGACAATTTTCTCAGTGTAAGGGAGTGGGCAGTGGAGTGCCTCAGGGATCTGTATTGGAACCCTTACTTTTCAATATATTTATAAATGATCTTGAAAGAAATACGATGAGTGAGGTAATCAAATTTGCAGATGATACAAAATTATTCAGAGTAGTTAAATCACAAATGGATTGTGATAAATTGCAGGAGGACCTTGCGAGACTGGAAGATTGGGCATCCAAATGGCAGATGAAATTTAATGTGAACAATTTCATGGTGATGTATATAGGGAAAAATAACCCTTGCTGTAGTTACACGATGTTAGGTTCCATATTAGGAGCTACCACCTAGGAAAAAGATCTAGGCATCATAGTGGATAATCCGTTGAAATTGTCGGCTCAGTGTGCTGCAGCAGTCAAAAAAGCAAACAGAATGTTTGAAATTATTAGAAAGGGAATGATGAATAAAACAGAAAATGTCATAATGCCTCTATATCGCTCCATGGTGAGACCACACCTTGAGTGCTGTGAACAATTCTGGTTGCCGCATTTCAAAAAAGATACAGTTACGATGGAGAAGGTATAGAGAAGGGCAAGCAAAATAAGGGGAATGGAACAGCTCCCCTATGAGGAAAGACTAAAGATGTTAGGACTTTTCAGTTTGGAGAAGAGACGGCTGAGGGGGGATATGATAGAGGTCTTTAAAATCATGAGAGGTCTAGAACAGGTAAATGTGAATAGGTTATTTACTCTTTTGGATAATAGAAGGACTAGGGGGCCCTCCATGAAGTTAGCATGGGGCACATTTAAAACTGATCAGAGAAAATTCTTTTTCACTCAACGCACAATTAAGTTCTGTAATTTGTTGCCAGAAGATGTGGTTAGTGCAGTTAGTGTAGCTGGGTTTAAGAAAGGTTTGGATAAGTTCTTGGAGGAGAAGACCATTAACTGCTATTAATCAAGTTGACTTAGGGAGTAACCACTGCTATTACTAGCATTAGAAGCATGGGTTCTTCTTAGTTTTTGGGTACTTGCCAGGCCCTTGTAGCCTGGTTTGGCCACTGTTGGAAACAGGTTGCGGGGCTTGATGGACCCTTGATCTGAACCAGTATGGCAATTTCTTGTGTTCTTATGTACAACACAAAATTATTCAGAGTCGTTAAATCACAAGGAGATTGGGAAAACTGCAGGAGGATCTTGCAAGACTGGAAGATTGGGCATGCAAATGGCAGATGAAATTTAATGTGGATAAGTATAAAGTGATGCACATAGGGAAAAGTAACCCATATTGTAATTACACGATGTTAGTTCCATATTAGGAGTTACCATCGTAGTGGACAATCCTCTGCTCAGTGTGGGGTGGTGGTAAAAAAAAAAAGCAAACAATGTTAGGAATTATTAAAAAAGGAATGGAGAATAAAACAGAGAATGTCATAATGCCTCTGTCTTGTCCCATGGTAGAGGCCGCACCTGGAGTACTGTATGCAGTTCTGGTCATTGTATCTCAAAAAAGATATAGTTACATTGGTAAAGGTACAGAAAAAGGGGAATGGAAATGCAACCTTGTGTAACCTCTTCTTCATCCGGGGTTCACCTTCCCAGGTCTGGAGAGCTCTGCGTTCACCGAACCGGAGTGGGGAATTCACGCTCTGGGTCCCATGGGCCGACAGCAGGCTCACCTGCAAGGTCAACTGGGCAGAGGTTACCTTGAAATAACTCAATGCGCACACAAGAAAATTAGTGCTCCATACAGAAATAGAATTTTACTAAAAAACAAAAAAACAGGTTCAGCGAGAATAAAGTGCATGGCAGAATTGACAAAAAGCACAACGGAACTAATCCAGTACAAAATCACCCAGTCCCAAACTTCCTCCAGATCTTTCCTCAGGACCTCTGTTGTTCACAGAGAGTTGAAAGATCAGAACCAGACAGGCCAAGATAGACAAGAGACAAAGGAACAAGACAGAACAAGATGGGACACGGCAGAGCCGTTGCCAAGGTAAGGAACAGTGCAGTGAGCTGGGCTTAAATAGCCCTGAGTGATGACATCATCTTCGGGGGCCGCGCTGAGGTTTCCCGCCGCAGCCCCTTTAAGAAGCAGCAAATGCCGAGCACGCGCACCTAGAGGAGCGGGCGTGGAAGGAACGCTGCTGGGCAATGATCATGTAGATTTCAGATGTTAATTCTATATTCTCCATGTCTCCACTCTCATTCTCTATGTTATTTAACAAATTACTATATAAGTGATACTTTTGAATTGTTTTTCTTTTTAAAACATAAAAACAAAAATTGTTTCAAAAAAATAAAACTTTTCTATAGTTATAACTTGATAGTCTGTAAGTTCACTGATTGTGTTATAGACACTAAGCATATAGTCTAACATAGGGGTTCATGATACTAAGATCTGCAAAAGAGTGGACACAACAGGAGTAGAGAGAATGAGACACGATTTAAGGAGGTTGAAGATATGGCAAGCAGTGCAGAGTCATGCATCTGGGGTGTGGTAATCCAAAAGAGCTGTATGTGATGGGGGATGAAGGGCTGTTGTGGCTAGCGATCTGAAGACGGTGAAGCAATGTGACGAGGTGATAGCTAAAGCCAGAAGAATGCTGGGCTGCATAGAGAGAGGAATAACCAGTAAGAGAAAGGAGGTGATAATGCCCTTGTACAGGTCCTTGGTGAGGCCTCACTTGGAGTATTGTGTTCAGTTCTGGAGACCGTATCTTCGAAGAGTCAGAGACAGGATGGAGGCGGTCCAGAGAAGGGCAACAAACATGGTGGTGGTGTGTGTGTGTGTGTGTGTGGGGGGGGGGGGGTGTCTCCATCAATGACATGAGGAGAGGTTGAAGGACCTAAATATGTACACCCTGACGGAGAGGAGGTGCAGGGGAGATATGATACAGACCTTCAGACACCTGAAAGGTTTTAATGATGCACAATCAACAAACCTTTTCTGTTGGAAAGAAATCAACAGAACTAGGAGGCATTTAATGAAACTCCAGGGAGGACGACTCAGAATCAACATCAGGAAATATTTCTGCCCAGGGAGGGTGGTGGATGCCTGGAATGCCCTTCCGGAGGAGGTGGTGAAGACTAAGGGGATCATTTTCAAAAGTGATCATGGGGTGGAGTCGGGACAGAGTCGGCCCTGGAACAGGAGGAGTCGGGACGGCACTGGGGCCGACGCTGTGGACACATCGCTGGCAGCAAAAGGTAAGGACCTTTATTGCTGCCAGTTTCGCGCCAAATAACTACATCTTTTATGGTGCGATGGCTGCTGGCTTTCGCAAGCCTGCCCACCGCTTCGCCCCCCTGCCCCCCATTACCACCGGATTCTCTTAAGGTCTGCGACCTCAGAGAATCCAGGCCTAGATCAGTGAAAGATTTAAAAGGGGCATGAGATAAACACTGTGGATCCCTAAAGGTTAAAGTATGGAAACAAAGAAAAGAGTGTATGGGTGTAACTTATTGGTTGTGGTGGTTACTACCTTAACCAATAAGCCTTCATATTGTTGATGCAACTCCATCATTCTCTCTGCTTCAACAGCAAGAGGTGACGGGGAACTGGACTCAAACAGCAAGTAACAAGATCACTGGCTTGATGGTCTGGCAGGCTGTTAGGTATAGGTGGAATTGTATAGGGCTGCAGATGCTGCCATGAGCTTGCTGGGCAGACTGGCTGGACCGTTTGGTCCTTTTCTGCTGTCATCACTATGTTTCTGGCCCCCTCCCAATAGTGAGTGAGGTCTGTAGGCTGGCACACAGGCAGGGGCGGTCAATGAGGCAGCCCAGGCTGCAGGGGGAGCTGCTGCCATCCCAGCAGAGGATTTCCAGAGCCCAGGGGCTGCTCTTTCCTACTCTTGGCGCTCTGCAGCAGAGTCTGGGGTTTCAGGAAATGTTCGGGGTTGAATCTGAGAGGGAGCGAGCCGGTGCAGCAGCTCTGAGGGAGGGGAGGAGAGGAGAGGGAGCAGTGTTGCCAACCTCGCTTATTTACCGCGAGATTGGGCTTTTTTTTGTAGTCATTCGCGGGTTTTTTTCCGATTCGCGGGTTGCTTTTAATTGGGCTATTTTTTTCTGCCAGTCGCGTTTTTTTGGGCTTGTTGGGCGGGACTTGTGCTCTGAATCATGTTACAGTGATTGGCGGCTGCTGCTGCGATGAAGCCTGTCCATAGCAGGCGCACCCTATCCCTATATTGCAGCAGTAAGCCAATCAGAGCAGAATGCAAGTCTTGTTGATGCACACGACACAGTTTGTGGGCAGACCCAGCACAGCACCGCACGTGGGCGGAAGGGGAAGGTCAGCAGCACAGCGTTGGAGAGCAACAGCAAAGGAATCCAAAGTGTGCAGCTACAGCCAGGTATCAGGAGGGGAGGAATTAGTATGTTGGGAGGGGGAATGAGTGTGTGGGGGGCCAGAGATGTGCTCGGAGGGGTTAGGGAGGGGGGGAATGAGCGTGTGCGGGGCCAGAAATGTGCTCGGAGGGGTTAGGGAGGGGGGAATGAGCGTGTGCGGGGCCAGAAATGTGCTCGGAGGGGGGAGGGAGGGGGGAATGAGCGTGTGCGGGGGCCAGAAATGTGCTCGGAGGGGTTAGGGAGTGGGGAATGAGCGTGTGCGGGGCCAGAAATGTGCTGGGAGGGGGGAATGAGCGTGTGCGGGGCCAGAAATGTGCTGGGAGGGGGGAATGAGTGTGTGCGGGGCCAGAAATGTGCTGGGAGGGGGGAATGAGCGTGTGCGCGGCCAGAAATGTGCTGGGAGGGGGGAATGAGCGTGTGCGCGGCCAGAAATGTGCTGGGAGGGGGGAATGAGCGTGTGCGCGGCCAGAAATGTGCTGGGAGGGGGGAATGAGCGTGTGCGGGGCCAGAGATGTGCTCGGAGGGGTTAGGGAGGGGGGGAATGAGCGTGTGCGGGGCCAGAGATGTGCTCGGAGGGGTTAGGGAGGTGGGAATGAGCGTGTGCGGGGCCAGAGATGTGCTCGGAGGGGTTAGGGAGGGGGAATGAGCGTGTGCGGGGCCAGAGATGTGCTCGGAGGGGTTAGGGAGGGGGGAATGAGCGTGTGCAAGGCCAGAGATGTGCTCGGAGGGGTTAGAGAGGTGGGAATGAGTGTGGGGGCCAGAGATGTGCTCGGAGGGGTTAGGGAGGGGGGAATGAGCGTGTGCGGGGCCAGAAATGTGCTCGGAGGGGTTAGGGAGGGGGGAATGAGCGTGTGCGGGGCCAGAAATGTGCTCGGAGGGGGTAGGGAGGGGGGAATGAGCGTGTGCGGGGCCAGAAATGTGCTCGGAGGGGTTAGGGAGGGGGGAATGAGCGTGTGCGGGGCCAGAAATGTGCTCGGAGGGGTTAGGGAGGGGGGAATGAGTGTGTGCGGGGCCAGAAATGTGCTGGGAGGGGGGAATGAGCGTGTGCGCGGCCAGAAATGTGCTGGGAGGGGGGAATGAGCGTGTGCGCGGCCAGAAATGTGCTGGGAGGGGGGAATGAGCGTGTGCGCGGCCAGAAATGTGCTGGGAGGGGGGAATGAGCGTGTGCGGGGCCAGAGATGTGCTCGGAGGGGTTAGGGAGGGGGGAATGAGCGTGTGCGGGGCCAGAGATGTGCTCGGAGGGGTTAGGGAGGTGGGAATGAGCGTGTGCGGGGCCAGAGATGTGCTCGGAGGGGTTAGGGAGGGGGAATGAGCGTGTGCGGGGGCCAGAGATGTGCTCGGAGGGGTTAGGGAGGGGGGGAATGAGCGTGTGCAAGGCCAGAGATGTGCTCGGAGGGGTTAGAGAGGTGGGAATGAGTGTGGGGGCCAGAGATGTGCTCGGAGGGGGCTGAGGAGAGAGGAATGAGTATGTGGGGGCCAGAGATGTGCTTGGAGGGGGCTGAGGAGAGAGGAATGAGTATGTGGGGGGCCAGAGATGTGCTCGGAGGGGTTAGGGAGGTGGGAATGAGTGTGGTGACCAGAGATGTGCTGGGAGGAGGGAATCAGCGTGTGGGGGGCCAGAGATGTGCTCGGAGGGGTTACAGAGGGGGGGAATGAGTGTGGGGACCAGAGATGTGCTAGGAGGGGTTAGGGAGGGGGGGAATGAGAGTGTGGGGGACCAGAGATGTGCTAGGAGGGGGGGGGGGAGAGGGGTATGAGTATGTGAGGGCATTAACTGCTATAAAAAAATAAAATGTTTCAATCTCATGTGTTTTGGGCTTTTTTTGGGCTTGTTTTTTTTTTGAAAAAAGTGCTTGTTCTTTCATGAAAACCTGGCAACACTGAGAGGGAGCTCCTGCACATAGGCCGGAGGAGGAGAGAAGGAGCCCTCTCCCCGCCAAATCTCGGAGTGTGGGCCTGAGAGAGGGGGCGCGGGGCAACGCGCCAGATCCGAGGAAGAGGGGACGTCATGGCAAGAAACGTGATGTGAGTCGCACTGGCCGTGTGCGCGCGGGATCCTTCCCCGGCCAGGGAACCAAGGACGCGCTCCTTTCCTGCCCCCCGTCCCCCTAGAGAGAGCGGCCGGGAAGGAGGGCGTTTGCTGTCAGATGAGACGGACTCCCATGGCGGGGGTTCTTGTACGGAGGCCCCGGAGTTAGGCGATTTGTTTATCTGGAAGAGCTTGCAAAGGCCTTCACTCTCTACGTGGGGCTGCTGCCCGCCTGGCAGTGTGGCACAGCACAGATCATCACCCCTGTGCCCAGAGCTTTTGGGGCTGCTGCCCGCCTGGCAGTGTGGCACAGCACAGATCATCACCCCTGTGCCCAGAGCTTTTGGGGCTGCTGCCCGCCTGGCAGTGTGGCACAGCACAGATCATCACCCCTGTGCCCAGAGCTTTTGGGGCTGCTGCCCGCCTGGCAGTGTGGCACAGCACAGATCATCACCCCTGTGCCCAGAGCTTTTGGGGCTGCTGCCCGCCTGGCAGTGTGGCACAGCACAGATCATCACCCCTGTGCCCAGAGCTTTTGAGGCTGCTGCCCGCCTGGCAGTGTGGCACAGCACAGATCACCCCTGTGCCCAGAGCTTTTGGGGCTGCTGCCCACCTGGCAGTGTGGCACAGCACAGATCATCACCCCTGTGCCCAGAGCTTTTGAGGCTGCTGCCTGCCTGGCAGTGTGGCACAGCACAGATCACCCCTGTGCCCAGAGCTTTTGGGGCTGCTGCCCGCCTGGCAGTGTGGCACAGCACAGATCATCACCCCTGTGCCCAGAGCTTTTGGGGCTGCTGCCTGCCTGGCAGTGTGGCACAGCACAGATCATCACCCCTGTGCCCAGAGCTTTTGAGGCTGCTGCCTGCCTGGCAGTGTGGCACAGCACAGATCATCACCCCTATGCCCAGAGCTTTTAGGACCGCTTTTCAGAGCTCAGCAGACATTACAGAAGCATCTGCCTGCTCGTAATCGGCCCTACCCTGTGTAAGAAGCTGCCATCCCAGTTTCCTGCTATTTCTGATTACAAGCTCTTTAGGAAAAAGTCGAAGGCCCTTTTTATTTAAATTAGATATATATAGTTTGCAGCAAAATTGTTATAATTAGGATATACTGAATTTGTTGCTAGAGGATGTGGTTAGTGCAGTTAGTGTAGCTGGGTTCAAAAAAGGTTTGGATAAGTTCTTGGAGGAGAAGTCCATTAACTGCTATTAATCAAATTTACTTAGGGAATAGCCACTGCTATTAATTGCATCAGTAGCATGGGATCTTCTTAGTGTTTGGGTAATTGCCAGGTTCTTGTGGCCTGGTTTGGCTTCTGTTGGAAACAGGATGCTGGGCTTGATGGACCTTTGGTCTGACCCAGCATGGCAATTTCTTATGTTCTTATGCAATTCTGTGGTTATATTTTCTTATGTATCTTTTACTGAACACTGCTTAGCATGGAAGTTCCAGTATATAAAAACATTTCAAATTTAATAAATATGTATATATAAAGGGAAATGGGAATGAAAAGGAAAGATACCTGTATTTCCTGATTTTTTTTTCTGCTAGTCACCTTTTCAGAAGCATGCATAAAAAATCAAATTATACAGGTATTGCTGAAAATATACGGAATACTTAAAGTAGCCCTCTGAGGATCAGGGATTGTTTTAAGACTCTTATTGTGCTAGCCAGGGGCGGCTCAAGGCAATCTGCTGCCTGAAGTGAAGGAAGAGATGGCATCCCCCCAGCCCTGCCCCCATAGGCTCCCTCTCTCTGGCACCCACACGAAAGTACCCTCATGCATGCTGTCTCCCCTCCACCAGCACCCTCACACATGCTGTCTCTCACATCCACCCCCCAAGCACCCTCACACACGCTCTCTCTGAACTCCCCCCCTTTGCCAGCTCGCTATCTCTCTCTTATACACACAAAATGCCTCTCACCCAAGCGCACACACAGAAGCAAGCTGCCTCTCACACACGCGCACACAGAAGCAAGCTGCCTCACGTGGGGCTTGTTCTTTGGCCACCGCAGGCCTAAGCTCTGGCGGTGGCCCCCAGCAGCTGCGGCAGGGGCAGACAGAGTGAGGCGGCATTCTGAGAGGGGCATTTTTTTGCTGCCTGAAGCAGCCGCCTTACCCTGCTTCATTATAAAACCTCTCCTGGTGCTAGTAGGCCTCGAGTCATCGACAACATCTGTTTAGATGAGGCCTTTAGTGTAAGCATGATGTCACTCCAGTAACTTCAGAACCAAAACCTAGAGTCGGAAAAAAATCCTGCTGAGGTTAAAAGATGCTCAGATCTTCAGGCAGTCTGTTTGACTCCAACTTCTATTTAAATTGGTTCAGTGAACCGGGTAAAAATCACCATATCACACATTGAGTAGCTGAAACAAAGGTTTTATTTTCTGAAGTAAATTATTTTCTGACACAGCAATTTTTCTCTTGGCAGATACCCACTGTATCAGCTGGGAAACCCCCAACTCCGCATCTTCAGAACCAACTTCTTCGTTACACTGGTGAGACCGGGGGTGCCGCAGCCCGATGATGTGGTTCAGTTCCGTGTCCCAATGGAGTAAGTGCACGGGTGCAGTAAGTGCGGGGGCATAGTGTGCAGGTCTGTATTGCTGTGGAGGAATAGTGAGTTGTGTAAAGCAGAGCAGCACTGCTCATTGAGTGAGTGGCTCCTGCTTCAAGTCTTTGTCAATTTTGAAGAGGGTTATTTCCCTTTCAGCAAAGATAAACGGCCTTGACTCCAAGTAGACTGGCCTGGAGCCATGCAGTGCATGTAAGGCAGTAGCTGGTAAACTTAGTCTGTGCCTTCATAGAGAGAGCCATGTTGGCTCTGTCCTCTAAAGCATATGCTTTAATAAATTAGTTAGTCTATAAGGTGCTACTTGACTCCTGTTTTTTTTTTTTTAGTCTGTACTTGGAGACAGGTAGCAGAGAGTCCCGAGTGCCATCCACTCACTCACCACTCCGGAGAACCAAGCTGCTAGGCTGATCTGTATTCCTGCACTTTAGCTGCAGGGACAACTCGACTGAAGTTTAAATCATCATAATTAATACTAATTGGTGGCACTATAAGAGCTTCATGAATTTTTCAGGGGGGAGCACTACTTAGCAAGTGGAGGTTTCTACCCCATTACTTTTTAGATTTTTTTTTTTTTATCTCCAAAATTGAGAAAATGGCTAACTCATTTATCTCTGTCCTAGACTGGACACTGCATAAACATATTCAGACCACTCCTTGCTGGGATTCTTTTGAAACAGTCTCGATAAGTGAGATTGAATCAGTCATTTCTAGATCAATCCATCTTACTGCTCTCTGAATATTTGTAGTGCAGCGGTGCTTAAAGAAGCTTAGGGGCTCCCTAGCGCCTTCCCTCAGTGGAGCAGGATTCTGTGCCTTCGGCCTGGAAGAGAGCGGTTGTTAAGCCTCCCTTAAAGAAACAGAATCTTAATCCATTGGAAACTGCCAGTTTTAGGTCTATTTCTTGCCAAGCTGTTAGAAAAAGTGTTTTTGCGACAGCTCTCTGACTTTATCGAGGAGAAGCAAGTTCTGGATTTACACCAGTTTGCCTTTAGGAAATCACTTGGTGCAGAATTATGAATGACTTCATTATTGGATTTGTTTAGCCGCGGTTTGGACACAGTTATATGTTTGTTTCTAGAGTTTTTGTCTGCATTTGATACAGTTAATCACAATATTCTGTTTTCTCACTTAAAAGAATGCGGCATCACTGGAACTATTTAAACTTGATTTGAATCTTTTTTTTTTTTTTTTTTTTTTTTCCCCCAAATTTCAATGGGAAATTGTGTGTCATCCTGGGCACCTATGAAAATGAGTGTCCTCAAGGTTCGGCTTTATCTTTTCTTTTCAACATTTATTTGGCTCCTCTGTGTAAGATCTTTGCTAATCTGTGTGAAGGTCACAAAATCTATGCAGATGACATCCAACTTTTTGATTAAAGTTCTGGAGCCTTGGTCAAACACAGAAACTCTCCTTTGCATCTGCTTGTCTGCTGTTAAGAATTGGCTTTCATTCAATAAACTTGCCCTGAACATGGATAAAACCAACTTCATTTTAATTCAGAGGGAGCTCTCGCAATTTCATCCAGAGGTTCTGCACATTGATAACATGGTGTTTCCTCTAACTCCTTGTATAAAAAGTTTAGGCATCTGGATTGATTCTAATTTGTCATTCCTGTCGCATATTAAAACTGTAATTCGTACTTTTTTTTTTTGTTTTAATACAAACTGCGGGTTTGTAAACTTCGTGGGATGAAACTTCTAGACATAACTGATTTTTGCATTCTTGATCAAGCTTCTGATCTGCCCTTAATAGATTTCTGCAATGCTGTTTATCTTGGTCGGTCTTTTTATGGTCACATGACCTCTACAGCCATTAGTGAACTCTGCAGCACGTCTCATTTCTGGCGTGAATCGGAGGGAGCACATCACCCCGACTCTCACTGATCTTCATTGGCTTCCAGTACAGCAATGAGTTCAATATAAAATCGCCACCATGGTTTTTAAATGCTGCATTCTGAATTGGTACCTTGGGCAAATGCTATATTACAGGTGTATCAGCAGCTAGAGGTTTTTTAGATGTTCCCTCTGTCAGACAGGCACGTTCAGTGTTAACTCATGAGTCCTCTTTCTCTGCAGCAGCACCATTGTTTTGGAATACCTTGCCTCAAGTTTAAAGCTTTTAAAACTGCTCTTAAGCACACCTTTGTAAGCAGGCCTATTTTTAATCTAGGCATGACACTGTTTTGCTTTTATTTTATACTGCTGATTTTATTTGTCTAAAGTTGAATGATTTGGGGAAGGGTAGAAGAGGAGGGGGCCAAACTGTTGATATCTAGAATGTCCTACTTTCTGCTAGGTTTAATTTCTTTCTTTTCTCGTCAGGATGACCAAGTTTGATGTGCAGAATTACCTTCGGAAGATCTACAATGTTCCGGTGGCAGCCGTGCGGACACGGATCCAGTATGGTGAGTCCCTGGCTCTAGTGTCCAGGCTCTTGACTGCGTAGCCTCTGGGGGTTGTCTGCCACTTCCTCCTTCACTGGGTTTAATGATCCGTTTTTTTTTGTGGTCATCAAAGTGAGGAACTAGCAATGCTACCAAGAGCTCGGGAATTGGGCAAGTTCCTCCTCCAGCTCTGCTGATGCACCTCGGTCCTGCCCTGTAACCCTCCCTACTACTCCAGGGGGGAGCCCCCTCCCATACAGCTGTGCCACTGCATCTCAGTCCTGACCTGCTTCACGCCTTGCTACTCCAGTACAGAGCTACCACACGAAGGTCTGCCAGTGCTTTGCAGTACCTACTGCTATTGCAAAACAAACACACAAACATGCAACTCTGCCGTTACAGGTCAGGACTGAGATGCAGCTTCCAGTACTGCTACCCTCTCCCCTCACAGCTCTGATAGTGCATCTCGGTCCTAACCTTAAGCACCCCTGGCCATTTCAGCACTAGGCACGTGTGTTTAAATGTCCATTCTAAGAGCAAAAAGCTGAAAGATAGGTTTAGCCTCTGTTCAGGATAGTGATAGGAGTTCAGAAATAGAAAGTCAAGCCCTTTAAACTCCTTTAATTTTGGATGGGCCATTAGTGCTATCCCTGGTGGTTCTTAGACACCCAATTTTCTTTGGACACACAATCTTTGATTTCATGTCTGATGTAAAGCAGAGCAGCACCACCACTCGAGTGACAGGCCTACTCCTTGCCCTGGTCAGTTAGGTAAAGTTTTATTTCCCTTTTCAGTAGCGAGCAAAGGCCTGGCACCATGTAGTGCGCTAGGAGAACCCCGCGTGCCATCCCCTTAGTCACACCAAACTGCAGAATCGGGAACTGCCCTTGCTGGCATCCATCCTCCATTAAAAACATAAGCAGTTTGTTGCAGAGTCTGCTGCTGCTGTGCTGGATGAGGGCTTGGCAGCTCCCTGAGGTAAGTAGCACTGTGGCTCTGGCTGAGAGTTAGAAGGCAGTCACTACCTGTAATTTCCCCTTTCAAAATTGGAGGGGGGTTGGCAGCTGACCCAGCAGGTACAGACTTTGCATCTGCTTTGTAGATGGTACAAGGTCAATATTATAAAGCACATGTGGGGATTTGAAAATGAAATCTCTGCCCTGCTCCTACCCCCAGCCCTGCCTCTCAGCGCCACACACATAATAGTAATGTGGATACTGGAGATTTGAACCCCCCCTCCCCCCTAGGCATGACACTGGAGAACTGCAGAGTCACCTGGGTACAATTATTTGGAGATTGTCCTCCCCATGGGGAAGAAATTCCCCTCTGTGAATATGTGTGGTCCTAATGTTAATCAGAATGTTTTGATTGCAATCTCTTTTCTGCACTTTCTAATTATTTTCTAATATCAGTCCCCAAAACGAACTGGAGTCAAGCCATCCTGCCCATTAAAGAGCCAGAGCATTCAGAGAGGCAGCACCAGGCTTAGAGAATTTGCTGCCCCCATTTAAAAAGCTTTAATGACTTCCTGAACTTTCAATCGGGCCGATACAGTAAAGCGCGGCCGCGGTTGCCCGTTTTTTAACCCGCTTTGGACGTGCGTTTTGAGTGCGTAAGGCAGACCTGCGATTCAGTATCGGCTTTTACGCGTCCTTATCACTTGCAGAAAAAGACGCGTATCCCTTTCTGCCCGCCACATGTATATGATATGTTAATGATCAGATTAGTTATTCCCTCTATTACAGTAACGTGCGCCCAAATTATCGCCTTTTTAACCAGCTTATTTACCGCGTCTTTAACCTGCATATTCACCGCCTACCCTGACTCTGGCATTAGTGTGGTATTCAGTCAGCTTCGTACTGGACAGCGCCATGAACAACATGCATATATTGTCTCTGGCGCTATTTTTCATTTGGTTGAGAAGCAGAATGAGAAATGCTCGACATGCTCGGCTGATTGTAGAACCCAGCAGCAAGACCGGAGGAGGTATGTATTCTGTTTGGGTTCAAGTGTACCATCCATCTCTGGGCGTCTCTGAGGCTCCGGACATGGACGCCTCTATGGATGCTGGAGAGATGGGAGGCTTGCCAGGCCTTCATCCGTCTGCTAGGCGTCCTGAGGTTCCAGGGTCCAGCGGAGGCATGGACGCCTATACGGACACCTCTACGGACGCCTTCATCCGGCGTCTGCTAGGCGTCCTGAGGTTCCGGGCGTCTGCTAGGCGTCCTGAGGTTCCTGGGTCCAGCGGAGGCATGGACGCCTATACGGACGCCACTACGAATGCCTTCATCCGGCGTCTGCTAGGCGTCCTGAGGTTCCGGGGTCCAGCAGAGGCATGGACGCCTCTATGGACATCCATGAACGGAAGCTCCAACTTTGGAGTTCCGGCCTACAATCATCGACGCCCGGATACAGGTGGGAAGGTCCATGAACGGAAGCTCCGACCTTGGACGTCCATGAACTGCGCTCAAGGCAGCGGGGCCTCCGATCGTGTAGAAAAGAACCATCCACCTACCTGGTGGAATGACATTTCAAATGACAGGTACCAGCGCACCCTGGATACTGTATAGGCGCTGTATACCGCTCTATACAGTAAAATGGATTGCGAACACCTACCGCTTCATTGACGCGCTTTGGACGCTCGTTTACCGCCGCTTGGATTTGCGTCTAATTTGAATACTGAATCGAGTGGCTTGTGAACCAAAATGTGCTCGCGTCAAACGAGCGGGCGCCCGGCACTGCCGCACTTTTTCTTACGCGTCCTTACTGTATCGGCCTGAATGTCAGGTAAAAACCAGCAGACCTGTGCCACTGAAGGCTGTGGAATCTAACACTGTACTAATCAGAGAAAACTGAATGCTGCCATGCAGTGCACACTGTCATACCCAGACCAAAGAACAAAGAATCTATTTAACCTGCAATAAGGACAGTAACCAATTCCCGCCATCGGTGCGATGCACCACTTGCCACATTATAAACTGAAATGGCTGTATACATGTAACTGGACTTAACTTTATGGACCTCCGCTTACCTACACTGCAGTCTGCTTTGAAGTGCCTGTTAGGCCGCGAAATGAAATTGACGTTTCTGCGTTGATTATTGAAGATGGCTGGCATGCAGTTCCGAATCCTACTGTCGATAGGTCCTATATCTGCCTTTCAATCTCTGCACCACCTCCTAGTTTCAAGGATTTGATTCAGGCAGAGGCAATGCTTTTTTATTCTCAGAGACACGACTCCTCCAGGAAGTTCAATTATTGCCTTTGCAGTCCTGAAATACTACCTCTTGGTAGTTCATGGGATATTTTATGGTGTGGTATTTCAGATTATCAACCCATTCTTAACTGCAGTGTTACAAAATATTGATTGTTTCAGTGGAAGATGGAGATGTAGTCTCTCTGTGCTTGGTAATGAAGAGTTTAGTAAGTCAGGCAAAAAGATTACTTATGGTTTTAACCCAGATCGTTCTCCTAATGAGTGCAACACAGCTCGTAGGTTGGAAATCTAGAAAACGGTTTGAAGAATCAGATTAGTGCTCTCATTACCCATCTTAGAAAAATGAGAGCTCTCAGACCTTGCTGACTCGGATAAAGGACTTGAACATAGCTTTCCAGATGTCTCAGATCAAGAGATCACTTAGATTCACCAAACAGAAATATTCCGAACATGGCAGCAGAGCAGTGCCGTTACTGGCTCATGCCATTAAAAAGAAAAAAAATAATAATCTGGTTCCTTATTGTGTGGAATCGAGGAAGGGCATGGTAAGTACCTTTCTGTCGGAATTAATGCCACCTTTCTTAGGCATTTCTCCCCTGTTTAGCCTCTCCATGACAAAACCTTGTGCAGGACTTAAGATTCTTTTCTAAATCATCTGTACCAGCTTGACTCTTTGACAGCTCCCATTACAAGCCCTGAGATCCAAAAAATCATGTGGTCGCTCCCATCTGGGAAGAGTGCAGGTCCGGATAGCCTTCCTTGATACCTCCCCTATCCTTCATGTGACCAAAATGATAAAGGGGATGGAACGGCTCCCCTATGAGGAAAGACTAAAGAGGTTAGGACTGTTCAGCTTGGAAAAGAGACGGCTGAGGGGGGATATGATAGAGGTGTTTAAAATCATGAGAGGTCTTGAACGAGTAGATGTGAATTGGTTATTTACACTTTCAGATAATAGGACTAGGGGGCATCCATGAAGTTAGCATGGGGCACATTTAAAACTAATCGGAGAAAATTATTTTTCACTCATCGCACAATAAAGCTCTGGAATTTGTTGCCAGAGAATGTGGTTAGTGCAGTTAGTATAGCTGTGTTTAAAAAAGGATTGGATAAGCTCTTGGAGAAGTACATTAACTGGTATTAATCAAGTTGACTTAGAGAATAGCCACTGCTATTGCTAGCAGCGGGAGCATGGGATCTTCTTAGTATTTTGCCAGGTACTTGTTGCCTGGATTGGCCACTGTTGGAAACAGGATGCTGGGCTTGATGGACCCTTGGTCTGACCCAGTATGGCATGTTCTTATGTTCTTAACCTGTTTCTCTCCATGGCTGAGTGATGGATGCTGTAGGGACCTTAATCCAGAAGAGGAACAAACATTCTTCAAAGGATGGTTGCTAAGGCCCCACTCGCGTGTAAACGCAGACATTAAGAGGACAATTTGCAAAGCCATTTACCTGGATGAAGCCTGACTTTATCCGGGCTTTGCAGAAGATTGGCCGCCTCTGCCCAGATAAAAGCCTGTGCAGTCTTCCACAGCGCTTGTGCTTTTCCCTGGCTTAAAAAGAGACCTTCCTGGGGGCGATTAGGCCATACGTTTGGATTTTCTGCTTTGTCACCCGCAGCAGGTGCCGGGAACGTGGCCCTCCTAAGCCTGTGCACGTGGCCCTTGCTGATTTCCCTTTGAAAACAGGCCACAGTGTGTGCACCCGTGGTAAGTACAGACAATGCAGACTGTTGACAGTAACTTCCCACGTTATACTTATGAATAAACCCAGACCAAGGACTCATCTTGGGTTAATATCGGAAGACCCATCAATATTATACATCCAGCAAGCAATCATCTCAGTCCCGGCATTTCTTATTTACAGATATCATTAGCAGCAAGGGTTAAATCATGGGTTATTCACATTTGCATACGATAACTCAAAAGCAAAGCATCATAAAGCATATTAGTCAGGTACTATAGGTATAAACAATTCCCCAAAACAAATTTCCCTATTTTTTCCAAATCAAATATAATTTCTCAGGCTGCCCTTTAACCTTATATGCATAACATTATAAATGGTATTACTCAAGTTTTGTATCCCGGACATAGTTCGATAGTCCGTCTCTTACCAAGAATGGCCTCGAGGAAGACTACAGTCAATTTAAATCAAAACGGCAGTGGTGATCAAATTCACAGCAGGGAAAATAACTTCACGTCTTCAATCAGACGCAGGGGGCGTTAAATCGGGGGAAGGGAAGACCTGGCTTTTCTCTTGAAAGAGAGGTATTAGGAAGGGAATGGTTAATAAAACGGAAAATGTCATAATGCCTCTGTATCGCTCCATGGTGAGACCACACCTTGAATACTGTGTACAATTCTGGTCGCCGCATCTCAAAAAAGATATAATTGCGATGGAGAAGGGCTACCAAAATGATATAGGGGAAGGAACAGCTCCTCTATGAGGAAAGACTAAAGAGGTTAGGACTTTTCAGCTTGGAAAAGAGACGGCTGAGGGGGGATATGATAGAGGTCTTTAAGATCATGAGAGGTCTTGAACGAGTAGATGTGAATCAGTTATTTACACTTTCGAATAATAGAAGGACTAGGGGGCATTCCATGAAGTTAGCAAGTAGCACATTTAAGACTAATTGGAGAAAATTCTTTTTCACTCAACGCACAATAAAGCTCTGGAATTTGTTGCCAGAGGATGTGGTTAGTGCAGTTAGTATAGCTGGGTTCAAAAAAGGTTTGGATAAGTTCTTGGTGGAGAAGTCCATTAATGGCTATTAATCAAGTTTGTCTATTTAACACTTTTTCTATACCGACCTTCATGGTAGGAACCATATCAGGTCGGTTTACATCGAAAAGGGGAAACTATAACAGAAACCATAGTTACAACGGAAGGACAAAGTTACATTCAACAAGGGTAGTAAACTTGGAAGCAAAGACTGCTAGAAAGAAAGGTCTAAAGGAACATAGTGATTAGGATAATAACAGTTAAAGCGACAGAGTAGGGTCTTATTCCGAACATGAGGTTAGTATGGAGATCCATAGTTCAAAAAGGGTATTCGGTCGTCTAATGTGTGACTGAGAGATCTGAGAAGGCCTGGTGGAAAAGCCAGGTCTTGAGTTTTTTTTCTAAATGTTATTAGGCAGGGTTCCAGTCTAAGGTCATATGGGATGTTGTTCCAGATAGCTGGGCCTGCTGTTGAAAAGGATCGATCTTTGGTCGAGGTGAGGCGTGTAGCTTTTGTAGGTGGGGCCTGTAGGGTTCCTTTATTTAGCATTTTTATATACCGACTTTCCAATAACAGAATTACTGATCAATTCGGTTTACATTCTAAACAATAACATTGACAAGTAAATGTCTTACAATGAACAGGTCGATATAACTTGGATTAGTACATATGGGTTAATAACATAAGTAGAAGATACGGTGCCTAATGTAGGCTAAATAAACAGTTGATAGTGGTCGGTCTGTTGTTAATATGGAGATTGAGAGGGAATTTGAGGTCCAGATGCAGATGATTGTAAATAGATTTGTGAATTAAAGTTAGTGATTTGTGCAGGATTCTGTATTTCACCAGGAGCCAGTGTAATTTATGAAGGATAGGTGATATGTGTTTTCTACGGTTGGTGTTAGTCAGAATTCTTGCCGCTGCATTCTGTATCAACTGTAGGGGTTTTGTGGATGAACTGGGGAGACCCAAGAGAAGAGCGCTGCAATAGTCTATTTTAGCAAATATTAAGGCTTGCAGAACTGTCCTGAAGTCCTGGAAGAATAGTAGCGGTTTGAGTCTTTTTAGAACCTGGAGTCTATGGAAACAATCTTTGGTTGTGGTGTTGATCATTTTCTTTAGGTTTAGGCGGTTGTCGAGTAGAACCCCGAGATCTCTTACATGGGTGTGCGTGAGTTGGGTGTTGAGGAAGGTCTGTGTGGGTTGGTTGTCTTGATTGGAGGAGATGAGGAGGAGTTTGGTCTTAGAAGCGTTGAGAACCAAATTAAGACTGTTGAGAAGGCTGGTGATCAGTGTTAGGCATTTGTTCCAATGCGTGAGTGATTTTGTGATGGATTCTGTTATCGGGATCAGAATCTGCACGTCATCAGCATATAGATAATGTGTTAGGTTAAGGTCAGTTAGAAGCTGGCAGAGGGGGAGGAGGTAGACATTGAAGAGAGTGGGTGACAGAGAGGATCCTTGAGGAACACCAAGTGAGGATCTTGTCGATGGAGATTCTTTATTGTTAATTTTAACTTTGAAGCTTCTATTACTAAGGAATGATGAGAACCAACTGAGGGCTGATCCGGAAATACCTATGTCTGCTAGGCGAGTCAGGAGAATGGAATGGTTGACGGTATCGAATGCCGCCGAAATGTCTAGGAGTACTAGAAGAAAGGAGTAGCCTTTGTCTAATCCCATAATGATATGGTCTGTTAATGATATGAGAAGCGTTTCTGTACTGTGAGATTTGCGAAATCCGTATTGGGATGGGAATAGGATATTGTGTTCTTCAAGATATTCTGAAAGTTGAATATTAACCAATTTCTCTGTTAGTTTGGCTAAAAATGGGAGATTTGAAATAGGGCGGAAGTTGGCAAGTTCTTTGGGGTCTAAGTTGTGTTTCTTGAGGAGGGGTTTAAGAGAAGCAGTTTTTAAGCTGTCTGGTTATCTCCCTTGGGTTAACGAGCAGTTTATAATGTTCGCTATAGGTACCGAGATCTTGTTAGGAATCAGTAGCAGCAGTTTGGAAGGGATGTTGTCATTTGGATGGCTAGATGGTTTCAGTCTCTTGAGGATGGATTCAATTTCATCGGAGGACGTTAATTCGAAATTGTTGAGTTTGATTCCAGAGTGGGTGTGAGATTTGATGAGTGTAGAGCTGGAGGAAGTATTGGTTGGTAAGAGTGCCAGGGTATTTGCAATTTTTTGCTGAAAGAAAGAAGCAAGCTCGTTGGCCTTCGATTGTGCCTGCTCGTCGGGTATAGTCGATGGGGAAGGCTTTGTGATTTGAGACACATAAGAGAACAGCGACTTGGCATCATATTGGAACTCGTGGATTTTGCTTGCATAGTATTCTCTTTTGGATTTTAGAATTGTGGTCCTGTAGAGATGTAAGGTTCCTTTGTAGGTCGAAAGCGTAGAGGCGTTTTGATCTTTGCGCCATTTATTTTCTTTGTGACGTAGGACTTGTTTCAACCGCTTTAGCTCAGTAGAGAACCAGGGTTGATTTCCTTTTTTTTCTGGATTTATTGTTTTGGAGACTACCGGGCATAAATTATTTGCAACTGCTTCCGTGATGTTGTTCCATGAGAGAACGGCTGAATCAGGGTTGGATAGATCCAGGTTTGGGAGTTCTTTCGTAAGATGGTCGCTGAGGATCTCGGATGCACATGCTTTCCTGAAATGAATGGTAGACGGGTACTGTGGGTTGTGGGTCTGTTGCATTGTGGAGATCTTGGTGGTTATCAGAAAGTGATCTGACCATGGGACTGGGTTACAAGAGGATGCCTCAGAGCAGGTGAACTTTGAGTTGATAAAGATAAGGTCAAGCGTATGTCCTGCTTTGTGCGTCGGATTGTTTATGATCTGCGTGAATCCCATGGCTTTGAGGGAGTTGAGAGTTTCACAATTGGAGGAGCGGGGAGAGGCGTCAGTGTGTAGATTGAAATCTCCCATGATCAAGGTAGGGAGGTCTGAATCGATGTGCTTCACTATGGCTTCAATGAGGGGAGAGACATCAGCTTCAAGTAATCCCGGAGGGGCATAGACTAATAATATTTGGAGTTGACTTAGGGAATAGCCACTGCTATTAATTTCATCAGTAGCTTGGGATCTTCTTTGTGTTTAGGTAATTGCCAGGTTCTTGTGGCCTGGTTTGGCCTCTGTTGGAAACAGGATGCTGGGCTTGATGGACCCTTGGTCTGACCCAGCATGGCAAATTTCTCATGTTCTTTCTTATGTTCAAGTTATAAGGTAGCAGTACCCTGTTCTTGATTTTGTGCACAACAGCTGAAGGCAGGAAGTCTGGTGCAGGACAGTCTGGCAGTGGGAGGAGGACCGGAGATCTCTTGTAAGCAAAGCACTAGGGTCCAGGGGATGTCTAATGGGGCCCAGTCTGCTGTATTTTCTGTCCTTTTCCCCCTGTTCATTTCCGTTTGCCTGTGGAGCCTCTTCTCTAATTAGAGAATCACCTCATCCAGCAGGTTTTCTTTTTCAAACTTTCTTTTCTGTGGATGACATCCTACAGTGTGTTACCAATGCTGGGAGATTTCCCCCCCGCATATCTCAAAACACTAGAGGGGTCTCACCAGATAGTAGGGTATAAAATGAGTCGTCATGTGTCTGAAATGTTCTGCATTGGATCTAGAATTCCCTGTTGTCTTTCTGATTTCAAAATGTCTGGTGCTACACTGTGGGGAGTATAAAAAAAAAGAGGATGTCTGTAAGATAAGCCCATATGGATCCCTTGAATGCACCACTGGCTTGGACAGCGACCCCCCTCGTTTGCTGGAGCCTCCCCCTCCCTAAAGCTGCAGCCATTTTTTTTTGTATAACCCAATTCGATGACTTGCATTTGCAGGATTAATTTATAACTCCCGAGAGGACATATGATCAGAGGTTTATAAAATCACGAGTGGGGTGGACAAGACACACAGGAAGCACTTATTTACCCTTTCAATTAATACTAGGACTAGGGGACACTTCTTGAAACTAACAGGTGGGGGATTTAAAACAAATTCTAAGAAAATATTTTTCACCCATCGCACCGTTAAGCCGTAGAATCTGTTGCCCGAGGATGTGGTCACAGCAACCAACGTAGTGGGGTTTAAAAAAGGGGGTTGGGCAAATTCCATAAACGATTATTAACTAAGTGACTTCAGGAAACCCACTATGGTTTGTTGGGAGTGAGAAGCAAGAAATCAGATCTACGTTTTTGCAATGGCCCACTGTCGAAACCGGAAGCTGGGCTCGCTGGATCTTGGTCTGACCCAGCACGGCACATCTTATTTTCCTGTTCAATTTAAATTTTAATATGCATTAATTCTACAAGATGAGTTACCCTCCTGTGATTCAGAAACTGAAGACAGACTGTGGCCTGATTCAGAGAGGTGGACGTCTCTCCGTATCTCGCACAGGCAGGGCTCACTCTGTTAAGATGGGGGATTCTGCTTCGTCTGCTTTCTCTCTTCCAACACAAACCTTGCCATGTGTCAGCTAGTCTGATTATATAGAATGAAGAACGCCTCATTCTAAGTTTCCTACGTTGCTCCATCAAAGGAATTGCAGAGGTGTAGAGCCCCTTGATCGCTACAGAGGGCAGTCATGACAGCTATTCACACAGGTAAATAGCTTGAAACTAGCCCCCACCTGCATGCTAGCTAGCGTGTACCTTTAACTGGACTTGGAAGGGGGTGTGTGGAGTTGTTCCTGGGGGCATTTTGGGCAGGATTGAAACACAACTTGGAAGATACAGTCTGCGCATGCCATTTTCCATAGAAACTTACAGGTGCGTAGTTCTGCAGGTGTGTTAGACTCCTGGCAGATTTTCGAGGTGAAAATGCACGCGTGTTTTCCCTTGGAAAATGAGATACAAGGTTGTACCCGGCGGCCTTTGCACAGAGGCGGGTGGTTTTTGACAATTGCCTCCATTATTTGGCTCCTCGGCTAGTTTGTTTGCCTGTGGGACCGGGTTCAGGTTCTTCTTAGCCTGGGCTGCCTCTCGAAAGAGATCAAGCCGGTGGTTTCAGCCGAGCTGCGGTTCTGCAGTACTCTGCCATGCCTCATCTGCACGAAGAACCCTATTATCACAAGAAAATAGGGGCCACATCCTCGGCTGGTTGTGAATTGAAGGCTCATGCTGGAAGCTCAAAGGCCAACAAGGACAGGGCTGGGTGGAAAAAAACAAACAAACTGTTTCTCATATTTATCACTGACTGGCAGTAGAAGGACAAACATCAGAGGCTACTTCCACCCTCATACAAAAGTGGAATTTCAACTACCAGTTAAAATTTAGATGCGAATGATGGTGTTCAAGTTGGTGATTAACACAGAAGCTGTTGGGTTGTTGTAAGAAACCTGAATTAATGTGCAGGCATTCTTTAGTGAATGCATAGATTCCCTCTCTTATTCTCCAGACCGAGTGCTGGAGAGGGTGTGGGCTCCTTCATTCACACGCGATGCTAACGTAGACTGGTTCAGGACTTGTGGGGGCAGTAGAACAAGAGATTGCCTCAGCTTTTGAGTCCCTGTTTCTCTCAGCCCGTCTCCCTGCGGATTGAGGTGTAGGGAGTGTGTGTGCGTGTGTGTGCCTTCTGAGCTCGGGGAGCTGCTGCCTCATACTGCATAATTATCTAGTACTCCTCACCACAGCTTATGTCTGAGCTGGGAGCAGGCATTGGGCATGGCACAGGAACGAGGACTATAGACCTTTTCTCCTGTTGATTATTTACCTAATGTCCGATGTTGGTGTACAACAAGTTCAGTTCTATCTGATGCCAATGAGAATTTTATGAACACGTTTTGTTGTATGTCTCTCGTATAAAGTTTAAAAAAGAAGGTAAAAGCTTAATATATTTCTCTGCACAGGTTCCAACAAGAAGAGGGACCACAAGAACCAGCGGGTGAAGGTGCCCGATTACAAAGTGGCCTATGTTCAACTGGTAAGCACTGTATAAGAGCTGTGGTGGTGAGATAGTGGGGAGAGGGAGGGCGCCCCCCCCTGGCCATCCCCTTTGGGCCTCTGCAGGCTGAGAATAGCCCAAGCCCAGTTCCTTGATCTGCTGTTGGAGGCATTCAGTGTTGCACCTCCTTGGGAGGCTTCCCTAGTCCAGCTCAGCTCATATCCACCAGCTGAGCCTCTGCCTATCAGGAGCACAGGGGCTGGTTCTGTGGCATCTTCTGCGTTTCTGAAGTCTTTTTTTTTTTTTTTTTGTATTCCTTCTCTATTGCCTTCATCTCATTAAGCGCCGAAGTGATTATCAGATCTTTGTCCAGTGTTGCTCGCAGGTGGCTAGAAGGGGAGTCTCTGTATTGTCAATGCCAGGTTTATCCTGTCTCCTAAAGGCTGGAAGTGAAATCTGTGTATAGAGGCAGGAGCACGATTCTGGAGAACACCCCACATTTGTCCTGGTTGGCACTGTGTAATTTTTATTTTTATTTTTTTTGCATTTTATTGAAATTCTAATGAATATTTTCCCCCAGTAGCCCCCTGAAGCCCTCTCCCTCCCCTTACTATCCTCCATCCCTCCCCATGTATATATTGATAGCATATATCAGAGGTATAATTAAAATCCTATGTTTCATCCATTTCTTAGATGGCATCCATATTGCATCAAAATTAGAATTTCATCCTTTCTAAGATCAGTTAAACGACTCAGTAAATGCACCTGCCATAACCTACATTACAGTTTTGCTTCCCCAAGTAAATCAACTCTTTCCCAATGTTGAGCAATGTCACATCTTGCAGCAGTTATGATTTGGGGAATCAACTTCCACACCCACTCAGAAATATCAAAATCACATGCACCCAGCGGAGTCACCTTTGGATCCTTTGCGATTTTACAACCAGTGCTATAAAAAACAGGGAAAACACCGTATCTCAATAAGTTTGAATGTTAAGGCAGTCCTAGCAAACATAAAGGAAGGAGCCTACCCCTCCTCACAGCCTCCAACATGAATTCCCAACTCCAGGATAAATCCTCTGCAGTCTCTCAGGAGTCAAACACCATTGGAAAAAGCAACCTATATCCATTGTTAACAATTAAGGAAGCGATGGAACATCTATTAATTCCCAGAAAGCACTGTCTCATCAAATTCAGTTTCCCAAGAAAGTATATTTAAAAACTTTATATTCTGCTATTTTAACAATGATATACATAGCAGATTACAAGCTTTTAACATAAAACAGTTTGAACACCCAGACAAGACAGAACATTTCCTTCACATCTAGCAGGTCAATTATGCTCCCTCTAGACCTGCAAGACAGGTTGAATAGAGATATATTAGAATTTGGGTTTTTCCAGGCTATCCTGAGTCTGAAGTCAGGGAAACTGTCTGGTTTGGATGGGTTCTCTAGCAAATTCTATAAGAGATTTAAAGGTCCACTTGTGGGCCCATTAGTGCATATGTTTAATGCGCTATTAGATGGTTTGCCACCTTCAATGCAGATGGCCGAGATCTAAACAGGAGAAAGATTGTACCGTCTGTGGGGCATATCAACCTATTTCCCTACTAAACTTGGATACTAAAATACTGGCTTCTTTAGTATTGTCAGTTGGGTTGGAGGGGTGTAGCCCCAGATTTAGTGCATGGGGACCAATCAGGGTTTACAGTGGGTTAGACAGCCAGCGGATAATATTTGATATTCTAATGTTCTAAATTTGATATGGTTTTCAAGGAAAGAGAATATTATTTCTTCTTTAGTATTGACTGATGATGCCGAGGAGGCCTTTGATAGAGTTCATTGGTCGTTTAAGTTTAAAGTGATGGATAAAGTGGTAATCATTTTGTTCTGTGGATTAAAACCTTATGAATCCCCTAATGCTAGCATTAAGATTAATGGACTCTGCACTCCACATGGGAAGGCCTCCATGTTTATCATGTAGCTTCGCTGTGTGAGTCAGTTGTGGTCTCTTCCTCAGTTTTAAAGCTAATAACTTGCTAGCCTTCTTCCCAAATGCAAAATACTGCTGATGGGTACGATTCAAAGTATGGTAGAAAGATTAAGTAACTGAATACAAGTAGATTCCAATTGCCTATATGAAGGATACATTTTCTAAGAACTCAATAAGATTTTTTTAAATCCAAACTCCTCTGTCATTTTTCCTGTTCTTTTGCACCATCCATGCAACCAATTTCCCCCAAACCACCACCTTAAAGCAATCCCACAAAATTTGTGGAGAGGTGGTGACATCAGTATCATGTTCCCTAAAATAAATCGCCATCTTTCCTGACAAAAGTCAGAATCTTCCAACAAAAACCCTCTTTCAGCCTCCAACAGCGAATGCTCAGATTTTCCTGAGTAGGAGAGAAATCCAACCATATTATAGCACGATAGTATCAAGAAATAATGCCAATATCCATATTTATTACTTAGTTTTGTAACAAAGAAATTAACTTTTTTTTAAATTATCAAAAATCTTTTTTCACCAATCGTTTCTGAACTGATGCCCTCATCAGGAAAAAAAAAAGTTTTTAGGGCACAATTCTAATCACAGAAGGCTGGAGGAGTTTTATCTGTTAGAAAAATGGGTCTGGCCATTTGGATGTTTCTGTACATGAAGCCTCATCCTTCTTTGCCTAACAGAGCAGAGCTGCTTACCTTTAAAAGGTGCTCTCCAAGGACAGCAGAATGACCAGTCGCACATGTGGGGGATGTTATTGGATGTCCAATAAACCAATGCTTTATTGGTAAGAAAATGTCTATCATGGAGTAGGAATTGTGAGGCAAAGAAAATAAGTATAGTCCCTCCGTGAAGGATTTAACATCTGCCAAATATCAAATCAAATTTCCGAAGTAATATTTTCAGCTGAAGTTTCATCCCCTCCCTCCACCCAATGAATTATCCAAAGCTGGGTACTAGTTATATTAAAACCTCCACCCAGAATGATAATCCTTTCTAAATGTAAACTCAGAACCTCCCGTAAAGAGTCAATAAGTACCTGAGGCTAAATTTGTAGTATATATATTTACTAAGGTATAAAGTTGAGTATCCAAATGCATTTTGATCACAATAGGTCTCCACTCTTGGATGTCCACTAGGAGATATTTAGAAAAAAGTATCCCAATACTACAATATTTATTTTGCACAAAAGAAGCAGATATATATATATATATATATATATATATATATATATATATTTACTATTCCAAAGGTGTTCATGATTTTCCTAAGATGGGTTTCTTCTAAAAAAAAAAAACCAAAAAAAACCAACCCCCCCAAACCCCACCCCCCCCCCTGAAGAAATAGTTGTGTCTTCGAGGGCACATTGAGCCACTTCACATTTTAACAAAATAAGATTAGAAGACAAACATCAGCATAGGTTAAAAAAAAATAACCCCACCAGAAAGCAAACACACAAGTTCTCACCCCTTCTAAAGTAAAATAAACATACCCTCTTAATCTGATCAGTAACCAAACCACCCTAATCCTCTTCACATTCACAGGCCCCCTCCCAAATAAGATCTGTAATCCGTAAATCCATAGCACAGATCAAAAGGAAAAAAATGAGGAATGATATCTGCGATCA
The DNA here is from genome assembly GCF_901001135.1 of Rhinatrema bivittatum. Classification (NCBI taxonomy): domain Eukaryota; kingdom Metazoa; phylum Chordata; class Amphibia; order Gymnophiona; family Rhinatrematidae; genus Rhinatrema; species Rhinatrema bivittatum. Next base: position 37,085,038 of record NC_042631.1, on the reverse strand, counting down.
AGAAAGCCACCAAAAAGCTCCATGAAAATGTAGTATCCAACCCGGTTTGGATCTCTCTCCATCCTTGTTCAACTATGAGAGAGAGAAAACCCAGATAAACGTTCCAAACTATCACGCAAAGCACTCAAGTCACGGTGTCTTTCGATGTAGCCAAACCACCGGATTGCCTCTTCAACAGTCTTCCATCTTTGGAAGCAGAAACACGGTGCCATTTCGCTGAGCCACTCTTCACTGGCGACCTGGTGGGAGACTTTGTATAGATGACTGCAGTACCAGTAGCTATTAAGATAGTAAAAGTCTCTTCAACAGTTATAACTCTGGAGATCACACCACTTATTGTAAAAACCAATGCAAATGGGAAAAGCCATCAATATCAAAAATTTTCTTTGCACAAGATGATGGTAACTTCACACAGACATCTCCACTTTATGGCTCTCCCAAACCAGCTTACCCAGAGACGTTGCACGTTGTAAGATGGTCTCTTTCAGCGGGTAGTCCTGCAGACATGCCACAGGGTCCCTAGAAGCATTAGATTTATGCTCCACCATTATTTCCAGGTCTTTGGTCTCCAGCCATCAGAATGGCTTTACCATTGGTTCCACCACCGCTGCTGCATCATTATAAGCTTCCTACTCAGGGACACCCCAAATCCTCAAGTTGCTGCATCTAGATCTATTCTCTAGGTTTTCCAGCTTTTCTGATAGATCAGAATTTTTCCTCTCTAAATCGTGCATAGCCAATTTGCAACTGAGTCATCCACTCAACCTGGCCCTCCAGTTTAGATTCTGCGTCATCCTGCCAATTTCTAAGATGTTTCCTTGAAGATCAGTAACAATTTCAATCAACTCTGTTTTAACGCCCCTATTTCCTAGCGTGTAGCCAGGTGGACTCAGGACCAATGGCTTTATGCTCCCTTGAGACCATTCTCCCCACTGTTCCAGCAGAGCCACCACTCTTTGGGTAGGAAAATTGTTTTAAATCTCCCATTTTGTGTCACGTGGGCATCTTGAGAGTCAGAAGGACTTCCTCAAGTAATCACGGCAGATTAAAGGCCAATTTATAAGTCCAAACAGGGTAATTTAACATCTAGGCAGCCATCTCGATTACTGACATCACGTTCTCCATTTTCTTTCTTTATTGAAAAAATGTGTAGCCTGCCACGATCTGCCATTCTAGGCAGGTAACAACAGTGCATACATAATAAAAGTGATAAAGTAAAATACAATAATAATAACATGTTACATCCTTAAGATTGTCAGATCCTATCAGTAAGACAGATGTAAATACTTGTGTCTGACTCACTTAAACAATGAGATCTACATCTACTTACATATATCCGAAAATGCTTATACAGAACATTGAACCTTCCGCAGTGTCCTAAACGTGAGTGCGTGCGTGTGCTCTGATGTTACCCAGGAAAGAATTCCATAATGATGGACCGGCAGCGGTGAAGGATCCTGGTCCGGGTTTTGGAGAGACGAGGTAGCCGAACTGATGGAATGTTAAGTAGACAGGTCTTGGTGATCAAGGCGACCAATAGATCTTTAATACTCCACTGATACAAAAAGAAGCGTCGCCACGCAGGGCCTTGTGAAACCAGTGTCAGTATCTTGAACTTTACACGCCATTGAATCGGTAATCGGTGCAATGAGTACAGAGTAAGAGAGATGGGGTCAAATTGCCAAGCCCCAGTTAGTATTTGGGCGGCAGCGTTTCGCACTGCTTGTAATGCCATATTGGTTATAATCCTATATAAATAGCATTACAGTAATCAAAATTAGTTCAGATAAGTGGCTGAATCACTGCTTGAAGGTCTTCTAAGCTCAAGAAAGGCTTAAGCCGTGTATTGACATTCATCACAATAGCCTTTATCTGTAAACAGAAGGAGGGTGGAGCATGACCCAGGATGACACCTGGGTTCTAACAGTTCAACCTCCATTCTCTGACTTTTGCATGAAGAATTCTTGTCCAGCCCAGTTTATAGATTATATCTTTAAAAAATTCTTGAAAGTCTGCCTGAATAGATGATGCCAAAATCAGTCTCTAGCCATAAGTTCCCTGAAGGTTACAGGACTCTCTGCAGGAAGTTTCTTGAAATTACGACAAAGTGGATTCTTTGCAGGTTGTGTGAACTTTTACTGGACCAGTTTGAGCTCTGGAGCCCACAGAGGGCCCGTCTTCAGATGTCATCGTTGCAGGGCTCCTGCATGTCATCATCTTTGGATAATTCTTCTGGAGGCCCAATAAATGGGATTTGAGCCTACAGAGAATCTCCAGGACCAGTACGGCTACTAGAACGTTTGCACTAGGGGAGCAATGAACCAAAGCAAAGGAAAGTTTTTGAAGGCTAAGGGGAAATAGATTTCACTGCTGTCCGTGAAGGGGATCTTACAATACTATAGACCTTTAAAAGAAAACTGGACACTTTTTAGGAGGATAAAAGAGATCAGAGTGTTTGATACAGATCAGGAGGTCTCAGCAAAGTATGCAAACAGGATGCCAAGATGCATACTTATATAGCACGAGATACACACTCACCTCGCAGCATATGCTCCCTCCATCTCACCAAGAGTTCTTTCAGCCTGTCATCTCATCGTACTCTCAGGTGATATCAGCCTTCTCCTGAGCCTCCCATCTGATTGCCCACCCCCCTCAATGCCATAGCCCCCTTTCCCCCTAGCCTTCCATCTCATCGTGTGTCCCCAACCAACCTCCCATCTCATTGCATGTTTTCTGCTCCTCCTCCACCCCCCACCCTCCTGGCCTCTCATCTTCATCACCTGTTCCTCCACCAATACTCCCCATCCTCTCATCTCCTCATCCATTCCCCCCCCCCCCCCCCCCGGCCTAGCAGGAGGAAAAGTGGGAACACAAGAATAAAAAAACTGAGCATGCAACTCTGAGTTCTCCTCTCCCACAGCTCACAAAGCGATGCGCTCTGGCCCATCCTTGCGTGCTTTTCATCTGCCCGGTGTATGTCTCGTTGCGTGTTACAGCCGCAGCAGGAGGGATGGCGGATTGAGATGTGGCACAACACGTTTTAGCCCTTGCTAAAATTACACTCGTTTCTATTTTGGTTTTTCTTTTGTGGGGAGGGGAGGGGAGGGAGAGCTACTTAATAAAATTTTCATTCTCCTCCCAGTCTGTCTGGTCAGACTTGGAGGCTGTGCTCATGGGACTCTGCATTTATTACCAGTTTGAACGTAAAGGTTTTTATTATCTGAATGACAAAGTAAAAACATGGGTGGGGGGTAATTTCCAAAAGGATTTACATGCGTATAGTAGCAATTTTCAAAAGTAGGTTTACGTATGGATTCTTTTTCAAAAGGTTTTACATAGTATGTTCATGGACTTGAGTGCTCACATCCAAAAAATTATCTTTGTTTTGTTCTGTGTGATTGTGTGTGTGTGCGTGTGCGTCTACCTCTGGATGTGTTGTTCTGTGAGTGCTCATATGACTTTGTGTATGTGTTGCTATGAGTTTGAGCTTAGGTATATTGGGGAAAATTTTAAAACCTACGCGCACGGCCTACATTTGTGCGCGCTACCCGGTGCGCACAAATGCACGTCCGATTTTATAACATGCTCACGCAGCCGCGCGCATGTTATAAAATCAGGGATCGGCGCATGCAAAGGGGTGCACACTGGTGCAACTTGCGCGCACCAAGCCCTCGGGGAGACCAGCTGGCTCTCCCCGTTCCCCCCCCCCCCCCCCCCCATAGCTTTGTTGTGGAAGTTACGCCTGCCAGCCGAACGGCCATACGGAGGCCTCTGGCCACGTCCCGTGGCTTTATGTGTGCCGCTGGGCCTTTTGAAAATAGGCCCGGCGCGCGTAACCCCCCCTATGTGCGTAAATCTTTTAAAATCTGCCCCATTGTGTGTATGAGAGACTGTGTGTGAGTATTTGATTATATATATGTGTGTTACTCTGAGTGGTGTGTGACTTTGTTTATGAGTGTTGCTCTTTGATTGTAGCTGTGTTATGTTTATTGATTTTATTTATTTAACATACTGCACTTCCATTCTCTGAGCCATCAGAGCAGTTTACAATTAAAATATGCATAAAATAAGCAAATACGTAACAATAATATACAACCAAACAAGGTTAAAAAATAAAATATATACAATCAATAGTATAACACAATTCAGCTTGAAATTATTCTTCTTTAAAAGCATGTTCAAACAGCCAGGCCTTCAGCAATTTATGAAACTTCAAATAATTTCTCTCTTCCTGAGCAGACAGCAGCAATGTATTCAATAAAGATGGAGTCAGATACAAAAATGCAGATCTTTAAGTATGTTCAAGCTTTATCTGTTTTAAAGATGGAATACTTAATAACAATTGCAGAGAGGATCTAGAGCCCTGCAAAGTTTTATAAGGGAGTAAGTATTCTGATATGTATTGAGGACAACCAGTATATAAAACTTTATGAAGTTAAGTTAAAATTTTGAATTTGAATCTATATCTCACTGGTAACCAATGGAGTTATGCAAAATTGGAGTCACGTGATCAGACCTTTTGGCCCCAAAAAGCAGTTTTGCATCAGCTGAAGACACTTGAGCAGTTTTTCTGCACACTCTGAATACAAAGAATTACAAAAATTTAGACTGCTTAAAATTAAAGCATAAGCTAGAGATTCTAGATCTTTTCTTTTAATATAATATCTGATTGATGAAGGAATCTTAAAAACGAGAAACTCACTCTAACCACTGAAAATATTCGATTAGACAAGGACAGTTTTATTATTCAGTTGGTTTCTCAGCCCAGTAATTAAATCTTTTGGTGGAATCAAAGTTTCTGATAATTTTGGAAAAACTTTTAGCGATTTTATTCTACTAGTCCAGAAAAACTCAGTTTTAGAGAGGCCGAGCTTGAACGTAAAGTTCTTTCGGGCAGGCAGTGATTGCAGCAAGATGCTGATTTACAAGACTAGCATCTGTCCGGGACTCGAGGATCCACAGAGGCCACCGGATGATTATCAGCCGTATGGCCCCAAATCCATATTCCTGAAGAAGAGCAGCCAGCGGCACAAGGTAAACAGAATAGGGCCCAGACCGAGCACTGTTGAACTCCAGCGGCGCTCAGGCTGACTGTATCACACTCCAAGTCGCCTTATAATGGCAGTTTTGTTATTTAGGAATGAAACCACTGCAAAACTACATCCCCGCAGCCAAGATCAAAACGACGCGGCAGTAAAATATTATGATTGATCGAGTCAAAAAGCTGCGGACATGTCGAGACTCATCCAGACCTGCATCTGCCTAACTTCACTCGGCAGTGCTGTCGGTAACATTTCCGTATTGTAGCCTGCCCTGAATCCTGATTGCCGAGAATGACGAGCACCAACTTGAGCCAGGAAATTATTCTATTGATGTGATACAGCTGCCTCTAGTAGTTTTGTAATTAAAGACAAATTAGAAATAGGCCTAAAATTACCTAATACAGTTGTATCTAAACTTCTGCTCTTTAAGAGCAGACACATAGGGGTTCTCTTGCAAGACAGCAAGAACCAATTCTTGTTGTAAGCTAGCAGAGGATCGCTCGGTGTTTGTATTATGTGAGACTGTGTCTGTGCATGAGAGGACCTCGGTATCAGTGCTTTTCCGCTCCTTGCGTCCAAAACAGGTTTAGCATATACTTATAGTAGCCAGTAGGGGGCAGCATTGCCCTTGGCAAAATGAGCCTCCTGCAGCGCCGAACACACTGCATTCCTCTGTGCTGAAGCTTCCCTCTGCCAAGCGAGGGATCCAGTGACCCTGCTGAGGATACAGGACCGGCTCTACCCCTGCCCTCTTTACTGCTCTGCATGCACCTATGTAAGCAACCGTGCCTTGCAGGCCGGCTGCTGTGATGCAACGCCTGCACGCTGCAGGTGCATTCTGGGGGTCAGGGGTCGGGTGCTCCCAGCCGCCGAGACGCATCCCTCTCGCAGCGCTTCTCTCGCAAACTCCAAGCTGTTGTTGCTTTTGGAGAATGGACGTTGTTATTCAAGCAAATATTTACAAATGTTTACCAATGGGGAGAAAATAGGCTTTTAGGTTCCAGCTCATGCGGTCCTGATTTATAAATGAGTCTCGGCACAGCAGCCAATGAGAGCGCTGCATTCCGAGGCAGCTCTCCTGTTGCCAGAACCGGCGTCTCCTGCTGTCCGGAGAATGTTTGTGGTCCGTGAACGTGAAACTTCCTTTTTTTTTTTTTTTTAAGAAAAAGAGATAAGGGGGAAGGGCCAGGTCGAGCCTTGCTACTGCTGTACAGTAACGCTGGGCACAAGGACATGGAGTTCCCCCCTGTGCTGATCAGCCGTATGCCAAACCCTGACCGTCCAGCCGATCCCTCCTTAGGAGAGAGGCCCCTGCTTTAGCTACCCTGCGTGTCACCCGTTTCTAACCCGGTCTCCCTCTGATTGTAGTGGGAGGTGCAGATGTCTTGCTCTCTCTTGCAGTAGAGCTCCGATCCAAAGCTTGAACGCCTGTGTGGCACCAAGTTCTCAGGGTTTGATGCATGTGGCTGTTCATTGTGAGGAAATGCTGCGTGCACGTCTGGAAGAGCTGCCAGCAGAGGTGACAGACCTCAGGTGCACTTGGGCCAGATACAGAGGGCAAGAAATTGAGAAGATCACTTGGGTAGACTGGGGGGGGGGGGGGGGCAAATGACTCTTATCTGCTTACAACTACTGTTAGTATTTGGTACTCTAGTATAGATCAATCTGTTTGTTTGTAGTCCTATATACTGGGTGACTGCTTTGTGAAAATACCATGTGTTGTGCAGGTATCTCTTGCTGTGTCTGGCACAAGGACTGGAGCATGGTTCTGTCAAGCAGATCTGCATGTACTGACATCACTCTTATAAGAGATTTCATGCATGACTCAGGTTATTTTACAGATGCATTTTATGTTATTTTGGGGGCGTTAGGATAGCAGATCATGACCACAAGACTGATCTAGTCTTCACCCACTTTGCTGCCTTATTGCATTACCACAGACTGCTTGATCTCTGGCTTAACCCTCTCTTTACCCCAAAGAAGATCCTCTGTGCATTAAAAAAAAAGACATTTGTTTTGCCCCGTTGGGATGCTTTTCATGCATCCACTACCTATTTAGTGAATATTTCTTTGTGTTACTCTGGAATCTTCCTGCTTTGAGCCTGAAAAATGTTTGCTGCTTATGCACTATTTATACCTCTGTTGTATTTGAATGTCTTTGTCATATCCTCCTCTCCCTGCTCTTCTCCTGAATATTTGCATATTTGGGTCATTAGGTTTTGTTGGGGAGACTGTTTCCCGTGTTGGTAGCCCTCCTCAGTTCTATGTGTTTTGGGGGATGCAGCCTTCAGAGTTGGACACAATTCGGTTATCTTTGCTCTGAAAGAAAGTAGCTTTCCTTGGCTTAAGAAGTCAGCCGTCCTATGTGCTGAGCCCTGTACCAAAACGGCGAGCCGGAGGTTAGTTGGTGGAGTGGTTTGGCTGACTGAACACCCTGCACATCTGAAATAGGGATTCAGGGCTTGTCCACTCCTGCAGTCGCGAAGTGTGCAGAATAGATCTTGCTCTAGTAAAAGGCACAAGACACGAGGTGGGAAGTCAGGGAGCTGCCATGTCCAAGACGTCTCGCTTCTCTAGGAAGGGGCAATGATGGGAGGAGCGGAAGAGATCACTTCTAACAAACTGTGAAATTGTAGAGTCAGGTCTCATTTTCCCCGGTGGCTGAGCTGAGGAAAGGCCCTTCCTCCTGTCCTCTCTAGCTGTCAGCTGGTTGGGAAAACTGCGCTTTAAGGGGTTGCTCTCCTCTCCATGGTGCAGATGGTTTCAGGAGAGGGCAGGGAACGCAGGAGCTGCGAGCTCCCCTGACTGCCACTGCTCCTTTCCTGTAGCCCCCTCTAGAGCGGAGCTTTCCCCACCTCCAGCTGTCGCAGGTAAGCGGGACCAAGCTTGGGTTTGTGGTTTGTTTTTTTTGTTTATTTTTAACACGTTCTTCTTCTCTGCTTAGGCTCAGGGCCATACATTCCAGTTTCCGGATTTGTTCCCAAAGAGCGAGCAGAGCCTGGAGCCTGGTTCTTTCGAGGATATCCAGAAGAAGTTCATGGAAGACGAGAAGCAGAGGCAGAAGGACGACCCCCGGCGAGGAGGAATCCCTGACTGGTTTGGGCTGTGATGCACCACGTATGTGGCCTGGAGGGTGACGATTGTCCTGCTCGTAGCCCCTCCTTTAGCACGGTTTGGCCTGGACCTCAGTAGCCTTAGGCTACACGACTGGAGTGGAGGGACTGATCCAAACCAATGTATTTTGCATCTGCGAGTTAAACGTCTCCATTGTGAACTTTGGGCTTGCTTATTGCCCGCGTTACTGTTGCATTGCTGCCCCTTAGCCTCAAATAAACAGTGCGCCTTGTGCCTGAAGCGATGCATTTCTTCTGTCATTTGGTGCCTCTCAGAGGCGGTGTTGATTGTGTCAAATAGGGCCGAGGGCTGCAAGAGGATGTCCTGCTTCCCTGTGCAGTCCTGATGGGGCTCCATAAGGGTTTTTCCAGGCCAATACTGAAATGGAGCTAGCTGTGTAAGTTAGCCGCATAAGACTTATCCGGCTAAGTTACAGGGGATATTAAGCTTATCCGGCTAACTTTAGACCTGCTCTGGGGCACATCAACTTAGCCGGTTCACTTAACCAGGTAAGACAGAATTTGCTGCTTTTCAGTCTAACAGGGTCATTCCTTATTGTGCGCTGGGGCGTTATCGCGCGAGATGGGCCGTTTATTGCAGGCGATACCGCCCTGCTCCACGCGATACTGGCCACATCGTGGTGATGAAATGCTAATTAGGGGGAGGAGAGGAGTGTGGGCGGGGTTAGGACCCACAGCACCGCAGGAAAATAACACCACCTTTTTCCCATGGCGCGATGGGGGGGGGGGGGTGATAGTGTGCGGCGCGCAAAACCGCACCGCTGTGATGTGGCCGGCTGCACACTTGCCCCCCCCCCCCCCACCCACCCCTTTTCTGGCCACGGCTCATAGCAGAATGATGAATCTGGGCCTAAGTTGACCAGATCTGCTCAGTTATGCCTACTGACTGAGTCCAATCTACCCAGCTAAGAGGTGTTTGACTATGGACCCCTTACTTTCTAAGCGACAATGTTAAATCGTCATTGACCCACTGCTTGCCACTTGGGAATTAGGGTTATTAAAACACAAAGAAATGACAGGCCCAACAATAGGATTACTGTACGACTTCATGTCACCTAGGCCAGGCTGCGCCAGCCCTACTTTTCTTAGGAAAAGTGGAACCGTGTGCCCATGCATGCAGTCGGGCAAAACCAGGACTGGATCAGCCTGACCTTGGCAACACAGAGTCATCTGGTAACCCTGCCCCACAATGTTGGGGGTGTGCCAGCTCATCTGACCATCCTTGTTTAGACAGTTCAGAGGTTGCCTCACCACTTTGCTAGGTGTGAGCTGTGGGAAGGAAGAGGACTCCCTGCTCTGCAGCAGTGGGGCTCCTGCCTTCAGATTTGTGCCATGTCATGGTTTAGATGCTGAACCTCACACCGGGGAAGATAGAAGTGGTGTTTGTGTGGTGTTCACCTTTCCTTGAAGCTCATGCTTTCGGGGGGGGGGGGGGGTGTCCTGTTCACTCTGAAGCATCACCTCAGAGCATGATGTGAAATACTCTCCCCGCCTCCAATATATTTGAAAATCTTAGAAAATGCCAGATTGACAGTAATGAAAAACCAGTCTCACACCTACCCTTACCACCCCACCACAGAACAGGTACAGCATGGACAGCAGCAGTGCAAGCTTCCTACGCACACGCGCAGCAGCAGAACCCGCTTCCCTCTCCGTGCTCTGCCAACATGCCTTGGCTCTGCTCTGACGGGAGCACCTCTTTGTAAGCAGCTTTTAAACAGCTTTCTGCTGGACATGACTTTCAGCCACTAGCTAGCTGAGCTGGATTTGAACCTGGTCTCCGGGAGCAGAAAGGCTCTTTGGCTCTGCTTTTGGGAAGCTGCCAAAGGTGGTTTGGAACTGGAAGTGTTCTTGTTTCTTGAAACTGTGAATTTCCAACGCATGTTGCACAGAAACCTCTGAACGTCAAACTAAAGAGAGAAAAAAATTGGTTACTCTTTCCAGCTTTAACCAAAACAGAACGGTTTGTGGCCCATTCTTAATAATAATAATCATTGGATTTTTAGCCTGCCTTTACAAATAGAGTTCAGTGTGACTTATAGCATTATTAGTACTTATTAACAATTATACAACACTACCATGTCCACATGCCCTGCGTCTGGAAATGTACAGGGCAAGTGGGGGTAAAGGGAGGGCTGTGACTTTTCAAATTTATTATTATTATTTACATTTATATTCCACTTTTCATACTTTTTTCTGCGCTTCAAAGTGGATTACATTCAGGTACTGTAGGTATTTCCCTATCCCCAGAGGGCTTACAATCTAAGTTTGTACCCGAGGCAATGGAAGGTAAAGTGACTTGCCCAAGGTCACAAGGAGCGACAGTGGGACTCGAACCCTGGTTTATAGCCCACTGCTCTAAATACTAGGCTACTCCTCCACTCCAGCCCAAGGGGGAATGGTACCCCACAATCCCCCAATCAATTGAAGCAAATCCTAGGTGGCACATCACATACTCAACACCTATGCCAGCCCCTTAGCTTGTGGCAGGTCACATCCTCCCTCTGACTCTGTCCTCTCAGCCCATGCCCCCTTTCTCAAGCCGTCTCATCCCCTCAGTTTCTCTCCTCCTCTCCTAGCCAGAATTCCTTCTTTCAGTTCCTCTCCCAGACCTTCCCTTTACATCTATTTCCAATTGCCAGCTAGCTTTCTCTGTCCTGCATTCTCAGCCCATCTCCCTCCAGCCCCATAGCTCCTCTCTGACTCTGTCCCTTTCCCTGCCCCCCTCACCTCTTTTGTTCCTAGGAAAAGCCCAAAGGCAGGAAGTCTCCCTGTCCTAAGGGGCACCTGCTATCAGGGCCCCCTGCTGTCCATTGGTTGGTCCATGTGTGTATACAGCTTTAAACCACTCTCTATGTGCGTGTCCCCATCTAGCACTGTCAGCAGGACTTGACAGACTTATGTCACTCCCCCAGGCCCTGTGTTCTGTCATCTTTATTCCATGGTATGTGCTTTGACATCAGTTCTCCATCCTCTTCCATCATTGATCCCGGGCCTGTGCTCTTCCATAAGTCTCCCGAGTCTTGCCTCACTCCTCCAGGCCTGAGCTCCTTAGCACTCTCCCAAGGCTTACGTTATTCCTTCACCTCCTGCAAGTCCGGTGCTGTGACATCACTGCCTCAGAAGCAGCAGCCTTGCATCACTTCCCTGAGGTTTGTGCTCTTACGTAACACCCCTCGTACCTTCGCTCTTCCGTTGTTCTTTTAGCCCCTCGCATCCAATACGCTTCTGTACTCAGTTTGTGATGACGTTAACAAACCTAAGTGTAATAATTTGCATTTATTTAGCATCATTCATCTAAATCTAACCCCAGTGTGTTTCACAGTTCTAACACTTCAGAATCATGCGTCCGGTCACTGCTGAGCAGAAACGTCTGGCTACTAGTTTTGGCACTTGCTTTGTATGACAGCTTCCAAAGGGAGAGGGAATAAGGAACACAGTGTTAGTACTACTAGTACTATCCAATTACAGCTGGATAAACAGGCAACAGGAGATCAACTTATCTGCATAAGGTCCAACAAACATAGCGGTAAACTTACCTAGCTCAGCAGCGCTAAGTGCTTAATCATTCATCTCTAGCTGGTGGCCAGTAGCAGTATCTGTTGTGTAAGTATGTTTGCATGCATATGTGTGCAGCTCGTTAACGTGTGGGCACACGTGCAGTTTGCGTATCTGACTGGCGGAGATCAGAATGACAGCATATTGTGCAAACCGAGCTGTTGCTCAGAATCCTGTCGAGGAAATCTTTTCTTTGAATTTGGTTTATGTGCAGGGACTCGGTCAGAGGATGTTTACAGTTGGTGCTAATGAGGAGCAAATGAAGCTGCTGGCTGGCTGTTGGGGCATTCGGACAATGAGGATTGGCAATGGCTTCGGTGAGGGTTTCACTGAAAATGATGAATTATTCTGTAGGAAGCTAAATTGCATCTCTCTAGTTCCTTTCTGACGTGCCAATATTCTCCCACTCCTACCCCACATAGCTCTAGGGACTCTTCTACCCGCCCAGGGCAGGCATCCACCAACAAATCTGTTCAATGTAACTAGAGGAAAACCAGGCAGACCGAACCTGTCTACAGCGTTAGACGTTGATTTGTGAAACCGAGGCCTCCAAACACAGTGACTGTGTGTGGCTGAGAACTGCTGAGCACGCTGGTTTAAATGCCTGTTCTTTTAATGCCTGGAACCAGTGCGATTAGAAGTACGAAATGAGTTAAAGACGATGTCCATGGTACGGGGGCAGAGGACAGACTTATTTATTTATTTATTTATTTTTAAAATGTTCTGTCTAGCACAACCCTAGGCCTCCTAAGCTGAATACTTTAAAACAAACATTTTTCGTTGCTTACAGCCGATATAAATAATTACCGCACATCTACAAGATTAAAATACCTCAGCTTCATATCCCTCTTGCCTTGTGCAGGAACGGAGGGGGTAAAAACATGGGAGTTGCCACCAGCAAAGCGAGTAAGATACCCAGGAGCCTAGCAAAGGGCCTCACCTTTACCAGTTTACTGGAATTGGGAAGACAACACGAAATTGTTCTAGCCTTTTTTTTTTTTTGTTTTGTTTCTGTAACGAGTCCTTTTATGCACACCATGTGCCAGGAGTGAGACATTACTCAGGCTCTCTCATTCACATTTTACAGACAGCTACATGAAAAAAACACAATGGACACATGGAAGCACTCAAGAAAGGTGACTGGAGTAGCACAAGCTAGAAACTTGTGTGTGGGAGCTCTGGTTGCCAAAAGTTGCATAGAGACTATCACATGAATGAGAACGTAGTGCTACATTTCTTAAAGAAATTGGGTCTATTTTAGACTAACAGAGCCCCCTTCAAAAGGGAATTAAGAATCATGTGAATGGAGATCAGTTCTTCTATTATCACCACACATCATAAAAGAATAAGAGTGACCAGGGAAAATGAATGTTCAAAGCCAATATAATCGGGATGGAGAGCAGAGCCCGCCGTTCAGTGCCAGCTGGTCGGCAGGAGTACCCAGGGAGCCAGGAAACTGTAAAATAGTGCTGTGCTCGAAGGCGGAAGCACACCATGGCCTGGAAATAGGGATGTGTCCCTGTGCACACGCTGCCATCCAGTCTTGTGGATAGTCATTTTCACAAGAGCCAGGATGAAGCCTTTGCCTTGCGTTTCAGGGGTCCTGTGGGCAGAAGTGAAGCCAGAACTGTAGCAACAGGGTTTTAAGGGAAAAAAAAAATGGGCTGAGGTCTGACAGAACAAAAAAATTGTGAAATACAATAGGAATGTGCAACCCAAAAAATTTTGTTTGTTTTTCTATTTCAGGGAGTGGGAGAGTTGTCTTTTTTTTTTTCCAGTTTGTTTCATTTCCTGAATCAAAAAAACATCATTAAACTCTAACCTCTCACTACCCAAAAGAAAAAAAAAATCAAAATGGGCTCCTACAGGGCCGCTGATTCCTATCCCCTCCCATATGAATGTACTTTGAAATCCACATTGAGCTTTTTTTTTTTTTTTTTACTGAATCTGCAGAATAGAAGTTTGCTAAATAAATATATAGGTGTGCTAGGAACTCGCTCATGCCAACAGAACTATGCATTGTCCTTGAGCTGGAGTCACTAGTGGATCTTGGAGTAGGAGGCTAATTACCAGGTATCCTTGCCCTCAGATGGAGAGTGAACAGGAAATGATAAACAGGAAATAAGTGTGAGGCTTTTGCCTTGACAGGGTGCAGAATCATATTTGGGCAAACCGAGAGCTTGGAGAGATTGTCAGCATTGGGAGCCCGAGATTTGTGGGACTTGTTGCTGTTAAGGCAATCTGGACGACTGGAAGGTAGGTGGTGACCAAATGTTTGCAGTTTGGTCAGGGGACAGAGTAATCTTGATGTCTTGGAGCAGGTGACTAATGATGCAAGGAATTGCCAAACCCATAAGATACCCTAGGGCAGTGATGGCAAACTCCAGTCCTCGTATGCCACAAAACAGGCCCAGTTTTCAGGATATCTACAATGAATACACATGAGAGAGATTTGCATGCACTGCCTCCATTGTATGCAAATCTATCTCATGCATATTCATTTTGGATATCCTGAAAAGCTGGCCTGCTTGTGGCACTCGGGGACTGGAGTTCACCATCACTGCCCTAGGGTCTCTGGTATTATCCATATGTGTTGATTGTAGTTCAGGAGATGATTCTGACAGAGATTAATCAATGGCAAACTGCAGAAGACTCGAGCATGTACACAAGCAATAGGAACTGTACAGCAGAGGCTGAGCTAGAAAGTCCATGTTCATGGCTGCCAGAGATTCTCTCAACATCGAGATCATGCTTCAGATTTTTATCAGATCTTGATAAAAAAAAACCCAAAAAAAACAGCGGCCTGAAAGAGTTTCTTGATAAAATCTGTCTGATGGCTACAGAAAAGCCATCTGACAGTGTAGTTTGAATAGCTGGCAGAGGAAGAAACATCAGTGTGTAATACTGCAGAGTTGGGCCATAAGATATGCCATACTGGGTCAGATCAAGGGTTCATCAAACCCAGTATCCTGTTTCCAACAGTGGCCAATCCAAGTCACAAGGACCTGGCAAGTACCTAAACATTAGATAAATCACAAGCTACTATTGCTTATTGATTACCGTAATAGCAGTTTATGGATTTTTCTGCTAGGAACTTATCCAAACCTTTTTTAAACCCAGCTACACTAACTGCTGTAACCACATCCGCTGACAATGAATTCCAGAGCTTAACTATGCGTTGAGTGAAAAAGAATTTTCTATTTATTTTAAATGAGCTACTTGCTAACTTCATGCAGTGCCTCCTGGTCCTGTTATCTGAGAGAGTAAATAACCGATTTACATTCATTTTTCAAGTCCTTTCATGATTTTGTAGACCTCCATCATATCCCCACCTCAGTTGTCTCTTCTCCATACTGAATACCCCTAACTTCTTTAGCCTTTTCTCATAGGGCAGCCGTTCCATGCCCCTTATCATTTTGGTAGCCCTTCTCTGCACTTTCTCCAGTGCAACTATATCTTTTTTGAGATGTGGCAACCAGAATTGTACACAGTAATTCAAGGTGCGGTCTCACCCTGGAGCGATACAGAGGCATTATGACATTTTCCATTTTATTCACCATTCCCTTTCTAATAATTCCTAACATTCTCTTTGCTTTTTTGACTGCTGCAGCACACTGAGCCGACAATTTCAATGTATTAACCACTATGATACCTAGATCTTTTTCCTGGGTGGTAGCTCCTAATATATATATATATATATATATATATATATATATTTATTTATTTAGAGTTTTTCTATACCGGCATTCGTGATTAGAAACCACATCATGCCGGTTTACATATAACAAGGGGGTGTGAACAAAAAACGGAAGATAAACAAGTGCAAAGAGATCATAAAGTTACATTACAACAGGATCATATAACTAGAGAGAATCAGAGTAAGACAACCGAGCAGTTAGGATTAAATATTTACATTATATTGTGAAGTCTCTTATAATATGTTGCTGTCATTCAATTGGGATCTGGGAAGGCTTGCTTAAATAGCCAAGTCTTAAGCCTTTTTCTGAAAGTAGGTAGGCATGGTTCTTGTCTCAGATCCGGAGGACTAGAATTCCATAGTGAAGGACCGGCTGTGGAAAAGGCTCGGTCTCTGAAAGTTGAGTAACCTCCCAAAATTAGGAGCATATTTTGTGTGGTAGGCAGATTTTAAATCATACGCGTGCAAGTGCGCACATGATTTAAAATTCCAGCGTATCTCTGCACATGTAACGATATGTGCATTCATGGGAGCACATATGCTCTTTTAAAAATTAGCCTGTGAAGATCTGGCCATATCGACCTGATAGCAAGCCTGCATCCGCTCCAGGTCAACAGGTTCATAGGTAATGAGAACTGCATCATCCGCATAAGCTAAGAGAGTCACCCACAAATCAGGTTCCTGTAGGACCAGCCCAGTAACCCTCCGGCTTAGCAGATTCAGGACAAGCTTAAAGGCCACCATGGACAGTTGTACAGACCAGGGGCCCCCTTTCACACACTCCTTGAGCGAATGCACTGTCATGGATGAATTGACCTTCATCAGGAATGCTGTATAGAAAATGGAGAAGCTCCATAAGATGTGATCTAAATTCAAATGCTTGCAGGCTTCGTATGCACTGACTGCAATCTACTCTGCCAAATACTTTCTCCTAGTTGAAGACGAGCAGTGCGATTGACAGACTAGCCCTATGCACTAGGGGGTAGATTTTTAAAAAATGCGCGTTTGCATACTTTTGTTGGCGCACCAGGCGCAAACAAAAGTATGCTGGATTTTATAAGATACGCGCATAGCCGCGTGTATCTTATAAAATCCTGGATCGGCGCGCGCAAGGCTGCCGATTTTGGGCAGCCAGTGAGCGCCGAGCCGCGCAGCCTGCCTCTGTTCCCTCCGAGGCCGCTCCGAAATCGGAGCGGCCTCGGAGGGAACTCTCTTTCGCCCTCTCCTCACCATCCCCTCCTTTCCTCTACCTAACCCACCCCCCTGGCCCTATCTAAACCCCCTCCTACCTTTGTCCACAGATTTACGCCTCCCGGAGGGAGAAGTAAATCCACGCGCACCAGCGGACTGCTGGCGTGCCGAGACTCGACCCGGGGGGCGGTTCTGGAGGGCGTGGCCACGCCCCTGGACCGCCCCGGGCCGAAACCATGCCTCCGGGCCCGCCCCCGAAACGCCGTGTCGATCGGCCCCACCCCCGACACACCCTCGACAAAAAACCCCGGGACTTACGCGAGTCCCAGGGCTCTGTGCGCGCCGGCAGGCCTATGGAAAATAGGCACGCCGGCGCGCAAGGCCCTGCTCGCATAAATCCAGGCGGATTTACGCGAGCAGGGCTTTTAAAATCCGCCCCTAGATGAATGAGATTCTGGATTAGGAAAATTTTATCTAATATGGTCTGTTTCAGGATCATGGAGGACTGGTCAGGGTGAGTCATGTCTGCCAGCACAGACCGTAGCCACAGAAAGATTGCTTTGGCCAGGATCTTATAGTTTGTGCAGAGTGATGAGATCTGATGCCAGTTCTTCACATCATGCACGTCTCCCTTCTTTCATAATAGGGATTAAACTGTGTGATGGCATGGCGGCGGCAGCTCTCCCATCTCAAGAACTTCTGCTAGGATCTGCTGGAGGCTGGACCCTAGCAGTGATGTTAGAATGCCAAAGTCAGCCCAGCAGTTCCCAAAGACTTATAATAGGGCATTGTGTGCAGGGCCTCAAAGAACATAGCCAGGCTTACAATATTTGTCTAACCTCTTCCTGTCACTCTGACTGACTACTGCAAGCCCTTCCCATAAAACCCTGCAGGCATTTATATCAGTGGGATCTGTAGACTAGATAGACAAGTAGAACTCTCAAGCTGTCGATCCAGTACTTTCTGGTGCCATAAGGGAGGCTATCTGCTTCTTGGCTGCCCTCCTCCAACCCACAGAAGGAGTTTGATCTGCTAATCATCTCCAGAAGGATCTGAATCCGTAAACTGATGTAAGCTCCGCAGCCTTGATGATAAACAATATCCCAGTCTGGGAGCTTCTTCTCTTCTTACACACTCTGCAGACCTTAGTCTTCAAGTACAGGTAGACATTTCTTGAGACTGAGCACGTCCCCCTTGAGGTGCTTGATTCCACATCACATTTTCTGGTAGCATCTCTGCCATAATATTTTTAGAGAATCCAGTGAGATGGACTTTCCTCTGGGGGTCATCATATCTGATGATATTAAAGTGGCCAAACAAGTAGATAAAGTGACTTCAAAAGTCGGAAAAATGCTTGGCTGTACAGGGAGAGGACTGGTAACCAGAAAACGGGAGGCAATATTGACCCTGTATAATAAGTCCCTGGTGAGACTTCACTTGGAATACTGTGTACAGTGCTAGAGACCGCCCCTTCAAAAGGATATAAACAGGATGGAGTCGGTGCAGAGGGTGGTTATTAAAATTGTCAGTTATCTTTTTCTAAGCATATGGGGACAGAGACTTCAAGATCTAAATATATATACCCAAGAGGAAAGGTGGGTTAGAAGAGATACAATAGAGACCTTTAAATACCTTCAAAATTTCCATGCACAATAGGTGAGTACTCAAGCTAAGAACTTGAGGGTTATCCTAGATAGCAACTTGTCAATGGTATTACATATCCAGAAAGTTTGCCACACCTGCTTTCTTATGCTACGTTTGATATGGCAAGCAAGCTTTTTTTGGATAAGGACCAGTTGGTGACAGTAGTTCAAGCACTAATATATACAAGATTAGGTTATTGTATTGGTAGGTTTTCCTAAAAGTATTTGCACTGTCTCCAACTGATCTAGAACACTTCAGCATGGACTATCTCTAGTGCTAAATATGGAGATAATATATCATGTATACTGTGTAGACTACACTGGTTACCAATTAGCCCACATATAACTTTCAAAATCACCTGCTTCCTTTTTAAATTATTGTGAAGTATACATCCAGATTATCTAAGCAACAGCTACATTTCTCACAGGCTTGTTTATGAGCAGTCCCTGCGTTAAAAACAGCACATCTTACTGTGACTCACAAGAGAGCATTTACTTGTGCAGGATTTGGAATGAACTACTTTCGGAGGTTAGGGAGGGTAATGATTACTAGGCCTTATGCACAAATCTGAAGATCTGGTTTTAAAAAGACTTTGAGCTGAAACATTATGTGTATTGTCAGCTTTAAAGTCTAGACTTCTATAGTGTCAAAGTGTGGAGTATAGTATTACTGTTATTTCTGGAGGGTTAAGATGTTGGGACTTTTTATATGTTATGGATATTATTGTTGCTGTTTGTGAATGCCTGTGTTGTGTTTGTGATTATTCTAATTGGTTGGTGGATATTTAAACTTTGATATAATTTAATATGTTTAGTTAGGTGTCTTGAATATCACTAGGAATTATTATTATTATTTTTTTTTTTTTACCAAGGTTTTACTTATCTTGTTCTGTTGTTATCATTGCATACCTTTTATGGGCATGTTTTATTGTTACTTGCTAAAAGAGTATGCTGCAATCTAGCAGGCAAAAAAATTGAAATAAATAAATAAAAGAAACAAACATTGTGTTACAAGGAGAATCTCTACCACTCCACCCCATCAGCGGCAGTCCCTCGCTTTCTTTCTCAACCCCTGTGCCAAGCAATCTCCCTCTCAAACCCCCTCCCTTCTGCCTCTCTCTCTGCCTGTTTCTTATTGTATTCCTCTCCATTAGGCAGTAAGCCTGAATCACCTCAGCCGCTTCCTTCCTCCAAATTGGCCACTGATCCTGGCCACTGAGCACTGATGCTGATGCCCGAATGCCGCCTTTTTCTTTTTGGCTATGGCCAACATGGTGCTAAGGCTGACCTCACCTGTACCTCTTGAACCTGTGCAGCCATGGACATTGACCCAGCCTTCTTTGATAAGCCATGTTGACTCTTCCCCATCAAGCCATGACTCTCTATATAACTAGTAATTTTGAGGTCAATATTCAAAGCCATTTAGCCGGATAATCCACAAGTTAGCTGGCTAAATGGCAACTTTTTGAAAATTTGACCGCTTATCCAGCTAATTTATAGCCAGATAAGTCATTATCCAGCTACAATTTAGACAGATAAAAAAGAGGGGGTCCAGGGCGGGCCTAAGTTAACATCGGGAAAGCGGTTGGGGGGGCCATGGGCCATGATAAACAACTTCAGATTGGCTTGGGGGCTGGGGGGATTCATGGCCCAACAGGGCCTTATCTCTAATTTGGAAAGGGGGAAGGGAGAATTGGGCCACTAGCCCATTTACATATATATATATTTAAATTTTACACAATACTATTTAACCAGATATCTTTGGATATATCCAGGTAAGTAGCTACCAGTAGTTATCCGGCCACACAAGGCCGGATAACTTATAAATCTAACTGGCTATATTCAAACAGCCGGTTAGGGTTTTAAGTTACCTGGCTACATTTGCTGGATAACTTTAGGCTGGTGTATTCAGTAGGACATTTAGCTCACTGAATATATGGGACAAGTTATCCTGCTAACTTTAGCTGGATAAATTGTCTGATCACTGGCTTATTGAATATGGAGCTCTTTGTTTTTAAGAATAGCTTTTACCATTTTGTCAGGCACCAACATCAGGCTCACCAGTTTTCAGAATCACCCCTGGAACTGTTTTTAAAAATTGGTGTGTTATTGGCCATCCTCCAGTTTACAGGAATTGTAGCTATTTTAAATGACAAGTTTCAGATTACTAGAAAAAGGTCTGCAATTTAATGTTTTGGTTCTTAGAGAAAGATTGAATATCATCCAGCCCTGGTGATTTGTTACTCTTTAGTTTACAAGTTTGCTCTATTTTCACAGTGATTTGCTTTTGTTGCTTAGAATCATCACATCAAAAAATGTTTCCTGCGTGTGTGTCTCTAACATCATACTCAGTAAAGACTGAGGCAAAAAATTCATTTAATTTTTCTGCCATTTTCTGGTCCTCCCTAAGCACCCCTCTTACCTCTAGGTCATTTATAGGCTTTTTGTTTCAAATATACTTGAAAAAGATTTTATTATTTGTTTTTACCTCTATGGAAAACTTCTTTCTTGGCCTGCCTTATTACTGTTTTACATTTAACTTGTCAGGACTTATGTTCATCTCTATTTTCCTCTTTAGAGTCTATTTTCCTTTTTTTGAAAGATGCCCTCTTGAATTTAATTGTCTCTATCACCTCACTATTAAGCCATACTGGCAGACATTTGGTTTTTCTTTGACCTTTTCTTAATGCCTGGAATACATTTTGCTGGTCTTCCAAGATGCTATTTTAAAAAAATATCCTTCCCTCATATAAACATTTAATTGTGGCAATTGCTCCTTTTATTTTTTTCCCAGCTAATTGCCTCACTTTATCATAATCTCCCATTTTAAAATTATATGCTAGTGAGTAGTTTTATTTTTGATTATGTCAAATTTGATTACATTATAATCACGATTGCTAAGTAGAGCCTCCGTCTTTACCCTTTGCACCAGGTCCTGTGTTCCACTGAGAACTAGATCTAAAGGAGTTCCCCCATGAAGTAGCTAGGAACTACAAGTCCATGCAAGCAAGGAACGTAAAACTTGGACTGGCTCAGGCTCTCCTTATGGTTATGGAGCTATATGGAAACTGTAAGGTCCTCATCTATTGGTCTAAGAAAAGGTATCAGAGCCTGCATGGAATCTAGTTTTCTGCAGGATCCAGAAGGCTCTGAAATGCATAGGAGTGAAAATAGCGTGATTTGGTACAGATGCTCTGTCTGCAGATCAAACAGCACTAGGCGCTTTGGTTCCAAGCCATGACTTTATTGTGAGTCATCGTAAACATATTTTTTATCTATAATTAATCTAATAATGTAAACAGAGTTAGTCAAATAATAGAAATGTTTGCACAGAATTGTTGGGGACTGGCAGTTTATGAATCTTTCTATATATAGTTATTTTAACCCTTCTTCCCATTTATTTTTAGCCATTGTTCCATCCCTAATCTTACACCCAGAATAACACTCCCCTCAGCTTCCCTGACACCCAGAATCCAATAGCACCCTCTTGAAATTCAGCATTTGCTTATAGAATAAAGGGTCTTTTCTTTAAAGAACCTCCATCATCCTACCTGGTAACTCCTTCGCTGCGTTGACCTTCTGTGTCTATGAGCTAGACTTGGGCACTAAGTGTTGCTGATGGGAGATGAGTGAACAGTCAGAAACAAGAACTGAAAAATTGAGGAAAGTGTTAATATCAGTGTTTAATGAAAATTCAAATGACTCTTACCCTCGCCATTACTGCTCAAAGATGGTGGCTTAGAAAAGCACAACTGTATTCTCACTGCACATTTAGAGGGCTGTTCTCATGCATATCCCCCTTGCCCCCCAGCATGTAGCTTGCAGACCCTGTGGGTGTGTTATAATTAGTGAGGTTTGGGGGACCCTTGGACACTGTGGCAGCTGACCACGCCCACGGGGGGAAGTCCCATGAGGGGCCACAGGTCAGGCTCAGTTTAGGACACACAAACACAGAGATTGATCTTTTATTTGACAATGTGGTGAAGCCACCAGAGGTGGCAGTAGTGAGCAGCAGAAGTAGCCCGGTTGGGCTAGTATCCCTCAGGCGCTGGAACAGCGACTCCTCCGGTAGCAGTGCTATAGTGGAAAGAACTGAGAATAATGAGTACAGTGGAATATGCACAAAGCCCCAGTATGGAGAACCCCAGGATAGGGAGAGCAGGCCCTCGAGGAGCGAGTACCTGATCCCTGAGAGCTGAGAGGCTTGAAAGTAATGTACTCGCACAGCGGTTCCACGTAAGAGATGGCACGAGGGCTGGAACGGAGGCAGGCCCTCGAGGAGCGAGTACCTGGTTCCAAGGAACAGCTCTGAGGTGAAGATGGTAGTACTCACTGGTGTTGAAGATAGCGAATCCTTCCAGGCAGAAGAGAAGGTAGGAGCAGGCAGCGAGTCAGGGAACATGGGCCCTCGAGGAGCGAGTACCGGTTTCCTGATAGCGACTTGAAAAGCAAGTGAGGCCCCCGAGGAGCAGGTACCCCGTTAGCGTTAAGAGTCCAATGGAAAATTGGAGAGGCAGAGTAGCTGGGTACAGAGAGTGAATCCCATCTGTAAGATACCCCTTGCTAACTCAAAGGCTAGCAAACATTGTAGGCTTTAAATATCCGGGTAGCGTGATGTCATCACAGGGGGACGCTCTGAGGTTCACGCCAAGTAGGAAATAAGAGTGAGGGCCGCGCGGCGCGCGCGCCCTAAGGTACCAGCAGAGCATGGCGGGAGGCAGCGCCCAAGCCGGTCCGGGGACGCCGGAGAGGATGGCAGGCAGACGCCGTGGCAGCCAGGCATCCATCCATAGCGAGAGGAGGTGCAAAGAAAGAAAGGTAGGTGGAGTGAAGCCATCGGGAAGGGACGGTTGCAACAGGGTGCTTTATACTTGTGGGCCTGTAAGCTCATTTTCAAAAGGAAACTTGCAATTGGTCGGTGTCATGAGGATTTTAAAAAATCTGCAAACAGTATTTAGCAACAGCAAATGATGCGGATTAAACGCCACATGGAGATTTCAAAATGACCTCAGCTGGTCTGCCTTAGGCCCACTCCTAGCTCTGTCTCTCTTCCCCATGGTAAACACAAAGAAATAGATGCCTGGATCTTTTCCAACACTTTATTGATGCAGAGACGTGTCAAATAAAATCGCCCCACTCAGGCTGAGTTTCGTAGCTTTACAGCCGCTGCCTCAGGTGCTCCACTCTTCCAATCAGTGAGCTGTTTCATCCAATGAATTGTATTAGTATGCCAGCAATACAAGACCAACTTATGCACGATAGTTCCAAATGCAATACAGCATAGCATACAGCAGTCTCCGCTTCCATGATGGAATAAAGTGTTGGAAAAGATCCAGGCATCTATTTCTTTGTGTTTACCTGCCGGTATCATAGATACCGGCAGGTAAACACAGAGGTAGGCGATCATAGATCGCCTACCTCTGTGTTTTCTTGGACCATCTCTTCCCCATGGGAAAAGGTGCAAACACTGCTGACAGCATATGTACATTTCTCTGTAGACGGGGAGGACAGTTTTCAAATGGGAGTTCCTCTGGAGTTAAATGCTCACTGATCTGTGGAAATCCCTTCGAAAATTACCCTCCTTAAGAATAAAATAGTTACAGAAAACCAAGGCTGAGGTGGTGCCTCAGGAGGAACTGGAGTAAGACTGAGGTATTGTATTGTAAAGCATGTTGCAGTTGTGTTTGGATGAAAGGTGCTACATTAGGAATCCAAATTATTTTTATTCAGCACTTGTCAAAGTTGAGGACAACTAATGGGATTCTAAATCCAGGATGCATGGAACCTATACCAGATAGTATTCACCCAGAATTCTGAGGAACTCAAATATGAACTTGCAGACGTGTTTCTGGTGATTTGCAACATCTGTAAAACAGCCAAGGTACCAGAAGACTGGAGGGTGGCCATCGTGATGCCAGTTTTTAAATAGGGCTACAAATATTGCATTCAAATGTATTTTACTTCATTCTGTAACCATTCATTCTGTAATCAATGATTGTTTTTCAGGGCCAAGAGTTAAGTGTAGATTTCATAGCTCCCTAGCCTCAGGTCTTGTATCTCCTGTTTCATTGTATCGCTCCCGGGCGAATTTGCAGTTTCAATGTAAACCGATGTGATTTGTATTTTATACAGGAATGTCGGTATAAAAAAGTTAAAAATAAATAAATAAGGATGATCTGGGAAACAGACTGGTGAGCCTGACATCGGTGACAGATAAAATGGTTGAAACTATTCTTAAAAACAAAATTACAGACTATGTCGTTCAATAGGGGAGAGTCAATATGGGTTTTGCAAAGGGAAGTCTTGCTTTATCAATTTACTTGATTTTTTTGTTTTGAGGGTGTAAATAAATGTAGACAAAGGTAAGCTGGTTGGATTTTCAGAAGGCATTTGACAATCACTTATGAGAGAGACTCCTCAGGAAATTGGGAGGTCATAGGATCAGAGGCAGTGTCCTATTGTGGATTGGTAGCTGAATAAAAGACAGGAAACAGAGGGAAATTCTAAATGGAGAAAAGTAATGAGTAGAATGCCCCAGGGGAATGTATACTGGAAAAAGAAATAAGTGAGGTGACCCAATTTGCAGATGACAAAAAAAAATGTTTTGAATCGTTAAAACAGCAGCAGATTATGAAGAGCTACCAGGAGGACCATGTGAGACTAGGAGACTGGGCTTCCACATGGCAAATGCAATTTAATGTTGGCAAGTGCAATGTAATGGACGGAGGGAAAAATAATCCCAACTACAGGTACATGATGCTGGGTTTCTTTTTAGCAGTCATCACCCAGCAAAAGGACCTCCGAGTCCTTGTGGACATTACTCGAAATCTTTGGCTCAGTATGTGGTGGCAGTCAAAAAGACAGATACAACTGAGAATATCATAATAATCATATCATTTGTATAAACCCATGGTGCGACCACACCTTGAGTGTGTGCAGTTCTGGTTGCCCCCCCTTAAAAAAGTTGAGAAAAACAATAAAAGGGATGGAAAAATTCCCTTATGGAGAGAGGCTAAACAGATTAGGGATCTTTAGCTTGGAAAAGAGATGATTGAGAGGGGATATGATTGAAATTTAGAAAATCATGAGTGGATAGAACAAGTACATAGGGAACAGTTATTTACCTTTCAAACAACACTAGGCCTAGGGGACCCTCCATGAAACTAACAACCGATTGATTTAAAACAAATCCTAGGAAGTATTTTTTTATTCAAAGCACAATCAAGCTGTGAAATTTGTTGCCAGAGGATGTGGTCAAGGCAACTAATATAACGGGGTTCAAAAGAGGCCTGAACAATTTCTTGAAGGAAAAGTCCATAAACAGTTATTAGGCAGGTAGACTTGGGAAAGCTATCGCCTAACCTTAGGAGTGAGATACAAGAAATAGATCAGTTTGGGGATCCGATAGGTACTTGTAGCCCGGACTGGCCACTGTCTGAGATAGAATGCTGGGCTGAGTGGACATTGGTTTGAATCAGCATGCACTTCTTATCCTCTTATAATGAAACATGTGAGTCTGAAGCAAGAAACCTCATACTGACCCTTTTCCCTACCTTATTTTATTTATCCATTTATTTAATTAATAAAACTTGATAACCCACTCTTCATTTACCTCACACAAATTTTCTACTCAGGGCTGGTGCAAGGTTTCTGGCTGCCCTGTGCAGCTTCAAAACCTGGCAACCTCCTCATCCCCTGACCAACCCTAGTGCTGATGATGTCTCCTTCCCCTTCCGACCCTGCTTACGGTGCGTGATATTACCTCCCTTTTCTCTGTCCCCCAGCTGCTGATGCCTTGCACCAGGCCTCCACTACTAACATATCTGCTCAGCTTTTCAAATGCCAGATTGTAGGCACTGTGAACTGCGACGTACTTGCAATTGGTGCGCCAGTATTATGGCCCTGCATTTTTCTCTTACTTTGGAAGTATACTCGGGAGTGGTAGAAGGCATCACAGAGATTATGAACATGCCGTAGCCCAGTCTGATCGATAGCTGCCCAGGATGACAATGAAGAATAGAGGAGGGCAGCGGCAAGGAGCTAGGTGGTGCCACAGGAGGGCAAGAGAGAAGAGGAGCAATAGATAGCGATTTCACCACCCCATGAAGCTTGCCACGTGGGTTATACCCCGACCTGAGAAGAAGCTCTACAATGCACATTTAGAAAGCCCAAGTTTGGAATATGGATCAAGGAGACGGTGGACGACAAGAGGGTATTCTGTCTTTGTTTCCTGTAATTTTGGGTGGGAGGGGATGGGGTGTTGTGCACACTGTAACTTTCTCCCCTGCCCCATGGTTCTTAAACCATTCTCTCCCTCTGTCCCTTTCATCCCTGTGGCTTGTTTCTCTCTTTCCCTTGTAGCCCCTCTCTGCCTTTTCTCCTCCTCCTCTTGTGGCCATCCTCTTACTCTCTCCCCTTCCTCCGCCTTTCTTTTTGCCCTCTCCCATGACTTCCCTTTGCCCATCATCTCCCTCTCACTTGTGAAGCCCTGTCCTCCCCTGGGGCTTCCCTCCTCTGCACCCTTTTGCACCTTTCCCCTTCCCTCTTTCCTTCCCCTGTGTCATTTCTATATCTTAGCAGCAACAAGTAAGAACTTATTTTACAAGCCTATTGCAATAAAAACCAGCAGGAGGGAGTGGGATCACTAGAAAGGGATGAGTGGAGCATGAGACCCCTGGCTCAAGATCCCTTGACTGGACCACTGGCACAGGGTGAGTGGAGAGTGGAACCACCGGCACATCTGACTTTGGCTCCTCTTGGAGTGGCACAGCTGGGTTGGAGTCCCTCAAGGTTGGCAGAGGGGTAGACAAGGCAGGCTCCCACAAGGATAAGGCTGTAGCTGCAGCTTCTTCCTGGAGTGGATTATCTGGATTGGAGTTCTTCAGAGGCTGAGGTAGAGAGCCACGGCTGCTGAATCATGCTTCTCTTGAAACAGAGGCTTGTTCGCTGGCTGACAAGAAGTGCTGGAAGTACCTGGAGGTAGAATAGTAAGCTGGCGTGGACTCTGTGGTACAGGAAGAGTTTTAGGCTCTGAAATAGCAGGCAGAAAAGTTTTGCAAGTTTCTTCCTTAGCTGTCAGCGTTGAGCTCATTAACAGATTGCTGCATGCATGTGTGGTTTTCTGGGTTCTAGAGGCAGCATTAATTAGCTATTGTTGCCTCACAGCTTCCACTTATGGGGTCAGAACTGGATTAAACAGTGCTTTCACTTGCCTCAGGGGTCTTAAGATGGAATCTCAAGAAAATGTTACTTTTCCAGGTAAGGATTTTATTATCTTTGAACATGCTGTGGTGGAATTAATTCTACAGTTTAAATTATCTTGGTCAATAGGAACAGAACTCAAATTAGGCAAACTGGGGTTTTCAGTGCTTCTGTTTGCCCCTGATTCTCTGTGCTATGTTCAACAGGAAATTTCTTTTCAAATAAGGATTTTAAACCCCTGGAACAGGCTATGGTTGTATTTTCTGTGTACTTTAAATTAGCTTGGTAACTAGGAGCAGGAAAATTGGTCAGACAGGCTGAGGTGTCCAGCGCTTTAACCTGGCAAGTTAGTGCTTCCAGGGACTCTGTGAATTTTAAAAAGCTTAGGCTAAGATCAGGTTCTGGTGTTTGTGGCTTAGATAACACCATCATATGCCCACATGCAAGGCATGTTTTTAGAGTCTTAGAACTACACCGAGCAAATCTCAAGCTTTTAGCATTGTAAGCAGAACATTGAAAATGCTGCAAGATCTTGAAAGAGCCTTGAATTAAACAGACAAGACAAAAATAATTTCTTTCTAAGGGGTGTGAGCAAAAAAAAAAAAAAAATCAGGAACATAATTCCTCTCACTGGCAGCAGCAAAAACTGACTTGGCTCAGGTTCTTGTACCCACTCTCGCAGCTGGGCATTGGTCTTCTCATTCTGTTATGGGCCCCGGAGTCTGGGAAACTCGCCTGCGGAGTAGCATGGGCCTGCAAGGCAGACTGGGGACAAGACAAGGGCTGCTCTTCTGCCTAGCCTGCCCCCCTCCCCTGCAAATTGAGCCTTCGGGTTTTGGGGGCCAATAGGTCTCTGTGACAGCAGACTTGGCTGGTAGGACAAGGCAAAGCTGGATACTGGACAGGACAAGACCAACAAGGCAGAATAGAGCAGGACTTAGACAAGGCAAGCAAAGGGAACACAGAAGCCCAAAGTCAGCAAGGCTAGAACAGACAGAATAGGCCTTAAGGCAGGATACAAGAGAAAATAGACCTGTAGGCTGCAAGGAAAGAACAAGAGTCAGGTCATGGAGTCAGAAGTGATACCATGAGAAGGCAAGGTTAGAATGGTAGGGCAGATTTACATAGGGCTTGGGCATGGCAAGGGCAGTAAAGAGGAGCTTGGCAAGACTAGTGATGATGCATACGGAGGGCTTCTGCTGGTGGAAAGGCACAGGGGTGGATTCCCGATGACAACCGGCCCGGGGATTCGCCGCCCAGGCCGGCCCAAGAGATACCACGTGGCACTCGGCAGACCACGTGACTAGAGCGACCGGCCCACCGGGGGATGCCCGATCCCCCGATAGGCAATCCGCCCCTGGGAAGGCATCATGACGGTAGGATAAGACTGCATAGTAGGTGAAATTCTAACAGTTACAAACTTAATTTTGCTCTGAGAAAGAAGGGTAAGGCTAAGAGGAGCCCCCCTGACTTGTCAGAGCATGTTTACTTCACCAGAGAATCACTAATAGGACTGGGAAGCAGGATCCAGCCAAGTATATACCATGGGTTAGCAGAGAGATAGGCAAATCTGGTCCTCAAATACCACAAGCCACTTGAGTTTTTAGGATATCCACAATGAATGATGAATGGAGGCAGTGTATGTAAAAGCATCTCATGGATATTCAGTGTGGATATTGAAAGGTGACAAGGAGCCAAGGTGTAGAGACAGAATAAAGAAGACTCTGGAGAAGGACCATTGCTGGTTGACAAGAACATAGATGGGAATGGGATAGACACAACTCCTTTTACAGAAGAGAATGTATGGGAAGACTAGGAAAAGTGAAAGTGGACAAGGCCATAGGGACAGATGAGGTACATCCCAGGATATTATGGAAACTCAGAGGTGACCTGGCAGGTCCGCTGAAAGACCTGTTCAATAGATCCCTGGAAGGGGGAGTGGTGTCGTGAGATTGGAGAAGACTGGTTGTGGTCGTTCATCAGAAGAGTGGTAGCAGAGAGGAGGCTGGAAACTACAGGCCAGTTAGCCTCACCTCGGTGGTGGGAAAATTAATGGAGAGACTGCTGAAAGAAAGCATAGTGAACCTTCTACAATTTAGTAAGTTGCTGGATCGAAAGCAGCATGGATTCACTAGGGAAAAATCCCATCAGATGAATCTGATTGTTTATTTTGATTGAGTGACTAGAGAATTGGATCAAGGAAGAGCGCTTGATGTGATTTACTTGGATTTCAGCAAAGCTTTTGATAAAGTCCCACATAGGAGGCTTGTGAATAAAATGAGAAGCTTGGGAGTTAGCACCAAAGTGGTGGATTAGATTACAAACTGGCTGACTGACAGGAGACAACGGGAAATGGTAAATGGAACTTACTCTGAAGAGAAAAAGGCTTTAAGTGGAGTGGCACATGGATCGATATTGGGTTCGGCTGTGTTGAATATTTTTGTGAGCAATATTGCAGAAGGGATAGAAGGTAAATTTTGACTGCGGATGATACTAAAATCTGCAACAGAGTGGACATGCCTGAAGGAGTAGAGAGAATGAAAAGTGATTTAAGAAAGCTTGAAGAGTGGTTGAAGATTTGTCAGCTGGCATTCAATGCTAAGAAGTGCCGAGTCATGCATCTGGGATGTGGTAATCCAAAAGAGCTGCATGTGAAGGGGTGAAAGATTGATATGCACGGACAAAGAGAGGGTGATAGTGTCAGGCGAACTGAAGGTAGCAAAGCAGTGTGACAAGGCAATAGCTAAAGCCAGAAGGATGCTGGGCTGCATAAAGAGAGTGTTGAACAGTAAGAAAATGGAGGTGATAATGCCCTTGTACAGGATGTTGGTGAGACCTCACCTGGAGTACTATGTTCAGTTCTGGAGCCCATATCTCAGAAAGGATAGAGACAGGATCGAGGCTGTCCACAGAAGGGCAACCAAATGGTGAGGGGTCAGTATCGGAATACTTATGAGTGGCTGAAGGATCTAAATATGTATACATTGGAAGAGAGAAGGTGCAGGGGAGATATGATACAGACCTTCAGATACCTGAAAGGTTTTAATGATGCATGAACTTCAAACCTTTTCCATTAGAAAGAAATCAGTAGAACTAGGGGCCATGAAATGAAACTCCAGGGGGGATGACTCAGGACCAGCACCAGAAAATATTTCTTCATGGAGAGGGTGGTGGATGCCTGGCATGCCCTTCTCGAGGCGGTGGTGAAAACGAAAACGGTCATCGAATTCAAAGTGGCATGGGTTAAACACTGTGGATCCTTAAAGGCTAGAGGATGGAAATGAAGAAAACGGTGCACGGGGGTAACTTACTGGTGCGGCGGTTACTACCCTTCAGTTATAAACCTTGATATTTTTTGATGCACCTGCAACATTGCTCTCTGTTTCAGTGGCAGGGGGAAGAGGAGAGTTGGATTCAGACAACAACCACTGAGGGCCCCAGCTTTTACGGTCTGAGGAACTGATAAGCATGGAGGTGCCTGCATGGAGCAGCAATTACTACCATTAACAGAAAGCAAGGGATTATTATCCTTAACCAATGAGCCTTGATGCATTTGATGCAACTACAGCATCAACCTCTTTGAAGGCCATGGGGGTGGGGGTGGAAGAAAAATTGGATTCAGATGACCACCAACACAGGTCCTGACTTTTATGGTCTGGGGTACTGATTCGCAGACATAAGTGAAAAAGCATAGAACTGCTTCTATGGCCAAGTCCATATGCAAAACACATCAGCACTGTCTGACTTTTCAAGAAGGCTCATTACCCAGTAAAAATGTTTCTAGTAGCAAATTGTTTATGGATTATCTTAAGGCTTGGCAAAAACCGCACGGAATGGCAGTTGCTACCCTCAAGAGAAACAGAGAGGTAATCTGTGCGGCATGGCAGATACTACCATAAGCTTGCAGAGCAGACTGGATGGACCATTTTGTCCTTTTACGCCATCATTACTATATTACTATGTTGCTATATATATATCTTGAAAACCTTACTGGCTTGTGTCACTCGAGGATAGGAGTTGCCTACCCCTGGGTTAGCATCTACAGAATCTTCTGTCGTCTGCATCTTAACTGAGGGATGAAAAACACTCAACTAATGAACTTAGTAACCTAGTAATTTTAAAGTAGAAATATACCAGGGGTATCCTCAAGGTAATATTATCATAGAGGAAGTGTGCTTCAGTCGCTGGAGCATAGCACTGGGAGTTGGGGACTCCTGGGCTCTCATTTATTCTCTGTCACGCTCTCCACATAGTGTCATCTTGGTGGATGTCACTTGAACTCCCCTACATGTCTAAAGGATACAAGCTCACTCTAGAAAGGAACCAGTGAGATAAGTCCAAGGGAGGTATTAAGAAGTACAGCAAGAAATGCATCAATAGAGTACCAGCTATCTGTGGGAGGGTGGGGGGGATGGTTTCCATACAGAGAGTGTAGGCATAGAAAGTCCAGTGAGGAAAAAAGAAAAACATACTATAGCTTAGATTAAGGGAGTTTACAATGAAATGTGCTATAGCCATTAATATTGTAAAAAAAAGGTTTAAGCATCCAGCTGTTTGCACCAAGATTACATGTTAGGACTTGTTTTTAAATAGTTTGGGAGAAAGTTTTTCTTTTGCTGGCTTGTAGCCCTTTGCATTTATATCTATAATAATTGAAGGACCTCTTGAATAATTATTAGAAGAAAGAAATGTATATTCTAGGAGGCAGACTGGGCAAGCTAGCCACTTAATTTTATCTGGATAAATTAAATCTGGATATTCAGTGGCACAGCTGCCCTGTGGAATATACCCAGTTAAATCAGTCATCCAGATAACACAATCAGACTTACCCGGATAACTCTGAATATTGACTTTATTTGGGTAAGTTATCCAGATAAGTTTGGTCCCCCCAAAACACTCTTGACTTATCCAACCAATTTTTTATCTAGCAGGATAAGTTGGAGCTGTTCATTACAGCAGCAAATTTAAAAACCATGGTTTGTCTGGCTAAGTGCTGAACTTAGCTAGATAAACATTATTAATATTGATCTCTAACTTTATATATTGCCTTTTTATCCCTATATTTATTTAGATTTATATTCCGCTTTTCACACTTTTACATTCAGGTACTGTTGGTATTTCCCTATCCCCAGAGGGCTTACAATCTAAGGCCTGGATCTATCAAAATGCACTAAATATCGCCTGCGATAGAAAAAGGGACATGTTTTATGGTAATAGGCTATTTATCGCACTCTCTCTCTCTCTCTCAGACGGGACCTCAAACCTACTAAAACAGGCATTTGAGAACACATCGCCAAATGCGATAAAGCCTTAACGCAAGCTATCGCACGGCTTAACGCTACTGAAAAAGGTGTAGCTAAAATTAGCATTAAAGTCGTGCAGTAGGGCTTTGCAAAATGGTAAACCCAGCCCACTCCTAACTCCTCCTCTTTTTCAGATTTGCATCGCACCATACATTATGGTGCTATCGCATGCTATAAGGCATTTTTGCATGCGTTAAGGGCTTATCACATGTGAAAATACCTTATAGCATTTTGATAAATGACCCTATAAGTTTGTACCTGAGGCAATGGAGGGTAAAATGACTTGCCCAAGGTTACAAGGAGCAACAGTGGGATTTGAACCCTGGTCTCCTGCTTCATAGCCCATTGCAAGTAACCAGTAGGCTACTCTTCCACTCCTATAGGCCAGCCACCTTGATTGTAGGGATTTGGAAAGACATTGAATCACTACTTAGGGAAAGGACTGAATAATATCTTGAATTCATCAGAGCAGCATGGATTCAACAAGGAAGGTTATGTGAAATACATCTGAATGATTTCGCTGACTAGATGATTAGAGAATTAGATCAGGAAAAAGTGCTGGATATGGTCTACTTGGATCTCAATTGGATCTTCGACACTGTTTCACCCAGGCAGGCTGGGGGCAGATCCTATGATGGCAAACTGAGGGTGTGATTTATGAAGCTGTGATAGGGCTATAAAGCACATTAAAAACAGCATTTATCATACAATATAGTTGTATTGTACTTATATTGTGCAATATCACTCATTTTTTAAAACAAAAATCCACCCCTATTACAATTAGCTGCCTTGCATGCATTTGCATACATAAAATTGAGTTTTCGTCATTTTAGCACGGGTCCTGTTTCTCCCACACTAGAATTAAAGGGCCATGAAGGCTGAAATGAACCCCTCCTAAAAGTCTTCAAAATGTAATTGGGGATCTTACTAGACCCCCTGCCCCCACTTGGGACCACCTTTCAAAGTGGCCTCACAAAAAAAAGTAAAAAAAAAAAAAAAAAAAAAAAATTAACCGTGCAGAAATACCCCCCCAGGTCACAGACAAGCATCCCTCTTTCCTTTTGTGCATTATTTAGGGGATCTTTATCATATACCCTCTCTGCTCTTCTAGGGTATAAAAATTGAGGTCCTTGAGTTTCACATCATAGGGTAATGATAGAGACTGAACAATTTTGATAGTTTTTCATGGACTGCCGCTACTCTGTTAATTAGACACATCAGACGAGGTTTTTCCAATAATTTGTAAAGAGGCATTATGACTTTTTTTTTAAACTATTGGATATATCTCTCCATTTGCTCCCTAGAATTCCTCTGGCTTTTGCCACTGCCTTGTCGTCATCCTGAGATTTCTCTCGTATTTGATACACATAAGTATCTTTTCTTGGATTATATGTACCTCAAATAATTATTTTTGTATTACATTTTTAGTTGCCATACTCTTGACCTCTCCTCAAGATTTTATAGCTCATATCTCATCCCATCTTGTTCCAGGGCTTAGTATCATCTACAGAAAGACAAACCTCACTTTCTAAACTCTCTGCAATATTACATATGAAAATATTGACCAGAACTGAACACAAGACTGATCCTTGAGGCACTCTGCTGATAATCTTTCTTTCTTTTCAGTGAACTCCAATTATCACTGTGCTCTGTTGCCTATCACTTTACTAGTTTCTAATGCAGTTTACCACCTAGGGCGGTCACATTATTTATTAGCCTCCTGTGTGGGGCAGTGTCGAAGGCCTTTCTGAAATCTAAGATGGTAACTTTAAAACGAGAGCTCATGTACTCAAATGCGTATGCGAGTGCCCATTCGCAGGAATTTTAAATCATCTGCGTAAGGGCGCACGTATTATTTAAAATTCACCTAGCACACGTATGTATGCTCCTAATTTTAAGCACACATCTTCCTTACGAATTTGTCAGCTTTAAAGCGTGCAGCTAAGCTGATTTTAAAACATGCGCGCGTGAAGGAAATAGCCAGTTTGACCAATGAGTCCACCACTTTTCCCAGTCTGCTTCAACGGCAGGGGAGAAAGTCTAACACTTCTCGCATATCCAGCATAGCTCTCTGCTTCAACGGCAGGGGAGAAAGTCTGACACTTCACGCATATCCAGCATAGCTCTCTGCTTCAACGGCAGGGGGGAATGAAGAAACTTGGATCTATATTCAGGCAACAACCAACAAGGACTAAATTACATAGTCTGGATAAACAGATAAGCATGGGTGTAGCTTGCTTATTGCGGTGGTTAATGCCCCTAACTAATTAAGCTATTTCACTTAGATGCAGTTCCAACACTGCTCTCTGCATTAATGGCGGGGGTGGAAGGGAAATAGAATAAAAAAGGTTACTAAGAGTCAAGAATAACAGATAAGTATGAGAGAAAAAAAAGTGCGAAAGCTTGCTGGGCAGACTGATGGGCCGTTTGGTCTTCTTCTGCAGTCATTTCTATGTTTCTTTGTTTCTATATGTTTCTAGGACCTCCAGACCTCTCTAAGTCCTCATCCTGAGTCCTCTCTAATTTACCCAGACCCCTCACTCAAGTGTTTTTGGCCTCAGTCAAGTTTTCTTCAGACTTACACCTCATCAAGAGCAGATGTAAATAAGCAGGGGTAACAACTCGACAAGCGCTACGGGCGTGGGGTTTAAAATTAATTTTTACACAGGTAAATGTTGGCCCCACCCTGGAGCACCCCCGATGTGCCCTAACTCTTCCCCTTTCTAGCATGCGCTGGGTTTCTCACGCATATATGCATATAATTGGGCCATTTAAAAATATGAGTTGCTCACACTCGACCCAGATATTTGCGAGTATGGGCCTCTTAATGCAAGCAACTCTTTTTTTAAAATTCACCCATAAGTGTACCACATCCTGTGTTCTCTTCTAGTTCTCTAGTCACCATATGAAAAAAAAATATCAGATTTGTTTGGCATGATCGGAAATGATTCAGAGGAGGTCTTTTATTTACGCAATGCTCACATTATGGAATGCTCTTCCGAATGTGTTCAGGCAGGAGACAGGTGTAAAAACGTTTTAGAAAAGTTTGAAATAATTTTTGTTCAAAAATCCTTATAGGTAGTGATTTGAGAATTTTAAAATTAGATTTATTTTATGTTTTTGAACCATGTATGTTTAATATTATGAATGTAATATTTTGTAACCCATGCCGAACAATATAAAGGAGGTAGTGGGATATAAGATTTCAAAATAAATAAATAATAAAAAATCTGAGTAGTGCTAGCTATGAAAATTGCACTGTTCCTTTTGGATGTGAGTTTTGATAGGGTATGTCTGGGAAGAATCCAAGGATGTGGGTTCCTTCCAAGGATAGATGTGTGGGGAATTAAGGTAATAGTGAGGAAATGTAACTTATGTTCGTAAAAGATATCTTTCTTTCTTTTTTTCTTTTATTTAAAATAATTTATATCTCACGCCCACCAAAGTTCGGGGCGGGTTACAACAGTACATTCATAATTAATAGTCATAAAAACATAAAATAAAATGAAATAAAGCACAATATAAAATAAATACATAAAATTTAATATCTTAAAAACCATATTTTAACATAAAAATAAGATAGAATCAATTGCCTGAGAAAGTGGAATTGTGTCTATTTGGGATCACAAAAGTCTGCAAAAGCTTGTTTAAACAGGTAGTGTTTTTAGAGCTTTTTAAAATTCTTTTGGTTCACTTAAGCCTCTCAATGTTTGAAGTAATTGAGTTCCAGAGGATTGGACCTGTGATAGAAAATGCACGCTCATTGTGGGAAGATCTTATAAAGGAAAGGAGGCTATCCCACATGCATCTTAAGTGTAGCTTTGGTGGCTACAAGGTGATTTTGACTGTGTAATTCTCATAATTCTGTTGTATTCCTGTACTGAAAATCTTGCCTTATGCCAAATCCTTGTAAATAGCTGTTGGCTGGTTCATCCAGTAAAAAGTTTATTTATCTGACTTTTATATTGCACTTCAAAGTAGATTACATTCAGGCATAGGTTTTTCTTTATCCCCGGAAGACTCACAATTTAAGTTTGTACTTGAGGCAACAGAGAGTAGAGTGACTTGCCCGAGGTCACAAGTAGTATCAGCAGGATTTGAACGCTGCTCTCCCTGCTTTGCAGCCTGCTGACCTAACCACTAGGATATTCCTCTTTGAATTTCTCTCACACGGTCTGATACACTTTATTTAGCCAGCACTAACAGGAAGCGTGGGGGGAAGGGGGTGGTGAGTCCTCCCTGTCCAGCCAGAGAAGATACCTTGACTGTCTTTATACAGGTCCATTTTACCATCTGCATGACTTAAGAACCCACTAATACATTTGGAAAGAAGGACCCTTATCCAATAGGGAAACACTTTCCATCATTTTATGTACCCCAAGCAGGGGTTATGATCGCTAAGAAAATTTTATTTCTGATTTACAATCTTAGGGGCCTAATTATTACTAAAGGTTTTCTTCCTTCTGTGTCTCTGGGAAAAATGCTTAGTAAATAACCCTTTAGTTTTTCATCCACAATCCAAGTATTGGCTAGCATTAACAGATCACAATTCAAAATCAAGGAAATCTATGGATAACACACTCAACATCTCCTGATATATTGGATTTAATGGGTTGTCTGATCTCCTTATCTACCTCATTTTCTGAAGAGAGTGGGAAGTACAGTTTGCTTAAGAACATGTCTTGCCATGCTGGGTCAGACTGAGGGTCCATCAATGCCAGTATCCTGTTTCCAACAGTGGTCAATCCAGGTCACAAATACCTGGCAATTTCCCAAAAACTAAATACATTCCATGTTGCTATCATGCAGTGATAAGTAGTGATTATTCCCTCTACTTGGTTAATAACAGTTAAGACCTGTCCAAATCATTTTTAAACCCAGCTTTGCTAACTACCTTAACCATATCCTCTGGCAATGAATTCCAGAGCTTAACTGTTCACTGAGTGAAAAATAATTTTCTACGATTTGTTTTGAATGTGCTACTTACTAACATCATAGACTGTCCCCAATCTTTGTATTTTTTTGAAAGAGTAAATAACAAATTTGCATTTTCCTCTTCTATTCCACTGATGATTTTATAGACTTCCATCATATCCTTCTCAGATGTCTCTTCTCCAAGCTGAATAGTCCTAACCTCTTTAGCTTTTCCTCATAGCTAGTTTCCAATATCATTTTGGTCACTCTCTGTACCTTTTCAATTTAACTATATCTTTTTTGAGTACTCCAGGAGTGGCTTCACTATAGAGCAATACAGAAGCATTATGATATTTTCCATTTTATTCTTTATTCCTTTCCTAATAATTCCTAAGATTCAGTTTGCTTTTTTGAAGGTTGCTGCACAATGAACTGAGAATTTCAACGTATTGTCCATTATGACA
This sequence comes from Rhinatrema bivittatum, assembly GCF_901001135.1. NCBI lineage: Eukaryota > Metazoa > Chordata > Amphibia > Gymnophiona > Rhinatrematidae > Rhinatrema > Rhinatrema bivittatum. The sequence goes on along the minus strand of NC_042631.1, from coordinate 37,046,891 downwards.
CCCAGATCCTTTTCCTGAGTAGTAACTCCTAATATGGAACCAAGCATCATGTAACCACAGTGTGCGTTGCTTTTCCACATGTGCATCACTTTGTACTTGTTCACATTAAATTTCATGTGCCATTTGGATGCCCAGTCTTCCAGTCTCACAAGGTCTCCCTGCAATTTTTCAAAATCTGCTTGTGATTTAACAACTTGGAATAATTTTGTGTCATGTCTGCAAATTTGATCACTTCACTTGTTGTATCCCTGTCCAGATAATTTAGGAATATATTAAAAAGCACTGGGCCTAGTACAGCTCCTTGAGGTGCGCCACTGTTTACCCATCTCCACTGAGATAACTGACCATTTAGTCCTTCTCTCAGTTTCCTATATTTTTATTTATTTATTTATTTTATTTATAAGCTTTTTATATACCGATGTTCATGGAAATCATATCGCATCAGTTTACATATAACTGAAGTTAGAATTACAAAAAACAGGGAGATTTTAACCGGGATAAACAACTACAGAACGAGTCGACAAGGGGTCAGAGAAGAGGAAGAAGAATACAACATATAAGAACAAGAACATATATGAATATAACCAAAATATGAGTACAAAAAGTCAGTACATGAAGAGAAAGAATAGTGATAAAAATATAAATGTAAGTACAGCATAACCAAATAGAGATAAAGGTCCTTTAAACTGTATTAAGTGGTGCTGTGAAGTGTAAAAGAGTCTGATAGCATATAGCAGGTCTTCAGGGAAATGCTTGGCTGAAGAGCCATGTCTTAAGTTTTTTTTTTGAACGTCCTTTGGCAGGTTTCTTGGCGAAGATCAGGTGGTAGAGCATTCCATTGTGTGGGCCCCGCCGTGGAGAGGACACGTTTTCTGAAAGAGGACTTGGCAGGGGGAGCATAGAGTGAACCTTTGTATACTGATCTTATAGGTCTGGCGGATGTATGATGCCGAAGAGAGATGATTAAATCAAGAGCGGTTTGCATGTGAATGGACTTGTGAATTAGCATTAGAGTTTTGTGAAGTATTCTGAATTTGATGGGGAGCCAGTGTAAATATTTTAGAACAGGAGATATGTGTTCTTCTCTTTTGGTATTCGTCAGGATCCTTGCGGTAGAGTTCTGTAGCATCTGTAAGGGTTTGGTGGAGGAAGCAGGAAGGCCGAGTAGGAGGGAATTGCAGTAGTCAATTTTTGAGAATATGATGGCTTGCAGAACCGAGCGGAAGTCATGTAGGTGCAGGGGGGGGGGGGGGGGGGGGGGGTTAAGCTTTTTTAGGATTTGAAGTTTGTAAAAGCCTTCCTTTGTAGTGTTGTTGATAAATGTTTTTAAATTTAGCCTATTATCAAGGGTGACTCCGAGGTCCCTCACATGGGTGATGGAGGATGGAAGTGAAGCAAGTAGGTTGCTGCAAGCCAGATTATTATCGTTCTGTGAGATGATCAAGAGTTCGGTTTTTGATGTGTTGAGCACTAGATTAAGGCTGGATAATAAGAGGTTGATGGACTGTAGGCACTATTCCAGAAGTCGAGGGTTTTTGAAAGAGATTCGGTGACTGGAATGAGAATCTGGACGTCGTCCGTGTAAATAAAGTGGGTTACCTTTAGATTTGAGAGGAGTTGGCAGAGGGGGAGGAGATAGATGTTGAAGAGTGTAGGGGAGAGTGATGACCCTTGTGGGACTCCAAGTGTTGAACTAACTGGGTGAGATTCCTTGTTGCTTATTCTGACCTTGAATTTCCTATTGCAGAGAAAGGACTTAAACCAATTGAGGACAGATCCTAAGATGCTGATGTCAATAAGACGATTGATTAAGATGGAGTGATCCACAGTGTCGAACGCCGCTGAGATATCGAGCAGTGCCAGGAGAAATGTTGTTTTTTTATCGAGGCCCAAGAGGATGTTATCTGTGAGAGAGATTAGAAGGGACTCAGTGTTCAGTGATTTACGGAAACCGAATTGAGCTGGGGTGAGGATTTTGTGATCCTCAAGGTATTCAGAAAGCTGTTCGTTGACAATTCTCTCCATGAGTTTGGCAATGAAAGGTAGGTTGGTGATGGGTCAAAAGTTTACCGGGTCAGATGGATTCAGGTTGGGTTTCTTTAGCAGTGGTTAAAATATTTTAGCACTGGTTAAAATATTTTTATTTTAACCAGTTTGCAATCCACAATAGGACATTGCCTCCTCTCTCACAACTTTATAATTTTCTCAGGAGTCTGTCAGGGGCACTTTGTCGAAGGCCTTCTGAAAATCCAAATATACTATATCCACCAGGTCATATGTTTATTAATCCCTTTAAAAAATGTAGCAGATTGATGTGGCAAGACTTCCCTTATGTAAATCCATGCTATCTTTGTCCCATAAAACATGTCTTTCTATATGTTCTCTGATTCTGTTCTTTAGAATAGTTTCCATGATTTTTCCCAGCAAAGAAGTCAGATTCGCCGGTCTATAGTTTCCCAGATCATCCTGGAGCCCTTTTTAAAGAGCAGGGTTACATTGGCCACTCTCCACTCTGCGGAAACAATGAATGATTTCCATTATAGGTTAAAAATTACTAGTAACATATTTGTGATTTCATTTTTTAGTTCTTTCAGAACTCTGGGGTGTATACCATCTGGTCTGGTGATTTGCTACTCTTTAGTTTGTTAGTTGATTTTTTTTCAATTCTTCTGAATCATCACCAGTGAATACAGTTTCCAGCATGAGTATCTCTCCAACATCCTCTTCAGTAAATACCAAAGCAAAGAATTCATATAGTCTTTCTGTGATGGCCTTAAGTGCCCCTTTAACCCTTCGATCATCTAAAGGTCCAAATGATTCCCTCACAGGCTTCCTGCTTTGGAAATAGTTTATAAAGTTTTTCTAATGAGTTTTTGCCTCTATAGCTAGCTTCTTTTCAAATTCTCCTTTAGCCCACCTTATCAATATTTTCATCTAACTTTCGAATGCTTAATGCATTTTCTTATTTTTGTCAGATGGATCCCTTTTCAAATTTTGGAAAGAAGTTCTTTTGGCTAAAATAGCCTCTTTCTTCTCATCTTTTAACCATGCTGGTAGTCATTTGGCCTTCCTTCCACTTTTTTTTACTGTGTGGAATACAATATGGTATTTTTAAACAATGAAGTCAACAAGCGAAAAAAACTCTCTATAAATGAAATACCAGAAGTATCTTAAAAGACCTTCATAATAGGCACTACCGACTTATAAGGCAAGAGCCTTCATTGCCTTCTCATTAATCATAGGTCTAATTCATACCATGAAATAATATAGTCTTAATTATATATTTTTTGGATATTTTTTAATGCACATAAAACAAGGTACTTAGCTTTATCAAGTTGTATCAAGAAACTGTTAGGTAGCAATGGTGGTATGACAAACAGAAACCTCAACCCAGTCCATGTTTCGAATTGAGATTCTGCATCAGGAATGTGTACTCTGATCTTCAATGCTTATTAATAATCCATAGTCTCACCATCCATTGCCGAGTACCTGTTATGGTTAATGGTGTTTGGGTGGATCCTTGGACACTGTGGCAGCTGACCACGCCCACGGGGGGCAGTCCCATGAGAGACCACGGTGTCGTGCTAGACTCTGGACAAACAAACACAGAATTGAATCTTTATTTAAACAGGTTTGAGTAACCACCAGAGGTGGCAGTAGTGAGTAGTGGTGGTAGAGCCCGGCTGGGCGCTTCTCACACAGAACGCTGGAACAGCGGATCCTCTGCTGGGCAGTGCTGTAGTGGAAAGAGACTGAGAGTTATGAGCACAAAAATGAGAATAGCATTCAGAGTCCCAATGTTGAAATAGGAGAGCTCTGATACAGGGAGAGCAGGCCCTCGAGGAGCGAGTACCTGATCCCTTAGAGCAGAGAGACTCTGTAACATTGTACTCACTTAGCAGTAACAGAGATTCCATTAGACGAGAGGTCTGACACTGGAGCATAGAGCAGGCCCTTGATGAGCGAGTACCTGGTTCCAGTGAAGCAGTACTGTGGATAGAGATGGTTTCTGTACTCACTGATGGTAGCTGTAGATTAGTTCTTCCAAGTAGAAGGGTAGAGGTTGCAGGCAGCGTCTCAGGGAGCTTGGGCCCTTGAGGAGCGAGTACCGGTTTCCTTATAACACCTGAAAGAAGCAAAGAGGCCCCCGAGGAGTGGGTACCCTGTTAGAGACCCCGAAGGGTAGTAAGAGTTCCAGATAGCGCTGGAGTGACAGAGTAGCTTAGGAACGGAGAGCGAATCCCATCCATAAGAATCCTGTTGCTAACTCAACGAACTAGCAAATACTGTAGGCAGATATACCCGGAAGACGTGATGTCAGAACAGGGGGACGCCCCTGAGGTTCGCACCAATGTAGAGTTAAAGATGAAGGTGGAGTGCGCGAGCGCGCCCTAGAGGTACCTTGAAGGAGAATGGCGAGAGGCAGCACCAAAGCTGGTCCAGGGACGCCAGAGAGAATGGCAAGCAGAAGCCTCCGTGGCCATCAGTCCAAGGTGAGCAGAAGGAGCCGCAAGTAGAGAGAGGTAGGCGGGGCGAAGCCGTCGAAGACCGGATGCAACAGTACCATAAGTTTCTTAAATATCTTCTTCAGTCAGCATCTCTGCAAAAGTGGCGCAGAGTTCATGGTATGAACTAGACCTATGATTAATGAGAAGGCAATGAAAGGCTCTTGCCTTATTAGCTGGTAGTGCCTATTTTGAAGATCTTTTAAGATACTTCTGGTATTTCATTTATAGAGGGGTTTTTTTCCCCCTTGTTGACTTTTCTGTTCCCTCTATATCATTGTGTGACACTGTTTTGATATTCATTTTTAAACAATGATGAAAACTTTGAATCTTTTTTCAGTTTTTTCTATTTTCCTCATTTTATCAAAGTCTCCCTTTTGAAAGTTTAATGCTAGAGCTGTAGATTTCCTTAATGTCCTCCCTCCAGTCATTAAATCACTTTTGATAGCACTATTCACTGTTGCCAAGTGGCTCCACCACTGTTACCTCTCGTACCAAATCCTGTGTTTCACTAAGAATTAGGTCTAAACCCCCTTTCGTTGGTTCCCAGACCAACTGCTCCATGAAGCAAACATTTATTTCATCTAGAAACTTTACTTGCCTAACATGTCCTGTTGTTACATTTACCCTGTCAATATTAGGGTAAGTGAAGTCTCTTATTACTGTGCTACCAAATTTTCTAGCTTCCCTAATTTCTATTAGCATTTCATCATCTGTTCATTTTGGTCAAATGTACGGTAGTATTCCCCCACCGTTATAGTTTTCCCCATCACACATGGAATTTCCACCCATAAAGGCTCTACTGTGCATTTAGTCTCCTGCAGGATCTTTGTTGTTGAATTCTATGCCATCCCTAAGATAAAGCACCACCCACCCCACCAAGTTGATCCATCTTGTCATTGTAATTTAATTTGTATCCTGGTATAGCACTGTCCCATTGGTTATCCTTCTTCCACTAGGTCTCTGAGATGCCAGTGAAGTCTACCTCTTCAGTCATTGCTAATCATTCTAACTCTCCCATCTTACTTTATAAACTTATGGCACTAGCATTCAGACATTTCAAGGTATGTGTTTTATTTGTATTAACAATCTTTATCAGTAGTCAGGGGTAATATGGAATCTTTTAATTCAGGTGGTTCTTTTACTTAAAATGCATATGGGCTACTTTTGCTTTTATTGGAACCTCTCTATCAGCATGCCCTCTGTTATTTTAGTATTCTTGAAAGATATCTCCCTCTGGACCATGCACTGCTGATCGACTGTAGGCTTTCCACCATTTCTAGTTTAAACGTTGCTGTAGCTCCCTTTGAAGGTTAGCACCAGCAGCCTAGTTCCATCCTAGTTAAGGTGGACCCCATCCTTTCAGAATAGGCTCCCCCTTCCCCAAAATGTTGTTCATTTCCTAACAAAACTAAAGCCCTCTTCCCTGTACCATCGTCTCCTCCACATATTGAAACTGCAAAGCTCTGTCTGCCTCTGGGGGTCCTGCATGTGGAACAGGGAACACTTCAGAGAATGTCACCCTGGAGGTTCTGGATTTCTACTTTCTATCTAAGAGCCTAAATTTGGCTTCTAGAACCTCCCTCTTACAACTTCCTATGTTGTTGGTGCTCACATGTACTGCGACAGCTGGCTCCTTCCCAGCACGGACTAAAATCCTATGTAAGTGACATATGAGGTCCACCACCTTTGCATCAGGCAGGCAAGTTACCAAGCAATCCTCACGTCCACCAGCCACCCAGCTATCTACATTCCTAAACATTGAATCACTAAGTATGATGGCTGTCCCAACCCTTTCCTCCTGGGCGCCAGCCCTTGGAGACTCATCATCAGTGTGAGAGGACAATGCATCATCTGGAGAACAGGTCCTTACTTCCTGCTCCACCATGGTGATACTTTCTGACCAAATGACCTTGCTCCTTCAAAGTAGCACCTAGGCTACCGTACTGGAGTTGGGATTTGACTACTATGTCCCTGAAGGTTTCCTCTATATACCTCTCTGTCTGCTTCAGCTCCTCCAGGTCTGGCATTCTAGCCTCCAGATATCAAACTCATTCTCTGAGATCCAGAAGCTCTTCGCACCAGGTACACACATACAACCTCTCACCAACTTCTGCTGTATCTCTCTGCCTTCCATGTCACTTCAACAGGCTAGCTGTTACCATTACACAGCACTAGTCCTTGTTTGCCATGTTTCTTTTCTCTCTGAGACTCTTCATAGCTCCCATCATTTTCCCAGCAATTTATGCCTCTTGCCCTCTCTGAAGACCGTCTTCTGCAAAAGAAACAACTAGCCCCCATTGCAGGTCATTTCTATTTAAAAATTATTTTCTTGGAAAAGCATGAAAGAAATAAATGATGTTGATATGGTAATGATTTCTTCCGTCTCCTCATTCTACTGTCTGTGGTCCTGTGCCTGACCCCTCAGACTTTCTAACCGCTTCTCTGCCTATGGATGATATGGTCACGGTCACATAAAGGCTTAAGGGGAAGACCTGGAGTGGGAGCCCATTACGCTCTGGAGTTCATTCAGTTCCCAGTCCAGCATTACACTACTGCTCTGTGTGTGTCTGTCTATCAGCAGGAACAAGGTGCTGTATGTTTCTGTTGAATATTAACTGGAGCCAGCAGATACTAAGCCACTTTTATGATATACTCCAGCACCCATCTAGGTGCTGCACAGCCAGAAAAGATAAGAGACAGGAGCAAGGACCATGAGAGTATCTAGCACACAAAACTAGAGTTTCCCCCTGCTATGTACGTAACAGTTTGGTCTGTGTAAGCTATGTTTCCTAGCTGTACTTTCCATGGGCAATCTGTTTTAGTCTCCTATATCACAGCAACACAACCAATTATATTTAAAGTACATGTCAAGGTTGAACTACATGCTTCCCCGCTTCCCCAGGTAGCTGCTCTAGGCCAGTCTATACCAAAACATCCTGATTAAAAAGGAAGTACTTTTGTATTATTTAGAAATATACTCTTTGCGTGCCCCTGATTGTGGTAGAATGATGAAATAATTGCTAGCCATGCTGAACCTGTGTTGTGGCTAGCACACGTGGCCCTGTGCATGTGTGAGTGTTCACATGTGCCTGGGGAGGGGAACCGAGGGTGTAAGGGAGAGGGGAGGTTGAAATGATTTGAGTCTGCTAAGGAATTCAGCAGAGGTCAATCCCGGGACACAGCTTTCTGATTATAAAGTAAATATTAAAAACATGAGCTGGCAGTCCTGATCCTGGATCTCTCCCCATTCCTCAATCCCCAGTTTCTCCTTCTCCCTCTTCCCCCCCTTTCCTGTTTGTTGTCCATTTGTCTCTGTTTACTGGGCTGAGAAGTGAGAAAAATGGAGAAGACCCCTGGAGGACACATCTTGCATGCAACACTGGTGTGGCAGGGAGCCAGGAGCCAGCTTCCTCACCCCTCCATTTGAAGGACCTTTGCCAGCTTTTGTCTTTAAGTGATTTATGCTTTATTTTTCTTAATGAAATTTGGATATTTTTTATTTGACTGAAAATGTGTGCTTGGGAAATGGGGACTGGCAGCAGCTTGAACTAATGTCTTGTGTTTCTTGTTCAGAGACTGAGCAATTTATTCAACTGGGAGATTAATTCATTTTAAGGCCCCTTCATCAGTTTAGGGATTAATAATCCATCTCAGGGCCTTTGGCCTCTTTGGAAGCGCATTGGATAATAACACATCTTGGCATCTGAGGCCCTTAAGTTCAGGAAATAATAATCTATCTCGCTCAATAAAAATATGTGAGTACTCTGATTAAAAAGGTGTCACCTACATTATGCTTGTTAACCTTTTTAATTTGGCACTCAACAAAAATAAAACGGGTTCATTCTTGCTAAGGTATTAAACTTGTACAGGTAATGATTTTCCTTTACTTTTGGTTAATTGCCATCTTTAACTGAGCAGCTCTGCTTTGCATCTCTCAAACTGTCCGATAATCTATAGCTACAATTGCTGGCAAATAGTTCTCTATATATTGCTGCACCTTTAGTGTGCGTCTGGAACAGTTTACTGGCGACCTTGTTTACTCCCGTTCATGTACAGTTTCACACCCTTTTCCATATAAGTGGAAAGTAGAAATGTTTTCAAGAGAAAGGGCCTCTTGCAAGTGCTGGAATGTGCAGCTAATCTGTCTTTGGTAGAAACAAGATGGCCATTTTGCCAGCAGACTGCTATGCAGTTGGGGGGAAAGGATAGCATTCAACAGAGAGAACAAACGTTCAGGCCCTTGAGGGGGCTCACACAGTAAAAGTGACCAGAACAATCCTCTGTTGAGCTCTGTCACTACATGAACCTTCATTTCATCTGAACTTTAAAATTGAGAGTCCTACTGGAATTGCAACACCATCAACCTTTTCCTCAAAATATTTCAGTAAAGGAATGGCCATTCAGCTGCGTTTGTAATTATACATGTCAGAAAAGAGACTCACCATCTTAGCCCGCCAAAAAACATTTGTTAGAGGAAAACCATCAGTTGGGTAGAAATGATGCCTTTATTAGGCTAACATATGTTTTAAGATGCAAGCTTTTGGGACTGCCTCAGGAAGGGATGTTAATAGTCCCAAAAGCTTGCATCTTGAAACAATTGTTAGCCTAATATTATTCCAATTACAGATGAAAACAAGAGGAATGAGGATGTGCAGGGTGGAAGACAAAATGGGAGCTGGGAGGAGGATAGCCTGAAAAATATTGTGTGTGGGATTCTTTATACCCCACATGCTGAAAAAATAGAGTCCCTCAAAATAGCATGCAGAACTTAGTCACTAGCAATATGCCCAGAATTGCTTTTTCCATTTCATTTAGTTTGGAGGGGAGTATTTAGTTAATTTCATTTTGGCTTTTTTTCACATTTTGTTTTATTTTTAGCATGCTATTTTACAGTAGTTCACACTAAAACATTTTAGTGCACATTATTTGCAAATAGTGCATGCTGAAAGGTACATACATTTAGCAGTCCACATTAAATCCAAAACCCAAGTTACTTGAGTGAAAAAAAAAAATCCCCCAGGCCTTCTACCCTCACTTAACCCATGATATCCTGTGTCCAAAGAAGGGCACGAGCACATCCCAGTCATTCCTGCCTGGCTGGTGCTGTATTTCTAAAGGGAAACGGCTAACTCGAGGCTGGCACCATTTTGAAATACTGCACTAGCGGGGAGGAAGCAACTGGGGATCATTCCTGACCCTCTGTCAGCCTTGGACATTGCGGGTAGATGGGGTGAAGGGTGAAAGTCTGGGGGAGATATTTTAAAAGTCAGGTGGTGTGGCATTTCTAAAATGGTGACACAAAATGAAAAAACAAATGACATTTTATCATTTGCCATGCTGTTGAATAACCCTTGTAAGTTAGCCAACTAAGTTTTATCCAACTAATTTAGTCCTTCATCTTTCAATATCTTAACCCCTGTAAGTCACATCTGCAGCCATAAGGTCAGAATGTCAGCTAGAAATTTATTGGCCTGAATTTAGGTTTATAATAAAGCTTTATGGTTATTAAGGGGTAAAATTTTCAAAACTCTAGTTGAGAACTACATGGGTAAAATTGAGGATTGGATGGGTAGAATGGCTGATTCTGCCTAAGTGGATTTTCAGCTGGTTGAAAGTACACACATGCTTTTACAATGAGGCATTCCCTGGGTCATACTTGACCAGGGAAGAAAATAATGCATGTATAGGGTTGCCAACTGGCTCCAGGTTTTCCGGACATGTTGATCCAATTCTGGTTTTATTCACCTGCATGCAGGTACCTATAGTCTTGCTTTTGTTAGGGAATGCAATAGAGAAATCAGAATAAGTCCCAGCATGCAATGGGGTAAACCAGGACTGGATCAACCTGTCCTGAAAATCTGGAGCCAGTTGGCAACCCCATGCATGTACATGTTATTTTATAAAATGTAGGTGTGTAATCGTAGTGCTTACTTTACACTACCACATTGGAGATGACTGGAAGTATGCACACTTTTTTATCTGCATAACCACCCAATCATCAAACATAGATAGGTTGTTTTTTATAAGCTGAAAAATATGTACATACTTTTTGAGATAGGCAGCTTATTGAAAATTTACCCCTAAACAGATCTTTGAATGAAATGGCCTGTGTGTTGCCTGCCCGTTCCCCTCCTGCTTCTCTTTCCTGAGCAAGAAAAAAGGTGAGGAGAGAATAGGGTTGCCATCCTAACCCGGGCCAGTCGAACAGGCAATCCAGTCCTGGTTTTGCCTCATTGCATGCATGAAGTTGCAGTAATGATTTTCACATTCATTTCCTTAAGAAAATCAGTGCCTGTTGAAGGTGATTCTAGTGTGGCTCTATTTAGCTTGTAGCATGAGGAGTCTGTTGAAGGCAGTCTCCCTTGCTCAAGTTATCTTTATTCCTTCAAATAGATCCCTAAAGAAATCAGAAGTACAACTCTGTGCATGCAATGGGGCAAGCCTAGGAATAGATCGGCTGACCTGGCATGAGGTGGAAGCCTTACAAGAGAGGTCAATATTCAGCAAAATTCTGGAACCACATGGTTGAAAGACTTGGAGATATTTGACTTTGGTTAATTGGTTTTGTGCTGCCAAAATGATATGTTGCCTGGCTTGGAGGATATTTGACTCTGCCCTGTAGAGATTTACTTCTGAACACAACCAAATAAAGCCCACAAAGAGCTGTCTCCAGAACAGATCCACCGAAGAATGAGAGGCAGCCAGAGTATTCAATACAGGCGAGATTCCATAAATAATCACAAAATGGGTGTCAGCAAGCTGGGACAAGCACTCGACCTCTTGTGAAATACAGAGGTTGCCTGGACCACTCAATCATCCACCCAATAGTTATAAGGAAAATTCTTTTTTTAATATAAAGTTTTATCAATGCAAATAAAAACTAATAAAAAGCATGTGAACAAAACGGTCTATCCAAGCATATAGAAACAGCATAGCACCATTGGTTCCCCAATAGTTCGAGCAAGCATCAACAATAATATAGTCATGAAACCAAACCCTGACATCAGCTGATGTTTCGAGAAGACCCTGCTTCAGGAGGACTTATCGTAGAATGCGTATGCCATTTCTGGATCATTAGATCTCACAGTGTAGAGAAGGTCATCTGAGACCTAAAGAGTGCATAATTAAAAAGCACAACAACATATCAAATAAACAGAAAAATTAATAGGTCTTATTCACTAAAGAAACACTGATAAGTCCGTCTCTGAGTTCAAACCATCGGGATCCAAAGTCTTTTGGTGTTTATTTAATATGTGGTTTTTGATTATGCACTGTTTAGTCTTTATTTCTTTATTCATTTTATTTTTATTTTATTTTATTGATCAATAAAGCTTTTTTGTTTCAACACTTTGCCTTCTGGAAGGATCTGACGTAATTTTATCACAGCCCTCATAGACTGTGTATTTTTGGGCCATTCTCAGAAGACCATATCTACACTTGGTAAGATCTGGTATTCCAGTGATGAGCATTCTTGTTCTAAGATAAGTCCCCCTGAAGCAAGGTTCTCTCAAAACATCAGCTGATGCTTGCTCGAACTGTTGGGAACCAATTGTGCTATGTTGAGTTCTATATAGTTGGATGGACCATTTTTTCACAAGTTTTATATAAAAAGAGATTTTCCTTATAACTATTGGGTGGATGATTGAGTGGTCCAGGCAACCTCTGTATTTCACAAGATATTGAGCTTGCTGACACCCATTTCATGATTAATTATTTATAGAGTTTTGACTGTATTTAATACTCTGGTTGCCTCTTTTTCTTTGGAGATTTACTTCTGCACATATTTTTTTTTGCATGCCTCAGAAATTTAACGAGGTCAAAGAGCATAGGACTAGAGAAAGCGAGAAAATCCATGTGGACGTGCTGTCCTCTTTCATATTGCTGTCTGGCTGTAGCCATGCTGCTCCAGCCTTTTGCCTCAATCATTCTCCAGAGGCTGCAGTGGCACTCATGCTTGGATTTTCCCACTGCATGCGTGCAACACTTTCAGAGGCTGAAATGGTCCCAGGGATCACACTAATCTGCTGTATCTACAACTACTGTATCTAAAGTCTGCTGCTGGGTCTTTATTCATAGTTTAGGTTCAAGATATATTGACTCATCTCTGTCCTATCCCCCTGGGTGAAGCTGATTCATGATGTATCTTTCAGTTCTCTTGTAAGGAAATTCTGTGCCCTAACAACACAATAGTTTAAGACTCTATGGTTTGCTTGTAGGCTGGCTCCAGATTTGCCCCAGTCCAGGGTATTCCCCAATGCATGAAGGGACTTGTAGTCTTACTTTTTTTTAGAGATGCAATAGGGGATTCAGAATTAGAAGTCGCAGAGTGCAGTGGGGTAAACCCTGGACTGTGTCAACTCTGTTGGGCAAATCTCAAGCCAGTTGGCAACACCAGGCAGATGAATGTATGATCCAGAATAAAGGCCAAAGAGTGACTGAGTGGATTTTAGAATATGTCCCTTTCAATCCTAAACTGGCAAGATAAATTGGTGTCGCCCAGGCAGACCTTGTGTGGGGATGATGGGGTAAGAAAGAGGGGTGGGCAGGAGGGGAGTCAGAAGGACCCACAGCATTTTGGGTCACTTTCATGGGTAGCTTGACAGATTTATACCATATATGCAGTCCATAGTGTACCAACTTGTATTTATTATCATTGGGAAATATCTTGGAAACCCCTTGACTGAGCCATTGTATACACTTTCTTTGTAATGTAATTAATAGCAGACTGTCCCTGCCTCCTGTTATAGAAGAAAGGGTGTTACAGAGGTCCTGATTCAAAGCCAGCAGTCTGTGCCGAGGATGGAACACTCTCCATTGCATCTGTATTCCTTTCTGTCCCCATATGGATTCAATTTGTATTTTTTTTTTCTGTTTTGTAAGACTTCTCTCCAGTCACAGAAATCTGTATGTTTGCCCATATATGTTTTATATATCAAGACTCATTTCACTGTGTCTAATAATACCTAATCAGTGGAACTGAGTTTGCCTATTTGTTGAAGCAGAATTTGGCAACAAACTTTGGATCCTGAGAAGTCACTAGTGAATGACATTTTGCAATATTCAACATAAGTTAATAGGTGTGTGTCTGAGTATTCCTTACTGTTTAAGACTTTCACTGTGTATAGGTTTGGCTGCAAGATGACCGGAGAAGGCAATGGTAGTAGTCACAGCCACTGCTTAGCAGCGATTCATGCCAGGTTCCAAAAGGAAACAATGTCCCTGCCCCTCTTCCAGAATTGAATTTGAATCTGAATTGGTTCAATGCCAGATTTAGTTAAGCATCGCTCTTTTCCAGCCTGGCACCCCCAAATCAAGACTTTATAATGTAATTTGTTACAGCAGAAAGTCCATCAAAGTTTTGCTGGATGCTCTTGTGGAAATCTTCTGGTTCTGAACGCAAATGGGTATCTTGCAAAACAGTAATGTCCAACTGAAGCATCTGTCTAGTTATCAGCCAAAACCCAGATGATCCACGTAAGAGGGATGTACATTCATTTTTATTTTTAGTTTTAGTTTCATTTTGATTAGTGCCCAAAGAGCAGGAGGAAGAGGTAACCCCCCCCCCCCCCCCGTCCCTCATTCCAGTTGATAGATAGCAGCACTCCATCTTTAACCAGCTTACTCAGCTTTTCGGTCAATGCATAGCTGTAAAATTCCATCACAATTTTCCACGCCATTGAATGAATGAAATAATTCAGTGGGCTCTTCCGTTTACTGTATGTAACTTTGTTCATAAGTTCATCTTCATTTTGAGCTTATCTTTCAGGGCTATGGACACCTGTTTTGGTACTATGTTTACTTTCAGTTGTGCATATCATAGACAATGTCCCGATTTCATAGAGCATATCCTGATACCAGTCCTCTGTTGTTTGCAATCTCCATCTTTTTGTCTGGAACTAGGGACGGTGCTAGCATTTTTGCTGCGCCCTCCTCATTTATTTTTAACACTTGTATTGTTTTTCTAGTAACCAACATAAAATAGAACAGTCTCTGTCAGTCTCTCTCTCGGTCTTTGTCGGTGTTAAGACTCGTGGCTCATGGGTCGACCCCCGCGAGCCACGGCAATCACCCCCCAATGGTGAAGATTGCTAGGTCACCGCCGACTCCTCTCCGGCAGCATGGATGCTGCCATGCTGGTCCCTTCTGACATGGCTCCCATTAAGCACCCAGCACTGGCGCACATTATAAGTGCTCTGGCGGCGCTTAGAGATGACATCACTGGCCCTGCTACTTAAGGCTGCTGGCACCAGCTCTCCTTGCCTCAGCAATGGGCCTCCTACATTGCAGTGCATATTGCCAGTGTTCAGATGTCTTCCAGCCTTGCCTCATCCTGCCTTGCCCTTTATCCTTGCCTCGTCTTCTCCAGCTGTCCTTGAACAGCCTTGACTCGTCCTGCCCGTTTTTTGTCCAGTGTCTCCCATGCATCTACGTCCTCCCTTGGCCTGCCTCTCTGGATTTTGGCATCTTGCCTGGACCTGACCACTCTTGTTAGCTGTCTATCTCGGCCTTGGCCTGTTCCTGACTCTGTTAGTCTGCTGCCCTCCCTGACCCCTGTAC
This sequence comes from Rhinatrema bivittatum, assembly GCF_901001135.1. Lineage (NCBI taxonomy): Eukaryota > Metazoa > Chordata > Amphibia > Gymnophiona > Rhinatrematidae > Rhinatrema > Rhinatrema bivittatum. The sequence goes on along the minus strand of NC_042631.1, from coordinate 37,031,826 downwards.
GCCTTTGGACTTTCATTATCCAGCGCTCTAGGGACCCATCTAAGTCCTGCTGGGGAGGTGGCTGGTAAAGATGAAGCTCCAGATTGTCCCGCTACAGGGCATGTCTGCCAGCTGCTGGCGTAGGCCTCGAGGGTTCGCCCTTGAAGCTGCGTCAACTGTGCTGCAGTACAAAGGGCTCACACACCCACTACCCTTTACATGCGGTCTCTCCGTCTCAATCTGCCTCTATTTTTAATCTCACTTTCACTCAGTTTCAGTCTCATATTCTTAGTCTCACACGCTGTCACTCAGTCCCAGGCCCCCCTTTCCACACTGAAAAATCAAAATTTAAAAATTGACACTCCCCCTCCTAAAACTGATCTTACCCCATCCATGTGGCCAAAATGCCTAAATGGGACAGAAGCGATCCCCAGGTGCCACTGCCATGTCTGCTGGTATGTAAAAATGGCATCGGCTGCACTGAGGCCAGTGCCATTTTGTTGTACAGAAATACCTCAGTATAATAAAATGGCGCAGACCTCAGGACCAGCCGGTGATATTTTTACATGTCAGCAGGTAGTGCAGGAATGCCTGGGGATCACTTCTGCCCCATTTAGGCAGTTTAGACTGCAGATGGGGTAAGATTGGTTTGAAGAAGAGGGATGGGTGGGAGCAGGGCCAGTGCAAGGGTAAGGGTATTAGGTGTCCTAGGCAAATCTTACAGCCTTGTACCCTGCCCTCATCCGATGGCCCTCTGCATACAATTAAAAATTATGCATTTATAATAGATTTTACATGAAAAAAAACATTCAAAGTAAAGTCTTCTGGATAAGATGTAGCCCTTTATCCCACTGGGATCAACTCTCAGGGCTGTCACTGCTGCCAGGCCCAAAAACTTTTGTAGTGTTGGTCTATGAATTGTGCTGGGGGTTAGACAAGAGGTCCCACTGCTGCTACCATATGTGATAACATGTGAGTGGCCTTTGGCTTCAGGGAGAGTGTTGGAGTACAGAAGCAGTCCGAACTCTGGCCTTTTCTCATACAAAAATATTTTATTATTTACATAAAAGAAAAAACAGCATAAAGGCTGCTTACCTCAGCAGTTCTGTCTCAAAATTTAAGGCATTCATACATACAACTTTCTAGCATAGTATCTGGTGCTTCCTCCTCCCACCCTAGGCCTGTCTGTTCCTTCCTAGGTTTGAGCTTTTATCTTCCTCCACAGGGAAATGTCCTTTGACCTGGATTCTTACTCTGTGAGGGTTTTAAGGTGGACTAGGTTAGATGGGTTTAAGACGTTCAGTGGGTTCCTCCTATATACCTTTCACGTCTGGGCAAAATTTAGTTGGTTAGAGGGACAAAGCTCTTTCAATACGGTCATCTCTGTGCAACCCCTGAGAAGTCAATAAAATAATGGAATGGGATTTCCCTATTGTTTAAGGGTCATCTCTTCCAAGTTTGTTTGATAGGCTTTTAAAATGGTCTTGCAGATGGTGAAGTGGACTTTGATGGTGGCAACAGGAGTATCTTGCAACCACTCTCGCTTCTCTGACTGGATAGGGAGGACCCCCATCAACTCCCCTCCATGAACTCCGGTCCTATGCATCCAATTGTGCTGGCCAAATAATTACAATAAATACCATGCTCAAATTTCCATAGACATCTTTATTTTTCTGGATAACCAGGCAGCAACTATTTACATGAAAACAAGCTACAAAATAAATGCTGAATGTATTTGAAGTTCATGGGCATACTACAGTTAGGATCATAAATATACCACCGCTTTCTGGGAACATAACAATTACATTTCTTTCCAATAATACAATTTCAGACTAACTGAGAGGATAAGTTGGGACTCTGAAACTCTACTCTTACCTGAATCCCAAACCTATTTGAATAATTGGGATCCCCGTTATGTATACCCATAGCAAAATTAACATCCACAGGGGGCCACATAGAACTTCCATTCACATTGATTTACTCACACATCCCAAGGTCTTTGACTTTTTTTTCACCATCTTCTTCCCAGAGTAGGTTCCCCGGACCAATGCACCTCAAGGACTCCTCTAGGGTACTCCTCTGTTCAGACTCACCCAACTCCTGAACTTCTTCTCTTCCCCTCTTGGTTAACTCCTTGGGAAGAAGAAAAAACTCACTACACCACAATATCTGACCTCCTTCATTTCACCACACCGGTAACCTCCTCGCGACAAGGAAGAAATCTATCCATTTTCATGGCCTTGGGTCTTTCCCCTTGAAGGGAAGAGTCCTTACAGAGTCACACTTCCTACTGGGAAGGTCCCTGGGCCCACCAGCCTGCAGTCTGGCTACTCTAGAAATCACATTTCACATTTCTGGAGGTTCCTCTTACCCACCCTACTCTGGGTTGATGCAGTCCAAGGTTTACCCCATTGCACTCAGTGACTTCTAGTTCTGATTTCCCTATTACATCTCTAAGAAAAGTAAGACTACAAGGTACTGTATGCAATGGGGTATACCCTGGACTGGATCAACCCTATTAGGCAGAGACAGAAAAGGGCAAAATTCCAACCTTTTATAGATCCTGCTAATCTTGAATCAACAGTCCAAGTCTTTAAAGGAACACTCACTATATTTTCCCCCAACATTACATTAACACAATGCTCACTCATATAAAATCCCATCCAGTGGTCTGTTAGTATTGTTACATCACCAGATCTCTAAAACATTTTCCCAAATCAGGCAACCATGAACATCGCTGGGTCTCCACCAGAGCCTTTTGTACAGCTACTAGACTCAAAAAGGGTCTCCCTACATATGTATTCTTAGAAATAAAGGTTTGTTTGTTTGTTTGTTTGTTTATTTATTGATTGGTTTTTATATACCGCCGCTCATCAGAGATATCACGTCGGTGTATTTCAAATAGTTTGCTCATTTGTTTTCTTTATGCTGTATTTTCCATGTGGCTGCCATGTTAGTCTATTGGAATGCACAGAAGAAGATCGTTTTAGCTCTCCAAAGTTAGTCAATAAAAATGTATTATCTTACTGTGGCTGAAAGATTTAATGGTAAACATGCAGGTTTCCCCTTTATGGTAAACTTGGGGGGTGGGGTGGGGGGGGGGGGGGGGGGAGGGGTTGTAAGCAGTGTGTCAACATCGGTTGGAAGTGCACAGGATGTGCATGGGGCAAAAGGTTAATATGGAACCAGCATAGGAATATACCAGAGCCCTGGGTCAGCTATGAACCCCCCTTCTTGACAGACAAGGGGGTTCATCCCCTGAGAGGTTTGGTTATGGAGCAGAGGTGATAAACGACCTTGACTCTCCTGAGCCTGGGGCTGTCCAGATTGCAAGGAGCTGTGATCCTCACCCTGGATCTCAGAAGGGAGCAGCAGGAGTGCAGGGATTTTCCTCTAAAAAAAAAAAAAAAATCCCCAGAGGCTTGAGAGCAGAAGAGAAGTAGAAAGTGTAATACAGCCTGGAATTTGGAATTTAAAAGATAAAGTCTGCATTTAACCAAGGCAGGAACTTCATCAGTGCCAGGGAGCCAAACTATGCCAGAGGGAACTTGTGTTGAGTCTCGGAGGATCCTAATGCTGAACCAGAGGGATTTTTCCTTAAGCTGAGCAGGACATTCTTATGAGTAACTATTTTGCTATTTGAGGAGTGAGGACCAGGCTAAAGAATGCCAAAGCTGAGGAAAGAGGAGAAACAAAGTAATCAGAACTACTGTGTAGCTGTAAAGAAGACATTGTTACTTAATGAGAGGAGTAAAGATTTCTGAAACTGATTTTGTTTGATTTCTGCCTCTACGTGAACTGTCCCTGTCATTATGTTTGATCCTGAAGATTCTGCAGTAAACTATCTGTTGTTTGGAGCATAACTTGAGACTGGAAAGTGGTTTATCTGAGTGGGGCTTTCTCAGCCTGACAATGGCTCTGCAGGTTATCCTGGCCCTAGCTCATGGCCTCCGAAGAATTGTTTCCCCCACCTCGGGACAGTAACTACAATGCTCGGAGAAAATTCTTTTTCACTCAACGCACAATTAAGTTCTGGAATTTGTTGCCAGATGATGTGGTTAGTGCAGTTAGTGTAGCTGGGTTCAAAAAAGGTTTGGATAAGTTCTTGGAGGAGAAGTCCATTAATGGCTATTAATCAAGTTGACTTAGGGAATAGCCACTGCTATTACTGGCATCAGTAGCATGGGATCTACTTAATGTTTTGGGTACTTGGCAGGTACTTGTAGCCTGGATTGGCCACTATTGGAAACAGGATGCTGAGCTTGATGGGTCTGACCCATTATGGCAATTTCTTATGTTCTTATGACATACAGGGGGTTACATTACATTGCCTCAGGTACAAAAACTTAGATTGTAAGTCCTCTGGGAATAGGGAAATACCTACAGTACCTGAATGTAAATCGATGTGATATCTCAGATCGAATGTCGGTATATATAAAAAAAAATAAAATTAAATTAAAAAATTAAAAAAAAATCTGGCAGCCATCTTAAGAACATAAGAACATACGAACATGCCATACTGGGTCAGACCAAGGGTCCATCAAGCCCAGCATCCTATTTCCAACAGTGGCCAATCCAGGCCATAAGAACCTGGCAAGTACCCAAAAACGAAGTCTATTCCATGTAACCATTACTAATGGCAGTGGCTATTCTCTAAGTGAACTTAATAGCAGGTAATGGACTTCTCCTCCAAGAACTTATCCAATCCTTTTTTAAACACAGCTATACTAACTGCACTAACTTGTTCAGTCTCGCTCAATAATTAAAAAGGCCCCAAATGTTTCCTTTCTATCATGGACAGAGAAGCACACAGGAGCCAGTGGAGCTCCCGCAGGGACCATTTCACAGAAAGGTTGCCGTGGTTAAGAATGTGTGAGGCTTTATTTCTATATACTCTCCAGTAAATCACCTTCACTGTTTTGACAGTGCGAAGAATTTCTTCTCTCTCATGCAAACACACACAGAGAGAATCTAATAGGAAAACTACCTCTAGTATTTTCTATTAATAACATTTAATGAGCCCCAAAACCACGGGGAAAATTTTAATAAATGTTATATTTTACCTAAACCATGATTAAATGCCATAGAGGTTTTCTACATTTCCTTTCCCATCATTGGTGATTATGGAGGCATATTTGTGTGTAACAGAGACTCTCTCCTTCATATATTTATTAGCAAGGCACATAGGTCAATGTCAGAAGACTGAGAGGAGAAATTGTGGTTAATTAATTCCACTATCAGTGAATAGATGTTCTGTCTCCATAGGCGCTTTCCTATTTACTCTGTATAGTTAGTTTCTGTTTGCTGTTGTACTGACAGCTTGTGGTCACCCTGCACATTCACAGCTTCTGCTATATTCAGTGCAACTGACTCTGAAGGGTTAACTTCTGACTAAAGCAGAGGTGCTTGGTAGTTTCTTGCCTGGTGGATGTTGCCAGTCATCTGTGGTCAGTACTATTCAGGATTTTGTGAATCAGCAGCTAACCTGGCCACCCCTGCATAATTATTCTCATTTTACCTGTCTTTATTACTGTGGCCCAGACTACACTAGTCTCTGTAATCTTCAGTTAATGCACAGTAAGACTCAGTTGTTTGTTTTACATGATAATGTGACAACCTTCTGGGACTGTCACCATAATGGCCCTAGTTCTAATTTCTATTTGAGCTGGGATAGGCAAAAGTAGCACCATTTCGGAACAGCTCCTCCACAGAGGTTACTGAAATGGCCAGCTCACTGCTGTCAGGGCCGGCGGAATCACTAGGCATCCACCTAGGGCACTGACCATTAGGGGGTGCGAGACATTTGGGGCCATGAGCGGTGGCGCCAAAGAGGAGTGGAGATTCGGCAATTTCCACTCCTCTTTGCTGCCACTCGTAGCACCACATGACTCATGCCCCCTAATGGGGGTGGCAGTGTGACCAGATGTGGGTGGCACGATGAGGGGGGTGGGTGGGCACATGGCAGAAGGTGCCTAGGGCACCTAATCCCCTTGCACTGGCCCTGCCTGCTGTTATAAAAGCAGGCTGCAGCTTAGCTGAGTATTGCACTCGAATCAAGAGTAGGAGTTTTGTTCTCCAACTTGGGTACAGGGTTTCACAGCTCAGACCCTAGTAGGAAGAGGACTGAAACCCTTTGGTGCTGCTTCCATGAGTTTTGGTTGAGGACTTCAGACATATTGTTTTGAGGTCTTTTTCCTGAGAGAGCCCTCGGTAGCCCTGGCTGGAGGATTTCAGGGAGTACAACAGGTTAGATCAGGAGGTAAGGAAGGTCCCACTGCTCTCTAGCCCACACCAAAGGGATTGGATCAGAGGTGACCTGCTGAAGAAAGATTCCAGAGTTTCTACATTTTTGGGCAGAATTTTTCCTGTGTTCCCAGGGGGAGGTTTATGGCCACCCTTCCCACCTGAAGAAAGGACATATGACAGAGCTGCTGTGTTCCCTGCTATATGGACTTTTCCTAAGAAAAATCCTAGTGTGACAACTAAAGAGGAGAACTGTGAATAAGACTTTGTTTCAGTCATTCTGAAGAAACCCACTCAGAGCCTTCACCCTGGGTTAGAGGTACTGTGGGGAGGCTGCAAAGACTGAGTTTTTATATTTTTCTACCAGTCTGGAAGGATACCTAGGATACTTCCGTCCACTTGGGAACCTTGCTTTTCCAAGCCCTGGAGGGTGGCAGGTTTCCCTTGCCCTGGTGTTGAGAGACCCTTTTTGCTAAGAACTGATGTGAAATGTGCCAATTTGCTATTCAAGAACATTTTCAGTAAACAGTTATTTTTGGACACTCAGCCTGAGCTGCCAGTGAATTTTTATTAGCATTCATCTCCCTTAACGTCAAGAGAGAACTGTTTCCCTCCCCCAGGGCAACAAACAGAGTCACACCCTACCATCCTGGGCCTTAGAGGAGTTATTCTTCCCCACAATTGGAAAAAGAACCCCTATCCTCCTGGCCCCTAAACTGGAGAGAGAGCTTTAATTAATAAAGCTTGGAACTGAAAACGCAGCCTCCTCTGGCTGCAAGTAAAGACTATTTGTTGAAGCTCTGTATATGAAACACAAGGTGGAGACAGAATAATGGACTATGCTGCAGTTTGAAAATTATAGTTCAAAGGAAATTTTGCCTTAATATGAGAAAGATTTACCTTTATAATTAGCCGTCTATTTTGCTCGGTTCATTCTGTGATGTCACAGTCCAGTGTTTATGACATCATAGTTCAGAACAACAAAATAAAAGTGAAAGCAGTAAAGGAAAATTCCAAATTGAGGCCTTTGTGTTGGCAGGAACAAGCCAGGCCTACTTTTTAGAACAAATATGTCCTGGATTTGCAATTCTTCTTTTTCTAAGGGTATTCCCAGGATGTAACAATGTAAGAATGAAGAAAAATAAAAATCTGAAACAAAGAGAAGAGTGCTGCACCTGCTCCTCATGATGTGGAGGCATCTGGTTCCGTTGCACAAACAGGTGATGGTTATGGGATTCCCAGCACTGACACAACTCTTCGACAACTCCAACCCCTTCTGGCCCTTCTATCTACAACACCTTTCAAGCCTCACGTGATCAGGGCTTTTTTGCTGCCCTGTGCAAAAATTACTGTGCTTCCCCCCCCCCCCCCCCCCACCCCCGATTCATTCAGTGTCTGTCCTGGGCCCATCAAATAAAGTCCAGCTCCATCCTGCAATCTACATTTTAAAAAACTGACAACTCCCCTGCCCAGAACCCATGGATAGGGAAGGGTATTAGGTACCCTAGGAAAACCTTACAGCTTTACACACACACGCCCCCCCCCCCCCCCCCGCATCCTTTGCAGACACACACAATTAAATTATGCATTTATAATACATTTTATATGAAAAAGAACATTCAAAAGTACAGTCTGCTGAAGCAAAAATAACAACAACGGCAGGGGGAATGAAGATAAGAGGATTTACAGTCAGACAACTACCAACTAGGATTGAATTGCATAGTCTGGGTAAAGAAATAAGCGTGGGAGTAGCTTGCTTGTTGCGGCAGTTACTACCCCAAACCAATACTTCACTTTGAATACATATATAGCGCAGTTCACTGCTTCAACGGCAGGGGGGATGAAGAAAAGATGATGTATATTAAGACAACCAACAAGGATTAAATTGCACAGGCTGAGTAAACAAATAAGCATTGGAGTAGCTTGCTTATTGCGGCGGTTACTACCCCTAACCAATTAGGCTTGATACTTCACTTTTATGCAGCTCCAGCGCTGCTCTCTACATCAAAGGCAGGGGTGGAAGGAAATTAGAACCAAAAAGTTACCAATAAGGGCCCTGACCTCAGTGGTCAGAGTAACAGATAAGTATGAGAAAAATAACTGTGAAAGCTTGCCTGGCAGACTGGATGGGCCGTATGGTCTTCTTCTGCCGTCACTTTTATGTTTCTATGCACATTATATTTTCATGCACTCCTGTGGTGCCAACCAGAAAACTCTGCAAAAAAAGACACTTGAGTTCCTACGGAATTAGAATTTTTGTCATGCGAATTGGGTGTGAACTTGGCCCTCAGAAAACCAGGAACAAACAGAATTACCATTACAATATAGTAAACCTCTCACACCAAAACAACCCTAACAACCTTATCTATGAAAAGGCAACACTGCACTTATTTATTTATTTATTTATTTTATTTATTTGAATGTTTTTTTAGACCAAAGTATTGGTGTCTGCCTTCACTCCGGTTTACAATTATAACACCGATTTACATTAAAACAATAGAGAAACAATTAATATAAAGTAACATTGGTAAATGCTTGATAACATTGCTAATATAAGAACATTGCGTAACATTATAGGTTAATCGATAAGTATGGTAGAGTTTTATGGGTCGTTTAGCTTAATGCATTAAATGTACAGGGGTGCCCGCGCACAGAAATGGAACACAGGCCTTTTCTCCGACCACCAGTGACTTGAGCACCATCGGCTTGCAGCCTCTCTCCTTCTTCAGCTGCTGGCGGCCCCATGGCCGCCGGCTCACCACCTCCCCCCGGGTGTGCTGCACTGTGCAAATGCATGGCATACACACCTGGCCATGCCGGGCCTGCACATGGTGATAATATTTCTACTAACCTCTATTTTCATGGAGTCTAGGTAATTGCAGGTTAATCTGCATGTCTGGGAACTTTCTAGAATTGACCTGGAGACTCCAGATTTGTAAACAAATTGCTGGGGCCCAGGAGCCAATCCCTAAATCTCTGAGTGCTGCATCAGAAACTTAGGAGCGCAGGCGCAGTAGTCTACGGTCAGCCAGTAACTTCTCTGGGCTGTTGCCATCCTCTCCCTCCTCTTTTCTTTTCTGCCACGCCTGCATGCATGTTGGGCTCGCTGGAACCGCCACCTCCATGCGTCCGTGCATGCATGGTACTTCCATTTCTGCCTGTATTGCCAACGACAAGCACTGCACTGGCAAAGCGAACTGAAGGGGCCACTCCGGCAAGGGACTCGCAGTGCTGTGTCAAAGGCCTGCCTGAACACAGGTTCAGATAACTTTAGTGGCAGGACAACTCTACATCTGTTGATAAATTAATATACAGAATGACTGAAATAAAAGGGTAAGGAAAAGGAAGAACAAAAATAACAAAATGGTTATAAGTCAAGTAAAGGTACAAGTAGAGCAGAGGCCAAGTGAGGAGGAATCCAGATGAATCAGAAGTGATCAGACATTTCTGGTGCTTGGGGAGGGATGAGGGGAGACTGGATCAAGGCCTCTGCTGCCTAGGAGCAGGTGTGTGCAGCACTGCAATAGATAAAAAGATGATGAAGGCCATGGGGGAGGGGAGATGGAGCAAGGTCCCCTTGGTGACACTGAGGCGCCAGCACCAGCGGATTCAGAGGTGGCATAGCTGGGGCCTAGGGGAGACAGGCAGAAGACTGAGCTCTGGCTATTTATTTAAGAAATATATATTCCACAGCATCCAATACATAGTTGTTCAACGTGGATTACAGAATACTATCCATACATTATTTTTTAATTTAGCCTTTGGATAATATGTTTTCAGTAATATTTTTCAATTGTTTTCAGTGCATTTGTTTCTCTTGTGGGTTATAAAGCCTTAAGTTTTTTTTTCTAAACTTTTAGTAATCCTTTTCACAATGTAACTTATAAACAATGGTATTCCATACCATCAGACCAGCTACTAGGGTATAAGAACATGAGAACATAAAACTTGCCATACTGGGTGAGTCCAAAGGTCCCTCAAGCCCAGTATCCTGTTTCCAACAGTGGCCAATCCAGGTCACAAGAACCTGGCAGGATCCCAAGGGGTAGATACATTCCCAGCTGCTTATCCCAGGGATAAGTAATGGATTCCTACAACTCCACCTTAATAATGGTCTATGGACTTTTTCTCCAGGAACTTGTCTTAATCTTTATTTAACCCACCTACGCTAACAGCTTTTACCCATCCTTTGGCAATGAATTCCAGGGTATAATTATGCGTTGAGTAAAAAAGTATTTCTCCTATTTGGCTTAAAAGTATCACCTAATCTTTGTACGTTTTGAAAGCATAAACAACTGATTCATGTTTACCCGTTACAATCCACTCAATATTTTATAGACCTTTATCATATTGGTCCTCAGCCGTCTCTTCTCCAAGCCGAAGAGTCCTAACCTCTTTAGCCTTTCCTCATAGCGAATCATTCCATCCTCAGTATTGTGTTCGGTTCTGGTGACCAGAACCGAACACAATACTCAAGATGAGGTCACGCCATATAGGCATTATGATATTCCCTATTTTATTCTCCATTCCTTTCCTAATAATCCCTAGCATTCTATTTGCTTTCTTGGCTGCTGCTGTATACTGAGCAGAAGATTTCAACGTATTATCAACTATGACACCTAGCTCCTTTTCTTGGGTGGTGACTCCCCATGTGGAGCCTTGCATTCATAGACATAAGATTGCTCTTCCTTTCTTGCATCACTTTGCTCTTGGTCATATTATTTGCATCTGCCATTTGAATGCCCAGTTTCCTAGTTTTGTGAGGACCTCCTGCAATTTCTCACAAACTTCTTGTGATTTAAGAACTTTGAATAATTTTGTATCAGCAAATTTGATCACCTCACTTGTTCTCTTCTCTAGGTCATTTATAAATATGATAAAAAGCAGTGGTCCCACTATGTATCCCTGGGGCACTCCACTATTTACTTTTCTCCATTGAGAAAATTGACCATTTAGCACTATTCTCTGTTTTCTATCCTTTTTTTTTTTTTTTTTTATAATTTAATGTTTATTACATTTTAAATCAAATTAATGATAGAAATATCACAATAACAAAACTTGTAATGCAATATTAAAGAAAAACACTGAAGTCAAATCTAGTCCACATTACAATGGGAGACGGTATTCAGAAAAACTAAGAAAAAAATAAAACTAACGCTCAAAAGGACCTATCCCACCCTTAACAGGCCTCAGACAATCAAGAAGATTTATCTGCTGTAAAAGTTTCAAGATGAGTCGAAGCTAGAAAAACAAACTTATTCCCCTGGCAGCCCACCACACATTTACTTGGAAACTTTAAATAAAAGGAAGCCCCTAAAGAAATAACTTTAGGTTTGAACTGAGGAAAAGCTTGGCTTGGGTCTCTCTGGCTACATCAGTGAAAACCTGAATTTTTTTTTTGTCCACAAAATAGACTTCCCTTCTATTTAAAATACTGGTGAAAAAATACATCATTGTCGGTTTCAGATGCAAAGGAAACAACAAAGTTAGCTCTGGTAGTAGTAATATTATCATTTCAGGACTGAAGAAACAGAGAGAAATCAGAGATCGAGAAAGGGGCTATAACACATCAGTAGCTCCTTCCTCAGCCCCAAATAGAAACTATCAGACAACTGAAGCACCTTCTCAGAAGAAATTGTAAAACCTGTATATTTCCTGAAAGAAAATGAGTTTAAAGAAAATTCAACAGACGTAAATTCTTACAACGTAGCTTATTCTCCATAATCTCACAATTATGATAAATTATCGAATAGTCTCTAATATCCACCATTATGCAAGATTTTAAACTAGAAACTGTCCCAGAGTGGGCCAATAAAATTGGCTTCCAGCGTTCCAGTTCTAGAATCAAAATCAGACAATTTAGATGATATATCAGTAGAATAAGCACACAGTTGATTAATAGTATTAGATAAGGTAGATTCAATACGAGATACAATCCTCCATATATCCTTAAGACTAACATTCTCAGGTTCAGGAGCAATAGATGTATCAGAGCCAACAAAAGACTGGGGAGGCTGTACAGAAGTCGGAATACCCAAGGCTGTACTCTGACCTGGCAAATTTGCAGGTACAGGGGGTGACCCATTGGTCCCCCGCATTGTCAAGCTTTCCACAAGTGAACAATCCCCAGGCAGTGTTCTCTGAGTAGCCCCCAAGTAATTCCTCAAGAGGGATCTAGATGGTAACAGGGAAATTTGCTTAGAGCCTACTTCTAAAATCCCCTGAGAGGGATGAGACATGGGTGATAGAGAACGCGCTTCCGGGCTTATATTTGTTTCAGCTATTTCTCTATTCAGAGTTACTTGCAATGGTGAAATAGCATAGTGCATATGTTGATCCATGGGTCCTTGCAGCAGTGTAGAGATAGTGGGAGAAGCTATTTTCCCTTTCTTCTTCCTCCCCATCAGGATGAAACTGGCCTAAGGGGTGTGCCCTTTTGGTGCGCCACTTTTTCAAGGACTTCATATCCTGATGAATCTGGCATTGCAGTGCCCTGGATTTTGCCTGTGGCAATATAGCCTCTCTGGAAGCCTCCCAAGGTCCCGGGCAGAGGTAAGATGGCTGTTCCTACTCTCCTCACTCAGCACTGCTTTTTCAAGGCCCCCACACCCCGATGGACCCGGCATTGAGGTGCCCTGAATGTTGCCTGCAGCAGTTTAGCCTCTCTTAGGCAGAGATAAGACAGCTATCCCCTGCTTTCTATCTTTTAACCAGTTCTCAATCCACAACAGAATATTGTCTCCTATCCCATGACTTTTTAATTCCCTCAATAGTCTATCATGAGGTATGTTGTCAAATGCTTTAAAAAATTCAGATACTCTATTAACTGGCTCACCTTTATCCACATGTTAATTCATGCCTTCAAAAAATGTAGCAAATTGGTGAGGCAAGACTTCCCTTGGCTAAATCCATATTGACTTTGTCCCATTAAACTGTGTCTACCTATATGTTCAGTAATTGTGTTCTTTAGAATAGTTTCAACAATTTTTCCTGGCACTGACATCAGGTTCACTGGTCTGTATTTTCCCGGATCAAACCCTTTTATAAAATTAGAATTTCATTGGCCACCCTCCAATCTTCAGGTACTCTAACTGATTTTAATGACAGTTTACAGATTATTTATTTATTTATTTAGAACTTTTATATACCGACATTCATAGACATATCACATTGGTTTACAGATCAACGGGGATAAACCAGCGAAGTTGAGAAATTGATTTATAAAGTTACAACAAGGGGTTAAAACAAACAAGAGGGGAGTATTAGAGGGTCAAGTGGACCTAGGTGAAGAGACTAGTAGATAGGAAACCAATAGATAGATGTAGTTCATATAACATAACTAGATAGTTTCAGCATAACTAGGTAATTTAACCAATAAATAGAAGTGGGTTTGACGAGGGTAAGAGAGAGGTAGCTCTTGAAGGAATGAGTTGCGGGGTGAGGGGGAGGAGGGGAATGGGAGGGATGATTTTGACAGTGGGATGGAGGTTGAAGTTAGTTATAGGCCCGTTTGAACAGCCAAGTTTTTAGTTGTTTTTTTAACGTTTTGATGCATTGTTCTTGGCGTGGATCGGGTGGCATTGAATTCCGCTATGGAGAGAGCGCAATTTTTGGTGGAGCTAAGCTGAGTCAGTTTATGCAAGGGAGTAGACAAGGAGCCTTTGTAGGCGGATCTAGTCGGTCTATTGGAGGAATGATATTGTAGGGAGCCTTTAAGCCAGTGAGAGTTTTGATTGTGAAGGGATTTGTGGATGATGGTGAGGGCTTTGTGGAGTATTCTAGAGGGGATGGGGAGCCAATGTAAGTCTCTAAGGATTGGAGTGATGTGGTCTATTCTGCAAGAATTGGTGAGGATTCTAGCTGCTGCGTTTTGCAGCATTTGGAGCGGTTTGATGGAAATAGCCGGGAGGCCTAGAGTATTGCAGTAGTCAATCTTCGAGAATAGAATCGCTTGGAGGACAGTCTTGAAATCGTTGTAGTGGAGGAGTGGTCTTAGTTTCTTAAGGATGTGCAGTTTGTAGAAGCAGTCTTTGGTGCTATTATTGATAAATTTTTTATAGTTCAGATGGCTGTCAAGTGTGACTCCTAAATCTCTTACTTTTTTGAGAGAAGGACACCATCACAAGGGAGGGGAGAGGGTTGTGGTTACTGGGGGAGATGAGTAGGAGTTCTGTTTTTGTAGAGTTTAAGGCGAGGTTAAGGTTAGTTAGAAGGCAGTTAATAGAAGAGAGGCAGTTTTACCAGGTCTTTAGGGCTTTGGGTATGGACTCTATGATGGGGATGAGAATTTGAACATCGTCCGCGTAGATATAATAGGTGAGACCCAAATCAGCTAGGAGTTGACAAAGTGGCAGGAAATAGATATTGAAGAGAGTCAGGGATAGTGAGGAGCCTTGGGGAACTCTGCGGGTAAGGTTGATAGGGTTGGATTCGTGGGCACCAATTTTGACCTTGTAGTGTCTGTTGTTGAGGAAGGATTCAAACCAGCTCAGGGCAATTCCAGAAATACCTATTTCAGATAGGCGTTTAATCATGAGGTTATGGTTGACCATGTCGAAGGCTGAAGAAATGTCAAGCATGGCTAGAATGTATGACTTGCCCTTATCAAGTCCTTTAAGTAGGGTATCTGTAAGGGATATTAAGAGAGTTTCTGTATTGAAGAATTTATGGAATCCGAATTGTGAGGGAAATAAGGTATTGAGTTTTTCAAGATGATCATTAAGTTGTGAGTTAACCACTCTTTCTGTAAGTTTGGATAGGAAAGGGAGGTTCGATATTGGTTGGAAATTAGCGGGGTCAGAAGGGTCAAGGTTAGATTTTTTTAAGATGGGTTTGAGGATGGCTAAACAACTACTAGGGTTAGGGGGCTTGGGGGACTTGCCCAAGGGAAAGGGAGAGGTTAATAATTTCTGATAGTGGTTTGGCGATGATGTCTGGGATAGAGAGAAGTGATTTAGTGGGAATGGAGTCCTCAGGGTGTGAGGAGGGTTTCATCTTTTTTAAAATTGTTGCTATCTCTAAGGAGGAGATGGGTTCAAAGGAGTGTGAAGTGTAGAGTTCTGGTTAGTTGTCATGGAGGGGGGGGGAATCGTGCAATTAGCTTGTCTATTTTGTCATGGAAGAAGGTTGCTAGTTTGTTACATTTATTTTTGGCTTCGTTATCTGCTATGGGTGGAGGGGATGTTTTTGTGAGGTGTGAGATGTAATTGAACAGGGCCTTGGCGTTATTGTGGTAGTTATGGATTTTTAGAGCGTAATAGTCTTTTTTGGTTTTGAGGATGGCCTCTATGTAGTGGTGGAGGGTGTGTTTGTATGATGCTAAGAGGGAGGGGGAAGGGTCCTTGCGCCATTTCTTTTCTTTGGTTTTTAGGTCTCGTTTGAGTGACTTTAGTTCGGCGGTGTACCATGATTTTTTAAGGTTTGATGGGTTTAGTTCTATGGAGATGAGTGGGCAGATTTTGTCGGCTATGTCCTTGGTAATCTTGTTCCATGAGCTATGGGCAAAGTCCATGTTAGAAAGGTCTAAGTAGACCAGGTCATCAGCTAGGGTGAGGCTAAGCTCTTCCTTGGAGCAGGGTTTTCTATATTGAATAGTGTTATTTAGATTCTGTTTGGGAGTGTGGGACTTTTTGATTGTGAGATTGGTTTTTATAACAGAGTGGTCTGACCAGGGGATTGGGGTGCAGGATGGTATGTCTGAAAGAAGCTGGGAGTTTACCAACAGTAGATCAGCAATTTCATTTTTCAGTTCTTTCAGCACTCTGGGATGTATACCATCAAGGCCAGGTGATTTACTACTCTATAGTTTGTCAATTTGCCCTAGTACATCTTCCAGATGCACTGAGGTTTGCTTCATTTCCTTTGAATCATCACTTTTAAATATCACTTCTGGCATGAATCTGCTTTACATCTTCCTCAGTAAAGACCGAAGCAAAGAATTAATTTAATCTCTCTGTTATGAACTTGTCCTTCCTTTAGAGCCCCTTGTACCCCTCAAACATCTAATGGTCCAACTGATTCCCTCGCAGGCTTTTTGCTTCAAATGTACCTGAAAAAGTCTTTATTATGAGTTTTTGCTTCCACAGCAAGATAATTTTCAAATTCTGTCTTTGCCTTCCTTATCAATGCTTTGCATGTAACTTTCCAGTATTTATGACATTTCCTGATATCTTCATTCAGATCCCTTTTCCATCTTTTGAAAGATATTCTTTTGGCTATTATAGCCTCTCTCACCTCACCTTTTAACCATGCTGGTAGTTGTTTAGCTTTCCTTCCACCTTTTCTAATGTGTGTATGTGTGTGTGTGAGTGAAAAAACATCCATGCCTGATGTAAACCCTTGATCTTTGTAGCTACTCCTTTCAGTTTTCTCTAACCATTTTTCCCATTTTATCATAATATGCCTTTTGAAAGTTAAATGCTATCACAGTAGATTTCCTAAGTGTCCTCCCTTCAGTTATCAAATCAAATTTGACCATGTTATGATCACTAATGCCAAGTGGCCCTAACATCATTATCTCTTTCACCAAATCATGTGTTCACAAAGGATTAGGTCTAAAATAGCTCCCCTTCTTATCAGTTCTTGTACTAGCTGCTCTATGAAGCAGACATTTATTTCATCTAGAAACATTTCCTCCTTAGCATGTCCTGATATGGCATTTACTCAGATTGGTTTTTATAACAGAGTGGTCTGACCAGGGGATTGGGGTGCAGGATGGTATGTCTGAAAGAAGCTGGGAGTTTACCAACAGTAGATCAGCAATTTCATTTTTCAGTTCCATGAAATCACCCATTATTACTGTGTTGCTATTTTTGTTAGCTTCCTTAATTTCTGTTAGGATTTCATCATCTGTCTGTTCATTCTGGCCAGGTGGATGGTAGTACATCCCCACTGTTATTCTATTCCCCTTCTCACATGAAATTTCTATCCATAAAGATTCTACACTGCATTTTTCTTTCCTGCAGAACTTTTATCCTGTTTGGCTCTATGCTCTCTTTAACATATAGTGCCATCCCTCCACCAATTTGATCCATTCTGTCATTGCAATATAATTTGTACCCTGGTATCACAATGTCCCATTGGTTAACCTCCTTCCACCAGATCTCTGAGATGCCAAATATATTTACCTCTTCATTCATTCAGTGTTATACACTCTGACTCTCCCATCTTATGTTTTAGACTTCTAGCATTTGTATACAGACATTTCAAAGTATGTATTTTGTTTGAATTAACAATAGCTTTTTTTAAACTTAGTCCTACATGGCCTAAAGGACTTGCTCGAGCCGAGTGACTTCAAACTGGTTGTCCAAGCATCAGTGCTACCTGTTATAGACTATTGTAACGTCTATATCTTGGGCTTCCTGACCTGGCTACTTTTACTTAATTGAATTCCACAGCATGGTTAGTCAGTGGAACCAAGCGTTCAGATCACATTACCCCTAAGGTTCTCAACCTTTTTTCTGTTGGGATACACCTAACAGATGATGCTCTTATGAATGACGCACTGAACACATGACCATCATGGAAATAAATTTAAACATATAATCTGCATCCACAGGAATCCCACGACTCCCAATAATAAGTGCATTGCAGAACTAGGATATTTCCCCAAATAACTCACATACAAAAAAGATATTTTGATCTGGTATCATTTCAGTATCAGAAAAAAAAATCTCTCTCTACTACCAGGCACATTGTAAAATACAAACCTGAAAACAAATTCTCAGCACATATATAGCAAACCTGCCATAACATAACAGTACTAACTCCTAGGACTCAAACAGCAATAGCCCTACCAATGAAAAGGCAGCAGTGCACCACCAATGCATGTCTTATTGAGAAAACTTAACAAGACTGATATAAATGCCTACATGCTAATAAAATACACATACAGAACAGGCCTTCACCAAATACAGAATAAAAAATCACACATTACAAATGTGGAGACAAAAACCTGAATAGAAATCCCAAAAAGCCACTCTTCATGCAGTGCAAAACTGGAAAAAAAGAAACAGAAATATATTTTCTCTTACACTAGGCAAAGTACAAAGAGAGAAGAAATGCACATTCCTCTCACTCTCAGTCCATGCTTCCATCATCCCTCATTTCTCCCAATTATTCCATTTCAATCATGCCCTCACACATCCCTGTCCAGCATTCCCGACCCCCCCAAATCCTCTTCCCTGTGCTCTCTCTCTCCCCTGCTTAACCCTCCCTATCCCCTTCCTCCCCCTTCTTGTCCAGCTACCCTGTTTCTCACCCCTTCCTGCTCAACAGCCCCCATATTCCCTCTCTCTTCCACCTCCTTGCCCAGCATCTCCAACCTTCTTTGCCCCATCCCTCGCAGGGTGAAGAGAGCATCAGCAGCATCACTTCCGGGCCCAGCGGGGGAAGATAAAGTTAGTGTTCCATCGGACCCAGAAGAGCAGGAGCTGGCAATGTCTCGCTTTGATCAGGTGAATAAGGAAACAGCCTCCCACTGAGCCAGAAAGAGGAGAAGAAAGCAAGAGTAGCCTCCCATCAGACGTCATAAAGGAGAAACCAACCATCTGGGCTGATGACGAGAGATCAGCCTCCTTCTGGCCCTGCGACACACCTTCCAGGACCTTGTGACACACTAGTGTGTCCCGACACACCTGTTGAGAACCCTATCGCCTTCAATGGCTGCCCATTCTCTATAGGATCCAATCTAAGACTTTGCTCCTGCCTCACAAACTTCTTGGTACCTCCTCTTTTCCATGTATCAACTTTTTGTTATGAATCTACTGGCCTACCAAGAATCTCAGATCACAAGAAAGGGGTCTTCTTGAGGTGCCCACAGAGCGTACAGCAAGGCTGTCAATCATGAGAGACTGTGCCTTTTCGGTAGCAGCCCCCACGATGTGCAATTCCATCCCCACGTCTCTAAGACTCATGGAGTGTTCAAAATCATATAAAACAGTGTTAAAAGCCTTTCTGGTTAAGCAAGCATTCACCTGAACTTGTATATTAGATTTAGGTTTATATGATTCTAGGTTGTTGTTTTGTTGTATATGTGATTGTGATGTCATGTTTTTGTTTTATGACTTTATTATTTATGTCTATTTTGTAAATCGCTTAGAGCCAGTGCATAAAATAATTTAAAAAATTTAATAAATTAAACTAAACCTGTATATCAGCGGACAGGAGCAATTTGGAATCTTTCTCTGTCTGCTCTTTACTTAAAGATACATTGGCTATTTTAGCATTTATTACAACTTCTCTATCAGGGTAGCCTAACATCCCTGTTTGGTTAGTATCCTAACGATATATCATTCCAAACCATGTGCTTCTGAGCGACTGTCAGCTTTCCCCCATCATCTAATGTAAAAGCTGTTCTATCTCCTTTTTAAAGGTTAGTGCCAGCAGCCTGGTTCCACTCTGGTTAAGGTGAAGGCTATCCCGCCAGATTAAGCCCTCTTCCCCAAAATGTTCCCCAGTTCCTGACAAATCTGAAACCCTCCTGCACCATCATCTCAACCACGCATTGAGACTCGGGAGCTCAGCCTGCCTCTGGAGTCCTGCAGCTGGATCGGGAGGCATTTCTGAGAATGCAGCCCTAGAGGTGCATTTTGTGTATCTTGCAACTTATATTCTTTTATAGATGATACAACTAGCAAATTCTGTTTACCAGATCGTAGCATGTGAGTTGGTTCATATGATACAATTGTTTCAGAAAACATTTTAAAAACTCATTAACTGACATTTATACATTATTTTAAAACCTTAAATTTGAGTTCTATAGTGGATTGGTAATCAATGTAAATCCCGTAATCATGGTGTAATCCTTTCTCTAAATAATGCTCCAGATATCACTCTGGTAGCATCATTCTGCACTAATTGTAGTACTCTTAATAATACCATAGACAACACCAGACCAAGGGCCTGATTTTAAAAAGCATTTCCTCGAGGAAAACTGAATTTTACTCAAGTAAATGCATTTTATTTGAGTAAGTGGGCTTTTGAAAATTGCTACAATATATGCCATTCAATTATCCATAGGATTCACATCTACTCGTTCAAGACCTCTCATGATCTTAAAGCCCCCTATCATATCCCCCCCTCAGCCATCTCTTCTCCAAGCTGAACAGCCCTAACCTCTTCAGCCTTTCCTCATGGGGAAGCTGTTCCATCCCCTTTATCATTTTGGTTGCCCTTCTCCATCGCAATTATATCTTTTTTGAGATGTGGCGACCAGAATTGTACACAGTATTCACGGTGCGGTCTCACCATGGTGCGATACAGAGGCATTATGACATTTTCTGTTTTATTAACCATTCCCTTCCTAATAATTCCTAACATTCTATTTGCTTTTTTGACTGCTGCAGCACACTGAGCCAATGATTTTAAAGTATTATCTACTATGATGCCTAGATCTTTTTCCTGGACGGTAGCTCCTAATATGGAACCTAACATCATGTAACTACAGCAAGGGTTATTTTTCCCTATATGCAACACCTTGCACTTCTCCACATTAAATTTCATCTGTCAAAAAGAAAATACAACTGCTCCTAAAAGGATAGCTATTCTGCTGGGCATCCTATTCTTAAAAGATCATGCACGGGAAGTGATGTTATATTTTGCTCAGTCTGCTGCACAGATATTTCCATTAGATACATGGGTCTTGGTGACTGTAAAGGTCACATAGAAAGTGCATTACATAAGCAGAGAGAACTGCTAGAGGATAAATTGCAGACCCGATTGAAATTTTGCAAATTAAAAAAAAAAGATCTTTCTCAGAAAACAATTGAAGCTGAGACTTTTTATTGGGTTTTTAATTGAGAAAACTCCGCTGTTAGCAGCAGCAGATCATGAAAGCCCATTGTCTAAAAGGATGTTCAGTGAGTCTAGCATTGCCAAACAATTTGCAGGTGGACATTGCAAGACTAGGGCTATTGTTAACATTTTTGCACTAAACTGCACCAATGTAATACCACACCTTATAAAAACAGAACTTGATGGAAGCAGTGATCTATATGGAGATAAACTATATCCTTTACTGGTTCATTTTCATGACCCATGATCAGGATAAATTAGATTTGGCCTGCTTGAGTTGCTGTTTCGTAGTTGCGATTTTATCAAAAATTGAATATTTAATCTGGGGAAAAACTTCTTGAAGAAAGGAATCCTCTGGGGAACTTGTGTTGGATTATCAATGGATAATGCTAGTGTGGAGAGGCTACCAGTTTTGTGTCCCATTTTAGTCTAGAAGTACAAGATATTTTGGGTGGGACAGACCCAGTTGTTATGAAAAATGTTGAATGTTTGAACCTGCATTATTTTGGTGTGACCACTGGAAAGCATTTGGTGTGATATTGGATTATTGGGTTATGGTTTCTGAGAGTTTTTTTTAAGGCCTCCAAGGTTTTGATTGGATAGAAGGTATCCTGAGTGTTATGCTCAGCAGCTCACGGGATGGCCCTGCAAGCCACCTCATTCACCCTGGACGCCACCATCTTGCTCTGATACTGGGCCCTCCCCTGCACGGCAAGAACGCTGCCATCACATCTTCCCCTGTTTGTGCTGTGCTGCCATGCCCTTTAGGCACACACGCAGGTTCTTGGATCTTATGAGCTCCACGGTGGGAAACATTGTCATGACCCCATCTGATCACAGTAGGCCTCAGCCCTACTTAAGCCTTGCTCCCACGGACGTCCAGTATTTCAGCAACGGGTTCTCCTAAGGCACATGTTTGTTCAAGCTCCTGGCTCTTAAAGGTCCCTTGTGGGAAAAGACTGCAGCACCTTTGAATGATATCATCATGCTCTAAAACACTGCCAGGCAGCCAGCAGATGCCTCAGCAACAGGTCCCTCTGCCTGTAGTGTGTGTTGCTCTTGACCTTGTTCCTGTTCCTGCCTTGCCTTGTTGCATCCCAGCCTTGTCTTGTTCCAGTCCTGCTTTGTCTTGCTCCTTTCCTGGCCTAGTTCTCTTCCACCCCATCTCCCTTCTCTGACTGCTTCTTGGATCTTGACCATTACCTGGATACTGACCGTGCCTGAGCTCCACCTTGGCCTGGTTACTGACTCCACCTGACCGCTCTCAGGACCCTTACCTAAATCCTACCGGCCTCAGAACCCAAAGGCTCAATCTGTGGGGAAAGAGGGTGGTACAGGTGAAGCCTAGCTTCTGTCCAAGTTTGAGCAAGTCTGCCTACTGTCAGTAGCGACCTAGCTGGTTCACTAGCCAGGCAGCACCAATCCCACCACAGCTGAAGGGCTCACATTCTGTGCCATTAACTTTTACTGATAAATTGTGTAAGTGATGGAAAATGTTCTGTACAGCTTTTGATGTTTCAAAATATGATGTTTCAAATTCAGTTCTTAAATAAATTTGAGTGTGTTCTTCTTTCAATTAATGTACATTGATGGGTCAGTTCGATTCCTATTAATATCCAGTTCCTCTTCCTTTCCAATCAGTTTTAATGCAGTTTGAAAGCTCCTTCCCAATTGATAGGACAGTCTTTTTAATCAATCTGGTCATAGTCCATGGAGAAAATCCCAATTTCTCCTACCTCTCCTATAGTTCTTTCTTCTTTTCTATGATACCTGCTAGGTACCTGGTTTACTCCTCTTATCTCCTTGAGATGATAGTTAACCTAAAAATGAATCCACGAGGTCTCCTCTTTATTTCTTCCTCAAAGAATGATTGTTCATTCCTCCTCCAGAACTCCTTAGAGTTCACCTGTGCTCTTGGATTGAGAGACACCTCTCTTCTAGTTGGCATACCTTGATCCCCTGGGAGAGTACTCAGGCATGTTGCAAAACAAAAGATGCAAAAAGGGAGATGAGGAGGGTAGACAAACTCCCATCTCAGGAAACACAAAAATTACCAGGTTTGCAGAAATGGTCCACAAGGTTTCAGACACAGTCCCTCAAAAGGTGAAAGCTCTCTGTCTCCCTTCTGAACCTAAGTCTCATTCCAAGAGACCCAAGAGGCCTTTCTCCTTAAAAATAAGCAAAACCAGGGAATAGCCATGAACATGCTGTGCCTGGAAGGATAAACTAAAAATTCCACACCCTAAGATGGTAGTAGGGGTGTGTATATACTCTAAGAGCACACCATCCTAGGCTCACACAAGGGGGCGCTACCACCTATATTAACTAGTTTCCTATTCCTCCCATAACAATATCCTCAGGTTTCTGGTAGATATCTGGTAGAATATCTACAGTAGTAAGGAAGGTTTGGGATCAGCTGCTGGCTCTCAAATCATATACACTGTCTCAAGAGCAAAGGAAAGACTCATAGCTGAAGAGAGTGTGGATGATATTCTATGATCCAAAGACAGAGTTCTATTTATTATTTGCAAATTCCATGTTACCCCTCTTTGTGTAACTGAACACATTCTTGCAGCAAGATCAGAGCATTCTCCAAAAAGTGATTCCAGATTTTGCAGAATTCTTTAATAAACTGCTCAGCAGGTTCATAGAACCCAGTGTTTATTACAGAGTCTACAGTGTTTGATGTAGATATAAAGAATCCTTCAAACTACTTAGAAAACCAGAGGTCCATATCCAATTGCTATCTGGCTGAGCAAATTGGGTAAATTTATCTGGCTAACTTAACCAGGATATTCAGCATCATGGCCATGCCGCTGAATATACCCATCAAAATAAAAGTTAGCTGGATAGGTTTATCTGGCTAACTTTAGGCCTGCTCAATAGCAGGTCTAACTTATTTGCTTACTTAGCTGGATAAGGCTGAATATCGCCACTTATCTGGTTACGTTAGCTGGATAAGTAGCCACACCCCATCCCCCCCCCCCACCACTTAGCCAGATAACTTAAATGGTGGCTACTGAATGTGGCTGAATATTCAAACAGTGCCACTTAGCCAGATAAGTTTGGATTTATCTAGCTAAGTGGCACTGAATAACAACCTCCCAGGGTCTATTCATTAGTTTAATAGTTTCACAACTAAGCAGTACATTAATTCATCTACACTGACAATGAGAGATGTAGACACATTTTACACAGATATAATGAGTTTTTAAGTAGCAGCAGCTTGTTATATTCTGAAGAAGTTACTAATTCATGACCCTATTTTGAAAGATTACTCAAAACTAAGACCCAACAAAAATTTTAGCAAGAAAAGGTCAATATAGATATATATGAAACTTGCTACCTAGAATTTCTCTATTGATCTGATGGTCTACCTTCATACGATACCAAAGAGTTGTTATCGTGCTGATAGGCTCTGCTATTTTTGAAGAGCTCTGTCAATCATTAGGCGACCAGGTATTGTGCTGTGCTATTAGAGTCCAGGAAAGTTTATCATTCAACCTAGTACTGATAGTACTTATCTTGAAATCCACTTGAAATGGTGGTTTTTGCTGTCCGACAACGCGTGGTTTCGGGGTACAAGAACCCCTTCTTCAAGGACCCAACTACTGATGGAATATTCAGTGGATATAGTATTTCTGCGAAACGATGCAGACCACTATCGCTGAGATTTCTTGAAAATTGCAAACGCTTGTAATTCCTGGGAGTTGCAAATACAATAATT
This sequence comes from Rhinatrema bivittatum, assembly GCF_901001135.1. Classification (NCBI taxonomy): domain Eukaryota; kingdom Metazoa; phylum Chordata; class Amphibia; order Gymnophiona; family Rhinatrematidae; genus Rhinatrema; species Rhinatrema bivittatum. The sequence goes on along the minus strand of NC_042631.1, from coordinate 37,007,084 downwards.
TGTGAACATCGCGGTGTCCGGGTTGACTGCCAACAGCCGCGGGTAGAGATGCGGAGAAATGTCTCCTTAGAGATTTAAAGTGCCTGGCGGGCTACTAGTGCTGTGCGAAGGAAAATCTTCTTTGCTGCCTCTGCTGTCTCTAAGGAGACATTTCTCCGCATCTCTACCCGTGGCTGTCGGCAGTCAACCCGGACACCACGATGTTCACAAGTTATTGTATTTGCAACTCCCAGGAATTATAAGTGTTTGCAATTTTCAAGAAATCTCAGCGATAGCGGTCTGCATCGTTTCGCAGAAATACTATATCCACTGAATATTCCATCAGTAGTTGGGTCCTTGAAGAAGGGGTTCTTGTACCCCGAAACCACGCGTTGTCGGACAGCAAACACCACCATTTCAAGTGGATTTCAAGATAAGTACTATCAGTACTAGGTTGAATGATAAACTTTCCTGGACTCTAATAGCACAGCACAATACCTGGTCATCTAATGATTGATAGAGCTCTTCAAAAATTGCAGAGCTTATCAGCACGATAACCACTCTTAGGTATCGTATGAAGGTAGACCATCAGATCAGTAGAGAAATTCTAGGTAGCAAGTTTCATATATACCTATTTTGAAAGAAGCAGCTTAGATTCTTGATGTCCCTAAATTAATGGAAATAATTAAGCAGTCGATTTTAAAAGCAGCGCACGTTCCTAATGTGTACTATGAAGCGTGCTTTTTTCTGCTCGGCTCCCCATTAGTGGAACCTGATTCCGTTAGATGTCTGTGTCTGTGCTATCTTGAAGGTTAAGATTTATTTGTTCTCACTAATATGTACTTGATTGTTTTTTTTCTGCTTTTAGGTATTCTTACTTTATTGTTTGTTTATTTATTTATTTAAGATAGCTTATATACCGCCCATAAAGATACAAGGTGGTTTACAATAAAACATTCATAAAAAGTAAATAAATGACTAACAATAAAACATATACCATAAAATCTAAAAGCTATAAAGATAAAACAATCCTAAAATGTACTAAAGCGTAATTAAAATAAAATTAAAAAACATTAGTGAAATATCTCTGACATCAGCTCTCACTTAGGCTCTCAAAATGACTTCACTAAAAGCCTGCTGGAATAACCAGGTTTTCCGCCCTTTTTAAAATAATTTAAAATATTGTTTATATTTGATGATGCATAATCTTGACTTTTATGTTGCATTTTTTTTGTATTTGCATATGTAGTATCTTGCCTAGTGGACCTTGTTATCTGGCGCATAATTAAGTCTGAGTAAATAAAATCAGGAATGCCATTGTTGGGAGAACCTTTGTTTTAAGTTTTAAAAGCAGCATTACAGAGGTGAGTGTAAATTAATATTAAGTTATGTCTATATTTTCCTGTATCCATGAAAAAGGCAAAAAAGAAAAAAATCCCACAGGGGAAAAAAATGTGGAGTTACCCTGCAGCCTTTAACCCCATTCTTAAGTCCCAAAGGTCCTCAATATGTGCTAGCAAAGGTTTTTTTTCTTGCATGATTTTTTTCTGTGGAATGTTTTTCCCTTAAAGAAATTGTAGGAAATTAAGATGCATTATTATAAAAGTGTGCATGCAAACTGACTTGCAGGGTTTTGGCTTAGTGTTTTATTTTGTACCCAGTCCATAAAATTTAGCTATAAATCTCTCTATCCACACACAAAATTCACCTAATGATCCAGTTTTAGGGACTGCAGAGGGTTCAGCTAATAAATACTATTCAGGTTTTTTCGTCGTTTGAAGATAGCTTAGTTTTTTAAGGTCAACCAGCCTCATAGACTAGGTCTCAGTTTGTGAAGAAGTCAAAGTGGATGCCCCCCAACCCTCAAGATCCCTTTATTATTGTGTTTGAGAAATTAGTTATAAGAGTTTTAAACACCTTGGAAAGGACACATTTGCGATTCATGGATCTTACACATGGAGAAAGGTTTGTGATTACATTACTGAGGGAAGATTCCACATTTGTTATAAAACCCCTGGATAAAGGTGGGATAGAGAGAAATATATAAGGAAGCATTTTGACAACTTGGGGATGTCACTTTTTATCGACCACTTAATGATAACCCAACAGAGACCATATACTAAGACAGAAATTTATGAGGTGTTACAAGTGGGCCTTGGCAGTAAGGTGATTGATGTCAAATTATTTTATTTTTTTGTATGAAAAGAACTCGGTAGTACCTGTGTTGTATTTAGACCCAAAGGTCTACAAATCTTGGACAGAATCCTCAATATGCCCAAAAGTGTCCAGTTTGGGTGCAATGTTTGAACTGATTACAAAATACATTGACAATATATTGCAACCACTAGTACATAAGATTCCTTCATACATTAGGGATTCAACAGATTTTATTAAAAAGTTGGGTGATATCGCAGATGTGGAATCAGATTGGTGGTTGGTAACTGGGGACATTACCTCGTTATTTACAAACTTACCGCAGGATGCGGCTATGTTTATTATTAGTCACGTTCTCCAGGTATACAGGCCCCTCATCAGAAGAAACATTTGTTGGAACAGCTAGCAGCTATAGCCCTTAAAAAAAAGTTTTTTTTTAAATTTAATGACTGATTTTTTCATCAAGTAAAATGCATACCAGTGGGATCATCAATGGGCCCCATTGTTTTCCTGCTTATATGTGGACATGTTTGAATGATCGGGAGTCTATACCTCTAGATATTGACAAAAGATTAGGGCATGGCAGAGATTCATTGATGATGTAGCTTACATCTGGACTGGTACATTATATGGGTTACAACAGTTTATAGCATGGATCAACATGGTAGATCCACACAATTTAGTTTTCAATATCTTCAGACACATATCATTTTTAATCTAATGATATCGAAATAAGGGGGACAGTTGATTACATCTATTTTTAGAAAATCTCGGACAGAAATATCCTCTTGCATTACTTGAGTTTTCAAGGACAATGTCCTTGTAGGTCAGTTTCTGCACCTCCGACACTTATGTTCATCAGTGGAAGAGTTTAAATCTCAATCTGTGGTGTTATCACAAAGATTTAGGGCATGTGGATATACAGAGAGGTTGATTAAAAGGGCTTATAAAAAAAGCCTTGTATGCTAACTGTGAAAATTTGTTAATGGGTCAGCATGTACCCTTGTCCTGGTTCATTTGTAATATTCCTTTTTCGCGATATTCAAGTATGATAAAATACATTGTTCAGAAGCATTGGCCACTGTTGAGTGACTAGTCAAACTGTTTTGAGCCACCAATTTTGCATTAAAGAAAAATCGCTCTTGGCAAGACTTGTTAACATCAGCTGTTTTGGTCCAAGAAGATACATCTTTTCAACGTGGGGACAGTACACTAGTGAATCATGTTCAGTCTGCCCACATGTAATTGTAGTCACTGAATTTAGTCATCTATCCATAAAAAATCCCTTTAAGATAAAAGGTAGATTTAACTGCTCTACCTCACAAGTGGTATATGCTATTATTTGCCCATGTAATATGATTTACATTGGACAAACTAAATGTTAGATTCACACTCAAATTTTGGAACATAAGAGTTGCATTTGCATTAGTAAGAAACAGGCACCTTTGGTGGAACACTGGATAAACAATGACATTCTATAGATTTGCAATTTGTTTTGTCCTTTTTCAGATTAGAACTCAGCATGGTGGTGATATTTCATGCCTACCGACACAGAAAGAGCAGTGTTTTATTTTTCAGAGGTCAACCATACAACCAATAGAGTTGAATAAGAATATTGAGCGGAATGCAATTTTATGATATTAGTATTGCCTGTGTGGTTGGGTTGTTATATATTTTGATCGATATAGTTGATAATGTTTTATACCTGTTTTTAGGGTTGAGTCTATATAAGATAATCTGGAGGAGTATATATAATGTGGATCTTTATTAGGTATTATTAATTAGCTATGGATTGTGGCTCCTGTGTTTTAAAGAAAGTGAGAGTGGGTAGCTAAGTGAGGTATGGCTTCATATTGGAACTTTAAATTTGTGACATCATTGTCAATATGCATGCATGGAGTCTTTTGGAGAAATCTGAATGAGAGAGGATCACCCCATGGAGAAGCTACTCAGGTAACTTAGGGGGTCATTATCTAACACTATCGCACGCGAAGAGTCCCTTTTCGCGTGCGATAGCTAGCTTGGGGCGGAGTTGGCCCCGGAAGAGGAGGAGTCGGGGCAGCACTGGGGCCGACGCTGCAGACACATTGCTGGCGGCGAAAGGTAAGATTTCTTATCGCCGCCAGTTTCGCGCCGAATAACTACACCTTTTAGGGTGGGGGGGCTGAAGCGGGGGGCGGTCCTGCAATAGCCGGCAGCGATCGCACCTCCGTGGTGCGATCGCTGCCAGCTTTAGTGCCGAATAATTACACCATAAAAGGTGTAGTTATTTGGCGTGAAACTGGCGGCAATAATGAATCTTACCTTTTGCCACCAGCGATGTGTCCACAGCGTCAGCCCCGGTGCTGCCCCGACTCCTCCTCTTTCAGTGCCGACTCCGCCCCGAGCTAGCTATCGCACGCGAAAAGTTCCCTTTTTGCGTGCATTAGCGTTAGAGAATGACCCCCTTAGTTTTGTTTAAAATATATATAAACATCGTTATAAATATGCAGTGAAGATGTAGAATAGGTAGTTTGGGTTGTGCTGAGATTTTAAAGTTTATTATAAGAATATGGAAGTAAGTTTTTCACTTTATATAGTGTTAAGGTTTTATAGATGTAAATACCGTCTATTTTAGGTGGGATGTGCTGTGGTGCCTCCTGATTATGAAAGATTTAAGGAAAGGTGGTACAGTTATATTTGACCATATGAGTTCTTAGAAGATATCGGAATAAAGTGGTAAGAGTGTACTCGTAAGAGTGGATTGTGCTGTGTGTTAGGTTTTCACAGATATTTATTCAAAAAAAATAACATTTTTTTAAAAAATCACTTTTTGGTTTATACTTTCTTAAAAAAAAAAAAAAAAAGCACCTGTCATCCTCCTTTTTATTTTACAAGAGGTTGTTTTGATCCCACTCTCTATTGCCTCCATTTTATTGAAATAATCATCAGCCAGGGCAATGGGGAAGAAGCAGCCTCAAACAGGCTCCAGTAAAGCTAGGGGGAAACATAAGAAAGGTGCCGGATAGAAGTCAATGCCAAAACAAAATATCTGTGACTTTGTGCGCTGGTTACCCATAAAGCTGCAGCAACAACCTCAGCTGCAGCTCCTTCCAGCATCTCCTGCCACTGCATCCCTCAAAGTGCAGTGTCAGCTAAAGTCATCTCTACCACTCCTGGGCACAATGCTCCTGCTCCAGCACTATCAACTGCTGGGGCTCAGACCCCTCTTTTGAAGGATTCTTCAGTGGCTGGTACCACATTGCCAGGTCTACCCACCACTGAGGCAGCCACTTTGGATGGCAGGACCCCCTCCTCCCGCCTGAGAGGTGGCTGCATGGAGAGATAAGCGGTGTCCCTGCTGCTGCAGAAAACAACAAAACACCTCAGGCAGCAGAAGGGGGGGGGGGGGGGGAAAGATCAGTGTCCCAGTTCCTCCCCTGTCACCGCATCCACCCTCCGCTGCAGTTAAACCGCCGCAAATTAGATCTTATATGGTGGTGTTAGGTGCAGCAGCTGGTGGCTCTGCTGAGGGAATGGAGGGCGAGCCCAAAAGCCAGGATTAGGCAGTAGGGCTCCTCCCCTTCCACGGGCTAACCTGGAGGCATGGAGTCAGGTGCACAACGATGGGAGGGCAACCATCAAGGACCATATAATGGCACTGGCTGAAGTGGTGAGTCCTGCAGCCAGCAGGGGGGGCTGGCAGCATATAGAGAACATGAGAAAAATAATATTTTTCCTCTGTATGCTGGCCTCCATATACACGACCATTGTAAATGGTATAGTGGTGGAGAGGATCTTTGTATTGATTGAGCCCGGGAACTAGGGTGGTGCTACCAAATGTATCACCCTTTATACCCGAGTCAGTGTTAATGGGGTACCTGCGCACCTGGGGGAGGTCTGCTGTCCCGTCACTGTGATGCCCCTGGGGTGCAGGAACAGGATAATACGTCATGTTCTGTCCTATAGACTGCAGGTCACCATGAAGCTGCCTCAAGGAATGGAGGAGATGAAGGGCTCTTTTATCATCCCACAATAGGGGCCTTGCATAGCATCTATTATAGCACAAAGGAGATGAGATGCTTCCTGTGCTGGGAGGTGGGGCATATCCACAAGGTGTGCCCCAAGACAAAGAAAACCAACAAGCCTGCCACCCCCGAGCCTCCATCCTTTGCAGCTCCCTCATCTGCAGCTGCTACTAACACCTTGGCAGCTGTAAAATCCTCAACCCTAAAACCCACCTGTACCTCTGGGGGGCCAAGGTCCTGGGCATCTCTACCACTGCTGCTAGGAGCCACCCAGTTGACACCACTAAGGCATCCCCCTCCACTACCACAATTGCAAATACCCTCCACACCAGCATAACTGCCAGTGCCGAGGAACAGTAAGGCCTCTACAGTGGAGACCTTCATACCACCTCAGAGGCCCCCAAGACCATCATTGCAAGAACCTCTACTGCCACACCTGGCAAGAAAGTGTCAACTTCCTCTGGCATGCCCTGTTGGTTTTCTTTGTCGCTTTCTTTGGCATGCCAGAGGCAGTTGACACTTTCTTGCCAGGTGTGGCAGTAGATGTTCTTGCAGTTTCACCACTTAGCACCCCAAAGAGAACTGCCTCTTACCCTAGTACTGCCGAGGCAACTACCCTTGTGAATACCACCTTGCAGGGGATTGTCTCCAATGAGAATATGGAAACCATCCCTGCAAATTCCATCTCACAGGAGGCCGCCACTGTTGAGAATGTGGCAGGAATCCCAGCATTGCCGTCATCGGCAGAGGGCCTCATCTGTCCCTCTAATTTCAACAGAAGGGACAGGGATAGACTCTAAAAAATTGGCTACTGCCGAAGAGAAAAGGGAGTGGGAAATTAATGAACACCTAACTCCCCTGACACCGCCCACAATCCTGCCAACACCTTTTGGATCATCTGCCCTTTCCGATTTTCTCTCTACCCCACCCCCAGTTGATACTACATCTTACAAATTAACATAGTAATGACGGCAAAAAAGGTACCAAAATAGTCCATTCAGTCTGCCCAGGAAGCTTCTTATGGTAGTACCTGTCGCGCTGTGCAGGTTACCCCCATATTTCTCTCTTACTGGGTGAGGAGCCTTCTTGAAAGTTCAGACAATGCCACTTGATGTGCTTAGCTTATGGACTTAGCCGTAGAAGCAGTCCTGTGATTTTTTCCTTACGTCTGCATATCAGTACCCCAGACTGTAAAAGTCAGGGCCTGTCTGTCAAAGCAGAGAGCGATGTTGCAGTTGCATCAAAGGAATCAAGGCTTATTGGTTAAGGGTAGTAACTGGTGCTCCATGCAGGTTATTCCCATGCTTAGCAGTTCTACTGAGGGAGAGGAAGAGATAAAACATGGGGAGAGGGAAAGAGAGGAGCTAGGGGATGGACTGAGTGTGGGACAAGTGAACAGGGGAGAAAAAGCCTGCTCCCAAAATCAGGAGGAAGATGCCGGTCCTTTATGGGACAGGGAACTTGGGATCAGACTCAGAAGATCTAAGTCCAATAAACAGCAAGGGCTTGAATCAGGGGCCTGAAATATCAGACCCCCTAGCAGTTATATAACCAGAGGTCTGATCCCCGGAACATTAGCTCTCGTGGGTAGAGCAAGTCCCCGAGCAGCTTTCCTTTGGAAAAAAACCATTGTCACTCAGGAGACAGAAAATCCTTCTTTTGGTGGAACTGCCGAGGAAACCTCTTGCCTCTCTTGCCCCTCTCTCCAATCACCACCAGCTGGCCCGCAGATCTTCGAGTCTCAGGTGGCTGAAGAGCAGGGAAAGAGTTGCCTCAGGGTTATTACCTGGCTAGAATGGGGAGCCAGAGCTGACCCCAGTCATAAACACCAGGGTTGAGATATTCAGTAAGTTCGGATTTGGCTTCAGGAGAGATGGAGGCAGAGGAAATGGCTGAGGAAGAAAGGTTTCCAGCTTTCAGTGACCCCTAACTTGGCCAAGGAGACTGACTCCATGGGAACATCTGAACTACTGGAAGGAGAGGAAGGAACACCTGCAGCATCTTAAGAGGTTGCTCCTCCCCTCACCAGTCAACTTTCTGAGAAGAGAAGGGGTGCCAAGAAACAGATAGCATGCCTGTTGTCTACAGATGTGTCTCTCCTCACTGATCCAGAGAATATTTGATCCAGAGCTGGAGAATCTACTCGACATTCTTCTCTCCAGATCCCACCAACCCAAATGACTGCAGGATTTTATGGAAGGGTGATTCACAGTCAGGGTGACAGGGAGTGACTAGACAGACCTTTCAGTCTGGCCAAGCTCTCCAAAGCCCTAGGTTTGATGCCTTACAATAAGTCTCCCGGCATCGATGGGCTGATAGTGGAGTTCTGTTATCACTTCTGGAGTGAGCTAGGGCCTGACCTCCTGTGGCCGGTTGCCACTGTCATGCTATTAAGCTTATTCTAATACCTAAGAAGGGGGATCAGCACGACATAAAGAACCGTTGCCTGGTCTTGCTGCTCAACAGACTATAAAATCATAGCCAGAGTTGTCAGAATTTACTCCAACACGTTTCTGCACTGTGTTGAGGAAAAAGATATACTCGCTCGTGTTGCATATCATGGACTTCCTTGCCCTCATCTCCCCTGGTGGGCATCTTTCTATTCCCAGCACATCCCAAGGCCAACCAGGAACCTGAGCTGGTGCTCTCAGCATGGGTGAGTTTTTAGCCTGTTTCACAGATTCCTCACCCTCTTGTCCCTTCTGTGGGATGATGGAGTCCCTGTTCCATATGTTTTTTCTTTTCTGTCAGATTGCAGCCCCTTTCTATTTTCTTTAAAAATCTGCTTCTGCCGTTCTGGCTCCATTTCTCCCCCCCACATGTTTATCTATGGGCGCACCAGATCCTGGATGCCTGCTTAAAGAGCAAGGGACCTCCTCATCAACCTCCTCCTGGCTCTTGCAAAAATGTCCATCTACAAGACTAGCAGGCAACAACTGGATGGGGAGGCACTCATGGACTGCAAGATCCTGTTCCGGACACTGGTGCGCTCCCGCCTTTGAGCAGAGCTCTACATCACAGTGTCTACTGGTTCGGTGGACACCTTCACCAGCCTGTGGGCAATGAATAATGTGCTCTTCTCAACCCCTGTCCCAATGGATTATGTTTTATCCTTGAAGATTTGATCTTTCCCTGTGCACTGTATTTCATTTTTGAGTTACAGGCATGTTATACTGGTTTACATTGAATTTTAAGTTAGATTGGTCTCTTCTTTTGGTTTGCCATATGGGGACTCAGTTTTGATATATTGCTCTGGTGCCACCACCAGGTAGCAACAGACTGTGGCCGAGCTGAAATAGGCCTGGTTGTACCCCACTGCATGCTGGGATTTGCAGTCTTGCTTTTCTTAGGGACTGCAATAAGGAAATCCGAACTGTAAGTCCCTGCATGAGTGGGGTAAAACCAGGACTGGGTCAACCTGTCCTGCAAACCTGGAGCCAGTTGGCCACCTAAGAGCCCCACCCCTCAGTCAAATTTAAACATTGGCAGCTTCTCCTGGCACCAGCCTGCTGAGCCTCCAGCTCACAAAGTCTGCTGCAGAATGCTGTGAAGCCTTATAAGACGGCTGCTGGATCCGATCTGAGTGTGGAATGCCTTTGCACTTGAGAAATCTGGAAATCTCGGTGGAGGCTCCTCAGGCCAGTCCCTAAATAGAACTCATCTGGGCAAGAAAGCATGTCCAACAAAACTGTGTATGCAAGAAACATGATAACAAAAGCTGGTCACTGGCTTAATTCATCTACAAAAAAATATGAATGAATTTTGCATTTGGCACTTTAAGCAGTTATCTCAGATTAAGACTCTGAGCACTGTATGGGTAGGGAGGGAAGTATAGCTCAGCCAAGCAGATCTTACAAGTGGCTGAATCCTCCTGGTAATGTTTTTGGTGCTCGCATCTCATGCTGCACTAGTTTCCATAGATGTAGGTAAACTTTGCACGAGTCACTGTGGCAATTATGATCTTCTCACTCCTGTCCTTGGCCCGTCACAGTATTTGCTAACCGGAGAGCTTGAATGTGAGCATGCTCAGAAGTTAAATCTTTCATCATTCACTCCTGTCATCAGGTCTTGCTCCGGTAGGGAATAGCCATCCATTCTGCCCTTGGTGCCCGGAGGCTGAACCCATCCGTCCTGGTGGCCAGGAAAACCTGACTTGGAGTCCCGGCATATGAATGTAGTGCAGTGCCGCCCAGCCACAAATACCACTAGCATCAATGGCAGAGATGCAAATTTTGTTCTAAATGCAGTGGAGTTTGTGGCCAAAAAGGTCATGTTTGTACTGTGCATTTGGTATTGCAGGAAGAATCCAACAAGCACATGCTCTAGTTTAACCCATGGCTGTTACTTGAACTATGGCCTAAATCTAAATCTTGTGAAAAGAAAACTTCTGTTCCTGTGAAAACCTTAATGCACGTTTATTAGTAAGAGCAGTTCATAACATAAAGTACAGACTCAGTTAATCCGTGCCTGATTTGTCCAGATGCTTTGGGTACATATAACACCTAATTGGCAATTGATCTATTAACATGAACTGTGTGTAATAATGTCTGGTTTATCTAAATGATTGTACGATTACAAAACTATATAGAATAACTAGGGCTGGCAGTGTTTCTTAACATTGTACATTTTTCTCTCTGCATCATCTCAGATGTCTCAGTAATCCCCTCACCCTTTTCACTTCCTTTGTCACTGGCAGCTTGAGCCAATAAAATAAAATACATAAAATCTCTTCCCATACAGTCGGCCTTTCCAGACAAACCGAGCTCTGTTAAAACTAAAAACAACAAAGGCACAAAAGGGGGGAAAGCGTCTTTGGCTGGAATCCTCCTATCGGCTTTATCTGATGTTATTTTTCTTGCATTTCATTATCCTTAAGTGAACCTATAGCTCTGCATTCTTCCAAGCCTTTGAAAAAAACCTATAGCTCCCGCCAGCCTTGTCCTTGAATAACTCTGCTACTTCTGGTCTTCAGCCCTGTAAATCTGTATCGTATGGTGCTATGTACTATTTCTTCAGTTCTGCCATCTTTACATGATTATTTAGCTGTCTTTATTCTCACATCATTAAAAGATCCTACAGATCTCCTTACTCGTCCATCTCTAGATGAACTTATAGCTGTCTATTCTCGCCCATCTTTATAACACCATATTCTGTACATTTTACTCTTCCATCCTTTCTTGACACTATAAATGTTTTTACTCTCCATTTCTTTGATGACAATATAGATATTGTTACTGTTCTTCCCAAGCATTTATCTCTTTACTGTCCTAAGATGACCAAGATTTAGCACTAGTATATCCACAGTATAGTACACAGTAAAGTACACAATAATGACATTTCTATTCTTAGTCACGATGGTTGGGTGGCTGGTGGCTGTAAGGATTAATTGAAAACTTTCCTGCCTGGTGTGAAGGTAGCGGACCTCCCACATTGCCTAGATAGGATTTTAGAGAGTGCTGGGGAGGAATTAGTTGTCACGGTACAGGAGGGAGGTTCTGAATCCTAAATAGGTAGGAAACTAAAATCCTGGGAAAGGGAGCCTATTCTGGCAAGATAGGCTCCACTTTAACCAAAGTGTAACCTGGTTGCTGGTGCTAACAGTTAAAAAGAAGATGGAGCCGTTTTTAAATTCAATCATGGGGGAACGCTGACAGTCAATTAGGAGCGTATGTTTCAGATCTGTTATCCACAAAGGATAGGGGAAATATGAGTGTTCTGACAGTAAAGATGTAAATTATCTGAATCAACTGATAGTAATTGGGTTATGAAAGAAAATAAAAAGAATACTTTTAGGTGTTTGTATGCAAATGCCAGAAGTCTAAAGTACAAGATATGAGAGTTAGAGTGTATGGTACTAGATGAAGATATTGACATAATAGACATCTCAGAGCTGGTGGAAAAAGGACAACCAATGAGACAGTTATACCAGGGTACAAAATATATCGAAATGACAGAAGTGGTGATGGCATGGCACTATATGTTAAGGATTCCATAGAGTCGAGTAGGCTACAGACTCTGCGGGAAACAACTTGCTCCCTGAATAGAAATTCCATGTGTGATGGGGAGGAGCATGGCAGTGGGGTTTACTACCATCTACCCGACCAGGGTGATGAAACAGATAGTGAAACGCTAACAGAAAATAGACGGTACCAATCATGGAAACACAATAATAATTGAAATTTTCAATTACCCCAATATCAACTGGGTGAATGTCAGGGAGGTTACGTTTCAAGACACCATTAATAATTGCTTCTTGGAGCAATTGATCCTAGAACCAACAAGAGTTATCAGTGGAATGTGGGATCTGGTATAAAGAAGAATGATGATGGAGAAATCTGTTAATAGTATCATAATGCAGCCAAATTTGAGATGATAATTGTGGGAGGGGGTATAATAAATAAAACTACTGCATTAGGATATGATTTAAAAAAAGGGTGACTATGATTAAAAGAGGAAACTACTTAGAAGGAAACTGGAAGAAGCAATTACAAGGGTTAAAATCTATATAAGGTGTGGGGGCTATTTAAAAGTAATCAATATCCAGAGAAACCTTCCCAGACAAATATTATTACCATCTATGTGGCCATCATAATAGGTACTCCTGATTCCAACCACTTTCTTTGCCTTATATAAAATCATCAGCCAATATTTAAATTTCTCTTTTTTTTTTCTTTTGCAATTAAAACTTAGCAAGTTGGGAAACTGGAACTCCCCGACACGGGTCCATGTTTCCAGTCGCTGCATCAGGGGGATGTTATCCTGTTAAAGCTGCTACTTCTTCTGCTGTCAGATTATTTTAAATATCAAATTATTGCTACAATAAAAACACATAAGTATCGTTAAGTCATCATGCTATATAAAAAAGGGCCTGCCTATTATACTTCATCGGAATTAAAAAAAAACATTTTTCAAAGAATTTCTTAGGCATTTTCTTAAGCAAAGCAGAGTTGTTTCTTTTAGTGTTACACATTTTCGCTATACTATCCTTTTGGCCTCAATGTGAGAACAGGAAGCTACAATCTAGAAGGTTCTGGTGGTGGTATTTATTCAACCATATCACAGAACAAGGTTCAATCCCTGAAGGGTTTCAGTATTCAAACTGTAAAGTGCCATGGTTGACGCAAGTAATTACAGACCAGCGAGCCTTGACGTTGGTACCAAGTAAAATGGTGGAAGCTATTGTTAAGAACAAATTACTAAATATATGGATAAACATATTTTAATGTGGAAGAACCAGCATGGATTTAGCAAAAGAAGGTCATGCCTTACTAAACAGATATGTATACAGAAGTGAGCAACTTGACATAGTGTATTTGGATTTCAGAAGGCATTTGTTAAAATCCCTCATGTTTAGCTCCTCAGGAAACATGGGATAGTAGGAAATGCCTTATTATGGATAGGCAACTGGTTAAAAGATAGGAAACACAAAGAGTAGGACTAAATGGTCAGCTTTCTTAGTGGAAAAAGATAAATAGTAGACAGCCTCAGGGATCTTTACCGGAACCAGTGTTGTTTAACTTATTCATGAATGACCCGGAAAAGGAAACAACGAGTTAGGTGATCAGATTTGCTGAACACATAAAAAATATTCAAAGTAGTTAAAACATAAGCAGACTGAAAGGATATGCAAAAGAACCCTTCCAGACAAGGGAACTGGATATCTAAATGGCCAATGAAATGGAATGTGGGCAAGTGCAAAGTGAAGCACATAGGGAAAAATAATCCTAACTACAGATACACAGGAATTGCATCTTGGTATCACCATAGACGATACATTGAAATCTTCGGCTCAGTGTGTGGCAGTGGTTAAAATAGCAAATAGAATGTTAGGACTTATTCAGAAAAGAGTGGAGAACAGAAGTGTATAGACCGATCTCGGTAGAGATTATGGTGCAACTGCACCTTGAGTATTGCATACGGTTTTGGTAGACCAATCTCAAAAAAGAGGTAGCAGAGCTAGAAAAGGTACCGAGAAGGGCAGCAAAAATGAAAAAGAGAATGGAATGTCTTCCTTAAGAAGAAAGGCTAAACAGGTTAGGGCTATTCAGCTTGGAGAAGAGGCAACTGAGGGGAGATGTGAGAGAGGTAGGGTTGAACAGGTAAGTAGGGAGTGATTATTTACTCTTTCAAATAGTACTAGGGCTTAGGGACCTGTCAAAACGAGCAGATTTAAAACAAATTGGAAAAATAATTTTTCACTCAATGCACATTTAAGCTGTGGAATTTGTTATTGGAGGATTTGACAAAGCATCTGGCATAGATTTTAGATTTAGATGTTAGATTTTTATATTCTGTTTTTCGGCACTTCAAAGCGTACATCAAAGGGGATTACATTCAGGTGCAATAGGTATTTCCCTATCCCCACAGGCCTTAAAATCTAATTTTGTACCTGGGATTAAAAGGGGTTTGGACAATTTCCTGGAAGAAAAGTCCAGAAACAATTATTAGCCAGGGAGACTTCGGGAAAGCCAGTCCCTGGGAATGGGAAACAAGAAATGGATCTACTCTGGGATCTGCTAGGTATTTCCTAGAGGTCTAGCTTGGCCACTGTTGGCCATTGGATGCTGGACTCGATGTATCCTTGCTCGGATCCAGCATGGCACATCTTATGTTGTTATGTGTGGTCACGTTTCCCTATGGCAGTGGGTAGGGGTAGCATGCTACAGCAATTTCAGGATTTATCCCAGAATTCTGCAGGTGCCTCCGTATGAAACGATAAGAATTTATATCAGCTATTCCGACTTGAGGGAAGAGGGTTTTTTTTTTTTTGTTAATAGAAATTTTCTCTTCCTCCAGATTTCTGTGTCTCATTCCCTGTGTGTGTCTTCCTTGCCCTTTTCCTGCTTCCCTTGCATTGCTTGTATTATTAAAACCTGATCCCCATGTGCTCAGTGCTCAAACCTAGGAGGAGCCTCATTTCAGTCTCTCTCATGCCACTGTTTTGACTAAAGCAGAAACTCGCTGATATAACAAACACATGCTTCACATTGCCTAAAACCTAATGATTTCAGGGTATATAGGCAGCCACCATTTTCCTTTCCTGAGAAAGCTTAGCCCCCATGTGAGATCAGATTCCTTTATACCTTCCTACAATTTACAACAGAAGTTCACACTAACTGAAACGTAACCTAAAACGTTTCACATTTTTTTATCATATATCTATACAACGTTTAGTGCTCTGTGTAATTTACTTCGCAAAAATAAGGAATTTTTGCTATAAAACTGTGCCTACAAATTTGCTTTTAAATTTGTTTCCAGCTAAAGTTAGAGTAACATAACAACCAATCAGAAAGCAACTGCAGCCCGAGTTCACCAATCCACAAAGCACTCGTGTCTGGTTGGTTAACGATAGCATCGGAACATGGGTACATTAAAAATTGGAGTGCTGTGAAGAATGACGCCGTCATGTGTGCCTCACCAGAATCCTTAAACAGTGTTTCAGGAGGGTCCAAATCAATAGCAAGATGTCGTCGAGAAGTGTTGAAGCTATCAGGCTCTGCTCCACTGTTACTGAAATTTCAGCTGAGACAGCTGAGCCTAGAATCAGGATTGGAAAGCCTCTGATTTCTGACCCCAAGACAGAGCCCCAGGAATAAATATTCCTTCAGCGGGGCACCTATCTAACACCAAACATTCTCCCCTATTTTGCTGGTGTGCTATAGGACATTTTTCTCTCCCCATCCTTTGCTAGCAGCTTATATTACATTTTGCAGATGGTTGACATGTGTAGTTGCTTTAGTAATCACATCTCCTCTAATGCCAAAATGGATTTTTAATGAGGTTGACGTGCACATTAACACTCATTTTCGTTGTCTGCATTGTACTAGGTTGGTTTTCTTAGAAAGTTTGGGTGCCAATTTTCTCATGTAATTTACAGTACTCAGAATAGTTTGCATGTCTATGTTCTAGGTGCTGGCATGTTTATGACAGCTTAGACTCTACTGCTGTCTATTTGTACTCCCTGGGAGGTTTGCTTTTCACCAAGGAATACAACAGTTACCTACACTGAAAAGTACGTTTTTAAAATATTCTGAGTCTGCTCTGCTTGGCGCTGTCCAGTGCATTTACTGCATTATGGGCTTCTAGACTGGCATCGCAAATCAAGAAATTTCCAATTTATTACCAGTTATATTGTGCATGTATCATCTTATCCCCGCCCTGAACTTCGGAGGGGTGGGAAATAAATGCTTTGAAATGAATGAATAATAATTTATACCTGGGATTCCATCAAAAAATATGCTGGGTGGTCCACTGGAATACTTCTGGTACTTGTATTAGGGGACTGGAGGAGAGCAAATGGAGTCCCACCCCACAAAAGTGAGAACAAGGAGGAGGAAGGCCACTACAGATTTCTCAGTCTGACTTTGCTAGTGGGTAAAATTGTGGAAGCACTATGAAAGAAAAGGATAGTGCAGCACCTTAAATCATAGGGATTGCGGGACCCTAGACAACATGAATTCACAGAGGGTGATTTTGACAGAGTTCTAGCATGCTTGGGGCAATTACAGAGGGTGGAGATAAGGAAGGAGTGGAAGATTAGGGTAAAGAAATGGAAGGGAGCTGGATCTTATTTAGTTATGGAAATGCATATGTCCTTCTACCCTGAATGGTAGGGGGCCAAAAGTCAACAAAGATAGGGGTAGATTTTATAATTATACGCGCACGCGAACAAAAGTACGCCGGATTTTATAAGATACGCGCATAGCCGCGCATATCTTATAAAATCCGGGGTCGACGCGCGCAAGGGGGTGCACATTTGTGCAACTTGCACGCGCCGAGCCCTGCGTGCGCTGCCCGTTCCCTCCGCCTCCACCTTCCCCCTCCCTTCTCCTACCTAACCCACCCCCCCGGCCCAAACTAACCCCCCCCACCTCTGTCACAGAAGTTACACCTGCTCGAAGCAGGCGTAACTTTGCGCGCGCCAGGCCGGCTGCTGCGTGCCGTGTTCCGGTCCAGGGACTGGTCCGGAGGCTGCAGCCACGCCCCCGGAACGCCCCCGGGCCGAAACCACGCCCACGGCACCGCCCCCGGATGACGCGCCGACTGCATCACGCCCCCGACACGCCCCACGATGATGCACCGTCCTCGTCACGCCTCCCGACACGCCCACCCCAAGAAAGCCCTGGGACTTACACGCGTCCCGGGGCTTTGCGCGCGCCGGAAGCCTATGCAATATAGGCTCGGCATGCGCAGGGGGGTTTTAAAAGGGTTACGCGCGTACCCCTTTTAAAATCCGGCCCATAATGTGTATGCCTATGCCAAGTTCTCAAGGAGCATGAAATAGTGGTAGGGCTGGTTGTGTCTGTGGACCCTTGGGCCGAGGCAAGATTGATGCCACCTGCAGGGAGGAGCCCTGCAGGTTCTCGCTGTCGGCATGTGGACTCAGGTGAAGCAGAGACTGTCAGGACCTTCACCTATACCTGCCCATGTTCTCCTTGGGTTCAGCCTTTGGGTACCGGAGCCGACAGCTCTAGGTGGGGTCTCTGCTGATAGCAGAAGAGAAGGTCCATAGTTAGGGTCATAGGCAGGTGAAGGGCAGGCATATCCGAGATCCAGGTGGCAGTAGATCATCTAGCATGGCAGCAGGACAGCTTATTTACTCCCCTAAGCTACCAGCAAAAAGGATAAGGAGTGATCTCCTGCAGGCAGTCAAGTTTATATGACTGACATCAAGGAGACTGCCTTTAGCAGAGAGGGTAATGGTAAGGGCAAGGAAGGGTAATGACCTGAGCTAGATTAAGCAGGGAGCAACTGGGCAGACTGGCCAGGTCAATTGTCCTTATCTGATGATATTCACTATATCATCATGAATGGGCATCTTATGAAACACTCATATCCAACTTGGAGTGTGGAAGGAGCTGAGTTTGGTGTACTGTTTGACTAGGAATATCTACCAAAATTCTGATAAAGTATTTAACTTTATCAAATTTTTATGAACAACAATTTCACTAAAACTCACCCCTTTTTTTTTGGGAAGTGATTGTACCTTCCCTTTGTATATGTAAACCTGTCCCTTTGCTAGATTTAATCATTTCTTTCTCTCTCTCTCTGTGTCTCTCTCTCTATAAATATAGATATAGATATATATAGATGATATAGATATATATGTCAAGGTTTCTTGATAAGCATGTAATCCACCAAAAAAATCACAATACCTCAGTCAGTGTCATGGCTGCCTGTGCGTCTTTGGACCACATAGCAGATTGCTAACAAGTGCAAAGAAATCCTTGAGTAATTCTGATCAAATGACCATGGTTTTTCATACTGTGTTCCACACTGAGCTCTTTCCTCTCTGGCGCCACTGGGGAATTTGCAGCATGACTTTTATGCTTGTGCTATGTTAAGTTTATGCAAGTCTGGGTTCTTCACTTTAATTTTCATGTAGACGATTATTCTGAATTTTCCTTCATGTGCTCTAATCCCTCTTCAGGAAGTGAGTAGGGCATCCACATTTCCTACATTGCTCCCTGAATCCAATTGCCTTGGCTCATTTTATTTATTTGTAAACATTTATATTCCGCTGACCTAAGGCTTACAATTCTGGATCTTGTGTGTCGCCAAATGATCCATCTTTTCTCACATTTCTTAGGATTCTGTTTTCTTTTTGAAATGGCATCTTCTAGTTCTTGTCTTGCCCTGCGGGTTGTATCTATGCCTCAGTTTAGATATTTGGCAGCTGTCCTTTTTCTTTTTTTTTGAGTTGAGAAGGGATATAAAATAGAGGGAAAAAAATTCATAGGTAGTTGCGATGGACGAGCATTGGCACGATAGCACAACAAATGCCGGTTCCAAATGAACTGGAGCAGGAGGAATCTGCCAGGCAAAATGAAGAAGGAACCTGATATTTAACATGAATGAGAGTTACTCGTGGTGGTGATGCACCGTGGAGCTTCTCTGCAATATAGAATCAGACAGCCTTCCAAGGTATACCATGACTTTGATTCGGCCTTTAAAGATGCTTCTGTGAAAGCTTCTAGGACAGTCCAAGGTTCTGGGTTTCATCTTTTTATTTATCTATCTTGAATTCCATATTCCCTTTCTTGGTTGCCAGGATCGTTAGAACATGTATAGCTGTCAATCCTACTATATTTTAAATCAGATAATCAAATAATAATAGGACATGGTGCTTGCCAGTCATTGTGCATGGGCTAGGGTTGGCCCACATCCCACCATTTTAACTGTGATGCAGGTAAGACCCTACGGATGCTGCCGTGGTTCTCTTACTGCAGTTTAGATGTTGTGCTACGTGTTAATTTGTCTCATAAACATTGGCACCCATGTTGTTTAGTGGCATAAAACATGGGGAGGACAATTTTCATACTCTCTGCAGTGTTTGCAGGTACAAAGTACCTGTGGACCCGGAAGGCAATTCTTAAAGAGGAACTCCCTGTGTAATCTCCCTCTGAAAATTCCCTGGTGGGCCAATGCTGCAAGGATTCACGCATAGGATGTAATTTTCAAAGGAGTTACGCGCGTATATGTAACATACTATTGTAGCAATTTCCAAAAGCCCACTTACTCGAGTAAAGTGCATGAACGTGAGTAAAACCCAGTTCTATTTATTTTATTTATTTATTTAAAAATATTTCTATACCGTCTTTTCAAACTAGTTTGATCAAGACGGTTTACAAATTTCGATTATATAGAGCCATTAACCAAAGAAAAAATAAAAATAAAATAAAATAAAATGTCAAATTTAAAAAAGTATAGATAAGAAATAGAAAGAATAAAAATACATTATATTGTCATAATCCCTACTCATAAAATAAATATACTAATTTTTTAACAAAAATAGTCAAAGATAGAAAGGAAATAATAAATCTAAAAATATAACATATAAACCATATTCCTTCAAAATGTGTAATTGAATAGTAGATTGCTACAAAAAATGTGGCTTAAAAAGAAGTGAGTTAGTCAATTTTCAAGATGAGCATATGCAATCATGTGTAAATGCTTTTAAAATCAGGCCCATAGGGTGTATCCCAACCCTGCCTTTAGCGCCACAAAGGGTTAAAGGGACTTATTTCAGGGAGTGAGTAACAAGGAACTGGATGAACTTTTTCAGATCTGCCAGGTAATTCCTAATGACAAGCACAGGGGGATCTCTAAGGGAGTAGTAGGGATTGTAGAGCTGAACAGTTGATTTGGATGAGCAGACTATGGTCTTTTTCTGCCATCTTGTTTCTATGTTTCCATGACCCAGATTGTTGGAGACTGGAAGCTGGGCTCGATAGAGCTCTTTTCTGACCCACCATGGTACATTTTATGTTCTTATGCCCCTTTTCCCCACAGGGAAGAGCATATAAGTTGTGGACCTTATAAGGGAGGGGGGAACTTTAATAGGGGTTTATCCCCACTGGTAAATACTGGTTTACTTATGGAAATCCCTTTAAAAATTATCCCCATAAGCTTCTGGGGTGCGTCACACATGCCTTTGCTTATTACAATGCTAATGGAGCTGTTTCGTCAGGAGAAGAGGACCAAGGGTCCATCAAGCCCGGTATTCCATTTTCAGCAGTGGCCAATCCAAGTCACAAGTACCTGGCAAGTAACCAAACAATTAGATAGATAGATCACAAGCTACTATTCATTATTAATTACCGCCATTTCAGTTTATGGATTTAGGAACTTATCCAAACCTTTTTTAAACCCAGCTACACTAACTGCTGTAACCACATCCTCTGGCAATGAATTCCAGAGCTTAACTATGCGCTGTCTGGACAGTTGGATGCTATGAACATTTTTGCATTTAGTAGGCATTGGAGGGAAGGGTACAGAGAATGTGGTTAGCTTGGATTTTTATCTTCTTCTTTTCCACACACAAGCCTTCGAATGTTGGCAAGCCCAAATTTCTTCAAGGGGAAAGCTGCAGTGCTATTTTGCTCAGCAATGAGCATGTAGCATGCAATATAAAACAATGAAATAGTGGTACTGCTGACAGCGAATGAACCTTTTATCTCCAGATCACTAGTCCAAATCAGAGCCTCCATGAACAGTCTGCTCGGGCTGAACATGTCCAATTCATTGGATCTGCTGTTTACCACAGAGCATTTATGGCTATCTTCAGTCAAAATCTCTCCACTCCTGGCTCCTTGTGCCTAGGCTGCTGTTACATTCCTTACTCTCTTTCTTTTTTTTTTTTACTTTCTTTAGTTCCCCCCCATAGGCTGCTTGTTTTTCTTTTGTTGCCTTCAGGGGCTCCCACGTGCTTATGTTTCCAAGCGCCGTCCCCGCGGCAGTCTGCGGAGCAGGAGACCTGCGAGCCGACGGCCCCTTGCACCCATCCGACCTGCAGAAGCGACAACGATCCAAAGGAGCTGTCAGAAGGATTGGGGGGGGGGGGGGGGTTTGCTGGGGGAGAGAGAGAGAGAGAGAGAGGGCAGCGATGATTGTGCTTTAGTGACTACTCGTACCCCCATCTCCCACGCACGGCCGAAGAGAATAATAAGCGCAAGCTGGAAAACAGGTTGTTCTGCCAAGGGTTGTGGGGCAAGGCTTGTTCCCCGTTACAGCTCTGGGAAGGAGCCATGGGCCAGAGGGCAGTGTGTTGTAAAAGCACATGACCTCATCTCTTTCCATAAGATCTTACCTTTTTTTTTTTTTTTTTCTGTGTGTTTTTCTTTGACTTTTTTTTTTTTTTTTTTTTTTGGTTTTTGCGGCTGTAACTGAAACCCATGTCTGAGCTCAGCAGCTGAGGAGCGGGAAGGGGGAAGAGCTCAGGGCAAGAAACAGCCTGAGAGCCGACGACGACGACGAAGCGGAGAGTAAAAGTTTTCAGTGGGTTGCGAGCGGCTGGGGGCTGTGTGCAGCGCAACGCTTGTGCGCCCTCTTGCTCTCTCCCCCGTGCGTGCCCTTGCTGCTTTCCTGGGCCACCTTGCCAAATCTGCTAACGCCTGCTAGGGGGGCTCGGGTGCCGCGTCCGAAATTTTTCCTGTTGCTCTTCCTCAAGTCTGGTGCTCCAAGATTTAAACATCAGAAAATTTGTGCCGATTCTGAAAAGGGCAGTTCTGTCCTTAATTTCAATGGTTTCTTGGTTGAAAAAGAAACCAGGAAAGTGCTGCGCTCCCAATTTCTCTTCTGGGGAGGAAGAGAGACATCTTCCCTTGATGTCTCTCTGGCACAGAGGAAAGAGATTTGCCTTTGATTTCCCTTTTGGGGGGGGGGGGGGGCAGAGGTGAGAGGCAGGCCCTCTCCAAGGTCCAGAGAAGCCCGGGCTACTTCCTGCTTTTCAGGCTCCTAGCCATAAAGCAAATTTACCAATCTGCTTCTCTTATTTGCTTAAATTTTCCACTCTGAGAGAGCCTGCCACGTTTTGATGCTATAGGGATGTGCGTAGAAACAAGTTGTGAAATTTGTCAAATGGCAGAAAATTTCAGAAGTGTCTAAATTTGTGGTCCTGAGGCCCAGGCCAAATGGCCCTCCTGGCCTCCCCTCCGATTGGCTCTGGGAAGAGGTTTGCCTTTGTGGGATGAGTGAGAGTTAGTGAGAATGTGCTAGGTTGGAAGGGTTCCTTATTATGCAGACGTTTGTGAGATACTGCAATATCTTTTTAGTCCTTCCCGTCTGTCTGAAGAGTCTACTTCAAATGAATTTGGTCTCTGAATTCTCAAGCCCTTGTTAGAAAAGTTCTAACCTTCGGTGGTCATTCCAGACTTTAACCCAGTTTGCAGTTTGTATGCCAAGAAACCTATGTAGCCCCCTGCTTTGGGGTTAGAGCCTGAAATGTGTCAGAGACACACTCAGTTCCAGGGCTAAGTCCTCACGCAATCTGACAACAGTTCTGAGGCATAGATTCTCTGAATTGGGGGGGAGGGGCGGGGGGAGGCTGAACTTCCAGAGTCCAAGGTTGCAGGGGGGTTCTCTCTCTCCAGGTATATTCACTGTTTGATGACCTTGCTGCAAAGTCTCAACTTCAGAACATCCCACTCACTGGACACTTGAGTGGGATGTTCCAAAAAAATAAACTTTACTGAAACAAATCTTCAAAATAAATCAACTGGCAACCTCTCATTTGATCTTCAAACCATCCGAGTTTTAACCACAGTCTCAGTCTAGCTCCTCTGAGTGAGTGCCCCTCAAGATGAGAGGTACTAGGTAAAACCTTTCTTTCCAGGCAGTGGAAACCAGGCTTTTAGTAGGGTAGCAGAGTCTCCTGTTTCTCCTCTGGTAGTCAAAATTGGATCTTTTGGGTGGAAAGTCTCAACTGCAGCAACAGATGAAACCCTAAACTCTTTTCACTCAAGCAGGAACGGTGGCAAAGATTCCTCCCAGCAAAAAGGAATAAAATCCTTTTCCAAAATGTAGAAAAATGTTCTCTGTGGCAAGCAGCTGTTCTCCTTCCACGTGTGGTAGGATTGGAACCACAGGTCTTTTCCCTGACCTCCTCCAGGCAGGGGAAAAATCCTCCCAGAGGCGGGAACAGAGATTCTCTGCATAAAAAAATCTCTCCAACAATTTTCTAAGACAAATTGAAACTACCCCTTCGGGACCAGTTAGATACTGAACAGGGATGTGCCTTGCCCCTTCTCCTAGGTATTAGACTGGGGAACTCCAAACACTGATACTCTTCCTTCTTCAAAACCTAACTCAAAGTACCACACTGCCCTATGCGTGATACTTGGTTTTTTTTTAAATTGAATAAAATACATTATATTGCCAGATGAAAGCAGATAAATTTGTGTTACCAATACAAATGCAAACTATCTCATCCGATCTAAAAGAACTACTACAAAAAGGACATCCAGCTCCATTCATTTTAAATCCTTATGCAATCCAAGTATCAATGCAGAGATGGGCCCTAGAATACTAAAATTGCAAAAAAAAAAAAAAAGAGAGATAATCAACCCATTAAAATAAAAATTATAATTACATTTACACCCGATGTCTATATGACAAAATGCTTCTCTAATACCCCAAGCTACACACAGACCAACGATATCACTGAAGAGGCATGGGTTTGGAATGAAAAGACTCATATCTTGGATACATTAGTATAGAAATCCCACAGCAGAAAGGCGATGAATTCCATTGTATATACCTGTCAAAGTAATTACAGCCAACCAACCAGAGAAGGGGTGTGGAAGCCAATCTCCAGGAGCTCATCCCATCACGGCCCAAAGAAAAAGTCACCTCCAAACCTCCAGGTGTTTCTGCTCCTTCTTGCTTGCATGGTCCTGGAAGAAAAATGTTGCTGGAGCATCATTTGTGCAGGGCCACTGCAGATCCCACCTCACTGCTGTCTGAGAAGATCAGGACCACCACAGAGCCCATCTTGCAGCGACCCACAAAGAGAAGGCTCGGAGGTGAGAGGGAGGCTGAGGCTCTGTACAGTGTATGTGTATATGAGAGTGAATTGAGAGATTGTGCGTGTGTGAGAGAGAGTGAGTTGAGAGACAGTATGTGAGAGCCTTTGTGTGTGTGTGTGTGTGTGTGTGTGCGTGAGACAGCCTGTGAAAGAGAGAGATCATGTGTATGTATGAGAGAGCATGTGAGTGTGAGAGCTGAGTGTGTATGAGAGAGACCTCATGAGTGTGAGAGCTGTGTGTGTGAGAGAGACCTCATGAATGTGAGAGCTGTGTGTGTGAGAGAGACCTCATGTGAGTGTGAGAGCTGTGTGTGTGTGTGTGTGAGAGAGCATGTGGGAGTGAGAGCTGTGAATGTGTGAGAGAGCATATGAGAATGAAAGCCTGTGTGTGTATATGTGTGAGAGACAGCATGTGAGAATGAGAGCCTGTGTGTATGTGAGAGAGAGAGAGCGTGTGTGAAAATGAGAGCCTGATTGTGTGTGAGAATGAGAACTTGAGTGTGTGTTTGAGGGAGGAAGAGAAGAAGACTACAGGTGGAGAGAGAAGAAACAGAAAAAAAAGAGACCCTGTAAAAGGAATTGGCAAAAGACCAAGAAAGGGAACATGGGAAAAAATAACTTGTGACCAACTGATTAGAAAACTAAGATCAGACTCTAATTTTTAGTGATTGGCATATGTTATTTTTGGTAATGTGCAAGAGTAGCACTTTCTCTATGCCGATCTCACAAGGTATGAGATCAGCATGGAGGAACTGGAAGCCCCGCAAATTTTTAATACCACGGGGCCTGCACAGAGGAGGCAGCAGAATGGGCTTCAGTGCCAGTAACAACGATTGGCACCTCCTCAATAGCCATGCGGCAGCAGTGACAGCGGCAGCAGGGGAAATAAGAGAGGCTCCAAGGTTGCTGGCAAAAGAAAAAGAGGGGATCTGCTTTCAGTGTGTGCATGTGTATGAATGGGAGTCTGCCTGGGGGTACTTGTGTATGTGTGTGTGAGAGAATGAATTGGTGCCTGCCTGAGAGTCTGTGTGTGTGTGTGTGTGTGTGTGTGTGTGTGAAAATGAATGTGTGCATGCCTGGGGGGCGGAGCGGTGTGAGAAAGTATGGGAGCTTGTCTGGGTGTCTGTGTATGTGAGGGAGCCAGTGAGAGTGTATATGTGTATGAGAGAATCTGGAGGAGTAGCGCTTGTATGTGGGGGGAGAGAGAGAGAGCCTGAGAGTGCGCCTGTGTCTGTGAGAGAGAGAGAGAGGGAGAGAGAGGTTGTGGGTATGTATAAGAGCATGTATATATGTGTATGTATGTGACAGTGTATGTGTGAGAGAGAATGAACATGCAAGTATGTGTGTGTGAGAGAGAGAGGATAAAGTTTGTGCACCCCCCTAACTCCCTAGTCCTGCACAATCTCAGGGTGACTGGAAATCAAAGGTTCCCAGGTATGGACAGCAGAGGCTTTTTTTTTTTTTTTTAATCCTTATTAGTTTAATTAATGGGTGTTATTTGATATCTGTGCTGTTTTGAAATATGTTATTGGTGCCTGGGAAATTAAAAAAATATATATATGATTTTAATTGATAGAAGTTATTCTATTTGTCAGTTTTAAAATATTCTTTTATTAGTAGTTTTACTATTATAATTGATGCTTTATGTTTCTTGATTTTATTTGTTTTATGAGGAATGGTGGTTCTGTTTTTCCATTGTTAATACACAGAGTCTGGCTTCTTGGGGTTTCCATTTCAGTTTTTGTCTAATTTGTGATCCTTTATTCTGTATTTGGTGAGGATCTGTCTCTGCTCTGTGCATGTGACCATAATGAGAGATTCTGCTAGCGTGTAGTGTCTGTGTAGGGATCTCTAGCAATTGGGTTTGTTTCGTTTCCCCAGTAGGTGGTGTATTGGTATTCTGGGACCCAGTGTAATATTTACCTGTGCTTTTTCACAGGTAGGGTTATTGTTGCTTGAGTCCTTGGTGTTACTACTGTTACGTTATGATAGGTTTGTAGTATAGATTTTGAGTATCTTTTTTTTGCAGGGTTTTTGTGTTAGTTCTCAACATGTCTGGCAGTGGAAGGTGTTTGTGCTGCTGTAATTGTGAGATGACACCAGAATTTGAAAATACGTTTTTGTAGGATGAGCTGAAAGGGAAAAGGATCTAGGTGTCATCTTTGAAAATAGATTGAAATCTTTTGCCCAGTGGGCAGCAGCAGCAGCCAAGAAAGCAAATTAAATACTAGGGATTATTAGGAAAGGAATGGAGAATAAAACAGATAATATCATAATGTCTCTGTATTGATCCATGGTGCGACCTCATCTTGAGTATTGTGTGTAGTTCTGCTCACCACATCTCAGAAAAGATATAGCAGAATTAGAAAAGGTACAGAGAAGGGCAACCAAAATGATAAAGGGGATGGAACAATTCCCCTATGAGGAAAGGCTAAAGAGGTTAGGACTCTTCAGCTTGGAGAAGAAACAGCTGAGGGGAAATATGATAGTGGTCTATAAAATGAGAAGTGGAATGGAACGAGTAAACGTTAATCAGTTGTTTATTCTTTTGAAAAGTGCAAAGACCAGAATACACACAGAAAAAGTTACTGGGTAATACATTTAAAACTAATAAGAGAAAATATTTTTTACTCCACACATAATTAAGCTCTGGAATTTGTTGTCAGAGGATGTGGTGAAAGCTATTAGTACAGCTGCATTTAAAAACGATTTGGACAAGTTCCTGGAGGAAAAGTCCATTAATAATTATTAAGGTAGAGTTGCAGAAATCCACTGCTTATTCTTGGGATAAGCAGCTTGGAATCAATCTATCTACCCCTTGGGATCCTGCCAGGTGCCTGTGACCTGGCTTGGCCACTGTTGGATACAGGATGCTGGGCTTGATGGACCCTTGTCTGACCCAGTATGGCAAGCCTTATGTTCTTAAGAAAAGGGTGCATGGTGGGTAACCAGCATGGAGCAGCAGCTACTTCCTATAATAGAAGGCATGGGGATTACTACCCTTAACTAATTAGCTTACATAATTTTGATGCAACTGCAGCATTGCTATCTGCTTCAATGGGGGGGAGTGGAATTGGATTCCAAAAACAACCAATGCTGGGCCCTGACTTTTATGATCCAAGGTACTGATACGCAGACATTAGAGACAAAGCACAGGACTGTTTCTACGGCCAAG
The DNA here is from genome assembly GCF_901001135.1 of Rhinatrema bivittatum. Taxonomy (NCBI): domain Eukaryota; kingdom Metazoa; phylum Chordata; class Amphibia; order Gymnophiona; family Rhinatrematidae; genus Rhinatrema; species Rhinatrema bivittatum. Next base: position 36,979,465 of record NC_042631.1, on the reverse strand, counting down.
TCCAAAAGCAAAGCACATTCAAGCAGCAGCATTGTCTGAATTATCAGGAAGGCTGCTTACCCTGTGAAAAAATGTTGCTAGCAGTAACTTTATTATGGTTTTGACAGATACTTGGTTTTGATTTTTAATATTACTACCTTTAACATAAATCTTGGGGGTAATCTGCATGGAATGGCAGTTACTATCCTTAATAGAAACATGGGAATAATCTGCACAGAGCAGCAGCTACTACCATAAGAAGCTTTCTGGCCTTTTTCTGCCATCATTACTATATTACCATGTTACTGTGTGTGGGGAGAGAGACAGCATGTGTGTGTTGTGTGTGTGATCATGTGAGGGAGAGAGAGAACATGTGTGTGTGAGATCATGGTAGGAGAGAGAGAGAGAAAGCATGTGTGTGTGAGATCATATGGGGGAGAAAGAGTACATGTATGAAAATGTGTGAGGAAGACAGTGTGAATGTGTTGGAGCGTGCGTATGTAAGAGGGAGAGAGAGATGAGAAAGTTTGTGCATCGCCACCACCTCCTCTAGTAATCCACGACAAACTCAAGACTGGAAATCAAAAGCTCCCAGGTACAGAGAGCAGAGGATCTTTTATCCTTAAATTATTGGGTGCTGTTTAATAAGTCTGCTATTTTGAAATATTTTTTTGATGTTTGGAAAGCTTTCAAAATTTGTATGAGCCTTTAAATATTGGCTATTATTCTATTTGTTAGCTATTTAGAAATAATCTTTTGTTAGTATGATTTTATGTTTATGATTAATGATTTATATTTCTTGATTTTATTGTTTGATGTTTTATGAAGAATGGCAATGTTTCTGTTTTTCCATTGTTATACTCGTTACAGAATCTAGCTTGTTGTGATTTCTAGTTCAGTTTTTGTCTGCACATTTCTATTTATACTATATGGTCTGTTTATTCTGTATTTGGTGAGGGTCTGTATTCTGCATGTATTACAAAGGTAAAGTATTCTGTTAGTGCGGAATCTACAGCAGCTTAGCTTGTTCTGTTTTCCTGAGGAGGCCTATTGTTGATTTAAGTCCTGGTGTAATATTTACAGTGTTGCCTGTAACAACAGGTGGGGTTGTTACTTTGAGTGCTGGCAGTTAGTGCTGTTTTGGTATGGTATAGGTCTAATACCATATAATTTCCAAGTGTCTTTTTTGCATGGTTTTCTGGTTGGCACTAAGTCACTATTAGAACAACATGTATATTATATTTTTACCTCAGAATGTCCTTTTTCATATAAAATCAGATGTTTTAAATGCATAATTTTTAACTGTGTGGGGAGATTTGCGGGGGGTGGGGGGGGGGGGGGAACCAGGCTGTAAGTTTTACCTCTGGTGCCTAATACCCTTGTACCAGTCCGGGCTTAAACTCTTGATGGACCCTAATTTTGTCTGCTAAAGGTTCCAGAGCTAATGCAAAAAGAAGAGGGGAAATGTGGACAGCCCTGACTAGTGCCTTTTCCCAAAGATAATGATTTTGACACATGATCATTGACTTTTGCTTGTGCATCTGGGTAGGAATAGATATACTCGATCCAAGTTATAAAGTGATCCCTAACCCAAACCTAGCTAATATGTAGAATAGATAATTTCATTCTACTTGGTAAAAGGTCTTCTCCATATACAGGGACACCAGAATTCTATCAATGGGCTGTTCTTAACTAAATGGATAAGATGAATTGTCCTCCTTACGTTATCAGTCTCTTGCCATCTGGTTACAAAACCTGTTTTTTCAGGGAGTATTAGTTGGGGCTAAGACCTGTGACAAAATATTAATATCATTATTTAGTAGCGAAATAGGTCTATAAGTAGAACAAACAGATGGGTCTTTCCCCCCTTTAGGCAATACCACAGTTGTTGCATGTCTCATGGAATCTAGTAATGGTGCCCCTATCATTTCATTGAAAATCTTCGCTAAGTTAGGAGAGTAGGAGTTAGTAGAGGCATGTAGAAGGTCATGATGAAATCATCTTCACCAGACTTCCCTGAGCTCAGGGACTTAATAGCCCATTTTACTTCCTAATTAGAAATTATGGCTTACAAAGTTGCCCTATCCGCTCACTTGGGGTAGATTTTAAAAGAAACACGCACACATGGATGCGCCGATTTTATAACATGCGTGCGCATGTTATAAAATCCAGGGGCCATGCACTGGATTTAATAATCCGCATGTGAGTGTAGCGAGCGCAAGCAGGGGAGGGACTTATGGAGCAGACTGGGAGGGAATTTGCCTACCCCCCTACCTAACCTCCCTTCCCCTTCCCCTCTCCTCCTCTCCCCCTAAACCCTACCTACTCCTTTTTTTTTGTTTGTTTCAGTACTTGCTTCAGGGCTCGACCTGAAGTAAGTTGAGTGCGCCAGACGGCTGCTGGCGAGCAAAGCTCCAGGACAGTGAACAATGGCACTGTCCCGGCCCACCCCTTGCAGGAAGGCTGGCACTTGTGCATGTACCGGCCTTGTTGAAAATTGGCTTGGCGCGCGCAAGGCCCCGGCCACATGTGTAAAAGCCAGAATTTATGTCCGCGGACGAATACAAATCTACCCGTTAGAGTCTTGTATGGGTAACCCTTCTAAGATTCATTAAGCTCCCATCGAGAGAAATCTATCTCTGAAGTGTACAATGTCTTGTAAAAATCTGCAAAAGTGTCACATATGCCCTGATTTATAGAGATTAAGCTTTAGAAATCTGTTTTAAGAAATTTCACTAAAAAATCCAATTCCTCTTTTTCTAATCTATATGCTAATAGCCTATCGGCTTTATTCCCCTTGGCATAGTGCCTTTGCCTCGTTCTCATTAAACTGTATACCATGTTCATATCCAAGTGATGCCTTTATTGTTCTTGGATTTGGATGAGCTTCTTTCTGGTCATCATGGAGGACCACCTCTTATTTTGTACTTTAATTCCCTCCTCAGATTATTTGCTAATTGTAGGCCAGAAGCCCTATGCGAATTATGAAGAGCAATACATTTACCCCTAATAAGTACCTTCATGGCATCCCAAATAATATGTTTTGGCATTCCTGGGGTCTTGTTGTAATCAAAAAATAAATCTGCATATCATGTTGGATAGCCTCTGCAAATGAAAGCTCCCTAACCAACTTGGGATCCAAGGTCCATCTTGCCCAGCCTCGCGAGATGGTACTCAAGTGGCAAACAAGATAGGCCATGATCAGCTCAAACTATGTCCCCTATCTCAATCTTATGAGACCCAGAGACCCACATAGCACTTCTAAAAAATGGGGAATGCGGGACTAGGAATTATGTATTGCAGAATAAAATGTATAGTCCCTATCAGTTAGATGGACATGTCTTCAGACATCTATCACCCCGCACCCATCCATATGGTTTTTGAAAATATTACCCTCACTTCTTTAGGAGTCACACATCTTCCCTGTCTTGTCTAGGTCTGGATCTATGGTAAGATTAAAATCTCCTCCAATAAGTAAACTAATTCTCACAAAATGAGTTATTTCGTGTGATCACCTTGCCCAAAAAGTCATTTTGACCTACATTAAGGGTATATAAAGGAACAAAGGTCATTGAATGATTATCAATTTTCCCCTTAATGAGTAAAACTCTTCCTTCAGAGTCCCTCTTAATCCTGTCTAATGAGAAAGGGAGCTTTTTTGAAATCAAAATCCTGACACCCCTTTTCCTTTTTATATATGAGGCCCAATTCAAAGTCTCAAAATACCTATTAAGCTTGAATGGCTCATACCCTTTCTGAAAATGTGTTTCCTGCACAAAAACTATAACAGTATTGGACAGTCTATTTAACTAGCAAAGTATGTTTATTTGGAGAATTGAGTTCCTTGACGTTGAGTGTAATACAAACCAAATTACTAACCCCTGCCATTATACCTCACAAAGAAGCTGTTAACCATCATGGAATCATCAGGTAAGGTAGTAATTATAAAGTTAATCTGGAGCCCATTGATTCTGACATCCCGTACTGTGACCAGTTGAATTGCATAGTACCTGTTCAAAACAAGTCCTGCGTACCTGGGAGAGAACAATCAATCATGCAAATTCCTTCCCCCTACCCTCCCAACCATTTCACATGGCCCATCCCAATCCTGACCAGATATAACCCCAATAAAACACCCTCAAATGTTCATTTCCCCAACAACCCCAAAGCCACCAAGCACTATCATCTGAGATAGAGTCCTCATACTCTCTCCTGAAGGGAGCAACCCCTTGGCCCTTCCTCCCTCCCTCTGCAAATTTGTTCACCATCCATCAATACAAGAACTATTCTCCCCACAATCACATAACATTTTTGTAATCCCATACTTATAAGCACAGCATTGGTTTATAAGATAAACTTTCCCTTTCTCCCATCCTCAACCCTCAACCTAGCCTACTCAGCCATTTCATGAAACATGCATTAGAAACCATTCTTGCAGAAAGTTTTGACTGGCTCATTTTTCATCATGGCCCAAATAAACTAAGCTATAAAAAAAACATCTAGCCTAAGACAGACATCAGTTCTTTAAATCAGCATAGTTAGGTAGACACCTTCTACGTTATGAATTCCCTCTTGTTATCCTCTAGTTCTTTTGAGCACTGGGCAGATAGACCTTCCTTGCTAGATCATCTTCTGTATCCCAAGGATCCCAAGGATCCCAAGGATCCTCAGATTTTTTGTTATCAGACAATTTTTCCAGGACTTTCAGACAGATAGATCTGATAGACTGTAATCTTTATTCTCATAATTGAAGCTCAATGAAAATGGAAATCAAAAGCAATACCATATAGAATTGGAATTCAACCTGGAAATAAGTGTTTCACTTTCTTCCTCTTCAAACGAGTAGCTGGCTAAATCAGCAAAAAATTGTTTATATGAGCTCCTCTATACACAAAAGAATACTGGGGCGGATTTTAAATGCCCTGCGCGCGTAAATCCGGCTGGATTTACGCGCGCAGGGCCCTCGCGTGCCATTTTGCATAGGCTGCCGGCGCGCGCAGAGCCCCCCGGGACGCGCGTAAGTCCCGGGGCTTTCTAAAAGGGGCAGGGAGGGGGCGTGTCGGGGGCGCGTCTAAAATGACGCAGCGTTTCGGGGGCGTGATGCGGCGTTGCGGAGGCAGGGCCGGGGGCGTGGTGCCGGCCCGGGGGCATGGTCGAGGCCTCCGGACCAGCCCCCGGGTTGGGTGATTGTGCTCCAGCAGCCCGCTGGCGCGCGTAGATTTACGTCTGCTTTTAGCAGGCGTAAATCGTGGAACAAAGGTAAGGGGGGGGGTTTAGATAGGTAGGAGAAGGGAGGGAAAGGTGGGGGGAGGGCGAAGGAAAGTTCCCTCCGAGGCTGCTCCGGCGCTGGGCTCGGCGCGCACAGGTTGCACAAATGTGCACCCCCTTGCGCGCGCCGACCCCGGATTTTATAAGATACGCACGGCTACGCGGGCATCTTATAAAATCCAACGTACTTTTGTTCACGCCTGCTGCGCGAACAAAAGTACGCGATCGTGCAATTTTTTAAAATCTACCCCACTGAAATCTGACTTTGCTCATCAGGCTTTGCTTGTCTTGAAAGTAGTGGAAATACACCACAATAGGCATGGGAGTAATTTTACCAGAAAGCCTTCCTCCTAAAGCACAACGGACTCCATCCTGGTCAGGCCCTACAATTAACTGGAAAATTTCCTTGACTATTTCTTGTAGATTTTCAATTCCATTTGTTTCAGGCACCTCCACTATCCTCACATTAATTCTACTTTTTCTAGTCTCAGAATCTTCTTGTTTATCTTCTAGCATTTGAACTTTATGCTCCAAGGTCTTACTTCTTTTATTGGAATATACAGACATATCTATTTGCTCTTCCATATGAATTTTAAAGAGATCAACCCTGTCTTTTAGATTTCTAACATCCTTTTGTGGGGGTTGAAATGGCCTATGAGATTTCAATATACAGAAGTTGAAATTCTCGAATCAAAGCTGCTAAATCCCAAATTAGGCTCAGTTTTTCCTGGGACTGAGGGGGAGCTGAAGATAATGTGGTTCCATTCTTTGTCGTTTTTTTCCCCTTGGGGTACATTTTTTAATTTAGACAAGGCAGTAGCATAGCTTGATTTTTGCTCCATAACGCTGACATAACAGGGAAACAATAAAACCCCTGTCCTGTGATTATTTATATTAGAATGGATCTAGTTTTTTTTTTAAAGTGTGACCATTGAGACTCTGTACTATAATATGTAAGAGCAAGACCTTTTACTAAAACATTTCCAGAGAAGTAAATTAGGCAGAGATTAAATGAGCAAGCTCTCCACCTCAGCAAATAAATTCAGGAGAACTCTTAAGCTTTGCAGTCCATCTTCAGTTCACAATCAAGCAGTCTGATTCTGTATTCTATGCACTCCATAAACACCCCATGCTGAATTCAATGCGACAGCCAATGGTTTTAAGTACTCAGGGAAGACTGATTGCACAGGTCCTAGGAGGGAGAGCTATCTTTTCGTAAAGGGGGAAGCCTCCTTTCCTGCTTTGGCTCTCATCTTCCAAACATAAGAAAATCTCTTCATGCAGATAACTTACTGGGTAGGATGGTAAATTATCCTAGGCTAGGCAATCCATTTTGCTGTTGTGTGTTCATTGAATTCCTTCTGTATAATTGCCAATGTCGCCGCCCAGCAGGCTTTGTCACTGCCCCTTTGGCTCGGTGCTTGAATCTGTGGTCACCTGGCAGGCTTGCACCATGCTTCAGTGCGCAGGCAAGGATTGTAAATATAAATAGTTGGCATCATTGAAACTCCAGAGATCGTCCCTTATTCCATGCGTCACTGGGCTATCGATCAGAACACCATGAGATAGGCCACTGTTGTGGTTCTCTGAAAATAGATTATTAGAGCCACCAGCTGTAGATAAAACAAAATTTTTATTAAAATGCTAAAAATAATATGGTATACCTTGGAGAGAGAGGCAGCATGCTATGCAAAGCACCAATATAACACACTCCCTCAAGTGATTTTACTGATAGCAAGACTATTTATAGGATTTCTACACTTGTTCCATTCACCCTAAACTAGATTACATACTTGCCAAAATTTCTATGATTGGTTTTCTGATATAAATAAATAATCTGAATGGACATATGGTTTTTGCTCTTGCCTTCTATGCTAATTATTGTCATCTCATATGTAGATGAGGTTATTTATGACTTTCATTTAGATGGACTGTCAACTGACCTTGTATCTGTTCAAAAATGTTCTATAACCTTGTAGTTCAGCATATTTTATCTAAATTATATTCTTTTTGATTAGGAAAACAAGTGCAAGATTATAATATTGTTAGAACTTAGAAAACTGCTTATGATCAAAAATAAAAAACTGTGAACAAGAATAATGACTTCATGTGTGACATGTCAAAAATTTTTAATGGCTTCTTCGCCGCTTTCATATCTGTAATGGGGAGTTTGTAAGCACCACAACTGCATGACAGGTAAATCTGCTTATGTTACTACTTCAGAAGCCTCTGTTTATTCAGAAAACATATCCCGTTGAAATTTAAAAAGGGGTTTTTAGCAGTTTTATGTTTAATTAAATTTCCTTCATCGGGGAGGGAGGGGCAGTGTAATCATGCGGCTGTATTTTGACACGGTTTTGATTACCATATTTGTTTAAAGTTGAGAAGACTGTATTGATATGTTCTTTATTTTTGAACATTCTCTTTGTTGCTGATTTTCCGCATCCTACACATATTTCAAAGGCACAAGGCATAACACGTAGCATACAATGTTCAGCAAATCTTTTCTGAATAATACATCGTATGAGGCTATTTTGTTTCAAATTCTGGTCGCCACATCTCAAAAAAGATATAGTTGTGATGGAGAAGGTACAGAGAAGGACAGCGAAAATGATAAAGGGGATGGAACAGCTCCCCTATGAGGAAAGGCTGAAGAGGTTAGGGCTGTTCAGCTTGAAGAAGATACGGCTGAGGGGGGATATGATAGAGGTCTTTAAGATCATGAGAGGTCTTGAACGAGTAGATGTGAATTGGTTATTTACACTTTCGAATAATAGAAGGACTAGAGGGCATTCCATGAAGTTAGCAAGTAGCACATTTAAGACTAATCTGAGAAAATTCTTTTTCACTCAATGCACAATAAAGATCTAGAATTTGTTGCCAGAGGATGTGGTTAGTGCACTTAGTGTAGCTGGGTTCAAAAAAGGTTTGGATAAGTTCTTGGAGGAGAAGTCCATTAACGGCTATTAATCAAGTTTACTTAGGGAATAGACACTGCTATTAATTGCATCAGTAGCATGGGATCTTCTTAGTGTTTGGGTAATTGTCAGGTTCTTGTGGCCTGGTTTGGCCTCTGTTGGAAACAGGATGCTGGGCTTGATGGACCTTTGGTCTGACCCAGCATGGCAATTTCTTGTGTTCTTATGAAAATATACAAAACAAATTCTGATTTGCATCTTAAGACATTTCTCATCAACACCACAAATGAAAAATAATATCTCAGATGTTTTTGTATATGTTTTTGATATGTAGTGATACCTTCATTTGTGTTGCTAACATCATCAAGGGTGCTACAGTTTACTGGGGTTCAAATCCAGTGGTGTGGGGGAAATACCTTCCTGGGTGGTCCCCTGGTATAGTCAGTAAAGCCAGTCTTTATTGCTGGATGGTCATGATTGGTAAAGCTAAAGAAGGATAAGAGGAACAATAGCCAAACCCCAAAAAATGAAAGTAAAATGTGTCAGATTTGCTCATTGTCCATTCACCAACAGGCAATCACAAAAAGGAGTATAAATAAAGGCAGTTAATTTTTACTGCAGTTTCAAAATGAAACTACAAGAAGAATGGTAAAAATAAGAAACAGCATCAGAAAAATAATGGTTTCCTTATCCATTCTGTTCCTCCTAGATATTATTTGCATCTCTGCACCACTATCCATGCTCGAAAGACCTGCCCTTTGAAGGGTAGAGTTGCTTGAATGTAGCTCAAACATGAACTAGTCAAAAAAGTTTAAGAATTCCCTAAGAAAAAAAACACAGTTCTTAAAGTCAAAACAGTCCTCAGAAATCCAATAAATCTTCAGACTCCAACCCAGTTCCAGCAAAACTCCACTGAACTGCAAGGAATCCTTTCTTCTCACCCTTGCCTTTTCCGTCATCTTGGGCAACAAGAACAATGACCTAGCCTAGCCCTTCTGGATACCGGGGGGACGCCCTTCCTTCCGGACTGGTTAAATCCAAAGTTATTAATATAAAAAATCCTTCTCTCTTCTTCAGCAATCCCTCAGTAGACTGAGAAGATCAAAAAGCAAACTCCTTCTTTTCCTTCTGATCAATCCTCCAGGTATGCGGCAAAGACCAGTCAAAGCTCCACAGCACTGGTGAGCAGAGTCCCACCAACAAACTCCTTCTTTCCTCTCTCAGGGACCATTTACAGCCCAGAGAAGCCTCCCACAAAAAGGTGGGGTCAAAGCTGGGAGAGGATGCCAAAAATGCAAAAAGCCTCCCTCTCATTATCACCAATGGAAAAATGCATAAAGACGTAAAATTAGTGACAGGCAAAGCTAGGTCACAAGAATACCTAAAATTTGCTTAATGGGGATTGTAAGACTTTTATGGCACATCCCTGCCCCAGAGTTGTTACAAGTTGGTACCTAGGACAATGGAGGGCAAAGTGACTTATTCAAGGAGCATTAGTGAGAGAAGAAGGATTTGAACCTTGGTTCAAATAAGTAAATTAAATTCACATTAATAGGTAAATTTTAAAGCTGGTGCGCAGGCACACACATGTGCACATTTGTCAGCCTGCACCCAGGGACATGGCTATCTTATAACATGTGCACATATATGCATGCATATCACAAAATAGCCTGACTGCGCACACAAGGGTGCCCAATTTTAAATGGATGCAAAAGCCACTTCTACTGCTTATGTGAATTTTAAAAGGGATGCGTGCCAACGATATTACCTGTTTTTCCAGTTCCTCCCCAGTTCACCCATTTAATAGCTATGACCTCCAAACCCCCTGGTGTGATAGCCTGTGCACCCACCAATTACCCTAGATCCTTTACAGCCCTCCGAAATGGCTCATCAGTTTTTTGTTTTTTTTTTTACTTACACGCCATTCATAGCAGATGTAAAGTTACGCAGCAGGAGTCCTCAGTGCGTGCTGGATCGCATAAGTATTTACGTACACATTTCTGGTTCAAGTATTGAAACGCCCATGCCACGCCCAGACCATGCCTGCACCCTGCCCCTTTTTGAGAAGTTTCGAGATGTGTGTGCTACAGCACATTTGTGCATATCCAATGGCTATCTGCTCGGCGTTTGCGAGCTCAACATATTCGTTCACCCCTAAATAATGCACTCGTTGGGCTTTTAAAATTCACCTTTAAGCTACCTGTCCATGCCATAAGAAGCCATATCCTGATCCTTTGACAAAGACCATGGGTTTTCTGACTAACAGTGGATGGCATGGCCAGTGCATATTTGATTGAATAATTAGTCACTTGTTTTCCTATGCAAAAGGATTATTGTCTAAGTTTGCACGTTAATATCTCCATATTCTTCAAGATGTCCTTCTGTACTCATCAGTAAAATAATGGAGCTGAATAAGGCACCTTCATTTCAAGTTATACATTTCTTGGCTTTGTCATCCATTACTCTAAATATTGTTCAAACTCCAAAAAGCTCTCAACCTGATTTACTAAAATAAAATTACATATTAGATTCTTACCTAAATGTTTTTCTCCTATGGTTTCCCTTGTGCATTATATACTAATGTTTATCACGTATTCCGACACCACTGATTGTCCCTGTTTAGTAGCAACTGATAAATAATTTGTTCTCTGAATCAAAATGACCTGAATATTGGTGAAGTCAGCTGTTTGCATACTCAACAATCTGAGTGAAGAACTGATGTAAATACTTCAATTATTGGGTTGATGTGAGTGACTGTGTAATGTTAAATAATTTGTGTACCTGATTTTTGGGGGTTTGGGGATTTGCCTTTTCTGGTACAATGTTATGCTGTTTTTATTACTATTTTTGTTCTCATGTCTAATTAGCTTAATAGTTGCTTAAAAGGTGTTTTGTGTCTGAAATAAAGTTATAAAATTCCAATTTATATGTCTCTATCTTTCTTGCAACTAGCACAGAATTTTTAAAAACATATTCAAAGGTCTGGGAAATTCAAATTTATCTTCATGAACTGATTTTTGAATGTGCTCATTTGGTTACTGATCTTGGCATTTCATATTGTGTAACTGTGCATTTTGATCTGTTTTCCCCATTATAATACAGCATGTTGCTTTTATTCAATGTCCCTCCTGTAACTGGAGAAACTCAGGGTGTTTTAGATATTTGGTAGGATTTTGGATGTTCTAATTTGGGAATGACCACATGTGTCAGTTTGGTCTTTCTTTGTACATTGTCCTAATTCTGTACTCTTTATCATTCTGTGAAACTCTTTCGAGTAGGGTTGCTAATGGACTCCAGATTTTCAGGATAGACTGATCTAGTCCTGGTTTTTTACCCCATTGCATGCTGGGACTTGTAGAAAAACAAGACTGCAACAGGGAAGTAGGAACTAAAACCTACCCTGAAAATCTGGAAGCAGCTGGCAACCCTACTTTGGAGAAAGAAGTTGAAAAATAACAAGTATGCACCAGTTTGGTATATTTTCAGGTCCAAAGGATAAGATATGGACAGTAATGGCACATTGAGTATCACTTGCATGTTCCTTTTTTTGTCAGCAGACTGTTAATAATAATCATGACTTTCCCTAGGTTTGTGTGGTGGGGGGTCCACTAGAGAGGCGTTTTAATGAAGAGGGGGTCCACTAGAGAGGCGTTTTAATGAAGAGGGGGTCCACTAGAGAGGCGTTTACACCTATGGGCCCTTGAACCCAAAGCATCTTGTTTTCCGGGTAAAGGTGGCAGTTCTCAAATGTAGTCTTCAAGACCCCCCAGTTTTCAGGATAATCAAACAACGCAAAAGAGTATTGGCCTTACACAATAGGTATGCAAATACATTTCATGAATATTCATTGTGAGAGATCCTTAAATCCAGAACCATGTGCAGAGCGTGGGTGGTGCCTGACAACTGGATTTCAGACGCTTGGGGTTAAAACTTCCTAAAACATTCAAAACTATTACTTGGTAGGAGTAATGGGTTTCTGGGTGCCAACATCTCTCCAATGCTGGCGCTCCCCCTTTCTCTGCCTCTCTCTCTCTTTTCTGTCTACCTTTATCAACCTTTTTCTCTTACTCTTCCTTTTTCCTTTCCCTGTCTTTCCCCCTTCTGTTCCCCCGTCTCTTAACCTCGCTCACTCACTGCCTCCTCTCTCCCCCTTTGGATACTTCTCTCCCCCCCTCCCCCCCCTCCCCGACCTTGAAATGTTTCTTATAAAGAGAAAATATAATAAAAGCGAATCCCTCCAACGCCAGTCTGTGCTTTCTCCAGCTCTTTGTGAAACGCTGCAGACAGCAGCCCTGGGCTCTGAAGGTGCCACAAGTATTTACAGTGCTGAAGGAATGCTGGATGCAAGTTAGGGGAAAGCAGTGGGTTAGCAGGGTTCCCACTGCACTGCTGCTACAGAACATTTACAGGGGGTCAGCAAGAGGGCAACAAGAGCCGGGGGGAGAGACGGAGTAACACTAATATAAAGAGGAACAGAGGGTTGACTGGGTACAACGGAGGGGGGAAATTAGAGCATGGCAGGAGAGGAAAGACAAAAATAAAGGAGAGGGAGAGTTTTGTTTGGGGGGGGGGGGGAGGAAGGAGCAGGGCAAAAGAGGGGGGAGTGTGATAACCTGAGAGATGGAAAGTCTCAGCAGGATGAGGAGAAATCACAGAAGATTAACTGAGAGGACAAAGCAGAGACCTAATAATGTGAAATGATTTGCTGAAGATTTCTGGATTGTGATTAAAAGCAGAAAAAATGCTAATTTATGCAGAGTCAGATACAATGCCTTGGTCGTGTCAGAGGTGTAGCCAGGCTATTTGGTACCTATATGGGCAAGTGAAAAAGTGCACCCTCACCCTGTACACAACACACAACACCAAAAGCTCTCTCCCTCACACTCACTCACATATTTTTGCTCTCACGCATGCATGCATTCTTACACTCTCTTCCTCCTCCCCAGGCCTGACCCTAGCATTTTACCCTGATCTCAGCACTTTCTCTCTTCTTCCCCCTTCAACACCAGTGATCTCCCTCTTCCCTCAATTCCTCTCAGCCTCAGTATGAGTGAGCATGTGTGTGGGAGTGAGAGAGTATCTATGTTGGAGAGGAAGAGAAGTGAGAGTTGAATGAGCATGGGTGAGAGAGGGAGAGGGTGAGAAATGTGAGTGAGTGGATATGTGTGTGTGAGTGATCATGTGTGAGTGAGCAGGCATGTGTGTGGAAGAGGGAGAGAAGTGAGTGAGCATGTGTGTGGGAGAATGAGAGGAGTGAGCGTGTAAGTGAGCAGGTGTGTGAGTGGGAGAGAGCATGCAAGTGAGAGTGTGTATGGGAGAATGAGCATGTACATGTATGAGAGTGAACATGTGGGAGCATGTGTGTGTGTGTGTATATATAAGAGAAAGTCTGTGCTCACCCCTTCCCCATAATCCACGACAATCTCAGAATGACTGAAAATCAAAAGTTCCCAGATATGACCATTGATACTTTTCCTGCTCCCCCAGGCTAACGTTGCCACTACTTTCTGTCCAGCCAGCCTGTGAAAGAACAAGTGCGCGGGCAGGAGGTAGGGCAGCATGAGGACCACAGAACTGCAGGTCTCTTTCTGTCTCCAAGCTGCTGATGCAGCACAGTGGAACGCCGAGGTCAGAGCTCTGCTGCCTGCATCTGCGGGGTTCCAGATGATCTGGAAAACCTGGGGCTGTAGGCAGGAGGAGATGCAGGTAGCCCAGGAGTCTCCCTGAAGAATCAGAACACCTGGGCTGTCTGCATGCAGGCTGATGCTTCTGCTGGGCACTTTAAAGATTTCTGTATAATGCCTTAATTATATCTATTTGTTGGGCTGGCGGGTGTCTGGCCATTGAGCTAGCACTTTGGAGGGAAGAAGGTGGATGTCTACTATTAGTGAAAGTGTTTGTGCACTGACACCTACAATTATCTCCAGTGAGGCACACCAGAGTCCAACTGATCCCCTTACAACTGAGCAAAAAGTATTTAGAAACTTGAAGCTTTACTCGGTGGATAACAGGCGATCTCATTGTACATTGCTGCTGCTGAGGTTGGTAGTGCACGTCAATGGGCCTGCACCGCCGCGTGCTCCGTGCAGGCTGCCATTCTTCCCACCTTGCTTGCCCTGAAGCTGAGAGGAGGAAGTCTTGAGGAGGCTCAGGAATGGGGGAGGTGCTGTGCATTGTACACACAGCCCAGCCCTGCACACCGCCTGCCAATTCCCAGGCTCTGGAGCTGGTGCTGGCAGGTCTGTGACACCTGAGGCAGGCAGTCAGAGCTGGGGAGGGGATGGGAGGGCTGTAGTTATACCAAACACTACTCTGCTGGGCAAACATGCAGCTGTTTTAGCTTGCCCCCGGACCGCCCTGGGCCGTAGTCACGCCTCCGTACCCGCCCCCAAAACGCTCCTGACACGCCCCCGAAACGCCGCGACGACCGGGCCCGCCCCCCGACACGCCCCCGACACGCCCCCCTCCGAAAACCCTGGGACGTACGCGAGTCCCGGGGTCTGCGCGCGCCGGTAGGCCTATGTAAAATAGGCTTACCGGCGCGCAGGGCCCTGCTCGCGTAAATCCGGGCGGATTTACGCGAGCAGGGCTCTTAAAATCCGCCCCTTAGTGTAGCTGGGTTCAAAAAAGGTTTGGATAAGTTCTTGGAGGAGAAGTCCATTAACGGCTATTAATCAAGTTTACTTAGGGAATAGACACTGCTATTAATTGCATCAGTAGCATGGGATCTTCTTAGTGTTTGGGTAATTGTCAGGTTCTTGTGGCCTGGTTTGGCCTCTGTTGGAAACAGGATGCTGGGCTTGATGGACCTTTGGTCTGACCCAGCATGGCAATTTCTTGTGTTCTTATGAAAATATACAAAACAAATTCTGATTTGCATCTTAAGACATTTCTCATCAACACCACAAATGAAAAATAATATCTCAGATGTTTTTGTATATGTTTTTGATATGTAGTGATACCTTCATTTGTGTTGCTAACATCATCAAGGGTGCTACAGTTTACTGGGGTTCAAATCCAGTGGTGTGGGGGAAATACCTTCCTGGGTGGGCCCCTGGTATAGTCAGTAAAGCCAGTCTTTATTGCTGGATGGTCATGATTGGTAAAGCTAAAGAAGGATAAGAGGAACAATAGCCAAACCCCAAAAAATGAAAGTAAAACGTGTCAGATTTGCTCATTGTCCATTCACCAACAGGCAATCACAAAAAGGAGTATAAATAAAGGCAGTTAATTTTTACTGCAGTTTCAAAATGAAACTACAACCAAGAATGGTAAAAATAAGAAACAGCATCAGAAAAATAATGGTTTCCTTATCCATTCTGTTCCTCCTAGATATTATTTGCATCTCTGCACCACTATCCATGCTCGAAAGACCTGCCCTTTGAAGGGTAGAGTTGCTTGAATGTAGCTCAAACATGAACTAGTCAAAAAAGTTTAAGAATTCCCTAAGAAAAAAAACACAGTTCTTAAAGTCAAAACAGTCCTCAGAAATCCAATAAAATCTTCAGACTCCAACCCAGTTCCAGCAAAACTCCACTGAACTGCAAGGAATCCTTTCTTCTCACCCTTGCCTTTTCCGTCATCTTGGGCAACAAGAACAATGACCTAGCCTAGCCCTTCTGGATACCGGGGGGACGCCCTTCCTTCCGGACTGGTTAAATCCAAAGTTATTAATATAAAAAATCCTTCTCTCTTCTTCAGCAATCCCTCAGTAGACTGAGAAGATCAAAAAGCAAACTCCTTCTTTTCCTTCTGATCAATCCTCCAGGTATGCGGCAAAGACCAGTCAAAGCTCCACAGCACTGGTGAGCAGAGTCCCACCAACAAACTCCTTCTTTCCTCTCTCAGGGACCATTTACAGCCCAGAGAAGCCTCCCACAAAAAGGTGGGGTCAAAGCTGGGAGAGGATGCCAAAAATGCAAAAAGCCTCCCTCTCATTATCACCAATGGAAAAATGCATAAAGACGTAAAATTAGTGACAGGCAAAGCTAGGTCACAAGAATACCTAAAATTTGCTTAATGGGGATTGTAAGACTTTTATGGCACATCCCTGCCCCAGAGTTGTTACAAGTTGGTACCTAGGACAATGGAGGGCAAAGTGACTTATTCAAGGAGCATTAGTGAGAGAAGAAGGATTTGAACCTTGGTTCAAATAAGTAAATTAAATTCACATTAATAGGTAAATTTTAAAGCTGGTGCGCAGGCACACACATGTGCACATTTGTCAGCCTGCACCCAGGGACATGGCTATCTTATAACATGTGCACATATATGCATGCATATCACAAAATAGCCTGACTGCGCACACAAGGGTGCCCAATTTTAAATGGATGCAAAAGCCACTTCTACTGCTTATGTGAATTTTAAAAGGGATGCGTGCCAACGATATTACCTGTTTTTCCAGTTCCTCCCCAGTTCACCCATTTAATAGCTATGACCTCCAAACCCCCTGGTGTGATAGCCTGTGCACCCACCAATTACCCTAGATCCTTTACAGCCCTCCGAAATGGCTCATCAGTTTTTTGTTTTTTTTTTTACTTACACGCCATTCATAGCAGATGTAAAGTTACGCAGCAGGAGTCCTCAGTGCGTGCTGGATCGCATAAGTATTTACGTACACATTTCTGGTTCAAGTATTGAAACGCCCATGCCACGCCCAGACCATGCCTGCACCCTGCCCCTTTTTGAGAAGTTTCGAGATGTGTGTGCTACAGCACATTTGTGCATATCCAATGGCTATCTGCTCGGCGTTTGCAAGCTCAACATATTCGTTCACCCCTAAATAATGCACTCGTTGGGCTTTTAAAATTCACCTTTAAGCTACCTGTCCATGCCATAAGAAGCCATATCCCGATCCTTTGACAAAGACCATGGGTTTTCTGACTAACAGTGGATGGCATGGCCAGTGCATATTTGATTGAATAATTAGTCACTTGTTTTCCTATGCAAAAGGATTATTGTCTAAGTTTGCACGTTAATATCTCCATATTCTTCAAGATGTCCTTCTGTACTCATCAGTAAAATAATGGAGCTGAATAAGGCACCTTCATTTCAAGTTATACATTTCTTGGCTTTGTCATCCATTACTCTAAATATTGTTCAAACTCCAAAAAGCTCTCAACCTGATTTACTAAAATAAAATTACATATTAGATTCTTACCTAAATGTTTTTCTCCTATGGTTTCCCTTGTGCATTATATACTAATGTTTATCACGTATTCCGACACCACTGATTGTCCCTGTTTAGTAGCAACTGATAAATAATTTGTTCTCTGAATCAAAATGACCTGAATATTGGTGAAGTCAGCTGTTTGCATACTCAACAATCTGAGTGAAGAACTGATGTAAATACTTCAATTATTGGGTTGATGTGAGTGACTGTGTAATGTTAAATAATTTGTGTACCTGATTTTTGGGGGTTTGGGGATTTGCCTTTTCTGGTACAATGTTATGCTGTTTTTATTACTATTTTTGTTCTCATGTCTAATTAGCTTAATAGTTGCTTAAAAGGTGTTTTGTGTCTGAAATAAAGTTATAAAATTCCAATTTATATGTCTCTATCTTTCTTGCAACTAGCACAGAATTTTTAAAAACATATTCAAAGGTCTGGGAAATTCAAATTTATCTTCATGAACTGATTTTTGAATGTGCCCATTTGGTTACTGATCTTGGCATTTCATATTGTGTAACTGTGCATTTTGATCTGTTTTCCCCATTATAATACAGCATGTTGCTTTTATTCAATGTCCCTCCTGTAACTGGAGAAACTCAGGGTGTGTTAGATATTTGGTAGGATTTTGGATGTTCTAATTTGGGAATGACCACATGTGTCAGTTTGGTCTTTCTTTGTACATTGTCCTAATTCTGTACTCTTTATCATTCTGTGAAACTCTTTCGAGTAGGGTTGCTAATGGACTCCAGATTTTCAGGATAGACTGATCTAGTCCTGGTTTTTTACCCCATTGCATGCTGGGACTTGTAGAAAAACAAGACTGCAACAGGGAAGTAGGAACTAAAACCTACCCTGAAAATCTGGAAGCAGCTGGCAACCCTACTTTGGAGAAAGAAGTTGAAAAATAACAAGTATGCACCAGTTTGGTATATTTTCAGGTCCAAAGGATAAGATATGGACAGTAATGGCACATTGAGTATCACTTGCATGTTCCTTTTTTTGTCAGCAGACTGTTAATAATAATCATGACTTTCCCTAGGTTTGTGTGGTGGGGGGTCCACTAGAGAGGCGTTTTAATGAAGAGGGGGTCCACTAGAGAGGCGTTTACACCTATGGGCCCTTGAACCCAAAGCATCTTGTTTTCCGGGTAAAGGTGGCAGTTCTCAAATGCAGTCTTCAAGACCCCCCAGTTTTCAGGATAATCAAACAACGCAAAAGAGTATTGGCCTTACACAATAGGTATGCAAATACATTTCATGAATATTCATTGTGAGAGATCCTTAAATCCAGAACCATGTGCAGAGCGTGGGTGGTGCCTGACAACTGGATTTCAGACGCTTGGGGTTAAAACTTCCTAAAACATTCAAAACTATTACTTGGTAGGAGTAATGGGTTTCTGGGTGCCAACATCTCTCCAATGCTGGCGCTCCCCCTTTCTCTGCCTCTCTCTCTCTTTTCTGTCTACCTTTATCAACCTTTTTCTCTTACTCTTCCTTTTTCCTTTCCCTGTCTTTCCCCCTTCTGTTCCCCCGTCTCTTAACCTCGCTCACTCACTGCCTCCTCTCTCCCCCTTTGGATACTTCTCTCCCCCCCTCCCCGACCTTGAAATGTTTCTTATAAAGAGAAAATATAATAAAAGCGAATCCCTCCAACGCCAGTCTGTGCTTTCTCCAGCTCTTTGTGAAATGCTGCAGACAGCAGCCCTGGGCTCTGAAGGTGCCACAAGTATTTACAGTGCTGAAGGAATGCTGGATGCAAGTTAGGGGAAAGCAGTGGGTTAGCAGGGTTCCCACTGCACTGCTGCTACAGAACATTTACAGGGGGTCAGCAAGAGGGCAACAAGAGCCGGGGGGAGAGACGGAGTAACACTAATATAAAGAGGAACAGAGGGTTGACTGGGTACAACGGAGGGGGGAAATTAGAGCATGGCAGGAGAGGAAAGACAAAAATAAAGGAGAGGGAGAGTTTTGTTTGGGGGGGGGGGGGGGGAGGAAGGAGCAGGGCAAAAGAGGGGGGAGTGTGATAACCTGAGAGATGGAAAGTCTCAGCAGGATGAGGAGAAATCACAGAAGATTAACTGAGAGGACAAAGCAGAGACCTAATAATGTGAAATGATTTGCTGAAGATTTCTGGATTGTGATTAAAAGCAGAAAAATGCTAATTTATGCAGAGTCAGATACAATGCCTTGGTCGTGTCAGAGGTGTAGCCAGGCTATTTGGTACCTATATGGGCAAGTGAAAAAGTGCACCCTCACCCTGTACACAACACACAACACCAAAAGCTCTCTCCCTCACACTCACTCACATATTTTTGCTCTCACGCATGCATGCATTCTTACACTCTCTTCCTCCTCCCCAGGCCTGACCCTAGCATTTTACCCTGATCTCAGCACTTTCTCTCTTCTTCCCCCTTCAACACCAGTGATCTCCCTCTTCCCTCAATTCCTCTCAGCCTCAGTATGAGTGAGCATGTGTGTGGGAGTGAGAGAGTATCTATGTTGGAGAGGAAGAGAAGTGAGAGTTGAATGAGCATGGGTGGGAGAGGGTGAGAAATGTGAGTGAGTGGATATGTGTGTGTGAGTGATCATGTGTGAGTGAGCAGGCATGTGTGTGGAAGAGGGAGAGAAGTGAGTGAGCATGTGTGTGGGAGAATGAGAGGAGTGAGCGTGTAAGTGAGCAGGTGTGTGAGTGGGAGAGAGCATGCAAGTGAGAGTGTGTATGGGAGAATGAGCATGTACATGTATGAGAGTGAACATGTGGGAGCATGTGTGTGTGTGTGTATATATAAGAGAAAGTCTGTGCTCACCCCTTCCCCATAATCCACGACAATCTCAGAATGACTGAAAATCAAAAGTTCCCAGATATGACCATTGATACTTTTCCTGCTCCCCCAGGCTAACGTTGCCACTACTTTCTGTCCAGCCAGCCTGTGAAAGAACAAGTGCGCGGGCAGGAGGTAGGGCAGCATGAGGACCACAGAACTGCAGGTCTCTTTCTGTCTCCAAGCTGCTGATGCAGCACAGTGGAACGCCGAGGTCAGAGCTCTGCTGCCTGCATCTGCGGGGTTCCAGATGATCTGGAAAACCTGGGGCTGTAGGCAGGAGGAGATGCAGGTAGCCCAGGAGTCTCCCTGAAGAATCAGAACACCTGGGCTGTCTGCATGCAGGCTGATGCTTCTGCTGGGCACTTTAAAGATTTCTGTATAATGCCTTAATTATATCTATTTGTTGGGCTGGCGGGTGTCTGGCCATTGAGCTAGCACTTTGGAGGGAAGAAGGTGGATGTCTACTATTAGTGAAAGTGTTTGTGCACTGACACCTACAATTATCTCCAGTGAGGCACACCAGAGTCCAACTGATCCCCTTACAACTGAGCAAAAGTATTTAGAAACTTGAAGCTTTACTCGGTGGATAACAGGCGATCTCATTGTACATTGCTGCTGCTGAGGTTGGTAGTGCACGTCAATGGGCCTGCACCGCCGCGTGCTCCGTGCAGGCTGCCATTCTTCCCACCTTGCTTGCCCTGAAGCTGAGAGGAGGAAGTCTTGAGGAGGCTCAGGAATGGGGGAGGTGCTGTGCATTGTACACACAGCCCAGCCCTGCACACCGCCTGCCAATTCCCAGGCTCTGGAGCTGGTGCTGGCAGGTCTGTGACACCTGAGGCAGGCAGTCAGAGCTGGGGAGGGGATGGGAGGGCTGTAGTTATACCAAACACTACTCTGCTGGGCAAACATGCAGCTGTTTTAGCTTGCTTAAGGAGGACTGGAGAGGATCAAGGCTCTCTGCTTGCTTTCTCCACCTAAACTCCTCCTTTACAAGAGAACTTCTGTTTTTGCACTTTCAATTAAGAAGTGAAACTGCCTTTCCTTTAGCTCCCCTTCAATTCCAGCCCTGGCTCAGATAGAGGGAAACATGAGCTCTCGGTTTTGGAGTTTAGAGTTTTCCATTCCAGCCTACAAAGAAGAAAATTTGCACTGATAACAGACCGCAGACCCTTAATGGCAATTTCTGGCCTGATAAAGTTACCTACACTTGCAGCAGCTTGATTGTAATGATGGGCAACAACGCTGGCACACATCAAACGCAAATGTGTTGCCTAGGCTGTCCGTAGAAACTGGAGTGTATTTTGAAGAGGTCTCCAGCTTTCTTTCATAAGTTTGAATGATCTTCCAATTACTGCTAGAGAGGCTGTGTAACAGTGGGCCAGCTGCGGGCTGGCACCGCGGTTGGTCTCACTTATTTGAACATCTGCAGCATCTCTCTCCCATGGCAGGATGCCATCTTCTCTCCACCACGTGGCACCTCTCTCCCCTCCTTATTGGCACTGGAATGGGGAAACTGGCTGCAGCTTTGGAAGATGATGTTATGGCCAGCGGGCCATTTAAACTACGATGAGCCAGCTAGCCGGCACTTTAGCAACAGGTCTCCTCTAGTCTCAAGCAGTGCTGGTTGCTCAGCATGTTACTGGTTCTTACTTTGTTCCTATTCTCTTCCTGGTTCCTGCTTTTCTTCTGTGTTCTGCTCGGTTCCTGGTCCCAACTTCTGGTCCAGTCCTGCTGTTTTCATCCTTGCCTGTTCCCTGGTTTCCCAGTTCCCAGTTCTGACTTCTCGTTGCCTGACCTTGGATTGGACCTTGACCCTGCTTCGCTCTCAGCCTGCTCTGACCTCGGATTGGACCCTGACTGTGCTTTGAACCCAGCTACACTAACTGACCAACCACATCCTCTGGCAACAAATTTCAGAGCTCTACTGTGCATTGAGTGATAAAGAATTTTCTCTGATTAGTCTAAAATGTGCTACTTGCTAACTTCATGGAATGCCCCCTAGTCCTTCTATTATTCGAAAGTGAAAATAACTGAGTCACATCTACTCGTTCAAGACCTCTCATGATCTTAAAGACCTCTATCATATCCCCCCTCAGCCATCTCTTCTCCAAGCTGAACAGCCCTAACCTCTTCAGCCTTTCCTCATAGGGGAGCTATTCATCCCCTTTATCATTTTGGTTGCCCTTCTCTGTACCTTCTCCATCGCAACTATATCATTTTTGAGATGCGGCGACCAGAATTGTACACAGTATTCAAGGTGCGGTCTCACCATGGAGCAATGTAGAGGCATTATGACATTTTCTGTTTTATTGACCATTCCCTTCCTAATAATTCCTAACGTTCTGTTTACTTTTTTGACTGCTGCAGCACACTGAGCTGACGATTTTAAAGTATTATCCACTATGATGCCTAGATCTTTTTCCTGGGTGGTAGCTCCTAATATGGAACCTAACATCGTGTAACTACAGCAAGGGTTATTTTTCCCTATATGCAACACCTTGCACTTGTCCACATTAAATTTCATCTGCCATTTGGATGCCCAATCTTCCAGTCTTGCAAGGTCCTCCTGTAATGTATCACAGCCCGCTTGTGATTTAACTACTCTGAATAATTTTGTATCATCCGCAAATTTGATAACCTCACTCGTCGTATTCCTTTCCTGATCATTTATATATATATGTATATATATGTATATATATATATATATATATATATATATAAGTTAATATTTATTTATTTATTTTTACCTTTTATATACCGATGTTCCTGTATAGGATACATATGGCACCTGTTTACACAGAAACTGAAATGTCGCTGTGGGGCAAATACAATGAACATGAGATATAATGAACATGAAGAAACCAAGAACATGTGGTAC
This sequence comes from Rhinatrema bivittatum, assembly GCF_901001135.1. NCBI lineage: Eukaryota > Metazoa > Chordata > Amphibia > Gymnophiona > Rhinatrematidae > Rhinatrema > Rhinatrema bivittatum. The sequence goes on along the minus strand of NC_042631.1, from coordinate 36,956,426 downwards.
AATAGAAATATACTTAAGTATAATATAAACATAGGGCTATATATGATGAAACTTCCAAATAATCTTAGGGAACGCATAATAAGGGGAAAGAATGGAGTAGCTGATGGATAACAGTAGAGCTGACTTAGCTAGCAAGCAAGTTACAGTGGGAGGATTATCTCTCCGCGAAGGCCTGGCTGAAAAGCCATGTTTTCAGCTTCTTTTTAAAAACCTGAGGGCAGGGTTTTTGGCGGAGGTCCGGAGGGAGGGAGTTCCACACAGGGGGACCAGCTGTGGAAAGGGCCCGCTTCCTTAGGTTTTGGCAGGAGGGGTATAAAGAGTGTCTTTGTATGCTCTTCTGATAGGTCTATTTGTGTGGCTGTAGTTGGAAGGTTAGATTGAGGGGGCGATATCATGCAGGGCTTTATGGATCATCATGAGGGCTTTGAAGAGAATCCTGAATTTGATTGGTAGCCAGTGAAGGTTCTGAAGGATGGGGGTGATGTCATCTCTTTTGTTGGCGTTGGTGAGTATCCTGGCAGTCGCGTTCTGGGCCATCTGTAAGGGTTTAATGGTGTTAGCCGGTAGACCCAGAAGAAGGGAGTTGCAGTAATCATCTTTAGACAAGATGATTGATTGGAGCACCAAGTGGAAGTCCCGGAGGTGTAGGAGTGGTTTTAGTTTCCTAAGTACTTGCAATTTGAAAAAGCATTCCTTGGAGGTATTATTGACGAATTTTTTCAAGTTAAGCTGGTTGTCGAGCAGAACACCCAGGTCTCTCACATGTGGTGAGTGATTAAATGAAGTTTTGGATAATTGGGAAGAACTGGGGGGGGGGGGGGGTTTAGGAGGAACGTTGTTGTTGTCCAGAGCTATTAGAAGGATCTCTGTCTTGTTGGTGTTGAGGTCAAGGTTGAGGCTGGTGAGAAGTCAGTTGATGTCCTGCAGGCAACTATTCCAATGGGACCATGTTTTGTGAAGCGACTCTGTGATAGGGATGAGGATCTGAATGTCGTCCGCATAGAGGTAGTGAGTTAACTTTAGTTTGGTGAGTAGATGGCAGAGCGGGAGGAGGTAGATGTTGAATAGGGTGGGTGAGAGAGATGATCCCTGGGGGACTCCCAGGTTGGATCTGACTGGGTGTGATTCTTTATTGTTGATCCTTACCTTGAAGAACCTGTTTTCAAGGAAGGATTTGAACCAATTGAATGCAGTTCCCTTGATGCCAATGCAAGTCGCTGTAATAAGATAGTGTGGTTCACGGTGTCGAAGGCCGTGGATAGATCCAGAAGAGCGAGTAGATATGGTTGTCCTTTTTCCAAGTTTAGGAGGATGGTGTCCGAGAGAGAAGATAGTAATGATTCCGTATTTAGTGCCTTACGGAAGCCAAATTGTGTTGGGGCAAGAATATAATTTTCTTCAAGATAGCTGTTTGTTTACGATTTTTTCCATGAGTTTGGCGATCATAGGCAAATTCGCTATGGGGCGGAAGTTGGCTGGATCTGATGGTGATAGGTTGGGTTTTTTTAGTAGAGGTTTCAGCATTGGTCTGGGACAAGCCCTTGAGCAAGAGAGCAGTTTATGACTTCAGCTATAGGCTTGGCAATGATATTTGGAATGGTAAAGAGCAGGTTGGACGGTATGTGGTCTATCGGGTGTGAAGAGGGTTTAATTTTCTTGAGGATGTTTTCTATTTCCAGAGAAGACGTGGACTCGAAGGAGACTAGAGATGTGTTTCCTAGATGACCGGTAGAGAGTGAGAGAGGGGGTGGAGGAATGGGCGCCGAAAGGGGCGCGATGAGAGTGGCAATTTTTTTCTCAAAGTAGTCTGCCAATTCCTTGGCTTTACTGGTGGTTTGGTCATCTGGAATGAGAGGTGTGGACAGTTTGGTGAGGGCTGATATGTAGGAGAACAAAGCTTTGGAATCGAAGATGAAGTGATGGATCTTTTTTGAGAAAAATTCTCTCTTTGTTCTGTTGATGACATTCCTGTAGGCATTTAGGTGGAATTTGTAGGCCGCTAGGGTTGAGGTGGAGGGATTTTTGCGCCAACTATGTTCATGACTTCTGAGATCCTGCTTGAGGGACTTCAGTTCAGATGTGAACCATGGTTTCCTGTTGTCCCTATTAGGGACAACAGGAAACCAATATAAATTGGTTATTTACTCTCTCAGATAATAGGACTAGGGGGCACTCCATGAAGTTAGCAAGTAGCTCGCTCATCACAAATCGAAGAAAATTATTTTTCACTCAGCTCATAGTTAAGCTCTGGAATTCATTGCCAGAGGATGTGGTTACAACAGTCTGTGTAACCGGGTTTAAAAAACGTTTGGATAAGTTCCTAGAGGAAAAATCCATAAACCGCTATTATGGTAATTAATAAGCAATAGTAGCTTGTGATTTATCTAATGTTTGGGTACTTGCTGGGTAGTTGTGACTTGGCTTGGTCACTGTTAGAAACAGGATACTGGGCTTGATGGACCCTTGGTCTGACCCAGTATGGCAATTTCTTATGTTCTTATGTTCCTGTGTTCTGCTCCATTTCTGGTCCCTACCTTCTTTTGGAGCCTGTCTCATGAGTCTGTCCAGTCCTGTTGTGTTCATCCTTGCTTGTTCATTGGTGTCCTGGTTCCTAGCTCTGATTCCTTGTTGTCTGACCTTGGATTGGATCCTGACCCTGTTTCATTGGATCCTGACTCTGCTTCATTCTCAGCCTGCCCTGACCTTGGATTGGACCCTGACTTTGCTTTGCTCTTAGCCTGCCCTGATCTCGGATTGAACCTCGACTCTGCTTCATCTTTAGCAACTGACTTGATCTGCTCTTGGTCTCTAAGTCCTGCTGGCCGCCATAGGTGGTTGGTCAACTGGAAGTCCTTGTCTTCTGGTGGATCAGCTGCCGCTTGTTAAGGCCTTTCTTGTGCTTGCACAAGGTAGGCTGCGATAACTTAACAGAGGTCCAAGGGCTCACTAACCACTAAGTGTGACAGGCTGGGGACACTGCCAGACAAGATTCCGTGTTACACCCATCTTTAATGCGTCCCTAACCAGATGACCTTGTTTTGTGAGAGAGAAAAAAAATTATTTCTTACTTTAAATACAGAGCTGAACTTTCTGAGGAAGAATGTAGCTAAGTGGAGAAGAGCATAATGTATTAAGATGCAGTGTACATGTAATTCTATATACAGTACACCTTAATATATTATATTCATCTCCGCTTAGCTTTTCAAACCAGGAACAGGAATTCAAAGGCTACACCAAAGCATAAGGTCAAACCACAAGGAACTTCATGATGCAGTTAGTTTCAAAGTCCCCTAGATATTGCTGTTCCTTATATAACCCCACTTCTGGCTCTTTACATCACACATTAAATCCTCCTCTTCCTCTTCCTGGTTTAGAATTGAAATTCCCTTTTAAAAGGCTACTTGGGCTCACTTTTCCAGTTGGACAGGCCAAGATGCCGTTCACTGAGGTAATTTGATTAGAGATAAATAATGACGTCTTGCAATTTCTTCCCTTAGTAGGGCTGTGATCACAGACCTTTGTGCCAGTAATCCTCTCTAGTAACAGTACTCGGGCAGAAAATCTCTAGACCTTGTAATGGCTCCTCTCTATTCCTTATGGCACTGTCTGCAGAAAGAGAGAATCTCGGTGGCTGCTCATTCAGTCTAAATTCGTATATCTCCTAAGCATTGATTTCTGTAGGCATACAGAGGAATTACTGTGCATGATCTGGATCCTGGGGAACAATAGAGCCAGTACCATATTAAACATGACTTCTAAGAAAGAGAGGGTCTGTAAGTTCCCATGAACTCCCCCCCCCCCCCCCCACCTTATGCCAGCAACCATAGCTGCCTCTACTAATTGTAAATATTAACTGCAATGTTTGGTATTAAGCGCTGCTTCCCCCTTCCAAGTTGCTTTCTCCCTGTTCAATGCACTCTTCTGTTACAAGTTATATGTAAACTGATATGATGTTCCCACGAATACCGGTATAAAAAAATGTTAAATAAATAAATAAGCAGCAAGAGAAAAAAAGAGATTGAACAGCAGTAGGAACTGATGAAAGGACTCCTCTGGAAGTTCCCCTTCATGATCTGCTGTTTCTAATTGTGATGTGCATGGAAAATAATTTTGGTTCAGTTTAGATTTTTTTTGTTTGATTTCCCGATTCATTTGATTTGGATTAGAAGCTCATTCATTTCATTTGGTTCATTCGTTTCCAGTAAAGTCAATGGGGGAAGCAGTTTATCCTATTTTTGACTCTAACTTTCTGTTTTTCACCCAAGCTTTATGAAACTTGCTGACAGGCAGGCATTAGCAGCAAAGGCAACAGCACCCTATAGGATTGTCAGCTGGCTCCAGATTTTCAGGCCAGGTTGATCCATTCCTGGCTTTTCCCTCCTAGAGAGAGACTGTGTGCACATCGTGCTCCTAGAGCAGAGATTTCAAAACCATTATTTTCATTTTCTTAAACTTCTAATTTTGACATATTTTAGTTTAGTTTGTGTTGAGGTATCAGTCCTCACTTTTATTTAAAGTTTATTTCATTTATTTAGACTTTTAATTGATTTGTTTGTTTGAGGGGAAGGCAGCTCCTCTGCCTTCCCCTGTATACAGACTGCAGCCTCTCTTCCTTTCCCTCATTCACTTACACATACACACTTTTCTTAGTTTCAGGGTGAAGTTTTAGTTAGGTAGGGACAGTTTTTCAGGGCTTTAGTTTTAGGGTGAGTTTAATTTTAGGCAGGGTTAGTTTCAAAGCACATTTCCTTTCTTATTTGCTTTATAGTTTTACATTCTGTTGTGCTCTTTTCTTCAGCCTCCCATTGGAGCTGAAGGGAGAGTTTTATTTAAATGTTTTGTTTGATTTAGTTATTTAATTTCAACCCTTCCCCCCAACAATTACCTTTTTTGATTTTATTTTAGTTTTATAAGTTAAAAGAGCAGCAAGCTCTTACTTTTTATTTTCTTTATTTAATCACTGGAGCTGTGGGAGGGGGAGGGCTCAGTTTCTCAGCCGGGCCACAAGCTCTGAAGCCCTGCTGAGCCCTAATCAGACACCTGCTGCAGGCCTTCCCAGAGCAGCCAAGGAGCCTGCTTTTTAAGTAAGTTTTATTTCTAGTTTTGTTGTACTTCTCACTCCCCTGTGTACTCTCTTTATCATTTTGGATCACAGGTTCAGTTAAAACATCACTGTCAATTCACTTACATTTACACATTTAATTTAATTAGAAAAAAAAGCCACTCTTTACGTGACCCTTCTCTCACCTCCCTTTTTATTTCAGTAGAGGCTGCTTTAATCCCAGTCCCCATTATCTATACCTCAATAGAAAGAACAGCCTGGGCAATGGGGAAGAAGCAGCAGCTTCAAGCAGGCCCTAAGAAAGCTGGGGGGGGGGGGGGGGGTGGAGTTGCGAGCTGGAAGTCAATGCCAAAGAAGAATATCTGTGACTTTCTGGCTTGCACCCCAAAAGTTGCAGCAACATCATCAGCTGCAGCCGAACCCCCAGCATCTCTTATCGCTGCACCCTCTCAAAATGCAGCATCTAACCCATGAACAGCTAATAATGACATCTCTGTTGTTGCTGGACACAATACTCCTGCCCCATCACTGTTATCTGCTGGGGCAGAGACTCCTATTTTAGGGGACCCTTTAGTGGCTGGCACTACTACGCCAGCCACAGAGAACACATTTCCTGCCTCAGCTCCTTCCACCACTGAGGTAGCCATTTTGGCCGACACTACCTTTCTTTCCACCTCAGAGGTGGCTGCATCACTGGCCAGAGAGGCAAGCGGTGTCCCTGCTGCTGCAGAAATTAATAAAACATCTCAAGCAGCAGCAGGGCACAGTAAAGACAAAGCTCAGAACCCAAGTTCCTCCCCGGTCATTGCATCCACTTCCGCCTCAGTCAAACGGCAAACAAGATCCTATGCGGCAGTGGTGTCAGGTGCAGCAGCTGGTGGCTCTACCGGAAGAATTGTAGGACGAGCATAGCAGCCAGGATCAGGCAGTAGAGCCCCATACCCAATACAATATGTCACCTACCCCTTCCACGGGCTTACCCGGAGGCATGGGGTAAGGTGTCCTGCAATGGGAGGGGCAACTAGCAAGGACCATGTCATGGCACTGGCTGACGTGGTGGGTCCTGCAGCCATTGTGGCGGCTGGCAAGATGTACGGAAAAATAGTATTTTTCATCTGTATGCTGGCTGCCACACATAGGGCAATTGTAAAGGGCATAGTGATGGAGGGAGTCTTCATACCAGTTGAGCCTCTGGAGGTTCCCGGAACCAAGGTGGTGCTATCAAATGTGCCACTCTATATTCCTGAGGCAGTAACAATGAGTCACCTGTGCACCCTGGGGGAGGTTTGCCCTATCGCTGTGATACCCTTGGGGTGCAGACACAAGACTATACGCCACGTCCTTTCCGATAGACTGCAGGTGACCATGAAGCTGCCTCAGGGAAGGGAGGAAGTGGAGGACTCTCTTATTATCCCACATGAGGGGGCCCCACACACTATCTCTACAGCACAGAGGAGATGATGTGTTTCCTGTGCCGGGAGATGGGGCATACCCACAAAGTATGCCCCAAGGCAGAGAGAGCCAATAAGTCTGCCACCCTCAAGCTGCCCTCCTCTGCTGCCCCTTCACCTGTAGCTGCCACTAACACCTTGGCAGCTGCAAATCCCTCTATTTTTTGTTTTTGCGCAGGGCACTGTTCAGCCTGGAGTCAGTCTACCTAAAGTCTTGAGACCCACACCAGCTCTGCCCATGTACGTCATTCCTGATCTGATGCACATAATGCAGTTTCTGTTCTTGGCCTCCGTACAGTCTCTTGATAGAAGGTTAATGTACATCAAATTATATCGTGCTGGATTACATTGACTTCTCTAAGCAGTGAGTGGATATGGGTGGGAGTTGCAAAGGTTTTCTGGTATGCATATGGATAGAGGAATGGTTCTCAATTCAAAAGGTGGAGGAGGGAGAAGAGAGTGTACCAAGCATTATGGGTTCTATACCTAGCAAGGATATTTATTTTGAAAAAAATCTGACGAGAAATGTCATAATGGTTTTTGTTTAAAGTTGACTTGACCCTAGTTTTCTACATCTTATCTGGTCTGTTTATTTTCTTTCTGGCCTGGTTTTACTGAGCTGTTGATTCTGTGAACTTCACCAAAATGCAACGAGTACAGCCATATTATAGCAAGATTAACCTTGTGCAAAAAATAACTTGTATAAAATGTGGCCTGAGGTCTACACCAAGAGGCTTTTTTTTTTGTTTTGAACGAGAGCTAAGAGTTCTTATCTGCCTGATGAATAAGAAAAGAGATGAATGATGGCACTGAAATGAGCCCTGTTCTACTGTCTGACAGGGCTCAGCGGGGAGTGCTGAGACTACAGTCTGACCCATACTCCAGGTTCCTTTCTACCTAAAGTCTTTCAAGGTTCTTACGCTTCCTGTAGAGTTTCCTTTCTTCTTACAGTAAAAAGTCAGCTCCGTTCAAAAATAAATCCTTTAATCGCATATGGGATTACAAATGAAAAAAGTCACAGATAGTACACTTTTGAATCGTGTACTTCAATTAAAAAAAATCACAGATAAATCCACTGGCAAATCTGCACTTCCTGGCAGTAGGTACTCTTCATAAGGGACCCTTCCTGGGCACTTCCCCAATGGAACCTGCAAACTCATGAATGCAGACTCATTTCCTCTCGGAAACGGCAACTCCTACTGATACACTTCAGATACACCGATACGCTTTCCTTTTAAGCAGCAGCTCTTCTTCTGCAAGGCAGTCTTCCCTCTAACTCCCCACAAAGAAAATCTTTTTCCTCCAAGACACAGAAGAAATCTCTCTCGGACTGATCCTCGTGACCTCTTGTCTGGGTCCTTGGAATATCTCAGAAGTCCACTCATGGACTCCCCCGCCCCCCAAGACAAATCTCCCTGATTCTGAAGGATTGGGTCCACCAGTCAGGCTCTCAGCATAGGAGACAGGAAGGAAGGAATTTGGAAAGGGAGAATGCCAAAGTACTCTGAATAAAGTGGGTTCAGGAGTTTTGTTAAACCACTCATAGCAGGAATACACCTCCCACTGGGGAGTGTGAGACATACCATTAGACTCCTACTTCCTACAGCTGTAACTCCCAGTATTTGTGAAAGGGACAGTGACCCCCTTACAGGATTAAAAAAAACAACTTATCTGTTGCGAAAATGTAAACAAAGTAGAAAGCCATCTGGGATAGAACATGAACAACTGCAAAGAGACAGCAAAAGACATAAGAACATAAGAACATGCCATACTGGGACAGACCAAGGGTAGATCAGGTAATTGCCAGGTTTTTGAGGCCAATCCAGGCCACAAAAACCTGGCAATTACCCAAACACCAAGAAGATCCCATGCTACTGATGCAATTAATAGCAGAGGTCATTCCCTAAGTAAACTTGATTAATAGCCGTTAATGGACTTCTCCTCCAAGAACTTATCCAAACCTTTTTTGAACCCAGCTACACTAACTGCACTAACCACGTCCTCTGACAACAAATTCCAGAGCTTTATTGTGCGTTGAGTGAAAAAGAATTTTCTCCGATTAGTCTTAAATGACAGAAAAGCATCAGAGAGAAACAGGACGGACGGAGAAGGGAAAAAGGAGAGAGCAAGAAGGGAATAAAAATGAGAAATATAGAATGTGAGAGAAAAAAGAAAATGAATGTGAATGCAAGAACAAATAGAGGAAAGAGGGAAAGGGATTGGAGGAAGATGAGTGGAAGGAAAAATGAGATGCAAGGAAATAGAACAAAGATGGAAAAGGAAAAAGAAGATAGCAAGAGGAAGAGAAAGGAAGAGAAATAAGAAAGAGAAGAATGAGATAGTAAGGGGAGAGAAATGGAAGGATAACTTTTTTTTGGCTACATACAGCTTGAGCACTGTTTTCAGTTTGGATAGAAGACCTCTAAACTAGACTATGCAATGCATTAAGCTGGGGAGAACAATTTTCAAACCCATTTACATGGGTAAATAGCAATTTCTGGGTGTCTAAATTTGCTGTCTGAAAATTGACCTTCAGTCAGTAACGCTGTCATTTCAGTGAGTGATACAGCTCAGCACAGCTTGACTAGCAGGTTAAAAGCTAAGTTCCCCATCAGCACTTATTGAAATCAGGCCGGTTTCACCTGCTGACATCTCTATGAGTGAAATCTACTGTGAAATGATAAATAAGATAGTCGCACTACCTTTCAAAAAACTGAAACAGTGCTGGCAGAGTCGGGCGGCTCTCCTTTAAGAACAAGAGGAGTTTCAAGCTGTTCTTTTATTTTGTATTTTTCCCTACAAAGATTTTAGCTGGATAATATGTTATCTGGCTAGAATTTAGCTGAATAACTGCCCAAATATTAATTTAGCTGGATAACTTCTGAGTTATCTGGCCACATACTTCTGAATATGGATCTCTTTATTTCACAGTTATTATAAACTGCATGTAATTCCTTCATGGCTCCTCCTAGTGGCTCTATCAGTAGGCTAGTATCTTAGGAGTCTGGTCAGTGGCTGGTTATTAAGGATGTGCATTAGGGATGTGAATCGTTTTTCAACGATTAAAATTATCGTCCGATAATTTTAATATAGTCTTAAATCGTTATAGAACACAATACAATAGAAATTCTAACGATTTATCGTTAAAAATCGTTAAATCGTGTTAGTGCGCACTAACTCCCGTTAGTGCGCACTAACAGAAAATGATACAAATTGACACTTTCCAGGTCAGTAAAGGTCAGTTAGGAATGAATATGTGTTCCTATTGGCTGGCTGCCCTCTTATCTATTGATGTTACCAAGGTTCGCACTGAGGTGATGGCTGGGGGGATGGGAAATGGAACTGGAAACTCACGAACACCAACAGAAAATGAAACAAAGTGTTGACGCTTCCCAGGTCAGTAAAGGTCACTTAGGAATGAATATGTATTCCTATTGGCTGGCTGTGCTCTTATCTATTGATGTTATCAAGGTTCCCACTGAGGTAATGGTTGGGGGGATGTGAAATGGAAACAGTTGGAAGCTTGACAAAAAAAGTAATGTGATGATCATCACTCATGTGACTAGAACTTGTTTGTTTATTATTTTTGTTAGCAGGCATGTGAAATGCTAGTGCATGTTGAATTTGCCAATCACTGTGCATTTTAGAAAGGTGGTCCTGGCTGGAACTATTATACACAGTTCAAATATATTGATTGTTGGTAAGTGTATTTTTTAAGTAGCCACACTGGCCACCAGTATGTTTACTTTTCCTCCTACTTAACTCACTAGCTCAACTTTATAAGAAGGGCTTCTCTGCTTGTGTGTTGCTTTTGTTTGGTGTGAGGAGAGCAGAAACATCAGATCTTTATTCAATCTACTACAGTCAGGCAGCTCCCCCCTGTCTGTGAAGCCAGCCTCTCACTCGTAATGCAGGGAAGGAGCTGTTTCAGCCTCACCATCCTCCCCCCCCCCTCCCCTCACCCACACACCATTCACTGGCTGGGACATGGGGGAGGGTCAGGCAGCTCCCCCCTGTCTGTGAAGCCAGCCTCTCACTAGTAATGCAGGCGGGATAGGGCACTGCATGCAGGAAGATCACAACACCCCTGGTGTCAGGGTTAGGGCACTGTGTGCAGGAAGATCACAACACTCCTGGTATTAATAGGGATAGGGCACTGTGTGTACATGAAGATCACAACACCCCTGGTATCAGGGTTAGGGCACAAGTTCTAGTCACATTGACTGATCACATTACTTTTTTTGTCAAGCTACCAACTGTTTCCATTTCCCATCCCCCATATACTGTCAGTGGGAACCTTGGTAACATGAATAAATAAGAGGGCAGCCAATAGGAATACATATTCATTCCTAAACTGACCTTAACTGACCTGAAAAGTGTCAAATTGTATCAATTTCTGTTAGTGCGCACTAACGGGAGTTAGTGCACACTAACTCCCGTTAGTGCGCACTAATCGGAAAAAACGATTTTTAACGATTTTTCAACGAAATAATCGTGCCAAACACGATTTTCTTCTCCTGCCACACGATTTCAATCGTTAAGACGATATGGCACACGATTCACATCTCTTATGTGCATTTGTTTGAAACAAATGGGTAAAACAGAACAAATGAATCAATTTTTCTTTCATTCATGGACTGGTCCCATGAATGAAATGCACTTGTTTTTTCTCATTTGTTTGTTACTCATTCAAGTTTATGGCCCATTCAAGTCTATGTTTATGTTGTGAGCAGTGAGCACTGAACAAACAGGTGCAGGCAACTTAGCAAACAACTTTTGCTCACAGTGTCCTGGAGCTGAGGCAGGACAAGTTGGCAAGGAGACCAGATGGAGGACAAATCATGGTAAAGCTTCTTTTTAACTAGCCTATAGCTGCTATCTGGATCAAGTGATGCTTCCACTGAAATATGTGAGTGGGTCCAGTATTCAGTATGCCAGTTAGTGGACAAGCTATTTGGGTAAAGTTAGCCAGATAACTTGTTCTGTATATTCAGTGGGATAAAACCCTGGTTGAATATACTTTCCTAAAGTTATCTGAATAACTTTAGCCTGATAATTTAAAAACCTAACTTACTATGTTTGAATACAGCCAGTTAGATTTTTAAGTTATCTGGCATTGTGTGGCTGGATAACTTCCTACTTAACCAAATATCTTCAAAAGTTAACGGGTTAAGTAGCATGAAAACAGAAAAAAATATTAAAAAGTATATGGTCTAAGTCCTGTTTCTCTGTATTGCCCTACAAAAATCTGTATCTGGGCTTGTAAGGCCATGCACCCTCTACTCTCTAATTCCCTCTTAAATTACCCCCAAAATGTTCCTGGGTCTGCAAGTACCGCCATCCCATTCCCCAGTTCTTGAAATACTATCTTTGACTCATGCTGCCTCACACTCTCACTGTCCTGCAGTGTTAAAGTGCCACAATGAACCCCACCAAATCCCTCAGGACCCTCCCCCAACCCACAAACCATAAAAAATCCCTGCCTGGAATGGAGGTCCGAATTTACCCACTCCCAATGCTCCATTGCTACATCTGTTAGGAACAGCACTGGAAGCATAAACTACCCATATGGGTATTTTATGCTTCTAGCTCTGGAAGCATAAACTGTGCTTTTACTGGGTTTTCCAGAATTTCCATGTGAGTATCAAGACAATTGAATGCACCTTGGAAGTCTTGCCTACCTGCCATGCCCCAGATTTATCACTTTGGGATTGTTATTGCTTGTCTGCCTACCTGCCATGCCTCAGACACTACTACTTTGGGGTTTGATGCCTTCTTGTTGTTTGCTGCTTGGATCCCAGCCTAGTTCTTCACTCTCTTCTTTCTTGGTTATACTAGGGTGTTTTGTCCCCAAAATAACATGTAAAAAAATAAAATAATACAAGTTTCTCCTTCTACCCCATCTCTTTTCTGGATCTCTACCTTACTGTTTTGTTGTACATCTCTAGCACCTCAGCCTAGTTCTCCCACTTTTCTTATTTCATGGTTATGTAGGGTTGTTTTGTTCCCAAAAACCCTTAGTCAGAAGGCGCAACAAAAAACATGCACAAGAGAGACTTTTTACATATTCTGAATATTGGAAAGGTTTCATTGGAAGAGAGAAGTAATGCAATACCAGAAAATCAACAAAGAGAAGAGACTATGTTCAGCTAAAGAATATAGGATATACTTTCCTAATAATGGAAGCCTCACAAATTATCAGGAAAGTCACACTGATGAGAGACCATTCTTATGTTCTGATTGTGACAAATGTTCTAATTGGAAAGCAAATTTCACAAGAAGCCCAAAATTCTACCCAGCAGAAAGATCAAGTTCAAATAGGGAATTCAATAAAAGCTTATGTCACAAAAATGATTCTGATGACAGATTATTCTCATGTAGTAAATATGACAAGGTGCAAGTAGTTCAGTAGGAAGAAAGACATCTCCCATGCCACTCTGCCTTGCTGTTATACCCCTTATCCTACACCTAGGGTTGTTGTTCCACTTAACATTGCTGCTATACCCAGACTTTGTACCTTGAGGGTATTGCTATCACTCTGCCTTGCTGTCATTCCCTAGACTACACCTTGGGGTGTTCTTGTCACTGTGGGGGCTGTTTTGCATCTCTCATGGCGCCTTGGTGTGTTGATGCCACTCTTTGTGCTGCTTTGTCCCTTTATCAGTGCCTTGGGGTTTTTTCTGCCATCCATTCCTAGGTCCATTCCCCCTTCATGGTACTTTAGGAAGCTGATGCCACTCTTGGTGCCACTTTATTTATTTATTTATTTAATTTATTTAATGTTTTTTATATACTGACATTCGTTAAGAAGACATCACATTGGTTCCATAAAACAAGAAAACAGCCAACAGGGCTTTACAGTGTAACTGATGGTAGAACTAGGGAGAGGAGAAGGGAAGGGGGGGGGGGGGGGGGGGAGGGTAAGAGAGGATTTTATGACCAGACATTAAATATAAAACGCGAATATGTACAGTCTATATACAGGGATGAGTGGTGGTAGAGGTACGGAGGGAATTGAGACGAGGCTCAGGGCTGAAGGTATAAATTAATGGGGGGAGTTGCAGAGTAGGTATAATGGATAGGGGGAGTTACGGTGGGGGTATCATGTGATCTTGGTATCATGCGGTGTAGATGTCATGTGTAGGCGTGTGTGAACAGCCATGTCTTGAGTTTGTCTGAATTTCTTTGGGCAAGTCTCGAGGCGTAGATAGGTAGGCATTGTGTTCCAAAGGGCAGGTCCAGCTAATGAGAAAGAACGTTGTTTAGTGGATGTGAGTTGAGAGAGTCTGGGAGAGGGAGTGTGTATAGTTGCTAGATAGTGCATTCTGGTAGGTCTAGTGGTGGAACGGAGATGAAGAGTGTCTGAGAACCAGAGCATGTCTGGGTTGTGGATGGCTTTGTTTATCAGGGTCAGAGTCTTGAATTGAATTCTTGAGGTGATGGGGAGCCAGTGGAGTTGTTTGAGAATGGGTGTAATGTGTTCTTTTCTGCGTATACCTGTTAATATGCGAGCAGCTGTATTTTGTAGTAGCTGTAGAGGGGCTTTGGTATTTTTAGGTAGATCTAAGAGGAGCACATTAGCATAGTCAAGTTTAGATAGGATGATGGCCTGAAGGACTGTTCTAAAGTCTCTAGCGTGCAGGATAGGCTTAAGTTTTTTGAGAGTGTGAAGTTTGTGGTAGCATTCTTTGATGGTGGATGAGATAAATTTCTGTAGGTTGAATTGGGTGTCAAGGGTTACATCTAAGTCTCTTACGTTTTGCGAGAAGTCTGAGGGGGCATGAGGTGTGTTCGAAGGAGTGGGTGGTGGGTTTAGGCGTTGGGTGCAATGATCATGAGCTCAGTTTTGTTGGAATTCAGGGCTAGGTTGAGTTGGGTATGTAGGCTGTTGATGGAGAGGGCACTTTCCCATTTTTTTAGGGCATTGGATAAGGTGTCTGTGATGGGCATGAGAATTTGCACATCATCGGTGTAGATAAAATGTGGGAGACCAAGGTTTGAGAGGAGGTGGCAGAGTGGAAGGAGGTATATGTTAAAGAGTGTGGAAGATAGGGAGGAGCCTTGCGGTATGCCCCTTGTTATGTTGATGGGTTTGGACTCATAGTTTTCAATTTTTACTTTGAAGTGTCTATCACTGATGTATGATTTGAACCAGCAGAGGCGGGTATCGGAGATGCCAGTGTCAGCCAGCCTGTCGAATAGTTTGGAGTGATTGATAGTGTCAAAGGCTGCTGAGATGTCCAATAGGGCTAAGATGTAGGTGTGACCTTTGTCTAGGCCTCTGATGATGTAATCGGAAAGGGAGATCAGGAATCTTTCTGTACTAAAGTGCTTTTGAAATCCGTGTTGTGCTGTAAATAGAATCTGGTGCTGATCTAGATAGTTAGATAGCTGAGTGTTGACGGTTTTCTCGAGAACTTTAGCGAGGAAGGGTAGATGGGATATGGGGCGGAAGTTGGATGGGTCAGCTGGGTCAAGTTTTGGTTTCTTTAGGATGGGTTTTACCATGGCTAGTTTAAGCTGGTTGGGAACAATTTCAGTGGACATGGAAAGGTTGATAATGTCAGCTAGGAGTTGGGCAATGCTGTCTGGAATAGATAAGAGAACTTTGGTGGGAATCGTGTCTGAAGGGTGGGTGGCGGGACGCATTTTCTTTAGTATTGAGATGATTTCAGAGGCAGAGGTAGTCTCAAACGTATTCATTTTAGTGTCTGGGGCTTTAAGGATAAATTTGATAGGTGCAGATGAAGTGGGAAAACGTGTGGTGAGGTTGGTTATTTTATTGTGGAAAAATTGAGCAAGCTTGTCACATTTGCTTTTGGAATCTTCGGAATGCGTAGCCTTAGGTTATGTTCTGGTTAGGTCAGAGATGAGCGAGAATAGGGCTTTGGGATTGAATTGAAAATTGTGTATCCTAGTGGCATAGTAGTCTCGTTTAGTTTTGAGAGTGTTTGCTTTGTAGGCATGAAGTAGGGTTCTATATTTGGTGAGTTGTGTGGAGGAGGGGTCTTTGCGCCATAGTTTTTCTTGAATTCTGAGTTTGTGTTTTAAAAGTTTTAGTTCTGGAGTGTACCATGGTTGTTTTGATTTTACGGATGTCTGAATTTCTTTAGTTATCAGTGGACAAAGTTTGTTGGCTGTATCCTTGGTGATGTGGTTCCATGAGGTGATGGCAGATTGAGGGTCTGAGAGGTCTAGTTTTTTAAGGTTGTCAGTAAGGGTGTCAATGAGGTCATCTCTGGGACATGATTTCCTGAATTGTATATGGTTTTTGTGTTAGGGCGTCTTGGGATATTTTTTGTAGTGAAGGTTGTTTTTATGAAAAAGTGGTCAGACCAAGGTACTGGTGTGTATGTGGGTGGGTTTGGGAGGAGAAGGGAGTTCATGAAAATAAGGTTGAGGGAGTGGCCTGCTTTGTGAGTGGGGTTGGTTATGATTTGTTGGAGATCCATGGCATTGAGGGAGGTAAGGAGCGTCTCACAGCTGTGAGAGAGGGGGAGAGAGTCAATGTGGAGGTTGAAGTCACCAAGAACGATAGCGGGTATATCTCTTTACCTCTAATGCTGCTTTTGAGGGTTCATGCCACTGTTAGTGGTGCCCTCTTTTGAAGCCTTGGGGTTTTCTTCCCATTCTTGCTGCTTCTTTGCCCCTCTGATGGTGACGTGGAGAACTCCTGCCGCTGCTGGAATCCTGTGTCCTTTAGAATGTTTTAGGCTATTTTGCCACAGTCTAGGTGCCTTGTCATTCTTTTCCCCTTCTGATGATGTCTTCATACAATTTTTTATTAGAATTAATGAGAAAATCCCCAATTTTGGAGCCAAAAATAGGTTATAGTGCTTCCCCCATAGACTTTAATGATAAATGAACAGATAAAACTAATAAACATTTTTTTATTTGAAACAAATGGAAATGACCCATGAAACAAATTAATGAAGCAAAATGAAAATTCTCTTCTACATATGCCTATTGGCCATGCCATGTTGAAAAGGGAGCTTAGCGCTTTAAATGGTCACTTCTCAATGACCAGCTGCAAACCTCAATGCAAAAAGCCAGAAACCGGAGGCCTCTGGAGGTCTTGCCACACATCCACATCACAAGGCTTCTCTCAGTGAGACTGCAAGGATTTAAAGGCCTTTATAGTAGGATTCTAGTTTACTAGAAGCATGTGATAAAAATGCCACCTGTGCTTCACATGATATTTTCCTTAGAAAAGCTATCCACCCAAAAAAACAAGTGTAAAAGGCTGTGGGCACAAATTTCAAAGGGAAAGTTAGCACATAGCTTCTCTTTGAACTTAGTGCAAAATCCAGGGGTAAAAATTAACCACAGACTTATTCGTAAAGTGGATATTCTTAATGTTGTCCCTTTAATGTGCCCACTAAGTGATTACCAAATGTATCCCCAATTTAGTGCACATAAAATGAGAAGTCTGATGCTGTGTTTTGTGGTCCTGACATCATCTCTGTGGTTTAAAAAATACAATTTGTCGGGTAGCTGTTTGACTGGATCTGGCGCAGAGGCTATAGGATAGTATTTCTTCTGCTGGATGGGGCAATATATCAAAGGCCTCCTTTTCCCCACTGTGACTATCAGACTGCACCCCTACATAAAATCTTCAATCTTCTCTCATTTATGTTGGCAGACCCAAAACCTTGAACCCACAATGCTGGGATTTCTCAATTAGAGCCTCACTCCATGGGTTATATTTCAAAAGTATAAAACTTTTTATCTTCTGGGGTACCAGCAGTCAGTTCACAATCAAAATCACAAAAAGAGTCAGGCATAGGATTCACAGCAGAGATAACAGCAGCAGCAGCAGCAGCAGCAAAATAAACACATTTTACTCTTCCTCTGCCTTTAGCAGAGCATTTAGATCGCTCTCTCCTTCTACATTAATAATTCTTCTTACTTTATTTATTTATTTATTTATAGATTTTTCTATACCGGGGTACGTAAATAACATCACCTCGGTTTACATTCAAACAGTAATTCAGCATTGCGCTTTACAATATAACATGGTAATTGAAGGAATACAATACAGTATATATCTTTGTATTAATAGAATATAAGCAATATATGAGAGATTGTGGCAGTTAGGAAGAGTAATTGAGGATTCAGATCATTGATAGTAGGCTTTTTTAAATAGCCAGGTTTTAAGGTTTTGTTTAAATTTTTTGTGACAGAGTTCCTGGCGTAATTCAGAGGGCATGGTGTTCCATATTGTTGATCCAGCAATGATGAAAGATTGTTCTTTTGTACTAGAAAGTTTAGTCAGATTGGGTGCTGGGATATTTAGTTTGGCTAAATTCTGGAATCTCGTTGGGCGGGAAGACGTTTTGAATTGTAGTTGATCTGTGAACCAGTGCATTTCTCTGTTTTGAATGGCTTTGTGTATCAGTGACATAGATTTATAAATTATCCTGTAAGCCACGGGTAGCCATCTTAAATCCCATCAGTACTCACGTCCCATTTCTGAATTCTTGCCAGAAGGAACTCTCAAAGAGGGACACAAACTCTCCTATGCCGTAGTTAACAACATGCATGCTTCCTCCTTGGTGCCTAGGAGCATTCCCTTTCCACCCTAAGACGCACTCATGGTGATGAAGAATGAATGAAAAGAACCAGCAGTCCCATAGGGACTCCCAGTCTCACTTCAGCCTTTCCTTCTAAATCCCACCTCAGAGTCGCCACTTCCTCTTTGTTTTATGTGTCACAGGGCACAGTCACCCTGAATTCATTTAAAATTATAGCCAGGAAGAATGCCATATTCTTCTGTAACCGAATAATCACAACACAACCAAAAGTAGAGATTAAGGGATAATACTGGACCAAGGTAAAAGGACCGGAATTTAGGGTGTGGACCACACTAAACAGTGCATTTCTGTAAGCAAAATATGCTTTACTTCATGGGGCTGTGACTAGGTCTAGAAAGGATCCTCCTTACTCATCGGCCAGATTTCCAATAACAATACTACTTGTGGTAGAATAAAAAGGAAATAAATGCTCAGATGAGGTTTCGGAATAGCTCTGGACCTGGGTCAGTTCCTTCTTCTGATTCAGAAGACATTGTGGATTGGTGATACAGCTCATCTACAATGCAGATGTAATGAAAGAGACTAATGGATTAATTGTGGGGAGATGGGAGGGTGGAAGGACAGGGAAATAAGAAAAGTTGACAAGTAATTATGTCTTTATTCTGGCATTTTGTTAATAAAACAGATTATGTAAAAAAAAAAAAAAAAAAAAGGAAAAAATGAAGGTTAGGTAGATAGGAGGGGTATAGGGAGAGAAGAACTGGCAGCAAAATAGGCTAGAGCAAACACTTATGAGCTTGGACACTTTATACAATTGTCTACTGCTCACTAAGGGGCAAAGTTCAAATAGCCTGTGCATGTTGTGCATATGTTCAAAGGAAAACTACCCTCATTGTCTCCTTTGGAAAATTAGCAAACTTAAACTGAACAGGTTAAAAGTGGCCATATACGTTGTACCTACTATTTGAGCAGATGGTGGAGGGTGGGGAAATAACATGTATGTTTGGAATTCAAATATGAGCACATTGTTTTTTCTTTCCTGATCTAAACACTCCCATAGGAACACCTATTTTTCCTGTGGCTAAAATGACATGCACTATGGGAACCCATGTGTATTGTTACCCTCATTTGAGGAGGGGCTATTTTCAGTTGGGGCATTTTATCTGGGCAAATGCCTTAAAAAATGCCCTCCCTATGCCTTTAAGAAAGTCACGGTACTGCCCTCAGCATTTGATGTCTAACTTGAACTGTAGACAGTCAGTTAAACCTCTACCTCAACTGCAGATATCAGATAAACTCAATTCTTGGTTACCAAAAACATTTATTTCAATGAAGAACAGTTCAACACTCATAGTATATGAGAAGGCCCCTAGAGCAGCCAAACAGGTGGTTGAGATCTATACAACTGTAATAGGTGTCTCTGAAAGCTGACGAAAGCTGTGGGTTAATAAGTACATAAGAGGTGATAAGATGATGCCTCTCAGAGCCTGAAAGCCTGCCAAGAGCCAACTGAAAGTCCCTGCAGGAAATAAACTGTCCCAGGCATTCCTTGGGTGAAGGGACCAATAGGAAGAGGAGAGATAGAGCAAATAGGAACAGATTCAATAGGAAGTTCAGAAACAATAACCAATTAGGGAAAGTAACTTAAAACCTTGTAGAAAATCTAAGTTGTGCAATATCACAAGATGACACCGGGTGGTGGCATAATAAAGAAACATACATACATTGCAGGGGGCAGAACAATCATCCTGGAAAGAACTTCATGATAGTGGGGAGGGCACTGAAAAAGAATCTAGAAAAGTGGATTTTTTTGTGGGTTTTTATGCCTTTTATTGGACCAACATTAGACAACTGAAGGAGAAGTTAAGTTGGACTTGAAAACTTAGGTACAATAACATCTTTGGATGTCTTATAAATTCAACGACTCTGTTGCAGGTTGTCTTAATAGATATTGGACTCACATAAGAATTGTCTGGTTAGGAGTTTTCAAGACCACATAAGGCGCAATCCACTGTCTTTCCAGTTAGCCAGTAATCCATAGATCAAGGCTTGCTGCTCTAATTCTCCACAAATGCCCAGCAAAATTATTTTCAGAAGTTGGTTGCTTAGACTTCAGGGGAGGTGCACCCTTACTTTAAAGCTATTCTCCCTGCTTCCTAGATCATTTGCCTGCATAGACTTCAGTACCATTCTATGTTCCTATAAATGGTATTGCAATCTGCAAAGAATTCACTTTTTTCAGGACATATGAGTTCCAGTTCTAGATTCCTGCACAGGTATCCTAGGCAAGTGCCTGAGGTGGAAAGTTTTGGATATTACTTATAGAAACATAGAAACATAGAAATGACGGCAGAAGAAGACCAAACGGCCCATCCAGTCTGCCCAGCAAGCCATGCACTCTTTTTTTTTTTTTTTTTCTCATACTTGTTACGCCTGGCTTTTAGTACCCCTTAGTTCCATTTCCCCTCCACCCCACCACCAATGTAGAAAGCAGTGCCGGAACTGCATCCAAGTGAATATCTAGCTTAATTAGGGGTAGTAACCGCAGCAATAATCAGGCTACACCCATGCCTTTGTCCACTCAGACTATGTAATTCAGACCTTGTTGGTTGTTGTCCATATACAGATCCTCTTTTCCACATTCCCCCTGCCATTGAAGCAGAGAGCTATGTGTTGAAAGTGAAGTATTAGACTTTCTCCCCTGCCGTTGAAGCAGAGAGCTATGCTGGATATGTATTGAAAGTAAAGTATCGGCTTATTTGGTTTTGGGGAAGTAACCGCCGTAACAAGCAAGCTACACCTCGCTTTTTTTGTGAATGCAAATCCTTTTTTTTTTTCCACATTTCCTCTTGCTGTTGAAGCCTAGAGCAATGATGGAGTCTCATTAACCGTGTGTAGTATGTACATTGAACAAGGGTATTATCTCCAGGTAGTAGCGCTCATTCTCGCGAGCCACATTAACAATCAACAAATATTGAACAAGCCTAATAATTGGCAATACCTATAGCCTATGTCCTCACTGGTAATTTTACATACTCTTACCCACCCCTCTGCTGCTTTTTTTTTTTGGAGATGGCAGCCCTCCATCCTTCCGCTCCGTGAAGGTGGTATACCATTGGCATCCCGCTCCGTGAATGCCACTCCAGCCTTCCGCTCCGTGGCTGTAGTTATAACTGAATGCTCATCAGTGCTGTGCTGTTCACATTAAGTCTATAATGAGATTTGAGTAAAATCAATACATAGATCCTAGAAGAGTTGTCTTCATTCCCTCTCAGGGAAGAGGAATTGGAAGAGAAGACACAGGCTATGAGGCCAGAGAGAGCTGAGAGAGGAGACATGCACTGTGAGAAGCAGATAGCAACTGAGAGAACAGTAAAGGGAATACAAGATAGGAGAGAAGACGGGCTGTGATAAGAAGAGAAGTAGAGATAACTGGTTGGTTAGGATAAAGGAACTTAAGAGAAAGAGAGAGATGAAGAGGACATAGAAAGGAGCTGTATGAATAGAGAGGAGTGGGGCTGATGGAGGAGATAAACCAAGAGAAAGGGTTGTGAGAAAAGAAGGAATTATTGTGGAGGTAAAAGACAAGAAGAGATGAAATAGATGAACTGCATGGGGGTGGGGGTTGAGACTAGAAGAAGGGAAGAGAAAATAATGAGCTGTGGAGACACAGCTGTGGACAGAGAGGTACACATGGAGGAACAATAGCAAACGATAAAGAAATTAGAGCAAGACCAGAAAATAAACTTTAAAAGAAAATGAGGCGGCAGAGAGGAAACTGAGCCTAGAGCCAGCACAGAGACTGAGGATAGATTCAAAATACAGGTTGGAAAATGTTATTATGTGTGTGTGGGGAGGGTGTAGCCAAGGGTGGGAGGGGGTTTCAAGGCTGTAAGATTCATCTACAGCACCTAACACCCTTGCACTGGTCCTGTCTGCACTGGGTCCCTGCTGCTTTGGGTCAATGGCTCTCCCCAGGCTCAGTTTCAGCAGTGATGCCTGCAGTCTCCGTTTTTCAAGCTCCAGAGGATGTCAGCAGCACGGATTACTTTGGGACCCCTTCCCCTGCACTAGGTAGGCAGCTCACTGCTCAGCTGCTAGAGCTGAGGATGTGCAAGTGCTGGAGTGTTTTATGTGGAGCTTGCAAGCATGGGACTGGCTCTGGCCCGGAATCTGTAAGTTCTGGGAGAAGTGTTGCAGGGAACGGGGAGGCAGGAGCAGTTACAGGGAAATAAAAGTGCCTGGGCTCAGGGTTTTCAGAGCAGTGAAGTGATCCAAGCCTGTGGAGCAGGAAGAATGACAGATTGAAAGGTGAGCTGAGCCTGCCAGGGAAGGGAAGCTGGACGTGATAACCAGGGGTGAGAATCAATGAAGGGATGGCTAAACTAAGCCTGCAGAGGAGGGCAGCTGGCTAAGGAGAGGTGAGGAGGAACCTGCTGGGGAGAGGAGCTCCATGGTGAGACCGCACCTTGAGTACTGTGTACAATTCTGGTCGCCGCATCTCAAAAAAGATATAGTTGTGATGGAGAAGGTACAGAGAAGGTCGACCAAAATGATAAGAGGAATGGAACAGCTCCCCTATGAGGAAAGACTAAAGAGGTTAGGACTTTTCAGCTTGGAGAAGAGACGGCTGAGGGGGGATATGATAGAGGTGTTTAAAATCATGAGAGGTCTAGAACGGGTAGATGTGAATCGGTTATTTACTCTTTCGGATAATAGAAAGACTAGGGGGCACTCCATGAAGTTAGCATGTGGCACATTTAAAACTAATCAGAGAAAGTTCTTTTTCACTCAATGCACAATTAAACTCTGGAATTTGTTGCCAGAGGATGTGGTTTCTGCAGTTAGTGTAGCTGGGTTTAAAAAAGGTTTGGATAAGTTCTTGGAGGAGAAGTCCATTACCTGCTATTAATTAAGTTGACTTAGAAAATAGCCACTGCTATTACTAGCAAAGGTAACATGGAATAGACTTAGTTTTTGGGTACTTGCCAGGTTCTTATGGCCTGGATTGGCCACTGTTGGAAACAGGATGCTGGGCTTGATGGACCCTTGGTCTGACCCAGTATGGCATTTTCTTATGTTCTTAAGTCAGTAACAAATGGAGAACAGAGCAGGCTAAGGAGATGTAGGGAGTGGAGCTGGAGAAGGGGTATTAAACTCCCTTCCCTGACATATAAAATTCAAAGTATGCCCATGTAGGAGGGGGAGAATTAAGAATGCAGAGGGAATAGGGAAGGAAGGGGGAAAATAGGAAAAAGGGGGACTGAGAGATGGTGATGGGGGAAGAGACTGTGGTGTGGGTGAGCTATTGGGGGTGGAGGCGCTGCAGGAGGGAGGAGACTGGTGGGGTCAAGGAGAAGAATGATAAGTTCCAGGATAGGTTCCTGGAGAAGAAGTCCATTAACTATTATTAATCAAGTTGACTTAGGGAATAGCCACTGCTTATTGCCAGCATTAGTAGCTTGGGATCTATTAAATGTTTGAGATTTTGCCAGGTACTTGTGACTTGGATTGGCCACTGTTGGAAACAGGATGCTGGGCTTGATGGACCCTCAGTCTGACCCAGTATGGCAGCTTCTTATCGGGCCGATACAGTAAAGGTCGCGGGAGACTACCTGGGTAACATCAAGCTAGGTTGAGAGAACATTGCCCAAATCTCATCTTGGAGTGAGTTTCCTCACTCTGAAGGCCAGCAAATCTTCACAAGAGACCACTGTTCTGTTCATACATCTCACGTTGAATGTCAAAGTGGCCCCTAACCCCCTACACTAATACTTAACCCTCACCTCGAGTTACTAGGTGGGCCTCCCATAGGGATACAAATACCTGTCTAGGGAGGAGGCACTATAGCAAGGCTCTCTCTCCACCCACCTCTCTCTCTCTCTCTCTCTCTGCAGCATACTGAAACAGGCCTGTCCGGAAACATCGTGAACCGCGATAAACCTTTACCGGCCTCTAGCGCACAACGTAACGCAAATGAAAGAGGTGTAGTTATTGGCCACGTTAGGAGCCGCGCTAACACTGCGGCTGTTTCGCGGCACACGATAAATCCTCCCTACTTTACATTTGCTCCGCCCCAACTCCGCCCCCTGAATACAAAATAAAAAATTTGCATTCGCAAATCGCGTTAATGGCTGCTAGCGCGATTTGCGGAATTATCATCCGCGGTAACTCCTTGGAAAATGACCCCCTAAGTCATTACAGTAATTAGCATTTCCTTCTAAGTCTCTCTCAAAAGAAGCAAGATGCATTCAAAACAGTTATTCAGGCAAGTCATAATATTGACCACTCTTGTTCTTTATAGTCTTGTTCTTTATACTGTATTTTACTTAACAAAAATGCATTCTCTGAACTTGATGCTTTGGACTGCTCTCTAGCTTGCAGTATCTTTGAAATATTTTTTCTTATGTAAGTATAATTTTCTTCCTGTAATTCTGTTATGTATTTCTTTTGTTTTTGAGTGAATGTCTCTAGTGTCTAGCCAGACCTAGGCTGTTGTGAGAGTGCAAGCTTAGCTGTAGAATGCAGGGTGCATTGTCTCTGATGCTCCAAATAAGTGCTTGTTGCGCTGATTGAGAGCGAAGTATTCCTGGTTTCATGGCTCTGGTCCTCTTCTCTTTGGTCGCTTCTAGGAACTGCAGGAACGACCTATTGGCCTGACTTTAAGAAAATCAAGAAGAGAAGCTATCTGCCTCTCACCGTATATCTTCCTGCAATCTAACAATGTGGCCCTATTATGTGTGCGACAGGAGCCTACCATGTACTGAAATCCTAACTAATAAGCAATTATCCATAACTAGTGGTCATTTCTCTTCCTGTGGGAACAGAAAATATTTAAATTATTTTTCCAGTCACTCTTCCAAAATGTCCCACTCCTTCCTTGTGCAGAGAGAAGTTTGTATGAATTTGGAATCTCCTTTAGAAGTCTGGCTTTTTGCCTGGATTGGTAAAAAAACAAAGCAAAAAACAGTTTAATTGTCCCGCTTAATGTCTTTTGACTGTTCACCAAACTAACACTGGCTCAAAATATTGATTTTTCTTCAGTGGAATTACATCTCAGTATATAGAAGGCAAAATGGGGTAAAGTCACTTCACTGGTTTAGTCCAGCTTTTTCCCCTTTGTCCTTTCTGGCAGAAAAGTTTCACTCTGGAGCTAACTGGATTCAGAGCTATGTGACAATCATGCATTTCATTCTCCCCTTCTGTTTTCCCAATAACATTTTAACTGGTAAATCACTCCTGAATAGAACAGGTAAATTCCACATTGCTGTTCATTTAATTATTTTTTTAACTGTCTCTATTTCTTCCTTACCTGGACAGTGGATTTTCTTATTTTCACAATGGGCCGGATTTTAAGAGCTACACCCAATTTTATAATTTGCGCGCGCAGCCACGTGCATGTTATAAAATCCGGGGTCGGCTTGTGCACGGGAGTGCACACTTGTGCATCTTGCGTGCACCAAGCCCTAGGGGAGCCCCGATGGCTTTCCCCATTCCCTCTGAAGCCGCTCTAAAATTGAAGCGGCCTCGGAGGGAACTTTCCTTCCGCTCCCCCCAGCCCTACCTAAAATCCCCCCTACCTTTATTTTGCTATTTACGCCTGCCAACTTGCGCGCACTGGCTGGCTGCTGTGCCGGAGGCCTCGGTCCCGCCCCCGGACTGGCGCCCCACCCATGCCTCCGCCCCTTCCCGCCCCCTCTTCAAAGCCCCGGGACATACGTGTGTCCCGAGGCTTGTGCGCATCGCTGGGCCTATGCAAAATAGGCTCGGCACGCGTAACCCCCCTGCGCGTGTAAATCCAGCCGGATTTACGCACGCAGGGCTTTTAAAATCTGCCCCAATCTCTTCCATTCTTTGACTTCCTCGGGCTTTAACAAAGGTAGATTTTCTCTTTCTGTTCCCACTATTTCTGTCTCAGACATACAGGGTTTTCTCATTTTTCCCTGATTCCAAGGCAGAGCTCCAGCTATAAGCCCCTGCCTCTGCACAAGACCAGTCTCTTTCTGCATGTGGCTTTTTTTTTTCCACAAGGAGGATTACTGCCCTGGATGAGGTCACAAAACAGAAAATAGTTTATCATATAGTGCTAATATATCCTTAAATACTTCTTACTGGACTCCTTTATAACCTCCTTAAGATGGCAGAAGTCTGACAATTAATATCATCCAGTTAGAACTTTTGTTAAACATAGTACTTAACTTTTATTGAACAGTCAACTCACAGCTCCTTGATTCTTCCACAGCCTTTTTACAAAAAAAAAAAACTAAGCAAGAGGCTTCTTGCAGCTAATATCAGCGTCTATGCAAATTAGCCTGTCACAGGGGAACTATTGACATGCGGAATCTTGTGGTGCCAGTTAAATGATGCAGCTCCTTGACCTCCCATAGATTTGTATTGGCTCCATCTGCTTCCTGTGAAACATCATCCAATTTTATCTTCTAAAACTTTTTAAAGCTTCGTTTTGAAATAAAATTATATGAAGAGATTGCTCAATGATTGCTCACATCTAGGCTGGCACTGGTTTCAGTACTTATGTTCTGGTTTTCTCAAAGTGATACTGCAGCTCTGTGCTGATGTCACTTCCTTTTTCCCTTCCCTGCAGATCCGGCTGATTCAAAAGGTACACTGCAACTTTCTCAGTGCACTCCCTTTATTGTTTGTTTTTCTGTGAGTCCTTCTTCTTCCGTAATTAACAGGAGCTGAATCCTTTCCGTTCTGACTTCTGAGGTGGTTGAAGCTTGTTTTTTGCTGTTCTTTCAGAACCATAGAAGGTAATCAGGCATGGATGAGATAAAAACACAGGCTGGCTCTCTCACCCTATCTTTCCCTGTTTTTAACCATTGCAGTGTTTCTGGGATTTCTTTCAACCAGGCATACAGAATGCAAGTATTTTTTCACTTATTTACACTATGAACCCTTAAATACGTATGACAAAGACAAGGTTTCCCATGACATGAGACCCCACAGCCAGTCAGGTATACAGGATATTCACAATGAATATGCATGAAAAATTATTTATGTATTTCTTTGATTTAGATTCTGCTAATATTAGCATGTACTGGGATTTCAATCTATGCCAATTTATCTTATGCACATTCCTTGTGGATAACCTGAAAAACCTGACTGGCTATGTGGTCCCCAGGACGGGTGATAGATAGTCTGTCATGATTTCTTTGTGTTCTCTCTCTCTCTCTCTCTCCTGATTGGTTCCTCTGTTTTGTCAGTCTGTCACTTGTTCCTGTCCATCTTTATTTCATTCTCCCACCTTCCCCTCTTTAGCTGTCTTATTTGTCTACTTATTTTTCTCGCTTCCTGTTTCCTATCTTTTTCTTCTCTCTTTCCCTCTTTCCCTCCTTCCTTTTTCTCCTTTTCCTTTTCCTCCTTCCTTTTTCTCCTCTGTCCTGTCTTTCCCCATCTGCATCTCTTTCTGTGTCCTACCTCATTCTTTCATTTTCTCATTTTGGCCTGGCCTTATCTGTCCTCCTCACTTTCTCTCCTGTCTCAAATGTCTCTCTTGCTCTGTCCTTATCTGTGTTCCTCTCTTTCCCCATCCTTTCTCCCTCTCTCTCTCCCTCTCTCTTCTTTTCTTTGTTTACTTTAAAGCAGTGAGGGAGCCAAGTCTGAGTGACTTTGAGGTGAAATACACACTGCTTTGGAATTTGCTCTACTTCATTTCTTTTAACCTTTTAAACAAGGCATTTACTGTACTTTTCAGAGTCCTTACCCCCAGTCTCTTCTCCCCTCTTTCTTTACTGCTCCTTCTTCTTTAGACAAAGGTCCTGATTTATTTCACTCCATTCTGTGCCTATAAGAAAAGTATTTTAATAAATCAGGCCCATAGTATTCTACCTAGTGTTCTTGAAACTTTGTACATACACAATCAGCACAATTTTTAAAACCATTTACACGGGTAAAGCAGCACTTTACCTGCGAAAATGACCTTTTACAAAATTGCTAGCCCGACATGTGGGTAAACTTGCATGTGTACGGCCTGTATTTATTTAATAGGTAAAGAAATAATGAAGGATAAAGATTATCTTCTCTTACATACAAATAGTGAGTTACAATGGAGAGAATGCTTATAATTTACAAACACAATGTTAAATCATATTTAATCATGATATGCAAAATTACAACAATAACTTTTTACAAAATAAATGCCATACAAATTTGTACAAAATCATCAGTAGATTCATGTCCCAGCCCATAAAAATACAATAAAAATACTCACAAACATTCACTCAAACTAATCACATTTAAACCATACCAATTACAATAAAAAAAGAAAAATATAATAAGTAACTAACTCAATTCACCAAAATGTGTAACATCAGAGTTGTTCAATTGGATAAGTTATAAATCCTCTTCTCCAACAACTTCATCCGACTATATCACCTTCTCAAATATTATCATCAAATTTTAAAAAATTGAATATGATTTTACGAGTAGTCCCAAATTCTCAATGCCTTCTTTTCCTATATTCTTGGCAAAGAATTCTTCATTTCACCATACGAACAAAGGGCTTCCTCGGGAAAATTCAAAACCTGACCATATTCAGAAACATGAAGCAAAATTGCAAAGTGATATATATCGAGATTCAAGGAGATCTTCTCATGGGTTATTCAATGAACGTACTTCTATATAGCTCTGTTATATTGGATTCCCAAAATCCAGCAATGAAACAAAAGCTTACAAGCCATGAGTCATGGGTATTATTGGATAGCGTCAACCATTTTTAAAAACTGGCATTACATTGGCCACCCTTCAAGGTACCGTAGCTGATTATAATGATAGGTTGCAGATTAATAATAATCAGTTCTTTCTGCACTCTGAAGTGTGGTACATAAATGTTTTAATTAAATAAATACCATCTAGGTCCAGGTGATTTGCTTCTCTTTAGTTTGTCAATTTGCCTTACTGCGTCTTCCAAGTTCACTGAAATTTGTTTCATTTCCTTTTACTCATCACCTTTAAATTTCACTTTTTTTTTATGGGTATCTGCCTTATATCCTCCTCAGTAAAAACTGAAGCAAAGAAATCATTTGATCTCTCTGACCTTGTCCTCCATTAATGCTCCTTTCACCCCTTGATCATCTAATGGTCCAACTGACTCCCTCACAGGCTTATTGCTTTGAATGTATCTGAAAAAGTTTTATATTGAATTTTTGCTTCTTCATCAAGTTTATTTTCCTATTCTGTCTTAGCTTTTCTTATCAATGCTTTGCATCTAACTTGTCAGTCTTATGCTGTTTTCTATTTTCTTCATTTGGATCCCTTTTCCATTTTTTTGAAAAATGTTCTTGTTGTGTTTGAGGCATTGTGGACCCTTGGTCGCAATGGAGATTACCCGGCCCATGGGGAGGAGCCCCGTGGGGAACCACTGCGATAGGCTGACACAGATAGCAGACACAGAATGGATAGAATCTTTATTGTACTGATGTAAATAGATGGTGAAGCAGGAAGGTAAGGCACTGATCCATGAAGTGCCAATACGTTCAACAGGCTCAGAATTATAATCTCACCCAGATGTTCATGATAGGCAGGAGCCTGCAGTGCAGGTAATGCTGCGGCTAGTGGATGGAGTTGGAGCGCCGGATCATAGAGGTACTCACAGAGTGAAAGTGTCTTCCTGATGGTAGAATGATGGGACCGAAGGTCCGTGGTGCAGGATATGAAGTAGATAGGCCCTCGAGGAGTGAGTACCCAATAGTCCAATATCCTGAACATGAATAGAGAGAAAAGATCCCCGAGGAGCAGTTGTCTTGGTTAGTGAGACCCCGAAGGGAAGTTGGAAGCGAGAGACCCCCGAGGAGCGGGTGTCTAGAGCTTCTGCTGGAGCGAGGCCCTTAGTGTGAAAGTAGCGTCTAAGTGTACAGCTTAGAGCAGGCAGAGTAGCAAAGCAAAGTCTTTGCTAACTCAAATTGGTAGTGGAAGCGGAGGCTAGATATACCCGGAGGTACTGACGTCATGCGGTGGGGCCGCCCCTAAGGTTCCCACTGGAGATGTGCGCGCGCCCTAGGAGGCCACGGGAGTGAGCATGGCGGATGGGGACACCCATGCTGATCTGGAAACGCAGAGGCCCTCGGTACTCGGCACCGGAGACAGCCATCTTGCCCAAAGAGAGAGAAAGGGGAGAAAAAGAGGTAAGGCAGAGCGGTTGCAGCAGTTAGTGACTGATGGACACAACAGTACCCCCCTTCAAAGGGCTCCCTCCAAGACCTCTTCCAGGTGGTCTGGGCTTGCGTGGGTGTGCCAGGTGGAATTGGCGTAGCATCTCCTTGTCTGTAATATTGGCCAGTGGTTCCCAGGAGTTTTTCTCTGGGCCACAGTTCTCCCAAGAGATGAGGTACTCCCGTGTCTTGCCTCTTTTACGTACATCAAGGATGTCGTCTACAGCATATTCAATGTCATCTTCTGTGTCCAGGCTGGTAGGCTCTGGTTCTTTTCTGGAGAACTCGGAGAGTACCACTGGCTTTAGTAGAGATACATGAAATGCATTGTGTATCTTCATTGATGGAGGCAGTTTGAGACTGTATGTTAAATTTCCTAATCACCGAAGGATGGCGAAAGGTCCCACAAAGCGAGGAGCAAATCTTGCTGAAGGGAGCTTGAGTTGGAGGTATTTTGTGCTTAACCAAACCTTGTTTCCAGGCTGGAACTGGGGTGCCTTTTGATGATGAGCATCATAGGTCCTCTTTGCCTTTTGTCCTGCTTTAAGAAGGATCTCCTTCGTCTGTCTCCAAAGCTGGGATAATTCTGCTGAGGTAGCCTGAGCAGCAGAGAGGCTACTGACAATGGAATTGGCAGTAGAGGAAATGGTTGTCTCCTGTAGACCCCATTGAAGAAGCAGGATGTGAATTGATGGCAAATTCTGCCCAAGGCAGTAATTCAGCCCAGTCGTTCTGTCTAGAGTTGACATAGGATTGCAGAAATTGTTTCAGATTCCTTTTCATCCACTCAGTCTGACAGACTGAGGATGGTAGGTAGAGGTTAAATCCAAGGCGATGTCAAATTTTTGACATAATGCTCTCCAAAACTTTGCAGTAAATTGCATTCCTCTGTCTGATAGGATATGTTTGGGTATCCCATGAAGACGGAAGATGTGTTTAATGAAGAGTTTTGCTAACTCAGTAGCAGAGGGTAATCCTGGTAATGCTACAAAGTGTGCCATTTTAGAGAAATGGTCGACCGTAACCCATATGATGTTATTGCCGCTGGATGATGGCAGGTCCACTACGAAATCGGTAGTGATATGGGTTTATGGTTCATCTGGTGATGGTAGAGGCTGTAATAAACCCCAAGGTCTCCCAGGTGGTGGCTTTTGCTTGGCACAGACAGCGCAGGAACCCACGTACGCTTGCATGTCCTTCTTCATGGTTGGCCACCAATAGTATCTTTGTAACATTGCTAAGGTATGATTCTGTCCAGGATGGCTTGCCAGATGGGAATCATGTGCCCATTTCAACAGTCTTTTTCTTAAATCTCTGGCCACCACCGTCTTCCCGGCAGGTACCGTGTGGGTGGCTGCGAGAACCACTCTTGCGGGATCAATGATATGATGGGATTCATCTGGCACGTCCTGTGATGAGAAGAAGCGTGATAGGGCATCAGCCCAGGTGTTCTTCTCTCCTGGACGGTATTTCAGAAGGAAATCGAACCTGTTGAAAAACAGAGACCATCTTGCTTGACAGTGGTTGAGTCGTTGAGCATGTGGAAGGTACTCTAGATTCTTGTGATCGGTGTATACTACTATTTGGTGTTGTGCGCCTTCTAGCCAGAGATGCCACTCTTCAAAAGCCAGTTTGATCACAAGAAGCTCCTTGTCTCCTATCCCATAGTTTCTCTCAGCAGGCGAGAATCGCCTAGAAAAGAAGGAGCAAGGATGGAGCACATTGGATTTGCTGTACTGACTTAGAACTGCCCCCACATCAACGTCGGATGCGTCAACCTCCATGATAAAAGGACGGTGTGGGTCAGGATGGTGGAGACATGGCTTCTTTTGAAAAGCCCCCTGGAGCGTCATGAAGGCTGAGATGGCTTCAGGAGACCAAATGGTAGGGTTGGCTCCCTTCTTGGTCATAGCAGTTAGAGGGACTGTTAACGATGAGTAGTTTTTAATAAGGATTAGTAGTAATTGGTGAATCCCAAGAAGCGACGCAATGCTTTCAGGCCTGTGGGTTGAGGCCAGTCCCGGATACTATCAAGTTTCTTGGGGTCCATTTGAAAACCGTTCTTCGAAACGATATATCCCAGGAAGGGTACAGCTTCTTTGTGAAATTCGCACTTTTCAAGCTTTGCGTACATTTATTTATTTATTTATTTATTTTGTATACCGACATTCGATCGAGATATCACATCGGTTTCCAGATAACAGATTGAATAGGGCGAGAACTGCCCTATTTTACATTGTAACAAGATAACAATTAATTAAACAATTAATGTAAAGGTGGTATTCACGCAGGCGTCTTAGGACTTTCTTAACATCCTCCTGATGACTTTGCAGATCCTGAGAAAAGATCAGTATATCATCACCAAAGGCAGGCAGAGCTCCGGTGTCTCAATGCGTGGATGAGACGATGCTGCAAGGAAGAGGGATTCAGTTTTGTTAGGAACTGGGGAACCTTTTGGGGAAGGGGGAGTATCTTCCAAAGGGATGGGCTCCACCTTAACCAGGGTGGAACCAGACTGCTGGCGCTAACCTTTAAAAAGGAGATAGAGCAGCTTTTAAACTAGAACAAAGGGGAAAGCCGACAGTCGCTCAGCAGCGCAATGGTTCGGAGAGAGGTATCTTCAAAGGATACTAATGATGCATTAGAATTAGGGCATCCTGACAATAAGGTTCCAATAATTAGAAAAGTAGTCCAAGTGCCTGTAACTAAAAACTCACCTGAGCTACAAAATTCTAACTTATCCCTATCAATTAAAAAGCAGAATGAAAATACAAACAAAAAACAAACTTTGAAATGTTTGTATGCTCATGCCAGACGTCTAAGAAGTAAGATGGGAGAATTAGAATGTATAGCAGTGAATGATGACATAGACTTATTTGGCATCTCAGAGACATGGTGGAAAGAGGATAACCAATGGGACAGTGCTATACCGGGGTACAAATTATATCGCAATGACAGAGAGGAGCACTCGGGAGGAGGTGCGGCTTTATGTCCGGGATGGCATAGAGTCCAACAGGATAAACATCCTGCATGAGACTAAATACAAAATTGAATCTTTATGGGTAGAAATCCCTTGTATGTCAGGGAAGACTATAGTGATAGGGGTATACTAACGTCCACCTGGTCAAGATGGTGAGACAGACAGTGAAATGCTAAGAGAAATTAGGGAAGCTAACCAAATTGGTAGTGCAGTAATAATGGGAGACTTCAATTATCCCAATTTTGACTGGGTAAATGTATCAACGGGACATGCTAGAGAGATAACGTTCCTGGATGGAATAAATGAAAGCTTTATGGAGCAATTGGTTCAGGAACCGACAAGAGAGGGAGCAATTTTAGATCTAATTCTCAGTGGAGCACAGGACTTGGTGAGAGAGGTAACGGTGGTGGGGCCGCTTGGCAATAGTGATCATAATATGATCAAATTTGATTTAATGACTGGAAGAGGAACAGTGTGCAAATCCAAGGCTCTCGTGCTAAACTTTCAAAAGGGAAACTTTGATAAAATGAGAAAAATTGTTAGAAAAAAACTGAAAGGAGCAGCTACAAAAGTAAAAAATGTCCAAGAGGCGTGGTCATTGTTAAAAAATACCATTCTAGAAGCACAGTCCAGATGTATTCCACACATTAAGAAAGGTGGAAAGAAGGCAAAACGATTACCGGCATGGTTAAAAGGGGAGGTGAAATAAGCTATTTTAGCCAAAAGATCTTCATTCAAAAATTGGAAGAAGGATCCAACAGAAGAAAATAGGATAAAGCATAAACGTTGGCAAGTTAATTGTAAGAAATTGATAAGACAGGCTAAGAGAGAATTTGAAAAGTTGGCTGTAGAGGCAAATACTCACAGTAAAACCTTTTAAAATATATCCGAAGCAGAAAGCCTGTGAGGGAGTCAGTTGGACCATTAGATGATCGAGGGGTTAAAGGGGCACTTAGAGAAGATAAGGCCATCGTGGAAAGATTAAATGATTTCTTTGCTTCAGTGTTTACTGAATAGGATGTTGGGGAGGTACCCGTAATGGAGAAGGTTTTCATGGGTAATGATTCAGATGGACTGAATCAAATCACGGTGAACCTAGAAGATGTGGTAGGCCTGATTGACAAACTGAAGAGTAGTAAATCACCTGGACCGGATGGTATACACCCCAGAGTTCTGAAGGAACTAAAAAATGAAATTTCAGACCTATTAGTAAAAATTTGTAACCTATCATTAAAATCATCCATTGTACCTGAAGACTGGAGGATAGCAAATGTAATCCCAATATTTAAAAAGGGCTCCAGGGGCGATCCGGGAAACTACAGAACGGTTAGCCTGACTTCAGTGCCAGGAAAAATAGTGGAAAGTGTACTAAACCTCAAAATCACAGAACATATAGAAAGACATGGTTTAATGGAACAAAGTCAGCATGGCTTTACCCAGAGCAAGTCTTGCCTCACAAATCTGCTTCACGTTTTTGAAGGAGTTAATAAACATGTGGATAAAGGTGAACTGGTAGATATAGTATACTTGGATTTTCAGAAGGCGTTTGACAAAGTTCCTCATGAGAGGCTTCTAGGAAAAGTAAAAAGTCATGGGATAGGTGGTGATGTCCTTTCGTGGATTGCAAACTGGCTAAAAGACAGGAAACAGAGAGTAGGATTAAATGGACAATTTTCTCAGTGGAAGGGAGTGGACAGTGGAGTGCCTCAGGGATCTGTATTGGGACCCTTACTTTTCAATATATTTATAAATGATCTGGAAAGAAATACGACAAGTGATATAATCAAATTTGTAGATGT
This sequence comes from Rhinatrema bivittatum, assembly GCF_901001135.1. Lineage (NCBI taxonomy): Eukaryota > Metazoa > Chordata > Amphibia > Gymnophiona > Rhinatrematidae > Rhinatrema > Rhinatrema bivittatum. The sequence goes on along the minus strand of NC_042631.1, from coordinate 36,921,430 downwards.
CACAAAATTGTTCAGAGTAGTTAAATCACAAGCAGATTGTGATAAATTGCAGGAAGACCTTGTGAGACTGGAAAATTGGGCATCCAAATGGCAGATGAAATTTAATGTGGATAAGTGCAAGGTGATGCATATAGGGAAAAATAATGCATGCTATAATTACACAATGTTGGGTTCCATATTAGGTGCTACAACCCAAAAAAGAGATCTAGGTGTCATAGTGGATAACACATTGAAATCGTCGGTTCAGTGTGCTGCGGCAGTCAAAAAAGCAAACAGAATGTTGGGAGTTATTAGAAAGGGAATGGTGAATAAAACGGAAAATGTCATAATGCCTCTGTATCACTCCATGGTGAGACCGCACCTTGAATACTGTGTACAATTCTGGTCGCTGCATCTCAAAAAAAGATATAATTGCGATGTAGAAGGAACAGAGAAGAGCTACCAAAATGATAAGGGGAAATGGAACAGCTCCCCTATGAGGAAAGACTAAAGAGGTTAGGACTTTTCAGCTTGGAGAAGAGACGGCTGAGGGGGGGATATGATATAGATGTTTAAAATCATGAGAGGTCTAGAACGGGTAGATGTGAATCGGTTATTTACTCTTTCGGATAATAGAAAGACTAGGGGGCACTCCATGAAGTTAGCATGGGGCACATTTAAAACTAATCGGAGAAAGTTCTTTTTTATTCAACACACAATTAAACTCTGGAATTTGTTGCCAGAGGATGTGGTTAGTGCAGTTAGTATAGCTGTGTTTAAAAAAGGCTTTGATAAGTTCTTGGAGGAGAAGTCCATTACCTGCTATTAAGTTCACTTAGAGAATAGCCACTGCCATTAGCAATGGTAACATGGAATAGACTTAGTGTTTGGGTACTTGCCAGGTACTTGTAGCCTGGATTGGCCACTGTTGGAAACAGGATGCTGGGCTTGATGGACCCTTGGTCTGACCCAGTATGCCGTTTTCTTATGTTCTTATGTTCTTAAGATATACTACTACGCATTGATACAGTATGTCCCATAAGAAGTCGTTCATCATATTTGAAAAACTGCAGGTGCGTTACTTAAACTGAAGGGCATGACAGGGTATTCAAAGTGTCCATCACAGGTGTTAAAAGCAGTCTTCTATTCATCTCCTTCTCGAATACGCACCAATTTGTAAGCTCCTTTTAGGTCCAATTTAGAGAATATTTGGCCCCTTGGAGTCTATCAAATCTTGATTGTAATCTCATTCAGACCCCTGTAGTCGATGCAGGGGCATAAGGTGCCATCTTTTTTTCCTACAAAAAAGAAGCCTGCACCAGCAGGGGATTTGGAAGGTCTGATAAATCCCTTTTGTAGATTTTTTTGTATAGACATAGCTTTGGTCTCAGCTACAGAAAGAGGGTAGACTCTTCCTTTGGGAGATTCAGAATTTGGCTTCAGATTTATGGCACACTCAAACTCTCTGTGTGGTGGAAGAACATCAGCTGCTTGCTTAGTGAAAACATCCTGAAAGGAGGTGTATTGTGGAGGTAAGCCAGGTAATGATGGAGTGGTAGGCATGCAGATGAGTGGTGAAACTTCAGCAAGACACCGACCATGACAATCTGGGCCCCACCGGGTCAGTTCCAAGGTGGCCCAATTAAATTGTGGCATATGGTCTTGAAGCCACGGCAGGCCCAACACCACCGGATGCATGGCTTTTTCCAACACTAGAAAGGAAATTGATTCTGAGTGTAGGGCTCCAGTGCGCAGGCCAATGGCCTGGGTGGTCAATGAAACTTTACTAGGAAGTGGTTCTCCATGGATGGATGACAATAGCAGAGGCTTAGCTATTGGTGTAGTAGGAATCCTCAGATGTTCAACCAAACGCTTCAGAATAAAATTACCTCCGGCACTGGAGTTAATGAGAGCGAGAGTCTGAAATTCGAGACCTCCGCAGAGCAGAGATACAGGTAAAGATAATGGAGGAGTAGGAGAGGTGAGGCACAGGAGAAGTCCTCCTGCAGATCCTAGGCCCATCAGTTTCCCGGACAAATGGGACAGGTTTGGACTGCAAGACCCGATTAGCCACAGTACATGCACAAGCCCATGCGCTTGCGATAACTTCTCTCCTTAGAGGTCAAGTGGCTTCGGAGGCTCTTCCTCCTCTAGGGGTACAGACGGTAAGCTGGAAGTAATAGGCACAGGTTTAGGATGGTTAGTCCCCACTGTAGACTTTTGTGGACTTTTAGCCTCTTGAGTATGATCGAGGATACGGCGGTCAGTTCTCCCTGCTAGTTCCATCAGGGACTCAAGGGAATCAGGCAAATCATGAGCTATTACTTCATCCTTTATGTGAGAGTTGAGACCCTCCATGAATATGGCACGTAAACATCCAGTGTCCCAGTGTAGTTCGGATGCTAGAGTCTTAAATTCAATAGCAGTGTCTGTAAGTGGCTTGCCACCTTGCTGAAGGTTAAGCAAGGCGGATCCAGCGATGGTCTGGCGAGCTGGGTCATGAAACAGACTTAAAAAGTTGTAGAAATCCTGGTAGATCATTCAGGATAGGATCTTCACGTTCCCATAGCGGTGAAGCCCAGGCCAGGGCTCGTCATTCAAGGAACGACAGGATGTAGATGATCTTTGAAACCTCAGTGGGAAAGAGCGTAGGCTGTAATGAAAAATGCATGCTGCATTGATTGATGAACCCTCTGCACATCTTGGCTTCACCCATGAAGCGGGTAGGTGTACATAAAGGCACAGCGGTCTTAAGGGTTACCACTGGCGATAGCAATTCCTTCACAGGAGGAGCTGAAGAGTTCAGTTGAGCGTGTAACTGATTGAAGGCAGTAGCTAGAGTCTCCAAAGACTTTTGTTGTTCTGTAATCCGCTGGGCTAGGCCAGGAATGGCCTGCAGGGCTGCGAGCTGAGCCGTCCATGGAGTTAGCAATCTGTTGTGTTTGAGGCAATGTGGACCCTTGGTCGCAATGGAGATGACTTTGCCCATGGGGAGGAGCCCCGTGGGGAACCACTGCGATAGGCTGATACAGATAGCAGACACAGAATGGATAGAGTCTTTATTGTACTGCTGTAAATAGATGGTGAAGCAGGAAGGTATGGCACTGATCCACGAAGTGTCAATAAGTTCAACAGGCTCAGAAGTATAGTCTCACCCAGAAGTTCACTATAGTCAGGAGCCCGCAGTGTGGGTAACGCGTCTCGTGGGTGGAGTTGGAGCGCTGCATTGTAGAGGTACTCACAGAGTGAAAGCTCTTCCTGATGGTAGAATGATGGGACCGAAGGTCCGTGGTGCAGGATATGAACTAGACAGGCCCTCGAGGAGCAAGTACCCAATAGTCCAATATCCTGAAAATGAATAGAGAGAAAAGACCCCCGAGGAGTGGTTGTCTTGGTTAGTGAGGACTCCAAAGGGAATTTGGAAGTGAGAGACCCCCGAGGAGCGGGTGTCTAGAGCTTCTGCTGGAGCGAGACCCTTAGCGTGAAAGTAGCATCTAAGCGTACAGCTTAGTGCAGGCAGAGTAGCGAAGCGAAGTCTTTGCTAACTCAAACTGGTAGCAGAAGTGGAGGATAGATATATCCGGAGGTACTGACATCATGCGGTGGGGCCGCCCCTGAGGTTCCCACCATGACGTGTATTTGAGCATCGGAGATGTGCCTGCTCGCATCCTAGGAGGCCACGTAAGTGAGCATGGCGGATGGGGATGCCCATGCTGCTCTGGAAACGCCGAGGCACTCAGCACCAGAGACAGCCATCTTGCCCAAAGAGAGAGAAAGGGGAGGAAAAGAGGTGTAAGGCAGAGCGGTCACAGCCGACTGCGACCGACGGATGCAACAGATCTTTTTGCTGTGATAGCCTCTCTCATCTCACCTTTAAACCATGCCGGCATTTGTTTGGCCTTCCTTCCACCTTTTATAATAGAATACAATTGTTCTGGGCTTTCAAGATGGTATTCTTGAATAGCATCCATGTCTGAACTAAAGTCTTAACCTTTGCAGTTTCTCCTTTCAGTTTTTTCCTAACCATTTTTCTCATTTTCTCTTAATTTTCCTTACTGCATCTTCCAAGTTCACTGAAATTTGTTTCATTTCCTTTTACTCATCACCTTTAAATTTCACTTTTTTGTTTATGGGTATCTGCCTTATATCCTCCTCAGTAAAAACTGAAGCAAAGAAATAATTTGAGCTCTCTGATGACCTTGTCCGCCATTAATGCTCCTTTCACCCCTTGAAAAGTAAATGCTATCACAGTAGATTTCCTTAATGTCATCCCTCCAGTTATCAAATCAAATTTAAACATATTATGATTACTATTGCCAAGTGTCTCCAACATTATTACATCTTGCACCATATCATGGGTTCCATTAAGGGTTAGAACTAAAATATCTCCCCCACTTGTCAGTTTTTGTGAAGGGAGGTATCCCATGTTTTACCACTGAAGCACCTAATATGAATCATAATAGCCAAGAAATAGACAGACCAATATACTGACAGGCCAAAACACTATCACAGCTAAAGGAGAGAAACTTTGCCCAGCTGAGAAGTGTAAACCAGCACTGAAGGATACTATTAAGATCTTCCTGTTTGAGTACTCCTGTGTAAATAAGACCAAGGTAGAGGAACAATGCAGCACTTAAGCTCATAAGCCAAAGTCAGAGACAGCCAAGGCAAGTCTGGAGGTCAGAAGGAAGGGGGCATTCTGAGACAGAGGAAATGCTGACACTGGCATAACAGTTTGGCATACGGCCTCAGTCCAAGACGTGGGAGGACTCCTGAAGAAATGGGGAGGAGGGAAAAGACCTGCAATGCAGCAAAGACCCTCCACCTACCATGGGATTATGCAGGAGTTTATGCATATTTATCAGCTGGAAAGTATAAGATGGGGGGGGGGCTAAATAAGGAGAGGGGGCGAACCAGGAGCAACCCTGAAAGAAAGAGTGGACCCGAAGCAGCCTAGCACCCCCTGCTATCGAGGAGGAAGAAGACTAAGGTGTGGCCAGGAGACCGGAGAGAGGAGAGGCCCTGCCCAGGGTCTGACAGTGGTACGGAGCCTGAGGTGATGGGGAGCTCTGCCAGTACAAGACTGAGAAGCAAGCCCCTAGACAGCCAGTAGCTCTGCCAGTACCAGACGCAAATCTCCTCCCCTACCCACATTCTCCAGCCTGAGCCTGCTTTAGAAGTGAACAGAGGTATCTCGCCTGAAGTTGAGACCAAGGGTAAGAAAATTAGCTACAAGTATTAATATATTAAACAGGCTAAGATTTATAGCATGTTTGAAACCACCCATGGTCCATAACTTTCTTAGGGTAAATTGGTGCTTAGTGGTCAGGATGTTAGAGACAGGAATTGTTATCTTCTAAATGCTAAATTCTGCTAAATCTGCTAAATCAAAATCAATTTCTGAGGAGAACACGTCATTTTCCTGAACTTAGGATCATGAAGTAAAGTAGGAGGTGAAGACATATCCCTGCATCCTTAAACTTACTTACATTTGTACCAGCTGCTCCAGTCATTTATTTCATCTAGAAACTTTGTTTCCTTGGAATGTCCTGATGTGACATTAACCCAATCAATGCTAGGGTAATTGAAATCACCCATTATCACTGTGTAGCTAATTTTGTTAGCTTCCTTAATTACATTTTATCAGTTGTCTGTTCATTCTGCTCAGGTGAATGGTAGTATACCGCATTGCTATTTTATTCCCCTTCTCATATGAAATTTCAGTCCATAAAGATTCCACACTACATTTTGGCTCTTGCAGGACTTTTATCCTGTTTGACTCTATGCTCTCTTTAACATATAGCAGAACCATCCTATCATTGCAATATAATTTGTATCCCTTTCCTATGAGGAAAGACTAAAGAGGTTAGGACTTTTCAGCTTGGAGAAGAGATGGCTTGAGGGGGGATATGATAGAGGTGTTTAAAATCATGAGAGGTCTAGAACGGGTAGATGTGAATCGGTTATTTACTCTTTCGGATAATAGAAAGGCTAGGGGGCACTCCATGAAGTTAGCATGGGGCACATTTAAAACTAATTGGAGAAAGTCCTTTTTTACTCAACGCACAATTAAACTCTGGAATTTGTTGCCAGAGGATATGGTTAGTGCAGTTAGAATAGGTGTGCTTAAAAAAAGGATTGGATAAGTTCTTGGAGGAGAAGTCCATTACCTGCTATTAATTAAGTTGACTTAGAAAATAGCCACTGCTAGACTTAGTTTTTTGGGTACTTGCCAGGTTCTTATGGCCTGGATTGGCCACTGTTGGAAACAGGATGCTGGGCTTGATGGACCCTTGGTCTGACCCAGTATGGCATGTTCTTATGTTCTTATCCCTGTATCTCAGTGTCCCATTGGTTATCCTCCTTCCAACGAGTCTCTGAGATGCCAATTATATTCACCTCTTCATCCAGTGCTATACACTCTTACTCTCCCATCTTATTTTTCAGACTTCTAGCATTTGTATACAGACATTTCAAAGTATGTTTTTGGTTTGTATTAACAACCTGACAGGGGTAATTTGGGATCTTAAAGTCCCCTGGGTTACTTTAGCATTTTGTGTATTACTTTGGCAACACGTACAAACTGTCATGCCTGTAAATTTCCTTGAATCTGACAGAGTCAGGGATAGATAGAGAGAGAAATTGCAGCCCAGAAGAGAGTTAAGAAACATGTGTAGTTGCAGCCTCATCTAGGTGCACCTCCTGCCTCATCCAATTGGAAGACTTGTTTCAGTCACGGGAGGTAGATCCTGGAAGCTCATTGGTTAGGGTGTGCCAGTGCACTGTCCTCTTATTCAGGTAGCTCATTCACTCGGACCAGTGTTTCAAACATTCATCTTTTGTGACTCCACCTGAAAACAGCAAAGAATGAGAAAAGAAGAGGAAGTGTTTAACATTTTGGGGGACAATTTTCAAATACCCCATACAATGTAGCGACATAGATTATGATGTCAAATAAGGAGTGTAAGGCCTATTTAGTCTGCCTAATTTCATTACTGGTGTAATGCTGTAGACCTGTTGATCCCTGCCTTTTGCCTCATTTCTTCCCAACTAAAAACCCTCTGAGGTTAATATTCAAAAGGGTTTGTCTGGATGGCTTTTAAGTTAACTGGACAAGCTCCAAGTTTGAATATCTGGCCCCTTTATCAGGATAAATTTTATCTGGCTAAGTCATTAGCTGGATAACATTTATCTGGCTAAATTGGAGGCATTTTGGGGGCGTTCCAGGGTGGATTTTATTTAGTCAGATAACTTAAATGGTTATTTCCGATATTTGGTTTTAGTTTAGTTTAATTAGATTTGACATTTCTACATATGAGTTTGGAAAAAACAAGAGAGGAAAACAGCTTCAGTCATGGGACAAAAAGGAGGGTTACATGTGCCATCCTCTTAATCTCAAGGCATGCATACTCGCCTTCCCTTGCACCTGTTGCCCTGCAGCAAACATTTAATCAATCACCCTTCCTGTATTTTTCAAATTGTGGGGGCGAGGAGGGGGAAAAATCCCAGTTAACTCTACTTCACGCAGTTCATCCCACCTCCTCCTCTGCCCACAAAGAGACCAGTAGGTTTAGTAGGAGAACGAGGCCCAGTACTATATTACATTTGGTGGCTGTGGATCCTGCCTGCCTCTCCTACTAGTTCAAACAAAGAATCTTGATATTATAATCCATTGTCTTACAATCTAAGTGAAAAATAATTAAGGATATATAAATTATACACCAAATAGATATTTATTTATTTATTTTTATTCATACTCAAGCCATGAAATGGGCTTCCTTTCCCATTCTACATTATCTGGTTTTCAAGAAATCCTGTCCCACTCCTATATATTGTTGCGCGCTCGGCCCGCGCACGGGCCTGCTCACCTTTCCAATTCTCCTGCAGGTCTCGGGTCGGCCTCTCCAGCAGCAGCCACAAACTCCTCCTGGCCTGGGCGTCCTGCAGCGGCGGTCGCCAGGCCTTCCTCAGCGCACCAGGCCTCACGGCGGGGCTCGGCGTCCTCTGTGGCGACGGCCCCGCCGGCCCTTATAGGGCCAGGGTCGGGCCTAGCTCTGTGACGCGCCCTGATTGAATGCAGTACTAAAGGAAGTGCCTGCCTGCACTTCCTTGCCATGACAATCGGGTCGAAACCGTGTGTGTACTAGTTTGCTCCGTGTCTCATCGCTGTTCCAGTCCTTCTGTTCCAGCGTCCTTCTGTTCCAAGTTCCCACAGGTAGTACCTCTTGGACTGACTCTCTGGTACTGACCTCTGCCTGCTCTTGACTACGCTGATCGCTGCCTGGATACTGACCCCTGCCTGTCTTCTCGACCACGTCTGACCTCTGGAACCTGACCTCTGCTTTGGCTGACTACTCTCGGACTGACCTTTGGAACAATTTTGTGTTTATGATGTTTATTGTCGATATGCTGTAAACTGCCCAAAACAGGTTCTGGAAATGGGTGGTATATAAATAAGTCTAAATAAATAAATTGCAACCTCTTTATCAGGATGCCCTAACTTCCGTTTGTATCTTTTAAAGATACATCATTCTAAGCCATGTGCTACTGAGTGACTGTCGGCTTTCCCCCATCTAATTTAAAAGAATTTAAATAAATAAATAAATAAATAATTTAAAAGCTGCTCTATCTCCTTTTTTTTTTTTTTTTATCATCTTTTAACAATATACAAAACAAAACGTTTGCATTGGAAATACAAAGAATTCCATCTTAAGCAACTATCATGAAGTATATAACATACAAGTAATTAACACTCTTAACCCAGAGTGTTTTGATTACATTTTCTACTTAAATTCCTCTATTACATAGGAAAACGTGGAGAGAATAGAAATATTACAGAGGAGTATAATAAGGAAAAAAGAAATACACTTTAGCTCCTGTTTCCATCACCAAACTAATTCTCCCCTTTATAGATCACTTGGTTGTCTTCTCCCATCCAAAAAGACCTGCAGTTGGTCCGGTAAAAAAATATGTAAGTATTTCTGGCCAGTTTAATGATGCACTTACATGGGTAGCGTAGCATAAAGCTGGCTCCTAGTGTAGGGTCTCAGATCTCATCTGTAAGAAAGCTTTCCTACGCTTGCGTAGGCTTAGCTAGGTCAGGATACACACGTACAAGACCACCACAGTATAATTCATTTATATTTTTAAAATAATTCTTCATAATCTTTGAAACATCTCCTTTTTAAAGGTTAGTGCCAGCAGCCTCTTTGCACAGTAGTTAAGATTGAGCTCATCCCGCTGGAATAGATTCCTCCTTCCCTAGAACGTTCCCTAGTTCCTAACAAATCTAAAACCCTCCTCCCTGCACCATGGTCTCATCCACGCATTGAAACTCTGGAGCTCAGCCTGCCTCTGGGGTCCTGTGCGTGGAACAGGTAGCTTTTCTGAGAATGCAACCTTGGTTGGTTCGAAATGCAACTCTGGAGGTTCAATTTCCAACCTAAGAGCCTAAATTTAGCCTCTGTCTCACATTCTAGGTAGAATGCATCCAAATGTTCATAAAACATCAATATTGCACATATCACAGTGAGAAGAGGCTTTACGTTTGGTGCATATATTTTTTGAATTATCAAAGGTATGCATGTGAGAAATAACTTTTATACTCATTTTTAACAAATATCTGATGTAATCTAGTATTATTTTGATTAATATTTGTACACTGCTTACAGCCTTTGTACTGCGTAAGCAGTGGACTGGGAGGGAACTTCCCTACTCCCTACCCTAACCTCCCCTCTCCTCCCCAACCCCTAAATCCAAATTTTTTTTTTTAATTTTTGATTTGTTGAGCAACTTACTTCAGTTCCTGAACTAAAGTAAGTTGTGCGTGCTGGGCCAATGAACAATGGCGCAGTTGCGGCCCGCCCTTTCCAAGAGGCCTGGCACTTGAGTGCGTACTGGCCTTTACGTATGTGGCCGGGCCTCTTGGAAAATACGCCCGGCACGCGTAAGATCCGGCCATGTGCGTAAAGGCCGGAATTTATGCACTCCGGGCATTTAAAATCTGCCCGAATATGTATTATTCTAATACGTGTGTGTGTGTGTGGAGGGGAATAGATAAGATGAAAGATGACTTTAAAAATATGTGAGATCGGTTCGTGTTTTGGTGACTATTCTTAATTCCAAATAAAAAAAAAAAAAGAGGAGAAAGAAAACAAGACAATCATGCACTTGGGGAGCAGAAGTCCAAGGATCAAATACTATAAGAACGAAGCAGGAAAGAAACCTGAGGCTCCTCATCTTTGATATCCTCGAGGTAGCCAGCCACTGTGACAGAGACTTTGGAAAGCCAATAGAATAATTATGTGCAATAGTAACTTTAAAAAAAAAAGACCAGACTGAGGTCAGTGGCGAGCGAGCTCTCCCTTCCACTTTTCCTCAATGTAAAATGGAAGAAAGTTTACAAACGTTCCAGGTTGGAAACCTGGCATGACCTGGCAGAAAATCACCACTGCTTGTGTAGAAAGGCAATAGCAGATCACAACAGATCAACCAATTTTATTAAGTATTCAAATGTAAGGGCCGTGTCACTCCCTTACCAATAGTTCTGCCTGGAGAAGGTTTGTCTTTTCTAAGACCATCCGTAAGACTTTTCCCCATCCAGGGTGCTGGGTTTGGTTAAGCTCCCCTTTATAAACTGCTTGGAGCACGTTTAAGGTGTGGTTGGTTGTAGGTTTCTTTTTGGAGCAGAAGTTCAGGGGCGGCTCTATAATGAGGCAGGGTGAGGCAGCCGCTTCAGGCAGCAGAATTTTGAGGTGGCAAAAAAATGCCCCACTCAGAACGATGCTGTGGCGTCTGCCTCACACTGCCTGCCCCTGCCGCAGCTGCCTCACGCTCGTACCTGGGAACTCTCCGGATTTGGCCCGGAGACTCTGGAATTCTGAACGAATTGCTGGGTCTCCGGGCCAACACCTGAAAACTCTGAGTGCCCTGCTGCAGAAGGGCAGAAGAGAAAGGGGTCTGGAGCAGCGGCCGCTCGAATAAGGAGGAGCATCAGCACCCGTGCCCCTGGAACAAAACATGAAGCCTGGTGCTGCGTGGCAAGAAAGACGAGCAGAGGCATTGCCCTCCTCTGTAGGAAACTGAAGGCGCAGGAGGAGGAGCAATAGTATCGGGCCATGTGCTGAAAATCAAACAAGGGCAGAGCAGTTTGACGCCACTGGAGGAGGAAGAGGCGGCGGCAGTGAAGTGCATGTCCTTTGGGCCTGGGGAAAGAGAAGTCTCCTGTGGCTAATGAGAATCGAGGTGAGAAGAGACAATGAGAGTGCATGTGTGTATGGTAGAAGGAGAGAAGTGAATGAATGTATATGTGTGTATGCATGTATGGGTGTGTGTGGAAAAGGGAGAGGAGGGGCGGGCCAGGCGCCATCTCATCCCTCACCTCGGGCAGCAGATTGCCTTGAGCTGCTCCTGCAGAAGGTGTGTTTTGACGGTTCCCATATTCAGGCCCCCACAGCCTGACCTAGAGGGGAAGGATCTTTCCCTGCTTAGCAGTTGCTTTCACAAGCTTGGAAGAGGGACTGTCCCATTGAGAGGAGAACAGAAGAACAGAACATTTTTGTCTTTTAAGAGAGTTGGTTGTTTTCTTGACCTGCTCCCAGTTCGGGAGGGCCAACACCCCTGTCTGAGGGGGTTGGGAACTTATTTGCCCTGTGTCCAGTTAAAGGTGGCTGCCCAAGGGTGACAACTGGCTTTTCAGAAGATTTTGCTTTATCCAGGATAGGGGGGATGGTTTTCCCCCACCATGACCTCCCTACCTACTTTGGAGAACAGCTTTTTCTACTTTTCCCATCATTGGGAAGGGACAGTGACTCAGAGGTTGAAGATGGAGAAAGAGTATGTGGCACTTGGAGTTTTTATTCTTCTTTGTGACCTCATGATTTTTGCCATTTTAAGTTGGGTCCTATTTTACAGTAAAATTTATCTTAAACACCACTCCAAGCTTATCGCCTGCTCTTTCCCTGGGTTGATAACTGCCCACTGAGATATACAATAGGGAGTATCATTGTTTGAGGAATTGAGTAGAGGCTGTTGGGGATTCCTACCTGTGCACATAGGGACCCAGAGGCTTGGTCCCCCTCCCTGCCGGTGAAACCCTGGCACCCCAGTGCCTAATCGTGTGGTGAATTGAGAGGTCCGGGTGAGATTAGCCCTGGGGACTCTGTGGCCCCTAATTTCTGGCTCTAAACCAAAAAGAAGGGTTGTGCAAACATTCCCAACTTCTTCAGAAAATCACATCTGGGAACTCTCCAGATTTGACCCAGAGCCGCTGGGTTTAGAGCCCTTTTTCCTAGGCTCTGGGAAGGCAGTCAGGATCTCCACATTATTTTCTAAGCCAAGCTGCCTCTTTCCACTGGCTGAACTGTATAGTTGGCAGGCACTAGGATGGAGTTGAGACGGGAGGCAAAAGGGAGCTCTGCTGCTGATTCTCTGTCTCCCACCCCTGATTGGTTCTGGCTATCACAATGAACTAATCAGCAATGAGAGATGGAGAAGCACCGCCTTTCTCTCCAGGCCTGAATGGATCCCAGTAAAGGAGAGAGCAAGAGAAATTGTGCATGAGTGAGTGAGAAATCAAAGGAAGGGGGAGAGAAAAACTGAGAGTGTGTGTGTGTGTGTGTTGGGGAGGGCAGTGAGAGAAGAGAGTAAGAATGAGTGAAGAGGTAATGAGAGAAGAAAGTAGAGTGAATGCTGGGGGACAGTGAGAGGAGACAGTAAGAGTGTATTTGTATGTGTGTGAGAGAGAGTGAGATAGCCAAGCAAGGAGAGTGACAGGAATGTGGGGGGATTAAGAGGTAGAGGGCCAGAAGAGAGAGCAAGAGTTAGGGTGAAAGGGGAGAGCAAGAGTGTAGGGGAAAGAGAGAACAAAAGAGCAAGATAGGGGAGGGAAAAGGCAATATTGAGGAGGAGAAAGAGTTGAATTTGGGGAAAATGAGAGTAGGGGAGAGGAGAGAGAAAAGATGGGGGGGGGGAGGAGGAAGAGAAAGGGGTAAGAATGAGAACAAAGGATAGCTGAGAAGGAGTGGACACAGGGTTGGGAGGAGTCCAGGGTAATAATGTAGAAGGAAGGCAGTAGAGAATGGAAGAGAGAGTACAGGAGAAAAATGAGGAAGAACTATGAAAGTGGAGCAGGTAGGAAGATTTCAAAGAAGGAAAAAAGCAGAAGGTGAGTGAAAAGAGAAAGTATTAAAGACTCTTCTACTGATGGAAAGCGAAAGAATATATAATCAAGCCAGAGCCACCAAAGGTTGGAAATTATTTTATTAGCTGCTAGAGAATATAAATTAAGAATACATTTGTTCCTGGAGGAGGAGATTAGAGATGGGAGAGAGGGAGGCAGGTGTGGAGGAAGAGAGAAAGTCTGTACATCCCCCCCCCTCCAAGTATGAAGAAAACATCAGCAGAACACAAAAATGAAATATTTTTATTGCTTATTTTCATATTGCCAATGGCACAGATGTAGAGAAAGGGGTGGGGAAGAGGGGCTATCTCCTTGTTTTTACTTTTATAATTATTTTCTTTTTATAGTTATATTTTTATTAAGCATTTCTCAAACATGCACTAGCAAGATATTCATAAACAATACAAATCCATGGACAGTGATCAAAGCAACTCATGGTTGTCTTCTTCAGTGCAGTAGTAGTAAAGACCTTCATCTTACATTCTGAATACCGCAAAAAGCATCATAAAATCACCATACACATGAAATGGTACATGGATCACTAAATAAGAGTTAATTTTAACCCAGCACTTTCCTCCAGCTCAGTTGGAACCAGGGCTGGGATCTGGTAGCCTTGAATCATAACCATCCGGACCTGGAGATTTTTCCCATCTTTTATAACCTCCCCAGCGTACCTGTTCTAATCACTGCAGGGACAGTGCTTCAGCTGGGGACCATGAACCAGGGCTCCTTCTGGAACCCTACAATCAGGGGCCCTGAATTTGGCCATGAGGTGTCACCCTTCAACAATGACCATGACTTCCTCCCCTTCTTCCAAGTGGCTGTCTGTCTCCGCAATACCTCCAGCCCTAGCCAACCCTGGGAGTGGAAGACTGGACTCGAGGATCGAATCAGGGCCCATCTGTATGGCAATGCGTAGAGACTCATCATGAAGATATTTTTGTATCCAACCACAAAAAGAACAAATGTAGGTATGAACCAAGAAAATATGATTATGAGAGAGAATGGAAAAACATGGGTTCAAAGAATATAGCATGCTATGAGTCTGTTAACTTTCATTTGTTTTTGATTTATCAGCATTGAGCTTATTAGAGAATTTAAGCAGAAATGAAGTAAACTAAACTGTAAGAATGCTTGCTTGGCTGAAAGATACCTTGTAGATCTGGCATGACCTCCCCGGAGGAGGAGGTCGTGTTCCTGCTGGGAGTATCCATTTTGTCCCAGCAGCAGCAGAGCAGTTGTGATGCCGGCATGCTTTTTATTGCTCACAGTGGCAGTAGGCCATGCACCCCCAATGTGGGCATCTAGAAATTATAGTCCTACTTTTAGTAGATGAATTGGAACTACAAATCCACAAATGCAACGGGTCAAAACCCAACGGGGGTGAGCCGGTCAGGGTTCACTTGAGTCAGGTGGCAACCAAAGCAGCAGCAAGATGAGCGACCCCACAGTTCCTTTGGGCTAAAAGCTTACAGTCCAGGCAGGCAGGCAGATGCTTTTGCCCGGCTGAATGAGTGGCCTTGAATTGGGAGCATGCCCTTGGCCCTTTAACCTTTCTTCTTTCAGGGTCGCTGTGCCGATCTGCCCAATGACAAGAGGGACCCAGGCCAGAGTAAAAACAAAACAAAACGTGGAGCCTTCATCCTGTTTCTCTGCATTTCTGAGGGAATTGCATGGACTGCTTCCATCTGGAGGGCTGAGCAGGCTTCAAAGACCACGGATCCTGCTCTGTCTCAGCTCTGAAAACAAAAACATGCAGGGGAAAAACAGAGAGAGAGAGAGAGATCCCTGGAGACTCTTACTCCAGTCATTGAGAAAGTAAAAACAAGCCCTGCAGCAGTTGCTGCTTTTTTTTTTTTTTTTTAACTAAAGCTCTTTTTTTGTAAATAATAAAAGAAAGAATGTAGCTGTGTTATTGATGGCTCCATTTGACACCTGCAGCCCGAGGAAGGTCTCTCACTCCCCAGCCTCACAGTATAGAGGGAGCCTGTGAGGGGGATGGGAGACTTGGCAGAAACCAGGATTCACATCTACAGCAGTCATACTCCCAGCTTCTGAGAATCCACACCCCAGTGCACTAGTGCCAGGATGCATGCTCCCAGCTGTTGAGCACTGCAAGTTCCACACACCAGTGCACTAGTGCCAAGACACACATGCCCATCTGCTAAGCATGGCTGGCTTTGCGCACCAGTGCCAGGAGGCATGCTCTGGTCTATTAAGCACTGCAGGATCCATGCACTAGTGCATCGGTGCCAGGATGCATGCTCTGATCTATTAAGCACTGCAGGATCCACGCACAGGTGCCAGGATGCTCACTTCCAGCCTCTAAGCATTTGTGCCAAGATTTACATTTGCAGTGCTCATCTTTGATTTCCATGTGTAGTTTCACACACACACACACACACACACACACGCACGCATTCTTGTTAGAGCTAGTGCTGATGGTGAGAATGGCAAAGACCACCTACACGAACATAGAAGTACACACTTGGGCATGCATGCATCTAGGCACACACACCCTGTGCAACTTCAGCACTGGAAAACTGAAAGCCACAGTGGAGCCCAGAATACATTTTGTATTTTCAAATAAAAAAACATCTCCCGTGCGAGTTTGTACAGCTTGACAGCAATCTGGAAAGAGAAGAGTTTGAAAGTTGTAGCCCTTGCCCCTGGGGAACTGCTTCTATCTCCTTCTGGTGAGCAAAATTCAGTCTGTGCGTCAGGAAGCAATTGTGCATAAAAGCCTGAGCAGTGATTCAGATGGGGGTGCATGGGTATAACAGAGCTGTCTGCACTGGAGCCCACAGGTATGCAGATTAGGAATAGGCTGCTCCGGCCTGACACCAGCTCAGAGGAATCGTCAGGAAGGGAACTGAAATCCAACAGCAACACAAATCTGGCCTTCCAATTTAGCAGACTTAACCTAATTAGATGTGCTGGTTTGGATAGAAAAATGGATCAAATAACTGATTTTGGGAGGTCAGGGAAGACTTGTTACTGGAGTATTCATTGCACTTCCCCCTTCTCTTCCATCAGCGACATGCGGGTGCTTCTTAAAACACTCACAGACCCACGCAGTAAGGTGTGCCCAGCCTAGAGCATGGGTTTACTCTCAGTTGGGCATGCGTTTCGGCCGCGCAATAATAGCATCCGATGCAACAAGGAGATTAGTGCGTCTAAAACGTGCGCCCTAACCAAAACATATCGGATAGCGCCCATTGCATTTAAATTGCATGCAAACAAAGACATTAGCCATTACCACCTGATGCAGGACAGCGTGCCCAATACACATTTTTTTTTACGTGGAAAGATTAACTCCAGCTCTGGAGGTGGAGGAAAGTTTGGGCTCATGAGAAACAAAAGATTTAGTCCTCTGTGTTGTGATAATGTTCCCCTGTAGGGTAGGGTTGTTTAGAGAAATTAGTAGAAGATTTAGTTATTTGGGGTTAGAAAAAAAAAAATATAGGGATTAGTGGCACAGAGCATGATGATTAGCTAAAAGTGACCTTAAAGATACCGTGGCTGATTTCTTTAATTTTGGTAAACAGGCATTGCAGATTTCTGTAATTTCAAGTTAACGATGTAGTTTTGCTAGGAACGCACAATTTAGACATCCTTGTGCCTGATGCAATATACCTTTGAGTGCCAGAAACCCATTTCTCCCAAGCGCACCCTTTTTGCATCAGGTGAACAGTGGATGTAGATGCGTACGTGTTAGGAAAACGGGCGCTCAATAATGAGTGCCTGTTTTTTGGGCGCATCTTATTGCATCAGCTTGTCGCAGACTGATATTCAAAGGAAGCTGAGTGCCTGGCCTAAATGCCAAAAGTTAGGTGAATTTTCAGCCTAATTTGGGCATCAAAATGTGGGCTTGCTCTTTGTTTGCCTATATTTAAGTATGTAGTATTTGTTCGCCTATATTTAAGTATGTAGTACTAAAAGTCAGGACTGAGTTCCTAACTTCCCTCGTTCTGTCCCTGCCCTTGGCCGCAGCTGCTATTTAGGATTCTATGATTCAGGCAGAGAAGAAGGTAGGAACCTAAATTTACGCACTTAGAAGGGGGACATTTAAATTTATGCAGATCTTGCAAATATGTGTAAAAAGGAGGCGCAAGGGCCATGCTTTTTCTGTCCTCCATGCAAGTCGCACTGCACAAACCATCCAGGTTTCAAACACAAAACCAAGTCAATCCTTAAACTCCATAAAACATTTGGAAGATAATTTTCAAAGCCTTTTATGTGGGTAAAAAGCCTTTCACCTGTATAAATCAGCTGCCTGATTGCTCTTCTTCAATGTGGCTACATAACTGAGCATCATTCCAAAACCCATGGACTTGTAGCCATGCATTGGTTTCCATAAAGAAAATGCCCATGCAAAGAGTAGGCGCCAGTGTCCTTCATATCTGCAGGAAGTTTCAGAATGAAAGCCTGCATTTCACTTTTGCTTTGAAAATTGGTGCAAAGTCCATGGGTAAAATAGATGCGAGGTCTTTGTCCCAATGCAGATAGTTGGAAAACTGCCCCCTTACTGAAAATTAAAACTGGGAAATATAGATCTTCCTGTAGGATCAAATGGAGACAAGAAAAAACTGTAACAAAGTCTCTGAACTGTTAATGATGAATTAAGGCCTTCTTTGACTACTTTGCTGAAACAGCTCAAAAGACTTTCTGCAGGGTCTTAAAGAGACAGCAGTTGCTGCAGATGTAGATAAGAACAGTTGTCTAAAATGGAGGATTCTGACACAGTGATGCCAAATAGGCCAGAATATGTATTCTTATCTGGTACCTTAAAAGTATCTGGTTTCCAGTCTTAGATTTGACCAATTATAGCAAAATTACAATTTGTGTGAAGAGAAACACGAGAACCAGCAAATGAATTTTTTTGGTACACCCACTAGGTGGCAACATAACACACAAATGGAGTGTATAACCTGGTTTTTCTAGGCAG
Organism: Rhinatrema bivittatum; assembly: GCF_901001135.1. NCBI lineage: Eukaryota > Metazoa > Chordata > Amphibia > Gymnophiona > Rhinatrematidae > Rhinatrema > Rhinatrema bivittatum. The sequence continues at coordinate 36,903,323 of NC_042631.1, read as the reverse complement.
ATGGAAGGCCCAACATTTTAATTTCAATGGTTCAGAACCTATTGGTTTTAGTTCTTCAGTAGGAAACATGTCATCTTATAACTTTTGCTGTACCATGAAAGGTAGAAATTGTAGTAGTTTATAAAATTCAATTTGCAGCAGTTAAATCATCAGAGCAATCATCAATAATATTCTTTCCTCTTTCCTTGCTCCTCTGCTTTAGAGGGCAGACTGTCCATACTGACTCATTTTCAATGTGGAACAGCATACATTCATCAAATGCAAGTTGCATCCTCTCTCAAATCTTTTAAGGTACCAGAATACCATTATTTATGGTCTTCACACATCAGCAACACTGAGAATTAAGCAAGTCAATACATTTCATCCTCCCAAGCAAAAGACACACGCTGGCACTCTACCCACTCAGTCCTAAGGTCTCCTGCTTTTTCCCACAGGAGTACAGTTCTGGATGGAGTTGGAATAATTTCTGAAATATGAAGTTGACTCACAGTTCCAGCACCAGGCTGGTTTAATATCCTAATAATTTCAATCCACATTGCAGCCTCTGATGTTCCTTCCACTGCTGTCTTACTGTGGCAGGAGAAATTCCACAATCACATTCATGTCTTTCATGGCTCAGACTCTTCTATTGGCCACTGACTAGTGGAGAACTGTTTACATTCTTTTTCCCCTGCAGCTCACAGAAGCGAACTCTCCTTTACATCCTCTCTCTTGTTGCTTCTGGAAAGAATTAGAAACTTCCCAAATGGGTTTCTCTGTACTTGCTGCTGGGTAGTCTCATTCTGGGAAAACCTGAGGGATATAGTAGAATATATTAAAGAAAGGCCAATCCCAAATCTGTTCAAAAATCTTTTTATGTCTACCACAGACCTCATACCCGATAACAATAGTTAGCACCTGCGCAATGATTTCAGGGATGGTGCAGCAGTTTTCAGTATAATCATGGGTCTACATATGTTTTTTTATATTAATAGATTGTGTTATTTGTGCTCCCAAGTGATAATGTCCCAATGAAATACAGTATCACAAACAGCTTTTCAGTACACAGTCTATGGTAACAGATAATCTAGCCTGTTGAATTGATGGAACATCAAGAAGATGTCTTTGAGAAGACCTCAAAAGAAGTGAGGAGTAAAGAGCACACACATATAAAACAAATTAGAAAGGAGGAATGTGTGACACTAACGTAGATTGTTCTGCTATATAGACTAATTTGTATATTTATTTGAGGTGATCAAGAAAACTATAATTTACAAATTCAAAATAATACAGTCTACGTTTGTGCCACACAGTCCTCTTTGAGAAGACCTCAATATACATGTTGGCTGAAAGAGTCTCAGTAACATATTCACCCATGGAGCAGAATTGATACTGATCAATTTGTGCAACATCATGTAAATCTTATACTGAATTCTAAAGGCAAACAGTTAGCCAATGAAGATCTGATAGTACAGGAGTAATATATTCAAAATGCCTAGTGCCAGAAATCAGTCATGCCATAGAGTTTTATAACAACTGAAGAGGTTTCAATGGCGCATTCAGGAGACCAATATAAATAGCATTGAAATAGTCCAGGGGTGGCCAACTCCAGTCCTCAAAAGCCATAAATAGGCCAGTTTTTCAGGATATCCACAATGAATATGCATGAGATATATTTGCATACAATGAAGGCAGTGTATGCAAATCTATATCATGCATATTCATTGTGGATATCCTGAAAACCTGGCCTGTTTGTGCCTCTCGAGGACAGGAGTTGGCCACCTCTGCAATAGTCCAGTAGAGGTAAGATTGAGGCTTAGACAATAAGGTATTATATACTAGAATATGCCATTACCTAGTTTTATGTGGGTGGATTTGAGATTGAGTGGCTCCAAGACTTGGAAAGAGGTCTTGAACCTTTCCTTTACATCTTAAGAAAGACCCCAAATTTAAGGAACATCTATTCAAAAAATAGAAATTTAAAGGGGGCTATGGTCCCTTCACTATGCTTCTCCCACTGGAGGATATATTGTCAGAATAATGAGTGGACCAAACCATTTACTATTTTATTTGTTTAAAAAAATGTGTTGTCCACACTATCTTCCATCGAGGCAAACTGCAAAATAAAACATTCATAAAATAAAACAGAACATACTTATCTCCTCTTCTGGACACAATGGGGTAGTCAAGGATATTGGTCAGAGAAGTCTGAGAATATTCTAGTCCAAGGCTTCCCAAACTTTTAGCCAATGTGACTCCATTTTAGCCCTTGAAAATTCACATGATGCCAGAAAATGACAAATCAAATTAGTAGGGGTGTGGTTTCCCCTCCAATCAATCCTTCTCACCCACCCCACATTCCAGCTGATTCCTTTCTCAACTTCCAACCCTTCCAGAGGCCCTCCTCTTTTAACTTTTGTTACTCTCATCTACCCAACCCGTTCCTTCTCTCACTCCCTCAATCCCTTTTTGCATCCTCCACTTGATCTTTTCTCACTCCAAGTCCCTCTTATACCCCAAAATGATCCTCAGTTATCCCCTCCTCACCCTATCCCCCATTTCCTCTTTATTCACACCTTTCTCTCACCTCCCAGCCTTCCCTCCAACCATCTCTATAAGTTAGATTAATATTTTGTTAATTTTTTCATATCACTTCTCTGCTCCAAGTTGTACTTATCCCTGTTTTATTGTAACTGTAACTGTTTTTTGGTTCAGCACATGTTATTTACTTTGTTCTCTATACCTTTCATCACTCCCTTTTTATTGTAAACCGGCATGATGTGACACGAATGCCGGTATAGAAAAAACTAAAATAAATAAAATAAATAATAAATATGCCTCCCGCAGATTTCCTCTCACTTCCAGCTTCTCTTATATCCTCCAGTTGATCTTCTGTCATTTTTCCCTTCTCACCTTCCACAACCAATCCTTCTCTACCTTATTCAACCCTCTATAACCCTTCCTGCCTCTCATGCCTCTGTTCAAATAGCCGCTCCTTCAACCATCCCACTAGAGGCAACATTTTTCTCTTGGATAACTTCAGTGATTGGTGATGAAAGAGAAACATTGGCAATCTCCACTGGCCCATGCATACTCAACCCTCCCTTCATGGCTGATCCCAGGTCAGCCATGAAGTAATTTGTAATATGTAATTTGTTTTATGTTCAGTCTAATTTTGCAGTTCGCCCTAGTTGCTTGCCCCCTTTATCTACCTACCCAATTTTGTTCAATTTTATGTGCATTGTTTATTGTTCTCTGTAAAGCTCGTTTAGCTGCATTTTTTGTTCAATGTGAACCGATGAGATGTTACCAACGTTCATCGGTATATAAAAGCCTTTAAATAAATAAATAAATAAAAGTGGAAGTCAGCGTGGGGCAGGTGAGCTAGTGCAAGCTCATATGCCCTGCAGCAGCCCTGATCTCTTGTTCTGCAGAGCTTCCTGTTACCACAGAAACTCATGCAAGGGCAATACCACTGCAGGGCCTGTCAGTGCATGCTGGCTCACAGGCCCCCAATCTGACTTCCACTACTAATGCTGCTGCTGCTACTGGTGCCTGAAGACCACTGCCATTTAAGGCATTTCTGACCCCATTTGAAAACTTTGCGACCCCATTTGGGTTCCCAAGTCACAGTTTGGGAAGCCCTGTTCTAGTCATTGGGAATTTGGAGAATGCAAGCCTTCTGTTTCCAGAGTCCAGTAATGGGTATAGAGGACTACACAGTCCCAGAAATACTCCAGAATACGGCCACAGCACACTCCCAACTTCAATCCGTTAGAGACTTAGGCGTCCTCATAGACCAACACTTAAACTTCAAACCCTACATCAAATCTCTCCTAAAGGGAGGTTTCTATAAACTAAATGTCCTTAAAAAGCCCAAACCCCTCCTCCACACTCAAGACTTCCTACTGTAGTACAGACCACCATGCTCACGAAACTAGACTACTGTAATGCACTCCTACTGGGCCTTCCCGCCTCCACCATCAAACCCCTCCAGATTCTACAAAACTCCATGGCCAGAATCATAACCAATACTCGCAAAAGGGACCACATCACCCCTATCTTAAAGGACCTGCATTGGCTACCTATTTCCTTCCACTCACAATACAAAACTCTTACCATCCTTCATAGCTCATTATACAAACACAGTCACATCTGGCTTGATGAAATGCCACGCTTTCGCTCCACTGACCGCCCCACACGAACTGCCTCGCAGGCACCCTCCACACCCCATCCCTCAAATCTGCACATCTGTCCCTCACCAGGGAAAGGGCCTTCTCCAACACTGGTACCTCCCTCTGGAATTCCCTCCCCACTTTCCTCCGTCTAGAGCCATCCCTACACAACTTCAAGAAAGGAGTCAAGACATGGCTCTTTAAGAAGGCCTACCCTGATGAGAACCAAACATAGACTGTCCCCTAACAGCACGTCCATGATCTGCTCCCCTTGAACCATTTCTTTCTTGCCTCTTCCCCCTGTTTTCACCCTTAGCTCCATCCCCAGCCCTTCAAACCCTTATCCTCCTTTAACTTTTCCACCTACTTATCCTGATGATAGCAGACATTACTGATATCAGATGTCCATAGATGTATATAGCGATACATAAGATGTATATAGTTCCTTTCTGTATTGTATACAGTCTGTACACAGTTCCTATTTGTACTCAGTTATATTATTGCCTCTCCATCTCCTTTCCTTTTATTTCCATCTATATTTACTTTCTCCCTTCCCCTCTCCCTTTTCTTGCCTGTCCAATCTCCCTTCCCCTCGTTAATTGTAATTTCCTCCTTTCAGTTCATTGTAAACCGGCATGAAGTGTTTTTACGAATGTCGGTAAAGAAAAGTTCATAAATAAATAAATAAAATAAATACACAGTAAAGACCCTGTGGTGGTTCCTCTGATGCTTCACTGAAGTAGCTGTTCCTGAGGGATCCAACCATATAGTGGAAAATATCCCTGTTCTAAGGACCTCTCGCTCTTATGGGGTGCAAAGACCCTGATCTGAGTTTCTATGTGTGAACAAAAATCTAGGTAGTAGGAGTGAGATGCGAGTGGCAAGTATCAGTTCCGGATCCTCAGCACTGTGTAAAAGAGAAAGGAAAGAACTGCCCATCTGATGCTCTGATCCAAGAGTCCAGAGGAGGAAGGTGAAAAAGGGAGAAAGATTCAAGCATTTTGAAAATCAGATACTAAAAAGGTCTTTAGGGAGTCAGGTAGTCCATAACCAGTCCAAGGAAGCCTAAGATCCAAAGAAGAGAAGTGAGGATGTCCCATAAGAGGATGCTTGAAAGAATCAGAAGCCCCGTTTTGCTAGTGACTGTAATGTAATGACCTACTTACTGTTCATAAGGGAATGGTCAACCTCCCCAGATCTTTACCAACTGAGCACTGCCAACTGAGAATGGATCTTTACCAACTGAGAATGGAACAGCTCCCCTATGAGGAAAGACTAAAGAGGTTAGGACTTTTCAGCTTGGAGAAGAGACGGCTGAGGGGGGATATGATAGAGGTGTTTAAAATCATGAGAGGTCTAGAACGGGTAGATGTGAATCGGTTATTTACTCTTTCAGATAATAGAGAGACTAGGGGGCACTCCATGAAGTTAACAAGTGGCACATTTAAAACTAATCGGAGAAAGTTCTTTTTTACTCAACGCACAATTAAACTCTGGAATTTGTTGCCAGAGGATGTGGTTAGTGCAGTTAGTATAGCTGTGTTTAAAAAAGGATTGGATAAGTTCTTGGAGGAGAAGTCCATTACCTGCTATTAATTAAGTTGACTAAGAAAATAGCCACTGCTATTACTAGCAACGGTAACATGGAATAGACTTAGTTTTTTGGGTACTTGCCAGGTTCTTATGGCCTGGATTAGCCACTGTTGGAAACAGGATGCTGGGCTTGATGGACCCTTGGTCTGACCCAGTATGGCATGTTCTTATTCTCCTCCTTGAATGTCATCCCCCTGTGAAATAAAAAGTATTATCTCTGGCTTGAGGGTAACAACAGGTCCCTTAGAGTCTTGTCTTTCCTCCCTGTTCAAGGAGCTCTGGGAGACATTGTCAACTACTTAGTGTCTACAGGTGTCTTCTCAAAATATCTCAAAACCGTTGTTTATTCTTAAGGAAAACACAGCTGCAATAGTTAACTTTGAGACTTTATTAGGGAAAGACAGAGACAAAGGGAATAGGGAGAGGAAACAGAACAAAGCACAAGGACATAGTTTGTTCTGGGGGGCAACAGGTCCATACAACTGTACAATTACCCATCCACCCCAAAGTTCCAGTACTGTGTGTAAGCCTTTTACATCTTCATACTGACCAATCAGAACCTACTCAGTGTGTTGATTCTAGATAAGTGCAGTACATTTCATTTGAGAATGTATTAGACCAATCAGCTAATGGGTCTGGGGTGTTGGCTGGTTGCATTCCAGCACGTAGCCAGAGTCCTTTGCATTCTGTGTCTAACACTGGTATACAGGAATACAGCACTAAGAAGTGTCAGAAAAACAGTGCATACCTACACCATGCTTATTAAGCCATTGCTCAAAAAACTGACACTGGACCCACTTCAGCTCAATAACTACAGATTCATGTCCAACCTTACTTTGATCAAAAATGTGATCCTTGCCCAGCTGGTGGTAAGAGCTTCCTGAAACCTTTCCAATCTAGATTTAAACCCAACTGCAGCACAGAAGCTACTTTGTTAATATTCCTCGATGACCTGTGGTGAGTTCTTGATAAGATCAGTACAGTCGCAATCCCTATTTGATTTCATAGCAGCTTTCTATACTCTTGACCACAGAATCCTGTTTGATAGTCTAATTGACTCACGAATAGGTACACGTACCTACAGCTGCTATTAGTTCTTTCTGCTAAAGTAGGAGCAGTTTCTGAGATTGGGAGACAACTCATCTATCCGCTAGAGGTTACATTGTGATGCCCCCCAGGGCTCAATGTTGATCCCATTTTCTGTCCACCATCACCTTGTCTTGCTTCAATTTCACCTACTATGTGTACACAGATGATATCCAGTTGGTGATTCTACTAAGCCCAAATCAACAGGAAGAAGCTGCACAAGCAAACATTTGTCTGTCCAGAATAGGCTTAGGCTGAACCTTCATAAGACTAAAATTTTCTGGGTCACTGCACACACACTGTCCTTCTAATCAAGCTCCAAAGTGAAGAATCATGGTCTCGTATTCGAGTCCTCTTTAATGCTGAAATACCAAATTTCATCTGTAACCAAAATAACCTTCTGGCAGCTGCAATACATTCACCAACTATGGCTCTACCAATATAGTTAGTTTATGCATACATGTATTCCTTGTCTAGACTACTGTACCTTTCTATACATCACCCTACCACAAAAATGCATCTCAGAATTCCAGTTTGTGCAGAACTCAGCTGCTTGACTTGTTGCTAATTGCAGCCTCAGAGACCATACCACACCTATACTGGCCGACCTACACTGGCTCCCAGTCTGTTGTAGATTCAGGTTTAACATGCTCCTCATCACCTTCAAAGTGCTGAATAGCTAAGGATCACAGTATCTCTCATTTCGCCTGTCAAGATATTCTACTACAGAGCCCTGCAGTCCTTGCATGAGTACAAACTGCGGATCCCATCATTTAAGGAAATAATGCTAACTTGCACCAGAAAAATAATTCTCTCCAGTGTTGTGTCCCATCACTGGAATCTATTTCTTCGTGACTTGTGACTAGCACCTGACCTCATGAGCTTCAGGAAACACTTGAAGACCTGTACCTTCAATTGACTCTAGCTGGACATATCACTGTGTATCCTTTATGTTTTTTACAACACTGCATATAAAAGTGATAAGTAGTTCTAGCAGCAACATGCATCTACCCTTTGTTACTAATGAAAATGTGTAATGGGACACAGGACTTGTGATGCCCCATGGGCTGGCTATTACTCTTCTCTACTATATCTTTGATACCATCTTGCCCTTGATTCTTTGTTGGTTGGGATTTAAAAAAAAAAATTTACTTACAGCATAAGTAGAAACGTGGTATCACTGCACCTCAGATGGTACCGCGGTGTGTACAAACTAAAACAGTAGCTCAATAGAACCATAGTAGTTAGCATCATTGTTATAGTAACAACAAACAATCATAAGCTCAACAAAACAAATATACATCAAATGATTCTTTGTGGGTTGTTACATTTTTCCTTATACTAACTACTCTCTTTATTTATCTCAATTATTGCAACATGTTCTGGGTTTGTTACTGTGTTCCATCATCATCTTGTGTTTGGGTTGTTACCATATTTCCACTTGCCTTACTCACTCCCTATATTTATTACAACTATTGCAACCTACTGTGTGTTTATTATTGTAGTAAAGAAAAAACACATGAACACCACCAACTATTTTTATAAACAATATTAAATTCAAAATTTAATTAAAATATTTTAAACCATTTGAAAAAATATACTGAGGTTTCTAAAAAAATGGGTGAAAAACGTCATATTCTATACCTTATATTACTATAACAGCACTTTACCAAAATTGTAATCATTACTGGCATAATTAAACACTCAAGTAATCAAAAAAATTGTCTAAAACAGAGCAGATGTGAAAAAGAGTCCCCATGTTGAAATACTATGTGTGGCAGCATATATGTGCATATGTGACTATGTGTAGATCTACGATAGTATTTTGTAACCTGTGCGTATCATAAAATAAATGTATTTTTACCCCAAAACATGTGCACATATGTATTCTTACACACGAATGCATGCAATGCATTCAAAACATGTACTTTTCCTACTTATTTAAAAAATATATGCAGATATATTTTATTCATAAAAATAAAGTAGGACTTACATATGTAAAACCAGATTTATGTGCTAAGTCGGCATATTTTAAAACCTGCATGGGGAACTGAAATTAACCAGTTTACCAGTTACTCTACCAGTTCACCTTCTCCAGATCGAGACCCTCCTAGTTTTTCAGCCCACCCCATTTCACCCAGACCTCCCACCCAGCCAATAATACACAATAAATAAGTCTAATATCAGTTGCCACCAGATAATAAGCAGGTGTAAAATTACACAAGTTGCTAAATATATGTGCATGTCTGTTAATACAGCAACTTACGCATGTAACTTTTGGCCATGCTCAGTAATGCCCCTAGACTTTCCTTTTATTATACACGCATATGTGTGCGCGAATCGTAGGGATGGTAACTTTGAAACAGGTGCATGGGCGTACATGTGTGCACGTTTGCCAGCTCGCACCCATGGATGTGGCTAATTTATAACATACATGCATATATGCACGCATGTTATAAAACAGGCTGAGTGCCCGCACATGTGCACACAATTTTAAGTGGGCGTGCATATGTGCGCAGAAATCCTGCTTCCACCGTGTAAGTGGGGGGATTTTAAAAGAGGCATGTGTCCACGCCATTGCCAGCTTCACCAGTTCATTCCCAGTTCTCCCAGGAAAGGGCTAGATCTTCCAAACTCCCCTAGTTTAATAGCCTCCCTTATCTCCAGTTAGCACCAGCCCTTAAAACCCCGCTGACATAGCAGCAGTAAAGCTACGCACCAGGGGACCCTAATGCGCTCCTGTGTGCACAAGTATTTACGTACACATCTCTTGGTCTTCGCCGACACACCCGTGTCCAGCCCAGAGCACGCCCATTCCCTGCCACTTTTAAAAATCTTTTAAACTTCAACATTTATAAAATACGGATTACATGAGTACAGGCTTTTTATGCATGTATATGCTCAGTTTTACATGCGGAACTCTTTCAAAATTCACCCCATATGATTAGGAGATATTTTTCAAAGGTGTTATGCAGGTAAATGTATTATACTATCGTAACAATTTTCAAAAGCCGTTTACTCGAGTAAAGTGCACTTACACGAGTAAATCCTAATCAATGGTATATATTGTAGCAATTTTCATAAGCCCACTTGAGTTAAGTTCATTTACACATGTGAAACCCAATTTTAAGCTTGTAAATGATTTTTAAAATCAGGCCCTTAATGAGTAATGCCTCAGTGTCACTCAAGTATTAACAAAACTAAGAGGCTAACTTTAAAAGGTATGCACATGTGCCCATATACTTATTTTATAACCTGCATGTATATGATGGGCCAGATTTTCAAAGGGGTACGTGCGTAAGATATGTGCGTACCCCCCCCCCCGAAAACCTGGCCCAAACACCCCCTACGTGCGCCGAGCCTATGTTGCATAGGCTTTCGACGTGCCAAAGCCCCAGGACAGCGTGTCGGGGGCGTGACGCAGCCGGCGCAACATCCGGAGGCGGTGCTGCAGGTGTGGTTTCGGCCAGGGGGCTTTCCGGGGGCGTGGCCGCGGCCTCTGGACCAGCCCCCGGACCGGAACATGGTGCACGGCAGCCGGCCCGGCGCGCAAAGTTACGCCTGCCTCAAGCAGGCGTAACTTGTTCAACAAAGGTAGGGGGGGTGTAGATAGGGCCGGGGGGGGGGGTGGGTTAGGTAGGAGAAGGGAGGGGAAGGTGGGGGGAGGCCGAAGGAAAGTTCCTTCCGAGGCTGCTCCGATTTCGGAACAGCCTCGGAGGGAACGGAGGCAGGCTGCGCAGCTCGGTGCGCGCAGGCTGCCGATTTTGGGCAGCCTTGCGCGTGCCGACCCCGGATTTTAATGGATACGTGCGGCTACGCACGTATGTATTGAAATCCCATGTACTCTTGTTCGCGCCTGGTGCGCGAACAAAAGTACGCGTTTGCGCAAATTTATAAAATCTACCCCGATATGTGCAGGTTATAAAATACGCATATGTATACCTCGGTATAAAAAAAAAAAAAAAGCTTTAAAATAAATAAATAAATATGTAAATAATGCACGCTGCACACGTTCTGAGTTATCTGGATAAGTAGTAGAACTTATCTGGATAAGTTTGAAAAGTGCTACTTGTCCTTCTAAGTAGCACTTTTCATACCTATATGCTTAAGTAAGATAGCCAGACAAGTCTGAAAAAGAGCTACTTAAATGGATAGGTCTTAAAACGCTACTTATCCATCTATCTGACAGCTTTGCCACTACTTAAATAGATAGGTTGGAACTTATCTGGATAAGTGTTGCCTCTTATCCGGAGAAGTCGGAACTTGTCTGTTTAAGTGGCGGCAAAGGCATTACTTAACTGGATAGGTCAAATTTAGCCAGATAAGTGTGTGCAAGTAATATACATGTGTATCTTTGCTTCAAAATTTAAAGGGATTTGCAGTAGATTTTATACATGTAATTTAGATGCAGTTGCTCCCTTGTAAGTTGGCTTTTACATATGTAAGTTGGGAAATTTTCTAACATGTACACAGCAATGAAATAACCAGTTTTATTAATCGGTCTACTAGTTTGTCTAGTCCATCTGCATGTCATGAAGACCTTCCTGACTCTTCACCCTGCAGTCCCATTTCACCCATTTTACTTCTAAAATAGCCAATTACACAAATGTTGGCCTCTCCCTGGATCACTCCTGACCCCCTTTACCTGCACAAATTGACTCATGTATCCTGATTTACACATGTATGTTGAGGTTTCTAAAATAGTGTATATTTGCTTATATGCTATTTTTTTACACGTGCAACTTTTGAAAATTCACCTTTAAATGGCCATGTATCACACAGTTCTATAAAATCTCTAGCTGGATGAACGAATGTCAATTTCACCCATTATTTTTAGAAATCTCAAATTTTTTTTGAAATGGTTTGAAATATTTTAATTGGTTTTTTTGAAGATTGTTTATAAATGTAATTGGTGGTGCTCTTGCTTTTTCTTTATTGTTATTTTTTGTACATACCATTTTGATATTTTTTTTGCCTTATTGTTTGTATACTTGTTGTTTCATTATTGTAGTTTCACCATGCATCATCTACTGTTTGTAATTATTGTAATCCACCCTGAATTTCAGGAAGTGCAGAATATAAATCCAATAAATGAATGAATGAATAAATGCTACAATTTTACAACTGCTTTGCTTCAAATATATTTTCACAGTAAATACTTTATTTTGGAATACCAAAACATTATATGTAGGTGTTATACTAATTAAACATACCAAAATTTGGGAAAATGAGTCAGGGACTTAGCCTTAGTATCAAGTGGTGCCTTCCCAGCAATGTGATATATGATGGCCCGCAAGTCCCTGAAGAGCCCAAGTGCAACAAGGGTTTCAGAAAGAATATCAGGAAAATAACAGAGAGCATATGCAGATACCTTCTCTTTTCTGGGAAACAGCAAAAGATGTACATTATAGAGAAATAATTTACTGTGCACTAAGGAGGAGATAAGAACTAAAAAGCTTGTGGAGGCTAGAACATCAGCCAGATAAGGATAAGTAACTAATGCACTGCCCTAATGGTGCCATGAAGGCAAACTTTATGGCTACATAAACTGCTATGAATACATTAATCCATCATAGCACCAGGTACTCGCTCCTCGAGGGCCTAACCCTTTCCAGCTACTGAGCTTCCTCATGACCCTATGTGAGTTTTGTCATGCAATTCTGGCTATGAACACAGCATACCCTGTCTACTCACTATCTATAATTTCTCTACAGCTCAGCAACCCAGTTCCTGAGGGACTTCAGCCCTGTCTGGCTTATCAACTCACTACTGCCACCTCTGGTGGTTCTACTAACCTGTCTAATAAAAGAACTATCTGTGTCTGTCTCCATACCCAAGCCTAGCCAGTGGTCCCTCTCATGATATCCTTCTGGGGGCACAGTCATCTGCCATCGGCCCAAGGATCCACCTCTCCAAGCACTCCACTGGTATCAGATTGCTAACTCCTCCCTTCTCGAGGAGTAGTGCATAACAGATTACTAACTCCTCCCTTCTCAGGAGCCGATGCATAACAGATTGCTAACTCCTCCCTCTACAGGAGCTAGTTCATAACAGATTGCTAAATCCTCCCTTCTGGAGGAATAGATCATAACAGATTGCTAACTCCTGCAATCCATTCCTAACATGAGTATCATTTTTGGAGGCTTTGAGGTAAATTTTAAGATCTGGGCGCACGTTTGCTGGCACACACACATGGACACAGGGATTTTATAATATAAGCGTGCGTGTTTTAAAATCAGCTATATGTGCATACATGTGTGCATGATTTTATATTGATGCATGCACATACGCAAATTCCGCCTTGCGCTCGTAAGTGGGGGGAATTTTAGTAGCTACGTGCATGACGCAATAGCCCTTTTTTCCTGTTTGCTCCCAATTTGCTCTAGTAAAGGAAAGGACTTCCTATCCACCTAGCTAACTTGCCTCCCTATTACCCACAACCCTTAAAATCCCACTAATTAGCATTTTTTTTTGTTACATGACTTAAATGCTGTCCATAGCAGAAGTAAAGTTACACAGTAGGGGACCCCAGTGTGCGCTTGTGTGTGTAACTACTTACTTGCTGATTTAATTTTACAGACTCGGTCTGCCCATGCCCTGTCCTTCTTTTTGTGTTTTCATGATTTGTGCGCATAGTGGGAGATATTCGTGTATCCACACAGGTTTTAAAATCCGTGTGGCACGCACCATATCAAGTTACGTGCATATCTTCCGGCTTCCTCGTGCATAGGGGCTTTAAAATCTACCAGATTGAGAGCAATGAGCACCCGTTTGGGAAAGAAAGAGTGTGAGAAAAAAATTATTGCTGCAGGACTCTAGGATGGTGACCATGAATACAGTATCTTAAACTCCCATTTTGAATACAACTGTGGCTGAAATGTTGCAAGCGGTCTTGCAGACATTAGAGTCACGTTTTGAGACAATAGATAAAATCTGTGAAAAATTAGAAGACATGACCAGTACCTTTGGATAGTTTAGTGAGTGAGTAGCGATCTGGAGCAGAGGATTTTGGAAGTCCAGGATCAGGTGTGCGGCAGGTTGCCGATATTACTGCCGTACAGGAGGCCACGTGCATGTATGAAACTCATCTATAGGACCTGGGCAATAGATCACACCTTATCAACCTTATATTTGTTGGCCTGCCTGAAAGCCTACTGGAGATAGAGCTCCCTGGATTCCTGAAGGACTGGTTACCTACCGAGTTAGGCCTTAATGGCCTGTCAGTGACTCTTTTCGTAATCGAACAGGCGCACCGATTTGGACGGAGGAAGTCGACAGATACCAAACCGCTAATTGTTAATGCCCGACTTCTCAATTATGCCATAAGAAAACCTACTGTAAAGTATTCCCTTCAAAATAATTGTACCTGTGTAGGAATATTTTGCAATTATGCAATTATGTGCATAAAGAAATGATCTTATGGGTGTTGCACTCTGGTAAACAGTTACATTTCAAGGAAAGGAAGATTCTTATTTTCCGGGACTACTCAGCTAAATTGTCGGCCATGCGCCACAAATTTGTTCTGGTCTATTCAGCACTTCATAAATTAAACATATGTAGCTCACTCATCAACCCAGCCAGAATGTGTGTGGAACATAATGGAGTAGTCAAGTGGTTTGGGACTGCTGCGTGGAAACACTGATGAGTCCTGACTGTCTCATAACCAAGCTTTGGCTCAGTAGGCCTCCAGCTTTTCTTTCCTACAATTTTTGCAGGTGAAAATGGTGCTCTCATAATGGAAAGTGTACGCACCTGGACTTTACTATTTTGCTGACTGAGAGTGGAGTGGTCGGCTAGGTGCCACATTCTAAATAACATGAATTTGTTATTGTTCAAGAGCTGCAGCTAATTATTTGAGGGGTCAGGCAGGGCATTTCAAGGCTCTATCTGTCTGGCTGTTTTCAGGGGCCATTGAATGTCAGGTGTCTACATCCACTGTTTGCCCGGATCGTCAGTTGGAGCTGAAAGCACCAATATTGTGCAGCTTTGAGTTATGGGACTATATGAGGGCAATTTGGACAGGGATCACGATAGCTTCTACTCTTATACCACATCCCTTCTAGTTACAACTTTGAGGTGTTTTTCTAACCACTATTATTCTAGTAATTCATATAAATCCGTTTTCTTTAAAAAATTTTAATTTTGAGTTTGAAGGGAGGGGCACTTTGTATTTGACGAAGTGGTTTCTGTCCTCAAAAGCTCATGCCTCAATAAATTGGTTGGGCTACAAGGTGCCACTCATCTCATGTTATCCTTAAACAAAGTGTGTTAGTGGGCCCTCTTTTTAAAGCCTGGACGTATGTTGCCTTGCAGTCCTGTGGCTTCATTTTTTCTCCCAATTAGAAGTAACCCTGACTTTCTCCCTGGAAGCCAGAACAACAGTTTTATAGCGTGGTCAAATAATGATCTCAGATTTCTCTCACAGTTGATCAATGAAGGCTCCGTGATACAATTTTATCTGGAACTGTAACAGAAGTTTGACTTGAGCCCCAAAGAATGTAAGGCTTATTTATAGACACCATGTTTTAACTTTGGGCAGAAACAGCTTGAAAACATGAGGAAATGTTACACCTTGGAGATTCAGAGCACTTGTTAATTTCTGCATTACTCTTGGCATTAAAGCAGGAACACCCAAATGACAGTTTTAAATGTTTATTAGACAAATGAGAGAATGACGTCAATTTACACATTAAAACCCTGGCAGAAAATATCTTCTTGAGAAAAGCAGTAGAAATTCTTATGACAAATTTTATTACACAAAATAGAGTCTTTAGGGGGCAATTTTGTAATAGCTCTCATAGATTTAAAATAATTTATTTACAGACTTTACACCACTTTTTAAAGGGAAAGTACATGTGCTATTTCCCTGTGAAATTTATCCCATCAAAACTACCTGCACATCTTATACTGTGGGTAAAAGTACTGGCATGCAGACCCTAGCTGGGTACTATTACCCTCATAATAGGCAGGCAGTTTTGTAAAAGGCATTGTTGTGGCTAAAGCACTATTTTATCTGCAAAAATGACTTTGAAAATTACCATCAATAGACAAAAATTGTGCAAACAGACAAATGTCTGAAATTCTCTCCCCTGTATGCAGTATTGCCCTTCATTTACAGGGCAGCAGTGGCCTGAGTAGGTCTGAGTGCCCTCAGTTTGCGTTAGGGTTCTCAACTAGGCCCTGCCCATGTTGTGAGGTCAGTGTTGTGCAGGTATGTTAGGGAGGTGTATTACTCCCCAGTGGGATGGGTTGTGAAGCTACATGAAAAGTACTGCATCCATATGATACAGTAGGCAGTTGTGGTAAGGTTTCCAAGAGTTGGAGTTCTAAGGAGTAGCCGTTGTTGCACTTGTTGGCCACGGAAACCCGTGGCCGGTTGTGCTCACCTCTCGATGCCGCATTCCCCCTGTGCCACTCAGGAGCCACCGCTGACCCATTTTGCAATGGATAAAGTTATGCACATATATTTAACTATTTAACAACCTCGATATTCACACCCAATTTGTTTTGGTGTCTTGTGTTGAAAATTGGGTTGTCTTGTACAGGCTTAAAAGTGTGCGCATTACTGAAAATGTACCTTTTAGAGTTGCTTTTCAGATATCAAGCAAAAGTAAGATACAAAGCCCATAGTGCAGTTTGGTTGCCCGATCTTGAAATATCTTTTTCCACTGATTTAATTTCCTGCATCTTCAGGAAGAGAATAAAAAATCCACAGAAAAATTTGGACAAGCAAATTCTTGAGCAGAGACTTTTTCTTGAAAAGGCCAAATTTAAGAACCAGGCAAAATTTTTGCAATGCTTTTTGGGCAGGTTTTTACTTGCCCCATTTCCACCCCCCCACACCCAGCGCCATGGAATTTCTTGCCCCTTCAGAAGTTATGGAAAATGAAATCCTTGGGCAAAGGACATGCTATTTCCAAATTGTGCAAGCACATAGATTTGCAGGCTTTGTGCAACTTTTTTTTTTGCTTTTAGCCTGCATTGGACAGATGGTCCCTGTGTAAATGGTATGGAATCTCCCAAAATAACAATCTACTGTCAACTAAACACAGGGAACACACCATGTCCTTTAGACTAATTCTGTCAACTTGCTACAATCTGATGCTGTTGTAGCATTCATGAAAAATGCGACGTGGTAGGTCTGATTCATAAACCCGAGGCCGGCACGCATCTCCTGCCTGTTTTGGAAATATATGCCAGCTGCAATTGTATGAAACAACTGGTATATGCACCAGAAGCATTGTTTTCATTTTTTTTTTTAATTAACTGACTGGTTGAATTTAGGTCACACAACATCCTTTAAGAAAGCACCGTGAATAAGTGATCAGTGGTTACTTCTGCATGGGACATGATTGGGTATATTATTTTGCTCTGCAACAACATTTAAAAAAGGATGGGAAAAGGAAGCAAGAATGAGGCTGCTGTGGGAGAAAATTAAGTCTCTGGATTAACTGAACAAGCAACATCTGTTTCATCTCTAGCAAACGTCCTGTCATGGTGCTAAAAGCGAAAGACCTAGCTGCAGTAGTACATGCCTCAAAATATCAAGTTGCCTGTTTCTCGTTCTTATTTGCTGTCTATTTTTTTATGTTTTTCAATATAAGGAATCTGGAACATTTTTGGGGAAGGGGTGGGGGTATCCCCGAAGGATGGGAGGGAGAAGGGGCATGACTGATCCTTTCCCAGAAAATGTGATATGCACACAATGAAAGGGGTGCCCTTCTCGTTCCTACGGGCAGCTTCTTGTCTAAAATTGTGTGCAGTAACACTCTAATATAGTAAAAGGCACCTATCACAACATTTAGAAGCTTTGAAAAGGGAGGTTTGCTAACCAAGCGAAGGCGATGTATTAATTCTCCATTGGAATGCATTAGACAAACAGAAAATCAGAGAAACATAGTGCTAAAACTGTACATAAGATCATAAGTAATTGCCATAATTGGTCAGACCAAGGGTCCATCAAGCCCAGCATCCTGTATCCAACAGAGGCCAAACCAGGCCACAAGAACCTGGCAAGTACCCCAATACCAAGAAGATCCCATGCTACTGATGCCAGTAATAAATCAGTGGCTATTCCCTAAGTCAACTTGATTAATAGGAGTTAATGGACTTCTCCAAGAACTTATTCAAACCTTTTTTAAATCCAGTTACACTAACTGCACTCTGGCAACAAATTCCAAAGCTTAATTGTGCATTGAGTGAAAAAAATAATTTCTCTGATTAGTTTTAAATGTGCCACTTGCTAACATCATGGAGTACCCCCTAGTCTTTCTATTATCCAAAGAGTAAATAACCGATTCACATTTACCTGTTCTCGCCCTCTCATGATTTTAAACACCTCTATCATATCTCCCCTCAGCCGTATCTTCTCCAAGCTGAACAGCTCTAACCTCTTTAGTCTTTCCTCATAGGGGAGCTGTTCCATCCCCTTTATCATTTTGGTTGCCCTTCTCTGTACCTTCTCCATCGCAACTATATCTTTTTTGAGATGCGGAGACCAGAATTGTACACAGTACTCAAGTTGCGGTCTCACCATGGAACAATACAGAGGCATTATGACATTTTTTGTTTTATTCACCAGATGCCTAGATCTTTTTCCTGGGTAGTAGCACCTAATATGGAACCTAACATAGTGTAACTACAGCAAGGGTTATTTTTCCCTATATGCAACACCTTGCACTTGTCCACATTAAATTTCATCTGCCATTTGGATGTCCAATTTTCTAGTCTCGTAAAGTCCTCCTGCAATTTATCACAATCCATTTGTGATTTAACTACTCTGAATAATTTTGTATCATCTGCAAATCTGATGACCTCACTTGTCATATTCCTTTCTAGATTGTATATAAATATATTGAAAAGCACCGGTCCAAGTACAGATCCCTGAGGCACTCCATTGTTTACTCTTTTCCACTGAGAAAATTGACCATTTAATCCTACTCTCTGTTTCCTGTCTTTTAACCAGTTTTTAATCCATGAAAGGATATCACCTCCTATCCCATGACTTTTAAATTTTCTTAGAAACATCTCATGAGGGCCTTTGTCAGACACCTTCTGAGAATCCAAATACACTATTAAGTAAATTTTCAAAGGCCCTTGTGTGGCTGAGCCTTGCATGTGCCGCAAGCATTTTATAAAGGGCCCGGCCACGTGTGTAAACCCCGGTAGGTGCACAAGTGCTGGGTCTCTCCAAAGGGACTGGCCAGGGGGCAGGGAGGGGTGGGCTGGGACAGCGCCATTTGATGCTGTACCGTGGAAGTGCACGCCAGCAACCGGCTGGTGCATGAAGATTACTGCTGCTCCAGAAGGTGCAGTAAATAATAAAATAAAAAATTTTCGGAAAGTTAGATTAGGTTTAGGGGGTGGGAGGAGAGGGGAAGAGGGAGAACGTTTAGGTAGGAGGGTACGGAAGTTCCCTCCCAGTCCACTCCTTATAAAATCGGCGAGTGCATGTGCACGCGCCAGGAGCAGCACACACATGGATGGGCAGGCGCTTCTTTGAAAATCAACTCCTATAGCTACTGGTTCACCTTTATCCACGTTTATTAACCCCTACAAAAAATGAAGCAGATTTGTGAGGCAAGATTTGCCTTGAGTAAAAGCATGCTGACTGTGTTCCATTAAACCATGTCTTTCTATATGCTCTGTGATTTTGATCTTTAGAATAGTTTCCACTATTTTTCCCAGCACTGAAGTCAGACTCACTGGTCTATAGTTTCCCAGATTGCCTCTGGAGCCCTTTTTAAATATTGGGGTTACATTGACCACTTCCAGTCTTTAGGTGCAAAGGATGATTTTAATGATTGCAAATTTCATTTTTTAGTTCCTTCAGAACCCTGGGGTACATACCATCTGGTCCAGGTGATTTGCTATTCTTTAATTTGTCAATCTGGCCTATTACATCTTCCAGGTTCACAGTGATTTGGTTCAGTTCATCTGACTCATCACCCTTGAAAAGCATTTCCGGAACCCGTATTTCCCCAACATCCTCATTAGTAAACACAGAAGCAAAAAAATAATTTAGTCTTTCTGCAATGGCCTTATCTTCCCTAAAAGCCCCTTTAATCCCTTGGTCATCTAACAGTCCAACCGACTCACAGGTTTCTTACTTCGGATATATGTTTTAAAGTTTTTATTATAGTTTTTGCCTCTACTTCTTTTCAAATTCTCTCTTAGCCTGCCTTATCAATATTTTACTCTTAACTTGAAAATGCTTATGCTTTTTCCTATTTTCTTCAGATGGATCCTTCTTCCAATTTTTTAAGGATTTTTTTTGGCTAAAATAACTTATTTACCTCACCTTTTAACCATGCTGGTAATCATTTTGCCTTCCTTCCACCTTTCTTAATACATGGAATTTACCTGGACTGTGCTTCTAAGATGGTATTATAAGAGAATGTCCATGCCTGTTTTATACTTTTATCCTTTGCAGCTGTACCTTTCAGTTTTTTTCTAACTATTTTCCTCATTTTATTAGTTTCCCTTTTGAAAATTTAGTGTTAGAGCTGTAGATTTACATATTGTCCCCCTTTCAGTTATTAGTTCAAATTTGATCATGTTATGATCACTGTTGCCAAGTGGCCCCACCACTGTTACCTCTCTCACCAAATCCTGTGTTCCACTAAGAATTAAATCTTAAATAGCTCACTCTCATTGGTTCCTGAACCAATTACTCCGTAAAGCAGTTGTTTATTCCATCCAAGATCTTTATGTCTCTAGCATGTTCTGATGTTACATTTACCCAGTCACTGCCAAATTGTTTAGCTTCCCTGATTTCTCTTAGCATTTCATCATCTGTCTGATCATTTTGGACAGGTGGATGGTAGTATACTCCTATCACTATACTCTTACCCAACATACATGGGATTTCTTTTTATTTTTTTTTTATTTATATTTTATTGAATTTTCATTTAAAACTTTTAAACAAAAATATCAAGATGTAATTCGATGATTGTAAATACTACATATAGTTTCCATAAACATATTCATCTCTATTACATAACCCATATTATGAGGGATCTTAATTATATAATACAACAAGCAAGTAAACTACAAGGAGAGAGAGAGAGAATTGGCTTTCTATTGACCTTCTGTATTATTTCCTCCAATTATGTCTTTATCTGAAATAAAGGTTTCTAGTTGCAACGGATCAGCAAAGCTATATTTCTTCCCCCTGTAATTAATATAACATACCGATGGATATTTAAGAAAAAAGGTAGCCCCTAAAGCTACTACCTTAACTTTCAGGGAGAGAAAATGCCTCCTTTTGGCCTGTGTGGCTCGGGACACGTCTGGGAACATCAAAATCTGTTGACCACAAAAATTTAATTCTCTGTGTTTAAGGAAGTCCCTAAACACTCTATCCTTATCACTTTCTAACAACATAGATACAAATAACGTAGCTCTATTTTGTATGATATCAATTGATTCTTCTAGGAAAGTGGAAACTCCAATAGTTGAAGTTTCTGGGTTCTCCTCTCCCACCCCTCCAATTTTTTTGGGGAAGTAGAAGACTTTCGAGAACACCGGTACTTCATTATCTGAATATTGTAATATTTCTCTACAGTATTTTTTTAGCATTTCAGATGGTGAAAGAAGCCTAGTCTGGGGAAAATTTACCAAGTGTAAATTTTTATACCTCAACATATTTTCATAATTTTCTAAGTCTCTGTGAATTGAGAGGCTATCTTTAATCTGGGCCACCCCCGTATTTTCCAATAATTTAATCTTGGTTGTTACTTTCCCCACTTCATCTTTCAAACCTTTTAAATCCTTTCTATGTTGTTCTATCTGTAAACTATTTGTATTAACTATACTAGACAAAAAAATCATTCATTTTAAAAACATTATTACTCAAATTAGCTGTCAGTTTCCAAATATCTTTCAAAGTTAAATTATCGGGAGGATCCAGTGACCATTGTTCTGGTCTCTCTGGTACTCCTTTAAACAAACCTATTCCAATATTTTGAAATTGTTCACTTATCTGGGTTTCTCCCACATTGGCTGAGTCCTTCCCATTTGATAGGCTGCCCACTTCCAATTGTAGAAATCCTTCAGGAACTGACGCTTTTGGTTGTGGAGGAGATGAAGGTCCTTCACCCGGACTTAGTGAAGCAGAAAACTGCTCCTCCTGGATGTCCTCTCTTGGTGAAATTTCAAACCGTCGTATGACGTGTTCGTCCATAGGGCCCCTAGGTGTTATAGGCGATATCGGAAAGCTTTTTACTTTCCTTTTCCTCCCCATAGACCTTAGGGAGTACTCGGGAAGTTCCAACTTATCTTGAGCCAAACGAAAGGGTAGACACCTTCTCCGGCCTTCTCTGGACTAAGCCGGACAAAGCCGCGCGCCGGTGACGGCGGTGCGCCGTCTGCTGTATGATTTTATACCCAGCAGACGCCGGATGATGACGTCGGACAAGCCTCCACTCACGGGTCTCGCGGCCTCGCAGATGTTCAAGCAGTTCTCAGCGGTCCTGTAAGTAGTCCTTCCCTATGGTGGCTCAATCGGGGGCGTCTCTCTCTCTCTCTCCAACTTCTACGCTCCCCCATACATGGGATTTCTACCCATATAGATTCCTCTGAGCATTTAGTCTCTTGTATGATCTTTATCCTGTTGGGCTCTATACCCTCCCAGACATATAGTGCCCACCCCCATCAAGTTGATCCTCCCTATCATTGTGATATTTGTACCCTGATATAACACTGTCCCGTTGGTTATTTATTTTATTTATTTTTATTTTACATAAACTTATATTCCACTACTTCCACAACAAAAGTTCAGTGCAGATTACAATAAAGAGATTCATAAAGCATGGCACAAATCAAATAAAACATTGCATAAATTCATCAGCATTTTAACATTATAAATACACATTCTTGAACAACCAGGCCTTTAAACCCCTTCTAAAAAGTTTAATATCTTTCTCTTCTCTAAGCCTTAGTGGAAGTGTGTTCCATAATTTAGGCCCTACATAAGACAGCGCCCTCTCCCATGTCTTCTGTAATCTAAAGTTCCCCAAGGCAGGTAAAGCCAACAACTTTGCTCCTGAAGAATTTAACATAATTTATTTATTATTTATTTATTTATTTATTTATTTATTTATTTATTGTTTTTGTTATACCGAGTTTCATGACAGGCATCACATCAACCCGGTTTACAATTAACAAAGTGTATAAAACATAACATAACGTAAAACAATGTTCTCAAAAAGAACCTTGAACTTTAAATATCGTGAATCAGATAAAGGAATTGAGAAAGTTACAATAAATCAGGGAAATCAACTTGGAACTGGAAAAGGGGGAGAAATTGCACAGAGCAATATTTACATTTCAGTCTATTAATGTAATAGAGTAGCATAGTGAGTAAATAAGAATATGTGAGAAACTGTGGCAATACCTCACTATGGAACGGAACATAAATAACCAAATGCATAAATACGACAGTGGTATGATAAAAGTTCAGCAGGTATTGATGATTGTCAATTAAGGTTGATTGAATTGTATTTGGTCCAGTTATTGGATAAGAGTTTGTGCTGTTTAATGGAGGTATTATTCAAGGCTTGGAAATGCTTTTTTGAAAAGCCAAGTTTTTAGTCTTTTCCTAAATGTTAGAGAGCATGGCTCCTGTCTCAAATCTGGTGGGATAGAGTTCCAGAGAGTTGGACCTGCTGAAGAGAAGGCTCTGAGACTCAATGATTTATGTTGGTAGGTTTTGGCCTTTGGTATTTGGAGTGACTCTTTGTAGCATTCCCTGATGGGTCTAGCGGAAGTGTATTTTTTAAGAGGTATTTGTAGGTCGAGGTGCGTGTTTTGGTTGATAGTTTTGTATATGATGTTGATGGTTTTATACATGATTCTATAGTGGATCGGTAGCCAATGGAGGTTTTTGAGGATAGGTGAGATGTGGTCCATTTTCCTGGAGTTTGTGAGGACTCTGGCTGCAGAGTTCTGGACCATTTGTAGAGGTTTGGTATAGGAAGCTGGGAGACCTAGTAGTAATGAGTTGCAATAATCTAATTTGGAAAAGATTATTGCTTGCAAAATTGTTCTAAAGTCTTGGGCGTGAAAAAGTGGTTTAATTCTTTTCAGGATATGTAATTTGTAGAAGCAGTCCTTGGTGGTTTGGTTAATGAAAGGTTTGAGGTTGAGTCGATTGTCCAGGATGGCTCCTAAATCTCTTACATGGGCTGTTTGAAGGAGTGTGGGTGGTTTTGGGTGTGTATTTTTGTTTTCCGGTGATATGAGCAGGAATTCTGTTTTAGAAGCATTAAGTACCAGGTTTAGACTGGTGAGGAGAAGTTTAATTTCTACTAAGCAACTGTCCCAGTATTCCATTGTTTTAGATATTGATTCTTTTATGGGGATCACGATCTGTACGTCGTCTGCGAAAAGGAAGTGTTTCAGGCTTAGTTTTGTAAGAAGTTGACAAAGTGGTAGGAGGTAGATATTGAATAGCGTGGGTGAAAGTGAAGAACCCTGCGGCACCCCTCTATTAGAATGGTGGTATTGGGATTCTTTATTGTGGATTTTGACTCTATATCTTCTATTTTCAAGGAATGTTTTGAACCAGTTTAGTGTGGCACCTGTTAAACCAATGTTTGCCAGCTGTTTTAGAAGGAGGGCGTGGTTGACGGTGTCGAATGCCGCCGAAAAGTCAAGGAGGATTAGTAAATATGCTTGGCCTTTGTCAATTCCAGAGAGGAGGAAGTCCGTGAGTGAGAGTAGTAGCGTTTCAGTGCTTGCGGCTTTGCGAAAACCATATTGATTTGGGGAAAGAATACTGTTGTCCTCTAGGTAATTGGATAGTTGGGTGTTTACCAATTTTTCCATGATTTTCGCTATGAATGGGAGGTTGGAAATAGGGCGGAAGTTGTTGGGATCGCTTGCATTTAGATTTGGTTTTTTTAACAGTGGCTTGATTGAGGCAGTTTTTAGGTCATCAGGGTAGATACCATGTGATAGAGAGCAGTTTATGATATCTGCTAAGGTTTTTGCTATTGTGTCCGGGATGAGAAGGAGCATTTTGGATGGAATTTGATCAAATGGGTGAGATGATGGTTTCATTCTTTTTAACACCGTTTGTATCTCTGTGATTGTGATGTGTTCGAAGGCAATAAACTGGATCTCTTTGTTTTGGGGGAAGTATGTGTTATCTGGAGAAGTAGTGATTGGAGTTAGCTGATTGAGGAGATCCGATATTTTTTTGTTGAAATGGAGAGCCAGTTCGTCTGCTTTAGTCTGGGCTTGTTCGGGTGGGATATCTGGAGTGATCGGTTTAGTGAGGCTGGAGACGAAGGTGAATAGAGCTTTTGAGTCAAAGGTGAGATGATGAACTTTTCGGGCATAGTAGTCTCTTTTGGTTTTTAACGTGGTACTTTTGTATAGATGGAGTGATCGTTTGTAGTCCGAGAGTGTGGCCGGAGAAGGGGCTTTACGCCATTTTCTCTCTTTTTGCCGAAGTAGTTGTTTGAGCTTTCGTAGTTCATCGTTAAACCAGGGTTGTCGTTTGGATGCATTGGAAGACCTTGTTTTGGTTGTCAGTGGGCAGAGAGTGTTTGCAATAGCTTTTGTTATTTTGGACCAGGATTGGAGGGCAGAGTTGGGTGTGGAGACATCAATGAGTGGTAGATCAGAGGTTAGAAGTTTGCTGAGGTGTTCTGAGGAGCAGGATTTTCTGTATTGGAAAGAGGGTCTTGAGTTGAGGTTGGAGTCTGATCGAGGTATAGAAAAGCTGGTGGAGATTAGAGAGTGATCTGACCATGGGACTTTTTTACAATTTGGTTGTTCTGTAAGAGAAATCTTGGCGTTTGTAAAGAGGAGATCGAGCGTATGGCCTGCTTTGTGAGTGGGTTTGTTGATTTGTTGGCTGAAACCCATCGATGACAGTGAGGTGAGGAAAGCTTCACAGTTTGTTGAGAGGGGGACTTTGTCAACATGTAAGTTGAAGTCGCCCAGAATTATAGCAGGGGAGTCAAGATTAAGATGTAAGGTTATGGTTTCAATAATAGGTGAGGGGTCTGACTCTAGTAAGCCTGGAGGGGCATAGACTAGAAGGATTTGGAGATGTTCTGATTTGAACAATCCTAGTTCTAGTTTGGTAGTTGTACTGATGGGGTGGTGTGTGAACCTTAAGGATTTTTTTTGCAGCGAGGAAGATACCCCCGCCTCTTTTTTTTTGTCTTGGGATGGAGAAGAAATCGTAAGTCTGTGTTGGTAGTTGATTAATGAGTGTGATGTCTGTGGATTTGAGCCATGTTTCAGTTATGGCGCAAAAATCTGGGGTTGTGTCCTGCAGAATGTCGTTGAGTATAAGAGTTTTGTTGGTGATTGATTGGGCGTTGAATAGGATTATGGTGAAAAGGGTGAGACCTAGGAACTGTGTTGTGGGGGAAATCATGATTGGGGTGAGTGATTTGTAGGTGCGTGGGCGGTAGTGCATAATTGTTGCTGGAGACTGGATGCGTGCTGCTGGAGACTGGATGAGTGCTGTTAGGCTGGATGAGTGCTGCTGGAGACTGGATGAGTGCTGCTGGAGACTGGATGAGTGCTGCTGTTAGGCTGGATGAGTGCTGCTGGAGACTGGATGAGTGCTGCTGGAGACTGGATGAGTGCTGTTAGGCTGGATGAGTGCTGCTGGAGAATGGATGAGTGCTGCTGGAGACTGGATGAGTGCTGCTGTTAGGCTGGATGAGTGCTGCTGGAGACTGGATGAGTGCTGTTAGGCTGGATGAGTGCTGCTGGAGACTGGATGAGTGCTGCTGGAGACTGGATGAGTGCTGTTAGGCTGGATGAGTGCTGCTGGAGACTGGATGAGTGCTGTTAGGCTGGATGAGTGCTGCTGGAGACTGGATGAGTGCTGCTGGAGACTGGATGAGTGCTGTTAGGCTGGATGAGTGCTGCTGGAGACTGGATGAGTGCTGCTGGAGACTGGATGAGTGCTGTTAGGCTGGATGAGTGCTGCTGGAGACTGGATGAGTGCTGCTGGAGACTGGATGAGTGCTGTTAGGCTGGATGAGTGCTGCTGGAGACTGGATGAGTGCTGTTAGGCTGGATGAGTACTGTTAGGCTGGATGAGTACTGTTGGAGATTGAATTGGTGGATGAGTGGTCGGTGAATGAATGGATAGGGGAGAGAATCGGCCCCGGCTCTGGGACGCTCCAAGGGGCGCGCTAAGGGGCAGGCCCCTTAGGTCGCGCTCCTTCGGGCGCGCGACGCTGGGCGCGCGACGCCTCCGAGATGCGCCTGAGTTTAAAGGGGGCAGTAGCCGCCCTCTGATAGGCCTGATGCCTGCTTAGGGGCGCGGCTCACTCACCACGTTGCGTCCTGCGTTTTGCTTTCGTTTTCGTATTTCTATTTTTTTCCTTTGCCTCCGGTCTCTCCTGCACGGCTCGAGATGGTTGGTGAGCAGGCTCTTGCCCCGGATGGGCCGCGCCGATCTCGCAAGCCTCGGCAGGGAGGAGGAAGCGGTTGGGTGCGGGTGAGCGCCTATCTGTGGGCCGCCGAAATGGACGCCGCCGAGATGCGCCTGAGTTTAAAGGGGGCAGTAGCCGCCCTCTGATAGGCCTGATGCCTGCTTAGGGGCGCGGCTCACTCACCACGTTGCGTCCTGCGTTTTGCTTTCGTTTTCGTATTTCTATTTTTTTCCTTTGCCTCCGGTCTCTCCTGCACGGCTCGAGATGGTTGGTGAGCAGGCTCTTGCCCCGGATGGGCAAGAGTTTTTATATACCGGGGCACGTTAAAAACATCACCTCTGTTCACAATGTAACATAACATAGCAACAGGCTTTACAATAATTTAGAGTAGGAAGAAACATTGAGGCAACTAATTCAACTTGATAGGTGGTTACATATTCACATATTTCAAGTATATTCACATTAACTGTATTCACAATAACTATATTTACATTTTAACTATTCACATGGTGCCAGGGAATATAGGCGGTTAGAGCAGGTAGTAGGATGGTGGGGAGGGTGAGGGTGGAGGGTTGGAGGGTGAGAGGGGAGGAGGATGAGGGGAGGGTTGGAGGAATGGGAATGGGGGTTGGAGGAATGGGAATGGGAATGGATGAGGGTCATGGTTGTTAATTGATGGAGTTTAGCAAACAAGAGTATTAGCAACCACACATATTTGTTATTTGAATATAACAATTTATGAATCACCACTAATATTCCAGATTGGGACCTCCATTCAACTGGATACCAATGAAGGGATTTCATAACTGGGATATGCTCCCCATAATCAATCTCGCTGTTGCATGCTGGATCAACTGTAAAGCTTGTAATAAAGTACCTGGTAAACCTACCAATAATGCACTACAGTAATCTAAGTGGCTTAATACCAAGGCTTGAGCCACAGTTCTAAATAAACTCGCCTTTAATATAAAGCTTAAAGGGTGCAATATCTTTAATTTAAAGAATGCAACCTTTACCAAATGCTGTACATGCATAGGGGCAGATTTTCAAAGGCTATGTGCGTAATCTGAGGAAATCTGCCCCGCGTGCGCTGAGCGCAAGCCCCGGGATGCACGTATGTTCCGGGGCTTGCAAAAAGGGGCAGTCCGGAGTCGTGGCTGGGGGCGTGGCAGGGATTTAATTAGGGATGGGGGGTGGGTTAGATAGGGGAAGGTGGGGGGGGGGGGGCTGGAAAAAAAAAACGGGGAAAGCCATCGGAGAAAAAAACAGGGAAAGCCATCAGGGCTCCCCTCGGGCTCTGCACGCGCAAGGTGCACATATGTGCACCCCCTTGCGTACGCTGACCCCGGATTTTATAACATGCGCGCAGCAGCATGCACATGTTATAAAATCTGGCGTAGATTTGTTCGCGCCGGGTTGTGCGAACAAATCTACGCCAGTTTTGGGGATCTACATAGATCCGCAAAACTCTGATCTGAAATTGTATTGGTAATGGTAATACCTCCCCATGCACACTTAAAATGTTATTCAAAGGTAATTGATTACCTACCCAGAGAATTCTGGTTTTTCCAACTTTTAAAAACAAACCATTCAGTAAAAGCCAATTTTGGATTTACTTCAAAATCTCCTGTATTCTAACTTTCTTGTTATCCTCCTTCCACCAGGTCTCTGAGATGCCAATTATGTCTATCTCATCATTCACTCCTATGCACTCTAATTCTCCCATCTTACTACTTAGATTTCTGCCATTGACATACAGACATTTCAAAGTGTGTTTTTTGTTTGTATTAACATTCTGCTTTTCAGTTGATAGGGATAATTTGGAATTCTTTAGCTCTTTACTTCTAGGCACATGGACTACTTTTGCTTTTATTGGAACCTCTCTGTTGGGATGCTCTAACTCTCCTGTTTCATTAGTATCCTTTGAAGATAGCTCCCTCCGAACCATGCACTGCTGAGTGACTGTCTGCTTTCCCCCTTGTTCTAGTTTACAAGCTTCTCTATCTCCTTTTTAAAAGTTAGCGCCAGCAGCCTGGTTCTACAGTGGTTAAGAAGGAGCCCGTCCTTTCAGAAAAGTCTCCCCCTTCCCAAAAGGTTGTCCAGTTCCTTACAAAACTGAATCCCTCTTCCTTGCACCATCGTCTCATCCATGCATTGAGACTCCGGAGCTCTACCTGCCTCTGGGGTCCTGCACATGAAACTGGGAGCATTTCAGAGAATGCCACCCTGGAGGTTCTGGATTTCAACTTTCTACATAAATTCCTAAATTTGTCTTCCAGAACCTCTCTCCTACATTTTATATGTCGTTGGTGCCCACATGTACCACAACAGCCGGCTCCTACCCAGCACTGTCTATAATCCTATCTAGGTGATGCGTGAGGTCTGCCACCTTCGCACCAGGCAGACAAGTTAAACGGCGATCCTCACTCCCACCAGCCACCCAGCTATCTATATTCCTAATAATTAAATCACATCTGTGATGGCTGACCTAACCCTTCCATCCTGGGCAGTAGCCCTCGGAGAATTGTCCTCAGTGCGAGAGGACAGCGCATCACTTGGAGAGCAGGTCCGTTGCTACAGGATCAAACAATATTGCAAGAGGAAGGTCTCTCTCCTAAAACAGGGAGAGTTAAGATTGTTGGTTTAAGGTGTACTTGCTCTTTTGCAGTTTGTAATGGCTTTTTATGGCCTAACATAAGTATTATCCAAAGATTTTAGTGGGCCTGGTCTTTCTAGACCACACAAACCTCAGATATTTTCATGTTGGGCCAACAAACAGTCTAGCAACCTGCACAGAATCTGTTTTTCTGCAGGATTAGCACAGTTATCAGACCTGCAATGAGCATGCAGCTCTCTCCTGTGCTCTTGCTGATGCTTTACCTTTGTAGGTGCTTCCCTCCAGGCATAGAAGATGCTGCATGTGGCCTTGACTGGCTTTCCGACTTGGGTGGCCCACATTCTAATTCCTGCTGCAGTTCAACATCACATTTTGGCTCCAGCAACAGGAAGATGGCAGCTGCTGAAACTCTATTACTCCCAGTGTTGCCATCCGACCGCAGAAGAGGACATGCAGGCAGCTCCGAGCACCTTCTGACCAGCATCTGGCCAGAAAGAAGCAGGAGGTGGCAAACTATGGATGGCAAAGAGTGAGCAGGTAAAAATAAAGGCAAGAACAGAGAGAGCCTATAAATAACCTTCTGTAATGGTGCAACCCTGAGAATACATTTCTGCAGTGGTGCAGCCTCTCAGTGGACCTGCAACAGCTGCAGATGGTTATGTTCTTAACCATCTCAACTTTCACCTATTCCTGGTCCTGCAAGTTGCATAGCAGCACTGAGTTACACGGCCCTGACTTGTAACTGCCAAAGCAATGTTATTCACATTAACTGCAAACTTCAGGTCTGCTGCAACCCATTCAGTCCACTGGGAGATGCCCAAATGTCTAGTTACTGTAACAAACCAAAAACGATCAATGCCACTAGCACAGTGTAATATAATCAGTAATTATTGAAGAGGGGAACCAAACGGTTCACTCACTGTGAAACTCTAATTTTCATACCATTACACTATTGTACTATATTGTTATCACTTGTGAGATGTTTATTTATTATTTTATGACCTACACGTCAAGTGGGAATGACCTTATCCGGTGCTGAAAAATTTTTTTTGTGTTAAAAAATTTTTTTTATGAGAGGTTGGAGAGGTTTCATATAACTGTAAAGGCAACCCTGCCTTTTTCAAGCATATTATAATCATGAAGCCACCAACCACCTCCGTTTTTTTATATTGTGAATGTGTGATATTAAAAACTTTAATTGACTAATCTCTTTAGGATTCAAAAGTCTATAGTAACATCTGGGAGGTATCTCCAAAAGATTTGATGATGATGTTCCTTAATGTTGTTTGAAATTATGTTCCTTAATATTATTTTGAAATACCACGACACCACCACTTGTACGCTATACAGTGTGATCTATGTAGGTTGCACTTTCTGACAGAGAACTTGCTCCTTGTTAATTCTATATGACACCTTTAAGCCTATAAAAGTCCCAACATGTACATGTTTCGGACGATCCGCGTCCTTCCTCAGGGGATGTTCCAGCAGGGTGATGTCTAACCCACTTATTGATGACAGTAATTAATAACAAAAATTGAAAATTACTTCCCTAAAACTTGTGTGAAGATGTCTCCGTTTTTAAACTGCATTCCTTCCTTGTTGCATTTTCCCATGGAGTCTTCAGGTTTCTACTCCATCAATTGGGTACCTTTTGCCGGTGTCCAGTCCGGATGTCGACTGAACCTAGGTCCAAAAAATACTCCTTTTTATACAGTCCATTGTATTCTGATGAAAACCAATCAGAAACGTGTTTGATTCCATCCTATTGGGAGTCACTATGTTCGCGGGTCTGACCTATACAATTATAACACCCTGCCAATTAAAGTTTTTAATATCACACATTCACAGTATAAAAAACGGAGGTGGTTGGTGGGTTCATGATTATAATATGCTTGAAAAAGGCAGGGTTGCCTACACAGTTATATGAAACCTCTCCAACCTCTCATAAAAAAAAATTTTTAACACAAAAATTTTTTTTCAGCACCGGATAAGGTGATTCCCACTTGACGTGTAGGTCATAAAATAATAAATAAATTTATCACAAGTGATAACGATATAGTACAATAGTGTAATGGTATGAAAATTAGAGTTTCACAGTGAGTGAACCGTTTGGTTCCCCTCTTCGATAATTACAAATGTCTAGTTAGCCAGTCTGCTCCATATAGAGTGTTGGAACAAATTTATAACAAAAGACAGGGTTCACTCATCTGTCCTGACTTTTAGAAGCAAAATAATTCTCCAAAGGACAGAAAATCACTAAATCTGACTTTCTGGAAAAAAAATAGGACTATCTTAAATGCAGCCCGGATTTATGCATAGGCAACATAGATAATTTCCTTGGGCGCCAAATTTTGAAGGCACAAAATATCCAGACCAAAGAGAAGTCAGCTTCTGCTTGTTATAGTGCCATGTGCCAGCACAGCTTCAAAGGGGCACCCATTGCCATAGCACTGCCTATGGGTGTCTCAATCTTAAATCTGGCCCTGCTCAGATGAGTTTAAAAACCAGAAACATCGGGCCAGTATTTTCAGAGAACAGATCTAAAAACAATCCCCATTGATTCGCTATGGGAGGCACCCCTTATGCACCTCTTCACACTGTCCAAATACACACACCCGCTCACACCCTCTGACACACATGCTAATCTCTCCAAATACACAAAGACACACATAGCCATAGACACAGTCACACAGACCACTTCCCTCCCACACACACACACACACACGCACGCACTCTGAATCTAGCCAATAGATGTTACTGTTGAGTAAGGGCTAAGATACAACTTACCCTTGGGAATTTGTATGCTGCCTTTACAGCATCTCTGGCCCCAGCTGACTCAGGTCACAGAAGCCTAGCCAAGGATAGCAATGCATGGCATGAATATTTAAGGCACTTGGTCAGCCTAACTAATGTTTTTTTAAATTGCATTTTTCTAGTCACATACATGGTCTTATAGGTTTTATGGACTGGGATTGTTTGATCAATTGATTTTAATTTGTAATATGTAATAGAAGTTGTTTTATAAGCCACTTTGATATAAATAGAAAATAACAAATACATGCTGTTAAATAAATAGAGGAAGCACATGAGATCACTCTATGAAGAGATCAATTGAGAAATTCTGAAATTACTTACTAACACTTATAAAGGGTGTCAGGTTTTGTGCAGTTGGATGTGAAAAGGGTTCAGCTGAGAGTTCAGTTGCTGTGTCACAGCTGTGATATTAAAGTTTCCCAGCCCTTGGGTAGAAACATAGAAACACAGAAACATAGAAATGACGGCAGAAGACCAAACGGTCCATCCAGTCTGCCCAGCAAGCTTTTCCCCCGTACTTATCTGTTACTCTTGTCCCTTGTAAGTGACTTTTTTTGTTCTATTTCCCTTCCACCCCCACCATCGATCTATTTCCCTTCCACCCCTGCTATCAATGAAGTTAGCAGTGCTGGAGCTACATCTAAGTGAAGTATCTAGCTAATTGGTTAGGAGTATCAGTGCTGGAGCTGCTTCTAAGTGAAGAATCTAGCTAATTGTTTAGGGTAGTAACTGCCGTCATAGCAAGCTACTCCCATACATGTTTATCCAGCCTGTGCAACTCAGTCCTTGTTGGTTGTTGTCCAAATATAAATTATCTTTTCAACATTCCCCCTGCCGTGGAAGCAGCAATCTTTTCATCATTCCCTCTGCCGTTGAAGCAGAGAACTATGCTAGATATCATTGAAAGTGAAGTATCAGGCTTATTTGCTTTGGGGTAGTAACCACCATATCAAGCAAGCTACTCACCTGCTTTTTTGTGGATGCAAATCCTTTTTTTCACATTTCCCCTTGCTGTTGAAGCATAGAGCAATGTTGGAGTCACATTAACCGTATGTATGTTTATTGAATTAGGATATTAATCTCCAGGTAGTAGCCATCATTCCCGCAAGCCGCCCCCATGCTTCTTCACTTCATTTACATCCTCTAGACTTTATGGATCCACAGTGTTTATCCCATGCTCCTTTGAAATCCTTCACAGTTTTGGTCTTCACCACTTCCTCCGGAAGGAGAATAAATCTCACATAAACCAGGAACCAGCTACATTCAAATCAATTTCCCTTTTAATTGAACTATACAGTAAAGACATACTTTACTAAAACAAGGAAAAAGTGAAAACTATGTATTTATATGGTTTTCTATCACTTTTTAATGTGCATTTTCAATCCTATTGAAAATGAACATAAGCTCTTTAGGTTTCTAGTTATTTTCAATAACACATAGGAATATTCATTTGAAATTAATGGGTAATCTGAAATGAAAAAGGCCATTTTTGTTTTTTTCCATTTAAATCATAACAAATTACATTGCCCCCGAAAATAATTAAAATTTTTGTTTGCATTCATTTTTGGATCCCATTCAAGTTTATGGGGAAGCAAACCAGCAGGCTTTAGTTTTCTACTCACAGCTAGCCAATGAAAGTCAGACAGAATGGAGCTAGGGTGGGAAGAACAAGTAAAGAGCAGGATCAATCAATGTCAAGCATTGTTTCAACCAGCCTATCCTAGCTGCCACCTGCATGGATTGGCAATGTGTTCCTCATTTTTTTTTTACCCTGAAACTAAAAACAAAATGTAACTTTGAGCAGTCACTATGTTCCCAAAAAAGTAAAAAAATAAAATAAAATAAAGGTTTGGAAAGGAAAGAAAAGCGAAATTTAAAGCAAAGTGTGCTGGGCTCTTGGCTGTTGTCACAGTGTTACTGTGTGAGAGGAAACAAAGCAATTTAATTTGTTCACTGTTACCAAGTTACTGTCATTGAGCAGGCAGGAGTTAGTGCGTCTCTGTGTGCACTAGCAGTGCAGACAGAGATCTTTTCTTATTTTAACAGTTGCAGTGACTCTGACCAGTGTCCATTGATAAAGTAGAAACCCATCTTTTCCTTCCTTTGTGCTCTCTGACTTTCTGTGTGTGAGACGTTTTTCCATAAGCTGTGTCATTTTCTAGAGGATGTCTACATAGTCATAGTCAGCAAGCAGAAAGTGTGTGGCTTGCTTTGTAACGTAAGTGATTGTGTGAATTCTTTGCTTTGGTGTTTACTCAAGAGGATGTAGGGGAAGATACCTGTGCCAGAAATTATTTCAATGGTAGCAGAAGAACTGCTACAAATCACTGTTAAGCTGGAAGATGTAATAAGGTAGATTGACAAACTAAAACGTGGCAAATTGCTTGGACCAGATGATATATACACCAGAGTTCTGAAAGAACTCAAAATAAAATTGCAGATCTGATACTGGTAATTTGTAACCTAACATTGGGATCATCCTCTGACCTTAAAACTGGAGGGTAGCCAATGTAACCCCGATCTTTAAAAAGGACCCCAAGGGTGGTCCGGGAAACTATAGATCGGTGAGTCTGACTTCAGTGCCAGGAAAAATCATGGAAACTATTCTAAAGAACAAAATTGAAGAACATATAGAAAGACATGGTTTAATGGGACGCAGCCAGCATGGATTTACACAAGGAATATCTTGCCTCAGCAATCTACTACATTTTTTTTGAAGGGGTTAATAAACATGTGGATAATGGTGAGTCAGTGGATGGTAGCTATTTGGATTTTCAGAAGACATTTCACAAAGTGCCCAATTAGAGACTCCTCAGAAAATTATAAAGTCATCGGATAGGAGGCAATGTGAATTGCAAACTGGTTAAAAGATAGGAAGTGGAGAGCAGGACTAAATGGTCAGTTTGCTCAGTGGAGAAGTTAAACAGAGGAGAGCCTCAGGGATCTGTATTTGGACCAGTGCCTTATATAACTGATCTGGAAATGGTGCAGCTGCAAAAGTTAAAAGTGCTCAACAGGCATGGACATTGTTTAAAAATACAATCCTAGAGGCGCAGTCCAGATGTATTCCATGCATTAAGAAAGGTGGAAGGAAGGCAAAACGATTACAGTCATGGTTAAAAGGTGAGGTGAAAGAGGCTATTTTAGCCACAAAAAAACATCCTTCAAAAATTAGAAGAAGGATCCATCTGAAGAAAATAGGATAAAACATAAACATTGTCAAGTTAAGTGTAAAACATTGATAAGACAGGCAAAGAGAGAATTTGAAATGAAGTTGGCCATAGAGGCAAAAACTCATAATAAAAACGTTTTAAAATATATACAAAGCAAGAAACCTGTGAGGGAGTCGGTTGGACCATTAGATGACCGAGGGATTAAAGGGGCTTTTAGGGAACATAAGGCCATTGCAGAAAGACTAAATAGAAACATAGAAATGACGGCAGAAGAAGACCAAACGGTCCATTCGGTCTGCCCAGAAAGTTTTGCACTTTTTTTTTCGCATACTTATGTTACTCTTGGCTCTTAGTAACCTTTTAATTCTATTTCCCTTCCACCCCCACCATTAATGAGAGATCAGTGTTGGAACTGCATCTAAGTGAAATATCTAGCCCAACTAGTTAGGGTAGCAACCGCCGCAATAAGCAAGCCACAGCCACACCCACGCCCACCTGCCCACCCAGACTAAATAATTCAGTCCTTGTTGGTTGTTGGCCTTTCTTCATTCCCCCTGCCATTGAAGCAGAGTGTTATGCTGGATATGCATTGAAAGTGAAGTATCAGACTTTCACCCCTGCCGTTGCTTCCGTGTTTACGGGAGATACCAGTTTCGGTGATGGTTTTCAAGGGTGATGTCAGACGTACTGAACCAAATCACTGTGAACCAGGAAGATGTAGTAGGCCAGATTGACAAACTAAAGAGTAGCAAATCACCTGGGCTGGATGGTATGCATCCTAGGATACTGAAGGAACTAAAAAATGAAATTTCTGATCTATTAGTTAAAATTTGTAACTTATCATTAAAATCATCCATTGTACCTGAAGACTGGAGGGTGGCCAATGTAACCCCAATATTTAAAAAGGGATCCTGGGGTGATCTGGGTAACTATAGACCAGTGAGCTTGATTTCAGTGCTTGGAAAAAATAGTGGAAACTATTCTAAAGATAAAAATTGTAGAGTATATAGAAAGACATGTTTTAATGGAACACAATCAACATGGGATTACCCAAAGGAAGTCTTGCCTAACAAATCTGCTTCATTTTTTTGAAGGGGTTAATAAACATGTGGATAAAGGTGAACCAGTAGATGTAGTGTATTTGGATTTTCAGAAGGCGTTTGACAAAGTCCCTCATGAGAGGCTTCTAAAAAAACTAAAAAGTCATGGGATAGGAGGCAATGTCCTTTCGTGGATTACAAACTGGTTAAAAGACAGGAAAGAGAGTAGGATTAAATGATCAATTTTCTCAGTGGAAGGGAGTGGGCAGTGGAGTGCCTCAGGGATCTGTATTGGGACCCATACTTTTCAATATATTTATAAATGATCTGGAAAGAAATATGACGAGTGAGGTAATCAAATTTGCAGATGATACAAAATTGTTCAGAGTACTTAAATCACAAGCAGATTGTGATAAATTGCAGGAAGACCTTCTGAGACTGGAAAATTGGGCATCCAAATGGTAGATGAAATTTAATGTGGATAAGTGCAAGGTGATGCATTTAGGGAAAAATAACCCATGCTATAGTTACACAATGTTAGGTTCCATATTAGGAGTTACCACCCAAGAAAGAGATCTAGGCGTCATAGTGAATAAAACATTGAAATCGTCGGTTCAGTGTGCTGCGGCAGTCAAAAAAGTAAACAGAATCTTGGGAATTATTAGAAAGGGAATGGTGAATAAAACTGAAAATGTCATAATGCCTCTGTATCGCTCCATGGTGAGACTGCACCTTGAATACTCTGTACAATTCTGGTTGCCGCATCTCAAAAAAGATATAGTTGCGATGGAGAAGGTACAGAGAAGGGCGACCAAAATGATAAAGGGAATGGAACAGCTCCCCTATGAGGAAAGGCTGAAGAGGTTAGGGCTGTTCAGCTTGGAGAAGAGACGGCTGAGGAGGGATATGATAGAGGTGTTTAAAATCATGAGAGGTCTAGAACAGGTTAATGTGAATCAGTTATTTATTCTTTTGGATAATAGAAAGACTAGGGGTCACTCCTTGAAGTTAGCATGTGGCACATTTAAAACTAATCAGAGAAAGTTCTTTTTCACTCATCGCACAATTAAACTCTGGAATTTGTTGCCAGAGGATGTGGTTAGTGCAGTTAGTGTAGCTGTGTTGAAAAAAGGATTGGATAAGTTCTTGGAGGAGAAGTCCATTACCTGTTATTAATTAAGTTGTCTTAGAGTGTTGATGCTTACTCCGCCAGGAGGGTGGAGTTAGCAATCTGTTGACGCTCGCCCTGCCAGGAGGGCGGAGTGAGCGATCTGATGAAGACCAGCTCCCCAAAGGGGAGGAGATAGTAATCTGTAATGACTCTGGATGCTGGATACTCCTCTTGAAGAAGGAGTTAACAATCTGTTAGCAATCCCCCGCCTGGGGGCGAAGTAGCACGATGTTACAGTTCTTGCTAAGGAGTAGCAATCTGTTAGTGATCTGCTCTTCCAGAGGGAAGGAGTAGTAACTGTTATGCTTGTTCCTGTAGAAAGATGAACCAGCAACCTGTATGATCCCCATGGGGGAATAGCTATGTGATATGGATCAGCTTCTGCAGAGAGAGAAGTAATGGTCTGATGAGGGTTGGCTCCCACAGAGTGGCAGATGATAATACTGCTCTTGTTAATGTAGGAATACCATCTAGTAGAATAGTGAATCCCTAGGCCGATGGCAGATGACAGCGCCCTCTATTGGAGATCCTGAGAGGGACCACCGGCTAGGCTGGAGTATTGAGACAAACACAGATAGTTCTTTATTAGACTGGAAGTAGAACCACCAGAGGTGGCAGTAGTGAGTTGATATGCCCGACAGGGCTGAAGTCCCTCTGATACTGGAACCACGATCTCTGAGTTGCTGAGCTGTAAGAAGAGACTATAGGCAGTGAGTAGACAGGGTCTGCAGAGCATAACCAGTGGTAGATGATACAGTCACAATTGTAGATCTCTGTAGAGTCTTCTATATGCAACAGAGAGTCTTCAGTAGTCAGGAACAGGAGCCGCAGGCAATTACTGGTTTCTGTAAGCAGTCTGAAATAGAGTTCACAATACTGTGTACGGAATGGCTTCTGAATAGAAGAGAGGTTCGAGGAGATATAGGAACATAGGCCCTCGTGGAGCGAGTACCAGTTCCTGTCTGTTAATCTGTAATAACAATCCATAAGCTATAGGTGTTACGCTTGGGCTCCGGACAGGAGTCGTGCACACCACCCGGCAGGGTGGCTCCAGGTGGAGAGAGACAGGAGGCTCGAAACAGAGTCAGGTACCAGGCTGGGTCAGGGCAGGCAGCAAATGGCAGTGTCTAGTACAGGCTGGGTCAGGGCAGGCGGCAAGTGGCAGTGTCAAGTACAGGCTGGGTCAGGGCAGGCGGCAGTCAGCAGTGTCTGGGTCCAGGCTGGGTCAGGGCACAGTAAGCAGGACAAGGCAGGTCAGAAGGCCCGTAGGCCACACACACACACACACGGAAGGCCCGTAGGCCACACACCAATAGCGGGGCAAGGCAGGTCAGAAGGCCCGTAGGCCACACACACACACACGGAAGGCCCGTAGGCCACACACCATAGACGGGGCAAGGCAGGTCAGAAGGCCCGTAGGCCACACACACACACACGGAAGGCCCGTAGGCCACACACCATAGACGGGGCAAGGCAGGTCAGAGGGCCCGTAGGCCACACACACACACACGGAAGGCCCGTAGGCCACACACCATAGACGGGGCAAGGCAGGTCAGAAGGCCCGTAGGCCACACACACACACACGGAAGGCCCGTAGGCCACACACCATAGACGGGGCAAGGCAGGTCAGAAGGCCCGTAGGCCACACACACACACACGGAAGAAGGCCAAAAGGCCGCACAAGGCAAGGCAAGGATAGGCCCGAAGGCCACGCAAGGCAAGGCAAGGCAAGGATAGGCCCGAAGGCCACGCAAGGCAAGGCAAGGATAGGATAGGCCCGAAGGCCACGCAAGGCAAGGCAAGGATAGGCCCGAAGGCCACGCAAGGCAAGGCAAGGCAAGGATAGGCCCGAAGGCCACGCAAGGCAAGGCAAGGCAAGGATAGGCCCGAAGGCCACGCAAGGCAAGGATAGGCCCGAAGGCCGCACAAGGCAGGCTAGAGCAGGGAGCCCAGGTGAGCTCGATGCCGAAGCACCGAGGCAACTGTCAGGCAGGGTTAAGAGGGCACACCCAGAGCATAGAGTGGACATAGGAGATGGACTGGGCCTGTCAGGAAAGTCAGCACTAGAGGGACCCCTGGTGGTGAGGCGGTAGCACAGCAGCCACAGCCGTAACAATAGGTATGCGATATCTTCGGAGGAAGAAGAGAGTATGAGAAAGGAATTAGGAACATAGGCCCTCGTGGAGCAAGTACCGATTCCTATCTGCAATGGTAACTCACGATCTCCATACCTGCGATAACGTCTTAGACTGAAGGGAGCCTTAGCGATCAGGAACAATGGCCCTCGAGGACCGGGTACTCCTAGTACGTTGAAAAGGTCGAGCAATGGAGAAAGGTTTCCCCTTGCTGACTCGGATCATTGTTGCAAGTAGCGTGGACTGCCGAAGCAATTCCAGAGGAGTTCCTTGCTAACTCGTTAGAGGTTAGCAAACAAAGACCTTTTAAAGTAAGAATAGATAAGGTCACTATGGGGGAAGCCCCCGAGGTTCGCGCCCTTGCTGGTACAAAGTCTGGAGCACGCGCCCTTATGTCATCAGGAACATGGCAGATCTGTAGCGTGAAGCCAGCCCGGGGACACCGGGACCAAGAGGCAATGAGAAGCCGTGGCTGCATCTGTCCGTCAGAGCCGAAGGGAGTCGCCACAAAGGTAGAGAGGGTGGAGCGAGGGCAAGAATAGGCACGAACGCAACATAGAGAATAGCCACTACTATTATTAGCAACAGTAGAATGGGATCGACTTAGTTTTTGGGTACTTGCCAGGTTCTTATGGCCTGGATTGGCCACTGTTGGAAACAGGATGCTGGGCTTGATGGACCCTTGGTCTGACCCAGTATGGCATGTTCTTATGTTCTTAAGACAGAGCTCCTTACTTTCCTCCGAAGCCCACCTCCTCTCTTCCTCCTTTATTTCTGTGGATAACACGGTTATTCTCCTGGTCCCCTCAGTCCGTAATTTAGGAGTCATCTTTGGCTCCTCTCTCTCCTCCTCTTCTTTTATCTAAAACTCTGCTAAAACATGCTATTTCTTTCTCTACAACATTGTAAATATCCGTCCCTTCGTTTCTGAACACACTACCAAAACCTTTATCCACTCTCTCATCTCTTCCTACTTAAGACTATTGCAACCTGCTCTTCACAGGTTTCCCAGCGAGCCATCTCTCTCCCCACTACAATCTATCCCAAATTCAGCTTAACAATTTATCTTTTGCCAAAGTCACTACACCCATATAACCTCTCTTCAGAAGTCACTGCATTGACTCCCTATCTACTCTCACATAAAGCTCTTCTTTCTCACCTACAAATGCAGCTCCTTACTACCTCTCCTTTGGCATTAATGATGATAGTTGTGAGATGACCATGAGTACCCTGCTCAAGAAAAAGAGAGATTTTTTTTTAGTAGGAGGAAGCCACAGACAGGGTTGGGCAAGAAGAAGCTCAAGCTGGATTTCTGTACCTCTTGTTCGGGATGAGGAGAAAGCAGTCAGTGGAAGATGGCATAAGCAGTGGAAGGGAAGGGACACTAGGAGAGAAGCATGCAAAAGCAGTACAGCATTGCCTCCTGATTCCTTTGAGCAATGTATGCAACAGATACTTGACAAAAGTGCTGATTCAGATGAATGATGTGAGGGATTCTCAAACTTTGAGCAGGGGTGTATTAGTAGGGTACAGAGACAATTAGACAACAGGTGGACCCATGATTCATTTGTCAGGTCGCTGTTTACTTCCTAGGCGAGGCCCCGGTCTCTGGACCAGGCCTAGGCTGAGGCGCAGGAGTTGCACTCGGGCATAGGCTGAGTTCCCTTCTTTGGATCTCAATCTACTTCCTAGGTGAGGCCCCTGCCTCAAGCCTAGGCTTAGGCCCAGGCCCAACTGGTGACTTTTAAAAAAAATTGGTTTTCAAAATGAAATGAGATTCCGATGAAATTTCATCAGAATTTAACTTGTTCCATTTTGAAAACAATACAAAACGAAATAGGAAATTTCATCTCATTTCCTATTTCATTTCCCCCAGAATGCTCATCCCTACAAAATATTGTTTAATGCATGATCGAGAAAGCAGGTATATTGTACAATAGTCTTGAACTGGGACATTTAAGCATTCAAATCGTATTTTAGGTAGGCTGAAAACCATCTGTGCTCTGTGACATTAGACTAGGTTTAGGCACCCTTCATCATCATCATGACAGGATTTCTTATTTTGTGAAGTCAGAGCTCCTTGTCTTTGTTACAGGATAGGGTAAGATTTGCAATGTCTTGTTCTTAATTTTATACTCCTAGATTGATCCTAGTAGGGCATCAAATGCAGATAATTGAGATTCAGAATGGGGTCACCTTGAGGTTCATAGTTGATTGCTCAGAAAGTAGAACCTCAAGGTTTAGAGTGTGGAATGCTTGTCTTTGGAACAGGAATCTCTGAGCGTGGATCACTGCAGTTGACAATGTAGAAGGGTGTCTGGCTGGAGGATGGGGAATATTTTGAACACATTATTTACTGTGCATACAAACAGCATACAACTGCACCAAAAGTATGGAATTGAAACTAGTGCACAGCGCGTACATAAAGACATGGAGGACAGAGAGACCATGCAGATGATAATTTTCAAAGCGTGCAAAGTCTGCGGGTAGTTTTTACCTGCAGACTTTATGCTAATTCTCAAAGCGAAAGCACGCCTGCAATTTTGTTTTGGAAATTACCCTAGGAAAACTATCTGGCAAGTTTGCACTTCGTAATATATTCCAGTAGTTTTTCTGGCAAAATGTGCATGCATATGTAAAGGAATGACCCTACAACCCCTCTTTAACCTGTACGGGATCAGGCATCTAGCCACATCTACCTTAAAAGCCAGAGAGAGAGAGTTCTGGAAGCGGGTCCCCTGGGAGGAGGAATAAGAAGGTGAGTCCAGCTGGGAACAGACGGGCCCTGTGTCTCTAGGAGAAGGCAGCTCCTGACTCATCTTTGTCCTAAGGTAAAGCTGTGAGTGCACTGCTAGAGGTAAGCAGGCTACATATTATGAATGCTGGTAGGATTAATAAAGTAGAAGCTTGTTAAGAAAGAAGGCTGGAGACAGAGTGGATTGTGTCTTCAGCCTAAGAAGTTACTCAGCTTTCCCACAGAATATTTTTTTAAATGAAAAACTATGCAACAAACTTGAAACTCATCCCTAAACCTGCACCCAGGAATGCCTCTCTACTATGTGGGTAAAATGA
Source organism: Rhinatrema bivittatum (assembly GCF_901001135.1). NCBI lineage: Eukaryota > Metazoa > Chordata > Amphibia > Gymnophiona > Rhinatrematidae > Rhinatrema > Rhinatrema bivittatum. The sequence goes on along the minus strand of NC_042631.1, from coordinate 36,860,057 downwards.
CATGCATACAGACTGTGTGTGCCCATTTTTTACCTGCATATTGGGCAGCAATTTCGTAGAAGCCCCTGGGTAAAGTACTGCTTTACTCGTGAATACAGTTTTTAAAATTGTCTTTCATGGGTGGAATATTTATTTAGCTCCTTGCAAACATCCAGCAAACTTTGACTAGATGAAGTTATTTAGCTAACTTTGGCAGGATATTCAGTAGTGTAGCCATACCACTGAATATATCTAATTATGTTAAAGTTAGCTAGATAACCTTAACTGGCTAACTTTAGGACTACTCTACAGCCAGTGTGACCAGAGTGAGTTGGAAAACGTATCCAGCTAACTTAACTCTGTCCCTGAATGTGCCTATGTTATATTGGGTAGCTAATTCCTGCTGAATATGGGCCCTACAGTGCATAAATCCTGGATCGGTGTTAGGCACGAGTAAGATACTGCAACACAGTACCGCCTTGGGACTCTTGGGACAAAAGGTGAGAAATCAAGAATGAGAATAAATAAATCACTCCAGCATGCTATATTGTCACCACTTGAAAAGTACTCATACTGCTTCATATGCTAGACAATAAGAGACTTGTGAAAGATAATACTCATGGGGTGGCTGTCCTTCACCAACCATATGGTCTCCTTCACTCTGGGAGCCTTGCAGGTTCTCCATTAGTCACTGGGGGCACCATGTTCCTAACATCTGCCCCTCCTGGTACCTAGGAAGCAGGGTATTCATAAGAAATGCCTACTGGGTGCTGATGGAATCCAGGTCGATCTAAAAAACACAAGATAGAAAACACATTGTATGGGCTCAGTTAGCACAGCTGAAAAACACCCTTTGCCTCTTTGTGACAATGATCAAGCAGCCTGTAGGAAAGGGACAGGAAGAATAAGTGACAGCATTGACTCTTCCGTCTCCAGATATGTCCATATCTTGGCATGGTTAAGTACATCTGATGAGTCGTATCCCTGTATAAGGTTTAGAAAGTGTGTGTGTGTGTGGGGGGGGGGGGGGGGGGGGGCTGGCGGGGTGAGAAAGACTTTCTGTTGTTCACGTTAGCATATATAAAATTAAGCCCTGCTGGAGGTATCCTTTACAGAGTCCTGCAGCATAGGTGGAGCCTTTCTGAGGGGCAGATGAGGCTCTGTTTCCCAGGACCTACCCCTTCTCTTGTTCCCTGCTGTTATGAGCAGCAGTGCAGGCCATGAAAGCAGGATAGGGGTTGAGTATTATATGGCTCAAGTACATCAGAGGTGAGCTTTCTTTGGGAGATGTCAATGCTGTTCCTTAATTTTGGAAGGCCAGCTATCCTAGGGAGGTTCATTTTGTAATGGATAACTTATGCAGCAAATACATTCACAAATTGTAACAATGCTCTTTTTTGTTTAATTTAGCTCTTGCCTTTTCATTGGTAGCTCGAGGCAAATTACATTCAGGTACTGCAGCTATTTCCTTGTTCCCAGGGGGCTTACAATAAGGGGACTATTTACTAAGCCATGGTACTTCCCCCTCTGGAGGAGGAAAATATTGTAGAGTTTATTAAACTGTGGTGTGTAGTATTTTCTCTGGTGGGAAAAATACCGTGGGTTAGTTGCCCCACAAATTCTGTGAAATGGAGGTCCTCAGCCTAGGGTCGCCATCTTGTTAAAGGGCCAGAGTGCTCCAAAGCCCCTCAGAATGTAAAAATCCCCAAGGGTCTTCTGAGACCCTTGTCCCACCCCTCTACCACCTCTAGAGGTGGCCTCAAAGCAAAAAAATGTAAAAAAAAAAAAAAGTTTTTAAATGGATGGCACAAGCCCCTCCCCTTCCTTCCCAACCACATCTGTTTGTCCAAATCCCCCCTCCCTGGCTTCCAGACTCACCCCAGGCCTCTTGGATCCCCCTTATCCCTGGTCATACCTGTTAAACCCTGATGGTCTAGTGGGCATACCTGGGAACTTTTGCATTCCGCTTCCACTGAGATTTCTCAAGATTAGCAGGGGGGGGAAGGAGAGCAGGCACAGCGACACAACACACTTCCTCTCTTCCCTCCCCCAACAAACAACAACGGGCATTCGGCAAAGTAAGAAATAGTGCTACCAGTTTCTCTAAATCCAGAGAGTTCTCAGGTATGCTAGTGGGGTCCAGAGCAGCTCCAGGCCCTGCACCATCCCTAAAAAATGGCACCGGCTGGCTGGTCTAAAACGTATGCACCCATCACCTCATGGAACATAAGATTGTTGTTATGTGCCCCGTCCGCAGCCATCCCGTGCATGGGCCTGCTCACCTTCACGGTCCCATGGCAGGTCCTAGGTCGGCCTCCCTAAGAGTAGTTGCCAGCTCCTCTAGGCCCCGGCGTCCTGCGGTGGCAGTTGCCGGGCCTTCCACTGTGCGCCAGGCCTCACACCGAGGCTCGGTGTCCTCAGCGATGTTGGCCATGCTCCTACACGCATGCGCACACGGACCGCCCGGCCTCTTGTAGGGCCAAGGGCAGGTCTTAGCTCCGTGGTGCACCCTGATTGATTCCCTGATATAAGGAAGTTCCTGACTGTGCTGCCTTGCCTTGGCAATTGGATCGGCTTGTATGCTAGATTACCTCTGCATTTTTTCCTGCTCTTGTCTAGTTCCAAGTCTCATTCCAGGATCCTTCTGTTCCAGTCCTGTTCCTGCCTTGTTCCTGCACCCTAGTTCCTGTTTGCCTTGTTCCTGTGTTCATCTGTACGTCTCCCCAGGTAGTACCTCTGGACTGTTTTACCAGTACTGACCTCAGCTTGTTCCTTGACCTGCCTGCCGCCTGCCTCAAGACCTCAGCTTGTTCCTTGACCTGCCTGCTGCCTGCCTTCCGACTTCGGCCTGCCTGTGACCTTGTCTGATCTCCGGTATCTGACCTCTGCCTTTATCCCACGGACTGACCTTTGGACTCTGACCTTTGCTCGCCTGACTTTATCCCTAGATTCTGGCTCTGTTCCTCGCCTTGCCATCGCCTACGCTATTCTGGTTCTCCTTGCTCGATCGGACCTCTAGTCTTGAACCCAATCTCGCTCTCCCCGTGTCTGTGGGCACGCTGGACTTCTGCTCTCCCAGGAGACCCTGCGAGGCCCACCTAAGTTCAAGTGGCCCTGGTCCCTAAGGGCTCCTCCCGCGAGGACCTCGGGCTTCCAGTGGTGAAGCTCACCCTAGCCTCTGTCTCCTCCAGTGCTCCACCCCCTGGGGGCAGTTGCCTTCTGTTCCCTATCAGGAGGTGTCTTTCCACTGCCCCAGGAGAAGGGTCCACCTCCGAGCGCAAAAATTGTTATTGACCGGCCAGAGGTCGAGATGCTGGAGAGAATTAGGTCAAAGGGGCAGTGTTGGGAGTGGAAGGACCTGCCCTACATGTTGAAAAACATATTTTTAAAAATATTTTCATGCTTTGAGGACACCTCAAAGAGGAGATGGTGGGAGGTCTGGAATGGGATAGAGGGAGTTCTCACAAGACCCCAGGGTTGTTTGTTTTTTTTTCAACTCTTTGTGGCGGGAGCGTGCTTTGGGCCACTTGAACCCTTTAACACACTGCCCTGGGAGTGTAGGAATGCATGTTAGTATCCTGATGCTCCCGGTGAACATTTGCTACTGTTCCAGACAGTGGCATAGCCAGAATTGATTTTTTGGGTGGGCACAAGGTTAACATGGGTGGGCTGTAGGCATGCAGGTCTACTAGTTGTTTTTTTACTGATAAATAATGCCAAATTATGCAGCATAGCATTCACATCTACGCCTAAGTATGAGGTTTACTTAATGATACAAACATAATTCACGGTGATTTGTGGTACTTTAGCCTTCTTATTATTACGATTTTATACACGGCTCCTACCTGTCCATAAATTTTGAGAGAGCGGTTGTGTTGCTTATATTTAAATTGCTAACATCTCAAAATATAGATATATATTTTTACCTTTGTTGTCTGATCTTTGTATTTTTCTAATCAGTTGGTCCTGGTCTCTTTTTCCCATTTTTTCCCTTATAGCTCATTTCCTAATTCCTTTTCAGTGTCTTTCTTCTATTACTGTCTTCTTCCCTTCCACACACACACACACACACACACACACACATACACGCTTTCTCTCACAGACTCCCTCTCACACACTCAAGCTGTCACTCTCATATGCTCTCCCCCCCCCCCCCCCACAAGCTCACATTCAAGTTCTCACTTTCTCACCCCTCCCCAGGCTTATATTCTTATGCACACACAGACGCACATCCAGGCACCCATTCTCACCCACACACATAAACCCAGACTCCCATTCTCACCCACAAACCCATGCTCCCAGTCTCACCCACACATATTCAAGCTCCCATTCTCATCCATACATATACACATTTAAGGTACTATTCTCACCCACACATACACACATTCAAGCACCCATTCTTATCCACATATTCAAGCTTCCATTCTCACCCACCCACACAAACCCAGGCTCTCATTCTCACCCATATATACACACATTCAAGCTCCCATTCTCACCCACCCACAAACCCAGGCTCCCTTTCTCAACCACACATACACACATTCGAGCTCCCATTCACCCACATATTCAAGCTTCCATTCTCACCCACATACACACCCAGGCTCCAGTTTTCACCCACACACACTCCCATTCTCATCCACACATACACATTCAAGCACGTGCACAGCTTCCGCTTTCTCCCCCAGAGCAGGAAGATCAGCTGCCTCTCCTGCTGCCACCGGCCTCCTGCTATCTTCGGGCGTCGGGCCGTACTGCCCGCCGAACTTCCTGCCGGGGGGGGGGGGGAGCGGAAGCGCAGCGCACAACGTCCGCTTCCTCCCTCCCCCCCCCAAGCAGGAAGATCGGCGGGCAGTACGGCCCGACGCCCGAAGATAGCAGGAGGCCGGTGGCAGCAGGAGAGGCAGCTGATCTTCCTGCTTTGGGGGAGAAAGCGGAAGCTGTGGGCGGCGCTTCCGCTCCCCCAAACAGGAAGTTCGGCGGGCCGTTTGGTCCGAAGATAGCAGGAGAACGGGTGGCAGCAGGAGAGGCAGCTGATCTTCCTGCATTGGGGGGAGGAAGCGGAAGCTGCGCGCGGCGCTTCCACTCCCCCCCCGAACAGGAAGACCGGTTGGCCGTACGGCCGCAGCAGCGCTTCCCCATGTGTGCCGTGATGGCGCGCAAGGCGTGGGTTCTCTTGTTCGCTGTCGTGGGGATGGGATCCCGCGACAGCCTTGCAGTTCCGGTGCCAGTTGGGTGGGCCTGGGTCTAAGTTGGGTGGGCACCTGCCCACCCAGGCCCACCCGTGGCTACGCCACTGGTTCCAGAGTTGTAGCTAACTTTCATGAAAATAATGCAGCTTTGCGATTTTTCAATCAAGCTGTATTATTTTATTTCCATGAAACTGCCCAGTAATTAGCCATTTTGCATGTATTTGCATGCATTTGCATGTATTTGCATGCAAAGTAGCTCATTAGTATTATGGCATTACTGGGGGGGGGGGGGGAAATAGAATATATGCTATTTAGAATACCACAAGGACCATATTCAAAAGCATTTAGCTGGCTAACTCAGAGGTTTGTTGGCTAAATTAATATTTTGGCACGTATCCAGCTAAATTCTAGCCGGCTAATACATTTGGCAGCTAGAATTTAGTCTGGTTGGGCCATAGAGTCCTAAAGTTAGCCTGCTTTAGTTATCTGCCTAACTTTAAGTTAACTGGCTGTATTCAATAGTGCAGCTGCAGCCTTGAATATACCTCCAATGGGGGATAAGGAATTACACAGAGGCCCTTGGCTTCTTTTCCCTCCACTGTAAAAAGAGCCGTCTTTCCTGTCCTCTTTTCCCTTTTCATCAGGTTAGAATAGGTTATTGTTATTACAGCAGTAGCAAAATAATAATGAACATGGTTCAGCCTAAGAACCACCAATGTAGTACTGTATCTAGTGAGTCAATAAAGTAAAAGTTTGTGCCTCCTGACTAACAGGCCACCTATAAAAGAATAAAACCATCTGGGTCCAAAGTAGCAGGACGATAGCAACCGGGTTCTAACTAGAAGGCCACACTAAGATTTTGCAGTAATTATGAACGCTTTTGCTGACTGAACTGTGTTCAGTCTTGAATGAAAGTTGAGCTTGTAACTGTGTACAATTGTTTAATGCTTCGTGGAATTTAATTAAAGCTGCTGCCATTTGTACCACTACCCTGCTGTCAGTTGTCCGCAAGGGAGTGAGGGGATGAGGGTAGGAAAGGGAAAGGAACAAGGAGAGATTCATTAACTAGCCCCGGCTACTACTGCCTATGTTCAGTAAGATGAATTGATGTGCTTGGGGTCACCCAGAGTTTTTCTGACTTGCTGTTAGCAATGCTAACTAGACCTCCCCGTTTCTCCAGTAATTGTGGTGGCAGTCGTCATTCCACATGCTGTGTCTCATGTGCATCGGTATGCTATGTGGTGGTGACTGCTTTCAGCACAGTCACTGCTGCCTCGTGTTGTTTCATATCTGTCCCAGACGGCCACAGTGATGCTGCATCATGGTGAGACTTTTCACCAGAGTCTCTCACGGAGCTGATTCCTCTTGGCGATCGTGCTTGCTGGTAATGCTGCATCCTGGTCACCATTTTCACCCTAACCAGTCACTGTAATTCCACATTATGACGATCCTTTTCAGCACAGCTTGTCCCTGAATCATGGTGATCACTTGCATTAGCGCTGAGGTTTGCTGACCGCTGTCATGGCAACTGGTCACTACAATGGTGCACCCTGGAGTCAGCGGCCTTCCTACAACTGTAGTACAAGGCATTAGGATGCTCAAACAGAAATACATATTGGAATAAACAATGCTGCTTTCTGCCATCTTCTACTATGTTAGATGAAGGGGAAAGAATGCAATCGAGTTTACTTTGGCTAAAAAGTCTGCATTATCTGAGGCTAACAAAACATATTTGGGCTAGGAAACAGAACAGACATAGAAGTCATGGAAGGAACAAAGTGATACAGCCCTGTGGTCTCAGTGCAGAATGCCTTGTTTTACCAGATGAATGCTTTTACTATTATGTAGTTTCTCATTCAACAGCAAGAACTTCATCACCTTAGAAAAAATGCATTTCTCTGCAGACAAGTGGGGGATTTGTGTACCGTATGCCTGTGTCTGACTAATTGTTGGCCGATGCAGATGCTTCCCTGCTTGGAGGTCCATCTTTGCACAATATGTTTCCAGACAAGACTCTGCTTTTTATTAGAACAAACTGGCAATGAAGGGGGTTGGGGGGTGAGAGTGTGTTATTAGTTACTGGGAGCAGGGGGAGGGAGGGAGAATGGGCTTGGATGGAACAGACGGTGATTCCTTTCTTAATCAAAACCAGCTCTTGTATGTATAGTCAGAAGAAAAGCAGAAAAGAGCTTCCTGTTTCCGTCAAAGGATTTTAAACAACCTTCCCCCATGGTGCCCCTTCCCCCATCATTACCGGTGGTTTATCCTTCAGATCTATGGCTGCACTTGGCCAAGATCGCTTAAGAGTGAAAGCTTCCAGCCGCTGGCAGCGATGCTAGTTCAGTCAAGTCAAAAGGAATTGGCATGGTGTGTACCCCAAGGGTGACCAACACATACATCTCCAGATTAAATCTTTCCTCTTGTAATAAATACGCAATGCATGAAGATAGAAAACACTTTCTTAAAAAGTGCTCGATTTTGGAAGGAACTTTAAAATTAGAGGTGGGTAGTAGTGCAATCCCCAAATTCTGTACGCGACGCTTTACGGCGGATCTCCAGCTGAGTCAGCTCCGACGACCGCTGTATCATGAACTCTCGGTGTCCAAGGACAGCGCTGCTTTCTACCAGGTGAAAGCCCAACCAAAGTAAGTCATTCTCATCTATACAAGAGGTGCAGGATGAAGCTTTTCAGCTGGAGCGTAGCCAGCGGCCTGCTGAAGCTTACTACTCATTATACGTAAGAGGGTTGATCTTGTGGCTAGTTCAGTCATACAGAGTTCTCCCATATAGTTCAACGTATAGCATTTGATTCACACAGATTTCTTTTGGCAGGAAGGTGGTAAACAGCAGCAGAAGTTTTATTTTATTTTTTTTTGTTAATATTTGACCCAGCTGATTTCACCTGCTCCTTTGTCATCCCGTCCCATTGGAACCAGCGCCCGGAAACCGAGGCGATGAACCTTCAGTCACACAGCTACCCAGGGTCTTTTGCCCCTATTTTATGTCACTCTCTGTCACACAGGCCAACCATGATAGCAAGGAACCTTGGCCGGGAGTCATGCCCGGATGCCTCACCTCTTTACTAAATATGTTTCCTTTTGGCCAGCCTTGGGAGGATATTTGCGTTTCTGATCCCTCCCTAGTAGTACGCCCATGCCCCTTTTTTGGACGGGTCTTTCTTCCTATATACTCTTGAGTGAGCATGCTCAGATTCAGAGGGTTATGCGATATCGAAGAGTTCGGAAGGAAGGTGAGCTTGAAGAGGGTTAGAGAAACCTTTGCAGGTTAGAGAAGAGAAAGAGGAAGCTTTTGGCGGCCTCTGCTCACCTGTAAAGTGCTAGTGAAGTGCTGTTGAGAGGATTTTAGAGAGATTGGTGTTTTCCCCGCAGTTTGGGCCAGTTTCCCCCCATTTTGGAAGGGCTGGAGGTTGCTGGTGGCTACGTTCCCATGGCCGGTTAACAGTGGGCAGTGACTGCTGTACTGTTTCGGGAGAAGTTTTGTAGAAGCATTTTTGGAGATTTTTAAGACTGATTTCCCTCCGGTCTGTGTTAGAGGAAGAAGAGAATTCCCCTTCCTCCCCTCACAGGGAGGGCTTTGGTTTGCACATTGATTGAGTGGGAACAGCAAGAGTAAAAAAGGAGAGTCCCATTGATAAAGAGACTGTGGCTTTTGTTAGTAGGGAGTTTCTTGTCTACTTGATGCCATAATTGAATGAATTTTGTTTTTCTAACTTAAGTAAAGATATTTTCAGTTGAACACCATCATCTGCATCCCAGCTGCCTTTATTGCGTGTGACTCCAATTATTGAGCTTTACAACTGTGAGAATTCACTGGCCAGTGAAAGTGATGGATTTGGGATTTTTCCCACCCCTGGCACTGTTGATTCAATTCCCACCCCCCTCCCCGGCCCAGACAAGGGACAACAGAGCAAAAGATCCAAGGCACAGCCTTGTTTGCTCCAAGCTCACCTCCTCCCTTGGGGGCTGGGTTAGGGAGCGGAGTGGCTTTTCTTTGCTGCCTGCAGTGGCTCTGGCCTTTCTTCTCTCCTCCCTCCTCTCTGCACTGAATGGAGGGGGGGAGGAGCTGGAATAGAGAGTAGAGCGGTTTCTTTGCTCTGTCCCTTCCAGCATCGCCCAGTAGGGGGCTGGGGCAGGAAGCAGAGGGCTGTTCTCTGCTAAGTGAAATTCAGCACAGCTGGGTGGCGACAAAGCTTCAGCTGGCCCTGCTGGGCCCCCCCCCCCCCCCCCCAGATTTTTGCAGCCCTAGGAACAGGCCTCGTGTGCCTATGGACAAGCCCAAACCTGATCAGTGACTGTAATTGGACTGAGTGTGTGTGTGTGAGAGTACTACAGATCCCCACAACAGCACTAAAGACCTTGGAGGTGTATAAGCCTCCCCACCGGTGAACCCGGGCACCCAGGGCTGAGGTCTGATGTGTTTGGAGCAAGTGAAAGATCTGGGAGAAATACTGTAGCCCTCCAATAGGGTCGTGCTCCAAAACCAGGAGGGCATTACACATGCAGCTGTGGTCCTTGGGTCATATTGCTGTCGAGTCTTGGCTGAGGCTTCCCTCCCCTTGGGACTACGAATGCTGCTTCCGCAACATCTCCAGCATCTGCTGACCTGGGGATAGTGGTGTACCCAAAATAATATTTGGCACCCAGGGTGGATAATTCCTTTGACACACCCCACCAATCTTTTTCGAGGGCTGGAGCAAGAGTGTTAACTATGCTAGGTGAATCTTACAACCTTGTGCCTCTCCCCCAGGCCTCTTCACCCATAATTAAAAGTTTTAAATTTATATTATTTATTATTTTATTTATTATTTATTTGTTTTTCTATACCGGTGTTCGATATTAACAGATTTTACATGACAAAAGGCAAAGTACAGACTGACGAGGTAAAACTATCACTTACAACATGTGTATTATATTTACGTGCACTGCTGTGGAGCCAAAAAGACACTTGGAACCCATATGGTTTCAGGTCTATTATAATGCATATTGGGTGTGGGCTTGGCTCTCAGAAAGCTAGGAGTAAACCTATTGCCAGAACATCACTAACTGCCAGTAATCATATGGTAATAACTCTACCTCTGAAAAGGCAACATTGCAAATATTACAGCAGGACCTAACACATCCTATTAGAAAAATAGAACAAGCCAATTTGCTCTGGATCCCTACACAGAAAACCAAATGCCAGCAGAATATCTCACCTTGGTCACTCATGTAGAACACAGTCAGACCCTCACCAAATTCAGAATAAAGACACTATAATGTTTAAAAAGAAATGTGCAGACAAAAACTGAACTGGAAAACGCAAGAAACCAGACCCAGTATGCAGAACAACAGAAAAAGATCATTCCTCATAAAACAATAATAAAATGAAAAAATCTAACATTAATCATAATTGTTGAACTACAGAAAGAATAAATATTTCAAAATAGTTGATCAACAGAATATCATTCAATAATTGAACTAAAAATGTGTTTTTAAAAGTTCTTGGAAAGCAAACTTTCAAAACAGGTACATCAAATAACACGCAACAATTAAAACTAATAAGAATAAAAAAAAATCCCTTACTCTCCAAACCTGGGATATTTAATTTTGATTTTCCAGTCACCCTGAGATTGCTGTGGATTGGGGAAGGGGATTGCACAAACTTTATTCTCTCTCTTTTCACACACTTATACACTCTCACTCACATATTCACACACAAACAGCTGCTCACACATGCACATAGGCTCTCCCACATTCATGCTCTCACTTATTCTCTCTCTCTCACACACACACACACACACACACACACACACACACATAAATATACACACATGGCTTTACCTTCTCTTCTTTGGCCATGGCGAGATTGGGTCTACGACAGGATTGTCATCTTGCTGGCGGGGAGTTGGAACCCTGCCAGCACATCAGTGGTGCTGCTGCCAGATCCTGTTGATGTTTTATTGTGAACCACCGTGATTGTTTTTTCAGAATGACGGTATATAAATACATAAATATGAAATATGTTGTTGCTGGTGGGGAGTGGGCACCCCGCCAGCACATCATCCTGTGGCCCTACGGGCTTCCTGGCAGTGGAGTGTGGGAGCCCTGCTGGCATACGCATTCAAAATATAAAGTAAGGTGGGGGCTCTTAAAATGTTTGCCACCTGAGGTGCTGCCTCATTATAGAATCCCTGCTGTCGGCACGGCAGTGGCACAAGGCAGACCATAGTGAGCCGGACGGTGCAATAACATCAACCCTCCCGATCGCACCCTCCTCCTGCCTGTGACCTCACACCTTCCAGGGAAGTAGGTCTGGGACTTGAACTTGGACCTTTCTGCATTCCAGTTCATGCCCAGCACTGCTACCAAGCCACTGGACTGGCCCCCGAATTGTATTTTTTTTTTATATTTTGAATGTAAAAATAGATAATTTGGACAGAAAATATTTGTCAGGGCCTTGGAACAGATATTTATCTTGTGTGAAAGGAAGCAGGGGGGGGGGCCACTCTCGATACATGGTTAATGCCCTCAGCTCCATTCACAGCCCTGCCTCCATGGCCAGTTTCATCAAGAAAGGTTTGTGCTGCTTAATATATTCACCTTGGACGGCCTTGACTAAGGTGCTTCTCCTATGGGAGCAGTTTTAGTACTTTTAAATCCTCATTCTGATTTTTTGCTTAAACTAATTTGATCGCTCAATATGTATTTTGTTCCTTGGGAGGACTCATTTAAAATGGTTTTACCTGGGTAAAATCAACCTGCTGAAAATTGTCTTTCCGCCCCCATGAGTGAAGGGGGGGCGGCCTGGGTACTTTAACCTGTATTGCAAAGGGGCGGGGGAGGGCAGGACCTGCAAGCAACATGGCTATTTCCTAAATTTCTTCCACTATGCACTACATTTAAGTCCTTCGATGCATTTCATCATCCCTAAATTGTTTAAATGCTCTCGGTTTTCTGCCTGTTTCAGCACGACCTTCTGTGCATCTTCTGCTCTTATCGTGCCGCACGTCTTCCAAAAGCGAGCCGGATTTTCATTGCTCCTACACGCATGCCAAACCGTTAACTTGCTGTTGCAGCTTAGCCCATGTGCAGTCCTGGAAAACAAGAAGAAAGGAAAAACCTTGCAGCCAATCCATCCAACAAACCTGAGGTGAAACCTGACTCTGATGAAGTGCATCATCGTTGGTCATTATTCCAGGCCAGAAGAATAAAAGGAGCCTGCATTTGTTTTGAAATGTCACGAAAACCACGGGAAAACTCTGTGATCAGTATTGTGCTGCTTCAAAACAAAATGAAAAGGCAATCCCAGTGAATTTTGTTGGGTTTTTCTTTTCGTTTCAGAACGCAGTGCCAACCCCGTCTCCTACTGCGGCTGCCACCAACCCCTCCCCCCCACCCCGTGCCACCAAAAAAAAAAAAAAAAATTAAACCACCCTCCACTCTGAGCCTTTCCTAGCTCTCCACCTTTCCTGGACCCATCTAACGCCATCTGTGGATTGCATGAAGTTGAAATAGGATCAAGTGATCCTGTCAGTCCCGCCCTCCTATGTCCCATTTGTGTAACAGTCAGCCAGCCCTGAGGTCAGTGCCATCTTGTTGTGTGGCTGTACCACATAGAAAGAATAAGGCTGGCGGGCTCGGTTTTGAAAACATGACCTGGTGGGACAAGAGTGACTGGGGATTGCTCCTGGGGTGGGGAATTTAATTGTATTTATTTGGCAGTGCTGGGGGGGGGGGGGTGCGGAGTTGGTGGCAGGGCAAGGGAAGAACCTGACTCCTTATTTTCCTTTTGCTTGTTTTTTTTTTTCACCTTTGTGTTTATTTCAAGTAAATAAAATAAACCGAAATAAACATCAAATAAAATGAAAAAATAAAAATAAAACAAAACAACATTTTTTTTCTATGCACATCCCTAATAAATAGATGCTCTGTCTTTATCCAAAAACATCTCTCCATCTGCTTCAAGAAAGATCAGGCAAAGTCCACAGAAACAGGACATGCACAGGCATCTGCTGAACTAGGTAAATATTTTCAGCAATCAGGCTTCAGGCCTTCTGGGCCAAGCCAAGAGTTGACGGTGGCTCCGCATGGCTGATGGTCTACCCTCCGCCAGGCCGGCAAGCTCCCAAGGCCAACATCCAAGGATGTTGGAAGTTGAATGGTCCTCCGACCATTCCGAGCCCTTTCGGACCTGCTGTGAACAGCATGGAGCAGCAGGCCTGGCCTGAGGTTGAGGGCAGATGGACCTTGACATGAAGACAAGACTATGAAGATTGATGCAACGGCATTACATGGCAGGAAGACTTGGGTTGATGTGACGGCATCACATGGCATGAGGACTTAAGTTGAAGAGATGACACCAGGACTATGAAGATGTGACACCAGGATCGATGCAACAGCATCGCAGACAAGACACTGGGTTGATGCTACGGCATCCATGACGAGACTGGGTTGATGCAGACGGCATCCATGGCGAGACTTGGGATCGATGCAGACGGCCTTGAAAGGCCTTGCATTCTGTTGAGAACGGGTTGTTTAGTGTGCCCATGGGCACAGCTTCCTGCTCTCTCCTTAGGCGCCGGCGCGTGCCTCTCCAACATTTAAAGGGCCAGACACAGGAAGTGTCTTGACCCCACCTCTGTGACTGTTTCCTGCTTCAGCCCTATAAAGAGCTGCTCTGTCAGTTGTTCTGGGCCTTGCATCGTGGTGACTTCGCTCTGGAGGCTCCTGCCTGCCAGAGCCTGTGTAAGGTCTTCTACTCTTCGTGGAGCTCCTCGTCTCGTCCGTCTGTATCATGTCAAGTCTTCGTGCCTGAGGTCCTCGTCCAGGTGTCCTGATTTTCATGTCCTGGTGTCTCGTCCTGATCCTTTGTTCCTGATGTTCCAAGTTCCTGGATGTTCTGTTCCTGTGTCTCGTCTTCGCTCTTGAGCCTTCTGGTACCGGTAGGCCGGGGGTCCCTCGGATGATGTGTGCCTGAGTGGACTAGCCTGCTGGTGGACGTCTGTTCTATGCTCCTGAGCCGTCATGTCCCACCAGCCATTGTGGAGCTCCGCCCCGGGGGCGGCTCCAGCCACCGGGCCAGCCCAGGGATGCGGCCTTAGCGCCGCAAGGATGTGAGCAGCGTCGGGGGCGGTCCTGGCCCTGCAGAAAGGCAGAAAAGTCCACGGCTCCGGCTGAGATGAAGAAGAGACTCCAGGGCGGCCTCCTTAAACAATGACCACAACTCCCTTCCTCCTGGGGCAGCCTACAGCATCTTCACATTCCATCCAAGGAGAGAGAAGGGACCACAGATTCTCTGCTTTTAAGTTGCATCGATGGAGATTATCTTATAGACTTGTATCCAGTGCCATATATTCATGTTGAATATTGTCTTCCATGACGTTTTATGTTGGAAAACCATCACAGTGTCCAGCACCTTTATTGGCTCCTAGAGGAAGATAAGACATGTAACACCCAGGGCCTAGAGGTTTGTCCTTTCCCTCAATGGGAGGACCTGAATTTGGAGTTGTTAGAGTGAATCCACGACTTAGCCCTGGTATTGAGTGTGTGCCCTTACACCTTAAGGAGAGCCCGGGTCAGGGCTACATCTGTATAAGAACAGTTAAAAATAGCCTTTATTGAAATGATTCCACTGACTAAGATGGCACCATGCATTTGCATTTTGAATTACAGCGGCTTCTTTAAGGAAGACCGGAGTAGTTAAAAGCATGCAATATCTGGCATGCTAGCTGTTTTAGTGAATATCTCATATAATATATTGTTTTTTGATTTAGATAATGTCATAATCATACAACTTTTTATATTAATGATAATGATTAATGATAAAAAATATAAGTTCTTATGTTTACCAGGTTGAGAATGAAGACCTTATTTCAATTCCTGGAAACAATATATTCAGTGATCATTTACTATGGTAAGGGGGCCCTTCATTTGCATTTTTTTAAATTTTATTTTGCCTGGGAATTTCAATATGTACAGCAAAAAATAATCAGTGGAAAAATTACTTTATAACACATGGGAGAAATATCAGTAGAAGTTATTTTTCTACAGATTTGATTTTTAGTTAGCCCAGGAGAAAAAAAAAAAAGCTGAAAATGAAGGTTGCTAAATATGGTGTACCCCCTTCATACCCTGACTAACTTACAGGCCATTTCTGCTCGCATGGCTCTCCACTTGTGCTGTAATTCCTCAAACTCTCTGTGCGCCAGCCCAATGTTATTTTGACTCCAGCTTTGCTCTTTCCTTTCCGTCTTTGTAATATCACTTTGCAGTAGTAAGAGGAGCCTCTGAAGAGGAGGGGCAGCTACTGGAACGGAGTCCTTTTTAGAATGGTCGAAGTTCCCATAGAAGGTGGGGGGTCTTGGGTGTCTCCTGTTCCCATCGTGTTTGCAGGTGAAGGTATAGGGTTTCTTTTATATATGATAACTTAAGGGCCAGGAAAAGCCAAGGTAACAATTCAGGCACGTTTGATTTAAAATCACTCTGTTTATGACAGAGGAGATGTTGCATGAAGTGCTTTTGGATTTATTTTTCCTTATGATACGGATTTTTCAGGTAGGGTAAATCTGACAATGATTATTTAGATTGTGCAGAAAAATGTTACCCTTCATATAAAAAAAAATCCTGATATTTGTTAAATATTTTCCCCATCTGCTATGCATATATATTATATTCCTTTTATTTAAGCCATTCTTGAGGATGTTTATTTGCTCCATGAGTAAACCTGCATTTCCCATTAATTCTTATGGGATTTAATATCTGAAAAAGGTTTAAAACCTCTTCCAAAAGGGCATGTTTAGGGCTGGAAAGTGCCCACAAAACAAAAAGGTGGGCGATCTATAAAAGCCGTGAGGGAGTAAAAAAGAAATAGATGCCTGACGTCCGTCAATTAAAATTTATTTCAAAGGAGACAATAAAGCACTTTAAAAAAGCCCGACTCAGGCCGAGTTTCGCTCCTGTCTTGGAGCTGCTTCAGGGGCTTTTTCCTCAGTCAGATTTGCAGAGTCATTGGATGCAACGTCTAGGAACAGCTGATATTAGAAAAAGAAGATGAATCAGCATGGATCGTAATGTGCAGCTTAATGGAGTAAGGTGAAACGTTTTTTGCTCTTCCTGTCAGTTCTACAGTATTGGATGAGCTGTGCAACATGAGGTGATATATTTTTCAATAAAACCAGTTATGCTAATGATGAATTGTCTGTAGTTATTTCTTTGGTAAAACCAAAGAGGTATCAGCTATAAGTTCCCTCTGGACTTATGCTGCTTCAAGATATCCTTGTCTGTGCAGCGTGCTGTGTTTAGTCTCCGCGGGAAAAAGTTTAAAAGCTTTTTTAAAGTGTTTTATTGTCTCCTTTGAAATAAATTTTAATCGACAGACGTCAGGCATCTAAGACCGGAAAGTGGGCATCTATCATTGACTTAATGCTCTTCCTCCATGCTCATGTCAAAGGTAAGGATGCACCATCCAGTAGGGATGTGCTTTTGTTTGAAACGAAATGGGGAATGTTACCAACATTTCTCATTTTGTTTTCAAAACAAAAAGAAAAATGAACAAAATATAATTTGTTCTCCTTTGCTTAATTTTGAAAACGAGCACCATTACTGCAGCAAAAAAAAATCTCATGGCCTCCACTCTCCCCAGCTGTCCCCAGACCCTGCTACTCTTAATTTTGTTTTAAATCTTCACGGGGCAGGAATGATTCCTGATTGCTTCTGCCCCACTGCTGCCGCCACTGTGAATGATGCCAGCAGACTGAGGCTGGCATCGTTCTGCATGGGAAGATATTAAAAATGGCGCCGACCTTGGGCTGCCATCATTTGCAATAATGGTTGCGACCGGGGCAGGCTTGGCCAAGCATCGTGCCTGCCTCCTAAATACTTAAATTCACTGAAGACACCGTTAGGGTAAGAAGGTTCAGGGGCAGTTGGAAGAGACTGGGAGAGGTCCAGGAGGTGTTATTTTTGTGGCATCCCGACAATTTGTTGATTTCATTTTATTTTTCTTCTTCTTTTTTTAAACTTATTTTGGTTTTTATTTCGATGAAATGAAACAAATAAGAAAATGAGAAGAACAACCCTCCAACAAAACAAAAAAAGTCTGTATACTCTGCTTTCCAGATGTGCATGATTTATTTATTTATTTATTTATGAACTTTTAATATACCGACATTCATAGGACACATCATACCGGTTTACAATCAACTCATGTAGAAAGGAAAGAGAAATTACAAATAACAGGGTGGGGGGAGGGGGAGCAGAGATGGAAAAGGAGAGAGGGGGGCCGAGTGAAAGCAAGCGCGTAGGTAGCGTGAAGAACAGAGGTAGTAGAGCGTGAGAGAAAGAAAAACATAAATAGGAACTATAATAATAGCATTAAGATAATCATAACATTTAAAAAATTACATAGTCAACATTTCCTTAAGATACATCATTGTTGGTGGGTAATAGAGCAGGAAGCGGTTGGGATGGAGCAAATAGGGGGTTTCGGTCTGATTGGCATCAGGGTAGGCCTGTAAGAAGAGCCAAGTTTTAATGCCTTTTTTGAAGTTGGGAAAAGGAGGGTTCAAGGCGGAGAGACATGGGGAGTGAGTTCCATAGGGCGGGGCCAGCGATGGTAGATTTCATCTGGAAAGCAGGGGCGGGGGAGGGAAGCCTATCCGTAAAGGGACAAGGAGGCTCATAAACACTGAAAGGAAATGAGGCCAATAATGTGTTGCGTCATTTGGAGTGGGAGCTGTCAAAAAATCTTTATGGGTAAATTTTAAAAGGAGCTCATGTGCGCCCAAAAACCCGCATATTGGGCACACGAGCAAAAATACACTTAATTTTAAATATTGCGTGCAAGTACATGCGTATCATTTAAAATATCCACAAGTGACCATGGGGGGGGGGGGGGGGGGATAGGGAGAGAGACAATCTATATATCTCCCTCTGTATGAGGGGCACTTTCAATTCAGGGTTGCGCTGTAGGAGACCAATGTAAAATCATTCCCCCCCCTCCAAAAAAAAACCCACCCTGAGTTGAAAATACCCTTCATACAGTAGGAGATATATAGAGTGTCAGATTGTCTGTCTGTCTTTCTGTCTCTCTCTCCCCGCCACCCCCTGGTGTTCCGGCCCAAAATCTCCAGACTTGCGCCTCATCAGAAACAGTAGTAAAGTTACGCAGCCTTACAAAATTCGGGGGTTATGTGTGTAAGTCCCGGCCCCACCCTGGAACAGACATTTTCTGCTGTCTTACTCTTAACGTGCACCTAGATACGTTTGCGCGTACTTCCCGGCTTCTTAAAATTTGCGTCGCTCGTGCGAAGCCCACATACACGTGTATGTTGCTGTTTTTGCGTGAGCAACACTTTTAAAATCTACCTGTTAATAAACAGGGTTTTCATGGCATTTCCAAGAAACACACAATGAACTGCTTTTTTTTTTCAAACAATGGATTTGATTATTTTTATTTATTTATTTATTTATTTATTTGCAGTTTTTATATACCGACATTTGTTTAGTAACCTCACATCGGTTCACAATTAACAGAAACATTGCAGCTGTGCCAAATAGAACGAACATGTGCAACAGTGCTTAACAATAAACATTTACAATAAACAATAAACTTTACAATAAACTTGTTAACGAACATATGCAATAGTGCTTTACAATAAACTTGTTAACTGGGGAGGAGGGGAGAGAACAGTGGAACAATGAAAGGGAAAATAATATAGTGGTACAAAGCAAATTGTTATCTCACTGAATTTATAAGTCTATAAATAAATAGAATGAATTTTATAAAAACACAATTGGAAAAGAGAAAAGCTGGGTATGAAAGAAATGGGATAGAAGTCTTATATACAATTGATATACAATCGATATGAATAATTGCCAACAAAAAGTTAGGTGTGGAGATAAAGAAATAGGGGATTACATTTAAGTACATTAGTGGGCAAGGCTGTAGGAGTAAGGGAGAGAGGAGAGCGTAAGTGTTAAGTATAAGCCTGTAGGAAAAGCCATGTTTTCAGTTTTTGCTTAAATTTTATTGGGCAATGTTTCTTGCCGTACTTTTAGTTTGGTTTTTCAACAACTATTTTTTGGTCATATTGTTTTCTAAGTCCTGGTTTTGGGTGAACTTAGCTAGAAAGTGAGGAGACTAATTCATACTTTATTATCTCATTCTCTTTTAAAAAAAAATGCTTGAGAGTAATGATTTGGTATTTTAGTTGTCTGTGATCTGGCTCTGGTTAGGACTCAGTTGTTTCTTGGTTTACATTGGAGACTGACTTGCCTATATATGGATGAGGATTTCAGCCTGACTGTTGGTGTCTAGGTTAAGATTCTGGTTTGGTTGACATTGCTGGCGTTCTGAATGGTTTCCTAATTCACATTCTGTCCTGAGAGAATTTAGCTTGGATCTTTGACAAAATGCTTCATAGTTATTTGGTTTTCCCAAACTCATATTTAGTGAAATTTTGTAAGAAAAGAAAAGAAAAAAGTCATTGTTTTGTTTATGAACTTTCACAAAAGATCTTTCATTTAGGCAGGAATAGGAAGGCTTCCATAGTTATTTTTGTTCTTACATGACTATTAATCATAGGTTAAGGTTTGTGGGAGAGTGGGAATATCCTGGAGAGTATTTCTGTTGCTGATGCTTCTCTGTAATCTCATGCAAACCCAAACCAGGTATGCATTGCAAACTGAATCTATCTGTGTTAGAAAACCTGGGATTAATATTGATATGTCCAAAGGGGTCTTGGTAGATTGTGGTCAGTCAGGACAGAAATTTGCCTCATTGCCCCTAATAATGAAGATGACACTTTCATAGGAAGGTAGTCATCTTTTTAATTGCATTGTTTATTTCCATTGATGCCAGTGACATTCCATTGATGCCATTATAGCCAAGGCCCTGCTTTTCCTTCAGCAGCTCAGGGTAGGTTCCATGATAAGGGTTAGTAAATGGTGTGGCACAGATTTGGTGTGTTATGTTAGGGACCGCTAGGAGAGCAATCCCAACTTGAGGGGATAGTGTGTCCTTGGGCCTCGGCCCGACCCCAGATGAATCCAAGACAGCGCCAAGGGTTGGTGAGGTGTGTCCCAGCATGGGTGAAGACAAAGTCTGACCCTCTGCCGGACCTGCATGCTTCTGGAAAGCCAACAATATTATGTTGATTTGTGAACAGTCCTCCGACCGTTCCCAGCCCTTTTGGACCTGCTGCTGGGTATCGGCAAGGCCGGACTGAAGATGAGGGCAGATGGAGGCCTTGTGACACAGAAGACTCAAGACATGGATGAGAAGACTCTGGATGTGGACGAGGAGCTTGGAAGACTCTGGACAAGGCGAGGAACTTGGAAGACTCTGGATGAGACGAGGAACTTGGAAGGTTCAGACATTGGCACTGTCTCTCAGGGCATCCTACACAGCCCACCTACACGGGCAGACCCAATGGGCTGGTCACGGACCACCCTGTCCCTATAGCACACCCTACATAACCTGAAGAGGCTGGTCACGAACCATGCAGAGAGCGGGACAAGCGCAGGAAGGGAATCCAGCTGAGACGAAACTCCAATGCCGAGAACAGGCACCGATGAAATGGATTTACCCCAACAAGGTGTCATCTGGAGAATCAAAGGAGCTGGAGGATCAAGAGGACTCGGAACAAGCAAAGGAGGAGCGAAACCTCGGAACATCAGGAAGCCTGGACTGGGAACCTCAGAGCATGAAGACATGGAACATCAGGAAACTACAGGAAGCAACGAAGACTCAGGAAGCAAGACGAGACATGGAGCTCCAACAAAGAATGAAGACCTGACAGAGCGCTGGAAGATGAGACTTCCAGGAGCAGGAAACTCCAATGCAAGGCAACACAGGAGTGCAGGAGAAGCCCTTATATAGGGCTGAACCAGGAAACAGTTATTAGGTGGGGCCCGGGGCATATCCGGCCACGGGCCCTTTAAATCTTGTGAAGAGGGGCGGCCCGCGCCTTAGGAGCAGGAAACAGGGTGCAGGACCATGGTCCACGGCCCTGCACAGACGCCGACGATGGAGAAGCAGGGCTGGGCCGAGGAGCAGGCCCCGACGCCGGAGACGGCTCCTTGCCTCAGAAGGCAGGCTGGAAGGCGGCTCCACGCTGCAAGGGAGCTTGAGGACCGTGGCCTCTGGGCCGCGAAGTGGATGAAAGCGTCACCAGTACTCCCTGCCGCTATGAAGAGCAGAAACTGCGGCTCCTGCCGTGAAGAACGTCGGCGGCCCTGCACCGTGCAGGAGAAAGCAGCGCGACAAAACGGAGGTGAGAAGTCTGCTCGCGGGGGAAAACTCCGCAGGCAGGAATCATAACATGGAGATTCAGTGGCATAATGAGCACATTTTTATATTGCTTTATATGTACAAAAAGTCAAGTCCAGAGAGAATGCTGACTGCAGAACCTTCTTCTGCTGATGGTAAGTTGGACTTCCTAGGAAAGAGCGCTTAAATCTTGAGAAAAAACATTTCATAGAAAGTTAAATTATTACTGGCTGTGCTACTTTTTTAAGGTTAGTAGACTTTGGAGTAATTCTGTGAGCTAGGAAAGGTTAGCATTTGATTGCAAGAGCTGTGAGTTTGCAGAGATCACTTACGTGATCTGAGAGTACTGGTTCCTGGGCAACTAGTTACTAGTTTGATACCCATCCTCCCCCTCTTCCTCTCCATTTTCCACCAGCCTGTGACATTTTTTGTTATCTAGACTATTACCCTCATTATAAGGAAAATCTTCAAAATAAAAGTCAATTAATGATTTATAAGAACATACAATTAACCCTGCTTGTAAAGATTGACTAATCTTAGTCCATTTATGGTTCATTCATGGTTAGTCACCTAGTAATCACATTTAAAAACATTAGATTTAAAAGACACCTAATAAACACATTTAAACCCAAGCCAAATTTAAAACACTTAATTTGAGAGACATACCCACTCCTTAATCAGCTTTTAAAACTTTAGCAACTTAACAAAAGTAAGATGCAGACAGTTGAGGGCTAGCCAATCTTTTGCACTGAGTGCTGCCACATGGGTGATTATCTACGTATTGGTGAGAGGTTGTATGTGTTCGCCCAGTGCAAAGGGCTCCTGTCTGATTTCTGGAGGCCAGAGTGGCAGACCTGGAGGAGCTGAGGCAGGCAGAGAGTTATATAGAGGAGACCTTCAGGGACATAGTTCAATAGTCCTAAATCCATTCAAGCAGCTCATGTACTGCTTTGAAGAAGCAAGGTCACCAGGCAGAACGTAATCGTGTATCTAGGACTTGCCTCCAGATGATGCTTTATCTTCTCGTACCAAGAATGTGTCTCCAGGGGCATTTGCCCAGGAGGGAAGGGTTAGGATGTGTAAAATGTTGACCAGAGAACCTCTAAGGTCAGACAGAATGAGCCAAAGTCCACAAACCCGGTATGTGGAAATCTGAGTGGGCGAGGGGGAGAACTGCAGCTGTGAGAAAAAAGGAAGTTCTGCCAATAGCATGCAAGAAGTTTCTCAAGAGGTGGATAGATGCTGAGGGGGGAGGATTTTTGCAAGCCATTTCTGACTTGTCTGGAAAATTACGAGGGAACAGACAGCACTTTACAGAAGGGCCAAAAAAGGCCAGACAGTACTATATTGCTAGATGGAATTGTGTATTTAAGGAGGAGCTTAGCAAATGTTCTTTGAAGGAGTTTGGAGGGCAGTCAGACACTGCATTCTGTGTAACTGTTCTCTTTCCTTCCACCCATTCCTTGTAAACCAAAGACAAATTTTCCTTACAATAAAGATCTCATTATTGGCCATATTTGGTTCTCCTGTGTAGTGGTATTGGGGGCAAAACATACAGATGGCTGTGGTAGTTGGTGATTTGCTCATTAGGAATGTAAATAGCTGGGTAGCTGGTGAGTGTGAGGATCACTTGGTAAGTTGCCTATATGGTGCCAAGGTAGTGGGCCTCATGTGCCACCTAGATAGGATTTTAGGGAGTACCCAGGGTGGGGGTGGGTGGGGGGACTCCAGCTGAGTGTACATGTGGATGCCAGTGACATTGGAATGTGCTGAAGGGAGGCTCTGAGGATGGAAATTGAAATCCAAAACCTCCAGGGTAGCATTCTCAGAAATTGTCCCTGACCCACATACAGGACTACAGAGGCAAGCAGAGCGCCAGTCTCAATGCATGGATGAGAAGATGGTACAGGAAAGAGAGCTTTAGATTTGTTAGGAACTGGGAACATTGTGGGGATGGGGGAACTTAATCCAACAGGATGGGCTTCCCTTAGCCAGAATGGAACCAGGCTTCTGGCACTGACCTTTGAAAAGGAGCTAGAGCAGCTTTGAAACTAGATTGTGGGTGAAAGCTGACAGTCACTCAGAAGTGATTGGTCCAGAGGGAGGCAGCTTTCAAAGATATTTGTGAAACAGGGAAGTTAGAATATCCCAGTAGAGAGGTTGTGGTTAAGGCTAAAGTAGCCCAGATGGATTTAGACGAAGGGCACACAGATGTGAATGCCTTTACACTGCCTGTATTATTTCATAACAAGCACAGTGTAAATATAAAGAGAAATGAAAGGATGTGATAGGGCAGATTGAATTGGTGGAGTGGTGGCAGTATATGTAAAGGATGGCAGAGTCAAGCATGATAACAATCCTGCAGGAAACAAAATGCACTGTGGAATCCTTATGGATAGACATTCCATGTGTGATGGGTATGAATATAGCAGTGGGTGTATACTAGCGGCCACCTGGCCAAGTTGAATAAATAGACCATGAAATCCTTGCTGAAATAAAAATTGCAAATAAATTTAGCAACACAGTAATAATGGAAGATTTCAGTTACCCTCATATTGATTGGTTAATTATCTCATTGGGACATGCCAGAAAGGTTAAGTTTCTAGATGCTATAAATGACTGTGTCATGGAGCAGCTGGTCCAAAACCAATGACAAACTGAAGAGTAGTAAATCACCTGGACCGGATGATATACACCCCAGGGTTCTGAAGGAACTAAAACATGAAATTTCAGAAATATTAGTAAAAATTTGCAACCTGTCATTAAAATCATCCAATGTACCTGAAGACTGGAAAATGGCCAACGTAACTCCGATATTTAAAAAGGGATCCAAGGGTGATCCGGGAAATTATAGACCGGTGAGCTTTACTTCAGTGCCGGGAAAAATCGTGGAAATTGTTATAAAGAATAAAATAACAGATCATTTAGATAGAAATGGTTTGATGGGACACAGCCAACATGGATTTACCCAAGGGAAGTCTTGCCTCACAAATCTCCTACTTTTTTTGAAGGAGTGAAAATACATATGGACAAAGATACCTGCTGGATGTGGTACATTTGGATTTTCAGAAGGCATTCAACAAAGTCCCACATAAGAGGCTTCTAAGAAAACTAAAATGTCCTGGGATAGGAGGCAATGTCCTTTTGTGGATTGCAAGTTGGTTAAAAGACAGGAAACCGAGAGTAGGATTAAATAACCAGTTTTCACAGTGGAAAAAGGTAAATAGTGGAGAGCCTCAGGGTTCTGTACTTGGACCGGTGCTTTTTAATATATTTATAAATGATCTGGAAAGGGGTACAATGAGTGAGGTGATCAAATTTGCAGATGACACAGGAATCAACAGCAGTAGTACATTTATCTTCTATTGAGCTATCTACAGCTCAGATACAATTATTGGATAAGAGACTTTCATTTGTTCCAACTAATTTCCATAGACCTTTTGATGCTAGAATAACTATTCATCGTTTTGTGAGAAAATTACATTTAAAACTATATTTCCATCAACATAGTGTACCTTTTCAAGATACTTCTATTGTATATCCTGAATCCACCAGGTCTATTGGACCCTCATATTCTGACATTTAAACAGCTGGTTCTACAAGATATAGAGAATATTTCTGTTCAGTGTTTACTGTGGAAGGGCCTGGAGCAGGACCACACAAAATAAACACAAATAAGATTGGAAGTGAGGTAAACCTCAATCAATTTTCAGAACAATATGTTCATGAGGAGCTACCTAAAATTAGATAAGGTGATAGGGTCAGATGGGATACATCGAGGGTACTAAGGGAATTTAGAGATAAGGAACATAAGGAATTGCCATGCTGGGTCAGACCAAGGGTCCATCAAGCCCAGCATCCTGTTTCCAACAGAGGCCAAACCAGGCCACAAGAACCTGGCAATTACCCACACACTAAGAAGATGTCTTGGTAGCTCATCTGGATGATATTTTTAGAGTCAAGAGTAGTTCTGGAGGACTGGAAAGTGGAAGTAAGTAGGAGGCTTGGAACTACAGGTCAGTTAGCCTGACCTCTGTGGTGAGCAAACTAATGGAATCGCTGCTAAAACAGAGGATAGTGCAATTTTTGGAATTTAATGGCTTTCAAGATCTGAGGCAGGATGGTTTTACCAGAGGTAGATCTCGTCAGACAATTCTGATCAATTTCTTTAATTGGGTGACAAGAAAGTTGGATCAAGGGAAAGCGCTAGATGTAGTGTACTTGGATTTCAGCAAGGCCTTTAACACGATTCTGCACAGAAGACTTATAAATAAATTGTGCGCCTTTGGTATGGATCCTAGAGTGACTGGCTGAGTGGGAGGCAACAAAGGGTAGTGGTAAATTGTGTTTTCTCTGAGGAAGGGGTTGTTACTAATGGTATGCCTCAGGAATTGGTCCTTGGATTGGTTTGTTTCAACATTTTTGTGAATGACATAAATGAAAGGTAAACCTCAATAAATTTTCAGAACAATGTGTTCATGAGGAGCTACCTAAAACTAGATAAGGTGATGGGGTCAGATGGGATACTGTTGTACTTTGGACATTGAAGCATGGACCGCTGGTCGCTGTAAGAGATGACACCTCCCACAGGGTGGAGCCCTGTTGGGACTTGCAGCGATAGGCTAGCTCTAAGCAGAGATGGACACAGAGAGAAAGCTTTATTGTACTGCAATGTAGATGGTAACCCGAGGATCGGGTGATGATTCCAGCTAAGAGAGGAGAACACAGATGATGATGTTCCATCTGAAGGTTTGCAGAGAGGAAAGGCAGTTCCTCAGTCTCACCAGACCTGGGTGCAGGATAGGTCGAGCCTCTATGGAGAGAGAGATGAGATAAGCAAGGTAGAACAAGAGCGGCAGTACTCACTCTGATGCTGGTAGTTGTAGTAAGGGAGAGCCCCAAGGAGCAGAGGTGTCGGACAAGCAAGGCCCCCGAGGAGCAGGTGCCATAGGCATCCTGGTAATAGGTAGACAACCCCAAAGGGTAAATAGGAGCAAGGCAAGGTCCCGAGGGGCAGGTACCTAAGTCGTCCTGGAACGAGAGAACACAGAGCGGGAGTGTCTGGTAACGAGGAGAGATCAGCATGGAGGATTGCTTGCTAACTCGTAGTTGGAATCGAGAAAGGAGTTTAAATACCAGCGCTAGTGATGTCATGCGGTGGGGACGCCCCCGAGGTTCCCACCATGACGCACGTAAAGGACGGGGCTGCGCACACGCCCTAGGTGACTCTTGGAGAAAGATGGCAAATGCAATCACCCATGCTGGACCGAGAACGCCAGAGGGTTCAGTGTGGAGAAGCGAAGGCAGCCATCTTACCAAAACGGACTGAGTCAGGCAGAAAAAAGGTTAGCAACAGAGGGTGCAGCTGTCTGCGACTGACGGGCGCAACAGATACATCGAGGGTACTAAGGGAATTTCGAAATGTCCTGGTAGCTCATCTGGACGATATTTTTAGAGTCGAGAGTAGTTCTGGAGGACTGGAAAGTGGAAGTAAGGAAGAGACTTGGAACATAGGCTATAGGTATTGCCAATTACTAGGCTTGTTCAATATTTGTTTGTTAATGTGGCTCGCGGAAATGGGGGCTACTACCTGGAGATAATATCCTTGTTCAGTGTACATACACACAGTTGTGACTCCATCATTGCTCTGGGCTTCAACGGCAAGAGGTAATGTGGAAGAAAAAAAAATTTGTATTCACAGGGAAGCGAGGTATAGCTGGGCAGATACTTTACTTTCAATGCATGTCCAGCGTAGCTCTCTGCTTCAACGGCAGGGGGAATGAGGATCTGTATGTGGATTGCATAGTCTGGGTGGACAGGGGCAGGGGTGTGGCCTGCTTATTGCGGCGGTTACTACCCCTAATTGAGCTGGATATTCACTTGATGCAGTTCCAGCACTGCTCTCTACCTTGATAGTGAGGTGGAGGGGAAATAGAACTAGAGAGTACTAGAAGCCAAGCGTAACAAGTATGAGAGAGAGAGGAAAGAAAAAAAAATACATGGCTTGCTGGGCAGACTGGATGGGCCGTTTGGTCTTCTTCTGCCATCATTTCTATGTTTCTTTGTTTCTATGTAACTACAGGTCAGTTAACCTGACCTCTGTGGTGAGCAAACTAATGGAATCGCTGCTAAAACAGAGGATAGTGCAATTTTTGGAATTTAATGGATTTCAAGATCTGAGGCAGGATGGATTTACCAGAGGTAGATCTCGTCAGACAATTCTGATCAATTTCTTTGATTGGGTGACCAGAGTTGGATCAAGGGAAAGCGCTAGACATTGTGATGGAATACCCAATATGATGGTATATAAAACTTAATAAACTAAACTAGTGTACTTGGATTTCAGCAAGGCCTTTAACACGGTTCTGCACAGAAGACTTATAAATAAATTGTGCACCCTTGGTATGGATCCTAGAGTGACTGGCTGAGTGGGAGGCAACAAAGGGTTGTGGTAAATGGTATTTTCTCTGAGGAAGGGGTTGTTGCTAGTGGTCTGCCTCAGGAATTAGTCCTTGGACTGGTTCGTTTCAACATTTTTGTGAATGACATAAATGAAAGGTTATTGCCGATGATACTAAAGTCTGAAACGGGGTGAACCGCCAGGAAGGAGTGGAAAACATGAGGAGAGATCTAGCGAAGTTCAAAGAATGTTCTAAGGTCTGGCAGCTAAAATTTAATGCTAACAAAATGCAGAGTAATGTATTTTGAATGCAAAAACCCAAGGGAAAGTTACAGTATTGGAGGTGAAATTCTTCTAAGCACAAAGGAAGAGCACGATCTGGGGATAATCGTACCTGATGATCTTAAGGTTAGGGATGTGAATCGTTTTTGAACGATTAAAATTATCATCAGATAATTTTTAAATCGTCCTAAATCGTCAGAGTGCACGATACAATACAAATGCCCCGATTTATCGTCATAAATCGTTAAATAGGGCACGGGAATTATTTGGGAGAGGGCGGGAAAACCGGCACACCAAAACAACCCCTAAACCCACCCCGACCCTTTAAAACCAATTCCTTACCCTCCCCCACCCTCCCGAACCCCCCCAAAATGTTAAATTACCTGGTGGTCCAATGAGGGGGGTCCCGGCGTGATCTCCCACTCTCGGGCCATCGGTGCCATTTTGGCTGCCACTAATTAAAATGGCGCCGATGGCCCAATAAAAAAAACAAACCACCGACCCTTTAAATCGAGTATAGTATAATAGGGGCTGATGAGTAAAGATGGCCAGCGCCATCTTTAAAGATGGTGCCGGCCATCCAGTGCTCCTACCATGTGACAGGGGCCGGCCAATGGCACGGATACCCTGTCACATGGTAAGGGCAAAGGGGCATCGGCGCCATTTTTTTTTAGCGCAGCTGATGCCTGGGAACAGGAAATCGTCCCCCGAGGCCCCCCTGGACCACCAGGTAATGTTAAAAGGTTTTGGGGGGGTCAAGAGGGTGGGGGAGGCTAAGGGGGAGGCTAAGGGGGGTTGATTTAAAGGGTCGGGTGGGTTTTTTTTTAGCGGCGCGGGCCTCCCTAAAAAAAAAATTAGCGATGTGAATTGGAATCGGAAACGATTCCAATTCACATATCTTAACGATCAGATTTCCCCCCCCCCCCCCCCAGCCGAATATGATCGTTAAGACGATCTGGCACACGATTCACATCTCTACTTAAGGTGGCCAAACAGATGGATAAAGTTACAGTAAAAGCCAGAAAAATGCTTAGTCAGCAGAAAAAAGGTGATATTGCCCCTCTATAGGGTCCCTGGTGAGTCCTCATGTGGAATACTGTGTACAATTCTGGAGACCACACCTTCAAAAGGATATAAACAGGGTGGACTCGGTCAGGGTGGCTACTAAAATTAGGGATGTGAATCGTTTTAGGACGATTAAAATTATCGTCCGATAATTTTAATATCGTCTTAAACCGTTATGGAACACAATACAATACAGATTCTAACGATTTATCGTTATAAATCGTTAGAATCGTGAGCCGGCACACTAAAACCCCTAAAACCCACCCCGACCCTTTAAATTAAATCCCCCACCCTCCCGAACCCCCCCCCAATAACTTAAATAACCTGCGGGTCCAGCGGCGGTCCGGAACGGCAGCGGTCCGGAACGGGCTCCTGCTCCTGAATCTTGTCGTCTTCAGCCGGCGCCATTTTCCAAAATGGCGCCGAAAAATGGCGGCGGCCATAGACGAAAAAGATTGGACGGCAGGAGGTCCTTCCGGACCCCCGCTGGACTTTTGGCAAGTCTCGTGGGGGTCAGGAGGCCCCCCACAAGCTGGCCAAAAGTTCCTGGAGGTCCAGCGGGGGTCAGGGAGCGATTTCCCGCCGCGAATCGTTTTCGTACGGAAAATGGCGCCGGCCATACGCGTATGGCCGGCGCCATTTTCCGTATGGAAAATGGCGCCGGCAGGAGATCGACTGCAGGAGGTCGTTCAGCGAGGGTTCCGGCGCCTCGCTGAACGACCTCCTGCAGTCGATCTCCTGCCGGCGCCATTTTCCGTACGAAAACGATTCGCGGCGGGAAATCGCTCCCTGACCCCCGCTGGACCTCCAGGAACTTTTGGCCAGCTTGTGGGGGGCCTCCTGACCCCCACGAGACTTGCCAAAAGTCCAGCGGGGGTCCGGAAGGACCTCCTGCCGTCCAATCTTTTTCGTCTATGGCCGCCGCCATTTTTCGGCGCCATTTTGGAAAATGGCGCCGGCTGAAGACGACAAGATTCAGGAGCAGGAGCCCGTTCCGGACCGCTGCCGTTCCGGACCGCCGCTGGACCCGCAGGTTATTTAAGTTATTTGGGGGGGGTTCGGGAGGGTGGGGGATTTAATTTAAAGGGTCGGGGGTGGGTTTTAGGGGGTTTTAATGTGCCGGTTTTTTCGATTTTTCGATTTTTAACGACCCGCAGGTTATTTAAGTTATTTGGGGGGGGGGTTCGGGAGGGTGGGGGATTTAATTTAAAGGGTCGGGGGTGGGTTTTAGGGGGTTTTAATGTGCCGGTTTTTCGATTTTTCGATTTTTCGATTTTTCGATTTTTAACGATTTTTAACGATTTTTCACGATATTTTACCCCCCCAAACGGCAACAATACGATTCCCTCCCCCTCCCAGCCGAAATCGATCGTTAAGACGATCGAGGACACGATTCACATCCCTAACTAAAATAGTCTTTGGTCTTCATTCTAAAGCATATGGGGATAGACTTAAAGATCTAAACATGTATACCCTAAAGGAAAGGTGAGATAGGGAAGATATGATAGAGACATTCAAATATTTCAAAGGTTTCCATGCATAGAAGGTGAGTGATTTTCAATGGAAATGCGGCTCTAGAACAAGGGGTCATGAGATAAAGATGAAAGGAGATACACAAATGAGTAATCTTAGGAAATATTTCCTTACAGAGAGGGTGGTGGATGTGTGGAACAGCCTCCCAGTGGAAGTAGTGGAGACAAAACAGTATCTGAATTCAAGAAAGCATGGGCTAATTACAAGGGACCCCTAAGGAAGTGATGAAAATTATAATGCTAAATTAATCGGATGGAAAGGCAGACTGAATGGGCCATATGGTCTTTTTCTGCCATTATGTTTCTATCTCATGCACCCTCTGTCTCATATAATCACTCACACACAGACACTGCCTCTCTCTGTCTCACACATACCTCTTCTCTAGCTCACTCACATAGATGCTGTTTGCCTTTAGTATGTACCAGTTTGCTTCAGCTAACAATGCCAGGAGAAGAGGGAGCATGTTATAGCTCAAACCCACCATCTTCCCTCCTCCCTCACGCAAGAAAACGACAGGGACTTGGCACTCAAACATTATACCTCCCACCCAACCACTTGTGCCACTTTACTCCTTCTCTATTCCCATTCCTTACCCAGCACTAGTATCCCATCTATCTCATCCCCTCTGCCCTTGGCTCTCTCTCACTTTCTCCCCCATGCCCCCACCTCCATGCCCTCAAAATGTCAGTCCTGCAACCGCAGCCAGCACTGTCCTCCTTCCCCCTCCCCAGGTTCACCCCAGCATTTTCCTCTCCCCCTACCCAGGATGAACCTCAATAGTACTCTCCTCTGTATCCCTCCCTTCCCAACACTCCTCTCAGCTCTCAGGCTGGACGTCAACACTTCTCCCCTTACGCTGGACCTTAGCACTTCTCCCCTCCCCAAGTCAAAGCCCAACACCCTCCTAGTTCTCCCAATTGCTCCTCCCCCAAGTCCAAGACAAGCACTTTCCTAGGTCTCCCAAATGCTTCTCCTTCCCAGGTCCAAGCCCAGCACTCTCCTCCTCAATGATTCCCCTCCCCAACTTACCCCCAAAGTTCAACTTCAGACTCAGGTTCCCCCCTAACGCTGAACTGACATGGCCTGCTGCCTTTGTTTCTCTCCCATTTCTGTTGCGTTGGAGAGGAAAAGGCATGGTATGAGCATTACCTTTGAGAGTGCAGTGTGTCCCATGTTCTTTCTTGAAATTAGATGTTTTCAGGCCGTAACGGTCAGAGGCAGCAGGAGGAAGGGGTGTTTGTTGAAGAGAACCTCCCTTATCTGCTGTTGCTTGTGGGGAGGCCCCTTAGGTGAGTTCTTCCCTTCCAGTGGAGGAATCTATGGGTCAGTGTTGGAACTCCTCGAGGAAGGGGGTTGGGACTGGGTCGGCCTTTTCTCTGGAGGAGAGGCAAGTCATGCTGTCGGGCAGTGTTTGGCCACGCCCTTCTGGATTGGGCGGCACAGTGAATCCCCTGTCACGGGCCGTGATTCAAGGGAAGGCAATCAAAGTGAAGAGAGTGCTGCAGTAAAAAAAAGCGGCAGCCTGGGAGACAAAGAGAGCTGAGCTGAGGGCCAGAGTGAAGGGTCAGGCCACAGACACGATAGGATAGCTAGCAGCTACTTCAATTGAAGGGCCAAGGCAACCATGAGGCTGCACTGCACATGCAGCATGCTGCACACTA
Source organism: Rhinatrema bivittatum (assembly GCF_901001135.1). Classification (NCBI taxonomy): domain Eukaryota; kingdom Metazoa; phylum Chordata; class Amphibia; order Gymnophiona; family Rhinatrematidae; genus Rhinatrema; species Rhinatrema bivittatum. Next base: position 36,827,679 of record NC_042631.1, on the reverse strand, counting down.
GTAACTAGCCTATTGGCAGTCAGGGTTCTGCAGTGGCGGAAAGCTAGTGGCTGGCTGGCTGAGCTGGTCTCAGCTTGCGCAGGATGGACTTACCGATTTTAGGAGGATCAGGAAGCTGCAGGCTGCAGTGCGGGACTCGTAGAATTGAAATCGGGGCAGCTTCCACACTTTTAGCTCTCCCTCTGGCTTCCAGACGTTAAAGCTGCAATTAGTAATGTCCGGAAGAAATCTAGACAGTTGGCAACCCTCTGGGTGGGGTGAAAAGAGAAAGCTGAATCTGCTGCGCATGGGGAGAGGTGGAGGGAGAATGCTGGGCAAAGGATGGGGAGAAAGAGAGAGTCAGGGGGAATGAGAGAGAGGGGGTGCTGGGCAGCGCTTGAGAAAGATGTTTCTGAGTGGGGGTGAGAAAGGGGGATGCTGGGTAGGGGGTGGGAGAGATAGAGATGCTGCTGGGTAAATGGGAAAAGGAAAAAGATGCTAGGGGTAGAGGGCATAAGAGAGGATGCAGCTGTTGGGTAGAGATGAAAGGAGAGAAGGGGGTGGCCGGGGGGAGGGGGGATGGGGGAGAGAGAAATGTTTGCTGAGCAGGTGAGGGGAATGCTGGGGTAGAGCTGCTGCTGCTGAGGGTTGGAATGTTGTACAGAAGGACAAAAAACTGGCAAGTGTCCCTAAAAATGAATCGATACGTTTTCCAGCAACCAAGAGTGAAAGCGGCATGTTTGTGCAAGACCTGTGTTCATACTGCCTGCGGCAGGTTTATCAAAAGTGCAACCACTCCAAAACATGATTCTTTCCAATAAATTTTATCTTCACCCAAAAATGTGTCTGTGAACATTTCCAATACATAATTAAAATGAAAGAGGGAGTGTTGTGCCAAAGCCACTGCTGGTAAAGGATTTGCAACCTGTTGGGAGGAGGACTGGGGTGGTGGTTGTTGGGCATGGGAGAGCAGATAAGTTATTAGGGATGTACATTTTTGAGAAACAAAATAGGAAATGATGTTGATATTTCCTATTTCATTTCATTTTCAAAACAAAATGATTGAAAATCTGACAAAATTTCATTGGTTTTTCACATTTTGTTTCAAAAGAAAAATTTCGCCCTTTGGGCCTAGGCCCAAGCCCGGGGAATAGTTCAAAGCCCAAAGTATGATCCATGGCTCATTTCTGAATGCAATGCTGGGGTCTCAGTCTAGGTCAAGACCAGAGCAAAGGCACAGGCCAGAAAAAGTTTGTCGGGGTCGGAAAACATCCTGGCCCCCACTTACCTCACCCATCAGGGAGCATACGCTATGACCTAGCCTTGGACCTGGCCTAGAGGCCGAGTTCTGACATCTGGGTCTCAGCCTAGGCTAAGGGCCAACACCGGGGCCCAGTCCAGAGGCCGGATTCCAACATCAGGGCCTTGCCCAGGCCCAATGCCGGGTCCCAGCCCAGAGGATGGGTTTTGACGCCCAGAGATGAGGCTGCGTAGGTCATCTTTCTTCTTTAAATTACACCATCCACTGGGGACGCACCAGATTGTCGCTCTTCAAAATGGCACCCTCCGCTGAGGAGGAAGGCACTGCAGTTAAGTTCCTCTAGTGCGTTCTCAGTGGATGACTACATTTAAAGAAGACCAAGTCCCAGTTTTAGGACTGGGTTCATGCCTTGGCTTAGGCCCTGGGATAAGCAGCATGGAATCTATCTAGACCCTGCCTCTGGTCCGGGTCTAGAATCAGGCCTGATCCAAGTTTGAGGCCCTGGTGTCCATCTTAGGCTCTGGTGTCGGGACCAGGTTTCCAAGCCAGCCCTTTGATTAGAACTAGGCCGAGGTCAGGGCCAACTCCTAGACTGGGTATTGGGGGCCGGGGAGCATCCTGGCCCCAACATTTTTCCGAATGGGAGTAATGGGTGGTAGGGACAAGAGGCCTCGGGAGGCCCCATTTTATTTTTTTAATTCTTTTTTGGGGTGGTTTTTTAAAATGTTTGTCATGCTTTTGAAAACTAAAAAAAAAACTAAATGAACATTAAACGAAATGAAATTCCTGGGAAAAAAAATCCCAATAACGAAATAAAAAAACTAAACAAACTTTTTCCCCAGCACATCCCTAGTTATTATTAGACTAGATAAGGTACTTATTTTATATAAAGTACACAGTAAAGCTTTATGTAGTAATTTGGGGGTGGAGGGGGGTATGTGTGTGCGTAAAAGGGCATGGATGGAGTGTAATTCTGATTATCTGCCTTGTGCTCAGAAAACACTGGTCCTGGCCCTGGGCAAGGGACAGGGGCAGAAGTGGCAACTAGTTACACTACTCAGCAGGTTGGGGGTGTTCCAAGGCTTTAGTCTCCTGGTTGCGCTTGTGGACTGGAGACCTTCAGTAAGTAAAGGAGGACAGGAATTTCTAGTGCCTTATAGGAACAGCATAGCTCTGTTCAAAGAATCCTGCACTTCTTTTTCTTTTAAAGTTACCTAAGAATGTGTTCCAATATATGCAACAGTGCACCTTCAAGGCCTTCATTCACAGAGCCTTTCTTCTTAATGGTATCTAGTGAAAATAGAAAAGTGAATGGTTTTAAGTATTTTAGCAAATTAAAAACAGATGACTTTGACTACTAGTAAAGCTTCTGTAATACCATCTCAGAAATCTGGTGGCACGGAGAAACCACTTGTCATTCTGTCTTGTGGTTTATGAAGTCACTGGAGCACTGAGATGGCCCTGAAACTATATAATTCATGGTTGCCTATCTGCAATTCTAATTCTACCAGATGCAAGCACTGGAATTGCTCTGGAACTTTGTATGGCATTATCTATAGTAACATTCACAAACCATGATGGAAACTTCAGACTGTTCTATAGCGTGACTTTAGCTGGTTTAAAAACACAAGATTTGCCATACTGGGTCAGACTAAAGGCCCATCAAGCCCAATATCCTGTTTCTAATAGTGGCCAATCCAGGTCACAAGTACCTGGCAGGATCCCGAAAGGCCGATAGATTCCATGCTGCTTATCCCAGGGAGAAACAGTGGATTTGTCCAAGTCCACCTTAATAATGGTTTATGGACTTTTCTTCCAGGAACTTGTCTAAACCTTTTTTAAACCCAGCTACCCAGCTTTCATCTCATCCTCCGGCAACAAATTCCAGAGTTTACTTGGAGCTGATGGTGTGCAAGCTGCCTGGTGACTCAGTTTTGCCCTGGTGCCTACAAATTAGGTGCAGCCTTGTTGGTAAAAGTTTACTATAACAAATTCTTAAATCTTCTTGCTGTCCATCTCACAAACAGTTAATACTATACCATGTATGAAAGCCTCATAAAACTTGGGTGGTAAACCATTTTTTCTCAGGCGGCTTTTCATTTTAATCATTGATCTCCAGGTAATATTTTGTGCAACATTTGTAAATAGTTGCCTCGGGTCCAGCAACCCACCAGATTGTAGATAGTTCACTATCCTTTCCTTCAGCAGTGCCTCCATTAATTTTCCCACCACCGAGGTGAGGCTAACCGGTCTGTAGTTTCCAGCCTCCTCCTTGCTACCACTTCCGGGAAGCAGGACTACCACCGCTCTTCTCCAATCTAGCAGCACCACGCCTGTTTCCAGGGACCTATTGAACAGGTCTCTCAGCAGACCCACCAAGACATCTCTGAGTTCCTGTAGTATCTTGGGATGTACCTCATCCAGCCCCATGGCCTTGTGCACTTTCAGTTTGCCCAGCTCTTGCCATACATTTTCTTCTGTAAAAGGAGTTGTCTACTCCATTCCCTTCTATGGTCTTGTCAACAAGAGACGGTCCTTCTCCAGGATCTACTTTAGTGAATATTGAACTGAAGTACTTGTTTAATATTTCAGCCATTTCTTTGTCTGTCTCTACACATTGCTTCTTGTCACTTTCCAATTTCACTATACCATTTCAGGCTTTCCTTCTTTGATGTATCTGAAAAATGTTTTGTCACCTCCTTTTTTGTGTCCGACCTTTTGCTTTCCTGATTTCTTTCTTCTCTGTGTTTCTCATTTTGGGATCTTTTATACTTCCTGAACACTGCTCTTTTTGCTTTTGTTTATTCAGCCATCTCCTTTGAGAACCAAGTCGGTTTCTTTTTCCTTGTACTTTTGTTTACTTTTCTAACATAGATTTGTTGCCTTTTAATAACTCCTTTTAATTTGTCCCACTGTTCCACCTCATCCACTTTCTTCCAGTCTTCCAGTTCTTCCTCCAGGTACGTCCCCATTTTGTCAAAGACTGTATTTTTGAAATTCAAAACTTGGGTCTTCGTGTGACTTCCCTGTATCTTATTTGTGAAAGCAAACCATACCGTCTGATGATCACTGGTGCTCAGGTGGGCATCTGTCTGGACATTATATAATGAGGGTGCTAATGAAGTAAGACGTTTTATTCCCTTTTATTCAGTATGAATGACCCTATAGATCTCATCTGAGACTTTAACACTCATGAATTTTACAGTCATCCCAAATTATGAATATAACTATTTTATTCTATCCCCCAACACCGACATTCTGTTTAAGAAGCTCAATCTGAAAGTAAATTATTGCTCCGTTTGTTTTAGATGTTTAGGTGACAGTGAGACAAGAGCATGAAAAACCGCAGAGCCATGAGAATGTTCAGTGTCACAATACCTGCAGCCAGGCAATTTGGCACCTATGGCCAAGTGAAAAACTGCGCCGTTACCTATTACACGACTCATGACACCATGAGCTGGGAGTCTCTGTTAAATATTTATTTTTTAAATTAAAACATAGCACATTATTTATAGTTTATATAGTACTACTGCTACTACTCAAGATTTCTATAGCGCTACAAGACACACGCAGTGACACAAGTGTGACACCGGCCCAAAAGGGTGACCTTTAAACCTGTATAGATGGAATCTTTCACCTCTACCAGAACTGACTCTTAACCTCTACCCAATTAATTAGGAATCTCCTTGAGGTCCATATTCTGCTGCTGTGTGGCTTGGCTAGTTAGCTAACTTAAGCCTTTATAGTCAGTGGTGCAGGCGCACCGGCGCTGAATATACCTGGCTATTCTAAAGCTAGCTGAATAAGTTTATCTGGCTAACTTTAGGACAGGTCTGTAGCACAACTGGAGTTAGCAGGATAACTTAACCGGTTAACTCAGCTCTTCCCCAGAGCATCCTTTCCCCATCTACCTAACATGGAGCCGGATAAACTTATTTAGATATAGTTATCCAGCTAAGTGGTGGCACTGGATATCTACCTCTACCTTGCATGACCCTCTTCATTCTATAGATTGAATAAAAAGGCCACACGGTTCCCAGGGCTTGCATTTCAGTGTCCCAGATCTCCAATTTTTTCTGCCATCTCACAACAAGTATAGCCCCTGGCATGCTAAGGTTCCAGGGCGGGGAAGAGGTATAAACCTACGGGGCTCTTAGTGCAGTGGGGGGGGGGGGGGGGGGGGGAATTCCAAAACATGGTTGATCACTCTCATACACTCTCTCGATCACAGCTCAGGGGTACTCATTTTAGAAGAAGTTAGGAACAGAATTCGCACAGAAAAAAAAAGACAGTTTTACTTTAACTTAAAAAGCAGGATCATTGTCAGAATAGAAAAAATAATTAGCATAGAAAGAATAATCACAATTCCAAGGGCTTCAGTTTCTTTATCCATGGTGCACCTTCTTCTAGATTTCCTCCTCTGAACTGAATCAGTGTCCAATATATCCTCCCCTTGAAGGGTGGGAACAGTCTCCTCTTCCACAATCATAGGAAAGGGGAAAAGCTTGTAACAAAACTCTCCTTTCTTCAAATCCAGCAGTCTCTGTCCCCACTTTTAACTGGTCGTAGGGGTAAGATGAGCGAAAAATCCAGCCCCTCCAGAAAGAGGGGGAAATCTTTTGGGAACTGGTCAAGATCACAAAAATCCCCAAACAATTCTCAAAAACAAAAACTGTCCACTTGGTGAGCCGTGAGGCCTACCCAGGAGCACCTCCTCAAAACACCTCTCTCAGCTCCAGAACTCCAAGATTTCTACCAGACAAAATGGTCTCCTCTTATAAAGAGACCTAGGCCCATTCCAAGAAGCGGTATGGCTAAAAGGTGGAGGAAGGATCAAGAATGGCAACAGTGCAAAAAGTTAGAAAAAGGGAAAAATACACTTTTAGCAAAGGTCAAAACCCCCGTTAAACAGGGGGGATTGAAAAAGGAGTGTGTGCCTTTATACCCATGATGACACACACTCCTTGAAAAAGGAGTGTGTGCCATCATGGGTATAAAAGGTGAAACTCCTAAGGGGTTGTGTTCCTTTTTGGTGGGATTTTACGGAGGATTTTCAATTTACAGTCATCAAAATTACCATCAAGTATTTTGAATAAGTAATTTTGAATGTGACAAAAACCCATGATTTTAAAGGACATCAGTAAAAATATATGAATGTTTTTAAAATTAGTCATTTCAAAAGTAAGTTAAAGAAGTGTGTTTTTGGCAAGCGATGATTAAATTGTAAGCCAAGTGCTCCTGATAGCTTTTATGCGTGAGATATTGGCTTCAGTGAACACACCTTTTTTACCTCTATTGAATTATAGGATTTTTTTATTATATGAAACTAATTAGGAGGATCTAGATCTTATTAACAGCAAAGGACACTGCCTCCACTATCAGGCACATTGAGATGCACTACAAAACCCTACCAAAAACCCTACCAAAAATTGTTCCATGTAAACTGCCACCCGGCAGTAATTATTACTGTTCTCTGTGAACCGGAGCGATATGTATTGTATACAGGAGCTCCGGTATATAAAAACCATAAATAAATAAATAAATAAATAAATAAATAAATAAAAAAAAACACACCCAGAATCTTTATAGCAAAACTGCCGTTCTGTAACAATACTAATAATGCCCAGAACTCACACAGCAATAATCCTTCTTATGAAAAGGCATCGCTGCAAATATAGTATGGCGCCCTAGAACACCCATACACTGGGAAAACAGAACAAGCTGAATTATAGATCCCTATACTTCCTGGTGCCAGCATTTAAAAAGTAAATCTCTCCTCTTGATCTTACCCAATCTCCCCACCTTCCCCAGATGCCACTTAGCCCATCCATGCCTTCCAGTAGTCAAAATCAGTCAGGAACAGTTCCTAGTCTCTCTTGCCCCATTAAGTCTGTATGGCCATACAACAAAATGGCACCAGCCTCAGGGCCGGCTGTCACCATTTTGAAAACAGACCTGGTGGGCTCATTTCTGCCCCATTTCGACTATTGGAACCACACAGTTGGGGCAAGTGGTGTCTGGTGGAGAGGTAATGGGGGAAGGCCCAGATGGGGCTGTCAATTTTTAAATGTTGTTGGGGCTAGGATTAAGGGGTTGATTCCAAAGTGAAAGTAAATGACCCCAACATTTCAGCAAAGATATTTTTATTTTGTTTTCTAACAAAATGAAACCAGTATTTTTTGTTGCTTTTTTCATTTTGTTAGAACTGGGGATTCTCAACCCAGTCCTCAGGGCACACCTTATCAGTCAGGTTTTTAGGATACCTACAGCGAATATTCATGAGATTGATTTGCATGCAGTGCCCCCCACTGTATGCAGATCTATCTCATGCATATTCGTTCTGAAGCCCTGACTGGCTAGGTGTCTTCTGAGGAATGTGTTGAGAACCCCTGCATTGGAAAAGAAATGATCATTCTTATAGAGAGTATAGAAATAAATTGTACTTGGGGGTGGTGTGGGGAGCACATTTTATTGGGAGGGATGTGGAGCAGAGAAGAGTCCTGAATATTTATACTTAATGATGCCTCTGCTTGAAGGCAACAAATAGACTGCTCTTCAAGAATGTTTCTGTACATATTTCTGCGGCCAAGGCATCGCAGGCGGAAAGAGAAACTAGCTGTTTTCAAAGAATGTTGGTTTGTTTTTGTTTACTACAACACAATATTTTCCTGTTGTCTTCAGTCAGCTAATTGAAGCCTACAGACGTTTTCCCATACCACTCAACATAATACTATTCCAACATGTGCTATATTCATCAGAACATGTCATCCTCTTGCACAAAGAAGCAAGCAGTCAATGTCCTGATCTCACAACACCCATGCACTGCTAATCAGTCAGCTAAACCTGATACTGAATTTCCAATGAAGACACCATGTCTAAATTCCAGCAGTGTTTTATTCCAACAGGTAATCAAAACATATAACTTACTGGTTACAGTCTTGAGGGGGAGGGAGGAGGAGAGGTTGATCTCAGATTGAAATAGCTGTTGTAGGAATTGTCCTGGAGATTTAAATACACTTATTGTGTGCACTTATTGTATGTATATGTAGTAAAAAGGAAATGCCTGTTCAAGGAACAGGAGAGATGAGAGGCCACTTGATTTTTTCTTCTTAGACGCATACACGCACACTGAAAACCTCTTAGCAAGCATGGACCATAATCTGAGCCAATAGGAAGTATCCAGAAGATATGACCATAAAGAACCAACAACAACAAAACTACAGGATTATAGAAGGCTTGCAGGCCTTCTGTGACATCGCACTCTCTTTACAAGCAGGAACAGAACAGTTTCATATATATACAACAATCAACAAATCTGCTCGCAGTTAATGAGGGAAGAATAGTCAATGATCTATACTGCTTTAGTCTTCTCCTTGCCATGGAAGAATATGATAGCAAGAACCACCACTGTTTGGTCCAAGTTGTACACAGTTTTCTTTTATCAACTTTCAGACCAGTCGAGTGTCATCTTCAATGTTTTTGACTTTATCACAGGAGCTTAAATAGTAGCACTGTCAGTAATAATAGTAGTGGCTCTTATACCCAGGTCAAGCGTTTAAACAGTTCATTGGTATTATCACATCCCATACTAGGCAGGCACACTTCCAAAACCTAGAGGAATGTATCATAGAAAGCCCTACCTTCCAGGCACCCAGCACAGATAGCTCAGGACATTCTCAGCCCAAACATATGAGCAATTTTTGTAGATTATTTCCAGCATCTGACATACTAAGGCAGGAGTGCTCAAACCGGTTCTTGGGGCCCCCTTAGCCAGTTAGGTTTTAATGCATGCATGCACTCCCTCCTATGTCTGCATATATTTCTCATGCACACTCAAGAGGGATATCCTGAAACCTGTGTAACACCTCCTTGACTGCTTACCTCATGGAGTGTTCCTAGGTCCGGGACTGACCTGGCAGGAGCCCCCAACTCTGTCGGTCCTCATGTTCTTGGTGCCTGGTACCTCCATCTGGGGAAGAAGGTGTTAGTGGGTGGGATTTCCTTCCTTTCACCCCAGGAAAACAAATGGGACTGAACAAGGCTGGCAGTATGTACAAATATATACAGGTTTATTAGACTATATAAGTATACACATTTCTACATAAGTATGTACAACCCTAATAGGATGTCAAACATCACACTTATCTACTCAGGTCATAAAACTATATACATTTCTACAAGGCAGCAAGAACATTTAATATTTGGCAATTTGGGGTTGTTGGCCCCCACTGTCTATCACAATATAGAATAGAAGGGATCTTTTGAGTTCCCGCTTAATCAAGTATTGTTATTTCCTCCCCCTTTTACCCAAGACTCACCCATGTGAAAAGATACAACTGGGCTGAGGGCAGTGTTGGTCTGGGGAGTCAGTTGAATCTAAATTGCTGCTATCTCCTTGGTGCCGCTTCTGCTCCACTGAAAGGTCCGTGCCAATCCTGGGGCCCACGCCCTATTGGGGATCTGACTCCATCTCCTTGTCTGTCACTGGGGTCCACACTCTCCTGGGGAGCCTGACTCTACCTCTTGAAATGCTGCTGGGATCCATGCCTTCATGGGGAACCCAACTCCATCTCCTGGAATGCTGCTGGGATCCATGCCATCCTGGGGGACCACTCAGTCTGCCACTGGGGACCACATCCTTCTGGGGGAATGCTCCACCTCCAGATCTGCCGCTGTCCTTCAGTTCTTCTCCCTTAGTAGGAAGGTTTTCCCTGGCTTGGGTTTACAGCTCCACTAAGCTCATGGCCAGACATTTGCAGTTACCCAGCCTGGATGGGTCACCTTATCTCAGCCAAAAGGCCAAGATCCAGGTAGGACCATGGAAAGTGAATATGTACACACCCTTCTATTCTGCCTGGCTTTTTTTTTCTGTTGTCTGAGAACTGGGTACCTAAGGGTCTGACTCCCCTTGTTAGTCAACGTGAGAACCTGTTTGCTTCCTAGGATTGTTTTCCCAGTACATCTTTCTCACAAATCCCTCTCTCATTCAGAATTTTTCAATGTAGGACTTTTCCAATCATAGTTCTGTAATTTAGGATTTTGCTATCACTGAAAGTTACCAATAATAGTCCAGGGGGTTGTGACATGCAAATCCCCTACTTGAGTCTCTGACTGATTTATTCAATGGTCATTTATGCACCTTCACAGTAAGGGGTCTGGCAACCTTTTCAATCTCTTTCTGGATAGGTGCCATAAGTGCTGTGGGATCATTTAATAGTTAAAGGACTAGTAAACTTCCAGGAAGTGTCCTGCTCTAACCAGTTGACCTAGGTTTAAACTGTTTAACTCCCACCCACCCCTAGGTTTGTTTTTCTAATGTAGACTGCCTAACTTCAAATTAGCAACAAAATAAATTAGTTAATTGTTAACACCTAAGGAAATACCAATCAAATAATTTACCAAAATGAGGACTATCCAATGTAACTATTGTGGAGCCTTTATTCTGAGGGAAAGCATCTGGAAACTTAGAGCTTGCCCCATGTGGATAAAGGTGAACCAGTAGATATAGTATACTTGGATTTTCAGAAGGCATTTGACAAAGTTCCTCATGAGAGGCTTCTAGGAAAAGTAAAAAGTCATGGGATAGGTGGCGATGTCCTTTCGTGGATTGCAAACTGGCTAAAAGACAGGAAACAGAGAGTAGGATTAAATGCACAATTTTCTCAGTGGAAGGGAGTGGACAGTGGAGTGCCTCAGGGATCTGTATTGGGACCCTTACTTTTCAATATATTTATAAATGATCTGGAAAGAAATACGACAAGTGAGATAATCAAATTTGCAGATGACACAAAATTGTTCAGAGTAGTTAAATCACAAGCAGATTGTGATAAATTGCAGGAAGACCTTGTGAGACTGGAAAATTGGGCATCCAAATGGCAGATGAAATTTAATGTGGATAAGTGCAAGGTGATGCATATAGGGAAAATAACCCATGCTATAATTACACAATGTTGGGTTCCATATTAGGTGCTACAACCCAAGAAAGAGATCTAGATATCATAGTGGATAACACATTGAAATCGTTGGTACAGTGTGCTGCGGCAGTCAAAAAAGCAAACAGAATGTTGGGAATTATTAGAAAGGGAATGGTGAATAAAATGGAAAATGTCATAATGCCTCTGTATCGCTCCATGGTGAGACCGCACCTTGAATACTGTGTACAATTCTGGTCGCCACATCTCAAAAAAGATATAATTGCGATGGAGAAGGTACAGAGAAGGGCGACCAAAATGATAAGGGGAATGGAACAGCTCCCCTATGAGAAAAGATTAAAGAGGTTAGGACTTTTCAGCTTGGAGAAGAGATAGCTGAGGGGGAGGATATGATAGAGGTGTTTAAAATCATGAGAGGTCTAGAACGGGTAGATGTGAATCAGTTATTTACTCTTTCGGATAGTAGAAAGACTAGGGGGCACTCCATGAAGTTAGCATGGGGCACATTTAAAACTAATCGGAGAAAGTTCTTTTTTACTCAACGCACAATTAAACTCTGGAATTTGTTGCCAGAGGATGTGGTTAGTGCAGTTAGTATAGCTATGTTTAAAAAAGCATTGGATAAATTCTTGGAGGAGAAGTCCATTACCTGCTATTAAGTTCACTTAGAGAATAGCCACTGCCATTAGCAATGGTAACATGGACTAGACTTAGTTTTTGGGTACTTGCCAGGTTCTTATGGCCTGGATTGGCTACTGTTGGAAACAGGATGCTGGGCTTGATGGACCCTTGGTCTGACCCAGTATGGCATTTTCTTATGTTCTTATGTTCTTATTTGTGCAGAAATATCTTCCTTGAAAAAGGAACTGGCTGAAGTTAAAGCTGAATTAGCTTCAATAAAGAGAATTTCACCCACATTACATTACTCAGGAAAAAATTTCCCAATACCACAGAAAAACCAGGAGTCAAGAAAAAAGAGAGATACTGTGGGCTCAGGTAGGATAAGACATGTGACCCACAGACACCCTTTCTTGACAAATGGGCAGCCCACAAGTATTTCCCCCCCCCCCCCCACTCAAATAGGACATTAAGGAACAATAAAAACCAGGATTACAGTGGGCTCTGGTAGAATTAGACATGTGATTAGGTGACACACACAGTATCAAGTGCAACAAGTACAAAAAGCCTTCTCTATATTAAACACTGAAAAAGTTCTTGAGAAAAACATTGAAGTGTTACCTGAAAAGAGTAAAAAAAACCCAATGCATGCAGAAATTCCAGATCCATAACCAAAGGAAAAGGCTCATTGTGATGGATGACTCTGTCATCAGTGGCACAACTACAAAGGGAAAGAGTGAAGTGAATAACAAAACCCAACTAAAGTCTCAAAAGGAGTCCAGGAAAGCAGTAACCTTAACAAGAAAAGCTGGAAAGCTATGACCACAAATGCTCATTGTTTGGGCAATAAAATCCCAGATCTGCAAGCCCTAATGGTGGAGGCGGACTTGGACGTTGTTGCTATCACAGAGACATGGTTCACAGAATCTCATGATTGGGATTCAGCAATACCAGGCTATAACTTGTTAAGGAAGGACAGAGTGGATAGGAAAGGGGGAGGAGTGGCTCTTTATGTCAGAAACAATATCCAAGCATCTGAGCTGCAAGGAAGATGGGGAAATGAAGAAGCACTATGGGCCGACCTAAAAAAAGATGATGGGGCATCCATCTATACTGGAGTGGTTTACAGGCCTCCAAACCAAAAAGAAGAGCTGGACAGAGATCTGGTTGAAGACATCCAAAAGATAGGAAAGAAGGGAGAAGTGGTGATTGTTGGAGACTTTAATATGCCAGATGTAAACTGGAGAATCCCATCTGCAGAATCTAATAATAGTAGAGAGATAGTGGATGCCATGCAAGTAGCTTTATTCAAACAAATGGTAATAGAACCCACGAGAGAAGGAGCTGTACTCAACTTAGTGCTCACTAATGGAGATAATGTCTCTGATGTCCAGGTGGGTGCCCACCTCAGCACCAGTGATCATCAAACAGTATGGTTTAATATCACAAAAAGGATACAGAAAAGAAGCACAAAGATCCAAGTTTTGCAGTTCAAAAACACGGACTTTGATGAAAAGCCTTCACTAAAGAGTGTAGAGGGTAGAGAATGAAAGTACAGGGTGATGCAGATGAGAATGAATTTACTCAATCCTACATTTAAGAAGTAATATCTCAAAGAGATAGTAACTCAATAATATACCTGGACTTGACCAACATTACTCAAATAATGATTTTATTTATGAAATTGTAACCGAACTTTATTGGCACCTGTTAGAATGTACGATATCCTACATTTACTTACCTTAGTCTATGTGCCTATTTGTAAACCGTTGCGATGGTATATAACTTAGCGACGGTTAGAAAAGTTTTTAAATAAATAAATAAATAAATAAAAGGCTGGGAGAACGAGAGAGATGTGGATCAGCAGTGGACCAATCTAAAAGGAGCAATTACTAAGGCAACTAATCTATATGTTAGGTTTCATTTTTCTTTTGCTTTTCTTTACTTTTCTATCTGGTTCTCAAAGGAGGTGGCTGATAAAATAAAGGCTAAAAGAACAGCATTCAAGAAATATAAAAGATCCCAAAGGGAGGAGCACAAAGAAGAATATTTGGTAGAACTGAGGGAGATGAAGAAATTAATCAAGATGGCAAAAAGTCAAGCGGAAGAGAGGATTGCCAAGGAGATAAAGAATGGTGACAAAACATTTTTCAGATACATCAGTGAAAAGAGAAAAGTTCAAAGTGGTATAGTGAAATTGAAAGGTGGAAAGGATCAATGTGTGGAGAAAGACGAGGAAATGGCAGAAATATTAAACGATTACTTCAGTTCTGGTTTCACTAAAGAAGACCCTGGAGAAGGACCATCTCTACTTAACAAGAAACTGGAGGGGAGTGGAGTAGATGAAACTCCATTTACAGTAGAAAAGGTATGGGAAGAGCTGAAGAATCTGAAAGTGGACAAAGCCATGGGGCCTGATGAGGTTCATCCCAGGATACTGAGGGAACTCAGAGATGTGCTGGCGGGTCCGCTGTGTGACCTGTTCAATAGATCCCTAGAAACGGGAGTGGTGCTGAGTGATTGGAGAAGAGTGGTGGTGGTCCCGCTTCACAAGAGTGGGAACAAAGAAGAGGCTGGTAACTACAGACTGGTTAGCCTCACTTCGGTGGTGGGAAAAGTAATGGAGTCACTGTTGAAAGAGAGAATAGTGAACTATCTACAGTCGGGAGAATTGATGGACCAGAGGCAGCATGGATTCACCAGGGGAAGATCCTGTCAGACAAATCTGATTGACTTTTTTGACTGGGTAACCAAGGAATTGGATCAAGGAAGAGCGCTCGATGTCATCTACTTGGATTTCAGCAAAGCTTTTGATACAGTTCCACACAAGAGACTGGTGAATAAAATGAGAAGCTTAGGAGTGAGTGCCAAGGTGGTGGTCTGGATTGCAAACTGGTTGACGGACAGAAGACAATATGTGATGGTAAATGGAACTTACTCTGAAGAGAGAGTGGTTTTAAGTGGTGTACCGCAAGGATTGGTGTTGGGACCAATCCTGTTCAATATCTTTGTGAGCGACATTGCGGATGGGATAGAAGGTAAAATTTGTCTTTTTGCAGACGACACTAAGATCTGCAATAGAGTGGACACGCCGGAAGGAGTGGAGAGAATGAGATGGGATTTAAGGAAGCTGGAAGAGTGGTCAAAGATATGGCAGCTGAGATTCAATGCCAAGAAGTGCAAAGTCATGCATATGGGAAGAGGAAATCCAAATGAACTGTATTCGATGGGGGGGGGGGGGGGTGGGGGAGAAGGCTGATGTGCACAGAGCAGGAGAGAGACCTTGGGGTGATGGGTGTCTAATGATCTGAAGTCAGCGAAACAATGTGACAAGGCGATAGCAAAAGCCAGAAGAATGCTGGGCTGCATTGAGAGAGGAATATCGAGTAAGAAAAGGGAAGTGATTATCCCCTTGTACAGGTCCTTGGTGAGGCCTCACCTGGAGTACTGTGTTCAGTTCTGGAGACCGTATCTCCAAAGAGACAGAGACAAGATGGAAGCAGTCCAGAGAAGGGCAACCAGAAAGGTGGAGGGTCTTCACTTATGAGGAGAGATTGAAAAATCTAAATATGTACACCCTGGAAGAAAGGAGGAGCAGGGGTGATATGATTCAAACTTTCAGATACTTGAAAGGTTTTAGCAATCCAAAGACAATGACAAACCTTTTCCGTCAGAAAAAAATCAGCAGAACCAGGGGTCACGAGTTGAAGCTCCAAGGAGGAAGACTCAGAACCAATGTCAGGAAGTATTTCTTCACGGAGAGGGTGGTGGATGCCTGGAATGCCCTTCTGGAGGAAGTGGTGAAGACCAGAACTGTGAAGGACTTCAAAGAGGTGTGGGATAAACACTGTGGATCCCTCAAGTCTAGAGGACATGAATGAAGAGTGGGTGGTTCACGGGAATGATGGCTACTGCCTGGAGATTATACCCTTATTCAATAAACATACACACGGTTAATGCGACTCCAACATTGCTCTAAGCTTCAACGGCAAGAGGAAGTGTGGAAAAAAAGGATTTGCATTCACAAAAGGCGGGGATTAGCTTGCTTGTTACGGCGGTTACTACCCCAAACTAAATAAGCCAGATACTTTACTTTCAATGCATATCCAGCATAGCTCTCTGCTTCAACAGCAGGGGAGAAAGTCTGATACTTCAAGCAAATCCAACATAGCTCTCATCTTCTACAGCAGGGGAGAAAGTCTGATACTTCACTTTCAACGCATATCCAACACAGCTCTCTGCTTCTACGGCAGGGGAGAAAGTCTGATACTTCACGTATATCCAACATAGCTCTCTGTTTCTACGGCAGGGGAGAAAGTCTGGTACTTCACTTTCAACACACATCCAGCATAGCTCTCTGCTTCAACGGCAGGGGAACATAGAAAGATGGATCTATATACAGACAATAACCAACAAGGACTGAGTTACATAGTCTGGGTAAACAAAGGCATGGGTGTAGCTTGCTTATTGAGGGGGTTACTACCCCTAACTATGGTAGATATTCACTTGGATGCAGTTCCAACACTGCTCTCTACATTAATGGTGCGGGTGGAAGGGAAATAGAACCAAAAGGTTACTAAGAGCTAAGAGTAACAGAAGTATGAGAGAAATAAAAAAAAAAAAATGCATAGCTTGCTGTGCAGACTGGATGGACCGTTTGGTCTTCTTCTGCTATCATTTCTATGTTTCTATGTGGATTTCCTACGCTGGCAGCTCATGTTACATAGCTGCATTGTCCTCTTTTTTTCTCTGCTGCAGTTCACTGATAGCATGCTCTTTAAACAACATTTCCCTTGGGAGGTGGGTTTCACCTGACTGCCTGGAGGGAGGAGCCTGAGGACCTATTTGAGCACACCTAAACTGATTCATTAAGTTCTTTCTCCAAAGACACAGATTGAGGAAAAAAAATTTCCGTTAATCAACTTCTAAGTGTATCAAGGCTATAAACAGTCAATAATCCATACTACCTAGGACTCAGACAAATAGCTTCCAACTCTTTGATCTCAAGTACATCTATTACAGGTCAGCAGCAGGAGCACTAATGCCTATTTAAACTTACACATTGATATACGCCAATTATGTATCCCAGTTTAATCATGAAACATTTTGTTTGACTACTCCCTTTAGGCTACTGAATCTGGAAAATGTGGTTTATGTGGAAAATAATTCAGAGATAGGTGAAAGGAAAATAATTCTGCTAGAGGAATAAAAAACCATGGAACTTTCTGGAGGGAGTATCACATTTTAGGGAGAAGAGGTAGAATCTTCCCTAATTTGCACCAAACTTCTACATTCTCTTTGCTATTTTTTTGCTGAAACTGAAAGGAAATTGCTGCAGTGCACTATGGGATAGCACCACTGGTGAACTTTCACCTTTCAGTTGCTTTAATTTCCCCAGACATTTCTTAAGAATCAGACAGAAGCAACCGCTGTTGAATAATTTTCTTTGATAATTGTTTGAAAGGGACCAGGATAAGCTACAAGTGCCAACTTCTGGCAATTTCCCCAGCTGGAGAATTATTTACGATGCTGAAGTTCTGAATTTATTGCAGCAAAAAGTGGCTGTCAGTTTTGGAATGCTGCCCAGATCTGGTTGTGAAAGACTGTGTTAGATGTTCTGGGAATAAGTAAGGGACGTCCTTTCCCCTCTGCCTTTAGACAGTAAACACAGACCTTCGTAATTGCTTGTCACCCTGGGAGATGCAAGAGGGATGCCCCCTAGAAAAAGACTGAAAAACTGCAGCAATTAAGAGAGGATAGGGGACCAATGCTTTGGATATACTGATGGAAGCAGAGGGGCTCAGTAAGGGAAGTCATCTCTTTGTACCACTTCACTAAAAATAGGAAAAGTTTGCAGATTCTTCAGGCTGTGTAAGGCTCCTGGCTCTCAAGCCAGAGGTGTATGTTGGCCGATCACTGTACTCTCTGAAAACTGCTTACTGACCTGCAATAGTCTTCATTTTAAATCTCAGGTATTATTTATTTGATATACTTGATCTCCCGCTATTGCTACAGTACTATGTGTCACTCCCAAGCTTAAGCCACATTTGAGTGATCCAAGGAAGATAACCATGACTTGGGCATAGCACTAAATGTCATACAGTTTAAAATTGTCTTAAACTTTGAATTATGAGCAACCCAGATAGCATCCATCTGCACTGCTAATCTCCACTTACAGAGGCATCCATCTCAAGTTGATAGCCAAATATTTTTGAGGAACAGATTGGCTGAATGTCCCGCCCCAACAGTCCGGTATCAGGGACTCAATGTTCCCTCTAATATTTTGTGGGCTATGAAGATAACTTTCAAACAAATGCACACAGCAGTATATACGCTGCAAGCAGATATACATTAATATGTAATCTATGCATATGATATACATGTGATTTATAAAATATGCATATTTCTACCCTGCAACATATGTGCATAGGTGGCTTTACACTTGAATACATTCAATGCATTGAAAGAAAGTATATCAATGCATTGAATGTACATACTTTACCTATTTAAAAAATAAATGCATATTTATTTTACATGCGAAAATAAAGGAGGACTTACATGCATACATCAGGAATTATGCACATATGCCAGTATAGTTTAAAACATGCACGCATCAAGGAAATTACCAGTTTTACCAATTAGTCCACTGATTCACCCAGTCCTTCTCCAGATCATTTAAAGCCTCCTGGTTCTTCAGCCTGAACTCCTCCCAGTTCACCCAGACCTTCCACATACATTTAATATCACTTACGTCCGATAATTGGAAGGTGTAAAATTACGCAAGTAAGCTGGGAAATCTAAATGCATGAGTGTCTTAAAATAGCAACTTATGCACGTAAATATTGGCTTCATCCCAGAACACTCCTAGACTGTAGGCATGTGCATGTGTAAATGTACAAATATGTGCTTATTTTGGACTTCTTTAAAATATAGAAGTCGCAAGAAGAGGCTACTTACATGTATATATGCTAACTTTTACGCACAGAGAGGTCAATATTCAAAAGTATTTAGCTGGATACCTCCAAGGAGAAAGCTGGAAGAAGGATGGATAAAGAGCAGAAGGGAAGAGGAGTGTGAACAGGTGGAAGGCATAAGGGAATGATGATGTATCCCTCCGCACCATCTGCAACTTGTTTGTAAATCCTAGGTCTGCCCATATATATTATGTGTAAAATTTAGTGACATTTCTTTTTCTGTTTATGACCAGATTGGAAAGTAGGAGAATTGAATGTCCTGTACGTGCATAAGCAGAACGGAGGACAAGTCCTGATAAAGCAGGACTGTCTGGTATAAAGTAGGACACCTGGCCACACTAGGTTAGAGAGCCACTTGGCTGACCCAAGCACTACCATATGAATGACCACACTAGAACACTGAATGCCTAAGACTGTGAGCCCACACATTCGTACAAACACTTTGATCTATCAGCAGAGCAACTGCCTCCTCTAGCTCAATCACCTGATGACCTGACATTGCTATCAGAAAACAGGAGGAGAAAGAACGTGAATCTGATGCTAGAAGTCATGTCACACCACTGTTTCAACACTCACGAACCTAGAATTTTTAGATCACACTTGAGAATATGTGAGGTGTTCCACAGATGCTCTAGACTGCAGGTCAAGCTTAACTTGGAGGAGAAGTCCATTAACTGCTATTAATCAAGTTTACTTAGGGAATAGCCACTGCTATTAATTGCATCAGTAGCTTGGGATCTTCTTGGTGTTTGGGTACTTGCCAGGTTCTTGTAGCCTGGTTTGGCCTCTGTTGGAAACAGGATGCTGGGCTTGACGGATCCTTGGTCTGACCCAGCATGGCAATTTCTTATATTCTTATGTTTTTAGCTTCCTTCTCATCCACAGAAGGAAACATTTTGTTACATACAAAACCTTGGGAGGGAGGGAAGTAAAAGGAAGGGTACTTGAAGGAAGGGAAGTCAAGCAGGGGAGGGAAAGAGAGATGAAGAGGGTTGAGAGAGTGTTTGGAGAAGAAAAGGAATGGATAGAGAACAAAAAGACAGTGAGAGAATGGCAAGAGGGATTATAAACTTCTCCTTTCCTCTCTTCCCCCTCAACTTTTCCTTCATTAAAATATTAATATTATTATTTTTATACTGCATACCAGATGTACACAATATTTTACAAGACATTTAAGAGACAGTACATGCTCATTGGCCTTCATGTTCAACTCTTCTCTCCTAAATCTCCAACAAATAAAAAGATTTCAACTAAGAGAGAATTTGAAAAGAAGTTGGCTGTAGAGGCAAAAACTCACAGTAAAAACTTTTTAAAATGTATCTGAAGCAGAAAGCCTATGAGGAAGTCAGTTGGACCGTTAGATGATCGAGCGATTAAAGGGGCACTTAGAGAAGATAAGGCCATCGCGGAAAGATTAAATGATTTCTTTGCTTCGGTGTTTACTGAAGAGGATGCCCCTTTCAGACAGGCCGGCACTGCTGCGCAAACCTGGGTCATTTAAAAAATGAGTTCAGTGCACGCATGGCCCGACCACGTGTGTATTCCCCAATTTTAGTGCGCACAGCGCTTTGAAAATTTACCCTTAAATGGTGTTTACTGGGGATATACCAGTCCTGGAGATGGTTTTCAAGGGTGACGATGCAGATGAACTGGCCCTTTTAACGGTGTACCTGGAAGATTGACAAACTGAAGAATAACAAAATCACCTGGACTGGATGGTTCTGAAAGAACCCAAAAATGAAATTTCAGATTTATTACAAGTAATTTGTAACCTATTATTAAAATAATCTGTTGTATCTGAAGGTGGCCAGTGTAACGCCGATATATATAAAAAGGGCTCCAGAGGTGATCCGGGAAACTAATACTATAGACCAGTGAGCCTGATTTCAGTGTCAGGAAAAATCATGGAAACTATTCTAAAGAATAAAATCACAGAACATATAGAAGGACATGATTTAATGGGACACAGCCAGCATGGATTTACCCAAGGGAAGTCTTGCCTCATAAATCTGCTACATTTTTTTGAAGGAGTTAATAAACATGTGGATAAAGGTGAACCGGTAGATGTGTATTTGGATTTTCAGAAGGCGTTTGACAAAATCCCTCATTGGAGGTTATGTTCTTTCGTGGATTGCAAACTGGTTAAAAGACAGGAAACAGAGAGTAGGATTAAATGGTCAGTTTTCACAGTGGAAAAAGGTAAAACAGTGGAGTGCCTCAGGGATCTGTACTTGGACTGGTGCAAGACTTTAGAGAACATTCCTTCAAACCCTACATAGTTTTGTTATCAGCTAATAAGAAGTCACTTTCCCAACAGTGCACTGGTCAGACTGAACAATGTACTACTTTACTTTATTTCCGTTCGACCAATGGATCAGCTTCACATTCTAGCTGTTACTTTCATTTCAGTTCAATATTGTCTGATCACATGACAGTAACATTATGGCCATTTTACTAGCATGCAATATGTTACCAACAAAACTGCAGATCTGTGTAAGTGGCCCAGTATCGGTGGATATTTGGCTCATGTCATTATCCAGGTCAGCTTGGACAATGTTAGGCTCCGTACCCCAAGATATGTCTGTCAATGTTTTTGCATTTGATAAATGCTGGTTGAAGAATGGCCCTCTCGGGGGTTAGAAAAACATTTTTAAACCTGGGGAACTGACTGGGTTTTTCACCAAACAAGTGAAAGCCCAGACATTGGCTGTCTTCGTGAAGACTGAACTCTGATATCTTCTTTCCGTCAAACTAACTCTCTAGGTTGCAATTCCATGAATCTGGATTTAAAAGTATTCTTATGCTCCTACACGTTAAGATTCAAGAAATACTCCAATTTCTAAAGCAAAAATTATGGTTTTTGAAAATCTGTTTTTTCAGCCCTCATAACCTGATGGCAGTGGTGAATGATTTTTGGATTATAGCATAATCAGATTTATTGGATTTTATGTCCTTTGTGGCTTGCCTCACAATTTGAAAAGGGCCTATCTCTGGACTTAGCCAGCCTTCTAAAGATTAGGCTGGGGAGACACTGCAAGAAGAAGGGATATTAAAAGCCATGGAAGGGTACACGCATATGAATTTAGAGCCACCCACTTCTGATCAAATGCAGACAGTACAGGTTTTTTCTTAACAAAAATGAATAATTATGATGATTATAATTATCAAGTGCTTAATTATTCAGAGGTCCTAAGAGACATGAATTTGTGGTCACACAATTCATTTCGTAGCAGACATGTATTTCTCAGAATTAAAACCATTATACACAACTCATATTAACTGGTATCTTCAGTGGGGACAATACTGAATGGCCATGGAGACGTGAATCGGAGTCCGTCCTAGAGACAGATGCTGCCAGAAGAAGGGATGCTGCCTATGCCAATACAATTATTCCAGAGATACAGGGAAATCTTCGGCTTCAGCTAACATTAATCTGATGTTTTCTCAAACCTAACAAAATAAATGTACACTGGAGTCAGAACTCTCTTTTTGTGCACGGGTGAAGGCAGTCGCAGGAGGTGCGTTTATTAAACCACATCCTTTCAGTCGGCTGAAGCTTTTGCACTCCCCTTGTGATTTTTGTTCAGTAGTGCAAGCACAGATTTTTTTTTTTTCATCCTTGAACTATTGCAGCTCTGTTTACATTGGAGCTCCAGTGAGTGCTGATGGGCTCTGGCAGAAGAGAGCATATTACTCAGTCCTTCATTCGTGGCTTTGGCTTCCCGTGCAATGGTAGTCCAGATGTAAGATCATGACCTTAACTTGTAAGATACCTAACAACAATTTGTCTCCGTGGATCTCTGCTATGCTGAGGTTGTATGACCTTATGTGGGCTAACGCGTTGCTGGAGGTTTCCTCACTACGATCTGCTCAGTTATCAGATTCCTGTGAAAGGGTCTGCTCTGTGGAACTCATGGCCAGATAGTCTGAGAATGATCATTTGTGTGCAGTCTGTCACAGATGTGAGCCCTTTGGGCTGTGGTGTGGTTGATGCAGCTTAGCAAGTGAACCCATTAGGCCCATGCCAACAGCAGGTGGACTCGCTCTTACTAGGACTGGTACTGGGGCTTCAGCTGTGCCAAGTGTTCTTGTTTTTAGCAGAATATGTATGTTTTCTGTTTGTAAACCACTATGAAATTTGTATGAAGTATATGGTATATACATTTTTTAGTAAACTAAACTAAACCATCCCTGTTCCCCGCAGGTTGGGCCCTTGGGTTCCAAGAGCCAGCAGAGGAGAGTCCTGTAAGGTGCGGTCAGAGGAAGTCAAGTAGCGGGCAGAGGTCAGGGCAGGCAGCGAGCAAACAGCGTCAAAGTCCAGGCCAAGGTAGGGGCAGGTGGCAATCAGGCAGTATCGAGGTTCTGTTGAGATCAGGGCAAGTGGTGGTCAGGCAGAATTGTCAGGGTCCAAGGTCAGGGTCAAACAAGGAATCAGTCAGAGATGGATAGCCAATACAAGGATATACAAATTAACCCCAGTACATCTCATGCATGATAATTGTAATTACCATGCAAATGAGCCCTGTGTGTGTGGGGGGGGGGGGGGTGTTTGAGGACTGGAGTTAACAACCAGAGCTGTACATCATATTGTTTGCGTAGCGGTACTTTTCCTTAGATATTCTGAGTCCTGGATAGTCAGATCTCACCAGTAACAGGGCCAACCTACCCTTAGTATGACTAATGACAAATCTCTTCCCTTTCCTATCTCCAGTTCTCCACATTGCTCACCGGTTCTTTTGAAGTGGGAAACCAAAGAAAGCCATCTATGTGGGATTGGGATAAGTTCTGGCGAAGTCTTTAATTTGCCCTGTCATTATGTTTGTTTAATGATTTTTTTTCTCTCGCCTCTGTGTACATTGGGAAATAGTTTCTCAACTTCAGTCACCAGAGACAGATGTCATTCATTATCTGAACAGCCAGCTATATATTATCTCAGTCGCAGCTTTATTCTCAGATCCTATGCCTCAAGATTTTTGGGATCCATATCAGAAGACAGTATCTCAGGCACAAAACTGCATAACATGCCAACATTTGAAATTTGTTATATGGAAGATTTGGGGGCTAAAAGCTGAAGATGCTTTAATCTCTCATGAGATTAAAGCATCTTGTTAGCAATTTGGCTAAATTGCTAACTGTTAGCAATTTAGCTATGGTTTTTTTGTCAGTTCATTGTGTTACCTTCCTTCTTGCATCCCCATGCAGCAGATGGCATGCCTGGGCAGACGTTGGAACCATCGCTATCTCGAGAGCTGGAGAAGCACGTTTTTGAGGTGCATCCTTACTGATACTCATTAGCTGGCAGGGATAGAGATGTGTATGGGCAAATTTGTGTTTCAGATTGCTTTTTCATTTTTTTTTTTTTTTGTGGGGAAGGTTATGGTTTATTTAATATTTATATCAGTTTGGTTCATTTTCAGAACCGAAATAAAAGATTAAAACACATCCAACCCTCCCCCACACAAAATGAACCAAAACCGGGCCTTCCCAGAACCTCCCCCGCCATGACCCGAACTGAACTGGGACCCCCAGGCCCCCTCACTTCCCCATAGTCCCCTACAAATAAGGTGGAGCTTCCTTGGATAGCTGTGCTCTCCCCCACCCCACACAAAAAATGTCAGGGCCTCACCTGGTCCCTCTGTCCCCTCCACTACAAATAAGCCAGGCCAAGGTCTCCCCACTGTACACTTGCCAATTCCATGGGGATCTTTATTGAATAAAGGTGTAGGAGCAATCCCCAGTCACACCAGCCCCACTGGCTCATGTTTAGAAATGATGCTAGCCTCAAGACTGGCCAGTGCACTATTGTTTTATTATACCAGCCAGCCCTAAAACAATATGGCGGCAGTCATCCCTGATACCAGCACTATATTTTCTTTTTTCAAACATTTTCTTTAACATTTTCAGTCAGAACTAATAGCAAAACAAAACGTTTGGAGCAGGGACAAACAAAAGGAAGTACAAAAGCAAAATAGATAATACTATACAAAAGCATCTTGGTTTATCCTGGGCAATCAATTCCCCCATCTTCAACCTACTTTCTCCAAGTCCAATAAGGCCCCCAGACCGTATCATATTTAGCTGGATTCCCTTGACGTGCAACTGCAATGCATTCCACAATTGCAATGTCTGCTACACAGTTCTTCCAGAGATCATTTCTGCCTCGTTCTTCAGTGAAGACCCCTCCATGAATGGGGGTAAGTGTGGACCAGGAAGACCCTGGACCCAGCTTCTTTGCAGGGGGAATAGACTTTTTTGATACAACCCTAGTTGCTGTAGCAGCAACAGCAGTTTTCCCTCCTTCCCAAAACTGCATACCACCTTCATAAAGCATCTAGGCTCATCCTAGCTAGAGATTTAATTGAAATTGATATTAAAAGGTAGATACTATTACTATGTGATTTCGGTCTGCTAGATGTTGATTGAGAGAACATAAGAATATAAAAATGGCCATACTAGCCCAGTATCCTGTTTCCAACAGTGGCCAAACAAGGTCCCACGTTCCTGGCAGGATCCCAAAGAGTAGATAGATCCCATGCTGCTAATGCACTCGGATAAGTAATGGCTTTCCCCAAGTCTACCTGTTTAATAACCGGACTTCTCCAGGAACGTGCTGAAACTTATTTTTAGAACCTGTTACGTTAACTGCCTTTACCATATCCTTCAGCAATGAATTCCAGATTTTAATTGTGCATTGAGTGAAAGAATGTTCTCTGATTTTGTTTTAAATGTATTACTAATTTCAAGGAGTGTCTCCTAGTCTTTGTATTTCTATTTTTTGAAAGCATAAATAATCGCTTCACATTTACCCTATTAGTTCCACTCATGATTTTATAAACCTCTATCACATCTCCCCTCAGCCGACTCTTCTCCAAGCTGAACAGTCCTACCCTCTTCAGCCTTTCCTCATAAGGGAGCTGTTCCATCCCCTTTATCATTTTGGTCACCCTTCTTGTACCTTTTCCAGTTCAACTATATCTCTTTTGAGATGCGGCGACCATAATTAGTGATACAGTATTAAGGCATTCTTCATTTTTTCCCCCACTCGTTTCCTATTAATTCCTAACATTATGTTTGCTTTATTAATCATTGCTGCACACTGAGATGAGGATTTCAAAATATTATCCATAATGACATCCAGATGCTTTACCTGGGTGGTAATTCCTAAATGGAATCTAATATCATGTAACTACAGTGTGGGTTATCTCTCCCTACTTTTGCATAACTTTGCACTTGTCCACCTTTGTTTTCATTTGCAATTTGGCTGCCCAGTCTCCTAGACTCACAAGATCCTCCTGCAATTTCTCGCAATCCACTTGTGATTTAAGAACTCAAAATAATTTTGTGTCGTCCTCAAATTTGATCACCTCATGTATCCCTTTTCCAGATCGTTTATAAATATATAAAAAATTGATGGTGCCAGTACAGATCCCTGAAGCACTCAACTGTTTACCTTTCTCAACTGAGAAAATTATCATTTAGTCCTACTCTCTGCCTCCTATCTTTTAACCACTTTTCATTCCATAGTAGGACATTGCCTCCTATCTTGTGATGTTTTTTTTAAATTTTCTCAGGAATCTCTCATGGGGACATTGTCAAGAAAATCCAAATACACTACATCCACTAGCTCACTATTATCCACATGTTTATTAACCCCTTCAAAAAATGTAACAGATTGGTGAGGTAAGGCTTCTCTTCTGTAAAAAGGCTTCTCTTCTGTAAAAAGTCATGGGATAGGTGGCGATGTCCTTTCGTGGATTGCAAACTGGCTAAAAGACAGGAAACAGAGAGTAGGATTAAATGGACAATTTTCTCAGTGGAAGGGAGTGGACAGTGGAGTGCCTCAGGGATCTGTATTGGGACCCTTCCTTTTCAATATATTTATAAATGATCTGGAAAGAAATATGACGAGTGAGATAATCAAATTTGCAGATGACACAACATTGTTCAGAGTAGTTAAATCACAAGCAGATTGTGATAAATTGCAGGAAGACCTTATGAGACTGGAAAATTGGGCATCCAAATGGCAGATGAAATTTAATGTGGATAAGTGCAAGGTAATGCATATAGGGAAAAATAACCCATGCTATAACTACACAATGTTGGGTTCCATATTAGGTGCTACAACCCAAGAAAGAGATCTAGGTGTTATAGTGGATAACACATTGAAATTGTCGGTTCAGTGTGCTGCGGCAGTCAAAAAAGCAAACAGAATGTTGGGAGTTATTAGAAAGGGAATGGTGAATAAAACGGAAAATGTCATAATGCCTCTGTATCGCTCCATGGTGAGACCGCACCTTGAATACTGTGTACAATTCTGGTCGCCGCATCTCAAAAAAGATATAATTGCGATGGAGAAGGTACAGAGAAGGGCTACCAAAATGATAAGGGGAATGGAACAACTCCCCTATGAGGAAAGACTAAAGAGGTTAGGACTTTTCAGCTTGGAGAAGAGACGACTGAGGGGGGATATGATAGAGGTGTTTAAAATCATGAGAGGTCTAGAACGGGTAGATGTGAATCGGTTATTTACTCTTTCGGATAGTAGAAAGACTAGGGGGCACTCCATGAAGTTAGCATGGGGCACATTTAAACCTAATCGGAGAAAGTTCTTTTTTACTCAACACACAATTAAACTCTGGAATTTGTTGCTAGAGGATGTGGTTAGTGCAGTTAGTATAGCTGTGTTTAAAAAAGGATTGGATAAGTTCTTGGAGGAGAAGTCCATTACCTGCTATTAAGTTCACTTAGGGGCGGATTTTAAAAGGCGCGCGAATAGCCTACTTTTATTTGCGCTCCAGGCGCAAACAAAAGTACGCTGGATTTTAGTAGATACGCGCGGAGCTGCGCGTATCTGCTAAAAACCTGGATCGGCGCGCGCAAGGCTATGGATTTTGTATAGCCGGCGCGCGCCGAGCCGCGCAGCCTACCCCCATTCCCTCCAAGGCCGCTCCGAAATCGGAGCGGCCTCGGAGGGAACTTTCCTTTGCCCTCCCCTCACCTTCCCCTCCCTTCCCCTACCTAACCCACCCACCCGGCCCTGTCTAAAACCCCCCCTTACCTTTGTCGGGGGATTTATGCCTCCCGGAGGGAGGCGTAAATCTCCGCGCGCGAGCGGGCCTCCTGCGCGCCGGGCCGCGACCTGGGGGCGGGTCCGGAGGGCGCAGCCACGCCCCCGGACCGCCCCGGGCCGTAGCCACGCCCCCGTACCCGCCCCCAAAACGCTGCCGACACGCCCCCGAAACGCCACGACGACCGGGCCCGCCCCCCGACACGCCCCCGACACGCCCCCCTCGGAGAACCCCGGGACTTACGCGAGTCCCGGGGCTCTGCGCGCGCCGGGAGGCCTATGTAAAATAGGCTTCCCGACGCGCAGGGCCCTGCTCGCGTAAATCCGCCCGGTTTTGGGCGGATTTACGCGAGCAGGGCTCTGAAAATCCGCCCCTTAGAGAATAGCCACTGCCATTAGCAATGGTAACATGGACTAGACTTAGTTTTTGGGTACTTGCCAGGTTCTTATGGCCTAGATTGGCCACTGTTGGAAACAGGATGCTGTGCTTGATGGACCCTTGATCTGACCCAGTATGGCATTTTCTTATGTTTTTACGTTCTTAAATCCATGCTGGCTGTATCCCATTAAACCAAGCCTATCTATATGTTCTGTGATTTTGTTCTTTAGAATAGTTTCCACTATTTTTTCCAGCACTGAAATCAGGCTCACTGCTAAATATAGTGTAGTTGGATTTCAGCAAGGTCTTTAACATGGTTCTGTGAAGGCAATTTATAAACAGAGTGCTCTAGGCATGAGCTCTAAAATGGCTGACTGGATTAGAAACTGGTTGAGTGGGAGGCAGCAAAGGGTAGGAGTAAAATGTTTACTCTCAGGAAAGGGAGACTACCAGTGGTATTCTGCAGGGATTTTAACTTGGTCTGGTTTTAACATTTTAATAAATGATATTGCGAAAGGACTATTAAGAAAGGTTTGCTTTTTAGCAGATGATACCAAAACTTGTAGGTGTAGAAAACATGGGAGGGATCTAGTAAAACCAGAGGAATGATCTAGAATGGCAGTTAAGATTTAATACCAAAAAAATGCAGAGTCTTGCATTTGAGTTGCAAAAACCTAAGGGCCTGATCTTAAAAAGCATTTACATGCTTAAAATTGGGTTTTACATGTATACACACACTTTGTCTGTGTAAGTAGGCTTTTGAAAATGACTACAATATATGCTATTGAATTGTCATAGGATATTTAAATGTAAGTGTACTTTACGTTCGAATATGGCTTTTTAAAAATTGCTACATGTGTAACTCCTTTTAAAATGACCTCCTGCGAGAGTGGTATAGTATAGGGATGAAGTTCTGCACACGAAACAAGAATGGGATCTGAGAATGATCATATCTGCTGATCTTTAGGTGGCCAAACAGATAAGTGGAAGACAGAAACCAAAGGTGCCGTGTATTTAACAATAACTGCAATGCCTTGAACTGACATTTTGGTAAGCCAATATACAGAATGTTACACTATTCTAATGTAGACAAAACACATGCTTGAATTACTGATCTAAAATTGCATTTGTCGAAAAGAAAGATATCTTAGACGCTGCCGTTTCCAAAGCTTAAAAAACTCAGACTTGACAACTTCTCTTAATTGAGGCTGTAAATTAAAAGCAGCATTAGTTTGTGCCCCTAAATCCCACGCAGATTCAGAAAAAAACCTGTAGATCCATCAAACAGATGTGGAGAGGGAGATGTGGATAACTATTGTGAAATTAGTGCAGCATCAGTCATCGATATTCAATAAAAGTCCATTATCCAACATCCATTGATTTATTACATGCAAAGTACCAGAAACATGTGCAAGCAAAGCATCTACAGCAGCATGAACAGGAAACACAGCTGTAAATCATCAGCACTTTTCCCTCTAAACTGTGCGTGCGCAATAGTCGTGAACCCCGTGCACACATCAAAACAGCATGCATAAGAAATCCCAATATTATTGCATTATACTGGCTCAAATTTGAACTCGACTTATAAAAAGTTGCACAAAAAATGTTTTTGTACACAGTCTTTCAAAAATTTGAGGGAACATTGATCATCAGCTTTAAAGAAAATCCTCAACAGCTACTAACTTACTACAAAGAGGGTCCAAACTGGTATTAAATAGGATCACTGACAAGGGCGATCCTTGAGCTGTGCCCATCTTTATAGGCACCAGGTGGAAGTGTGCTGTCCTACATGGACCTATTGGCTCTTCCTAGTCAAAAAAAAGAGATAAACCAATGCCCAACAGTACTTTCAATCCCAATTTCCTTTAGCCAGCACAACAAATAAGAATGAGACCAAGAATCGAGGGTGGATACATCTGATAATATAACAATAACAGAATGCTTTTGGTCTAGTTCACACAAGATGAAATCAGCAACAGGGACAAACAAAATCTTAGTGTCGTCACCTACACAAAATCCACATTAGTGTCTATTCAAGATTTCATTAGTATTTATACAATTGGTGAATTTTTTAAATGATATCATTTCCAGCACTTTACCAAGGGACCGAAGAACAGAAATTGGTCTATACCTTAAAGGTTCATTGACTGGAAGGCATAATTGACCGACTAGCTGGGTGACCAGCAAATTTGTAATGGAAAGGGGTCACGCGGCATGGGAGCAGCCCCTGCAGGGGCAAGACAAATGCCCATGGCAAAGCAGTGCATGCCCACCGATGGTTGGAAGGGGCTGGAATTTAGTGTAGTAAGTTACTTTTACTTTGATGGCAAAAAGGGGGGAAGATGGCATATGAGCAGTGCTCAACCGGGGACCCTGGTCTTTGATAGAGTGGGGTCTGGGACTGTCAGGAAACTCCTCAGCCCAAATGGTTCATCGGCCAGGCAAATGCATATGGAAGGTTGATCAATGGCATAGTTGACAATTATCTAGCACTAGTCACTGAGAATAAAAATAAAAACAAAAACACGAAATAAAAAACTAACATCAATGCAATAAAAGCAAAAATTACTTACAAATTATAACAAAAATTAATACAAGGACATACAAAAAAGCCTGAAATAAAGCAGATTAGCTCCATAATTAAACATGCATATTGTGTGTTGTTTAAAATGGAAAGCTTTAGCTTGCTTCCTAAAGGTAAGATAGCATTGGATGTTTTGGATCTAATCTGGCAAGCTATTCCATAATATTGGGCCAGTGACACAGAAAGTGCCCTCTTGTCTCATCTAGACATGCCCAGAGATCTATGGGAACTTCTAACAACTTGTGGCCAGAGGATATCAAACTATGCTGTGATTTACAGATCTTTAATAAGGAAATAACGCATGCCTGTTAATTTTCAAAGTGGACTTACGTGTGTAAATCCACTTTTAAAATTAAAGCAAAATGTTTGCATGTACATGCAAACTTTAGCCCTGCATGGGCTGCTGAT
The DNA here is from genome assembly GCF_901001135.1 of Rhinatrema bivittatum. Classification (NCBI taxonomy): domain Eukaryota; kingdom Metazoa; phylum Chordata; class Amphibia; order Gymnophiona; family Rhinatrematidae; genus Rhinatrema; species Rhinatrema bivittatum. The sequence goes on along the minus strand of NC_042631.1, from coordinate 36,796,477 downwards.
AACTTCCCTCCTTGAATCCACAAGCAGGTACTGTAATATATCGGTGGTGGGGGTACTGATATTTGTTGTTCCCCCTCTTCTGGGATTCCCTAATTTCTGTTATTGAGGGGGCTAAGATTTCCTTGGAGAAAGAGTGGGGGCCCTGATTCCCTTGGACATTTTGTGTTTCCTGATTCTGCAATGCTTCAATCTTTCTCCTGCGCACCTTTCTCCTCCCGGACCTCAGGGACTCCTGGATGACTGGATACAGAGCACTGCATGGGCTTCTCTCTCTTCTCCTCTGCTTTTTCCACACATCTAGTCGCCTCTGGACAGGCACCTGATATTCAACATTTGCTGTTCCTGTGAAGATCTTTATTCACCATGAACATCAATCAAAGTCGTCCTTCCCCCGTAAAAAGAAGAAACCAGGCAGAGAGGTTTACACGCTTAGAGTGAGAATATTTTTCACCCCACTGATGAAATCAGGAGTAGTTACTTTAAGTAAAGTATCAGAAGCACCACCACAGGAAACTGCCTGGGTGGTCCTCTATACTTATAGTATTCCGGAGGATTGGGTACTTTTTCAGAGTCAAGAGGCTTGTTCCCTCTCTGCTTCCTTAATTTACTAATTAGAATCTTCTTGGGCCACTGTGAATTTACTAATTAGAATCTTCTGTACCACTGTGGCCACACCTAAAAGGGAGTGCCTCAGCAAAATGGTTTAGTCCACTTACTACTCTACCAGTTCAATATGTCTTTCATTGGAGAAGCATAGACCTAATGATGGGACCATAGGCTCCTTTACATTTGTCAAATTTCAAGCTAGAATGTGAAAGAGAAGTTATGATACAATAACCCGAGGTTGGTGAGTATTAGAGACTAGGTGGAATGAATTATCCATGTTCAAGAGCTGATGCTCTTCATCCTGTTGCAATAAACAATTTCTAACAAGATTTAATATGAGCAATTCTTCCCAGGGCCAACACATCCCAATAGGCGAAATAGGCAGTCACCTAGGGTGCCAGCCATTAGGGGGCGGCAAAGAGCAGCCATGTGAGGTTGCGAGCAGAGTCTATCCCACTCATGGCCGAGAGGAGTAGAGCCTCGGCGGGCCCTGAGTAGCAGAGACTTGGTTGGCCACAAGTAGCACCCATCCTGCTCGCGGCCAAGAGAAGCAGAGTTTTGGCAGACCACAAGTGGTGCCTTTGCGTGTGTGTGTGTATGAGTAAGTGAGTGAGAGGGATTATGTATGTATGAGAGAGCAATGGTGTTAGTAAGAGAGAGGGAGGGAGTCTGTGTAAGGATACATGTGTGAATGAGATAAAGAACCTAAGTGTGTGTAAGAAAGGGGCCGGTCTGAGTGAATGAGGCCAGAGCCAGGGCCTGGATCAGGGAGGGGAAGGGGGCGTAAGCAAGGCAGAAGGTTTGCCTAGGGTGCCTGATACCCTTTCACCGGCCCTGGTTGTTCCTATTGTATCACCTCCATAGAAGTTGAAAGCCCTGATGGATAGTGAAGGAGATCCTGGGGGTAGATCTGGACATGAGCTGAAGAATTCAAGTTGTTCCAGAGAACGAGAAGAAAGGAGAGGAGCAGCAGGAGCCATGTGAAGCAGCATGGAGCAGGTGAACCCCACTGGAACCATAACTGGTTCAAGAAGGACAGCTTTGCATGATTTCCTACATTTATAGGAGCCAGAGCAGTAAGTAAACTAGGTCCCTTTCCAAATCTCTGGATCCCTGAAATTGATTGGGAACCAAAGTTAGAAAGCAAATAGAAACCTTAAGAAAAGAGGAAAAAGAGACTATTTGTTCTAAGGAACGAGGATTCAACGCAAACTGAAATTCCCTAACTCTTATATGGTAGCTAGTGGAAGCTAGCACTGCTAATGCCAGAAGAGATTGCTGTGGAATATGGTATTTTAGTTCACTGCTCTAAATAGAAACTGAGAGTTTTAAACTCACTATTTCCCGTGGCAGGATAACCTGATCAATCAGTTTTCTCTTGTAAATAAGTCAGACTACATCAGAGTGAGTATGTTTGCATTTATTGGAAGTCAGAGACTGTGCAACACAGAAAAAGACTTCTGCTTTCACAGTGATCCACTATAGCATCTGCGAAAAGAGCCCTACAGCGATCAGGATATCTCCCAGGTATTCCAGTTACACTACCATGCTGCAAATGAGCTCCTCCAGACTGATGCGTACTCCCTGCTTATAACTAGACTATGTTTTCTCAGTGTGTGGCTCGATCATCGCTTTAAGCCAAAAATAAAATAAAAAGTCTTCTTTTTTTTCCCCCTTGACACATTCAATTCCTTGTTTCCAAGAATGGAAGAGCAATTTCAAGGAAAATCCAAACCATCCCCTCACTACCTGGGAATTACATCTATAATTGTAGTTTGATTGTAGTCCTCATTTATATAAACATGCAGGACTGCTGGTGGGGGGAGAAAGCTTACTTGTGCAACTTTTGTAGTCATATGTATATTTTTCCGTTTCCAAGTTTTAATAACAGAACTGTAATTTGTAAATTGCCAACATGTTTCCAGATGGTTATCTGAGGTGAAACAGGAGCTGAACAGTTTGCTCCGAACTTTGACTGCCTTCATTTCCGTAATATAATGAGACTTCTGTACTGTGGACAAACAAGAACAAATAATTTTGCCTTTAATAAACTTACCATTAATAATATCTGCCTTTGAATTTTCCTCAAAAATATTTCATGCATGCTAGTACAACTAAAATAGCAATTTTCTTTAATGATGAAGTTGAGTCAGACTCTATAGCTATAGCTTGCAGATAGGACCATAGTTTGAATTACAGTAAGGAATATTAGATGGGTACACTTAGAGACTGCTGAGCACTAGCCAGCTCATTGCAGCCTCTAGAAAAATGCACAGATTTGTGCTGTGGGGAGCAGGATTCATCTGCAGGGCCCAAATGATCAGCAAAACAAATGTAGTCCACACCAATCGTTGTGTTCCAAAGCAAGAAAAAAGAATTTATCAAAAGTCCACAAAATCCAGGTCCAGTAACAAGACAGAAAAATTAGTAAACAGTCCAAAGTACACAAAACACAGGAGACACAACTTCTTAGATAATTCACCAAGACAAAGTGGTTACTCACTCTTTTCTCATGCAGCTTGAGTTACCAAATAAAAGAATTTTCCACAAATCACAACCAAGACCTATTTTATCCTCAAGCCCCAAATGTCAGACAGGAATCCTCTTCTCCTTTAGACAAATCTCACTGGCTGCAGACTTCCCCAGTTAAAATGGTGTCCTCATGGGTTAGGGGTCCTAATCCTTCTAGGGGGCCTGTTGTGTTTACCAGAGAGAGAATGTTCTCCTTGGAGAATCAGTAGAACTCAAGGCCAGGCAATACACTGGGGCTACCCTTCTTGAGCTCCAAACAGGACATCTTATTCTCAACTTCACAACTCCAAATAAACTCCTTAGAATTCTCCTGGTGCCTCATGGAAACAACTTATATACTACCTTGAAACCCATTCCCTTTAGGGAAAAACCTGCCCATCACTCCCAATACCACTAAACCCCTGAACCTCCCACTGCTGGGAAATTCTTCATTTAGCCAAATGGTGCACCACAAATGTGTTTGAAGATTGGTTTGTTAAGCATATACCTTAAGTAATCTTAAATGAGGGCGAGACCATCCATGCAGAAGTTTGCAAATGGTCTCACTTGGACTTATAATTAGTTTCCCAGGCTCTATTTGTAATTGTTTTGTGTGATTGAAGGGTACATTTTCTAAGGCTTAAGCAGGGTCTGTGTGGGTAGTAGAGCTGAATTCACCTAAGTGGATTTTAAGCTACCTCATAATATGTGCATAATTTTGCATTGTGCATCATTTATTTATTTAACACTTTTCTATAGATCATGTTAGCTGAAGTATGAAAAGGCATTTGAGGGCTGAGGGGAGAAAGATATAACTTGGTGGCTGAGAAAAATACATGTATAAATTTAATTTTCAAAATTGTATGTGCATAGCTCACACACATACTTATTGTATCTATGGACCCTTGGGCTGGGATGAGATTGGCTCTACCCACAGGGAGGAGACCTGTAGGTTCTCATCACCAGCAGGCAGACCCCGAGAAAGCAGAGACCGATCTAGAGCATTACCTATACCTGCCCTCATTCCCTCTGGGTTGAGTCTTTGGGTGCTGAGGCCAGGTAAGATCTAGGCAAAGGTTTCTGGGGTCTAGGGGCAGGCTATGGACATAGGCAGACAGTGGTCAGGTGTAGCAAGAGTGCAGGCAAGGATAGAGGCAGGCAGCAATGAGGCATAGTGAGAATCCAGGCAAGGGCCGAAACCAGGTATCTGAGGGAGAGAAAGAGGGATGAATAAGGCTGGACAGGCAGGGCAGGAGCAGGCTGGGCAGAAGAAGACAGGAAGCAACATGTACTACATAATGTAGCTGGGACTTGTTGCTGAGGTAGGGTGTATCAGGGAGGCTGTCCTTAAATAGGGCAAATACTGTGATATCATCAACAGGGGCCACAGGGCTTTTCTTTCCATGGTCCCTTTAAGAGGGCTGGCATCAGCTGCGCACATGCCTAAGGCATGTCAGGGGAGATAGGAGCCTCCAGCAGGATTGGTGGCCTCCTGCCACAGAAAGAGATGGTGGTGTCCTGCCGCTCTGAGGATGGCGGTAGCTGGGCAGAGCGTGCCAGCTGCAGAGGTGAGAGTGATGGCTCACGAGCCATCAGATGCAACACTTTAAGCCCTTATTTCACAAAATTTAAGGTACTAGCACACTTTTTAGCTACCTGACAAACTATTCTTCATACAAATGTTATGCAGGCACTTTGTGTTTGAAGATCAAGTTGGTCTATTGGGCTGAAAAGTATGAAAAGTATGAATTTGTTAGGTGTCTTATTGAAAACTTACTCTTTACTGTCTTGTATTTAGCTTGGTGCAAGAACAAGGGAGACAGTTTACCAAGGGTAAGGACAGAGCAGGAAGCTTTCCCATGATCTTCTATCTCATCTACATATTTTGGCAATAATCATATAACTGTAATCCAATTAAGTATTCAAATAGGAACTAGAGCTAGCACCCCCAATACTGAGCAAACTCCTTCACTAAAGCTAGGAAAGGGTAACTTGTGTTGAGTTTACCACTCAAAAAAATGTTGAAAATTTGGGTCCTATGAGCCAAACAGGTGGATACTGCGATGGCAAAAGCCAGAAAGATGCTTGGTTGCATAGGGAGAGGAATGATCAGCAGAAAAAGGGAGGTGACGGTGCCCCTGTATAAGTCCCTGGTGAGACCCCACTTGGAATACTGTGTTCAATTCTGGATACCGCACCTTCAAAAGGATACAAACTGGATAGAGTCGGTCCAGAGGGGCGGCTACTAAAATGGTGAATTCTAAAGTATATGGAGATGGACTTAAAGATCTAAAACAGGACTTCCCAAACCTATCCTGGGGACCTGACAGCCAGTTGGTTTTTCAGGATATCCATTTGGGCACCAATGTTTCTGCCATGTATGACCCTGAGCAGATAAAAAGCGATTACACAGTGCTAGGAGCACAGGTGAAAGAAGCAGGGGCAAAGGGCATGTTGTCTTTGATTATTCCAGTTACAGGTAACGACTTAGACACAAGTAGAGAAAAACATGTGACTGCACAGATAATATTGATGACTAGGCTTGGGTTTCTTAGATCATGGTGTGGTATTCCAAGAAGAGAGGCTCTTAGTAAAGATGGGATACACCTTACAAGGAATAGTATCATATCTTTGCGCATAGATTCACCAACCTAGTGAGAAGGGTTTGCAGTCACTCCCTGTCCTGGGGTGGAGGGCATGAGTTCCCTATTAAAGGGGTCATTTAGTTATTGATATGGACACTTAATGGCAGGCAACACAGGAGCCCTCAGGTTCTGGCAGCCAGAAGGACTTTACCGTCATGATCTAAAGGTGGCAACAGAGGTTAGACAACTGGCTGAGCTGAACGAGGTCAGAGTCCGATCTGTGGTCCAGACAAGAAACTTAGGAACAAGTGCTAGGGCAGACAAGAACAATGAAGAGTGGAACAGGGAGCCACAGGACTCACAAGGAGCACCAGGAGCAGGAGAAAGCAGGAACAACAGGAACGCACAGGAACATGCTGGGCATCTAGTACTGCTTAAAAAAAAAAAAGCAGATGACCTGTTACAAAGGCACTAGGAAGTAGTTCTGAGATTCTCTTTTTACAAAGCAGGATGTGATGTCATCTGAGCTTGTCACAGGAAGTCCTGCCAGCAGGACCTATAAAAGGGCTTAAGAGCTGCAGCATGATGCCAGAGGTGCTTCAGACCAGAAGTGAGGGGCGTTACAGCAAGCACAGAGTGCAGGTGATCTTTAAGCACCTTGTTAACAGTGTACTTATAATCTCTGCAGATTCACATGTCTCCATTTTGCTTTAGCACTGGTACAGTAGGTGTGGTTCTAGGATATCTTGTGCTATGGAATGCAGGAGCTTAACTTCCAAAGATCAGGGGACACACAATGACGTTACCAGGTAAAACATTTAAAACTAATAAGAGAATATTTGTTTACAATGGGGCGGATTATAAATGCCCTATGCGCGTAAATCCAGCCGGATTTACGCTAGCGCAGAGTCCCAGGACGGGGAGGGGGCATGTCGGGGGCGTTCCCGAAATGATGCGGCGTTTCGGGGGCGTGCCGTGGCATTTCGGGGGTGGGACCGGGGGCATGGCGCCGCCTGGGGGCGTGGTCGAGGCCTCCGGACCAGCCCCCGGGTGATGGCGCGCCAGCAGCCCGCTGGCACGCGCAGATTTACACCTGCTTTTAGCAGGTGTAAATCTGCCAACAAAGGTAAGGGGGGGGGGGTGTAGATAGGGCCGGGGGGTGGGTTAGGTAGGGGAAGGTGGGGGGAGGGCAAAGGAAAGTTCCCTCCGAGGTCGCTCCGAAATCGGCGTGGCCTCGGAGGGAACAGGCAGCAGGCGCTGGGCTCGACGTGCGCAGGTTGCACAAATGTGCACCCCCTTGCATGCGCTGACCCCAGATTTTATAAGATACACGCAGCTACACGCGTATCTTATAAAATCCGGCGTACTTTTGTTCGCGCCTGGTGCGCGAACAAAAGTACGCGATCGCGCAAATTTTTAAAATCTACCCCTCAATGCATAATTAGGCTCTGGACTTTGTTGTCAGAGGATGTGGTGAAAGCTATTAGTGTAGCTGCATTTAAAAAAAGGTTTGGACAAGCTCCTGGAGGAAAAGTCCATTCACTATTGGGATAAGCAGTTTGGAATCTATCTACCCCTTGAGATCCTGCCAAGTACATGTGACCTGGATTGGCCAGTATTAAGGATGCTGGGTTTGATGGATCTTTGGTCTGACCCAGTATGGCAAGTCTTATGTTCTTATAAGGTGTAGTACAAAAGGCACATTTCTGGCGTTCAGGTGAATGGGTGTCCAGTTGGAATATGCTGCTGGCCCTCTGTAAATTCCCAGCTCCTCAGAAAACACCTGAGAGAATTCATCCATGAGATGCCCATCAGTGATTCCATGGACCCCTCGGATACTGATTCCTAAAGATGTGAACCAGTTCCTTCCTAACAGGCTCTCGTGTTTCCCCCACGCAACATTTCCTAAAAAAGGCTGCAGCAAGCACTTACAACACAGCTTCCTGCAAGTTAAACATTCTGTTCATTGTAATCATGGAGTCTGCAATGTAGGATGGACAACCTGGGAGGCCCGTGAGTAGGGAACAACTCCTTGAGAATGTCTTCCGTGATAACAGAGACCCCAGACCCAGAGTAAATCTCCATTTCACATTCACAACCATTGATATGGACTGTTATCAATGCTTCTGAATTATGTGACTCCATGTTCTGTATACTTTGGATGTGATATAACTTCCCATTCTCATCACTGATTGCAATGACAAGCATATTTGTTTGTGAATCAGGGTTCCTTGCTTCTTCATGCCTCTCACCACTGAGTTCAGTGTGGTCTTTTGTTTTTGCAAAAATGACACTCTGGCCCTTTCAGTTTGCATACAGAGCATGAATGCTGTCCTCCACAGCTAAACGTGAGTTGGGAAGCTCAGCTCCTTGCGTTGGCTGCTGAGTGACTGTCTTATTGTGACTGACATGCCTTTCGTTCACGCGCTGCAGCACCATTTCAGCTGCCAGAGCCTTTTCCTGTGTTGTGGCACGGGTCACATTTGGCTCGGCACGGAGATGGTGCTAAAGTGCTTCATTCTGGACTCCACAGCCTGTCATTTAAGAAATCGCTGAATTTGCTATGCCCAGCCATATCGGTTGCAATGCTCTCATTACAGCCTTGATTCCACTTGTGGAACTGAAACCCCTGCACTATGACAAACAGCACAGGTGACAAATAGGCCTCTCCTTGTACAGCTTGATGTTTGGCAAGACTGCTGAGACCAGAGAAGGTAGGATGGCATATGTTAGAATTACACTCTCCTGCTGCCGGTGCACATCAACAGCAGTAGGATCCTTATTGCCTGAAAATGGGCATAGATTATTGGCTGGAGTCAGCAGATATGAACCAGTTTTTATTCTGTTCACCAGCACTGGTCTAGGTGAGAGTTGCACAGCTAGAAAAGAGAAGACAGGAACAAGGACCAAGAGTCTAGTACCACATAACCTGAATATTCCCTACATCTAGATCGCCCCCTGCTGCACACATAACACTGCCTATCACTTTCAATGGGGGCCCAACAGAGATCAGGGCAGGAGAAAGCAGGATTCCTGCCCGCCCTGCTGCAGTTGACCGAAAAGATTGCATCAGCTGATCCCTTCCCCTTTCTCCCTTCATCTCCCTTTCTTTTCTCCTACTTCTGTCTGCTCCACATCCCACTCTGTCTCCACTCCCTCTGCATCTCCAATTTCATTTTCTTTCTCTTCTCTGCCCAATGTTACCTCTCTTCCCTCTCTGCCTGAATCCCCTTCTTTCTCCTCCCCTCTGCCCCATGTCCCCCTTCTTCTTCCCTGCTCTGTCCCTCTCTCTGTCTTCCTCTTTTTCTTCCTCCCTGCTCTTACTTTACCTAAAGCCTCCTTTCGCCTCCCAGTGGTGGCTCTGGTACAGTGAGTGACGGTGCTTCCTCCGGCAGCAGACAGCTCTGGGAGCAGTGGCGTAGCCAGAATTGATTTTTTGGGTGGGCACAAGGTTAACATGGGTGGGCTGTAGGCATGCAGGCCTACTAGTTGTTTTTTTACTGATAAATAATGCCAAATTATGTAGCATAGCATTCACATCTACGCCTAAGTATGAGGTTTACTTAATGATACAAACATAATTCACGGTGATTTGTGGTACTTTAGCCTTCTTATTATTACGATTTTATACACGGCTCCTACCTGTCCATAAATTTTGAGAGAGCGGGTGTGTTGCTTATATTTAAATTGCTAACATCTCAAAATATAGATATATATTTTTACCTTTGTTGTCTGATCTTTGTATTTTTCTAATCAGTTGGTCCAGGTCTCTTTTTCCCATTTTTTCCCTTATAGCTCATTTCCTAATTCCTTTTCAGTGTCTTTCTTCTATTACTGTCTTCTTCCCTTCCACACACACACACACACACACACACATACACGCTTTCTCTCACAGACTCCCTCTCACACACTCAAGCTGTCACTCTCATATGCTCTCCCCCCCCCCACAAGCTCACATTCAAGTTCTCACTTTCTCACCCCTCCCCAGGCTTATATTCTTATGCACACACAGACGCACATCCAGGCACCCATTCTCACCCACACACATAAACCCAGACTCCCAGTCTCACCCACACATATTCAAGCTCCCATTCTCATCCATACATATACACATTTAAGGTACTATTCTCACCCACACATACACACATTCAAGCACCCATTCTTATCCACATATTCAAGCTTCCATTCTCACCCACCCACACAAACCCAGGCTCTCATTCTCACCCATATATATACACATTCAAGCTCCCATTCTCACCCACCCACAAACCCAGGCTCCCATTCTCAACCACACATACACACATTCGAGCTCCCATTCACCCACATATTCAAGCTTCCATTCTCACCCACATACACACCCAGGCTCCAGTTTTCACCCACACACACTCTCATTCTCATCCACACATACACATTCAAGCACGTGCACAGCTTCCGCTTTCTCCCCCAGAGCAGGAAGATCAGCTGCCTCTCCTGCTGCCACCGGCCTCCTGCTATCTTCGGGCGTCGGGCGGTATGGCCCGCCGAACCTCCTGTCGGGGGGGGGGGGGGGGGAAGCGGAAGCGCAGCGCACAACGTCCGCTTCCTCCCCCCCCCCAGCAGGAAGATCGGCGGGCAGTACGGCCCGACGCCCGAAGATAGCAGGAGGCCGGTGGCAGCAGGAGAGGCAGCTGATCTTCCTGCTTTGGGGGAGAAAGCGGAAGCTGTGCGCGGCGCTTCCGCTCCCCCAAACAGGAAGTTCGGCAGGCCGTTTGGTCCGAAGATAGCAGGAGAACGGGTGGCAGCAGGAGAGGCAGCTGATCTTCCTGCATTGGGGGGGAGGAAGCGGAAGCTGCGCGCGGCGCTTCCGCTCCCCCCCCGAACAGGAAGACCGGTTGGCCATACGGCCGCAGCACTGCTTCCCCATGTGTGCCGTGATGGCGCGCGAGGCGTGGGTTCTCTTGTTCGCTGTCGCGGGGATGGGATCCCGCGACAGCCTTGCAGTTCCGGTGCCAGTTGGGTGGGCCTGGGTCTAAGTTGGGTGGGCACCTGCCCACCCAGGCCCACCCGTGGCTACGCCACTGTCTGGGAGAAGTTCATTCCATCACTGGTGGGGACGGCTTGGTTCCAGCACAGCTCTCCTGGCTCCTTCCTTTGGCGGCGGCGGCTGCGCTTCCTGCATGCGGCTCCCACTTCTTTCTTTTCTAGGCAGAGACAGTTACAATCAGACCAGGGCGGCACACCTGGTGGGGTGGCATCGGGAGTGAGGCCTGTAGTGCCGCCGGTGGACCCGATCCCACTGGCGGTGGAAGAAAAGGAGGCCCCTGGTGCCAAGAAAAAGCAGCGTGGCCCCGTTGAAATCAACAGCATGGTAAACACTGCCTTAGTAAGTGGAGAAGCAGCGCAGCCCCACCAGAATCATTAGCGTTGCCAGCAGGGCTGCGCTGCTTTTCCACTCACGAAGGCAGCACTGACCACGCCGTCGATTTTGGCGGGGCTGTGTTGCTGAAGAGGCAGAGGAGCACGCCCTGCAGGAAGTAATCCAATGCCCATGGCTGGAAGTCGTTCCCTTGGCCATGGGGGCTGAAGAAGGAGACTCTGCTGCTGCCTGCTAAGTCAAGGGAAGTGAGTGAGTGAGAGCATATGTGCTTGTGTGTGAGAGAAAGTGAGAGAGAGCATGAGAGTTTGTGTGTGGGAGAGTGAGAGAGCATATTTATTTATTTTATTTATTTAACATTTTTCTATACTGAACTTCATGACAAGCTTCATATCAGGCCGGTTTACATCAAACATAGGGATTAACTGAACATAACCATATAACAGGAAGGCCGAAGCGCAGGTACAAATAACAGGGAGAATGAACTTGGGGGCTAGAGTAGCCAGGAAATAAAGGACAGAGAAAACTGGAGAATGTGCTTGTCTGTCTCTGGGGGAGTGAGAGAAAAGCATGTGTGTGCACAACTACCCCAGTTACTCTCTGCCTGATAATCCATGACAATTTCAGGGCATCTGGAAATCAAAAGGTCCTAGGTATGGAGAGTGTGAATTTTAAAAATCCTTTTTAGTTTTATTTTTCAGGTGTTATTTGCTGTGTCTGTGCTGTTTTGAAATATTTTATTGGTGTTTGGGACATTTAAAAAAACTTGTATATGAGCTTTTAATTATTTGATTTTTTTATTCATCAGTTTTTAAATAATTTTATTAGTATGTTTTTAGTATCATGATTATATATTGATTTTATTGTTTGATGTTTGAGGAATGGTGATGTTTCTATTTTTTCATTGTTGCACTGCATAGAGTGTCTGGCTTCTTGCGGTTTCCAGTTCAGTTTTTGTCTGCATGTTGGTATTTCTACTTTATGGTTACTCTATTCTGTATTTGGTGAGGATCTGTTTATGGTCTGTATGTGTGACTGAGGTGAGGTATTCTCCTAATAGGAAGTGTATTAGTGTATTCGGGCTTTCAGAGGGTCAGGCCCTCACCCAAGACACATCATAATAGGCCTAATACCATATGTATTCCAAATGTCTATTTTTGCAGGGATTTCTAGCTGGCATCAAATGTAAATTCAAAGTGGATTACATTTGTGGACATTAAACATCTTTTTCACACTTATCCAATAGCTAGCACCAACAAGAAAGCTGGAAACACTTAAAAAATCATAAAACATAAAAATATCCAATTCATATTCAAAGAATAACAGATCAAGCAATGCATCTTTTAAAAATACCAATTAGTTCACTGCCCCAGAAAAGTGTCATTAAACCAAAATGTTTTCAAGCCCTTACGAAATTTCAACGCCTCAGTTTCTAATGTGAAAGCCAACGGAAGACCATTCCTTGGAGACAGGCCCAGCAAATGCTGTAGACCAAACTAATTGTACCCTGCACTCTTTGGTCTCCAGAACAACCAGTATCCTGTGCTCCATCAAGCCTGAGATGCCCAGGGACCCGCTTTTGGAGGGAGACATTCGGCCAGCCCAGGTTTTTGTACCCCGCCTCCTGATGCTTTATGGTGCCTACCCTAATGATTTGTGTATGAAAAAAAATACCACAGGGCGCTGGGATGCCAGCTCCAGGACTGGGAACGGCTGAAGTCTCCCTACCGAAGTGCAGGGTGGTTCAGCTTCCTTTCACTGATCACTGTTTGACATAGAGCGAGGCACCCATTGCATGTGCTGCAGCTGGGTCTTAGAACTGAGTTGCGTTGGATTCTGAACTCTGCCAGCTCCATGGAAGCACAGCTGTACCTAGAGTCATGTAAGGCCACGGCAGGATCTAACTTGGATAAGTCAAGCCAAGGCAAACTCCTTAATCCCCAGCTTTGCCTGAGGTAGAGGAAGTTTATTTTTTATTCAAACTTGCTTCCCCTTCCTACTAATTTGTCACTAGGAGATGAGAGTACGCTGCATGGATGCGGGATTATAGGAGGGCGCATAGAAAATGTTTCATTTGGGCTTGGCTTTGTTTGTTTTTGGGTTTTTTTTTGTGTTTCATTTTTAAAAATATTGTTTCATTTACAGTTCAAAGCACGCTGAAATGATTTAGTGTATTTCATTCATCATCATGTACACCAGCTGAAGAATATTTTTTGAAATGATTTAGTGTGCACTAAACATGTTACTGTGCTCTAAGGGGGCATCAGCAGTTCCCTCTGAGGAAGACCTGTCTTTCAGCTGACAACTCAGCAACTCCACAATACGTCGTCCCTTCCACTTCCACTCATGTGCCCCAAGAATGACCTCCAGTTGCTCGTGCCCCACTGGCACCATAATCCAAAGTGCCGGTTAGAGCCATTTTGGAAAAAAGTGCTGGCAGGGCAGAAGTGACTGGGAATTGCTCCTGCTCTATTGGGGTAATGCTTGGGAGCACAAGAGGGTAAAAGGGATTCAGGTGGAGGGGGGGGGATCTGGGAGGCTGTGTGTGGGTGAGGGCAGGTATATTATGGGAAAGTGGCATTATCTGCTGTGGGTGGGGCTCCTTCAGGTGTGAGGGATGGCATGTCGATGTGCTGGTAGGAGGGAAGACGAGGGGCACCAAGGGTAGCTTTTAATTATTTGATCATGTGGGTGCAAAACAACAGGAACAAAAAACATAATCAAATGTACTTCAGTTTTATATTATTTTGGATTGGAAACAACACAAAATGAAACAAGAAATTTTGTTTTATTCCTGTTTTAAAACAGTCCACTCTAAAGGGATTATAGTATAATTCAGGTCATAAAAAGCTTTCAAATAATGATCCTATTAGAAAGGAAGAGAGTGATGTTCTAGTGATTCGAGTATTGGGCTGTGATTCAAGAGACGTCCTGCCATACAAGTCTGTAACTCCACGACTCTCTGCAACCTTGGATAAGCTACTGCGCCACTAGGATCCAGTTAAAAACAAGGCATTTTAGGTTTATCTGACTTTCTATTATTAACGCGGCCGTGCGATCTCCATCAGCCAATGGGACTGCATCATTTGTGCCTGGCACTGTAAGCCATATCCATGTGTTTATCCTAAGTCCATTACTGAAGGCTGAGCCTGTGCGGCACAGGTGCAGTTTATCACAGACAGTATCGCAAATGGCAAACAGGGCGGGGAGTCAGCCGTGTGGGAACGTAGTGGGAGTTATGCAGGGGCGAGGGCCGCCTGTGTGCTGAATGCACTGTGACAGAACAGATGCTGGGCAAGGATTCTTGGCACTGGTGCCCAGGAAGGCCAGGAAGGAGGAGTTGCTAAGATTCGTCCCCACTGAGAGGGATATGCTTGCAAACCTTTTGGGAGCTGGATGCCAGCGATGAGGGTGTGAACTGGAGGGACAAAGGAGTAAATGGGAGAGCAACGGCAGGAGCCTGCGTTTCCACGTTGCCAGCCACTTCAAGGCCGGGGACAAAAGTCCAATTTCAGAACTGTACCATCTTATTGCGGTGCATTTTATTTATTTATTTTGAAAATTTGTAGCCCATTGAGCTACAAAACAAGTGTAACAGTCACAATATGCAAAACAAAGCAAAAAAAAAAAAGTAAAATGCACACATTCCTTGTAAGAGCTGTTGTGTCTTGCATTATGACCTTTTGCTATATCTGGCAATATGATAGCGCTTAAACAAAACAGTGATATAATATTTTTTTCAAAAGGTGAATGCAATGCTAAAGGAAATAATAATTAATACATTGATGATAAACTATAAATATGAAAAAATTAAAAAATCAATATGACAATAAAAATATAAAATCCTGCTAGCATGATTCAACTGTCAGTATGGTATTGATCATTAGAAACTGATATGCAAAGGACTGTGCTCCTACGCAAGCTCAGCAGGTTGAAGGCTAGCCCGCAGGTCCCATCTATATTATAAATACGATGCTTCTGTGGTAATATTCCTGTGAGTAGTCCCAGGATTAAAACTCTGTGCAGAGTCTGTAGTATTGAACCTCAGATACAACAAGGTTCACATCAGTTTCTGATGATCAATTACTCTAGCTATTCATTTACTACCATGCACACTCTCTAGTTTTATGACTTTTGAGGTGTACCAGCTATCTGGAACCCAAGAGAATCTGCTGCAAGAAGAAGCCATCACATTAGAGTTTCTTAGCATGCCCAAGCTGAGGAATCCTTTTGACACCTGGAAAGAATCTTTTAAACCAGATTCTGGATGGCCTCATCACCTGATCATGCCCCTTCTTTGAGGATCCAGTAGTACTGGGGCAGCAACACCTGAATGATGCCTCCAAGAGGGCCTGAAAGCAGTGTGAAAGAGCTCTGTCTTGAAAGAAAATTAATTTGCAATCTGATAAAGGGTATCCAAGCTCAGACCACTGTAATGGTTCAAGCTTCTGACCATCTGCAGGCATCATTGGACAGACTAAAAGCTGCAATGATGGACTTCAGGCAACTAATACCACTACCCATCCAGTGAATTGACTTCCACTCATTCTACCTCATCATCCACATCATGCAGGAGCACTTGTGACAAAGAGTTGATAGGGCTGGATGGGACCATCACAATTTGTGGCAAGTGGTTGCCTTCTCACCATTCCTCCTTGTTCCAACTGTTTATCTTACATCAGGGCTCACTACTCAATGGCTGCAGTCTTTTTACTGGATAGAATGCAACCTCCCGAACTCTCTGCCTTAAACCTGTATTATGGACTGTTGGTTCCATGAAAACCAATACTATAGGACAGTGAGTGCATGTGGGCTATGTTTAAAAAAACAGTAATTTCATGCTCTATGAATGTGTGGGTGACCTTTAGTTGAGAAAGTTCCAACATTCAGGCCGATACAGTAAAGTGCGCTCCAGCAGAGCACACTGTTAGCCCGCGTTTGGCTGTGCGTTTTCGACGCTCTATTTTTACCCCTTATACAGTAAGGGGTAATAGCGCGTTGAAAACGTGCGGCCAACCCCCCCCCTCGAAACTAATACCACCCGCAACATGCAAATGCATGTTGATGAGTCTATTAGTTATTCCCGCGCGATACAGAAAGTAAAATGTGCAGCCAAGCCGCACATTTTACTTTCAGAAATTAACACCTGCCAAAGACTGGCGTTAATTTCGTCCGGCACCGGTAAAGTGTACAGAAAAGCAGTAAAAACAGCTTTTCTGTACACCCTCTGACTTAATATCATAGCGATATTAAGTAGGAGGTCCCAAAATAAAAAAGAAATTAAAAATTTAAAAAAAAATAATTTAAAATCTGCCTGCGGCCCACGGTTTGGAAGACGGACGCTCAATTTAGCCGGCGTCCATTTTCCGAATCCATGGCTGTCAGCGGGTTTGAGAACCGACGCCGGTAAAATTGAGCATTGGCTGTCAAACCCGCTGACAGCCACCGCTTCTGTCAAAAAGGAGGTGCTAGGGATGCTCTAGTGTCCCTAGCGCCTCCTTTTACCGTGGGTCCTAATTTACATACCTGGGCTTTCTGAATCGCGCGCCCAGAAGAGTGGCCTGTGCACTCATCGGGAGAGCGGGCGCTCGCCGGTTCTCTCGCATGTTTTTGTGTATCGGCCTGATTGTGAAGTGTATAATAATGAGGTGCCCCCATGGGTCAGCCACTAGATGGCCCTAGGTCCCTACTTAGAATCCATCCATCAATGAGTCTCCATTCCTCTCTGCCCCTTCCAACCTGAAAGGCTTGGATTGGAAGCCTCATCCTATTTAGCCCAGCCATTTTAGTGTCCTGTGTGGTCAGTTTTAGACAGCCTCTTAGCAGTGAAGATGCCTTGTTTCTACCCTCTGGTGAAGCCTCCCAGCCTCACCCTACATCTTGAGTTTGAAGAGATTCCTCATCGTCCACTGTCTGCCAGAGGGTCCTTATATTCATTACAAAGAGACAGATTTTGAGACTGAATCTCTTTTGGGCTCTCAATCCAGAAGACTGAAGACCCATGAGCACCACTCTACTCCCTAGCTTGGTGACAGCACCCTCTGAGAGAGATTTTGATGGCTGAAGATGTATCCAGCTTTACCATTTAAAAATATTTTTGGACAATTACTTTGCGGAGAGGTTTTGTTCTGACTCGCTCCTCCCAACTGGGATGCAGAGCTGAGGTAGCCTGATCCCCCTCTTTTTTGACTTTCCCTGCAGGAGAAGTCCTCAGCAACAGAACTGAGGAGAATGTGCAAGACCATGAGATCCCAATCTGTACTCCACTAATGGGACCAGGACAGGCTGGGTGTCCAGGAATGATACAGATTCAGGTAGGATTGTTTCCTGGGCTTGAGGGGGACCCCCTTCAATAGGATTCCCGGTTAGCTGTTGGTTGAGCGTTGCACATTTAAAATTGCCATGGGAAGCTCTGCTCAGATGCCTGAAACAAAGGACTCCTACCTAAAGAAAAATACACATCTGTACCAACAGTCAGCTGTAACTTCAATCTTATTGACAAATGGACTTTAATTTAATTGTTGCATAATCAGTAAACTTTAACATCCAATGCCTTGACCTGCCTAGTTTGTCCCAGAATCCCACCCCCTGGGATGCAGCTACTAAAAGCACACGCTGGGAATATCACGCCACTGTCTGCCCCCAGAAAGAATCCACCCTAGGATAGAGAGTCGTGTGTGAGAGGAGTGCTAGCCGGATGCATGCCCCAAGGAGAACAAATACGTTTGTGTGCCTTGGGATCTAAACCTCCCCAGTAAGGTTTACAACAATTTTTTATAAAACAGGAGAAATCCATAAATCTTTGGTTGGAAAACATGTTTTAATGTTGTAAATAAATGGGGTTTTTTTGTCCTGTTGTGTAAATAAAAGTTGTGTTTGTTGGCAGTTATAAAGTACATGTTGGTGCCTTCCTTTTCCAAAGAAAAGTACAGCAAAATGGGTTCTACTTCAAGAGCAAGTTTAGATGTAGTTTTGTGAGAGCCCCTGGGGTGCGTTTCTCTAGCACCCAGTCCCCTTGCATGCACTGTGTCAGAGCCTGTGGGGTGTTTCCTGTAATGTCATAGCAATGGCCTATGCTGTCTCCAAGGATCCCTTGGTTTCACTTCTTAGGCACTTATTTTCTTTGGCTAAAGGAGGAGACTCTTACCTCTAATCTGTGCACGTAACTGAAGAAGTCAGTAGAGGAAGGCCTGTGGAGACAGTCATGCTTTGAAAAAGGAAGTATGGAAAGGAATATTGAATTAGCTAAGACAGCGTAAGAAATAGAATAGAAAAGAATTTACTCACCACTTAGGCACCACTTACTGGAGAAGTAATACACAACGACTCTCCTTTTGGACTGACTATTTCAAATACTACTACTACTACTACTACATTACTTGACATACCCAGCACTATACAAACAACAATGCACAAGAGACATTTCTTGCTCATTTGAATTTACAATCTAGTCAAGGTAAATGTACATTTTAAAGAGGCTGAAGGAGAACCAACAGGCTTAAGATTTAAAAGCAGCCTTCAAAAGGTGGGTTTTTAGATGGGATTTAAACAAGGTGAGAGAGGGAATATGATGCACCAGCTTAGCAAGTCTATTCCAAGCACATGGCACAGCCAGGTGGAAAGCACGGAGTTGGGAATTGGGAGGAGAAGGGCATACTGTAGATAGGAGTGACTTGTCTGATGAGCAGAGTGAAAAAGGAGGGTTGTAGAGAGAGATAAGAGAGGAGAGGTAGTGAGGAGCTGCAGAGTGAAGGCTCCTGTAGGTGAGTAAAGGGTGCTTGAACTGTATGCAGGAATGCATAGGGAGCCAATGCAATGACTTCAGAAGAGGGGTTATATGGGTGTAGTGACTTTGGCGAAAGCCTCCTTTTTGATGCTATCCCAACATCTGGTGGGAAACAATGGGGATACATTGGGAAGAGGGGATTAATGTTGATGTCTATGTAATATCTTACTGCAGTGCTGTAAAAAATGCAAAAAGTGGTCACAATTCTAGCCACTTTTACTGGAGAGTATAGTAAGGCCCCACCTGAGTGATTCAAACACTGACTTTTTAACACTCCAAATGTATGCTCTGTTAGAGATCAATTGGACATGTGGGCTTCATTACTTCTCCTGTTCACCTGAATCCTTGGCACAGTCACCAGAGTGAGGAGCCGTGGCTGACACCCATATCCTGTGTCACCTGGGATCGTGAGACTCTGATAAGTCTTCTAAGAATATATCTCAATTAGTCTGTGTTTTTCAAATAAATCTAGATCAGTGACATCTTTGATTTTAAAACACTGGCACATCTTTTGATGTATCAAGTTTTTTTCTGAGCAACCACTCATTGTTTTTGCAAGGGGTCATAACATTCATGCGTGGGTAATGAAATCGGAACTTTCCATCAAGTTTCAGCTTTATTCAATTGTTGTTTTCCTTTTGAAAAAAAAAAATTGTTCTCAATACTGTTGCAAATTGAGGGTCATTTGCATGTAATAAACACCTGGATATGTGACAATAATTTGTTACTAAACCTTGCCAAGACCAAAATCATGTGTTTTTGATGTAAAGACAGTTTTTCTCTTGATGTAAAAATCTTGTAATTTTATCTATTCTGCGGAATCTAATTTTATTCTCTGAAAATGTTAAGAATGTGTGTTGGTTTGATTCCTGCTTATAAGTCATAAATTCAAATTGTGTTACATTCAGGGTATTTTAAGTTGCACCTATTATGGCACCTAAAAAAGATTTTGGAGCCAAAGGATTTTTATGATGATGTTCAGGCCTTTGTCTTGACTACCATCAATTATTGCAATTCACTTTATTGTGGATTGCCTGTGTCACATCTTAAAGCTTTACAGATTCTCCAATCAAGTTTAAGGTCCTAATTCTTATTTTTAAAGTTGTAGAAATGGATGGGCCTTCCTATTTCAGGGAAATGTTAAATTTCTATCAGACTTCACGTACTTTACATTGTTCTGCTAAACTATATTTGGATGTTCCTTCCGTAAAGGGGGCCCACTTATGCGATATACAACATTGTGCTTTCTTTGTTTCTGGGCCTACTTTATGAATTCTTTGCCTGACTCTGGAGATAATCGAGGATCTCCCTATTTTTCGTAAGAAGTTGAAAGCTTTTTTATTTCAGGAAGCGATTCCTGTTTTAGGGAGGCTAGGTTAAGTGTCTTTCATATAGATGATGAACCAGTATTATATTGACTTGATCAATATTATTCTGTTCATTTTTAGGTTGTTCTATTATGTCTGTTTTATATATGTAATATTTTTAATGTGTTTACTCTAATCTGCCTAGCATGCTTAGGCTCTAAAGGCGGAAAATAAATAAATAAATATTGAATTAGCTAAGATAGAATAGAAAATTTACTAAATAAATAAGGAGGTTGGTTCTTTGACAGTAGACAAATCCAGTTTTTAATCATGCGATCAATGTGATTTATACACACAAGCTATGAGGAGAGTCTTGGATTCATCCTATTTCTCATTATATTGAGCATTTTAAACATTATATATCGGGTACATTTGATTATGTTGTATATTTGTTGCAATGTCCCTGCCCAAAGATCTATGTGGGGCACACAAAAAAACCTATCAGTTAGATTAAGAAAACATTGTAGTTGTGTGAATGATTGCAAGCTGCTAATGCTGATCATACAACATTATAGAACAGAAAATCATAGTTCTCAACAGTTGTCTTGGACTATTCTTGAACATGTGCCAGGATGTAGCGGGATCATGATAAGCAATTGAATCTTCATGAGCAGTTTTGGATTTTTACACTCCAAGCAGTGCATGTGACTTGTCTAAATGAAAAACTGGAATGGAATTCACTAATTTGATTAGGTTCAAGACATTCCATGATAGCCAATTATATTGAAGCTTCTATTTGAGTATGGCAGTGATTGGATGCAGTGACAGATGCCCGATAATTTACAACCTTTATAACAGTTGCTTCCTTTTGCAGGCTTTAAGATCTCAGAAGCAGATCAATGCCCCTGATGCTGAGGAAATTTTACAACCTTGAAACATGGAGCCATGTTGGGTGGATGTACAGCGAACTGAGTGCATATATGGTGAGCTCCTCAGGTCTTGTTGTGCCAATAAGTTCCGATGTCTGTATGCATATAAGATGAGCATTTGTGTTTCAAAGAAATTAACTTTCATAAGTTTGTGTTGAGCACTTTCACTGAGAAATGGACTATTTTTTCACTGCCACAGTTATGTAATGTAGACAAATGAATATTCTGATAGACACTGAAAAAAGCAGTGAACATAAGTTGCTATATTTAATCCCTATATGACTGTCTGCACTAGATTTATTGTATTCAAGTGATGGTTCTGGTTGTTTATATGTAGAGAATTTATATGGTGACAGTATTGTTAGTATTTTAGATATTTCCTATTTAACATTGGTTTCATTTGTTATAGTCACTTGGGAGGATGCCATGGATAAAATAAACTGCATTGAGATTCCTAGGTGTCAACAGTCTGTTCACCATACTTGTTGCTTTCCCTTGAGGGTCACTTTCCTACCAAATCCCCCAACATCTCTTGTACCCATAATGGTGGCAACAAGTTATGTGCATGTGCTAAGTTACTGTCAGCCATGGAAGTTGTGGGATGTTTTGTTATTTTTTTGTATGCTATTATATTTTTATTTTATAGTTTATACCCTGCCTTTTACATTCTTGGTAAAGTAGGTAAAAAAATGCTTTAAAATAAATATATAAATAAATAAGGGGCTAAGAGGTTGATAAGATGAAGAAATGCCTAACAGCTACCATCTGCTGTATCACCCTCCTTGAATTGCTAGAACAAAATAAAATAGTGCAGGATCTGAAATATCTGGGCACCACATTCAGTATTTGCATGTGCACATGACACACCACTTACACATAGGGACGGTAACTTTCAAACTGGCATGCGTGTGCTCATTCTCGTATATACATCGACCCACGCCCAGGTGCACGGTCATTTTATAACCTACACGCACATGATATGAAATAGCCTGGCCGCGTGCACATGTGCCAAATTATAAGTAGGTGTGCGCAAATCCCGCTTCTCCCACATAAATTGGGAGATTTTAAAAGGGGCGGGCGCCAGTGCCATTCCCAGTTTTACCAGTTCGTCCTAAGTTTGCCCTCTTAAGTGAGAGGTCCTTCAACCTCCCCTCCCTGGGGAGGTTGAAGGACCTCAGCTCTGCCTGATATCCATAGCAGAAGTAAGGTTATGCAGCAGAGGGCCTCGGCGTGTGCTGGGTCGCGTCCATATTTACTTGCGCATCTTTGGTTCACTCCCGAAATGCCCATGCCCCATCAAGACCATGCCCACGCCCTACCCCTTTTTGAAAACTTTTGCGGTGTGCGCGCTGCGGGTCATACACACGTATCTCGGTGGCTTTTACAATCAGCTCGGTGCTCGCGAGCCCAGCTTCTTTGCGCATCCTCTAATCAATGTGCGCCATCAGGCTTTTAACATTCACCTCTCAGGGAATAGGGAGAGGCTGCCGTTCTCTGAGGTACGGTGAAGAGTGGGTGGGCATTAGGATGGCAGCCAAGGCAGACAGGAACCAGGAAACAAGTGTCTCTCAGTCTACACCTGTTTCCCATCTCTCTCCTCTAATTGGCTCATTCTGTTGACCAATCAGCAGCAAGAGGAAGGCAAACCATGGCTGTACTCTGTTGGGAAGAACACTTTGCGGTGGGCTGAAGCAATAAATGTGGATTGCCTTCCTCTGGCAGGCTCATTAGGGTAGTTCTGGGCCTGAAATAGGTATGGCCCCAAACTGATGTTGCCCTCTGATGGTGACCTCACTAAGATGAAATTTCACTTGATTAAGAAACAGGAACTACAAGTCCATGCCTACTCTCTAGCATGGGTTAATGGGGACATTTCTGAGCATTGTTTCAAGTAACAGGCTTAAAGGAAGCACAAACCATAAGGCAGCACAGCCGAGCCAGGGCAGGGACTAGGGGAGCATACCTGGCTATTCACAGGGTTTTCTGACATGCTTCTGGTGCATAGCCAAACCTAAGAGCCTTCTATTATTGTCGTTGTTATCCTAATTTAGTTTTCCACCAGGGAGTAATAAATATAAAGGGCAAAACTGAAACTGTCTGGATAAACCCAGGGCACTTATTAACAATTTTCAACCAGATTCTAACTTAGAACGTTGGAAGGTGATGTGAGTACTGAGATGGGGGTTTGAATTGAGGTTTGTAGCTTTAACATTTCTATGTGTTCTGCACTGGCCTATGCTGACAGCTGCCATAATGTACAGCAGAAACCCTACTAACTTGTTTCAGCAATGGGCCACCCTGTACAGGCAGTGTTTCATTCAGTCCTCCTGGCCCCCTTCCTCCACTCTGCTTATCCTGAGATGACTTGGGCCTGCAGCCAGAGAGTCTTCCCTTTTATCGCTTGCTTGAACAAAAGGTAAACAGAACAGGCTTTTTCCAATTCAATTAAAATGCAAAGAAAACCATCACACACGCACACATAATAGAAGAGGAGCTGGCTTTGTCTGTAACAGCCCTCCTCCTTCAGCCCCCCCGCCCACTCCAAAAGTTTAGTACTGTAATACAAGCTGCTGCTTTGGGGACCTCCAGAGAGCCCAGAATCCCTTCTCTGGAGATTGTTTGGCTATGCTCCCTTTTTCTCTCCTTTACTTTTTGGTTTCCTGTAATAGCATTGTTTTCACTCAACAACCAGGCCACCCGCCAAGTTAAATCTCCTTTCTTCCCCTTGGTCTTAAAGAGAAAAGCCATGTAGTCAGTGACTGCGATCAGTGTTCGGGTGGATTATATGATAACATTGCTATTGCCTCCCCTTTAGAAACATAGAATCATGACTGCAGAAAAAGACCATACAGCCTATCTAGTCTACCCATCCACAGCAACTCACCTCTACAATCCCTAAATTCCCTGTGCTTGTCCCATGCTTTCTTGAGTTCAGATATTGTCTGTGTCTCTATTACCTCCACTGGAAGGCTGTTCCATGCATCTATCACCTCTTCTATAAATAAATATTTCCTTAGACTACTCCTTAATCTACTCCCTTTTACATTCATCCCATGACCCCTTGTTCAGTGCCTCCTATCCATTCAAAGAGGCCTGCCTTTGGTGCATTGATACCTTGGAGGTATTTAAATGTTTTTATCATATCTCCCCATACCGCTTTTCCTCTGGGGTATAAATGTTTTTATCGTTAAATCTGTCTCCATATGCTTTATAATGAAGACCACTGACCATTTTAGTAGCCACCCTCTGGACCATCTCTATCCAGTTTATATCCTTTTGAAGGGTCAATCTCCAGAACTGTACACGGCATTCTAAATGAGGTCTCACCAGGGACTTTTACAGGAGCAATATCACTGCCTTTCTTCTGCCTACTATTCCTCTTCTTATGCAGCCAAGCATCTTTCTGGCTTTTGCTGTTGTCTTAGGATGTGCAGAGGCAAAATTTTCATTTCAGATTGTTCATTGGTTTTGTAGGTCACCTCCATTTGTTTCATTAGTTTCAAACAAAAAAGGTTTTTTTTGCTCCATTTGTGTCATTTATTTCCCATTAAAGTCAGTTGGGGAAGTAATAAAACCTATTTTGAGCTTCAGAATTGGGGTTTCCTAATCAATTCTAATGAAACTTATACATAGACAACATCAGAAGGGGAAAGAGAACTCCAAGGCTCCAAGACTGTGGCAAAGTGTCACCAAAAATGGAACGAATAGCCTAAGGCACTGTAAAGCAGAAAAAGGGGACCAACAATGGCAGCAGGAAGAGTCCAAGAATACCCCAAGGCTTCAAGAGAGGACACTGATAACAGTGGCATGAATCTCCAAAGGCATCACAAAAGGGGCAAAGTGGCATCAACATCCTAAGCAGCAAAGGTGCAGAACCCCCCCCCCCAGGCACTGAAAGAGGGGCAAATCAGAACAGAGAGTGGCATGAAGACCCCAAAGCCTTTGGTTCAGATGTAAACCACCTTTGGTTCGGTTGTAAACTGGTATGATGTACCCACTAATGCCGGTATAAAAAACGTTTTAAATAAATAAAGCACTATGAGAGGTGCAAAGCAGCCACTCAGAGTGACAAGAACACCTCAAGATGTAAAGTCTGTGGTAAGGTTGCATAGCTGAGTGTCAGAAAAATCCCCAAGATGTAGCATAAGTGGTAAAGCAGCAAAGCAGAGTGGCAGCAAGTCCCTTGAGGTATAGAATCGGGTTTGGCAGCAAGTTAGAGTGGCAGAACACCCTCAAGATGTAGCATGAGGGGTATAGCAGAAAGGCAGAGTGATGGGAAGATACCTAAGGTGCAGCATAAGGGGTATAGCAACAAGGAAGAGTGACATGAAGATTCCCAAGGTGTAACAGCAGGGGCATGGATGGCAGCAATGCAGAGTAAGCCCCTCAAGATGTAGTATCAGGAATAGCGTAGCAAGGCAGAATGGCAGCAAGATGCAGAGTCTGGTGTATGACTGACAGGAAGTTTGAGTGGCAGCAAGACCCCAAAGGTATAACATAGAAACATAGAAATGACGGCAGAAGAAGACCAAACGGTCCATCCAGTCTGCCCGGCAAGCTTTCACACTTTTTTTTTTTCATACTTTTCTGTTACTCTTGTCCCTTTAAATAACTTTTTTGGTTCTATTTCCCTTCCACTCCCGCCATCGTAGATAGCAGTGCTGGTGCTGCATCTGAGTGAAGTATCTAGCTAATTGGTTTGGGGTAGTAACCGCTGTAATAAGCCAGCTGCTTGTTTATCCAGCCTGTGAATTCAGTCTTTGTTGGTTGTTTGAATATAAATCCTCCTTTCATTCCCCCTGCTGTTGAAGCAGTGAGCTGCACTGGATATGTATTCTAAGTGAAGTATCAGGCTTGATTCGGGGTAGTAACTGCTGTTTCAAGCAAGCTACACCCATACTTATTTGTTTTACCCAGATTATGCAATTCAGTCCTTGTTGGTTGTTATCTGAATATAAAACATCTTTTTTTCATTCCCCCTGCGTTTGAAGCAGAGAGCTATGCTGGATATGCATTGAAAGTGAAGTATCAGGCATTTTTGGTTTGGGGTAGTAACCGCCTTAACAAGCAAGCTACTCCCCTGTTTTTATGTGGATGCAAATCCTTTTTTCCACATTTCCTCTTGCCATTGAAGCATAGAGCAATGTTGGAGTCGCATTAACCGTGTGTATGTTTATTGAATAAGGATATTCATCTCCAGGTAGTAGCCGTAATTTCCGCAAGCCACCCCCATACCTCTTCTCTTCATTCACATCCTCTAGTAAAGAAGCAAGGCAGAGCATCAAGCGTGTAGAGTTTGTAGTATGGCAGTAAGGCTGAGTGCTAGCAAGACTCCCAAGATGTATTGTCAACAGCCGGCAGCTTAATCTTGATTGGTTCTCCATCATGTCTACTTGCCCTCTTCTTCTGCCTCAGCTCTGTCCTGGCAACTACCTCAATCAGGAATTTCTTAGTTGCTATACTTACTAGTGTCACTGCAGCACCTTTCAATGGGCCATAGACATGAATGGGAAGCGTAAATGAATGAATGAAACTAAAAATATTGTTTTATTTTCTTTAATTCATGGGCAGCCTCCATTTATTTCAGGAGTCCACAAATGGAGTAAATTATTCCCATTCAGTGCATTTTACTCATTCATTTCAAACAAATGCACATCCCTACTGTCGCCTTATCCACCTGTTTGGCCACCTTGAGAGCATCAGATACGATCATCCCAAATCCCTCTCTTGTTTATGTATGGCATTTCACCCCTATTCTGTAATGCCCCCTTGGGTTTTGCAGCCCAAATGTATGACTGCATATTCTAGCATTACATTTTAGCTGCCAGACTCTAGACTATCCCTTAAGCTTCGCTAGATTCCTCCTCATGTTTTTCACACCTCCTTAAGTGTCTACCCTGTTGTAGATTTTGGCATCATCTACAAAAAGATTTAACTATTCCAACTAGTCATTCTGCAATATTGCAAATGAAAATGTTGTAAAGAGCTGGTCCCTGTGGCACACCACTAGTAATGCCCCTCTTCTCAGAGTGAACGCCATTTACCATTACCTTTAGTTGCCTCCCACTCAACCAGTTTCTAACCCAGTCAGTCACTTTAGGGCCTATATTGAAGGTGCTTAGTTTATTTATAAGTTACTTATGAGGTGTGCCATTACTGTGGTCCTGTTGGGCAAGATTCTTATATCAGCTGGCTGGAGTTATTTCAGACCACCTACTGCGGTGGGTTCAGGGGAGAGAAAGGTGGAGCTCAGCTGTGTATCTGCGATGGTTGCTGTAGTCCCAGTGAGGCTTGTCCTTCTGCCTATCCTAGCATTGAGGTCCCAGGGCTGTTTTACAATATACTATCTAATGAAAATACATCTGGTAAATGTTTTAACTTTTCTTAAAACTCCTTTAAGATATATTGGAAGGTGTCACATTTAAATCAATATGAGCATTATTTTCTTTTAAAATTTGGACCACCTTAACACCCAAGCAGTTGGCTTTGAGTATCAGCATTTCCACTGCAAACTGGGTCATGAATAATCATAGGTCCAGCACCCAATATTTTTCAAAAAGCTTTTCTTTATAATTTTTAAATGATTGCAAATAGAACAATGAAAAGAAAAATCACTTCCCAAATTTGTCACTGCCCAACCTGATGCCATGTTTTGATGTATCTGCTTCAGGGGCATTTCACACTTTAATTTTCAAAACACCATGCAGAGTATTTCTGAAATTGTGAAACTGAGTTCCCTTTTGACAAGATTTATCTATACAGCCTCTTCGTTATGTTATCCACCTTGCAATGTTCTTGCAATAATCCTGCCTTTTTTGTGTGTATTTTTATACAATTTCAGAAATACTCTGCATGGTGTTTTGAAAATTAAAGTGTGAGCAGCCCTGAAGCAGTTACATCAAAATATGGTATGATAGACAGTGAGCAGTGACAAATTTGAAAATGATTTTTCTTCTTATTTTATTTGCATACATTTAAAAATTAGTATAAAGTTTTTTTTTTAAATATTGGGTGCTAGACCTATGAGTAAACATGATTTGGTTTGCAGTAAACATGCTGATACTCTGATGGTAACTTTCAAAGAGGTACACAGGTGCACATTGATGCAGATGCATTGGTGGGCACCCAGGGATGCAGTGACTTTATAATGTAGGTGCACATATGCATGTACATTATAAAATAGCTTTGGTGCATGTATGTTTGCACCTAATTTTACTGTTCCGTTGACAACCCCCCTCCAAGATGCTCTTCTCCCTGTTCCATGTAATTCATTATGTTCCATGTAAACTGATATGATGTATCTATGAATACTAGTATATAAAAGCTGTTAAATAAATAATTTTGCAAGTAGGAGTGCCCGACCACGCAAATTGGGTTTTGGCTATGGAAGTCAGGGAATTTTATTACCCATGCTAATCCACGTCAAGACCAGTTTCACCAGTTCATCCACTAGTTCGCCCAGGGCCAGATTTTAAAAACTACGCAAGGGTGTAGATTTGTGCATGCAACCCGGCGCGCACAAATCTACACCCGATTTTATAACATGCGCGCGCAGCCGCGCATGTTATAAAATCCAGGGTCGGCGCGCGCAAGGGGGTGCACAATTGGGCAACTTGCGCACTCCGAGCTGCACAGCTTTCCTCCTGCCTCCCCCCAGCTTTCCTTCTGCCTCCCCCCAGCCCTACCTAAAACCCCCCCTTACCTTTAATTTTTAAGTTGCGCCTGCCTCCGGGCAGGCGTAGGTTGCGCGCAACGGCTGGCCCACGATCCAATGCACGGCGGCAAATGGCCGCTGGGCCTGGAGGCTCTGCTCCCGGCCCGCCCACTCTCCGCTCATTTTTTCAAGCCCCGGGACATACACGCGTCCCGGGGCCTGCGCATGTCGCCGAGCCTATGCAAAATAGGCTCGGCGTGCGCAGGAGGCTTTTAAAAGAGTTACGCGCGTAACCCTTTTAAAATCCACCCCCATTGTAGAGCTAGGTCCTCCAAACCCCCCAGTTAGCCCAGACCCTTTAAATACCTAAGGATTGGCTTTTGTTGTTGTTGTTGTTGTTGTTTTTACACTTACACCTCCTCCACAGCAGAAATAAAGTTCTGCAGCCCCAGACCTGGGCGTGTGCCCAGCAGATCTCTTGGCACCGCTCCAGAATGACCATTCCCTGCCCTCACCACACCTCTTTTGATTCTGCATGAGATGTGCGCGCGGTGGGAGATACACGTGCATGTAGGTGGCTTTTAAAATACAGCGCCCTACATACATGTGCATCTCATGATTTTGGTGCATGCCAGGCTTTTAAAATTCACCTTTACACAACTGCTTGGGTTTTACGATGGTCCAAATTTTAAAAAGAAAAGAATGCTCTTATTGATTTGAATGTGATGCCTTCCAATATATCTTAGAGTTTTAAGAAAAAAGTATTTACCAGATGTTTTTCCATTAGTTAATTATAACTTACTGTGCCAGGGCTGTCGTCCTGTTGGAGGAGGCACCATTTTGATGTCATCTGGAGGCGCCTAAGGCTACTTAAAACCTCCTACTGTTGTGATTCAGGAGAGAGATGGAGCTCAACTATTTATCTGCGGTGGTTGTTGAGGATCCAGTGAGGCTTGTCTATCTGCCTAGGCTAGCGCTGAGGTTCTGGGGCTGTTTTACAACTTACTGTGCCAATTCTTCTGTTGGAGGAGGTGCCATTTTGACTTCATCTGGAGGTGCCTGGGACTCTTTAACACTTCCTACTGCAGCGCCGCACCGCCAGTGCACCACCCCCTGTGTTGGTTTTTCTTTCATTTGACTGCAAGATCTGCCTCATTTTGAGGGGTTTTTTTGGTGTTAATGAATAAGAAGTGGAAGAGGAATGTCAAGATTCTCACATCTGAGCTGATGAGACCCTCCTCTTTGTCTCAGCAGAAACTTGATGCCTATCAGTTTCTGAGATTAGTTCCAGGAGAAGGGGAGTTTGGGGGTTCTACCCCTTGTCTATCAAACTTTGGTCTCATTGAATCCTGGGAGCCTTCTTCCTCCTCAGGCTGGCTCAGTGACCCCAGATGGTTTTGCAAATTCAGTTGGAGACCAACGTGTCCACCCTTATTAGTTTTTAAGATGGCAGCTGGCCGGAAGTGTTATTGGGGCTTCTTCCCCCTCTTTGCCATCTGTTATTATGCCTAATGTGATTACCATGGACACTTTATGGTCTGCTGTTTCCAATTTAGAAAAAGTTATAGCTGCTAGATTTGATTCTGTATTAGGTTCCCTAGGGGCGATTTCCTCTACTGTAAATGAGCATTCTCATTCAGTTGAGAATCATGGTGAAAAAATTGTAGAGTTGGATGTAAAATATTCAATTTTGCATGAAACCGGTATGGCTATTATTCAAGATAACAAGATATTGCATTAAAAAGTGGAAAATTTGGGTAATTATTCCTGGAGATTGAGTGTTAGGTTTTTAAATTTTTCAAGATGCCCCATGGTCACGCTATATGATTAACAGAGTAGTGATGGCAGAAGAGGACCAAAGGGTCCATCCAGTCTGCCCAACAAGCTTAAGGTAGTAACTGTCACTCTGTGCAGGTTACTCCCATATTTCTCTTAAGGGTAGTAACTATCATGCTATGCAGTTATCCCCAAACCTTATGATGCCCATAAAAATTTCAACTAGTAACATTTTTTACTGGCTGATGAGCTTTCTTAAAAATTCATAGTGTTGCTTGACGTGCTTTGCTAATGGACTTGGCCATAGAAGCAGTCCTCTGCTTTTTCCAATATGTATGCGAATCAGTACATAAGCTTTTTCTTGAACATATGAAATTTTCTAGGGAATCTCTACCATCCGTCTCCAAAGTTTATTATTTACAAGATCATAAGAAAGTAACATCTTTTGAAAATGGTTCTGGTAAAGCTAATCTACCATCTGACAGTTTTGATTTAGCTGAGTTTTTAGAGCAATCACAGTCTGAGGTTCTTGATAGAGCCACATTATTAGCACTGTTGTACAAGAAGTTGATAAACAACTGGTAATGAGGCTTTTTTTTTTCTGATGTGTCCTTTATCAGACAAAAAATTGCAGTATTCCCATGGTCAGGGAAATTCAATAGAAGAGAAAATTATTTTTGTCAAAGAAACAATTACAGCTTTAGGAGCCAGCGCTTTGTTAAAATTCCCCTGTAAATGTGTGATCCAGATGGAAGCTAGGAAATATATCTTTTTTGATCCTACACATTTAGAAAGTTTCCTCCAAAATAAGAATGTTTTGGTCATATCTGGCTCTTAACATGTTTTTGAAGTGGGACATAAGATGATTATCTGATTTACTTTTTGATACTTCCCTTTGGGTCTCTCCCTGCTTATGTGGACTAAATAATGGTATTGGCTTTATTGACTGATATGATATTTTCTCTGAACTCTGGCTATGCTTTCTGTATATCAAGTTTCTTAATTATATTATATTTCCAATTAATAAAGAAATAATAGAAAAAAAAATGTTACCTATGAGGAACCATGTCAAAGGATTAACTGAAATCTAAGTAGACTATATCTCGTGCTTTCCCCTGAGTCAATCTTTTGTTCGTTCAGTCAGATTGATCACATTTGTCCAAAAAGATCTACCTCTGGTAAAACCATGCTACCTTAAATCTCGTAATCCATTGGATTCCAGGAACTGCACTATCCTCTGTTTTAGCAGAGATTCCATCACAGAGGTCAGACTAACTAGCCTGTAGTTTTTCCTTGCTTCCAGTTATTTCATACTTACTGCTATTAAGAATTTTCTTTTGACCAGTTCAGTGAGACCTGACCTTTGATTCTTGAATCTGGCTTCTGTTCTCTGGGGCTAGCAGGGGCTGAGGATGTGTGAAGAAAGTCTGAACTGTTGCTTAGTGGGGATACTGAAATGGTTGAGCTAGTGTGCCGATTATGAAATGGGGGAAGGGGAACCTTTGCATAGTTGGGAATGAAAGCTTGTGACATAGTCCAGTATAGGCTGGTTATGATTGAGCTGGAAGCTGAAAGGAGCAAGAGGAAACTATTAGGCCAACACCCTCGCTTTGACAGCATTTATATTGGAGGTTGTTAACCCTGACATCTGATACAGAGAGAGCAATTTAGTTGAGTAGTGGTATCATCAAAGGCATGTACTCTGTCAGATTTCATTCAAACAGCTGAGCATACTAAAGTCAACAGGTTTCATGGCAGACTAAAGGCTCACATCAGTTTCTACATTTATTTTTCATGTGAGTCTTATTTTGGTGAGGTGAAGGTTTATATTGGATACTCTATTAATGGGGAACATCCATTGAGTGACAGAGATACTTGAAAAGATTTATTTTATGGGATGAGGTAGTGTCAACCCTTATGCAGTAAACAGTGTAACACTGTTGAAATGACAGCATTTTGCTGATATGATAAATGTTATAGACCCAGTTTCGTAGTGAAGAGTCTTGGCCAATCATGGGTTTTGAACTTGCATCTCGGTATTTGTAGTTCTGCTCTTTCCATATGATATCAATACTACAGGAACCAAACTCTATGTGGAGGAGATATCATAAAGCCAGGACTGAACTAATAGCTGTCTTACCAAAATGGGTCTTGTCACATCTCTGTTTCCTTTAATATTTTTTGATTGGATTATGTATGTGCTGGGTCTTTCTTATGCTGAAGCGGTCACCATTTGAAAGTCATAGGACATTTTTAAAGAGAAATAAGGGACACACCTTAGTCTACCATAGAATTGAATTAGAGTAGAAGAATTTGTTTGAGAGAAAGCTTAAGGTGGTCCATTTCTTGTAATGCAAAATGAAGGACTATTGATAGCTTTATTTATTATTTATTTATAGAGATTAAAACATAAGATTTACCATATTGGGTCAGACCAAAGGGCTTTCTGTTTCCAATAGTGGCCAATCCAGGTCACAAGTACCTGACAGGATCCCAAAAGGTAAACAAATTCCATAATGCTTATCCCAGGGATAAACAGTGGATTTTCCCAAGTCCACCTTAAAAATAGTTAATGGACTTTTCCTCTAGAAACTTGTCTAAACCTTTTTAAAATCCATCTTAGTAATAGCTTCCACCATATCCTCTGGCAATGAATTCAGAGCTTTTGCCTAGATTCATCATTCCACTATGCATAGCAAAAAAAAAAAAAAGGGGGCAGGGGGTGATAGTGTGCAGCCGGCTACATTGTGGCAGTGTGTTTTCGCCCACTGCGGTTGCAGCTGCACCGCACACTATTGCCCCATAGCGCCACTGAAAAAGGTGATGTTATTTCCGGTGCTACTGCCAGCGATAATGTCTAAAACATTATCGCCCGCAGCGGTACCGGAAAGAAAAGTTTTCTAACCCCATTCTAACCCTTCCCCTTTCCCTCATTTAAATGCTAATGTCGCAATAAAGCCACATCACATTTTAAAGAATGACCCCCTGAATTATGTATTGACTAAAAAAAAAAAATTTTCTCCTATTTGTTTTAAATGTACTACTTAGTATCTTCATGACATATCCTCTAGTCTTTGTACATTTGGAAAGAGTAAACAGCTAGTTTGCATGCAACCATCCTGTTCATAATTTATAGACCTCTATAATATCTCTCCTCGGCGATCTCTTTTCCAAGCTGAAAAGCCCTAAACTCTTTAGTCTTTCCTCATAAGGGAATTGTTCCATCCCCTTTATCATTTTGGTTGCCCTTCTCTTTATCTTTTCCCAATTCTGCTATATCTTTATTGAGATGCAGTGACCAGAATTACACACAATACTAGAGATGCAGTTGCACCATGGAGTGAAACAGAATGATTATAATATTCTCTGTTTTATTTTCCATTCCTTTTTTTTTTTCAGAATTCCTAGCATTCTATGTGCTTTCTTGGCTACCATTACATGCTGAGCATAGGATTTCAATATATTGTCCACAATGACACCTAGATCTTTTTCCTAAGTGGTGACTCCAAATAGGGATGTGCATTTGTATAAAACTATTATGACATCTAAAACAAATGGGTCTCACTTGTTTCATTAGTGGGGTCCCTGAAATGAATGGGGACCATCCCATGAATGAAACATATTCTATTAATTGTATTTGTTTCATTCCCTATTAATTTCTATGGACCATTGAAATCTATGGGCCATAGAAATCAATGGGAGCAGGTATAATTTATTAATTGTAACTGTATAGCAAGTTAGCAGCCAGTGAGGCTGTGAGCTGTTGTCAAGGAGACCATAGCACAGAAACAACATATCAGTGATCCAACCTTTCACTGATCTATGGATCCAGTGACTCTGATCTTGAAGACTGAGCATTTCTATTTTATTTATTTACAGCATTTTATAACTTGCCCAATTACCAGACTACTGTACTAGGCAGTGAAATATACTGTGCACTTCTTCTGTAGACATTGTCTTGGGAGGGCACTGTTACCTGCCATACCCCTAGTACCACAGTAAGGTTCTTGCTGTCCCTTGCTTATCTGACATACCCCTAATACTACCATAGGGAATGTGCTGCCACAAGCCTACCTGCCATACCCCTTATTTATTTATTTAAAGTCTTTTCTATACCATCGCTAAGTTATATACCATTGCAACGGTTTACATGTAGACACATAAGTTTGTAGTAAGCATACTATAGTACATTCTAACAGGTGCCATTAAGTTTTGGTTACATTAAATCATAAAAATACATACAAATGTTTAGTGATGTAGGTTCTGGCCAGGTGTACCTAGAAGGTACTTTTACAGGTCAAAAAAATCACATTTACTGTGTTATATTATTACATTCATTGTGTACTCAATTTGTTAAAATATTGTAATGCACATTTATGAGAATAGTGCTGTGTGCCGGTGCTCTTCTGTTTATTCCAGTGTATTTTCTATTCTCTGGTCTCTTTATAAAAGGCTTGCTTAAAAAGCCATGTCTTTAGACTTCTCTTGAATGTTTTGGGGTCTTTCTGTATTCCACCATAGGGGACTTGCTGCCTCATGCCTATTTGCCAAACCCTAATACCGCCAAAGGGGAATTGCTGTCACATGCCTACCTGCCAAACCCCTGAAATTCAAGAAAACCAGAAAAACAAAAAAAATGGAAGTGTCTGAGTTTAGCTATAGAATATGAGTAAAACCCACAAAAATCCTCAGACGGAAGAAGTACAGGTATAAGAGAAAAGATAGTGAGGAGAAACCATTTTGATGTTCAGAATGTAGTAAAAGCTTCAGTAGGCTGAGAAAACACCAAATGGAACAGCTGTCTGGGGAGAGTTCATCTGAGCATTTCACAACATGGTGATCGCCTTCAGAAATATAAATGTCCTCATTTATATTATCCTTTTTCATGATGTTATGGGACGGAATAGGAAAGCTAAGCACTGGTCTTACCCTGTGGCCATGCTGGTACCTCCTCAGTGTGAAACAATGGATGCCCATATTGTTCATGGCCTCTTTTCATCTATGACCCAGCTGTTGGAAAGTTTGGGAAGGAAGAAGTGCTCCTGTCTCCTCTTGCTTCTTTGCATCCTTAAGCCCGATGGATAGAACTGCTCCCCCAGCCCCTGCAGGTGTGTACACCTCCTCAGAGTGATGTGAAGAGTTGTAAGCTGACTTCTCAGATGGCAGGGGATGCTGGGGAGAGTAGCCCTGCAGCATCAAGTGGCTTGAACAATGCCACCAGTCTGGGTGAAAGGCAAGCTGGAGTCTAGATCTATGTCTGTGGTATCTTTAGTTTCCCAATTTGCTGACTTTTTATCATTACTGGCTTTGAGTGGGATACGAATGGTAAGGCCAGTTTCTTTCACTCTTGAATCTATCTATGCATGCAATAGAAAGTTTGGCTAATTCAATAACTGTACAGCAGGATTCCTCTGGTGGCAAAATCAGTGGAATTTGATAATAGGATCCAGTATGTTGAGAATAGTGTTTCTACTATGGGACAGCATGTTTTAACTATTGTCTCTGATTTTGAGAAAGTCAAACAAGTACAGCAGACAATTTTTAAAGGAAAATGCCATTCTTTCTGTAAAAATGGAAAATATTGAGAACATTCTTAGGAACAGTAATCTTCGATTCATAAATTTTCTCAAAGTGCTTCTTATTTCCCCTAGAGAACATGAGAACATGCCATACTGGGTCAGACCAAGGGTCCATCAAGCCCAGCATCCTGTTTCCAACAGTGGCCAATCCAGGCCATAAGAACCTGGCAAGTACCCAAAAACTTAAGTCTATTCCATGTTACTGTTGCTAGTAATAGCAGTGGCTATTTTCTAAGTCAATTTAATTAATAGCAGGTAATGGACTCTCCTCCAAGAACTTATCTAATCCTTTTTTAAACACAGCTACACTAACTGCACTAACCACATCCTCTGGCAACAAATTCTAGAGTTTAATTGTGCGTTGAGTAAAAAAGAACTTTCTCCGATTAGTTTTAAATGTGCCACATGCTAACTTCATGGAGTGCCCCCTAGTAAATAACCGATTCACATCTACCTGTTCTAGACCTCTCATGATTTTAAACACCTCTATCATATCCCCCCTCAGTTGTCTCTTCTCCAAGCTGAAAAGTCCTAACCTCTTTAGTCTTTCCTCATAGGGGAGCTGTTCCATTCCCCTTATCATTTTGGTAGCCCTTCTCTGTACCTTCTCTATTGCAACTATATCTTTTTTGAGATGCAGCGACCAGAATTGTACACAGTATTCAAGGTGCGGTCTCACCATGGAGCGATACAGAGCCATTATGACATTTTATGTTTTATTCACCATTCCCTTTCTAATAATTCCTAATATTCTATTTGCTTTTTTGACTGCCGCAGCACACTGAACCAACAATTTCAATGTATTATCCACTATGACGCCTAGATCTCTTTCTTGGGTGGTAGCACCTAATATGGAACCTAACATTGTGTAACTATAGCATGGGTTACTTTTCCCTATATGCATCACCTTGCACTTGTCTACATTAAATTTCATCTACCATTTCGATGCCCAATTTTCCAGTCTCACAAGGTCTTCATGCAATTTATCACAATCTGCTTGTGATTTAACTACTCTAAACAATTTTGTATCATCTGCAAATTTGATTACCTCTCTTGTCGTATTTCTTTCCAGATCATTTATAAATATATTGAAAAGTACTGGTCCCAATACAGATCCCTGAGATACTCCATTGCCCACTCCCTTCCACTGAGAAAATTGTCCATTTAATCTACTCTCTGTTTCCTATCTTTTAGACAGTTTGTAATCCACGAAAGGACATCACCACCTTTCCCATGACTTTTTACTTTTCCTAGAAGCCTCTCATGAGGAACTTTGTCAAATGCCTTCTGAAAATCCAAATACACTACATCTACCGGATCACCTTTATCCACATGTTTATTATCTCCTTCAAAAAATTGAAGCGATTTGTGAGGCAAGACTTGCCTTGGGTAAAGCCATGCTGATTTTGTTCCATTAAACCATGTCTTTCTATATGTTCTGTGATTTTGGAATTTAGAACACTTTCCACTATTTGTCTGGCACTGAAGTCAGGCTAACCGGTCTGTAGTTTCCCGGATCGCCCCTGGAGCCCTTTTTAAATATTGGGGTTACATTAGCTATCCTCCAGTCTTCAGGTACAATGGATGATTTTAATGATAGGTACTAAATTTTTACTAATAGGTCTGAAATTTCATTTTGGAGTTCCTTCAGAACTCTGGGGTATATACCATCCAGTCCACGTGATTTACTACTCTTACTCTAGGGTGTATACCATCTGGTCCAGGTGATTTACTACTACATAGAGATATGTTTAAAAGATATATGCTTGAGGTGTTACACATTCCTGAAAAATCCATTCCTCCTAAATCTAAGATATACTATCTCCCTCTTTTTAATAGAAGGAATGGAGGCAGAACCAAGGAGTTATTCCCAGCTATAAACAGAGTCAAATTTAAATGTATTTGCTCTGCTTGAAACATCAGATACTGAATTGGCCTCTTTGGCCACTCTAATTGTGACATTTGCATTGGACCTGATTGAGAATGGCTATTGAAGCTTTATTTTAGGTACCATTCAGAATCTTTCTTATAGCTAAAAGCATTTCCTGATGTAGTTAATCAAGCTCAGAAAAAGCAGAAACAATTTCTTCCTATGCAGTCAAGGGTACTACAACTTGGTAGAACCTTTTTTCTAAAATTTCTGTGCAAATGTTATGTGAAATACAAATATGCTTCTTATATTTTTCTAGATCCTAGTCATTTGACTCAGTTTCTTAGTGATAAATTTGTATCAACTCTTTCTTAGATTCACTCCAGTTGAATAAGGCAGTTATAATTTGAATATGTAAGGTTGCTGTTACTGCTGCTTAATATCATTATAGTTTTTTTTTCCTTAGGTTGTGGTATAATCACCTACTATTTGAGGACTGTAATATGTTGACAGAACTGATGTCAACATTTCTTATTCGTTATGTTTGTATATTTTCAATTCAGCTCTGGATTTCCTTATCAAAATTATGCTCCAGTATAAATGTAATTGAAATTGATAAAATATTTAAAAAAAAGAAAAAGAAAAAAAGAAATAGAACAGCCCAAGTTCAGGTACAGAATATTGGAAAAGTTTTCTTAATAAAACAAACTTCACAACTTACCAGGAAAACTACACTGATTAGAAACCATTTATATGAATGTGATAAAAGTTTCATTCCGAAAGTCCATTTCACAAGAAACCCATAATTCTACCCAGTAGGAAGATCAAGCTCAAGTAGGGAATGAATTAAAAGCTCATGTCACAAAAATTATACTGAAACAAAGATAGTACGTGTAAAAATAGCAGGCACATTAGACTACTAATTTCTCAAACTTTAATGGAAATAGGGTGATCCAACTGCAGCGTCTTACTTTGCAGCTGAATTCTATGCAGTCAGACAAATCCTCCTGAGGCAGGAAATCCAAAACGCCAGCTGATGTCTGTGTTTTGTATTTTCTGCTTTCATGTTGATTTTTCTGAATGCTAGACTTTATTTTATATGCTAACTAAAAGAACAAAATAAATCTCAATTTTTTGACACTATCTTTGGCTGTCTTTAGACTTTTTTCGGGTGAATGAGGTCCGGGCTACCACTTTTGAGGTTGTTCTTACACTTGTTTCCTGGCCTGCTAACATGCTTATTTGCACTTATACTACTTTGAAATTTGATAATACACGCCTGCTATTTTTGCATGTATTATCTTTGTTCCTGTCTTACCTGTTGTGTTTGATATTGCTGCTGACAGGATCAACTGGGGATTTGTTTGCTTAGTTGGGGACAAAAATTATACTGACAATCAGATCTTTGTCTTGCAGTAAATTTGACAAGTGGCAAGAACTTATACAGAAAGACATACAGATTTCATGCCACTGCCTTGCTGCTATATTTCTCATTAGAGATGTGAATTGGAACCGGAATTGGTTCGGATTCCGGTTCCGATTCACATCGTGTTTTTTTTTTCGTCCGGCCCGATCGAGGTTTTGTTTATCGGCTGCGCCCGAGCCGATAAACAAAAACCCACCCCGACCCTTTAAAACTAATCCCTTAGCTTCCCCCACCCTCCCGACCCCCCTCCTCAAAAACATTTTACAGATATCTGGTCATACCGTGGCCGGAATCCAAGATGGCCGCCTCCATCTTAGGTGCGAGGCCGCGCCTCCTCACTAGATTTAAAGGGACCTAAGCCCTTTAATTACCACAGCTGCTTCCAATGATCCAGAGCAGAGGAAGTATAAAAGGAGGCTTCCTCTGCTCATTCCTTGACTTGGCAACTTCCGTGGTTGGTCAGGTCTACTTGCTTCGGTGAGTTCTTGTGCTTTGGATCCTTGTTCCTGCCTTGTCTTGGTGTTCCTGGTTACTGACTTCGGATCGGCTAGCGGTGATTCCTGGTGTTTGACCGGATCGGCAAGCGGTGATTCTCTGGTGTGTGACTTCGGACTGGCAAGTAGTGATCCCTCGGTGTGTGACCTCGGACTGGTAAGTGACGACCCTCTGGCACTTGACCTTGGACTTCTTCTTGACCATCGTCTCCAAGGGCCCACCTAAGTCCCAGCAGCCGGGGTCCCTACGGGCTCCTCCCGGGGGGACCGCGGGCTTCCAGGGGTGAAGCTCCAGTCAACCCTTGCACCGAACCCTCGACTTCTTGACCTCTCAAAGGTCCACCTAAGTCCCGGTGGACCGCGGACTTCCAGTGGCGAAGACACACTTCCTTTCCTTGACGTCACGACTCTTCGTCTGCTTCCACAGTCGCCTCTGTCTCCAGTGCCAGGGATCAGCTGGTCACGTCTTCTGTTCCTGCCTCGCCACCCGACGGGAGAACCTACGGATCTTCCTCCTAAGGTTTACCATCCTCCCGTTGGCCCAAGGGTTCACAAGCCTGAGCATAACACCCTGACAGTATGTTGAGATTTCTAAAATATCCACTACTCATGTATATGCTGTTTTTATACACGTAAGTGCTATTTTTTTTTCATGCAACTTTTGAAAATTCACCTTTTAATCTGTCCACTATGGCCTTGTCTTCCCCTTGATCGTGATGCTCTCTTTTGTCAGTTGTAAAGGAATGTTTATTAATGCCTCCTTAGCCTCCTATCTGTAAGATTTATTATTTGCCTCTGTTTCAGAAGGCTGAAATTCCTATTGTAAGAGTCAGATATTTCTGATTGTACTGATTTTTCTATACTTATTCAGAGAGATCATCGGATGTCATTGTTTGCAAATTTTATTAAGTTTGCTCTAGAATCTAATGCTGAACTAGTATTTTGTTCATTTTATAACTATAGAGATACATCTCTTTACAACAGAGTTTTCACAATTTTGTCTAGAGAGGCCCAGAAAATGAGACAGGCCTTCCTTTGATATACATTAAAGGTATAATTGGAGCATCTTTTCATTTGAGATACCCCTTGTAAGCATCTTATTTCCTACCAAGGCTTGAGATATATCTTTCTTGCACCTCCTCAGCTTTCTATGTTCTTTTATGATAAGGGATTATCTACCTCCTCTGAGGTGATTACAGGTGGTTTTTGATGTGTTGTGTCCAGGTAGCCTAAGCTGTTTATTTTTCCTGTAATGGTACTCCTTTAGCTATTTGCCTGAATCCTCTCCACTTAAATTTGTGGGCTGTAGCAGTAATCATTTGTTGTTCTTTCCTTTTTGGTGTGTTTTTGAGTTGACTTGTGGTGTAAGTTTACTGATTTTCTGTGCAATTTAAGAAATAGTAAAAAAAAAAAAAAAGTTTCAGATGAAAGCGCATCCCTAGTGGAGAGGGACTGGGGGAGAGAAGATGTGCTGAGGATGGAAGAGAGACTGATGAGGACTAGCTGAGAGAGGTTGAGTATGGATAGTGAGGATGTAAGTCACCCTGGACGGTTTTCTGTTGGAGTGTCGATCAAATGTGAGCAAACAAATATATAAATGCACCAGGCCTGGTAGGAGGGGAGAGAAAGTGTGTGGGGTGTGGAAGGGCTAGAGGTGGGGGCCGGGGGTTGGGAACAGAAGAGATAAGGATGGGGCTTTCAGTGCTTCCCTTGCTCTTTGCACCACCTACTCCTTAAACTATAACCTGGCTAGTTGTGTGCAGGACTTATCATCACTTTGCTATTTTTTAAAAAAAAAATTTCAGCTTGGGTGGGGTAATTTGAGTGGCACACACCCCAATCATTTGTAAAAGTTGGGTCTTATATGAATGTGCACCTTTTATTCTGATAAGTTAGGTCATTCTTCCAGCAGCTGCTTTTTGACCTTGGCTGTAGTTGGGTCCCGCCAGCACGGATTTCCGATGACATTTTCACAGCAGAGCCCCAATGTACTTAGTTTCCTGCATGGAGGGTGTGCGCGAACAGGAAGCGCTTTCCAAAATTTATGAAATGAAAAACAGAAGGATTAGTGGGCTGCCTCAATGACATTATTGTTCTAACTGCTCAGTGAATGTTCAAACATCTTTTCAGCATCACTGGTGCTTTCAGATGAGGGTGTCACCCTCCGAGCTGGGTAGAGATGAGATTTATGTTTTGGCAAAACACTTAATCCTTGGATAAAGACAAGAACAGGCAAGAAACTGAGTAAGTGAAACATGACTCTGAGGCCTCATAACTGGAGGCAAGAGAACACAAACATGGAAAGCGGAGTAGGTCCGTCATCAAACACGAAGCCGACCAAGACTGCTCTAGCCACGTCACTAATGACGTTGGCCAAGATCCTAGAGGTTCACAGCCTTACTGGGTGTTTTGATCTGTTTAGATTCTAATTGACAGCTGCTGACCAAGGGATTTGCTCTATTACCTTCATGTGGCCAGGAAAGAAATTTTCTTACCTGTGGAGCTAAGTAGCTAAAATTCTGGGACCATTTTGTAGACTTGCAACCTCCTTCAGGTCAGCTAGTTAACTACAGTGCAGTCATTAATTCTGTTTTTCCACAGCTGCCTGTGTCATCCTCTCTCACTTATCAACTGAAGCTCTCCAGGTGAAAAGAGGTAGTCACAGGGAGGAGGGAAAACCATGACATCAAACAGTGCTTTTTACCAGGACTCTTCAGGATGGAATTCTTGCTGCAAATTTCTGCACTTTTAACAGGAGGACAAATCCAATCTATCGCCTGTGTGCTTGTTACTTCTGAGCATGCAATGATTGTCTCTTGATAACAATAAAAAATTCAGTGCAGTTAAGTAATTACAACAGATGAGTTTTTACTGAAACAATCAGAAAGAAAAAGTAACTTTCACATTAGTAAGAATATGCATGTATTAACACTATTTTCACAAAATGTTATGCAGAACACTCTGCTGGCATTAGATTATTTAAACTTGAAATCCTATAATGTTGCTGAATTCAGTTCCTTAATTCTGTAGGTGAACACCAGTTCAGTTTGGTGTGTGTGTGTGTGTGTGTGTACAAGATTTTGTAAATACTGTCCTACTGGCTCCAGGTGGAATTGCCTCCTGCAGGGCTGAAGCTTCAATGGCAGGGTAGGTGAGAAGTTGTTACTTTTGCCGCTTTTGCTTTTCTGCTATGTAACTAACTCGCAGGCAGACAGGAGATGCCTAGTGATCATTTGCAAGATTTGTGGAAGTCTTAAAGGGACCCCACTTTTATTAGTATGTCTGAGTGTGGAATTCACGGTGAGGTGCATTTCTCTTCTGCCCTCCCCTTCATGGAATCTAAATTTTGTTCTTATTGTTGGCAACTCCAGAATTTTCTTCTCCTGAGAATCCATTTAGGAAGGGGATGGCAACTCCCAGAATGTATGTCGCCCACAAATCCTATCTGGCACACCATTCTCACCAGGACTGCTAGCACTGCAAGCATTTTATAAACTTGCAGGCCTGCTGGGCTGATCTTGAGCAGTATAGTAGATTGAGCTAGAAGGATTGTTTTCTGTCTCCACAGCGTATTTGTATGTTTCTTTAGTATAATGCCACCCTGTGTCATCTTGTGAGATTGTTTGACTTACGGGTAGATTTTAAAAATGCTGCATGCGTAAAAAACAGGGGTTACACGCGTGGCCGGCATGCTGTGTACATTTTCAAAGGGGCCCGGCCACGCGCATAACCTCTGTTATGCGCTGAAGTGCCGGGCCCAGAGAAAGGAGCGGTCTGGGGGGCGGGGCTGGAGGCGGCCGGTACAGCAGTAAGCAATGAAACAAAAAATAGGAAAGGTAGGAGAAAGGGTTTAGGGGGTGGGGAGGAGAGGGGGAGAGGGAGGGAGTTAGGGTAGGGGGGTAGGGAAGTTCCCTCCCAGTCCGCTCCTTAATTGGAGTCGACTGGGAGGGAACGTGGAAAAGGGACCATCACGTCGCACGCATGTTATAAAATAGCTGCGTCCATGTGTGCGCGCCGGGAAGCGCTCGCATAAGTTTAAAAATCTGTCCCTTAGAGAAAGCTTGTACCCTGTAGAAAACCTATCTTGACTGGCTAATTTTTTAATGTTAGGACATAACATAAGAATATCTCATAAGAGTTGCCATACTGGGCCACACTGAGAGCCTATCAAACCCAGTATCCTATTTCCAATCCAGGTCACGAGTTCCTGGCAGGATCCCAAACATAGATCCTATGTTGCTAACGCCCAGGGATAAACATTGACTTTTCTCAAATCTATCTAGTTAATAATAGTTTATGGACTTCGCCTCCAAGAACTTATCCAAACCATTTTTAAACCAACTAGCTGCCTTTACCACATCCAGCAATGACTTCCAGAGCTTAATTGTGCAATGAATGAAAAATAATTTTCTCCAATTTGTTTTATATGTGCTACTTACTAATTTCATATGGGCGGATTTTAAATGCCCTGCTCGCGTAAATCTGGCCGGATTTACGTGAGCAGGGCCCTCACGCGCCGGCGCGCCTATTTTGCATAGGCCGCTGGCGCGCGCAGAGTCCCGGGATGCACGTAAGTCCCAGGGCTTTTTTAAGGGGGCGTTGCCAAATGACGCAGCGTTTTGGGGGCGTGACGCGGCACTTGGGGGCAGGCCCGGGGGGCGTGGTTTTGACCCGGGGCATTACCGCGCCCTCCGGAACAGCCCCTGGGTCGGGTCTTGGCACGCCAGCAGCCCGCT
Organism: Rhinatrema bivittatum; assembly: GCF_901001135.1. Classification (NCBI taxonomy): domain Eukaryota; kingdom Metazoa; phylum Chordata; class Amphibia; order Gymnophiona; family Rhinatrematidae; genus Rhinatrema; species Rhinatrema bivittatum. Next base: position 36,751,865 of record NC_042631.1, on the reverse strand, counting down.
GGCGCGCGCGGATTTACGTCTGCCTCCGGCAGGCGAAAATCCATGGATAAAGGTGGGGGGTGGGTTAGATAGGGCCGGGGGGGTGGGTTAGGGAGGGGAAGGGAGGGGAAGGTGAGGGGAGGGCGAAAGAAAGTTCCCTCCGAGGCCGCTCCGATTTCGGAGCGGCCTTGGAGGGAATAGAGGCAGGCTGCGTGGCTCGGCACGCACAGGCTGCCCAAAATCGGCAGCCTTGTGCGCGCCGATCCCGGATTTTATAAGATACGCGCGGCTACGCGCGTATCTTATAAAATCCAGCGTACTTTTGTTTGCGCCTGGTGCGGGAACAAAAGTATGCGATAGCGCTATTTTTTAAAATCTACCCCATAGAGTGCCTCCTAGTCCTTCATTAGTAAATAACCAATTCACATTACCCGTTCTAGACCTGTCATGATTTTAAAGACCTTTATCATATTCCCCCTCAGCCGTCTCTTCTCCAAGCTGAACAGCCCTAACCCTCTTTAGCCTTTTCTCATAGGAGAGCCGATTTATCTCTTTTATCATTTTAGTAGCCCTTCTCTGTACCTTTTCCAGTTTAGCTATATCTTTTTTGAGATGTGGCAACCAGAAATGCACACATTACTCTAGGCACAGTTTTATTATATTCTCCATTTTATTCTCCATTCCTTTCCTAATAATTCCTAACATTGGGCTGGATTCACTAATGCTGCAAGGCATAGTGAATCCCGCGGTAATGGGGGGCGAAGCGGGGGGCGGTCCTGTGCTAGCTGGCAGCGATCGCATAAAAGGTGTAGTTATTCGGTGCGAAACTGACAGCGATAAAGATGCTTACCTTTCGCTGTCGGCGCAGTCTTCATGGCTTCAGCCCCGGTACCGCCCTGACTCCTCCTCTTCCGGAGCTGACTCTGCTCCGAGCTAGCTGTCGCATGCGTGCGATAGCTTTAGAAAATAAACCCCATTGTTTGTTTGCTTTTTTGATTGCTACCGCACACTGAGCTGAGGATTTCAAAATGTTGTCCATAATGATGCCCAGATTCTTTTCATGGGTGGCAACTCCTAATATGGAACCTAACACCGTGCAACTACAGTACTGATTACTTTTCCCTATATAAATAACTTTGCACTTGTCCACATTAAATCTCATCTGCCATCTGGTTGCTCAGTTTTGCAAATAATTAATTTAGTCTTTCCACTCTGGCCTTGTTTTCTCTAAGTGCCCCTTTAACCCCTTGATCAGTCCAAAAATCTTTCTGCTGTGGATATATTAAAAAAAAAAAAAAAAAAAAGGTTTTTGCCTCTATGACCAGCTTCTTTTCAAATTCTCTTTTTGACTTCCTATTTGATGTTTTACATCTAACTTGTATATAAAGACCACAAAATGGCATATCACAAAATTTTTATAAATACATGAGAACCAAAATGATATGGATGAATACAGCATCAGACGTTATGGTAGTGCTCAAAGATGTAATCCACCACCTCTTGCCGTGCAATGGGCTGCAAGCGGTATCAGATACTAGCACCCATTATTTATTTATTTAAAATTATTTATATACCATCTAACAATAAAATATTGATCAAATTGGTGTACAGTGTTTAAGCAAACAAAAATGAAAAAAAATAGAAAAATACAATCTTGAATTATAATAAAGATTAAAAGTTATAAAACACATTTTTAAAATAACTAACTTTAAACTTTACAAACAAGCGATAACAAAGAAGATCAGTTCCGCATGTCTTTGGAGTACAAAATGAAAAATGATGGATGTGTTAAGGTTACAATAGATCTGTATCTGGGATAGCAAATGCTTTTGGGAAAAGATAGGTTTTTAATGATTTCTTGAATTCTTTTGGGTTTGAAATTTGACGAAGCGGTGTAGGTAATGAGTTCCATATTTGTGGCCCAGCTACTGAGAATGCTCTGTTTCTTGTAATATTTAAATGTGCTAGGCGTACTGATGGAATATCTAATAGTTTTTGTTCAGAGACCTTAAGTGTCTGGTTGGTTTGTAAATTCGAAGAATAATTCAAAGCCAGATTGAGGATGGATTATGTAATAGTGAATGTACAATGGTCAGGATTTTATACTATACACGAAATTTGATAGGCAGCCAATGTAAAGTGCATAATGTGGAAGAAATGTGCCGGTTCATCAACCTAAACTTGTGCAATAATACTTCTTATTCAACTTTCAAGGATGAAGAATACTTATCTTAATATGACAACAGACATGGACAACAAGATTCAATATCTTGTACTCTTTGTTAATAAAATCACATCACCCATACTGTGTCAACTATATCATTGCCCAACCTGATAAACCACCTGTTTCAGGGGTTAACATATCTAAAACAGAAAACAAGAAAAAAAAAATCATTAGCCACCCTTAAAATATTTTTCTAGTCAGATTTATCACAAAATCCATATGCAAATTTCAAACTATACCCATACATACTAACAAAAGGTCTTCAGAGGAATAGCTGTGTTATGGGTCGATACAGTGGGGCACATTTTCAAAGGGGTACATGCGTACCCCCCGAAAACCTGCCTCAAGCCCCCCCTGCACATGCCGAGCCTATGTTGTATAGGCTGCCGGCACACACAAAGCCCCGGGACGCCCGTAAGTCCTGGGGCTTTCCTGGGGGGCGTGTTGGGGTGTGTGTCATGGCTGGCGTACCATCGGGGGCGTTCCAGGGGCAGGGCCATGGGTGTGGTTCTGTCCCAGGGGCGTGGCCGCGGCCTCTGGACCAGCCCCCGGACCAGAACATGGTGCGCCGGCAGCCGGCCCGGTGCACTCAAGTTACGCCTGCCCAAGGCGTAACTCCGATTTTGGAGCGGCCTTGGAGGGAACGGAGGCAGGCTGCATGGCTTGGCGCATGCAGGCTGCCGATTTTGCACAGCGTTGCGCGCACCAACCCCGGATTTTAAAAGATATGTGTGGCTACACGCATATCTATTAAAATCCGGCATACTTTTGTTTGCACCGGTCACACGAACAAAAGTACGCGCGGGTGTAGTTTTTTAAAATCTACCCCAGTATGGTGCGCTCAGCCAAGCGCACCTTTAGCTCCAGTTTGGCTGCACATTTTCGACACGCTATTTTTTACCCCTTATACAGTAAGGGGTAATAGCGTGTCGAAAATACACGGCCAACCCCCCCTGAAACTAATAGCTCCTGCAACATACAAATGCATGTTGATGGGCCTATTAGTTAATCCCGCACGATACAGAAAGTAAAATGGGCAGCGAAGACACACATTTTACTTTCAGAAATTAACGCCTGCCCAAAGGCAGAAGTTAATTTCTGCCAGCCCAGGGAAAAAGTGTACAGAAAAGCAGAAAATACTGCTTTTCTGTACACCCTCCGAATTAATATCATAGTGATATTAAGTCGGAGGCCCAGAATTTAAAAAAAATTTAAAAGTAAAAAAAAAAAGTAAAATCTGCCCGTGGGTTGGAAGACAGACGCTCAATTTAGCCACATCCGTTTTCCGAACCCATGGCTGTCAGCGGGTTTGAGAACCGATGCCGTTAAAATTGAGCGTTGGCTGTCAAACCTGCTGACAGCCACCGTTTCTGTCAAAAAGGAGGCGCTAGGGACGCTCTAGTGTCCCTAGCGCCTCCTTTTACCGCAGGCCCTCATTTAAATTCTCGATCGCACGCCCAGGAGAGTGGCCTGGGTGTGAGTCAGGAGAGCCGGTGCTCGCCTTGGAGTGCCGGCTCTCCCGCGTTTTTTTTTTAAATTCTTTATTTATAAATTTTTCATTCACATATACAGTTAAATGAACAAATGAAATGTTATAATCACATCATGAAAAACCCTTTACAGTAACATGTAATATTCATAAGATGGAATACTAGCTATTTATCTATTTAACAATTATTCATAAGGAATAATCTCTATTTCAAACATCATCCAATCTTATATATTAGCACGTTCATAGGTGTGATTAATTTCTGTACTAAAGAAAAATGGGACTAAAAATTGAGTTCTCTAATATTGAATCGTGGAGATAATATTTGGAAATAATCCAGTGAGAAAGCTTAACATAGAACATCAGCTGGTACTTACTATGTTTATGCCTTGGTAGCCTACTCACTTAGAGGAATAACACTAGTAGATGGTTCTATAATTATGGGAGACATTCCCATTATCAGGCAATGGCGAAGAAACCATAGGCTGCTGTGTAGTGATGAATTGCTGCATTTGCTCTATCTGATGGCAAATATAAGTGTGATCCCCTTTTTTAAGTTCACACTTACAGGGATAGCGAAGGAAAAAAGTATAACCTAAGGAGGTAACTTGAGATCTTAACACTAAAAATTCTCTGCATTTTGTTCTTGTGACTAAAGCTAAATCAGGATAGATTTTAACCACTTGTCCATAAAAATTAGTAGGAAACTTCTGAAAATATCGCTTCATTACTTTGTTAATATCCTGAGACGTTGTAAAGGATACAACCAAGGTATTTCTATGGATAACCTCTTGGTTGGAATCTTCCAGAAAATCAGATTTGTGGGGACTGGAGATTTTTTAATTAGAAAATAACAAGTATTTATTGAGGGAATTTCTTCTTCTTCATATAATAATATTTCTCTGAAATATCTCTTTAAGGAAATATAAGGAAGTTCCCCCAATATTTGTGGAAATTTTGTTATCCTAATATTTAAATGACGTATATGATTTTCTAGAGCTTCCAACCTACGTGAGCTAGCTATTTGGTCTTTAATCACACATACATTAACTTTTTGTAATGAATGAATATTTTCCTCATTTACTTTAAGCTTCTGAGACATCAAATTACTTTGAGATTGAACTGCAACTAATTTTGTCTGAAAATCTAATGTTACTGTGTTCATCTTTTGTTCAAGTCTAGATACCGCTAGACTTAAACCCGAAACAGCTTCCCATATTGTCTCTAATGTTACTTTCTCTGGCCTAATTAGATTTTTACATTGATCCTCCCAATTCTGGGATCCTGGGCCCTCTTGCTCAGATGCCACTCCGATCTCCGTGGTTGACGTCTGAACTTCTCCATTCTCCACACTACGTTGGGCTGGTGGAAGTCTGCTATCCAGGCTCAAGGATGTTTCATCTTGGGAGACAGACACTTCTCCACCTTGTGTCTCTCCAACAGGTTCCTTAGCTTCCTGACTTTCCAGCTGTGTCAGGAATCTATTTATTTCCAGTTGAGTCAGAGAAGAAACTGTGGGTATTGAGGGAAATACCCTTATCTTCCCTTTCCTTTTTGGTGGCATAATTCTTCCAGTATTGATCATGAACACTATGTCGCTTATAAAAACTCAATTTCAACGTGAATGAAAAAGAGGGAAAATAGAGGAAATATTTATACCAAACAACATGCATGCATGAGACTATTGCTAGGATCTAGCACTCGTGCCCTAAGGTTTCTAAAGGTTTTGCTGTCTTGATTGAGCGAGCTTCCATCTAGCTCACCTCCTGTTTCTATGTATCTTTTTTCTCTATGTTCCTATTCTGTCCTGCCCTTTGTTTCCTGATTGGTTCACCAGGAGCCATCCTCAATTACTCAGTGTATTTCAGTCCTTCCTCTGGCTGGGCTCCTTGCTGATCAGCATAGTTCTGACCCCTGTTCCTGAGTACTGTACCAGCCTCTGTTCCAGTTGGTTCCTGCTCTTGCCTTATAGATTTGTAAACATTTACTAACTTTTTCAGATTTGTTTTCAGTTCCTGGGGGCCTTTTATGTTTTGGGCCATGAACCCTAACAGAGTCCCCATTCCTGTTGGCTGTCCATGCCTCAGCTGGGGACTATGACAATTATTCCAGGACGATCAGGATATCAAAAGATACATAATCCTAATATACAACTATAAGCATCAATTCTGTACTCATTCACACTCACTTCTCATAGTACTAGATTGGTAACAATCATATCGCTAGCATACCAGCTACCATGCACGAATACTACTCCCACTCTTCCTTTACACCATTGACATAGCATTCCTCTCCCCCACCGGGGTCTCATGTTCAGGTTTGTGTGTGTGTGTGTGGGGGGGGGGGAGGGGGGGTTTCAGGCCGCTCGCTGTTTAAATTTTCCCGTGGGACCATTGGGCACCCACATTATACCTCACTCAAACACAATAAAGTAACGGGGATGATTTGTTTTCTAAGTCAGCCATGTTATCTTAATATTTATTTAAAAGATTTATATCTCGCTTCTACAAAGTCTGAAGCAGGCCACAAGTGCACAATCATAAAATCTACATTTAAAACAAATTCAACAAAACGGTATAGCTCAGGGTTTAAATAATATGTATAAACATACTGGGTGAATTTTAAGAGTTGCCTGCATTAAAAGGCCCATATATGCGAGGTTAGTAAATGCAGAGAAGGGAACTTATCCATAAGTTGTCGGTTATACAGAAGCATATGAATCAAACAAGAAGTTTTGTATTTCACATGCCAAATTAGAGGTAACCAGTGAAGGGACTGAAGTAATATGAATGTACATACTAACTCCAGTCAAGATGCCTGCCTCAGAGTTCTGAATTATCTCTAAGGATCTGAGGGAATTGTTGGGGAACACTTATAAAGAGAGCATTGCAATAATCAAGGGAAGGAAATACTAGTGACTACAGTGTGGTACGAAAGGTGTCGTACTCCATTAATGGCTTCAGCCTGCATAAAAGGTGTAGCTTAAAAACGGATTTTACAACTGTTTTAAAGTGGTCATGCATCAAAAACGAAGTGTCACAGTATTTTTTTTATTGGTAACGAATGACCATCTTACATAAATTATGCAGGGCAATCCACAGGGATCTGTCAAGATAGAATCAACAGTTCTGTTTTATTTATGTTAAATGATGATGTGTTATGAGAAAGCAAACATTTGATAGCTGTGAGGCAAATTCTTAAATTGAATGTGAATTTCTATAACGATCTCAGAGGAAAGAAAAACTGTATATCTGTGATGAGTGGCGTGAGAGTGAGCCCTTGTTGCTGTGGTATAGTTGGCTCAGCCTCGTAGGCAAATCTATGGGCCTAAGCCAACAGCTGGCGAAAGCATCCTGATGAGGGACAGACTGGAGCTTCGCCTATACCAGCTGCCTCCCTCGCAGGTTAAGCCCTTGGGTTCTGGCAGCCAACAGGACTTAGGTGGGTCCTAGTGTGGTGGAGTGAACAAGAATCCAGAGGCATGTTGGGGTCAGGGCTGGCAGCAGACACGCGTAGATAGGGTACAATACAAGAGGTCAGGTCCAGGTGGTAGATAGTCATGATCAGGTCCAAGGCAGGAGGTCAATACCAGGAGGTCAGGCCGAGGATGGACGAAGCTATATGAGAGACACAGGATGAGACTGGGATGAGGAGATAACACTAGATGAGACAGGCCGGACGAGGCAGGCTGGGCAAGGCACAATCGGGAACACAGGATAATCTGGAATGCAGGACAATCAGGAACAACACGCTCTGCTTCTTAGGCAGGTGACCCATTCCTGAGGTGCCAAGTTGAAGCAGTGGCTGGGTTTAAATACCTAGCCGCGTGACGTCGTTGAAGAGCTTTCAAGAGCTAGCACGCCACATATGTGTGCACTTAGGAAATGGTGCAATGCATTGGCGGCAGAGGTACTGGCAGTGTCCTGCCACAGTAGTGGTGCGAGGTGGTTTCCAGGCCGAACCACGAGCTGGAGTGAAGCGGGGCTAAGTGATGCTGGTCATAGGCAGGTCTGATGACCAGCGAATGTAACAATATCATTGGCATACAATTTATAGTTAGCTCCAAGAGTCATTAACAGCTTACAAAGTGGCAAAATATACAGGTTGAATGATGTAGTGGATAGGGCAGATTCCTGTGGAACGCCAGTAGAGACTGAATGTTAACTGGAGGTAAATAATCCCATTTATACCTGTCATGTCCTGCCGTATAAGTATGATTTAAATCCTAATAATACATTTCCTCCTATCCTGATTTCTGAGAGACAAGTTATTAGAATATTAAGGTCAATGGTATCAAATGCGGTGCTTATGTCAAGTAAGCCCATGATGTACTTGGTACTGTAGTTTTTTCTAAAATCAAATTGTTGGTTATCGAGAATACAATGATCTTCAATGAAATTGGATAATTATTTAAAAATGGCAGTCTCAATAACTTTGACCACAAATGAAAGAGATGAAATTGGCCTGAAATTTGATAATACAGTTGTATTTAACTTTGTTTTTTTAAATAAGGGGTGGATGAATGCTTAAGAACATAAGAAATTGTGATACTGGGTCAGACCAAGGGTCCATCAAGCCCAGCATCCTGTTTCCAACAGTGGCCAATCCAGGTCACAAGTACCTGGCAAGTACCCAAACACTAAGTAGATCCCATGCTACTGATGCCAGTAGTAGCAGTGGCTATTCTCTAAGTCAACTTGATTAATAGCAGTTAATGGACTTCTCCTCCAAGAACTTATCCAAACCTTTTTTAAACCCAATTACACTAACCACATCCTCTGGCAACAAATTCCAGAGCTTGCTAATTTCATGGAGTGCCCCTAGTCCTTCTATTATCCAAAAGAGTAAATAACCGATTCATATACCTGTTCTAGACCTCTCATGATTTTAAAGACCTTTATCACATCCCCCCTCAGCCGTCTCTTCTCCAAGCTGAACAGCCCTAACTTCTTTAGCCTTTCCTCATAGGGGAGCTGTTCCATCCCCTTTATCATTTTTGTTGCCCTTCTCTGTACCTTCTCCATCATAACTATATCTTTTTTGAGATGCGGCGACCAGAATTGTACATACTATGCAAGGTGCGGTCTCATCATAGAGCAATACAGAGGAATTATGACATTTTCTGTTTTATTCACTATTCCCTTCCTAATAATTCCTAACATTCTGTTGGCTTTTTTGACTGCTGTGGCACACTGAGCCGATGATTTCAATGTATTATACACTATGATGCCTATATCTTTTTCCTGGGTGGTAGCTCCTAATATGGAACCTAACATCATGTAACTACAGCATGAATTTTTCCCTATATATTTCACCTTGCACTTGTCCATATTAAATTTCATCTGCCATTTGGATGCCCAATCTTCCAGACTTGCAGGGTCCTCCTGCAATTTATCACAATCCATTTGTGATTTAACTATTTTGAATAATTTTTATCTTCTGCAGATTTGAATACCACACTCGTCATATTCCTTTCCAGATCATTTATAAATATATTGAAAAGCACCGGTCCAAGTACAGATCCCTGAGGCACTCTACTGTTTACCCTTTTCCACTGAGAAAATTGATAATTTAATCCTACTGTCTATTTCTTGTCTTTAATCAGTTTGTAATCCATGAAAGGACACCGCCCCCATCCCATGACTTTTTAGTTTTCTTAGAAATAGCTCATGAGGGACTTTGTCAAATGTCTTTTGAAAATTCAAATACACTACATCTACTGGTTCACCTTTATCCACATGTTTATTAACTCCTTGAAAAAAATGAAGCAGATTTGTGAGGCAAGTCTTGCCTTGGGTAAATCCATGCCAACTGTGTTCCATTAAACCATGTCTTTCTATATGCGCTGTGATTTTGATCTTTAGAATAGTTTCCACTATTTTTCCTGGCACTGAAGTCAGGCTCACTGGTCTATAGTTTCCTGTTTTGCCCCTGGAGCCCTTTTTAAATATTGGGGTTACAGTGGCCACCTTCCAATCTTCAGGTACAATGGATGATTTTAATGAAATGTTACAAATTTTAACTAATAGATCTGAAATTTCATTTTTTAGTTCTTTCAGAAACCTGGGGAGCATACCATCTGGTCCAGGTGTTTTGCTATTCTTTACTTTGTCAATCTGGCCTACTACATCTTCCAGGTTCACAATGATTTGGTTCAGTTCATTTGACTCATCACCCTTGAAAACCATCTCTGGAATCGGTATCTCCCCAACATCCTCATTACTAAACACAAAAGAAAGAATTAATTTAGGGGGTCATTTATCAAAATGCAGTAAGTACCGCTTGCGATAGCGGGACCATTGTTAATGGTCCTAGACACACAGGGGGGGGGAGAGAGAGAGAGAGAGCCTGGCCATAATAGCATGGCCCATAGGCAGGTATTTGTATCCCTAGGGTAGGCCCACCTAGTAACTCGAGGTGGGGATTAGGTAAGTGTGTAGGGGGTTAGGGGCCACTTTGACATGCTACGTGACACCTACGAACAGAACAGTGGTCTCTTGTGAAGATTTGATGGCCTTCGGAGTGAGGAAACTCACTCCAAGATGGCATTTGGGCAATGTTCTCTCAACCTAGCTTGATGTCCATCAAGCTAGGTTGAGAGAACCTTAGGTGGGTCCTAGTGTCCATCAAGCTAGGTTGAGAGAACCTTAGGTGGGTCCTAGTGTCCATCAAGCTAGGTTGAGAGAACCTTGCCCAAATCCCATCTTGGAGTGAGTTTCCTCACTCCGAAGGCCATCAAATCTTCACAAGAGACCACTGTTCTGTTCGTAGGTGTCACGTAGCATGTCAAAGTGGCCCCTAACCCCCTACACACTTACCTAATCCCCACCTCGAGTTACTAGGTGGGCCTACCCTAGGGATACAAATACCTGCCTATGGGCCATGCTATTATGGCCAGTCTCTCTCTCTCTCTCTCTCTCTCTCTCTTTCCCCCCCCCCCCCCCCCCCCCCGGGCTCTGGAGCCTTCAAATTGTCTGAAATAAGCCTTACGGGACACATCGCAAATGGCGATGAAACCTCACAGCAGCTATCACACAGCCTAACGCAATCTAAAGAGGTGTTGTTAAAATCGGCGTTATGGCTGTGCGTTAGCTCTTTGCATGCAGGCTAACCCAGCCCACGCCCCTAACTCCATCTATTTTTGGAATTTGCATCACACCATACGATATGGTGCGATCGCATGCGGTAAACACATTTTTGCATGCGTTAAGGGCTTATCACATGCGTTAAAGCCCTTAACGCATGCGAAAATGCCTTACCGCATTTTGATAAATGACCCCCTAAGCCTTTCTGCAATGGCCTTATCTTCCCTAAGAACCCCTTTAACCCCTTTTCTATCTAACTGGGCCCAATATCATCTTTAACTGCTTTAAGCAGAGGAACAGAGCACTTATTTAATGGCTAAAAAAATGAATTCAGTTTTCCAATAATTACAATGGTTTCTGTATGTGATATGTAGAAAAAATAAGTCCATTTAGATGGATTGGTATAGGATGAGACATTTATTTAAAAGATTTTTATACCACCAATCATAGGCCTGGATTTATCAAAATGCAATAAATATTGGAGATCCAGCCTAGCTATCAGGGCCCTTTTACAACCACGAGGGAGAGAGAGACTCTAGCCATAATGCCCTCATACTAGGTAGGTATTTATACCTCTATTTGAGGCATACCTAGTCACTTGAGGTGAGGTTTAGGTATTAGTGTAGGGGTTAGGGGCCACTTTGACATTCAGAGTGAGACGTACAAACAGAACAGTGCTCTCTTGTGAATATTTGATGACCTTCGGAGTGAAGAAACTCACCCAAAGATGAGATTTGTGCAATGTTCTCTCAACCTAGCTTGATGTTATTGTTATTCTTGATAGGATCAAATATGAAATTGAAGCGAGAAGGTATTGAATGATCAACAATTTTATTTGAGGGTTTCAGTTGATCCTAGTTTTGAAGTATGTAATAAGGTGAAGGAAATACTGGTAGAAGCTTTACGTATTAAAGTTATTACAAAGAATGAATACCGGTATATGTTACCAGATTACCCTGTCGTGACCTACGTATACTTTGTTTCTAAAATTCACAAGTACCTGGCAAGTACCCAAACTTGCCAGGTACTTGCCCGATTGTATCCCTGACATAATCGGGAGGTCGATTGTGTCAGGGATAGGATCTGTTTTTGAAACATTAGCTAAATTTATTGATAATTTCTTGCAACAGGAGGTCCCCCATATTAGATCATATATCCGTGATTCCATGGATTTCATTAATCAAGTGAGCGGTCTTGCTGGGATTGGTAAGAGAGGATGTGGTAACAGCGGATGTGACGGCATTGTACACTAATATCCCCCAGAATCGAGCATTAGACATTATTCAGCAAGTATTGGATAAAAGGGAAGTCCCTAGTGGGAGAGCCAGTGTTATTATGCAACTATCTCATATAGTTAAGGAATTTTTCTTCACATTTCAAGATGAATATTACCGACAGATTAATGGGATCCCCATGGGGTCCCCAGTGGCTCCGTCCATTGCATGCCTATATATGGCGGCTTTCGAAGAGACATATATTTATTCCGCCCCAGATTATTTGAATATTGGGTTGTGGAAGAGGTTCATCGATTTATTTTGGATCTGGTGTGGATCAGATCAACAGCTTAACCAATTTATCCAATGGATGAACTCTCTTGAAAAGAATTTGACATTTACAGTACAAACTAGTAGGCAGTGTGTCACATTTTTAGACATGGTGGTTCGCTGGGTCGGGGATGAGTTGGCAACATCTATATTTGTCAAACCCACTGACAGAAATTCCATACTCCATTTTGACAGTTATCATCCTAGAAGATTCCATGAGAGTATCCCTATCAGTCAGTTTTTATGGTATCGAAGAGTGTGCTCTACAACAGCAGAATATAAGGTGAAGGCACAGGATCTCATGTCTAAATTTATCCACCGGGGGTACCCTAAGGGATGTTTAAAGAAAGCGTTCAAACAAGGCTTATATGCCAATCGGGAAAATTTGTTGATTAAAGTAGAACGTACTAAAGTTGACAGAACAATATGTTGTATACCTTATTCGTCTCAGTTTGGAAATTAGAAATATTATTTTGAAACATTGGCCGATGCTCCATGGGATCCCTGGATGCAGTGAAAATCCTTTTTCGCATACAAGAAGGGGAAGAATATACGTACTTTAATCTGTGGGCATCATCCATCGAGCCAACTTTCTGTTATTGAGGAGAGATGTCAGGGGTGTGTTGTATGTGATAATTGGTTAGACATCGTGAGTTTGAATATTCTAAAGAAAAAAAACCCTTTCAGATTAGGGGCAATTTTTCATGTATTACTCAGAAAGTTGTATATGCTATTTTATGCCCATGTAAGTTGGTATATATAGGGCACACAAAACGACAAATATGAAAGAGGATTATTGAACACAAAAGCAATGTGCGAATTACTAAGGAAGGAGCACCTCTGGTAAATCATTGGAGGGATGCAAAACATCATGTAGAGGATATAAAATTTTTTGTGATTTCCCAGTTAAGGGTGGATTTTCAGGGGAATGTGACAAAAGCATTGTGGCAATTAGAACAAAAATGTATTTTTTGGTGGCGCTCTTACCAACTTTGGGGATTAAATACTAGGGATGTGAATCATGTGCCTGATCGTTTTAACGATCGGGTTCGGCTGGGGGGAGGGGGGGAGATCTGATTGTTACGAGATGTGAATTGGAATCGGTTCCGATTCCAATTCACATCACTAATTTTTTTTAGTGAGGCTTGCGCCGATAAAAAAAAACAAAAAAAAACAATCCACCCCGACCCTTTAAAATTACCCCCTTAGCCTCCCCCACTCTCCCGACCCCCCCTAAAAACGTTTTGCACATACCTGGTGGTCCAGGGGGGCCGCTGGAAGCGATCTCCCGTTCCCACGCTATCAGCTGCGCTAAAAAAATGGTGCCGGTGGCCCTTTGCCCTTACCATGTGACAGGGCAAAGGTAGCGCAGGCGCCATTTTGAATATTGGCAATACGGCCCGCGTGCAGGAGATCGCTCCCGGACCCCCGCTGGACCCCCAGGGACTTTTTTGGCCAGCTTGGGGGGGCCTCCTGACCCCCACAAGACTTGCCAAAAGTCCAGCGGGGGTCCGGGAGCGACCTCCTGCACTCTGGCCGTATTGCCAGTAGTCAAAATGGCGCCGGCGCTACCTTTGCCCTCACAATGTCACAGGGGCCGACTGTCGGCCGACCGTCGGCCCCTATGACATAGTGAGGGCAAAGGTAGCACCAGCGCCATTTTGAATATTGACACTACGGCCATTCAGTGCTCCTACCATGTGACAGGGGCTGGCCAATGGCACGGATACCCTGTCACATGGTAAGGGCAAAGGGCCATCGGCGCCATCTTCATGAGTGGCAGCCAATGGCCCGAGAGCGGGAGATCGCTCCCCGCGCCCCCCCTGGACCACCAGGTAATTTTAAAAGGTTTTGGGGGGGGGGTCGGGAGGGTGGGAGAGGCTAAGGGGGTCGGTTTAAAGGGTCGGGTGGGTTTTCTTTTTTATCGGGCCATCGGCGCCATTTATATTAGTGGCAGCCAAAATGGCGCCGATGGCCCGAGAGTGGGAGATCGCGCCGGGACCGCCCCCCCCCTCCACTGGACCACCAGGTAATTTAACATTTTGGGGGGGGGGGTTGGGAGGGTGGGGGAGGGTAAGGGAATGTTTTTAAAGGGTCAGGGTGGGTTTAGGGGTTGTTTTGGTGTGCCGGTTTTCCCGCCCCCCCCCCAAATAATTCCCGTGCCCGATTTAATGATTTTTTGACGATAAATCGGGGGAATTTGTATTGTATCGCGACTCTAACGATTTTTGACGATTTAAAAAATATCTGATGATTTTTTTAAATCGTCAAAAAAACGATTCACATCCCTATTAAATACAGGGATTGAATGGGAAGGATTTTACTGAAGTAGTAGGGCTCCTTGTTATTGTCTCTCCCCCATATCACATAGAAATTGGCTTAAAGATTATGTTGTGGTATATAGTGTCAGTGGTCGAGTCTGTATATGTTGAGGGATGTGCTTAGAATTTGAGATATAGAAGGAAGGACTGGGTAGAAGATAAGAAAAAAAGAGCCACTGTCTATAAGTTTATTTTGAAGGAGTTACCGTTGTGTTGAGGTAATAGGAGTGTATGTTTACAAACACTGCATGTGCAGGCAAACGTCTGTGCGTGCATGTTGTACGTGAATGACACAGATCTAGGTGAGGCTTGAATTTCAGGTGCAGGTAAATGGTTGTGCTTGCATGTCGCTGGTGAATGACATGGTCATGGGGGTAGGTAAAGCTTGAATCTCATGTGTAATTAATAATATGGGGAGTAGGTGGAATGAGAGGTGGAGTGTGACTATTGGTCCGCGGGACTTTTATAAACCTGTATGTGGGGATGATTCGATAGAGGTGTCCCACATGTATTGGAAGTCATCAGGACGGCGGTCGGCAGTGGTAAACTCCTCGCACAGTGAAAGGGTGAAAAAACGGCGTTTGGATATCAGTTCTTGAGATTTATGTGTACTATGCGGTGTGGTAGTGTAGGTATTTAGAACCTTGCGATATGGTGTAGTTTATTTATGAGATCATATTAAGTAGTTGTCTTGAATATGTTTGCAGGAAGACCGGGTTGAGTATCAGGTTTGCTGGAGTTGAGTATCGGGTTGAGTGCCGGATTGAGTATCGGGTTTGCGGTATGTTTGTTGGAGTACTCATAAAGTGTTATTAAGCAGTGGAGTTGGAGGAGTCCAGGTATGTAGCCACAATATTTATGAGGTCTGTGATCACTTAGGGGTGATGGTGATATATTATAGATTTGAATACAATGTTCTTATGTTTATTTTATTTATTTATTTATTTAAAATTTTTATATACCGACATTCATCCAGGATATCATATCGGTTCACATTGTAACATAAACTGGCGCTAGGCATGGCGCTTTACATTGAACGATTAAAACATGCGAACAAGGTATTAAAAGGGGGTGGGAGATAACATGGGAAAGTTTGCATTAAATTATATTATAGCAACGTTTGCAAATATATACATATGTACAATGGAAAATAAAGACTAAGAAGTGCAGGCAGGCTAGTGAGGGAGAAAGGGGAGGAGGAGAGAGGAGAGCTGAGAAGGAGGGAGGAGCGGGGGAAAGAGGTAGGAGGGGGAAAGAGGGAGGGGAGAGAGGGACAGTGAAGGGGAAAGTAGAGGGGAGAGTGGAAGGTGGATATAATGGATAGGAAGAGTGAAAAATTAGGTGTATGCTTTAGCAAAGAGTCAGGTCTTAAGCTTCCGCTTGAAAGATTTGAGGCATTCCTCTTGCCGTAAGTCAACTGGCATTGTATTCCAGAGGGTCGGCCCGGCTATAGATAATGCACGGGCTCTCGTGGAAGTAAGTTTGTAGAGTTTAGGAGAAGGGATAGGCATGGTTGCAAGGTGTGCATGTCTGGTAGGCTTAATAGACTGGTGTAAATGGAAGGAATCGTTAAACCAATTCATTTCAGGGTTGTATAAGGCCTTATGGATTAGAGAGAGCGCCTTATATTGTATGCGGGAAGCTATTGGAAGCCAATGTAAATCTTTTAGAACAGGGGTAATATGGTCATGTTTACGTAAGTTGGTCAATATCCGGGCTGTGGTGTTTTGCAGGATTTGAATGGGATGGATGGCATTGTTGGGTAGGCCGAGAAGTAGGGAATTGCAGTAGTCAGTCTTGGCGAAGATTGTAGTTTGAAGCACTGTACGGAAATCGGGGGGATGTAGTAGGGGTTTGAGTTTTTTTAGTGTGTGGAGTTTAAAGAAGCCGTCTTTGAGTATGTTATTGATGAATTTCTTAAGTGTGACATGACCATCAAGGATGATTCCCAGATCACGGACTTGTTGGGCAAATTGGAACTGCGTAATAGGGGGGAGGATTGGTTGGTTTTGGGGTGAGATGAGCATGATTTCAGTTTTCGTGGTATTAAGGGCTAGGTGGATGGAAGATAGGAGATTGTTAATGGAGAGGAGGGTTTCATTCCAGAAATCCATGGTTTTCGATAGAGAGTCGGTGATGGGTATGAGCAGCTGAACATCATCAGCGTATATGTAATGAGGGAGATTTAGACTGGAAAGGAAGTAACAGAGAGGTAGGATGTATATATTGAATAGGGTAGAGGATAGGGAAGAACCCTGAGGGACACCTCGGTTGAGGGGGATGGCCTTGGATACGTGATTTCCTAATTGAATTTTGTAATCTCTGTTGCTGAGGTAGGAATTGAACCAGTTGTGGGCAACGCCTGTAATGCCAATTTCAGTCAACCGCTGTAGGAGAATAGGATGGCTGACGGTGTCAAAAGCGGAGGATATGTCAAGGAAGGCAAGAATGTATGATTGCCCTTTCTCAAATCCTTTGATAATGTGGTCTGTCAGGGAAAGTAAAAGAGTCTCAGTACTATGAAATTTCCGAAAACCGTATTGTGCGGGGGCAAGGATATGATTATCTTCAAGGTATTCTGTAAGTTGCTTGTTGACAGTTTTTTCAAGGAGTTTAGAAATGAATGGAAGATTTGATATAGGGCGATAATTAGCTGGATCAGAAGGGTCAAGTTTGGGCTTCTTTAGAATAGGTTTGACAATTGCCTGTTTCAGGGGGAGGGGTACCTGCCCAGAGTTAATGGACAGGTTAATGATTTTTGTTAAAGGTTTGGCAATGATGTTGGGTATTGTGAGAAGATGTTTAGTGGGTATAGTGTCAGATGGGTGAGTGGACGGTTTGGCTTTCTTGATAAAGGTTTCTATTTCTAATGTAGAAGTGCAGTCTAGGGAGGAGAGAACTTTAGTATAGTTACTGGTCTTTGTTTGATTGATGGCCAATTCGAAGTGGTTGCTGGGACCGGTAGAGGAGGAGAACTTGGATAGCAATTTATCTACTTTGGTTTGGAAGAATGTGGCAAGTTCTTCGCATTTGGATTTGGCTACTACATCAGGGATGTCGGGAGTAGTTGTCTTGGTGAGTGAGTTCACGTAGTCGTATAGTACTTTAGGATTGTATTGGAATTGGTGTATTTTGTTGGCATAGAAGTCTCGCTTTGTCATGTTAAGTTTGTCACTATAGAGGTTTAGGGAGGATTTAAATTGTGCCAGGTGAGTATGTGAGGGATTCTTACGCCAGATCTTTTCAGATTTCCAAAGTTGTTGTTTAAGGTTTTTTAGCTCTTGGGAGTACCATGGTTTCTTACTCTTATTGTTTTGCGGACAGACACGTTTAGATTGCAGGGGACAGGTGGTGTTAGCTATGCTGTTGGTAATGTCATACCAGGAAGCAAGTGCTGTATCTGCATTGGTGAGCTCGAGGTGGTCAAGTTTGTTGTCGAGAGCTGATATAAGGTCATCTCTGGTGCAATTTTTTCTGTAATGAATGGTTTTGTAAGTGTTGTCATGGCAGGAGGGTGTCTTAATGGAGAGAGAGGTTTTAATGAGGTGATGATCAGACCAGGGGATGGGTGTGTGAGAAGGGGGGTCAGTTTGTATGAGGGCATTGGTGAAGAGTAGGTCGAGGGTATGGCCCGCCTTGTGAGTAGGAAAATGGATAGATTGCTTATAGCCTAAAGCATTTAATGATTCAAGAAAAGCATCACATGAAGGGGTGCGGGGGGAGCTATCAACATGCAAATTGAAGTCTCCAAGTATGATGGCTGGAATGTCAATGGAAATGTTCGTTGCAAGGTATTCTATGAGGGTCGACGGGTTGTTATGTAGGGTACCTGGGGGAGCGTAAATGAGGCATAATTGTAAAGAGGGGGATTTGAAGAGGCCTATTTCAATTTTTGGAGGGGGAGAGGTAGGGTGGAGAATCATGTGAAATTTTTTCTTTATGATTAAAAGTAGACCTCCACCTTTCCTTTTTGGCCTGGGGATGGAGAAAGTGTCGTATGTTTCGGACGGAAGCTGATTTAGGAGAACAGTATCGGAATCCTTTAGCCAGGTCTCTGTTAAGGCACAGATATCTGGGTCTTGGTCAGTGAGTAGGTTGCAGAGAAGAGGTATCTTTTTGTTTAGAGACTGGACATTGAGGAGTACGAGGGATAGAGCAGTGAGACCGATAATTTGGGTAAGAGGGGGGGAGATCATGGAGGGGAGGATGGTTTTTATATGAGAGTGGTGTCGTGGGTATAGGGGGGTGTTGGGCCTGCATTTGTTATATTTGAGAATGGTGATCTGGTGCTGATGCATTTTGTAATTGGGGTGTTAGGAGGTGGTGTGAGAAAAGGGAAAAGAAAGGAAAATGAGGAATTATTAG
The DNA here is from genome assembly GCF_901001135.1 of Rhinatrema bivittatum. Classification (NCBI taxonomy): domain Eukaryota; kingdom Metazoa; phylum Chordata; class Amphibia; order Gymnophiona; family Rhinatrematidae; genus Rhinatrema; species Rhinatrema bivittatum. The sequence continues at coordinate 36,732,858 of NC_042631.1, read as the reverse complement.
GTGGTATTAAGCGGAAGAGTGGAGGAGAGCGCAGAGGCGGAAGTGTGGATTGGAGATTGTGTAGCGAGGGGTAATGGGGTACTGGTAGGGCTTGGTAAGACACGACCTGTGTTTTAATTGGAATGAAGGGGGAAGGAGGGTACATGTAAATTTGTTGGCAAACATACAATAATTGTGAGGAGCATTAATTGGCAAATGACTTCAAATGTTGAATACAATGAGATAAGCACAGTAAATGGCAAAACCTTCAAATGTTGAGAGTACAAACAACTGAGAGGGAACAAGGGGCAGTTCACAACATCAAGGGATAGAGCCTACATTTATAGAGCTCTTACCCCAACAGGAGTGTCGCTTCCTTCTTTGTCCGTTGCCTTCAGCTGGACAGCGATTCAGAGGGGATGACCAAGGGGGTGGTTCTCACAAAATTGCAGAGCGGGTAGTAGAAGTCAGATTTGCGGTGCCGTTCGTCAGGGCCGCTCGAAGGGGCGCTCAAAGGGGCAGGCCCCTTTGGCGCGCTCCTTCGGCGCGTTACGCTAGGCGCGTGACGCCTGGGAGCTTCTGGAAATTTAAAGGCCAATCAGGGCTGTCCCCTGATTGGCTGGAATTCGGCGGCGTGCAGCGTGTTCCCTCGGCAGCAGAGGAAGTCTGCAGGACGGCGTCAGCGATGCAGGGAGGTAGGCAGGGGCTGCCTCGTGGTCGGGGTCGGAGGCGGTCGTGGGTAGGTGTAGAAATAATTAGGCCTTACCCCGGCGGGTCTCTGGCGCCGATCGCGCAGGCCCGGCACCACTCCGATTCGCCCTCTGTTCAGCGCTGCGTCCGGAAGGAGAAGGGCTCCGAAAGAGAACTTCTGAAATTTAAAGGCCAATCAGGGTTGTCCCCTGATTGGCTGGAATTCGGCGGCGTGCAGCGTGTTCCCTCGGCAGCAGAGGAAGTCTGCAGGACGGCGTCAGCGATGCAGCGATGATGTTTACAGATATTATTGAGAAACGGTGTTATTGTGGGTCCAGACATGCGGTGACTTTATGGTAAATAAGTAAGTTGTGGTATTTTTATACCGGTTTAAATGTTTGGAGAATATTGATTGGTAGACTTATTGTTGATATACCGTATTTCCACGCATATAACCCGCGGGTAATGTGCGTTTTTACCTACCCCGCATGCCCCCCGCGGGGTATAAACGTGGGCGGGTTATCCAGAAAAAATTTTACAGCAGCGGTTAACATCTCTCTCCCCCCGCCCCGGCGCTTCACGCTGTATATCCCTCCGCCCACTCCGCCGCGGGCATTGACTCGGCTACACGTGGACAAACTTTCCGACCAATAAAGTTTCCCGACTCTGAATAGAAGCGAAGGAGGAAACAAAACAAAGCGTCAAGGAGAGCGCGCATCTGATAGGCTGCAGCTGAGAGGAGTCCGTCCTATCCCTGCGCCCGGCCGCTTCCTGATTGGTCAGGAAGGAACGAGGGGACAACGAGAGAGGAGGGTCAAACTCCCTCGGGAAGCAAAGCGCCGGCGATGTGAGAGGGAGCGGCTCGCACCCCGGGGCAGGCCATGAAAATGCTGGGCATGTACGTACCGGAGCGCTTCTCGCTGAAGGCGTCCAGCGTGCAGGACGGCATGGGGCTGTACACGGCGCGCAGAGTGCGCAAGGTCAGTGTGCCGGCGGCCCCGCCCCCTCGGACAAGCGCCCTGTCTGCCCGCGGGTTATATGAGGAGGCGGGGTATATTAAAGGTTTCTTACATAAATTTTGAAAACCTGCGGGTTATGTGTGTGGGCGGGTTATATACGTGGGCGGGTTATTGTCGTGGAAATACGGTATATGTTTCAGAGACCCGTTCGTGATAGAAAAGCATATGGTCAGAATTAAGAAATGATATAAGATTTCCCCTGAAGAAGCCCGATTAGGGTGAAACAAGGAGCCTTGTTGGGTGATATACTTTAAAAATTCAGTGGAAAGCACAGAAACATCGTTGGAACAAGGAAATTGGCGAATACATATATGGGAGGGAATTGTTTTGCCAATTTAAAGATATAGACCATTGGGTGATATATATAGACCATCGGGGCAGGTGGTGTTATATTTTATGGGGAGTGGGATTTTTAGAGGAGTGAGTGATGAGTGAATGTGATTACATGATATTAGTGGGTTAGGGTTGAGGGTATGGGTTGCTATTATTGAGGGCAGTTTCAGACAATCTGTACAGTAAATTCATTATAATACATATTTTGAAGGTGAGGGTATATGTATATGGTGATATGTACTGTTTGAGACTGTTATAAGACTGTTATAAGACTGTGTATGTAAAGTTTATTTATGTATGATGAAAAGTGCAATATAATAAATTGTTTACAGTTTTTGAAATTGAATAACAGGTATTATAAAATCTATTAACTAGAACATGTTTATACAGTACATGTGATAACAAACAAGTGTTAGTTATATGATTCCCTGTTGTGTTAGGTATTGTGGTTATTGGGGGTTCTGTGAGTTCTCTCAGACTTGTTTTGCCGCTTTAGGATGATAAACAGCTAGGTCACACCATTTGCAGCTCCCACTGTGGGGAGTTAAACCCAAATCTCTCTTTCTAGTTTCTGCAATGAACTTCCCCATTTAGATGGTACAGTCCTTTTAATGAGGGAAACCAAGGGTTCCCTACATAAGTGAAACGCAATCTGATTTTTTTTCTTTTTTTACTGTATTTATTTTATGCTGAGTTTAAAATTGTTTATATATTGCATCAATGTCTAATTTTAGTTATTACTTGAAGTGGTTACAGCTAGGAATTATTACCCTTCATCTTTAATTTATGACAACTCAAGTAGAAAATATTATTGTTTGGGTCATGGGGATTAAGTATTTTCTTCCACTGAGTCCCAAGGAACAAAATTTAAAAAACACTGATGTAGTGGACCACAGGTGGCAAAGTAGAATAAATGTATACAATCCTCAGGGCAAAGCTGCACTCTGTCCCAATATTCACTTCTAAATATGCAAACCGCACATTTGTTTGTGTTCCTAGCTTGGCTGCTTTAATAGCAAAATCCATCAAATAGGACGTAAACAGGGCTCAGTACTTTCATCACTGTTCAGTTCAGGAATTCCATTCAGACACTGTGCAATGTGAATAGGTCATCATTGCTCACCAGCAGGAGGTATCAGCCTCCCAGCATTTGAGGCAACTTTAGGGCTATTTTCCCAACATTGTTTTCCCTCCAGTAATAGTACCTCTGAAGCTCTTCAGGTTCTCCTTTGGCATTTTGCCCAAACCTTGGATTTGGATTTTTTTAGCTTTAGTTTTTTTTCTTTATTTATAAGGTTTTATATTATATAAGATATAATAAAGGATAAATCCATAATAAACAAGAAATAGAAATAATATTAAAAAAGGAAATACATCATGTGTCTCATAAAAAGAAGGGGGAAAAAAGGAAAAATATAAAGAAAAATGTAACAACCAGCAAAAAACTGCCCAAGCAGCCCCCCAAAACTCATTTCAGTTTGCCTGAGATTTATCTAACAAAAAGGTCTCCAAATATAAAAGATCAAGGAAAAATAACTTGATCTTCTGCAACAATATGTAAATGGGGTAAATAAAATTAAAATAAATACCTGCCCAGTTGTTGCTGGGGCCTGGCAGCCAGAGAGAGCCCAGAAATGCCACAATGAGATTTTTTTTAAAAAAATAGATAAATGTTGCTTAGTGCAGCTGGTGCCACACTGCAGCAGCAGTGCTGGGAATGCTGCCTCTGCCAGCTTAAGCCAGCAGACAGTATCAGAGCTTTAATCAAAGCCCCAGCATGATCACAGTGCAGGCCAAGAGGTCCTCACAGACGTGGGGCAGTGACGTCAGCGAGAGGCTGCTTACACAGTGCCCATAGTAAAATTAAAGTTTAAAAGTTAATAAAATTTAAACTAATGACCTTAAAAATGTAAAAAGGTGACATTTCTAAAGGGGAGTATGTAGAGAGGCTCCCACTGTAGTGTCAGCCCCTGGGAAGCACCCTGGTGAACCTGGCGCCAATAAATTTAATAAACTTTTGCATATTAATAAAAATTTACATTTTGCAAGTGTTGGTATGAATTAGGGGTGCTTGTGACTTGACCATATCTGGAGTTTGGAGTCAGAAGTGAATATTAATTCAATTATCCCACCCATTTTCCCAGAGGGTCCCTGTGATTGAAAGTGATTAAAACCTGTCAGAAACTGGGGTTTGGTGTAGGTGGTCACCAGGTGAGATCATATAAATATATGGATTTAACCCTTGGTTTGGGGAAAAATGTTTATTATGTAAGTTAAAAAAATAATTAGCTGTAAAAATGTTAAACGAGCTAATATGGTAAAGAAAAGATACAAGACTACTGTTCCATTTATTTAGAAGCTAACCTGAATGTTTGGTGTGATTTTGAACTGTGCAAGTGGAGGTTTTTGGTTTTTTTTTATTGCTTTCATTTTCCCATTCATTTTAATGGGCAATCTAAAAAGTGGTAAAAACAAGTTCCATGCAGCTCTGAGAGAGAGAGAGAAGAAAACTCTTTGCTATCCCATAAACAATGCCTTGGTAACACCATAATACTAGCCCACATCAGTGTCTATGCAAAGCAGCTGGGTGATCAGGTCTGCATAGCAACACCAAGTTGAGGCAAGCACAAAGATTTGAGAAGTAATTTGCCTTAAAAGAATGTTTTCAACATACTAAAATTTCTTTTGAAACCTGTGCGTCTTAGTCAAGTTTTTAAAAATGGTTTCTTGCTGGATAAGAAGGTATTTTTTCAAGTAGAAGAGAACTATTTCTTGAAAAGACTTCAGAGGAGTAAGGATCTGTATTCATGAACTCTGCCTACTCTGCCTACTCACTTTCTACAGTTTCTCAACAGCTCAGCCATCCTGGGATCGTTGTTCCAGTACCCGAGGGACTTACAGCCTTGCCGGGCATATCAGCTCACTACTACCACCTCTGGTGGTTTCTAATAACCTGTTTAATAAAAGAACTAATGTGTGTCTGTCTCCATACTCAAGCCTAGCTGGTGGTCCCTCTCGGGGTATCCTCTTGGGGGCGTAAGTCATCTGCCATCGGCCCAGGGATCCACCCACTACTATAGCAGATTCCCAACAGATTGCTATCTACCAGCTCTAACACAGAGCTTTCCTAACAGAGACTGAGGAAGAGCTGTCCTAGAGACTGCAGGGGAACGACCCGGTTGCAGGTTCCTGTCACAGAAGCCTAGACTAAGAGGAAGAGCACCCAAGTACCCTAGGAAACACTAGCTGTGTGTGTGTGTGACAGTGTGTGAAAGTGGTGCTTATTGTAATTCTAATCCTTTCTGAGGTAAAGAATTAGTTAATATTAAGGCTAACTTTCTATTGCTGGTCTGCAATGTTTTTGCCAGCTTTGATAGATAAGTGGATGATTGATGGTTTGATTCTAAGCTGATTTAATTGAAGTACATACTACCTCAGAAAGAAAAATTTTAATTAAGTTCCACAGACTTCAGATTGTGTACACTCCTTCTGTAGATAAAGGTGATACAGTGTTTAATCACAGGACCTATAGATAAAGGTACCTCTGTGTTTCCTTAGAGAAAAAAAAATCTTTGACATAACTTGGATTATAGAAGTCCTACAACTTGTTCCTGTCTTTATTGACAAATAAGTGTGGAATGTGAGAGAGATTAAATGTTTTCTTTACTTTGTGAGTTTGCTCAATGCAAGCATCCTTAGACAGGGTTTAAATAATTATTTTTTGATTTCTATGAGCAAGAACTCCAGTTTAATTTAGACGCAGACACTAACAGCACTGTAGACCAGTGGTTCTCAACCTTTTTTCTGTCGGGACACACCTGACAGATGGTTCTCACATGCGTGACACACTGACCCATGATCGTCACAGGGCTAGATGTAAATATACAGTTTGCATCCACGGGAACCCCCCTGATCCACAATAATGGATGTAAAGCAGAATTATGACATTCCCCATTCAACTCACTCTACAAAAAAGATATTCTGGTTCTGGTGTCATCTCAGTAACAGCAACTCAAACTCCTTCTACTTTCAGGCTCAATAGCCCTACTTATGAAAAGACAGCAGTTTACCACCAATGCATGTCCTCTTGAGAAAACGCAACAAATAAGACTGATAAAACACTTACATGCTAGTAAAATATCTCTGTAACAGACACAGAACCGACCTAACATACTCCCAGGATCTGTAGTAATGCACATAAACTAATCCACACACAGTTACACCTGTATTATGGAATACACTCAAACAGGAGCAACCTTATCTATGAAAAGGCAACACTACAAATATTAAATCAGGCCCTAAAAACCAATACACCTCTTATTAGGAAAACAGAACTAGCAAGCAGCTATAGATCCCCACACAGAAATAATTGTAAAACTATACTAATAAGCAGAATAAATGTTTCTAAACAGCTATGAACAGAATAACATCCAACAATTAAAAACTCATAAAAACTATTAAAAATTCTCCAAACACCAATAAAATATTTCAAAAAAAGCAGACACATCACATAATATTAAATAATTAAAATAGCAGTCAATCAAGAAAAATAAACTTAAAAAGCCACCTTTACTTACCCCCTCCAGCAGCTCTCCTACTCCTCTTCCATGCAGGCTGTAGCACACACCAGAAGCAGCAGTAGTGGCTAAGCTCTATACTCATGGTCCTCTTCCTTAGGACTCATGTCTCTCTCTCACACACACACACCATACCAGTCATGCCCCCATGACCAGTTTCTGTCTCTCACACACCAATCATCTCCCAGTCTTTGACAAACACACCAGTCACCTTCCTGAACAGTTTCTCTCATGCCATACACACACACACACACAGGCTTCCCACTCCCGTGTTCCACTTACATATATGGGCTTCTCACTCTCATAATCACTTTCTCTTTCTCACATACACTCTCCAGTCTCTCACTCCCATGCTTGTTCTCTCCACATGCACAGGCTTCTCATTCCCATAATCACTTTTTCTCTCCCACATACACACACACCAGTCACCTGATCTCTCTCATGCATACACACACACACAGGCTTCCCACTCCCATGTTCTCTTTCAGATATACAGGCTTCTCACTCCCATGCTGTATCTCACACACTCCCAGCTTTCTCACTCCCATGCTTACTCTTCACATGCACAGGCTTCTCATTCCCATAATCACTTTCTCTCTCTCTCTCTCACACACACCCGTCACCTGATCTCTCTCATGCATACACACACACACAGGCTTCCCACTTCCATGTTCTGTCTTACATACACAGGCTTCTCCCTCCCATGCTGTGTCTCACACACACCCAGGTTCTCACTCCCATGCTCACTCTCTTCACATGCACAGGCTTCTCATTCCCATAATCACTTTCTCTGTTACACACACACCCAGTCTCTCTCTCATTTCCATGCTCGCTCTCCACGTGCACAGGCTTCTCATTCCCTGAATCACATTCTCTCTCTCACATTCACATACACACCAGTCACACCGTCACCTTACCAACCAGTCTCTCTCATATACATGCACACACACAGGCTTCCCACTCCCATGCTCTCTCTCACATAATCAGGCTTCTCACTCCCATGCTTTCTTTCACATACACCCCCACAACACCAGGCTTCTTACTCCCATGCTTTCTCACATACCCAGATTTCTCTCTCCCATGCTTTTTCTCTCTCTCTCTCTCTCTCTCTCACACACACACATCCCTGACTGTCTCACACTCTCACATACACATCAGTCATCTCCTTGAAGTCACTTTCATTGTCTCTCACATATACACATACATCAGCTCTCTGACCAGTTTCTCTCAATCACACACATACTCTCGATCAAATACATTCTCTCACTTACACACAGGCTGGCTGGATGCTTCTCTCTCTTTCTGTCACTCACTTCCTCTCTCCCCCCCCCCCCCCAAGCACAAACGGTAGCTGCTCCTCCTCCTCCAGCCCCCGCAGGCCAAAAAGGAAGAATTCCATCGATCGCGGGAGGCTCATGCTGCTCTCTCCTTTCCCTTCCGCTTTCTCCCCCAGAGCAGGAAGATCAGCTGCCTCTCCTGCTGCCACCGGACTCCTGCTATCTTCGGGCGTCCGAACTTCCTGTCGGGGGGGGGGGGGGGGGTAGCGGAAGCGCAGCGCACAATGTCCGCTTCCTCCCTCCCCCCCCCAAACAGGAAGTTCGGCGGGCCGTTTGGCCCAAAGATAGCAGGAGAACGGGTGGCAGCAGGAGAGGCAGCTGATCTTCCTGCATTGGGGGAGGAAGCGGAAGCTGCGCGCGGCGCTTCCGCTCCCCCCCGAACAGGAAGACCGGTTGGCCATACGGCCGCAGCAGCGCTTCCCCATGTGTGCCGTGATGGCGCGCGAGGCGTGGGTTCTCTTGCGGCACGGATTTCTTCTTCCCGCGCACCACTTCCTGTTCCGGGTCCGGGGGGGGGGGGGGGAATGCAGGCGCGGGAAGAAGAAAAGGCCAGCCGCGGATGCCACAGCTTTTTTTTTTTTTTTGCACCGCTGCCGTTCCCGCTGGGCTTGAACGCGCTGATAGCCCGGCGGCAACGGCAGCAGGGAAGAACGAGCAGCGGGAGGGACCGGGAGCCACGCGACACACCTGCCGGTGCTTGGCGACACACTAGTGTGTCGCGACGCACCGGTTGAGAACCGCTGCTGTAGACTATGGAAGATTGGCAGTGTGAGACAGTCACTCTTTATTATTGATTTGGTTTTCAGATAGCATAGTAAGGGCCTCATTTTCCAAGGAGTTACCGCATGTGATAATTCCGCAAATCGCGCTAACAGCAGTTATGCAAATATTTAATTTTGTATTCAGGGGGTGGAGTTGGGGCGGAGCAAATGTAAAGCAGGGAGGATTTATTGTGTGCCGTGAAACAGCTGCACTGTTAGCATGGCTCCTAACGCAGCCAATAACTACACATCTTTCATTGGCGTTACGTTGTACACTACAGCCGGTAAAGGTTTATCGCAGTTCATGATGTTTCCGGACAGGCCTGTTTCAGTATGCCGCAGGCGAGAGAGAGAGAGCGAGAGAGAGCCTTGCTATAGTACCTCCTCCCTAGACAGGCATTTGTATCTGTATGGGAGGCCTACCTAGTAACTCGAGGTGAGGGTTAAGTATTAGTGTAGGGGGTTAGGGGCCACTTTCACATTCAACATGAGACGTACGAACAGAACAGTGGTCTCTTGTGAAGATTTGATGACCTTCGGAGTGAGCAAACTCACTCCAAGATGAGATTTGTGCAATGTTCTCTCAACCTAGCTTGATAACATTGCACAAATCTCATCTTGGAGTGAGTTTCCTCACTCCGAAGGTCATCAGATAACATTGCACAAATCTCATCTTGGAGTGAGTTTCCTCACTCCGAAGGTCATCAGATAACATTGCACAAATCTCATCTTGGAGTGAGTTTCCTCACTCCGAAGGTCATCAAATCTTCACAAGAGACCACTGTTCTGTTCGTACGTCTCATGTTAAATGCAAGCACAACCATTTACCTGCACCTGAAATTCAAGCCTCACCTAGATCTGCGTCATTCATGTACAACATGCACGCACAGACGTTTGCCTGCACATGCAGTGTTTGTAAACATACACTCCTATTACCTCAACACAACGGTAACTCCTTCAAAATAAACTTATAGACAGTGGCTCTTTTTTTCTTATCTTCTGCCCAGTCCTTCCTTCTATATCTCAAATTCTAAGCACATCCCTCAACATATACAGACTCGACCACTGACACTATATACCACAACATAATCTTTAAGCCAATTTCTATGTGATATGGGGGAGAGACAATAACAAGGAGCCCTCCTACTTCAGTAAAATCCTTCCCATTCAATCCCTGTATTTAATAGGGATGTGAATCGTTTTTTGACGATTTAAAAAAATCATCAGATATTTTTTAAATCGTCTCAAATTTCTCAAATTAGTTTTAAATGTGCTACTTTAGAACATAAGAACATGCCATCAAGCCCAGCATCCTGTTTCCAACAGAGGCCAAACCAGGCCACAAGGACCTGCCAATTACCCAAACACCAAGAAGATCCCATGCTACTGATGCAATTATTATGTGGTTAGTGCATAACTGCACTAACCACATCCTCTGGCAATAAATTCCAGAGCTTTATTGTGCGTTGAGTGAAGAAGAATTTTCTCAAATTAGTTTTAAATGTGCTACTTTAGAACATAAGAACATGCCATACTGAGTCAGACCAAGGGTCCATCAAGCCCAGCATCCTGTTTCCAACAGTGGCCAATCCAGGCCATAAGAACCTGGCAAGTACCCAAAAATTAAGTCTATTCCATGTTACCGTTGCTAGTAATAGCGGTGGTTATTATCTAAGTCAACTTAATTAATAGCAGGTAATGGACTTCTCGTCCAAGAACTTATCCAATCCTTTTTTAAACACAGCTATACTAACTGCACTAACCACATCCTCTGGCAACAAATTCCAGTTTAATTGTGCGTTGAGTGAAAAAGAACTTTCTCCGATTAGTTTTAAATGTGCCACATGCTAACTTCATGGAGTGCCCCCTAGTCTTTCTATTATCCGAAAGAGTAAAAAAACGATTCACATCTACCCGTTCTAGACCTCTCATGATTTTAAACACCTCTATCATATCCCCCCTCAGCCATCTCTTCTCCAAGCTGAAAAGTCCTAACCTCTTTAGTCTTTCCTCATAGGGGAGCTGTTCCATTCCCTTTATCATTTTGGTAGCCCTTCTCTGTACTTTCTCCATCGCAAGTATATCTTTTTTGAGATGCGGTGACCAGAATTGTACACAATATTCAAGGTGCGGTCTTACCATGGAGCGATACAGAGGCATTATGACATTTTCCGTTTTATTCACCATTCTCTATCTAATAATTCCCAACATTGTTTGCTTTTTTGACTGCCGTAGCACACTGAACCGACGATTTCAATGTGTTATCCACTATTTATTTATTTAAATTCTTTTAATATACCGATGCTCAAGAACCAAGTCTTATCGTACCGGTTTACAATAAACTAGGGGGAACCAGTTAAACAGTGAAAGCAAAAAGTTACATTATAGCACTATAATGCCTAGTTCTCTTTCTTGGGTAGTAGCACCTAATATGGAACCTAACATTGTGTAACTATAGCATGGGTTATTTTTCCCTATATGCATCACCTTGCACTTGTCCACATTAAATTTCATCTGCTATATAGATGCCCAATTTTCCAGTCTCACAAGGTCTTCCTGCAATTTATTACAATCTGCTTGTGATTTAACTACTCTGAACAATTTTGTATCATCTGCAAATTTGATTACCTCACTCGTCGTATTTCTTTCCAGATCATTTATAAATATATTGAAAAGTAAGGTTCCCAGTACAGATCCCTGAGGCACTCCACTGCCCACTCCCTTCCACTGAGAAAATTGTCCATTTAATCCTACTCTGTCTTTTAGCCAGTTTGTAATCCACAAAAAGACATCACCACCTATCCCATGACTTTTTACTTTTCCTAGAAGCCTCTCATGAGGAACTTTGTCAAATGCCTTCTGAAAATGCAAGTACACTACATCTACCGGTTCACCTTTATCCACATGTTTATTAACTCCTTCACAAAAGTGAAAGCAGATTTGTGAGGCAAGACTTGCCTTGGGTAAAGCCATGCTGACTTTGTTCCATTAAACCATGTCTTTCTATATGTTCTGTGATTTTGATGTTTAGAACACTTTCTACTATTTTTCCTGGCACTGAAGTCAGGCTAACCGGTCTGACTTGCTAATTTCATGGAATGCCCCCTAGTCCTTCTATTATCTATTAAAGTTGAAATTCATTTGTTCTCATTTAGAAGTAATAACTGAGAAAATACTTATCTGAAAGTATCTTGGTAAGAAGTAATCCTTGTACAAGAACCGGTTTCTGTTCCAAACTGTGTTAAGAATTAGAGTGAGAGTCACATATGAAAAATTATTTTTGTGCACCAGAAGTAAATTATTTTTCATTGAAATTATTTACATTATTGAAAGGTTTGTTTGTTCATCAATAATTACACTTGTTTCTAGAAGTGAAGAATCTAGAAAATGATCCATTTGCCAGCAATAATTATAATTATAACAGTACCTCTGAAATAATTTTTCTATTTTGATTTATTTTCTGGTGAAGATACTCTGGGTGTGCAAACTATCTCCATATCATCTTTAAAAGCGGAAACCCCAATGGCCTTACATTCTGACTACACGCGAGACAGTGCCTGAGAGAGTTTGGTGCCGAAGGGTGTTTTCAAATACTTCACATCTACAGGGAAATCTCAAGAAGAAGGAGGCATCTAAGTCAAGAACACATTGTTCTAAAGAAAGAAATTGCTTTCTTCTCTCCTGAGACTCTCTGCAGATATCAGGAAAAATCATTACCTTCTGACCGCAAAATAAAAAATGTATACTTTAAAATACTGATAGAATACTAAATCAAGAACAAAAGATACTACAAACTTGCACAGGAGGTAATATTATCCTGAGTTGTCTGAAGAGACAATCTACTACTGATACCCTCTGGGTAATCAGGGCTGTTATCACTCTAATCATTATCTGCCAGCTTCCTTCCAATAATTGACCTTTTTTTTTTTTAATTTTTAAGCAATTTAAAAACTGTGGGGCAGATTTTTTAAAATCTGCCCCACAGTTTTTAAGCCCTGCTCGCGTAAATCCGCCCGGATTTACGCGAGCACGGCCTTGCGCGCTGGCGCGCCTATTTTCCATAGGCCTGCCGGCGCGCGCAGAGCCCCGGGACTCGCATAAGTCCCGGGGTTTTTTGTCGGGGGTGTGTTGGGGGCGGGGCCGTTCCCTCCAAGGCCGCTCCGATTTCGGAGCGGCCTCGGAGGGAACGGAGGCAGGCTGTGTGGCTCGGCGCGCGCCGGCTGCCCAAAATCGGCAGCCTTGCACGCGCCGATCCTGGATTTTAGCAGATACGCGCGGCTACGCGTGTATCTACTAAAATCCAGTGTACTTTTGTTTGCGACTGGTGTGCCAACAAAAGTACGTGAACGCGCATTTTTTAAAAATCTACCCCTGTGTATATAGCAGAACAAATAAAGATTTATAGTCTTTTTCTAATAAACTAAACAAATCAATATTTGTGAGTGTTGAATCAAATGTAGAATAATCTGCCATAGCTCTAGGTGATTCACTAAACAGTTATCTTTATAAGTCCCTGGCATCAAAACATTATTGTGTTATCTTACTGCCCTCCCAGCATGGCCATGTTTCAAATGAATGTCCTTCAGGGCATGTCATTTCTATAACAGTATGCCGGCAAAAGAACATGGCTGCATTTCAAACAAATGTCCTTCATCAGTGGATAAACACTAAAAGTGCAGTGCCTCTGTCTGTATCATATGTCAATCATAACCAGAGGTCCTATAATAAATACGTTTTCATCCAAACTTTATTAAATATATTTTAACACATAATCACCTCCTCTAATACATAGGAACTCCTATCTAGACAATACATATATTAAAACTTAATCAATCATTCATTACCCTACATACACACTATCCATACATACTCACATCATCCATATATCCCATAAAAATCCCCCAACATGATCATTAAATATAAGAATATAATGCGTGTTATCTCTTACAGTGTGTAGCGTACTACCTCACATTGATTTTTAAATTAATTTCATAATACATAGGATAATAATTATTCTCATATATGAATTAATATCACCCGACGAAGATCTCGTTTCACCCGTTGATACGGGCTTCCTCAGGGACTATCTCCAATTTTCTCATGTTGAAGCGCCCAAATCAAGCTTCTAATATCCCAATTTAATAATCACGAATATTCTTCTTAACACCTTACATCTTCTATATTACAACGCCATGCAGAGCTCTGCATGGCGTTGTAATATAGAAGAGGATTCTCGGACTGTGTCAGCGCGATGAAGTATGTTAGGATGTTGAGACCGGTGTTTTTGAAATGCTGAAAGCTGAGATGAAGAAGGAAAGCTATATATGAAGAAGGCTGGCAGAGCTGCAATTGTTACAAGGTTGCAAGACTACATTGTATTTGAAGCAATAGATGAAGACAGACGGGAGTGAATGACCACAAAAGTGGTGGAAACGTAATTATAAGTGGAATGCTGGTATTAAGGACCCTATGCTAGACGTGGAACTGGTATTTGTACGTAAGGTGTTAAGAAGAATATTCGTGATTATTAAATTGGGATATTAGAAGCTTGATTCGGGCGCTTCAACATGAGAAAATTGGAGATAGTCCCTGAGGAAGCCCGTATCAACGGGTGAAACGAGATCTTCGTCTTTGTATATAGTTTTATATATAGTTTTATGTATGTTATATTTATAGTTTCTCCCTATTTATTGACCTATTAATTTGCATTGCCTCCTCCCCCGGTTATTTGTATTGTTATCTGTTATTTGTAAGGGCGCTGCCCACAAGTTTTTTGTTCTTTGTGAACCGATACGATGTGCGAACGGCTATCGGTATATAAGAGACGTTAAATAAATAAATAAATAAATATGCATTCTGTATCGTTCATCATTTCTCACAATCTCATATGAATTGCATGAAATTGATATATATGCAGTGCCATATTACTATCAACTGTTAGATGAAATGCCCTCTCATACCTGGTGGTGCAATTGTATTGAGAGTATAAATCCAAAATGACTCCCGATAATTTAGGCATGCTTGTACATCATCTCCGCATATAGAACATGATTCTTGCTCGATGACTGTCCATTTCAAACAATCAAATGTATGACCATGTTGTTCACTACAAAGTTGTACCATCAGTGCAATTTAGATTTGTATTCATAGGTGGGATTTATTTTCCATGAGGCACACCTTAACAGAACGAGTAGTGTGACCCACATACAGTTTAGGACAGGAACAGATAAACATATATTAGGGGTGTGCATTCGTTTCCTATGTATTTGTAATCTGCAACGTATAGGGCCATATTCGCTGTATTCGTGGGGAAGCAAAAGATATCATGATTCCCCATGAATACAACGAATCTTCACCGAATTATTCGGCCGTCTAAAGACGGCAGGAGATGGCTCCCGGATCCCCCGCTGGACCACCAGCGCACGCATGTTATAAAATCGGGTGTACATTTGTGCGCGCCGGGTAGAGTGCGCAAATGTACCCCGTGTGCGTAATATTTAAAATCGGCCCCATAAGAAATGCATATTCCCAAAGATGGCATATTCCAGTTGCTGTAAGTCAAAATAATGTTTTTACCTTTGTTTTCTGAGCCTATTTTTCTAATTGGTTGGTCCCAGTCTCTTTGTTCCCTTGTCTGTCTTTTCCTAATTCCTTTTTCAGGGTCTCTTTTATTCTTTGTTTCTTCTCTCTCTTCTTCCTCCTTCATACACACACACAGATCCTCCTCTCACTTGCACTCTCTCAAACACATACTTTGCCTCACACAGGCTCCCACTCTTGCATGCTCTCTCACATACATACAGACTCACATTCCCACTCTCATATGCTCTCTCGCACATGCAGGCTCTCACTTGAGGTTCCCAATCCTACACAATCCTTTTACCCAGGCTCCCACTCACACACACAGGTTCCTACTCTCACTCAAAGGTTTCTATTCCCCCCCCCCCCATTTACAGGCTGTTTTACATGCTCTCTCCCACAATCAGGCTTCCACTCCCACATGCTCTTTCACTCCAACTGTCTCTCACACCCACATGCTTTCTTTCATGCATACTCACAACGGCTCTCCATTCCCATGCTCTCATATATACACAGTTAGGCTTCTCACGCCCATGCTCACTCTCATACATGCACAGACAGGCTTCTCACTCCCATGCTCTCTCTCACACTCTCTTTCTCACACACACACACACACACACACAAACATTCTATCAGGGCCTTTCCCTCTCTTCTGGTCCTCCTTGCTGCAACGCCTCTTCTCTGGCCATGCATGTTGAGCTCCACGACGGCACTGAGATGATCAGGCCTCTCTTCTCAGGTCGCATGGGATGAGCTCTGTGATGTCCCTGCGACAGTCAGGTCTCTTCTCGGGCCATGCGGGATGAGCTCCATGATGGCCCTGAGACAGTTGGGCCTCTCCTCTCAGGCTGCACAGGATAAGCTCTGTGACAGCCATGTGAAGGCCAGGTCAGGCCTCCTCTTCTCAGGCATCGGGTATCTCTGAGTGGGTGGGCCTGAGCGCAAAGTGGGTGGGCCACAGCCCACTCGTGGCTATGCCACTACATCGGGGAATAAGTAATTTTCCCCTTCCTTTTTTTGCCATATCCAGCAGGAAGAAAAATGCTCCTAAACAGTGTGCCCCTTAGGCACACAGCTTCGATGTGCTGCTCTGCTGCCACTCTTATAGGAGGTTCCCCAAGAGATGATGTCATCTACAGGTGCCCACCAGTAGTGTCTCCTTAGCTCATCCTGAAGTTCGGGAAACATGGGCAGTCAGCGAGAAGATGTCCCTGGCATTAACCGCTCTTCTTATACAGGGTTTCCCAGGAGATGTAATCCACACATGCCTAGCGGTAGTGCCTCCTGCAGTTCAGAAAACGTGGCAGTCAGTATGAAGCTGTCTCCAGCACTAACTGCTCTGCTGCCACTCTTATAGGGGGTTCCCCAGGAGATTGTCATTCACACGTGCCCAAAGGTAATGTTTCCTCAGCACCTTTTGCACTTCTGGAAACATGGGCTGTCAGCAAGAAGATGTCCCCCTGGACTTTTTAGATTTAATTACTCATCTTTACAAATTCAAACTCGAGGCCAGTTACAGTTCAGATACTGTAGTTATTTCCCTACCCAGGAGGACTTACAAACTAAGTTGTACCTGAGGCAATGGAAGATGAATTAACTTGCTGAGATCACGAGAAACAAAATTTGACCCAGATTGCTTTGGCTCTCAGTCTCCCACTCTAATCTCTAAGCTACTCCTCCATTCCATAAGTGGATTCTTCACCCAGGAGGAGTTGCTTAGTTGCCTCATCTGGCATGCTACATTCAGTTTTGGAGTCCATATCTCAAAAAGGATGGAGAATAGATAGCGATCCAGAGAAAGGCAACCAAAATGGTGTAGGATCTGCACTGAGAGACTTATGAGATGAGAATGGAAGACCTGAATATGTATACCCTGGAGGAGATACAGGGGAGACATGATTCAGACTTTAAATTTCTGAAAGTTATTAAGAATACAGGAAAATTAAACATCTGATGGAAAAGAAGGTATAAAACTAGGGGTGATGATATGAAACCACAAGAGGGTAGACTCAGGAAGCATTTCTCCATGGAAGGGGTTGTGGATGTACGGAATACTCTCACAGAAAAGGTAGTGAAGACAAGAACTGTAATGGAGTTCAAAAGGACATGGGATAGACAGCTATTCCTTTAAAATTACTTAAACTGGCAAGATGGCGGCGAGAACAGGTTACGTGAACGCTGAGCTCCGATTTCTGCAATTAAGGTTTCTGAAATAATGCCTGCAAAAAGGAAGGGAAAGCTCCGTGTCTTTCCTTCGGACCCGGAGCTAACGACTCAGCGATTGATAACATCCTACGTACCTGTGAAGGAGCTTGAAACGGGAGGAGAAACCCTCGCTGCAGGAACTAGCGGTGGAGCGCTGGTTTCGCTGGAGGAAATTACACTTAGCCCCCCCCCCCCCCCCCCCCCCCGGATCCTCAAAAGCCTACGTTAGCAGTTCTCCCTGATCTCTCTCAGGCAGCTTGGTCGCTGAGCTATGAAGCGGCTCAGGCAGACCCAATGGAAGGAAGCCAGAGAGTAGGAGCAGCTGTGACTTGATACAGACCTCGGAGGAGCAGGAAACATCAAGAGCAGAGGGATTGGCCACGGCGCCCCCCCCCCCCCCCCCCCCGCGTCAACTCCGACCCGGGTGAGAGAGAAGGAAGTATCGGAGAGACCAGCTGCTGGAACTGGGAGGAATTTGCTGGCTGGAATTTCACCTGTGCTGGAAGTGGGTGAGTTTTCCCAGCATCCCCGCTTCCAAATGCCGTCAGAGCCAGCTACAATCACGCTGGGTGCTATATGGGACCTAGTGTCTACATTAGGGAACGCTGTGGGTGAAATTAATGATAAAATTGATGCTTCTGGTCAGAAGATTGACTCACATGATGCACAGATAGAAGAAATAAGGCCGCGAATGGAGACGGTGGAAGCAGAGCTGGTGAGGAATCAGGAACATACAGCGTTGAAATCTTTCACCTTCTTAGCTTTATCACGCAGATTGAAACATTTGGAAAACCACTCAAGACCCCTGAACTTAAGATTTATAAACTTCCCTAAGATACTGGGTGAACTCCCTTATGTGTCATTGAGAAAATATTTCTCGGAGGTTTTGAAATTTCAGGAGGGAGAAATCCTTTCAGTTAAGCTTTTTTACTTACCAGTTCCTGCTAAAAAATGAGAAATTTCTCAAAATATTGCAGATAAAGGGAATCTTACTAAATTTTTGGAAGACTCCACTTCTGAATTCTCTGAATGTGCTACGTTAATGGTATCATTTATTACTGAGAGGGATGTTAGTGAAATAATGAAAAGATATTTTAGGAATATGGAAGTGCCCTTTAGGGGCATACAGATTCGTATATATCCAGATTTTGCTCCGGTAACACAGTAGAGGAGACGAGAATTTTTAGTATTAAGAGCTTAAGTAGTCTCTTTGGGGTTCTCATTTATGTTAAAATATCCCTGAAGTGTGTGTCTTCAACAGAATGCTTTATTTTCTTCTATCCGGAGCAATTAAAATCTTTCCTTAATGCTAGGAGGGTTGTTATAACCCCCCATTAAATAGTCCTAAAGCTAGGATCATAAAGTAAATAAGACTCCTATTTTGTCACATTAATGCCTTAAATGTTTAAGAAGTTTGTTCTATTAAGTCTCCAATTACTTTCATGCCCTCAGGCCTAAGTTTCTTTAAGGGGAACTGCAATTGTTCTGTAATTTGATAAAAGTGAAAATTATTTTCTTATTATGTATTGAACTTGCATATCCATTTTCTTTTAGTAAGATGTTGTCTTGCTGTAATGTCAAATTAGAAAAAAAAAAAAAAAAAAAAAAAAAGATACAGGATAAACATAGAGGATCCCTAATAACTTTATCCTGTATCTTTATTTCTAGTTTAATTTGTGGTAACTTTATGCACACATTAAAATATTAGTGTTCTGGTTAAAGGGGTATTGTCCAGTTTAATTGTTTGCCGCACATTATTTTGCTGTGATTCACTTAAATGTGTGTGCCCTTTACTCCGCCCTCTTTGTATGCTTGTAACTTTAGGTATAACATTTCTGCATGGGGGGGTAACCTGCACAGAGTAGCAGTTACAACCCAAAACATTTTGCTGGGCAGACCGGATGGACCATTGGGTCTCTATCTGCTGTCATTTACTGTGTTACTGTGTAACTATATTGCTGTACTATTAGTTATTCAAGTTCTCCCCAGACTATTTTATCGAATACCTTGGCTGCTTCCCCATAATATCAACACTAAGGATCTCCAGGTTCTTCCCACATTATTTTCCCTGCCTCTAGTTTCTATGGCATTCGAGCCTTTACCGGGCATTCTTATTAGCAGAATTCATAGGCTTTAGACAGTTTCTTTCTTACATCTCTGTATGTCGCTCAGCTTCATCATCTCTGGCTCACAGACAGAAAGCACTCTATAGAACACTGATTTACATTTTCTGGTACCATGAGCCTTCCTTGGGGCATGCGCAACCTTTCCGAGGAGTGAGCAGCAGCCATCTCCATGCTAACTTTACTTACCCCTGCTCTTCCCAGAACATTCTTTCATCTGGTTACCTAGTTTTATCCTAGCATGAATCACATGGGATTTCACTTCAGAGGTGTCTTTTCTTTGATTTTTGCACCATTTTTGTTGGTATCTCTGTGAGAGAGAATGAGCTTATAATTACCTGAAGTGTGCTCTCCTTTTTCGGGCAGAGGCATGAGGTTTCCAGGTTTATTTCAAGAGCAGTCTTATCAAGATATGTGCTGACACGTCTTCAAAATAAGGTCCCCAGTTGTGCTGAAAAGTTTCCAGGGCTGGGGGAGGGTGTGGTTTGTGTGTGTGTGTCTAAAGTGCATGGAGAGGGGCGGGAAAGGAGACCAGGGAGGGAAGAGGAGATCAAGTGGTGTGGAATTCAAAGGAGGCAAAGAATGAAATGGCTGGGCTTGTGATCCAGAGTTAGGAATACACTGGAGTCACTGGGGAGGGTTGGGTTTAAGTTTATGGTCAACACTAATCAAAACCACACAAGAGGTCTATTTTTTACTCTGGTTGGCAAGAAAGGAAGATACGTTTGGAATTTGTTGATGTTAGTGATGCCACCTGATCCTGGTCAGCCTCTGCTGGCTGATCTAATGATCTAATCCTGTTTGGATCTTTTTTTTTTTTTTTTGCTGTTCATTGGCAGCATCTTGCAATTCTGCTGTTAAATGGGAAGCATCCCAGAATATTTAGAGTTTTAAATGCATCGTTTTTCAAAAAAAGCACTTTGACTCAAAAATGGGCTATATTGACCTATAAAAGGCTCTGCACACACATATGGGGCTGAATATTGAATTGCTTCGATATTTGGGATTGAGGGGTGATAGGGGCTGGTGTGTAAACAAAGAATTCCCTTGCCAAGCTTATTAGGGAGCCCTGAGTGCTGCCAACAGTTTCCTGATAAACTCAGCAGAGGTTAGAGGGTAGCTGGGCACATGAAACCTGGAAGAATGCCCCCCTCAAATTAGGAAGATTACAATTTTATTAAACTTTGTCTTTATTAACATTTCTTAATCTCTAATTGCAGTAGCTCTAAGCAATAATCAAAAGAACATACACAAATACCATTAACATAAAATACATAATAAAAAAAATACAGAAAATGTATATTCAGAAAAATAAATAAAATCAATTTAAAAAGACAAAAATAAATCATTAGGCTCATCATTTGATATATTAACATCAACTACCACAAGAAAATCTGACTTGATGCATTCAGAGTGATCACTTGCTCACCAACTGATATAATAACACCGGTTGCCACAGAAATAGGTAGGACTCAAGGCCTAGATAATAATGTATTTGCTCACTGAAAGGCTTTCCTAAAAAAAAAAAAAAGTATGTTTTCAACATTACTTGAAATGATTTTACACAATCTACGAGATGCTGCTGTGTTGAAAGCATGTTCTATAATGTGGGTGTAGCCACTGAGAATGCACAGTCTCTTGATTAGGGTAAGTGAGCTTGTTTAACCAAAGGGAGGTCCAAAAGACCCCTCTGGGAAGACTTTACTGCCTGAGTCAAGCAATATAGTAGAAGCAAAGCATCTGACCAAAGGGAGGTATCATTAATTAGTTTAAAGTCCAATTATTCTCTCCTCCTAAGAGTATTTAGCACAAGGGTCAGCAATCTATTGCACACATGCCACAAGTGGCACATGAAATAATTTTTAGTGGCATGGAAGCAGGAGTACAGCACTACTAGCAAAAGAGCAGGAGAGGCATGCCACAGTTGCTGACACTACCTCCCATCACTTTCTTGTTCTGGACCTGGCCTATACTAAGTTGTCAAGGTGGTAGCCAAGTTGTCAAGGTGGTAGCCAATGAGAAGGAGGAAGAGGTGTAGACAGGTACTGGGGAGCCAATTAGAAAGAGCTTAGTTAGGTTATGGTCTCATTATGTGGGGTCCAATCACAGAAGGTGGTCCTGATCATTGATGACATGGGGGAAGTTAGGTCAAAGCACTAGAGGGAGTCTGCAGGTTCACAGCTGTCAGGAATCTGTGCCATGCACAGGAACGTTGGCTGCAGCCAAAGTCATTGTGTGAGGCTCAGCTGTAGTACCTGTGGGACTCATGTTAGAGATGATCAGTCAGCTCTGAGAGGGAAGGAGTGGACTGAGAAGGAAGCATGAGGGCAGTTGCAGTGCTGCTATTTGCAAGGGGACAAGGCCCATAGTCGATTGGAGTGAGGAAGACAGCTTCCAGTAAGATAGAGAGTTTGTGAGAGAGTGTACTACTAGGGAGAGAGACTGTCAGGATGCTAAGAGGGGTATCTGTGAGTGAGTGTGAGGCTGGTGGGGATGGGGGGGAGGGTCCAAAGGGTGAGTATGAGTAGAAGGGGTTTGGGGGTGAGATCTGGGTGATGTGTGAGGTTGCTGGGGATGGGGATCTGGGGCCTTGTAGCACTTGAGTACCGGAGTTGCCTACCCATGATTTAAATCTTGGCGCACCATTTCAAAAAGATTGACTACCCCTGATCTAGCAATTACTTTCAAGTAACCATTGATATTAAAAATAATCCCTGTGACTGTGTCAGGATCCCGTAAGCCTGGTCAGAGAGGAATGGAAAGAACTCATTCATCTTGCAATAATTAGGCACATTTTCGTTCATTATTATTGCTGCTTCAGATAATTACATGAATTGGCATCCCTTGGACTTACTCTTCCAGCTCTGAATGGTAACCCCAGTGACTCACGAGAGAAGAGTTCTGCAGACACTGTGTCCGACAGGAGCTCTGGACCACAGAGAAAAAAAAACCGCCCACCCTCCCTACTGAGTCACTTGAAGTCAGGATAGGATGGAAAAGCTGCATCTGTCCAGCCAAAGCACCAAGCCTGCAAGAGAGTAGAGCATATGGGAGGGAAAGTGACTGGACTGTGGGCTAGGAGATGCTCCAGTTGAAAGGATACCATTGAATCAAGATCTATTGGGTGAAATTTAAAAAAACAAGGGTTTATGTTGGGTGTCAGGAAAAAATTATTTTCAGAGTTCTAACTCTATAGCATAGACTTAAAAAAAATAGTGAACTTGGTTCTTTTGAAAGTTTCAAGACTGACTACATCAGAAACCAAAGTCCTCTATCTATCCACAAAAGACCTAAAGTGCAGGCAGTGGCAGTGCAAGATTCCAGCACTCACTGATCTGCCAATGTGCCTCAATCCTGATCTGGAAAAACAATCCCTAGGGTTAAGTAAGTAATCATAGAGTCTCCATATCAATGCAAACTTTGGCCTTTCAGCGGAGATCTTCAACTGAAGTGTCAATGAGTGCCAAATTGTGTTAGTGATTTTGGTGATGTGGGTGCCTGTCCACTGAGATGGGATGGAGACCATCAGTTTATTTTACACGGGTCACCAAAGAGCTTTCAGATGGTAATGATTTTCAGTCAATATCAGCCATACTCGTGTAGCCCTATTTCCAGCGTTCTGTTTGAAGGAGGACTGGTCATCAAATGCAGATGGCAAAGTGGACCCGACTAGAAACAGTAGGGGTTGACCAGTTTTCTTTGACCAGTTAGGGAAAGCATCAGCCTCTTGCCTGCATGAAACCTTTCCATATAGCTAGCTATCAGTGCTGGCACAAATCATCAAACTACGAACACACAAAGTCACTCCACTCTCAGGGAAAACCAAGCTCTTAGGGGCGGATTTTAAAACCCCTGCGCGCGCCGGCGCGCCTATTTTGCATAGGCCGCCGGCGCTCGTAAAGCCCCGGGACGTGCGTAATTCCCGGGACTTTCGAAACGGGGATGGATGGGGCGTGTCCGGGGGCGTTCCCAAAATGACGTGGTGTTTCGGGGGCGTGCCGTGGCGTTTCGGGGGCGGGCCCGGGGCGTGGTCGAGGCCTCCGGACCACGCCCCTGGGACCGGAGGACGGAGCGGGGCTGCTGGCAACGCGCGCAAAGCAGGCGTAACTTTGCCGACAAAGGTAAGGGGGGGGGTTTAGATAGGGCCGGGGGGGGGGGTGGGTTAGGTAGGGGAAGGGAGGGGAAGGTGGGGGGAGGGCGAAGAAAAGTTCCCTCCGAGGCCGCTCCGAAATCGGAGCGGCCTCGGAGGGAACAGGCAGGCCGCGCTGGGCTCGGCGCGCGCAGGTTGCACTAATGTGCACCCCCTTGTGCGCGCCGACCCCGGATTTTATAAAATACGCGCGGCTACGCGCGTATCTTATAAAATCTGGTGTACGTTTGTTCGCGCCACCGGCGCGAACAAAAGTACCCGCGTGCATAGTGTTTGAAAATCCGCCCCTATATTTTTATTTCTGGTTTAAACAGCCTGTTTCTATGTATATTTCAGCATAAGATAGGAATTTCAGTACTGAATTCTCAGATTCCATGGAGTACACAGTCAAAGTAAATCTCCATGATAACATACTATCTAGTGCCACTGGACAAAGGTTCTAATCACTCAGAAATTAAATCTTTCACTCCTCATTACAACATCCCCTTCTCTCAATTTTTGCAGCTCCTAAGGGACTGATAAGTCACACCTCAGATTCCTCTTCCTTTGAAATACCAGACTTCATTTGGTTTACCACCTAAATACCTTCTTTGGGATATAATAATTACATCTCCATATCCCTATGATCATTCAATCACACCATCACTCTCTCAGGGATTTTTTCATTCATCCTGCATCTTTGTCTTCAACAATGTGAAGAATTCCCTGGCTTCCTATATTCTCCACACTTCCTCAAGGCTCTCCTCATATTAGGACTCCTCTTCCTCACCTCATGCAGGATGTATCTTCCAGTGGCCTCTCCTGGACTCTCTCTCTCTCTTTTCTCATCCAGGCACCTTTTTCCTCAGAGGGGGAGGATCCATCCTCTCACGCCACTTCTACTTCTCAAATGATTCCTCAAGGGAAAGACCGGCTATCTGTCCACTCCACAGCCTCTTCCCTTGAGAGAAAAGCTCTTGCAGTGCCCACTCCATACTGGAGTCGGTCCCCAGGCTCCGCCAGTCCATGGGCTGGCTACTCGAGATCAACTACATTCTGGAGGTCCCTCTCTCCAACTCCAAACTAGAAAGGGCAACTCCTGTCAAACTGACCCAGAATTTATACCTTCCTGAGACTCTTCCCAACCAATCAAAATCTCCCATCCACTTAAGGGGACACCCTACCCAAAAACCCTTTAACCTAGACAGCATTAACATATGTTAGCAACCACCCCAAGTGCCATCCTGTGCGCACTTAGCAGAACTACTGTTCAAACCTTCAAACATTTGTTTAGAACTCCTCAAATATGGAAATCCTGGAGCCTCCCCCATCGAAAACGTCTTGTACTATTATATGAAAAACAGATGCTATTTTGGGGGTCTCCTCAAACCTGGACCTGGACTTAGCAACAGAATAATTTTGTAATATCATGCATAAGTTAGGTGGCAAATGTGTATATAAGTTACACCAAGTTTCAAAATGGACTTTTTAGGGTCATTTTCAAAGGAACTTCTGTGGGTAAATTAGTTCTTTATCCACAGAAATGGCCTTTTGGAAAACTGCGTCACCTCTAAGAACATAAAATGAATGCATTCATTCTGATTGTGCATAGTTTTACACTCTCAGGGGTGAGGCACTCCAGGGAGTGGAGTCTGAGTGAAGTTGGGACTTACATGCATGCTTTT
The DNA here is from genome assembly GCF_901001135.1 of Rhinatrema bivittatum. Taxonomy (NCBI): domain Eukaryota; kingdom Metazoa; phylum Chordata; class Amphibia; order Gymnophiona; family Rhinatrematidae; genus Rhinatrema; species Rhinatrema bivittatum. The sequence goes on along the minus strand of NC_042631.1, from coordinate 36,707,441 downwards.
TCATTTTAAAAGGAATATACATCAATCCTTTCGGTAAAACTATGCACACCACATAGCAGTTGGAATTGTGTACATATAGTTTTGCTTGGATACGTTTCAAAGTGCACTTATACATGTAGGACCACTTTAAAATTTGGTGTAATTTTTGCATATATTTGTTATATTATGTGCTATGTTACCAAATTACCTCCTTTTAAATCAAACCCTGCAGACTCCACCCCCCTGGAACACCTCACCCTTACGCACGTAAAAGCATGCACATACAGTGTGCATCTGCATAATTTCATGTGCATATTGCGGATGCAATTTTGTAAAGAGCCATTTCTGGGGTAAAGCACTACTGCAGACAGGGCCAGCTTTAGGGTAAATGGCACCCTGTCAATGGTACACACGCACACACACACATACACAGTTGTGAGATTATGTAATCTCATGGGCAGGACTCGCATAGGGTGGTGACTTGGAGAGGCAGCGGCTTGGGGATTACCTGCGGCCAGAGTTAGTAGGAGGCGTCTGGTCTCCTGATGGTGGCCAAGGTGAAAAAGAGGCTACAGGCTGCCCAGCGGACCCATTACCCGCAGGAGGTCAAGGAGGACACCACAGGGCCCCAGCAGACCCCAAACCAGCCACCAAAATTCAGAAAAGGCTGAAGTGACCCAGAGGTTCCCAACCTACAAGCCGCCGAGCTGGAGAGAAGGCCATAGCAGTCCTGCAGTTTCGAAACTGTCAGCTGCCCAGATGAAAAGAAGGCTGCAGCAGCCCACCAGCCACCAGATGAAGAGAGGACCATGAGACCCGGTGGTTTCCAACCCACTGCTGTCCCAACTAAATAGGAGGCTTACTCACTCAGTCAATCCCAACCTCAGGTACAAACTGAGGCCTGGATTTATCAAAATGCGGTAAGTACCGCATGTGATAGCAAAAAGGGGCGTGTTTTATGCTAATAAAGTATTTATTGCAATTTGTGCTAATTACCTGTGCGAAGAGCTAAGTTAGTGCAAATTGCGATACCATTTCAGATTCTGTGATAAGTGCCAGACCTGTTGTAGTTCCTGCATTCAACCACTGGGGGACCATTTTTAATGATCCGAGAGAGAGAGAGAGAGAGACTGGCCATAATATCATGGCCCATAGGCAGGTATTTGTATCCCTATGGTAGGCCCACCTAGTAACTCGAGGTGGGGTTTGGGTATGAGTGTAGGGGGTTAGGGGCCACTTTGACATTCTACGTGACACCTACGAATAGAACAGTGGTCTCTTGTGAAGATTTGCTGGCCTTCGGAGTGAGGAACCTCACTCCAAGATGAGATTTGGGCAAGGTTCTCCCAAATCTCATCTTGGAGTGAGGTTCCTCACTCCGAAGGCCAGCAAATCTTCACAAGAGACCACTGTTCTGTTCGTAGGTGTCACGTAGAATGTCAAAGTGGCCCCTAACCCCCTACACTCATACCTAAACCCCACCTCGAGTTACTAGGTGGGCCTACCATAGGGATACAAATACCTGCCTATGGGCCATGATATTATGGCCAGTCTCTCTCTCTCTCTCTCTCCCCCCCCCCTCCCCAAGGCTGTCAATTCAGCTGAAATCAGACTTACAGGAGACATCGCAAATGGAGATGAAACCTTACCGCACAGTCACGGCAGCTATCGCACAGCCTAACGCATTTGAAAGAGGTGTAGTTAAAATCGGCGTTACGGCTGTGCGATAGCTCTTCGCAGACAGGCCAACCCAGCCCACTCTCCGCCCCTAACTCCTCCTATTTTTGGAATTTGCATCGCACCATACGATATGGTGCGATCACATGCGGTAAACACGTTTTCGCATGCGTTAAGGGCTTATCGCATGCGTTAAAGGCCTATCGCATGCGAAAACGGGGCTTTTCGCATGCGATAAGCCCTTAACGCATGCGAAAACGCCTTACCGCATTTTGAAAAATGACCCCCTTAGATTGAAAGCCCTCTGGGGATAGGGAAATACCTACAGTACCTGAATGTAATCCACTTTGAAGTGCTGAAAAAAAGTGTGAAAAGTGGAATATAAATAAAATAAAAAAATAACAGCCTGCTGGGCAGCTGAAATGAAGGCTGCATGACTAGATGAGACAGCCTATTTGTACAAATCATTCAACTGTGTATACAGCACTCTACATTCATCTACTGTTGGTGAATACATAGATACATAGAAATAATGGCAGAAAAGGACCAAATGGTCCATCCAGTCTGACAAGACTGCTGCACAATGAGGTAACCCCCATACTTATCAGTTTCCCAGACCGTAAAAGTCAGGACTCTTGTTGGTTGCTGTCCGAATCCAATTCTTCATTACCTCTTGCTGTTGAAACAGAGAACATTAGAACATAAGAACATAAGAAAATGCCATACTGGGTCAGACCAAGGGTCCATCAAGCCCAGCATCCTGTTTCCAACAGTGGCCAATCCAGGCCATAAGAACCTGGCAAGTACCCAAAAACTAAGTCTATTCCATGTAACCATTGCTAATGGCAGTGGCTATTCTCTAAGTGAACTTAATAGCAGGTAATGGACTTCTCCTCCAAGAACTTATCCAATCCTTTTTTAAACACAGCTATACTAACTGCACGAACCACATTCTCTGGCAACAAATTCCAGAGTTTAATTGTGCGTTGAGTAAAAAAGAACTTTCTCCGATTAGTTTTAAATGTGCCCCATGCTAACTTCATGGAGTGCCCCCTAGTCTTTCTACTATCCGAAAGAGTAAATAACTGATTCACATCTACCCATTCTAGACCTCTCATGATTTTAAACACCTCTATCATATCCCCCCTCAGTCATCTCTTCTCCAAGTTGAAAAGTCCTAACCTCTTTAGTCTTTCCTCATAGGGGAGTTGTTCCATTCCCCTTATCATTGTTGGAGTTGCATCAGAGTATCAGGCTTATTGGTTAAGGATAGTAATAGCCGAATGAACAAGTTACCCCCATGCTTATTTGTTTCCCCAGATCATAAAAGTTGGGGCTCTTGCTGGTTGCTTTCTGAATCTAATTCCCCTTTTCCCCCTGCCATTGAAGCAGAGAGCAATGATGGAGTTGCATCAACAACAGTATGAAGGCTTATTGGTTAAGGGTAGCAACTACTGCATGAGCAAGTTATCCTCAGCAACTCTTTTCTTCATTTCCATTCTCTAGCCTTTAGGGATCCACAGTGGTCATCTCATGCCCCTTTGAATTCCTTCACTGTTTTTGTCTTCACCACCTCCTCCGGAAGGGCATTCCAGGCATCCAACACCCTCTCTGTAAAGAAATGTTTCCTGATATTGGTTCTGAGTCATCCTCCCTGGAGTTTCATTTCAATTTCAAATCCAAAGTGTCTGCATAAAAATAATAATAAGCATAATTACAACTTCAACCTAGCCAACTCAATCTCGCAACAAACAGAGTGCTAGAATGTTGTGCTAGATCAGGTGAAAAAAACGTGAAATTGTGTGCTCCTTTGAGTACTATATGCTTAGATATATATTACACTAGATGTAACACTAGTTATATATTAGTTCTTTGTATATGTTCAACCACTGCCCAGTGAAAATACATTTTGAAGCTCAGTGTGTGTTTTTCTCTACTTGTTCCCTTTCTGTAAGCTGCTGTATATGTCTGAGTGATACTTCTTCTGCCACATGAACTTAGAGTGACATAATTAAACTTTTTAAGTTAAGAATATCATGAATGCAACATTAATATTTAAGAAATGACTGAACATTTAAAAAAAGCATTTGGAATTTTTTTAAATTAGTTTTTCACTTAATTATGATTTGGCTGAACATAGAGCTCCTTGTCTGGTGGGAAAAAGGGGAGGGTAGCAATAGGGCAGGTTGAGCCAGTCCTGCTGTTATCCCATTGTATGCATGAAAATGTTGTTCTGGCTTCCTTGGAAAAATCAGTTTAGAATTCTAAACTGCATCTTCATGGCATGCAATGGGGAAAAGCCAAGCTAGCTCGGTCAACTAGCTCTGTCTGCCCCCTTGATATGACACTCTATGATCTCTCTTATTACGGTACAATTGTGTAATTTTTTAAAAACTAGAATATCTGTAAGCATAGCAAGATGATTTTATGATACACAGTCACAATGTTTAGAGATGAAAGGGGTGTGGAATTTTGAGGCTCAGAGCAAGCTGATTTGTTAGCAATGTGCTATTGTGCAGTAGAAATGTGCAGAAGCAAAATATTTTTTTTTTGTTTGTTCATTTGTTTCAAACAAAAAATGTTTGTTTATTCATTTAGTTTGTTTCCCATGAAAGTTAATGGGTGACGTAATCCATCCTATTTTTGAGCTTCAAAATTGGTGTTTTCTAATCAATTCTAATGAAACTTGTGGGTAGACATCAGAAGGGAGAAGAGAACTCTAAGGCACCAAGACTGTGGCAAAGTGGCTCAAAAAATGGCATGAATATCCTAGCACAGTAAAGGGGCAAAAGGGTACTAGCAGTGGCAGGAGTTCTCCAAAGCACTATCAGAGGAGCAAAGCAGCAACAAGAGTGTCGAGAACACCCCAAGGCTTCAAGAGGGCACCAATAACAATGGCGTAAACCCGCAAGGCATCACAAAAATGGAAAAGTGGCATCACAAGAGGCATTAACAACCTAAGGCAACATGAAGGGGGAATAAAGCAGCAAACATACATATAAAAATCCCACGCATTGACAAACCAGCACAAAGAATGGCATGAAAACTCTGAAGCAGCATGAGAGGTGAAAAGCATCCACCCACAGTGGCAAGAATACCCCAAGGTGTAGAATCTGGAGAATGTTAACAAGGCAGAATGGCAAAAAGACCACAGGGTACAGAATAATTGGTATAGCAGAAAGGCTGAGGGCAGCAAGACCCCCAAGGTATAGAGTCTTGGGTATTGCAGCAAGCCAGAGTGGCAGAAATAATTCCAAGGTGGTACAACAGGTATAAGGAAGCAAGGCATACTGGCATGAAGACCCCCAAGATGTAGAATAAGGGGTAAAGCATCAAGGTAAAGTGGCAGAAAGACTTCCAAGGGGCATGGCAGCAAGATTCCCAAGATGTAGCATCAGGACCTTGGATAACTGCAAGTCAGAGGTTCGGCAAGACCTTCAAGGTGTAGTGTCAGAAGCAGGGCAGCAAAGCAGAGTGGCAGCAAGATGCCCAAAGTGTAGAATCAGAAGCAGGGCAGCAAGGCAGTGGTACCCTTGACTCTACACCTTGAGGATATGACAGCAAGGCCAAGTGATTGAAGACACCCAAGGTGGTACATTAGGAGTATGGCAGCAAGGCTCCCAAATGTGGCATAAGGGTTATATCAGCAAGGAAGAGTGGCGTCAGGACCCCTAATGTGTAGGTCTGTATGGCAGGAAGGCTGAGTGGTAACAAGATCCCCCAAGGTGTATCGTTAGGAACAGGGCACCTTCACCTTGATTGGTTTTTCATCTTGTCTACTTACCCTGTACTCCCACCTCAGCTCTGTCTTGGCTACTATCTCAGGAATATTTTGGTTGCTATATTTACTAATTTCACTGCAACATTTCCAATGGGCCATAGACTTGAAAAGGACAAACAAATGATTGAAACTAAAATTTTTGTTTAATTTGTGTGCACATTCCATTTGTTTCAGGGGTCCATGTATGAAACAAAAATGGTCTCATTCATTGTATTTTACCCATTCGTTTCAAATTAATATATATCCCTACTGTGTAATGTCCTGTGGCAGATTATACAGTTTTGTCAGTACTCCTTCATGGGTCCTGAATGGAAAACATTTTTACACCGGTGGAGGTATAGGAGACTAGTCCAATAAGAGCTTTTGGCCCCTGCCATATTTTTCTTTCCTCTTCTAAAATCACAAATGAGGAAACTGCCATCTTCTCTGCTCCTCCAAACTCACTATTTATTACTCTGACCCCATTCCCACCTGACTCCTCAGTTCTACCCTGCAGTCATTCCTTCTGTCTGTCACATCCTCAATTGATCACTTATCACTGTGATTGTCCCCTCTTCCTTCAGGCATACTGTGACCATGCCGCTCCTAAAAAATCCTTCACTGCAACCTACCTGCCCTGCTAACTATTGTTCCAGCTCCATCCTTCCTTTATCATCCAGTCTGGTTGGGCTGGCCATTCATCTTTGTTATCTTGACTTTCTTTCATCTCAAGCCATTCTGGATCCACTCCAATTTGGCTTTTGTCCTTTAAATTCCACAGAAACTGCTCTCACCAAAGTCACCAGTTACCTCTTTGTGTCCATGTCCAGTGGGCTTTACTCAATCCTTTTCTTCCTTGATCTATTCACTGATTTTGACACTGTTGATCACCATCTCTCCTTGAAAATGCTGAACTTAATTAGACTCTGTCTGTCCTGGTTTTCTTCTTACCTCTCCCATTGTACTTTTACTATATCCTCTAGTGGTTCTTCCTCAACACTATTTCACTGTAGGTCAATGTGCTTCAACCCTGTGCCTTGGACCCTCTTCTCTTTTCTATCTAGACTATCAGTCTTCCCTCAGCTTTCAGTACCACTTTTATGTTGATGATGTCCAGATCTACCTCTCTATGTCAGATATTTCACCAAAAATTCAAAATTTCAGTTTGCTTATCTGACATTGCCACCTGCATGTCCCACCGCTAACTTAAATTTAACATGGCAAAGACAGAACTTCTTGTCTTCCCTCAAAATCCTCTTTCCGTATTCCCTCTTTTTCCTTCTTTGTGGATGGCACTCTCATCCTCCCAGTTCTTTCAACTCATAACTGTAAAGGGTAGTGGGTATGTGAGCCTTTAGTGCTGCGGCATAGTTGACTCAGCCTTGAGGATGAACCTCCAAGGCCTACACTGGCAGCTGGAGAACACGCCTTATAGCAGGACAGTCTGTAGCTTCACATTTACCAGCTGACTGCAGGTTGAGCCTTTGGGTTCTGTGGATGGCAGGACTTAGGTGAGTCCCTAGGGCAGTGGTGATAGCTAGAAACCAGAGATATACTAGGATCAGGGCAGCAGGATAATAGAGTCAGATATGGACCAAGGTTGGGACCAGGCAGGGGGTCATATTCACGTGGAAGGTAATTGTGATCAGGTCCAAGTAAGAGATCAAGATCCGACGAGGTGAACCAAGAGTGAACGAAGGATGAGTAAAGGATGAGTAAAGAAGATGAAGATGGATGAAGTAAAGAGGAAGACAAGGCTGGACTGAAATCAAGGTTTGTCGAGGCAGGACTGGAATACAAGGAATAAAGAATGCTGGCAACACACACTGCTAGGCAGGAGACCAATTGCTGAGGCAATGACAGGGAGTATGGACTGCACAAGTAGGGAAGTCCTGATGACATCATTACTGGACACTGTAGTACCTTTCCTGCCAAAGGCCCTTTAAATAAAGACACGTACGGTGCACGTGCAACTAAGGGAAGCACTCAGAGGAACCGGAAGATGCGGCATCTAGCTGCAACATCAATGCATGAGCCGTGCAAAGCAACCCTGGTATCAGAAGGCAGCATCCTGGCCACAGAGGAGCTGGTGCTGCATCGGGGTGGGTGAGGTGCCTTACGGGGCTGTTTGTGTGTGTAAGAGATGAAAGCAGTGTACACCAAATAATGTTTATGTATGTGTGCTTGTGTGTGTGTATTTGTGTGTCTCCTTGCCTTTAATTTTTTTTCCTGTGGCTGCTTATGTGGGCTCAGATGTGGCAATGGACACCTTGCTACATCCAATATACAGTAGTTGGCGTATTAATTGCCTATATCCCTGATGCTGTGGAACGTATGCACAGAAAACAGCACTATCAGAAAGCAATCTTCAGCACTTGCTGTAAATAATGCCTTCAATCCATTTCAAGAAACCTTGTAGACATCTACTGCACATATCTTACAATTCTCCCCCTATCTTGCAGCTGATACCCTCACTTGTTGGGGTTCACATCTTCCTTAAATCATCCACCTCCATAGACTTCAATATCATCCCCTTCATGAATACCAGACCTCAGCCATATTAACTATGTATTCCCATCATTTTTTCTTTGAAATGAGCAAAACATATGTAGAGAACCTAACTGGGTTATTTTAAAAGGGACACGTGTATGCCCGTAAACCGCTGTAACAGTTTGAGAGTGGAAATATGCTGCAATTTTATATCATGCGCACAAGAACACACCTAACATTTAAAATCCCCGTGTATATGTGTGCAGGTAATCTTAAGAGGCGTCTCAAGTAAATGTTCCATGCATATTTCCGCTAGGGCTTTAGCAGCTTTTATTCATGTATGCAGGTGGATTTTAAAACATGCGCGCATGAGGGAAAAACCAGTTTATCCAATTAGTCCACCAGTTTCTCCAGTTGATAATGCGGTCTTCAAGATCCCTCCGGTTCTTCATCCTGTAAGCCCCCCACTTGACACTGAAGCTTCACACTGTGCCGAAAGCCCTACAATTCGAGATCTCTAGACTTGCTCCTCATCAGGACCTGTGGTAAAGTTGCGCAGATAACACACGGATGCACGCCATGGTCAACTTTTTAAAAATTCGAAGTTATGCATGTAATTCTTAGCCTCACCCTGGAACACCCATGCCATGTCCTTGCCTGACCCCCCTTTCCATCCCCTTATAGTTGGCGCATGCATAGGTATGTGTACACATGTACTTTGCTGCTTCCTAAAATTTGCATTACTCGCGAGCAGTCCGCATGCACGCTTATGTGGACATTTTTGCACGAGCAACGCTTTTAAAATCTACCTGTTAGCGAGGATTGTGGCATTTGTCACAGGATGATGAGTAGTAGTATTGTAGGTTGTAGCTTCTCCATGGGGGAGACTGGAATGGTGAGTCTCCAGATTGTATAAACCTGTGCCACCATGTTAAGAGTCCCTTGTAGGGCGGCTTGTTGCAATGATGTCTTCTGTTTTGCTTAGTTTATTAGGGAAGGAACTTTGGGCCTCTGGAGATGAGGCTTGGACATTGAATTGTGGATGGGGTGCCTTTGCCTAACCTTTAACAGGTCTTTTTGGGAAGCTTTTGTTTTTCACAGAGGGAAGGTTTTTCACCCTTCCTTTCTTTGTCTTTGGATTCCCTTTTCTTAAGGTGCCCAGGGGACAGAGAACACTGATGGACTCTCGTAAGTCCCCATGGAGGAATGAACCCTGGGGAGGAGGAGGAGGAGATAAAGAAGATCTATGGCACCCATCCCATGTAAACCACATCTCCATTATCAAGATGTTGAACAGAGGAATGTGGAGGGACCCTCTCAGTACCAACCAGGGAAGTAAGGAGAATGACTGAACAACTGGACTAAGGTATGAAAAATGGGACTTATTTAAGTACACTTTAAATCGGGAAAAGATTATCCTATCCACCAAAATCTGGGAAGAAACTCCAAAATTAGCTCATTAATTGGATACGAGAACTATTTGACATCAGTAACAAAATATTTTAATAGGAAGCTGAAAGTCACAAATGTATTAGAAGACCCGAAGCTGTAAAATGGATTGTAAATACCAAGTACTTCTAAGTTAATCTTTTCATCAAAACTCCATCTTTAGTCAGTAAAAGTTAAGATGAAAGCTTTAAGCGTGATTATTACGGATGTATAAGGAGACATTAATGTGGAATTGATTGGAATGCTCAATGAACTATTTAACAATGCTCAGGGCCTAGGAGATAAAACTCTCCCTCCCCCCACCCTGATAAGGAATCTTGGACTTCCACATTTAAGGTGTGGTTTTGGGGGTCCTGAAAGAGGACATTAGCCCAGGGGTTACACACAAATGCTGCCCCTCCCTCTTGATTAATAAATGGGAGGACAGTGTTGGAAGTGCAGTGCATTCAGTCTATGACATTCACGTCTTGTTTGCTTAGTTTGTTTGACCAAAAGTAACTTTTCCAAGTCTGGGACATTGCATAGCACAGCTGAAGTAAAGTCAATGGTATTCTGTCTCTTTGGGACACCATCCTAGAGAGATGATGCTGATTGGAGAATGTTTATAGTTGGTAAAAGGCCATGGTAATGAAAAAAAAAAAAAACCCCAAAACGCAGCTTCTTAGTCTTTAGTGAAGTTGGCTCTTGAAGTAACAAAATCATACTTTGATCTTGGCAACTGAGCACATATAACTTGAAAGCCATGGCGTCAGCCTACAGCTCCCGGCCCTCCAGCTTCAGTTCATGTCCTGCAAGTTGTGCCTCAAGTGAGAGAGGAGAGAGAAGAATAATTTGGGAGCAGGGCACCGATGCAGCGTGGAGTCATGGTTCCTCCAGACAACGTCTGTGGAGAAACAAAGCGATTGTAAAAATTTGTATCAAGGAATACAAAGAAAAACTATAACTGAAGGCAAAAAATGGAGGAGTATCATAGACATAAGTAGAAAGCACTCATGATGTAATTCAGTGCCTTTGTGCAACTTGAATCATGTTCCCCTTAATGCCTACAAAATATTTGTATGCTTAAAAAAAAAACAACAAAATTTCAAAAATAGAAATTCTTGTAGGGATCTTTATACTTAATGTGAAGTACTAAAGAAAACAAATAAATCAATTGTTTCACATAGAGTGAATAATAGTGTATAAAATGCAATTTGAAAATGAAGCGAGGTCTGCTTCTCTAGATATAAAATCGAGGATTACTTTCACATCTGCAAGCTGTGCTTTTCTGAGCCTGTGTTGTATGCTTAAGCCAGTCCCTTTCTCGGCCTCTCATTATTCTGTATTTATGCCAGTTCTTGTCTGGGGAGTTCATGGAATGCCATAGGCTGTCACAAAGCACACGTACCCAGTTCCCTTAAAACATAGCTGCAGAAAAGTCCCTTCTCTTAAATGGAGGGCTAAAGAACAATATTTTATTAGGGCTGCAGAAAATCAGAAAGAGTTTAAAGTGATTGCGCATAGCAGCATCAAGCTTCAGGTACCCAAACTGAGGACTGAAAATAATTTATGCTCAACGGCGATTCGCCATACTTGGCAATACAAATAATTGTATTCTGAGTTAAAAAAAAAAAAAAAAAGGAGACTATGAGAACCTTCATGCCTCGGGAAATTCATTTAGAAGCCCAATATTTTAGTTTTCAGACTGGCTCCTGCTTTGACTCATGTATGACATCAGCTTCCTTATAACGTGCATGACCTTCATTTCCCCTTTCCCAAGAATGTGGAGTTACTTTTCTGACATCATCAGCATGTGGAAATGCACTGAGCATGCTCTGACTGTGCTGTCAGCTTGACCTAGATGCAAGAAGCCCAACATGCTTGCCTCAGTCAACACAATTTAAGTAGGCTCTAAAGCACTTATTTATAGATGGAAAGTCTGAGATTTTGCATCACACTGATGTGTCCTTAAAATAAAAAATAATTATCTATTACCCATGAAATCACCATGAAGGACAATCTATTCATGTCAGGATGCCATTTTGGAACCAGGAGCCGCCGGCACAGGAATGACTGGGGGATTACTCCTGCCTATTTCTGTATCAGAGACGCCCATGGAAGGGGGAAGCGTGATTTGGGATAGGGCTCATTTTCACATGTTAGGTTTCTTTTCATTAACTTTCTCAATTGAAAGTCAAAGGAAAAACACTCACATTTTATGGGGGAAGGGGGTGTTGTGTCATTTTTGTATGAATTGAATGATTCTTTTGTTATGTTTTCATTTAGTTAAAAAATGAATGCACTCCCTTATTTTCTTCTATCCCTCCTCACTAGGGTGACCATACAGCTCCGTGTCAAGGGGGGCAAGCCAATCCAGTCCTGGTTTTACCCCATTTCATTTATAGAAATGTAGTTCTGATTTCTCTATTGACTTCCATAAGAAAAGCAAAACTCATTGCATGCATTGGGGTAAACCAGGAGCTGGTTCAGTTTTTTTTTTCCCTTGACATGCAGCTATATGGTCACCCTACTCCTCCCAAATCTGTCTTTTGACATTTGTTCTATGTTACTCCTTTCTCTCTCTCTCTCTCTCTCTCTCACTGACTTGTCTCGCTTCCCTTAATAATCACTGGTTCACATTTTCCCTCTTTTCCATTTCTCCTAATATTATTCACATCCCCCATCTCTCTCACTACGATTCTATACTTCCATCTTCTACTCTCTCTCCCCCAATCTCTCCATATCCCATCTCTTTCCCCCAACTTTTCATCTTTCCATATCCTTTTCTGTCTCTTGCACCAGACCTTCATATTCCCCTCCTATTTAATTTTTATTTATTTGGATTTATTTCCTGCCTTTGCCCTCTTTCTCGTCAATGTTTCTCTATCCTGGGGCTCCCTTTCTTCCTTACTTCCCTCTGTCTATCTCTTACCCCCCCCCCCCCAGGGATTCACTTCCTTCTGTATGCTCCATCACCCACCTCCAGGCCATCTGGAGTGCAGGTGTGAGGGAGCCACAGTGGGGGTGCAAGAGAAGCAGCTGCTTTGGGACCATAGGAAGAGGATCTACTCTGTACTCTTCTGCTGCAGCTTGGTGCTGCTCTTATTAGTGAGGACTGATCCCACCCCTGCCCCTTGGAGATTTACAGGTTTGATCTAGAGCCCAGAAATCGGCGGTTGAAACTTGGAAGCTCTCAGTCAATCCTGGAGAGCTTGCAACCCTATTAACGGGCATATGACTTTTTCTGGTATGACAGGTATGTCAAATAAACTAAACCAAAACCAGATGGATACATTTTGCCAGTGCCTGAATATTTCCATTTTTTTTTTAATGTAGTTTCTAATAGATTAACAAATTACTAAAAGTCTCCTCCTCAGAGACCTAATCCATCCTCTGAAGATTAACTACTGGATGCCAAAGTAGGAATTGAATCCAAGTGTAGTGAACTGAGAGAATGGGCCTCTTGTAATTTCTCATTGTACCTATGACTCAAGGAGGAGTATGGACTGGGATTCTTTTCCCTGATATAATGAGCTCAGCTTGTGCTTTGGAACCTGCTTCTATGTGAATGACTGGATAACTTGCCAATTGAACAATGCTGGATTTCATATATTGTTTAACCCTTAGAGACCTTGCTGTAACATTGTTCCCCCTGTGGAACATTTCTACAGCTCTGTGATCAGATCTGTGTGTATTTCTGGCTCACATCCCAACAAAACAGGTACATCTCTAAGGACCCCAGTCATGTACATTTCATCATCAAAGTTTCTGTGGATAAGTAACGAGCTTTTGGAACCTGAAAAGTTCATGTAAGCACGAGACCTTGTACAATGTATGCTGTGTCTGTTCTTGCCCTACAGTTCCAAGGCGCATTTTCATAGTTTACTAATTCAAAATTGCTGTCTTAGAAAAAGCTAGCAGGAAGAGTGGTTTACTTTGTAAAGCAGCAGCTGTGCTCACTACCCATTAGGTAATTTGTTGATAATTGGCTAATGATGCCGCAACCAGTAAGTCTATTTAATTTTCTACCACAATTAGTGGCCCAACCTATTATCCCCAGCTCACACTTTTCATGTGCCCTGGATGCCTCTGAAACTTAGTATCACTTTTTCTTTTTCTTTTCTAAAGGGCAGGGGTGCTTAAACCAGTTTTTGGCTTCCCCTTCTGCCCCCCCCCCCCCCCCCCAAGCTAGTCGGGTTTTCAAGACATCCCTAATGAATATGCATGAAAAATATTTGCATAAATAGGAGGTAGTGCATGCAAATAAATCTCATGCATAGTCATTAGAGATATCTTAAAAACATGACTGGCTGGGGGCCTCCAGTTTGAGTACCCCTGATATAGCGAAACAGGCCAGTTCAATTTAAATCTCAAGGAGGTCAGAGCACAAAACTACCCTGCCATTGGTTGATACTGAGAATTTGTAAAGCTGATGTATTTATTACACACAAAGTCACATAACAAATGTCATAACCATGTGGACATTTCTGGGTCAGCCCAGTGGAAGGGGAATCGGGGTTTGATTGCCAGCTCAGGACTTCTACTCCCCGCCAGATACTGGCATGCTGTGGAGGCAGTGTTTACAGCGCTTTGGGGAAGAGGGGAGGAAGGTCAGAGTCATTGGTCAATGACGCCACCTACTGCCTAGATTGAGGGCCCATGACTGCAGTGTTCTGCTCTGTGATTGCAAATGATGAAACTAAATAATTTAGGAAGGGGTATAAAATAGGGGAAAACCTCCCCAGGTAGCTATAAATGAAGGCTCTGGATGCCCGATCCCAGCCCTTATTCCAACTGAGCTGGAAACCCAAAGGAGCAAAGGAAACCGTGATCACAAAAAAAGTGCAAATTTCAGTGTAATCCCCTTTCACAGATCATCCCTGAAACTGTCAAGAGGTCAACTTTGGGTACTGTAGAGCAGGGATGTGCACTGAAAAAAATATTTTATTTTGTGGTTTTTATTTTTGTGTTTCATTTGATGTCCAGTTCGTTTCATTTACTTAAAACTACTGGTATATTATTTAGTGTGTTTGTGTGTCTGTATTGAATAGCTAGTCAGAGGGCAGGCAAAAACCAGGAGTTTTGTATTAAATAGGTAGTCAGAAAGGCAGGCAAAAAAACAGGTTTGTGTATTTTATATTAACTAGTCAGAAAAGTAGGCAAAAAAACAGACATTTGTTTGTTTTGTATCAAATAGGTAGTCAGAAAGGCAGGCAAAAAGCAGAAATTTGTGTGTTGGTATTCTTTATAACAGTTTCCTCGATTTTTCCCGCCATGAAGTCAGGCTCATCAGTCTATAGTTTTCTGGATAGCCCCTGGAACCTTTTTTAAATATAGGGGTTATATTGGTCATCTTACCAATCTTCAGGTAGAATGGATGATTTTAATGATATGTTAAAAATTAACTGAAATAGGTTTGAAATTGATTTTTTAAGACCTTCTGGCCTCCCTTGCCTCCAAGACATTTCCAGGGCCAGCACAGAGTCTGATGTTATTATTACAGAGTCTATTTTGTACCTGTAGGCGCTGCAGTCTTGCAGAAAAGTCTCCTCTCCTTCAGATGGATACCCTCCAAAGCTCGCACTCACAGAATTTCACCGCCTGCTAAGAGCTGCGGAATTTCTATCATACCACGAGAGATCCTTGATCACAAAAAAAAATTTGCAGAGGGTTGAGCTTTCTTGTCTTTGTAGGAAAAGGTCATCTCTCCCATGCCCACAAAACACTAGGAAAAATACGGAAGCAGCTCACTATGTCTGCGTAAACAGATAAGTGGCTTTACTACTTTAGAAAGGACAGAAAGTTAGAGAAGCTGCTCCAGAAAGCAGACAACATTCTTGCTGCTGCTCTGCATTCCTTCATGATATTGACTTCCTCTAGTGCCTCTTGGAGGTGCCTGTATAGATTAGCACAATGTGACTCTCCCATCCAGGGATGGGCCATGTCAATAACTTCACTGCTAGAAATGTTCACATGATATCTAATGGTGAAGACCTAGTGAGCCTTACATCTGTACAAATGAAGACACAAATTGGGGTTGAATTAGCACAAGTATGAAACGTATGAGTAACACCAAAGAAGAAAAATAGACATCGTGAAACGTTCAGGCGGCAGCATGTTATAAAGAGACTCACATAAATTCAGTTCAATTATAATGTATTTATGTAGAACAGATACTTGAGGTTAAGGTTATCTCCTCATTCAATTAAACCCAAACAGTGTGATGCACTTCTTGCACGCAAGAAGTAGTTCTGATTTCCGTATGAAAAGCAAGATGGCATCTGCGCATATGGAATGGGGACAACACCAGGACCGGATCATCCTCTTTTGGTTGATCAGGATGAGGAATTGACCTGAATTGAAATATACAGACATCATCTGCCGTTGTTTCCTGGTTGAAACCCGCAATCTTGCATAAACAAGATTGATATATCACTTATAATATATTCATTAGATTTACATGCATTACCTTGGTGCCAACCAGAAAAACCTGCAAAAAAGCAAAATACACTTGGAACCTATAAGGCCCAATTTTAAAAGGCCTGTGGGCGTTAAAACGGGGGTTACGTGCGCAGCTGGGCCTTGTGCATGCCGCGCACATTTTAAAATGGGCCTGGCTGCACGTGTAAGCCCCATTACGCGCAGAAATGCCAGGGCCTGCAAAAGGGGCGAGCCGGGGGTGTGGTCTGGGCGGGGTGGGGGGGGGGGTAGGCCTGGACAACACCATTAGCCACTGTCCTGGGGAAGTGCGCGGAGGTTACTTCTGCTCCCGAGGACAGTAAGTATAAAATTTTTAAAAATGCCGACGCGTGCATGTTATGAATTGATCGCGTCTATGTGTGTGCGCTGGGAACCATGCGCATATGGACGCACACGCAGATCTTTTAAAATCGACCCTATATTGTATTAGGCCTACTATAATACATTTTGGACATGAACTTTGCCCTCACAAAGCCACAAGAAAACAGAATTACAATACAACTCATTTTCTGTATCAAAACAGCACTAACTGCCAGCACTCGAACAGCAACAACCCTATCTATAAAAAGTCAACACTGCAAATATTACACCAGGCCCTAAAACACTAATACACCCTCTATTAGGAAAACAGAACAAGCCAAATTGCTATATAGCCCTATGCAGAAACTATATGTTAGTGGAAGACCTCACCTCGGTCACACATGCAGAACATACAGACCCTCAAATACAGAATAAAGTGATTATAAAGTACAAATAGAAATGTGCAGACAAAACTGAACTGGAAACTGCAACAAGCCAAATTCTGTATGCAGCGCAACAGTGGAAAACAGAAACATTACCATTCCTCAATAAACAATAAAATCAAGAAAGATAAATAATATCAATAGTAGTAAAATCATACAATACAAAGAATAATTAAAAACAGCTAACCAATAGAATTACATCTAATAATTAAAACCAAATATTCAAATTTTCTAAACACCAATAAAATATTTCAAAACAGACATATCTAATAACACCCAATAATTAAAACTAATAAATATTTTTAAAAATCCCCCCAATCTTCATATGTGGGAACTTTTAATTTCCAGATGCCCTGAGATTGTCATGGATTAGCAGGTAGAGAGAAAGGGGCGTTGTTGTACACAAACGTTTTCCTCTGTCTCTCGCACACATAAATAATCTTTCTCTCTCTCTTTCTCTTTCTATTGCATACACCCACTCACGCTCTCATTCTCTCTGTCTTACTCTCGCACATACGTGCTCTCTCTCACTCACATGATCTCTCTCTCATACACACATGCTCTCTTACTTTCTCTTATACACACACATGTTCTCCCTCTCTCAGACACATGCTTTCTCTCACTCTCTATCTCTCTCTCACACACATTCTCTCTCATATATACACATGCTCTCTCTCACTCACACTCATACATACTTGCACAGATGCTCTCTCTTATACCCTCACACTCACACACACATACTCCCTCACTCACTTCCCCCCCCTAATGAAGCAGCAATAGTCTTCTTCTTTAGCTCTTGCGTCCGACAGGACAACTTTTTCTTTGGGCTGCAGGGTCAATCCAGCTGTGGCCTTGTGCTCCTTCCTGCAGGGCAGCCCATTCCTCTCCTCCTAAGGTGACCCACTGGCCATGCTGCTAATTCCGTTGGGGTTGCATTGCCCAATCTCCTCCTAGGACCCCACTGGCAAGGCTTCTGATTCCTGAGGGGCTGTACTGCTCCTCCTCTTCCTAAGACCCTGCTGACCATGTTGCCAATTCCAGCAGGGCTGTGCAGCTTTCAATACAGTAGTAGGTGACATCTTCCCTTCTATACCAGTGGCATTATGGAGCCCTTTGGGTAGCGACACCTATGACCGAGGCCATATTGGTCATAGGAATGTTCCATTTCATCTTGTGCAAGTATAAAAATGTTTCAACTATGTTTCTATATATCCAACTCCTTGCCCTGAGGAAAATCTATGGTTGCAACAAGTTATGAAAAGCACAGAGCACACGTACATTTCCGTCAGGGCCATTCTGGATATAGTTCTGCCTCTTAAAAACCTGATTCATGCATAGTGGTGCACGATGAGTTTCTTGCTAAACACACTGCAGTCAGTTTCAGTCCGTGTAACTTGGATGTTTTTGCAATGTTTCAGTGACAGATACGGTAAATTAAGGACAAAACATCTGGCTTTGGATTGTGTGTGAATGTGTGTGTGTGTGTTCACGTATGTGTAAATTCCTGATTACATCCCTGGATTTGAGTAGATCCTGCTGTGTTTTCCCCTGTTTTCTCCTTTCTTTGAAACACATAATGAGAAAAACTATTAGCTTCTGTAACTGGAAGTTTATATAACAAATGTTTCCCTGCCCCCAGCCCTCCCTCCTCTTCCCCATTCCCCCATGTAAAACCCACCAGGTCTCTCTCAGGGTAGATTTATAATTGTCTGCCAGAGCTTTCCAAGAATCTTCATTTTCTGCCGGGAAGGGAATTCCAAACGGAAAGAGGAGCATCCAATGTCAAGGACTTAAAATATATCCCCTGGCTCCCCTGAGCAGCCTGTGTTCCAGTGAATAGCTGGGCTCAAAGAACTGCTTTACTATGCCATCCTGACTAAAATGAAGTTGTATGGTTGAGATTCACTCAAATACACAGAATTAAGGATTAACAAAGAATTAACTAAGGTGATTTTTTTTGTTTATTAAATTAGATTAAGTTAGTCCAATAAAAAAAGTATCACCTTATATATTTTTTTGTTTTCTTTGTTAACCTTTATTTCTGTAAAATGTATTTATTTATTAAAATGAAGTTGTCAGGACCTTTTAAGCATTCTTAGCACCATATAAATACCTACAGCATTTAAGATCATTCCAGCAGCATTAAAAAATAATTATTTAATTTAGTTATTCAGAAACTGCCTTTCCGAAAGTTCAGATTCAACCAAAGCAGTGTGCAAGTCAGATACTGAATAATTTCATAAATCAAAGGATACATAACTCAAAAAGAATATAACACTAAACAAACAGCAATCACATAATCAACATACCAAAAAAAATCTACAAAATCATTACCAGCATACAACCTCATTCCTACCCCATAATCACCTGCCAATCCAATCCATAAAAATCTTTAAAAAGACACCCCAAAACTCTCATGATCTAAAAAATTCCTTAATTGTATGTTATTTTAGAATCTCCATTTTCCCTTCCCAATTGTCTCCAACTTACTCTACCAAAGTCCATATCTCATATCCCCTCTAATCCTGGCCCTCATGTAGCATAATAGACTGCCATAAACATAAATGAGTTATCAGCTCACGGGGCACAGTGAGGGCTTTATGTAGGAAGAGGTATATGTGGTGAAGGCACTGCAGACAGCCAAGCTTTGATTTCTAATGAGGCAGAGGACATGCATTGAGCATAGTTTGAGGAGGGAGAACATAAGAACATAAGAAAATGCCATACTGGGTCAGACCAAGGATCCATCAAGCTCAGCATCCTGTTTCCAACAGTGGCCAATCCAGGCCATAAGAACCCAAAAACTAAGTCTATTCCATGTTACCATTGCTAATGGCAGTGGCTATTCTCTAAGTGAACTTAATAGCAGGTAATGGACTTCTCCTCCAAGAACTTATCCAATCCTTTTTTAAACACAGCTATACTAACTGCACTAACCACATCCTCTGGCAACAAATTCCAGAGTTTAATTGTGCGTTGAGTAAAAAAGAACTTTCTCCGATTAGTTTTAAATGTGCCCCATGCTAACTTCATGGAGTGCCCCCTAGTCTTTCTATTATCCGAAAGAGTAAATAACCGATTCACATCTACCCGTTCTAGACCTCTCATAATTTTAAACATCTCTATCATATCCCCCCTCAGCCGTCTCTTCTCCAAGCTGAAAAGTCCTATCCTCTTTAGTCTTTCCTCATAGGGGAGCTGTTCCATTCCCCTTATCATTTTGGTAGCCCTTCTCTGTACCTTCTCCATCGCAATTATATCTTTTTTGAGAAGCGGCGACCAGAATTGTACACAGTATTCAAGGTGCAGTCTCACCATTGAGCGATACAGAGGCATTATGACATTTTCCGTTTTATTCACCATTCCCTTTCTAATAATTCCCAGCATTCTGTTTGCTTTTTTGACTGCCGCAGCACACTGAACCAACGATTTCAATGTGTTATCCACTATGACACCTAGATCTCTTTCTTGGCCTAATATGGAACCCAACATTGTGTAATTATAGCATGGGTTATTTTTCCCTATATGCATCACCTTGCACTTATCCACATTAAATTTCATCTGCTATTTGGATGCCCAATTTTCCAGTCTCACAAGGTCTTCCTGCAATTTATCACAATCTGCTTGTGATTTAACTACTCTGAACAATTTTGTGTCATCTGCAAATTTGATTATCTCACTCGTCATATTTCTTTTCAGATCATTTATAAATATATTGAAAAGTAAGGGTCCCAATACAGATCACACTGGCTTTTATTTATTTAGTTAAATGAGCCTCTCTTTGATTGGTTCAGGAATCTCGCGATGTCATTGTTTTGGTGCCAATTTTGCTCTTTAAAAGTTTGATCCCACTGAGGGCGCTCACGCTCCTGGGTTGATCTGAAAGGTATATACTGTATACAATAACCAAAATGTATAATTATATGTGGTTTTTAATTATGTAGCCTTATTTGTGGTCCACCATCTATATTTGTTTATGTTGTAGATTTTAAGTACAACTGTGGTCCCTCCCGATGCAGCAACAAGCGAAACACGGAACAGTGTCGGGGGACTTGTATAAATAATCCTGCAATGACTGTGGAGTTGCCGATCATATTGTGTGAAAAATTATAATTAAATATTTCTTGAATTGAAGGTGGATCGTCAAAGTTTGTTCTTGCACCATTGGTCGTTGGTAATTGGTCTCCGATTATTACTGCACTACCAATTTGGTTAGCTTCCCTAATTTCTCTTAGCATTTCACTGTCCGTCTCACCATCTTGACCAGAAGGGGGGACACTACCTGCAAATGTAACAGACCTGATGTATGTGTGTGCAGCCATGCAGGATTCCTCCAGCAGCTGCGCCCACTGCACCCTGGACTGTGCTTGACCCGGACCTGGCCCAGAAGCAGAGAGGAGCACCAGGAATAGCATTCTGCTGGTTTGTGCTTGCCCTCACAATAAACAAGAAGGGCTCTGTGACTACCAGCAGCCACATACATAGGCTCTTGTTGCAAACTTTTTTTTTTTTTACCTGTTTTTGAAATTTTTTTAAGATTGTTTGAATCACCTTTAAATCACCTTTAAATACTGGTGTGGATTTTCTGTCTCAAAATGATTACCAGAAATAGAGTAGCCAATGCTACTAGAATGAATTTTTTAAATGATTGAGCCATTTTCACTCCATTTTTGTCATTTTATTTTAATGTTTTCACTTGAACTTTTTAATCTAGTTTTGATTATGTGGGTTTCAATATTATATAGGATTACATAGAAACATAGAAACATAGAAATGACGGCAGAAGAAGACCAAATGGCCCATCCAGTCTGCCCAGCAAGCTTCCCTCATTTCTTCTCCCATACTTATCTGTTTCTCTTAGCTCTTGGTTCTAATTCCCTTCCACCCCCGCCATTAATGTAGAGAGCGGTGGAGGAGCTGCATCCAAGTGAAATATCTAGCTTGATTAGTTAGAGGTAGTAGGAGTAGTAACCGCCGCAATAAGCAAGCTACACCCATGCTTATTTGTTTTTACCCAGATTATGTTATACAGCCCTTATTGGTTGTTTATCTTCTCCCCTGCCGTTGAAGCAGGGAGCTATGCTGGATATGCGTGAGGTATCAGTTTTTTTCTTCTCCCCTGCCGTTGAAGCAGAGAGCTATGCTGGATATGCATCGAAAGTGAAGTATCAGGCACATTTGGTTTGGGGTAGTAACCGCCGTGACAAGCCAGCTACTCCCCGCTTTGTGAGTGTGAATCCTTTTTTCTTCTCCCCTGCCGTTGACGTTATGCTGGATATGCGTGAAGTATCAGTTTTTCTTTTCCCCTGCCGTTGAAGCAGAGAGCTATGCTGGAAATTCGTGATGTATCAGTCTTTCTCCGATGCCGTTGAAGTAGAGAGCCATGCTGGATATGCGTCGAGAGTGAAGTATCAGGTACATTTGGTTTGGGGTAGTAACCGCCGTAACAAGCCAGCTACTCCCCGCTTTGTGAGTGCGAACCCTTTTTTCTTCTCCCCTGCCGTTTAAGCAGAGAGCTCTGCTGGATGTGTGAAGTAACAGTTTTTCTTTTCCCCTGCTGTTGAAGCAGAGAACTATGCTGGATATGCATTGAAAGTGAAGTATAAGAATGGAGTGATCAAGCTAATTGTCAATAGAAAATTTCTCTCATCTATTTATTTATTTATGCAACTTTTATATACCATGTCACAGAATACAAAATTCTATCTGTAAGGTTTACATGATAATATACAAAAAACAATTAGAAACAGATATAAATACATTAAAAATTTCAATAAAAATAAAATACTAAGATAGTTAAAATCTACTCATTAAAAAAGCAAAGTTAAGAAAATAAGACTCCTCAAATGACTTCTGTGTTAGCTAACACTCTTTAGGTTCAATTCCAAAAGCCTGCTGGAAACACCATGTTTTTAGATCTTTCTTAAATTTTTTCAAATTGCCCTGCACTCTAAGATGAACTGGCAAACTGTTCCACAATTTTGGCCCCGTGATCGAAATTGCTCTGTCTCTCACTTCGCTGAGATGTGCCAATTTTACTGTGGGTACTGATAGTAAGCCTTTATTTGCTGATCTTGGTTCTCATTGGGGCACAGGAAGTTTAATAGTTGAGTTCAGCCAGTCAGAATTTTCTCCATATATAATCTTATGAATCATACATAAAGTCTTGTGCTTAATTCTAAACTCAATTGGCAGCCAATGTAATGTTTTTAGGACTGGCGTAATATGATCCCTTTTTCTTGTATTTGTTAAAATTCTTGCCACAGCATTCTGAATCACCTGTAGGGGTCGTATAACTGTTTTTGGAAGTCCTAACATAGTGGAATTGCAATAATCTAGTCCTGAAAACAATAACATCTGAAGAACATATCTACAATTATTTTGCGAAAGCAATGGTTTTAAACGTTTCAGCAATCTTAATTTATTAAAACCTTCTTTAACTTTGCAGGATATGTGAGTTTTAAAATTTAATTCATAGTCAATAATGAGACCTAGGTTTCTAGTGGTATCTGTTAATTTATAACAGGTTAGATCATCAAGACAGATTATTTTTTTCTCCTGACTGGCATTTTTTTCTGTCAAGCACCATAAAAACAGATTTGTCTAAATTTAAAACCAGTTTCATTTGTACAAACAGCTGGCCAATAATTTTTAGGTACATGTCTATCAGTTTAACAGTAGATTCAATATTGCTTTCTATCGGAAATAACAGTTGAATGTCATCCACATAGATATAATAAACTAAGCCTAAACCAGTTAACAAATGGCAAAGCGATAAAAGATATATGTTAAATAACGTAGCTGAAAGGGCCAAGCCCTGTGGCACCCCTGTTGTGAATTTTATCTTTTTTGACATGGTGTCTTTAATCCTGACTGTAAACGTTCTGTGTTCTAGAAATGATCTAAACCAGTTTAGGGTCATATTAGCTAATCCTATATCTTGCAATCTCTTAAGGAGATCATCTAATAAAACTGTGGTTAAACTATCCCTAGTGTGTATATATATATATATATATATATATATATATATATATATATATTTGCTTGATTTATTAGTTTTGGATAATTGTTGATAGATTTTTTTGCCTTTAATAGTACCTAGAGCAGTGGTATTCACTTCCAGTTTGACGACTGCAGATGTGTCAGGTTTTCTGTATATCCCTAGTGAAATGTGTACTCTTCTCACAAATCATATGGCTTTGCTTGAATTGCTAAACAGTCAGTTAAACCTGTTTCCTTTCCCAGTTTCAAATACCAGAGAATTCAATTCTTGAATATCAATTAACATTTATTAGAAAACTGAACACTTCAAACTCACTGTGGATGCCAGAGTATCAAGAATAGCCCTGCAGACAATAGTGCCTAGTTTAGCTGTTAAGTTTCTGGAAGCCCAGTAATCAGAGGAAAGACAACAGCAACTGTAGTAGATGCTGTAGATACTAGTGAATAGTAGTGGGATTGGAATAAATAGGTGAAAAAATGATGCTCTAAGGAGCTTGTAGAGAAGGACTCAGGATGAGCCATTAGCTTGCTTACAGCCTTTTGTAATTGAAAGTATCTGCAGGAAACAAACTATGTCAAGCATTTTTTGGGGCAAGGGACCAATGGAAAGAGGCCAGAGAACACAGACAGAGACAAAGTAAAACAGGATAGAACCAATAAAAAGCTCAAACATTCAAACAATAACCAATCATGAAAAAAAGCTCTGCAACATGCAGATATAAGCTGTGCAATATCACAAAATGATACCAGGTGGCAGCATGATAAAGAAACATAAAATAAAATGGTAATTTTAAAATGAGCACACATGTACTCATACATGTGCATATCGATGTGCGAGTGAAGATATGGTGGAATTTTAAATTATGTGTGCACGTTCGTGCATATATTTTAAATAAATCAACTGTACATAAGCATGCTCCTACTTTTAAGAGGTTAGTATAGCAATGCTAGCGCACATCATCCTTAGGATTTTGTCAGCTTTTTAAGCAGATTTTAAAACATGCTCACGTGAGGCACATTCCCAGTTTTCCAATTAGTCCATCAGTTTGTCCAGTTAATATTGGGGCCTTTCAGAGCCCTCTGGTTCTTTATCCTGCATACCACCTAGTTGACCCGGACCCCTCAACCTGTCCTAGAAGATTAAAACTTGAACCCTAGGTTTGTGTTTTTTATGGAGAAAAGAAGACTGCGATCTGAGTTCTGTGCATGAACAAAGATGTTTGCAGGAACAGTGAAAAGTGAGTGTCAGGAAAGGAGAAAGCTGCCCACCTGGTGCTCTGGTTCAGGAGTCCGAAGGAGAAGAGTGTTCAGGAGAATGATTCGAGCATTAGGAGAAACAGATACCAAAAAGCATCCTTGGGAGTCAGGGAGTCCTGTATCCAGCGAGGGGATATTTGAATCCATTTCATGTTTTACAGGTAGCAGTGTTCTGCTGTCTGTAGTTCATTCCATGTATTCTAATTTATTCAATAATTCTTCTCTAAAGTAAGGAGGTGGGAAATGTACCACTGGAAATTCTTATCAACAATCAGTGGGCAATCTGGACAGTGCCCTGAGAGCCCACAACACAGAGACCTCTCCCACCAACAATACATCACTCGTTTCTCCCTTTTGGTGGTCTCATGCTCCTTTAAGACCCCAGTTTCTGTCAGAGCAGCTCTTTGCTCCAGATGCTGACAAAATCCATTTCCAGATGTGGAGCAAACTGGCATTTCCCTCTGGAAGACAAATTAATATACCATTCAGAGAAAGCAAAAAGAGAAAAGGAAAGCAAAACAATCAATAATATGAAATAAATGAAAGAGATATCAGGAGGCTTAAGAAAGGCTCATTAGCCCGGCTGTTTTCGTCCTGCTGTTTGATTCCAGCATCGGTAGCCGGCATTGCAGTCTTTTTGGCAGCAATAATCAAAAGTTCTTACATAGGTAAATGCATCATCTTTGGATTATTATTCTGTTGGGTTGCAACCTGCAGACAATTCCATTTTTTTCTAATGGGACCAAACTTTTCAAAAACACTTTATGCTAGCCAGCCCAAGAGCCATCTTGGTTGAAATGGTTCACCATCAATGTGTAGCTTCATAATCAGGAAAATAGCTGTAACTCTCTCTTCGGTTTAAAGCCAGAATGTAGAGGCCACACTGTCCCCAGAGCTAATCTCAATGTCCCGGCCCTCTCACTCCACTTCTGATATCACGCACGGTTAGCCACTGGGGTATTGGGGACCTAGGTGCAATCTGGGTGGGTATCGGTTCATAGTCTCTCAGATACAGGGTAGCCCATGGAAAAGTAGCCTGCCTGCGGGGCCCTGGTATTGGAGGTGGCCTACTTTTCCATGGGTCACCCTGTACAATCAGTCTCTGTCTCTGTAGTACTCACTTCTGAAGATCCCAAGAGCGGTGTCCTCCGATGGCAGAAACGTGCAAACAAGAGCCTTGGAGTGATGTTCAACAAAACATTTTACTGCAACTTAAAAAAAAAAAAAAGGATCTAAGCTAAAATAGCAAAAATCATAATCATGAAAGGATGAATGATAACTCCCAAGTGCTACAACCTTTTTCTCTATTTTTAGTCTCTGAGTCATGGTCCCTTTCCCAGTAATGAGAAAGTAGGAAAAAAAATATCTTCTCCAAAATAAGCAGAGAGATGGTGGTGGTGGAAAAACTCCCTTCTCTCCAAAGTAAAGAAAACTTTCTCCAAAACCCAATTCTCAAACTTGGCAACCACAGTCTCCACTGTTCACTGGACACAGGGCAAAGCACTACCCGGGCAACTGCTTGGCTCTAATTTAACTAGTTGCACAGCACAGAAACCCAATCCTTATCCTCTCGGGCAGGGGGTAATAGCCCACCTGAACTAGGAGCAGGTCAAAACACCCAACGCTCTTAAAAGTCAAAAAAACCTTCTCCTCTTCTTCCCTCAACTGAACAGTTTCTCTTCTTGATCTGTGGAGGTAACCAGAGAGCAGGACAGAGTTCTTCCCTTGGGTACAGACTGAGTGGCCTGAATTTGGGGATCCACAAAAATCACTTCTCTTCTTCCCCAAAAGCAAACTACTCCAACTACAACTTGAACATACTTACCCAAAATATATATGGGGAGCCTGACCAAACCCAACACCCTGGGTGGGGAAACTTTTAGGGCTGGTCTCAGAAATGCAAAACCCTCTCTCTATAACAGGAAAAAGGCAAAACAGTAAGGGCCGGCTTTTAAAAGCTCTACGCGCGTAAATCGGGTTACGCACGCCGGGCCTATTTTATAAAGGCCCAGCGACGCACGTAAAGCCCGGGATGCATCTACGTCCTGGGGCTTCAAAAAAGGGGTGGGGCAGGGGCGGGGCAGGGCCAGAGGCCTCCGGCACAGTGGCCATTTGCCAGTGTGTTGGAGGATTGCCTGCCGGCAGGCTGCTGGCATGCGCAACTCGTGCCTGCCCAGAGGCAGGCGCAAAAGGTAAGATAGAGGTCGGGGTGGGGGGTTAGAATAGGGCTAAGGGGTGGAAAGTTTAGGGGAAGGGGTGGGAAGGTTAGATTAGGGGGAAGGGCATCGGCGCGCGCAAAAGATGCACTAGTGCATTAGCGCATGTTATAAAATCGGGCGTACCTTTGAAAATCTACCCCTAAGGGAGTGAAGCACTCCTTACCTCTCTCAGGCAAAAAAAAAAACAAAAACGAAAGAAATATGGTTCAGGGGACTGACTCAGATCTTTTTTTTCTTTAGTCCTATCTCCTGCAAACAAAATTACAAATTGACTCACAATATTAGATCTCAAACTTTAACATCACTACATTATAGCTGTCCTAATTGAAGAATCATTGAACATGTAACATGTATTTCTTTCACTTATCACCATCACCATGACAGCTCTTCTTGTGGAAGAGCCAATGAAGAAAGAGTTGATAGCACTCTCCAATCTGGGGGAAGGCATCCCCAGTCTAGGCAAACTTGACCCCTTCAGCGGCCAAGTCACCAATTCCCGACAATATTCTGTGAGAGCAAAGAAGGAGAAATCCCCAACTACAAATCAAAGGAGCATTTTGGAAGACCCTTCCCAGGCTCTTCAGACAGAAGACAAGTGCAGGTCCAGGGCATCCTGTGAAGTCTGTGGGATCTAACTAGGACTGGGGAAAATTCCCAGGGAACCTGTGCCATTCGGGGGCTGGCCAGGAGCAGGGAAACCACCACACTTCCCAATTCAAGGGAAATCAGGACCCATCCCTGGAGCCAGGAAATCACCACTTAAACAGGGAGAGTAAAAGGATAATCCCTGGACAGACAATTACCATCCTCAAAAATTGATTTGTCGTTTAACAGAATCAGTAAACTTTTTATTTGAACACCCCATTCTGTGTTCAGCCTCCTTGATTACGCAGCCTCAGAAAATACCTATCACAAGCACCATCACGAGGAGAGGTCACTCCCCCTGCCTGGGCCATAGCAGAAACTTCCCCCATAGAAAGAATTCACCCTGGGGACAGTAGCCAGGAAAGAAAGCCCCAAGAGACAATCCATTCTTGTGTGTACCCTCTGAGAAGATGCCTCTCAGGAGAAAAGGGTTACATATACATTCTTGATTATTCTCAAATAATACTGTTGACTGAGCAGCTGACTCTCCAGTACCTTGTAGTAGCTGATGCAGCCAAACAGCTTCTTGACTAGCTGACATGTCTTCAGTTCTGTTGATGATAGTGCAACTGACATTTGCTTTTTTTTACTGGACCAAGAAACTAGACCGTCGCTAAGTTTAAACAAGTAACCACTTGTTGATTTATGATTGCTGGAATCACCGGCCCAATTACAGGTAGATTTTAAAAGCGTTCCTTGCACAAAAAAACCAGCCCCAAACACAACGTATGTGGGCTGCGTGCGAGCAACGCAAATTTTACGAAGCTGGGAAGTGCTCGCGTACGTACCTGCGTGCGCATCAAGAATAAGGATGCCAAAAAGAGGCATGGGCATTCCCAAGACTCTTAGACGTGTAACCCCAAAGTTTGAGAAGGCTGTTCATGGTGCGCGTTGGCATGTGGGAGAGAGACAATCTGACACGCTATATATCTCCCACTGTAAGAGGGGCACTTACAACAGTGTGGGTTTGGGGGGGGGGGGTTCATTGGTCTGCCTAGGGCGCAAGGGTCTGTAGACCCTTGTAACATTCACCCCTCCCCCAAAACAGAGTTGAAAGTGCCCCTCTTACAGTGGGAGATATATAGATTGTCATATTGTCTCTCTCTCCCTCCCACTCCCTCTCCTTCCCCCTCCCAATAGGATCACTTGTGTGAGCATGTTATTAAAATATGCATGGCAGGGATATGTTCTTGCTTAGTAGCATTAATATCTTCACTGCAGGACTGAGAAATCCCACGGCCCCCATGCTTCACAGGCCCCCACCTTTCGCATGGAGCCCAGGGGGGGGGGGGGGAGGTGAGGACACTTCAATGGCAGTGAACACAGGGTCGTGGGATTTCTCAGTCCCTGCTTGCTTAATGTTTCCTTCTGATAGCATTGCTGCTGGCACAAGAGCCAGAAAAACCTCTGAGGTTGGGGGTGGGTGACAGAAAATCAGGAGTCGTGACCCATGTGATGCAGGGTGGTGGCGGCAGGTGTATAAACTTTGCTGCCGCCAGAAATTTCCTGCCCTAGGTGCAAGCCTAGTGTGCCTATGCCTAAATCCAGGTCTGATCAGAGAGAGTGACTGATTTTCTAGCCACCAGAAAACACTAGGACAATTGTTGCTTCCGCTTAGCTATCCCAGATTTTTCTCCTTGAATTACTCAGTGCACTATGTTGCCAGTCTGTTGGGGTTTTTTTTTTCTCATTGTGCTGATTCATATTGCTTCTGTTGATCTTTATTATTTTCGTGCTCCATGTTTATTTTTTCCCCTTTGGGAATAGAAAGGTAAAGTTTGAATGCTTCACTTATATTGTGGGATTGATTTTTTTTTGCTGCCATATTGCAGGATAATTGTGCTTTGGGTGTAGAAATGGCACGGCAGGTGCAGTATTTCTGTTTGGTACTAAGAGCTCCCTGATCATGGGGCAAAGGGCCTCAAAAGATTCAGTATTTCTCCCCTGAAGGTAAAGAATCTGCGTGTGAGACACAGTTTGTCAGGGAAAATTAAATACCTGTGGGGGACCATGCGTTTTCCAGCTTAGTGGGGGAGACCATTTTTATGCGGCGCCTCCCATTGAGGCTGGCTGTAATTGGTTTCTCTTTAGTCCACTTGGGGGTGGGAGGGGCTAAGAGCAGGAGTGATGTGGTCAGTTGGAGTTATCCTTTGGTGGAGTGTGAAGAGCTAATTTTGAGTATCTTGCTGAGTTAGGGCCTATTCCCCTGACTGGGTATTTTTTTTGGTTTCGAGGAGATCCCTTCAGTGTACTCCCTGCTTGTTGGAGTTTGCCTCCTTTTGGAGTCAGAGTCTTTGTTGATATTTTTGCTATTTTTGGAGTTTGCTGGTGTAAAACCCTGCATCCTTTGGTGAAGGTCATTCCCCGAATCCGAAGGCCTGGGGGCTGAAGATCTGTGTGTTCCCCTTCTAGTCCAGCGACGGAACGGCAGTGACAGCATCACTTCAGTGTGAGGTGCTTTTTCTGATTTGAAGAGTTTTTACCGGTTTTTGTGTTTTGAGGAGGTTTTTGATCCACCCTTCCTCACTGGGAAGCCGGACTGTGATGGCAGTTTCATCTGATCTCTCCTCCAGAGAGGTCGTATTCATAAAATGTTTGGGAAGAAGAAGCAAGATTTAGAGACCCACAGCTGGATCTCTACCCCTCGGGACACAGGACACAGGTTGGGAAGGAGAAAGATACTGAACATTTGGACTCAGGTAGGATTTATTTTTCTTGGATTTCAGGGATTCCCCTACCAGTAGGATTTCCCTTGCCCACTGGGACAACTTATCCACTCAGTAGAGGAGTGATAGGCCTCCTTCCAGGAACCTGAGAGACAGGAAGTATACCCAGAGCAAGAGAAAGCAGTGTAAGAAAAGTCAGCTGTAAATCTCACATTTTAGTTTGATTATTGGACATTTATTTCACTGTGAAGAATCATAGAAACATAGAAATTTTATTTATTTATTTATTTAACACTTTTCTATACCGACCTTCATGGTAGAGACCATATCAGGTCGGTTCACATCGAATAGGGGAACTGAACCAAGAACAGTAACCAAAAACAAAAGGTTGAACATGAAAAAGCAAAGTTACATTTAACAGGGAAATTAAACTTGGAGGCATAGACTGCTGGAAGGAAGGCAGAAATGACGGCAGAAGAAGATCAAATGGCCCATCTAGTCTGCCCAGCAAGCTATCACACTTTTTTTTAATCTCTCATACTTATCTGTTACTCTTGGCCTTTAGTAACCTTTTGGTTCTATTTCCCTTCCACCCCCGCCATTAATGTAACCTTTGGTTCTATTTCCCTTCCACCCCCGCCATTAATGTAGAGAGCAGTGCTGAAACTGCTTCTAAGTGAAGTATCTAAGTTAATTGGTTAGGGGTAGTAACCGCCGCAATAAGCAAGCATATTTGTTTACCCAGCCTGTGCAATTCAGTCTTTGTTGGTTGTTATCTGAATATAAATCCACTTTTCTTCATCCCCCCCCTGCCATTGAAGCAGAGAGCTACTCTGGATATGTATTGAAAGTGAAGTATCAGGCTTAACTGATTCAGGGTATTAACTGTCAATAACAAGCAAGCTACACCCATGCTTATTTGTTTATCCAGACTGTGTAATTCAGTACTTGTTGGTTGTTGTCTGAATATAAAATCATCTTTTCTTCATTCCCCCCTGCTGTTGAAGCAGAGAGCTATACTGGTTATGGATATGCATTGAAAGTGAAGTATCAGGCTTGTTTGGATTAGGGTAGTAACCACCGTAACAAGCCAGCTACTCCCCACTTTTATGTGAATGCAAATCCTTTTTTCCACATTTCCTCTTGCCGTTGAAGCATAGAGAAATGTTGGAGTCACATTAACCATGTGTATGTTTATTGAATAAGGGTAATATCTCCAGTTATTAGTTGTCTTTCCCGCAAGCCACCCTCTCTTCATTCACATCCTCTAGACTTTATGGATGCACAGTGTTTATCCCTCGCCCCTTTGAAGTCCTTCACAGTTTTGGTCTTCACCACTTCCTCTGGAAGGGCTTTCCAGGCATCCACCACCCTCTCCGTGAAGAAATACTTCCTGACATTGGTTCTGAGTCAGTAAGTTTAATTTGAACCCCCAACCTGTGTCCAGCCAGTTTGTCCCAGCAGCACGGTATGACAGGAGGAGACAGAGTGTTATTGTAATACCACACCTAAAGGAAAAGCTAAAGCACCGCCTGGGCCAAGAAAGTCCTCCTTCACCCCAACAGAAAGAACCCACCCTTTATGAATCAGTGAGAGGGGAAGTGACACGAGGCAGGTGGCACCTTACAGACTCTCCAATTTATTGAGGCATGAGATTTTGAGGACAGAGTCCAGTTTGTCAGTTACAGGGGAGAGAACTAGTGAAAGCCTCAGACAGATACTAATTCTTTTGTGTGCCCTTGCAAACCATGCCAGTCCATAAAAAAGGGATACATACCCAAATATATTCTATGGAAAATCCCCGCCCCCCCCCCCCGTCCCGTTTGGGGGAGGAAGGTTTACATAAGAACAAATCTCTTGGTCTTGTGATCACTAATGTAATTTTGTTTGGCTGATGTAGTAAAGGATGGTGCAGCAGTAGTTGTGGAATTAGTAGAGCAAATGAGTGCAGTGAGTACATTCGCTGTTTTCAAATTTTTCCTTATTGTCATTTTTTTATTGTGCAACTTTTTATATTAATGCATGACCACTTGCTGAAATACATCCCATGAAACATAATAAGAATCTGGAGAGCGCAACAGTGAACAGAGAAGAGAAGTTGGGTCATTATTACATCAATATTGTGCAATTTGTTGATACACCACTTCCATTAAACACTGAAAGTTCAACCTTTCCCCTTCTCTCCCTCACATAGGTATCCCCATCTGTTCCAAGTGGACAGTTGGCCTGTTGGTCTTTTCAGGAATTGGCAAAGGACAAATATTGGATTGGAGTAGAATGGGAGTTCACCAGAAGTCTAATTCTAAATATTTATTTTATACAAGCTGTGGACATCTGGATATAACAGCAAACACATGTGGGGGAGGGGGACAGATGCAATATGTAATAGAGACAGAACTAAA
Source organism: Rhinatrema bivittatum (assembly GCF_901001135.1). Classification (NCBI taxonomy): domain Eukaryota; kingdom Metazoa; phylum Chordata; class Amphibia; order Gymnophiona; family Rhinatrematidae; genus Rhinatrema; species Rhinatrema bivittatum. Next base: position 36,674,693 of record NC_042631.1, on the reverse strand, counting down.
AGAAATATGTATGGGATGACCTTGTGAGCTGACTAAGCTCTGTCTAGTACAAATGCGTGAATCATAGAATGCTCATGCAATAAATGTAGGCTATAATGCACAGCATTATTTTATCAATCAGAGGACAATGTTGACTAGAGGTTGCATGCTTTACACAGACATGCTAAAGCCCATGCACTTAGCATGAGATTCACATAATTGGAGGAGTCTCATGCTCACACACAGAGAGCCCCTCTTCTCACATATGCAGCATATCACCAAGGCTACTCTCTCTCTCCGCAGACTCCTGATTGTCACATCTCACTCTTTACCCTAGCACTCCTTCACCATTGGATGATTGTGCTGTCAGCAGCTGCTACAAGGGGCAGTGGGAGGAGAAAAATCAATGCCCTCCCAGAGCCACTGTTGGTGCATTAAGGAGCTGCAGTACAGGCGAGATGACAAGAAGGAAGTGAACATGACACTAAGCTCCACCCCCTCTCTCTCCCATATCACTTACCCAGCTCCATGTCCAGCCAGAGTGCAAGTGAGCCTGACATCCTACTGGTGTGAGCGAAATGGTGAAGAGGGTAGCACTGGCTCAATGCCAGAGATGAGTCCCACTCAGGTGGGCTAAGAGATGACAGCATTTCTTCTTCATTCCCTCTATCAGGGATAGAGAGGTAACCAAACATTTTCTCATTCTGGTGCCTATTCACTGGCTTCCACGACTCTGACGCTGTTGACTAGTTCTCAGCCATTTCTTTTTCCTCCTCTTTTCCAGATCTCACGTATAAAGGGGGAAAAACTTTGGTTCTTAGAGTTTGCTTTAATATGATAGAGGTCTTTAAGATCATGAGAGGTCTTGAACGAGTAGATGTGAATCAGTTATTTATACTTTCGAATAATAGAAGGACTAGGGTGCATTCCATGAAGTTAGCAAGTAGCACATTTTAGACTAATCGGAGAAAATACTTTTTCACTCAACTCACAATAAAGCTCTGGAATTTGTTGCCAGAGAATGTGGTTAGTGCAGTTAGTGTAACTGGGTTCAAAAAAGGTTTGGATAAGTTCTTGGAGGAGAAGTCCATTAACTGCTATTAATCAAGTTTACTTAGGAAATAGCCACTGCTATTAATTGAATCAGTAGCATGGGATCTTCTTAGTGTTTGGGTAATTGCCAGGTTCTTGTGGCCTGGTTTGGCCTCTATTGGAAACAGGATGCTGGGCTTGATGGACCCTTGGTCTGACCCAGCATGGCAATTTCTTATGTTCTTATGTTCTAATGAAGCAGACTGTATTTGTGGCACATATGTTGGATAAAGTAACATAGTAATGACGACAAAAAAGAACCAAATGGTCCATCCAGTCTGCCCAGCAAGCTTCTTATGATAATAACTGCTGCGCCATGCAGATTACCCCCATGTGTCTCTTAAGGGTAGTAATGGCCGCTCTATGCATTTATCCTCAAGCCATATATTGGCTTGTAATATATACAATCAAAATCAAGCAACTGTCAAACCAATAAAAATTATTGCTAGCAACATTTTTACTGGCTGAGGAGCCTACTTGAAAATTGAAAAAATGCCACTTGACATGTTTTGCTTTTGAACTTGGCAGTACTGTACTTTTTCTCTTATGACTATATATCCATACCCCAGGCCATAAAAGTCGGGGAACAGGTTGGTTGTCTGTATCCAATTTCTGTTTTCCCCCCTCAGTCAAAGCAGAGAACAATGTTGCAGTTGCATCAAAAGCATCAATGTTTATTGGTTAAGGGTAGTAATCTCCATTCCTTCTGTTAAGGGTAGTAACTGCTATTCCATGCAGGTTATCCCTATGCTTATCAGTACCCAAGACTATAAAAGTCAGGGCCCTCGTTGGTTGTTTGAATCCAATTCCTCCTTTTCCCCGCCGTTGAAGCGGAGAGTGATGTTGCAGTTATGTCAAAAGCATCAAGGCTTATTGGTAAACAGTAGTAGGCCCTATGCCTTCTGTTAAGGGTAGTAACTGGTGTACTGAGCAGGTTACTCCCATGCACTCTTTTCTTCATTTCAGTCCTCTGGTCTTTAGGGATCCACAGCGTTTATCCCATGCCCCTTTGAATTCTTTGACTGTTTTCATCTTCACTACCTGCTCTGGAAGGGCATTCAAGGCATTCACCATACTCTCCATGAAGAAATATGTTGGTTTTGAGTCATCCCCACTGGAGTTTCATTTCGTGACCCCTAGTTCTACTGTTTCCTTTCCAATGGAAAAGATTCAAAGTTCGCGCATCATTAAAATTTTTCTGGTATTTCAATGGCTGTATCATTTCTCCCCTGCACCTCCTCTCTTTCAGGGATTAATATTTAGATCTTCCAGCCTCTCTTTATGTCTTCCAATGCAGATCCCACAACATTTTGGTCACCTTTCTCTGGACAGCCTCCATCTTGTCTCTTGTCCTTTGAGAAACGGGCTCCAGAATTGAACACAGTACTCAAGGTGAGACGTTACCAAGAACCTGAACAAGGGCATTATAACCTCCTTTTCTTTTATTCCTTCTCTTTACATTGTTCTTTTAACCAGAGGTGTGTATATTCACTTTGCAGAAAATGTCATTTAGTTAAGATTTTAGATGAGCCAGTTTGATTTTGGCAAAATGCAAAAAAAAAAAAGGAGGGAAGGCATTATTAGAGGTCTTCTTTCATTTTATGTCTAAGCTAAAAGCTTTTGATAACATCTAAGCAGTCAAAATCAATGGCAAAGGCTATATAGGTGGTAAATGGGATTAAATAATGACAATTTAAATAAGAACATAAGAACATAAGAACATAAGAAATTGCCATGCTGGGTCAGACCAAGGGTCCATCAAGCCCAGCATCCTGTTTCCAACAGAGGCCAAACCAGGCCACAAGAACCTGGCAATTACCCAAACACCTAGAAGATCCCATGCTACTGATGCAATTAATAGCAGTGACTATTGTGGGTTGCTCCTTTCATATGCAAAGCAGTACAACACTCAGATCTTTCCAGATTTATTCTCCAGACGCACCACCTGAAAAGTCTCTCGTTGGCCTGCATTCTCACTTACAGAGGTGTTAAATCTCACTGTTTGGGACCACCCTTGGCATCTGTGCTTAGAAAAAGAAATCTTACTTACACAATGGTACAGTTCTATTGTGGTCACTAGGGGAATGGAGTAGGATGCTGATTAATTAAATTAAGCAGAGCTTAAACATTTCCAACTCAGAGTTTTCCATTGAGTTCCAAGGCCCCCAGGTTACTGTATCTTATCATAGGATTTATTTATTTATTATTTTATTACAAAAACTAATCGGAGAAAGTTGTTTTTTACTCAACGCACAATTAAACTCTGGAATTTGTTGCCAGAGGATGTGGTTAGTGCAGTTAGTATAGCTGTGTTTAAAAAAGAATTGGATAAGTTCTTGGAGGAGAAGTCCATTACCTGCTATTAAGTTCACTTAGAGAATAGCCACTGCCATTAGCAATGGTAACATGGAATAGACTTAGTTTTTGGGTATTTGCCAGGTTCTTATGGCCTGGGTTGGCCACTGTTGGAAACAGGATGCTGGGCTTGATGGACCCTTGGTCTGACCCAGTATGGCATGTTCTTATCCACATTTCTAGGCAGATAAACTAAAATACATAATTAAATTTACACAGACCAAACAACACTATCAAATGATACATACAGTTAAGACACACAGTCAAAGCAGTAAGATGGTAGACAATATCTACCGTTAGCATTACTGCATCTAGGTGGCAAGACTGGATATCAGCAATGCCATGCTACCTCATGGATGTCCAGCGGTATCTTAACATTGATCAAACCAGGGCTTGAATTAGTAAATGTAAAAAAGTGAGCTTTGAGCAGTTTCTGAAATGAGGCAAAGATGGTTCAGACTTAAGCTTCTCAGGAAACAAATTCCAAAGCAAGGGGCTAGCCACACAGAATAACCACTTGCGAGATTCAGTGAGTTGAATCAATTTTGGGGGAAGACACATCTAGTAGATTTCTAAATGATGGGTGGGACGATATATCTTTAATACAAACTTGAAACAGCGAGAGGTAAGGCCATTAATTGCTTTTATATATTAGCATGACAATCTTAAACTGGATCCCCTAGTGGATTCTATTTAGAATGGGTATAATGTGCCTATATATGGGAGCACCTACCATGATACGAGTTGCAGTATTTGTAATGCCGTGTAGGGTGTTCTTCAGTTTGTAAAGCCCTGATGGTGTTCTATGGCTAACTAAGTAAAGGACATTACCAAAGTCAATGGTAGTAATGACTAACTATTGTATAACCAGACAAAAATCAATATTAGTAAATTTTGTAAAAGACACAGCTTAAAGAATGTATTCTTCTCACCACTGTGTTTTATGTGCGGATGAAATGATAAAGAGGAATTAAGTTGTACCCTAAGATTACAGGCCTGATCGCATATAGTGATAGCAAAACACTCAAACAATAGGAATCTGAGTCAAAAAGACAACAGGCAAGGTGAACTATTTCAGTTGTATCCAGCGTGCGCACGTTATAAAATCAGCGCATCCATGTGTGCGCACCAGGAACCGCGTGCACATGGACGCGTGCACGCCCCTTTTAAAATCTATCCCTGAGTAAATCAGGCTCTTAGTTGATGAAGTCTGGTCAAGTGAAAGAGCTGTCCTAAGGTTAGCCATTTAAAGTTAGATGTCTATCTTTAAGTAGCCGGCGTATTCAATATTGTGTCTGTACTATTGAATATGCCTGCAAAATTAGCTGGATAACTTTGCTATTCGGATAGTGACTGAATATGGATCTTCCAAAGTCATAAAAAAACATGCAGAGGACTCGCTGGGTTGAGAAGTCTGAATGTTGGTGAATGGGATGGTGTTGATGGCTTTATGAAGCAGAACACAAATATATTATACATCCAGTTACTAGGTAGAGATACGACAGCCTTGAAAATGCTATCAAATGTATGTTTGGAGATGTGTGACTCTTTGTGCCTTCTGCCTGTCTTCTTATATTCAGTGATGGATTTAGGGGGTAATCTATAATGAGCGAGAGTTACTACCCTAAAAAAAAAAAAAAATAGGCATAGTTGGTGGTGTCCTTTCCCCACCTCCCCTCCTGTAAGGTCAGACAACAGGGAGCAGGAGATAATATAAGACACAGCCCCATAGTTTCTTGCTGCAGTTCAGAGGTAGATTTTGTGGCAACAGTTAGACAATTCTGGAGCACACTGACAGATGTTTAAATCTTGTGTTTATAAGCCAATAATTTATTTTCTTTTTATTGGGTAAAGAAAAGAGACCCAAGTATCAGTACAGGGAGGAGGTCTCAAGGAAAGGGAGAAGGAGAGAGGACCAGGGATGGAGAGAGGAAGGAAGGAGGAGCAAAGACCAGGAATGGAATGAGAAGGTGAGAGAAATGGTGAGGGGCAGGGGAGTATGAGAAGTAAAGATGACTGAGGATGTGGAGAGAGACAGAGGACAAGGAATGGAGAAGGTGGGAGATGGGGGAGGGAAAGGGAGAGAAGTTCTGCGACTGAGGAAGGAAAGGAGGTAGAAGGAGGGGTTGGGGATCTGGAAGCAAGGGAGATTCTAGGAGCTGAGGTACAAAATCTGAGATCAAAGGAGACAGGATCTGAATTGTAGTGTGGGGGGGGGGGGGGAGCAGAAGAGGGGGAGGTGTCCTTACTGTGATCCATCTTGTTTCCTCCTTGCATCCGCTCTCTGACCTCCCACCCAATCTGGAATATACAGGCACATGTCACCTCCCCCCCCCAAGCTGATCCATTCTCATCCCCCATCCTCAACCCCATATGATCCCCCTCTCAGTCCGCTTAATGTCTTCACAATGGCCCCCACTGCTGTATCTGCTCCAGGCGCACACACCCCTGCATGCTGACCAGGAGGGGAGTGGCTCCTCCCTGCTGAGTGAGATTCAGCACAGCTGGAAAGCAGCAGGCTTTGAATTTTTTCTGTGCCAGCACTATCACTAGCCGCTTTCTTTTTATTGTATGCCTGTTCTTCTTTAATTTGTGCTTGTATTGTATGAAATCGAAGTTACCCGCCCAGTACCGAGGATGGAGCGGGCTCTAAAACTTTAAAAATAAATCTTCAGCAATTCTGCTGCCCCCTCACATTTTTCTACCCTAGGCAGAGGCCTAACGTGATATAGTAACACAGGTATAAACAAAAAGCAGGACCGCTGGAAAAACGATCCCAACGCAAAAAAATAGAGATAAGGGTTACCCGATATTCTTTAGGGTAAAAAAAAAATTAAACCAAAACATTACAATAAAAGTCTAGACTAAAATCAAACTGAAAATTAGAGTGAAAAATGGCCAGCTCATAAAATACTCCTCCTTTAAGATACTCATAAGGAATAGTGGTTCAAAAAGTAATCATGACCGCACCGTTAAAAAATATTCCAATAATCTATACAAAAATAATAAAATCTTTGTTTAAATCAAACTAATTCAGCAAGTATTCTCCCATATGCAGTGAGCAGCCAGCAACATTTAACTCTGTAGCTGGTGCCCCGTGTGGTTAGTTAGCTTCAACTAGAAGTGCTATGGGTCCGGTCCCAAGCCTGGTTGGGGAGAGAGAGAATAATCTTTGTACTCATTTTTATATGGCACGATATTGTCTACTAGTAAGCTCCTGAGGAAATGTTCTGCAAAACACCAGACGATGTTGGGCTTGTTTTTTGGCTTAAAAACATGAAAGACTGGTTGTTTAATGCTTGCTTTTAAAGTGCGATCAGAATTCTTGAAAAATAGACTTTCCGTCCTGAGGTGGATGAATGAATAGACTGTCTGGCCCAGGCAACGTAGGGCTCACTGTCTGGCTTGCTGACACCTTTGGGTATTTATACAGAAATGTTGGTTAAGATTCTTTGTTTTTGGTTTATCCCCTTCTGGATAGTGGTAAATAGAAGAGTCATCGTGTAAGTCATGTGGTATATGTGAATTTCCATGTAGCACTGAATTATTTTTAGCCATAATAAAAATTCAGTGCAAATTTCTTTGACAGATATATATATATATGAATTAAACGCTGTTATTAAGCAATGATGTTGGATGATGATGATAAACTAGTAGCGCCAGTGTTCCGTCTGGTTATAATAGAATGATGATGGAGTTTTGGTTGGCTTCTGTGTTGCTGCCGCATTTTAACATTTTTTTTTCTGTTGTCGGGCTAAGGGGCAAACAAAAATGAAAAAATGCATGGGTCAAATAAGCAGGCTCCTTGGTAATGGAAAAGCAAGGGTAAGGTCAGGTCAAGTAGAGCTTGCTGCATTTCAGTAATTAGGAAAAATAGGCAGACGAAATGAGGCGTAACTTATGAGCTCTCATTTCCAGAAAGCCCAGGCACAGCAACCGTAAGGCGAACACTGACAGCTCAAAGTGAACGTAAATATGAAATTCTGTTCCTCGGCATACCACCACCCACAAAATCTATCAGACCAGAAGAGTCCAAAGCTGGTAGCCTGTAGCTTTGTGCACTAGTAATAATGTTGTTGGAGAAATAAAAGCCAGGTAGAAATAATCAGAATGTAGCAAGGGCTGGAGATGTTAGCAACTTTGCTATAGGGAGGAGAAACGGAAAGTACGTGGATTTAACAAGGCAAGACCGGAGCCTTGGAAAGAGAATTTCATCAATTGGATATAATCAGCCCGACTCAGGCCAAAGTTTTGCCTTTTATGGCTGCATCAGGGTCTCTTGATTATGGATAAAATATAGATTATTGATCCGGGCACCAAATATGGTTTCAGGGTGTATTTACTTGTTTAATCACTTGTGATATAAGTCGGTGGCTAGTCCTTTAAAGATAACTTGAAAGGAACAGCGAAATTTCTCCAATCAATAATAACAAAATAGCAAGCAGGCAGGCAGGAGGAGTTTCGGGGCGGCTCAGAGTTAGACATAACCGGCTAACTTTAGGATAGCCAGGTATATTCAGGGCGCGGCCACTCCACTGAATATACCCAGCTAGTTAGCCAGTTGAAAATGGACCTCAAGAAATTTATTCTACAATTTCCAGTGAAGACAGAAGGCACGCTATGCTGTTTTTCCCTGCTCTAGCAGTAATTCAGGTATTCTCCTAACAGATAATTTGTTTGTATCTGCCCTGCGTGTCACAGTATGCACTGCACCTGACCTCCTGTGCATGAAAGATTTCTATTAAATCTTTCACAATAAAACTAAAAGGATACAGTCTGCAAGATTTTTCATAAGGATATTTTAGATACTTTAGCCTCATTTTGATCTTGTAGTTATTTTGCAGAACTTAATTTACACAATGGGTAAATCATGTGGTTTGTCCAGCTAAATGTGGGGCTAAGCTAGAAAAACTGCAAGTTTTACGTTTCCCACTGCTCCAAATGCCTCAGACTTATTCAGCTAACATGTTTAACCAGATAAAAGAGAGGGTTTTTTTTTACATCGAAGGATAAATATACAAATAAAGTAAAAGAATACAATGATTAACACAAATTATAATGGTGTAATAAAAGAGCTTAAAACTTGCGTGGGAAGACAAGGAAGCATGCATGTGATATGAAGACTGGGAAAACTGTTGGAATGGTTTGGTCATAGATACCTTATGTATGGTCAAGAAAGTCAGTTTTCCTGATACAAAATGTTATCGATGATCCCTGATCTAAATTGTGATCAGAGGGCTGGATTGGAAAATAAAAGTGTGTGTGTGTGGTGGGGGGGGGGGGGGGGGGGAACAAATCCCAGCTCACAAGGCTTGCAAATCCCGAATCACAGAAGTTTGTTCCGCCCATCTCCACTGGACACGCATAGCAGCGCAGTTCCTGTGCAGTATCCAGGCCAAAATGGAGAAAATCAAGAATCACCTCAAATATATCAGAATAAGAACACCAATGGTTTCTTTCTCCATCCTAGGTCTTCTCACTAACCCCGCTTCTCCTGCTCCTCCATCCATGTCAAATATATCCTCCCCGCTGAGGGTAGGAAAACTGGAGTGTAGTTCCAGCATGCACTGGTCTGAATTGGAAAATCTATCCCCAAGTCCAAAAATATTAGAAATTCCAACAGGTTTAAAAAAACTGTAATTTAAAGCCCAAACATCCAGGCCTCTTGCTTGCTTTAGTCACTAACCATATAATTACCACTGGCAAATATGCATGTGCCCACCAAGAGTCCAACAACGTCTTCCTACCCTTGCTTCTTCTTGTGCTCAGGCCAAAAGATCTATTTGAATGCAGTCTTTCAGGATCCCCGGGGGGATGCCCTTCCATCCAGGTGCAACCTGGCTGTAACCAAAACATCCAAACCTCCAGGGGTGAGAAGAAAGATCCTACTGCCAAGCTCTTACTACTTTCCTTCCAATGCGTGGCAGCAGGCGTCCCTGTCAGTGCGCAATCTTGCTGCAGCTCTCCTGCTCTTCTGGTGCGCAATTGCGCTGGTGCCAAAGCTCCTCTTTTCTCACTGTGGCTGCCTCCACTGCCACTCTATGGCTCCCCTTCAATGTTGCTGCAACGCTGGCCTGGTTCTCTGTTGCTGCTTCTCCTCAGCACACGACTGCACCCTTGCAGCAGCTCTACCTCTCTCGTAGGCCACACTCCTCCCTCACAGAAGGGACATCCTTGGGCTCACTTTGCAGCTTCCTCTTCAGTGCGGCCAGGCACTGCAGTTTTTTTTTTTCTTCATTGGCTTTGGGGAAAGTAAGGGCACCAGGAAACCGCACCACTGACAGCTCCCACAGTGCTCCTGGGTATAATTTTTTTTTAATTAGTAGTAAAGCTGACCTGGACTGGGAATGGCAGCTGATGGACTACTGCAGAGTCTGGAGAAGGCTGCAAAGGTGTTGTCAGGCAGTCGCAGGTGTCTCCTGTGAATGAGAAGAGCAAATTAGCGGCAGCAAGAGAGAGCCAGCAGCCTTCTGCCCAGAGCTGGCAGTGTTGCAGTGGCAGTGCTGGGGATGCTGCCACTGCTCAAGGGAGGCAGTATCCCCGGCACCAAGCACCTGTGGGCCATTCACCCGGAAGTGAACCCGGCAGTCACTTCTGATTCGAGGCTAAAATGGAGGCAATTTTAAAAGTTAAAAATAAAGGACAAGGAGCGGTGAAAAAAAATGTCAAAGCACCTGATTCCAGGTGTGAGGACCCTGCTGAGACCCCCATATCAATTTGAGAGATCAGGGTGCAAATTGCCCAACCCGGTATAAAGGTGGACCAGAACTCCTTTAAAATTAAAAAATGTGGCACGATATATATTGTGGTCTGGTTGAGGGGACCTCCTTTGGTGGTAATTGTGTTCTGGGGTTCTGGAATGGACTCTAAATATCCATTTCCAACAGGTGCCCAATCTTCATAAATAGCCCTAACAGCTGAGGGGAGCTTCAGTAGCCTCATCTTGCATTTTGAAAGGAGTTTGAGGGGTTGAGAGTGCTTAAATATTTAAAGGAGTAAAAGCTGTGAAACATGAATCAAAATAAGGGGAATTCTGTAACAAATTACCAGTGAATTCCAAAGGAGAACTGGGGGACCCTCTACATATTTATATTGTGGGGAAAATTTGTAAAGAAAGCATTAAACTTTAATATGGTGTCTTATGAGGTTTTTTTTTCTTTAGTTGGGACACTGGGAAATGCTGTGGAAAATACCTGCCAGTGTGTATGTAAATGAGCTAGCCCCCATCTTCTTGTGTGCACATGTTGAAAAAGTACTGTGAAGAGGCTGGTGGAATAACACATTTGAGTTCCCCACTAATGAAGTAATCCAGATCCCATCCAGATTTATTATTAGGCTCAAATATTTCTCAAAAGCATATTCCTACAACTTTATACAAAGAAGGGGGCATTTATGGGGCTAAATGTAGATTAAAATTTGTTCTAAAGTACCCTTGGGAACTATTTAAGGTGGAGTCATCCCTAGAGCACTGATCTCACTGAAGGGTGGCAGTGGGGTAGTTAGTCAGTCTGGCTTTGATCAAGAGAGCAGACTGCTCTAAAGTGCCAGAAAACCACTTAAGTTAAGCATAGAGAGTACAAGCATATCATTCTATGGAAGAGTTTTTTGTGAAAGTGTTTAGCAAAAAATGTGTATTTGAAATTGGAGTCAAAGGTAAGAAATAGGTTCAGGAAGGCAAAATGATTACCAGTATGGTTAAAAGGTGAGGTGAAAGAGGCTATTTTAGCCAAAAAAATATCCTTCAAAAATTGGAAGAAGGATCCATCTGAAGAAAATAGGAAAAAGCATAAGCATTGTTAAGTTAAGTGTAAAACATTGATAAGACAGGCAAAGAGAGAATTTGAAATGAAGTTGGCCGAAGAGGCAAGAAACCTGTCAGGAAGTCGGTTGGACCGTTAGATGACTGAGGGGTTAAAGGGGCTCTTAGGGAAGATAAGGCCATTGCAGAAAGACTAAATGAATTCTTTGCTTCTGTGTTTACTAATGAGGATGTTGGGGAAATACCAGTTCCGGAGATGGTTTTCAAGGGTGATGAGTCAGATGAACTGAACCAAATCACTGTGAACCTGGAAGATGTAGTAGGCCAGATTGACAAACTAAAGAGTAGCAAATCACCTGGACCAGAGCACTGGATGGCTCGTGCCATTTTTAAAGATGGCGCCGGCCATCCAGTGCTCCCTCCATGTGACAGGGGCCGGCCAATGGCATGGATACCCTGTCACATGGTAAGGGCAAAGGCCATCAGCGCCATTTTTATTAGTGGCAGCTGACGGCCTGAGAGCAGGAGATCGCTCCCGGGACCCCCACTGGACCACCAGGTACCTGTAAAATGTTTTTGGGGGGGTCAGGAGGGTGGTGGAAACAAAGGGATTAGTTTTAAAGGGTCGGGGTAGGTTTTTTGTTTATCGGCTCGGGCGCAGCCGATAAACAAAACCGCGATCGGGCCCAATGGAAAAAACCCCACATGTGAATCCAAACTGGAATCCGAACCGATTCCAGTTCCGATTCACATCTCTACCTCACAGTAACAGCAGCACAAACACCTTCCACTGCCAATCTATACTGCAATCCCATCGTAACTCAAACAACAATAACCCTACCTGTGAAAAAGCAAGGGTAAATATTACACTGGGTCCTAGAATACCAATACACCACCTACCGAGGAAACAAAACAAACCCGATTGCTATAGATCCCTATGCTAGCAGAATCTCTCACCAAGGTCACACACACAGAGCAAAGACAGACTCTCACCAAATACAGAATACAAAATAAAGGAGCACAAATTAGACAAAAACTGAAATGGAAACTCCAAGAAGCCAGACTCTGTGTATTAACAATAGAAAAACAGAACCACCATTCCTCATAAAACAAATAAAATCAAGAAACATAAAGCATCAGTTATAATATTAAAACCATAATAAAAGAATATTTTAAAACTACTGATAAATGGAATTTCTATTAATTAAAATCCTATACATTTTTTACAATTTCCCAAATACCAATAAAATATTTCAAAACAGCACATATATCAAATAACATCCAATAATTACAACTAATAAGGATTTTAAAAAGCCCCTGCTGTCCTCTTATGTGGGAGCTCTTGATTTCCAATCACCCTGATATTATCGAGGATTAGGAAGTTATCCTCTCTCTCTCACACATACTCACTTGTCCATTCTCTCTCACACATACATTGTCACATACATACACATTCATGCTCTTATATCCACTATAACATCTCGCTCTCACAGACACTGACACACTGTCAGGCTCTAAGACACTCTCTCCCCCTCCACACACCCCCCACACACAAACTCTTACTCCCCTGGATTTTCTCATACACACTCATGCTCTCACACTCACTAGCTCCCTCACATACACACAAACACACACACCCAGGCAAGCTCCCAGTCATTCTCACACACACACACACTGACCCCCAGGCAGGCTCCCATTCATTTTCACACCACTCCCTCCCCATCCCCCAGGCATGCACATATTCATTCTCACACACACAGACCCCCAGGCAGGCACCTATGCATTCACACACATACACCCCCAGGCAGACTCCCATTCATACATTTGCACACACTAAAGGCAGACCCCCCTCTCTTTCTTTTGCCAGCAACCTCGGAACCTCTCTCATTCCTCTGCTGCCACTGTCACTGCTGCCACATGGCTATTGGGAAGGTGCCGATTGCTGCTACTGACACTGAAGCCCATTCTACTGCCTCCTCTGTGCAGGCCCCGTGGGCTTCCACTTCCTCCATACTAATCTCGTACATTGTGAGATCCGCATAGAGAAAGTGCTACTCTTGCACATTCCCAAAGATTACATGTGCCAATTAGTAAAAAGAATTTTTTTTTTAACCTTTGCTATCTGATCTTAGTTTTCTAATTGGTTGGTCACAGGCTTTTTTTTCCCCACCTTCCCTTTCTTATTTTTTTCCACCTTCCCTTTCTTATTCTTTTGCCAGTTCCTTTTATATTGTCTTTTTTTCTATTTCTTTTCTCTCCATCTTCTTCCCTCAAACACACAGACAGGTTCTCATTCTCACATGCATTTCTCTCTCACACACACACACAGGCTCTCACTGTCACATGCTCTCTCTCATACAATCATTCATACACACAGTCTCTCACTGGCACATGCTGTCTGAGTCTCACACACACAGGCTCTCTCTCACACCCACATGCTGTCTTGCTCAAGCACAGGCTCTCACTGTCACAAACTGTCTCTCTCACACACACACAGAGGCTCTCACATGCTGTTTCTGCAAACATTCAGGTCCTCACTCCCACACACAATCTCTCAACTCATCTCATACACGCACACACACACACACACACACTCTACAGACCCTCAGCCTCTCTCTCACCTCTAGGCCTCCTCTTCACGGGTCGCCGCAGAATGGGTTCTGCAGCGGCCCTGATCTTCTCAGGCCACGGCGGCCCTGCTACCGGGCCTCTTCCTCTTCTTGGGCCGCTGCGACTTGAGATTCGTGGCGGCCCATAAGCACTGCTCCTCTTCTGCTCGCGCTGATGCTCCTCCTCCTTCCTGTCCGCGTGGCTCCAGCAACGTTTTCTTCCGGGGTCGCGCATGCAGGAAGGAGGAGGAGCATCAGCGCATTTAAACACGACCTTTTTCTTTGGGCCGTGGTGACGTGAGCTCCACCATGGCCCTGCTGATCTGCCTGCTATGTGTCGCTGCTCAGCTGCCAGTGGGATGAGGTCCACCGGCGGCCGCATGAGCCTCCCTACGCCCGGGGGCATTGGCTCCCCTTGGGATACCACTGTTCGCAGCAACCCCTAATACTCTGTGCCCTAGGCCCAGGTCTAGTTCGCCTAGTGCTTCCACCGGCCCTGATTGTACCTGAAGACTGGAGGATGGCTAATGTAACCCCAATATTTAAAAAGGGCTCCAGGGGTGATCCGGGAAACTGTAGACCGGTTAGCCTGACTTCAGTGCTGGGAAAAATAGTGGAAACTATTCTAAAGATTAAAATCACAGAGCAGATAGAAAGACATGGTTTAATGGAACACAGAGAGCATAGATTTATCCAAGGAAAGTCTTGCCTCACAAATCTGGTTCCTTTTTTTGAAGGGGTTAATAAACATGTGGATAAAGGTGAACCGGTAGATGCAGTGTATTTGGATTTTCAGAAGGCGTTTGACAAAGTCCCTCATGAGAGCCTTCTAAGAAAACTAAAAAGTCATGAGATAAGAGGCGATGTCCTTTCATGGATTACAAACTGGTTATAAGACAGGAAACAGAGAGTAGGATTAAATGTTTAATTTTCTCAGTGGAAAAGGGTTAACAGTGGAGTGCCTCAGGGATCTGTACTTGGAACAGTGCTTTTCAATATATTTATAAATGATCTGGAAAGGAATACGACGAGTGAGGTTATCAAATTTGCAGATGATACAAAATTATTCGGCGTAGTTAAATCACAAGCGGATTGTGATACATTACAGGAGGACCTTGCAAGACTGGAAGATTGGGCATCCAAATGGCAGATGAAATTTAATGTAGACAAGTGCAAGGTGTTGCATATAGGGAAAAATAACCCTTGCTGTAGTTGCATGATGTTAGGTTCCATATTAGGAGCTACCACCCAGGAAAGAGATCTAGGCATCATAGTGGATAATACTTTGAAATCGTCGGTTCAGGGTGCTGCAGCAATCAAAACAGCAAAGAGAATGTTAGGAATTATTAAGAAGGGAATGGTTAACAAAACGGAAAATGTCATAATGCCTCTGTATCGCTCCATAGTGAGACCGCACCTTGAATACTGTGTACAAATCTGGTCACCACATCTCAAAAAAGATATAGTTGAAATGGAGAAAGTACAGAGAAGGTGACTAAAATGATAAAGGGAATGGAACAGCTCCCCTATGAGGAAAGGCTGAAGAGGTTAGGGCTGTTCAGCTTGGAGAAGAGACGGCTGAGGGGGGATATGATAGAGGTGTTTAAGATCATGAGAGGTCTTGAACGAGTAGATGTGAATCAGTTATTTACACTTTCGGACAATAGAAAGACTAGGGGGCACTCCATGAAGTTAGCAAGTAGCACATTTAAGTCTAATCAGAGAAAATTCTTTTTCACTCAGTGCACAATAAAGCTCTGGAATTTGTTGCCAGAGGATGTGGTTACTGCAGTTAGTGTAACTGGGTTTAAAAAGGTTTGGATAAGTTCTTGGAGGAGAAGTCCATTAACTGCTATTAATCAAGTTTACTTAAGGAATAGCCACTGCTATTAATTGCATCAGTAGCATGGGATCTTCTTAGTGTTTGGGTAATTGCCAGGTTCTTGTGGCCTGGTTTGGCTTCTGTTGGAAACAGGATGCTGGGCTTGATGGACCCTTGGTCTGACCCAGCATGGCAATTTATGTTCTTGAAATTGTGGTGGACACATGGGATTTGAAGTTCCCCCTTGATAGACAGAGATTGAAGAAGAGAGAGAAAGTTTGTTATGAGATGGATTTGCTACTAAGCTCTCATTTTCATTGGAATAAAATCTGAGATATATCCTGTACCTAAATACTGTACAGCTGTAAGGGTTAAATTAAAAATTTTCCTGAACAAAAACAAATCACTCATAAGGGAAGAATTATCTGTGAGAGGGATCACAGGTTTAGATGCCAGATTCTTTAAGTTGAAACCTGTGTTATAAGTGACAGTGTGAACAACTGTTAAGCTAGGAATCATCTTTGATAACAAGGAGGAGAATACACAGTTGGTATAGAAAAGAGATTGAATTTTGACTGTGCTTACAATTCTGTGACAGTACAGTGAGAACAGATTTAGTGTAAAGAACTGGCTACAGAATTCTGTTGCTAGCAGAGCATTCAAAATGAACATTCACAAACCCCAAGTGGTCCTCATATATTCATCAACAGCAGTAGTTAAGACAGAGTGAGTGAGTGTGCCAGAATTGTGAGTAGAAAGTATGTGAGTGGGAGAGTTTATTTTTTTCTCTGACATTGATTCTCAAATTTCCTCTGTGCTCTAGTGAGAGTAGGGAAATTTAATTATTGTGGGATTTGTTGGTACAAAATTATCCAGTCAAGTTTCAACAAGCCTTTGTGGACATACATTTAGGGAACCCCTGTCTAGTATATCTTTGGAAGATAAGCAGGGATAGAGCATTGGAGGGAACATTCTGTTATTTTAGTTAAAGCTTAGACACTGGTCCAGAAGCAAGCCAGGAGACAACACTCCCCACACAGACTTTGGAGAAGGAGCCCATTCAGATCCTTAAACTACACCCACTACAAGCCAGCTCCGCAGATCAGCACCGGTGGAAGGGTTGGAGACAAGAGAGAAAATCACCTATGTGCATACATCTTGGAACTAACACACAGTTTAGCTAGACCACCGAATCAGAACTGAGATCCTATGACAGTCTGAAACCGTGTACATGAGAGAGAGAGACTGATAACGGCACCCATTAGTTCTGATGCAATAACTCCGAAAAAGGAGAGAGAGAGAGAGCACATACAGAGTGGTGCAGAATTCGCAAACAAAGAAAAGAGGCAGCTTCTTTCAGTAACAAATACTTATCTGATGAGAACTCCAACAAGTTGAAAGAACCGGTTCTTTTCTTAGGTTTATATTGGAACCTATGCAAACAAAAGAGAAAAGTGTTGCATGTTGACACTGTTAATGCAAATTTGTTGACAGTTCTGCAGATATTTTCGGGGTGCTACAAATAAAACTGAACAGCTAAAGTGATTGTAAATGCAACTGTTAATCCATCTACTTATTGATTTCAAGACTCTGTCTTCCCTTTCTATCCCTGGGAAACTGCCTGGATGGGTTCAGTCCCTTGTTTCCTTTGAGAAGACCCAGACGGAAGAAGAGCAGCATTTTTCTCTACCGGTCATCACTTTGGGTAACATCTTACAGTGCCTCACCCCCTACTAACAGAAACCCCATTACTTACTATTGCCACCGTACCACTGAAGCGGGAGAGTCATTACCCCGAAGCGTCTGATTGCTTAGGACAGCACATAAAACTGGAGTGCGAGAACTTTAAATTGTAGATATAGTGCTCTTTTGCAGAGGCAGAAAGAATCTACTAAAAATATATATATAAAGTAAAAAAAAAACAATGTAAACAATCAATTTGGGTTTCCTGGAAAGAGTGAGGTATGCATGGCTCGGCCTCCTATGAAGAAAGAGGGGATGCAAATGTTGAAATTATAAAAAAAAAAAAGGGAAATAAAGAGCAATACTGGAGACTGAATAGGATCACGCCAGAAGCACTTCTTGTTTGGAAAGAGCATCCTGTGCATTGGCAGCCAGTGGTTCCTTGATGTTGCTGCGAAGCTATACAGTTCAGCCTATACAAATTATAGCAAGGGCATAGGGGACAGGAAAATGTAATGTGTAATCTTACCATCCATTTACTTAGGAACAGGGAGATAAAAGGAGTAGCCTAAGGTCACAGAGTCAGCTCCAGAGTGTTCTTTTGGCTCCTGAATGGCAATACAATGCTCTGACCGCTAGATTATAGAGCTGCCTGTTGCTGATCGAAGGCTCTTCTTACTCAGGCTTTCCTTACATTTTATGATTATGGCAAGGGTCCATAACGAATACCCCCTCTCTATGCTGGGCTGTTGCTGTTTTGGACCAGAAATAGGAACAATGGAGGAGGGAGGGAGGGAGAGGAGGGGGGGAGCAAAAGCTTTTTATGCAAGCCAGGAAGGGTGTGAATGTGACCAGATATCCTGTGCCAGGTCTGCAGTGTACCAGCAGATGGAATGTGCAGACAGAGCGAATGAGAAAACGCAAAGAATGAGAAATGCTTTGTCAGTACTTCTTAGCCTGGTCGGTTCTCTGCCATGAAACTTTGCACCCCCACTTGCTTTCTTGCCTGTTTTTGTCTGGGCATTTTAGGTCTGGTTTTGTTTTTTTGTTTTTTTTTAAACCTTTTTTTTCTTTTCAGTGCTAAATAATGAAGCTGTGGTAGGAATAGGGAGGGGAGAGTTGAAAGGAAGAAGGTTTGTGTCTCCGTCTGAATTGATCCCTGCCGGCTGCATGCAAACGCTTGAAGAGGTTGCTGGGCGCGTCTTGAATCCAGGAGTTGAAGCCTGGGGTGCAGGTCAATGGGGTTGGCAGGGCCCCCTTGCAGGACAACATTCCATGGGCAGTGCACTGGAAACCAAGGGCGATTGCAGTTTGGGCTGAGGTTGCACCAGAAGGGAGGTCGAACGGCTGTTAAAGAAGGAAAGTCAAGAGGATGGCAGGAGACCAACAAGTGAACTTGAAGACAGAATAGTAATGATTTGCCAATGAGCAAACAGCTGAGTTTAAAGGATCAAGATACACTTGGGAAGACAGGACTTGTAATTCAAATAGAAATGCATCTTTTTTCCCCCCCTTTTCATTTTCTTTTTCCCCCTTTTTCATTCCTTTTATTCCCTTGCTGTTTCACCATTGTTACTTGCCTCGTTTCTTCTTTCTCCTTTCTTATTGCTTCCTACCTCTGACTAGGAATGTGCACTTGTTTTCTAACAAAATGAAAAACGCAACAAAAAAACCTTGCTCTATTTTCGTTTCATTAGAAAATGAAAGAAAACCACACCCTGCCCTGGACAAAATTTGGGGGGTGCTTTGTTTCCATACTTGTCCTTTCATTGCAATTTTGTGAATATCTTTGATTAAATCTACCTATTTCTTCTGCCTGTGAAGGAGGTCTGTATATAAATGGATGACAGATTAACAGTGCCTCCTCCTTACCTCATAAGTCCTGCAGTTCTGTTATGTTAAGATTATTTGTTATATTCTGTGTAGCATCACTCCTCCTGCCTTTCTTCTTGTCCTGTCCCTCCTGAATAGATTATAGCCTGGAATAACTATCACCAATTCATGGTTCTCTGTGTACTGCGTCTCTGTGACCATCACTGTATCCAACTCAGCCTCTTCTATAACTTTCTCCCAAGCCAGATGCTAGGTTGACATGGGGCATACGACCAAAGTTGTCAACATTTTGAAAAATGTAATGGAGATGGTTTAAACAATACAGGCTCAGCTCAATATCCTCCAGAAAAGAGTGGCCCCCCTCTCCAAGCCTCTATTCCCAGCTAAGGTGCGAAGCTGCCCGCACCTAGCTAACCATTCCCAGAGCTAGGTGCGCTACATCCCAAGAAGTTTGAGGATACAACAAAAGGATTTCATGGGTTCTTTCATCAGGGGGAACTCTGGTTCTGCCTGCATCCTCATACATATCATTCAGACTTGCTCAAAGTGAGCTTTATTATTAGCTTGCTTTTCAAGATACCCCTGGCCATTTCTGGAGCAGGATGATCTGATTTTGAATCAGACTCATTCATTTCTGCCCTCTCCATGGTGTTTGGGGAGCCTGACCATGCTCAATTAGCGGAAAGCATCATTGTGGCAGTAAACCGTGGTGGAGGAAACTACAGAATTCCACCGTTTAGCTACCAACCTTGACCTTTATCTAACAGCATCAAGTCCTGGTGCATGAAAAGGAGTTGAGTGTTAACTGTCGAATTTCCCTTGTCATTGGGCTTAGTGACCCTAGAGATTGAATTCCTTGTTATGACTATTGTGCATGATTAAAAAGAGGAGTTACGCTTCATTCATGAGCCACACTTTTTGTCATATTCTCCTACAATTTTATGAGTGGTGGTCCTTAAATCTTTGAAATAAATAAATACATTTTGGACCCACCCTGGTTAAAACAGCATGAGCCATATGTCCAGTGGAAGACTTGGCAGATAATGTTTCCATCTGCATTCTGCCAACAGAACTGTATATCTAATACAGAACTGATTAAAAAAACAGGGTGCCCAGTGTAATTTGGCAATCAAAGGGGAAACAGGACAGTTACACGAGAACAAATTCAATAAACGGTCCATAGAGTCCCTGAGTTATTTAATCAGCCCAGATGGGATATGCATGCACCCTCCATGGATATTCCTTGGAGTGACCATTTCCAAGGAATATGAAAGTCATACAAAGCTTCTTAGGATTTACTAATTTCTATTAGAATTTATCCAGGGATTTTTGAAGTTTTCAGTTCTGCTCATGGAGGTCTTGAAGAAAAGAGTACTCTTCAGGTGGACCTAAGAACAACAGCTGGCCTTTGAGCATCTAAAAATGGCTTTCATGTCTGCCCCCATTCTTATAGATAATGATCTGAAGCAGCCATTCATTGCTGAAGTTGGCATCTTCAGACTGGTGATTGGTGCCTTATTATCCAAAAAAAATTCCCCAAGGATCTCCTTCATCCCTATGCCTTCTACTCCTGGAAGCTAACTGCAGCAGAAAGAAATCTTCAGTTGTGACCCGACCCGCTAGTACGTCACTATATGCCTTAGCTCCATTTCCTTTTTCTTAAACATCTTGAGCTATCCATCCCCTGTCACCCTCTTCCCACATAGGAGAGCAGGGATTGGTTACTCATGTCCTTTATCACCAGGCATTTAACAGTTTAGGGTGTGGTTAGAGTCAGTGCAGACTAGACACTAGAAAGACAAGATGTAGTTTTTTCCCTCCCTGGTGAGGCCTCCCTTCCTCACCAGAGTCCCTTTTTGGAGGAGATTCACTGTGCTCAACCTGCCAGTGGATCCTAGGTATTTAGTTACAGTAAGGATATCTTTTTGGCCTGAAACCTGTTGGAAATTGCACTCCATGACTGAAGACAGCAAGCGCATTCACTCCCTGAATGAGGCAAGCACCCGTGTCAGGCTTGGCTGTGTGAGGTGTGTGAAGGCTGGAAGAACTCTACCACAGCAGGGACTGCATTTCACTCTGTTCCTTTAATGAAGGTCATCCTCGCTGGCCTTACCCGGAGTGCAGAGGTGAGAGACCAGTGAGCCCATTCTCCCCATAAATGTGGCAAGCACCTTTGACAGCAGAAGTCCAGTCTAGAAAGGATTTGTAGAAGAAAGTATAATTCTTTTGTTGTGAGGAGGTTTTGGCCACCCCTCTTCACTGGGACCTTAGCTGGGTCAGCAGGTCCCCGCCCTAAGATTTTTCTACTTGAGGAGTCATCAATGCAGAACAACTACAAGGAGAGAAGTAAGGTCAAGGACACCCCATCTGGATCTCCAACAACATGGGACCAGGATAACAGGGCTGGGTGTTCAGGGAGTCACTGGACTGTATAGTAGGATTTTTGCTATCTTAGAAGGGGACCCCTGATCTAGGAATCCTGGTTAAGCTGCTGGGAGAGCTTTAGTGCACAATTTACATCACCATGGGAAGCTCAACCAGTTTGCTGAAATAAAAGGACACCTACCCACAGTGAAACACTCTGATTGTACAGAAATGAATTTTAACTGCATAAGTGTTTAAAGATGGACTTTATTTTGCCTTAAATTAGTCACGAAATTATTTAATACCCAGTTCCTGGTCCTGCCTGTTCTTTTGCAGCAACCTCCCTCCTGGGGATGACACAGCTACGAAAACACACAAGGGATGCACTAAAGTTCTTTCTCACTGTTTGGGCCATAAACGAGAATCTCACCCCCATAGAAAGAATACCTGTTAAGGATCAAGAGTCAAGCTGGGAAGGAGTCAAATAGCTGGAGCAGCTCCAGAGGTTATAAATGTTATCGTGTGCCCTTGGGATTAAACACCCCGGGTAAGAGTTATTTATGACAAAGAGTTATTTGCCATGAAGACAGCATTCGAGTAATGGCCTCATCTTCTAGAAGGGACACATCAACAAGATAGGCGTGATTGGGTTTTTTCTGTATGGGCTTTGACTAAATTGAACAATAAGAATTACCCCTGTCAATTGGGAGGGAACATACAAACTGCCTTATCACTGACTGACGAGGAAAAAAATTGGATTTATAACTTAGAAATTATTTGAACCATGTATATAAATTTATTGGAGAGAAAAGAGCTCACCAATCTACTTAAAGGCTGGAATTGTGATATCAACTGTTGAAACAACTAAAGCTATAAAACAATTTTCATCAGTTTCACTATCCATTAATAAAGTTATGTTGGAAACCATTCAATGCTTTCAGCATGACCATTGCTGCTTTGATCGCTAATGCAGTGTACAATTGACTTTAAAATTGGGATTTGACTTAAAGTGATGCACAGGGCCTAGAAGACAATTCTTTCCCCCTCTCAGAGAATCATGAATACTTGAATAAATTAAGAACTTGGGAAGATATAACTGTAAGAGATTGTATTTGAGGAGCCTTTATCTGGGACTATCAGCCCAAGGATTACATTTGTATCTAAATAAATGTATACATTAAAAAAAAATGCACAGTACCTAAATTAGGTCCCTAAATTTAGGAGGATTTTCAGCTAAATTTAGTTTCCAGCTGAAATTCACTTAATTTTAAGACCCTAAAACGTAGCTCCCTAAATTTAGGTTTGAAATTCATTTGATTGGTTAAGTGTGTAGTGCTGAAATTAAGTGCTAAACCCCTGTCTTTTTTTTCGCCCACCTTAACTCTGTCCTATCAGTTCCCCAGTTTTTAGGTACCTAAATGTAGGTATGTAGTGAAAATGCATGTCTAAATTTAGGAGCTCAGCGCTAGTCAATTTTCTAAGAGGCCAATTGCGGTGCCTAACTCCCAAGTTAGACACCAAAATCCTTTTAAGGTTGACCTCAGTATGACCTGTGAGGACAGGTTGAAGGAACTGGGTTTATTCAGTTTGAAAAAGCAAAGACTGTGACTTGATAGTCTTCAAATAGATAAGGGGGACAGGTTAATGGAACTGGTTCTTCATTGGGGCAGGAAAAGAAGTGGTGTTAAATTACAGTAGGGAGATTTACATTGGAGATCAGAAAATTATAGGTAAAATAATCAAGCACGGGAAGGTGGAAAAGTCTCTATTGCTAGATGGATTTAAGAGCGAGTTCAACAACCTTTTGTCTGTAATGATATGGGTAGAGAAGCGATCCTGCCTGGAGGCTGAAGGATGAACTAAGATGACTTCTTGAAGACCGTTGCAGATCTGTTTTTATGATTCCTATTTGGCCAAAAAAGCACTGTTTCCTGTTTTGTTCTTGAAAGCTCCTTTACTCCAAGTATCTACCTTGAAGAGTTTTCCAGTGCTGGTATACAATAGGCAACACGGATGATCACGCATTGCAGATGGATTCCCTGAAGAAAGTGGGGACATATGACAACTTTTGTGAAGCTAGACATGAGAAAATGAGCTAAACATGAGAAGAAATGGGCCATATTGTTAATAAACCAAACCATACTATTTTGGATTGAATTATAACCCGCTTGGGCCAGTCAGGCCGGATGAGATTTTACCTGATTGAGCCAACCCTACCTCTCTACTGCTTTCTCTCTCTCTCTGCTTTTCTACATTTTTGACTTATTCTCTTTCTCTCTTTTTGGGCTGTATTCAGAAAAGACTTTTTTTTTTCCCTATTCTGTGCCTATAAAATAATCCTTATTGAATAAGGGCCTTTTGTCTTTCTTGTATATCTTCCGTTTCTCTCTGTCTGTCCTCCTTCTGTTCCATCTCTTTCTTTTCTTTGTTTCGTCCTCTCTCTGAACTTCTGACCCTAATTGATCCCTCTGTATACACGTCCCCCACCCCCCCACCTCAATTCCTAAAATGTTTGGTGTTTCCTGGAATCCGGGTAGTGTTAAGCTTGTTGTTGATTGGTATAAACAATCTCTAAAGGTCACATTCTCTCCTCCCCTTCTCCTTGCCTGCGGAAGAATACAAAAAAAAAAAAAAAATAAGACTCTCAAATTAAGAAACTGAAGTAAACATGGCCTTTAAGAAAACCATTATGAGGGGAAACCCTCTATTATTCTGCAGCCTCAAAACACCGAGAGCTTTGTGTTTTATTTACATTTCTTGGTGTGACAAGGAAAAATAAAGAAATTGTATGCTTTGTGTGACCTGAAGGTTGCAGAGTGAAGGCTTGTTTGTATGCAGCTGAGCATTTCGGAATTTTGTTAAACGGGAAGAGGAAGATGGGTACCACACCCACAGTAACCATATATATATATATGTTTATATACGTGTATATATATATATATATATAGAGAGAGAGAGAGATAGATATAAATCTGAGCAAGATATTTCCTTAGTTCTTTTTCCCTTTCTACTTGCTTTTAGTTCTCAGACTCAATATTAATATTCGAGTGTGCAACAGTAGTGCAAAATGGACGGCCACGATTGGTCAGTTGCGAACACATGATTGTTTCGTATGCTTTTTCTTTCCTGTACAGTTGTCTGGGGTTGTCTGCCTGCTTATATACTGTATCGGTCCTTTTGAGGGCAATTTTCAAAAGTCATTAACCCGGATGAAAGGGCTGTCTGAAAAGAATCCACCCTCTGTACATGGGTGAAAGAGAATGTGTGGGAATCAACAGGTGGACTTTTACCCATGGGAAACGTAGGTGGGATCAAAGGGCGGGGTTCGCTCGGGAACGGGGGAGGCAACAGAGCGCATCATTTTTAATATCTTCGAAAGTATGTGCGTGTTTTTTTCAAGGAAAAAGTAGCCATGGAAAAGCTGGTGCAGATCTCTGCGGATGCTTTTTTTACTAAGCAATTTTCAGAGGGACAGTATGCTTATTCTTCCTATTTGAAAACTGGTGCTAAGTCCATGGGGGAAATTCCCCTTAGAATTTGCAGCTACCCTCCTAGTTTTGAAAATTGCCCTCTTTACTGTAATTTTGTTTTCTTCAGTGCACCATTCCATATTTGTATTGAAGGGCTTCTTGGGGGGGGCGGGAAGACCCTCACATGAAGGCCCGTGCATGAAACTTGACAACATCCCCGGGGGGGGGGGGGGCATGCATTCAGAAAGACTGGGTCCACATCATTTCCAGCTGTGCCTTTTTTGTTTTTATATAATACCCGGTTAGAGTGGTAAGAGGGACCTTCTACCTTTTATTTGACCATGACAGCTCTGTCCCTGGAAGAATGCAAATGAGAGAGTGCTGATTAGAACAAGTATCTGTCCTCTGTTATTGACTATTTGAGAAAAATAACAGCTATGGGACTTCTGAAAATACGGATGAAAATGGTTTGGTTTGCCCCCATCATTGCTCTGATGATGTCACTGACTTCAGACTTGGGTTTGCACTGACTTGCACATCCTATTCTGCTGAGACATTCGGTTTTGATTAAATGATGCTTTCATCACAAGCTGCAAAGACAATCAAATAGCAAAGAAGTAGGCTCAGAGCCTTGTGTATAGAATTTACAATTCACTGGGGGAAGTCTTGCTTTCGGAAAAGAGAGATCTTGCTAGGTTTGAGAGATTCTTCTGTAAGGTCCAGCTTCCTCCTTGCAGATGTGTACAGCTGAGTGGGGATTTTGGTCAAAAGGACAAAATGAGAGTTACGTATCCATATATGGCTGTGTCAAGCGGTGGGAGTGGAGTTGCCTCTCACAGCATCCAGTGAGGCAAAAGAGATCAAAAAAGTCAAAACAATTTGTCGATCACTAGAAAGGAGAGCTGATTTTAATAATATCAGTGAAAACACATTAAAATGTACTTTATTTTTTATTTTTTCAAATGTATTGACCACCCCTTCCATAGAGGCTACAAGGCGATGTACAAATGAATAAAATGAGGGCAAATGGAAATTAACAAAAACTGATATAAAAAAATGTAGGAATTAAGAGCTTTCTTGAACAATCCGGCTTTACAATGCAGATGATGAAACTCCCAACTTGTTATCTTCAGGGAGTCATGGGACTAACACTCAGTACCTGGGCTTAAGTTTCTATCAATAGTGCTCCATCTCTTTTAGCACTGTTGGGAAGGGGGGCCATGCGCACGTAGCAGGAGGATAAACCTCCAAGGCCCTGAGCGTTAAATGTCAGCCCTCTTCAGAGTGCCAGTAATGAAGTTGGACACTGTTGTTGGTTTTCCAACATAAACTTCACTGAAAAAAAAAAAAATCTCAAACATTAAAAACGTATGACACTTAATAGAAATCTCTTAGATAATATCCACAAAGATATTGCAAATACTCAATCTGTGAATTGGTAGTCCCTTCTTTATCCCTGGGTAAAATGGTAACCATGGGGGTGCTCCTCTCCCCATTTAGGTTCCCCGTCACAATAAATGGGATCCATTGCTTAACTTTGAATGCTCCAGTTTTGGAAGCTCGACCGGAACTTGTTTCCGGTTGAGCGGGGTAATGTGGGTCCGTGCCCTCGGCGAGGAAAGGAAAGGGAAAGGGGGGGGGGGTAAGCGGGGGCACGATAAGGTTAGGGTCAGCACGCGGGCAGAGAGGGGGGGGGGGTGTTAGGAAGGACGCCGGAGAGGGGCAGGGGATTGGACATTGGAGGGTTGCCAGGGGGACGAGGGGCTGGGTCGGCAGGGGGGGGGTGGAGTCGTACGAGGGGACGAGCTAGGGGAACGAGAGGGCGTGCGCGCGGCGAACGGACTCGTGCGGCGGTGCGGCGGAGAGCGGCTGGGGAATTTTGTTGGGAATTTTGCGGTCCGTGGGGGTAGGCCGGGGCGCTAATCGGGCGGTGTTGGTGGCGCGGCGGTGAGCTACGGCAGAGCGGCGTGACATGGCCCGGGAGCGAGCGGACGAGGACCCGAGCGGCGCGGAGTCTGAGGAGGCGGCGTGGGTACCTGGACATATGGAGGAGGCCAGCGCGGAGTCGGAGGAGGAGTCCGTCGGCCTGGCGATTTACAGGCGCGGCCTGGCGGTGCTCGATCGGGTGAGCTGCTGGGATGACGCTGCGGAGGCCCGGGGTGCCGTGGGGGAGTCGGCTGGGACCGCGGGGGAGCAGGGGGGCGGTGCCGTTAATGCCGGTGGGGGCTTGGGGCCGAGGTGTGCGGCGGAGGCTGGACGGCATGGCCGGGGGCTTAGTTCGCGGGTCTCGCGATCGCGGGGGCGGGGCCGGGGCAAGGAGGTGCAGCGGGGAGGCCTGGCCGGGCCGAGTGGAGTCAGAGCTGCGGGGGCGAGGGGGGCAATGGAGCGCGGGGAGCCGCACGGCCGGGGGTCTGGACGAGTGTGTATGGGAGCGGGGCCAGGGCCCGGACGGCGGGTAGGTCGGCCGGGGGCAGGCCGGGGGCGTGGGACCCGGGGAGGTGCAAGTGGGGCGGTCGACTCAGCAGAGCGAGTCATGGCAGCCGCGGGAGGGGGCATGGAGAGGAGGGCGGTAGCCCGGCGGGGGGGTGTTACGGGGGGGGGGGGGGGGGGCGAGGGGTGGTCGGAGCAGGTCGGGGGGTGCGGGGGAGGACTCTGGGGTTTTGGGGTGGTTGGGAGGAGTGGGGGGGCCTTGGGGGGGTAGCTATACAGGCAGGGGGCGGGGGGGGCAGGTTGCGGGCCGGCAGAGGGCTGGAGTGATAGGGCGGGTTGGGCGCCCTCCCCCTCGCTGGCTGTACTGTCGTTACAGGGGGTGGCTGCGGAGGAGGACCTTGCGGAAGCGGGGTCGTCCAGTCGGGAGGCTTGGCGGAACGTGGCGCCTGGGGCCGGGCGGCCAGGACTGGCGGTGCGGACCCCGTAGCCAGGAGCGGGCCTCGGGGACCTTGGAGCGGCAGGTGAGTCTGTTATTTTCCCGCATCTGCTTGGGGGTGTGCGGGAAGGGGCGGCTCCCGACAACCCCCTGCGCCCCGCAGGGGGTTGTGCGGGGCGGCGACGAGGTGCGGGGGTCGGTTGTGGTGGAGGGGGGGGGTCGCTGGAAAAGGGGGCAAGAGGGGGAGGGGTCGGAAGCGCCGGAGACGGGACCGGGGGAGCTCTTCGGACTCGTCGTCGTCCAGTTCCTCATCGTTGTCCTCTTCATCCTCCTCGCGGGAGCGGGCGACTGGGGTTGTTCCGGACAAGGGGCCGGCGGTGCCTGGCGCCCCTGCGCTTGTGGCCCTTACGGAGCTGTGGGAGGAGGTGCCTCGGTCGTTGCGGCGGCGGATCCGGCGGCGCCAATTCATAGATATTTTTCAATTGATGGAGGGGCGCAGGGGGCGCCGAAAGGGAAAGAAGCGGCGCAAGAAGAGTGCCCAGGCGGGGGGAGGTTCGCAGACGGTGGCGCGCAACATCCATAATTGGATGCGCGCGTTCCTACGCTTGGCCAGCGTAGTGGGGCATTGGGATCCTACGCAGTACGGGCCGCTACTGGCGTACGCGGATGGGATCTTGGCGGCGAGTAAGACATACGAGGGCTGGTCGTGGTTAAACTACGACGAGCGCTTCCGTGATCGCATGGAGGAGAACAGGTTCATGTCCTGGGGTTCCCAGGATGTGGGGCTGTGGCTCACGCAGATGGCGGCCAAGGTGTCACCGGGGGCTTCCGGTCTGGGGGTGTCGGCGGGGGGGGGGGGGGGGGGAGGGGGGACGCGGCCCTTTCGGAGCGGGACGCCCGCGGTGGGGGGGGTCAGGCCGAGTACGGGACGCAGCGATGTTTGCTGGCGATACAACCGGACCACTTGCATCTTCCCGGACTGCAAGTTCCGGCATGCGTGTTCCATCTGCGGAGCGAGTCACCCCGCTATCCGCTGTGGGAAGCGGCCAGCGGAGGGCGCGGGAGCCACTCCCGCTGCTAAAGGTTCCGGAAAGTAGTCTGTCGCGGCTGGCCGTCACGCCTGTGAGGGTGGCGGCTATGCTCCCCTGGCTTAGATTGTATCCGGAGGGGCGGGTGGCTGAATTGTTGCGGGAGGGGTTCACAGCGGGTTTCCGGATTCCGTGTCCAGAGGGGGGGGTGGAGGGGGGGGGGGGGGGGGGGGGGGGCGAATTGTCCATCGGTCCGGCGGTTGGTGCGGGTGGTGCGGGAGAAGTTACAGGGGGAGATTGATTTGGGTCGGATCGCGGGGCCGTTTGCGGAGGCGCCGTTTCCTAACCTGGTGCTGTCCCCGTTGGCAATCATCCCTAAGAAGGAGGTGGGGAAGTTTCGGCTTATCCATAACCTTTCGTTCCCCGAGGGGCGTTCGGTGAATGACGGGATTCCGCGGGAGTTATGTGCGGTGCGGTACGCTTCCTTCGACTCGGCGGTGCAGGTGGTGCGGCGTTGCGGCCGTGGGGCTTTGATGGCGAAGGCGGACGTGGAAGCAGCGTTTTGTTTGCTGCCGGTGCATCCGGGGAGTTTTCATCTGCTGGGCTTTCGCTTTCAAAGTGAGTTTTACTATGATAAGTGCATGCCGATGGGCTGCTCGATTGCGTGCGCGTATTTCGAGGCGTTCAGTACCTTCCTCCATTGGGTGGTGGCGCAGCGGACGGGTTCAGCGGATATCGTGCACTATTTGGACGACTTCCTTTTTGTGGGGAGGGCGTCGTCGGGTGTGTGTCAGGGGAGCCTGGGGTGCTTTCAGTCGGTGGCGCAGGAGTTCGGGATTCCGCTTTCTGCGGACAAGACCGAGGGGCCTCGGACTCGGCTGGTGTTCCTTGGGATAGAACTAGACTCAGAGGCGATGGTGTCGCGGTTGCCGCGGGATAAGGTGGAGAGGTTACGCGGGACAGTGCGAGCGGTGCTGGACCGGCCTAAGACGTCGCTGGTGGAACTTCAGTCTTTGGTGGGGAGTCTAAATTTCGCGTGTCGGGTGATCCCGATGGGTCGGGCGTTTTTGCGGCGACTGACACGCGCGATGTCCGGGGTTCGGCGGAGACACTATCGGATTCGTATAACGGCGCCGATGCGCGTGGACTTGCGGCTGTGGGATACGTTTCTCCAAGGGTTCAACGGGGAGGCCATTTGGCAGTCGAGTCCCCTGTCCAATCACACGCTGGAGTTGTGGACGGACGCAGCGGGATCGGTGGGGTTTGGGGCGTACTTTCAAGGGGCATGGTGTGCGGCCCGCTGGCCTGAGGACTGGGCGATCGCGGGGGTCACGAGCAATATAACATTTCTGGAATTGTTTCCTATTGTGGTGGCCCTGCATGTCTGGGGGGAGCGGCTTAGGGGCATGCGGGTGGTGTTCTGGTGCGATAATCAGGGAGTTGTTGAGGTCATTAATAAGAGGGCGGCGCGGTGTCTGTTGGTGTCCGAATTGTTACGGGAGCTGGTATTACGCTGCATGATGATCAACGTGACTGTTTGGGCCCGGCATGTGCCGGGGGTGGACAATAGTGTGGCTGACTCCCTTTCTCGTTTCAAGTGGGAGTTGTTTCGAGAACTGGCGCCGGAGGCGGACCTGTGTGGAGCTCCAGTGCCACCTTCCCTCTGGAGGTTTGGTGCCCTGAGGCATGGGAATTGCTGCGGGCCTCGCTCGCCCCATCGACATGGTCAGGTTATGTAGGGGGCGCCAGAAGGGTGGCGGGGTTCTTTTCTGCCTTGGGGTGGAAAGGGGGACCAGTATCGGACGTGGCTTTGGCGCATTATGTGGTTTGGGCCAGGAAGGGGGGTCGCACTCGGGCGGCCGTGGGGAGACAGTTGGCGGGCTTCTCCTTTTTTATGAGGGCCCATGGGTGGGGGTTCCCTTCAGGGCGCTTTGTAGTGCGGCGGATGTTGGCGGGCTGGTTGCGCATGGCGGGACGCCCTTGTGATGGTAGATTACCCATTACGCATGATATTTTAGTGCAGCTCTGGGATGTGCTGGCGGGTTTGTGTGCGTCGGAGTACGAAACCTTGCTGTTTCGAGTGGCGTTTGTGTTCGCCTTTTTCGGCGCCTTTCGGGTTAGTGAGTTGGTGGCTAGGGCGGCGGGGAGTGCGGACAGCCTGGGATTGCTGGCCTGTCACGTGGTGGTGACCAGTGGCTCGGTGGTGATCCGGATTCCGCGGTCTAAAACAGACCAGCAGGGTAGGGGGATGGCGGTGGTGCTTTCGGCGGTTCCCGGCTTGCGGACGTGTCCGGTAGCGAACGCGGTGAGTTATTGCCAGGTGCGACCGTTTGATCCGGCAGGATTTTTGGTGCACCAGGATCGGCGCCCGTTGACGCGTTATCAGTTCGAGGCGTTAATGCGCCGGGCTTTGGGAGTGGTGGGGCTGGATGCGAGCAGGTTTGGGACTCATTCCTTCAGGATTGGAGCGGCAACTGCGGCAGCGCAAGCGGGGCTGGAGGAGGGGGTTATCCAGCGGATTGGGAGATGGAGGTCGCAGGCGTTCCAGGGGTATATTCGCCCGGGGCCCGGGTTCTCCTGGCAGTAGTCTAACACTTGTTTCCTTGCAGGTGCGGCGGCCGAAGGGATGTCCGTATGGATCTTGGGGCACTCGTACGTGCACTGGGCCTACAGACATGCCTGCGGACGACCTTACGGGCCACACTTGGACTTGACCAGCAGAGAGGTGCGGGTGTACTGGCTGGGGCGGCGGGGCATGAGTTGGGAGGAGTTGATCCCCTGTGTTCGCAGGGAGCGCGCGCGACTGGGGTCGCCGCGGGCCCTGGTGGTGCATTTGGGGGGCAACGATTGGGGTACGATGTCGGGGAGGCATTTCATTCGTATAGTCCGGAAGGACTTGATGGCGGTGTCCCTTCTGCTGCCGACCACGGTGTTGTGTTGGTCGGACATCATTGTGCGACCGGTGTTGGGGGACCAGGTCATGTGGCGCAGGAGCCGGTCGAAGGCCAACCAGCAGATAGGGTCCTGGTTGGCCCGTCTGGGGGGCCGGCATATCCGGCACGAGTGGTCGTGGGGGCAGGCCTCGGGGTTGTTCCGGGAGGATGGTGTTCACCTGTCCTTTCTGGGGACTGACCTCTTTCTGATAACCATTCAGGAGGTCCTTGAAGACTTGTTCCCGTGTTAGGCCGCATCTTTGGGGGGCACGGGCATGGGATGCCCGTGTCTATGGTGGTTGGCCCGAGCCAGACTGTTGTTGTTGTTAGACTATGGGGTTTCAGCTGGTACGGGACGGAGGTTGACAACAGGGGGCCGTTGTCAACGTTGGGGGCTCCTTGCTAGCAATGGTGGCGGGAGACCCTGGGGGGCCTGGCTCCTTGCAGACTGGCGGCGGGAGCCCACCCGGGTTCGGCTCCTTGCAAACAAGTGGCAGGAGTGCGAACCGGGGGTGTGAGGCCGGATCAGTGAGCCGGACGGCTGGTAGTGACCATCCTGCCGGGGAGCGGCGGATGGTCGGGGTACTCGGATGCTGAAACCTGGATGCAATGTTTATTGTTAATTGATGGCTCGGGCCTGTGTATTTAATAAAGCTGCGGCCTTATTTAACCCGACTCTGTCTGTTGGTAAGTTATTGAGAAGTGAGTGAAGGGAGACGAGCGAGTGTGGTCACGAGTGCCCATATTATGGAAGCTCGACCGGAACTTGTTTCCGGTTGAGCTGGGTAATGTGGGCCCGTGCCCTCGGCGAGGAAAGGAAAGGGAAAGGGGGGGGGGGGTAAGCGGGGGCACGATAAGGTTAGGATCAGCACGCGGGCAGAGAGGGGGGGGGTGTTAGGAAGGACGCCGGAGAGGGGCAGGGGATTGGACATTGGAGGGTTGCCAGGGGGACGAGGGGCTGGGTCGGCGGGGGGGGGGGGTGGAGTCGTACGAGGGGACGAGCTAGGGGAACGAGAGGGCGTGCGCGCGGCGAACGGACTCGTGCGGCGGCGGAGAGCGGCTGGGGAATTTTGTTCCCTCCCTCCCACCCTATGCGTTAAAAGGGTGGGGCAATTGTTTGGTTGTCGCAGTGGGGGGGCGGTTGGCCCGAGCCAGACTGTTGTTGTTGTTAGACTATGGGGTTTCAGCTGGTACGGGACGGAGGTTGACAATAGGGGGCCGTTGTCAACGTTGGGGGCTCCTTGCTAGCAATGGTGGCGGGAGACCCTGGGGGGCCTGGCTCCTTGCAGACTGGCGGCGGGAGCCCACCCGGGTTCGGCTCCTTGCAAACAAGTGGCGGGAGTGCGAACCGGGGGTGTGAGGCCGGATCAGTGAGCCGGACGGCTGGTAGTGACCATCCTGCCGGGGAGCGGCGGATGGTCGGGGTACTCGGATGCTGAAACCCGGATGCAATGTTTATTGTTAATTGATGGCTCGGGCCTGTGTATTTAATAAAGCTGCGGCCTTATTTAACCCGACTCTGTCTGTTGGTAAGTTATTGAGAAGTGAGTGAAGGGAGACGAGCGAGTGTGGTCACGAGTGCCCATATTATCTCCTTTCCATTTTCCATATACTCTGCGGCCACCTCCTTAGCTGTTTGCTGTGGTTGAGCATCCGGAGTAGTCGCTCAGGTTCTCCTCTAGCCTCCTGGTTATGAAACAAGCTTGGGTATTCACTCCTTCACCATCAACTGCTGTATTAGCAAGGTAATTCCTCGGACTAGGGGGCACCGAGATGACCAAGAAAACATATTCCCTTACTCGTGTCTTTGATTAGGAAGGGAAGATAAAAACTTCTACCAATAAAAAGATCACACAAAGTAAGTACTGCAAAAATCACTACAGATGCATCAGCAACCACTCGCTCTTCTTTCTACGCCTCTTCAGCCATGGATTTGGGCCTCTACTTTAAAAACATAAGAGAACTGGAAGGAACAGCTTTCATTTTCTTATGAGTACATTTTCAAAGAAGTTACATGTGGAAAATTAGCATATATGCGCGTAAGTACCTGTATTCACGTAAATGTTAATTGGTGCAAGTGAAATCGGACTTGACTGATGTCTGCTATTTTTGGGTGAGAGGTCTAGATGAGCTGAGTACTAGAGGACCTAGGTGAATGGGAGACAGACTGAGAGACTTGGTAGAGGTATCGGCAAACATGCGTGCATATTTTAAAATATACCTGCCTGCGCATTCAAATCAGGGTTTTGACACGTACATATATTTTTTTGCACATAAACACAGATATGTTTATAAAATAGGCATTGCAAATATTCTTCACGCGTCCACTTTTGCATGCAAATCCAATAACATAAATAGGTTTGAAAGTTTTCCTCTAAGAGGGTAATTTTCAAGAGGCCCACATAGGATCAAGCAAATCCTTGGATATATTCTATCCACAGGTTTTGGCTTGAAAATTTGCAGGTGTGTGCAGGAACACATATACTTTTTCTCCGATTTTAAAAACATACGAGTATATTTTACACATGAAATAACTATAATAATACATGCATAATAACCCAGAATTAAACATGGAGGCAAGTATTTTATAAAGTATGCACCTGTTTGCCAGTTCACCCAGAC
This sequence comes from Rhinatrema bivittatum, assembly GCF_901001135.1. Classification (NCBI taxonomy): domain Eukaryota; kingdom Metazoa; phylum Chordata; class Amphibia; order Gymnophiona; family Rhinatrematidae; genus Rhinatrema; species Rhinatrema bivittatum. The sequence continues at coordinate 36,640,278 of NC_042631.1, read as the reverse complement.
CTTCACCAGATCACCTAGATCAGGGCTTCCCAAATCTGTCCTAGGAATCACACAGCCAGTTGGGTTTTCAGGATTTCCACCATGAATATGCATGAGATACATTTGCATATACGGAGTCTCTGTGATATGCAAATTCATCTCATGTATATTCATGGTGGATATCCTGAAAACCCAACTGGCTGTGGAGTCCCCAGGACAGGTTTTGGGAAGCTTTAACCTTAGATGCTCTAGCACTTCACCCTGAACTCCCATCACTTCACTCAGACCTCCCACCCAAAAACAGCAGGATAAAAGACAAACCCAATTTCAGTAGCGTGAGTCAATTAGCAGGTGCAAAAGTGTTTGAACAAGTTAATGTATATGTGTAGATCAGTTACAAAACAGCAACTTGTGCATGTACTGATGAACGGTACCCCACTATAGAATACCCCTAGATTGCTCCCTTTTTATCCTGTTAAAATTTACGGTTGATACTGCAAGTACACGCATACTTGTGAGGTTTATAAAATATCATATATGTGCGTACATGCTACTTTTGCATGTATATGCTATTTTTGTGTGTGCAACCCCTGCCTAACTCTTTAAAAATTCACCTGAATAAGCTTAAATGAAAAATACCCTCATAAAATCCAAATTGAAAATCCAGAGACACCAGGGGTCACTTGCTTTTATGCAAGTGGATTAAACTAATACAGTAGCCTCTAATATGGGTACTGTAGCAAAGGTTGTACATTACTGCGCTCCTCTGCCCTACAGTATCTTGACCTAGCTACTAGATCATACTACTTTGTAGGGATCCCAGTGGGGCCCTACACTTTCAAAGGATGTGCTCTGGTCATGTGCCAAGAGGTCAAAAAGATTCACAGATTTTTTTTGTCACACAAACATAGGGACGATAAGTTTTAAACCGCCATGCCTGCGCACGTGTGCACATTCGTCAGCCTGCGTCCAGGGACACAGCTATCTTTTTTTTTAACTTGCACGCGTATATGTGTGCATGTTATAAAATAGCCTGGCAATGGGCACATGTGTGCTAAATTTTAAGTAGGCATCGTGCACACGGGAGCACAAATGCTGCTTCTACCATGTAAATCAGAGGATTTTAAAAAGGGAAGACGCAATTTCCAGTTTTACCAGTTCGTCCAGTTAGCAGATGTCTTCCAAACTCCCCCTCCCCAATTTAATAGCCTTCACTTCCCCTAGTTATCCCTGCCCTTTAAAACCCCACTGACCTGCCTATTTATCTTTATTGTATTACTTACACGGCATCCATAGCAGAAGTAAAGTTATAAGACAGGGGGAATCGGCGCGCGCTGGATCACATAAGTATTTACGTGCAAATCTCTGCTTCACGCCCCAAAACACCAAGCGCCATTAAAGATTTAGCCAATATGTTTCCATTTTTGGGAGAGTCCCACATTCAACACAATTACCCCATTTTCAGTATAGTACCCCCTGCGGTCATGAAAATGGTCTTTAATTTGGCTTTGAGTAAAACATGCCATGTGGTAGATCTTTAAGTATTGGTACTATGATATATCATTGGCCATACCTTAAAATGATGGCTGAGAGCTCAACTAAGATTGACTAAAGCGACTACATTGTGATATCATGTCTATTATCTCAAAACTTCAAAATCAAATATAAACAAATGCACAATTAAAAATGGTCTTTCTTGGAACAGCTTTAAAGCATTCCAAGTCCAGGTTTGTCTGGCCATCAAAATAAATCTCGCCAGTGACACTGAACTCTGTAGCCGGCTCGACCACAGAGTTTTGAAGCCCCACGGCTCTGAAGCCCTGTGACAGTGGCAGGGCCTCGTTAGTGGCAACGTCAGATGACATCAGGAAACTGTGTGCAGAGGTGAGCGCCAGTAGCAAGAGAGAGTCTAGCCGTGGAGCAGCAGGTGATCAGAGAGAGCAGACAGGGTCTTCTGGCTGGAGTGAGTTTGGAGACCATGGCTGGGGGTTTCAGAGACTATGAGGCACCGGTATTGGATTATAAGGCTCCTAAAGAAGTACTGACTTCTGGGAAAAAAAAGTGAGTTTTTTGGAGGAGCGAAGTCCTCCTTCCCGCTTGTTTGGTGCTGCATTTTTGGTGAGACCTAAGTGCTTTCATTTTGAAATATTGTGGGAAGGATTTAGCTATGGAACAGTCCCTTTCAGGGCAAATTCATCCTATTTCTGATCATTTGAAGGAAGTTTTGTAGAGAGGCGGTGCCTAGGATTTGGAAATTTCAGATATTAAATAACGAGTGATAGTACTTGAGGAGAATGTTAAGCATGGAAGGGCAAGTAATAAATATTTTAAATAAATACATAAAATAAAAAAGAACTATTTGTTAAAGACTTTACAGTTGCTTATAATAGAGTTAAAACATGGAGGCTCAATTTGCACCTCCTGAATTTCCCTAGAATACCCTCCACTTCTCTCTAGGGCATTTTATGAAAAAGGAGACGGAGGGACAAGGGTTTAAAACTCTATTAGAAGGATCAGACACTGACCAGGCAGTTTTGGCTACATTCCTAATTACATGTCTTTTAGAACCTGACTGGGATTGGTTACTTGAAATATTTTTTAAGGCAAAAGATTCCTTGTTTTTGAATCATCAAATAAGAATGTTTCCAGATGTTTATACAGTCACTCAAAAGAGAAGGAAGCAGTTTTGCCTTTTAAAGCCAAGTTGGGAGGTCTCTTTTTCCTTGTAAATGCCTGGTCAAGTACCAGACAAGGACATATCAAACATTTAATCTCATTTATTAATGTATACCCCAATTACCTATCTAACATTAAAATTCTCTCTAGCACACTCATCCATCACACACATACACATCTAAAACCAATTATCCAATATTCATCAATAACATAAGATATTTTTTATAATATATATGTCTTATAATATGACTTCTAAATTTTTAAGAATTTTGAAAAACTGATGTTAGTCCTAATGGAGATTAAATGTTTGATATGTCCTCTTCTTGTGTATATTGTGTATTACAGTAAGGAAGAGGTAGTTTGTTGTTTTGTGACCCTTGTGTGACTATACCATATGGTCAGGTACCAGGGCACTAGGTAGATTTTTTTTTTTTAGCTCTTCCAACTGGTGGTATTTCTTAGAAAGAAACTGTCTGATATCCCGCTTATAACAATTTGACCAGTTAGAGGATGTTCCTAGTTTAAATTGACAGCTCTAGGACTGCTGAAGTGTTAAATATTGCTTCTATATTTCTTGCATACAATTTCTTGCACAGACCCCTACGTATCCACTAGCCAGTTGGTCCCTAGCTAAATCACTAGGCTAGAATTTTGTAGTTTGCAGACCATCCCTGCAGGTACCTCCACAGGGGCTTGTCTGAACTGGTCAGCAATAAAAGCAGGAGGTGCACAAGTTGGTTTTTGTTTTTTTTTTCCTGAGAGTTTTGCTTTTTGGGATCCTGCTCTTGCCTGAGAAGGATTGTCACCCTGACTTTGGGAAGTCTGGCTAATCTTATGATTCCTTCCACCGAGCTAAGGAGGGACAGCAGTGACCTGGGAGAGAAGATAGAAGTATTTTTACAGGCAGTCATGTTCTTGTGTTTTGGGGAGGAATTATTTTGCTACAAATTCCCGCCCATTGAAAAGGAGGAGAGGTTTTGGATTTTGAACACTTTTTTTGGGACTTTCTACCAACAGAAGTCCAGCTTTTACCATCAGAGAAAGATATTGGAGGCTCCCAGCCCAACTAGGAGCGCACGTTCTATCACTTAGTAGTGTTGGATCTTTACCTAGTGCTTGCCGACCTAAAGGACACTAATTCAGCTAATAAACTTGAGGAAAAAACTAGCTCTGGGCTGTTTATTTTTGTGTGAAGATACATTGGAGAATTTTTGTTGGGGGATTGGACTTTAAGTATTATTGGTTGCAGAGCATTTTTTGTTGGCCACCCTCCCCAGAATGCCCAGTATCTTTCTTCAGAATCAAAGGAGCCCCCAAAGCAAGGAAATCGGAATAGTGAGTAGTACACCTGTAAGAGCAGCCAAAACCAGACAGAGAGACTGGTCCCCACCCTGTTAGTTTATCCTCCTCCAGACCGGAAAGAACCCGGAATGGCCTTATTATGTTGCAATGCAGTTTGTAAGTAGTTTTGCAGGATCCAGATGAGAGATTTCTACATGGTAATTCTTAATAATAATTTTATGACGGTGTTTTAGTTTATATATTGTGCACTTTTGATGCAGTTTGTTTTTAACTTTAATTATTCTTTTATTTTATTTGTTTTAACTGTTTATTACTGGCATTTCTCTCTGTTTTAATTGTAACTTATGGATGTTTTATTGTAAACTATCCAGGGCTTTGGTGTGGGCAGTTGGACTGTGTTGGTGGGAGAGAGGTGGGAGAGAGGTGGGAGAAAAGCAGCCCTGGGGAAAACAGTGTGCCCCCTGCATTCTGGGAGGCTCCTGGAGAGGGGGTTATGTCCTTAGAATTTGTGATGGGTTCTCTTTATGATTTTGGACTTGTAGATTAGCCAGGAAGATGGTTTTCGTCTTGCTTTTCTTTTTTCTTGCTTTGTTGGCACTGTATTAGCAAACTCTTTTTCTTAAGCAAGTGGGCGCTTGTTGATTATTAAAAAAAGAATTTGTTAAAAAATGGTCTTTCTTAGAACGGCTTTCAAGCATTCCAAGCCACGTTTTGCCTGGTCAGCTGGGGGCAATACTGTGACGAATTGGTCGCGTTTCTTTTTTTCTCTTTATTCCCACCAACAGTTCACCCCACCTACAACCTCTCCATCAGTGGTTCAGTGGGTACATTTTCAAACAGGAAGGACCCCGTCAGGCAGAAATTCAACTGGGGAAACTGAGTTTCTGGAGGCTTGTGGAGCAGGCTGCAGGAAGGAAGGTGAGGTCTGAGGCCAGGTGCAATGCATAATATTTGGGGATGCCCTGTCTTCCTCTTTATCTTGTTTCCCCTTCCATTCAGATCCTGTATTTGATTGTATGCCTTTTGGTGACTGAGGACCTGATTCACCAAGGCTTGTCTTCCATTCTGTGACTATGGACAAAAACGCTTAGGGGCCGATTTTAATTCCTACACGCGCGGGGTACATTTGTGAGCGCTACCCGGTGCATGTTATAAAATCCGGGGTCAGCGTGCGCAAGGGGGTGCACACATGTGCACCTTGCGCGCGCCGAGCCCGATGGCTTTCGGAGCGGCCTTGGAGGGAACTTTTTTTTAGCTCCCCCCCCCCCCACCTTTCCCTCCCTTCCCCTATCTAACCCACCCCCCAGCCCTACTTAAATCCCCCCCTACCCCCCTACCTTATTTCTTTGAGTTGCACCTGCCTTTGGCAGGCGTAACTTGCGTGCGCTGGCCAGCTGCTGGCGCACCAACCCCCAGCACAGGCCACTATGCTGGAGGACTCGGGACTGCCCCCCGGACTGCCGCCACACCCCAGACCACCCCCAAACTGCCACCCCACCCCCTGCCCCACCCCTGGACCGTCCATTTTTGAAAGCCCCGGGACATACGCGTGACGCCGAGCCTATGCAAAATAGGCTCGGCACGCACAGGGGTAGGTTTTCGGGGTTTATGCGCGTATCTCACGCACATAACCCTTTGAAAATCTACCCCTTAGTGAATCAGTTCTTTAGGGGACAGCCTCTCCAGGCCACATGGGGGAGCTGCAGATTAGACTGCAAGCTCTATTGAGCAGGTACTGTCTTTTTTTTGTGTGTTTGTACAGCGCTGCATATGTCGTGTAGTGCTATAGAAATGTTAAGTAGTAGTAGTAATATAGCCTGTTTTTTCCCTTCAAGGACCAGTCAGTATGCATGCTTCCAGCCCCTGCTGGGCTGCAAAGCAGGAATCAGACCTGGAAATTGAACTTATTTACTGTTGCTACTGTGCCATTGGGCCAACCTTTCCTTATTTTGAACGGGCTCAATCTAAACTGTCCAAAGGGCTCCCAATTTAAGCAAGGCCTGACAGAAAAGCTATAGAATAGTCAGATGAAAAAAGTAAAGAATATCAATACATTCAGAGTTCATTCCTCTGCTTGTTCCTTTGAGGTTGCTGCTGCTATTACATATTCACAGGCAGCTGAATACACTTGGCCATTCCCCTTGATCAGTCATGACATGTCCAGAGTATGTTAGAATAATGATCTTGTAAAGCATCCTCAGTCTCCATTGTGTTGTAATGCTAGGTGATCAGGGAATCCCTCACCTTACTGTATACGATCTCTCCGGAGACACAAAGCTTCTACCTCTTTCCTTTTTGCAAATTTGCAATACTTGTAAATGCTGTCTCTTCAGTGCAAAAATGCAGCGTGGGCCGAGTCAAAAGGAGCGTGGTATGCTGCACTGTGACTGTCCAGATCCCTTGTTCAGCCAAACCCTCTGGTCTTTCAGCGTTAAACTGCTGTCGGGGCTCACACTGTGGTGACAAGCATGCAATTAGGAAAAAGTCTGCTGTCATTACTGTAGCTAACAAGACCTTTAATTATAATTGATCATTTATTGCCTATTTAACATGGCAATGCACAGTTTTGCCACATTGTGGCACCAAACTGTTTAAAATCAATGCGGCTCGGTGACGTTCTGGTATCTGTATCTGCTCAGAGGCTCTCAGGTCATATTTGTTTAGCCAGCTAGTTAAAGATTCACCTGCCAGGGGAGTCTGGGGAAGATGAAAGGAGATGTCTTTATTTCTGACTGCAAATGCGTTACTGCCACAAAAAATGTTTTCAAGAGAAAGTGGGACATGGGGCTGTCTTTGTATGTGTATCAGGGCAGAGCTGCGCACGCCTATAAATGATAAATAATAATAGTAGTAATGAATAAAAGGGAGTTTCTTCCTTAAAGAAGGTCCCTCTTAAATCACTTCTTTTTACTCTGTCAGTGCACGATACGTCTAATTAATTTCAGCAGGATCTTTTGTTTTGTGACATCAGAAAGAATGTGTTGGTAATTATTATTAGATGATGTTTTGAAAGGAAAAAATATAGAGTATGTTTAATAACCTGTTCAGAGGAAGAAGTATTTTGGTTGCTGTATTAGTCCACTTGGCTACGTAAAAGTAAAAGTCAATAAACAAGTTGTCGGTATAATACCTTTATACTGGACTGACTTAATACATCTGACTAGCTTTCAGGAGAGATACTCCCTTTATTAGGTCACTGCAAAATGGGCTAAGGATGATGAGATCTGAATACACAAGCAAACTGTGGTTTGGATTATACCATCAGCGTTTGTTTTCAGTGCTGTAAAGTAGAGGAATGGGGGGAGGATATCAAAGGAGCTGGAATGGATGTGCCTGGGTTGCCCTCCCAGCCATTTGCATTGGTTAATGACTGTTTTTTCCACCCATGAAAGGCCCCTTTGCCTTTCCTTATGGATGGGAGTTACCAAAGTCTTCACATCACACACACTGAAAGAATGAAGTCAGAGAACGAGTAGGCATGTCTAACGTCCCTGACCCTTCCTAGTGGGAGGTGTCCTGTCAGAGAGTGCGATTTCACAAAACTCATGCGCCCACTTTGACTCACGTTCTTTCGCCTAAGCCTTCTGTCCTGGGAAGGGGGCTGAGGCTTAGGGCTGGATCTCTCGGGCCTTCCGGGAGGAGGAGAGAGATCTTCTTGGGGGTCCGAGGAGGAGCCGTAGATTTAGAGAACCAAAAGAGGTGAAGCATGGTAGAAGGGGGGGGGGGGGGGGGAACTCCCCATACGTCTTGCATTTCCCTGAAGAGTTCCTTAAGGTTTGCAGAGGGATTTCTGGTTGGAGCCAGACTGGGAGATCTACTTTCAGAGTGGCTGCTTGGAAGATGCTCATCTGTTCAGGAGAATTTTCCAATTCAGTTCCTGGAATACAGAGGTCTGCAGACCAGGAAGCAGATCCCAGCAAGAGAAGAGCCCAGGGAAGGTCCCATTCTCTAAAGAATACCTCCCAAGTTAGTAGGTGGAGGAAGAAAACCCCTAGTGTGTGAAGAGTTTGCAATGACTGAAGCTTTTGGACTCTTTCCTGTATGGATTGCACTATTCTCCATTGTGCACTCTACTGATTTTATTCATCTGCATCAGTTATTCCAGTAAATGACTGTTGCAGTGGTGTTATTCTTACTGGAAGGTGTCAAAATATCCTAAGTGTTGTGGAAGTGGACCCTTGGGCCGAGGTGGAGTTGGCACAACCCCCAGGGAGGAGCCCTGTAGGTCCCCACCGTCGGCAGGCGGAGCTGGCTGGAGCAGAGGCCCAACAGGAGCTTCACCAATACCACCTCTCATTCCCTTTAGGTTGAGCCCTCAGGTGCCGGGGCCAGCTGGTTTTAGGTGTGGGCCTCTGTGGAGATGTACATCCATCGCGTAGGATGTTACAGGCCAGCACGGAGAGAAGCGGAGTTAGTACGAGCAGTGATTGGGGCAGGAGGCAGGCAGCAGAGACTGGTGCAGGCTGTGGTCAGAGGCAGGCGGAGTTCATTCAGTGCCATGGTTCAGGCAGAGGTCTGAGCAGGCAGAGTTCAAGCAAGTCAATGAGCAGGCAGGCGTCAAGGTACAATCTGAAGTCCAATCCGAAGTCAAAGCCAGAAGTCCATTCTGAGGGGGTAAGGAGAGGAGGAACAGCAGGACAGATGAGATGCTGAAGAGAGACAAGAGGAGGCAGATCACAAAGAAAGGAACTCAGAAGAAGACCAGACTTGCAAGGGAACCAGGAACAGGACACAGGAACTCAAGTAGACACACAGCAGAAACAGGAACCAGGAGGCAAGGATCAGGAACCAGGAATGCAGAGGCAAACTGCTACTCCAACAGAGTCGACCTATTGTCGAGGTGTCTGAGAAGCACCAGCAGGAACCTCAAATGCAGAACGGCCTCTGATGTTATCATAGAACGCTATAGGGAATTTCCTGCCGCAGGCCCTTTAAAGAGGCAGCAAGTTCAGCACACACACACTTAGGGAAGCCTGGGGCAACTGGCGGCGGCCCTCTGACTGGCGCTTTGGCTCTGTTCAGGCGCTTCAGTCTGGGGGTGGTCGGTCCCATTGTTGGAAGATTCTGTTTGCAGTTCTGGGCTGAAGGTAAGAGCGGCTGGTCGCAGGACGAACCCACGACCAGCCAAATGCAAAACCCAAGGGCTTTGGAAGACGGTAACTATCTCTGAGTACGGAAAAAAACTACGAGTTCCTACTTGCCCACTGAACATGAATGTATCTCAGACTTCTAGTAGCTGATGGAATAAATCCATTACCCTAATCCAGGGAAACAGTATCCTGTTGGGAGGCTATAAGTGTTTTTTTCTAGTAGGGTTGTGCTAGGACTCCAGAAAGTTTCTTGCGACTTCTCTTGGAAAATAGAGGATTGAGAGTGTCACTAAAAGTAGGGATGCCCTAGGAAATGTGAGAGTATTTAGAGACCCTGAGACCCCCTTACATTGTCTTTCCAACAGGAACCTCATATGGAAACTGTAAGAAGGAGTTATTTGAGCTCTTGCAAACCTGAGATGCTGGTATGTGCTCTTCTGGGACCAGGGAAGTAGTCCCAGAGTTTTGGCGAGATGGCCAGATAGTACCGCACTTCTGGATCTAACCATGTGGGCTTGACAAAGATGGACTCTTTTATGCCATACACAAAAGGATTTCCCCTGGAGCCTTGAAGGCTTAATTCTCGTAAGTAGCCAGCACTTTAGCTCTGGGGAGCTGGGAGACAGGAGATGTCTATTCAGAAGCAATGACTAAGATAGGCTGTATTTTTCTTTCTAAATAACTGAAAGCATTCTACCTGAGCAATAAATGCAAACATTGAAAATACCAACCCAGAGCATGGAGTACCTTTTTACAATAACTCTGTGTGCTCTGTTGTTGAAGGTCCATTTAAGTATCTACAAGACTCCTTAAACACATGTAATACATTAACAGGCCGATACAGAAAGAAACGCGGGAGAGCGGGCGAGCGCCCACTCTCCCGGTGCACGCACATACCAGTGTCCTGTCAGTGCGATCCAGTAAATAAAAATATGCTAATTAGGGCCCATGGCAAAAGGAGGCGCTAGGGACACTACGCATCCCTAGCACCTTCTTTTTGACAGGAGCGTCGGCTGTCAGCAAGTTTGACAGCCAACGCTCAATTTTGCCAGCGTCGGTTCTCAAACCCGCTGACAGCCACGGGTTCGGAAACCGGATGCCGGCAAAATTGAGCATCCGGTTTTCAACCCGTGAGCTGTGAGCTGATTTTAAATTTTAAATTATTTTTTACTTTTGGGACCTTTTACTTTTGGGACCTTTTAATATCGCCATGATATTAAGTCGGAGGGTGTACAGAAAAGCAGTTTTTACTGCTTTTCTGTACACTTTCCCGGTGCCGAGAGAAATTAACGCCTACCTTTGGGTAGGCGCTAATTTCTGAAAGTAAAATGTGCAGCTTGGCTGCACATTTTACTTAGTGAATTGCACGGGAATAACTAATAGGGCCATCAACATGCATTTGCATGTTGCGGGCGCTATTAGTTTCGGGGGGGTTGGACACGCATTTTCGACGCGCTATCACCCCTTGCTGAATAAGGGGTAAAACTAGCACGTTGAAAACGCGCGTCCAACCGCAGGTTAACAGTGCGCTCCATCGGAGCGTACTGTATCGGCCTGTAAGAGAGGGGTAAGAAAGGAGAGAGAGGTACAGAAATATACTGCAGAGTTCACAGTTATAGGAAAGCTGTGGACCTTATTCAGATAAGACTTTTCCCCATTCTGTTCCCATGAAAAACATCTCTATTGAATAAGGCCCTATACCTGATAATGACTGAAGAAAAAATGGTCTCCACTTCTTTATTATTTTGTATTATCATTATTATTTAACAAACAGGATATATCTCCTGAATCCAAAAATTCACTAAGTGGGCCACAACAAAAAACCTGGTTGTGTGTGTTTGAAAGAGTTTAATCCTTTTGGGCTGAGTTTTCAAGAGCATTTCTGCGTGCAGAACCTGTTTTTTTTATGCACATAACTGGGCTTTTGCTAATTTGCTGGAGAGTTGTGTGCATCAAAGTATAGGCAAAAGCAAGTTCGCTTACACTAGGGAGAGAGGGATGGAGTTGGGGCAGGGAAAATATTTACATGCACACATTTATATGCTCTCCCTACAGGTGTAAATGTGTGTGCGCAAGCTGTGGGGTGTTGTGCGAGCATCTATGGAGTAATGCGTGTAAATCAGCTTTGACAATTCAGGCTCAAGTTTGCAGGTACTTTCTGCTTGCAATCTTAGCAGTCAGTTGTCAGAGCTTTGTCCTACCTTCCGGTCCTCATAATCTGGCTCCGTTCCTGTATCCAGAAGACTTCATTTTCTTCAACTTCTACCTTCAGCACTCCTGTTTGATCTCCTACCTGGACTCCTGGATTTCTGGTTCACTCTTGCTATTTACTCAGTGCCTGACCTCTTGCTCCCTGTTTGTGTTGGGATCTAACCCCACTTTTCATGCCTCACTGGCCACCAGCATCAAAGGGCTTAACCTGAAGGTATGGTGTCTGGCCTAGGTGGAAGTTTCTCTATCAGTGGTGGCCTGGATTTGACTCCCTGGCACTTGGCCGCTCATTTCTGGGGCAACTAATGGACGACAACTATCAGATTTTCAAAGTGAAAGTACAAGTGTACTTTTGCTTTGAGAATTACCCTGGGAGAGTTACCTGCATGCATTTACACCTGTCTGTGTAGATTTCCCAGTGAAATTTATGTGCATACATTTTAAAAGTGTAAAAAAAGTGCATAACTTGGAACTCCACTCTAATCCCTCCCTCAGAAACCCCTCTCTGGTATGCAGGTAAAAATATGCATATATAGGCTGACTTGTGGATAATTTTCAAAGGAAAACTACCCAGGTAGTTTTCTGTTTTCCTCCCTTCACTTAGATATGCCCCAGGGAATGCCGATGGACTGGGGTGGTAACCTAGCTAGGTGAATACCTACTTACCCAGGCAAATCTCTGAATATCTTCCTGATTTCTTTAAGTGTGCAACATGAGATCTGTGTATATTTAATTAATTAAAAAATATTTTTGATCACCTTTCTTGCCCCAGAGAGCTGTCAAAATGGTCGGAGCCTTCAGTGCTACTAGTAGACAGACTAATTTATAAACATAGCAATTATGAGGCCCATATTCAAATGCCATTTAGATGGATAATGTAATAGTTTAAGGAAGTAATGTAATAGTTATCCATCTAAATGCCTTACCCAGATATATTTAGACCTTATTGCTAAATTCTAGCTTGGTAATTAAATTTATCCAGATAAGAAGGAGGTGTTTCATGTGAGGGGTAGAGGCGGGTTAGACACTTAACCTATGCAGCTAACTCTGGTTGGGTCGTAGGGCTGACCAAAAGTTAGCTGATTAGACATAACCAGCTAACTTTAATATATCCTGCTAGTTAGCCAGATATGTTTATCCAGCTAACTAGCCAAGCCATACAGCAGCTAAAAAACGACCCCTTAATTTATTGTTGTTACCCAATTCTAATGAGGTATGATGAAACAGAGGGGTTTAAAGTGACTTGACAGAACAGAAAGGAAATAAGACTTTACCCTGAGATTGGGCTATAGAGAATCAGACAAACAGCCTCCTTGACAAAAATTATACTTCTCTAAAGAGCAGATTCTACACATCTGTGTCCATTCTAAATTACTTAAACAAGTAATAATAAATGTTAAAGAAGAGTCCTGTATATAGCAAAAGAACTGTTTATTCAGTATAATAAGATCCATATGGGGTAAACCATTTTGTAGCCTGTAAAGTGCTTTGCCTCTTGGAGGCCTATGTAGTTGTCTGCATTAAAATTGTCAGGTTATTATGGGTGACCTGTCATAAGATCATAAGAACATGCCATACTGGGTCAGACGAAGGGTCCATCAAGCCCTTGGTCTGACCCAGTATGGCATCCTGTTTCCAACAGTGGCCTATCCAGGCCATAAGATCCTGGCAAGTACCCAAAAACTAAGTCTATTCCATGTTACCGTTGCTAGTAATAGCAGTGGTTATTATCTAAGTCAACTTAATAGCAGGTAATGGACTTCTCCTCCAAGAACTTATCCAATCCTTTTTTAAACACAGCTATACTAACTGCACTAACCACATCTTCTGGCAATAAATTCTAGAGTTTAATTGTGTGTTGAGTGAAAAAGAACTTTCTCCGATTAGTTTTAAATGTGCCACATGCTAACTTCATGGAGTGCCTCCTAGTCTTTCTATTATCCGAAAGAGTAAATAACCGATTCACATCTACCCGTTCTAGACCTCTCATGATTTTAAACACCTCTATCATATCCCCCCTCAGCCGTCTCTTCTCCAAGCTGAAAAGTCCTAACCTCTTTAGTCTTTCCTCATAGGGGAGCTGTTCCATTCCCTTTATCATTTTGGTTGCCCTTCTTATAAGAGACGACTGAGGGGGGATATGATAGAGGTGTTTAAAATCATGAGAGGTCTAGAACGGGTAGATGTGAATCGGTTATTTACTCTTTCGGATAGTAGAAAGACTAGGGGGCACTCCATGAAGTTAGCATGGGGCACATTTAAAACTAATCGGAGAAAGTTCTTTTTTTACTCAATGCACAATTAAACTCTGGAATTTGTTACCAGAGGATGTGGTCAGTGCAGTTAGTATAGCTGTGTTTAAAAAAGGATTGGATAAGTTCTTGGAGGAGAAGTCCATTACCTGCTATTAAGTTCACTTAGAGAATAGCCACTGACATTAGCAATGGTAACATGGAATAGACTTAGTTTTTGGGTACTCCTTTTTCTGAAACCACCCATCTTCTCTCCTCCTCCAAACTCACCACTTGTTCTTCCTACCTCATTCCCACTCTTGCAGTCATCCCTTCACATCTCTCACAGCCTCTGAGTCTGTCCCTTCTTTCCTGAAACATGATCCCGCCTCGCCTCAAAAACCTTCACTGGACTCTGCCTGCCTTGTTTACCATTGTCCCATCTCCCTCCTCCCTTTTGCATACAAACAGCTTTAACAGTGCCAGTCATTAGGGATGTGAATCGTTTTTTGACGATTTAAAATATTGTCCGATATATTTTAAATCGTCAAAAATTGTTAGAGGCGATATTTAATAGGAATTCCCCCGATTTATCGTCAAAAATCGTAACTCAGGGGGAGGGGAAGGGGAGGGCGGGAAAACCGGCACACTAAAACATCCCTAAAACCCACCCCGACCCTTTAAAATAAATCCCCCACCCTCCTGAACCCCCCCAAAATGTCTTAAATTACCTGGGGTCCAGTGGGGGGGGTCCCATTGTGATCTTCCACTCTCGGGCCACGGGTGCATCGATAGAAATGGCGCCGGCGCTATGACAGGGCAAAGGTAGCGCCGGCGCCATTTTGCTTCCTGTTCCACGACGTCACGAGCGTAGGAGATCGCTCCCGGACCCCCGCTGGACCCCCAGGGACTTTTGGCCAGCTTGGGGGGGCCTCCTGACCCCCACAAGACTTGCCAAAAGTCCAGCGGGGGTCCGGGAACGACCTCCTGCACTCGAATCGTGTTGCCGTTCGGCAGGCGCCATTTTGCAAAATGGCGCCGGCCATATTGCAAAATGGCGCTGGCCGTACGGGAACACGATTCGAGTGCAGGAGGTCGTTCCCGGACCCCCCCTGGACTTTTGGCAAGTCTTGTGGGGGTCAGGAGGCCCCCCCAAGCTGGCCAAAAGTCCCTGGGGGTCCAGCGGGGGTCCGGGAGCGATCTCCTATGCTCGTGACGTCGGGGGACAGGAAGCAAAATGGCGCTGGCGCTACCTTTGCCCTGTCATATGATCCGATTCCCTCCCCCCCCCCCAGCCGAAATCGATCGTTAAGACGATTGATCACACGATTCACATCTCTACCAGTCATCTCTGCTCTCTTGACTTTCATCTCAAGCCATTCTAGATTCACCCCAGTCTGGCTTTTTCTGCTCTTGACAAAGTCTCCAGCGGTCTTTTCTCGATCCTCATCCTCCTTGACCTATCTGCTGCTTTTCACACTATTGAGCATCGTCCACTTGATGTGCTGTACTCGATTGGATTTCTGGGCTCTGGTTTTCTTCTTATCTCCCCCCATAGTATTTTTACTACATCCTCTGCCGGTTCTTCCTCCATCGCTGTTCCACTATCAGTCGTGTGTCCCAAAGCTCTACCCTGAGCATTCTTCTCTTTTCTATTTTCACTTCATCTCTCAGCACTCTGATCTCCTCCCACAGCGAATACCACTTTCTGTATATGTTGATGACTCTTGGATCTACTTCTCTAAACCAGAAATTTCACCATGAATCCAGTCTGAAATTTCAGCCTGTGTGTGTATGACATTGCTGACTGTTTGCCCTGCCGCCACTTTAAACATAACATGGCCAAGGTAGAACTTGCCTTCTCCCCAAAATCCACGCCTATCTTCCCTCTTTTTCTGTCTCTCTGGATGGCATTCTCATACTCCTATTTCTCTTCTCCCATACCATTGAGGTTGTCTTTGATGCCTCTCTCTCCTTCTCTATGCAATCCAAAACTCTGCTAAAGTGTGTCAGTTCTTTATATCATTGCTACAATGTGTCCCTTCCTTTCTGAGTATGTTGCCAAAACACTCTTTCACTCTCTTATCACCTCCCACTTAGACTACTGCAACTTGCACTTTGCTGACCTCTTGCTGAATCATCTTTCTCCCCTACAATTTATTCAAAATTCAGTTTCACAACATCTTTATTCAACATTGCTAATACCATGTAACCTTCTTTTCAAGTCACTATATGGGCTCCCTCTCCACTTCTGAAGTACAGTTCAAGCTTCTCTTACTCACCTATATGAGTATTCACTCAGCAGTCCCTGTCTTCTCTTCTCTCTCTCTATACCCTTCCTTGTGAACTCTGTTTATCGAGCAAGTTACTCTTCTGTGCCCTTCTCCTCCTCCATCGCCAACTCCCGATTCTGCACTATTCACCTTGCTGTGCCGTATACCTGGAACAGAATTTCTTAGTGCAACATGCTCCCTCTCTGCCTGTGTCCAATTCCAGTCTTAAAAATTATCTTTCTGAGTCTGCTTTTAAATCCTAAATCATTTTCTATAATAACTACACTTCTTCCTCTTCATTCTGCCAGACCAGTAACCTGTGGGATTCCCCTTCCCACCAGCAGATGGAGACAGAGTGTGAAAGCTTCCTATCTGACGTCACTACAATAAAGACTGGCCCAGTAGAGGGGAAGTCAGTAGTTTCTGCCTCTAGCAGATGGGACGGAGCAAAGACGTCGCTGGTCCAGCAATGTAAGAAGGACTTTAGGGCAATGGCCTTTCCTATGGTTGTGTTCCCTAGAAGCCTGAGCCAGGGTGGGGATCCCGTGGGACAACAGCTTCCATAGGTCTGATCTTGACTTCCCAGAGCAACCATTTGTTTTGGTCTCCTGGTTTCCCAACAAAATTGCCTAACTGTGGGTAAAAAAAAACTAGAAAAGAAAAAATGGCGGAGAATCAGCCTGATGCAAACCATTGCTGCCAGCCCCTGGTATGGACAAGGGGAGGAAGTGCACCAGGTGTGGGGCCCAATGGGTCTCTAGCATCGTTGGCTCTGCTGCAATTGTGATGGCAAAAAAGCAGGCCCTGGTGGAGGAAGGGGGCGCAGCTGGGCCACTTGAACAGTGCGCACTGGAGAGTGTGTTCTTTCCTCCACCTCTGGAACAAGTTTCAGGGTGGATAAGGCATTCCTCCACAATTTTGGAAGGTGGGACAGCCCTAGGCAAATAGCATCAGTGACTAGAGCCCCCAGGGGAGGAGAAGTCTGAGTTTTCCTCGGATTTCATCTTGACTATGTACCAAGTCTATCTCCAGATGAAAGATAAGCTGAATAAGGCTTCTTCTTTAGGGGGAAAAGCCAAGCCACTTTCAGGCTGGAAAGATTGGAGTCCCAAGGCAGAATCCCAAGGGGGTTTGAGGAGGAGGAGGACGGCTCTTCCCTGGAAGAAACTTTAGGTGAGGAAGAACTGAAGGCTAGGGACTCAGTTGTGTGTTTCGTTTTGGGCAGATGAGCCTAGGGCTCTAATTACAAAAGTCTTGCAGATCCTAAGTCTGAAAAAGGAAATGTCCAAAGCTAGAAGGAAGGAAAATCCCATTCTGACAGGGATTAAGAAACCTTGCAAAGCCTTTCCCATCCATTCAGTGATCCGGGATATGCTGTCAGTGGAGTGGGAGATCCTGGAGTCTAGGCTTAGAAGCCATAGAACTATGCAGAGGCTGTATCTAATAGAACAGCATGATAAGGACAGGGTTCTAGATCTGCCTAGAGTAGATGCAGCGATCTCAGCAATAGCAAAGAAAACTACTGAACCAGTAGAAAGTGGAGCAGCCCTGAAAGACCCTCAGGACAGGAAAGTGGAAACTTTACTAAAGAGAGGTTTTGATCTTTCATCTCTGGCTCTCCAGGCAGCTATTTGTGGAGGTTATGTAGAAAGGATTCTTCTAATCTGGTCTCAACAAGAGACCAGGGTCCCGAAGATGCAGGACCCTCAGAGGATAGAGCAAGGCTGGTCTTAGTGGAATCGGTGGCAGCCTTTGTAGAAGATCTTTTATCAGGAGTGGGCCAAAATAACAAAGGACCAGCAGGTCATGGACATAATAAGCAAAGGATATCATGCAGAATTAAGATTCCCTTTTGAAGATTTCTTTGTTTCCTCCCCACACAAGGCAAGCAGGGGAGACGCGGTCATGCAGATATTAGACAGGTAGGTTCAGCTACAGGCCATTATCCTAGTACCTCTCGGACAGGAAGGCATGTTGTATTTTATATTGTTGTAAACCGTATGACTGTTCCAGAATACTGGTATATAAAACAAACAAACAAACAAATACATAAATAAATAGTACCAAAGAAGGAAGGAAGCTTTCAGCCACTGCTGGACTTAAAGTGAGTAAACCGCACCCTGGTAGTTCCCCATTTCCGCATGGAATCACTGGCTAGAGTAAAGGCGGCCGTAAGGACAGGGGAATTCAGAAGCATATTTTCACATTTTCATCAGGAGAGATTTCCAGCGTTACTTGCACTTCGAGATAGCCGGTCAGCATTACCACTTCAGGGCACTCCCCTTTGGACTGCCCATGGCACCAAGGACCTTTACAAAGGTGATGGTAGTAGTGCCGGCTTTCTTAAGGAAGGAAGGGGTCAAAGTGCACCTTTACCTGGATGACTGGCTATGGCTAATAAGAGCAGACTCCCTGCAGGAAGGCCGACAGGCCACAGAGAGGACAGTTCATGTCCTGGAGAAATTAGGCTGGATGGTAAACAAGGCAAAGAGCCAGTTTCAGCCATCTCAGAAGCTAGTGTACTAAGGGGTACTTTTCAACACCAAGTTAGGGAGAGTGTATCTGACAGACGGAAGGATAAGGGACGTTGGAGGAGCAAGTGCAGGCCCTGTCACATGCGCCACTCCCATATGTGTGGAGATATCTACAGGTCCTGGGCTCCATGGCAGCATAATTGGGGTAATGCCATGGGCAAGAGCACGCATGTGCCATCTTCAGGTGCACCTATTGTACAACTGGTTGCCACAAAGTCAGCACTACGACAAAAGCCTGCCACTGTCTTACTGAAGCAAGCAGAGTCCGCGGTGGTGGCTAGACTCGAACAACCTATCCGGAGGAGCCCCTCTGCAATCCCCACAGTGGACAATAGTAACCATAGACATGAGTTCACGGGTGGGGGAGCACATACTCAGGGCCAAACTGCTCAGAGGTTCTGGCCACATCAAATGGTTCCAAGTTTCACAAATGTATTAGAGTTAAGAGCAATCAGGTTGGCCCTAGGTCATTTTCAATCCCGGTTAGGGAACAAAGTGGTCCAGGTCTGCTTGGACAATGCCAGAGCAGTGGCCTAGGTGAACAAGCAGGGGGCCACAAAGAGCACAGCCTAATCATGGAGATAGCAGAGAGGCATTTCTTGGATCTCTCTGCAGTGCACATAGCAGGCGTGGACAATTTGCAAGCAGATTTCCTCAGTCGACGGAAGCTAGAACTGGGAGAATGGAAGCTGTCAGAGGAGGTGTTCACACTCATAACGGGTGCATGGGGCACCCCACAGTGGGATTTATTGGCAACAAAAAAAATACCAAGGCTATTTGGTTCTTCAGCTGAAGGAAAGTACAGGGACGCAGGGGATTGGATGCAGTCCCAACCTTGGCCGGTAAATCAGATGATATGCATTTCCCCCCTCTGGCTGATGATACGCAAGGTGGTCAGGAAGATTTCTCAACACCCAGGCTGGGTGGTCCTGATAGTGCCAGGCTAGCCAAGACATCCCTGGTATGCAGATCTGATAAGACTGAGGAAGACAAAGCCAATCTTATTCAAAGGAATAACAGCACTTCTCAAGCAGGGGCCAATAGTAATGGCAAATTCAGAAAAATTCTCTTACGGCCTGGATATTGAAAGGAGAAGGTTTAACAGAAGAGGGTTCTCAATCCAAGTAAAGGCCATAAAGAAGTCTACCTCCTTCACATATAGTTGCATTTGGACAGTTTTGAACTCTGGTGTAAAAGTAGAGGGCTAACCCCGATGAAAGCAAAGATTGCTTCAGTCCTGCAGTTTCTACATGGCATGTAACCAAAAACTAAGTCTATCCCATGCTACTGTTGCTAGTAATAGCAGTGGATATTTTCTAAGTCAACTTAATTAATAACAGGTAATGGACTTTGCCTCCAAGAACTTATCCAATCCTTTTTTAAACCCAGCTTCACTAACTGAAGATAGACTTGGAAACAGACCTTGTGCCAGGAGTGCCCTACACAACCCGCCATGGGCTGGTCACAGATCATGTTGCTGGTACCCCCTGGAGGAGGAATGAGAAAGAAGCTGGAAGGCAGAACTTGGAATGAAGACAGGAACATTGGAAAACTTGAAGACAGGAACATTGAAGACTTGCAAGACTTAACATCAGGAACAAGCGAGGACACAGAAGACTTGGACAAGGCGAAAACTCTGAAGACTTGGACAAGGGATTGACGAGAGACTAGGAACAAAGAACAGGAAACATAGAGGAGCTCTCACAAAGAACAAGGCCTTGAAGAAGCCAAGACTCCTGGAACACAGGAACTCCAGGAGCCAGGCAACTCCTTGTGAAGGACGGAACATGGAGACCAGGAACATCCAATGAAGAACATGAAGACCATCAAGACAGGAGCATGACTACAAAGGACCTTGAAGGAAGACAACACCATGGATGACCATGAAGATGCTTATGAAGGCAAAGCTGAATTGGCAGAAAAGCCCTTTTATAGGGCTGCAGGTGTGACATCATCAGAAAGAGCCACAGGGCTTTTCCCGCTATGGGCCCTTTAAATTGTGAGCAGAGGTGCGCACATGCCTAGGGATGTCGGGTACAGGAGTGGCAAGACAGCGGCATTTCCGGGCTGCACAGAGGAGCCAACGTCAGCGGCATCCAGACCATGAAGAACAATATCGGCAGTGCTCCTGGCCACATGGGGAAGTGGTGTTGGTGTCGGCCCCACCTCAGGGAGGACGCAGAGCAATGACTGACTGGCAACAGCATCTTGGGTGAGTGAACCACTTGCGGGCCTGTCTCGCAGGTGGTAAATGCATCAATTGGTGAGACCTCCTCGGAAGGTCGTAGTTCTGCCATGGGACCTGAATTTGGTATTGAAGATACTAGTCGGAGCATCTTTTAAGCCCATCAGGGAGGTTTCTTGAAAGACCTAACACTAAAGACGGCGATATTAGTGGCCCTATGTTCAGCCAGAAGGATCTTGGAGTTGCATGTGCTGTCCTTCCGGGAGTCTGTACTTACCCTTTTCAAAGGAAAAAGCGATAATCAGGCTGGTACCCACTTTTCTACCCAAGGTGGTATTGGAATTTCATCTCAATCAGCCCATATCTCTTCCTGGATTTAGGAAAGTGGAATGTGTAGGGAAACACAGAGATTTGAGGTTCCTAGATGTTTGCAGGTGCCTCTTAAAGTACCTAGATGTGACAAATGACTTTAGGAAGTTAGACTATCTTGTTCACAGGACCCAGAAAAAGGCAGCACCGTAGCAGTGTTCAAAGCCTCAATCACGAGATGGATTAAGGAGACATTAGCAACAGCCTATGCAATTAGGAACAAATCAGTGCCGGAGTGGCTAAGGGCACATTGCATGAGAGCACAAGCAACGTCTTGGGCAGAATACAGAGCAGTTTGTCTTGGGACATTTGCAGGGCAGCCAAGAGGTAATCTGTCTACACTTTAACAAAACACTATAGATTAGACCTTCAAGAAAGGGAGGAAATGAGTTTTGGTATTGGGGTCTTGGAAGCAGCACTAGGGATCCCTCCCGGGGCAAGTACAGTTTAGGTACGTCCCACAGATTACTGGTCTGGCAGGACTAATTGCCTTTCCTCGAATCCTGACAGACCAGTCTAGATCCCGCCCATAAGAAAAGAATAAA
The DNA here is from genome assembly GCF_901001135.1 of Rhinatrema bivittatum. Taxonomy (NCBI): domain Eukaryota; kingdom Metazoa; phylum Chordata; class Amphibia; order Gymnophiona; family Rhinatrematidae; genus Rhinatrema; species Rhinatrema bivittatum. The sequence goes on along the minus strand of NC_042631.1, from coordinate 36,618,883 downwards.
CCGGCATGTGAATAAAAAAATAAAGAGTTTGATATGTAAGTTAAACTATAATGAACAAGGGAGCACAGCTGAATGCAAAAGAAAAGAGGGGATATAAGAATACAAGCAACAAGCCATGCTTTGGCAAAAGACTACTGGTTTCCCCTCTGATGGGCCAGCCTTTATGGTAGTGACGTCAGAGAGGAAGCTTTCACGCTCTGCCCCTATCTGCTGGTGGGAAGGAGAATCCTACAGGTACTGGTCTGTCAGGACTGAGAAAAACCAATCAGCAGGTAAAACCTAATTGAACCTTACAGATTCTTGTTTGCCTAGATTATAAGCTCCATGGAGCAGGAACTTTCTGTTATGTGTGTCTGTATAGTGCTGCGTATGTCTTGTAGAGCTTTAAAAATTATATATGATAGTAGTAGTAGTAGAATGAAATTCAAGAATTATTTTCTTTGTTTGTGACATCATTAGCTAGATATATGCAAGTAAAATAGCGCTTGCAGTTAGTGTGGTCAATTGTCTCCTGTTTAGAAGGTCAGATTAGGGTTACCAAAGGGCTCCATCCTATTTTAGAATAAGCTGATCCAGTTTTTGTTTTACCTCATTGTGAGTATACTTTTGTAGTTCTGATTTCCATGAATAAAGTAAGGCTACAAGTTTATGTATGCTGCACCTCTCTGCCATCCTATAAGGTGGGCCAAACCACATCCTTGGCTCAATTCTAGCGTTTGCTTCTTATACTACTATGCCTGCTCTGGTAAGTGGAGGAGGCAGATGTGACATGAAGTGCTGCTCACCTCCTACCAACTAGAGGGAAGGTGGGAGGAGGATCACATGGGGAGGGATTGAGGATTAGGAGGGGCTCAGGACCCAAACTGGTGGTGCAATGACCCATAAGAGCCCCAATCTGGACACAGGAAAGGGCTCCACTGGGAGGTTCATGGGACTGAGTAGTTCCCATGTTCCCCAGTTCCTTCTGTATTGGGGTGGGGACAAATATCTCTTTTCCAAGGACCTTGGGATTTTCTGACTTCTCTGTTGTGCTTCTGCAAATCCAGTCCAGTTGCAATCGACCAAAACACCACATTGCACACAAAAGCTGTTATTACTGGTCTCTGATGGCAGACAAACAAAATCCACAAGCGCACACCAAGGACTTGAAGCACCAAACAGTTCAGGAAAAGTCCAATAGCAAGAAAAGTAAACTCAGTCTCTCACAGTAGCAGAACACTGCACAGCCTGGCAGGTAATCTCTCTCTAGGAAGGAACGCCTCTCTCTTGGCTCTCCTCTGGTACCTGTTTCTGGATTCAGCTCTCCTCCTCTCTCTCTCTCTCTCACTGTTCTCTTCCAAATCTCACAGCAGATGAGTCTCTGGCCGATTCCTCTGGTAAATCGGCAGCCCTTGAGAGCCTTCCTCTGATTCCCACAGAGGACGAGCCTCTTCCCTCCAAACTTGTCCAGCTACAGTCTCTGGACAGGTGAGAAATATGGACGTAAACCTTCCTTCCTTGAAGATGTGGATACCCCAGCCTCGGGCCCCGGTCACCTTCCTAGGACAGGGACACTTCTTCTTCAGGCTCTTCTTTGCGAGGCAAACTACACCTGGTCCTTCTCCTGAGGAGGCAAAGAGCTGGCACCAGACGTCACGCCTTCAGACTGTGGACTGCAGACTGACCCCTAGAATCCAGAGACGTAGCTAGAAAGGAATGGGTTTTTTTTTTGGGGGGGGGGGCCAAGATTAACATGGGTGGGCAGTTGACATACAAGTCTAGGCCTTACTATTTGTACTCATCAAAAAATAATACCTTAGAGTGCATCTGACAATGGATTTCTAAGTAGTTTCATCATGCGTGATGCTTAAAAATATTTTAATTCTATTATTTCAAGCACTTACCAGCATTAAAAATACCTTATCAATCCATATTAATTTATTTTACATTTATTGCATTTATAAATATACGTCATGTAAAAGGTAACAGAAGTTTAACAGAAACATCAGATCCAATTATGTAATAAAGCAAATATAAATGTATTTTTTATGAATCCTCTTTCCAAAACTGCAGAGAATATCATAACTACAGTACAATAAAATAGTAATAATTATAATAATCATAAGAACTTAAGTTGTGCAAATATTTCCAATGCCAGAAAACACAAACTTACTCTACCTATTTTATAAACACGCATGTATTTTTAGTCTCGTAAAAAAAAAAAAATAGCATGTACGTTTAATAATCCTGATTTATACATGAAGGCAGATATTTTATAAAGTACGCATGTATATATTGTTTTGAAAATACTTGCACGTGTACCTGAAATTGCCAGTTTATCGATACCTCTGCCAATTCACCTAGTCCTTTTCCATCCAGACCTCTCACCCAAAAACTGCAGACAACAGACAAGTCCAATTTCACTTGCATAAGTCAATTATCAGGGTGTAAAAGTGTATGAATAAGTTTGGTAATGTATACACACATATCTCTTACAAAATAGCAGCTACTGCATGGACTTCTGAACCCCACCCTGGAATGGTGCTAGATTGCCCCTTTTTTCCACAGTAAAATGTACATGCAAAATGGAAAATATGTGCATATTCTTGACGTTTATTAAATAGCATATCTGTGAGCGCATGCTAGTTATGTGTGCATGTTCTACCTTCTGTATACCACTCAATATTTCAAAAGTACACTTCCAGCAGTAACAGCCATCCTCTATCAGTTTAAATATTATACTTATTAAGGGACAGCTTTTAAGTGCTGTACTGCAACTGAATCCTTGGAAGCAGTAGTGTTTGGAGAAAAGTCACAAATGACCTCACATGCCATAGGATCTGATTGGTTCATACAAAGTCTGTTTTTTTAAACATTTTTTACATCGTAATTAGTGTGGACCAATCAGATTTAGTGTGTCAGAGGTGGTTTGTAACTCTCTTGAGCTCTGGCTTCTCCCAGAGGATTTGGGAAATTATAGGGGAAAAGTTAATTTGTAAAGCTAGGACTTTAATAGGAGTATTTTAATTGATGAAGTGTGAGTAGCACTAGTTTAGTGCTCATATGAACTATTGCATGGTACATGGAGGATTGAATTTTCTTTTATGTACGAGTATAACTGCAGAACTAAAGACTGTTGAAAATTCCCATGCATAGAGTCGAATTAATTAAAAGAAATTGATCAATAAGAGCAATGCAGAAGGCCCTCATATGGTCATTGCTCAAGAGGGACATCTAATGGCTGGATTCAAGGCATATGATTGCAGTGCTCCAGAAGAAGCTCTAGTGGATGGCTCCTGGCTAAGGATTGGCAGCACAATGACTAGACTACATATGTTGGTGGGGACATAAAATAAGAGACAATATCCCATGGAAGTTACGAATGAAGGCTTATGGCACCAGGATCTCAGCTTTGGTTCTGTTTACACTGAAGGCTCAAAGAAACTGTAGGAAACAGTCAAGTAAAAAAAAAAAAGTAATACAATACAATTTTGGCCACTCAGTGAGGAATGAAGAGCGGATTTCTTTAAGATGACCATCGTTAATGGATTAAAACATCTGTGGAAGTTATCCATTTTTCTTCACTGGTCCACCTCCATTTCCACTTCACAGTTTGGCTTCTTCAGATCTTTGACTTCCTTTCTTTCTGTATCTTTTCTTAACGTTTTTGAAGGGAAGAAGCTCAGCACAAACATCTCGTGTTGCACTAGTGGAGGACCAATTGGAAATAGTAGTAAGAAAAAAAAAAAAAGAATAGGGAAAAATATTTCTTCTCATCCATTGCCAGTCTAGACCTTCTTCCCATGCTTGCACTGCAAGAGTCAGTTGACCAATCTGAGCCGAGAATGGAATGCAGAAAGGTGCCAAAAGAAATTCAAGCCAGAGGAAACCCAAGTGGAACAGACTTCCCACTGGAGCTGCTGCTACTGCTTCCCATGCCTATTAGAGAATTAGAATAACAGGTTTCTCTCCTCTGAAGAAAACCCTAACCTTTTGAAGATTTGAGTTTCTCTAAATGATGGTATGGCAGCCCAGTCAGGGGCTTATTGAGACTTTATAATTAACATATTGCATATTCCCTCCCAGTCTTTTAATTTTGAGCTGTTAACCTGTCATTTTGGAAGTTGCACATTTTCATAATATATATCTGCACAGGCACAATGTATATACATGCATGCATAATATATGAGAAGATGAAACCCACACGCCTTGGCAGAGCTCCAGGATTCTTGGAATTTATAATGGAGGAAGATTTCAACTGAGTTAGACAAAGGGTCAAAGTCTTGTTATGTTTTTTTAACTAGCTGCCATGGTAAAAAGTTGGGGGATGGAGGAAATATGTGAATAAGGCCCAACTTCAATAAGAAAACCATGTGCCCCTTGTGCCTATGGGGAAAAGAAGGAGAGATGGAGGCTCTTGGAGGGTTTTTGATAAGGAAGAGCAGCGGAAGACAAAGCTGGGTCTGGCTTGGGATCTCTTGCAGAAGGGCCTTACAGTAGAGCACGGTCAGGATTTTCCAGCTGCCATGTACAGGGCAACAGATTGAAGACACTATTCCCTAAGTAAAATTGATTAATAGCCATTAATGGACTTCTCCTCCAAGAACTAATCCAAACCCCTTGCATGTGCTGACTCTGTATTTCATAACAAGCGCGTGCCTGTGCGCATGTTATAAAATCAGGTGTATATGTGTGCGTGCCGGGTAGTGCATGCACATATAGGCCGCATGCACTTCTTTTAAAATCTACTCCACTTTGTATTTTAAAGCAGGTATAAAACAGTTACTGCTATTTCATGGGTTGTTGAAACACTTATTATTTTATGAATGCTGTATAAAGACATATTTCAACTATTGTCCAGGGTAAACTGACATGGTAGACCAGAGGTAAATCACTTCCTTGTTAGCATTATTCATGCAGTGTATGTTGCCTTGACTCTTAGTTTGTTTCCAGTATTGGTGCTGTTTTAACTCTCTATTAATGGACTTAATTCATTGAAATTGCAATGGCCTTCTGTATGTATATAATGAAGATGCAGCTTAATTTCATTGCATGCTACATTTTATTTATGGTATATAAATTAGTGGCACCAGAGTAATCCATTTCAGCCTGGGCACACAGCTAAACCTACTTTCTATCTGCTCAAGGTAATATTAGCTAATGAACAACCAGCATATTGCCTGCCCCCAAGCAATAGCGATCATAATGCAATCAAATTTTACATAATCACTGGAAGGAAGACATTAAGCAAATTACTACAGTAGTATATAACTTTAAAAAGGGAGACTATAATATAATGAGGAAATTAGAAAAAATTAAAAGAATGGTTGCAAGGATTAAAAGTTAACATGAAGCATGGATATTGTTTAAAAATATCATTTTGAAAGCCCAGATAAAATGTATTCCTTGCATTAAAAAAAGGTTGAGACCAAATGACTGCCTACCTGGGTAACATCAAGCTAGGTTGAGAGAATATTGTATAAATCTCATCTTTGTCTGAGTTTCCTCACTCCGAAGGACATCAAATCTTCACAAGACTGTACTGTTCTGTTTGTGTCTCACTCTGCATGTAAAAGTGACCTCTAACCCCTACACTACTGCCTGAACCTCACCTTGAGTTATTAGGTGGACCTCCTATAGTACCATAAATAGCTAACTACTACAAGGGCCTTGTAGGGAGGTGTTCTCTCTCTCTCTCAGTGACATCAGTGCTGGACAAAATGGTGGAAACCATTCTTAAAAACAAGATCATTGGCCAAATTCTACACTGACCTTCATACTTCTGAACATCCTAACTCCCAATCGAACTTTCATCCAAAAACCTCAAAATAACTTCTCTCCAACCAGAGCAAACAATCCCTCCTCCTCCCACATAATGATACTTTCTGGACTTGAAATGTTTAACCTCTGTTTAATATGCACATTGTTATACTTTTTCCCACAATTGTTAAGAGAGTTACAATTTCAATTTTGTAAACCGTTATGATGGCTTTACCGAATGACGGTATATAAAACTCAACAAATAAATAAATAAGTATAGATAGGCATGACTTAATTGAGAGCTTGGTTTGAGCCAAGGGGAAGTCTTGTTTTAGCAATGTTTTAGATTTTTTTGAAGGTCTAAATAAACATGTAAATGAGCTGGTTGATATGGTGTATTTGGATTTTCAGAAGGTGTTTGACAAAGTCCCCCATGAGACATTGCTTAGGAAATTACAAAGTTATGGGTTAGGAGGCTGTATTCTGTTGTGCATTGAAAACCAGCTACAAGGCTGGAAACAGAGGATAGGACTAGATGATCAGTTTTCCAAATGTTGTTAGTGGAGTGCCAAAGGGATTGGCACTGGGACCTGTGCTGCTTAATATTCATAAATGATCTGTAAAAGGGAATGATGAATGAGGTGATCAGATTTGCAGATGTCACAAAATTATTCAAATTTGTTAAAACAGCAGCGGATTGTAAGAAACTTCAGAAGACCTTGTGAGATTAGGGGACTGGACAAGTGAACGGCAGATGAAATTTAATGTGGAAAAGTGCAAAGTGATTCACATAGGGGAAAATAATCTCCATTACGAGTATATGATGCTGGGTTCTGTATTGGGAGTCACTACGCAGGGAAGGGATCTTGGAGTCCTTGTGGACAATACATTGAAATCCTCTATGTGTGCGGCAGTGGTCAGAAAAGCAAATAGAATGTTAGTAATGATCCAAAAAGGAATGGAGAATAAAACAGCAAATATCATATTGCCTCTCTATTGAGCCATGGTGTGACAGCACCTTGAGTATTGTGTGCAGTTCTGGTCTCCCCATCTCAAAAAAAGATATTGCAGAACTAGAACAGTACAGGGGAGGGCGACAAAAATGATAAAGGGGATGGAATATCTCTCCTATGATGAGAGGCTACGCAGGCCGGGGCTCTTCAGCTTGGAAAAGAGATGGCTCAGAGAGGTCATGACAGATGTTTCTAAAAATCATGAGCAGGGTGAAATAGGTAAATAAAGGATGATTATTTAACCTTTCAAATAATACACTCCATGAAATGAGCTCCATGGAATGAGCAGCAAACATATTCACTCAGTGCACAATAAAGCTGTGGAATCTGTTGCCAGAGGATGTGATCAAGGCGACCAGCATAGCAGGGTTTAAAAGAGGTTTGGACAATTTACTGGAGGAAATATCACATTATTAGCCAGGTAGACTACAGAAAGCTATTGCTATCCTTGAAAGTGAGTAACCGTAAATAGATCTACTTTATGAGATCTGCCAGGTACTTTCGACCTGGATTGACCACTGTCTGAGACAAGATGCTGGGCTCAGTGGACCTTGGTCTGACCCAGCATGACAGTTCTTATGTTCTTATAATAATGTCATGAGTGGAAGAGCTAAATCTGAGCTTATAAGTCCCTTGAAACTAGGTGTGTAATAAAATAGTGTGGGGTTTTTTTTTAACAGGCATACTTTGTAGGATGCGTGCGGCTACGCGCGTGTCTTGTGGAGTCCGGCGTGCTTTTGTTCGCGCCTGGTGCGCGAGCAGGGGTACGCGCGCGCGTAGATTTAGAAAATCTACCCCTTAGTTTTTGGGTACTTGCCAGGTTCTTATGGCCTGGATTGGCCACTGTTGGAAACAGGATGCTGGGCTTGATGGACCCTTGGTCTGACCCAGTATGGCATGTTCTTATGTTCTTATGTTCTTGAGTCTTGGTCTTGGAGCAGGCAAAGTCTCATTCTTACACAGACTATTTGCAGTGTATAAAGATGCTTTTGAATGGTTTTCTGCTTTTGATCCACATGCTAGGACAGTTGCCACTGGCCCCATCTGCTGTTTTGTGATGTGTCCAAAGAGAGACAGAGAAAGACAGGGGGAAAGAGAGAGCAGCAGAGCTGTGGCACTTGTTAATGATCAATGTCCGTAGATGGACAAAGTTAGTGTCATGAACTTCAGGGCTCTAAAAATTCTGTTTAAAAAAAAAAAAAAATGCTTCCTGTATAACCACATCACGAAGCCAGAATCTGATCCAGCTCTGCTTGAAGCTGTGTCGAGTTTAAAACAAGGCATTGAATGCGGGTTGTAGTTCAAACCAGGCAGAGCTACTAACTACTGTCTTCTCATATAAATCAACAAAAAGCGATAAAAAGAGTGGCCTCCCCCCTTAAAGTCTATCCTACTATGATTAAAACTGAAGCAGCTGTTCATAATAAAACAAGAATCTCAACTTCTGGATGGTTTGAGGGCTGTAAACAGGTCTGCAAATGCATTGCAACTGGTAAATTAGCTAATATTCTGGGAATTCAGGACCATGCTAGAAGGCAATAGAAAGCCTGCACAGTTTGCTTGTACGGCTCCTAAACAGCACCCCTTTTGTCCAAGGATTTAATTTTCTTCATTGTTAGAAAAACAGTTTACGCAAACACTACTGCAAGAATCCCAATGTGCTAAATTTTATAATCGGGGGAAAAAGTTTCACAATGGGTTTTTGTTTTTTCCTCAGTCTTGACTTGCAAATTTATTTATTTTTTTAACGGTTTTCCTATCCAGAAGTGGTCAGAAATAAAATCCCTGGGCAAAGGACGTGCCATGTCAAAATAGTGCAAGCACACTGATTTGCCAGCTATTTGTATTGTATTTTTTTTTTTGCGCTTCTTTTGCTCGAAATTTAAAATTAGACATAGAAACAGAACATGCCTGTAAGTAAAAACCACAAGACTCATCCAGTTTGCCTATCCACACCCCCTGCTTAGAGTTACAATCCCGTCCCCTCCCTCAGAGAAAATAAAAATGATGAGCAAATGAAGAATAATTCATGAAAACAATAAAAAAGCAAAAATAAAGTTGGGCAGGGTAGGATGGTATTTTTTAAAAAATTTGCCCGACATCTACGTTTTGGAAACATTTTCCATCCCTGTGTAAAAGAATGGATTGTGTGTCTTTCTGTCTATCTGATGGCTTTGCTCTATGTGTGTGTGTGGGGTGGGGGGGGGGGGAGGGGGGTCTCTGTCTATAATGTGGTCAGTCTGCCTGTGTCTCTCTCTGTGTCTGCCTGTATTTGCCTGTGTACGTTGTGTCTGTGTCTGTCTGTGGTGTGTTTATGTGTCTGTTTTCTGGCTAAGGGTGGTGTGTCTGTATTTTTCTATCTAGGTATGGTATGTCTGTGTCTCTGTGCCTGTCTGGGTGTTGGGTTTCTGTCTCTCTGTGGGTATCTGTATCTAGGTTCGGGGTATCTTTTGTCCATTTCTGTCTGGGTGTCTATTTCTCTCTCTGTTGGTGTGGGGTTGTCTGTGTCTGTTTCTCTTTGTCTGTCTGGGTATGGGATATCTGCCTTTCTCTGCCCATGCATTTGTTTGTGTGTGAGCTTACTCCTTTCAGCAACTTGAAAATAAACAAAATGGAGGCTTTGAACCATTGGTTGGCATTGTGGTTGCCTAGTACATACCCTTTCTGGTGAGGGAAAAGAAGCACTAATGCATTGAGTACATGAGTAGTGTTACAAAATTAGAAAATTATTCTTTATTAACAATTTACACACAATTACATAAAATAAATGAGCTTGTGTATAAAATCAAAATCTGAATCACATCAAGTTATATCCAATTGAGAGAGCAATTCCTAATGTTAGGGGTGTGGACCCTTGAGTTGGCTGAGATGGATGGTGATGCACTGTGGGAACCCAGAGTGGATGTCACAGCCGGGAGGCGGCGCTGAGGAGAAGGCCCTGGAAGACTTCACCCTTGGAAGCCCGCGGTCCCCCCGGGAGGAGCCCGTGAGGACCCAAGCTGCTGGGACTTAAGCGCAACCCTTTGCGACCGAGGACCTGAGGGGATAGGCCTGGGAAGCAGCCGGCACCAGGAGGTCGATGAAGACTTCACCCTTGGAAGCCCGCGATCCCCCCGGGAGGAGCCCGTGAGGACCCGAGCCGCTGGGACTTAGGCGAGGCCTCCTGGTGGGCGAAGACCTGGATACCTGAGGATGGAGAGAAGCCAGAAGCCGGAGTCCAGCCAGGGGCGGAAGCTGAAGCCAGAGTCAGTGGACGGACCAAGGTCGGAAGCCAGAAGTCAGAAGCCAAAGCCAAAGTCAAAGCCAAGGACGGAGGCAGAATCGGAAGTCCAGGAATGGAGCCGAAGTCAAAAACCAGAAGTCAGAAGCCGGAGAGATGATCAGGGATCCGATGCAGCAACTAGCAACTCTAACCAGAGTGAACCTCGTTGCAAGGCAAGGTAAGTGCCTAGCTGCAGGGTTTAAATACCCCTGCAGCGTCTGACGTCATCTGGAGGCTGTCCTGCATCTTCCTGCACTGGCCCCTTTAAATCTCAAGCCCCTGTGCGCGCACGCCTAGGGGGCAGGGCCAGACGTGTCGGATCGCCGGTGTCTCCCTCGACGAGGGAGCGCCGCAGCAGAGGCCAGGACGGGCCTAGCTGGAGGGAGAGGAGTTACCAGGGCACGGCCCGGGACCGTAACACCTCACTAGTAAGGTCATTCATCAAAATGTGTTATGGCGTTAACACCCACGATAACGCCATAATGCATGCAATATTAATGGTATCGCATTACGAGAACGCACATTTTTCATAGGGGCGGAATTGGGGAGCGGTTTGGGTGGGATTAATGAAAATGAAGGGTATTTTCGCACCATACTGCACGCTTTTAACACTGGAAATAACTTTCACTTTTTTTCCTGGCATTAAGCTGTGCAAAATGCCCAAAACAGCTGTAACGCAATTTGCGATAAAGATTGCAAATTGCATTTTGGGCTGAAAAAGAGAGAGAGAGCCTCTGGGGAGGTCTTAACAGTACTCAGCTATTTATTTTATTATAGGAGGGTCAGCTATTAACTTGAGGGGAGGTTTTGGTGGTGGTTTATGTGTCTGTTTTAAATGCAGAGTGAGATGTACAAACAGAACAGTACCCCTCGCTGAACATTTGACATCATTTGGAGAGAGGAAAGTCTCACAAAGTTGAGATTTCTACAGTGTTCTCTTGCCTAGCTTGATAGTTCCCTGGTATAGAGCCCATCAAGCTAGGGCAAGAAAATATTGTAGAAATCTCAACTTTGTGTGAATTGGTGTGAAAACTTTAATGCACCCCGCAATACTACCTATGCGAAGCACTAACCTGGTGCGGTAATTCTAAAATTATCATAGATATGCCCCCTTTTCTTATCGTGGGTGTTATCCTTGCAAAATTATAGCATTTTGATGAATCATTAGTCTCCCTTCTACTATGATCAAAAGTACAGGGTATAGATGTAAAGTCTCCAAAAGGCCCTGTTTTGCCTAGGCCGACTTCCTCAGGGGAAGCCCTAAGAGTGGAAGAGATCACACTAAATAGATTTTGTTTATGCAAAGTCAAATGTGCACCATGAGAACATGAAATGCTGACAGGATGCTGCCTATAAGGGACGGATGCTCAAGCATACAGTTCACACTGGCTATAAGCAAGTGTCTGGAGATCGAAAGAAAGAGACCCAATGGGGTTCCAAGGCTGCACACAGAAAACCACTGATCGAACTGCCCTTCAAAGTAAAACTGGGCATGGTGTTTGGAAAAATGCCATCGCTGATCCTGATAATGGCGTCACTGCTCCCATGGTAAACGTTTTAGGTGATGCACCAATGTGGAGAGAAGTCTGTAAAGGTTGATTGGTGTATCCCGACACTCCAATGCCGGGAATAAGGTGTGAACTTACCCACTCCTGACCCTCCAGCACTGCTTCTGTTAGAATCAGGTAAGTGCACACTTCACTCCCAGGTCAAAGGCTATTGGTGCCATTTTGAATACCGGCAGCTGCCGGCGTGAGTGCAGTAAATGGCTCCCGGACCCCCCGCTGGACTACCAGGGAGTTTTGGTAAGTCTTGGGGGGGTCAGGAGGGTGGGGGGTTTGTTTAAATTCGCTCCTTTAGACGGCCGAATAATTCGGTGAAGATTCGTTGTATTCTTGGAGAATCACGATACGTTTCGCTTCCCCATGAATATAACGAATATGGCCCTATACGTTGCGGATTACCAATACATTGCAAATGAATGCACACCCCTAGAGTTATCCATCTAAGTGGTTTTGAATATTGAGCTCATGGAAGATATCACAATTTACTGCACACAATAGAAGTTGAAAGGTGAACGACATTGTCAGCAGACAGGATTCCAGATTGTAAAAAGCATTTTGACAAGTCATCAGCTTTGTTGGCGGCATAGAAGGAAGGCCGACTGAACAAACATAGCAAGCCTCATTCTTGGTAGTACTCCCTCCAGAAAGAGGGTGAGGTACACGTGGGATAAATTGGGGAAAACCAGCTTCCTATAGGGTTGCCAACTGGCCCCAGGTTTTCCGGACAGCTTGATCCAGGCCTGGTTTTACTCCCCTGCAGGCAGGTACTTATAGTCTTGCTTTTCTTAGGGAATGCAGTAGGGAAATCAGAATAAGTCCCAGCATGCAATGGGCTAAGACCAGGACTGAATCAACCTGTCCTGAAAATCTGGAGCCAGCTGGAAACCCTAGCTTCCTCTCATTACTCATGCCCTGCTTTGTAACATACATAGAATATGACAACAGATAAAAGCAGGAAGAATCCTCTCCTCTGCCCATTTTACTAACAGTTCTGCAGAACTTATTTGATTCTTCACAACTATTGATTCTTTGCACTTCTCTCTCTTTTTCTTGAATTCCCTGATTGTGTTTGCACCCCACATCCAATGGGAGTCTGTTTCATGATCTGCCGCCCTTGCTGTAATAGAGTTCCCCCCCCCCCCTCCCCTTCATGTTCTATAGGAGCAGGATAAATGGAGGAGCTTCAGTTTTCAGTTCGGTCAGTCTGTCGGCTTTCATCAGCACTCGTGTAACCAAAATGAAAGAAAGAAACAAAGGCAGTCAGACAGAAAAGAAAGAAACCACTTTGATTATTTGTTTTCACTGCCTGTGGTTTATCCTATGAAACGAATGGCCTGGAATCCTCTGCTGGGGGCAAGAAAAACCCCTCTGGAATTTTCGATGCTTGCTGCCAACACAGAAAGGAAAAAAAAACAAAACAAAGGCTAGATTATGAAGTTTAGGGACGAGCAAAAAATTATGCACAGGAGCTCCATGACGCAGAGCTAAATGTCCTTGAGCTGGTTCCAATGCTTTTTCTTATAGCATGAGATAAAAAAAAAAATCCCAGACAATTGAACTTCTACGTGGCTTGTAAATTAGCAGCCAGGCAAAGTGCTTGATTCATCCCAAATATGGGACTTACTCAGATTTCCAGCAGAAAGATAATTCATTTATCTCAATAGATAAAAATAGCCACATCCTATGCTAATAAAACACAATTCAGGGGACCTGAACATATCAAGACAATTGAATAAGACTACATTATACATGACCCTCTTTCTTCATTTTTAGATATGCCGAGCCGATTTCCTAATGGCATCAGCATCTGGAGTTGGAATATGTCAGCTTGAACTAAAGGGAAGAGCGAAAGTGCAAAGGGAAGAACAAATAGCTAATATGGTAAAAGAGGGCAACGGGACTTTTTAAATATATATATATATATTAGTGACAGAAGGAAGTGATAAAATGGGCTTATAAGACTCAAAGGTGAAGGGGGATATGTCGAGACTGATGGGGAGAAAGCAGAATTGCTTAACAAATAGTTCTGTTTAGTGTTCACTGAGGAAAGGCTTGGAATAGGACTACAGATAATTGGCACAAAAAAGGAGTGGAAGGGAGGTAGAGCAATCAATGTTCAGAAGACGGCATTCAGGAAGAGCTAGCAAAACTAAAAGTAGATACAGCGATGGGGGTTGGATGGAACACATCTGTGGGTATTAGGGAGGTTCTGGCAACTCTGCTGTCTGACCTTTTCAACACTTCTTTAGATTTGGGAGTGGTTCCAAGGGACTGGAGACAGGCAGATGTGGCTCATCTTCATAAATGTGGAAGGAGTTGCCTGAGAAATACAAGGCAGTTAATCTGTCCCTGGTAGTAAGAAAATCAATGGAATCTCTGCTAAAACAAAGGATGCTGCAGTTTCTAGAACCCAGGGGGGATTGATTACAGGATCTAAGGCAGCATGGTTTCACCACAGGCAGGTCTTGTTAGACAAATCTAATACATTTCTTTGACCAGGGAGTTAGATCAGGGGAGAACGCTAGATATAGTGTACTTGGATTTCAGCAAGGCCTTTGGCACGGTTCTGCATAGGTGACTTATAACCTGGGCATGGGCCCTAAAGTGATTGACTGGAATAGAAACTGGTTGAGTGGGATGCAACAAAGGGAAAAAGGGAAACCACTGGGGTTACCAGTGGTTTGCTGCAGGGATCAGTCCTTAGTCCGGTTCTCTTCCAAATTTTTGTCAGGGATATTGAGGAAGAGCTATAGGAGCAAAGGCATGGTATCGTCCAGCCAGCACCATTTTGGAAAATGGCTGTGATGGATCCAGAGCCTAGAAGGCAATATGGCCCCCCACTAGACTACTAGGGCAACCTCTGTAAGGCCCAGAGATGAGTCAGGAGGGTGAGCTAGGGTGGAGGGCTGGGGACTGGATGGAGGGATTTTTGGAAAAAGGGGAAGGGTTTTAGGCAGAGCCTGTAACACCACTTTTCTTAGAGAAAATTTAATTTTTGACTTAGGATCTCAAGATGTGGTTCGGGTGGGTGGAATGGGGGTCTCTAGAAACATGGAGGAGAAGACACTTGGGACATTTGCAGGAGGAGTCACTTTGGGGTGATCGATCTTTTTAAGGCATGACCCTGGAATCATTGGGACACATATTAGTGTTCTGATCCTCCTGGGTAAAGTTAACTACTTCTCAAGGATTGTAGTTGGCTTTGAGTCAAATAACATGATTTGCAATGTTTGAGGCAAGCTGCATTATTTGATTTACATGTTTTTAGCAAGTAATTACCTAATTGGCTTATATTTGCATGCTAATCTGCTCTTTACCATATCCGCAATTCCAGTGGCAGAATAATGTGCAGTATTTCAATACTGTGAATTATTGCTGCATTAGGCAGTGTACCATGTGGTAAATGCTTAACGTAGCTTAGAAAATGCCCCTTTTTAGATTTCAAGCCCTCTGGGTACAGGGACATACTTAATGTACCCGAATCTAATTTGCCTTGAGTTTCCAATGAAAAGGCATGAGCTAAATCTTAAAAAATAAAAATGATGAGGGATCTATTGAAACCTGAGAAATGGTCTAGAGTTTGGCTACTACAACTGAATGCTAAAAAATGCAGGGTCATGAATTTGGGTTGCAAACCTCAATGGAATAGTTCAATATTAGGGGGGGGGGGGGTTTGAAGTTCTTTGCATAATACAGAGCAGGATCTGGGAGTGATTTTATCTGATGATCTCAAGGTCACCATACAGGCAGACAAGTTGACAACAAAATCCTGAAGAACTTCTGGATGCATAGGGAGAGGACTAGCCAGCATATTACCTCTGTATAAGACTGACAAGTACTTATTTGGAGTACTATGTACAATTCTGAAGACCTTATCTTCAAAAGGATATAAACTGGATGGAGCTAGCCCAGAAGGGAGATACTAAAATGGTCAGTGGTCATCATCATAAAGCTTATGGGAGCAGACTTAGGGGTAGATTTTAAAAGAAGCACGCGTGGCCTACATGCATGCGCGCTACCCAGCGCACACACACATGTATACCTGATTTTATAACATGCGTGCGCATGTTATAAAATCGGGGGTCGGCGCGTGCAAGGGGGTGCACAATTATGCACCTTGCGCGTGCCGAGCCGCGCTACCTTCCCCCGTTCCCTCCCCCCTAACCTGACCTTCCCACCCCTTCCTCTAACCTTTCCTCCCCCTAGCCCTACTCTAGCCCCCCCAAATTTTTATTTTACCATTTGCATGCGCCGGCAGGCTGCCGGCCCACGATCCCATGACACAGCAGCAATGGCCACTGTGTTTCAGGCCTCTGGCCCTGCCCACACCCTGCCCCCGGGCAACCCCACCCCGCCCCTGGACCGCCCCTTTAGTAAAACCCCAGGACTTACACGCGTCCCGGGGCTTTAGGCGCGTTGTCGGGCCTTTTTAAAATAGGCCCGGTGCTCTTAAGACCGGTTATGCACGTAAATCCTCTGGATTTACGCACGTAACCTTTTTTAAAATCCGGCCCTTAATATGTAAGAAAGGAGGGAAAGGGGAGATATGATAGGAGTCATTTAAATATCTCCAGAGGCTGGCCTCTTTCATCTTAAAGGAGATTCTGCCATGAGGGTCATAGAATGAGGGTGAAAAAGGGTAGACTCAGGAGTAATCTAAGGAAATATTTTGTCATAGAAACGTGGTGGATAAATGGAGTAGCCTTCCTGTGGAGGTGGTGGAGATGAGGATTGTATCAGAATTCAAGAAAACATGGGACAATCTCAGAAGATCTCTGAGGGACAGCAAGGCTCCAGGACTATAAAGCTGGGCAGACTTGATGCATCATGTGGACTTTATCTACTTTTATGTTCTAAGATGCCAAAAACTCAGTCCCTTATTTAAATATACTCAACAGCACTTATATGGACCTACTCTATAGGAAACACTGGGGAGAAAGAAAAATGCAAAGATAAATAGAAACCTGTCATTCCTGGTGGATAGAAACACTGTCATAATTAGAACTTGTATGCAGGAGTTAGGGAAAGAAATTCATAACATGAAAATCAAAGCTGTCAGCCCCCCATTGCCTTATCTTGTCTTGCCTGTTGCATTATTTGCAGCTGTGCACACATCAAGGAGGAACAATCCCTTCATAAACACATGTATGACGTTTATTATGTATTTGATTTATATTCCACTTTTTTTTTTGGTACTTAAAAGCGAATTACATTCAGGTACTGTAGGTTTCATTCTGCGTGACTACATTAATAAGATGCCATGGACTCACATACGTATAGTTCATAATATATAACCAACTAACACCAAGAGGGGTGGATAGAGGGACACCAAGAGCATTCTCACAGTTATATCTTAATTGAGGAAGAGGTCTATCCTACATAAGCACATTGGCACCTCTTCTCTCATATTTACTGGGCCATACTGAATATACTAATGGATTAGAGGAAAACAGAATTCATAAAGAATTGGACCCAGAAGACAGACTAATGACACTTGTGGCTCATCTCACCCTCTGGTAGCTGCCAGTAAGAAGCCACTCTTTCAAAGCAATCTCCTTCTTAATTCTAGACTACCAAAAATAGTCATAAAACAGGAAGGTTATGCACTCAGCCAAACACATTTATATCTAGTACTAATCCATCTTTAATAGCTCAATGGGTAGGAAGTCAGATCACAACTCTTATCCTTCTCATATTGGCATTGTGGTAGCTTAGGCGATAGCTGCTTGGAAACAGCCAGAAGGAATAAGGAAGTAATTTTCTTTAGTGCAATTTATTTAAAGTGAAAAACAAAGTGCAAAGCAAAACAAACAAATGATGAAGCTCATCTTAAAGTTGAAGTAACACAGAGACATCAAACATAGCAGGTTTTCTCATACAGTGGCTTCTTGCCTGCTCCCTGGTGCCTGTTTAACTCTTCTAGGCCCTGAGTTCTTATACTTTGGTGAGGAGCTTCTCCCTTCACCCAGGATTTCTTGTGGGTCTGGATCTTAAGGAAGACCAGGAGAGACAACTGTGCCCAGTCCCTTAAGGAAGTCTGAGGGAGTTTCCTATAGACTTTCTCAAATACCTTCCCCCTCAGCTCAGCCTTGGGGTGAGTACCTGCCCATACTAGGGTCACCTCTCTAGACAGAAAATCTGCATTGGTATTTTCCCTGCCTATCCTATGTTGTATTTTATAGCTGAAGGGCTGTAGGGTCAGGAATGATATCATCACCCTCGCATTGTACTCCTTGTTTCTATTCATCCATATGAGCAGTTGGTGATCGGTTACGAGTGTGAACTATCATCCCAGCAGGTAATAGCACAAGGCTAAGGACCACTTGACTGCCAAGGTTTCCTTCTCAATTGTTGAGTAACACCTCTACCGTGGCATTATCTTCCTGCTAATGTATGCCACAGGATGTTCTTGGCCATCCTTCTCTTGGACTAAGACTGCACTGTGAAGGGTTCAGACAAGTCTGGACTTATCAGGACCAGTTCAGAGCATAGCACCTCTTTCAGAGCCCAGAAGGCCTCTGCTTCTGCAGACCACTTGACCTTCTCTGGTGCTTTCTTCACCACCTTCTTCAAGTAATTGGGGATAAACCTTCTGTAATACCCTGTGAGGCCTAGGAACGCTCTCACTTTTGCTTCTGTTTGTGGGATTGGCACCCGGGTAATCACCTTGATCTTCCGAGTCTGTGGATGGACCTTCCCCTTCCCCAGGATGTAGCCAAGATATTGGACTTCTTACCCTCCTAGCAAGCACTTCTTAGAGTTAGCTGTTACTCCTGCATTCCTCAGACTGGTTAGCATGGCCTGGATTTGGCGCAGATGTTTTTTCTAATCTGGGCTATACATCATAATGTCATTTATCAATTTATTTATCAATTTATTTATTTATTTATGCTTTTTATATACCGTCGTTCCAACGAATGATCACAACGGTTTACATAAATTGCATATAAGTACAATGTATATATCATATGTCATCCAAGTAGGCGACCTTGTACCCTTGATGTGGGCAGAGGAGGTAGTCAACCAAGTGTTGAAACATTGTGGGAGCGCCATGGAATCCATATGGGAGGATGGTGAATTGGAAAAGTCCACATGGCATTGAGAACACATTCATAGCCTCATACGCTAGCTCAATATTCACTACCAAATGCAAGTGTCCAGTATAAGAGCAAGGAAGCCAAAAGTATCATTATAGATAAAAATAAATATTCACACCCTTGTCCATCCATTCAGTCAAAACACTGGGTAAATCAAGGGGAAAAAAAAGCAAAGTGTAAATAGCAGTATACAAACCAAAAAGAGCATAAAAAATATCAATACAATGAAACCAGTGACTTCCTTGTCCATCTTAGATCTTCTCAACACTCTCCTTTCCCTTGTACCTTCATCCATAGCCAGAATACCCTCCTCATGTAGGGTAGGATAACTGGAGTGCCGCTTTGCTCAAGTTGGAAAAATAAACACAAAAGGTAGAAAAATTAAAAAATTCCAGACTTGTGTCAACTGGTAATCCAAAAGCCACCAAATATCCAGATATCCACCTTTTCTTCATAGATGTCTCTAGTGTAAGAGTCCACTTTCAATTCTCTTCACCCTTGTTTTTTTTCTTAGCTCAAGCAAAAAAAATCTTTCTGGATCCAGTCCTTCAGGATACCGGGGAGATGCCCTTCCATTCAGGCTGAGCAAGTCCTCATATAAAATTCTCTTCTGTAGTTCCAAAAAATTCAACAAGCACCAATTGTAGATGTAACCCTCCAGGGATGAGGAATTTAGATCCTATAGCCAAACTCCTCTCCTTCTTTCCAATTCTTGCTTAAAATCCAGGGATGATCTTTAGCTTCTCCTTCTATCCCCTGCCCAACTCTCCAGTCGCCTTTCCACTAAAGAATGAGCACACGTCAAGGGATTATATACCCCTAGAAGTCTTCCCTCATAAAGGTGGGGGTTCAGTTATCGGAGGATTCAAAATTTGCAAAACCTTTCCTACCACTCATAGCTAGAAAAATGTACATGAGAGCATTTCTGGTGACTGGCAAAGGCCCATTACAGAAACATGGGTTTCTGTAGTTGCCTTTTATTTACAGTATGGTGCCTAGGAAGTAATAATGGCTCTGAGGATGGTATGTGTTGGACTTGTATGTGTGGAAACCCAACACGAATGCTGGAATGAAGTAATACAGTCCCGATACTTCAAATAAGTATATAATTGCGAAGTTTATTATTATTCAAAAATCGGCAACTCCATTGTTAAATGAACAGTCTTATATGCACGCGGGGTCCCCCATATAAGACTGTTCCCCATATAAGACTGTTCATTTAACAATGGAGTTGCCGATTTTTGAATAATAATAAACTTCACAATTATATACTTATTTGAAGTATCGGGACTGTATTACTTCATTCCAGCATTCGTGTTGGGTTTCTACATTTACTGTTTGAATGCTGGCCGCAGCTCGGTTGCTTGTGGTTGGGACTTGTATGTGTGGCCATGATGCTGCCAAAAGACAAAAGGTCCTTGTTGGAAGGGAGGCATAAAGATTTTCTGGTAACAATATTTAGTGTTAATTACCTATTTATATAGTTGGCCTGTGAAAGCAGTAAACTTAGTGACTCATG
The DNA here is from genome assembly GCF_901001135.1 of Rhinatrema bivittatum. NCBI lineage: Eukaryota > Metazoa > Chordata > Amphibia > Gymnophiona > Rhinatrematidae > Rhinatrema > Rhinatrema bivittatum. Next base: position 36,598,688 of record NC_042631.1, on the reverse strand, counting down.
ACATTGCAGGCCATAACCCAGGGGTTGTGCTGTATCCACCAATCTACTGGATGGATGCCTATGGATTCTAGAAGGAAGAAGGTTGATGTGCATGGGATGCTTCCAGAATTGACTAATACAGGATATTGTTGGCTGGCTGAGCAACAGTGGGGGCTGTAATGGAAGCAGCAAATAGACTATGTTGATATCTCCCTGATGGGCATTTAGGGACTATACCACTGGACTCTTCTTAGCTGGAATGCAACTGTGCCAGTCATTCCCCCCTCCAGGTAGCACAGCTCCCAGGCCTTTTTCTTGAGGTCCTCAATCTGCACAAATCAGAAGCTGTAATAAAATGCTCATAGCTTATGAATCATGTTCAGTGACATCCTTAATGGTATGTTTCCATTCATGCTGTGCTACTCTGATTGCTGTGGCTATGAGGCTGCACACTGCTCCAATGGGTCCTTGCATGAAGAAGCACCTCAATACATGAGACCTTTTCCCTTGCTTCAGTGCAAAACTGCATGCAGAGTGCAAAAGCCTGCATCTGGTTCATGCATTTTTGCACATGAACCCTGTTTGTCCTCACTTGTGTTTTTTTTTTTACCCCCTAGTTCTTTCACTTACCTCCTGAGGGTAGGAGGTTCCACAGTTAGACTGCTGGCTCATGGTCCTGGTTTTGTGGCTGTCTCCCCTGATGGGGAATAGCAGGTGCTCATTTGTGACCACTACAGAGGCTATTCCGGCCATGTTCCTGATGGTGAAGTTAGGCTTCCTTGCTGTGGGGGAGGGTCATTTTGGAATGAGCTTGCCCCAGCAAAACCGGAAGGATGCATACATCCACAAAAGAGTATGTGCATGCTAAGCATCCCAAGTACATGCTGAATACTGCGTGTACTCAAAAGAATGCATGCACTTTGGGAGGCAGAGATACAGACTGTGATATATAAGTTCTAAAATACTTTATCAAATCTGTGTGGCCCTATATGCGACATAAGAGGCTGCGCAGATAGGTAAGAAAGTTCACCTCCTTGTGCATAAATCCACATGCATTAGTTCTGCCTTCCCAGCAGCAGGTGTAACTTTATGCAGAGAAGTTGGTGCACATACCTTTCGCAGTGAAAATGTGTGGAAATTCAGCACCTCAAAAAGTACCTGCAGATGTTCTGGTCTTTGAAATGTATTCTGTTATGGACTGGACCAGTGTTTACCATCCTTACCATGGGATTTATTTTGTATCCAACTTCTAGGAAATAGTTTGAGGGATTTATATGTATCTAATGAAAAAGCATTCTCCTGCCAAAGTTCTTACACTTTTTTTTTCTTTTAATCTCAATGGAGAAGCAGCAATGCTGTATGGTTCTTGTCATGAGGCTGATGTATTTTGTGAAAGTTAGATTGATCCCTGCACTGTGCCCTGCCTGAACCACTGGCACCTGAGCTGTGAGAAGTGGAAGATGGACCTTTGTGGAAAAGGTTAGGTTCACTGATGTTAGGTACTTAATAATATGCTGAGTGTATGTGGAGTGGGGGAACCCTCTTATTGGCACCCTCCCTCTATTATTATTGTCATCACTCATTATTGAGATTGTCAGCTGGGATATCATACTAGCTAGGGCATGAATAAACCTAAGTACCTTTCTTGCCCATAAAGCTCAATTTGACCATCTATTTAATGCATATTTGAACAATGTAAAAGGGGACAACATAAGTTATCCCCAAGGGACAGGAAATGCAGATTTTACGAGCGATCATAGGCCTGGGAGGCTGTTATGTATTTGTAAAACAAAGAAAGAACTTTTGGCATGTCTCCAAAATTTTCCAAGCTTGACTCCATTATAAAACGCTCCATCAGACATGCTTTATGAGCTTCTCCAGAGCTAGGCCTGCTGAACAGATTTGTGATCAGTATGGAAGGAAGGGAGGAAGAGCTTTGAGCAAGGGAAGGTGGGTGAACGTGAACTCTCATCTAGTTGCATTGCACTTTATCTGCACAGGGACAAACTTTTATAGAATGAGTTCTGCAATAGGGATTCTATTTTGTAACATCTATCCTGCTGCAAGGGAAGGGAGTGACGAGAAAACATTCAGAGATGTGCATAAAATTATGAACAGCAATCAGTCTCTATAGGCCAGATTCAAACCTTTTCCGAGTCGAGTCAAATATCTTTTTTTTTTTTTGGTCAGTGGGAAAGAAAATTCCTCAGGCTGAATAACTCTTGATATCTGATCATATTACAAGGCTTGGAAATTTGACAAAATTGAGGTCTTTCTCTACCAATCTATTAGCAACCTTAGGTGGCCATTTCAAAATGTGGACACAGCTGGATTCTGCAATGTACAATATGCAGAAATTGTAAATATTTATCATCACAATATTAATTTAGTTGGCTGTCAGTTTGTCTTATAGTGATGTCATATCTGTACCAACTTCTAACATAGTTGATGATATGTGATTATAATAATAATGTTATCCTGGTTTTGTCACTGAGAGAGAGAGAGGTAGAGGAAGAGAAGAAGGTGTTATTGTAACTAGGAAGCAATGCGTGCCTTCCATTGCTGTATAAGGAAACGGGGGAGAGGAAGGAATCATTGTAGAAAGGGTGACGGTCAGTAATGCTGTATGCGCTCATTGATGCTGCTTTATTATGTGAGAGAGAAGGAAAAGGAAAAATTATTGCAAAAGGAATGAGGTATCACCCATGGTCTGTAACCTGCCGCCTTTTTGGAAAAGAAAATTTAAAAGGAAAGCACACTGTGAATGTGATGCTTCAAACCTGCATGCACGCACACATTCATACACATTTACCTTCTCACCACCTTCATATCTGTTCTGTCTAGCCTAGTTTAAAGTTTATTATAAAGTCCTGGGCTGTACTGAGATATCATTGTCCCCCTGTATGGAGAAGTCTGATGCTTTTGGATTCTAGTTTGACTTTGGCCAGACAGAAACGTCTGAGCCAAGGGTCTGACTGTGAGGCAGAGCACACGACTGTCTGCAGATGGGGAAGAGAAGGGACTGTGGAGTGATAGACTGGGCAGAGATCATTGTGACCTAAAGCAAGCACTGTCAGAATAACATTAGCAGCTCTGCTGATCCTTACCCATGGCTTACGGTGCTGTGCACTACATGCAAGCTGGACTCTGCTACCTAGAAACGTTTAGCTGAGCCTAGATTTAACCTACATTAGGCACTGTATCTTTTACTTATGCCTACATTAGGCAATGTATCTTTTATTTATGTTATTAACCCCATATATACTTATCCAAGTTATATCGACCTGTTCATTGTAAGACATTTACTTGTCAATGTTACTGTTAAAATGTAAACCGAATTGATCAGTAATTCTGTTATTGGAAAGTCGGTATATAAAAATGCTAAATAAATAAATGGATTGACTCCATTTTTGACAGCATATTGTTTAAATCGCTGTTTAATTTATTTATTTGTTTATTTTATTTATATGCTTTTATATACCGAAGTATTGGTGAAGGCCTTCACTCCGGTTTACATTTTTAACAAAGCTATATATTAAATTCAGCGGAACAACTTCGACAGGTTAACAATTATAACGATGATATACAATAAAATCAGGGGAGCAACTTAAACATGAATTAGCGAAAGAACTTGGGGATAATAACAAATTAAGGTGTAATATACTGATACATTAGCATGTGAAAAAGGATGTTAAAATCACCATGTAGTGTGTTGATAGGAGGGGGTACTAGGTTGGAGGATATTCTAGGGTGAAGAAAAAGAGTGGTTGGGTTAGGGTATAAGGGTGGGAGGGGGTTGATGGAACGAGGAGGGATTAAGGTGGGAAGAGGGGGGGGGGGTGCCGGGGATGTCATTTTTGTTGGTTTAGCCTATCCCGTCTTTGTATGCTTGTTTGAAGAGCCAGGTTTTGAGCAGTTTTTTGAACAGTTTGGTATTGTTTTGAAGTCTGAGACTGGAAGGTAGGGTGTTCCAGAGGTGAGGTCCGGCTATATCACAGGATATACTGGGGTTTGTAGTCTTTCTTTTGCCTTAGAGGTAACAAGATTACAAACCCTAGAGTGTATTAGGAGTCTTGTGCTAAAATTATGTCTCTTCTCTGTGTATACTGATTCCCTTGGTGCTCTGACTTCCTCTCATGGCTTTCAATACCATCTTTATGCCGATGATTCCCAGATTTAAAACAAATCGAAGAAAATTATTTTTAGAGTATTGCAACCTGCTTCTCACAGTGAACCATCTCTCTCCACCTCAATCCATCCAACATTCAGCTGTGCAATTTATCTTTTGTAAAGTCACTGCACCCTTATAACCCCTCTTCTCAAGTCACTAAATTGGCTCCCTACCTGTTCTTCCATACAGTTCATGCTCCTCTTACTCACCTGCAAGAGCCTTCACGATCATTCCTCTCTTACCTCTCTCTACATCTCTCCTGTGCACTCTGCTCATCAGGCAAGTTACTCCTATCTATCCCCTTCTCCTCTACCATCAATTCCCGACATTTTCACTTTTCACCTGGGTGCCCCATATGCTTGGAATAGACTTTCTGAGCTGATGTGCCATGCTCCCTCTCATGCCTTATTTAAATCCCATCTAAAAATCCACTTTTTTTGAGGCTGCTTTTAAATCTTAACCCCTGACTATCCCGCTCACAACCTCATTCATTTGCAACCATTTTCTTTTTTTTTTAACAACTTTTTATTTTTAAGTTTTCTTCTTGAATTTGCTGCCTTCTCCAATAGGATCTCCAAAGCAGTTCATATTTATCAGATTGATCTCAAAACAAGAAGGGTCATCTTTTCCATTACCGCAGTCTCCGGCACTGTAGCCTTCCAATGATCTATCCGGAGAGTGACCTTCCAGTGATACACTATAGTCAATTGAGCAGTATTGAGCAGATGATGAATTCAAGTCCTTGTAGAAGTTCAGCAAAGTCCCCTCTCCCATCTACACAACAGACAGAGCCGTGCAGATATGGGCAACAGTCAGTTATGTCTTGAATGAGATCATGGTCCTCAGCCCAAAGGAAGTCATTTTATCACAGTCCCACCACATGTGAAAGTCTGATGCAACTCTCCCATAGCTCCTCTAGCAATGTGGGCTGGCAAAATTTGGCAAAATATAATGGAAAATGATAAATACAATGAAATAACTCTCTATGTTTATTACATTGGAAGACTTCTGCAAGGAACACCATATGTCAGTCAATATCAGCAAGAGTCAAGGAAAGGTCTCCAGTCCACCTGGCAATCAAAGTATCATCTGTATTAATACTACATTTCTAATGTAATGATAAGTATGAGAAACAAACTTATGGAGATTCTTAACTATGAATGATTTTTTAAACCCATCATTACCCTGCAATGTGGTAACACTACCATTGCCGGTCAATACATCCCTGTGCAGTTGTAAATAAAGGTATCTGGTATAAGAAAGGAAACCAAATTCTTCCTGCAATACTTCAAAAGTTTTACAGTCAGCACCTTTCCAAATCTGCCCAAATAATAAAGCACATGTTCCAGCCAGAGCTGGGAATCTAGGAAAGAGTGACCATAGAAAAGGATGGGTTAACAGTAAGAGGCACCAAGGGAGACACATGTAACCCTTCTACCCTGAACCCTAGTCACCACAATTTTAAGGTATGTGAAAGAATGTCTAGTCCTGTGGATCTTCTTAATTATGGGCATATCAGCAGAATAGTGCAATAAAGCTGCTAAATGATGGCCGTATGACCTCCTCCAAGGAAATAAAGATCATTTACTAACCACCCCCATCATCAAATAGTATAAGTTAGGAACATCTAAGCCCCCACAATCCACTGGTGACTGCAGAGTAGACAATTTTATATGAGGTACCTTTCCCCGCGAAAGAAAATAATCAACCCCCTGTCGAAGTATAGTACAGGGAAGGTGCTGAAATAAATAAAACAAAGTACTACCATTTTGATCATGTAGCATGTACAAAGAAGGGAAATAGGCAATGACATTCATTTTTCAAGATCAGCCTTGATCTTTAGAAAAACGTTTGGGTAATTAAATTTATACAGGTCAACAACATATATTCAGCAACACCCAAAGCCCCAAATAAGTGAAACCAGGTAGTAGTGACCACAGAATCTGACAGACAAGGGAGAATGCCACACCGTGGCCCAATAGAAATAAGGACAGATTTGGTTTAATTGTGTATTCGTAGTCAAAATTATAATCCTGCAATACCTGAAGCCGTGCTGGTGCGGATTCATCATCTTAAGTAATGCTGATGATATATTCCTAACATGCTATCTTTTCCTCCATCAACCTGAATTGAAAGCCATGTATCTTATCCATCTCCTAATCCACTGAGCTAAGACCTCAAGTGCTGAATTAAATAACAGTAGGGAGAGTGGTAAACCCTGTCTAGTTCCCCTCCAGATATCAACAAATTCTGATTGCCAACTATTAATTAAAATCCTGGCCCTAGGATCTGCATAAAGAGCACAATCACAAGCTTGAAACATATCCAGCAACCCCATACAAGCCAGAACAGATAACATAAATTTCCATGAAATGCGTTCAAATGCTTTATCCACATCAAGAGATAAAATAACTACCAGGATTTTATATTTCTTAATGCCACCTACAATTTGTAGAAAGTCTACCCTTAATAAACTCAGTTTGATCTCCAGCTACCAACTGAGGTATAAGACTTTCTAAACGAAGTTGCAAAATCTTCGCCAAAACTTTAATGTCAAAGTTCAAAAGGGAAATTGGTTGATAAAAGCCACACTCCAAAGGAGTTTTCCCTGGCTTAAGAATTTAAGTTATTAATGCATCCAGCAAAGTACCAGAGAATAAGCTGGGTTCCCTCAAGAAATTAAAGAGTTCACACATTAAAGGGACATGCAAATCCTGAAAATGTTTATAAAATTCTAATGGGTACCATCAGGACCTGGACTCTTACATACCCCCAGTGACTTAATAGCACTCTGTAAAATCTCAGGGAAAGTAACTGAATCTAAAAACCACCGCATATCTTCCTCAGAGGCAGTTCCTGGATCAAAATATAAAGGCTGAAACTTTAGATGGACAATAGTATACCCTGCTGTCTGGATGGATAATAGTATACTCCATCAGTCCCTCCACCTCAGAAGGTTTCACCACTTTAGCCAGCAATGAACCAGACTTATTATCATGCTCATAAAAGTGTTGTCTAGAGAAATGCATGGACTTTTCAGTTGGATCTGACTGAAGAATCCAGAGCTCATCCCTGGTTAGTGTGAGGGCACTATAAATATTTGTAGGACTGGCCTTGAATGTCCGCTTTGAAGTGCTGAAAAGTTCAAATAATAAATAAATACGTTCAAAAGCTGCTGTTGCTTCTGTGTCCTGACCTTTTTTAAATGAATAAGAATAGTACCATGCAGAACCGTCTTCAAGATCTTCCATCTTAAAAGAGGGCTATAATCCTCCACAGAATGATGATGGTTAATGTCCACTGCTGCTGCCCTAACACCTGACTAGAGCCTTTAATCTTAAAAATGGAAAGATTCAGCTTTCAGCGAGTCCCTCGGCCAACCTTATCCAACAAAGATAACGTAAGAGAAATAGGGTGATGATTGGAAAGATTATACGACATTTTGTCACAATCATCAACCCTGGATAGTATACTGGGATTGCATAAGAAATCATCACTCCTGCTGAAGAAGCCATAGTGGGAAAGGGGGGAAGTGTAAGCCCTATTACTAGGGCATCTCTCCCACCATACATCTTTTAGATCATATATTTGCAGGCTCATCTGGAGAGGCTGAGGTAATCTAGACCCAGCCCTAGATCCTATCCACCTCAGAATTAAAAGAAATATTCGACCCCCTCCCCCATCAAGAGAGATGTGGCTGAAAAAGAACTTAACACTGTAAATAAGCAATGAAAAAAAATTCCTCAGAAGAAACATGTCCATATACATTTACCAAAGTAAACAACTGATGATATAATTTTCCCTCTACTATAACGAAAGGTATGGCTCTATGTATTAAAATGCACGGAAGGAAGCAATCACTTGCCCTTCCCAATCCCACTGGAGGTAAGCATGTTTTCTTTTGTCATGTGCATATGACCTGGTTTTTCCTGTCAGTAAGTTTCTCCTAGATTTTTCTATCATGGGTAGAGGGGTTTTGCATTTTTTGGAATTCTTCCCTTGAGTTATCTCCACCTTTTTGTGGGAGGCATTTATGGGTTATAAATATCCATAGAGCATCCTCAGAAATTTAGAGGGACGGTGATTTTGTGAAGAGAGAAAGAGGTCTTAGCTCTCCACCAAGTGGACTGACCAGAAGGAGAAGAATTTTTTTCAGCTTCTTTGAAGAGTAGACCCAGAGTGGGGTTTTGAAAATTTGTGTTGCTTTTTGGATTTTGAATGGAATCCAGTGCCTGAAGGAAGGGATTCCTCCGGCATCTGAGAGGGCTGGCTTTGATGCTTTTTGCCTTTTCTTAGAGTCAGTAACGAAGGTTTAGAGTGGAAGATTTCAGATAGTATTGCTGGTGGGTTTTGCTCACGACCAGTGAGTAGAGACTGCTATAGGAGGTTGCCTTCCCCAGGAGCAGAGAGAGTGGGCTATGACGTTGATGCTATTTTTGAATGAAGAACTGTTTTTTGCAGAAGTTTTGTAACAGAATTTCTTTCTGAGTTTTGAGGAAAAGAGATTTTGCCATCTTTTCCCAGCAGTTTGGATACTGGAACTGTAATAGGGATAACCTACCCTTCGAGGAGAAGGATCATTGGATATGGTTGTAGGTGAGAGAAGAACTGCAAGGAGAGAGGCATGGATAAGGAGGGCATGGTTTTTTTTATACTGATGTTTTTCTCGTTTTGTTTTTGATCTTTAAAATTCTTGCCTGGATTTTGATATCTAAACTAAAGTAAATTTTTGTTGAACACCAGTTTGAACTTAGAGACTCTTTCTTGGGATCCCAAGACAGTGAGTGGGGAGTGTGTTTATATTTTCTTTATTTTCCATGGTGGGTTTTTTTTTTTCCCCCCTCCTGAAGACCCCCTTGCACAGCAAAGTAGAGCAGTAGTTTGGAACTAGATTGCATTGACCATGGACATGTCCATGCCAAGGGCCCAGGAAGTTAAGCTTCCTTCCACCAAGTCTTGAAAATTAAGGCATTAAGAGAGAGACAAAACAGTATAAACAGTAGCGTGAAGATCCCAAGGCACCAAAACAGGGGTAAAGGGCACCAACAGCAATGGAATAAATACCCCAAGATACCAAGAGGGGACAAAGTAGCAGAAACAGTGGCATGAAGACCCCAAACCATAGAGGGAGGAGTATGGCAGCAAGCACAGTGATATGAACACCCTGTGAATCCCCACTCCTTATGTCCTTTTGAACCTATTTTTCCACTTCAATTGTCATGGTTACAAGGTTTCAGATGTTAATTAGAAAGAGATAGGCCCAGTTTTCATAAGGAAGTAAAAATGCCAAGCTCTCTTCCCTATCAGTTAATTTAAGTTAATGGGATATTCCCACTTGATCAATGGTGCTCCCAGAAGTTGGTTGAGGAAGCAGAGCGTAAAGGAAATTGTAGTATCGGTGGGCCTTTAATGCTGTGGCGTGGTTGGTGCCGCTAGTGCGTAAGCCCACTAGGCCACATCAACAATTGATGAATGCGCCCTGCAGTGGGAAAGATTGGAGCTTCACCTATATCAGCTGCCCCCTCGCAGGTTGAGTCTTTTCCCTGCAGATCAAGGTTGTCAGAAGGGGCTGCAGCAGAGCAGCATGTGAACCGCGTGGAGCTGATTTTGTGGTCCAAAGCGGCATCCCAGCCATGGGAGGCCTCAGTCGGCATCAAGGATGAATGAGGCAGCTCATGGGACTGCCCCATAAGCTGTCAAACATAACAGAAATGATGAAAAAGAACTAGTAACATTTTTTATTATGTTTTAAATTTGGTGTTTCACTACATAGTTAAAAATCAGAATGACAGTCTTAATAAATAATCAGAACTAGTACTACTACTACTACTAAACATTTCTATAGTGCTACATGTTATACGCAGCGCTGTACAAACACACAAAAAGATAGTCTCTGCTCACTAGAGCTTACAATCTAATAAGACAAACATACAGCACAAAAGACTTGGGATATTCATAAAGCAAGACTGGTTGAAAAGAAAGTTAGTTAACAAGACTAAAAGCAGACAATCGGGCCTAAGATTTAAAAGTGGTTTCAAAAAGGCAGGTCTTTAGAAGGGATTTAAACATGGCAAGAGAGGGAGCATGATGCACCAGCTCAGGAAGACTGTTCCAAGCACACGGCGTCTGGAATTGGCAGTAGAGGAGAAGGGCATGGATAGGAGTGACTTATCCGATGAGCAGAGTGCACGAGGAGGGGTGTAGGAGAGATAAGAGAGGAGAGGTAGTGAGGTGCTGCAGAGTGAAGGCATTTGTAGGTGAGAAGGAGGAGCTTGAACTGTATGTGGGAGAGGATAGGGATTTCAGAAGAGGGCTTTTGTGAGCATAGCAACTTTGGTGAAAAATAAGTTATGCTGCTGAATTTAGGACAGATTGCAGTGGAGAGAGATGACTTGCTGGGAGATCTAGGAGGAGCAGGTTGCAAAAGTCTAAATAGGAGGAGTTGAGAAGATGAGAGAGTGGTGAACAAGAATGGTTCCAAACTGAACTCTGTTATCAGAACAGACTGACATTTTATTTTAATCGCCACCAATGAGATATGCGGTACTCTGCTTGCTGTCTTCAGAAAAATAGGCTGGGAATATATTGCTGCCTCTTAGACAATAATTATTCTTTCACTCAGTGAGTGTTTTTTCTAGGCGAAACAATTTTACACATTCAAAGCTGGGTTTTTAATTATTTATCAGTGGTTTCCCCTTTTCACTGAAATCATTCATTCCTAGATAATGTGTTCCACATTTTTGTTCTTTAATTTTTACTGCTAGAATTGTGATTTTTGCAAAGGTCACTTACATGATCTGAGATGAAGTCTCACCATGGAGCAATACAGAGACATTATGCAATCCTTTGTTTTATTCTCCATTCCTTTCCCAATTATTCCTAGCATTCTATTTGCTTTCTTGGCCACCAGTGCATACTGAGCAGAGGATGACACTTAGATCCTTTTCCTGAGTGGTCTTTCATAATGTTGAAACTTGCTATAATTTGGGTTGTTCTTCCCTATGTGCATCTCTTTGCATTTGTCTACATTAAATGTCATCTGCCATTTGGATGCCCAATCTCCCAGTCTCTCAAGGTCCTCTTGCAATTTCTCACAGTCCTCTTGTGATTTAACAACAATTTTGTATCATCGGCAAATTTGATCAACTCACTTGTTGTTCCCATTTCCAGGTCATTTATAAATATATTAAAAAGCATTGGGCCCAGTACAGAATCATGGGGCACTCCACTATTCAGCTTTCTCCATTGAAAAAATTGACCATTTACCCCTACTCTCTGTTTTCTATCTTCACTAGAACAGCCAACTTTCTTTATACCCTAGAACCGCTGTCTGTATGTTTTCATGCCGCTATGTCTTAGGCTCCATAATCGAAAGAAAACAAATGTTTTTTGGTACACAAATTGTTACTCTGATTTAAGCACAGACAATAATTCTGCATTTTGTCTATTTATTTCAAAGGTTTGGTGGTACAGTCTGTGATAACAGTAGTTTCTTTACCATTAGTATCATATGACTTTTAATAAAGGAAAATATTATAGATCTTGGGTTGCTTGATAATAAAAGTTTTAAAGTTAACATATAATTAGATGAAATAACCAACGGAATCTTTCAAAACAAAAATTAAAACATTTATTGTCATGTACAGTAACATTTAAAGAAAATGTACAAAAATGTTCTTAAACCCTACACCCTTGAACCACCACCAGCATGTTCTTATGCCGCTAGATTGTAGGCTCATCATTGAAAGAAACCAAATTTCTTTGGGTGAACGAATTGATGTTCTATTAGACGCAAGTGTCAGAGAGAACATAGACATTAAAGCATCTCAAAAGATGAATCAGGATGAGCAGAGTTTGAGAAAATTAACAGGCATGCAAATGTGCTGGCAGCGGTTCTAGAGTGTACGATATGTGGAACAAAACCTTCAGGTGGGCGGACTACAATTTTCAGGAATCAAAGACCATGTTCTATATTTATACCTTTATTACCCTTGAAAATTTAACGTTACACTGTACTTCCTACTAATTTTTTCTATATTATACCTTTGTTACCCTTGAAAATTGAACGTCATACTGTATTTCCCACTAATCTTGTTGTTTGATCCGCTCCTCTTACTCTAGTTGAACACTTTACCTATGAAAATGCACTAACCATGTTAACCAAATGATAAAAATTGTAAACCGTTGTGATGGCAATACCAAACGACGGTATATAAACTCTATAAATAAATAAATAAAAAATGAAAGTCACTGAATTTCAACCCGGTGTGATCGTGTACATGGATTGTGCAAGCCTTTAAAATCTTCACCGGCATGAAAATGTGCCAGCGGCAGTTTTAACCAGTTCTCAGTCCAAAAATAGAACATTGCCTCCTATCCCATGACTTTTTCATTTCCTCATGAAGTACTTTGTCAAACTCTTTCTTAAAATTCAAATATACTATATCAACTGGCTCATATTTATCCACGTTTATTCACTCCTTCAAAAAAAATGTAGAATTTTGGTGAGGCAAGACTTCCCTTGGCTAAATCCTTTTTGGCTTTGCCCAATTAAACTTTGATTATCAAGAACATACTGGGTCAGACCAAGGGTCCATGAAGCCCAGTATCCTGTTTCCAACAGTGGCCAATCCAAGTCACATGTACCTGGCACGTACCCAAACATTAGATAGATCACAAGCTACTATTGCTTATTAATTACCGTCATAGCAGTTTATGGATTTAACCTCTAGGAACTTATCCAAACCTTTTTTAAACCCAGTGACACTAACTGCTGAAACCACATCCTCTGGCAATGAATTCCAGAGTTTAACTGTATGCTAAGTGTTAAAGAATTTTTTTCGATTTGTTTTAAATGAGCTACTTGTGAACTTCATGGAGTGTCCCCTGGTCCTTCTGTTATCTGAGAGAGTAAATAACTGATTTGCATTAACTTGTTCAAGTCCTTTCATGATTTTGTAAACGTCTATCATATCCCCCCTCAGTCATCTCTTCTCCAAACTGAACAGCCCTAACTTCTTTAGTCTTTCCTTATAGGGCAGCGGTTCTATGCCCCATATCATTTTGGTCGCCCTTCTCTGCACTTTCTCCAGTGCAGCTATATCCTTTTTGAGATGCGGTGACCAGAATTGCACACAGTATTCAAGGTATGATCTCACCATGGAGCGATACAGAGGCATTATGACATCCTCCGTTTTATTTTCCATTCCATTCCTAATAATTCCTAACATTCTGTTTGCTTTTTTGATCGCCACAGTACCCTGGGCTGACTATTTCAATGTATTATCCACTATGACACCTAGATCTCTTTCCTGGGTGGTAATTCCTAAGATAGAACCTAATATTGTATAACTACAGCAAGGGTTATTTTTCCCTATATGCAACATTAAACTTCATCTGCCGTTTTGTTCTTTACAATCGTTTCAGTTTTTTTCCTGGCACTAACATCAGGCTGACTGGTCTGTAGTTTCCTGATTCATCCCAGAACCCTTTCTAAAAATTGGCATTATGTTGGCCACTCTCAAATCTTCAGATACTGCAATTGATGTTAATGATAGTTTACAAATTACTAACAGAAAATCTGCAATTTCATTTTTCAGTTTTTTCTGGATTCTGGATTGTGCACATCTGGTCCAGGTGGTTTTCTACTCTTTAGTGTTATGGTTTATGGGTTTCGTGGCCCCTTGGCCCGAGGTAAGAGTTGTTACTACCTGTGGGGAGAAGCCCCACAGGTCCACACCGTCAGGAGGCGAGGTCAGGTGCAGCAGGAGATCAAGGAGTGAGTCTGTGGGAAGGTCCCGAGGAGCAGGGTTGAGAGACACAGCACTGAGGAACCTCACAGTATTCAGGTTGGGCTAGACAGCAGTACCTGGGCAGAGACCTCCGAGAGAGTGGCGCTAGGCAGGCCCAAGGAGCGGGAAGCGCGAGGCAGGAAGTGCAGGAGATATACTGCTGAGAGAGCCCCGAGGGGTGGAGCTGCGTAGCAAGGAAGGTACTGATGCTGTGATGTAGGCTAATCCATGGAGTGGGGAAGCCCGAGTCAGGTCTCCAGGTAATGGCATAAGCAACCCCAAGAAGCAGGGAAGGTAAGAGTACAGTCACCGATGAGAATGAAGGCACTGCCCTGAGGAGCAGAGAAGCACAGGCAATAATCGGTGTGGAACGTAGGCACTTGCCCCGAGGAGCGGGGAAGCACAGAGATAAGTCTCTCAAGTGGTGAGAGTGTTCCCAGATACAACCCGTGGAGCGGGGAAGCCAGAAGACAAGGTCTCCAGGGAGAGCGCCAGCAGGCCCCCGAGGAGCGGGCACCTGAGCCAGGATCCAGAGTCCAAGGAAGGTCAGAGACAATCACCAACAGGTCCGAGGTGACAGGAGCAAGTAGAGTAGTGATGGAACTTGTTGCCAAGCCAGCTAGCAAGGGGCAAAGGCGGTGCTTAAGAACCCTGACCAAGTGATGTCATCAGTCGGGGACGTTCCTGAGGTTCCTGCCATAGCATCTTCAAAAGAGGGCCCGGTGGCGCGCACATGCGCGCCTAGGAAGGCCTGGAGTCGGTGTGGGTGGTGGTGGCGGCGTCCTGGCCCGCCACGAGGAACCTTGAGGTACGTGGCACTGAAAGCTAGCCCCCGCCGTGAGCAGGCCCGGAGAGGGGAGCAGAGCAACACAAGATATGAGTAGACGCAGTCGCAGCCATCTGCGACTGACGGTCATAACATTTAGTTTGTCAGTTTGCCCCATTACATCTTTTAGGTTCACTGAGATTTGTTTCAGTTTCTCTGAATCATCACCTTTAAATATCACTTCTGGCATGGGTATTTCTCGTATATCTTTCTCAGTAAAGACCAAAGCAAAGAATTAATTTAGTCTCTCTGCTATGGCCTTTTCCTTCCTTAGCACTCCTTTTACTTCTTGATCATTTAATGGTCCAACTGATTTCCTCACAGGCTTTTTGTTTCCAAAATACCTAAAAAAAAAAAAGTTTTTATTATGAGTTTTGCTTCCACAGCAAGCTTCTTTTCAAATTCTGTCTTTGCCTTCCTTATCAATGCCCTAATTAACGAATTTAAACCCAGAAATATGCAAATACGTTGAGTGACTGTAAAAGTAGGGATGTGAATCGTTTTTTGACGATTTAAAAAAATCGTCAGATATTTTTTATATCATCAAAAATCGATGAGTCGCGATACAATAGAAATTCCCCCGATTTATCGTGAAAAATCGTAAATTGGGGGAGGGCGGGAAAACCCGGCACACCAAAACAACCCCTAAACCCACCCCGACCCTATAAAACTAATCCCTTACCTTCCCCCACCCTCCTGAACCCCCCCAAAACTTTTTATGAGTACCTGGTGGTCCAGTTGGGGGCGCGGGGACTGATCTCCCACTCTCGGGCCATCGGCGCCATTTTGGCTGCCACTCAAAAATGGCGCCGATGGCCCGATAAAAAAAAAACCCCACCTGACCCTTTAAAAATGACCCCTTAGCTTCCCCCACCCTCCCGAGCCCCCCAAAACATTTTAAAATTACCTGGTGGTCTAGTGGTGGTCCCGGAAGTGATCTCCCATTCTCGGGCCGTCGGCTGCCACTCATAAAGATGGCGCCAATGGCCCTTTGCCCTTACCATGTGACAGGGTATCCGTGCCATTGGCCGGCCCCTGTCACATGGTAGGAGCACTGGCTGGCCGGCGCCATCTTTAAAGATGGCCGCCGCCATCGTAAAGATGGGTGCCGCCATCTTTAAAGATGACCGGCGCCATCTTTAAAGATGGCGCCGGTCATCCAGTGCTCCTACCATGTGACCCTCCCGAACCCCCCAAAACATTTTACGAGTACCTGGTGGTCCAGTGGGGGCGCGGGGACCGATCTCCCGCTCTCAGGCCATCGGCGACATTTTGGCTGCCACTCAAAATGGCGCTGATGGCCTGATAAAAAAAACAACCCACCCGACCCTTTAAAAATGACCCCTTAGCTTCCCCCACCCTCCTGAGCCCCCCAAAACATTTTAAAATTACCTGGTGGTCTAGTGGTGGTCCTGGGAGCGATCTCCCATTCTCGGGCCGTCGGCTGCCACTCATAAAGATGGCGCCAATGGCCCTTTGCCCTTAACATGTGACAGGGTATCTGTGCCATTGGCCGGCCCCTGTCACATGGTAGGAGCACTGGCTGGCCGGCACCATCTTTAAAGATGGCCGCCGCCATCTTTAAATATGGCCGCCACCATCGTAAAGATGGGCGCCACCATCTTTAAAGATGGCCACTGCCATCGTAAAGATGGCGCCGGACATCCAGTGCTCCTACCATGTGACAGGGGCCGGCCAATGGCACGGATACCCTGTCACATGGTAAGGGCAAAGGGCCATCGGCGCCATCTTTATGAGTGGCAGCCGACAGCCCGAGAACGGGAGATCGCTCCCGAGACCACCACTAGACCAGGTAATTTTAAAATGTTTTGGGGGGCTCGGGAGGGTGGGGTTGTTTTTTTTATCGGGCCATCGGCGCCATTTTTGAGTGGCAGCCAAAATGGGGCCATTGGCCCGAGAGCAGGAGATCGTTCCCCGCGCCCCCACTGGACCACCAGGTACTCGTAAAAAGTTTTGGGGGGGGGGGTTTGGGAGGGTGGGAGAAGGTAAGGGGTCAATTTTAAAGGGTCGGGCCTCACTAAAAAAAAATTAATTGGAACCGATTCTGATTCACATCACCACCGATCAGATTTTTTTCTCCCTCTAGCCGAACCCGATTGTTAAGACGATCGGGCACACGATTCACATCCATATGTAAAAGTGCTTGCGTACGCGCATATCTCTAGCTATGCATACCAATGAAAAGTTGCAGAAAAGGAACCGGGCGTGAGAATGGTCTAGGCAGGGCATGAGTGTTCCTGGATCAAATTTGCACATAAATACTTACGAACACAGGCGCACGTGGGGTCCCCTGCCACGTAACTTTCTTTCTGCCATGGACAACATGTAAGTAATAAAATAAAGAAAAATAGATAGATTAGCAGGGTTTTAAGGGTAGGGGCTAACAGGAGAAATGGGAGGCTATTAAGCTAGGCAAGTTTGGAAGTCCTCTCCCTTACCTGGGTAAACTGGGAACAAACTGGGGAAACTGGAAATGGTGTCGGCACACGTGTCTACGAAAATCCCCCCACTTATGTAGGAGAAGTGGCATTTGCGCACCTAGGTGCGCGCCCACTTAAAATTGTGTGCACATATGTGCATGGTCAATCTATTTTATAACATGAACACAAATACGCTACTTTCCGGCTGAGGTTTCCTTGCAAATGCTGTGTGAAATGGAAAGGTTCTAATTTCATCTTCTGTGATCCTACTCATTTAGAAAGATTTTGATTGATAAATCTTCTGATGCTGGCTAGAAGTGGATATAATTTAGGTGGCCTTGTTCCAGAGATGGGCTGTGTTTATTTTACGAAATATGTTCTCTTTGTATTTTCTCCCCATGTATGGTACTTGATACAGTGATGTGCTAGTTTCTTTGTTAATTTATTTTCTGTTTTCATTCTAGTTTATCTAATGTATCATTGTGATGTTGTTTCAAGTATTTCAAAATATTTAATTGAAATAAAGAATTTAGAAAAATAAATATGGCCGCATCCCTAGACGCAGGCCGACGATCACGCACACATGTGAGCCCGTGTGCCTGTTTAAAAGTTACTGTCATAGATTTGAAAAGACACCTCATAAATAAATTTAAAAATCATAGACACAGTTAACAACCTTTATATTGAGACATACCTATTCCTCAATCAGCCTTTAAGACAACAAATTAAGATGCAGACATAAGCCCAGCAGTGAGAAGTTCTATCCAGTATTTTGCATGGATTACCAAATGATTATCTACCTGTTGGTAAGAGCATAAGAGATTTTCATCTTACATGATTTTTCTGACATTTAAACCAGATAAATAATGTCATGAACTCATGCTAAGAAAGCAGAATGTCTACACCTTTCTTGAGGTAGTTAATAAGTTTTATTATCAGCAGATAATGTTTTCATATGGTAGATATAATTTATTATAAGTTTCTGGTTTTACAGAGCTTGTGCTTACAAAGATTAAGCAAATATTCATGTGTCTCTCCTTTTTCCTTCCTCTTTTTTTTTTTTTAGTTTGAGGCAACGTCTGGAAGAGCATTCGACAAAAAGTCTACCTTCATCAGCAGAAAATGTTGACTGACTAGATTTGAGCGGTAACAGGCGGTAGGCACTACTCTCATGGAACCAAAGATTCTTCTAGAGACTTTAGAGCTAAAGAAGAGATCACTGGTGTGCCATTGGTGACGTCATCCTAGCATGTGGGGCTGTTTTGGTGCGTCCATGGTTAGTTGACATAATCACTGGAGGGCAAATACTAAGGAAAATGACAGCAAGAACATTTAACCTTAAAACGAGAAACTATGATAAAATGAGGAGATTTGTTATAAAAAAAAAACTGAAAGGCGCAATCCACAAGGTTACACACTTGCAGGATGCTTGGATGCTGTTTAAAATTACTATCCTTGAGGATGAGACAAAATGTATCCCATGCATTATAAAAGATCAAACGAAAAACTGACTGTGAGAGTGGTTTATTGAAAATTCTGTTTATTTCAAAGTGGCAATAAAATACAAGCAGCAGATATCACAGCTTACATATATCTAAAAACATAGACAGCAGATCACCGTTTTTAATGTAACACTAGAAATCTAAACTTCTCCCCAACCCTGACGAAAAGCCAAATTTATATCTCCCCCTATATTTAAGTCAATAGTCCCTTTAATAGTGAGGTGAAAGAGGCAATTAAAGCCAAAAGAGCATCTTTCAGAAAATGGAAAGCAGACCCAAATGAGGAAGCTAGGGAAGAGCCTAAGCACTGGCAAGTTAGATGTAAAAACGGAATCAAGCTGGCTAAGAGGGAATTTGAGAAAAAGTTTGCCATACAGGTAAAAACAAATAAAACCTTTTCCAAGTACCTTCAAAGCAGTCAGTTGGGACGCCTGATGACTGAGGGGTAGAAGGGCTGCTGAGGAAGGACATGACAATAGCAGAAAAACCTTATTGAGGAGGATGCCTATTGGGATAAACTGCTTAGTCAAGTTCCCAAAGGAGCTTCATATAAATATCACATTTTTACTTTCAAAGATACTGCAAAGGGGAGAATAGAAGCCAGGGATGGGCAAAGCACGAACAATTAAACAACCATACACACTGCAGAAATTCACTAAGTGTGTTGATTTTAATATATAGCGCACCATCACTAATGGATAAGTTACATTTGTAAAATTAGTTCTGTATTTAAAACTGAGAAGGAAAGAAATGGACATGATTAATAACAGTTAACGAACATTGATAACAAACTATGTTACCGAACCTTATGGCACCTATGTAAACGGACAAATTGTAGTATCATTACTTTTATGTGCCTTAATGTAAACCGTTGTGATGGTCCCCACCAAACGACGGTATAGAAAAGACGTAAAATAAAATAAATAAATAAGGGAAAGTAGCATGCAATATCACACAGGTGGAGCTTCGTCCTCTCCTTGCCTGTGCAGTTGCCATGTGGGCAGAAAGGGAAGTCTGAAGCAGAAGCCTCACCCACTCAGGGACATCATCGGGGCAACAGCTTAAGGGGCCCAGCACGACGCCAGAGGCGTACCATCACTGCTGCATCTGCCAGTTCCCATTTCCACTCTGGGAGCCTCTCTGCCTGTTTACCTCTTGGAATCTGTCTCTACTGCCTTAGTATCGCTGGGAAGAACACCCCGCAGCTCCTGCCACGCCCACCCAGTGACATCATCGAGGCAACGGATTAAGGGGCCCAGCATACCGCACACTAAAGGTGCGCAACAAAAGGGCATGACCCTTTGGGCGCTCCTTCGTGCTCCCTTCTGCTTCTTCTGCACTAGACCACGATAACTGTCTTCATTGTTTCTGGCTCTGTCATTGGATCTCTCAGGTTATATCTCAACCCTTTTTTCTCAAGTTATTTATTTTTTCAACACCTGTTTAACTTGCAATTCTCCATTATGCAAATCCCCACTATAATTGGCAACGGTATATATGGAGACGTCAATATGTATTCGCATAAACCTCCTCCTGGTCTTAAATCTCCCTTGATCACTATCACACCCACTTTTAAAGTAGCTACTTTAATGCTTTGCTCTATCTCACTTTTAGTTTTTAATGCCCAGTCTATTAGGAAAAAAGTTCCCATTGTTTATGACTTAATATTTGTACATTCATCTGATGCCATTTTGATTTCTGAGACTTGGGTTTTTGACTTTGACAACTTAATTCTAAATACTATTTGCCCTGAAGGCCATATTCTCTTTTCAGAACTACACCCCAACAGACAAGGAGGAGGTTTACTCTTCATTGTCAAGGCCTCATTACAGCCTTGCAGGAAGGCTCTGATTTCAATATATCCATATGAATTAATGCTCATTTCCTCCACCATTGCCAACTTTTGTATTGTATATTGTCCTCCTGGACTACTCACTAACGACCTATCCTCACTGCTAGAGTCTTGGACTACTCTACCCATGGATCTATCTATTATCTAACACTTTCCTGACTGGTAATCTCCACCTCAATTCTAAGCCTCTTCTACCTGCGGTCTCTTCCGTATTTGAGGCCCTAGCTGGATTAGGCTGGGAAAAAACTACTGGTTGGACCCACTCATAGGCTGGGTTAAACCTTAGATTTGGTCTTCTACAATCCTGTTTATGCAAATTTAACAGTGGTCATGCAGCCAGTTCTGTGGTCCAACCATTATTTTATACATGTATCTGGATATCTCAAATGTAAATTGCCTAAAAATATTGATGACTCTAAGCAAATTTATAAAAGAAAGAAAATTGATCCTGAAGCATTTATCAATATTTTATTGCCAAATCTTCCCTCTATAAATGGGTCTGATATTGACCATCTGGTTATTAAATGGAATTCATCAATCTCTGAATCTCTAGACATCATTGTTACAAGTAAACTATGTACTACTAGTTTCAGACCTAAAGCTGCCAGGTTTTCACCCACACTATGTAACATGAAAACTATACTAATATGCCTCGAAAGATGCTGGTGCAAAAATCCACCACTAGATTGAAAAAAATGTTTATTTTTGTCACCTACAAAATTATAAAAAACAAACAGATTTTGCAAAAAAATCTTATTATGCAAACAAAATACAAATGGCCAATGGTAACCCCAATATCCTGTTTAACATTGTAAAATCTTTAATTTCACAAAAAAACCACTATGAGTAACAATTCTTCGAATGCCTTCTACAATAATATTACTTATCACTTTCAAGATAAAATATCCAAAATTTCTTCTGAATTTTCTCATGTGCCCATCCCAAAAATCAATTTACCATCACTCACATGCTCCTGGTTTGTTTTTTCTGAAACCGATTCCTCATACATATCGCGGTTGCGTACTAAATTAAAAGTTTCAAATTCCCCATACAACCCGTGCCCAGGTCACTTACTAAAAGATTGTCAACAACATATTTCTCCTTCCACAGCTCAATTAGTTAATTTATCACTTAATACCGGAATATTTCCAAACACATTAAAACAAGCATCTATTCTCCCTGTTCTGAAGAAAAAAACTACTGATTACACTGACATCACCAACTTTTCTCCAATAGCATCCCTAACCACTTTAGCTAAAATCATAGAATCCACAGTTCTACATCAATTAACAGATTATATCAGCGATAACAGTATTCTTCACCCGAATCAACATGGCTTCCGTAAAGGACACAGTACTGAAACTTTACTTCTTTCCTCTTTTGACTCCATTATCTGCAGCTTTGACGCTAACATCGATTACATACTGGTTCTTCTTGACATCTCCGCAGCTTTCAATACACCTAATCATGATATTCTTCTCGCTAATTTACAATTCATGGGTATTAAAGACGTAGTCCTCCAATGATTAAAATCATTTATATCCAATCATCCTCAGCAAGTTAATCTTTGCATATATCACTCAGACTGGTATACCACTGCTTCTGGAGTTCCACAAGGTTCCTCATTACTCCCCCCCTCTGCCATAGTTCTAGGCATAGATTTCATACCCTGTACATCCTCCTGGTCTCATACATTTTCATTAACTGTACTCTACCTCGAGACTATCAAAACTTGGTTATCCAAAACTGAAATAATACACTTATCCATCATACCCCATTCTACCTGTTGTCCACCTCCATACCTCACATTTGACAATCCTACAATTCCCATCACCAATCAAGCTCAGAATCTAGGAGTCATTCTCGACTCCAATCTATGGGCCTCATTTTCTAAAGTATCGCAGGCCTGCGATACTTTAGAAGATGAGGGGCGGGGGGCCGAAACGGGGGGGCTGGCCTGCGCTAGCCGGCAGCGATCGCACTGTCGAGGTGCAATTGCTGCCGGTTTCGCACTCAATAGTGCCACCATAGGAGGTGTAGCTATTGGGCGCGAAATAGGCAGCGAAAAGGCACTTACCTTTTCGCTGTGCGTGCCGTTGTCGCTGAGTCGGCCCTGGTGACGCCCCGACTCCTCTTCCGGGGCCGACTCCGCCCCCATTTTGGTATCGCACGCGAAAAGGGACATTTCGCGTGCGAAACATCCCTTTCCCCGTGCGATAACGTTTGGAAAATAAGGCCCTATGTCTGCTAACATTTCCAAAGTTGTAAGAGCAGCTTTTAATAAACTCAACCTTCAAAAAAGCTAAAAACTTTTGATTTCAGAACTGTCCTTCAAGCTCTAATACTATCAGGGTTAGATTACTGAAACACCCTATATATAGGTCTTCCTAACTCAACAATTCGTCCATCACAAATAATTCAAAATGTTGCAGCTCGCCTTCTCACAAATACCAAAATCAGAGAACATATTACCCCAGTTCTCCTTGATCTCCACTGGCTCCCAATCCGGCAACACATTCATTATAAAATCTTAATGCTAATTTTCAATTTGATTCACAATTTTTCTGCTGTCTGGCTATGCACTTCTTTACATCTATATCAACCCCTGCATCATCTACACTCAGTCAATAAAAATCTCCTCCAGGTTCCAACAATTAAAATAGCCAGGCTTGAAATAACAAGAAAATGTGCATTTTCAGTGGCGGGTACTTCGCTCTGGGATTTAATCCCAGCAACACTCAGGCCTCTAACCAACCCCCAAAGAATTTAGGAAAAAAACTAAAAACCTACCTATGCTCAATCGCATATGACCAATTACACCCTAACACCGTTCTCATTTGCTATTTGTCAGCCTTCCTAAATGTATACCTCTATCATGTTGAAACTGTAATTTCTCTTCCATTTCAATTACTTTTTTTTATTGTTTTAATTAAGTACATTTTTATTATGTAAACTGCTTAGATCTCATTTGTATATGCGGCATATAAAAAGATTTCAAATAAATGGATAAAATATGCATCAGGAAACATGAATGCAATTAGATAATGTAATTGTCAGTTCATCCAAATAACCATTAAAATCCATCTTTTCTTGTGCGTGGCATGTGTGTTCCATTCTTTCTGGGGAGATATTAGTTTCTAAAGTTTCTGGCAGTGCCTCTTAGTTGGCCATTCCCACCGTTACAAATCTGAGTAAACTGGAGCCCTGCTGTGCTGAGTCTTAATTGGAACCTCATGCAAGCATCATGTGTAGACATATGAGAGATGAAACTAGCATCAACAGCTATAGCCAGTTTACTCAAGCTTGGAGATCTAACGCCCCTCAGCTCACCTTGTCCCCCAACAACAGGAGCCATTGCAAGAACTGGCCCTTAACTTTCATTGCAGAAAGTAAGATTGCAAATACTAACAAATATATTGAAAAGTCCATTAACTACTTTTAATCAGGTTTACTTAGGGAATAGACACTGCTATTAATTGCATCTGTAGCATGGGGTCTTCTTTGTGTTTGGGTACTTGCCAGGTTCTTATGGCCTGGATTGACCACTGTTGGAAACAGGATGCTGGGCTTGATGGACCTTCGGTCTGACCCAGCATGGCAATTTCTTATGTTCTTATTTAAAAAGCAAAAGAGAGGCAAGCTAGGAATAAGACCACAACAGCAAACAACACAGGCAAGAAAAGATGAGGAAATAATTTTAAGAAACTGGCTAGTACTAGAATATACACCAAAAGCCCTCTGAAATGAGACTTAGGGGTAGATTTTACAAATCTACGTGGGATTTGATAAGATAGCATAGCCGCGCGTATCTTATAAAATCCGGGGTCGGCGCGTGCAAGGTGCACATTTGTGCACCTTGCACGCGCCGAGCCCTGCACGCGCTGCCCGTTCCCTCTGAGGCCGCTCCAAAATCGGAGCGACCTCGGAGGGAACTTTCCATTCACCCCCCGCACCTTCCCCTCCCTTCCCCTACCTAACCCACCCCCCCGGCCCACCTTCCCCTCCCTTCCCCTACCTAACCCACCCCCCCTGGCCCTATCTAAACCTCCTCCCTACCTTTATCTTAAAAGTTACTACTGCCTCCGGGCAGTAGTAACTTACGCGCGCTGGCGCAGCAGGCCCCAACACAGGCCGCTGTGTCGGGGCACTCGGCCACGCCCCCGAAACACCCCTGAGCCGGAAACACGCCCCGGACATGCCCCGAAAACGCCGCGTCACCCCCGACACCCCCCCCCCCCCCCCCCCCCCCCCAGGCAAGCCCCAGGACTTACGCGCGTTCTGGGGCTTGTGTGCGCCGCCGAGCCTATGCAAAATAGGTTCGGCGCACGCAGGGGGATTTTAAAAGGGTTACGCGCGTACCTTATGCGCGTAACCCTTTTAAAATCCGGCCCTAAATATATATCCTCCTTGAGGAGAAGAGAGAAAGGGATATGATACAGGCATTCAAATACCTCAAAGCAATAAATAATGCACAAGACACAAAGCTCTTTGCGTGGAAAGGAGGTTCTAGTAAAGAGATCAAGATATGAGGCTCTAAGGATTAACAGTAGAAAATATTTCTTCACAGAGAGGGTGGTGTGTGCATGGAACAGCCTCCTGGGTTAAGCCTGAGTTGCAAAGAAGTGAAGTGAACATCAGAGATTAGCTGGGGTCAGTGACATTACTACAGGAAGAAAACTGGGTGGCACTAGATAGATGAACTTTGTTGTCGTCCTTATCTGCCGTCATATTCTGTTTCTATGTTACCAGTGATTTAATAAGTGTACAGGGTAAACGTAGCCTGGGAGTCTCAGAGGAAACCTCCAGATGGGAGACATGACTCTCGTTTATTCCAAATTATGTATTATGTATAATTAAAGACACTTCATAGAGACAAGAGAGAGAGACATAGCATGGTATCTCACAGTAGGAGGCATCAGGGTGCTGCTTTGGAGCCTGTTGTGTATGTCTTTAGTACAGTTTATTCATTCAACACCACAAATCACGAGTATTGGGGGGGAATGAAAAGCAGGATGGGTTGTTGTTTTTTTTTTTTCATCTAGGCAAATTTGTAACTAATAGCATAGTTCTACCACCCCCTCCCCCCCAATCCATGAAACACATTTACAATCTCAAAGGAGTTACTTAAAAGGATCATGTAACAGGTTGCAGGAAAGGTTTTTACATTTTTTTTTTTCATTGTAATGTCTGAAAATGGAGCACTTAACAGCTGAGAGAATTAGAGAAATGGGAGTTCGCTGTGTTCCTGCAGAGATTAGATAATGACTGAGACATGACCGCTGCAGATCTCTTCATAGAAGGAGGTTTGGGAACATGTAGGAGAAGGCATAGGCATCTCCTGAGTGCTCCCAGTGCATCAATATTCAGAGGCACTGGGGCTTCTAATTTGTTGGCACCTCAGAATTGCAGCAAAATAGGGAGCAGGTAAGCCTAGGCAGGCAGTTCAAGGACTGTAGGGAAAGGCTCTAAAGCAGAGAGAGAGCACAACCTACATTTATGAATGAGAATCAAGGATCAGTGCTTTGGCTCCAAACACACACAGTGCAGAGCTGTGTAGCTCCAGCCCTGAAGGGGCCACAGGCAGGTCTGCTTGTCAGAACATCCACGATGAATTTTCATTAGGCAGATTTGCATACATTTGACATGCCACAGGCAATTTCGCAAGCCAATTTTGCAGGTAAAAAATGACATTTTATCTGTGGAAATGGGCTTATTGAAAATTTGATATCCTTAATGCAGGTAAAATTGCACACATTCCCGTGAGTGGAGTTAGGACAGGCGAAGCAAGAAAGCATGTTATTTTGGATTTTCATAACTGCGCATTTTGTTTTGGCTGGATAAAATACCTACAGGAAAAGCTGTTCCATATTTCTGTAGGTGCTTTTTCCAAGCAAATAAAAAAAAACTACATGGGTAGTTTTGCTTTGATTATTGGTTCAAACCCCACGAGTGAAAAGTACCTGTGGAGTTCACACCAGTGCAGGCTGTTGGATTACTGCCCCCACCCTGAAAGCCAGACCTGTCTGTGAGTTTTGAGTAGAGATGTGAATCGGAACCGGAATCGGTTCGGATTCCAGTTCCGATTCACATCGTGGTTTTTTTTTTCGTCCGGCCCGATCGCGGTTTTGTTTATTGACTGCGCCCGAGCTGATAAACAAAAAACCCACACCGACCCTTTAAAACGAATCCCTTAGCTTCCCCCACCCTCCCGACCCCCCAAAAACATTTTACAGGTACCTGGTGGTCCAGTGTGGGTCCCGGGAGCGATCTCCCGCTCTCGGGCCGTCGGCTGCCACTAATCAAAATGGCGCCGATGGCCCTTTGCCCTTACTATGTGACAGGGTATCCGTGCCATTGGCCGGCCCCTGTCACATAGAGGGAGCACTGGATGGCCGGTGCCATCTTTAAAAATGGCGTGGGCCATTTTTAAAGAGAGCGGGAGATCGCTGTAAAAAGTTTTTTGGGGGGTCGGGAGGGTGGGGGAAGCTAAGGGATTAGTTTTAAAGGTCGGGGTGGGTTTAGGGGTTATTTTTGTGTGCTGTTTTTCCCGCCCTCCCCCAAAACGATAAGAGAATCCCCACGAACAATATCGTGGGGTTTTCCTATCGTTTTGGGGGAGCCCCCGATTTCTGACGATTTTGAAAATATCGTACGATATTTTCAATCGTCCGAAGCCCAATTCACATCCCTAGTTTTGAGGACTGAAATAGTGCACTTGGGAATAGACCATAGTGGTGTGACTCCAATACAGTTTGCTATTGGTAGGACCTCTTGAAGGAAGCAGTGGTACACATTGCACCTTAGGGCTATTTTACTGGCGTACAGGGTTTTATTTTTTTCTTCTCCTGCTTTCTTGGATCTTCTTCTGATACTAGCCCCAGATGTATTTTTTACAACTATATTTTCTCTCATATGTTTG
Organism: Rhinatrema bivittatum; assembly: GCF_901001135.1. Taxonomy (NCBI): domain Eukaryota; kingdom Metazoa; phylum Chordata; class Amphibia; order Gymnophiona; family Rhinatrematidae; genus Rhinatrema; species Rhinatrema bivittatum. The sequence goes on along the minus strand of NC_042631.1, from coordinate 36,571,207 downwards.
CACTTTTATTTTAGAATAAAAGGTGCAGTGCTAATTGTGGTTACATCCCCTCACTTTTAAATATCTCCTTTCCTGAGTCTGCTGTCCGGCTCCTCGTGCCGAATCCGTACCTGGCATGAATCAGCATGGGACCTGCACTGGTCTCTGATGAAAAGCAGCACAGAAGTCCCTGATTCACTAAGATTCATAATGCTAGGGAGTGGACAAGCAAGAAAAGCTTTCAAAACATTTAAATATTAATATCTCTACGGGCACAAAAATAAGAATCAGAATGAACAGGATGAAACTTAATGATTTTGTTTAACTGCCAACTGAATAATCTACATTGTTATTGCTAGCATTGCTGCTTTAAGACAGAGTGTCCTTTCCCAAAAAGGATGCTAAAAATTTAAATCTTTTAAATAATACTAGTTGGAACGCTGCATGGTATTTTGGAGAAAGTTCCCACTTCACCTTTCATGCGTTTGACTCTTATCACTGCAGCAGGTTTTGTACAATCTCTGTGTAAAGGTGTCTTCAAAGCATCCCTTGCTATATATAATAGTGATGTGCATTCGTTTGAAGCAAATAGGTAAAATGCAACTTATGAGACCATTTTCATTTAATTCGTGGATCCCCAAAATGAATGAAGAATGCCCACAAATTTAAACAAAAATTTGTGTTTCATTTGTTTGTTTCCCAATCAAGTCTATGGCACATTGGAAAATGCTGCAGTGAGACTGAAACTATAGCACACTACCATTGCCTGGGTGAGGTAACAGCCTGGCTGGAGCCAAGGCTGGAGAAGTAGACAAGCATACAGAACAGAGGACTAATCAAGGTGATGCATTTTTCTAACTAACTTATAGCTGGCATCTGGATCACGTGATGCTGACATCCTACCACAAAGGTCTGAGCATGTGCAAAGAAACTCCATATTCTCTGTTGGATTTTTCAGGGAAAGCTTTTTAGAAGCTCTCTCAGAGTCAAAGAAAGGCTTTAAAAAAGAAAAATAATTTTCGCATTGGCAAAGGGATGTACTCACAGGCTTTCACTGTGACAGAGAAGTAGATGCGCTGTTTTCTGTCTGTTCACTAGGTCAGGGTAGTTGATTGGAGATACAGAAGCAGTAAACACAGATTCTTTTACGTTTGTCAGATGCTGCACAGTGCACTGCACTGTTATCTGTGGACAGATTGCAGTGAAGAGAAGCACTGCCTTGCCAGCCTTCTCAGTTTATTCTCTTCCTAACAGTTATTTTTCGTGTATGCAATGGAGTCAGCCCGCAATGCATATGTTTGTGTGTGAGAGAGACATTTTTAAACACACTGGCACCAATGCAATAAGACATGCACTGAAATTGGGCCACTCATATGGAGAGCCTGCTTTCCTAACCTGCACGCAGCCACATACCCTGGGTGCTCAATGCAGTATTTAAATGAGGGACTACACAGAAAAGGGAGCACTAGAGAAGCATTGTGCGTCCATAGTGCTCAAATGCATAGGGCGCCGACAATTGCAACGGGCGCTCAATATGAGCATCCGTCTTTATCCCGCTTCTTTTGTCCAATTTCTGTGTTATTTTGCTGAGGTTGCTGAAGATGCCCATAAATAAGTGCCCCTTGCTATAGGTATCTAAATTGTGCAGCCATACATTTTTTTTTTAATCAAGCCAAGATACATTTATTTTTCAACACCACAAGCAGTAAATGTAAGTGTCACAATGATACTAAATAGGAGGACATACAGAGGACTGTATTTTTAAATTTTTTATGAACCCTTGACTCATGAATTGAGTTTATGCCACCTCTGTGGCTAAAGTTACATTTGCGATTTTAAAAAGTGTACGAAGGGTGCCCTGTGATTTCCTGTATCGAGGGTAATAGCTAATAGCCTCATCTACATGAAATGTACATGTGATGGGCATTATCAGCTTTGCATTTGTTGGGTGTGTGTTTTGGGCGTGTATTTTAGATGCGCTAATCTCCTTATTACATTGAGTGCTAGTCTAGCACATCCAAATGTATGCCCAACCTCATGTAGACTGTGCACTAGGCTGAGTGCACTTTATTGCATCGGCCCCCTAGTGAGGGATAGCCCTAGAAAGACTGTGTTTGTGCCCCTAGCAAGCTTCTAACTCTGCTTGGCAAGTTGGCAATGATTGCTACCCACTGAAGGGAACTCAGTCTGTCAACTTGATTGACTGTGAGAGACAGTCAGTATTAGAGTAGTACTGGTGAGTAGAACAGTATCAATAAAGTATATTGTGACATCAAAAGCCCCAGTAGCTACCTCCAATTCCATCATGGCACTGTGAAGAAAGAATAGAAGGGAATGGCTGCAGGCAAAAAAATTGGCAGAGGCAGAGGATTGGGTAATCCTACTGAGCCAGCCCAGCCTGTAGGAAGCACAAGCAGTTGTAGCAGTGAGAAAAAAAAAGTTCTATCCTTGAATTTAAAAGAAACTTTTTTAGCTGCAGAAAACAATTCTCCACACTATGGGTCGGATTTTCAAAGGTTACACGCACTGGGCCTATTTTCAAAAGGCCCGGCGACGCACATAAACCCCAGGATGCGTGTAAGTCCCGGGGCTTGCAAAAAGGGGCAGGGAGTGGGGCAGGGTGGGGTGGTCTGGGGGACGGAGTGGGGAGGTGTCAGAGACTCCCGGCACAGCAGCAAATGGCTGCTGTGCCGGAGATCGCGCGCAACTTACTTCTGCCCCAGGGCTGAAGTAAGTTTTAAAACAAAAGAAAATAGAAGAAAAAGGTAGGGGGAAGGGAAGTTCCCTCTGAGGCTAATCCAATTTCAGAGTAGCCTGGGAGGGAACGGGGGAAAGCAGTGCGGCTCGGCACGCGCAAGGTACACAATTGCGTACACCATGCGTGCGCCGACCCCCGATTTTATAGCATGCGCACGCCTGTGCACGATTGTTATAAAATTGGGCGTACATGTGTGCGCGCCCGCACGCAGGTCTTAAAATCTACCCCTATATGCCTTGGGGGTTTTGATGCACCTGTGCTGTTTGAGATTCCCCATACTAGAGGTTTTGATACTACTCTGTCTTTCTGTCTCACTCTGTATGCTGCTGCCTTGTCTTCAGATATGCACCGACCATTAACTTATGTTCTTATGCTTGCTAAGCAGTGCCACCCTTCTTGCTTCATTGCTTTGCATCTACCATTTGTGATTTTAATTACATAAAAACTTAGAAATGATGGCAGAAAAGGACCAAACAGTCCATCCAGTTTGCCCAGCCAGCTTAAGGTAGTGACTGCCACTCTGCTAGCACTGCTGCTGCTGTTGCTCCAAGCCACTCTTGCTCCCTTTGGGTAGTTCTTGTTCTGATCTGGTTGTCTTTATGTTTTTTTTCCCAGATTCCCTTCCCTTGCAGTACATGCCGACTCTTGGTCTTGCCTAAGCAATCTCATGCTTTGCATGCTTGCTGCACCTCTCATGACCCATTGGGCTCTTCATGCCACTCCTAGAACTACTTTGCCCCTCTTGCTGCCTTGGGTCTTTGATGCCATTTTTCTTTCTGCCTCGGCCCTTGCTGGATACCTTGGGGCATTACAGGTACTCTTGCTGCATTGCTCTGCACCTAACGTTTGTGATTTTAATCATGAGCACTGCTGCTGCTCCAAGCCACTCTTGCTACTTTTAGGTGGTTCCTTCTCTGCCCCAGCTCTCTTTAAGTTCTACCAAATTCTATTCTCTCTTGTTATTTTTCATAAGAGAAGAGAATTTGGTCTTACCCTGGCAATCTGATGCTTTGCTCACTTGCTGCACCGCTCATGGACCCTTGTGTTCTTCATACCACTTCTGGTACTGTTTTGCCTCTCTTGGACTTTGGGCTTTTTATGCCATTCTTCTTCCTGCCTGAGCCCTTGCCTTATATCTTGGGACCTTTCTGCCACTGTTCTTGCTGTATTTCTCTGCACCTACCGTTTGTGATTTTAATTGCTAGCACTGATGCTGCTGCTCCAAGCCACTTTTGGTAGCTTTGGATGGTTCTTCCTCTGCTTGGCTGTCTTCAAGATTCTTTCTAAACTCCCTTCCCTTACAATACTTGCCAACTCTTGGTTTTGCACTGGCAATCTGATGCTTTACACATATCTTACCCACTTATCTTTAATGGTTTCATGCTCTCTTGTACTTTTACTTCATACTCCCATCCCTTATGGGTTTTACTAACTATTGATCCATTCCGGTCTTTAGCCTTCAATGGATTATACAATAGCAAAAGTCACGGGCAGCAGAAGTGCAGCACCAAAAACCAGGACTGTGCTCCTCCTTTATTACTGCTTCTCATTTTCAAAAACTGATTCAGAAGAAGAATTGTGTTCTGTATTCCCTGAATCCCAGGATATTGTGGCTGAAGAGAAAAAGGGCCTCTAATCAGTAGACTCTTAGCCTCACTGAGGAGGTAGATGAGGCTGCAGATGATTCTGACAGCAAAGGGGAAGACCAACTCTAAACCAGCCAGCTCTTTCCCCTAATGATACTGTGTGGAAATGACATAGTGGTGAGTCCACACAGGCAAGGCTTTAAGGCAGGCAGGAGACAAGGCTTGGTCAAAGGCAGGCTGGAGGCAAGACTTGGACAATGGCAGGCTGGAGAGAAGGCTGTGACAAAGGCAGGCAGATAAGGCTTGACAGGCAGCTGGCAGGTCAAAGCAAGGCTGCATAATAAGCAGGACCGGGAACTGGATAAGGGTGAGACAAGGCAAGGACAGGTCTCTGGTACAAGCAAGACTGGATATTGGAACTGACAGCACAAGACCAAAAAGGCAGACTAGGGAAGGACTTAGACAAAGGGAAACACAGAACTAAGAACACAGAAGCCTGAAGGTAGCAAGGCTTGGGAAAGACAGAATAGGCCCAAAGGCAGGATTCAAGAGAGAATAAGCCAAAGGCCTCTAGACAGGCAACAAAGCAAGATAGGCCCGAGGGCCGCAAGGCAAGAGTCTAGAAGGCCCAGAGGCCACAAGGCAAGGCAGAAGGCCCGGAGGCTACAAGGCAAGAAAAGAACAAGGGTCAGGTCATGGAGCCAAAAGAGACAAAGCTACTATGGCAAGACAGGTTTACATAAGGCTGGAACTTGTATGTGGCAAGGGCAATGAGAAGGAACTTGATAAAACTAGGGATGAGGCATACTGAGGGCCTCTGCTAGTGGGATGGCGTCATGAAAATAGGATATGGCTGTAAAACAGGCGAAATCCTAACAAGCTCCTTCTGCACGTATTGCTTGCTACTCCCTCTCTCCTACCTTTTTTAATCTGTGTCTGTGCTGAGACTGTATGGGCTGGGCACTGAATGGTTACTAGGCATAACCCATTTTGCCAATCAGAACCCAGCCTGCATATTCAGTGCTGCTCCCTCACTACTTGACTTCATTCAGGAGGCCTCATCAGCTGCTCTGCTTGTCCCCCTGCTCCCAGCACTGGCCCTGATGACAAGATGTGGAGGAAGGGTGCACTGGGCCCACATATTTATATTTGGAGTGCGATGGGAGGCAATTGGAGTAGGCAAGTATCAGAAAAAGTGCCAGTACTAATTACCGTCAAGTACTGCCAGAAACTCCCTCCACCCTATCTTCCTAGTTCTAGAATTGTGGTTTAAAATGGATGGTGCTGGACAAGAGTTATGGGTACAACACTGATGTGTATCCTGGAAATACTTAATATGGTTCACTCTTGACTTTGCTATTTCATTTTTACTGCAGTCACTGTTGCTGTATTTCCAAACTGTGAATAGAGATGGTATGGTTAGCATGGTATAGCTGAGGGTTATTGGCATAGAGTTGAACATCCTTCCATGTTTAGGTCATTAGTTCAAATATGGTTTTGGTCAACTGATATCATTGTTGATAGTCTAAATAGAGACAATGAACTTTCACCTTTATAGGTGGTCTTGCCAGAGTAGGGTTGAGGCTTGAGGCATAGTAGGGAAGCTTGGATTGCCACTGCTTGTGATGTATGGAGCGGAGCAGCAGTTACAATCTTGGGAAGCTTGCTGGGCAGACTAGATGGACTATTTTGGTCTTTTTCTGCCGTCATTACTATGTTACTAAGTACCTGTTTTGTGAAAGGGTAGTATGAAAGGAAGACTTGCACTGCCATAATCCACTCAATATTTGTTCCAAGGTGGAATAGTGAGTGAGAGAAAATTGTACTGCTGCTGCCTGTGTTGTACCTATTCTGTGGAGGGGCAGTGTATGTGTCTGCATAAGGGAAGATTGCACTGCTGCTGCTGCCTATGCTATAACTGTTCTGTAGTGGGGCTGGGTATGTATGTGCCTGTGTATGTGTAACTTGGATTGCCGCTGCCAGTACTGTACCTGTTCTTTGGATAAACAGAAGACATTGGTTTCCAGTGCTGTTAATCCAGCAGTCTTCACAAATGTTAAATTCACTAGGAAAGGGAGAATCAAGATGGCATCATGAGGGGAGGACGCTATCTTTCCCATTTCTTTTTCTACTTTCTTTGTTAAAATGCCGCATACAAAGAGGAAAGGGCAGGTGAGAAAGGTTTCCTTGGCCCCCCCCCCCCCCCCAGCCTACCCTGATTCAGAGGAGTATTGAGGGCTTCTGCACTGCTTTGGATTCATCAGCTCTAGCTGTTGGGTCTATTGTGAATGCCAGCACTGAGTGCATGCCAGCGCCCCCGGATGAAACATCATTAAGCCCTGGAACACCGGCTACTCCCTCTCCCCCTGCACATCTCAATGTTAAGAATCCGGGTTTGTCACCTGGATGGATGGTGTTTGCAGAAGCGGTTGCCGCTGAGGCGATTCTAGCAGCTGGTGCTGAGTTGTGCGACTCCAGTGATGTTGTTCTGTTACCATCAGCACTGGAAGAAATACCAGCTAAATTGAGTTTGGTTGTGGAACATCATGGCTACCCTGCCTTGGCTTCCACTCCTTCCAGGAATGCACTCCTTTTGCTGGAGCGCTCTATTAATTCATTAACTTCAGTTATGAAGGACACTCAGAGCCATGCTCATTCGTTAGACCCACTTATTACAGCTCAGTCATCAAAGAGAGATAAACTTGATTCTAAGGTGACTCAGAATCCATCCAGAGTGGTTTAATTCAAGGAGAACTCTCTACTTCTAAAAGATTGGAAAATTTAGAAAATTCTTCTAGATATTTAAATCTGAGAGTCCTGAATTTTCCTAAGGTTAAGTTGCTCTTTCCAAGAGAGCAATTTACAAATTATTTGCAAGATGTTTTACATTTCTCACCAGAAGTGATTCCACTGATTTATTTGAATCTCTTGGTCAACTTTGTATTTTCTTCAATTTGAGACTCTATTCTTAGACTTTTTCTACGTAATCATGATTTCCTATATCTTGGTCAGAAGAACTGGATTTATCCAGATATATCAAGAGCAACTCAGCAACGTCGGAAGAAATTCCTGGCTCTTTGTCCTTGAGCTAGACAGTTAGGTGCCCAGATTATAATTCGATTTCCTTGTAAATGTGTAATGAATATTAATAATACACGTTATGTTTTCTTTGAACCATCTCATTTATCTTCCTTTTTGGATTCTTATCAGTCTCCTGGTGAGGTTAGTTAAATAGTAGCGGTAGTAAATTATTGTTAATCTACCTCCCTTCTATTGCTTTGTATCTTTTTCTTGATGTGTTATATAGCGCTCTTTTATAGTTTTGATTCTCTCTTCTTTCAGAGTACTATGGGTAATGACTGAATATTTTTATGATATGCTTTTTTTTTCTTTCCTTTTTTTCATTGTATTTTGATGTATCAACAAGCCCTGATTCTGTGCCATGCTGTTGCTATCTACATTTTTAAAAATGCTAATAAAAATATAATTAAAAAAAAATTCACTAGGAAAGCAAAGCAAGTTGTATAACAACCACATTCAATAACTAACTCCAAGTCATCCAGGACAGTTTGTCCCCATCTTGTTTCTAATTCCTATTGCTAAGCAATGTGAGATTTGCCCAGCTTTATTCAATACAAAAAAGAAAAGTACAGTATTGTGCTATAAAGACTTTACCTTGAGTGATCACTTTGTATTGATTCATACCACCTAATAGTAAATATATCTGAACAAGAGACTCCTATTCACTTTCTCATCTAACTTCTTAATCAATGTGTCTCCATAAAGAAACCAGCACTCCATTTTCAGTGTAGCATATCATCTCTGCTTGTGGTATATTCTTCAAGCATCTTAGCTACCAGAAGTCTAGTTAGTGGCTTTGGAATTCCATGGTAGGATTTTTTGGGTAACCAACAAAACTTATGGAGGTGTAATGCTCTGGTTTTGGTCCACATTTCATTGTTAGAGGAGATCCAGGCCAAAACCACATCAAGTGGGGGACAGCTGGCAGCAATCGCCCTAAGTATTTGCATCTCAATTAAAGTGTTGAAGAGAGATAAAAGGAGAAAAAGAAAGATCAGGCTTCCCAATAATTTGCTTATTTTTCTAACAGATATTTTATGTGGCAGGGAGCCTTAATTAGGGTCTGCAAGCTATCCTGTGATGTGTTGGTCTCATTGACGTGTCCACAATTGGACCAACAAATATCATCACTCAATGTACGTTATAGTTATTTCTGGACTTCACCAACTGCTTACTATTGCTAGTCATTTTGTACTGTGTCTTACAGCACCCCTACACTTGAAAGAATACAAATAACTTCTAAATATGAGTCCTTCCTTTGGGCTACACAAATATGTGTGCCTCCTCTATGGCTTCCATGCTATATTGGTTCAATTTTGGGCTTAGTTTTAGTTAATGGAATTCCACCATCCTGTTTCCTCATTTTGAGAATTTGCTATAGTTTAAGCTTTATGCTATTTGGTAGAATAGCAAGAATGGATATAGCTCTGGAGGAAGCTGTATCACTTTTATTGTGGTACTATGATAATGGATCCATTAAGAGGGAGAAGACTGTACTCACTAGGTCACTTCTACTAAGAAGTTTCTCCACACGTACAAACCTGGACAAATTGTTTAGAATATAGCCTGTTAACCAAAACTTCATAAGGTCTTGAATGACAAAGACTAAAAAGTTTACTCATTGAATACATTTATGTTAAACTCATGACTGACCATTATCTTCTAATTTAGTTCTAATATAGTACTTCCTTTTCAAAGCGTCCTAGAATTTATGGTCGCAAACCACCAAAGAATGCTTTTCTCTCAGTTAAAAAAAAACAAAACAGGATCAGGTGCTAATATCCCAGAAACCATGGATTTGCATCGTTTAATACAAGAAAAAATGTATGAGGTATAGAAGTCTCACAACAGTTCCAAGGTGGTTCGACTCAATTCTCAGAGTCAGGGACTAGAAGTGAAGCAAAGACTCAGTGGTTATGGTTTCATACAATTGATAAAACAATAATCCCCTCACATTTACTGCAGCTTACCTAGGACCTGAAGGTTGATTGAAAATAGCATGAGTGCTACAGAATCACATTGTTGGGCTGCAGCTGGAACTGGATTGCATCCTGGCTACATTTTGGCTTTCCTACTTTGATGGATAATGAGCTGCACCATGGGCCTCAGGGTTGCCCTTACTACTTATACTCTGGTTAGGACAATAGAACTTTGTTACAGATCTCCTTGTCTGGACTTCTAAGATGTTGTAGATATGTCTAGGATTGCTCTGTTAGTAAGGTAAAGGTGTATGAGAATTAAACTTTAAAGATGCAAGTTTTTAAAAATCTTAATTTCTTTCATTATTAATAATTAAACCTCTGTATGGCACCGTTGGCACGTTTATTCCAAAACCTCTGCAGTTCATTTTACATTATATATCAGATTAGCACTGTTTATTTTCTAAGCATAATGTGCTTCTAAGACCTTGTCAAGCTTGAGGTGTAAATTATTTATGGGTGTAGGGCACTTCCTGCTTGGGATTGCCTTCAATTAAGTGAAAAACAAATCTGGCTTTAGCCATTTTCTGGTCCTCTTCACCTGCAGCCTCTTGTCATCTTTCCCTTTCCTCTATCCTTCCAAGGCTGAATTTAAGATTTTGGCAGGCCTAGAGAATACGAGGGGTTGTTTGGCATGGGTATTTATTGCCCTAGGCAGTTGCCTATGTTGCCAATGCCTAAATCCAGACCTGCACCCTTCACTCTCCATTTAGTTTCTGCCTCATGTGTTCACCCCACCCCCATCTCCGATATCCTTGTGCTCCATCTCATCTCTAATTTTTCAGCCTTATCATCCATCTGTGTCACTGTGAAGAACCCTTTATTAGGTCACCTTGGTTAATAAACATACCAGATGAACTATATAATCTGTTCTTTTCCGGGAGATCCCTTGATGTGTTTAGCTAGAGGTGGAATACAGCATCCAAAGAGTAATCTGTGTCTTCTCTCCCTCTCTCCTCCCTTCCCCCCTCTCCATTATAAATTTATTCTCTGATTTTTTATTTATGACATCCCCTTTGGCTCTCGGCTCCGGGCTGCTGCTGTGGTGAAGAAGTGGCTTCTCCAGTCGATGCAAGCCAGGAAGTGTGAATGAATTTTAATAGCAGCCTAAATCACATTCCCATTGCATTCTGTTTACCATCCTTGCCACAAAGCCACGGGGGAGTCCAGTTTTTCGGATGCTTTCGATTAAAACAATTTCCTCACAAACTATCAGCCTTTCAATTGCTTTTTTTTTAAAGGAAGATACTCCTCCCTGAGCTCATTTCACAAACATTTCCCTTTCCCCGGGAGAGGGTGTTTATGTAATGCAATTAGGAAAGAGACAGCATAGGAATTAGTCACTTTCCAACCAAAAATGCTTTCATAAAATGCTGATTCAAGTGAATACAGCAATTCTTTCAACAAATGCCCAACAAAGCTGTTTTTCTCCCAGTATATTTACAAAATCAGCTTGTAAAATCCTGCATTCTGCTGGGTCAGCCATATTGCCACCCTATATGGGGTTTGATTTATGAAAATGTTACCTGTAGGAACAAAATTAGATACAAATCTTGGCCAATCAGGCCCCCACAGTATAGTGCAATAGTACTGTCACATGTTCCCTGGTAGTCTTCTCATAGGTTATGACCCTGTGGGCTTGGTTGGCTGAGATCCTTGCCGTGGGGCCCACATTGCTGCATGGGTCATAGTACTTCCACCATTGCTCTTCATGCAATGTCTCAGGGCCATTAAAAAAAAAAAAAAAAGCCACCACTGCCTTCCCCTGCTCCAGGCCCCCATTTTCTGCTTCTCAGATACAGTTTGAGGGGCTAATGAGTTCACTGGCCTCATTCTCTACTCCTTCAAGCAGACCACAGGAATGAAGAGTCACTGCCTGGCTTTCCTCCTGCTGCTGGTGCAAAAATACCTTCAAAATAAGAACATAAGAACATGCCATACTGGGTCAGACCAAGGGTCCATCAAGCCCAGCATCCTGTTTCCAATAGTGGCCAATCCAGGCTACAAGTACCTGGCAAGTACCCAAAAACTAAGTAGATCCCATGCTACTGATGCCAGTATGTTATTATTCGTGATAGTTGTGGGTGGATCCTTGGGCCGGTGGCAGATGACCACACCCACGGGGGAAGATCCCGAGAGGGACCACCAGTCAGGCTCAGAGTTGGGAGACAAACACACACAAGTTCTTTTATTAAACAGTTCTTGAGAACCACCAGAGGTGGCAGTAGTGAGCTGGAACAGCCCGGCTCGGCTGTAGTCCCTCAGGGACTGGAACAGCGATCCCAGAAAGGCTGAGCTGTAGAGAAAAACTGAGATAGTGAGTAGGCAGAGTTCAGGAACAGAACCTTGATGGTAACACTCACACTGTAGTCTCTTGAACAGCGCAGGAGCTGGAATGAAGTAGGCCATCGAGGAGCGAGTCCCTGGTTCCAGGGAAAGCTCTGAGAGAGAGATGGTAACTCACTGGTGTAGTAGGCAGTGGTGACTTCCTGGCAGAAGTTATATTCAGTAGCAGGTCCGGGAACGTGGGCCCTCGAGGAGCAAGTACCGGTTCCAGACTGCGACCTGAAAAGTAAAAGAGAGAGCGAGGCCCCCGAGGAACGGGTACCCCTGGTAAAGTCCGAGGAGGCAGAGTAGCAAGGTATGCGGAGAGCGAATCCCATCTGCAGCGATACCTGGAGGCAGCTATGTATGTATCCCTTTGCTAACTCGATTAGTTAGCGAAATGAAAGACCTTTAAATATCCAAAGATGATGACGTCATCTCAGGGGGACGCCCCTGAGGTTTGTGCCACTGCTGGTACTTGAGTTGGGGCCGCGCCACGTGCATGCCCTTAGGCCTCAGGAGAATATGGCGGAAGGCAGCGTCTAGCCAGTCCAGGGACGCTGGAGGAGGTCGGCAAGATGACGCCGCGGCAGCCAAACTTTCATCAACCCAGGAGGGAGTCGCCAAAGAGGTAAGGAGGGCGGAGTGGAGACATCAGGCAGCGATGATCGCAACACAGTAATAGCAGTGGCTATTCCCTAAGTCAACTTGATTAATAGCAGATAATGGACTTCTCCTCCAAGAACTTATGTGGAATGAGAAAAATTAAATCTGAGGTCAACAGGTGAGAGTATTAATGGGTGGGGGAGGGGGAAGAGAAAATGAACTTGAAGATTGAGGGTGGGAGAATGGAATCTGAGGTAAGGAGTGGAAGAGTTAAGGGATCAACTTTAAGGGCAAGGTGAATGAAATCTAATGTCTGCCATGGAGAGACAGTACAGCACTAAGAGCTTAAGGGTGCCAAAATTCGTCACTGCTTCTTCTAGTAAGCTCAAACAGTACAACATATAATTTGTGTGTGGTCCCTGACTGAATGGGAGGTTCTAGCATTGTGACACCAGCAAGTTATAAGCTTTAATGGTGCAGTATATGGTACAGGGGGTGGGGCTAGATTTGTAACATTAGCAGGTTGTAGACGCAGTGAGAGTTACAAGGGCCAATGTAGGGGTAATTATAAAACTGTCCTCATTGGTGCATTTTACTCATGGACTTTGCACTCATTTTCAAAGTGAAAGAAGGTTATTTATTTTATTTATTTGTTTTTATATACCGGTGTTCGATTTACATATCACATTGGTTTACATATAACTTGAAGGTGCAGGAAGCAAAGCATTTCCTTTGTCAGGTACAGGGAACGACTTAATAACATTAATGCGATATAATAACAGTAACATGAGTCAATAGTATCCAATGCATACAGAAATTCCAGATCAACAACCAAAGGAAAAAGCTCATTGTGCTGGATGAATCTGTCATCAGAGGCACTAATCCTTTCCTTTGCACAAATGCAAAGGGAAAGGGAGACGTGGATAACAAAACTCAACTAAAGAGGTCACAAAAGGAGTCCAGGAACAGCAATAACCTGAACACAAATGCTCGTAGTTTGGGCAATAAAATCCCAGATCTACAAGCCCTAATGGTGGAGGCGGACGTTGTTGCTGTCACGGAGACGTGGTTCACGCAATCTCATGATTGGGATACGGCAATACCGGGCTATAACTTGTTAAGAAAGGACAGAGAGGATAGGAAAGGGGTAGGAGTGGCTCTTTATATCAGAAACAATATCCAAGCATCTGAGCTGCAAAGAAGATGGGGCAATGAAGAAGCACTATGGGCCAACCTAAAAAAAGATGGCGCATCCATTTTTATTGGAATGGTTGACAGGCCTCCAAACCAAAAGGAAGAGCTTGACAGAAATCTGGTTGAAGACATCCAAAAGATGGGAAAGAAGGGAGAAGTGGTGATTGTTGGAGACTTTAATTTGCCGGATGTAGACTGGAGAATCCCATCTGCAGAATCTAACAATAGTAGAGATATAGTGGATGCCCTGCAAGGAACTTTGTTCAAACAAATGGTAATGGAACCCACGAGAGAGGGAGCTATACTAGATTTAGTGCTCACTAATGGAGATAATGTTTCTGATGTCCAGATTGGCGCCCACCTCAGCTCCAGTGATCATCAAACGGTATGGTTCAATATCACAAAAAGGATACGGAAAAGAAGCACACAGACCCAAGTTCTGCAGTTCAAAAACACAGACTTTGATGAAATGGGGAAATACCTGGAGGAAGAACTAGTAGGCTGGGAGAACAAGAGAGATGTGGAGCAACAGTGGACCAAACTAAAAGGAACAATTACCATGGCAACTAATCTATATGTTAGAAAAGTAAAGAAAAGCAAAAGAAGAATGAAACCTATCTGGTTCTCAAAGGAGGTGGCTGACAAAATAAAGGCTAAAAGAACAGCGTTCAAGAAATATAAAGGATCCCAAAGGGAGGATGTCATCTACTTGGATTTCAGCAAAGCTTTTGATACGGTTCCGCACAGGAGACTGGTGAATAAAATGAGAAGCTTAGGAGTGAGTGCCGAGGTGGTGGTCTGGATTGCAAACTGGTTGACAGATAGAAGACAATGTGTGATGGTAAATGGAACTCTCTCTGAAGAGAGAGCGGTTTTAAGCGGTGTACCGCAAGGATCGGTGTTGGGACCGGTCCTGTTCAATATCTTTGTGAGCGACATTGCGGATGGGATAGAAGGTAAGGTTTGTCTATTTGTGGACGACACTAAGATCTGCAACAGAGTGGACACGCCGGAAGGAGTGGAGAGAACGAGACGAGATTTAAGGAAGCTGGAAGAGTGATCGAAGATATGGCAGCTGAGATTCAATGCCAAGAAGTGCAGAGTCATACATATGGGGTGTGGAAATCCAAAAGAACTGTATTCGATGGGAGGAGAAGGCCTGATGTGCATGGAGCAGAAGAGAGATCTGGGGATGATAGTGTCTAATGATCTGAAGTTGGTGAAACAATGTGACAAGGCGATAGCTAAAGCTAGAAGAATGCTGGGCAGCATAGAGAGAGGAATATCGAGTAAGAAAAGGCATGTGATTATCCCCTTGTACAAGTCCTTGGTGAGGCCTCACCTGGAGTACTGTGTTCAGTTCTGGAGACCGTATCTCCGAAGGAACATAAGAACATAAAAAATTGCCATGCTGGGTCAGACCAAGGATCCATCAAGCTCAGCATCCTGTTTCCAACAGAGGCCAAACCAGGCCACAAGAACCTGGCAATTACCCAAACACCAAGAAGATCCCATGCTACTGATGCAATTAATAGCAGTGGCTATTCCCTAACTAAACTTGATTAATAGCCGTTAATGGACTTCTCCTCCAAGAACTTATCCAAACCTTTTTTGAACCCAGCTACACTATCTGCACTAACCACATCCTCTGGCAACAAATTCCAAAACTTTATTGTGCGTTGAGTGAAAAAGAATTTTCTCTGATTAGTCTGAAATGTGCTACTTGCTAATTTCATGGAATGCCCCCTAGTCCTTTATTTATTTATTTATTTATTTATTTATATATATCCTTATATACCGACTTTCAAGTTCATTTCAAGGCGGTTTACAATAAAGTTGAGTTGCAGTAGCAAAGCTCAAGTAAATACACAAACATATAACATACCCTGATGTTTCTTACATAGCCAATATATAATTAAACTAAAACATATTACAAAATTATCATAGAAAGCCACCCATTTATTTATTACTAGTAGAATTACCCTACTTTTTATACATTTAACCCCTCCTGTCATCCCTATTATTCATAAGTTTACCCTTCCTCGCCAACCCTTGTCCATCAAGTCATCTCCCTTTTCGCCCTTCTCCCCTTGCTATAGTTGCTATAACTGCTCCATCTGTAGAAATAAAATAAGATCATGATTGGTTGGGAAAGGCCTATTCGAAAGTGTAAATAACCGAGTCACATCTACACGTTCAAGACCTCTCATGATCTTAAATACCTCTATCATACCCCCCCTCAGCCATATCTTCTCCAAGCTGAACAGACCTAACCTCTTCAGCCTTTCCTCATGGGGGAGCTATCCCATCCCCTTTATCATTTTGGTTGCCCTTCTCTATACCTTCTCCATCGCAACTATATCTTTTCTGAGATGCGGTGACCAGAATTGTACACAGTATTCAAGGTGCGGTCTCACCATGGAACGATATAGAGGCATTATGACATTTTCCGTTCTATTAACCATTCCCTTCCTCATAATTCCTAACATTCTGTTTGCTGTTTTGACTGCTGCAGCACATTGAGCTGACGATTTTAAAGTATTATCCACTATGATGCCTTGATCTTTTTCCTGGGTGGTAGCTCCTAAAATGGAACCTAACATCGTGTAACTACAGCAAGGGTCATTTTTCCCTATATGCAACACCTTGCACTTGTCCACATTAAATTTCATCTGCCATTTGGATGCCCAATCTTCCAGTCTTGCAAGGTCCTCCTGCTTATGATTTAACTACTCTGAATAATTTTGTATCATCTGCAAATTTGATAAGTTCACTCATTGTATTCCTTTCCAGATTATTTATATATATATATTGAAAAGCACCGGTCCAAGTACAGATCCCTGAGGTACTCCACTGTTTACCCTTTTCCATTGAGAAAATTGCATGGGAGTAGCTTGCTATGACGGTGGTTACTACCCCTAACCAATTAGCTAGATACTTCAATTAGATGCAGCTCCAGCACTGCTACCCCTAACCAATTAGCTAGGGGTAGAAGGGAAATAGATCGATGGCGGGGGTAGAAGAGAAATAGAACCAAAAAGTTACTTACAAGGGACAAGAGTAACACATGAGTATGAAAAAAAAAATAAGTGTGAAAACTTGCTGGGAAGACTGGATGGACCATTTGGTCTTCTTCTGCCATCATTTCTATGTTTCTATGTTAAAAGCAAAAAACAGTATTCATAAAAGGAAAACAGTATAAATAATAATTAATAGAAATAAAATTAAACAACATTTGGTATATGGTGGATCTAAGAAAGTGACATGGGATTTATGTAGCATAGATCATGATGGAGTGGAAATGTGTATTGTGGGGAGAATGATGATAATTAAATGGAAGGAAGAATATTCATTAGTGCTGTAGTTGCAGGTGGTGTTTACCCTGAAAGCAGGGTTAAGGCCTGGTTTGGGGTTCGTTTGTGTTTGTTGTTGGGAAAGCTTTGTGGAAAAGCCATGTTTTAAGATTTTTCTTGAACGATTGGGTGGATGGATCTGTTCTTAGTTCTGTGGGGAGTTTGTTCCATAGGATGGTGCTAGCAATTGAGAGTGTTGATATCCATTGAGTGGCTTTTGGGGGCGGTGTTTGTAGTAGGCCAGAATTTGATGAGCAAAGATTCCGTGTGTGGGTATGGAGGAGGAGAAGGGGAGTAGGCAGCCAGTTGGTTTTGTCATTGTGGAGGATTTTGTGAATGATGGTTAGAGTCTTGTACTGTATTCTCTGAGGGATGGATAGCCAGTGTAATTCTTTGAGGATGGGTGTGATGTGGTCTGATCTTCTGGTGTTTGTGAGAGCTCTGGCCACAGCGTTTTGGAGTACTTGGATGGGTTTAAGAGTGGAGGCTGGGAGACCTAGTAGAAAAGCAATGCAGTAGTTGAGTTTAGAAAATAGAACAGCCTGTAGGATTATTCGAAAGTCTTGGGGGTATAGCAGTGGCTTGAGCTTTCTTAGGATTTGGAGTTTGTGGAATCCGTCTTTTAGTAGGTTGTTGATGTGTTTCTTGAAGTTTAATTGGTTGTCTAGCATGATGCCAAGGTTCATTACAGTAGAGAGTGTTTGGTTTAGAAGAGGATGTATGGAGGGGTCGGTGGGGAGGGTTTGTTGGATATGTATAGGATTTCAGTTTTGGTGTGATTAAGAGTGAGGGAAAGTGGTGAGAGTAGGTGTTTTATTGCAGTTAGGTGGGAGTTCCATCGCTCTAGTGTGTGTTCGATGACATCTTTGATTGGGAGTAATATTTGCACATCGTCGGCATATACGTAGTGTGACAGTCCTGTTTCATTAAGGAGTTTGCATAGTGGGGTCATGTAGATGTTGAACAATGTGGAGGATAGGGAGAGCCTTGTGGTACTCCGTGGGGGAGGGGGATTTGTTTGGATTCGGTGTCATTGAAGTTGACCTTGTATGATCTGTTAGATAGGTAGGATTTAAACCAGCTGAGCGTTGTGCCTTGAAGTCCGATTTCTTCTAGTCTGTGTATTAACGTTTTGTGATTGACGGTATCAAATGCTGCTGATATGTCCAAGAGGATGAGTAGATAGGAGTTATCCTAGAAATACGATATGTATGCATTTAAAGTTGCTAATTTGGTGAAGGTAGATTTTCCCCAACTCTGCCCTCTGGGAACACCCCCCCCCCTGCAGATAAAAGTACATACACAGAGGCCCTACACACCCATTTTTACTCCCATATAGAGCGGACAATTTTCTATGAGCATGCCTTCAAGATAAAGCATTGTTTTACACGCTGAAATGACTTTGGAAACTTGCCCTTCACATGCACTCTTCCGGTGGTTTACAACCTGGCCCTTGAGAAGTCCTTCATCAGCCTGGTATTCTGCATATCCACAATGAATATGCATGAGACAGATTTGCATTTACTATCTCCATCGTATGCCTACATATCTTCTGCATATGTATTGTGGCTATCCTGACAACCGGACTGGCTATGGGGTAGATGAGGACCGGGTTGAAAATCCCTGCTTCTATACACATGAAATATAAACAGAGAAATAAACATTTTACATACATTTTCTGAACATGGCGGGGTTTCATTTTGATTTCCCACTTCCCTATTAGTTTATTTTTTTTCAAAACTGGTGAAGCTCAGCGCAGGCAGAAAAGCAACTGAGACTAATGGGTGCCTTCAATTATTAGGAAATGTACCAAAAAAGGGACAGTTGGCAACCCTAGCTCCTTCCTATTCCAGGCCATTGTAAAATCTCACAATGCTCACTGCTGATAAGTTTCAAAGATTCATGGAAATGTTTGAACTTGCAGTAGCCGAGCATTTGTCTGCATTACAATGCTACTGTGCCATTGGTGCTGCAGAAAAAGGGCATTTAATTTTCTTTTTGCAGTGACCTCATGTTAAATAATTTGCAATGTGCAGCTTGTGCGGCAAACTTTGCATGGTACTGTTTGAAGCACAGTGGGCAGAAGTGGACTGTGGCAACAAATCAGCTTGTGGGGGAAGGGATGGGACCCAGCCCTGAAGAGCTCACTCATCAGGGTCTCAGGCTCTCGTCCTCCTCTTTACCTTTCTGCTGGGTCTGGAATCTCTATTAGCTGAAGCCCTTTGCACAACAGGCTCCTCTTCCACACATCCAGCTGACCCACTCATTTACTTTCTAAACCCCTTTCACAGCTTAGTCTCATTAGATTTCTCCTTTTGTCACAAGTCCAACCTGTCTTATCAGCTGTATGCCTCACCTTCACAGCTTCTTGTCTAACCTAATCCCTTTAATTTCCTTTTTATGAATGGGATCAGTACTTACCACACTTGGGAGGACACTGCCAGACCTGGTTTACATTTCCAGGGCACTGTGTTTGTGGTCTGAAAAGCAAACCCTCCCTCCAGTTCCTTTCCTCACCCAGCCACCTCTCTGTAAATGCCGTATCTGGGAGCTTTTCATTTCATTTATTTACTTTTATATTTTGCCTTTCCAATAAAGCTAAAATTATGTTCATCCTGAGATTTGGTGTGGATTGAGTGAGGGGGTGTGCACATCACTTTTCTTTCTTCAGCTTCCCTCCCCCAACTCTCTCTCTCTCTCACACACACACACACACACACTCTCTCTCTCTCTCTCTCTCTCTCTCACACACACACACACACACACTCTCTTTCTCTCTCTCTCTTTCACATACACACACACACACACTCTCTCTCTTCTTCCCTCCAGGGATGACAGCACTTTTGCCGCTATACCCAGACCCTATCCAAGCATTCTCCCCTTTTCCTTAGCATTCTCTCTGTTCTTTACCTCAGCATACTGCTCTTTCCTTACTCTCTTTCCCCAGCACCCAGAACTTGTACAATGAATCTCTTTTAGCAGAGAAAAACTTGCTCCAGCCCCTCCCCTCCCAAGCAGCATGTAGGAAGGAAGGAACAGGGTAAGGTAGAGTTTGGAGCAGATAGAGCAAAGAAGAGAAGAGCTACCCTATTCTCTATTCCAGTCTATTCCCTCCTGTTTTAAAGGGAACAGTAGGAGAGGGGATGAGGTTGGAATGAAGAGAGCAGATAAAAGAAGAACCACCCTGCTCTCTAATCCAGCCCCTTCCATCCTGTCTTGCAGGAAGCACAGCCACTACTAAGGTTGCCAGTTTATTGGGCCTCTGGTGGATAACCATTTCACTATTAGGCCAATCCACCCCTGGCAGCATGCACTTCAAATGTTTTCAACATTGGCTATCAGCTTGAAAACAGCTCATAACAGTACATGAATTTCAGTTTGAAATAATGGAATAGGCTGTTACCAGGCAAACAAAGGGGTCAATGCTATAAAAAACGCAGAAAGCGGGCACTGAAAAGTCAGCGCCCGCTTTCTTAACATGTGCATGGCGCCCACAAGGGGGGCGCCATGCTATAAGCAAAGTAGGGTGTTACGCTGGCAAGGAGGCGATAGGGTCACTTGCGCGACCTTAGCGCCTCCTTGCTAACACGACCCCGTGGTTACTGGCGGTCTGCCAGTTATGAACACCGCCGATAAACTCGGAGTCAGTTTTCATAACTGCAGTCTGCCGGTTATGAAAACCGACGTCGAGTTTATTGGTGTCGGTTTTCATAACGCAGCCTGCCGATTATGAAAACCAACGCTGAGCATATCGGCGTCGGTCTTCAATGTGGCCGGCTGAGTTTTTGTTTGTTTAACTTTTAAAGAAGTACAGAAAAGCAGTTTTTTTTCTGCTTTTCTGTACTTCTTTTTAATGCGCTCAGCTATTAACGCCTGCTGCAGGCAGGCGTTAATAGCTCAGCGATAAATGTGCGTCTGAGATGTACATTTATTTTTTTGCATTGGAGTGAATGAGTAATAGCCTCATTCACATGCGCGTTAAATAGGCGCTAATCCATCCCTTTATTGCACTAGTTGGTGGATTAGCACCTATTTAACCCGTGTCCGACTGTGGGTTATACAGTGCGCTTGGCTGAGCGCACCATTGCATCAGCCCCAGAGTTATAAAGGAAGCTGAAACTAGAAATCTGAATCAGTGCAGAAAAAAAGCTACACTATCATTAGCTATACAAAAGCCCTGAAAAACTAGAACTCTGGAAGCAGAGTTTGCATACTATGACATGTTTTAAATTTTATTTTTCAATAGCATGGTGGTTGTGATGGTTGTAGTGTTCCATTCATCTTAATACAAGATGCAGACATGTGATAATGAAGGTGACTGGCTAGCTCCATGTCATTAGCAACAAACTGAAAGAGTCCTGGATTTGCCTTCCCTGCATCTATGGATTTATAATCCTGCTATCTTTGAGAAACTGGAACTAGAAGTGCATTGATGAAATGAGAGTAAAACCATGATGACATGGAGCTACCTGGTCACCTTACTGAGATGTGGCAAACCTTGCTGACAACATTGTAAAGATGATATATACAATAAAGTTGTGCATTTGTTCTAAAACAAATAGTAATCCAGGTTTTAATGATGCACGAACTCCAAACGTTTTCTGTTGGAAAGAAAACTGTAGAACTAGGGGGTCACAAAATGAAATTACAAGGGGACAATTCAGAACCAACATCAGGAAATATTTCTTCACAGAGAGAGTGGTGGATGCCTGGAATTCCCTTCTAGAAGAGGTGATGAGGATGAAAACAGTGAAAGAATTCAAAGGGGCATGGGATAAACATTGTAGATCCCTAAATGTTAGAGGCTGGAAATGAAGAAAAGGGTGCATGGGGGTAACCTGCACAGAGCGGCAGTTGCTAACAGAAGGCATGAGGATTACTACCCTTAACCAATTAGCCTTGATGCTTTTGATACAACTGCAACATTGCTTTGATGGTGGGGGGGGGGGGAGAGAACTGGATTCAGTCAACAGCCAACACTGGGCCCTGACTTATACAGTCCGGGATGCTGATGTGCAGACATTAGGAAAAAAGCACAGGACAGCTTCTATGGCCAAGCCCATAAGCAAAGCACATTCAAGCAATATTGTCAAAATTATCAAGAAGACTGCTCAGCCCATAAAAATGTTGCTATCATTTGACAGTTGCTTGGTTTATGATTGTAACTATTACTACCCGTAAGATAAGGCTTGGGGATAATCAGCATGGAACAGCAGTTACTGCCATAAGAAACTTCCTGGGCAGACTGGATGGTCCATTTGGGCTTTTTCTGCCGTCATTACTATGTTACTATTTTCATTGTGGTTCATTTTACCCTGAAATAATTGCGCAAGCCTTCTGAAAATCCAGCAAACCTTTGAATTCAATCATTCCAGAAAATAGTGCATACCGCTTGCAATTAGTGTGTGCTATTTGCAGAAACAATAATAATAATAAAAAAAAAAAAAAAAAAAAGTCCACAAAGTGAACACAAGGATACAAAAAGAAATAAAATGAACCAAAGTGAAAAACATTTCCCAAATGTACAAGGATGAAACCAGAGTTTGTCATACAGCAACTGTACCCCTCACAGGCTCTCCTTTCACTGTGAAGTCACTATACTAAGCTGCGGCCAACTTCACAGCAGCAGTCCAAAAACGAGCGTGAACGCAATAACATGCGTTAGTGGCATGTTTTTCGTGCATGTTTTTGCTCCCACAAACTTCTCTGCACAGCTTAGCGAAAAATAGGCAATGAGCTGAAGACTCATGTGAATCAGCACATTGTCTATATTTGCAAAGTTTAATTATGTGTGCTAAAATGCATAAACCCTGCCTCTTTGCAGGAAACATAACTACACCTCCGAGAGGTGTATTTATGGGGGGTTTTTTGTGATAAAGTCAGAGCTTTCATGCTATCTTTATTGCAAGAAAATTAGCGCCCCGTCAATTCACATATTATTAAAATGGGCTGTGTACGTAGGAAGAACTATGCCAGCTTAATGACCCATTTTCGCGACCCAAAGCCACAGGTCAGTACATTGGCCCCTGTGTCTGTGAAGCAACTTCCTACTCCTAGGACCATTTTTAAAAACAAAGAGATCCACATTCAGCAAGCCAGTTAGCTGACAAATTATCCGGCTACAATTAGCTGGCTAGCGTATTTTATTTATGTATTGCATTTAATTAATTTCAAACATTTGTAGTCCGCTAATCTGAAAAACTTAGCAGATAACAATAAACACAAGTAATAAAATCTGCAAAATCCAAACAATCGACAAAATATCTAAAAGTAAAGACCTCAAACAAATTATGCATTACAAAAAATTACAAAGGTCAATTCCAAACAATAGATAAAGCAGCATAGAAACTCAGAATAAATCTGCAATGAATCTACCAAACAGAAGGCAAAGCACCTCGTGCCCAGACCATGCCAATTCCTAGCCCTCACTGACCTGGGAAAGCTTGGGAGTAAAGAGAGGTTTTGAGCTGCTTCCGAAAACTTGTTCCATATATTCACCTGGATAAATGTCCAGCTGAACATACTTGCTTAAAGTTAGCTGGATAACTAAAGAAAACCTAACCGGTTATGTTAGAAATTAGCCGTTTAGGCTTTACATTATCCAGCTATATGTAGCCAGATAACTTGCAACTTATCTAGGTATCTTCAAAAAAATATCCAGATAGGTAGCGGGGCTATTAACAGACCAAAATGTTAAGATGTAAAAGGACCTATGGACCGAACTACAATATCCATAAAGAAATATCCTTTGGCCTTGTCAGACCTTTCCTCTGCCACCCCCAACCACACCAGAACATTAAAAAAAAAAAGGTGCTGGGCTCCCCAATTCCACTCCTCCTTGCCCCTTTTCCCCTGTTCATTCATAAAATAATTATTTGACCCCACCCACAGGCTACTTGTATAAAACTACCTACTCCCCCTGGATGCCCCTGGAACCTCCGCCCCCCCCCCCCCCCCCCCCAAGTCTTCACTCGAGAACGAGGTACCCACATGCTCACTCCCGGCACTTCAAATGCAGCTTTTCAGCTGTAGCGCTCTAAGCATAAGCTAAGCTCCTAGCTCACGCTTCCAGCCCAGCCTCGGATATTAGAAACTATCAGAGGCTGTAATTGAAGCGTAAGCTAGGGGTAGCTTATGCTTTGAGCACTGCCACTGAAAGATTGCGTATGAAGAGCCGGGAACAAGGATTGGATACCTCGTTCTCGGGTGAAGCTTCGGGGAGTGGGGTTACCAGGGGCATCTGTGGCAGGTTTGTGTGCCCCCCCTCCTTTGGTCTGGACTATGAATTACCCCTATGCTTGGGGTAGGGAGTACCACATGAGAAATTATATTTGCTAATATGCTTTATCTTTGGGTTCATAGCCTGAGTGGGGAATGAGACAGGATCCTAGTCACCCCAATATCACAATTCTGTGCCCTTCCCAAACAACCTCTCACTTGTGGCAACACAGACCAGATAAAATCATCACACCAGATTAAAATAGTAATTAATGTTTTTACTAGTATTAAGTAAGTAGACAGTAAATCCAGCCAGAAAATTAAATGGGAAAAGTATAGCCATGAAGTATAATATAAACTTGCAATTTTCTTATTTTAAATTAAGCAATACAAAAATAAAACTGGGTATGTTCTGTTAGCCAGGGCAATCAATATACTCATATGGATAGTAAAAAATGAGGAACGTTAATAGAGAAAGGTTGGGGGGGGGGGGGAAGCAGTGAAGTACACAGCTTTTTAAAATTCTTTCCCCTGAGTACTCAAAAATGGGGGTGAGAAACAGATCGACCCCACTGTCACTAGTTTGTAAAGGGTGCACCCTGTCTCAAACACAAAATTGTGTGGAAAAAGGCCCTCTTGATGGTGGAGCTAGCTTGACAAACCAAATAGATGATCACTGCAGTGTATGGAAGGTCTCTCTCTCCTGGGGAACTTCCCCAGTTGGTTTACTTGTTATGAAACAGAAAGCGGTCCTGGTTTCAGTCTCTTTCAGAAAACCACGATCCATCAGCTTCTCTGTCTCAGTGCTATCTTGTGTGTCTGTACCTGTCAGCAAGGGTTTATGCTTGACTTCAGCTCAAAGTCTGAAAAAGTTAAGATGAGATACTGAATTTGATACAAAAGACAAGGAAATAAACCTTCCCTCAGTTTTTCTAAGATACTCTCTGTGCAAGGTTAGATTACTTAAATCAGTCTCTTAGGAGGGTGATCCACCCATGTGCTCCTGGGCCTGGATAGGAAGTTTCTCAGTCTCTCAGCTCCTGGTTCCTCTGGCCCTTGTTGGGTTTTTACATGTAGCTCGGCTATGAAGTAAGAACAGCTGTCTGTCTCTCACTCTTGATTATTAGCTCTTCAGGAGAAGAACTGATTGCAGGGCTGCCAGATGCACTCCTCTTTTCCTGGCTCCTGGCTTCAACTTCTGGCTGTCCCCACCCCTCACACATAGACAGAGCCAGCCAATTTGTGTCTTTTCTTCCTGTAATGGTCTCCCAGCATTCCTTTGCCTTCCTTCTCTGCTGGCTATATAGTGCAGTCCTCTGAGCAGGCTAAACAGTACAGTCCATTTCCCAACTTGTTAACACTGTGAGTTCTGGATGCTGGTTCTTGCAGTACATTTGTCATTCACAGGAGAGCACACAGGGGTTTTTGATGTATTTTTATATTCCTTCACTTTCACTGCAGTGAAATTTCCTAATTCGGTATGGTTCGAGGGAACCGAAAAACGAATTAAATTTTTCCGAAATTTCGGAAAAATTAATTTTTTGTGTTAGTGCACGCTAGCTCCCGTTAGCACGTGCTAACTTTGACCTGTTAGTGTGCACTATCAGGAGTTAGCACGCACTAATTCCCAATAGTGCACACTAACATGAAAATCAGGGCCCCCCCCGAAAAAAATACCCCAAACTGAAATTTCCCGTAGGGAGCCCCGAAACGAAGCCCGAGATGAAAAAGTGATGCACATATCTAGTAACTGCTGTTCCATGCAGCACTCTTGATATCTATCATCCCATCTCTTTGTTTTTCATCCCTGCTCTTTTCTGTTTCTTCCTAGTGGTTCCATTTGTTTGCTAGTTTTCTTTTAAAGTAGTATGTCAGCTAATATTGGCATGACAATATTATAGGTGTTGCAAAAGTAATGTACAGAATAATTAAAATAAAAGGGTAGAAAAAGAAGGAAAATAAATAACAAAATGGTAATAAGTAAAAGTACAGATTACAGTAAGTACAGCATCAGTGACATGTCTCAGGTTTTGGTGTTGGTACATGTTATCCTTGGTCAGATGCAGACCACTACAATGTAGCACTACGTCTCTGTGAAGAGCAAAGCTAGTTTTTACTAAAAGTTGTTTACTCTGTAATTTGGGGCTTAATGCATGCCAGTAACTACTCGATTCCTTCCTGATGGCACTCCAGTCCCCTGCTGATCTCCATAGAGTGGGGGAGGGGTGATCTGCTCCCTGATAAGCTCATTAGGGAGCTGAGAGCAGCTGGTAGCAAAGCACTTATCACAAAGCTCAAAGGAGCACTTATATTTTAGATTATTTTCTTTCCTTTTTTTTTTTTTTTTTACAATAGGGGGGGAGTATCGTGGCATCAAGTAGGTTGAAATACTGCTGGAATGAAAGAAGCCTTGCAGTCTTAGTGTTTTACCTGTACTTAAAATGTTACCAGCAGGAGCTCTCTAAGTGGCATAGCGGCAGTCATTGATAATGAGAGGAGCTACTTGTAGTATTGTTGTGAAGACTTCACAGCTCAGTGGTTATAACAGTCTTATGATACAAGGGAAGAGGTGACATCTCCTATAACATTATACATGGTCACTTTTCCATGCATGGAATAGAACTGCCCCCTTCACACTACCCTTTAAGGTAAGTTCTTGTTACATTGCCAGTTAAGAGCTCTATGTTGCAGCTCACACAAACCCAGCTGATTTTCAAACATGAGGCGCCTGTGCATTTTGACTTTAAAGATCAATTTGTTCTGTGGCTAAAAGTGCACACATACACTCAAGTGGTGTTGAGAGATGTAATGCCTACTACGCGTACCCATTTCTGGAACGTAAAAGGTACACACAGAAGGGTCCATACTCAAATGTAATTTGGCCAGCTAAATGGGACATATCCAACTAAGTGGCTGCCACTGAATATCTGGCTATAACACTTAGCCGGATAAGTCACTTATCTGACTAACTCGTTAGCCGTATAGTCAGTAGGCAGACAGTGGGCATAGCTGGGCAGCAGTACTACCTATCCAGATAACTTAGCTCAGTGGCTCCCAACCCTGTCCTGGGGACCCTCCAGCCAGTCGGGTTTTCAGGATAACCACAATGCATGAGAGAAAATGCAAATTTTCCCTCATGCATATTCATTATGGATAGCCTGAAAACCCAGCTGGCTGGGGGAGGGTGTCCCCAGGACAGGATTGGGAATTAGAGATATGAATCGGAACAGGAATCGGTTCCGATTCCGGATCCGATTCACATCGTTAATTTTTTTTTGTGCGGCCCGATCGCAGTTTTGTTTATCGGCTGAGCCCGAGCCGATAAACAAAAAAACCCACCCAACCCTTTAAAACTGTTCCCTTAGCTTTCCCCACCCTCCCGAACCCCCCCAAAACATTTTACAAGTACCTGGTGGTCCAGTGGAAGTCCCGGGAGCAATCTCCCGCTCTCGGGGCCATCGGCTGCCACTAATAAAAATGGCGCCGATGGCCCTTTGCCCTTACCATGTGACAGGGTATCCGTGCCATTGGCCAGGCCCTGTTACATGGTAGGAGTAATGGACGGCCGGCGCCATCTTTAAAAATGGCGTGGGCCATTCAGTGTCTTATCTGGTTAAGTTAACTGGATAAGATAGATATGGCCCATTGTAGGTCTAAAGTTAGCTGGATAAGCGGATCAAGCTAATTTTAATACTTATCCGAATATATTCAGTGACATTGCCATGACGCTGAATATCCTGTGAAAGTTTTAGCCAGACATAACTTACAAAGCCAGACAGCTTTAAATGTTCGCCTCAGAGTTTCCAACTGCACCTCTAAAATGCCCCCTGAAATACCTCTAAAAGTTTGGGTTTTGTAAAGTGTGCAGACACCATCAGGCAATGGAAAATCCACCAGTGCAGATTCTTGCAAGTCTACTGGAACACATGCAGATCTTGGTTCAGGCTTTGAAAGTTTACAACTTTGTGTTTAATGAGGCAAGGTCATACCTGCCTATTTGTTTCAGATACCCATGTAAATAATGTTTTCATATCAGATATCAAATATCTTATAAAAAATATCATGACATCATCTCCCTGAAATTTGAATCCATTTTCAGGTCAGAGGAATAATGTGCCGTGGATCTTTATAGTGATGGTTAGGGCAGCAATACTAACATAAGCCTTCAAAATAGCAGATTGCATGAGTAGCAGCTATGTTGATTCCACTTTTGGTCTTATTCCTAGATCATCTTTCAGTTGTGTCCTAATACATTTTATTTGCTATGTTATTACAGTTGCTTAGATTAAAAATGTGGACACCATTTCTTATTGCCCCCCCCCCCCCATTTAAAAAAAAATCTCCTTCCTTAGGTCCACTCTTAAATTACTCATTTTGTATCCACCTTTTACATGCAGCAGTATTATTACTGCAGGGAGCTCCACCCAATTCCTTCTCCAAAAGTGCTACAAAGAATGCATTTTTTGGGGTACTCACAATCTTATTCATCTTGATATTGGTCTTACAGCAGTGTTTGCTTGCTATCTGCTAGATGACTGCTTTTATTTACATGACATTGATAATATTGATACTAATTTTGTTATTATTCTGGGTGTCCAGCAGAATGTTAGGTTTAGAGAATGTGAAGGGCTAGTAGTCCCACATGTGAGAGAGAATGATATACAAAAATTATGAAACAGGAAATATGGATAAAACACAAGAAATCCACCATTTCAAAGTAGTGTTGAGACATGCAGTAGTTTTTTCTTTTTTTTTTTATAATTATATTGTTATTAAATTTTCATTTAATACAATGAAACATTGAAATATAAGTTTGCAGACGAGCAATAGTACCTTTACATATAAACAGAAAAACAATACCACTCTGCAAAATCTCATCTAAATATATAAAGATGCATTTTCAAAAGTACATGTGGGTGTCCATGTGTGTGCGGTTCCTGGTGCGTGCACATGAACACGCCAATTTCATAACATACGTGCCTCATGTGTATCTTCCGATATTTGCGCGTGCCGGGCATTTAAAATAGGAGGAGTAGTTCAGGAAAATAACAATACAAAGAAAAAATATCAAACGAGTAGAACCTGATGACTTCTAATTATAAGCCTAATTAACCTCCCCAAAATGGCTTATTTGGGCAGCAACTTGCAAAGTGCCCAGATGCAGTGCAATGTAGGCACAGGTCGAGACTGTGGCGCCTTTGCTTCTCCTCCGCAGATAGCCTGAAGCAGTCAGCCTGCATAGCCTCTGCTGGAGCCAGTCTTGGCTCAGGGGGTGAGCAGAGGGGTCACTGGAAATTCAGAGCCAGGTGGATGGGCGCTGAACTGAGCCTCTCACTCTGGCCCTTTCCTGGAACCTCAGGTCTAGCCATATGGCTAGGCTACGTATCCAGCAGGTCACAGGCAACCAGCTTGTCTTTAATGTGTTTAGAGTACAGCACAGTTGTATTTACTCTTCTTATTTTTGCCCCCTATTCTAGCTCTCTAAAGCTTGTCTTCTGGCTCTGCCTGATTTGCAAGCAAAATGGAATCGATTCACAGTGTTGTGAAGGTGGGCTGTGTGCTTTGCCAGCCAGTTGACACTTTCTCTGAGCTCCATGCACTATTCTAATCCAGCTGTTGCCTTTTGCTTCCTTCTCTCGGGGGCTGATTTTCTGACAGGTCGTGCCAGGTTGCTAGCCTGGAACCTTTTTGAACTTGCTACCTGTTCCCCTCGAGAAAAAGTGGAAGGTAGAGGCCATTGCTGGCCTTAACCTGGGACCTTTGTTTGTTTTAGGAAAATGACTGCTGCCTTTACCGAGACCAAACCTAGAGACAGTCTCTCAGGCTAAATGTTCCCTCCCATGTTTCTCTCAGAAGCAAAGTCACCAGTGAAACAAAATCCCTTGACCTCAGCCAAGATACAGTACGGTAGCTCGATCTCTGTGTTTTTTTATGCCCCTACCAATAGTTTTGAGCACCTGTCCTTCCAGGCGATCAATATTTGAATATTTAGGTAAAGTGCATGATATGAGGAACTCTCTCAGAGCCACGCAGGGGGAGGAGAATAATGAAAGCCCTTTCTGTGGGAGAAGCCCTCTTTTACACTTGGAAAGGGTTTTCTGATAAAAATCCTGACTATGTCAGCAATGCGGGTACTTTTAACCCATATCTGGGGCAGGATTAGGTCAGCGTAAGCAGTTTCGCAGGTAGTCTTACCTTAAAAAAACAAAACACTCTTCATGGGACAATAATCAAATCAAAACAATCCATATTGTTTCACTTTATTTCGACAAACCCCACAGCTTAAAAAATAACCACATGGTTTTGCCTAGACCACAGGCAGTTTATCTACCCCCTCAGAGTCTCTATTTGGGCAGTCTACATAGAATCTAATTCTATATGTTATCGTATTGTCTTTGATCTCTTTATCTATTCTTTTCTGGTATTGGGACTTAGGAGCCCAGTGGTAAAACAGACCAACAGAGAGTTAGAAAGAGATTTAGTGAATCACTAACAGTATCACTGACTAGCTGTAACAGCATACACTGTAAATCTGTGCCAATAGCTCTAGTGATCTAACGGCATCTCTCTATATCCGCATATGCAGTAGTGCTTGCTTTGTACATGTTTGCTTATCACTGGTCGTGTCAGTCCCCCTGAGTAAGTTTATAGCAGTGTATTAATCTGTCTGTAATGGCATGCAGCTATACAGTATCATCCTCCTCACAGTTCTTCATATCTATTAATCTGTAATACGTGTCAATTTGTCCCAGCATCTATTTCAATATCAATGTACCACCTCTTCCACAGCCAGTATCTATCTTCTGTATCTCCCTTAATTCTTTCACTCACTCTTTGAAAACCAGCATGGCAGCGCTTGGCTTTAGGCAGCCCAGTGATCTCGGAAAAGGCTGCAAATAATAAGTCAACCATGCTCGCCTCCCACCCCCACCCCCACACCAGGCTCTCTCAGCCTGGTCACGGACGCATGCAACTTTCCGGGCACTGAACCATCTTTGCGGCGAGGGCTTTCCCTGAGGCGGCTTTCCTGGCCGTGGTCAGGTGTTACCATCCCTCCCGGCACTGCGAGGAAGCAAAGGGCGTGGCGTTGTGGGGCTCGTATCTGAGAGGGCTGGATGGAGAGCAGTGGCGACAGCTCTGACAGGTCACTGAAAAGTCCACCACATGCAGGGCCGGAGGAACCACTAGGCGAGCTAGGCCTGTGCCTATGGTGCCGAGACTTAGGGGGTGCAGTGGCAGGCGGCAGAATTTTGAAAGGTCAAAAATGCCCTTTCAAAATTCTGCCAGCCCCTGCCTCACCTTGCCTCCCCCCCCCCCCCCCCAGTGCCACCTTCCCGACGCCCCCCTGGTGGTCCAGTGGAGGGCCTGGGAACGATCTGCTGCTCCCAGGGCCTCGGCTGCCACTAACCAAAATGGCACCGGTGGCCTTTAGCCCCTACCATGTGACAGGGGCCAACCAATGGCGGGGCGGGGCCGGCTTTATTCTGTAATTGGTGAGGGTTTATGTTCTGCATGCAAAGACTGAGATGAAGCATTCTTAGCATGTGGCTTCTCTGTAGGGATTTGTAGTAGCTTGGCCTGTTCTGTTTTCCTGATAGGAGGTGTATTGATATTTTAGATTCTGGAGTAATATTTGTCCTATTCTTTTTCATAGGTGGGGTTGTTATTCTTTGAATGTTGGCAGATAGTACTGTGTTGATAAGGGAGGACCATGCCAAAACATCATAATAGGTATGATGCCATATGAATTCCAAGATGCAAAGTTTTCTTGTTGGCATCACAACAGTGCATGAAATTATCACAACAAATTGGATATTAATTTTACCTCAGAATGTAATTTTTCATGTAAAATATGTTGTTATAAATGCATAAATTAAAATTGTGTATGGGGGGGGGGCGCCAGGCTGCAAGGTTTGCCTAGGATGCCTATTACCCTTGCACCGGCCCTGACCACGTGGGCTTCGGCCTAGGGAGAGGCAGGGGTGTCATAGACTGATTTTATCTGACAGTGGAGTGTTTAACATCTTCCTGACATGACATTAGTCTTTTTTTTTTTTTACTTGCTTTGCTGTTTCTCACTTAGCTGCTCTTTCATATCCCCAGTTTCTGTTTTCCTCCCTCTTCGCCTTCGATGCCCGTTTTTTTCCCGTCATTTTCACACCTTATCTTCCACGCTTGCTTTTCCTCTTCCTTTTCACATTCCCTGTCCTCCTTCTTTACCTTCTCCTTGTCAGTCTTTCCTGTCTCTCCTTTTTCTTCCTGAACCCTGTGGTCATTGAGTTCTGGTCATTAAAAATGTGCACCACAATTCAGCCTGCATTTTCCTGTACTCACATGCTAAAAGGCACATCAGCTCCCCATACAGAAACCTAATGGATGCAAATTGACCTCGAGTTAGAAAAATGCACCGACGACCGCTGAAAACAAGAGTAAATAGTGAAAAGCATGCTAGAGAACAGGCATAATGCAGAGAGATGTGGTAAAAATAGCTGTGAAGTGAAACAAGTTCATTAAGGTTTCCCTACTGTCAAACTGGTCCTACTGGGAAGTATAAGCACAAGAACTGGGACTCAAGGGACTCTGCCACAGGACTCCTTGAGTCAGAAACCCTCTGTCCTAGGGTCAGAAAGATCTTGCCTCAGGACTCCCACCACAAATCCCCTGCCCTGGCACCCCCCCCCCCCCACCCCCATCAAACGGATTCTGCACTGGGACCAGAGCCCCCTACTTAATGCTCCTATCACCAGCCAACCTACTCACCCTAACCAATTAACGGGCCGATACAGTACAGTGTCCTCCGACGGAGCGCACTGTTTGCCGGCATTTGGACGCGCGTTTTGGACGTGCTAACTTTACCCCAAGGGGTAATAGCACGTCCAAAACGTGTGTCCATCCCTCCCAAACCTAATAGCGCCTGCAACATGCAAATGCATGTTGATGGCCCTATTAGGTATTCCCGCGCGATTCAAGAAAGCAAAATGTGCAGCCAAGCCACACATTTTACTTTCAGAAATTAGCGCCTACCCAAAGGTAGGCGCTAATTTCTCCGGGCACTGGGAAAGTGCACAGAAAAGCAGTAAAAACTGCTTTTCTGTGCACCCTCCGACTTAATATCATGGCGATATTAAGTCGGAAGTCCCGAAAGTTTAAAAAAGTAAAAAATAAAAAAATAAAAATTTAAAATGGGCCCACGGCTGGCGGGTCGAAAACCGGATGCTCAATTTTGCCGGCGTCCGGTTTCCGAACCCGTGGCTGTCAGCGGGCTTGAGAACCGACGCCGGCAAAATTGAGCGTCGGCTGTCAAACCCGCTGACAGCCGCTGCTTCCGTCAAAAAAAGAGGCACTAGGGACGCGGTAGTGACCCTAGTGCCTCTTTTTACCGCCGGGCCTAATTTAAATAAATTAAAATACTGTATCGCGTGCACAGGAAAGTGGCCTGTGCGTGCGCCGGGAGAGTGGGCACTCGCCCGCTCTCCCGCGATTTTACTGTATCAGCCCGTAACTAAGCCCCACACCCACCCACTAAACCATACCTCCATCCACCTACTCACCACCAAACCCTAATCTATCTACTTACCTACTCACCCATACTATCAACAAACCACTCTCAGCCATTCATTTATTTACTTCCCATCCACTCAGAAAGGAACCCATCTACTAACCCATTTCCTGCTCCTCTCTAGGCCCCACTGTATACTTACATATCCTGTAGAATGCCGCCTCTTCCCCATCTTCTCCACTGGCCATTTAAAAAAGCTGTGTCTTCAGCTGAGTTCACTGTTTGGGTGGGTGGGGGTACTTAAATGACAGGATAGGTGGTAGGAATTGGGGGCTGGGTAGGAGGTTGGAAGGTGATTGAGGGGTAGATAGGTGGGTGGGTTAGTGGGTAAATGGCAGTATATAGGCTGGTGGGTGGGGTCATGGTTAAGTGAGTGGGTGAGTGGTAGGTACATGGGTGGGTGGTGGTTCTCTGGTCCCTGGGAAAAGTCCCTCTGACTTGGAGGTCCCAGGACAGAGGGTCTCTGGCTCAGGGGTCCCAGATTTAGGTTCCCCAGTGTTTAACACACTTTTGTAGGCTTGGAAATTGAACTCCTGGGTCAGACATGGAATAAAAGTTAACTCACATTACTAGAGCTAGTGTTAGTTTGTGGCTCTGTGCCAATGAGGTCCCAGAACTGGGGTTCTTCAGTGCGGAGGTCCACCCTGGACCCAGAAAGCCTGAGCCCGGGACCCCTGCACCCAAGAACACTCGGTTCAGAATCACTGGCACAGCCTCATAGATTAACACTGGCCCCAGAAACATGAGTTAACTTTACTGCATCTCTGAACCAGACGTTTTATTTCCAGCATGAAAAAAACAGAGCTAAGCTTTCAGGGCTTTAACACTCTTCCCTCTGTTGCAGAGTAATAACTAATTCCTTCATTTAACTGGGTTTTGCATGGAGATGTTCTAATTTTAGCACACATTTTTCCATATAAGTTGGTGCTAAAAACCTTATTAAATCAAGTGTAGCTCACAAAAATGTATGCTAAAACATGAGTGAAAAGGTTACTCTGGCCTTTGTGTGCTCTGTTGTCTGACAGGATTTAACATGACGCTTGCCTTTCATAGGCATATAATTCTTTGTAGGTCAGGACAACACTGAGTTAAATTGGTTTTAAATTGTTTTAGTGTGTTTTTAGGATTTATACTGTTTAGAGTGTGGAGCAGAGGGACATGAAAATCATCTTTGAGCTAAGATGAAACCTTTTAAATGTCTGAATAAATTCAAGGAATTATATGATCCAGACCAGAATCTGTCAGAGATGTCTGGTATGACCTTTTCTCATCTGATATCCGAGTGCAGGAAGGGGTCACGGGCCTTCTTTTTCTGCACGACATGGAGGAAATACTTCTTAAGCCACAGCTGGACATGCAGGATGTATCCATGAAGTCTCTACTTCTGTCTTGGGTTCTGAAAATGTCCAATAAAATTCTAGTAAATTGTAACAATCTTCCTGATCCTTCCTATGGTGAGGGGCTTCACTGCTAGGGGTGTCTGAGTTCTTGCACTCTCATTACATTTCAGGGATTCTTCTGACAGGTGAAAAGAATTTCATTTAGGGCTCTTGGGCGTCTCGGTCACTCTAGTTTTTCCAATAAAGATGACTTACACAGTGGTGGTATTCCAACACAGAGCAAACTCTACCGAGGAATTCCTTCAATAAATATAATTTGGCATTTCCTTATCCTCCTGCTAGACCAGACTTGAAACTAGGGATTTCTCCTCTCCCCACCCATTGGAGACAGAGGACACACCTCCCTGACTTCTTATGTGGCATCACGTGTACTAAAAGGGAGGGGCGGCTCGAGGCAGCCGCCAGTAGTTCTCTGTCTCCAGCAGGTGGACCAGAGGGATCGTCAAACATAGCACCTGGGACTCCTCATGAGATCTCCCACATGTAGCTTGCTCCAGCTAAGATCCTCTGTAGAGCCCCTCGGGTAGAGCTCACAGTTCCCTATGGGGTCCTGGTGCAGCCACCTTAGCAGGGGGTTCCCCTTCGCTAAGGGCAGTCGGGAACCAGGGTGAGGCTTGAATTTGGGAAAGGCACTCCCTTGGATGTCCTTCCCTTCTCTCTTCCTTCCTTCCTGTCTGAAGACCGCCAGATTTGGGCCCAAACCATAAGAACAAAGAAGCTGAGGTAAGCGGAAGGGAGTTCTCCCCCTTTCAAGTATGGCAGTGGGAGGAGGGCATCTCAGCAGCAGCCCCGCATGGGGGAGTTGCTGGGGGAGATCCCCTCTCAGGTTACTCCATGTTCATGCTGATGGCCGGGCCTTCAAGCCACGTTCCCTCTGACATTCACAGGCTGGGTTCCCACCAATCCCCAGGCCTTGTACAGTCTGTGTTCCTGCTGCTAATTAGGCCTTGCTCAAGACATATTCCTACTGACAATTGAGCCTTTTTCAGGTCCCGTCATTCATAGGCCACGTTTCCACTGTTGGCTGCTTTGGGCAAACTGCTCCAGCAGTCCAGGAGCATTTTTGCTGAAGGTGGTGTCACAGGGGAGAAGCACTGGACATGTGCAATTTCTCCAGCATGCTCAAAAGGCAGGGAACGCTCAATCATGTATAGGGAAGAAGATGCATAGCCTGTGGGACCAAGAGGGACCCTATGGTTGCCGGCTCAGTTTTCCCACTTTGCAATTCAGAAGACATACGAGAGGCAGGTCCCCACACCTTTCCTCCCCTTGGGGAGCCGGGGAAGCCAGCCAACCTCCAGCTAAAGGATATGGAGTTAGCTGATGAAGGGAACTTACAGCACTCTGGTATTCCCAGAACCTTAGAAACCTCAGGTTCTAAGGTTCTGGGCCTCGACAGCAAACAAGCAGGGCAAAGTAGGTGCCATACCAGAAGCCGGGGTTAAGAGCCTCGCATGGCACTTCTCGATACTCATGATGCACCAGGCCTTTGAGGCCATGAAAACAAATCAGGGGCTGGGGTCCTTTCCCTTGGGGAGTTCGTTAGACCTTCCTACAAGCAGCCTATAGCAGCCTTGGGAAGCCTAGAAATACCTACCCAGGAATGCAGGAGGGTCTCCCTCAGAGGCCCGGATTTACATCAGTCAGTCAAACAAGAAAATGAATGGTCTTTTGAAGATAAGGAGGTATGAATAATACATTTCGTCCAAAAGGAGGAACTACCTGCCCTAATCAGGCACTCTCATGGCTCTTAGGATCTGTGACCCTAAGGAGGAAGCTTCAGTAGAGGGGGATCCCATTCTGCAGGATAGGCATAAGCCATCCAGGACTTTCCCACTACACCCAGCCCTAAAGGAAATGATAATGGAGCAGTAGGAGATGCCCCGGGACCCTTTAAGAGGGGTCAAGGTATTAGGGAATTAAACCCGCTACCACAAGAAAAAAAAGATACATTTTTATTAAATGAGGGATTTCTCCCCACTCCAGAATTGAAGAGCTAGAGACTCTAAGGTACAAAATGTAAGAGTGTGCCAAGTTTCAGAGGCTTCTGTTGTTCTTTATCCCTAAAATGCAAGTGCAATGCCTCTGTTTAATTCTTTGCTACTCCAAATAGGGGTATGCAGAACAAAAAATTAAATGTTTAATTTTGTCTGTTTTTTAGTTTTGTGTGTTTTATTTTTGTTTTTTTAAGTGTTTCTTTTTTTGTTTTGGAAAACAGTGCATGCTATTTTCTGATATCTAAAACAAAAAGAAAAAAAGGGAAAAAAAACCAGATTAAGACCCCAGGGATCTCCGGGGACCTCCTGTCCCACCCTTACTCCTACCGCTGCCTCTGGAAGCAACCAAAGTTCCTCAGAAAGGTAGTATTTGGGGAAACACCCCCATTCACTTAGACTGTCCTCAGCCCCAACCCTTTCTTTTTGTTTAAAAAAACATAGCCACCCCAGCTGCCAGCTCCTCTACAGAGCCCACCTTAACCCACCCACCAGACCCCTCCCCCAGATTAATCAAAATCACCATGGTGGTCTGTGAGGGCCTGGGAGTGACGTCTCTGGTTCCATACCTGTCGGCCATCATGTTCCAAAATGGTTCCAGCCCTTTGACCCTATCATATGACAGGAATTACTCAATGGCAGTGGTAGGACCTGTCACATCTGGGGCAAAGGGCTGGCCGACAAATCCATAAGAGTCACACGGAGGATCCTAGGCTGTTGGTGAATTAATATTTCCTTATATATGGTCTTCACTTTTGTGTACACAAAGATATTGAATAGCATGAAGTCAAGGTCTTTTGTATTCATTTTTAGGATAGCTGAGCCAGGTCAAATCCATTCTCACTTGGCGAAGGAAGAAGAGTCAGGTAAGTTTTAAGTTATCCATGCCATGGCTGCCTACAACCTGATGCAGT
The DNA here is from genome assembly GCF_901001135.1 of Rhinatrema bivittatum. Lineage (NCBI taxonomy): Eukaryota > Metazoa > Chordata > Amphibia > Gymnophiona > Rhinatrematidae > Rhinatrema > Rhinatrema bivittatum. The sequence continues at coordinate 36,533,261 of NC_042631.1, read as the reverse complement.
TCACATTAAATCCAAGGGTTGGTTGCTCATCAAAATCTCATCCAGCTCTTGGTGTATCTGATTCTCTGATAGGGCCTAGTCTGCCATACCAAAAAAGGATGACTTCAGAAAGATACTTATCTGACATCTAACCTCTGGATACCTCTCAGATAGCACTGATCCAGAATTGAACATGTGCCATGACCCATCAACTGCTTCTTCCTTTCTTTCTATACTGTAGGGATTTGCAGCCCCCAAATTTTCAGATTGGTTTGTTTCTTCATTTCAGGAGAAAGGGGGGCAGTTTCATCTGAATACGAATTTTCATCTGAATTTTTTTTGGGGGTTCAGTTTGTTTTCCAAACCAAAAAGATAATTAAACTAGGGAAAAAACTCCTGAAACAAAAAAAAACCCTTGCTATCCTGGTGCCAAGGACTAGGCTCAGGTTGGACCCAAATTCTATGCCCAGCACCAGGGCCTGGCATGAAGGCCTGGATCCAGTGCTGAGGCCTATGCTCAGGCTTCCCAACATCTTCTTTTCATCGTGGTGTTTGAAACATTTCATTGACTTCTTGGAGGATGGCACCAGAGTGACGTCACTGTAACACCTTCCTACAAAGTGGACAGTGCCATCTTGCTGTGTGGCTGAATATTTTTATGGTAAATAAAATGGGGAAGGAAAAATATGTATAAAACCAAAACTTTGAAATCCTTCACCAACACACATTCATAAAGATATCGACCGTCATAATAGGCACTATCTGTCTAGTAACCTTCATTGCCTTTTCATTAATCATATGCAGGCCGATTCAGTAAAAGTCGCGGGAGAGCCGGCAAGCACCCATTCTCCCGACGCGCGCACAGGCCACTCTCCTGTGCACGCGATTCAGGAGGGAACAACATGCAAATGAGGGTCCACAGTAAAAGGAGGCGCTAGGGACACTAGCACGTCCCTAGCGCCCCTTTTTGACAGAAGCAGCGGCTGTCAGCGGGTTTGACAGCCGACGCTCATACCGGCATCGGTTCTCGAACCCGCTGACAGCTACGGGTTCGGAAAATGGACGCCACCAAAATTGAGTGTCTGTCTTCTGACCCGTGGGCTGCGGGCAGATTTTTACATTACTTTTTTTTAAATTTTACTTTTTTTCTACTTTTGGGGCCTCCGACTTAATATCGCTATGATATTAAGTCGGAGGGTGTATAGAAAAGCAGTTTTTTCTGCTTTTCTGTGCACTTCCCCGGTGCCAACCGAAATTAACGCCAGCCTTTGGGCAGGCATTAATTTCTGAAAGTAAAATGTGCGGCTTGCCTGCACATTTTACTTTCTGAATAACGCGGGGAATAACTAAAAGGCCCATCAACATGCATTTGCATGTTGCAGGCTCTATTAGTTTGGGGGGGGGGGGGGGTTTGGCCATGCGTTTTCGACGCGCTATTACCCCTTACTATATAAGGGGTAAAAATAGCACATCGAAAACACGTGGCCAAACGCGGGCTAACATTGCGCTCCATTGGCGCACACTCTATTGTATCGGCCTGACGGTCTTAATTCAACATTTTTTTCCAAACCTTGTTTTTTATAATGCACTTAAAACAACTTATTTTAGCTTCTCTTTGAGTCTTCTTTCAGAATGCACGACATGGTCTGCATTTCAAAATTACCTTTGCATTAGGAGGTCTTCAGCCATACAAGAATTTACATCCATTTCATGCTTGACATGTTGACTTTTCTTACCTTCATAAGGCTTCTGAAAGACCTTGGAGGATGGTGTCACTCCAGCACCATCCTCCATGCAAACAGTGTAATTTTTCAAGTGCCAGGATACGAAGACATCGTAAGGCACTGGCTTAGAATTCAGCGCCTGGTCCTGGCCTCAGTCTGGGTCCTGACATTGGGCCTAGGCTTCAGGGCAAGGACCAAGCCTGGGCGCCAGGCACCAGGCCCAACCTGGGTCTGGTCCTGTTGGAGGTCCATTTTTTTTTTTTTTACTGCAAGACCTATGAAACTATCCCCCAATTTTTGAGTATTTTTCTAGGCCTCATTAGAAACAAATGCACATCCCTACTATATTGTGGCTATTGGGTTGGGCTTTGTTGGGCTCATCTCATCCATTCTGCAAGAAATCCATTTTCCTCCCAGGCTGGCTCTGCGTGTTTTCCCTTTTCTTCTGGGGAAAAACTTGGTCACAGAGGTTTCTGTCTTATTCTGGAAAGCAGAAGGTTGTTTCTCCATGCACCGGGACAGATTTAGGCATAGGCAACATGCTTAAATCCACCTCCAGTCCTTTGCTTATGAGAGCCATAATATTAATCTGGCCCTGCTCATGCTGGCAACTTGGCAGCCCTGCTTTCTGCTTCATTATCATCCTCTGATAAAATGAGAAACAAAAGGCTGGGTGATTAGTGCTCACCCAAGGGATCTTCTTTATGTTCCTCTATCACTTTATCCATAGAAAGCTTAATATATACACTACAGTCCTCCTTGTACTTACTATCCAGCCTCCTCCTAAGAAAAGACAACTTTCATTTTTTATCATCAAGCAAATTTCCCCTGGTATTGTGAAGACGTTTATTTTTAATTTCTAAAGATGAGAAAAAATTGTCTATCAAAAAATAAGTGGCATCTCATTTTAAGGAAAATATTAATTTGTATGCTGCAGATTTAGGCATAAATCGAATCCTACTCACATCCAGATGTTTGCAGCATTGACCACCAGGTGTTATCCTAGAGTCTTGGATGTGATCGAGATTTCCAAAGCTCTTTCATCATCTGAAATTTCAGGTACATTCATCGGGCAAAAGAGGACACTGGGCATTTTGTTTTTATCTGACAGTACGTGCAGTTGTGTACCCACAGACGATCCCATATACTGCTCAACATGATTTCTCTTATCTAGTTATATTTTCAAACATTGGCTTTGCAAAGCAGGAAAAAGTCAGTTCCTTCTTTTGTAAAAAATAAACTTTCCTAGAGTTCTTAGTGAAAATAACCGCAGTTTAAAAACCAGTGCTACTCACTTTATGACTCCAGCGCTTCCTATGGCTTATCAGCTTCTGGTGCCTTTTAATTATTTTTATCCCACAAAATGATTAAATTATCACATGATGAAATGCAACAAGATGAAGACCTGGTTGGCTCAGTGGATTGGAGCAAGGTTACAGAGCCTGTGCCTGTTCCCGGGTTTATTGCCAGCTCAGGTTGGTAATGCTTCAGCATCATTACTTGTGAAAGCTATTTGGTAGCCATTGTGAAATGATCCGGAGTCCTGTTCCCAGTGCACAGGTGTCCACATCAGAAAACAAAACACACCAACACAATTTGGCAGAAATTGACACCAGCTAAGGGGCCACAGATTGAACAGGCATTTTGGAACAGAATTGCCTTCTCACTGGTAGAGGTCAGGGCCAGCACAACTGGCGAGGCAGCACAGGCCTTGGATAGCACCCCAGAAAGGGTAGGAAAAAACAAGGCTTGCCTTGTCCTACAGATTGCTGCAGTGCTTCTTCATCCTTCCCTTCACTGACTATGACTTCTACTCCTCTTCTATAGTGCTTCACCTTCACTTTGCATTTCACTGGCCTTTGTGGTCCTCTATTCAAAGGCACCACTGATTGCTACTCCCATTCATTTGGGGGAAGACCCAGGACAGAGGGAGTTAGATACAGGGCATAGCACTGTATCACTCAGATAATTTCTAAAAAGCCAAAAAAACTGTAACAGCAGAAAACTGTATCATGGAACGGTTCATTCCACATAGCTGGCAGTATATTTTTTAATTGGTCTGCCTTTAATTTCTATGCCTACAGTATTGTGCATTTAGTGATCTTTGACTTCTTGCTTTTAATCCAGTATTACAAACCAAAGAACGCTTCGGTGTAAATTAAAAATAAAGGTAGGAGAACGGACTGGCCCAGTAGCCTAGGCTTTATTTCCTGCTCAGGTCTTTTGGTCCCTGCCTAGCCTGGGCTGGTAGGCTGCAGAGATAAGAATCACAGCCTCTGAAGGTGAGGGAGTCAGTCATCCAGCAGTGGTGACACCTAGTGGCGAGACCTGTAAATGCAGCGTTCCTGAAGGAATCCTGGTGCACCATCACTGCAGTGAGTCAGAAGGGGATAGAAGAAGAAGGGAAAAGATCTCCAAGTAGTTGAGAGGGAAGGCTGTTGGTACCAAATTCCAGCCATAGTTCCAACTGAGCTGGAAGGCCAGAGGAGCAGGAGGAAACCACTGGTTTTTGAAAGATCCCCATAAAGGGAGATGAGCATTGTCATGTCTTTAGTGATCTGGATGCATGGGTGTACGCATGCAGTCAGATCTCTCTACAGCAGTGGCCATACAGCAATACTGTCCTGTCTTTGGTAGTCTGGAGGGACAGGTTTAGGCAGCGTGGGTCCTCAGTACAGCAGTGGTCATGCAGTTGTTCCCTGGTGCATGCTATAAGAGGAGCCGAGGACGCCGTGTGTGACGAACAGACAATCACTGTCCTCTCAGGGCTGTGCTTGTACAAAGCAGAGGTCCTAACAGTGATGCTATCTCTATAGATCACTGACCTTTACTTAACTTATGAAACTCTCCCTGGCTCCTGGACTGTAGTCGCTGACTAGCCTTCACCTTTGGATGCTATTGATTTAGCTCCTGGTACCTTGTCTGGCACTTAGGTTAGTCCTGGAGGGAGGGGCAGGAGGCAGGAGGTGTTCGTTTTATTTCAGCTTAAGTGGCATTTCTCTTTTTAACCCTTGGTTTGATCCCAGTTTGGTTTGCCAAATCAGTATATTTATGGCTGTGGTTTAAACAGTTTTGCACTTCAAGGAGAAAGAGAAATGGTTATAAGAAAAGGCATAGATGAAAAGGGAGAATGGGAGAAACAGTGTGAGAGAGCAAAGGAGCCAATCTCTGGCCATGAAACCAAAGACTTCTAAATGTGTGGTCAAAAGTACCTTTGCAATAGTCCAAATGTAACCTGCCTTCTGGCTCTCTACCCAGGTGACCCAATGTTGACGTCAGATCTTGCTCCCAGAGACAACATACAATTTGGTCCAATTCTGTTTTAGTTACCAGCCCAGTGAACGCTGAACCTTTCCTAGAGAAAAAAAAGCAGAATCACAAGAATGGGAATGCAAGATGCAAGGCTGTGACTGAGCTCAGCTGTCCTTAGTAATGAAACTATTTTAGGAAATTGAGAAAGCAGCAGAAGAGCATGAATAGGGTAGGGAGAGAGAGAGATAATAGAAAAACACATTAACTTATGAAATCAAAACTAGAAACATTACTGTGTCAAGTGGATATACCAGTATGATACTTTCCAGAAGTTCTATGGTTAATTCTACAGCAAATCATTACAAGAAAAATCCTTCTACACAAGCATGGTACAAGATCAGGAGGGGAGTGAAACATCTTACTTTAGGTCGAAAATATTTACAGGAAACCACATCAAGTCCTGTGGCCTCTAAGCAGGTTGCATATTAGCAAAAAAAAACCCTTCCAGGAATGAATTCTGTGGTCACTTTTGTGGGTGCCTTTTTAACCCTTCTATGTCCTGCAGCAGCCTGAATAGCACTGCACGCCTATCATGGTTGCATTTGGACATCTCTTCCAACCCCCAGTCTCTCTATCCTCATTCCTTTCTGGACTTTACTCACTCTCTCACTCCCCCAGTAACAAGGGGGGTTAGGAGACAGGGAGACCAGAAATGCACCAGCTGGACACAGGGCAAGTAGAAAGCTTATATAAGGGAGGTTCAGGCAGGAATTGGGAATATTTGATCCAACCAAATAGTCCTGAGGGTTTGGAAACAAACAGCTCTCTCTGTATTTTTCTTGGGAGGTGTCCATGCCAGCGAATTCCAGATTCCACTCTACAAGCCTGGATGTGTTTCATTTATTTTTGTATGCAAGGCTGTGGGTGCCAAGTCTGCTGACCAAAAGGAGAATACTTTTAACATGCCTCCCCACTGTCCCCACTCTTTCGCCCTCTCTTTGTAATTCTTGTCTGCTGTGATCAGCACCGCACTGAAAGGTGTCCCTAACGGGACCCTTTGGTCACACAATATGCAAGTCCCTGGATGATCCCAGATAACAATTGCTGCTTTCCAAGGTCACTCTGGAAAATAAGGCATAGGGCCCTTTCTCTTACTTGCTTGGGCTATAAATCTTGTCCACCCTGTAAGTAATTATTTTGTGAGTCATGAGAAACAATTATTTTATCATGTAATACAAATAATAGAAAAATAATTCTGGGAAGGCAAATAAATACGTCTTGTAAGGAATTACGTAGTCTGGTAAAGAGTTTCAGTCAAACCCTTTAGTTTCTCAATTTTATTTTATTTTATTTTTTTTTTTACAGCTAGAATTTTCTAATAGTTTTACGGAGTCTATCCAAGAGTGAAGTAATTTTGCAACAAATGTAATAATGCGTTGATCGGGTCATGCAATTTATTTTGCTTTTGGAGCCCAGTCATAAATGAAGTGCCAACTAAGGAATAATAAGTACAATGACAAAATACATTGTTGGAAAGATGTCCTGTAGGCATTAGCCTTAGGTGGAATGAGGTCAGAATCTAAGCAGCTTCAGCAGTCATGGGGATGGTCCCACATTCAGTACATCTATCTGACAGCCTCATATTCAGAATATATTTTTCTCTGTCCTACGCAAATAGAAACAGAGGAGTGCAAATAAGCTGGTTTTGCACGTAAATTGAACAAATTTTGGCAAATTCTTTCCAAAAATGTACGGCTGATATCATAGGTTGACCTAATAAGTCAGGCTTGTACATGAGCATGTTTATGGATTTTAATTGCTTATGTATCTCTGAAAGTTTTTTTTTTTCAGTGAACTTAGGAAACTGGTTAGAACATGGGAAGAGTAATTTTCAGAGAGCCTACAGTGTACTTGAGGGTGATTTTCAAAGGGAAACTCCCCTGGGAGTGTGTCCGTTGCCGCAGGGATTGTTTTTTTTATGAATCCGCATACTTTGCAGGGATTTCACAATGAAACTTATCTGGCCAGTCCTGGGCCTGCCCCCCTGCTCTGACGTTTTCCTCGTAGAAGGGGAAAGGCAATTTTCAAAGCAGCCTTCTCCAGGGCTAAATTCCCATTTCGCCATACGGAATCCCTTTGAAAATAGATCCCAGCATGTCTATAGAGCAGTAATTTGACTTTCACCTGTTTACACCTATGGTTGAATTTCTATAAAACACCCAATATTCAAATCTGAATTTGTAAACTTGTTTTTGTTTTTTTTTAAGTTCACCCATCAAAATGACCCACATATAAGGGTTTAGACAAAACAAGTCATGCAGTCAATTTTTTATTCTTTTTTTCTTCTATACCAAGCATTCTGTGGCTGATTTTAATATCTTCTCCTGACCTTGTTCTATATAACTAGGGTGATGCTATAGTTCCATGTCAAAGAGGGCAATCTTAATCATACTAAGGAGCCAGGACAACATCTCCATGCATGCATACAATGGGGCAAAACCAGGATTGGTTCAGCCTACCCCCCCCCCCACCTTAATATGGAGCTATAGGGGTACAAGTATGTATAACAGAATGTATATAACCACACCCCCTGGCCTGATCCCAACATCCAGTTTTGTGGTGTGACATGACCTCCAAATTTATCACAGCTAGACTGCTTCCCAGTTCAAGGCCAGCATGTTAGCAAGTCTGCCACATCCATTAAATTCAGCCTTAAAGGAGAACTAAGTCTACTCAGTCTGTAATTATGTGGGTTGTGGAAGACAACGGTGACGATGTCTATGCAATTACATTAAAATACTTCCTATTTTCAAGATTTTAAAGATCGTCTAATAAACAATCTAATCTGACATGTTTGTTTACTAGCGATGTCACAATAATATAGAATCCTGCCTCCTTTCAGTATAATCTTGGTCTAATAACAGATTTTTCAATTTTACATTCCTTCCTTCAAACTGCAAATATATTGCAGACGTGCAATAGCAAAGCCAAAATGCTAAACGTTCCTGTGTCACTGGACTTATACTGAAGGGACAAGGTCAAGTAGGTTCAGCACTAAAGGCTTCAATTAAAAAGATATTAAATCCAACATTTCACCAACATCTTAGTATAGTTTAATAAATTTTATTATATCACCTTTCATACAATAATATAGCAAAGAGATTTACACTTAAATCTCAGGCTCCTCCTACGACTTCTTCTTCTGCGAATTCATGAGGCTATTTATGGCCTCTGTCTTGCACCAATCATAATCTTTATTATTTTTCCTTGTTGTTTGATTTATTGCTTGTATCAAAGTATGACATAATGCATGTCATTAATGACAGCTCTAGTAAACAGAATTACTCACTCATTGTTTGCTGGATCATACATTCAAGCGTTACCTTGAAAACAGAAAGCACTTTTAGTTTGAAAGCACAGTTGTTTTGATGTTGTTTTACAAAACCCTGGTGATTATGATCTGAATAATATATGACATTCGACTTTCAAGATCTTTAAAGACCCTTGGAAAGGACAGAATTCCAACTGAAGCAGCTCTGGATTTAAGATTTTGGTGCCCATGGGCAGAGAGCCATGGCTATGCCCCCTTTGAAGCTGTGGCAGCACATGGCCTTAATGCAAGCCTGGATATTTGGCACCTTCAGAATTTGGCGCCATAGGCAGTTGCCTGTGCCTAAATCCGGGCCTGATCTGAGGCCATGAAATGTGCAAAAACTATGTAGCTTGGACACCTTCATAAGTTACTCTGTATAACTGGAAGAAAGGCATGGCTCTTCAAGACATGAGGGATGCCAACATAAACACCCTGTGTACAACAAAAAGGATGACAGCAATAACTGCAGCAGTTATCCCTTCTAAGCATGATTGCCAAATTTTGGCAATCAGTGTCCTAAACCGACTCCAGATCCTTGCTGAAAAGTCTATTCTGAGTCAAAGTGTGGCTCCTGAGCTGAGCAGTTCGACTACCTGCAGAGGATTTATGCAGTCTATGAGACAGCATTAATGGGCTTAGTAGTTCCTCCTCTCAGAGGCAGAATGTAGCACATGCTAGGCAGAGTACTGCAGACCTTGGGAGAAGCTAACAGTGTTGTCCTGTGAATTAACATATCTGTTGGAAGAATTGGCTCAGAGGTGTTCCATCTGCTGGACTGAGCAGGCGAAAAGCTAACAACGGCTGTAGGACAGACTGTGTTCATGGATTTGTCTTCTACAGCCTTGGAGCTGGCTTTTCTGCCTAATGCTGAGTCATTGAATAGTTTTGTGCTCAGGTTTGAACAATTTATGGTGGCAAGAGGTAGACTTAGTTTTGGGGTAATTGCCAGGTTCTTATGGCCTGGATTGGCCACTGTTGGAAACAGGATACTGGACTTGATGGACCCTTGGTCTGACCCAGTATGGCATGTTCTTATGTCAGAGACCTGAAAGAGAGCAAGTTCTAGAGATGTGCAAAAAGCTTGTTTCATTTCATTTATTGATTTCATAGGTCATAGTCATTCAAATGGCTCCTTTCAGATGAAACAAAAAATGTGTTTATCCATTCTACTTGTTCATTTGTTTCCCATTAAAGTCAATGGGGGAAACAATGCAGCCTATTTGGGGCTCCCAAATTGGGTTTTTTAAAAGTTTCTAATGAAACTTGTGGGTAGATATCATCAGAAAGGTGACAAGCACTCCAACGCACCAAGATTATGTCACCAAAAGTGGCATCAATAGCCCAAGGTAGCATAAAGGGGCAAAATGGTACCAGCAGTGTCAAAAGTTCTCCAAGGCACTGTGAGAGGATCAAAATATCAGGGAGAGTGGCCAAAATGCTCAAAGGCTCCTATAAAGGGGCAAAGGTTACCAAAAACAGTAACATGAACCTCCAAGGTAGCATAAGAGGGTAAAGCTTCAAAAAGCGGCATGAAGAGCTCAAGGCCCCATTAAGGGGGACCGAAGCACCAAAAGTAGCAGGAAAAACTCCAAGGCACTGATGATGGAGCGTTACAGCAACATAAAGAGAGGCCCCAACAGAAGAGGACGAGAAGCCCCTGAGAGTGTTCTCCAGAGGTCACCATGAGCTATCCAGGCTTTAGTCTTCATAGCCCCAGCTTCCAGAGGCCCCATATAAGAATACTTGCTATACTGGGTTAGTCCAAGGGTCTATTAAGCCCAGTATACTGTTTCTAATAGTGGCCATTGCAGGCCACAAGTACCTGGCAGAATCCCAAGGGATATATAGAGTCTAAACTGCTTATCCCAAGAATAAGCAGTGGATATGTACAACTCCCCCTTAATAATGGTTTATGGACTTTTCCTCCAGGAACTTGTCCAAACTGTTTTTAAATGTTTGGGCCTTGGCCAAGACCCCAGCATCGCGCTCAGGCCTAGGCCTGGGCCACAGCTCCTGCATTGGGCTGTGGCCTCGGGCCTAGCCCTAGGCCCAGGTCCTAGCATCATGCTCAGGCTTAGGCTGAGGCCCCTGCTTTGGGCCTCGGCCTGTTCCCTAGGAAGGCCCTGGCTTCAGGCCTGGGCCAAGGCCCTTTGGATTAAATTTTTTTTTTTTTTTTTCAAAACAAAACATGAAAACCATCAATGGACTTTCAATCCTTTTGCTTTGAGAATGAAATGAAACAAAACAGGAAATTTCTTCTCATTTCCTATTTCATTTCTCCCGAGTGCCCATCCCTAGTAGTTATAAGTAGATTAATTGTAGTGTTTTGAGGATCACTGACAGACAAATATAAAATAAATCAATAGAGTAAAAGTGCTTTAGATTAGCTTCACATCCCTACTCTCGTAGAAATTTTAACTTGATAAGAAATCAACAAAATGAAGATGCAGATAGTAGTCCAGCAGTGAGAGGGAGGCTGTCCAGTCTGGGTAAAACCGAGGATTTACCTGAATGTACTTTCTTACGTAGACTTCTTGGTCTTTGCTGAGTATAGTGGGAAAAGTACTAAGATCATGAATATCTTACAAACTGTAAATGCCGAAAGATTTTCAGATGTACTAACTTCTAGTTTAGCACTGCATGTTCAACAGCTGCAAGTCTGTTTCATTTTTGATAAGTTGTCATCACACATCTGAGAGGTGTGCCATAGGTACAGATTTTTAAGTGACTGGACGCCCACAACAGGCTATGCATCTAAGAATTTCTGCACACACTTCTGATGTGTTCAACAGCTGACTGTAATTTACATGTTTTAAGAATACTCAGCCTATATTTATACACACATATAAATGTTGAGAGGGCTTCTAAAATAGGAAAATGCCAATTATTAATCTTTCTTTTACTGTATATTAATCTGCTTTATTTACATTTCACCAAAAATCAAGAGCGCTAGCTCAATCGCTGGAGTATTGAAAATTATCTTTTTGTTAATAAAAAACAATTTAAATTTTTTTGAGAAATTATTTATGAAAATAATTAAATGACACCTACTCTGTGTGGATAATATTTAAATTTACTTTTAGTTTAAATATGGTGAATTTATGAATATAAATATGAAGGAATTGGAGGAAAGTTTCATATAAATTTGTAGGTGTCTCCGCACCACGAGTGTGTGGTATTATAATCATTAACTATCCCCCGCCTCCTGTGTGAATTTTTTTTAAAAACATTTTTTTCTAAAGATTACTTCACCTCTGTGAGCCTCTTCCGTATAATGAGCAACCAGTAAATTAATTTATGTACCTTGACGGTATTTTATGCCAAGAATTCTGTGTTCTATATGATTGATTATAAACTTTAAAAGAGTGGAATTCAGACTTCCCTTTGAGATGTTGGTTGGTTGTGTTGTCCAAATTTAAGCGATGGTCCCGACACAGCCGATCAGTGTTTCAGATCGGCTGTGTCGGGACCATCGCTTAAATTTGGACAACACAACCAACCAACATCTCAAAGGGAAGTCTGAATTCCACTCTTTTAAAGTTTATAATCAATCATATAGAACACAGAATTCTTGGCATAAAATACCGTCAAGGTACATAAATTAATTTACTGGTTGCTCATTATACGGAAGAGGCTCACAGAGGTGAAGTAATCTTTAGAAAAAAATGTTTTTAAAAAAAATTCACACAGGAGGCGGGGGATAGTTAATGATTATAATACCACACACTCGTGGTGCGGAGACACCTACAAATTTATATGAAACTTTCCTCCAATTCCTTCATATTTATATTCATAAATTCACCATATTTAAACTAAAAGTAAATTTAAATATTATCCACACAGAGTAGGTGTCATTTAATTATTTTCATAAATAATTTCTCAAAAAAATTTAAATTGTTTTTTATTAACAAAAAGATAATTTTCAATACTCCAGCGATTGAGCTAGCGCTCTTGATTTTTGGTATTATATTCATTATCGCTGTAGCAGTGGCATATTGATTTTTCTTGGTTTGTCACTTATTTACATTTCAGCCAGCACACATTGCGATGTCATGAAGCATTAATAAAGCTTTCATCCTATTGGCTATGATGGGCTGACTATGAAAAGAGGTTAATGAGAATAATTTTACCACCGTGCAGTAGGGGTAAAGTCTGCATGTACCTGCATGTACCCATGCTATAATTACACAATGTTGGGTTCCATATTAGGTGCTACAACCCAAGAAAGAGATCTAGGTGTCATAGTGGATAACACATTGAAATCGTCAGTACAGTGTGCTGCGGCAGTCAAAAAAGCAAACAGAATGTTGGGAATTATTAGAAAGGGAATGGTGAATAAAACGGAAAATGTCATAATGCCTCTGTATCGCTCCATGTGAGACCACACCTTGAATACTGTGTACAATTCTGGTCGCCGCATCTCAAAAAAGATATAATTGCGATGGAGAAGGTACAGAGAAGGGCTACCAAAATGATAAGGGGAATGGAACAACTCCCCTATGAGGAAAGACTAAAGAGGTTAGGACTTTTCAGCTTGGAGAAGAGACGATTGAGGGGGGATATGATAGAGGTGTTTAAAATCATGAGAGGTCTAGAACGGGTAGATGTGAATCTGTTATTTACTCTTTCGGATAGTAGAAAGACTAGGGGGCACTCCATGAAGTTAGCATGAGGCACATTTAAAACTAATCGGAGAAAGTTCTTTTTCACTCAACGCACAATTAAACTCTGGAATTTGTTGCCAGAGGATGTGGTTAGTGCAGTTAATATAGCTGTGTTCAAAAAAGGATTGGATAAGTTCTTGGAGGAGAAGTCCATTACCTGCTATTAAGTTCACTTAGAGAATAGCCACTGCCATTAGCAATGGTTACATGGAATAGACTTAGTTTTTGGGTACTTGCCAGGTTCTTATGGCCTGGATTGGCCACTGTTGGAAAAAGGATGCTGGGCTTGATGGACCCTTGGTCTGACCCAGTATGGCATTTTCTTATGTTCTTACCTTTTTATGCTGAATTTTGAGAGTGAACTTATGCCCATAAGTTCAGTTTCGAAATTCCTGAGTAAGTAGGCTGGTATGCATGCAAAGTCACCTGGACAAAGTTTTGCCTGCTCTATCAAGGGTGTACCTTGTGTGGGTGAAATTACACCCATACTTTTGTATTTTCCTTCTCTCTGCGTGTTGCAATCCTGGGCCATGCCCCAGGATCCCCACTCACCACGCGACCCGCCCCGGCCGTGGGAGTTCCCCTCCGACTGTCCAGGCCCGAGACGCGACCGTCCAGGCCCAAGACGGCCTACCGCGGTGTTCTCCCTGTGAGGGAGACGCCGCCGTGATCCGCTGCTGGCCCTGCCCCCTAGGCACGCGCACACGCAGGGGCTCTAGATTTAAAGGGGCCAGTGCGGGAAAACTGAAGACAGCCTCCTGATGACGTCAGACGCTGCCGGGTTATTTAAACCCGGTAGTCACAGCTAACCCTCGCCTTGCAACGAGGTTCACTCTTTGGAGTAGCTAGTTGTGCTTCCTGGTCCCTGCTTGTTCCTGCCGTCTGATTCCTGGCTACTGACCTTGCTTCGTTTTTCGACTCTGGCTTCAGCTTCCATCCCTGGTTTTGGCATCCGACATCTGATTCCTGGTTCCTGACCTTGCTTCGTTCTTCGACTCTGGCTTCAGCTTCCATCCCTGGTTTTGGCATCCGACATCTGATTCCTGGTTCCTGACCTTGCTTCGTTCTTCGACTCCGGCTTCAGCTTCCATCCCTGGTTTTGGCATTCGACATCTGACTTCTGGCTTCCGACCTTGGCTTGTTCTGGACTTCGGCTTCGTCTCTCTCTACTGCTGCAGGTACTTCTTCTTCACCCGCCCGGAGGTTTCTCCTAAGCCCCAGTGGCTTGGGTCCTCACGGGCTCCTCCCGGGGGGGACTGCGGGCTTCCAAGGGTGAAGTCTCTCCTGACTTCCTGGGCGCCATCTCATCGTCAGATACCTCGGCAGGCTACTCTTCTGATCCTTAGTCGCATAGGACCACCTAAGACCAAGAGGCCCGGGTCCCTACGGGCTCCTCCTGGGGGGACCTCAGGCTTCCAGTGGTGAAGCCCTCTTTGAAGTCTCTCCTCAGCGCCGCCTCCCGGCTGCGATGCCCACTGTGGGGTTGCACAGCACTACACCTGCCGTCTCAGCCGGCCCATGGCAGCATAGGGCAGGTATCGCCACAGAGAAGGCTCAGAGGGGAAATGAAGAGAAGTGATCTAGCACAGGCATTCCAGGACATGCAGAAGAGATAAAGAGGGTCCGAGGAGCTGAGGACTAGCGTGCAGGCAGGTGCAAGGGAACAGTCAGCTACAAGCAGCCCGAGACTGTAAGGAGAGAGAAAATGACCTAGATGGAAAAAATTTCAGCTAACATCTAATGGGGGAGGGGGGGTGCGTCCAGGGTGGGAATGATACCTGTCCCGAAGACCTGACCAGTTTTGTGGGTGGGGAGGTGAAAATAAGCTGTTTTATTGTTGTTTCTATTTGTATAGAGCACTTTCTTTTGTAGAACAGCACAGGTGTGGGGTGCGACTAGTGAGCAGGAAGAGTCCCTGTGAGCAAAAAAAATAAAAACCTTTATGGCCATGAAAACACTCTGCTTCCCCTCCCCGTGCGGGAACTCCGGGTGGTCATCATCCCTTGTAGAGTCTGTGGCCCACATACCCAGGACCTTCACTTATACTCGTGTGTGGCAGGAGACACGATGATAGTCATTACATGAAAGCACTTTTGTATGCCTTTCCTGGGCAGGGAACCTTTGGTACTGGGGGGGTTCTGTGTAGAAATAAGTGAGAGAGGTTTGGCTTTTTGCTTCCCCATGTGGGAACATGCGGATGGTGTGTCCCAAGCTCTTTATCATCCCAAAGCGCCAGCTATCCTCGTGGATTTTTAGTTCAGCTTCTTCTGTGCAAGCAGGTTGTTCTCACGTTATAGGGAAGGAGTAAGGACGTTTTCCCATTTAGGAGTCAGCCTCCCGTTGTTTTGGACTCCTTTAAGCCCATTTTTGAGAATTCCCTGTGTGAGCCTTTGGGGCGTTCGCTGTGTAAGGTTGGATCGTGTGCTAGGGAGGATTCTGGCAGATTTCTCTCTCTCTCTCTCTCTCCTCCAGAGGATAAAGCTGTCTGGTGGCCCGTTACAGAGGAAGGATATTTTTTTTAATGAACTGCCTTTTTGCACTATTTCCTCTGCTTTGAGGCAAGGAAGTTTTATTCCACCCTTTCTGCTTCTGGCTTGATTTTTTTCCCCCTTTTTGAGTTCAAACGATATTTTTTTGTTCCGCTTGGAGCTGATGGCCCTTGGTACCTGGGACTCTGAAAGAAATAAGAATATGAAGAGATTCGTCTGGAGTGCACTTAAAGGAAAGAAACTAATGGACAGAAAGTACAGGTAACAAGACCTTTGTTGCTGCTATAATAAGGGTTACACAAAGGGAGTGAGAAGAGCCCGCCAGGCGTTGCATAAGGGGTTAAAGTATTTAAAGAGATTCTGGACGAGTATTAAATCTGGGACTAAGTTCTGATAAAGTATTAGGACTAAATTCTAACCACCTTCAGTGAGAAGAGCTGAGAATTAAATGGGGGATGGAAGAAGGATTGAACTATTTTCAATCTAAGGAAATATCGAAGTTGAAGGAATTGGAGAACAGAAGGAATTCCGTGTAAATAGAGAGCGTCCAGTAAAAACAGAGTCTTTACCAAAGAAGTGGAATCACAAGTTTAATATATTTTTCGGCTGTCATATCGCGCTTCAGGCCACAGCACCACTGGGTGTGCAAACCATGCAATTGCACGGAGCGGCACATCTGGGGGGGAAGGGCAGCATTGGGAGCAGGTAGAGGCCCGTGCTGCCGCCGGTGGACCCAATCCCACCGGCGGTGGAAGAAGTAGGAGGCCCGTGTGGCTGCCGTGGACTCCATCCCACTGGCAGCAGAAGAAACAAAAAGCCCGTGCAGCCAGCAGGTTCCATCCTGCAGCTCCTTCCTTGGGTTCTGGTCCCGTGGTAATTCGCAGTGCTAGCATTTCCTGTATTCTCAATGCACGAGAGATGAGAATACAGGAAGTGCTAGCACTGTGAGTGTTGAATTACCGTGGGGTCCAGCATGCAGGAAGAGCTGCAGAATAGCTGAGCTCCCCAAGGAAGATGGTACAGACTGACGGCAGTAGCAGCAGAGGAGGAATGACCCATGGACCCTCACTACCTGGTCTGCATGAGTCTGTGAGTGAATGGGAGGCTGCCTAGGGTGAGTGTGTGTGTTTGAATGGGAGCCTGCCTGGGATGGGTGGGTGCCTGGGATGGGTTGGGAAATGCTAAGGAGCCTGCCTGGATTGCATGCATGTAAGTGAATGGGAGCCTGCCTGGGATGGGTGTAAGTGTGTGTTTGTGAATGACAGCTTGCCTGGGATGGATGTTGTATGTGTGCACATGCATGCATAGGACCCTTCCTGGGATAGACAGTGTGTGTGTATATGTGTGTGTGTGTGTGTGTGTATATGTCTGAGAATGAGAGCCTTGCCTGGCATTTGGGTGGATGTGAATGGGAGCCTGCCTGAGTGTGAGTGTGAATGAGAGCTTACCTGTGGTGTGTGGGTGTGAATGGGAGCTTGACTGGGTTGTGTGTGTGTGTGTGTGTGTGAGAGAGAGAGAGAGAGAATAGGCTGCAGGTGGATCCCAACCTGCCAGCAGGTAAAATGAAGAGGAGGGCCAAGGCGTCGGGACCCGACCTCTAACCTGAGGCCCTGGAGTCGGAAACTGGCCTCTGGACTGGGCCCTGGCATTGGGCCTTAGTCAGATTTGTCCTCCAAGCCAGGATTTTGCGTAGGGCCTAGGCCGAGGTCACAGTGTCCTACTGCGGCCTAGGCCTTTGCAAGGCCAAAGCTTCGACCTGGGCCTTGGTCTCATTATCTGATCCCTCCCAGATCATGTAAGTGGAGGCCAGGGAAGATCCTGGCACCGGCATTTTTTCGGGTAGGAGGGATGGGTGGTGAGATGGGAGGCCTTGGGATGCATGTTTCTTTTTCTTTTTTTTTTCATTTTTGGTCTTTGTTTTTTAATGTTTATTTTGTTTTCTTAAAATGAGAAAAACAAATATTAAATAAAATGAAATTCATGGGGGGACCCCCCAAAAACCAAATTTAAAAAAAAACAAAAATTTTCCTTCTTCTCACCTAAATAGTACTACAAAGCTGTTAATTCAATGTAGCTGAATCAGTTACCTCTAGAAAGGTATGTTTCCATTTTTTCATTTGAAACAAGTTTGTTTTATGGCTCTATTTTTTTCCCTGTGGGCAGGTATAGGTGGTGTCCTGCCACATGTGAATCGGTTATTTACTCTTTCGGATAGTAGAAAGACTAGGGGGCACTCCATGAAGTTAGCATGGGGCACATTTAAAACTAATCGGAGAAAGTTCTTTTTTACTCAACGCACAATTAAACTCTGGAATTTGTTGCCAGAGAATGTGGTTAGTGCAGTTAGTATAGCTGTGTTTAAAAAAGGATTGGATAAGTTCTTGGAGGAGAAGTCCATTACCTGCTATTAAGTTCACTTAGAGAATAGCCACTGCCATTAGCAATGGTTACATGGAATAGACTTAGTTTTTGGGTACTTGCCAGGTTCTTATGGCCTGGATTGGCCACTGTTGGAAACAGGATGCTGGGCTTGATGGACCCTTGGTCTGACCCAGTATGGCATTTTCTTATGTTCTTATGGCCAGAAATTAAAGCAGAGCAGGGAAAATCCCAGACCAGCCAAAGTACCCTGTTTTCAGGAGAGATTTAGCAAGATTTAGCAATGCGGTCTTTTGGACAACCCCATTGTGGAGCATTATGGCTTCAAAGGGACCGCAGATACTAAACAGCTTTGGGATGCAAGTGTATAAGTACAACTGACCCAATTGTCTCCCTTCTGGAACAGAGATACTGGTCAGCTCTGCAATAGGGGCCCGAAACAAAACCAGAATACATGGCCCCAAGGATGATATTCCCTTTCTTGGACCTTTACTGTACTTAGCACCTTGTCTATTGTGGTCTCTTTTTCCCCCAGGCTTTTATTACAGTCTTCCAGGCTACACATATACACAGGTCATGCCATTAATGAAATATAAAACAGTTTCAGCATCCATATATTCCTATTGCCTCTTACCCTACCACAAGCCTATAACAGCCCCCAAAGCCCAAACCTCCCTATCCCAATTGCACCCAACCCCGTCCAACTCTTTCAATCCCTACCCACCACATCCCCAATTACCTCAACCCACCCCTAACATCCCCTACTCACAATCCCACCCCCTTACTCTCACCCACCTTCCTAGTTCCCACAAAGTACGTACCCCTTGGCGGCAGGAAGCCAGCTGATTAAACTGGGCCTGCAGGCCTCTCCGAGCCTCCCTCATTTGGCGATTATGCCAAATGTGGCCAGCTTATGCATGTCCCTGGTGGTGGAGTAAGGCTGTCTTGCCAGGAGGTGGGGGGCAGCCATCTTGGAATGAGCACAAGTTGTTTTTTTCATTATGTATTTTGAAAAAAAGTAATGTATACGTGCATTTGAGAAAAGATACCAGAATGCGAGGACATTATTCAGACTTTTGATGTTCTTTACATTTTATTGAGAACCTTTTTTTGCTCTGTGGTACACTGAAGTCTTTTCCTCCTATTTTTGGAAGAATTATCTTTTGGCTGTAGTTTAATATATTCAATGGGGTTCATCATTTATTCTAATTTGTTACCTCGTTTGCCTTTGTTTTTACTTCATAATTCACCACCAGGGCTGCCAGCATATGCATATTCCTGGCGGTGAAGTTAGGTTGCCTTGCCGGCGGGGGGGGAGGAGCATTTTGGAATGAGCTCACGCTGGAAAAAATAGGAAGTTTGCATGCATTTCAGAGAAACATAGATGCATACAACAGCTATTTTGCAAATGTATGTGTGAACAAAGTCACTTCTGCGCAAACATTTATGTGAATAGCTATTGTACACATATATGTTTTCTACAATACTCATATTTTATAATCTGTGTAGATTATAAAATACGAATGTACATCTGTGCAATCTCAAATTCGTGCATATGAGGCCATGTACAGTTGGGTTTTTTTTAATTATTCTCCTTAAAATGAATTGAATTTATTCAACCTGCTTGCTTTTCTCTGTCTTTTTGTCACAGTAGATAGCAAGTGCCTGTCATAAGCAAACTTCAATCGCTTGGTTCTCTGTTAGCCTAAGACTGGGCTATCCATTTTAGCTCTAAGAACACCAATAGTTTGCTTACAATGAGGGTCTCACAGGAAACCATAGGATGGTGATGGGGTATCCAGGTGATCATTCATCTTGGACTTTAGGGCACTGTGGGAGATGTTTTCTGAGGAGCTATCCATGCATGTTGTGGTGAGTAAAACCATAATAACTGAACAAGGCAATAAGTCCGTCTTGGGGTGCTGGTGACTCATTGTTTGGTTGTCTGGTTTATGATGTCACCAGAACCTTTGCTGGAATTACTGTCTGGTAAAAATACATTCTCTATGTAGCATACAATTTACCACTTATTCTAGAAACTCTATTTTGCATCACTTATTTTCAGGCATGCCAACATTTGAAAGTTATTCTGAAGGATATTTCCAAGCAGGAAACAAGGACATGTCCTAATTTGCAATATTCTGGAATGGATCCATTCTCTGAAGAGAGTAAATGGTAAAATGATTTTTTTGGGTCAAATAAGAGGGACTATCCTTTCTGTATCACATAAGTGGTTATATCTTTAATAACTGAACTTACCAAAAAAAGAAAAACAGAAAACATTTTCATATTTTAGGGGAGTTAGCCACAAATATAAAACCATGCAATCATATAGTAATTTCTTTATAAACAAGTGACCTAGTGTCCCTTCCCATAGCAATGATGGTTTTGGCTTGTTTGTTGGTTTCTGTCACCATGGTAAAGTTTCTTTACACAATCCAGAAAGAACTGGGGTCAAATTGAATGCATGTGGGAAATACTTAAGAACCCTAAAAGGCTCTGATCTTTATTAATAAGAGCTTGGAATACAAAGGAATTATGATTTGTTCAGATTTTGTTTGTGATACACTTTAGTTTAGTAGAGGAAAATGTTGGAATGAATATTTCTAGATTAAAGGCAATACAATAGTACAGCTGCTAATAAAGGGGGAACTTTTCAAATAGTCTGTGTAGTTGCAAAGTAAATACGTAGGTGCTTTTAGCCCACATACTTTGCACTAATTTCCAAAGATAAATTACCTGGGTATTTTCCATTTGAAAATTAGATAACATAACGCATATGTGTACAAAGAAGGCCATGGGGTAAATTGAATGGAATGGTGGTTACAACCCTAAACAAGCAGTGGTGCAGCAGCCTTGGGCTTCCAAAAGGGACCATGGCTAGAACCCAAATTTCAACGAGCATGAGGAGACTGGACTTTCTACAAAAGCCTCGCTAATCTTGATGGCCATGGAGATTATTACAAAACTTGTTAAAGAAACAGAGAAGAGAGCTTGGGCATTGGCCAAAATATTGACCTTGTAAGAAGCAAAGTTTGAAGATGGCAAGGCCTGAAATGGCCCTACTAGTAGAAGTGGTGGAGTCCATCAATCTAACAGATTTTGGGAACGCGTGGGGCAGATGTGAAGGGCAGAGGCAGGAAGATAGGTCAGGTAGAAAACATAGAGAGGAAGAACTGATGTAGTTCACCTTTCCAGTGGAAATGTGTATTTTATTTATTTATAAAAGTCTCTATCCTGGACAAGTCAAAGTTCAGGGCGGGTTACATCTCTTCTAATTGACGGATTTCAACTGGGCATACCAGATGGGCCCTTTTGGTTTTTCTCCACTGTTGGTTACTATTGTTACTTTCTTACAAATGGCACACGCACTTTGCACCTGCTATTTGCCTGGGCAGCAGAATGAGGTTAAAAAAAGTGCATGTGCACTTGAAAATTGAGAGGCTGATATTTAAAAGCTTTGTCCATGTAAACTTTTTGGAGATACCTGGACAAAAACCCGAGATTTGAAAATCCCCCCCCCCCCCCCCCCACTGCCCAATTACATTTTGTCCAGGTAACTCATTACACACAAGAAAGGTAGCTGGATAAAAAGAGGAGGTGGTGATAATGATCTGCGGGCATGGTTACATTTTAGCTAGTGATTGATTGCTGATACTCAGCGCTACTCAGCTAAAAGCCAGGTAAGTCTGGTCAAAACATATTTGTCCTATAGTTATCTGAATAACAGTATCTGGGCATATTCAGCAGAGCACGTATCCGGGTATGTTCTGTGGAATATCTGGATAAAGTTATTCTGGTTATTCCACTGAATATCAGCTTCTGAATATACACATGTTGCTTTACTCCCCAACCTATACAAGTCCCATTGGAAGGTATGCCTCTTTTCTTATTAATAAATTGTCAGATACTCTCTTTGCTGACACCTGTGTTCACCACTCTGATTTGCTGATCTTAATTGAAATCTCCCAGTATTCTATTTGTTAGCATTTCACAATCCATCTCATCATCTTGGTCAGGTGAACAGTAGTATGCCCCCTACTGTTTTATTGTTCCCTGTCATGCATGAATTCTTTTGTCCATAAAGTTTCTTGCAGAATGTTAATCCTACTTTACGCTCTGCTGTCCTTAATGTGTAGCGCCACCCTACCTACCACCATTTTGATGCATTTTATAAGATCTATGCACTAACTGGGAATCGCGGTAGCAGCCTGTCATGATCCCAGTGGGACACAGATTTCTAAGCAGCT
Source organism: Rhinatrema bivittatum (assembly GCF_901001135.1). Classification (NCBI taxonomy): domain Eukaryota; kingdom Metazoa; phylum Chordata; class Amphibia; order Gymnophiona; family Rhinatrematidae; genus Rhinatrema; species Rhinatrema bivittatum. The sequence continues at coordinate 36,511,151 of NC_042631.1, read as the reverse complement.
ACCAAGAAGCTGGGAAGAGTCGGGTTGGCTTTGGGGGGCAGGGAGCTACGTGAGAGCTGATTCATTGACATTTTCTGATGAACTGGTGAGTGGGCAGGGGTAGAATGGCCCCAGACCCCGAGTTCTTTATGTTTTAAAAAGTGATCAGGGGGTTTGAGAGATTGGGCAGGCTTGGCCCAGCAAGACTCAGGATTTACTGAATGGGTGGGGGGTGCTTTGGGCCCCTAGGCCTATGCCCGATGTTATATATTTTTGTCTGTTTCACCACTTAACCTGCTATATTCTTTTGAATGTACCTGGCTAAGGCTAAAGTTATCCAGTCACACAAAGCTGAATAACTTTAAACCTAACCAGCAATATTCAAAACATAGCCAGTTAGATTAAAGTTATCCAGCTGAATATCAGGGATATTCATCAAGGTATTTATCCCACTGAATATCCAGGATAACGTATCTGGCTAAAATTAGCTGATAAGTTATCCGCTTAAGGTTATCCAAAGTAAGAGTCCAAGTCCAAGCGGAAGTCAGGGCAGGCATAAGACAGTGGATACGGATACCAGACCAAAGGTCAGGGCAGGCATAAGACAGTGGATACGGATACCAGACCAAAGGTCAGGGCAGGCATAAGACAGTGGATACGGATACCAGACCAGAGGTCAGGGCAGGCATAAGACAGTGGATATGGATACCAGACCAGAGGTCAGGGCAGGCATAAGACAGTGGATACGGATACCAGACCAGAGGTCAGGGCAGGCATAAGACAGTGGATACGGATACCAGACCAGAGGTCAGGGCAGGCATAAGACAGTGGATACTGGATACAGATACCAGACCAGAGGTCAGGGCAGGCATAAGACAGTGGATACGGATACCAGACCAGAGGTCAGGGCAGGCATAAGACAGTGGATACGGATACCAGACCAGAGGTCAGGGCAGGCATAAGACAGTGGATACGGATACCAGACCAGAGGTCAGGGCAGGCATAAGACAGTGGATACGGATACCAGACCAGAGGTCAGGGCAGCATAAGACAGTGGATACGGATACCAGACCAGAGGTCAGGGCAGGCATAAGACAGTGGATACTGGATACCAGACCAGAGGTCAGGGCAGGCATAAGACAGTGGATACGGATACCAGACCAGAGGTCAGGGCAGGCAGCAGACAGTGGATACGGATACCAGACCAGAGGTCAGGGCAGGCATAAGACAGTGGATACTGGATACCAGACCAGAGGTCAGGGCAGGCATAAGACAGTGGATACGGATACCAGACCAGAGGTCAGGGCAGGCATAAGACAGTGGATACGGATACCAGACCAGAGGTCAGGGCAGGCATAAGACAGTGGATACTGGATACCAGACCAGAGGTCAGGGCAGGCATAAGACAGTGGATACGGATACCAGACCAGAGGTCAGGGCAGGCATAAGACAGTGGATACGGATACCAGACCAGAGGTCGGGGCAGGCAGCAGACAGTGGATACTGGATACGGATACCAGACCAGAGGTCAGGGCAGGCATAAGACAGTGGATACGGATACCAGACCAGAGGTCAGGGCAGGCATAAGACAGTGGATACGGATACCAGACCAGAGGTCAGGGCAGGCATAAGACAGTGGATACTGGATACGGATACCAGACCAGAGGTCAGGGCAGGCATAAGACAGTGGATACGGATACCAGACCAGAGGTCAGGGCAGGCATAAGACAGTGGATACTGGATACGGATACCAGACCAGAGGTCAGGGCAGGCATAAGACAGTGGATACGGATACCAGACCAGAGGTCAGGGCAGGCATAAGACAGTGGATACGGATACCAGACCAGAGGTCAGGGCAGGCATAAGACAGTGGATACGGATACCAGACCAGAGGTCAGGGCAGGCATAAGACAGTGGATACTGGATACGGATACCAGACCAGAGGTCAGGGCAGGCATAAGACAGTGGATACGGATACCAGACCAGAGGTCAGGGCAGGCATAAGACAGTGGATACGGATACCAGACCAGAGGTCAGGGCAGGCATAAGACAGTGGATACGGATACCAGACCAGAGGTCAGGGCAGGCATAAGACAGTGGATACGGATACCAGACCAGAGGTCAGGGCAGGCATAAGACAGTGGATACGGATACCAGACCAGAGGTCAGGGCAGGCATAAGACAGTGGATACGGATACCAGACCGGAGGTCAGGGCAGGCATAAGACAGTGGATACTGGATACGGATACCAGACCAGAGGTCAGGGCAGGCATAAGACAGTGGATACTGGATACGGATACCAGACCAGAGGTCGGGGCAGGCATAAGACAGTGGATACGGATACCAGACCAGAGGTCAGGGCAGGCATAAGACAGTGGATACAGATACCAGACCAGAGGTCGGGGCAGGCATAAGACAGTGGATACGGATACCAGACCAGAGGTCAGGGCAGGCATAAGACAGTGGATACTGGATACGGATACCAGACCAGAGGTCGGGGCAGGCATAAGACAGTGGATACGGATACCAGACCGGAGGTCGGGGCAGGCATAAGACAGTGGATACTGGATATGGATACCAGACCAGAGGTCAGGGCAGGCATAAGACAGTGGATACGGATACCAGACCAGAGGTCAGGGCAGGCATAAGACAGTGGATACGGATACCAGACCAGAGGTCAGGGCAGGCATAAGACAGTGGATACGGATACCAGACCAGAGGTCAGGGCAGGCATAAGACAGTGGATACTGGATACCAGACCAGAGGTCAGGGCAGGCATAAGACAGTGGATACGGATACCAGACCAGAGGTCAGGGCAGGCATAAGACAGTGGATACGGATACCAGACCAGAGGTCAGGGCAGGCATAAGACAGTGGATACGGATACCAGACCAGAGGTCAGGGCAGGCATAAGACAGTGGATACGGATACCAGACCAGAGGTCAGGGCAGGCATAAGACAGTGGATACGGATACCAGACCAGAGGTCAGGGCAGGCATAAGACAGTGGATACGGATACCAGACCAGAGGTCAGGGCAGGCATAAGACAGTGGATACGGATACCAGACCAGAGGTCAGGGCAGGCATAAGACAGTGGATACGGATACCAGACCAGAGGTCGGGGCAGGCATAAGACAGTGGATACGGATACCAGACCAGAGGTCAGGGCAGGCATAAGACAGTGGATACGGATACCAGACCAGAGGTCAGGGCAGGCATAAGACAGTGGATACGGATACCAGACCAGAGGTCAGGGCAGGCATAAGACAGTGGATACGGATACCAGACCGGAGGTCAGGGCAGGCATAAGACAGTGGATACGGATACCAGACCAGAGGTCAGGGCAGGCATAAGACAGTGGATACGGATACCAGACCAGAGGTCAGGGCAGGCATAAGACAGTGGATACGGCTACCAGACCAGAGGTCAGGGCAGGCAGCAGACAGTGGATACTGGATACAGATACCAGACCAGAGGTCAGGGCAGGCATAAGACAGTGGATACGGATACCAGACCGGAGGTCAGGGCAGGCATAAGACAGTGGATACGGATACCAGACCAGAGGTCAGGGCAGGCAGCAGACAGTGGATACGGATACCAGACCAGAGGTCAGGGCAGGCAGCAGACAGTGGATACGGATACCAGACCAGAGGTCAGGGCAGGCATAAGACAGTGGATACGGATACCAGACCAGAGGTCAGGGCAGGCATAAGACAGTGGATACGGATACCAGACCGGAGGTCAGGGCAGGCATAAGACAGTGGATACGGATACCAGACCAGAGGTCAGGGCAGGCAGCAGACAGTGGATACGGATACCAGACCAGAGGTCAGGGCAGGCAGCAGACAGTGGATACGGATACCAGACCAGAGGTCAGGGCAGGCAGCAGACAGTGGATACGGATACCAGACCAGAGGTCAGGGCAGGCATAAGACAGTGGATACGGATACCAGACCAGAGGTCAGGGCAGGCAGCAGACAGTGGATATGGATATCAGGCCCGAGGTCAGGGCAGGCAGCAGACAACAAAGTAGATGGGTCCAATGCAGAGGGTCAGGGTCAGGTCCAGGGAACATTCAAGGAAAGTCAAAGTCCAAGCCAAGGTCAGGATCCCGATGACACACAGGATGGACAAGATGAACTAGGAAGACAAGACAAACAGGGAAACCAAGACAAGGATGCAGGCAGGGCAAGGAACAAGAAACAAGGCAACGAACAAAGTAAAGAACAAGACAAGGCAAGGAACAGAACATGGTCTAGCAACATGCACTGGATCACAAGGCACAGCAGGGGACCTGTTGCTGAGGCATCAGAGGATCCTTTGGTGGAGCTTTAAATAGGAGAAGCCAAAGATGTCTTCAGAGGGCACTGCAGCCAAGTTTCTACTGCGGGCCCTTTAAATGTGGGGCTGTCGGGGTACGTGCACGCCTATGGGATGCTGGGAGGAGTTGCAGACAGCAGCAGCCTGTACCACAATGAGCAGTGTGCCGAGGACCTGTTGTAGGTGGTGTTCCGACCTTGAAAAGGCTACTGCCCACGTCGGAGGTGAGTGCGACAGCTCGCAGGGCTGTCCCACAGGCCACCAAGCGTAACAGAAAAGAATGGAGAATAAAACAGAAAATGTCATAATGCCTGGAGTACTGTACGCAATTCTGGTTGTTGCATCTCAAAAAAAAAAGATTTAGTTGCACTAGAGAAGACTCAGAGAAGGGCGACCAAAATGATAAAGGGGGCTGGAGGAACAGCTCCCCTGTGAGGAAAGGCTGAAGAGGTTGGGGGCTGTTCAGCTTGGAAAAGAGAAGGCTGAGGGATATGATAGAGATCTACAAATAAGTGGAATAGAGTGAGTAAATGTGAAGATGTTATTTACACTTTCAAAAAATACAAAAACTAAGAGGCATTCCATGAATTAAGAGGCACTCCATGAAATAAGTAGCACATTTAAAAGAAATCGTAAAAAACTCTTTTTCACTTAACACTCAGTTAAGCTCTGGAATTTATTGATGGAGGATTGGTAAAGGCAGTTAGTGTAGGTGGATTTATAAAGGATTTGGACAAGCTCCTGGAGAAGTCCATAAACTGTTATTAACCAGAGACTTAGGGAAAACCACAACTTATCCTTGGGTGTTAGCATGGGATCTAGCTACTGCTTGGGATTGTTGCTGTTTTTCGTGCTGTTTTGGTATAAGAGTTTTATTGTATTGTAATTGTAATTGTACTCATTCTTTCTGAGGACCAAGACCACACCTATACGTTACATAGCTTAATACTATATGGGCTCCATGTGTTTTTTGTTTTTGTTTTGTTTTTTTCTTTTTTGCAGGATTTTTTGGTTGGCACCAGAGCAGTGAAAGCAAATGATGTTGGTAATACATTGACCTCAAAAGACTGCACTTTGAAAATCCTGTTTCATGTAAAATCTATTATAAGTGCATAATTTTTAAAATTGTATGGGGTGGGGGTGGAACGCAAGGCTGTAAGTTCCACCTAAGGCGCCCGATCCCCTTGCACTGGCCCTGCTTCTTCCTCCTCTGGCTAACTGTTCTCTTCCATGTCACATCTTTCCATCTCTGGTCTCTGCCTCTCAGTTCTGTCCATCACCGCTGTTTCACACCTCTCTCCCTTCTCGATGCTTCTCACCTCGTCCCTCCCTATACCCATTTCATTTTGCCATTTCCCACCTCTCTACCCCTCGTTGCCTCTTGTAGTCCTCATTCACCTCCCTCTGCTTATCTCTCCCATCCCTCCATTTCTTTTTTTCATCCCCCCCCCTCCCCCTTTTGGCCTTTATTACTCCCTCCTATGTCCCAGAGGTTCCTCCTTTCTTCATGGGTTTTCTATTACAGCACATGAGGCGCTCTTCAGGGAGAGCACCAGGGGGGCCTGCGCGCACGCTGAGAACGGCTTTGCTGCTTTTACTGCTGCTCCTGGCGTTCTAGAAGGCAGGGCAGGCAAGCCCAGGAGTCTCCTGGAACATCCTGAAACTCGGGCTGTCTACCTCTGACTAGAAGTCCATTTGTTAGATAATAAAATGTAAAAAGGGGCTGACTTTTAAGTTGCATTTGTAATAAACTATTCTATACTGTATGAGAACTGCAAAGATTTATTATCAGGGGCATCCAGGATTGCACCATTGACCTTGGGCTTTGTAGTATCTATCTCTTATGCAGTGAGCTATAATTCAGGCTGGGACTCCCCTGTAGTATTGGGCAGGATAGCACCAGCAAAGCCAGGTTTTTTGACACTCATTTGCAGGATTGGAGAATTGGGGGATGGGAGAAATCCCTCCTCCCTCCCTTCATAAGCCTAGAGTGCCATAAGAAGTGGGCGGCAGGAGCAAGCCCCTTGGCACGGTTGCACTCCTCTTTTGACCTGGATATGTGGTGCCTTCAAAATTTGGTACCCTAGGCCAGGGGTGCCAACTCAAGTCCTCAAGAACCACCAATAGGCCTGGTTTTCAGGATATCCACAATGAATATGCATGAGCGAGATTTACATGTAATGGAGACAGTGCATGCATATTTATTGTGGATATCCTGAAAACTAGGCCTGTTGGTGGCTCTTGAGGACCATAATTGGCCATACCTGCTCTAGGCAATTTCCTAAGTTGCGCACTCTAAGCACGTGATATTTATTTATTTATTTTTATTTTTAAATAATTCTAACCCGCACATATCGCTGTTGGGCTCCAGTAGCCATTTTTGTGATTGGAGAAACTATTTACTTCCTGTTCTGTGCTTAGCTCTTTGCTGGTACTAGAGATTTATTTTGCTGGCGTTGCTTCCTGATATACTTCAGTTTTCACCTACTGTGCCTTTAGGGACCTTCGTTATTAGTTTTGGTTTTTTTTTTTTTATTTTGCCTAGCAATCTGAATGTTATAACAAAAAATGTCAGTGGAAAAATAACTTTGATGTAACAGGAGAAAAATCAATGGAAAAATCACTTTTCTACTTATTTCTTCTTTGTCCTAAACATTGAAATTCCCAGGCAAAATAAAATAAAAATGAAGGTCCTTCTGAGTCTTACATTCTTGGTATGTTCCTGTTTTTCTTGCCTGTTCTTGATTTGTTTGATGTTCGTGTCCTTTGCCTGTTGATTGACTTTCCGGTTTTGACCAGAGCCTAGCCCTGATTACACCTATGCCTTCAGATCCGTTCTATCCGCCAGTCCTAAAATACCAAGCCTGGATCTTTCTGGCCATTCTAGCTCTGGCTACCTTCATTTAGGCATGAATGTAACCTTGCCATTTAAAGCTGGGAGGATCTGGAAGTCATGAAAGACATTGTCTTCAACCCTCTCTTAATTTAAGCGAATAAAAGCAATCCAGTCTTGCTTTGGCTGCTCTGAACAAAGCCAGAGACCATAATGAGCCTAGAGTAGCCCAATCAGTTCTCCCTGCTAGCTTGACTGAGACAGCCAACCAGCTCCATTTCATGAGGTCCAAGAAAATCAGGACTGCGAGTCCAAGGATGCAGTGGGATAAAACAAGGACTGGCTCGGCCTCTTCTCTATAACAGGCAGCAGCTTCTAGGCACTGTTTCCTCGGTCCTTGCACTGTCTGTTTATTAAAAAAAAACTTCAAAAAAATAGGAAATTGCTTAACGAAAACATCACCGAGCATTTCATAATTGGCGATGAGATGAAGTACAGCTTATAAAGATGGTTAGAAAGTATGCAGGGGCAGCATGTATAAAAGGAGAGGAAGGAAGGAAGGAGGTGAGAGAGAATCACGAGGGGAGAGGTAAAGGAAAAGGAGACACAAGTGAGGACCATTGCAAGGATACAATGAAAGGCCAGGTAAAGATTAAGTAGATGAAGGGGAGAGGCATACAGAAGGGGGGGGGGGCTATTATATAAATATATTGAGGGACAAGCATATGGCAGTATGGTTTCCAGGCAGGAACGTGACATGGGTGAGAGATGCCCAGAAGATTGGAGATGCCAGAAGAGTGGTAGGTAGAAATACATGAGGATAATCTGGAGAACAGATGTAGAGGGAAGCACACCAGGGGCCACAAACTTGTGCCCTGTTCGTTGTACAATATATTTTTGGGTGGGGGAGAGTTTTTGAATGCCTGAAGTGTTATGAAAAATATTATGATCTGAAGCTGCTTTTCTGTGACATGGGCAACTGGATGACACGTGGTCTAGTGCTGGGTCTGGAACAGGTAGAGGGAAAGGAATCCGAGTGATGAGGTGTTGGGTGGTGTGGTATCTCCTTAAATTCAAGAGAGGTTTTGATTGGTTGGGAGGTGTCCCAGGGAGGTATAAAGACTGGGTCAACTTGGCAGGAGTGGCCTCTTTTTCCTAGGATGGAGTTGAAGAGAGACGGGGACCTCCAGGATGTAGCGGAGCTGGAGTAGCCAACCTGCAGCCTGGAGGGTCCGGGGATCACCCCAGTATGAATTGGAGCCCTGCATGGGCTTTTCCCCACATTGGAAAAGGCCTGAGGCTGAGGGTGTGGAAAATAAGCGCTTCCTCCCCTTGAGGAAAGAGCCAGGAGGAGGGAATCAGTGGTTGTTCTGAAATGAGGAGTGCCCCGTAAAGGTCCGGGGAAACCTGCACATTGCTGGATGGGAGAAGAGAAGAATTCCAAATGGAAGGTCGAGTGGCCAGGGAGTCGCGAGTAGACCTAGGGAGGATATCTTTAAAAGAGCTGCGCGCAGTGGCATAGGCAATATGGGGTAGATTTTCAAAGGGTTGTCCTGGGGCTTCGAGATAGGGGCGGGGTAGGGGTGGAGGCGGGGGCGTGGCGGCGGTCCGGGGGCAGTCCGGGGGCGGGGCCAAGTCCTCCGGCACAGCGGCCTGTGCTGGGGATGGCGCGCCGGAAGCTGGCCGGCGCGGGCAGGCGTAACTTCAGAAACAAAGGTAGGGGGGATTTAGTTAGGGCTGGTGGGTGGGTTACATAGGGGAAGGGAGGGGAAGGTGGGGGGGACCAAAAAAAAAGTTCCCTCCAAGGCCAATTTCAGAGCGGCCTTGGAGGGAATGGGGAATGCCATCGGGGCTCCCCTCGGGCTCAGCGCGCGCAAGGTGCACAAGTGTGCACCCCCTTGTACGCGCCGACCCCGGATTTTATAACATGCGTGCGGCAGCACGTGCATGTTATAAAATCGGGTGTACATTTGTGTGTGCCAGGTAGTGCGCACAAATGTACCCCACGCGCACTCTTCTAAAACTCTGCCCGCTCATAGTTTTGCCATAGTATTTTATAACCTACACATATCACATATGCATGTATTATAAAATGTATGTATGTTCATCCCACAACATATGCGTGCATGCATAAACACAGACAATGCATTAAACACATGTGCTTTATCTATTTTTTAAATATCCACGCACATATTTTACATGAAAAAATAAAGTACAACTTACTCGCGTGAGTCAGGATTTACATGTGGAATTGGTGTATTTTAAAACATACACACAGGAAGGAAATTAGCAATTTAACTAATTAGTCCACCAGTTTGCCCCATCTTCTAGTTTATTGAGAATCTCTTGGTTCTTCACCCAGATCTCCCATCCAGTCAGTGCTTCACAATAAACAGATGTATTATTCCTTACGCCAGATAATTAGCAGATGTAAAAGTACACGAGTAAGCTGGAAAATGTTTGCAACGTTCGTGTCTGGGACCGCCCCTTTTTTTACACGCGTATATGTGTGACGGAAAGTGAAAACATGCGCATATTTTGGACCATAAAATACGGAATATGTGAGTAAAGATTACTTGTACGCGTATACTGTATGCTAATGTTTACACATGCAACATTTGAAAAGTCGCCTTTATGTCTGCAATCCTCATGACCCACATGGATGCGAGCTTGGTGTTTAAAAGGAAGTACTTTACCTGTCCCGTGTGTTTGGGGTGGGTTGGGATCTGCACAGATCTATACCTAATTTGGGTACGAGGAACTGGAAAAAAATGGAAACCATGCATTCCAGTAAAATACTTGGTATGGGGAGTGGAAGATTTAATTCCCGTTCAAGTGAAGGCTGAATGATTGGTACTTTCACCTTTTGGAGTACCCATATAGTATGCTATGGGGAAGGTTTACTATGACTGTTGTATCCCTTGAATTCTGAGTATTCAGTTATAAAGTGCCTACCTTATTCTATCCCTGTGCATTGTGACTGGCTGTAAAACCAGAAATAAAGTTGAAAGTTTGGGCTTACCAGAGAGTGATAAAACTCTGATTTGATGCTTTATTGGTGCCGGCATTGGGGGGACATTTTAGGGATCAGAGTTCATGGATGAGAGGCGGTTGGTGTTCTCCCTGATCAGTCAAGGGAACGTGAGCTACCCCTACTGTTTCTATCCAGGTCTGCTTGACCCATAAGTTAGAAGCCACTAAATAAAACTGAGAGTCTATCGCTTTCATTCAAGTAGTACCTCGTCATTTTATGTGCCCTGGAGGTAGGGTCACAACATGGTAGGTAAACAGTGTGCCAGAGAGCAGAGGTAAAGGAGACGCAGCATGAGGAAAGAGTGGTCAGGCCAAGGGCAGAAGATGAGAGGCGCCTATGAACTCATGACCTTTCTCCAGGCTTTTGCCCTATAACTTCTATTTTACATGTTTCTTGTTTGTGATGTGATTCAGTCGATTGTGATGTCCTCATAGTGCAAAGACGTGTCAATGGCAGTCATAACTTTCCATCTCTTCATGTTTGTGTTGTAGTATTCCTATAACTGTGGGTAGAGATGACTGCTAAGTGATGTTCATTATTTGAGAGCAGCAGCTAAACAGATTGACGCTGATGGTGAAGCAAATCTGTGGATAGGTAAGGGCCTGCCTTCCCTTCCTCCTGGTCCTCTTGCAGGACTGCTTCGTGAGCTAGCTCTCTGTGTGCTACACTCAGCAATTTTTAGCCGGGAGCTACAAATGATCTACATTTTCTGTAAGTTGCATTCATTATTTTTATATCGTTCCTCCCTCACAGGCTGCTTGTGAAGTGGCTAAAAAAAAATTGTTTGACTGATGATGGAGAGACCACAGTGATTCATTTTCAAATGCCTCCCTTTTGTGAATATTTTATATGATGTCATTCTTTTCTCTTAGAGTGTGCTTTGCTGACACTGCACCTTGTTCTGCCAAAAATGGCGATTCTATTAGATTGATAATTAATTGTATTGGATTAATTCGGTCAGAGAGATCATTTCGAAGCTGATGGCAGCACAGAAAGCAGAGCGACTTTCCAGTGAGAGAGTCTGTCCTGAAACTAGGATGATTCACAAGGTACTGGATGTTATAGCTACTTCGACTCAGCTGGCTTTCATTTCTTTTTTTATATTGCCGGAACATTCTGTGCCATAGCTTCCTCTCGTAAGAGCCTTGAGAGATACGTCTAATGACCAGAACCAGTGAGCGTTTTTATTTACCTTGTCTAACCCTTTTCTTCTGAGGGGCATCTCCTCTAAGGGCATACAAAAGAATTTAAGTATCTCAGGGTTAGCTTCCTTCGTCCCGGGTCCTCTCCACTTGTACTTCCCCAGGGGAGGAAGCAGATGCTTGTGGCCCAGGCAGTGAAGTGACTCCTCTCCTGTGTGCAGCTGGGTAATCCTGTTTCTAATGCCGACTAGGACAAGAGCTGCAGGACACAGGATTGGGTGTTCAAAAAACAAAGTTTACTTATTTTGTTAAAAGGTAATCAATGTCCAGGTGATGCAAATGTCTGTCCAAATGTCCTCTCTCTCTCTCTCTCTCTCTCTCTCTCTGTGTAAGTGCTGAACTCCAGATTCCTGGGGAAATCCTAACTCCCTTTACACGAGACCTTAGTAGTCCCCTGCTCCTGAAGGGCCCCAGACTGTGACAGATTCCCTTTGCATTTTCACAGTCCTACCTGGATCCAGCAGAGTTCACAGAGTGACCCAACCTGCCCCTGTGTCCTGTTCGAAGATCCTGTGAAGGGTCTTCAGCGACGCTCTTAGTCTTTTATTCGTGGTTTTTCTTCCCCTTCTGAGCCTCCCAGAAGGGAAGGCATTAAATCACTCCAATGAGAGAAGGAAGGAATGGTATTTTATTGCTTTTAGGTTTTAATCTGCAGGCTCTTGCCCATAATGGGCTTCAACCAGTATCAGTAATCAGAGCATTTGGTTCATGTCATGTACCTATTCCCAAGTTAGAATCTCCCTTTCAATAGTTCCCAAAAAAAACTTTTTCAACTTTTAGTATATAAAAAAACCCACTTATCTTTTAGAAATACCACTGTTCAATCCCAATATTGTCAATATTTCGGCATCTTATGATGCTTGCATCAGGGAAAATTTTAGATGAATTCTTCCAGCTTACGACCTAATCAGGCACAGAATAGAGGAATTCATCTAAAATATTCCCTGATGCAGGCGTTCTAAGAAGCCAAAACATTGGCAATGTTGGGATTAAAAGAGTAGGATATCTAAAAGCTAAGGGGCAGCATCGAGGAGGCCATGGGAGTCTGGTAACATTCGCCCGTGCACACCGGCGCGGGTCTCTGCAGTTGCTACCGGCATGGGAGATGTCCCTGGTCTTCCCTCGTGGCGTCAGGCCACTCTCCCCTGAGTCCAGAATCCAAAATGGCCACCATGCCCTTAGGCATGAGGCCGCATCCCCTGATAGGATTTAAAGGGGCCTCGTCATCCAAATTGCCTTCACCTGTGCCTGATGGACCAGGCACAGGGAAGTATGAAAGCAGACTTCCTCCATTCCCTCCTCGACTTGGCAACTTGTTTGCTTCAAGTCTGCTTGCTTCGGTGAGTCTTCTGGTGCCTCGGGTTCCTGATTCCTGGTTTCTGCTTCTTCTCGGTGATTCTTCAGTGTGTGACTTCGGACTGGCAAGTGGTGATTCCTCGGTGTGTGACCTCGGACTGGCAAGCGGCGATCCTCTGGTACTCGACCTCGGACTTCTTCCGGACCATCCATCTTCAAAGGCCCACCTAAGTCCCAGCAGCCCGGGCTCCTCCCAGGGGGGCCATGGGCTTCCAGTGGCGAAGATCCAGTTGGTCCTTGCACCGACCTTACGCCTCCTCGACCTCTCAAAGGTCCACCTAAGTCCCAGCAGCCCAAGTCCCTAAGGGTTCCTCCCGGGGGGGGGGCCGTGGGATTCCAGTGGCGAAGATCCAATTGACTTTGCTCCAACATCACGCCTCTTTGTCCTCTCAATGGCCGACTCAGTCTTCAACGACGAAGGGCCTGCCAGTCCCATCTTCTATTCCACCTCGCCACCCGATGGGGGAACCGAAGGAGCCATCTCCTAAGGTGAATTCAACCTCCTGTCGGTCCAAGGGTTCACGATCCCTCCTGATCATAACAACCTCCCCTACCTATACACCCTCCCTCTTCCCCTGACCTTCCCACCCCCTAAACCCTTTACCCTACCTTTTGTTTTTTAAATGTTGTTGTTTACTGCTCCGTCAGTCCCTTCTCCGGTACCGCTCGAAGTCATTTTTAATCATCGGTCCACTAAAAACATTTTTTAGCTGTATAAATCTGGATAAATATAATGAAAGTAACTGGCCTAAAAGCTTGTCTATGGACTTAATAGAAAGTAAGTGAGCCGCTGATTAGTAAGGACAAGTAAGACAGACTGAATCAGTTCTGGTTTTACAGTTCTGATTTTCTTAGAAAAACTATTTGGGGAAATCAAAATTACAAATCTACACATGCAATGGGGTAAAATCAGGATTAGTACAGCCTGACTACTGATAAATTTAATTAGACACCTTCAACATAGAGTTCTCCAGGCTACACAAAGTTAATTATTCTCAATTCTGTTCTGCACCTCACCCTCCTTCAAACAGGTCTGATATTTTTTCAGGGTAACCAAAATTTGCTAATTAGTCAGGTTTATAACCCAAATGTAGCCCATCAATATCTATTGGGAATATCCTGTTGGATGCTCTCAGTAATGGAATCCACCGCTTTAAGATAGGGTTCGATCAACACACACCTGTCAAGAGTTTCAGGCTACGAATTATTTATCGTAACCTGCTTTGGGCTTATAATGGAAGGGTGGAAAATCAAATGTAAATAAATCATAGACAATCCTAATTTATCCCATATATGCAAATTTGTCCTTTTTTTTTTTTTTTGATATTTCCAAACTAGACTTGGTTGTGGCTATTCAGGACTAGAGCTGTGGTAGATCGGGCTAAGAAGGGGAGGGAAATGATGAGCACCCAAGACATAAATATAAAGGGATCTCCTCACAGCACGAGGGGTTAAAGCGTGCAGCGTCCAGCTCATTCTTAAAACACACATTGATAGAAATGTCCTCGGGGACAGCCAAATCTGTCGAATTCTGGGAAAAGTCAGCAACTCTCTATTCCCGAGAATTTGCCCTTGACAAAATAGGCAGTTCTTTGAGAAGAGGGCAGTCATTTCGCTGAATCAGAAAAAAGGGATTTTTTTTTTTTTTTTTTGTAAAGTAGACAGTGCAAGGATTGAAAGCAAGGCATGGAGCACACCCAGTAGAAGAATTCTTACAGACACATGGAGGTCCTGGCTTTCAATAGCATTTCCGTACCTAAAACGGATTTTTCTGCGTATAATTTGGCTTTTAGAAAATTGCTCTGGGGTTGTGCACATAAAAGTAAGTGTGGAAGGGATGTCACATGTACTTTCATGTGTGCTTGAAAGAGGTATTCCCAGGGGATGAGTTGGGGCAGGGAAAATATTCATGCCATATTTTCAATTTTCTAAAGTATGTGCGTAAATGAGCACACACACACACATTTGCACCTTCTCTCAAGCAGTTTTCAAAGTGGACATGTGTATAAATCCACTGAAAATTTGGGCTGAAGTCTGTGTGTACCATCTGCACAGGGTCACTATAAAATGACTCTCATTAAGTTTGAAAACAAAAAAAAACCCCCACTGTACAAAAACTCTTTCGATGCACAAATTGGTAATGTTTGGTTACTCGGTTATTATACTTCTTCTCCATGGACCATACAATTTCACAATATTATACCTACCTCTCTGTGACTCATTTTTCAAGTCTAAAATGGCGGATGTACCAAGACATGACATTAGCCAAGAAAGGGGTCCTACTTATCAAGCATCAAGCATTGAATGCGCTTTGAATATAGACCTCTGAAAGTCATTTTATGTTTTACCTAGAATTGATAAATCCCTGGATTCACCACCTAAAAGACCTACTGTATTTGGTATAGATACTATTTTAGAGCCCCTCTAAGGACCTAATTTACTAAAAGTTTTCGCCCATTCTGTGTCTATAGGAAAAATGCTTAGTAAATGAAACCATAACAGGGCCATTCATCAAAATGCATTAGGGCATTATCACGGCTGGGGTTTATAAAAATGAGGGACATTTAATGTTGTGAGCAATAATGTAATGGACATTATCAAAACACAGGATTTGTGTTATTTAATGCAAATCCTGTTTTGGAGAGAGAGAGAGAGAGAGAGAGAACGAACCTCTGGGATGGTGCACATATTTTCGCATGAATAGCACCTGTGATAAAAAAAAAAAAAAGGGTGTGGTGTGAGAGAGAGAGAGAACCTCTTTAGAAGGCTCTCATATAAGTCAACTATTTATAGCACTGTAGGGAGGTCAACTAGTAACTCGAGGTGAGGTTTTGGTGGTGGTCTAGGATTTGGTGGCCAGTTTTAAATTCACAGTGAGACTTACGAACAGCACAGTACACATCAGTGAACATTTGATGTGATTTGGAATGAGGAAAGATAAGATTTCTACAACGTACTCTTGCCCTAGCTTGATGAGGTACTATCAAGGGATACTTTTTTCGGTGAAGGGTAGGTTCTCATCATGGGTGGGATTTATGTGATAGTGCCATGATTGGTTAGAAGTCATGACAATAGTTCACTTTGGCTCATGGTTAGATGTATATGGTAGTGTTTAAATCAGTGGATTGGTTGAGGTAAGGATGATGTTTGTTTGTTATAAGCTTATGATATGGAGTGTTCACTGTTTTCTCTGAAGTGAAATTTATACTTTATGATTGGCTAGAATTTTGTATTTTATGTTTTTTATTTATTTAAAATTGATATGCCCCTTATATAACAAATAAGCAACTTACAATCCTAACACTTATAATTTTAAAATACACAATACAACACATTAAAACAATTTCAAGATAAAACAACAAAAACATGCAATACAATAATACAGAATTAAAATATTCAGCAAGTAAATTAAAAACTACATTCAGAAATCAAAAAAGAAACCAGCCCCAAACATAACCATGGAAGTGCACGTACAAATAAGCAAGCCTTTGCTTTATTGGGAAAGTTTTTATATCTGCTTTATCTTTGATAGACTATGGAAGTGCATAACATAAAGTTGGACCGATTATAGACAAAAGTCTTTTTTGTGCCCATTGTAACCAGCAAAGCTCATGGGAAAGAATGATAAGTAGTGACTTATCTTTCAAATGCAATGGTTGAAGTGGAATGTGGGGCTGAAATAATTCTCTCATATAGGGGCTTCTTCATTCAGTGCCTTAAAAATGAATCGCAACATTTTAAACGAAGAACAAAAACATACTAAAAGCTATTGTAACTCCTTCAACTGAGCAGAAATGCGCTCACCTTGACAGAGTCAGTAATTAATTGAGAAGCAAGTTCTGAAGATGTTTCATGCATTTAATTTTAGGGAAGCCAACAGACAGAGAATTACAGTAGTCCAGAGTTGGTAAAATCAAAGGGCTAGATTTTAAAAGCCCTGTGCGCCGGCGGCCTATTTTGCATAGGCCGCCGGCGCGTGCAAAGCCCCAGGCCGTGTGTAAGTCCCGGGGCTTCGTAAAAGGGGCGGGAGGGGGCGTGTCCGGGGCATGTCCGGGGTCAGGGGGCGGTCTGGGGCGGCTCTGGGGGTATGGCGACGGTTCGGGGGCGGGCCTGGAGGGCAGTCCAGAGTCCCCTGGCATTGCGGCCTGTGCCGAGGGTTGCGAGGCGGCACGCACAAATTACGCCTGCTTCAAGCAGGCGTAACTTGCCCAACAAAGGTAGGGGGGGGGATTTAGGTAGGACCAGGGGGTGGGTTAGGTAGGGGAAGGGAGGGGAAGGTGGGGGGACGCGGAAGGAAAGTTCCCTCTGAGGCCGCTCCGATTTCGGAGCGGCCTCAGAGGGAACGGAGGCAGGCTGCGCGACTCGGCCGGTTGCGCAAACAAAAGTACGTGCACGTGTACGTGTACCTCAAAGAGCCTAACTTTCAAACCTATCCATGGTACAGTATTCACATGCATAAGTGAACAAGTGGTCATTTATGCTAGAATTTTATAAACCATGCAGTGGGAGCTGATTATTTTATAAAATACTGTGCAGTTCTTCAAAAGTATGTGCATGCAGATGTTTCAGCAAACATGAATATTTCCAAGATAAGAAAACGCATTCTTCTCTACCTATTTTATTACATATCTAAAACATGTGTATGTTTTAGATATGTAAAAAAAAATGTATGCATTATAACCCCCAATTTATACACAGAAGCAGGTATTTTTTTAAAGTACATGTGTATATCATTTAGAAAATGTATGTATGTATGTATGTATTTATTTATTTAACTCTTTTCTATCCCGACATTCATGATACAGATCATATCATATCGGTTCACATGGAACATGGGAGTTATAACATTAATATTGAAGATGAAGCAAAGTTACAATAAAACAAGGTCGTGTGAACTTGGAAACTGAAAGAGCCAGAGGTTTAACGAATTTGTATACTACTAAACCAGTTATATACTATAAACGTGGTTAACAAAATATACATTAAAAAAAATACTTCTGTACTTGAATTCTCCTGTTCGTCACTATCTCCACCAGTTCACCCAATCCATTTCCAGTTTACCTAGACCCTCTAGTACTTCACTCTGAAACCTCACCGGTTCACCAGACCTCCCACCCAAAAACTGCAGCCAACAGACAAATCTAATTTTACTTGTGCTAGTCAGCAAGTGCAAAAGTGTATGAATAAGTTCAGTAATGTATACTTGTATATCTCTTACAAAATAGCAACTATCGCATGTACTTCTGAATCCTAGTCCGAAATACCCTTAGCCCGCCCCTTTTTTTCTGTTGGTAAAATGTATGCATGAAGTGGAAAATGCGTGTGGACTTTCAATATTTATAAAATGGCATATTCGTAAGTACAAGCTACTTACACAATGATGTGCATCGTTTTTTTTTTATGGTCTCAGGCTTTGTTTCGGGGCCTCCCGTGGGGAAATTTCATTTTTCCCGTGATTCAGGGTTTTTTTGGGGGGGGCCCCCGATTTTTAGGTTAGTGCTTGCTAACTCCTGATAGCGCACACTAACGGGTCAAAGTTAGCGCGCACTAACCCGAAAAATGAATTTTGCTGAAATTTCGGAAATATTTCATTCATTTTTCGGTTCCCCCGAACCATACCAAATTAGGCAATTTCATTGAACTTGCCTAATTCGGGAAAAACAAATGCATATCTCTACACGTGTGTATGCTATTTTCATATGTGAAACCCCTTTGAAAATTTACTCCAAAGCTTGTACTATTACAGAAAAATCAGTGGTAGAAACAAATATTCTTAAGACGTTTCACACCTCAAATAAAAAGTCCAAATCATTAAGGCCTCTTCTGCTATTAATTCAATCTGATGTCCAAGATTCCCTGATGGGAAAGATATAAACTCCTAGACTCCGTGTGCGAAGGAGGAGGCGGGTGGGCGATAGCCGGCAGCTGATCACACCACGGCGGTGCGATTTCGCCTGCCATGGTGCGGCCGGCTGCAGGCTATCGCGGGCATAGCGCCACCATAAAAGGTGGTGCTATTCCCCACGCTACTGCCAGCGATAATGTTCGAAACATTATTGCCAGCAGCGATGCCGCTGCCGACACCTCCCTAACTCTGCCCCAACTCCTCCCCTCCCCCTAATTTTAACATTACCACTGCGAAAAGGCCCTTTTCGTGTGAAACAGGGCTTTATCGCGTGCGTAAGGCCCTAACGCAAGCGATACATGTTTAGAAAAGAATCCCCTAAGTTTGTTACTTAGCCAGACACATTTGAGGTTTTAAATATCCACCCCCCACCCCTCCTCTAACTGGATATGTTTTGGTTGAGTGAGTCAATATTTGGCTAAAACTTACATGGATATAAAAAAAGGAGTTATGGAGGCAGGGCATGTTTTCCCAGATAACTTTAAACCTAACCGGCTATATTAATAAAAAAAAATAAAAACAGCAGCCAAGCAGATCTGATCCTCTACCTCCCAGAATTAAAAGAAAATGCTGGAGCCTGACCTAGAAGCCAATCTCACCATACCCCTTCAAAATAATTAAAGCAAGTTGCAGGCCATAGTGATCCAAGGCTTTGCTTCTTGGAGGTTTGTGGGGGTTATGGGTCAGGTAGGAGGCAGAAGAGGGCTCTTTTATAGGGAAGGGTCCAGCATGGCCTGTAAATTGGTTTAATTATTTTTAAAAATAACACTTTTTAAAATTATGGTGGGGTGGGAGATTGAGCTTGCTTGGCTACTATTTTTATTTATTTTTTTTTTACTTTGCAGCTATTTTTGAAACTTGCTGGATAACTTCAGCCGTCTTTATTCAATGGCATGGCTAAAGTTATCCAGCACACAATAACCCACTCCACACCACTCGTGTATTCCAGTACACTACTCTGTAAACAACCAAAAACGCCAAAACTTGTACTGGTTTAAGCTAAAAAGCACCTTAATACCGACTAAACAAACTTTTGTTAGACCCTCTATATACGAGCAGGCATAGAACAAACCATCTCGTTTTTTATAAGGGGTCTTAATTACTTTCATTTGTCAACTCCTAGAAGATTTTTTCTTTTTTTCAAGATATTATAAAAACAGTCCCGATCAAAAATTTCAAAGACTAATATTAGTATAAAGGTACTCATCCATAATAAATCGGTCCCAAACGTCCCGACATGGCCATGTTTTGGACCATAGTCCTGCTTCAGGGGAAACGCTGGAAACTGGAAACCAATCCGATGCAAAAATTGAAGACAGCGGTTACATTCCGTGCAGTATTTTTTCTGAACGCGAGCCAGCCTTCAGCTCGCCGAATTTGAACAAATGGCGACAACCCGGAACCTTTTATATTCATCTTCCGGAACCTCGGTGAGAGCCACTCCCCTTCCGTGGGAGGTTAGTTCTGAAGTGTTTCTCAATTGTACCGGCTGGTGGCAAGTCCTCTATCACGTCCTCTACAAAAGTCAAAATAACATTGTCCATCCTTGTTAAGACTACACTCCTGATATGAAGTCCTCTTAATTAATCTTAGAAGATTAGAACAGAATAGCTGCAAAACAGGTGTATTATGATATATTCCTCATTTATACACGCCAAAATCAAGTCCTCAATCACGTCCTCATCCGGAGTAAAAACAACATTATATAGTCCTCCATCACGTCCGCATTAAAGCTAAACACCCGATATAAGGACCTCTATCTGGAAATTGTGTCATATCTTCACACATACTGAGAAGAGCACAAAAGATAAAAGATAAATGATCGCACATTTGTGCATCTTGCGCATGCCGAGCCCTAGGGGAGCCTGCCTCTGGCAGGTGTAACTTGTGCGCGCCATGCCCCGGCATGGCCGCTGTCCGGAAGACTCAGGACAACCCCCGGACCGGTGCCCTGCCCCCTTCCTGCCACTTTTTCAAAGCCCCTGGACATGCGTGTGTCCCAGGGCTTGCGCGCGTCGCCGAGCCTATGCAAAACAGGCTCGGCACGCGCAGGAGCAGGTTTTCGAGGTTACGCGCGTAATTTATGCACGTAACCCTTTGAAAATCTGCCCCTAAGCGTGTGAAGGATTTTCATCTGGAGACCCCCCACTGGAGTCTTCATCTCAGGAAAGAGAAAGGTAAAATTAGAGTGGGGGATGGAGTATTGTGGGGAACAGAGGCTCTGAAGATTTAAGAGATCCAGGCCCATCTGAAAGATCATTTCATGCCCTAAAGAGTGAGACAAAGCCCATTTCTGATGAACATGTTCACAGAGAGCGAGGGAGAGAGACAATTGAAAGAATAAGTTTGGAACATGGATTATAATCAGATTCAAGTGTATATGGTGCCAGTTAATTACCTTGGGAAATCTACAGTAAAGTGTTTTTTTTAAATTTTGGAACATCCATCCAGCGTGAGACAGCAAGAGCCACCCTTTGCCTTGGGCCCTGGAGGTCTATCATCTCCCCTCATGTGGGGAATCCACACTCCAGGGCTGTAGAACTTTGTGAAGACTTCGCCTTGAGACTGAGCGCAACCCCTGCATTTCTCAAACTGTCCAGAAGAAGGGGCTACAGGAAAAAAAAAATAACAAAATATTGAAAAAGACGTATCCACTGTCATTTTTACTTTGTGTACATATTGTACACAGTTCTTTGCTGTCTTAACAGAAAACTGTGCATTCAATAGAAGTTTACCCTTTTTTGTTTTCACAGGAGAAGCCACAGGAACCAGACGGTTGGGTTTTGTGTTTTCCTTTTTGTGACTTTCAGGAAATAGTCTGCCAGCAGCAAGGAAGTGGAGGTCATCCATCTGGTGATTTGCCTCGCTCATCCCAACCAGAAATGAACAAAGGAAAGGGATTATAGATGGTGAGGAGAATGCTAACCAGTAATTTTCATTTCATTCCAACAAGGAACAGTAGAAATAATTTTTAAAAGCCCATTTACCTGCATCAGCATGGGAAAAACCTATTGACAATTCAATAGCATATATTGTAGCAATTTTCAAAAGCTATTGAAAATTGCTACAATATTGTACATGCTATTGAATTGACAATAGGCTTTACCAGTGTTGACTGCACTTAAAGGTGAATTTTAAAAGCTCGGCGCATGCCAAAATTGACTTATATGCGTCCACCGTATTTTAAAAGCCACCTACATGCGTGTGTATTTCCCATTGTGCACACATCTTGCGCAGAGTCAAAAAGGGCCATGGGCGGGGCCTGAGCATTCCAAGGCGGGGCAAAGAGCTGTGCGAGCAGATTCTTCCAAGCCTGGGCATGGGCCCAGGTCTAGTGCTACATAACTGGACGTCTGCTAAGGAGGGGAGGGGGTAAGTTTAAAAAACCAAAAAAGCCATCCCTGAGGGGTTTAAAGAGTCTGGACTAACTTGGGGGAGTGCAGGCTGTTAAATCAAGGGGGGTTTAGGTGACCTTGCTCTACATGGGGTGGACTGGTGGACAAACTGGTGAAACCGGTCCTGGCGTAAATGTGCACTGGTTATAAAATTCCATGACTTATGCGACCGAAACCTGATTTGTGCGGTTGAGTGCGCCTACTTGCAAAATTAGGCTCATAAGTACACGCTTTTTATGATCTACACGCATATGTGCGCGTATGTTATAAAGTCGCCACGTCCCTGGGCATGCACATTCAATGCCTTTGCGTCAATGTGCACCCGCATACCCCTTTCAAAGTTACTGCTGCTATGTAGGGGGGGCTTTTGAAAATTGCTATGTTCCTAATTTCCTTTGAAAATTACCCTGTTCGTCACCTAAGTTCAGCTAAATATAGGTGCCCAATTTAGGAATCTAATTTAGGGGATCTTCTTGTTTTGAATATTGGCCTCTTAGTTTTCAGCTGAAAATTCATATAAATATAGGGACCAAAAAGTTAGACTCCTAAATTTAGGCCTGCTATTCATTTTTACCTATATTTAGGCTCCTACATTTAGCGCCTAGTTCTGATAATCAATGCTTAGCTTTGTTTTCTCCATAGACACCCACTTGTTATGCTCCAAAATTTAAGAGCTTTATGAAACTAGGAGCTAAATTAAGGTGCTCAACTCTAGTAAGTTTTCAAAAGGTCCAAATTAGGAGCCTAACTCCCAGTTAGGAGCTTAAACCCTTTGAAAATTGGCCCCTTACTGTCTAGACAGCGCTCTCTTTGCTGCAACCTATTTGCCCAGCTACAAAAAAAACAAAACAAAACCCACTATATGCTCTTCTGGGTGCATTCTCTGAGTGTACAACTTTTCTATGTGTTAGTGAAAGTAAAAGCAAACCCTGATGAAAGAAGCAAAATCAGAGGTATGGGCTCTGTCCTTTTAAGTCAGCAAAAATAATCTTATATAAGACTAGACCATCATATATCAGGACCCTGACCCAGCATTATATCAAATGCCATCTAATACTTATAACATGGCATTAAAGTGTAATCATTGGTCTGCCTATTTTTTATATGAATTTTCTTCTGCAAATAAAACCTTATCTTGTGAGCGGATCTCAGTGCAGTTTTCTTAAATGCAAAGATGATAACTTTTATACAGGCATGTCTGCACACATGTGCGCGCATTCCTCGGTCCGCGCCCAGGGGCATAGCCTTTTTATAACATATGCACGCATATGGGCGCATGTGCGCAAAGTTTTAAGTGGACAAGCGTCTATACATGCAAATGCTGCTTCTACCGCATAAGTGGGATTTTTAAAGACATGCATGCCAATGCCATTTCCAGTTTTACCAGTTCATTCCCAGTTGGCCCAGGTAAGGAATAGGACTTCCAACTCCCCCCCCCCCCCCTTAGTTTAAAAGACTTCTTTTTCCCCTGTTAGCCCCGACCCTTAAAACCCCACCGATCTGCCTATTTATTTTATAACTTGCACATCATCCATTTATTTTATAACTTGCACATAGCAGGCTGAAAGTTATCCATGACTGAATTCAAAAGGGTGTGGAAAAAAAAAACCCAGAGGACCCCTAGGGCAAGAAGATAGAAATGAAGCACTGGGGTGACTTTTCGGTATATAGGTGACCTGCAGGGAGCAGCAGGTACAACCTCAACAAGAAAGTGAGGGGGTGACCCACACAGAGCGGCAGTTATAACCCTCAACAAGAAGGTGAGGGGTAACCAGCATGGAGCACCACATACAACCTCAATAAGAAAGTGAGGGGGTGACCCACACAGAGCGGCAGTTACAACCCTCAACAAGAAGGCGAGGAGATGATCAACATGGAGCAGCAGTTACAACCTCAATAAGAAAGTGAGGGGGTGACCCACACAGAGCGGCAGTTACAACCCTCAACAAGAAGGTGAAAGGGTGACCAGCATGGAGTGGAATATACAACCTTAATAAGAAAGCGAGGGGGTGATCCACACAGAGCGGCAGTTACAACCCTCAACAAGAAGATGAGGGGGATGATCAACATGGAGCAGCACATACAACTTCAATAAGAAAGCGAGGGGGTGACCCACACAGAGCGGCAGTTACAACCCTCACGATGAAGGCGAGGGGGTGACCAGCATGGAGTGGAATATACAACCTCAATAAGAAAGTGAGGGGGTGACCCACACAGAGCAGCAGTTACAACCCTCAACAACAAGGCCAGGAGTTGACATGCACAGAGTGGCAGTTACAACCCTGAACACCTTGCTGGGCAGATTGGATGGACCGTTTGGTCTTTTCCAGCTGTCATTTACCATATTACTCTGTTGCTATATCCGGATAACTTTATCCATATATAATCAGTGAACACTTGTATCTGAATAAGTGGCTCTAGCTACGCCGATAAAGTTACGTGGCCAGCAGGTTTTCAAATATGGACTCCCTGTGGCTTTTCTCTCATTTTCTATGGAAAAAGACTTGGATGACTCAGACTCCAAGTGGGTACAACACTGCTTACCACCAGCAGGAAGAAGAATGATGCTTTTCTTAGAGATGTACCTGTAGTCTTGATTCTGTCAACCCAAAATGTTTGGGTTTTGGCCCCGATTTTGCAAAGACTTGATGAGCTTGGTTTTAGATTAGTTAAAAAATAAGGTTTATGTGTGGCATCTGTCTCCTGGTTGCCCAAACTAGCTTACATGTAGGCCTTTTCCATCTCTTTAGGGGGTAGTCGGTGACAGGAAACGGCTGATTGGCCATTTACTATGCCTTAGTTATTCCTAACTACACTGCAAGGTTACATTCCTGCTGCCAGCGGTACAACAGTGGCCAGCACTACTTATTCATCAGGTTTTATTTGTTTCCTCATTGGTTCTCTCCTCTGCTGGATAGATGAACGTACAAACTCTACTGGTTGGATGACCAAACTTAATCTATGATAGCATTATTAGCAGGTGAACATGTGGAAACAAACCCTTCATCAATATTTTTGTTAAGACACACAACACCTTACAGAGAAAAAAAACTGCAGAGCCCACCACAGGCAAGCGCTGTTCTTACAAGCAGAAAGAACACTGCTTTAAAAAATTGAAAAATAAGCATATAAATTACACCAATTTTCAAAATGGACTTATGCACATCAGGCTACTCTCAAAATGATTCCACCAAATCTATCCACAGAAGGAATCCACCTGCACAGGTTTTCCATGAAAATTTACAGGCGTGTGTTTTAAAATATTGAAGTCTGTGTGTAAGTCCAAATCCTTCCCCAACTCCACTCCCAGGAACGCTTCTACAGAGAGCAGCCCTTCTTACCTGCATCTACCCCCCCTCCTCTGTACGCTTCATTATAAAGTTTGAGCTGCACAAGGCTGGCAGGTCCTGCAAGACTACGTGACCCTGTGCAGTTCAAACTCCAAAGTGAAGCCGGCAAAGCATTAGCAGGTTAGGAGTGGTACTCTCCTTCTGCACTTCAGGATGCACAGGCCACAATCCCATAATCGGGCCCTGTTGGTGCCGGTAAGTCTCACGACAGCAGGAGTACAACAGACAGAGGATCCCTGGACAATAAGGGAAATCCATCTCGGGGATGAGAAGCGGATAGAGAGGCTGCTAATGAGGCCCTGAATCTTAGGCAAGCCACGTTTGTATTTTGGGACTTGGATCTGAGCGCATTGCCTTGGATTCAGTTTTCATACAAATCCAAGAACCACAACTTGGGGGGATAGGGGCTGCTAACTGCTTAGTTATTTTGCTTTAATAGTGGCCTATGGGGAGTGTGCCAGCAGGCCACTATCCCAATGGGATAAAGCCTGGAGCTCAGATTATTGGGAGCTGGACGATGAGCTTTGCAGAACCTGCAGTCATGGGACCAAATGGAGTTAAAAATATGCTGAGCAAATATTGACTTGAAAATCAGGTTCTCTGAATCAGTGTTTCCTCTGAGAATGGAAACATTGGCAAGCACAGGGACAGACGGACTCCGGTGCATGGCTTCACACCTTGTGGGGGTGAGAAGAGGGGTAGGTGTGCAGAAAGTTGACCGGTTCAGCACGTGACAGCCCTCCTACTAATAACAGAAAGCAGCACACGTGTTCTAAGCGCACGCACTGTTCACTGCTTAATTCAATGGAAAAAAAGATTGTCCATGCTTTCAGCAAGCGGAATCATAGTGTAGTTTCTGTACTGCAATCAGTGAGGGCACTGTTTGAAGCCACTTGGTTTGATGCAAACAATACAATTATATTACCCAGGATTTTCTCAGCTCTTACAAGTTAAAAACAAAACAAAGCAAAAAAATCTCATAAAAGGCTTTTGAGATGCTTAACCCACTTTTCAGGCCCTTGGGAACCTACCCTTGTAGGAAGGAGCAACCTAGTTGGGATATCCTGGGCTTGCTTGCATCCTTTCTTAATGGTTTCTCCACTTTCAATCTTTATTCTGCCACGCGCCAGCCACTGAAATGGCTGCATTCGGTTTTCTTTGGAATCGGTCGATGATATTGGTGGCTCTTCACCCCGTCACCAGCGTCTGCTAGCACAGCGCTCAGCACACGCTGCCCGGTGTCTGCCAGGGCTGGCATCACACTGCTGCCAGCCCCATCCAAGCCAAGGAGAGGGCATTGGGTTTGGGACGCAGCCTCTGTCAGTGACACAGCAGCACCCGGCCAGCCCTTGTTGAGTAAGTACAGTATGGTCTAGAAGCCACACTGCAGCCACATGTGCAACATCATCCTGCTGGTCTCACTTTCACCAAGGGACATTTATTGCTTGAGCTGCTTTGATGTTTGCTCTGGGAAGACGGACAGCAACCTCACAAAGTGTACAAGGTGACATAAAGTGCAGGGCTTCATGGGGAGGGTAATCCCGCGTCTTTCCTTTCCTATACAATGTTTAAACTGCAGCTGAGCTGATGTTAGGGGATTTTATCAAGCCGGATCGGGGGGGGGGGGGGGCAAAATGACATCATACATTATTGCAGCACACTTTTTAATTCATAAATCTGCAAACTAAAATCCAGCCGTGTCCATAAAAATAAGCTCCCAATCGGGAAACTGGCCCATCTCTAGTTTAAACTGGGGCCTGGTGCCAAAGACAAAGCAAATGAGCCAACACGTGGCCTCTTATCTAATAACGACATGTTCCCCACACATCGTTTTTGGCCCGGCATCATATTTAAAGAGGTAAATTACTTCAGCCAAAACCCTAAATGCAGCCAGACACCTGATTTGTGTCAACAGAGCCTGTTCCCAGTTGCGCTTTCACAGTGACCATGCTGGCAGCAATGGGACAAAGTCTATTTTCTTGGCTTTTCTGTTTCTGCTCTTCTCCTGGCTCTTCCCTGCCGTTCCTTTCTCTGTCCTCCTGTCTTTCCCTCCATTCCACTCTTTGCCCATTCTCTTTCCCTGGCTTCCAGCCCTTTCAATAGCTCTCGCTCCTCTCTCTGCTCCTCTTTTGTCTTTGTTGTAATATAGTGAACGTCAGCAGAAAAGGGCCAGATCGGCTCATCCAGTCTGCTCGGCTGAGACTCTTCCATTTGAGGTAGATGAGCAAACTCCCTTGTGCAACCAACTTCACCCCCATCTTCCAGCTTGCCTTTTACGTGACCTCACAACCCTTTTCCCAACACTGCCCCTCCCCCCCCCATATCCGTCCCAGGAGTGCCCACAATCCGCCAACTTACTGGCCTCACCAACTCCACTGGCAGCCACTTCAGGCCTTGTCAACTTTCTTTAAGATTCTTTCAAGGCCAATACCCAGTTCCCCCTGTCCTGCCGGGTGCCTTTTCCCCAAATGATGTTGGCTGGCTTGTCAGTGTTTGTCATTCATGAGGCCCAGTGCTATTCTGTTCTACAGCAAACAGTTAAAATGGCACCGGCCAAAAGTTGGCTAGCTCCACTGGGAAGCAGGCGCCAGCAGGGCAGGAGCAACTGGAGATCGCTCCTGCCTGATTTTCAGCTCTGGATAGGGGAAGAGGGGCTGAGAAACGGTGGTAATGGAGAAAAGGACCGGGCAGGGGTTTCTGGGAGGTTTTTTTTGACAGAGGAAAGAACTTGCATTTGAAAATGAAAGAACGAGTTCATGAATGGGAAGAGTATCCTAGTGGTTTGAACAGAGAGCTGTAAACTAAGAAAGCCAGGGTTGAAATCCCACTGATATTGCTTGTGACCTTGGGCAAGTCACTTCCTTCTCCATGGCCTCAGGTACAAACTTAGAATGTGAATCCTATGGGGATAGGGAAATACTTGTAGTACCTGAATATAATCCACTTTGAAGTGTCTGAAAGGTGGAATATTATTGCACTTGGTGATCAGTGGGGCCCACACTGCGGACCGCTGCTCTTACCTTCAGCCCGGGCCTCCAAGGATGTCCCTCTGATGATGTGGCTGGCCTCCCTGGCTCCGCCACAATGGAGCTAGGCTGCTGCCAAGCCGCTTCCACCGCCGCTAGTTTTCACCAGGGGAATCCCTTAGGAGCGCGTGCATGCCCGACCTGTGCGAATTTAAAAGGCCCATGATGAGAATCCCCCTGCAGCACCCTCTGATGACATCACAGAGCCACCAGTATATAGAGCCTGCCGGAACACCTCTTCAGTACCTAGGCAATGGGTTGACTCCTCCTGGAGAAGTGCTTTGCCAGCATTCATCTTCCTGGTTCCTGTCTCCGCTGGGGAGTTCCTGAGTCCGTGTCTTCTGCCCTTGGTTCCTGCTGTCTGGTTTGTCTCTGTATCTCCTTGTCTGTGGTCAGTCTTCCTCCCGTCTGTCTTCAGCGTCTCCTCGTGTTCCTGTGGTCCCTCGTCTTCCTTCTCAGATTGATCCTCTGGTTTTGATTTTAAACTGGACCTTGACTCTGCTTGACTACTGCCTGCCACTGACCACAGCCTGTACCTTGTTTTTGATTGAACTCTGCCTGCCTCAGACTCTGCTTCCAGTCACCTGACCAGATTGTAGCTTCACCCGTCTGCGTTCCCCACTGTGCTGGCCCGCTCATCTACCAAGCTTCAGATCGTCTCTGTCTTTTTGGAGATACGGTCTCCAGAACTGAACTCAGTACTCCAGGTGAGGCCTCACCAAGGACCTGTACAAGGGGATAATCACTTCCCTTTTCCTACTCGATATTCCACTCTCTATGCAGCCCAGCATTCTTCTGGCTTTAGCTATCGCCTTGTCACATTGTTTTGCCGACTTCAGATCATTAGAAATCATCACCCCAAGGTCTCTCTCCTTCTCTGTGCACATCAACCTTTCTCCTCCCATCGAATACAGTTCATTCGGATTTCCACTCCCCATATGCATGACTCTGCACTTCTTGGCATTGAATCTCAGCTGCCATATCTTCGACCACTCTTCCAGCTTCCTTAAATCCCATCTCATTCTCTGCACTCCTTCCGGTGTGTCCACTCTGTTGCAGATCTTAGTGTCGTCCGCAAAAAGACAAACTATCTAATTTGATTTACTAGTAATATTGCAAGATAAGTTTAGTTTAGTTTAGTTTACTGATTTATTAAATCACTTTTATAGACAAAAATCAAAGTGATGTAAATAAAAATCCACATACACAATAGTTTAACCAAAGATAATATATTAGGGTATTATTATGTCTGTTTTTATGTTTACTGCCATATATGATTACTTTATTGTTCACCACTGTGAGCAATTTTCACAGGAAAAATAGGGGATACATATTATTAAATCAAATCAAGCTTTTGGCCTCAACATGCTCATTGAATTTGAAGTTTTAACTACAGTCACTCCATGGAGGTTACTCTAATGCCTTCTTGGAAACCTGATGTAGCCATATCACTGCTGTTAAGGTCGTAACCACCATTCCTTACTTGTTACCCCCATAAGTTGTGGGCCATTAGGTCATGCTTCCGCTAAGTCTTTCACTTGTTGCAAGTAAGGATCCTCTATGTTTATCTTATAACTTTTTGAAGTCTATTATCACTTTAGCTTCCACCATCATTTTACTGGCGAGCATTTCAGGTTTACATCAATCACCCATTCCATGATCAAATATTTCCTGATGTTCCTATCATGACTCCTGGTTCTACAGCATCCTTTTCACTGAAAAGGTTTACTTATTGTGCATTATGCATACCTAAAGCCAGTGGGTTCCCGATGTCATCTTGGTGTTTTTTGGATGATAGCCATTTCAGGAACTAAATACAATTCTTACAGCAACTGGCAAACTATATATATAGAAACATAGAAATATAGAAGTGACAGCAGAAGAAGACCAAATGGCCCATCCAGTCTGCCCAGCAAGCTTTCATACCTATTTGTTTTCATACTTATCTGTTACTCTGACTGCTGAAGTCAGGGCCCTTATTGGTAACGTTTTGGTTCCAATTCCCTTCCACTCCCACCATTGATGCACACAGCAGTGCTGGAGCTGCATCTAAGTGAAGTATCTAGTTAATTGGTTTGGGGTAGTAACCGCCGTAATAAGCAAGCTACTCCCACGCTTGTTTACCCTGCCTGTGCAATTCAGTCCTTGTTGGTTGTCTGAATATAAATCCTCTTTACTTCATCCCCCCTGTCGTTGAAGCAGTGAGCTGTGCTGGATATGTATTCCAAGTGAAGTATCAGGCTTAATTGATTCGGGGTAGTAACCGCCATAACAAGCAAGCTACACCCATGCTTATTTGTTTACTCAAACTATGTAATTCATTCCTTGTTGGTTGTTGTCTGAATATAAATCATCTTTTCTTCACTCCCTGCCGTTGAAGCAGAGAGCTATGCTGGATATGCATTGAAAGTGAAGTATCAGGCTTATTTGGTTTGGGATAGTAACCGCCGTAACAAGCAAGCTACTCCCCTGCTTTTTTGTGGATGCAAATCCTTTTTTCCACATTTCCTCTTGCCGTTGAAGTATAGAGCAATGTTGGAGTTGCATTAACTGTGTGTATGTTTATTGAATAAGGATATTAATCTCCAGGTAGTAGCTGTCATTCCTGCAAGCAAGCCACCCCCGTGCCTCTTCTCTTCATTCACATCCTCTAGACTTTATGGATCCACAGTGTTTATCCCACGCCCCTTTGAATATCTGTGGTTTATTCTCTTCTGAAACAATACCAGTGAACAACGTATTGCAAGACAAGTCATTTTAATTGCATTTAGAAAAGGTGATACATTGAGAAAAAAGTATTGCCTCTATATAGTGCATTTTTGCTGCAATACACTGGTACATGATTATAAATTGTGCCTCTTTAGCTAGGTTTTTGTGGCAGAAGCGCACACTGTATGATACTAGTATAAAAAAGAGTTTGAACAAGTCACATTATATTGTTTCACAATAGGAAATAAGAACCTAAAAGATTCTGTTCCATTTTGGGATTGATTATCCATGATTAATATTTGTCAGGTATTTAAATGTCTCTACCATATCTCTCCTGTCTCTCCTCTTCTCTCGTCTCATTTTATATAGCTTTGGTGCAGACCTTACACTCTTGGTTGTATTTCTTTAGCCTAGCTACCTCCTTTTGAGATATGGGCCTCAGAACAGGGTACATAAAATAATGAGAGGATCTGATCCTTCTTATTAGCAATCAGTCTATCTAATTTACTTGGTGGGTTCAAAAAAGGGGTCATGCAGATACTGAAGTGGTCCCAACAAGAGGAAGTGGAGAAGGCTAAATAATACCCTTCCCTCCATGAGCCCTGTCCTTCTTGAGGACATTAGGCACCGGCCACCCTTGAGGTCTCAACAAAAGTAATTTCACTCAGGTCCAATCAAACACTCAACTTTATTTTCTGAATTGTCCAGCCAACTACTATATACAGACCTTATGGAAGATATACAGAGCATACTGAATTAATCAGAGTTCATGGGATATTCAGTCAAGTTAAACATTTGAAATCCAAGAGTAATACATTGTATCCCAGAGACTGGAATACCATCTCCCACCTTTGAACTCACCCCCTCACACAAAGGATAGGTGAATCCCACTCTTCAGATTCCTCTTCCTTAAACCCCAAACTCCAATGTGAGACATGTAAATCATTCCCCTCCTAGTCTTCCTCCATTCCAAATTCCTTGTGGGACATGGTTCTGACATCTCTATTGTCTACTCACGACTCCCTAGCCACTTGCTCATCTCAACTTCCAGCAACATGCAGGTCTCTCCAGTCTCTTCCATGCTCTGATCCTCCTTGGGGCACTTCTCATTTTGGAACAAGCTTGTTCCCCTAGCTCCTGGCTATTTCATCGGGGGGAGGAATATCCTTTCCTTCAAACTCTTGACCTTGAACCTTTTCCCTTGAGGAGAAAAGTCCTGCAGGGTCCCACTCCATGCTGTGGGGGTCCCCAGGCCCTCCAACCTGCAGACTAGCTACTTCAGGCTTCTTACATCACTCCATATTCTGGAAAGGGCTCTTGCTATCAGATGGATTCAGAATTTCTACCCTCCTAAGTCACTGCCCACCAATCATTGTTTCCTATTATAATTAAGGGGAAACCCTCACTAGACCTCTTAATGAACAACCCAATTAAAACCATCTCAATAAATTGCAACATATTATATAGCTCCATAGTACCCCAAATACCATCCAGTAGTCACTTAAAAGTAGTGTTCTAAAGCAAAATCAAGGACTCATCCAATATAATTATATAAAATCAACCACATTATTGCCATAAGAACATGAGAGACAAGCCTACATAAATAACTTAACGGTTCTTTCAGAGGTCCATAATTGTTCATACAAAGTCCATTTATTTTTATTTTAAATTTTTGCAAATAAAAAGCATTTATCTTGAAATGGTATATAAGAGGACTAGGTAGAAAACAAGGTGCTAACATCAGTGTTGTTCAAATAACTAAATACCCCTCAACTTCTTCATTGAAACTGATGGCTGGACAGATCACAGAGTAAATATATAAAACTGTTCCCAATAATTTAATAAAGAAGACATATCTCTTCCACATTGTGATGGTAATATATGTTCCAAAACCGTCCATTTAATATTTGAAAAACTCTGCCCATGTGCAACACAAATGTGAAACAAAAGGTGCTTGCTGTTTATTAGTTTTCAAACAACTTCGATGTTCCACAAATTTCGTTTTATAAGGATCTTTTGGCCTACCTACATAGAAGCTGACATGGACATATGATGAGGTATACAATACAGCAGGATCCACACATGGTATTCTTGAATGTGATATTAGTAACAAGATGAATCTGTGTTAGTCCTTCCAATGTTTGATAACAAAATGAACAATTACTGCATGCATAGTGCCCAGATATTAAAGAATATTCAGAATTGTGTTCACTTGGTCACATGGATCACATGACCATCTCTTTAATATTTCTACTTCTCCTATATGCAATGTTAGGTCGATGTAAAAAAAATATTATGTAATGATAAAATGTTCCAATGTTTAAAAATAATGGCAGCTATTTTAGATGACATTTTAGAATGGCTAAACACACATGCCAATTTGTTATCTGGCACTGGTTGCCTATATGAAACTAATAACTGAGCAGAGCCCCTTGATGGAATCTATTATCTCTCTACTTCTAATTAAGTCCACAGAAGGGATACTCCAATCCACATAACCTCTTATCAATATCACCTCCCCCTTCATTCCCATCTTTTGGATTTGGGAATTGGAGATTTGTAGACCACACCAGTGTAGATGTGAATGCCATCACCTTATTCCAAAATAGCCTTTAGCAGCTGCTCCTTTCCCCGCATTCCTTGCATTTCATTTCTTTGATATTATTTTTTTTCCATAAAGTGTTACTTCTCCTCTCCCTCCCTGCTCTTTTTCTGCCATCTCTATCCTTCCTAAATAGATTATAGCATGGTATGGACTGTTATTGTTTGTAAGGTTTTGGGTGGACCCTTGGACACTGTGGCAGATGACCACGCCCACGGGGGGAAGTCCCGTGAGGGGCCACAGGTCAGGCTCAGCTTTAGGACACACAACACAGAATTATCTTTTATTAAACAGAGTTGAGAAGCCACCAGAGGTGGCAGTAGTGAGTAGTAGGGATGTGAATCATTTTTGAACGATTAAAATTATCGCCAGATAATTTTAAAATCATCCAAAATCGTTAGAGTGTACGATACAATACAAATGCCCCCGATTTATCGTCAGGGGCATTTGTATTGTATCGTTAAATAGGGCGCGAGAAAACCGGCACACCAAAAAAACCCTAAAACCCACCCCGAACCTTTAAAACAAATCCCCCACCCTCCCGAACCCCCCCAAAATGTTTTAAATTACCTGGGGTCCAGTGGGGGGGGGGGGTCCCGACATGATCTCCCTCTCTTTCTGGCCACGGCTGAGTTAAGAAATGGCGCCGGTGGCCCTTTGCCCTTATCATGTGACAGGGCAAAGGTAGCGCCGGCGCCATTTTGGTTCTTGGCTCCCGACGTCACGCGTGCAGGAGATCGCCCCCGGACCCCCGCTGACCCCCAGGGACTTTTGGCCAGCTTGGGGGGGGGCCTCCTGACCCCCACAAGACTTGCCAAAAGTCCGGCGGGGGTCCGGGAGCGATCTCCTGCACGCGGGCCGTATTGCCAATCTTCAAAATGGCGCCGGCGCTACCTTTGCCCTCACTATGTCATACGGGCGACCGTATGACATAGTGAGGGCAAAGGTAGCCCTCACTATGTCACAGTAACACAGGTAACACAGGTAGCCCGCACTATATCACAGTAACACAGGTAACACAGAAGCTGGAATAGAGGCAGGCCCTCGAGGAGCGAGTACCTGGTTCCAGGGAACAGCTCTGAGAGAATATAGATGGTAACTCACTGATGGTGTAGGCAGCGGGTTCTTCCAAGCAGAAGAGAGCTCAGGCAGTACTCCGGGAATATGGGCCCTCGAGGAGCGAGTACCAGTTCCAGACAGCAACCTGAAAGAAAAGAGAGAGGCCCCCGAGGAGCGGGTACCCCGATAGAGTAAGTCCAATTATGGAGAGGCATAGTAGCTAGGTACGGAGAGCGAATCCCATCCGTAAGGAGTCCCTTGCTAACTCGAATAGCTAGCAAACAGAGTAGGCTTTTGTATCTGGGATGTGTGACGTCATCACAGGGGAACGCCCCTGAGGTTCGCGCCAGAGAAGGAATAAGAAGCAGGGCCACGTGCGCCCTATGGCAGCGGGATGCAGCATCCAAGCTGGACTGGGGACGCCAGAGAGAACAGCAGGCAGATGCTGTGGCAGCCAGACATCCATCAACCGCGGGAGGAGTCGCCAAAGAGGTAAGGAGGGCGGAGTGGAGACGTCGGGCAGCTGCAGTCGTAACATGGACATATCCCATTCATGGAATACATCCCCATGATAACAATTAGGGATGTGCATTTGTTTGAAATAAATGGGTAAAATGCAACAAATAAGACCACTTTTATTTCATTTGTGGACCCTGAAACAAATGGAGGATGCCCACAAATTAAACAAAAATGTTTGTTTTATTCGTTTGTTTCCCATTCAAGACTATGGCTCTTTTAAAAATGCTGCAGTGTTACTGATAAGGACAGCAACCAAGAAACTCTGAATGAGGGAATAACCAGGACAGAACCAAGATGGAAGAAGAGGGCGAGTAGATCGGATGGAGGACAAGCAAGGTGAAGCTGCCCTGTTCTTGACAATGCACCTTGAGAGTTTTACTACAACTTAGCCTTGCTGTCATATCCAAGACTTTACATCTTGGGGGGGTCTTACTGTTACACCCCAGATTTTACACCTTGGGGTGTTCTTTCCATTTTGCTTTGTACCTTTCAGGGTGCTTTGGGGTCTTTGTGCTGCTTAATCAATGCCTGGGGTTATGTCTGCCACCTTTGCTGCTTTGTTCCCCCTTCATGGCACCATAAGATGTTCATGCCACTGTTATTGGTGTCCTCTTTGGAAGACTTGGGCTGTTTCTGACACTTTTTCTATTGCTTTGCTCCTTCTCTATTTTTGGTGCCGTGGAGACCTCCTGTCCCTGATGGTACCCTTTTGCCCTTTATGGTGCCTTAGGTTATTCATGCCACATTTGGTGCCATTTTGCCACAGTCTTGGTGCCTTGGAGTTCTCTTCCTCCCCTTTAGCTTCATTAGATTAGAAAACCCCAATGTTGAAGCTCAAAATGGGCTGAATTGCTTCCCCCTACTGACTTTCCTCAAAAACGAAAAAAATGAATGGAACGAATAAGTAAACATTTTTTTTGTTTGAAACAAATCAAATGAGTGGAGGTGACCTATGAAGGAACTAAATGAATTGAAACAAAAATATCTAAGTCTGCCTTCACCATTAGGGCTTACAGATCTGGAATGGTGTTGCTTAAACTATGAGCATCTATCTCATAACTTTCAGTTCTTTCTCCCTGGCCATGCTAAAATTCTGTATAGCCTCATACTTGTGTTACAGCCTGGTCAGATGTAGTTTATAGTTGTTAAGGTGGGGATCATTCTCGGGCATACAAATTACAGGTTTTATTTATTTTTTAAACCTTGAGACATAACATTCAGTATGGTGGCACTTCAAGGACAGCAATATTTCACAGGGATTAGTGATTCCAATAACCTTTGCTTTATTTTCAAACTACACTTCTGTCCAGCAATGCAGTGCACAGATAAGATAGATTTTGAAAGCAGAAGTATTTATTTAAATTTTATTTATTTAAATAAATATTAAATATTTAAATAAATATTAAATATTAAATATGTATTTATTTAAATGTTTCTATCCCACCTATCTATAAACCAAGGTAGATTACAAACAGAACATACATTTCTACATAAATAAACAGTAAAGAAAATTAAAATACAATACAGTTAACTCTATACCAGACAGTACATTAATAGTCAAGGCAAAAACTAACTTAAATCTGATATAATCATAACCCTATGTAGGCCTGCTGGAATAGGAAATGTTCTTAAAAGATTTTATGTAGGCCTTGGCCTTTAAATGCTCTGGCTGGCAAACAGTTGCACAATATCAGACCCAACTACCACAAAGACTTGCTCTGTGCTTTCACAAAGTCCAATGTGCCAAAACAAGGGGACTTCTTTCTGTCTCAGCTGACCAGTGGGGACATAAATCCTTAAGGCTCGGATAATACAAGAAAGCAGGAGGCAATCCACGGTGTTGTGTGCGTCCAGCACCGGATACCTACACTTAGGCTACCGCATTCTGGGTCACCTGGAGGACTCATAGACTAGAGTGGAAATGGGAAGTCTCAGATATACTATATTAACAGGCCATTATTGTAGTTTTTGGTCGCTGCATCCTGTGGTGTATTTTTTGATATAGTTTTGGTTTGTCACATTAATTATTAAAGCCTGGACTATTGAATGAAAGCGATCAGACTGCAATTTACATAGAATTTTCAATTTATAAAATGCGCTCTGAGCCACTTTTTTGACATGTGGCTATATAGACAAGGTTGTGTCAAACATAACAGCTAAGTTTATGGCAGATCGAACAACTGGCAGCTGTTAAATCATCATATACCTGTGGTGAACTTGGGCATTGCCCTCAGAAGGAGAAAATGTGAGGAGGTGAGAAGGGAGTTGCCAGTCGCCAAGAGAAATGTGAAACTCTATGTCAGGAAACCTCATCTCCTTAGGAGGTGGCAGCAAGAACAGAATGACTAGGCCCCCACCTCCCAGTGATACAAATCAAGAATGGAATAGTGAATGGGAGGAAGGAGTGGATCCCTCTACAGAACAACCGGGGAATGAGGCCCAGAGTTACTATGGATACAAGAGTGACAGATAAGGCGGGGACTAGGCAGGAAGAGGAAGTGGAGTTCCTTCCTTCAGGCATAGCCCTAGAGGAGAGACCAGCCCCAGAACTGGAGAAGAATATCTTGCAGGAACTCATGGAGCAGAAGAAGCCATGTGAGGAGACAGAGGGAAAAGAGCAGACAGAGCTTGCTAAGAAAAGTAGGTAGAACTCAGACCAAGAGTGTTGTAAATAAATGGCTTTCTGTGGGTGGTAGGAACTGTGCTCGCTTTAATTAACCAATTCTAGCAGCTCAGTCACAAGAGGGAGGTGTACCAAACACCCCAAAGCCATTCTGGGGGAGGTTGTGAGTTGTTGCAAACAGGAGGAATCTGCATTTCATTGTTTTTAACAGACATTTAGGCCTGTGGGAAAGAGACAAGCCTGAAGATTGAATCCCTCCTTACCTGTGCTGAGAAAGCTGCTCCATATTGTGGTTTTTTTTATTTTAAACCTGTGAATTGTATATGTGGGCCTGATGGGAACTGAGATATTTAGGCCTGTGGGAATGAGGCAGCCTTGAAGTCTGAACCTATATTGATTTGTGCTGAGACAAGGAAAAACTTTTTTTTTTTATATTGTTTATGCTCACATTTGGACAGAGGAATACCAGATTTACATAGAGATATGAGATAACCTTGTGCTTCACAAGCTTTCCTCCTTGGCTAGAAGCAATGCAGTAAAGGAGAGCTATCAAACTAAGCATTGTCTGTGTTCTGCCTGGCCATTGTGATAAGTAATGTTTTGGTACGGGACCCTCTGTGTGATAATACAATACAGGGCGAGATGCAAAACCTGTTCAACTCAAAAGAAAATATCTTTTCACAGAAATTATATAATTATTAATAACTCATATGGGTTATTCTTGCTCCTGTGTTTGTCCCCACAGTTTTCACTTGCTTGTTGGAGGTGGCAGTCTGAACCCACTGGTTTCCATCCACCACCCCTCTCCCCCTAGTTTAAAGCCAATCAGCGATGATCTGAATTTCTCAGTTAAGATCCTTTTTCCTCTCACAAGATACATTACAATTACAGTATAACTCCAGCCTCCAATAATATCTAAAAGCTTTTTTGCGCCAAGTTTTGAAACGCGGTTTTAAATCAGATATACAGCGTAGACGTTCCTCTCCCTTACCATGAACAGGAAATACTTCTGAAAATGCTATTTAATTTAATTTATTTATTTATTGAGTTTTATATACCGTCATTTGGTTTTGCCATCACAACGGTTTACAAGTTTCAATCTAGTAACATTCTTAAAAACATGGTGCTATGATCTTTGCTAGGTGCCTAAGCCCTGCCCCTAAATTCTGGAACTCCCATTACATTCTCTTTCTCTTTAATCCTCTAGTCTTGTATATTCTGCTTTATGCATTCTTTCTCTTCTTTTGCTTCACAATATTTTAATTCTATTGTCCACACATTTTCTTGGAAAGATTATATTTAGTGGTGGTAAATCCAAATACAGATTGGTAACATTAGAAACTGAAGTCCTGCAGGTGAAAATGTATTATTCTCTACACTGCCTGTCTCATAGGTCTCAACCTCTTAGGTAAAACAGAAGAGTTTCCAGTCTCTTGCCATTCAATTTTTTGCTCTCTTACCAAGGTGCCCAGGAGTGTCCTCTGTGATAGCACTATATGTGATTACGATCTAGACACATATCTAGCAGAAGCTGCAGTTTCTTAGTGTTCAGGCAGATGAATCCAAAACCAGTGGGTTATGCATCTTCTCTACCAGCAGATGGAGACAGAGCAAAACTGACTTCGCAGTATATATACCCCTGCACTGACATCAGCCCGCCAGTATTCTCTATCTCCAGCAGATAGTGGACGTGCATCTCCTTACAGGAGATTGCTTAAACATTTTCAAAGGAGATAAAGATTTATTCGCCCCACTGTCCGTGGTGATATCTTATGGTCCCTCCCTCAGTTGAGAATTCCTGAAGGGATTTCCATGGTCCCTCAGATGAGTGCCTTGGTCTGGTGGCTGGTTTTTCAACTGGTGTGAACTTAGCTGAAAAAAAACAAACAGCTGAAAGGCAGTTGGTGTAGGATGCCGAGTGCAGTGGTGAAGGTATTTTGCCCTTGCTCCCCACAGCCAGAGACCGAACTTATACTCAGCCGGGATGGGCTGAGCTCAGGTAAAGGTTAATTAAAAAAAAAAAGGAAGGGGAGTTAAGTAGGAATTCCTCCCCCCTCTCCGGGTCTCTGTGCTCGGTGCACAATCTGATGGTCATTCCCACCTCCGGGGGAGCTCAGGGGACATGGGCAACCTGGCAGGTTGAGCAGCCCTTTTTGGCTAGGCTCTGCTTTCAGGCTCATCTTCTTCATCGCATGGTAGGCCGTGGTGGCGTTTCCACTCATTTTTGTGCGTCAAAGACTGCCCTCTTCAGTTTCCGTTGGTTCATGCTTGTGCACCTAGCTGGGAATCTGGTTGGGCCCTAGTTAGGCACATAGGAGCGCCTACCAGGGTGCCTAATTGTGTGTATGCGCTATCTGAGGGTCCTTGGGGAACTCAGTTTGTGCAATTATCAAGGCACAGTGTTGAATGTCTAAATTATGGGCGCACTATTGACAGATGCCTGTTAGGGTGTATTGATAGACTGATGGCACCCATAGCAAAGAAGCCTAAGCACCTTGCCCTATGTGTTGCTAGTCATATTCGGGCATCTCAGCCCCGGTGTTCCCTTTAACTTGTGTCAGCGCTGTTTGGAGGCTCAGGGAGAATTGCCTCCATCTGATTTTACTAAGCCCGATTCTTCTCAGCCTGGTGCAGAAATGGAAAAAGAGCTGCTGGAAGGCTCACCTGACTTTTTGGAGCTCCCCTAACTGGTTCATCAGCGGGGGAAAGTAGTTCCGTGGACACAGGTTAGGTGCCCCCTAGTTTTGGCATGGATCCCTCTGCCTTTTCTTGGGTAGAACTTTTCGAGGACTGCAGTCTTTTCTTCAGATGCAGTCCTTGGCCCCAGCCAATCTTAATAGGACAGGGTTGTAGGCAGTGAAATCCCACCATGCCTGGGGCTGCAGGTTAGTGTTGGGGTATGCATGGAGCCAGTCTTCCCGATCGTTACTCCCTAATGGATGGTGAAATTCCTCTTGTGCCGTATAGAACTATGTCTCTATCCTTTTTGAGATACACTCTCCAGAACTGAACACAGTACTCCACTTTTCTTACTGGTTATTCCTCTCTCTGTGCAGCCTAGTATTCTTCTGCCTTAGCTATCACCTTGTCACATTGCTTTGCTGTTTTCAGATTGCCAGATACTGTATCACCTCAAGATCCCTCTTTTGGTCCATGCACAACAGACCATGTTCCCCCCTACCCGTCACATTTAGGTCTTTTGGATTACCACACCCCAGATGCAGGACTCTGCACATCTTGGCATTGAATCCCGGCTGACATATCATCAACCAAGTTTTCCTAAATCAAGTTTTATTCTCTCTACTCCTTCTGGCATTTCCACTCTGTTGCAGATCTTAGTATCATCAACAAATGCCTTCTATCCCTTCCGCAACTTCACTGACAAAGTTATTGAACAGAAACTGTCCCGAAACCGATTCCTTTGGCACGCCACTTAACACCAGAGTAGGTTCCATTTACCATTTTGCACTATCTTCTTTCTGTCAATTAGTTTGTGATCCAGGCCACCACCTTGGCAATCGCTCCCAAGCTTCATTTTATTCACAAGCCTCCTATGTGAAAGCTTTGCTGAAATCCAAATAGATTACATTGAGTGCTTTTCCTTAATCCAATTCTCTAGTTACCCAATCCAAAAAATCTAAAAGATTTGTCTGACAGGACTTTCCCCTGGTGAATTCAAGCTGCCTCGGGAAGTCCGTGGGAAAGATCAACTGAGCTGAATGAACCCACAAAGGAGACCCCATCCAGATCTCTGCCATCTGGAGGACCAGGACAGGCTGGGTGTCCAAAGAGAAGATGACTAAAGGTAGGAGTTTTGCAGTATAGCTAGAGACAATTCTACTAGGATTCCCACACAGCCGCTGGGAGAGTTATACAAATTTAAAATCACCTTGGGCTCTACCCAGAGGTCTGGATTAAGGATACCTATCTGCTCAGAGCTATTCTATGACACCATTCAGATGTAAACTCATCAATTTGGATAGTGGACTTGTCAGCAATAGATATTGAAGTGACCTCTAAAAGTGAAGTCACCCAATGCACCCAGAAGCTCTGCAACAGAGTCAAATGTCATAAAAGAAAGCTGCTTCTGCTGGGAGACTCAATCATCAGAGGAACCAATTTGGGAGCATTTTTTGATGGTGACACAATAGTTAAATGCATTCCAGGATCCTCAGCTAGTAGAAATGCAAACCAGACAGTCCAAGTCATTGAAGATGAAAATAGGAACTTTGATATCAGTGTTATCATCCTTCTGGGGACCAATGATCTGAATAGAAATGGTATCCATGAAGTACAAAAAGATTTCCAAAACCTAGGCAAAATAAGACACACTGCAAAGAATACTGCCTTTTCAGAAGTATTACCTGTTCATGGAAAGGGAAATGAGAAGATATGCTATATAAATAAATTCAGTTCCTGCATCAAAACCTGGTGTACAGAAAATAGTTGTGGATACATTGGAGGTTGAGGTCATGTATGGAGCAGTAAAAGGCTTTATGGTAAGGATGGCCTTCATTTGTCCGGAGCAGGAAGGAGGATGCTGAGTGATTTTTCTCTATTTTTGCAGAATTCTCAGGATATTAAACCTACTAGAGCTACACTTATTGTTACATTTTGCCTTAGAATCAGATGGAGACCTTATATTTCATCTGTAAGTTGATCCTCCCTATCATTGCGATATATACTTTGTACTCTGATATAGCACTGCCCCATTGGTTATCCTCCTTCCACCAATTCTATGAGATGCCAATTATGTCTATCTCATCATTCACTACTATACACTTGACTCTTTCCTCCTCCCCAATGACCCACTCAATCATGCTCCTTGTTTATTCTTCTTTCCCTCCATGGTCAGCAGAAGTGTGGTACTTTACCACTTGTAGCCTCTGTGATCCTGAAAAACCCAGCAGCTTTACAGTTTTTGAACCATCTGGGAGGTCATACATGAGATCTAAGACCCATCTAGTTAAAATAAATAAATAAATAAATAAATTTTAAAACATGAGAGACTGCTGAAACTGGGCAACCAGCAGAGGCTACAAGTATGAAAGTACTGCACTTCTGCTGGCCAGGGAAAGAGGAAGACCTTGGATCAGGGGAAGGGATTAGGAGCAGGGGGTCCGCACTTGGAAGTAGTCAAGCAGGTGTGAGACTATGTGAAAGAGGAGGACCCATAGGGGATGGGTGAGAGAGAGAGAATGACTCAGGATTGGGCCTACAGAAAGGGGGAAGAGAACTAAGGAAAATAGAGATCCTGGGGTAGGGTGGGGAGACAGGAACAGAGAGTCCTTGAAGAGGGGAAAAAGGATCAAATAAAATCCAGGATGGCGGAAGTGAAGACAGAGGGAGGCCTTGGATCAAATAGAGGGAAGGGAAAGGAGCAGCACATGGGAGCAGTATGGGGGCAAACTGGGTGGAGGAAGAGAGAGGAGAGTGAGATGGTAGGAATGGAGACAGAGAAGATTGATGGAAATATATGGTGAGGGAGGGAACAGAATGTTAGGACTGGGGAGATGTGGAATGAGGAAAGGATCTAGATGAAGGAATAAAACAGACTAGAACAAAATACAGAATCAGGGCTGAGTAAAGGAGGAGGGGTCAAGGTGAGGGGAAGATGACAATGTGGATAGGGGGTGAGGGAAGATTGAGGACTGAGAGAGGCAGAATGAGGGAAACTAAACTGGAGAACTGAGACTGGGGTGACAGCTGGGGAGGGGGAAGCCAAGGAATGCGATGGGGAGGGGAGATAGAAGCAAAAAGGCAATGATGGAGGGGAGAGAAATGGAGAAAAATGGCATGAAAGAGAGATGGAGAAGGCAGAAAAGATGCGTAGAAGGAAAAATACAAACGAGAATAAAGGATGCAGCTAGACAAGATAACAGAAGAGTAAAAAGTGCGATGAAGAAAAATAAAACTAAGGCACAAGATACATTTATTTTCAGGTCTGATATTAGATTGTGATTTTTTTGAAAATTTTAAGATAATCTTTTTTTATTATTCTCTTCCCCTTAGCAGTCTCATTGAGTTATTTTGTTAGTTTTGAAAAATACATGAACCTATTTAACTGTCAAAAGTTGTGCAGGCATACTTTGTTCCAATAAAGTTTGTCTTGTTTTATTAAACATGATGATAATCCTTGTTGAGATGATACTTTCATCCTTGCTAAAATACACCCTCAAAACAGATTTAGAGGGAACATTGCTCCCCCTGTATCTGGAATCCCGATGCATGCTGTGGAGATGAGAGAGAGGGAATGGTGTTCCCTGGCCAACAACGTGATTCCCCTCTCCCGTCTCACTTACTTTTGTTTGCTCAGTGGTTTCAGTGACTGCACTCCAGCAGCTGCCAGCAGTTTTGCCCAGGAATGCATGACACTAGCAGGTAAGGTGCTTACCTGGCGCTCTTCCCTGTTCTCCCCCCCCCCCCCCTGCTCTGCCACAAGGGAGCTTGACCTCACTCTGTCTCTCAGACACGTTCTCACAAGCCTCTGAGGTGTCTTAGCAGTCCACAGCCATCAGCTCCTCCCAGCTCTGAAAGGGCTTCGTCAGGCACCCAAG
This sequence comes from Rhinatrema bivittatum, assembly GCF_901001135.1. Lineage (NCBI taxonomy): Eukaryota > Metazoa > Chordata > Amphibia > Gymnophiona > Rhinatrematidae > Rhinatrema > Rhinatrema bivittatum. Next base: position 36,466,682 of record NC_042631.1, on the reverse strand, counting down.
CTGCTTGGCTGCGCTACGGACGTCATCGCTGCCCACTCCAGGGCTTTTTAATTGGCACTGGTTGGTAATTTCCAAAGGCAGTGGGGTCCACTACTGATCATATATAAGGTTATGAAGCTTGCGTTTGGAAAGTTGCATGCTTTTGATAGCACAGCAGCAGGTCTCCTCCCTGGGAGTAGGTATACCACCAGCTAATAAGACGCAGATGAGGCAAGTCTGTTTTTGTTTCTCTAACTCAGTCCCATATATTCTGTTGTTTACACTCATCATTTTCATATTAAAAAAACCAGGATTGCAAATTCCACAAAACATCCATTTTGAGAGATAAAAACAAGGAGGGCATGTTGGTCTATATCCCTTGACAAGTTATTTAAGAAGCTTGTCTCGTGTAAATCCTTTCTCTTAACACACGCACCCCTCTATTATTACATCTCAGACTTTGGCTTAGCTATTAACCAAATGTTCCAGTATTCAGCTGTCTAGCACAGCTCTGCCAATGCATCTCAACCCTGGCCTATAGTCCATTTGCTGTTCCAGTACAGGGTCCCATTCAAAGCCCTGCCAAATGCACCTTATTCCTGACCTGCAACACCTCCTGCTGTTCCAGGACTGATATCTTCCTCCCCCTGTCACAGCTCTAAAAATATGCTTCAAGCAGGTTGCAACCCCTAACTCTTCCAGTATTGTGCCCCACACCAATGGCTCTTGACACTGCACCTCGCTCCTGACCTGTTGCATCCTCTCTTATTCCAGTACTGAGACGCTCTGACACACCACCTCAGTCCTGACCTGCAGTGTCTCTTAATAATCTAATACCAAACTTCTTCTCTGGCAAGATTCTCCATGGAAACAAATTGTATAGCAGTTTTGTGGTGGGCACAAGTATATACTGGGGCTAGTTAGAGATCACCAAAATGAATTCAGAGAGTGAGTTGGACAAAGAAGAAGGAAGAAAAAGGAAATAGCAGAATGATATAAAAATGTTTTGGGATAGTAATTAAATAAACTAGGAATGTTTCATCTGTCTCATGTGACTCAGTCATTTAATGAGAATGCTTTACCAGACCTCAAAGTAATGTAAAAAATGCAAGAACAAAGGGCATGTTCTCAGAAGGATGATGCAGAAAGCACGCATAGCTTCAGATTTATCCCTTGACGAAAGAGGCACAAATCCCATTAGTGGAAACAGAGCGTGCATGTATCCTGAAGGGGATCCCTGAGCGGTGAGAAGGGGCTGTGTGGATTTTCTTCCAGGTCATGCCAGCCTTGTTCAGCTGCAGAAAACGTCTTCCTTTTCCACTCTGTAACTGGAGTAGAAGGTGAAGGCCTCCACTGGTGCCGGCCCAATACCTTTATTTATTATTATTATTTTTAAACAGTACTGAATAGGTAGGATGTATGCAGTGTGCGACAGGAATCTAATTGGTGAATCTATGAGCATGGAAGATGTTTAAAGTTTATACAAAATGCAGGGATTAAGTCCATTAGTGAATATAGAAAGTGCACAAAGTAGTTACAAATCCTTGCCTGATCCTTGTATTAGTGATAAGATGTTAACTGCATTTACATTTCCTAACCTGATCCTTGCATTAATGAATAAAGAATTTGGTAACAACATGCAAAGGTCCCAGTACTAGTAAATTGAAAAGATGTGTACTTCTATGCAAAGATTTTGACATTCATTTTAGGGAGTACAGAATGTACACCACACATCCTGACCACAAAAAGATGAAGGGGTTGTGCATAAACCCAGCCTTTTATATTAATAAGCTTGGAGCATGACCTGATCTGATCTTTTTGTTAGGGTCTGCCTGATGTGCATAGAGCATGCAGATACTAAGCTTTCTTTTCGTGAGTGGGTAGCATACCCTGTCCCAGAGCTATCTGCTGTTTTGATGATGCACAGATATTCATTTCAGCAGTGAGCACAAAGTTTTTTTTTATACAGATCCTAGTGCTTGCATATAGCAGGTACGGAATGTACACGGGGCCTGATCCTTTTGGTGGAATGGAACATACGTACACGCTGATCTTTGTTTTGTGCTGTTAAGCACAAGAGCATACATAGATCTTGATCCTTCCATGGGAAAGCATGGTGTTGTTCCCCCATCCTAATTACTGCAGAATGTCCACAGATGCTAAAGCTTTTATTGGTGGATAGATTCAAATTCTTCCACTGTGCTAGTGAACAGAGATGGTTACAAAATACTGATCTTTGTATGCACTGATGGACATGGAGTATGCACAGATCCCACCAAAGCCCACTCATTACCTTTTTTTTTTTTTTTTCCTATGGGGAAAATCACAGGGGCCCTGAGAAAACGTAGAGCTGGGATGCTGCTTGCTAATCTACTCTAGATGCTGCTTGATGCTTTCTAATATGTGGGTGAATTCCCTCTTCAAAAAGGTGGGTAATAAACCCAAATAAATTAATAAAATATCATGGATCAAATGTTCTGTATGGCCCTGAGCTTCTGTCCTTTTTTAAATAAACTACCCGTGGGACCACGAAATCTCCAGAATCTTAAATAATGCAGGAGTCCTTCTTGGTTATGTCATTGATAATAGTTCAGAAGGAAAAATCCTTCCACTCTGCAGAGACAACTTAAAAGTCAAACAATGGCCTCTTTCCCACATGAAAGAGGTGTTTGCTACCCTTGGTTCAGTTTTGTTCTGTTCCTAGTTAAGTGGAGGTGGAACCCGTCTGCGCAGACAGCTCCAAAAATCGACCAGCTTTCGGTCACATCAGGAGAAGCAGTGGCAGGCCTGCCATCTTTCCCGTGACCGATCAAGAAAGTGGGTGAGAGCCCATGCCATGCACACCTTGTGTTGTGTTTTTGCTGAGCCACTTCTGAAACATTCCAAGTAGCAGATTACATTCCGGCCCCTCTACCATCTTTTAAGAGCAAGTTACTTGCCATGGGGGGGCGGGAGCCCTTTGAAATAACTGAATGAGCATGGTTGGTCAACAACAAGGTTCTTGCCCTGTTAAGTGAAGGAAGATGCAAGTTTTCAGTGGACAGTGCCCACCTGTAGCTTTGTTCAGCAGAAGCCCCACCACTGATCTGGAAGCCCTGATGGGCTTAGGATCTGCCAAGGCAGGGATCAGAAAGCAATTGTCCCCAGGTCAAAAGAGAACCTTGCAACAAGCTCATGCTGAAGAATCAAGAAGTATGTTTCATAGTCTCTGAAGAAGCCTGGGGGGGAGGGTGAGATTGGGGCGACTGCGGAGAAGAAAACAATCACTCTGTTCCCTTTTCAAGCCCCCTTGCTTCCTGTTCACTGCAGGCTGATTGAGCAGGTGGAGCACAGGAAGCTTGCAGGAGAAGAGGGTGGGACACCACTTGGCCCATAAGAGTCCTCACGTGCTGTAAGGAAGTGCTCCGATTACTATGCTAGAATATGCAGCCATGAGAAGAGTGGGAGGAGGGAGAGGGAGAGCTGGGGAGGCAGATGGTTGCCAGATTATTACCAATTATATTGCTGGTTTAACGGTCCTACTGGCCACCAGACACCCTTATTTAAAACTGGCCAAATGCCATCCAGTTAGCAATTCTACGTGATATTAGATCAACAGAACAAGTTTGTCATAGCGGTGCAATGATGAGTGAGAAAATTGCATTTTAAGATGGAACCCACTGCTGAGTGAGATGTGGACTTTCTTAGTGCCTTGCAGTAAATTGGTGCTTCAGAAATACAGGCCTGCAATATCGTGATATTGTTTGAGAGAGATTGTATCTAACAAATGGAAGTCAGCTGAGCAGCATGCCACAGACTAGGAAGCAGATGATTCAAAGCATTGTTCCAGATTTATAAATAAAGTATCCGAAGCTAGATTTCTCTGTCCACCTGGAGCAGACTCTAGGTATAATCCTTTGAGGAGCAAACCTGTTTGTGTCCATCTCTTTGTGGCAAGCTAAGCAAGATGAGCTTGGTTCTCCCATAAATTAATCTGATCTAATTCAGCGGTTCCCAAACTAATCCTGCCCCAGCCAGTCAATTTTTCAGGATATCCATATCGATAATGCATGAGATATATTTGAATGCATTGCCTCAGCTTGCAGATCTCTCTCATGTATATTCACGGAGGAGAGCCTGAAAACTCGGCTGGCCCAGAGGTCTCCAAGGGTCAGCTATGGGAACCTGAGCTTTGTTGGACTTTTAGATGTCAGAGCTGCGCTATACATAGATGGAAAAACCATGCAGGCAGTCAATAGTGCACATGGTCTAAAGTAATCCAGCCTGAAAACATTAACTTGCTGAAAATTCGTTTTTCTATTTCTGGCTCAGCTCTGTTTTGAAATGTTTTCTTATTTTATTTGGTTTTCTTTTTTGCTAATCCTCGTTCTAATTTTATGCCAGGTAGAAAACGGGGGAGGCATGTAGGGAGGGGAAGAGAGAGCAGCCGCAGCCACCAAAACACACACACAGGTCCGAAGTCTGGAGGGCTAAATAGCCAATACTGGCAGCACATTTAAGGTTTAAGAATTCTGTGAATTGCATAAAAAAAGCCCTCTGCATCCTCTTTCTCTCCAAACATTTACTAATCGTTTACTAAAATATCCCTGATGGGACAGTTACTGATTGACTGTGTTTTGTTGTGGTACAAAACTCAGACAGGCAAAAAAAGACAAAAGAACACCAGTTGACGTGTATGGTATTATTTATTTGTCAAAGTATAATGTACGTAATTATGAACTTTTATAAGTGTAGCTGGTCCCCAGTTTGTGTTGTGAACATCATCCAGGAATGCTACAATGCTGGGCTTCAAATTGTGTGTGTGTGTGGGGGGGGGGGGGGGGGAGTTTATCTTCCTGGGACCCTGGCATAGTCAATAATTCTTGTCAAATGGTTCACACTCCAGTTGGATGAGGTTCCAAAAGTGCAGCAAGACCTGAAATAGGAGCAAGGAGGAAAACAGCAAAAGGGTTAGGTAGCAATCACCCCAATGTGATTGCTACCTAAAAGACTAATCTATTGTCTAAGCCTGCTACATTCGTTTATATGTTAAACTCAGTTATTTTAAACTTAGTTATGTATAACTTATTATACTAATTGTTTGCTTTCGCTCTCTACTCTCCCATCCTGTAAACCCCTTGTTCTTTGTAACTTTATTTATTTATTCTCATAGTTAATTGGTTACCCCTTGTTTCAATGTAAACCGGTACGATAAGACACCAGTCTTGAGTATCGGTATATCAAAAAGTATTTAAATAAATAAATAAAATAAATGTCCAGCCAGGGATACTGGAAAAAAATAACCAAACTGAGTCCTGGTAGTGTTCAAAATAGTTTAACTTAAAGATGAGAATCCAGGTCAAAATAAAGAAAATAAAAAATAGCTTAAAAAATATTAAAATGAGAAAAACTTACGGGTGGATTTTAAAAGCCCTGCTCGCGTAAATCCAGGCGGATTTATGCGAGCAGGGCCTTGCGCACCGGCGCGCCTATTTTCCATAGGCCGCCGGCTCGCGCAGAGCCCCGGGATGCGCGTAGGTCCCGGGGTTTTTGGAAGGGGGCGTGTCGGGGGCGTGTCGGGGGTGGGACCCAATGACGTGGCGTGGTGGGGCGTGGCATTTCGGGGGCGGGGGCGTGGCGCTGGCCCGGGGGCGTGGTCCAGGCCTTCGGACCAGCCCCCGGGTCGGAGCACGGCGCGCGTAGATTTACGACTGCTTCTCGCAGGCGTAAATCTACGGACAGAGGTAAGGGGGGGTTTTAGATAGGGCCGGGGGGGTGGGTTAGGTAGAGGAAAGGAGGGGAAGGTGAGGGGAGGGTGAAAGAGAGTTCCCTCCAAGGTCGCTCCGATTTCGGAGCGGCCTCGGAGGGAACGGAGACAGGTTGCGTGGCTCGGCGCGCGCTAGCTGCCCAAAATCGGCAGCCTTGCACGCGCTGATCCAGGATTTTAGAAGATACGCGTGCCTACGCGCGTATCTTATAAAATCCAGCGTACCTTTGTTTGCGCCTGGTGCACAAACAAAAGTACGCAAATGCGCTTTTTTTAAAAAATCTGCCCCAATGTTTCCTTGTCTATTCTAGGTCTCTTTACTAGTCTCCCTTCACCTGCACTGCCATTCATATCAAAGATATCCTCCCCTTGGGCGTAAGATAACTGGAGTGTAGTTCCAGCATAAACAAGATCCCCAAGCTGAAAACTATTAACAAAATTCATTAAGTTAAAAACTCTCAAACTGTAATCCAACTCTCAAATCTTCTGGATTTCTTAGATTCCTTAACCAAGACTCTTAACTTCTTCTCGTCCTTGCTTTAGCTATTAGCTCAGGCAAAAAGATCTTTGAAACAGCCCTTCAAGATCCAGGTAGAATGCCCTTCCCTCCAGACTGAATCACTCTTCTAAAAAATCTACTCCAAAAATCCAAACTCTTCAACTGCAGATCCAGACCTCCAGGGATGAAGAAATCATCCAACAGTCAATCTTCTACTCCTTCTTCTCTTTCCAACCTTCTTGAGATCCAGGAATGGTCTCTAGCTTCTCTCCTTTCTCTAATCACTTTCCCACTGAATCACTGAGCATGCTCCAAGGGATCTTATACTCCACTGAAGATTCCCCCCCCCCCCCCCCCAAAAGGTAGCATTATGGAAGGTGGAGGAATCCTGAACATCAAAACCTCCTCCCACTAGACTTGACTGCGGCCCTTCATGACCTTGATGGACTGGAAAATTTTCTGTGTGACCCAGATGCTTATGGTAAGGGAGTTCCCCTTCTCTACAAGGGAGTACTTCTCAGTAAATATGGTACGGAAACTCCCCGGCCCCTTATAAACACTTGGAATACTGACTTGAATCTTGCTTTGGACCATAAAGCTTGGAAAGGCATATGGGTCATGTGCTAAAAGAACGGAGCTAATGGTTAAACTTCTGAACAGAACCTACCATACCCCTCTTTTCTATTCTAAATGCTTTCCCAATTTGGGGGCTCTTTGCTGGTGAGGCTGCAGTCAACTGAGAACTTATATTCACATGTGGTGGTGGTGATGGTGGTGCCCTAAGCTCCAACCCTTCTGGAAATAAGTCACTCAGAACATTGCAGACATTATAGGGATACCGATTCACATCACTCCGGCTCTAGGGTTATTGGGCCACTGGCACAAATCTGGGTTACTAGTCAAATATAGATCAATGACAGGCCAACTGCTTCTTGCGGCCTGGTTCCACGTGGCCACTTTCTGGAAGTCTTATCCTACTATTGTACATTGGCGGGCACAAGTTAAAAATGTTGCTGATATTGATTTGCTGTGGCATGATTTAAAGAATGAACATGTTACATATGTGTTTGGAACCCCTATCTTAAATATTTGACGAAAACCTAATTGTATCTGTAAGATGATGCTTTGACATTCTGTAACTCGTGGGCGCTTTTTGCCTATCGATGTATTTCCTGCCCGAGTTTGTAATGTGGTTGGGAGTCTTATTTTTTTTTCTACTCTTACTGTTGTATGCCTGTTCAATTAATCATTTAATAAAAATAAAGAGTTATAAAAAAAAAAAAAAAAAAAAGTAAATGTGAGCAAATGTTAGTGAATGGCAAAGCTCCATCACATAAGTGTTTATAAATTTCTACAAAGTGCAATCTTGGATTTGTTCATTTTGAACCTCTGGTCTCTTTACAAGGATCCAGGTTCAGTCTTATCAACCTTACTCATCATGAGATGGTTGAGCCTAGATTTCATCCTTGCTCTTGCAGTGCCCCTTTGTGTGCTTCTGAAGTGCTTTCACCATCAATCCAGTTGCCACAACCATGGATCAAAGGTACTACATTGAGCCCATGCTTGGACAGGGTCATAATGCAGTTCTAAGGAGCGTCCAAAGAAAAAAACCCAGAAGGAGCACAATGTTGATCCACTCTATGATAAGTTAAAAACTCTTCCACTACCTCTTCCTACGTATTGTTTACTCTGCTTCTACTAAATGCTCTGTCTCTGTCAAAAAAAAAATCCCTCTGATTAATGACCTGCTAGAGGACTTAAATCCCACCATTTTCTTTATTACTGAAACCTCCTAAACCAAATTGATCACCCTAACTATGATGTATTTAATTTTCCTAGAGCTAAATGAAAAAGTGGGGGCTTATTAATAATTAGCAAAAAAGAACTTAAGTTTGTACCATACAAAGTAGAGATTAATCCTCCCTATGAGGTAGCAATTCTTAAGTCGCCACAAATAAACACAGGATTGGTCTACTGTCCTGCAGAAATACTACAAAAAGAATGCTCACCACTGACTGAATTATTCACCATGGTATTTCATCACCTGAATCTGCATTATTTGTGTTCCATGTAAAGCTATGTTTCGCTGATTTAATGTTCCATGTAAACTGATATGATGTTCCCAACGAATGTTGGTATATTAAAAAAATGCTAAATAAATACTATTAAATTAATTGTAGCAGACTTCTACCTCCAGGTAGACAAAACACCAAGAATCTTAGCCTGTGAAATGTTTTTAGAAGCAATGGAAGCCCTGGGATTGTCACAATTTGTCTCAAAAGCCACTCATAAAGTGGGTCACACTCTGGACCTAATATTTGCAAATACCAGTAATTACCTAATCAATGCAGTGCAAACGATATTGCCCTGGTCTGATCAATTAATAAAGAGGGAAATTGCCATCACCAACCAAATCCATAATAGTATAGATAATAAGCACACATTTGCCTTCAGGAAAAAGACAGAGATGGAAGTTATTGGTGAAGCAATAGAAAATAAACTCCAGGAACTAAATCAAACCAATTCCACATCAGCTTTTGATTCCTGGGATAAAATTGTGAATGACATAGCTGAAAACCTTAGCCCTGTCTAGACAAACACTAATAACAAAGAAAGGAATAACTCCAAACATTATAAGCCCTGATACAATGATGAATTAAGCAGCACTAAACCGAACCTTCGAAAATTTGAGAAATAATGGCAGAAACGCCCATCTGCTGAATCCCTAGGAAAATATAAATCTTTCCTTACAAAATACTGTACACTAACCAATAGAGCAAAAATAAGATTACTATGCTAAGCAGATTTATAGGGTTATATTTAATTCTAAACTGCTATTTTTAATTAAAGACCCGACATCTTCCATCTCAAGAAACTACTTCACAAAGGCTGCTTGCAATGAATATGCCACCACGTTCTTAGGGAATTGTTTTCAACTTATTGATTTTGTCTATCCTCCAACAAAAAAAACCTGAAGATTCTAATGGCATGGTTTTGTTGTCCAAATTTGACAGAGTATCAAAACTGGAAATTAGTCAAAACATTACTAAAATTAAACCTGCAATTCACCCAAGTGACCCAATTCCTTGGAATAAGTACAGGGGTTGTCACTTAGACAGTCACAACATTAGTTAACCTGTCTCTCTCAGACTGTTCCAAATGGGTTAAAACAAGCTGAGATAAAGCCGATCCTAAAAAATAAGAATTGTAGAACTGACAATTGGGACAACTATCGTCCAATATCCAACTTGTCTTTTCTCGCAAAAGTTCTTGAGAAAACAGTGTTATCCCAGCTTGTAAACAACCTGGAAGATCAAAATATTCTCTCTCTAAATCAATTTGAATTTAGGAAACAGCACTCAACTGAGATATTACTCCTCTCATTAATGGACTCTTTTTACAAGCGATTGACACAGATAAATCTTATTGTCTTGTGCTAATTGACTTAACGCCACCTTCGACACTGTGTACGATAACCTGGTATGCCATCAGATGAAAAACACTGGGATCGATAGCAGGGTTCTTAGATGGTTCTCTTCATTTCTATCTAACAGAACATTCAAAGTCAAACTGGGCAACCATATATCTGATACTTTCCAGTGTGATACAGGTGTCCCTAAGGCACAGCCCTCTCAGCAACACTATTCAATATCTACGTGCTCCCACTGTGTAAATTACTGACAAATCTAGAAATTACTTTCTTCCTGTATGCTGATGACATACAGTTTTACATCCCACTCTCCAGATCATTTGAAAATACAACTTTGTTTCTCTCTACCTATATGAAAGCAATACAACAAGAACTTTTGCATCTTAAATTAACATTAAACCCAAAAAAGGACTGAAATCATTTGGCTGAGTAGAAACTCATTGATAGTTAAACCACCTGCCCTAAACCTAGGTAATTTTCAAATTATCCCCTCAAATCAAGTATGGGATTTAGGAATACAGCTAATGAGATCCTTACAATGAAAATGGACATCAGTAAATTAATCAACAGGTTATGCCAAGTTGGGTATATTTCATTGGTTGAAACCGTTATTAACTTTTCATGACTTTCATACTGTACTGCAAACTTTTAATCTTCTCAAACCAAGGCTACTGTACTTCCTTACTACTAGGTCTTCCAGCATGTCACTTAAAACCACTACAACTATTAAAAAATGCCACAGCAAGACTCTTAATAGGATCTAGAAAATATGATCACATTACACCCTTGCTTATGTTACTCTTGGTTACCAGTACAGTCCAAAATCTACTCTAAAGCATTAATGATAATGTTCAACATCATTCATTCCAATAACACTGGCTTATTAAGAGTGACACTACAACCATACAATCCAAATCCACAATGAACACTAAGATCTCAAAATAAAGGACTATTGACTATTCCCACAATACGGAGCACACATCTCATGTAAATAAAAGATCTTGTGTTTTCCATAGTGGATCCAAAGCTCTGGAATTCTATGCCTGAGAAGTTATGTACTTTATCGGATAGAAAGAGATTTAAGGGTGAGTTAAAAACATGGCTATTCAAAAATGCATATGAATTAACTTAAAAACTTTAGAACATACAGAGCCACAAAGTCAAGAAGAACATAAGATAATCGAATCACGAAGAAAAAATGTATGTAAGATTCTCAAAACAACCCACTGACTAAGTGTGAAATTGAGAAGATGTGGACCCTTAGACCAAGGGGGAGTTGGCGCTACCTGAGGAGATGGCTCCTCAGGTTCCCCCGTCGGGTGGCGAGGCTGACTCGCAGCAGGAACCAGTTGGATCTTTACCCCTGGAAGCCCGCAGCCCCCCCGGGAGGAGCCCATAGGAACTCGGACCGCTGGGACTTAGGTGGATTTTTGGGAGGTCGAAGGTGAGTGGCGCAGGTGCAAGGGTCAGCTGGGTTTTCACCCCTGGAAGCCCATGGTCCCCCCAGGAGGAGCCCGTAGGGACCCGGGCAGCTGGGACTTAGGTGGACCCTTAATCATGGAAGGTTTGTCGAAGTTCGTCTGAGGTCAAACACAGAGGGGCGGATTTTCAGAGTCCTGCTCGCCTAAATCCGCCTAAATCCGGGCGGATTTAGGCGAGCAGGGCCCTGCGTGCCGGTGCGCCTAGACCCCGGGACTCGTGTAAGTCCCGGGGTTTTCAGAGGGGGGGCGTGTCGGGGGGTGGGCCCGATCCGCGCGGCGTTTTCGGGGCGTTTCGGGGGCGGGCCCGGGGGCGTGGCCACGCCCTCCGGACCCGCCCCCAGGTTGCGTCCCGGCGCGCGGGGATTTACGTCTCCCTCCGGGAGGCGTAAATTCCCCGACAAAGGTAAGGTGGGGGTTTAGACAGGGCCGGGCGGGTGGGTTAGGTAGGGGAAGGGAGGGGAAGGTGAGGGGAGGGCAAAAGAAAGTTCCCTCCGAGGCCGCTCCGATTTCGGAGCGGCCTCGGAGGGAACGGAGGTAGGCTGTGCGGCTAGGCGTGCGCCGGCTATACGGAATCGATAGCCTTGCGCGCGCCGATCCCGGATTTTAGCGGATACGCGCGGCTACGCGTGTATCTACTAAAATCCAGCATACTTTTGTTTGCGCCTGATGCGCCAACAAAAGTATGCCAAATCACGCTATTTGAAAATAGCGCCACTTGCCAGTCTGAAGTCAAACACAGAAAATCACCGCTTGCCAGTCCGAAGTCAATCACAAAGAGTAGTCATTTGACGGTTCGAAGTCAAACACAGAGGAGCGTCCAGAAACTAGGATACCTGAAGCACCAGAAAACTCACCTAAGGGAGCAGACATGTTGCCAAGACAATGAATGGAAGGAGGAAATCTCCTTAAATACTTCCCTGAGCCTGACCCTACAGTAGCAGCTGAAACCACTTAAGGGAACGAGGCCCCTTTAACTCCTTTCAGGAGGCGCAGCCTCGCGCCGCAGGGCAGGCCAAGCCTAATCCCAGAAGCACACTAGTGCGGCCTGGTGCCGCGGGAGGAAGGCCGGAGGACGCCTCCCCCCGCAGGGGGGTCCTGCAGGAATTCAGCCCCAAGGGCGGGCTGAGAGAGGAGAGCAGGAGCCCGGCCTGACGGTACTTCCCTGCCGCTGCGGTGGCATCGCTGGCGGTCCTGCCGCTGCGAAGAGGTAGGAGGGACCAGCCACGGCTGCCCGTGGCTGGCTGCTACCACAGTACCTCCCCTTTTAGGGCGTCTCCCAGGGGGTTTTGGTTTAGATGGATGGTCAATATGGAACTGAGCCAGAAGATTTCGGTCTAGAATGTTGGCAAGGGGTTCCCATGTATTTTCTTCAGGGCCAAACCCCTCCCAAGCCAGCAAGTATTCCCATCTTTTCCTATGTTTTTGCAAGTCCAGTACTTCTCAGACCTGATAGGTGGTGTCTTCCTCAGAGGAGAGAGGTTGAGGTGTCGGTGTAGTACTGGAGGGCCAGGTTAACACTAGTGGTTTCAGAAGGGAGACGTGAAAGATGTGGATTTTAAGCGAAGGAGGTAGCTGAAGTTGCTAAGCTACCGCACCCACACATTGGAGTATGGTAAATGGACCGATGAATTGCGGAGCAAGTCTCATCGAAGGTAGCTTCAGCTGGATGTATTGTGTACTCAATTATACCTTCTGCCCTGGTTGAAGAGGAGAACAAGGTCTTCATTGACGTTCAGAATACTTTTTGGCCATTTGGCTGGCTTTAAGTAAGGCCTGCCTAGTGGAGGTCCAAAGTTGACGTAGTTCCTCAGCGGAGAGCTGGGCCATGAGAGACGAGACGGTCACCGGCATCGGCAGTGGTGGGCGAGGTTGTTTACTGAAGACTAACTGGAATGGAGATGTACTGGTTGCAGCGGAATGGTGCGAGTTGAAAGCAAACTCAGCCCACGGAAGCAAATTTGTCCAATTGTCTTGTTTACTGTTGACGTAGATACGTAAGAATTGTTTGAGGGTTCTATTAGTTCTTTCTGCCAGGCCATTAGTTTGCGGGTGATATCCAGAAGTGTACTCCAGAGTAACATCAAATTTTTTTACAGAGCGACCTCCAAAACCTAGCCATGAATTGAGGCCCTCGATCGGATAGAATGCTCTTGGGTAGACCGTGCAATTTAAAAATATGATGGACAAATAACTGGGCCAGTTGAGACGCAGAGGGTAACCCCAGGAGGGGCACAAAATGGACCATTTTGCTGAATCGATCAACGATCACCCAGATGACAGTGTTGCTGCTAGAAGGGGGCAGATCCACCACGAAATCCATAGAAATGTGTGTCCATGGTTCAGTGGGCACCAGTAAGGGCTGGAGTAGGCCACACGGGAATCCTGGAGAATTCTTGTGACGAGCGCACATGTGACATGATTCTACATAGGATCGAACATCTTGTGTCATCCCTGGCCACCAGTGGTACCGTCTGAGAGCGAGCATCATCCATCGCTGCCCTGGGTGTCCCGAGCTGTGGGAATCATGGGCCCACGTGAACACCTGCTTCCGAAGGCGAGGTGGCACGAAGGTCTTTCCTAGAGGAATGGGCATAGTAACAGTTAAAAGTACTTGCGACGGTTCAATGATGAATTTTGGAGGCTCGATGGTATCAGCGGTATCAAACACTCGAGAGAGGGTGTCCGCTTTTATGTTTTTCTCAGCTGGACGATATCACAGGAAGAAGTTAAATTTCGTGAAGAACAGTGCCTGTTGGGCCTGTCGAGGGTTGAGCCATTGCGTCCAGTGCAAGTACTCAAAATTCTTATGGTCAGTATAGACCGTGATCTGATGCTGGGCTCCCTCTAGCCATGGTCACCATTCCTCGAAGGCTATCTTGATGGCGAGGAGCTCTTTATCACCAATGGCGTAGTTGCGTTCTGCAGGGGTGAATTGACGAGAGAGAAAAGAGCAAGGGTGGAGCGTTTGGTTGTTGTCTGGCTAAGCACGGCTCCTATGCCCTTGGCAGAGGCATCCACCTCAATGACAAAAGGGCATTGAGGGTCTGGGTGGTGAAGTCATGGTCGACTCAAGAATGCTTCTTTGAGGCATAGAAAGGCGGAGGTAGCTTCCGGACCCCAATGCTTGGTATCAGCACCCTTCCGGGTTAAGGCCGTTAAGAGTGCTACAGTGGAGGCGCAGTTAAAGATAAAGGAGTGATAATAGTTGGCAAAGCCTTGAAATCGCTAGAGCGGCTTCAGCGCGGATGGTTGGGGCCACTCTTGAATGGCTCTTAGTTTTTGGGGGTCCATGCTGAATCCCTGGCTGGAGACTATTTCCCTAGAAATGAGACAGTCTCCCGCTCGAAAAGGCATTTGTCAAGTTTAGCATAGAGCTGATTTTCTCTCAGCCATTGTAACACCTGGGAGATATGTTGATGATGGGCCAAAATGGATTTCGAGAATATTAGAATGTTGTCGAGATAGACGACTACACATTGGTACAGCAAATCCCCAAAGATTTTATGCATGGTGTTCTGGAACACAGCAGGGGCATTGCAGAGCCCAAATGGCATAACGAGGTATTCATAATGACCGTCTCTTTAGAATCCTGTATAAGTCCCTGACCATTATACACAAAACCATCCACCTTCAATCCACACTCCAACTCAAAATTCCGCTCAACATTCACTCCTCTACGAGATCGATCAGAACGGCTGCTCACTTGCTCTAAACCTGTAATAATGTAATCCACCCCGCTAGATCCTCAGCCCTCTGTTCCCCCTTTACCCACCTCTTCGGTCTCCTAACCCATTCCCTCCTTATCCCTCCTCCCCTAAGACTCAACACAAATTCCATTTTTCTTTTCATCACTCTGTATAGATTTAATGTATAGATTAAATGTATAGATTTTCACCCGTTTTCTTTTCATCGCTCTGTATAGATTTAATCACCCCTTGAAGAACTGTTTGAGTGCCATCTAGGTCTCATGCCAAGTTACTATTTAAATAGCTTGTTGTTTACTATTGCTTGTTGTCTACCATTTTTAAAAATTTCAAAAATTTTAATTGCTTGTTACTTACTCAATCTTAGCGCTATGTTAGGTAGAATTAACTTATCTTAGTTTGTCCTGAATTCATCTCCCTGTTTTTTGTAACTTTTGCCTATATCGCTGGTTTTCAAATTCTCTCTTAGCCTGTCTTATCAATGTCTTACATTTAACTTGCCAATGTTTATGCTTTATCCTATTTTCTTCTGTTGGATCCTTCTTCCAATTTTTGAATGAAGATCTTTTGGCTAAAATAGCTTCTTTCACCTCCCCTTTCACCTCTCTTTTTTAGCAAAACCGATTGAACAGCTTACATTTTATCTTTTCTCACAGGACAAGCAGGATTGTAGTCCTCACATATGGGTAACATCACAGGATGGAGCCCTGTACAGAAAACCTTTCTGTCAAAGTTTCTACAAAGCCACAGGTGTCTCCCTCAGTCTTCTTTTTTCCGCTCTGCAGTAAGCATAGCGGTTAGGAGCTCTGGGAACGTGAGACCCCTCTCTCAGAAGTTCTTAAGACAAGTTAATTATGTTTTCTTAGGATAGGTCTTGGTTTTACCTGATTCCATGCATGGCTTTTCATTATTGTATTTTGCTATAGTATTTTCTTATTGAAATCAGAGCTAGAAGTCACACGTGCCCTGGGATGTGAAAACATGGTTCTAGTTAGTCACCTAGGTGCTAAATCTTCTCTTAGCATTATAAATATTCACATACCAGGCAGGAATACTCTTAAAACTATAAGAGTACTTCACTCATCTGATGCCGTATCACGTCCAAAGAAAGGATTGGGAAAAGGATAATAATTACCTGCTTCCCTTTTCAAATTTACACAATATATTGCGAGTTTAGGAGCTGTAGAACTTAATATGAGCGGTGACAAAAACTTAGCGTAATTGCAGCCAGTGAGTACGTACAGCAGCGGCACATGGAGGTTCTGACTTACGCTGTAGCCCATTCAGCCACTGTCAGCAGAATCCGCAGCATGGATTCTTGACATGCAACCAGCCACTGGAGGGCGCCCTTCACACAGCAGCCCTCCCTCGCAGGCTAACCATTCCTTCTTAGGTTGCTGGGGCCCGGTGTTCTGAGCATTTTTCCATCTGCCACAGAGTCGGAGAAGAGTCTTTGTTCTACCTGACCCCTTGTGCATTGACACTGGTTGAAAACCTTAGAACAGGTATGAAACCCCTGGTTAGCCTTTGCTGATGAAGGAAAGAAAAGGGGAGCAGATGGTGTGAGGGTGTACTGGCTGTGACATAGGAACTCCCAGAGAGAGAGAGACGGATGGTGAAAAGGAGGCATCGCTCTTTAAATGTTATAAAGTAAAAGAATTGTATTAGTTTGATATGTTTTAAGCTTGGAGAAATATATACCGATAATAAAGAAGAGTGGTTAAAAAAAAACCAAACACAACAAACAACTTGCTGTTACTACAGTGTGGTGGTTAGAGCAGGGAACATGACACTGGAAAACTCAGCTCCAGGTTGAAGAGCATAAAGAACATAAACATTGCCAGGCTGGGTCTGACCACCGTAATCCTGTCCCGCACTTATTTATTGCTCTTCGGGGCTGGAACCTCGTTCACACTTGCTCTTTCTCCCAAGGCCGCATCCTTTGTGGGTGGGGGGTGACTTCTTTGCCCCTTCCCTGATGTGTGCAGTTTCCCCTGGGGAGCATGGTTGTCACTGATGTGGGTGCAGTGAGTGCAAATTAAATACCCTGGAGTCACTTTGGTGGTGCCCAACAGAAAAGTCTTTACTGTTAACACTGAGGATGGATGGCACAAAACTTAAACTGCAGCACCACCGAAATCTCTTCTCCACTTATTCCAGTCTCTCTCCTCTGTCTGTGCAGGACTCAGTTGTATCGGGACAACGAGAAACAGCCGCTCTTTTTTTTGGGTTTGGGTAAGATGAAGTGGAGCTTCCAGATGGGCTGGAAAAATGTTAGAGCCTATGGCACAGAGAGTAAATCCTGTCTTTGTCTCCCCAGGGTGATGGTCACTGGATGGGTGTCCCCAATGATGCGGTTTCCTTTACTCACGGTTAGGAGATCTCCTGGATCTTTTATTTTACACAGTCTCTTTAGAACTCTCTCGGGATCCTTGATGGAAAGGATCCTCTTTAAAGCAGGCACTTCTCTTGCTTCCGGCAGGAAGGAAGGGGGCAGCCAAACCTCCTCCTGGATCTTCTAACGCAAAATGTTCTTTCCCTCAAAAGGAAGAGACTCTAAACAGTGGAGTCCCCTGCTCACAGCAGGTCACCACCACTTCCCTATCGCTGGGTGGCCCATCCACAGGGTTTCCCCAATCCCTGTGAGCAAGACAGGCCCAGGTGTCCAGTGAGGCTCCTTTAATAAAAATCTCAAAATCCTTGAAATTAGACCCAGAGGGAGAATCTCAACCAGCCAGGGTGTGCACTGGAAAAAGAACCCCCCTCCTGACCCTGGTCAGGACCCACAGGCTGGGCTCAGCCTGCTTTTAGTAAGTGGGCCTGTAAAACAACAAAAGCTAAACTTCTGTACACCTCTGCACTCTCTGCAAACCTAAAGGGACTGTCTCCCGAGAGCTGCTAAATAGGCTCTCAGGGGGACGGCCATGCCATAGCCCTCAAAGGGAGGAGCTGCTAAAACAAGGACTCAGCCGGGTCTTACTGGTGACGGGACTGGTGTCCCTGTCACACCAAGGTCCACTGAGCGCAGCATCCTATCTCAGACAGCGGGCAATCCAGCTTGTAGTACATAACAGATCCCATAAAGTAGATTGAATTCCTGTTACTCACGCCCAGGGATAGCAATAGCTTCCTTTATTCTGCCTGGCTAATGACGTGTTATGGACTTTTTCTCCATAATTTGCCCAAACCTCTTTTAAACCCCCGCTATGTGAGTCACCCACGGATTCCACAGCTTGATTGTGTGCTGAGTGAAACAATATTTTCTATGCTTTGTTTAAAATCTGCTGGTTGCAAATTTCATGGAGTGTCCCCTTGTTTTTGGTATTATTTGAAAGGGTAAATTATCATCCTTTATTTACCTGCTCCACCCCACTCATGATTTTATAAACTTCTATTGTGTTCCAAGCTGAAGGGCCCAGCCTGCATAGTCTCTCATCATAGGAGAGCTGTTCCAGCCACTTTATAAATTTTGTCGCCCTCCTCTGAACCTTTTCTAGTTCCGCTATGTCTTTCTTGAAATGGGGCGACCAGAACTGCTGACAATACTCAAGGTGCAATCACACCATGGCTCACCACTGAGGCATTATGATAGGAAAATAAAACATAGGATAACATTCAATATACTTTTTTGACCGCTGCCGCACACTGAGCTGAGAATTTCAATGTATTTTTCAGAAGGACTTTTAAGGTCCTTTTCCTAGGTGGTAACTCCTAATAACAGAATCCAGCATTGTGTACCTGTTTAGTTTTCCCCATGTGCATTACATTGCACTTTTCTGCATTAAATTTCATCTGCCATTCAGATGCCCAGTCTTTAAGGTCCCTCTGCAATACCTTACAATCTACTGCTGGATTAATTTTGTGCCCTCTGCAAATCTGCTCACTTCACTTATTGTTCCTCCTTCCAGATCATTTATGAATGTGCAAGTTCCAGTACAGATCCCTGTGATACCACTAATGACCTTTTCTCCATTTGGAAAACTGAAAACGTAGTCCTACCTTCTGTTTCCTATATTTTCACCAATTACCAATCCACAATAGGACGCTGCCTCTTATCCTCTGTATTTTTAAATCTCCTGAGGAGTAACTCATTGGCAGGCCTATTTTTTTGGTGGGATATGAAGGGGCAATCACCCAGGAGCCCATCCCCTGCATCTGGCCACAGAGCCTATGAAATGACAGCATTGCAAATATTACACGACCCTAGAACACCAGTACTCCTCTTGTTGGAAAAACAGAATAAGCCAGACTGGTACAAATCACTTCTCAGAAACTACACACTAGCAGAAATCCTCACCTTGAGAACACAAACAAAACATTAATAGAACCTCACCAAATACAAAATAGGTGACCACAAATTATAAATAGAAATATGCAGACAAAACTGAATGGGAAACGCCAAGAAGTAGGAATCTGAATGCAGTGCATCACTGGAGAAATTGAAACATAAATGCATTTCGTTCCTTACCATGCAGAATGCAAAGATATCGAAGATGCTGCACGTTCACATTCCCAAAGTTGACATATTCAAATCACTAAACTAAAAGGAAAAAGCTTTTTCTACTTCTGTTATCTGGACATTTTGAACCCTAACATAACACAAGGGGGCTCACCAGCTCCAGCATGAGACCTCCCTCCCCCCCCCCCCCCCCCCATATACACACACACACACACACTCAGGGGCCCAGCATCAGTACTTTTCTCCACATCACTACCCAGGCATCAGCCTCTCTCTAAGCAGGACACGGGGGGGAGGAGGCGGGAGAGGAGGTACCACCGGATGCATGTTTTTATTGAGTGACCACAAGGCATTTCAAGCAGGTGGAAGGAAATGTGCTGATTCTCAGTAATATTGTAAGCTTCCACGATCTTCTGGTGGTCGGCAGGACTTCTTTGGCGGGGTACAGGGAACAATAAGTCAAACAGGGCCAAGGCGAGCCTAGGTCAGGGCTGGCAGAATTCAGACAGCATCGAGAACAGACAAGGGTGGTGGAGAACTAGAAAGGTCCATGTCTCAAGCAGAGGTTGAGGCAGGTAGAGAACAAGCAAGGTCAGAAGGCAGTCCAGGTCAGCAACACAAAAACAATCCAAGGAAAGGCTGACTAGAAGACAAGGCAAGGTGAAGCAGGGCAGGAGAACACAACACGGCAGGAACAGTAGCATCATAGTACCAACAAGTAGCACAAGAGGACCAGTTGCTGAAGTGCTAGCTGAATGTAATGGACTTCCCGATATACCTAGACAGGATGTAATGTCATCACAGCTACCACCCCAGGAAGTCCCAGCTGCAGAGCCTATAAGAGGAGCTCCTGGGTGCAGAAAGTACTATACATGGCCCTTGGATGCAGCATGGAGCAGAATGCTATGCTGGAAGTGCCTGGATATAAGGGGTGTTACACATTTTCAGTAAGAAAGTTGTTCTCAGTTTGGCGTAATAAAAATGTTAAAATAAACCTAGCTTAGAGGTTCTGCATATCTCAGGAATACTGAAAGATACCTCTTTATATGACCTTTAGGTCAAACTCTATCTAACATTGTGTTTCATTACAAAATATATAAAGTCAATTTTTTAAATTGAATTTCTAAGCAGTTTAGACCTTAATATAAGTTTGAATTATGTGCTATATTTAACATGGGAACATTCTATTTAGGTGGAGGTTTTGCGGGGGGTGCTTGGGGTATATGTGAAAGGAATTCCTTTTCCCAGAGGGGATGGGTCTGGGTTAAAGGTTTTTAAGGGGTTCCCACAAGCCCTAAAGAGGAGCAATGGAAGGGGAGAGGATTGGGGCTTTCTTGAGTCAATAAATCTGCAGACTGAGGTTGAGGCCTTGTTTGGGGCCTAGCTTCGTTATGTGTTTGATAAGATCTGAAAGTTAGAACTGTTGAAGAAGCCCAGAAAGGTTTATGAGAAGACAGAGAATCTCTCAGCCCACAGGGATGTTTTTGGTCTGCCTTGGGAAGCCCATAGCTTGGGACAGAAATTTCCATTTAGTGAGGAAAGGAGTTACCAGTGCTGCATTTGAGTCCTGAGAGGTAAAGGGCCTTATTGAGATTGGGACTGGAAAAGCCCCCTGAAGATTTGGGTGTTTGAAAGTGAAACGTTTTGAAGTTACATTCTGGACTTATGCTTCTGAAGTTTGTTTTTTTTTTCTTTTTGTATTCATTTTTATTCTGCTCTATCTGGACTGTAATTTTTTTACTTCTGGAATAAATTCTGTTTTTCTTTTAGGAGCAATGCTTTTGTGGGGACCTCCTTTTTTTTTTTCTCTGTTTGGTGTTTAATTTCCTTTGGATCTTATAGCTTTGCTGTCCTCCACGGGACTAAATCCTGGTTCCAGGGCTGCAGAAATGTCTTTTCCTACCCCTGTAACTGCTGAAGGTGACCCCCCCCAACTGAAGGGGGGGTCACAAATTGTTAACAGCAGTCAGATAAATAGAAGAGATGGGATGATGAATTTGTATAAGAGAACGGGCTTCTTATTTTACAAGCGAAGGGTCTTTATAAATGTGTTTTTGATAAATTTGCATTTTTAGAAGTTTTCTGTTTGTAGAATATGAAACGATAGACATTTCTATGTACGTGTTGAGGGCGTTTTTTCATGCAAAGACTAAATTGGTCCCTTCATTCCTAAAATAAGCAAGCCTCATTGTGTGCCAACATCTCTGAGAGCATCTTAGGTTATGCTACACAATTGCCAACACCCTAAATGTGAAACATGAATCAATCTGATCCACACTGATGGTGAGAAACTCCCATCTTTCAAGGGTGCAAGATGGTCTCCTTTGGATTGGGAACTGGAATAAAACAAAGGATTCTGAGGTAGCGCTTCGTCCCAGATTAAAAAAGCAAAGTGAGATTACTTTTAGCAAACATCTTAGTGAAGTTGACAATAGACCGCATCTCTTATTTCAATTTCTTTCAAGATTTTCGAGTTCCTCTGCTGTCTCTGTTCCTGTTTCTTCCTTTTCAGCTGACGGTTTTTCAGCTGCCTTCCAGAATAAAGTGTTTGCTATCCAATCCAGTTTTGAAATCATTGATTCTGTTCCTAATCTGCTGCATCTTGGGGAAGAGTTAGTTCCCGTGGAAGATAATATATCCATGACTAGCAGATTTTCAGCAACTAATATCTCAGCGGATGGTTTGCAATTAGTCTCGAAGGAAATGCAATCTTCTTCATCCTCCTCTTTGGATCTGCTTTCATTTAAATAGATTAAAAGGTGAATTTTAAAAGCCCGACAAGTGCCAAAACCGGGAAAACATAAATATGTCAGGCTGGCATGCGCCGAGCGGATTTTAAAAACCTCCCGAGTATGCCCGTATCTCCTGCTGCGTGCACAAATGATAAGTTCCCAAGTGGGGCGTAGGTATGGTCTTGGGCGTTCCTGGATATCTCAATGAAATCTGCATGTAAGCATGCACACAAATGCGCGCTGGGGTTCCTACCACATAACTTTACTTCTGCTATGAATAGCTTGTAAGTCGTAAAACAAAATCTAGGCTTATCAGCAGATTTGTAAGGGTCAGGGTTAACAGGGGAGAACTAGGGGGAGGGGGGGGGGGTTTGGAAGAACTATCCCTTGCCTGGGTGAACTGGGAACAAACTGGTGATACTGGCAATGGTGTGGACGCGCACCCCTTTTAAAATTCCCCTGCCTATGTGGAGGAAGAAGAATTTGCGTGCACATGCACACGCCCACTTTAATTTGCATGCACACATGTGAGCACTCAGCCTATTTTATAACATGCGCGCACATATGCATGTGTGTTATAAAATAGCTGCATCCATGGGTGTGAGCCAGCAAATGCATGCACATGTGCGCCTGTTTAAAAGTTACTGGTCCCGAATCCAGACCTTGGCTTACTGCCCTATCTCTGTGATATTATTAATTCTAGTCTAGAAGAACGCTGTCTACCTGATGGCTTGAAGGTAGGCAGAATTTGTCCTCTCTAATAAAAATAAATAAATATTTATTTATTTTATTTATGTAGTTTTATATACCGAAATTCAGTTGTGGTACCATCATCACGGTTTACAATGCATACATTTAACAGAACAAATTGCATACGTTACAATGAATCTGGTTTACAATGCGTACAGTTGACAAAACATTTTGCATACATCAATTGATTCTAGTTTACACAGCATATAAATGACAATACATTGGCTAATTCTGGTTTGTTTGTTGTTTTTTTTGTTGTTGTTTGTTTTTTAGGGGAGGTGGTTCTACTTTCCTGGAGAGAACAAAAGAGGGAGGTTAATTAAGGAATTGCTTGAAGAGCCAGGTTTTCTATAGTTTTTTAAACATGTGTGTGTTGGGTTCCAATCTTAAATTGGTGGGCATAGAATTCCAGATGGAGGGTCCTGCAATTGAAAGTGCTCTAGATTTAGTCTATACGAGGTGTGTGAGTTTGGGAGCAGGGGTGTGTATTGCCCCCTTGTAGGCTTATCTAGTGGGTCTGTTAGAAGAGTGGAAAAAGAGAGAGTCATTCATCCATTTAAAGTCTTGGGTGTATAGGGTTTTGTGAATGATGGAGAGACTTTTGTAGAGGATTCTTGATGTGATGGGGAGCCAATGGAGGTCTTTCAGTATAGGGGTAATATGTTCCGTTTTGCGTGTGTTGGTGAGAATTCTTGCCGCTGAGTTTTGTAGTATTTGGAGTGGTTTGAGGTGTGAGTTGGGGAGGCCGAGCAGGAGGGAGATACAATTGTCGAGTTTAGAGAAGATGAGGGCCTGAAGGACAGTTCGGAAGTCATTGAGGTAAAGGAGAGGTTTGAGTTTCTTCAATATGTGGAGTTTATAGAAGCATTTTTTGGTGGTAGTGTTTATGAATTTTTTTAGGTTAAATTGATTGTCTATGATGACTCCTAGACTTCGGGAATTTTGGGAGAAAATAGGTAAAGGAGAGTTTGGTGTTGTGTTGGCGATGGGGGAGCATGGCAGCTTGTGTGATATGAAAAGTTCATTTTTTTAGGTATTAAGGGAGAGGTTGAGCGTGAGGAGGTTATTTATTGTTGATAGGCAGTTGTACCATGTTTTTAATTCTCTGGGTATGGAGTCCGAAATAGGGATAAGAATTTGGACATCGTCAGCGTAAATGAAGTGAGTGAGGTCAAGGTCAGATAGGAGCTTGCAGAGGGGTAACATATAAATATTGAAAAGGGTGGAGGATAGAGATGAGCCTTGGGGTACTCCTCTGGAGGAATTGAAGGGGTCAGATGAGTAGTTTCCAAGTTTAACCTTGAATTGTCTGTTTTTTAGGTAAGATGAGAACCAATTAGTACCAGAGATTCCAATGATTTTTAGTTGGTATAACATGATATCATGGTTATCATGTTATCATCAATGGATACTCCTGACCGCTGCCTGCCTCCAATCATAGCCCGCAAGTTAGATCCTAGCTCATATGATAACTACAGGCCCTTATCCAACGTTCCAGTTTTGTCAAAAATAATTGAAAGTTATTCATTGTCAACTTATTTCCTTTTAAGAAAAAACTTTAGTATTTCACCTTAGACAATCAGGCTTTTGAAGGGGGTACAGTACTGAAACTGCATTAGCAGCTCTCTTGAAAGACCTCAGCCTTTCATTGGTGAAAGGCTGTTATGATCAGCAGCCCGCAAGTTACCCTACGGACTGCCACTCCTACCTCTAGGCCCAGCGCATGTGGCAGGATCCGCTAGTGATTCTGCCCGAGCTGGCCGCTCCTGACATGACGACATGCTGCAGACGTGCAGCAGACACCAACGCTCATGCACTTCTCCCATGCTTCTTAGGTGCACTTGCATGCGACATTATTTAATTTAAAGGGCCCATGGCGGGGAGAGCCCTCCAGCGCCCCTAGATGATGTTAATGAGCTGGCCTATAAAAGGCCTTGCTAGCCCTGCTTTGATGCCTCAGCAGCAGGTCTGCCTGCTTCATAGTAGTGTGACTTGCCTAAGCATCCTCTCTTTGATTTCTGTGCCTTCAGAGTTCTTGTCTTTGTTCTTCAGTCCCAATGTCTTCGTCTTTGTCTTCAGTTCCAGTGGTCCTTATCTTCACCTTCTGATCTTCTACGTGCTCCTCACTTGTTTGTTCTGCTCCTTTCCTTCTTGCACTACCTACTGTCCCTCCTGCTCTACGGACAGACACCCAGACACTCCTGGATATTATCGCTTGCCACCTGCCATTGACTACTGCCTGACTTCTGGACACTCCTGACCGCCACCTGCCTCCAATCATAACCTACCTCCAGATACGCCAAGTCTGTCTGCTCCGACCCTGCTATGTCAACGAATCTCTGCCATCTGCAGAGACCCCCTCCTAAGACCTGTCAGCCCCAGCACCCGAAGGCTCCACCCGAGTTCCTGAATATGTGGCCTGTCATATACCATTTACAAAGACATGGGTATGTTTTGGGAAGTCTGCAACTGCTGGCGTCTCACAGCTGGCAGAGAGGACATTAAATTTCAATTCATAGAAAAAAGGGTTGAATTAGCACAAGTTTGAAACTTATCAGCAGTAGTGTCAATCATCAAGGTTTCTATCTGTTATCATGTGGCCAATATATGTGCACAGGTATCGTTCTGTATAATTAACAGCATGACAAACTGCAAATGTTGAAGGCCTTTTAGCATACAGAAGCTCATATACTGAGAACGATGACAAGAAATTTCACAAGAAAATACAAAAAGGATGGTTGCACTATTTCAATTAAAAAAAAAAAGTGACATTTCACAGTTAAAAATGTGTACCTTAAGAGTCTAATATTCAATAAGCTGTTTAATGGACGTTATTCAGCTAACGTTAGCAGGATTACTTGTCCTGTATATTCAACAGGATAAACATCTCACTAAATATACTAGCTTAAAATTATCTGGCTGTAGCCGGATAACTTAAAAGCCTAACCAGCTATGTTTGAATATAGCCAGTTAGATTTTCTTTTTTGTAAACTCTTGTCGCAGTATCATTGACCCATAAACATAAGAACATAAGAAAATGCCATACTGGGTCAGACCAAGGGTCCATCAAGCCCAGCATCCTGTTTCCAACAGTGGCCAATCCAGGCCATAAGAACCTGGCAAGTACCCAAAAACTAAGTCTATTCCATGTAACCATTGCTAATGGCAGTGGCTATTCTCTAAGTGAACTTAATAGCAGGTAATGGACTTCTCCTCCAAGAACTTATCCAATCCTTTTTTAAACACAGCTATATTAACTGCACTAACCACATCCTCCGGCAACAAATTCCAGAGTCTAATTGTGTGTTGAGTAAAAAAGAACTTTCTCCGATTAGTTTTAAATGTGCCCCATGCTAACTTCATGGAGTGCCCCCTAGTCTTTCTACTATCCGAAAGAGTAAATAACCGATTCACATCTACCCGTTCTAGACCTCTCATGATTTTAAACACCTCTATCATATCCCCCCTCAGTCGTCTCTTCTCCAAGCTGAAAAGTCCTAACCTCTTTAGTCTTTCCTCATAGGAGAGTTGTTCCATTCCACTTATCATTTTGGTAGCCCTTCTCTGTACCTTCTCCATCGCAATTATATCTTTTTTGAGATGCGGCGACCAGAATTGTACACAGTATTCAAGGTGCGGTCTCACCATGGAGCGATACAGAGGCATTATGACATTTTCCGTTTTATTCACCATTCCCTTTCTAATAATTCCCAACATTCTGTTTGCTTTTTTGACTGCCGCAGCACACTGTACCCACGATTTCAATGTGTTATCCACTATGACACCTAGATCTCTTTCTTGGGTTGTAGCACCTAATATGGAACCCAACATTGTGTAATTATAGCATGGGTTATTTTTCCCTATATGCATCACCTTGCACTTATCCACATTAAATTTCATCTGCCATTTGGATGCCCAATTTTCCAGTCTCACAAGGTCTTCCTGCAATTTATCACAATCTGCTTGTGATTTAACTACTCTGAACAATTTTGTGTCATCTGCAAATTTGATTATCTCACTCGTCGTATTTCTTTCCAGATCATTTATAAATATATTGAAAAGTAAGGGTCCCAATACAGATCCCTGAGGCACTCCACTGTCCACTCCCTTCCACTGAGAAAATTGCCCATTCAATCCTACTCTCTGTTTCCTGTCTTTTAGCCAGTTTGCAATCCACGAAAGGACATCGCCACCTATCCCATGACTTTTTACTTTTCCTAGAAGCCTCTCATGAGGAACTTTGTCAAACGCCTTCTGAAAATCCAAGTATACTATATCTACCGGTTCACCTTTATCCACATGTTTATTAACTCCTTCAAAAAAGCTATACACACGCAATTCAAACTGGCTCATTGAGCCTTTCTGTCCCATACAATCTAACAAATCCACCAGAGCATCCAACAATGGGACCCTCCACGTGCCCTCTCTAAAAGAGGCTCACCTAACCTCCACAAGAGACCGAGCCCTTTCAATTGCGGGTTTCACGCTCTGGAATTCGCTACCCCCCCAACCTGCGGCTTGATACTTGCACCTCTAAATTTAGAGCCAAATTAAAAACCTGGCTATTCAAACAAGCCTATCAGGAATAATATCCCTCCTCCCCTCTTGGCTAACACACTCTTAACCCACTGTACAAAGTTTCTGGTCGCATATGTTATACAAATTGTTAACTTTTTTTATCGGCTCAACTTGTTTTTGAGTAGCCGCACTCTTATGTACTCCTTCACACCTACTATCTTGTAGTTCCTTTCATTCCCTACCCTTTACCCTGTTCTATGTAATTTCCATTCTATACGTTTTGATGTAAACCGATATGATGTCCCCACTAATATCAGTATAGAAAAGTTAATAAATAAATAAATATAAGATGCCCCCTGGCATCTGTGAGTGCTGCTCTAGAGTACTAAGGATAGAGAGGACTTGTGAGGTCTCCAAAGGTTTTTACAACAAGGAATAAAGAAGATTCCAAGTTGCTGAGACCTGCTAGTGACCTACCAGAGGGAAGAAAACCTACTAAGAGGAAGGGTAGAGTCCTAGTCTGGGAAAGCTTTGTAAGTATGAGGCTGTCCTGAAGGCCTTGGGGCTAGAATGGAGTGTGAGTAGGATTCCTTCTGCTTAAAGAAGAGTGTGAAATTATTGAAATTGTTTTTTACCTATTGGACTGTATCCAACTATTCAACTCAAGATTCTACTATGGTTTCAAGCTGTCTTGTCATTTGGATTTACAAATAAAATTCATTCCTTTTTTTTTTTTTTTGGAAGCAACTAAAGATGTACACCTTGGACTTTGTTGTATGGTAAGCCTTCTCTTGGGCCTCCCAGAGACAGTGGGGTTCCCAATTTTTGATCCCTGGTGGACTTTACTGGGCTGCAGCAGTGGCACTCACACCCCTCTGCAGTCTCTAAAGGTGATCCCGAGGAAAAGGGTGGTTACATGTATAAACCATTTTAAACAGAGTGGCCTAGTGATTAGAGAAAAGGGCTGAAAATCCCCCCACTGATACTACTTGTGATTTTGGACAAGTCACGTTGTCCTGATGCTTCAGATACTCAAACTGTAAGCTCTTTGAGGGAGGGACTTATTGTACCTGAATTCTAAAACTAAACAAAGCTTGTAAAATGCCATAAATATTTGGAAAGGTTGGCTGAAATTCACTAAATTAAATATGATTTTAAAAAGATCAAGTTGTTTCACTTACATTTAATGTGATGAGTAGGTATGTCTGCCTGTTCTCAGTTTTCCAATCAGGACCAAATGATGAAGTGCTGCCCTCTGTCAGATTTGTTCTTCTGTCATTCTTTTATTCTCTCTTCTTAAACACTCAATCTCCACTCCACCTCCACCTCCCATCACTCACACTCTCTCCCATCCAGTTCACCTTGTTTTGCTATCTCGCACTCCCTGACCCTCTTGCTCGCTATTGCCCCTCAAGCTCATCTTGCTCTCCCTTCCTAGACCCCTCTGCCCCTTTGCTCACCATCTCACCCATCCAGATCTTCTTGCTCTCATCCCCCCAGCCCCTTTGCCTATTCTTCCTCTCATAATTATTTGCTCCCCGAATCTCAATTTGTACTTTCTCTCCCCCCTTCTGCCTTTCCCACTCTTCCTTTGTTCCTGCTTGTCCTATGTGATCCTCCTGCATCATACCAGTCCACAAGATCCACACTTCCACTGGCAGGAGGAAAGCAGTGACGTCTTCTTCTGCTGGCTGTACTATGAATTTTGACTGCACAGGCCTGGTCCCGTGAGACCACAGGGCCCCCTCCATGACTCAGATTTTATAGTCATACTTGGGAATGCTCCACATTTGACTTGGAGGCTCTGATATTCCAAAGGTACTGCCAGGACTCCAGGCAAACCCAGGCAAACTCCAGCTACATAGCTATGCTGACCCATGCGGGCCCCGAAAAAGCAAGTTACCAGGTCTTGTGCAGGCAGGCAGAACAAGGATCCATGGGTGTGCAGGTGAAAGGGTCACATCGACCACAAATAGTGTTCGCCCATATGGACAGAAGTAGTAGAGGTGGTTGCTTTGGTCAGCAGAAAATGCAGGGAAAGCATTGGCCCATATGGGTGGCAGAAAGAGGAGTCCTGTCAGTTGTGCGGGCTGAAGGAGGAGGCAGCTGTTGCTGGTGAGTTAGGAGGCTGAGAGAGAGAAGAGCATATGTGTGTCTGGATGTCTGTGAAAGGGAATGGGTGTGAGTGGGCTTGTGTGGGCGTCTGTGAAAGGGCAGGTGAGGGAATGGGTGTGAGTATGTGTGAGTGTGATTGTCTGAGAATGGGTGTGAGCGAGCAAAGGGCATTTGTGGGAGTGGATGTGTGTGTGAGTGGGGATGTGTGAGTGAGAATGAGTGTGTATATGGGAGAATGTGAGAGTGAGCGTGTGTGGGAGAGTGTGAGTGTGTGTTTAAGCGAGAAGAAATTTAGTGCCCTTCTTCTCTCCCTCACTAATACATGACAGTCTCACAGTGACTGGAAATCAGAATTTACCAGGTAAATTTTTATTAAAGCCAGCAGAAAAGAAAACAGGAAGTTGCAGATAAGCCCTGTAAGTGCTTTCTTCCTTCTAGGAGGAGGGTGATCATGCTGGTAAAGGGATGGAGGGAAGGTGTAGTAGAAGCTCAGCATCTGCTTTGGCCATATCCTAGATGTTTCAATGGCTAGCACCTGACTTTCCGCCTGTTGTTCAGAGCTGAGCTTGTTGATACAGATTGTTGCTTTCCTGGAACCTTGTCAGGTTGCTAGTCATAGGATATGAAACATAGATATTTTCTCATTAGGTGCAGGGTTTATTCAAAACATAAAAGGTAATAGGTTCTCTTCACCTTTGTTAATTAGAACATAATCCTATAACATTAGATTCACAGTCAATCCAGTGTGGGCCAGAATATTTCAGTAGCTTTTACATTATACAGTAGCTTTTACATTATACAGAATTGCACATACTGTCAACTAACTAGCGGAGAAAGTACGGAACCTAGGAATTATAATTGACACCGAATTAAGCTTAAAACAACATATATCCTTAAAAGTTAGAGAAAGATACGCTAAACTTATGGTACTCAGAAGACTCAAACCACTGCTAACACCAAAGAACTTTCGTTCAGTCCTACAATCATTGATTTTTGCAAGCACAGACTACTGTAATGCGCTATTACTAGGCTTACCATACACCTCACTCAGACCAGTACAAATCTTACAAAACACTGCTGCAAGAATTTTGACCGGTAAAAGTAAAAGAGACCACATCACCGAAACCCTAGCAGAGTTACACTGGTTACCCGTGGAGCAGAGAATACAATACAAAACACTTTGCATCTTACATAAATTAATACATAATGAAAAAGCGGAATGGCTTAACACAGCCCTCCGTGTACACGTACCAAACAGAAACCTAAGGTCAGCGAATAAAGCACTCCTTACTATCCCATCAATTAAGACAGCAAGACTAACTCAAGTAAGAGAGAGAGCACTATCCTTGGCAGGACCCACACTGTGGAACACCATGCCACTAGAGTTAAGGTTGCAAAAAGACAACAAAACCTTCAGAAAAGGCTTAAAAACTTGGCTATTCAAGCTAGCCTACCAAATAGAGAAGGAGAAACAGTGAGGCAGGCGAAGTATGAGGTATGAACAAATAAAGTGTGTAGCTATATTTCGATTTGTTTTTACTCTACCTTCTCGTTCTTCACAAGATGAGAAGTTGACACTTATAAAGTTAGATTTGTTTTTAAACTGATAGTTCCTGGACAGTATTGTATCACACCCCAATTATATCATTTAGAAAACTATGTACCGAATCATTACGGCACGCGTGTAAATTAATGTATCTCAGCATCCTTATTTTATGTGCCCTATTGTAAACCGTTGTGATGGATCCTTCCTAACGACGGTATAGAAAAGATTTAAATAAATAAATAAGGTACCACTCGTCCTCATCCCAAACTCCACAGCGCAGCTTACAGTCTCAGGTTGCTGGGAACAATGGGATATCCTGGCTGGAAGCAGATATGCAAACCTCATCTTATTTAGATGCCAACACCAGATAGCCTGTGGCTCAAGGGCAGGGCTTAGTCCCTCCAACAGCACAGACCCTGGATCAAGACCAGATCTGGCTCTTTTCTTCCCGTGTGAACCTAACACAGCTAGGACTTGGGGCACTATTGAGCAGCCTTGGGGCATGAGTCCCATGTGCCCAGAGCTAATAATGCCCCTGTATTGTTACCTTTCAACAATACACACAGCCTCACATCTAATGGTTGTCTTGAAGTTGAGGAAGTAGGAGGAAACGTGCCCTGCTACTACCTGTGCTATGAAGGGAAGTAAGATCTAAATTCCTGGTGCTGTCATATTTTAGCAGCAAATTGATTACTTTGGTCTGGTGTTTGCTGGCCTAGTAACTTATCTGTCAGGTCTTTATAATAAAACCCTAGATGGAAATGACAGTGTGCCCAGTTAATTCCAGTGCACTCTCTGGGGGAAGGCAGGGCTACACCAGCTGCAGGCTTCTTGTCTCTTGGGCTCAGTCACCAACAGACTCCTAACCACAGTGGTTTTACATTATAGCACAGTGAGTCAGACATCTCGGCCCCCTCTCTTGCTAGGATATAAAACAAGAACCAAAAGAATACCAGGGAATCCTGAAATTACAATTAACAGATGGGACCACCAGAGCTGGGATGCCTGTAACTACAGTGCTAATGTCCTGTTAATCCATCAGTCTCTAGGCTGCCCTGCACCAACTTCTGTTCCGTCACTGTGTCAGCCTTCTGGCTCCTATATCAGACTGGAAACTGGAGACCTGAAAGGAGGCTGCATTTTTCTAACAGACATAGGGCTGATGTGGGGCCAGTCAGACTGGCAGATGAGATATTGGGTCATTGACAAAGGTCCTTTCCTTCTGGGGTTACTGCATATGACAATTTCATTGAAATGATTCTGCTTTTCGTCTCCTAAGGGCAACTTTTTGAAAGCCATCTCTATAGGTAGAAGAGTGTGTTTGAAAATTGCCCATCCTCTATACATACTTTGTTTAACAACATGCATATTTTTATCCACATTCTGTGAAGGGATCCCCCACGGGTGGGGTTAGGTAGGAGAGGCCACAGCACAGTTTGGGATTTTGGAAACTACATAGGTCGTCGTGCCTGCAGAAAAAAGCAGGTGGAAATCTCTGCAGGAGCTTTTTCCAGCAGCAATAATCAAAGTAAAACTTGTAATGTGTAGTTTTGCTTTGATTATTAGTGCAAACCCCATGGGTAAAAAAAAATACCAGCGGAGTTTGCACCAATGCAGGCAGTTTGATTATTGCCTCCTTTATTTTCTCTCCATGCTGTAAAGCTAAGTTCTACTACAGAGTCCCAGTTTTGGCTGTGACCAGGTGTCCAGTTTGTCAGAGATCCTAGTGAACCTATGCATTCTGTAAACCCTTCCCATTTCTACATGTGCTGTTGTGGCTCAGTCTGCACTGCCCCACTGGCTGGGGCTTCTTTTAGTGCTGGTACTGAAGGATTCCCAGATGACTCTGTGTGTGTTTTTTGGTCATTTCTTCTATAAGTGCTGAAGGAGAAAACGGGGCTCAGCAAAGAATCTGCCATCCTTCCTTCCTCTGTTCTGGGGTCATAAAACAGCTCATTATAATGGTCTCAAAGTTTCCCAGTTTTCAGGTCTGAAAATGTTAACTCCACCAAGGTCCAGGACTCTACTGTCATCTAGCACTAGGTTTTAGGTTATACTCTATCAAAGTCCAAGATCATAACCCATGGAAATACTTGTGCTTAGGGTAGCAACTCTTCATTTCATTATCTACTTGCAAAATATGCAAAACAAATCTGAGGGTTCATAGGGAGTTCACCATGGAAAACACACCCGCCTCATCCTCATTCCCCAGGTCATTAACTGTAGAAAACTCTTCATCCAACTCAGGCTCAAAAATAACCCCATGACATATCACAGAGGAAGAAAACATTTAGTTATAAATAGAGAAGTCAACCATATCTTCTAACTATTGGCCACTGTGTCGTTAATTTTTAATAGGTTTCCTTGAGTCCATTGGATTCAGAATGAAAAACTTGCTCCTTTGTCTTTATGCAATAACTTAAAGAAGTTTCCTGGCCCTTGACATTAGCCCACCAGTAGCAGCTAATTAGTGAAGGCAAAGTCTATGCAGTTAAAGTCCAGTCTTGAAGATTACGAATTCTTAGTTAAGTGCATGAATTCTAATTTTTCTTTAAATTGCTTGTATGTTTCTTTTCTCTTCCTAATAAGATGTGTCCTTCCAGCATCCATATTGCTCAGTCTTCCAGAAGTTCTTACCAACAGAACCCTAACTGCAGACTTGCTCATTTATCTCAGCAGAAAATATCTGGACCATGCAGACAAGTTAGCGGATCATGAGATATGCCTGCCGCAGTGTACATGTGCTGTCGAAAGGTAGGCTACCCTACTGAAGAAAGAGGAAATCTCTTTAAAATTGCCCATTTGCCTAGGTGGTCCAAAATTTTACCAGCCGCCTCATTAACCAGTTTCAGGAAGTTATATAAGTCTAGGAATATTTGAGAAGAACTTCCAAGTCCTGTTTAGAAGGTAATCCTGAAGCAGTTTCTTTAAAGCATTTTAACCAAATCATTTTCAGACAGGATGGCCAGGGAAATTTGCATTAAACTATTTTATATCAAACTTCTAAGCAAACTTTAAATTCTTCTGTGATTTTTATCACAGGCAGACATTGCGGCAGGATTTCCTTACTGTCACATAATCAGTTTGATGGTGCAATGTCTTTCTTTTCAAGGTGGCAATTTTGAAACTGGTTGGGCAGTTTCCCTTTAAAAAAAGTCAGGTTAGTCAAAGGCTGCAGGTACAAAAGCCCCTACAGACTCTGCATGCGGTTTCTGACTTGAAAGTCCCCATTGCATACTTGCCTTTCCACTTTTTGAAGTGGCCAGAAATACGCACGTTGTGATGCAATGCGCATGCTGTTGGCTGCATTGTAGGGGCAATTCTCAAACTGGGGCAATCTAGCAGCATTCATTACTGTTAACACTGCAAGATGCCTTTGGAAATTGTCCTCCCCATGTGTCAGTACGGAACCCAATTTTTCCATTTCTACATAAGAACATTAAAAACAAAGATGGGTCAAACCAGTGGTCCATCGAGCCCAGCATTCTGTCTCGGGCACCGACCAATCCAGGTCATTAGGAAGTACTGGCAAATCCCAAAGAGTAGGATCCAATTCTTTTTGCTCACTCCCAGGCATAAGCAGTGGCTTTTCCTAAGTCTGCCTGGCTAATTATTGTTTATGGACTTTTCCACCAGGAACGTGTGCAGACCCTGTTTAAATCCAGATACAGTGTTCAAAATGGCGCCGATAGCCTTTGCCCTTACTATGTCACAGGGGCTACCGGTGCCATTGGTCAGCCGCTGTCACATGGTAGTAGCACAAGATGGTGCCGGCCATCCAGTGCTCCTACCATGTGACAGGGTCCGGCCAATGGCACGGATACCCTGTCACATGGTAAGGGCAAAGGATCTTCGGCGCCATTTTGATTAGTGGCAGCCGACGGCCTGGGAGTGGGAGATCGTTCCAGGGACCCCCACTGGACCACCAGGTACCTGTAAAAAGTTTTTGGGGGGGTCGGGAGGGTGGGGGAAGCAAAGGGATTAGTTTTAAAGGGTCGGGGTGGGTTTAGGGGTTATTTTTGTGTGCCATTTTTCCTGCCCTCCCCCAAAACGATAAGAGAACCCCCACGATCAATATCGTGGGGTTTTCCTATCGTTTTGGGGGAGCCCCCGATTTCTGACGATTTTGAAAATATCGTCCGATTATTTTCAATCGTCCGAAGCCCGATTCACATCCCTACTTGATAACATATTATGCAACTATTTATATTGTTTGATGTAACTCCTTTCCTTTCCCCCTTCTTCCTCTCTATCTGTTCATTGTAAACCAATGGGATGGCCATATGAACTTCGGTATATAAAAGCTTTAAATAAAATAATGAATAAATATGATTTTATTAATCTCAATCATATCCTCTCTGTCATCTCTTCTTCATGCTGAAGAGCCCTAACATGTTTAGCCAGCCTTCATAAGGAAGCTGAGCCATCCCCTTTAATCATATTTTCTAGTTCTGCTATGTCTTTTTTGACTTGGAGCCAAAGATCTGTACAGAAGCATTATGAAATTCACATTTTTCTTCTCCATTCCTTTCTGAATAATTCCAAATATTCTGTTTGCCTTTTTGACTACTGCTGCATACGGAACTGAGGATAATACACGCATGTATATTGGACACACAGTACAGACACAAAAGTGGTTGAATTAGAGCAAATATGAAACTTGTGAGCAGTAGTGCCAATTGTCAAGGTTTCAACCCTGGCTGCTCTCAAAGGGGTAGATTTTAAAAGGTTGCACGTGGGTATCCATGTGTGCGCGTTACCTGGCATGCACACACGTACCCTGGTTTTATAACTTGCAGGTGCGAGCAAGTTATAAAATCCGGGGTCAGCGTGGGCAAGGGGGTGCACAATTGTGCACCTTGTGCGCGCCGAGCCGCGCTGCCTTCCCCTGTTCCCCCTAACCTGACCTTCCCACCCCTTCCCCTAACCTTTCCTCCCCCTAGCCCTACTCTAACACCCCCCAACATTTTTATTTTACCTTTCGCGTGTGCCAGCAGCCTGCTGGTACGTGATCCTCCAACACAGCGGCAATGGCCGCTCCGTCAGAGGCCTCTGGTCCCACCCCTTTTGTAAAGCCCCAGGACTTGCACGTGTTGCTGGGCCTTTTTAAAATCCGGCCCCATTTGTACATCTTTCATATACATTCATGACTCAATCATCTTAAAGAATAAAAACTATAGTTAACAGTCCTGGGGAATGGAGCGAAAACTGCAAAAAATAGAGCAAGAATATGCTCCATGATTGAATTATGAATGTATTATTCTATCCACAATATCTCCAAGATTCTTTTCCTAGGTGGTGACTCCTAATCCAGAACCCAGCCTTCTGTACCTATAGTTAAGATTATTTTACCCTATGTGTATCACTTTGCAGGTACCCATATTAAATTTCATCTGCCATTTATATGCGTAGTACCCCACTGTCGAAAGGTCTTTCTGCAGTTTCTCTCGTACCAAACCAGCAAAGTTATCAAGTTGCCTCCCTCACATTCCTTGCGCACAGCTGGGCAGATGTGAAAAACATGTGAAGAATGTTGAACTCAGGCACCCAATAAAACATATATATGAAAAAGAGATGGTATTTCCAAGATTAGGCTCTCAGGTGGGATAGAACCCAAATATACATAACTGCCAACAACTGAAATCTCTAGGGCTTTTTTGGGTTTTATATATTTTTTTTTTAGAAGATGAGGGGCATACTTTTACTCTGAGGTGACTGGACAGTTTCATGTCATAACATAAAAGGCAGGCTGAGTCCGGTCTGCTTTAACGCCCACTGCATCCATGGATTTGCAGTTCCTGTTTGCTAAGAAAAGCAGGACTAGAAGTTCATAGAGGCTGTGGGGCAAAGCCACTATTGGCGCTGCCTGTCCTTATGATATGGATTCCTAATCACCTTACCTTAATCTCCCAATGAATCCACTGTACAAAATCTTTTTTTTTTGTCGGAATAAAGGCCAATATTTTATTCAGAGAAGTTACAGATGGCGGTTCTGCTTGACTGGAGAGAATCCAACATCTGGATAACAGGTAGATTTGAAGGCTTAGCGTAGTATGTTACCAATTGGAAGACTTGAATTTAGTTTCTAACTTATGATTCCTTTTTCTTATGCCAGTTTGTTTCTCTTTACCATACATTGAAAATCCCCAGAAAAATCTGGGCTATAAATGTTGCAGTATTTTTATATTTTTCCAGACTGCTTTCCTGCTTCTAACCTACCCATATTCCTTCATTGGTTTGCTGAATACACAGATAAAGCAATGTTTAATTCAGAATCCTGTTTTCTATTTATTTGTTTATCAGTTATGTAATACACATTAACATATTAGCACACAAGTCCATTCATTGAAAGGCAAATTGATTTTTTTCACCTCTTTAAGATGATCATGGGAGATCTATCTGTTCCTTTAGATTTTAGTCAAAGAGTAAAGTATGTCCCTTATCTTCCTCTTAAAATTCTTCATCTGAATTTTCAGATGTTGGCAGCTATATGCTGTTTGGGTAGCATCCCATCTAACAGCCTGAGCTTGGAAACACCATCTGCTTTTTCATATATGTTTTATTGTGAGCCTGAGTTTCGTACCTGTCACATGTTTTTCACATCTGCCCAGCTGTAGAATGTGAGAGAAGCAAATGGATTGTTTTGTGGTTTGATATGTGTAGGAGAGGGAATGATCCTCTGTATTTTGCTCTGGAGCATCTGGACAGACATATCAGTATTCCCTCTAGCAAGTTGTTTTCCACCATTTAATTTATTAAAACTTAATATACTGTTTGTAAAAAATACATTTATCCATGTGGTTTACAGATTATAATACTAGACTCCTACTTATGTTTGGTTATGCCAATGGGCATAAATGTTAATATTTGTGAAACAAAACTATATGATTGCAGTGTAGCTGTGTATTTATTTAAAAGCATTTATTGTCCACCCTTCTTAAATTCAGAGCGGGGTACATTAAGAACACAGATAGCAACTAGCTAATAAAAGTAACTGTTAAGCTAGCTAATAAAAGTAACTGTTAAGTAATTTGACAATATGAGTAAAACCAAACATCATATAAAATGATCACACATAGAAATAACACGCATAAAGTAATAACTAGCTAATAAAAGTCACTATTAAATAATAAAAAAAAAACTGGAATGACTAAAATCGAACATAGAATAACATGAATATTAAGGGGGTGCTCTTGAGCAATGACCAAAATGGCTGCTTGAATCAGTTGTTTCGCAAGATCCTAAGATAAAAGGTGCTAAACCCGTGTTTTATGCACAGAATACGTTTTTATTTAACTTCACTGTGCTCACAATGTCTAACTCTAAAGCTGGGAAGATGGCAACCGCTTTTGCCACTGCTTCAGGCTGCAAACGCGTGAAGAAAGATCTGCCAACACCAGAGAAATCACTACCATTGAAAGCAATGGCATCAGCAGATTTGGTGCTCGCTGAGCTGAAGCATCTCAAGGAAATGATCCAACTAAATATTGACGCAACTGCCGCGATTCGATGAGATTTACAATCTATGTCCCAACAAATGTCCTCCTTTCAATCACACCTAGGGGATGTGGAATCTCAAACCGCTTCACTACTTGTTAATATGACACCCCTCCCTCAGTTCACGCAGAAGTTAGAGCGACTCCAGCAAGAATATGAAGAGAAGATCTCTCAAACCGAAACCATCGCAACAATATTTGAATTTTGGGAGTGCCAGAGGGTGCTGAGGGTTCAGATATATTGAGCTTTCTAGTGAACCTGATTCCATCTTCTTTGCACATCGTATTTGATCACCTGTTTGAAATCGAACAAGCTCACAGGATACCATCAAGGCCTCTTCAAAACTCTAAATATCCAAGGCCCATTATCCATCTTAGTGACAGCGCGTTCCAAAGCACCAATAACATTTCAAGGTAACTCCATATTATTCATTCCGGACCTCACTAAAACTACAGCTGCCAGATGCAAGGCCTTCCTATCTCTACGGACTCTCCTTTAGGCCTTCGGAGCCTGATACAGATTACTTTACCTGGCTACAATGAAAGACATGCCACAATCAAACCAAAATATTTCATCTTTCTGAAGACTTAGATGCCTTCCTCATATCGCGGGAAAACTCACAGCAAATGGTGACTTGATAAGTCTTTTTTTTCTTTTATATATGGCTATCATGGGCAATTAATTTGTACTCTTCCCTTGTGCAGTGAGTGTGTGCAGTCAGAGTTACCTGATGCATGAAGATATATGCATATTTATAGCATACCTTATTCATAGTATCTTGATTTTTGTTTTCAATACATTCTTGAACTTTCTGGACAACGTTGTATATTTGTGAGTATGATAACCCCTATCTGGGTGGGTTAGCCCATTTTGCTTATTATTATGGTGCCTAAATCTGTTACAGACAGTGGGATCTTGCTTGGCCCCAGGCCTGCCCAGAGGCTCCTTATTTTCTCTCGGCTCATATACCAACAGTTTTGGAATGAACACATATATCATTTTTTCAGTTTCTGTATTTATTATGTTAGTTTTATTTTTTCCCTATTCTATACCCGGACGGATTCACTGCTTAGCTGCAGAATGGAAGTCAATTATGAGTTCTCTTATTGCCATCAACTGTATCTTATTACCTTTGCTTTACATTTATCATGGCTTCTGTGGGCAAATTTCTTCAAGTGATTTCCTTTAATATCAACTGGCCTCTCCAATCCAATCAAGAGGAAAAAGATACTCACTTACAGTCTTTACGAGCGGACGTCGCCTTTCTTCAAGAGACCCACCTCTGAGCCCAAATCTCAGAAGCTTAAACAAGCATGGGTAGGCAAAGTCCTCTACAATTCAGCGTATGATAGAAAAAGAGGAGTGGCTTATATTATTCCATAAAAAACTGAACTTGCAAATCTTGCAACAATCCTCTGATCCAGAAGGTCGCTGGATTGCTGTTAACGTGTTCATAGTGGTGACTCATACATTTTTTGTTAAATATATGCCCCCAAGATGGACGATCCATATTTTTTCCATGCAACCTTTGCACAGCTTCTAACAATGGGATTTACAAATTTAGTTATTGTCAATCAACCCCTGGATCCCATTCTTGATAAGCAAACAATAGACAGAATCTCTTACTCAAAGGCTAGTAAGGCCTTACAATGTCTCATGGATTCTTATGGGTTATCTGACCCTTGGCACTTGTTACACCCTACAGATAAGGACTTCACCTACTTTTCCCCTCCGCATTTGTCTTACTCACGGATTGACTATTTTTTAATTTCCAGATCTATGCTGCCTTGCATTCAATCTGCACAGATACACCCTATCCTCATAACGGATCATGCTGTTGTCTCCGTCAACTAGCCTCTCCTGTGACAGAAGATCCTTGGTGGAGATTCAACTTGACATTATTGGCAGACA
This sequence comes from Rhinatrema bivittatum, assembly GCF_901001135.1. Taxonomy (NCBI): domain Eukaryota; kingdom Metazoa; phylum Chordata; class Amphibia; order Gymnophiona; family Rhinatrematidae; genus Rhinatrema; species Rhinatrema bivittatum. The sequence goes on along the minus strand of NC_042631.1, from coordinate 36,426,315 downwards.
ATGCCGCCTTGTTTTTTTTAAAAGATAAGATTTCAGAATACTTTATGCATAACATTGTTGTGTTTGAGGCATTGTGGACCCTTGGTCGCAATGGAGATGACTCCTCCCACGGGAAGGAGCCCCATGGGGAACCACTGAGATAGGCTGACATAGATAGCAGACACAGAATGGATAGAGTCTTTATTGTACTGCTGTAAATAGATGGTGAAGCAGGAAGGTAAGGCACTGATCCACAAAGTGCCAATACGCTCAACAGGCTCAGAAGTATAGTCTCACCCAGATGTTCACGATAGGCAGGTGCCCGCAGTGCGGGTAACACCATGGCTGGTGGATGGAGTTGGAGCACTGGATCGTAGAGGTACTCAGTGAAGGCATCTTCCTGAAGGTAGAATGGTGGGACCGAAGGTCCGTGGTGCAGGATATGCCCTTGAGGAGTGAGTACCCAATGGTCCAATATTCTGAAAAGCATAGAGAGAAAAGACCCCTGAGGAGCGGTTGTCTTGGTTAGTGAGGACCCCGAAGGGAAGTTGGAAGCGAGAGACCCCCAAGGAGTGGGTGTCTAGAGCTTCTGCTGGAAAGAGGCCCTTAGCATGAAAGTGGCTTCTAAGCATACAGCTTAGAGCAGGCACAGTAGGTGAAGCAAAGTCTTTGCTAACTCAAATTGGTAGTGGAAGCGGAGGCTAGATATACCCGGAGGTACTGACATCATGCGGTGGGGCCGCCTCCAAGGTTCCCACCATGACGTGTATTTGAGCGTCGGAGATGTGTGCACTCGTGCCCTAGGAGGCCACGGGAGTGAGCATGGCAGATGGGGACGCCCATGCTGGTCTGGAAACGCCGAGGCCCTTGGCACTCGACACTGGAGACAGCCATCTTGCCCAAAGAGAGAGAAAGGAGAGAAAAAGAGGTAAGGCAGAGCGGTCACAGCTATTTGCGACCGAGGATGCAATAAACATCACTCCAGATATCTCATTCACATCTGTTTGGGCTGCTTTCAAGGCTATCATCCGGGGTGATATCATGAGCTATAGCATTTGACAGGAAGGAAGTATCTGTTTGGGAGAAATCATATATAGCTTCTCTATCACCTACTACCTGAAATTTATTATTGAAGGCTAAATATGCATTCAACAAGCTGTTGAGCTCCCAGGTGAATTTAACCTTATTCAATCAGCAAGCATATTATGCTGAGAACAATAAATGTGGCCACTTGCTAGCTTCATATCTCAAGTGCCAAAAGAACAAAAAAGCATATCACCAATATAATGTAATCGTTATTAAATTAAACGATTACAGAATCATTATTAACATCAGACAGTGGTATTTTGCAAGCATTTAGTGACTTCTACTCAGAGCTCTACAAATCAGAATCTATTGCATCTGATTCGAAGATCCATCAATTTCTTTCCAGGCTCTCATCCCTCACTCACGGATGATCAGAAAGAAGTATTAGATAGCCCTATCACATGTAAAGAGGTGGCAGAAGCTATATCTCATCTCTCTAATGGAAAAGCGCCTGGTCCTGATGGATTCAACATAGACTTCTATCAAGCCTTCCAAAAAGATTTAGTTCCACATTTGCATACCTTTTTCTCATATATGATATCTCACTCATCAGCTGCTTCCTTCTTTTCGGAAGCCTATATTATAGTGCTCCCAAAGCCAGGTAGAGACCCACAACATGTCTCTAATTATAGGCTCATCTCATTGTTACACTGATTATAAGATTCTTGCTAAATTATTAGCGATGCAGTTAGCTACTGTAATGGGCTTTTCACTAATGAAACACAACTAAGAAACATGACTTTGTTGTACTTTTAAGCAGTAACAGATTACATGTAGATTATATATTTTGTTAAAAACTGTTCTAATAAATCTAAGCATATCTATCATACTTATCACCCTATAGTTATTATGAAACTCTGTACTGTAACTTACAGGCACCTGTCTAGTTGGTATAATAAACGCATTTAGCAACATTGATTTATGTGCCTCATTGTTTACTATTGTGACGGCTCCCAGCTTAACGACGGTATATAAAAGAATTTAAATAAATAAATAAATTCACCCAGATCAATCGGGTTTCATCAGGAACAGGCTGATTTCCAACAATAGTCGCCTTTTCTTTCACATACAGGAGCATGCTTTTAACTCTTCCTCTCCGATTGTGGCTTTATCTCTAGACGCTGAAAAGGCCTTTGATTGCATAGAATGGAAATTTGTATTTGAAACACTTAGTTGGTTTGGCCTTGGATGCTCTTTTATTTCCTGGATCCGATTGCTAAATGACTCCCCGATAGCATTTCTGTATATAAATAATTGTGCCACTCCATCCTTTTCCTTACATAGAGGCACTCAACAAGGCTGCCCTCTTTCCCCCGCTCCGTTTTAACCTGACTTTGGAACCACTATTGCTGGCAGTTCGACAAGATGCTAATATCATGGGGGTCATCATTGGTGAAGCATTGTACAAATTATCCGCTTATGCTGATGATGTTTTATTATATCTAACTAACCCTAATGCATCTCTTCCTCCACTATTGGATCTTATTTAAATTTACTCTACTATGTCTGGATATAAAATAAACTGGCATAAACTGAGATGCTTCCATTGAACATCCATGGGGCTGTGTTGGATCTTTCAGAGTATTCAAACAGGAAGGTTCCTCAAGGACTCAAATATTTGAGGGGTCAATTTTTATGACTTTGTACACTCCACCATACTACATAGTGAATGTTCTTTATTACAAAGGCTCCGTGATGCCATCCTACAATAGACGCGATTACATTTCACCTGGTGGGGAATGACTCGATACCATAATAATTCGCATAAATTTCACACTTTCCATGATACCGGTTTATTTTTCTAAAGATTTCTCTCGACAAGTAGACTACCTCCTATCACAGTTCTTATGGCATAAAAGCAACCCATATTCTTTAACTAAATTAAAAACAGGTAAAAGTAGGGGGGGAGTTAATTTTCCTGATTTTTATCTCTACCATATGGCATTTATATTACAACAGGGGTACCACTGGTTTTCCCACCCTTTCCCTACTACTGATACTCCTAGATGGCTATCTATTGAATGGTCTCTATTATCTCCCTTCCCTTTAGAAGGCTTTCCAGGTGTTACTTCCCCATCATCCCTAAAGTGCAATTACTGAATTCAAACAAAGATATGCCTCTCCAAACCCCACTTGGAAGCTTTCTTATATGGCATAATTCACTAATATTAATTGGAGGTCATCAGCTTGATTGGCATAGTTGGCAACGTAAAGGCATATGGTTCCCTTCCTCTATTTTATGGGAGGAAACTTTACTCACCTTTTCTGAATTGCAGACAAAGTTCTTCTTCCCACAATCTCAGTTTTATGCCTGGTTACTGCTCCGGCATGCGCTCAGTGCTTCTCCCCTATCACGTTTTCGCACAACGGAACTGCCTGCTATACATTCTGTTTAGTGTTTACTGTGAATATGGACCGAGGGGCCATCTAGCCTGTAGGCTATACAAACTTCTGAAGGTCTCTCTTCCACATCTATCAGCGGGTTTGCGAGCCTTATGGACGTCCGAAGTTGGCCCAATTGTCTGACAGCATTCATAGACACTTTTTTGCGTGTCTCACTATCTTCCAGTTTAACCCAAATCTTTTTTTTTTGTCTTCCACAGGGCAGGATGGTTTCCTTGGAAACTTTTTCGTGCAGGCTTAACCCCATCTCATGCATGTTAGTCTTGATCCATGCCTAATGCCGCACTATCACATATGATCTATTATTGCCCATTGGGTTCTTCTTTTTGGAAACAAGTTTGGGCAACGACTTCTAAAATTCTTCATATGACCGATCCTTTAATATATCGATCCATCATCCTACGGATTATTATAGGCTGAACTGAGGCCTGTTTTAAGGAATCGGGTAGGATGCCTTGTTGTAGAGAAGAGTTGATGAGATTATTGAGAAGAGGGGCAATATCAGTTTTAATCAGTTTAAGTAATGTAGTCTGACAAGGGTTAAGGGGATTGAATGAGGGTTTCATATTGTTGATGGTCACAATAGAGAATTGAGAGATCAGCCTTGAAGATAGGTTTGAATCCCTCTCTTGAGCACTGTGTGACTATGGGCAAGTGCTTAGCTCATAAATGGATTACAAGATCTGTAGAGTAGGAGCCTTGCCAACATGCATTTTATCAAATTATTATTCTGAAACCTTTACTTTGAATATCAATATAAATCTTAGCTATATAAATAAAAATGTAAATGTTCGTTTGTTCAAAATCTTAAATCTCCGAAGGTTCTTCACCGATTGCTTTGAAATTTTGACACAACGTTGCATTTGAATACGCGTGTGTTTTTTTTATATACCTATATTATATAGATGTCACACCTGTGACAGTAAAAACATGCGTTTTTGGAAAAATAGCGCCATCTGTTGGACGTAAAAGCAACACATGCTATCTACAATATAAATGGGCTCTGACCGACGGACCGCAAATGCGCAGTAGAGAGCAGCTCTACCACGCATGTGCGGACCTTAGAGCTCTGCGCTATGTGCTGGGTGTCACAGAGAGGAGGAGGAAAGGGCAGACAAGTCGCCGCTCCGAGAAATGATTCAGCCCGTTCCTCTGCCGCTGGGGAAGTGGGGAGGGAGTAGGGACTGCCGGACAGTTACACACAGGAGGAGGAAAGGGTAGAAGAGTCGCCGAGCCAGTCCATCCACTGCCGGGGAAGGGGGGGAGGGAGTTGGGACGGCCAGAGCAGAGCAAATGCAGCAGAAATCGGCTGTGAAGAGATTACAAGCAGCTGCAGCGTGCAGCAGCCAAAGCGCAAAGAGCTGAACAGAGAACAGCTCGCTTAAACATATTAGAAAAGTGCGCTTTCTCTTTTCTTTCTTTTCCATTTAACCAGACTGAGCCACAGCAACGCGTGGCCGGGTACAGCTAGTATTAAATATAAAATTAAATTAAACTAGACATCTTTTGGGGTAAAGTACACAGACCAAAATGTGGAAAAAGGGAACAAGGTTTATAATAGGTGCTATTTAAACTGATCTCAACTCTATTATGAACCACTATCATCCCTATGTACTAAGCATTTTTGGCAAAGACACAATAGGGGAAAACACCTTTAGCACATAGGGCCCTTAAGTGTCCATTTTTGCTTACTAATACTGCTGTGATTGCAGGGAGGATAACTTTTAACCAGCTATGCACAGTGGCATATAAATGTGTAATTGGCCATGCCTATTTTTACCATAGTATTTTATAGCCCACACATATCACATTATAAAATACACACGTTTTATCCTGCAACATACGTGCATATATATGCTTATACACAAATACATGCAATACATTGAAACCACGTACTGCATATCAATGCATTGAACACAAGTACTTTTCCTACCTATTTTACATGTGAAAGTAAAGTAGGACTTATGTAAGTTGGCCAGTTTTAAAATATGTGCATATCAAGGAAATGAACCAGTTTTCCAATTATTTCACCAGTTTGCCCAGTACGTCTCCAGGTCATCGAGACCTTCCTCTTTCTTCAGCATGAACTCCCCTCATATCACCCAGACTCCCCACCCAGTTAGTTTGACACCATAAACATGTTTAATATCCCTTCTGCCAGATAATTAGCAACTGTAAAGATATGCAAGTAAGTTGGAAAATGTACACGAGTGTCTTTTAAAATAGCAACTTTCATACATGTTGGCCATGCCCTGGAACACTCCTGGATTGCTCCTTTTTTACACATGTATAAGTGTATACAAAAGTGAATTTACATGTATATATTTGACTCATAAAATATGAAGTACGTGAGTAGAGGCTACTGACATGCATATATGCTAATTTTTATGCGTATAATTTTTTGAAAATTCACCATTAACACTCTAAAGCACTCTGTTCCTTCCTGGATATGTCGTTGTATAAATGGCAGTTTTTTAAATTACTTCTGTATTTAGAGGACTCTATTAAATTATATAAGCAGAAAAGTCTCTGATTGCACAGACAATTCTAGGCAGCACCACGATATCTTTTGAGTGGGTGCATTGGGTCCCAATTCATCAGATTTCATGTAGGGCTTATACAATTAATTTCTACAGGGACATATAGTTAGTGGTGGCAGAGTAGCTCTGAATATACTTTTGCAAGTCTTCAGAGTTCACTGATGTTGCCTTGGTAAGCTGAGCAGCATAAGAACATACTGTAAGATGTGCCAGGGCTGAGTCAGACCAAAGGTCAACTGAGCCCAGCATACTCTCTCCAACAGTGGTCAATTCAGGTCATTGCCTGGCAGATACCAGAGTAGATCCAATTCCTTGTTGCTCCCTCCCAAAGATAAGTGGTAGCGTTTCCTATATCCATCTGGCTAATCATTGTTTATGGACTCTTCCACCAGGAACTTGTCCAAACCCCTTTTAAACCCAGCTATGCTAGATTTCTTGACCACATCCTCCAGCAACAAATTCTACAGCTTAATTGTTTGTAGAGAAAATAATTTCTTAGATTTGTTTCAAATCTGCTATCTACCAGTTTTATGAGGAGTCTCTTAGTCCTAGTGTTATTTGAAAGGGTAAATCATTGTCCCCTATTGACCTGTTCCATGCCATTCATAATTTTATAAGTGTTTATCATATTCCCTCTCTGACAGTTCTTCTTCAAGCTGAAGATTCCTAACCTGTTCAACTATCATGTTCATTGCCCTTCTTGGTATCTTTTCTAGTTCTGTTATAACTTCCTTGAGATAGGCTGACCAGAGCTGCATACTATATTTGAGATGTGGTTGCATGGTATAGCTATACAGAGGCATTATGATATTCTAAGATTTATTCTTTATTCCTTTCTGAATAATTCCTAACATTCTATTTGCTGTTTTGACCACCACTGTACTCTGAACTGAGGATTTCAACCTGTTATCCATAGTGACTCCCTTTCCTGGGTGGTTACTCCTAATGCAGAATCCAGAATTATGTACCTGCAATTAGGATTATTGCTCCCTATGTGCATCACTGTGCACTTGTTCATATTAAATTTAAATTTGTCATCTAAATACCCAGTTCATCAGTCCTGCAAAGTCCTTCTGCAGTCTGCTTGTTTAACTATTTTGAATTTTTTTTTGTCATCTGAAAATTTGATAACTTTATGCATTACTCCCTTTTCCAGATTGATGAATAAGTTAAACAACACTCATCCCAGTACAGATCCTGGAGCATGCCGTTATTTCCCTTTTTCCACTGGAAAAACTGCCCATTTACGTGCAGTCCTGTTCTTTGTTTCCTATCTTTTAACCAGTTTCCAATCCATGGTAAGACATTGCCTCTATCCCATGACTTTTTAGTTTTATGAGGAGTCATTCATGTGGAACTTTATCAAATGTCTTCTGATTATCCAAATACATTATCGATTGGCTCACCTTTATCCACATACGTCTTCACATCTTCAAAGAATTCTAATAGTTTAGTAAGACACGATCTTCCTTGGCTAAATCCATTCTTGGTCTTTCCTATTAAAGCATGTATATTGTTCTTAACAATAGCTTTCATCATTTTAACTGTCACAAATGTCAGGTGACTTGGGTCACCCCTGGAGCCCATTTTGAAAATGGATGTTACTGGAGTCAGGTCTGAAATTTCATATTTAAATGATATCAAGTCTGGGACTTGCACAGGGCAGAGGCCTGGACAGGGCGGCGACCTTAGGGCTGTGACCAAGTTGAGTCACCTCAGGTGCCGCCACCCTGCATAGAAAAGGTGGAGCCACAGCAGCAAAGAGGAGAACTTGCCGGGCCCCATGGAGTTCCCATCTCACCATGCAGCAAAGATGAGGTGGCGGCAGAAGTCCACGTGGAACTACGGCTCCTCCTCTTCTTCACCGTACGGTGAAGAAGAACCCTAGGGCCATGCGACGGTTTGCGCCCCACCACAAGGCTGTGTGGCGAAGCAGAGAAGGAGCCATAGTGCTGCGCCATGAACAAGAGGAGCCCTAGGGCCGCTTGGTGGTTCCCAACCTATCACATGGCAAAGAAGAGGAGGAGCCATAGGACCATGTGACAGTTCCCAACCTGCCGCATGATGAAGAGTTGCAGAGCTGCAAGGTGAGGATGAGTTGCAGGATCACATGCTAGGCAGCCAGAAGGACAAAAAGCCACCAGGCAGCTCCAAACCTGTCCCGCTGAAGAAGTGGAGGGCCAGGGCTGCTGGGAGAAGCCTTGGTTCAACAGTGTATGTATGAGCAGGAGGAAACCTGTGTGTGTCTGAGCATGTATGTAAATGTCTCTGGGTGTGTGGGTAGGTGGGTGTGGGTAGGTGGATGTCTGAGCATAAGTGGAGCGTGTACAGGTGTCTGAGCATGTATGTGTGTATGGGGGATGTCTGAGCATGTGAGAGGCGGCATGTATGTGAAAGAGGGAGCATGTGTGTAAGTGTGAGAGAGAGAGAGCACTGAGACAGATTCAAGCTCAAGGGATGATGGAATAAGAGGTCTATATAGTATAAACTATATAGTAGTAAGTTCTTTTTGAGTAGAAAATTCTTCAATTTATATCGGGAAAGGTTGAGGTATTGAAGCATACAGTGTTCTCTTTGTGTCTGTTTTGAGCACATGTGCGATTGTGAGTGTGTGTGTGTCTGAGCATGAATATGTGAGAGAGGGATCTTGTGTGTATGTGTGTGTAAGAGGGAACGTGTGTGAACATGTATATGTAGGAGGGAGTATCTATGAGAATGTGTATGAGAGAAAGGAAGCATGTGCATGTGAGCATGTGTATGTAAGAGGGAACATTTGCGTACATGAGGGAGAGAGCATATGTATATACTAGCAACTGTACCCGTTCTACGCCCGAGCGGCGAGCCCTTTTATTGGCACATATGCTCTTCTATGGAATCGTTATCTGAAAAAGAAAAACGAAATTGTTTCATATAGGCTCCCTCTCTGAAACCCACACTCAAGCATCACCCGCACTCCCCCACACCCTCTCTCCTCTCTCACACACACATTCTCTCTCACCGGCATCACCCTCTCCTCATATAGGCTCCCTTTCTCTGAAACCCACACTCAAGCAATCCTCCACCTACCCTCTCGTACCTCCCATGCTGTCACACCCTCCCCCCCCCCCTCTTACCAAGCATGCTCTCTGTCACCCCCTCTCTCTCACACACTCATTCTCTCTCACAAGCATCCCCCCACCATGCTCTGTCTCACACCCTCTTGCTCTCTCCCACCCTCCCCTCACCGACACACATTCTCTCTGACCGGCATGCCGCGAGTCCCACACCGTTCGCTGTGAAGATGAAGACCTGGCACGCCGTTCGCAGCTCACGGGGGCCTTCCATTTTTGCCTTGACCCTAAAATAGCAGCGGAGACCCCGGCATGCCACGAATGGAGCGCGTCCTGCGGCACACGCTCCGTTCGTGGCTAAGATGAAGGCCCGGGAGGTGCCGATCACGGCACATGAGGGCCTTCCCTTTTCGCCGCGAATGGCGCACCGGGCCTTCATCTTCACCACGAACAGAATGTGTGCCGCGGAACGGGCTCTGTTCACCGCATGCCAGGGTCTCCTCAGCTATTTTCTGCCTGTCCTGCGATGGCTGCTGTCCTTCCAGTTTTGAATTGTCTTCCGGCGAGGGAGGAAATCTGCGGGAATGAGGAATTCTGCGCAAATTCTGCATTCCGCAGTAGTGCAGAATTCCCCCAGGAGTACCTGTTGTAGCTGGTGTTGTGACCTGGCCGCTGCACGGTGTGTTTGAGCCTCCAAGGCATCCAGGGAGCAAGCCCGATATATTATAGCGCCATCTATCGGTGGGCTGGGGAACACGCACGAGCACTGACGGACACACTACCAAGCCCAATATATTATAGATGTGTATGTATAGGGATGTGAATCGTTATCTGACAATTGAAAATATCGTCCGATATTTTCAATATTGTCAGATATCGGGGGGTTCCCGATAGCGATAGGAAACCCCACGATTAATTTAGTGGGTTTTCTTATCGTTATGGGGGGGGGGGGGGGAAGAAAGGACACAACCTAAAAACACAACCTGACCCTTTAAAATGAGTTTAGTATCCCCCCACACTCCAGACTCCCCCCCCAAAAAATTTTTAAATACCTGGTGGTCCAGCGGGGGTCCTGGGAGCATTCTCCCGCGCTGGGCTGTCGGCTGCCACTAATCAAAATGGCGCCAATGGCCCTTTGCTCTTACCATGTGACAGGGGCTATCGGTGCCATTAGTCGGCCCCTCTCACATGGTAGGTGCACTGGATGGCCCACGCCATTTTTAAAGATAGCGCCGGCCGTCCATTGCTCCTACCATGTGACAGGGACCGGCCAATGGCACGGATACCCTGTCACATGCTAAGGGCAAAGGGACATCGGCGCCATTTTGTTTACTGGCAGCCGACGGCCCGAGCGCGGGAGAAGGCTCCCGGGACCCCCGCTGGACCGCCAGGTATTTAAAAATTTGGGGGGGTGTCTGGAGGGTGGGGGGATACTAACAAACTCATTTTAAAGAGTCGGCTGTATTTTTTGGTTATCGGCTCGGGCGCAGCCGATAAAAAAAAAAAAAAAAAAACCCGATCGGACTGCAAGATAAAAATTTCACGATGTGAACCGGAATCCGAACCGATACCGGTTACGATTCACATCTCTATGTATGTATAGATATATATCTTTGAAAAAGAGAGAGGAGAAACTTTATGCATCTCTTTTTCACTAATCCACAACAATCTGAGTGACTAGAAATCAAGTTTCCAGGTATGGAGAGTGTGAATTATTTTGTTTGATATGTCTGCTGTTTTGAAATATTTTATTGATGTTTGAGGTATTTAAAACAAAATGTTTGAGTTTTTAATTATTGGATCTTCCATTCACCAGCTGTTTTGAAACATTCTTTTTAGCAGTGTGTTTTTACTATTATGATTAATGCATTTATTATTTCTTGTTTTAAAGTTTAATGTCTGAGGATTGGTGATTTCTGTTTTTCCATTGTTGCATTGCATAGAGTCTGACTTGTTCCAGTTTTGCTATTCAGTTTTTGCCTGCATGTTTCTATTTATATTTTATGGTTTATTTTTCCTGTATTTGGTGAGGGTTCTGCCTGTGTGATGTGGAGGAGTATTCTGCTAGTGTGTAGAAATCTATAGTAGCTTGGTTTCTTTTATTTTCCTAATTGAAAGTGTATTGGTGTTTTAGGATCTGGTGTAGGGTTGTTACTTTTTTTTTAGGTGCTGGCAGTTAGTGCTGTTTTGGAGTGAGAGGTTTATTATATTGTAATTGTAATTTACTCATGGCTTTCTGAGGGTCAAATGCACACCTAACACACATTACAGTAGCCCTAAGGCCATATGGTTCCAAGTGTTTTTTGGGTATTTTTTATAGGATTTTCTGGTTGGCACCAAAGAAGTGCGTGCATATACTTATATATTTTTTTTAACCTCAGAAGCCTGTCCTTTGAATATTCTTTTTCATGCAAAATCTATTATAAAAGCATAATTTTTAACCGTGTACATGGAGAGAGCAGGAGGCGGGGGTGCAAGGGTTAAGATTTGCTTAGGGTACCTAATATTCTTGCACCAGCAATGGGTTCTGGGGGAGGGGGGTGAAGACCCAGAGAGTAGAGGGGGTGACAGTTTTTAAAGTTTTAGATTGCTGAAGGAGCTGGGCTTTTTTTTTTTTTTTTTGCAGGCTTGAGACAGAGAATGAATGAAGGGGGGGGGGGGTGCAGCACAATAATTGTTTGCACCGAGCAGCAAAAAAGCTAGCACCGGCCCTGTGTTCTGCAGTAACTGCTGGCAAACTCTGGATTACCTGTATTCCAAAATAATCCAGGACTTGCAGCCCTCTTCCTGTTGTCTTCTGATAATTCACCAGTTTGTTTGAGAAAACAGCTCAGAATTGTCCCAGGCTACCTGAAGTTGTCTGGTTATTCATTTATACATTTAACCTTCTCATCTTTCACAATTCATGCCAGGTGGGCAAAAACCATAGCTTTGCATGCACCGTGACCGTCACTCTTCAGTATTAATTGGTAACAAATGGTAGGTGAACAATGACTTGGAACACACACATTTGATGCAAAGATCTGGGTTTTTGTTTTGTTTTTTTTCATATCAGTGGAATCCTGAGAAAGCAGGTTCCTTAAGATGTTGCTTTGATAAGAAAAGCCAGGGGACACCCTTGCCCTCTCATGTTGTCTGTGATTCGGAGGCATGCCACCCTGTGATAGCATGCAAAGGGAGGAAGTTAGTTAGCTTGCGTTTGTAGGTAGTTGTAAAACTGAAGTTAATGGAACAGCCATAAAGTTCTTCTCATTTCTTACTTAAGCTTTGTATGGAAGGCTGTGAGAGAGGAACGAAGGATAAAAGGGAAAATAGGAATATTTGGGATGCTCAGCAGTGTGAGTTTAAGTGGCTGCATGGGACTGAAACACTGATTTCGCTGTTGGATATTTTACATTGTAGATTTGATAGAGGGAAATCAAGTCTACTGAAACATCTGGACATACAGGAGGCCTTTGATACAATGAGCTTTGAGGTTTTAATTGGCCAGCTACAATCTTATGGAATTGGAGGAGCTGTACTAGTCTGGTTTACTTCATGTTTAATTAAGTGAAAACAGCAGGCACATATAGGGGAGAGGAGTTTGTCTTGGAAGGAGATGGTGTTCCAGTCTATCGCCCCTATTATTTAATCTTTATATACAACCATGGGGAGAATTATTGGCTGCTTTAAATGAGGTTTATTTTCTTTACGTAGATGATGATATCCAATATTTTCTCTCAGATAATCGGGATGGCACTCTATCAGTACAGACACTTCAAGATTGTTTCAAGATTATGAGTTGTTGGATGACAGAAAATAAATTAGTAATGAATACCTCAAAAACAGTGTTGTTAATGGTAGAAAAAATAAGCCTATGGGTGGAACTATTAGGGGATAGTATGTTGCCTATTACATTTGATTTTAGTTTGTCCTTGAAGGCTCAAAAAAGAATAAATAAATGTTGCTAAAATAGCCTTTTAAAATTAAGATAAGATTAAATTTCAAATTTCTCACTAATGAGAGGTGATTTTAGATCAGTTTTATTGGCTTTCGTTCTAAGTTATTTGGATTATTGTAATGGGTTGTATAATATAGGTTTGCCTAAAAATTGAATGTGTGTCCTCCTGCTGGTGCAGAACGCTGCAGCAAGGCTGCTTACTGGTATGGCAATATGGGAACATATTACACCAAAATTGCGTGCACTCCACTGGCTGCCAATACTGTGGAGAATACAGTTTAAGATTGCGGTTTGTATATGGACATTGTAACTTGGCCCAGCTGCTTGTTATTCAAGATATAGGTAGTTTTAAGATCATCAGGGCATAAGCTGACGAAAATCCCTGATATACACAAGTATATGCTTGAAAAGTAATATAATTCATAACTCTGGTTCATAATTTTGGTTCATTCAGCCATTCCCAGAATCCTCAGAAGGCTGATTCACACTGACATTGTTGAAATATAGTGAATTTCTCAGACTCTAGAATGTAGAAGAGTTGGGAAACTTGTGGCTCTGCATTATGTACAAAAGACATGGCAGTGGGTGTTTTCTTTTGTGGCTCCAGTGCTATGGAATGCTCTCCCAGTTGAACTTAGGGGATGAAGTAAATTTGAACAATTTCTTTCTTCTTTTTTTTTTTTTTTTAATTTGAAGTCGTATTATTTTCTTGGGGCATTTCAGTAGGAGGGGTAAGTACAGCTCAGTGACTTGGAGTTTTAAGTTAATGAAAGAATATTTCATTTTCTTTAATGCTATAGTTATTTTAAGTTGCAGGTTTTTTGTTCCTTGTTGGTGTCGTGTTCAGTTTTACATTTCGTAAAATTGCGAATGTTAGGAGTGTACTCTGCACTGAACAACTGGGTGGAGGCTGCGGAATCTAAGCTTGTGTAAATAAAGATCAAAAATAAGTAAAGGGGAAAAAAGATTCTGAACAGGAGAAATTACTCTGGACGGAGCTTTTTGTGTTGCAGGCCCAGTACTGTGGAACTTCTTTCCCGATGAGATCAGGCCACAGCCTTCCTTTAAGATCTTCAAAGGGGCGCTGAAAACTTTCCTTTTTTAAGAAAGCCTTTTTGATTGAGTAGATTTCTACTTCTTATAAACTATTTGATTGTTTGATTTTTTTTTTTTATGTTTGTACTAATTAGTTTGATTATCTATGTTTTGTTTTCCTTTTGTAAATGGCTTCGAAATTTATGATGTTGCGGTATATAAAGTTTTTTTAATAAGCCATACACCATAAAGAAGGAGAAGAAAATGGATAAAAAGGGAAGTAGAAAGAAAGGACGAGAGATGCGAAGGAAAAGTTGGGAGGAGAAGTGAGAGTGAGATGGTGGGAAATAGTTCAGATGACAGAAGGCGGGAGAGAAATGGGAAGAAAGAGGAGGAAAATGGAAGGAAGAATGGAGGTTAAAGATGAATAAGAAGAGAGAGAGAACAAAAGAAATGAAAGGTTAAAGAGAATGCAAAATAGGGGAAAAAGAGACAGCAAGTGAGGAGGATGAAGAGTCCATTGCCTCAGGTACAAACTTAGGCCTGGATTTACCAAAATGCGATAAGTATCGCATGTGATAGCAAAATGGGTGTGTTTCATGCTAATATACAGTTTATCGCAATTTGCACTAATTACCTATGCGAAGAGCTAAGTTAGCACAAATTGTGATGTGCCAGACCTGGTGTGAGTGAGAGTGAGAGAGAGACTAGCCATAGTGTCCCCTCCCTAGATAGGTATTTGTATCCCTATGATAGGCCCACCTAGTAACTCGAGGTGAGGTTTAGGTATTAGTGTAGGGGGTTAGGGATCTCTTTGACATTCAATGTGAGACATACGAACAGAACAGTGCTCTCTTGTGAAGATTTGATGGCCTTGTTTTTCACAGATCAAAGGAAAGCACAAGCAATAGAAAATAAAGTAAAATAAAACAATCTTTCATATGCGAAAAACTCAATTGCGTCGCCGTGCATATTTACCAAACATTCGCCCCCCCGCGCATGCCGCCTGCACATGTTATAAAGTCGGCACGTCCATGTGCGCGCGCCGGGAACCTTCCGCTGCTTATTTAAAGGTGAATTTTAAAATCCTAATCGCACGCATCAATTGGGGGATGCACGAAGAGATTGGACTTGCATTCGCCAACCTAATTTTATAAAGCACCCAGATGTTCCTGTAAAACCTGCTGCGCGTACATCTGAAAAGTTTCCAAAGAGGGGCGCGATGTGGGTATGGGCGTTTCGAGGCCAGGCCAAGAGATGTGCTTGTAAATACTGACGCACCCTTGCCCATGCTGAGGTCCCCTGCTGCATTATTTTACTTCTGCCATGGAGGACATGTAAGTAAAAAAAAAAAAATAAAATAAAATGATCAAACCATTTCTGAGGGGTCTAAAGGGTCTGGGACAACTGTGAAGGGAGTGTAGGCTATCAAACCAGGATTGGAGAACCTAGCTGTTAACTGGGCAAACTGGTGGACGAACTGGTTAAACTGGCAATGGTGTGGATGTGTGCCCCTTATAAAATTCCCCGACATACACGGCAGAAGCAGGATGCATGCACTTCTGCACACATCCACTTAAAATGTGTATGCGGCCAGGTAAATTTACAACATGCGCGCAGATGCATGCGGACGTTATAAAACGACAGCGTATCTTCCCGCATGCTAGCATGCGCGCACAAAGGGCCAGATTTTCTAACATGCTTGCGGGCGTAGATTTGTGCGCGCAAGCCGGCATGCACAAATCTACGCCCGATTTTATAACATGCACGCGCAGCCACGCACATGTTATCAAATACGGGGTCGGCGTGCACAAGGGGGTGCACGCTTGTGCACCTTGCGCGCGCCGAGCCCTAGGGGAGATCCGATGGCTTTCCCCGTTCCCTCCGAGGCCGCTCTGAAATCGGAGCGGCCTCGGAGGGAACTTTCCTTCCGCCCCCACCTTCCCCTCCCTTCCCCTATCTAACCTGCCCCCCAGCCCTACCTAAATCCCTCCCCCCCTTACATTTATTTTGTGATTTATGCCTGCCTTTGGGAGGCGTAACTTGCGCCTGCCAGCCAAGTGCTGGCGCGCGAACCCCCAGCGCGGCCGCTGTGCCGGAGGCCTCGGTCCCGCCCCCGGACCAGCACCCCGCCCCTTCCCGCCCCTTTTTCAAAGCCCCGGGACATACGTGCTTCCCGGGCCTTGTGCGTGTCACTGAGCCTATGCAAAATAGGCTCGGCACACGCAGGGACAAGTTGTCGGGGGTTACGTGCGTAAGTTACACGCGGAACCCTTTGAAAATCTGCTCCATAGAGTATATGCGCCTGCACGTCAGTTTGAAAGTTTTACCACCCAAGTTTTCAAAAGGTTTAACTTGGGAACATGTGACTCCCCTTTTCCAACAACTGCACTGACTTCCTCTGCAGATTCTGGTTTTGATTTTTAAATAGTTACAAATAATGGCTCTTTTCATTTGTCTCAGTTGTCTTTTTATGCTGCTTCATGGATTCTTTGCGTAAATAAGGTTTATTCAGGGTCTTAAGGCAGTCCCTGCAGCAAGTCATGGACTATATTATCAGTCTTATTGTATAAATATGACTCCCATCCCTCTTCTGAGATGCATCCCTCCCTACCATACACCAAATGATACTCTCCACATCTGGACTAATGCTGGAGGGTACATTTTGAGCATGCTCACACTCTAACATCAGCACTCAAGAAGGGCATGAAGCGAAGAACACTTGCCCACATTTCAACCCTAAGCACAACCTTTTGACCCTTTTTAAAAACAGCTTTGGCCATGTAATACCGTAGACATCAATAGGATATGGAAGATTTAAATTACATCTTAAATATGTTATTGTGAGTTCCACAAATCATAGATTTGAGTGGGTCACTGAATGCACTGGGGGTCAGGGGCTACCATGGCAACCAATAAGGAGTGGACACATCTGGAAATAAAGATGTTTTGAGCAGATAGCTCTTTGACTTAAAGGTATATAGTCCTAGTTCAACTTCTGACCACCAACTGTTGGTATGTTTTGTTGTAATTCGCCATGAAGACTAGATGCAATAAATTTTTAAAAATAAAATAAATATCATTGTTATGTTGGCTATATGTATGTCTATGATTGTGATAAGTTTATTTATTTTTAGCTTCAATGTGCCATGCACTTTCCTGCCGAATGCCGCTGGTTTGTGTATTTAGAAACTGAGCATTTGCCTGTGGCTTGGCCTCATCACCTTGTGGAAGATTTTCGTGTGCGGCTCGTCTCAGTTTGCCAAGGAGTAGATATGTTCAGTATGGCGGGCTGCCAGAGTTAATGAAAATATATCCACATTTTCATGGAGGTAGACTTGATGTCATTAGAAGAGTGTATATTGGGACCCTCCCTCCTGCACGGCAGATGTAGTATATTTTTTCAGTGCTTGTGAAATTTTGGGGAGGCCCTAATACCGATTTTTATGACAATTACTATTCAGCAAATCTCAAATACCTCCTAACATTCATTACCTTCTGCTCAAAAATATATTGGGTGGATCGAACCCTGGTAGATTAAATAGACAGGGGAAGAAAAAAAAAAAAGAAGACATGCAGCAGCCCTCAGTAGATCAGAGGCGCTGGGTAGAATTAGATGAGGTCTGCAGGCTGCCTGTTCTCACCCTTTGAAGAGGAAGTCTGACAGGTTGTTAACCAGCTGTTGCTTTTCCAGCAACAAAACCCACAGACCACGGCCAGCTCCACAGTTGGCAAGATCAGAAGGGCACAGAGATGCCTGAGTCTTAATTTCTAAATTCCTCAAATAAGTGACTAATTCCACTGTTCTTGAAAAATAAGCAGAGTGTTAACAAATGACATGCACAAAGCAGTATAATGCTGGCTCAGCAAACAAACACACAGCTTTCATTCTGCTGAAGCTCCAGCATGATGGTAATAATCTTATCCAATTAAAAGCGGAATACTGCCATAGCCCTTGTTGAATAAAAGTAGGGCAAAGTTTAGGCATTTTTGCATGAATTAGAGATGGAAGAAGACCCCAAGCTTGCCTATAGTTAGCATTCTTACACATTCCCTATCGTGAGTCCTTCTGGGAGAGTCTAGAACCCCAGGGGCTGTAAATTCTCCCACCGCCAGAACTCCAGCACCATTCCCTGCTGCGATTCTTGCTGAGGGGAAAGTGCTTGTGCGTTTTCCCACACTCGGTGAGTGTCTCGTTACTCTTTCGCTGCGGGGACTCTCATTAGGCCTGGAATGGAAAACCTATGGACTCCATGAGGCCTTCTCAAATGAGTGTCCCAAACTCAGGCCTGGATTTATCAAAATGCGGTAAGTACTGCATGTGATAGCAAAAGGGGTGTGGTTTATGCAAAAATTCAGTTTATTGCAATTTGTGCTAATTAGCTATGCGAAGAGCTAAGTTAGTGCACATTGTGATAACATTATCTGAATTTGTGATAGGTGTCAGACCTGGAGATAGAGAGAGTGAGTGAGAGAGCCTGGCCATAATGTTATCCCCATAGGTAGGTATTTGTATCCCTATAGTAAGCCCACCTAGTAACTCGAGGTGGGGATTAGGTAAGAGTGTAGGGGGTTAGGGGCCACTTTGACATTCTACGTGACACCTACGAACAGAACAGTGGTCTCTTGTAAAGATTTGATGACTTTCGGAGTGAGGAAACTCACTCCAAGATGAGATTTGTGCAGTGTTCTCTCAACCTAGCTTGATGGACTCTCTACCTGGGTAACATCAAGCTAGATGGAGAGAATATTGCCCAAATCTCATCTTGGAGTGAGTTTCCTCACTCCGAAGGCCATCAAATCTTCACAAGAGACCATTGTTCTGTACGTAGGTGTTATGTAGAATGTCAAAGTGGCCCCTAACCCCCTACACTCTTACCTAAACCCCACCTCGAGTTACTAGGTGGGCCTACCATAGGGATACAAATACCTGCCTATGGGCCATGATATTATGGCCAGTCTCTCTCTCTCTCTCTCTCTCTCTCTCTCTCTCTCTCTCTCTCTCTCCTCTCTCTCTCTCTCCTTACAGGAGACATCACACAGCCTAAAAGTGGCTAAAATCAGCTGTGCAATAGCTCATTGCATTTTGATAAATGACCCCCTCAGTGTGCTTTGCACTATTGCTCCAGATGCAAAAGATTATTCAGGCCTTTACTCGTGTATGTGCTATGCATTTTTTTTTTTCGCTTTGGTGTGCACATCTACATGTGTGAAAAAGGGTGAGTTCTGGGGTGTCATTCTTTGAGAATGACTATCATCTGAGATTTGCAAAATTTGGGACATTTATGATGTTTATTTATTTCTGTTATTTTATATAATTTGATTTTAATACCTTCTACAACGCAAATTGTTGTTTTAGAAAAGACGCATGGGCGCACATGGATGCACCGATTTTATAACGTGTGTGTGTTTATGCACGCATGTTATAAAACCAACTTCCTGCATGTACATGTGCACATGATTTTATTTCAACGCGTGCATGAATGCTGTCTCGAGCGCATATGTGGGGGGGGATTTTAGTAGATGCGAGTGGCAATACATTAGGCCTGTTTCCCAGTTCCCTCCCAGTTCGCCCCAGTAAAAGGACTTCCTAAACCCCCTATCTAATTAGCCTCCCTTTTACCCTACAAATCCCAGCCCTTAAAACCCCACTAACGCTTTTTTTTCCCTTAAATTTATCTACTTACAGCCCATAGCAGACGCAAGTTACGCGGTTGTAGGACCCCCAGCACGGCTAGTGCCCTTAACTGACTGCATGATGCCTTCCCAGCCTGTCCACGCCCCACCCCCTTTTTGCCAAAACTTTATTATCCATGAACTGAAAGATATGCACGTGGCCATGGGTCTTTTAAAATCCGCATGGCCTGCACACGTCTGAGTCACACACCCACACACATCTCCCAGTTTTGCCACATGCAACACTTTTAAAAACTACCTCTATATGAGATTATGTGATAACTTATTCACGTAATTTTACCCCTGTTAATTAATCTTGTGCAATTGATATCCAACTCTTCTGTTGTCAACTATCAATTGGGTGGGATGTCTAGGTTTACCGGGGGGAGTTCAGAGAGAAGAACTAGAATGGTCTCAATGATCTGGAGAAGGACTGGATGAACTGGTGGAGGTATTGGAAAATTGGAGATTTCAATTTTGCGCACGTGTTTTGAAATATACTCATTTACATGCATAAATCAGGTTTTACATGCGCAAGTTGTATGTTTTTTTTTGCACAGAAAATATGTGTATGTATGTTTCTAAAATGTGTAGGAAATATTTATACTTTCAGTGCATGAAATGTGCAGTTTCCGTGCATTGCAGGTATTTGCACAAAAGCATGCCTGATACGCGCAGGGTATAAAATACTGTAGTGGTTCTCTGCACAGCCATAAATATATGTATGTGGGGGCCATGCAGAGTTGTTTGAAAGTTATTCTCATAAGGGTCGATTTTAAAACTCGCGTGCGCATAATTCCCAGCATGCACACAGATGCGCCAATTTTATAGCATGCACGTGTATGTTATAAAATGCAGGTCCCACGCACACATGCATATCAGCTTTTCATGTCCGCGCATGTGCGGGCGGGTGGCCTGCTCCGCACACAGGGGGGGAATTTTAGAAAAACATGCGCGGTGATGCAATCGAGCCCCCCCCCCCCCCCCAGTTCCCTCAGTTAAGGAGCGGACTGGGATGGAACTTTCCTACCCCTAACTCTATTCTTTCTTCCTCTTCCCCTCTCCTCCCTGCCCCCCTAAACCTATCCTAACTGTCCCCAAATTTTTTATTTTGCTATTTACTGCTCCTCCAGAGCAGAAATAATATCTGCGCGCCGGCCAGCTGCTGGCGCACGCTTCCCTGAGACAGTGTTGAATGGCACTGTCCTGGACGCCCCCCCCCCCAGCCCACCCCTTTCTAGAGGTCCGGCACTTCAGTGCATAACGGGGGCCACGCGCATAACTCCCCAATTTTTAATTGCACGCATGTTTTAAAATTGGGCCAAAACTAGATCCAGCACTTGTTGAAATATGTCCATACTCTAAGAAAACTAAAAAGTCATGGGATAGGAGGTGATGTCCTTTCGTGGATTACAAACTGGTTAAAAGAAAGGAAACAGAGAGTAGGATTAAATGGTCAATTTTCTCAGTGGAAAAGGGTAAACAGTGGAGTGCCTCAGGGATCTGTACTTGGACCGGTGCTTTTCAATATATAAATCAATGATCTGGAAAGGAAAACGATGAGTGAGGTTATCAGATTTGTGGATGATACAAAATTATTCAGAGTAGTTAAATCACAAGCGGACTGTGATACATTACAGGAGGACCTTGCAAGACTGGAAGATTGGGCATCCAAATGGCAGATGAAATTTAATGTGGACAAGTGCAAGGTGTTGCATATAGGGAAAAACAACCCTTGTTGTAGTTAGTTACACGATGTTAGGTTCCATATTAGGAGCTACCACCCAGGAAAAAGATCTAGGCATCATAGTGGATAATACTTTAAAATCGTCTGCTCAGTATGCTACAGCAGTCAAAAAAGCAAACAGAATGTTGGGAATTATTAGGAAGGGAATGGTTAATAAAACGGAAAATGTCATAATGCCTCTGTATCGCTCCATGTTGAGACTGCACCTTGAACACTGTGTACAATTCTGGTCGCCGCATCTCAAAAAAGATATAGTTGCAATGGAGAAGGTACAGAGAAGGGCAACCAAAATGATAAAGGGGATGGAACAACTCCCCTATGAGGAAAGGCTGAATAAGTTAGGGCTGTTCAGCTTGGAGAAGAGACAGCTGAGGGGGGGATATGATAGAGGTCTTTAAGATCATGAGAGGTCTTGAATGAGTAGTTGTGACTCTGTTATTTACACTTTCGAATAATAGAAGGACTAGGGGGCATGCCATGAAGTTAGCAAGTAGCACATTTAAGACTAATTGGAGAAAATTCTTTTTCACTCAACGCACAATAAAGCTCTGGAATTTGTTGCCAGAGTATGTGGTTAGTGCAGTTAGTGTAGCTGGGTTCAAAAAAGGTTTGGATAAGTTCTTGGAGGAGAAGCCCATTAACGGCTATTAATCAAGTTGACTTAGGGAATGGCCTCTGCTATTAATTGCATCAGTAGCATGGGATCTTCTTAGTGTTTGGGTAATTGCCAGGTTCTTGTGGCCTGGTTTGGCCTCTGTTGGAAACAGGATGCTGGGCTTGATGGACCCTTGGTCTGATCCAGCATGGCAATTTCTTATGTTCTTAACAATACCATTTTCCCTGTTTTGGACCCACTTGCTCCTCCCTGCCTTATATTGTGTTGTACCACACATTTTTAAAGAATAATGCGTATCAACATTTATTGATGTGATATATTGCACTTGAAAATGACTGCTATTTCATGCAGCCAGCTTATTTATTGCATCCTTATTCTCACAAAATCCTAATTAGTCAGCCTACATTAATCAGTCAAGTTTTGAGATCTGCTCTTTCAAACTCCAGTAGCAGAATTCTGAATTTGGAGCCAGAGGATTGGTAGGCAAATCTTGAGATCATTTGTAGGTGAAACAGATTGGAACGCAGTGCAGTACCTCCAAGCTAAAAAGTGATATTAGCAAAACTCTGAATAAAAGCCTTTAACAAAATGTCCTCTCTTCAATGCAATTTTCTCTTAGGTTATGTTCTCCAGGCTATATTTTCTTCACAAGAAAGAGTTGTGAATGCATGGAACAGTTTTCTAATTGGGAAGGGAAAGGAAGGCAGAGGAGAAGGAGTGGCAAATACAGTTATCAGCGATCAAGAAAGTATAGAACCAGTGATGAGCAATCAAGAATAAAGATGGAGATCATGCAGGATTTGCAAAGTTGCACTAGAAATGAAAAATAGGTCAATAAGATGGGGGTTTTTTTTGCTATTTTTCTGATTTAGGTTTTTTCACTGTATCCCATAAAAGAAAACCCTTGACTGAATTAGGCCTATGTGATAATTTAACTGTGTTTTAGCCAACTGAGAGTAGAAACTAAGTAAAATAGCCCTGGACTCATTTGTTTTGATCTGACGACATTAGACACCAGGAAGGACTCCTGATAGGTTAACAGTATCCATTGTGGTGGCTAATTACATAGAATGGAAATTATGCAGAAAATATTTTTCTATGAACACTCTTGGGCATAAATACAGTTCAGTCTGTAAATGTTTGATCTGCTGCCTGTACAGTTTGTCAAAGTATCCGGTCCTGAAATTGCAAAAGAAATATTTCCACAAGTAAAAAAACAGACATTACCTCCCTCCCAGCCTTGGATGGGTGCATCATCAGGCAAGGAATGCTCCTAAGCAGTTTGGCTTCAGGTTCAGTGCAAGTGGTAGTGAGTGGGCCTTCAAACATACTGCTTTTTCAGAGTCAGAGATTCCAGGGAGATTATACACGTCAGCTCTTCTTCTGTTTGGCTCAACATGTTGCCATATCTCCAGTCTCCCTCATTAAATCTCTTTTCTTCCAATGATTAAGAGGATAACTTTAAAACATGCACATGCCCGCCCCTATACACACTATACAGAGGCACGTGTGCTCAGGCGCATGTATTTTGTATGTTGCATGCATGATATAAAATACATGAAAATCTACCCTACAAACATGCTCATGTATCTAAATGATATGTGGCACGCATTTTCAACATAGCTGGACAGTTTTGATGTATCCGGCTAAGTAATGGCAAGCAAAACCGCCACTTTGACAGATAAGTTTCAATAAGTATTACTTATCCAGCTAAGTAGCCCTATTTAAGAATTATCCAGCTAAGCAAGATCGCTACAAAACTAGCATTTGAAGACTTATCTGGATTTTTAAGACTTATTTGGCTTAGTGGCAAAGCCGCCACATAGACACAGAAGTCGAAACTACTCTGAATCGGTGGCACGCATCTCTTCTGCAGGTGTATTTGTGCTCCTAATTTTAAACATTTACGCATGGAGATTTCACATGTGTATTTTCCTTAGCACTTGTCGGCTTTTGCACCCGCAAGTCGGCAAATTTTAAAACATGTGCGCATGAAGAAAATTACCAGTTTTAGCAATCCGCCCACCGGTTTGCCCAGTCCATTTCTAGGTCATCAGTACTCTCCTGGTTCTTCAGCCTGGACTCCCCCCAGTTTACCAACACACCTCACCTGGTCAGAATTTGAAAGAAACACTCTTATTTTCACACCAGATAATTAGCAGCTGTAAATACATGCAGGCAACGTTCACTTGAGTCACTTTTGCAGGTTCTAAAATAGCTACTTAATATGCGTGAATGTTGGCCTCCCCACCCTGTTTTTACATGGGCTATTTTGCTCACGCACACACATATGGATGCGTATGCGAACCCTTTGTAAAATACATGGTGTTCGCACACAGGCCACGTACACACGAATATCTCTTTTACAATTCCCCTTTTAGGATTAAGAGTGTTCAAATGTTGGCGTGCACGGTTTGTCAGCTGAAGATCTTCGCTGCAGAATAAAGCTAATCTATCATGGAGCATTTTCTCAGTGAATTCCAGGATGGTATAGACTTGAAACTAGGAAACTTCCACAAAACTGCATAATCAAACAACCAAAACCAATAAAAGCTGCATCTTGAAGACTAGCCTAACAGTGTAGCAGAGGTGCTCTGTGCTGGTGTAGTAGGCACTCTGATTCCTAAACCGTGTTTACACTGGTCTGTCAGGGGCTAAGAGTGCCACAAAGGCATTATTCGTAGTCCTCTGTATGGGGAGGAGAGCAGAGTGCATCAACCTGCAGCATGCCTTGGGGTCTGCCCATTTGGAGAAAATGCAGCATGTTTGCCTGCGACTTAGGAGAGAAGGGAAACCCAAGAACATACATAATATAATTAAACCCTGAATTTCTTACCTCCTCAAAGCTGCTTTCCCTGGCAGGGAGCCTTGGGTGTAAGATGGCCACTCAGAGGAATGGTAGCAAATCCTATGTAAAGCTGCAGAGACTTCAGGATGTAAAACTAGGGATGTACACAGGAAAAAAGATTTGTTGTGTTGCATTTTTCTGTTGTTTTTTTTGTTTGTTTTTTTATTTGATGTTGATTTACTTTTGTATAATTGATACAAAATAAACATTTAAAAATGTAAAAAAGAAAAAAGGAGCGTGGTTTCCCCCTCCCCAATTCCCCCTCACTCTCTGTTTCCATCTTACCCCATCCATGGGGTCAAATAAGTAAAAATGGGGCAGGAACGATCTTCAGTTGCTCCTGCCCCACTGGGTCCCATTGTCAAAATGACATCAGCTGGCCCTGAGATCAGAGCCATTTTGTTATATGGCCATATCGGGGGGAGGGGGTGTTTTGGCAGCAGAGGTGGCAGGGGTACATTATGAAAATTGTTTTGTTTCAAAACAAAGCCAAATCGTTTTGCTGCATTTGTCATGACATTTCAAATAAATGCACACTGACTGTGACCAGAGGAAGAGGGCACAGTAAGCTTGAGGCCCAACTCACCATGAATAATTATCTTTCACTGCTACCAATGCAGAAATAAGGAAGGTAATAAATAGGGTAGAATAGCTGTTTGAAATGTGCCCAAACTGTTGGTGGG
This sequence comes from Rhinatrema bivittatum, assembly GCF_901001135.1. Classification (NCBI taxonomy): domain Eukaryota; kingdom Metazoa; phylum Chordata; class Amphibia; order Gymnophiona; family Rhinatrematidae; genus Rhinatrema; species Rhinatrema bivittatum. The sequence continues at coordinate 36,400,712 of NC_042631.1, read as the reverse complement.
TAAGAGTACACAGGTTGTTTCGCATGCCCAAGCCAGGACAAGAGTATTAGGCACGCTAGGTGAACTTTCAATCATGTGCACGTGGAGGCTGTGGTCGAGTCTTTGTGTTCAAAGTGAGTACTTTGTGCATTTGTTCTCTACGAATTGGTAATCCGCAACGTATAGGACCATATTCGTTGTATTCGTGGGGAAGCGAAATGTATCGCGATTCCCCACGAATACAACAAATCTTCGCTGAATTATTCAGCCGTCTAAAGGAGCCAATTTAAACAACCCCCCCCCCCCACCCTCCTGATCCCCCCCCAAGACTTACCAAAACTCCCTGGTGGTCCGAGAGCCATCTCCTGCACTCACACCCTCGGCTGCCGGTATTCAAAATGGCGCCGATAGCCTTTGACCTACTATGTCACGGGGCTATCGGTGCCATTGGTCAGCCCCTGTCACATGGTAGGAGCAATGGATGGCTGGCGCCATCTTGTGCTCCTACCATGTGACAGGGGCTACCGGTGCCATTGGTCAGCCCCTGTAACATTGGTAAGTCTTGGGGGGGTCAGGAGGGTGGGGGGGGGGGGGTTGTAGTTAATTTAATGTTAGCCGGGAAACGAATAAGAATTAACGTATAAACGTATCGGGGGGGCCCCCCTTGCCGAATGCAACGTTTCTGTCCCCCCGACAAATACGAATCCCGAATGCAACGTATGGCGTCCCTCTGCACATCCCTAGTAAGTAGTCCATCACAAAGAATGCACAACCGCTTAATGATAAGTTCCAAAAACAGTATAGTATTTGAGGAAGAAAACATCTATGCAAAAACAATAGTGCCTATTCTCTTTAGAAGCTGTAGCACAGTTGCTGGGCAGATCAGAAGGTGAAAACTGAAAGCAGCAAAGAGAGAGAGAGAGAGCAAGAAACAAGGTGGGTCTTAAGATATCAATATAAGTGCTATAAAGAAAAAGAGGGAAACATTTTAACATTATCTTACTTTACATAACTGTGCATTAGTTCAATACATTCTAGCATATAAAGAAACCTCTCCCTTTTCCAATTTTAAGAGCTGAGGTTCCCAACCTTGCCCTTCTCAGCACCTCTGCGTTATTGTAGTCCCAATTCATCACACAGGACCAAGAAACGATCCCTGGGCAAAGGAATAGTTAATATATCTGCCACCGGTATTTCAGCTTAACCGGTCCCTTCTCACACATAGCACTCACGTAGATGGCAAATTTTAAAAAACCGCATGGGTACACATGTGCATGTATTTTCCGGCTCGCTCCCAGGGACATGGCCATTTTACAACATACGTGCGTATATGGTATAAAATAGGCTGAACGCGCGCAAATGTGTGTGCAATTTTAAGTAGGCTTGCCTTTGCGCACAAATGCCGCTTCTACCACATAAGTGAGGGATTTTAGTAGAAGCATGCCGATGCAGCTACCAGTTTCCCAGTTCGCCCAGGCAAGGGTTAGGACTTCCAAACCCTCCTGAGTTTAGAAGCCTTTTACCCTGTTGATCCCTACCTTTAAAACCCTGCTCATCTCTATACTTTATTTTGTTTTCTGACTTATACGCCATCCATAGCAGATGTAAAGTTATGCAGCAGGGAACCCTGGGGAGCATTTGTACGCGCTAATTTAATTGTGAAATCCAGGAACACCTATTCCCCACCCCTTTTTCAGGATAATGTATTTGTACGTGTAGCGGCAAGTCCACGCATATGCGGGCGCGTTTTAAAATCTGTTTGGTGTACACCATTCCGACTTGTGTGCATGTCTCTGGTTTTGGCACACTCAGAGGTTTTAAAATTCACTAAATAGTGTACTTTTATATCCATATGTTTCATGTTTTACCTGATTTTGTGTCCATCATTTTGATACACTCTTGGTTGCCTTCAGAAAGCTATATTGGCATCGATTGATCCCAAGGTCCAAGAATGTATTTATTTTATTTTTATACCTATCACATCGGTTTATATTCGGGTACTGTAGGTATTTCCCTGTCCCCAGAGGGCTTATAATCTAAGTTTTTGTACCTGAGGCAATGGAGGGTAAAATGACTTGCCCAAGGTTACAAGGAGCAACAGTGGGACTCAAACCTTGATCTCCTGGTTTGTAGCCCACTACTTTAACCACTAGGCTATTCCTCCAAGTTGTCTGAGATTGTTCTTGGCAGCTCAGTACTCTGCCTCTATGGAAGATAAAGCCACAACTGTCTGCTTCTTGCTTATCACCTGATAACTGCACTTTTGTGAAAGGAAACAGGACCTGTTATTGATTTATTTCCTCTCCAATCTGCATCCACATATGCAGACAGGTCTGAACTCTGCGGCTGGTAACTTCAGTTTTAACTTAATTGTCCCTTTTAGGTATCTTCCCAACCTTTTACTGTTGTCCAGTTCTCCTGAGTTGGATTTGTCACTCTTCTGCTAAGTAGACTCACAGCATTGGTGATATCAGGTCTGGATACTTTTCCCAATATCGAGACATTTCCCATGTTATGTACTGATTATTATTCGTCTTTTTTTGGCTTCCACCTCCCTTTTGGTAGCCTGTTTCCATGAAAATACTTATTTCATACAGGCCCAGGAAATTGACAAGATCTTTGATCTTTTGGTTCAACAAGTAATGTCCATCCTTATCCTTTGTATCTCAGTCCCTGGATAGTAACTTACATTTCCCAGCAATCTTACTTCCATGTCTTTGTTTAAATAGTCCATGACTTCTGTCATTGTTTTCATAGCATACAATCAGGTCATCTTCATAACATAAAATGTACATCCATCTTCCATTTTTGTATCTAGAATAGAGACATGGATCAGCTTCTCCTTACTTGAATATCATGCTTCTCAGCTTCTTGCTCAGCTTGTCTCTTTCCATGGTTCTTCAAATCCTGGTGGCAGTCTTTATGTCAAGATGTTCCACTTGCAAATTTTTGTTTGCTGCTGCACAAAGCAGTATTCTTTTGGCTGCGTGCTTCATACCTTGGGTGAACGTTTCATCAAAGTCAACATCATATTTTTGAATGTAGCCTTTGGCTACCAATCTAGCCTTGTGTCTTTGCACATTTCCCTCTGTATCATATTTAGTTGTAAAAATCCAACGGCATCCTTCAGCTTGCTGCCTGCCTCTTGGTAATTTATCAGTGTCCATATCATATTTTTATGGTGAACCTCTTTTTCTTCTTTTGCTTCATGTCTCCATTTTTTGGCCTCAGCAAGAAGCATATTCTCAGCATCTCTCCATAACGTTGGGTCAGACATTTTTTTCTTGAATTGTGCAGCAGCACATTCGCTGTGATGGATTTCTTTTATTGATCTTTTAGATCGTGTTAGCTTTGGCTCTCGTTCTATGGGGTGCTATATCTCCTTCTATCTGATTCTCATTACCTGTGAAGTTCTCTGTTAGAGGAGAAACATAATCAGCATCTGAATCTTCTTCTTGCAGGTCATTCACTGGCAACCATGCAGGCTTCTGCTTGAATGTAAGCATCTTCAGCCTCTTGCTCTCTTACTGGTCGATACAGTAAAAAAATGTGGGAGAGCGGGTGCTCCGTGTTGAGCACCTGGTCTCCCGATGCGCGCCCAGGCACCTCTCCTGGGCGCGCAATTCTGTATTTAAATGAAGTGGTGCACTAAGAAGGAGGTGCTAGGGACAATAGCGCGTCCCTAGCACCTCCTTATTAGCGGTAGAGGTGGCCGTCAGCGGGTCTGACAACCGAGCCCTATTTTACCGGCATCAGTTTTTGAACCAGCTAACAGCCATGGGTTAGGAAAACTGACGCCGATAAAAGTGAGCGTTCGTTTTGTTAACCACTGACCAACGGGTAGATTTTTTTTACTTTTTTTTTTTAAGTTTTGGTTCCTCCAACTTAATATCACTATGATATTGTCAGAGGGTGTACAAAAAAGCAGTATTTTCTGTTTTTCTGTATATTTTATTGAGTTGCTCAGAAATTAACGGCTGCCCTTGGCCGCACATTTTACTTTCCATATCCCAGGGACTAACTGATAGCCTCATCAACATGCATTTGCATGTGATGAGCTCTATTAGTTTTTGGGGGGTTGGCCACATGTTTTCGACGCACTAAACCCCTTACTGTATAAGGGGTAATAGATGTGTGTCGAAAACATGTGGCCAATCGCAGGTTAAATGGTGCACTTTGCTGAGCACGCCTTACTGTATCGGCCTTTTACTGGGTAGAGCCATGTGCTACTTGTGGATCTTGCTTTTGTTATATCAGATTCAAGGCTTAGTGATTCATCCTGGTTCATCTTCTCATTTTTATCAAAATATGCTATACTACATATTTTTACTTCTTTTGTTCTGAGATCCAGGATTCTTGAATCTTTAGTTCTTACTGCATATCCTGGATGATTCCCAATTCACTCCTGCATTGTAGTTTGTCTTATTAGTCAATGATATCTCATTGAAATTATGTGACTATTTCATCTGTTTTTGTACCATAAACCACTTGCATAAGCTTTTTTTTACAGGCTGCATATTAAATGTAAATACATATATCTAGTTTAAGGTGCTATATAAGGTGTATGTCACAGGGGAAAAAGGGATATTAAATGAAGTTATGGGATGACAATGTTTGTATTAAATGTGAAACTCATACAGGTCCATTGGTACATATGTTTGTAGAATGCAGTAAGCTGAGAGAATTTTGGAGATGGATAAACAAGTAAGATAGCGAAAATGATGACATGTACTATAGGTTGGATCAGCTGACACTATTCTGATCAGTCACCTGGATGAGTGTAGGGCTCACAAAGGATGGTGCTAAGTTCATGGAATGGAGCAGGGTCTAGGATTTGGGAAAACCATATGAAACAATATGTAGAGGTTGGGCCTATGGGATGGAGAATGTATAGGAGTCCGGGACACCCACTGTGCAGAAGGCAGTAACTTGATAGAGCCTGGTGAAAAGTAGCTTTATCAAAAGGCTTTGATGACTGAATGGGGTGTGAATGTGTGAGTTTGAATACAAGGAAGAATGGAAGGTAGGGTGTGGAGGGCATTACAAAAGAAAAAAGGGAAATAAATCAAATCTGAACTGAGGCAATTTTCTGAGGAGAATAATATGCGATGGATTTTGTATAAGCTTTATAATATGATATATTGTGGATGTGACATCAAGATGTATTATGAATTGTTGCTTCTGTGTTTGGGTTTGATTCAATAAAAACAATTTATAAAGAAAAGAAAAACAAATCTATTTGAAGCACAGCTATTAAATGAGCATATTGTGTAACTGTGTTTTTACAAATGAGTAGGGACCTTTGTTTTCAGTCTTTTTTTTTTTTTTTTTTTTTTATGTATCCTTGAGGATTTATCAGTATTTATTATAACCAAACAACTGTTAGAAAATCAGTGGAAAAAAATGACTCCTTTTCTTCCCCAATTATTCTCTCCTGTTTTGTTGGCTATAATAAACATTGATAAATTACTGGGGAAAATAAAATTAAAAACTGAAAACGAAGGTCCCTACAAATGAGTTACCAAAGTGTTTTCAGATCACTCATGTGAATTTTCCATATTTTCTTCCCTGTGTTGTACTAAGCACATTGAAAAGAGAAGATCTGTGCTATGTACTGCCATTTGGAGGTCTTGGCTTTGATTCCCAGGCCAGGACTCTACACTGGGCCAGCTGGGTTCTCTACAGAGTGAGAGTTCACAGTCCCTGGGGGTGGGGGGATCATACCTGGCAACTCTCCAGATTTGGCCTGGAGACTCCCAAATTCTAAAGGAAATGCTAGGTCTCTGAGCTTATATTGGGGAAAACCTTGTATGCTGCGGCAACATCAGGCTTGTGCAGGCCCGGAAGGAAGAACCTCTGTCACATCAGAAAAAGCAGCAGCGTTGGGACTGCGAGGATGAAGGAGGAGTATTGGACCTCCAGAAGAAGAAATGGGCAGCAGCCAAGAAGGAGGAGAAAACCCATCAGCTGCATCGGCCTGAAGGAAGAGGCTTCTGCTGCACCGGGAGGCCCAAGGAGGAGGCTGCTGTTCCTGGTGGGTTCTGGTGGAAAGGGAAGAGAATAAGGACCTGATTTTGAAAAGCATTTACATGCTTAAAACTGGATTTTACATGTGTAAATGTACTTTACCCATGTAAGTGGGCTTTTGAAAATTGCTACAATATATGCCATTGAATTGTCCACAGATTTTACCCCCACAAGTGCATTTTATGTGGGTAAATGGCTTTTGAAAATTGCCACAATAGTAGTTACATTTACACATGTAAATCCTTTTGAAAATTACCCCCCCTGAGTGAGCATGCCTGTGAAAGTGAGTATGTTTGTGTAGGTATAGGAGGAGGGGAAGTGAATGAGGATGAGCATAGGTGTGAGAGTGAGTGGGCATGTGTGTGAGCGTGTGAATGAGGGAGAATGAAAGGAGTAAAGGTGTAGGTAAGCATGTGAGATTCTGTGAGAGTGAGCCTGTGAGAATGAGCATGTATGTGCGTAAAAGTGATCATGAATAGGTAAGTTTATTAGCGTATGTGTATGAGAGTAAGTTTGTGTGTATATGGTCCTGCACAGCACCCGGCCCCCATCCACAGTAATCTCAGGGTGACTGGAAATCAAAAGTTCCCAGGTATTCTGCAGAGGGAGTCTCAGCTATATGTGTAATGCTAACATATAGTAACATATAAATAATGGTAGATAAAGACCAAATGGTTCATCCAGTCTGTCCAGCAAGATGCTCATGGTAGTAATTGCCACTCCATGCAGGTTACCCTCATGCCTTCTGTTAAAGGTAGTAACTACTGCTCTGTATAGGTTACCCTCATGCACCCCTTCCTTCATTTCCAAACTCTAGCTTCTAGAGATCCACAGTGTTTATCCCATGCTCTTTTGAATTCATTTACTGTGTTTTTGTCCTCACTACCTCTTCCGTGAGGTCATTCCAGGCATCCATCAACCTCTGCATGTGTGAGAGAGACATTTTTTGCATAAAGTGTGAGAGAGAGCCCTAGCCAGACAGAAACTAATTTTGTGCAAGTTGGCAGTGCTTAGCACTAAAGTGAACTCTGTCACTTTGCCTGAGTGTGTGTGTGTGAGAGAGACAGATACTTGGTCAGTATTACAGTGGTACTGCTATGTGGTACAGTATCAATAAAGAATATTGTGACATCAAAAACCCCAGTAGCCTCTTCCAATTCCATTATGCCACTACAAGGAAAGGGGAGAGGAGGGATTGGCAGTGGAAAGAAAATTGGCAGGGGTGTTACTGCAAAACATGTCTGAAGTACAAGCAGTAATAGTAGCAGTGAGAAAACTAGGGAGTCCTGCTCCTAACCTTAAAAGAGATTTTTTTAGCCACATATAGGCAGGAGGGGAAACTGGCTCATGCTATAAGAAATTAAAATTGAGAGAGTTTGTGCCATCACTGCCTGTTTCTCTTCTTTCTGTGGAACAAAGGCAAGAGAGCCATTCAAGGCTGGTATTAGCAGGGCAGAGGAAAGGACGGGCAGCAGAAGTGCAACACCCAAAACCAGCAGCATACTTCTCCATGATTACTGCTTCTTAGATAATGGAGGCAGTATTTTCTAAAACTGATTCAGAAGAATCATGTCTCAGATTCCATGAATCACAGCTAGTGACTAAACAGAATTTGGGGTCTCTAGTCAGTAGCATCTTATCCTTCAGTGGAGGAGACAGGTTCTGAAATTATACCATAGCAAAAGGGGAAGATCAACACTAAACCAGGACTGTCAATCACTTCCCTAATGATGCCATACAGAAATGACATGAGGCTTCCTACAGGAATTTCCTATGATTTGATTTCTTCCTGCCTAGGGCTTTGTGCCACTTCGGTTGGTGCCATTTGGAGCCTTGGGGTGTTTTTGCCACTGTAAGATGGCTGCTTTGTGCCTCTCATGGTCCTTTGTGTTGCGGTCCCAGTCGCGAGGTTCGCGACCGGGTCCTTACCTGCTTCCAGCCCGGGAAACTCTGCCGCAAATGCCGGCACTCGCTGGGCCTACTCGGCCCCTCCATGGCAGTGTCTCCATGAGGGAGACGCCACCGAGACTCAAGTCTTGGCCCCGCCTTCCCTAGGCGCACGCGAGGGATATCCTTTTAAAGGGGTACTGGCGCGAAACCACGGCAAGCCCCTGGGGTGACGTCAGACGCTGGGTGAGATTTAAACCCGGCGTCTGCTCTCAGATCTTTGCCTTGCAACGTGGTCAACTCTCCGGAGTGCTAGTTGCCATTCCTGACCTTCTCCAGTTCCAGATCCAGTTCCAATGCCTGCCGTGGTTCCTGCTTCAGTCACTCCTGGTCCAGCCTTCCTCTTGTTCCAGTCAGTCTCCAGTTCCTGCTCCTGCTCCTTGACCTCTGCCTTCTGCTGTGTCTTCCCTCGGATTGTCTCCTAGTTCTGACTCTGGTTCACCTCCTCAATCTCCGCTTGTCTCCAGTCCTGATCCTGACCTGTCTTCACGCTGCTCCGCCACCTTCAAGGTATTCTCCTAAGTCCCAGCGGCTCGGGTCCTCACGGGCTTCTCCCGGTGGGATCTCTGGCTTCCAGGGTGAACATCCTTCTCTGACTGCCACTTCAGGATATCCACCTAAGTCCCAGCGGTCCGGGTTCTCACGGGCTCCTCCCGGGGGTACCGCGGATTTCCATGGTGAAGCTTCTTCACGGTCTCCTGTCGTCGAACCGCCACCCCGGCCTTCTCTTACAGTGGAGTCCAACTACGCCTCCAACTGCATGGCCGGCCCAAGGGTCCACATTCCTGGTTGCAACACTTTGGGGTCTTTATGCCTTTCTTTCTGCTGTTTTTAACCCTCTGATCTTGCCTTTACATTTTTCCTACCATCTTTGGTGCTTTATTTCCCCTTCTTGGTGTCCTGAGCTGTTCATATCACACTTGGTGCTGCTTTGTGTCTCTGCTGCTGCTTTGAGGCATTCAATCCACTGCTGTTGGTGACCTTGCCCATCTTTTAGAGGCTTGTGATTTTCTGGCCACTCCTGCTGCTGCTTTTCTCCACTCACGTTGTCTTGGAAGATTTGGGCTGTTCATACCACTTTTTGTGTCACATTGACACAGTTTTGGTGCGCTGGAGAGTCTTTCACCCTTTTGATGATATCTACCCGCAAGTTTCATTAGAAATTATTAGAAAAGCCCAATGTGGGAGCACAAAATAGGCTGTACTGCTTCCCCCATTGACCTTAATGGGAAACGAATGAACAAATAAATAAATGAAAATATTTTTCACCTGAAATGAACAAACAGATGATTGTAGCCTACAAAAGAAATGAAGAAACTTATAGAAACATAGAAATGACTGCAGAAAAGACCAAAACGGCCCATCCAGTCTGCCCAGCAAGCTTTGCACTTTTTTTTTTTTCCTCTCATACTTCTGTTAGTCTTGGCTCTTAGTAACCTTTTGGTTCTATTTCCCTTCCACCCCCACCATTAACGCAGAGAGCAGTGTTGGAACTGCATCTAAGTGAATATCTAGCTTAATTAGTCAGGGGTAGTAACCGCCGCAATAAGCAAACTACACCCATGCCTATCCTCTTACCCAGACTATGTAATTCAGTCCTTGTTGGTTGTTGTCTGTATATAGATCCACTTTTCTTCATTCCCCCTGCCATTGAAGCAGAGAGTTATGCTGGATATGCATTGAAAGTGAAGTATCAGACTTTCTCCCCTGCCGTTGAAGCAGAGAGCTATGCTGGATATGTATTGAAAGTGAAGTATCAGGCTTATTTGGTTTGGGGTAGTAACCGCTACTGCTACTCCCTGCTTTTTTGTGAATGCAAATTCTTTTTTCCACATTTCCTCTTGCCGTTGAAGCTTAGAGCAATGTTGGAGTCGCATTAACCATGTGTATGTTTATTGAATAAGGGTATTATCTCCAGGCAGTAGCCGTCATTCCCACGAGCCACCCACTCTTCATTCACGTCCTCTAGACTTCATGGATCCACAGTGTTTATCCCAAGCCCCTTTGAAGTCCTTCACAGTTCTGGTCTTCACCACTTCTTCCGGAAGGGCATTCCAGGCATCCACCACCCTCTCCGTGAAGAAATACTTCCTGATATTGGTTCTGAGTCTTCCTCCCTGGAGTTTCAAATCATGACCCCTTGTTCTGCTGATTTTTTTCCGACGGAAAAGGTTTGTCGTTGTCTTTGGATCATTAAAACCTTTCAAGTATCTGAAAGTCTGTATCATATCACCTCTGCTCCTCCTTTCCTCCAGGGTGTACATATTTAGATTCTTCAATCTCTCCTCATAAGTCATTCGATGAAGACCTTCCACCTTTTTGGTCGCCCTTCTCTGGACCGCCTCCATCTTGTCTCTGTCTCTTTGGAGATACGGTCTCCAGAACTGAACACAGTACTCCAGGTGAGGCCTCACCAAGGATCTGTACAAGGGGATAATCACTTCCCTTTTCTTACTCGATATTCCTCTCTCTATGCAGCCCAGCATTCTTCTGGCTTTAGCTATCGCCTTGTCACATTGTTTCGCCGACTTCCGATCATTAGACACCATCACCCCAAGGTCTCGCTCCTGCTCCGTGCACATCAGCCTTTCCCCCCCATCGAATACAGTTCATTCAGATTTCCGCTCCCCATATGCATGACTCTGCACTTCTTGACATTGAATCTCAGCTGCCATATCTTCGACCACTCTTCCAGCTTCCTTAAATCCCGTCTCATTCTCTCCACTCCTTCCGGTGTGTCCACTCTGTTGCAGATCTTAGTGTCGTCCGCAAAAAGACAAATCTTACCTTCTATCCCGTCCGCAATGTCGCTTACAAAGATATTGAACAGGACCAGTCCCAACACCGATCCTTGTGGTACACCGCTTAAAACCACTCTCTCTTCAGAGAGAGTTCCATTTACCATCACACATTGTCTTCTGTCCATCAACCAGTTTGCAATCCAGGCCACCACCTCGGCACTCACTCCTAAGCTTCTCATTTTATTCACCAGTCTCCTGTGCGGGACCGTATCAAAAGCTTTGCTGAAATCCAAGTAGATGACACTGAGTGCTCTTCCTTGATCCAATTCCTTGGTTACCCAGTCAAAAAAGTCAATCAGATTTGTCTGACAGGACCTTCCCCTGGTGAATCCATGCTGCCTGTGGTCCAGCAATTCTCCCGACTGTAGATATTTCACTATTCTCTCTTTCAACAGCGACTCCATTACTTTTCCCACCACCGAAGTGAGGCTAACCGGTTTGTAGTTACCAGCCTCTTCTCTGTTCCCACTCTTGTGAAGCGGGACCACCACCGCTCTTCTCCAATCACTCGGCATCAGTCCCGTTTCTAGGGATCTATTGAACAGGTCACACAGCGGACCCGCCAGCACATCTCTGAGCTCCCTCAGTATCCTGGGATGAACCTCATCAGGCCCCATGGCTTTGTCCACTTTCAGTTTCTCCAGCTCTTCCTATACATTTTCTACTGTAAATGGAGTTACATCTACTCCACTCCCCTCCAGTTTCTTGTTAAGTAGCGACTGTCCTTCACCAGGGTCCTCTTTAGTGAACACCGAACTGAAGTATTCATTTAATATTTCTGCCATTTCTTCATCTCTCTCCACACATTGATCCTTTCCACCTTTCAATTTCAATATACCACTTTGAATTTTTCCCTTTTCACTGATGTATCTGAAAAATGTTTTGTTACCACTCTTTACCTCCTTGGCAATCCTCTCTTCTGCTTGACTTTTTGCCGTCTTGATTCATTTCTTCGTCTCCCTCAGTTGTACCAGATATTCTTCTTTGTGCTCCTCCCTTTGGGATCTTTTATATTTTATATTATATTTATATTATATTTAAACTGAAAGGAAACCTAATGCTGCAAATCTCTAGAAGCACTTTATAAATGATAAATAGTAGTAGAAGTAGATTGGATTGGACAGAGGAAAGAAAAGCTGCTTTGTTCCTGGATCCAACCCCCGACTGTTGTTTTCTGCTCCCCCCCCCCCCCCCCCCATTCCCCCTCCAGCCAGCGTGGAGTGAACAGCAGGGGGAGGGGCAGGCAACTTGGAGAATACATTGAAATTCCTGAGTCTGGGGTTCAAAGCAGAGAGTTCTCAGGTATGGTCCCTCCCCTTCATAAACGGTAACTATGCAATGGATAAATCGAGCTCTACCAAACTCTCGAGCTGAGGCAATGCCGGCGAGGGGAAAAATGGTTGCTCATGATTCAGCGACCGCTCTCCTATCACACACTGATCAACTTCTCCGGGACGCCCGATTTAATATTTAAATTGGCTGGCGCGGTAAAAAAAAAAAAAACCAAAAGTGGTGCTAGGGGAAATGTGGGTCCCCAGTGCCTCCTTGGCAGCGGGAGCCCAGGAGAGGTGGCTGTCAGCTAGTTAGCTTAATTTTACAAACATCCGTTTTCCTAACCTGTGCACAGCCACGGGTTAGGAAAATGGACACTCATTAATTGAAGGTCCCTTTTCCTAACCAGACCAGCGGCACACAATTTTTTTTTCTTAAAGGTTCTCCTCCTTTTTATTCCTCAGACATAATAGCGCCACGATATTAAGTTGGAGGAAGTACTGAAAAGCAGTATTTTCTGCTTTTCTGTACTCATTTCAGGCTGCTCAAAAATTAACACCTGCTCCAGGCAGGCGTTAATTTCTGAGGGTAAAAATGTGCGCTTTGAGTGCATTTTTTTTTGCAAAGAATAGCTAATAGCCTCATTAATGTGCATTTGCATGTGATGAGCGCTGTTAGCTTCGCGGGTGGTTGGACATGTGTTATGGATGCACTAATCCCCTTAAGGCATAAGGCGTTTGGGACGCACATCCAAAACACGCGTCCAGCCATGGGTTAACCAGTGCGCTCGGCCGTGCGCACTGTATTATATCGGCTTCTCTGTGCGCGGTTAACTCCTTGGAGGGAATTCAGTGATTTGTAGAGAGAGTATTGGGGGGGGGGGGGGGGCAATGAAGGGGACAAAGTTGACAGTTTTCCAAAAGAAATGCATCATGGGTGGAAGGGGGGAGGGTTGAACTAAGGCTGCAAGAACATCCTACTTTCTACTGCAATACTCTCTACAGCTCCTCGGACAGCTCATCTTTTTTTTTTTTCATTTTCAGAATCTCGAGCCCCCTTGGCAGGAAAGGAATACTAGGACCTAGGAAGGAAGTGCCAGTATTGTGCAGGGAAAGAGGTCAGGACCACATCTTTCCAGTTCACCCTTCTGGCTCCAAAAGAAATGATTGCACAACCCCAAACCAGAGAAATCAGATCCTTTGCATCGCTCATAAATATTTATGCTGCCCAAGAGCTAAGTGTTTTGCTATAAACATCCCCAGTACTCTGCCCCTTACAAGCCTTTTTATCTTGTTGTTTCAGGAAACTCTGCTCTTCATTGCTGGGTTGTTTTTTAAGATATGTATAATTGTTATTGAAGCTATAAAATTTCACTTCTTTTATTTTTGGCTTGGACATCAAGAAAATCTTTCTCATTTTCGGAGAAGGATGAGGAAAAGAAAATCTGCCTTGATTTCATTAAGCTCTGCCGAAGAAAACCACAAAGTCTTTCTCCCATGGGAGAAGGCTCAGTGCTGTTCTGGTTCTAGTGCTCCGTCCGGTTCTCCCTGGAATGGGGTAAGGCGGCAGAGTAGAAAAATGTATTATTAAAAGGTTAGGGGGGGCGGCCTTCTGTGCTACAGAGCTTGCTGGAATTAAGAAATGGTTTGCTGTCACAACCTAGTTTGAGATCACCTGAGAATATGTAAAGCTGGGAGTTATTCTGGCCAATGAATGCAGTTGACAGCCGGCCCCATTCCCTTATTGGGCAAATCGTTCTTATCTATGGCCTTCTCTCTATGGCCAGCTCTGGACTCCGTGCTTTCTCCCCTGTAGCACCTTACACTTGGAATAGACTTCCTGCGTTGGTGCAGCAAACTCCCTCTGTGGCCTTATTCAGATCCAGTCTGAAAACGCACCTCTTTGTGATGGCTTTTAAATCTTAACCCAGGATTAGTCCACTCACAGCCTTAGTTTAACCATTTTCTTAACAAATTAAACTCCCAAAGTCTCTTTGGCCCTGCATGTTTGTCTTGATTAGATTGTAAGCTCTAATGAGCAGGGACTGTTTTGTACAGTGGTACATATAGAAGTAATAAGCTGTAGTAGCAGTAATAACAGAACTTTCGTTGGGTACTTATTCTCAGGAACTAATGACTGAAGCTGAGCAGACTTCCTTTTAGCACTTCATATTCAGCAGCAGCAGACAATGTGATATAAGGAGGAGGAAGTGAGGGGAAAAGGGGGGATATGACAGTATTACAATACTTAGTAGCAAGCTTCAATAAAAGATAAGGAGATATAAGAACATGTGTTCATTCACAGCCCCTGTATTAGGGCCAGACTTCTACCCATGCTGTTGCTGCCAATAGGGGCTCCTGTCAGAGATACTGCTTTGGTAACTATTTGTGCTTAGGTATTGAGGTGGGAGCAAGGATGGGAGGAGAGGCGTAGGGAGTAGAGGTCAAGGGTCCATGAGAGAAAGCGTGCAGGGAAGAGGGTGGCAGGAATGTGCACCCCAGGTGACCTGCCTGCCTGCTACTGTCAACCCCAGTTTGGGCGTTTATTCACAACACTTTCAATAATGTTACCTGGTGTTGCCAGTGAAGCTTAAAGCCACAGTGCCTCCTGCTTTTGCTGCTAATTCAAAGCAGTTTCTTGGAGAAGCATCACTTTTATAGTCCATGGGACCCTAAATGGTGGCCGCAGGCTGCTTGGCGTCTAACAGATACAGCAGATTTAGGGGAAATAGGCCAGGGTGAAATTTTATTTTGATCTAAGCTGTATACTTTTGTCAAATTTGCTTCTGAATTCTTTTCTTTCTTTTTTTTTTTTTTAACAAGAAGTGAATAATTGTGACTTAACTCCATGCTAAGTGAGCGGTTCTGGTAACATTCTTTTGGACTTCCTCCACTCCAAAAGCAATGGATTGATCATCACTTTGCATGCAGCACTGAGCCCTTTTATCGCTTTTTATACCTTAACTTTTAGCTTTGAGGCTGGTGACCAGTCAGGGAAATGAATGAGTCGACCAAGCAAGCCAAATTCACAAGTGTGAATCCGAGGGGTGTGCATCGCTAAATCTTTCGCTACGTTTTGTTTTGTTATGGTCCCCCCTTCCCTTTTTTTTTTTTTTTTTTGTTTCTTTAGGTTTTCTATTATGTTTAAAGGTTTTCGTTTAGTGCGCACTAAGCAAAATTTTTAGATTTTTTTTTTTTTTTTAAAGTTTCAGTTTAAAACCGATAGACAATGTTGCTAGAAATGAAAGCATGTCCCTCATGAATACCGGTCACTCGGCCAACCAATGAAGTATTTATTATGAATGCTAATACAACCAAAGAAAGCCCGTTGGGTGGGCCGCACTTATGGTGAGGATTACATTTTCTGGCACGATAACAGGATCACATGAAAAACTAAGCATGCAAAAGTTAGTTGTTTGTTAGGAGGGCATTCAGCTTGGTAAACAGAACTGAGAAAATTGAACTAATTATCCAGTAAAGTAGAGGGAGCCTGGCATTTGCAAAATACTTTTTTTCTCTGAAATAAATGTGCCTGCTCAGTGGTGACTGGCACTGCCATGGTGCTCTGTAAAGTAGAAAACACAGGCACTCTCCAGTGCAGGACCAGGGACCACTTTTTCTGACTTCTGCTATAACAGTAAGTAAAGAGGAGGCCTAAACATTCCCTGCAGATGAGATCAAATGTTCATTATTTATCAGTCAGAAAACTGCAGCTGAAATGCCCATTCCTCCGGGCCGGCTGGAAAAACACTTTGCTTTACTAAGAAATAGCAGCAGAGGCCAAGGAAGGAAAGTGCAGGCTTCCATGGGGGGAAACGTGCCCTGACAGGTGAGATTAAGCACAGAAACACTGTTAGGGGAATTGCCCATTCCCTTCGGTGGAGGGAGATATTACACGCCGAGGTCTTTAGGGATAGTTACTGGGTGGCTCAATGAGGCCAGAGAGGGGTATCCCAATCCAGTCTTCATTTCATTCTGTTACACCTATGGAGAAGTTTGTATTAAACGTCCATGGATTAATGTGACAAAACTAGGACTGGCACACCCTGCCCCTGATGATCCAAGGCGTCGTCCTTGAAGTAAACAATTTATTAATGTTTCAGACTTCAGCATGGGGTCAACAGCTGCCTCCATTTTTCTCATCAATCCAGTCCTGGTTTACCCCATGGCATGTGGAGAGATGCAGGCACACCTGGATTTAGGCCTAGGTAGGCAACATGGGCAACTGCCTCCGGCTCCAAATTCTTACGGGCGTCACATCACCACCACTGCCCTGCCGAAATCGGAGCCTGCCGCCGCATCTCTCCTCTTGCGGTGCCTAAAGAATGATGATAACATCAGCCCAGGGCCTTCAGCAGCGCTCTGTTCCTTCCTCCTGCATGGGCGTCACCATGGAAACCCCAAGATCCATTAGCACGTGAGGGCTTCACAAGGCCCTGCACTGATTTTTCATCACCTTTAGGTGCTGCGACTTGGAAGTGAGGTGGGAAGGGGAAGAGAATTTGGACAGGAGGGATGGTTCCCCACCACTACCTCTGGGCACATGTCGCCTTAATACGGCCCTGGATGCAGACCTATTTTTCTTAAGGACCACAGAAGTACTTGTCCATGCAGGTGTAGCCCTATCACAGTACTGCCTGGTGCTCTAAATAATTTTGGGGAACAAATCTATACCCTGAGGCAGTGGAGGGGTGAAGTGACTTGTCCAAGGAGCAGCAGCAGGATTTGAACCCTGGCCCTCTGGGTTCTCAGCAGCCCTCTCTAACCACTAAGTCATGCCTGCACTATTTCTCATGTATATTAATAGAATAATGCAAGAGACCTGTGCCTACCGTGTTTAAAGTTATAGCTACAGGAAGTTGTTTATTATCTGTCTGTGCAAGAGGATTTTTTTTCAAGGGGGGGGGGGGGGGGGAATTGAATCCAAGAAAAAGCTAAGAGTCTTTTGAATTAGGAAATGCATTCACTCTAAGGAGGTTCCAGTAAAATTTGGAAAACAACTGAAAAGGCCACAGAGTGAAGCTGTGACATCTTGTTTTCTGGACAAAGGACATTTGAGATGATAAAACTTCCAATAAGTCAGCATGTTGTTCTCACTTTTACATTTTTGTCATTGTTTTTGGACATTTTATCATAATGTTTGTGCTTTTGAGTTAAATCTGGCCTTTCCTTTCCAATTCTGCCTGCCCAACCGCCTGCTCCAGCTCGCTCGCCACTGCTCCCTCCCCAGCCAAGAAAAAAAAAAAAAGTGATCTGAGAAATAATAATCCAAAAAGAGAAATCATTTCAAGCTGTTCTATTACACAACCAAAGTTCATTTTTTTTTGGGAATGCGTTACAGATCCAAACTGAACAAAACACTGATGTAACCGAGCTGGAATGTGTGTGTGTGTGTGTTTACCAGGTGCAAAATGATATGTTTACTGCAGTGCCAGCTGCTGGGTTGCCCAGGCAAGAGGAAGGGAATGTCATTGCCCTATTTCCAACACATTCTTAGGGTGTCCCTGTGCCTAAATTGAAATGATTTTTTTTTTGTATCTTTTCTTTCTGCCATGCATCTTACCCTCCACAGAACTAGAAAAAGGCACTCCTTACATTGCACAGGTTTATCTAATTCAGCGTTTCCCAACCAGTCGTGTGCCGTGGCTGCAGTCTCGTTTTCTGTATCCCTCCCGGCCTGCAGGATGTCCTTCCGCCAGCAGGGGACTTCGGAGAGCATCACTTCTCGGCAGCTGCTCCTGCTCTTCCTCTCTGCTGGCTTTCCTCTGCAATAGAAAATGCATGGAGCCCCGAAGGCTTGTGAGACCTGCTGGCCCCTGTGCAGTTCGGATTGCAGAGGGAAGCTGGCAAAGGAAGAAGAAGCAGCATTGGGTAAGCATTGCCTCCCAGACCTCTGCTGTTCAAGGATTGGGAGCGGGGTAAGGAAAGGGACGGCTGAATGTGCCACCAGGTGTAGGGGAGAAGGAAGGGAAGGTGATGATGATGATGATGCCAGGGAGTGAGGTTGAGGGAAGGTGATGCTAGGGGATGAAGGGAAAGGGAAGAGAAGGTGATGACAGAGGATGGGGGAGACAGAAGATTATAATGATGTTGGTGGGGAGAAGAGAGAGGGGGAAGGTAATGATGCCAGGGGATGAGGGAAAGGGAAGAAGATGATGATGCCAGGAAGTGAGGGAGAGGCAGGTGCTGCCAGGGGATGGAGAGAAAGGGAAGTTGATGTCAGGAGGTGAAGGAGAGAGGGGAAGTGATGATGCCAGGGTGTGGAGGCAGAGGAAAGCTGATGATGATGTCAGGGGGTGAGGGAGAGGGGTGGAGGCAGAGAAAAAAAGATGATGCCAGGGGGTGAGGAGAAGATGTGGCGGGTGAGGGAAGGTGATGATCATGATGGGGAGTGAAGGGAAAAGGAAGGTGATGATGATATGAAGGGGGTTGGGGGAAGAAGTGGTGGATGGTGTTGAATGATGCCTGGTGGGGGAGAGGGATGGAGGGAAAGGGAAGGTGAGGATGATGCCAGGGATGTGAGGAGGTGGAGAGAGAAGGTGATGGGGGGGAGGGAGAGGGATTTTGATGATGCAAAGGGGGGGGGAGAGAGGTGATGGGAGAGGGAAGGTAATGATAATGAGAGGGAGAGGGAAGGTGATATTTATGGCTGGGGGTGGAGGAAAGGGATGGACAACAGAAAGAGAGGGAGAAAGTCTATGGATAGATATGAAGGACGCTCCAATTATAGACTAAAATCTACCTTATAAATGGCCTGTGACCGACGGCCCGCAAATGCGCAGTAGAGCGCAGCTCTACTGCGCATGTGCGGGCAAGGATGTCGATCAGAAAAAAAAATGGCGGTGGGGCCGCAGGAGCGGGAGGAGAAGCAGCGGCGCCGCGCGCGCGCGCGGTGCCGCTGCTTCTCCTCCCCAGATCTGCCGGCAGATCTCGGGGGGGGGGGGTGTCACTCCCGCGCCCCCCCCACCGAGATCTGCCGGCAGATCTCGGGGGGGGGTTGTCACTCCCGCGCCCCCCCCACCGAGATCTGCCGGCAGATCTCGGGGGGGGGGTGTCACTCCCGCGCCCCCCCCACCGAGATCTGCCGGCAGGAGCGGGAGGAGTTAATGGAGCCGGGTGAGGGTTGCGGGAAGTCGCGCTTACGGCGCCGGGAGGAAATGGAGGTGGGTGAAGGGAGGGAGGGAGGGAGAGGGGGACTGAGTGAGTGGGAGGGAGGGAGAGGGGGGACTGAGTGGGAGGGAGTGAGGGAGAGGGGGGACTGAGTGAGAGGAGAGGGAGGGTGGAGAGGAGTGGGTGGGGGAGGGGGGTGGTGAAGAGTGAGGGGAGAGAGAATGAGGGGGAGGTGAGAGACAGAGGGATGTAGCCCGTTTTAACGGGCTTTACGGCTTGTAAAGATATAGACAAAGATACAGTAAACAAAATATAGAAAGATGAACTGATGATAAGCTGGAGAATGTTGTACTATATAGCAGGTATGGAATTCAATCAAATGAAGTTCACAAATCTTAATCAAGTCCATAACCTTTCCATATCTTCTGTCACTAGGAACCAAAGCACACCCAACATCTTTTGGTTACATTATCACCGTTATTTCATGAATTTCTGTCTCGCAATCTTTGTTTCTGAAATTACTACTTACTTTTTTTTTTTTTTTAATTCTTTATTTATTCATTTTTAATACATAAACAAAAAAAAATTTTTGCTTATAAAGAAATATTGCGTTTCCAATAACGAACAGAAAAACAAAATTATTTTGCCACCTTCATTATAAACTCAAAACAGAAATATACCCATCAAGGAATAACTTATTTAGATATTATCTAAACACCGGTGACCAAAATACTTATATAATTTCTAACATTATTTAGTATATTGAATCCCGCTCCCAGCAGAATATTAATTTGTAGATCCGGAAATCTTTAAAGGAACAAATTTAAGGAAATATATCATATTAACAAACTGCTCGTAACAACACATCCATTTTTTCAATATTAGGTTATGATGTTAATTTTCCTAGCCTCGATAAACTCCCTTAATTGCTCAGGAATAAAGAATACATAACGTTCATTATCTTTCATGAGAAAACATTTACAAGGAAACTGAATTTTGACAGTATAGCCCAGCCCTATGGCCTCTTGTCTAAGGGTTATAAACCCCCGACGCCTGGCCTGTGTGGCCGGAGCTAAATCAGGAAAAATTTTAACTACAGCCTCATGAAAGTTATGCGGATATTTCCGAAAATATGCTCTCATAACTAGACGAATGTCTTTGACAGTAATAAATGACACCAACAGTGTTCCCCTATTTATAACTTCTAGTGTAGAGTCCTCAAGGAACCCAGTTAAGTTCCCTGCAAAGGGAACATTTGCAGGATCTCCTGTACCCGTCGATGTAGGTAGAAAATAACAGGAGTTTATAGATGGTGAATTTTCTTCGGTTATCTCCAAATTAGATTGTAAGAATCTTTTCAAAGTTGTGTAGGGGATTTCCCCCACAACTTTGGGAAAATTAATAAAACGTAGATTCAAATGTCTAGATTTATTTTCTATGAATTCCATACGTCTGGAAATAGCTTGGGAGTCTTTAATCGCTGCAATTTTATACTGTTGAAACTGTTTGTTTTCTTCTTCCATTTCACTTATTTTCCCTTTCAAACCGTCTAGTTGTGTTTGCACAGCATCAACTTTATGAACGCTCTGTGAATTGGAAATCTCCATTTTTCCATTCATGGAGTTTATTGCCGAGGCCATGCCCACCATAAACTCCCAGAGGGAGTCTAAAGTCACCTGCGCAGGCCTCTCAGGAATGGCGATTAGATCTTTCTTTGTGCTATTGCCTGTGGACATACCTTCTCCCAGGATTGTGCTGGTTACGGTTAGCCCCTCAGACCTTAGCCTCTCCACCGGGCTAGATGTAAGAGGTCCGGCTGTTGCCCCGTCTGAAATCAGTGAGGTAAGCTCTGGAGTTTGGCCGGCTTGAATCGCTGCCGCACCACCGCTCCCAGTCTCCTCAGCTGAACTCTGCGTAGGTGGCTCCCTCTGTTCCGGGCTTAGAGACACCTCCCCCGTCGGCAAGGTTAGCTGTTCCACGCTCTCCTGCACATCGGTTTCCTCAGTTCTCTGTTGAGGTGTTGGACTCACAAAGCGGGTAATCTCTGTCTGAATACTCAGGGAAGGGTTTGTTTCGGTCGGGTAGGTCCGAACTTTGCCCTTCCTCTTAGCAGGCATTTTTCTGTCCAAAAGACACAGCAAAGGCAGAGCGCTCCCGCTTAGGTCTTAATACGAGCAGCCATCTTGGATCTCTCCAAATGAACTTCTACTTCTTACTTTTTAAAATGTAACTTCCAGGCAGGCAAGCTCCTTCATTTTCCTGTGCCTCCATCCACCCTTTGCATTCTCTTCTAGCTGTTTCCCTAGATAATACATAAGTATATTCCAATGTCCACCTCTTGTAACCTCAGGAGTTCTTTAAAATTAGTCCACCTCCAAGTCTGCTCATACGGTTCAAATCTAAAACAAAATAGAGCTTTCATCAACTAAGCATAGAATAAATATGCTTGATTTTCATGCTTTGCCTGCTGCTAAAACCAACCCCATTCAATCAATAAGCTTATTCCACCTTTTCTATTTGTCCATTAGCTGGTTTTTCACCTTCAGCCATATGGCACTTCATCACACTGGGACTTCATAGGCGCCAGATATAATAGGCTTGTGGACATTAAGTCTGCCCAGGATGCTGGGAAGTGCAAGTCTGTCCCTTTGAAGACTGCCTGGGAGAAGGAACAGGGGGGGGGGGGGCGAATTAAGGAGAAGAGCAGCTTTTCATTGGTCTGCTCTGCTGTCTGCTCCACATTCACCCCTCCCCTCCTGTTCTCTGCCTCTGCAAGACAGGAAGGAAGGGGCTGGATTAAGGAGCAGAAGAGCTCTTCCTTGGTCTGCTCTGCTCTGTCCATGCCAAATTTACCTCTCCCCCCCCTCCCCCCCAGGGGAGGGGATGGATTAGGGAGCAGAGTGGCTCTTCTTTCTGCTTCAGCCTCCGCCTCACCCACCTTCCCTGAAGGCTGTCTGAGAGGGGGAGGGGCTGCCGTTACACAAGCCCTTTGTGTTTAGGCTTAGGGAGTGGGAAAGTGGAGCGGATCATCCTTGGAGGACCCAGAGAGAAGAAACAATGTGTTTGTGAGAAAGTGTGTGTGTATGGGGGGGAGGGGAGGGGGGTGGAAGAGAGAAAAGTTATGCATGCACCTCCTCCCCAATCCACACCAAATTGCAGGGTGACCCGAAGTCAAAAATTCCCAGGTATGGCATTTGCAGAGGGGTGGCTGGGTGGGGGAGGGGTTTGCTGTTTCAGGCCACATATAAATGCCCTGCAGTAGAAAAGTAGCCAACCTGGCAGTGTCCTTTAAAGCGGGGGTAGGTGCTGATCCCATTCATAAAAAGAAATTGGGTTAGAAAATATGAGAATGTTTCCTCTCTGTTTTCTGAGCCTCAGGGCTGGTGCTTCCATTAGGCAAACTAGGCGGCTGCTTACAGATGAGTTTTAAAAGCTCGGTGTGTGCATTAATTAGGGGGTGCGTGAATAAGTTGGGCTCGCGCACGCCAGTGGATTTTAAAAACTTCCAGGAAATGCGCGTATCTCCCGTAGCGGGCACATCTCCAAAGTTTCAAAAAAAGGGGCGGGGCATGGCGTTTTGGGGCGTGAACCATATAGGTGCCTGTAAATACTTAGGCGCCTGGGCGGGTGCTTAGATCCCCTGCTGTGTAAATTTACTTCTGCCATAAGAAAATGCCATACTGGGTCAGACCAAGGGTCCATCAAGCCCAGCATCCTGTTTCCAACAGTGGCCAATCCAGGCCATAAGAACCTGGCAAGTACCCAAAAACTAAGTCTATTCCATGTAACCATTGCTAATGGCAGTGGCTATTCTCTAAGTGAACTTAATAGCAGCTAATGGACTTCTCCTCCAAGAACTTATCCAATCCTTTTTTAAACACAGCTATACTAACTGCACGAACCACATTCTCTGGCAACAAATTCCAGAGTTTAATTGTGCGTTGAGTAAAAAAGAACTTTCTCCGATTAGTTTTAAATGTGCCCCATGCTAACTTCATGGAGTGTCCCCTAGTCCTTCTACTATCCGAAAGAGTAAATAACCGATTCACATCTACCCGTTCTAGACCTCTCATAATTTTAAACACCTCTATCATATCCCCCCTCAGTTGTCTCTTCTCCAAGCTGAAAAGTCCTATCCTCTTTAGTCTTTCCTCATAGGGGAGTTGTTCCTTTCCCCTTATCATTTTGGTAGCCCTTCTCTGTACCTTCTCCATCGCAATTATATCTTTTTTGAGATGCGGCGACCAGAATTGTACACAGTATTCAAGGTGCGGTCTCACCATGGAGTGATACAGAGGCATTATGACATTTTCCGTTTTATTCATCATTCCTTTTCTAATAATTCCCAACATTCTGTTTGCTTTTTTGACTGCCGCAGCACACTGAACCGACGATTTCAATGTGTTATCCACTATGACACCTAGATCTCTTTCTTGGGTTGTAGCACCTAATATGGAACCCAACATCGTGTAATTATAGCATGGGTTATTTTTCCCTATATGCATCACCTTGCACTTATCCACATTAAATTTCATCTGCCATTTGGATGCCCAATTTTCCAGTCTCACAAGGTCTTCCTGCAATTTATCACAATCTGCTTGTGATTTAACTACTCTGCACAATTTTGTGTCATCTGCAAATTTGATTATCTCACTCGTCGTATTTCTTTCCAGATCATTTATAAATATATTGAACAGTAAGGGTCCCAACACAGAACCTTGAGGTACTCCACTGTCCACTCCCTTCCACTGAGAAAATTGCCCATTTAATCCTACTCTCTGTTTCCTGTCTTTTAGCTAGTTTGCAATCCACGAAAGGACATCGCCACCTATCCCATGACTTTTTACTTTTCCTAGAAGCCTCTCATGAGGAACTTTGTCAAACGCCTTCTGAAAATCCAAGTATACTATATCTACCGGTTCACCTTTATCCACATGTTTATTAACTCCTTCAAAAAAGTGAAGCAGATTTGTGAGGCAAGACTTGCCCTGGGTAAAGCCATGCTGACTTTGTTCCATTAAACCATGTCTTTCTATATGTTCTGTGATTTTGATGTTTATAACACTTTCCACTATTTTTCCTGGCACTGAAGTCAGGCTAACCGGTCTGTAGTTTCCCGGATCGCCCCTGGAGCCCTTTTTAAATATTGGGGTTACATTTGCTATCCTCCAGTCTTCAGGTACAATGGATGATTTTAATGATAAGTTACTAATTTTTACTAATAGGTCTGAAATTTCATTTTTTAGTTCCTTCAGAACTCTGGGGTGTATACCATCCGGTCCAGGTGATTTACTACTCTTCAGTTTGTCAATCAGGCCTACCACATCTTCTAGGTTCACCGTGATTTGATTCAGTCCATCTGAATCATTACCCATGAAAACCTTCTCCATTACGGGTACCTCCCCAACATCCTCTTCAGTAAACACCGAAGCAAAGAAATCATTTAATCTTTCCGCGATGGCCTTATCTTCTCTAAGTGCCCCTTTAACCCCTCGATCATCTAACGGTCCAACTGACTCCCTCACAGGCTTTCTGCTTCGGATATATTTAAAAAAGTTTTTACTGTGAGTTTTTGCCTCTACAGCCAACTTCTTTTCAAATTCTCTCTTAGCCTGTCTTATCAATGTCTTACATTTAACTTGCCAATGTTTATGCTTTATCCTATTTTCTTCTGTTGGATCCTTCTTCCAATTTTTGAATGAAGATCTTTTGGCTAAAATAGCTTCTTTCACCTCCCCTTTTAACCATGCCGGTAATCGTTTTGCCTTCTTTCCACCTTTCTTAATGTGTGGAATACATCTGGACTGTGCTTCTAGAATGGTATTTTTTAACAATGACCACGCCTCTTGGACATTTTTTACTTTTGTAGCTGCTCCTTTCAGTTTTTTTCTAACAATTTTTCTCATTTTATCAAAGTTTCCCTTTTGAAAGTTTAGCACGAGAGCCTTGGATTTGCCATGGAGGTGTAAGTTATAAAATAAAGAAAAATAGATCTGTAGGATTTTAAGGGTCAAGGCAAACTGGGGGCAGTGAAGGCTATTAAATTAAGGGGAGGGGTTGGAGGACCTGCCCCTTAACTGGGCGAACTGGTTTAACTGGCAATGGCGTCAGCGTGCCCCGACTTACATGGTAGAAGCAGGATTTGCGTGTGCCCACTTAAAATTTGGCGCACATGTATACATGGCTAGACTATTTTATAACCTGCGTTCATAAGTGTGTGTGTGTGTTTTAGAAAATGGCCTCGTCCCTGGGCGCGGTACAACACACGCTCGCAAATGTAGGCCTGCGTGGCGGTTTGAAAGTTACCGTCTCTAAGTGCCAAAATATTGAGGGTGGCAAAATCCCGCTAGCACAAGGCCCAAAGGCAATGTTCCCTCTAATTTTTGAAAGGCCACGTGACAAATATTTTCTTTTGTGCATCTTTTTATACGCCAAGTTCAAAAATGGGCACCACAAGCTGTTTTAATGCAAATACTGGGGATTTCTTGTGCGCGGGGTTCACAACCTGCGTGTGCACGCGCATTCGCGCGGCGTAGAGGAAAGAATGCCCGCAGGGGGCGCTGTGCCAAGGGCAATACCGCTAGAGACGGGCGCATCGTGCTGGAGCCACTGCTGCCAGTAGGAGGAGATGGGGGAGGCGAGCGCATGGCCAAAGGTTCGCGCCAAATATTCTTGCACTGGCCCTGCTGACCGTATGCAGTTTTCTTTGTTTCTAAGTGATAAAATTGTCTCTGAGGGTCAGAATTTACAGGGCTCCTCTATATCTTCAGTCCACTGAGGATGAATAAATAGCCGCTTTATTTATTTTTCTTTCTCCATTTTTGCATAATTATGTTGGATTGAATTTTGGTTCTCCCATGTATTGTGGACTTAAAATAATACTATGTATTAGATTGCTTGTAAAGTCTTGAGGGGTGGGGCCATTTGCTTTTCTCAAGAGTTTGTTTCTTGAAGTTGCAAAAAAAAAAAAAAATATATATATATATATCTATTTATTTATTTATTTATTTATATATTAGATGCTGCAAATTTCCCATTAATTGTTCAGTAAATACGGAGAACTAGCCAGCTGCCAAGACAGGTTGAACTTGTGGCAAACGGAGAAAGCTAGTGAGAGACTAAGCAGTGAGATGTGAGTGCGCCAGGCAGGGGTGTGGGGAGAGGAACCTGGTGTGCAAAGGGCGTTAGCTGGCCAGGAGCCTCAGGCCAACAGAAAGAGGAGGAGGGAGACTTGGATACTGCATCCCCTATGCCCCTTTCCCTCTCCGGCCAGGCTAAATCTTTTGCCATAATCTCTCCCTGAGCCCGCCCAAAGCTGGTGAGCCCATGAGTGCAGCAATGTTGGCGCCCTCAAGCAGCCCATGTGAACTGGGACCCGGCGCTGCGGGAGAGCAGGCCCCCATGCAGCCACCGCTCCTCCCTGCCTCAAGCGCCAGTTTATTTGCTGATCCGGTGAGTCACCGGATCAGCAGACAGGAAGTGCCGCCTGCAGGCTTTGAACGTGCTCACAGGGCCGGCACAGAAAGAGAGAGGAGGGGGAAGGAGCGGCACCAGGTATCTTGACCCAGGGAACAGATGTGGTGGCAGTAATAGCAGGGGAGGGCAGCCTGCCATGCAAGAGCAGAGGAGACCATGGTCTATGGAGCAGCAGGACAGGCAGCACCCCAGACAAGAGAGGAAAATGTTGCCAGGGTGAGAGGGGCAGGAGTTTCAAATCTTGGGATTCATCCAGCTAAAGTCGGCTAAACCAATCCTTTTGGTCTTCGAAGTCTTGGCATCCCTCAGTTCCTCACCTTAATTTTAGAACAAATAAAAAATTATATTATTTCTTTACCGCACGCTCCCATAGGTCTGTGGCGGTTTACAAGAATGCATCCATAAAATCATGTATCAACAGACATACATAATATAAAACCAATAAACAGAAAGAACTGGCACATATAGAGTAGGACTGGATTGCACCCGCGCCATGCTTTGCATTCTGCGTAACAATTGCAGCTCATGCACAGAAATGTGCAAGCTTCCACGGTTTATTTCTAATTCCAGATTTTGTTTAATGTTGATGATAAGCTTCATGACGCCTGTTGCTCTAATGTGGTCAACAATTCATGGCGCAGCACGCTGTGTCAAAGCACAAAGATAGACATGGGAGGGGAGGGAGGAAGCTTTTAAAACGCACTGAAAAAGTAGAGGAGTTTTGTTTGTGAACAAAATGTCTTAACTGAGCACTTTAAGAATTATTCCAAGGTTATGGAACCTGGCCTCAGCCTTGACCACTTCTCCTACGGCTAGCTTCACTTTGAAGAGAGAGCTAAAGGCTTAAACACATTATACTATTTTTCTAACTTGTTGCTATGTTGAGTTAATAATTTTCCTAACATGTTTGCAGGAATTTTACTTTTGCAGTATTTTGTCTTATGCACATTTTTGACACTAAGGACCTGATTGATTGATCTCTTTTCCTATAGATGCAAAATGGGGGGGGGGGGGGGGGGGGAGCCTCCCTGTAACGCCCTCGGGGACAGTAGATCCTTGGTGCTGTGGTGTGATTGGCGCAGCCTAACGAGCAAGCCCTCTAGGCCCTCACCGACAGCTGGCAGACGAGCCCTGTGGCAGGACTGGCTGGAACTTCTCCTGTACCAGCCGTCTCCCTGCAGGTTGAGCCCTCAGGTTCTGGCAGCCGGGCAGATCTGAGGTAGGTCCCTAGGGTGAGCCAACGAGCATGAATACAAGGCCAGGCAAAGGGCAGGGCAGGCAGCAGACAGCAAATAGGCCCAAAGCAAAGGTCGACTCCAGGCAGGCAGGCAGCATAGTAAAAGTCCAGAGCTGAGGTCAAAATGCAATGCCAGGCCGGGGGGGAAAACAAGATAAGACTAGGCAAGACAGAACCAAAGTAGCAGCGGGGCAAGTGGAACAAGGAGGCCAAGGACCAGGCAGGATGGGGACTCAGGGACAAGGCAGGTGGCAGGAACATGGAGATGCAGGATCTCGGGAACAAGACAGGAGCATGAAAACAAGGCAACACACACTGATGGGCAAGGCACATCAGGAGACCTGTTGCTGAGGCCTCAGTAGATCCAAAGTAGAAGCCTTAAATAGGCCGGGCCGCTGATGTCATCAAAGGGTGCTGCTGGAACATCTCCCGACGTGGGCTCTTTAAGTCTTGTTGCAAACTGTGCACATGCATGTAGGGAGGCCCCGGGGAGGTTCAGTAAGATGGCTGTGTCCAGGTACCATGTGCCACTCTCGGCGGCGAGCTTCTACTGGCGGTGTCCCTGCCGCAGAGACAAGGTAGCGATGTCTAGGATAGGAGAGGTGGCTCGCGGGGCTGACCTGTGAAGCACCAACCATAACACTCCCGTAGCGAATCTGGTCCTAAATTAGTTCAGTTTTAGGTAATATATTAACGGGTCGATTTTAAAACCCCTGCGTGTGTAAATGCCAGGGTTTACGTGCGCCGGCCAAATTTTCAAACGGGCCCGGCTACGCGCGTAAACCCGGTAAGCGAACAACTGCCGGGGCCTGAAAAGGGGCGGGGCTGGAGGCGGCCGGTACAGCGCCCATTTGCCGCTGTTTCGGGGACGTGCATGCCGGTAGTCGGCCAGCGCACACAAGTTGCTTCTGCTCCAATGGAGCAGTAAGCAACAAAACAAAAAAAAGTAAAGATAGGAGAAAGGGTTTAGGGGGTGGAGAGGAGAGGGGACGAGGGCGGGAGCTTGCATAGAGGGGGCTAGGGAAGTTGGGAACTTGGGGAGGCCCAATTGCGTCACCGCGCGTAATCTTATAAAATTGCCCCACCATGCGCGCGCAGCCATGGGATTTTCTAACATGCGTGCGCCGGCTCGTGCGTCCATGTGTGCATGCAGGGAAGCGCGCGCACCTTTTAAAATCTACCCCTAATGCTTTTGTTCCTGTAATATAATCCCTATGAGATTTTGACATATTTTCTAGACAAACCAGTTTAGAAATATTATATAAAAGTTTCTGAAGAGGAGAAGGAACACTTAGAATTGTTACCCAGTTACAGTGACGTGAACTCCAGGATCTGATGGGAAAATCATTTGCACTAAGTCAAACAGGAAGGCAGTAGAAAAAAAATCAGAATTAGAATGGGCTGTTCCTTTCCAAGTAGGCTGGATTAACCAGCAGAGAAACAAAATACTGGCCTATGTTTGTCATTTGTCCACAAAAATATGACCCATGTCATCTGTGCATCTCAAATAACCAAAGTAAGATGGCAGTGATGTTGTAAACCTCTATCATATCCCCTCTCAGTTGTCTCATCTCCATGCTGGAGAGACCTAACCTGCTCAGTCTTCTTCGTACGTGAGCTGCCCCTCAGTCCTCTCCTCTCTGGGCTCCCCCTTGCCCATTTTCCCACTCACCCCTTCCATAGCCCTGATCCAAGGGTAGAAGCAGCGGAAGCCATTTCCAGTCACTCCTCCCCCACCCGTTCTGCTTTAAAAATGGGGCCAGACCCGGGCTGCCCCTGCACGATGTTGTTTTATAGCTGTAAATTTACCGATGTTACCGGTGTGGGTATCTCCCCAACATCTTTCTCGGAAAAGACTAAAACAAAGAACTCATTTAAGTTTTCTGCTTTGGCCCTGTCCTCCATGAGCATCCCTTTTACCCACTGGTGATCTCGTGGTCCTACTGACTCCCTCATGAGCTTCTTACTTTTGGATGTACTTTAAACATTTTTATTGTTAGTTTTTACCTTTATGGCAACTTTCTTTTTATATTTTCTCTTAGCCTGCCTTAGTCATGTTTTACATTTAACTTTCCAATGCTTGTTCTTTCTAATTCTCATTTGTATCTGTTTTCCATTTTTCAAAAGATGCCTTTGTAGATTCCAATAGGCATCCCTATTAGGACTCAAGTGTAGGAGTAAATCACTTTTTGTTATGGGAGGGAACATAATAACAATAGTGTAGGTGTATAGCTCCCCCATGTGGATGAGAGTAAATGGTTCATTCCTCTGCTGTATAAGCTCTGAGCACCATCTTAGGGTGTGGATTTTTCTGTTTCCTTCTCAGGGGCAGTATGCTTTAGCTGTCCCCTGATTTTTCTGTTTGTTTTAATGCCTCTGTGGAGCTTATTATTTTTGAATGGGAGTTTCCTATCCACCATCCCTATCCTATTTTCCTATTTTTTTCAATTGGCTATTTGATTTCTGAATACCCATTAACTAGGGCCTTAGTTTAGCTAGTTTCTTTGCTGTTCTAACATCACACTTAGCACTCTACCCTGATTAGCTATTAACTATTTTGTAGTTATGCCATTTATGTATGATACTGGGGTTTTTTTTCTCTTTTTTGACACTGAGAGCAAAGGGTTCTACTTTGTATATGTTGACTTGACTTCTTTCATTCTCTGTTTATGGCATTGCCTCTATGTTTTTGTTGTTTGGAAATCAATAAAAAGATAATTATAAAAAAAAAAAGGAGAGGTTGCTTCTCTTGGAGGAAGCCTGCAGATCATCAGTATCCAGAGGAGGGATGACTTACAGCCGTCCAATGGAGAAGAAGGAAAGGAGTTGGGATGAACCTCCTATAGGGCCCAATAATATCTACTGGAGATTTGGAGAAGAGGAGTAACAGGAGTATCATTCTGATAGTGGAAGGGAGAAGAAGAATATACTTTGTGCCATTCAGGTACTGTGAGGAAGCTAGGGAGTTCAGAGGAAAAAACTACAAGGAGAAGTAGAAGATAAATCTATTTTACACAGTAATTTCACTTTTGATTCTTCATCAACATTGGGAAGGAAGCACTAATTTTCCTTATGCCATTGCAATGGGAGAAATATCAGATTAAATATTGAATCAATTGGCTTTAACATTTATTTATTTATTTTTATTTATTTAAAAGCTTTTCTATACCGTCGTTAAGTTATTTACCATCACAACGGTTAGCATACAGGCACTTGAATTAAAGTAGTTAAATGTGTATGGTAGTACATTCTAACAATAAGGTTCGGTTACATTATGTCATAATAAATCTTATTTGTTGAGTGGGGTAAGTCTTGACCATGTATACCTGTCAGTTAATTTTTACAGGTATAAGTCTCATGTTCTGTTTAATTCTATTAAGTTAGCCGTGAGGTAAACTAATAAACTACTCCGAGTACATTTTGAGACAGTGCTCTTTGTGCTGGTGGTCTTCTGCCTGTTCCTGCATACTTTCTATTCCCTGTTCTCTTTTGTTTTCTGCTTTGGTTCTGTCTCGTTAACATCTTCTTAAACTTAAGCAAGACAGTGAGAAGTCACACATTTATTTAAAACTTTTGTACCATCAAAAATGAACTAAAATTGCTGTAAAGAATATTTTTACTATTTTACAATGTATCCCTAAAAGAATTTTCGGAAACCAAAGTCAGCGTCCAGTGTGCTTTGTACCGCAAAGTGACTTGAGCACTCCTCTGTGCTGTATACAAGAACAGTGAACTGGGAATTAAATGTTGCGATGTGAAGGGCCTTGAAAGTGATCTTTCCTCCCGCTCAGGGAACCCAGAAGTGTGACACGTTGGGGCCAATGCAATTAAAACGCGCTGAAAGAGGGCACTGAGTGTTCAGCGCCTGCTTTCCTAACGCACCCCCAGGCACCTCTCCTGGGGCGCCATGCATATTTAAATTAGGGGGTCTCATGGTCAAGGAGGCACTAGGGTCAGCTGCGTGCCCCTAACACCTCCTTGACAGCAGGAGCCCGCGAGTTTAGAAAATGTATGCCGAGTTTATCGGCATCTGTTTTCCTAATCAGCGCACATCCAGGGGTTCAGGAAACCGATGCTTGTTAATTGCCTGACTGCCGGCACTTTTCTTTTTTTTTTAACTGTTTCAAAGTTTTTGTTCCTCCTACTTAATATCGCAATGATATTAAGTAGGAGGATGTATAGAAAAACACTATTGAACAACTTTTGGGAGCGTAAAAATGTGCACTTTAGACACTTTTTTCTTTTTTTGCTTTGTGGGTGATTCCCTAATAGCCTCATCAACATGCGTTTGCCTGTGATGAACGCTGTTAGTTTTGACGCACATTGAGGAGGCATAAGGGGATTAGGTAGCGCCTACATAACCTGCGTCCAACTGCAGGTTAAACAGTGCGCTCGGTTGAGCGCACTGTATTGCATCAGCCCTTTTAAGAGTATGGAAAGTTTACCTCCTGAACCTGCATTTGAGATATGGCCTCTGGTGCCTCTATCCCGGGTACAACCAGCAGGGCACCTTTTTGCCTTTAATCGCCTCTTTTACCTTGCCTTTCAACCATGTTGCCCGTCATTTGGTCTTCCTTTGACCTGTTCCAGTGCATGCAATACATTTTATTTGGGATTCCAAGATGCTATTTTTAACAATCTCCGTGCCACATGCAAACTTTTATCCTTTTAGTTTTTTTTCTAATTTCGCGCTTGTATTGTAGTCTCCTTTTTTAAAGTTAAATGCTACTGCAGTAATTTTACTTTATATCCTTCCTCCAGTGATTATGTTAGTTTGCTTGCATTTTGACCATTATTGCCAAACGGCTCCACCACCTTACCCCTTGCACTAGGTCCTGTACTCCACTGAGAACTAGACCTAAACTAAAGTAGTTTTCCATCTTGTTGGTTCCAGAACTGCTCCATGCACCAGTTATTAATCATCATCATCACCATAATTTATTTATATTACACCTTTCCAGCTGGAGAGATCAAAGCATGTTACAGGAAGTTAGGTTTACAAAATTACTATAAATTAGCTTTACAAGGATTACAGCAGATTAGGATTTACAAATTGAGCAACATGGTGTGGTTACAGAGAGTAGATTATTAAATATAGTGGTATACTGCAGCATTACCATGCAGCCGAGATGGGAAGTAGTTTCAAAGAGTGACTGAGCAATATATAGTGGCGACAGGAGATAGTTTCAAAGAGTAGGTAACACAATTAGTTCCAGTTTGTGGACTGGACAAACATATCTATATTATCTGGATATTGTTTATATATACAATTCATGAGCTAATCACTATTGGTGTATATAAGTGTGTACATTGTTAATAAATGCATATGAAGGCATATTTGCAAATAATCTGGCCTACCTTGTGTGGATCCTATGGGTTCCATAAGAATCTGAATATTTTTGAGAGGTCGAACACTGGTGGAACTTGAGATGGTTCATTCCCCAGGCCCAAAGTTGTTTCAAAGAGCCACATTTTTAAGAGCTTTATGACTGAAACAAGGTCAGGAGCTAAACTGATGTTAGAAGTTAGGGTGTTCCAGAGGATTGAAGTTGATCTTGATAAAGCATTATTCCTGATGCTGGTGAGATGTATTTCTATGGGGTGGGTACTATGAGGTAGATTCGCTCCAGTGAGTGAAGAGGGTGGGAAGGGATGTATGGGGTGAGGTGTTTGTTTTGTGTTTTTTGGAGATTTTTTGTTATTTTTTCAGTTTGGGGTTTTTATTTGTGTGTATTTTTTTGTTTATTTGCTTTTGGGAAACAGTGTGCACGATTAGCAAAACAAATGTGCTGGGGAGGAGTTGACTGTCATGGTATATGTGGGTACCAATGATATAAAAAGTTGCAGGAGGGAGGTTCTGGATGCTAAACTTAGGCTTTTACGCAGGAAACTGAAATACAGAACCTCCAAGTTTGCATTCTTAGAAATGTTCTCTGTTCCATGCACAGGACCTGGAGGCAGGCTGAGCTCCAGAGTCTCACTGCTGAATTTTACATTCTTTGCATGCAGCTTATGAAGCTTTAATTGTGGCCAAAGGTTTTCCTCTATCTCCTAATGAAGCCCTTATCACCAAAGGTGGTGAGGGATCCTACACTTCCTAGTGCATATAGACCTATTTCTCTCTTAAATTTTGATACCAAACTCCTAGCAAAAAATTTTTGTGAATTGGTTGGTGAAAGCTCTCCCGGGGCTAATAGGGCAAGAGCAGGTTGGGTTTGTAAAAGGTAGGCATTTGATATGTTACTGAGAGTTGGGGGGGGGGGGAGGTTTCTTTTCTTTTGGGAAGGGATTTTGTTTAAGGTTGGCCGGGTAGCCGTTTGTTAATGGGCAATCACTATGTTTCGGACAGTAACTGAGGATGTGCAGACTCGCCGTCTTCAGTCACTTCTCTTTCATGTTATTGTGCATTTTGCCTATGCTAATATTATTTTAAAATATTTAAAACATAAAATGTCTGCATGCAAATGCTAGAAGTCTAAACAGTAAGCATGGCAAGTTAGACTGTATGGCATTATACAAAGATATAGACATTGTAGGCATTTCATGGTAGATGGAGGATAACGAATGGGTCAATGTGATATAGGGATGTGAATCGTTTTTTGACGATTTAAAATATCGTCCGATATATTTTAAATCGTCAAAAATCGTTAGGGCCACGATACAATACCAATTCCCCCGATTTATCGTCAAAAAATCGTAAATCGGGGGAAGGGGGAGGGCAGGAAAACTGGCACACTAAAACACCCTAAAACCCACTCCCGACCCTTTAAATTAAATCCCCCACCCTCCCGAACCCCCCCCCAAATGCCTTAAATTACCTGGGGGTCCAGCGGCGGTCCGGAACGGTCTCCTGCAATTGAATCGTGTTGTCTTCAGCCGGCGCCATTCTGCGCCGCCATTTTGCAAAATGGCGGCGCAAAATGGCGGCGGCCATAGACCAACACGATTCGACTGCAGGAGGTCGTTCCGGACCCCCGCTGGACTTTTGGCAAGTCTTGTGGGGGTCAGGAGGCCCCCCCAAGCCGGGGGTTCCGGACCCCGGCTGAACGACCTCCTGCAGTCGATCTCCTGCCGGCGCCATTTTCCGTACGGAAAACGATTCGCAGCAGGAGATCACTCCCGGACCCCCGCTGGACCCCCAGGGACTTTTGGCCAGCTTGGGGGGGCCTCCTGACCCCCCCAAGACTTGCCAAAAGTCCAGCGGGGGTCCGGAACGACCTCCTGCAGTTGAATCGTGTTGGTCTATGGCCGCCGCCATTTTGCAAAATGGTGGCGCAGAATGGCGCCGGCTGAAGACAACACGATTCAATTGCAGGAGGCCGTTCCGGACCGCCACTGGACCCCCAGGTAATTTAAGGCATTTGGGAGGGTGGGGGATTTAATTTAAAGGGTCGGGGGTGGGTTTTAGGGTGTTTTAGTGTGCCGGTTTTCCTGCCCTCCCCCTTCCCCCGATTTAGCTACGGACCGCCGCTGGACCCCCAGGTAATTTAAGGCATTTGGGGGGGGGGGTTCAGGAGGGTGGGGGATTTAATTTAAAGGGTTGGGGGTGGGTTTTAGGGTGTTTTAGTGTGCCGGTTTTCCTGCCCTCCCCCTTCGCCTGATTTAGCTACGGACCACTGCTGGACCCCCAGGTAATTTAAGGCATTTGGGGGGGGTTCGGGAGGGTGGGGGATTTAATTTAAAGGGTCGGGGGTGGGTTTTAGGGGGTTTTAGTGTGCCGGTTCACGATTTTAATGATTTTCACGATACTCTAAAAACCCAAACGGCCACGATACGATTCCCTCCCCCTCCCAGCCGAAATCGATCGTTAAGACGATCGAGGACACGATTCACATCTCTAATGTGATACCAGCATATAAATTATATTGATGTGATAGGGCAGATCAAATTGGTGGAAGGTGGCACTATACTCTCTATAAAAGATGGCATAGAGTCAAGCATGATATAAATCCTGCAGGAAACAAAATGCACTGGGGAATCATTATAGATAGAAATTCCACACGTGACCGATAAGGGTATAGCAGTGGGTGTATACTACTGGCTACCTAGCCAAAATGAAGAAACAGACTGTGAAATACTAGCTGAAATTTAAAAAGCAAATAAATTTGGCAACACAATAACAATGGGCAATTTCAATTACCCCTGTATTGGCTGGGTCAATATCTCATCAGAACATGCTAGAAAGATTAAGTTTCTAAATGCCATAAATGACTGCTTCATGTAGCAGCTGGTCCTAGAACCAGCAAGAGGGGCAGCTACTTTAGATCTAGTTCTCAGAGAAAAGCACAACCTGGTATAAGGGATGGGCAACAAACATAATAAAGGGGATGGAACATCTCTCGTGTGATGAGAGGCTATGCAGCTAGGGGTCTTCAGCATGGAAAAGAGATGGCTGAGAGGGGGACATGGTAGAATTTAATAAAAATCAAGAGTAGGATGGAACGGGTAAATAAAAAATGGTTATTTACCCTTTCAAATAATACTAAAACAAGGGACACTCCATGAAACTAACAACCAGCAGATTCAAAATAGATTGTAGAAAGTACTTTTTCATTCAGTGCATAATCAGGCTGTGGACTCTGTTGCCAGAGGATGTGATCAAGGCAACTCGCACAGCAGGGTTTAAAGGAGGTTTGGACAAGTTCATGGAGGAAAAGCCCATAATGCATATTATTAGCCAGGTAAAATAAAGAAAGCTGTTGCTTTCCCTGGGAATGAGTAATAAGAATTAGATCTACTTTATGGGATCTGCCAGGTATTTGCGATCTGGATTTGCCACTATTGGAGATAGGATGCTGGGCTTGATGAACATTGGTCAGACTTAGCATGGTAATTCTTATATTCTTATTTTCCTGAAATTGAAAAATTCACAAAAAATGTTTCATTTTTTAAAAATTTTTGTCAGTTCATTGAAATGGAATAAAAATTGGCTCATTTATCCCATTTTGCACCTTTGTGTAAATGAATGCATATCCCTATGAGTTACAGTAGTCTAGGCAAGTGATGAGGCAAGCTTGTATAACTATAGGAAAGGCCGGTGCATCAAAGGGCAGTGGTGGTGGAACAAAGGAGATTGATTTAGTCATTGCTTGGTCTTGGTCTTCCATGGTAAGTTTGGAGTCTAGTATGATGTCCATACTCTAGACTTGGTGGAGAAGGATAGGTCAGTCCTTTCAAGGGTCTGTCAGTAGGTTCTTTTTTGCCAATCCCATAGTATCTATCTTTTAAGGATTTAATTTAACCTGTTTTGGCACAGCCATGTTGATATTTCCTCTAAGCATGTGTTAAGATTAACCACTGCTTTATCTGGATTTGGGCTGAGGGGATCAGCAGTTGAATGTCATCTACATAATAGCAGTAAATAACATGGTGGCTTGTGATAGGTTTGCCAAAAGTGGCTATATATATTTTCAAGTGTGTTTGTGAGGGAATAGAGTCTTGAGGCACTGCACAGAGAAGTAGGTAGGGTTGTGAAAGTGCAAAACTGAATGAGATATTTTGGATACAATTTTGGAGATAGGATGATAGCCAGGATAGTACATTTCCTGTTATTCCTATGTCCTTTAAGCAGGAAATTAGGACTCAATAGTTGATGGTATCAAATGCTGCAGAGAGGTCAAGGTGCATCAACAACAATGACTGCCCATGATCTAGATAGATTTGTAGTTTTTTTTCAGTTAAGCTTACTAGAACTGATTCTGTGCTGTGGAAGGTCTAAATCATTATTGGAATGGGTCTAGGCTATTTGTATTTGACAGGAACTCTGATAATTGTAGAAACACCACTTTCTCAATGATCTTGCATAGGAATGAAGAAAAGTGGATCTATATACAGAGACTAACCAACAAGGACTGAATTACATAGTCTGGGTAAACAAATAAGCATGGGTGTAGCTTGCTTATTGTGGCGGTTACTACTCCTAACTAATTAAGCTAGATATTTCACTTAGAAGCAGCTCCAACACTGCTTTCTACATTAAGGGTGGGGGTGGAAGGGAAATAGAACCAAAAGGTTACTAAGAGCCAAGAGTAACAGATAAGTATGAGAAAAAAAAAGTGCGAAACTTGCTGGGCAGACTAGATGGGCCGTTTGGTCTTCTGCCGTCATTTCTATGTGTCTATGTTTCTAAAATGAGAGGTTTGAGACTAGGCAAAAGTTAGTCCCTAGGGTTAAAGATGGTGTTTCTTTAGGATAGGGTACTAAATTGCTTGCTTAAGGCAATTTGGAAGACAACCTTCTGCAAGGGAGGTTTTCATGAGGAGTTTGATAGTCTAGCAGACCCGTTTTTTGCTTCTTAGATTAACCACGAAGATAGTCACCTTGAGGGTAGTTAGGCAGTATCAGGGTCTAACAAAACATACAATAGCTGTGCTTTCAGTTGATGCTCTTTAATGCAGAAAACAAAAGGAAGAAACAAAACATGTGCTTCTTGACTTTCAGTTTGCAGGGAATAACCAAGGTATTCAAGAAGATGCAGTATCCCCTTACCGGGTAAAATGAGGAGAGAAAACCAGTCCAGCTCACAATCTCAGCTCAGCCTAGTTCAGACCCAGCAGTGGAAGCTCAGGAGACATGCCAGCAGAGAATGCTCTGCAGGCTAGCATTTAAGAGCAGCTGAGTGAAGAGAGTAGGTTACCCTGTAGCCAATGGGATACTGGCTGGGCATAGCCCAATCCAGAATACCTGGGAAGGCAACATCACTAAGCTTCCCAACTTCCACACAGGTAAAATAGCTCTCCCTATAGACTTCCAGTCGACCACCACCAGGACTGGTGGTTCAAAACCCACAATCACCTTACAGGTGGGCGTTGATCTCTTCTTCCAGTAATGGTAAAGGTATGGAATGGACTGTTCTTGTAGTAGGCTTCTTCTTAGTTTTCAGTCTGACTGTATTTGCAGGATTTTCTTGCTAAAGAATTTTTGCTAAGTTGCTGTAGTGTGATTCTTATGTGAAGGGTGGGGGTAATGCGGGGCAGGACTCTATTAATTTCAAAATATTCAAGTTAAACTTGTTAAAATAAATATTCAAAATTTCATAAAACTAACAAATACTATAAGGAAAAC
This sequence comes from Rhinatrema bivittatum, assembly GCF_901001135.1. Classification (NCBI taxonomy): domain Eukaryota; kingdom Metazoa; phylum Chordata; class Amphibia; order Gymnophiona; family Rhinatrematidae; genus Rhinatrema; species Rhinatrema bivittatum. The sequence goes on along the minus strand of NC_042631.1, from coordinate 36,361,800 downwards.
CGAATGTACAGGAAATTGCAACAAAGCAAACTACAATAATTGAGAAAGGTGGAGTAAAAGAAATTATGGGAGAAAAAATTAAAGAAAAAAACCAAACAATAGCAGAATCGAGGGCAATATGACATGCTCTCAGCCATTTCTATCCCTACCTGCAGAAACAGAGCTAATTTCCTTCATACCCAAGAATTGTGCAGAATGAAAAAAGACGTAATCAATTTGGTCATAAGATACCAGACATTTACAGGGTTAGCGTAACAGGAAATATGCCTCAAGAGACCTAGCCTTCTGCTGCATGACCAAAAACTTCTTCTGCCTTTCCTGGATAGATCTAGTAACATATGGATAAACCCAGATACGCTATCTGATAAATTCTTGAGTAGCCTTCTGAAAATACAAATGTAGAACATTGTCCAAGTCTTGCCCAAATATGAAGGAAGCAAGCACATTCTTGCATTTCACAAGAAAGGAAAAATCCTTATTAGTCCCAGGCAACGGTTCAGGAACATCAGTGTTAGATGAAGATCTCCTCTTCATAGGCAAAAGATATATCTTATTCAAAGGAGGAATTTCTTCAAAAGACATCACCACATCAGTTAAATATTTTTCAGAAATCTCCAAAGGAGATAAGCAATTTTTGGGAAATTAGGAAAGGTCAGATTTACCTGATGGGCCTGATTCTCCAAAAATTCCTAACATCTATGTAATAGCAATGTATCTTTAAACAGAGATGCATTAAGTATTTATTTTCACTTATTTAAAGCCTTCATCCATCTGTTTAATATTATCCTTTATCTCTAAGAGCAGAATCATATTTCCCAGCCAGAACTTTAATAGAGTCATTCAGGTTAACCGCATCAGTAGAAGTATTAGTTATACAGAGTCCAAACGCACCAACATTGCCCATCAAATCTAAAGTTACTACGGGGGGCATTTATCTGGGGAGGTCATGACTCCTGTTCCTGAAGTACTGAGGAGGCTCGAAATTCTACAGTAGTTGACACAGCCAAACACTCTTCTCGCTGCGCATGATATTCACCACCTCCAAGTTCCCAAATGCCCTTCACCACCCCATCTACAGTCCCTGCAGTCAAGTCCTCGGCATCATCATGTGGAGAGGAAGCTGCGATACCCAAATGTCTTCTCGAGAACGGTGGAACAGAGCAAGGAGAAGACAGTGACCTCTTCTCCAGCCAAAGAAGCCTCTCCCAAGCCAACCTCAATAATAGAGAGATCCTCCACAGGACCCATCGCTGCTTACAGATAAGCTTCCAACTTCTGCTGTATTAAAGAAGTTGAGGTAATCTCAGGAAAGAAACATGAGATTTACCCTTACATTTAGGAGGCATGATGACAAAACTCAAACCAGGCAAAACAATAGAGATAAGATTTCTTAAGAAATGCAGCAGCCAAATGGAGCACTTCCAGAGTCCCGCTGCCATCTTGACTCCTCCCCCCACCCTGGGGGCAAGATGTATTGTATGAGCTTATTGTTTGGAATAGTTCTCACTGGGGGATTTTTGCTTGATGAATTGTCATTGTGAAATATGCTTTATTTGTGTTACCATTCGGCGATCCGCGAGGCTCGGGGCTCCCTCGAGTATCGCCGCTCAGCGGCATCTTCTGGCAGCAGCACAGCCCAGCGTGAGCTGCGTTCAGGCTCCGCCCTCCGAGATGCATCAGCAGCCCTCCCAGAAGTCCCTGCGTTTGGCGGGAACTTTTTAGATTTAAAACCCTGAGCCCAGCACAGCACTGCCTCGGCTACAGGCTTGCTTGTGCTGGTGCTCTCGTTGGGTTATTCTTTCTTTGCTGTTTCTGATTCTGGACTGTGCTTTGGATTGCCTGTTTGCCGCCTACCCACGACCCGGATTGAATTGGATTCACCTTTGCCTGCTGTCTGCCCTGACTTTGGACTGTTCCTGGGATTGTTCTCCGCTGTCTACTCAGCCTCCACCCTAGTGTGTCTACCATGGCCTAAGGTAAGACTGTTGTCTACTAAGGGATTCACTATCATATTCATAACAATTTGCTTCTTTGATGGTTTTACAGTAGGGTGTTTGGTGCTGTTTACATTCTAGTGGCATCTAGGAACTTTACCTCCTGATCGTGTCCTGATAAGGCATTTATCCAGTCAATAGTGGGGTAATTAAAAACCCCTATTATCATGTTGTCAATTATATTAGCCTGCTTAATCTCTTAACATTTCACTGTTTCTTAATCCTAGGAAGGTGGGTGGTAGTATTACCCCCATTGCTCTACTCTTCCGTCACAAATGGCATTTCTATCTATAAAGATTCCAGCGTGCAGCTTGGTTACTGCAGAACTTTTATTCTGCCTGACATGATGCCATCCTTAACATATAGTGCCACCCTTCCACATATTTGGTCTGCCCTGTCACTTTGATATAGTTTGTGCCCTGGAATCGCAGTGTCCCATTGATTACCCTCTTTCCACCAGACCTCTGAGATGCCTATTGTGTCTATATCTTCATTTTTTTTATGTCTGGCATTTGCATACAGATGTGTCAAAGTATGTTTTTATTTCTATCCACAGCCTACTTATTAATAGGTGATACAGGTAATTTGGAATCATTTGTATTTGTCTGCTTTGTATTTAAATCCACCTGAGCTACCTTAGCTCTTACCACTACCTCTCTATCAGAATACCTATTATCGTCCCAATTTTGACAGTATCCAGAGATCAGTGGTTCTTGACCAGTCCTTGGTACATACTTAGCCAGTTAGGCTTTCAGGATATCCTCAATGAATATATATTGTATGTGAGTCTATCTCATGCGTATTCATTGTGGATATCCTGAAAGCCTAACTGGCTAAGTGTATCCCAAGAACTGGGCTGAGAACCCCTGTCTTAGAAGATACCTTTCTCCAAACCATACAGACCTATTGCCTCTCTCACATCATTAGCTAAACTAATAGAATCTGCAGTTTTACGTCAACTTTCCGACTTTCTATCCGAAAATAACATTCTCCACATTAACCAGCACGGCTTCAGAAAGGGACACTCTACAGAAACACTTCTTCTATCTACCTTTGACACATTATTTCGGGCATTTGATTCATACACAGATTATATTATAGTATTTTTAGATATTTCAGCAGCATTTGATACGGTCGATCACCAAATTCTCATTTCAGGGCTACAAGCAATAGGCATCACTGGAACAGTATTAAGTTGGTTTTCATCTTTTCTTACAGATTGCCTTCAACAAGTTAATATCAACCATCAATCCTCCATTCCCTACACAATTCCATCCGGCGTTCCCCAAGGATCATCATTATCTCCCACACTATTCAATATATATCTTCTTCCGCTTTGTCATATCTTATCTTCACTCAACCTACAATTCAAAATTTATGCAGACGACATTCAATTTCTGGTCCCCTATAAAACTTCCTGGTCCGATACTCTATCATTAGTCTCACTTTACCTATCCACCATTAACTCTTGGCTATCTCATAATCGCTTAAAATTAAATCCATCAAAAACCGAACTAGTTCACTTAACATCCATTACAGACTCCTCTATAGGCCCACCATCTCATTTTACTTTCAATGGTTCAACCATCCCAATTAATTGTCATGCCATAAATCTAGGTGTAACTATAAATACAGACTTATCCATGAAACAACAAATTTCCTCCCTAACAAAGAAATCATTCTATAAATTACAGCTTCTGAAACGTCTTCGTCCTCTTCTCTTCTATCGTGATTTCAGGACTGTTCTTCAATCTCTTATTTTCTCTGGTTTAGACTATTGTAATGCACTCTATCTAGGTCTATCTGATTCATCAATTCACCCACTACAATTAGTTCAAAATAGTGCAGCTCGCTTATTATCCGGTACCTCCATTCGCAATCACATTACACCTATTTTACATTCTCTTCACTGGTTACCCATAAAATACAGGATAAAATACAAAGTACTCTCAATCATTCACAGCTTAATTTATAACTCTTCCTCCACCTGGCTTTGCACCTTACTCCGCATTTACAAACCCACCTGACACTTAAGATCACTTACTCAAAATCTCTTAGACATTCCATCACCACGACAGGCTAGATTAGACATTACCAGGAAAAGAGCTTTTTCAGTAGCAGGACCATCCCTCTGGAATTCTTTACCCAACCCTCTCCGCTTAATATCAAATCCTTATCATTTCAAAAAAGCTTTAAAAACATTCTTTTTTCAACAAGCATTTAATACTCCTACTAAGCATTTCCCCGATCAAAGATGAAGCTCTCATCTCCCCATAACTCACCCATCAGACACATATTACCTCAACTTCTCCTCTATCATCCCATCTGCTTTCTTCCTAGGATATTTTAATCCAATAAGTTGCCACCCCCCCCCCCTTCATCCCTTTTACCTTCCCTATTCTGTTTACCCATGCCATGTTACCATTATTATTATTTTTTTAATTAATAATTTCTTTTAGCTAGCAATTATCTAGCTACTTAGCTAAATTTATGTATTTTATGTTTATTTTAGTTATATTTTATTTTTATTTTTACTTTATTTTAACCTGTTGTAAACCGTTTTGATAAAATTTTATTTTAAAAAGCGGTATATAAATAAATAAATACACTCCTGAGTGATTGTCAGCTTTTCCCCCATGATCTAGTTTAAAAGCTGCTCTGTCTTCTTTTTGAATGTTTGCACCAGTAGCCAGATTTCACCTTTAGTTAAATTGGTGTTAACGGTAATATAAAAATTCCTGACCTAATGTACCTAATATAGTCATGAGTTACATCACATGCCAATGCATGCAAAGGAGCCCATAATTATTTGAACGGGTTTCCACAAATTGTGTTAATCCACATAATTTGTGTTAACCCATGAGCTAACACACAAACATAAACTAAACTTATTGGATTAGCCATGCAAGGTCCAATGTGTTGTGCTTTATTATGCATATGTATGGGGCAAAAGAACACATTAAGTCTTTAGATACCTTTTCGTCAGTAGGCACCAGTGGAGCAGGACAAACAATCACTTCCTCCTGCCCCTAATGTTCCTTTCCAGGACATCTAAAGGGATAGGCATGGGAGAAAACGTGTTCCTTCCTTTTTAGGGAGAACTACAATTCTGCATGTAATCAATGGGGAAGAAGCAAAGTCTAGCACAACTTGCTCCCCGCCTATGGAGCTCTATCTAGAATGATATTCAGTGGGTTTGTTCGGGTCTGGTTGGAAAAAAATAAAAGCTGTCCTAAAGTTACCTGAATAACTTTATAGCAGAACACTTGTCTGGCTATGTTCCGCCAAATATCTGGGCAAAGTTACCTGAGTAAACATAGAAACATGATATCAGAAAAAGACTGTATGGCCCATCTGATCGGCCCATTTGTCCAATTAATTTAGCTTTATAATTCCCATCACTCCCTTAGAGATCCCCTGTGTTTATCCCATGCTTTCTTGAATTCAGATACTGTTTTTGTCTTCACCATTTCCACTGGGAGGAGGTTCCATGCATCCACCACCCTCTCTGTAAAGAAATATTTCCTGAGATTATTCCTGTTTTCCCCATTTCACCCTCATCCCATGACCCCTTCATCTAGAGCCTCCTTTCCATTGAAAGAGACTTACCTCCAGTACATGGAAATCTTTGAGATATTTAAATGTCTCCATCATATCTCCCCTATCTCGTCTTTCCTTTAGGATATACGTGTTTAGACTTTTAAGTCTATCCCTATATGTTTTAGAACAAAGACCACTAATCATTTTAGTAGCCACCTTCTGGACTGACTGTATCCTGTTTCTATCCTTCTGAAGGTGCAATCTCCAGTACTGCACACAATATTCCAAGTAAGGTCTCACCAGGGACCTATACAGGGGCAATATCACCTTCCTTCTTCTGCTGATCATTCCTCTCTCTGTGCAGCCAAGCATCTTTCTGGCTTTTACCGTCACTTTATCCACCTGCTTGGCCATCTTAAGATCATCAGAAACAATTACCCCCAGCTCCCACTCTTCCTTTGTGCTTAGAAGAATTTCACTTCCAATACTGTACCTTTCCCTTAGGATTTTACATTATAAGTGCATTACTCTGCATTTTTTTAGCATTAAATCTTAGCTCCTAGACATTAGACCATTCCTCAAGCTTTGCTAAATCCCTTCTCCTATTTTCCACACCTTCCTGGCTGTTCACCCTGATATACATTTTGATATCATCAGCAAAAAGACAAACCTTTCCCGACAACCCTTCTCTTATGTCACTCACAAAAATGTTGAAAAGAACCGGTCCCAGAACTGATCCCCTAGGCACACCGCTAGTAGGGATGTGAATTGTTTTTTGACGATTTAAAATATCGTCCGATATATTTTAAATCGTCAAAAATCGTTAGGGCCACGATACAATACCAATTCCCCCGATTTATCGTCAAAAAATCGTAAATCGGGGGAAGGGGGAGGGCAGGAAAACCGGCACACTAAAACACCCTAAAACCCACCCCGACCCTTTAAATTAAATCCCCCACCCTCCCGAACCCCCCCCAAATGCCTTAAATTACCTGGGGGTCCAGCGGTGGTCTGGAACGGCCTCCTGCAATTGAATCGTGTTGTCTTCAGCCGGCGCCATTCTGCGCCGCCATTTTGCAACCCGCTGGCGCATGTAGAATTAAGCCTGCCTCCAGCAGGCATAACTTTAGCAACAAAGGTAGGGGGAAGGTTTAGATAGGGCTGGGGGGGTGGGTTAGGTAGGGGAAGGGAAGGTGTGGGGGGGGGGGGGGTAGAAGGAAAGTTCCCTTCTAGGCCCCTCCGATTTCGGGGTGGCCTCGGAGGGAACGGGCAGCGCGCACAGGGCTCGGCGCGTGCAAGTTGCACAAATGTGCACCCCCTTGTGCGCGCCGACCCCGGATTTTATAAGATACGCGTGGCTACGCGTGTATCTTATAAAATCCGGCGTACTTTTGTTCGCGCACACGTAGATTTATAAAATCTACCCCTATGTCTAGCACTCTCCCTTGATCCAACACTCTGGTCACCTAATCAAAGAAATTGATCAGATTCATCTGACAAGAGCTACCTCTGGTAAAACCATGCTGCCTCGGATCTTGCAATTCATTGGATTCCAAAAATTGCACTTTTCTCTGTTTTAGCAGTGATTCCATTAGTTGTGCACCACAAAGGTCAGACTAATTGGCCTATAGTTTCCAGCCTCCTCCTTAATTCCACTTTTATTAGTAGGAGCATTGAAAAGGTCAGCCAGGGCAGCTGCCAGGACATCTCTAAGTTCTCTTAGTAGCCTCAGTTGTGTCCCATCCAGCCCCATCACCTTATCTACTTTAAGTTTAGTTAGCTCCTCACAAACACACGGCTCTGAAAATCAATTTAGGTTTACCTGATCCTGCTCCAGGCCCTTCCACAGTGAGCACTGAACAGAAATATATGTTGAGCAATTTAGCTTTTTTCTCATCAGCCTCTGTATTCCTCCCCTTCACCTTCGAGTCTCTCAGTGCCACTTTTGCCCTTCTTTCTGTCATTAACATATCTAAAATATCTTGTCCTCTCATTTTACCATATTTGCTATTTTTTCTTCTATTTGAATGTTTGCATTCCTGGCTACTTTCCCAGCTTCTCTTAGCTTTTCCGGATATTGCCACCTGTCTTCCTCTTTCTGCGATCTCTTGTAGTTTATGAATGCGAACCTTTTCTCCCTTGCCTTTTCAGCTACTTCTTTGGAAAACCATAACCAGCTATTTTTCCTTTTATTTATATTCCCAACAAAAAGATTAGTTGCCATTATAATCTCCTTTTAGTTTTGCCCCCTGCCCTGCTACATCCCCTAGATTTTCCCATCCAGCTAATGACTCCTTGAGGTACTCCCCTATTTTGAGAAAGTTAGTTTTCCTGAAGTCCAGGACCCTCGCCTTAGAATATCTCTTGCATCCTGATATTGAACCACACCATCTGGTGGTCACTGGTTCCCGGATCAACATCCACTACAACATCAGAAATATTGTCCCATTGATAAGCACCAGGTCCAGTATCTCCCCCTCCCATGTGGATTCCATTACCTGTTGACAGTGCTGCTGCTTTAATAATGTTCTTTATGTATAATGCCATGCCTCTCCCTTCCTTCTTACCCATTCCTACCTGAATAGATTGTAGCTGGGTATAACTATATATCCCTGTCATGGTTTTCCATGTAACAGCCAATATACCTATACCAGCTTCTTCCATGACTGCCTAATGGAATAAAGGTACCTGAGTAGCTATTCCTCTCCCTGGCCTGCTGAATATTGATCTCATGTAGTCTTACTCTCACCCAGTCTCTCTCTTTGCATCTGCTTATATACAATAATAAAATTTGCCTTAACAATGTCTTTTCATAACAACATTAAATTAAAATGCACTCATGCATTCAAATTTATTCGCGTCTCTCATTCGAATGCTAACAGAAAAAAATAAATTTACAGATTATATCCAGATGCCCCTAGTTGTTCTTGTTTACAGAACTCCCTCTCCCTCCAAAAAAACCTGTCTTTATACATGCCTAAGGGATTATAGTGTTTTCGTATGCTCTGTACCATACAGAACGTATTGCAACAGCCTTTGTATTCCTCTGCCTCCACCTTGTATTAATCATTCCATTGCAAGCTCAGAGAAGAAAAACTATTGCTATTCCCATTTTGATACTTACAAAAGTATTTATTTGTTGCAGATTGAAAATTCTGATGCTAGATGACTCTGATGTGTCAAAAATTCCTTTCAACTGTTGTTTAGTGCTAGCTATAAAGCAGGAGCCCCATATGCATTGTGTACCATGCATTACAAAAGTGCTACATTTTTTATTCTTTTTATAAATTGATTTACAATAATGAAAACATAACATTACAATACACTAAAGAGATACGTACAATACAATAAAAATGTTATAGTTACTCAAGCTGCTAATAATCAGTGTTTGGCACTGATGATTATAACTTAGTCCAACCTCGATCTTTACCAGTAATATAATAACCTCACACATGAAAGCCACCAAGATTTTTTCAGCTGATTTGAATCACATTTGATAAAAGCCAACAAGCCTTAAGTGTATTCCCTACCTGCATCTGGAGGAGCAACAGGGAGCATTGGGCAGCAGCAGGAACAGCCTAAGCCACAAGAACATCAGACAGCAGCGGGAATTGCAGCGGCATCAGACAGCAGCAAGAGATGCAGAGGCATTGGGCAGCAGCAAAACCATCCAAAGCCACAGGAGCATTAGACACTGCAGCAGGAACTGCAGGGCTATCAGGCAGCAGCAGGATTTACAGAGCCGCTGGACACAGAAGGAACAGTTGAAGTCACAGGAGAACTGGACAGCAGCAAGAGCCACAGAGGCACTGGACAAAGGCAGAAGCCACAGGAAAATCAGAGGGCAGCAGAAACGGCCAAAGGCACAAGAGCACCAAACAGTAGCAGGAGCCACAGGGGAAACAGGCAGCAGGTGCCACAGGGGCATCAGCCAGCACCAAAGGCTGCAGGGCCGAAGCCACAGGAACATCGGACAGCAACAGGCACCACAGGGGCACTGGGCAAACAGCAGAAGCTACAGAGGCATTGGGAGGCAGCAGATCAGCCAAAGCCAAAGGAGAAAGACAGCAAGAGAGGTTGCAGGAAAATCAAGACAGCCGCCGGAGCCACAGAGGCCTCTGAGAGCAGAATGAGCCACAGGGAAATCAGCTGGCAGAAGCAGGACCAGCTGAAGCCACAGAAGCAATGGGCAGCAGTCGGGCATCGAGCAGCTACAGGAGACACAGAGGCCTCAGGCCGCAGCGGGAACATCCAAAGCCGCAGCGGGAGCCGCAGGGGCATCAAGCAGCAGTAGGCAGTGCAGGGGGTATTGGACGCGGGTGAAGCTGTGCAAGTACCATTGTCGGCAGCAGCAGCAGCACATGTTGCCACTACCAGGGCCTGCAGTACTGGAAGTGCTACTACCAGCAGCAGGGGTAGAGATGCCAGGAGCAGAAGCTGCAAAAGTGCCGTACCAGAGGCTGCAGCAGCAGCAGCGCCAACAGCAAGAGAAACGAAGCAAGCACCACGAGCAAAAGAAATAGCGGTAGGTGGAAGAGGGGTGTTAAAATAATAGTGGAGTTGCCAAAAGCAGCAGCTATGTTGTCAAATATGGCAGAAACAGAAGTAAAATTAATTACGGCAATCGGTGCCAAGAACAGCAACAGCAAAAGGATCATTAGGCACAGGGCAGGTGCCAGAAACCGCAGTAGCAATGGTGCCAGCAACAACAGCCTAAGTAGAACTAAAGATGTGGAGTATGGACCCAAGGACAAAGCATTGCTGGGGTGCACAGTCTAATTCTGTCACATCTCATTTTTAATACTTTACGGGGACAATTTGCAAAACTGTACATACTGGAACAAAGTCCACTGGCACACTTTTATTTATAAATGATTTTCTTTATTTTTCTTAGCATTTAAATCATTTACATCAGCTAAAGCAAAGTCATAATAGGCTATATAAGAGAAAAATCAAGTAAAACTTTAAAGAATAAACAAATACAGGTACATTTTAAAAGGAGCATGCGTGCACCCATGAGCAAAAAAACCCACTTAATTTTTATATCGTGCGTGCAAGTACACGCGTATGATATAAAATATCCATACTGTGCGTAGGTGTGGAGCCTTTACCTGCATACTCACAAGTAACCATGGGGGGGGGAGGGGAAAGAGAGAGACGATCTGACACGCTATATATCTCCCACTGTAAGAGGGGCACTTTCAACTCAGGGGGAGTTTTTGGGGGAGGGGGGTTAGTATTACAAGGGGTTACAGACCCTTGTGCCCTAAGGAAGACCATCTGTAGCATTGGATCTTCTTAGTGTTTGGGTAATTGCCAGGTTCTTGTGACCTGGTTTGGCCTCTCTTGGAAACAGGATGCTGGGCTTGATGGACCCTTGGTCTGACCCAGCATGGCACGTTCTTATGTTCTTATGATATATAGAGTGTCAGATTGTGTCTCTCTCTCTCTCTAACACCTCCTTATTCCTGACGTACACACAGGTATATATGCGAGTACTTCCCGGCTTCTTAAAGTTTGCGTTGCTCGCGCATGGCCCACATACGCATGCTTTTAAAATTTACCTGTTAGTGCATTACAAGTCCACATTAAGGGAAGGAAAAAGTCAATTCGAGAATAACAAAAATATATATATGTCAGGCCATTTCTCTTTAAAAAGCCAGGCACAAAGGAAAAGTTAATTTATCACAGATTTATCTAAAGAAATCTTTCAAGATAGGAAGGATCAGAAAACATAAACTTATTTCCTTACAAAGATAGTGTATTTGCATGGCAACCTCAAGAAAAAAGAGGCTCCCAAGGCAACTACTCACTGTTTCATCGAAAGGAAAAATGTCTTCCTCAGCTGAGTCACTCGAGCCACACCAGGAAATACTTTAATTTATTATCACAAAGAAAGGTCATCCTTATGTTTAAAATGTCTGAGGACAAAGTCTCTATTGGACTCGAGCAAAGGTGCAATAAATATAGCCCTTGTAGTTAGGACATCCTGTGAATTTTCCAAGAAAGCGGTCAAATCCACACTATCCACAGAACCAATCAGGATATCCATCTCTCCTACTTCATTTAAAACACGCTTCATGGTTGGAATATAATAACCAAGAATAATGTATCTTGAGAGATTAATATCACCTCTTTCACTTACTTTTTAAACAGTTCATGGGAGGACAATAACATAGATTTTGGAAAATTAAGTAAATAGAGATTTCTAGACTTTGCCACCTTTTCCAAGCCTTCAAGTTTATTATGAAGCACCAAATTGTCTTTGATATTAGTGTTATGATCTACTCCTCCAGAGGGGAGGAGTTAGCAATCTGTTATGATCTGCTCCTCCAGAGGGGAGGAGTTGGCACTCTGTTATAATCTCCGTGTTGAGTTGCAATCTGTTATGGTTCTGATGTCTGATGGGCGGAGACACAGATGAGAGCTAGCACTCTGTTATGCTCAGCTCCTGAAGTGGGAGGCGTGAGCACACTGTAGTAAATAGGTGAATCCTTGGGCTGATGGCAGATGACAGCGCCCCCAAGAGGATATCCTGAGAGGGACCATCGGCTAGGCTTGAGTATGGAGACAGACACAGATAGTTCATTTATTAGACAGGTTAGTAGAACCACCAGAGGTGGCAGTAGTGAGCTGGTATGCCCAGCAGGGCTGAAGTCAGATACTGGAACTGCGATCCCAGGGTTGCTGAGCTGTAGAGAGACTATAGATAGTGAATAGACAGGGTATGCTGTATACATAGCCAGTAGTAGATGATAATCTCACATAGTATCTTAAGGAGGCTCAGTAGCTGGAAAGAGTTAGGCCCCCGAGGAGCGAGTACCTGGTCCCAGAGAAATCTCTGAGAGAGCGGTGGCAACTCACGATTGTCTGTATCTGTAATAGCTTCTAGGCAGTAGAGAATCTTCAGAGTCTTCAGGAACATGGGCCCTCGAGGAGCGAGTACTGTTTCCTATCTGCAATCTGAAATAGAGAAAAGAGAGCGAGGCCCCCGTGGAGCGGGTACCCCTGGTAAGTCCGAGGAGGCAGAGTAGCGTAGAGAGAAGAGGGTCCAGATGAATCCCGGCAATCAATCCATATCAATCTCCTTGCTAACTCAAATCGTAAGCGCAAGTGAAGACCTTTTATGTTGGAAGCGGATGACATCAATACAGGGGGACGCCCCTGAGGTTCGCGCCCTTGCTGGTACATACTTCGGAGCATGCGCGCGTCCTACATCATCAGGAGCATGGCGGATCCGCAGCGTCGAGCCGGTCCGGGGACGCCGGGGAGAAGCGGCATGGAGACGCTGCGGCAGCAAGCCGTCCATCAGGCCCGGAGGGAGTCGCCTCAGAGGTAGAGAGGGTGGAGCAAGGGCGAAGAGCAGGCCCGAATGCAACAATTAGTCACACCAGAATCTTGTAATGTTTGTCACTTGATTTACACCTGAAGAGTAATGAACCTCAAGTTCTTCCACTCTTTGCTCAAGCTCACACAATTTGGATGAGGCCTTGAAAGTAAAATTACATAACTGAGATACAGGGTGAACCAGAGTACTTTCAGTATGTGTATTCACCCTCTAGATATCTAAAAGAATAATGTTAGCCACCTCAACTGATGACTTCCCTATCTGTGCTTCTCCCAAGCCTTGGAATAGAGACACTGATTCTGGTACCAGGAACTCCTTCACCTCTCAGGGGTCATTCTGACAAACCAATAGTCATTTGTAGTACTTGATTGCATTGCAATTAGAGATGACACAGTCCCATGTTTCTGTTGCTGAGGGCCTTCCAAAATCGTTCAGGTTGTCCATCCACCTCAGCACCCAGAAACTCATGTTACTCTGCACTCAGGTCTAGAGCCGCAGACAGCAACCTATCCATGGCTTCTCTCACATTTGGGTGAATCCAGAATTTGGGCCAACCATCTGCACATTCTGCTCACCAGGAGTAGATCCAGAGGAGGAGCCACCAACACTCCTGGTCGGTATGCAGTGGTGAGGGAGGAGGGGATCCTTATACCTTGGGCTGAGGGAAACATCAACAATTTCCGTGCTCTGATTTCCTACAGCTGATATTGCTGGATGCTGAACATGAGCAACCATGGGCTTTCTAGTTGGCATCAAAGTTGAGGGGAAGGCAGCATTACCTGCCTTTCCTCTTCTTTCCTCTTCTTTCCCATCTTAACCAGCAACAAAATACGAGAAAATAAAAATTAAGAGGGAAAAAAATTGTAAGATGGGAGCTCAAGTATCAGCATCCTATTCTGTTGGCCATCTTGAAATTACCCCCCTCCCCTGCTGGTACTTTTTACCCGTGGACTTGCCACCGATTTTCAAAAAGAAAGTGCATGTGTGTTTTCACTTTGAAATTTGCTGTGGGTACAAAGTACTCATGGACACTTGCACCTGCTTTTTCTGTGGGTAGTTTTTCTACAGAATTACGTATAGACTCAAAAATACAATCTACCTGCATTAATTTCCGATCCCACTCAAAACACACCCTGAGAGCTCCTCCCCTAAATGAGGTTAAAAGTACGCATATTGTGCAACAAAGGAAGGTGGTTTCAAAAAGCCAATCTACATGCAAGTTGCTAATCACCCTCTCCTTCACCCCTCAGATATGACTTTGAAAATTTGTCTTCTAAAATTTTCCTCCTAATCAAATAGAAACTTGAAGGTCCTGAAGTCACACTTGGAAAAGAAATTGAGCAAGGACCAAACTAGCTGTGGTTTCCAAATGGGTCATATCATACAGATGGTAACCTAGTTCTGTAGTTCAAACTCTATGTGGCAACCCTTTGGGATATCCACCATATGGTCCTAGTTCCTAAAACGTTTTTGAGCTAGGAGTCAAAGACAGTAGAGCAGCTGTATATAAAATGTCAAATGGGACTCAAGGGCGTGCAAGGGGTAAAATTTGAAGTTTGTATGGGGAAAAGTGACTGTGCAACTTTTGAAAGACTTTGGACTTTGCAGTGAAAAATCACAAAAAAACTGTCAAATGGTCACTCTTCCCTCCTGAGGATTGCATTGGGGGCGAGGTAGACATGGATCAGCCTAGTGATGCAGGCACATCGGGCATGATGCAGTCTGCACATGGATCGTCCTGTTTGTGGCGAGCCAAACTCAGCTATGCATTCTATCAATAGCCTGCCTACCATTAAGAAATCACTGGGGAAGTGACTACTACCTGTGCCATGAAGAAATCCTTTGCCTGCAAGGAGTATGGCAAATTCCTTCCAGTATGATGTGAGAAGCAGAAGTCCACTGCCATGCCCTGAAGAAGGGGGTCTTGCACTGACCGGAGTAGCAGAGTATGACCAGCATGCCTCTACGGTAAGTACCATGGCATTTTCACAATCAGGGCAATTGAGCATGCAGGAGACTTTAGAGAACTTTTCTTTCTCTCTCAGGGGAAGATTCATCTTTCTCTGAGAGGGTACCAGTTGATGGTGGCTATGGAATGCTATACCCTACAGCATCCACAGCCATGGACTCTGTAGTGCTACTACTGTGCAGTTAACATCTACTGCGAAGCTGAGGCTGGCTGTGTTGGAGTCCCAGTTAGTAAGTGCGGTGGAAAGAGTAGTGCTCAGTGCTGACTGAATCACTCTCCTCCACTGGATTTGAAGGAAGCGAGGGCAATGAAGAGAGAGAGCAAGAATTTCAAGAAGGAGAGCTTGCTTCTGAGGAGCTTCCACTGATCCTACCCAATCCTGTGGTGGCCATTACAGTGAAGAAAGAAGTAGCTTAGTTTTGCCACCGAAACCTCTGGGAATTTCTGTGGTTGTTGTGAAGTTGAGAGAGAGAGAGTTGGTAAAGTCTAAAGACATCAAAACTTGGTCTGATCACGTTGAGAAGAGTCTCCTTCCCACTGTAAGGGAGACTGAAGAAAAACCGTAGATAGGAAGGCCATCAGTGAGAAGACCCTCTGCTGGGGCTAAGCCTCAGGTGTGACGGAGCCTCCCCTCAGTCTTGTCTTGGGAGTTGGACATGGTAATGAAAGAAGATGAGGATACTCCTCTGAATTTGGTCCCTTAATTCAAGGTCCTCAGGAAGATTTAGCCATAGGAGGGTGCTATGGACTAAGGATGAAATGGAGTAGAATGTGCCCATAAATTCTCACAAGATGTGAGAGAGTTTTTCAGTGATCATAACTCTGGAATTTGTTGCCAGAGGATGTGGTTAGTGCAGTTAGTATAGCTGTGTTTAAAAAAGGATTGGATAAGTTCTTGGAGGAGAAGTCCATTACCTGCTATTAATTAAGTTGACTTAGATAATAACCACCGCTATTACTAGCAACAGTAACATGGAATAGACTTAGCTTTTGGGTACTTGCCAGGTTCTTATGGCCTGGATTGGCCACTGTTGGAAGCAGGATGCTGGGCTTGATGGACCCTTGGTCTGACCCAGTATGGCATGTTATGTTCTTATGTTCAGAGGTGAACATTTTTGTGAGAGAAAAGGCCACCTACAGAGAATTCTGTGAGCAGGTCATGCAGGGCCCCAGTGCTAGAACTAGCTCCAGCATTTCACCTGAAGAAATATCCCAGGTCTACACAGTATCTTCTGCTCCACTTCCTATGTCACCAAGGAGCTTGCTGTCACCAGAAGCCAGTGACATTTTTCTCCCAACTAGTGTGACCCATGTTAATTTGAGAAATGAGTTGCTAGACCAAACTCTGCCTAGAGATGTGAAGGATCAGTCGTGGGTGGCCTCCAACAAGCTGGAGCCTAACTCAGGCTTCACAAGCTGAGAAGAATAGTGTGGAAGTGAGCAGATTAGGGGAAGGGATTACGGGAAACTCCCTTTCTGGGGTGGTCAGGATAGGGAAGACACTGCCCACTCCAGCCCACAATCTGGGGTTGGTAGCCAATGATGACCTGCTGCAAGAAAATTCCAGTTTTTCAGATTTTTGAGTGAAGATTTGCCTGTTTTGGGGAGGACGTTTTTGATGCCACCCTTCCTGTCCTGAAAACCAGAAGAGCTGTTTGTTCCCTGCTGGAGACCCCCATCCAGTCTTTACCCTGGGGAGAAGAGGGTCAAATGGGAGTTGTCCAGAGAATAAGATCCTGATTTTTGTCTACCAGTATTTTGGAAAAGGATTTTTCCACCCAATTTAGGAGAACCCCTACCACCTGGGAAGTTTTGCTTTTCATGCCCTGGAGCGTGAGATTTTCCCTCGCCCATTTCCTGAAATGTAAAAGGCTGGAGCACTGTAATAACAAGCTGTTTGTGCCAAGAACAGATGTGCAAAGTGCCACTGTTTGCTCTTGAAGATTTGCTACAATAAGTTTTTTGTTTTGGACACCCAGCTCAAGCATCCAGAGCGCTTTGTTGACACTCACATTCCTCCCACTTACAAAGTGAAGCGAGACCTCCCCACGAAAAAGTAGAATAGAGTCACCCCTAACACCTTTGGCCCCTGCAAGAGTATTTCCTCCCCCTCATCGGTAAGAAGTCAACACCCTAGGGCCATGGGATTGTGAGGAAAAAACAAGAGTTGGCTTTCAGACCTGTGTACACCTACTTTCTAGGATCAAGCACCAGAAAAGGGGCTTCATCTGCTTCCCGTGGGTCCTGGTCTATGTGTAGCCCCTTTTGATGAAGAAGCTTCTGTTAATACAGTCCATTGCACTTTGTGAGCCCACTCACAAGTTTGACTCTCTGGTTCTTTCTGACATAAAATCATGTATAGCCTGGTCTCCTAGCTACTCAGGTTTTCTAGCAATTAATTAGGAAATGAGTTCATCTTAACATCAGTTCACAGAGAACGCCCGACTCCATGCTTTCCACCTTGCTGCATCATATGCCTGATATAGCTTTCCTGAATTGGTGCATCCTACACTCCCTAAGGCTATTTTCGAATCCTGCCTAAAAGCCACCTGTCATAGGCTGCTCTTAAATCTTAAACTCTGACTCTCCCTGATCATAGTTTTATTGATTTTAGCCATGTTACTGTCAAAAGGAAATTTTCTGAAGCTCTTATTTGTTTTGTCTGCGTGTCTTGGCTGGATTGTATGCTCCATGGAGCAGAGACCGTTGCTAATATTTATCTGTATAGGACTGCATATGTCTAGCGGCACCACAGAAATGATAAATAGCAGTAATAATTACTGTTAAAGTAGCAGTACTAGCTAGATTTTTCAAATGATGAACTCTATGTTCCTTTCTCCTTGGGTCTTACTTAGCAGTTTACTTTATCTACACTGTTTTTGAATAAAAGGTATGCATCTTGTTTTACATCCTCCTTTTCTGCTGTCTTCACTGAATTCTACTTATTAACAGCAAGATGTTTGCATGAGGTTCTGATAAGGACCAACCTAAAAGTGCCTGATTTTACTCAGATTCATAATGGTGCAAGTGGCTAAGTAGGAAGAGTTTTCCAAAACTTAAAATGCAAATATCTCTTCTGGAATGGGAATTGAAATGATGTCATTTCTTTAACTTCCTACCTAGTTTCTGAAACAAAATTGTTGGTCATGGTCGAATACTATTGGAACATAGATGATGCCAGTGGACAAGGTCCACTTGGTCCTCCCAGTCTGCCCATTTCTGCTGCCCTCTCCGTGGCTCAGGTCTTACTTGAATTGGGGTCTTCTCTCTCCTTCCACCACTAAGGGATCTCTGTGTCTATCCCGCAAATACATAAATTCTGTCAACCTCCACTGGGAGTCTGATCCAGGAATCCACCAGTTTCTTAGTGGAAAAATAAAGAAATAGTAATTGTTAAGAAATAGTAATAATTTCCATCATATGGCTGACATCTGTGTACAAACAAAATGAGATTCTGATAGCTCAACCTTTTAAAAATCAATGTGTACAAATTAAATGAAATATTTGAAGATTACAAATTGCCTGTGTTACAATAAACCACATTTAATTTAAACATCAAAAGTTAGTTCTAGACAATAGAAACTTCAGTAGCAGCTGACTGACAGAAAACAATAGACAAATTACCCTTAAATGTAAATATAAGATTCAAAAATTTCAGAAAAAGCAATCATGGAAAAAATATATAGTTGATTAATTTATAATGAACATATTATTTTAAGACTCTATAATGCTGAGATAGTTCATACATTGGACGATTTATGCCAAAGCATAGGAAAAGAAGCCCCTACAGAGGAATACCTGCCACATTTGACTCATTATTGGAATCACTCTTAAGGTACTAAGTAAAGAGAGCTTATGCCAATCTTCTACAGGTGACTGTGAAGAAACAAGAGACAAGGTACCAGGGATGCTATTGGATTTGATATTTTAATTCAGGATTAACAGGTGAGCATGCTTAATCTTCACTAGTGTTTTACATTACTACACTGTTTTATTTTACAATCTTTACTGTGTATTCAAACATCACCTTTTTAAAAGCATTTGAATGCCTTGAAATAAAGGGAGGTCTATTACCCCCATTAAGAAAGCAAAGTTCATTTAATTTAAACTAAAGAGGAAGATGCATGCCATTATGGAATATGTGATCACCGGAAAACACACACAGAAAATCTGATATCATAGAAAACATTAACACTCAGAGATTTCATGACTTCCAGTACAAATCTAGGGCCTGATTTACTAAGGCTTTTTCCCTCTAGACCTAGAAAAGCTTTAGTTAATTATGCCCTAAGGCCTTAATGATGTAAGGTAACCTACTCCAGAGCTGAATACATTCCATTCTGAAACCAGGCTTAACCACAGAACCGCAGGCAGTTTTATCCTCTCCCATCTCTAGCTTAACAACAACATCCTTTGTTTAGGTTTGAAAAAAAAGTAGGAAAACTTATATCTGCATAAATATTTTTGTGGTTGGTTTGGTTACGATGTAAAATTGTTGCGCACTCCGCAGTGCTGTAAGCACACAATAAGTCCAAAGAGTGAGTCTCCAGCCAATCCGTTCTCACCCACTCGCCACATCAATAACACCTTCCCCTTAACAAACCCTTTCTTTCACAACTTGTTTTTTCGGTGCTTCCCACCCTTCCAGCCTCCCAGACACCCAGCTGGCTCAAATCTGGAGAGAGGGAGAGAAGAGAAAGCAAGGCAGGAATAAAAGAGTAGGACCAACCCCCCTCCACTTACTCTCTTTTCTGGGATGAATGCGAGGAGGCATCAATCTAGGAGAGATGCATCCCAGGGCAATCTGATAACTCTGGCCCTACTTTTCTGTTGAAAATAAAATGGGAGTATTTTTCTCCAAGGATATCAAAAGAATTTCCCTTCAGAATTGGGTCATTTTGCCATCTTGTTTGGACAGCCCTTGGATTCTTTCCCAGTCCCCCTCACAAACGTGCACAGAAAAGACATCATGATTTAAATGAACCCTTACTTTGATTTGGAGGGACCTCACCTCCACTGATGCATTCAGACCTGTGCTTTTCCTGCACTGCTTCATCAATGAACTTCAGTCCTGGAGGCATTCTGATCGCCCATCTTCAAGGATTTAGAGGTCACTTTCAAAGGATTTAGGTGCCTAATTTTGTGAGTTAGGCTCCTAAATTGGCCCTTTTGAAAATTTTCCAGGGCTGAGTCTCTAAATTTAGGGATTCAGTGGCCTAAAAGTAGAAGGGCAGAGTTAGAGTGGAGATAAAAGTTAGGGCCCACTATTCAGATGCTGGATAGCCAGATAAGTAGGATTTATCTTACTATATAGCGGCCGCTGAATATCCGGATGCCTCACCTTGATCTGCCCATTGCCCGCCACCAAGATATCTGGCTATCTACTTAGCCGTATAAATACTTATCTGGCTAAGTGGTGGCCGCTGAACATAGCTGGATATTCAGCGGCTGCCACTTAGCCAGATAAGTCCCTAGTTATCCAGTTAAGTAGAATTAAATATTGGCCTCGGTGATTTCTGAGATGGTCATCAAGAAGTTCAAACTGATCAGGTTTGACCTTATTCAAGCTCCACATTTCCTTGTTATTTTGGAGCTACTTCAGTTGGATCAGCATGAGCTACAAATCTTGTGGAAACCCCAACGGCTTACCTTTTCCTCAGAATATTGTCTGAAAAACTGTATGCCTCACACCAGACTCCAGGAGGTGGACCCTGAAGAAAGCTCCATGGAGAAACAAGGATGTACTTTGGTTAATGAGGATCAAGATCTGTTGTCTGAGAAATACTGGGATGTCAACATAGTGGCAGCTGATGTCTTACCTCTTCAGAGGTTGTATGTCTGCCCAGCTGACCTCTAGCCCAGGTCAAAATTCTTTTCAAGCAGCTTTACTATTTTTCTGAACTTGAGCTCTGAAATCTTCAGGAATGCTGACAGAACAATTTGAAAAAGGAGTTTACTAGACACTCAGCTTCACCAATGGATGCCCCTTAGTTTTGTGCCAAAAAGGGATAGGTCTCTTTGTCTCTGTATTGAATATCAGGGTCTGAATGTAGTTACAATTCAGAATTATCTGCTCCTTCTGATCAATGTGATTCTGGAATGCCTGCAGGCTGCGCAAAGTAGATCTTTGAAAGGCATATAATCTAATCCAAATTCATGAAAGCAATAAGTGGAAAACAGCCTTTCACACCCACTATGACCATTTGGAGAATTTACTAATGTCTTTTGGATTGCAGAATGCACTGCAACTTTCCCAAATTTGGTAAATGAGGTGTTTCAGGACATGCTTGAATGATATCCTAATTTTCTCAAAGGATCCTGCCTAGCATGATCAGTATGTACATTAAGTTTTGGATTGCCTGAGCCAACAAGGGCTATACCCAAACTTGAAAAATATCATTTTGACAAGTGGACCATAGAGTTCTTAGGAGGGTTTATCTATGGACCCTCACAAGGTCACCACTGTGACACATTGACCTGCCCCAAAGAATATTAAGAGTATACAATGTTTATTGGGATTTACCAACTTTTATCATTGGTTTATAGAGGGATTTTACAAAAGAGTAGCCCCACTGACTGAAGAGTTGAAGAAAACCACTCTCTTTAAATGGGCCTCAGAACATTAATCAGCCTTTGCCAGCTTGAGAAAGGCTTTACCTTTAGTCCTGATTTTGTTGCATCCTAACTCTAACTACCCTTCATAGTAGAGGCTTGTGCCCCCCCCCCCCCCCACACACACACACACCTTGGTCCGAACTATGAATAACCCTTATGTTTGGGATGAGGAGTACCACATGAGAAATTATATTTACTAATATGATTTATCTACAAGTTCATAGCCTGAGTGGAGGATAAGACAGGGTCCCGGTCACCCTGATACCACAATTCTGTGCCCTTCCCAAACAACCAAGATTCATAAGCTTCTATTTCCCTATCCTATCTTGTGTGGCTGTGACAAGGGTTTATGCTTGACTTAGGCTGAAAGGCTGAAGCAATTAAGATGAGATACTGAATTTGTGACAAAAGGCAAGGAAATAAGCCTTCTCCCTCCTCTGCTAAGATGCTCTGTGTGCAAATTTTAGATAACTTAACTCAATCCATTAGGAGAGTGATCCAGCCATGTGCTTCTGGGCCTGGATAAGAAGTCTCTGACTCTCAGCTCCTGGCTCCTCTGTCCCTTGTTGGGATTTTACATGTAGCTCAGCTATGAAGCAAGAACGGCTCTCTCTTTCTCTATTTCCTCAGAGTGCAGACTTCTGTCTCTCCCTCTTGGTAATTAATTCTTCTGGACAAGAACTGATTGCAGAGCTGCCAGATATACTCCTCTCTTCTTGGCTCCTGGCTCCAACTCCTGGCCATCCATCTTCTCACACACAAACAGAACCAGCCAAATTGCACCTTTTCTTCCTTAAATGGTCTTCCAGCAGTGCTGTTTTCTGGGTAGGCTAAAGAATACAGCCCTTTTCCTAACTTGTGAGTGCTGGGTGCTGGTCCTTGCAAAACATTTGCATTCATAGGAGAGCACACAGGGGTTTTATTGTATTTTTATATTCCTTCACCTTGGCTGTGGCAGTTTTCAGTCTCTGCAGGGTTGAAAATCCCTTTTTGCAGGTCCAAAAGACATCACTCAGATCCAGACATATATTGGTCCACATTGTAAGGCTCCATCACATACTAAGCTCACGGGGGCATGAAACTGGTTTATAGTAGCTTGCTACAGGCTGATGTGTAGAGATGTGCCATTGGGATTAACCTGTCCTAGAGAAAGGAACCAGAGAATATCCTGTACCCTTGCTGAACTACCAACATATATGATAAAGAATTACTAGCAATCAAATCATGTTTTGAGGAATGGCAACATCTGCAGGAAGGGTCATAACATCAAGTATAGGTAAACACTGACGATAAGAATCTGGAGTATCTTGAGAATTTTATTGAATATAAACTCCCAGCAGGCCCGCTAGTTTTTCTTTTTTTGATTTGATTTTGTCTTAACCTATCAACCCAGCCCGCAGGATAGTATGGCAAATGCTCTGTCTTAAAGGATAGAGCAAGTCTCAAAGGAGTCATCAGAGTGAACCTCTATTCTAATCTGCATCCAGAGAATTTCATCTTGGGCACCCTTCGTTTGGACATAATGGAATTAGTCAGAATGGAGCTACCCAAAGATGAATTCACCCAGAATCAATGCTTACAAATAATAGGAGCAATTGATGAGGGTGACTGGTGCCAGAGATAAGAATGTCTTTAAAGAAGACAGAAGCTATATGTACTGCAAGAACCTGCCCACCTGAAACCTTCCGGATGTGCTATGACTCCCCTTTGCTGGTTCACCTGGGGCTCTGTAAAACCAAGAAACTGATCAGCTGAGACTTTTGGTGGCCCATTGTTTGAGTATGTGTTCTCCTATGAGGTCTATGCTTGCAACATAGTATTTGGGCAAAGCCTCCATGCTTTGTTGAATCCCAGGCCGGTGCCAAAGAGAACTTGGCAATGGATTTCCCTGTACTATATTACTGACCTTCCAGTTCACCAAGATAAATCCACAGTCTTGGTTGTTGTGGATTCATTCTCGAATATGGTTTACCTGATGCCCATTGCCTGTATTGCTTCCTCTCAAGAGACAGTGGACCTCATAGTCAGGGAAGTAATTTTGCTACACGAGTTGCCATCCCACATTGTCTCAGATTGAGGATTGCAGTTTGTTGTTAGATTTTGGAGGGAGAATGCCAAGCTTCTAGGCATCTAAATCTTTGTCGTTGGCCTACTACCTGCAGTCTAATGGACAAACAGAATGCCTAAACCAAACCCAGGAGTAGTATCTGCATTGCTTTAGTGAACAAACTGGTCACAACTGTTTCCTATGGCAGAGTTTGCATACAACAACTCTGAACATTCATCCACTAAGACCTCACTGGTCTTCATCAACTATGGTTTCCATCCATATTTTCATTCTGGAGAAAGGTCATTCCTTGGTTCCTGCAGCTGCTGAATGGGTAAGTACCCTGGACAATTTACATACCCAAATTTACAGGGAAATAAACAAAAAAAGACCAAAGAAGCCTAGAAAAGATTTGTAGACAGGTGATGGAGACAGGCTTCACAGTTTTACAGTTGGGGGACAAAGTCTGGGTCACCATTCACAATTTGAAAAGCAGGAGTCCCACCGCTAAGCTGGACAAAAAATATGTACTGTAGGTCCATTTACCATCCAGTAGCAGATTAACCCCATAGCCTTCAAAGTACAATTCCCCGTCAACTTGCATGTACACCCAATTTTACCTTTGGCACCTTCCATGATCTGCTTAGGTGCCTCTAGGTTAACATTCCCCTACCTTGTTATACTCATCTTCTTGGCCAGTGGTGACCCTGTACTTGTGGCAGATGCAGACATGCTGGAGATCTTTAGTACCTCATGCTTCACAGGGCCCATCTACTACTATCATGCAGCTAATCAGGTCCTTTATGATCAATTTCACTTTTGCCACCATCCCTGTAGATTTAAGGGTAATAACTAGTACCACTTCCAAATCAAGGAGACCATTTTCTGGCTGTACCTCTGGGTCAGGCAGTTCATTTTCTTCTCCTTCCCCAGCCTTGGGCTCCAAATCATGAACTCCTTGTTGGAAGACTGATAGCAAATGGTCATCCCCAACCTTCACAACCTCTGTCTATGTCATCCGACCTTATTATAGGAAGGGGTGGGACTGTAAGGGATACCTAGATAGGATATAACTTGTATTAGTGAACTGAGTTTCCATTTTCCTCTCTGCCTATTGTGCTGTAGAAAAACACTGACATAGGAATGTTGTTGACCCAGAATTCCTGAGAACCACATAGAATCACTGGGGCTTCTTCTCAGCTACTTTTTATATACTTTATATTTAATTTTTTTATTTATTTAAAAACATTTCCATTCTACCTTTCTCAAAAATCAAGGTGGATCACAATATAACATTCACAAGCTTTATATACAGACAACATATTAATTCACAATTAAAAAAAAATAAAATAAAATTAACCCATCACTGACTAACAATCTAAAATCTCAATTCACAGTGAGTCAGACCCCACAGGCACACAATTCTCAAAACAGACAATTGTCAGAACTGTCAGCAAAATGCCCAAAGTCACAAAACTTGACAAAATAGTCCAAAATTCATGCCAAAAGTCATCCAAGGCAACATTGGATGCATTTCTATGTAACTCTTTCTTAGTAAGACTTCTGACAAAACTATCTGAGTTCTTGTAATAATAGGTTAAATAAACAGAGTAACAAAGCACAGTAACATAAGATAGTAGATATCATCAGAAAAAGACCAACTGGCCTATTTATTTATTTTTTTCATTAACTTTTATTCCACAATTCCCAAAGCACCATTATGGATACTCAGTTTTCCTAGTTATCCACACTGCTGATAGATCCCAACTGCCAGTCACAGAGTGTGACAGCTAATAAGATATCAGTCCTTATCCAAGACAGTTATTATATCTGATATCTCAGTTCGAATGTCGGTGTATATATAATAAATAAATAAATGAAATTATCATTCTCCTCCTCTGTCATTTTGGGGACATAAGCATACAAGATCCCCTGCTTAATTCACACTTATACCCAGGGCGGATTGGCCTATTATCCATCCCCCGGTGAGCTGGTAACTCTCTGGTCATGTGACAGTCCTTAGCAAGTCTTCGGGACTCCTGCCAGATTCCTGCATTCATGGGCCCTGCCACTTGGAATCATGATTGCCCAATAACTATGACTCCCTCTCAGCCAGAGGCTGTGAGTTCTGCCTCTACAGCATTTCCAGCCCTGTCAGTTTGGGGAGTGGAGATCTAACCCAGAAATGGGCCCTGGTGCTTCACATGGCAGAGCAATGCACTGCTATTGAGCCATTGAGCTGGCCTCAATTTTAGTATTGATTTTAGCAGCCAAGCATTCAACCACTGAGCTTTTTAGCTGGCTTCTCATTCTGTATATTTCTTCGGGGTGACTACTCTGTTGAAGATCTAAGACCCATTTACAAAAAAGAAAATCTTTCCTCATAATCCCCTCCCCCTCTGTAACATCCATCAGAAGGCTATCGAATAGAACCAGTCCCAGAACTAATCCCTGAGGCACTCCACTCATCACCTTCCTTTCTTCAGAGTAAAATCCATTTACCACCGTACTGTGTTGTCTATCTCTCAACCAGTTTATAATTCAGTCCACCACTTTCTGTACCAGCCTGAAACCCCTCACTTTATATATGAGCCTCCTATGTGAGAAGTATCAAAAGCTTGACATAAATCCAAGTAAACAACATCTAGCATCTGCCTACAATCTAATTTTATGAACACCCAATCAACGAAATCAATCATATTTGTTTGACATGAACTCACCAGTCCTCCAATCCCTTCTTCAGTAAATACTGAACAGAAGTATTTGTTTACCATTTCTATTTTTTCCTTCTCCTTCTCTATAT
Source organism: Rhinatrema bivittatum (assembly GCF_901001135.1). Taxonomy (NCBI): domain Eukaryota; kingdom Metazoa; phylum Chordata; class Amphibia; order Gymnophiona; family Rhinatrematidae; genus Rhinatrema; species Rhinatrema bivittatum. Next base: position 36,335,484 of record NC_042631.1, on the reverse strand, counting down.
GTTTCTCCTTTTCTTCTCTGTTTTATAAACCCTATAACCCATTGGTGCCAAAATCCACAATGGCGCTGACTGACCATACATAGGGGCAAAAGACTATGTAAGGTCAAATGGCATCATTTTGAATTTTGGTGCCAGTGGACCAACAGGGCCCATGACTCCCTCTTACCCTTCCACCTTGACCAGCTGACATGTAGTAGGCTGAGTAGGGGTGCTGGTGGGAATGGAGAACAGAAGGTGCAGGGTGTCCCAATTTATGGAGAGGGGGCTCTGTCTGTAGGGGGAGTCTAGCTGTTGGGGGGCCGTGGCCTCAGCCTAGATCCTGGTCTGATGCCGGGGCCTAGGCTGAGGCCCAAGAAATTTCCCGTTGACCCTCCCTCCCATACTTACCAAATCTGATGCCACATCTTGACCCAGACCTGACCCAGACCCAGAACACCCCTGTTTATACTCTAGAGTTCTGAACACAAAAATGAAATTGCAGATCTAGTACTAGAAATTTGCAACCTATCATTAAAATCACCTATTAAACCTGAAGATTGGAGGGTGGCCAATATAACCCTGTTCTTTAAAAAGGGCTACAAGATGATCCAGGAAGCTATAGACCAGGGAATCTGACTTCATTGATGGAGGATATGATAAAAGAGTCTAGCATAGCTGGGTTTAAAAAGGTTTTAGACAAGTTCTTAGAGAAGTCCATTATCTGCTATTAACCAGGTAGATTTGTGGAAAGCCACTACTTATCCCTGGGTATTAGCAATGGGATCTATCTACTGTTTGGGATCTTGCCAAATAAGAATGGGAGTAGCTTGCTTATTGCGGCGATTACTACCCCTAACCAATTAAGTTAGATACTTTACTTTGATGCGGGTCCAGCACTGCTCTCTGCATCAATGGCAGGGGTTAAGGAAATTGGAACCAAAAAGATACCAATAAGGGCCAAGAGTATCAGATAAGTATGAGAAAAATAAGTGTGAAAGCTTGCTGGGCAGACTGGATGGGCCATTTGGTCTTCTGCCGTCTCATTTCTATGTTTCTATGTAAGTGCTTGTGACCTGGCTTGGCCACTGTTGGAAAACAGGATACTGGGTTTCATGGACGCTGACTCAGTATGGCAAGACTTATGTTCTCATGTTCTTTTTACTCTTCTTAAGTATTGGTAACCCTGCCAGGGAATCAGAGATTTACATGGAAAGGGCCAGAACCAACTTTTTTTCTGCATGCTGCAAGTATCTCCAGATCTCTTTCTTCTCTGCTTGGAGGAAAATGGAATCTGGTCTCTCACAGTGACTGCCTAGTTACACTGTAAACCCATAAACCCATTGGGTCTCTCTTCAGGGGGGTTCCCTGGGCACACCATAACTTAGCCAGAGGGTTACATATGTAAGTAGAGTATTCTGGCTTCTAGCTAGAGGCAACCAAACTGTTGGGCCTCAAGGCCAAATTAAGGGCCATGCCCAAGGACATTGAGGGTTTGGAGAGGTTACACTCAGAGGTTCAAAGAGGAAAAGGGTGATTCCCTCTGGATCTTTGATGGATGGTAACATCACTTCCCACTTCCAGCCATATTTGCGTTTCCCTGGAGCATAATTGTGACGGTCCTCTGCTCCAGATGTTTTATTGTTTTAGTTGTTTTATGAATTTTATTTTTTTATCATAGTGTTTTTATTATGTATGCTTCTATTGTAAACCACTTTGAATCCTCCCAACTAAGTGGACAACTTTTTTTTTTTTTTAAATAAAATTGAAGTTACTTCTGGCCACAGAAATGACATGCTCTCACCAACGCAGGGCATGAGCCCTCTCACCATCATGGGCCAGAATAAAACCTTCTGTAGGCTAGTTGTGGCCCACAGGCCATAGTTGCCCAGCGTTTGTTCTAGGTTGACATCTTTTTATCATGGTTGTGCTGAAACTAAATTCTCAGAGGAGATGGAAAAATGTATGCAAGTACATGGCATGTATACATTTGGAAAAACCAGAATCGCATATCCATGCTTCCAATGGGAGAAAAACAAGCACTGGATCATCCTCTTTGCATTGACCTGAGTCAGGTGCCAAGCCTATTACATGTGTATCAGTTAATGGCATACTATTTCCTAGTAGCAAAACAGGTGTTTAATTTAAAGTTGCTAAGAAAATATGAACTTATTTTTAAATGTCCTGATGTGTTTTTCCTCTTAATGGTGTCCTGGCTTCTGTTTCTTTGTTTTCTTTCCTTCTGCTAAAATCAACTGTGTCTAGTATTTCTTGCTCTGGGTTTTTCCCCCTGTGTCTTTGTCTCTGGCGACGATTGCTCCTCTCTTTCGTTGCACCCAGACAATAGGAGACTGCTGCAGCCGGAGGTATTCTCCGCTCAATTTTTTCGGAGCAGCGTTCTATAACTGAACAGACACGAAGCCCACCTGCTACCCAGCACAGAATTACTGTGTAAAGTTACATGTTGAAAAAAAGATTTTTAAAGATCCTCAGATATATCCGAGGCAAAGAAGACCAGGAGCTGCTTCATTTTCTTTTCGGGGGTTTGTTTTTTTTTGATACGTTTGAACTTGCTCACTTATTTCTGTGAGATCTTTCGGGTTCCAGCAGCAGCTCTTCAAGAGGGAGTTGTACTGTCTGAGGGTCAACGCCATAGTCACAGAGGGTTGAACTGGTGATACAGCCCAACTTCTTCATTGATTCCTTGCAGGGATGTGCAGGCAAAAAATTATGACTTGGTTCTTTTTTTTTTTTTTGTTCGTGGGGGACAGAATTTATTTATTATTTTTGGTTTGTTTCATGTTTATTTTGGTTCAGTTATTTGCAAACTGAAATGAATATTAAGCCTTAAAACCCTCCCAAAACCTAAAAATGAGTACAAACCGGGCCTCCTCAGGGCCCCCCCCCCTTGCAAATAAACCAGGGCCAAAGTGGACATCTCCTTCCCCTTACAAATAAACCAGAGCCTTCATGAGCCCTTCTGCCACTCCACCTTCCCAAATAAGCTGGAGCCTACTTTCACCTTCCTTTGGAGTCATTAGCATGGCTGTAAAACAATATGATGCCTAAGACCAGCAGCATTTTTAAAAGAGAGCTGGTAGAGCATGAGCAGTTGAAGATTGCTTCTGGACCTTTCATCTACCAACAACCCCACGGGGGGGGGGGGGGGGGGATAAGTGGGACCTGGATCAGCAATAGCTCTGGCTTATTTGCAGGGGTAGAGGCCCTGACAGGCCTCAATTTATTTGCAGCAGAGCCTGGGGGGATCCTGGGAGTGCTCGGGGAGGTCACAGTGATGTTAGGTTGCAGCTTGTGGCGTGATGACGCTTCCTTCCCATTTTTTTGCTATGAACTGACAATACCTGCATATTTACACATATTTTCAGGGAAGTCTATTTTCGGTTTATTCCATTTAGACTTTTTCATAATGAGAAATGCCCTTGTTTAAAACAAATGCTCACACCTAGTTCTTTGGAGCGTTCTATTTCAAGTATGTTGATAGGTTCTGACATCACCATCTTTCCCATGGATCATCCATCCCAGAAGGTTGGTACGCAGGAGCCCTGAACGTCCAAATGATCTTTCTCTGCTATTCCCTTTAGACTCTCACTCCACATCTGTAGTCATGTCTCCAGAGAGTTGGTATTAAGAGGTTGGATCCTAATAAAGAAACTCCTGCATGACTCTTCAAACATCTGTAGGATGATCATACAGTGGGTGCATATCATCTTCAATTTCTCTTCATCATTCTGCTGCTCTTCTGATTTCAGGCTTAAACCATTTAGGCCTCTGGGCTTCAAGGGGTGCAACCACAGCAGTCACTCAGAGTGGGGTCAAGACACTTGGTGTGTACGGCTGTCTCCTGTACCGGGTGTACATACTCGGCAGAGGAGAAACGAAGAGAAGAGCAATGGTTTAGATAATTGAAGTGCTAACTTCCCATTTCAGATTAAAGAGCTTATACAGAATGTTGCTGAGGGCTCATCTTTGCTATTTTCTGCTTGATATGTGCTTTGTATGAGGAGGTTAGATTAAGGATGACTAAGCTGAGTTTATGAAATGGGATGAATGGCCTTATGGTTTTTCAGATGAAAATAAAAGCACTTTTGTTTTTACTGGGTTGGAATATATAGTAGATGGTTCTTGTTAAGTCAGTTTATGCCTCTCATAAGGATTTTTCAACCTGGTCAAAGTACATATTTGACTTTGTCATTCAAGGGTCATCTACAGAGATGAAATATTTTGTTTTAAATCAAGCGGTTGTATGGAGATTATATACAGAAGCAATGATGCAAGTATTCTTTCTTGCGGAAGACCAATAATCTGTCACCTCCATCTGTGACACGTCCCATTTAGAATGACAAAGAAATGTCTGCTTCCTAGTATGATTCATATCAATTCTGTGAGATGTAAATGTTTTATCTTTCCTAGGATCTTCTCAAGGAGTCGGTGATGGTTGACTATATCATAGGCATCAGTTAGTTCAATGAACATAGCTTCGGTAATATAGCCTCTTTCAAAGCTGTCTTCAGTGTGGTAAGTTAGGTTAAGCAAATGGCTAGCTGTTGATTTTTCACAGCAAAACTCACCCTTGTTTTCAGAGATCCAGCGAAGTAAGCAGTAGGCTAGATTGCTCTGGGTGAAAATCGTCCTCCCTTAGAATGATTAAAACTATTTGTGAGCTTACACAACACGTGTACTTTTAGCCAGATTAAAAAGGAGTCATTCTGGGGGGAAGGGGGAGGTGGAGGTGGAAAGGTGGAGTTATTTTAGGTCAGGGGTGTAAACAGAGGCTGTACATTTAGATTTTCAAATATATTGTATGTGTGGTGTTTTGCCCACATTCTGCAGCTTGCTGAAACACTAGGTGCAATGTATGCAGGCAGTTTTTACTTGCGTACCTTGTAGCAGGCATGTGTATTTGTTTAAAAACAAATGGTAATGCAAACTGAAATGGGCATTTTTGTTTTGGTTCATTTTACCATGAAACGAATGATTGATCCCTCTGAAAAAAAACCCAAAACATTATGGGCCGGATTTTCACGTAAATCCCCGGGACGCGTCAAAGTCCCGGGGCTTCGAAAAAGGGGCGGGGAGGGGGCAAGGCGGTTTGGGGGGCGGGGCAGGGTGGGGTCAGATGCTCCGGGCACAGCGGCCATTTGCCACTGTGCCGGGGGATCGCGTGCTGGCAGGCTGCTGGTGCGCGCAACCTGCGCTTGCCCAGAGGCAGGCACAGAAGGTAAAACAAAGGTCGGGGGAGGGAGGTTAGGATAGGGCTAGGGGGGGGAAAGGTTAGATTAGGGGGTTAGGAAGTTCCCTTCATGGCCGCTCTGAACAGGTAAAGGCTGCGGGCGTCGGCACGTGCAGAGTGCACAATTGTGCACCCCTTTGTGCGCGCCGCCCCCCAATTTTATAACATGTGCGTACATGTTAAAATCGGGTGTCCATGTGCGCATGCCGGGTAGCACACGCACATGGATGCCCGTGCGTACCTTTTAAAATCTACCCCTATGTGTTGTTTTGTTGGGGAAATAGTACATGCTATTTGCAAATAGTGTACACTAGTTGCCAAAACAAATAACATAAAAAAAAATACTTATGAAATGAAAAAACAATTTAAAAAAAGCCCCAGAAATAATAAAAAATGAAACTGAAAAAATGTCAGCATACATGCCTGCTCTGTAGGCAATTTTTAAAGGGAAACTTTTGAAAATTGGCCCAAAGGTCCATGGGACCATAAATACCCGCTTACAGTGCAATAACATGGATGTCTGAAAATTGCCCCCTCTCCCAGAGATTTAGCTATATATAGAGTGAGTCAACTTAGTATCAGATGTTCCCATCATTTCTGCATAAGGCATAATAGGGAGAGAGAGATCTGAAGCTCTCAGGGTGAAATGGATCTTTCTCTGACTTTAGAAGTGCCCCTACCTGGGTATGTCACCATATCTTTTGAATTTTTTTGGCTACCTGTGCATAACTTGTGTAGGCAGAGCAGCTAATCTTGGATCTGAAATCCAATTTGCATGCTTAGTCTGCTTAATAAACATATTATGGAAGCCAGCTGCTCCCCCAGGCTTCAATGCATCAGTGATAGAATTTGACTCCATCATTGATAAGAGACTTAGATTTGATCATTCGGGTACTTAGATCTTTCACGTTTTTTTATTATTTATTTTTGGACCACGTTTTTACTCAGCCCAGCAGTGGTTTTGCTAGTGAATATAGTCTGGGCCATATCCTTGTTTCCAATAATCACTGTTGCCAGAATTAGGTAACTTTGGATTATAGATCAGACCCAGCTGATATGCATGTGACTAAGTGTATACTATTCTTTATTTCTCTCATTGTAGCCCCACTGCATACTATGACTATTAGTCATCAGTAATACCCTATGGTTTGGTCTGCGTGATCCCCAGGGTATCTGTAAAGGTGGAACTCATCTTAAGTGGTTTGTATACTGCAGTGATTGAAATTATAACTGTCAAACTAAATAGAATTACAATGTTGTCATCTCCAGTTTTTGCTGTAAAGTTTGTTGCTCCAGTTTTAACAAATATGGCACTTTCAAATTGCTTGTTTAGTCTTTCAATCATCATAGATATTCCAGGTATAATGGAATGCATACTAAAAGTTCCTCGGTGTGTCACTCCAATCAGAAAACATGACACTGGACTTTCTTACACAAACTGGTCATCTTTTTTTAAGCCGTTAAAAACCCTTCAAGTTTTATTAACAGTGTTGTCAATGCTGGCCCAGAAGAAGGCATTATAATTGATTACAGTTGGTCCATTAAATCAGAAAAAACTTGGTTTCAAGCACGACTTAGCAGATTTTAACCTGCTGGGGACATGACATGAATGCTTCAGCTTTGGCTCCGGCACTGCAAAGGAGAGGGATACCCTGGGCGCAGGTGGCTATAATAGACATTACTAATCAACAGAGAGAGCCAGGATAGCACCAAAAGGAGGAAAACCTAATGGAAAAGTGTCCTCGTCTAGTTTAAAAAATGTTGCTGGGAAAGAATGTTACAGTACCCCATGGAAGCTGGCGCCTAGAACGAGCTGCTTAAATAATATATCGACACACTTCTCTGGCACACGTGCCTGGTAGTGTTGAGGTAGCCTCTTGCTCTGCGACACAGCTGCATCCAGGGCATATTTTTGCAGCTGTTGTCTGTTTCTCTTTTATTTGTGCTTGGCTCTCGGGGGTTACTGTGGTTCCAGTTACATTAAATAGCAGTTCCTTGAGATAAGCTGAGTGAAAAGCTACTTTTGAATGAATCTCTCTCTTTACTGCAGAGGGCAGAATCAAATTTCAATAACCTGTTTGAAAATAAATAAATAAATAAATAGCTCCCGCCCCTGCCTCAACAAAACAGAAAGAGAAGCATTCATTAAGCATGTGCTTTGAATCCGGAATGCCAGCTTCACTTGAGAACATGAAAAGATTAATTGACAAATGATGACATTTCTAATGAAAAATTGAAGGCAGCATTTTTATAGCAAAGGTGTTGAGACCCATGACTAATTTGCCATTAGATATTCATATATCAGAAACTCGAGCATGATGGCCTAGAGCTATTCCTAGCTGCTAAGGATATTAATGTCTATAAAGTTATGTAGGCTTGGATTGTTTTGCCAACCTTTCTTTCAGGTTACCTCCTGAAGCCCCTGCACGGTGATATGGGAAAACCTAATGTTAGAGGTCCCTTCAGCACAGTCTAGGAGACCCTGTGGGTGTGAAGTCCCCACCTAGTATAAAGCCCTGAGAAAGATGTATCATGCTCTGAAAACTGGTGGAAAGAGTAGTGTAGAAGCAGAAGCTGGAAGAGGCATTCCCTGCGCAGTACAGAAAGTGAATGGTTCCAGAGAGCAAAGAGAGAGGCGAGAAGTAGGAGTAGCAAGACAGCCAGCATGGAGCAGGAGAATATCGTCCAGTTCCTCAGCTCTTGGAGGTGTTTATGAAGAATAGGGTGCCAGATCTCAGAAAGAATTGGCTTAAAGGAGTCCGGCAAAAAGGGTCCCTATTTATTTAGATACCCCTGAAATTCAAGGTGAATCGAAAGATAGAAATCTGAATCTCTGTGCCAAATAAAAACCTGAAAGTCCCCAAACTGTTCTATGGGAGCAAGTGGAAGTGAGCACAGCTAAGGCTTGAGAAGATAGCTCTGGAATGTATTGTATTATAGTTCACTGCTCAACTCACAAACTGAGAACTGTTAAACCCCACAGCTTCCTGTGGAAAAGCAACCCATCCAATCACTTTCTGTAGTAAATAAGGTCAGACACACACAAAAAACATGGAGTAATGCAATCACACAAAAAAAATCAAGATCAAGCAGAGAATGTGTGACATCAGGTAAATTTGTTCTATGTTGAAATGAGATCAATCTTTTTAAAGATTCAGATCCCAAAAGATGTAACTGAACAGGTTTATTCAACAGTCCCCCAACATAGCCGTGTTTTGCCGCTGGGGCTTCATCAGGAGGGATCCACTGTGTGAAAAAGAACAAATTGTGAGAACAGAGACTGGTACAGCACTGGAGAAATGTTCCACAACAAAATATAATACATATTGATGTGGAGTTTACAGGTGGCTTTTGGACGGTACTCTTATAATTATGCAAAATAGAGTAACATAAAATAATGTGTACTACAATGTATAGGGTAAACACAAAAGTATGAATTGACAATGGACCATGTTTTATTATTAGAAATTTGGCGGTAAATAAACCAAAGAACTGGAAAAATACTGGGCTGTAAGGCATCTGGAAAGATTACAAAAAAACCTTAATTTGAAAAATGGGGGGAAAAGCAAAAGGAAACAAAAATTTCAAAGGTCTGCATACATACCAGGATGACAGAAATTCAGAAGATGCAGCGGCGTCAGTTCAAGTACTGAGCACTTACAGTGAGATACAGTAGGGAATTTAAACCTGAAAAAAAGGTGCCATTTCTTCTAACCAATCAGTGGAGATCATGTGAATGGAACCTACCAATGGGGGGAGCACTAAATGAAATGCCAAAAGGAACTGAGGATTTCAATACCAAAAAACTAGATAAAGATACACAATTAGATGACAGCAAAACTTAAAGGAAGGAATGCCACTGAATTTCCTGATTAAGTCCAGAGGCAAATGGAGAGTTTAGCTTGAAGGAGCCACCTTTGTCCTTGGCGAGTGAGATATGCTGAGAAATCACCACCTCTGCTAAATGGCTTACACACTTCTAATACCAAAAATTGAAGATCTGAAATAGAGTGAGACTGCTCCTGCCAAAGGGCCACAAACGGGTCTTCCATGCGGTCAATCTTTAGACAAGAACGATGTTCAATCATTTGGTTATGCAATGTCCTTTCAGTTTTTCCTATGTAAATAAGAGGATAGGAGCATAGAATACCATAGACTACGTCAATACATGAACAGTCAGAGGAATGTTTAACTGGGTAGAGTTTGCCTGTATTGGGGTGTTTAGATGAGGAAAGGGATAAGAATAAGAGTCAAACTGAACAATGATTACAGGGGTGGTGGCCCACATGCTCAATAGTTCTGAAGGAACTGTACAGTCCCATAAGGTTTTACCCCTGTAAAAAGGGAAGCATGGTGGTGCATGGGATATTGTCTGTGGTATTAAAATATCCCAATGTCACCGAATAATGGAGTGAACTTGATGAATTCTATCTGAGCAAAGGAGGATGCATGTGAGTTTGAGTTGGCCCTAGGGTGAGGAAGAAAGAGTGGATCTCTGTTAATGTAGAGTGCTCATTTGGAAGCTGTTTTTATAACCCGAGAATGGTAGCCAAAAGCCTTCGGTAAACCCCATATCCATATGTATTATATTTTGTTGTGGTACTTTTCTTTGGTGCTGTACCAGCCTCTGTTCTCACAATTAATTTGATGTTTTCAAACAGATCTTGTATAGTGGGTCCTTCCCAATGGCCGTGTTGGGGGTCTGTACCGTGTATGAAGACTTTTTGTCTAAACCTGTTCAGTTACAACTTTTGGAATCTGATTCTTTAAAAGATCTTCTTTCCACATAGAACAGTTTAACTGATATCACACATTCTTTACTTGTAAATAAGGTCAAACAATCTGAATACATCTGAACTTATTTCATATCCAAAGGGTGACAGGATTTGTATTTGTGACACAGAGAGGAGAGAGTCCTTTACAATGAGGGAGTTTCACCCATGGTCCACTGCACCATCTGATGCATCTAGTACATTTGGGAGCAATAAGTTTCATACCTGTGCGCAGTATGCACATATGCCGGCTCACGCCCAGAGATGTCCATTTTATAACATATGCGCATATTTGCATGCATGTTATAAAATAGGCTGGACATGCGTACATGTGCGCACAATTTTAAATGGATGCGCGCAAATCCTGCATCTACTACATAAGTCGGGGAAATTTTGCAGGGAACACGCGCAACACCATAGGTTGTTTTTCCAGTACGTTCCCAGTTTGCCCAGGTAAAGGATAGGACTTCCTACCCCCTCCTAGTTAAATAGCCTTCCTTCTTCCCTGTTAGCCCTGATCCTTAAAACCCCTCTGATATTCCTGGGTTTGTTTTTTTTTGTTATAGTACTTACACGCATAGCAGTAGTAAAGTTACATGTCAGGGGACCTTGGCGCATGCCTGTGCACATAAGTATTTATGGACACATCTTTTGGCCTTCCCCCGACATGCCCAGAGCACGTCCAGATTCCACCGCTTTTAGAAACTTTTGCTTGGGTGTGCAATGAGAGACATACGTGTCTTAAGGTGGCTTTTAAATTCTGCTCGACATGCACCAGCCCAACTTGTGTGCATATCTCCCGGTTTAGGCGCACGCAGGCCTTCCTAAAATTCACCTGAGAAGGCTGAACATGAAGGACAAAATGCTGTCAGCAAGATTTAAGTCTTGAATTCAGCCATGAATTAATTGTGTAAAAGAGTTTTAAGTGAAAAAAAAAAAAGGCTGGATCAGCCAATCAGATTGACCTATTCAGCCTTGTCTTGTACTTAAAGCCCCTTGACATGAACAGTGCGCATACAAAAGAAAAGACTGATTTGGCCCTCATGTCGCTATTTAGAAAGTGATTCAGAGGCCAGCCTAATATACAGTCCATGAAAAGACAGATACCTATGACACTATTTTCTCACACGTTTGTTATCCATAACCTCCTTCAACTGGGGCATCATCAAGGAAAGCACTAAAATGTAGCATATCTGCTTCAGTTGTTCTAATTTGTCATTCCCTGCTTGTTTATTTTATTTATTTAGTTATGTAGAAAATATCTAGACCTCTTATCAACCTTGCTAAGCTAATTTTTCTTACCGTTGACCCTGCCTTCATAGCATAACTGGCCCAGGAGGCACTTCCATCCAAGAGCTGCAGAGAATATGTGACAACTTAAGTTAGTCCTTTCCAGGATTTTTTCCCACCTCACTTTCCGTAGAACAGAACATTAGGATGGGATTTAGCAGACCAAGCTTGAACTGGCAACTGCAGGAGAGTTGTGTTGATAGCCCTGTCCAAGACTTCACCCTGCAATACCACCTGTATACCGGCAAGAGTTGATCTAGCAATGGACTATGATCTTTTTTCTCCCAGGACTTGAGTGCAACACCTCGCAGAACTTAGTAGCTATTCTGAACTGTAACCATAATGAAACTGATTTCTCTGCTATTTAGCTAGCAACACTGCTAATTTGCTTGGAGTTCCTTCCTGTGAATAGATAAAATCTCCCTTGATCTTTTGGACGATGATGACAAGTTTAAAAAAAACACAGACCATGTCTGAATTTGAGAACCTTCAACTTTAAAATCTACATAGTGTTCATTAATGAACTGTCTTCAGATCTTCCTTTTTATGTAAATTGTTTTGCATGTTTCAGTTTTTGAAACTGTGTCTAGGGTGACACCTTATTTTCAAGTGGGTTCTGTATCTAGAACTATAATTAAATACTTTCCTCTCTGAGCAACCATCAGTTAAAACTGGTATTACATTGGAGTATTACCTCTGTGTGACAGGAGCTAATTATGTGTTTGAAGTAATGTTGTTATTAGGGGATATGAAGGCTGCAGCTATGATTTTGGTCAATACTAAAGGCAAACATCAATAAGGATTTTTTTTTAAAAATTTTTTTTTCTATTTGCATAACTCTTCATCCACCCCACAGGGTCTTTGGAACTAACATGTCAGTGCATTGTGGGATATGTAGACCTACTTATTCCATTTCAAAAATCAGCATTAGAGGAATCGGAATACATTGGGAAGAAGGAGTGCCAAATCCTGAACTGACATAAGAATCTGTGATGTGTGTAGTCTCTCTTGTTTCCTTAAAACAGAGGTGTGCCATCTGGGCCTCACAGGGTTGTGAAACAGTCTGACTTCTGGGATATCTAGGAAGAATAGTCGTAAATTGTCATACATTAGGTTTAAGAAACAGATTCAGTTTCAAATTTCACCTTGAATTTTCGATACACAATGATTTGTTTGAACCTGTGCTCCCAGGTATTATTTATTATTCTTATTTGATTTGATTAATTGCCTTTCGGCAAAGTATCATCAAAGTGGTGTAAAATAAAATGCAATAAATTACCTATAGTAAAAAGAGTAAAATTAAAAGACAAAATAAACTTTGAAATGAAATAGTTAAAATAATCAATCTAAGACCCCTCAAGCTGGCCAAAAAGAACTTTTGGCCAGCTTGAGGGGGTCAGGAGGCCCCCCCAAGCTGGCCAAAAGTTCTTTTTGGGCCGAACGAGCCGTCCGGCGCGAACTTGCCGGGAATCACGTGACGTCGCGTCTGAGTGACGCGGCGCCACGTGATTCCCGGCTCGTTCGCGCCGGACGGCTCGTTCGGCCCAAAAATAACTTTTGGCCAGCTTGGGGGGGTCAGGAGGCCCCCCCAAGCTGGCCAAAAGTTCTTTTTGGGCCGAACGAGCCGTCCGGCGCGAACGAGCCGGGAATCACGTGACGCCGCGTCACTCGACGTGCCACCGACGTCACATGCTTCTCGCCAAGGATTGCAGAAATGACGTCCTCACTCCTCGCTCGATCACCAGGGAGTTGTGGTAAGTCTGGGGGGGGGATTAAGGAGGGTGAGGGGGTTTAATTTTTTTTTTTGCACATATGTACATATACCCAACTCATTGGATTTTTTTTATGTCCATATTGGCCGCAAGTGGGACCCCCTTTCGGACATAAAAAATATGAACATAAAATTTTGCTCTGCACATCCCTACCGTCCCTGGACCATGATCACCTCCCTGAGCCCCTTTCTACCAGCTAAGGCCTAGATTCACTATTCTCGCAGAGAATAGTGAATTGCGCGGTACCGGGGGGTGGGCAAAGCAGGGGGGTGGGCCTGCGATAGCCGGCAGCCATCGCACCACTGCGGTGTGCTGGCTGCCGGCTTTTGCACCAAATAACTACACCATAAAAGGTGTAGTTATTCGGCGTGAAACTGGCAGTGATAAGGGTCCTTACCTTTCGCCACCAGCGATGTCTCCGCAGCATCGGCTCTGGTGCCGGGCTGACTCCACCCCGATCACCCTATCGCACGCGAAAAGGGACTTTTCGCGTGCAAAAGCTATTGAAAATGACCCCCTGAAGTTGGTATAAGCAGGAGAAGATTTCAGGAAAATATTAGCATGGAGGATTTTTTCAAAACTAGACCATGGGGTATCTGTCTGACTCCTTTGTGTGCTTTTCCTTTCAGTATGTGCTTCAAGAGTTCCCAAAAGCAAGCCAAGCTTTTGTGTGACCTGGAGCCTGGCAGAAATGAGCCAAAAAAATCTACAACATAAATTTCACATTTTTCTCAAGTAAATAGTATAGCACACTCTAGACCAAGGGTGAGCAAATAGAGCTGCAGTCCCCCTTCCATCCATGCCACAAGTCTGGTGAAATCTCAGATAATATGTATGTATATATTTATTTATTTACTTACTTAGGGCTGGATTTTCCATTCTCACAGAGAATGGTGAATCGGGCGGGCCTGTGAAAGCCAGCAGCGATCGCACCACCGCGGTATTATCTCTGCTGGCTTTCGCACCCAATAGCGCCACCGTGAAAGGTTGTGCTATTGGGCCCGCTACTGGCGACGATAACGGTCCTTACCTTATCGCCATCAGCGAAGATAACATCATGTCTGCCTCCTCGCCGCCCCGACTCCTCCCCTCGCCACCCCGACTCTGCCCCCTGCAAGCTATCGCACACGAAAAATCCCTTTTCACATGCGATAGGCTTAGAAAGTGACCCCTTTAGTTACTTGCATTACTGACTGTAGTGCTGACCCAAAAACCCTAACCCCCCCCCCAAAAAAAAACTAACGAGATGTTTTGAACCCATATGGCATTAGGCATGTTATAATGCAAGTTGGGTTTTGGCTTGGCTCTCAGAAATCCATAAGTAAAGTGAATTTCAATTACAATATAGTTATCCTCCCATACCAAAACAGTACCAACTGCCAGTACTAAAACAGTAATAACCCTACCTGTGAAAATGTAGCACTACAAATATTAAACCAGACCCCAAAACACCAATATACCTCCTAATAGGAAAACAGAACGTCAGGCTGCTATAGATCCCTACACAGAAAGTGCACAGCAAAAGAATGCTTCTTCACCTCATTCACACATGCAGAACACAGACAGACCTTCACTAAATACAGAATAAAGACACAATAAAGTATAAATAGGAATCTTTGTTTTCACTTTTTTCTTTTATTTTACTTTGGAATTTCAATGTTATAAAAAAAAATTAGAAAAATTACTTTCCCACTGATTGTTCTTTTTGTTATAATAAAGTCATTTTATACTGATTTTTTTGTTGCAACATTGAAATTCAGGGCAAAAATAAAATAAAAACTGAAACAAAGGACTCTAATTATAAACAGAAATGTGGATAGTGTAATTGGATGCTCTTGTTATTGTGGACCTCATTAAGAACTGTTATGGTTTTTTTTTTCTTTTTTCAAGTTATTTTCTTATTTTTGTTGATTTTGTAAAGCTCTGTTATTTCTATTTCAAGTCTATCTTGTAAATTGTAACAGTAAATCATAAATAAAAAGTAAAAAACAAATATGAACTGGAAACTGCAACAATGGAAAAACAAAAAAATAATGAAAAATGAAACAACATGAAATAATTAATATAAATCATCAAAAATAGTAAAACCATGCTAATAAAAATAATAAATATTTTAAAACAGCTGATGAATAAAATATCCATAATTAAAACATAACTTTAATTTTTAATTTCCCAAACACCAGAAAAATATTTTAAAATAGCAGACCCATCAATAACACCTCATAATTAAAACTAACAAAGGGAGTCGCATGATGAGGTGAACTCACAAAATGTGCTGGCGGAAGCTCTAGGTGCCATCCCTCGCAAATCAGTAACTATTGCTGTCAAGCGATACTAAAAATATTAACCAAATACAAGGCAAGACTCCTATGTCTATTGATTAGTATATGCAACACTCTCCAGATCCTGTGTCGGTGAAATTGGCAAAGAAAGAGAGAGAAAAAGCTAAGCCGGTAACAGACAAAATGGCCACTGGGAAAGAAAACTGCCCGCAGATCGCTATCACTGGGACAGCAGTAAGTGAGATAACTATGGCAGTAATAACAGATCGCAGATTTGAAAGATGCACTTACCAAATTTGGGCCATAATTAGACACTCTTGAAAGCCGGGTATCTTTAGTTGAGGATGACGCACTTGCAACTGTGGGCAAATTACAGAAAATGGAATCACTATCTACTGCGCATGAAAACAAAACTGACAAATTAGAAAACCTGTCTCGTCATAATAATTTAAGATTCGTTGGCTTTGAAGAGAATATAGAAGAACAGAGCTTGGCAGAAACTTTAGTGGTATGGCTGCCTATGGTGTTGGCCCTGCCAAACACTTTAGGGCCTATTATGATTAAAAGAGAGCACAGGCTTGGAAACAATAGATGCCAGTGGTCATAGACAAATTTTGTGCAGAAACAACAAATTTTGAGGGCTTGTAGAAAGCAATCAACATTATAATATAAGTCGTGTACAATTCAAAATTTTCAGGATTACTCACTAAAAGTGTCCACTAAAGGCAAAGAATTTGTTCCAATTTGCTCTGCACTTGTGACAAATACAATTTAATTTACAATTTCCCGCTAGATTGTGAATCTGGCATAATGATGTGGGTACAAGTCTTTGATAAGCTAGAGGAAGCTAAAAGGTTCATAGCAACTTTGGACAAGTAAAACTAGGCATGGCAGCAAGAGGCAACATGCCCATGGAGAGAGTGAGCTAGCTCTAACATTCGCTTTACTACTTTGGATGTTATGGACGTATTTCCACCTTAATATCCTCCAAATGTTGAAATTTTCAAGCTTACGTTACTGTGATCGAGTCACTATGAAAAAGATACCGTATGGAAAATTGTATCTACTTTAGCAGCAAGAATACTTGGGACTCAGTCACTGATGCTTTTTAACCATCTGATTTGCAATCGGAATGAAAGTGGGCTGTGAACAATTCCAATTCACATATCTTAACGATCAGATTTCCCCCCCCCCCCCCCCCCCCCCCCCAGCTGAACCTGATCATTAAGACGATCTGGCACACGATTCACATCTTTACTGTATATTATGCAGATGGTACCATTTACAATATAGAAGAAAGATATATCTTTAGTTCGCAAATTATGTAATAACTTTATTTGGAAACAAGGCAGAGGTTGGCTGAATATCTCCAGATGAATTACCCCTATGGAAGAAGAAGGTCTTGGTTTCTCCAATATACATTTTTATAACATTGTGTGTATCTTGGGGATAATAAAAGAATGGCTATTGGATAATGCCAAAGATTCTTTAATAAATCTTGAAGAGACTTTTGTGGAGCCATATAGTCTTATCATTCTTGTTACATGCACATAATAAATCCCTTCCCTCTTATGTAACTCAGTCTTTATTGATTAGAGTTATAAAAAAAAGGCTGGCATTATATAAGGAAACATTTGGGACTGGATTGGGCTAAATCTTTATACTTGCCTTTATATGTCAATCCACACTTTCCACCAAGTCAAGAAATTATTTTGAAAGGATTAAGCATTGTTTATATTCATCCCTTTATTGATTTACAGAATGGGAAATTACATTCATTTGAATATTGCTGTCAAAAGTTACATTTACAAAAATCAGATTTTCTCACATATATGCAACTCAATATTAGAAGGTTAACAAGTGGGCCGTGTCAAGGATTACATCATTTATTTAAAAAGAATAGGATATCCATAACAACAATGTACAAATTCTTACATAATAGCTCAAATTATGTTGTTCTGCCGTCATTAGCTGATGGTGTGGTCTCATGATTTACAACGTGAATTGGGAGAGGAAGAGAGTTGGGGGATGTCTAAAGCTTGTACAAAATGCAATGTTTATGGAACTCCACTTCAGAATTTTGAACTGAATAATATTCTGGCTAAGTAAGACGTTTGTAGCTAAACTGGCGGCATCTCCCCAATGTTTGAAATGCACTCATTCACCTGCATCCTTTATGCACTGTTTGTGGGAAGGTGTGGCTGTTCAAGATTTTGGGCAGCAACTCTTGCAATGCTTTACACCAATATTGAGGGCCACCTTTGCTTGGTCAGCTGCCTTTTGCATTTTAAGACATGTGGACTTCAGGCAAACTTTAAAAAAAATTACACATAAGCTTTTGTTGGTGAAAGGTTGTCTAACTGCTTTAAAACTTCTGTAAACCAAATAGGTGGATAACACGGCACCTGAATTTTCTACATGGACAATCTACATGTTAGATTTGTATCAGATACTAACTCCTTTAAAAATAAGACTTTTTTTCAGCAATCACGGGCCAAGTTTTTTGACGTCATTGCCAGCAGAATTGTGAGCCAAGGTTCGTTGAAAGTCAGTCGCACTGAGGGACTGGAAAGTATCTGAAACTTGTGAGCGTTGCTTGGTTAACTTAACCAGCCCCTTGAGAGTATTGGGGGGGGGGGGGGGGGGGGCGGGAATTCAGTGGTCTACTGCAATCATTGTTGTATATGGATTTCTCTTACAACTTGTTTATGTAATTGGTTATAAAATTAATAAAAATATTTATTAAAAAACTAGCAAAGATTAAAAAAAAACAAAAAAAAACCCCTGCTCTCTGTACCTGGGAACTTTTGATTCCAGTCACCCTGAGATTGTTGGGGTTGGGTTTGCACAAATTTTCTCTTCTCTTTCTCATATACACACACTTTCTAACACACATGTTCATTCTTATGTACATCCTCTCATATACTCATGCATACACATGCTCTCTCATGTTCACTCTCTCACACATGCTCACTAACAAACCCATATGCTTCCTCACATTTCTGACACACACACACGCTCACAAACACTCTCATGCTCATACACATGCTTACTGACTCACACACTCTCACACTCACTGCTACACACATGCTCAGTGATTCACTCATGCATACACGTGCACACATGCTCACTCATTCACTGACACACACAGATGTCACTACAGGATGACAAGGAGTGACAAGTGCAACCTAAGAAAAATTGCTTGTGCCCCCAAGTTTCTAACATCAGATTAGGCCCAGGGAAACATAAACCTATGCCTTATCTGATAGGATGCAATCTGCTCCAGTCAGATCTTTCACCCAGCGATCAATGTCCTTTTCTTCATCTCCCCCCCCCCCCCCCCCCCAACACCCCGCATGAGCTGGCAGCAGGAGCTCTTTAATTTTGGAACAACATTTGCCTATGTGGATAGGATAGTATATTTTTTTCCTGAGTAGTGCCTTTGTCCTAATCTTATGGGCCCCAGAGCTGTTGCTTCTCCCCGGAAGAACCCCAAGGGCTGAAGTAAATTGGTTCTTACACTGCAGCGCACAAGTATGTGCCTGCATTGTAGCTGTTTTGAACAAAGGAGTTTCATGTGCATGAGAGGAATTTGCCTATACTGGTTCTCCAATGTATACAAATTTATCTCATGCATATTCATTGCAGAAAACCCAACTGGTTGTGGGGTCCCCCAAGTGTTCAGCTTCCTTTGCCACATTTCCCTTTCTTAAGTTCACCAGAAAGGCGGATCTGAGAGAGCTGCACCTCAGGCATGCAGACAGCATGACCTGTCGATCCCAGTTGCACAAGTGTTATACACCTCTCAACACTGGGTATAAAACTCTTCTCAATGCCTCAATGTTTGGAACTAGATCTTGCCCTTAAATCCGTAAAGCAGCTGCAGGTATCTCGGTTGCAGGCTTGTAAACCTTATAATGTGTAGCCTATAAAGGCTTCTATGGAATACAGGCATGCAGATAGCACAACAGCACAGTAATCATCTTCTAATTGCAGTAGTAGAGCTGTGCTGGTACCAAAGCTGTTTCAATAGTTTTCTATTTGCTTTGGATGCTGACTGGATGCTGAGGAAGGCAGTATACAAGGACAATAATTTAATTGAATTTGATTTATATTCCACCTTTCATGGAATACATTCGGGTACCGTAGGTAATTCCCAGTCCCCATAGGGCTTACAGTCTAATAGCTAGATGAATAGATAGCACCCTGATGCTGAGGTTGTATATCACTAGAAATTGTGCTTCCCAAATACATAAAAGAATTGACACATTAGAGGGGCTCTCCACCAACAAACCTTTCAAGTTCAGCATCACTATGTGCTTTGCTACTGTCACAAAGTGAGTGATCCTCTCTTGAGGTGAGCAATGAACGCTGAATAAGAGAAGTCCTCTGATACATTCTTCATGCGCCTTGGAACTGGAGTTCATAGATGATAATCTTCCATCGCTTCTGGTACAAATGCAAGCTCCTAAACCAAGGTTTTCTGATAGCACAGTAAGAACATGGTAGAAAGTGTGGGAGCAAGCAGCAAGTGTCTATTCAAGGGTGATTCTTAAAATGGGGTTGACAGACATATAGCTATTCCCTATAAAACAGGGGCATCCAACTGCGATCCTCAAAGGCCATAGCTCAGTCCAGTTGTCAGGATATCCCTAATGAAATTGCATATACAGACTGCCTCAGTTGTATGCAAATCTGTTTCATGCATAATAAAATTTAGGATCGAATACAAAATACTTTCCATACTTCATAAAATAATATATGAAAAACAAACAAACTGGTTAAGTTCATCCATAAAACTGCATGCTCCAAACAGAAACCTCAGATCAGCTAACAAATGACCATTAAAGATCCCACCTTCTCGATCTAAACAACTCACCTCAACTCAAAAGAGAGCAATTTGACTTGGAAGCCCCAAACTCTGGAATACCCTCCCAATTGAACTTAGAATACAAGAAAACTTAAAAACTTTCAAAAAAGACCTAAAAACATGGATGTTTACCAAAGCCTACCAACTCACCCACTGACTCTAAAACACCGCTTCCTTCCTATAACACTAGCCAAACTGAAGGACCCATGAAAGCTATGATTATTACTCAGTTATGTAACATGTTTTGATTAATATACAAACCAAGTTCATAAATATCTTCTATGTTAGCAACCTTTTGAACCATTTTGAAACACTGTAACTTTGTAAACCGTTGTGAAGGCAAAACCGAACGACGATATATAAAACTCGATAGATAGACAAATAAATAAATAAATAAATAAATAAAGGATGTCCTGAAAACCCAACTGGTTTGTGGGCCTTAAGATAACAGTTGGATACCTCTTTTACAAAAGGTGTGTGGTAAAGGCTGGCTTGGAGTGCTATAGCAGTGTTTCTCAACCACCCACCTGTGGACCAGCACAGTCCCTAGCAGCATGTCTGCCATCTCCGAAGCGAAAGGGATTGCAGGAGGATGACGAGGA
The DNA here is from genome assembly GCF_901001135.1 of Rhinatrema bivittatum. NCBI lineage: Eukaryota > Metazoa > Chordata > Amphibia > Gymnophiona > Rhinatrematidae > Rhinatrema > Rhinatrema bivittatum. The sequence goes on along the minus strand of NC_042631.1, from coordinate 36,314,669 downwards.
AGCAAGTGTTACCCTTGCACCTGGCATTACAGCAGGCAGACTTTTCCTAACCTCTCCCGTTCTACCTTAAGGAATTGCTTTTATCCAGCTAGGCCCAAAATAAACGGTGCAGTGTCTGCAGCCCTGCCAAACCTGAGACCTATCGCCGTGCATTCCCTTTACCCCTCTGCGTATTCAGGAAAACCACTTCATGTAAAGTTTGCAGGGAAGCTGCTACTTATTTCCGTTTATTTTCATTTTTAATCCGCTTGCCGGCACTTCAGAACAGATTACATTCCGGTGCTGTGGGTATTTCCCTATCCATCCGCACTTCTGCTGTACCGATTCAATATGAGTTTGATTTTTGTCCCTAGATCAGCCTGTATGTGTGCTTGTTCAGAACGTCAGTCTTAACTTTGGACTCGCTTCTTGATTGTGAGATGAATTGAGTAGTGTGGAGAGCACTTCAGAGTGCTACAGAATGTTAACAAATGGGGGGGGGGGCCTTGATTAGCTGAGAGGAAGAGATGAATGTACGATGAGAGAGATTCTTCCTGCCATTCAACCGAATTAGAGTAAATGCAGAAGTACCAAAAATAGAAACCTGGCCGGCAGTACAATGATAAAACACCACCTCTTTGTTCTTGGAAATCATACTTTATTTCTTTCAGCATAACTAAAACAAAAAGAAAGGTGACTAGGCGTGCACACAAACATTTTTTTTTCCATTTTGTTTTGAGGGGGGGGGGGTTCTTTTTCTGTTGGGTTTTTCTTTGTGTTTATTTACGAGGGGCTTCGCTCTTGCTCCCTTTGCTCGCCAACGGACTCTCCGCTCTGGACCCTATGTTCCTGTCTTGGCGTGCTTTGCAAGGAATGGCTGGGTGGGGCGACTGATGGATAACTTACTGATAGGCGCCTTGGTGACCTCCTGAAAGGGTGAAGAGAGAATGCCTTGTTTCCCTTCAGACTGAGCTTGTCTGTATGACAAGAAACCCCAAAACAGAGGAGTTTAGAATTGCATGCCAACTTCATAGAGCGCGTTTTATGACTCCAAGACCTGCTTGTGTGTTATAGAAGCTCCAGGTGTGTGGGTGTCTGTACTTACTCTTTGGGGTAGAAGAATGAGGGTAGGTGTATGTGTGCGTGGGGCTCAGTGGGGAAAGTGTGGTAGGGTGTGTGTTGATAGGCTTGCAGGGGGAGTGTGTGGGGTGGATAGATGGGGGTTGCATGTGTGGAATGGTGTAAGGATGTGCATAGGGATGAGAGGGTGTGTATGTGTTGGTAGAGGCACTGTTTCTCCCTTGCACTCCTCTTGCTTCACACCCCCCTTTCTCTCCCTCCCCTATGTGGTGGGGGGTGGTATTGGTGTGGGTGAGCTGTATGTGGGGAGTGGTAGTTGTGTAAATGGCATGGTAAGGGACAGTGAGAGTGGTGTACTTGGGCGAGTTTGTTGGGGTGGAGAGGTGGTAGGTGTGTGGGTGATAATGGGTATGGGGGTTGGGGTGTGTACATGCATTTATTTCCCCTCACATTCTCTATTACCCTCTCTCCTCCCCCATGTGTTAATGGGAGAGATGCTGGTGTTGATGAGGGGGAAGTGGTATGTGTAGTGGGTGATTGTGGTGTAGAGAGTGTGTGTGTGTGTGTGTACGAAGGGGGATGGAGGGAGGGGTATGTAGGTGGGGATGGAGAGTTATGATGGAGTTGGGTTATGTGTGTGCACTTCCCCCCTTGCACTCTCCACTTTGTCCCTCCCTCATACCCTCTATTTCCTTCCCCTCTTCTGGGTGTGGGTGTGTGTGGAGAGAGGCAGTGATGGTGGCAATGGTTTAGGTGTGGAGAAGAATGGAGGGGTATAGGCGGGGTTTGTGTGTTGATCAGGAGGGTGAATTTGTGTGTGGAGCAGTGGGGGTGAGGTTGTGTAGGGGTTGATGTTTGGGTGTGTATGGGTATAGGATGTGGGTGTGTGTGTGATGTGGGCTGTTTGTGGGGCAGGGAGTATGAATGTTTGTGTGTGCGCACAATTCCTCCATCACACTCTCTACTTGTCCCCTTGCCCTCCCCTCCTGTTCTGTGTTCCCTCTTCCCTTCTCCCACCCCCTAAGTGCCCACGTTCACTAACACCCCCCCCCCCCCCCCCATGTGAGCGTCACTGTGCGTGAGCAGTGCAGATGCACCACGATCCATGTCTTGGTTTGAGGTTGTGTGAGTTGAGTGTGGTGGCAAGAAGCGTTTATGGGTGGGGTTTGTGCATTTGTTTTGGGAATTGTGTAGTGGCATTGGGGGTGCTTTTGGTGGGTTAGATGTGGTGGGAGTGTGTGCATACGTGAGTATCTGTATCAGTGGGTGCATGGGTTTTATTTTTTTTCCTTGCACTGAATTTTTCTTTCTCTTCCCACTTCTAATTCCCCTGTCTCTCTTCTCCTTCTCTGCTTTGTGCTATCCATTTTCTCAACCTTCCCACTGCCTCCTCTCTGTACCTTATGCCATTTTCTCCCCTGCTCTTCCTTTCTTCTGCTTCTCCCTCACTCATTCTCCTCCTTCCTTGCTTTACCCCTTCCACAGTCTCGGTGGGTTTGTGTTTGGGGGAGGGGTACAGTGTAGGTGGAGAGTATACGTGCGAGTGGTGGTGGGGTATGTAGTGTTCTCTGAAGGTGATATGAGTGGGTGTGCAGGGTGTGTGTGTGTGTATGTATTGTGAGTGGTCTTGTAAATCGTATGAGTTGCTATGCGGGTTTGTGCACGAATAGGGGGTTGTGTGAGGGTATTTGTGTGCAATCGTTATATGTTTCAGAGATTGAGTTTATGGGGGGGGTTGAAGATTAGTGGGGTTGTACAGAGGGATGTGTGTGAGGATATGCTTTAGTGGTGTGTGGTATTCTGGATGGCTGTTGTGTGGTGTTGTGAGTTCAGGGTGTGTATAGGTGGGTGCCTGTGTGGGTGGTGTGTTGTGGTGTCACTGAAGTGAGGGGTGGTGCATGATGGTGTGAGTGGTGTGGCAGGGTGAGGGGGGGGGTGTTGTGTCTGGGTTTGCGGTGGTGTGAGTGGCTATGGTGTGTGTGTGTGTGTGTGTGTGTGTATGCAAGGATATGTTTTTGTGGTGGTGTGCATGGGGATTGGTGCCAGTGGTGTAAGGATTGAGCAGGTGATGCGCGGTGCTGTGAGAGAATGAGCAGGTGTGGGGGAGGGTGGCTGACAAGTGTCATGCCTAGGTTTGTGGTTTAATTTAATTTAAAAATGTACACCCTGTTCACGCCACACTTCATGGTGGGCTACAAGTAGTCATAGATAAAAAGATGTTAAAAACAAAATTACATAAAAACCAATCATGAGACTGAGAAAAACTTTCCTATGCAGAGTACAGCTGAATAGATGGAAATAAGAGCACAAGAAAAGCCAATATAAGACTAAACGACCCAAGCATAAACCGGAGCTTAAACATTAGGACAGTGCTTCTCAACCCAGTCCTTGGAGCAAATCTGTCTCATGCATATTCACTGGGGATATCCTGAAAACCTGATGATTAGGTGTGCCCCGAGGACTGGGTTGAGAAGCACTGCACTAGGAGGAAGATATTCAAAGCAAAATGTTTAGGTAAGTTAGCCTGATAAGACTTGTCCAGCTAACTTATCTGGGATATTCAGCAGCATGGCTATGCTGCTGAATATCCTGTCAAAAATCACTACTCGGCCAGATTAAGTTTATATCCTGCTAAGTTAGACCTGCTCTATGGCAGGAAGGTTAAAAAAAATAATTATCACTTTGAACAGTGTTTCCCAACCAGTGTGGCATGGCACAATGATGTGCCTTCAGGCCTGATCAGGTGTGCCACAGAAAAATCATCACTGCCTGATGCTCAGATCAGACCAGCCCTGAACACGCCCGGGTCTAGGCCAAGCTGGAACTTTGCCTAAACCAGCCCCTTTCCCTGCAGGATGAGCCCTTGGGTTCCAGGGGCTGACAGGACTTAGGTGGGTCCCAAAGTCAAACCAGAAGAGAGTCCAGAGACAGGCTGAGAGTCAGGGCAGCAGCAGACAGGGCAGAGTCAGGATACAAGACAAAGTCAGGTCCCAGGTGGCAAGCAAGGGAGTAATCAAAGTCCAAAACATAGGTCAGAACTGGAGAATGAGGCCAAAACAGACAGGACAAGACAAGACACCAAGGATAAGGACAAGGCAGAGGAACAGGGCAAGGCAAGACTGAATGAGGCAAGGTTGGAACATGCTGAGGCAACACGTACTGCTGGCTAGGCAGGGGACCCATTACTGAGGTGAAAAGTACAAGTCGTGGCTGGGTTTAAATACCCAGCCGCATGATGTCATCAGGAGGGGCCTACCAAACGAATTACCATACCAGGGCCTTTAAGAGGTGCTGTGTGGTGTGCACATGTGCACTCAAGGAGGCAGCAGGGTCAGCAGTCAGGGAGCATTGGTGGTGTCGGGGTAAGTTTGGCCAGCCACGGGAAGCAGGGGCGGTTCTATAATGAGGGAGGATGAGACGGCCATTTCAGGTGGCAAACTTTGGAAGCAGCAAAAACTGCCGCTGCTGCGAAGCGCAGAAGTCCTCCCCTGCACAGCCAGGGTCTCCTCCATCTCTGATGCAAACAATGGCAAAAATGGAGGAGACTCCAGCGTGCCATGAGCGGAACATGTCCCGCTCACGGCAAAGATGAAGGCCCTGGTGAGAGAGAGAGAGAGAGAGAAAGTATGTGTGTGTGTGTGAGAGAGAGAGAGAGAGAGAGAATGCAAGCTGGGGGGGGGGGGGGTGAGAGAGCATGTGTGAGGGGGGCACATGGGGGGGCACCATCTCATCCCTCACCTCAGATAGCAGATTGTCTTGAGCTGCCCCTGGCGAGAAGGCTGCAGATAATCAAACGTAACAACCTGGAATATTGAGTGCGGTTGTGGTCGCCTCATCTAAAAAAAGATATTGTATTGGAAAAGGTACAGAGAAGGGTGACCAAAATGAATAATGGGATGGAACAGTTCCCCTAGACGGAAAGTCTAAAGTGGTTAGGACTGTTTAGCTTGGAGAAAAGACAGCTGAGGGTGGTTGTAATAGAGGTCTAAAAAATCATGAATGGAATAGAAAGAGTAAATGTAAATTGGTTATTTACTCTTTCAAAAAAATATAAAGACTAAAGGACACTCCATAAAGTTAGTAGGTAGCATATTCAAAACAAATCAGAGAAAAATATTTTTCACTCAATGCACAATTAAGCTCTGGAATTCTTTGCCAGTGGATGTGATTAAGGCAGTTAGTATAGCTGGGTTAAAAAAAAAGGTTTGGACAAGTTCCCGGAGAAGTTCATAAGTGCTATTAATCAAGTAGACGAGGCAAGCCACTATCGCTGCGCGATAGCAGCATGGGATCTAATTACTGTTTGGGATCTTGCCAGGTACTTGTGACCTGGATTGGCCACTGTTGGAAGCAGGATGCTGGGCTTGATGGACCCTCGGTATGACAAATGCTTATGGTCTTATTCGCTTCTGAATAATTTCTGACATTGTTTGCTTTTTTGGCTGCTTGCTGCACACTGAGCTGAGGACTTCAACTTATTGTCCACAATCAGGACGCCAATGGAGAGAAAGAGAAAGGAAAGGGAGGGATAGAAAAGCAACATGAGCGAAGAAGAGGAGATGATGAAAAGAGGAATATTGAGGGAAACTGGTGAAGGAGAAAAGGGAAAGGAGGGTAGGGTGAAGGGTGCAAGATGGCTGAGAGGGAATCCCTTGACATCTGGCAAGTTCTTTTTATTCCTCGAAACCTTTTTCTTGTTTGTTTACAATGTAGTCCATTTTACAGAGTCCCAATAGAATAAACTTTCAACAGCGACTAACCTTTCTGTTTTCTTGGAAAAAAACAAAACAAATAAAACAAAGCCTCTTTGCTGTGGTGCACAATGGGCAGCAGAAAGATTAGTTTCAGCTGAATGTTCCTTCTCTCCCGGCAATCAGTGACAGCACTGGAAAGGACCCTGGAGGGAGGGAGGGAGGGAGGGAAAGGGGTGAGGGAGAGGCCATGGGCCTGGGATAAGAGAAGAAAGTCTGAAGCAAAAGCCACCATTCATTGACGGTCTGTTTTGCATTTCTGTTACTTGCATAAACATGAAGATTATTCTTGTGACCGGGAAGAAGTTGCATGGAAGGCTGGGACGTTTCCAGACGTAAAAGGCCAAAGAAGATGCCGACGGCACCAAAGGAAGAATCAGAACTCCTGAAAGCATCAGGTCCCAACCTCCTGCTAGTGAGTGTGGAACATGAAACAAACAAACAAACAAACAAAAAAGATGCACTCTATGGGGGCAACAAGATGACTTGTTCCACCTCCGCTGATGACCTTCTAACCTGCCGATCCCCAAAGGGCAACTTTGTGTTTTCCTTTCAAGAGAAATGTAATCTTTCCGTGGAATGAGCATGACACCTCTAAGGTCGATGGAGGCAAATGAAGTAGGGATTGAGGAGGATTCGATATGATGAGGGTGCCACCCGACTCGTCCTGGAGGTCTGCTTGCTGGCACTTGAAGTCCTGTTTTCCTCAATAGGGGGGCCACACATTCCTGGAGTTGCCTAAAGTATCCCTGGTGACTAGGTGGTGCTTGCTAAGTGTGTTGGAACAGAGAGAAGGAAACGGATCTGAAGAAATGTCCACTGGCCTTTGGTGCTCCTAGGTACCACGCAACCTTTTCCAAAGCAGAAGCGCTTGGAGGCAAGCAAGAGACAGTGCCAGTACTGGTGCCGCCGCTGCTCGCCACCATCTGGCTAGCTCAGCCCTCCTGCACCTGGCCTCAAGCTCAGCTTTCTATGGACCTGTGGAGCCAATGAGGATGCAGGAGTGGGTAATGCACAGCCAGTGGCAACGATCCCACAGGCAGTGATGTCATCCCTCGGGCACTGCGGGGGGGGGGGGGGGGGGAGAGAGAGGAGTCTGCAGTGGCTGAAGATTAGTCACAGGCGCACAGTGTGAGGGTCAGCGGTGGCAGGATTCCATTGGCAGGGAGGAAATTGGAAGTCTGTGTATATCATATGAGCTCCGGTGGAGTGAGGGATGATAGTCACACCCCGCTGGAGAATTGGGAGACGAGGTTTAGATTTGCTGGCAAGGGACATTAGATTAAGTCTAAAAAGCAGCGGCCAATTTGTGGGTGGCAAGAGGGTAGATCTGGGTGGTGCTACATATCCAGTTAAGTTAACTGGATAGCTAGCAATATTTGTTCTTATCTGATTAAGTTAGCTGGATTTAACTTATCTGTCCGTGGGTTTGAATATTTACCTCCTATGTTTAATTTTCCTTTGCTTTACTGTGTAAATCGTTGCAAGTCCTCGTAGCAGCAATAAATACATGTAAAGTAATAAAACAAATGTAAAATGAATAATAAAAATAAGGGAGCTGAGGGCATGAGGCTGCTGACAGTGGAGGTCCGGGGAATGAGAGAAACACTTTTGGGGATGGGAATGGAGGTCTGGGTTGAAAGCAACACTGCTGGCAATCAAGCTTTGGAGGTGACAATGAGACTGCTGGGAATAGGAGAAGGGGTGAGAGCGAGACAGCTGGGGACAAGACGAAGGAATGGGGATGATGGGGAGTGTGACGTTGGTATAGGGGTCTGGGGTTGAGTGTGAGACTGCTGGGTATGGAAGTAGAGGTCAGGGGAGTGAGACTGAGTCTGCTGTGATGGAGACTGGGAGGAGAGTGAAATCACTGTGGATAATGTAGGGGAGGAGAGGAGAAAGCGAGACTACTGGGAACAGAGGGGGTTGAGATGAGAGAGACACTGCTGGGGATGGGGAGCTATTGACTAGCTTTCAAACTTTTAATCCTTTCTAATTTCAGTATACTTAGGCATAATTGTCCTTATTTGATATTTACCTTTCATACCTGCCATTTTAAAAGCTTTTAATCTACCTTTGATACAGCATTCTCTCTTCTCACATCTTTGCATTGAGCCCACCTACCACCTGATAACCAGAAGACCACTCCCAGTAATCTTGTAGTCCAATCTCAAAATGTCTCTTTCAAATGATTTTTTCAATTGCCTAATCTCTACTTCCCTTATCTCAGCTCCATTCTAAATTTGACACTCCACAGCGCTTCGGTTCATTCCATTCTTATTGGAAGGTTCCTGGTAGAGCAAAACAGAAAAAAAAAAAGTAACTTCCTTCAGGTATCCAGGAAGCTCATCTTTTTAACCAAGCTTATCCTAATACTTGTCTCCTTCAATTACTTTCTTCATGGTTCACTATCCTTTCTTACTATGTATTGCATTAACTTTCATTTTGTACTTCTTGTCGTAGGATGGCAAATAAAAATTGTGAATACACATGGGTACCTGGGTTCCAACAAGAAAATTCAAAACCTTGGGATGAAAGTAAATTAACGTACTCAACAGTGGCATATCACAGGCCAAAAAAGTAAAAATCATTATAAAGAACAAAGTCATAAATGCAAAGATTGTAATCTTAAAATGAGCACGTTAACCGTACAGGCGTGTATCGGCGCACCAGCAAAGATGCGCTGGAATTTTTAATCGTGCACGCGCTTGCGTGCGTATGTTGTAAAATATACCGGCCGCCGTGTTAAGCCTGCTGCTAATTTTAAGAGGCTTACTCGAGCACAGCTAGCACGCGTGTCTTCCATAGGACTTTTTCGGCTTTTATCTGCGTAGGTCAGCGGATTTTAAACTATGCTTGCACGAGGCACATTCCCAGTTTTTCAATTCATCCACTAGTTTGTCCAGTTAATAGCGAGGTCATTCAGAGCCCCTTTGGTTCTTCATCCTGCATGCCGCCCGGTTGACCCGGACCCTTCACCCTGTGCTGTAAGCCCTAAAGCTTGAGATCTATAGGACTTGCTCCTCATCTGGAGCAGCAGTAAAGTTATGCAGATATCTAGTATATGATACACACATAACTCTTGGGCCAATGCCCTGCCACCTTATTCCTCACCGTGTACTTGGGGTACATACGAACGTAGTTTGCAGCTTGTACATGGGCATTTTAAAATCTACGTGGAAGTGTTGATAGGTGGAGTGCACACGTGATCAGTTTCGTGGGGGAAAAATCGCTGCTTGATACAGTGTCCAGTCAGCAAATCAAAACACCCAATCCTTGCAAGTTTTGACAATAACATCTGTGTCAAGTGTGTGTCACTTATCTATACTTATTGTCATCTGGAAAACTTCTCTTCCTTGAAGGAACACACCTCAGTCAGATTGCAGCAAAGGTCTATTGATATATCTGTGCATTATAATTAAATCCCCTCCTTAATTAGCTTTTTTTTCCTAAGGAAAAAGCTTTTGCCTGGACAACTATTTAGCATTAACCAAACCCCTTGGCCCTGTTCCTATTTTACGGTGCTTTTTAGTGTTCCTAATATTTCAGTATCCTTTTGGGCATCACGTTACTCCACATTGAACCACGTGTTCTCCAACTGTGGCCCAATGAGGGCATTAAAGAGAGGAAAGATGACATCTTTAAACAGGAAGGAGATCTGACTGTGTCAGCACGATGGAGGCATGCGCCCCCTGTCCTCACTTCTCTTGTTGTCATCCTGCCTGTTCTGCCTGCATGGCCAGTCTGTTGGCTCCTATTCCTGTCCCCAGTAAATCATGCCACGTGGGGGCCCTCCTTCTCTGAGCATCCCTTCAAGAGGCCATGAAAGAAGACTGAAGGAACTGGAAGATGTTTTTATCGTATTGGGATTGCCTTTTGTAGTTTGCACAGCAAATGTATAAATAGGATGCAGATTCATAGTACTATACATCAAGGGGTGCATGACAGAAGAGGGAGATATTTAAAAGTAATGCGCGGGGTACTTATTCTTACTTGGGAAATGTGGACGTTAACTGCACTGTCTCACTCTATTCCATTTTTAATATTAACACGGTGCCAGGAAAATGGAGAGATTTCCCTAGTTTCAGTGGTAGTCGCAAGGTCAGCGAGAACCTTGCTTTTTCCAACTCAGAAAGAGACGGTCAGATAATCTGGGTGCAAATTCACTAGATTGCCTGTTTTTTAAGACTTGATCAGTGGGTAGCAAGGCTTTGATAATTCTTGATTTGCTCAGTGATAAGAAGCCACATATGAACTGTATCACTGCAACATGGCTGACAGAAGCTGAGGGGCCAACCAAACTTTCTCATCTCTGCCGCGAAGGTTATAGCATTTTACTTCAACTTAGACAAGGCAAATGTGGCAGAGGAGCAGGGCTAATATTTTAAAATACCCTGCTAGTGAATAGATTGGCCTTGCAGTCTTTAATGAGGTGTAAAGGTCTTGTTGCTTAGTATCTTGGCTCCCTTTCCTGTTAATGGGTAAATCCTTCACCTGCATTCAAAGAGAGCATTACGGAATTAATAGAATTGGCAGCTAAATTAACTTTAGAACACCTGCATTTGATTCATTTAGGAGATATTAATGCTCATCATTTGGCCACTTCTAATTTTTTAGCTGCCTTAGCTGCTCTGAATTCATCTCATTTTTTTCACCGTGCAATACAGTGCAAAAATTAGATAACATTCCTTTGATTTGGTCTACCCACACTATGATGTCTTTTTCTGTGGTCCAATTTTCTTTTTAAGAGGACTAATTCTATATGTGTGCTCCCAGGCCAACATAGAGGCAAGACTGACCAGGAGAAATACCAGGATAAGCTTTCCTCTAGCTGTGGAAACTAAAAGGTAGATTCTCTTGATATCCAAACATTATGTTAGATACATTGCATTCAGTTGTCCCTTTGGGATCAAGAAAGACTATCACATTTGTTGGGGATAAATGGTTATTTAGAATGAATCTGGAAAGATGTTGGTTATTAACAAAAAAGGGAGATATTCAGAAAAATCCAGTTAAGTGAGTTAGCCGGATAACACTTATCTGACTAACTTCCCAGGATATTCGGTGACACAGCTATGCTGCTGAATATACCCAGAGAAGTTCCTAGTTCGCCAGATAAGTTTTAACTGGGTAACTTTAGACCTGCAGGTGAGTAGGTCTAATTTAGCCAGTTAACATAGTTAGTTCGAATATCTCTACTTCTCCGGCTATCAGGGGGATTCATCATTCTGCGATGATGACAGCAGAATGATGATGTGCGAAACAAAAAGAGGCAGGGGGACGATAGTGTGCAGCCGGCAGCATCACTGCGGAGCATTTTTGCCTGCCGCGGTCACCGCCACATCACACACTATTGCCCCCATAGCACCATGGCAAAAGATGGTGTTATTACCCGTGCTACTGCCGGAGATAATGTCCAAAACATTATCGCCCACCGCGGTGCTGCCACCTCATTTGCCTTAACCCCGCCCAAACTCCACCCCTTTCTCTAATTTTAATTTTACCACCGCAATGTAGTAGTTATCGCATGCGGTAGGGTGTTATCATGTGCGATAACGCTCTAACACAAGCGATAAGTCCACATCGCGTGTTACGATTTGTGCCCGCGGAGCTAACCTCCACGAGCAGGCCTCTTCACTTACCAAGCTGCCGCTGCCGCTGGAGCCATACTGTGGCAGTCACGGCCTGGACCACCGTGCTGCTGACCACCCAACACTGCCAGGAGGCCGTTGTTGCCGCGCTACCAACCTCCCAAGCGGCCTGGAGGCCTCCACTTTTGCTGCACCCCTGTGGCCCGGACCACCGCGTTGGGGCCTTCACTCGAGTTAGCTTGCCTCTAGCGGCAGGGAGCCATGAGTCGGTCACCCTGAGCGGCAGGGGAAAGCCGCTGTCGTTCCGATGTCATTTTGCGGCCTGGAGGCTGCCCTGAAGCCTGCCTGCTCTTTCCGCTTCTGCACGGCTGGGTGCCACTGTCCAAGGTCCTGTGTTCTCTCTCTGGGCCTTCCTAGGCGCTGGCGCGCGCTTCTTCTAATGTATTTAAAGGGCCAGTAGCAGGAAGTGCTCCTGGCTCCACCGGAATCCAGCTGGTCTTCATTTCCTGGTTCAGCCCTATATAAGGGCCTCTCTCCAGCCATTCCAGGCCTTCGGATTGAGTTCCACAGTTGTTTGTGCTTCATGACCGGTCCAGGTCCTCCGTGGTCTTCTGTTTTGATGGCTCCGTCTTCATGTTCCTGATGTCCTTTGTCCGTGCCTCTAGATGACTTCATGTTCCTGATGTCCTTTGGCCATGTTTCCAGATGTCTTCATGTTCCTGATGTTCTTCGTTTGTACCTCCTGATGTCCGATGTCCTTCCTGATGCCTTTGCCTCTGCCTCCATGCCTTGGTTCCTTGATGTCCACTTTCCCGGCATGCTGTTGTCGTGGTCTGCGACCAGCCCACGGGCGGGCTGTGTAGGGCGCCTCACGGTACAAGGCCATCTTCTCCTGCGCAGTGCAAGCCTTCGGAAGACTTCTGCTTGAATCCTGATTTGTCTTTGAATCCTTGAGAATCCTGAATCCTGTGCTTGAATCTTGTCCCAGTCTTCGGAGCTCCTTGCATTTGCATCCGTCCATGCCAAAGACTCTGTTCGAACCTGTTCCGCTCCAGCGTGGTCCGTGACCAGTCCACGGGTGGACTGTGTAGGGCACACTGCGTCGCAGTCTCGACCCAGCACTTTGATCCTATGCCTTGATCTTTCGCCTACAGCACCTTGATCCTATGTCTACAGTGCCTTGATCATTTGCCTTCGTCTACAGTATCCTCGCCTGAGTCTTCATCCAAAATCTTCCATGTTCCAAGGTCTCCATCTGCCCTTGTCCTCTGTCCTGCCTGCCACCTATTGCCATTACCCAGTGGCAGGTCCGAAAGGGCTTGGAACAGTCGGAGGACTGTTCATTGATCAACATTGCGTTGTTGGGCATCCTGGGGCGTGCAGGTCCGGTAGAGGGTCAGACCTCTCGTATCCTTGTCTTCGCTCCAGACTTGTCTTGCTCCTTGTTATCCGAACTCGCACCAGTTCACCTCCCGCGATGTGTCTTGGGGCTCCTCCCTGAGTCGTGCTGTGGTCCAAGGGCTCACTTCACCTGTTCCGGAAATGACCGCACCTCCGCGCTCGTAACATCGCTTTTTTATAAATGACCCTGTAAGTTAGCCAGATAAGTAACACCTCCCCATTATACCCATATCCCACCCACTGCTTAGCCAGATAGATACTTATCTGGATATGTAGTTATTTGGATATAAGTGGTGGGTGCTAAACGCAGTCAGAAATTCAGCCATCGCTACTAAGCTGGATAAGTCCATATTTATCCAGCTTTGAGGCACTGAATATCGACCTCAAACAGTTTAGAGGTTCACCAAAAGTAGATGGTTCATTTTAGAAATTATAAAAATGCCATTTTATCTGCTGAAAAGAGTTTTGTTTTTCTTTCTTTTTTTTTTTTTTTTTTACAGACATCATCCTTAAAGCCAATTACTCATTGAAAGAGCTGTTTTTGAATGTTTGTGATGCATTTACAGGCCCATTATCTGATCAATTTTGCAGTCTACTATGCCAGGGGTAGATCTTTTGCTTAAACCCAAAATTCATGAGAAATTAACTGATATTGCCCCGGTTATATTTCTAGACTTTAAGCAGGGGATCACACCTCAGACTACAGAACATGATATACAGGCAGTAGTGCTATGGAGGTACAGCATAGATTGGATAAGTTGACCAAGGAGGGTTGTTTGCTAGATAGCCCCTTGCACAGGTATGCTATTTAAAGGTCTTCCAGATCAAGTGTTGAGAGTACTGACCACTATAGTTAATCAATCATTTGAACAAATACATTACCCACTACAACTGAAAAAAAGCTATTAATAAACTATTGAAGAAGCCAGCTCTGTATGTAGCTAACTATGGGATCCAGAAAACAAATCGGAAGCCGATCAATTATGCTGGAAAGCAGGACGAACAAAAGTGATCGGTGTGAATAAGGATTCTTTATTGGTGTTGGCCCGACTCTGGCCGAGTTTCGCTCGCGCAGGAGCTGCCTCAGGGGCTACTATAAGAACAATGTTAATTTAAAATTACACATGACTGACATACATACACGTTAATAAATAAACATAGATATGTGTTAATACATATAAAATGTCATCAACTTAAAAAATGAAATGATAAAACATATGTAAACATTAACAATAATTTAAAATAAAATTAAACACCTGGTGGTACAGAGTAAGGCCAACACCAATAAAGAAACCTTATTCACACCGATCACTTTTGTAGCTAACTATGGAAATTATTGGCCAGTTTTAAATATGGTTATTCTTGCAAAATTGCTGGAAATCATTTTGACTTTGCAGTTAAGAGATTTTTTTGAAATGTCAGGAAGTCTAGCTCCTGTGCAATATGCATATAGCGTAGAAACTTTTGATTTCCCTGATGGATGATTTACTGCTGCTGGATCGGGGGTTGGGGTGAATCAGGTTTCCTGGTCCTTCTTGATCTGTTAGCAACCTTCAACACAGTAAATCATTAGTGATTAGTAGGGATGTGCAGGAAAAAAAAATTAATTTTCATTTTCTGGAGGGTTTTTCCCCACAAATTTTGGTTCGTGGAATGTTTGATCCATTTCATTCATGTGAAAAAAATGAATCAAACATAAAAAAAACAAACAAACCCCAAAACAGGAAAAAAACAAAAAAAAGAGTCTTCCAGGGCCTCCCACCCTTCCCATACACCCAGAACAATGATGGGGCCAGGATTCCCCCTGGCCCCTACTTACCTAGTCCGGTGGAGATCTGCTGGCGAGGCCTAGGCCCAAGCTGAAGCCTTGGCCTTGCGAAGGCCGAGGTCGTGGTGGGTCACCGTGATCTCAAGATCTAGGCCAGAGCCCAGACCCAGGCCCAATGCTGCGGCCCAGCCTGGAGGCTGAATCCCAATGCCTGGGCCTAGGCTGGAGCCCAAACCCAGGCCTGATGCTGCGGCCCGGCCCAGAGGCTGGGTTCTGATGCAAAATCCTTGGCTTGGACCTAGGCCCGCTGCCAAACCTGGCCTGGAGGCCAGGTCCGATGCCAGGACCGTGGGTCAGGCCCTGGACTGGATGTCCATCGCCCTTTTCTTTCTACTTCAACTGACACTGTCCACTAAGGTCCACCCCAGTAGACATCACCATTTTGATATATGGCATTGCCAGTTGTCATTCATCAAAATGGTGCATAGTGTCATAAGAAAGAAGAGGAAGATGATGTCTTCCAAGGAGCTGCAAGGCTTGGACTCAGGACCTGGGCCTCAACCTATGCCAAAATCCAGGCATCGGGACCCGGCCTGGCCATCAGATACTCGATGGATCAGGAAAGTGATTGTTCCTGTGGGGTGGGGAGGGGGGGGGGGGGCTCGGGTCTAGGCCTGAAGCATTCCTTTCAAACAAATACAACTATTCATTTTGGGGCCCCCCCCAAATGAAATGAATTACCTATACCCATCTGAGTTGGGGTTGGGAAGAATAGACTTAAAATGACTAAAGGCCTTTTTGCATGATAGATAGCAAAGTGTGGAAGTTAAGGCACAAATATCTAAACCAAGGTCTCTTCTTTTGGTTGTTCCTCAAGGATCTCCCTATCTTTAATTTTGTTTAATGATTATCATCATATCCTAGGAAATATTATTAGCAATCTGGGTTAGGGGGTATAGATTTACACAGATGATATTCAAATTCTAGTATACTCTGATATAGATATACAATATCATTCTTAATACCCATGATATTTATCAAAAAAAGGAATTCCAGTTTAAAAGCAGTCAATGCATACTAAACAGCATAGCATTTTATTTTAAATCACTATACAGAATTGAATACGCAGCCATTTTTTGAAAAGCATTTGAAAAGTCTATGCACTATATAAATTATAAATTGACACATCTTAAATCACATATTTAATACAACTTAAATACATATATATTTTACATATATATTAACAATATAAAAATCTCATATAAACCTAACTTATCCTCACGTTCATACTACCATTCACACACATACCATTAAAATAACAAACTATTATACCACATATTTATTCTTTTATGTCACCCAAAATACAGAAGCTGCTCAAGATTTCCATAATCACGTATAGAGGAGCCATTAATATTGCCCCCAAGATTTCCACAATCCCATATATGGGAACCGTTGATATTGTCCGCATATGGCTTCTTCAGGGGGGATCTAAAATTAAATGTTATGCTGTTTAGTATGCTTTGATTATGTTTAAATTGGAATTCAAATCTCAATTTCAAGATTTCAACTCACTCCTATTGGACATACCCCTCTTCTCTGAGACACCATCTACACATCTGCTTCTTGATCAAAAATTGTTTTGCTCCAGAAACGGGCTACCCGGGCAGTATTGCATGCAGCCACACTGGTGGAGTATTTATGCAGACTGAGAATTCCCCACAGCCTCTGGATCTGGAAGGAGCCTCGACTCCACACTGAAGACCCTGAGTTCCTCACCAGATGGAACCAGATTTAAATACGTATTCCTTTGATCTTATGATATTAATTGTGGAAACAACTAAATATGCAGCCATTACCTACCAGAAAAATTGAATGCACATCTGGATGACTTGAAGCTTCAGATTTCAGTGGATTTTTTCACTAACCAGCTGGCCAACTTCAAAAAGAACTTGGAGAAGTTTTGTTCAGACCTGAAAACCACCAAATATAAGAAGTTTCTCAGGGATGAACTAGATTACTCCAAGGGGTTTGTCTACCCCTGGATGTTGTCTACTCGACCCCAACATAAACGAGTTACTTTCGATAGCTCCTCTGATGACTTCTCTAACGATGAGCTATGCACCGTCACTCATCATCCCTTTTCTGCTACTACTACTACATCATCTGCCCCCTTGTCATCTGTTGTCCCCAACTTTTTTTTAGATCAACCACAGGCATCCAGCATTCAATGCAATTTTTGGAGGTGCCCCAGACAATAGAGTCCATCCCGCACACAATGGGTCATGCGTTGAAAACAATATGTCACACCCAATCCATGGCAGTAGCACGCCACGCTCAGCTTGTAGCTAGCTAGTTTTCGATCTCTCACCTAGGCATCTTTCTCCTCTTGATGTTCAGTTGCTTCAAAAGGGGTTGTCATTTGTCCCCACCATTGGATACAACCCTTTTTCAGTAAGGATTCAACCAAATATTTTTCTGCCTCTTACAGTTGAAATTGTTTGTTTCAACACAACCACCTAGTGCTGACATCTCAATTATTCGTAGGAAATCATGGTGGGTCCCCCCCGGACCCCGTTGATCCTCTTTTGAAAACATTTGAACATCTTGTGTTGCATCACCTTCCTATGATGGACAATTTGTCTTTTAAGTTTCAGAATGTCTCGTGTACTGAACGCTTTACCATTAAAAATTTGTCCTCTGATCCTCCAATTGTGATTAAACCCACTTAACCGAGCAGACTATCTCTGGGAAATAGAATATCAACTCTTGGATCACCGGTTTTATAAATTCCTGCTCTCTGATTCCCCCTGCATCACTCACCATTCAGATTTCTCAGTTTGTCAAGACAGGTTTATCTTGTCAGTACCTCACTCAATATGAGGCAGATTTGTTGACTGAGAACCATCTCATTACACCTGTCTTCTACATTCTCTCAAAGATTCATAAAGCCTTAGTGAACCCACCCGGATACCTATAGTTTCCGGAATTGGCTTCCTCCTTGAGCACCTCTCTATTTTTGTTGATAGATTTCTTCAACCTTTCATCCTCCAGATCCCCTCTTCTGTTTGCAATTCGAGTCATTTGATCACGTTGCTACAACAACTTCAACTATCTGCTTCCACTTGCTTTTTAGCAACTTTAGATATCAAATCCTTATACTCGAACATAGAAACATAGAAACATAGAAATGACAGCAGAAGAAGACCAAATGGCCCATCCAGTCTGCCCAGTAAGCTTTGCACTTTTTATTTATTTTTTTTTCTCATACTTCTGTTAGTCTTAGCTCTTAGTAACCTTTTGGTTCTATTTCCCTTCCACCCCCACCATTAATGTAGAGAGCACTGTTAGAACTGCATCTAAGTGAATATCTAGCTTAATTAGTTAGGGGTAGTAACCACCGCAATAAGCAAGCTACACCCATGCTTATTGTTTACCCAGACTATGTAATTCAGTCCTTGTTGGTTGTTGTCTGTATATAGATCCACTTTTCTTCATTCCCCCTGCCGTTGAAGCAGAGAGCTATGCTGGATATGCGTGAAGTATCGGACTTTCTCCCCTGCCATTGAAGCAGAGAGCTATGCTGGATATGCGTGAAGCATCGGTCTTTCTCCCCTGCCGTTGAAGCAGAGAGCTATGCTGGATATGTGTGAAGTATCGATCTTTCTCCCCTGCCATTGAAGCAGAGAGCTATGCTGGATATGTATTGAAAGTGACGTATCAGGGTTATTTGGTTTGGGGTAGTAACCGCCATAACAAGCAAGATACTCCCTGCTTTTTGTGAATGCAAATTTTTTCCACATTTCCTCTTGCCGTTGAAGCTTAGAGCATTGTTGGAGTCACATTAACCGTGTGTATGTTTATTGAATAAGGATATTATCTCCAGGCAGTAGCCGTCATTCCCGCGAGCCACCCACTCTTCATTCACGTCCTCTAGACTTTATGGATCCCCAGTGTTTATTCTACTCCCCTTTGAAGTCCTTCACAGTTCTGGTCTTCACCACTTCCTCCGGAAGGGCATTCCAGGCATCCACCACCCTCTCCGTGAAGAAATACTTCCTGACATTGGTTCTGAGTCTTCCTCCCTGGAGTTTTAAATCGTGACCCCTGGTTCTGCTGATTTTTTTCCGACAGAAAAGGTTTATCGTTGTCTTTGGATCATTAAAACCTTTCAAGTATCTGAAAGTCTGTATCATATCACCTCTGCTTCTCCTTTCCTCCAGGGTATACATATTTAGATTCTTCAATCTCTCCTCATAAGTCATTTGATGAAGACCCTCCACCTTTCTGGTCTCTCTTCTCTGGACCGCCTCCATCTTGTCTCTGTCTCTTTGGAGATACGCTCTCCAGAACTGAGCACAGTACTCCAGGTGAGGCCTCACCAAGGACCTGTACAAGGGGATAATCACTTCCCTTTTCTTACTCGATATTCCTCTCTCTATGCAGCCCAGCATTCTTCTGGCTTTAGCTATCGCCTTGTCACATTGTTTTGCCGACTTCAGATCATTAGACACTATCACCCCAAGGTCTCTTTCCTGTTCCGTGCACATCAGCTTTCCACCCCCCCCACCCCCCCCCCCCCCCCCCCCCATCGAATACAGTTCATTCGGATTTCCACTCCCCATATGCATGACTCTGCACTTCTTGGCATTGAATCTCAGCTGCCATATCTTCGACCACTCTTCCAGCTTCCTTAAATCCTGTCTCATTCTGTCCACTCCTTCTGGCATGTCCACTCTTTTGCAGATCTTAGTGTCGTCCGCAAAAAGACAAACCTTACCTTCTATCCCGTCCGCAAAAAAAAAAAAGGTCCCCCAGCTCGATGCTATCTCTATTGTCAGAGTCACTCTTGAACAGCGACAAGGCCACTGCCGTATCCCAACCAATTTTTTAGTTTTTCTGACCAAGTATTGCCCTGACTAATAACTTCACTTTTCAAGGCTCATTCTACCAGCAAATAAAAGGTACTGCTATGGGGGCCACCATGGCCCCTGATATCACATGCTTGTATTTGGCTAATATTGAGAGATTACATGTCTATACCTCTCCTTTCTATGCAATGATTGCAGTATGGCTTCGGTATACTGACTATCTTCGTGGTATGGATGAGCACGGACATGTAGTTCTGTGCTTTTTTGGATGTTCTGAATACTTTTGATCCTAATCTGCGGTTTCAGGCATACATACATCCTTCCATGGTTTCTTTTCTGGATATTTTTATTTATTTTATTTATTTTGTGTTTTTCTATACCGGCATTCACGAAAGGTATCACATCATGCCGGTTTACAATTAACAAAGGGGTGTAAGAAGAATAAACAATGAGAACAATAACAGGTGCAGAAATGAAAAACATTGCAGTTACAATAAACATAGCAGTTACAATAAAACAGGGAAATACTCAACTGGGAGCAGTGAAAAGTCGATAGGAAATTAACAGAAGGAACAAATTTACATATTTATGGTATTTACTAAGTAAAGGAGTATCGCAATGATGTTTATCATGTTAAGGTAAGGTCAGAGAGTTGGTTAATGGTGAGTTCAAAGTTCAGTTGGGGTCTGGGATATCTCTATTACATTAAGCACAGTGTTTTTTCCACCCCCCTGTACCATAAATCCACTGACCGGAATACTCTCCTCCACTTTACGAGTCATTACCCTCAGGTTCTCCATGACAATATACCGGTTGGCCAATTGTATTCATTGTAATGTTTGTTTCTATTGTAACCTGCCCCTAGAAGTTTTGAAATGCTGGGACAAATATCCAAATAAATAAAATAAATAAGGCACTCTCTTCAATAGATTGCACTCAGGTACAACGCCCTGCCCTGAAAAGTCTATAATTTAAGTGGTCATTTAAGTATTCGGTATATAAAAACATTCAAACAAATAAATAAATAAATAAATAAAATAAGTACTGTGCCATTTTACCACAGAAAAATTACCACAGAATTTACTAAACTGTGATACCTGAGTAACATCATCGCTTGTCCTCGGCCATAACAAAGTGCAATGGCGACCCATTATCTTGGGGTCACCACTTTTTTTAAAGGCCCACGGCATGATTAAAAGATACCCTCCTGGTGGGTGGCAATTCCCTAATGGGGTAGTGGTGTAAAACCAATTGTCCTCCCCACACCCCCACTAATCCTCAGAACTATTACAAAAGAATCCCCCAAATCCTGCCCCTAGGTAAAAGGCAATGGGCCTTCCTGACCCTCAGGCAAAGATACCTCAATGTCCCTGAGGGCCCAATGGAGATCCAGTAGGTATTCACTCCTGCCCTGCTGGCATCATTTTTCAAAATGGTGTCAGTTGACCCCTGGTTCCCCTTGGCCAAGGAGTATGAAAGGTCAACTGGCACCATTTTGAAAAATGGATCCCAGGGACTTTGAAGTAACTTTCCCTGAGGGTCAGGAGGTGGGACCTCCAAGGTGCTTGGGAGGCTTTTTCGTAATCCTTGAGAGCCAAGTGGGGGTGTGAGGAGGACGGGGGACGGGACTCGTTTGCACAGTGGGGGACGGGGGTCAGACTTTTAACCATGTCATAGGCCCTTTAAAATCACACTCTGGAGAATAAGAACGCGTAAACTGTCTCCTGGGAGCACTGGAACAGCAATCGCACCTCCAGTTAACTTTCTGGGAATTATGCAGCTTCCAATGTTTAGCACACCCTGTGTGCATAATAATGAGCCACTTTGCATGTATTTGCGTGTGATGCCGCTCATTTTTCACTGCACATTTTTCTCGACCTTCTGGCACTAATGCTGCATTAGGGCAGTAACACACATTTTCGACTGAATAACGCACATTAATCAATCATGCACATTAAATATTTTCCTTTTGGGCAAGGAGTGCCTTTAAAGGGAAAGGTAGTTCCAGAGCATAAGAGAGGTGAAGTCCTGGGTCTCCAGAGAATCCAGACGAGAAGTGTATGAAGAAACTATTATCTGAGGAATCCCCCTTCATAGACAGAGCGCAATGGAAAGGATTGTCTTGTGAGGTTCCAGAAAAAAGCAACCTGCCCCAGACACATTTTCAGGATATTAACTAAGGAACTAAGTGACTCTATCCAGAAGCCAGAGACTCCATGAAGAGGCGAGTGAGAGGAACTAAGAGAATCTACAGACCCAAAAGGTACTAGGAGGGCCCAGGGAGGAAGGGTACCTTCCCCAAAGAGCTAACCTGTTTGTGGAGGGAGGGGATGGTAGATAAGAAGTGAATGAGACAGACATCTGTTTGTTTGTCTGTTTTTGGACTTTGTATACACTCTAGTGCGCGACCCTCTGGTGTACTGTTGGACTTTGTTTTGTTTGCTTGCCACCAGATTGCAGTAAAAACTTTATTTTGCACAACAGCTTTTGATATTTTGTGGGCTGGATAGATGTGCAGAAAAGCCACAGGCAGAACAAGACCCTAAGGGCCTTGAAAAGATGCCCCCCCCCCCCACCTCCCGGGCAGGGGAAGTGGTAAGTCATGAGGCTTTGTGTAGTCCGTGCCTCTCCCCGGTGGCCAAGAGCTGACCGGGACAGGGGGGGGGGGGGGGCTACTCAAGGTTTAGAAGCGTTTGCAGAGCTGAGAGGGACAGGGTTACAGGAATCATTACCTGCCCTGAATATCATTTAATCGCTGCGATGATTTTCACTTTCAGGACCACTAAGCACCTCCAAGGTTAAGGTTCCTTTTTATTCTGCAGGCCCAGCAGGCCTGCTATGGGCTGAGCTTGTGGTTTTTCTTTGAGGCTGTACCTCTTATCCCTCAGAGCTGAAGAGATCCCTCTCCCTGCAGAGTTGCCAACAATATACCGGGCCCCCAGCCGGCTGCCACTCTTCCCATTGTACAAAATCAGGTCACATAACCTGTTTTCTTACCGTGCTGATAACTAACCACCCTGCAGATTTCTTGTAGTGTGAGCACGCCTACGTGTGTTTTCAAGTTTTGGCTTCTTTGAAACCAGATAATTTAGATACAAAACGGTAATAGGGGAGGGGAGGAGGTAACGGTTGCCAAAGCAAAGGGACACAAATGGCCTTGTTGAACAAAACCTTTTTTTTTTTTTTTTTTTTTTTTTTTAACAGGCATAGAATGGGAAAATTTTCTTTTTAAGTGAAGGCCCAAGGAGTTCTATGCTTTGAAAGAAAGAATTGCACAAGGTGTGGATAGAGAAGTGGTCTCATGACCAACAAACCCGATTAGGTACATCACATGAGCGGCTGACTCTGTCATATCGTGTGTCAGGGTGAAACTTGGAAAGATGGTTTCAGGGTGTGACAGGAAAAAGCCTGAGATTTCACTCGAAGCGGGCAAGCAGCAGGAACACAGAGGGGCCGATGTAATACAGTGCGCTCAGCTGAGCGCACTATTAACCTGCAGTCGGATGCGGGTAGAATAGGCGCTAATCAATCCCCTAATGCAATAAGGGGATTAGCGCATATTCAATGCGCGTCCAACGCGGAGTGAATCTAATAGCGCTCTTCACGTGCAAATGCATGTGAATGAGGCTATTAGGCATTCACTCCCAATGCAAAAACAAAGGGGTAGATTTTCAAAGGGGTACGCGCGTACCCCCCGAAAACCTACCCCAAACCCCCCCCCTGCGCGCACCGAGCCTATTTTGCATAGGCTCGGCGGCGCGCGCAAGCCCCGGGACGCACATAAGTCCCGGGGCTTGCATGGAGGGGCGTGTCGGGGGGTGTGCCGCGAGTGACGTGGCGTTTCGGGGGCGTGCTGCGAGTGACGTGGCGTTTCGGGGGCGGGCCCGGGGGCGTGGTGCCGGCCCGGGGGCGTGGTCGAGGCCTCCGGACCAGCCCCCGGGTCGGGTGATGGCGCACCAGCAGCCCGCTGGCGCGCGCAGATTTACACCTGCTTTCTGTAGGCGTAAATTTGTCAACAAAGGTAGGGGGGGTTTAGATAGGGCCGGGGGGGTGGGTTAGGTAGGGAAAGGGAGGGGAAGGTGAGGGGAGGCGGAAGGAAAGTTCCCTCCGAGGCTGCTCTGATTTCGGAGCGGCCTCGGAGGGAACAGGCAGCGCGCGCTGGGCTCGGCGCGCGCAGGTTGCACAAATGTGCACCCCCTTGCGCGCGCCAACCCCGAATTTTATAAGATACGCGCGGCTACGCGCGTATCTTATAAAATCCAGTTTACTTTTGTTCGCGCCTGGTGCACGAACAAAAGTACGCACGAGCGTACATTTATAAAATCTACCCCTAAATGTGCATCTTGGACGCATATTTAACTGTTATCTATTAACGCCTGCCTGGAGCAGGCATTACTAGCTGAGCACATCAAAAACAAATACAGTAAAGCAGAAAAAACTACTTTTCTGTACTGCCTCCTACTTCATATCGTTGTGATATTATGTAGGATGAAAAATAAAAGAAACAAAAAAGTTAAAAAAAAAAAAATAGACAGTCTGGTTCAGGAAACGGACGCTCAACTGACAAGCATTCGCTTCCTGAACCCTTGGCTTTGGTTTTCCTTACCGGTGGACAGCCATCATGAAAAACCGACGCCGATAAACCCGACATTGATTTTTGTGACTGCCGTCCACCGGTCAGGAAAACCGACGCCGATAAACTTGGCATAGGTTTTCATGGGCCGTCTACCAGTTTTCCTGTTTTCCTTGCCAGCGGACGGCTCAATCACGAAAACTGATTGGGTTCTCGTTAGCAAGGATGCGCCTCCTTGCTAACGCGACTCCCTAATTTAAATATAGCATGGCGCCCCCCTTGAGGGCGCCTGGGGCGCATTAAGAGAGCAGACGCTGACTGTTCAGCATCCGCTTTCTACGCGAAATTATTGCATCGGCCCCAGAGAGAGGCACTTTGCCGCCGCAGAGCAATGGCTGGAAGGGTGAAGGGAAAGCCTATCAGCGGCAGCCAGAAATGGCGACAGCTGTTCCTTCCGCAGCCTCTTCCCTCTTTTAAGGGCTATCCCCTGCTTTCTTATTCCGTTTCTTTTTTAGATTTCCGTTCTACTTGCTTTTAACAAATGACTTCGGCTCCCCCCACTCTGCCCTGCAGCCTCTCTGGTGGGAGAAGAAATAATCTTCCTGTAGGGGGCCTGCTGAGAAGTTTGGGAGAAGATAGCCATCAAGGGCAGGAGAACAAAATGATGCAGAGACCATGCGTGGCTTGCTTTAGTATAATTCTAGTAAGGTCTACATTTTTTTAGATCATTGCTTCAGAAGTTTTGGCGCCTCCGTTTTCTGATGCATACAAAAATGTCCAGCTTTTTGATACCTCTCTGAAAGGGTTATGTGACCCTAGGGCTATAAACCAAACTACTAATTTATCCCTATCATTGGTTAGTGCGCACACTTAGTAAAGACAGATAAGCAGGCACTAGACAAAATGATTTGCTCTTTTCAAAAGTGTTTAAATGAAATTGGAAGCATTTCTCTATTTTAAGTCTCTGTGACTTCAAGGTATTGTCTACAAGGACTCCCAAGTGCTTTTCCTAGGAAGTGGCTCCCAATTCAGATCCCAGCATCGTGAACCTGTAGTTGGGATTATTGTTTATTTATTTATTTATAGATTCTTTTATACCGCGGTACGTATAGACATACATCACCTCGGTTTACAGTGAAACAATAAATTAGCAACAGGCTTTACATGTAACAGTTTAAAAAAACAGTAAAACATTTAACAGGCTTTACAGAAACAAGGGTTTTAAAGAGAATATGCATACATCATTAAATATTGTTCCCTACGTGCATCACGTTTTGCGCTTCTCCACATTAAATGTCATCTGCCATTCAGTTGCCCAGTCTCCTAGTGCCACAAGGTCCCTCTGCAGTATCTCCTGTTTTAACAACTTTGAATAATTTAGTGTCGTCTGCAGATTTGATCACCTCACTCGTTGATCTCTTTTCCAGATCATTTATGAATATGTTAAACAGCACAGGTCCCAGTGCCAATCTCTCTGGTACTCCAACAACCTTTCTGTATTTGGAAAACTAAAAAACAACAACAACAAAAAACCTCTCTCACAGTAAAAAAAAAAAATATATATATATATATTTTTTTTTTTTAAACACAATTAGGAATGGCAATTACCAGCCCATCATTTGAACAAAGTGAGGAAGAACCTGCATAGGGCCAAGCATTCAAAGTCATTCATATGAAGAACTTCAGAATACTGGAACATAATGCAGGCGACAGATATTTCCAAGTTATCCCAGGTGAGACATAAATGCCATTGATATGAGCCACAACTACTAGCGGTCCTGCAATAATAATGCATATTCCCAAAAAGAGGGAATGCACAGTGCCTCCGGTTGGGTGTGATGGCACTGGCTAATTTCCCCTATAAAACCAGCTCTTTGCATGATGAAGTGAGTCCCTTTGCGCTTGTCAGCAGAAGAAATGGCTAGAGACACCGCCCAGAGTTAGTTATTTATTTTATTTATTTATTTTTAGTGCTTCAACCCTAACAAATAGTGGAACTCACGCACCATGCAGAAAAAATTCTGGTGCTGCACAAAAAAAAAAGAGCCACCCTGCCTTTTATTGCATCCTCATCCTCCCCAAGAGATCTCAGGCTTTCACAGCTTTACCGCATCCACACTTGTATGACCTTGCTTTGATGGAATGGCCAAACTCAAAAGGTGGTTGAGTGCTCATTCTATTACTGAATGGCAGCATCTGCTCAGAGACCAAAAAAAAAAAAAGGTTTTCTCTGCGTGAAGACCGGTCGCCGTCTCGGGCGACATCGCAGATTGGGGCCACCGATTGTGACCTCGCTCTATCCCACACTCACCTTGTTCTCCATCTGGTTGGCCATCCTTCTGTTCTTGGTTGTGGCTGACCTCCCCTCTCCTATTGCCGTACTTCCGAGATACAGTGTACTTCAAATTCCATCAGTCAGTGTTTTGATGGTATGTGTTATTTTTCTGACTTATTTTATGCTGCAGTCTTGATTAATTCTTTGTATTGGTTCCTTGGCTAAAAGCATCATATCTAAATGTTGAAAAAGAATAGAACAGACATTATTCTGGCATCTTCAAGGTGGTGACAGGAGATTTTGCTGGGCTTTAAAATTTAATTTTCTTATACTTAAAAAAAAAAAAAAAAAAGTTTAATATTTTGGCTCCTCAGTTTCCTCCTGCTCTTTTGGGCTTCCAGCTCAGTCAGAGCCAGGATAAACTATGGGACACCAGACTTTTTCTTTCCCCTATTTTCATTTCTTCCTGCCACAACAGCCCAGCCATTGCAATGAGAGTCCTCAGCCAGGGGCCACAAATTACAGTTTCTCCTGGAACTCAGCTAGCCTGGACTCTAAATGTGGCCATTACACAATGACTGAGGCTGCATTACTCCAGGGGCTATGAAAGCTACAAATGGGCCCATCCTTCCCATCCCCTTGCTGGCCTGGATAGCAGAAGAAGTGACCTGGAAATCACACCCAGGTCCCCTGCCTGGCAGGGGTACAGCATGTGCCACTAAGGCCTCCAGCCTGGTCCTGTTTTTTCTACTTTTATTTTAATGAATAAGTTTGCTGCTCGGCACTGGCATCGCACATCCTATCGTGCTGTTCGGTTTCTGCTGTCATTGAGGACATGCAAGTAACTTCATACATATGTGTGTAGTGCTACAGATCATGTGGTAGTTGAAAAGCATTAGTGAAATTCAGACTTTGATCTCAGTGTGGCAGCTGCAGATTGTGACTGTGAGGCTTGCCAGGGAGGCAGGGGCTGTATACACATGCACGTAGGCCTCCGTCATCCCTAGATTTAGCAGTAACTACAGGAAACACTTCGTGGCCATAGTGGTATATCGAAGGGGAGCCCTGGCTGTGTTGGACCTTCGGCATGCATTCCTCAATTAACCCTGACAATCCAATACATGGTTAATGTGCTTAAACATCTACATCACCTCTTATGTTGTTCTTCAGGAAATAAATAATACAGGGAAGGAAGTACAGACATTCAGATTAATTGTAACAATGTCTGTTTCACTAAAGGGCCCAAGACAAGAAGGGAATGGATGGGTTTTTTTTGCTAGCCCTAGAGGTGACCAGGCTACGCAGCAACCCATATTTTGTCTGCAGCATTGTATTTGCATCTAGTCATTGCAGTGCCCACCACCCTTCTCCTCCCACCCTGGCTCTTCCTGGTCCCGCAAGCGAGCTCAACGAGTGTCGCCACTCCCTGACTGGTTTGGGGGGGAACTGTCTCCCAGACCCTGCCTGGAGCCCACGTTCAAGGCCAAATGCCAGCGTCGGCGTCCGTATTCTATGACTCAGGGCTTGCATTGCCAAAATTCTTGGCCACCAGCCAGGAGCCCTCTCAGCTCCGTCTATCCTGGCCTGGTTACTTTGAGCTGCCTGCTGCGGAGACAGGAAGGAGCTGGCTTGTTTAAAAAATGCAGTTAAAAATAAAAAGTCAGAGCTCACAGATGTCCAGGGCAGGAGGTCGTCATAAAGTAAAGGTCTTATTATTATTATTATTATTATTTTATTTTATTTTTTTAAAGACAATGTTTCCTGAATGTTATCTGTTCAGGATATACTTAAGAATTCTGGCAAAAATCAGACCTGCTGCCCACCAGAGAGAATCCCTTCAGATCAAACATCTAGCGTTATTTCAGTTTTGGTGCAATGCTTCAGAACTTAAACTGCTGGTACCTTCAATCAGTAACGCAGCTAGGGAGCTTCAATTTGCCTTTAAAATAAAAATAGTTAATAACCGGCTGTCTTGGTTTTTGTTGTTGACTTTATCAGTCTCTGCCTCTCCTGCCACTTCATCTCCCCACCCACCTTCTTTAGTGTATTCCTGCCTCTATCTCCAGCCCTTCCTCCATCTTTTTATAGCTTTAACCCTCTCTTTCACACACACACACACACACACACACACACCATTGCAATGAAACTTTACAATTTACTTGTATGTTCCAGCAACTTCATGCCTAGCTCATTCTGCATTGACCTAATCAGAGGATGTTACTCTCCAAATCTAGTCACAAACGTATTAAATTACTCCAGTAAAAAGTATCTCCTAAAATGTATTTGTTGACCTTAATTTCTCTGTATTCCAGTGGAATAACATGGCAACCGCACAAGCCCGAGTCTGGATGCAGCTGCGTTAGGAAGACATAGGGAGGGACGTTTTCTGAGATTTATAGTAAAGGATGGCAGGAAGGTTTCCAGGGTTTGCAAACAGCTTATTTACCCGTGTAAAATGGCTAAAAGCCGCCTTCCTCTTGCCGGCTAAAAGTACACGCAGTCCTCCATAGCGAGCAGACTTTGAGCCAGACTGCGAAGAGGCGATCCCAGAGGTCGGGAGAAGAAAATAGTGCGCAGGCCTGACGTTTGCACAAAAGACCGGGCGCCGAGTATGGAGGCGGCTCATAGCGTGTGTGCTTTATTTACACTGATTCTCAAAGACTTGAGCAATTTGACTTTGAAAATTAGCTACAAGGTGCATAAGGTGCAAAGCACCCACGGACTTTACAGCATTGCAAGCTGTCTAACATATATGTACCCCCTATATTATAGGGAGAAAAATGGGTTAGACTAGTATAATATTTGTGGTACCTTCATTCTTGCACAGCTTGTTGCCAAGACTTAACTGCATTAAGATTAGGGCCTAGAGCAGCAAAGTCTTAGGGGGTGGTAAAATCCCACCAGCATGAAGCTGAGAGGGGCTCTGTGCCACAACCAATACCACCAAAGAAGAGATGGTGCTGGTAGTCTGGAGGTACGCTGGGGGAGGAGGGGGCACCCAATACTCTTGTTCCAGCCCTGATGACGATGAGGACTTCCTCTGTTCAACTTCTCCCCATCTGAAGTCCTCGTCCCCCTGCTTGCGAGCTACCTTCTGCTGTGCTGAAAGTGATTGTGATGCTAAGAATAGCCAGTGGGGGTCCAGTGGATTCTGAGCGCAGAAATCCTTGGGTGTTCTCCTCCTATATAATAATAGCCAGTGTTTCTCATGCCAGGAAATGCGCCTGTGCATGTAGCATCGAGCTGTGTTGCCTGCTTGTACTGTCTGACCGGGGCGCAGAAGAGAATAACGGCATTTGTGGGAGCGCTGGTCTATGTTGAAATAGGGCCACATTGTTCTCTAATCACTCCCTTGATGCTGATGTGCCCTTAACTATGACCAGTAACAGAGAGAGAGTGGTGAGTGGAGAGAGGGAAAAAGACACAGAAAGATACTGGTTGGGGGGAGAAAGAAAGAGACTAGTGCGACTGGCTGGGTGGAAGACAGAGTGCTTGAGATGGGCTGGGGAAAAGAGAGATTAGGAGAAAAGACAGAATGTGGAGGAGAGAGAGGGTGGACGGGGGAGAGACTAGAGAGAGAGAAAGAGAAACACTGTGGGAGAGAGAGAGAAACTGGTGTATCATGCTGCCGACTATGGCCACTACTGCTCGATCAGCATCCTGTACCTCTTGGTCCCAGGCCCGACACGGTGTCCAGCGATCAGTCGGCATGGCTTCAGTGACCTGCCCTTCCAGGCTAACCAGCCACTGTGAATAGGCCATGCAGTAACTCACCAGTTTTATAGACCCAGCAGCCCCACCTCCTGATGGCAACAAGGCCGTCCAAGCCCACCAGCAGCCTGAGTGAGGAGGAAGTAGTGAGATTCTCCTCCTCCGCCTCCAGGAAAAAGAGATGGAGATGCACAGGTGAGAGAGAGAGGTTGTGTGAGTATGTGTGTGTGTCAGAGGGAAGTTTTGTGTGTAGGTAAAGAGAGGGAGCTTGTATGAGTCTGTGTGAGAACCTGTATGTATGAGAAGGAGGAAGTTTGTGAGTGTGCATGTGTGTATGAGAGCCTGTGTGTATCCAAGAAAGGGAGATTGTATGTATGTTTGTGTGTGTGTTTGTGTGGGTGAATGAGAGAGGGAGACAATGTGTGTGTGTGAGAGAGAAGGAGCTTGAGTGTGTGTATGAGAGAGAAGGAGCTTGAGTGTGTGTATATGAGAGCCTGTGTATATCCAAGAAAGGGAGAATGTATGTGTGTTTGTAAATGAGAGGGAGAGAATGCAGGGATGTATAAGAGAGAGAGAGCATGTGCGTGTGTGTGTGATAGAGAGAGTGCATGTGTGTATGAAGGAGGGAACACGTATGTGAAAACGTGTGTATGAAAGAGAAGGAATTTGTGTGTGTGTGTGTGTGTGCGTGTGTAAGAGAGAGGAAGTGTGTGTGTGAGAGAGAGAGAGAGGGAGCGTGTGTGTGTGAGAGAGAATGAACATATGCATGTGCATATGTGTGTGTGTGCACATGAGAGAGGAGAAAGTCTGTGTGCCCCTCTCCCTACCCCTGCTAATCAATGGCAATCTCAAGGTGACTGAAAATCAAAAGTTCCCAAGTATGGAGTTTTAATTATTTCTGTTTGATGTATTTGATTTTTTGAAATATTTTATTCTTGTTTGGGAAATTTAAAAATAATTTATGAGTTTTAAATTATTGAATGTTCTATATGTCAGTTGTTTTGAAATATTTGTTTTATTAGTATGGTTTTACTGTTATTGATATTTTTTATTTCTTGATTGTATTATTTGATGTTTTATCAGGAATGGTGATATTTCAGTTTTTCCATTGTTGCAATGCATACAGAGTCTGGCTTTTTGCTTTTTTTGTCTGCATGTTTGTATTTATACTTTATGGTCTCCATATTCTGTATTTGGCAATGGTCTGTCTGTGTTCTGTATTATGCTAGCAAGTAATTTCTATATAGGGATCTATAGCAACCTAACTTGTTCTGTTTTCCTAAGAGGAGCTGTATTGGTGTATTAGGGCCTGTCGTAATATTTGCAGTGTTAAGAACATAAGAAATTGCCATGGTGGGTCAGACCAAAGGTCCATCAAGCTCAGCATCCTGTTTCCAACAGAGGCCAAACCAGGTCACAAGAACCTGGCAAGAAACCAAACACTTAAGTAGATCCCACGCTACTGATGCCAGTAATAGCAGAGGCCATTCCCTAAGTCAACGATTAATAGCAGTTAATGGACTTCTCCCCCAAGAACTTATCCAAACCTCTTTTAAACTCAGCTACGCTAACTGCCCTAATCACATCCTCTGTCTTTTGATAGGTAGGGTTGTTACTTTTTGAGTCTGGTAGTTAAGGGTATTATGGTATGGCAGTTTTTCTGTAGGCTCTGAATACATATTTTGTAAGATTTTGTATTGTACGATGTTCCTGGTATTGGAGGGAGTTTGTGTTGCTGTTACTGAGATGACAACAGAATATGAATATTATTTTTTTTAGGATGAGTGGTAAGGAGAAACATACTTGTTCTGCCCTACACTCTTTCAGGTTGATGCAATAAAGTGAGCACAGCCGAGCGCACTGGTTAACCCGTGGTTGGATGCACGTTTTGGATGCGCGTCCACAACACCTTATGCTGTAAGGGGATTAGCGCATCCAACCCCACCCCCGCGAAGCTAATAGCGCTCATCACATGAAAATGCATGTTGTTGAGGCTATTGGCTATTCTCCCCGATGCAAAAACAAAATGTGTGCCCGACACCACAGTTTTACCCTCAGAAATTAACACCTGCCCAGAGTAGGCGTTAAATTTTGAGCAGCCCAAAAAGTGTAAAGAAAAGCAGAAACTACTGCTTATCTGTACCTCCTCTGACTTAATATCATGGCAAGCGTCCATTTTCCTAACCAGCACCTCTCCTGTCTGCCTGCTGCCGAGGAGGTGCCGGGGGCGTTCAGTTTCCCTTTTCGCCTCCTTTTTACCGCGGATGTAAATATTAAATCGGGTGCTCTGGAGAGGTGGATTGGCGCGCATTAGGAGAGCGCCCGTTTTCCGCGTGCCGATACTGCATCGGCCTGTTTGTTGGGGGAGTTTCTGTGAACTCAGAGTACTGTAGAACTTGAGATGCAGGTTTTATAATGGGATTTCTTCCACTCCTATAAGGAAGAATTTTTTGATCGATGCCCTTGAATAATTTTGGTGGCAGTTTTACTAGATGGTTGAAACTGGCCAGGGATTTCTTTCAGGCCGATTCAGAAAAACGAGCGGGAAAGCTTGGAGAGTGCCCGCTCTCCCGGCACGCGCACAGGCCGCTCTCCTGGGCGCGCGATTCAGAAGGGTGGCCTATGCAAATTAGGGCCCGCGGTAAAAGGAGGCACTAGGGACATTATCGCGTCCCTAGCGCCTCCTTTTTGACAGGAGCGGCGGCTGTCAGCGGGTTTGACAGCAGACGCTCAATTTTGCCGGCGTCGGTTCTCAAACCCGCTGACAGCCACGGGTTCGGAAAACGGACGCCGGCATAATTGAGCGTTCATCTTCCAACCCACAGGCCGTGGGCTGATTTTTTTTTTTTTTTACTTTTTACTTTTTTTTTTACTTTTGGGGCCTCCGACTTAATAACGCCAGCCTATTAGTTTCGGGGGGGTTGGACGCGCGTTTTCCTTACTGAATAAGGGGTAAAGCTAGCGAGTCAAACGCGCGTCCAAATGCCGGGTAACAGTGCGCTCCACCGGGGCGCATTGTACTGTATGGGCCTGAATTTGTTAGTTAGAAGGCTTCTTCTGTCTAGAGATGCCACTGACAAGCATGCCCAGCACCTTGGGACAGTGGTGCAAAATGTTTGCAGCAGTGCCTCTTGCTTTATGAGTGGGGGTGCCTGGCTCTGCATATATGGAATTTGGTAGCAGGCAGATGTGGAGAGAGCCATTGGACCCCTGCCAAGATCAAACTAACAGGGTGGTTTCCCTGTCTCAGGTGATTTTCTTAAAAAAAATTATATATATTTTTTAATTACCATGTTTTGGGTGGGGTGCTTGTTGGGAGGGAAATATGTGTGCCAAACCTCTCTCCACAGCTACCTTTTAGTAATGTGGGCCTGTCTCAAGCATCCCTCCTTCCTTAACAGTCTCACTCTCTGCCTTTGCTCCACAGTCTATCCAAACTAGTCCCCTTCTCTCCCTCCACCAGTCCATCCCCAAAAGTCTTTTTCTCACTCCACCATTCCAGCCCCGCCAGTCGCTCTCTCTCTCTCTCCACCAGTCCGTCCCTGCCAGTCTGTTTCTTCCTCCCTCCACCAGTCTATCCCCACAGTCTCTCTCTCTCTCTCTATCTACTGGTACCTTTCTACCAAGGTCTGTCTCTGTCTCTCTCCACGAGTCCATTTCCACTAGTCTCTCACTCTCCTCCACTGGTCCCTCTCTTGCCAGCCTGTCTGTCTGTCTCTCTTTCCTCCACCCATCCATCCTGGTCAGTCTCTCTCTCTCTCTCCTCCTCTAGCAGCCCATTTCTGCCAATCTGTTTCTCTCCCCCACCCTGCCAGTTTCTCTCTCTCTCTCCACCACTCCATTCCCCCCAGCTGCTCCAGATGCACACAGATCCAGCGGTTTGGCTGCCTGTAGTTCCACTACATAAGTTACTGAATATGAATACATTCTTGCACATATATTGCTGTGCTTTGCAATTATATATATTCCGTTTATTTCAGTAAGCATTCTTTAATATGTTTTGTATATTACGAATGAGTCTGCTGTGCATTTAATTAATGCTTTGTTATTTTATTGCATTGATAACTTTTCTATATGCAGCGCATAACCGCAGGTAAAAATGAAATAGAAGCATGTGAGGGTCCACAAAAACTTTGGAGGTTGA
Source organism: Rhinatrema bivittatum (assembly GCF_901001135.1). Taxonomy (NCBI): domain Eukaryota; kingdom Metazoa; phylum Chordata; class Amphibia; order Gymnophiona; family Rhinatrematidae; genus Rhinatrema; species Rhinatrema bivittatum. The sequence continues at coordinate 36,280,528 of NC_042631.1, read as the reverse complement.
AGGAGGGGTCCACGCTCCCAAAAAGGTTGGGAACGCCTTCTCTATGCTATCCTTAACATATAGTGCCACCCCTCCACCAATTATAGATCACTATAATTGTGTCTTGGTATCACAGTGTACAATTGATTATCCTCCTGTTATGTCTATATTTTCCTTTAGCACCATCCATTCTAACTCTCCAGTCTTATTTTTCAGATTTCTGGCATTTGCATACAGACATTTTCAAGTAGTTTTATTTGTATTTTTTTCTGCTTATTATCAGATGATACACACAGTTTATTCCCACTACAGTTTATTCCCAGCTATAAAACCTAGAATGGGACTTCCCAGCTGCTGGCAGATGTAGTAGTGATTAGCAGGGTGGAACATTTCTTCCATGCGGTGTGAGATTGGGCAAAGAGGCCTTTCATCCCTACTCATCATGACCACCTCTAGCCACTCCTGCCTGGATCTGCCATTGTGGACTCTTATTAGGCAGCAAGTTTTAGTCTGAACGTTACATTCAAATGCTAATTCCTGCTCAACTTAAAATTGAAGGACTGTCTCCTAGCCTCTTTGTTTCACCAAGGAAAAGGTGTAGCTAGTTGGCGAAGCTGGAGTTGCCAGACTCTGCATGCGCACAAACAAATAGGCCATTTCCAGTAGGCTGTACATGTCCCATAGCTTGCTGCTACCAGCATCGACTGCTGATGGGGTATTTTATGGCATTACACCATGCAAATGTAACGAATATAGAACCATTTTCCTTTAGTTCTAAGACAGTCTGTGGAATAAAAGATATGTGTGATTCCTGAGTCATGGGGGATACCTCGCCAGTGTACAGACTCAGCATCATAGTGCAGTGATGCCTTCATTCCATTTAAAATAGAATTAATAATACAAAAATGTCAACGTTTTCTAAGCTGTTTTTTTTTAAACATAAAAATGGAAATGGGTAAAAACAAGTGGTATCAATCAATACATAAGTCCCCAAGGTTTATTTGGTTACAGACAACAAAGGAACTTTTCAAAGTACAATACACTTATTAATCAAGGGGTTACTTCATTAATTTTTTGAGCCACATATTTTTTCTGTGTTATATTTAATTGTATGTGTGTGCCATTTACTCCGCAATTTTGCTTTGCTTTACTGAAATTCATTTAAAATGATCCATGGCCCAGTGATAGTGCTGGATTCCTGGACTCAGGTCCTACTCTGGGCAGGGGAGATCAGGAGAGGCAATGATCACAGCCGCAGTGGGGATTGTCTCCCAACCATCACACACTAGTGAGACCTACTGACCAGGCTTAGGATATACCTTCTGGATTCTAAAGGAAGCCTCAGTATATGGGTCCTGGTCAAAGGACTATAATTAAAATAGTTGAGTTGTAGAGAAAGGTGAGTATCCAAATGGATAGGATAAAAGAATAGTATTATGTTTCCTTCCAGAGAATACAAAGCTCAAAAACTGACATCAATAGATAGTAAGAATCCATGAAAGAATAATCCTAAAACTGGTTTTGCTTAATGTAAACCAAGCAGACGGAACCTTCAAGTTTCATAGAACTGTCTCATGCTAGCAACCTGAAGGTCTCTTTTCCCGTTTTTTAATGTGGAAAAGCTAGAAATGGACTATAAATAACCTTGCTGCATCTTTGGTTTAGGGGGAAGGGGAGGAGGGAAGGAGCAGGAGTCTCTCCCTGAATGTACTTAGCCAGCTGTCTGCTGGACTAATGTATTTTGGACACAGAGTGAAACTGAATTACATTGTTTATCTGCTGGCAGAACTAACTGAGCCCAACACATCGTTATAGGTATATTGCCTCTGCTGCAAGTTCTTCCTGAGTTGGGTTCAGATATAATAACATCAGTTTTCAGGATTTCAGTCTATACGTGATGGGTACCAGACCTACCATATTAGTACCTCTCCAAAATAGTCACAGAAATAGACAAACATAATAGCAGTCCTTACGCACTTTAAAGAGGAAATTTGACCCTACGTTTTTATGCTAGCACTGCATGCTAAGGTGTAGGAGAGTGAAGTTTGGTGCCCCTGTCCAGTGAGGCTAGCAGGGTTCCAGGTTACTACGGAAGTGATGATCCCAGGCCAGGAGGAGTAACTTACGCATGATTGGCAGTAAAGAGAAGGTCTTCTATTAAAGCATCCAACATCCTTCCACTTATATATGCGCAGCTAATTGACCAACTTCCTAAATTCTTCACAGGTTTGTGTGAAGGGATGCCCTCAATATTTTCAATACTCAACCCAAGTCACTTGCTTTAGAACAGTGTTTCTCAACCTTTTGTAAGCCAGGGACTGTATAGCTACCTTTCTCAAAATAAATGTAATGGTTACAGCGCCGAAGAATGGGGTGGGGGGAGAGAGACCCCTAGAAAATAAAACAGCGAGGGGGAAGATATACTCCCTCCCCCACCCAGTTTTTAATCGCATGGTTCTCCATGACCATGGAATCCAACTTTGAAGTAACTGGAAAAGTTGACTATATCTCAAATAAATAAATAAATACATGGTCGCTGGTTAGGAAACATTGCTTTAGAGTGAGGGAATTTATTTTTTTTAAAAACTCCTTTCAAAAGATCAATGATGTTTTTGCAAATTAGAGCTGGAATTAGCAGGGAGAAAATAAAACTTTTCATTCTATAATTATATTAATCAGTAGAGAACTATTTCAGGCACACAGAGATATGCAGAGGTCTATATTCAAAACGGCATGACTACTATTTATCCGGCTAAGTGGCGTCACTGTATGTCTGGCTAGGATCAATGGGCACCACCTAGCCAGGTCTGTCACTTATCTGGCTAAGTATTTGGCTGGATAAGTCGAGAAATGGGTGTAGGAGGGAGGACTTGAGGTAGTCAGATATGTTATATGGCTAATTCCGATATTAAGAGTTAGCCGGTTAATTCATCCAGCTAACTCTGGTCAGGCCACAGGGCTGTAAAGTTATCCAGCTAACTTTAAGATAGCTGCCGATGAATATACAGCACTAGTTAGCCGGCATTCCAGGCATCCACTACCATCTCCATGAAGAAATATTTCCCAACGTTGGTTCCGAGTTGGCCCCCCTGAAGTTTCATTTCGTGAAGGATGTCAAGAGAGAGGCTTCAGAAGTGATGCAGCAGGGTCTGCACCTATATTCATATGAAATAAGATTGAAGGATCTAAGTGTTCCATCTCTGGATATCAAGCAGTATTTTACCAGTGAAGCTGCATCACAGCAATGTCAGCAGGAAGCAAGAAGGGAGTGCAGAGCAGCTAAATCAGGGAGATCTGTCAGGTGCGGAGGAAGGCTCCAGTAAGGAAACATGCAAAGGCATCAGGTGTCAGGCCAGCTTGTGAGGCTTCTGATTTAGAAGGGATTGAGAAAGATCCAGTTCAGCCAAGGTTAGTGCAGTATGAGTATGAGCAATTTGGATCATAAAACACTCTTTTCAATATCATTGATTTGAAAAACATAGATGATAGGCATACTGTGTCCAAAAAAAATATTGCACTTTGTTTTGCATATAAAAACTTTGGATCGAAATATACAATAACAGATGTAACATGGATGCATTGATTAAGAATGGCTTAAAAGTTTGGAAGAGTGCATTAGATCCTTTAGAGAGCATGAAAAGACTGCAATCCATAAGACAAGCATGTTGGTTTGGAAGGCCTTCAGAGACAGTAAGGTGCAGCGTGATATAATAGCATAGTTATAAGCAGCAAGTGCAAATCAAATCGGAGAAAGACAGGAGTTACTCCCGTGCATTGTTTGTGTTGCCTTTTATGGGCCACAATGAAAGCGAGGAAAGCCAAAACAAAGGAAATTTTATAGAGTGCTTAAATTTACTGTCAAAACTTGATCCAGTTCTTCAAAATTACTGAAGAGTCCCACTGGGTTTCTACTAAGAAAATGTACCATCAGGGGAGGTAGAGGAAAAGTGCACCAAGTGGTTCTCAGCTCCCCCCTGTGGGCTGCTGGGTTGGTTACTTCCTGTTCCTATAAAAAGGAGGAGCATCAAAAGAGGGTGTGGAGTTTAGTTCAGCTTTAGTTTTATTCCATTTTTCTTCTCATTATTAATTTCTATTTTGGTAGTAGAATTCCTTTTAAAGACTTCGGAATTGTGTATTCCCACAAGAGTAGGCGAGATTTTGTCTTCAGTTATTTTGATTTTGGAGAAGGAAGTTTCCATCAACTCTTCCTTCTCTTTTTGCTAGTGGAATTTCTGCTTGAATCTGTCTTCCTGAGAGAATCATTGACCCACCAGAGGTTAAGTAGCAGGAATGGTTACTTATCCAGTTCCTGGGAGGAGAAGAGGAGTAGGAAATAAGAAGAGTGGCATCCCACCAGCGATCATCCAAATAATTAAGAAAAAGCAGGAGAAAGGTACCCCACTGGTACCACATGAACTAACAGTCATCAGAGGAGAGTGGAGCTGAGTTTCATGCATCAGATTTAAGGTATGGACAATTGAGAGAGTAATTTTGGACTAAGGGCCCACGAGTATTATTACCCTTTAAAGAAAGCATCAAAACTACCACAAGTTGGGAGGGACAAATCTGGTTGCAACTATTGAGTAAAAGAACAAACTACAGTTAACTTATCCGGCTAACTGAATATTCAATTTATCTGGCTAAGTTTTTTTTCTGAATATCAGGCTCCATATAACTGGACTTAGCTTTCACTGAATTGATGGTATAAAGTATATTGTCACTTATTTTCATGGTAATTATTATTTGAGCTAAAATGGAGTGTGAGTTAATGCCCAGGGCCTTTGAGAGTCGTCTTCTTTTCATAGAAAATCCTGGAAGCAACTTAGGGACTCTTGAAGATCACTGGGAAGCAATGAGGTATAGACCTTATGACTCCTCAGTGAGGACTTCAGCCCAGGGGTTACATTACAAAGCACAAGCAAATGCTTCATCTCAAATGAAGTTACTCAGTGGTGTTCTTAAGAAGTGACATGCACCATAGTCAGTGAACTGAAGAAATCAGGAATGTACACGATAATGGCAGCCATAGAAAGGACAAACATACCTCTCTGTTGTTCCAGAAAATAGTTCAGTAAGAACATAAGAAATTGCCATGCTGGATCAGACCAAGGATCCAAGCCCAGCATCCTGTTTCCGACACTGGCCAATCCAGGCCACAAGAACCTGGCAATTACCCAAACATTAAGTAGATCCCATGCTACTGATGCCAGTAATAGCAGTGGCTATTCCCTAAGTCAACTTAATAGCCGTTAATGGACTTCTCCAGGAACTTATCCAAACCTTTTTTAAACCCAGCTACACTAACTGCACTAACCACATCCTCTGGCAACAAATTCCAGAGCTTAATTGTGTGTTGAATGAAAAAGATTTTTTGGGGGGGATTTAATGAATTAAAAGATTTTCATGCTGATTCAGCCAGTTAGATAGTATTCAATATGTAGCAGAGACTTATGATAGTGCAGCTGTTATGATGGAATAAATGGTGCTATTCAAGCCAGGTTTCAGAAACATCACCCAGAAAAGCTACATATGTTCATTTTTAGGCCCACAAACTCAACCTGGAACTCTGTCAGAAGTGTAAGGCAATCAAAGAAGCTACAATCTATTTTTCTCCATACCTTGGAAAATATATACACCTTCTTTTCAGCATCACTAAATCCATAAAGATTTGGTGATATCCAGGCTCAGCTGGGATGAAAACAAAGTGAATTGGTAACAGCTTTCAAATACCTGCTGGCTTTCAGATGCATTCTATAAATGCGATGTTGATAAAAAAACTTCTCAGCCGTTTTGTGGTTCCTTTTGGAAATGAAGCCTCCAGGGCTGGTGCAAGGATATTAGGCACCCTAGGTGAACCTCATAGCCTCCCACCCCACTTCTCCCGAAGTCAATGCTGTCCACACCCCCAGCCCACCCCAATGCAGCTTGCGCTGGACATCGCCGGCAGCGAGTAAATTCAGACCCCGCTCCCAGTAGGGTTTTTACAGGTTCGGGGAAATGGAGGGAGGATCCGGGAACGCTGTGGCCTCTTTATCACGCTGGTGGGAGTGGAGGGGGAGGGCCTGGAGCAATCCTTTCAAATCCAGGGGGGAGGAGAAGGATCGCAGTGGGAAATATTAATTTGATACATTTCGGAGGTGATGTGGGGTGGGGTTTGCAAGGCTGCTACGACCTCTTTGCTATTTGTTGGTGCAGCCTGGAGGAAATGTACTTGCTTTTTAGTTTTAACTTTCTTGGCGCCACTTTACCTGAATACCTTTCAAAGATATCCAGATAAGTATCAAGTTATCCAGCCACATGAGACCAGATAACTTTAGAACTGCTTCTGAGTTATTCCGCTAACGTAGCTGGATAAATGCGATATTCAACTACGTTAGCCGGATACTCCTCCTCACCGGAATACCTCTGAAATGCCCTTTTTTTTTAATCAGCTAGATAAGTGGCTGAATGCTTGAGAGTTATCTGTCTAAATGGCTTTTGAATATTAACCCCTTGATGCGTAGATCAGATGCTTGACGAGCAGTTCTCTAGCATCAAAACAGAGATAATGATGGGTAGGGATGTGAATCGTTTTTTGACGATTTAAAACAATCGTCAGATATATTTTAAATCGTCAAAAATCGTTAGAGCTGCGATACAATAAAAATTCCCCCGATTTATCGTCAAAAAATCGTAAATCAGGGGAGGGGGGAGGGCGGGAAAACCGGCACACCAAAACAACCCTAAAACCCACCCCGACCCTTTAAAACAAATCCCCCACCCTCCCGAACCCCCCCCCCAAAAATCTTTTAAATTACCTGGGGTCCAGTGGGGGGTCCCGGCGCGATCTCCCACGATCTCCCGCTCTCGGACCACGGCTGCGTTAATAGAAATGGCGCCGGTTGCCCTTTGCCCTTACCATATGACAGGGCAAAGGTAGCGCTGGTGCCATTTTGGTTCCTGACACCCGACGTCACGAGTGCAGGAGATCGCTCCTGGACCCCCGCTGGACCCCCAGGGACTTTTGGCCAGCTTGGGGGGGCCTCCTGACCCCCACAAGACATGCCAAAAGTCCAGCGGGGGTCCGGGAACGATCTCCTGCACACGTGACGTCGGGTGTCAGGAACCAAAATGGCGCCGGCGCTACCTTTGCCCTGTCATATGGTAAGGGCAAAGGGCCACGGCGCCATTTCTATTAACGCAGCCGTGGCCCGAGAGCAGGAGATCGCGCCGGGACCCCCCCACTGGACCCCCCCACTGGACCCCAGGTAATTTAAAACATTTTGGGGGGGGGTTCGGGAGGGTGGGGGATTTGTTTTAAAGGGTCGGGGTGGGTTTTAGGGTTGTTTTGGTGTGCCGGTTTTCCCGCCCTCCCCCAATTTACGATTTTTAACGATTTTTAAAAAACCCCAAACATGACAATCAGATTTCCCTCCCCCCCAGCCAAAATCGATCGTTAAGACGATCGATCACACGATTCACATCCCTAATGATGGGAATTCTTGCAGGCGATCCACTCTCACAAAACTTTCTCTCTTAGAGGACATACCGGTAACTGCCCTTGCTAAACACTACAAAACAGAACTAAAGCCTGAGGAAGTATTTGTTGCTAAAATTAGTCATTAGACAAACGAGTGGTGAATATCTCACCATGGAAAAATGGGAATAGCTTTTAGACCCTCTCATGTTTTCATTCTGAAAGAAAGTGCTACAAGTATTAACTATTCAAGTGAGTAGTCATAGCTGTGAGAGGTCATTCAGTGCTTTAAGACAACTACATGCCTGCCTAAGAAGCCCCTGGGACAAACTAGACTGCAGCATCTTGACTGAAATGTGTGCAGGAATCTGTGTCTGAGGATTCCATCACTGACCGCATTGCTAACACACAAAACAGGCAGCATTCTCGGATGCTTGCAAAATAATTCTAGGGAAACCATTTCTATTTTGTTAAATATATTACCCCCTTTATTCAGGAACTTTTCTGGATTTGCAAGAGGGGCCACCTTCAGGCAATACTAAATCCTGGCAAGGTTGCTGCAGTCCTGAAAGTATGTTTTATGTATTTTGCTGGTCCTTTTATACAGCGTATTGCTTTTCGTTTCCTGTACTTTTATCATCAGTGAAATCTAATACATGGTTAACAAAAATAATTTTAAAATAGGATGTCTAATGTGTTTTTAGAAGAGAGGGGTTAATTGTGATTCTTCAATTTAATTATCAAAATCTTGGACAGGCAAAGGGTGGACAGGATCTACGAGCCCATGTCCTAGATCTTTGAAGTACCTAGCAATGCCCCTGGCCTCTCATCTACATGAAATAATGGTCTCAGGTGTCTCAAAAGTCTCACAGTCCATATCCTCTTGCATAAAGAGAGAACATATCCTCGTTTCTTCGAACTGGGAGCTGCATTTTCAATACTCCCCGTTCCCAGAAGATGTATCCTCTGGGTACGCGCTTCTTTCTGGTAATACTGATCAAGTTTCTTTCCACGTAGTTCAGACGCAGGCTATGATTACTATATTGCATTGATAGTTTTGTCTATCCGTATTCATGCAGGATTGTATTTTCTTTCAAACATAATTACTAAATGCGCAGTAAATGCAACACAAGCACAGTTCCCCCCCCCCCCCCCCCCCCAGTGGAAAGGAACAAGGAGGTTCTAGAACACTTTAGTGTAGCAGGAAGTGATCCTGTAGCTATGACCTGCTCTACAAGTGTGCATTTCAAGTGTGCATTATCTTCTTGCACTGAGGATGGGTTTCTAAGTGCTTGTGCCCAAGAGGGAAGGGTTAGGTCGGCTGTCATAGTTGATGAGTCTATCATTAGGAATGTAGATAACTAGTGGACATGAGGATTGCCTGGTAACTGGCTTATCAGGTGCAAAAATGGTGTACCTCATGCATCACCTATGTAGGATTTTAGATAGTGCTAGGGTGGAGCCAGGTATCATAGTACATGTGGGCACCAAAGGCATAGGAAGTTGTAGGAGGGAGGCTCTGGAAACCAATTTAGGTTTATAGAGAGCTGAAATCCAGAACATTCAGGATCGCATTATCTGAAATGTTCCGTGTGCAGGACCCCAGAGGGAAGCAGAGCTCTGGAGATAATGGTGCAGGGAAGAGTGCTTTAGTTTTGTTAGGAACTGAGAAACATTTTGGGGCATGGGGAGCCTATTCCGAAAGGATGGGCTCTACCTTAACCAGAGTGGAACCAAGCTGCTAGTGCTAACCTTTAAAACATATAAATGTTGGCAGAAGAAGACCAAACGGCCCAGTCTGCCCAGTAAGCTTCCACACTTATTTTTTTCTCATACTTATCTGTTACTCTTGGCCCTTATTAGTAACTTTTCGGTTCTAGTTACTTTCCACCCTCACCATTGATGTAGAGAGCAGTGCTGGAGCTGCATCTAAGTGAAATATCAAGCTTAATTGGTTAGGGGTAGTAACTGCCACAATAAGCAAGCTACTCCCACGCTTATTTGTTTACCCAGTCCTTGGTGGTTGTTGTCTGAATATAAATCCTCTTTTCTTCATCCCCTGCCATTGAAGCAGTAGGCTGCGCTGGATATGTATTCCAAGTAAAGTATCAGGCTTAATTGAATCGGGTTAGTAACCGCCGTAACAAGCAAGCTACACCCACGCTTATTTGTTTACCCAGACTATGCAGTTCAGTCCTTGTTGGTTGTTGTCTGAATGTAAATCCTCTATGTTCATTCCCCCCTGCCACTGAAGCAGAGAGCTACGCTGGATATGCATTGAAATTGAAGTATCAGGCTTATTTGGTTTGGGGTAGTAACTGCCGCAACAAGCAAGCTACTCCCCCGCTTTTTTGTGAATGCAAATCCTTTTTTCTACATTTCTTCTTGCTGTTGAAGCATAGAGCAATGTTGGAGTCACATTAACCATGTGTATGTTTATTGAATAAGGGTATTAATCATCAGGTAGTAGCTGTCATCCCCACAAACCCCCATAATCTTCTTCTCTTCATTCACATCCTCTAGATTTAAGGAGAGAGAGCAGCTTTTAAACTGAAACATGGGCAAAAGCCAACAGTCACTCAGCAGTGCAGGATTCAGAGGAAAATACCTATGAAGGATACTAAAAAAAACCAGGGGACTTAGAGCATCCTGAGAGAGAGGTTTCAATAAAAGCAAAAGTAGCCTATTTGCCCATAACTACCCTCACCTACCCTCTTTCAACCTCCACTCCTCATTTTCTTCAACATTGTTTATTTTGTTGTATTTTGCTTTTTGGTTTTCTGTTTGTTGCTTCTCGTTTTAGTAACATCCTATTGTTTCAATGTCATATTGTTATATTGTTATACTGTATCTCCTGAGTTCTTTGTAAACCGGCATGATGTGCTTCACGAATGTCGGTAAATAAAAAGTTAAATAAATTAAATTAAATAACTAAAAAATAGATTGAGTTAAGATTCCAAATTATCCCTGTTAACTGCTAGGAAAGATGTACATACAAATAAAAATCATACTTTGAAATGTCTGTATGCTAATGCCAGAAGTTTAAAAAGTAAGATGGGAGAGTTAGAGTGTATAGCATTGAATGAAGAGGTAGACTACATTGGTATCTCAGAGACCTGGTGCAAGGAAGATAACCAATGAGCGTGATTCCCAGTCACTCCTGCCCTGCTGCTCCAGCTTTCCATACCTGTACACTTTTTGGATTTGACCCAGAGACTCTGGAATTCAAGGGGAACTGCCAGATGTCTGGGTCAACACTGGAAAACTCCGGGTCCTGCTACAGAAGCAGGCCTCGAAAGGAAAAAGAAAAAAAAAAAGAGTTGGGCATGCAACCAGAAGGATATCTGTCAGGCCCATGCAGTTGGAAGGAGGGGCGTGAGTCCTGCGTGCCAGAAGGGAGCAGGAGGATATCCGTCCATGCGGCTGCAAGGAGAACGAGCGTGGGCACCCAGCAGCATACATTTTTTTTTTTTTTTAAATTGGAGATCATGGACCACTCTGAGGGTAAGTGCACTAGCAACTGCAGCAGAATCAACCTCTCGAGGGGGGGGGACGACAAGGAAGGACTCAGTTTGTGCTCTTTTCATAGGTCTTGCCAGTGGGAGGCGAGGCCTGAAAGAGGAGCAGACGCTGACCTCTTCCGATTGTGCTGCCTGAAGCCCACACTTCCCCCAGCGAGAAGTGAACATTGCTTTGGGCCCCAGGGATTTCTGCTCCCCTCCAGCTCACGGTCTACTCTGTGCTGACTCCAAGCTGATCTGCTGGGGTGAGGGGGAAAGGACAGAAGAGACAAGATGGAAAAGGAAGGTGAGAAGGTGTGGGAGAGGAAGGGAGGAAGGAAGCAGCAAAAGGAAGATTTGTTTCTATTTTGTTGCGGGTAAGCAATGCCAAAAAGAATACACAGGGAACCAAGTGAAAACAAGAAGAATGGAATGAAAATAAAGAAAATACATTTTAATGTGCACTCCCCTAATTTCCAAAGTGGGAAATTGTTTTCGTGCAGTTTTCAGAAAATCTGTATTTAGCATCCTACAGCATTGTTATTGGGGGGGGGGGGGGTGCATTACAAGATGCCATCGAGATTTTCAGAACTTAGCTCCCATTGGAAGGAATGGCAGAGCCTCTTTTCCAGAGCGTGCAATTCACGAGAAAATCACACTGTTTGGGATTAACTGTTTGGGATTGTTCACGCAAGCCTTTCCTAACTCCAATATCATTTAACTCCCTTCAATCATCACGCTTCGCTAGTTATAGCATTAATAACCACCTCTTACAATGTTATCATTTACATTTATAATTATCTGATCTTCTTTTTCCTTCTTAATCCAAGTTATTGTTTCCCTGTTACATGTAACTGCTTTTCTGCACTATTGTTCAAATTGTAAAGTTTATTATATTGTGCACCCCTGTTCCTTGTGAACCAGCATGATGGGACTTCTGTCTTGAATGTTGGTATATAAAAAAACTTAAATAAATAAATAAATAAATAAAAATTAACTGAAAAAGCCCACTATAGAGATTCTTTATAGAGGTGCCATCCCTACTTTTATGGTTTATAATTTCTTAACATTGTAGACATAATTAAGACACTTGCATATCACTATCCAGCTTTATAGCACACCAGTCCTTGCCTGTGCTATACTGTCTATGATAGTCCACGATCAACTCCTTGCCAAATGAACCCACCACTAAATTAAAGCTCTAAAATCAAAATACAAATTGTTAGCCTACAAAATGTAGTGAACACAACTAGAACAGTGCACTTTTTTTATTTCCATTGTGTGCAGTCTTGTCAAAATATCGCTAGCCTCTGGTTTTGAGTAGGGAGGGGTCGCATGCTGCATAACTGAACTGCTAAGCCCAATATGTCCAGTTCATGTGTTACTGGGACCAGATCCCTCAGAAAGCTGGAGCTATCTTAAATCTATTTTTAGTAGCAAAAGGAAAAAAAAGCTTGCAAAGGAGGATAACATATGGAACTGCTCCAGTTAGCAAGTATTGGCCTAATTCATTGACCAGATATCACAAATTGCTTAAGCCGATCCATGACTTAGTACTGAAAATAAAAAAAACATTTATAAAATATGGTTTTTTACTATGGAAGGATTGAACATTAGCAAATTAATGAACTACAATTCTTTAGTCAATTTCTGATGAATCCAATGCATGGGTGCGGGAAAGAGGAATGTAGATTTATTAGCAATAGACCGAGGCTCCCCTTCCCCAAAATGTTGCCCATTTCCCAACAAATCTAAAGGCCTTTAGCCTGCCCCATTGCCTCTTTCATGCATTCAGACTGGAGCTCTGCATGTGGAACAAGGGCGCATTTTCTAGAAAGCTACCATGAAGGTTCTGGATGTGAACTTTGTACCTAAAAGCCTAAATTTGGCTTCCAGAACTGCCCTCCCCCCACTTTCCTATGTCGTTGGTACCAATATGGACCATAACAGCTGGCTCCTTCCCAGCACTATCTAAGACCTAGGTGACGCATGAGGACTGCCACCTTCACACCAGGCAGGCCAATTCCAAAGCAAGCCTCACAATCACCAGCCCCCGCAGCTATCTGCACTCCTAATGACCGAATCACCAACCAAACTGGCCATCCTAACCCTTCCCTCCTGGAAACATGTCCCTGGAGACAAGAATTCAAAAGGTCATGAGATAAATACAGAGGATAGAAATGACAAGAAGGGGTAAACTATTGCTAGCTTTAAGTAGGCATTCCCAGCATAGGTCTTTTCAGCTTCTCCTTCGTTCACACTCCCTTGTTATTATTATTATTATGTTAATTATCTTATGCTTCTTTATGTTATCCACTTTTATGTTATTATTATGTTTATTACTATTCCATTCTACATTATGTAACCTTATTTCTCATGTTATTACTTCCATTGAACCACCCACATATTTTTTTACCTTCTGCCCTGTTTTGCCCCCCCCCTCGTTGTTATTGCTCCCCCCCCCTTTTATTGTTCGCTCTATTTTTCCTAGTTCCTTGTAAACCGATATGACGTACCCACGAATGTCGGTATAAAAAGTTGTTAAATAAATAAAAATGTAACATTTCTGAGTAGGGGTAATCTGCACGAAGTGGCACTTACTACCCTTAATAGAAGGCACGAGAGGGAGGGTAACCTGCATGGAGAGGCAGTTACTACCCTTAACAGAAGGCATGAGGGGCTGTAACCTGCACGGAATGTCAGTTGTTACCCTTAATAGAAGGTATGGCAGGGGGAGGGGGGTAACTTGCAGTTACTACCCTTAATAGAACAGCAGTTACTACCCTTAATAGAAGGAATGGGGGTAACTTGAGCAGAGCGGCAGTTACTACCCTTAATAGGAGATATGTAGGGGTGAGGGGGGGAGGTAACCTGAATAAAGCAGCAGCTACCACCCAAGAACCTGCTAGGTAGACTGGATGGGGCCATTTGGGTCTTTATGTGCCATCATCTACTATGTTATATATCCTTTATGAGGGAGGATACTGCATCATCACTGGAGGGCAAGGCCCTAGCCACAGGATCATTTCCTGCCTCACCAAAGTGATGCTCTTCTTCCAGGCAACCTTGCTCCTCCAAGGCAGCATAGAGTCTGCCAGACAAGAAATGGGACGGCTGTACTATATCCATGAAGGTCTCCTCTATAAACCTTTCTGTTTGCCTCAGCCTAATCAGGTCTGCCACTCTGGCCTCCAGAGATTGGTCTTGTTCTCTGAGAGCCCAGGAGCATTGTGCACTGGGTGCATACCTTACCTACAACCAATAGCTAAATAATTATACATGTGACACTCGTTGCAAAACAATAGATAGTTCCCATCTTGCTGCTGGACTTCTTTCTGCATCTTAATATTATATGTTAGTTATTTAAGGTTACTAAGTGAGTAGGGAGTGGGGCTGCTTAATCTAATGTGAAGTCCCTTAAATGTATTTGGTATACTTTGTTACTTTTGTCAACGACCAGCAATGAAACAGTTGTTAATTGATTTATAAGGGAAGGGTAACTCCCTTGTTTTATCTAAATCCCTTATTGTCTTTTGTGAAAACTGACCTCTTGTTCTATTAATGGGATGACAATCTATAAATCAAAGAATGTGCTTGAGGTGGGTGGGAACAAAGACAGAAACAAGAAACAATTTGCTTTTTTTAATTGTTAGAAGCCCAAAGACAGAAACAAAAATTATCTTTAAAGTCTAAAGGTTAGAAGACAGAGGAATTGCCATAGTAACAACAGTAAATGTCAGCAGAAATAAATTCAAGAAGTCCATCCAGGGTGCCAAGCAAGCTTTGTTTTTTGTTTTTATTTTTAGGGTTATTGTTGTTCTGTGCAGGTTAACCTAGTCAACATGGGTTACCATTTTTTTTTCATATCCATCATTTAATATTTTGTGCTTATCCCATGCCCTTTTGAATTTCATTACCGTCCTTGTCCTCGTTACCTCTACTGGGAGGGCATTCCATACATCTACCACCCTTTCCCTGATGAAATACATCCTGACATTGGTCCTGACAACCTCCTTGGAGCTTCAAATTATGACCCCTTGTTCTAGTTTTTTTTTTTCCATTGAAAATGTTTTGATTCTGGTGCATTAATTCCTTTCAGGTATTTAAAAGTCTGTATCATATCCCCACCTTTTTCTCTTCTCCTCCAATGTATACATTGGTCTTTCAATCTCATCTCATAACTCTTCTGATGTAGACCTCACACCATTTTGGTCACTTTTTTCTAGACACCTTCGATCCTGTGTATCCTTTTTGAGATATGGTCTCCAGAATTGAAGCTTCACCAACAACTTGTATAGGGACATTATCAAATACTTTTTTTTGGTTGGTTATGCCTCTCTCCATGCAACCCAGCATCCATCTGGCCTTAGCTAACGTCTTGTCACATTGTTTCGCCAGCTTCAGATCATTGGACACTATCACTCTGAGGTCTCTTTCCCAGTCCGTGCACATCAGACTTTTAACCCCCCTATCATATACAGCGCCTTCAGATTCCTACACCCCAAATGCATGATTTTGCACTTCTTGGCATTGAATCCCAGCTGCCAAAACTTCAACTACTCTACACGTTTTCTTAGATCACTTTTCATTTTCTCTACTCCTTCAGATGTATCCACTCTGCTACAGATCTTAGTGCCATCTGCAAAAAGACACTCTTTTCCTTCTACAACCCTTCTGTAATATCACCCATCAAAATATTGAATAGAACTTGTCCCATGATCTATTCCTGAGGCATACCACTTATCACTCTTCCCTCCTTACAGTAGGCTCAATTTACAACTACTTGATGCCATCAGTTAGTCAACCAAATTCTGATCCATTCCACCACCATGAGACTCATTCCTGGACTTTTCAATGTGTTTATGAGCCTCCAATGTGGGATCATATCAAACCTTTTGCTGAAATCCAGATAAATCACATCAAATGCTCTTCCTTGATCTAATTGTTGTCACTGAATTGGACAAGTCAATCAGATTTTTTTGGCATGATCTTCCTCGGGTAAAATCATGTTGCCTTGGACCATGCAACCCATGTATTTTATATAGTTCACTATCCCTTCTTCAGAAGTATCTCCATTAGTTTTTCCACTACCAAAGTAAGGTTAACCAGCCTGCAGTTGCCAGGTTCCTCCCTGCTACCATTTTTGTGAAGAGGGACCACAGTTGCCCTTCTCCAAGCCTAGGGTACCACCCTTGTTTTCAATCATCTATTGAACGGGTATTGCAGCAGACCTGCCAGCATCTCTCTGAGCTCCTTAAATATTTTGGGATGTATCTCATCCGGTCCTATGGCTTTGTCCCCTATCTGTTTCACTAGTTCCACCCAAATACTCTATTGCGTATATAGAGTTGCATCTCCCATTCATGCACTTACCAACCAGCAATGGCCCTTCCCCAAGCTCTTCTTTAATGAACACTGAAATAAAGTGTTTGTTTAACATTTCTGCTTTTTCCTCAACTTTCTCCACACAATGACCCTTGACTCCTTTCAGTCTTATGTAACAGTGGCTTTGCACACTTATCAAACATTTTCCATCTGCTGGGAGGCTATTTGCATCTTTAGATCCTCCCCAGGTATTAGCCATTCCCTTTTTATGGGGATTGGTCAGGCTCCCCTTTATAAACTAAGTTGAGCATGCTCAGATTGCATTTGACTGTAGTCTTGAGTTTGGAAGCTTGGAGTTTTGTTGCTGGAGATCCCAGTAGGCCCCACAGCCTGCAAAAAGAGATAGAGAAAAATTGTTTCTTCTGTGCCCTCATGAACAAGGAGGGGTTTTTCCTATATGGAGAGAAGTGGAGAGGAGAGATTTTTGCCTTATAGAGGTTGGGCCTGTTATTCTGTGATCTCACTAACCTTGAAGGGAAGCCCTTATTCTTGGATGAAGCAGGATTGAGACTTCCTGTCTATCAGTCAAGAGGGCTTGCAGTGCTCAGAAGGAGAGTTATTGGGCAACAGTAAAGTTATTGTTGTTTTTTTCCATTTTTTAGGGGAGGAATTGTTTTCGCCTTCACTTTCCTACCCCACTTTTGAAGCACTAGTTTTTCTCTTTCCAGCCACTGGGCAAAGGATGCTGATTCAAGTTGGAAGATGGAATACTCTTTTGTTCAATGATGATGATGATTTTTGCCATCCTTGTTAGGATATTGTTTTTTTAAGTTGCAATAAATCTTTTTCCTTTGAACACCACTCCAAATCTACTGCGTGGCTTTGCTACCTCCCACCTGAGAACTGTTTTTGGAAAAAGACTACCTAAGTGAGTACCCTTCTGGATATTGAGAGAGGCGTGCAAGACTGTGTGAGACACCCTCCCGCAGCACTGGCTTATCTCTTCCTCCCTGCCCAGGCATCAGAAGTCTGATGTATGAGCAAAGGAATAGAGGCAGGGTCAGTGCGTCCCAGTAGGCGAACTAGGCAGTCGCCTAGCTCACCAACCATTAGGGGGTGGCGAAGAGCAGCCATGTGGCGGCTGCGAGCGGCCCCCATCCTGCTTGCGGCCCAGAGAAGCACAGAGTCGGCTGCCTGTGAGCGGTGCCCATCCTGCTCGCAGCCAAGAAAAGCAGACGCTCGACGGGCCGCGAGCGGCGTCTCAGTGAATGAGGGCGGGGCGGGGAGGGGGGACGACTCTAAAACCAGGAGGGGGTTACACTTACAATATCGCCTCTGGCCTTTCTCCTTTTTCTGACGTATCTGAAAAATGTTTTGTCACTTGTTTTACCTCTTTGGCAGTCCTTTCATCCACTCGAGCTTTTGCTTTCCTGATTTCCTGTCTTGCCTCTTTCAGCTTCATTATATACTCTTCTCTGTGAGACTCTTTTTGAGTTCCTTCGTACTTTCTGAATACTGATCTTTTTGCCTTTATTTTTTCTGTCACCACTGTAGAGAACCAGATGAGTTTCCTTTCCCTCTTACTTTTATTCACTTTTCTTATATAAAGTTTTTTTTTGCCTTTGTTATCGTGCCCACTGTTGTTCCAGTTCTCCCATCTCCTGCTCATAGTAGCTCCCCATTTTTTCAAAGTCTGTATTTCTGAAATCCATGCCCTTGGTCTTCGCGTGACTTCTCTCCATCAGATGGGCTCCCATACAATCTCCATTTGCGAGCCCCGGGTCCAGTAGCGCTCTTGCCCTTGTGGGTTCCATCACCATTTGTCTAAGCAGAGCCCCCTGAAAGGCATCTACAATCTCCCTTGTCCTGACAGATTCTGCAGCAGGGAGACGGCAATCCACATCCAGCAGATTAAAATCTCCTACCAGCAACATTTCTCCCTTCTTTCCCACCCTTTAGCCAAATCTCTGTCCAGTTCTTCTGTCTGATTCAGAGGTCTGTAGATCACACCAGTGTAAATGGGAAGCGCCAGCGTCTTTTTCAAAGACAGCTCTCAGCGCTTCCTCCATTCCCCACACCCCCTGCATTTCACTTACTAGGATATTGTTTTTGACATAAAGAGCTACTCCTCCCCCTTTTCTGCCCTCTCTATCTTTCCTGAACAGGTTCGTGCCTGGAATGGTCGTTTCCCGTTCTTGAGACTCACTGGACCAGGTCTCTGTAATAGCAACAATATCCAAGTCCACCTCCACCATCAGGGCCTGAAAATCTGGAACTTTGTTGCTCAGACTGAGAGCATTTGTGCACAGAGCTTTCCAACATTTTTCCCCCTCGGCTTGCTGCTCTTCCCGACACCTTCTCTGTGCTTTTTCCTAAAAGTGGACTAATTTTGCTTTTTTTTTTTCAACCACTTCCTGTATTTGAATGCATTAGGGATGACATTTCAATTCCATTGACTTCCCTGTGCCACCCCCATCACACCTCATGATATATGTTCTGAGTTTCTGACTAGGATCCTTTTTCCTACTGCAGACAGATGTAGGCCATCTTTACTGAATAGACTTTTATTATTTCATAAACTGCCCCAATCCTCAATGTATCCAAATCCTCCTATACAGCAGGGTTTCAGCCATGCACTGAAGCTCTCTCTGTGACCCAGCCTTTCCCTTCCCTCTCCGTGAACAGGCAGCAGTCTGAGCCGTGTGCTATGCTGCTTCCCCAGTTTCTGGAAATCTCTCTTTACTTCTTGACGCTGTTTCTAATAAGGTCATTGGTCCCCCAGTTGGATGATAACATCAGTTTCTTTCTTTCTTAATGGTATTGACAATTTGGTTTGTATTTCTGCCAGCTGAGCATCCTGGAAAGCATTTTACTATTTTGTGTCCCTGATACTGAGTCTCCAAGTTAGTGCCTCTGATGACAGAGCCTCCCAGCAGGAGGAGTCTGTTAGAGTTTTTGGTAGCATTTTTTGGTTTCTGTTGGACCCTGCTGAAATTGTCTCCCAGCGGAGGGAGCATTCTGCTTCGCTGCTTGGAGGCATTATGTGTTTTCAGCCTGTCTTGAGTGTCTCTCTTTTCACATAACGCTTCCTTTTCCACTTTTTGAGCATCCGGTGAAGAAAAGCCATTTTGGTATGGGTATCACTTAGGAGGGTGGGTGTCTCCTTGTCACAGGTCTTATCCTTCTAGAGCCCACTATAATCCATTTACTCATGGGTTTCTGAATCCTCTGTGGGAGTGGGGGCAGGTATTCTGATTGCTACCTAGTTGGGAAGGTTTTATTACAGTTCCTCTTTCAGTTGAGTCAACTCCTTTTTTTTTAATTGCAGAAAGCTGAAGACAAATGGGATGCTAGGCCTTGAACTGCGAGATGGTCTGCCTTAAGACCAAGGCACCACAATTGTTACACAGAATAGCAGCCATTTGTAGATTTGTTTTCCCACAGAACACCTGTATTGTGTTAAAGAGTTTCTAAACACCTTCTTTACCATTCAGTTTTAACTATCCTTGACCATATGCCCTAAGGCTATATAAGAAAAATGAGGTCAGAGGTGGGTGGGAGGGCTTTTAAGTATTAAGGCAATTTAAATCTAAAAATAACTTTTTAAAATGCTACTGAAAAGTATTTTCCTAGAAGAGTGCAAGGAATTCCTAAAGATGATAAAACTTTTGTTTCCCTTAAAAAAGATTCTATATAGAAAAAGGCCGCCCTTTTTTTTTAACACACTTGTTTAATAAGCTTTAACTCACAAAACATTTCCCTACAAAGCAAGACTCACAAATTCCTTGCTCACAGCACAGATGGCTTCTGCTCTCAGTATTTCCTCAGGAGTCCTCCTTACACTACCACTCTTTTAACGTCATTAGTCAGACGTTTATGCCCCATCATATCATGTGAGTGTGAAATGATAAATTTGCATCAAGATATAACATGTATGTTCAGCTCTGTGTATGTAGAGTTCTTTCCACTGTTTTTCAGTTAAACAAGGAGTACTTTGTTCTTTTCAAGCTTACATTGATGTAAGTCCTGACTTCATTGCCTGACTGATTGTGTAGAAATGGCAATGCTGTGGTCTGAACAATGTAGCAGGACTGACATGGGCCAGCTTGGGCAACGCAATATCACTAGGGACCTTCGTTTTCAGTTTTTATTTTATTTTGCCTTGGAATTTCAATGTTTGAACAAAAAACAAACAAAAAAAATCAGTAGAAAAATGACTTTTCCACTGACTTTTCTACTGTCTGTTACAGCAAAGCCATTTTTCCACTGACTTTGGGTTTTTTGGGTTTTTTTTGTTGTTATACCATTGAAATTCCCAGGCAAAATAAAATAAAAAACTGAAAACGAAGGTCTCTAACTATACTGTTAACATTGTAAAACTGCAAATAGGGCCATTTATCTAACTTTTCTGAAACCTTCCTCCGAAAGTCCTGATCATATCACAAGTTCCTCATTTAATGAAGGAAAATCTAAATATTTTGTTTAAAAAAAAATAAAAGGTTTACAGGCTGCCAAGCAAAAGTGTTGCCATGGGCAGGGAAGGGGAGAAGGTGGATGGATTGTCCCCTGAAAAAAACAGTAATTGCTCCCCTGTTTCCTGTCCTTGGTGCAGTAAAGTTGAATGGGTCACTTTCCCCAGGCCCCAGAGATCCATTTTAAAATGCAGCACACACACAACTGGAGGAACCACAGGAGCCAGGGGAAAACGTTTGCTTTTCTTCTCCTCTTGTGGCTCATTGACTCTCCTGAGCCGATCCAAGCCAATAAGTGATGGGAGGCAGAAGAAGCCACACCCTGAAAAGCTCTTTCTGCAGGCTCCCGGGGTCTCTTCGGTTCTGTCGGCACTGGGCCATCTCGTTTTTAATTCCGACTGCAAGAAACAAGGGTGGGAGGAAGAAGAGGGAAGAAGAGTAGGAGACAGCAAGAGAGAGAACAATGATGAAGGGGGAGGGAGCAGTGGAGGAGAAAGGGCTTTGATGAAGAACAATAGAGAGCGCTCCTGCAGAGAGAAGATGCAGTAGCAGAGGATCATGTGGGAAGAAGAGAAGAAGAAAAAGCAGGGGTCCCAGTCCCAGCAGCCGAGGAGGAGGATCAAGGCCCACCGAAGCCTGGGAGCCTTGATTGGAGAGCATTGGGGAAGGGTGGCATAAAAGCTGTTGGCGAGAGAGAGGGTGGAATACAAGAAGACCTGATGGAAGAGGGGGAAGGTGGATGGAAAGTGATGATGGGAAAGGGATGTCGGAGGCTATTCTGACAAGCCTACAAAGACGGTATTGGATAAGATGATGGAACTGGATAAGCTGACTGTATTAGATAAGAAGTTTTCAACCTTTTGCATTTGTTTTTGTTTATTTCATAGTTATGCTATTTAGCTGTGCTCCCACGATTTGTTATTGTCTTTTGATATTTATATATTTTTAGTCTACAACATTTTAGATTATTTAACTGCTATTACTAATGTTTTACTTCTTTTATATATTATAGCTGTTATCATTCTTTTACTATTAATATTTTTATTGAAATTTTCATAATATACAAATTAAATATAAATTCAATTAGACAATAACAATTTTCTTTAAAAATTTTACAATTAAAATATAATTTGTAATTCTTTCCCAATTATTAATTTTCCAAATTATTATTCCCCTTTTATTACTAATTCCACCCAACTATTTCCCCCCCTTTTATTACTAAGTCCTCCCAACTACTTTCCCTAAATACTTTTCCTTATATTTATAATAAAGAATTGGTTCTAAATAAATAACATCAATATATTTTTCTATTCTAAACAATATATTAATTATTATAAACATTCTTCTTTAAATATATTTAAGTAATATATAGCAAAACATTTTTCCATAATTGTTTGTTTTATATCTTGTTAAATGTTTGTAAACCATTGTGAAGGTTCCCACTGATGTGACGGTATAGAAAACCAAATAAACTATAAACCATATGGTACAGTGGTATCTACTGATATCTTTGGTTTTCATATTTTATTTTTGAAGCCCTAAGCCTTAGGGTGGGTAGGAGCAGCATCAAATTAACCCCTTGCCTCTGTCTTCAAAATGCCTTGCTGTAGCCCTGTGAACTCCCCTCGAAAATTAATGGGCCTCATATGTATTTCTGTCTAGAACTGCTACTGCTGCCAGGGTTCCCCGATTATGTCCAGAACTGATCATATCCTCATGTCCAAGCAATGCAGTCTTCCAACAGGAAGTTTAATGAACATCTTTAAGCATGTGCAACCCTTCGTTAGAGTAGTACTGCGATGTGATGACTGATGGTTTAACGCAGGGCGAGTCAACGCTGGACCTTCAGTGCTGCAAGTCAGTCAGGTTTTCAAGATAGCCACACTGAATATTCATGAGCTGCATTTGCATGCAGACCTCCATTACCTGCAAAAGCATATCATGCATATTCATTGTGGATATCCTGAAAACCGGATTCACCCGTGGCACTGGAGAACCAAAATTGCCTAGCCCTGTTCCAACAGTCCTAACTTTAATCTTTTATTATTTGATGCCCTGCTTCAACTCTTTGTCTTACTTTCTGTGTTATTTTTCTGTTTCTTGACTTTTTTCATCACTGAACCCCCTTCAGTGACTTGTTTCTTCCCCTCATCTTTTTTTCAGTTTTCTGTGCCACCTTCTTCTTTGTCCACTCTGTGCTGCCGTCATTTTGTGCTCTTCTGACCCTTTGGATCCTTTCTTGGGTGCCCTAACCTCCTTTTCTGGGTCACTGAAAGGTGTTGGTAGCATGAACTACACTGAGGATATTCAAACGGCAATGTAGCAAAATCAATCCAAAAATCACTTACCTTAATTGGAATATACATTCATGTTCATTGGAATTTAATATCCCCCCAGCACGAGCCGTGTTTCAGAAACTTCCTGCTTCAGGGGGAATCCTTCAGTGCTTCCAGAGATTTAATCAGCGTACATAGCAGCATGGACAGTGAAAGCATTGCCACAAAATTAGCTGGGGTGTGTGGTCCATGCTCAATAGTTAGAAAAATTTAGCAATATTTAGCTCAGTATTTAGCAAAATTTTAAATTTTATCACTAGGTTAATTTCCCTCTCTGTAAAACACCAAGTAGAAAATGTATTCGACTTCGTAAGTAACTTGTTAAAAAATAATTTCACAAATTCTTTCTCAAGCATGTACTGCTCTTCAGGTCTCAAAGTTTGCTGTGCAAAATGTTTTATTTGTAAGAATGCATAACATTGAATGTCAATTATACTTTAACTGTTAAAAGAACTTACGGGCCGATACAGCAAAAATCACGGGAGAGCAGGCGAACGCCCGCTCTCTCAGAGCGCGCACAAGCCACTCTCCTGAGCGCGCGATTCAGTAACTTAATTTATTTAAATGAGGGCCCGCGGTAAAAAGAGGCGCTGGGGACACTAGTGCGTCCCTAGTGCCTCTCTTTTTGGACAGGAACGGCTGCTGTCAGCGAGTTTGACAGCCGACGCTCAATTTTGCCGGCATCGGTTCTCAAACCCGCTGACAGCCACAGGTTCGGAAACTGGATGCCGGCAAAATTGAGCGTCCGGTTTTCAACCCGCGAGCCGTGGGCCCATTTAAAATTTTGGGTTTTTTTTATTTTTAACTTGTTTTAACTTTTGGGACCTCTGACTTAATATCGCCATGATATTAAGTCTGAGGGTGCACAGAAAAGCAGTTTTTACTGCTTTTCTGTGCACTTCCCCGGTGCCGGCAGAAATTAACGCCTACCTTTGGGTAGGCGCTAATTTCTTAAAGTAAAATGTGCGGCTTGCCTGCACATTTTACTTACTGTATTGTGCGGGAATGACTAATAGGGTCATCAATATGCATTTGCATGTTGCGGGCACTATTAGTCTTGGGGGGGTTGGACGCGCGTATTCGATGCGCTATTACCCCTTACTGAATAAGGGGTAAAGTTAGCGCATCGAAAACGTGCGTCCAAATGCCGGTTATTATACTATATCGGCCTGTTAATTTGGTAGCTTCTATCCAATACATCTAATATTCTTTAATTCCTTTTTCTTCCCACTTGGAAAAGATCCAATTTTCCAAGCTAGGTAAGAAATGTGGGTTACCCAAAAAGGACACGGATGTTGAGTATTTTGATTCTAATCCCCATTTCTTTCTGTAGAATATCCACATTATCCTCCTCGGCTTAAGTAACACATGATTTCTTATGCCAGCAGGTAGAAGATTAGATGACACAGGTATCAAATTAACAGGCGAATATGGAGACATAAACTAGAATTGAGAATTTGCCCTTCCTCGTAATCCAATCTGCCAGTACTCACAGCTGACAAGCCCCATAAAATATACACGCATGCCAGGTAAATTCAAGCCACCCAAGTTGGGCCTTTTATTAAACTTAAGCAGAGAGCTACATGTTTTTTATACCCCTCCCTAGAAATGCACACACAGAATTTTAGGTAAACAAAAACCCTCTAAGTGTAAGAATAATCTAAATAAGCAAAAACAACTGATCTCTCTAAAGCAAATGAAGATGTGTGACAGAATACATTTTAAATTGGACAGAATGAACATCATATTGCACTGTGTGATAAATACCTTCAGGGCTCGCAGTGCTGCCCTTTTAAAGTGCATGGGTTTTAATCATCAGTCATTCAGAATTTGTGTAACACACATTCAAAAACTTATGTGCAATACAATCTTCCCTTTGGGCCGGATTTTAAAAGGGTTACGCGCGTAAGTTAAGCGGCCTGTGTCGGGGCCTGCTGCGCCAGAAGACAGCCAGCGCGCGTAAGTTACTACTGCCTGGAGGCAGTAGTAACTTTTGGAATAAAGGTAGGGGAAGGGTTTAGATAGGGCCTGGAGGGTGGGTTAGGTAGGGGAAGGGAGGGGAAGGTGCGGGGGGGGGGGGGGGTAGAGGGAACGGGCAGCGTGCGCAGGGCTCGGCGCGCGCAAGTTGCACAAATGTGCACCCCCTTGCGCGCGCCGACCCCAGATTTTATAAGATACGCGCGTAACGTGCATAACTCAAAAAAGTACTTATCTATAAAGTTGATTCCAAAAGTGTTAGGGATGCTGCTTTAAAAGGTTCCACTGCCTTGTAATTGAAATGCCCGACATTGCAATGTTTTGGAAGATCTAATTTCTTCCTTCTTCAGGGGAACACAAACTACATATGAATTTTCTCAGATGTCATTAATAGCGCTTCTAGTAGATGTTTCTCAAAAATTTCTGATGGAGACTTGGATGGAATCTGTGGAAAATTAAGAAAATGGAGATTTTACTGCCATACCTGATTTTCAAGAAATTGCATACATCCTTTAATAAATTTAAACTCCTTAAGACTTTCATGTACCTCCTTAATCTTTCCTTTCATTGGCTGGGCTGGGAATGTATAAATGCCTTGGCTGGGAAGCATTTATACATTTATTCAACTTGATAATATCATAGGAAGTACTAATTAAAGAAGAATCTAATCAGATCAACACAACCCAGGTAGAATCTAATATGACCACGGAAGAGGGGGATTAATCAGTGGGGGCCAATACTCATGCTCTGAAGGCTTACGGGAAAGATCAAAGTTCAATGCCGCAGCAACATCCAAGGATTCTTCCCTCTTCATAATTAAATTCAGTGAAGCAGTATCAAGCAAGCTTCCTTCCAGTGCTGAAGTCGCCATGCCACCATTCCCTGTTTCTTGAACCCCATCATCATCAAGCTGCGGTGGGATTACCACAGGATCTGGATGATCCCTCAGAGCCAGTGATGCTGAGCATGGAAGAGAGAGTGAAATGGCATTCCCAGCTGAGAGAGGCCCTCCCACCCTGTTTCCTAAGGTAGAAGACACCTTAGGAAACAGTCTTATCTGCCCTGGCGCTTCAGAGGCATTATGAGGAAAAGCTTTCAGCAAAGAAACAGCAAAGGTAAAGGAGTGGAGGAGTAGCCTACTGGTTAGAGCAGCAGGCTACAACCCAGAGAAAACCAAGGATCAAATCTCACTGTCGTTCCTTGTGACCTTGGGCGAGTCACTTTACTCTCCATTGCCTCAGGTACAAAATTAGATTGTAAGCCCTGAGGGGTTAGGGAAATTCCTCTAGTACCTGCATGTAATCCACTTTGAAGTGCCAAAAAGTGGAATATAATAAATAAATAACACAAGAATAGGCAAGAGAAAAACCAGGACATGGGTCAGAGTCACACTGTCATCTTAAGTCCTCCCCCTCACTTAATATTTTTTGACCCTGTAGTTTCTACTTTCTTCCTGCTTCTTTGTACCTCCAGCTCAGTGGGAATCAGAGCTGGGATCCTAGTTCCTTGAACCTTCATTTTCAACTACCTGGGGATTTTTCTCCTATTGTATATCCCTCCCAGATACCTAATCTAGCCATAGCAGTGACCATTCTTTGGCCAGTGGCCAATGCACCAGGTCTTCTGTTGTATTTATTTATTTTTTATTTATAGAATTTTCAAAACTTACAAGAATACTTCTTGTTTTTGCAATAACAAGGAAAACGAAGTGCAATCTTCCAAATTGATATAACATTTAGAGGTAAACTAATACATCAGTTATCTTCTATAATCAAGGAAATTTAAGTGAAGCCATCTTAATCATGAGCTATATTCAGAAACAAAATTTAAGGAAGATAATAATGCAATGTATAGCCGGTATTTCATTAACAAGGAAACTTTTAAGATGCTCTGGGTCATCAAATTGAACATTTTTTCCCTCGAGGTTTACAACACATCTACAAGGGTACTTCAAAAGGAACCCCCCCCCCCCCCCCCTCTATCTGTCACTTCTTTTCTCAATTGCAGAAACTTCTTCCTGCGAAGCTGTGTACCTTTTACTAAATCATGGAAAATCCAAATTCTTTGGCCGTAATACATTTTCTGTCTGTTACGGAAAACTAATTTTATTACATTATCTTTATCTGTTGTGAATGCAAATTGTTTTATAATGGGAAAATTAATAACTCTTAGATTTAAGGTTCTAATTGAGTTTTCTAGAATTTCAAATTTTTTCTGAAACTCATCTTCGGTCTTAATTTGATGGTTCTGTATTTTCTCAACTTGCATCAAACGTTTTTTTTTTATTCCCTCCATTTCTTTTTGTTGATTCTCAGTTTTTTCCATATTTTGCTTTAAAGAGTTATTAATTTCCTTAACAACATCAGATTAGTAATAGAAGCATCAATTTTAGCTATGTAATTCCACAATGTTTCTAATGTTACATTGGTAGGTTTCATCATTGCTGTAGATTTTAAAACAACTGCTATAGCCTGCTTTTTTTTTTTTTTCCTTTAAGGGGATTCTCTACTTTTGGAGTACTTTCTAATTTGGGATTAGAAATCAAACTTCCTAACTCTCCCAATCCAGATGACTCATTCATATCCTGACCCTCCAGATCTATGCTATCATCCACTATTTTCTCTGGCATATTTACAGTTCCTTGTTCGTTCCCTGGAATTTCTAAAGGGTTGCACCCTTCCTTTCCAGGTGGTGTTGGAGTAGCTGGCGCCCCTGGGCTTAAAGATGTTTCTTCGACCTGAGGAGCTGGGCTCTGCTCTGAACCCCCTCCTAATGCGGTCAATTCCACAGGGGTATCATGGGGCATATCTAGCCATTCCATTACCATCTTTTGCCCTGGAGCAATATCAACAGCACTAGGGGAAGGCCTCAACCTTGCCTTCCTTTTAGTGTGTGGCATTTTAGTATAAGAAGACCAATAGAGGCAAACAACAACTCTGCTCCAGGTATAAATGGTAGGTAGGCACCGTTGCTATATTAGTAGGTTCCACTAGTGAAGATCTGAGAAATGAGAGGACTCAATATTCGAGAGAGAGAGCATCAAATTGGTAGAAAATAATTGAAAAAGAACCTGTGGTATTCACTGTTGCCTACTGGTATCAAGAGGAAGGTAGTAGTTTAAGAATAAAATGAAATCATAAGTCGAGAAGTCTGGCTGTAAGATGTTCCACACAAATCCATACGAAACCATGCAAAGCCAGGCAATGCCTGGCAAAGACCACGTGCCCCTAAGGCATGCGCAGCTTTGGTGGTGCGCCGCTAGAGGCCAGCTCTTGTAGGACCACTTCCAGGGTCCTGCCCTCCGCTTCACAGTTTAGCAGCCACTGTACACCATCGGGGCAGGGAAACAACGCCTACCCCCGGGCTCTCTCAGCTGCAGGTAATGGCCAGGTCCTTCTCTCTTTCTCTCTCAGTTTCAAAGAAGCAAATTGAAAGGCCCGCTCTTGTAGGACCACTGAGAGAGAAAGAGAGAATGACCTGGCCATTACCTGCAGCTGAGAGAGCCTGGGGGTAGGTGTTGCTTCCCTGCCCCGATGGTGTACAGTGGCTGCTAACCTGTGAAGTGGAGGGCAGAACCCCAGAAGTGGTCTTTCTGTTGTATTTTATTTATTTAATGGACCGCAAATGCGCAGTAGAGAGTAGCTCTACCCCGCATGTGCGGACCATAGAGCTCTGCGCTACGTGCTGGGTGTCACAGAGGGGAGGAGGAAAGGGCAGACAAGTCGCCGCTCCAAGAAACAGCTCAGCCCGTTCCTCCGCTGCTGGAGAAGGGGGGAGGGAGTAGGGACTGCCGGACAGTTACACACAGGAGGAGGAAAGGGTAGAAGAGTCGCCGAGCCAGTTCGTCCACCGCCGGGGAAGGGGGGGAAGGGAATTGGGATGGCCGGAGCAGAGCAAATGCAGTAGAAAGCGGCTGTGAAGAGATCACAAGCAGCTGCAGCCTGCAGCAGCCAAAGTGCAAAGAGCTGAACAGAGAACAGCTCACTTAAACATATTAGAAACATGCGCTTTCTCTTTTCTTTCTTTTCCATTTAACCTGACTGAGCCTCAGCAACGTGTGGCAGGGTACAGCTAGTACACACATAAAAATTAAAAACAAAATTTTAAAATTAAAAACAAAAGATGAAATCATATATTTAAAAACCATAATTTGTAATAAAACTATGTACGTGCAAAAGAATACCTGCAACTACATATACCTGGGGTGTTCATGTAAGCTTCCTGTAACAAATGAGCTTTTAATTGCTTGTGAAACACTTTACATCTGCAATGAGACGCAGGTCACTTGGTAAAAAGTTTCAGAATACTGGTCCAATTATGGAGACAGCTCAAAACTCGGTTTTCCTAACCAACTCTGTTTCTGCGAGGAAACAACTAGTATTAGATCACTTGTTAAGCATAGAACACGAGTGGGTTGATGTGATTACAAAAGATTAGTTAAATATAAAGGGCCGGCATCTTTAACCATTTTATAAATAAGAACCAGGATTTTGAACTTTATTTGTTGCTCTATTGGGAGCCAATGCGGTTGGGCCAGAACGGGGGTAATGTGTTCTTCATGCTAGTTAGGTATAAAAAGACGGACGGCAATGTTCTGGAATAATTGCATTGGTCTCAGATGATATTTATAACCCTGTAATCATGGGTTTCATTCAAGCCATGAGGTGTCATGCTTCAGCAATGACTATGAATTCCTCCTCCCCTTCTGGGGGCTGAGAACACTAACTCTGCAACATTTCCAGCCCTAGCCAACTTGGGACTGGAAGCTTGTCTGAGAGATCGAACAAGGGAACTTCCTCATTGCAGTGCTAAGTGTTGTCACTGAGCGACTAGGCCGGCCCAGATGAGCCCTTTAAATAGTATGCGAAGTAAAAGGTTAACACCTTGCCCAAGGTAGATGTTAAATTTTAGGCTTTGGCAATTTGTACAAAATAGCATATGGAGGAGAGCATATCATACCATATACCACATGCCCGCTAAGGACTAATTTGCATATGACATACTTTCTTGTTTTTTAGATTAGGTCATTTAGTGTCCCTTTAATTTTGTGAAGGAGTATGGGAGATGTAGTATCTATATAGAGGAATTCGTTTCGGATTTCCGGTGACGTCATTTTAGAGACACATTTAAATCAGTGATGTTAAGTTCAAAGTAGACATCTGAGACGCTGAGGCGCCGTGTTTGAATCCTTTTAGAGACGACTAATATGTGTCCGGGTGAGTGTGAAATTTGAATAAGGGTTAAGGAATAGTTGTTTGAAGTGTTTTTTCACAATTTTGGGGTGCTGAAAGATATATAATCAAGTTTAGGCTCTAAGCTGGAGTGTCTAATTTTATCATTTTCAATTTATAGGATTATAGAATATTTTGCCTACATGAATGTAATGAAATTCCCCTGAAGAAGACTGAGGTTCAGTTGAAACATGATTCATGTTGGGAGCATCTTTGAACAGCATAGCTTGGTGATGTAACAGACTCGTTGGGCTAAGTATTCGTTTTTAAATTTGGTGTTTGGTGGGAGATTTTAAGGTTAATAGAGTAGTGAAAAATTTAATAAAGAACTATTGATACAATAGAATAAAAGTGTTTAGATATAAATGACAATAAATGATTAAAAGAAAAACACTCTTAAGGCTGAATTCAGCCTGTGGCCCATTGCGTGGCGAGAGGCTGCAGATTAAAGATTTATAGAGCCTTGATTTATGGTATTGTCATTTGGTGATATTAAGAATTATATAAAAAAAACATTTTGTGGAGTTGTAGATTATATTCTGTCTCCTCTCTCCTTGTATCTATTTAGTGAATACTTTATTTGCATGCACGTATGTGCTAATTTTAGTGTGTACCTGCTAGCATCTTGCTGGAGTGGTTTAATATGCACACAGGGGCAGTAACTTTCAAAGGGGCATACTTTGCATGTGTGTCGGCGTGCGCCCAGGGACGTGGCAATCTTACAACATATGCACACGTTATAACATATGCACACGTTATAAATTTGCCTTGGCGCACATATATGTGTGCCTAATTTTGCAAGTGGGTGAGCCCAACTGCGCAAATAGGGTTTCGGCTGCATAAGTCAGGGAATTTTATAATGGACAGGCATCAGTGCCAAGACTAGTTATACCAGTTCATCCACCAGCTCGCCCAGTGGAGAGCTAAGTCCCCAAACCCCAATGTTTTAATAGCTTGAGCTCCCCCAGTTACCCCAGACCCTATAAATCCCTCAGGAATGACCTTTTTTTTTGTCTATCAAACTTACAACTCCTCCATAGCAGAAACATAGAAACATAGAAATGACGGCAGAAGAAGACCAAATGGCCCATCTAGTCTGCCCAGCAAGCTTCACACATATTTTCTCTCATACTTATCTGTTTCTCTTAGCTCTTGGTTCTATTTCCCTTCCATCCCCACCTTTAATGTAGAGAGCAGTGATGGAGCTGCATCCAAGTGAAATATCTAGCTTGATTAGTTTGGGGTAGTAGCCGCCGCAATAAGCAAGCTGCACCCATGCTTATTTGTTTTACCCAGACTATGTTATTAGCCCTTATTGGTTGTTTTTCTTCTCCCCTGCCGTTGAAGCAGGGAGCTATGCTGGATATGCGTGACGTATAAGTCTTCTCCCATGCCGTTGAAGCAGAGAGCCATGCTGGATGTGCATCGAAAGTGAAGTATCAGGCCCATTTGGTTTGGGGTAGTAACCGCCGTAACAAGCCAGCTACTCCCCGCTTTGTGAGTGTGAACCCTCTTTTCTTCTCCCCTGCCGTTGAATCAGAGAACTATGCTGTATATGCATTGAAAGTGAAGTATCAGGCTTATTTGATTTGGGGTAGTAACCGCCGTAACAAGCCAGCTACTCCCCTCTTTGTGAGTGTGAATCCTTTTTTCCACATTTCCTCTTGCTGTTGAAGCTTAGAGCGATGTTGGAGTCAAGCCTGTGTATGTTTATTTAATAAGGGTATTGACTCCAGGCAGTAGCCATCATTCTGGCGAGTCACCCACTCTTCATTGGCAGCCTCTTGACTTTATAGATCCACAGTGTTTATCCCACGCCCCTTTGAAGTCCTTCACAGTTCTGGTCTTCACCACATCCTCCGGAAGGGCATTCCAGGCATCCACCACCCTCTCCGTGAAGAAATACTTCCTGACATTGGTTCTGAATCTTCCTCCCTGGAGCTTCAAATCGTGACCCCTGGTTCTGCTGATTTTTTTCCTTAGGAAAAGGTTTGTCGTTGTCTTTTGATCATTAACACCTTTCAAGTATCTGAAAGTCTGTATCATATCACCTCTGCTCCTCCTTTCCTCCAGGGTGTACATATTTAGATTCTTCAATCTCTCCTCGTACGTCATCCGATGAAGATCCTCCACCTTCCTGGTCGCCCTTCTCTGTACCGCCTCCATCTTGTCTTTGTCTTTTTGAAGGTACGGTCTCCAGAACTGAACACAGTACTCCAGGTGAGGCCTCACCAAGGACCTGTACAAGGGAATAATCACTTCCCTTTTCTTACTCGATATTCCTCTCTCTATGCAGCCCAGCATTCTTCTGGCTTTAGCTATCGCCTTGTCGCATTGTTTCGCCGACTTCAGATCATTAGACACCATCACCCCAAGGTCCCTCTCCTGCTCCGTGCATATCAGCCTTTCCCCCCCCATTAAATACAGTTCATTTGGATTTCCACTCCCCATATGCATGACTTTGCACTTCTTGGCATTGAATCTCAGCTGCCATATCTTCGACCACTCTTCCAGTTTCCTTAGATCCCGTCTCATTCTCTCCACTCCTTCCGGCGTGTCCACTCTGTTGCTGATCTTAGTGTCATCCGCAAAAAGACAAACCTTACCTTCTATCCCGTCTGCAATGTCGCTCACAAAGATATTGAACAGGACCGGTCCCAACACCGATCCTTGCGGTACACCACTTAAAACTGCTCTCTCTTCAGAGAAGGTTCCATTTACCATCACACATTGTCTTCTGTCCGTCAACCAATTTGCAATCCAGGTCACCACCTCGGCACTCACTCCCAAGCTTCTCGTTTTATTCACCAGTCTCCTGTGCGGAACCGTATCAAAAGCTTTGCTGAAATCCAAGTATATGATATCGAGCGCTCTTCCTCTATCCAATTCCTTGGTTACCCAGTCAAAAAAGTCAATCAGATTTGTCTGACAGGATCTTCCTCTGGTGAATCCATGCTGCCTCTGGTCCATCAATTCTCCGGACTGTAGATAGTTCACTATTCTCTCTTTCAACAGTGACTCCATTACTTTTCCCACCACTGAAGTGAGGCTAACCGGTCTGTAGTTACCAGCCTCCTCTCTGTTCCCACTCTTGTGAAGCGGGACCACCACCGCTCTTCTCCAATCACTCGGCACCACTCCGGTTTCTAGGGATCTATTGAACAGGTCGCACAGCGGTCCCGCCAGCACATCTCTGAGCTCCCTCAATATCCTTGGATGAATCCCATCAGGCCCCATGGCTTTGTCCACTTTCAGATTCTTTAGCTCTTCCCATACATTATCTACTGTAAATGGATTTTCCTCTGTTCCGCTTCCCTCCAGTTTCTTGTTGTGTAGAGATGGTCCTTCTCCAGGGTCTTCTTTAGTGAACACAGAGCTGAAGTATTCGTTTAATATTTCTGCCATTTCTTCGTCTCCCTCCACACATTGATCATTTCCACATTTCAATTTCACTATACCACTTTGGACCTTTCTCTTTTCGCTGATGTATCTGAAAAATGTTTTGTCACCATATTTTATCTCCTTGGCAATCCTCTCTTCCGCTTGACTTTTTGCCAACTTGATTAATTTCTTTGTCTCCCTCAGTTGATACAAATATTCTTCTTTGTGCTCCTTCCTTTGGGATCTTTTGTATTTCTTGTATGCAGTTCTTTTAGCTTTAATTTTGTCAGCCACCTCCTTTGAGAACCAGATAGGTTTCATTTTTCTTTTGCTTTTCTTTACATTTCTAACATATAGAGCAGTTGCCTTGGCGATTGCTCCTTTTAGATTGGTCCACTGTTGATCCACATCTCTCTCATTTTCCCATCCATTTAGTTCTTCCTCTAGGTACTTCCCCATTTCCTCAAAGTCTGTGTTTTTGAACTGTAAAACTCTGGTCTTTGTGCTCCTTTTCCATATTCTTTTAGTGATATTAAACCATACCGTTTGATGATCACTGGTGCTGAGGTGGGGCGCCCACCTTGACATCAGAGACGATTTCTCCATTATTGAGCACTAAGTCGAGAATAGTTCCTTCTCTCGTGGGTTCCAATACCATTTGTTTGAACAAAGATACTTGCATGGCATCCAGTATTGCTCTACTGTTTTTAGATTCTGCAGATGGGATTTTCCAGTCTACATCTGGCATATTAAAGTCACCAATGATCACCACTTCCCCTTTCTTACCTATCTTATGGATGTCTTCAACCAGATCTCTGTCCAGCTCTTCCTTTTGGTTTGGAGGCCTGTAAACCACTCCAATATAAATGGATGCTCCATAATCTGTTTTTAGGTCTACCCATAGTGCTTCTTCCTTGCCCCAACTTCCTTGCAGCTCAGATGCTTGGATATTATTTCTGACATAAAGAGCCACACCTCCCCCTTTTCTATCCACTCTGTCCTTCCTTAACAAATTATAGCCTGGTATTGCCGTATCCCAATCATGAGATTCTGTGAACCATGTCTCTGTGATAGCAACGATGTCCAGTTCTGCCTCTGTCATTAGGGCCTGCAGATCTGGGATTTTATTTCCCAAACTATGAGCATTTGTAGTCATAGCTTTCCAGGTACTCTCTTTACGGTTATTGCTTTTCCTGTACTCCTTATGAGACTTTAGTTGAGATTTGTTATTCACTTTACTCGTTCCTTTTGCAGTTGTGCCATTGATGACAGAGTTATCCATCTCAATGTTTTTCTCTAGAATTTCTTCAGTTAATATAGGGAGGGCTTTATGTTCTTGTTGCATTTGATACTGTGTGTGTCTCCTTGTTACAGGTCTAATTCTACCAGAGCCCACTGTGATCCTGTTTTTTAATGATTTACTTGATGAACTGATTGAGTGGGGGGGTATACTTGTTGGCTTCCCATCTGTCAAGAATGGGTGACTGTGGGACACATGTGTTATCCTACCTGAGTCTACTGTATTTCTTTTTCTTGACTCCTGGTTATTCTTTGGTGTTGGGGAATTATTTTCTGAGTAATGCAATATGGGTGTAATCCTTTTAATTGAAGCTAATTGAGCTTTAACCTCAGTCAGCTCCGTTTTCAAAGAAGAGAGCTGTGCACAGATCGGGCAAGCTCCAAGTCTCCAGATGCTTTCCCTCAGAATAAAGGCTCTACAACAGTTGCATTGGATAGTTCTCATATTGGTTAAGTTTGGGATTGGTATGTCCTTAGCTGTTAACTTACTAATTGATCTTGTTGCTAATGCTAATTTAGACAGTCTATATTAGTAATCTAATCCCAGGGGTGGGTGGGTACAGGGGTAGGGTGGGAGGGAAACAAACAGTTGAACCTGGGACAAGCAGGACACTTTCTGGAACTTTATTAGTCCTTTAGCTATTAAAGGACCCCTTCAGCACTTCTGTGCCAATATTAACCAGATTATTAAAGAACAGCTATACAATAATAGAAAAGCAGGTATACTGGATCTTAAAAATAACAGTTTGCAAGCAACAGTTACAGTTATTGTATAATAACAGACCTAGAGAAAGGTATAACACACAGACGTTCTACTGCTCAGAGAGCCCAGATTTTAGTGCAGCACAAAGCAATTAGAAGAATAGTGAAAGAAAACAAGCAGGGGTTTTTTTTTGGTTTTTTTCTTTTCCCCCTCAGAAGAGCACCCCAGAAAATTAAGAGTCTTTTATCCCCCAGAAGAAATTTAAGAGTCTTATCTGCACAGGAACAGAAGAAGGAACCTCTCTGGGACTGCCTCAAGTAGTCTGCAATGCCCAGCCAGGTCACTATTTACCTTCTCTGCCACACCCAAACTGGCCTTAACTGGACACCTTAGGAAACTTCTAGTTCTTACCTATTAAAGGACCCCCTCAGCACTTCTGTGCCAATATTAACCAGATTATTAAAGAACAGCTATACAATAATAGAAAAGCAGGTATACTGGATCTTAAAAATAACAGTTTGGCCTGGTTTGGCCTCTGTTGGAAACAGGATGCTGGGCTTGATGGACCCTTGGTCTGACCCAGCATGGCAATTTCTTATGTTCTTCTTATGTTCTTAACAATTACAATTATTGTATAATAACAGACCTAGAGAAAGGTATAAAACACAGAAGTTCTACTGCTCAGAGAGCCCAGATTTTAGTGCAGCACAAAGCAATTAGAAGAATAGTGAAAGAAAACAAGCAGGGTTTTTTTTTTTGGTTTTTTTCTTTTTTCCCTCAGAAGAGCACCCCAGAAATTTAAGAGTCTTTTATCCCCCAGAAGAAATTTAAGAGTCTTATCTGCACAGGAACAGAAGAAGGAACCTCTCTGGGACTGCCAGAGTTATGTGGCCCTAGACCTGAGCGCACACTCGGGCGCATAAGTATTTGCACGCACATCTCTTGGCCCCGCCCCAGAACGCTCATGCCACGCCCATTCCACCCCCTTTTTGGTTTCTGAGTGAGATGTGTGCATAATGGGAGATATGCACACATGTACGTGGCTTTTAGGTTTAAATCATTTTGATTGTTTTTCAGCCTTTGAAACACATTCACTGAACGAGCCAGGAACACTGGTGGGTTCTTCCCAGTGCTCTTATTAATTCAAGAGTCCTTTCCCAACCCATAACAATTTCCCTCCCCCACCCCAGGGAGATATGTACGTCCATATGTAAAAATGGTTCCTATTTACTCTCAAAAGTGTAGGTGGCTTTTAAAATACGGCGGTTGCATGTAAGCCCTACACCACACGCATATCCCAATTTTGGCTTTTAAAATTCACCTTTAAGAGAATAACTTACAAACATCTGCACACAATCCTATATTTGTTAATATATGGGCGTGAGAAAATCTACTCCTGTATTATAACCTGCACATATATGATATACACAGATTATAAAATATATGCAAATGTACCCTACAACATGCACATGCATGTAAAATAAGCCATGCAAATATATATTGAACTTATCCCGATAAGTTCCAATTTATCCAGCTAAGTAACGGCAAAGTTACTACGTAGCTGGATAATTCTTAAAAGCGCTACTTATCTGGCTATCTGACTTAGCTGGATAAGAAGCACTTTTAAGATTTATCTGACTAAGCTTTGTTATTACTTAGCCAGATAAGTGGGAACTTGTCTAGATAAGTACTGCTTTCAATACTTATCTGGCTAAGAAGCAGATAAATCGGAATTTATGCAGGTAAGTAGCACACAACTCCTATAGTCATGAATTTTTATGTTTAACTTTAAAAATATATGCATGGAGATTTTACCTGCGTAATTTGTACGTAAATTGGGTTTTACCAATGTAAGTCGAGAGATTTTCTGATATGCATGCATGAATGAAATTACCAGTTTTACCAATTAGTCTACCAGTTCACCCAGTACATCTGCAGGTCATCAAGATCCTCCTGGCTCTTCAGTCACAACCCTCCCTATTTCACCCAGAACTCCCACCCAGTCAGTATGTCACTTTTAAGACATTTACTATCACTTACTCCAGATACAGAGCAGGTAGAAATATGTGCGAGTAAGCTGCCAAACCTACATGCATATATTGCTTCTAAAATAGCAACTTGCACATGTAAATGTGATCCCCACCCCGGAACACCCCTGGCCTGCCCCTTTTTTACACATGCAAATTTATATGCAAACCCTTACTTATGTGTGTATATTTGAGTTTATAAAATAGCATGTACGTGAGGATGTGCTATTTACACACACACATGCTGATTTTTACGTGCGCTCATTTTACTTTTAAAAATTTGCCTTTAAAGCTTTAGAACATTGCACACCATGTAGTGTGTATGGTAAACTTCATGTGTGTGTACGCTAAGCTTTAGTGCATAGGGCCCCCTATGTATATTCAAATATATTTGTTCAAGAAGCTGCCAGCAGATACGAACACAAGATTTGCCATACTGGCTCAGACCAAGGTTCCCTCAAGCCCAGTATTCTATCACCAACAGTGGCCAAGGCAAGTCACAAGTCCCTGGCAATGTCCCAGATAAGAACATTCATGTCACCTTTAATTTGAGGCCATCCTGAATATGCTATCAGCCAGCTCAATAGCTGAGCAGCAAAATAATATCACTTTTTCCTCGTTTAGAGCAAATTTGTAATTCTCAATAAGGCTGACGTGAAAGCATAGTTCATTTGTGCTGTAGGCATCAGTTTAAAACATTACAAAAACATAACAATTGCATTTAAACTTGGAGGCAGTAGCCAGTAATTTTATAAGACACTCCAGCCATCCATGACTTTTTCACTGAAGCTTTCCTTCAGGAAATTGAATAAATTAATGATACAAACAGAAAGCAGCTGGTTTTCCTTAAATAAGAAGTCAAATAATTGAGTTCCCCAGCGTACTGAAAAGAAACCTGGAAGTTTGTCAGTAAAATGTTGGATTAGTTTTACTGGGCATGCCTAGACTGATGTCACGTGGGCTTGGAAGACTTTTGTTTAAAGGAAAGTAGAAGTGTAACATGGCAGCTGATCAGATAGAGTCCTTAGTGTTTTGGGTCTGTGATTTGGAAAGGAGCGTTGGCCAATATATGAGAGGGTACTCGGTGTCCAGAGGAATTCTTAAATTATGCAGTGACTGGGGCCATGATCTCTCTGTTCCTCTCAGCTGGTAACTCCAGCGACTACAGTATGTGAGACGACAAGCTGCTTATGCCAAGCTTATTTTAACATATTCTTTTTTTTCTTCTCTATTGAATACCTCATTGCTTAGAATGTTCCCTTCAGAAGAACAAGATATTCTTTTCTCTTGTCCACAAGCTGTGCACAGACAAAAGCTTCAAATTAAAATTACAGGGAAGAGAGGAGGCTCAAATGCCCTATCAGATGCTCTTTCTTTCCACTAGATTTTTATTTTTTTGGTTAACCTTACAAGAGACTCCAACCTCAATTATGATCAGATGCATCCTTCCCTCAGTCTTTCTTGTTGACTCCTCAAACTCCTTGGCCAGTTTTCAACATCAATGGAAAATCTATTTTTTAGAGATGTGTAGACAGCATTCTTAACTTATTTAGTTCAATTGATGATCTTTTCTGGGACATGAAGGATCTCGCATGAGTGGAGATGTGCATTCTTTGGGCAACGGGACCCTATTGAGAGAGTGTAAAGAATGACATAAAAATTCATAAATGTTTTCTGTTTGCCGACTGTTCAGTATTTATATTACCCCTGTTTGCAGATTTGAAAACCTGCCAGCTTCTCCTGACACAGCCATTGTGCGAAACATGGCCGTGTCAGGGTTTTTATCACTTTCACCAGTAATTGTATGTTGTCCCAAAGTGTAGTTCCTGCTGGCTTAAAATCAATAAAATTGTAGTTTCATGTATTGAACGGTTGCACTGTAATGCCACACATTCCTCTATTTCTTATTATATAATTGTAAGTGTGTGTTATTTATTCAGCATTTACTGTTTGCTTTGCTCAATAAAAATTCATAAAACAGGATTCTACCACACAGTTACTCCAGTCAACTCAACATTGGTGTATGTTTTCACCTAACTTCTAACAAATTACTTTTGAACTTCATTTCTTAACATGAGCCCTATCTATGTAGCAGGAGATGCTCTATAACAGGGTAGAATAACAGGAGATGATGATTGCAGTTGTGTCAGGACACCCAGGGTACAATGCAATGAGGTTTGAAGTTTCTGGTATTGTCAGAAGCCTCAAACTTAAAGAGGCTTGTGGTGCAATAAATGTTAATATCTAACAAGAAAATGTTACACCCAAACGATTTTGATCGCACCATCAAAATTAAATTATTTTTATTTTAGGTGGAAAAGATTTCAGATGCCAGGTCTGTGAGATCTCACAAAGTTCGTGACCAGACAAAATTATAAGTCAGAAAAGCCTCCTTTTTTATATAGTTTTCTGTAAAAATTTAGTAAGGGTTCATCACAAAAAGAGCTATCCAAGTATTGGGGTAGATTTTATAACATGCACGCGTGGCCTACATGTGCGCGCACTACCCGGCGCGCCTACCTGTAAGCCCGATTTTATAACATGCGCGCCCATTGGGGCGGATTTTAAAAGGAGCGCGAACAGCCTACTTTTGTTTGCGCTCCAGGCGCAAACAAAAGTACGCTGGATTTTAGTAGATACGCGCGGAGCCGCGCGTATCCACTAAAATCCTGGATCGGCGCGCGCAAGGCTATGGATTTTGTATAGCCGGCGCGCGCCGAGCCGCGCTGCCTACCCCCGTTCCCTCCCAGGCCGCTCCGAAATCGGAGCGGCCTCGGAGGGAACTTTCCTTTGCCCTCCCCTCACCTTCCCCTCCCTTCCCCTCCCTTCCCCTACCTAACCCACCCGCCCGGCCCTGTCTAAACCCCCCCCTTACCTTTGTTGGGGGATTTACGCCTCCCGGAGGGAGATGTAAATCCCCGCGCGCCAGCGGGCCGCTAGCGCGCCGGGACGCGATCTGGGGGCGGGTCCGGAGGGCGCAGCCACGCCCCCGGGCCGCCCCGGGCCGTAGCCACACCCCCGGGCCCGCCCCCGGAACACTCCCGACACGCCCCGAAAACACCGCGCGGTTCGGACCCGCCCCCCGACACGCCCCCCCGACACGCCCCCTCCGAAAACCCTGGGACTTACGCGAGTCCCAGGGCTCTGCGCGCGCCGGTAGGCCTATGTAAAATAGGCTTACCGGCGCGCAGGGCCCTGCTCGCGTAAATCCGCCCGGTTTTGGGCGGATTTACGCGAGCAGGGCTCTGAAAATCCGCCCCATTATGTGTTAGTAGTTTTGTGCTCAGCAGTAGGTCCCATGATACTTTGGTTTGCATAGTTTAGAAAATCTTATTGTGTGAAACAAAACAGCTCCACTGTGTTGAGCACAGCAGCTAGTGGGGGTGTGTATTCGTTGGTCGATTCGTTTCATTCGTTTTGGTGGTATGCTCGTATCTCGCGAATGGGAGAATAGGTGCACAAAACTGATGGTATGTACATATGAAGGCAGCCACCAATATATGCGCATGCCATCAGTTTTGCGCGCCTACTCTCCATTCGCGAGTGCACATAATGCTGAAACGAATGAAACAGATCGACCAACAGATGCACATCCCTAGCAGCTAGCATTAATTTGTGTGGATCAAGCAAATGGTAAACCCTTCATGAACCTTAAAGCTGCTATGGAATTACACTTATAATAGGTTACATAAAAAAAAAAGACTTTTGTGAATTTTGTTTTCACTTTTGTACATGTAACCGGTGCTTGATGATGGTTTCCATTCCTATCCCTGGTTACTGGGGTCCTTTGCAATGTGGTCAAGTAGCTGATGTAATGAACACAAGGTTTTTTTTTTCTCACTTGACAAGAAAAATTCAGTTTCCTCTTCGTTGTTTACACAGTTTCCTCCTGAACAGTTGGCTTTGACACCATGGAACCCAGTTATTGAGACCTTTACTTCGAATTCAAACCCTAGATAATGAGTTAAGTCCAGAAGAGCACAATAGTTCCAATAATGTCAATTTATTCCAACAGAAAAAAATCAAACAGGCAAGTACTCCACAACTTAAACCACAGGCTCCACAGTAAGAAGTTCATAGGCACAATAGCATAGTGATAACAACAAAATCTCCTTCTACACAAAATTCATTATCTAGCAATATCAGAACAGTTCATCCTCAACAGCACATTTTGCTTACTACCATCCCGAGATTGAGATACATGATAAGACTTCCAACAAACTAGATTTTCTTTTTTAGAGAGTCCATAATAAATTATTTCTCCTAGGAGCTCTTCAAAATAGAGGCTTAGGCATAGACTACTGAACCTCCTTCCTCCATGAGAAAAGTTGTTTCACAGGCTTGCTTTAGCATTTGCATTGCTTGCAGATTACTCTCTTTGCTAATTCTCTGAGCAGAGGAGACTAGCTGAAGAATAAGGAAAGGCAAAAAGAGCACAAAAAACTGCAAATCTGAGCCTTTATAATTAATATGAGTCACTGCTGTCCTTATGACTTAAATGCACAGTCCCTCTTTTCAACTCTTACTACTTAAACAAATAATCATCACTAATCAGCATGATGGTAACTTTTAAATCAGTGCACAGGTACACATTCGTCGGCCCGCACCCAAGGATGTGGCCATTTTATAACATGAGTGCATCTATGCGCCCATGTTATAAAATAGCCTGACCACACACACACATGCTCACAATTTTAAGTGGACATGTGCACTTATGTGGTTAAGTAGCAGCCGCTGAATATGGGCTTATATTTAGTGACTGCTACTTAGCCACAAAAGTCCATTATATGGCTAAAACGTTAGCTGCAGAAGTTGTGGGCGGGCAGTGGGTGGAACGACTTAGTCATATAACTTATGGAACTAAGTAGCAATATTTGGTCTTAGCCACAAACGTTTACCAGCTATGGGGGTCATTTATCAAAGAGCTATATGGCGTTTTCGCATGCGTTAAGGCGTTTTCACATGTGTTAAGGTGTTTTCGCATGCGTTAAGGCGTTTTCACATGTGTTAAGGCATTTTTGCATGCATTGGTAGTGCACTTTGCGATAAACAGCCTATTACCGTAAAACACGCCCCTTTTCCTATCGCATGCGATATTTAGTGCATTTTGATAAATCCAGGCCTATGTTAGATAATTATAACTGATACGGCTAAGTACAAATATATATGCACATATTCAGCGACATAGCCGTGCCACTGAATATACCGTGTAATTTAGTTGGATAAGTTATATCCAGCCAAGTTATTTAAATGGCCATCTTTCAATATTGGGCCCCTAATGATTTAAAAAGTCACATAAATTTGTTCGAATATTTCCCAAACACCAATAAAATATTTCAAAACAGCAGACACATGAAATAATACCCAAAATTTAAAATTAAAAATACCATTAAATAAATACCTGGCACCTTTTGATTTCCCAGAGATTGTTATGGATTCTCTCCTTCACATACATAGGCACTTTCTCTCTCTCATATACATACAGGCTCTCTTACACACATGCAGGCTCTCTCTCTCTCATGGACACATGCAGGCTTTAACTCTGTCATGCACCCATGCAGGTGCTTTTCAAAAGACGCAGGCTTTCACTCTCTCATGCACACATGCAGGTACTCTCATACAGACATGTAGGCACGCTCTCTCATATACATGCAGGTTCTCACACACATGCAGGCGCTCACTCATGCACATATTCAGGCTCTCTCTCTTTCATACACACGTGCAGGCTCACTCTCATGCACATATTCAGGCTCACTCTCATGCTCATATTCAGGCTCTCTCTCTTTCATACATACATGCTAGCACTTTCTCTCATACATACACACCTCATTTTATCTGGGCCTTGGCCGTGCCCCTGCTGCTCATTTACTGCCAGAGGGGAAGTAGGAGGATGTGGCCCTGCAACCGACAGATGCATCCTTCTGCCAAACCTGTAGGCCTTTCTTCAGGCCACATTGGGTTGGGCTCCATTGTGGCCCCACCAAGACCTCCCTCGGGCAGCGATGTGTTGGGTTCCGTCGCAGCTCTACCAACACCTTCCTGAGGCTGTGACAGGTTGGGCTCCATTGCAGCCCAGCCGAAACCTCCCTCGGGCTACGTCGGGTGTTGTGGCCCGGCAAAAGAACATGTTCCATGGCAATCCTTCAGCAGGAGCTGAGATGAAGCCACAAGACCAGGGTCTTCATGCCTGATCTCCCGAAAGGCCAATCTGCCCCCTGGGCTGGGTTTCCAATTACCTCACCCCTGCAACCAGTTAACAGTGGGAACAGAGACTAGCCTTAACAGATCATATGGTGTAATCTGCATGGAGCCGCAGTTACTACTATAAGCAAATTGCTGGCAGACTGGATGGACCATCTGGTCTTTATCTGCCATCATTACTATGTTATGATGTTAGTGGCTTAGAAGATATTTTGGTACCCAGTTGTGAAGAAAGGAGGATTTTTCCACTTTTCCACTCCTATTTGTGATTGTAAGAGATGAGAATTTCCCTACCCCTCAAGGGGAGATCATATTGGACATTGATTCAGATCAGAGGAGAAGAATTAAGATGAGGAGGAGAACTATTAACAAAGAAACTGCAGCCCTTGGAATTATTTTGCTTTTTATGTTAATGATTTTTTTTCCATTTTGGCATGGATTCTGTTTTGTTAAGTTGAAGTAAACCTGGCATTTTTTTTTTCTTTTTTTTTTTTTTTTAACACTCTCAATGGACTGCTG
Organism: Rhinatrema bivittatum; assembly: GCF_901001135.1. Lineage (NCBI taxonomy): Eukaryota > Metazoa > Chordata > Amphibia > Gymnophiona > Rhinatrematidae > Rhinatrema > Rhinatrema bivittatum. The sequence goes on along the minus strand of NC_042631.1, from coordinate 36,236,122 downwards.
GCAGGGTTTCTCCAAGTGATTCAACTTACTGAGTCCATTTTCCTATGTGGTTACCCTGTGAACTATGACTGAAAGGTGCTTTAGAGTGATCAGCTGAGTTAAGAAACCCCCCTTTATTCAATCTATAAAATGAAGAGAGGGTTACATATTTATTTCAGTTTATAAATGCACAAGAATACCACTTAGAAAGCAAAGAACACATAGAAATATCAGATCCAATCAATCAGGAGAAACACTGATGGGGTAAATGTGTTCTGTTAGTCTCTGTCAATATGAGTTCAGCTTTTGATATAGTGGATCATATTTTATGGTTAACACATTTGCAGAAATTAGGAATTACAGACACATGGTTTAGGTCATTTCTAGAAGGGCTGCAATTGTTTGCTGCATAGGAGACAGACACATCATCGTTAAAAAATATTCCTTGAGAAGTAACAGAAGGTGCCATCTTATCACCTTTACTTTTTAATGTATTAATTTTATTGCAGGAATTAATTCAAAGTTTGGGTTTCATCTGCTATATACAATATATGCTCATGAAATTCAAGTACTGACAGCTTGAATTCCAACTCTCTTCAGGATATGAATAATTTTAACTTCTGTTTAGACAAGATTGCTAGTTGGTTATATGAACACAAACTACAAGTAAACCCACAAAAATCTGAGCAATCTGGTTTGGGAGATGTAAATCAGATGTAATACTTCATGTATACAAAATGTTATTATAACTCTTCTAGATAAAGTCAAAGTCTTGGGACTTAATGTGGACAGTGCACTATCTATGTCTAACCAAGCAGGTTTCACTGTTGTTGTGGCCATGCCCCCTACCTCGCCCGCGGTGGCGGGCCGCCACCAGAGGCATCGAGGAAGCCGGGGGAGTCAGAGCCATCTCGCTCTCGAGCCGGCGTGGGCCTCCGTGGTGGCTGTTGGCAGGGGAAGCGCCTTGCTCTCCCCTCACGGTGTTGGGATGCCTTCCTCCACGGCCTGGATCCAAGATGGCCACCATAGGCACGAGGCCGCACCCCCACACTAGATTTAAAGAGCCCTGATCCCTTTAACTACTTCCAGCTGTTCCTTGTGAGCCAGAGCAGAGGAAGTATAAAAGGAGGCTTCCTCTGCTCATTCCTTGACTTGGCAACGTCCTTCGTTGTCAGGTCTGCTTGCTTCGGTGAGTTCTTGTACTTTGGATCCTTGTTCCTGGTTCCTGTCTTGTCTTGGTGTTCCTGACTTCGGACCGGCAAGCGATGATTCCTGGTGTGTGACTTCGGACTGGCAAGCGGTGATTCCTGGTGTGTGACCTCGGACTGGTAAGCGATGACCCTCTAGCACTTGACCTTGGACTTCTTCTTGACCATAGTCTCCAAGGGCCTACCTAAGTCCCAGCGGCCCGGGTCCCTACAAGCTCCTCCCGGGGGGGGACCGCAGGCTTCCAGGAGTGAGGATCCAGTTAGCCCTTGCACCGAACGCTTGACTCCTTGACCTCTCAAAGGTCCACCTAAGTCCCAGCGGTCCGGGTCCATACGGGCCCCTCCTGGAGGTACTGCGGGCTTCCAGTGGCGAAGACACAGTTCCTTTCCTCGATGACGTCACGACTCTACGTCTGCCTCCACAGTCGCCTCAGTCTCCAGTGCTGAGGGTCAGCTGGTCACGTCTTCTGTCCTGCCTCACCACCCGACGGGAGAACCTACGGATCTTCCTCCTAAGGTATACCATCCTCCCATCGGCCCAAGGATTCACAAGCCTGAGCATAACAACTGTTGTTCAGATCCGTTTTTTATATGATTCATATACTAACTTAGTTTTTATTAAAAGCTGATCTGACCCTGTCATCTTGTAAGCTTGTATTGTTACAAATTGATTATTGTAATCCTCTATATTTGGATATCACAGAAAGCATTCATTGAAAACATATACGATTGTTACGGAATATTGCAGCTAAAATAGTGTTTGTTGACTCTAAATATGCTTATGTTGTTCCTTTCTTGCAAGAAATAGGCGGCCCTCCATCACAGATGTGCCGGGCACTGCAAATAACCGGGTGCCCGCTGCACCTGTGCGGGCAGCCACCCCACCCCCCCCCAATACCGGTGACGTACCTTTGATGGTGTGAGGGGAAGGGTCCGACCCCCTTCTTCTCCGCATGCAGGCAAGAATGGTGCTGACCTCGTGGTGCCGGCACCGTGGGGTGCTGTGGTGTGGCCGCACCGTTGATGACAGCGCTATCCCTGATTGGTCCAGCATCGGGAGCGGCAATGTCATTGAGGTGCCCATCGCTGACATCAGGGGGAGATGGCCAGTGGGTGATTTAAATCCCGCCAGCTCCCTTTGGGCCAGCCTCTTCCTTTCTTGGCCCCGAGTGGAGCCGTCTCTCTCGTTTTCGGAGTAGCACCTCTGTTTTCTCCGATTGTGAGTCCCTCTTTTCTATAAAAAAAAAAAAAACAACCTATTGCAGCAGGGGCTCTTAATTTTTACTAACTTCCTTGCTAAGGAAGTCTGAGCTGCTGCACCTTTCATGGTGAATTTGGTGTCGGGCCCTGGTGCCGTGTTCCCACTCTGCTCTAAATTTAGAGCTGCCCTCCACTTTTTCGCTGTGCTCCTGCCGGTTCCTTTTGCCCAAAAAAAAAAAAATTAAATTAAAAAAAAAATTCCCATATTAATTTGTTGCATTTAGGCCGATACACATCTTGGTGGAGTTATCGTTAGGAGGTGCTGTCAACGTTTGTACAGATGTCCCTGTGGTCTGACTCCTTGGCTGTAGCTCAGCAGGCCCCAGTGCAGTGGGCTATGGGGGTTTTAAGTACCTCCATCCTGAGGCTCCCACTAGTCCGGAACCTTCTGTTCCTGACCCCTTGGTCCTCCTGCCCACTGGCATTTCTGACCACAGGGGAGCTAGAAGCCAACAGGGGGGCTGCCTAGAGGAGAAAAAATTTCCAACAAAGGAACTGTGAAGCGGGGAGCAAAGGTCCAAAAGACCCTGAACAGAAAGCATAATTCTGCTAATCTGGCAAAAAATGGGGGCCATGGAGGAAAGGCGTTGGAGGATAGCAGCAGCGCTTTCGGTGCCCTCAGCACATATGCGACACAGCTCGCCCCTTAGGAAATCAAGGATCATGCAATCATCCAGTCACACGTCATCCCACCAGTTCTTACAAATGCTTTACCTGATATAGGTGCACAGAGTCTGGTGTGCCCTGCAGTATCTCCTCGCGAGCCCCGCGCAAGGAACTCATGCAGCCCAAGTGAAATACGGTTCAGGTCCCCATCTTGGCCACCTTCCCGCTCACCGTCCGAGCATTTCAGCCCCAGCCCTTGGCACCGGCTGTATCACAGGCCTTCCTATGACTGTCACCTCTATGGGGACCCAGCCAGCATCACGCATTACTGGGGATTCAGGCCTTATGAGATCGACTCACGGCCCCGGTGGGAAAGTTGGCATCACTATTCCCCAACTGCTTTTCAAGCTCCACTATACCTAAACCATGATCCCTCACCATATCCTGAATGGAGTCAGGAATGCGGAGGGTGCAGCCCCTTCCCTGAGCAATATAGAGGTAGCCACGATCGTAACGAGTGGCTGCTAGCACCTTTGGAGGGCCCTCAGAGAAAGGGAGATGGTGACGCACGCAAAGACAACGCTCGTCGTTAATGCACTCAGCCGAGTCCCATCTCAGTGTCCCTGCTTGCAGATCCTTGCGCTGCCATTCGAGGCACCTGATGAGCATTGCATGGAAGAAGTTCCCCTAAGGGAGAGCACAGGCAAGGAAAGGCGCAAGCAGTCGAGATACAAATAGTCGGCGTCTTCCTCTTTCTCACTTAGCAGCTCTTTCGGCTCATTCTCCTCTTCCTCCCATAGTTCTGGTCCTGCCTCGGCATCTCATGGGTGGGAGTGGGGGGATGCCATCCATCCCCATGAGCTGTCGGAATCGGAACATGAACTATGGGAACTGATGCGTAAGCCCCTCTCAGGCGTCATATCAGACACGGGCACTACGTTGATTTGTTCCGCTTGATGGAGGGACATAGGAAGAGGGGCCAGAACAAGCGGGAGAGGAGAAAGGAGCTGGGAACAGCCAAGCCCATGCAAAGAACAGCACGCACCCATAAATTGGGTGCGTGCTTTTGTGTTGTATACCGAGCCTGCTGCTATGCAGCCCTTGCTCTCTTACTTAGACACTATCCTGGGCGCATACAAAGAATACAGTGGTTTTGCATGGCTCAACTATGGTGCGGCCTTCCACGAAAGAATGGTTAGTAGGTCCTCCATATCGTGGGGAAGACAGGACATTGGCCTGTGGCTCACAAAAATATCTGCCCGGGCTGTTGGCACTAAAGCCAGTTTGCAGCCCTTTCGTAGTGAGCTTGTATGCAGCGGGCAAGCCAAGTGTCCGGAAGGCATGAGCAGTGCATGATGGAAATACAATTGTGGCGCCTGCTTCGCAACCGACTGCAGATTTAAACACATCTGCAGCCGATGCGCCGCACCACACCAGGCCAATAAATGTCCGTGCAGTGGTGAGGGGAGGGAACAGTCCTTAGCCCAACCCCACTGAGGTGGCAAGCTATGCTTTCCTGGTTGGATCACTATCCCAACAGGGCTTCAGCAAATACTGTACTGAGTGGTTTCCAAGAGGGTTTCCTTATTCCCCACATAGGTTAGCCACAATCCGCTAAGGTGGCCAACGCTCCTTCTGCACACGTTTTAACTGACATCATTCGAGAGAAGCTCGGAAAGGAGGCTCAGCTGGGATGCATAGCCGGCCCATTTGCTGAGCCTCCCCTAGAGCACTTGGTGCTCTCCCCTCTTGCAGTCATTCCCAAAAAGGAGCCTGGAAAATACAGGCTCATACATAACCTTTCTCACCCATTCAGAGTTTCTGTGAATGATCATATTCCCTCGGAATACTGCTCAGTGCAATATTTGTGCTTTGACACCGCATTGGACTTATTAAGATCCTGTGGTCAGGGCACCTTCATGGCTAAAGCAGACATTGTGTCTGCATTTAGGCTGCTCCCAGTTCACCCAAGCAGTTTCTATCTACTCGGCTTCCACTTCGAGGGCGGGTTGTATTATGACAAGTGTCTGCCAATGAGATGCTCAGTCTCGTACACTTATTTTGAGACCTTCGGTGCTTTCTTTCATTGGGCAACTGAGGAGGCTTCCAGGCTAGCATCGCTAGTTCACTATTTGGATGATTTTTCATTCATAGGAAAGAAGGATTCGCAATAATGAGTCAAGCTGTTCCTTATGTTTCATGAATTGGCGAGCAGATTTGGCATCCCTTTGGCAGAAGACAAGTCCCTTGGCCCAGTATTGCTCAGGGAAGTGAAACTGTTAGAATTGGTGGTCGCCACCTTGCGCAGCAGGAAAATCATGCAGAGACACATGAGGTCCCTTATAGGCAGCCTTGCCTTCACCGTGCAGGTTATTCCCATGGGAAGGATATTCCTGCGTCGTTTGATTCAGTTCATGGTAGGCCTCGTTCATGATCACTATCACTTGCGGGTCAACAGGCCTATCAAGGAGGACCTGAAGCTTTGGTCCAAGTTCCTCAGGGATTTCAATGGTGTCGCAGCCTAGCTCCTCAGCCCGGTTAGCAGCAACGACCTTCAGTTATACTCTGACACATCAGGAGATGTTGGTTTTGGTGTGCAGCACACTGGCCGGACAGATGGACCGCTCATGGCCTAACCAGGAATATCACATTTCTTGAGCTCTTTCCCATCGTTGTTAAGTACTTATCTGGGGCGGCACAATCAGCTGCCAACAGGTGGTGCTATGGTGCGACAATGTGGCAGTAGTTCAATCAATTAACAATCAGACTTCTAAGTGCCTCCTGGTGGCAGAGCTGCTGAGGGAATTTGTCTTATGCTGCCTGCGCACGAACATTGTTGGGCGAATGAAACATGTTCCTGGAATGCGCAATGAGATAGATGACTCTTTCTCATTGCAAGTGGTCCCTGTTCAGGAAGCTGGCGCCGCCAGCCAAACTGAACAGCAGAGAGCTCCTGGAACAGCTTTGGTTCTTCGGAACTGGATAGAGTGTGAGATGCTGCGAAGATCACTTGCCTCATCTACATGGAACTCATACATCCGCAACTACAGAAAAGTGAAGGCATTTCTCATAGCAAACCGCTGGTCCAGCCACCGGATTCCAGAGGACGCCAAGCGGCAGGGACTGTCCAGGAATATAGTTCATTCGTACCTAGCGACCCTAGCATTTTTCTCAAAGTTCGAAATGGGTCGCACTGAGCATCATTTTGCGATGAAAAGAGTGACGCTTGGCTGGGCCAGATAGTGTCTGCCTCGGCATGACGCTTGAAGACCACTAACCCACAATCTACTGTTACAACTGTGGCATGTCCTGCCCGCGGTAGCTACTGATGAGTTCAAGACTGCACTTTTCTGGGTTGCTTTTGCGTTGGCATTTTGTGGTGCCTTGCTCATCAGCGAATTTACGGCACCTTCGCATAAGGCATCACAGTTTTGGGGCTTGCTAGGGGAGGCCGTCAGTGTTTCAGGTGGCACCTTATACCTAAAGTTGTGGCAGTTTAAGACCAGAGTGCTTGTGGCCAAGTCATCACACTGACAGAAGTTAGAGATCTGGAGACATGTCCGTTAGCGGCTGTAACCCTATATCCTACCCTACGTCCAAAAGGGAAAGGTTTATTTTTGCTACACATCAATAAATCCCCTTTAACTCGCTATCAGTTTTCAGTGGTGTTCAAGAAAGCCCTAGTGGAGGCGGGGTTCCAGAGCGAATGTTTTGGCACTCACTCATTCCGCATCAGAGCCACTTCCAGTACTGCCATCACTAGGATCCCGCAGGCAGTGATTCAGTGGTTGGGCCGCTAGAGCTTTGGAGCTTACACGAGGCACGAGGGCGGTTCTCCTGCTCTTGCACCCAGCCAGGTGTGTGCCATGACCTAGTTTTCTATTGTTCTGCATGAATCGTCGCCACTCATTCATCACGCATGCACAGTAAAGAGCCATCGAAGGGAAGTTTGATCATGACCTTGGGCTCTCACGGAAAGGTTGGACAATTGTTTGGCTGGGTCAAGGTGGCATGCGGTGGCATCAGCTATGGCCGGTCTTGTAGTCAAGAAGAGTGAACACAGGACCACCTGACCTAATCATCATTCATGTCGGCAGCAATGACTTAGGCAAAGGCATTGGCAACACCTTGATGAACATGATCAGGAAGGACTTTAGCCACCTGGCATCCTCGTGGCCATCTGCAAAACTCTGCTGGTCCAAGATCATACCCCAACATAACTTGATGTGCACTGAGTGGTGGGGTAGATACCGTGCCAAGTTCAACCGGCAGGTAGCCAAAGCCATACAACTCCAGCGTGGTTATCATTAGTGACATGAATGGGTGGATGGGTACTGCGCAGAACTATATGCCCCAGACGGGGTACACGATCTGTGGCTTGGGAAATGATCTGTTCCTGCAACCTATGCAGAGGGTTTTCACTCAGATGCAGTGGCCATAGCCGTTGTTTGCGGAGTGCCCATCACACAAGGATGGGAACATGTTTCCATGCTATTGCATGCCGAGCCCCTGTGGCAGCGACGACAGAGTCCAGGAGTATCTTTGTAAATGCAGAAGCATTAGAAGGAAGCTGGGAGTGCTGATATGTACATGAGAGGCCTAGTAGCCCTCACCCATTTGCCACGGATGATCAATGTCAGGCCCACACTCTGGGCCTCGACGGATCAAGGGCTGATACATGAGGAGGGGCTCTGGCAAGGATTGTTTTGTGGCAGCGGGACTGGGATCCCCTCCGGCGGATGGACTATGGCAGTGGGCTTGCTTTGTGGCAGTCCAAGGCGTGATCCAATCCAGTTCTTGGCAGTCATGACGCCGGTACCGGGGGCTCACTGGGCACAAGAACTGACGGTTCCGCTTGGGCAGATATATTAGAGGATCAGCACCTGCCCAGCCGCAATTTTGTAAACATTGTTAAACTGACTCGGCACTGTTGCGACCGTCACTTCCCGACTGCTTCACTCTGCCTACCTTTCCTTTTTTTGCGGCGACTCCTGCTCTTCACGGACGCCTGGCTGCCGCGGCATCCACCTGCCGTCCTCTCTGGCGTCCCCAGACTGACTTGGGCGCTGCCTCCCGCCAGGCTCTTCAGGTACCTTAGGGCACAGGGGCGTCCCCCTGTGATGACGTCACGCTGCCCGGATATTTTAGCTTACAGTTTATTGCTAGCTGTTGAGTTAGCAAGGGTGTTCTTACGGATGGGATTCGCTCTCCGTACCCAGCTACTTTGCCTTACAACTTCCATTGGACTCTTTCTGCTAACGGGGTACCTGCTCCTCAGGGGCCTCTTTGCTTCTTTCAGGTTGCTATCAGGTAACCGGTACTCGATCCTCGAGGGCCCATGTTCCCTGACCCGCTGCCTGCATCTATCTCCTCTTCTACTTGGAAGAATTCACTACAGACACCATCAGTGAGAACTACTATCATCCACTCCTCAGAGCTGTCTCCCTGGAACCAGGTACTCGCTCCTCGAGGGCCTGCCCCCGTTCCAGCAGCAGTGCCATCTCCTACGTGGAACCGCTGTGTGAGTACTTTGCCAACAAGTCTCTCTACCTCCAGGAATCTGGTACTCGCTCCTCAAGGGCCAGCTCTCCCTATCTCGGGGCTTCTCCATATTTGGGACTCTGTGAATGTTCTATTGAACTCACTTTCTCAGTTCTCTCCACTACAGCATTGTTACCGGAGGAACCGCTGTTCCAGCGCCCTGGGGAATACTAGCCCAGCCGGGCTACATCTTCTACTCACTACTGCCACCTCTGGTAGCTTCTCAAACTGTCTACATAAAGAACTATCTGTCAGGCCGATTCAGTAAAGTCCGCGGGAGAGCAGACAAACGCCCGCTCTCCCGGCGCGCGCACCGGCCCTTCGCCGGTGTGCGCGATTCTGTATTTAAATTAGGTGACACGGTAAAAACTGGGAAAAGGAGGCGCTAGGGTCACTAGCACGTCCCTAGCGCCTCCTTTTTGACAGGAGCGGCGGCTGTCAGCGAGTTTGACAGCCAACGCTCAATTTTGCCGGCGTCGGTTCTCGAGCCCACTGACAGCCACGGGCTCGGAAACCGTACGCCGGCAAAATTGAGCGTCCGGTTTTCGGCCCGACAGCCGTGGGCCAAATTCAAATTTATTTTTTTTTTTTTTTTACTTTTCGGGACCTCCGACTTAATATCGCTATGATATTAAGTCGGAGGGTGCACAGAAAAGCTGTTTTTACTGCTTTTCTGTGCACTTTCCCGGCGCCGGAAGAAATTAGCGCCGACCTTTGGGTCGGTGCTAATTTCTGAAAGTAAAATCTGTGGCTTGGCTGCACATTTTACTTTCTGTATCCCGTGCGCATACCTAATAGGGCCATCAACATGCATTTGCATGTTGAGGGCGCTATTAGGTGCCGCGGGTTGGACGCGCATTTTCCTCCCCTTACTGAATAAGGGGTAAGGGAAAACGCGCGTCCAAGAGCAGGCTAACAGTGCGCTCTTGGACGTGGGCGTGGTCAGCTGCCACAGTGTCCAAGGGTCCACCCAAACCTCACTAACTATAACAGGCACCTAATTAGACTCCCATGTTAGGGATTCTAATAAACGACTGCGGCCTTTGCATCCAAACTGTGTGTCATGTTTTCCTTATATGTAAGTGGAGAGCCCAGCGAGGCTGGAGTGGGGGCGGATAGGAGCCCATGGATATCCGGGCTGCTCGGTTATTACACTGGCTGCCTGCCTAACGTTCAGGGCTTTAACTACAGAAAAGACTGATTATCTAGCTAATTTTCTGTTCCCTTATAGTCCAGTAAGAGTACTTTCTCAAAAAAGAATTCTTCACCACGAAAAATCAGATTAGAAGATGCAAGGCAGGGTTCTTTTCAGGATCAGGCCCCCCCCCCCCCCCATGTTGTGAAACCCCCTACTTTTGGACTTCAGTACAGAAGTTCATTTCATGAAGTTTTGGAAGCTGGTAAAATCTTGGCTATATTTATGGGTTTTTGATTAATGGTATTTAAGGACTACTGTTTAGACAATCATATCTAAATATCTATTTTGCCGTATGTTTTATTTGGTGTTAGGATGTATTTATTTTATGATTCAATTTTATTGTACGCTGTTTTGAAATTTTTTAAATGAAAATCGGTATGTTAAAATAAGCATTACCAATAGCATGTAATAATACATTGGGATGGTAACTTTCAAACCGGTGCACATGTGCATGCGAGCGTTGGCACATGCCCAAGGACGTGACTATTTTATAACTTGCTCACGTGTTATAAAATAGCCTGGCCACATGCACATGTGAACAAACTTTAAGTGGGTGAGCAGATCCCTCTTCTACTGCATACATTGGGGAATTTTAAAAGGGGCGTGCACAGAGGCCATTCCAAGTTTTACTGGTTCATCCCCAGTTCACCCAGTAAGTCCTCCAACCCCCCTGGTTTGCTAGCTTTCACTCCCCCCAATTAGCCCCTACCCTTAAAATTCCTCAGACATGCCTATTTTTCGTTATTTTTTTTAACAGGCCACACATAGAAGTAAAGTTATACGACAGGGGGCCTTGGTGCTCGCCGGATTGCATAAGTATTTAGGCGCACTTCTCTGCTTCACGCCCCGAAACAACCTGGAAATCTAGAAAACTTTCTAGATGTGTGCACTGTGGAAGATACGCGCGCTGGGCTTTTAAAATTCACCTTTAATCCTCTTTCTGGAAAGGCAGAGAGAGTCATAACTACAATAAAATAGCAATAATCATAATAAATCATAAGGATGGGTACAAAGTAGAACCAGGACAGCGCAACCCAATGTGCAAAAAAAATCTATTCAAATTCTGGTGTCACCTCAGGAAAACAAAATCCTTGGCTGCTAAACACTTGGACAGCAGCTTTTAAACAGGCGTGCGGGCGCACAGGGGCGCAGCCATTTTATAACATAGGCGCGTATGTTATAAAATAGACCAACCGTGCACAAATGCACAGAATTTTAAGCGGATGCACGGAAGTGCGTGCAAATGCCGCCTCTGCCACAGTAAATTAGGGGCTTTTAAAAGACAAGTGCGCCAACATTGTTATCGGTTTTCCCATTTTCTTCCCAGTTCACCCCAGGTAAGGAACAGGACTGCCACACCTGCCTGGTTTAATTGCCTTCCTTCTCCCTTGATCCGCCTAGATTTTTTTTATTTTACAGTCTACACGTCATCCGTAGCAGAAGTAAAGTTACGCAGCAGGGGGCCCCGGCGCGCGCCTGTGCGCCTAAACATTTACGCGCAAATTTCAAGGTGAAATCCAAGAATGCCCCGCCCAGACCCCGCCCCTTTTCTAAACATTTCACTTTTGCGCATAGTGGCAAGGGCGCACGTACACAGGCACCTTTTAAAATCTGCTCGGCGAGCACCAGCCCAATATATTTCTGTATCTCCCAGTTTTGGCGCACGCTGGGCTTTTAAAATTCACCTTTTTGTGAAGTAAATTAAACCCCTTCCAAAAAAAAAGACACCTAGAACCATGCCATTCCATACACTAATAGCATTAAATCTCAGGACTCAAATAGCAACTTTATCTAAGAAAAGGCATACAATTATTATACCAAGCCCTAGAATACTAATACACCATCCATTAGGGTAACAGAACTAACTAGGTGCTACAAATTCCTACAGAGAAACTACAAGCTAGCAGAAATACTGCGCCTCTCTGACACATGCAAAACACAGACCGAATCTTACCTAATACAGAAATAAGAGACTACAAATTTGAAACAGAAATATTCAGACAAAACTGAAATGGAAAGCCCAAGAAACCAGACTCTGAACAGTGAAACTCTGAAGAAAGAGAGCAAAATACAAAAATATAAGAAATGCACATTCCCAAATATAGCATATTTCAATCAGTAAAAACTCAAATAACTTTTTTTGTTGTTGTCTGATGTTTTTATTTTTCTAATCAGTTGGTCCCAGTATCTTTTTTCCACTTCCCCTTGTTAGTCTTTTCCTAATTCCTAATTTAGGGCTCTTTTTTTTTTTCTTTTTCTATTTCTTCTCTCCTCCTGTCTTCTTCCCTTCCTCCCTCACATACATACACAGACTCTCACTCTAACATATTTTGTCTCAAAGGCTCCTTCACACACATTGTCTCACTCGCACATGATTTCTTTTACAGGCTTTCACACACATACACACATATGCACACACACAGGTTCTCACATGCGAGCTCTCTCTCTCTCTCTCAAACAGGCTAATGCACAAGCACACACACACAAGCCTCTCACTCTCTCAGGCTTCACACACACACACACAAGCTCTCACTATCACATTCACTCTCTTATCTCACATGCAGGCTCTCACACACATACAAGCTCTCACTCTCACCTGCTCGCCCACACAGTCTTACACATGCATAGATAGGCTCACTCATAGGCGCTCACACACACATACACAGGCTATCAGGCACAGGGTTTTACTTTCATAAGTTCCTATATATATATATATATATATATATATATATACATACACGCTTTCTCTCACATACATACACACAGAGAGGCTCTCTAACACACATACATGCACAGAAACACAAACAAGCTGATGCTCTCTCAGGCTCCCTCAAACACACACACACCCATGTTCTCACTTTCACAGTCTCTTACACACAGGCTCCCTCCCTCACAAGCTTGTATATAAATACATAAGTAGGCTCCCACTCTCTCTCTCTCACTCACACACACACACACACACATATTCTCTCTCTCAGGGCCTCTTCTTCAACCACCGTCAGACCTCTTCTTCAGCTGCCGTGAAACGAGATCTACAGTGACCCTGCTGCCAACCTGTTGGGCCCCATAGGATGATGTCGGCAGTGGCCCTCTCCTTCTTCAGCCACTGTGGGCTGGAGGCTGTAGCAACCCTGTTGCAAGGCCTCTTCTTTCGCTGTTGAGCAACCCTGATTGGGTGGGCCAGAGCCCAAATTGGGTAGGCCACTGCCCATCCAAGTCCATTTGTGACTAAACCACTGTAATGGGACAATCACCATAAAATGATATAACATCTAACTAGAAATGAAATGTGCAATGTTTGAATGCATGAACATAGAGAATAATGTACTTTTCTTCAAACGGGAGCACTTGCACAGAGTGCCTGTCAGAGCTTACCTAGGCGGGTTCTCTTCCATTTGTTAAACATGGTAGCTTAGAGAATGACTGCAGATAAAGATAAAAAGGTCAGTTTAGTCTGCCAGCAAGTTTTCTCTTTTTAATTTAAATCTTTTAAATGTTGTTTTCTTATTAGGATAGTAGCAATTGCTGCTCCATGCAGACTGCCCCCAAGCCTTCTCTTAAGGGTAGTAGCAGCTGCTATGCCATGCAGACTACCCCAAGCAGTTTTCTTGGCTGTGAATTCAATGTTTAGCTTTAATCAACCTTATTAGGTTCTATTCAGTAGGTATTCCCTTCAGAAAGTTTCCAAAACTGTATCTATTAACAGCTGTTGTTTTTCCTTTGTAGTTTGCAGGAATTTCTATAAAACATAAATCCTTCATGCTGGCAGGAAACACAGGAAGCTCTGCTCTGTGCTTAATACCTCAGTTTACATATTTTCTTCGATAGGACATGCCCTCTGCTCTTGCCCTGTGGCACATTTTGCATGTTTATGCACTTTGTTTTTTCCTAGCACTGGAAAAAAATAAAACTAGAGAAAAAGCTATACTCGCAATCTAAAGTTTAGTATGTGTGGGGAGAAATTTGATGGTAAAGTGGGTTAGCACCATACCTTATATCTTTCCACTGCCCAAAACTGGAAGCTGGCATGACCTGGTCACAAGTGCGAGGTAGTGCAGGTCGAGACCAAAACGCATTGACTGAGCTCAAGGAAGGTAGTCAATACCAGATTTACCTGAAATACTGCAGCTTAGGGCCGAGATGCATTGGAAGACCTAAGTTTATACGAGGAAATTTCACAGGCATTTTGGAGATTTCCAAGAATCTTCCTAGCAAGCTGATGATGTTTTCTGGAGTCTGGAATACTCTCAGATACCGAGCATGCTGGATAGTTGGATAATACAAATTCTTGTGGGTACTCAGTGCTAGAATAGGAAGTGCTGCAGGTCGGAGCTGAGGATGAGAGGAATAGTTGTTTATAACCTAAGACTGACACAGTGGGAGGTTTGATGTGCTGGTAGTATATTTATATTTATTTATATTTATATTTATATTTATATTTATTGCTACGTTAAATAGTTATACTTCTTATATAAAATATTATATTTCTTTATTTATTACCAGTTAAAATATTATCACTTTATTTAGCACTATGTTAAATTGTCAACCAGTTATACTGTTCCATATGTTATACGGTTCCATGTAAAGCTCCGCTATCTGTTGAGCAGTTCTTCGTTTTATGTAAACCGGAGTGATTTGTAGTCCCTACTAGAACTTCGGTATATAAAAATTAAAAATAAATAAATAAATAAATAGTACAGAATACCTTGGAGTGATACAAATTCTTGATGGAAGTATATTGGTAAAATTAAAGCCTCCTACCCTACTGTGTCTTATGTGTATTTGTACAGTGCTACATATGTTATAGTGCGACAGATAATAGTAGTAATAGTAATTTATTTATTTTATTTAACATTTTTATATACCGGTAACCGTTTACACATCGTACCAGTTTACATGGAACAAAATGGAAGGCCACAGAGGGCATATCCTTTACATAAAACATAGAATAGTGATAAACAAGATAAATCGTGAATGATGGAGTAAACACAGATAAAACAAAGTAAGATTCAAAACATAAAATGCTAACTTTGGATCAGCATTTAAACCAGGAGGATATTAAATATATATACAGCTTAAAGAAGTGAGAATAGCATATTTACATTGCGAATAATTAGCAGGGGGTACAAGGGGGAGAGATTTAATTAGACAATTGATTAGAGAGTAAGATATAAGATCTGGAAAGGGGAAGAATAACAAATAGGTGAACAACTGAAACAAGCTAGGATGGGTCACTTAGAAAGCAGAGGTAAGTCTAATGACAATAGCCGAGGCATTGAGGAGTTTAGGTGAAGGTCTACTGAAACAGCCAAGTTTTTAATTTTTTTTAAAATTTGGGTGTAAAGGATTCAGTGCGGAGTTCGTGCGGCATAGAGTTCCAGAGGGTAGGGCCGGCAAGAGTTAACGCTCTTTTAGTAGTAGAGGTAAGTTTGATGAATTTCAGGGAGGGTAGGTGCAACGTTCCTTGAGACGTGAGGAAGGAAGGGGGGATTGAGCCAGTGCGTGTTTTCATTTACAATAGATTTATGAATAAGGGAGAGAACTTTGTATTGTATTCTTGAAATGATTAATAGCCAATGCAACTCTTTCAGGATGGGGGTGATGTGGTCCCTCTTTTTGGAGTTTGTAAGGATGCGAGCGGAGGCATTCTGCAGGAGTTGTAGAGGTTTGATAATCGAGGAGGGGAGGCCAAGTAACAGAGCATTACAGTAGTCTAATTTGGAGAAAATAATAGCCTGGAGTACTGTACAGAAATCGGAGCCATGTAGTAGGGGTCTAAGTTTTTTAATTGTGTGCAGTTTAAAATAGCAGTCCTTGAGTTTATGAATGGTTTTAGGGAAAGGTGATTATCGATGATGGTTCCGAGGTTACGAGTGTGAGATGAGAAGATAGTAGGGGGAGTAGAAGGGGGGATGTTAGGTGGGGAATGGAGAGAGGAGATGATGATTAGCTCAGTTTTTTGGGGGTTTAGAGTGAGGTGCATGTCGGTTAGGAGTTGATTGATGGAAGACAAACATGAGTCCCAGGTTTGGAGAGCTTTCTGAAGAGAGTCTGTGAAGGGGATGAGAATTTGAACATCATCTGCGTAGATGAAGTGGTCAAATCCCAAATTTGTGAGGAGGTTGGCTAGAGGGAGCATGTATATATTAAACAGCGTGGAGGAAAGCGAGGAACCTTGGGGAATGCCTCAGTCAAGGTTGATAGGTTCTGACTCGTGGTTGCCAAAGGAGTCAGTATAGTGTCTGTTTTGCAGATAAGATTTAGCCAAGCGAGGGCAGTTCCGGTGATCCCAATATTAATAAGAAGATTTGTTAAGATGTTATGATTGACAGTGTCGAATGCTGCAGAAATGTCAAGCATAGCTAGGATATAGGATTTGCCACTGTCGATCCCTTTGAGAAGGGTGTCAGTTAGTGAAAGAAGCAGGGTTTCCGTGCTTAAGTGTTTTCGAAAACCAAATTGTGAGGGGGCGAGAATTTTATGTTGGTCAAGATAATCGGTGAGGCACAGATTTACTAGTCTTTCTAGTACTTTGGAGAGAAAAGGCAAATTTGAAATGGGCCTGAAATTGGAGAGGATGGAGGGGTCTAGGTTGGGTTTTTTAAGGATTGGCTTAACAATTGCTTGCTTCAGAATGGTAGGAATGAAGCCTTGTTCAAGAGAGCAATTGAGAATGTTAGAGAGGGGTTTAGATATTACTTTTGGGATGGCAAGGAGTAGTTTGGAAGGTATAGTTTCAACTGGGTGAGATGAGGGTTTCATTTTCTTTAGAATATTTTCTATTTCAAGCGAAGAAGAAGCTTCTAGTGAATCGAACGAGATGGATGGGTTTGGGAGGAGAAAATTAATTTTGTCTGAGTTTGTGGCAAATTTAGCTGTAAGGATGGTAATCTTGTTTTGAAAGAAAAGGGCAAGGTCATTGCACTGGGATTTGCTGGCAGGGCTTTGTGTGAGGGGGGATAGGTATTTAGTTAGATTAGTGATAATGGCAAATAAAGCTTTAGTGTTGCATTGGAGATTGTGAATTTCCATCATCAAAAGTTAAAAAAAGAAAAGGAACTGAGAGGAAACTATAACATCGGGAGGTGAGATGACATCACGAGAGAGAGAGAGACCACGCCCCCTCCCACGATGTCACGGAGACCTTCGTCGGCGGTTGAGGGGCGCCTTGCCGCTGGGTGCGGGCGAGCGGGAAGGCCCATTTACATCTAGGGCCCCCGCAGTAACTTTAATTTCCATCATCAAAAGTTAAAAAAAGAAAAGGAACTGAGAGGAAACTATAACATCGGGAGGTGAGATGACATCGCGAGAGAGAGAGAGACCACGCCCCCCTCCCACGACGTCACGGAGACCTTCGTCGGCGGTTGAAAAGCGCCTCACCACCAGGCGCCGCGCGACGAAGGGGTGCGACAAAGGGGTTTTCCCCTTTGTGCTCCCCTTCGTGCAACCCTTGGTGCCTCATTTAATATCCTTTTTGTGTACATTTTCTGTTATATAAACCTTTTCCAAGTTATGTACCCTTTTTAGTTTGTTGACAAGTTTAATTTGTAATTGTTCACTGTATCAGACTATGGAATTATTCTCCAGCTGTTTTTTTGTTCTATGTAAACCGGTATGATTTACATGTAATGTAAGAATGTCAGTATATAAAAATCCAAAATAAATAAAATAAATAAATAAAATAGTAGTCTCGTTTGGTTTGTTGAATGGAGTTCCTGTATTTGTGCATAAGCTGGTAGTAATGGGTTTTTGTAGCAGGTATGGGGTGTTTACGCCAATTCCTTTCAGCATTTCTAAGGAGGTTCTTCTGAGACCTAAGGTCAGGGGTATACCAAGGTTTTTTACTGGAAGGAGCGGGGTTGAAGGTTTTTGAAATTATGGGACAATTTTGGTTGGCAATATTGAGTGCAGAATTAAACCACGATGAGATGGCATTTTCAGCTGTTGAAAGGTCAATTTCATTGGGGATGTTTGAGCAAGCTGCTGTGAGTACATCTAATGGGCAAGTTTTGCGATATTTGAAGGTGTGAGTTTTAGGTGCAGGAGAGAAAACAGATTGCTTTGGAGAAAGGGTAGTTTTTATGAGATAGTGATCAGACCAAGGTACCGGGAGACAGGACGGGGAATCTAGTGTAAGTAGGCCGGGACTAGTGAAAATGAGGTTGAGGGTATGGCCAGCCCTATGTGTAGGGGAGTGTATAATCTGAGAAAGCCCATAGCATTGAGAGTAGTTAAGAAGGCTTCACAGGAGGGGGATTGAGGTTGAGAATCCACGTGGAGGTTAAAATCACCAAGGAGAATGGTGGGAAGTTCAGAGTAATAGAGTTATAGAGTCAACCTTTGGGTTGCCATGAACAGCTTCTTGCTTGCCAACATATCCTTTTTGCCAAGCCCCAGCCAATTGCTGATGCCCAGGAGCTTGGCGTGAATGGTTTCCTGAACTATTCTTCATTCCTGCTATTTCTACTTGGTCCAGGATCTTGGCTATTGTACAAGTTAGGACCCCTGCCTGAACTCCAGGCTGACATTGGTTGAAGCATCTTTCAGGTTCGTGCACTGACATTACCCCTCCACCTCCATAGGTGACCTCTGGGACCCTGTGGCCTGGCTTTGGGTTCCTATGGAACTCACCTACCTTTGCTGGAGCATTGATTTTCTTCTGCTGGCTCCCAGGAGCATTCTTCAGGGCCATAATCTTCAACTTATTCCAAACTCTTTTACAATCCAGAATAGCATTCACTGTGTACTCCTCAATCCCCTGAACTTGAACTGGAGAAGGAGATAATCTGAGTCCAATCTGGAAAAGGATTTTCTGTGATGGGAAATATATGGAAAACTGGATATATTTGTAGGGTCTGGGCAAATCCTAATTCAAAAATGGCTGGGTTTATCTGACATGTGATAGTGTAAGGTCCAAGTTATCAGTAGTCAAGTTAACAACATGGACATACGGATTTCAGATTCTTTGCCGCTAACCATACTTATGACCCTCCCTCTTGTCTCTTTCGGACAGCTTGGGCTTTGTAAGACTTCTTTGCAGCTTTCAGCTGTCCTTTCAATTCCTTCTGGATCTGCTGTAGTGTCTGAGCAATCTTGGTGGTCTGTGGAACTGGTGAATCTGGAACCACTGCAGGGTGGCAGCATGAGTGAAACCCATAATTGGCAAAGAAAGGGGTCTGGCAGGTGGAAGCTTGCTCAGCACTGCTGTAAGCAAATTCAGCAAAAGGTACCAACTGGATCTAATTAATTAATTAATTAATATATTTATTTAAAATATTTATATGCCACTCCATCCTTCATTCTAGGCAGCTTACAAAGCATAATATACATAATATAAAACAGTATTGTAAAACAAATTCATTAAACCGATAAAAAAAAACAAACAATAATATCTTCATATACAATTAAACAAAAACATTGGACAGTGCTTGCTGGAGGAGCCATGTGATAGCCACATGAAAACAGTGCTTAATTTTAGCGTCATATATTCACACGGTCTATCCATTTAAAAGGCCTGGGCTCTGAGCCTCTGCAGGTTAATTTCAGCAAAAGTCTTGGAAGAATAAATGTGTCTTAAGATCTTTTTTAAAGGTTTTATAGCAGGCTTGATTTCCAGAGGATGATCTCAACAGATTCCAAACTGCAGCAATTTAATTCAATTGGTAGCAATTCAAGAAACATCTAAGATATTTTTCAAGTGTCTGGTTTACCAGACATCAGAGTTACTGGGTCCCTCAGTCTCTCACAATATGGGTCAGGGAGTCCATGGTGTTGAAAGGCATCCTGAAAAAGGATCTCGAGCAGTTTCTTCAGCAGTAAGAAGATCTAGACAGGCAATAAAATGGGCCATCTTTGTAAACTGGTCTACCACCACAAGAATCGCTGCGTCATTCTCTGACAGTGGCAGATCAGTGATACAATCGAGGCTTATTGCTTCCCATGGTTAGGTAGGGGTTTCAGCCAACTGTAGTTGACCCACTGGTTTTTCTAGGAGAATTTTGTCTGGTCACAGGTTTCACATGACAGAACATATCTCATTAAACTGGGCTATCAAAAATGTCTAAAAACAAATCACAAGATCTTGGCTTGTCCAAAGTGACTAGTCAATTGGAGTCATAGCAAACCTGAAGTATGAAGGAGGGGCATGGGTGAGAGCCTTTTGTGCTGCGGTGTAATTGACACAATGTCATAGGCAAACCTATGAGGCCTATGCCGGCAGCTGGTGAACACGCCCTGGGGTGCAAGGTGTCTCCTCTGAGCAGGAATACCGTATTTTCGCGTGTATAGGCCACGGCTTATACACGGATTTACATTTTTTAAGAGAGGGGTGCGGCCTATACAAGGGTGCGGCTTATCTAAATCTTTATTTACATAGGATAGACTAGGATAATCTATATAATACCTACCGGTATTCTTTATATTTTTTTTTAGTTTGCTTGTGGAAAGTTATACCGGAATGTTTACCACTGAAAGTAGGAGCAATAACGAGCACACTTCAAATTACCGTATATAACAGTATTGTTATTAAAGAAGAATGCACTGCAGACAATTCAAAACCAGATTGAGATGTTATTTTAATTAAGTGTATATATCGATACAGTACCTTTAATTTACCAGTAATTTCGAATTGTCACATATGAAAATTTAGAACACAAAAGCATACAAATATTTACAGCCTCCCAAGACCTCAGAACCCATAAGCACATTTCTGAATAGGTAGCTCGCTGCTGCTTCCCTGGAGTGAATGAGTGCACCCCATCTGACATCCACTTCTCCCATTCCTTCCGCACCAGGCACTTAAAAGGGTAATTAACCGCAATATCCAAAGGTTGTAATTTGCAAGTTAAACCTCCCGGAATTACTGCAATATGAGCGCCTGCTTTATTTAGAGCTTTCTGAACAGATTCCTGCTTATGGGCAGCCATTGCGTCAAGATCAAAAGAGATTTTGGTGAAAAGAATGCGCCAGGGCCGTGCGCGAAAGCACTGCTTCCGTCCACTACATCATAACGTCTTCATTCATCCAGCCCTTTTTATTGCATATGATGCTTAGACCCTTAGGGGCGGATTTTAAGAGCCCTGCTCGCCTAAATCCGCCCAAATCCGGGCGGATTTAGGCGAGCAGGGCCCTGCGCGCTGGTGAGCCTATTTTACATAGGCCTACCGCCGCGCGCAGAGCCCCGGGACTCGCGTAAGTCCCCGGGGTTTTCGGAGGGGGCGTGTTCGGGGGCGGGACCGAGCGCAGGCTCCGTTTTGGGGGCGTGTCGGGAGCTTTTCGGGGGCGGTCCGGGGGCGTGGTTACGGCCCAGGGTGGTCCGGGGGCGTGGCCACGCCCTCCGGACCTGCCCCCAGGTCGCGTCCTGGCGCGCGGGAAATTTACGCTCCCTCCGGGAGGCGTAAATCCCCCGACAAAGGTAAGGATGGGGTTTTGACAGGGCCGGGCGGGTGGGTTAGGTAGGGGGAAGGGAGGGGAAGGTGAGGGGAGGGCAAAAGAAAGTTCCCTCCGAGGCTGCTCCGATTTCGGAGCGGCCTTGGAGGGAACGGGGGTAGGCTGCGCGGCTCGGCGCGCCGGCTATACGTAATTGATAGCCTTGCGCACGCCGATCCAGGATTTTAGCGGATACGCGCGGCTCCGCGCGTATCTACTAAAATCCTGCGTACTTTTGCTGGCACCTGATGCGCCAGCAAAAGTACGCCTATTCGCACGTCGCTGAAAATCTACCCCTCAGCAAATTTTTCCCGCGGCATAGTTTATGCGCTTAAAAATAACCATTGGCTTTAATTTCTTGCCATCGGCAGTGCACGCCAAAACCACAGTGAAACTGGTGCGTTCATGTCCTGTCGTTGTAATGGGTACCGTTTTAGTGCCACGTGGAGCAAACCGTTCGAGTAGCAGGAATATCAAACCACATCGGTATCTCATCCATGTTTACTATATTACTGGGCCCTAAATTACCATCAATACACTCTTTCCGCACAAAAATCACGAAACTTGTACTTAGTTCTTGCCAGTTCTCGGGCAGCTTTTGACCTACAGTGGTCCTAGACCTTATTGACAACTCGTTCCTACGCATGAATTTGTACACCCAATTCACTCCTCCAGAGAAAATCACCAATTTTCAGTTCAGCAGCCTATGCTTTAGCCTTATGTTTAATGCTAATGGTAGAAACTACCCTGTTGCTATCCCTCTGTGCAGCACCCATTCTCTTAGATTGGCTTCAAGAACTGGCCATTTGGCAGGCATACCTCGACGGGCACGCTTCTTTGGATTCATCTTTTCCAGTTCGGCTTCTTCTTTTGTCCACCTTCGAATACACTTTTCGTCCACAGAAAATTGACGACCTGATTCTTGATTTCCGTGTGTTTTTGCATATTCTATTGCTGCCAGTTTAAAATCTGCTGTGTAAGAATGACGCTTAGGCATAGCACGGTAATCAAGGGTGCGGCCAATATATGGGTGCGGCCTATACAACAACTTGCTGGCATAGACACCGGATTTCCGCGGCTTATACATGGGTGCGGCTTATACTCATGTGCAGCCTATACACGCGAAAATACGGTAGTGTAGGCTCAGAGGAAAGCAAGGAGGCCCTGGGGAAGATGAGAAGAAGGCAGCTGTCTTTAAGTAAGATCATAAGAAAATGCGATGCTGGGTCAGATCAAGGGTCCATCAAGCCCAGCATACTGTTTCCAACAGAGGCCAAACCAGGCCACAAAAACCTGGCAAGTACCCAAACACCAAGAAGATCCCATGTTACTGATGCCAATAATAGCAGAGGCCATTCCCTAAGTCAACTTGATTAATAGCAGTTAATGGACTTCTCCAAGAACTTATCCAAACCTTTTTTAAACCCAGTTATACTAACTGCCCTAACCACATCCTTTGGCAACAAATTCCAGAGCTTAATTGTGCATTCAGTGAAAAAGAATTTTCTGTGATTAGTCTTAAATATGCTACTTGCTAACTTCATGCAATGCCCCCTAGTCCTTCTATTATCTGAAAGTATAAATAACTGATTCACATCTACTCGTTCAAGACCTCTCATGATTTTAAAGACCTCTATCATATCCCCTCTCACCCGTCTCTTCTCCAAGCTGAACAGCCATTACCTCTTCAGCCTTTCCTCATAGGGTAGTTGTTCCATTCCCTTTATTATTTTGGTTGCTCTTCTCTGAACCTTCTCCATTGCAACTATATCTTTTTTGAGATTCGGTGGCCAGAATTGTACACAGAATTCAAGGTGCAGTCTCACCATGGAGCGATACAGAGGCATTATGACATTTTCCATTACACCGTGTAACTACAGCAAGGGTTATTTTTCCCTATATGCAACACCTTGCACTTGTCCACATTATTTTCATCTGCCGTTTGGATGCCCAATCTTCCAGTCTTGCAAGGTCCTTCTGTAATGTATCACAATCCAATTGTGATTTAACTACTCTGAATAATTTTGTATCATCCACAAATTTGATAACCTCATTCATCGTATTCCTTTCCAGATCATTTATAAATATATTGAAAAGCACTGGTCCAAGTACAGATCCCTGAGGCACTCCACTGTTTACTCTTTTCCACTGAGAAAATTGACTATGTAATCCTACTCTGTTTCCTGTCTTTTAACCAGCTTGTAATCCCCAAAAGGACATCACCTTCCTAAAAGATAAATGGAGGGAATATGAGCAAAACAACAGGCAACACAAGGAAGACCCGATTTTATTTTGGGAAGCAGGGAAAGCGGTTATGAGAGGGGAAATACTAGCATACACAGTAGCTAGAACAAAAAACATGCATAAACAGATTAAAGTATTAGAAGGTCGGCTTAAGATAGCTAAGGTACAATTGGCGAACAATAATTGCAGTCAAACGAGGGAGAATTATAACGCCATACTGCACACACTGAATGACTGGCTACATAAGAAAGCGCAGAAAGCCTTACTATTTGGAGAACATAAGCTATATCGGTATGGGAATAAGGCGGGTAGTCTTCTAGCCAAGCTAACTCGGGCTGAGAGGGGCAAAACATATATTGCAAAGTTAAAGGATTCTGCAGGGAACCCTATTCAGAAGGCGGCAGCTATTTGTGCCGCTTTTAGAAATTTCTATCGGACATTATACACCGATGATAGATGTGGAGGGGTAGAATAAGAAGCAGAATTCTTTAAGGATCTTAATATTCCCAGACTTTCACAGGAACAATTGGAGACACTTAATCAACCTATAAAATTGGTGGAAATTGTAGGGGTAATAAAAACGAGTAAAAGGGGAAAAGCTCCTGGGCCAGACGGCTTTAGTGCGGAGTATTATAAAAGCCTTTTACATCAAATTGCCCCGGACCTACTGGAATTCTATGCCGAGGCCCAGCGGCGCAAGTCCTTCCCGGAAGGGTTGACAAGGGCTTTCATTACAGTACTGGAAAAACCAGGTAAGGACTTGGCTATGGCGTCCTCGTACAGGCCGATATCCTTACTGAATTATGAAGCAAAGATGTTCGCTAAAATAATGGCGGACAGGTTGAGTCACGTCTTACCAACCTTAATTACCCACACTCAAGTAGGTTTTGTAAAAGGGAGATCAGTCAGTTCGAATTTGACGAAACTACTGATAGCCATGGCAGAAACAGAAACCAAGGGCGTGCCAGCTTTAGTAGTGGGATTTGATTCAGAAAAGGCATTCGATAGGGTATCGTGGTCGTATCTCTTTTCAGTATTGGAAAGATATGGGATAGAAGGGGAAATCTTACAGAACATAGCAATGCTGTACCAGGCACCGAAATCGGCCATATTGGCAAATGGTCATGTCTCGGAAGACTTCCAATTACACAGGGGAACGAGGCAAGGGTGCCCGTTGTCACCCTTGCTGTACATAATATCTATAGACCCTCTCTTGCGAAAGATTGAAAAGGACGAACAGATCAGGGGTTACAAGGGGAAGACTCAGGAATTTAAGGTGTCGGCGTTCGCAGACGACGTTCTAGTGTTCCTGACCTCCCCTAAAGACTCGCTACAGCGGGTACTAGTGCATCAAAAACTATTCGGCATGTTTGCAGGACTAAAGATCAATGAGGAGAAATCAGAAGCTATGGATCTGGGACCAAGGGTGAAAACTCAGTGGGAGGGCGAATTCCCATTACGCTGGGTGGGGAAGACTATGAGATATTTGGGGATACAATTGACAAGGAAGGTAGAACACATTAAGGGGGCCAATATAGGTCGGCTATTACAGCAAATGGAGCAGAGATTAGGTATCTGGTCTAAACTTCCATTATCGCTTATGGGTAAATTGAATCTCCTTCGGATGATGGAACTGCCTCGATGGCTATATGTCTTACAAAACATCCCGATTTGGCTCACAAAAAAGGAGATGCAGCGCATAAACAGTATAGTGACTCGTTACCTTTGGGGAGGTAAGAGAGCACGAGTGTCTTTAAGCTCTCTGATGCTTCCATATTTGCAGGGTGGATTGTCCTGTCCCAACTGGAGGGACTATAATCTGGCCTGTTTATTGAGGCATATGCAGGATTGGTTTCGGGGCTCAAGCCTCTACTCCCGTATGTCTTTATATTAGACTGGACGGCGCCATATAGTCCTGAAAACATCTTGCATTTGCGGGACGTTGAAGTTCCAGTCCATTATAAGCACAGTATACTTATCCAAGCGTGCAGAAGGGCTTGGCTCTACCTGTGCAAGACTAAGCTTCAGGTCGAAAGGGGAATATCACCCTTTACTACATTTAGGGGTAACCCACAGTTTGAGGTCGGGAACACTAGTGTTGTCTTTTGTAAATGGGAGACAGTTGGCCTAAATAGAGTGGTCCAGTTGTGGGATGGAGAGCGGGCATGTGTGAGCAGCTTCAGGGATTTACAAACACATTTTGCCCTCGATTCTAAAGAGTTCTATGCATACCTCCAGGCCAGACATTACATAGGAGACCTGATAAAAATATATGGCCCGATCCAGATGTCTCAACTAGAAAGATTGAGAACCTTTTTCACGCCGGTTGGGAAAAAACAAAATTCCTGCTCGATTTTCTCTAAAGCCCTGCGTGACATTCCCATAGCACGGGTTTTAGAAGATATAAAGGAGAAATGGGAAACTCAGGCGGAGTTAGCATTATCCAAGCCAGTCATATCGCAGATACTATCAGACATAGTAAAGGTTACAGATAACATTAACTTGCGGGAACAGGGATATAAAATACTCCGATGTATGTATATGACTAGAACTAGAATGTATAAAGCCAAGCTCTGTACATCTGATAAGTGCCACAAATGTAATATAGATAAAGGTACGTGGATGCACTTGATATGGGAATGTCCTAAAATCGCTGCATACTGGAAACAGGTGACGGGTTTCTTGGGGTCTATAATGCAGAGAAACATTCTCCTGACTCCAGACTTATGTTTACTTCGGCTAATTACAGGCTCGATGGAACAATTACATGAGCCGGACCAAATATTCGTAAAAAAGGCCCTGTTGGTAGCCTTACAACCGATCCTTAAGGAGTGGATCACGGAGGCCTCACCGACGGTGGAAATATGGAAAAATAGACTGTACAAGGTCCTTCAATTTGACTATATGACGGCTCATGATAAATCCTCGACAGCGGTGATCAAATGCAGTGAGATATGGAGCAGATACTGGAACTCTCTCACACCCACGATGCAGGACTGTGTTTCGACTTTGTTTATTACTGGGCGATAACAGACACTAAGAATATCCTTTCTACTAAGGACCGTCAGATCCCAAGGGGGGAGGGGTGGTGGGGGCAGATTTGCATACACACATAGGGGGGAGGGTTAAGGGAAGAAAAGAAAAAATGTTTAAGTTGTTTAAGTTGTTGTCATAATGACTGCCCTGAACTACTAAGCCTCTACAACTGTTGGTATTGGTTGGTTATCCAAGGGGCACAGCTGAGGTTGATGTATTATCTTTGAAAATTTGAATAAATATATTGAAGAAAAAAAAAGGACATCACCTCCTATCCCATGACGTTTTAGTTTTCTTAGAAGCCTCTCACGAGGAACTTTGTCAAACGTCTTCTGAAAATCCAAATACACTACATCTACCGGTTCATCTTTATCCACATGTTATTAACCCCTTCAAAAAAATGAAGCAGCTTTGTTAGGCAAGACTTCCCTTGGGTAAATCCATGTTGACTGTGTTCCATTAAACCATGTCTTTCTTTATGCTTTACGATTTTGATCTTTAGAATAGTTTCCACTATTTTTCCCGGCACGGAAGTCAGGCTCACTGGTTTATAGTTTCCCGGATTGCCCTAGAGCCCTTTTTAAATATTGGGGTTACATTGGCCACCCTCCAGTCTTTAGGTACAATGGATGATTTTAATGATAGGTTACAAATTTTAACTAATAGTTCAGAATTTCATTTTTTAGTTCCTTCAGTACCCTAGGATGCATACCTTCCAGTCCAGGTGATTTGCTACTCTTTAGTTTGTCAATCTGGCCTACTACATCTTCCAGGTTCACAGTGATTTCGTTCAGTTCATCTGACTTAACACACTTGAAAACCATCTCCGGAACTGGTATCTCTCCAACATTCTCATTAATAAACACAGAAGCAAAGAATTTATTTAGTTTTTCTGCAATGGCCTTATCTTCCCTAAGAGCCCCTTAGGGCTCTTAGGTCCAACCAACTCCCTCACAGGTTTCTTGCTTCGGATATATTTTAAAAAGTTTTTATTATGAGCTTTTGCCTCTACGGCCAACTTCATTTCAAATTCTCTCTTCACCTGTCTTATCAATGTTTTACGCTTAACTTGACAATGCTTATGCTTTCTCCTACTTTCTTCAGATGGTTCCTTCTTCCAATTTTTTAAGTATTTATTTTTGGCTAAAATAGCCTCTTTCACCTCACCTTTTAACCATGCCGGTAATCGTTTTGCCTTCCTTCCACCTTTCTTAATGCATGGAATACATCTGGACTGCGCATTAAGGATTGTATTTTTAAAACATATCCATGCCTGTTGAACACTTTTAACCTTTGCAGCTGCACCTTTCAGTTTTTTTCTAACTATTTCCTCATTTTATCAAAGTTTCTCTTTTGAAAATTTAGTGTTAGAGCTGTAGATTTACTTTTTGTCCCCCTTCCAGTTATTAGTTTAAATTTATCATGTTATGAACTCTATTGCCAAGTGGCCCCACCACCGTTACCTCTCTCACCGAATCCTGCATTCCACTAAGAATTAAATCTAAAATAGCTCCCTCTCTCGTTGGTTCCTAAACCAATTGCTCCATGAAGCAGTCATTTATTACATCCAGGAACTTTGTCTCTAGCAAGTCCTGATGTTACATTTACCCAGTCAATATTGGGGTAATTGAAATCTACCATTATTATTACACTGCCAAATTAGTTAGCTTCCCTGAGTTCTCTTAGCGTTTCATTATTTGTCTGACCATTTTGTCCAGGTGGGCGGTAGTATACTCCTATCACTATACTCTTACCCAACACACTTGGGATTTCTACCCATATAGATTCTACTCAGCATTTAGTCTCTTGTATGATCTTTATCCTGTTGGACTCTATACCCTCCTGGACATAAAGTGCCACACCCCCCACCAAGTTGATCCTCGCTATCATTGCAATATAATTTGTACCCTGATATAGCACTTTCCCATTGGTTCCCCCTTCCTCCAAGTCTCTGGGATGCCAATTATCTCAATCTCATCATTTACTGCTATACACTCTAACTCTCCCATCTTACTTCTTAGACTTCTAGCATTGGCATACAGACATTTAAAAGTGTGGTTTTTGTTTGTATTAACAACCTGCTTTTCTGTTAGGGATAATTTGGAAATCTTTAGCTCAGGAGAGTTTTTACATATAGGCACATAGACTACATTTGCTTTTATTGGAACCTCTCTGTTGGGATGCCCTAACTCTCCTGTTTCATTAGTATCCTTCAAGGATACATTCCTCCGAACCATGCACTGCTGAGTGACTGTCGGCTTTCCCCCTTGTTCTAGTTTAAAAGCTACTCTGTCTCCTTTTTAAAAGTTAGTGCCAGCAGCTTGGTTCCACTCTGGTTAAGGTGGAGCCCATCCTTTCAGAAAAGTCTCCCCCTTCCACAAACGTTTCCCCAATTCCTTACAAAACTGAATCCCTCTTCCCTGCACCATTGTCTCATCCATGCATTGAACCTCTGGAGCTCTGCCTGCCTCTGGGGACCTGCACATGGAACAGGAAGCATTTCAGAGAATGCTACCCTGGATGTTCTGGATGTCAGCTTTCTACCTAAATCCTAAATTTGGCTTCCAGAACCTCTCTCCCACATTTTCCTGTGTCATTGGTGCCCAATGTACCATGACAGCCGGTTCCTCCCCAGCACTGTCTATTATCCTATCTAGGTGACACTTGAGGTTTGCCACCTTTGCACCAAGCGGTCCTCATGTCTACCAGCCACCCTGCTATCTACATTTCTAATAATTGAATCACCAACTATGATGGCCGGCCTAACCCTTCCCTCCTGGGCAGTAGCTCTGGGAGACTTGTTCTCAGTGTGAGAGGACAATACATCACCTGTAAAGTAGGTCCTTGCTAGGGTGATGTTCTCCTACTGGGAGACCTTTCTGATCCAAGGCAGCACTGGGGCTGCCAGACTGGATTTGGGACTTGGCTACTATGTCATTGAAGGTCTCATCAATGTACCTCTCTGTCTGCCTCAGCTCCTCCAAGTCTGCTACTCTAGCCTCCAGAGATCAGACTCGTTCCCTGAGAGCCAGGAGCTCTTTGCACAGAGTGCACACATTGCAATCCCTCACCGGCGGGTAAAAAATCATACATGTGACACTCAATGCAAAAAACTGGAAAGCCCCCCTCTTGCTGCTGGATTGCTGCCTTCATCTTAATTTTATTGAGATCCTAGTTAAGTTTAGGATGCTAAGGGAGTTGGAATTAGAGTACTTTAAATTTACCGGTGTATTTACTAATTAATCTGCTAGTTAAGTTTAGGATACTAAGGGAGTTGGAATTAGACTTCTTTATTGTTGTGTTTGTGTGATGTATTGCTGAGGTAAGCAATTTCTGTATACAATTTGAATGCTGATAATAAAAGTATGCAAGAGAAAAGCTGGAGTCCAGACTGTAATCTCCTCCAGCTAGCCACAGATCCCTCACGCTATGTTACATGCTGAATATATCTGGATGAAGTTAACCAGATAACTTTAGGACAGGTATTTTTCCAGCCAGACTTACCCAGCTAATTTTGAATATCAGCACTGTCCAAAGCAAACATTCCCAGTGCTGTCTCTTTGTAGCTAGATACATTTGTGCAGATAAACATTAGCTGAAGAGTGGGGGAAATATTCAGATCTCAGGCTTTTTTCTGGCTAACTCCAAAATGTACCTGGTCCAACCCTTTGAATATTGGCCTTAGAGAGACCATGAAGAGTGGCATACAAAGGAACCAGCAGTGTGAGCAACTGTGATGCACTTCTGATCCCCTCT
Organism: Rhinatrema bivittatum; assembly: GCF_901001135.1. NCBI lineage: Eukaryota > Metazoa > Chordata > Amphibia > Gymnophiona > Rhinatrematidae > Rhinatrema > Rhinatrema bivittatum. Next base: position 36,205,867 of record NC_042631.1, on the reverse strand, counting down.
TGTAGAGGGGATCCAGAGAGTGGGAGAACAAATTTTCACCAGCAACCTGAGTGATTCAAAAATCATCTAATGGAGGGGTGGTCTGAACTGTACTACTCTGGTGTTGACTACATTGGAGGACATTCTTCGAGGAGCCCTTATGCTGGTCCACAAAAGGCTGGTCTTAGGAATGTCTGCAAATTTTGTCAAGATCAGCAGATATTTAAGAAATGTATTCAGTGCTGAAGAGTGGGGCTTCTTTGGGGAAGGAGGAAGATACCTTGAGAAAAAAGACATCCTGTAGAGGGTAGCAGAACAGGAAGCAACCTGCTACCTAATCTTCCATTATGTTGACATAACCCAGAAAGAAGTTAAGCGTCTACAGAAGGCTGCAGGAGAGGTAGTAGTCTCTTACCTAAATCTTCTGTAGCTTATGTGAACCAAGAACCAATGAAAGGTCTGAGGATAGAAGATAGACAGCCACTTATTAGCTGATCTACTTTAAAGTGTATCAAGGCACAGTCTGCAGAATACAGAGGGAAGGAGGTCAGGGTGCTGCTAAGTCTGACATAACAGCCATAGTGGGGCAACATGAAGTGGTATCCTAGAAGGACCAGCAAAGAGTTACTTATGCTACTCCATTTTCAGATCCTCACCTATTCAATGAGGCGAAAGGGTTCATATAATCTAGAGAATGCACTCCAGAGACCTCTTCATCTGGTAAAACAACACTGATCCCATTCTGACCAGTGAAAAAAAATCTGTGCAAGACACATACAAAGCCCAATTTAGACTAAGCATAAAACTAATTTACAAGGAAGCTGCCTGCTCCAGGTTGCAGTTAGTTAAATAGAAGACCTACATCAGGAAAACCTGAGGCGAGACTGTCTCTAAAAGCATTTTCTCATGCCTTTTTAAAATATGTATTTGCAAGTCTACAATGCAAGTAAATTCTTAAGAGCACCAGTGTTAATTCACATCACCCTTGGGATGGGGCCATGACAAAGAACTAGCACAATTAACAGTGGCGGGAGGAAGATTTGACAGGTCAAACTCTAGGTCCATTGCTGTTTTTCTCCTTTCATCTTCTATTTATTATTTGGTTGATTTTACTCTTGCAATTGTCTGTCTCAGCACTGTATCACTAAGTTTGTTTAGCTCTGTGTACTAAGCGCACAGCTCTTTTAGGCGGAGACATGATCAAGTACCATTATGCAATTTGGGGCTTTTTTTGTAGTGAAAATAGTTTGACCTCTTATCCTGGGGCTGAGAGATGAACTGTGACCCCCCCCCCCCCCCCCGTATCAATAGTAACAACTGCAGGTCAACAGGACAGAATAAGGTACATCCTGCATCTACATGGTGGAGTGCTCAGAGTGGGGAGGGCTTAAAATATTACAGGGAAAAGAAATGGGGAAATGACCTGAAAAGTCGGCAGAATGCCGCTGTAGTTCCTAACTTAGGTGTTGTTTATTGGAAGATTCATGGTTAGAAATGGGTAAGAACAGTGTATGTTTGCTTATAATTATATTAGTGTTTAATACAACTCAACACATTTTAAAGTACCAATCCAGTACACATGGCCTGATTTACATGGAAGCTTTTCCAATAGGCACAAAATCAGCAAAAACATTTGATACACCACAGTGCCATAGAATTTCTATGTTTTGCAGATTATTATACTTGCTTGGTTATCCAGTCATTTTGTAACTGCACAGTTGCAATGACTTACAAGGCTTTGTTCATTGTGCTGGTCTTTGACATCACTGAAAGATTGCTTAATAGATTTTTCTGATGAGATCATAGTCAGTAGGAACACAGATTATGTTTACAAACTGCTTTGTGAAGTAACCAGACTTGTCAACTTATTGATGAGCTAAGCAAAGTATGTCCTGGACGTCTTAAAGAAGATGCACCCATTCAGCTATAGTTTCATGATTGCCATCAGCATGTGGACATCATAAAGGATTTCTTTAAATGCCACCTAGTATTGCTTCGTAAGCAAATCCACTATTAGATATGATCACCTAAACGCATCTGCAGGACAGTAGTCCAATGCCCCATGCTATTGTTTTCTACTTCCTCTTAAACTCAGATTGTTGATGAAGCAGGTTTATTCACACTTGCCAGGGAATGCCATATTCTGTACCATGGTGCAGTGACTCAGAGCTTGCATTCTGCTACTCTGCAACACCAAGAAATGATCTAATTGTCTTTCCCTTTAGCATCTGTTTGTTGGCACTTGGCAGGGAAGCACTATCAAATTATATAACTGCAGCCAGGCTGACTTCAGTTATATGAAGGGCTGTTTATCTACCCTGTATTTTGGATAAACAGTAAGTCGAGCCCAGCTGACACCTATACTCTCTTGTATGCTAGAAGAATTGTTCTTTGGAAAAACATGTCTTAGATGATGGAATGGTTCCCTTATGAATGTCTAAACAGGTTGGAGAAGAGACTACTGAGGGCGGACATAATGGAGGTTTGTAAAATATGAGTGAGGTGGAACAGATAAAAAAGGGAACCCATTTAAATAGTACTAGTACTAAGGAACATGCCATGAAACTAGCAGGTAGCAGATTTAAAACAAGTTGGAGAAAGTTTTATTTATTTATTTATTTTGCAATCAAGTTGTGGAATTTGTTGCCAGAGGATGTGGTCAAGGCATCTTGCATAGCTGAGTGTACAAGGAGTTTGGACAAGTTCCCAGAAGAAAAGTCCATCAACCATTAATAGCCATGTGGACTGGGAAAAGACACTGCTTATCCCTGGGAGTGAGCAGCAAGGAACTGGATCTGCTCTTTAGGATCTGGATTGGCCATTGTCAGAGACAGGATGCTGGGCTCGGTGGACCTTGGGTCTGACCTAGCAAGGCACATCCTATGTTCTTATGATTTCAAACAACAAAACAAATTTGGAAGAATCGGTACTGAGTTTAGAGTTGCTGACTGGCTCCCGATTTCAGGATAGGTGGATCCAGTCCTGTTTTTCCCCTGTGAATGCAGGGACTTGTAGTTCTGACATCCCCATTGCATTTCCTTAGAAAAGAGGACTTCAAGTCCCCACATGCAATGCGGTAATACCAGGACTGAATCAGTCTGTTCTGAAAATCTGGAGCAAGTTGGCAACCCTAATTGTGTTGATGGTGAACTGGAACATGAACGTTTTCCTCTGTTTGTTTGTACTATGAATTCCAGGTCATATTTATTCAGAATATTAATAAAACTATATTGTAAAGAAATGCATTTCATGCTTATAAACCTGGGTTATTATGTGCATCAGGCAGTCTTGCCTTGAAATCCTTGTTTAGTTAGCTGGTAAATGCTAATGTTACAGCAAACAATACAACTGGAGTTGTGTGCAAGACATTGTTGCAAGGCAGTAATATGCTCACCAGTTGGCTCCATTTCGACTGGCCACGTTGAGCCAGCCCTGGCGCACAGGCTTCTAGTTCTGATTTCCCCCCAAGAAAAGCAAGTCCCTGCCTGCAATGGGATATAGCCAGAGGTAGCTCTGAAACTGAGCCGGATGGCAACCTTCGTTAATTGAGAAAGTAAGAGGGTCATTTAAGTTGTTGTGGCAGCAGAGCTAGCTGCATCTTCAGCAGGACTGTAGGAGCCAGGAATCGAAGTTTCACAAGTGATTGCACTTAGATATTCACCCTGTGGATGGCTGCATGCGTCTATGATTTTAGTCTGTGTTGGGAAGTTATTTGGAGTGAAGGACTTGCATTAATGCATATGATCAGACAAATAGGAAATCCGGACAACAATTCTGGAATGCATGAAAAGCCAGTGGCACAGGCAAATATGCCCCAGTAATGATTAGCATACGTGAAGGGAAACGCTGGGACAGGCTCTCATTGCAGTTACATCAAGTTGGATGTACAACACAATTAATCACACCAGGCAGTTCTACTACAGATTCAACTCTTACAACAAAACACAGTCTAAAGCAATCTTCTAAATCATATGTCATACTCACCATGATATAATAAAATTGAGAGCTTTGTCACTCCTGCATCAAGTTTTGGATTTATCTGTTTTTAACCCTTTTGTATTATATGGATTTTGACTGAGTTTAAACTGAACCGTGATGGTGGTGATGATGGGGGGGTAAACGTTTTTTTTACTGTTCTATTAAAGATTTAGCAATGCCCAGGATCTTTACACCCCCTTCCCCCCCCCCCCCCCCCCCAAACCAAGGTTAGATATGATTCTGCATATAAAGGTTTTGCTTATTGTCGTCACAGTAAACCTTGAAAATCTGTGGTATTTATGCCTCCTTAAAGTAAATAGCATAAAGATATGAGGACTATGAAACAAGCAACAGTTTGCGGATGATAAGGTGTGAGTTTCATTCCCTTTTAATCGCTGTTCTTCCCTCGCAGTTATGCAGCGGCTGGAAGGAAAACAATAGTGCACCTTATCAGAGGGCCTTGCTGAAGCTTTGGATTGGTGAGTCGAGCAAGCTCAACATTTCTGCTCATGGTCACGTCTGTTTATAATAATAGGGCTGCAGAGGTTAAGGTTGGGATATTTTGAATACATTTAGCCTTCTTACCCTTCTGCCTAAAGGTCTGGCTGAGAACAGTGACATTCTGGGCATGTTACAGATAAGGAGTTCATCACCAAGCACCTCTTCTGCAACCCTACCTCCAAAAACGCTTTTGCTTTCACCCACCGATTCACAGCTTTGACTCTAAACATTGTGCTTGTGTATTGTTTTCTTTTTTTTTTTTTTAAACAGTCTTGGTTTACTCTCCTCTATGTTCTATCATCCCTCTTTCACCTAAATTATAGACCCTTTCAAATAGGATGTTCCTTTCCATTATGGCTTCAATTTAAACTCCTATAATAAAGACAAATAGGACTGGCAAGGATGTGCCCATACCAGCTCCCATTCAATGCAGTCGCAAGCAGCTACGTAGAAATCACAATCTGGATTAGAGAGCCAACTGTACATCTGGGATCATGGGCCCCATGTCGGCGTTTTCTAAAGGAGCACGGGAGCTGTGGGGAGAAAATGTCTCACTTATCCCACTAAACCATGTGCTGTCAGTGCAGTCAAAGGTTCAAGGCAGGAACCGGCACCCACTGATGATGTCAATGCCTTGGCGCCTACAGAGGGAGCACAGAGTGAGAGGACTTGCAGTGTTACTCTTACAGTGGTGTAGAAGAAAAGTGCAAGACAACTTGGGATTTGAAGTCAAGCCATGTTGGAGAGAAGACATTGGAGGAGGATAATCTGGGCTCTGGCAGGAAATCACAGCATTCTTCCTTAATGGCTGGTCTCAGACTGGTGAGTGTTCCTCTATCCACCTTGGTCAAACTGGCTGTGGTCACACCAGATGCCATTTGATCAGTTCTTCTTAGATTGATTTCACCGACACCTTCTTGTACCTCTGATTTGAATGTATTGGTCCTCTGCGACTGAGGTGGTGCAAGTCTGGGAATACAGAGGGAAATTGCAAGCTATAGGAAAAGATGCTCAGGGTTTAAAAGCTGTGGATGCAGCCCTAATTCAAGAGAAGATCTTGCTGCATAGAAAAATAGAACAAATGGAGAACTATGTGAGACATCTTAACCAACCGCTGCTTCCTATATTATCCTAAGATACTGGATATGACTGTCAGAGACACCTTTCATAAATATTTGCATGAGATTTTGGGACTTGCTCTTGCAGCCTTTCCACCTATAAAGAAATTATTTTTCCTTTCCGGTGGGCCGATGCAGTAAAGTGCGCGGGAGAGCTGGCGCTCCAAAGTGAACGCCCGCTCTCCCAACGCGCACCCAGGCCACTCTCCTGGGCACGCGATTCATTATGCAAATGAGGGCCCGCGCTAATAAAGAGGCGCTAGGGACACTAGCGCGTCCCTAGCGCCTCCTTATTGGTAGAAGCGGCGGCTGTCAGCGGGTTTGACAGCCAACGCTCAATTTTAGGTGTCGGTTGTCAAACACGCTGACAGCCACGGATTTGGAAAATGGATGCCGGCAAAATTGAGCATCCGTTTTCCAACCCGCGGGCAGATTTTTTTTTTGGGGGGGGGGCCTCCGGCTTAATATCGCTATGATATTAAATTTGAGGGTGTACAGAAAAGCAGTTTTTTCTGCTTTTCTGTACACTTTCCTTTGGCAGGAGTTAATTTCTGAGAGTAAAATGTGAGGCTTGGCTGCACATTTTACTTTCTGGATCGCGCAGGACTAACTAATAGGCTCATCAACAGGCATTTGCATGTTGCGAGCGCTATTAGTTTCGGGGGGGTTGGCCACACGTTTTCCACCCGCTATTACCCCTTACTGTATAAGGGGTAAAAATAGTGCATCAAACGCGTGGCCAAACGGGGCTAATGTTGCGCTTGGTCGAGCGCACCACACTGCATTGACCCGTGGGAGAGGTAGAAGGGAAGAATTTGTTTTCCCCAATTTAACTGGAGAGCTAAGACGTGTCAGCTCTGTTGGAGAGGCTGAGTAAGGATAAAGCATAAAATATCAATAACAGTAAAACCATGCTAATAAAAATATTTCAAAACAGAATAACTTTCAAAACTGTAAAATTCAGAAAAGTTTTTAAAAAGGTTCCAAACCTGCCCAAAATATTTCAAAACTGCAATCACATCCTATAACACCCCATGATTAAGCCTACATCAGGAAAACCTGAGGCGAGATTGTTCCTAACAGCATCTTCTCATTCTGTTTTTAAATATTTATTTGAAAGTCGATAATGCAAGCAAATTTTTAAGAGCCCCTTGTTAATTACACACCACCCTTGGAAAGGGGCTATAACAAAGAACTAGCACAACTAACATGTCAAACCGTAGGTCTAGGTCAAGGTCTAGGTCCCCTCTCCATGCCTGCTAATTTTTGATTTCCAAATGTCCCAAGATTGCTGTGTATTAGCAGATGGGTTGGGAAGCTGAGGTTGTTCTGCATACACTTTCCCCTCTTGCTTTCACATAGATAGATAGATAGATAGATAATACACACACACATGCTCTCTCTCACTTACACATTTTGGGGTAGATTTCAAAGGGGTATGCGCGTACCCCCCGAAAACCTACCCCAAACCCCCCCCCCCTGCGCGCACTGAGCCTATTTTGCATAGGCTCAGCGGCGAACACAAGCCCCAGGACGCGCGTAAGTCCCGGGGCTTGCATGGAGAGGCGTGCTGGGGGCGTGTCGGGGGGCGTGGTGGTTGTGACGCGGCGTTTCGGGGGCGTGGCGTGGGTGACGCGACGTTTCGGGGGCGGAACCGCGGGCATGGTTTCGGCCCGGGGGCGTGACCGCGCCCTCCAGAACAGCCCCAGGTCGGGTGATGGCGCGATATGATGATATGATATGGGTGATATGATACAGACCTACAGATACCTGAAAGGTTTAATGATGCACAAACTTCGAACCTTTTCCATTGGAAAGGAAACAGTGGAACTAGGGATCACAAAATGAAAGTCCAGGGGTAGACAAATCAGAACCAACATCAGGAAATATTTCTTCACGGAGAGGCTGGTGGATGCTTGGAATGCCCTTCAGAGGAGGTGGTGAAGAAGAAAACAGACAACGAATTCAAAAAACATGGGATAAACACTGTGGATCCTTAAAGGCTAGACAATGGAAATGAAGAAAAGGGTACATGGGAGTTGCATGGAGATGGAGATTACTACCCTCAATCAACAGCCTTGATGCTTTTGACGCAGCTACAACATTGTTCCCCAAGCAATGGGAGGAGGGAAACTGGATACAAACAACAACCAACATGGGCCCTGATTTTCATAGTCTGGGGTACTGACATGCAGACATAAGGGAAAAAAGCACAAGCTGGCTTCTACTGCCAAGTCCCAAAGCAAAGAACATCAAGCAGCATTGTCTGAATTATCAAGAAGGCTTCTCACCTAGTAAAAGATGTTGCTAGCAGTAATTTATAGTTTGACAGTTACTTGGTTTTGATTGATTGTAAATATTACTACCCTTATCATAAGGCTTGGGAGTAACTGCACGGAGCAGCAGTTACTACCCTTGAGAGAAACATGGGGATATCCTTCATGGAGCAGCAGAATATAAGTTTTTATAAATACATAAATAAATGCTACCATAAGAATCTTGCTGGGCAGACTGGATGAGCCATCTGGTCCTTTTGTGCCATCATTACTATGTTACTATGTTACACAGATTTCCTCTCTCTCATACACAATCCATGCTTCCTCTCTCTCTCTCACATATAAACATACACACAAACACACAGGCTTCCAATCTCTCTCATATACACACACACAATTCTTCTCATACAGGCGCGCACACACTCAGGCTTCCTCTCTCTCACATACATATACACCCAGGCTTCCTCTCACTCATACACACACATTCACACCCAGGCTTCCTCTCTCTCACACACATACATACACACACATCCTCTCTTTCACACACGATCACACCCTGTCTCTCATACATTCATATACCTCTCTCTCACACACTCAGCCACACATACACACAGGCTTCCTCTTTCAACAAACATGAACCCTTGCTCCCTCATCCAGGCCTCTCATCTACTTTGACCGTGGGTAGGATGTGTTCTGCCCACAGATCTTCTGATCCTCTCTCTTGTTTTCACCATCGGTGGGATGGGCTCTTCCAAGGCCTTTCTGGGTCTTCAGCCCTGAGTGGGTTGGGCAGAGCCCAACCTGAGACACTGGAAGGGCCGCAGGTGGAGTACATCCCGCCCATGACAGAAGATCATAGAGGGCTGTTTGCAGAGCACAACTGCCCATGGCCCATCTGGGCCTCTTGTTTGCATGTCTTTGGCTATGGGTGGGCTTCATCTGTGGCCCTTCCAGTGCCTCACTTTTTTGTATCTTCAGCTGCGGGAAGATTGAGCTCCACCCATGGCCCTCCTGGCTTTTCTCTTTTATTCTGCTGCAGATGGATGGACTCCACCAATGGCCCTGCCTGGTGTCCTCTCCTTTGGCCTTTTTCTTTATCTTCAGCCACAGGCATTGGACTGCTTTCTTTGTCTTCCCCCACTGGTGGAATGGGCTCTGCAGGTGGCCTCTCTCTCTATCTTTTGGCAGTGGCAGGGCTCATGCCAGTGATTTTGGCACCCCTTAAGTTTTGGCGCTCTAGGCAATTGCCTATTTCACCTACTGGAAGCGCTGTGTTGCGTCCATTGGTCTTCGACGGCTTTGCCCCGCTTGCCTCACCTTAATCTCGGCTCCTCCTGCTTACCTGGGTAAGATGGCTACCGCAGTGTCTACAAGCCGACCTCTCTGGCATCCCCAGAATGGCTATGGTGCAGCCTCCTGCCATTGCTCCTCCCAGGTACCTAGTAGGGTGTGCGCGCGTCACCCACGTCTTTACGTTACCCCTTGGCACGAACCTCGAGGGTGTTCCTTATCCTGACGTCATGTCATCCGGGTATATTACCACACAGAATTGCTAGCTCGTTGAGTTGGCAAGGACTCGAATCCGTTCCTGTCTGCGCTACTCTGCTGCTTCCGTGCTGCTGCTGGAAGCTCTCCCTCTGCCCTTTGGGGTATCAACTAACTTGGGTACCCACTCCTCGGGGGCACTCTGCTTTATTTCAGGTGCCTTTCAGGGAGCAGGTACTCGCTCCTCGAGGGCCTGTTTTCCCTGCCTCGGTGCCTGTACCTCCTACAACTTATCTGGTGGAATCGCATACCTACTGCTAACAACGAATGAGTACACTAACCTCTCCAGTCTCTCATCCACAGTAACTCTTCGTTGGGTATCCTGCTGCGGAACCTCCTGACGTCATCTCGGAGAGAAGGGCTCCCTCTGCCAAGGTACCTGAGACTGCAACTCACTACTGCCACCCAATGGCTATCTTCAAGCTGTATAATAAGAGTTCAATTCCGGTGTTTTTGTATACAGAGTTTAGCCCAGTGCTGTGGCTCCTCACGGGGCTCCTCCCCGTGGGCGTGGTCATCTTTACAGCACCCAAGGATCCACCAAACACATGTAATAACACGCTGGCCCTGCTGAGAGCAGAAAGTTTTGCTGATGGCTGAAAAGGATCGATGGGTATTTATTTGCTGGGTAATTTTGTGACTTAAAATTACCTAGCTTTCTTTTTTAATTAAATACACAAACTAATGAGAAGTTCACTCACAATTTAAACTCACCCTAAACTTTAAGTGTGTGTAGTTGACTAAAAGAAAATAAGGGTAGATAATATTTTTGTTTCTGTACCTGGGTATAAGAAAGATAGTGAAGATAAAAACAGCAAATGAATTCAAAAAGGCATGGGATAAACAAATGTGGATCCCTAAAGGCTAGAGGTTGAAATGTAGAAAAGGGTGCATGGTGGGTAACCAGCATGAAGCGGTAGCTACCTCACCTAACAGAAGGCCTGGGGATTACTATCCTTAACCAATTAGCTTTCATGATTTTGATGTAACTGCAACATCGCTCTCCGCTTCGATGGTGAGGAGAAAATGTCAAGGCCCTGACTATTACAGTCCAGGGTACTTGTGTGCAGACATTAGGGAAAAAGTGCAGAACTGCTTCTACAGCCAAGTCTAAAAGCATAGCACGTTCAAGCAGCCTTGTCTGAATTATCAAGAAGACTCTTCAACCTGTAAAAATGTTGATAGCACTCATTTTGATATGGGTTTGACTGTGCTTGGTTTTGATTAAAATGACTACCTTGACATAAGGCTTGGGGGTAATCTGCATAGAGCAGAAGTTACTTCCAGAAGAAACATGCTGGGCAGACTGGATGGACCATTTGGTCTTTTTCGGCCATTAATACTATGTTGTTATGTTAGTTTATAAATGGCTGCATTCATTATCTTAGTCCTGGTGCTTGGGGTTGGAAACAGTTTGGACGAGGGAGTTATTGTTAGAATGTGGGCATCTCAATTGCACTAGTGGTTGAGGACAATGAAGGTGTCTCTTTCTGATAGTCTTACTCAAATCTTGGATTTTTTTCAATGCATCGCTTTACTTGGACTCTTGTAAAATTATTCAGGGTGGATTCTGCGGTCTTCAGGTTTGTGTTGGTATTGCGAAGGAACAGATGGGATCTTAAGAGCATATGATTTATGGATGTGATAGGATTCAACTTTTCTGGCTTCAAGTGTGGGAATTTGTTAGTAAAATCCTTCCTCTTCATGCACCTATTACTTTTAGAATGGTTATATTACGATCTCAAGATTTTCAAGATATATTATCCTCCAATCTATGCAAGTTGTTGGCTGATGTTCTTACTTTGGCACTACAAATGATTCTTAGCAAATAGAAGGATTAAACTCTTGTTGAATGTGTCATTTTGGTGGAACACTGCATGGTGTCTAGATACAAAACTGCAGCTTATGATAAACTTAATCAGAGGTCAAGGATTCAGATTGTTTGGCAACCAGTTAAAGATTTTCTTAAGTTGCAATAATTTTTGCTGGTTTGTTTTTTTTTTTTAACATTTATGTCAAGTGATTCCAATGTATGGGTTTCAGTATGAGTGTATATTTACCTGCTGTATTTGTTGTGTTATATATGATATTTTTCTATTTTTAAACATTTTTACATGCATTATTAATAAACAGATTGATCTAAAAAAAAAAAAAAAAAGGAAGGTAAATAATTTTTGTGTGTGTGCCTGGCTAAAAGAAAGGAAAGCTACATAATATTTGTGTGTGTACCTGATTAAAGAAATGAAATGTAGATAATTTTTGTCTTTCTTTCCCTCCTATCCACCTCTAAGAACATTCTTTGATAAATAGACTCTAATCCCATAAAAGAGGACAAGAGACATTTAAAAAAATAATCGGGGATATATCTAAAATAAGTGAGTGACCTAGCCCTTATCAATAGATTAATTGTTGTCTCCTTGCAGGCCATTACCAAATTAACAGTAAATACAATATATAAATTTAAAGAACTTTAATTTTTTTTTATTATTTATTTATTTATTATTTTTATATACCGACATTCGATCTCATTCGAGATATCACCCGGTTTACATTCAGGTACTGTAGGTATTTTTCTATCCCCAGAGGGCTTACAATCTAAGTTTGTACCTGAGGCAATGGAGGGTAAAGTGACTTGCCCAAGGTCACAAGGAGCGACTGCAGGACTCAAACCCTGGTCTCCTGGTTCATAGTCCACTGCTCTAACCACTAGGCTAGTCCTCCTCCCAGAAATTTATACATTTCTACTCCTCTAGCACACCTAAGGGGCCATTTATCAAAGGCTTATCGCACACAACAGGGCCTTTTCGCATGCGATATCATGCTAATTAGGGGGAGGGGAGGAGTTGGGAGGGGGGGGAGTTAGCGGTGTCTTCGCTGCCGGCAATAATGTTACTATCGTAGGCAGTAGCGTGGTGAATAGCGCCACCTTTCACGGTGGCGCTATTCTGTGCGAAAGCCAGCAGCCGGCGCACCGCCATGGTGCGAAGGCTGCAGGCTTTCACAGGCCCGCCCCCCAGCCCCCTGTTTTCGCAGGATTCATCATTCTGTGAAGAATGATGAATCCTGGCCTAAATCAAATAAAAACTCAACATTAAGATGCAGCAGCAGTCCAGCAGTGAAATGGGGGCCCATACAGATTTTGGCACCAAGTAACACAGTCACTTTTTAAAAATCTTTGTGAAACACAGGATTTGTTGAAAAAAGTAATGATAGTGCTGTCGCTCAGGAATAGTGATCAGAACTCAATCAAATTTGACTTAATGACTGGAGGGAGAGCATTAAGTAAATTTACTACTCTAGCATTTAACTTTCAAAAGGGAGATTTTGATAAAATGAGGAAAATATTTAAAAACACTAAAAGGTACAGCTATAAAGATAAGGGGTAGATTTTCAGAGGGTTACGCGCGTAACCCTCGATAACCTACCCCAAAACCCCCCTGCACGCATCGAGCCTATCTTGCATAGGCTTCTAGCGTGCGCAAAGCCCCGAGACGCACATAAGTCCCGGGCTTTCCTGGGGGGGCGTGTCAGGGGGGTGTCGTGACCGGTGCGTCATTGGGGGCATGACGTGGCCGGCGCATCATCCGGGGGCATTCCGGGCGCATGGCCGTGGCCTCCGGACCAGCCCCCGGACCGGAACATGGCGTGCGGCAGTCGCCTGGCGCGCGCAAAATTACACCTGCCTTGAGCAGGCGTAACTTGTTCAACAAAGGTAGGGGGGGTTGTAGATAGGGCCGGGGGTGGGTTAGGGAGGGGAAGGTGGGGGGAGGCTGAAGGAAAGTTCCCTCCGAGGCCGCTCCAATTTCGGAGCGGCCTCGGAGGGAACGGAGGCAGGCTGCGCGCCGACCCCAGATTTTAATGGAATCACGCGGCTATGCACGTATCTATTGAAATCCCACGTACTCATGTTCGCGCCTGGTGCGTGAACAAATACGCGTGTGCGCAAATTTATAAAATCTATCCCTAAGAGTTTACATCAGGAACAGATATTGTTTAAAAATACCATCTTGCAATCCCAGACCAGATATATTCCACGCATTAAAAATGGAGAAAGGAAGGCCAAACGACGCTGACATGGTTAAAAAGTGAGGTGAAAGAGACTATTGAACCAAAAGAACTTCTTTCAAAATTGGAAATAGGATCCATCTGAAGAAAATAGGAAAACATAAGTATTGTTAAGATAGATGTAAAATATTGATAAGACAGGCAAAAAGAGAATTTGAAAAGAAGGTAGCCATAGAGGAAAAATTCATAATAAAAGTTTTTTTAATATATCCAAAAGAAGCCTGTGAAGGAATCAGTTGGACCACTGGGAAGACAAGGCCATGGTGGAAAGACTAAATAAATTCTTTGCTTCAATGTTACTGAAAGAATGGGTTATTTCCATGCTTGAAACAGTATTTAATGATGATGATTTGGAAGAACTGAAACAAATCACAGTGAATCTGGAAGAGTAATAGGATAGACTGACAAATTAAAAAAGCAAATCACCTGGACCAGATGGTTTACACACCAGAATTCTGAAAAAACACAAAAATGAAATTGAAGATCTAGTAATATAAATTGTAACCTATCATTAAATTCCATCTATTGTATTTGAAGATTAGAGGGTGGCCAATGTAACGCTGATCTTTAAAAAGGGCTCCAGGAGTAATCCAGCAAACTATAGAATGGTGAGTCTAACTTCAGTGCCAAGAAAAATCATAGAAACTATTCCAAAGAACAATATCACAGAACATATAGAAAGATACGGTTTAATGGGACACAGCCAGCATGGATTTACACAATGAAAGTCTTGCCTCACCAAACTTCTACATTTTTTGAAGGGTTTAATAAACATGTCTATAATGTTGAGCCAGTGGATATACGGTATTTGGATTTTCAGAAGGCATTTCACAAAGTCTCATATGAGAGACTCCTGAGAAAATTAAAAAGTCACAGGATAGGAAGTACTGTCTTATTGTGGATTGCAAACTGGTTAAAAGATATAAATCAGAGAATAGGACTAATGGTCAATTTTCTCAGTAGAGAAAGGTAAACAGTGGAGTGCCTTAGGGATCTCTACCAATACAAATGCTTTCTAATATATTTATAAATGATCTGGAAAGGGAACAACACGTGAAGTGAGACAATTTTCAAATGACACAAAATTATTCCAAGTTGATAAATCACAAGTGGATTGTGAGAAATTGTAGAAGGGCCTTGACAGACTGGGAGACTGAGCATCCAAATGGAAGATGACATTTAATGTGGAGAAGTGCAAAGTGATGCACTTGGGGAAAAGAACTCAGATTGTAGTTACATGATGTTACATTCCATATTAGGAGTTACTACCCACGAAAAGAATCTGGGCATCATCATGGACAATAACTTTAAAATCTTTGGCTCAGTGTATGGCAGCAATCAAAAATGCAAACAGAATGTTAGAAATTCTTAGGAAAGGACTGGTGAACAAAATAGGATTCTGCTCTTGATGGACCCTCAATCTGCCAGTATGTCATTTCTTATGTTCTAATATGATCTAAATCAGAGCTTCTCAGGACTACTTGGTCAGTCAGATTTTCAGGATATCCACAATGAATATGCATGAGATTTATTTGCATGCACTATTTCCATTGTATGCAAATATATTTCATGCATATTCATTGTGGATATCCTGAAAACCAAACTGGCCAGGTAGTCCTCTATGACTGAGCTGAGAACCACTGATCTAAACAGCTATCATTACTAGGGAGCCTCCCAGGTACTTTATGTAGCCTGCCAGACAGCCCCGGCTATGTGATTGCCTGTGTTTCTGCTAGGACTTCTAATTAATTACAGAACTTGTGGTCTGACAGACAGACCCAGCTGCCAGTTGATTCTACCATCCTGACCTCTGTGCAACAACCCAGCCACATGGATGCCGACTAGGACTAGTAACCTTTCATACTACTAACCCTCTTTGCTATCTGTTCACACTTTTAGCTACTAACATCCATGCCCTCTTAAACTCGGCTATTGATAGTTTTATCTATAAGCAGAGTGGGATTATGAGCTATTCAGAAAGATGTGATCACCAGTCTTTGTGTAAGACTTTCATGCCAGATTGTTTACAGGAATCTTTTCATGAACTGCAGAGGAATAGTCCTAAATAAAATCTCCATTGTATAATCACAAATTACTGTGATTCTTTTGTAAGGACATTAAAAAATGGAAGCAATTGAAATTTAGAGAGAATATGCCACCACTGCCTGTTCCTCTCCCTCTTGTTTTGGAGCAGAGGGAAAAGGTGGGGGAGCTATCCAAGCTGGCATTAACAGGGCACAGGCAACAGAAGTACAGCGCCCAAAGCCAGCAGCGCACTACACTATGGTTACTGCTTCTAAAGTAGTGAAGGCAGCGATTTCATCAACTGATTCTGAGGACAATCTTGTCTAAGATTCTCTGAATCAGAAATTGAAGAGCTACTAGCAGAAGAAAATTTGGGTGGATTAGTGAGTAGTTTCTTAACCTCCAGTATGGTGATGGGGGAGATAGATGATACTGACTTTGTTGAGAACAACACCCAGGAAGAGGAGGCGGAGAGAGCATGAGTGATACACCTGGCATTTTTCCTCAGAGTCCACCTCAATATCAACTCCGGTGCCAGCGTCAGCCACAAAGAATGTAGAGAAGAGATCACAGAAAACATCCCTGACCTGGAGGCAATTTAAAGTGAGAGAAAACCTTACGTTATTTATTTATTTATTTTTATATACCGATGTTCCTGTATACAATACATATCGCACCGGTTTACATGGAACTGAACTGTCGCCTCTGGGGCGGAATACATTGGAACAAGGTGAATAGAACTTACAGGGAGAAAAATGGGCTACAATCAAAAACACGATTAGCTGAGATAAAGTACAAACTCAAAACATATGTACAGTGGGATAGATGGATCGGAGTCTATACCGTCTATCTAATCATCGGGTCTTAGCTCTCAGGGAAGGCATGGGTGAATAGCCAAGTCTTTAGCTTCTTTTTGAATGTCAAAAGGCAAGGTTCTTGGCAGAGGTCCGGAGGGAGCGAGTTCCAAAGAGGGGGACCAGCAGTGGAAAGGGCGCGTTTCCTCAGTGAGGTTTTGGCCGGCTGGGTGAGTAGCATGTTCTTGTATGCACTTCTGATCGGTCTCTTAGAAATGTGCTGCTGCAATTGAAAAGATAGGTTGAGGGGGGAGATGTTGTGTAGGGCCTTGTGTATCATCATGAGGGCTTTTAAGTGTATCCTGAATTTAATAGGCAGCCAGTGAAGGTTCTGGAGGATGGGGGTGATGTGTCCCTTTTGTTGGTGTTAGTGAGGATTCTGGCCGTCGCGTTCTGGACCATCTGAAGTGGTTTATGGTGCTAACGGGAAGGCCCAGAAGGAGTGAGTTGCAGTAATCCAGTTTCGGGAAGATGATAGATTGTAGTACCAGGCGGAAGTCTCGGAAGTGTAGAAGTGGTTTTAATTTTTTTAATACTTGCAATTTAAAGAAGCATTCTTTGGTGGTGTTGTTTACGAACTTGCTGAAGTTGAGTTGGTTGTCTAGTAGCACACCAAGGTCTCTTACTTGCGATGTGTGGTCGATTGATGTGAAGGAAAGTTGGGAAGAAATTGGAGGGTTGAGCGGGATGCAGTTGTCTGGGACTATTAGGAGGATTTCGGTTTTGTTGGTGTTTAGTACGAGGTTGAGGCTGGTGAGCAGGTTGTTGATTGCTGTGAGGCAGCTGTTCCAATAAGACCAAGTTTTGTGGAGAGATTCAGCTATAGGGATGAGGATTGTATGTCATCCGCGTAAGGAAGTGTGTTAGCTTGAGGTTGGTTAGAGATGGCAGAGTGGGAGGAGGTAAATATTGAATAGTGTGGGTGAAAGGGATGATCCTTGGGGTACCCCCAGCTTTGAACTGATAGGGTGTGACTCTTTGTTGTTAATCTTAACCTTGTAGAACCTGTTTTCAAGGAAGGATTTGAACCAGTTGAACGCCGCTCCTGTGATGCCGATGTCTGCTAGACGCTGAAGGAGGCACGAGTGGTTCACGGTGTCAAACGCTGAGGAGAGATCCAAGTGCGAGTAGGAAAGGTTGACCTTTTTCCAGATTAAGGAGGATGGTGTCAGAGAGCGAGGCTAATAATGATTCGGTGTTCAATGACTTTCGGAATCCGAATTGGTTTGAGGTGAGGATGTCGTTTTCTTCTAAGAATTCGGATAGTTGTCTGTTTACAACCTTCTCCATGATTTTAGCGATCATTGGAAGGTTAGCTATGGGTCTGAAGTTGGCTGGGTCTGTGGGAGGTAGGTTGGGTTTTTTGAGGAGAGGCTTGAGCATTGCAAGCTTGAATTGGTCGGGACTAGGCCTTGTGACAGTGAGCAGTTTATGATGTCTGCTACAGGTTTGGCGATGATGTTAGGGATGGAGAACAGCAGATTGGATGGAATGTGGTCTAAAGGATGGGACGAAGGTTTCATCTTCTTGAGGATGTTTTCTATTTCTAAAGCGGACGTCAGCTCGAGGGTGGCAAGAAAGCTGGGGTTGAGTTTTGTTGCTGGGGGTTGAGTGCGAGAGTTGGGAACCGGTGGTGGATGAGTAATTAGGTTGAGGAGAGGGCCCCTTGAAGGGTGCGATGAGGGTGGCGATTTTTCTCTCGAAGTAGACCGCCAGTTCATTGGCTTTGTTAGTAGCTTGAGCGTCTGGTATGAGGGGCGTAGCTGGTTTTGTGAGGGCTGATACGTAGGAAAACAGAGCTCTTGAGTCAAAGATAAAGTGGTGGATCTTTTTAGAGAAGAATTCTTTCTTGGTTCTGTTGATGACATTTCTGTATGAGTTTAGGCAGGATTTATAAGCCAAGAGGGTTGTTGTGGAAGGGTTTTTACGCCACCTGTGTTCCTTACATATGAGCTCCTGTTTGAGCGACTTCAGCTCAGGGGTGAACCAGGGTTTCCTGTTGTCCTTGTCCGGATGGCGTGATTTCGTGGTCATGGGGCACACTTGATCTGCAACCTTGTAGGTAATGTTAATCCATGATGTCGTGGCAGTGTTGACATCCGAAAGGTCAAGGTGAACTAGTTCCTTGGATAGATGCGAGCTGAGGAGTTCTCCAGCAAGGTTTTCAGACGGATACTGAGGTTAAATGTGTTGCTTGAGGAGGGTGTTCCTTGATCTCTAGAGCCGTGGAGAGATTCGGTGGTCCGTCCATGGGACTGGTAGGCATGTTGGGTTGGTATGGGGCGATATTCCTTCATTTATGAAAATAAGGTCTAACGTGTGACCTGCTTTGTGGGTGTAACCGTTGACAATTTGTCTGAAACCCATGTGGCTGAGTGAGGAGAGTAGGGTTTCGCAGTTGGTGGAGCGAGGTTGAACGTCCACGTGAAGGTTAAAGTCTCCCATAAGGATGGCTGGTTTTCCGGCATTAAGGTGTTTTGCGACTAGTTCGATGATGGGGGATGGGTCTGCCTCGAGTGTTCCTGGGGGGGTGTAAATTAATCCGATTAGGAGGTATTTTGATTTGAAGAGAGCAAATTCCAGGTTGGCTGAGGCATTCTTGGCCTGTAGGGTCAGGCCTAGCCCTTTTTTGGCTGCTAGGAGCAGCTCTCCTCCTCTTTTTTTGAGCCTGGGAATGGAGAGGAGGTCGTAGGCCTGGGTGGGGAGCTGATTTATTAGTACTGTGTCTGTGGTTTTTAACCAGGTTTCTGTGATAGCACAGATGTCTGGTTTAGTTTCGGAGAGGAGGTCGTTGAGGATGTGTGTTTTTTTGGAAATGGATTGCGAATTGAATAAAGTCAGTGAGAAAAGTGCCAGGCCGCGTAATTGTGTGACGGGCGATATCAAGATGGGAATGATCCTCTGTTGGCGATTGAGTGAGTGAAGGGCTTAGGGAGTCTCCTCAAGTGGTTGTAGATTATGGGAATGTTGAAGGAACGCATGGTAGCTAGAGAGGTGGGCGACGAGAGACGTGCAGAGCGAGTAGGCTGGTTAGGGAGGTGCCTGAAGCTGTGATGGCTGGCTAAGCTCAGTTGCTTAATTAAATTGCTGGAATACGAGGGGATGCCGGAGCTTGAGGCTGGAGCCAATGTAATAGGATGTTGGGCAATAAAGGAGGCGGACAGTTGTTGGACAGGAGGGGTAGGCAGAGGCTCCACTCAGGGCTGCACGAAGGGCGCACAAAGGGGCTTGCCCCTTTGTTGCGCTCCTTCGGCGTGCGGTGCTGGTGCGGCTTGGGGATTTAAACCCCCTGGAGCCGCGTGTGATTGGCCGGGTCGGCGCTTGCGTTGATTGACTGAGGCGTGTGGGCGCTCTGCGGGCCGATGGACGTAGAAGGTAAGCGGGCCTAGTGGTCGGTGGCCGGATGCGTCGGGGGCAAGGGAGGTTTCGAGAGCCTTACCCCGGCGGGTCTGGGCGCCGACTGCGCAGGCCTTCCCTTGGGACGAGCGTTGAGGTCGAGCGATGAAGAGGATCAGCGCCGGCGTGGCTCGGGGATTTAAACCCCCTGGAGCTGTGTGTGATTGGCCGGGTCGGCGCTTGCGTTGATTGGCTGAGGCGTGTGGGCGCTCTGTGGGCCGATGGACGTAGAAGGTAAGCGGGCCTAGTGGTCGGAGGCCGGATCCGTCAGGGGCAAGGGAGGTTTCGAGAGCCTTACCCTGGCGGGTCTGGGTGCTAGGATATGAGCCAAGGGAAGCAAGTGGGGCATCTGACAAATGCTGGTGTGCAGCATCACCTGCATAAGCATCATTCACTAGCATTAGCATCAGGGGAGGATGGCAGTACCAACCTGTGGATCCCTTCTGGCCCTCCAAGCAAAAGCCATAGGAAAGGAATTGAAAGTGGGGAAGGGTTTTCCACAAGCTAAACCCATGGCCCATTCTACCAGTCAGGTGCCAGGCCAACAGCCCCCGACATGCATCTGTAATGGGAAGTCACTACAGAGGAAATAGGGTGGTGATCCATATCACTATCTTGGGGCAGAGCCAGGCAGCATTTTAAGTAGTAATGAGGACTATCGGGAAATGATCACTAGCCCTGCAGATGGTGGAGAATGTGGGCTTTAATCATCTGCTGCATGTGTTAGCCCTAAATTACAAAATCTCCTCCAGGACTACACTTAATAGGCAGGTTATCCCTACCCTTTACAACCAGTATTGTTGTCACATGCAGGTGTAGGTGGCTAAGAGAGATGAGATGCATGCTTTTCACCAGCAATATCTAGACCAGGGTGAATGCTGTGTACATTTACCTCTCCCTGTTGGTATACTGGTGGGACCTGGCCAAGGTAGAGGCAGGCAGCAGCTCTAGCGGGGAGCAAGCTTCAGCGTGCAATTGGGCTTTGTCGCACACCCAGGTGATAGATAGCAGCCATATATCCTGTAATATGCTGTCAGCCATAAGAAAGATGCTGAAGGGTTGGCAGCTAGACTGGAGAGGCATGAGTCTTCCGGCAGGTTTCTTTGTGACAGACAGTAGGAAAAATTGATAAAGATAATAAAGATGGAGGTTTTCAAGGGATCCGTTGCTTTGCCCATTTGCTGCATCCTTGGGCCCCCAGTGCTGAAGGCCCTGATAGAGAGGGGAAGGAAAATAGCAGGGCATTTCCATCAAAGCATGAAAGTGGGCAACTTTTTCCATGAGAAGCAGAAAGAATTTGGGATACCTCAGTATATAATTCAAGATGTTGGCACTTGCTGGACCAATATGATACTACAGAGGTTAATGGAGCAGCAGAGATCTCTTCATGATTTGTTTCAGGAACAAATCCTGAAGTCTTTCAATGCCACCATGGAGAGTTATCCCTATATTAAATATTCTGGAGGAAAAGGTACAGCATTTCTATGAGCAAGACAAAGGTATGGAAGCAGAAGTGTTGCACTTTGTAGACTCTTGCAGGTGCAAGTGAGACAAACTTCTGATAGAAAATAATACATATATGCTTGCTAATTTTGTGATCCTTGGGTATAAGAGAATCTCACTCTCAGGTCCCAGCATTTCACATCCATGAAGGAGATGCTGGTAGCTGCATGTGTGAACAGGAGCGGCAGAGGCATTGTAGGGATGGAGGACAGAAGAGTCACCCCAGCGAGTATTGCAAGCATGAACAGAACCCTGTCAGCTACCACTTCCTTCCCCAACTCAATAGGTCAATGCCATGTT
Source organism: Rhinatrema bivittatum (assembly GCF_901001135.1). Classification (NCBI taxonomy): domain Eukaryota; kingdom Metazoa; phylum Chordata; class Amphibia; order Gymnophiona; family Rhinatrematidae; genus Rhinatrema; species Rhinatrema bivittatum. Next base: position 36,184,327 of record NC_042631.1, on the reverse strand, counting down.
GCCCAGAAATAATCATCTCTTCTGACACAGGCCATAGCTAGAGTAGCTGGCAAGAGAGACTCTCAACCCACCCCAGCAAAGGAGACTATAGCAGAAATTGCTGTGAACTGCAATCTCACAAAGCCCATCGAGAACATGAACACAGATCAGCAATCTGGCCAGACCAAGCCAAGGTGACTCAGCACTATCTTTCCTACCCCCACCGACCCATATGCCTAGGGAATGTATCCTTTCATAGGCAGGGATATAATCAACCTTAACCAGTCTAGGCTTGTGCCAGACTAGAAGGAAAAGTTAATGTTTTAAAAATCAGTCTGCCTTTGCTGGGTTTTCCAGAATGTCTATGCATGTGGCAAGATGACTGAAATTATCTGAGATGTCTTGCTGCCTCTCTGCCTACCAGCCATAACCCCTATGGATTTTCTTAGAGGTCTTGCTGCTGCTCTGTCTACATACCATGCCCCAGATGTACCACTTTAGTGGTCTTCCTGCCACTTTACCTAGATGCCATGCCCAGATGTACCAACTTGGGGGTTCTTGCTGCCACACCAGGATTTCCACTTAGGGTGTCTTTCTGGCACTCTGCCTTGCTGTCATAACCCATGGGCTTACACCTTAT